>NC_090931.1:621375124-626375124 GCF_040938575.1 Ambystoma mexicanum
CTAAAACTGTCTGTTGTAGAAATAATAAAGTAGATAGTTTTATACAACCATGACTGGACAGTCCCTTTTAACATTGGATAATAATTGTATTTTCGCTGTGTTGCAACTAATCAATGATCCACGACCTTGCAGAGATAAGCCTGCTGGTCTGCCAGGGTTCCATGGGTCTTATTCTGTGATGGTGGTTGATTTAGGGTGTGATTAGTTAAGTATTGCTATGCATTCTTTCATTGTGTGCTGGCTGGGCATTAACTCTATCATTTAGAGTGTTGATAGAATCCCAAGTCAAGATGGAAGGTCACAGCAGTGATCTGATTGGCTGAGAATTCCTTTTGTTCAGCAGTGATCTGATTGGCTGAGAATTTCTTTTGTTCAGCTGGAAGGAGTGCTCAACTGCCTTTCATTGTCTACCATCAGCTGAGCAATTCAAGTACTTTAGAAGATCCAGTGGTGGGCCCTGTTTGCCTGGGCCTGGCCTAGCTTGAGAGAGCTAAGAAGAACGTTTTGGTGTTTTACTGGAGAAAACAGGAATGAACTGTGAGCTGTGGATGCTTCAAGTTAAAGAGATAAGTGCCTGGCTGACTTTTACCTCATCAGTTAATGAACCGTTGTTCTGAACCATAAAACTGACTGATACAAGTAAATAAGTGGTTATAATGAGATATTAGAACCTGTGAGACTCTATGCAGTAAAGCAGGTTTTATTTTTTGTCACGTGCGCACATGTCTTTCTTTTATCTGAGCCAGAGCTATGAAGAAAGTTAATTCTTTCCTAAAAAGAAACGCAATTTAATGTAAATGTTCTTTGAGAAATATATGCCGTGTTTTAGGCTAGCGTAATGTTAAATACTTCAGCATGCACATAAATTACAACCCCGGCGGCCACTGAGGGAATTACCTTTTAAAAGTTGATAAGTGATAACATAACAAAAGCGTTAGTTTATAGTTATTAAACAGGTATGCAGCTTAGGTGGCGTTAGTAAATAATTAAACAGTGGTTAAGGTTGTAGAGGCAGAGTTAAAGGACGTGTGATAATTTAAAGACTTTGAAGATCGCGGTGACTTTTTATCCATCAGTGGAGACAGGAGTGCGGAAGACTCAGTATTCTGTTTCATCCAGGTCCATAAAAACAATTTTTTTGAACAAGAAGTTTAAAGAAAAGAGGTTCAAAAGACAGAGCTTAAAGAGCAACCATTTTTCTGTGAATATCTTTATTTTTTGGAGTAAAGACAGACTAATGTTTTGTGAACACAGTTTTTCAGCCACTCTAGGGAAAGCTGTATTACCTTTAAGTTGGTGAAGTTTTAATGTTTCCATCCTCTGGGCAGGTAGCAGAGGATTAACAGGTACAAGAGTTATTCAGCAGTTCATTATACCTTGAATCCAAAGTTAAAGTTGATTTTGTATGTTGACTGCATAATCTTTGCTTCCTCCCTTGCTGCAGATATCCTGGGGGTTCAGAGGTCTGGAAGGAGTCTGTTGTTTGTTGTTTTTTCCACATCCCCTTTCCCCCTGAGGTGTGGAATATTTAACTGTGGAAATTATTGGTTGAGTGTTTCACACCTTAGAGGGTCTGTCGGGGTTCAGCAGCTTCCAAAGATCACCAGACAAGACTCAGCCTGACATGGTCCATCCACGTCACCAAAATTGCACAAGGAGGTCTTATAATTTACTTGTATTCCAATCTGTTCAGATCCCTTCTGGTGTACCAGAGGTGTGTAGTTGATTGATGGTTTAGAAACCGATATTCATCCCTGGACCACTGGTGCCCCCGAAGTTGATACGTCACATTGGTGGCAAGTGGTTGGATCAGTTGGAGTCTTACGCACAACTTAGTCACACAACAATAAAAGTACCATTGCAGGGAACGTTTAGTCACTACTAGGCAGAGGTCGAAGTGGGTGGCAGCGGTCAGGAGCGGTGCTCCTATACTTTTTATTTTCAAGCTTCACTGTTCCTATACTTTTATTTTAAAAAGAAACCATTCTGGAATGGTTTAGTTTTAAAATAAAAGTGTAGGAAGAAGTTGAAACTTGCACTTCAGTGCACAGCACTGAACATTCCCATAAACAGCAGGTTTGTATGTTTGGGGGCTTGGATTGTGTGTCTAAGGGGGTTCAGCGATGTGATTTGTGGGGAACGGGGGCAGGCAAGCTGGGAACATAGTTACAATACTTGTTTTCGTACACTTCGACCACTGCTACTAGGTAATTGTTTTTGTCATGGAGCTTGACATGGAGACTATAAAAGGCATGTCCTGCACGTCTTATGTCAAGAGGGGACTTCCCCACAGCAGCAAGGTTAATAAACCTGAGTTGCTGACCATTCTCCAAGCTTCGGTAGAAGCGAAGGTGGTTGGGAAGAAGACCCCAGGGGATGGGCTAAGCCCTGTGTACCCGAAGGCTTATGAAGTGGGGAAAGATATTTTTGACTGTTTTGAAGCGCTTTGTCCAGGAGGTAGTCTTACCCCCCTAAAAATGACTATATGGGAAATAGACCCCACGCCCCTCAAACCAAATGCAGATAACTTACCGGGTTGATCAATGATGCTAACACTGTGAAAATCAGAAATGTAGTGCCTTTCAGAAAAGCGCTTTAAAGGTGGTCTATTTTGTGGCGTCAGAATGTTGTGCATAGTAGAGAATATGTTAAGTTGTACAAACAATCCAGATTCGAAATTGAGCAGGGACCAAGTTTTGGGTAAAAATAAGTTTGTCAGGCATCTTGTAATTTGGTTGGCCATTTTTGATAAGACAAGCCGTGAAACTCTAAGATGGATGCTTGAGCATATAACATGGTTTATATCTGCTAGTCATGATGAGGTCAGTGGATACATTTTTTTTTTCTCATAGAAGTTCATGAAGAGGCCACTGGTGTAGAATGAGTTAGATGAAACCTGATCAGACTCGGTGTGAGTGACAGCTAAGGCAACCAACCAGGGAATATTTGAAAAGGGGTTGTCTCCAAATACCAAAGCCATTCCGGATTTCTTATGATGATCATTGCATTACCTCAGTTATTAAAAGAGCATATAATAAGCTGAAAACTGAGGGCATTTGAAAGTTCCAGCTTTTTCTGCAGAATGCTGTATGCTTTCTCCTGTTCTACGGCAAAGAATAAACAGATGACTTTTGAACTCCAGTCTCAGTGTCTTGATGTGCTTCAGCCTCCCTTTCCTGATCCCAGGGTGCTGATCTCAGGGTGCCAGGACCCACAGAAGGTGTTGGGACCTTCTGTACATTTGGCGAGCCATAAGCCAGGAGTCCTAAGATGATTTTCTTCAGAACTACGAATCAATCTGGAAATACAGATACATGCTCACCTGCTATCATGCTATCAGGACTGAGAGAGAGGGGGGAGAGAGAGAGAGATGGGGGCACATTGCAGGTGCCCGCACATCATTAAAGGAGAAGGAACTCACAGGCCTGATTGCATGGGAGGGCGCCTTGGCACCTGGGGATATGAGGGGTCTATTTTTTGGAGGTCTTCCAAGAAAGATTATTTGAAAATAGTTTTTGGAAATCTTCCAAGAAAAATAATTTTAAGTCATTTTTTGGGGTCTTATGGAAAGTGATTAAATTCATTATTTAATTGTTTAATTATTGTGGGGAACCCCTCTTAGATTTTTTTTTAAATTTTTTTATTTTTGTTGGATTCTTTTTGGTGGATCCTTAAGAAAAAATGTTTTTTTTAATTTTGGATAAATCATGGGTTTAGAGTGTAATATAGTAGCTTTGAAGCACCGGATTGGGGTAAAGTAACTTGAGAATGATGAGTGTTGAATATTGAGTAATTGACTTGAGTAGAGGCCAAACAATTAAGAGGTATCGCGAGGAGAGGCCACGATAAAGGATATGCCCAAGTTTCTTGCATTTTAAAGAACACAGAAGAAGTAGCACCTCAAGCACTATGGACGGGTGAAGTAGATGGCGAATTTGGTTAAATACGAGTTTAAAGAGGGAAACTTACATCCCATGTCGGGGTATTTTTAAGGGCAAGTCAGGTTTTAAAGAGAAGACTGTGAGATATGTGTGGCTGGCCAGTCTGTCCTGTTTGTCAAAATTGTATTGTTTTTATATGTTATGTTTTGAGTGCATTTTTATGAGACAAGGTAAAGAAAAGAGATGTTTAGTTATTTAAGAAAAATTGGCACCAAGCCAGAAATTGAAGTGATCAATTATGGAGAAAAATAGGATATAAATATGAGCTATGGATGAAAATGACCATGCGTGTGTTGTTTAAATGCAATATTTAGTGAGAAAATGTAGAAAAAGTAAAAAAGTGATCATCTTTGAACCCTTGTAAAAACCAGAATACAGTAAATACAGGATTAATTCTTGTATTTGCCAAAAATAGACAGGGTAAGCTATTTAATTAATTAACTTCATACGACATGAAACTGCACTAGCTTTGTTGGAAATGAAGACCAGATAAGACTTGGTAAAATTGAGGCTTTTGAGTTTTCTTCAGCTGGCTGCGAAGCACACAGGAGAAAGCTTTAAAAGTGCCAGTACATTCCGTTCTTGTTTAGAGAAAAAAAGAGCTGAGATATATACAGGGCTTAAAACATACTCTTGTGCAGAAAAGAGATTCCTTTTTGGAGGCATGCAGCTCTGAAAAGTAGGACAGTGTTTGTTTAAAAGAATTAAAAGATAACAGCCAACGTTGGTAAATGAGGTGATTTATGATCACAGTTAAAGTTTTCCTGAGGAAAATGAAATTCAGGCAGTCTGCGCTGCGAACATGACAATGAATAAATGGTGAAATAAACAGATGTCAGGAAGGCCCTTGTCTGAGGACGGAGAAAATTAACTCCTTAGTGATCAGTATAGTGAAAAAAATTGATGCTTTTAGACTAAAGGAGAAGTGAATAAATGGAAGTTGTTGTCTGTATGATTCAAGGTTATGGCAGCAGAGCCATGTGTAGGGTGGGGAAAGGCCCGCTGACACATTGTTTAAGAATTACAAGAGCTATTTTTAATTGAAAAAGGTTGACTGATCATATGGAAACATAATCGTGGAAATCTTATGTGGAGGGAGTATTAATGGATTTTTTTTAGATAGGTGGTGATGAATGATTTTTTTGGTGGGTGCACTTTGAATATGCCCCTAAAGTTATTGGTTTTATGTTTAGCAAAAACTTGAGACATTTAGAAATGTCCATAGGTTATTGAGTCAGGCACTATTTGACTGTGTGATTTTTTATTGTGTTATGAAGAGCAAAGGAGACAGATTGCCAAAAGGAAATAAGAGGGTGTTTTAGGCAGTCAAAATGAGGAGAAGACTGGGAGTTGGGAATAGGGAAATATTGCACTGCAATGGTAGCATGAAGTAAAAATGCATGCAAGTTTAAACAAAAAGTGCATTGAATACATTTGGAATATAGTAGACAAGTGCCGAGCAGGGGAGCAATGTTTCTAGTGCTGAATATTATGTCTGTAAAATTTGATGACAAAATTGGAAATAATGTCTAGAATCAGACAAGTTGAGAGAAGTATAGCTGAGATTCAAAATGTATTTTTGTCTGCAAAATGTGGCAAAAAACAGACCAAGGTACTAGTAGATGTTAGTTGATTAGGCACAGTGATGTTTATGATAAATGATAAAAATAAATGAGAAAAATATTGTTTTTGACAAACGTTTTTGAGATACATGACAAAAGTGGAAAAATATTGAATTTAGCTTAAAGAAGCGGTAAAGCATTGAAGGAATTGCTCGCCAGCTGTACCAATATGGGTAGGCATTCATGTAGATGCATTGACATGGGAGAGGATGTAAATATGTATGCATGCACACATGCACATATATGCACATGTGCACACGTGATTTTATGAAAGTATAAGCAATCAGTACATTACAGCCAATACATTGTTGCATGCATGCACACACACCCGCACACACATCAGAGGTTTTTGTATTTTTAAAATGTGAGATCAGGAACAGTAATTATATTTGTCTGTGGTCATAAGCAAAGACTGTTTGGAGCAGACATGAAAGCAGTTTGGAAACAAGTGGGAGTAGCAGTGAGTTCACCAGAAAAGAATCGGGCATATATCACACATTCTGTGCTGGCTCGAGGAAAAGCTTGCAAAGGTCAAAGCTGATTCATGAGAGAAAACATTCAGGATTGATGGGGAAAGTCGCAAACCCCCAACAAGTGAGTGCATCGCTGGCAAATAATTAAGTGTTAAGCAGGCTTTGTTATCAACAGCTTGCACACATGCAGATATGAAAGAGCACACATTGTACGCAGGATGGACAAATTTAACAAATGAGAGGCTTGTTCTGCCTCAAGCATAGAGCCTTGTCTATGGACAGGTTGATTTCAAATAAATACTAGAATGGTGAGAGTCACACGAGTTGGGGACAGTATATGTCGAATAAAGACAGGGAAACCTTCCATGAGGAGGAGGAAGGCAATGCATGTGGCCCTAAAGGGTGTTTCTCAATGGATAAGCAAGTAAAATGGTCAGATCTAGACCAAGCCAAATCTCAGGCATCAGAATCATTGATGCAGCTAGATCGACCTAGAGGGCGATCCAATGGTGAGAGGCGAAACTCACCACCTTATTTGAGAAGGTTAAGGTCGCTACCCTGGAAAGGCGGTACAGCACCATTGTCTCTGCTATGGATAGACAGACTCGAGGGGACACAAATATGCCTGAATTTGATAAAGGAGGAGCCAGGCCACAGTATATACCTTGACAACAGATGGATAAGGATCATTTAAGGAGTACAAATCTTGAGCCCAATTTCTGACGCTGGGAAATGGATACATGAGTTAGAAAAAATGACAGGAAAAGACACATTAGCTATAGGAGACAGTAAGAGGCCGATTCATGGAATAATTAGCGCGGCGCAAGTGGGCAAAAACGTGCGAATCGCAGTGGAATAGCGAAAATCGCAGTGCAAGTGCGAAAATCGCACGAAAAGCAGCGCACGTCGATTCATGGAAGTCCGTGCGTGAGAAAACCAGCGGATGTGCGATAAAAAAGTGCGCCGCGCACGTTGGCGCACAGGCCATCTAACAGCGTGCGCCAGGTCACAGCGAAAATCGCACAGGCCACAGCGAAATTCGCACATAGCGCGGCGCACGCAACAAAAGTAGGCGGAACACAGGCGTAACACTCGGAATGGGGAACAACTTGCAAAAACGTGGGCGTCACGGGGGAAGTACAGGGCACAAGTGCGCGGAACGCCCACACGCTCGCCTACAACACGTATTCATGGAATAGAATAGGGGAAAAAAGCGCACGCTCAAACCAGCGCACAGGCACAAACACGACCGCCACAAGAAAGCAGGCGGTAGCGTCTCTGCGGCTGTAAGAAATGTGCGCCAAAAGGTGCGCCAACAAATAGCACCTATATCCTGCCATGATGAATGTCCTATACTGTGGCCCTCCAGGACAAATGACGTGCAAAGGGGTACCCACAAACACGGACGCCCGCTGACAAAAAATACGTGTGCGTGTATACCGGGGTGCGCGGGAAGTCTCACACGCGATTTCAGCAGGGTACGTGTATTACAGGGGTTCGCGTGAAGTATTTCACGCGATCGGGCCTGGGGGAGCGGGCTACGTGTATTACAGGGGTTCGCGTGAAGTTTCTCACGCGATCGGTCCTGGGGGAGCGGGCTACGTGTATTACAGGGGTTCGCGTGAAGTTTTTCACGCGATCGGGCCTGGGGGAGCGGGCTACGTGTATTTCAGGGGTTCGCGTGAAGTTATTCACGCGATCGGGCCTGGGGGAGCGGGCTACGTGTATTACAGGGGTTCGCGTGAAGTTTTTCACGCAATCGGGCCTGGGGGAGCGGGCTACGTGTATTACAGGGGTTCGCGTGAAGTTTTGCACGCGATCGGGCCTGGGAGAGCGGGCTACGTGTATTACAGGGGTTCGCGTGAAGTTTTTCACGCGATCGGGCCTGGGAGAGCGGGCTACGTGTATTACAGGGGTTCGCGTGAAGTTTTTCACGCGATCGGGCCTGGGGGAGCGGGCTACGTGTATTTCAGGGGTTCGCGTGAAGTTTTTCACGCGATTAGCCAGGGTACGTGTATTTCAGGGGTGCGCGGGAAGTTCCACACGCGAATAGCCTGGGCGCGTGTATTTCAGGGGTGCGTGGGAAGTTCCACACGCGAATAGCCTGGGCGCGTGTATGTCAGGGGTGCGTGGGAAGTTCCACACGCGAATAGCCTGGGCGCGTGTATTTCAGGTGTGCGCGGGAAGTTCCACACGCGAATAGCCTGGGCGCGTGTATTTCAGGGGTGCGCGGGAAGTTCCACACGCGAATAGCCTGGGCGCGTGTATTTCAGGGGTGCGCGGGAAGTTCCACACGCAATTAGGCTGGGTGGGTCCTCACAGGTGTTCCCTGTACACCCTCGACGGCCCCTGCAGGCAGCCCACAAAACAGGGGACTACCCTGCACACCTGCTCATGTCCCCCTGCACCCCCACCCCCCAGCAGTGCAGGGGCAGCCTCCACCAGGCCCCCACCCATGTCTCCCACCACCCCCACCCCCCAGCAGTGCAGGGGCACCCTCCACCAGGCCCCCACTCATGTCTCCCACCACCCCCACCCCCCAGCATCCAGGGGCACCCTCCACCAGGCCCCCACCCATGTCTCCCACAACCCTCACCCCCCAGCAGTGCAGGGGCAGCCCCCACCAGGCCCCCACTCATGTCTCCCACCACCCTCACCCCCCCAGCCACCAGGGGCACCCTCCACCAGGCCCCCACCCATGTCTCCCACCACCCCCACCCCCCAGTCACCAGGGGCACCCTCCACCAGGCCCCCACTCATGTCTCCCACCACCCCCACCCCCCCAGCCACCAGGGGCGCCCTCCACCAGGCCCCCACTCATGTCTCCCAGCGTGCTACGTGTATTTCAGGGGTTCGCGTGAAGTTTTTCACGCGATCGGGCCTGAGGGAGCGGGCTACGTGTATTTCAGGGGTTCGCGTGAAGTTTTTCACGCGATCGGGCCTGGGGGAGCGGGCTTCGTGTATTTCAGGGGTTCGCGTGAAGTTTTTCACGCGATCGGGCCTGGGGGAGCAGGGTACCACTCACCGTCTGCCTTGCGTGTAGAAGAACGCGTGGCCAACACCCGCTGTGAAGTAATAGCGTGTGAACCCCAACGGATGGAAAACACACGCACCGCACGAAAAGCACGTACAGAACATAAAGGCACGCGGGATCACCAAGCCCTGCCAGGGCAACGCCCATGCGCAAAACGTCACAGACGCGCTTACGCTGTAAGGGCCTTTGGTCCAATGAAATCGCGTACGCGTGCTGACGCGCTTACGCGCTAAGGGCCTTTCCTCGATTTTCACGCTGACGTGCAGGATTTTCACGTGCCAAATCACTCCGTATCAAGCTGGCCACGCGAAAACACACGGAAGACCACGCTCCTGCCCAGAAGGCCGAATTACTGCCCCCCAGTGCCCCGAGCAGCCTCCCACGTGCCATCTGCTGCTGCCTGCCTGCCTGCTGCCACCGTGCCCTGCCATTTGGTGCCTGCACATCAGCCATCTGCAGGTGTCCAGTTGCTGTGTCCACCCCTGCTGGAACAGAAGACTCCCGACTCGGATAACATCGCTCCACAGCCCAGCCCCAGGACCCAGTTGCCCACCCACTCCTGCCCCTGGGGTTGCCATGGTGGACACATCAACATCTGGCACCAGTGGCAACCCCCAGCCAGAGGGGCAGAGGGGCACCAGCTTCACTGCCACCGAAGTTGGTGTCCTGGTGGAGCAAGTCCTGGGGCAGTATGATGCCCTCTTCGGATCGTCCCGCGCAAACAAGGAAGGACGGGACAGGATCTGGGCCGACTGTGTGGTTGCCATCAACGCGGAGGGGGTGGCAACCCGCACCATCCAGAAGGTCAAGAAGCGCTGGGAAGACTTGAGGTCCAGGACCCTCATGAAGGCCGGCGCCTCGTGGAGGGGGCCGGGGCCGCATGAGTTCCATCCAGTTGAGGGTCCTGGAACGCGCACACCCAGCGCTCCACGCCCAGGGCCTTGAGAGGGAGACCCGTCTGGAGTTGAGCGGTAAGTGGCCAAGCATTGCTGTGTGAGACAGGGCATGTTGCAGTGTGCTGGTTGTCTGATACTTGCCTGCATGTGTGACATAGGCCATGTACGCATGTATGTGTGCAGGGACATCATGGGAATGCATGTGCGACCTGTAATGTGTGAACCGCACGGTTGTTGCATGTGTTTGAATGCGACATGGGGAGCCCTGTGCAGATTGCACACATGAGAGCATGGCAGTCTCTGTTCCTGGACATGGGTGGGGGCGAGGGATGGGTGCTGATGCCAGATACATATGTGGTATCCATGTCTGTGTGCCTGACCTGCGTGTCTGTGACTTGTGAGTGCCATGGATGCATGACACATGTCTGTGACAATGTACAGATTCACTGATGCAGCCTAGTCATCCTTGTATGCACTGTGATTGGGGTGTACGGGGCCAGATGGATGTGACTGAGGTGAAGTGTGTGCATGTGATAGGCATGACCCATGATGCATGTGAGTCCCATTACATTGTATGATTCGAGAGTCCATTGGACATGCATTGAAATGTCCATGGCACGCACCATGACTGTCACTGTGTGTGTTTTGCCTGGACTGACACATGTGTTGTGGTGTGACATGATGGAAGTGTACTTTGACAGTGGCACTCATCTGCTATTGCTTCCTGTCTAGGGGACCATTGTACAGTACCCTGATGCTTGTGTTCTATGTCTCCCTCTACGCAGCGGCTAGTGAAGGAGAGGGCGGAGACGGCGCTGTGGAGCAAGGCGGCGGGGATGCCCCCACGGCTGCAGCGGAAGGGGTGGGTGAGCCCCCACAGGGGCCTGCTACGGCGGTAGACGGCGAGGAGCCATCCAGGTTGGTGGTTTCCACAGAGGAGGAGGAGGCCGCCACTGAGGCGCACATGGGGCCTGGTGGGGGCATCCCTGCTGGTGCAAGTGGTGCAGTCCAGGGGCAGGGGCAGGAGGCAGCACAGTTCACCGTGGAGGGGCCTGTGCATGTCGCTGTCCCTGAACCTGTGGGTTCACCACCTTGCACCAGCAGGGATGCCCCGTCCCAGGCCCGTCCGCAGGTAGAGGGGATGTCCATGTCATCTGACTCCCCTCCACCTGCGGACGAGGGGACCCCTGGCTGTGTGGAGAAGGTCCTGATTGGGGTCGCGATGCGCACGGCTGTGATTCGTGATGCCGTGCGTGCTTCCCAGGAGGAGCACGCACGTCATCACGAAGAGCACCGTGCCGACGTGGCCCAATTGGGATCGGCCATGTTCGGGGGTTTCCTGCATGTGTCGGCCAATCTGGCGGCCCTCTCCTCCTCTGTGGAGACTATACGCCAGTCGTTCTCCTTGCCGTCTTCCGGCCCAGATGCCACCAGGGCCCCCTGTGGACCTGCCCTGACCAATGCAGCCAGCTCGGTGGGGATCCCATCCCTGCCACAGTCGGGAGTCAGAGGTCCAGCAGGGGTGGACAACACAGCAACTGGACCCCAGCAGATGGAGGATGTGACGGCATCATCGGGCAGGGCACGTGCACGACGGCGTCGGTGGTTTCCATCATCCTGGATGCGGTCGTGCTGGCAGAGGCAGTGGCGTCGGAGGCAGCAGCAGGCTCGACGTGGGAAGCATCATGGCTCGCGGCCATCAAGATCAGAGGGGCAGGCATCGGCCGGAGGGCAGGAGAACCCTGGGATGATAGTGTCTTCCGTGTGGGAGCAGTTGGTCCAGCGGATAGGTGCGGAGCGGCAGCGGGCGGAAGAGGAGCGGCTCACCATGGTCAGGGCGGAGTTCTCCATGCGTCGGGCGTTGAGGCGGGCTGAGTGCCTCGAGGAAGCCCGCAGGGAGTTTGAGGTGAACATGGGGTTATCCCTGCGAGACCTCGGGGCCAGGACAGAGTCCCGCCTCCAGGAAATCGACATGGAGTTCAATGATGCCCTGGCCGCAAACATCACAGAGTGAGCCGCAGGACTTGCCCGCTGCCATTGTATATAGTTATATAGTTAGTGGTAGGTTTCCTTTAAATTTTTTTTTTTTTATTTGGTTGCGATTGGACAATGCGCCACTTTTTTGTATATAGTTCAGTTTTTAGTTAGTTGACATAGTTAGGTTTCATTTGGTTGGGCTCATGGACCCGGGATTGTCTTGTAAATAGTTATTCTATGGATTGATTTCTTGGATTTTTTTTCATGGACATTCATCTTCTTTTTGTTGTTTTGCTTTGTGGTTTTTCTAATTTCATTTCCATTCAAGTTGATTTTCAATACATTTTTATTTTCATCCTTCAATGTGTCGTATCATCTCATTGCTTTCATGCATGTCATGTTGGGTGTTTTGACATTCACTTGCAGCCATTGTGTGTGACAGACATGTGTTCATTTGCATTATTTACATTGGGTGTGTAACATGTAATTGCCTTTGATATGTGGGTGGATGTGATAGTTGGTTGGGCCTTTTGGCAGGGGAGGATGGCCATTCCGGACATGATTGGGGATTGTTGGGACCCAGGTGCAGGGGGGCATGGATGGGACATGGGCGAGGGCCTGCTGGCAGGTGCCCCACAGTGCTGGGGGGTGGGGGTGGTGGGGGACATGAGTTGGACATGGGTGGGGGGCCTGCTGGCAGGTGCCCCACAGTGCTGGGGGGTGGGGGTGGTGGGGGACATGAGTTGGACATGGATGGGGGCCTGCTATCAGGTGCCCCACAGTGCTGGGGGGTGGGGGTGGTGGGGGACATGAGTTGGACATGGGTGGGGGCCTGCTGGCAGGTGCCCCACAGTGCTGGGGGGTGGGGGTGGTGGGGGACATGAGTTGGACATGGGTGTGGGCCTGCTGGCAGGTGCCCCACAGTGCTAGGGAGTGGGGGCTGTGGGGGACATGAGTTGGACATGGGTGGGGGCCTGCTGGCAGGTGCCCCACAGTGCTGGGGGGTGGGGGTGGTGGGGGACATGAGTTTGACATGGGTGGGGGCCTGCTGGCAGGTGCCCCACAGTGCTGGGGGGTGGGGGTGGTGGGAGACATGAGTGGGGGCCTGGTGGAGAGTGCCCCTGGATGCTGGGGGGTGGGGGTGGTGGGAGACATGAGTGGGGGCCTGGTGGAGGGTGCCCCTGCACTGCTGGGGGGTGGGGGTGGTGGGAGACATGAGTGGGGGCCTGGTGGAGGGTGCCCCTGCACTGCTGGGGGGTGGGGGTGGTGGGAGACATGGGTGGGGGCCTGGTGGAGGCTGCCCCTGCACTGCTGGGGGGTGGGGGTGGTGGGAGACATGGGTGGGGGCCTGGTGGAGGCTGCCCCTGCACTGCTGGGGGGTAGGGGTGCAGGGGGACATGAGCAGGTGTGCAGGGTAGTCCCCTGTTTTGTGGGCTGCCTGCAGGGGCCGTCGAGGGTGTACAGGGAACACCTGTGAGGACCCACCCAGCCTAATCGCGTGTGGAACTTCCCGCGCACCCCTGAAATACACGTACCCTGCTGAAATCGCGTGTAAAAGTTCCCGCGCACCCCTGAAATACACGCGCCCAGGCTATTCGCGTGTGGAACTTCCCGCGCACCCCTGAAATACACGTACCCTGCTGAAATCGCGTTTAAAACTTCCCGCGCACCCCTGAAATACACGTACCCTGCTGAAATTGCGTGTAAAACTTCCCGCGCACCCCTGAAATACACGCGCCCAGGCTATTCGCGTGTGGAACTTCCCGCGCAGCCCTGAAATACACGCGCCCAGGCTATTCGCGTGTGGGACTTCCCGCGCACCCCTGAAATACACGCGCCCAGGCTATTCGCGTGTGGGACTTCCCGCGCACCCCTGAAATACACGCGCCCAGGCTATTCGCGTGTGGAACTTCCCGCGCACCCCTGAAATACACGTACCCTGCTGAAATCGCGTGTAAAACTTCCCGCGCACCCCTGAAATACACGCGCACAGGCTATTCGCGTGTGGAACTTCCCGCGCACCCCTGAAATACACGTACCCTGCTGAAATCGCGTGTAAAACTTCCCGCGCACCCCTGAAATACACGCGCCCAGGCTATTCGCGTGTGGAACTTCCCGCGCACCCCTGAAATACACGTAGCACGCTGGGAGACATGAGTGGGGGCCTGGTGGAGGGTGCCCCTGGGGGGTGGGGGTGGTGGGAGACATGGGTGGGGGCCTGGTGGAGGGTGCCCCTGGTGGCTGGGGGGGGTGAGGGTGGTGGGAGACATGAGTGGGGGCCTGGTGGGGGCTGCCCCTGCACTGCTGGGGGGTGGTGGGAGACATGAGTGGGGGCCTGGTGGAGGGTGCCCCTGGATGGTGGGGGGTGGGGGTGGTGGGAGACATGAGTGGGGGCCTGGTGGAGGCTGCCCCTGGTGGCTGGGGGGTGGGGGTGGTGGGAGACATGGGTGGGGCCTGGTGGAGGGTGCCCCTGCACTGCTGGGGGGTGGGGGTGGTGGGAGACATGAGTGGGGGCCTGGTGGAGGGTGCCCCTGGATGCTGGGGGGTGGGGGTGGTGGGAGACATGAGTGGGGGCCTGGTGGAGGGTGCCCCTGCACTGCTGGGGGGTGGGGGTGGTGGGAGACATGGGTGGGGGCCTGGTGGAGGCTGCCCCTGCACTGCTGGGGGGTGGGGGTGCAGGGGGACATGAGCAGGTGTGCAGGGTAGTCCCCTGCTTTGTGGGCTGCCTGCAGGGGCCGTCGAGGGTGTACAGGGAACACCTGTGAGGACCCACCCAGCCTAATCGCGTGTGGAACTTCCCGCGCACCCCTGAAATACACGTACCCTGCTGAAATCGCGTGTAAAACTTCCCGCGCACCCCTGAAATACACGCGCCCAGGCTATTCGCGTGTGGAACTTCCCGCGCACCCCTGAAATACACGTACCCTGGCTAATCGCGTGTAAAACTTCACGCGTACCCCTGATATGCACGTTACCCGCTTTGCGTTCCTTGTTTGGCAGCCCTGTAAACTGGTCCAGGGTTAGCGCAGCCCTTTGCGATGATTTAGCGATTTTGATGGCTTTTCCTTGCGCGAGGGCGTTCTTGGGGCGTTACTGGCGCTGCTGCAGGGTCGCTGCGATACTCTGCGCCACGGCTGGTTTGGGAGCCTAAAATCCATGAATACGCTGTGCGCAGAAATCGGTTTTAGCGCACGTGCCTGGCGCAGACATTCGCACGCGGACACTCTGCGCCAGCCGCTTGTGACACTTTTCTGCGAAATTCTATGAATTACCCTGAAAATGTCTTCTAGATGTTATCCTTAGGGAGAGAACAGACGATGTTTGGTCGATAGTAGGGCACTCGAGTGTCACTATGCAGAAGATGGCTTATGATGGAGCACCATTTAATAATTGTAGAGTGGTAGTTTGGAAAGCGCTTAGGGTGCTGTGTCCAGACACATCAGATATGGGAGCTATAATGATGTCAAGGGCTGCCAGTGCTAGTACAGAAGCAGCTCAGGAGGTTAATTAGTATGGAAGCAAAACCATGGTCAGAAATTCAGCTGACCATTGCGTATTATTGCAGATTTGTGCAAGAGAAGAATCAGTAGAAAGATGATGTTTGGGAAGGCAAGGAAGGGAAATTAGTGTAGAAATAATTGTCAAAATATGCCATAAAAGGGGCGATGTTGACTAGTGGGCAAGGGTCAGGTTTGCAGCAAACAATAAGGCAGGCCACAAGTGAACAACCAAAGGCAGTTTCATCAAGCTAAAAATTGATTAATACCACGAGATAAGGGAGGCTTCCGAGGTAGAGGCTTCCAGGATAATCATGGACATTTCCAGAATAGTCTAAGTGGATTTTTAAACATACAGAGCAATAATCAAGGCATGCATAGAATGCACGTTAGAAGACCTTCTGTATGTTGGACTTATGGAATGGCAGGACACATTGTACGCCTGTGTAGAAGTCAAGGATTTGTGCAAAACAGGCCATTCTGAAGAGGGGGATCGTATACCCGCCTGCATGCATTCAAAAAAGTGAAGAGGTTTTTTTTGCCCAGGATCAGACATTGTATCAGACATGAGCGCTGGGCATGCAGCAGGTACAGCAGCTTAGGAAAAGTGCAAAACGAATTTACTGCAGAGGGCAACTGCAGTAGGCCCAAATACAGACTCAGCAATATACAAACATGGAATAAATAGTGACACATAGGAGTGAAGGTGTCATTAAGAAAGGAAGAAATGCTTTCGCAAGGACAAGGTTATGCACGCACTCACAATGGGAAAGCCTCATAAGGCGACTTGGTGTGTTTAGAATTCTTAGTGGCACTAAGCTTCAAGGAGTGCTGGAAATTAATATGGCAAAGGGAGAACCAGTTTTGTTCCAGTGGTGGACAGCAGGACTGCATGTCCATACAGCAAAGACAGAAAAGTGTTGAATGATTATTAGAACAATTGAGGATTTTTGTTTCAAACTATAAACACAGTTTTCTTGCCTAGCGATGAATTAGTAGTCTCTGGAGAAGAGTGTGTTATGATGAATTTTGTTACATTTGTCACAGGCACCTATCAATGTTTTGAGAAAGGGAATTGGATGATACCAGCCTAAACATGATGATTTTGTTTAGGTGATTAAAGGAAAGTGTGTTTTGTTTTGAGAATGTATCATTTAAATATGGGTGAGTTCATAGTGGCATGTACAGGGCAAGAGGACCTATGAGACGTTTCTGGTAGAAACCAGAGGTTTTTATTGTTGTAGTGAAAGTGCAGTATTGCAAATAGCTGTGTGACCTAGTGGAAAGGAAAAGTGGTGAGAGTATTTGATGAATTTAGTCTCAGACCACAGATATTTACAAACAAAGTAGGGGAACAGATTACCCCATAAAATTTGAAACAACCATAGTATAAGGCAACATGGCAAATGATCAAGGAATGAATAATGTAAATGGACAACCGAGGACAGTGATGGTTCTCAAGAGAAAAGTCCAGGTTGATTAAACATCACTAATGATGACATATTTAGATAGGGTTTACAGAGGGATGAAGTGGTGTTTCTTTAGGAACATCACACACTAAAAAGAAGGGAAAGGAAACATATTTCATACGGCAATGATATATCAGCATCCAGTATAATTTAAGGAAGACTTGGAGAGAGTGTCAAAATGTCACGTGGACTTTGGGCCTTTTTGGCATGGGTCTAGAAAAATAAATTAGGAGAAGATGAAAATAATTTATTTTAAACAATATAGGAATAAAGACTCAGTTTAAACAAATTTGCCATTATTTGGATGAAATAAATAAATAAACAAATAAAAAGTGAATGAATGGAAAAATGAGTTAAGAAATGATTGGATGAATTAATTCATGGATAGTAGAGTAATAGGGAGCATAAAATAAGCAAACAATTCAGATTTGGAAAATAAACAGCAAAAATGAAGATTAAAGGCCAACATTGAAAATGTTTAATGAACAAAAGGGATTAATGAAGAACCAAAAAGGGGTATGGTTGACCAAAATTGGTATAACCATACAAAAAAGCTTTTGTAAGGAGCCAATTCAAGAGAACAAAAATAACATTATTTAAATGTACTTGATCGTGTCGGTTTATATTTTTTAGATGAAAACCATGGACCTTCAGTGAACATTGGAGGAATGTCTGCATGGCCTTAATAGGGGAAGATACTTATCATGATACAGGTGTTAGTGAATAGGGCGAAAACAAAAAAAAAGAGGTAAGTACTGGTTCACACCACAGGGTGTGAACCCACTGATGATCATTATTAGGAGTAAGAGGACCCAGGTGAGTAACAGAAAAAGAGGCAGATAGAGACATAGGGCCCCATCACGACTTTGCCGGTAACCCTTAAATCAGGCAGTCGCGCTATTACCGCCGGATTTAAGGGTCTGCCAAATCAGGACTTTGGCGGATTTCGCCCTAGCTCTTGGCTGGGGGGAAATCCACCGAAAATTTGCGCTATTATCGCCGGCGGGAAATCTGCCGGCGATAAGATCGTGAATTTTCCCCATTGAGCCCAATGGGGAATGGGGCATTCCCGAATGGGCTCAATGGGGAATGGGGAATTACATTACCGCCGAACTCATGATCCGGCGCTATTAGCGCCGGGGAGTTCAGTGGTCGGGCTAATACCGCCAGTGGTAATACCGCCAGCGGTAATACCACCGGCGTTACCGCCAAAGTCGTGATCAGGCCCCAAGTGTTTAAATTGTGTGGCCTTTTTTCCCAAGATAGGTGCAAATAGGTGTGAATAGAGTAGAATATAAATGCAAGCATGGCGACCTCAGACAAACGCAGGACATAGAACAAGTCAAATAAAAGGTAGGTAACCTTTTTCATTTTTAATAGTTGGCAGGATTCCAATAAAGGTAGATTTGGCAGACATGCAAGAATTGTTTAGAATAGGAAAACAATAAAATGGGAAGGCACATAGTAAGAATTGGTACCATATTCTAGAAAAACAGGGGTAGGCTAGATTAGTGTAGTGGGGTAAGGAGGAGATAATGCAGAGCAAGATGTTTATTGTGCCTCAAACAGGATAACAATACAGCACAGAAGTGAAATGACCACGATCGAACGTGATTGGAAGGAAGATGGTGAAGGAAAAAAACAGGAAGCAATTGCAGCATCGCAGGAAGCACTTGCAGCAAAGCAGGAAGCACATGCAGCAAAGCAGAATGAAGTATTTACAGCAGAGCAGACAGAGACCCTTCAGCTGAGCTGGGAAAAAACCAAGAACAGGTTCAAATGTGTATAGGCCCAAAGAAAATTAATATGATTGTTATGTGTATAAGTAAGAGACAGCCTATGAGTTAAATGGATCAATGTGATTTTTCCGTTGGGGAAAGGTTCGCACATTTCCCATCGAACACGCATTGAAAGCTCCACAGACCCACACCCCCACCCACACCCACAACACACCCACCACACACCCATACCCACACCCTTAACACACCCCCACCCACACCTCCAACATACCGAAAACCTGCTTACCTTTTCAGAAGCTGTGTCACTGCAGCGGCAGTTCCCTTTCACTTCCGTGATCGGGAACCGGCACTGCAGTGTCCTTTTCTTTTTTTTTCCCGGAGCTGCAGGGGTGTCCCCTGCAACCCCCGCTCACTATACCACACAGTATAGTGAGCGGGGTGTTAAGGGGATACCCCCGCAATCCCTGGTTTTTTTTTGTTCAGGTGTTGCGGGGGTGTCTCCCCGCAACAACACCCCGCTCACTATACCACACAGTATAGTGAGCGGGGTGTAGCGGGGGACACCCCCGCAGCCCCCGCAGTCTTTTTTTTATATTTTTTTTATACCTACCTACAATGCTACCACCAATGGTTCAAACTTTTGGTGTTCAAACCTTTGGTGGTAGAATTTATAGCATTTTTAGATACGATAAAAAACAGAAAACCGAGTTAAATGGGCTGAAAATAGTAAGAATTGACCGTAAGTAAACATTCTGTTGTTAGCAGCAAGGAGAAAGGGTTTGGGTTAGGAAGAAACTTGACCCCCTTGCCAGTTCTCAAATAACTTTTGTCTCTATTTCGATTTTCTACAGACAACATGGATCTTTGCCAGCGATGTCCTCTTCTGCTACGGATGCGCCTAGGAGATGAAGAAGGCGCCATGTCTTTTTAAATGTTGTTTTTAAAATGTGTTGTTTGCCATTTCATATTTTGAGCACCTCTACATGTGAGAATGTGAAGAAAAGGGAAAATGAAAAAAGTCTCCTGAAGGGCCAAGTAATTTGTGTAAAAAGAAGCCCATAAGACATAAGGGCAGAAAAAAGACAGGCAAATGTATTTATTGCCTAACAAATAGATGCAGCTGAATATGTTTATTGTAAACAAACCAGGTCCCAGCAATCAGACAGCATACAGTAAGAGAAAAGTAAATGTTTATGAAAAAGGGAGTGGATTAGTAGCTTTAGTATATAAAGAACCAAAATAAGTGTTGGACGTTTTTTCTAGGAGGCAGGGATGTTCAAAAAGTGAGATAATTAAGTTTGTTTAAAAGGCAGGGATGTGACAGACACATAAGAGTAGATTAAAAGGGTTGGGTTGAAAGGAAAAATGTTGGTGATGGACATACTTATTTTTCAAAGGCAACTCATTCAGCTTTCTATTACAGGTGGACAATGAAGGACCTATATAACTCAGAAATTTGGCATCACACGAGCCTATGAGTGGAGAGAAGGGTCAAGGGACCCAACCAAATGTCAATGCACAAATGCTTCTGCTGTGAAGTTTTGACAGCAAACTTTCTGTGAAACATTCCCATATCCTTGAGTCCCCAAGAAGTGGCCGAATGCACCCATGTTCATAATGTCATGAAAAAGACATTCAAAAATGAAAAACAATGGACCAAAGTGCCTATATATTGAAAGGCCCAGACACGGGTGATCTATGGAGTCCAAGCCAAGATGAGTCGGATGGAAGATATAACGACAAACAATGAATAAAGAAGAAAAAGAAAAAAGGCACTTGTAAAGAATGCAATTGGGGAAGACAATGGGGAACAGGGAAATGTTGTGAAATGGGAGTGGCGGAAAGAATGTGGAGTATGAGCCACATGTGGATATTGTGTAAAAAAATGGGCTGGTGGGTTACCTTGAAGAGAGACCCTCCCTCAAATCCTCATAGTGGTTGTAAAATTATCTGAGGCATATAGTTAGTATAAAGTTAATTGGGTAATGAAGATGGGATTCAAATAAAAGTAAACAAAGGTCGTCTCTAGGGACACATACATGTTTTGGTTAGGAGTGTCACAAATGTCTCCCTTTCTCACCTGTTTCTCTTTACTTGCGACCTTCTTGGAAGTGGCTTCCTTCTTTCGTACTGTCCGAGACTTGTATAGGCCTGGGCGCTGGTCTTTTAGGATTCCAGTGTGAGTTCTCTGGCTGTCCTTCGCCGGGTAGCGTTCAGTATCCAGGACGTGGAGCCAGGAGGGAGATAGAGCTCCAGGCTCGGAGCGAACCGAAGCGCTGTAGGACCGAGCACAGGATTAATCCAGGAATAGGGCACGGATAAGAGGTAAGGAGGGAAACGAACGGGGATCCAGGAATAAGAAGAAAGGAAAAAAGGGAATCAAAAGAGCACGGAAGCGGACTCCGACAACACACGTCTAACTACTCCAAGCAGTAGCGTTGAGACGCGCAGAGCCGCGGGGGCGTGGCTGTTTTCTAGGAAGTCGAACGTAATGCGCAAAGGTTGGTGCATAGCGTTTCGGAATGATCGGCCATGTTGGAAGGATCATGGACCATGAAGTCCAGAATGGACGAATTTGGCGGTTCATGACAGTATGCCTCCTACTAAACCCTGCACCTCTGGGTTTGCCTGGGTGGATTCGATTATTTCTTTGTATTGAACGAGGGGCATTCATGTTTGAGACAGGTTCCCAGGTACGCTCGCTGGGAGGATATCCTTTCCATTCTACCAGATACTTGAGTTGACCTTGTCTGTATCTGGAATCACATATCCTAGAGTCCTCGAATTCAAGTTGATTATTGATGATTACAGGAGTAGGTCTTGGAGCTGTTTGGGTGGATTGTACAAATGGTTTTAACAAGGAAGTGTGGAAGACAGGGTGAATCCTTCTCCACGATTCTGGAAGTTGGAGTCGGAAGGCCACTGGATTAATGATTTCCTTTATGGAGAAGGGCCCATAATACCTGGGGCCCCGTTTATTTGGTCGCAGATGTCGAGGAAGACGTTTTGAAGACAGCCAAACCTTATTTCCCACTCCATAAGAAGGGCTTGGTCTCCTTTTGGTGTCTGCAGATCGTTTGACATCTTTTCTGGCCTTTTCCAGTCGTTCCTTGGCATCTTTGTGTACGTTGACCAGTGTTTCAATCAGGAAACGACTGCAGGAACTGGGGTAGGATGTGGAAGAACAGATGGTAGAACTGAAGGATGAAATCCTTGACTGCAAAAGAATGGACTAGTCTTGATAGCTGAATGATCCAAATTGTTGTAAGCGAATTCAGCCACAGGAATCAAAAGCGACCAGTCATCCTGGACTTTGGTGGCGAAACAGCGAAGGTACTGTTCTAGGGTCTGGTTGACTCGTTCAGTTGCTCCATTGGTCTGTGGTTGATATCCTGAAGACAACGCGCACTGGATTCCCAATATTTGACATAGTTGTTTCCAAAACTGGGATATGTATTGGGGTCCTCTGTCGGAGATGATCTTGGAAGGTAGTCCATGAAGCCTAAATATGTGTTCCAGGAAAATTCCAGCCAATTCAGATGAGTATGGTGCTTGAACACGGGTGTAAAGTGAGCCATATATGTAAATAAATCGATGGTAAGCATTATGGTTGTGTATCCTCTGGATGGGGGTAATTCCACGATAAAATCTGTGGTGATGATTTCCCAAGGTCGTGTTGGCATTGCTGGTTGGTGTAAGAGACCTGCTGGCTTTATGTTATCATGTTTATTCTGGTTGCACACTGCACAGGCTTGGACATAGGTTCTTATGTCATCTATCATCCTTGGCCACCATGATTGCCTCTGTATAAGATGGAGGGTGGTGGTGATGCCTCGATGTCCTGAATGGAGGATATCATGGCATAGATTCGTAATTTTATGTCTCAGTTCTTGTGTGGGTATTGCCAGCCGTGTTTCCTTGAAGAGATATCCGTCCTTCATTACAAGGTTCCTTTGATTCTTCCCTTTGTATTCCTTCCAGAGTTCGAAAGAAGGTGTTTTTGCACGAATGTCCTCCAGGAGAGAAATGGCTTGAGCCACAAACACGGTGTCAGGAAACATCTTAGGAAAGGTCCGTGCTTCGAGGGGCTCATAATCAGGACGTCTGGACAAGGCATCTGCAATGATGTTATGTGTTCCAGGAAAGTGGTGAATTTGAAATTGATATTGGGCAAAAAAGAAGGCCCAACAGGCCTGACGGCTGTTTCTGCACGCCAGGGACTTTAGGACTTGTAAATTTCGATGGTCCGTACGAACTTGTACTGGGTGTTTGGCACCCAAAAGAAGATGACGCCAGTGGGTGAAGGCATGTTGGATGGCTAACAGCTCCTTCTCCAGGACAGAATAATGACTCTCACTGGGAGTCAAGCTGCAGGATAAGTATGCAATAGGATGCTCCATCTTGTCCTCAAGTTCTTGTTTCAAGACTGCTCCAATGGCATAGTCGGATGCGCCTGTTTCCACCAAGTACGGACGGTCTATATCAGCTTGAGCTAGGATTGGAGCTTGTGTGAATTCCTGTTTCAGTTGTTGAAAGGCTGTCTCTTGAGCCGTAGACCATTGAAACGGAATGTCCTTCTTTAAGAGTGTTACAATGGGATGCACTATGTCAGAAAACGCAGGTATGAATTTTCTGTAAAAATTAGCAAGTCCCAGGAAGGATTGGATCTGTTTTACAGTAGTGGGAGCGGGCCAAGTCAGGATGGACTCAACCTTGGAAGGATCCATTCCGATACCTTTGGAACTAAGTACAAATCCAAGATAATGAATGGTTGATACATGGAAAAGGCATTTTTCAGGCTTGGCCAGAAGCTTGTGTTCACGTAGGCGTTGTAAATCTGCTTTTATATGTTCTTGATGGGCCTGAGGTTCATTGGAGTAAATTAGTATATTGTCCAGATATACAATGACAAAAAGGAACAGCATGTCAGATAAAACTCGATCCATGAAACGTTGAAAAACTGCGGGGCATTGGCGAGACCAAAGGCCATTACCAGATACTCAAAGTGGACAAAGGGAGTTCTGAAGGCCGTTTTCCACTCATCGCCTTCCCTTATGCGAATGAGATGGTAAGCACCCCTGAGATCAAGGTTAGTGAAAATGACAGCACCCCTCACTGCCTCCAGAATATCTGAAATAAGTGGTTGCGGATAGCGGTCCTTGAGAGTGCATTGGTTGAGGCCACGGTAATCCAGACAAGGTTGAAGTTCCTTAGTGTCTGTTTTAGGAACGAAGAAGAGGGAAGCACTGGCTGGGAATTTGGAAGGTCGGATAGTACCATTTGTCAAATTGGTGTCCAGATATTCTCAGAGAGCTTTCTTTTCTGGTTCAGTTAAAATGAACATTCTCCCGAATTGAATCACCGCAGATGGGTCTGTATCAGTGGCACAATCCTCTGGTCTATGTGGTGGGAGATCTTGAACAATGGCTGTTGTAAACACATCTGAGTATGTTTGGTACGCCTGAGGAATTTGGATAATGTTGGATACAGTTACGGATGGTTGCTTGTGCTCCTGGAAGTCCGCTGAAGGACCTTGCAATGGGGCAAGAGATAAACAATGGGACAAGCAATGTTCTGAACAGAGAAACAAGGACCCTGCTGCCCAATTGATGTATGGATTGTGCTTCTGTAGCCAAGGCATGCCTAAAACCATGGGGTAGTGGGCAGATTTTATGATGTCAAATCTAAGTATTTCCTGATGGGTATTTATTGAAAGTAGTAAGTCCTTGGTTTGGTGAGTTATGGGTCCAGAAGACAAGGGTCTGCCATCAATGGCTTCAACAGGTTGTACTACCTCTTTGGATTCTCGAGGAATGTGATGGTTGACAACCCAATCATGATCTATGAAAATGCCCAGTGCACCGCAGTCCACTAGGGCCAGGATGAGGTAGGATTCTTCTTTGGTAGGTGACAAGAATGTCTGTAGAATCACTAGAGTGTTCTGTCCTGGAGATTTCAAGGAAGGAATAGATGAGGAGCAGACATCTTTCTCCCGAAGCTGTGCGCTGCTTAGGATCGGGAGCTGGCGTTTCCTGAACGCCGAGGTGGCGCTATAGGACATTCTCTTACAAGGTGTTTATCAGAGGCACAATACATGCACAGTCCTGTATTAATCCGATGGATCCTTTCTTGGGGAGAAATTGGTCCTCGGAAGGTGCCTAGTTGCATGGGTTCTTGATCTGAGGCTTGTGAAGCAGCTGTTTCTTTGGGGGCAGGGATAACCTGTGGCTGCCTTTGGCGATGCTGACTTAGACTTCCTTTTCTCTGTGGGATGTATCAACCCACTCATTTACTGCAAGAATCCACATCAATACAGTGTCAGCAAGAATCATATGATCTCAGAACAAAATCCTATTTTAAAGATACTGATGGAAAAACAGTTGTGAAAAATGGGTGTAGTACCGTTGCTCACCTCTACCAGAAAGCTGGCGTTTTAAAACCATTTCTTTGTGTAAAGTTGAACAACTAAACCCAAACGATGCCAAAGAAGAAAATTCTATCAAAATGCCATATAGAGTGCCACACAGTGATTGCATTGTTGAAAAAAAACTTGATTTAAAGATATGTTGCTTATTTTGAGTTTATAAATGTATTTTTTTTACAAGGAACTATGTTGCAATTGACCAGAAGGTAGTCTGATTTAGTTAAAACTTCAAGATGCCTTCTTTCCATAAGAACCATTCACACCTGGGCCTTCCCACCAACTGGAGAGGATATCGCATTGACATGTAAATCAGGAGAGGAGGAGATTTTCTCTGCAGCCCGTAGGAAGGAACAATGGGGGCTTTGGGATGAATATGCTGATTTGGGTGTAACTGGTCAACAACTGCTTTGGGAGAGACAGGACATGTGACCTCTGAGTCAAGCCAGCTCTGTGGGCAGAGGCAAACCATTGTGGATTCAGATAGCCCAGCAAATATATGTTTTTATAAAATTGCTTATAACAAAGTGTACCAAGCTGACAAAAATGTACAACTTTGGGATTCTTAAGATTAAAAATTCACTCACAATTTAAGACTAAGCTGGACGCCGTGTGATGTTCTGAGACCAAACCCCGTAATTTATTAATATTGTAGCTGCAGTGTTTTTACTATGAACATAAGAAATTACAGTAATATGCTCAGAGAGGATATACATGCATGTATCAAATTTGGAGCAGAATGAATATGGGGAAACCCACCAAAAGCGCTAAATGTTGTCATTTCTGAACCCAAGCTCGTAGGAACATGGGACTTGAACAGAGACATGCCTTAATTAATCTGTGATGTGTATATGTATTATGAACAGCTTGTGTATCTGGGAAATATGTTTGTTGGGGAAAATTGTTTTTCTATGTAAAAGCAGAGGGGAGGGATTTCAGCTAAGCCATAAACACAGCATCACTCTGATTCATTCTGACATGCTGATCCTTTTTCCAGTCAGGGGACAGGGAATTCTTTAACCTATCAAATCCTTAGAGGGTCGGGCATTGTAGAATCAGCCTCCCCACCCCCTTTGGAAATACATAAATAGGGACTGCTGAGACCCAGATAAAACACACTCTTTTCCACTACTCACCGATTCCTGCGAAGCACCCTGACGGAAGACTCCAGAATCCAGATAGATCCAGAGACCAGACAGATAGAACCAAACTCTAGAACCCAAACTCTAGAACCTTGAAGCAGAGAGGTCTAAACCAAAAGCTGAATTCTTTTCAGCAGGCCTTAGAATCTAGCAACCTGATTCTTACCTTCAACAGCCAGGCTGAGCTGTTTGCTTCTAGCTAAGAACCAGATCTTTGACGAGGCCCACTCCATTTTGAAGCCTAAGAGTGAGTATCTAGTCTAGAACTGTGCATAGTCATCTCTTAGTCTAAAGTAATCTTATCCCATCCATTTCAACCTGTCCAGAACTGCATTATAGAATATTGTGTCCATCCTGTTGATTCCAAATCTCTAAAGTGCAATCTGTCATTTGAAATCTTGACTTTATTTCTGAAAATCTACCTTCACAAAAACCTCTGTAACTTTTGAACCGCACATGGAAAATTGCCGCGAATTGCAATTTAGCTCAATTTCAACACATGTCAGAATAGCTGTTTCTTGTTTACAACTGCTGAATTTCGTTTTCAATTTGATAATCATTCATGAATCATTGCTAGTGTTGACCTGAACCAATCTAAAGTAATTCTCACTAGTGCTGAATCTCCTTTAGTGAATTAAAATCAATTTACCATATTTTCACTTTCACTGCAATCACATTGAAAAGTATTTTTGCCTGTTTTAAAATCCTTCCTGTGTTTTCTCTAAGCTTGCTGGGGGAACTGGGATTGAATTGCATTGTTGATTAATATTCCTGAAGCCTGTGTGCCCTCATTTCCATCTCTTCATATTGCTTTCTGGGCGGAGTGAGTAGTCACAGGGGAAAAAATGACCATATTATCTTTTGATTGAAATCATATCAAATCTATTTCTGTGTTGCATTCTTTCCCATTATTGCATTTCCTGGAATCACATAAAGTATTCTCTGCTTCCGTATCCTCCATATTCATACTCCTAAGTGATTAAAGACATTGTTAATTTTGTAATATTACCCATTGTTCATTACCGTCTTTATTCATAAGTGTGCTATTCAAATATTATTTTGTTCATAAAAGTGTGATATATATATTGGCCCTCATTACGACCTCGGCGGTAGCCATGCCGCTTTTGGCGGCATGGCTGCTGCCGAAATCGCATCCGGGTCCACGGAATGAGAATTACCGGGCCACTCCGAGTTCGGAAAGCCCGGTAGTTCCTCCCTCCAAGGACCCAGACCCGGTCCTTCCCCATTCCCATTTCAGCCCCCACAGGGCTAAATGGGAATGGGAGAGGGAGCAAACAACGGGCCATTACGAGTTGGCCCGTTGTTTGCTCCCTCTTCCCCTCAGGGGACCCAGTAAGCACGCCTGGTTTGACGAGGCGTTACTTACCAGGTCCCGCGAGAGGACCTCGTAATGAGGCGGTACGGGGTTAACGGCACTGGCACCTTTTACGGCGCCGTTAACCCCGTACCGCCAGGGTCATAATGAGGCCCATAGTTTAATTCTTCAAATAAATCTTTTTATTTGCAAAACAATCCTACTTCTTGGCTCAGTGAGGTCAGGGGGATTCAAAGAGAAGGGCGTTATATAAGGGTTCATCATCCAGATTTAGACAACTTTGACATAAAAATGTATAAATAAGGGCTTTCATTGGGCATCCCATCCTAAGCATTGACTTAATTGGATTGCTGGATTGAAGTCACTTACAGATTGGGGGCTCGTCGCGGGACTTCTGGATTAGAACTACCACTTGTGCAGCTTAATACAGTGTGCTAACTGACATGATACATAAATCCTGTTGGGCTACTATGCTGTGTTACACTGTAAAAGCACCCCTCAAAAATGAACGCTCTCAGGAAACGGTCTGTTTTGCAAAATAAAATAATAAACTTCTGTAAATCAGGAAGGAAATCAATGTCCAGAATGGCGACATTGGTAGATATCAGGATAGCTAGAGTGCACCTTTTACATAAGCTATTTGTGAGAGGTGAGTGGACTGAGCAGGACCAAAATGTGTGGTTGCAGGCAATCAGACAACAGGTCACTGCGACTGGGTTAAATATCTGAAAAGATCAGGGTCCCTTACACGTGGCCCTAAGTGAACTATATATGGCCCCTAAGGCCAAGGATGAGCACAACAAGATTGTCGGGATAGCAGCATATTTATCTTTATATATGGGAGCCATGCAGGACAAATGTGCTGAAGGCCAAGATCTGGCAAGTAGGCAACTGATGGCATTAGAGAAGGCCCAATCTGATCTGGACTCTTCTGAGCAGAGGCTGCAGAAGAGCCAGGAGTCAAAAAACGAAAGTAGGCAGTATCTAATTAAAATAAAAGAGGACATGGGTATCCTGCAACAGGAAAAGGCAGACCAGGATACCAGAATTCTGGCCTTGCAGAAGGAGTATCAAGAAGGTTTGGACTCCCTACTGTAGAGCCAGAAAAAGCTGGAGCAGCAACTGGATTTCAATAGGGCACGCACAGAGCAGGTAGCCACCCTGCAAAGCCATCTAGATAGAGTGAAGGCAGAGAGCAACACATTGATTTTGAAAGACCTGGATACCCAGGCAGAGTTTGATAAGGAGCGCCAGAGAGCTGGTGCCCTTCAAAGGCAGAGGGACAACCTGGCGGCGCAGAGGCAGCCTCTTACTCAGGAAAGGGATACCTTAGGCCAGGAAGTCTGTCACTTAAAAAGCAAACTGGAAGAAAATCACCTGGCCCTCCAGGGACTGGGTGACCTCCAAAAAGAACATCAAAACTTGTAAGAGCACACCAGGAAGGTGGAAGATGCTCTGGCAAGAAAAGAGCAGGCCAGTAGGGATGGGACTCAGGAGGTAACCCGCCTGCAGCAAAGACTGGCCAGTACTCCAGGACTAACCAAGAAGCACAGAGGGAGAATGAGGCCCTCTGCCAGCACAATGATAGGCTCCGACAACAGGTGGCCATGCAAGAGAGACTGATAGAGTCTAGTGAGGCCTTGATTGAGGAATTGAAAGCTCAGGCTCTTGCATGGCAACAGGGAGCAGGGACTGATAGAGATGAAGTTCGCTGGGAAAGGGAAACACCTGAGCATAACCTCAGGAGCCCTAGTACCAGAGGCCTTCATTTCTCCCAGTCCCTGGACTCTGCCACCCCCATGTCCCCGGGCACACATGAGCCCAGGGCCACGGGGATGGCAGATTACTATCCAGTCAGAAGTACTGGGCTCATAGGCCAGTACCTCCCAGGAATGGATGGGCGGGCAACTGGGTATGGGCACCTAAGTACTGTGAAGTTTAGTGGGGAACCCCAGGAGAGTAGGCCCACTAAGGGCATCCTGAAAACCTCTGCCCAGTTAGGTCAGTGGAGGGGTACCCATCAACTCCTGGGAGCAAGGAGGAATCAGAAGACTCCTCTGAGCACCCCAGGACACAGGAGACCAGGTCCCCACATTCTGCCAGCCATTCCCAGGCTCGCAGAATCCGGGAAAAACTAGAAGATCAGATGGGCACCTCTGGGAGCAGTGCCTCTGAGTCGGAGGATGAATGGACTAGGGTTACCTGAACCAAGAAGGCTAATAAGGAAGGCAAAAAGGACCTTGCTTAAGGACCCCTTAAAATAACTTAAGGCAATAAAGAGTGTTATCACGCCTTATCACAAGAACGCCAAGTATTCTGTGTGGGAACACTTAGAGCTCTTTGAGCAAATGATGGAGTCTTTCCATTTAAAAGACAGCAGTAGCTGTATTCAGTATGTAAAATGGACATTCTCCCCAGAATACTCCAGTTTCTTTGCGGGGCTGTAGGACCAAAACCATTCAAGATGGTCCACATATAGGGCGGCCATCCTAAAGCACTTTTCTGTTCATAGAAATCCCCAAGAGGCTAGCAGGGCAGCCTGCAATTTGCAATGTGGGGAGGATCAGGCCCCACAAGAATTTGTGCAGCAGTTGAAGCGTGCCTTTGCGCAGACTACCAAAAGGGTTTTGCATGGATAGCAAAGAATTTATTAACACTTTTTTCCATGCCTTACCCAAATACATCATGACCCAACTAGTGAGAGATTTTCATGAGAAAAGGTCACTAGACTGGGCCATTTAACAGGCCACCCGAATCTATGAGATGCAGAAGCCCATAGAAAATAAAAATAATGCTCAGGAAAGCCCCAAACCGACCAGCACCCTGCCGCCGCCAAGGTGGCAGAGGTAAAGGTTGCCCCCATGTTAGATTTGGAGATGGGGGGGCCTAAAAACCTGCCTGCACAGAATAATTCTAAACCCAGAAGGCCCTCGGGCCAGTCACAGACAGGGAGTCAAGGAGGTAGACCCACAAATGGGGTCCCTCACTCCCCTGACTATGTAACTCCCTGCTAAAAGGGAAACCGACCCATCCTGGGTTATGTGTGGACTCCTCCAGCCAAAGAGGGGGGAGATCCAACCAAGCACCTAACCAAGGGAACTTCCCTCCTAACTTCCCCCAGGAAGGCAGAAATTCACCAAATCCTGGGCAGAACGTTTTCCCCAGGTAGCCACAGAACTTCCAACCCCAAAATCATCCATCCTTCTTTCCCCACTTCCCTAAGCTCAGACCACCTAATCCAGGAGAGGGGAGGCCAAGGGTGGAAGGGTACCCAAATCTTCCCAACCTGGGCTACTACCAGAGAAGGGATAGCTACCCTTCCCAGGATCATCCAGGGGAGAAAACAGAACCCTGTATCAGCCTGAGCGGGTTTCACAGTTAGAGCGCCAGGTCCAAAATATGACACAGGATCTGGGTCACATGCTGAGGGCACAGCAGAACCCTCAGATGGGCATGCCAGCGCAGAATGTCCCAAACTCTGGACCTGGTGCTCCAGAACAATGACGGGGGCAGCACCCCGATAACCCACCGGTTCCCAGGGAGGAGGCACAAGGGAAAGGGGGGTCTAAAGCCTTGGAGGAAGCTTCCTTCCCAACTTGTAAACAGCCCCTGGAAACCCAGGAACCGGAAACAAAATCTCCTACCCCTGAACGTCTGCCACCCAAGGAGCAGAGAGGGGGTAGGAGAAACAAAGGACCCAAACAGACCCATTTTGTGGAGGAGATACAGATCTTCCAATTTGAGGGAGAGGGATCCTCAGAGGATCCTGGGAAAAGGATCTTCTCCTTCAGAGATGGGGGAACTCCTCCCAAAGAAAAATGGGTCCCAAGGGATTCAAATCCAGACTGGGTAGATGTGGGGACTGAACTAGCGCCGCTCATCATCCCATCCCAGAACCAACAACATCAAAATCACCTGGTTCAAACCCATCCGGGTGACTGCCTCCAAAAAGGGGGGGGGGCGGCCCAGAACCAGATCCAGGGGAACTCAAAACTTCTCCTATCTCCAGTTGCTAACTTTTTCTTTCAGATTCCCAAGACTCCCCACAGAATTCTGCCCAAATATCTTCTCTTTCTATGTCCAAAACTAGAAAATTAACCCACCAGTTGTCCAAAAATGTGCATTATCTGTGCCCCCTTGCGGAGAAGGAGGGAAGATATTATGCCCCGGTTCAAGTACAGGGGCAGGGTACAATTGTGTCACTGGTGGACACGGGATCCCAAACTACCCTTCTGTCCAAAAAGGCCTTTGATGAACTAAATTCAGGAAGGGGAGAGAATTATCAAATTCCTCTCACCTCTCTTCCTGGACAATTTCAGAACTTTGACGGGAAGGAAATTCCCATCGAGGGGACTGCGGATTTTGACATTAAAATTGGGCGACACAAGGTGAAACACCCGGTCATAGTAGTGACTCCAGAGGGCACCCCTTGTTTACTAGGGAATGACCTCCTGAGAAGGTTGTCACCCCTAATAGATTGCGTAAACAAGGTCCTCTGGACCCATACTAGCCGACCCATAAAATTCAAACAGAGTGTCAACCATGTTAGTTTAAACAGCACATGCCACATGGTTGAACAAAAATCTGACCAAGTAGAATTTCACTTCCAGAACAACCAAATTCCAGACGTGACAGTAATAGCAGTAGGACAACAGACTGGTGATGTGGGGTCCTCTCTATTTCTGAAAATCAACCTTCCTTCCAGTTTAAGATGGTATTCCACACTGGAAGGAAACTCTCTGAAATTCTTTACCAATCCACAATCAGACACTCCCACTCCAATGGTCCAGAAAGATGTGAAATCAGCTCAGAGCCTGGCTGATATTCAGCAAATTGGAGAGCAGTTGTTCATCCCTGTTCAGTTAAATGAAGGGAAGGACTCTGTTCTCGCCCGAGTGTGTGTGAACAATGGTAAGAGCTTCATCAGCGAAGCCATGTTCCGCCAACTCCCAAATGATCCTGTCATTCCCACATTCAAACTGATAGACAAATGGGAAATGGATCTGGAAGCACCCAATTCCAAACATCTCCTGCCAAGCAGGTGTATGCTCAAAATCTCCATAGGCAACAAGAACATAGTCCATAATTGTTGGGTCATGCGAGACGTCACTGCCGCCTTTTACTTAGGCAGTGACATTCTCAATCGCTTTGCCATTAGTTTGGACCTAATAAATTTCAAAGCTTGGTCCCGATTATCGGATAATCCCATGCGCTTTGATGATCCAGAGAAAGCATTTAGGTCACCTCAATTGCTACCTTATGCAGTTGAAATTCAGATTGGAGAGGAAGTCACCATCCCAGAAAGGACCTGACAATTTTCCCTGAAAGTGAAAGTTAAAAGAGGACAGAAATTAAAAGACTCATATGCCTATGTTCATCTAAATGCTTCTCTCCAACAGCAAGGGTTGGGGGTAAACCCCACACTATTAGTCAGTATATAACATGACACCATTTCAATAGAGGTGGATAACAGCGATTTAAAGAGTATCACTCTAGCCGCAGGCACCATTATTGGAATGGTGGTTGATGACCAACATTTTCCATTGATTTAGGTAATGAACTGTTAGGACCAATCCCCAAGGACTGTTTTAACAGTGACAGTGATGACAACACAACACCAGACAGGATATTTACCCAGCATGGGGGGAACTTCCTGGTGTACACTTCCTGCCCTTATGGCAAGGAAGATGTGACTTGTGACTTCAGAATGGATGAGGTGATTTTCCAGGTCCAGGAGGGCTGCCTTTCCCACGTGAAGCCACCAGTCCAAATCAGCACTCTGACCAGGGACTTCTCCACCCGGCTGGAGGAGGCCACTGAGATAGTGAAACCAGAAGTCTTTCCAGGCTTCAGGCAGGTGCTTGAAGAGAGAGTCAACCTAGCTGATGCCTGTGTGACTCTGGAGCAGAAGCAAAAGTTGGAACAAGTTTTCTTGGATTTTCAAGATCTCTGCGGTGGACTCATATGACTGTGGCCGCACCGACATCCACACAACAACAATTCCCACGGACCCTGGCATGACTCCAGTGTTTGTGAAGTAATATTGCTTGCCTCTCGCATCAATGGAGTCTCTTACTGAAATAATTAAGAACCTTGAGTCCCGTGGGATAATCCGTCCAGTCCACAGCACCTTCAATAATCTGGTGCTGGGGATGTAAGTGGAGACTCTGTGCCAACCTTAGGGAGCTCAACAAACGGGTCCATACTTCCCGATTGCCTCTTCCCTACATCGACCAAGGGCTGGCCCAGATCCAGGGGTCACAGGTATTCACTGCAATAGACCTGACCAATGGATACTGGACTGTACCTGTCAGTAGGGAGGACCAATACAAGGTGGCTTTTACCTTTGGGGGCCAGCAGTACACATGGACACGGACTCCTTTCGTATACCTCAACTCCGGCAATGAATTCAACATTTTCCTACACAAGGCCATGTACGACCTGGGTGCGAGGGGTAACCTGGCTTATGTAGATGATGTCCTCATCAAAAGCTCAACTGTTGAGGAACACATAGCGGAGATCCGTTATGTTCTGACACAGTTGAGGGCCGCCGGAGCAAAACTTTCCTTTCAGAAAGCACAGTGGTGTAGAACCTGTGTTAATTTCTTGGGGCATGAGATTACTCCTCAGGGTCTCTGTCCCCAGGAAAAGAAGGTGGAAGCACTCCAGAAACTGAAGGACCCCACAACTATGCAGGAACTAAGGAGCCTCCTTGGACTGACTAATTACAGTAGAAAGTTCATTGAGGGCTATGCAGAGATCACTAGACCCCTGGTTCATCTTTCGAAGGGGAGGTCAAGTGGGAATGGGCTCCAGAACAATCAGAGGCAGTAAGACAACTCAAAAGATGCCTCTCACAAGCGCCTTGCCTAGCTTACCCTGTCAGAAACAAGGAGTTCTTCTTGGAGACAGGGTTCTCTAAATCATGCTTGACTGCAGTATTATATCAAAAGCATGACAAGGTCAATAAAGTGATCTCCTATGCTCGTAAAACTGTATCCTCTGTGGAGGAAAAATTCAACGAGTGTGAGAAGGCACTACTGGCAACGGTGTGGGCATTGAAGAATTACCGCCCGTTTATCCAGGGGGAACACATCATAGTGGAGACTCAACACCAGCCTCTGCAATATCTCCAAAGTGACAGAATCCGGGCCGGAAATGTGAGTAATTCCCGAATTACTTCCTGGATTCTGTCAATGCAAGGCTTTCGTGTGGAGGTCAGATATGGGCAAAACAAGAAGAGTCCCCTCGCGCAAGGTCTGGCTGACTTGCATGATTGTGCCAGAGAAAACTGTCTCGAGGACGAGAGTCTAAAAATCAAGGACAACATGGAGGCATACCTCAATTCCCCACACAAAGTCTTTGAAGAAGACAAGTGTGAGGGAATGCCCACCGTCTATGTGGATGGATGCTTTTACCATGTTGACAACAACGGGGAAAAAGAACTTGTGGCCGGCGTAGGGAATGCATGGGTGAATGTGTCCCCAGAACCCTGCGCTGGGTACAAGATTGGTCCCTGAAGTAGTCAAGTGGCAGAGTTGATGGCTGTGCATCAAGCCATCCTCACTGCTGTCCAACATCAACTCCACGAACTGGTCGTAATCACAGATTAGGGTTATGTACGGAACGGGTTCGTGGAGCACCTGGTTAATTGGAAAACCAGAGGCATGTTATGTGCTAATAAACCCTTGAAACATGGGAAGTTAATTCAAAATATTGATGACCTGGTCACCTCGAATGGGATGACCATCTACTGGAAAAAGATCAAGGGTCATTCCAAAGTAGAGGGACCAGACAAAACTGGAAATGACTTAGCTGATCAGCTGGCCAAAACCAGGGCCATCCAAGTGGATTTATTAGAGATAGAGTCCCTGTTGGGGGAAATCCAGGTCACTGATATCACTAGGTCCCAGACAAATTCTCACAATGATCTTTCAACTGCACAATGGAGTAAGGAGACCCCAGATGCTGATTTGATTACGGCTCAGAAAGGGGATCCAATAATTGGTAAGTTTTATCGACACATTGAGGACCCTGAGACACATTGAGGTCCCTGAGAACTGTCCCCTGACGGATACCGATTACATAGGGAAAGAGGACCTCGGAGTGTTGATGAAATGTCCAAAAATGTTCTGAATCCAAGATGGTTTGTTGGTAAGGAAATCCCAAGCTGGCCATGATCAGTGGGTGGTTGCTACCTCATTCCGAAGCCTGATCTTAAGTCACACCCATGATGCGGCCACAGCCGGTCATAGGGGGTTTCATACAACACTTGAAATCTTAAGAGAGGTTGCATACTGGCCACACATGGGGCAGGACCTCGACCAATACTTGAAGGGGTGTCTTGTGTGTGCACAATTTCAGCCAACATCCCTCACACACTGTGCGCCTCTCCAAAAGAGGGGGATGACACTGCCATGGTCAGATTTGCGAGTAGACTTTATCGGGCCCGTGATTCCCTCCTCTAGGGGGAATAAGTACATGTTGACTGTGGCATGCTTATTTACTAAATGGGTGGAATGCTCCCAGCCCCAAACTGCACGGCAGAAACAGCAGCTGCCCTGATGATCAATCACATCTTTTCACATTTTGGACTACCCCAAAGGATTGAGTCAGACAGAGGTAGCCATTTCGCCAGTGAAGTAATGACAAAGACGTGGGAGATACTTGGGGTTAAAAGGAAGCTACATATTGCTTACCAACTAGCCTCTAGTGGTGCAGTAGAACGTTACAACAAAACCATTGTGAGCATGTTAAAAAAAATGGTGGCAGATTCTGGGCCAAGTTGGGATATTCGTTTACCTCTTGTCCTAATGGCCATCAGATCTACCCCTTCATCTGCAACTAAAATGTCACTGTTTGAGTTGATGGCTGGATGCAGAATGTTGCTTCCCCAGCATCTGCTTTACAGGACCTCAATGCCTCCACAACGCATGAGTATGTTGAAAATTTAAGAAAACACCTTCAACATGCTTTTGCCTATGCTCAGTGAAATTTAGAAAGATCAGCCGATAGCATGAAGACCCACTATGACTTGAAGACTACCAGGAAAGAATACAATGTAGGAGACCGGGTCTATCTATACAATTTCCAAAGGAACCAGGCCAAACAGCGTAATTTTCTGCCTTCCTGGAAGGGACCTTTTGAAATTGTAGACAAGAACTCCCCAGTCGCCTACAAGATCTGCATCCCCAAATGCAGTTTGGCAGAGGGGGAAGATAAGTGGGTCCATATTAATCAGCTAAAGGGTTGCCATCCTAGGCACACTCTGCAGCAACGGGAGGAGTCTTCTGGAACCCCAGAGGGAGCCGCTCCAGATCAATAAAATTCCAACTCTAAAACCAATCCACACATAGTCTATAAAATACAATAATGCAAATATCTCCTGATTATATAAAATGCATATGTCCGCCCCACTACATTAATAGTGGTGGGGAAATGTCTACGAATATGTTGTTGCCTTTTTGTTTGTCATCCTAGGAGAGAGAAAGCATGGAGACTGACCAAGGAGGACGACCCGGAGACCGGGAGCAAAGATCCGGGGGGCCCAGGGTATCGCTCAATACTCCCGTCAGGACTGGCGAGGAGAACCAAGCGATCCACCCCTGATGAGGAAAAGACGATGAACTGTGCCATTTGTGGAATCCGGAAGATGAGGCTGACATCCCAGTCTTGCAAAGTTCCATTGATGAAAGATCAACGGCCATCGCAAGAGGGGGGCTTGTGGGATGTATCAACCCACTCATCCAAGCCCTGCAGCATCACTGTGCATTGCTGGCAGCAGAAACATCAGAATGGACACTGGAAAGCATGCTGCTCGCTCAAAATCATCAAAAAATGCACAGTGAAAACCTAAAAAAATAGGCCACCATCCACTTTTGCCTATCTTAGTGAGCACAGGAGATCACTGCCAAAATCCATCCTTGGCTGCTCACAGAGCAAAATCACTACCAAGGAATACAAAGCTGTCTCAAAAATCTATTTTTATTTGGTGTCAAATTTGCTAAAATCATGGCTCACAAACCACCTAAAAAGATCCAACCCCCTTGTTGCGTGTTGCACATCATTTACTGCAAGAATCCACATCAAAACAATGTCAGCAAGAATCACATTTTCTCAGAACAAAATCCTATTTTAAAGATACTGATGGAAAGACAGCTGTCAAAAATGGGTGTAGTAGCGTTCCTCACCTCTACTAGAAAGCCGGCGTTTTAAAACCATTTCTTTGTGTAAAGTTGAACAACTAAACCCAAACGATGCCAAAGAAGAGAATTCCATGAAAATGCCACATAGAGTGCCACACAGTGATTTCATTGTTGAAATAAACTTGATTTAAAGATATGTTGCTTATTTTGAGTTTATAAATGTATTTTTTCTACAAGGAACTATGTTGCAATTGACCAGAAGGTAGTCTGATTTAGTTAAAACTTCATTATAGAATCTTGTGTCCATTCTGTTGATTCCAAATCTCTAAAGCGAAATCTGTCATTTGAAATCTTGACTTTATTTCTGATAATCTACCTTCACAAAAACCTCCGTAACTTTTGAACCACATGTCCTAAAACCGAGATTATAGCTTTTCTATAATCGCGATTTATGCATGCAAAAAAAATTGACCCAAATTGCAATTTAGCTCGAATTCAACACATGTCACAATAGCTGTTTCTTGTTTACAACTGCTAATTTCGTTTTCAATTTGATAATCATTCATGAATCATTGGTAGTGTTTACTTGAACCAAGTAATTCTCACTAGTGCTGAATCTCCTTTAGTGAATTAAAATCTATTTAGCATATTTTCACTTTCACTGCAATCACATTCAAACGTATTTTGCCTGTTTTAAAATCCTTCCTGTGTTTTCTCTAAGCTTGCTGGGGGAACTGGGATTGAATTGCATTGTTGATTAATGTTCCTGAAATCTCTGTGCCCTCATTTCCATCTCTTCATATTACATACTGGGGGGAGTGAGTAGTCACAGGGGAAAAAGTGACCATATTATCTTTTGATTTAAATCATATCGAGTCTATTTCTGTGTTGCATTCTTTCCCATTATTGCATTTCCTGGAATCACATAAAGTATTCTCTGCTACCGTATCCTCCATATTCATACTCCTAAATGATTAAAGAGATTGTTAATTTTGTAATATTGCCCATTGTTGATTACCATCCATATTCATAAGTGTGCTATTCAAATATTAATTTGTTCATAAAAGTGTGATATATATATTGTTTAATTCTTCAAATAAATCTTTTAATTTGCAAAACAAACCTACTTCTTGGCTCAGTGAGGTCAGGGGGATTCAAAGAGAGGGGCGTTATATAAGGGTTCATCATCCAGATTTAAAGAACTTTGACATAAAAATATATAAATAAGGGCTTCCATTGGGCATCCCATCCTAAGCATTAACTTAGTTGGATTGCTGGATTGAAGTCACTTACATCTATGTCTTTCTTTCCTGGATCCAGAAATCAATCTGTAGGGAGAGGTCGATGAGAGCTTGGATGGAACTTGGGCGAGCTACTCTAGATAATTCGTCCTTTATCTTGTCATTTAAACCTCTTCGAAAGAGGGTTAAGCTGGCTTCTTGGGACCAATCGGCTTCTTTTACTATCTGTTTAAAGCGAGTCACATAAGTGAGCATATCCTGAGCCCCTTGTTGGAATTCAAGCAGTCTTTCTTGTGCACTATAAACAAGTTCTGGACGATCAAACATGGCCTTAAGGGGTTCCACAAACCCATCATAATCATCCAGGAGAGGATCACCTGTATTGACTAAGGGAGTTGCCCAGGTTAAGGCTTTACCCGTGAGATGAGATATTATGAATCCGACCATTGCTCGTGGGGTGGAAAAATAGTATGGTTTGAAGGTGAAATCTACTAAACAAGAATCAAGGAAGGCACATAGGGTTTTTGATGATCCGTCATATTTGTCCACTACTCCCCCTACCAGGACACTTTCCTTGGCTGCAGAGTCACAAGATAAGACTAACTGCTTTAATGCCGCATTCTCAGCCTTGAGGTTTTGGACTTCAGTGGTGAATTCTTGCATACCTCTCATGAGGTCTTGAACTGCGGCTTCCATATCTGCTTTTGTATCAGGCTTGCGGCATCTCAATCTTCTGTCACAAGTTTCTCCCCTTCTCACCTGTTTCTCTTTACTTGCGACCTTCTTGGAAGTGGCTTCCTTCTTTCGTACTATCTGAGACTTGAATAGGCCTGGGAGCGGGTCTTCGGATTCCAGTGTGAGTTCTCCGGCTGTCTTTCGCCGGGTAGAGTTCAGTATCCAGGACGTGGAGCCAGGAGGGAGATAGAGTTCCAGGCTTGGAGCGAACCGAAGCGCTGTAGGACCGAGCACAGGATTAATCCAGGAATAGGGCACAGATAAGAGGTAAGGAGGGAAACTAACGGGGCTCCAGGAATAAGAAGAAAGGAAAAAAGGGAATCAAAAGAGCATAGAAGCGGACTCCGACAACACAAGTCTAACTACTCCAAGCAGTAGCGTTGAGAGGCACAGAGCCACGGGGGCGTGGCTGGTTTCTAGGAAGTCAAACGTAATGTGCAAGGGCTGGTGTGCAGCATTTCGGAATTGTCGGCCATGTTGGAAGGATCACGGAGTTCATACTGCGGTGCATCATGGACCATGAAGTCCAGAATGGACGAATTCGGCGGTTCATGACAAGGAGAGTATAATGTGTTAGTACTGACACTGTAGAAATTTTTTAAGATACCTCTCAGATTGAAGGACAGATATGTATAGGTACACTGAAATTTTAGGAGGGTGGACATGGTTGTAGTGGTATGTATTGAGTAGATGACTAAATACAATCCAGAGGGGGCGTGTACAGGAGGTAGTCCTACCCCTAACCCCTTCAAACTGACTGTATAGGAAACAGATCCCACCCCCCTCAAACCAAATGTAGATACCTTACTGGGTTGGGCAATGACTCTAACACTGCGAAAATCAGAAATGTAGTGCCTTTCAGAAAAGCGCTCTAAAGGAAATCTATTTTGTGGGGTCAGAATGTCGTGCATAGTAGAGAATATGTTAAGTAGTGCATGGCTATCATAAATTATCAAACAATCCAGATTCGAAATTGAGCAGGGACCAAGTTTTGGGTAAAAATGAGTTGCTCAGGCATCTTGTAATTGGGTCGGCAATTTTTGATAAGACAAGTCAGGCAACTCTAAGATGGATGCTTAAGCATATAAAATGGTCGATTTCTTCTAGTCATGATGAGGTCAGTGGATAACTTTTTTTATAGAAGTTCATGAAGAAGCCACTGGTGTAGAACGAATTAGATGGAACCTGTTCAGACTGGGTCTGAGTGACAGCTAAGGCAACAAACAAGGGATTGGAAAAGGGGTTGTCTTCAAATACAAAGCCAATCAGGATGTCTTTTGATGATCATTGCATTACCTCAATTTTTAAAAGAGTATATAAGAAGCTGAAAACTGAGGGGATTTGAAAGTTGCAGATTTTTCTGTAGAATGCTGTATGCTACATCCTGTTCTGCTGCAAAGAATAAACAGATGACTTTTGAATTCCAGTGTGAGTGTCTTGATGTGCTTCAGCCTCTCTTTTCTGATCTCGGAATGCCAAGACCCACAAAAGGTGTCAGGACCTTCTGTAAAGCTTGACCTGGCATTCCAGCTGCAGGAGGTCGGTGAGGTATGGTTGGGTGCAGCCCTAATGAGTCACTTACCGACACCAAGAACTGATGCAATTCTTCACTTAACTCCTGAGGAAAGGCCCATTCATGAGAGCATGAAGGCAGCCCTTCTCCGGAAGTTCTGTAAAACTACAGAACAGTATCTAATGAGCTTCAGAGAGCTTGGAAAGAAATTTGGTAGACATTTGAAGCGTTCACACACTTGTTGAAATATTTGAGCAGGTGGGTGACTGGTAACAAATTTGACACATTTAAAGGGATGTACAATTTGATTGTGTGTGAGCATGTGTTGAAGAATTGTGACATTGACCTACACCAGCATCAAGTGGACAAGACTATCACAGATCCTAGGGAGCTTCAGTGATGCTGGAAATGTATCAGAGGCACATGGCCTCTGTATCCTTGTCCTTTATTGCTTTATAATGTATGTTCTGCCTTGTTTTCCACACAGGGGTTCATGTGGGACTCCTGGCGGTGTGGCTCTTCCTGTATTTGGTTTGATGAACAGAATCTTGGAATACCCTTATGGCACTCATGGGTGGGAGTGCGACCCTGTACTCCTAGTGTATGTTTTTGGGCACCTGTGGGTGGCCCACAGAGCAAGATACGGGCTGGTGGCAGCTCTGTGCTGAATTGACAGATGCCCTGAGCGTCCTCTATTTTGGGATGCCCAGGCCCTGTTATTGGAATAAGTGTATTCCTGATAGGAAACAAGATGGTCCCTGTGGCCTCTTGCTTTATATCGCCTGTTACCTTACTTTTCCTGAAGTCCCAGAAATCCCTGACTCTGTCCCTTCCCCCTGACTGGCTATTGGGTGGAAGTTCCATATATGGTATTGTGGGGAAGTCCAGGCCAGACTGGCTGGAGCCTTCCCAATGACTGTAGGTTGTGGGAATGCCTGTGAGGTGGGAACTGGGTGAATGGAGTGTGTGACGAATATGCATACCGTGTTATGGGTGTCTAGTATCTGCTGTTTGACACAATGACTGAGACAGCCCTGCCCGAAACTGGTATGAATGCAGTGTGTAGTGCTGAATGGCAGAGTGCTTGTCCGAATTCACATTCTGTGTTGTGAGTGTCTGGATGGAGAATAATAGCCTGAATGTACTGTGTGCCTGATTGGCTGCTTGACTGCCTGAATGCCCCTCAGAATGATTGGTTGCCTGAGTGTGACCCAGCAGAGTGAATGAGTGATCAACAGTATATCTGGGGGCCTCTCACTGCTAGAAAGCTTTCAGAAGCTGAAGTTGAAACTGATGCTTAACTTTGAAGCCCACTGGAAGAAGAAGAACTGCTGCTGCTGTCCTTCGCTAATCTGAAAGCTGCTGAGCCTTCAGGGACCTGATCCAAGAGAGGACCTGGCTAGGAGACCTCTTCCCGAGCAACGAGGTACCATCATGCACCAGCTGATCTTTGCCAAAGCTCTCTGGTAGACAGACCTACGAAAGGCTGCCAATCGGAGACGGGGACCACCGTGGAATCACGAAAAGAAGCGCCCGGACATTGAAGTCCATCCCCATCGACGACTGCCGTTGCCGACCGGAGCCGCAGTGCTCCTTTGCCAAAGAACATTGAAACAAGGACTCCCTTGCTCATTATCATCGACCGCTTTCATCCTGCTGGAGAAAGTCACAGCCGCCGGCGACCGAGGAGAATCTGCCGGTGGGTTTCTCGCCCCCCGAAGACCTCAGAGATGCTGACGAAGCTATTGAAGCCAGCACAAAGTTCTTCATTGCCCCTTTGCGCAACGAACACTCGTTGTTGAGGTGCACCGCATGGCTCAGCTTGCAGGACGTTTTTGACCGATCTTCAACGAGCACAGCAAGAACTGAAGCTGCTGCCGCAACAACAGTGTTCACCCTTTTTCCTCATGGGATCTCGACGATCCGTTGCTCCTGCCTTAAAGGTAGCCGCTTAAGAAGGATCTGTCGAAGACCCGATGTCAAACTCTTCTATTCCAGGTATATTGGGGTTGTAGAACTATTTAGAAGGAAATAAGACTCTTGTGAACGATATTTGGACTGGGCTTGTACGATATATCTTTATTTACAGGTTGCCCCGGTGGGGGGATCCTCATACAGAATTGTGCCTGGTGGTAGGGGCTTAGTATTATGCCAATTGTTCTAACCAACTGCTTTTCCTCCTATGTCTATCGTTGATTCATCTTAGAATCTGATTCGTATGCTATTTGGGGCTGTTAGCTGTGGTCACATTTCAAAAGAATCGATAGTTAAGAGTGGTACCACGCAGACATGTATATATTTGTCATTATAGTATTGCCAGAGTACAATGTGTGTTATTGTGATTGTGTATATAACGTGAACCTTATTTATAACCTTATAACATGAAAGACTCTGTTTTCACTAACATAGTGTGTGGGCCTTCCTTTGTCTGTGCTCTGGGACTTCACTGTACTTAAGAACCAGCCCGCATCACCTCCTGAGAGCTTAAGCCTTGATTGCTCGTCTATAGCTACCCTATAGAGAATCTTGGCTGGGGTCCGCTATGACTCTCCTCTGCCTTATAGATAGCAGGAGTACAGATACCCCCTCCAGTCTTTACAGCCTGCAAAGACTGCCGACAGGTTTGTGAGTATTTGGGTCCAGAAAAAGGCTCAGGCGAGCACACCCAAAGTGAAGAGAAATCGGCGGACAAAAAAGTAAACAAGGATGGGAAGGACAAAGGTCCAACCCAATCCTCTTCAAAATCAGGTTCCCAAAAATCAAAGGGAAACCTCCAAACTCTAGTTCAGCTGTGCACACCGAAAAGAAGAGCGCAGGCAACCCTAACACTGGGACACCTGCATTCTCACCACCCAAAGGTTGTTTCGTGTGAAAGGAGCGGGCCATGGGAAAGGGGATCCTGCTTGCAAGGGCTTACTCAACCAGGCCATAGTGAATTCTGGACTCATGGAGGAGGGCATCATTAGTGTGGGCCTCTCAGAGGAGGACTTCCCACTAGGTCAGGGAGTGGCCAAATGTGGATTGGTTACACTGAGTGGGAATGGTACCGGATCTCCAGAAGAGACCCCAGTTCCCAATAATATTCAACTCTATCTAGAGCATGTGTACATCAATGGACACAAAAGTCTTGCGGTCCGAGACACTGCAGCTAGCATCACCTCCGTCACCCAGCTGTGGGTACTGCCAGGCCAGTATATTGATGGGCCTGAGTTTTGTGTACGTGGATTTGATGATAAGAGTAAGTGCCCCTTGGTGATAGTAGAGTTCCGCTGGTGAGGTCTAACATCTCAGCGACGTGTAGCGGTGAAAGACTCCACCCCTGTCTCATGTCTGTTGGGTAATGATCTTCCTGATCCTGAAATAGTCGCGGCCGCTGCACGATCGAGGGCCAAAGAGAACACCAGATTGACGCTCTGAAAGTCTTAGGGCCTAGAGTGCTTCCAGAGGGCTTGGTGGAAGGACTGGCGTGGCCGGTAGCCCCTAGTCCAGTTGCACAGATTACTGAGTCACTTACTCCTGTGGGAGAGAGGCTAGTAGTCATGAAGGACCCTGCTGCGGTAGCAGGGGACTCTGTGACTTCAGAGTTGCCTGGTGCAGCACAGGAACCTGAGGTGGAGGATCAGGTGGGCGCAGATCTGAAGGGTCTGCGCAAGCTGGATGAGTTTGCATGAGCTGGGGGCCCAGATCAGACTGACTTCTACACAGCCCAGAAAGAGTGTCCCACTCTGGTGGGTCTGCAGGAGCAGGTAAAGGGGCAGGCTAATGGCGAGGCCCCTGGACTTTTCAAAGTGTACTGGGTGGATAGACTCCTGTACAGTGAGCCAAAGGATTCTGAGGGCGAGGACACCAGAAGGTTGGTGGTTCTCCAATGCCACAGAAAGTTCCTTTTGGATTTGGCTCACCAAATTCCTTGAGCGGGTCACTTGGGAGTGACTAAGACATCGGAGCAGTTGCCTGTGCACTTTTACTGGCCGCAGCTTGGCGTAAAAGTTAAGGAATTTGTACGGTCCTGCCCGACCTGTCCAGCTTCTGGCAAGTCAGGTGGTGCCACAAAGGCCCCCTTAATTCCACTACCCGTGGTTGGGAGGCCTTTCAAGAGAATAGGCATGGATATTGTGGGTCCTTTGGATCCTCAAACCTGCTCAGGGAACCGATATAACTTGGTGGCGGTGGACCATGCCACGAGATACCCTGAGGCTGTCCCTCTGAGGAGCATCAAAGCCCCTGTGGTTGTGAAGGCTCTGATTGGGATATTCTCCCATGTTGGATTCCCCAAGGAAGTCATTTCTGACAGGGGATCAAACTTCATATCAGCATATATGAAGGCTATGTGGGAGGAGTGTGGAGTCACCTACTGGTTCTTTACCTCCTTTCATCCACAAACCAATGGGATTGTTGAGCGGTTCAACATGATCCTGAAAGGCATGATAGGTGGCTTGGAACAGCACCTGAGGTGAAAATGGGTTATTCTCCTCCAAGCCTGTCAAATCTAGTGCCCTTCAAGACAAGTGGACTGGGCCTTACTGTGTGCTGGAAAAGGTCAGTGAGGTGAATGATCTCATTGATGTGAAAGGACCTAAACAGATGAGCAGGGACTTTCACATCAACCGGCTAAAACCCCACTATAGCCGGGATGACTTGGTCATGGCATTAGTGACTGACGGAGAGACTGAGGAGGAGATTGCTCCCATCCCAGACCTCCTGCACACTGAAGCCACAGATGGGTCAGTTGAAGGTGTCAACCTTGCAATAGACCTGTCAAAACAGCAACTGACAGATTGTCACTGTTTACTGGGACAGATTGCTGGTTGGTTGTCGCTGAATCCTGGTAGTGCAGATTGGTGCACCCATGATGTGGACACTGGAGACAGTAAGCTTGTGTAGGGTAGAAGTCACCGGATGTCCAATAAGGTCAGTTTCCAAGATGTTGTCCCTTGGAGTGATAGAGCCATCCCAGGACCCCAGGGCTAGTCCAGTGGTAATGGTCCCTAAAATTACCTGTGTTGGGAAGAATGAAGTTCGTTTTTGTGTGGACAACTGGGGGCTCAATTCTGTCATTAAAATAGATGCTCACCCCATTCCTCGGGTAGAGGAGCTCATTGATAAGATTGTCACTGCCAAGTACATGAGTATTATTGACCTCACAGGGGGGTACTAGCAGGTTGTCTTGACAGATGGAGCGAAAGAGAGGTCAGCCTTCTCAACTTCAGAAGGACATTATCAGTTCACAGTGATGCCCTTCGGATTGAAGAATGCCCCTGCCACTTTTCAGAGGATGGTTAACCAGGTTTTGTCTGGACTAGAAAACTTCAGCATCGCCTATCTAGACAACATTGCTGTGTTCAGCCACACCTGAGAGTATCATATATAACACCTGAAAAAAGTGCCTCAGGCACTCCAGAATGCAGGCCAGACTATCAAGGCCATGAAGTGCCAGATAGCGTAGGGTACTGTGACTTACCTAGGCCACCTGGTTGGTGGAGGTAAAAGAAGCGGAGGTACAGCCTGTGAAGGATTGGGACATCCCCCCACACAGACACAGGTGAGAGCCTTTCTAGGTCTCACCGGGTACTACCGGTCATTCATCAGAGGGTATAGGACCATTGCCAGGCCCCTGAACAATGTAACATCCAAAAAGATGCCAAAGAAGGCAACTTGGACCCCTGCCTGTCAAACCTCCTTTCAGGATTTCAAGGATGGATTGTGCAGGGCCCCTGTTCTGAAAGTGCCAGACTATGGTCAGGAATTCATTAACCAGACAGACGGCTGGGATTTTGGGATTGGAGCAGTGTTAGCGCATCTGAACTCTCAAGCGGCAGAGCAACCTGTCACCTACATTAGCAGGCGGTTGACAAAAAGGGAAAGAAACTGGGCTGTTGTAGATAAAGAGGCATATGCCGTAGTGTGGGCTGTAAAGAAGCTGACATCCTACATCTTTGGGTTTCACTTTATGATCCAGACAGACCACAGGCCTCTGCAATGGTTAATGGCCATGCAAGCGGAGAACCCTGAGCTTTTGCATTGGGCCATATCCCTACAGGGATTAGATATGGACATCAATCACAAGCCAGGCTCCCAGCATGGAAATGCAGATGGCCTCAGCCGGTACTTTCGGTACTCAGTAGGGTGGGGGTTCACATGTTGAGGCTGGTGAGCATGTGAGGAATTCGAACATCCGCACTGGAAAAGTGCGCTCACCGGGCCTTTTTTTGTTTGTTTAAAAGAATGACTGATGGGGCCATTCCCGCGCACATTTTCCATGCTCACCGGACTGCAAAAAAGTAGTGATGTACTCTGGGAGGACACAGCTTACCAGCATCGCCCTCCCCTGTCATGTGTAGCTGACACCTGACAGCCGTGGGTACATCAAAAGCCTTTGGCCATGGGAAGCCTGATTATAATTTCAAGACCCCATGAATTTGCATCTCCATTGTCAAACCTTGCTGGTGGTGGTGAATACTGAAGAATGTTAATTAGCAGGCCTTAAGGTCTCCCTCAACTTTAGATTCCACTGCATACAATACAAACTCCTCAACTGACTATACTACACACCACGCAAAGTGACGAGATTTACACGCAATCAGACACACAGTTGCCCCAGATGCAGATCCGAAAATGCTGACCATATACACATGTTCTGGTCCTGCAGTGTGCTAGGCGCATTCTGGGGCGCGGTGACATATGCCCTCTCAGAGATAGTTGGGACCACTGTGGATCTGGATCCGCTGGCTATTCTATTTGGAGTGTGGGGTGGCGATGATGTGAAAAAGATGTCTACATTTTTTAATGTGAGTGCCATGGTGGCTAAAACATGTATACTACAGTGCTGGAAACGCTGCTCCCCCCATACCCATGTTTGAGATGTGGCTAAGGACTCTTACATGGACACAGACAAACGAGGAGGAATATGTCAATTCTCTTCCGGCGCACTCCCGCCCGAAAAATTTTTGGAAACACTTCTGCAGCTATCTGAACAACATGGAGGACGCAGAGCCTGACTCGCCTCCATCGCCAGGCACGTAAGACTAGCATTGATTCTGTGCTCTGTGTAGGAAAGTGGGCTGAGAGCCTGCCCCACTGAACATCTCTCAAATGCATTGCATGAGCAAATACTGTGATTGTGACTGTTTGTGTACTGTGCGATGTACCTGCCACTACTGCCTGCCAATAAAGAAAAGTAAAACAAAAAAAATGTGCAAGCCTTAGGGAAGGTCTGGGTGCAGGAAGTGACAATGGAGACCAGAAGCCAACACCTCTTTGTAATGCAATGTGTCAACTCTGTACTAACACCCCTCCTTGGTATGAAATGGCAGTGAATGTTCTACCTGGAACCACTCCTTTCAGAGCAGAGAAGTATGTGAATTGTAGGAGACAAAGGTATGCCTGCAACCCTCTACTTGAAAGAAGACCCATTTTGTGATCAACCGCTGCATACGGCTCAGTTAATTAGGGAGACATTTTGATGTACAGCAGACAGGAAGATGGGTGGGACTCTCTGTTGCCAAGCACCCTGTTTCTGACCTGAAGCATCAATGAATATTGTTGGTGGTGACCCAGGATTGGCTCACTTAAGTTAGTCTTGGCCTACACCAATCCCTGGGCCCCGTTTGGCTTTGAAAGAGGGCTGAGCCCATCACTGAGCAGATCATCTGAAGACTTCACAAGGAGTAAGGAGAAGGACTCATTTGGACCCGATCTGAAGGTACAGTCTACCTTACATCTGCCAGTGAAGGAAGGCCAGAAGTTCCAAGAGGGAAGCAAGATCCCTCTCCTAAACATCTCCCAGGGAACAGAGGGAGATAAAGGACTCAGAGGACCCATCCTGCAGCGCCAGAACCGGTACCCAGCCAGCACACAGCATGCCCTGCTAGGTTCCTACAGCAAGCTTCCTAGGTGGGAAGTGCCAGAGAGTCTCTGGACAAAGGACAAAGCTGTTGCCTGCTAAAACCCTCCTGAGCTTTGGGGCATCTGCCTTGGAAGGACACAAGCCCGGCGAAGAAGCTAGGAGGAGTGCCACACAAGCATCATCCAGTGTCTATCTTTTTAAGGACAATTTCGAGACAGTCGAGTCCTCGAACCGCATCCGGCTGCACTGTTGACTGTTGTCACGCCGCAGTCACCATATCCATGCGAGACACCTCGACCAGAATTCCAGATCCACCAACCAGCACAGAGACATCGATTCTTGGCCCTGAACCGCCGCACCGGACAGCCTGCAGACGTCCGTCCAGCCACACTTGCCAAACTGCCTGCCGCCTGGTACCCGCAACTGTCTCCCACCACTAACTCTGTCTCACAGGCTGCAAAGTGCCCTGGAACTGCCTCAAGGCTGTCGAGCACAAAGAATTCTTCAGAACCAGGTACATTGTGGTTCTGCCCCCGTGGTCCTTCTCTGCTCCTAGAGACAGTTACAACCGTTTGCCCCGTTGGTGCTGAAACCAAATAACCTTGAACAGTAAGACTGATTGCTTTACCAACTACCCTCCTGTCAGTATCCAGAGTGCATCCCTTTCCTTTGTGAAACTCTCTGGTGGCCATTGAAAATAATAATAAAAGTAAACAAACAAAATGGCGCCATGGAAAGGAGAGAAGGGACTACGTGCAGTCCCTTCTTCCTTTCCGTGGCGGCCTGTTACAGAGTGGGAGCGCTGGAGACAGAAGTGTTTCCAGTGTGTCTGCTCCCAAAGAGGAGCAAAAAGCAGGTATGTGGAGGGAAGGGAACTCTGTGGGACAGGAGGAGGAGGTGAGCAGAGCACTTTCCTGAATCCCCGGTGGGGGAAGATGGCGGCCTCCAGTCGTGAGGAGGCTCAGAGCGGAGGGATTACCTTGTAGTAATTCCCCCGTTCCGAATCTCCTCATTGGCTGGGAGTCGGCCTCCCCCTACCCCCACCGGGTACTGATTTAAAGAAGTCACTCATGTGCAGGGGGTGCCTATAGCATTCAATATGGCCCTGGCTTCCATAGGGGGAACTGCATGATCACCTACTGAGACGGGGTGCTTCTATGGTGTAGGATGAAAGTGCAGAGATCAGATTCTGCCTGCCAGTCCCAGGGGTGCCTCTTGTGTGGGGGCAATGGATTTGGGTACGCTCAGTGGAAGGTGGTGGGCACCACTTGAAGATTGATAGATATGGGCTGTTGGAGCCCGTTTCACCGAGTGATGGGCGTGTCAGGCGTTTGACATTGTAGAGACTGTGTGGACAACATCAGGGGTTGATGATATCTGGCAGAGGGGCAACAGCATATAAAGTACCACTGACGGGCTTGTCCAAAATTCCACAGGAAAGTGGGGCTCTTTCTCACTTTCTTTCTTACTGTCCTCTTTCTGTTACCTTTCATTCTACACTCTATTCCGTCCACTACTCCCACTTCCATGTCGATACATAAATGCGGCAGACAGAGGCATGGTTGGAAATAGACTTCTGAGCCATGGAGCCGATAGTTTGATCATAATCTATAGTCATGAGGTGAGGAATGAGCCTTTTAATTATTTCAGAAATTGATAAGCAAAAGACCTTGATTGTGTGATTAGTAATTGCAGGTCATGAATGACTCTGTTGTGTTTTCTGAGGTCTTGTATCTGAATAGAGAGGGCAAGGGTGAGGGTGTTGTTCTTTTACATGTTCCTGTTTTAGAGCTTATGCTGGTTGATGTGATTCTCCAGGGTTTTATGTAGCTTTTTACATTATTCTAATGCATGTTTCGGTTTGTCTAAAATAAAAAAAGAATATATTTTGGGAAAAGAGGTATTCCTAGGGAACTCCTCCTGACACTTGGTTGGAGCTGAGTGTGAGGAATTGGACCATCCTCAGGGCAGGTGTGCACTCGCCTGGGCTTTTTTAAAATATTTTTTAAATAAATTGAATGATGGGGGATCAACCTCAGAAAATGTGTGACGCTAAACCACACACATTTTCCTATGCTCACTGCACAACCAACACATAGATCTGTGTACTCTGGAGGGGCACAGCCTACAGGCACAGTCCTCCCTGTCACATTTAGTTGGAATGTGAAAGCCAGGAGTACATGAAAGCATCAAGAGGCAAAGGGCAACACTTTCCTCCTGCCATGCCAGCCTGATTAAATATCAAAGGCTCCATGGGTCCGCCCTGCCCATTGTCAGTCTGGTGGTGGTGGCACATACTGATGAGAGTTAATTGAAGTAGTCCTGTGGGAGGCCTGGTTGCAGATCTGATAAAGGGGACCGGAAACCCAACACCTATTTGAAATGCATCTGTGTCAACCTGAGGTCAGCACCCACCCCTTAGTATAAAGGGCAGTGCATGTCATGTCTTGGACAACTGTTTACAGTAGGCAACCTCTGCAAGGGACCTCCTTTCAGAAGGAAGAAGTTTGTGATTTGATGGAGACAGAAAGTCTGTTCTCGCTACTAAATTCAAGGGAGACCTGCGCTTGGTCAGGAACCACAGAGAGCTCAATTAACCATAGAGCCCTTTGATCCACAACAGACAGGAAGATGGGTGTGACTTAGTAGTACATCTTTTCATCCCTTTACAGTTCCTGTTGCAAAGCCCTCTGGTTATGAACTCACGCATAACAGAAGATTGTTGTTGAGGACCCAGGATTGGTTCATTAAGGTAGGCTTAGCCTGCACGAGTCACTGAGGCCCATTTGGCTTTCAAAGAGTGCTGAGCCCCTCTCTTAGCAGATCATTTGAAGACTTCTCAAGGAGTAACAATAAGAACTCATTTGGACCCTGGCTGAAGGTACAGTCTGCATTACAGCTTCTGCCATTGAAGGAAGGCCTGTATATCCAAGATGGAAGCAAGATCCCTCCCCTAAACCTCTCCCAGGGAACAGAGGGAGATACCGAATCCTGCAGACCCTCCAGCAGCTCTGGAACTGGTACCCAGCCAGCACACAGCATGCCCTGCTAGGCTCTGCAAACAAGCTTTCTAGGTGGGAAGTGGTAGAGAGTCTCTGAAGCCGACGGACTAGGCTGTTGCCTGCAGAAATCTCCTCAGCTTTGGACTGTCTGCCTTAAAGGAAAAAACGAGCCCAGCGAAGAAGCTAGGAGTGCACTGACAAGCATCAACCAGCATCTGCCATAAGGACATTTCCGAGGCAGTCGAGCCCCTCGAGCTGCATCCGACTGCACCCCTGACTGTTGTCATGGCGCAGTCACTCATGCCGTCCGAGATGCCTCAACCAGTCTTTCAGAACCACCAACCATCAATGAAACAACGATTCCTGACCCCGAGCCACTGTGTAGGCCAACCTGCAGCTGTCCATCCAGCCTCGCTCGCCGAACTGCCTGCCGCTTGATACCCGCAGCTGTCCCCCATCTTGAACTCTGTCACAGAAGCTGCAAAGTGCCCTGAAACTGCCTCGAAAGCCCCTAGTGACATTTTACAACCCATTGCTCCATTTGTCCTCAAACCAAGTGTCCTTGAACTATTGAGATTAATTACTTTACCTACTAGCCAGTATCCACAGTGCATCCCCCTAGTGTGCTAGAACTTCTCTGTTGTGATAATAATAAAGTAGATATGTGTATACAACCTTGACTGGACAGTCTCTTTTATTATTGGGTAATAATTGTATTTTTGCTGTGTTGCAACTAGCCAACGATCCACGACCTTGCAGAGATAAGCCTGCCGTTCCATCCATGTTACCAAAATTGGACAAGGATGTTTATAATAGACTTGTGTTCCAATATGTTTGGATGCCTTCTGGTGTACTAGAGGTGTGGGTTGATTGATGTTTTAGAAACCGATATTAAGCCCTAGACCACTGGTGCCCTGGAAGTTGATTCGTCACACTGAGACATAGCTTTCCCCTTTTTTTCCTACATGTACATAAACAACTTTTGCAATCCGTGTCCCAATTGTATTGAGGGGGCACATAGACAGTGCTGTTGGTGGGGGTGGAGGGGGTTTACATGCTCTGGTTCACCCAAATTCACACGTTTTACTGAGGCAATATGAATCGAGGCAGCAGGTCGATCTTGTCGGTAACCGCCAGTCACCCAAGGGCCCAAGCGAAGCGAGGGTCCCTTAACGTGGGCGACGGGTCTGTTACCGGCAAAGTTGACCCAACGCCAACGGTCATATCGCCATTAACACCTGTGTAGTTTATACTTGGGTACTAAAGGTGGTTCACGTAAAAAAAAAGAAAACATACCTTGCGGTGCAGCGCCCGTGGTACAACTGAAGTCCTTTTTCTATGCTGATGAAGAAACTGACTTAAGAAAAGAACATGCAGCAGCGTACCTCAAGGTATGTTTTCTAAATACACCCTTAGTACCCACATAGGAACTTCATGGGTGCTAAGAGGTGAGGCAGGAGAGCGGAAGGGAAGGAGAAGAAGGGCAGGGGGCACTGGCCAGCAGCACCCAGCCTGCTCAGAAAGCGGGCTTATACCAGAGAATTCAGTCCACGGTCCGAGTTTCCTGATTGGCCAGTGACCTTTCCAGGGTGCTTATGGGTATGATAGACTCCTAAATACCCATATAGTTCACCTTGGTCACATGATCAAAACAAGGCCTTAGCACTTTTCCGGACAGTGGTTGAGGAGACACATTCAATATAATAGAGCAACTTCACACTTTTATATAAATACAATTGTCAGCAAAAGATATTTATATGATAATGATCTGTTTAATATTCAACAGAGTGCTTAGGCACACTAAAAGAAACCCGTCCCTAGCAGGGCAGTGCATAAATCATACAACCCTGCCTGGGATACTAGGATCCCATGGGAAGGAATCCTTGGAGGGGAGGGGGGATTCACAGGGAAGCTACCAAGTGGCCTAGGGGATAATGGCTCCCTGGTGCAGCTGACTGCGGTGTGATCCACTGCAAAAGAGTGGCTCACTTAGAGAAAGGGTCCAGAGTTAGCGGAGTTCATCAAAGCATTCCAACATGGTATTGCAATGCCAGTAGGGCGCTAATGCCGCCGGTGTGACTACCACCCGGGGGGAAGGCATTCACCCCAGCAACCGGGCAACATAGGATGAGTCCCAGTGTTCCTGAAAGAGACTCACTCATCTGGCGGTAGCAGCATGCCCCTGAGGGCCCACTTCTCTTCACATCGCTGTGCAGGTGTTAATAACTCTATCCCCATTTATCGACATTGAGGTGTCACCTCTGTCTGAGGTGGGCATGAAGGGCATCGTTATTTTGGGCACTCTTCTTGCCACAAAACCAGTCGTAGGGTGGAGGATATATAATTGCCGCTCGGTGGACTTGGTGCGCAGCAACGCTGGTAGCATCCAACGGCATCAGCGCCATTTTGGGGATTTTACTGAAACCTTTAGAAAATTCCGAAAATGCGGGCGTGACCCTAAGAAATTTTATTTTCTCCCTCCTTTCCTCTTTTTGATTTTTTTCTCCTCGACAAGCTCTTTTGTTCGCCTTCTTCTCACACCTACGGCTCCCGGCAGCGGCATAGTAATATTATGATAGCCGACGCAGCCCAACACCAGGTACTGTAATTCTCTACTTGAAACAGTTTGTAGATGTAGTGCAACCCATAAGCAAATGGATTGCAACCTACCTATGAACATTTATAGGAAATCTGACCGGCTAACATGACCACGAAATATATCTACGATATCAAACCATTGAGAACAAAGCCACCGGACTACTCTTGGGTCTGCAAAACAGTAACTGCATCTCTCTTCGGCCAAACAACCCTATATAGGTTCTCAGTAAAAGCAAGCATCTCTAAAAGCAGCCGCCTCCTCTCTAAGACGCTCATCGCCATGGCACCTATATGCTTGAGGATAACAAGGGGGGTCCTGGGAGACTCTCTGCCAGACATAAGTCCTGGTTACAAGAGCCTTACCCAGAGTCTTTAGCTCACTATCTTTCACAGAGAAGAAATATCCCAAACATATCAGTCTTTGTCCTGCCCTGGGGCAGTCCAGCACCGAAATGCTAGGCAATTCTCCTTTGAACAAGAGTACCAACAGCAACCCCAGACGCGTGTTTCGGTCTGGTTGAACCTCATCAGTAGCCTCTCTAAGAATAGTGAGCAAGGGGTCCACGTCTGGATTCCCCTAGTAACTTAGGGTGAGACCCAAAGTTACTTGAAATATGCAGATAACAAGGGGGTTCTGGGAGACTCTCTGCCAGACATAAATCCTGGTTACAAGAGCCTTACCCAGAGTCTTGCTTGGCAGGCTGAAAAACGATGGTCTGGAGGGTTGCCCAGAGCTTTGCCCGTGGTTATAATTAATTCAAAACCTTCCAGCCATCAACTTTCTGTTTTGCTAAAGTCACCCCGAGAGGGACGGGTATGCCCAGACGTGGGTCCCGAGTCTGCCGGGCCCAGAGACCCAAGCTACTCCTCACTGATGACGCCCAACAAGGCTGAAACATGTCTGGGGATGCTTGTGGTCTCGTGCAGAAGGGATGTGACCTAGCAGTTTGGGCTTGACTGCCCCTTTTGGGGTAGGACCAAGCCTGATTTGTATATGGTTTTTCCCCTTCTGTAATGGCTTGGCAGGCTGAAAAACATTGGTCTGGAGGGTTGCCCAGAGCTTTGCCTGTGGTTATGATTAATTCAAAACCTTCCAGCCATCAACTTTCTGTTTTACCTAAATGCTTGACTCATGCCATTCGTAGATCCTTGACTTGCGGAACTCTGCGGCCAGTGAACCTTGCCAAGATGGCCAGACCCGACGCTTCTCCTGTAACGACTCTCACCAAATTCCCTAAATATTGGGCTTCTCTTATCTTATTACTTATTAAGGGGAGTAACAATGAAGGATAGGGAACGATGGGGAGTAAGGATGGGCACAGATCGAGGTGAGTCCGAGAAGATTCCACTGCTCCCTCAAGGTCACAATTTTACTGAAATTGTTATTACCAAAGGCCTAAAGCAAACACTACCTCTGCAGCCAGACAGTACATTTTTGGTAAGCGACATCAAATCAGGTCAATGGCATAAGATTTCAATGACCCCCCCACTACGCCCTCTGCCCCCCAACTCCCGAAGGGAGCTCTGAGACCATTGTATTGAAATGCTGCCTCTATGTGAAGAATGGAGATGCACAGAAGTTAGCTGTGAAAAATACAGAGTTTTTCGCTGCAAAATATAATCTAGAACATACGCGTCACATTCATTTTTGGGCTCCGCATGTAGACATTTACAGGTATCTGACTCTGAGAAATGTCTGCAGTATTCTACGTGTGATCGGTTCTCCATCTGTTCTGCAATGTAGGGTTGTCCAAATCCAGGCCTTGACAGCCGGAACCATATCGGATTTTCAGGATATCCCCCATTAATATTCATGAGTGAAATCTGCATACAATGATTCTAAATGTATGCAAATTATTTTTTATGAATATTAATGAGGAATATCCTGAAAACCTGTCAGGATTCAGGCCCTCGAGGCCTGGAGTTGGACAACCCTGCCCTATGTTCTTCCCATTTCAGATGGGTGCAGGGTTTGGCGGTGGGGGCATGAATGCTTCTGCAGTGCTCCCTATTATTAACCATGCAGGATGTTTCCTGGTGCAGGCGGCTTCCACTCCCACTCCCACTGCATCCTCCTCACAACTTAATACTCAGAGGTGTCCCTGCATTGAACGCAGCGATGGTGGTGTGCAGGTAAATGCACGCTTCCTGGGCCCTGCGATACACATCGTCTCTTGTAAGGACATTCTATCTGGAGCTTTACGGCAAGAGTTGCCCCCTCTATGCAGTGCTGCCACGTGGTGTGATCCCTAGTTTGGTTTCCTATGTTAGCTATATGTCCTTCAGAAGGGCTGTAGACGTAAGAATCTGTCCTTTCCGCCGTGCTGCCATTCCACGGTCAAATCCTAAATCCTCCCTCTTCCGTCTTCCTTGCTGTGAAGGGATCCTTGGTACTGCCTAAAAAAGCCCAAGGGACATATTACAGAAACTTTTCAGAAGTGCAAGTGCAGATAGAACTAGAGCAAAAACTGCCTGTGTGCAAAAAAGTACCCCTTCAATGCATTTTTCGCTGTGGCTATTATAAGCAGAAGCTATTACATCAGAGTACAGCCAGGGAGAAATGGCATATGAGGAGGGGCACAAAGATTGTAGGTGATGTTTGGCTATTTGCCCACCCATTGACAGCCCCTGGCCATGTTAATCCCTATGGCCATTTACACCCAGTTCCTGTCCCTCCCCACCAAAAACACCTCCTCGTGTGAACTCTTTGAGCTCCATTTAATCAAAGCAGTCTTTTGAGAGTCAATGGGCCTCATTACAGGCCTGGTAGGTTGCCGCCAGACCCGTAATGAATTACTGCCGCCTGACTTCCCAGTAACACCGGGGTATTCTGCCCCCGGCGGCCGGGAATTCAGGCGCCAGTAATTTTGTAAGTCCCCATTCCAATGAAGTCCCATAGGACAACAGTGCTGGTGCTTCTGTGAAACTCTGCGGGCGGATGCCGTTCCGCCCACCTGGACTGACCTGGCGGGGGCGGGATAAAGCCGGTCTGGCAACACCGGTGCCGGTGGGTTTACCGGCACCAGTGTTTCCAAAACAGACACAGTCGTAATGAGGCCCAATGACTTAACTGGAGTTGTAAATGCACCACCGGTGTAGTAAAAATGTCTTCACCATGTCTGCCTTCAGCCACTCGATTTATAAGCACAAGGTGAGTCCTTCACCGAAGTCCTGTTAAACATAATCATTAGCAAAGCCAACAGTTTTGGCTTGTGTATAAGTATTAGGAAATTGCCTGGCACTGCTATTATATGCCCAGGTACTAGCACCATTTTTCAGCTCTTACCACCGATGGCCAGTTAGTACAATTACGGCAGTGCATGGCAAGTGCCTTTTCCATGCCTATACAAAAGCCCAAACGGTTGGCATTGCTAATACTTGTTATACTTGGCACTCGTTCTAGGCCTAGGGCAATCATAGCACTGGCACATAAATGCATTGAAATATTTTATTTTTAATTTGGGTAAGCTTTGCCATCATGCTAATTGCTATTGCTCCTGTGCAAAATGTCTGCAGTACCGTCTCAGGTCTCTGGAAGAGTCTGCCTCCCCTTTTGTGTGATCTTTTTGGATGTTTACAGATTGTCACAACAAGGTGTGTGTACAATGTACAATCTTCCAGCCAAGTTGGTCCAATTTCCCATGTTTTCCTTCATGAATGAACTATTTTGCATATGTTCTTCAAATGCTCATTTGGCAAAATTCGAAAAAATCTTAATACATTTATAATTTACAATTAATAAATTACAATAAAATGAAATCATGTTTAGATAAATTCAATATCTTGAATTATACATTTATTTAAGTGTGGAAATACTTTTAAGCCATTTAAAAATTAAAAAAGTGAACAATTTTAATTGAAAAATGTTTTTATTAAAAAGTCATTTGAAAGTGTGGAAATACTAAAGACATTATGACAGTCTTGTTTTAGTATGTTTAGAACCTTTAAAACGATTTAAACAAATGCAGTTATGAACAGTTAAGTAAAAAGGTGCTACACTTGCTAAAATTCCCAAACCGTATTGAATAAACAAGTAACATGTTTACGTTGATAACTGCAGCTAAAGCTCGGTATCCCCTATCCAAAGCACCTTATGCCTTATCTGTCCTTCACCCACAGGACCATAGCTGTGACGTCACCAGTTCTAATAAGAGTGGACTGCGCAAACAGCCTCTATCTTGGACTCATGGAAAAACAACTATAGAGTCCAGGGGCCAGGCTACTCCTCACAATGAAAAGGCTTGATCCCATCACACCAGTGCTTTGCCCTCTCCACTGGCTCCCCATCAAGGCAAGAATCCACTTCCGAACCCTCAGCATCCCCTATCGTGCTTACCATGGAACTGGTCCAGTTTCCTTCAGAAGGAAATTCCCGCCCTGCACCCCACCCAGGGCTCTAAGGGCCAGTAATGCTGCTGCAGTAATAGCTCCTAGCCTCCGCAGGGAAGGGCAGGGGCACCCTCATTCTCCTTACTAGCTACCAAACTCTTTAACTCCCTACCCAGAGAATCTGTTCATGGAAGAGGTCCATCTGACGTGCAGTGCAATGGCCAAGATGCAGCCCTTCAACTGACGGAATTGGTTCAACAGCAGTGCGCCAAGGATCACACAAAGGGCCCGATTCATCGAATGTTTTGCACGGTTCAAAGTGACTTTGCACAGCTGAAAAGGGACATTGCACTGCCGACAGAAACCCTGATCATGGAACTGTGCAAAGTGCAGGACAAAGTCAGTGCAAAGTCATTTTGTACTGCAAAAATGACTTGGTACTGACATTTCACTGCAAAAATACACTTTGAACAGTTCCATGAAGCAGGGTTTGTGCCGGCATGCCTGTTCAACTGGAACGTCACCGCCTCTCCCCCTTACCCCTCTAGGTGAATATGTGCTAAAACTGCCAAAATCTTAACATGAAAATTGGTGTCAAGATATCCTGCTTAGAAACTACGACCCACCTACCTTTGTTAGGAAGGTATTCACAATGCTGGTCGCAAGTAAAAATAACTAATTTGTATTTGCCGCAATTGTTTTACTGCATTTTGTTGCCATGTAGAGATAAATGGGGGTTGGGGTAAGGTATATGTAAAGTGGGCTGGGCGTAGTTGAGGGGGGACCGCAAGGTCTCCGCCCATTTTGCACTTACAAACCGGTTAAGAAAACATGATTAACAGAACGTTTTCCTATGTGATTGCGCCATCTCTACCTATGGTGTCCCCCGGGGTCTAACCTCTCTCCCTGGCTGTTCAACCAATAACTTGCACTCCTTGCCCACCGCATTGCCACTCTCCGCCCCAACTTTCAGTGCTATGCGGATGACACTCAACTCATCTTCAGGCTACCTTCAGCCACCTTTTCCCCCTGCCTCATCTCTGACTGTCTGTCTGCTATCCAGGAGTGGTGTGCCGCCAATGACCTCTGCCTTGATGCCAGTAAGACTGAGATTCTCCTCATCGGCACACCCACTCCCTCCTTTCCTGCAGCTCTCTGGCCGGCCTCTCTTGGCCCTCTTCCTGCTTCCACATGCAAGGCTAATAACCTGGAGGTCATCTTCGACTCCACACTCTCTTTCTCCCCTCACATCTCTGACATCTCTAAGAAGTCACACTTCCAGCTGCACCTCCTCAGAGGTATTCTTCCTTTCCTCTCCTACCCCCAGAAGGTCACTGTCTCCAGAGCTCTGGTTCTCTCTAGGCTGGATTACTGCAACAACCTCTTTCTAAATCTTCCTGCTTCTACTCTGTGCCCTCTGCAACTCATCCAGAACAGGACTGCGAGACTTGTCCTTGGCCTCAAGCCCAGGGATCGTATCTCTCCAGGACTGAAATCTCTGCACTGCTTCCCAGTGGCTGCAAGGATTAAGTACAAAACCCTCTGCATCATCCACAAGGCCTTCTGGGGCCTGGGGCCTCAATACCTTCAACTCTCTCTTCCTAAATATCTTCCCTCTCAAGCTCTTCAATCATCCGCCTCCAACTCCCTCAGGGTCAGTCGCTTCTCCAAGCAACGAGTTGGTGGTAGATCTCTCTCTTCAGCTGGGGCCTCCCTCTGGAGCAGCCTCCCTGCCCCCCTGAAACTTGAGGAGAACCATCTTCGGTTCCGGAAGCACCTAAAAACTTTTCTCTTTGCTTCTGCTTTCTCCCCCCTCTCCCCTGCTGAAGTCCTGGCTGACAATGAGACTGCACGGGTTACCTGGCCAGCCATCTGAACTAGGGCCTTAGCCCTGCCAGATGCACGCTTGCTCTGCCTCCCTGGCAATCCTGCAGCGGGGGACCATTTTCTTTATCCCTATAGTCCCCAAACCTGCACTTATGTCTGCACTTGCCACCAGCTGGCCGTTCTTATCTATTTTATGTGATTATTTATTATCCCATGTACTGCACTTTCCACCCCGCACTTTTCTTTCCCCCTTCCTTTGCACTTGCGCAATCTGAATGACACCTGGCCTAGTAAGATCGTTGTCTGTCTTCCCTCTGTTCCCCCTCCCTTGCCTCGTCGTGCCTTGAAACACTTGTGTATAGGTGCGTTATAAATGTCATATCATATCATTTCATATTATTATAAAACGCTTCTGTGAATCAGGCCTTTGTTGTTTTAATCCGCAACCAAATGAATGCATTGTTCTAACATAGAACCGTTGGGAAGCCCATATCCTTTACTATGACAACCCAAACCAGACTACAACCTGTGCATCCATGGAAGCACATAACCGCTACATTCAAGGATGTTTTTGTGCCCTGACTCCCACTCCTCCTACTAATTTTGTACTTCCCTAACTTACTCCTCACTGCTAAAATCTTCAACTTTACCTCACACAGATTCCCCATCAGACGACCCACAAGGTCTAGGGTACTAAACACAGACTTCAAGGCTGTCAGATGCTATCATCACCACCCTCACACCCCTTGGTGTTTTCTTAACCCTGAAACCTCCCTCATGGCTACCCCGACCTGATAGATCAGCAAGGAATATCGAGGCTTAGTACCACCAAAAATTTTATCCGCCAGTCACGAAGTCAAAGTTATGAATATAACATTATTCGGTACAGCTTCAAATATCAAAGCAGATAGCTATCTGGCTCCCAAGCACCTCGCAGTGTGTACCAGCAGACACTGTGAGGGGAGTGAGTACTGGTCATCACAAAGCATGCAGTATTTATACACAGTCCTGGTCATAGCCCAGCCCTTCTCTAAACTAATAAGTTACACATTTGGGATTGTGCCCAGTTCACATAACAAATATAACAATATTAGTATACACTTTTGACATGTTGTCCTACCCTTGAAGATTCAATGGTGATGTTGGTTCTCCAGCTAAGGTTGATCCTAGTTTCAAGAAACTATTTCAATAGTTTTATTTCTAAGGCACATAGTTTTAGTTTGTCTACCATTCTTTTCTGATATTTGTATATGGCTGATGCTATTGATGCAGACAACACTTGAATTGAAGTTCACTGTAGCTCCAAGGTTCCTTAAACATACGGGCAAACTTTGTTGTATTCAGCTGTCTAGATCTTTCCTTGTTTCTTGAGCTTTAGGATAAGTCCTGTTCCAAGAAATGCAAAAAGGATTTCTTCCAAAACTCACAGCATTAGTTACTTTGCATTGTATGTCACTGTTTGAGGGAGGATAAGTCTGTAGACATAGATAACACTTTGAATGAGAGTCCATTCTGACAACAAGGTCTCTTTGCACAGAACACATAGTCTGCTCCTGGCAGCTCTAGTGTTGACATAGGCTCAAAGGTCAGTCTGCTCTGGCAGCTGAAAACATGGTTAATCATTTCTGAACAGAGAGCAAGAGTCAGAATCAAAATGGCAGATGTTTTCCAAAATAGAGGTGAAGTCAATTTTGTCTAGATCTAGTTAAGCATAGGTTTTTAATACAAGTGCGAAATGGCTTAGGCCAATGTTTATAATCAGGCGGTTTTTATGCAAATATGGTTTAACAACCCCAGTCTTTCTTCTAACGACTGAACACATGCAATACATATGGGCACACAGGTTTCCCTCCATCCCATTAACAGCCCCTCCTCTGCTTTTCTTTTTTCTTACGTAGCATGTGAATTGTAGAAGACAAAAGTCTGCCTGCAACCCCCTACTTCAAAGAAGGCCCCTGTTGTGACCAAGCACTGCATAGGGCTCAGTTAATTATTGAGACACTTTGATGTACAGCAGACAGGAAGATGGGTGGGAGTTAGAAGTATATGTTGTCATACTGCCCCTGTCTGTTGCCAAGCGCCCTGATTCTGACCTGAAGCATCACTGAATATTGTTGGTGGGGACCCAGGATTTGTTCATTAAGGTTGGCTTAGCCTACACCAATCACTGGGGCCCATTTGGTTTTAAAAGTGGGCCGAGCCCCTCACTGATCAGATCATCTGAAGACTTTGCAAGGCGTAAGAAGAAGGACTCATTTGGACCCGAGCTGAAGGTACAGTCTACCTTACATCTTGCGCCAGTGAAGGAAGGCCAGGAGTTCCAAGGGGGAAGGAAGATCCCTCCCCTACACATCTCCCAGGGAAAAGAGGGAGATTCCGGACTCAGACGACCCATCCAGCAGCTCCAGAACCGGTACCCAGCCAGCACACCGCGTGCCCGGCTAGATTCTGACAGCAAGCTTCCTAGGTGGGAAGTGCCAGAGACTCTCTGGACAAAGGACAAGGCCATTGCCTGCTAACACCCTGCTGAGCTTTGGGCCATCTGCCTAAAAGGACACAAGGCCTGTGAAGAAACTAGGAGTAGTGCCACATAAGCATCATCCAGCGTCCATCTTTTTAAGGACAATTTCCAGACAGTCGAGTCCTCAACCCGCATCCGGCTGCATTGCTGACTGTTGTCACACCGCAGTCACCAGAGCCATCCGAGATGCCTCGACCAGCATTCCAGATCGGTCAACTAGCAGAGAGACCACAATTCTTTGCCCTGAACCACCACGCCGGACAGCCTGCAGACGTCCATCCAGCCTCGCTTGCCGAACTGCCTGCTGCATGGTACCCGCAACTGACTCCCGCCACTAACTTTGTCTCACGGGCCGAAAAGCACACTGGAACTGCCTCAATGCTGTCGAGCGCCAAGAACTTCTTCAGCACCAGGTACATTGTGGTTCTGCTCCCCTGGTCTTTCTCCAAAGGTCCCTAGAGACAGTTAAGACCCTCTGCCCCTTTGGAGTTGAAACCAAATAATCTTGAACTATAAGACTGATTACTTATACCCTCCTGTCCGTATCCAGAGTGCATCCCTTTCCTTTGTGAAACTGTCCGTCCTCTGGGTTCCTTTACAGTGTGTGTTGTAATTGTAGTGTGCTAGAGTTGCCTAGTGTCGTAACAAAAAAGTCCACTTATGACATTCAGACTAAAATAACTTGACAAAGTCATTAATATATTTTCTTAAACAATGAAAATGTACTCACAAAATGAAAAAAGGCCCCTACAACAGTGTGGAATATGATTTTTCCAAGACTTTTCTGGACAACATCACCCAACATCAGTACATGGAACTACGAAAGGGCACCCATGACAGGTAGAGAGCTGACAGAGATCTGTTGTTGATTACATATGATATTTGAATACCCTAATGCAGAGGTCGCCAAATGGTCGATCACGGGCGACTAGTAGCTTGCCTGAGCCTCTTCAGTCAACCCGCGCTGGAGATAACAAAAAATATACACTTTCTGAAGTTAAATTATTGAATGATGTGTTTTGCTGCTATTATCCTTGATCAGGATCCGAACCCTGGTCGTCCCACTTGTGTGGCAGGGAGCTTGGCTGCTGTGCCACGTGGAGCTGCTTGCAAATTCCCTGACAGATGTCAGTATCACATTCTGCAGGCCACCTGTAGTACCACAGTTGGCCTTGTGCGCCCCCACAACAATGGGCCTCATTACGAGGTAGGAGGTAAGTAACGGTCCTTACCGGCATGGAGCAATTAACGTGTCCGTGTAGTAACCAGCCCTCTAATTGCGTGCCATTACGAGTACGAGGGCACGAGCTTTGCGCCATGCCGGTAAGAACATTACCGCCATGCTGCTAAAGACCACAAAATGGCCCTTAGCGGCATCAAGGAAAGTGCTGATACCACTACCGCCATCCATGGATCTGGCATTAGCGGTCACCGTTAATAGCGGTGACCGCTATTAGCGGTGACCGTAAATAAGCGGAACCGGAAGTAGCGTCATCGCACAGGAACGGGGAAGAGCACAGCGGCCATCATTAAAAACACAATCCATTGCCATCCCAGGCCCCAGGACCTGCATCACCACTACAGCAGCCCTAACTTCATCCAACACCACATCAGAATGCCCAAGGCCCTGAAGCAAGGTGCTTCGCGTCCGGTTCTCAGTTGAGGAACTAACTATGCTTGCCGACACACTAGCTGAAAATGCGGAGGTTGTGTTTGCGCAAGACATGCGGCGTCCCGCCCAGATAAGAAAGAAGGAGATCTGGGAGGAGGTGGCACGAAAAGTCAGTGCGTTGGGCTCCACCCCCCGCTGGGATGACCTGCGCCTCCATGTCCAGAGTATACTTGCAGCCAATAGGTGCCAGGGCATGGGGAGAGTAGGCGGAGGAGGCTCCCCAATCAAGATGACACACTGGGAGGAGACATGTGGCAGCACTATTGGCATATAGACAATCGAGGGAGTGGGGGAAATGGAGCACGGTGTGCCGTCATCGGCAGATGGAGGTGAGTGTCCACACAAAACACTGCAATGCAAAGCAGGACGTAGTCCCCCAAATATGACACTGAAATTAGGCAATGCATGGGGCATCACACACACATGTACACAACCCTGCCCATATGCTGTGCACATCCCCATCACATCCCCATGCATGAAGCACCTCATACATGTGTCACCCAGACGTATGCCTGTATGACCCACCCATATAGCAAGCAACCTGTATGTTACAACTCAAAGTCCAAATGCACAGAACTGCAGCAATAACAACATATGCATGATGCACGTTGATCCATCACCAATGCTGTCCCTCTCTTGTTCCCACACAGGCTCACAATCTGACAGTGAGGACCAGGACTCTGCGACGCAGGCCCCAACACCGATGAAGAAGGCCAGGGGCATGGAAAGAGGCACCAGGCCTAGCACATCAAGAGGCACTGGCAAACCTGGACTGCCGCAGAAGGACGAAAGCCACTCAGGATGATATGTCAACAAGGCGTGAAAGGGGTACTGACAATGCAATAGCACCCACACCAGCCGCTCCCACCACACAGGAGCCAGTGGCAGAAGGCTCACTGTCCGCAGCCAACAGCTTGGTTGGAGAAGCAGCTGCCACGGCACCCCTGTCGGATGTAGAGGAACCATGCCAAACACCCGTAGGACAGCGCACACCCAGCCCGCAGCTGTCAGCCCACCAGAGCCCATGCCCCACATCCAATGCCAGCAGCCATGAGCTGTCTGGTGGTGAGTCATTGGCAGGGAGATGGAGTTCCAGGGAGAGCTCACCTGATGGCGGACACATGCCGCAAGCTGCGGCAAGATCAACCAAAGGCAAGGACAGAGACTAGGGAATCAGCCTCATTCAACAGCGCCAGGAGAAGCTCACTGCGCTGGTTGGCCAGCATGTGAGGGAGGGTGCCCTGGCAAGGGAGGAGTGTCGGGAATATGCTAAGGGCAGAAAACTTGCAATAGAAGCCAGTACAACACGCATTTGCGATGAGTTGGTAGCTGTGAGGCAGATCCTCAGCCGCATCGCGGATGCAATGGAGAGCCAGCATCCCGCACAGGGACTGGAGCAACCAAGCACCTCATCCTCTGCCAGCTCCAGGCAGACCAGCCCCCTGCGCAGGTCAGTGCGGTCCTTGCAGCGGCCAGACTTGCAACCACCCAATGCTGGTAGAGGTCGTGGGAAGTAGGGGCAGCCTGTTATTGGTGACTCTTGCACACTAATGCTGCACTGAAGTGCACGCCATGTTTGGGGGAGTTGTGGGGGGAGGGGGGTGAGGGTGTTTGGGGGAGTTGTGGGGGAAGGGGGAGAGGGTGTTTGGGGGAGTTGTGGGGGGAGGGGGAGAGGGTGTTTGGGGTGGAGGGTTCATGCACTTCCTAATCACTTAATGGTTAATACACCCGTTGTGTCAAGAACAATCACATGACTGGACATTGGTTATTGTGTATGTGTGCTTTATTGGTGAACAGTGCATAGTGTTCATGTCCCCCCAACACCCAGTGCCCTGAGTCCCACATCCATTGCACCCTCTTCATCCATGTGTATTAGAAATATTGGTCTATCAGATGCTGGCGCACAGCACGTCCCTCCTGTGCATCGCCACCTGCCTGACGTGCAGCCCCATCTTCTCCCTCCTCCTCATCCTCACTAGGCGGTGGCAGTTCAATGTCAGGGGGCAGAGGCACGTTCCATCTGATGCACATATTGTGCAACAAGACACATGCCATGATGATCTTGGCCAACTTCTCATGCCCGTACAGGAGTGCCCCAGCCGACCTGCTGAGGCAGCGAAACCGTGCCTTCAAAAGGCCAAAGACTGTTGGGGGTGCGTTCAGGCAGTCGGATCATTAGAACACATGTTGTGGAATTGTGTGAGGGTCAGAGATTTTTGGAGTGATGTCTGTAACGTGTGTGTCAGGATTGCAGGAGGAGGGCCGGTCCTTGATTTTAGGACGGTAATCCTGGGTGATGATTCTGGGTTGGGTAATGTCAGCTCAGCCCACAAGAAGTGGATTTTTCATGCATTCATTGTGGCCAAGAGGTTGATTCTCCGTGGGTGGAAAGGGCGGGAATCTCCTTCCTATGAGGAGTGGATCCAGGAAATGCAATGCCTGTCACAGACGAAGAAATTGATTTACAGATTGAAATGTAAAATGTCGACATATGAGAAGGTTTGGAACGTGTTTAATGACTTCTTTTAAGTTGATTCTTTGTTTTTCTTCTTGTTTATAACTCGGTTTCTGTAATATTGTTGTTGCTGATATGTTGTATATATTGTATATATTATAAATAAATAATATAAAAAAATAAAAAAAAATCAAAAGGCCAAATGTCTGCTCGATCACCACACGGGTACGGGTATGTGCACGATTGTTGTCCTCTTCGTGCCTGTTCTCCGGGTTCCGGACAGGGGCAAGGAGCCACCTCTTCAAGGGATAGCCAGCATCACCTGCATGGGTGCAACAATGGTTATGTGTAAGTGATTTCATCAAATGGAACCTGTACCTATCACACACATGCCTGCATTTATTTCTTGATCACATCCACATATCCCTGCATGAATGGAGGTAATCAAAGTAACTGCAATGTGTGAAGTCACATGATCCACAGGTGTGCGTAGCATTGTCTAGTTGATGCAGGGGTGTCCTATTCCTTGCAAGTGTTCATGCACTGTCCTTGCCTATGGCAGTTGTTGCCATGATCTTGGTGATTTGTAGTTATTCGTATCCTTTGATCCTGTCACCGTTGGAACCAGACTCTTTATGATCTGCCATTCCACGCTTGATGTCCCCATGCTGGCATGCTGCACTTCTGCGGTGGTGTACGAGTGAAGTTCTGTATATTGGCTTCATGTGATTCCTTTGTACGCACTCATGGACGCATGTCCGTTTTGATGCTGTTCAGCGGTCATTTGCATTGGCCATACTGACAGCATGTCACTGCATTGTGTTGCAGAGGGTATGGTCTGATGATGTGCAGTGTACATGTGGATGGATGTGGTATGGTTGCAATACTGGTTTGTTGTCATTGTTGTGCAGCCTACGTCTTGCATATTGGTTTCAGGTGTCATTTTCAGTCTGGGCTGCTTTGGGGCACAGTGTATTGCAGTATGGGCATTGTTCAGTCTATCAACTAATCTCACCCAGGTGAAGTATGCATCCCCCCCAATCTCAACCAGGTGAAGTATGCATCTCCCGCCCCCAATCTCAACCAGGAGAAGTATGCATCTCTCCCCCCTAATCGCACCCAGGTGAAGTATGCATCCCCCCAATCTCACCCAGGTGACGTATGCATCTCCCCCCCCCTCCAATCTCACCCGGGTGAAGTATGCATCTCTCCCCCCCAATCTCACCAAGGTGAAGTATGCATCTCTCCCCCCCAATCTCAACCAGGTGAAGTATGCATCTCCCCCCCACCAAACATCTCCCCACATCACACTGCCATGTGCTTGCCATGCAAATCACCAAGTATCCAGGAACGTTGTCCGGCATGTCGCTCCATGGAGCGTGGTATCGTAGAGTTCCGCAGAACCATTGAATCATGGGTTGATCCGGGAAATCGGGCACAACAATGTGTGATAATCTTGTTTGAGTCACATACCATTTGCATGTTGATGGAGTAGTATAGCTTACGGTGGCGGTACACTACCTCCATGGCATGTGGGACCACCAATTCCACATGGGTGTAGTCAAGGGCACCAATGCAACTTGTGATGCCTGCCAGTGAATGGAAGCCAACTTTGGTGTTGGAGATCTCCTGGGCAGTCCGTGGTAGGGATATGTGGTCACTCGTGTGCTTCAGGAGGGCATCGAGCACTTGGTTCAGCGTGCGTGAGAATAATGGTTGCAATATGCCATGCATCTGCCCTACCGTGTGCTGGTAGGGGCCTGTGGCCAGGAAGAGGAGCACAGACACCACCTTAAGCAGAGGGGGGATGGCAGTACGGATATCTATGAGGCTGACGATGTCGTTGTGTATCATGTCCACAATGGTGGTGATGGTGTCCCGGTCCAGACGGTACAGGGAGTGGATCTGCTCAGGGGTTAGGTTGAATGGACTGGCTCTGATTCGAGGGATTGTGGGTTGCCTCTGTGGTACAACTGCCTGCACTGGTGGGGCATGCTGTGCCTGTCTCACCCTCCTTCTCCTCCTGCGTCTTCTCTGTGCTGCCTGTTGTTGTTGGTGCTGTTGCTGGTGTAGCAATGCAAGCATGTCCTCCAGCCCCAGTATTGCTACTAGTATTGGAATCATTTTAGTGTGTGAATGGGCGTGGGTAGGGGTGTGGTGTGATCCTTTTGTGCTGGCCCAGTCTACATTGCCTCCACCTGTGCTGATTGTGTGCACCTGTGGCAGTTGAGAACACTGCACATGGCCATTTACGGGTGATTCGCGATGCCGGTATTGCGGCCATGCCGGTATCCACTTTTAGCGCCTTCTTCATGCCGCTATTTGTATGTCCGCCTGACTTGTGATGTGCTCCTGTTTACGCCATGCCGCTATTGCCGGCATGAAGGGTCGTGTGCCCACGCCCATGCTGCTATTAGAGGCACCGTTATTTACGGTGCGCTAATAGCGGGTTGGCGGGTCGTAATAGCCCGGAGCGGTAAGCGATGCTGGTAATCCTTTACCGGCATCATTTTTCCCTTACCTTTTACCTCGTAATGAGGCCCACTGTCTTGCTTAAGCAAGCTCGCTCTTGTTTGCCAGAGATGTCGGAGGGGCTGGGACAGGATCAGGATCAGAGTGTGCCACGCAATGAAAATATCACAGTAGCACTGCCGCTCGCCTGGAAATAATCAAATTAATATTTAAAAAATTGTGCAATTTCTTTCATGTGGCTTCTCTCCAAACTCCACACTGTGCATCATTTCCACTTTAAATCACTTCCACGGCACAGGTACACCGACTTTTAGCACATTAAGGGATCCATAGACACGCTGTACAGTTGAAGCCTTCCAGAGTAGCTCAGCAGGTTGACAGACCGATGCTGAGATGTTATATATTCAAAACTACTGGTTGTTAATCGTATTACTTTTTGCAATGTCTTATAAAAAAGCAAGTGATACAAAATGTGTTTGGCCCGGGGATGGGTTGGGCTGGTTGCTTGCTTATATTCAGGGCGGAGGTGGGGATAATCCTCCCCCTGTAGTGAAAATCAAAAGTTGGCACCCATGAACCCACAGTTTAATTTCCTAAAAACTGCTGTCAGCACAACAGAAGCATTTATTTGTGAATAACCAGTCTGACAAGCATATAAAATATTTATAAATAAAACCTGTGCTAAAACACAGAGGGGCACACAAGTAACAGAGTATGTGTGGTGTCTGACAAAACATTTTTTCAAAGAAAACTAGTGAACGCAAGCATCATTTTTCAGTTTGGAAATTACGTTTGTTTTTTATGGAAGTGTCAAATGCACAGTTGGAAAACAATAGTGTGCCTAGCATGTAGAAAGCCTGCATAGAACGCAAAGGAAGGGGCACAGAAATTACAGGATATTTGTGTGGAAGTCCAACAAACACCTGTCTTTTTATGAGACAACTACTAATAAATAATAATGCAACAAGGAGGTTTTTGAAGTTCTTAATATAATCCTGAAGGCATATGTTATTGCATCTATTTATAGAGGGGAAATAACCGGGCCAAAAAATATTGGTAAAAATCCTGAGGTTTATAAACATCCCCACCCCGATATCGCCCGCTAGTAGCTCTGCACTGTTGACCTCCACTACAAGTAGCTCTAGCTAACGTAAAGGTTGGAGAACCCTGCCCTAATGAGCATAACTAATATACATTTTATCTGTTTTTTTTTTACCTCAGAGCCTGCTGAAAGAATGACAAGAGTGAACTAAAGAAAAGTATTTTCTCGAATATTGAATGAAAGATGGCTCCTGATGAAGGGAATATAATTCCCGAAATGCGTTGAGCGCACTACTAGATGAGTGCATAAACAAGAATATTGAGATATGTGCAGTACAAAATATGAGGTGAATATTGTTTCACATGTTAAAATTACATTTTTTGTGCATGAATTTTGTGAATCCATTTTTGTTTTTTAAGAAAATGTATTAATGACTTTGTCAAGTTATTTTAGTCTGAATGGCTTAAGTGGAAATTCCACTTTCAGAAAATGACATGATCCAATGGACACCAGTCCTTTTGAGTTCTTATTTACCTATTGTGTGTGTCAGTAGACACAACCCAGAGTGTGCATGGGACGCGAGTGTTCCACAGACCGGGTTTATACCTAGATGCATTTGCCATTGTCATGGTGATGCGTTGGAGTGTCAAAGAGGTCCCCGCGGTTGTGAACGTTAGGTTGGGGAGCGAGGAGGTCAGTAAGAAAAAAGATGAAAGACCGGAGGGTGGGGTTGATGTTGGAGGCAGAGAGAACGATTACTTCTGTTTTAGATTAATTTACCATTATGCAGCTTCGAACCATCCAGTGGCAGCAGTGAGATGGGGTGATTCATCCCGACAGGCCGGGGGTGAAGGCAGCGGTGAACAGGGGTGGCTCAGTCAACATCCATGACAGGGTGGTCCCCCACCCTCATTATGGAGTAGCCAGGCAGCAGGCCCAGTAAAACCTGAGTGCTCTCTCAGCAGCATCAAGATGCTGAGAAAGCACTCCTGGGCCAGCCAGTGTGGTGGGAGAATGTGGTTTCCCTTTCATCAGAACTACACCAAGTCCATACATGCCCAGGCCATGCAAGCTCAGAGGCGTTTCCCTTCTCCAGCCTGTTATAGGTATTTGTTTACCTGTAACCCTGCCACTGGGGAGAAGGAAGCCAGTGGTTGGCCCAGAGAACCAGCTATAGGGGAGAACTAATGGAAGGGGAAGGAAGAGGATAAAAAGGGCCACCAGTTGTTCGGGTGAGGCCAGAGGAGGATTAGGCGGACGGAAAGACCAAGTGGAGGGAGGAAAGTGCAGAAGAGCATGGAGGACGATTGCTGAAAGAGTGGGCAAGGTGAGGAATTGGTTGGTGGAAGAAAGTGGCACTTGGGTGTGAGATTGCCTACAAGGTGAGTGAGTGAGAATAATAGAGGAAGAGTAGGGACTGAATGAAATTAAATGGGAAGGTGACTGGAGAGTGAAAAGGGGGTTACTGTGGGAGAAGGTTTGTGTGGACTGTGGACTAATAGAGGAGAGAAGGGAGAGTATTCGAGCAGAATGGGGACCGTGGTAGAGCAGAGAGGAGAGAGTAGTAGAGCAGAGAGTGGAGAGAAGTAGAGGGGAGAGTAACATAGCTGAGAGGGGAGAGTAGTAGAGCAGAGAGGGGAGAGAAGTAGAGGGGAGCGTAACATAGCGGAGAGGGGAGAGTAGTAGGGAACGAGGAAGAGTAGTAGTAGAAGGAAGTACATCGGAGGGACAGAGAAAGGGAGACAAATGGAGAGAAAGGGGGAGTGGGGAGAAGAGTGTGTTCTTTCCATTGCACTAGAGGCCTTATTGGTCAAAGTTCAAATGTGTCTGTTCTTGCAATGTCAGTATTGGCATATATTGGCCAGCAAGCATGAAAATGTTGTCTTCGGGCGGCAATATTGATAGTATAGAACGAAGCCAACATGCGTGTGTTCTTACAGTGATAATACTGCCATGATCCCTTGTCATAGACTGTACTGGCTAAGGCTGGTGGGATGTGTTGGTCCAAAGTAAAACACCAGGAGATGGAGCAGGTTGCAGATCCTTGTACTAAAAGATAGATCTCGTGCACTGGCACGCCTGACTGCTTCATCCCTAGAATGATCCAGCTCCGGGTATTCTGCTACTGCCTGTTTACTCGTGCTGCCAAGTTTGCCTAACACACTAGTCGCTCTCCCGCCTTTCAGCAATGGTGCTAGTAGGATCCTGTTATTAGACACCTACTGCATCTTGTTTCCCCTGGGAGATGCTGCTTGCCTCCTCAATGCACTCCAACAGCTGGCTCATGGTGAGAGCTGTCAATCGTCCCAGTGCTGTTATGCTCTCCACAAGCAACGGAAGCTGCCGCTGTATAAAAGAAAAAAATCTGTTGCAAAGAGAGCCCTGATGTGAGATGTCTGAGAAAAGCCCCTGTCTGTGGCACAGACCGTATCGCCTCTGGTTCTGTCATTGTATGCAAATGTATCTCATGAATATTACTGAGGGGTATCCTGAAAACCCGATATGGATCCAGCCTTCGAGGCCTGGAGTTGGACAACCTCCATAGGAGAATGTTTTTGGGTGCTATAACATCTGGCATTCGAGGCCAAGGGTTGTGTGAGAATGAATGTCAGAGCGTTGTCTCTGCCTACCTGCTTGAAAACAGAGGTGATGTTATTAGGCAAGGTCAGCCCCTACAACCAGAAGCCAAGAGGCAGTGTTCGGCCCAGCCCTTCTTCCACCTCTGAAAGGGTGGACCCCGACACCTTGCTCCACCTCCTGGCGGCTAAGCATATGTCCCTTGCTGAGTTTTCTCTCAACACAAGTGCAGGACCTCGTACATTCCAGCCTCCACTAACTGTTGCACAGGACTCACCAAAAAGAAAAGCCACTATATGAGACCCAGTTATGTTACATTGCATACAGTGAAAAATATTGAATTTTGTAGCCCCCAAGCAAGAACTCAAGCAAATACAACGAGTGCACCAATCAGAGACCACATATAAGCCTACGTACCGGAATACAGGATTAACGCATATGGGCTGCAAAGCAGTCCGGGCACAATGTTTCATGTGCCCAAGGAAACGGCTCACACACTTAGCTGGTAAGTTGGCTCAGTAGGTTAAATGCTCGTTGCTGTGATCCAACTCAGCCTTTCATCCTTCCAAGATCGATAAATGAGTACCAATTTTGATTGGGTAATACTCGTACTGTATGTAAATATGTCCTACGTAAAGCACTTTAGATAAAAGCGCTATATAAAAAAGAATTATTACTTCATAGCCACTGGTAACCCCAGATCAACATTTGCAGGCAATGGCAAGCCATCCAATGGCACAGAGATGCTCATCAGGTGGTAGGTATCTGGCAGCTCTGGACCAGCAGCACCCAACAAGCTGTGCTCATCTCCCAGCCACGGCAAGTTAACTATACACCGGACCCGGATTGGGAACGTTGCCCTCAGGGACGTCATTTCGCCAAAATGCCTGGGGTAGTGGAAGTGACGTCACCCGACCCCTTACCTCTGATGACATCACAGGAAGTGATGTAATTTGACCCCACCCTGAAGTGACATCCTGGGAAGCCATGGAACATGTTATGTCCTCACCCCAGATTGTCGGGTGAGGCGCCCGCACTCACTCCTGCACGCACGCACGCACACTCTGCACACAGGCAAGGAAGACGCGGGACGCGGTGTTGCTTCGTCCGCGCCCCGGCGGGAACTGCCGCACGGGCGCCGTTTATTCACATGCGCATGCGCGGCCGGGAACAAGGCTCGCGCATGCGCTGCACACTACTGGGACGTCACATCCCTTCTTTTTTTTATAACAACAAACAGCAGTGTAGTACGAACAAATTGTACTCACGTGATCACCATAACTGTAATACAAACATTGCACGCATCGAGTGTAAGCTTCTGGACTACCTGGGTCAGTCACCCGAGTCCATAACGTAATCTTTGAAATGGGCCGGAAGTCTCCTTCTCCCTCGAACTGGATATCTTGGCGTGACCGTGGGCACGTGACAGTCAGTGCCACGGGTAGGGTCCAGATCTCTCGACGGCTCGCTCTCCTGGGCATCAGAGCTTGCTCCCTGCATTGAGAACTCCCCTGATGTCCGAGCTTCAGGTACGACGTCCACTTTCTTGAAGAACGATCGATTGCGGGTGACGGTGCCACGTTCACTGGCCGCAGTCACCATAGTGCCTTTCACAGGGGTCACCTTCCAGGGACGTGGCTCAAAGGGCAAGGATAGTTTCCCTTCCGGGTGCCGATTCTTGACGAGCACTGAGTCTCCGACTTGCACCTCCTTTTCTTGCAGCCCTCTCCGTTCGCTCTCCTTCTCGTTGCGTTCCGCCCGTTCCTCTCAGACCCTTTCGTTGTCAATGACCCCGGGTCTCCCGTCATCCATTTCCGGTATCATCCCTCTCGGGCAGCGCCCGAAGAGTGCTTCGGCTGGGGCAACCCCGGTGAACTGGTGAGGGGTTGTGCGGTACACTCGAAGGAATTCCACAATTCTTTTTTCGAGAGGTTCACCATGGCTGGCTGATATTCGCATCACCTTATTGAGCGTACGCATCATTCTTTCGGCCTCACCATTTGCACGCGGTCATAATGGGGACACTCTCCGATGTTTTATCCCCCTCTCACTCAGGTACTGGGCAAATTGGCGGCCTGTAAAAGGTGGTCCGTTGTCTGAGCACACAATGTCGGGAAACCCATGCGTTGCGAACATTCTGTCCAACGCCGCCATGGTGTACTCGGTAGCCGTCGACTCGACCACCTCCACCTCCGGGTACCTCGACCATTGATCCACGGCTACCAGAAAATACATCCCCCGACCCGTCGCGCCAAAGTCCACGTGTACAGTACTCCACGGCTTTGTGCTGCGTTCCATCGAGCTGATTGGTGGTGCTTTGTCCCCTGGTGTGGCAGCTTGGCAGACCAGACATCTCTTTACAAAGCCCTCCACGCTTTCTTCCAAGCCTGGAAACCATACTTTTGGCCTTAACCATGCTTTTGTCTTCACGAAGCCCTGGTGTCCAGTGTGCGCCAACTCCAATATTCGCAGCCTGAGCTCTCGCGGGATGACGATCTGTCGCCCCCTGAGTAACAGCCCATCATCAGATATCGATAACTCATCTCTCACCCTCCAGAGTGCCTGTAGGTCTTTCTGGGCTTCCTCCTGGTGCCGCGAGTTATTGCGCAGGACTTCCCTCCAGTCTCCACTTCTCACTGCAGCCTTGATGATGTCGAAGACCTCATCCTTAGATGACTCTGTGGCGATCGCTAGTCTCGACAGTGCCCTGGGGAGCGCACCTTCCACTATCTGACAGAGCAGACCGTTGCATTCCATTTCACTGCAGTCTCCTTCTGCACTTTCTTTGTTGGGATGCCTTGACAAATAGTCCGCGGGGTTGTTGGTCCCAGGTCTGTATACCAGCTTCACCCCGTACTCCATTAAGGCCAGCATCCACCTCTCAATGCGAGGTGGGGGTTTTGATGATGCCCCCGCTAGTATAGGCAACAGCGGCTTGTGGTCTGTGACCACCACCACAGGTTTGCCCAATATGTACAGGCGAAAGTGGCGACAGCCCCATAGGATGGCCAGGGCTTCCCTTTCTATCTGGGAGTATCTCATCTCTGTGCTGGAGAGTGCTTTGCTAGCGTAGGCAATCGGTCTCATATCTCCACGCTCATCGGGTTGTAACAGCACTGCTCCCACACCGACTGGGCTCGCATCCACCACTACCTCTGACTCCACCGCTGGGTTGAAATACGCCATGGTGTCCCCATCCGACAAGGCATTTTTCAGGGCCTGGAATGCCTCTTGTTCTCGTGACTCCCATTTCCACACTGCATCATTTCTTGTTAGTGCCCTGAGAGGTTCCGCCATCAATGCCAGTCCCTTTATAAAGCGCCCGCAGTACATCACCAACCCTAAGAAGCTCCTTACTTCCGTAGGGGATTGTGGCGCCGCCGCTTCTCGAATGTCTCTGACCTTTTCCAGGTCCGGTGATATTCCTGCGGCCTGGAAGATGAAGCCGAAAAACCCTATCCGATCCTTGAAGAATTCGCACTTTTGGCGGTGTAACGTGAGCCCCAGGTCTTTCAATCTCTTTAGAGTGCTTTCTAGACGTTTTAGGTGCTCTGCTTCTGAGTTTGCAAATACCAAAATGTCATCACTCATGTTTAGGACACCTGTCAGCCCAGCCAATGCTCCCCTAATTGTGTTCTGGAATACTTCCGCCGCAGATGATATTCCAAAACTCAAACGTTTGAATTGGTATAGGCCCTCGTGCGTTGTGAAAGTTGTGATGAATCTTGAGTCGGGGTGGAGCTCCAGTTGGTGATATCCCGCTCGTAGATCCAACTTGGAGAACAAACGTGCCCCTTGAAGTTCACCTACGATGTCGTAGAGGGTCGGCGTTAGATGTCTCTCCCTCTTAATTGCCGCATTGGGGAGGTGCATGTCTACGCAGATCCTTACTGCTCCGGGCTGCTTTGGTTTGGGGGTGACTACTGTTGGTGAAACCCAGGGTGTGGGCCCTTCCACCCTCTCAATGATGTCCATGTTAACAAGCGACCGCAGCTCTTCTTCTACTTTTTCCCTGAGATGGAAAGGAATTCGTCTGTGTTTCAGAGCGGTCGGTCTGATGGTGTCGTCGATGTGCAGCCTTATCGGGGGCGCCTTCAGTTTCCCTACTCCTTCGAAATTGCCCGCGTATTTGTCCAGCAGGCACTCAATGTCTACTTGATGTACTTCCAGTGCGAAATGCACCAAACCAAGGGCCTCAGATGCTGCACAGCTGAGTAATGAATGGAGACTCATGTCCGTGACAAAGAAACGTGCTTTGATTGCTTTGTCACCCTTGGTGACCGACGTGACGAACACACCCTTGATGGGTAACGGGGTGTCTCCTCCAAACGTGAATATTTTAGCCGCAGAGCTGTCTAGCGCGGGAGGTCCTGGAAGTTTTTGGTATTGTTCTTCGGCCAATACACATACAGAGGCCCCAGTGTCAATTAGAACCTGTGTCGGCACACCTTGTATGTCCACCATGCATTTAGGTTGCCTCTTCTTCCTGGTTCCCGACGCTAGGTTAGATATGAAGAACACTTCTTCATCCTCCTCCTCCTCTTCCTCAGCTAGCTGTAGCCTTTGTATCTCCTGTTCGAGAGCAGCAATGCTCTGTAGTCTTCTGGATCCGCCACCGCGACTTCTTGCTGGGCCTCTCTGTACAGATACCGGGGCTGGAGCACGGCACATACGGGCATAGTGCCCTGGTCCATCGCACCGGCCACACGATCTTGATTTGGCCGGGCATTCCTCTGAATGTGGCAGGTCATAACCGCAGTATTGACATATTGACTCCGATCCTGGAGGATGGCGAGTCTCTAGTTTTTTCTGGCCCCACTTTTCTTTTGTATCCCCACGTCTGCTAATGGCAAACGCCTCATCGGCCATACCTGGGTGCCTGGCTGCGTCCATATTTGCGCCTCTCGATTCCGCCAGTTCAAACGTCCTGCCGCTGTCCAGTATTTGTGTCAGTGTCCATCCAGGTTCTCGCAACACTTGTCACCTTAGCTTGCTCGAGCTACAACCCTGTATTACCCGGTTCCGTATCATTAACTCATCATTGTCCCAGCGGCATGCAGTGGCCATCATTCTCAGCCTGGCACAAAACTGATCAAGAGGTTCTTCTTCTTTCTGCTTCTCACCACAGAACAGGAATCTCTCATAGTCCATATTCGACTGTGGTATAAAATGGTTTTCCAATGCAGTCTTGACTGTAGCATATGTGACCACCTGCAGATTGCATGCCTCAAAAATGCGGATGACGTCCAGCCCTGCAGAGTACAGCAAAGTCGCCCTTTTCGCGTCATCATCGGTGATGCCGGTTGCTGTGAAGTACATTTCGAGCTTTTTAATCCAGAGCAACCATCTTGGCCCCAGTTTGGATGGGGGTCCCGATATGTCAAACTCCTGCATCGGTAACAGAGATCCTTGTTGTGGCCCCCTTGTGCCAGGTGCTGTCTCAGCTTCCCCATCACTTTCTGCCATTGTTGCAGGTCGCACAGGCACCTCTTGGTGTAACAGAGGCCGCAAACCTGATATATATGGATCACCAACGACGTGTCTTGGCCTCTCCTTTCTGTGTCAGAAGTAAAGGGTCGTCCCCGGGTGGGTGGGAACGACCAAGGTTCCAAAAATGATTAAGTGGTAGAGGCGCAGCAGCGCAAGAGCACCTGTGCAGGCCGCTACTGCTGCGACACACCTTAATCGTAGCGCTCGCGCCGGGTCCGTGTCATGCCATGATACGCAGCACCGCTGATCCGACGTTCGTTATATGTCGGGGGCGAGCGTTGTCGTGGCGCTCCTCCTCGTCGCCAGTTGTTATGTCCTCACCCCAGATTGTCGGGTGAGGCGCCCGCACTCACTCCTGCATGCACGCACGCACACTCTGCACACAGGCAAGGAAGACGCGGGACGCGGTGTTGCTTTGTCCGCACCCCGGCGGGAACTGCCGCACAGGCGCCATTTATTCACATGCACATGCGCGGCCGGGAACGAGGCTCGCGCATGCGCTGCACACTACTGGGACGTCACAGAACACAACCTTTCACCTCTTGACAAAACAGGAAGTGCATCACATAGCAATGTCTCTAAGTACACTACGATAAATATGGTAATGTGTTGTACATTTCATACAAGAATGAATCACCATATGTATCGTGTGTGCATAGGCCCATATTATCAAATTACTGTGAATGCAAGAAGACGTCCAAGGCCAAATGATAATGATGTGTTAATATATAGCACTTACGCTTCAGCACTTTATATAGAACAAATATACATACAATATCATCCAACCTGTGTTAGTACTCATTTAAAGACCTCAGAAGGATGAATGGCTGAGTTGGCCTTGCCAGGACTCAAACATGCAGATCATACACACGTTGCCGCAGTGAGCATTCAACCCACTGAGCTATTTTACTGGCAATAGCTAGCTTATTGGCCATAGTAAAATGAGCAATTACATGTCTGAATGTTCTCAAAGTCAGAAAGCAAATTACACTTTGTAGTGATACCAATAAACTGGTAACTGAGATTTAACAGCAGGTCTGGTGCAAAGTTGGCCACGTGTCAAGACTGCGTGGATCTACTTTTCAGGCTGCAAAGGTTGGCAAAATACATGCCATTGTGAGGGTTCATAACTGTGTATTTATGAATTTAGAGTAGAGCAGGAAAAGCATCGCCCTCACACAGCATCCCGTACTCTGGGCACTCGTTACCTCATACATTCAAACTAACTTCCTGAACAGCATGCCATGCAGATAGGAAAGATAGACACATTACACCAAAGCATTAATTGTGGCACAATGAAATTAAGGGCCACTTTATGTGCTATGGTCAAACATTTCTACACCGTACACAAGCTTTTAGGCACAAGGATTTTGTCAAGTGACCGAGGACACCGAGATGGAATGTCTTGTGATGATCGTAACAGGGACAACGGCAGAAAAAAACATGCTATCACTGCAACTTACAAATAGCAAACTATATATAGTTTTTGCCTGCATTGGGAATTTGAGGTGTTTCAGAACAGACTAAACAAGACTAAATCAGTGACACTTCCCCTGAAGTGTGTCGAAAATAAACCTTTAATGAGTCTTGCAATTATTATATAGAATTCCAGAAAGATACATTATTTGTGATTCCTATTCTTTCTTATTTAGGGTCACTGCTCAAAGTGTTACACTTGTGGAACCCCCTGTTTTTTTAAGAGTCCTGAACAAGAAAGCCAGCCACTCCAGAAACCAAGAGCCACATGATGCTGGCCACAACCCAGGAGCTTCCATTAAAAAATATATAAATATATATTTTTTTCTTTTTTTAGGGGTAGCAAGGGAGACCACAGGGGTAGCAAGGGAGACCTCAGGGGTCGCAGTTGTGATCCTTGGCGACCGCCAAATGATGTCCCTGATTGCCCTACAAAGAGGCCTTGATGGCTTTGGGAACGCACCCTTTGGCTACGTCCTCATGAGGCAGCCTACCTCGCAATTACGAATCACATGTTCCTGCCCCGCCCAAATATGGTCCTTGAATAAATGGATGAATCTTTCTCGAGACAGGCTGCTTCCCCTGCAGGCCCCTCGGATAGGTCGTTTTTGTCAGGATGGTGTCCCCACCACCCTCCTTTGAATGGAGCGGAGTTTGAGGGTGGTTTATCGCCTGGTGTCGTCGTCCCTTGTGCAGGCTGGTTCACCTGCCACTCTCTCTATTAGGCGGTCTACAGTGTGAGTTGTCTCCTGAAGCATGCCCCCCTACTCAGCCTCCCCCCACGATCTCACCGCCCCATCCCCGACGTTCAGCAGGACGTTTGAGAGCGGTTTAACCCTTGCCAACCCCTGCCCCCCCTGGATTTTTCCCTTCCAATGCTCTCTATTATAAGGTCAAAGGTAGGTGGCGTCCCACCTCCTGGTTCTGCCCTTATGCCCTCTGAGCCTTTCAGAGGTCCCCAGCTGTCCAAGATCTCAATCTGTGGTGGAACCCGGGATTCAGCTTGAGTTATCTCCGTCAAGGGGTGCAGGGCAAAGCTCCTGGTCCTGTATGTTAGTTTCAGAGATTAGGAGCTCCCCCCCTCCAACCCCTGGATCCGCACCAGTGATGATGGGCACTTGATTTAGAAATCTCAAAGACCAGTGGCCACTGAGCGAGGTCGGCTCTCCTCCAAAGCCCACTGCTCGGTGACTTACGGTTGTTTCTTCTCCTCTGCTCATGTTTCCATATAGTCTCTCCTTAGTCACTAGGGCATCTGCCCCCAGAGGCATTGCTAGGAGGGGCTAAGGGATAGAATCTCAGGAGCTACAACCAAAAGGCTAGCTAGCCCCCAGTTCCGACAGTTCTGACATCAGCGTAGCCCTGGGTCTTTTCCAGACCTAGCAACACCCCTGTCTGCCCCCTTCCACCACTGCATTGAGAAGGTGATTTATCCTTGGAATTGGAGTAGGGTGACCAGATGTCCTGGTTTGTCCGGGAAAGCCTTGGGATTTGGACCTCTGTCCACCTGCCCCAAGAGGTTTATATGTTTTAAAAATCCTGCCCCAGTTTGGCGGAGGAGAGAATGACAGTCCCGTTTTTTGTCACCAACTAAATAAACAACATTAGATGTTAAGAATGTTGTCTTCTATCTTAGGATGTGCTTGAACTCCCAACCTTCCAGGCACAAGCCGTGTGCATTAACTGCTTGCGCCCCAGAGGCAGGCTGAGAGGAAAGTACATAGCACGGCATGTAATGTCGAACAAAGTGAAAGCACTTTTGTTATTTATATTTATGAGGTTTTTTTTATAGTTAAAGTGTGTTATAGTTAAATTGCTCAACTTTTCACACTAAAAAACAAGAACAATCAAGTTCATAGTACAAATATAACTTTAATTTTTTTTTTTTGTTCAAAGTATTTTATTGGTATTGTGGTAAAAGTGAAACAATTCAAGCTTATAAATTAAAACAAACAGAAAAAATAACAACATAAACAACAACAGTCTTCGCGTGATGTAGCATATGGGGTTCAGGATGGTGGTTCAAACAAAATTTTGACTTCTCAGGAAGTGGAGGGGAACAGTTTCAGGGGGCATCTGCGTTGAGTTATTGCAAGGAATCTGTTACTACAAAACACTATGAGTGCTCAGGGGGGCTTATGGTCTACGTTGAAGTGCATATCCCTCAGGAGAGCCTTCAAGGAGTCCAGAGGGCCACTTGTGACGTCCCCACTGGATATGGTTCCTTCCTGCCAGGCTCTGGTTTCTGCAGCTGTCCATCTCGCCATTTTGTTTAACCAACGTTCATGCCTGGGGCCTGCAGGTGTCTTCCAGGCCATCGCTATGGTTCTTTTAACAAGTATACATGAAATGTCCATTAACTTCACAAGGTGTTTGAGTTTGCTTGGTCTGGGGTATGTACCTAGCAGGCATTCTCCGGGTGACCAGTCGTACCTTTCCATTCCGGCGTCCCTACAGGACTGCTTAGCTTTGGACCAGAGTGTCATCGCTTTAGTGCAGGTCCAGAACATGTGGATCATGTCTGCCTTGTTGTTCCCGCACCATGGGCACACCAGTGAGACCTTCTTGTTGAACAAGGCAACTCTGTGGGGAGTCATGTAGGTCCGATAAAGGACATTCAGCTGTATTTGGCCAAATCTGGAGTTTCTCGACTTTTTCTTGGGGTATATTAATGCTCTTTCCCATTCCTTATCAGTAAGTGGGGTTACGAGATCTGCTTCCCATTTCGCCTTCACCGCCATTCCTTTGGGGTTAGGTTTGTCGATAAGCTTGTTGTACAACCTGGAGACTGGTCTCCATCCATCGGAGAGGTCATGCATTTCCTGTAGTAAAGGGTCAGGGGTGGGTTCCTCTGGCCAGGAGTGCCACTGCTTCTTGGCGATTTGTTTGAGCCTATGGTACCAGAGAAACTGGCCTTTGGATAGCCCTTCATTGGCTTGTATCGACTCGAAGTCCCTAAATTCTCCTCCTTCAAACAGGTCTCCCCTTGTGTATATACCAGCTTCCTCCCACCTCCTTGCTATGGGGAGGTCTACCTCCGTTTTACACACATCTACCATTATGGGGTTGTCTGGAGAGTACGGGTGTTGCACCTTCCTAATGTAGCAAGTCCTGGCCCATATCTGTTTGCTGAGCTCCACAACTAGAGGGGTTTCCAAGGAACGGCAGAGAGGGTTCCATAGGGTTTCTTTAGGAATTAGGTTGGTGTGAGATTGCTTCAGTAGCCCCAGTTCGGCTGAAGGTTCGTCTGATAGCCACTTCGTGATGTGACTGAGCTGGGCAGCCAGGTAATAGAGCTGGAGATCTGAGAGTTTTATTCCAGCCTCTTTGTGTGGCAGGGTTAACGTGGCTAGTGTTAGTTTGTGCCTGTGGGGCCCCCACAAAAAGTCCTTAATGATGGCCTCCAATTTCTTGAAGAAGGGAGGCCGTACGTAGTGGCAAATGTTCACAAAGAAGTACAAGAATCGGGGGAGGATTATCATCTTGGCAATCGCCGCTCTTTCCACCATTGCCAGTGGGAGTTTGGACCAGAATTTTATAGATTGCCGGAGGTTGGTGATTGCGACTTCAGTGTTGTGCTCGTGTGTGAGCTGTGGGGTGTGGCCGACATTGATTCCCAAGTACCTGAACTTGTCGAGTTGCCATTTTATCCCTGTATTTGGGAGGTCTTCTGCTGAAACGTCTCGCAATCCGGCCAGGGGGAATTCTGAGGATTGTGTCTGCTAAATTGGATTCCAGAGTATTTCGCGTAGTTATCGAGTACCTCCAGTGCTATCGGTGCGTTGAACTCGGGGTCTTTCAAATACAGAAGGACATCATCTGCGTACAATGATATTATGTTATATACATTGCCCACCTTAATGCCAGCGTCGAAGAGCTGTTGACGGAAGTATATGGCAATCGGTTGCAGTCCCAGTATATACAGCATGGGCGAAAGTGGGCATCCCTGTCTCGTGCCTCTCTGTATGTCCCAGGGTTCCGTGACTATTCCGCCTGTCTTGACCCTGGCCATTGGAGAATTGTAGAGGACCTGGACCCATCTGATGAAGCCATTTCCAAAGCCAAAGCCCCTCAAAACCTCCACTAGCCACTCCCAGTAGATGGAGTCGAAGGCCTTGATGGCGTCAAGTGACAATATTGCTAGGTCTTCTTCGGAATCGTAGGTTTCGGCCATGATGTGTTGAAGCCTCCTCAGGTTAGCTGTGGTGTTGCGTCCTGGGACGAATCCGTTCTGATCTTCGTGGATTATAGACCCCACCACTCTAGCCAGTCTGCCGGCCAGTATTGAGGTGAGAATCTTGCTATCGTAATTGAGAATGGCCAGAGGTTGGTATGAGTCACAATCAGTGGGCGGTTTGTGGGGCTTAAGCATGGGGATGATTATAGTTTCTTTCATGGTGTTAGGCAGGATCCCGTTTGCGTAAGCTTCCTGGTAGACTTCGTGTAGGATGGGGGTGAGAATAGCTTCGTATGTTTTATAAAATTCCGGCGGAAGTCCGTCGCTGCCAGGGGTCTTCTTGGTGGCAAGAGACCTGATAGCCCCTCTTACATCGTCGAGAGTAATCTCCATGTCCAGTTCGGTTCTCTGTTCGCTGGATATTTGGGGTAGGTCTATCTCATCCAGGGTATCTATTAATTCTGTGGGGGCTATCTGGGCTTCATGTGCGTATAGTTTTGAGTAGAATTCAGCGAATGCTTTGTTAATCCCCATTTGTGTCCTGTGGGATACACCTTCTGCGTCTATTATTTCCGTTGGTAGGTGTTTAGGGTGCTCTCTTCTGCACAGCCAGGCCAGCGGCCTACCTGGTTTATCTGATTCTTTGTGGGATCGGGTGGTGTGCGTAGCAAAGTCGAATTTTTCCAATCTGTCCCAGGACAGCTGACATTTTTCATGGGCTTCTTTCAGTTTTGTTTCGACCTCTGGGGAAGTGTCAGAAGTGGACTCCAGACGAGTGATCTCTGATTCTTGAGCCTCAAGTGTCGTCTTTAATTGTCTGCGGGTGCCACCAGCTCTTGATATAATTTCTCCTCTGGTAACCACCTTCATGGCTTCCCACAGTGTGCTCCAGGTGGACACCGATCCTTTGTTGATTTCGACGTACTCCTCTAGTCTCTCGGCGAGGTCTTCTCTAAACTCTGAGTCATCTAGTGTCTCGGAGGGCATCCTCCACATGGGGATCGGGGGTCTGGGTCCCCTCTGCCGCCATTGCATGGTTAACGGAGAGTGGTCGGAGATAGATCTCCCCAGGTACTCTGTGGCTATCGCCAGCGGGATCTGGTCCCGGTCAATGAACAAATAATCTATTCTTGTGTGGACGCTGTGTGGGGATGAGTAATGTGAGTAGATCCTGTCAGCTGGGTGTTGTACCCTCCAGATGTCCACCAGATTGAGTTGGTCGAGTGTTTCCGTCATGGTGCGGGTTGCGGGATTGCTCGGTTGGGGGGGAGGGAGTGATCTGTCCATAGCTGTATCCATGACACAATTAAAGTCTCCTCCCCATATGAAGGTTTGGCCTCGATGGTGTGCCAGCTTGGCACTCAGTGCACTGAGGTATGACGGGATTCCATGTTGTGGAAAGTATGTGTTAGCCAAGCAGATCGGGGTCTGTTCTATAGTGCCCCACATTATTACGTACCTTCCGTCCTTGTCGGATTCGCATCCATGTAACTGGAAAGGCACATTCGGGTTTACCCATATTAGCACACCCCTCGCGTATTTGGAGTATGGGGATCCTCTCACAGTCCCTTCCCATCAGTCTGCTAATTTGGACAGAGCGTCCTCCGTGAGGTGTGTCTCCTGTAGCATCGCAATCGAGACTTTCTTCCTCCTGAGAAAAGACTGTATGCGATTCCTCCTGAGGTACGAGCCCATTCCCCTCACGTTTCATGTCATCACGTTGAGTTGTGATGCCATTGGTTCAGTGTTCTGGATTTGACTTGAGGTACAATCACAATGGCCTGGTGCGACGTCAAGCCGCGGATGGTGGGCTGTAGGCGATGGGCCTCTGATTCGTCAATTCTTGAAACATATCTTGTGACTATCTCGATTTTTTCAAGCATCAGTGGGACGAAGACTGTGAAACTAACGGAACTAATAACATAACTCAAACTGGTGCGCCCAGCGACTACAACACTGTTACGGTGCTCAGGCGCTCCTGCGCCGTCTGAACCCATCTGGGAATCGGGCGCGAGTTGGGTCGGGCAAAAAAGAACGAACTGGCCCGGTTGGATTTTTCGCTGGGGGTGGGGCTGCTGCGAGGCGGCGAGGCCGAACGAGGGTCGTTTCCATACGATATACTGTTAATTGGATTACCTTCTTGGGTCCGGCTGTTTATGCTTCATGTGTGGATGGTGTGAAAGGTCTCTGGGGTTCAGTCTTCCTCCCTTAGGGTGTCCCTGCCGTCAGCGAGGTTATTGTCTTCTAGCCACATGTTGGCTGCTTCCGGGTTTTCAAGAAATATCGCTCGCCCATTGTGGATGACTTTTAGGCGGGACGGGTAAAGCAACCTATATTTGAGGTTCAGTTGACGAAGCCTTGCTTTCATTGGAACAAATGAGTTCCTCTCCCTCTGCACTTTCTGGGTATAGTCGGGGTATATAGAGATCTTAGAGTCACCCTGTACGATAGGGCCTGTTTCCCTGGAGTGTCTTAATATAGTTTCTCTGTCTTGGAAATTTAGTATCTTAGCTATTATTGGCCGTGGATGCGAGCCGGGGGGAGGTTGTTTCTGGAGGGACCTGTGGGCCCTTTCGACCGTGAATCCCTGAGTCAGCTTACCGGCCCCAATCTCCTGTAGCAGCAGGGTTTCGACATAGGACGTTGTATTCAAGCCTTCATTTCCCTCTGGAATACCCAGGATCCTGATGTTCCCCCGTCTAGCCCGGCCTTCGGCTTCCTCTGCCCTTTCTTCTAGGAATGCGACCTTCCTTTTCAGGTTTGAGACTTCGGATTGCAGGGCTGCGGTGGCCCCGGACTTTTCCTCTGTTGAATTCTCCATGGCCGTCACCCTCTCCGTTAAGTTGCGGGCATCCTGGCGAATGAGTTGTATGTCTATTTTAAACTCGTCTATCTTGGAGTCTATATGAGTCTTTAATGAGGCAATAGCGTCCATTATCTGAGAGTGATTATCGTTGGGCTCCGTCTCATACGGGCGAGTGATTTCAGTGGAGCTAGCCCTGGCTTGGGTGGGAGTCTTTGCCCGGGCTTAGACGAAGGAGTCCATGGTGGCAGCTCTAGTTTTACTTTTGGCGGCAAGAGCAGTTGCCCTGGAGCTCTGGAGCTGGTGGGGTAGGAGTCAGGGCCGCTCGCTTATGTGGCCTGGAATGGGGTTCCAGAGTCGACTGTGCCCAGAGAGTTTATTACCAGTGGTTAGGAGCTATCCGGGGCGCAGCTCTCTAGTGTTGTGTGTTCCACTGGACATTCAAATAATTCAGCCTCTTGCATTCGCCGCTACCGTCGGGCCTATGTCGCTGCCCCTGGACCCGGGCGTATTGGTGTTGGAGCGCTTGGGGCTCAGCAGTGGGCCGCAACCAGAGGGCAGGAGTTGTCGCCCCTTAATGTGTGAGTCTAATTGGGTGACTCGGGTGGTCCAGCCGCGGAGTTAATGCAGGCTGTAGCAGGGGGGGTTCTGGTAACAGGGGCCGCACTCACGGGTGTTTCGTGGTCTGACGCACCTTGTCCTCCAGGGCTCCACCGTCGCAGCTTTCTGTGTCGCCTCTGGCTTCTGAGCCGGGATCCGATCCTTTGGGTGAAGCAGCAGATCACAGTGACTCAGCGGCCGCTGCTCCTCTGACTCTGCTTCCAGGTGGTGGCCGCGTTGAAGTTGGATGTGGGCCCGGGAGCCAGAGGCTAGTGGTGCCGCCGTACGATCTCCTCCTCGGGATGTGTGCCGTGCATCAGTGGAGCAGAGCTCCAGGGATACGGCGGCTCTCACGTATTGTGTGAAGTTCCGGCGCGTAGTGTCAACCGGAGCAGTCCTACGTGATGAAGGGGAAGAAGAGCGAGAGTCTGGTGCCGACTGCAGTCGGATGTCGCATGAAGGCCCGCTCCGCTGAAGAACACCTCCTCAGTGCTCCCCACCGCCGCCAAGTCCCAAGAGTGCACTGGTGGAGGTACTCCGCACGGAGGCCCTGCTAGGCTGTGTAGGGCGCCATCTTGGGTCCAGGCGCGGCGGGGGAGGGAGCGAGCTCCGGTGCCTGCGCTACCGTCCAGGGGGTCCGAGGTTCCGACCCCTCGAGCATGTTTTGTGAGGGATCGCCTCTCACACCGCTGCGTACTTCTCTGCGGGCTGCTGTTCCACTTAAGCCAGAGAAAAAGGATTCGGAAACGGCGTCTCGGCCGGAGCTCGGCAGATCAGCCTCTGCACGCCATCGGCTCCAGGCCACCCCCCCCCCCAAATATAACTTTAAAATACATAATTCAATCAGTATTACTTAAAATATATCATGCTTGTTAGTTACATGTTTTCTCAACCCTCAAAGCCTCACCAGGTGCGCCACGTCTTTGAGCTGACCGGGCTGAAGCCCCACCCCCCACAGAAATGTTAGCTGAGGGGGGGGGGCTTCTGTGCCCTTTAACAGTTGAAAGGATCAGGAACATGCGTCTGGGCGAATTTTGTTTCTTCCGAGGCAAATCTGCTCGACTCTGATGATCAAGCACTGCCCGTTTCCCTGAGTCACAGCCCCCCTGAGACACACAGGGTGTGTCCCTGTCTCTGCAGCCAGTGCCATAATGAACTCGACAACACTCTTTTGTCATCAGCAGCATAACCTTTCCCATGCATGATGGTGAATTTCCAACTGAAAGGCCACCAGTCACCTTGTAAATCGGTGACAGTCAAAGTGAGGAACACTTTAAAGCACACTTTGAAAATGTGTTCATACCCATAGGGGCCGATTCATGGAATAATCTGTGCTACAAAAAACAGGACATGCACGTGAAATCGCACGCAAGTCCCTGTTCGTCGATTCATGGAACACAATGCGTGGGGCTTACCCGGGACTTGCAAGGACTCTGCGTCGGTCCAGCATGTAACTGCGAGCTGACGAACGCCTTGCGCGAGACTCCAAGGAAGGGCCGTCCGGGCCAGTGCAGCCACCTAAAAAGGGGACAGAACACATGGAATGAGGAAGAACAAGCGAAAATGTGGGAGTTACGAGGGACGTTCCACCATCAAACAATCACACCGCCCATACGCATGCAAAACAACCGTATTCATGGAATTGAACAGGGAACTTCGGTGCGAGAAAAACCACACGCAAATCCAGAAACACCTAGGCCACACGATAGCAGGCGTAAAGAAAATCAACACACACACTAACAAATGCATAAAAAGCATACGCGATCAACAAAAACGCATGTATACAGCTACGAGGAATGCACCATTTGTTGCAGCCGACATCCTGGCACACCACAGGAGGAGGAGGGTGGCTATGTCCCAGATCTTCCACCCAGGGACCAGCCTTTTTGGGATGCCTGAAGACCAGGTCTATGGCAGGTATAGGTTCCCTTTCCATATCATCGTAGACCTCGTCACAGAGTGGGAAGATGACCTCACATCACCCACCATGTGCTCCCAAGCACTGAGCCCCTTGCAAAAGGTGCTCACTGTTCTGCACTTTTTGGCCACTGGTTCATTCCAGCGGACCATCGCCATAGTCGGCATCTCCCAGGCCATGCAGTAACGCTGCTTACACCAGGTGTTGGCTATCGTAACTGCATGTCCTTCTGTCCGCCGGCATTTCTATATGCCCAGGACACCGGCAGAAAGGCAAGCAGTGGTCCAGGATTTTTATGAGGTGGCTCACTTCCCAAATGTGCTAGGTGCCATTGATTGCACACATGTTGCTCTACGTCCACCTCGAGGAACAGACCATATCTACCGCAACCATACATGTTGGCACTCCATCAATGTTCAGGTTGTGTTTGATGCCAAGGGCATAATTACTGAAGTGAATGCCAACTATCCTGGCAGCATCCATGATAGCTGCATCTTCAGGGTGTCCCCGCTACACCGGGCCCTGGCAGCTGGGAAGCATGGCAACACATGGCTCATTGGTGATTATGAATGGACATACATATACAAGCATGTTGCACACAGACCAATAGATACTGTCAACAAATGACAATGACAAACATTCTCACCTCTACAGAGGACAGTGCCTACCCTCTGAGCACATACATGATCATGCCCATATGCAACCCCAACACACCTGCCCAGATAACATACAACACTGCCCATATTGCAACTCAGGACATAGTGGAGCACACATTTGGAGTGCTCAAGTCACGTTTCTGCTCCATTGATCACTCTGGTGGTGTGTTGATGTATGCACCATGTATAAAGTTAAAGGATATTGATACAGTGCACTACCCCCACTCTAGTGGTCCCCTGGCGCTCTGGCGGATCTGGCTAACTAACATACTTGTCAAATGTGTAAGCATCGATGAATCCAGAAATATCATGTCAGAGCTGCAAGTCAAACGTGTCCTCAACAATTTACATGGATACAAAATACAAGCACAATTTCAAATAGCTGCACACATGTCCTATAATGTGCATGATGTGCACAAACAAGTCCCTATTGTGGGGTGTAGAAAAGCAGTGCAGTATTAACACACAAATTACTTAACATGTCAACATGACCACAAACCCCATCAACAATAGAAATATTAACAAGAGGTAATAGACAATTGTGACAAAGAGTGTGACCTAGCAGAATTACCACATCCGGACATGCAGCAAAAAAAGGATCCATTCCATAATGATCAAGATAAATGCACATCTTACCTGTCCCCTTGGCATGCAGTCACCATTCAAATTTCATCCCATGAAATAGCCATCATTCCCTGACGGAAGGATTTGAGACAATGAACAAAATTAAACTGGGTGCAGCTAACAGAGCCATGGGAACCCCTCAGTGACATACAACACATGCAAACAACAACTCACAAGAAAACAATCAACATGTGTCCCAGCACAGATGCAGCAACACCTTCACACTGCATGCAAATCAAACACACAAAACACACGCTCACAAACAACATGCCCCACACTGCTTGTCCGCCTCAATGACATGCAGCAAATGTGCATGTCACATAACCCCATTCACTAGCCGATGGCATATGCACAACGCAAGCATCAGTCAACATGCTGCTTGAAAATGAGAAGACATCACATATCACAACAATAAAAAAATACAAATCATTCAGAACAACGCCCTGAGAGCAGCACTGAATATCCCAAAAAATGTAAATATCTCAGACGCTAGACGCACTGCCGATTGGCTACCCATCATAAACCACATCAAATTAAAAACCCTCTCCATCACACAGAAGAGCATCGCTGACACAGCCCCCAAATACCTCGCCAACAAAATGAACAAACACCACTCTGAGAGACCCACCTGAGCCATCACCTCCCACCTCCTCACCACGCCTATATTCAAACGAGCTAAAGCGGGCGGCCGCAGCTTCCCAGTAGTGGCGGCCAAACAATGGAATGCCCTACCCCTCTCACTCAGATCTGAACATTAGCTATACTCCTTCCGCCTCAAAATGAGTTCTTTACACAAGACCTGTATGTTCACTTCATCAAGCTGCGTCATCTTGGTCATTGTTATATTGAATTATGCCTTCTCATCCATATTATGCAATATGCCTGTTGACAGTTTAACCTATGCACTGTAACAAGCGCCCACATATCTCCAGGTTAGGCGTGCTCTACAAATGGAAATAAAAGAAATAAAACAAATAAAATAAATATGCGGATTATCGAGCACACAAGAAAGCACGGACAGTCCTGGAAGACGACTAACAATTGCATGACAAGGCATGCCGTCACCTGCATAGTATTGTGACAGTGCACTAGTATAGGAGCACATTTATTAATTCATCTATGTATTGGACACTTGTTAGATGCTTATACAATTATCAAAACTGTTTCAAAGTGCACACTGGGCAACAGGGCGGGGACAGGGGAAGTTAGACAATGAATTACTACAGAGATAAATAATCGAATAAATAGTACAAACAAATCATGAGAATAACTGGGTGGCGAGATGAACATACCATGCCTTGTGAGTGTCCAGAACGTGCAACGGCAGATAGAGTTGTCCCCAGCCCCAGATAGCCTTGTGGATGATACTAAGGAATTTGAAATGAATCCGTGTAGAGACCGTGATCCAGTGAATGCTTTGTAGGAAAGGAGAGAGGCGGTCCCTGGGCCTGAGGCCAAGGATAAGTCTTGCTGCCCTATTCTGGGTAAGATGGAGGGGTTGCAGGGTGGTCTAAGGAGGATTAAGGAGGAGGCTGTTGCAGTAGACTAGCCTAGAGAGAACCAGAGTCTCTGGGGGAAGGTGTGAAAGGGTACAGTTAGATGGAAGAGATGAAAGTGGCACTTATTGACAATGTCATGAATATGAGGGATGAAGGAAAGGCTGGAGTCGAAGATGACTCTAAGAACCCTGGCTTCAGAGAAGGGGGCAGGGCGAGAGCCCATGGAGCAAGGGCAGAGTTAAGGGAAGAGGTAGGGTGCAGGTGATCCAATTGAGAGAATCTAGGCTTTGTTGGCTTAGAAGCAGAGGTAATTTTCAGTGCACCCCGCCTGGATGTCGCAGAGGCAGTCAGTGATGAAGGAAAGTGCAGGAACTTTGAAGAAGAGTTGTGTGTCGTCAGCATAGCATTTGAATTTAGGGGAGAAGGAGGCACTGACGCGTTCCAGCAGGCATATGTATATGTTAAAAAGGCAGGGCTAAAGAAGAGAGCCCTGGTGTACGCCAGAGGTGGAGGGGGAAGTAGGGTAGGTGAAAGGGTCAAAAATGGTTTCTGTGGAATGTTCGGTTAGGAATGAGCTGAGCCATTCCAGTGCCCTCTCTGAGATAGTGGATTATGATGATCTTTCATGAGGATGGAATGGTTCACTGTGTCAAATGCAGAAGAGATATCAAGGAGGATGAGTACATCAGGGGATTTTTTTTTTATTTAAAATGTTATGTTTGTTGCCAAATTTTTCATTTATCACAATTTGTCAATTTGTCAATTCATAACCAGTCTATGTCTATGCCTAATTCCTTTGTTTCCTTTGTTCAGGAGGAGAGGAATTCACTGACGGGCGCATAGGGCAGCGCTCACCCTCTAGAACTTGTAAGACAAGATAGCTGCACCATGTGAGGACAGGGGGTGCAGGATTCACTTACTCCAACACGACTCAATAATGAGGACTCAGTAAATTGGCAAAGGGAAGTCCGTTTAATGACAAGTATATCAAACAGAGAAACAAAAGGAAATCAGCAGCATTGCGATCACCTGTCTCGCTCTGGCTTCCTCGAACTTCAGTTGAACAGCAACAGTTATAGGCAAAACTCGTCATCACTGACGTCTAATTCTAAAAAACTCGACATGTAATACAATTGGTTAGGAAAGGTAACTTAAGTATAGGTGCTATATCTGTATTTGATAATAGGGCATGCGGATTGGATAACTCTTATCGGGTGGGCGTCTACGCCCATCCCACTACATCACACGTGATTGACATCACTACACGTAGGACGTCTTATTGGTTCTACTATCTATAGGACTCCAGATAACTTGGTCCATTGTGATTGGGCAGGTTACACCCCTAGACATAAATCCATGTTTTAATTAGCGGCATGCAGAATGGACACCCATGTGCCTGGTGTCCCAAGTTTCACCCTGCCTCCGTTCCATCAATCAGTTTCTTAGGGCTATGTGTCAGTTAGTTGGCTGGGTATGGCCTCGAAACTGTAGCCTCTTATTGGGAAAAGTTATGGCATCCTCGGGCCCAGGATGACATCAGGCGGTGGTACTTCTTCGCGCCTGGCTGATCACGTGTTAGTTCACCATGAATCTGCTTCAGTTTCCAGCTTTTAGTGCATTTAATTCTGTTTCAGCCTCGCCACCTGCATGGGCCCCCCTTAACTTGACCTTCATGGGGCAGGCTGGTATGCTCTGAAGTTTGATTCTTGTTAGCTGACGCTCTCCTCCCTTTCTCTGGTTGACCTTGATTTCCTATACATGAGCCGCTCTTTGTTGAGTTTCGATTCCGTTCCTTCTCTTGCCTTTGGCTGCGTTACGAAACTTGGCCTGTCAGGCCTCTGGCAGCCTGGGTACATTTCTGATTTTACAAAATGGAGTTGCACTTGTATAATGTGCCTTATTGAGGTAGATATATGGTTGGCGCTTTCCGCTCTAATCTTCTATTAAGCATTGCAATCGGTATTGTTTCTTTTGCCTCTTGCGTTCCAAGCCTATTTACACATGTTTGACAAGTCGATTGCTTCCATCTTGTCTCGTAGCAACGTTTCCTCATGTTTTAACATCGTCTCTTCTCTGTGTCCATTACATTTATTTTCGTAGTTCCTCACACTGGCGTGCTATCTTTGATAGCCACTTTTGTTCATTCGCGAGTCTGTTCAGGCCCTTGTGTCATTTCCACTGTCCTTCCATTAGGGCTCTTTGGGTTTCTTCATGGACCGTCTGTAGGTGCTCTTCGTTTCGTATCAGCGGCTGGTACGGCTGTCTGATAGGGTACGGTGCTGCCCAGGGTTGTCTGGTTATGGGCGCTTCAATAGGTATGGATCTTCTGATGTATACTGGGCAGAGTCCCAGTGCAGCTCTTTGTTGGTTCATTTGCTCCTCATGCGTCACATACTTTGGCGAGTACGCTCCTGGTACCTCGAAATGAGGGGATGCAGGCCATGTCTGGGACCTCCTCTACACTCCCCCCTATGGTCCGTTCATCGACCCCTTCTGCAACCTCTTGCATTTATTTCTTTTGATTCTTCGGTGTCATGTTCATCGTCTTCAGGGTTTGTACATGATGGTGTAAATGTGTGAACCTTTGGAGTCCATATTTTTATCACTCCTTTCAAACTCCCTGCTGTTTTAACATGTTCGACTTTGTTCCATGCCATTAGCTGGCATTGTCCATTTGGGCTGCAGTAGGTCCATTTTCCTTCATACCTTCTTCGTTTCTTAGGGTATGTGAACCTTGTTCCTTCTGGCGCAAATTTGCTGGCCTTCTCAAAGTCTCTTATTTCTTCATCAGTCAGGACTCTGGGCTTCCACCCTGGCTCTACATCAACCATTATCTTCCTCCCTATGGCTTTCTTCGCAGTTTTCTGGCACTGTGTAATGATTATCTTGATAACACAGAATCCTAGCAATACCATTGCTAGTAGAGCTCCCAGAAACTTGTCTACATCTGCCATCCATTGTGGGACCCACAAGAATAGGTCTCCAAACCAGCTGTCATCGTCCACTTCATCACTTTCATCGATCATCAGGTTTTTCAGGTTTGTCAACATACTTATGGACTCTGTTAGGGTTCCGTTTTCTTCATCGTGAGATGGTACAAATGTGCAACATGATTCTCCGATTTTTGAACAAACACCACCATCCATTGTTGTGATCATGTCAAGTACATATCTGTTTTGGGGGGTCATCAGTCTGATTGTTCTCAGCTCTTCTTTGATCGCGTTGAATCCTTTTATAGTGGTATTGATGGTCTGCAATAACTCCCATCTGGTTATCTGCAACCATTTAGCATTCACTCCAATTTGGATGTGTGGCAAGAGCATCGTGGTGAACACTGTTGAGGTGAGGCTGAACAGCCTGTGTTCGTATGGGATTGCCTGGAATGCCTCTTCTGATTTGGTAGAAAAGTAATTTTCTCTCTTCATTCTGGACATTAGTTCCACAGACCTCCTTCTCCTTAAATGACCATCTGCTTTCGGGAAACTGTCCAACTTCAGGTCATTCTTAGGGATCACCAGCGCGGGAATGTGGACGTTCACTATCGTGCATATACCTCCCCAGTTTTTCAGCAGTCTTATTTATGCCTTGGATCCACATGCCCAGTAATGGTCCATTAGGATTGTGTCATTCCTGGGGCTTCAAAGATTCGTCCGCAGTTTACATTCTCTCCCATCTTCCTCGTGCCATTACTTCTGAAGCATAACTTTGGGCTTTCCAGTGGTACTATCTGCAGGGGTCCCCCTCTATCTTTGACCCATGTTATTAACTTTACTAGCTTTGGCCATAGGGGTTTGCACAGTTTTTGAGAGTTTTCTATTGCTTCCTTGCAGGCTCCAAGGACCATCCAAGCTCGGCAGATCACTACTCCTTCTTCCCATCCATTTGGGGAAACCACTGTTCCCCAGATCTGCATTTGGCCTCTGTTTTTCCAGATTTGTGCCTCTTCTGCAGTTTTTCCTTGAATATTCAGTCTCGGGTTTATTTCCCATCTTATCCCTGATCCTTTGACGCCAGGGAGCTTGTATCTGATCACGTGATTCCTTGTGTGAGCCCTATTTCTTGTCTTAATGTCCTGGACGTAGCCGTCTTCGTCCGGGTAGTTCTTTTCATTGGCCCATATCAAGGAGGCATCTCTCCCCATAAATTGTCCTCCGGTGTTGCACATTGCTACATGTGACATACAGTGTGCTGTCTGGACATCAATTTCTACAGCCACAGAGATCTTTGATTTTCCCATACTTTATGGTAGGAGTGCACAGACGAAGCATTCTCCTTCTGATTGCCTTTGTCCTACTTCCTTCATGTGCTGGTACCATATGTTGGTTCCGAGATGGGCTGTGCTGTCCAGATAATTGTTGAGCTCATTGTCATCTCCGTACGGGCTTCTCTTGATTCTCAGCATTTTTCTATAGTTTGCTATGACTTTGGGCCTCATTACACGGACGGCCGTAAGGGTTAACGATCACCGTTAATGGTACCGGTGACCGTTAACCCTTACCGCCTTACTACGAGGTCCCTTTGCGGGTTGGAGACTTTAACGCCTGCTTTTTGCAGGCGTTAAAAACCAACCCGCAAAGGGACCAGGGAGCTAATTACGGTACCGCAATTTGCAGTGCCGTAATTAGCACCTTCCCCATTCCCATTATGCCCTATGGGGCAAAAATGGGAATGGGGAAGGGCAATGGGGGAAGGGGGAATTACCGGCCCACCAACCTTGGAATAGGGCGGTAATTCCCCTTTCCACCAAGGCGGTGCCGGTATTTTACCGGCATGGACCAAGGTGCTAATAGCACCTTGGTCCACTGCCGTCCGTGTAATGAGGCCCTATGTCTCTAAATGCATCTTTGCTGCTTTTCCACTCTGTGCATCTTGGTGGAGCAGGGTCCTTTTGCCACATTGCTGTGGTAGGAAAAGGTTTTTCGTTTCTCTTCCTCTCCTCTTGTAGTTTTTCATTGAGGTTCTCTGGCTGCCATTGGCTCACCATCTCCTCTACGTGTGGCTGAGTTGTAGATCTGGTGCTTGTTTGCAGTGCTCAAGCTGGCGTGCTTGTCGTTATAGTCTCTGCAGTTCTATGTTCCAGCTCCTCGTGCAGTTTCTTTGCTCTGATCATGAGTGGGAATAAATAATCTATCAGCGTTTGTGTTTTCTCTGTGAGTTCCTTTGTGGCTACTTCTGTTCTTTCGAGGGATTTTGCTTTGCCCTCTCTCTTGGGTTTCTCACTTGACTTCTCTTGGTCACTTCCACTATTTTCTGGAACTGATTGTTCGGCAGGCTGTCTCCCCTTCTCTGCAACCTTCGTTAGAGGCCCTGTAGCCACTGACACTTGCCCTTGTCTGTGTGCATCCTGTGTGTGGGTGCGTGCAGTGGTCAGTGCAGCATTTTCATTCATTCCGTGCTGACCCTGTCTCCAGCTTTTCTCTTCATTTGTTACCTCAAATGTGTCTAAATTACTGCTAATTACATTTCATTTTAGTTCGTTACTTTTATCATCAGATTTTCTTGGGACTGGAATGACTATATAGGGTCTGGGTGCTTTCGCAGGTCCCAGACGTTCATCATCTGGTGGGTGCACTGAGATTGGGATACTTTGTGCACCAATAAAGAAAGCAGTTCTTATTGTTAATGACAGAAAAACAATAACAATAACTATGCATATACACATAATCATTCGGAATGATCATTTGCAGCATTTTCTTCCAGGGAAGTGGGGGCGCCCTTCTGTTGGGGGTAAAACTAAGTTACTGTTCTGGGCCCCCATTTCGAATGAGTTCATAGTCAGTTATTTATTCCTTCTCTTGCTCTGATCTCGTAGTTCGAGATTTCTTACTATTAAAGTGACGAGTGCTTTCCAAATGTCCCCCCTGTTGTGAGTGATGACGGTAGTCTCTGGGTATGCAGTACAGTTCCTGTGCTAGACTATGGAAAAGGGTTAGGCTAGCAACTTTGGTACATCACATTCATTATGCATATCTATAGTAGGTAAGGTTCCAGTGCACTCCTCGAATTTGCTTTGGTCTGAGGACATGCTGGAATCTGCTGAATGCGAAGGAATGAAAAAGATGGAACTGCTAAAATCGCACAGAAATAAAATGTAAAATAAAAATAAAAATAAAACCACAGGCGAACATGAAAAAATAAAAATAAAAATAAAAAATAAAAATAAGGAACAGTAGAGGAAAAGTACAAAGAAAAAATAGCATGGTGTAGTTCTTGTCTTTGCTCTCCTCAATCTGTCCGGTGGCTGAAAATTGAAGAACTGTGTCTCTGTCCTCGGCTTGTTCCACAGCGGAAAGTCTTACTGGAATCTCCTAAGGTATTCTCGCTGGAAATTGGATAGCTCCACCTGGAGCATTATGTCGTGGAGGAGTGTGCCCATGTGTGGGGTGTTGGCCGGATCTCTAAGAAAGGTGATGACGTCAACATTTGCAGGCCTCCGCACCATTTCCGTATAGTCCGTGACTAGTCTAAGCAGGACCTTGTGCGCCAGACTGGTGTGCTCAGGAGATAGGGACATTTGTCCTGGTCATTAGCTTTTCTTTTGATTAGCACAGTCTTTACACTTTCCTGCTGCGTGGATTGCGAACACGTAATTTAGCTTGATCCACAATTGGTTCAGGTATTCATTGTTTCTTGGATCCCTGATGAATGTTAGGGTATCCGTGGTTCTCCCTACGAGTCCTGGGCGTTCCTCTATGATGAGAAAGAAGAGTGTGTATGTCAGCTCATCAATGATCACTTGTGGTGGAAGCATCTGTGTCCTTATCTCCGTACTCGGGCAGTACAATGAAGGCTTCCGCGATGACAGTCAGTAGTTGCCAGATTATTTTCTTGTTGGCTGGATCTTGGACAAAGTCTGTGATACTGGTAACTCTCCCTAAAAGCGATGGATATGTCTCTAGCACTAACTGGAAACAGGACAGCACATCTCTTGTAATATTCCTGTTGGGGTATGTCATACGTTCTGAAAAACAAAGTCTGGGTGTTGATTCAGGTGACTGGGTGATGTTCTTAACTTTTGCTCTTAGTTCATCAAAGTCTTGTTTACTAATAATGCTTCAAGATACCGTGTTACACTCTCAGAGAACATTTTGTTTACATTCTATCAGAGTCTTGATTCTTTGTACTACTTGGGCATGACGTGCTTTCAAAAGTTTGTTTTATCAATGTTGTTTTGGCTTTGGATGTGCGATTCTCTTCTTCACCCTGCAACTAGAATGCACAGAGTGTTTGTTTTGTTGTTATCCCCCTTTACTTGGAGAAACTGTCCAGTTTTATGCCACAACTTGCATCTGGGTTCTTTGTCTTGATTTTCCTGCTCATGCCTCTTTCTTCCTCGTCATAGCTCTTGTCTGCACGTGCTGAGGTTCTTCCCCATTGTCTGTGGTTTCTTCGCAGCTGGATGCAGCAGGAGGGCTCTCCCCTATATACGGTTTAATGTAATTTATGAAGATCCATGCGCTTCTGCTCTGGAGCTTGACGGCGGAAGGGGTGCAGTCCTCTACGATGAAAGAGCTATTCAATCGTGGCTCATCCCACCTCTTCCTGGTAAAGTTCTTCACAAGCACGTTGTCACCAGGGAAGATGATGGGCGCATGTAGACCTTGTGCGGGGCAGCTTCAGCACTTCCTGATGTGTTTGTTACGCTCACCTGGTATCCACAGGGACGCCACCCAGCCGGGTTACTCGCTGGTATGCTTCTCAGCTTTGCCCTGATGTGGTCTGCGAGGAATGTTCTGCCTGAAAATACAGGAGGACTGTGTTCAAGACTGACCGACTGAGGTAAGTATCCTCCCTCCACCCCCGTATGATGTCAGTCCCTCTGGCGCCCTCTCCTCACCTTGTGGTAGAATTAGGCGTGCTCTCCGTCCTGCCTTCTTTGCAGGGGCGCGTTGTCTTTCATGGGCTAGTGCGGCCCAGTTACTTCACTGATGCCGGCCCGTTTCATATTGTTCAGGAAGGTCTTATTGCTGTTCTTTAGTTTTGTTGCTATCCTGCATGCCTTTCTTTGTTTAAAATGTCTATTTTTTCTCCCTTAGGTATGCGGAGCTTCAGCCCGGTGAACTGGTTGGGTTGAGCCCCACTGGTAAATGATGGCGCATTAAGAGTGCTATGATGCGGTAAGTAAGCGCTATGCGCAGAACTGCAAAGTCTTGCCTTTGCTAACCTGTGTTTTCCTTCCTTGTAGGTCGCAGTGTTCTTCAGCGCGAGTGAAATGTCCGGAGTGGTGCCAGCCGAGAGGCGACCAGCCAGGTAAGCCTTTTGAGCAGTTCGTAATTTGTAAATGTCTCTACTGCTTTCTTTAATGTTGCCTCTATCTTCCTCTTTCAGGTCGTTCTGTCCGGGAGGCGTGCAGATTCGAGGAAGCTGTTCTCAGTAGCTGCGAGTGTTTATAGATGAAGACTGCAAGTAAGATGCTGCTGCTAAATATGTTCCTTTTGACTCCTTGCAGGTTCTGCTTCTCTGAGGTTCGAGGGAATAGCTGGACACAGTGAGCGTCACGTTGCAATCTGCATAGTAACGAGAAGCGTGTTGTCTTGCTCGGGTGTGATTTAAATAGCCCCAACAAAAAAGTCCAGGTAAAGTAGTCCCTAGGCTGCCACACCCAAAACACTAGACCGCATAGCTTGGTTCTTATGAACCAAGCTATGTGGATGCCTCCATGTTGGCTGACAATACAATAAAGTAGTTCCCAAGCACATTGTTTTTCATGGTGTATGAGTCTGGCGCTATAGGCGCCAGGACTGGCCCCATGAGGGCTTTTGAAGAGGATGCCAGGCTCTAGAGGCCCGAGTCCTGACTCCACCTGGCCAATGGGTTTGCCAGAGGGGGTTTTGGGCGAGAGTCGTGACGGTGTTTTGTGCTGCACTGTCCCGTTTTCTCCGTCGCTGCAGCTGGCCTGAAATGACAGAGGCGCTGGATGTCATACAGTTAAGATACTCCTGCATCTCTGTTCCCAGAACCTCTCTAGTTGGCTGGGCATCACATCTAGCTCTATCTCGGGGGGTAAGGGAGGTCCGACTTCCTTCTGCCTATAACTATCTCGTGCGGCGTAAGATGATGGTCGGAGCAGGGTTAGTTCCGAAGTGCATACAATGCCAGTGGTAGACAGTGCAGCCATCCCTTTTTTAATGTGAGCTTCAATTTGGCTATCCTCTTTTTTAACAGGCCGTTGAGCCGCTCACATATTCCATTCCCCTGCGGGTGATACGCCAACAAGAACTTGTGCTTTATACCAAGCAACAAGCTGATCTGTTCAAACACTGCATTAACAAAGTGAGCCCCGTTTTCTGATCTCATTACTTCGCACACCCTCCATCTAGGGAACACTTCCCTCACTAGAAATTTGGCAGCACATGTAGCGTCTAGGTGTGTACAGGGACCTGCTTCTATCCATCTAGAGAATGGACACACTAGCACAATTAAATACCTGTACCCGTTGCACACTTGAATCATGTCGACATAGTCGATATGCAAGTGCTGGAATGGTCAGTTCGGCCGGGGGATAACTCCTCTCACTACTTTTAATGTGTGCCCAGCGGTGAACTGTTGGCAGATAATGCAGTTCACCATGAAAAATGCAACATGCTCTGCTAAATTCGGTGTGAACCAGTCTTCTGCGAGCGATGCAGCTAGATTTTCTTTTGACATATGGATGGGGTAGTGTAGTTGTTCTAATGCTACCTTTGGTAGGGCGACAGGCATCACTGGTTTACCAGTGCTGTCTTGCCTCCACAACCCGTCAGAGAGGTTTAAAGAACACCCTCGATGCTTCCACAAATTATTCTCCTCCGAGGGGCCACCCTTGGAGTTCCATTAGCTGAGTCTGCCCCATGTTACTATAGGCCTCAGGTGTGGCTCGCGCTACCATCATCCTCTCATGGGTACGTCCCACCTCCACGTCCATGATTGTTTCAGTTTTGGATGCCATGCGCTTGTCTTCCGTGTCTGCTTCATAGTTTCCAAGTGACACGAAATCTGTCCCCTTGGTTTGGGCGGCGTATTTCACGACCGCTATGCCCACTGGGAGCTGTAGTGCTTTTATCAACCTGTCCAATAAGGCTACGTGTTGCACTGGTGTGCCGTCCACTCCGAGGTAGCCCCTCCTTTTCCAGCAGGCTAGAACTGCATGTACTGTGGACGTCACATAGGCGGAGTCACTGTACACAGTTACTTCCTGGTCTGCATGATTCTCAATGGCGAGTATCAGCGCCAATAGTTCTGCAGCTTGCGCAGAATAGTGAGAGGGTATTCGCGCACTGACAAGTTATTGGAACTCTCCATTCGCTAGGTGTTTTACCATGTCCACCCGTGTAGATCTTTGTCCGTCTTCTTGATCGATTCTTGAAGAACCGTCAATGAACACGATTTCGCCACCTGCCAGGGCATTTTCCTTTACCCTGGCTATTTCATCATAGAATTCCTCATAATTCGCACAGTCATGTATAGGTTCTCCTTCTGCGACTGGCTCAGCTATGAATGTAGCAGGGTTCACAGTTTTACATCGAACTATCTTGATCGATGGGTTGAAGATAATCCCCTCATAGGCAGATGCTCTCTGTGATGTCAGCTTGCCCTTTGGCTTCTCTAGTATGGCGAATAACGAGTGCTCGATGTACAATGTCATGGAGCACCCCATCACAATAGATGACGCCTTTTCAATGGCGAACGCGGCAGCAGCTAGATTTTGTTTGCATGGGAAGTGGCCCCTCATGACCGGGTCCAGACTCCTGCTGTAATATGCTAGGGGCTTGTACCACAGCGAGGTTCGCTACGCGAGCACTGCCATCATAAAATTACTATCGGAGTCTGAGAACAGGTAGAATTCCTCTGCATAATTAGGAATCCCGAGAACTGGGGCATTACAAATTGCCCCCTTAAGTTCTGCAAACCCCTTCTCCATTGTCTCAGTCCATTCAATTTCTCCTTTTGTTGCCTGGGCTTTCTTCAAAGCCTGAAGCAGGGGCGTGGTATACAAGCTGTAGTCGAAAACCCATGCTCTGACATAATTGCACAGGCCTAAGAAGCTTTGCATTTGTTTTATCGTGAGTGGTTTAGCCGTGTTCATGGTAGCTTCAGCCCTTTCTGGGGTTATCTTTTTCCCTTCATGTGAGATTAGCTGGCCTATGTACAGCACCTCTCGCTGACAGTATTATAACTTTTCCTTATCAACCTTGTATCCTTTCTCAGCCAGGATTGTCAGTAGCTGGACAGAGTCGCACCTGCATTGTTCCTCAGTGATGCTGCAGATCAGAATATCATCCACATACTGCAAAACAACACTGTCTACTGCAATATTGTTTAGGTCCATCTGCAGGACATGTTGAAAATGGATGGAGACTCACAGTACCCCTGTGGCAACCTCGTGCTTTTCAGGCGCATTTGTCTGAAAGTAAATGACGTCAGATCTTGAGAGTCATGGTGCAACAGGATTGAGAAAATGCATTTTTCAGGTCAATCACCGTTAAATATTTTGCCTCATTTGGTAGGTTGCACAGGATTGTGGATGGATTAGGGACTAAAGGGAATTCGGCTTCAACTATATCGTTTAATGCTCATAAATCTTGGATTAAATGCCAAGACCCTCCCTTTGATTTCTTGACAGGGTAAATAACCGTGTTGCAAGGTGATTCTGACGTCACTAGGATGCCCTGCTCCATCATGGCGGAAATTGTCTTCGCGTTCCCCTCATCTGCTTCTCTGGACATGGGATATTGTCGCGCTCATGGTAAAATTGCTCCTGGTTTCAGTTTAATTTTTACTTCACCTGCCCCCTTCAGGAGGCCTACGTCATAGGGCCCTGTAGTCCATACCGCGGCAGGAACTTGGGCCATGTCGTCATCAAAGTATCCTGGACGTATCAGCGCCAACATCATTCTCTGTGGCACCTCTCGTTTGATCATTTTGACCCAAAATGTGAGACTTACTTCCACCCTCGTCTCTTCCAGGCCAGGGTGTTCTTCGAACAGATTGTCATCGGTGATGTCAGTCACTCGATACCCTTCTTCGATGGCGATAATAGCACACCATTGTCTTCCTTCATCATCATATCCTTCGACCAATACCACTTTCCCTCGCACTGCGGCAGATTGTATCATAAAGGGAAATACTTGTCCCTCCTCTTCGTGCATAGGTATTCTGGGTCAGAATAAAAACTCATCAGGTGTCCTCATAGTTCTATCTGCGAGGCCTGGCAATCCCGCCATGAGCACCCGCAACCCATATGCGAAGACTTCTGGCTCTAACGGTATAGCTCTCATGGCTATACGTCCGGAGTATGCTCTGATCATTTCACACACGTTTGAATAATACATTCCTGGAGTGGAGCACACTATACCGTTCCCAGTAAACAAGATTGTCATATTCAACTTAGTCATTAAGTCCCGACCCAGGATGTTTACTGGGGTCTGATGTGAGTATAATAAGGGTACATTCATTTTGCGCTCTCCCACAGAGACTGGGAGTGCGTCTGTAAAGGGAACTCTACTGTGAGCTCTCGTGAAACTCTGAGTATCTATGGCCTCGCCGGACAAGGAAAACTTGCCTTCCCGTGTCAACTAAGAAGGAATATTCTTTACCCCCTTTGACGACATTCACCCTAGGTTCCCTATTAGGGTCTGGTGTCACTGATAGGATAGAACACATCAGAGTGCCCTGTGAGCTGTCCTATTTCATATATAAGTTCGGCCCACTGTACACTTGTTGATTTCCCCCAGCCTCAGGGTTTACTCCCCCTCCGGAGCTAGTGCGCTGTGACATTTGCGGTGATGCCTTCTGGGATTGTCCCTGCGGTACGTTCCCCATGTGCGGGGGTTGAACCACTTGCTGTGCACCTTGCTGCAGGCCTGGCGTCTGCTGCTGCACTGTGTGATTTTGTGCAGTGCCCTGCTGCGGGACGGCAGGCTGATTCACCATGCCTGCCCCCATTCCTTGGCTATTTTGCCACATGCCTTGGCTTCTGCACACGCGTGCCACATGTCCTGTCATTCCACACAGCCAACACACTTGCGGGGTCCGGCCAACTGTCCATCTGGCATAGCGTGTTCTGAAAGCCACTTTGATTATTCTGAAAGCCTCCCTGGTTACCTCGAAACCCACCCTGATTACTCTGCCATCCTCTTCCTCCAAAACCCCTTCCTCTCGGGTAAAATCCCATGCTGCCTTGGCTATCCTACGCTGGGTTAGTCACCTGCTGTGCGCGTGGTTCAGCTGGGCTTGTCAGCATGGCTCCCTCAAGAGCATACTTTGAGAGCTTCTTTTGCACCAGCTTTGCCTCCTCACCCTTACGGGTTTCTTCCTTTTTCCGATTCGTTTCTTGCAGCAATCTACAGTAATGTGCAATTGTCAACTGTATTTCAGCCCATGGTTTAGCCTCTATTCCTACTAATTTCTTGAGCTGTTTTTGCACTGGCACAGGCAACCCTGGGCATAATAATTGGTAGAATATAGGGATAGATTTTTTCCAAGACTCATGCGTTTCGAGCACCCACACATCTTGAAAATTCTGGATATAAATAAACGGATCCTCTGACTCTTTCATTTTCCGAGTCATTATAGCCCCCATTTCAGCCGTGTCTGGATATAGCATTCGCAGCGCTTTCCACAGTGCTGCTCTACAGTTACTAAATGGTGCTCCGTCTGTGTTAGTTAGGGTTACCCTATAGTAGCCTAGGGTAGCCTGCCTGTTTCCATACATCATCTGCTCTCTCCCCAAGTATGGCAATTAGGAGACCCTTAATGTCCCCTATAGCTAGGGTAACACCCCCCGTCATTTTCTCTAACTCATGTATCCACTTCCCGGCTCCCGATGTCAGCATTGGAAGCTTATTTTTTAAGTTCTTTCAGTCCATGTGTGGCCATGGAATATATTGTGGTCTTGCTCCCCCTTTTCTAGCAACGGGAATTGGAATGCGCAGTCTTCCTTTTCCTTCCCCATAGCTCCTCTGTCTACCACTGGGGTGGCATTCCCGCCTTGCCGTCTTCCTGGCAATGCCCTTAATCTGTCTGCATAGGTAGGTGCTGACGCCCCCTCTGACCGTGGGGTGTTCCTTCTTGTTGGTCGGACTGCGCGGCAGACTTCGGTGTCCTACTTGTAGACCCGCTAGTGTCTGACCATCGTACCCCTCGGTCCCCTGGGAGCCGTTTTTTGCACTGTCTCCCTTCCTTGAGTGCCACATCCTCCATTTCCCCACCGGAGTCAGATCCTGAATACTCCCAGTTTACACAACTCCTTGCATCTTCTTCGTTCTGCCCAATCTCCAGCCTGTCTAGGGACAGTCCCATGCTCCCACTACTTCGAGTGACATCCTCAGTGTCATATAGCTGAGTGCTCTCCAAGCGCTCATCTTCCCTTCTCCCATCGGATATCTGCTCTAGCCCCATCTCATCGTATATTTTATCAATCGTTTCCCCGATGCTTCTGGTGTCGAAGTCATCTTCAATATTTGTCCCACTTATACCTTGCACCGAGTCGTGTGCAGGAAAGAATTCTTCTATGTCTTCCCATTCTACAACTGGGTTTGTACTGGGTTTTTTAACTTACCGCTCCAGATATTTAAGATCCCGTGCCCTCTGTCTGCGCTATCGTTGCATTTCCTCATTTACTTCCTTGCGCTTCCCCGCTTTTTCTCTAGCCTTATCTACTTCCCACATTCTTTCATTTCTACGTTCCTTTGCCTTTCTAATTTCCTCCTCTTCTCGTTTCTTCGCTCTCTTCTCTAGTTCCCTTTGCTCTTCTTCCATCCTTTGCTTAGTCTGTCTGTATCGGTCGTAGGCTACCTCTTGTCTGCGATCGAGCTGTTTCTCTTGCTCTTCGCGATATAGTTGTTCTCGCCTTAGCCTATCTTTCTTTCTTGTTCTTTCATCCCTTACTTCCATCTCTTTCTCTCTCTCTCTCCTTTGCGTCTCATCAGACCTCTCCCTTGGCCTCAAATCAACACTTCCTTCCCAACAGCCTTGGAAAGGGACCCATTCTGTGGCCAAGGGCTGTACCCTTAACCCACTCTGTGCTATACTTCTTGAGTTTTGGTGCATGCTTAGGTAGTTGCATGCACAGATGCGCAAGTGGGGTGACCTCCTCCATTTTTGATTCCGCCACCAACAATGTTTATACAATATTTTATCCTTCCAATAGTATGAGCAAACACCAAATACGCAACCTCCGATACAATCTTTTCCTGCCAAAATGTTACTACCAATTAACTCAAAACCATCAATTCATTAGCGATTCACTCTCAGTTACAGAATCGCGTAAAACCAAATTTCATTTCACACAATCAATAATACAATTATTTTACATTCAACGTACAACAGATCACATGTGACAGACACTTGACAGACTAGACAGACACCAGCTGGTCATACATATACCTGCCTTCTAATTAATACCCCATCATGGAGTTTAAACAAACTCCTTTGATGCGTCTTTAAATGTCACCGTAGTCTATTTATCCCTTATTATATGGGCTATGAAATCACGTTTCTTCTGACCGCTGTAATAAAGCACAGGAATAAGGCAAATCCTTACATTTTTATCTCAGGTGCCCCCCAGGTAATCCTTCGTTTTTATCTCAGGTGTCCCCCTGGCACCCCTTGTTTTGCTCTTGGGTGTCCCCCTGGTACCCACTCTTTATCTCTTATGCTCGAGTCATTACCCCTATACATATATATATACAGTCTTCTCTACTTCTGACTATTTTATTTTTTTCTCCGTCACCCACCGTTACCTTTCCCTTACTGGCTCTAATGCCTACACCACATTTGCCAAAGTAACGAGTTTGTTGTTTCACTCACCGATCGCATCTTTTCCTCTCTGGATCTTCGGGATCACCGCCCCTTCCTCTTCCAGCCTTTTAAGGTTTTTTCGTCTGATTGGCTGCCCGTGGGAATGAGAAGGGTTATGCTTGGAAAGGCAGGTTTCTTCAGACACACTGCAGATTTTTTATGGACTTTCTCTATCATTGTCCACGGGGAGCTTCTCAGTCTACTCAGCCGGAATGGCGAAAGGACTTGTGATATTGCTGAAGGACCGTAGTTACTTAGTGCCGTCAGTCTAAGGTGTCTTAGTATTATATAATCAATAATTAATGGCCGAAACCATCCTCACGCTACCAAGTGTTCACGAGGAGAGGAATTCACTGACGGGCCCATAGGTCAGCGCTCACCCTCTAGAACTTGTAAGACAAGATAGCTGCACCATGTGAGGACAGGGGGTGCAGGATTCACTTACTCCAACACGACTCAATAATGAGGACTCAGTAAGTTGGCAAAGGGAAGTCCGTTTAATGACAAGTACATCAAACAGAGAAACAAATGGAAATCAGCAGCATTGCGATCACCTGTCTCGCTCCGACTTCCTCGAACTTCAGTTGAACAGCAATAGTTATAGGCAAAACTTGTCATCACTGACGTCTAATTCTAAAAAACTTGACATGTAATACAATTGGTTAGGAAAGGTAACTTAAGTATAGGTGCTATATCTGTATATGATAATAGGGCATGCGGATTGGATAACTCTTATCGGGTGGGCGTCTACGCCCATCCCACTACATCACACGTGATTGACGTCCCTACACGTACGACATCTTATTGGTTCTACTATCTATAGGACTCCAGATAAACTGGTCCATTGTGATTGGGCAGGTTACACCCCTAGACATAAATCCCTGTTTTAATTAGCGGCATGCAGAATGGACACCCATGTGCCTGGTGTCCCAAGTTTCACCCTGCCTCCCTTCCATCCATCAGTATCTTAGGGCTATGTGTCAATTAGTTGGCTGGGTATGGCCTCGAAACTGTAGCCTCTTATCGGGAAAAGTTATGGCATCCTCGGGTCCAGGATGACATCAGGCGGTGGTACTTCTTCGCGCCTGGCTGATCACGTGTTAGTTCACCATGAATCTGCTTCAGTTTCCAGCTTTTAGTGCATTTAATTCTGTTTCAGCCTCGCCACCGGCATGGGCCCCCCCTTAACTTGACCTTCATGGGGCAGGCTGGTAGGCTCTGAAGTTTGAGTCTTGTTAGCTGACGCTCTCCTCCCTTTCTCTGGTTGACCTCGATTTCCTAGGCATGAGCTGCTCTTTGTTGAGTTTCGATTCTGCTCCTTCTCTTGCCTTTGGCTGGGTTACAAAACTTGGCCTGTCAGGCCTCTGGCAGCCTGGGTACATTTCTGCTTTTACAAAATGGAGTCGCACTTGTATAATGTGCCTTATTGAGGTAGATACATGGTTGGTGCTTGCTGCTCTAATCTTCTACTAAGCGTTGCAAGCAGTATCGTTTCTTTTGCCTCTTGCGTTCCAAGCCTATTTACACACGTTTGACAGGTCGGTTGCTTCCATCTTGTCTCGTAACAACGTTTCCTCATGTTTTAACATCGTCTCTTCTCTGTGTCCATTACATTTACTTTTGTGGTTCCTCGCACTGGCGTGCTATCTTTGATAGCTACTTTTATTCATTCACAAGTCTGTTCAGGCCCTTGTGTCATTTCCACTGGCCTTCCATTAGGGCTCTTTGGGTCTGTTCATGGACTGTCTATAGGTACTCTTTGTTTCGTATCAGCGGCTGGTACAATGTCTGATAGGGTACCGTGCTGCCCAGGGTTGTCTGGTTATGGCCGCTTCAACAGGTATGGATCTTCTGATGTATACTGGGCAGAGTCCCAGTGCAGCTCTTTGTTGGTTTATTTGCTCCTCATACGTCACATACGTTGGCGAGTACGTTCCTGGTACCTCGAAATGAGGGGATGGGGTGCAGGCTATGTCTGGGACCTCCTCTACACCCTTTCTTTATATAGAGAGTTTTTTCCGTTAGGGTTATTTTTTTGGAGTCCTCATTATGTTCATCCAAAACTGTATGATGGTAAAAATTAAGCGTTTATCTTCTCCCAGGAGAATATGTGACCATCTTTCTCTCTCTGTGCTCATACCTCTGGTCAGAAAATGCAAGGCATTCCATCACTATATGATATAGTGTTGCTGTTTGTCCTGGTTGGTTACAAAAGCAGAAGTTTTGGGTCAAATTTGGACTTTGTTTTCTTTGTGCTTGCAGTTCCCTTGTGGGAAGAATGTTCAGACGAAATTTCAAAAATAGAAAAAGGGTTAGATAATCTGGAAGTTGATTCAGACTTCTTATTTCGCTTTCTCATGTCAAGTGACGTTTGTAAATTGATTGCTCATCCAGCGGATTTGTCCAATCATTTCTTTGGATCCTCCGTTTGGCATTTTGCAGTCGCTGGACCAACATCTATCTCTACAGATATCTCCTCTATTTTCATCTTGTTCTTCATGTCAGTTTTCCAGGTATCCAGAGCTTTGACATTCATTGCTTTTTCCTTTTTCGGTAGGATTTCAATTGCTGGTATCTGGTCAGGACTGATGACTTTTCTGAATAAATCTAGTTGTTTCCACAAAATTATCGATTGTAGTGATTGGAGTGCTAATTCGAAGCAAATTCTTGGCATTGGAAAATTCTTAGGTAGAGCTAGTGTTTTCCTCTAAAAAAACGCTTTTGCCACTCTGTGTTCTTTTGGTTCAGCATTGTCTTGCCTCCATAGCTTAGGATAGGTATCACCTTTTGTCTAAAAAAAGCCACCAACGATCTTATGGAAAATTTATCAAATTTGTTTTGGAAGAATCTACCTTTCCGTGCTAAAGACACAGCCTTTGGCTCCAGTTGTTCATTCCATTCCTTCTCATCTTTTGATTGGTTATTCAAAAGGCCAAGATATTTTATGGTTTTGACCACTTCCAGCGTTTTATTTTCTACGACAAGCACTGGCACATTTTTTGTTTTTGTTCTTGTTTGAGTTAGCATAATAATTTTGGTCTTTGTGCTATTCATTTTTAGTTCTTTTGTTTTCTTATAAGCCTCCATCTTTGTTAGGCTCGCTTGAAGCCCTCTGACCGTTTTGTCTAGTACGATGATGTCATCAGCGTACATCATTGTTTGAAGTGGTTCTGTATTCATCTTTGGTGGGTTTGATAGAGTAGAATATGTACATTCTTCGTAATCTGATATATATAGGTTACACAGGGTTGCTGCCAGCGGACAGCCTTGCTTTGGGCCGTTTCAAGTTTTCATTGTCTTTGATGTTAGACCATCTTTGGTCATCCTTATTCGAATCGTAATATTTGTGTACAAATTTTGTCCATAACCTTTGTCTGTTGACAGAGTCAAAAGCCATTTTCAGATCGACAAATGGTGCATAGACTTGACATTTCTTTGCAAACACCTCTTGTTTTATCAAGTTTAGCAAGATAAAGTTGATGTTGGTTCCAACTTTTGGGACGAATCCTGTCTGTTGAATGGCTTGTCTATTGTTATTTTTAGCCCAGATATTCAATTTTCTTAGCAAGAATATGGCAAACAGTTTTCCCAATGGGTCTAACAGGGCGATTGGCCTGTAGTTGGCCATTTCTTTTCGATCGCCTTGTTTAAAAATTAGTATCAATGTTGCAATTTTCCATGTCTGTGGAATTTGTTTTATTTTGACACATATGGTGAGTAATTGTACAAAGAATCGCACCCACTCTTCAGGTGCTAATTTAACCGTAGCATTGGAGAGGCCGTCAGGTCCTGGCGCTCTTGATGCCTTCAAGGGAATTATGGTTTGAGTGACGTCTTCTGAGTCCCAGTGTAAATTTCAGGTCTTAGCCGGACTCTCGGGCCAAAGATTGTCAAGTTATGTTCTTTTTTTGTAGAGGGCTGAGAAATTAGCTATCCATTTGTCTTCTACCACTTCTTGGATCATCTCTTTATTGGTTACCTCTACTGTTAAGAGTGACCATAGTTCTCTGGTATTTCTCTGTTTCAATGCCCCCAATATTGCTTCAGCATCTGTTTGTTGCAAGGTACATTCCTCTGATTTTAGCCAGTTCGTATATTTCTGTTTTTCTAGTCTTATTTGTGACGCACTGGCCTCTGAGTGTTGTTTCTTCAGGGTGCGTATTTTTTTCTGCATTTCATTTTTTAATGTTAATCTGGGTATTGAAATAATGTTTATGTGCCATTGATGGTTTGCCAGTCTTGTTCCGTAGTTGTTCATAGGGCTCTAGGATCCATTCATAGTTCAATTTCTCATATGGGGTTTTTGCGGTATGTTCAAATTTTTCTGATAGCTGGGTGAGGTGATGAATTTAATTTTGAGTCTATTCCTTCCATTGTTTAACTCTAATGGTGGTAAATCTATCATCTCTGTGTGGGTGATTCCTTGTTCCCAAGTTATTCAAATTTAATGGTGATCACTCTCATCTGTAGCAATATTTTTTGTTTTGGTTAGTCTTTGATGTATTTTTTCTGAAACATATATATAGACTATTATCGCTTTTGATTTTCCTCTGGTCCATGTTGGTATCATTTGTCCTGTTTCGTTTATTGCTTTGCCTGTTAGGATCAGATTTCTCAGTGCCATTTCCTTTGACCATTTCCTGGCTCTGTTAGTTAACAATGCCGTCTCGGCACGATTTCAGTTTGGGGCATATAGATGTATGTTCAAATCGCCAGCTATGATGAAGCCAATCGACTTGTGTTTGTTACTCAGTTCATCTATAGCCGAACAGATGCAATCTATAAAAGTTGCATCACTAATGGCGATTGGATTCCAATATAAGTTGAAAATTCTGATTATTTCCCGGTGTGTTTGTTTCAGATTTTCTTTGTCAGTGGGTTGTTTGTTTCCATGATCACCAGCTGTTGATCCAATTTTATCAGCATCATCATTCCGGTCGAAGGTCTGCCTTGTTTGCGTTCTATTGCTGGATATAGATGCGTAATATATCCCTTGCAGATTACTTCTGAGGTTAACCACGTTTCTTGAAGGCATATGATATTTGCCTTTGCCAGTTCTGGTGTTGGAACTTAGAAGAGATGGGCATTACCTCTTATATTCCATGTACATACTAAGTAACCGAAGGGCCATTGCTTGTTTCATTGTTATAAGTGCACCAGTGGTCTCGTTTCCAGTTGTTGGTCTTCGTATACTTGTTTCCTAGAACTGTTTTGCGCTTCGTAGTTCATGTCTCTCCAAATCATATGTTTGGTAATGTTCCATCTTATGATGTTTGTTCTTGTTGTGATGTTACTTGTTTCTCTCTTCTCTCCGTTTCCTTGTTCGTATGCTGCAATCTGTCTTTGATTATTGCTTTGATGCTCTAATTCAGAAGGAGTTTGTTTCTCTTTGTAGTAATTTTTGTTTTTATCTCTTGCTGTTTATTCATATTGGGCTTCTTTGCACTCAAAGCTCATTCTGTACAGGTGTGGTTCCATGTCTAGGGTGCAATTTTTTATTTGTTCAGAGTAAAAGTCAATTTCAACTAAATCAAGTATCTCATCGTCCGGGAAGTAGATTGACTTGATATCTTCCGACTTCATTGTTTTAAGTTGAGGTATTACCTTGAATAAGCGTAGAACATTTGCTCTGTTCAGTATTAATGGATCCTGTGTTCGTTCTATTCGCTCAAGTATTATTCGGTTGATGGTTCGGGTCCTCATTGGGTCCATAAAGATTGGCCTTTGTAACTCCTCACTTTCTGAACTAGGACTCCTTTGTTGCTGTTGTTATTTTCCTACATCTCTTTGTGGATTCAGCTCGGATCTTGCTCTCTTGTCTTTGTCATAACGCTGGTTTCTATATTGGTTCCCTATGTATATATCGTCCTGTATTCAGTCTTCACTTGCCTCATCAGACAAGCCTGAATATTCCAGCTCATTGTTGGATATTTCATTACAGGACAATTCTATTGATATGGAGTGGATTGAGCGGTCTTCCCGATATTCATCGATCATTATCAGGTCAGCATCGCTAGGGTCGTTTTGTGAGTCTATAATTGATATTGAGACTTCGACTGGATATATGGAAAGTTTTATTAGATCAGTGTCATTTGGTTATTTGTCGGAATCTGTAATCGTTATAGGCTCTTCGATAGGGTATGTAGAGAGGCTCATTAGGTCTTCCTGTTGTATTATGTAGTCTGTAGTCCTCTTTTGTGAATTTCTGTTCATCATGACCTGTTTGTTATTTACTGTCTCAGGCTTATTTGCAACAGCTACCTCTGTTTTATATTTGATGGTGTGTCTGTTCTTTGTTTCTTTCTGAGAGTTTTCTTACGTTAACATTAATTTACGTAAGAATACCCGCTAGCCTTTTTGGTTTTGTTTTGGTGTTTTGTTTTGTTTGGTTTGATGTTTCCTTGTGTTCTCACGTTTCGTGGCATCAAAGATTTCAAAAGGTGTGATTGGAATGGGTGTTTGCGTCATGTTTTGTGTCTCCAACAAGAGCTCAGTTTCCTTTGCAGATATGGTCTCTACTTTTCTGTTGATCTTAGTTTTTTCTATTGTCATTTTTCCAATCAGGGGCTCTGCCCCATCAGGGTGCGCCAAATCTCTTTGTTGTTTGGTTTGGGAGTTGGCAATTTCTTTCTCGTCCATTGATTTTTTTGTTAATGCTATTACTATCTCCATCAGCTGTTGATTGTCTGTTCTCGCAGCTCTTGCAATGTCCGAGAGTCTGGTTTGCCACAATCTGCTTGCCTCTGTTTCTGAGTTTAGTCGTTCTTGGATAGATGTTATAAAGGCCTCTGCATGTATCTGCTTTGTGTGGATTAAAGCAACTAGAGTGGCTTGATCATTTGTTGCTTCTACCATATCTTCCTGTACTTTTAAGAGTGGTATCATGACTTGAGAAGTTACTGCAATTAGAATGTTTTGCAAATCCACCATCGTAATCGGGATGCTTTCAGGATATGCCAACTCTGTTGTTTCTAATTCTGGCGTTTTTTCTTGTTTAGGATACTGTGGCTGCCATCCTTGTTCTTTTCCATTTTTTGTTGTGGGCTCTATGTCTGGTGGTCTTACATCATGTCTAGTTTTCTGGCCTACACCTTTTTGCAGTGGTATTGGGTACATCTGATGTTCCTTTTTTTGTAACAGTGTTGATATCGTTTGTGGCTTATTTGTTTTTGCTCCACACATCTCTCCGAAGATTTCTTTTCTTCGTTTGTAACTGTTCATGATTGTTTCAATTTCAGTTATGTCAAGGGATACACATACAACCCTAGCCAGGGCCGGTTGAGTTATTTGTCCTCTATCGGAGTCTATATTTTCTCCCTGCATAAACTGAGTTTGCCATTTTTGTTTTGCCAATTGTGCTTTTTCTTTTATTGACATGTAGTTTCTCTTTTCCCACTGATTTGAAGGTTGATTGTTTTCATTAGGCTTCGTCATGTCTTGGTTAGCATACTTGAATAGATTTATTTGTCGTTGTATCGCTGCTTGAAGATCTTGATTTGTGTCTTTTCTTTCCTGGGTGGCATCTTCAGGGAGGGTCCAGTATCCTGAGGTGTCGTTAGTTTGGCCCTCGCTTCTTTTTCGCCATTCAATGAGAATTCTAACGCAATTTGTCTATCTTGGGAATCCCAAAGGAGTGCATCTTTCATTTTTTCCAAGTTGTTGCCATTTGTAGTCTTTGTTTCAACACCCGCTTTAGATTGGGTGGCCACATCGCTTGTTACTTGGCGACCAGTACTCTGGTTGTGTTGCTCATTTTCTTTGGTCCATTTACCAGGCAATTTCTCTGGTTCTTGTAATAGAAGTCGTTGATTTGCTGCCATAGAGGCTATCCCCAATGACATTGGCCAGTGGCTTTGTGTAATTGTAGATCAAATGCTGAGGTTACAACTGTATTTCTGCGTTCCCATGTAAACCCCTAGTATTTTCTGGGGTTTCTGGTATAATGGTCAGCCCTTCGCTTATATCAACTAGTTCAAGGTTTGAATCGAGTTTGATGGTCTCTGGCCGCTTCTCGTTTTGTGTACCATTATTGGTATTTTCCGAGGTGTGACTTTCATTCTCTTTTGTTTGTGGCGTGTTTGCCTGAACTGCTTTGGTATTTTTCTGCATAATTGCAGTAGTGTATTGTACCTTGTTGTAGAGGGTGTTTGGGGAATTGGTATTTTTGTTGTTGTTTCATTTTTTTCTCTTAGTCTAGTCCGTGACCCAGTCAAGTTCACCATTTCCAATTGTCGACTCCCCAATGCGTTAGCTTAATCAGCTAGTCTATGATTTTAATACTGTATTTGCTTAGTTTTAACTGGTAATTACCCTACCTTTAGGCTGAGTAGTGGTGAATTCTTGGTTTTGGCAGGAGAGTAGTGAGGCCGGGGTAGAACTGCAGGATGATATGAGGTGAAGGAAGTTGTTGCCAAATGTATTTTTTTGGTTCACTGAAATCCTATGTCTCTGCTGGTCAAAGGCAATTAAGCCCGCAGTCCCGGCGTATATACAAGTGAAGACAGGGGAAAGTGAAATAAACTCTTGTTGTGCTTGTATCTTTCACTTTAGAACGAGGCCGTAGTGAGTATGAGCTGAATAGTCATTGTCAGTTCCTTCCAAGGTTTGTGGGTGACGGTCCCAGAATATGTTGGTCACACAGTGTTGTGCATTTGGTCATTACTTACTTGGATTGGTAGCACGCTATTGGCTCCTTGCCGCTACGAGCTGTCACGCGCTCGCCAAACAGCTAAACAGAAACGTCTCGCCCTTCTGTCATCAGGGGATTTACAAGTGAAGGGATGTGAGCAGTTTGTCACAGGTATTCAGGAGAGCAGTGGCTGTGGCTCCAGAAGCTTGGAATCCACACTGGTGGTCATGTAGACCGCCAACCTGTTCTGTATGGGCATTCAGTTGGGGGACGTCCACCTTCTTGAGCAGTTTTCCCAAGAAGTGGGTGATGGAAATGGGGCGGTAGATGGCTGGGCTGGAAGGGTCTGCAGATGGTATTGTAAGGATGTGCCTCACAAGGGAGTCCCTGAGAGGGGATGGAAAAAAACCAGTAGCAAAGGAGTGGTTGCAGAGATCAGCAAGAGGAGGGGTGAGAGAGGAGATGTTACCCTTCGTTGTTCGCCATGAGCATGGGACAACCTGTTTTGAAGAGATCTTCATGGAGTTGCCAACTCTGATAACTTCTTCAGGGGAGACAGGAGCGAAGGAGGAGAAGAAGGAAGGAGGAGGGTGAGGGTTGTGTTGGAAGAGTGCGTGACAAGTATGCTCAGTATTTCCATTGTTTTTCAAAAGAAGTGAGCGGCAAGTGCATTGCAAAGAGACTGTGAAGGAGTAGGGGCAGGAGACACAGCAGATGGGTTTGCAAGCTCCATGCACATTTTGTAGAGTTCAGCCATGATGCAAAGCACAAGATTACACGTACACAAATACTCACCTCTTCCACTCCTGGCAGGATCATTCTTGCCGCATCAATTCACAGAGGCCAATGTCAGAATGGAAGGCTTGCGACCGAAGAAACTGCCATGAAGACATAAGCAGACAACACAAAGCAATGTGATACAGCAAGCAAGGATAAACTCATGCCAAATGTAGGATGCAAACCAAAGGTGCATGGTCAATGCAAACTTCATTGTGACAGCATATAATACTGTCAAATACTGCATTAATTTTAATGCAGCAGTACCATGCACCCATCTCCGGTCAAATGGCAGCTGCAAACACCATGGTGCAGCCTGCATGGTACATGCATGTGAAAACACCAACACCACTGAACTTAATGTGCTGGTACACAACATAGCATCCCAAAAATGTGACTCCCAGGCAAACACCACACAAGCGTCTGCAAATGCCCTTCACTTACCTGCATAGGGTACCCTTCTGCCTTTCAATTGATACTGAAAATATGCAGAGAGCACCCACTGCAGAAGCACCACAGGGAGCAAGAGGGTGACAGGACATAGATTGTGATTTGCCCACGAGTGCAGCGGACCACAACAGAGAGGGAGAGAGAGTGACACTGAGAGGGAAGTCCTAGCACATGCCACATCAAGCAGTAAACTGCCTGTATTGGAGATGGCCAATTACATGCACTACACCACAGTATGTGCGGCCATAGATGAATTGACCAAGGTAGGTAACACAGTGACATGAGTACCACTTTAATAACCATACTGACATGTTAGCGTGCAAAGCACATATAGTTAAGATGCAGCAAGCATGGTGATCAATGATGCATGCTCAACATGCAAGACACTGCTAATGCTTACCCGCTGACTGCGTCGGCATGGTGTGAATCCCAAATCACCTTCCCCTGGAACTGTCTCTCAAAATTAGGTACAGGAGGGACAGTGCCTGGTGGAGGGCATGGGGAGCATGGATGTCAAAGGGTGCAAGGTGTCTCCCCTGGGACAGCACTCAACGCTAGATCACGGATTACTGAAAGAACTTGGGAGAAGACATTACAACAGGCATAGTGAAGTACCATTTACACAGCACACATGTGCGAGGGAACACTGAACCTATAGTTACCTGCACATGCCATCCTGTGCATCACCATGCAAACATGTAAGTTGACCTCACTATGCATGCCTGCATGTCCACCACTGCAAACGTCATGGCCTTGAGATGCTAACATCACAACTCAAGGAAAAATATGTAAAATAATAAAAATAAAACCGGGAAAGGGCAACTCAAAAATGAAATGCCAACATGGGGTCAACTAAAGTATTAAAACATTTTTACAAAAATTAAAAATGTCTATCATGGACCGGGGATCCACCTAGGAGGGGGGAGGGGCAGGGTGCATGTCAACTTCCACATGGGTGTGAGTTAAAAAAAAGAATCCCCTCCATGGGCTCACTGACGGCACGGCTATGGTGAACTGGGAGGCATGTCTCTGCTGGCCCCACCATCCTGCATTAAATCAATAGGTGGAAGTGGTGCTGGATGCTCACCACGCAATGCCCTGGCCTGATCCTCAGTGGCGGCAGCCAAGCATGACACTGATGAATGCACCAGCAGACTGGGGGCTTGGAGATCACTATGCACAACCTCATGGGTTGCACAGAGTTCTGCCATGATAGTCTCCCTCAGTGCTAGCATCTCCTGGTGCAACAGTCTCCTGGTGGCTGCTCTTCCTCACGGTTTGCAGCTCTGTGGGCCAACAACAAACACCACAGGGCTGCCTGCAGGGACCTCAGATCTGCCCGTCGCCCCTATGTTGGCCTCCATGCGCAGCCTGTGGGAGCGGCATGTGGACCGCATGACTTGCAGCTGTTGCTCCGCCTGTGTTTCCTGGGGGATCATGGAACTGGCCACCCTATCCATGCCCTCAGTCAAACTCTCATAGGCAGCAGCTTGTCAGTGTGTGGAGCGCAACATCCGCTGCTCCCACTCTGTCTGCCCAGGCTGCACACATCCCCTACGTGTGCAGAGCCCATGCCTGCTTGACCCAAGGGAGCATGGCCCTTGCTGTGATGCCACTGTCTCTGGCTGCAGGACTGCAACCCTCCCTTGGACATCTGCCCCAGGACCAGAAACCAGTACATGGGAGTGTGACCTTGCAGCCGTAACCACCGCAAATAGGCGTGACACCACTGACTGGCCTTGTTAAGGCACGTGATCCCCCTGCAGACTCACGGGCTCCAACTGTTCCACCCGTTGGTGCACTCACCTCTGCCAGCATTGAGGACTGCACATCAGGTTCAGCATCAGAGCTACTCTGGTCCAAAGAGTCAGAATTGTCTGCAACATGGCTCAGGATGGTCTGTAGCACCAGTGGATTCTCACGGCCTGCCACGCCATGTCCTCCAATGGTGGTCTGAAGTGCCACAGTCTCTTCTTCCTCATCTTTCTCTTCCTCCTCTGCATCTGGTGCCTCCTCGCCTGCACATGGACAGAAAAAGACATGTGGAGTCATGTGCAACGTGTCTACAGTAAACATGTGTATCATATTGTTGTCATGCAACAGAATGCTTTGCCTGTCACCATGTGAGAAACAGCATACACACACTATGTACAAGAAGATATCTGATCATGGCATATTCGGACTGGCAACAACATTTCCCGCTCAGGGCCATGCTGCCAATGGACACATTGCCAACAAACAGGGGTGATAGCAAGCACACTATGGCACATGGCACAGCTAACTGTTGACTAATACTAACACAGCTAACTGTTGACTAATAATAGAGAGTAAGTAAATGGAGTCGGAGATAGGAACAAGGTACAGTGACCCACAAGAATGAGAGGGGCATGGACCCATAGAGTGTGTGCTGAGTGTGGGAGGGTAACCGGGATCAAGCCTCACATCCATTTGGCTCAGGAGTCATTGCCATAGCGGCAGCAGGGATGTGCACAGTGTATACATATGCACACTCACTAAGGGCATGCCTTAAAGCAAGGTTGTCCAACGTACGGCCCGCGGGCAACAATGCGGCCCTCCGAGCCATTTAATGTGGCCCGCGAGGCCATGGCCTGGTTTATTTATTTATTTGCTCGATGTTTGTCGGGTCCGTGGACCCGATTAATTAATTTATTTCTGCAATGCCTGGTCCGACCAGCATTGCGGAAATATATAAATTAATTGGGTCCACGGACCCGACAAACATTGAGCAAAAAAATAAATAAACCGGGCCGTGATGGAGCACTGTTACTGCCTCTGCTGCCCCCCCTCCTTTGCCCCCCTTTTTTTTGTTGCCTGGTTTATTTATTAATTTGTATGCGTTTGGATGTCCTGTGAGTGCACTGCTTTCCCTATTTTGCCAACCTCTGAAGCCTGAAAAGTAGATGCATGCATGCTTGAAATGCGGCCAACTTTGCACCAGACCTGCAGATGAACTTAACTGGTCTGCTATTAAATCTCAGTTACCAGTTTAATGGTATCCACTACCGAATAATTGCTCAGTGTGTTGAGCGCTCACTGCTGCGATGTGTGTGCTTTCAGATTTCAGCATTACATTTAACTTCTCCGTGCTGTGGAATTCCACTATGCCCCTGATTAGTTGCAATGCGCCTGAGGGATTTTTGGAATTTGAGAGCATATTTTACATCGTTATACCCAATGAGACAATATCTCCCTGCACAATGGGGTCACACCAACTAAGCATCCGCATGAATTCCCCTTCCTTTCTCAGTACTTTTGCTCACCTAAATTTAGGGTTCTTTTGCATGGGAAACCATTCCTAAATGACTCATTACTAATTTGGCCTAAAAGACTGAAAAGTATCTTGGCAGTCAACAGTTCCCTGCTTGTTTGTGCTCCCTCAGGATATTTGGCACACGCCGGTGCCTCTTCAGGCATGGTATGTGGAAAGGTGCTTTCTCTGAAATCATCCTGAGATACACAGGGTGTATTGTTCAATACAAGATTCTTTTCAGCCGAAAGATGTATTTTGATTCTCCTCTTCTGACCCTGTTCTGCTATTCCTTCCTTTTCTTGTCGCACAACATCCTACGCGAATAAGGGCCAGCATTCATCTCTTGCTATCTGAATTGGTTCTGTTTGCTTTAAATGTTTTCCATTAATTTAGCTTGGTGTATGATGGAAAATTGAAAGCTTGCATTGCTAGGCAAGTTTTTCCCATTGCTGCATCTTCCTTCTTAATTTAGATGACAAATCATTGCTAACAAAGTGGCATGGCGTGTTGTGTAGGGGAGGCATGGTATCACAAGTATAACACGTACACAATAGGTACAATATGAAAAACCTTTATTTAGGTTTTCTGGGGTTGGACAAACTCCTACTTTGCCCTATGACTAAGATGGGAGTAGTCTTCAATTGGGTTCACCTTTGGGTGATCAATTTTCCACATTTTATCTTTTGAACGGGATTATGTTTCTTTCATCACCACAGAAGTAATGAATGTGTATTACAGAGATAAGTTGGCATATGTGTTGGGCACACTGTCCATGCTCAGGCAGCATCAATCATGCTTTGTACAGGACAATGCTGGCCTAAATTGGGAACATCCAGCATAGACATGTTGCTACAGAGGCATATTTTGGGCACAACCAGCATGCCAATGTGTTACATCAGTGACAGTGCTGTCTTACACTGTGGACACATTGATCATTAAAATGTGTCGTGTTCTACAATGTTCTTGTCTGCTGTTGGTGACATGGAATGTACATGTTCCCCTTAAGAACTGATTGTAAACCTATGGTTTTTTGGCCACTTTTCCTGCTGTTAAATGCACCATTTCAGCCCCATATTTGAAAAAGAATCTTGGGGGGGACCCCCCCAAACCCTCCCTAGATCATTATAGCTCCCTCACTATGCTTGGTCGCCCCCACTATTTCAGAAAAATAGCAACACATACACACTGGATGAAATCACAAGAAACTAACTTTTGATCACTGTCCCTGACACCAAAAGCCTTCTTTGGGACTGCATGGCTATCACTGCATGTGATGCTATTGGGTCAAAGGTCACACACCATCGATTTTGAATATACTGTTTTGGGTGAGGGCGTTGACTTTTGGCTCGCCGGCCCACTGGGTGACAAAAAGTGAATGCTTCGGCCGCACATTCAAAAAGGTTGGACAAGCCTGCCGTAAAGCATGTTGGTTGTCATCTTGGATGTTCTATGTAGCATGGAAGCACCTACGTACATGTGTCAATAGAGAATCTATACCCTGCAGTGCATGAAGTATAACTCGTTTTTCAGACACAAGCACATGTCTAGCAGAGTCATTGACATCAAGGATGCAACTAACAAGAAGGTACGTTGCGGTATCTTGTTGCAGATGTTGGGTGGGTATTTTAGTGGGGGATGAGTACTGTCACACAGGCATGTTCAACTGATGTACAACACATGGGTTGTATCCACTCTTGAGTACACTGAACAGGAGTCATTACACCACGCCATGGTTCACCCGGGGCAGTCATTCAAATGCAGCCAGATGCGCACCACAATTATACACCCTGGTGATGCCTCACTACAGATACTCAGGATGCACAATCTTGGTCACTCACCGGACGTTCCCTCAGAATTTGGCAGGCCTCCCACGCCTTGCATCTGCACCATTAGAATGAAGCTCCGTCAGCTCCTCCTCCTCTGTTGACCCCCCTCCAGTTGCCAGAACAGAGGAGATGTTGGCACCCAACTTGGACTTGATGCGATAGGTGAGGTAATTGATATGATATCATATGATATGATATGGCATTTATAACGCGCCTATACACAAGTGTTGCAAGGCGCGAAATTCCAGCGCTTCACTACCTGAGCAGCAGTACACTAAGGCCTTGATCTCATTTGTGACATGCTGCCAATGCACCATACAATGAGCAGGTGTATGCGTGCTCGCCAGTTGCTGGCACATGTCACGGTGGTGCATGGTCATGTAGTGCATGAGGATCTGGAGTTCTTCATCATGGAAGTTCCTCTTCCTCAAAGCGCCAGTGTACTGTGCTGTGCCATGGGGTTGAGCCTGTTCCTGCTGTGCGGGCTTTGCCTTCTTGCTCCGGGGTGTTGGTGTTGACCCTGTGTGGCTGGGACCACTCTGGGATCCAGATGCCGGACCACTATTGACTTGGAGCATCATGGCATTACCCTGTGTGGCTGGGGCAGCTGCTTACGCTGCACGTCCCTTACCTTTCGAGGCTGGGACAGTTGCTTCAGCCGCACGTCCATTACCCTTTGGGGCTGGAACAGCAGCTTCAGCTGCATGTCCCTGCACTTTTTAGACCCCCCGTCAACAAAAAATAGGGATTACCCTTTATTCAAACCTACTTTGGACATTCCTGACCTGGGATCCATACAAGACTAAAAGAGAGGGGTAGTCAATCTGATTTTCACAATTTCCCTTCACAGATCGTCCCTTCCATCAGATTAGACCCCCCGTCAACAGAAAATAGGGATTACCCTTTATTCAAACCTTTTGGGGCTGGGACAGCTGCTTCACCATCGGTGCTGGCACAGCTGCTTCTGCAGGAGATCCCTGGACCCTTGGGGCTGGGACAGCTACTTCTGCAGGAGGTCCCTGACCCCAACCACCTCTGCCCCCTTTCACTCTTGGGGCCTTTCCACTCATGTTCCAGGTGTAAGTGGAAAGCACACCAAGCAATTGTCCTGGCCAATTATAGTGAGGGTGCAGTGTACATGATGGAAGATGTTCTTCGGTGGTCCAGCAAGGCTCAAAGGTACCTCAGGTGTCAAGAATACAGGATGCGTAACGCACAGGCACCCCAACAAATGAAGAGAATGCGTACGCAAGACCAGGAGAGCTTCCGTAAAAAGAAAAAGCAGTATGTGATACGCAGTGGCACCCAGCAACACAGAAAATGCATATGCCAACCCCAGAAAGCTGCACTAAATGTAAGGATAAAGGTGCGCCTTACACAGGAGTACCCAGAGTTGATAAATGACTACGCGACTCAATATTAACCTTGAAAAATAGAAAAGTAGACGCAAATCCCCCACCAAAATAAGATGTTTGTACGGTCCCTGAAGTGAACGGATTGCGTGGCACCCCAAAATTCGCAGTACTCCACTCGTCCATCTCCTCCCCTTCACATGCACGGTGGGAGTTACTTCTACATGTACTTATGTATCCCCGATTCTGGCATGCTCAACTCCAGCGCGCAGCACGTGTCACATAAGTTACCTGCTGAGGGCCTTTCCTCAGATTTCATGTGTCCACGCTCATTTTCTAACGCAAAGTCCAGTCTCTCATGTTTCCGTTGCCATCCGGATAATACACGGGAGACCCACGCTCCTGCCTCTGTGCCTTTTTACCTACCTCCTACTGCCCTGTGCTGCCTCCTAATTAGCCATCTCCTGCTGCCTGTCCTTTGTGTGTGCCTGCTGCCCAACTGCACTGCGTTTGGAGTGCCTGCTGTCCAGCCATTGCCAATGCTCCTGTCCTTGGCTCTGTGACCACCTCAGCTGCTTCATCTGACTCCCACCGTGACATACCAACACCACCGCTCCACAGCCCAGCTCCAGGACCACCTTGCCCACCCACAACTTCCTCCGGGGTTGCCATGTCTGCATCATCATCTTCAGACCAGAGCGACAACCCCATGGCAGCGAGGCAGAGAGCTGTCAACTTCACTGACAGGGAAGTTGACATCCTTGTGGAGAAGGTCCTGGAGCATTATGATGCCCTCTTCAACCCAGTGATGCAACGCGGCAAGGAAGGACGCCAGCAGATCTGGGGAGTGATAATAGATGCCATCAAAATGGAGGGGGTGGCATCCCACAACTTCAAGACCATGCACAAGCGCTAGGAGGACCTGAAATCCAGGACCCACAGCAAGGCTGCGCACATGTGCCCCGATGTCAAATCTCAACATGGGGTCCTGAAGAAGTTTTACCCAGTGCTACGTGAAAGTCTGGAGTTGACTGGTGAGTATTCATATGGTGCAATGCTCTACTGTGCATGTGCTTGTCGCTGCATGTTGGCAGTGAGCCCCTTAAGCTTGCCCCTTAGGCTTGCAGCAAGTATGCCTCTGAGACTGATGCCTGCGTGCATGTCCCAGACATTGCTCGCCATGTGTGCATTCAGACTATATGCATTTTAAATGAGATATCACTTCCATTGTGTGTTGTAGTCCTGCCTTTCAGACGGGCACATGTTTTGTTACTTGTGTCTGAGACGTACAAGTGTGACAGTTGAGGTAATGTTGCGCATGTCATGTGCATGCCTGATGTACATGTGTATGTGCCAAAGCTGGGAATGTGTGACTGGCTATCACTCACGCCTGGATGCAACACGTGCATTTGAATGTCTGGCTTAGTCATGTAGAGGGATTAATGTTCACTGGACTCTGATGTGCTTGGTCATCACACTGCTTGAGGCCTCTCAGTTGATGTGTATGCATGACATATGTATGTGTTTGTTGCTGTGGCATGCGGACATGTACATGCGCAGATGATGCATGTGTGTGAAGCATACGCAATTGATTGGTTGTGACAGTGGCAAGTAGCATGATGTGAATGTCTGAAGTGATGGCCAGTCATGTGTCTGCCTGGATGTGGATTGCATGTCCGTGTGTGTGGTTGTGGAGGTTGATGGTTGTTCCCTTGACTTGTCATGTTCCTGTGAATGTTGGTATTGCCACACAAATTGATGCAGTCACTGATGTTTCTGTTCTGTGTCTGCGTTTCCACAGTTGCATCTGATGAAGAGGGGCGGAACCAGTGCTGTGGAGCATGGCAGCAGGGAGGCCTCCACCGGGCAGAGGTGCAGGGCCCAGCCACGCCCCCATGAAAGTACATCTCGGGGAGCGATATGACTGTGGCTGTGCCGGTGACATCGGGTATGGCTGCTGGGGGTAAGTTCAAGAAGGTGAAGGTGGGAGTGGACTCCTCAGCAGTGGTGGGGACAGGTGATGCCACACAGGGGCCATCCATGGCGGAAGACGCCCCAGAGTCATCCAGGTTGGCAGAGGGGTAGGGGAGGAGATGGCCATTGCAGCCCAGCCAAAGGGATTAGGTGGGGTGTTGTTGTAAGCATGCCTACTGCAGCCCTGTCCCAGGGGCATGAGGCTGTGCAGGCCACTGTGGAAGTGCCTGTGCAAAATCAAGTTCCTGGGCCCTCAGATGCAAGTGTATGCAACTGCCAGGATGCCTCCACCCAGACCCACCACCCGGTGTTGGCTGATGTTTCCACCCAGACCAACACCCCCTTACCATCTGGTGTTGCCATCTGGAACTATGTGCTACCCCTTCAGGCAGGGGTGGCGAGGAATACAACCGTCATTCATGATGATGTGCAGGCTACATGTAGTCTTCTTGCACATCATCACAGTGAGGTATGCCGCCTCATCAGCTGGCTTGCAACATGTCTGTTCCATGTTGTGCTCCATGGGCTGTTCACTGCTGCAACCCCCTTCTCGTCTTCCTCCTCTGTGCGCCAGTCATCCTCCAGGGTGCATTCCCGCACAGATACCACCAGGGCCCCCTATGCACCAGTCCCACTCACATTGCACAGTCTGGTGGAGCCAACATCCCTGTCCGAGTTGGGAGTCCAAGGTAAATCAGCTGAGGTGGTAATCATGCCTACCCAGGCACCAACAGGGTCACCAGCAATGGAGGGAGAGCAGGCACCCCGAAGCAATACACGGGCCGTACGCCCCGGTTAGTGTCATCAGATTGGAGGGTGTATGCACATAGCAGGTGCCGGGCACTGTGGCAGCAGGTGGCAACAAGGAGGAGGCTACATTTTTCAGGGCAGAACATCCAAAGGGGGCAGGAGCGAGGTGTGAGGTGGGCGACACACGTGGACCTAAGGGACTGGATATCTTCCGTGTTCCAGGGATATGGGCAGAAGATCGGAGCAGTGGGCTCGGGAAGCGAGGGTTGTGTTGACCAGGGCTGAGATTGCGCTGCATCGAGTGAGGTGGCGGGCTGCCATCCTGGAGGCCACTTGCAAGGAGGCCAGGGTGATAGAGACACAGATGCTGGAGACCCTGCAAGCCCTCGAGGCAAGAACAGCGGCCTGCATCAGGAGTGAGGATGTGGCAATGCACTCAGCCCTGGTGGAAAGGCTAAGTGAGATTGGCGAAGAGGAGTTGAACTAGTCCGCTGCCCGTATACATAGTTCTTTAGGTGTAGGTTTCCTTTCTTTCTTTTTTTTCCCCCAGCGTTTCAAGACATTGCTTCCCTGTTTTTATTGTGTATAGTTGCTTAGGCATAAGATAATGATTTTTGTACATATTTACCATGGACTACTTTTAGCTTCATTTGAAGCTTATTTTTGTAAATATTTCTTTAATATACATCATTCTGTTTGTTACATTCCACGCTTTGTGCAGTTCATTTGTGTGTCGGCCTCTTTGCTTGTTCTATTTTCAGCCAGTGCATCTCTCCATTGCAAGTCATGAGTCTTGTTGCGTGCATGCTTGTGTGTTGTTGCTGGGATGGTTGTAGATGGCACGATGCACATGTGTCTGACATGTGGTAGTGGGTCCATCAGACGACTGGGTCTGCACTGTATTTTTAGATTAGCATTTACCTGTGATGCATCGCTGTGTGTTTGGTCACATTCATAGCACATTAGTTTGTCATTGCTGTGTAAAACACATGTCTTGCAGACACCTTCACCAGCATGTGCGGTCACACAATGCCTTCTCTCATGTGTTGCTCAACCTCTAACACTGGAATGCAGTAGTGGGCATATTTGCTCTTCCAGAGTGGCAGCACAATTCTCCAGTCTCTGTGAGTCATGCTCTCTCTGACTGCCCTACCATCACCCATGCATGGCCCTGTCATGTGATTGTTCCCTGACAGGTATTTTGCCACCCAGCTCACTCATGCTCAGGCTGTGACATGCCTGGCCATTTTTGTGGATCTTGCAAAAACTTTTAGTAGGTTTGCCTCTGTCGTGGGCACACATTCTGTCACTGTGCTTTGATGCCTTGGCAATGTGCCATGGGCAGCATGCACATGTTTTTGCATTAACTTGTCACATGTGTATGGTGGGGGATGATTAAGGCCTGGAAGGGTGTGAGAGCAGATGCTCCACTCATGGATGGACCTCCAGTGATTCCAGTTGGTCGGATTTGCGGACTACATGTTGGTGTTGCAATTTGCGGTGCTGTCAGACCACGGAAGTTGAGGTGAGCAGCAGACATGCATAGCACTGGTATTGTGTCAGACTGTCAGGGTGCTGTCTGGAGGGGTGCCACAGGAGAGGGGGGCTATGGGGTGGTGTCCAGTCTGGAGGGGGCTGCCTTGGGTCATTTGTGGGGGGTGCTGGGGGGTCATGTCCATTCTGGAGGGGTGGTCTGTGGGGTGTGTCCAGTCTGGACAGGGTTGCCTGTGGGGGGTGTCCAGTCTAGAGGGGGCTGCCTGTGGGTGGTGTCACAGGTGAAGGGGGCTAGGGGTGGTGCCTGAACTACAGTGGTTGATGTGCAGTAGGGGGGTATGAGGACAGGATGGGTGCTGAGGGTGTAGGGGGGACTCACGTTTTTTTACGGGGTGTAGCATACACTTACAAAGGGGTCCACTTTATTGCTGGGGTGAGGCTTGGGCTTGCAAGGGAGGGCATGCATTTTCTCTGGGGTGCAGGCTGGGTTTTCAAGGTGAGGTGCACAATTTTGCTGGGGTGCGGCCTGAGCATGTGAGGGGGGGCACGCATTTTCTCTGGGGTGCGGCCTGGGTTTGCGAGGGAGTGCATGCATTTTCTCTGGGGTACGGCCTGTGATTGCGAGGTGAGGTGTGTGATTTTGCTGAGAGTACGGACTGGGCTTGCGAAGTGAGATTTGCCATTTCGCTGGGGTACTGTATACTGGGCCAAGGGTGGCATGGAGGCTTGCGCCCTGCTAGTCCTTTAGCTTGCTTTTTGTTGTGCGTTTGGGCATGTTGTGGCCGTTCCACGTGTATCTTGTTGTTACTTGTGCGACGGCTAGTAATGCGCGGCCCTTGTGCTATTTCTGCGCCAGATTCCATGAATCAGGCTCATAATGTCTAATAGCTTGATAGGCTAAAAAGGAACATTTGCTTTGATGTCCTTAGTTGAATGTTCTTAAAACCGCATATTACAACACGCTGGTGGTTTATGAGGAATCTCCAAATCTAAGTGAGTTCATTTCACAACTTCTTTAATTGTGTTTCTTAAAGTGCTGAAAATAAAGTGGATAAATTGATATTTTGTCTTTTGCTTCTTATAGTTTTGCATTTAGGATGTGGAAAATAAAGGTACACTGATATTATTGTGGCCCAACATGCTGCTATAAGGATTTACATGTTGTAAGGATACTTTAGTATACAATTTGTGTATTTTGCAAGCAAACTCTATAGGACAGTATTATTGTAAACCTTGACACCCAAAACTTAAATATTTGTTCCAAGTAAAGTGTGGAAGAAGGTGGCTATGCCCAAATTGCAGAGTTGGTTAAAATCCTTGCTTTGCTGTTTGTGTGATCCCGGGCAAATAAAGCAATCTCACCCTGACTTCAACTGCAACAATTGGGATGCTTATAAGTGATTATGTTTACACCCTTACAATAGGACAGTTTAAATAAGTGTAGGGACAAATTAGTGTACCCTGGTGCCCCTCTGCTACTAGCTCCAATACCGTCACATAAAATTGCATTATTGTTGCACTGGCCCTCCCCCTGTCTGTTATCACTTGATTTGATTGGCAGACATAGTCCGACCAGCCAGCCAGTGCACCAGAGATTCTAGTATAGCGGACTAACTGCCCCAGACTCTGCTATGTCCTGTTATGCTATGATATTGAGTCTTTCATTGCACACCATCTGCCATTTTCACACTTTCGAGGACCTTCAGGATCTGCAAGAAGTGGGTGTTTTCAGACTTTAAAGGGAGAGTTAACCTATTGTAACATTGAAGCTGCACTAGATAGCCCCATTACAATGAGCAATGAAGTTAGATGCCCCTAGGCAAGTATGTTTGCCACTCCTTCACCGTCTCTGAAGTTAGCATCTCTCCCAACATTTGAAGAGCTATTCCCCGCCTAAATTTTAGCCTAGGTGCACCCCTGGATGTGCACACTTGCATTTTGTTAGGCAGGGAGGTAAGGGAAGCCTTACCCGAAACTGGCGGTGTTAAGGTTCTACGGTGTTTGTTCAGAAAAATTGACTTGAACAAACGCAATAAAACTTTAAAGCTGCTATTTTGAAGAAAGACTTCCTTAGCCTTTCTGCATATTGAGCTTTAAAATATACTATTTCATGGTTGGTCCCCACACCAGACCATGGGGGGGTGGGGTAGAACAGTGGGGGTCGCCGCCTCCAAGTTTTCCCCGCCTATTTCCTGAAGTGCCCCCTCCCATTACCACCTAGCCGCCCACCTCAAAATGTAGGTTTCGTTGCGCCCCTGAGCCTCACACTGTTTATGCAAGTACTGTGGGAAGGTAGGGTTAAGGGTATAGGGGGTGTGGGTTAGTCCTTCTTTTATGTTGTTGGCTGTCCTTTTTTTGTCTTGTAAATCTGGTCACCCCAAATTGGAGTCTCACCTCTGGGACACTGTTGCTCCTGCGGGCGCATTATTAGGTGATTTAAGGTAGGAGATTTCCCTCGTTTCAGCCTTATATCTTAATCTCCCCAACGAAACACATGCACTTGGAGCCCTATTTCTCCCGCACGGGCCCGTATTTTGCGATTTAATGTAGGAGCCGACCCACTGTCAGTACAGTTTCTTAATCTCTGGGGTACTGGAGGCCTCCTGATCTCTGGGATAGGCGGGCTCTTCTGCCGTGCTCCCTATTAGATGCATTACGGTAGTTGCTGTCCCTCCTCCCGGTGCTGCTATGCTACGCTCAGACACTAGGAGCTGTCTCTGGTGCTGAAAGCAGCGGAGCCGCTGTGAGCAGCCTGGAGCTGAATCCTCTGCCAAAGCTTCCAGCTCCGAGCCCCCTCCCTCTCCACTCTCCAGCTGATTGCAATCACACAACAGAGCCACAGCCAGCCCTAGCAAGCAGCCAGCTCCCCCCGGCCACAGAGGGGGCTCGACTGCGTGCACCCCGCGGCCCCTGCTGCACACCTGAACCCCGGTGGAACCCCTCTCCAACCCGTGCTTATCTCTTCTCCTGCCCTCGCCTCCTGAAGCCACAAAGTGTCTTGGACTGTCACCTAAGGAGGAGGGCGAGGAGGCTGCTCCTGGAGTCTGGTCCATGAGGAGGGCGTTTCGACCCCCGTTCACCATGTATGCTGTCTGCCTGCTGCTCGCCGCTCTCCCCTTGCACAGCCGGGCTCAAGGTAAGGACTCGGGCGCTCTTCTCGCTTTGTTTCCGATTGGTGCTTCTTCCTGCTAAGTCGCCGTCCACTTCGGTCTGGTGGGGTCCCAGACGCTCCATCAAACAGGTCACTTCTGGTCAGCTCATGGCCGCCCTGCCGTCTGGGCGGGCTGCTTCCCAGCCTCCTTCTCGCGCCCCATGACGAGGACCCTCCGGTACTTTCCCGTGGCCTTTGAAGAGGTGTTTCCTGGCCCCTGCCGTCCGAGGGTCTTCCGCCTCCCAGACAGGCGGTCCCTCCTGGTCCTTCCCTTCTGACCCCTGACATCTAGTGGGGTCTCTGCAGCCTCTTGCTAGTCACCTGAATGAAGTATCTTCTGGTCCCACTACGGGCATCCTTGAGAGATCTCCCTGGTACTATGGTGGCGCCCTTCTGCGCTCTTCCCCTGCCTCCTGTCGAGGTGTCTCCTGCTCCTTCCCCTGGCTGCAGACACGGGGTCTCTCCTGGTCCTGCCTCGTGCCTTCTGGTGGGGTCCCTTCTGCCCCTTCCGCATGCCCTCCGAGCAGATCCTGTTTGGACCATCTCTCTGCCGCCTGATGAGTGCTCCCCTGGTCGTTCCACGTGCGCTCTGCCGAGGGCACGCCTGGCACTGCCTAGTGTTCCTCTGTGTACTCTGAGGTGTCTCCTGCCCATGCCATCTGATGAGGTTCCTCCTGCCCCTGCCCATGCCATCTGATTAGTTCCCTCCTGCCCCTACCCGCACCAACGGATGAGGTAACTCCTGCCCTTGCTATCTGATGAGGTGCCTCTGCCCATGCCATCTGATGAATTGCCACCTGGCACTGCCCATGTCAGCCACGAGGTTCCTCCACCCGTGCCTATGCCATCTGATTAGTTCCCCCGTGCCCATATCCGCACCAAGGAATGAAGTAACTCCTTCCCGTGCTATCTGATGAGGTGCCTCTGCCCCTGCCCATGCCATCTGATGAATTGCCTCCTGGCACTGCCCATGTCAGCCTACGAGGTTCCGCCACCTGTGCCTATGCCATCTGATGAGGTCCCTCCAACCCTTACCCGCACCAAGGGATGAGGTAACTCCTGCCCATGCTATCTAATGAGGTGCCTCTGCCCCTGCCCATGTCATCTGAGGAATTGCTCCTGCCACTGCCTATGCTATCTGATGAGGTCCCTCCTGCCTTCTGTTGAGGTTACCTTGCGGTTTCTGTGCTCTTGTCCAAGCCACTCCTGGCCATTAGGAGCTCTTTTCCACTGATGTCCCTCCTTGCCCTTCTCTGTCCACGTGAGTCCTTCCTGTATCCCACTTTTACACTCTGAAAGGGGAGTTGTGGGGGCGGGGGTACCAGATGCGGCCGCCCCTGCCCTCTGTGCTCCTATCTGGATCTCCCTCTTAGCCTCTGGGGTCTTTCGTAGCCCCCCCACCCCCATGCCCCCCGGGGTCTAGTAGAATTGCCCCTCGTCCCCTGAACTCCTGTACCATCACCCCACCTTGATCTCTGCACACAGGTCTACGGCGCTCCTGCCCGCTGTCTCTCTCTTATCCCTGCACCCTCGTGCGGTCCGTGGCGGGTGCCTGCCCTCCCGGGAGGTCTCGGGTGCTCATAGCCCACTCGTAGATGCATGCCCTCGTAGGGTCCGGTGTGAACGCAGACATTGCCCGCTGCCGGTCTCCCCGCCGAGCGAGCGCGCCTTCCCCTCGTAATGAGCGTTTAACTAAGTAAACCCTTTCCCCATTTCGCTTTTAATTCCTGCTTGGTCGAATCGCTCTGTGGAGCCCCGACGGACGCTTTGCAATAATTCGCCTTCGTGCTAAACCGAAACATTGGATTCCAGTGGCGGGGCGTGTGCTTGGCGGGTTCCTCTGTTCTGGAAGTCGAGTGCCTGGGGTCTCCCATAATTACTCCTTTCCGATAATCTCATTTTGTTGCAAAAGGAAATAGCATTTAATCACTCTCCCCCCGGAATAACAGGATTGTTACGCTGCGATTTGCTTCAACAATGCGCCGCTGAGCGCGCGCGTTGCTCGCGTGACGAGCCTGTTGGCACACGATGTGGCACGTGGTGCGGGGAGAGGGCATGGTGCAATTGGTAGTGTGGGTATTTGGGTGCACCCCCTTGACCACAGACTGGGATCTCGATTGGGGGCCCTGGAGCTGCACGCCGAGTCTTCTGGACTGGAAGCAGCGGCTGCTCAGACAGTCCACAAAGTTAGTTTCCGACACTTTTTCGCTGGAGCAGGCGCTGCCTATGAAACGTGCTCCGAGATGACACACTGCTCTGGGCTTTGGGTTCCATTCACTGGCCCCACGTCAGCACCACTCAGACATGCATGGCCCCGTACCCCCAGGTAGAGCCCCTATTTCAAAGCCTGAACTCCTTTTACAGCTCCTCGAGACAAATCTATAGGGTGCTCACAGCGCCTGCTTCTAGGCAGTGCCAATGTTGCAAAATAGTGGAGAAAGAAACATACGCCCAGGATCACACAATTTGCCCAAGTGCTAATACCAGAATCCAAAGTTGACATCTGGTGGGGAAGCGTACTCGAAAATACCGAAGCCGAAAATACCGAATTTAAAACGCCGCATTTCACCGAATAGATGTGTGGGAGTGATAGGTTAGGGTGATAATAAACGTGGGGGGTTATGTGGGGGCTGCGGTGGTCTCTCGTCGCATATATATGCGGAGAAATAGCTTTCAAGAAAAAAGTCGGCATTTTAGGGCTTCGGTATTTTCTACCACTAGCCCACAGCTCCTTCCCTAGCCCACAGCTCCTTCCCTAGCCCACAACTCCTTCCCTTTATTGTAATCGTTATGATATACCGCGCTACACTCCGTGTTATCTAAAACTGTGCAATCCAATATCACCCCTCCTTCCACCCGCCACCCCCGCTCTCCCCCCAGCCACCAAGAAAAACCTAGGCATTGGCAACAAGTCCACTCGCTCCTAGTTGTCCGACCCAGAGACGACAATTGAATTTTTATGCAAGAAAACAAGGCTGCTCCTTAAAAGGCCATATGTACACTGATCGAGGTACCCCCCCCCCTATACCCCCTCCCCACTTCTTCTATGGTAACCCCTTGAAGTAGTCGAAGGCCTAGGGGCAGTGCCGTCTTAAGCGGAGGGCTTGGGAGCGCGAGACCTGGCCGTGCCATTACTTCTGGTTCTGTATAAGAAGTTACTGGCAGGAGGAGCGGGGGGGGAGGGCTGCGACGCGTGCATCTCTTTCCCCGTGGTCTGGAAATGGAGACCCCGAGCTCAGGAAAGGATCTCTTTGCCCCATGCCCCCTCTCCCACCGCTCGTGAGCCCACGCAGAGGCTTTGCGCCCTCTCTGGGAGGCTGCTTCGGTAGGAACGTGCGATTGAGCCTGGGCGTATTTCCGGCCGCCCATCCCAGATCGGCATCCTCGGGCTTCCGGTGGTACCCCTAACAGTGCGAGGTCTGGGGGGCAGATTCACATCCCGCGAGGGGACGGAGCCGTCTGCGCATGCCCCGCTAGCCATCTCGCCCACCCGCTGCTGATGTGGAGCAAAGTTGGTGCATTTTGGAAATGTGGATCTTGGCCCAAATCTGTCACATTTGCGGGCGGGGATACATACTTTGCTCTACGCCAATTATGACGCAAATGGCGAGAGTGGCGCCTGCAGATCGAGGCTATTATTATAAGTTTTCAATGTGTCTGGCTGTAGGAGTCTAATCTGTTCTGCCCCCCCCCGCACCTATTTTAGTTTAGGGGACACCTTCAGCCAAGAGTCCTCCCCCTGGGTCTCTTCAAATGTACTATCACCATTAGTGGATTGGAGTGAGTGTAATGTACTTCTCACAGCGCACATGTCACGCGAGGGCGACTTCAGGGTGCTTGTGGCAAGAGCCACAACGCCATCAATGAGTGGCGCAACCGATAAGGGTGGACCATATTAAGCAGATCCGGACCCCAGGCTTCACCCCACAGCCGGCCTAGACTGTGCGCACCAATGAGACCCCCGCTGTGCTGTCTGAAGTGAGCCTTTCCGGTAGTAAACCAGAGGCTCTGTTTCCGAGGCCGCCTCTGCCGGCGCCTGTGTGCGCTGTGGCACGCGGACCCAGACTGCCCGCGGTCAAAAACTTGGGGGCTCCTCCTTCTCCCACTTAGCTGCAAAAATCTGGAACATCATCCCGAAAGATATAAGAAACACCAAAGACCACCTACAATTCAGAAAATTACAAAAAACCTGGCACTTCAACATCACAGATTCAAAATGAAAAAGCAAAACAACCGAACAGGAAACACAAAGAAAAGAATGACAAATGACATCCAGAACCGAATAAAGAAACTCTTACTACAGCAAGAGAGACATCAAGTCGAACAGGACACAAGCAACACCCATGAGGACAGAAAACAGCATCCTAGCCAATTTCCAGCGAACAACCCCACCCACTCCATAACTGCTACTAAATATCATACTTGTATAGAGTTGTGTGAACGTTAGCACTTGCCACACTCAAACTAAGTTGTGGGTATTGGCAATTAGCATTTCCGGTAGTAAACCAGCGGCTCTGTTTCCGAGGCCGCCTCTGCCGGCGCCTGTGTGCGCTGTGGCAGGCGGACCCAGACTGCCCGCGGCCAGTGTTTGCAGACTTGATATCCGCCTGGCACGTGTGCGTGTGTGCCCACTGCACCCCAGACTCGTGCTTGCTGTTTTTAGTTGTCACGTTTACTCAGTCTTGCCCTTACCTCTGGCTGCTAAATCATGTACGATGAGTTAAAAATGCGATTTATTCAATCAAATGGACTGAATCGGGTGAAATGAGATGATTTGGGGTAACTGTGTGACGCTGCACCGCCTATGACGAGTATCACTGATATGTGTGTAGCCTGTAAGGAATCTGCAGCTAGGGTGGGGTGGGGTAGGAAGGGGAGGCCGCGGGTGGTAAGGGGAGGCATTTTGCCTCATGTGAAAATCCGTTGCTTTGTGAGATGGCAGAGGGCCCTGGCATGGATTGGTTAATCACAGGGCGGGAAAGAGAAAGCTTTAGGTGCCGAGTAGTATGGCCCGAGTGCGGGTGGTGAAAGGCCCAGGATGGTGAGAGCTAGGATGTGATGGGGAGGTCCAGGATGTGATGGCGAGGACCTAGATGTGATGGCGAGGCCCTGGATGTGATGGGGAGGTCCAGGATGTGATGGAGAAGACCTAGATGTGATGGCGAGGCCCTGGATGTGATGGGGGGGCCCTGGATGTGATGGGGAGGTCCAGGATGTGATGGGGAGGCCCAGGATGTGATGGAGAGGCCTAGGATGTGATGGCGAGACCCAGGATGTGATGGGGAGGGCCAGGATGTGATGGAGAGGCCCAGGATGTGATGGTGAGACCCAGGATGTGATGGGGAGGGCCAGGATGTGATGGGGAGGCCCAGGATGTGATGGTGAGACCCAGGATGTGATGGGGAGGCTCAGGATGTGATGGGGAGGCCCAGGATGTGATGGGGGGGCCAGGATGTGATGGTGAGGCCCAGGATGTGATGGGGAGCCACAGGATGTGATGGGGAGGGCCAGGATGTGATGGAGAGGCCCAGGATGTGATGGTGAGGCCCAGGATGTGATGGGGAGGGCCAGGATGTGATGGAGAGGCTCAGGATGTGATGGTGAGACCCTGGATGTGATGGGGAGGCCCATGATGTGATGGGGAGGCCCAGGATGTGATGGTGAGACCCAGGATGTTATGGGGAGGGCCAGGATGTGATGGTTATGCCCAGGATGTGATGGGAGCCCCAGGATGTGATGGGGCGGCCCAGGATGTGATGGTGAGACCCAGGATGTGATGGGGAGGGCCAGGATGTGATGGTGAGGCCCAGGATGTGATGGGGAGCCCCAGGATGTGATGGGGAGGCCCAGGATGTGATGGTGAGACCCAGGATGTGATGGAGAGGGCCAGGATGTGATGGTGAGGCCCAGGATGTGATGGGGAGCCCCAGGATGTGATGGGAGGGCCAGGATGTGATGGCGAGGCCCAGGATGTGATGGTGAGGCCCAGGATGTGATGGGGAGCCCCAGGATGTGATGGGGAGGGCCAGAATGTGATGGCGAGGCCCAGGATGTGATGGTGAGACCAAAGATGTGATGGGGAGCCCCAGGGTGTGATGGGGAGGCCCAGGATGTGATGGTGAGACCCAGGATGTTATGGGGAGGGCCAGGATGTGATGGTTATGCCCAGGATGTGATGGGAGCCCCAGGATGTGATGGGGCGGCCCAGGATGTGATGGTGAGACCCAGGATGTGATGGGGAGGGCCAGGATGTGATGGTGAGGCCCAGGATGTGATGGGGAGCCCCAGGATGTGATGGGGAGGCCCAGGATGTGATGGGGAGACCCAGGATGTGATGGGGAGCCCCAGGATGTGATGGGAGGGCCAGGATGTGATGGCGAGGCCCAGGATGTGATGGTGAGGCCCAGGATGTGATGGGGAGCCCCAGGATGTGATGGGGAGGGCCAGGATGTGATGGCGAGGCCCAGGATGTGATGGTGAGACCAAAGATGTGATGGGAGGGCCAGGATGTGATGGGGAGCCCCAGGATGTGATGGGGAGGCCCAGTGGTCAAGTCCTAAAAATTAAAGTGGGGGGACTTATCAAACGCAATGGGATGTGACACCGACAGAAATTGTCATAGCATAGCATATTGGCATAGCAAGGTGAAATATGCACATTTCAAATTGGCTTTGCATAACCACCCACATTGCACAGGACGAATGGCATTTGCCTTTCATAAAATAAACACACACACAAACCCAAGAGAGGATATTTTCTTCCAATAGTGTTTTTGAAAACGTTAAAAGGTGTGCATGTTTTAAACTCCAAGAACCAATACAAATGTTTTCTCTGGAACTTGCCGTACCACAATGGGACCTTTCACCTTTAGCTGTTTGTTGTTTTTCATCAGGTTATATAGTGCAGTGGTGAAGTGTCTGGCCTGCAAACCTGATGACTGCGTTCAATCCTCGAGGTCGGCTTCAATTCCTAAATTCAAAGAACACATTCAATGTTTCTCATTTTGGTTGGGGGGGGGGACTGAGTCCACCGTCTGAAAAAGGTGGGTGGACTCGGTCCACCCGTGTGTACCCTTGACTTGAGCCCTGGGGAGGCCCAAGTGCGAGTGGTGAAAGGCCCAGGATGTTATGGGGAGGCCCAGGATGTGATGGACGGGGGCCCTGCGAGTGCTGTGTGAGATAAGGAAAGCATTGCGTGTGTTGAGGAGCGGCCTTCTGTGGGATGTGTGAAGGCCTGTGTGATGGAGAAGCACTTGGGCCATGGGAAAAGCAGTGAAAGACCCTGGGAAATGCCCCAGGTGTCACAGAGGAAGGACTTAGTAGGAAGAGGATATGTTGGGGAAGACCATCTGCAGGCTAGGAGGACTAGGCTGTGTTGGGAGCAGGTCCTGGGTGCAAGGTGGGAAGGTCATGGCTGGAGTGGCCTGTATTGAACTTCGGAGATTTCCCGGCAGACCTCTGCTTCCTGGGCCTCTTTTGTGTATTATTATTATTATTTGTGTATTATTTCCACATTTTCTCATAGGAAAAGGGTTGGGCTTGCTGAAAATCTGTAATGTGGGGCCACTTTGAACATTATTTCCAGGACCTCTCATGGTTCCCAGTCCACCCCTGGGGAAGGTCACAAGTCTGACGGGGGAGAGTGATGTGGGAAGGCACTGAATGTGACCGGGAATTCAATGGGGAAAGCCTTGTGTGTTTAGTTTATTTCTTATATAGCGCAACACGCCCGCAGTTCTCAGTGCGCTTCCAAAAAACAGGATACAAAACAAACTTATCATATAACTACATAGCATAATCAAACATATGGTAAAAAATAAGCAAACTACCAAGGCGTACATAATCAAGGAAAAAACTCTGTTCTCAATCATTCTAAGCGTGGCAAATGAGGACATATTCTGCAAATTAGAGTTTTTGGTCACAAACAAGGGTAGGTTGCTAAGTCCACATCCAATAACAATGCAGTCTGTGTTATCAAGGGAGCACCAGTCCTCAATCTGTATCCTCTGAAGGACTCTCGGATCTTGAGTTCTGGCACAATTGAGGCCCACTCTTAGGCTGTGCCAGGCTAGAATGTTGTTTTTAAGCACCTCTCTAGATTCATAGTCCCTAGGCTTATTGGTATCCAGTATTTCCATCGAAAAAGTTTCCAACTAAACTTTTTCGATCAAAACATATCCATTGAAAAAATATGCATCTAAAGGGTAAAGGGTTAATTATTGTTGGGGTGGGTTTTTAAGGGTAAAAACAGGGGGTTGGGGGACTCCCCACACAAAATATGCAAAAAAAATTCATTAGATGCAAATGTTTCGATGGATATTTTTCAACGCAAAAACTTTTGTTGGAAAGTTTTCAATGGAAAGATCATAAACCGGCTTATCAGCATTAGTGATAATGAATTTTCTAGGATTCATGGCAAAACTCCTTAAAGTGGGGTCAGCTATTCGTGCCATACGGGGTCTTGCTTAAGCGAATATCCTTTAGGAGTGATGGATCAGGTAAGGTCCCGATTTCATAAACAAGGGAGTTCCACCAGACCAAAGATCACTGACTGCACCGGGAGCAGGCTTTGCTACGGAGGCTGGAGGGTTCACTCCTTTGTAAGGGGGCTCTTCAGGACAAGTGTGGCAGCCTTGACGAACACAGTTCTGATTATCAGAGGTTTGGCAGGACTTTTCTGCGCCAATAGGGTCAAATTGGGAACATTTGTCCGTGCTTAAAGGCTGCAACATATGGGTTTTAAGAGTCAAGGAAACAACCCAAGCACGGAGGTCTTCAGCATTGGAGCATGCATCGAGATCCCGCATAAAGTGCTCTTTAAGAAGCACCCAGTTTCCTGGAGTGTTTTGGTCGCCAGTCCCCTTTATAGGAGTTGACAGGACCCGTATGGGCCCATAACCTTCAGGCCTGTCGAAATCACCACCCTCTGAAAGGTCCCTGGTAGCCCTCAGATGAGCATCATGGGGGGATCCCCATATTCAGCAGCCGCACATGCATGGGGGAAGAGGGCCCCGCTAAAGCATCCTCAATTTTAATAGCGTCCCTCTTAGTGGCTTTGCTGGTGGCGAGGATGGAATTTTTCTAGAGTCTTTGTTTCCATTTTGCGCTTAATGCCAGGACTTCAGATACGCGACTACTGCTCCCACGAGGGATGGAAACTGTAGACTGTGACAAGGATTCCATTTTGCCTACAGGGCAGGGGTGTTAGGATGGGGCAAAATGCCGAGGAAATTGACTCGGGAAGATAGCTCAGCACCAATGTGCTCGCCTTGGAAGCAAGACGACGCGGAGCAACGCAGGTTCGATCCCCGGGTCTGCGCTTAGAAACCTCTGGGTGTTAAGCGCGTTATAAATAACCTATCATATCAACCTATCATAACATCCCTGATTGGTGAGTCCATATTGCTAATCAAATGATTTGTGGTGTTATCCCTTGTAACTGGCATTTTCTAAAAGATGGTTGAGTAAGGGCCAACAAAGAAAGAAACAGCAAAGTTTAGCAGGAATAGAACAGCAGGGCTTACCAAGAAGGCAGCGGAGGTTCAGCAGACCGCCGAGCAGTTACAGCAAGATCGACAGGCCATAGGGGCCCTCATGGGCATGGAAGACAGCAAGAAGGTTCCAATATTCCCCAGTATTCTCCGAGCACTTTCCTTAAAGAGAGAAATGCTCAAGTTTGGTCTGCGAGGATAGCTCAGAGGCCACGCGCTTTGTTATAAGGAAGGTCCTGGCAGTGATGAGGAAAGGCCATAAGTGTGATAAAGAAGCGTCTAAGGTGACGGCGACAGGCCTCGCGTGCCCTTGGGGCATGTGCTGGGTGAGGTGGAAAAAGCCTCGGTAAGTGGCTATTGTAGGGGTGGCATTGGGTACGGATGTGCTGTGGTTATGCCATTCTTGTGATAGAGAAGGTGCTGGTTGCAATGTGTGCTGGGAGTGCCCTGGGTGTGATTGGGAAGGGCATGTGTGTTTAATGCGGAAGCTTGGGTTAGTGGGAGAAGGGCCCTGCTGGGACGACACGTATTGGTGTGATGAGAGACATCCTTGAGTGTGATGAGAGAGATTCTTGAGTGTGATGAGAGAGATCCTTGAGTGTGATGAGAGAAATCCTTGAGTGTGGTTGTAAAAGGCCCTGCGGGTAATGAGGGAACTCGCTTGGCGTGATGTGGGATGGTCTTCCATGCGAGCAAGGCCCTGCTTTGAAGAGGAACCGGCTGGGTGTGATTAGTAAGTTCCTGAGTGTGACAGGAACAGGCCTGAGAGTAATGAGAAACGGCCAGGAGTGTGATGAACAAGGCCCTGGGTGTAAAGCGAGGAATCCTCAAGTTTGGTCTGCCAGGATAGCTCAGAGGCAACGCATTCGTTTTGGAAGCAAGACAACGCAGAGCAACACAGGTTTGAATCCCAATCCCACACTTCGACCAGTCTCCGGTATTAAGCGTGTTATAAAAGATGCACTAATTTGATGGGAAAGGGCATTGCTGTGACAAGCAAGGCCCTGCTTGTGAGGGGGGAAGGCTCCGCGTGTGATGGAGAGCGGCGCTGCGCGTGAGCTGGCGCCCAGAAGGCCGAGCTCTGAGTCATTCTGTGGCTGCAGCAGGGCCAGGCGGGAAGAATACTTCACTTTAGCAATAACTGCCTGCTCTGTGCAGTTAGCCCAGGCCCTGAATATCAATGCGCCGCAGGCACTGAGTGCACCCCGGCTGGGTGTTAATGTGGGAGCATCCTTCGCAGGGGAAGAAAAGGAAACGAGGACACCCCTCCCCCCACCCCCTCCCACCCCCAAACAAGCACATAAATAACAATAAAGTCGTTGTCATTCCCAGTAATGTATTACCCCTGCTTCCAGCTCAGCTTGGCAAGCTGATTATATACATATTGCAAAACAATCCTGCCAGAGGATGCCAAAAGCATGCGATGGAAAACAAATAAACCGCCAGCATGCGGCCCGTCTCCTAGAAGTACCTGCATTATTTCTTTTAATCTGATCACTTTGGTAATTGCATTTTTGGAAATGGTATTTAACAAACAGCCATCATTTCCAGGACACTGTCAGGCTAAAAATAGACATGGAAAGTTACTTAGGGTGCACAAAGGAGCAGGAGGTTCTGTGCTCTGCAGTAACAGGAAGATATAGGCCGCGCATAGCGCGCAGGCACGCCACCCTGCATCCTGGCCCTGCCATAACTGCAGCACCCTTTATGCTCCACCCCCTCCCCATCGGCTGAATGACCGCGAGTACTGCTACTACCACTGGTAAATGGCACTGTGCTCGCTACCACTATTAGTAGTGGTAGTCACATGGATATTCCTGTGAATGGCACTGCTGCTGGCACCACGCAAGGTGCCACGGCTAGTAATATTATTACTACTATTGCTTCTCTTAATACCCCAGCAGCGAAGACTGTCATGGGTACTATGGTTGATACAAGTAATTTAATTCCTATTCCTCATGTCTACTATCACTACTGCTGTTACTAGTCCTGCTACTAGTCTAGTGCTGTGGATAGTTTTAACTGCACTGCAACAACAAAACTACCACTACTAGCGCCCCTTCTACTGTTACCAAAATGACTACTACAGCTAGCACTATACACAGAAAAAGGCAGAGCCCTTTCCTGGGTCTTAGCTCTCCTTTTTTATTATAGTTATCCAAGTAACTACTGGCTGCAAGGAGAGTGAAACACAGGAACTCAGGCCGGGATTCTGGAATAATTCGAAGAAGCAATGTGTGTTCATCACTCTCAGCCGGTGTCAGGAATATTCATGAAAACTGGCTCAAATATGTTAGTGAGTGTCAAGATTTATTTTCTAAGTGTCAGCCGACACGTGTTTCGACCTACCTGCTGTGGTCTTCCTCAGGGCTTTCAATTGAATATTTCCGTTCTCATCATGCATAATGCAGGGAGCCAATTTGCCCAATTGCTGTGTTTAAGAGGTCAAAGTATTTCAGGATACAGTACTAGGACAGATGCCAAAATGCCTAAATAGCGGCCTACTTGAGTTACGCGGCACAAGTGTGGTGGTGTGTGTCGGTGTGCAGCGTTGTGTCGTGGACCCCAAGCAGTGCAAAGTCACTTTGAACCATGCAAAAAATTCCATGAATCGGCCCCTAAATGTGCACATTTATGCCTGGGGCATTCTGCGTGGGCTGCTTTTTGCGCCGGTTTTAGGCAGCAGCGTTAAAAGGCTCTGTGTGTTTATCACCAGCAAATACCCACACTCTGGGATGCAAAAAACAAAACCAGTGTTTCTAAGGAAGGTGGAGAGACGAGCGCGTCCAGTATTCCGCACTGCAGCGTTGCACAAAATTATAACGACCTAATGCATGACTGCAAATTGAATGCATTTGCTTCAAGCTCACACGCTCCCGTCAGTCGACGGTGCCATGTCCTTTTTTGATGTAGTGCGTAATGCTGGCGATCTGATTGTTTCTAAGTGCTCCGAGTGGTGGATGATACCAGATCTCTGGCACGCGGGTTTGCCGACGGCCACACAGACTTGTGAAGTGGAGAAGCCGGGATTACATATACATAAACTGTGCAATTTAATCAGAGCAGCCAGGCTGAGAGGAACACCGGGTACACGTTCTGACAAAAGATTGCGCCAGATAGATGTTGGTAAGTTGGTCGCCCCCTCCTCCCCATGTCAATCATGGATAATCGGATATGCAACTGCCTGGGGCTTAGGATATGGAACGTCCACAAACCATCAAGCCTCCACGTGTACCACATACTTCCATATGGAGGGAGGGGGGGCGAGCGTCTGCTCTGGTGCGCAGTGGCTCGCGTTACAGCTTGCATAATGCGCTCGGAAGAGCGATTCGCTCGAATAACCCTGCCTTTTCTGTGTGTATATTCCCGTAGATCTGTTCTATAGTACACACCACAAACTGCATTATCCTGTTGCCATCAGCAAACACTCAGCTGGGCCGCATTGGGCCGTGCAGCGCCGCGAGGTCACGTAAAGGCCACGGGCGCGCTTTGCAAGTAACCTGTGAAGTAATGACAGGAAGCACGAAGAAGACAGCCATACACAGCTCTCAACCCGCTGTGCTATCTTCCTGGTGACTGTATAGTCACGATTTACTGATTGATAGTTTATTTGAATAGCGCCTATACCCGTGTTTCAAAGCGCTTCAGGGGAGGGAACCGGGGGAAAATACAATAACATTCTTACAAGGCCTTGAGACAAAGAATGTGGAATTAACTATGGTACTAGGCCAGGGAGTGTAAGAGCACTGACAATGATTTGTGAAGTGGGTGGGGAAGGCGGGATTTACATACTCTTGGTGCCCGGTTCCGTCCAATGGGAAGGCTAGGTGGTAATGTTTGATCTTGGCGAGGAATAGCATTCGAAGATATATGCCATTAGGTCCACACCGGCACTCTGCGACTCAAAGTCCCCTAAAACACGCCCACCCTGCACGTCGCGTGGAGAGAAACGCAGAGGACATGGCCGCGGGTGGTACATTAATTGGAAGCAAAGGCGGGTGGGGTGCCCTGTTAAGGCCATTCAGAAACCGCACTTGATGGGGTTAATGGAGAGCGCGAGCAGAGCGCCAGTGGCGTTTACGCTACGTTACCTACACAGCGCCGCCACGTTGGTTTCTTGGCACTGGGACCAGAAACGGAAGATTACTATTTATTTGTCTGACAGTTATTCGAGTCAAAGGAGGCGAGAGCCCTGTTCCTCGGATAGCCATGGTGTGCAGGCGAGGACCGTGCTGCCCCCGGAAGCGCCTGGCAGTGTAGGTGGTAAACGCGTTCCCCCTCAAGGCACCTGGCAGTGCAGGTGATCACTCTCAAGGCACCTGGCAGTGCGGGTGATGGGCGTGCTGCCCCCGAAAGCGCCAGGCCGTGTAGGTGGTAAACGAGTTCACCCTCAAGGCTCCTGGCAGTGCAGGTGATCACTCTCAAGGCACCTGGCAGTGCGGGTGATGGGCGTGCTGCCCCCGAAAGTGCCAGGCCGTGTAGGTGGTAAACGGGTTCACCCTCAAGGCACCTGGCAGTGCAGGTGATCACTCTCAAGGCACCTGGCGGTGCGGGTGATGGGCGTGCTGCCCCCGAAAGTGCCAGGCCGTGTAGGTGGTAAACGGGTTCACCCTCAAGGCACCTGGCAGTGCAGGTGATCACTCTCAAGGCACCTGGCGGTGCAGGTGATGTTCGCGCTTCCCAAAAGCACCAGGCAGCGCAGATGATGCGCGTGGTCGATTTGTGGGGTGCTTAAGGTGGGCTTGATGAGTCTGTTGGCTATCAAAGTGCCTTGAGTTGGAGGTTATGGTGGCGGGGGGCGTTCTGAGAGTACCCAGAGTTGGAAGCCATTTAGTTCTTGAGTGGCTGCGAGGTTTCTGAGATGTGTGCATTGCTTCTTGGAGTGCCTGTGGCGGAGGTGTTAAGCGCACTAGTTCTGAAGCGCCTCGAGGTGGAGGAGATGAGTGCACCACCTCTCGCAGCTCCTTCTGCCAGGGTTGATGTCTCTTTTGGTTATCAAAGCCTGTTGTGCATTGAGTTCTATTCTCAAAACACCTTCTGGTGGAGGTATTAAGTGCACTAGTTCTCAAGCGCCTTGAGGTGGAGGAGATGAGTGTGTTTGTTGTGTGATGAGTGTGAGTGATGGATATAGCGGTGTTGAATTCGCTCGTTCCGCTGTCATTTCAAAAGTAGAGGCGAAGAGTGGGCTGGTTCTTAAAGTGCCTTGAGGCAGAGATGAGTGTGCCGGTCCATGATGTGCCTTGAAGACGATATGAGGCACAAGATAGCAAAGCATCGGCGTTGGAGGTGAGTGTTGTTCTCTTTCTCGAAGCACTTGGAAGAGCCCTGTGGATGGAGTTGCTGGCTCTTCAAGGGCGTTTGAGGTGATGAGGCTACCATTTCTCGAAGCGCCTTGAGGTGGAAGCGATCGCTGTACTTCTCAACACGACTTGAGGTAGAGGGGCTGAGTGTGAGGTGTCGTGGAGCACACTGAATGCAGGTGGAGGGGATGAGGAGGCTGCTGATTCGCAAAGCACCTCGAGGCAGCGATGATGAGCAGCCTAGCTCGCAAAGCGCCTTCAGGCGGAGGTGGCGAGGGCCCTATTTCTCGAAGCCCTCGGCAGTGTAGGCGATGGCGGTTTTAGGTCTCAGAGTGCCTCGAGGTTGAGGTGTTGAAGCTGCTGATTCTCAAAGCACCTCGAGGCACTGATATGGAGGTGAGTTGACTAGTGCACAAAGCGCCTCGACACTAAGGTTGTAAGTGTCCTATTTCTCGAAGCACTGTGCAGTGGAGTTCATGGAGGCGTTAGTTTTCAGTGCACCTTGAGGTGGAGGCGAGGAGGCTGCTGATTCTCAAAGCACCTCGAGGAAGAGCTGGTGACTAGACTGGTTCATAAAGCGCCTTGAGATCAAGGCGGTGAGTGCCTTATTTCTGGAAGCACTCAGCAGTGGATGTGAGTGCGGCGTTCGTTCTCATAGTGCCTTGAGGTGGAGTGATCGCTGTGCTAGTTTTTATAGTGCCTTAAGGCGGAGTAGTTAAGTAGGCGGATTCTCGAAACGCCTCGATACTGAAATGAGGAGAGCGCCCTGCGAACACCGCATTTCATCACAGACGTCCGCGGTGAAACCCCGCGCCCGCGTGCGTTGCCTTGATAACAGGACGCTGTACCTGTCAGTGGGCGCTTCAGGCTCCGCATCCGCTAGGCATTGCGGCAGGCATCCGAACATATATACATGTATGCTTTAAAGTAACAACACAAGGGGGGATGGAGGGAACAAATGGAGTGGAAAATTACAGAGGTGGAATGCTTCCCGCAGTCGCGGAAGGGGGGGGGGCGTCATTGGGGAGACGGCTCGAAGGTTGAGCCGCTCGAATATAGCGGAGAGCAGTTATTGCGGCAGGAGAGGCGTGTATATCCAAACTTGCAATGGTACACTTTTATTTTATTCGTAATGGCATCCGGGGTATTTTGTGCGGCACAGGCCCAGCCCCAGGGACCTAGAGAGCGCTGTACCAAGAAGCATGGGGGGGGGAGGGGCGGTCTGCTGCACATTCTACACACGGCACGCGCGCCTCATGTGCAGTGTGCACCCCGGCTCGTGGTATCGTCCCCAGGGCCGGCCCCAGGGCTGCCAGCGCCCTGCGGGAGAGTTCCGACCTCATTACAGACCACCCCATCACACATGCAGAACAGCAGGGGGCTCGGTTCTGTTGTCTAATCCGGCTGAGTTGCCTAGAATGCCCAGCTGTGTGCCAGATGTTTCCATGGTGTCATGCCCCGGATACTTTCCTGCACCTGGACCCTGGCGGAGTGCCGTTGAGGGCAGAGCATAATATGGGATAGGATGATGGCTCTTCCGCCGGATTCCAGGGGACCGGAAGTTGTCCCACTTGTTCCTGCCCGCGCGCAGCGCCTGCCCGGCCAGTGTGGTGGCGTTCCCTGCTGACGCGAGCGCTGGCCATAGTCTGGCAAAGACCCCTTCTCTCGGGGAGTGGGAAGCGCCAGCCCTACCCGTCACCCGCCACTCACCGGGGTGGCGTATCTCTTGCCAGCTCACTCACTGCTCCGAACAAGCACACTCTGGACATGGTCGGACTGGGCCATAAAATTGACTCGGGCACCAATGAAAAAGTGGCCCACCGTTGCAAATGACTATTCATTTTGTGACAGTTTGAATAGTACCCGAGGCGGAGTTTTTTTAATAACATGTGATGAAAGTTGTGCATTTTAAAGAATGATTATTCTGCCACACTGGTCAAAACTACCAGCCGAACAGCGAAGTAACCCACCAAGTGGCCCGCGTCAGCGTTTTGCGTTTTTGGTTTGGCCATGGGCCTGTCGCCCTAGCGGCCAGTCTGAGCCTGATTCTGGACTTTCGATTCACCTAAAGCAGATCAACGTGCCCATCCTCCATTTGCAAAAGCAAGACAGTGACGCAGACGACCTGATATTGCTCCATATTGACCCATCAGCTGCCCGCGCTACACACACTAGAACTCCCCCTGCCTTGAGCATGGAACCCCCCTGCACCGAAACTAAAAACACACTCCGATTTCGTTAGCAGCACTTATCCTGCTAACTGTCTGTAACATACTCAGCTGTAACCGTCACCTAGGCGCGCAAGGGGTCTCTGCACTATACAAATGTACACATAAAATAAATAAAGAAATAAATACATCGAAAATCCAATTCTTTGGAGCCTCTGGAGGATATGGCTGAACTACTTAATGAACAGACTGGAACGGCTCAGGCCTGCAAGGAATCTATGGGCAACCGCGGCAGCAACGTTCCCCATCATATGATAGCTTATTTATAACGTGCTTAGTACCCAGAGGTTTCTAATCGCAGACCCAGGAATCGAACCTGTGTTGCTCTGTGTCGTCCTGCTTCCAAGGAGAGCACGTTGGCCATGAGCTATCCTCCCAAGGCTTTTTCCCATGGAAGTTCTGCCATCTTGTGCGCACATCCCCAGACTCATGCACATGCCCAAAAAATGCCCCCTTCCCTCGAGTAGTTACCATCTGACCATTTTGGGCCTATGGCTTTTCCTGAAAGACTCAGATGTCCCATCAATGAGAGGACAAGGGTACTTCCCTGCATGTGGTCTCCTCTCCCTTGCCCATTTCTCTCCCAATCCCTTGTCACCAAGGATGCCTTCCTAGGTCTTGGGGCACCTACCTGCTTCCAGCCCATGTAATCATTTCTCTCACTCCTTCCACTCCTAATCTCAATAGTGCTTTAAAGCAAATCGTTTTTTCTTCTAGGCAGCACTATAGAAAATAAAAACACTCTCCCTGGGGCTAGTAGTTTACGGCCTGGCCAGCTGGAAGTCCTTCACCCATCTCCAGTGACCTGGCCAAGGACCTAGACTGGCAAGGCACTTGGAAGTAGAGGTACATTTATTTATTTATTTGATATTTGTGGAACGCGCCGAACCCAAGGGCATCTGGGCGTTTGATATTCATCACACAAAATCACTGCCTGCCCCCAGGTACATTTTCTTTATCATGTGTGCCTTGTGCCCCCACCCAGTTCTGCTCGTCTGTGTGAGGAACCTAAGCACCTGGATTCTTTGAGACTCTTTCACTGTTTAAATACTAGTTTGACCTTTTGACAATTTAAATAATTCAACAGCTGGAGTCCCATCTCAATTCAACACTCTTTGCTGTATTCATTTTTCATTACCTGGTTGCATTTAGACCCAGATTGTTCTTACGTGCACCCCATCTCGCTAGGTTCATTTAATCAGCATGGCTACCTGTTTATATATTTTTTGAACCTTAATGTTTTTCTATCGCCACTGTTTTCCATTGCATTTGTTTCTTATATAGCCCAGGTGTATGTCTTGAGCTCATCCATCACTACCAACAGGAGAGCCAAGGGTTCCCTGAGGTGTCAAGGTTCAGCTATTTCTTTAAACGTTTCTGGACCATCATGTTGTGGAAGCTTGGGTACACCTTGTTGTCGACCTTCGGCTGAACCATGGGAGATCTGGCAAACATACATGACATCATGTTGCAACAGGCTTAAACCTTACACCTCCTTATATACACCAGGACTGATTGACCATAAATGCACTTTCCAAACACACGAAACATGATGGCACAAAAATCCATACATGAGGGCCTCCTCACCTTAAAGGCGTTGTGACGTATTCGGTGGGCACTCATCGTTGGGTACTCATCACTGAAGCTAAAGCTGCATATTTCTCTGCGACTATGGGGTGATGCCCCTTTGTGGCTTTAAAGCACGTCTCCAACCTATTAATCCTCCAGTTCACAGGAACATGCAGCACGATTAACAACTTCTTCCACACCAAGAATGATAAATCAAGCAACGTATCAATGTCTCAAAATCGGTGGCCCTCCCTGCTCACCATGCCACCTCATGCAACACAACCCCGGACTGCCTTCACATCCCTCACACACCAGGTGCTGTTGATACTCTCACATCACTAACACCCACCTCATACAAGGAGAACATCACTCCCCCTGCCATCATGAAACAGTTCCCAGGATCTACCCGGGCTCCCGCTTCTCCGTATAGTCAGTGCCTCCCTTGACCAGGGCATCTTTCCAAGCACCCCAAGAACAGTATGAATACTCCAACTCCTCAATAACACACTATACACCCGTACGACCTTGCCAATTACTAGTCGAACACTAGCCGCCTGTTTATTAGTAAAATACTTTAGAAGATAATTGCCAGCCAACTCCACGATTGAATTAACCAATAAGGCCTGCCCTGGATCCTCATTGCTCTCTCTGCTCTTCACACATGCAAACCGACTCGCAGATAGAATGGGGTTCATAGTCACAGTCCTCAACTGGTTCGCCTCCTATCAGATAGATACAATCCGTGCAGCCGGGTTGCTTCAAATCTGGCCGGTGCCCGTTCACCTGCAGAGTCCCGCCGTGATCAATACTCCCCCCAGAGGATCTTCAATCTCTACATGGAGCATCTGGGTCACTTCTCGACCACCCTAATATCGTACTTCACTAGTACGCTGATGATACTCAGTTATACCTCTAAGTGATTTGTACGCAAGTATTTCATACCTCTGGAAATGCCTCGCCTCCGTCCAGGTTTGGATGACAAGCACATACATACCTGGAACCCAATCCCGTTAAAAGTGAACTCATCCTAGTAGGTCTACCATAGCCACCTAGGGCGATCCAAGGGTGGCAGAAGGACATCCCCCTGATGGACTCACACCACAGTTTTCCCTGTGGGCCAAATCACTCAGGTTCATGATTGGCAGCACTCTCTCCTTCTGGCAACATCAATCCTTGCCTGTTCCTCCTCCGGGAGAAGCAGCATAATGATGAAAGGAGAGGGATGAGTTTATGATTACTCTCTCGAGACCCGAGAGGCTCAACAACTCCCGGGGCCTCCTATCTGATACAAAAAAAAAAACAAAAAAAAAAAAACATATCAACATAGCGCCTTTGGTGAAAGGCGCTTTATAAAATTAATAAATATACAAATACAAATACAAACAAAAAGCCCAAAACTCCCGGTATCCAATAGCACTTCTGCAGAAGATAAATCCCCTCCTTCCACCTGAGGATTTCAGAAGAATGGCCAGGCCCTAGTGATCTCATACCTCGACGGAGGGAACACCTGCCTCACTGGCCTCCAAGACAAACACCTGGGCCTTCTTAGGGTCTGTAAATACGCCACTGCGCGCCTCGTGATGGGAACTAAGAAATGTGAGCGCATCTCTTCTATCCCAAGAGAATTACACTGGCTGCACATTCCGGCCAGGATACTCTTCAAAACTACTGTCATCACATATAAGAAAACCACTGCACCAACAACAGCCTGCCTAGCCACAAAACGCACAGGCTCAGATGGAGACTCAGCCCTCTAGGAGCCAGACCATTGTGAGGGGTGAGGCTTAACTGGCCCACAAGGAGAAAACCAGGGGCCAGGCCTTCTCTTTCAATGCCCCAGCCTACTGGAACAATATCCTGGTCACAATCAAGAGTGCTCCAATACTCCTGAAATGTAGGGAGGAACTCAAGACCCTGCTCTTCAGGGAATGCCGTTCAGCACTTAGGACCTGAGATTCTTGCTCTGTACCAGCCCTGTAGTAGGGACCATCCTTAGTACTATAACCTGTGGCCTCCCCTCCCACTGACCTCTATTAACCACACATGACTTGAACAGTACTGTGTTGTTTCCTAGATAGGTTAACACCATATAAACCGAAAAACAATAGAATGCAGTGCCTTAAGCCTCTATCATCAATTTCCCTTTGCCCAGTGGTTTTGCTTTGGAAGGGAGAGCGATCTCCCCTTAGGCCCATCTATGCTGGTTTCATGTGAACTCTGAATACTAATAGAAGCTTGCACTAGCGAGCACTTCCAGAATCTTGCATAATGTGAATTTGTAGAAGCTGGCACAGGTTGGCAGTGAGAGAATTTGGCATAGTGTGCCAAGCTACCACTTGAGGCAGTGTGAAAAGCTTGAAGACAAGCTTGCACTAGTGAGCAGCACGAGAAGTGTCACATGATGGGCACTGTGAGAAGCTGCTATAACAGGCAGTTTAATATGATTGCACTGGCAGGCAGCTTAAGAAGCTGGCCCATGTGGGCAGTGTGAGATGCCCACACTGGCAGGTAGCGTGAGATGACTGCATTGGTGGGCAGTGTGCCCGTTTCATGCTTGTGGGAAGCTTGAAGAGCTTCCCCGCTTTGAAGTAATCGGGGTCCTTCATTCAGACACCCTTTTTCCCAATCTATGCCCTGAGTTCTCAGAGGTGGCCAGAGGTATTTCAGTTCACAGTCTGTGTTGGACCAGGCAACTCCCTCCACTTCTCTGGAAAATGGTGTCCTTCTGTTCCAGCAAAGCCGCATCCTAGGCAACCGTGCAGATAAATCATCATGAGAACATTATTGTGTGTGTGACGAAATGAGAAGGTGGGCAAGAGAGCAGGCCGTGATTGAGGATTGTGAAAGTATATACTCTCACTGCTTCCGTAAATGGTATAGTCCTCTTTTTCACATTTCATCCTGTAACCACAATCTATATATCTATATATATATATATATCACCAGTACAGTTATGTTGGGTTTCAAAAGGCTTGAAAAAATACTTCCACCTAAAATGTGGAAGTTACATTTATCATTTCACCAAAGTCACACATGCCACGACGCCATTTTGTTTTTGTTCGGTGCCAGAGATAACCCAGAAGAAAAGATAATCTAAGGCCACCCATTAAATGGTACATGAATAATCACTAGTTTCCACGCTAAAAAGTGGACCCCACGAAGTGTTCTTGTGTGTAAACATACCAAAATAACACTTCAGGACAAACTATATAGTAAAACTAAACTGTTTCCCTCAGTGTGTTTCGTTATAACAGGAATAACCAGGGTTAGCCGAAAATGAAAAGTGGGAAAAATACCATTTGGTGGAGGAAAAAGTATGACATGGCATCAGGCTCGAGGTGGGGAGGGGGAAGAGGACACCATGCAAAATTGGGGAGCTGAGGGTGCGGAGGATTGGGGACCAAGTTCAGAGCTCGAACGTTTTTGCATAACCAGAGTTATAGTAGAAAATGGGATTGGGAATTAAAGTGTGTCACACGAATATGGGGGTTATTTTTTTGTAGTTCATTACTATTATTGGGATTATACTAACTACGGATATGGGCAAACTATTTTTTTTAAAAAAGAGAGTTAAAAAATTAAATTCATACAAAAACAAGTGGAATGTTGCAGCTACAGTGAGGTGGAGGTAATGGATGTGGCCAAAGGCTAGGCAACTGGGTTATTTCAAGAAAACAAATGGTGAAATATGGAAAGTGGACACGGCCAAAGACTATGGGTAGTGGGCCCGTTTAGGAAACTTATTGGAGCAATAAGTTGAGTGGGGCACTGGTCATGGCCAAGGCCATGGCAAGTGGGACTGGAAGAAAGCAATTGGAGCAATATATCAAGGGGCCATGGCCGAAGGCCAGTAGTAATGGGTGAAGGCCTTGGTTAGTGAGTGGGAAAGAAAGGAAGTATTTTAAAAGATGCAGTGGGCACATCTGTAGGCCGTGCTTACTAGACAAGGCTGAAGGCCCTGGCTATTGGCTAAGGGTCCCAAAAGACATGGAGATTGGCCACGGCCAAAGACCGTGGCAACCTAGTTGGTCCAAAAGAGACATATCGGGGGACCATGTACAGTGGACACAGCCGAATGCCATGGCTAGTGGCCCATAAAAAAACTGATGATATAACAAAACCCTTGAAATTCACTGGAAAAACCATAGTTACGGTGCAGTTAAGTTGTGCAGATTTAACTCAACAAAACCCTTGAAATTCAGTGGATGTGGGAAGCTATGGCTAGCTTAACTCAGCACGCTCCCATTTCAAAGCCCATGAGTGCATACGTATTAGAAGAGACGGGATTCACAATGACATACAAAAGGGCGTTATGGGGGACATCAACGGTTGAAAAGACAGAGTTCGCCCACCCACAACCGGGCGCAAGATCTCCAAACTCAGTCCGCTTAATACTCAAAACAATTGTAGTGGTCACCTTTCCAAGAAACATTTTACTCGTCCAGATCTTTTCAGCTCTAAAATCCTGGTACTGTGTTTAGGAACTAAAGTTTCTCTTTCATAAGGTTAGTTTTCAGTCCTTAGAGTACACACTAAAAATACCCCCACACAAATGAATACTCAAAATAAATATTGAAAAAACAGCCCAGATGAAAATGAGAAAATCTAAAATAACTACATTTTTATATTTTTAAAGAATAGCATACCATACGTCAATGCAAAAACAAAGAGACTTCTGGACAGAAGATTAGCAAGTCCCATACTCAGATGGAATAGTGAATGATAGCAAGCATCTCACCTAGACATCATTTCAAGGACAGCAATGCCAATTAACCGATCCATTAACAATTTCCCCCCTCTGCATACACCTGTCAACCTCTAACCAAACATAACCACAAGCCTACAACACAACCATCCGCACAAACTTCACTACACTGCAACAACAAAACAAACCACACATAGACTCGCACAACAGCACACGACGACCACAGACCATAAAACACCCCAAGTCCAGTCAACGGACCCACCAGGCTGAGGCTGCCAACAGCGCATCACTGCTCTCTTGCACTTTTCCAGCTTATTCCCACTAACTCACCCTCCCTCCCTCTTCCAGAGCCGCCAGAGCACCAGGGACCACTCCGGTAGTGATAGTGCGTGGTACAAATATCCTTTAACATAAACATTACATTAACATAAACATTAACAGAAGTGTGATGTAGCGGAAGTGAGGGTGATAGAGGACAGTGTTTGGGGTGCTTGGGGATGTGGGGTGGCCCTCTTTTGAAAGTTTACCTCCCAACTGGAGATGTCTAGGTGTACATTGGGTGCTGGTTTGAACTGGTTGGTTGGGAGTATTGGAGGGTCGCCCGTCCCGTTTAGCAAATGATATACCAAAGACACAGTCATCAAGCAAAACAAAAAATTGGAAAAAAAGACAAATAATAAAAGCTGCTCTTGTGTTTGATTTAACAGTTTGTTATTTGTGTTGTTTTCATTAATTTGAATGTAAAGGGATCTATTTTTACCTGCACATTTTCAGTCTGGCTTATTATTCCTGGGATATTATTACGGAGAACCATCCGCATGCGCCGTCGGAGTATCGAGTGCCTCCTCGTGCCTTAAATCTGAAATATCTGCCCAGTGTTGGCTGTCATTCTCTTATCTGTCTGTTGTTTTACATTTAAATAGACCTTTTATGGCCCCTGACACCGCTTACGAGGGATCTATTTTATCCCGGCAAATTGATTATAAATGCCGGAGAGAGCAATGAATAAGCCAGCCCTTACTCCATTCAGACCCCTGCGGCAGGTACGCTCTGGGAAATCAATATTATTGTTTATAATGCGCAGTGGACATGTTCGGCACTGTGCAAGTGAACGCAGTGGTATATCACTCCGCCAAAGCCCTACCGAAGCACAAGAAGCCGTGTCTCGTGTAAGTAACCAGCAGGGTCGGAGTGGAGCATAAAATTATCCCGACCACCAATGAAAAAGTGGCCCACAACTGCAAATGGCAATTCATTCCTTTTGTGACAGACTGTTTGAGTAGTACCCAAGGGGGAGTATTTTTGATAAATTGTGATGCAAATTGTGCAATTTAAAGAATATTTATCCAGGAAAAATTGTTAAAACTACTAGCAGCATAGTGAAGTAAGTCATCAAACTGGCCCGTATTGGCCAAAATGTGGCCCGCTTTCATTCAAAAAAATAGGCCAGTCCGAGTCTGCTGATCAGGATATTTTGAGGGCGCAAGGGTGCCACTTTCAGGGTTTGCCGTTTGAGCTCGTCATTTTTAGGTCCTGCCTTAGAAAGCTTCAGCTCTCTCATGCGGACCTTTTGTTAACATAATAAAAAAGAATCGGACATACTCTTGAATCAAACTGACTTCAAAGACAAAAGGCCTAAAAATCAGCATTGTTGTGCTACATAGTTTTATCATAGATTCATCATGTGGAAGACCCACCACTTCCTACCCACTGACACCTCGTTCCATGCGCAGGCTTCGCCCACAAATCTTGGGTGAGAAATACCATTATAGCAAAATAAAAAACAAATCAATGCATTTATAGGAAATAAAATATTTTCAGAAAATATTAATTTCCTTAAAATATAAACTTAAAGATGTACCGTCCTCATATACGTTGCAATGTCATTTTCTTATACTGGCACGCACAAGTAAGCACATGAATTAGGCCTTTAGTCCTGCGGAACATTCCTGTACTCCGGAAGTGTCATTACTTGGTACGTGGTGTGTGTGGTGTGTGTCTCCACAAGAAAAGAGTCCATTGTTTAGAATCTGGGCTTTTACAGAGGAATCAGTGAATAAAACAGTGAAGACAGCAGCGGCTGGGGCTGCGCGTGTCCGGAATGCATTCTTTATTTGTAGCTCGTGAAACATTGCAAAGAGTGTATTTTTGGGGAAAGCTGGCAAGAAAGGCATGCTTGAATATGAACGCCACCGGGGGCTTAAGGCGGGTAAGGGCCTCTAGGCTTTCCTTGCCTGCTGGGGCACCCCACGACTGCCACGGTTAGGACTACGGGTGGTCTTTTGGAACAACTGTTAGCAAGACACATTGGGCCTGATTTACAAAAGCATTTTACAAGGGCGCAGTCCCCGCTTTGCACACCACGCCTGATTTACAAAAGCATTTTACAAGGGCGCAGTCCCCGCTTTGCACACCACGCCTGATTTACAAAAGCATTTTACAAGGGCGCAGTCCCCGCTTTGCACACCACGCCTGATTTACAAAAGCATTTTACAAGGGTGCAGTCCCCGCTTTGCACCCCATGCCTGATTTACAAAAGCGATTTTCAATGTTGCAGTCCCCGCTTTGCACGCCACGCCCATTTTCTTCCTCTGTTTCTGTAACACACCCAAACTCTTCAACCCTTCTGCGCACTGATCCTTGAACAAATTGGATACCCCGGGATACTGTGTTAATGCCATAGAGCCTCACTATAGGTTTGGCGGTGTGGGAAAAGAGTGGGTAAATGTGCCGGTAACTCTGTTACCAGTACTTTCCCCACCTGGCCAAACAACAAGTTTATATTTGTTTATAGTGGGTCACTGATTTACCTCCATCAGGCCACATAAGCAAAAAAGTCTGGTTTTACCGGCACCCATATTACCAGTGCTGTTAATCCCAGGTAATCCTGGAGTGGGGTTTACCGCCCTTTCTGCCGCCTGTAATATCCCAGTAATACCGGGATATCAGGCGGTGGAAACGGTAGGTCAGTTTTACGATATTACCGGCGGGATGCCAGCAGACTTGTAATTAATTTGATGGGGCAAGAATAAGGAAACATTGTGGCATGCATCTGTATATTTTGCAATGTTAATGCTTAATTAAAACTGCACACAGTTGCTACTAAATGTGCAGAAGTCCTGCACGGATGCCGGTTTTGTGCCCACTCAGTGAAAGCCAGCTCTGGCGCAGAGCGTGCGGGGGCTTTGCAATGCTATTTCTTTGGGCATCAGATATTGTTGTTAGTTTGACCTACGACACTTAGGCAGACCTGAAACTTAAAGAGTCTTTTTCACATTTTGTGATATATTGACAGATGTGTAATTTAAAGCATTGTAAATTATGCTTGCGACATATTTTTGTATAGTTTGTTTAACAAATTCATTCACGATTTTGTTTTGTCATCTTTCAAATGTTGTTTGTTTGACTCAAGAGTTTATGTTTTTCTCTTTAAACCATGTATTGCTTCTGGACTAAAGAGTTCATGCTTTTTTTCTTTAAACTATTATACAGTTTTTCCAGTCTTTTCATTTGTTGTATTTAACAAAAATATAATAAACTAGGAAATATAAATACACGTTTTTTCTTTCCTCTATACATAATACATTTTTTTAAATTATATTTCAGTTCTCAAGGGAAACTGAGTATGGATATCTGTCCATTAAGATACCCAATTTGGATGTCAATGGGATTTTATCCATGTATCAGCCCAAATCAAGTTAATTACAGCTTTTGGAATTTTGTGTAATTATGTTAGTTTGTTTTTCAGACAAATTTAATGAGCGGCAAGCGCCTAAAAGTCTGCAGTTGACCACTTTGCGCAGCATTTGTGCATTTCTGCGGCACATTTAGAAGCAGTCTAAAATCAGTATAATATTTAAGGTCTAACAGAGTGAAGTGAAAAGCATCCCCAGGCTCAACACACAAAAGACACAAATGCTTTCATTACCACTCAGACACTTGTTGGAAGTATAGTTCTTCCCCACTATCCTCTAATCCTGCCGTGCACACACCACCACCCCCACCCCCCCCCCCCCCCGCCAGATTCTGGAGAAAGGTCACTCTGTCTTGGGGGACCGACATGCTTCTGTTGCAGCAGAACAGAGGCGTGTTCCTTTAAATGTCAACATGTCACACCTTTCCAGCATTGACTCGGGCAGCCAGAACCTGGATAACCGCCATCATTTCTTGGGGGTGGCGAGGGGGGTGTTCTGTGTGGAGGGTGTTCCTTTAATAACCTGCAATCATGCCCTCTTTCCATTTGTGGCCGAAATCGGCAGCATATTAGTTACATGCAATTGTACGCCACTGCCCCATTTGCAAAATGCCAATACGTATGCCATCTCAGGCAAAGTGCTATGCTGCCAACTCCACCCCTCGACAGGTGGCCTACTTGGATGCTTTGGGGGCCCATGATGTGATGACCCTGCTCATAGCTTCCCACTGCAATTGTCTAGAATTGCCCTATCAAAGGAGCAGCCCTGAGAAAACATACACTTCCGGTACAGGGCCGGCTGTCTCTGATAATAGCTTTGAGGAAGCGCTGTTAGTTTCCCTAGCCTCGGCATGTGCCAGTAGCCTATTGCCTAAACAATATCTGCCCTGCCAACTAGAAGGCGTGATATTTAATACTGATAAACACAAAGATGATCTGATTTAGAGGCATACTTGCCTTTGGAGACTGTGATTGGCTATTGTCATGCAGTGGCCACGCCCACTGCATGACACCTGTGCGCAACCTCGGGTCAGTTCAGTTTATGTCTGTTGTCTAAATGTCCAATATTCATTGTCACGGGATTCCCAGGCTCTGTTGCAGGATTGTCTATGATCAATAACTTCACCAGTGGAATTTACGGAAGCAGCCCAAAGGGGTCACGTGGTGAGATGTTAAGCAGTAGAAGGGCAGGTCCATGGTGAGATCCCAAGCCTGTGCTTTTCCTATGGAGCAGGGGTGTCGCTGGTCTGGAAAAGATCCAGGGTCTAAGCTGATGTCGGGACTGTCGGGGCTTGGGGTTAGCTACCCTTTTGGTTGTAGCATCTGAGCTTATATCCGATGCTACAACCAAAAGACCCGGGGCTATAGCCCCCTCAGACCTCCCCTGCCGCCCTAGAAACGCCTCTGCTATTGAGCCTATGTGCATTTTTCGGAGGTGTGGCTTGTGCGGGTATTCATGCCCTGGGATGTAGAGTTGACAGGCATGGCTGGGAAGCTGGGTGCCGCCCCTCCAGCAGAGTGCTGATCCTGCCAGCCAATCAAGGACTGATGGGGCTGGAGGGAGTGCATACCGCTTCATCTATTGGTTGTTCAGGCACTGGAGATCTAACACAGTAAAGAACGAATGCATCCATGATTAATTGACACAGCTCTGAGAAAACAAATCACCTCGAGGCACTCCAGGCTTCAATTGTACTTACACTGACATGCATTGGCGTCAAACGTTTGGAGGACCCTCACAGAACATTTGGATCGTCCTCACAGGAAACTAGCCATTTGACGATAAAAAAAAGTGGGGTCACTTAAAAGTAAGGCTGAAAGTGTCCATAGGCCAGTGTGGTGGCATTGAATAATGGGGGCGCTGAATGGCTCCTTGCCTGCGGTCCATGAATGTCCCAAAGTACCTGTCGTGCTCCAGCATTCTGAGGACCACCCTAACATCCCCATCATCCCGGACAGCCTGTGATTGGCTAGCGGGCAGATTGGGCAGGCTTGACCAGGGCAGCTGCCACCCCGGCGAGAAATGTTGCATGTGCAGGTCTACAGCTGTGTTGACCGGCCCACCCCTAGCTCTTCCCCACCCGGATTCCCCACACCACCACATGAGAAGGAAGGCAGCATAGAGTCATCGCCCAGAGCATGTGCAGGAACATGTCCTTCAGCACACTGCAATCCTTCTGCACACCCCAGAAGATGCACGGTCCTGGGAAATAGCTGCTGGCGGGAGAATGGAATGTATTGTATTGTGTCTTGATGGGGTGACAAACCGTAGCTGAGTGTGGGCGCTGGCTGGATCCGTATGTCCAATGTTGGTAGTTAAGCAAACTTTTTGTCGTTTAGAAATAGTCCAGTCTTGAGGTTTGTAGACATGGTATGTTATTGGTGTATGTTACCAAAACCAGTCAGTGTGGCATTGTGCGCTCGAAGGGAAACAAAACAGCGGACGCGCGTTTCAACCGAAGTCTTTCTCAAGGCTGAGAGTAGTGAAGGGAGTGAATTGATGATGTGAGTGTTTAGAAATCCAGTGCCGTGACATAATGTGATAATTGCCATATTATTGTATAGATATTACCCACTATTACATCATAATAAACACATTTGTTCATGAGAGCAGTTAAGGTCACAAATTAGAATGGAAAAAGAACCATTGATTTTGAAGTGCGCGGTGCACGGTGATTTGTGGTGATTACATTACAATCAGTAATACATATGTCATTTAGTATTGCAACGTGAAAAATAGTCAGCATTGCAATTTAGAGATTAGTTGGAGAGAAACAGTACCAAGGTAGGAAAAAGGGGAGAAGAATGTTGGGAGAAATATTAGAGCCGCTGTCAGTTAAGAGGGCTGGTTGATGAATTCACGAAAAATTAGGGAGAAGCATAGGTGATGGATCTTACCAGGGATGTTTTGTAGGATGGCTCGTATTGGAGCTGTTGAATGTTGACACGCGTTCGGATGTCAGAAGGGTGGCTGATTAGCCTGATCTGTAGAAGAATAAAATGGGAATATATAAGGCCCTGGGTAGTGTCCAGTTGCTTTCATCCTCATTGTAGGTGGAACTTTGCAGTAAATTAGAGTGCCCCGGGATTGAGGCTGGGGGGTGTTGGGAGTCTGCAATTGTGCTGTAATTTAGTCCCTTGCAGGATACCGCCCCTTAGAGGATTAATTAAGTGCTGGAGTTGCTTGGATGGAGTGGCAGTGCCCATGGTGGTGGTATCTATAATGAGACACGGGGTGTGTTGGCAGGGAGGCCAGTTAATTAATATTCAACTGTGAGGCCCCGGGGCTGGGTGAGTCACTGCCGTGTGAAGAGCAGTGAATTTTTGAGCTGTGGGGCTGGAGGCATATGGATAGTGCCTGCACGTTGCTGTGGAGCGCGTCCTGGATAATGGCGGTGCCATGCCGGATGGTCTGTGTTCCTGGTGCCGTAGGACCAAGAGTACAAGCTGGGGCAGGTGATGGCAGTTAATGCGAGGTTGCTGGGCGTTGTGGGCCCGGTGCATTCGATATGCGCCACCCGATCTGAATAATAGCCCTTAATGGCGCAATCGCGGTAGTGCGAGGGGGCTGGGTGCGTAGCCCCATGAAGATCAAGTGTGGAGCTGACATAGAAGACACAATTACACAGTGTTCCGGACACTGGATGACAAACAATAGCTATACCCAGCAGTCCAAGCTCAGACGTCCGAATCCTAGTATGGACCACAGATCTCGCAATCTAAGTTAATGGGGAACGAAACTGACCGTCTATAAATAACGATTGTCCTGAAGATGGCCCAACATTTATATCACTGACCACCACAGACAAAGGTGGTACACCATTAAGGGCCGAAACATATGTCGACCGAGAAAGGAAAACCAAATGTTTTTTTCCTATGTCATGTATGCATACCAAGAATAATTGTTATGCTGGAAGAAAATTCAAGCTGTAGAACCCTGTTTTTGTAAAAAGGTGTATGTTGTATGAAATGTAAGATTGACGATCAGTAGAGTAAAAGTTTGTCATGTTTTTTTCAGATGTTTTTATGAAAAACCATTAAAGAGATGTATGTTTTGCAAAATTGCATTCAGCTCAAATAACTATCCCCACTAAGGTGGTGCTCCAGCTAACTGTATAAGCAGGAGATCTCCACCCCATCGCTCGTTACATACAGGACCTCTAGAGAGGGGCAGTCAATCTGCTTGGCACTTATCTCTCTCTCCCAGCCCTACATGTTTGCCATGAAAGCTTGCACCAATACTGCTCACGCACTACATGTATACCTGAGGTTACATGCGATTTGAACGAATGAAAAAATAACGAATTAAATTTTAACGGAAAAAAAAGATTGATTTTTTTTCATTGGCGGACTGGCCCCCAACCTCTCTTTTCATCACCCTTCCAACCCCATCCCGAACCCCCACACACATTTGAACCCTTTACCCCCATCCCTCATATATATATTTTTCGATATTTTAACGTTGTTATTTAATCGTTATTTTTTCCCCGTTAAAATCACGGCATGCCATCTGATTGGTGCTGTAAGGTCTGTCTGTGAATCAGGGCGGTGTATTTTTGTGTGTGTGCGTTTGTGTTTTGTCTTCTTACCATGTTATTAAAAGGCGGCTTGAAGGCTGATAGCGAAAGGGGATCTTGTAAATGCGGAGGGCATAAGCGTATGTGAAGTGGCCAGGGCGCATTAGTACAGGTCATGCGTTTGGAGAACATGGGGTGGGTTCTGATTCGGAGACCAAATGAGTCTACGCACAGGGTGCTGGCTCGGACTGGCCTACAGGGCAATAGGCCCACGGCCGAACCAAAATAAATGCTGGTGTGGCCCCGTTTTTTTGGTCAAAGGGGGCCACTTTTTTGGTCAATTTGGTCCAGTTTGAGGAGTTAATTCCCTCTGCGGCTAGTAGTTTGGAGCAGTGTTGCTGAATACATTTTCTTTCATTATGAGCCCCCGTTTTGGGCCTCTGATTGATCTTCCTTTGAGGTATAGCGAGGATCCACTCCCACTCAACGCCGCCTTCTTGATTTTCACACCACTCACTCCACAAGATGGCGAATGTCCCACAGTTACACTCACACAGTGCAGGTAGATGCCTCCAGACTCCATCTTGCACCTAGCAACTCCGCCGGCATGGGATCTCACCATGAAACGCATCTAAACATTGACTCACAGATTCTCTGATTTGACTCAAACCGCCATTTTACTAAGAGTACCTTTGCTCACCTGCCCCTCCCTCACTAACCCCCACCCAGCAGCACCTAAAGCGCCAAGAGGTTTTTCGGACGGCAAAATCCATGCCATACAAGACACACTAATATATCATAGCTTATCTGGCATCCAAGCCCACACATGTGAAATAAAATTCAAACACGGTATCTCAAACAAGTTCTCTTTTGTTAGTGCATGACAACCGTAGGTTTGCTATTCAAAATCTGTTTAATTCTTTTTGGATGTGTTGTGGGGTAAATCTTTTCGGATCTCCTTCATAACATCGAATTTCTTTTCCCAAATCCCATAACATCGATCTTTTGTCTTTTAAATGTAATTATTTATTTATTTATTTAAACATGTTATATCCCGCGCCACGTGCCCGAGGGTCTCAGAGCGCACGAATGAACAATACAAGACGAACGGAAACGAATGAGGATAGGAGCAGAGGATTCAGGGTCCGGGGAGCCGGGCAAAGCAACAGAAGACAAGAATGAGTTAATCAAGGGAAATGCATTTTGCTTCAATTTAATGCAGGTGAGACCCCCGCATCCCTTCCACCATAATTAATCCCCTTACCCAGACCCCCACCTACATTTGGCGAAATGAGATTAAAAAAAAAAGAATTGTTATGTGATTCCCAAAAATTGGCTTCGGTATTTTGGTACGATACCATCTTTTCAATATGCTGGACTATAATGTCAACAAAACGAGCAAACTAATCTCAAACCTTTGCTAAAATTCTCTTGGACAATTCGGCCCTATAAGCCTGAAAATAGGAATTCTATGTGAATTCAGATGCAAACTCGGATTGCCTGTTTGTTATTGGTGCAGATTCTGTCCCACCTGCACGATGCACCACTCTCCCTACCAAAGATGTCGCATCTCTAAGGGATGCAGGGACCTCATCCGCAATTGACAGCGGGGTACGTGATTTGCTCCAGTACTTTGGACCTACTGCGCGCGGCCTCCATTTCTAGAGCAGAGCGGGCCAGGCAGCGGCCTTGACTGCCGCCGTCAATGTGAATTCTCGCAGGAGCTTTCTGGCAGGTGCTTTTGATTTTAATAAATATTACATAAAAAATGTGTCGCTGTTAATGCTGCTCCTTTTTTGAACAGTGCCCGGGCCCTCTCCTGGGATCCTGGCACAAATATAAATAAATAAACATGAATATTTTAACTGAAATGGGCACGTTGTAGCTGGTGCACCACGCCGCTTGAGATCTATTATTTATTATTAATGTGATATAGTTTATAAATGAACTTTACACATGAAATATGAATTGACGTACTTACATAAAACATACTTAAGTGTACCACAATTTTAAGTCATAATTTAAAATCAACTACCAGATAACAAAGTGAAAACCTAATATTTACAATAAGTGAATAAGATTCAATAAAAATAGAAATATACACTTTCATACAATTATTACATAACTAATATCCAGAATAGAAAAACAATATAAATCAGATCATATCTACAGATGTATAGTCTACACTCGATCAGAACAAAATAAATCAGTCTGAGATCTCAATTTTTCTGCAACCAGAGACTAATAGCTTCAACAAAGACTCCACAGGGATAAGAGTTGACACCTTCAGAACTACAAAGAATACATTCAAATAGAGATTCCCAGCAGGCTCTCAATAACTAGCCAAACATTGTACATTGCAATAAAGAACGCAATGTTCGATGTGTTAATGCTACTCCGCCACAAGGCTAATTCTGCTATGTAATCACTGTTGTGGCTATATCTGCCCTATTGGGTCTGATAGGTTGTTGATAATGTAGGGCAATTTGTTAGCACATGTTTCCCTGTTTCTATTTTTGAATTGTTGTAACATATTCGGCAGTAGCGCTCCTCATAGGGTATCTGGTTTATTACAGCTGTGCTAGCCAACATCGGCAAATAATTCACCCTAAGGAGCAGGATACAACGCCTTAATCTAACTGCTGGGCATAGGTTCAGGTAGAACTGCAGCTTTTTATATGAGTATAACATGTACGTAACAAAGTGATCATTCTTAAGGTTTTCCAAGTGGACGCAGTTCTCTATCCAGTCCCAATGGTCCGCTTTTTTAGAGAGGGCAGTTCTGGACCTTTGAGTAAGCTCCTCAGCTCGAGTATTCCAGCCAATTTCTTTCAAGTATATATCAACCTTATTTTTTAGAAGTGATTTCCCACTTTGTTTAGTGATTTCTTTCCTCAAGGTGTCAAGTAATTGATTGCCCGAATTGCTCAGCATCACTAGGTACAGTTTGGCCCTTTTTTTAAGTACCTGAGATTTTAATGAGGTCAGCCCTAATTCAAGCCTAATGACGGCCACCGGAATGCAGGTTGGGAGGCCCAAAATCTTTCTCCAAAATTTGCCTTCCACAACCTGCAGCCAATTTAGGTCCATAGTTTGTAGGGCTTGAAGACCGTGGGTCATCATCGGGGCTAAGACCTGTTGATATAGCAGGCGTGCAGCCCATATTGTAAAACCGCTATGTGTAATAGTGAAGCAGTAGACCGTGGCAGTTATTTGGGCGGCCCTAATCTTTGTAGTCCGCTTGCATTGGAGATAGTGCCCCGTAGTTTCGATTCCCAAATATAGATAATTCAGGGTATACAAAATCTCCAACTTCTGTACTTTTAGGCTGGTCCGCGCTACCTTTTTATTTGTAAACAACATCAATTGGGTTTTCTGCTGATTTATTATCAGTCCATTGCTGTTAGCGTAGAGCCATAAGGCTTCCACAGATCTCCGCAGGCCACTAATTGTGTGAACTAATATCACTAAGTCGTCCGCGTAAGTAAGGACTGGGCAGTGTTTATCACCAATTTTAGGAGGGCAGTTATGTGCCTTTTCAATCGCTGCAGGTAGGTCATACGTTAACAAATTATAAAGAGTTGGGGCCGTCACACAGCCCTGCTTGACTCTATTTTGTACGATTTGGGTGGTCATATTCCCTTTAACATCCAGTTTCAAAGAAACTGTGTTGTTATGATGGAGGAGCCTTAGATAGTATAGCAGGCCTTCGGGGCAGCCAAGTGACTCTAATTTAGATCATAAGATATCTCTGCGACCCAGGTCGAAGGCCACCTTAAAGTCTACATATAATGCATATCGGGGAGGACTACCCTTATTCCTCGCAGCGGTACGCAAGATGTCTAAAATAATCAACTAGTGTGCCATAGAATAACCCCTCCTGAAGCCACTTTGAAAACAGTTGAATATATTTTCCTTGACTGCCCATTCTTGTAGTTTATCTAGAATTAGGCCTGCAAAACGTTTACCGGTGCAGTCGAGCATGGAAAGAAATCTATAATTGCTAGGGTCCCTCTTGTGACCTTTCTTGTGCACTGGTATAAGTGTGGCTGTTTGCCATGAGAGGGGTATTCTGCCTTCCAGCATGATTTTTTCAAAGAAAATCTTTAGTAATTTGGCCCAAAATCTAGGGTTACATGTAAGTATGACGTTAGCCAGGCCGTTTGGGCCGGGTGCCCTAGATGATTTTAGCTTATTTATCTTAGCCAGAAGCGCAGCAAGCGTTACCCCAAAAAGGAGGCCCAGGGGGAGTAGTGTAGTAAACCTCCATTGACTCAGTGTTAATAGGCATATTACGATCCCTCAGAAAACGTTCCCATCTATGGGCTCCTATAGGATTGAGGACTGGATTTGTCCTGCTACCTCTCACTTCTCCTAATCGTGCCCAGATGTTACTGGCGTTCTTAGTGCACAGTAGCCGTATGGTCTCTTGCCATTGATTTAATTTCTTTTGGTATTTTTTTGTCTTAACCAAGACTGATACTTCCCCTTAAGTATTTTACAAGCAGAAAGATAACATTTGATCGACAGAGATGTTTTCCTTGCCCTCCTTATATCTGCTCTCAGTCGCCTTTTGCCGTCTCTCACTTCACTATCATAAGAATTTCTCTTAGTAAAACCAGTTGCCGCCTCTCCAGTTCCAGCAGAAGCATGGGGAATTGCAAGTGTAGCTATCCAATGTTCAATTCTATCTATCGACAGAGCTTGGAATTGGTAGATGTCCCCATAATGTTCTGCTGACAAAGTAGCTACCACTTTGGCTATATTTGTCTCTGACCATGGGATACATGTGGCAGCATGATCTGCCCTTAAATCCCCCATGGATTTTACTGTATGATTTACAACATCTGCACCTATAGTTGACCCAAGCAAGGCATGATCGCTCCATATATTTTCGGAGACCTTCATGTCCTTCACCCGGCTAGCTATATCTTCTGTCACAAAGATGTAATCCAATGTACTCTTAGAACCACCACCTTCCCAAGTGAAATGGCTGGGGCAATCGCTAGAAGTTCTGCCATTAATCATTTCCATGTCCCACAGTTCAAAGAAACTCAACCAATGCTGCCCTTCAGGATCTACTTTCTTGTGGGAAATTGCACTCTTAGGTCTTAAATAAGGGTTACTCGTAATCCCCACGCTCCAGACAAATGGCAATTGAAATCCCCCACTATCATCACAGATTTGTTTCCCTGCTTCAATGTCCATTTAATCATCATTAAACTGCTGAACTGCTCTCTTGGCATCGTGCACCTACCACCCTGTGTCCCCTGGGCCCAGGTACCTGCTCATCCTGCCACCCTCCTGCACTGCCTCCTGGCCACCATTTGCACTGGGGACTGTATCTGTACCCATACAGTTTCCCCACACCCCCATTTCCTTGTTTCTGCACTTAACCAGACTTACCCAGCCTGCTGCCTTAAACACAGCACTTTCTGGCTGCACTACCATTGTTTATTACCTCTATTATCTATTTATTTGTATTTATTATCATTTATATGTTCCTCTCTGCACCGCACTTTCCACTCTCCCCCTTCCATGCACTTTTCCCCTTTCCCTTTCCCATGCATTTGCCGTTCTCAATGTCCTGGGCATAGTAAGATCGTTGTTTTTTTGTTCTCCCCTTTGTCCCTCCCTTGCCTTGTCGCTCTCTGAAACACTTGTGTACGAGTGTGATACAAATAAATGATCATATCATATCATAATGTCATGAAGAGTCTCTTGAACGGTTTCGGTTTGGATATCCCCAGGTGGATTGTAGAGATTTATCAGTAGCATGTTCTCAGTCTTGTTCACAATATACATCACTACTTCCATCGCAATCACAAAGTCATCTGTTTTAGTTGCCATACAGCGTGATTTAACATTATGTTGAATCCCAACAATGAATCCCCCAAACAGTCTTCCCCGTTCGCCTTGTTTTGCAAGGGATTGGTACACTGTATATCCATTCAATACTAATGGGGTGGTCAGCCAAACCTCCTGAAGGCATATGCAAGTGAAATTGCATATATAAGGCAGCGATCCCTTCTGAGTGATTAAATGGCTGTATCCCCTAGTGTTCCATGACAGGATCGAACTACCCTAGTCTTTTTTAATTACCATCGGTAGAGATTCCGCTAGCCACTTTAGGATTTTCTGTACATCTGGCATTCGTACCGCATTACTAGCAGGGAGTTGGGTTACATTGAGCTTGCTCTTAGGTTCAGTCGACACTTTCCTAGGGCAATCCAGATCTTCTTTTCCAGGATCCGCATCAATTTCCACAGCAGCTGCTAGTAGATTGACTTTATATGTGTGCAACAGATTTGCATTAGCCAGAAATTTACAATGGATTACTGATACATTAGTATTTAGGGCATTTAATGGTTTCATGTATTCAAAGTCGTCAGATGTAAGGACTCTTAGTTGTGGGATGGAGTGCAATCTGGTCAAGAATTCTGTTCTTGTCAACCAGTCTTGATCGTTATTTTTGTAGAGATTCTTGATTATACAAATACGATTGCTGCTTATTACTGGCTTCTGTTCTTCGTTCTTACGTAGTGATTTCTGTATTGTCTCAAGATGGGGGATTTGCCTTACATTATTTGGAGTGGATGAGGTGTTTCCTACTGTCTGTTCGGTTAGCAAGGTACCAGATTCAATTGACACTTCCTCTACATCGGGTAGATCTTTGTCTTTCTCAGGGATAAGCCAGCTAGTGAGGAGACCTTCTCTTTCCGAGTTTCTCTTTTTCGCCCGTGCTGCCTTTTTCCTACATTTTTTCGTATTTTTATCTCTGGGGCAGACTATGAGAGTGGTAGAGCCGCATTACATGTTCTTTTCTTCATTACTGCCCTTCTGGCTAATCTCCGCTGCTTCCACGAGAAATATACCACAGAGTTATTAGACATATTCAAATCTGCGTTCAAAAGCATAGAATGTTCTTTAATCATCCGTATGGCTTCAGATATATTGTTCTCAGTTTCCTCAATAACATCTTTTTCTGCGATGTTTGAGGTAGCCAAGTTGATAGTATTTTCTAAAATACGGCCACACATTTTCAACAGAATTTTTAGCGCAAACTGCAGGGAGGCCATTGAAGATTGGATCTCAACCAGAGTATTCGTACTGGAGAAAGAGCCTATGTTCGACTCCGGTTCTGGAGTTTCTGAATGTATTATTAAGTTCGGTGACATTGAAAGCCTCTCCGGAGTTGTCATGGTTTGTAAGAGTTCTTTCGCTGTCGCTCCTTTTTCATTGTAGTAGAGCTGATCAAAACAGGCGTGATAGATCTTTGAACTGAGAGACATAGCTCCAATAGGGAGTTATTATCAATCATCAATTCAGAAGAACTATCTTGCGTATTGCTTACGCTTTGATCATTCACTTCCTCCTTCTCAAGAGTGTTCGGGATCAACTCCACGGACGGGTTAGGTGGAAAAAAGGTCGGTATAGTACCTTCACTGATAGGTATTTGCTGTTTTAATTTGTTTTTAGCACCCCCTTTTGTCGTTCTATCTGTAGGTATTTTGGAGTTGTTCTTACGCAAGTTGTAATTATTCTGCGGTACTCTGCTTTTGGGGGACATTTTACTCTTTCGAGTGATTTCTCAGCCTCAGCTTATCACTTCCCCAGAAGACAGCAAGATACTAAGTCCACCTGATGCAGTCAGTCTTCCAGGTTGCAGTGCACCCCGCAGCGTTAGTCAGGATCAAAGGAAAGATTTTCCAACAGTCTCCTGGCTTCACCCGTAGGCAGCTGTTGTAGCTGGTGGAGGGTGGAAGTGCACAGTGTCAAAGACCAGCACACAGCGAATACCGGCCACTCAAGAGGTTTTAGAAGTACAGATAGAAATCTGCTTTAAATTGGAGTCAACTTTAGCCGCTGTTTGTTGTCCCTCGTCTCCCGAAATCTCCTAATAGCTTAAGCCTGTCTAGCGGCTAGTAAATGCAAAAGCTGCGTGGAAGTAAACAGGAGCAAGTAGGGGGACTGTGGGTTAGGGGTGTGAGGCGGAAAGATGGAGCACCACAGCTTATATGATATGATATTTATATTTTATTTGTATCGTCCTCGTACAGAGGTGTTTCAGAGCGCGAAACAGGTTGTAAATATATGAAGAATCTATAAGACTCAATAATTAGACAGGCTTTCCAAATCGATCACCCAGAGAATAACAGGGTGGGCTTTAATTGGCTGCATAGTATTAATTCTGTGCCTTGAGCCACAGAGCCTCACAACTTGCTTCAATGCTAAACACAAAACACAGGAGAATTTCCTACCGTGTCTTTATCGTGTTTAGCAGCTCCTGTGCCTCTGCTCACCTCACGGCACGAGAGGCAAGCTCTGAGCACTACAACCGCCTGAGTCTATAATTCCCAGGCACAGGCTAGCTGCCCAGCCCAAAAGTGCTCAGGCTTGGGCTGCAACTAAACAGAACCAAGACACACGTTCACTCACACAATGCCCTATGTGCAGCAGGACCTACGGGGTCCAAATCCAGTCCAGTCAAGAGTACCGGAGAGTGGGTAGGCACGGGCAGGCTCAGGAACCACTCCAGGGTAACACAGGGTAGCGCAGGGGGCACAAAAGCACAGCTCGATCCGCTCACAGGCACAATTCACAGCTCGTAGCCAGCACGCCGCTGAAAGAAGGTTAGAGGAAAGGACTAGGGACCGTCAAGCCACACCAGTCCTGAGAAACGCCTCGATCGTCACTGCTGGCCGCTTCCGACAATCCAACAGTTTCACTTCCCACGCGATTTCCTTGTTACACTGCTTGAGATCTGGCGAACTGCGGGGAAGACTTGGCCAAGAAAAGATTTTAAAATATAAATGTGCATCAGACTTATTTTTCATATTTGTTGTGTCTAAAAAAATATTTTACTAGTAGAAGTACCCGTTCTCTGAAATGGTTCTGTAGACAGACATGATAACACTGAACCTGTAGGTTGCTGTTCTGGTTCACTTATCGGTTGATGTGCTTTGCACCCTGAAGTAAACAGCAATGGGAATGGGCACATGGGGCTGGCTGGCATACCCCAGAACAAACATTGGGGGGAGGCCAGAGTTGGTGTGCTGCTGCATACTGAGACCTTCTGTGCTCTCTCCCCACCTGTCATCTCACCCTTGCGTGGTGCAGTTTGTTGCGGTGCATTGCGGTGCAAATATCTTGGAAACCGTGTCTCCTTGGGACTGGACCTTGAGTTTTGTTCCTCGTGTCGCGACCGGTCCTTCTACAACCACATTGATGTTTTGCCGATTTCAGGCAACCGTCTCATGTGTGAAGGTAATGAAATCTGGGGAAAGCGATGGGGTGTAAAATGTCATGTTGCTAGTAATGTCCGGAGGGTCCTAACAGGTAACTATGCAAAATGTGGTGCAGATGAGTGAATCGGTGTGGAAATGTATAAGGAACAACGCTTCATCTAACCACAAACCCACAAACAAATTTTGACTTGTGCTGAAATCCAGGGAACGGGGTGGGGTGTCCAAATGCCATGTAGCCAGTAATGTCCGGAGGGTCCTAACAGGTAAGTATGCAAAATTTGGTGCAGATTGGCGAAACGTTGTGGAATTCTATAAGGGCCAATGCTTTGCCACAAATACCGACACAAACACATTTTGACTTTTACATATAAATATATATATATATTATGATAGGCTGCATTCATATCTTTTGCATGCTATATCAAGGCAAGAGCGGATTTTTGTACAATAGTTGTTGGCCAGGTATAGGGCCAGAGATTGCTCTAGGGAGTAGAGTTAAAGTTGTTGACTGATTAAAAAGTACAATCCAGTCAGGTTTTCAAAAAATCTCCAATCAAATTCATTGGGCCTCATTACAACCCTGGCGTTAAGGGGTTAACGGCGCCGTAAAAGGCTGCAGCGCCGTTAAACCCTTAACACCCGATTCACACTTTAACGCCTGCTTTTTGCAGGCGTTAAAGTCCAACCCGCTAAGGGACCTTGGTGCTAATTACGGCACCGTAATTTACGGTGCCGTAATTAGCGCCTTCCCCATTCCCATTGAGCCCTATGGGCCAAAAATGGGAATGGGCCATGGTGAATGGGGATTTACCGCCCTGCCAACCTTGGAATGGGGCGGTAAATCCGTCATCCACCATGGCAGAATCTGGCATGGACCATGGTGCTAATAGCACCATGGTCCAACGCCACGGTTGTAATGAGGCCCATTATGTGCAAAAAAAAAAGTCATCCATATTTATTGTGGTTCTTCTAAATACCCAAAAGGATTTTTGCATCTGGTAAATTGAAGATGTCAGCTGCACTTGCAATCCGGGGGCTGATAATTCCAACCGTTTCAGAATAAGAGTGTCTTACACTTGTAAAAAATTCCGACTTGAACCCATGCATTTTACATGTGAATCATGAAAGGACGAATCCCTGAACCACGAAACAATTTCTGACCCTACAGGGGATTGCAGAATACATGCTACACTTTAGGACAGAGAAATACACGTGACTTTTGGTATCTGATTAAGAATACCCAGTTTCGGCCGGCTTCTTGTCATTGAATCCTATCCCACAACTGGTTTGGATGGGCCATTTTGTAACTAGCGAGAAAATTAAATTCCATGGTACGTAGAATTCAATGATATGGACATCTTGAATGCGTTTAATAAAGTCAACCCTTCAAGATCCCCAAGCCCTGAAGGGCTCTCGGATCTTACTCTTAAGGGAAATCCTGAATTGTGGGCCTCTATTCTAAACAATCTGTTTAGAAATACACTTAGAACTCGATCCACTCCAGAGTGTTGGAAATCATCCAATGGTATCCCAATATATAAAACGGGTGATATGCAAGATCTGATTAACTACCAGCCTATAGCCCTTCTCGATTGGGCCGAGCAAGACCTTTGCGGCAGTACTTATAAAAAATTTGGAGAGGTGGGACTCCCAAACCGATATTCCGGATAGTCATTAACAAGGCTTCAGAAAGCACAGAGGCACAGCTCTAAATTAACTTCTGTTGCATCTCCTTCAATCCCACGCTCATGGTCAACACCATCTACTGTTATTATATTTGTTGACTTGTCTATGGGCTTTGATAGAGTCAACTGAGATATTTTGTGGGAGAAGTTACTGAAGTGGGTCTGCCCAGTATCATTGGTTAACATTCTTAGGCATTTACATACAGGGACCCAAATTCAAGTAAGATTGGATGGGCACAGACATTTAATGGACCGGATATACCTATCGTGGTCTACACCAGGCCTGCACCCTGGACCTCGCCCTACTCAATCGCTATATTGCAGATCTGGGAAAGGCGATTGCATATTCTAAGGAATTCCCTCCGTGCTTAGGTACACATGCCATTCAGTATGTGCTCTATGCTGATTATATAGTTCTTTTAGACAGCACTCCGAAAGCTCTTCGGCACTCTTTTAATTCCATGCTTGCCCTTTTTAAGGGGGTTAGATCTGGAGATTAACATCCCCAAAACTAAAGTCCTCATCATTTACCACACCAAAGCTAAAAAAAAATGAAATTTCGTTGGTACATAGACGGCCCTCGATTGAATGTAGTAGATACTTGGAAATATCTGGGTTTTACTTATAAAAACAAGCACACTATTTGCAGTGATTATAAAGATCTAAACGCAGCCACTTTGGCTTAATCATAGCAATTGAAAAAAAAGGATATCAAATACGGGTGTTATTCTATTCTTACATTGATTAAATATTATAAAGCAAGGACGATTCCTTGCTTGCCGTATGTAGTAGAATATATTAACAACCAGAATGGCTAGTCATTGATTGAAGGCAAGTTGTTGTGGCACTGTCTGTAGTTACCCAATGGAGTTCCTATGCCAATTAGACGACATGAACTGGGTCTCAACTCATTGCAATTTATGGCTGAATGGAAAAGGTTGACCTTGTTTGGGAACCTTCTTTATCCATCAAATTGAATGATCTGTGGGCAAATCAATCATGTACAGTGCACATCTCCTAACCGTATTCGATCTGGATATAACAGACTTCATGTCTAATCCCAGTTCAGTTAAAAAGAAGCTTCGGTTAGCAGACTGGATTAGTACTAGAGATTGTGCTAGTAATTGTGCATTATTTACCTTTTCTACTTGGGTGCTGAAGCCCCTAAAACATATAGGGAAAAACCTAGGTAGATGTTCCGATCAATATTGAATGCAGAACTTCATTGGGCTCTGATTTAGTCACTTTTTAACCAATTAAGTGCTTGGTGCCAGGCCAATGTTCTTAGGGTGCTTCGACTATGTAAGATGGTGTCGTCAACCCAACAAAGTTGAGATGCTGGAACATCTTTTTGTTCAATGTCGAACATTACAGCCTCAGTGTGAATTTCTTTCGGCACATCATGTTTATGACCGCTCTATGATACCAACTGTATATTTCTGGGACCGAATTTTGATAGGGAATCTTACTTCTTTAACCATTGGTGCTTTACACATTATCTCATGCATTTTAGGGCAAACTATTTGAATCAGATGTGTATTATGATATGATATGATATGGCATTTATAACGCTCCTATACACAAGTGTTTCAATTGCCTATATTCAATCTTGTGGTCTAGTTTTACTGTTTACTAATTGATTTACTAGGGATGTTTGGTTGTTTATTTGCTTACATTTTGTAAAGTATGTTTTAATTTTTTATATCCATGTTGGATTTGCAAAAGGTTTTCGTTTCTAAAAGCGTAACACAATACAACAACAACAAATCGGGCTTCTGCAAGAATGTAGAATGTGGGGCAAACTGCACTGTCACAATTTGCATCAGGAAATAGCCCAATTTCCACTGCAGCACCTGATAAAGAGTGTCAGTTATCTGGAATGGGTGTGAAAAGGGATGTGGCAGTGAAGTTTTGGGTGTCTTAAGGGTGTATCAGTTGAAAAGAAGTAGACACTCACAAATGTGTAACGTAAAAAATATACTCAAAAAGCTAATGCTTCCTGCAACAAAATGTCTTCTGTTGCATAACTAAGAAGAAAGTGGGAATATGTAATTGAAACATATTTTACACTGTGAAAAACCATACTTTTAATTGGTGAATACAGCTTTTTTGTTTCCCTTGCGACTGCGGAAGCACAACTTGCTCCAAAGCAAGTGGAAATGAATGGACCCCCATCAAAATTGATGTAAGCTGCTCTCATTCAGAATCAGCTCAACTTATGATCCACTTTTATTTACATCTAGTGTAAGGTACACCTAAATTCATTAGTGACCCTTGTGAATCAAGTTTTCAGGGGAACGTCATGATCACGTTATTCCAGTCAAAATGTATTCCAGAAAACAGGGCTTTTGTGCATGAGCACCCTAATGTTTCCTGCAGACCCTCTGTTTCTGCAACATGACACTTTTTTGCTCAGCGTTCACCCAATGTTAGAAGCAAGAATTTCTGATGAGAGCTGATCGCAAGTCTCTGATCAGGACTGACTAAATGTTCTTTCACAACAAGTTTTCTATTTGACAGTTTTACCCAGAGGTAATATTAGAATACTGTTCTTCTGAGCATAACATTGACAGGTTTTAATCTTGCAGCCAACCAAAGAGGGGTAATCGAACTTGAAATTAAAATGTTGATAGAAATTCAAAACGGTAGTTTTCCAAGAATACTCACGTATTATTTTTTTATTACCTTTTTTGTAATAATGTATACTGCACTTTGACAAAAGCGCTCCACAAATCCAGCCCAAAAAATGAATAAGGAAGATTTTGAATCAAAATTGAACACTTTCAAAATTGGGGAAAGGGCCTAGGAAGTACTTTTAAAAATGCCTGGTACGATTTTAAGTACTTTGTTTTACTTTCCATTTGCTGTTTGTGATAAAGTTAAGTTTTCTTTTAACATCCTTCTATTTTAGTTTTCATTTACTTATTCTCCAGCATTTAACAGGCAAAGCTTTTTTGACATTCGTGTCACTGTCTGTGATTTCATCTAAGTTCTTTTCATTTATAATCAACTTACTGCTGAGCGTGTTGGAAAAGTTTTTTTTTTTACAATTCACTTGTTGTCATTGAGTTAATCGATGGTGCAGTTTGTTCTTAATTCACTTGCACTCAGTGATGTCAGTGTAGTTACTTTTCTTAAAAGGAACTTATTCCTGCTGATACAATTAATGGGACGTTTTTCATTTTCTCTTTTCTCCCTCACTCTCTGTGATGGCAGCAATGTTACCTTTTTAGATTCCACTTGCTTGTAATCATCACCCTTTTTCTGCATTCTACTTACTGTGGGTGATGTCATCAACATTGTAATGTTTGCAGTGAATTAACTTATTTCACAATACATTGCACTTACTGTTGATGATGTCTTCAATATTACACATTTTGCACTTAATTCATTGTGAGTGGTGGCATTAGTGTTTATGTTTACATTTCACCTGTTGTTGGTGATATGACCAATGTTATTTTTACCATATTGCAATTCCTGTCACTGATTTCTAACATGTTACTTACCTGCATTCTACTGTTTTTGATTTGAATAATATTGTTTTTTACTTTGCATGTATTGCCTGTGGTATTAATACAAAATGTGATATCTATTACATTTGAAATTCTGTTAGGGGAGTCATAAACATAGCTTTTATAAATTCTACTTACTGGTGTATTTGTAACCGGTGCTATTTTTTACATTGCACTTTCTGTTGGTGATTTCATGAACATTACCTATTTACATTTTTGCCTGAGAAAAGAATGCACCTAGTATCCATGATAGCAATTAGGATATTACAATTGAACATCAGTGGCAGTGTTTCTTGCAATCCACTTTCTGCTGGTGATGCCATCAGCATTATTTTTTTCATGAAAGCTTCCTTCCTGTCAATCAACTGACAGTCCATGATTTTCCCAATTTAGAATTTTGTACATTTCACTTAGAGTTGTTTTCGTCAACATTGCTTTTAAATGTTCTGCTTACTGTGAAGTGATAATCCTTTTTTTTACATTGCACTTGTAATGGGTGATGCTGTAATTGTGTTGTTTTTCGCATTAACTATTCCTGGTGTCATCAGCGTTGGATTTTTCCTTTGTACATATTTTAGTAATCACTATTGTATTTTATGTTCTACCTACTGTGAGTGGTATCATTAATCTCAATTATTACTGTCTATTGTTTCATAAATAGCATGCTTTTTACAATTCATATATTGCTTGTATCATTAGCCATATTATTTGTTTACACTAGAAAATGTGTCTTTAAGTGAAGTAATCTCTGCACCGCATTTGTATTACAGTCTATTTGCATTAGCTTGATATTAAATATTTAAATCCCACTTGTTTTTTTCAAATTGTTCTTTTGGATGAACTCAACGTTATACTCATTTTAGCCTGGCATGTGAGAACATTCTGGGCCAACATTTATTCAATTACATATTAGCCCATCAAGGAAACAACTTTCCCACATCTCCTACTCTGAAATTTTCTTTGTATAATGCCAACTATGATTAGAACCTCTGAATTATTTGTAAACATTAGTCAACTCATTGAAATGTACATATGCTGTGTATCTTGGTGCTTATCTTAATTTCATCAATATATTGACATCACATTTTGTAACAGGAAATATTAATCCCCTAATGTGTTTCAAATTTACATTCTTCATCAGATCGATATGTTCAAATACATGATCCCAAATTAAACATATAATGTGTATATTTATTTCATGCATATTCAGTATTCATTTTACCAACAATGTAATCATTGCACTAACTTCAGTCCTATCATATTGAAGGCACAACAGAATCAAATTTACCTTGTGTTGCTTATATAGGCATTGCTGATAAAGGCGTTTGAAAATCTTTGCAACACCAATTATCCCTTTATAGATTTTGGTGCTTGCTCCAAATGTTATGTTATGTTATATCATTGAGCATGTGTGTAGTGCCTTATACACAATTGGTACGATCTCAAAGTGCTGTGGGTTGAACGTACTTGGGTACCGTAGTCCAGGTCAGTGGGGAGAGTAGGGTAGTAAATAGTGCTTGGGTGCACTCAGTATGTGTGCTGCCAGTCTGGTTTGTGTGGTGTGTAGCTGAATTCTAATGCCAGTCATTGTGCAGTGGTTGTGTGCGATCAGTAGAATGTGTGCCGCAAAGCTGTTGACCTTCGGATCTGCATTCTGGCGGTGCTGGAGCTTGCGTATGAGATTATGTGTGCAGCTAGGCCGCTTTTCTCGTGGGGTATAGTTGAGTTCAAAAGACAGTTGAGGTGTTCATGGTGGTGTGTAGTTATGTGCGCAGCTAGGCCACAATTGATCGAGGGGTATAGCTGCATTCCTTTGTTTGTTTGTGGAGAGAAGAGGGTGAGCATATCAGTATGAGCTAGTGTCTATGCATATTGGTGGGGGACCCCCATTCCTGATTACCTTCCAGCACCTGCTGAGCAGACCGTATCTATTCTAGAGGTTTGGAGCATTGGCTCTATGAGAGAAATTCTCTGTCTAGTGTGGAGTTTGTTCTGATAACCAGGCTTGCGGATGTCTTTTCCTCCTTGGCAATGTCATCAGTGTTCAGTTTCCCTATTCTTAAACCCTCAATGGGTTAAATGAATTGCAGGCCTATGGTCAACCCTGTGTGTCATTAATTATGCCATTGTTTATTGGATGACACCGTCTAATTGGGTAGTTTCATTCAGTTGTGTTATATCAGACTTACGAGTGCTAATTAGCTTCAATAACTGGTGTTCTGTGGACCCAAGGTCCAGTATCAGTGGCTATGGTTATCCCTGTGTCTCAATGAGACTGCAGTTGCTTATAGGATGGCTAAAAATAATTAGAGGGAAATCAGGTAAAACTAGAGGTTCCAAGGGAGCAAACCTGACATATCTTGAATAAGAACAAAAACAACAAGGCTCCCACACCTATGATCGCTTTGGACATACAATTCACTGGATAGTGCTTGGGTTATCACAATTGCAAAAGCAGTTCAAACAATGGCAAGTGGAAGTTCACGGAAAATACAACCTGACTTCATTAGTAATTCTGTTCAAACAAATAATTTTTAATAAAAGATGTAATGTATAAAAACAAATACATAAAAGCAAACATCTAAAAACTAACAAAGTGACTAGTGCTAAAAAAAAGTGCTAAGTGTTAATCACCAAACAACTTACAATGTGCAAAATATGCTGTAAATCCGTATCTTTCTCTTAGATACTCTGATTACATCAAGTGTACATATATACATATAAATGACATCAGATTATTTATACCTTGGTTTTTTGTTAAAACAGGCCACACAAATACAATATCTAAGACCTTTGTTAAGGGATGACTCAAATCTAGATGCCTTAGTCGAAAAAGTACCTAAAGTGCACCTTTCACAGTATTTCTAATACTTGTTAAGATACTTTTTATTAGTATCTGTAAATGCCCAACATGTTTCGTTCCTATGTCCCTTAGGGTTTAGTTTCAGGAACTTCAGTTGTTGCAGTGTGAAGGCTTAAGTAATGTTTTCCAGTGGACAATTCAATAAGGTCCACAGACTCCTGTCTTTAGTACAAGGAGGTGAATCCAGGCCAAATCTAATTGGAAAAACAAACCATGTTTAAATTAGTGTGGTTGCTTTTATAGAGTACATTAATAATTATTTAAGTAAGTGCACTCAGGGGGCTTACCGTCTCTTACTGTCAGTAAGCAATCCTAGGTAGTTGCATTGGGTCTCAGTGTAGCAGTCCCAAGGGGTCCCTGTAGACATACAAAAAACACAGGACACATAGTCCTATAATCCCAACAAGCGAGTAACTCTATCTTGTTACATATTCTTCAGTGGTACACCAATAGGTGAATATGGGTAGGAAAGTGTCACGTGATCTAGTTAGAACTTACTTTGCAAGTAACTCGAGTTCAAATAGACATTTTGTCTTCTTCGTGTTACAGTAATGTAGTTTAGGATACAGTAGATCTGGATTATTAGTAGGATCCTGAAAGGTAAGCATTGGTATCTTAACAACGGGGCGTTAATGGAGTCAAAAGAAAACAAACAATGCAGGAACACTCTCTATTAAATAGTGGTTTTGAATGGGGTTGGTACAATGTGATGTGGGAAATACATCATCACATGCAAGTAAGAGGGGCACTCTATCTAATCACAGTGTCCCGTTCCAGGGTTAACAACATATATAAATATATATAAAAAATGTGGGCAGATATATATGTTGAAAGTATGTGGCTCAATGGCTCATATAGATAGATAACATATTAAGGCAACAGCCCGGTTGTGTATAAACCAGAGTACATAATTAGTCTATGTCCAAGCCCTCTCGGCTGTAGGATAATGACTACCAAACGAGTGAATGTTAATGCCATAATGCTCTACTGCATCTATTTCGTTCGGGTGTTTAGCGGCACACACACTCGTACATAGATCAGGCTTATAAGTGGAGCAGACATATTAAGTCATTACAAAAGAAAGTGCTGCTTGTTGGTGCGAGAGACTTGTAGCATTAGGAGTTTAGACGTGTATATATAAATATGTACAATGGGAGTACCTGGAGGTCTCGAGCGGGTAGGACGCCGTCTATGGGCGGCTTCCACCGCGGTCTGTGGAGCGAACACTGGGAAACCGTTGCTACGGTTACCCAGCACGCTAAATTCGTCAAGTATACTGCGCATGCGTCGCGTCTGGAATGCTAATCGTGGAAGTCAAAGTGAAACCCTCTGAGAAGAAACGTGAATGTGTTCATCGCACCAGTATTAATGTGGCTTCTGATAATAGAGGGTGGCGGTGTCAGGCGGAATCGTATTTCTCCTGTTCCATATGGATACGTGCATGTTTGTGCAGTGAACACAGGCAAGATGTGCTGTATTAAATCAAAGGGCAATCTAAAGATCAACCTAATCAACTAAGTGGCAAAGTTTTAAACCAATTGAAAAGCGGATAGATGCCCAAAGACAATAATTAAAAGAGTACAAATGTTACATATGAAGTCCCTTATCAACATAAATAGCTTTTATTTAACAAGGGCTCCCATTGGTTAAACAACATACCTAGGGGCATGTGTGTAACCCGAGTCGACTCTGTGTATGTGTGTCACTCCTATGCTGGTACATTCTACTAATCCGGTGTATATTAATTAATAAATACACTCCAGTCAATATTTTCATTCAACCCCAGGGGATAACTCTTCGTTAAAAAAATCATTTTCGCTCTTGTATACTTAGTGTTTGTTTGTCATTATTGAGGTCTTCGGTCAGTCCAATTTTCATGATGACCGTCCATCTCAATTCTTCTGGTTTGTGTCCAAGGCTTGTAAAATGGCCCACTAGTGGTGCATTGATAGTGTTGTTCCTTATACAGCTTTTGTGTTCTCCATCCTAACCTTGACTTTCCTTTCAGTTTTCCCAATGTAAAGTCTATCGCAGGGGCACCAAATAGCAGACACTACCATTGTGGAGTTACAGTTGGACAACACTCTTTGTTCCCATATTTTGTTTAGGCCCAGATCAATATCTTTAGTTCTGCTAGTTTGTGCACAACAATTACAGTGACCACATGGACTGTGGCCTTTGGTTCTAGGGAGTCCCCAGCTTTCTGTTAATGTGGATTAGGTGGTAGGTTTCAAAAACACATCATTTCTAGTGGTAAATTCCTTCAGATTTTCACTTCTTCTGAAGGCACATTTGGTGTTGATAGGGGGCACTCACCCTTTTCTAGCACATGCCAATTGTATTTCACAATCTTTGTTATTTCTTTTGATAATGACTATATGTGCTGACAAACACCATTCTTATCATCATTTGGCTTTTTCTCTCTGTATTCTAAAATAGCGTCTACGTTATTATTGTACGCTCTTTTGTATGTTGTCTTGACCACTATTTTCGGATACCCACATTGTATTAGGTTATGTTTCAAAATGTTAGCTTCTTCCACAAAATCAACTTTAGTACTACTTTTCCTTTTCATCCGTAAGAATTGACCAAAAGGTAAATTTTGTCTCGTGTGTTTGGGATGGAATCTAGAATAAAGTAACATGGAATTTTTGTCAGTGTCTTTATGGAATGGTTTAACTTGAAGCACTGATTGTAAGCTGTTCACAAAAATAGTCAAATCCAGAAATTTAATTTCTTCATAACTAACGGTGTTGGTAAATTTCAAAAAGGGATTTTGTGAATTCAGCCACACTATGAACGCATGCACATGTCACCTGTCCAGATCATTAAAATATCATCAATGAATCTTCTCCATAGTTTTATATGCTTCCTGTATGGATTGAATTCAGTCATGATGACATGTATTTCAATAATTTCAACATACAAATTTGCAAGAGTTGGTGCCACAGCGGACCCCATAGCGGTTCCATGTATTTGTTTATAGAACAAGCCATTGAAAACAAAGTTGTTCTCACATAGTGCCATCTCGGTACACCAGAGGATGAAAGAAGTAGGTGTTTTGCCAGCAGTTCTTGAAGTTAGCAATTTTTCTTCTACCATCGTTAGTGTGGCTCGCTGTGGGATCTTAGTATACAATGATACCACGTCTAGAGTAACTAGTAAATCTCCTTTGTCTACATTCATTCCCTCCACCAATCTAATCACTTCTTTGGTGTCCTGAATGTAAGATGCCAATTGTTTTACATATGGGCTCGAAAATCTGTCCTAAAATTTAGAGAGGGGTTCTAGGAGAGAGCCACATCCAGACATTATCGGTCTACAAGGTGGATTTCTAAAGTTTTATGTATTTTGGGTAGAGGGTAGAATTTTGGAACACTAGGGTGTGGAGACATCGAGTACTCGGCTTCTTGCTTTGATATCTAACCTCTTTCTTCTGCTTTAATGACTTTATGGTTGATCATGAATTGCAATTTAATAGTACGATCTGTTGTTAATTGTTCGTAGAACGAAGTGTTGTTCAATTGGCATTCACACTCTTTGATATTGCTTATAGGATGGCACCTTCTCAGTGTGCCTTTACTTTAGTTCTGTTCTATCGGGCATAACGAGTACATCCTAGGTAGGAAGCCTGGTACTCGGTAAGCCCAAGGTCCAGTAACAGATCAGGCCATGATGTTTGTGGTGTGTCAGACTGGTCCTTGTTGCTTAAAAGCTCTTCAAATCTAGCTCAAGAAAACATAGAACCATAGCAAAAACTCTAGGATATGGTCCTATCAGCATAGTTACTCTTTGTACATATTAGTTCATGCACATATTCTTCATTTTAAAAAGAGAATCCTATGTGTTGTTGCTTATGTGGACTAAGTGATATGAGGCTCCCAGAGTTTCTATCTAATATGCCCCTTCCCATGTAATAGTCTTTCACAATCTTCTCCTCTCCTTTGGAGTATTGATCCATTAATAACTTCAAAACTAAGTTATGTGATGAGGTTTCTAGCACTTTCAAAGTGTTGTGCAAATGGATATCTTATACCTCAGTCTGGTATTGTTTTGGTGTGATTTTCTTTCTTTTATAGTGTATGTTGTTTAATTCAGGTAATGGCTGATAATGTTTTTGATTGTTTGACTTCACTTGAGAGATGATGCATTGTTGTGCCACTCTTAGTCCCATCGGAACACTGTGCATTATTGGGACGCAGCTAAAGGCTTCTTATCGGTATCCACAAAAATATCTCACTTTTACAATTTACATCCACATATGCATCTACAGCTGTATTTCTTCTTTTACATCTTTTGTGTATAGAACCATGTGCAAATCATTCTTTGTGCAACAGTGTCCAGTTATGCTTGATAGTGTTGCTAATTCTGGGGTCCAACGATGTACATTCATGTCCAGAAATTCATCTTTTGGTATCCCATTGTGTGATTTTATTCTGAAGCAGTTTTAGTCTATGGCTTCTATCTTAAAGCATGTGTTATTTTCCTAATACTTCTAACTTCTTGCATTACCGTTGCCGTCTGTGATCACATCAATGTTGTTCTTTTATTATCCCTCCTGCTGTCAGTGATGTTGGTGGCATTGTTTCTTTACATTCCACCTTCTGTTAGTGAGATTCATGTCACGTTGTTGGCCACATTCTAATTAATGATGGCAATGTTGTCTAAATGTTTTTTTCCTCCATGTTGTGATGTCATTAGTGTTGCTAATTATTACATTCCAATGGGATCATCAACACTGCTTTTATATTGTACTATCAGTCGAGAGAAAGAAACCTATTTGTGTAAACATTCAAATGATTGTGGTGTCATAGGTGTTGTATTATGCATTCATTTTGATCTCAGTGGTATTATCAGTTTTGTATGACAACATTTGATGGTGATATCTACATTCATACACATTTTTCATTGTTTTCCTTTCAATCATGCAATTGACAGAGAAATCTACATTGTTAAGGTTAATGTTAAAGGTATTTGTACCGCGCACCGTCACCAATGGAATATTGTTGAATTAGCACTGGGGTTGGTGTGTGCAGCCAATCAGATTCCGCAGAACACGGACTGAAATCTCTGATCTCTACGGATCCCGCAGGCTGCCTCCCAGCCACGGGCTGCCATTTTAATATTTTTTTTTTTAATAAACCCCAACCCCCCTCCCTACACTTACCTTACCACTTCCCCGCCGTTCTGATCGCTCCAGTTGGCCACCATGGAAAGGGAAGTGGAGCCGCTCTTCCCTTTCTATGGTGGCCATCTTGGGAATGTTTAGCACCACGGGTTGCCGCTTTGGTAAACCCAAGGTGCTAATGACCTTAACACCTGATCCGGCCCGCTGGATCAGGTGTTATCGGCCCGGGGCCTTTTTCAAAGGCTTGCGCTCCGCTCGGGTCTTTAACTCGGACCCGGGCCAATAACCGGTGTTAACTCCACAATAAAGCACTCTGTTTATGACATAAAGGTAGAATGTTGAAAAATAAGATTGAAGACTTTAGACAATAACTAGATTATGAAAAATTATATAAAGTCAAATGCGATAGCCAGTCTACATCAGTCTCTGCACCTATTCACATCGTTGTGTGAAAAAAGCAGGAAGTGCCTATTTCTGCCGAGATACACCGCGGAGCGGTGAGCAGAGCTGGGAGCCTGAGGTGGGAGCCAGTCTACAGCAGTCTCTGCACCTATTCACATCGTTGTGTGAAAAAAGCAGGAAGTGCCTATTTCTGCCGAGATACACCGCGGAGCGGTGAGCGGAGCTGGCAGCCTGAGGTGGGAGCCAGTCTACAGCAGTCTCTGCACCTATTCACATCGTTGTGTGAAAAAAGCAGGAATTGCCTATTTCTGCCGAGATACACCGTGGAGCGGTGAGCGGAGCTGGGAGCCTGAGGTGGGAGCCAGTCTACAGCAGTCTCTGTACCTAATCACATCGTTGTGTGAAAAAAGCAGGAAGTGCCTATTTCTGCCGAGATACACCGCGGAGCGGTGAGCGGAGCTGGGAGCCTGAGGTGGGAGCCAGTCTACAGCAGTCTCTGCACCTATTCACATCGTTGTGTGAAAAAAGCAGGAAGTGCCTATTTCTGCCGAGATACACCGCAGAGCGGTGAGCGGAGCTGGGAGCCTGAGGTGGGAGCCAGTCTACAGCAGTCCACGAAGCCGCAGCCGGATGGAGCCTGAGGTACGTCCCTTGAAAACCTTGAAAACCTCTAAAGACTCTAAAAGCCCCAAATTATTCACGAAAGATTCCCAGGAAAAAAAATATCTTTACCGGAGGGAAATTTAAGCCCGGAAAAGAGGAGGAGGAGTAAATCCGACTCGACTCCCGGGCCAAGGATTCCTCAAACAGTGTCACCATCCATTTTAGAATTGCTTACCACGGCTCAGAAAGCGACTAAGCACGCCGTAATTACGACTGTGAGGAACGCTCAAGACTTAGCTACGCTGGATGAGACATTAGCAAACAATAACAAATCAGAAATGGAGGCCATACCTGATTCGCGAGCGGGGGAGCACGACATAGTAGGGGCCATGGCCATGGCAGCGGGCGCCCAGCTCCTCCCGCGGTCAAGAACGGACGAGAGTGGTAAAGCAGCGCGGAGGGGAGCGGACGAACAACTCTCTTATATGCAGGCACCGCGGAGGGAGGACAAACGAGCGTCGCATGCCGCCCACAGTACACGGGGACTAGAACTGAGCCCGGTGCCGAGGAGTGGGCTTGAAGAAGAGCTCGAAGAAGAGTCGAGTGGGGCGGGGGAAACATGCCAGATAAACAATCACCGGCGTTTGACCCGAGAAGGGGGGAAAGAGCTGAAAGCCTCGAAAGAGGCGAAATTTGAAGACACAAACAAGTGCCCGGGAACGCCTTCCCCCTCAAACCCATATGCTTCTGAAGAGGTGATATGGACTGGAACCAGGAATGCTATAACGCCCAATAGCGACCAAAGTGGGGCAAAGGTGTTACCGTTGCAAGAAAGAAAAAAAACGGAAAACGTGGAAAAAAATGAAACACATGTACACCGAAATCCCAGTGAGGAGAGGGTAAGAGGTCTCAGTGTAGAAGGAATAACGGCGCCCAAACTCTCTGCAACAACAATAATAGAAAACTCTGTCCCTAATGGGATAGCCATCCAACCCATGATTTATGCTACAGAACAGGACTCTGAAAAAACGGTGCAAGGTCTGGGTGTAAACCCACAAAAAACCATGAAAGGCTCGAGTGAAGCAAGAGACATGGTAATAAGCCCCTATCCCGACAAGGATACGGATTCGGATGACGAAGATGTGGAGAGTGGAAATCTCTCTGAGGGAGAGCCAGATGATTCTAATAAAGAAACGATGGTGAACAACTGAAGATGGGTTGTGGCCCTAAAAGGAAAAAAAGAGGCAAACCAAATACACCGGCAAAATCCAGGCCGCAAGGAGTTAAAACTGCGAAAACAAGAGCCCAAAAAAATACTAGTCTAGGTGATGAAAAAGCGAGAAAATCATACAAAAAAGGGCTGCCGAATCCACTTCTATCACGCCCGCTAAAAGCGTTTTTTACATTGCAACAGAAAAGAAAGCAGAGCATCGATACGGAAGTATCTGATGCAGAGATGTTGGAAATAGCTATACAAACGCAGCCGGCTCAAAAACAGAGGAGAACTGAGCAGCCCGCAGGGTAGATAGAAAATCAAGCCCGGCCTATGAGATCTGGGCAGGAAAAAAGCATGGAGGTACACAAACAAACCCGACCAAATGGCTGGGTGCAGGAAAAGAGTATGGTGCCCTTATAGGACTTAAGTAGTGACATCGAAAAAAACCAAATGGGCCGGAACTTCTAGAAACGAGTCCCTTAGACACAAACGATCGCCCAATAGCTATAAATGAGATCCCTGAGACCTTATCCAGCCCCAATGGGGTACCTCAAAATATTGAAGAGATTCCCGATTCAGAAAATGATCAGGAAAAAGAGGGTGCAAGTGGTCTATATTATGACCGGGAAACCAATCAAAAGAACCAAACATATCGAAATAGAGAAGAGCGTCTGGCGTGGACAAAGCCTCATCTATCCAGGAGAGTTCCATCTGTATCTCCCACGTTACCTACGAATACCGGATCATTGAGAAACCCTTTTGAAAGCGATAGAAATGCAAGACCTTTAGGGGTGTGCCAGGACCTTAATTCCTCAGTACCATTGAGAAGATCAGACAAAACCCAAACGCCACCTAAAAAGAGACGACTCAGTGAAATCGCCATGGCCTTACAAAATGAATCGCCAAATAAAAAAACAGAAATGATAGCCATTATGTCGGCAATGACAATCGTCCTGGCCCCCTTTTGCAAGCTGTATGAAACTATCAAAGAGAACGTACAAGATAACACAGCAATCCTCTCAAATCTAATGATAAAACTAGCCCAGATGGAGTCCTGTTTACCAGGAAATACGGATCTTATGTTAAACCAGAAACTGCAATATGAAAGGAAACTGGAAACATTGGAAAAAAAATATTGAGAACATGAAAATGGGGATGGGGACCCAATTTGAAAGAGCATCAGATATATCCCTGAACACTTTAAATCAGAAAACATTGTGGGAAACGAAAATTGAAGCTCTGGAAAAAAAGATCGAAAGGTTGGAAATTCTGAATAAAAATTTCTCAACCAATTGTAGGATTTCGGAAGATGGAGCAGACAAGGCAGAGACTCAAATCAATGGAAAAAAGAAAACTGTATTGATTCTGGCGCAAGAAAAATCAGATGGCAGGCCGCAGTCCATAAGACAAAAGACAAACCCCATAAATATCGAACTGACTAAAACAATAAAATAGTCCAAGACGGACATCACAAAAATGGCCAAAGAAGACCGGAGGGATCCGGGTCCGAGCCAATCACCGGAGAGCAAAAAACGACAAGATGTTCGCTCTAAAGTAGAGGCTCTGGGCAGCGAGAGATCGCCAAGAACAACAGAGGAATTCTTAAAATGTAGCGACCTAATGAACATTTCTACTCACTCAGACAATGTCTCTCTGAAACCAAAGGAAATTGACAACGACCAGGGGGGAAAAAAGCCCACTGATCAAGTGGATGTATACACAGTAAAGCCTAAAAGGGACAGAGATGGACAGTTCCAGACAGAAAAAATCGTATCAAGTCCGGCAGGTGGAAAGGAAGTGGCCAAAAAATCAGTGCCGGAAAGAGAAAACCCCCAGATAGAGAGGGAGATAATAAGATCAAGCCCTCCTAAACAGCGACAAAGGCGTGAAAGAGAAGACAGTCAAAGAAGTCCTCGTAAGCATAGAGTGGAATGAAATGTTGCGAGAAACAAAAAGGTTTCCAAAGAAACAATACGAGTCTTTAAGCTCGAGCAAATGGAAGTGGAGAAAAACTTTGTCATTCTAAATAGACCTACAATTCTCCAGATAACAAAGAAAATGAAAACCCTGAAAAAGATCAGGACAGAGGACCTAGCGCTCATCGAACCCTACCACAGAGAAAAGAAGGCAAAAGCTTTCATACATCTGAAAGCAGCTGCCATCGATCATATTGATGAGTCAGTCTATAAGGAATTCCATCAATTAGGCCTATCTTTGAAGGAGTACAAGAGATCTACGGAGACCGAAGCACCCAGAGAGATTTTGACAGAGAAACCTAAACGTCAAATTCATTATAGATCCAAAACGGAAGATCTATACCTGCAATCCGAAAGGCTAAATACTCCGGAAAGGCAGGAGACTTATAGTCGCCAATACCATCAAGGCAGGGGCACAAGATACCCCGCAGATGGGAGGGTGAGAGATTACACAAATCAAAGTAACGGCCACCACTCCAGAAAACATTCTGATTGGACAAAGCACCCGATAAGAATCAACAGAGAAGACAAAGGATCCACTGGACATCGTACAAGGTCGGATTGTTTATCCCCTGAGGTTTTCGTAAAAATGGAGTTGACACGCAGCAGAAAATGACGGAAGAAGAAAGACAACCAAAAGGACCATGGAAATGGCTTATGGCAAATTGGTCAAAAAACAACGGCAAATAGCAACGACCTGGGTTAGCTTGTCGCATTGACGTTAACAAAACCTCCATCGACAAATGCAACGAGCAACCCGTTAAGGGAGCCTATAATCTGGGCTCATGGAACACAAGAGGCCATATGCAACTTACTTCACCTGGAGATGTCGATCTGGGTTCGTTTGATATTCTTTGTTTGCAAGAAACCTAGCTCGTCCACCAACCCGCCCTCGATGGGTACTCTGTGCTGATTTCATCCGCAGCGAAAGGCCTGCTAGGTAGACCGTCTGCGGGTTTACTAACAGCTATAAAATCTGGTTCGGGACTGAGTGAACCCACAAAGTGGAAACAATCATATGAAATGCTAGTCGTCTTGACATCTCATTTACAGGGAAAGATCACAAGGAAAAATGGCCCCCAACAGATGGTGGCCATCATAAACTGTTATTGGAACCCCCAGCGAATGTCTACGAAATCATTCTGCATCAACATCGCCGAAACAATTGATCAGCTTTATGCAGAATTTGAAATAATCAAGCTCATCATTTGCGGGGATATGAACGCCAAATGTACAGAAGCCCGGGACTCCGTCGCAAGCGGGCACCGGAGTGACCTGGATCCAGCCATTGAAAGAGGTAAAGCCTTAAATGAAGTGATCAGCAAAAGAAATATCCAAAATGTGTCGTCTCTGTTCCCAAACCAAATAAACTATCCTACATGGGAACGGAACGACTCTAAAGCTACTCTGGATTATATCTTCATTTCCAACAGGCTCATGGGTTTCGAGGTCAAAAAAACTGTTCATAGTGACCACAACCTACTCAGCTGTACATGGCGTTCCATACGATTGGATGATAGAGTTAAACCAGCAACAGACTCGCCTTCGGCTAAGTGAAAAAGACATCGAGAAAATTAAAAGCACCTGGGAGATGAATACAAGAGTCCAAGTATGGGCTGACAAAAAGGAAAGACCGAACTACCTACCGTTACTCCTAGCCTTCCAGGTTAAAGGAGCAGGGAAAGCAAAGATCACGCCTACTACCAACCATTCGTATAATAAGACGGTGGTGGAAAAAAAGCGTACAGCGCTTACGAAGAATTGCAAAGAAATCCAACGATGAGCTGAATTGGGAAAACTGGCGCATAGAAAATAAAGGCTACAAGAATTGGCACAAACATCACAAAGCAAATCAATACCAACAGGATGCCGAGGCGATGATGCAAAAACTTCAAACTAAAAAATCTAGCGAGTTTTGGGGATTGATAAAAGAAATTAACAAGCCACTCTCGGCCCCTATGGTAAACGCTGTAGCCGAAGAAAACTGGATCCGTTATTTCACCGCAGAATTTGATGGCCCAACGAATGTCATACAAGGAGCAAACCAAAACCAAGCATCAACGTGGGTCGATCTTGCCAATCCTGCAGATATTGAATTAGCGATACAGAACCTAAAAACCTCTAGAGCGCCGGGCCCAGATGGTCTCACAAATATGGACTTGAAAATGTCCCCAAAAAAATGGGCTGAAATGATCAGTAAAATCTTTGCGGAATGTAAAAGAACAAACATGGTGCCGGAATCGTGGCAGAGAGCGGTAATCGTCCCAATTTACAAAAAGGGGCCAAGACAAGAACCCGCAAGCTACAGACCTATCGCCCTTCTGGATATTTTAGGAAAATTGTATGCCTCCCTTCTTCTCGTCCACTTTCGAGTCTGGGAAAAAGATAGCCAGGCCAAAGACAAACCGGATTGCAGAAAAATGGGTGTACATCGATCAATCTCCTCATATTGAACATATTGAAAGCAAAAGTTAAAGAGGGGGCGCCTAAAGTGTTCCTGGCATTCGTGGATTTGTCCAAGGCGTTCGATAAGATTGACAGACAGTCTTTGTGGGCAAAGCTAGAAGATTGGAATTGCCCCACTCAAATATTGGAGCCTATAAAAGCTCTCCATACGAACACCAAAATTAGAGTGAAACTCAACACCAAGGGCTTACTTTCAGAGGAGATCAATGTCAGACGAGGAGTAAAGCAGGGGTGCCCGATGGCGCCGGTACTATTCACTGCTTTCATAGGTGATTACCAGCGGTCCGAGGAAAAAGTATGATCCTTTCCCCCTAAAATCGGGAAAATGGAGATCCCACGGCTACTCTATGCAGATGACATCATTGTGATTGATCAGACGAAGGTGGGTCTGCAAAGAAAAATCCATAACTTGGAGTCGTATATCTTGCAGAACAATCTGGAAATTAATAAAGCGAAGACAAAGATCATGGTCCTCGAGAAAGTTCAGAGTAAAAAGATGAAAGATCTAAGGGTCACCCTGGCCGAGGCCAAAGTTGAAATCGTTACCAGCTTCAAATATCTGGGGATTCAAGTCGACAGTTCGGGTCTAGAAAAGAATCTTGTCGATCAACTCTGGGAAAAGGTAAAAAGGTTAACAACGCAGTGGATCGCAAGTACGGCAAATTTTCCTTGATCCCGGCTATAACTTTCTATAACGCTAAAGCTGTGCCGGCTTTGACCTATGGAACAGAGTGTGCTTTATATCTTCGGCGAAATATCTGGAATAAACTTGAAGGCCACCTCTGGAAAACAGTCCTAGGCCTACCTAAATCTACCGCCATGTCTGCTATAAGAAGAGAGCTGGGCCTTATATCGTTAGCATCGACGGTGGATCAAAGTGCCATGCACCTTTATAGACGAATCATCATGGCAGACACCCTACCCATCTATAACACCATACGGGACGAAATTGAAGTAGGCAAGTGTGTGGCCTTGAACAAATGGGTGGAACTGAGAAAAAATGATCTGTTCAGAATTGGAAGTGCAGAGAATGACCAAAAAGAAAATCCAGAAAGAATTAAAAAAAAGATGGAAGAGATGGATTGGATCGGGACAACAGAAGAAGCGGTGGGAAATAAACTCCTGAAACATCTCCCCCCCACCTTCAATAAGGGGAAAAAAAACCTATTGTATTGTGTCAAGTTTCCAAACAAGAAGATGAGAAAGTCGGTCATGAGAGCGAGGCTCAACGTCCTCCCCACGAGAGAGATCATAACTATTAGAGGAGCAGGAACTGAAAATCATTGCCGGCTATGTAAAAACGACCAAACTATCGAGACGTTAAAGCACCTTGTGATTGAGTGTCCCTACACAATTGAAAATAGAAAAGCATACCTCCCTTCTTTGGCTGAAAATATGTGGAACTACCAAGAAGATGAAATCTGGAACAGACTTATTTCGGGAGAAAAGACAAGATGGACTCAGGCTCTGGCCAAAATTATCGATGCGATTTTTGACCAGATAAATACCCTTAAGATTGAGGGGGCCTTGATACGGAACATTGATCCTCAGGAATAATGCCCACTCGGTTTCGGGATAAAAGTCGCCAAACTCGAGCGTCAGGCCGGGCCAGCCTTTCGAGGGAGGTATTTTATGTTTGTATTTAAACACAAGTAGATTGGAATGAGAAGATTTTGATAAAACTCAGTTTTCACTGAGTAAAGCTCAAATAAAAAAAATTAAAAATAAATAAATAAAGTCAAATGCGATAGCGATGATCTCCCTGTCCACTCTTCGCTTTAAAATAATTTACACAATAAAAACCCTACGATGAAAGCTACCATTGAAGAAAAAGGTTTTTATTTGGATCAGGAGTAATGTAATCCTCAGTTTGAATAACAGATTGTATATGTATATACTTAATATTAAAGTCGCAAGGCCTTTATTTCTGGCTTGGTGTTATAGTAAACTGAATGCTGGCTCCTGCCTCTTATTCTGGGATTCAAGTTAGTGAAAGAGCTGCGTTGCAAGGCCGTCGGGTCCGTATAGAACCTGCTACTGTTGCTGCTGCGCTTTTTCTTATCTGAAAACTGCGAGATTCAAGAAAAGAAGATGGCATGCACACCTGGACAGAGATCTCTCAGAGAGAGGTTGTAAATACAGCAGACCAACGTGTCCTTAAAGCTGATCAATTATCATTTGAACAATATTTGAAATATCTCAAAGATAACCACATTTTCCCAAAGTAACCGAAGGAGGCCTTGATGGAGCCTAGAAACCGAGAGAATATTTCCAAAGATTGGCAACTAATCACCCCATAAACCCATGGTTAGACTCTCATTTCCCCCAGACCATCTTCAACCCTGGGTGGGCACACTTATTCCTTTCCTAGGCCTTTCCCTTCTCTGTCTGGGATCTCTTATTCGTTGCCTAGTCATGCTTATTATTTGTCTTGCTCTCTCCCTCGCAATCTAGGCCCGCATTTCCATTTCTAGACCCCCCAAACCCATGGTTAGACCCTTGTTTCCCCAGAACATCTTATTCCCTGGGTAGGCACACATATTCCCTGGCTAGGCCTTTCTCTTTTCGGCCTGGGCCTTCTTATTCTTTGCCTAGTCACTCTTATTATTGTCTTGCCCCTCCCTCCCAGTCTATGCCCTCATTTCCATTCCTAGACCCCCAAAACCCATGGTTAGACCCTCCTTTACCCCAGAACATCTTATTCCCTGGTTAGACACACTTATTCCCTGCCTAGGCCTTTCACTTCTTGACCTGGACCTTCTTATTCATTGCCTAGTCACGCATATTATTTGTCTTGCCCGCTCCCTCCCAGTCTAGGCCCTCATTTACATTCCTGGACCCCCTAAACCCATGGTTAGATCCTCGTTTACCCCAGACTATCTTAGACCCTGAGTGGGCACAATTATTCCCTGCCTAGGCCTTTCTCTTCTCGGCCTGGGCCTTCTTATTCTTTGCCTAATCACTCTTATTATTTGTCTTGCCCCTCCCTCCAAGTCTAGGCCCTCATTTCCATTCCTAGACCTGTTAAGCCCATGGTTAGACCCTTGTTTACCCCAGACCATCTTAGACCCTGAGTAGGCACACTTATTGCCTGCCTAGGCCTTTCTCTTCTCGTCCTGGGCCTTCTTATTCTTTGCTTAGTCACTCTTATTATTTGCCATGCCCTCGCCCTCCCAGTCTAGGCCCTCATTTCCATTCCTTGACCCCCTAAACCCAGGGTTAGACCCTCATTTCCCCCAGACCATATTAAACACTGGGTGGGCACACTTATTCCCTGCCTAGGCCTTTCTCCTCTCGGCCTGGGCCTTCTTATTCTTTGCCTAGTCACTCTTATTATTTGTCTTGCCCCTCCCAGTCTAGGCCCTCATTTACATTTCTAGACCCCCTAAACCCATGGTTAGACCCTCATTTCCCCCAGACCATCTTATTCCCTGGGTAGGCACATGTATTCCCTACCTAGGCATGTCTCTTCTCTGGCTGGGATCTCTTATTCGTTGCCTAGTCATGCTTATTATTTGTCTTGCCCTCTCCCTCCCAGTCTAGGCCTGCATTTCCATTTCAAGACCCCCTAAACCCATGGTTAGACCATGGTTTCCCCAGACCATCTTAAAACCTGGGTGGGCATACTTATTCCCTGCCTAGGCCATGCTCCTCTCGGCCTGGCCCTTCTTATTCTTTGCCTAGTCACTCTTATTATTGTCTTGCCCCTCCCTCCCAGTCTATGCCCTCATTTACATTCCTAATCCCCCTAAACCCATGGTTAGACCCTCGTTTACCCCAGAACATCTTATTCCCTGGGTAGGCACACTTATTCCCTGCCTAGGCCTTTCTCTTCTCGGTCTGGGCCTTCTTATTCTTTGCCTAGTCCTTCTTATTATTTGTCTTGCCCCTCCCTCCCAGTCTAAGCCCTCATTTCCATTCCTAGACATGTTAAATCCATGGTTAGACCCTTGTTTACCCCAGACCATCTTAGACCTTGAGTAGGTGCACTTATTCCCTGCCTAGGCCTTTCTCTTCTCGGCCTGGGCCTTCTTATTCTTTGCCTAGTCACTCTTAATAATTGTCGTGCCCTCTCTCTCCCAGTCTAGGTCCTCATTTCCATTCCTTGACCCCCTAAACCCAGGGTTAGACCCTCATTTCCCCCAGACCATCTTAAACCCTGGGCAGGCGCACTTATTCCCTGCCTAGGCCTTTCTCCCCTCTGTCTGGGCTCTCTTATTCGTTGCCTAGTCACTCTTATTATTTCTCTTGCCCTCTCCCTCCCAGTCTAGGCCCTCATTTCCATTCCTAGACATGTTAAATCCATGGTTAGACCCTTGTTTACCCCAGACCATCTTAGACCTTGAGTAGGTGCACTTATTCCCTGCCTAGGCCTTTCTCTTCTCGGCCTGGGCCTTCTTATTCTTTGCCTAGTCACTCTTAATAATTGTCGTGCCCTCTCTCTCCCAGTCTAGGCCCTCATTTCCATTCCTAGACCCCTAAACCCATGGTTAGACCCTTGTTTCCCCCGAACCATCTTAAACCCTGGGTAGGCGCACTTATTCCCTGCCTACGCCTTTCTCCCCTCTGTCTGGGCTCTCTTATTCGTTGCCTAGTCACTCTTATTATTTCTCTTGCCCTCTCCCAGTTTAGGCCCTCATTTCCATTCCTAGACCCCTAAACCCATGGTTAGACCCTTGTTTCCCCCGAACCATCTTAAACCCTGGGTAGGCGCACTTATTACCTGCCTAAGCCTTTCTCTTCTCGGCCTGGGCCTTCTTATTCTTTGCCTAGTCACTCTTATTATTTGTCTTGCCCCTCCCTCCCAGTCTAGGCCCTCATTTCCATTCCTAGACCCCCTAAACCCATGGTTAGACCCTCGCTTCCCCCAGAACATCTTATCCCCTCAGTAGGCACACTTATTCCCTGCCTAGGCCTTTCTCTTCTCTGTCTGGGCTCTTTTATTCTTTGCCTAGTCACTGTCTTGTCCTCTCCCTCCCAGTCTAGGCCCTCATTTCCATTCCTTGACCCCCTAAACCCATGGTTAGACCCTCCTTTCCCCCAGACCATGCATTCCCTGGCTCGGCCTTTTTCTGCTCTATCAGGGCTCTCCAGTTCTCTGCCTTGGTGCACACATAGTGCCTGCCACCTGCACATTTTCTGAACTGCCACGTACGGTGCCAATTATCAGATTATAAATACAGCTAATTTTGTCAGTCAATAAGTTATTTAAAATGGAAATTAACAGCGCACGTGCGCTCCCGATGTTCTACAGCCCACGTCTAATCTGCGCACAGGGGAAGTGATTTCAGGAAAACTCACCAAAGCAAGCCCGGCAGCTGCTTTTACCTGTGCAGGCTTGTTCCTGCTGCTTGCACGGCAAGTGCCCTTTGTCGTCTTGGCGGTAAAATCGGGGCCAGCCTCTGCAGACCGATTGCGCCCAAGAGCTCTCATGGCTGCTGTGGGTAGCCCACTATTTTGCGTCCTGGCTGCAGATAACACGGGCTGGATTATGTAGGCTGAATCGGTGCTGCATGCTAAAACAGCTGCATTTCTGTGTTATTGAACCGTGCTTGTGTTAAATTGCATTAGGGGATTTCCGGGACACATGCATCATTCGGCATTACTTCAAGTCAATTGCTCCTCATCCAATTCACCAGTTATTTGAAGAGATTATCCCTTTTCGCAGGCTTGCCGTGTATCCTTGGTATATTTTCCTTTCTTAAAAACAATTTTAAAACTCTCTCTTTTCCTTCTGCAATGCAGCTCAACGAAATCCCTTTCAAGTGTCTGCAACCTTTGGCTCCCCAAATGTTTTGGACTACAAATCCCACCAGTCCAAGTGTGCATAGTCAATAGGAAGGGATCATGGGAGTTGTAGTCCAAAATATCAAGACCCCTTGAGTGGTTCCTCTTTCTATGACATTTCTAGTTTATAAGCTAGCCTGGGGTGTTTTGCGGGTTGATGACTCATTGGTCTGGATGTAATGGAGATTACCATGCATAAAAAAGACCTTAACCCTGCTTCGCGGCTCTTTGTCCCCTTTCTCGCGGATTGAAGGAATACCAAAGGGATATGCGCATCAATTTTCAGATGCCAAAATCACACAGTTGACAGAAGGAGATGGTCCACTTTCGCTGAGCACTGATTTCTCACAGGCCACCTTTCCTGAATAGAAATTCCCACAAACTCGAAGCAGCAGTGGCGTGACAACTCATTTACGCAATAGCGGGTCGGGAAGTGGGGTCAGACTGGAGGGGTGGAGTCACGGGACAGGAAGAGACAGGTCCTGTAGGAAGTCTGGGCCTTGCAGGGATGTCCCTGCATGAGACAACACAGTTGGGTTGCAAAAGGGGGCTAAGGTGGCTACGGGGGTGTAGGGGTGTCCCCCACATAGGAGAAGAGTAGAGAAAATCAGAATGTTGACCTCCTCAGAAAGTGAAACCTGAAAGTAGACCTGCTAGGTTCTCAAGCAGCTGTCAAATGCATCTGTAAACAAGGAACAAAACAAAGTGATTGGGTAAATAGTGGATTCGCCAAGGGACTTTCTGGCAGCCTTCTTTTTGCTGCGGAGAAGATAAAGAAGAAACAGAAGAGAACATCAGAATGTTGACCTCCTCAGAAAGTGAAACCTGAAAGTAGACCTGCTAGGTCCTCAAGAAGCTGTCAAATGCATCTGTAAACAAAGAACACATCTAATTGATTGGCTAAATAGAGGATTGCCTTAGAAAAACAAAGGCCTTTCTGGCAAACTTCCTTTTGCTGGGAGAAGATAAAGAAGAAACAGAAGAGAAAATCAGAACGTTGGCCTCCTCAGAAAGTGAAACCTGAAAGTAGGTTCTGGGAGCAGGCCAGTTTATTGCACATCTGCATCACCTGAGAGGTTACCCACACTGATGAGGGGCTCTCATAATGGATCTTTTGGCCCTGTTCAAAACTTTGCTGCAAGCCGCCACTAAGGTGATAGCTGGAGACTCTAAAAGGTCAAATTAGACACCTATTACAAAACAGCTTGACTGGGTCACGTTGGAGGCACGTTGGACGTTCAGAGGGCAAGTCGGACATTTAAGGCCCTAAAGCACTAGACAAAGCCTAATTTGCCCAAAGAATCGCTCATCTTCGATGGGATTAGAAGTCAAAGAGCAGAGATCTTCTTCAACTACAGACCCTAACATATGAAAATGTCAAGACCATGACAGTAATTTTCTGGGATGGACAGAGCCATCTTAAATAACCTTCCAGTGCAGCTGGGTATTTGGGTGACTACTTGGTGTTAGTTTTGGTGATTAAAAGATAGGTTGAGCCTTAGATACCATCGTTTTTACGTGATGTGAGGAAAGACCATTGCGCGGTTGGAAGAAGCAGAGCGGGGCAGAACTGGTAAGTCTTGGGAGAGGATTGGTTTCAATGGCAAATGATCTTTAATCTTAGCTTTTTTCCAGCATTCCAACCTTTTTTAGGTATCCAATAAATAGAAATAAGGTGTTAATTCTGCTGAACCAGCCTGCCACAAAAGCAGATTGACACAGTACGGCGGGAAAGGGAGAAAGCTACTAGGGCATACTCCTCAACAATTTCCAGAATGTGTGACAGATTGGACACCTGTGGGACCAAAACATGCACCACATTCTGGCCCTGTTGCTACCTGTTCACTTAACAAACAGGTCAAGGGAACATTTGCCTTAGTGGGTGGGGCATTGGCAGGATACTTCCTGTTCAGAGCAACAAACAGAGCAGGTTTTAACATCCTCTCTACTCTGAGGGACACTACCCAGGCCTGAAACATGTAGTGTGCCTTCCCCTACTACTGAGGCTCACCGTGCCAAAGCTGCTCTCCCGCTGAGTGGCCACATCCACCTTTAAGTCGGTCTTATACACAGGGAAATGTAGTCTGGGACATTAATAGCTTGAGAAACATTGGTTATCCGAACTGCGGAGATTTATTCTAATTAAAGAGTTTCAAGACAGCATTCACTTTAAGAATCCGACCATTGCCATACTCTGAGGTCCCTGCTTCTAGATCTGGACCACTCTATGCACACTATTACCCCTGAAGACTCAGCCTGGTCCGGAGGAGGGGAGGGAGGAGCAAAAGAATCACTGTCAGGATCCCTCCCGCAGAACTTTCATTATGCCAGAGAGAGAGAGAGAGAGAGAGAGACTGACTCTTGGCCAGCCAGATGAACGAGACCTCTATCTCTCACATGATGGCCTAATACAGCCAGGGGGGCAGCAACAGATCTGTGAGCCAGCATAAGCAGTCACTCAGCCCCAAGTATTCCTTACCATGGGCCTCAGGATGCGAAATGGGTTGGAACAAGACAGAGTGGAGGTCTGGAGCACTGAGGTTTAGGGGCAATCCCAGTAAGCTCCCAGATAGATCCGTAAGCCAAGCTGTTGCAGCCCACCCTTCAAAAGACTCAGAAGATTTTAATACAGAAAACTCTGAAGTCTCACAAACTGCTGAGCAGCTGTCCAAATTGGTAGATATGTCTTGGAATTTGCAGACTTTTTTTGCTAGGATGAGTGTTGTGACTAATGAAAGGAGCAGCGTCCAACTCCCATTACGCGATCAAAAGTAATAATTCTTGCTGAATCACTGTAAGGCATGCTTTACATTTAAAATTGTGAGCATTCTTACATTCCCGTATGCAAATGTCCAGGCTGTGCTGCAGGGGTGTTGCTAGGTCTGGAAAAGATACAGGCTACGCAAATGTCGGGACTGTCGGGACTCGGGGCTAGCTTGCCTTCTCGTTGTAGCCCCTGAGCTTCTATCCGGGGTTACAACCAAAAGACCCATGGCTATAGCCCCCCTACATCACCCTAGCAACGCCTCTGCTGTGCTGGATACTAGTAGAGGCTGTGTGTGCTTTCTTGCCTCTAGTGGGCATCCCGGCCGCATCTGCAGTCCAGGATGCCATATATAACCATTTAACAGAAGGAGTGTAATGTGCCATGCCGTCCCCATAAACCCTTCACCTTAACAATGATTAAAATGACTTGTGAGGCAATCCCTCAGAGCCTGCCCCTTCTCCTCATTGCTCTCGTTTGTCACTTTATCTATGAGAGCACTGGGCCCAGACTGGGTTAAGTAGAGGGCAGCCCTGGGATTTGTAGCCCTCTTTTTGGAGCGCTCTTCCTCCGCCTAGCAGGCGATACTGTAGACATGCTGCTCTCCACTTCAATGTTCCCCTTTTCAAGAGGGTGGCTCTTTTTATAGTTATGTTATGCTATGGTACTAAGCTTTTATACTGCACCAAATTACCACTGTAGTAGTTTCAGAGTCCGTGCCGTATGGTGCCCTCGCCGTAGGACGCGCAACCTTAGTCTGCAGGGAAGGAGAGCAAGGGTGAATGCAAGGGAGGGAAAGCAGGAAAGGTGCCTGGAGGTGCAGGGAGGGAGTCAGGCTGGAGGGAAATCCCTTTTATTAGTGTGATGTGTCATGGTCCACTATACATGGACTACCTTCTAGAAAGATGTGACACAGAAAAGTATGTTTTGGGTTAATATACGCCCTGGGACAACAAGGCGGTTTTGGAAGAATTATAAATTTGAGATGGGCTAGGGCTGGGTGCGTGAGGGGCTCGAGGGTGAGTGAGGGGCTCAAGGGCGTGCTTAAGCAATCCTGGCAGATATGTGGTCTTAAAATGCCTGCAGTGTCCAAATATGGAACTGCAGGTAGGTTCGCAAGCAGGTAAGATCCCAAATATTAATTCTGGTATTGCTAAACTGACTATAGAAGGGGGTCTGGTTCAAGATTATGATGTTTGAGAAGGGGGATAATGTTGGTAACTAAAGACAGGGAAGTGGGATAGGCAGAATGAAGAAAAATGTGATTGTCCCTGCCCCTCCAAACCCCTATATGCAAGGGCAAACGATGTTCGGATGTAGCGCGCCAATTGTCAATGGCTAGGGTGACCAGACGTCCCGGTTTTGCCGGGACTGTCCAGGTATTTACACCTCCGTCCCGGGGTTCCGAGACTTTTTTAAGTTTAAAAACCCTGTCCCATTCACCGCTGAATCTGTAGTCCTACTTCTATGTCCGTGGCCTGTCCCGATTTTTTATTTTTCGAATTCTGTTCACCCTATCAATGGCTTTATGAAAAAGGGTGGGCACGCTCTGACTTGCATATGCAAACCCAGTTGTGAAAACGTTTGGCACTAAGACGGCACAGCCGTGCAGCCCTTGACATGATGTGCCCCCATTGTAGAAAGTAATGCGTGCCAAGCCGCAAACCTTCGTAAAACATACTGACCCTCCAGCGGATGGGGGGTTCTCCCACTGTAATGGGATACTGTGTGATCCAGTAAACACTGAAGGGGGCACTGAGTGTCACCTGCTCGGTGTAGGTGGGCACTAATCCCGACAGAGATGTTGCCAGTAGCAACCCAATCCCCACTGTTCGTTTGCTGCCTCCCTGACCTGACGGAAAGGGTATCACTACATATTATCCCCACCAAAAATATCGCCGTATATATGGTAGACTGGAACAGCCATAGTTCCATGCCTTAATATCGCTGCAAAAATATGGCGATATTTTCATATGGCAATATTTTTGCGGGGATATTAACACATGGAACCACGGAAAGGGGGTCTGTCGGCCGTCTCCCGTTTCATCTTTTGGTCAATCTATTGTAATAGTGGAACAAGGGCCTTGAAAACGACCATGGTCGAAACACGTGTCGGCTGATAACATTAAAAATAAATACTTAACTCAGGAAAAACATCCGGATATACTTTGAATCAATTTGAATCAATTCATTCTTGACTACAATATACTGATTTGTAGGGGACAGTGCGCGAATCACCACTAGCGTACTCAATCATTCCTACTAACTTTTCAAGTTCTTTATTTGGGTGGGCCTTGTGGTGGGGTGAATGCTGCCTGTCAACATTTCATCAATAAGAGTGGTCTGAAGCGCACAGGAATCTTCTGTTCAAACCCAATCAGATTATTCCTAAACTAACCAAGCATTGGCAAAGCCAACAGTTTTGGATTGTGTATTAGTATTAGGCATTTGCTGGCGCTGCTGTTGGATGTCAAGGTACTCGCACCATTTCTCACCTGCTACCGTCAATGACCAGTTAATAGCACTACGCCAGTGCCTGGCAAGTGCCCTTCCGATGCTTACCCAAAAGCACAAACACTAACACGCTAGTTAGTCTCCAGCTCTGTCCATGATCTTGCACTATGCATTATGTCACTATCTCTGAAAATCCTTTTCAATGTTAAATGGGCCTTGATACTATTATCAGCCTGGCCATCACCTTTACCAATACTGCTGAATGCAATACAAATATTACACACATAGTATGCACGCTTTAAGTGCTCGACACCGGCGTCTGATTTTTAACATAAAGCCATATTTATCAGAAATGTTGAGGCCTGTAGGTTCAACATGGTATTGAAGCTGGCTGGTGTCATAAAATCCCATTTCCATCCTCACAATAAGCGAAATAACTTGGTTGGAATTCACCCTCACAGCAAACCTTCACCACCGTCTCAAAAAATGTCTAATTCCATAATCTTCAATGTAGATCCCCTCCAACAACAGCCGACTTCATGCCCTTTGTGGACCCAATAGGTTGCGAGGTAGGCACAGGCTACCCATCAAAGTTTATTACTCTCAGCAAATGTCCACTTCTTCTCAGTGAGCAGCCACTAACACAGCAGAGCCGGTCTTTGATAGTTGATCATCTTTGAGAGATACCTGCCCTTAGCTGAAAAGGAATGTTTTCACTGTCTCTGTCTGTGGATCACCACATCAAGCTGAGCTTTTGCATCAAATCTTTCAGGATAAGAAGCGGCTAGTCATCACCAGTACTTGTCAATCCCACAACAGGTTGTGCCTGGATTATGGGTTGAAATCCTCTAATGTACCACTTTAGCTGTATGCAGGGGTGGACTGGGACCCCAAAAAGGCCCTGAAATAATTTTCCAAGTGTCCCCATATTACACATTTTTCAGCAAGCCCAACCCTTTTCCTATGAGAACATTTGGAAATCAAATAGGTTATCACATAAAAGAGGCCCAGGGTGCAGAGGCCTACCAGGTAATCTCCAGAGTTCCCTATAGGCCAGTCAAACCCTGGCTGTTTGAGAGACATGTAGGCTACCCCAGATGGAAACCAGCCATCAGTATTCTAAATCGATAGTTCTTTCGTGATGTGATATGGATAATGTTGAGCTCACAGGCATCTGGTAATGTCATGATGAGAGACAATTAATAGGCACAATTACAAATTAGCCTCGTTCCCGAGAGGAAAGGGGAGTGCTGCTGTAGTGCTAGACTCTACTGTTGAGCTAGTGGCATGCAATGATCGTGACTTCACTGTAAGCACGCCTGAGGAGGTAGCGCAGAGGAAAGAAATCCCCAGGAAAGTAGAAGTGTGGAAGGCGGCCTAGTGGTAGCAGTGCGCTGACAAGGCAGGCCTCTGTGGGCGGGAATGGTAATACTCCACACAGGGCCAGCCCTAGCTGCGGCAGCGCCCTGAGCAGCAAAACAAAAACGGGCATCCCTTCTTCGAGGCGCCCCTGATCACGGGGGTACCACATTTTTCAATAGGCGCCGATGCAAAAGCCTCAGTATCCTGTTGTTATTATATGCGCTCTGCTCCTGAGAGCGGCTGCATTTAATTTCGATAGGGCCCCTGCCGTGCTTTCTCCCACCACGCCAGCTGGGGCGGGGGGACCTTGAAAGACTCCCCCGAGCTGGCGTGATACGGGCTAATCGCGCCCTGGGCAGTACCCCGGGTGGCCCTGCCCTAAGGCCGGCCCTGGCTCCACATATAACTAATGTTAGTATTGCAGTTAATTCTTACAAACGTATTGATAGGCACGAAAATCATGAAAAAAACCTTTACTTCTACCTTATTCTCAACATTTTCGTAAGCATTTTCTTAGTCCTCCATTTTGTGAACCGCCAGAATTCCCGAATGGGAAGTGACATCAGAGCAAGCAGGAAGCGGGGTCGGAAGATCCATTCGCGTGACAACGATGCAAACAGGACGGTTGCATTTTCTTTCACATTCCACCAGCGAGTTTGCATATCTGGTAATACTGCCCCACCAGTAGCAATAGCAGTAATACCAATGGCAGACGTACCACCAGCAGTAGCTCCTTTACAACTGATTATTGTACTAATACTTTAGTGGTAGTATTAGTGGCAGTATGAGAGCTACTACAGTTCTGTAGCAGTAAAAATAGTAATGGTGCTACTTCTGCTTCCACTACTACAAATACAATGATTAGTACAGCGACCGCTACAGTAGTAGGAGCAGTAGAGCAAGTAGCCGTACTGGTAGTACTGAGAGCAGTACTGTATCTACTATTATTTTGGTATCCAGTGATTATACCGAATACAAAATAGAGAACGACATTTTAACGAATAAAAAATAACGAAAAAAGACTGTATTTTAAAAAATAGATATATATATGTGTTTGTTTATTTATTTATAATGCGCTCCCAACCCAGGGGTATCTGTGCGCAGTTTACAAGGATATACATTTTCTTGGTTACATGAATGGCAAACCAGTAGTACAACAAATACAAAGATGTCTTATTTACACAAATGGAATATACAATGGTGTACAGGTTATGATTCCCGAGCAATATCCGTAGTCTAAACGAAGGTTTCATGGACACAAAGTATAGGCTTGCAGTGAGGGGCATCTAAATGAGGGTGTCTACTATGGATAGTTTTTGGAGATGAGCATGTGGGGTGGGGTAAGGGGTTAAATCTGGTGGGGAGGGGTTAGGGGTGGGGTTTTCAAGATTGGTTAACAGAAGGTTTGGAGGGGAGACCCCCCCCGAAAAATATTCTATATTTTTTCGTTGTTTAAGTTTCGGTAAAATTGAATTCTATATTTTTTCATTTGTTAAAGTTACAGTAAACCATTATTTTTAGAATCACTGGTAGTATTTGTATAAAAATGCCACTTTTGAGGAGTGGGCGTCCCTTTGCAAATGTGGGCCAAGTGCCAGTTTACTCTTAAAAGTCCAGAGAACGGCCGCTAGGTTAAGGGCTCAAACCAAGGGCAGAGTGAAATATATCACTGTCCAAACCAAGTTACAAAAAATGCCCATTTTATTATCTGATTGCCATAAAAAGACCAGCGTTTAAAATCCCAATACAAGTGAACCCAGAGAAATAGCCTTAAGCGTTACAGTAAAGTCAATGGGACATGGGTTCCTATCGGTGGCAATGGTAATAACTACCCATTATCTTAATTACATAATAAAATGTCAAAATATGACAATGGTGCACCAATCTCGCGAGCAGGTAGAGTCCAAAGGCTGAGCTCAGCGTGAGACCCATGAAGCCGGGCTGCCCTGAAGACACCTCTGTGTCCGCACCACCTTTTATAATGATAAAGCTACCATCAACCTCAATCCATTTCACTGTCCAGTGAGGTCTCCCCTTCACTGGACACAGGCAGAGATATTTGTCTTTTGGGGGTTCTCTGTGCTGCTAAGTGGGTACTCCATTGAAGTCACCCCCTGGCACTTGTAAGTGGGTGAAGTGATCTGTAAATGTGTGCACCTCCCTCAGTGCCCCTGCTTGGCGCTGGCTCTAGCCCACCAGCCCTGGGCTTTAAAAGCCCCCCTGACTTGACTGGTCCACCTTCAGCTGGAGCGCAGGGCACTCAGTCACCTGACAAGGTCCTTGGCCAAACCTCCCCACCGGTCAGTTTCTACCCCTCTGTTCCCCCAGAGATGGTGCGTTTTTGGTATGATAGGGCAGGGCCTTGGTTGCTGATGCCTGGCAGGGGATGCAGGTTGCCTTGACGATGAGCCGGTTCAGCTCTTTTTGAGAGTAGAAGTGATGTAGTGGAATGCCCTCAGCCCTGTAATGAGGAAGACTGGAGAGTGTTGGACAGCTTTTGGTAATGGCAGGATCATGGCTAGGACACATACGAGGAGGGCATTGCCACCACCCAGACTGGAAAGGACTAGTGCTTGGGGGCACGGTTCTGACATCTGACGGAGGGAGGAAGCAATTGATTCTGTGAAAGAGTGACAGCAGATTGCCTGGGCTTTCTCCATGATGTGCACATTAAGAAAAAGTTGCAGCCAATGGGGAAGTGGAAAGGAACCTTGCCCTTGAAGCAATTATGGGGAAGAATGTTTTGAGTTTAATTTATGTCAGCCAAATCTGGACTTGTGTCTGATTAGTGGAGTTCCCGAGGAGAGTGAATTGCATCTTTGCTGGGATCAGTTTCAGGTGTGCAATTGACATCCATGCTTAGGTGAGGCAGAGGCATTATCATGTTAGGTAGAGTTGCATTCACTGGCATACCAATGGTTAGCAAGTAGTTCTCCTAATGCACAGGTCGGCAACCTGGGGCTTGCCAGATGTTTTGGACTACAACGTCCATGATTCCTGATCTTTGACTCTGGTGACTGGGGCAGATGGGAGATATAGTTCAAATTATCTGGAGGGCCAAAGGTTGTAGACCAGTCTCCTAATGGTTCCATGTGTCGAACGAAGATGACTGAGGATAGAATGTATCATTGTGGCATTCCATGTGTTCCTTGACAGCACTGACGTCCATTGGTACCCATCTGGGCAAGCATGTGTCTTTCCATTTAATAATGTATTTCTTTTGGAGTTTTGCAACATTTCAATTTTCAGTAAACCGCTTCAAAGCATGCCAAGGCTGAATCTTCATACTCAATGATGGCGAAGAGGCTGTTCAGGAGAGTTTTTTGGTCAAAAATGTTGGAGGTGGAAAGAGATGTCGGGCAGGATCATAGTTGGGGATTGCCATTGGCCATGGTGACAAGGGCATTGTCGATAACCGGAACTCTGGAGCTGCTATGAAACTGAACTGATAGTCCTGAAGAAGGTTTTGTTAGGCGATCTCTTCTTGGGGCTGAAACTCAACAGGCTTCTTGATTATCTTTCTGATAACGGGTAGATGTTTGACATTGTGGTAGTTTTCCACGTCAGTTAGGTGGACTGTGGGTTTTTTCAACAGGAGGAGGAATGGGGGAGGACCTTTCATCTGATCATTTTTATGATTGAGGATGAGAGGACATTGTCTTCTCAGGAGGTGGCCTAAACGTCTATAAAGATTTTCTACGTTCGTCCATGGATTTTCCTGATCTTGGTCCATCTTGGTAAATTACATGATGGGACGGAGGTGAAGTCTGTTACCTGCCTGACCGTATCTATTTTGTCAGTGAAAAAGGCTTTGATAGAGTTGCACTTGTCAGTAAATTGAGAATGTGTAGATTGGGGTAGAGGGGTCGTCTGAGGCTTGAAGAGGACATTGCTCTTGTTGGGTACTTTTGCTATAGTTAATATGTACTGGTTTGTTTTGGCTGTGATAATGACAGTCTTGCAGGCTGAACAGAGGGATTTCTGCAAGGTGCGGTCTTCCTGTTATTTGGATTAATTCTGATATTTTCTAATTGGTCGATGGAACGTCGACTGCCAGAGAGTTCTTCCATGTACAAGGGTGCAGAGGTCTTCAGTCTGTTGACTCATAGGCCCTCATTATGGGTCCGGCAGTAACCGTGCCAGTACAACCGGTAGATAGCCGCCGGACCCATAAACAGTTACCAGCACCTGATTTGCCGGTAACACTGGGCTATTACAACCCCGGCGGCCAGTAAGTCAGGCGCCGGTAATATGTTGCTCCCCATTCCCATTTGAGTCCCATAGGACCCAAGGGGAATGGGGAACACGTAAGCACCAGCACCTTTAATAACGGTGCTGGTGCTTCCATGAAAGTCTGTGGGTGGGTGCCGGTCCGCTCGGCAAGTCGGACCTGCCGGGGGCGGGAGGGCACCCGCCCACCAGACTTGTGCTTTGCCAGCCTGGAAACAACGGTGCCGGTAAGCTTACCGGCACCGTTGTTTCTGGACCGGCGAGGTTGGAATGAGCCCCACAGATTCAGAAGTTTGTGAGGGTGTGTTCAACGGAGTGATGCAAAGGGTGTTAAATAGCAAGGCAAGGTTTGTTGACAGGCCTGAAGTGGATGTCAGCTAGATTAAGTCTTTTTCTACTACGGGGAATTGTTTGAGGAGCTGCATGAAGCTGTACTTGCTCTGGTTGGCCCTAGTGGAAGGGATGCACAGACTAAAATGAGTTAGGTGAGCCACTGGGATGCCCAATCCAGTGTTACATCTGGGAGGCACTCGATAGGCTGGGGAGGCAGTGGATATCAGGTCAAGTGCATTGAGACTGTCGTGTAGGGGTCATGATGAGTTCTTTGCTATTCAAGGTACAAAGGATTCAAAATGTTCTGCTCTTGTTTTCTTGGTTGTTTCTGTTTCTTGCAGGCTAAGATCTAAGCGAAAGATGTTGATGGTGTGTTTGATATCTCTGTCATGATGAGGTCTATGATTTTCTTGAGAGAGGCCATGTTGGTCTAGTCTGGGTGATGGGTCACGTGGATGGTGGCGGCCTGTGTATTCTAAGAATGGGTGGTGGCAGAACAGAAGGTCACAGGATTTGACACGCTCTGGATTGCCATTATCAATTATCAGCTCTCCCAGGTCCTTGGGATGCCCACTAGACAGATGGCATAATTAATTCTCATTCTACCTTCAATTGTTGAATCTGACTTGTCCACTTTCAGAGGACTCCACAAGTCACATGGCATCCAGTAGTGGCTGTACACTTCAGTGTTGAAATGGCACAATGCCAAAAAACACAAGCCACTGCATCCTCCAGTGACCAAAGATTGCCCCTTCTCTGGATTGCTGCATGAGGTAGCAAGAGCCCACAGAAGTACCTTTTCTCATTGTGGTCATGAAGTCCTCCTTCACCACCCTTCACTTTATGCCAACCAATGCCGGTCGCAACAAGCTAGCGTATCGGCAGTAGATACCCGTACTGGCACTCTACCCGGCAATAAGTAAATTGCAAAACCTGGATCTCCTGAAAGCAAAGAATTTGGAGGGTTGCATCCAGGACATAATTCCACTTCCCTGATGAAGGCCTAGACAGTTAGGCTCTATGGCTCCAACAATGAGACCTGAAAAAAGACCTCCTTCCCTCCAAGAAAAAAGACTGAGCCTCTCTGCAGTTCATCTTCCCTCAAAGAGGCTCTGGCACCCTTCTCCAGAATGTTCTCACTTCCTTCAGAGACTTTCTTCCAGTGTCTGGTACCCGAACCTGATGTTTATCGGACCCGTCGATTTTATGCACCATGCCCACACTGCTGGAAAAAATCGGCTTACCTGTCGCATCCATGAGGCGCATGTGTCCTTATTGACTTTGCTAGCTCTGCAGTGCCATGATTTTCTTGCAGTGATTAATGTAATTGTACCATAAGGGACCCAGGTCTCAAGTAACTTCACTAGCTCCCTGAGACCAGCCAGAGCAGAGAGTTTGTCAGCGAGGGTCGAAGTAGCAGATCCCGGTTCACCTCTGCGCTTCGTCTAGAGGCACCGAGCCAGCTGGCAATCTGTGCCTCCTCGAATAAAAAAGACTTTGGAGGATTGGAGTATGGATTTTTATCTATTTCAATAATAAAAGTCTTGGAGAGTGATTGTCATAGACATTATAGCAAGATTAAAGCTGCCTTGCTTGTGGTCACCGAGAGTGCTACAATACCCATATGTTCTCTGTGATTCGCGACAAGAATGCGGGATACGCAGAACTCAGACGTAGCACCTTCTTAATGAAGAAGGATAACCTATTTTCACTGAGGAGTCTACAACTTTGTGCAAAGCAATCGCCTCTATGTAATGTTGCATGGACATCCGGATGGACCAGGGTTTATGTGCATTGCTTGTACTTCATAATGCAAACAATTATAAATGGCTCCTGCAGTCTGTGTGTATCGCTGAAGGTGTTTACATGGATTCCTATGTAATCTGCCAGGTTTTAACGGTATCAGGTAATAAAATTGCGGCAAAAATGTCACTGGTAAAAATAATTGCGGCAAAGGTTTGCCGTGGTTTGACCAAGTAAAGGTGTACCCCATTATACCATTTAAGGGGAGCGGGCATCCAGGGGTTGCGGGGGTGTCCCCCGTATCCTTTACATGATTGTGACACAAAAAACCACTGCATTTTTGCCCCAATATTTTGTATTCAAGGCCATTTTTGCCGCGATTTTAAGACATGGAACCGTTTTAACTGGTGCAAAAAGCTGGCGGATTGCACAGAACGCCAATTAATTTCTGCCAGCATCAAAATAAGATTTTTGCCAGGTGGCCGCACAAGGGAGGCAGACACATTTGTTTTGTTCCGTGACAACCCCCAGGAGTGTTAAATGACGTATAAAACCATATGAATAGCTGGCATTTTGCTCCTGATGTAACATTCGGGGCAACTGATTGATGTGATCCCATGCACGAGGGCCAGAATGCAGAGAACGGAATGATTCCCAAAAGGATTCTCAATTGAAATGTAATGTTTATAGATGGTGGAAGGATCCCAGGGAGGGTATCATCCCTCCCCAATGGGAAGCCACCCCCTTTGGAACTAGGGAGGTGAGCAAGCTTCTGTTACGACCGCCCTAGGGGACAGGGTAAGTGAAATCCCTCTGGAGATGATTTGACAGTAGGGGACAGAGATTTTGATGGGGTATAAGTCGGGATTGGACGAACATATCATAAATAAAAGACTGAATGTACCAATAGTGTGTATTCGATCTAGTATAAAATAGCTACTACAAAAATACGGAACTAGGGAAGCAGGGGTTGCGGCGGTGTCCCCTGCTCCTCTAGTTCGGTATTATGGTCTGCCGGGCTTGCAGGGATGTCCCCTGCATATAATACATGTGTTGCAGAGCACTGCACAAAAAAAAACAAAAGTTTGAATTACAAAATGCAGACTAGTAGTGTCCTTGATTTTGTAATTCGATCTTTTCGTTTATGCTTTTTATAACGTACATTCGTATAAGTCACCATCCTTTCCCCCAGTTTCGAACACTTTTATAGGGTATTTAGGGTCAGGGTTTTACAATAACCCTATACACTCTTTACTAATGGCTGACATAGCTTCTGACCTTATGGGTTCCCAATCTTCTAGGAAGAGTAAGGACAGATGAGCAAACCAGCCTCCTGCAGGAGTGTCCCTTAGACAACCAATCACAGAGGACTCTCAGCAAGAGTGGCCGGCAAGAGTGAGAGAATGCCAATGTTAGCAGAAAGGCCTGCGATGCGCACCTGGTGAGTGCAGCAAAGCACAGCTGACGGCCGGGGAGAGCTACCCCAAGAAGCTGTGAAAGTGAGGATGAAGATCCTTGGAAGGCTAACACAGAGCCTAGCTGAAACGCCATGTGAGCGATTCCACGCAGACCAAGCTGCAAGGCCGAGGGAGAAGAGCCTTGGAAGGCCGACGGGGTACCCAGCTGAAACATCACGTAAGCGAACTGGCTGAACAAAGAGCTGCCAGGCCGAGGGAGAAGAGTCTTCGAAGGCCGATGGGGTGCCCAGATGAAACATCACGTAAGCGACTCTGGCTGAACAAAGAGCTGCCAGGCCGAGGGAGAAGAGTCTTGGAAGGTGGTAGCAGAGCCCAGCTGAAACCTTGTTTAAGTGTCTTTACGGCGACAGAAGAGCCGACCAGGTTCAACATCCTTGCCTAGAAGCACCAACTGATGCAGTCAAGTACACGGTGGCTAAATTAAAAAGGGAGGAAGGCGAAACAGAGAGAAAGAAGAAAAAAAGCACCAGAGTGGGGAGTGAGGAGAAAAGCCCCAGAACGGGAAGAGGCTAAGAGAACCCTGGAGTAAGGAGAAAAGCCCCAGAACGGGAAGAGGCTAAGAGAACCCTGGAGTAAGGAGAAAAGCCCCAGAATGGGAAGAGACTAAGAGGAGAACCCACAGAGTGTGGAGGAGGAAAGACTGAAGGAATCCCTGAGGAGAGGGAGAGAGAAGGAATCCCAGAGTGGGAGGAGAGGAGACAGAAAGAGTGAGATATCTGGCCTGAAGCACACGGATAGCACTCCACCACTATCTATCTGGAACTGGAACTATGAGCAAAAGCTATCACCGAAAGGAAGACAAGGTTGGGGTCCGAAGCAAGCAGCCATCCCCACCAGTTAATAGTTCCACAAAGTTCCTCTTTGTTGTTTTCTTTTGTTGACAGGGAAAGTGGCTAGGTCAGAGTAGGATTCTGGACAGAGAACTGTGTTATATTTGTTTATAGCTCCTGACGAGCACCCTTTTTCTTTCTTCTTTTACAGAATAGGGTTTGGATTCTCTGACTTAGGGCAAGAGTATTTTGGACCTTGGAAGAAAAACAAAGATTCTTGAACCATGCTTCATGGTCCGAGTCCTGATTCTGACCAACCAGAGCGGCCATAAACGAATGAGAAATAAGCCTCGCTACTCACATATGAGTGGTTTCCCTGCAACCTGACAATTACAGCTCCCAGACGTCCTTGCAGCATAGTTGACGCTGAATTAACATACCTGCACTGACTGCTAGCTGCAAGCTGAGACTGCCTCCCTGAGGATGGGGAGAGCAAAGAAAACATTTAGAGGAGAAGACCCGTGGCAGAGAGGTTTAAAGCAGAATGTGCAATAGTGAGTGAGGATAGCCAAGATTTAATTTGATTAGTCTGATTCTCAGAGCCAAACATTTCAAATTCTGTTTTTGAGTTATTACATTCTAGGCAGGCTTTTTCCATCCATTCGTCAATAGGTAAGAGATTGCGTGCCTAATGAAGGGCATCGTCTGCGGATCTCACAGCTAAATACAGATGTGTATCATCAGCATACTGATGAATGGTGACCCCAAAGCTTGTGACCAAGTCCCCCAATGGTTCCATATGCAAACGGAAAAGTAATGAAGACAAATTAGATCCCAGTGGAACACTACAGGAGTAAATGGCGGGGAGAAGACTTGGCCGCTCAAATCCGAACTCTATCTGTCCGTGCAGGTTCCTTCCTATCGCACAGGGATGATTCAGTGCGACGCTTCATATGATCGTCTTCGATCGGCTTATAAACTTTTATTGGTCTTCCTTAAATAAAGGCTCAATAACACGGGGAATGAAGATTTGCGGTGCAGGAACTCAAACGGTGCAATCCTTCTCCTGTCTCTATAGGTTTCTTAAATGACAACTTGATGTTCTGGAATCCGGTCAAAACCTTCCCGTTTGCATAACCCAACGTGTTTTTTCCTTCTCGCGGATGGTCCTTTTCTCAGATAGGTTCTTACAATAGGTGCCTGGAGGCAATTTGTTTGGCCAAGTGAGCATTTGAAATGAACAATAGTATGTGTGTGTTTTTTTTAAAAAAGGCTGAAAATGCATGGACATTATGTATATGTATTATGTCTCAAAATTCACATAAATGATAGATTTCAAGCAATGGGAAGACTAGAAAAAGATTTTAGGGGAGAAGGATCATTTTAAACACAGTTTTTCAAGTAAACGCTGAGCATATTTACACCTAAAATGACTTTGCACTGCAAAAATACACTTTGCATAGTTCCATGAATCAGGGTTTGTGCCAGCAGTGGAAATTCACTTTTCAGCAGTGCAAAGTCACTTTGAACCATGCAAGAAATTCCATGAATCGGGCCCCAAATCTTTAAAATGCCTTACCAGGGCACTAAGCCCACCAAAGGGGCCACAGACCACTAAAAGATGTGCCCTGTGGTTGGTTTGTGTCATGCTTTCCCGATCCAGGGGAAAGAAATCCTCTAGAGAGACCGAACAACCTGCTCATGTTTCAGTGGGACGGAGAGTGTGCTTACTCCTGAGAGTTTAAGGGCAGCCAAGCCACCAAAGCTTTTGCAACAATGTTATCAGGGCAAAATGTACAGAGAGGTTTCAAGACCTCCTTAAAAACCCACCTAAGCTTTCCATTTGGTGTCAAGGGCCGGCCACCATGCACACTCCACAGGAGATGCTGTGCCGGGAAGGACCAACCATTCAAAATGACAGGCAATTAAAAGAATAATGATTACAAGGACCAAACCAATGTTTTATAAGGTACCCAGCCATTTTACAGAAAAAAGCTTGACAGAAACCCAAAATACTGAAAAATACCGAAAAATATAATGTAATATTATGGTAGATGGGTAAAGGGTTAACATGGGTAGGGGCGGGGTTGGGTTGAAAGGATAGAAAAACAGGGGACTGGGGGGGGGCATTTAAGAAAACAAATCAGTATTTTTTCGGTATTTTGACTTCGGTGAAATTTACCACTCCGATTTTACCTTCAGTAAAATCACATATAACCTTTTATAAAATGTACGATTGTGTATTAATTTCCAAAATAAAACTTGTCGCAAAATAGTACAAACTAAAATGGAAAACACCCACACAGAAAAGAGAAATGTTCGAAAAACCATGACGTCAAAAAATTCTCCAGGTGGGGGAAAAAAACATGCCCCAAATCTGTTTTCTTTTTTAAAAAAACACTTCTAAAACCTTTCATTGGGTTTCTCCTGCCCTTTTTTCCAGACATGTCCACTGTCAGGAAATGTTCACACTGATGCGGTTTTTCTCCCATTTCTCAACCAAGAGTAATGAGGCTGGCCTCCTTTACTTACTCCCTGTTCAACTCTCAGATTCATTTTGTTGGCGATGATGCAGGTAGCTTATGTCCATCAAGCAAAAAAATCGCAACTGAGGTATAGAATTTTAAACAACGTGAAATCTTGCAGCTTCTGGAATGCTCTCCTGGTCAGAAAAAAAAGCTGCCATAACTCAGTCTCTAGGGCCCCGCGGGCCCCAGCAGCCCTCGATTATCCATCATAAGCCTCTAATTAAGATCTATTTTCCGCTGGTCTCCCCAAAGCGCCCAGTCCCTAGTGCCAAGTTGCACACTGTGGAGACTCGCTGCGGTCTCCCGTGTGGCCTCCGCCCTTTGTTTCGACGCGGCCCCGCCCTCGGCGTGGCGGCCTCTGCGTGTCCTACGTGCACGTGTGTTGTGGTATTTAATGGCCCTGACCTTTGGAATGGCGCGGACCCTGGGCGCCGCGCGCTGCAAATGTCAGCCCCGTGGCAGTGCGCGCCTTCCCACGGCTACAAGCGACGCGCTGGAATTGGCTTTAGCCCCGTGTACTTTCGCTGTAATGAAATCGAGGCAGTGTTCATTTATTCACACGGCTGTCAGTCAACGCAGAAGAAGCCGAGAAATAAAACAGGCGGGAGGGGGGCGGGGGAGGGCCTTTCCTCCCTTGATAACAAAAAAAACCTTCGGGGGGTGGGTAACCGGGGCACGTGGACAAAGGTGCCTGTGGCACTGCACATAGCTTGGCACATGAGGTAGATATCTGGGTTTCTTATTTAGTGCTTTAAACGGCCTCCTGCCCATTTCAAAGCGCTATCAGGAAGAGGAGAAATGCCGTTGTTGCATTGGGGAAGGGGAAAGGTGAGACTGGAAAAGAAACTGGAGGGCAGGTGGGGGGTTGACAGTGAAAAGAAACAGAGTCTGACAGTGAGTTAGAAGTTGGGGGGCACAGTGAGAAAGAGACTGGGAGCAGGGTTGGGCTGGCCTATGTTTTCCCGTTAGGCCTCTGCACCCTGGGCCTCTTTTATGTGTTAACCTATTTTATTTCCAAATGTTCGCATAGGAAAAGTGTTGGGGTTGCTGAAAATGTGTGATATGGGGGCACTTTGAACATTATCTCTAGGGCCCCTTTTGGTTCCCAGTCCACCCCTGAATGGTGGCGAGGTCCCACCCTCTTCTCCCACAGTGTCTGCAAGAAGAGCTGTGCTCCTCCCCAGTTCTCACCTGACTGCGTGCGTTTGTCTGGAGAGCCGAGCGGTAATGTTGGGTAAAGGAGCGGGCCCTGCTAGGTTCCCGGGGCGCACAGAGCTTCTGGGAGGAGAAGGGCCAGAGGCGGACTTAACACTCAAACAGCTCAGGGTCTCCTGCTGAGACCGTAGCCATTATCTTGCCCACAGGGCCCTTTGCCTTAATCTGCCACTGTCAAGGGCGTCTGTGTTTCAAATGAGGTCACCCCCAACAGGGTTCTAAAGGCCATGCGGTGACACTCTCCTGACCCAGCATGGCGAGGCATAGGCCCTATGCTGCCTTGCCTGCTGCACCATAGAGGCTCCATAGGATTTAGGCTGGTGCCTGAAGAGGGCTTGGAACGCCTTAAAACAGAACACAAGTCGAGGGACCACGCGAGTAGATGGCGTAGAGCCACTTTTTTGAGAGGGTGGGTGCCGTTCCCTCTGTGTGTTTAACACATTTTAAAAAAACAATTTGCTGCACCCACTTGATGTAGAGCTGGGAGAGCCAGGCAATTTATGGGTAGGACCAAGCCTGGAAGTCTGGGCTGGTTCTTAGGGCCAAGAACGAGCCGAGCCTGGGAAATGGCGACGCAAAACAGGAGAGGGGCCTGGTTGGGGGGCAAGAAAATCGGGCGGGGCAACAAAAAGGGCTAAAGGGACAAGAAAAAAGTGGTAAAATGGACTGGGTCAAGAAAAGGGCCTAAAGAGGGCAAAACAGGGGCTGTGCAAACAATAGAAGCTAAAAGGGAAAGGGGCAAGAAAGGGGCTAAGCGGTACGAGAGGCAACAAAAGCGGGTAAAAGAGTGAGGATCAACGAAATGAGCTAAACAACCTGGGGGCAACCAAAGGGGCTAAAGGGACTGGGCGTCAAGGAAAGGAACACAACAGGTCTGAGGCACTAAACAGAGTTAAGGGGCCACATAAGGGGCTGAATGGGACTGGTGGATCAAGAGAAGGGGCTACATGGGGTAGAGTGCAACAAAAGGGGCTACAGGAGTGAGGGTCAACAAAAGGGGCTTAACAAATTGGGGGCAACAAACGGGGCTAAAGGGACTGGGGGATCAACAAAATGGGCAAAATGGGCCTGGGGCATCTAAGGGGTTGAGGGGCAACAAACGGGCTCAATGGAACTGGGGGTCAAGGAAAGGGGTAACACTAGTTTTGGGGCAGCAAAAGGGTTAAGGCAATAAAAGGGGCTAAATGGACTGGGGATAAAGAGATGGGACAACACTGGTGTGGGGGCAGCTAAAGGAGTTAAGGGGCAACCAAAGGGGCTAAATGGGACTGGGGTCAAGGAAAGGGTGAAAACAGGTTTGGGGCAGCAAAAATAGTTAAGGGGCAACAAAAAGAGCTAACTGGGACTGGGTCAAGGAATGGGGCAAAATGGGCCAGGGCAGCTAAAAGAGTTAAGGGGCAACAACAAGGGCTACATGGAATTGGGGGTCAAGAGAAGGGGCAACATTGGTATGGGGCAGCTAAAGGGGTTAAGCGGCACCAAAAGAGGCAAATGGGACTGGGGTCAAGGAAAGGGTGAAACAGGTTTGGGGCAGCAAAAATAGTTAAGGGGCAACAAAAGGAGCTAACTGGGACTGGGTCAAGGAATGGGGCACAATGGGTCAGGGCAGCTAAAAGAATTAAGGGGCAACAACAAGGGCTACATGGAATTGGGGGTCAAGCAAAGGGGCAAAATGGGTCTTTGGGTAGCTAAAAGGGCTAAATGGGGCCTTGGGGGTGGTCAAGGAAGGAGAAAATGGGCCATGTGGCCCTAAAAAGGTCATGGGGCAACAAAGGGGGTTAAATGGGACTGGTATCAAGGAAAGGAGCAAAACAGGTCTGGGGCAGCTAAAAGGCTTAAGGGGCAAATGGCAAACAAGGGGCTAAATGGGACTGGGGTCAACAGAAGGGGTAAAACAGGTGTGGGGCACCTTAAGGGGTTAAGGGGCAACAGAAGGGGCTAAATGAGACACGGTCAAGAGAAGGGACAAAACAGGTTAGGGGTAGCTAAAGGGGCTAAATAGGACCGGGGGTCAATAAAAGGGGTGAAACAGGTCTGGGTCAGCTAAAATGGTTAAGGGGCAATAAAAGGTGCCAAATGGTACCGGGGATCAAGGAAAGGGTCAAAACGGGGCTGGGGCAGCTAAAAGGGTTAAGGGGCATCAAAAGGAGCTAACTGGGACTGGGTCAAGGAATGGGGCAAAATGGGTCAGGGCAGCTAAAAGAATTAAGGGGCAACAACAAGGGCTACATGGAATTGGGGGGTCAAGCAAAGGGGCAAAATGGGTCTTTGGGTAGCTAAAAGGGCTAAATGGGACTTGGGGGTGGTCAAGGAAAGGAGAACATGGACCATGGGGCCCTAAAAAGGTCATGGGGCAACAAAGGGGGCTAAATGGGACTGGGTATTAAGGAAAGGAGAAAAACAGGTCTGGAGCAGCTAAAAGGCTTAAGGGGCAAAGGGCAAACAAGGGGCTAAATCGGACTGGGGTCAACAGAGGGGCAAAACAGGTGTGGGGCACCTTAAGGGGTTAAGGGGCAACAGAAGGGGCTAAATGAGATACGGCCAAGAGAAGGGACAAAACAGGTTGGGGGTAGCTAAAGGGGCTAAATGGGACTGGGGGTCAATAAAAGGGGTGAAACAGGTCTGGGTCAGCTAAAATGGTTAAGGGCAATAAAAGGTGCTAAATGGTACTGGGGATCAAGGAAAGGGTCAAAACGGGGCTGGGGCAGCTAAAAGTGTTAAGGGGCAACAAAATGAGCTAAATGGAACTGGGGTCAATTGAAGGGGCAAAAAAGGTGTGGGGGCTGCTAAAGGGGTTAAGGGACATCAAAAGTGGCTACATTTGACTGGGGGATCAAGAAACAGGGAAAAACAGGTCTGGGGCATCTGAAAGGTTTTGGGCAGCTAAAGCAGATAGAGGGTAGTGGGAGAGACAAGAAAGGGAGCTATTGGGCAACAACGGGGCTCACTTACCTGTTAGAATTCCCCACTGCTGTTGCCTCACAACACCACCAGGAAGTGTTCCAGTCCTGCCCCAGCCAATCAAGGAGAGGATGGGCGGTACAAAAAAAATAAAAGACACACTCCTGTTGTGCCGGTAGCACTTACAGGAGGGTGTCTGCCTGAATTACTGTCCCAGCCGCCTGACTTCCTGCCTGCCCCAGCCAATCAATAAGTGGCTGGGGATGGACCGGCAGTCAGGCGGCCGGGACCAGAAGACAGGCAGACATTTTTTTTTTAAAGCTAAGGACTGACTGGGCACCAGGTAGGGCTCGTCGTTGGCCCCCGCTCTGGGCAAGCACTGACCGAAGAGGGGAGTCAAGCCAGAGTCCTAAGTGCGGCTCAGACCGACCCGAGCTCTACCAGGCTTGCCCAGCTCTAACATGAAGTAGGCAATGCCACAGCTGCGAATCGAGCCCATGTCTTGGGTCTGTGAGGCAGGACACTTAGCTACAAGACCACATGAATTGTTTATCACAAAGCCGTTGAGTGACCATAGCGGCATCCTGCTATACACATGTTTTGTCATAGATTTTTACACTTAAAAGGTGTATGCCTTTTCATACTGATCCAGCAATGTGGTGGGAAACTGTGCATGCTTGGGAAATGCTTATATGTCAAGTGCACGTTTTCCAATTGTGAAAGCCCAATTGAATGCAATTTACATATTTTGCTAATTGCTCGCATCCTGTGACGTCACTTCCCCCATGAGTGCTTCAGAGTCCCCCCACCTTTTTTTAAGGGCTCGATCCCTGCCTTCAGAACATCTGGGGAATGCAGGGAACAGAAGTTTTCCCATATCACTCCCCTTTAAGTTTAAGGCCCCGGCTGTACAAGGAAGGGACGACGGGGCGCAGCGATAGGGAAGTTACTGAGCCTGGCACCTGGACCCCGAGGGCAGAATGACACCGCATGGGGTGCAATAGTATTTTTATTGATTTCTTCATTTTATTTTATTGTGATTTTTAACATGGCAAACCTGCCAATAACAATTCACTTCACGGAGGCAGGAATGAAAGAGGGTGAAGAGTAGGAGGACGGGGGGGGGGACTAGGAACCAAAAGAGGCCCTGCCTGGAAATAATGTTCAAAGTGGCCCCACATAACACATTTTGAGCATGCCCAACCCCTTTCCTATGAGAAAATTTGGAAACACCTACACAAATGAGGCCCAGGGTGCAGAGGCCTGCCGGCAAATCTCCAGAGTTCCCTATAAGCCAGTCCACCCCTGGTGAAGAGGGCTGCTGATGGAGGAGAAGAGGGAGGGAGGAGCTATCAGCGGGAAGGCCTGAAAGGAGCTGCATTCATGAGCATTCACCATTAGAGGGCGTGTGGAGGCACCATCGCTGAGCGTGCCACAGGATGATTTGGGTGCATGTTGTGTGAGCAGCATCCTTCTAAGATGTTTTTCCTGAAAGTCCAAGCCCCAGGTCTTCCAGTGCTTTGGTTTTGTTTCCCGTTTGAGACTTCTTCGCACGAGTCTCCTGTAGTAAGGGGCTTTGGCGATGATTTTGCTTTTCTTACCGGTGAGTATCGATCGAGGCAGTCAGCCCGCTGGTTTGGGCCATTTTGTTGTTACGGGTCCTCAGAAGCACTTTGATTTATTCTGTCTTTGCTGGGGGGGCTGGAGGGGACAAGCAAAGGGTTTTGCAAGCTAGTGAACGTGGTGAACCAGTTGCGAGAGGCGTTGCTAGGGTGGGGCGCTGAGGGGACTATAGTCCCGGGTCTTTTGGTCTCAGACCCGGATAGAAGCTCAGGGGCTACAACCAAAAGGCTAGCTAACCCCAAGTCCTGGCAGTGCCTACATTAACGTAGCCCACAATCTTTCTTTTCCAGACCTAGCAACCCGCGTCTCAGTAAACCAAGGGAAGGCCGTTGGGGTGATCTAGTGTGGAGCCTATGAATGCTTGACTCAGTTCTATGTAGTGGTTTCCGTGCAGGATCTTTTTCAATGGATGCAGATGGGAGCGTGCGTTGAGTCGAGTGGTTTATTTCCGGCCTGCATGCTGCTATTTGTGATGTTACGTTACGCCACCTGAACATTTGTGAAGCACCGGGTGAGAGCCCTCCTAGCACTGAAGTGCATGGCTGCAAATGAATGGGCTTGGTGCAGATTGCTGTCTGGCGTGGCATGCACAGGTATCAATGCAACTACAGCATGAAACAGCAGCGGGAGAGAGGCCCGGGAGTCTTACGCAGTCTTCAACGGAGAAGTGGGGTGTGGTGTGTAATGTAATGTTATGGGTTTTTTATAACACGCTTAATACTCTAAGCACGGACCCGGGGATCGAACCTGTGTTCTTCTGCGTCACTTTCCTTCCAAGACGAGCGCCTTGCCCCTGAGCTATCCTCCCAAGCTCATTTAGTAGGTAGTGTTGAATGGTGCGTGTTTGCGCGGTGTGCGGGATGGTGCTGCACACGGAAGGAATCCGATGTTTGTGATAGCAGCTACCAATGTGTACATATTTTAATACACACACACGCATACACACACAAGCTAAGCTCACACAACACCTATGTACAAACCAAAGCCTGACAAAAGAGTTCTTGATGTACCCTTGGCTCACGTAAAAGTAGCGTGGGCAGAGCTCAAGATGTAAAGCGGGCATCAAGCAATCAAAATGCAATTCAGCTAAGAGTTAAATCATTCGGGGTTTTTTCTCCGAAATAGTGAGTGCATTACTAGTTGGGTATGCCATTAAAAATGTCCCAGATACAAATGAGATAAGTCTGGAAAAACAATAAAGTCAAGACATTGGAAGAAAAACGGGTGTAAAATCGTTTTTAACTTGTCTAAGTGACCCCAAATGGGCAAGCCAGGTTGCACATACAGACTGGAAGGACTGGGCAGAAGTTAAGTCGAAAGAATGCCATGCATTTTCATCCGTGCATTTTTATTGGTGCATTTTCCTCTGTGCATTTACATCGCTTTTGTTCATTTTTCAAGAAACAAGCCAAACATGTATCAAAAAAGGTTAGTTAAGTGGGTCTAGAAACAATTAAAAGGGAAGCTATGGGGGCTGACCTCCAGTATATAAATAATAGGAATGCACAGATGTAAATGCACAGATGCAAATGTATAAAGATGTCAATGCACAGATATAAATACATGGAACCGGTCGAAGGCTACCCAGGGAGTGGCAGTCATGTCCTATGTGATGAGCCTCTCTGCTAAGTCTTTCACCGCTGAAGGATAACACGTGCTCGACGTTTACAGGTGAAAACAATCACCTTCAGATCTTGCAGAATTTTCTTCCTGCAAATCCGACTCATGTTCTATGTTCTTAGGGCCCGATTCATGGAATATTTGCATGGTTCAAAGTGATTTTGCACTGCTGAAAAGTGACTTTGCACTCCCGACACAGACCCTGATTCATGGACCCGTGCGAAGTGTATTGTTGCCGTGGAAAGTCCGGGCAAAGTCATTTTGAACTGCAAAAATGACTACGCGCTGACTTCGCCCGGACTTTGCCCTGCAAAAATACACTTTGCACAGTTTCATGAATCAGGGTCTGTGTCGGGAGTGCAAAATCACTTTTCAGCAGTGCAAATTCACTCTGAACCGGGCAAATATTCCCTGAATCGGGCCCTTAGTGTTAAATGGAGCCTGCTAACACCTACATATATCAAAAAAATCAGGATGAGGGATCCTTTTACACAGATGTGTGGTTCTGAACATTTATTTCAAGAAACACAGATTTTTTGGGTGATTTCTCAGTTCTTTTACAGAACTTTCAATAAGCACGAAAGTGAGTGACAAACGGACAGGTGTGATTATATAGAGTGGAAATACAAGGTAAGTATCAACATCTATACTGTAGAGGTAAAGATTCCACATAAGGGCACAATCATATATGATGGTAGGATAGACCTACAGTTGAACGAAGTGCACCCGGGACGGAAAGTAGTCCAGGGAGTAGTTAACACAGGGTGTACACAACAATATCTACAGAACATACATGAAAGGGGGTTTGTACAGTTGTGTCACAGGGGATCGACACGGGGTGTTTCGGCCATGTGGGGCTTGATTGAAGCCTGTTTGTGTGTTGGCCTTCATCAGGATTGACACCGGATGCGGTGCTGTCCGTAGTATCTGTGGGTGAGATAAAGCTGTGAGGATCTCGGGAACTTGTTAAATAATTTTGTGAATTCAATAAATGATGACTTAGTGATACCTCACATGGTGTATCAATGTACAGTTTACCTGCTGCTGCAATAGCAGCGGGTTGCTGTAGACAATCCTTGAGTAATTGCTGGATTGTGGGTGCAAGATGCACTTAAAGTTGGCTGTGGGTGCCTGATGATTCGTATTTGTCTCAGGGTCCCGGGGGATGGAAAACCGGGCCAGTGTAGGTCCCAGATCTAAGAGAGAATATGGACCGTAAGAGATCTTGGTGGTCAGGAACATCAGAAAAAATCTTAGGTGGTGGTTCCAGTTGCTGAATGGGAAACAACCACAAAGGGTCAGTTTACCCATTAAACGAGCGGACTTGGTGGAGGGTGCTCGTAATTGTACAATGAGTCGTGACTCGACGTGGTGTATGTCGTGAAGTGACATATCAGTGGGCTGAAAGTGTCGGTTGGGGGTGCCCCTAGGAATACGGGAGGTGAGACCACCCAAGTGGATGGTCTCATTGGTGCCTACTGTGAGCGGTTGTCATTGATGGCGCTATATGTGGCACGGGTGCCAGGAGATAAGTTGATGGTGCTGTGCTAAATATGCAATGGTGCAGTGGGCAACAGAATGGTGGATTCTCTGTGTGGTGGTTTACAGAGTATGGGCTCCGTGATGGAGACTGGTCACAGATTGAAAAAACAAATTAAAAAGACTGTGAGAGCTGATCGGATTTTTGCTCTGGGTGGCCGCATGGCTAAAAAACAACAGCTTGCCTCGAGGTGCTTAATGGAAAGACCAGTGCGGAACGCGTACTGCTGGGGAAACGCACGTGTGGGCAGGAATCTCCAGGCTCAAACTTACTGCAAAACCGGAGGGTGCAGGAGTCACCGCAGGGTCCACAGCATGGGATGGTTGCTGTGTGGCTACGGTTGTGATCCGTAGTGAAAAGTAATCACTTCCGTGAGCAGGAGCCAATGGGGATGCAGGGTCAAACTGGGATGGGTGTCCCTTAGCCAATCCCCATAGTCCACGTGACGTGTCGAGGTCACCCAATCAGGGACCAAGGTGAAAAGTGAAAGTGAAACATGCAATCCCATGGTTTGCATACATGGGTTTGCATTGGTTCAATATGCTAGCCTGCCACAACACGGGATGCATACATTTTTGGTGGAGTAGAGACACTACTTTTTCGTGTATTGTGCATTTTTACAAAAACAACGACTGTGCCGATCATACTTGTATCCTAATTACATAGGTTATTAATAAAAAAATCAGCCTAAATGGCACATCCACAGTGAAGTTAAGTGCAACTGAAAATGATAGATGGAACATAGTTGCACACAGACGTATTTTTTGCAAATAAATGATTTACATATACAAGTCTGTATTGGTTCGACATGCTGACCCGCCATAGTATGGGGTGCATACATTCTTTATGATTGAGTAGAAATGATGTATTTATGTACATTAGACCATGTATAATTTAGAAAAACGCAATGGGTGTGCCAAAACCATTTGTATCCTGATAGCATTGGGGTATTGGAGTGTTTGAGACATTGTAGTCCCAAGTATGAGCGGCACGGCCCAGTTGGGTGCATTGACAGGCAGTGTCTATCCAGGTAATAGTGGCACAAGAGTGAATTTTTGATGGAGGCTACTACTCCTGAATCGGAACCCAAGATTGATGGTGCATAGTCCCCTAGTGTAGGAGGCTTGCGTGTCTCTGTGGTGTGGGTCGCTATTGTGGATGGAAGTTACTCCCAGAAGTGTTTCCACTCCAAGGTGATGGTAAAACCATTGCAGACAGAATCCATTCTGTGGACCCATTTTTGTTCCAGTTTGTTGAGGGCCAAATTGATGTCGCCTCCACGGCGTTGTGGCTGTAGTTGTTGTAGGAGAGTCCAGGTAAATTGCTCGTGTGTGTGTCCCTTCTTGCTGAAATGTTCGACCAAGGGTTTGTCTTGTACTTGATTTCTGATGCAGGATCTGTGTTCATTGATCCTCTGTTTGATGGGTCTAATGGTTTTGCCGATGTTTACCAGGTTGCACGGGCATTTTATGGCGTAGACCACATATTTGCTTTCGCAATTGGTGTGGTTATTCATGTTCCAGGTGAAATCCTTGTTGGTGAAGGTTTTGCTGTTTGTAGTGTACCGGCATGCGACACATCGGCCGCAGCTGAAATGTCCCACCACTGGTGGGAGGTTCCACAAGGTCAATGGCGTCTTTGTGGGTTCCACAAAAGTATGGACTATAGTATCTTTAAGGTTTTTGTTTTTTCTGAAGGCGAACAAGGATTATTTTGCTAGGCTGCCCTCATTTTTAATCAGGTGCCAGCGTTTATTTATTGTGGTCTTGATGAGGTTGCTCACTGGGTTGAACGTAGTGACACAAACGGTCCTGTCGATTGGGTCTTTGTTTTTTGTGGTGAGACAGACGGAGCGTTCGGTATTAGCCGCTCTTTTCTTGGCCATTCTAATGGATTTCTTAGGGTATGTGACCTACGCCGCGGGCCGAGCTACATCCAGTGTAATTCCCGCACTGTTGATCCTGCAGGACGTGACGGTGCCGTCCGCCGCAAGTGGACTGCCTGAATCCTTCACAGCCACAGGCCCTTCCAGCCTGAATATTCAGTCCCCACCAGCCCAGGCATCTGAAGCCGATATGAGTCTTCGTACTGTATCCAATGCCCAGTAGGCCTTCACATCATATTCCATCATGGTGGGCACCATCAAGCAGAGTTCCTTTGCCTTGACAGCCCATGAACAGTCTTAGTCCCTTGTTGGGCTTTTATTCCAGCACAGACACCTCATCCATTCATCGTGCCAGTGTCTGGCGGACTGAGTGAGTCTTCTGTTCCATATCTCCTGAAGAAGACGTTGTGCAATAGACATACCACGTCGAAACCGGTTGATATTTGTTTCACAGGGATGTGATCTACACTACATTTTCATCCTTAGATCCGCCCTTATGGTAGATTGTTTTAATTATTTCTATTGTATGTTTTTCTAATTCTATAAAAAACAACAAAAAAAAAAAAAATATATTAAAATCACTAGATGGGATGCGAGGATTGTGCTCACTCCCTATTGTGAATTAACTTTGTCATTTTTAGCTACTGTTGTTTGGATGATTGTCACGTTGAATGTTGTATGGTTTGAATGCTGCACTATGAATGGTTTTGATGATGGACTAATTTTAGCCATGTTTAATATGTACCTTTGCTGTTGTGATATGTAATAATATGTTCTTTAAAGTATTGTGTCATTAATTGACTATTTTTCAAATTTCTGTATCATGACAAAATAAAACTGATACAATTTGGAAGCAACACAGTTTTGCTCTCTGGACAATTTTTCCGGATTTCTGTGGTACAATAATACTCTGTTCCAGAGTATAGCGTTTCCCTGCTCCTTTCTGCTTTTGTAGGATTTCTTAGGGTAGCCTCTCTGTCCTAGACGTGTCTGAAGTTGTTTGGCATGTAGTTCGAATTTCTCTTTGTCTGTGCAATTCCTGCGGATGAGGAGGAATTGTCCATAGGGGAGAATTTATTTCAACCCTTGGGGGTGGTAGCTGGAAACATGAAGAAGACTGTTCCATTCGGTCGGTTTTCTGAAAAGTTTGGTTTTCAAGTGTTCCCCGGAGTGGTAGATGTGCAGGTCAAGGAAATTGATGGCTTGAAAATCCAATTCTATGGTGAACTTGATGTGAGTATTTTGCGAGTTGAGCCAGCAGTGGAAGTCCAGTAGTATATCCTTGCTGCCTTGCCAGATCAAAAGGACGTCATCGATGTATCGGTGCCAAATCTGGATGTGTGCCCTTTAGGGGTTGTTTTCGTGGTTGATGTTGTCGTCTTCATACTGGGCCATGTAGAGGTTTGCCACGTCTGGTGCAATGTTGCACCCATGCTTACGCCTTTGATTTGTTGATACAACTGTTGTCCAAACAGAAAAAAGTTTTCTCCCATAGCTATGCAAATACACTCCAGGAGGAAGTTGGTTCAAGTAGTCGTCGTATCTGTCCTTTTCTCAAGGCAGGTGGCAAGTGCTTGTAGTTCTTCCAGTTGGGGGATGGAGGTATAGAGAGCTTCGACGTCCATTGTGACGAGGATGGAGTCAGTGGTCCAATTCATGGTGTCCAAGATCTTAATGGTTTCTGTGCTGTCTTTTATGTAGGATTACATCTTGCTGACGAACGGTTTCATGAAGTAGTCAGTGTATAATGATAGAGGCTCTAGGAGGGAGTCACATGTAGAAACAATCGGTCATCCTGGTGGTTTGGTGGCATGTTTATGTATTTTGGGCAAAATGTAAAATGCTGGAACCCTGGGGTGTGTTTTGTCCAGATAAATGCGTTCATCAGGGCAAATCCACCCCTCTTCTTCAGCATGTTTGGTGAGACTGCTGATTTCTTCTTGTAAGCGTTGCGTGGGGTCCCTGTTGATTTTCTTGTATGATGTGGTGTTGTCTAAAAGGCACCGGCACTCCTGGTTGTAGTCTTCAGTGTTCATGACCACGATTCCACCACCCTTTTCGGCTGGTTTGATGGCTATGGTTTTGTCCAAATTAAGGTTCACGAGGCACTGCCTTTCTTCCTTGTTCAGGTTGTCTTGGTAAATGTTTTTTTGTTCCAGACCGCTGTTGATTGTTTTCATGACTATTTTTTTGAAAGTGTCAAACTCCCCCGGGGTGGTATGGGGGGGAGGAGTGAAGTTGGACTTGGGTTTCAAGCCCGTCGTGTTGTCTGATGAATTATCTGGTTCTTGGATGATGGTGTGTTCCGAGTCTTGTTTTTCTAGTAGGTATACCTAGAAGAAATATTTCAGTCTAAGAGTACGAAAGAATTTTCTGAATTCGGCCTCTGTTTTGAAAGGGTCTGCCTTGGTTGCAGGAACAAATGAAAGTCCTCCTTCAAGAAGGGTCTGTTCTGCTTGGTTCAATGTTCTTGTGGACAAATTGAAAATAGCGATGGCTGTTAGGGCTGATTGAAGTACCATTGGCGTGTCCTCATGGACTGGCCCGTTTGTTGTGGGCGTCTCTTCGGTCTGCCCCGTTGGCCCCCTCTGTGAAAAAAAGGGTGCTGTGGTGGTGGTCTGGCATTTCTACCACCGCCAGGTGAACTAGGGGAGCTGCCATTTGAAGATACAGAACTTCTGGAGGAATTAACGACACGGTTCGTCTGTTATAGTTTTTCTGTTGTTGCTGCTGTAGGTCGCTATAGTAGGTCTCCTTGAGATAAGGGTATGTCTTCTCCTCAGCGTAGTTTGTAAGATCGTTCCTGAATTTTTGTACCTTACGCTCTAAGGTGAGCTGGTTAAATTTAGCCACTTCCTCTTCCAGTTTTTCTAGTTTCTTTTTTGCGTCATTGATGGTTGTGTCCTCAATGAATTTTTTCTCCAATGTGGCCAGATCTTCTCCTTGTTTCTTGCATTCTTCCTGGGCGGTGTCAATGATCAGGATAATCCAATCGCGGCTACATTTGTTGCCGACCACGCTAAAGTTTGTTTTAAACTTCGGGTTGTCCGTGAAGACCCGGGGAATGTTTTTCACTTGTAGCCCTTCTGGTATGATTCCAGCCTTGAGGTACTCAGCATGAAAGTTCCATGCATCTCTGTGCGTATGAGTTTTTTTTCTCTTTTGATGAATGGTGTCTAGTTCATCTTTATTTGCGCCTTGTGCGATTGCTCCACCTTCTGAATAATGTTCTTCCGGTGCCACTGCCAGATGACCGAGTCCCGAGTAGGTGGGTGAACTTCTGTGAACCTTCTACACAAAAAAGTCCAGAAATTAGTACGACACTCCCCCACTACAGTAAATTTGACCCCGCCCAAAACTCATGCTTTCCGCATAAATTATTTGTTATTTTACAGTAATTTTCAGGTGAAACAAACATTTTTCAGCTTTGGCAGTTTTGGACCCTGGATCCCTTTATCTTCCGAGGAATGGGTCATGCGAATTTTAGGGCAATTTTTGCCAATTTCACCCTCCTCTAGTTCCTGCTGCCACACTTGCCCAGGGTCCGCACTGATGACCCCCACTGTCCGGCCCCTCCTGCTTTGGTTGCTAATCCATAGGGAGCCGGAGCTCAGCATTTGTTGGATCTATAGTACAATTCTTCATAAACTGGTAGTATGGTCCAGGGGAGAGAGACAACCCTGACACTAGGTTGTGTTAATAATTAGACAAACAGGCAGGTGGCCACACACTTGTGGAACATTCCTGCCCCCTGCACACCAAATTATAATGTAATCCAATTAATATTTTAGAATATTTAGAAAATATTGATTGGTTTACATTACAATTTGGTGTGCAGGGGGTGGGAGCCCTCCTGCTTTCGTGACGCAGTGCTCAAGAACCCAACTTTCCCCCTAAAGTAGTCTTTCTGCTGGTTTATCACCTGCCCGACTCTTCTCACAGGGCTCCTGCACCATTTTGCACATGGCAGTTTTTAGACAATACAGTGCCAGGGTAAAACACTAGCATACCCCCCCCCTTGCCCTGTCCCCATACCACAGGCTAGTCCAGTCTGGAACACCTACCCAATATCGTGCACATATTAGAATTTAAAGTTTTATCGGCTTGTACTTAAAAGTGATAAATAGCCAAGCACATAGACAACAGTATCACACCCAGGAATTAATTTTCTTCATCTCATGTTCATGTTCATTGTGTAAATGACGGGGGCACTCACCTATATGTTACTGCCGCATACACATCTACTACTGCTGTGCAATCTATTTTTCTGACCATATGTTTCTCACCGCTCTCCCCATCTCAATTTTCGGACCCTCTTCTTTATGTTTTCCGGTGCTTTCCCCATCTATTATATTCCCAATTTCTTACCCACTTGATTATTATTTTCAGTGCTCTGATCGTCTGTTTCCCACTTTCTTACCTACTTGATTAATGTTTTTCGGTGTTTCCCCCATCTGTTTTATTCCCAATTTTCTGGCCCACTTCATCATGTTTTTCAGTGCTTGTCCCATCTGTTTTATTCCCAATTTCTTATCCACCTCATTATGTTTTTCGGTGATTTTCCCATCTGTTTTATTCCCAATTTCTTATCCACTTCATTATGTTTTCCAGTGCTTTCCCCATCTGTTTTATTCCCAATTTCGTATCCACTTAATTATGTTTTTCGGTGCTTTCCCCATCTGTTTTATTCCTAATTTCGTACCCTCTTGATAATTTATTTCAGTACTCTCACCGTCTGTTTGATTCCCACTTTCTTACCTACTTGATTAATCTATTTGTCTGATCATATGTTTTTCACCACTCTCCCCATCTCAATTTTCGGACCCACTTCATTATTATTTTCGGTGCTCTCACATTTGTTTTATTCCCAATTTTTTACCCACTTGATTATGTTTTTTGGTGCCTTCCCCCACCTGTGTTATTCCCAATTTCGTACCCTCTTGATTATTGTTTTCGGTGCTCTCACTGTCTGTTTGATTCCCACTTTCTTACTTACTTGATTAATATTTTCCCGTGCCCTCCCCATCTGTTTTATTTCCAATTTTCTGACCCACTTCATTAGGTTTTTCAGTGCTTTCCCCATTTGCTTTATTCTCAATTTCTTACCCACTTGATTATGTTTTTCCGTGCCCCCCATCTGCTTTAGACCGAGTTTTCTTACCCACTTCATCATGTTTATCAGTGCTTTTCCCATCTGTTTTATTCCCAATTTTCTGACCCACTTCATTATATTTTTCGATGATTTTCCCATCTGTTTTATTCCCAATTTCGTATCCACTTCCTTATGTTTTTCGGTGCTTTCCCCATCTGTGTTATTCCCAATTTCGTTACCTCTTGATTATTTTTTTCAGTGGTTTCACTGTCTGTTTGATTCCCACTTTCTTGCCTACTTGATAAAAAAAATTCTGTGCTCTCCCCATCTGTTTTATTCTCAATTTTCGCACCCACTTCATTCTTTTTTTCGCTGCTTTCTCCATCTGGAAGCAATTGAATTGATAACATTCCTGCTATCACTCCGATTAGATGAGGATCGCCGATTAGGTCTACTCACTCTGTGGAGACCATCATCAAACACACATTGGACTCCAACAACATAGAAGAGGTGCTGCAGGCGAGTCTTGGAGCCTATGGTGATTGTGAAAGTTGCAACAACATTTACATTACTAGTAGAGAACGGCGCAGACTTAAGCGCCAAAGCAACATAAAGGCAAAAAAAGGCACTAAAAAGCAGCAGCAAAAGAACTCTTGTCACCTGACATTATGGTAATTCCCTCAGTCAGCCCAAACCCTTTTATAATAATAATAATAATAATAATAATTATAATTATTATTATTATTACTATTATTATTGTTTTTATTCTTATTATTGTATTAATTGAGTGCAGACCTGGCTTCGAGAAGCAACGCAACGCTTTACAGGGATATACAACAATACAGATAAATACTGGAGCGCTTTACAGAGATGTACAACAGTACAGATGTATAACAGAGCTTTTCAATGGTAACAACAGAACAGATATACAGCGGGGGTAATATACAGATGGGCACAGAGGAGCGGTATAGGTGTACCGGGTAGCGGGGACCAGAGGGGCTGGCTGACAACTAGCGAGTCAGGTGCGGCGAGGGGCGACATGATGGCCTAGGTGTTGAGGAGGAGAGACTCCTGGAGGAGGTGGGTCTTGAGTTTGTTTCTGAATTGTAGGAGCATGGGGGCGAGTCTGTTGCTGACAGGGAGGAGTTTCCATAGTCTTAGGGTGTAGGCAGAGAAGGCTTGTTTTCTGGTCCTTTGCTTTTTGCAGCGGCAGATTTCAAGTCTGCACCCACCCTAAGATGTAAACTAGGAAAGCGAAAAAAAACAGGGCCAAAAGACGGCTGAAGTGGTCCAGGCAATGTGGGGACTTAGCCTGAGTCATCAAACCAGGCCGCCCCACAACTCGAGCAGATTACTGGTAACAAACAAACGGGAAACACCTCTGTATGTAGTCTGCCATTGGACTCGAACGCTAGCCTGTGCCCAGACGTGAATAGGTGCTGTGTTGACAAAAGTCATGTGTCTTTATGTCCACCACCTTTACCCACTTGTGAAGCAGGGATTGGGGTGCCCATTTTCAAGACGCAAATGCAATCCTGTGAGCAGTTACCATCCTTCATTACATAGGTTCCCAGAGAAGTCAGAAGCATTCATGAACCGCTCCTACATCCTGAATTTCTAGCCTGTACACCCCCACTAAGAGTCCTGAACTCAAAAGACATATATGCCACTGCACTCTTGCAGTTGGCCCCTGTGCCTGCAACGTGAGTACCCTATGGGCCTGATTCATGGCATTTTTTGCACGGTCCAATGTGACTTTTCAAAACTGAAAAGTGACTTTGCACTGCCGACAAAAACCCTGATTCATGGAACCTTGCAAAGTGTATTTTTGCCGTGAAAAGTCAAAATGACTTTGCACTGCAAAAATACAATTTGCACAATTCCATCAATCAGGGTTTGCGTTGGCAGTGAAAAGTCACTTTGAACCATGCAAAAATTCCATGAATCAGGCCCATTGTATGAATCTGGCAATTGTCAATATGATAAAGGAGCACACAGTTTCCTAAAGCTGGGGTAGGTTCTAAACAGCCGGGCCCCATTTACTTCACATTTGGGCTTAAATAAGGAAATAGGTGCAGACTTAATTATCCCCACCACAAGTACAGGACGGGCCGTGACATGCAACACAAAAAAATGAAGGATGGATCGTATAACACATAACACAAAAGGTGGTAAACTGGCATCGGTAAGATATGAGGGGGGGTGGCTGGACTTGGTTATCCAGGTTCTTGTCTACCAGACCGACACACAGAGCCTGACCCTGTATGCTGGGGGCATAGGCATTTTACAGGTAGCAGTCGGGGGTGGGACCTCCTGACTAAGACAGACTTATTTCTGATACAGGATAGTTGACTGACAAAGCCCTATTACAAGGATGGATATGAGATTTTTCAGAGTTCGGACACTACAGTACCAAAAGGCCACCCAGTGGGGGGGATTGATGGTTGATGTTCGGAGTCACCGAGTGGCTACCCGAATTGACCCGGCTAGTGACAAAAACATACTGGTCAAAGTTATAGAGCAATCAAATGGGAAAAAAAGGAAAACTGCTACTTGTGAATGCCTATGACCCCCCCAGGTGGAGGCCAAAACAGGAAGAATTATAATGGAGTTGTATGACATCTTAATACATAATTATGAAGCTAATAGCGAGGATGTCTTAATGGTGCGAGGGGACGTCAATGCGTACTGCGTTGATCGGTCTACTAACGTTGAGACGGACTACGTATATTCTACTAGTGTTATGAGACAACCTTCACCTAACAATCAAGGAAAACTCTGGTTGACTTGCTTTCAAAATTGGTATCTGCTCATGTTACATGGCAGGTTCAAGGGTGACCACTCTGGCAACTACACCTGGAAATGGGGCGCCAGTAGGGTCATTCTCGATTACGTCTTCGCAAACATACATGCTATTGAATTAGCCTGGACATTTGATACTGCGTTCGATGAGTACAGTGATCACGCGATTGTAACTCTTGTGTTTGATTGCATGAATCCCCTTTGTGAATACCCAAAGATTGGGGACATCATAATTCATCATAGGGCCAATGGGTTAGGGTGGACTGGCCAGAGCTACAATTCCCTTAGCCAGTATTTGGACAACTTGCAGGCCAAGGGGATTCCATGGTGTATAGCATCCCATATGGCAGAGTTTCTTCCAATCAGGGCTGGGCAGTTGGACATGAATTACAGGGAGTCTAGGGTCTTTGACTTAAAAATACGAGAAGCTAAGTGGGATATGCGACAACAAATCAGAAGCCGTAGAAATAGTGATCTTGTGGATTCCGAAAAGCGCATAAGGAAAATAAGGATAAAAAATGCTTATAATAACTGGATAACAATGTATCGTTTCTATGTAAATAACACGCGATGATAATTCATGTACATGGGGGATACAAGAACATTCTGGCAATTACTGAATAAAATAAGCAGACAACCGCTGCTACTCCTAAGACATAACCCCATAGGTGCTGCGGAATGGCAAACATTCTTCGAGGTAACATATGCTGACCCTGGGGCGGAAAGGCCTGAAAGTATGAAGGCAGATAGAAACGGCATTGAGAACGTTAAAACCAACCTGACGCCGTCCCGCGCTTGGCAAACATTGCATTGAAGAATAACCCAGAATTCTGGGTGCCTTTGCTAAGGGGGTTCTACTCAGTGATGCATACACGTCTCATGCCAGGATCTTGGAAAAAGCCTATTTCAGTACAGACTGCAAGAAACGTCAGAACCCAAACAACCACATATTCCTGGAAAACTATTTTCCATTGTCATTTTGAGGAAGTTGAAGCAACGGGTATTAGAACGGTGGTTGCTGCGTGATTAGTAAACTGGTTTCAGAACAGGCTCAGTTACAGCCCATAATATTCTGATGCTTAGTATGGTTACATTTCTTTATAACGAATAAATGAATAACGAATATCCATATAACAAAAGATAAATAACGGCAAAAAATAGCAAAATGTTTGTTCTTCTTTTTTTGGGGGCTTCCCCCCAAACCCTCTTTCCCCCCCCCGGCTAAAAACCCACCCCAACCACTTCACCCCAAGTTTGAACCCTTTACCCCACCCCACATACATCTTTGTTATTTTTTTCGTTATTAATTTTTTCGCTATATTTTCATTCGTTATACCGCTTAATATGCTTATACAGTGGGCTCGGGTAAAGAATAGCCCCCCCCCCCCCCCACATATTTTTGCTCGACTTTTCTGCAGCAGTTGATGTTGTTAACCACAGGAAGCTATGGCAAAAAACACACAAGATGGCAATCCCGGATTGTAATTGGTTATTTATAACAATACCGAAGAGGTTTTTAAGAGCGGATGTGGGATTCGAACCTGTGTTTCATCTGCCTGGTCTATGCTTCCAAGACGAGCATGTTGCCACTGAGGTATACTACTTGGGCGATCTCATATCAATGATTGCCGATTTGCATGCTGACGCCAGTGTACGTTAAGGGTGAACAGCACGGGAGAGGCCACAGAGGAAATTGGAACCTGCCGAGGACTCAAGCAGGACTGTCTACTGGCTCCCCTGCTGTTCAATCTGCATATTGCTGACCTGCCTGAACAGTTGGGGGAGGTAAATTACTTGCCTCCCGAGCTGGGGGATACATCTGTGTTATGTATGGCCATACCGGCCTACATTTGGCATAGCAAAACCCGGAGGATGACGTCATCGGGTCTCCATCCCCTTTTCACGAGACCCCATGACGTCATCCTCCGGGTTTTGCAAGCTGGAGACGGGTGATCTAGTTTTTTAAATAAATTAGGCAGAATCTGCAAGGTTGATTGAAGTGATTGTGAAGTTAAGACTAAGCAACTGAGGAAGCCGTAAACAGACAATATTGTTTTTTGTAAATAAAATGGCTGCAGTTTTCTTTCAAGTTGTTTGGCCTTTATTATTCTGCAGAGCCGTTCTACCATTTGCCGCTCTCGCCTTCATTAACACCTGTTTGAGAGCCCAAACATTCCATTAAGGATCCGGCCCCACCCTGAGATCTGGGGGTGTCTTCAGTAGTTTCTGCAATTCGACTGTAATCTGGCTGAATATTGCATAATGGCCCAGGTACTTGCCCGAGTGGTGTGGCCGTTGCGCTGCCCCTTGATGCGTGGGAGTGGGTGTTCTATTGTTATTGATAATGTTCGGCGCAGTGGGGGAGTGACTAATAACAATGCGCCCCATTAGTAAATCTGGTAATGGACCAGAAACCTGATCTGCAGCTTTCCTTTCAGTCACCACAGAAGTGCCTTGCGGTGGGCCGGCCGTCTGTAGGCTCCCGAAAACCCGGAGACTCCACGCTCTTCCCCGGAGACCCGGAGAAGAGCCTAAAAACCCTGCGTCTCCAGATTAAACCCAGAGTGTAGGCCGGTATTTGTATGGCATATGCTGACAATATCATTATATTTGACCAAACTTAAGTGGGGATCAGGTGCAGTGCCTTGAGGTTGTGTGAGTTTGCGCAAGCTAACGACCTACAAATATATTTTGACAAAACAAAGTATATGTGCAAACCGTGTGAGAGCTTACACATACTTGGGACGGGAAATCTCGGATAGGAAGAGCTATGATGGTCTAATAGGCAGCAAAGTCTAGCAAGCACACAAATTCACGATGGTGTTAATGAGGTTTGCCGCAAAACTGCACGGTAGAGCCTCAAGGGGATTATACTGGTTTGTAAACAAAGCTTGATACCTGGTGAAATGTATGTACTGGAGTCCAGCCTGGTTGGAGGGCACACTTTGGAGGAGAGTGATGGGTGTGCCTCGGGGTATCCCGGTTGAGACCTCAAGTATTGCGGTACGTGACAACGGTGCTGGTAGCACTACAGGCACCATTGCTACCGTAGCGCCATACTACGAGCTGTGCTCGTGGGTGCCTGTCAGCCCGCCAGGCGGGCAGAGCGGCACCCGCGAGCACAGCCAGTCGGATGCACCGGCACCGTTGTAAACGGTGCCGGTGCATCCGACGTCCCCATTGGGAATGGGGACTGACAGGCACCGGCACCCGGCAATGGAGGAATTCCCGGGTCCAGCAAAGTCGGAATACCCTAGTAATTCCTTATTGCTGGTTGCCAGATTTTTTCGCGAGTTTGGAGGTAGTCTTGTCGGTTTCACCGGCAAGGCTACTGCCAGCCTCATAATGAGGCCCCTTGACATCAATCAACACAAGTGTGCTGATAAACAGAGGGCTACTAAGTCCTTAAGGACTTAAGCACATGACCAATCCCACTTGCCCTTTGCTGACTATACTGGGGAAAACATTTCAATGTGATGGCTACGCATGTAATGCAAACAAGGCCTATTTTAAAGAAATGGGAAGTGTCCTTGAATGAAACAGAGGTTTTACGCAGTGATTTTTTTTTTTTTTTTTTAAATACGATTGCATAGTTGCCAACATTATCCAGTCCGGGTTTTTTCTTTGCATTCTGCGACCTGTAGTTCTGCTTTTCCCATTATAAACCTCAGACTACAAGTCCCAGAATTCAAAGAAATAACCCAGACTGGATAAGCACCTACAGATTGGAATGGATAATGTTGGCAACTATGCGATTGGGCGTCTTCCCATCTTCATGTTGCCCATCTGGGCAGTTACACCAGGTTCTTGAAGCATGGTTGCCTAACCACATCGGGCCATTGAAGCCAGTTTCATTGGCTTCTCGGTGCTTGGGGGGGCACTTGCAGTTCACCAACACTGGTCATTGTTAATCTCTGGTTTAAAATTGAAGCGTAACTGTGTGGTATTAATATGCCCGGCCTAAATCCTACAGGTACTTCCGGTACTGATTTGGGTAACCCGAGATACAGTTCATAGGCGGATACTCTCCTCTGGAGACTAGACCTGGTGCTTGATAGAGAAGTGCGCGGATAACTGAATGGAACATTTAGCACGGTGCAAAGTTACTTTGCACTACCGACAAACACGTTGAACCGGGCCTAATTCACACGGTGGTACAAAGTGTGTTTTTGCAGAGCAAAGTCACTTTGCTCTGCAAAACGACACTTTGCACCACTCTGTAAAATAGGCACGGGTCAACGTGTTTGTCGGCAGTGCAAAGTAACTTTACACCGTGCTAAACGTTCCATGAATTAGGCCCTGAAAGAAGTAACGTTTGAAATCATTGGACGAGGCGGTTCTGGATGACCCAAGTTCAGACAGTCCTGCATCCTTCTGTTGGTCAGCAAATCCGTACTTGAACCCCTTTTTCCCTTACTTCGGAACTGTAAACTGTGGGCCCGACTCATGGAATATTTTCCCGGTTCAAAGTGAATTTGCACTGCTGAAAAGTGACTTTGAACTGCCGACACCAAACCTGATTCATAAAACTGTGAAAAGTGCATTTTTGCCATACAAATTCCGGGAAAAGTCATTTTGTACTGCAAAAATAACTATGCGCTGACTTTACCCCGACTTTGCACTGCAAAAATACACTTTGCACGGTTCCATGAATCAAGGTTTGTGTCGGCAGTGCAAAGTCACTTTTCAGCAGTACAAAGTCACTATGAACCATGCAAAAAATTCCATGAATCGGGCGCTGTGTGTTTGCTTACGTAATTGTATATTACACTGACTGGCGTTATTCTTATTTGCACTTTGTTGATGGTTTATGATGTACTTGGCACTTTAACTTTGCACTTTGTGCAATGCTTTATGTTATTTGCGCAACCCGGGAGTCTAAATGTGTCTGCTGAGTTGTAATGCAATCTTTGTTATATTATCATGTACCATGTACAAATAATTAGCAATTAATTCTTACGTTATACAGAAAACTTAAACATGTATTATTTTTAAAGAATTCTCGGATTTGTATTACAAACCATGTGCAATGGTTACATGTTTTGACAGATGATTAAAAGTAGCTATGTTGGGGGTGCGGGGTTACACTGGGGAATTCTCCATAGTCACACTAGATAGACAAGAATAGCATCAACTATACTGTGGTGCCGTATGAACGGTGTTACATGTTTTAAGATCTGTTTTTAGATACTTGAACTCATGTTTTGTGAAGTGCTGTATTGTGAGTGGAATATTGTGTGAAAAGTGTATTTAAACTGTGACACACTAAATTAAATGAAACTAATACAGTACCACGGTCTTCAAAGATTGTTTGCTTACACTATGGCAACGCCGAGCGACATGATGGAGTCCTTGGCTTCTGAGAGAAAAACAGCCTCAGACATCTGGGACTCTTTCCATGAAATTAAGAACAAAGCCTTGCTTTAAGCAACTCACAATTCCATAAAAGCATGGAACAAATACCCATCTCTGATTGCATTAGATGCCAATAAACGACACATGTGAGCCAAAATCACAAAAAAATAATTGCCAATTGAAACTTAACAAGTTTATTTAATTATGTGTTTGCATTTATAAAGCGCACATACGGCCCTGCGGCATTGTGGCGCTGTTACACTAGATCTTACTTAGTTACAATGGTTTGAAAAGCATGACATACAATAGGAGGCGTTAGGTACAGTGAAAAAGACACAGTGCAACAGTTATAATGACTGGTTTCTTTAGCTGCCTAACAAAGTCCTCATCCCTTCGTGAAGCTACTCCTTTTTTCTTTCAGCTCCTTGAGGTGGGTTTTTGATGCAGGTAGGCTAGTGTGGTACATGGTCCCACACCTGAGTCCAATGGCGTTGACACCCATGGCGCTCGCTAATGATTCCAGCCAGTGATTACCTTCACTTCGATGGCTAATGTGTGAATACGTCTAAAGTTAATTAAACTCAGCGTGGCTTCTCGAATGTTTTGGCTGGATGGAAATCTGGACAGATGTATGAGGATGTCTGAGGCATACGAGGGGCAAACTTTTCGCAAGAAGGCGTGTGCTTCGAAGGGTGTCGCGTCTCAAGGAGGAGGCATGGCTGTGTCATATAGTGTGCCCTGTCGCGATCACACCGGCACCTGCATCAGCTGTGGAAAGACTTGCCTGGTGTGGGTTATTCGGGTCAGTTCTGTGCATTGAGCTGGAAGTGAACTGGACTTCCAAACATACCCTGCAGTAGTTATGAATACCCTGGGGTTTGGAAAGGGGGCGGGGGGATCAATACCTGCAGTGGTTATGAATATGCTGGGGTTTGGTGGGGTTGGGGGGGTGTCATTACCTGCAGTGGTTATCAATATGCTTGGGGGTGAGGGGGGTATTTCCTGTGGTGCTTAAAAATATGCTGGGGAATGTGGGTGGGGGGATGCTTCCCTGCAATGGTTATGAATATGCTGGGGGGGGGCACCCCCTGCTGTGGTTATGTGTATGTTGGGGAGGGTGGGGGAGCATTCGCTGCAGTGGTTATAAATGCACCGGGGGTGGGGAGGGGCATTATCTGCAGTGGTGATGAATCTGGGGGGAGGGGTGGCAATATCTATACATACACTTCTAGACGTCATTGAAAACACGTTTCTGAAAAATCTGCCAGACTACTTGCTCATCAAGGAGCGCGGTATAGCGTTCTTTCATCAACGGGTGTCATTGCAATGTTTCCCCCCCAGTACATTTTACCGAAAAAAAACTCATCGAAATATATAGGGGGGTTGGAAAAGTATATATAAGGGGTGGGAGGGTCGGGAATAGGTAAAAAAAAAAACAATAGGGGATGCGGGGCTTTGTGGGGAAACCCCCCTAAAAAGAAAAAGAAATCCATTTTGATGATTTTGTTCGTTAAAACATACTCAGAAAAAAAACATTGAAATTGGACCCGTCGATGAAATTACATGGAACTGGAGGGGCTGTTCTGCAAGGGAGCGTTATTGTGGGCAAAGCTGTAGAATTTAGAGGGCCTCTCGTTATGCCATGGTGTTATACTGAGGTGATATTACCCTCAGCAGTGGGTCGACCCAGTCGGTAGGGTTGGCCCGCTGCCGAGGGTAATATCGCCATTAGCACCCATGTAGTTACCTACACGGGTGCTAATGTTGTGTACTGATAAATGAGTAAGCGACATACCTTTTCTGTGCGGCCCAGCGCTGCGTCGTGGTTCAAAGTCTGTTTTCAATGTTGATGACGGTGACGTCATCAACATTGGAAACAACTTCAGGAACCACAGCTTGGCGTCGGGTCGTGGAGAAAAGATACGTTTCTTTAAAAATATATATATAACACTCTTAGCACCCAGTAACTATACGGGTGCTAAGAGGTGAGGGGGGTGGCGGGGAAAGGAAGGAGGAGCGGGGAAGGGGGCACTAGGCAGCAGCAAGCAGGCTGCTTGGAAGGTGGGCTCGTACCATACAATACAGCCCGCGTTCTGAGCATCCTATTCACCCTTCCAGGGTGCTAATGAAGCTAATGACCCACCCACGAAAGGGGAGCATACCTTGGGTTAGACACGTGCAGATTGCCTCGGTTTTCGCACCATAAAACCTTCCTGGGAAATGTCTGTGGTGGGAAATGTCCGTGGGAAATGCCAGAAAGCATCTCAAGGCTAAGGTGATCCCGGATAAATGTGTTGATGGATGGTGTGGCCCCACGCAGGGCACTCCTGAAGCCATCAGTGGCCAGGTGTGCTGTGGATCTAGACTGGGCTGGATATTAAGGAACACAGGGCGCAGGTGACGAGGCCCTGCATAGGACAGCAGTATATGCCCACCTGGCAAGAACATAAACAGATCAGGCCTATCCAGGCGAGGGAAAAAGGAATGAGAGCAGGGGACACTTTCTTATGTGGTGTTCGTAGCATACAAGTGTTGAGAAGGCGTTGGGGGGCCCCTCGTTTCCACAAGAGAAGTTGCAGAAGTTAAAAAGAGGCAGCTCCACGCGGTGGAACAAAACGATCTTTGTACATTAGCTAGTTTCTTAAACTATGCCCCACAAACAGAGGTCGAAGTGGGCAAGAGCGGCAGGGAGCAGTGCTCCCATACTTTTTATTTTTAAGTTTTACTGTTCCTATGCTCTTTTTTTAAAAAGAAACCGTTCTGGAATGGTTTAGTTTTAAACTAAAAGTTTAGGAAGAAGTTGAAGCTGGCACTTCAGTGCACTGCACCGCACATTCCCATAAATAGCAGGTGTGTTTGTTTGGGGGTTTGTATTGTGTGTGGGACGGGGAGCGGGGCAGACCAGTAAGGAACATAGTTCCACTACTTCTTTTCGTAAACTTCGACCACTGCCTACAAATAAGGGAAACAAAAAAAAGTTGCTGACATAAACACTCGTTTTCGTTCTTTCCAAGGGACTTGGCATTTCATACGTTTGCTTTGGCTGCGTCGGGTGGAGATGCCACTCGGGATGAGTGCAGATGGTAGTAGGTCTTGGCATCAAAATGTTTAAAGGACAGTGCGCTTTTATATTTTACTTACTTGTACGTAACGACACCAGGATCTAAAACTGGTGCTGGAAATGTAGTTCCTGTGTCATCTTTTGAACAACACACTTGGCACTTTTGACCGATAATGTGGCATGTCACACACCCTGATATGAATTAGCTCCCTTTGAATAATTTTATGAAAATAATTTGGTATCATGCTGTATACGGTTACAAACCGTTTGTGTTTGATGAACTTGATCTTTGAGCAAAGCACTATGAAGATGATGAACTCTTAGAGCAATACATCGGGGCGTGACTGATTACCACTCTGAAAGGTGAATATTATTTAAAGTGTCCCAAATTATAATGAAGCGTTGAGCACCCGTTCCAAGGGCCTGAGTTAAAGGCGTGGGCGAATGGAGGGTGTTTAACGAAGTCCCCGGGATGTTAACACCCGTTTCAGCCCTTGGAACTCGGCTGTTAGTGCTGGATCCTGAGTTGTGACAAGGCTGTTACTCCCCATTTTGTTAAGAGTCCATAGGACTCTATGGGGCAGTATCGGTGCTATTACCGCCAGCACTAATAGTGCTGCCGTAATAGTACCATAAATGGGCAGAAAGTGGCAAGATGCACTTCCAGCTCGAAGCTGGAGGTAAATCTGTTGCTTTATTAGGGGGAGCGGTAATGCGTGGTAATAAAGTTACTGCCGCATCTTTACCACTCCGCCCAACTCCTGAGTAGGCCCATTAGCAGCCGACCCATTGGCTTGGATGGGGCTAGCTGGAAAGTATTTTCTTTCTGTGAACGTGTCGCCTCACAGCGTCCTGTCAACTGAAAGAGAATACTATACAAAGATGGCTGCCAAACGGAGCAGGGACAGAAGCTGCAGGAGCCACATTAGGTAAGAGGGTATTGGAGGGTGAGGGACAAAAGGACTGCAGGGTCAGTGAGGAAAATGGCAGGCGGGGGACCCGGCCATCAGGCAGCATGGAAGGCGGGGCTTAGAACAGCTCTTTCAACCCACGTTCCGTGCCACCTGATTGACTGGCTCCCCCGCAAAGGGTGCTAATGGTGAGTCCTTGTATTTGATGAAGCAGCGCAAGGGGCACCACTGTGGTGCCTTTTCCCCCCACCCATGATTCAAGGCCTAAGGTCTATGAAGAGGTATGGAGGCTGGGTACTGCAATGGCCTCCTCACCACATTTTGTAGGCTCCAACTTCATGCTGTGCTATGCCACTCATTTGATGATGGGTAAAGGATCTTTAACATCCGAATGACAGTGGAGAAGACATCACATTAGGGGTACTTTCTTGCTTTCTTAGTGTTTTTAAGAGTCATTTCAACATAGCTTCTTTCGTTTTCTTTTGTTTTCATCCGGTTGTTTTATATCAGTATAGAGTCAGTTTAGCATTTGTTATCTATCTGTGCATTTTTGTACTGTGCTTGGTGGTTTGACATTCATGTAATGTGTCAAAGCTCCCTCTTTCCATTACTGCAGTGTGGTTGCTGCAAGGGAAACCAGAAGTGTATGTGATAGGTAATATGTCAGCTGGCTTCACTATCAACCCAGACCTCACCAAAGTTTTGCAAGTCTGCACTGTAGAAGACATGTATGAGGCGACAATTAATCCGGGGAGTTTCACCCCCCCCAATCAAGCGCCACAACAATTGATAACGTAATCAGGTTCTTGGCTAACTCTGCTTTTGATGCCTATAACACCACTGTAATCCCTAACCCCTTCTGAAATGTATAACCCAAGAACCAGGACGGTGGTCAGAAAGAATATACATTTATTTTTCTTTAATTAATAGACAAAATACTTATTCAGCAAAATGATCAGCAAGAAGCACAGCACTTCATTCTGTGGCACAAAACATTTCCTTCCTGACAATGGGCCTCATTACGACTTCGGCGGTAACCCTTAAATCCGGCGGTTGTGCTATTACCGCCAGATTTAAGGGTCCACCAAATCAGGGCTTCAGCAGATTTCGCCCCAGCTCTGAGCTGGGGGGAAATCTACCGAAAATTCACGCTATTACCGCCGGCGGCCGGCGATAAGAGCGCAAAAATTCCCCATTGAGCCCAATGGGGAATGGGGCATTCCCGAATGGGCTCAATGGGGAATGGGGATTAACACTACTGCCAAACTCGTGATCTGACGCTATTAGCGCCGGTGAGTTCGGCAGTAGGGCTAATACCGCCGGTGGTAATACCGCCAGCGGTAACGCCCAAGTCGTGATGAGGCCCAATGTTTCTTACTGCAAACAGGTTAAAATCACAATTTCATTTCGTAAAACATTAGTGCACATAACTTATAAGACACAACCACAAGTACAGTTTTCCATTTCTGGTCTCTATTGCACCCTAATGCCTTTAACGGAATCTATAGGGGAGAGAAAGCGCACAGAATCTCAGTCTGAGTGTACCATTTTAAGGTGCAATGTTAAGGTAAATGTCGGATGACAGCTAATACCCTGGTCCCCCCTAGTAACATGTAAGAGAGAACTCATATCTAATGAATACTTGACTGATCTTGTTTTTCTGATCCTGTCTGAACCTTTTTTCCACTGTGTGCCCAGTTTTAAAACTTACCTACCCCACCCAAAATATCTAAATTCGAGTGCATTGGCTCATTGTCTAATTATTCTGATTGGACATCTATTGTTCGTCCCCCTCAACAAGGCCTCACCTCTTCCCAATGATTGGTCTTGGGTCTCAAGGCCCCATTTCTGGGAGTACTTACTCCAACCATCTCAAATGAAATTTCTGACCAACTCAAATATGAAGTAAAACATCTTCAGCACAGAACTTTTCTCTAATTCGCAAATAAGGCTAAAAACCTATATATTTCTAAATTGGTCTGATCTTACAAATAACAATGAAATGTGTCTGGTGTGGGCAGGTGGTTACCTGCACGAATGACAAATTGTTGTCATTTCCACAGAAAGAATCAAAGTTACGATTATAATATTTTACAGACAGGTATTTGATTCCATAAAGTATAGGATAACTGGCTCTCTTATCCGTAATTTATTCTGGGAAGCTGCAAACCTATTTTGCCATATAACATTTGTTCCCAAGTTCCACTTTTGAGGGGAGTCCTATCAACAGATAGGGCCTCATCACGAGTTTGGCAGTAAACCTTAAATGCGGTGGTTACGCTATTACCGCTGCATTTAAGGGTCCGCCAGATCATGGCCATGGCGGATTTCCCCCCAGCTCAGAGCTGGGGGAAATCCACAGCAAAATTGCCGATTTTCAGCGCTATTACCGCCGGCGGGAAATCTGCCAGCGGTAATAGTGCAAATTTTCCCCATTGGGCCCAATGGGGAATGAGGAATTCCCGAATGGGCCCAATGGGGAATGGGCACGAACCGTTCTGCCAAACCTGTGATCCGGCGCTAATAGCTCTGGGGGGTTTGGCGGTAGGGCTAATAGCGCCGGTGGTAATACTGCTGGCATTACCGCCCAACTCGTGATTAGGCCCATAGTGCTCTTTGTGTGTTTTTCGGAAAGATATGAACCATCTCGTATCTGTCACGGTTCCCAAGTTTATGAGCAAAATATGATTTCACATAGAGACCTATGGTATCTTCTTAATGATATGCATACTATTAGCTCAATAAAACAGTATATTTCTATTTCCAAGCCCTGTAGTGGGGCCTGGTTTTCTCTTCTGTTGCCATGGTATGCATTAAAGCCTCTTTACACATTTCCAGGGCTAATGACCTGAACATGTGTTCCCTTATCTCTTTGGGCAGAGGGACTATAACTCCTACCCCTGGGATCATATTGCCTTTTGTTGCCTGTTAAAATGGTTTCAAACTCTAGAACTTCCACAAAACAGAATTCCATGTTGGGTATTTTCAGCTCTAATGGTTCCACTTTTTTTTACTCAGTGGACACCTTTTCAGCTTCAAAGGGGTTTGACCAAATGGGTCTGGCAAGTGTTATGAGGAGGGGAAGGAGTGTTTGACGTTTATGTTGTAATGGCAGGGTGGGGGGTGTCTCCCTGGGTAAGCACAGCTTAAGTCAGCTTTGATGAACAGAAATTGTGTGTTAATTCTTTTGGCAAAGCTGTACTCCAACAGTTAGTTTTCCATAATTCTGCACCTTTGGGCCGCACTTAGTCTCATGAGTTCATCTATCTCCTGGGGCGGAAAATACTTAAACAGCACAGTGGTGAATTGACCGGATTCACCATGATAACATCTGAGGGCAGGGGGCTGCTAGGGATGGGGCTGGACCACCTTCTATCTGATTTGCCACCTCGAGGGTGGACGGGACAGGATCCCATAGGCCTGTTACTCCAGAAGATGCACTGCATTTCTCTGTGTCTACCCAGCGGACCATTATCCAAAGGAAGGAACTTAAACTGCAAGTGCCAGCATGCCTCAGTAACTACCTGAAAGGATACAGGCACCAATACAGCTAAAAGCTTTCACCAGTATCATTTTCAAACAACATCTGAACAGCCTAGTAGATAGAGATGTTATTGCACCTCTCATAATAAAGTGGAATATTTTTCTGAATTAGAAGGTGGCGAAATGTCGTGGGACCACTGTCATAGCCCGAGGAATTTCCAAGACGGACTGCACATTGATGATGCCTTAGAAACCTCTCCTTTGCAGGGTAAAGTAGATGAAACCCATGCAGCCATTGGGCAATACCAAGCACCAATCATCAAAGAGATAGTAAGAGGAAGAGAAACCAAGGCCCTGAGTGGGGATTGTTGTAAACCTTGAGAAATCGATGGAACGCGTGTGTTTCTTTTGCATTAGAAAAGTTGATATTGAACGTTTGCTTTCGCCAAAACCTTGGAACTGTTGTGTTACTAGCGCAGGGGAGCAAGGAGGCTAAAGGCTCATTAAGGTTAGGATTAGAACTTTTCTGTTGCCCACATTATTTGGACCTTTCGTTGTAGATTAGGATGTCCCTGAAAGGGTGGGGATTTACTAGAATATGCTTTGCAACTTCTGTTCAATCAAGAGGGGAAGACTGGGAGCACAAAGAAGCAACTATGGAGTCCAATGCATCCCGGCACAGTTTATTTTAAAAATACCTCTACAGTTGTAGAGTTTCCATAGCATTTATTTATTTATTTATTTATTTATTTATTTATTTATAATGCGCCGAAGCCCACAGGCATCAGGGCGCAGAAGAAGAAAAGAGAAGAAGTCAGGGTCAACTTCGGGTGAAATCTGTTCATTAAATTCATTTAGTAACCCTAAATCCTGACCATGTCAAGACACGGATCATTTCCCTCGAGTTTCACACACGGGGCCTCATTACGGCTTTGGCGGTAGCCATGCCTTTAATAAGGGCATGGCTGCCACCAAACCAGGTCCGGGTGTGAGTTCCTTGAAAGGGGAATTACCGAGCCATTTCCGAGTTTGGAGGGCCCAGTAATTCCCCCTACAGAGAACCCGAGCCCGTACCTTCCCCATTACCATTTGAGCCCCTATAGGGCTCAAATGGGAATGTGTGCAGGAGGCTAACAACGGGCCGATTACGACCGGCCCGTTGTTAGCTCCCTGGTCCCCTCGCGGGATCCGGTAAGGACACCTGGTAAAACCTGGTAAAACCAGGCGTCCTTACCGGGTCCCGCGAGGGGACCTCGTAATGAGGCGGAATGGGTTTAACGGGTCTGCATCCATTAGCGGCACCCGTTAACCCATTCCGCCAGAGTCGTAATGAGGCCCAGGGTGTTTTTGTGCCTACGTCTCAAGCTAGAGTTTCTTTGCTGGCTCTGGAGAGACAAAGAGGGATCGTTTTCAGCGAGACCATGAACTCCGATAGGGCGTGTGACTAGCCTATCAATCCAAAGAGTGGGGTTGTGATCACTGAGGAGCTCTGGGTGGTGTGGGCTTGGGCAGTGGAGCCACACAAGTACTGGCCAAGGATGTGAAGCCAGAGGGTGCGTGCATAGGCCGTGGTGCCACAGAGAATGTTGGCCTGGGCTGTGGGTAAGCAGTGAAGCCTGATATGGCCTATTGTTCGGTTCTGGAGCAAAGGTTGATTCTTGGCTGCTGTGGAGGCACAAGGTGATGATTGGCTGTGTATTAAGGCTGATTTGATTTTTTGGGCTGGGCTGCTGGGCCCGGGGGCATATGGATGCACTGTGACATCACATGTGGTGTATATACCGGCTGAGATGCTTGTTGGCTGGGCTGTGGAGCCAGGGTGTGTATGAATAGGTTGCAACACAGCATATGGTGTATATAGAGGCTGAGATGGTTCTCGACTAAGCTGTGAAGCGAAAAGGTATATGGCGAGGCTGTGAAGTGAAAGGGTATATGGCTAGGCTGTGAAGTCAAAGGGTATATGGCTGGGCTGTGAAGTGAAAGGGTAGACGGCTAGGCTCTGAAGTGAAAGTGTATATGGCTAGGCTTTGAAGTGAAGTGTATATAGCTAGGATGTGAAGCGAAAAGGTATATGGCGAGGCTGTGAAGTGCAAGGGTATATGGCTAAACTGTGAAGTGAAAGTGTATATAGATAGGCTGTGAAGCGAAAAGGTATATGGCGAGGCTGTGAAGTGCAAGGGTATGTGGCTAAGATGTGAAGTGAAAGTGTATATAGCTAGGCTGTGAAGTGAAAAGGTATATGGCTAGGCTGTGAAGTCAAAGGCTGCTGGGTGTGAAACCAGACCATTTGTGTGACTGGGTGACTATTCTGGGTGGGTTTGTGGTCTGGCTTTGTTGTGGATTTGGTGTGTGAATGAGCTGTGGGGTTGGGCATGGTTTGTTGATGGTAGCTGCATCATGGACCTGGTTATTGTCACCTGATGGTTAATTGTATCTACTGACTTCAGTTGGTAATTGTCCTTAAATAGCCTCATTGATACTTGCTTTACTCCCATGAAATGTGTAGTTCAGGGTCCTAAAAACCATGTACCTCCGCCGGATCCAGAAGGAGCCGCTTGCAATGGGTCAACCGAAGGACCCACCAGCATTGAAAACAAAGGTGGCACCTGCTGTGTCACCTGGCCACACTTTTGAGGCAGATATCAGTCTGAAAGATTCCAACAAATGCGTTCCTTTCCCTTTCCACGATGAGCGCCGCTGTATGGCCCCACAGAGAGAGTTGGCTTGATGCCATCGCCCCCCAGAGCCCATTGCTCCTGAGAATGGGTCTCCGCCCCTAGTGGAGGGGCCGCAGGGTAGGCCGGACGGGAGGCGCCAGTAGGGCTAGAGGAGGTGGGTAGGGCTATAGGCAGTCGCCGGAAAACTGGCCAAGCGGTGAGAGCACGCCCTCGGCCAGGACAATGGGAATCCTCCACAGGGCGCTAGCAAACGGCGCCAAATGGTGCTGTTAAAAAGGGGTTGGCGGGGGAAAGAGAGCAGCAGCTCCTAGGCCCCGCCACTGTGACAATGCCGGAAGCCTCGCTTTGTGGATCTTGCTGGAAACCCTTCACTTCTTCAGACGCCATCAACCTAGGAAGCGGCACACCACTCCTCCCTTCCAGAAGTTGCCATCCCGCCCCCCCCTTTTTCTTCTGGGTGGTACGAGTGGATAGTTGGGGGGGAGAACGTATAGGAGGACCATGTGGTCAGTGATGTGCCCCTCCTGGGAGGGGACTCTGAGGCCGGTTAGGGTAGTGGCGAGGGCACGGTCCGCCTCCCACTGGGTTGGCTTCGGCCTGGCAGGAGAGTCCAATGGGAATGTGGTTGGAGAGAGGAGGGTGGGGCCAGGAGGCGGAAAAAATCGGTGACAAGAAGGGTGCCTGCTGGGATCACCCCCCAACATAGGGTATGGCAGAGTGCTCTGCGACGGCGTAGGGGGGACCTCACCGCTATACAAACGCCAAGAGGGGGCGGAGTAGAAGGTTCCGCCCGTCACAGGAAAATGATACAAAAGAAATGAGTTATGCAATGAAAAGTATCGGATGAAATGTATTGATTATGATGTGTTTCTTATAAACTGTTTGGGTCGGGTTTATGATTATGATGCAATAATGACGGTTAAGAATGTTAAAGGATTAAACACAGCAAGTTACAAATCCAAACAAAGTAGTTGGTGTCCCTTCGCATGTCTCGCCGGCAATGCCTCCCTGCTGAGCCCATGAGACACCAACCTCGGGTAGACGGTCCAATGGATGCTGGACTGATCGAATGACCTGTCCAAAATGTCATGATGAAAGTTGCCATTGGGGTTGCTAATCACCATCTAAGACCGTGAAATTAGCTACAACAATGACAGCAATAATGTCCGTTCTCAGTGTCCTTTCCAAATGCTGCTCGCTGTCACCGCCGGGGTTATTTTGACAGCCACCCTCTGATTTCTCTTTGCATTCCAACTCCTCTTCTCCCCCGTTCACTTTCTCGTCTTCCTCTACAGCGCTTTTAACATTTTTTTTTTTAATTGCGCTTCAAGGTCTGTGACCGCTATGTCTGGGTATCTTTCCAGCCCAGCACATCAGCAGTGTTCTTCGCCCTGTCCCATCAAAGTGCCGAGGCCCAGAGCGGCACCACCGTCCCGGCGGCGGCGCACCAGGGAACTTTGGCAGGGTGTTCGCGAACCGAGGCGCGATTTGTATGTTGACGGCGCAGCCTGGTGATTGATTTAAGGCTGGCAGCGATGCGCGCGCGCTGTCCTCCCTGACACGGGCCTTCATTAACCTCCTGTAAATGGCTGACGTGCCCTCCGCGAATCGCCATGTTAATTGCCGGCCCGGTCAGAGGCCAGCCGGGCTCGCTCACAGTGTGGGACGGGCACCGACGTATTCTGCGGATCCCAGCCCCCCCACCCAACTCACTTAAGGTTCGGAGGCCTTCTATCTGCCTCTTTCTGTGAAAGGAGACAAGTGTGCGAGGTAATGAACGCGCAGTGATGGCGGCGGCCTCTGCGAGCGCACGCCAGGCCTGGCCATTTTACCATTGAGGGGGCAGCATTTGTAGAGTTTGCACAGGGTTTGGTGAGGCCCCGGGTACAAACATTTGGTATTTTTTTGCACTGGGCCAATGGCGGCGCAGCACCACTTACAGGCGACGCGAGAACTCCCAGTGACGCATCCTGAATTTGCTTTGGCGTCACTGTCACTCATAACTGCACGTAAACCGCGCACAGCCATGTTTGCCAGTAATCAAAGGGCAGGCGCATGCGCAGGTTGATCAAAGAACACCGTTAAACACCACACAACAGTTCCTAGGCAGAATTGGGGACAACATTGTGCAATGATCGCCGACATAAAAGGCCTGTAGAGCTGCTGTGCATGTGACTGACTACCCTTTTCTTTTCCCTTTAAGATGTCACATTCCCCGCCCTCCAGCCACAGGTGCTGGGGTTTGGGCGCGAGGCGCATTGTGCGCACGCCTGTGTGTTGAAGTGACGGAAGCCCCCATTAGCTCCTGCACCTTATCGTGGAGGCATCAGTGGGAGTGTAGGAAGCAGAGTAAGACAGGCTCCCTTTGTTAATGATGCGACCAATTAACGTGAGTGGGAGGCATGTTCCTTCCCATTAGACCTATTTCAGGTGTGAGCGATTGCCAGGGGGGTGTTATGTTGGCGCTGCACACTGTGGCACGTTGCCATCCTGGTACAGGCAGTGCTCTTCCTCTCCGTGTGTGAGGACTGGACCATGCCCTCTTTCCTTTGGGACTTTGACCAAGTCGCGTTTTGTGCTGACAAGGGATTAGTGATAGTGCAAACTGCCAGAGGTGCTGAGCAGACCACAACGTCACAAAAGATGTGTGTAGCGTTTCCCGGCGGCATCTTTTCGCGATATCGCCTATTGTCTGCTGACCTAGACATTTCAGGTTGTCACAAGTCAACTGTACATAGCTCACTAGGACCAGAGATCTCAAAGTGTCTCCGATCAGATTTGAGTCGTGCAGATCAAAATGTGCCACGTGCATGATACTTGCCCTGGGGCAGCTTGAGATCTTTGCAATGGGTGAGCCATCCACCCCCGGCTCCAGTGCAAATCGCTCACCCTCTCCACAGATCTGCGTTTGCCGATTGCAAGTTGGAATAGGTCACCCATTGCAGAGCTCTCAATTCCTCATCAGGTGAGAGTTCCTGATGCAGTTTATTGACCTCACATGGTGCCATGCCAGATGCAAGAAGCTCATGTCTACCCATTTATGTTTTAGCCTATGTCAACTCAGTGGGCATGGGACAACTGTGGGGATCTATGGGAAAATTGCTGCACGTATGAGCAGCTCACCAATTTCAGAAACTCCGAATGAATCCCACATACAATTCATGAAGCACAAACAAATTCAGCCTTCTTAACTTGCCCCATGTCCGATTTGCGGAACTCACCCAGAGCAGCTGCCCCATGCTAAGTGTGAATAACTCACCAACTCAACAGATCTCAAGCTGCCCCATGCTAAGCGTGAATAACTCACCAACTCAAGAGATCTCAAGCTGCCCCATTCTAAGTGCAAATAACTCACCAACTCAAGAGATTTCAAGCTGCCCCATGCTAAGTGTGAATAACTCACAACTCAAGTGATCTCAAGCTGCCCCATGCCAAGTGCAAATAACTCATTAACTCAAGAGATCTCAAGCTGCCCCACGCTAAGTGCAAATAACTCATTAACTCAAGAGATCTCAAGCTGCCCCATGCTCAGTGTGAATAACTCACCAACTCAAGAGATCTCAAGCTGTCACATGCTAAGTGTGAATAACTCACCAACTCAAGAGATCTCAAGCTGCCCCGCGCTAAGTGCGATTAGCTCACCAATTTAAAATATCTCAAGCTACCCCCATGCTAAGTGTGAATAACTCACTCACTCAAGAGATCTCAATCTGCCCCATGCTAAGTGCAAATAACTCACCAACTCAAGAGATCTCTAGCTGTCCCATGCTAAGCGCGAACAACTCACCAACTCAAGAGATCTCAAGCTGCCCGTACTAAGTGAAAATAACTCACCAACTCATGAGATCTCAAGCTGCCCCATGCTGAGTGTGAATAAATCACCAACTCAAGAGATCTCAAGCTGCCCACCCTAAGTGCAAATAACTCACCCACTCAAGAGATCTAAAGCTGCCCCGTGCTAAGTGCGAATAACTCAACAACTCAAGAGACACCTCACACTGCCCCATGATAAGTGCGAATAACTCACCAACTCAAGAGATCTCAAGCTGCCCCACGCTAAGTGAAAATAACTCACCAACTCAAGAGATCTCAAGCTGCCTCATGCTAAGTGCAAATAACTCAAGAGATCTCAAGCTGCCACGTGCTAAGTGCGAATAACTCACCAACTCAAGAGATCTCAAGCTGCCAATGCTAAGTGAAAAGAACTCACCAACTCATGAGATCTCAAGCTCCCCCATGCCAAGTGCGAATAACTCACCAACTCAAGACATCTGAAGCTGCCCTATGCTGAGTGTGAATAACTCACCAACTCAAGAGATCTCAAACTGCCCCACCCTAAGTGCAAATAACTCACCAACTCAAGAGATCTAAAGCTGCCCCATGCTAAGTGCGAATAACTCAACAACTCAAGAGACATCTCAAGCTGCCCCATGTTAAGCCCGAATAACTCACCAACTCAAGAGATCTCAAGCTGCCCCACGCTAAGTGCAAATAACTCACCAACTCAAGAGATCTCAAGCTGCCCCATGCTAAGTGTGAATAACTCACCAACTCAAGAGATCTCAAGCTGCCACATGCTAAGTGCGAATAACTCACCATCTCAAGAGATCTCAAGCGGCCCTGTGCTAAGTGCGATTAGCTCACCAATTTAAAAGATCTCAAGCTGCCCCACGCTAAGTGCGAATAACTCACCAACTCAAGATATCTCAAGCTGCCCCACACTAAGTGCAAATAACTCACCAACTCAAGAGATCTCAAGCTGCCCCATGCTAAGCGCGACTAACTCACCAATTCAAGAGATCTCAAGCTGCCCCATGCTAAGCGCGACTAACTCAACAACTGAAGAGATCTCAAGCTGCCCCATGCTAAGTGTGAATAACTCACCAACTCAAGAGATCTCAAGCTGCCCCGTGCTAAGTGTGAATAACTCACCAACTCAAGAGATCTCAAGCTGCCCCAATGCTAAGTGTGAATAACTCACCAACTCAAGAGATGTACAAATAACTCACCAACTAAAGAGATCTCAAGCTGCCCCATGCTAAGTGCGAATAACTCACCAACTCAGGAGATCTTAAGCTGCCCCATGCTAAGTGCGAATAACTCACCAACTCAAAAGATCTCAAGCTGCCCCATGCTAAGTGCGAGTAACTCACCAACTCAAGAGATCTCAAGCTGCCCCATGCTAAGCGCGAATAACTCACCAACTCAAGAAATCTCAACTTCCCACATCAAGTAAGAGTAGCACAGAAATTTCAGAGATGTTGTGTTGTGTTGTTTTATGATGCATTGCTGATTTTTATCTGTGTTCTGCTGCTATTTGTTTGGTCTCCAGTTGCTCTGATGGATATGAAAGAGAGGGCGTGATTGAGGTTAGTTGGCAGAGAAAGAAAATGCCAGATGGCTTTTCTATTGTGTAGATGCACGCATGCCAGAGATATTCAGAACTCTTTGTACGGGTCTATGTCTTGATGCTTTGTGTCAGGGGCCCTTGGGGTGTCTGTATTTAGAGGTGAAGCTTGCCTGTCCATAGTGCAAGAGTGCATTGGTCAGGACTGTGATTGTGAGAGATTCCATTTGTCACCCCACCATTTTTTGCATCTTGGGGCAACGCATTGCAAGCCATTAGGTTCCACTAGGAATCTTAGCCCTCGTGGACCTGGTCTAGCATCCTCTGTGTTTTGAACAATGACAATTCCTGACTCAAGAGACCAGTACAATGCGTCACTGGAGGTTGATTGTATAAGAGGACAGCCTATGATCAAGGCTACATCTTTTCTGTGGTAACACAGCCATTTGGACTCTCCTGACTCATCAGGACCTTTCCGCAATCTTTGTGACTCTTTCTCCCTTTCTATACTACCCTCTGGCTCCACGCACACTGCGGGCCACACTTTGGATGCTCATATCTCTACTGACATCCCTCTTGCTACCTCTCTCTTGCACTGACGACTCTCTTCTCTCATCAAACTTGAAGCTCTCCCCTCCTCTTGCAGCGGCACACCCAGCACGGCCACTCGCCTTCAAAGTCACCAGACTCATGAAAAGAGTGACAGCGGCTGCCTTTGCCTCCACCTACTCTCCTCCTCCTATTCCTGCAGCGGACTCCAACCCTGACACAGCCCCCGCTAACCTCAATCTATCTCTCTCTATCTCCAACACACTTGATACTCTTGCCCCTGTAATGAGGGTCCGACTGAAGCCTTCCAAAAAGTGCAACTCTTGGTACCACTCTGACCTGGCTGCCCTTAAACACAAGTGTAGGGCAGCTGAGCGGAAATGGAATTCGTCGGGCGGACCCTATGACAAACTGGCCTGCCTCATCCTTCAAAGGCAATATCGACTCTGTATATTCAAGCCCTCATTTCTGTGGCATCAAGCAACACGGGAGAGTTTTTCAAAGTCTGTAAGAAACTGGCCAATTGTGCAGCAGCCTCTTCTTCTGTCACACCCACCCAGGACCTTTGCTCAGCCCTGGCTACACACTTCTTCACACAAACCCAGGACATCCTTTCCTCCCTCTCACCACTGCATACACCAACAGCGGAGCCTCCCTTGGCCCCCCTCCACTTCCCTTCTCTTCTCTCTCACCCATTACACCGGATGAAGTCGTCAGACAAGTCCGGTCTATGAAGGCTTCATCCAAACAGGTGGACCCCTGCCCCTCTAAAAGCATTAAGGAAAACATTGACTCCCTTGCTCCAGCCTCGGCTGATATCTGCAATCTCTCTTTTGCCACTGGAGTTTTCCCAACTTCTCTTAAGCACTCCCTTGTGCACTTTCAGCTAAAAAAACACTCTGCCAACCCCTCCATTCTGGAAAACTACCACCCTATCTCTATCACTCCTTTCCTGGGAAAACTGGAGAAGCTGGCTATCTCTCATCTGATCCTCACTGAATCTATTGGCTGCTTCCACAACCATCAGTCTGACTTTAAAGCATCCAGAGGCATGGAAACTGCTCTCCTGAACACCCATGAAGACCTGCTCTTAAACCTGGACACAAACACTCCCTCTGTCCTCATTCTCCTTGATCTCTCCTCAGCCTTTGACATGGTTAACCAGAACACCCTGATCGCATGTCTCTGTGACACCCTGGGAATTACAGGTCAGGCTCTGGTGTGGTTAACCTCCTTTTACTCTGACCGCCCATCCCAGGTGGAATGCAGAGCCTTTCTCTCTACTATCCTCTTTCAACCTGTAACGTCCCCCAGGGATCTAACCTCTGCCCCTGGTTCTTCAACGTCTATATGGCTGCCTTGGCTCGTGTGATTGCCACTTTCACCTCTAACTTGCAGTGTTATGCGGATGACACACAATTATTTTTCTGGATACCCTCTGCTGCCTATGCTTCCTCTCTCATATCTGACTGTCTGATTGTCTGTCCGGTATTCGGTCTTGGTGTGCCGAAAACGACCTCTGCCTCAATGCCAGTAATACAAAGATTGTTTGCATTGGGACCCCTGCTCGCGCTTTCCCACTTTCACTCTGGCCAGCCTCACTTGGCCCTGTGCCCGCACCCACTTACGAGGCTAAAAACCTTAGGGTCATCCTCAGAGGTACTCTACCTTTTCTCACTTTCCCCCAGCTGCTTACTGTCTGCGGAGCCCTGGTTCTCTCTAGACTGAACTAATGCAACAGCCTCTTCCTCAACCTCCCTGCTTCTGCTCTGCACCATCTGCAACTCATCCAAAACAGAACTGTAAGACTTATCCTTGGCTTCAAGCCCAGGGACTGCATCTCTCCTGTGCTGAATTCCCTCCACTGGCTCTGCGTGGCTGCAAGGATCAAGTTCAAGACCCTCTGCATTGTCCACAAGGCTTTCTGGGGCCTGGGACCTAACTATTTGCAATTATGCCTACTTAAATACTGTCCCTCCCGAGCCCTCCACTCATCTACCTCCAACCTTTCCCGAGTGAGCCGGTTCTCCAAGCAGATTTTTGGAGGGAGATCTTTATCCTCAGCAGGAGCCTCCCTCTGGAATAGCCTCTCTGGCACCTTCTGTGTTGAGACTGATCTCCTTAAGCTCCGAAAACTCCTCAAGACTTTCCTATTCTCCTCTTCCTTCTATTTCACTCTACCCTGCTAACCTATCCCTCTGCTCTTCCCCTCTCTCTGTCCTTTTCTGTACAGCTTGTTGACTGGGCGCCTGTTGCACCTCAGAGTCTCACAGGTCCCAGGCACCCCCGCCAGTCCTCTCGCACTCGCCTCCCGGCTCTGCACTCACCTCATCATCCGTGCACTTGATCAATGACCTAAGAGAGTGGCATCTCTCTGTACTTACCCCGTCTCCACCAACTGGGTGCACTTGGACCCCCCACGAAGACTTGTGCCACCTTTCCATCTCCCCTTCCCCTGTATCCGTCTGTGCATTTGCACGATCCGAATGCACCATGGCTGAAGATCGTCTCTCTGTTCCCTCTTGTCTTCACTGCCTGCATGGTAGCACCTTAATTCCACGTGTAGAAACTGCAGAATCATCGTCAGACCTATTTGCTGTTATCCCCACTGTTAATTGTATCATATGCACTTACTCTGCCTGTGCAGACCATTATCGTTTTCAGAATTTCAAGGGCTCTGAACGACTTTTGTTTTTCCCCTTGTTCCCTCCCTCCTTGAGTGCTTTGAAACACTTGGCTTGTGTATAGGTGCCTTACAAATAAACACTGCCATACCATTTCCATTGTTCGGGCAGTGTGAGACCCCTCCAGCTGGGCCCTAAGAACCTCAGGGCCCACGGGTCCACTTTTCTGATTGGAAATATATTGATGGATGTATATTTTGTCATGATGACAGTAATTACACTTTATTAGTTGGAATGGCAATGTACTGTGGGCTGCTCTAAAATGGGCCCTGAATCTCCCACAGTTTAATGTGACTCTAAAATAGTGTTGAGCATGCAGCCATTTTGCCAGACCAGAGCTTTGCATTTTCTTTCATGTTTTTGGTGGCAGAGTTTATCTATAGGGGCTCACACTGTCGTGCAGGGAGGGGGAAGAAGGTAAAGATGTATGGCCTTCTTTCTGCTCCTAAAAAAAAGACACGCCAGGCCACAGATGAGCAGAGGTTTACCCTCTGAGATGGGGCTGGGGTAGGAAGTAGGGTTTTGGCTTCCTATGGACAATGGGAGAACGCAGTCATCATATGAGCTCCTCGGGCTTACTAAGTAAATGGTGGGTGGACTCTCTACCGGGGAGCGGCGGGGATAAGAATTCTGGTGTGCACCCACTTACTGGTAAGATTCTGAACCTTGAGGGTAAGAGGTCATTCCCTTTGACTGGATTCTCCTGGATTCTCATGAACAGTTGGCCTGCGGTGGGTGCAGAAACCCCGACAGATGCCACACACAGGGATGAAGTGTCTGCTGCATGCATGAATTTGCTTACACGAAGGAGGATGGGGCTGACCCCCCCCCAAAATGTGCCTTAAACATTGGGATAGTAAAAGACTGTCCCAATAACTTGGCCTGTCTTGGACTACCTTCGTGTTGCAGTTCTTTGGGGATAGTAGCATAGTTTGCGATGATATCTCCTCATGCTTTCGAGTTAGCCTAGCACATTTACAAATAACTGGTGCTGAGCCAACATTCAATTATGGCTGATGGTGTATTTTTCCAATATGTTTTTAGCTTTTCCTTTGTCTTTTTGATCTTTTCTTTTTGTATTCATTCAGAATATGTTGGTGGTGGCCCATCTGGTGATAATTATCTCCTTTCTGCCTGACTTGAGATGGTCACAGTGTTATTTCATTGATGCTTTTATGATGAACCTTAGGTGTGACCTTTAAGTCTCCTTTTTGTACTTCATTGTTGATTTATGTGATATCGTCGGGTCTATTTTACAAAAATTCTGCTTTGGGCTATAATTGAATTCTTCATTATTTTGAATTCCAGTTCCTAGAACAGTTATTTTCAGTTTTTCATTGTAGAGTAATTGCCTGACTTAATTTCTTTCGAGTAGAACAGGAGCTCCTCCATGTTTGCCGTTTGTCGTAAGAACTTAATGTGGGACCGGGATCTCCAGCTGAAGTTGTTCCAGGATGAGTCTACAGCACATACAAGACTTGGGAGAGAGGGCCCAAGACTGGGCCCAGAAGGGGTGACAAAGGATCTGTGAACATTTGCAGGGAACTTGACCCACTTAAAATTCACAAGGGGTGTTTGATGCCGTGTTGCTTCAAACAGCGGGATTGAACCTGCAAAGGACGCCACCTCGGACTAGTGAACGAGAGACGCCAATGGACCGGGCTTGGGACTGGTGTGCACTTGTTCATTATAAAAAAAAATAATGGTTGAGACAGCTTATGGCCCCACACTTCTTGGAGCCTTGAGTAAATATACCCTCCGGTTGCCCTTGTGGTGAGAGTTCTGCACCATGCCAGAGACTGGTTCTTTTTTCCTCTGGTTTTAACATTCATTGAGTGATTAGCATAACTCCCCATAGGACCCCATGTTGATTGTAATCACTTGGGCCTATTTCACTTAGGTCCTCTTTTATTGGTATACACGCATTTCGCCGAACGAAATTTCATCGTGGGACATTTCATCGCCAAACCACTCATCGCCAAAAACCCTTTTTTTAAAAAAAAGATTTTTGGGGGGTGTTTTGTAGGGGTTGGGGTATGATTATTAAAGTAGGGGGGGGGGTCTGGGAGGTGGAACCCCCCAGAAATAAAAACAAAAAAAAAAACAGGGTTTTTGGTGATGGGTGTTCTGGCGATGAAATGTCCCACGATGAAATTTCGTTCGGCGAAATAACGTAGAACCCTTTTATTATGTTATGTGATGTTATGTTATTGGGACTTGTAACGGGCACTGCTGCTATTTTCATGGTGTCCAGATTCTCTCGTACATCTGTGCATGAAGAATGTGAGGCGGGTAGTGATTGGGGGGTTAGAAGGAAAGACAAGGGTTTGTGCCAGCTTGTTGGTGTAGGGCCAAGAGCAATAGACATCAGGGCAGGTTGTTGTTTATATGCTCTGTACATATATAATATCTGTGCAACACATCTCTCATTTGACTTCTCATCTGTAGACAGGGATGAGGTCAGATGATTCCAGAGCATGGAATCCCCAGTGATTGTTATTGCTTGACTAACAGCAGTTAGCTGTGGGCTGCAGAGCTGGTTGGGGGTCTTCATATATGTATCCTGTATACTGTCAAGTTTCTGAATAAACCTCATTTCAAACTTACCTGGCGTGGTTCATGACCCAACACAGGTGAGTTTCAAGGTGGTTTGTGATGTTTCCCCAGAGGCCTATGTTTCCATAGAGTCCTGAGGTGTGAGGGGAGTCTCTGCACTGTGTGTTGGTTTTAGCAGTTGGTTGGAGAGGTGTAAAGTTCTGAATAAGCCGTGATCGGCTGAAGTATTTGTTGCATCTGCGTGTTGGTGAGCGTGTGTTGAGTAAGGTGTTTGAAGAGTGAGGTTGTTGGTAGGTTGTGTCTATTGGGCAGATCTGCTGGACATGGATATGTTATGTAATTTCTTCGGAGTATGTTTCAATTTGCATCTTTTCTTCCTTGTATCAAACTTGCGTTCTCTGGTGGTGTGTGTGTGGCTCAGGATGAAGAGTGTAGGTTATAGGTTAGAGGATCGAATGAAAAGGATCGAATGACAAAATGTTAGGGTCAAAAGGACCAAAAAAAGGGTCCCCCCCCAAACCCCTGTTTTTGGTGTAAAAAACACTTTTTTTACCTATACGGAAGCCAAAATAATATATACATTTCAAAAGGGGCATTTTACCTTTTTGTTTTTCGGTCCTTTTGACTCGAACCTTTTGTCATTCGATCCTTTTCATTCGATCCTTTGACTGGACACGAAGAGTGTACTATCTTCGGAAACATTAGCTCTGTTTGTTGGTGTTCCATTGTTCTGGAGATTTGTTTTGTTCTGTTCATTGTGCTTGTTTATATGTGCCGTATGTTGCAAGGGTGTCGATATGTGCAATAGTGGCCTTGTTGTGGAGGTCTGTTAGTTGTTTCTCATTTTAGGGCTCATGGGTAGATCTCTATCCAGCTCTTCTGAATAGCCAGATTTTTAACAGTGTCCGGAATGTCAGATGGTCTTCTGTCATCCTGATTTCTTTTGGGACAGAGTTCCATATATTTGCTATGAGGATGGAGAACTCCGTCCCTCTGTATTGGTTTTTTCGCATGATGCTTTTATTCTAAAAGTCATTGGCCCTCATTACAACACCAGCGGTAACCAATGGCGCTATTAGCACCATGGTTGCTGCCGGTATTGCGGGCGGTAATTCCCCATTGAACATTGGCCCTTCCCCATTCCCATTTTCGCCCCATAGGGCTCAATGGGACTGGGGAAGGCGGTAATTACGGTACCGTAAATTGCGGTACCGTAATTACTTCTGAAGTCCCTTTGCGGGTCCCTACTTTAAGGGCTGGTACAGACCAGCCGTTAAGGTCGGGTCCCGCAAAGGGACCTCGTAATTAGGCGCTAAGGGGTTAACGGCACCCCAGCCTTTTACGGCGCCGTTAACCCCTTAGCGCCAGGGTCGTAATGACCCCCATTGCTTGATCTCAATCTTCTTCTCAGTAGAGAGTGGATGATTTTGATTGGAGGAATTCCACTCCCTGGGTATGCAATGCCCTGTGAGCAGTGCAGAGTTCTTTGAAGTGGATTATTTTCTTTACTGGTAACCAGTGTAGGCTTTTCAAGACCATTGTGATGGATTCTTTCCTGTTTATTCTTAGCAGAAGTCTTGTTGCCATGTTTTGGATGCATTGTAATTTCTTGGTGAGGTAATCAGGCATTCCTCTGTATAGTCTGTGTACCTATAATATTCTTCATAGCATCAGTGGGATTATGGCGAAGGTGTGGCGTGGGAAGTTTAGGTATGGAAAGAAGCACCTGATTGAGTCTAGGTGATAGAAGCATTCTTGCACGATTGAGTTGATCTGTGATTCAAGTGTGAGTGTGCTGTCCATGAGTATTCCCAGATTTTTAATTACAATAGAATTTTCCAATCTTATTCCAATTTCCGACAGCAGCCAAGTGTGTGGAACCTGCAGTTGATGGTTGTTGTGCACAGTGATCAGCATTTTAGTTTTGTTTGGGTTCAGTTTTAGGTTTTTGTTGGTCATCCAGATGTTAAACTGGTAGAGGCATTTATTGAGAGAGTTGTTTGAGCCGGTGTTAGAAATCATTTTGAAAATTACTTGTGTGCCGTCTGCATAATTGTAACATGTTCATATTTTTTGGTCATGTAATTATTGACAAGAAGTGTTAAGAGACTTGGGGCCTCATTACGAGTTTGGAGGTAGCCATGGTGCTATTAGCGCCATGGCTGCCTCCAAACTTGGTCCGGGTTCCTTGAATGAGGAATTGCCGGGCCATTCCAACCTTAGAGGGCTCGGTAATTCCTCATTCAAAATACCCATCCCCATTCCCATTCGAGCCCCCATAGGGCTCAATGGGAACGGGGAGGGAGCTAATAACGGTCCCGTTAATAACGGCCCGTTATTAGCTCCCTGGTCCTTTAGCGGCTTCCGCTAAGGGACCTCGTAATGCGGCGGTAAGGGGTTAACGGCACCTGCATCCGTACCTTCGCCGTTAACCCCTTACCGCCGCACTCGTAATGAGGCCCTTGGTCTTTGTGTGTTAACATAGTTGGTGGTTGTGGTTGTTGCTGTGAAAGGAGGTAAGGGCTGTTCTGTCTGTGAAGATGGATTTTAGTCATTGCAGTGTGGTGTTGTGAATCGTGACCTTGTCTTTAGGTCTTTGGAGTCGTCATGACTGTGTTGTTTCCCGGTTGTGTCACTTTGATTGTTGCCTGTCTGTACTAGGGGGTGTTGTTGAAGTGGAGACATTTTCCGGTGTGTTCTGTTTTTCAGTGCTTTTCTTGTTTTGGGGTTAGACAGGCCTGCTATATGTTTGGTATCGTCATGGACTATAATGAGACAGCTCAGCTTGGTATGCTTGGAGACTAGGGTAGGGAGGTGCAGCTATGTGTTCCATACTGGTGGTCTTATAATAATAGTTATAATGGAATGGCCCAGCTACGTGCTGCATAGGCCGACAGATTATATTGAGGCAGCCCAGCTGTGTGCTACGTAGGTGGACAGATTATACCGAGGCAGCCCAGCTGTGTGCTACATAGGCCGACAGGTTATACTGAGGCAGCCCAGCTGTGTGCTACGTACGCGGACAGATTATACTGAGGCAGCCCAGCTGTGTGCTACATAGTCCAACAGATTATACTGAGGCAGCCCAGCTGTGTGCTACATACGCGGACAGATTATACCGAGGCAGCCCAGCTGTGTGCTACATAGGCCAACAGATTATATTGAGGCAGCCCAGCTGTGTGCTGCGTAGGCCGACAGATTATACTGAGGCAGCCCAGCTGTGTGCTGCGTAGGCCGACAGATTATACTGAGGCAGCCCAGCTGTCTGCTGCGTAGGCCGCTGTGTGCTGCATAGGCCGACAGATTATACTGAGGCAGCCAGCTGTTTGCTGGCGATGCAGATAGTTTATAATGTAAAGGTCAGACTATGCGCCCATTTATGTGCTAGGTATGCAGAAAGTTACTGTGAATAAGCCAGGTATGTGATAGGCATGCTGACAAAATATATTAGAACAGCTCTGCTATATGCCAGGTAGGCAGACAGATTGGAATAGAACAGCCCAGCTATGTGTCACGTGTATAGGCAGAACACAGAAAGTCAGCTATGTGTTAAGTATGTAGTAAGATTATAATAGAGAGGCCTAGGCATGTGCCAGACGTGCTGAACAGATTTCAATGAAACAGCCTAGCTATACGCAAGGTATGCAGAGAGGTCACAATAGGACACCCCAGCTATGTGCTAGATATGTAGACAGGTTACAATGGAAAGGTCCAGCTATGTATGTATGTATGTATGTATGTATGTATGTATGTATGTATGTATGTATGTATGTATGTATTTAGTTTTTATATAGCGCCGATAGCCCGCAGGCATCAGGGCGCTTGTACATAGAACACCGATACTGCGAGACCGAAGACAGACAACACGTATGGGACGAACAAACGGTACAGCTAGCTAAAGGGCGACGCGATCTCTAACTAAGGACCTGTGCCCACGGGTTCTTATCTAAAGAGGTATGTTTTCAGCCTCTTCCTAAAAATTGGGTGACTGACTTCGGACCTAAGTGATTCAGGGACGCTGTTCCACAGTTTGGGAGCCAGCACAAGAAAGGATCTGCCCAGCCCTGTTTTTAGCTTAAACTTGGGCACGAGCAGAAGACATTTTCCACCCGAGCGAAGGTTTTTGGTGGGGTTGTAGGGCCTTAAGTGTGTTTTCAAATAGGGAGGCGCTGAGCCATACAGGCATTTGTGAACCAAGCAGAGGGCTTTGAACTTAATGCGCTCCTCTACCCTGAGCCAATGCAGCGCTAGCCTCTCTTCAGTAACATGGTCTTTCCTTTTCAGGTTTTTTACTATTCTGACCGCGTTGTTCTGGATCACCTGACAACTGGATAGATCCTTGGAAGCGGCCCCCAACAACAGGGCATTCCCATAGTCGAGCCGTGAGAGAATGATGGCTCTGGCTATCGTTGCCCTGTTTGCTTCATTAAGCAATGGTTTGATTGCTTTCATGAGCCTAAGATAATAAGCTGAATTTTTTTGAAGGAAGTTGGTTTGGGCGTGAGAGTCGACAACTGAATCGACCATCATGCCTAGGGTCTTTACCTTGGGGACCACTTGGATAGTGGCATTTTTAATTTGAAAAGAGCTGTACTCTGCTCCCAGTTTTTCCAACCGACGACTGGAGCCAAACAACATCAATTCTGTTTTGGAGTCGTTCAGGCACATCCAGTTTGCCTGCATCCAGTCGTCAATTAGCTTATAAACCTTGGTGAGCGTTTCACTATCTGTGGCGTGGTTCCTACCCCCCAACTCCAATATGAGTTGGGTGTCATCTGCGTAGTTAGTAAATGACACTCCGGCATTCACCAGAAGGGTGCACAGAGTGCGCATGTAAATGTTAAAGAGCATTGGGGATAGGCTAGCACCCTGGGGCACTCCGAATAGGATGTCGCAAGAGTCGGAGAAACTATTACCCCAGTGAACTCTCGCTTGGCGGTTAGAAAGAAAGGATAAGAGCCAGTCAATAGCTCCCTCCGAGCAGCCGACGCTCTCCCTAAGCGCCTTGATAAGAAGACTCTGATCCACTAGATCGAATGCTGCACTGAGGTCTAAAAGCATCAGCATCCCCAATTTGTTGTCGTCTAACATCGTCAACATCTGATTCTGCAAATCTAGCATAGCTGTTTCGGTGCTGTGAGATGCTCTAAAGCCGGATTGTTGTTGGTGCAGAATCTCCTGTTCTTCAACGTAGTGTTGGAGCTGTTGTGTGGCTACCTTGTCCAACAGTTTGAGAACAAAATTCGAATTGGTAATGGGGCGAAGATTTGCGGGATCCTTGGGATCTAGTCCCGCTTTTTTGACGAGAGGAGTGATTTTAACTCTCTTCAGATCTTTAGGCACCATACCCTCCTGAAAAGACGCGTTCACTATTCTCCGGAGGATGGGAGCAAATAAATCCTTGTGTTGAAGAATAATGCTGGGGGGCAGGACATTTTCTGCACAGGTCGTAGGTTTCATGTTGTTCAATACCTCTAGCATATCTGCTTCTGAGATGGGGTCAAATTTAAAGAGTTGTTCCCTGACCGGTGCATTCCCTTCAGTGGGGCGGATCTCCTGGTTAGGGGCGGATCTGGCCTTAATAATGTTTTGCCTCGCCTTTTCTGTTTTGGCTTGGAGTGCACTAAGCACCATGTTGCAGTCCTCCTTGGATGGGGTGAATGGGGGAGTAAGAGATACAGGTTTTTCTATGCTTTTCAAAATGTTGAAGAGTTTGCTTGTGTTGTTATCGGCATGCTCAATTTCGGTATTAAAGAAATTAGCCTTAACTGTCTTGATTTTCTCTTTATATTCCCTATCCTTCCTTTTCCAGCTTGCTTTACTATCCACCGATTTATCTGAGATCCATTTTCTTTCCAGGATCCGTTTTTCCTTCTTCAGTAGAAGCTCAGGTGTGTACCATTTTTGGTTGTTGCTGTTCCCCCTGGTTAGTTTGGTGGTGAGTGGCGCCTCAGTTTCTACTAACTCGACTAAGTGTTTGTTATATTTATCTAATAGTTCGGTGCAAGCGTCCTGATCCTGAAAAGAGCGCCAAATTTTCTCCAAGCAAGGCTTGAGCTGAAGTTCGTTTAAGTTTTTGAAGTTTCTGATTTCTGCCTTAATATGAGGATTTTGCTTGTGTGTATAGCATGGCAACTTTAGATTGGCTAATATCAAGTGATGATCACTCCATATGCAGGGAGTGGTGCTGCAGTTTTGTGAGAGGATGTTGTGACCACACAGCCAGTCCAGCTGGTTTCCCTGGGGGGTGGTGGGATCTTTATTAAGGACTTTGAAGTCGAGATTATTCAAAGCTTTCTCCAGTGCTATGGCCCCTTTGTCTCTCTTATTACCACGCCAGAGGTTCCAGTCTCCCATGACGACCGTGGACGCGTTAACCGATCTCAAGGTATTTAGGTGGGAACAAAGTTCCGATGAAAAATCTGAGACTAATGATGGTGGTCTATAGATAGCTATTAGGTTGAGACAATTGTTGGGGGAGAAGATCAGTTTGAGGTGTAATGCTTCGCACCCGCTAAAGCCTATAGATACCTTGAAGAGTTTGAGACTGTTCTTGGCAATAATTGCTACTCCACCTCCCCTACCCCGTACTCTATTGTCGTAGTAAATAGTGTAATCTGCTGGAACGGCCTGCTCACATGTGGGCCCTACAGGGTCTTTGAGCCAGGTTTCTGTTATGCAGAGTATGTCGAAATTATGGCAGGATATCATGTCTTTAATGTTGATGGCATGTTTGGTTAGGGAGCGTGTATTAAGCTATGTGCCATGTATGCAGATAGGTCACAATAGGACACCCCAGCTATGTGCCCTGTATGCAGGCAGGTTATAATAGGACACCCCAGCTATGTGCCCTGTATGCAGACAGGTTATAATAGGACACCCCAGCTATGTGCCCTGTATGCAGACAGGTTATAATAGAACACCCCAGCTATGTGCTAGATATGTAGACAGGTTACAATGGAAAGGTCCAGCTATGTGCCATGTATGCAGATAGGTCACAATAGGACACCCCAGCTATGTGCCCTGTATGCAGGCAGGTTATAATAGGACACCCCAGCTATGTGCCCTGTATGCAGAGAGGTCACATAGGACACCCCAGCTATGTGCCCTGTATGCAGAGAGGTCACATAGGACACCCCAGCTATGTGCCCTGTATGCAGAGAGGTCACATAGGACACCCCAGCTATGTGCCCTGTATGCAGACAGGTCACAATAGGACACCCCAGCTATGTGCCCTGTATGCAGAGAGGTTATAATAGGACACCCCAGCTATGTGCCCTGTATGCAGACAGGTTATAATAGGACACCCCAGCTATGTGCCCTGTATGCAGACAGGTTATAATAGAACAGTCCAGAAACGTTCCAGGCGTATCATTGTTTATTCCCACTACTTTCTTTTTGAGACTAAAATAATAAAACTGGATCTTTTTATAACTTCGTTTGGACAGCAATATATTTTATTGTGTTTTCTATTGGCGCTCATCAACTAGTGGTACCTCTCACACCTTTCAGGAACAGGTCTTGGCCTTCTGCGATGTCATCAAAGAGAAGGCAAGGGATAGATAGCATTTGGGTATTTTGGTTGCCCTCATCAGGAACCCTCTGCTCGGAAATTGTAGATTGCTTTGGTGATATATTGGTTGGTTGTAGAGGAGTTCTGTTGTTTGATGCCTGTTGGAAGGGGTGAGGGGGTTGTTGTATTACCATGTCAGCGTGGCTCAGTTGTATTGCATATTGTGTGTTGAAACATAGAATTTGAGCATGTTATTGAGGGAAACAGTTCAGAGCTCAATGAGTAATTGGGCAACCATACATGCTAATATGGCAAGTTGTCCTATGCCAATTATGAGTATCTTGCATATTCCTGAATATTTTCTCTGCATGGTGGTACTCCCACTTTTGCTTTTCTTAGTCAGCGCCTAGGTGCCTACGGGTTGGTTGCGCTATATAAATTGAATAAATAAATAAATAAATTATGCTTTATCCTTGCTTACATGTGCTGGTATGTGGCTGCTTTAGAACATTGCTTTTTAGGCCACCTTCATTAAACTACCTCCACCCCAAACCCTACCCAGCTGCTCTTCTAACATCCTATTCAAAGATGGAGTAGCCTGAAGGGGGAATCGGGGGAATCTGCTTCAACCCGACCGGCCTTTCAGGGGCCGTTGAATAGCAACAATTTTCCCATATTCTCTTTAAGTCATAACAAGTATGATTCCCAAAAGAGTGACTGCTCTTGCCTCTTTCCACCTGCCTGAGTTCAGCTCCATCCCCCAAAAATTATCTCTTAATTCATTCCTCTCTTAGAAGTGAAATGTGAACCTTGGTTACATATTTTGCAGTAGGCATCAAGCAACCAGAGTTCCAATCCCAGCTTCCCACTTCACCAAAACTGTGTAATCCTGGGCAAATCACTCTATCTCCCGGTGCCTTGGTACTAAAGTCTGAAATAAACACAACATCTCTTCGAAATATGCCATCCCCACCAGCCGACCTTGAATGAAAAAATAAATACGATGTTTACATATTACATTGTGTGTTATACACAAATATAGACCAGAGCACCACTCACCAAATTCCGATACTTTGTATAAATGAGCCGCCATGTTGTTTTGCAGAGCACGCGCATACACGTTTGTTTGTGTCGATCATTCAGCGTGTTTACGATTGCCAATTTTGAAATCAATGGTAGCCATATGTCGCTCGAAACCCTGGAATGGGATACATGGATATCTAGCACATTATTGGGTGCTAAACGGCACTATTTAGCAAAACATATTTACAGCCTGCAAAGGAAAACACACATATGGAGGGGTCGGCGCGTGGGTGGCGGGCGGGGGTTGTGTTGCGGCTCTATTTAATTTGATCTCCTCGCGTTCATTCAGTCGTAGGCCTCCGCTCGAGCTGACCATAATGCAGTAACTTCCTGCACAAAGCGGCTTCCTGTCTTGCACACAATCCATTCCCTGAAGCCACATTTGCTGAACTCGATTAGCAGGTCTTCGATTCCAATTGGAAAGCACTATTTCCATTTCTATAGAATGCTCTCCTAAGTAGACGACCATATTGTTCAAACCCAACCTGCCTCTGGAAAGTGTAAGATGGCGCCCAGTGACCCTGAATCAGCTTCGACACACTTCTCCCATAGTGAGCCGGGAAGGTGTTATTTGCCCTTTGCAAATTGCAGGATCATGTGTCATGGTTACACGAGCTGTTAAAATGTGTACATTGGAAATGTAGATACCCTAGAAATGTACCAATTGTATACACAATATAGGTGTTCTGCTTTTAAGAATGGCTCGTATTACTTTGAAATTCCTAAACTATATTTTAATATCATTAAAATGAGTTCCGCTGCTTTGCATGGAAAGAGAAAAGTCTGGGATTGCAAAGCTTTTGTGGGAGATGACATTATAGAAGCCTGTTTATTAAAGTACAATGAAAGGCTTTAAACTAATACCTCTTTGGGCTGTAATCCCTTCAAAGGGAACCGAGGCATAGAGGTAGAAAGATTTGCTTAAGGGAACACAGTGTCAAGTGGGGGAATCCAGGAATCCCTTTTTTTTCTCTCCTCTTTTACTCTGCCCTAACTCACCTGAATGTACTATACCTGTACCTGAAAAAAGGTTCACTTCTAAGTAATTATATGTACAACTTAATAAACTGTGACTGTCACTCAAGACCACTGTCTCTGACTTCAGAAAGCATCCCCTAGCTGACGGGCGTCGTAGATGGAATATAAAAAGTAGCAATGTGTGGAATTGGGCAGCTTCGCTTTTGCTTATTATACACTAGATGTTGCCAGTTTCATGAAATTGAAGAAATAGTACAAAACAGATGTTGCCAGTTTCATGAAATTGAAGAAATAGTACAAAACAGATGTTGCCAGTTTCATGAAATTGAAGAAATAGTACAAAACAAAAAAAAAAGTGTTACCGGTACATTTCCTGTAAATCAAGTCTGCAAAAATAGGTTTTGTAGTTTTCAAAAGCTCCGATATTGCTATAAACATACTCAGCAGGCGTAATGAAATGTTTTTACTCAGTGTGCTGAGAAAGTCTCCAGCAAAAGATTGTCTTCTGTATTGTTTCAAGCAGAGTAAGTTAAAAACTCAAGTAAATAGCGTTAAAATACATACTTGAGTTTTTTTGTTTACATGCTGAATATTTATTGCAGAGTTTTTCAGAAAATGAAGAAAAGACACTTTACTAGAGTTTTTCACTACATTTTTCTAATAATCCCACAAAATATTTGATGTGGTTTTTTTCCATTATTTCTATAGAGGGGATATATTCCGATACTTATATGTTCTAAAGTATATTTGTTTTTCCCAGGACATTTCTCTAAAGAAAGGTTAATCAACAGTAGGAACCATGTAATTACTGGGGTCGTCTGTTCATGATATTTAAGGTAATTTGAAAAATAATCATAATTTCTCAGAATGTAAAATTGGGAATTTCCCCCAATTACGCAAGCAGAATTTAATTTTGTTATCCCCCCCAGTGATTTTCTTCCTAGGATATTCCTATTTCTCATCTGAAGAAGCAATCTTTCCTAACCTTTGTGATTGCAAGGCATCCTTTGGCATTAAAGCAAAAGTGTTTCAAAAACAAAGACAAACACTGATTTCTTTTTTTTTAAACAGAAAGCTCTACACAGAAGCAATCAATGCAAATTCGGGTCCTTAAGAGTTGCAGGGCAACGTGTAAAGATAAGGAAACGATTGGTAATGACCTTTGAGTAACTTGCAAAATTAGCGGGGAGCAAGTGCAAGGTTGCGAGGTCTAGCAAAACTCTACTGCTTTTCCCTGCGGAGCCACTGGAGAGAGATTCTACCACTGAAATTACAGCTTCCGCTCATCTCTCCATTATGTTTCCCGGGATACGAATGAGACTTGACCGGATCTACCAGTCTTTCCTATAACCCCTGTTTCACTACAGAGTCGTTGGGGGTCATTATGAGTCAGGCAGTACACAGTAAAATGGCGGTAACCGGAATTACCAGCAATTTTCAGCAGACCACCGAATCACAAGCCGCTGCAAATACTGTCACTGTTGGCAGAAAATTGCTAGTATTACTGGCAACGGTATTACCGGCGATGGTATTTGCGGCAACATTATTACTGGTGAAATAGTAATACCGGCAAAACCACAGCGGAGATACCTCCACCTGAAAGCAGGAGGTAAATGCAAACAGGTGATGGAAATAAGCCCACAGGTGCACCTAATGCACACACAAAGGGAACAAAAGGGCCACACCTTCCCCAAACACATATCCCAACACCACCACGCTGGTCTATGTGTGCATAGATATGCATCTGCTCCAGCTCCAACACAGGGAACATTAAACAGAGGAGGAGGAGGAGGGGGAGGATGGCAGGTAGGTGATGCCATGCAAGGAAAGCACCCATACCCCAGTTCAAGGCCTCGCCATGAACTCCTGCAGACAGCCAGATAACCACGCTGTACTGACATGTGTGTCCTGACTGTGCATTTGCTGTGATGGCCGTGTGGTGATCCATTCCCTTGCCCATGTTGTTCATCTCTGCTGGGAGATGCATGCTTATGGTTTCAGCATTCACATGTACATAGGGTGGAATGGACTTACCTGTATCGCCGTGGGGCCCTGCTCTGGCCTCCTCGCTGCCAATCCCCTTAAAGCCCTCCATGTGGAGGATGCAGCTGGCTGTCTCCTCGCCAGGCATGAGTTTCAGGTGTTCCACTGTGCCACCTCCTGTGACAGCACTCTCCCTCCTGTGTTGGGCCCTGGGGCTGTGCACCCTGGCCTTCAAATCGTCCCACCACTTGCGGCAGTCCCTGGTAGTGCGGGGAACAGTGCCCACTGCTGTCACCCTTGACAGGATGTCAGCCCATGTGGCCGTCTTCCTCTCTCTTTCACTGTTTGCACCCAAAAAGCTCTTCCGCATGCTGCATGACTGCATCAGCAGGTGTAGTCCGCTCTGCCTCCGTAAACTTGGGCATCCGCTGCCGCAATTCTCAGAGGCATTCCTTTTTTTTCTTGTGCCATGATGTTGGCCGAGGTATGGGGACTGGATGGCAGCAGGAAATGAAGGATTCGGAATGGATTGAGTTTCGAAACATGGTCACTGCCACGCTGCTTCCCATTCTGTCAGCAACATTATTTCCACTGCCGGTTTTCCCGGCTACGGTACTACCATCAACAGTGATACCGGCAGCAGTAATACTCCCCGATATGCCACCGGTATCGGTGATACCGCTGCATATTTGGTGGTATTTCTGACAAACGCACATTGTTGATGGTATTACCATTACCGGTGGGGTGGTGCGTGCACACGCGCAAGGTTGTAATATGGCAGTACTTCCACTGGTCACCCACTTGTAACATTAACACCACCAGACCAGTATTACCACTGTTTTACCGGCATACTCGTAATGACCCCATTTGTTTTTTTAATGATTAAGGAAATCAGATATAGGGCCTCATTACGGTTTTGGAGGCAGTCATGGAGCTATTAGCTCCATGGCTGCCTCCAAACCGGGCTCCTTTACCGGGTTCCTGCAATGAGGAATAACCGGGTCATTCCGACATAGGAGGACCCAGTAATTCCTCCTTGCAGGAACCATTCCCCATTCCCATTTGAGCCCCCATAGGGCTCAATGGGAATGGGGATGGAGGTAACAACGGGCACATTACAAGTGTCCCGTTGTTACCTCCCTCTTCCACTCGCGGGACCCGGAAAAAACGTCTGTTTTTACCAGACGTCTGATCCGGGTCCCGCAAACGGAACCTCGTAATCGGCCCTGACGGAATGAAGGGGGCCGGTCCCGTACCGGCCCCCTTCATTCCGTCAGCGCCAGGGTCATAATGAAGCCCATAGTCTGTGATTTACCCTCTTTCAACAAAACATAACCAAATTCCAGTACCTCACTTCCTCAGTTTGCATTCTGAGGCCGGAGAGGTGGAGCGCCGGAATTCCCAAGACCCTCTCTTCATTCTAGGTGAGTTTCTCATCATGTTTTTCTGGAACGGGAAATCCTTTTATGGATCTGTGTTTTTACGCCATTTTCCTCAAGGTTTATTGAGAGATAACTGTTGTTGCTTTGACTTTCTTCAATCCTTCAAGTCCTGTATCCCGAGATTCTTGTGCTTTGCTGTTTCTCGAGTTACCAACAGCTTCTAGATCTTTTCTAGACCTAGCAACACCCAGAGTGCCATCATTAAACAATATCAAACATGGTATTTACCTCAGACGTACCCTCTATCCCATATCTGTACCTGCACATATCTCTCTTTTTGTGCAGTGGCCTCTTGAATTCCTGTTTATTTGTTATTTACTTGCGGATAATAGGCAATATTGATTCCCATGACAGGGGTTCTTGGTAGTAACAGCCCCTCAACCAAGTTAATAGGCTTGAGCGAAACATTGTCCTTTAATGAGGCAGCGAATCATTACCACCCAGTACCATTTGTTTAGGATTGAATTATTGCCATCCGCGCACCAGGAAACAGGAAAATATCAGAATACTAATGTTTTCAGGGTTTTTTGTGTGAAAGAAGTTAGATTGTGCTGAGCGTAAGACTTTTTTTCGCCAAAATAAAAACAACAACCAAGATGGCTGCCATGAAAATCCGAAAGGAAGCTCTCAGAAGAGTGCGTTTTCTATTTCGATGATAACAGCTGACTGCAGATTTGGGCGAAGAACAAAGGAGGCAAAGGGTAAGTTAACACTGTATTACATTTAGAATTCTGAACTGAGCAGGCAATGGCTTTCTCGAAATGCAGGATCACAGTGGTAGAAGTAACCTTGTGTTCTGAGCAACCTGATTGGTTGCTCACTGAACACCAGGTACTAAAAAAAAATTATAAAGATGAGAAGATGGAAGAATTCTTGAGTGGTGAACGGGTTACATTTCCTCTGCCCCGCACCAGGCACCAGCAGGACCGCGACCCTCAGACATATGTCTCCACTCTTCAGCACTTTGAGGGTGAGGTGTTTTCATGTCTTCAATGGATTAGTGTTTTAATGAGCCCTGTTTTTTTAGTGCAACATCAGATACATTTGCACAAACCAGCCTGGCTAGTGCTCAACTGTTTGGCCCTTCAGGGCAAGTGAAATTCTGATGCCCGTCTCCCCTATCAACAGGGTCACAATTACTCTGTACAGAGAGAGTTTGGCGCCCCCATAGGTGGAAGAGTAGCATTGCCTTGCCCTAGAATGTTCCTTGCGACCAGCTCAATCTATTTGAGATTCATGGTGGTAGCAACGGACTGATTCAATAGGTATTTTCCCCGCATAGCGGAGCACGGATATGATATGCTAAATTTGCGGCCTAGCTTCTTCCAGATCTTTTTTAGAGTCCTCACTCGTACCATTTTATGCTCTCCCTCCCTCTTCCGTGATTTGTATGATTGTGGTGCGGCTGAGGTTTGAGCCTCACAAGATGTGATGGATGACTTTTTTAAACGCAATAAAATATGTATGGAAAAAGAGGATTACAAACGATACGTCCTCTTCAATCAGAAGTGAGCCGGACTTAGAGAAAGAGCAGAGAGCAGTGATGGGCAGACCGGAAGAATTCAATGAGGTTTAGAAAAAGTGAATATTGAGGGGAGGGACGGGTCCCCCCTCCCCTGCCCCACCCCGCATCCTCAGGCTTTGGGACTGACCAGTCAGGGGTCAAAGATTGGATCCTGTGCGTCAAAGGCCAACTCAAGTCTTGCCTCGTTTCCTCCGACGGGTAAGACGCGAGCCCTCGTTTCACAAAGGGCACGCGGTCATGCTCACGAAAGCGGTAAACACAAAATTCCACCAGAGGTAAAACAGCATGAATTACAGTAGGGAAAAATTCTACCTCACTACAGAACCAGACTTCCCCGAATTACAGCGGTCGGTAAATTAGCTGTTGGTGGTAAATGATTTACTGCCAAGGTAAATGCATTTCTGCAATCACAGTAAATCAGTCTTAAAACAGAGGTAATTACCCCCGAAAATAAAATCAGCTCTAAGATTGTCTTAAATATTGCCTTCCCTGGAGACAGATAAAGCGCAGTAAATTGAGTGTAGGATGTTGTCACCAAATACTCAAGTAATCATAAAAAAACTTATTTCTCGAGGGACCTTAGCACAGCCTCAAAAATGTGAATACCTTTATGACCAGTGGTACACTTTCATGACCGGGTACAGACTCCCTGCCTGCAATAAGCATAGCACTAGAGAAAATGATGAAATATGGAATTGGTAATTACCGTTGGCATTGATACCATGCCACCAATTGTATATTGCATACCACTGTTGCTAAAAGTTTACCACCTGGCAGAGCAGTATCCTCAACACAGCTGTGATTAAACGCTGGCACTGCTTCTTACAAGATGGCGGCCACAGAGCTGTCTGGGCGTTAGCTTGATTTGCACACAGTCCCAACTGGTTTTGCTCGTGGAAAGGGCAACTTTCAACATTCAGTGGATGTTATATATCTTCCTAAAATTCAATTTCAGGTGAAAGTGTTGGAGCAAGGCCGAAGAGGGGGTGGCAGTGAGGGGTGATCTGGCTGCCAGGGCTGCCGACTCCTTTACCCACGAAAGCTGGGGGTAGGGGGCTTCCTGCAGTGCTTTTATCTTGAATTGGTACGGGGGGAGAGCTATGGTAGATGGGAGGGGCCTTGAGTGGGCCATGGGCACACATTGTCAGCTAGGTTCCAGAAGCATGGGCTTGCCAGCCGTTCTCTAGCCACACCCTTGCATTTGCAATATAACTCCCTCCCCCCAAATGGGGGGCAAGCAGGAGTCATGGGAGGTATCTGCAAAAATGGTTTCATCCATCTCTGAGAGCATCCAGAATGTGGGAAGAGGAAGGGCTGCCGATTCGAATCCCAGCTCAGAAGGTGTTTATAAGGCCATGGCAAGCATAGAAGACAATATCTAGAGGTTGCATTGGATAAAGATCCATATACAAAAGTGGCGAGCAGCAAATAAAAAACAATAAACACCAGCACACAAAGGGAAGATGAGTTGGCAACACCTAGAATAAATGCAACCCTGGGTAGAGTGTGCAGGAGTGACAACAGGAAGAGACATAGGTAGACCTTATGGACAACTCTTAGGGCGAATCTGTAGGTATATGTGTATTCTATGGGCCTCATTACAACAAAGACAGCCACAGAATGAACGGTGCCGCTAAGGGGCGGGCACCGTTCATTCCGACACGCCCTATTACGAGGTCTGCAGCGGGTCCCGCTCTGGAACGCCTGGTCAGACCAGGCGTCCTTAGCGGGACCCGCTAGCAGACTAGGATGCTAACAACGGGCCTGTCATTAACAGGCCCGTTGTTAGCATCCTCCCCATTCCCATTAAGCTCTATGGGGGCTCAAATGGGAATGGGGATGTACCGGGTCCGGGTCCCGGGAAACGTAATTACTGGGCCCTCCAAGGTCAGAATGGCCCGGTAATTCCCTATTCCTGCCCGGTATGGGGGTAGCCATGCCTCTAAAAGCGGCATGGCTACCTCCATACTCGTAATGAGGCGCTATGTGTTCAAAAGTCTACGGTTCAACCAGTGCACCCCGCTGACTGCCCCCAAGTAATGTCTCTTCCAGTGAAATCAATGCAACATTCCAGGAAATGCATCCATTGTGTGGGTTGCTGTTGGCATAGAGTAAACCCATTAAGAGTAGGGACAATGCTCTCTCTAAAAGCATTGCGAAAACAATGGTCGCCTATGATGGGTTGACGTCTTTCAAAGCCGGGAGACAGTCTCTGTTCAGTCCCTGGTAAGGGCTGCAAACATAAGTGTGTTTCTCCCGATGCTTAATCACCCTCCTTTGTGTTTGACACGTCAGAACATTGCGTCCTTAGAGTGGCGGCAAGCCGGCCCCATTATGTCACTATGGCTGCTCTCCTGGGTGACACTAAGGCTGGGTGGCAGTGATGCGGTGCAGCCTTCTTGCAGAGGTGGCGTGAGGTGGGTGCACTGCGGTGTCTTGCATGCAGCGGGTGATTCCTTGTGATGTCCCCGGCCGCATTCAGGATTCTCTCACCTCCACTGTCGGTCTCATTTAGGCTGCGAGCCTAACGAGGACCGACAGAAATGCCATGCTCTGCCCTTCTGAGAGCAGCAGTTTAAACTCGGTCGTCCTCACAAAGAAGCAAACAGGGGGAAGTAACACCCACAGGAGGGCTCCTCTCATGCCAGGAATAGAGATTTAGGAACAGAACGGAAAGCAGCAGATTTCCTTCAACATTCAAGGTGTCTACACACCGTCCGACCCTACAGTCCTTTTAAAAGCACGTGGCCGTCAAGATCTTCACACACTCATTAGGTCAGAAAAGCCAACTACTTGTCCCAGGACTGCATAGGTTGCAACTTCTTGGCCACCATTTTGAATCCAACCTGTGGCAGGAATTAGAATGAAGTAAGGTCTGGTGGTGGCCATTTTGAATTTGGTAGGCTGGCATCGATGTACTGAAACTATGTTGCCTTATATTAGGCGGGATTTTTATTGAACATCTCTACCATTTGCACAACCTTTTGGCACTGGTAACATAACAACTACTTACACTTGTAAATGCTCTTCAAAGATTCCACTCCACAAAGAACAGTTAACCTTCAGCAAGTATTGAGTTCAGGTCACCATAAGCAATCGGAGAGTGTGATTCTCATCCTATTATCGTGGGCCATGCTCCAAGGGTTTAAAATGGGGTGAAAATACCAGGCTGGAGGGCCATGCCAGCCAGTAAAATCTGTCTACCCAACTAAAAGCCCAGAGCACAGTAGGTACCTGAAAGGAGGGCCTACGGCACTGTTACCGGCAGTAATGGTGTAAAAAATCCCGTTCTTTAGGGTTCTTGATGAGGCCAACCAAAAGACCCCAATTGCATCCCTTGTTGCCCCTTTGGTGACATGGGCGAAGGGCAAGGCTTACTCAGAAAAGGCATGAGAGGTGCAACCAGTTCACAAGCCGAACTAAGGGAACACAGCAAACAAAAATTGTGTCCAACCAAGTTATTAAGTAAGCAAAGTTTCTTATCGAATTACCATAAAGGAATTAGAGGAGGTAAAAGCAATGGAAACTGCCCGTGTGAAAAAGCCTCCACTGTTCCAGTGAAGTCAGTGGGGTTGCAGTTAACATGGGTTCTTACAGGAGTAATGTTAATCATAACAAATAAAAATGCAAGATAAAAGTCTTACAGCATGAGAACAAATGGCCAGTCTAGAGCAGGGGGCAGAAATTGCTCTCTTTCATGGCGTCCAGTGATTGCTCTCTCTTTCATGGCATCCAGTAATTGCTGTCTTTCATGATGTCCAGTGATTGCTTTCTTTCATGGCGTCCAGGGATTGCTTTCTTTCATGGGATCCAGTGATTGTTTTTTCTTTCATGGGATCCAGTTATTTCTCTCTTTTATGTCATCCGTTGATTGCTGTCTTTCATGGTGTCCTGTGATTTCTCTCTTTTTCATGGTGTCCAGTGATTTCTCTTCTTGATGGTGTCCAGTGATTGCTCTCTCTTTCATGCCATTCATAATTGCTCTGTTTCATGGTCACCAGTGAGTGCTTTCTCTTTCATGATGTCCAGTGATTGTTTTCTTTCATGGCATCCAGTGATTGCCTTCTTTCATGGCGTCCATTGATTGCTCTTTTTCATGGCATCCAGTGATTGTTCTTTCTTTCATTGAATACAGTGATTACTCTCTTTCATGGCAACCAGTGATTGCTGTCTTTCATAGTGTCCAGTGATTTCTCTCTCTTTCATATCGTCCAGTGATTGTTTTTTCTTTCATGGTATCCAGTTATTTCTCTCTTTCATGTCATCCAGTGATTGCTGCCTTTCATGGTGTCCTGTGATTTTCTCTTTTTCATGGTGTCCAGTGATTTCTCTTCTGCATGGTGTCCAGTGATTGCTCTCTCTTTCATTGCATTCAGTAATTGCTCTGTTTCATGGCCACCAGTGAGTGCTTTCTCTTACATGGTGTCCAGTGATTGACCCTTTCATAGCATCCAGTGATTGCTCTCTTTTATAATGTCCAGTGATTGCTTTCTTTCATGGCGTCCAGGGATTGCTTTCTTTCATGGTGTCCATTGATTGTTCTTTTTCATGGCGTCCAGTGAATGCTTTCTCTTTCATGGCATCCAGTGATTTCTCTTCTTCATGGTGTCCAGTGATTGCTCTCTCTTTCATGGCATTCAGTAATTGCTCTGTTTCATGGTCACCAGTGAGTGCTTTCTCTTTCATGGTGTCCTGTAATTTCTCTCTTTTTCATGGTGTCCAGTGATTTCTCTTCTTCATGGTGTCCAGTGATTGCTCTCTCTTTCATTGCATTCAGTAATTGCTCTGTTTCATGGTTACCAGTGAGTGCTTTCTCTTCCATGGTGTCCAGTGATTGACCCTTTCATGGAATCCAGTGATTGCTCTCTTTCATGTCATCCAGGGGTTGCTTTCTTTCATGGTGTCCAGTGATTTCTCTCTTTTTCATGGTGTCCAGTGAATGCGTTCTCTTTCATGGCATCCAGTGATTTCCCCTCTTCATGGTGTCCAGTGATTGCTCTCTCTTTCATGGCATTCAGCAATTGCTCTGTATCATAGTCACCAGTGAGTGCTTTCTCTTTCATGGTGTCCAGTGATTGCTCTCTTTCATGGTGTCGAGTTATTGGTCTCTCTTTTATGGCATCCAGTAATTTATCTCTTTCATGATGTCCAGTGATTGATTTCTTTCATGGCATCCAGTGATTGTTTTCTTTCATGGCGTCCATTGATTGCTCTTTTTCATGGCATCCAGTGATTGCTCTTTCTTTCATTGAATACAGTGATTACTTTCTTTCATGGCATCCAGTGATTACTGTCTTTCATAGTGTCCAGTGATTTCTCTCTCTTTCATGGTGTCCACTGATTGCTATCTTTCATGGCGTCCAGTGATTGCTTTCTTTCATGGCGTCCATTCATTGCTCTCTTTCATGGCATCCAGTAATTGCTCTCTTTCATGGCATCCAGTGATTGATCTCGTTCATGGCGTCCATTCTTTGATCTCTTGCATGGCGTTCAGTGATTGCTATCTTTCATGGTGTCCAGTGATTGCTCTCCTTCAAGGGCTGCGACAGGGCAGGGCTGGTACTGTGCAGTGCCTGTCGCTCGATCACTCTTCACTGTTTTGTAGGCTCAATCGTCAGCAACCCTTGTGAGTGAAGGGCCCTGCATATGTTGGCTGCTACTTCAATATCCCTTCTATGCACTAGGCTTGGGCTCCTTCCTCCAAACCTTCTAGGCACTGCAGACTGGTCAGGGATCCCCATTCGTCTGAGCTCCACGCTCACACAGTAAGGCATGCAGGCTCTTATGGAAGACCTTTATGGTCCCACTGTATAGGGTGTAGGTTGGAAAGGCCAGCTCTTCCCCCTCTTGTATGCAGCCTCATGCAAGCAGGCAGCCAGTGGTTCCAGCGGCAGGATCCTCTGAGGTCATGGGATGATAGCTCAGCGGCAACGTGCTCACCTTGGAAACAAGACGACACAGAGCAACACAGGTTCGATCCCCGGGTCCGCACTTAAACCTCTGGGTATTAGGCACGTTATAAATAACCTATCATATCATATCCTGCAAGCACGGAAAAACCTGTCAACAAGAATCCAGTGGATAAGGCAGCATCTCCCTTGCAAATTCAAGTTTGATATGCTTACCAGGGAGTGGTTTCACACCTACTTACTTGTATTCACAATTAGGGGCAGGTACAGAAATCAAATTCTATTCCTAACCCTTGCTAACATGCTCACCCACTTCCATTCAATAAGATATATGATGACAGGATGGATTCTTCTACTGGCCTCCTGTCCCACGTCCTACTCTAGGCACTGCAGACTGGTCAGGGATCCCCATTCGTCTGAGCTCCGTGCTCACACAGTAAGGCATGCAGGCTCTTATGGAAGACCTTTATGGTCCCACTGTATAGGGTGTAGGTTGGAAAGGCCAGCTCTTTCCCCTCTTGCAGCCTCATGCAAGCAGGCAGCCAGTGGTTCCAGCGGCAGGATTCTGAGGTCATGGGATGATAGCTCAGCGGCAACGTGCTCACCTTGGAAACAAGACGACACAGAGCAACACAGGTTCGATCCCCAGGTCCGCACTTAAACCTCTGGGTATTAGGCACTGTGAAAACATAAAAATTGATATGAGGCTGGGAAGCCCAAAAGAAACACACCAACACAGGTTACAAAGGACATACAAGTGCTTTATTTAAAAGCTACAACAGTTACCAAAGTCAATTGACAAACGGATAGCTATTCGGCTCTCAGAGTAACGTAACAAACTTCAACGAGGGTTCGATGCATTAGTAGAGAGACCGTACATTTGGAATACTTGGGTTTTTATATCCTTTATCCAGCCCTTGGCCAACCCCCTTGCGGGTTAACCATTCTTGGGATCAGGCCTAGGGTTCCTTGCCAGGTCAATCCTATAATGTATGCATTTTGATCAGTTCCGCTGATACAGTTGTTCATTTACACATAGGTCAGTAATAGGACAAGGTCTCAGTTCGCGACCCCGACAAGTGGCCTGCAGGCATATTAATTATTCGTGTGTGCGGAGGTCACAACGGCCAGAATCTCACTCAGAATGTCATTCAGCCTCCATTTTGATGTTCAGGGTGACTTCCACATTACAAGAGAACCTAAAATGGCGGCTGAATCCAAGATGGCGACTTACATTACTTTTTGTTAAGGTCAAGACCTTGTCGCGGAGTCTATTTACATGATATTTAGACAACTTGGCGTAGGCCAATACACATTCAATTTACTGCGATAGGAGGCATATATTATTTCAATTCCAACAGCGCGTTATAAATAACCTATCATATCATATCCTGCAAGCACGGAAAAACCTGTCAACAAGAATCCAGTGGATAAGGCAGCATCTCCCTTGCAAATTCAAGTTTGATAAGCTTACCAGGGAGTGGTTTCACACCTGTTTACTTGTATTCACAATTAGGGGCAGGTACAGAAATCAAATTCTATTCCTAACCCTTGCTAACATGCTCACCCACTTCCATTCAGTAAGATATATGATGACAGGATGGATTCTTCTACTGGCCTCCTGTCCCACGTCCTACTCCCAGCCCCAACTCTCAGGGAGGTGGCCTTTGCTATCTCTGGCCTGTCACAGCCTCACTCATCCAAGGCCCTCATTCCTTGACTCCATCTCCCTTCCCCTTCCACGGGGAGAGCTCCTAGGGAGAAGCTGCCTGGCCTGTCCCATCAAAGCCTATGTCAGTCTTCCATCACATGCAAGTGAACTCGAGTTGCAATATGTCAGAGTCCAGTCTGGCTAAATACTTTCATGCTGGAACTGTTATAAGTGATTTCAATCCGGCACTCACCCAAGTCAACGCCTGGCATGTAATGCACAACTGAAATCCTTATTTATTTTTGTCTAAAAGTTATTTTATTCTGAACGATGTACTACTCATATCACGCCCTTCTCCAGGAACCCCCCTGGTCACACTGAACCAGGAATAAGGCTGGTTTGCAAAGTTAAAATATTTATTTATGTATTTACGAATTAATCACACTATGATTTAATGGGTACACAATAATCACCAATGGGGTGATGTAACACTAAATAATCTCTTTAATACACAAGGAGTAATAGTGAGCAAAATAATTCAGCACAGAAATAATACTTTTGTGTGTGTTCAGACCGTAAAGCAGTGTGGTTACTAGTTCCCCCTGCATACCCCTCAACCCCCCAACAGGCAATGTAAAGAGAAAAGAGGAGAGAGCAGGTATTCAGGAATGGCAGAATTCATACAAAATATCAATCCCAATTTCCCCCCAGCACACAAGAGAAAAACAGAATTGATTGGCAAGCGGTCAGAATGCTTTTAAAGTTATCTTGAGAATGGATTGGGTAAAAACACTAAATATGGTTTAAATTGCTGAAATTGTTTAAATTCTTATGGGAGCCACTTTGGATAGTTGCACACACACTAGCAATGATGTGATACTAAGAAACAATGTGAAATCTTAAAATTAAGGTCAGAAGCAATCAAAAGCTGTTTTACACATGTCAGAATTTCCCTAAAGCGAAATTTGCAGCAAACTTTTCAGTGCGCGGTAATTGCAATCACTGGAGAACCGTATGGATTTGGGATGGAATATTAGATGACAATTAAAGCTGTGGGTGTTAGCTACAGGCAGACGTTGAAATTCCGTTTCTAGCACAAACATGGAGGGAGTTATGGACGTTTTAGTAGGGGTCGTTTTTTTGAGATAGGCGCAAGAATGGAAAACAGGAATGCACTTTTAAAAGACAAAAGGGATTTCTTACACTCGATTATGACTATAGAAAAAGAGAAAGCCACACATGAATCTCCACAGTTCCTGGCCAGGGAACCCTCATGTGGTGGATACTCAATTTCTTTCTGCGATTCACTTTAGTTACTCACAACACTAATGACTTATGATTTTAGAATACAAATAGGAGAAACTCAGCGCAAGAAAAGTTCTGACAATTCAAAAATACTCCTAACAATATCAGGTTCTGAAGACAAGATAGGTTGGGTTTAAGATAGGATTACAATGGGCAGTACATATGCTAGTGACACAGTTCTATCTATAGATACTCACTAGATATGTTTTGAAACGGAAACGTCAGGACTCTGGTCTGTCAAGATTTCTGGTCAGGGAAGGGAATCTGGTTCTGGGATAGACAGCTGGGCACACCAGACTGGACTGATCTGGCTCTGTTCACAGCCCGGCACAGGACTGGATCGGATCTGCAATGGCTCTGGTCACAGCATGGCACAGGACTGGATTGGATCTCTTGGTTCTGATGATAATTATTTCAGCAGGCAAGCAGTACAGCACAGCACAGCTGTCCTTTGACACTCCCCTTAGGTTCCTGGGGTTGGTTCTGGTTCTGGAAATGTAAGGCCTAGCTGAAAATGGTTCAGCTAATGTAATGGGCCTTTCTGCTTTGCCAAGTTTCTGGAGTCTGGAGCAAGTAAGATGGATAGTTCTGCAGCAGGGTGCTCTGCCAGCATTCGGATAGTGGGTGATTCTGTCTGATCTTTCTGAGTGCTGAGCTGTCCCTATTTATGCTTATCATAAAGGGGGTGTGTGGCCTGGTTTAGCCTAAGCTTGCCCCTTTGACAGGGATTGGTCAAGGTCTCCTCTCTGACTTGATAGGACGAGAGAAACAGGGTCTCACCTTAATGGTGTAGGTTTATGAGGCCTAGAGTCCACCCCTAGCCTCTTGAACACAAAATCTACTTTTGGTACAATACATATTTCCACATGTGCAACCTCTATAACAATCAAATATACAGATTACATATTTTGTGTAGCAGATACTCTTTCAAGCCCCGTTGCTGTGGGATCTTGTGTCTGCTTTTCACAGAATGTTATCCTTTTCATCCGGAACACAATGTCCAATTTATGAGCACATTTCTACAAATGTGCGTGTTGAACATGGGCATACGTGTGTAAAGTTTCATACTTCTATCAAAAATGCATTTTGTGAAATATCAGTTTCCGGTGTTTCTTCCCAGAACATGTCACAGAGTTCTGGCGCCTTTTCACCTGTGCATCCAGAAATTACATTAACAATGCTGTTATTTCTATATTTTGCACAATTTTACATAGTAAATTATCAGTCTTTTTAAAATGTGTCTTTTGTCCCTGTTAAGCAACAAATGGTTGTTTAGCTCCACCCTTTTGGTCTCTCCCTGGGACCCTGGAGCATCTCCTCCCTGTTTCTCCTGGGCAGAGGCCGTTTATGACCCTTCACGCCTCACATTTCCGTTAGCTGGAGGATGTCCATTGTCTTCTTCCCCACTGCAGACCAAATTCTTCCCCCACCCTATAACCATCACATAGGTGTGATTTCCTTGTGGAGAGAGCTGGAGGAAAGCTGTTATTCCAGTTTGGGTGGCTTTTAGCCAGGCTTAAATTTAAAATGTTAATTCTGTTGCATTTTTCCTTAGCTTAAAAACAAACTTGTGATTTCAAACTAGCAGCTAGAACACTTATTTCAGATTCTAAACCATGGGATTAACAATTGCAACATAGGTTACTCTCAGGAACAGGCCACTTAGATTTCAAACATTTGATTTCAGTTTATACAGGTTTTAAAGTTTATCATGCAGGCTTCTGACAGCTGTCATTTTGGCGGCCGAGGGTACTGCACCCAGATTTTGACAGATTCCACAGGCAGGCAACTTTTGCTGTGGATGTTTCTTTAATACTTTCAGCTTTTCAGGACATTGTAGGTTCACAATGATTTCTTGAACTAAGTGAATTGTAGCACCCAGCAAGAATTTGGATGTTTGAGGGTGTTTTGTACCGGCATTCAGCAGTTTCAGCAACATTTTTGGATTTCCTTTAGCAGAGCAATGCTTTTCCCTCTGTACTCCATTTTCACTTGTTGTGGAGCCTAGAGACATATTTCAGGAGTGAGATCTCTGTTCCAGAACTGACAACATGCGTGGTAGATTGGGCAGCCATCTTTTTGTGCTTTGCAGAGCGTTATTTTCAGAGGTTTTGGCGCGTACAAGGGTTTTGCAGCCATTTTGATGTTTCTGGCACCATCAGAACACAGTGATGCTGCATGGCATGGCAGAGCAACAAGTGGGTTGAATCATCCCATACTGTACAATAGAATCACATCAAGTTTATACGGAACCCATTTAGATCAGTCCACCCCCACAATCCTTCTGACAACAGTATCATCCACGGCTACCAGGAAATATAAAGACTGATCGGTGTATTTCCAAATCTCCAAAAAGGTCCTTGTGTTCTAAGATTCCGCCGATCCACCCCACAGACACTATTTTAAGATTGCTGGCCAGTGTCTGGAGTGGCCTGTGCAAGCCTACAGCTGAGGACCTCAATCTACTCATGCACACAACATCATCCTCCAGGTACACATTGCACCAGCCTCAAAAGTCTGGTATTGCCATTGTACAGAAACACAGAGGATGCTAGGCCAGTTCCCTGAAACAAAGTCCTGAGGGAACACAGAGGGCAGATGCAATGTCCCACTGATGGCCAGTTGGTGCAGGTATGATCACCATTAGTGCACGTGTCACGCATAGCAAGCCTGATGTGGAGTACTGCTGGCATTTGCACTTTAGCAAAAGTGAATGAGAGGAAGGTGTTTTACGAGGGTTCTCTGCCAGATTTCTAGAAACGCTGGGGAATAAAAACTAAAAAAGGGACGCAACAAAAAATAGGACAACAGCATAGCATGTCAAAGATGCCTCAGAGCGATAGGGCAACATCAAGCTGTAGGAAAAGCAAGGATGCCTCAGAGCGATAGGGCAACATCAAACTGTAGGAAAAGCAAGGGTGCCTCAGAGCGATAGGGCAACATCAAGCTCTAGGAAAAGCAAGGGTTCCTCAGAGTGATAGGACAAAATCAAGCTATAGGAAAGGCGAGGGTGCCTCAGAGCAATAGAACAACATCAAGCTGTAGAAAAAGCAAGGGTGCCTTCGAGTAATAGGACAACATCAAACTGTAGGAAAAGCGAGGGTGCCTCAGAGCAATAGGGCAACATCAAGCTCTAGGAAAAGCAAGGGTTCCTCAGAGTGATAGGAGAAAATCAAGCTATAGGAAAAGCGAGGGTGCCTCAGAGCAATAGAACAACATCAAACTCTAGAAAAAGCAAGGGTGCCTCAGAGCAATAGGGCAACATCGAGTTCTAGGAAAAGCAAGGGTGCCTCAGAGAAACAGGGCAACATAAACCTGTAGGAAAAGCAAGGGTACTTCAGAGCAATAGAACCACAACTAGCTGTAGTAAAAGCACTGGTGCCACTGAGCTATAGGGCAACATCAAGCTGAAGGAAAAGCAAGGGTGCCTCAGAGCTATAGGGCAACATCAAACTCTAGGAAACGCAAGGGTACCTCAGGGTCACAGAACAACATCAAGCTGTAGTAAAAACAAGGGTGCCTCAGAGCGATAGGCCAACATCAAGCTGTGGGAAAAGCAAGGGTGCCTCAGAGCGATAGGACAACTTCAAGCTGTAGGACAAGCAAGGGTACCTCTGAGCGATAGGACAACATCAAGCTGTAGGAAAATCAAGGATGCCTCTGAGTGATAGGACAACATCAAGCTGTAGGAAAAGCAAAGGTGCCTCAGAGAAGTAGGGCAACATCAAGCTGTAGGAAAAGCAAGGGTTCTTCAGACCGAGAGGCTAGCATCAAACTCTAGGAAAAGCAAGGGTGTCTCACGGCGATAGGGCAATATAAAGCTATAGGAAAAGCAAGGGTACTTCAGAGCGATAGAACCACAACAAGCTGTAGTAAAAGCAAGACTGCCTCTGAGCGATAGGACAGCATCAAGCTGAAGGAAAAGCAAGGGTGCCTCAGAGTGATAGGGCAACATCAAGCTGTAGTAAAAGGAAGGGTGCCTCAGAGCAACAGAACAAAATCAAGCTGTAGTAAAAACAAGGGTGCCTCAGAGTGATAGGCCAACATCAAGCTGTGGGAAAAGCAAGGGTGCCTCATAGCAATAGGGCAACATCAATCTGTAGGAAAAGCAAGGGTGCCTCAGAGCGATAGAACAACATGTAGCTGTACTAAAAGCAGGAGTGCCTCAGAGCGATAGAGCAATATAAAGCTGTAGGAAAAGCAAGGGTACTTCAGAGCGATAGAACCACAACAAGCTGTAGTAAAAGCAAGACTGCCTCTGAGCGATAGGACATCATCAAGCTGAAGGAAAAGCAAGGGTGCCTCAGAATGATAGGGCAACATCAAGCTGTAGTAAAAGCAGGGTGCCTCAGAGCAACAGAACAACATCAAGCTGTAGTAAAAACAAGGGTGCCTCAGAGTGATAGGTCAACATCAAGCTGTGGGAAAAGCAAGGGTGCCTCAGAGCTATAGAACAACATGTAGCTGTACTAAAAGCAGGGGTGCCTCAGAGCGATAGAACAACATGTAGCTGTACTAAAAGCAGGAGTGCCTCAGAGCGATAGGGCAATATAAAGCTATAGGAAAAGCAAGGGTACTTCAGAGCGATAGAACCACAACAAGCTGTAGTAAAAGCAAGACTGCCTCTGAGCGATAGGACATCATCAAGCTGAAGGAAAAGCAAGGGTGCCTCAGAATGATAGGGCAACATCAAGCTGTAGTAAAAGCAGGGTGCCTCAGAGCAACAGAACAACATCAAGCTGTAGTAAAAACAAGGGTGCCTCAGAGTGATAGGTCAACATCAAGCTGTGGGAAAAGCAAGGGTGCCTCAGAGCTATAGAACAACATGTAGCTGTACTAAAAGCAGGGGTGCCTCAGAGCGATAGGGCAATATAAAGCTATAGGAAAAGCAAAGGTACTTCAGAGCGATAGAACCACAACAAGCTGTAGTAAAAGCAAGACTGCCTCTGAGCGATAGGACATCATCAAGCTGAAGGAAAAGCAAGGGTGCCTCAGAGTGATAGGGCAACATCAAGCTGTAAAAGCAGGGTGCCTCAGAGCAACAGAACAACATCAAGCTGTAGTAAAAACAAGGGTGCTTCAGAGTGATAGGCCAACATCAAGCTGTGGGAAAAGCAAGGGTGCCTCAGAGCGATAGGACAATACTAAGCTGTAGGAAAAGCAACAGTGCCTTCGAACCATAGGCCCAACCCATAAGGAATCAACACCAGAATGCCGTAGAAAACCTAGAACACAAGTTTCTACCTGCTGATACCGCATGAGTTATCTAAATTCTGCTTGGCCATGACGCAGTAGCAGCATGCTCATTTTAGACATAATGTTAAGCAAGGCGGATGGATTGTTAGTCTGAATAGGCCCTTGTCTGTCACCATGCCCTATGCTTCAATCCCTTAGTTCAATTCCTTGTAGGTTGGACCATCCTAGACAACCCTTATGACAGCATCGGCAGGTTCCGATCTTACTTGTCAGTTTCTGCAGAGAGTCAATGGCTGGGGACAGATGTGGGAGATACACTGTCCATCAGAGTAGCATATTGGGGTACTGGGGCATTGGCAGGGCAATGTGGTGGAAGACTGAAGCCCGTTTTAGCCACAGTCTCAAAGATAGTGCTTTACAACTGTATCTGCTGTGCCCATCTCCTATTCTATTTACATACATTCTTTCCCTGCCCCCAGCATCTCCTCCCACTCCCTGTACCAGTTTCCACCCGCCCCTTGGACCCCCTCCTAAATGCAACCCCAGACACTCTTTGCATTCACTGGGCTGTATTCCCCTCTGGTCCTCTGGTAAGATTCCCACGCATTTCTCTGCACTTTGTTATCTCATTTTGAGTTGGTTGTGGAGGAAGACATGGACTGTGGTGATGGGCATGCCTCTGCGTGGTCCCACAGAGATCAACATATTTATATTTGCTGTACCAAGTTGCCTAATTTATATATATGTATATGATATATATGTCCCCAAACCAAGCAAAGCACTCTGTTGAACGCTTTGTGCCCAAGTTTTTTCAGACTTGGTCCAAATCGTACAGCGGTTTGGGCTGTGTGCTTTGCCAAAAATTGACCTTTTTTTGTCTATGGGAAAATGAATGGGTAGTAGGCCGCACTTTTGGAAAAAGAAAATGTTGATGCTTAATAACTTATTTATTAACAAATCCTTATGAAACTTTTCAGTCTGGGGGGGCCTGCAGACCTTTAATCACCTTTGGAATTTTGGTCACATCCATTACTCGAATAAAATGTTATTAACAATAGAACTTTGAGTGGTTCCTTTGAGTCTCTTTTATATATATATATATATATATATATATACCATATATATTTAGCTTTTATTTTGTTCACCCTGGTTTGGAGATCAGTACTTTGTACCAACCATATGGATGCGGTTTGCTCCATGACAGAATGTGTATATATATATGTTTGATTATTTGAAGCAGAAAGAGGCACCAGGCCACAAACGTAACTACCTCCAGCGTCAATTGGAAGCAAAAGTGCACACAAATGGCCACACAGCATTTCCCTGAGACAGGCAGGGGCGCACACACACCGGTGCTGACACACACAGATTGCCTTCCTAGCTGAGCTACTAACTGCACGGTATGGAACTGGTCCCCTCATCACGGCCCCATCACTCATGTCCAGGGAAGTCTAGTCAGCTAATCTCCTGTCCACTCTGATAAATATCCTCCCGCTGCGCCGCTCTCCCACAAGAGCCTGCCGAGCTCCACTCTCTCTCAGCAGGGCCTTTTCTCCCTCCACTAAAGCGCCAAGTCCTCCTCTTACTCCTCTAAAGCTTTCCCACTAAGCTCTTCTCTTTCCTCCACCTCGCAGGACGGCTCCACCTCACACGAGTCTTCGCAACAAGGACTCCTCTTCATCTAGCCATATTGCGCCTTCACACCATGGCCTGCTCCTCCTGTCCCAATATCAAGTCTTCCCTTCTCACAAAGACCTCCCCTTTTTCCCCTCAGACGGAGCCTTCTCATCATGGCCTCCTCTCACCATATCGAGCCTTCCCTTTGTACCAAGGTCTCGCCTTTCTCGCCTTCCCAAGGCCTCCTCTTTCTCTCCTCATGGTGTGCCTTGGCACTAAGACGTCCCCTTTCTCACCTCATAGTGTGCCTTGCACTAAGACCTCCCCTGTCTCTCCTCATAGTGTGCCTTGGCACTAAGACCTCCCCTTTGTCTCCTCATATGTTGCCTTGGCACTAAGACCTCCCCTTTCTCTCCTCATATTCTGCCTAGGCACTAAGACCTCCCCTTTCTCTCCTCATATGTTGCCTTGGCACTAAGACCTCCCCTTTCTCTCCTCATTGTGCCTAGGCACTAAGACCTCCCCTTTCTCTCCTCATATTGTGCCTAGGCACTAAGACCTCCCCTTTCTCCCCTCATATTTTGCCTTGGCACTAAGACCTCCCCTTTCTCTCCTCATATTGTGCCTAGGCACTAAGACCTCCCCTTTCTCTCCTCCTAGCGTGCCTTGGCACTAAGACCTCCCCTTTCTTTCCTCATATTGCGCCACTTTCTCTCCTCATATTGTGCCTAGGCACTAAGACCTCCCCTTTTTCTCCTCATATTGTGCCTTGGCAATAAGACCTCCCCTTTTTCTCCTCATATTGTGCCTTGGCACTAAGACCTCCCCTTTCTCTCCTCATATTTTGCCTTGGCACTAAGACCTCCCCTTTCTCTCCTCATATTGTGCCTTGGCACTAAGACCTCCCCTTTCTCTCCTCATATTGTGCCTTGGCACTAAGACCTCCCCTTTCTCTCCTCATAGTGTGCCTTGGCACTAGGACCTCCCCATTCCCCCCCTCATAGTGTGCCTTGGCACTAAGACCTCCCCTTGCTCTCCTCATATTGTGCCAAGGCACTAAGACCTCCCCTTTCTCTCCTCATATTGTGCCTAGGCACTAAGACCTCCCCTTTTTCTCCTCATATTGTGCCAAGGCACTAAGACCTCCCCTTTCTCTCCGCATATTTTGCCTTGGCACTAAGACCTCCCCTTTCTCTCCTCATATTGTGCCTAGGAACTAAGACCTCCCCTTTCTCTCCTCATGTTGTGCCTAGGCACTAAGACCTCCCCTTTCTCTCCTCATAATGTGCCTTGGCACTAAGAACTCCCCTTTCTCTCCTCATATTGAGCCTTGGCACTAAGACCTCCCCTTTCTCTCCTCATATTGTGCCTAGGAACTAAGACCTAACACCTCCCCTTTCTCTCCTCATATTGTACCTTGGTACTAAGACCTCCCCTTTCTCTCCTCATAGTGTGCCTTGGCGCTAAGACCTCCCCTTTCTCTCCTCATAGTGTGCCTTGGCATTAAGACCTCCCCTTTCTCTCCTCATATTGTGCCTAGGCACTAAGACCTCCCCTTTCTCTCCTCATATTGTGCCTTGCACTAAGACCTCCCCTTTCTCTCCTCATATTGTGCCTTCGCACTCAGACCTCCCCTTTCTCTCCTCATATTGTACCCCTTTCTCTCCTCATATTGTGCCTAGGCACTAGGACCTCCCCTTTCTTTCCTCGTGTTGTGCCTAGGCACAAAGACCTCCCCTTTCTCTCCTCATACTGATCCTTTGCAGCAAGGCTTCATCTTTCTCTCCTCCTACTTAGCCTTTATGCCAGGGCCTTTCCGTTCTCTCCTCTTCCTGAGCCTTCACATCATGGCCTCCTCATCCTCTCCTCATATCGAGCCTTGAAGTTGCACCAAGGTCTCCCATTGCTGTCCTCATTCCGAGCGTTTGCAGCAATGCCTCCTCCCCTTGCTGTCCTCACACCAAGCTTTCACACCAAGGCCTCCTCTTTCTCTCTCCTCATACCTAGCCTTCTCAATAAGGTCTCCCCTTTCTCTCCTCATATTTAGCGTTTGAAGCAAGACCTCCCCTTGCTTTCCTCATACCAAGCCTTTGCACCAAGACCTCGCCTTCCTTTCTTTCTAAGGTCTTTCCTTTCTCTCCTCATACCGAACCTTTGTACTAAGGTCTTCTCTTTCTCTTCTCATAACGAGCATTCGCACTAAGGCCTCCTCTTTCTCCCCTCATACCAAGCATTTGCGGCAAGGCCTACCCTTTCTCTCCTCATACCGAGCCTTCGCACCAAGGACTCTTCTTCCTCGCCCAATGAAGGTTTTCCACCACAGTCTCTTTTCCTCTGCCAGCGAACTCATTTAAAGCAAGTTCTTCTCCACCACCCCCACTACCCTCCATTCGATTTCCTCTCCCCTTTATTCTTCTTTTCCACCAAGCGTCTCCCAAGACCCTTCAGAGCCCTTGCTGCGGAGAGCCCTCCCTGAGGGTTGCTGTAATATTGAGAGGTGATGTTGGTCAGGATTAAGAAATACTGGCAGAGCTGAATGTAAGTTCCAATACAGTGCTAGCAATGGCTGCAGGCCAGGGTTGGGATTCATCGGTAGAGCTGTGGGCAAGTTATGGTACTGCATTAGTGGGGAGCGCTGCAGGCAAGGGCGATGTACTTCAGCAAACTCGAGCTTAGATTCCAGTACATAGGTGTTGCGGGTCAGGAAGGAGGTGCATTCGCAGAGCTGCAAGTAGTCTGCAATACATGGACAGCAGGGATTGGTAAAGGTAAAGATTAAGGGGTATTAAGCAGAGTCATGTGCATTTTCTAGCACTGAAACAAGGACTGGAGTGGATTGGCAGGACTATGTTTAAATTCTAGCACTGGAATACCAAGAGATGCACCATAACTGGATTGAGGTGCATTGGCAGAGCTATCCCTGGATTCTAGTAATGGAATATTAAGGTGTGGCAGGCCAATGCTCCTCCGACCACCATAAGCTGTGGAGTCCCACAAGGGTCATGCACTGCACCGACTTTATACAACCTCTTCACTAAACCCCTCTTCGACCTACTGGACTCCCTCGGCATAGCTTACACAAACTATGCCGATGACACACAAGTCCTCCTCCCCCTCACTGGAGACTATGCCCGAGACACAGAAGCCCTCCTTAACATTTACTCCACGATCCAAGCATGAATGGCGATCAATGGCCTCTGCCTTAATGGAGACAAAACAGAGATCATCATCCTGGCCCCCAGCAAAATCCTTTCCAAGCTCAGCCAAAACTACTCACACATAACCATCGACAACACCAACATAACTGTCTCCACTGCTGTGAAGACCCTAGGAGTATACTTAGACGCTACTCTCTCCATGACGAGACAAGTCAACGCCATCTCCTCCTCCTCCGCACTGACCACCAAACTCATCTTCGCCATAAAACCCTATCTTACCACTCCCAACTGCCTCTCCATCGCTAGAGCCACCATAGGAGCCAGGCTAGACTATTGCAACAGCCTCTTAGCCGGCACTTCAACTAAAAATCTAAACAAGCTCCAAACAGTGAAAAACAATGCGCTCCGCGCTGCCTTGCACATCCCCAAATTCGATCATGTGTCGCAGGCCAGAAGAAATGCTCACTGCCTCCCAGTTAAAGAAAGAATTAACTTCAAAGTAATCTCCCTTACACACAAATGCATCAATCACACCGCTCCCTTCTACCTAGCAGAAACCATCATCAGGAAATCCTCACTTCGTCCTATAAGAACCCCCCATGACAACCAACTCCGAGTTCCCACCATAAGAAGAGCTAAAGCTGGAGGCATTGGCTTCCCACACATAGCACCTAAGCTCTGGAACAACCTCCCTAACTCTCTCAGAGTGGAACCCTCACTGCTTTCCTTTCGGAAATCCCTCAAAACCATGCTCTTCACATAACCACCTCCCACCCCCACATCCGACATGAACGACACATATTCCCTGATGTCTTATGTATGTAACTAAAACATGACACTTAATCTAAATGCCTGTAAACTTAATAACCTTCCTTCTGTAACCAGCCAAATGCTTATATGTAACAGCGCCACGATGCCCACGGGCTGAGCGTGCGCTTTAAAAATACGAATAAAAAAGAATGTGGGTGCATTGGCAGAGCTATCTGTAAATCCTAGTACTAAATAACAAGAGATGTTGTATAACTGTATTGAGGTGCATTGGCAGAGCTAACTGTTGGTTCTAGAGTTTAAAAGTCGGGAGGTGTGTCAGACGAGGATTGAGGTGCATTGGCGGAGCTAATGACAGAGCTGTCGGTGGATTATAGTACTGAAATACCAAGAGACGCAGTATAACTGGATTGAAATGCATTGGCAGAGCTGTCGGTGGAGTATAGTACTGAAATACCAAGAGATGTAGTATAACTGGATTGAGGTGCATTGGCAGAGCTCATTCTTGGCTCTAGAGTTTAAATGTCGGGAGGTGCGGCAGATGAGGATTGCGGTGCATTGGCAGAGCTATTGGCAGAGCTGCCGGTGGATTATAGTACTGAAATACCAAGAGACGCAAAATAACTGGATTGAGGTGCATTGGCAGAGCTATCGCTGGGTTCTAGTAATGGAATATTAAGGTGTGGTAGGCAAGAATGTGGGTGCATTGGCAGAGCTATCTGTATATCCTTGTACTGAAATACCAAGAGACAGAGTATAACTGGATTGATGTGCATTGACAGAGCTATCGCTGGGTTCTAGTAATGGAATATTAAGGTGTGGTAGGCAAGAATGTGGGTGCATTGGCTGAGCTATCTGTATATCCTTGTACTGAAATACCAAGAGACAGAGTATAACTGGATTGAGGTGCATTGGCAGAGCTATCGCTGGGTTCTAGTAATGGAATATTAAGGTGCGGTAGGCAAGAATGTGGGAGCATTGGCAGAGCTATCTGTATATCCTTGTACTGAAATACCAAGAGACAGAGTATAACTGGATTGAGGTGCATTGGCGGAGCTATCTGTCGGCTCTAGTACTTGAATATCGCGAGGTGTGGCAAACCCGGATTAAGATGAGTCGGCAGGGCTACCCGTGGATTCTAGTACTGGAATATCAAGATGGGAAGCAGGTCAGGAATGAGGTGCATGGGCAGAGCTATGTACGTTCCAGTACTGGAAGAACAAGAGCCCCTGCAGGAGCTCTGTGTAAATTCCAAGAGAGATTGACGAGCGCAGGGTTGACAGAGCTGTTTTGAATGCATGTTAAAAATGGTCTCTGCACCCGCGTCACTTTCATGCGCTCTGAAATCCACATCACACAAATTGAAAAAGAAAAAGAGTGATTGCGGGGCGTGAAAGACTCTGCTGCTAATTACCAGGCAGCGAGCGGCTTTGAGTCTTAAATATTCTACCTCCCGCCCCTCCTTACTCGCTTTCATCTCGCACTTTTTTCTCTTTAGTTCCATCCCTCTCCCTCCATGTATGTAGGCTTCATCACTTTTAATGTATGTCATTTGCAGCCCCGAGACGAGCCCCAAAGGTGGCGGCGCCTGTGTCTGTGATTGGTGAACATCTTTGAGACATTTCTGTCGGTGGCTAGCAACAATTACATTATGTGTGGGGTGGAGCCCCGAGATTATAGTATTTTTCAGAGGCGCACTTGAAATGATTCACGCTAAAAAGCGTGTGCTGCTCCGTTGGGGGGAGGCGGCAGGGGGAGGGGGGGGGGGGGGGTCTGCGCTCAGTTAGCGCTCTGTTTCTGATTGTGCCTGTATCGTGGAGATGAACACTCTTTGGAAATGCGTGTAGGTGTCTTTTTTAGAGCACTGTGCTGCCCCAAGGACACTTCGAAGCGCTATATGGAAGAGGAGGTGGAATTCTACTGAGGGGCAGAGGGGTGAGGATGGAAGAGAAATCTGGCCAGTGAGCCAAAACGTGAGATGGGCCGGGAGGAAGGGATTAGGAGTGAGGTTCAAGGCGTGTGAGCCTCTCCCCAGTGCTGGCAAAAGATGTCTCCACGTCTGGCCCCCGATTCCGGGCAAATCCATCTGCACGCGGCATTTCCAATGCTGGAGTGGGAGGCGCTTCCCGAAAGACCGCTTGAAGGTCGGAGAAGAGCCCTGTGAAATCCCTCGTTAATATTTGGAGTACATCTTTGTGGGTTTAAAAGGTGTGCACGTGCCATTCTTCCCTGACAGCATTACAGGAAACTGGTCTTTTTCCCAGGTGTTCATGACTAATCTTCTGTGGGGCTGAGAGGCTGGGGTGGACTGGCCCATAGGGAACTCTGGAGGTTTCCTTGTAGGCCTCTGCATCCTGGGCCTCTTTTGTGTGGTATTTTCAAATGTTCCCATAGGAAAAGGGTTGGGCTTGCTGAAAATGTGTAATGTGGGGCCACTTTGAAAATTATTTCCAGGGCCTCTTTTGCTTCACAGTCCATCCCTGCTGAGAGGCAAATGTTTATGGGGGTTTGGGGGGGGGAGTACACCATCCACCCTTCCTCACCCCTTCCACTCCCTCCCACATCCTTCCTCCCATGCCTGGTGTGATGCCACATTTAAAAAGATCAATTTCTGGCGCTGCCTCTCCCAACATGTGGAAAGTTCCACTGTACCCCCTGTCTTTTTCTTTGATGGATACTGTTGCCTGGAGACACCAGAACCTATGTTTGATGGAGGAAGAGCAGAGGCACTGCCGGGTGTGCACCCCTTCATCGCCCTAGGCAGCCAGGGCTTCTGGGGGCACATGGATGTCAGGGTGTGCATAGCTGCCAAGTTTCCCAGTTCCATGCAGAATCTTTGAGCCAGTCCTATGATTGTTTTGCACTGCATGCTGGGACGTGTAGTCCCAACCTTGCAATGGGCAAAAACGGAACGGTAAATTCCAGCATGCCATTGGAAGCAAAAAGCAGGACTGGCTCGAATGTCGCGCATGGAACTGGGAAATCGGGCCAGGAGGGGCTTGTGTAAGGTCTCCCTCGCCTGGTGTAAGTATGTATGATATGATATTTATAATGCGCTTAATACCCCGAGGTTTCTAAGCGCGCACCCTGGGATCAAGCCTGTGTTGCTCCGTGTCGTCTTTCTTCCAAGGCAAGCAGCACGTTGCAGCTGAGCTATCCCCCCGCAATCCCGCGTATGCCTGGTATTCTAGGAGCGCTCACCTGGCTATGCAGCTATGGAGTGCGGTCCCAAGGTAAACATGGCAACAGGTGGCAGCCTTCTTTATGATGATGGGGAGGACTGTGCAGCTGTAGGCGCTATAAGGATCGGACGCCCTAAACACTAGGCTCTTCTGTTCTTTTCTGAACCTCAACCATGTTGGATTTGTGCGCATGTCCATTGGAACGCTGTTCCACAGAATCAGTGTGCAAGGACGCTTTAAGGGGCTTCGCTTTTCTGCACTTGTGACTTTCCCATCTCGTGACGTTGGGGCTATTGAATTTGCACCGGCTTGGGAAAGTGGCCAGGTTTTTGGCTAGTAAAGGGAGGATACCTCAGGGGCAACGTGCTCGCCTTGGAAGCAAGACGATACAGAGCAACACAGGTTCAATACCCGGGTCCGTGCTTAGTAACCTCAGGGTATTAAGCGCGTTATAAATGACCTATCATATCATTTGACTGGGTGAAGCTTTGCACATATGACAGCGGTGGTCTTCAAACTGTGGGAACCGAAGTGTGACGCGGGAGGCTCTTACAAAAAGGGAGTATGATGACTGATTTTAATAGACAATATAAGCAGAAATGACATCTAAGGGGGGGCTGCAGCAATATTTTTACTCGGGGGGGTCAGCAACAACATTTTTACTCATGGGGGGCTCAGCATGAAGAAGTTTGAATACCGCTGGATTGCAGCATTTTACAAAGGATGGCCTGGGATCGGCAGCCAGTGAAGCTTTTTGGGAAAGGTGAGAGATGTGGTTACATTTGCTGATGCCGAAGCGTGTTGCGCTGCTGTGAGTGGAGGGAGGGGCTCGCGCAGTGACCCCTTAGGGGGCCGGGATGCTTCCATCCAGGTGTGACAGCACTAGTGCCTTGACATTGGTCTGGGCAAAGTCATTTTGTACTGCAAAAATGACGATGCGCGGACTTCGCCCGGACTTCGCGGAGCAAAAATACATTTTGCGCAGTTCAATGAATCAGGGTTTGTGGCGGCAGCTCAAAGTCACGTTTCAGCAGTGCAAATTCACTTTGAACCGGGCAAATATTCCAGGAATCGGGCCCATTGTTATTATTTTGCGCAGGATTGTTAGTTGAAGCGAGGCCGCTTGGGCCGTCTTAGCGATGTGAGGCTGGAGACTAGGTTGCCATTGATGATGAGGTCCATTATGAATGGGTGCATAAAGAATAATGGTGAGGGGAGGAGCTATGAAAGGACCCGGTCATGACAGTCCATTGTGGTAATAGGCTGTCAATTACCCAAACGATTTCATGTTTGTAAAATATATGGGAGTACAATGTTTTCCATGTCAGAAAGAGCCAGAGCCGTAATTCCTAGCTCTGTCCCTCTGCCTATCTTTTCACATGTTAATTCTGGCTGCTTGAAAGTGGCCTTCAGATGAATGCAGGATTAATGCCTGTGGAGGGGGCTGGGTGGGGGCTAACGTCTCAGACCCAATAAAGAAAGTCGGGACAGCTTTATCAGCCTTGCAGAGGGCACGTGCTAAATCTTACCTAGAATGATGGATGGGAATTCGAATTGAAACGTTCCCTGCAAGACAAATGGACTGAAGGCTGATGTCAAGACAGGACTTTGTAAAGACAGGCCACCAAAGCGGCCCTCTACAAGATGTGACGCGCGCGCTCACGCGCCCGCGCCCCCACACACATACACCCCACCCACCCCTGCGAAGAGGAGCGCACTCCATTGTTTTTGCTTCGACCAGACACCTTCAAATCAGTTGCTAAAATGTTGATCAGGCACGATACAGTTTTAATGAGCCTTTTTGTTTAAATATGTATAATTTTCCAGTAAAGCATATAGACTTTGAGAGGATTGTTCTCGCTGTGCGGCTAATGTATGTATGTATTTTTATTTATTGGTCGATTATTAGGGGCTTATACAATTAGCAAAACTGTTTCAAAGCGCCCACAGGGCAAACAAGGTGGGGACAGGGCAAGGCAATGGGTCGGGCGGTCCGGAAATAACAGTGGCGGTAAACCCGGCCGCCACTGTTAATTCCAGACTGCCCGATCTCGAGTCCTGCAGGCGGGAGGTGGCGTTCCCGCCAGGTCAGACCTGGCAGGTCTAACACCACCCGCCTGCAGGCGGACGTGGAAACACCAGCACCATCACGAGATGGTGCCGGTGTTTCCACTTCCTCATTCCCATTGAGTCCCATGGGACTCAATGGGAATGGGGATTTACCGAATTCCGCCTCCAGAATTCCCAGGACACCGGTAATTCCATGAATCACGGAGGCGGAATGGTAAGACGAGTCCGGCGGTAACCGAGCCGGAAATAATGGCAGGTTACCACCGGACTCGTAATGAGGCCCAATGAATTACAAGGATAAATCATTGCACTAATAGTACAAACAAATAATGACAATAAAGGGAAGGGGAGATGAACCTACTATGCCTTGTGAGTGTTCAGAACGTGCAAGTGCGGAGGGGGAAGGGAGGAGAGATAAAGTGCTTTGATGCTCATGGAGAAGTGCTCAGGGTAAGTGGTAAGAGGAGAAGAACGTACTTGCAACCACTGGTGATCCAAGTAAGTGCAGTCGAAAGACAGTGGCTGGGATGAGAAATGAATGGGGTCAAGGCCCCAAAGACACATAAGGGCCCTGCACATCAGTCACGCTGCTGTCAGATTAGCAGGGAAAACAGGAGGAGAAGGAGGAGGTAAAGGGACAGGTCTTGAGGCTTTTTTGGAACCTAAGAAGAACTCGCTCAAAACACAGAGGGAGAGGGAGGCTGTTCCATACGACTGAACCAGCTCAGGAAAGTGATTGCCCACCAGTCCTCTGTGTAGCAAAGTGCTTAACACGCAGGGAGTTGGTGCAGGGGAAACGGAGGAGTCTACAAGGAGATTTTTTGGTCAGGAAGCGATGAAGACAGAGTGGTCCCCGGCCCCAGATAGCCTTGTGTTTGATAGAGGGATTTGAATTTAATCTGTGCTGAGACCAGGAGCCAGTGAAGGCATTGTAGGGCAGGAGAGATGCAGTCCCTGGGCTTCAGGCCAAGGATAAATCTTGCTGCCCTATTCTGGGTTAGCTGGAGAGATCGTAGGGTGGAGGAAGGAAGATTAAGAAGGAGGCTAATGCAGTAGTCTAGCCTGGAGAGAACCAGAGCACGGGTGACATTGAGTCTCTGGGGGAAGGAGAGGAAGGGAAGAGTCCTTTTGAGAAGGAAGAGCTGAAAGTTGGACTTTTGGACAATGTCCTGAATATGAGGGATTAAGGAGAGGGAGGAGTCCAAGATGACTCAGAGATTCCAAGTTACAGTGGAGAGGGTGTGGGAGGGGGGCATGGAGGAAGGCCAGAGTGCAGAGAAGAAGTAGGGTGCAGGGGAACCAATAGGCATATCCATGTATTTATGGTATTCATAAAGTTCAAATGTAGATGGGCGGCAACCGAGCACTGTACATGGGGGACGCACCCAGAGGTTTACAAGCAGGCTGTGGGGGAGGGATGAGTTGAGCGGAGGGATCCTTGATTGGCGAGGCATTGTTTGGAAAGCAGGGACTTCCGGTTCTTCCTGAAGATGGCGCCAGCGACTCTTCTCTGCATTGAAGACTTGTTTCAGAGACGGGGGCAGACCGGAAAAAGGCCCATTTCCTGTGTTTTTATCCCACGTGCAGCTCTTTATTTACAATAGAGCGATGCTGTGGCTTCCGGTGCTGCACTGGCCTGCGGAGATGGTCCGTTTCTCAGCCAGATCGAGTAGTGTAGTATAACGATCGGACATAGTTCCGGAGTAATGACGTTTCTGTATCGCACACCCATTGATCGAGGTGGGCGGGAGCGGTTGGGAGCGGTGCTCCTCTACTTTTTTTTTTATTAAGCTTCACTGTTCCTATACTTTTATTTTAAAAAGAAACCGCTACGTAACGGTTTCATTTTAAAATAAAAGTGTAAGAAGAAGTTACAACTGGCACTTCAGTGCACTGCATCAGTGGTAGGTGGGAGGGGTGGGCTTTAATATTTAGCATGCTCTTTCAGAGGTGCGACTGGTGGGTGATTAGCAAAGGGAAGATGCGTAAAGCTGCATTCTGTGGGGACAACAAATAAAGTTAATGGGGTAATTGAAAATTAATTTTGAATTTTCTCTCGCTGTGTTTCTTTCTGCCTTTACACAGTGGTGGGGTTAGAATTGAGGAAAGGCGGGACCCAGGTATGGGGTTTGTATTGGGTGTGGGAGGGGGGTGGGAATGGGGTTTGTGGGGGGCAGGCCAGCATGGAACATAGTGCCACTACTTCTTTTCTTACACTTCGACCACTGCGCACACCTTGTAATAATGAAGGGAAAAGCAAACTTCAGGTGTGTTAAGCTAAAGAGGAATTCTTTGGCAGCAGATCAGATGTGTGGACTCTGCAGCCAGCTGACAAACTGGCGGCAACATTTTCCTGGCACCATAACTGTGGTACCCATAGGTGTCCAGTACATGGGGGAAGACGGGGCAGATACCCCCGTCCTCCTTGAAAAACGAAGACAGGTCTGTCATTTTGCCCTGTGAGGATTCTGCAAACAAAAACAGAAGGAAAAAAAATCTGGATGGAGTGCTCTGCTTTCCTAAATCAGTGGGTGAGGCAGGGCTTCTGGCTCCTCTCCTGCTGGGTTCAGGCTTGGGGAAGGGTTGGCAAGCATCCTGCTGCTCACCTGAAAGACGGAGGGCAGCTTCATCATCACCTCTGCCTCGACTGGGGGCACTGGAGGGAGGGGGTGCAGCTAAAGCAGAATGCTGCGAAGACAGCTCTGCAGGTTAGGCGACTGTTGCTGAGATGTCATATGTTCAGACCTGCCTGGAACCCCTGGCTTCTTTTCCAATTTCTGCTGCAAAATGTGAAGTGAAAGTAGTTGTTTCGACCGGTGGCTGGGATCGGCCCCCTCGTTGGCTCGGTGTTGAAATATCTGCCTCTGTTGTGAAAATCAAAATTTGGCACTGATACACCCATGGAGGTATCAATGCCAATTTCCCACTGCCCCTGGGTGGTAGCGGTGCGTGGTATAAATCAACATAACATCTGTATTCATTTTTATCTTACAGCTGCTGGGCTGTGCCTGACTGTATAAATTCGACTCTCGCTCTGTGGATGAAACACCTTTTTCCAGAACTTTTATCTCTTGAATTGGTCACATAGCCGCTCTTCAAATCACAAACGCCAGGTGATGTGCATTGGAAATGGTGACTGAGGAACCTTCTGGGGAAAACATCTCTCTCACTGTGACTCCTTCTGCAGGGAGGGCAACCGCAAAGTTCATAGCCCCCCCTAACCCCCATAGCCTCCCATTGTTTGGTGCCACGTACAACCCCGTTCCAGGGTGACTAGATTTAAAAAGTAAAAAAACGGGACAGGGCAACTGACATAAAAGTAGGACTAACTCTTGAAAGTGGCTGTGATGGCACTACACGTCAGTAGCGTTTGGAGTAGAAGGGGGTTTAAGTGTTACTGTTCAAGGAAACACATATTATAATTAATTTATCACAAACTAACACTATCTTAAGTTGTAAAATGCAGCATTTCTTCTGTGCAAGATTGTGAATTCCTGCCTGCCAGCCATGAAGACTTACTACAAAAAACCGGGATCAGTGTATTTTCCAAAGGGTACATAATCTGGAGAAAGGGGGACAGAGCACCAAATTCTGGGACAGTCCCGGCAAAACGGGGACGTCTGGTCACCCTACCCCGTTCTCCTGTCATATGACTGCCACCAGTCTGTGGTGCGTGATGAGGAGTTGGGGGAGAGGGGGGTGGGTGGAGCCTTCCAATTTCCCAGAGCACTGTGGGGGGGTTTCCAGACATCACCAATCCACCATCTGCTATGGGCGCTGCACCAGAGCGATGCCTTCGCCACTGGCTCAGAACTTGTTTTCCCTAGCAAGTTTGAGAACATTGGCTGCAATCATCCCTCGCTTGTTCACGCAATATTGTGTGCCAATCTAGGTTTCAGCCACTGATTGTTGTGTGTTTGTTTGTCAGTGCCCACATTTGAGCAGACGCCCTTGGCTCTCATTCTGTGGGCACCTGGCATCATATACTCTTCCGGGTCGCCATTGTTTCTTTATGCCTCGTGAGGGTTAAAGGGTGGCAGCGCATTACCTGTGCCGATCTGCCCTTTCAGTGCTACTCAGCCTCACAATGGTATTCTGCCACATTTCGCTTAACCCCTTAAGTGCCAAGGACGAGTATGCTTGTCCTTTTTGCATAGACATGCATAATAGCCTGGAGCCTTCGGCTGAGCTATTTCAATAATAATAGCTGGGACAGTCATATCCCCACTGGAATAATAACGCAGTGACCCGTTGACCCGTGTGTATCTTTTGCAATGAGTCTTGGCAATTGCAAGGCAGCAGCCGGCATTGATCTGCACAAGGGCGGCCATTTCTCAGCGGAGCATTCCTACGCTGGTGTCATCATGAAGGATAGGGCAAGAACACTCTTCAAAAAGGTAGCAGGCGCCCCTCTCCAGAAAGCACATGTGGTTTTTTCCCACTTTGAGAGTTTGCAGCCATCGCTTTTTGCTCACTGTACCTTTAACAGATGGGAAATATCTATTTGCATATCAGTCTTTGTCCCGCCCACATGGGCAGTCCAGCACCGAAATGCCATGGCAATTACCTTCTGAACAAGAGTACCAACAGCAACCCCATACACGTGTTTCAGCCTTGTTGGGCCTCATCAGTGAGGTGTAGCTGTGCCTCTCTGGGTCCCCACAGGGAGCTCGGGGTGACCAACCTCAAGTTCCTTGCAAAGAATTTTCAAAAAGGTAGCAGGTGCCCCTCTCCAGAAAAAACATGGCATGATAACCTGTTCTGTGTTTTTTTCCCACTTTTTTGAAAAATATGGCTAGAAAATGCAGAGGCCAGAGCCGTCAGCCAGGTCAAAATAGTTGCAGTCGATCACACATATTTGGGGATTACTCATCAACTGTGTTTTTCAAAATGTATACTTGTGTGGCTTACTGACAGTTTGACCATCCCTTAAAGAGGTGGAGGGTTTCTACTTTAGTGCGATCAGATCTCCTGGGCGCCAGGGACCAGAGAGTGAGACTGGCTGATGGATCTAGGGACTGAGTATCCAGTTTCAGATGGGAGGATATGAAGGGACCTCAGTTAGAGGACTGAGTAAAATAATGATATCTAGTTCTAGCCTGCTCTGCCTCTGCTGGACATGCTCACTACAAGAATCCACACCCTGCCCTGGCCTGACATGGTTCAGATGCCAGCCAAGGGGTTTGATTTCTGACTTGGGACCAGGCTCCTGTGCTGTTTGCCCCGAGCCTCAGTGAATGCCACAGCGGGTGTAAAGATGAAGGGGGGGGGGCAGGGCATCGCAGAAGCAGAGCTACTGGGGAGAGGGCCTTTTCAGTTCTCCTTGGCCCGCCTTACAGCTACAGTGTTGGTCCCACCATTGAGTGCCTGGTTGGCGTTAGGGCTGTGTTGTGGCTTGGAGGAGGAAGGTGACAGTGGAGGCCTAGGAGCTCCCCATAAGGATTCCCCAATACTGAAGTGAGCAGGAGTAGCGCTGTCTCTATTTTCTAGGTGCTACATTTGCTAGCAGACTATTGAGGCGCCTTTTTTTTATTTTTTCCAGTAGCCTCATTATATGTGGATTGGGTAGACCATCTTAGTTATTAAAACCCTCCATAAAGGTGACTGGAGAAAAACATGTTGTGCCTATGACAAGCCATTGACCAACCGCTCTGCTAGCTTTGCTGCTTGCACCCCATGTAAACTAAACTAGATAACATATATAAGGTATTTGCTTAAGGTTTGTAAATAACTCGAAATTGCACAATAAAGAAAAAAACATGATATACCCACGGCCCTTATCCCTCACCCCTTCATCCTAAAACATTGCACTTCCTTTACTATCCCGTTCCTATGTCATGCTCTCTCTGTCCTTGTCCCCAGATCATGTTTCTACTTTCCCTGCATCTTCTGGTCCCATATCCACATCCTGTCGCCCATTGTTAAGGACTCTGGTCCTCTGCTCTGTAAATCAATGTTAAAAGGTTTTGGAAGCACTGTGCCAAGCATGCATTGTTGTCCCTGTCATTTTCAGTAAATAAATAAATATAGCCCGCAAGAGATGGCAATAGTGGGGATATTTTTGAACATCTTGCTGTATTCGACTTGTATGTTGCTTGGCGCACTCCGAAATTAAACATGTATTGATTCTCCGGCAGTCTGCGCCAGCTGCTGCGATGAAGTAAAAGTGAACACTTCATAGTGAACAAAGTATGTTGCTTTCAAGTGGACCACATCTGGGTCAGGTTGAGTGCATCAGGAACTGCCATGGTGGTCAAGGCGTTTGTTGCTGCGAAACACACTGGGGGTGGGGGGTTGAAGGCATTATAATATACGTTCTCCCTTCAAGCTGTTGTCTGTCCTCAATCTGTGCTCTCAGGTTAGGAGGAGAGGACCATTGGGTGGCCCACTCCTGTTTTCAAGCTAGCAACATGATGCCTCTCACAAATGGTGGGAGCATAGACCTATTATGTCATACCAGCGGAGAAACAGGGATTGCATATGCTCGCTGAGTAAAGGCTGAAACTAAGGCCCGTATTCACAGAATGTTTTCCAATGGGGTTTTGCCATTATAAAACGCTTCCATGAATGAGGCCCCAAGTGTTAGATGGCAGTATATTAACAGAGAGATCATTGGCTGCGCCCATGGTCCACTAGTGGGATCAATGCACACCGACCTCCAGCCAAGCCTCTCAGCATTAGCCTCTCCCCTGACCCATGAGATCAATCCAATAGGGGATGAGCAGTTTCTCTGCCACCAGCTCGCTTTTCATGAATATTATTATAATATGATTAAAGGCCCGGGACTTAAACTGCATTGATAGTGACAGGCTTTCAAATAGAGATTCCTTCCCTGTTCTCCGTGCTCTGGGTGGTGTTAGGCGAATGTCGCCCCTCTACAGCATTCAATCAGACAGAATGAACAGGGTCAGAGACAACCACAGTACACACTCCTATCTTGAATACGACAAAATCCAGAGTATTTACTGGCTATTCAAAAGTTTTACTGTATGTCACAGCAGGATACTCAATATTTAAAGACAAAATCAACAAAAGATACAATTAATGCGAGTCCAAAGTGGATACTCTAGTTACATGACAGCTACATACCCTGGGAACCTAAAAGGATCACATGAGTAACACATTTTAAAACAAACAAGTAATGTTTAAATGCAAAAACAATTAGAACCAGTGTGACACAGACACTGAGACTCAAAGTAATGTGCTCAACGCGACTATCGTTCGGCCTTAAAGGGCTGGGATTGCAGCTGTTCTTGTATGGGCCTTCATCAGGACGAGATAAGTGGTGATGGGAGCTTCATGCGGGCACGTGTTTTGTTGGTACTACGGTAAGTGGTGGCAGACCAGTGGGACTGTTGCAATCTGTCCTTAACATAAGCTCGGACCTGATACAGTGTAACGGGTCCAATCTAATTAGAAGAACCAAAGCCTAAATCAATGGATGTGTTATGGAGTATAATATGCTGAACGTCAGCGCAATTGATTTCGGTGCGTATCCAGGATCACACCAAACACTGGTCAGTGGAACGTTTCTGTAGAACGCCAAAGCCTCCGGCTGATTGCACTGTGGTTGTCTCTGACCCTGTTCATTCTGTCCGATTGAATGTTAAGTTACCTGGTGTGAACAGGGTTGTAACCAGGAGCCCTACATAATTTTATAGCCCAGCTACAGCATGCACCTCGCACCGACTTTTTTTCTGAGGGGTCCTGTGTCTGTTTCGGTCTGTCTTCCCAACGGTTCCCAACTTTTGGAACCTGCCTTCCACTGTGGAGCTTTAGGAGTATCACACCTTGAAGTAGTGGTTACCCCGCAGTGTATCTTTAAGGGGTCTACACCCCACCCTGGCATCTCTACAAGTGTTTGTGGCTGAGTTACCCACATTGGCAAATGTCCAAGGTTTCTCTTCAGTCCCCCTACTTTCCGTTAGTATAAAGAATGGTGAGGGATAATGCAACTGTGGGTGCTGGGGGGGCTTCTACTCCTGCGTGGCTCACCGTGGAGACCTGGCACTGCTTCCGCTATTGTTGTACGTTTAGTAAGCCATCACCAGACAAATTCGTTTCAAAATGGAGCATCCTCCTGCTATGACATCACACCAATGGAGTTTGGCTGCCATATGCCGCCGGTGTGGTGCCACAGCCAGGGTGTATAGTGCATTTCCCCTGCCTGCCTTCTCACATCTGAATGATGCAAAGGAAGGCACGCGTGCTCCATCGCAGCCTTTGCCACACTCTGCAACAGCCTTCTGTCCCCCACTGAGGTCAGCTGTAGAGTGCAGTGCTGCTCTGTGGTCTTCTGAGAGCCATGAGCCTCTACCCGCTAAACTGCCAGCCCATGGAGACAGTGCAGAGCATGGTAAAGGGACCAAGGACCCACGTGCAGAAGGGATGTGACCTAGCAGTTCAGGCTTCACTACCCCTTTGGGTTGGGACCAAGCCTGATTTGCATATGGTCTTTCCTCTTTTGTAATGGCTTGGCAGGCGAAGAACGATGGTCTGGAGGGTTGCCCAGAGCAATGCCAGAGGTTAAGATTTATTCTAAACCTTCCAGCCATCACCTCTTTTGTTTTGCTATTGTCACTCCGAGTGGGACGGGTATGCCCAGACGTGGGTCCCGTGCCTGCTGGACCTAGAGACCCAAGATACTCCTCAATGATGACGCCCAACAAGGTCGAAACATGTCTGGGGATGCTTGTGGTCTCGTGCAGAAGGGATGTGACCTAGCAGTTCAGGCTTGACTACCCCTTTGTGGGTGGGACCAAGCCTGATTTGCATTTGGTCTTTCCCCTTTTGTAATGGCTTGGCAGGTGAAGAACGATGGACTGGAGGGTTCCCCAGAGCAATGCCAGAGGTTAAGATTTATTCGAAACCTTCCAGCCATCACCTCTTTTGTTTTGCAACGGGACCAAGGGGGCAGACACAACACAACTTTATAGGTGGGTCGCTAACACCAATGGATGCCTATCCTCAGGGTTCCCAGAGACATCCAAGATAACTCGAGCTTCACTCTCTTTGTCTAGTCAATATCACTCCAAGTCCCTCGGTGGAATGCACCCCATTGCCGATAGTGTCCCATCTTCAATTCTCTACGTTCTTCTTGATACTGGCTTCTTTAGTGGGTCCATGCATTCAATGTGTCCTAAAAACATAAACACTTGGGGGAAATCAATATGTAATGTAATTATCATTTGTATAGCGCCTATTCCCATTACTAGGGTCTAAAAGCGCTGTTGGTTGAACGCCCTCGCTGGACCGAAGTCCAAGGTATAGAATGTGTGTGTGCATTTTGGCCGATACGAGGGTGGATAGAGCTGGCCACGTCCCTATTAGCTACCCATATCGAGGAGGCATGTGGATGGGTGCTGTAAGGTCATGTTGGAGAGTATGCCAGTGCAGGACACTCATTATGTGTCCAACTGGGCCGAATACTTGTCATGGGGAAAATCAGCATTCTGATGGCAGAGGTGCTGTGCAATGTGTCATAAGAGTGGTGTATGATAGCAAATGCGTGCGGGTGGGTGGCCATGCCTTTGGCTGTCTTCCATAAGTACCCACGGATTCTGGCTGGTTTCTGGTTCCGCAGATGTGGCGGGTATTCTGTCTTGTGGTCTATAAATATATATTTTTAATGAACTGGAAATACATGCTGAAAAAGAAACAGCGTGAGTGAATTCCCAGAGCTAATTTTAACATTGAAAAAATACATAAACCACAAATAACACCAATGACCCACTTGGCTGATGACTGGCAAGTCATCATAGCGTAGCTCCGCGTGCCATGCTCAGATAGCAGATCGCCCCCTGGCAATTGATAGGTGGATGGGCCTAGACTGGATCACGTGCAAGCCTGATAAATCTGGGCTTTCACCAGTCAGCAGTGAGTCGCCATTAAAATGATGCCATAGTGGTCCAGCTGCCCTGGGACGCTCTGCCATGCCAGCTGAGGCACTGAAAGCTTAGGGAGCAGAGATCATAAATGAGCCCAGAATCCCCAGTCCACCCATATGGTTCATTTAGACATGATGTTCATTGGCTGTCATCATTTTATCCCCTCCTTGCCTGCCAAATGAGCACCAGGCACAGTCCTCGCTGGTTGGAGGAACATTTCAACAATCAGACTGAAAAAATGCAATGAGCCAAAGGCTGGAGGATTGCTGGGCACTGGTGAAAGGATTCCTGCACGCCACTAGGCACGCTCATCTTGGGCACGACAGAGCACGGTCAGCTATTCTCACAGTGAGCCTTGAAGAAGCCGAGACACGTTTTGCCTGTGAAACATGTGTTGCCTTATACTCTAGATGGGTGCCTTTAAGCCATATCTGACTTGTACATTGTAAAACGGATGTGAAAAACACATTTTATCATCTTGCGCATTGCACATTTTATCATTCTATTTCTCTATCCACAATTTCAATGTTGGCATTCTTCCAATATGTACAGTAACCGTATATTGCAAGTTTTACAATGTAATTACACTCCCCAACTTACTATTGTACAATGTTGGTACATTCCCACTTTTTATAATCATTTTTTTTAGTCTGAGTTTGCTGTTAGAGTTCCAGTAAATTTCCAGTTGTCTGCCAAGCAATTCACGCACATTCCCAATTTGCAAATGTCAAGGTTATTCCCAGTATGCACAATTTCAATATGCTCCCATTATCACAGTTCCAGTAAATCACCAGTTTGACTAACCCAGAAACTTCCAATTTTGACATACCCATTAGACACATGGTTTGACCACCCTGCTGTTTTCACAGTTTGACAAATCCAATATATTCACAGTTTTATAAACCCAGAATACTCCTGGTTGGACAACCCGAGCATACTTCCGGTTGGATGCTGACAATATATTACCAGTTTGCCAATTTATTAACAGATGTTTTACAAGCCCACTATACGGCAAGTTTACAAAATCCCAGTTTGACAGTTCCAGTAAACTCCTCTTTGGGAATCACAGAATAGTCCCAGTTTGACCATCCCAGTATTCTACCAGTTGGACAATCCAAGTCTAGTCTGCACAATCCCAGCCCATTCCCAGTTTGACGATTCAGCTAAATGCCCAGTTTGACTAAAACGACTTTGACGCTTTCAGTATATTCTTGATTGGCAATGCCAGTTTACTTCCAGTTTGACTATCTTAGTATTCTCGTAGTATGGCAACTCCAGTATATTTAAGTGTAAACAATCCAATACAGTCCACGTTTACCAATCCCTGTACACTGGCAGTTTAAGCATCCCTATATGCTACCAGTTTTACATCCCAGAAAAAAATGACGTGACACAGTCCCAGAATATTCGGAGGCTCCAATTTCAAAATGTTACCTGATCGTCAATACCTGTATACTTCAGTTAGAAACCCTCTGTGCACTCGCACTGTGCACTATACCCGTAGATACGTATTCTTTATAATCCAGGTAGGTTATACATGTATACAGCATTGATAGCAACAGCATATTCACAGTCTGCCCAATGCCAATATATTCAGCTAGAAAATCCCACCATATCCCCATTTTGACAAACCCCAGTATACTGCCACATTGGCAACCACATTATACATCCAGTTGTTCAGTGCCTGAACTAAAACCATTCATATAGAGGAATTGCACAAACTGAGAGTGTTTTGGAATTGTGCAAACTTAAAATATACTTATAGGGCTGATTCATGGAAAAGTGTGCATTGATCCCGCAAAGCCCACGAGCCAAGAACGACTCTGCACGAGCCTGCACGCAGAAGTTTTTTTTGAACGTTCAGCATATTCATGGAACTGTTCGTGCAAAGTAATCGTATATGCAAGTCATAGCCAGAGCACCCCGACACGCCCTTATGCAAAGCAAAAACAGCCAGAAAAAGCTAACTTTGCATCCTCTCCGGGCGCGAATACATGCACCCTCAAATCAGTGCTTTGTGTCCCCCGCAAGTAGGCTTCATATCAGGGACCCTGCGCAGGGTCTCCCGTAACTGTTACCAGCACCACGATGACATGCGCATGATTCATTCTAACTGTGTCAAAACTTGTTAAATCTGCATGCAAACCCCCGTAATCCGTTCTGGCACCCCACTACACTGCGTACGTGCACGCCTAACTCACATCGGAACCCTACCTGCCTACAAGAACCCCTAAATCCGACACCCGTCCATACCTCTGCGAAGTGAATCCTATGCGTAAGCGTCTGTATGCCTGCCTTCGGGTGGCGGATCGAATGAGGGCTTTGCATTTCCCTGCCGAGAGGTTGCGCACTTTTATCCATGAATACGGGTCCATCCATGCAATAGTGGGTGTACGGACTGCCTGCGTGCTGTGCCTCGTAACGCTCACATTTTCCCTTGTTCTTTCTAATTTTTCAAGTTCCGCCCCCTTCCCTGCCCTCTGCCCAAGACACGCCCACACACTGCGTGGTGTCTCACACAAGGCACTCAGCCACTCGCAGAGATATGCCAGGCCTGCACGAAGTCCCCGCAAGGTATGAAAAAGTGCTCCGCAGTCGATTCTATGGATCGACAAATGGGATTTCACATACACTTTGGCATGCAAGGTCCCTATTTTCCATGCAAATATTTCCATGAATCAGGCTCATTGTGTCTAACTTGGCACTTTCTGGCCTTCTTAATCTTTGAATATACCAGGATTGGTATATGAACACATCATGTTTGCAAAAACTGGTAATGTGCTGGGAGGTTGAAACTGAGCATATATTAGGAATGTTCAATCTGAAAATATACTTATATTCAGAATACTAGACATATACTGGATTTGTGTATACTTGGATACTGTGCAAAATGAATAATTCGGGGCTTATCAAACTGAGAACTCTGCATACTACAGATACCTAGGTTTGTAACCACGCTTTGCTTCCAATTTGACAAGCCTAGTATAATATCAAATTAGGAATAAGTAATGCTTGTAAAATGTGGGATTTAATTGGGATTGACAACCATAGAATATGTTGAGATTGGGCAAACTAGACCTATACTGGAGGACCCTCAAACTGGGAGTGTACTGAGATTGTGTAAACTGAGTATGTACTGGATTAGTCAGATTCAAATTGTTACATCTGCAGTCTGGACAATAGCAGTATTCAAATAGTTTGACAATACCAACATGCACACAGTGTGTATAATCTCTGGATACACTTTGATTAACAGACCTAATATTTTCACTTTCAAATATATTCCAGTATTTCCATTCCCCAAATTGTACCATTTTGTTCAGTGTCTCAGTATCTACAACCCCAGTTACCACCAATATATAATGCACAATTCCAGTACACTCCCAGTTTACAACTGCAAACCCCCATTAGAAACATCCCAGTAATACACTCCTCACAGTATAGTCCCAGTTTAGCACACCCCAGTATATTCCAGATGTGATAATCCCAAATTGCTCACAGTTTGCACAATCCCAGTATATTTCCCATTTGCCGCTTTGTCACAATTTATTAGGCGGTCACTTTCACCTCAGGGAGTTCCTTCCCCCAAGAAAAATGGCATGCACCCAAAGCGCTTATACAGATTCAACTTTAGTGAGACCTCCAACCTATCTCGCACCACACAGCAAATACCGTCTGTGCCACCAATGAGCTAGGAACCAGGCCGGTGTAAGTAAGAATATATATTTATTTAATATTTGACAAAGAATAATAAAAACAACCAAAACATCATCCACCAACGCCATGGCACAACACAATATTACAAGCTCAAATGACTTGCACCAATTGACTGACATATTTCCAACGGATTTACAGATACTACAACAAGCAGGTGCAATTTAGGGATGGACAGTCATCACAGTACATCAGATTTCTTGCAATGTCACCCACAAATAATATGACTCACATACTGATTGCTTAGTCTGTTATCAGGCTCTTTTCTCCCAGCAACCCCCACCCCCAGGCCTCAATTACATATGACCCCTTTGGATTGAAGGCAAAGTACAGGGAGTGCGAATACAATGGAACACTTATTCTGGCTTTTCATAAAAAGGCAAGGTTTGGAAAATAGACACAATGGAAATTGATTTGGGCTTTTTATTTGAAAGGCAAAGTCAGAAAAAGAAACTCAATGGGAACATCATTTTGGGCTATTAGTTTGCTTGAATTGCAGGGCCTTGGAATTCTGATTTGGGATGCAAGTGAATAAATGGGAGATTTTGTTTTGCATGGCAGAGTTTTGGTGATACTTATTTTGGGATTATGGACACCCCCCTTCTATACAGAAGACAGGGGTATCAGAAAGTTAGTTAAATTACTTTATTGTCTATACCAGCTCTAACACACTGGGTATGAACTTTGTTAGTTTGGAACTCTAACAACACTCATCCCATGAATTTCTATATGGGAATTCATTGGTTTAACTTTAATTCAATGAACTAAGGATCTACACAACTTCACCCCTCCCCACAATTTTGATGGAAAGGATTAGGGCAGGCAGTTCCCAACACAATTCATTTTAAATGGATAGGGTGATTTTCTTTAGTGGAATTAGAGTTAGATTTAAGAAAATGTGCCATGGGTCTCCCCAGTTACACCCCTCTACCCGCTATGTGAAATGGAGATTAAGATTGTCAGATTCCCCCCCACATTTTTGTTGGCATTTGGATTAATGTAGTTATATGGGAGGCCTTGGTTATGGGGCATCCAGTGAAACAGCAGGGCTCCTCTGAGGACAGCACAGACTGGGTCCAAGGCTTCAGTCATGCGTAGTCCCCAGCAGCCAGACTTCCTCTGGCTCCTCATATGGCAGGCCCATCTAGCTTCTAGATTTCCCAGTCTCTGTCTCCCACGCAACCTTTAACGCTTTGGTAGCTCTCCCTGTCTCTCTGCCAGTTGTTCCTGGGAAGAGTCCCGGAGTAGACTAGCTCCAGCAATACAGTGGGAAAGGAAGGGAAAAATCAAAAGTCCAGACAAAGTTCCCAAGAATCAAAATGTCAAAGAAAAGTCCAGTCCTCTCTGATTGAAAACTGATCTCTTATAGGGCTGGTGGCACTACATTATTATCCTAATTCACATGCTGCGGATTGGCCAGCTCTCTCCCTCCCCACCCCCAATACCCGCAATGCCTGCTGAAACGACAATGAGTTGGGAGGCGTGAATGATGGAGGCTGAGCGAGGAGAAAGATTCATCATCCCAAAATGACAAGTGGGGTTAACTTCTTCAGTGTCCTTAAAAATCTAACAACATGGCAACTACACACATTTTTCGGATAACTGCAGACACACACACACACACACACACATGCATATATATATATATATATATATATATATATATATATATATATATATATATATATATATATATATATATATATATACATAAGTTATATATTTTATGGTGAGTTGAAAAATACTAATCATGTCTTGGTACGCCCTTCCTGGGAAGAGCTACCATTTTTATTGATTTACTCCTGACCCGAAATAGTCGCAACTCTGAACCTTCAAGATTCAAACCTCACTTCCATAATCTATCTCCACACCAACTTTCCATTCCCTTGGAATTATGAGAGGGCCAGAATCATAATTGTCTTTATAACTCAACTTGTATACATCACAGAGGATTCATATTTAGATGACACTGACAGTCTTCTTATCCCCTTTAATGTGAGTCCAGTATGAGCTCACTGGGACATACAATTACTCCTTTAATTGAAGAAAAGGTGGCCCAATGTTAATCACATGGCAAGGCATCACATGTGTCCCTCATCTTTACACTAGCCCAACCTTTTTTAAGATTAATTTCTGTTCTTGTGACCTGACACGAAATCTGGTTATCAGCAAGGTCTGTTTCCTACAAAATGTTTGATCATCCATTAGTGGCTCTGAAGCTATGTAATTTCTGGTGGCCTCTAATGCACAGCTAGTGGGGAGACCTGACCTTAAAGGTCATCTCTGCTAGCCATGTTATCTACAGATGCCAAAATTTTGATTTAATTCTCTGCTATTTCTGTATATTTCTAACTGAACCAGGCCTGATTTTCCTGGGGGGCCCAGCCTACAGGTTTTGAGTTTAAATGTACGAAGGCACAGACCTTTCAGTTCAGTGGGGAAAACACCAGCTGCATCCATACTTTAAACCGACATGCTGTTTATACTACAATCTTTCATCACACACGGTTTAGACAGATATAAGTTCACTTTAGGTATTATTCACCCATAGGCCGCATTTACATAGAGCATTCTTGTTTAATTCTCCAACAAGTAAGCCTTTTTTCAATTGAATGCCAGTTTATTTGTGAAAAGTAAGTGTCTTTATCCAAAAAATTCCACTTGGCTTCACTTTGTAAATTTAAGGCACAATTCCTCCTTTTTATTTTTCAAAGGCACAGCATTTCAATGTATCTTTTCCCATGTGTACAGCTGCAGTTTAGAATCTGTTGAATGGTGCCTTTTCTCAGTTTACAAAAAGTCAGCATCTGCAGCACCACATGTCTTTTCCCGTTCATTAGACATGATTAGCAATATTACCGTTCTGATTCACACTCTCCATCAGCTGAGTCCCTTCCCATTTTGATGAAGTTGAGTGAGGCCCATTCTCGCTCATTCCCTAGGCCTCATATTGGTAATCACTGTTTTGTACTGGCTTTTACATTTCAATGGGACTCCACATCAGCCAGCTTCACTCTCACAATAGGGGCCTCTCCATCTCTGTCACTCTGGGGCTGTCGTTTCACCCAACCCTAAATACTATGGTGATGAAGCCGCCATTGGAGAATCACAGAGTGTGCAACTGAAAACTGAATAGACGCAGCATACAACTTTTAACCCCAAAGAACATAGTGACATAGCTTTCCAAATATGGAGGGGGAAAAAAAGTACCTACAATTACACAGGACGTCAACAGCCACACTGTTGGTGCTTAAAAATGAAAATGTCAAGGTTACATTTTTTTTAACTCTAATTATAATTTCTAAATATATATCATGTTTTTGTGGAATTCTTTTTGATGGATGATAATTGTAATTATACATTTTTACTCCAAAAGTATTTTCTTTAGTACTTTAAACGCAAAATGTTTATCTGTCGCCTCTATATTTTGTTGCTTCTTTTCTCCACTAAAAGGGCCACTACCTCTGCCTCCACCCTCTTTGGGCTGCCCAGGCCATTTCTCTCTGCCCCTTGGCTCCTTTTCCTGATGACACCTTCTGCACAATACTCCCTTGCAAGGCTTTTTTCCGGTGGGGCTCGGTGTCTGTCGCTGAGGTCAGCAATCTCAGCTTCGACAGACCTCAATTTCAGGTTTTTATCTACAATTAAATTGCTTAAATAATCGTTATTGTTCCTCATCCTCTGCTGCACCGCTCGGCTATTGCTCTTGTAAACGGTTTTGCCTTTTATCGCTCCCACTAGTGACTTTTTCTACCCTTTGTCGACCTTCATGTGATAAGCTTGAAGTGGTCACATATTACATTTTAAACAATGCATTTTCAACATTATTTTGCCGCTATTGCTCTGTATGTCTAGAATGTTCCGCGCCTATCATGCGCCGTTACCCAGAGGCTTAAATGGCGTACCAATTTATTTTGCCGCAGCCAAGATGTTCTGCAGACTCTTTCAGGATTATGAGGGTGGCGTAGGTTTAGAGTTCACCAAATCCTCATCGTTTGAGTTTGAAGCAATAAAACAGGAAGGACAGTGTTGGGGCAGCCTAGTTTTTCATATGGGTGGGCAAATTCAATTTCCCCCCATTTTGTTTTTTGTTTGCTCGAAATTTCGCTCCGGTATCAAATTGTGCGCGAGTCATCCCCATTTTGCGTAAAATGATCACCATGACAAAGAAGCATATTTTTTTCATTAGAAAACGTATCGATTCTCAAAAAGGCGCTTATGACAAATGCTCACAACAAAATTGATTAGTTAAAAAAATCTTTAATTTCTTCAAAACAACTCGATGTGTTAAATAAGCATTTTTTTCCTACCAAAACAGATCAATTTCTTCCACATAAAAACAATGTTTTGCAAAAGCAAATTGATTCAAGGAAAGAAAGTTTGCTGTTTTCATTCTGAGCAGGCGAATACCCTTAGGAATGGCCAGGCCAAGTGGAAGAAGAGCCTGCCACAGGTCTGTCAACACTAGTTGGTTATTAGAGAGACAGGAACCCCTTAGCTGCGTTTATGGTGAGCAGAGCGAGCAGGTGTGAGAGCGCAAGAAGCCACCAAGCCTTTCTGCAACTCTGCAGCCATTAGAAGCAACAAGGAATGCAGGATTGGCTGAGGCGTGGGTAGAAGGGTGGGTTCCAATGCAGGGAGCAGGCAACTCATAATGTCAATGCCAAGGACAGTAGAGGGTCCCCTCGCTGTGAAGTCCCTTTTGGTGGAGGTGAGCGGTAAGGCCGCTATATCATGGAGTGCCCTCCAAGTGTAACCGAGGAAGACTGGGACATGACAGAAACCCCCTTAGGGATGGGAGATGACGCCTCCCTCCACGTCTCCGTTGAGTGTGAGCACGGGGTAGCATGGCCTCATCCCTTGTGCTGCACCATTCCGCCGGTGGGATTTAGCAACATCATCCATAGCAAGCTCTGTACTTGGAGGGTTGTTCATTGGGAATCATTTGTTTTTTGGGAAGACAGATCCAGGTCTGTAGAAGCAATGGTGCCCTCTCACACCTCCAGGTGGGTAGAAGCTAGGGTAAAAGTATCTACCCTCTCACACCTCCAGGTGGGTAGAAGCTGGAGTAAAGGTATCTGCCCTCTCACACCTCCAAGTAGGTAGAAGCTAGGGTAAAGGTATCTGCCCTCTCACAACTCCAGGTGTGTAGAAGCCAAAATAAAGGTATCTGCCCTCTCACACCTCCAAGTGGGTAGATGCTGGGGTAAAGGTTTCTGGCCCTCACAACTCCAAGTGGGTAGAAGCTAGGGTAAATATATCTACCCTCTCGGTAAAGGTATCTGCCCCCTCACACCTCCAGGTGGGGAGAAGCTATGGCAAAGGTATCTGCCCTCTCACACCTCCAGGTGGGTAGAAGCTAGGGCAAAGGTATCTGCCCTCTCACGCCTCCAGGTGTGTAGAAGCTAGAGTAAAGATATCTGCCCTCTCACACCTCCAAATAGATAAAGCTAGGGTAAAGGTGTCTGCCGCTCAAAACTCCAAATGGGAAGAAGATAGGGCAAAAATGTCTATCCTCTCGGTAAAGGTATTTACCCCTAATTCCTCCACGTGGGCTGAAGCTAGGGCAAAGTTATCTGCCCTCTCAAACGTCCAGGTGGGTAGAAGCTAAAGAAAAGGTATTTGCCCTCTCACACCTCCTGTGGGTAGAAGCTAGGGTAAAGGCATCTGCCCTCTCACACCACCAGGTGGGTAGAAGCTAGGGTAAAGGTATCTTCCCTCTCACACCTCCAGGTGGGTAGAAGCTAAAGAAAAGGTATTTGCCCTCTCACACCTCCTGTGGGTAGAAGCTAGGGTAAAGGTGTCTGCACTCTCACACCTCCAGGTGGGTAGAAGCCAAAGAAAAGGTATTTGCCCTCTCACACCTCCAAGTGCGTAGAAGCTAGGGTAAAGGTATCTGCCCTCTCACACCTCCAGGTGGGTAGAAGTCAAAGAAAAGGTATTTGCCCTCTCACACCTCCTGTGGGTAGAAGCTAGGGTAAAGGTATCTGCCCTCTCACACCTCCAAGTGGGTAGATGCTGGGGTAAAGGTTTCTGATCCTCACAACTCTGGGTTGATGGGTAGAAGCTAGAGAAAAGGTCCTCTCACACCTCCTCTGGGTAGAAGCTAGGGTAAAGTTATCTGCCCTCTCACACCACCAGGTGGGTAGAAGCTAGGGTAAAGGTATGTACCCTCTCGGTAAAGGTATCTGCCCCCTCGCACCTCCAGGTGGGTAAAACCTATGGCAAAGGTATCTGCCCTCTCACACCTCCAAGTGGGTAGAAGCTAGGGCAAAGGTATCTGCCCTCTCACACCTCCAGGTGTGTAGAAGTTAGAGTAAAGATATCTGCCCTCTCACACCGCCAAATGGGTAAAAGCTAGGGTAAAGGTGTCTGCCCCTCAAAACTCCAAATGGGTAGAAGATAGGGCAAAAACGTCTATCATCTCGGTAAAGGTATTTACCCCTAATTCCTCCACGTGGGCAGAAGCTAGGGCAAAGGTATCTGCCCTCTCAAACGGGTAGAAGCTAGAGAAAAGGTTTTTGCCCTCTCACACCTCCAAGTGGGTTGAAGCTAGAGTAAACATATCTACCCTCTCGGTAAAGGTATCTGCCCCCTCACCTCTCCAGGTGGGTAGAAGCTAGGGCAAAGGTATCTACCCTCTCACACCTCCAGGTGGGTAGAAGCTAGCGTAAAGGTATCTGCCCCGTCACACCTCCAAGTCGGTAGAAGCTAGGGTAAAGGTCTCTGACCCTCACAACTCCAGGTGGGTAGAAGCTAGGGTAAAGGTTTCTGACCCTCACAACTCCAAATGGGTAGAAGCTTTAACAACAATCCAAGCAAAAGCTACTCAAAGCACTACAGTGACGTATAATTTCACAACCCTGCAGTTAATATACATACATGAGACGGGGTGGAAATACTTATTTTAATGCATGATCCCATGGGTGGGGGTGCTTTGGGAGGGGGCCGTGACAGAGATGGGGGCAGGGGCGGTTGAATGTGCTTAGGGTGCTAGTCCTACTTTTGTGTTTTTAACCTGTCCTGGTTTTTCATTTTCAAAATCTGGTCACCCTACATATTACACATCTCCTGGTCTGAAAGTGTTATGGCTTATTTTTCACGCCCGGCCCCACCTGCCACACTTCTGAACGTGTTCGGACACATCCAGCCGCCCCCTCCCTACATCAAGCCGCACCCCTCCCTACATCCAGCCGCCCCTGGATTGCGTTTTCCTGTCAGCCAGCCTCCTATCACCAGGGCCGGCCCTAAGGGCAGCAGCGTCCTGGGTGAAACAGTGCCCCCTTTCTCGCCCACTGCGCACCCCTGCTTAACAGGGGGCAGGGCGGAAGGGGGCGGGGCCAGGATGGGCAACTTTTTCTCTTTTTTTTACCTCCTTGGCGAGGTGGATAAATAGGGCGCGTCAGCACCCCATTGTCATTGAATGAGCCCGCCGCTGCGGGTGCATTCAATGACAATGAGGCGCCTGCCACGCCTTCTGCCACTACGTCAGCTCGGGGGACCCCTTGAAAGACTCCCCTGAGCTGGCATGGTGGGGGGCTAATGGCGCCTTTTCTTATGAAAAGTGCCCACGATGGAACGGCGCATTTAAATGTACCCGCCGCCGTGGGCAAATTTTACAGTAAAAGATCGGCTGCCACGCCTTCTCCCACAACGCCAGCTAGGGGGAGCCCTTGAAAGACTCCCCCGAGCTGGCGTGTCGGGGGCTAATGGCGCCCTGGGGCGCGTTGCACCCCGGGTGGTCGCCCGGCTCGCCCCCCCAAAGGCCGGCTCTGCCCTTCACGGTCGACGATGGTTTCTTTCCCATTCATATTAAACTGTCGACAGCAGCTCTGGACCCCATGTCCTCAGTCTAATAGGGGAGCGTATGTTTCAACTTAATTACACTTGCGTTTGTTGCAGTTTTGTCCATGGCTTTCATATAAATCATGCGCTGAGACAAACAAGAAGGTGAGCCCCCCCCCTCCGGCCTGGCCCCCACTCTCCCTGCGTCTCTTCGCTCTCAGTTCCCTGAATCTCCCTCTTCTGTTTCTCCTCCCGCTATCACTCCTTCTCTCTTCTTCCTCGTGCATCTGTCCTTTCTCTCGGCTCCTTTTACATATCCCTTTAACCTTTCCTCCCATTGCCGATTCCCATCCTTCCTCGCCATCCTTTCTCTGTCACTGTTGTGGAAAAGTGGTGTAAATAAACAAGGCCATGGGTTCTTTGTTTTCCAGGAATTGTTCTTTTTACTTTGTAAAACCAACTTTCTCACATACAGCTGGGTTCTCCTCACTCTGTCAAGATTACTTACCCTATTAGCAGCCCGGACAGGCGCCTCAGCCATTCGGGTTTCTCTGGATGCAGACTGAACCTCATAATATAAGCCTGCGTTCCGTGCAACCCCGGAGCTGCCGACTCCCTCCCCTGCCCTCTTCACTTCATTCCCCCTCCCTATCCTTACCCTCCCACTCACTTGAATAGGTAGGACTTGAGAGGACCGCACCACTCCTCTCATGTCCACTGGCCGCCATGGAAATGGAAGAGGGGCTCTGATTCGAGCCTTGCTTCCATGGTGGCCATGTTGGATTACTATTTCTTTGACAGAACGGGTCGTGCTCTCGTCGTGACCCATTCTTTAAAAGAAATAAAGGCCTATTGGCACACCGGGATGTAAACCCTCACTTAGCTCTGCCCTATTGCTCGAGCTGAGGCCATGACCACCTGGTAAGGCCCGTGTAACTCGTCATTGTGGCCATATTATTATCCCAGAACCATGGCATAATAACTTGAATCATATGCTAGCTCTGGAAAAGATCTGGGGGCTACGCTAATGTTGGGATTGTTGTGACTCAGGGCTAGCTAGCCTTTTTGTTGTAGACCCTGAGATTCTATCTGGGGCTACAACCAAAAGCCCCAGGGCTATAGCCCCCTAAGCACTCCCTAGCAACGCCTCTGGTTAGCACAACATGTAAGACGGTATCTATATAGTTTAGAATGGCTTATTAGGTACCTATTGAGATCCTGAAATGGTCTGCTTTCATTTTGCATTAATTGCCCCCTTATAACTAAACAAAAGCACATGCCAGTCGTGATTCTGACTGTTCCAATATTGTAGCGGCCCTTCAATGGGTGTCATAATAGTTTGACACAGTAGTCAGCCCTTCCGGAAATGGCACCCATACTCCTCGATTTAAAAACCCGTCCAATGACCGAGCGCTCGAGTCAGCTCCCTAACTCCGTGCCGGTTTGCCAACGCATTGCGACCTTCTCAGTGACACCTGCAGCAGAACCATGGGTATGATCATTGAATCACACAGTCTTGGGCAGAAGGTTGAGTGAAATAGTTACTCCGAGATATAGCGGACCACTATTGACATCGGCAAGCCAACCTCCTTCCATCTTTTAGGTCTGGAGCTGGAGGGGGACCGCTTTGGACATGCAGACTTTCACTAGCTCCTTCTCATCTGGTGTGGAGCCAAAGGACCTGATTGCCTGAGTCTGGTGGCACTGCCATTGACATATTTAATGCAGGGCTATTGTTCTTGATGGCTCTGGCTCCAAAAGATCCAATGAGGACTGTTGGAAGAAGAGTGTTGCTGGCTCACAAGGGTAGGATCCTGGGAAAAATACAGAAGCCGCAAACAAATTCAGAGCCAATTGCACGAGGACTACCAGCCCCTGGTCCTTCATTATAATAAAAAAAAGTATATAGCGCTTGAATCTAAAGCGTTTTACATAGGACATATTTACATACATTACTATTATTACCTAATCGAAATTTGTACTCATTTATCAACCTCAAAGGATGAAAGGCTGAGTTGGCCATGCCGGGATTTGAACCTGCAGATCAAACACAAATCACAACACTAAGCATTTAACCCACTGAGCCATCTTAGGCACAAACACACAAGCCACACTGCATATGTGGGCGAACGGAACAGAAATGCCATCTGTATATTCAAGTTAAGTCTTTTAAGCTTGATCCCTTCAGGTTAAAGTCTTAGTCGCCGCATTTTCGTGGGTAGCAGTGTGGCTTCGACACCTATAGCATAAAGGAAGAGATATAACGTTTCACCTTCGCTAAACATGACTTACACCTGCTTGACATTCTGAGCAAAGGAAGCATAATGTATAGATTCACATCCGTAGCATATATGAGATACTGCAATGAATTAAAAAGCAATGTTAGGGAATGGAGGACTACCAAAATGCGCTGGTAGGCTTCTCCTTTTCCAACCATCCTTAGCCGGTCATCCTCGGACCATCCCAATGTTGGTCATTTGGGAACTGTGTTTGCATGTACGTTTGCTAAATCCAAGCATTCCCTTTCACGCTTTGTGTCAGTTACAGATGCTGAGCAAAGCACATCCCTCTATGCTACAATATCCTGACAGGGATCCATGCCATTTCGCAGACAGTCATTTTTTACGACTGCCTTTTTAACGTGGACACTATTACAAAAAAAGTCTTCGTACTTTTTTTTGGGGGGGCGGGGGGTGTTCCTCCCCAAGTTTCCCCACCCGCACCCATTTTTAACTAATCCCAACCCCCCAACCCATTATCTGCTCTTTCGCACCCCCCCCCAAAATTTCGATGACTTTTTCATTATTGTTTCCAAGTTAAAAAGGCAGTCGTAAAAATGGCTGTCCATGAAACAGCGGTATACCCCTGGCAGTGGATCTAATCCTGGGAGTTCTGAGCCAGACGTCATGCATGCGTGCCCCCACCCCACATCCAACCACAGCCCTTGGTTACGGTCCAATGGATCATCTACTGGGAAGTCACAAGGGCCATGTCTCAATCCTTTGGGACATCTGCCTAGCCACCCCAACCTTGGAGAGCGTCATAATCTGTCGCTTAGTACTCCAGGAAGGATAACATTACTCAAAAAGCGACACTGTCCTCCCAGAAGATTCCTCTATCTAGGAAAATGAAGGGCTGCCCTTCTGCTAGCGACGCCTGCCCCTTATCCATCTCACTTATTATAGCGCTAGGCGGTATACCGTGGTTGCAGTCATTTCCTTCAAAGTAATGAACGCAAATGACTTCGAAAAACATAGTGAGTTATGGGTTAAGGGGTAAAAATGTGGTGGGGAGTGGCTTGGGGTGTGGTAGCAGTGAACGGAAAAGGGGGGCATGGAGGGACCCCCCAAAAAATAAAAGAAACAATCAAAGTAAAAATTCCAAGCAATGACTTCGAAGTAATTGCTGGCGTTGAAATGACATGGAACCGCGCTAGGCACCTAGCGAAACAAAATGATCATTGAGAGAGCCAGGGGGTGCCTGCCAATGAGGCTTCTGTAACACTAACGTATTGTCACGCTGTGATTCTTTCACCTGTGATCCTGGATTTCTCCTTCAACCTCATCTCCTCCTCTTCCCTCTCTCCTAATTCGGATCTCTCGCCTCCCTTCCTTTTCCCTCTTTCCCTATAGCACTTTAAAGCAGCCTAGTGGTGGTGTTAAGTGCCATGCCAGGCAACTACATAAACACCTGCAAGGACTGCTATTAGCAGAGTGCAATCATCCCTAATCAGATGCCTGCGGGTTTCCAAGGGCCTCGGAGTGCATTGAAATGTTCTTTGGGGAAAGTATATAAAAGCTGCAGAGCTTAATATTAGGAGAGAAACACATTGGTGCTATTTGCTGCCTTAAAGTCGCACTACAACCTCCAAAAGAGTCATGCCACAAATGTGTGTATCTTGTTTTCAACTCAGTGTGCCCGATTCATGGAATTTCTTGCACGGTTCAAAATGACTGTGCGCTGCTGAACAGTGACTTTGCACTGTCGACACAAACCCTGATTCATGGAACTGTGCAAAGTGTACTTATGCAGTGCAAAGACAGTGCAAAGTCAGTACAACGTAATTTTTTCAGTACAAAATGACTTTGCACTGCAAAAATACACTTTCCACAGTTCCATGAATCATGGTTTGGGTCGGCAGTGCAAAGTCACTTTTCGGCAGTGCAAAGTCACTAGGAACCATGCAAATAATCCCATGAATCGGGCCTAGTGCACCCTCTTTGCACCCCGTAGGATGCAAGATTGAATCCGTCCTCTCGGCGAACACTGCTCACGCCCCGATTCCCTGATCCGCCCCAGGCCTCTTTTCAGGACTCTTATTGCTTACCTATCACCTGATAAGGCTTCCTATTTCCTCCGACCTTCACTGGTGTGCATGTAATTCATGCTATGTTACGTGCTATGCTCGGTTGTAATTCATTTTTACATCTGTAATCATGCAACGGTTGCCTTTCACCCTTTCCAATGTGCAGTGATCTGTGACTTCTTGGAGCTGGGTTTGGCTCACTGAATACACAATACCCGATTCATGGAATTTGTAGCGCAGTGAGCGGTGCAAAGTGTAGTATTACAGTGCAAAGTGACTTTTCACTGTCAACAAACACCCTGATTCATAGAGCGGTGCAAAGTGTGTTATTGCAGTGCAAAGTGACTTGTCACTGTCAACAAACACCCTGATTCATAGAGCGGTGCAAAGTGTGTTATTGCAGTGCAAAGTGACTTTTCACTGTCAACAAACCCCCTGGTTCATAGAGCGGTGCAAAGTGTGTTATTGCAGTGCAAAGTGACTTTTCACTGTCAACAAACCCCCTGGTTCATAGAGCAGTGCAAAGTGTGCTATTGCCGTGCAAAGTGACTTCTCACTGTCAACAAACACTCTGATTCATAGAGCAGTGCAAACTGTATTATTGCTGTGCAAAGTGACCTTGTACTGCAAAAGTACTCTGTGTTCTGTGAATTAGCCCCATTTAGCGCCGTGCAAAGAGTACCTTTGAGTACCAAGTGAATTTGCACTGCAAAAAATAGACTTTACACCGCTCTGTGAATCAGGGTGTTTGTCAGTGGTGCAAAGTCACTTTGCGCCGCGCTAAAAATTGCATGAATCAAGCCGACAGTATCTTTCTTGATCATTTCTGAAATGGGAAGTGCAACGTGGGGGTTGCGCCGGTTTCATGTGGCACACAGTGTTGTGCCCGTAGCCCCTTTGAGAAATCCCTATCAGAAGGCCAGCTGTGAAGAGCACCTGCCAGTGTGGGCATGTGCAATTATTCGGTACTGGCACTTGCGGTGGGAACACGTAGGGATTGCATAGGGAGTGTGTGGCGTCAATCCACATGGAAGTACCTAGAGTGGAATTGGGATAGCTGGATTTTTCAGCAGGTGGCAGGCATGGGTTTCTTAAATATGTAATTATCCTGAAAGCCTCAGAAACCCTCTCTCTCGCTAAAGTGCCTATTAATGAGACACATCGGAAGCCGGGATGATGGAGGAACTCATACCTGAGGAACATCTAGGATTTGGCGATGAAGCAGGGATTATGACTAGGCCTCTGCAGCCTTCATCAGAGATGTGTTGAAGTAGCACCTAAGGGTCAAAGGTTATCAGACTGGATGCGGTGCTGATACTCTGCTATTAATGTTGACATATCACCTGACCCACCAGGCTTTATATAAAACACCCTTTGCTCTTGAGAAGGAGCTGGAGTTTATTTTATCCCTGAGAAGAGAGACAGCGAAGATAAGCCGCAGCCTGTGTATTAATAGCTTGGTGGAGGTGCTTGGTTAGGTGCCCCCAAAATTAGAGAACAGCTGTTGCCAGGAAATGGGAAGCTTAGATGGTGCTTCTTGCCCTGTGCTTTTCCTCTGCCCCTTGCCACTGGGATCTGAGCAGGTATTATTTAAAGTCTGTCTGCCCGGGCACTAGATGCAATGACATTGCTTTTCATATAAAGAGGGCAGCATGTTAGGATGGCTTTGCCACGCATGTGAATGCAGGCTGAACCAAGAAGCAACAACATGCTTGAAGGCTGACGATACCATTTAAACTATTGTATATCATGTCACTAATTTATGTGTGGTGTTTCAGGGGCTTATACGAAAATATTGAATGCAATAATGTCAAAGCCCAAAATACCGACATTCGAGACACCCCTGTTTTACCATATATACATGTTGGGGGGGGGATAAGTAAATATAAAAGGTGAATGGGTATTTGGGAATGCAGGGGGGGGTGTCCTCGGGTGTGGTAAAAAGGGCTAACATAAAAATCGGTGTTTTCGGATTCAACATTATTTTTTCGCTTTATTATGATTGGTTATTTATAACGCGCTTAACACCCAGAGGTTTCTAAGCGTGGACCCGGGGATCGAACCTGCGTTGTGCCACATTGTCTTGCTTTTAATGCGAGTGTGTCTATCCTCCCTAGACAAAACTCATAGTTCCGTGTTTTAGACCACTATGCTTTGCACTTTTATGAATTCGGAGCTGTTTTTCATATTTGGCAAGGAAAAGTTCCACTAAATGAAAAATGTCTTTAATTGCAGTATTCAGTGAAACTTTTCAAAAATGATAAACGGCCATTTTAAAAGTCCCACATCTGAGCTGTTCCCTGCTGTATCCATCCAATGAACACTTTATCAGAATGCTAATCAACTGCACCCAGGTGAAGAGAAGATTCACATAAAATAGATCAGTACTAGGGCAATTCGCTGCAGCCTGTTCATAACACTTGTAGAGATTTTTTGGGAAATTCAATTTTGTTTTTATTTGCTTTTTGTTTTAGATTGTATATATACATGTAGAAGTCCTTATTTATTTATTTTTTTTATGTGCGCCCTTAAGGCTCCGGGTCCTTGGTTGCGTGTTATAAACATAAAAAAGTAAAGTAAAGGAATCTATATTCTAAAGGCGGGGAGATCAGATGACGAGCACAGAGTCCCAGACGTGTTCAACTGTACAGTTATGTGAATGAATGCATGTTAGGAACCCTCATGCCATGTAGAGTAATTCCACATCATCTAAAAGATGACTTTAGTCCATCTGAGAGCCTCTCTAGTGATGCCTGGCCAAGCAAATTCTCGAGCAGGAATTCTGCGTTTGGAGAAGTCTGATTTGTCCATTTTCTAAAGCAAATGAATGGTCCCAACATTATGCATTTTCCACTTAAAGGGACTATTGTAGTTCATTCCATTTTGTTGAATATGCACAAGCATCCAACCCAATTTATTTGATCTATTCTTTGAAATATTTCAAACCACCATCATATTTTAAAGGTTGAATTGGCACAGACTTAAGACCTGTGGGCTACAACGCCATGGCAAGGCTTCAACCATTTTGCAGGAAACAAATTGTGTAGTGGTCTGAAGGCAAATTATATCTCACAGCCTGTTAAATCTCAAGCAAGTGTCCATTTCGGGGAGTAAGCTTTTAAAACAGCCGCTGGGTATGAAGGTACAGGTTTGGAACCGATGGGGTGAAGATTTTCAAGCGGACATGTTCCAGCGCAGTGACGGCTCATGGGCATCAGCTTGCATTTAGAATTTTCATGCACCCTCGGGGCAGATTGTATTTCATGCCAACTTGATATGTGCATCAATTGGCCACCTTCTTAACGACTTGTAATTGTAATGGGTTATTTATAACACGTTTAATCCCCAGAGGTTTTTTAGCGTGGACTTGGGGAATCAAGCCTGTGTTACTCTGCCTAGTCTTGCTTCCAAGACGAGCGTGTTGCCCCTGAGCTATCCGTCCGAGACAAGTTAAGACTTAACATGCAGTAATGTAACATGAGGTGCAGCTCGTGAATATGTGATGCCCAGCATATTGGACTGCAACCCCTTAACGGACCCCAAGGATTCCTTTAAACTTACTTTCTATTTCTTTGGGAGATAGACCTCCCACCCATTACCCCCCTGGGCACTGTTCTGTTTTTTTTTGCAGAGCCTCAGCCAGGAGCCAGAACAGAAGTAACTGATGTTACATACATCCCCACCTGTGTTCAATTGTAACTTGTATCTCCTTTTTGAACATTCTGTGTAGTTTGCCTCCAGACCACCACCCACATTTTTCTGCACAATGGTCGAACCTTTCTTTGGTGTTGCAGCCACAGACCTTGAGTCTGTGCCAGTTCAACCTTTAAAAAATCTTAGAAATGCTTGTTTGTCAAAAACGTCTTGCCTTAACCACCTCCAACATGCATCTCTGTCTTGCATCCCAACGTTTGCCATGTTACGCCGGCAACCAATACGGTCGTAGGTACATTTCATGTTGCACCGGGTGAAGTTTTAAGTCATGTGCAATGTGTTACACTTGCAAGTATTGACATTCATATGGTGTTTCTGTAGACACATACTTCTTATTCCCAGTCCCTTCTATTTGGGTCAAATAATGAGACATCTTAACTGTGGAGGTGCCCCCAAGTGACAGACCTTCTTCCTCTATTAACTCAAGACCCATTTAGGACCACCCCGGTGGGTGCTCAATTCATTCCCCTGTGGTGGTTCTCTTTAAATGTTAAAGAGATTATTCCATATCTCACTCTCTGGCGGTGCCCATATTTGGTCTTTTAAAGTTTTAAATGACTTTAAAGGTTGCAGGCCTTAGTTGTGGTTGTTTTGAGGTACCCTCGTAATGGTAAGTCAGGTGTCCTTTCCTCTAAAGCTGGCAGTATAGCACATTCCATAGAGATCTTTGTGATATCCATTAGAACGCAATCCAGGATTTTGGGGTTCTCTCAGATTTAGAATCTGAGATGCGGTCGCGGTTTAGGAGGGCGTCTTTGAATTCCGCCAGGTCACTACCTGATGATGGATGGGAGACTTTGTGTTTCCCTGGCTTCGGTTTCTCACTTGGGATTGGGGTATTTGGGGATCCATCAGCTCCGTCTCCAGGGCTGAACGGTAGCTCCTATGTTTCCCCCATCTCTGGATCATGATGGCAGATTTCCAATTCCTTGCACTCCCTCTCAGGTTTAGAGGTGGGGATAGTTTGGAACCCTGTGGTCCCCTTTCAGGTGTACTGTGGGAGGAATATTGATTTTATGAGTCCATCTCAGGGTTAGGGTGGGAGTCACAGGGATTCTCAGGCTCACGATCCTTAGGTTCAGGTTTTGGGAAGTTGGCCTAGGTTCCCTGGAGCTCCCACCTATGTTCAGGCCGGAGGCTTTGGCTCCTTCAGCCTCCCCTCTCAGGCCTGTGCTCAGAACATGATACTTGGTTCCGCTCTGGTTTGGTTTAGGGTTCAGAATGGCTGACCTCTAATTCCTCTTGATCCTGCTTAGGCACAGGGCAGATGGCTATATATTCCTATGTTTTCCACTCAATTTAAGGGTGTTTTTTAGAAATGGCAGCTCAAATCCACTTCTTCCCCTGACAGGACCCGAAGGCAGCATGCTCCTCCTCTTCCTCTTGTGGGGCATTGAAGAATGCGTTCACAGCTTACCTCCTCAACAGCGTCTCTTCTCTGGGAATTCCTTTCCCTCATTCTCAGTCTGGATATGTAGAACCAGAGTAGCAGCCGCTGTGAGTCTTTCTTCTCCCTCTATTAGGTATGGTCACAGTCCTCTTACTAATAGACTTCCTTCTAGGTTACTGAATTTGACCGTGGCTGATCAGCTGTATTCTGCTGTCTTTGGCATATCCCCGGCTGATTGCCATTTGCCCAATTAGTGTCCCACTCTTTCAGTGTCCTGAAAAATATGCATAGCTCCTCGTGTCGATGCTGGCTCCAACTTCTTGTTTTCTTATGTGTTTACTTATTCCTTTACAGACCTCCCCAGTTTCTCCATGGCTTGAGCGAATGGCCCATCAGTTCTATTTGCTTTTTCCCTTTGAGTTCTGAAACTTGTTGTGAATTTAAAATGGGACATTCTAAACTACAAGTCCCAGAAGCAAAGAATAAAACCAGGAAATGATGGCGTATTCATGCATTGTAAAGGGATGTGATAGCTCTGCCTGTGCTACATTTGAATTTCTTTGATAAGAAATGGCTGTTGGGGCCTTTTCTGGCTCTTATTTTCTGTATTTGGAGACGTGTCTGTTCGCTGGTAGCTGCTGATTTTGGTAATGCCACGTGCATCTTGCTTCAACTGTGTTGGTCGAGCCCTATCCTGGTTCTCCCTCTGTTTGGTCAGTCGTGGCTGCTCAAGCATCTCCTGACTCAGCCCCTCTCCCCACAGTTGTCCGTTTTGGGTTCTGATACCCAGGGGTGTTGCTAGATCTGGAAAAGATCTGAGGCTATGCTAATTTCGGGTCTGTTGGGACTCTGGGTTAGCTAGCCTTTTGCTTGTAGCCCCTGAGCTTCTGTCCGGGACTACAACCAAAATAGCCTGGGCAATAACTGCCTCAGCGCCCTTAGCATTGCCTCTTCTGATACCACCGGAGAAGTGCAGATGTACCTTGGACAGGGCTGGTGGCGGCTTATCTTTTTCGCTTATTTTCAATCCTTTCTTGCCAGGCAAACCGCGTTTACAGCGGTAGGCACAGGAAGGTGGTGTTGCTCCAAAATGGCCATGCCACAAGGTTCTTTGTCCTGCCCTTTGGCCATCTTGCCCCTTTACCTTCCCCAGGTCAAGCTGACCGCTCAATGCTTATTTGAGCATGCAGTCTCCCGTGAAACAACGCCAAGCTTTCGCAGGCTTCTGCATGCCTTGTGTTGATGCCTTGAGGATGTGGGCGGGTCTGTCTAGTTCTAATGCACATACTGGGTGGCAGAGAGTCTAGTGTGCTGGGAATGACTGGGATCACCATGGTCTGTGATTGGTCCATGTCTGGTGTGCCTGTATGTGAGCAGATCTCCCGTTGGGTCCTCTTCGTTTTGGCACGAAGGAGATTCTGGATAAGAGAAGGCTCCAAACACCCTTACCATGACGATCTCTGGAGTTCTCACTGAACCTAGGATAGGATCCAAGTATCCTGAAACTAAGAAGCCGAGTCGAGGAACCTCTGGTGACCCACTGGAGGGTTTGGCACCCTGAGCCCGCTGTCCTCCCGCCGGACCCCTCTGCATCTGATCAAACCAGAAGGTCTGCAAAGGCGCTTTCACCTATTTGAATATTGGGACTAACTATTCACGTCACCTTCATTTTAACCTGCAAGTAAGCCTCTTCGGGAGTGTTCCTGGGCCAACCAGTGAACTGACCAGCTTAGGCAGCACCTTTGCTCTGAAACCGCTGCTGTTTCGAGTTGACACTTGAAACTTGGTGTATCTCAAGCTCTATGTTCACGGCACGTTCACACCGAATTTCGTACTCTTGGCATTCCCAGGTCTGGAGAGCACCCGAACCGGAGTACAGGTGCTTATAGTGTCACCCAGCTGTAGTGACAAACTTTGCAGGTGCCTTCCTGCTTTGCCACTCCATGCCCTGAAGCCTGCTACATTAAAACTGGCCTGATCCCTTCACCAGGAGCGGAGAAATCGCCACTGTCCCACCAGGGAATCATTGCTGTATTTTCACTGCTGAAAGCTGCACAACTGCCACATTTGAACCTGCAACCGAAGTGGACTCGACTGCCGAAGTTTGGTCCAGATTGCGCCGTGGGGTCGGTGTGTACTTGCAACCCTTAACGGTGGCCCCTAGCACATCCATCCACTTTTACGCACGAGTGTCCCCTGAGGGCCACTCACCTTTCCACAGGTAGCCTGTGGTACTGTCCCATTCCCAACTCCTGGAACCTTTTCTGCCCTCTTGGGGAGACCCTCCATGAATAGTGGGAACGTATTCTTCATCGCCTCACCCACCTTCCTGAGCTGCTACAGCCCCTGCAAGAGACCCCGTTTTCGCCCTTCTGCACTATCGCGTGCACCAGCATTTGAAAGGACATTGAGCACTAGGATCCACTCTTCGTAGGGACTGGACTGCCTCGCAGTTAGAAATTGATTGATGAAGAACTGCCCAAAGTCTATTTGCACTGCTTGCTCCCTTTCCTTTTAGGTTGTGGGCCCATTCTGTGCTTTAACCCTTTAGGCCACTTTGGAATTGTATATATGTGTTATAGTAGTGTTGTATTGTTTTGAAGTATTATTGTTGATAATTGCTTTGTGTTTGAGTTCAAAGGCCTTGAATACATGTACATGTATTTTCTATATATATACACCTGACTGAGAGTGATTTGTAGTGTCCTTTACTCTGTGTGCTCATTGAGGTCTTTCAGTCACCCTCAGCCCTCCTGAGAGCTAGTCTTGACTGCCGCCAATGCTACCTTGATTGGTCTGGCTTGTCCAGAAGGTTACACTGTTCCAAGAAACTAGGCCGGCCTTCTGAACCTCTGCCCACCAGGTCAGAGTTCAGAAATCCATCTTCACACAGGCACAGCACTCACATTGGAAGAGAGAAGCCAGGGGGGTATGGGGTGTAAAAAGTAAGCGGAGAGAGCAGTATCGGGCCTGATTTTGAGATTTGTATATATATATATATATATATACCCACCCTCCCCTCAAATCCCAGGATAGGGCTTTAAAACTATAAACGCTCTCGGGACGCCGGGACAAAGGCGAAAATACCGGGATAGTTCCAGCAAAACCATTACATTTGGTCACCCTCTGCTTTCTGCATCCGGCCGCAGCTGCAGAATCGGACGCCTTGTGAGGTGGTAGCCGTGGGGACTGGTGCTGTCGCTGCCAACCGTGGTTGACTGCGTTGGTCGTTTCTCCTTTGCCCTGCTATGGGGCAGGTGGTTTACAGAAGACCCAAGAGGAGCTGAGATTTCATTGAGGCAGTCTTAAATCATTAAGAGTTGCCATGACATGTTTTGTCCTGGAAGGATAGCTCAGGTACAACGTGCTCGCCTTGGAAGCAAGATGACACTGAGCAATACAGGTTCGATCCCCGGGCCCGTGCTTAGAAACCTTTGGGTAATAAGCCTGTTATAAATAACCAAACATATCCGCCAAATGTCTTATTTTGTGGCCACGTTGAAAGCCTTTTGGAACAAACTGCACTTTAGCGGCTACTGTGCTGAATTTTGAGTTTTGTGGCCATCTATGGGGAATGTTTGGGCTGCTTGTGGACTTTTTGGAAGCCGAAGTGGAAAATGTATGACTTTGGTTTCCAAATAGACGCTTCACGTTTGTTATTCCAATTGATGTTCAGGCTGTGTAGGCCTCCAGGCTGAATCCGCGGGAGTAGTCACGCCATCGTGCCCTGCCCCGTGGGTGACGGGGGGTTGGGGGGGTGGACACCCCACTCTTTGCTTTGATCTTCAGTCGGGCCAGGGTCACACACTACTTCTCCACATACAGGGGTTCTCTCCCCGTCACCAAGTAGTCAGCTGTGGGCTCCTGGCGGGGCATTAGGAGCGAGCTGCTTGCACGTGAGACATTCCAACGGGGAATGATTGCATATATAATTTAAGCAGCAGCAAGGCGTGCTACGGTCTTAAAATATTCATCAGGCAGCAGAGAGCGGCCGAGACCCCCTGGAAGGGGGTGCGAGGCTGTGGAGATAGAAGAGGCCAGCCTGAGTGCAGGGGCGCCTCTGCGATGAAAAGCGAAGTCAGGCAATGGAAGCCGCCTTCGTGTCCCAGATGGGGCTGTTTTGGAGGACACTAGCATGACACAGCGGGGCCTAGAAGCAGGGGTGGGTGCACTGTCTTAGGTGCACGCATGGTAGGAGAGAGAGAGAAAGAGAGAACAATGGGTTATTTGGGACTCATTACACCCCAGCATGATGCTCAAGAGCGTAGGGCTGCGTGCATGGGAAATGAGCGTGAGAGGGTATGTGTGCGCGTGTGCGCATGCGTGTGTGTGCACATTCGATATTGTTCATGCTATGGCAAACTAAAATGACACATAGATGCTTAGTGACAGGTCAGAGCCATGGTATTGGAAAGAGGTGTCTGTGTGCGTGCGCGCAAGTGTGTATGTGTGCGCATGGTTGCGTCCAGTGCATATAGTTCTTTGTGTGGATCTCCTATGCTCCAAAATAAGTCCAGCTGGCGCCTGCTCACTTACTTTAGGTATGAGCCGACTGCTTGGGTAAATAGACAATGAAGGACGGGGACTAAGGGATATAGGGGAGGGAAGTGACTGGACAAGGAATACTGTCAAGTGACTCGCCAGAACCCTAATCACCCTTCTGGCCTTTTTACTCCACTGCTACCGCCCACTACACCACCTCCCCGGACCCTGCTCCCCAACCCTTATGAACAAAATACCCAAGGGCTTCAGGATGCCAGCTGGATCCCCACAGAAGATGAACATGTTGATGAAAGTCACACTAGATGCCAGGAACAGAGCACGCAAAGATGGAGGCGGGAATGATGGCAGCCTGGGGAGGTCTCTGCTGGGTGTCCCCGAGTTGGGCCCAGCCCTTACTCCCTCACTCCCATGTAACAGCCATGATGCCTGGAGTAGTGCAATTCTATTGGCCTCTGTAGTGCTCTCTTTCCTCCCTGCTGGCACGTGTACCTTCAGGTCACGCCACCCCTGCCTACCCTCTGGGATTGGCCCAGAGTCTCCAGGCTTTCAAGCTCTTCTCTGCACCTTCTGAGACGTGCTAACACATCTCTGTGCTTTGGGTGTGCAATTAGTGCATTTGCAATGCAGTATGACCGGGGCCTGGAGCCTGCACTCGCCACCAGAGTAGTGATCGGAGGATGCTTATGACAGGCTAAAGGACCCCATTCCTTGGCAAGTCCACCAGCGCGTCCCACTGGGCCATTGACAATATTTCACGCCGCTTTCTTGTCAGCAGAGCACGTAAAGGGGGTGCTCTTTATCGTTGGTCGATCATGGGAGTAGGAGTTGGCTTGGGTAAGGCCTTAACAAGAGCTCATGCTCAGCTGATAGGAATTGATGGGTGAATGTGCTCTTGGAAGCCCACCTTAAGCTCCAGTTAGCTACCCAAACATGTGCCTTATTTTAAGATAAACCGAGTCACACAAAACGAACCTTTTAAATTGTCTTCCTTTTTACCATGTTGTGTGATTATTTGACACACTTCCAAAAAGATTGTTTGTGGGAATTTCGTATTTTCCTTATATAATATTTAACAGTATTTATCTCTCAAACAATGAACACAGGTAGATGATCTGTTCACAATTAATCATTTGTTCTGTATCTTTAAATCTTAAAACTGCCTTTGCAAAACCCAGAGGAATTTTTGTAGGATCACAATACTTTGCAATCTGGTACTTCTAACCTTCCACTGAAAATGGAGAAAACCATACTGTTGTGCTTAACATATATCTATAAAGATGTATATATCTGTCAAGTTCGGTTATGATTTGCGTACTTTTAAGCCATTGCTATAAAACAGAGTATTCTTCAAAGCCAAACATGAACACATATTTCTACCAACTAGGCCCAAGAAGATATGTGGTCAAGCGCCTGAGTTGCAGACTGCTCTCAGATCCAGGCTTCACCACATGACTACATTTTGTGATCTTTGGCAAATCATTTTACCTCCCTGGTACCTTATCTGAGGGAGTTCTTCTGTGAGCTATTTAATGCCCGTTTTTTTATGGAATAGAAGACATCTAATAAACTGAAAGAATGTTTTTAGTTGTGATTATGAATAAAACAGTCCTATTTATGTTTAACCAGATCACAGTACATTAACTATGCTGGTAGTGAGGGGAAATCACTGTGTTTGTCTTTCCGAATGCTCCATACGTGTTTGTTTGACATGAGAGAGAAAGAGAGAGAGAGAGAGAGAGAGAGAGAGAGAGAGAGAGATTGAGAGAGAGAGAGAGAGAGAGAGAGAGCGCGCGTGTGTGGGCGTGTATGCGCGCACGCGCGCGTGTGTGTCTGTGTGTGTGCGTACATATATACATACTATTTAAGATGGGGTGGAGCAAGGGCAGAGTTCTGAGTAGTTATGGACGGTATACATTGTGAGAAGCAGAATTCGCAGGGTTTTTGATATTCACATTTAGGCAGCACTGAGCCATACCTACAGGGCCATCACTGAGGATCTGCTGCCAGCAGCATTGCACAGGATGCCCTGTGCAGAAGGCGGCAGCCATTGGTCCACCAGCATATGCTCTGATTGGTGTTATTCTCATGGCCAGGGCCTCACGAGCCCTGCACCTTTGCTGCTGCAGCTGCTGTTGCTGCTACTTACAGCTCTATATTATAATATAGACAAGGCACAAGGATGTGTCGCTTAACAAGTTCATATAATTATATCACTTCATGATACTCCTATTTTACCCTTGTAGCATGAAAATGAACTGCTGGCCTTTAAAGTGCACATAAGTCTTTAAAGCAAGGTTATTAAGGGCACTGGGCTCTCGTAAGTACAAGACTGCACATCTTTACCACCCGGAGGACTTAAGGGGTTAATAAGCTAACCCACAGGTGTTCAGCGGTATCCAGTGATATTATCGAATACATAACAACGAATAACAATTTCAACGAAACCAAAACAGAGAAAAAATCCTGAATTTGTATTAGAAAATATATATGGGGCGGGGTAAGGGATTAAAACGGGTGGGGAGGGGTTTGGAAAGCCTAGGGAAAAGTAGGGAAACAGTGAGTTCGGAGGGACCCCCCAAAATATGTATTTTTTAAACAATGGTATTTTTCGCTGTATTTGCTTTGTTGAAAATGTTTTAATGAAAACCTTTTTTGATAAAAAATCACATGGAACCATGCGCAGCTCCTGTCAATGGAGGCAGACCCTTTGCACGTACCCGGCCTCGCTGCTCCATAAAAGGGAAGAGCTGTGCCTTTTTACTCCCTGCAGTTTGTTCAATGCTGTTTTCTCCTGGCATAAAACGAGGAGTAATAGATGCACAGGTGCCAGGGGCCTGCCACATAAAGCTCTGCTGCACTGTTACTCTTTCACTAGGTTCAGATCAGCTGCCATGAGGTACACCACCCCACAAGGGGCATCTCTCTTGGCCTGATCTTCCAGAGACCCCTTAACACAAAAATACACATATCTATGTAGTTGCTATTCGAGCGGCGAAGGAAGTCTGCTCATATTAAAGTAGAAATAAAATATGCATGCTTCTAAAGGAAAATATATTGCAGCTCAACTCAAAATCCCCATTCATCCCCCTTAAGTATCTAACTGCACCTTATACTACCTGGCCAAAAATACCTCTGCCAGCCCACCCTCTGTCCTCCAGTACACACCTAACTCTGCCAAAGAAGCTTAGTGGCCCGAGTTCCAGTACTTCTATCAAAATTATCTATGCCCTCTTGACAGGGCACATCACAGCCAAATAGCTTTGATCTTCCTGCTGCCGATGTCGCTGCCAAATCATCAGTGTCTATTTGAATCCACATGGTTCTCCAGGCCCCCATGCCCATTTCTTGGGTACCTGTATATACATGCAGAGCCCAGCTGGGGCAACCAGGAGCTTTGTGGGTAGGGTTTCCCAGCTATATTTACGAAATTCAGGAGAAGAGATGAGTTTGCAGTTGTTTTCTGATGGCGAGCACCCCATGAACCTTGATCGACAATGTCCATTCCTCATGGCCTCCAAGAGCTCTTTCAAACATCGTCTCCCATGATAGCAATGTCAGATCAAAAAATTGCTTCATCAGGACACAATGTTCAATATCCAAACACTAAGTTGATCGACACATACCCCGGCACTTCACAATCCAGCTGTATCTACCCCTGTTCTCCAAGCTCCCACATTACAATCCCCACTTTCCATTGCTGAATACTAATATTATTGGCATTGCCTACTGTTTCTAATTACTTTACTTACATCTGGACATCACAGGATATTCTTCTATTTTTTATCATTGTGTGCATAGAACAAAAACCAAAGCAGATAAACAAGGAAAATAATCTATGTGCACAAATCTCAATTATAATAAACCAATTGTGCAACCCTTAAACCCTTTTGGTACATTATTTGCCCTCTCATTCACTCCTACATGAAACCTTATTCCATCCAAGCCATTATCCAAGCCATTATCCAATTCCTGATAATCTTGAATCACCAGTCACTCTGCACCCCGCCAATGCTTTACTCCTATACCCTGAACAAATATGACTCATTTTTCCTGCATTCTAACACATTACCACTATGTGCAATACATAGATGTGCCACACTTGATACACATTCCTCACAGCTGTTGCTTCTCACACCTTCAGCTGCAGATAAAACAGGCAATGCTTGGTCATCACACAGCTGGCTATAATCATCTTCATCAAATTAACACTCACAATTGCCATATATATTACAAGCAATGCTCCTGCAGTTACATACCTGTTATTATTGATGTTGATCACCACACAGGACCATAGGGTATGACAGTGCATGGCCAGGATGTTGGGAAAGGCCCTGAAAAACATTTGCATACTGGGAAACATGTTCATATATGTATATTTTAAAATAAAAAATATATTTTTCAGGAAGCAATTAACAATATTGTAGGTTGGAGATTGTGCTGCAAGACCAACGCCCCAACTCTAAGGCTTAACCTTTACGTGATCTGGAGTGTATTGACAGCGACATTACTCAGCTGGTCTCATTGTTTTTGATAGAGGATCCTTTCAGACACTCCACTACAGCTGACCCTGGAACTTGACATAAATTCTGTTTCTATGATGTTTGATGCAAAAAACGTACACATGTATTCCATGTAACCCCAGTTTTACTCTAGTAAACTGTACCACTTACTCAGAACTTAGTTGAAATTGACTACACTGTATTTTTTCCATCAAGATATAACTTTCCAATTTCTTGTCTATGTCTGGTGTGTACTCTTTTCACCGTCTACATTTCCAAGCTCATAAACCACACTCTGTGAATAACGTTTAACTGCACCCTGTCTGAGGCATTCAGCTTCAGTACCGATAATCCTTCCATTCAGCTCAATTCAAATTGAATTCATTCTGTGTGTAGTAGAGTGCACAGCTCTGTGATGTGCCTACACCATTGCATGGACTGAGTCCTTGGCACAGGACTCAAATTGTAATTTGCACGCTCTCTATCATGATTATGTTCATGCGCTCCACTTGCCTGTTGGCTTGGGGGTGATAAAATGTGCATGTCCCTGAGCAATATAAGACATTTTTAAGAACTGTTCAATCACATTAGAAAGGACCTCACTCTGTTATCGCAAACAATCCCTAAAGGCATGACTTCACAAGCAAATGCATCTAAAAAAGGATTATCTTTACTGGTATTAGGCACGATCATGATCCTATTCTAAGGACATGTGAAAAAATGATATTAAACACAAATGCTATTTGGGAATGTTATGCAAAACACAAAACATCAAACTATTAGAAACAGGAGCACTTTGAGAAAAGCAAAATGATTTAGTTCATAAGTTTTAACTCATCACAAGAAGAAAATAAAGAGGGTGTAAGTGACATGCTTGCACAGGCAGATCCTTTGATAATTTGTAGAATAGGGCCTGTAAATTCACAGTCAATATTTGCCCAGGACCTTTCCGTAAGAACCTCTGAATTATAGGTGGGTCTGTTGATCATATTGCTTAGCCATTCAAAGTACAAACGATCCCATTGTTAATAATCAGCTCGAGCACATGCTGCATTTCTGGCCAACCCTCGATTTTGTTAAGTTTCCCCATTGTTACCGTCACCCATAGCTGACCCTCCAGTTCACGTGTCACCAACAGCTACCAGCGGTCCAAACACTACCCCCACATCAGCAATCACCCATCAAGAGATAGCTCCTCCAACAAAATGCAACAGAGTTGTATTTACCTGGCACATTCTTTTTATACTGGGCCAAAGCACAGTTCATCTTGTGCACCATTTTCAGCCATCACCTCAACACTGTCATTTAGCACTCATCTTTTAAAGTACACAAATCTGCTACACATGCCATAGCATGCTACTGATCCATTGTTGTACCTAGAAACATTTGTGCCAACAGTCTCTCCCTGCAATTTACGTGCACAAAAGGTTTATGATTGGTTATAACTGTGAACCTTGCACTCATGCAAAGGACCTGGAATCCTCACCCAGCTACACCCAAATGGTGCCTCTCAGCACAAGAAGAAATACTTCTGTTGAGCTTCTCAATGATTAGGAAAGTCAAGCTCTTTGATGTTGCCACCTTATACCCTCCGGTTGGGAAAATCCCATTCCCTACATATATATGCTACATTAAAATCTCTTTACGAGTTGTGTGTACTACTCCCATGTACCTACGCCCATATACCCAAAATGAAATAAATTGCCCTGTAGTTTTAGGATGAGGTTCTTCTTTGGCTCTCTGTATAAGACTTTCCCTCGGCCCCAAAACTTTCTTGCAAATAGCATGCACCCGCATTCCGCTCCCATCTGTTAAATCTACAGTTGATCTCCTTCAATGCCACACACGGTAAACTCAAGTTGTTTGTACATTTATAAGACATAAATAGATGGGAAGTTGGTCTAGGAAATACATTAAGGAGTGGGGATGTTGTGGGGCGCTGCTGGTGTTAGGAGGGACTCCCCACACATTAAAATGAGAAACCATGTGCAAAAAAAAGATTTTGGGGAAATTCAACAAAAAGACAATCAGTGTTTTCAGCCACAATTTCTTTTTCTCGTTTTTTCAACATAGAACCATTCCACACATGTATTGTGCAGTCAAAATGATAAAACATGATCTCAGTAATTTATGTGGCTTTTGTCACGTCCATCAACAAAATGTTATCTCGGAAATCGTGTACTTCTTGAGCCCCTTTATATATTTCATGGAGCAAATGTTTAAAAATAGAAGAGGCAGATGGCGCTTCAAGCAGCACCTTTGGGTCATGAAACACAGCCGCAGGTGTGAAATGATGGGTACATGTCTTTATACTAAAATATTTTTTATGAAGAAACATTTTTATAGAGAAAGCACTTTTTTGGGGGTGGAGTTCCCTCCCAAAACCCCTGTTTTCCACACCTAAAAACCCACCCCAACCATTTCCCAAAAATAGTTAACCCTTTACCCCATCCGTAAATGCATTCTCTATAAAATGTTTTGTTATAAAATATTCGATATATGTTCATTCTTTATAAAATATTCGATATAAAGACTGCATGCCGAAATAATGTACCAGGGCCTTTGATTACAGGTGTAATCTAGTTTTACGGGAGACAGTTTTCAGATCAACTATGCTAAACAAAATCAACGTATTAATGTAAATATTGAGTAATGTGTGGCTTTCAATTCAGGGTTCGAATTTGAGGGGAACTGGGGGCTATTTAGCTCCTGCTTGTAGCCGAGAAGAGCCTGAATAGCTTGACACCAACAGCTACCAGGAGCTACTTTCGGCTCCCCGTGCGAACTGATGCTGAACAAACACACCTATGTCACGCTAACGCTGTGTGTTTAGGACAATATATAAATAAGACTAAGAACACATCTACATGACACTTGAAATGTAGGGGGTCGAAGATAATGGACACAATGATAAGGTTGCATCTTATGTTGAAGTTAGATGTATGGGGGCGCTGTGTACTAGCTCCTCGTTCGCCATTGATAGCTCCTGCACAGTGGTTAATGTTGAATAATCAGGAGCTGCTTTTAGCTCCTGCTTCTCCAATCTTAATTCCGATCCTTGCCAGTCATAATTTACATACCAGCCTCTTAAATCCTTCTGTTCGAATGCCCTCCCACTAGACCAGAACAATGCAAGTGCACGTGTGGTGCTAAACTCGAAAAATAATTTGGAAAGAGATATTGAACTAATTACATTTTACAAAAAGGTTTGACAACCAAAAGTGAGAAAAAGTTCCTTAAAAGACCCTTCTAGAACAAATTATCAAGAAAAAGAGGACTTATGTGGCAGGGGAAACTGCATACTAAAAGGACGTCTTTTTTAAAGGGCAGATGTACACATGGTTTCTGAGCAAGGAGCAGGAAGGAGTAGCAGGATAAAGGAGGGGGGCTGCCCCACCTTTATAACGTTAGAAAAATAAATGCATGACTACACAGTGGGGAACAAGGTGTAAGGGCTTTGAAGTCAGACAGCGCCGGAGGGGATTTAGGAGACCACCCGGCGAAGAGCTCTTCAGACAGACCATCGAGAAAACAAGACAACACTATTTACAAACATATATGCGAAATTATAGTCAAAGCAATGCAAACGTTCAATTCCTAGCTCTACAAATCTTCGAGCTTTGATCTCTCATATTTTCAAGTTTTCGAACTAAAGATCTATAATCAGCAAGCACCCTGGCAGTGCAGGGGTGCTTAGAAACATTCAGTAAAAGCCTCAAAGTGCTGTGGGCACCCTCTCTCTCACAGCTCATGCCGCATTAGTTCATCATTCCCCCGCACATCACTAGGTTTACCGCTCTGCTGGAGCTTTTGAACTTCCAAATAACTGACCTTCAGCCATTTTTGTAGAAATCCAGTGGTTAACGCCCCTTATCACATTTGACGCCTTTTAGTTTAGTTTCTAATGTCTCCTTTCATGGATTTTTTAAGTTCTACAAAGACAGAACATGCAATATTGCAAATATGACAGCTTCTTCTTAGGCTAAGCCTGATGCCATTGCTGCCTGTGAGCTTTCGGCATCACACAGGTTCCTTCTTAGCAAGTACCTTGCGTTCTCTTAGTTCCATCAGCCCTTGGACAGCGCCTCTGGAGTGAGGACTGTAAACTCAGACTCTGAGCCCCGGCACCCACCACACAGGACTATATTCCTGCCATCTCCACACCACACTGTAGCAGTATTTCTATGGTTTCATTTTCCCCCAGAATCCAGGTCAAATGATGCCCATCTCCCCTTCATCTCTTCTTTGCAATTTCTTTTTTTGTCTCCTTACTCCCTTCCAGCAACACAGACTCTCTCAGCTGCATCCTCTGTGTGTTTTCTCTGAGAAACCAAAGACCCCTCAAAGCCTTTGAGCATCAATCCCATTGGATCCTGGAGAGAAGGAATTGCGACCCATCCGTTACCTGTCTGTTATTGCAATGAATGGTATCTGTTCATTGCATCGACTACCAAACCCTCGAAAGCCATACCATTGAAAAAAATGCATTGAAAAAAATGCACCGAATGCGTTTTTTTTTTTAAATGGTAAAGGGTTTAGCTTAATAAAAATGGGGTTGAAAGGTTAAAAAAAGGGTGGATTGGGGGGGAAACAGCCCATTAAAAAATAAAACAAATGCATTCAATGCTTTTTTTCGATGCATTTTTTTTTCAATGGTGTGGCATTCGACGGTTTGACTGTTGATGCAATGACTATGAACCCACTGAGTCTATCCTTTTTTTAAATGTGTGATGAATGATTCACCGAAGGCCTCAAAAACACACTCCCAGTACCTCCAAACAGACGTGTGCACCCTCATTGACGGCTGACAGATATTGTGGGGACTCCACTAACTGCAAAGTACGATTCCTACGGAATCCCTCAGCTTTTACCAGGTGTTAATTTCAGGCGTATTCCATAATAATCCATAGTGATGACACCGGAAAGAAAATCGACGCTAGAGTTGATGCACCCTCATTTGTAAAGCGGGAAAAGGTGGTGGTCTCGTTATGCCCGCCCTGCTACCCTCCCACCCCCAACTTACAAATGCAGGAAAATGGAGCAGATCGGTAAAGGTGGTGCAAACAGTGTTTTCCGTCACTTTCACAACCGCTTCACCTGGAAAATGATCCCCTTCGAGTTTGTGGTGGGTGTGCGACATTTTGCAGTTTTGAATCGAGCATAAAAACCCTCATTAAGGAACTGCTCACTCATGATAAACACAGCTTATGCAGTACTGGATGACAACAACAAAATAGAAAGAAACGATAAATCTCCCCCCCCCTCCCCCAAACTGTGTTGGCAGATGCCCAGAGGGGGCGCCACTTCTCTACAGTATCGTTACTGGAACAGAACTCATGAATGATCGATCAGTCCCACTTCAACTGTTGTGCTCCCTGTGGCTCCAGCGGCATAGCCAGGATTGTCTAACACGTGCGGCCTGAAGCTAATGTAGATGGGCCCACTGCAGTGACATTAGCATGTGAAAATACCACACAGTGCTGCTGAGTGGGCATTTACAGATTTTGGGTGGGCCTTGCCCGCTCAGGCCCTACCCTGCCTACGCCTCTGTGTGGCTCTGACCCTGCTGTTTTTGTGTTTACTTCCACACTTTGAAGTGAAATACATATGTTCTGTATACCCAAAACAGCATGCTCCTCCTCCTACCATCTACGCACTCTCCTCATTCTAATTAGGGAAGGCACGCGCGCGGGTGGTCCCACTAATGCAACATGCAACTGTGAACTGCTAACTCCCAAGGTAGCTTGCCTTGCTCGAGGTGAGCTGCTAAGACTTCATATCCCGTGTGGCTCAGGGAAATTAATGTATTCATATCATATGCAAATGACACTGAATCTAATCCGTAGACTTTATAGCGTGCGGGCGGTAGGACGCACCACAACCCTGCGCTAGAGCAGCACATACACACGGAGACAACAACATGGTAGCTGAAATGGGCTGTGCGCCACGCCACGTCGTCGCACTGCTCTCAGGCTGTCGAGTGGGAGTGCAGGCAAAACACTTACTGCGCAGGCGCATCCCCTGCTTGACCCATTCTAGGGCAGGGGTGCGCAACTTGTTTCGCTGGAGGGACGAATATACCATACAATCCTATACAGTGGGTTGAAATCTCTGCGGGGACGAGCGTGCCGTAGGGCCATTGATTGGAGCACAAATTGGAGTTCAAGAAATGGTTCTTCATTTTATTTCTTTCTTTTCTACTGCAACAGATGATACATAGCCTATTAATTCCATTCCCACTTTCATTTATTTGTATTATGGGACTGAAATCATGTTTTTAACTAAAAGCAAAAGTGCAAGTATCATGATGCAAAGACAAAAACTGGACCACAAGACTTCACACACCTGTCATGATAGACCTAGTGATTAACTTTAGGCCAGAGCCAGACAACACTTCATAAATAAATGCTTGTGCCTTGGAGGGCCATAAATAATGTCCCAAAGGAACGCATTCGGACCGCGTGCCGCATGTTGTGCCACATTGGTCTAATCTAGGGAGACTGCTTCGATCCTGCATACTTAACTGTTACCATTGTTTCCCTTAACAGATAAGTGCAGCACTGGTGACTTCTGCATGAGGTAGAGTTTGATATAGTAATTGGACCAATCGGTCCACAACGGCTGAAATGCGCCACATCATTCAGTGGTAACGGTCGGCGATGATAGACTATCTGCTGGGGACCATCGGAGAAGTCTTTATCTCCATTAACACCCCACAAATTTACAAAGTAAAACATCCTTGTTGCCAGCAACATGCCCTTAGGTGGCGATGCAGCCTTTTTGAGCTACCTCTGCCCCCCCCCTTTTCTAATTTCCACACGCCAACTCTCATTCAGGCCTTCGGATCCCATTTCAGTCACCTCCCTCAGAGTTTGCACACAACATGAATCAACACAGCATTCCTCGAAATTGCACGCCCTGCATGGCAGATATGAAAGAATGCTAAAATAATTGGAAAAAAATGGAAACCATGGCCAAATATCCCAAAATGCTCCAAACTGATCCCCTATATTTCACCCGTCCAGTGTGGTGTAGAGATTTCAAATGACTTTCTGCTGCCACATCTCCGTCTATAGGGGTGAGACCACCAAACACAATACACGTACAATACAACTTTAAAGGATAACACAATTGTGATCCAAGTGAGATGATGCTTTGTGGTGTGCATTGCAATACTCTGCCACGAATGATGCGGCACGATCAGGAATGCTGCCCTCAACCATCTTTGATACCGCACGGACAACGTCCATCATCCAAAGACATCGAGGGGTTGTAGGAATTACAATGGAATGACACGGACTGTGGACACACTTCGGACAATGATGCTGACAAATACCAACATGGCATAGATGCCAACTTCCAGTCTTGCACCACCATGAGTTCATAATTACATTGCTGCTTGCCTTACAGAGAACCATGCCATCATTCCAGTACCGCTACTAATGACTACCGGAGAGTTGGCCCCCACACATGGAGCATGCTTTGAGGAGAGCATCAACTCTATAAATCCCTTCGTAAATCACTTTAGAAGCCAAGACACTCTCAACCTCTGTCAACAGCAATGTCCAGTTAAGCTGCATGACTGTGAATCCAGTCAATTTCCTGGACTATCCAAGTCGTTCCAAATCCCAAACGTCAATGGAAACAGCTGCTTCTGCAAGAGTCTCGAAAGCTCTACAACTTAGACGGCCACTTGATGGTATAGAGCCCACTTAACCAGGTGCCACACTCAGAATGATAATAACAGCAAGTGCCAAAGGGGAAATTCCAAGAGAAACTTAATATTTATGGTGATGAGTGCTCACTCAACAATTGCAAACTGCGAAATTCTTAACCCAAGCTTCTTAGGGCTCAGCAGAACCTGATTCACTGATGACGTAGCAACCAGGCTGGGTGCCCGGCTACGACAAGGATTCAAAATCCTCTCAAAAAATCGAACCCCCAAACCAGTTGCAGAAGTGGTGCTGGCCTTCCTGCTTTTCAAAACAGCAACCCCTCAAAAAAACCATCATGACAAAGTCCAAACAGAATAGGCTAATACACATTCCCCTTGCTATTCAAGAGGGGAAAACGAAAAATAGTGAAAGACTTAGAAAGAACATTATATCCAAAGAGAATTATTAAATCTAATCGAGGAAAAGGGATTTTTCTAATAAAGAGATATACAATAATTGAAACCATCCTAAGGAGCTAAAATCATACATCAAATTCAACTATTCCTTCACAAACATTTGCATCGCAAACGTACCAAAACAACATTCACCAGACAAATTAAACCTACTATCAAATTCCATTTAATTATAATGATCCTTGGCACAATTGTACACTCGTGATCACGTTCAAAGGAGACATGTCAATGCAGCAATGTAATCAAAGATAAAAAACGTATTCATAAATATGTACTGGGTAGCATGTATTTTGCTAGTTCGTGTATACAAAACCAACATGAAACATGTTTCGACTAAACCATACCATTCTGTTAGTCTTCAGCAGGGTGTGCATAATAGAACTGGAGATTCCCTTTTCTAGAGGGCTGTTCACACTCTGATATAGAAAAAGAACATATGATGCCCTTGAGCAAAGGTAATTTAAGGAAATGCACATTTCCCAAAAAGGGGGGGAAACCCCACCAACTAAAATACTTAGCCATTTATCTCAGGACTTGTTATGGGAAAACATGTGGATGGAGAAAAAGCATGACATCATTCAGGTGCAACCACTCTCGACCATTTGCTGTGTGACACTGCAAATGAAGTTACTTTACACCATGACACCTTTTCCTTAATTCACCTCTCTAGTTTGAGCTGTTCGGATCTACCCTGGATCCTCTAGGTGTTTGTCACACCCCACCCTAACCCTAGGACTTGTGTGAAAGGAATACGGGGTCTGGGAGAATTTCAAGCCGACGACACCCAGTTACTCCAGGAGGGAATTGAGGAAGGGGGATCCTACTCTACCCAGACCGGAGGTTTGCCCGCACAAATCCTGAGACACAGGAGTCCGTGGGGCAGACCAACCCGTCATGGAGGGAGATCCTGTTTCTTCATAAATGCACCGGACGGTGCCAAGTCGGCACGTGCGGCTTAAGTTGGATCCCTTTTTCCTGCTGTCCGTACACTGGAACATTGGCTTCAGAAAACAGTATCTCTCATGTATCGTGTGCACAAAAGACCTCATGACAGACCAGGAGTTTCGCTGGGAACCTCTTCCTCTTTCATACATCCCAGTTTGTCCTACAATGTTCCCCTCCACAATTGCCGCATTCATCCACTGCCCTACTCCCACCCCCGTACCTTCTACTCTCAGTCCAGGTTTTTGTGCTCCTAGGTAGAAGCGTTGCTAGGGGGGGGCTGAGGGGGCTATAGGCCCAGGTCTTTTGGTTGTAGGCCCGGATAGAAGCTCAGAGGCTACAACCAAAAGGCTATAGCTAGCCGTGAGTCCCGCCCGTCCCGACATTAGTTTAGCCCCTGATTTGTTCCAGACCTAGCAACACCCCTGCTACTAGGATCGATGTTCTGACGCGGCTGCAAGCGGTGCATTGCCTGGTACAAAACACCAACAAATACAAATATTAAATTACTAAGTATAATGTTATTCGGTTCCAGGATCACCCCTGCTCCCCCACAGCTCTCTGAGTGCCTGGTCACCGTACAGCATGTTCTGCAGCAGTGCATAACATTTTGTCCTGATACCGGTTTCTTTTTGTTCTTTTTTATTTGTGTATGTTCCAAACTGAAACTTTACAAGAAGCTGCATTTGTGTGCGAGGTGACTTAGCAAGGCGGGACCCTGACCATGTTAACGATTTCAATACCGGTTTCTGGTCTTGCCGAGTCCTGTGCTGCCTCACACTAAAGCCCAGGGGCCGGCTTTGTATCTGTGCAGTGCATCAGAACATGAAGCTTGTTCTTCCTAAGCAGGCATTTACTCTCCAAATCAATAATAAACACTCCTAAGTGTGTAATGAATTCCACCTACTCGGTGGCAGTCCCTCATACAATCAGGGGCTTCATCCAGGACTTTAAAAGGCAGGCCTCATCAGGGACGTCATTTCACCAAAATGCCAGGGGATGCGGAAGTAACATCACTCAACCCTTGACCCCCTGATGACATCACAGGAAGTGATTAGTGTGACCCCACCCCCAAGTGACATCACAGGAAGTGATGGCAAATGACCTTCACATTATTTAGATGCATCTAGCAACTGTGTCTCAAGGTGCTCTCATGTCAGCCAGATATAAGAACTGAGGAACGGAGGGAGGCATGATTTGTCCACGATTACAAAATGGGAAATGCCATTTTCCAGATTCGAAGTGGGGTCTATTTGTAAAACATACATAATTCAGAATTTCTAACAGGGTAACCGAAACCTGTAACGTAGCCTACAGTTAGTTTATGAAACATCTATAGATCAATGGGCACAGAAGTATGTGTTATCTGCGGTGTTGCTATGTTAAATTAAGCCAAAAAAGCACTGACCTGGGGAGGCGTGCGCTGCAGTTTAACCAGGAGACAAATGCTGCACAAGCAAGGCCTGAAAATGAAATCATTGACCAGGATTTAGTATCAAAAAAATTCCCTGGTTATAAATGTATGCATGATTCAGCTACAATTAAGATAGAAGAAACCTATTTGCCTGGTCAGCGTGCACAGAGGGGAGTGCACCTGATAATGTTATCTTTGCTGGAGTACAATATCTGGGAAAGGTTCTTTCAATATGCCCAAGACCCCTCATAGTTTTTTATTATGTAAGCATAATACTGGCTGTCAGAGGTATTTAAAAAAACACAATTTAATGTAATATCATTGCTGCACACATATATTCATAGCTCCACAGTTATTTAAAATTGAAAACATCCACGAGTTGCTTCTCACCCGGGGACTCACTGGCCGACTACAAGTCGCGCACCGCACACTGCCCCTTTGTCAGACCTAGTGGTGTTCAATGGTGTAGCATACATGTTGGCAGCTCCCCTGTGAGCCATGCTGTGGCCCCCCTCCAAGCTCTTTAACAAAGCACAGGGCATGCCACATCTCGAGCCGGTCCGGACCACCACGTGTGCGGAAAGTGCATGATGATTATGCCGCTGCAGGAGCATGCACTACTGCAAGTGAAAGAAGTAAATATGTTTTTTAATCAAAGCTTAAACCTTTAACATGACATAGAGAGAAGGGGTCAATGCCTGATCCGCAAATATACTGGCCGTCAGTGGTGCTTGGTGAGTTGTTTTTTTGGAGGGTGTAAATATTTGCCACAAAAATGTGATTGCGACTGAGCATAGTGAGGGCGCCCAAACTAACAAAACTGGGGTAGGGGGGTTGCCGGGGGGATTCTTCTCCCTCTCCAGAGTAAATGTTTTAAATAATGGGTTAAAATGGTGCATTACACAGCACACTTTCTGGGAAAATGTGGGTAAAAGGCCAACAATTTGTTTTGTAGGGTGTCGGGTAAATCATAAAAAAAAGTACAATAGATGCAAGTCACCAAAACTGCATTTCTCAATGCATTATCATGCCGGTCCCTGCAATATATGCCAGTATAATACATTTGTATGTTGTATGTGCCCATACATTCCCATGCTGGCTGCACCAACATATGCTAGTATTCCCATATAACACCATACTTATGTTTGCTTTAAGTCTTTTTTCTATAGTATCATTGCAGGCACTGGGCACAAAACTGCCAATATATGCCATTACTCCTGTGTATGTCCATACTCCTGTTGGTTTGGCCATTAAAAATGACATGTCACAATACGAAAACCTGTCCAAACTGGTTCCAATGTAAGCCAGTCTAGACCAATGTAAGAACACCTGCCTGATTCATCATAGATGCTCAGTTAATAAAAAGTAATGATACAGTGAAGAACATACAGCCCGCTACACTAAAACATCAGTCTAACGAGGTAACACTTATTATCAAGCTTGCTTTTTTAAAGATGCTTAGTAATAAATGTCATGCCATAGTAAGTAATGGCTAGACCGACTGCACCAAAATGCCAGTCTAGCCAGGGAATGGCACACATGAACTTGCATTTGCCCACAAACCAGTAAAACTTGTAAAGTCAATAAAGGATGTGGCAAAAATGCTCCAGTGATCCCCAGTCTACCAGAGCCTTACACACACATGCATCCCCTTTTGCCCACCAGTCACTCACCCATACATCTCCTCCCACACTCACTCACACTGGATTCACCACACAGGCACACACCAAACCCCACCCAGAGCATTTAAACACACACTGCCACATGTATGCTCATTCACCCACCAGTCACTCACTCACACCTTCTCTTACATGCACTCATTGCATTCTCTACACTGGCACTGCACACACACTCCCAGAACTTTTAAAAACACACCATCACATTCACAATCATTCACCCACCAGTCACTCACACACACACACACATTTTCTTACATCCACTCATTGCATTCTCTACACAGGCACACACCCACCCACCCAGAACATTCAAAAACACACGTCACATCACTTCTCATTCACACACCAGTCACTCACACTTTCTCTTGCATCCACTCATTGCATTCCCTACACAGGCGCACATCCGCCCACCCAGAACATTCAACAACTCACATCACATTACTTCTCATTCACCCACCAGTAACTCACACTTTCTCTTACATCCACTCATTGCATTGTCTAAAATGACACCCACCCAGAACATTCAAAAACACACATCACATCACTTCTCATTCACCCACCAGTCATTCACACTTTCTCTTACATCCACTCATTGCATTGTCTACAATGACACCCACCCAGAACATTCAAAAACACACATCACACCACTTCTCATTCAGCCACCAGTCACATACATACATCTGACATGCACTTCACACATGTAAAACACACATCATATTACAAATAAAAGCATTCTTACCTTTTTCCTGCAGATTCGGTCCGTCGTCCAGGCCCCCTCGACTCCTCCATGCTGCTCAACTGTATGTGAGGAAGCCGAGGGAGAAGTGTTTGAAGCTAAACGTGGCATGTGACATTTGCCACATGTCACGGTTAGCTCCAACCCCTACTGAGTGCCTCCCCGGCCAAGCCTTCACCCTGATGGGACCGGGCCGGGGACTCACCAGATCTGGAGGGCCTGCTACACCAGGAGCACCCGTTTGTTGTTTTTTACATTTAATGTTGGGGTCGCAAGAGAGTGCCAGGGGTTGCAACTGTGGCCCCCAGGGGTCGCAGTTGTGACCCCTGGCAACCCCCAAATAGCATCCCTGGGCCTCATCAATTGATCTTGAGTTTTGAAGTCTTATACGACTTTGGTTGGATCACCCCTGAGCGGGAGAATTCAATTTCCACGTGTGACGAATCGGCTTCCGGGGAATCAGTAGTCCAGGGATGAATATCGGTTTCTAAACCATCAATCAGGCCCACACCTCTAGTACACCGGAAGGGATCCAAACAGATTGCTAACATAAGCAACTTATAAACCTCCTTGTTCAATTTGGGTAACATGGACGGAACGACAGACCTATCTCTACAAGGTCATCGATCGTTGGTTAGTTGCAACAAATCGAAAATGCAATTCTTACTCAATGAAAAAAGGGACTATCTAGTCAAGTTTGTATACAAATATCTACTTTATTTATATCACAACAGTGTATAAGGTAAGGCAAGGAACCCTCTTTTTTTATAAGGGGGCTTGACTCCAGAGGGTAAGGCGAACGTTTGGAGAAAAGAGTGGAGTCAGCAGCTACCCTGGTCATTGACGCTTTGGGAGGCAGTGGAGCTAAATTAGCACATATCTATTAGCTCTTAACATAAAATAAACACAAAGAAGTTAGATTCTTTTTCAAACATAAAAGGTTGAGATTTATTAAATTTTCAAGAGTAAAAAAACCTTTTCGAGAGTAAAAAAGCAAAATATGCCATCCTTGGAACAGAAAAACATTTTTTACACAAGGTTATGCAATGATTGTGCATATAGGTGGGTTAGTACATCAATAGTGACTGTAATTACATATACTGCTAGTGTTGCGGCAGTACGTAAAAATTGTCGACACACACAGAGTTCAGGTGTTTCTAGTTCGGTGAGTAGATGAAGCGGCCAGCGGTTGAGAATGTGGAACCTGCTGGTGGATGCACCAGACTGTCTTCAGGACTGGGGGAGCTTTTGAGCACAGAGGTGTTTGTTAAGTGCCAGGCACCTGAAAATGGTGAGGCAAAGGATGGCGTGTTATAGGGGAAGATTTAAAAACAAGGGGTGTTCGGAGAAAGACACTGCGGAAAAAGGAACCTACCTAGGGTAGTTGGAGCGTCATGGCTAGCGTGGTTTGAAATGGGCCAGAATCTGGGTAAGTTGCTGGCGATTAGTTGAGTCCGAAAATGGACTGACGGTCTCTGAAACAAGTTGGAAACGCGGGTTGGTTGGCATGTAATGAATTACAATGAGCAATATAAGCAATGGTGGTAGGTGAACAGTTACCTGGTCTGGTCAGAAAATTGAGTCCCAGGTGGTGCTAGATGAGAAGATGTCTCTATATAGGACACGGGGTAGCCGCGGTCTGTTGTAGACAAAAGAGAGAAGGGGAGTTGGCCATTAGGCAGCTAGTTGCAGAGGTAAGAAGTGGTTTGTGAGGCGTACTGATACAAGCGTCGAGATGTCATGCTGTTGGTGCACACTTGGAAAATCAATAACGAGTGCCAGTGATCAAGGTAGTTGCCTGGGTAATGAAAAGGCATAATGGTGCAGGCATCAAAATATTTTGGTGCTAGTGTCCAGCGGTCTATTCAATATCGAGTGTCTGTGGTTGATTTTACGTGCTCCTTCCCCGACGCCCTGGAGGTTCACCGGCAATCCCAAAGACTACTAGTCCGGGTCCCCACAACGAGCATGCGCAGATACAGTGACACTACCCGCTCCACGCATGCGCCTTTTTTGAGCGTGCCTTTAACTAATTCGATCTATATACGCATGCGCGCGTATCAAAACAGCTCCGTCAGTCGCCGACACAGCTCGACTGCAGAGGTAAGCTTTTGCTTCAGACCGCTCCCATTTCCACTAAACACATGGGCACCACCAGCCTTAGCGGTCCTGCAAGCTAGTTGCCACTACTCACTGCGTCTACATCACGGGAGACCCAACCCTCGTGAGACACCAGTCTTTTGATTGTAACCAAAACTTGCATCTGCACAGGCACCTGCCCTTTGTTGATTTCTTAGTCTCACTTTCAAGCCGCAATAATAAATAGTAATAAAATAACAATCACAAACAACGAGTCGACCACAGACACTCGATATTGAATAGACCGCTGGACACTAGCACCAAGATATTTTGATGCCTGCACCAGTATGCCTTTTCATTACCCAGGCAACTACCTTGATCACTGGCACTCGTTATTGATTTTCCAAGTGTGCACCAACAGCATGACATCTCGACGCTTGTATCAGTACGCCTCACAAACCACTTCTTACCTCTGCAACTAGCTGCCTAATGGCCAACTCCCCTTCTCTCTTTTGTCTACAACAGACCGCGGCTACCCCGTGTCCTATATAGAGACATCTTCTCATCTAGCACCACCTCGGACTCAATTTTCTGACCAGACCAGGTAACTGTTCACCTACCACCATTGCTTATATTGCTCATTGTAATTCATTACATCCCAACCAACCCGCGTTTCCAACTTGTTTCAGAGACCGTCAGTCCATTTTTGGACTCAACTAATCGCCAGCAACTTACCCAGATTCTGGCCCATATCAAACCACGCTAGCCATGACACTCCAACTACCCTAGGTAGGTTCCTTTTTCCGCAGTGTCCTTCTCCGAACACCCCTTGTTTTTAAATCTTCCCCTCTAACACTCCATCCTTTGCCTCACCATTTTCAGGTGCCTGGCACTTAACAAACACCTCTGTGCTCAAAAGCTCCCCCAGTCCTGAAGACAGTCCGGTGCATCCACCAGCAGGTTCCACATTCTCAACCGCTGGCCGCTTCATCTACTCACCGAACTAGAAACACCTGAACTCTGTGTGTGTCGACAATTTTTACGTACTGCCGCAACACTAGCAGTATATGTAATTACAGTCACTATTGATGTACTAACCCACCTATATGCACAATCATTGCATAACCTTGTGTAAAAAATGTTTTTCTGTGCCAAGGATGGCATATTTCGCTTTTTTACTCTCGAAAAGGTTTTTTAACTCTTGAAAATGTAATAAATCTCACCCTTTTATGTTTGAAAAAGAATCTAACTTTTTTGTGTTTATTTTATGTTAAGAGCTAATAGATTCGTGCTAATTTAGCTCCACTACCTCCCAAAAAAGAATCCTACCAAAGCGTCAATGACCAGGGTAGCTGCTGACTCCACTCTTTTCTCAAAACTTTATATCACAACAGACAGTTATAGCAAACTACAAAATACAACCCTTCCTATAAAGGAATGCACAGGACAGACAGTTTCAAATTAAGGACAAGGGATGCATTGTGGATACTGACAAGAGGGTAGTCGGTAAAGTAATTAATTGCAATAGTTCAAGGATAATTTGTTTCAACACAAAGGAAACAATGGGTTGTAAAATGTCACTAAGGGCCTTCAGAGAAGGACCAAGGGGGCAGAATGTACAATGTGTTAGTAGACGTTCTTGGTGCTCAACAGGGTCAAGTCGTTTCAAGGTGCCTCGCACCTTCTGTGACACAGTTCAAGACGGGAGCCAGTTGCGGTTATCAGGCGTAAGGCAGTTTGGCGAGCGAGGCTGGACGAACGGCTGCTGGCTGGCCAACATAGTGGCTCAGGGTCAGGAATTGTTGTCTCAGTGCTGGTCGGCGGGTCTGAAGCACTGGTCACGGTGTCTCGGACGGCGTGGGTGACTGCGGCGTGATAACAGTTAGCAGTGCCATCAGTTACAGCTTGAGGGGTTTGATTGGCTCGATGCTTGTCGATGCACTCCTCTTAGCTTCTTCACTGGGCTCATGTCATTCTTTAAGGCAGACGGCCCAAAGATAAGCAGAGTGTTGCAGGCACCAGCCTTGTCATGGGTTTGGTTCAGAGACTCTCTGGCACTTCCCACCTAGGAAACTTGCTGCAGAGCCTAGCAGAGCACGCTATCTGCTGGCTTGGTACTGGCTCTAGAGCTTATGAAGGGTCCTCTGGATTCAGTTTCCCCCTCTTTTCCCTGTGAGATATTTAGGGAAGGGTTCTTGCTTCCCTCTTGGAAATCCGGCCTTCCTCCGCTGGTGGAAGCTGTAAGGCAGACTGTACCTTCCGCCAGGGTCCAAATGAGTTCATCTTGTTGCTCCTTGCAAATTCTTCAGATGATCTGCTCAAAAGAGGGGCTCAGCCCTCTTTTGAAGCCAAAGAGGTCACAGTGATTGGTGTAGGCTAAGCCTTCCTTATTGAACCAATCCTGGGTCCCCACCAACAATCTCCTGTATGCATGAGGTCATAACCAGAGTGCCTTTTAAAAGGTAAAGGGGTGAAAACATGCAACACTAAGTCCCACCCATCTTCCTGTCAGTTGTGGATCAAAGGGTCTCTCTAGTTAATGGAGCTCTCTGTGGTTCCTGATTAAAGCGGCAGGTCTCCCTTGACGCTGGGGCGAGAACAGACTTTCTGTCTCCTGCAAACCACATTCATGTACCTTCTGAATGGGGTCCCCCTGTGGAGGTTGCCTAATGTAAACACCTAGTCCCAGACATGACAGCACACTGTCATTAATACTTTAGGGTGGGAGCTGTCTTCAGGTTGACACAGTGCACATCAAAGGTGTTGGGGTTTCCTGTCTCTTTTGTTAGTCCTGCGACCAGGGCCCCTGTGGGCCTGTTTGAATTAAATCTGATTAATATGCAAAGCTGCCAACCATGCAAAGGCAACAAAAGGATAGGGCGGATCATTGGAGCATTTGTTAGTGATCAGGCTGGTCATGGCAGGAGGAAGGCTTTTCCCTCCCCCTTCTGAGATGCCTTGATGAACTCTTGGTTGTCATTTCCCAACTAAATATGAGAGGGGGACAGCACCTGTATGGTGTGTCCACCCAGAGTACATGGGCCTATGTGTATGCCATGCAGTGAGCATAGGAACATGGGTGTGGATTAGCCCCACACATTTTGCAGAGGTTCTTCTACCATCATTCAATTTCTTTTAAAATTCCCAAAAACCCAGGAGAGTGCGCACCCACCGTGTGGATGGATGAATTCCTCACAATGGTTCGTCCAGAGATTAGACTTTGTGCTGTCCTCAGTATTTGCTCAACGGTGAAGCTATATTTGTTGGTATAAAGAGATGGGTTGATGGTTACGGCTTATGCCGGTCCACTTATGGTTCTCAGTTCTAGTTTGTGGGCAGTTTCTCATGAGTCTTCAATCTTTTTCTGGCATGAGAGAGCTGTCAACGCATGTCGGCGTGCCAAGCAAAATAGGTGTTGTTTTTAAGAATAGATAAGAGAAATGGTTCTTTTAATCTTTGTCACAAACAAGACTATGCCCACTGTGTTCGTCAACACTTGCGTCGGTATTACAGGAACCTTGCAGTGGTGCAAGTGCAATTAGTGCAAGGGGAACAATTGTCCTGGCCCAAAAACATATTATTTAAATTACTTTTTGCATCAATGCAATGTTTGCCCTAGTCCTTTCCCTAGTGGCAAGCGTGCCCTTGCAAAAAATGCATTGAAAGAATATGTTTTTGCACTTTTTTTGCCCTAGTGCTAACTGCACTTGCATGGAGGCCACATTTCTGTAATATTGCACATTCTGCCTAAAAATTCCACTGTACTACTGAGGGATAAGCAAGCAGTCACCATGTCTGAAACCTCTGCTTGGATTTATCTATTTATTTTATTTTTTTAATGCCATTACTAGTTTTTTGTGTGTCTGTCTTGAAGGTAATGACTGGTGGGAGTAAAAGGGGAGGCTTGCAAAATATCTCCTCTGGGCATTTGGGCACTGGCATGACGTCAAGCATGTATTATGCCAACCTCACTATTGGCAGGCTTGCAAGAGGGCTCTCACTCCACAGCAGCCTCCAGAAGAGCAAAGCCTGCAGACCCAATTCTAAGTTTAGGTTGCTTGAGATCATCTATTAGTGCATGTGTCTGAAACCTTTGGCTCTTCAGATGTTTTTGACTACAACTCCCATCAGTCTTAGCCAGCCTATTTAATGTTCAAGGATCATGGGAGTCAGAGTCCAAAACACCTGGAGAGTCACAGCTTGCATACCCCACTATGATCAGGCTAATTCGATAGGAATAGGTCTGTGTAGGGATGGGGAATATTGTAAAATTGAGTCAAATTGCTGCATATCCGAAACGTCAACAGGGATGCTAGGAGGTTTGGAGTTTATGTTTATGGTTCATGTTCAGAGTTTGTGTTCAGAAGAGATATTTATTAACATATTTATTCCAGTGTTTTGTACAGCACCAGCTTTCAGAGAGCAGTGCTGAAGGGCGAAGGAGAGGAGGGGAAAAGGGCGTGGGGGGTTCGGGAAGTGAGGAAAACAAAGGGGGCATAGGGCATGTGGATCCAAACTAAATGTGGTCCCATGGGCTGCAGTCCTGTTGTTCTGGCTGCTGAGACAGTAGAGCAATAGAGACAACAGCGGGACAGGACGTGGGCAGGAACACCACATTCAATGCAAGCCCTTGAGCTACAGTAGTAGGGTTCTGTCTTCCAAATTGGAAGTGCAAGAAAGAATTGGGGGGAGCGGTGAGGGAACTCCAAACCCAAGTCCGCTAGTCGTAGACCTTGGGTGTCTGATAGAAGGGAAGTGTGAGATTGACAGAGGGAGCAGTTTACCCTGAAACATTCCATGAAGGCATGTGAGGTCTTTACAATGAACCCTATATCCTGGGTGGTGCGTATCGGGGGATCCTATAACAGTCGCAAACTGATGAGCGGGTTCTGAGTGCAAGGTTCAAACAGGTGTTGCCTTTTGAAGGAACAGACTTATAAGTTCTTTTCTGAAGCAGAGGTTGATTTCTTGGAGCCTCAGGGTTGGTGGAAGGTCGTTCCATCCCATGGGACTGGGCACTTTGAATCTGATCCTACCAGCAAATTTGGGCACACTGAGGAGGCCAGTGTTGTCTGATCTCAAACTCCGAGGTGGCCGCTGCCATTTCATCATCATTCTAGCTCTGACAAGTAGCTAAGTGTCCTCAGTTTGGCAAGAGGGGGAACACTGCACTCACCAGTACGTGCCCTCATACTGGGAAGCAGGAACATACTGTGCTCAACGGTAGCATGTGTGAGACCAGCATGGTGTCAAGAGAGACACAGACTTAAAGGTAACGGTTTGAAATCTTTATTTAATAAAGTGCTGGGGTTGGTGTAATACCTAACTGTAACTGGCCCTAACTCTAAAGGGATTTTTCCCTCAACTGATGTTTCTAAAGGCTGTCGATGTCTGCAAGTCCAAAACAAAATATGTCTGTGTCTAAACCTATGCTTGCCCTCACTCTTTGACAAAATGTGGTAAGAAGTCTTCTTAAAAGAAAATAGCGGTTCCAAAAAGAAATGTAAACCAATGTTGGTTTTGGGTGGTTGTCCTACCAGGTGTAGTTCCGCCAATGTCATAAAAATTAGTACAATCAAAAAATGGGCTGTTTGTGAAACCTTCTCCATAGGATTCCTGCAATATTTTCAAAAAACGTTCAAGATCTCTGGTTCCTTGGGGTTTCCTTCCCCAAGCTTCAATTCTTTCAAGTATCAAAATAGAATACAACACAGTTCCTCGTAGGCTTCTCAGGGTTCCCTCCCCCAAGCTTAGGCCCCTTTGATGCAACACACAAAGGTTCAGCTTCCATAAACTCTGTAGGCCTCTCAGGGTTCCCTTCCCCAAGCTTGGGCCTTCTTTTCTGTAACACAAAAGTTCTACTTGTCAGTAATAGCAGAGGGAATTAGAGTGTTATTATTCACCTCTTCCGGTACCAAACAAGAGAACACCGTGGCATTAGATCCAGAGAACTTCTCCTTTCACTCTTTCAATAAGTTTACATGGTAGATCTGTGTCTTCTGGCGACAGTCTGGTAGGGCGTTCTTAAAACTACACAATCCTGTCTTGTCCAATACCTCATATGGCCCATGTCAGTTAGAAATAAGCTTGTTAGCTGAGGTAGGACGTTTTGCCCGATGGAGAAGGACCTACGGGAGATTTTCGTGTCATAAGATGCTTTTTTTGGCTTTGGGCTCTACCAACGTGGTCTTGTACCAGTGATTGAACAGCTGTCATGTGTTCTTTTAACCGAGAGGCTGTCTGGGAGAGTGGTATTGTAGCTTCTTCCCTTTCCTCCCATGTTTCTCGAAGCATGTCTAAAACATCTCTGGCTTCTGGCCCATACAGTAATTCGAAGGGTGAGAAACCAGTGGAGGTTTGAGGTGTTTTTCTTATGACAAAAAAGACCCATGTAATCATCTGATCCCAGCTGGTTCCGTCCTTGTCAACTCATTTCCTAATAATGGTCATAGCGATCTTTCTTGTTAAACCGTTCAACTAATCAGTCTATTTGAGGATTCTAAACGGACGTCTTCAAGGTGGTTATATGAAGTAGCTCTTTTACCTCGCCCATGAGATTACTCATAAAGGTGGTACCCTGGACCATTAGTATTTCTTTAGGGAAGCCCACTCAAGAGACGAATGGAAGTAAATGATTTAATATCTTCTGGGTGGTATTATTAGGCTGGGGAAATGCCTTCAGGTATCCAGTGGCGTAGTCAAGTGTTCCCTAACTTGGATTTTTCAAAGGACCCAATAATATCCATCCCAATCCTCGATAATGGTATTTCGATGATGAGTAATGGATTTAAAGGGGCTGATGGTGGTAAGTGAGTGCTGGTACGCTGACATATTTCACAAGTCTGGATGACATTTTTCATATCGACATGCATCCCTGGCGAGTACAATTTGCTAGGTAGGTGTGCCTGAGTTTTGGCCTGGCTCAGATGTCCTCTTGTAAGATTTAAGTGTGCGATCTCGAGCACTATCTGTTTGTGACTTTGTGAAACTACTAGCTGTGTTTTTTGTATCCCTTCCAAAGTAACATCCCCTCTATACAGGAGTCCTTTCTTTAAAAAAAGAAAATGCCCCCTCCCTTCCCAGCCTCAGACTCAGGTACAACTCGTAGGAGGGCTCATCGAGTAAGGGATCATTTCGCTGAGCAAAGGCCAAATCGGGAAGTATGTCAGAACTTTTGTCACTAATGGGTGGAGGTTGGATAGAACTAGGATGGGCATGAGCTTCCTCAAAGCCTAAAGCACCCCTGTCAGTGGTATCTTTCTCAGCCTCTTCTTTGAGGACAGGTAGCATCGTCCTTTCAAGTATCCCTTGGGCTATATGATCCCCTGCCTGGATCTGAAAGGCCTATTCCCCTTGATTTTGTAGTAATGCTTTTGCATCCCCTCTAAAATCAGGGTTGATCACCCCTGCCAGGTCATGTAGGTTCCGACAGGTGGAATAAAGACAAGATCAGTAGGGATGAGAAGTCTTTCTTTTGGCAGGATGGTTTCCGACCAGCTATTACAAAGATCAAACCCCACAGAACCTTTAGTGGCCACTGTGGGGTTGGCGGCCTCCTACTTAATTTCTCATATTTCAGGGTCCCCAACCTGTTTTGGGTGAATTGCATCCCATTCCTGACACCATATGTGAGACAGGCATGGTATCAAGAGAGAGACAGACTCAAAGTTAACAGTTTGAAAACCTTTATTTAATAAAGTTCTGTGGTTGTGTAATACCTAACTGGCCCCAACTCTATAGGGATTGTTCTCTCAACTGATGTTTCTAAGGGCTGTTGATGTCTGCAAGTCCAAAACAAACTATGTCTGTGTCTAAACCTATGCTTGTCCTCAATCTTTGACAAACAGCGGTAGGAAGTCTTCTTAAAAACAAATAGTGGTTCCAAAAAAGGCTGATTTTAGACGGTTTTCCCATCAGGTTTATAATGGCAAGGAGGGGAACGCTGCGCTAAAAGTGCCCGCATTCTGGCAAGCAGGGGCACACCCCTGTGACCAGAGTCCTCATTCTGGCAAGCAGGAGCCAGAGTCCTCATTCTGACAAGCAGGGGCACACCCCTGTGACCAGAGTCCCCATTCTGACAAGCAGGGGCATACTGCGCTCACCAGTAGCTAAGTGCCTTTATTCCGGTAAGCAGGAGAACGTTGTACTCACCAGTAGTTAAGTACCCGCATTTTGTAGGGTGATCAGATGTTTTGCCAGGACAGTCCTGGAATTGGGATCTCTGTCCTTCCTGTCCCGCGAGTCCGGTTTTGGGCAGAGGGCGGGTGACAACAATAATAATTGTACTTATTTTCAGAATTTTGAAGTTCGAGGATTGGCTCGAACCCCCAACCGTTCAGGTACGAGCCACGACACCTACTGACTGTGCCACAGAGATTGGCTTGAAAATGATTGTTCAGCAAGCCATGGAGAAATCAAGTGGAGGAAACGCTTGTTTTTAATTAACCTGCTAAGGTTCACAGACAAAACTGAACATCATATACAATTTATAGAAAGGAGAAGTGCTGGAAATAGTGTTGGGTGGTGGTTGTTGGGGCGTGTTGGCAGCCCGGCAGTAATGGGCGGGCTGCAATGTGGTAGTCCTTCTTTTATGTTGTTGGCCGTCCCGGTTTTTCGTTTTGGAAGTCTGGCCATCCTACCATTTTGGCAAACAGCAGCACGCTGCCCTCATCAGTATTTAAGTGCCCCTATTCTGGCCAGCAGAAGCATGTTGCACTCATCACTTTCTTCTACTTACCATTATTATGTGGAAAGATGTTTTTCCCGAAAGAAACGTAGCGCATTCATGCTCTTTGCACATTTGCTTCTTACATCAGGGAAACAGATGTTGGCCCATTTCTGGCCATTTTTGCTTCGCACCATAATCAAGAAGCGACAAACCTCGTGCAAAATACCACTTTGCCAAACGCAAGATGGCCTGGCGCGCAGCCCAGGTTTTCCTGACGCAACAGATCCCCGGGGACAAAGTGGTACGTGCACGGATTACGCCGGCACGCCACTGAATATCTTGGGTGGCCCTGGCCTGCCTTCCCTTGCAGGGTTAATCTGACCTGTCGCGGCTCTCCCTCCGCTGGCGGCTATCAACGGCCACAAAAGCTTTCATATCTGCCTGAATGCTTCGAATGTCTTAAACAAAGAAGGGACAATAGGTCTGGTCGATGGGCCTTCTGGGGTGCACGCTCTGTGCATATTAGACACGCTCCCTTTCTAATTACGTGTCCTGCCTGTTGTCCAGGCGGTCGGTTCTTTGTTGATGAAAGAATGTCTATGCCACTCAGGGCCCTAGAGTGGTGGTTAAGTTGTCAACTGTGAAACCACGAGACCTGCAATCTAATGGGGACTTTGCCACTTCGCTAAATTGTGTGTCGCAGGCTAAATCACTTTTTCCCCCCCTGTGCCCTGTTTTCTTTCACTGAGAAGACTGGGGGTGCTTCGCTGCAGGTTAAACACTGATATTAAGGGCTATATAAAAACGAGGCATTTGGACTTTAGATGTATGCAATTGCCAAAAGTGAAGTGGGGGACTGGAGGCCAAACAACCGGTTCTGCGTGATGAAGCCCACTTATGAGGTTTCTACAATCACTTTTGGTTCTCTGTGCATTAACAGGCGAGAATTGCCCATTTGCTTGTCAGTTTGGTATCACCCGCAAGGAAAGTCCAGCACGGAAATTCCAGGCAATTCTTCTCTGAACAAGAGTACCAACTGCAACCCCTGGCACTGTTAGTGCCTAGTGGGACGCTATCAGTGAGACCTTATGCTAAGCGCAGAGATCAAAGGACCCACGTCTGCATCGCCCTTACTAACTTAGTGCGAGTCCTCCGGTGTTTCAACAAATGCCAAAAATGGGAGAGTCCCTCTGCTGCGATCAATAAAGACCAATTATCTGCTCTAGGGCTTGGTGCCAACTCAGTAGGGGCCCACTCTCTACGTGATGTAAGCAATGTTGCAGGCCGGGTATTGCTTACCAGGAGAATGCCCACAAACCACCCTTTTGGTGGACATATTCATTAAGGGCCAGTGTGGCAATGCCACGTGCCTCTCTGCACTGTGTATGGCTGAGGGAGTCACGAATAACTTGATATTTACTGAAGGGGCCAATGTGCCTTAGAGGCAAACTAGTGTAATGGGATTTAATCTTATTTCACAAACGCTAACCCTTATTTGTTTTTTTGTTTGTTTGTTTGTTTGTTTGTTTGTTTATTAATTTGTAAGGCGCACCAAACCCAGAGGTAACTGGGCGCGCGTACAGGGATACTTTAGGCTTAGGTTACACAGTGAGACATCAAGGCAGAATTATACAAACATGAGTGCAAAAGAATATACAGAGTAATAGCCAGTATACAACACAAGATCAGAAGTCATACTCATATACCATAATTTAGTTAGTAGTTTGTGCTCATGGTCTACAAAGTTGCAGTCTTCTGATTGCCAAAATTGGAGGCGAGATCTGCTTTCATGTGGCCCTAGCAGGCAGTGAGAATTTGCAAATTATAAGGCCCTCTCGAAATGGAAGGGATGGTTCTTCATCATGGTGGAGCTGCGAGCCCGCGGGGAGGCCCGGGCTCTGCCTCGACAGGGAGAGACCTTGAGCTCCCGCTCCTTGTTGAGGGTTAACATCCAGAAGCCTGTTGCGGGGCAGAGATTCTCCTTGGCAGCCTGCACCGGGCTTTGATTGATATCCCGTCTTGTAAATCCCTCCGCTGTCATCTCAAGAAATGATTAAAAAGTAATTCTGAGGATTTCTGAGTGCACCGCCACCAACCCCCCGTTCCTGACTTGTCTACGTGTCTGCCGATGCAGCCTGCCCCCGGGGAGTTGAGGGTAACTCAATGCGCATTCAATCCACGGCCCCGGATGGGATTGTCAAGGAGGAGCGGGGGTTGCATCCGAGATTATTGCCCACTTGGCGAAGGAGGAAGGCCACCAATGGCTGAGCTGGACCTGCTTGGCTGATGGCGTATATCTGCCATTTCAAAGGACTGTTGGAACTCAGAAAATCTCCTGCCTAGTCGCCCCTTTTGATGCAGCTGATCATGTAAAGGGGAAGGACTTTGAATCGTTAGGTTGTTCTAGATCCAGGCCTGGGGCCTAGTGGTTAGAGAATACGTAAATTGGCCCGGCAGAGTCCAGCTTCACGGGCATAAAAATAACAGATCCGGAAAGACCAAACAAATGGTCCGCAATGACACACATGTTTTGCAGTGGTGAACAGGCCAAAAGAAATGTCCCGGTCATGAATAAAGCATATTTCCCAAAGGATATGGGATATAGAGAAATATATTCTTCTGATTATTGTGCCCCCGCCCAGCGCTCACTAACCATGTCAATATCTCAAAAACGGGAAATAACGTATGTAACTTATAGACATGCTACAGAGTTGCCTATTTAAAAAAAAATATGTTTGACAATTTTGTTAAGCAGAGTCTACATCCGTAGGATGGTTTCAACACATACAGATTGACACACGGCGAGAGGTCAGAGACTTTGAGGGGCCCCCTTGTAACTCTAGCATTGTGCATGATCTTCCGCGCACCCTTCTGATTTTTGGCGGGCTCCCTAAATTACATGTAGGGAGGCAGCATCCCATTATATCGGGTTTTCTGTAGCTAATAGAACACAAATGCTGAATTGGCTTCTTCTTACATTTGGCCGATGCGACAGGATTAAAGAAAATAGAACGTAGGGTTGCGTCATAGTAAGATGACCGTCTTCTATAGCCAGAAGCGCCCTTGATGGAGGCTGACATTGGTCCCACGGAAAAGTAGCTCATCTCAGCACCTTCCTGGATCCAGATTTTGGGACAACTTTCTGCCACAGCTTAAAACAGAGGGCTGCTTCCTGAAATTCCAGAAAAGGGCTGAAGACGTATCTCCTCTTTCTGCCGGGGGCGTCCTCATTCCCGGCACCACACCCAGTTAATACTAGCGGTTCTGATGCTTCATCCTTCTCTCTCTCGACTGACAGAGCAAGGAGTGTTGCTAGGTCTGGAAAAGATCCAGGGCCACGCTAATGTTGGGACTCGAGGCTTGCTAGCCTTTTGGTTGTAGTGCCAGGGCTTCAATCTGGGGCTATAACCAAAACACCTGGGGCTATAGCCCCCTCCCAGCTCCCCCCTAGCAATGCCTCTGGCCAGAACTGCCTCCTGCTGGCCAGAAGCCTACAAACGGCACCACGCTGCTCCCACTGAATCCCTAATCCCTAATCCCTTGCCCACCAGGAAATTGACCAGCTGATTTCCACATCCAGCCCAGCTTTCAATTGACGAGCACACTCCCCCCGAACCCCCTAACCAAATCACCATGGGGCCTCCAAAAGCAGCTCACGGTGCTTAACAAATCCCGAACAAACAGATCAACAGAGGCAGAAGACAATGAAGGCAAAAGCCCTTTAATGTCAATTTTCCAGTCACGAGCCCTGCTCGGAAGCTTAGCATCCACTGAATTCTGACTCATGTGCGCCAAAGTTTTAGTTGTTGTTCTGAAGTTGTGCATTTCTGACAAAATAAAAATGCATTTCAGAAATGGCACTCTCATTCCCCCTAAAGAGCAGATTGTATGGTGTACTCTGAGGCGGATCCGGAGGGATTCAGAATCACGGCGCCGCCCGTCTGTCTCTAGCTTTCGATAGTCTTTTTTTTTTAGAAAAGCTTTTATTTCATAACATATTTTCTCGTACTGCTGACAGGTCTAAGTATTGGTCTTTGAGAGGGTCCTCCCAGCTTGTTAGATCAAGGCTGGGTCAATAACAATTAATGTCTGCACACAGCTCAGGCTTATTTCAGTGTCGAAAAATATATTCATTTATTCCGGCTTCGGCGAGAGCAGGATTAGCAGAGGATTTAAAATGCTTCTTTGCATCAGAGATGTATCAACATACAGCAGTGCGCAGGAAACTTTTTCAGGCGGAACCAGAAATGACAAGACATTTTTCGAAGGGGAGGGAGGAAGATTGGGCGCACCACTCGAAAACATCAAAACCTCCAATCGAGGATCGTCATAAAAACCCTCATGCATAAGGATGAGGGCGGGACACAAACAATTGGAGGGAGTTTACATATTCCCTGGTTATCATGGACACCCACTGGACTGTGCATACAGAAGGATAAACGGGTCTCTCATCCCCCGGCGTCAAGATGTCCAGGAACCGGGAGACTATAGGGCTTCGTTACAAGTTTGTCGATATCCTGCTGTTATTACCGGCGTGATATCTGCAAACTGTAATTCTGTTTCCTCCACTTGGTCTGCTGGAATTACCAGCAGATTCCAAGTGGTGGAACCGCCGGTAAGCTCCATTCCGTGCAGTCCTACAGGACTCCATGCAGGGATTTGATGGTGTTACCGGCACCGGTATTATCGGGCTGGTAATATCAGCAGTTTTTTGGCAGTAGGATGGTGGAAATACCTCCAGCTCAGAGTTGGAGGTAAATCCACCACCCTAACGGAAAACTTGGAGTGTGACGGTGCGGTAACATGCCGGTATGTGGTAATACCAGCACATTATTACCGCAGCGGCACACTCATAATGAGGGCCTATGTAATGGTATGTTTGAAATCTTTTAGTATGCTTGCCTAATAAATATTCCGGCTTGACTAACTAATATTCGTCCTATGCTTTAAGTCGGATGCCAAATAAAAGAGGGATCGAACAAGGGGGCATTTTGTTGTAAAGTGTGCAGGGCTTGGCCTAATGGTGGAGGGGGGCACCTTCCCCAAACTAGACATCATAAGACCCTACAAGCAGGTATTTTACACCCCTCTGCATGGTCTCGGGTGGCCTTGCTTTGCATCCAGCCTGCATATTGTAAATACACCTCTTTCTCGATTTGTAAATATACTGCTGTCCACAAATAAAAAAGACCTCTCTTGGCATTTAAACAACAATTTAGTCAGTGATTAAATCACCCTCATTCTTAAATAGATCACTGATGGGAAAGCAGAGGTAGACCCTAAAATCAAAGACCATTTGGGGACAGGGTCGGACTGGGACAAGAAATAGGCCCGGTCACCCAAAACAAAGTGGCCCACCCATTGCCTAAAAAAAAGTGTCCCACCCCTCGCCTCACGACCCTTGACCTCTGATGACATCACCAGAAGTGATGTCATTTGACCCCACCCCAAAGTGACATCCCGGGAAGCGATGAAACGCGACCTTTCACCCCTTGACAAAACAGTAAGTGGCATCAAATAGCATTGTTTATAAGTACACTAAATTACTGTGAATCCAAGCAGACGTCCAAGGCCACACGATAATATGTTATTGTATAGCATTTACGCTTAAACTCTTTTTTATAGAACAAGTATGCATACAATACCACCCAACCTGTGTTGGTACTCATTTATCGACCTAAGAAGGATGAAAGGCTTTTTGAAAAGAAAAAAAATATATTTTTTTCACTTTCTTTTTCTTCCAAACCAGCCCAGGCATGGCCAGAAACCAGTCCCCACACCCCAGGGACGATTTCAGCCCGGCCACGGGCCGAAAGGCCAAAGGGCCAATCCGACCCTGTTTGGGGAGCATAAGAAAGGCCAGAGACTTTTATATTTGGCACACATTTCTGTGATATTGATTTAAGGATGAGAGCTGTGCGTCTCACTGTCCTATTCGCAAACCAGCATCTAGTGTTGTAAGGGGGGCAGAGGGAGCCCTGGCACGGGAGCAGATATTGAAGACTGCCAGGGCTCTTCCCTGGTTCGCTGTGGACAAATGCTACTGCCCTACCAAACCTATGCAGAAAACTCAAAATGAGGAAGAACAAGGGAAAATGTGGGTGTGTTGAGGGACAACCTGCCATGAGGAGATCGCATATTCTTGGAACTGACCACGCAACATTACGTCGGGGGATTCCGCACGCAAAGCCCTGGATCTATCCGCCACTTGAAAGCAGGCGTAAGGATCCAATTGCACTGTGCAAAGGTAAGGCCCGATCAGGTATATAGGGGTGTGTAACTGCAGTCAGGGTGCCAATCGCATGTTGGTGTGTGTATGCAGAGTAGCGGGGTGCAGGCGCAGTTTACGGGGGTTCTACGCCGATTGACCGTGAAATTACTTGAGTTACGGAAAATGCTGTGCATGTTGTTGGGGTTCTGTGAACAGTTATGGGGGACCCTACACAGTGTCGCCTGACCATTGGCTTGTTTGCAGGAGACCCCAAGCAGGATTACCAAGATGTATGAGTTTGCACCCGAGCACCGGGCATAGGTAGGTATCAGTGGCTACATTTGCTTTGTGCGGGACATGTCGGGGTTGTTCCAGCCGCGACTTGCGCAAAGGGTTACTTTGCAGGAAAAATTCCATGAATAGGCGCATCGCGCAGAGGTGCCTCATGCGCGAGGGGGCATGCAAAGTCATTCTGGCTGCACAACTTTGCGGGGTCTATGCGCACTTTTCTATGAATCGGGCCCTTAATATCTCTGGCAAGCGGGTCAGGTGTAAACTGGACCATTCTGTCCCAAGTGGCTTTCAAATGATGCCCACATCGTGGAATCAATTGGATTTGGTTTATATTCCAAAACTCTAAAGAGTACACAGAAACCAACCCTTAAATAGGGCCTCATAGAGAGCAAACATGTACAGCAGTATGAGTACTTCAGGGGATGGGGGGTGACTTTGGCTCATCGATCAGTCTGGTTAGAATATCGAGAACCAAAATTAGACCCTTATGGCTATATGGAGCAGCCATCTGTGCACCAAAGTTACTGCAAAAGGCTGTAATGCTGGAGGGTATCAATTTAAGATCTTTGTTGAAACTGCCTCCTGTGACCCCCCGCTTCCCTTGAATATCTTCTCCTTAAGACCAACTTGCACTCGCTTGAATTCCCCTATAAAATATCTGGTATAAATCTTTGTGCTGAGACTGTTCAGGCCAATGGGGGTTCTCTTTTACATGCTAATCGGCTACTTGTGGATGCTGATGTCCTTGATTGTAAGAAGCTGATATTTTGCAGGAACTTTCGAGACATTCGAACCTGGGTGGATGGCCGGGGCATTTCTCCCTCTAACCAGCTCTTGCGGAAGCTATTATACCACGTCCAAAAGGAATTGCGAGCCACTGATTATGAGCAGATTATGGTTAACTTAGCCACCAAGTCCATTGCATCGGAATATGCGTCACATAGTATGACATCTACTGGAAGCAATGGTTACCAAATGGCTTACCCCGTACAATCGTACCATCGTAACTTAGATGCGCGTTACGTTTAACCATCATCGCGCTCTGTATAATAGTAAGGGCAGAAGAGTGGTCGGTACACTTTGGCAATTGGGTGGCGGGCAAGCAAGTGGAACCGTTAAACATCTGTTAATGGATTGTTGAGGCACTGGACACCTTACGCAAAAGCCCTTTTCGCGCGATTGGGGATGAAGCGCAGCACGCGTCCAATTCAATTTGGCGGGACCTTCTTGGACGGTGATGGCGTTTATTTATTTATTTTTGCATTTGTAGAGCGCTCCAAACCCCTGGGCATCAAAGCGTTTCCCTTATATATTATTTGATTACGTGTTGGTACCTTGTGGCAGATCTGCTTATTATGTTATGATCATTTTTCGGGGTTTGTTATGTTTCATTAGTGGCATCGTAAGTTGATTTTGTTATTGTTGAGGAAGTTCTCCCCTTTCTTTTGACATGTAGCAATGTTTTATTGTATTGCTTTTATTGTGATATTTTAAAGGCTGTGTTTTTTTTGTTGTAAACAATGTATAAAAAGCCTATTGGCTATAATGTACTACATAAATACACGATGCTATTCCATAACAAGTGAAAAAGTAAGCGAACGTTTATAACAAAAGAATACTTTTGATGTGAGCGCTTGTGCTTTGAGTTTCACGTCCTTGGCCCTTCTGCCCAGTGCTTGGGTGTGAAAGAATACACTTACATCGGGGAGTTGGACACTTGAGTGTGCATCCACCTGTGCACGGACAGATATCTGAAGAACTACACCTTCTACACCCAACCCGGCCCATCCATTCCTGCTGCACGAGACAGCAGTACACACGATTGTTCCTGGCCATTCCTCTCTTCTCTTTCATTTGGACATTTTTTTGCAATAATGCACTGCAGAGGCAACTTTGGTACACAACGTGTCGGCCTGCATTTGTATACACTCTAGTGATTTATTTCCTCCGTTTATAATTTCCATCAATTTTAGTGGAAATTGGCATATATGTTCATGATACAATTGTCTGTGAATTGAGTTATTTAACTCTGACATGTATGGCTATTTGAAGTGAATGTACCTTTTCACCTCGAAGTCCCAGCGATGCTTATTGAGTTTAAGCCCGTGATCTTGGCACACATCCCCAAGGTCCTCCAATGAGACCCGCTACCCTGCCTCTGTCCGCCAGTCCTTTGATAGGAAATGGTGAGTGCCCAACTACAGCGAGAGAGAGCTCTGCACACTTCCCAGGCCAGCTGCTTGCTCTGCCACCCTCTGTTCTGGGCTGTGTTCTTGAAAAGGCACTGATAGAGGGAATGGCACGAGATAATCTTAGGGTGTCGCTGCCAGAGGAGGTCCCTAGCTGACTAGGCCCTGGGATTCTTCAGGGCTGGAAGGACACTTCTTTAGACCAGTCTCCATGGACTATGCATGACTACACGCATCCATCCAGACCCCCTGGACTAGGAACACACCTGCATGTGCAGGGCACACTGGAGATGAAGTGGGGCCATGCAGTGCTTCATTTGAAAAAAAGCAGGTGCCAGGGCTTAAATCTTTTCTAGCAGACCTATGCCACGTTGGCATGCAGATCGCCGGCCACTGCAGCTCCCGACAGCGTCAACATGCCTGGGGTGTAAGCTGCAAGTACACTGGCTTGGTGAGGGGGGCGAAGGGGGCAATGCCAATTACACAAATGAGCGATTTACAATTGACATTCAAAAATCACAAAATGGTAGTTGTACCATAAAACGAGACACACATTATATTAGCTGATTCTTGAAATTTTCCTCTGATTCTAGAGGTGACATTTTGTACAATGTCACCATCTGTCCACAAAACAGAGCAACAGCGCCTTCTTGCTCTAGTAAACAGGTGTGCACATGCTGGCAAGGTCCTTGCTAAACGGATTAACTTGCCTGTCAGACACCACAGCAAGATTTCATAGGTCAGCCATAAGCACAGGCACTCTTCTTTGGCAGTCCCTTTCCCCTGGCTTTGCCCCTCTATTGGCCCTGTTGTCCTCCCTGTGCCAAGTTCCTCTTTGACCGATTAATGTCACTAGTGACTGTGCAGCAGCCATTGCAATAATGTACTAGTGTGTGTTTAAGACTCAGTGAGATGTTGGTGGTCTGGTAGGCTGCACCCCATGCTGGCTGCATGCCAGGAGCAAATGGGGAACTGCCCCCAGTGCGTGTTTAAAAGGGGAACTGCCCCCAGTGTGTGTTTAAGACTCGGTGAGATGTTGGTGGTCTGGTAGGCACCTGTGCATGGCTGCAGCCCATGCTGGCTGCACACCAGACGAAAAAGGGGAAGTGCCTCCAGTGCGTGTTTCAGACTCAGTGAGATGTTGGTGGTCTGGTAGGCTGCACCCCATGCTGGCTGCATGCCAGGAGCAAATGGGGAACTGCCCCCAGTGCGTGTTTAAAAGGGGAACTGCCCCCAGTGTGTGTTTAAGACTCGGTGAGATGTTGGTGGTCTGGTAGGCACCTGTGCATGGCTGCAGCCCATGCTGGCTGCACACCAGACGAAAAAGGGGAAGTGCCTCCAGTGCGTGTTTAAGACTCAGTGAGATGTTGGTGGTCTGGTAGGCACCTGTGCATTGGTGCACCCCGTGCTGGCTGCACACCAGGAGAAAAGGAGGAACTGCCCAGCTGGAGAAGTCCATGCGTTTGCTCACTGGGTGCCTTTGCCTGCAGGTGGGCAGCTAAGCTAGCACTAAACTGACACTGGCACATACACATGGGCATGCCCACGTGCCCACTGAATGTCTGAGCTTCACCTGGTAGCATGGCTGCTGCGGCAGTATGCACCTGAGCCAACTGCCCCACTCCCTGTGGCAGTGGCGCCTGTTAGTATTGTAGCCGAGTATCACTAATGTCATGGAGACTGACTAGAGCAATGTTCTGGCGTGACTTGCACAGGCTCATAACACTTAGCACTTCACCTTACACTTGATTGTTATTCATGAAACCGGGTAGCTAGAAAAGCAGCGCTGGCATAGCTCACACTGTTCACGAAGACTGATTGACAGTTAAAGTAGTTGCCCAAACACCACATTATAATTTAACTGAGTCTGAGACAGAAAGTGTTTGTGCTCAGAAATAAGTCCTGGGGCTCCGCCCTGGCAAACACCCTCACAAATGAAGCACCCACTTGACTCCCTTCTCTGGACTGCGGGTCTGTAGTCTTTGATAGAGGCCAAGAGGGCCCTTTCACAGAGTCTGGAGAGATGTTTTGATATACATAGGGCTCCTTGGAAAAAGCCTTCTATTCTCCATGGCGGATTGGTGTTGGGGTTGTGCAAAATGGGGGCAACGGTGTGTAGATATATACTGTTGTGACGAATCAATTTCCGGGGCACCAGTGGTCCAGGGATGAATATCGGTTTTTAAACCATTAATCAGCCCCACACCTCTAGTACACCAGAAGGGATCCAAACAGATTGGAAACACAAGAAAATGATAAACCTCCTTGTCCAATTTTGGTAATGTGGACGGAACGGTAGGCTTATCTCGGCAAGGTCGTGGATCGTTGGTTAGTTGCAACACAGCGAAAATACAATTATTACCCACTGATAAAAGGGGTGTCCAGTCAAGGTTGTATAAAAAAGTCTACTTTATTATTATTACAACGGACAGTCCTAGCACACTACAAAATACAACCCACCCTGTAATGGAACACAGAGGACAGACCGTTTCACGAAGGAAAGAGATGCACTCGGGATACTGACAGGAGGGTAGTCCATATGCAGAGGCAATGTGCTGCTCTAGTGCTTTTCTAATGCTAACACCGGCCATGCAACAAAGGCCATGCACTGCCCTGTATATAATCTTATTTCCTTGGATGTATTGGGGGTTCAAGGCAGTGGTGTCAGGGGCATTGTGTGGCTGCTTTTCTTTGCTGCTCTGCTGGTGGTAAGCAATATCCCAGAGGGTCTAGAGGAGGTCTGAGAGACCACAGCCCTTATGAATTCCTTTGCACTCTCCCCTCCCCCAGCCCCCTGCACTTGCATGATCTGAATGACACAGGGCCTAGTAATGTCGTTGTTTCGTCCTCTTTTTGCCTTCCCTCCCTTGTCTTGTCGCGCCTTGAAACACTTGTGTGCAGGCGCGTCATAAATGACTTATCACATCATAAATCAAATCATATCATAGGTGCACGCGCCCTGTGCCTTAGCCTAACATGCCCCTCGCCACCCATGCCGCGGGCACTGCACCATGCCACGGGAGTGTACGCTGAACCCACTGCAGGGGGCCCGGTCCCCCCTCCCACATTAGGATGTAGAACATGGACGCACCCACACCCTCCATCCCCACACTAATGCCACTTTAATAGCTCTAATTCTAAGAGGAATCGGGTTATTAAAAGGACGGCGAGGCACTTATTAGTCCCAGGTGTGTTTTTCCTTCGTCTTCATCTGGTAGTTTAATTAGATGCTTTTTTAAATTTTAATTCAATTGCCTGGACACTGTCTTGTTTTCGTGCTGGGCTGTACCCCCCTAAACGCATTTCCATTTCGAAAGACGCTTTGCCCTCAGTCCGCTAACAGCCAGAGGGGAAACAGGGGCGCAGTTCTCGGGCACGGCCCAGGGGGGGCACTCTGTGCTCCCCCCACTTCATGTAGTGGGGACTGGACTGGAAGCTCGCCTTTTACTGATGCATGTGTGCATTCCACTCTCCCTCTTTCTTTCTCTTTCCTTCCTGCTCTCTTTCTCTCTCTGTGCACCTTCTTTCATTCCCTACGCTTCCCCACTGCTCCCTCTCTCTCTTCCTTTCTTTTTCTTTCCTTCCCGCTCTCTTTCTCTCTCTCATGTCCTCTCCCTTTCTTTCCCCACCACTCTCTCTCTTTCTCTTCTCTCCTTTTGTTTCCTTCACTTTCCTCTCTCCCCTTCTCACTTGTTCTTTCCTTCTCTTTGCCCCCCACTCTCTTTCTCTCCCGTCCGCTCCCTTTTGTTCATTCCCCACTGCTTCCTCGCTCTTTCTTTTTCTCCTCTCCCTTTCTTTCATTCTCTTCCCTCTCTCCCCTGCTCACCTTTTCTCTCCTTTCCTTTTCTTCCTGCCCCCCTTTTATTCATTTCTCTATTCCCTTCCCCGCACCGCTCTCCCCCCCTCTCTCTCTCTTTCTCTCTCTCTCTTTCTCTCTCTCTCTCTCGTGAATGCTTTGAGTTGCTTCTCACCGCTGTTCTGGGTGAGTTATCGCTGCCTGTTTTCCCTTCTTTACTGCCCCAGATACACCTGTCAGATAGTGTCCATTTGGTATTCATTTTTATGTACACGCCTCTATATTTAGGTATGGAAATTCCATATCTTATAAATATGTTATAAAACAAACAGCCGCCTTTCCTGCCGTCCGGGACCCGCGATAATTGCTCATTGCGCGCCAGCGAGGCTCAAGTGGCAGGAATAATGTTTGGCTGCAAGGAGGGAGAGTTTGCAATGAAAAGACACTAAAACTAAAAGCCAGTAAGATCAGAATATAAAAGGTTTGATTTAGGCTTTATTCTTCAATTGAAGCCAGCACTTTAAATGCACTCTGCCCGTCCTGATCTGAGCCTCTGGATTCCTGCAATTCTCGGGCACAACCTCGCATTTATATCGACCAATCATGCAGTCCATAAGAGAGAAATAAACAGCCTTTATTTATTTATTTATTGCATTTATTATACGCCCAAACCCGGAGGTGTCACAGCGTAGTTACAGACATCTTGATTATATAGATACAATAGGATTCATGGTAAATATTCACAGAATTATATCATGATACCTGATAGAGTTAAGAAAAAACTCTACATGATGGATTGGATTGACACTAGAGATCTGTGTTTGAAGTATAAAGATTTTGATCCAGCTGTTTTCTCAGCAAAGTGTTATAGAGACATGGCCTTCTATTTATGCAAATCTCCTTCTTCTGCTGTTAGGAATGCTTTGTTACGCATGCGTTTTAATTTATGTCCTACCTGTGAAATTCAAGCCCGTAGAAAAGAAATCCCGCGAGAATCTTCAGGATGTCGTTTTTGCAATAATGCAACATTTATTGAAACTTTGGAGCATGTTATTGTGGACTGTCCTGAACTTATGAACTTAAGACAAAGTCACTTTAGTAAACATTTGCCTTACTTTAGCCAGATGAGACATGAGCATAGATGGCTTGCTATTTCCACTACCACCTGCATGAGCATAAGACTGGCGACAATTAACTTTCTGCGAGCCTTAAATCTAGTAAAATAGCTCGATTCCTAACGATATCTGCTATATGGAACAGTGATTGTCATACCGGTTCATTGCGTATCAATCGTTTAATAATGCAAAACCCAAATGTAACTATTAGCATTAGAAGTGATGGTGTGACATTTGGGATGATTTGTAGGGTTTTATGATTGTATGTTTTATAATTCACTGTGCTTTATATGTAAACCTTTTGATAAATTGCTGTTTTAGATTGAAAAAAGTTGATTAAATTCAACTAAATTCATTAAATAAAAAATAAAATAAAAAAATGATACAGGTGGCAGTAAACTAGTTAGCTGGTGTTCGATTCTTTCAGGTAGGGTGCAGGAGTGGGTGCTATTCATTAAGTTGCATACATGTTTGTATTTGTGCATTTATATGACGCTAGGTATCTGAACGCACTTCCAGACATACGTATATATTATGTAATGACCAGCGGTCATCATTTCTTCGACTAAAAAAAAAAATCTTAGTCTGCCCAGCTAAGATTGGTTATATGTGATATCATTGCTGAAAATAAACATTAAGGAGGAAACAATATTTTTTTTAACCCACTAAACACCCTTCCCAACAGGATGAAGAGCAATGGTCACTGAGCTACCACCACATTGGTGATGTGGAAATACGGGCTCACACTTCATTGAGCTTTCTAACGTTTACTTGAGAGCCAATATTCTCACTGTTGTATGTGATCAAATATACGACACACATACGATTCGATTAAACCTCGTGGAACGCGCGTTCCTGGAACCTAATATGGTGATTGGGCATTAAAAACCCACCGAAATGGAGAATTGAATGTAAAGAATGGAGGCTTTGAATGTATAGCACAAGTACAGAAGTTACCACAATTAATGAGTCTACTTTGTTGTCAAGTAGAAGAAACTGTTTAGAGTTGAGATTATACCCTGAATGATCATGCCAAGAATAGAAATGTTGCAAGTGTTGTGAATCGTGCATTTCAATGGGGATAGAACTCTAAGGGGGTCAAGTCAATAAAGAATACAGATCACCCTCACAAGCATCCAATGAAACACGAGAAACCATATTTTTGGTGGGTTGATACTCAAACCTGACCAACTAACTGTATTATAACACCCTGAAGAAGACTGCAAGAATTAAGGTCGAAACACGTGAAGGAACTCACCCCACATTTTGCACTTAACAAACAGTAAAAAATCAGTGGCAAAAAAAGCAGCGATGCAAAAAGACATAGAACCAGTGATGTGAGTTATTGTGACACGAACAAGGGATCGAGGCAGGCCGCAATATAGATAGTAACACTGGAGCATTTGGTGGCACAAGCAGTCGTTCGGGGGTGGGGTGCTCATGATAGTTGGTATGGTGGGTGCTCCTTCCGATGCAGGAGATGGAGCTTTGTGGTGGACTTGAATGAGTAAAGGAGTGTGGCGTTTCTGATGCCGGGGATAGTAATGATGGAGAAGGAGCCGATACTGAAGGATGGTGTAGGTGGGCTAGGAATTGATTGATCGAGGAGGGTGCTAGATCGAAGGGTGAGCGGCGCTGGATTGTGTTTCACAAAGAATGAACGACTGAGCAGCATGAGTGTACCTTTAGGGGGGGTAAGGGTGTTTGCCCCCCCTAAACTTTTGTGGCACACCATTTTGTCCCACTCATTTGTCAGGGGCCCCTTTCATTCAGATGTCATGTCCCCCCAACATTTTCATAAAAGTTACTCCAAAGCCCACCCAAAATCTGTAAATGCCCACTCAGCAGCGCTCTGTCGGTTATTTGCAGGTGTTAATGCCACTGCAGTGGGCCCAACTACATTAGCTTCAGGCCCCACGTGTAAGACAATCCTGGCTATGCCTCTGGATGGGGGGCACAGTGGGAGGGGGCTATGATGAATCTTGACATACAGATTCTGGAGCGTCTTCAGAAATGAAAGTCCTGTGCTCCGATATCCACCGGGGTCCACATATGATTGCGTTTCTAGGCTGACAATGTCCTGTCACTCTGGGGGTGAGGGGGGGGGGCTCAGTCACTGTCTTCACAGCTTTATAGAGGTGAAGGAGACAGATTCAGGATTAACTAAAGGGATCAAGGAAGGCTACTCTCATCCCATGGCTGCCTGCCAGCCCTAAGACATTAATATATCTGACAGCAGCCGAGACTCACATTTCAGTCACTGCCCCCGACCGCAAGGGTCGCTGGGTAGGAATGGATTGAGGGCCCGTGTATGTCCATCTCAAGTAGCTGCCAAAGGGGGAGAAAGATGGCGGCACAGCAGAAACACAGAGCAGTCCCTTTTCTACTTTAGCATCAAATGTGATGAGCCTTCAGGCAAAAGCAACCCAACTGCGGGGGGTGTGCCTGAGTGTGGGTGACGGGGTCACAGTGAAGAGGGCAAGGGTCAGTCCCTCCGGTGATGCAATGCAGTCCCCATCAAAGACATTCGTGTCCACCGCTGCTAATTGCGTTCAAATAGCTAGGTAACCTACCCACATTGAATATGCCATGCTTCTCCACAATACTCGAAATCTGAAGCCAAAATCGACTACAAAAATAAAGAAATAGGTCCGCCTTAACGTCATGTTCCTTATCATGATCTTCACCACTCACTTAAGAGCGTTGGAGAGCTCCCTCTCGCGTGGAAGTCTAAGATTCCCACCACTCTCCGTAGGCTCCCTGTTTACTCGTCACAACCCTCCCCTTTATAGCCAATAGTTGGAGATCATGGGAGTTGTAGTCCAAAACACCCGGAGAGCCACAGGTTGCAGACCGCTGCTCTGGCTCCTGATTACTCATTATGTGGCCCTTTAGATCTTTTGGACTTCAAAACCCACTACGCCTAGCCAGCATAGAAGGAGGTGAAGGATCATGGGAATGGAAGTCCAAAACATCTGGATGGCCACACAGTGTCTGCAGATGGATTCTCCAGTGATTTTGGAACTTTGAGTACGTGTGCAGGACGCCTATGAACACACATTGCCAACTGTACCCCGCTGCCAACCTGATGTGCATCGCTACATTGTATTGTGTCATTATTTTTATATTTGTATGCCATTTCCAAATAGCATCACTAGAATTCTATAGTTTCCCTGTGGCACCCTAACGGTGTCATCCAAACACGTCTTAAAGTTCAGCCTGTTTTCCCCGCTCACTGGCAAATAGGGGCACTTTTTGCTCGTGTTTAGACTTTTCGATTAGAACAGAGTTTCTTTAGGTTTTGGGGTGAATGAGGGCTGTTATAATGTAGTGTGTATTACATAACTTTCACTACGTGTACATAGTTCCAACTGGGAGGGTTCTCCTCGTATGGTTCTAGAACCCAGCTGCAGAACCATAAAAGAAGAAGCTGCCGTTTGATGAAGTTGGCTGTGGGGGACTTCCTTGTGATTAAACACGTAAAATCAGATAAACGTTTCGTGTCATCTTTAAGAAGAACTCATAATGGCACATTCCAGATCATGGGTGTACGATCCCCACCTGCCTCATCCACCCGGATCACTGCAGGCCATGAGTGTATTATTACACCGGCCCTTTCTCCCAGTGTGCCCTTTTCTCACTACTCTGCCCTCAAACACTGCCCTCTAGTCCTTTATTCACTGCTACCCGTTCTCAACTCACACACCTATCTTGTCTACTCTCGATGTATACAGTTCCTATATTCTCACCTACACGCCCCCCTCTCTCGCATTCTCGAACCCCCATTATGTGCCACTCTCCAGTCATTCGGCTCTCTGCCTCTTCACGTGCACCCCTCGTGCCTCTCCCACAGTAGATTGGGTCCCCTCTAAGCCCCTCCCCTCTCTTCCCTTGCAGTGCTTGTCCCTCTTCTTGTTGTACCCCTCTTTCCCCCTTTAGAGAAACTTCCTGTCACATCTCTCCTTTGTTCCCCCCACCCATTTCTTCCCACATCTGCTGCCCTCTTCCTTAAGCACATCTCTGCTAGGTTATCCTTTAAAAATACCTTCCACTTGCACAGTATTTGGTTCTTCCCCCGCCGCATAGTTCTTGTTGCTCCCCCCGCCACACCGCACAGTTTTGCCCTCTCCATGTGGACACATCTAGGGTCACCAGATGTAAAAAGTTAAAAACCGGGGCAGGGCACCTAACATAAAAGTAGGACTAGCTCTTGAAAGTGGCTGTCAAGGCACCACACTTGAGTAGCGGTTGGAGGAGAAGTGTTGCTGGTGGAAGAAACACATGTAATTCATTTATCACAAACTAAGACTATCGTAAGTTGTAAATACGGTCGGATTGGCCCATCTGCCACTCGGCCTGTGGCCGGGCCGAATTCATGTGTAGTCCCACGCCTGGGCCGGTTTGAAAAAATAAAATAAGATAAAAGTCAATAAAATGTCAACTGAAGCAATGCAATGAGGCGCCAGCCTACTGCGAACCCAGACAAAAAGCACAAAGCAAATGTAAAGGCTGCCAACCTCTGAACAGGAACCTTTGCCAGGATAGCTTACCCTAAACATTCACACAACCAAGACCAAACACTGAGGCAATGATCAGGGCAGTTGCTGGGAAATGGGCTGCCCGGGGCAAACAACTAAAGTGTGCCCGCTCCCACTCCATCACACAAACTCTGCCCCGCCGCCCAACCGCTCCCCAGCACACTACATTTCACCACACTCCCAATCACTCTGCCATAGTTTCTCTCCCTCTTATCTCTGTTTTATCTGTCAACACTCACCCACTCCTTAGGAGCCCCAGTTTCCCTGCCATCCCGGTTGCACATATTTCCATCTCTTCATCTACTGAGCTTTCTCAGGTTCTGCATCATTCTTTTGTGTTTTCCATTCGATCCCCCGCCATCCCTTGGTCTCACCCCCTCACCTTCTCCCTTCTTCCTTATGGTACACTTGTGTCACTCTCTCTCTCTCACTCCCCTGTTCTTTCTCTTTGTATCTTTTTCTTTATTGCAATCTCCCTTCCTTGTGTTTTCCATTCGATCCCCCGCCATCCCTTGGTCTCACCCCCTCACCTTCTCCCTTCTTTCTTATGGTACATTTGTGTCACTCTCTCTCTCTCTCTCTCACTCCCCTGTTCTTTCTCTTTGTATCTTTTTCTTTATTGTGTTCTGCATCATTCTCTTGTGTTTTCCATTCGATCCCCCGCCATCCCTTGGTCTCATCCCCTCACCTTCTCCCTTCTTCCTTATGGTACACTTGTGTCACTCTCTCTCTCTCACTCCCCTGTTCTTTCTCTTTGTATCTTTTTCTTTATTGCAATCTCCCTTCCTTGTGTTTTCCATTCGATCCCCCGCCATCCCTTGGTCTCACCCCCTCACCTTCTCCCTTCTTTCTTATGGTACATTTGTGTCACTCTCTCTCTCTCTCTCTCACTCCCCTGTTCTTTCTCTTTGTATCTTTTTCTTTATTGTGTTCTGCATCATTCTCTTGTGTTTTCCATTCGATCCCCCGCCATCCCTTGGTCTCATCCCCTCACCTTCTCCCTTCTTCCTTATGGTACACTTGTGTCACTCTCTCTCTCTCTCTCTCACTCCCCTGTTCTTTCTCTTTGTATCTTTTTCTTTATTGTGTTCTGCATCATTCTCTTGTGTTTTCCATTCGATCCCCCGCCATCCCTTGGTCTCACCCCCTCACCTTCTCCCTTCTTCCTTATGGTACACTTGTGTCACTCTCTCTCTCTCTCACTCCCCTGTTCTTTCTCTTTGTATCTTTTTCTTTATTGTGTTCTGCATCATTCTCTTGTGTTTTCCATTCGATCCCCCGCCATCCCTTGGTCTCACCCCCTCACCTTCTCCCTTCTTTCTTATGGTACATTTGTGTCACTCTCTCTCTCTCTCTCTCACTCCCCTGTTCTTTCTCTTTGTATCTTTTTCTTTATTGTGTTCTGCATCATTCTCTTGTGTTTTCCATTCGATCCCCCGCCATCCCTTGGTCTCACCCCCTCACCTTCTCCCTTCTTTCTTATGGTACATTTGTGTCACTCTCTCTCTCTCTCTCTCACTCCCCTGTTCTTTCTCTTTGTATCTTTTTCTTTATTGTGTTCTGCATCATTCTCTTGTGTTTTCCATTCGATCCCCCGCCATCCCTTGGTCTCATCCCCTCACCTTCTCCCTTCTTCCTTATGGTACACTTGTGTCACTCTCTCTCTCTCACTCCCCTGTTCTTTCTCTTTGTATCTTTTTCTTTATTGTGTTCTGCATCATTCTCTTGTGTTTTCCATTCGATCCCCCGCCATCCCTTGGTCTCACCCCCTCACCTTCTCCCTTCTTTCTTATGGTACATTTGTGTCACTCTCTCTCTCTCTCTCTCACTCCCCTGTTCTTTCTCTTTGTATCTTTTTCTTTATTGTGTTCTGCATCATTCTCTTGTGTTTTCCATTCGATCCCCCGCCATCCCTTGGTCTCATCCCCTCACCTTCTCCCTTCTTCCTTATGGTACACTTGTGTCACTCTCTCTCTCTCACTCCCCTGTTCTTTCTCTTTGTATCTTTTTCTTTATTGTGTTCTGCATCATTCTCTTGTGTTTTCCATTCGATCCCCTGCCATCCCTTGGTCTCACCCCCTCACCTTCTCCCTTCTTTCTTATGGTACATTTGTGTCACTCTCTCTCTCTCTCTCTCACTCCCCTGTTCTTTCTCTTTGTATCTTTTTCTTTATTGTGTTCTGCATCATTCTCTTGTGTTTTCCATTCGATCCCCCGCCATCCCTTGGTCTCACCCCCTCACCTTCTCCCTTCTTCCTTATGGTACACTTGTGTCACTCTCTCTCTCTCTCTCTCACTCCCCTGTTCTTTCTCTTTGTATCTTTTTCTTTATTGTGTTCTGCATCATTCTCTTGTGTTTTCCATTCGATCCCCCGCCATCCCTTGGTCTCACCCCCTCACCTTCTCCCTTCTTTCTTATGGTACATTTGTGTCACTCTCTCTCTCTCTCTCTCACTCCCCTGTTCTTTCTCTTTGTATCTTTTTCTTTATTGTGTTCTGCATCATTCTCTTGTGTTTTCCATTCGATCCCCCGCCATCCCTTGGTCTCACCCCCTCACCTTCTCCCTTCTTTCTTATGGTACATTTGTGTCACTCTCTCTCTCTCTCTCTCACTCCCCTGTTCTTTCTCTTTGTATCTTTTTCTTTATTGTGTTCTGCATCATTCTCTTGTGTTTTCCATTCGATCCCCCGCCATCCCTTGGTCTCATCCCCTCACCTTCTCCCTTCTTCCTTATGGTACACTTGTGTCACTCTCTCTCTCTCACTCCCCTGTTCTTTCTCTTTGTATCTTTTTCTTTATTGTGTTCTGCATCATTCTCTTGTGTTTTCCATTCGATCCCCCGCCATCCCTTGGTCTCACCCCCTCACCTTCTCCCTTCTTTCTTATGGTACATTTGTGTCACTCTCTCTCTCTCTCTCTCACTCCCCTGTTCTTTCTCTTTGTATCTTTTTCTTTATTGTGTTCTGCATCATTCTCTTGTGTTTTCCATTCGATCCCCCGCCATCCCTTGGTCTCATCCCCTCACCTTCTCCCTTCTTCCTTATGGTACACTTGTGTCACTCTCTCTCTCTCACTCCCCTGTTCTTTCTCTTTGTATCTTTTTCTTTATTGTGTTCTGCATCATTCTCTTGTGTTTTCCATTCGATCCCCCGCCATCCCTTGGTCTCACCCCCTCACCTTCTCCCTTCTTTCTTATGGTACATTTGTGTCACTCTCTCTCTCTCTCTCTCACTCCCCTGTTCTTTCTCTTTGTATCTTTTTCTTTATTGTGTTCTGCATCATTCTCTTGTGTTTTCCATTCGATCCCCTGCCATCCCTTGGTCTCACCCCCTCACCTTCTCCCTTCTTCCTTATGGTACACTTGTTGTCTCTCACTCTCTATCATTCTTAGGGCCTCATTACGACTCTGGCGCTAATGGGTTAACGGCGCCGTAAAAGGCTGCGGAGCCGTTAACCCCTTAGCACCTTACAACGAGGTCCCTTTGCGGGACCCGACCTGAACGGCTGGTCTACACCAGCCGTTAAAGTAAGGTGCCGCAAAGGGAACTTGGTGCTAAGTACGGTACCGCAATTTGCGGCACCGTACTTGACACCTTCCCCAGTCCCATTGAGCCCTATGGGGCAACAATGGGAATGGGGAAGGACCAATGTTCAATGGGGAATTACCGCCCCGCCAACCTTGGAATGGGGTGGTAATTCCCCATTGAACATTGGCGGACTCGTTAGGATAGCGAACCAACCATGCTGCTAATAGCGCCATGGTTTAGCGCCAGTATCTTAATGAGGGCCTTAGTCTTTTTTTACACCCCTTTCCTTTCTGGCCCTTTTCGATTTCTTGTATTACATTCTGCCATCCTCGTTGTTTTTCTTACTCTTTTCATGTTCTTTGCCTTTCCTTATTGCCTCTCACCTCATTCCTAATGCCGTTCATCCCCTCTTCCTTTCTCTAACCTCCTGCACAACCCCTCTCCTCCTCCGTCTCACTTTGCTTTCTCTTTAGTCTTATTTATGATTGAGAAATAAGACCATGATTGTAGAGCGCTACGTGGCTTCTAGAAGCTAGGCCCGCGCTCAATAAATACCCTAATAATGAAACAAGTATTTCTGGGCATTTGGCACCATTATCCGCCCGATTTGGCTGCATTGTGCCTTCTCAGTCCTTCCTCCTCAGCCCAGGAAAGTCTCTCCACCGGAGGGCTATGGGGTAGGAGGGTCTGAACGTCACACCTTGCCCAAGCATGGCATGGCCCAATCCAAGGTACATCTAGACTGACAAGGAGGTGCCAGTGTTTGGGATGGTTGATCGGGAGGGCCACCCCTCCCACCACCATTCCCTAGAGGCATCCCGAGTTCGGTGGGGCGACCCCTCCCGCCACCAGTGCCCAGAGGCGCCCTGACTTCGGGAGGGGGACCCATCCCGCCACCAGTGCCCAGAGGCGCCCTGACTTCGGGAGGGCGACGCCTCCCGCCACCAGTGCCCAGAGGCGCCCTGACTTCGGGAGGGGGAACCCTCCCACCACCAGTGCCTGGAGGCGCCCTGACTTCGGGAGGGGGACTCCTCCCGCCACCAGTGCCCAGAGGCATCCTGGCTTCGGGAGGGGGACCCCTCCCACCACCAGTGCCCGAGGCGCCCTGACATCAGGAAGGCGACCCCTCCCTCCACCAGTGCCTGGAGGCGTCCTGATTTCGGGAGGGCGACACTCTCCCGCCACCAGTGCCCGGAGGCGCCCTGACTTCGGGAGGGGGACCCCTCCCGCCACCAGTGCCCAGAGGCATCCGGGCTTCGGGAGGGGGACCTCTCCCGCAACCAGTGCCCAGAGGCGCCCTGACTTCGGGAGGGGGAACCCTCCTGCCACCAGTGCCCGGAGGCGCCCTGACTCCGGGAGGGCGACACCCTCCCGCCACCAGTGCCCAGAGGCATCCGGGCTTCGGGAGGGGGACCTCTCCCGCAACCAGTGCCCAGAGGCGTCCTGACTTCGGGAGGGGAACCCCTCCCGCCACCAGTGCCCGGAGGCGCCCTGACTTCGGGAGGGTGATCCCTCCGTCCACCAGTGCCTGGAGGCGTCCTGACTTCGGGAGGGCGACACCTCCCTCCACCAGTGCCCGGAGGCGTCCTGACTTCGGGAGGGGGAACCCTCCCGCCACCAGTGCCCGGAGGCGCCCTGACTTCGGGAGGGGGACCCCTCCCGCCACCAGTGCCCAGAGGCGCCCTGACTTCGGGAGGGGGAACCCTCTCGCCACCAGTGCCCGGAGTCACCCTGATTTCGGGAGGGCGACACCATCCCGCCACCAGTGCCCAGAGGCATCCTCACTTCGGGTGGGGGACCCCTACCGCCCCCAGTGCCCGGAGACGCCCTGACTTCGGGACGGCGACCCCTCCCTCCACCAGTGCCTGAAGGGGTCCTGAGTTCGGGAGGGCGAGACCCTCCCGCCACCAGTGCCCAGAGGCGCCCTGACTTCGGGAGGGGGAACCCTCCCGCCACCAGTTCCCGGAGGCGCCCTGACTTCGGGAGGGGGACACCTCCTGCCACCATTTCCCAGAGGCGCCCTGACTTCGGGAGGGGGACCCCTCCCGCCACCAGTGCCCAGAGGCATCCTCGCTTCGGGAGGGGGACCCCTCCCGCCACCAGTGCCCGGAGGCGCCCTGACTTCGGGAGGGGACCCCTCCCGCCACCAGTGCCCAGAGGCATCCTGGCTTCAGGAGGGGGACCCCTCCCGCCACCAGTGCCCGGAGGCGCCCTGACTTCGAGAGGGCGACGCCTCCCTCCACCAGTGCCCGGAGGCGTCCTGACTTCGAGAGGGCGACGCCTCCCTCCACCAGTGCCCGGAGGCGTCCTGACTTCGCGAGAGCGACCCCTCCCGCCACCAATGCTCGAGTGTGCCGTGCCATACCGGGGGCTGCAGACGGGGCACCCCCACGCACCTGCCGTTAATGCGCCGATTACAGCTAATGTTTCCAGGCCGCGGCGCTATCGCCGGGATCTGTTACAGCGGTGGCCGGCAATTGAAATGAAATTGCCTTTGTCTGAAAGGAGTAATGCACGCGCCTGCCGCCTAAATGGGATTTTCGAACGCAGCATTTAGCAAATTTCGCCTCCCGTGTATATATATATGCAGCAGCATCACTGGAGGCGTGGGACCTACTGTTTAAAGCAGTAATGGGATGTGGTAACAAGCCTCTCGGGGTGACCGTGGTGGCCCCGGTGGGGGGGCTGGGGGGGGTCTCCCTTCTCGAAGAGCTCGCTGTGATGCGGCACGTGCACGGCATCGTGTAATCTGGCCTCGTGCTCGGGCGGCTTGTTTTATCCGAATGATTTGACGATGTTTCTGATGGTCCGGATGAACAGAAATGGCGGCGAAAGCAAAGACACATTGGAAGGTGTGAGGGCCTCTTAAAATAGCCAAAGATCAAAAATAACATGTTATTAATGGACTGCAAATGGAAATGTGTATGTGTGTGGGGGGGGGTGACCTCATTTGTAGCTCTCAGATGTAGCAGGAATTGTGTTTCTTCACCTTCTTTCCATATCTACGGACAAAGGAGAGAAAGGGACACTCTTGCCCCCGTATCCTGCCCCTGTGCCCTGCACCTGAGCGTCTGATGCTGTTCCACGAGACAGATGTTAGTATTTTTCTGCCTAAATATTCGTGGAGGCGAAACTTTACTATTCCAACTCCAGTCCTAGAAAATGTGAGCCATGTATTACTATGAGTGCAGATCACTAAATGGCTTATACCAATACACAACAATAAAACTCTTAATCTAGAAATGATGTCATTGTTTTTTCATCAAATTTCAGTCTTGCAAGAAAGCAATTATGAAGATTAAAAAAAGCAAACAGAGTACATGGGGTCTCATTAAAAGTACGGTGATGCGGGTAAAAAGCGCGGTGATGTGGCACTAAATCCATCACTGTAGAATTATAGCACCACCATGATATGAGTTTGGTGGCATTGTGGAAAATTCGCCTTCAGCAAAAAGCTTGAGGTAAATCATCCACGTTACCTCAAAAAATCAGCAAAAACCGACTGAATTACCACAGCGGAATTACCATCAGCAGTAATTCCGCTGAAATCCACACTGAGCCCTAGGGATTCCAAAAATGGGGAATTACATGGCCCTACCACCACTTTCAAACCCAGTGTTAATCTGCAGGCCCAAGTGGCGGTAACGGTAATGGAGTTTGGCAATAATTCTGAAGATTTACCGCCCAATCACTGCCAAACTCACAATGAGGACCATAATGTGAGTCAAAATAGAGGGAGTGCTAAAGGGTGAAGCGCTGCGCCTAAACAATAACTCATTAAGTGCTTGGACATTGGGAGCACCAAATGAGAAACACAGGGATTTTCTGTGAGAACATACATTTAAAATGACTACAACCTTGTACAAAATGCCACCATGCATGTTCGCATCCCATAAATATCATTTAGCGGGCTCTTCATCAGGGCGCAACATCCCTCTACCCTTTAATTCATGATGATATCTCAAAGTATGTGCAAGATGTTATATTCAATATGGCCTTTCCCTAGAAAGGCATAGGCCCTCATTATGAGGTTGCCGGTAGTACCAGTGACCTGCCGGCAACCCCGGCTTACCGTTTCTGCTGCTAATATCCCAGTAATACCGGGGTATTACAGGCTGAGGCGGAAAGGTAAGTTCCCATTCCCCTGGAGTCCGATAGGAATGGGATCACTAAAGTAACAGTGCTTGTGGTTCTGTGAATTATCTGCTGGTAGGGGCCTGAACTACCTGCAGGTCATGCCTGCTGGGTGTTCACAGCCCCTACCGACAGACTCGGAGTGAGCCGGTCTGGAAAAGGTGCCGGTAACATTGTCAGATTATTTCAGTAAAAAAGCATTACAACTGTTCTTGTTGATGACGCCTCTTTTTGTAAAGTTTTACAAGTGGTTTTGATTCATCCTGTCGTTTGAGATTTGAACTATGTTCACCTATCTTAATATGCAAAACATGGGGGGTTCTGGGTGTCTCTCTACCGGCACGAACACAGCCCATTGGCCTGCTCTTGGGTGGATGGCCTCCGGTAGACTCACGTATCTTAATGATTTTTCTTCTTGAAGTCATACCAAGATAAAGCAATATGCATGGACACTGTATTGCATAAATTAAACACTCCATTTGGCAATTGGTGAAATTCTCAATATACCACACTCTTGTAAATAAATAACTTGTATGTTTTTGTAAGCTGACAATTTATGCAAACTCCACATGGATAAAGTCCTTGTATCAGAGCAAAATTCCATATTTCACTTGCAACTCAATAGGTTTCAACTAGTCTTTCTTTTATGTTGTTACACCTTTAAAGGCAAAGATTTAAGAGCAGTTTTGCCATCCATTCTAATCAAATGCCTCACTTTGCTTTTATGATATTCGCAATGGTATTACTTACCTGTGAAAATGTTGTAACACGTGCCATATTTTTTTACTTGAAAACATCTCGTTTGAGAATTCAATACTATGCCTCTATTATTGTGACATTCTCTATTGTAGCCTTGATTGATAATCCTTGTGAGAATTGCTCTATTTTATAGTTTGATTTTCAACTTTTTGGCGTGTTGCTCATAATCAACACAGGGAGGACAGATTAATGATCTTACTAGGCCCTGTGTCATTCAGATTGCGAAAGTGCAGGGAAGTTGAAAAGGAGAAGTGCCGGGGTGGGAGGGAGTGGAGGGAGAAGTGCAGGTAACTCAAAAGTGCAGCCAGCCTGTGGCTCAGGGCAGGTAGCTCAAGAAGTGCGGCCGATGGGTGGCTCATAAGTGCAGAGAGAAGGGACTGTAGGGTTGTAGATAGAGGCCACAAGTGCTCGGGGACCCGGGAGGTGGTGCAAAGTGCAGCTGGACATGCAAGAGCCTGGGTCCAAGGTCAGAGGGTAGCCAGGTGACCATGCGTGGAACAGTCGGGACATCAGCAGGGCCTGATTCTCTTATAATTTAATTCTCATTGTTCTCAGTGTCCATCATCACCTGCCCCCCGTCCTTTATCAGCTGGTTTGATTGCCGGTTCTACCATCTAACCTGATTTTTCCAGTGTTCGAATTGTATTCTGATGCACATTATACTCTATCACTAGATTTTTATTTTCTAAATTGGTTACTGTCTCAAGGACCGTATTCTCAAAAGCTTGGATCTCTGGACTATCGCATTACCCGGAGGATGAAACATGGATGGGATGTTAAGCCCTGTGGTGTCGCGAATATTTTTCCATGCTGAAGTTTTTAAAAAAAATACATCATCTAATGGTTTGGAAAAAATCTATGCAACTCGATTCTTAATGGGAAAAAATCAGTTATAACGTTAGGCACAAACGTAGCCCTTTAGACAATCTCGCAATTTCAACCTAAGTTAGGTTATGTGACGATAAATGAAATACTGGGATGTGTTAATTGGTGTCTGATTTAGAATTCTTGTCAATATTGTTTCTTATCAGTAATTCCGACATCTGGCAAGCTCTGGTTTTTTGGGTGGGAAGAGGGGCAAAGCCCTTCTAACATCCAGGCTGTAATAAAGTCTGGTGCCCATTAAAAAAGTGATGTCAGCTGGGAATCATCCCCTAAGCAACTGGAATGTATCAAGGTAAATGCTAAAAGGACTTGTATAGGGGGTCCTTCTCCCCCAACCTCCATCAGACATCTGTGGATTCTCATGCTCTCATCTATTTTAGGCCGAAACAGGAAAAAGCAGACGCCTGGGAGCTAAAATGGGTCTTTATTCCTGACATTGATAGGCCAAGTTAGTCAAAAGGCATACATCCCTAATTTATCATGCATACACAACAATTCCACATTAGCAAATCTGGCATCCACAATTTTCTCTGACACACAAAATTAATATGCCTATTCTAGACTTGGCTGAACACAACTATGAAAGTGCTTAACTCCTGCCTAGGACATTTCTCCATGAATCAATGTCTGCACCATATCTATTTACTGAGGTTATGCCAAGAGTTTTTGGTACTTAACACCGTTGGAGAATATATATCCTCTTATTGTATGGTGTCAAAATAATACAGCTGGGCTTTCAAATTAGTTTGTATGATACACTTCGTACCCTTCTCCATAAGACCATAGATAAATGTATCTAAGCTTCTATTAATTGCCTAAACTCATCTTATTTTGTCTAATTTCCATGCCAATTCCTTTTTTGACCTAACAAACCTCATTATCTCACTATGAGATGCTGCCAAAAACTGTCTCCAAGTGTGTCAGTCCCTCTTGCTCATCTGAAAACCCTTGGCATGACTTATGACTGGAAACCATTCTACATTTGAGTATTCATTTTAAAAGAATACATATTTATGTGCCACTGTGGCTTCCTTCTTATCAGGGAGCTATATTCTTCATTTATTTAAGAATTTCTCATTTTGTAAACACTTTATTCATATATATCCTTGTCCACTCATGGAGTTTGTGTAATATTAAAGCACCCTTCATTTCCCTTGCTCCCAAACCAAGTGTGTGCGGTGTCTAATGAACCTTTTACTTTTAAGAAAGGCAATCTAATCCTGATTTCTACAATGATGGACAGGAGAGTGAACTATTTGACCTACCTATCAATGTATCTATATTAAGTTGAAAAGGGGGGTGTTAACACCCCTATACATTCCCCCCTCTGGTCGATATTCAACCAACATTCAATTTCCGACCACTACCCAACCTTGTACCCAGTGTCCACCTTCCCCCATCTGCAGTGCACCTATCCATCCCTATCCCAGACACACCCCTCAATGCAATGCTCAACTTGGGAGGTATCATAAAAGACACTTTGAAAGAACCAATAGTGTCTTCAATTGTATTGCATTCTCCTAATCTAAGATATATATATAAATATATCCCTTTTATATGTTTGCCCTCTTTTAATCCTTATATGTATGGACGTATCCCCAAACAATAACTTTGTTTCCTCCCATCTTGTTCTCACCCCTGTTACCAAATTAAATGTTAAACAACATGCAGAGCAAGTGATTTCGGCCACTTCGAGAATCAGGAGATATCGTTAGAACAACATTTGCTATCTCTTGAAGGAACCCACCAGCCCATTATTCACTGTTCCTTCTATTTACAACACTTGTATTCATTCATATTTTCCTCTTCCTCCCACCCCACAACGCTTCCTTGGTACCAGCCTTATTCCCCATTCATTTGTACTTGACCTTCTGACTCCCATCGTATTCATCTTGCCGCTGCTCATCTTCCACCCGATTCTTTGTTTACCTTATTCCAAGTCCAAGGACTTTTTCATTTAGTCCATGTTTCATTGTTATTGGTCCATTGGGCTGCTTTGCAGCAAGTTCAAGGGCCCCTTAATTCATAGTGTATACAAAAGGGGTTCATAGGCCATTCTTTTAGGATGCAATGTTTTGTAGGCACAGAGGACTCAAAGCCTAAATCTTCTGATTCAAATAAAATAGTCAATCGGAGGGGCAATAGATGTTCTGGGGAACACAAGGATGAGGTAGTTTCATAAAGAGAGTCATTGCCTTTATGTTTTAATTTTGGTTGCAACTGGGCATCTGGCTGCGTTCCTCAATACCCTTTTTCATGACAACGCCAGCTTTCAGCCCTGCTATACAGACTCTACAAATGCTTTGTTGTAAATGCATCACTTTGTTCTGGTTGCCTAGAACAGCACCATCTAGCGCCCTCCACTGAGCAATGTGTGGCTCCTAATGCCTGAATTACTTTGGCCTTAAATCAGGTGGCCCTCTCACATCAACCGCCTGACTCTGGCATGTTCCCCTGCACCTTGCATTTGTGTCCTCTGCTCTGATTTCAGGGACTGGGATCCCTGCAACTAGACCTGCAACTGCGCTCAACTGGTAAGATTGATTTGGCCTTCCACACATGGATCGCTATCACGTACATATTTTCTTCAGCTCTCATGGGTGGGACCCAGAAATCATGACTGCATGGTGAACTTTACAATTCCTAAATAGTTTACATAAACGGTTCCTGGGGCTACCTGGGTAACATAAACGTAGAGGTCAGGGATCGGGAGAGTGTCCTATGGTATCCTCCACACTCCTCCTCCGAGGTCGACATCAGGGAGGGGGTGGATTACCCTGGCCCTGGGGAGTCCTTTCTCATAGTCCCTAGCAGGGGTGTTGCTAGGTCTGGAAAAGACCCGGGGCTACGCTGATGTCGGAACTGTCAGGACTCGGGGCTAGAGAGCCTTTTGGTTGTAGCTCCTGAGATTCTATCCGGGGCTACAACCAAAAGACCAGGGGCTATAGCCCCCCTAGCCCCCCCCCCCCTAGCAACGCCTCTGGTCCCTAGCCTCTACAATGGGACTTTGTTACAGTGCTCAGGTACAAACTCTACAGTTTCTGCTGTTTCTATTATCGTCTTTGCTCCAAGATGTATGTGCACTCTATAAATGCTATTAACATAACATGACATAAAAGTATCTTTGGTGCACAATGTCGGCACGCAAGGTTCGCCCTGAGGCAACCAACATACTATGGGCCTCCACTGTGGTGTATTAGTACACACTGCCAGCAAACCCACAGACATCAGTTTCTGACAAAGCCCTGCACTACGGTTATTCCCGAGCACATAGCACACGCACCACCCCAGAACCGCTCACAGCACATACACCACAGCAGGCATACTATCTCCACTCGGTACACGTATCAAAATTCCAGAACAGTGCAGGAACGCATATTCCAGGCAGTAGAACAGCACAGCACAAAAAGATCAATAAAGCCAAAAACGTAGTGGCATGCAATCGCCTATGTTTTGTTCCAACAAGCTTTGACAGGATGTTCACATGCTCTAAATTGACGCTGTCCGATTATTGGCCCTTCATACCAGAAAGTAAGTGAGGGAGTCCTGAAGCAGCCCTGCCCGATGTCACCTTTGGTTTGTTTGCTTTCTTGTTTTTGGTTTGTAGAAAATGTGAGGTTATTTCTTTTTTGCATCTGTACTTTAAAATTTGGGCAGGGCACTCTTCCGGGTTAGACAGTGCTTTATCAATTATATAAATATATAGACGTCGTGTATAATGGCAAACCTATGTGCCCCATATAAACACATGCTAGACAGCTCTTTTCAGGTGGCTGGGTTGCTTTGAGTAGGTCCTAAACTTGTTGTAGACCTGTAGGCAAGTTCTCACTTTCCTGAAGGACAGCCTCCATCATCGACAGACACCTTTTCAGCAGACTTTTTAAAATGACTCTGGGAACTGCACCATTTGACAGGTCTTATTAAAAAGATCAAGGGCTTGTTCTAAACATTGGCTCTCATTAGACAGATAAAGACTCTGTCAACAACACTAGCCAACGCCGGGGCATGAATCTTTGATAATCGCCTGCTAGGTGATATTTCACTTTCAGGTGTTAGTCTCTATAGCCAGGATCATTGATTTCTTCTGGCAAGAATTGATGTCAAATGTGCTTGATACGCCAAAGACTGCACCGGTTGTGGCCATGGTATGCTTTGATAAACCGTATGGGCCTCATTATGAGTCTGGTGGTTACCCTACCGGTGCTTCCATTGGGTTGCCGCCAGACTCGTAACACTTTTCCAGTGCCTGACTTCCTGGTTCCAATCTTACATTACAAGTCCCGGCGGAGCGGGGAGTCAGGCGCCAGAAAATGTTAATCCCCATTCCAATGGAGCCCCATAGGACTCCATGGCAATGCAGACACGTAAGCAACAGCACCGTTGCTAACAGTGCTGGTGCTTCAGTGAAAACTTTGCGGGTGGGTTCCGTTATGCCCGGCAGGTCAGACCTACTGGGCGCAACGGCCCCACCCACAGAGTTGTAGTGTGGCGGTCCAGAAATGGGTGCCGGTACAATACGAACGGTACCCATAATTCCGGACCGCCACACCTGTAATGAGGCCCTGTGTCTCCTCTCCAGCTGATATGTACAAAGGCTACACATGCTCCTCCTCCGTCTATCAGTGCAACATGTGCAGGGCTCTCCTCTTTAGCTGCTTTTCTGCAAAATAACCATGGAGGTTCGAGTGAGCCAATTTTGGTGCTCTTTTCCGTAGTCGGACTTGCTCCCTGATTGTTTTCTGTGAAACCTGTTTCTTCATCTGAATCCTCTGAACCAAACACCCCTCAAACTTTCATATTGGAACCTTCTGTAGATTACCTGCATAGGTTTACCCTAAATCAATTCTGCCATTGGTGGATTCTTTTTTTGTTTTTACAGCTCCTCCTAAGGGGTTTTCGGAAGAAATAGACCATTGTCTGGAGACTGGGAATTAAGTTCTCCAAATTAATTCTTCCAGCTGAACCTTGTAATGGAAAGTTCTGGAACTTCAGTAGCAGACAATAGGCATGGCTGTCGAAACCGCCATCAACTTATGAAAGAATGGACTTACTGGTGATTTTCAATGCCATGGAAACCTTGACAGCAACGTTTAACCTTTCAAAGGTAGTATCGTTGTTCTGTAATAAGTGTTAATGTTCCTTCTTATGGATTATTGTTTATGGGGCAGATGAAGAAAGAGCACATGAAGAAAGCATGCTTTGCCTTTGCATCTGCCCCAGTCTGCAAGGTTTTCCCGCATGGTGCAGGAAACCTATGAGGAAACTCCAGATTGGAGTATTCCCCCCGGGTGTTTCCGATCCAAGTAGGACATCCTGATACCTCTCTCCTGGGTCAGCATTCTGATGCCCGCTGAAAGGCTGGACATGGGTGGACTGTGCCTGATATGTTGTGACTGCTGAAAAGCAGGTGTATTTTCTCAGCAACCGTTGAAATGGCAGCTGCTGTATTTTTCCATGGTGGCCACCCTTACTCATCACGTACACATGGCAGCGAGTCAGATGGAAAATAAACATGGAGTGGTGAGAGAAACAGAGCGACTCTGAGGTTCTGCCCAGATTCCTATGCCTTTCACCGCTCTACCCAGATTTATGTGAGAATCTGGTTGTGATGGCCCTGACCATGGATGCTCTTGGGCTTTTTGGGCCAGATTATCCAGTGTCACTAAAACGATACCCTTAATGCCTTGTAAAAATGCTTGCCAGCTTCTTAGTTTCGCTAGTGACCGGAGGTGGTTGTTTGACAAAAATCTTCAAAGTCAGTAGAGGTTTATTTTCCAAAGAAATCAGACAATTCCTTTTCTCCCATTGTAGCTCCCTTCATTCCCCTGTTTCCATAGCCTATTCATGCCTGAAATCTAGGCAAGCATTTCCAGCATGTCCTGGGATTTGCAGCAGCAGCCTAAAGAATGCTACCTGACCATTTTGGTCTCTATGTGTCAAGAGCTCCACATCTCTGTGCTTGGGGCCATCACAAAACCATGCTTTACTGAATTCTAGAACTTCTTCAATGGCACCAGAAAACACCATCATCAAATGCAGCCCCAAGAAAAAAAAAGGAAACTGCATTTGGCTGGCTGAGACCTAAAAGTGCAGAACATTGAATGCTCACTGTGGGCTGGCAGAGATATATAAAAAAGAAATTGTAACATTTAAAAGTGTGAGTGGTCTGTGCATGAAGAAAGGCTGTGTTCATCTTGAAATGAAATTGTCTGAGGAGATTCTCAAGCCCAGGACTACACACCACCCCTGTCTTCTATCTATCTAAAATATATGTGTGAAGCAATAGCAGTGACCAAGACGGAATTTATGGTGGGTTGGGGCCAGCAACTGTATAAATAATGGCAGCCCTTAATGGGCTGACCTTTCTAAAATTATTGGATTTGAAACTCAAATTCGTGGCCCCTGAGCTAATTACATTTGACTACACCAGAAGGTCGTTTATGAGCAACATCTGCATCAGGAGATAAGCAGAGCCAGGGTCCACTTGGCTTGCAAGAATTTGTTAATGTATTTACACCAGGCCAAAATCCACAAAGGAAGCAGATGACCATATCATTTGTTCAGTTTGAAGAAAATAATTGTAATGTGAAATTGAAGGAAACATGTGCATATCGTTATGTTGCCATAGGGTTACATAGAGGATCATACTTTATTCATTTTCTCAGGAACCATAAGGCACACAGAAATCATTCAAATATCTTTGAAAACCACCTGATGGAAAGCTCCATCCAATGATTTAACTTGCATTACAATTTGACCTTGAGAACTAAAGTTATAAGCTAAAATGCAAAGACAGCTTCCCAGAAAATGTCACGAAGCAGAGATTTTGGTAAATAGTAGCATAGTGAATTATTTAATTGTGTGTAAAAGTTTGTGACACTGACTTTAATCATTTTTGAGTCATTCATGAAAACCCCTCATTCAAACCTGCTACATCGTCTAGGCACGGGACTCATTTCATTAAGTCCGGCATGATAAGAAGTCGTCAAATATGTCTATATTGTCAGTTTTATTTAGAAATTAGAAGAAGTTGTCACATTGTAGTTTTTAAGTGCAAAACTGAAATGTGTGAAATTGTTAATTCAAGGGGTTGGACTGATCCCTCCCTGAATTTGGGCTTGGTAACTGAAGAGATCAATCAAAGGAAAGGGGTTAGGCCTGCGTTAGGGGGATGGAGAATAGTGGTCCAATCCCAATACGCTGGCTGGCATATTCTAATTTTAATAATTGCGGTGTGTGATTATGGGTTTATAAGGTGCTACACAATGGGAATCAGAAAAGAGCTGCCTATTATCATCTGAGTGGGACTACAGCAAAATTGCTGGATAAATGACATTGCTCAGAGACAGGAATTGGAGGAAACTAAGGGACTAAAATATGTCTCAGATCTGTATAAGGAGTGGCAGATAAAGGGATTAATGCTGGAGACCATTCTTCCCTGAACGTGGAGATGCCTCTAATCAAGTCCTGGTGATTCCCCTGAGTATCCAGAAGCCTTGAGGACTTTTCCCTATGAGATGAAACCCAGAGATTCTATGTAAGTAAACTTGTCCAACCAAGCCAAGTCTTGTGGGGATCTGTTTGATTTAATATCCTCCCATTATTGATGTGGAGGACAAACTAAGTAGACTCTTAGTATGTTTACCACAAAATAATCTAATTAGCTCCCCTATAGCCAACTAACATGGGATTGAATAAACACTATCACTTCCAGTCTGTGTGAATAAAAAAACATAGGGCCTCATTACGAGGTGGGTGGTAAGGGATACCGGGCACCGTCAAGGAGACTGGTGCCAGTAATCCCTTACCGCCCAATTCTGAGGTCCCTTAGCGGGAACCGCAAAGGACGTGTGGTTTGACCACACGTCCTTTACGGGACCCGTTAAGGGACCTTGGAGTTAATAACGGGCCCGCAATTAGCGGGCCCGTTATTAGCGCCTTCCCATTGAGCCCTATGTGAGCTCAAATGGGAATGGGGAATGGCATTTGGAATGGGGACTTACCGGGTCCGCCTAGGGCGGAATGTCCCAGTAAGTCCCCACTCCACCAGACCGGACCCGGACACGAATTTGGAGGCAGCCATGGCGCTAATAGCGCCATGGCTGCCTCCAAAGTCGTAATGAGGCCCATAGTCTGTTAAAGTAATGGGGGGCTCCTATTTCTCATTGCCAACCCCAAAATCCCATAAATGTAGGGGTGCATTAAAAAAAACAACTGTTCACCATTCCTCAGACCCTGTCTTGAAGCAGAGGGGGGCTGAATGTAAACTGACTATCTGGGTTTTGTGCTGGGGCAGAAAATGGTCTTGCCAAAATTAAATCAAATGAAGTCTCTGATTGAAAAGCACACCTTCTACTGAGAGTTGGAAAGGGACTCCTGGTAGAAGAGAATATTTTCATTGCATTCTGGTGAAGGAAGAATGATTCTGTATATTTAAAAAGTGTTTTGTTTTTAAAAGTCTGCTGTGCTCCAACATTGCTAGCATTTGCAGGGGGAGTAAAAATACAGAGAGCTGCGTGGGCATATAGGAACGCATTGCATATTATTTAAATTAAACTTCATGTAAAGTGTATTGCTAAGTATAGGATCTTTTCAAGTTTCAAGGTGCTACATGTTTTTAAAAGTGAACCCCAGGCAATGTGCTTCAGCTGTACATGTTGTGGGAGTAAAGAGTTTGTGATCGGTGTTTTCCTGAACCAACTAGTGTTTTCAATTTGTGTTAAAAAAAAATTGTTGGCAAAGAAAAGCATGTGGGCCATGGAGTGAGGTGGAGAGATATGTGATTTTCTAAAAATATAAATGTTCCTATTCATTAACACATATATATTCTTTCTATACACCGGCCTGGTTCTTGGCTTGCCTATTGCTAAAGGGTGAGGGAGGGGCCTATGCTGTTCTATATGACTCACAGCCAGTGTAGATTGAACAGAAAAGGGATATTGGTGGCGCGCTTTTGATTGGGGAGGGAAAAAATTCCCTGCATCGATGGTTTCTGCAAAAATTTCTCCTAACAACCACTGGAAAATGTATGTCACAAGATTTCTTAGTTCTTCTCTTTCTAGATCAGCATTCTGCCTGATCCACTGCCCACCAATTCGCACTTACTGCTACTTGTACAATTACATTCCCTTCCATCATATCTTCCACATTTCTTAGTTCTCTGCACCCCTATGCCATTCCCGTTTATCCTGCCCCTACCTGTTCACTGTTTTTCTTTCTTCTTGTCCCACAACTACAATCTGGGGGCATTATATGCCATTTTCTTGGACAGGGTACGGACAACCTAAGACGCTATGGTGGTTAATGGCAGAGTATAACCGCTTCATAACATAACATGTTTGTAAGCAACTTGTGCAATGTGCTTTGGCATTAGCAGAGAGGTTTTCTCCAGGAAGGATGCTGTGCTAAATCTAGGACTTGGGCACTCAATGTGTTTCACCTCTCAAGGATGGAATTGCTGGAGCAATTAGAGCTTGGAATAGTGAGGGTGTATCTTACAAGTGTAAGCTCTTTGGGGATAATTCACAAAGAAGATAACAATAGCAACTTTGATTTACTCCAAGGAATTTACCAATACACACTTACTTCAGATTGATCTTCCTCTCTCCAGGAGTAAGTCAAGCATAAGTCAGAGGTACCCCTGGTAACTTCTTTGAAAATCTGCACCTTTTAATGCAAGGAACCACTACCACTGTTAAATAGTCATGAAGGCACAAATAGCGATGACCAAAAGAAAATTGATTATCGAATGTATGATTGTACATCATTTGAAGGCTGCTGCAATCTATGTTCTTAGAAGCGCGTGCAAAGAGACCCCTGGGAATCTATTCTACCCTACAGACTGGGCCTTGTTACAGGGTCAAACCCAAATCCTATTACCACTGCTTGTATCAGCAGTACATTCACTAGATCGCTGTGGTATTCATTTCCATGCATGGTATCCAATTTGACTGGAATGGGGATTTGGAGCATTTACCACAGGGGGGTAATTCCGCCTGTGGTAAATCCTTTTTCTTACAGGTAATGTGGGATATAAACCTACAGTCAAAATGTGGAGTGCTCCATCCACATTGCCTCCAAATTTGACGATGCAGAAAAATTGGTGCTGATTCTGTTACCACCACTTTTTTACCACGCCGCCATCCATGTAATGTCCAAGTCATTAGACAAAGCTTTCCATATTAACCACTGCCTTTCCATCTCAAGAGAGCCGGGAAGACTCGTCTTTTCAATGTCCTCTGCTGGGTAAGTACCCAACGCCACAAGCGTGCATTCTTACACATCTATGGGAAAGCTCAGCTAGAAGGGCAAAGTGTCCTTGTGGTTTTCACATAGCTCTCTATGTTGACTCTGAAAAGCGATCGGGATAGGTCGAGAGGGTTGATGGGAAGGACTTCTCTGTCTCTTGCTCTCTCTCTGTGTCTCTCGCTCTCTCTCTCTGCAAATGACAACATGTGACACAACAAGGCCCAAGACAAGGTACCAGAGCCAACATTGAAGCATCCTAATTATCATGGAAGTCTTGTTTTCGTCTGCTAACTCAATTATCCGCCGAGGAATGAAGGCGATACTTCATTGTTCCGTAAATAAAAAGCACAAATCTCAGAGAAGCAACAACATTAAAAAAGTGTTTACTTCTTCCAAGATGAAATATAACCTCTTTGACGCGTTTGCTGAACGATTGCCCGTACAATTGCACATTGTTTGAAAGAGACCCCATCCCAGCAGGTGTGTGGGGTGGTCTGGCTGCATTGCTGAGGTTGGGCACCTGTGTTTCAAAGTTTCAAGTTTTGGTGGAAATGATCAGAACCAGTGCTTTGTTCTGAGAAATACTGAAAAAACAAAAAAAATTCTCCAACTACCTCTAGAACCAATTCAATTTCCCTTTGTTGCAGCAACGGAATAACCACCACGTTTTTACCGGTCCACCGAACTTAGAATGAGGCCCAATATCGTCTTTGCCTGAAAAAAGCTGTGTCCCTGATGTGCCATTCTGAATAAAGAATACAAATGTTTTAAATCTATTTGTGTTAAAACACTGAGAGGCTCATCACGAGCTGGGAGGTATCCCAGGTGGGATACCGCCCAACTTTATTTGCGTTAGCGCCCACCCATCCAGCAGGATCACGAGTTGGGCGCTAACTGTTAATCCCCATTCCCCAATGGGGAATTTTCGGCACAATTACTGTGCGGTAATAATGCCGGCGGTAATTGCACCAAAAATTGGCATTTCATCCAGCGTGTTTATACCCAGTAGTGAGATGGGGGTAATCACGCCAGACTAGAGATTCGGCGAACCCTTAAATGCAGAGGCAATACCATTACTGCCGCATTTAAGGGCTACCGCCCAACTGGTGATTAGGCCCTTTGAGTTTGGTAGACTTGTAAATCTTATGATCTTAGCTTTTCTTAAGAGTGTGAACATTTTAATATGGCGGTATACCAAAACACTTCGTAGAACTTGAAAATGGTTAAGATGTGTCTCTCTCTGTTTCTCTGACAGACATAGGCACAGACTATACCTTAGATGTGAAATGGAAGGTTTTTGATGGCAATGACTTTATGTTTTAACTTCTGCTCAATTCTGGAAAACAATCATTGCTGCCATGATTATATCCTAATCATGCCTCATTATGAATGGGCCGATCCGGAAACAATGGTGCCGGTAAGCCTACCAGCACTGTTGTTTCCGGACTGGCACACTACGAATCTGCGGGCGGGTGCCGTCCAGCCCACCAGGGTCAGACTGGCGGGCAGAACGGCACCCGCCCGCAGAGTTTCACAGAAGAACCAGTACCATTATTAACAGTGCAGGTGCTTCCGTAGTCCCCATTCCCATGGAGTCCTACTGGACTTCATGGGAATGGAGACTTGCAGAATTACCGGCGCTGACTTTCGGGTTGCCGGCGTCGGACTACCCTGGTGTTACCAAGAAGTCAGGCGCTGGTAAAATTCCCAAGTCCGGCAGTAACCTGCCGGTTTTACCGGCACGGTTACCGCCAGGCTTGTGATGAGGCCCCATATATTTTTTCATAGCCAAAAATATTTTGAAAATACTTTTATCACCACATATTTTTGTGTAAACATCAGCCATACTGAAGATAAACTCAAAACAGCAGTGATAGCCTGTTTTATAATTCATAGCTTCTGGAAAGGTCTATTTAGAAAGCCACACTACGACATTCACGTGTGCTATACTTCGATAGTGCTCCCTGTTGTCCCTCTGTAATTCATACAATGCTGTGATTTTGCACCCCACTGTCCCATTATAATGTGCTCTAGATTGCAAATTTGCTTCCTGGTGTCCCACAGTAATACTGCCTCCTGATGTCCCTCCAGAATGTGTACTGTAATGTGATTTTGCTCCCTGGTGTCCCTCTATAAAGTGTTCTATCCTGTGATTTTGCTCCCTGGTGTCCCTCTATAATGTGTGCTATCCTGTGATTTTGCTCCCTGGTGTCCCTCTATAATGTGTGCTATCCTGTGATTTTGCTCCCTGGTGTCCCTCTATAAAGTGTGCTATCCTGTGATTTTGCTCCCTGGTGTCCCTCTATAATGTGTGCTATCCTGTGATTTTGCTCCCTGGTGCCCCGCAGGAAGTTCTAATATACTGTGATTTTTCTTCATCGTGTTCCACAGTACTTCTGCCCCCTCAAATGCCACAATCACCTCTGTTGTACTATGATTCAGCCTCCTTGCGTTGCACCATATTTTCTGTTATTTGCCCCCTCTTGTCCCGTGGTAATGTGTACCGAATTGTTGTCCACGCCTTGATGCCCAAACCAGTTACTACTCTGCTGTGATTAGCTCTCAGTGACCATGGTCATTTGCCTGACTACCTCCTAGATATTGCACCTGGCCTCAATGCATGTTGTGAGTGGTTCCTCTGGACCCCATTGGGACTCTGCAGCCCCTGGAATCCCTACCCTAACCTCTACACAAGATTTATTGTCACCCAATGTTTACCTGGTACCCACTGCTGATTGCTCCCCCTCCTGTTCCCCTAATCTCAGGACCAACCAGTGTACACTGTCCACTGCCGGAGATACCAGCCCACACCAAGATGCCTAAAGATGTCTCCTCACACATAATGTTCTCAAAGGGCACCACTACTGAGAGATCACCCAAGGGGCAAACCAACTGAGACATTGCCTGGGCCACATCCAATGGATACACTAAGGTGCCCCCCATCCCACTATGAACATCCATGCACTCACATTCTAAACCTCTAGGTGTACACAACACAATGTAATACCTTTTCAAACAGACATACAACTGTACACCTCCACAACTAACTTACATACCACTACCCCAGCCAATGCATCTTAGCACAGAAGCTCCCCTCTCGCCTCAAATGCCTCTATGTTTTCGACACGCAGCACAGATCAACACACAAGCTTGAGGGTACTTCTGGTCTCCATGCATCAACACAGCACTAAAGTTATTTTTAATTTCCCTTCTCTCCTCAGTAACCTAACCCACCACCTCTTTCAGATCTCCCAGAGCACTTGGATTCCATATAAATGGCAGCGGTAGGTGGTATAAGACCCAGTCAAATAACATAATACTATTACCTGCCATTTATATTGGGAGTGAAACATTGGAATCCCGACAGCCAATTTGGAGTCATGCCTTCCTGGCAGTAGTGTCTGGGATGGCTATATCTCCTGATTGCTGCCAGGTTGCCATGCCCCCCTTTGTGTGCCTACTGTGTAAACTTCCTGTCCCTAAATTTACCTTGCTGTTGAGTCTTCTACCCACCTGAGTCTCCTCCTCTGCTATGTTCGTTACTTGGCTCCTCCTCCCAATGCTGAAAGTGAGAAAGGACTGCAATTCCATCACCGATGAACATCAGCTGCTTGTCATGTTGTAATGCTTAATTACACATTAGGGACATTAATTCAGGCTCATTATAAGTTTGCCGGTATCCTGGCGGTAAATCCTACAGGATACTGGCAGACAGAATTACCGATACCGGCACTTGGGTGGCATTACCACTGGATTACAAGTGTCTGTAGCAGGTGTAAATCCCCAGTCCATGGAATCCCATTAGACTCCATGGGTAATGTTGCCGGTATTACAGGCACCGGTACTACTGGTGCCTGTAATACCAGCGTTTTCTGCCAGTATGGTGGGCGAACGACCTCCAGCTTTTAGCTGGAGATCGTTCCGCCACCACACCGGCCAACTCGTAGTTGGCCAAGGGTGGTAAAGTGCTGGTATACGTTAATACTGGAACATTATTACCACACCGGCCAATTTACCTTATGTTTTCATCTTGCAGGATATACCCAGGGGGCATATTGGCCCCGACATAGAAAAGCAGCTTTTTTCTGGACATTGTTTATACCCGGACGGATAGAGCTTCCCAATCTGTATAGTGACCACTTAAGTGCAGGAGTTGGATAAGAATTTCCTATGTAATTTAGGATGAAAACGTATGTCTTTTGCACTTAAGGGGTTGCTTGCCTGTGTCTCGACCTTTCAGACACTCATACCAGGCAGAACCCTCAAGGCCCGATTCATGGAATTATCTGCGCGAAAAAAAGGGTACTTGCATGTGCAAATGCACGCAAACCCGCCTTTGCCGATTCATGGAATTGAATGTGCAGTACATTTTCCTGGTCTTGCGTGGACTTTGCACTGGCTTGGCACGTCTGTACGAGCCGTTGTGGGCCTTGCGCGAGACTACGAGCAGAGCATGGGCGTGGTTTTCACAGAGGGCTGGTAAGGGGGCAGAACACCATAAATGGGGAAGAACTTGCAAAAAAGTGTGCGTTCCGAAGGACGTCCTCCAGACCATCCCTCGAACGGCCACAATTCCGCGGCACGAGATGTATTTGTGGATTCAATCGTGCACCATCTTGGCTGGGAAATGGCTACGCAAGTCCTTCATACGATCTGCCACCTGAAGGCAGGCGTAAGTACACTTGCCCGTAGGATTTTCAACATGCAGGTGGGCTTGCATGTCGGATTTCAGTGTGCATGTACTCAATCAGGGCTCCGATGTAAGTCAGGGCTGCGTGTAAGCAGTGTAGCAGTGTTTTACATGGGTTTACACGCAGATTTCCCGAGTTATTACCGAGTTACAATGTTGTATTCGCATGTTGTAGGGGTGCTGGATACAATTATGGGTGACCCTGCGCAGAGGTACCAAGTCAAAGGCCTGCTTACGGGGGACCACACACACTGTTTGAAGTGTGCGTGTATTCGTGCCCGGCGAGCGCGCAAAGGTAGCTGTTCTGACTGTTCATGCTTTGCGTGTGCGCATGTGGGGGGCGTTCTGGGCGCGACTTGCGAATATGGTTACTTTGCACTGTCAATTCCATGAATCGCGTGGCACGCATTTTCTTTCTGTGTGCATGCCCGCACAGTGTCCTTCTCGGCGCGCAGCACTCGCAGGATTTTTGCACCCATTTTCATGAATCAGAACCTCCGAATATATAATTTTCCAGGGCATTTGAATCAAAGATACTCCCATGCATTTCCTGAAAGACAGAAAACAGAGTATTAGAACCTTGGTCCTATGTATACCAATGTTATATGCACATTATACACAATGAAGCAAAAGAGAGCCTTTAGTGCAGTCTGGAATCTGCCTTGGGCTTTTACTGCAGACGATCTAGTGGAAGGGCTTATGTCAGGCAAATAAGCCCCTCATCTTCCACTAATTAGAAAAGACACCTCGTAGATGCTCTCTAAAGCTTGGATCTGTATTTATAGAACTCGATTCCTCCGTATAAGTAACAAAGCCAAGCAGGGCTCCAGCAGGACGAGTGTAAACTAGACCAGACGTAGAGTGATCCAACATTGTAAAGCAATGTTTAAATTAGATTTGTTTGTTTTATTGTTCATTTGTAACGCACTAAACACCAGCATGTGGTTTCTAAGCACCGGATCAGGATTCAAACCTGTGTTGCGCGTTGTCTTGCTTCCTAGACCAACACATTGCCCCTGAGCTATCCTTCCTCCCCTTTAAATATGGCTACAACTAAAGTCACTTAACAGTGTAGTGTCGCCGTTCTCTGCAGTGCCTTTGTTGATCAGCAGGCTCGTATGCACAATCTCAATCAGATGTAAACAAAACTCTCACATCTTGGGGTCACCCTCCTCTACTCTCTTCTACTCTTGATGTGTGGCCTCTCAGCAATATAAGAGACCTTGAAATCGTTGACCCCCCCCCCTCAGGTTGCATCAACATTTCCTTACTAACACGACCTCCCCACACACCCCTCAAACCTTGTCTTCTTTCCATCTGGTCCAAGCTGCCAAGCCACCATCTTTCCCTACGCTCAGGTTCATTCCATGTGACATCAGGCAGAAATATGTGAAATTGATCACGTAAAGCCCTGAGGAAGCAAAGTTAGACACTTGCTGAAACGCGTGCTTGCTGTTTTTCCTAAAATGACTACATTATGTAATACTACTGGGATTTACAGAGTGCGCTGCTAGGGGTTTCATAGTCTGCAGGCACTCATGCAGATCTGAAAGAGAGAGCGGGTAGGTTAATGGGGAGATGGAGGCATTACAAAAATAAACAAACAGTACCAAGAAATAAATAACACTCACAGAACACATTTTCTTCACTAATTGTTCATGAAATGTTTGGATACTGAAAATAATTTGTAGGAGCGCCAAGAAAAAAGGACTGAGAGATATAACACATTCTCAAGAGCAGTGAGACTGCGTCAATGGATCGTCAATTAAGTGTCTTACAATAAGGTATGGAGCCTCGAGGCGGCCGATTCATTTTCCAGCTATCATTAGCTGCACTTATACTTTCCCCAGAGGATCTACTAAGATGCACATTTTCAAGAGGCTATCATTACGTATCACTTATGCGAAGTGCTATGTCAAAAGGCGGTCTGTCTTGTCTTCATCTTTACCTAACGAAATACGTATTCTAGAGCCAGATCAGGCATTGCACCCGGGGAGGGGTGCGCAGACAATCAGGTTCTGTGGATCACAGGCTGAAACCACTCATTTTAGCCCGCGTTCCAAGGAACCCGCAGCCTGCTTCCCCAACCCCACTTCGGCATCTTCACCCCTGCAATCCCTTCCCTTTTTTGATTTTTAATATCCCCAACCCCCCTCCCCAGTCCTACCTACCAGATCATTGCAGCGGTGACACCCGCCACAGCTTCTCTCCATCTCCCTTTGCCGGCCACCACGGAAATGGAACGGTGTTCCGAATATATTCATTCTTTCTCCCTCTCTCACCCTGTCTCGCTCTCTCTCTCTCTCTCTCTCTCTCTCTCACTCTTCCTCTCACCATCTCTCCATCTCTCTCCCTCTCGTTTACTCTCTCTCCACCTCTCTCCATCTCTCTCCATCTCTCTCACTTTTGTCTCTCTTTCTCTCCTTCAATCGCCACTCCTTCCGACGCCTTTGTTGACCCCAGTCCCTATAGCACTCCCTCCTGCACTTCACAGTACATGCCGCAGCTCCTCTCTGTTCCCTCCTCCAGTCCTTGATCATGAAAGGAAAATCCTGACCTGATGTCAAGGCCCCATGTCTGAGTGGAGTCATGTTTCCCTTCAGTCGCTCGCCCAATCCCTTGCTGCCAATTCCATTGAGAAAGGGCTTCTAGACGTCAACTGTAGAGGAGCAAACTTATACATCCGCAGGAGATCCAACCCCCCTACCTGCCCTGTATAGGAGACATGAGACCATGACCTGTCTAACACCAGCTATTGTACCAATACTGCTGCAAGTATTTGGAAGACAGGATCCATTAAGACAACTGTATCGAATGTACCCTCGAGTTGATGATGGCCTACAGGAGGCACTGCCTGAAGGAATATGAGAAAGAGCTAAGAAAATGGACTGATGACGTCATGTGAGAGTGCACTAAGTCCTGAAATACTGAATGAATACCATATATGGATCGTAGAGGGGAAGTGAGATAGTAAAGAATGAAGTAAACTTTAAAAGCGTAAAAGAAGATTATACATTAGAGATGCTGCAGAAATCAGAAGTATAAAGAATGTACAGACACTGAAACGCAAGAAAGATCAAGTCATCGTATAGGCTAGCTACAAGTAGTGAATGGAATGCAGGTGGAGCCGCCATAGTACAGAAACTGGACATTGGTATCATGAAATAAGTAAGCCAAAGAATCATGAAGAGAAAATGAAAGGCTGTGTCGCAGTAGAATAACAGATTGTTGGAGCTGCGTTGCGAGGCTGTCTGGCCTGAAGTCAAGAAGTTAGAAGTCAAGGTCTGCTCTCTACGCTGAAGAGGAACATGTGTGCAGAGGATGAATCCTCTCACGTTAAGGTGCAAGAAAGAACACAAAGGATGCCAAGTCTTCATTTATTAAAACATTTAAAAGTTTGCAGAATGAACACAATTTTGGTCTCTTGTCATGTAAGTCGAAGCTGAAAATAGGGCTTATACTTGGAGTTCCAGACATGATAGCGAGTGCCCTCACTCCTGTTGCATTCCTAGGACAAGAATACTCTGCAAGGCCAAGTACAAAGAGAATTTCAGGGCAGAAGGCATGGGTGATGAGAGATATTGGGCTAAATGGGTGGTAGGGCAACTTTACGTCCTTTCTGCTTGCACCTGGGTCTTGGCTCATGTGCTGCTAATTGAACCGAATGTTCCAGACATGGCACCAAGAGTACCCAACCAATTTTATTAGTCCATATAACGAAGTACCTTATAGCTTGAGAAACCAATGAAAGACTGTGTAACTGATTTTTCGTAAATGACACATATGAAAAGGTAGTCATAAGTTATCCACCTGATATCTGGCAACCAATAACAGACCTAGCTCCTATATGATTGTATATCTAGATGTGTCCCAACCCTTGATATGGTTTTCACTACTGCCACGTAGCATGACGGTGCAGATGGTTTCGATCTAAACTAGTTTGACTTCAGAGTTTCGGATGATCGGGCATCCTCCGCCTTTAGCTGGAAGATCATGGAGTTTCCTGTAGAGAGCCACCGATAGAAATCAACTTGCAAGAAACACCGAGATGGTGGGCATTCTGATGCACAAAAAGAGTATATAATTGTATTTCATGAGGAAATCGCAGAGAATGAGCATACATCTATTGATGTTCATTGCAAACTCCCTTTAGATAATTGCTAATAAAACAGCAACTTGCCATCTTCTTGAGTTTGTCCATCTGGCGTAATGCCATCCAGTAACAGATGCACGTTTCCAAGGGCCATTACCTCCGAACCATCATTTTTGATCCTCTTCGAGCATCAACACACAGCTCCCTCACTTCCCCGACCCTGAATCGCCCCTTGACATGAACAGTTGAGCACTAGTAAGCACCTCAATAAATTCCACATTCCCTGGCATTCCTTGCTGCCTGCAAAACACCTCTCCACACGCTCTCCTCGGAACTTTACTCTGCCAAGTCTTGCTGCTACACCAACATTATCCCTTTACTCTGCTCTCCCGCAACCACCGCTTCCCTGCAGCCCATGCCCCGCCCCCACCCCTCTCTGCTCCTTCCTCTCCGCGTTCTCCTTTACTTGCTGATTCACCGCCTACATCTGAAAGATCCACGCCACCCCCAATGACCACCTACCATCTTTGATTCTTCTTTCCATCAACTCCCAATCCCGCCCTCATCACCCTCACTGATTATTCCCCCACCGCCTTGGCTGAGCAGTCCCCCAACCTCCAGTCTGCTAATCCGTCCAGTGCTCATGCTGAGCCCTTTGCACCCCGTAACCTTAAGGAGCTAGAACCCCTTACCCAAGACATGCTCTCCTCTCTCATCAAACCTGCCTTTACCACATAGTTGCCACCGTGATCCATTCCAATCTGTAGGCGCTTGGCCAGTCCAGGTTTTTTTCTTTGCATTCTGGGACTTGTACTTCCACTTTTCCATTGTAAACTCGGACTACAAGTCCCAGAATGCAAAGAGAAACCAGGTCTGGATGAGCACCTACAGATTGAAATGGGTCATGTTGGCAACTATGATAACATGGTAAAACCACCATGACGCATCCACTGTCATGGAACTTGACGTCTCTAGTTGTGGCGATTCCCCGGGAAATCGTATCTTCAAATGGATTTGTACAGTTGTAATGTTTGTTTTTCTCCATCACATCAAACTTGGAAATAATTGTAAACAGTTTGGGGTAAATAGCGCCTCTAGTGGTGTAATCCAGTACAACCCCTGAAAGTGACACCCCTTCACAGCACTGAAAGTGACACCCCTTCACAGCACTTGGATGCCAGGCAACGCATAGAAAAACAGGTTTGAATCCCTGTCTCACCCTCAGAAACCCATCTGCGGTACTAAGCGTGTTATAAAAGAATAATTATTTGATGAGGAGGGACAGCTCAGGGGCAACGCGTTTGTCTTAGAAGCAAGACAACGCTCTGCAACACAGATTGAATCACAATCCTGCGCTTAGAAACCAATCTCTGGTATTAAGTGCATTATTAATTATTTATAAAAATTGCCTTTCTAGCACACACCTGGCCAGCAGAATAGGTAGAGGCAGTCCAGGACTGTGACATTCCAACACGCAAACCTGACCAGAAGATTACATATTAGCCAGCTCGACACTGTGCCATCCTAGAATACAATGGGACAACGGATGTAATCCCATGCTATGCTATAATAGCACACAACTGAGCAGCAGAACAGATACAGCCATCTTTAGGTTGTCAGATTGTAACACACAGTTGTCCAGGAGTATGTCTGATGGGTCATGTCTTTCCTTGTTGTATACTTCATTTTATGGCACAATATTCAGCACTTATCATCGTGTGGACATTAAGACTCAATTGAACATCATAGACAGCCTCAGAAAAGTACAAAGGCATGTCAGCTCAAAATAGTACTAATTCCCAGAGAAAGGTTCAGTTAAAGGGACATATGGCTGCAGCTCAAAGCAGAACATCCTCAGAAATGAGGCACAGTGACAATAAATCGGCCTTCACTGTACACTGCTCATGGCACCACACATGACAACACAGATCACATGCATGCATGCACAGTTCCCACAGGGCCTGTGGAACAAAATCAGCAAAGGTAAAACATGAGTGTCCTAGAAAGCTTGTGTTGAGTACAATGATAACGATAGGCTGTGTCATAAGGGCCAACCTGCAGCATAGTACACAGAGGAGCAGGTCAGTGTGGAAGGGGTCCATTGATGGATTACAGGACTACTGCTCAAAATGTCATTTCAACACCATCAATTACTTTGACATCACATATTCTGTTTAATTGGGTGGGGATCCCCCATTCCCCTACACTACTACCCCTACCCCAGGGCTCTCCACCACCCCCTTTTGTTCCCCTTTACCCACAAGCACTTATATTTTTTCGATGAATTTTCGAAGTAATTACTGGCGTTGTAACTATGGGATACCAGGTAAACGAACGCACTTGAACTGGCGATTCACAGTCTCACAGGGAGCATCAAACTGTACCAGGTGGAGAAAAAAAACAACAGGAACCCATCAGACCCATGGCTTTGCCATTGGTCCAGTTTCCTCTGTTAGATACAATTGGAAGGCAGTGGTGCAACACAAAGTGTGGGGCCCCCCTGCAAGCCCTGCTGAGGGGGCCCTCCACCACCACCACTGGGCCCCACATGCTGGGCATGGGCAGCATGTGGCCCCCCACACTGCCATGGCTGCGGGGGTCTGCGTTACACCAGTGTTGGAAGGTTTGACTTATTTCTCTGCCTTCTTTGGATGGAAATTGAACCTGGGCTCCAGAATAAGCTGGAGGCGCACAACCATGTTACATGTTCTTGCACGCGTGGAGTCCTTTCCTGCAAATGAAGGCAATGGGAGCCTCTGCAGGAAGAACTTGCTTCTAAAAGCGAATCTAAAAACAGTCAAATGATAACTGTGAATACTCACAGCTCAGACCCAAGCATGAGACTTTAACCGGACAGCTTTTGAAAGGTTTTTTTAATGCAGTTATTTGCAGATTTACAAATGCAATACACATTAACCATGTAACCAAGATACTTACTGTGTCAAACAATGACTCAAAACAGATGGCAGCCGTCACACAGGCGCTTCTGGGTTGTGCATGAATCTGAAAGAGGCACCACTATGGAGATCTGTAGTTCAGTGCTCATATCATACTGCATGCTGGTACTTGTAGGCCTCCATTTTGAATAGGAATGCACAACGGCAAGCACGGCACACGCCTTGAGCATGAAATCCCTCAGAACATCCTATGATAGGTCTGTTTCAGCATATGTTTAAGAGGCAGGGCTATGCATGATGGAGTGATTCTAGAATCTAAGTGTGGATTTTCTCTGCTGTAAGAGGCTTCAGAAATGTCCTGTTCAGAAGTACATTTACTGTTCTTCAAATGATGGCAAGAGCATCTCTTTCCTCAATATTATGCAGTTGATAAAAGCTGTACCATTGTTGGGTTATAGTGACATGTGGTATTTCAAATGCTGTGAATCTACTGGCACTCAACATTCACTCCTTTGCCTGTGCCAATTCTTCCTGGTAAATGTGAGCTGTAGTGTGATTGGCACAGCAGTGGGTGCATCGGTACTCAACACCCCACACTTCGCAGCTAGCATTTTACTCTTCCAAGACAACAGAATGAAGCACAAAGTAAACCTCCATTTTTGGGCTGTTACGCGGTGCTGAAGAACTACCTGTAAGCCGAAAACTTTTCATTAGACTACAAATAGGAGGGAGATGATATGTGAGGAGGGACACACAGATTGGGGTTTTTTTTGGTTATTTAGTCACCCATGGATTTTCCATGGTCATGATAATTCCTATAGCCAACCCCCCACCCACTACCTGCCCCCCTGCCACCGCACAAAACACATCCTCTCAGGATCTCTTTAAGATCACTTTATCAAGCAATAACATCAAACTTTGTACTGTCAGGGTTTTTTCTAAGCAGTCCGCTGAGATGTAGTTGCAGCTGTAACTGACTACTGGTGTGATACAAATGTGTTAACCAAATGTGCCTTAAGCCATTTTAATGCTATTTCTTCCATACACCGAAGTCCAGTTAAAACAAGCAACAACAAAGACAACAAATTTGGCTTGAAGTATCATATTGGATTTTGCTAGGTTTTGTCATCATATGCCCAGGTAACCAATCCATTTTCCAACTGGTGCGATCTTATGGCGAGGTAGTACCTTTATATCAGTGCCTCGCAAATCCCTATCCCATACCTACTTAAAAGCCCAAACGGTTGGCTTTGCCAGTGCTTGTTTTAAAATGCGTACTTTATTTCCATCCGGTCTGCTTGATAGACATGTGCAAATGATTTGCTTTTATGTAGTACTCATAGCTGCCAAGCTGCCCACATCCATGCGTGACACTTCGAGCAAATCCTGCTTTTTCCCCCATGGCATGCTGGGACTTGTAGGCACATCCTTACAATGGAAAGAACACAACAACAAGTTCCAGCGTGCAATTGTGAAAAGAAATCTGGACTGGCTCGAGGTGCGACACGTGTGACTGGGAAACCTGGCAGCTATGAGCACTTCAAATGTTGTGTATCTTCACACACAACAACAAGCTGCATGCCACTAACAAACAAACTGCTGCAGTACAATTCGGATTTTTTTTTTAAGCTCACATCACTTTGTTTCTGATGCAATGGAAGGGGGATTTGGTTGAATTTGTCTTAACATTTTAGTTAGGATGCAAAGGCCTGGAATACATCAAACTTTGGCCTGGTCCATGGGAGTATGATGAAGAAAACGCGCATGCAATAACCTCCCTTAGTTGCATAGAAAACGTGTGTCTACCATGACTTGAGGAAGTCTGTGTCTGTTGCCATCACAACGACCCTTCAGCTACATTGTGTTCAGCACATGTGTAAGGTTTTTACTATGGAAGGTTAACCATAACACAACTTAACACATTTTATTTACTGAAGGTATGTATATCTATATAATAATATTTGAGTTTGTATTAATAATAATTACGATGAAATAGTAATCGTAGCAACACATAGGGCCTCATTATAAGGCTGGCTCTGCCGGAATGAAGGGGGCCGGTACGGGACCGGCCCCCTTCATTCCGGGAGCGCCGATTACGAGCCTCCCATTGCGGGACCCGGATCGGACATCTGGTAAAACCAGGGTAACGAGAGCGACGGCTCAAGGATTGTGGAAGGACTTGCGCACTAAGAACTATTGGAACAGGAGGGTGGCGTCCTAGCACAAAGCTTTGTATTACTTTCCATACACATTTTCTGCAAAGTTTTTAACATTTAACATGCTTAGTATCAATGGCGCCGTATACTTTAGCTCAATAGCTGAGGGAGCAACAAACACATGTAGAGAAAGTTTCATCTTATTTATTTAGCCAGAATCAAGTGAGTGCGGATTTGATCCCGCATGACATTTTTTAACGTTTTTTTGGGGCAACGCCTGCCTGTTATTTGGCAGACATATTAGTAAAACAAGAAAGAGGAAAAACAAAGCAAACCAAAAAAAACGAACAAGACACAAGCGCGTTCAAACTACTCATAAATGAACATTAACATGACAGTGCACATACATAAAGGCAAAGCAGTTATTCAGCAGTAAATGCCTCCGGGGTGGACCTCTATACACATCACATTCAAATATTTTAAATGTTTGAATAGAGCAACCACCATGTGATCTCATAACAATAATGAGTGAGCCGTAAGCGATGGGCTCAAGCTAGTCTTCACTAGTACATCCTTCTTGTTTCTTCCGAGGTGTACTACGTATTGAGTGAGCCGTAAGCGATGGGCTCAAGCTAGTCTTCACTAGTACATCCTTCTTGTTTCTTCCGAGGTGTACTACGTATTGAGTGAGCCGTAAGCGATGGGCTCAAGCTAGTCTTCACTAGTACATCCTTCTTGTTTCTTCCGAGGTATACTACGTATTGAGTGAGCCGTAAGCGATGGGCTCAAGCTAGTCTTCACTAGTACATCCTTCTTGTTTCTTCCGAGGTGTACTACGTATTGAGTGAGCCGTAAGCGATGGGCTCAAGCTAGTCTTCACTAGTACATCCTTCTTGTTTCTTCCGAGGTGTACTACGTATTGGGAGATAACCTATAGGAGATCACATGGTGGTTGCTAGCCATCTCCCAGAGGCGGTCATGGGGTATGAAAGCAGAAACTGCTGGATTGCAAGGAACACCCTGACATACCGTGTGTAATGCGCCGCAAACAAACACGTTAAGCTGCACACAGTGCATTCATTTACCAACAGTATGGTTTTGAATAAATGGCTGATAGATTCCTGCCCTCGTGGAGTACTAGCTACCGAAACACGTGTCCTTGGTTGTTAGTGTATGACAGTGACCTGACAGATAACATGAGCAATTGTGAACAGCTGGTCATTGTTTTGATTAAGTGTGTTAATGGCAGCGGACATGCTGCCGAGGCTGCTGCCTTTCACAGAGTGGGTTTCCCCTGGCAGCGGGCATCCTGGCATCAAAGGCGATAAGAGTAATGAAGTGAATGTTCCTGTTTCGTTAAAATTACGTGGAGACTCTCATACTTACATTGCAGACTGCCATGTATTATGAGGATGATAGTCGTCACACAGGAGTACCTTTCCATATGCAGAATGCACAAGGATGTGCACTGAGTGCTTGAAATAAATGGACGTGATGGGGGTACATTATTCCATATAATACCAAAACAAGACCCAGAAGCAAATGGATGGTATGGACGAGTCGGTGTGATTAGGGGTGCTGTTGTTCGCTAGGACGGGAAAGAGGAGAGTCAGCTTGTGAGAAACCAGTTTGGGGATTTTGGTCTAAAGAATTTGGGGAGAACCTCTCAGTTCCTAAAATGGGAGTTTCTGAGAGCTGGTTTTCAGTTCCTGTGCATTGCACGGCTGGAGTCTGCCACTCCACCTAGGAGGACGTGTGCTGCGTGTGTTGGGGTCTGCCACTCCACCTAGGAGGATGTCTGCTGCGTGTGTTGGGGTCTGCCACCTAGAAGGACGTGTGCTGCGTGTGTAGGCCGGTCTGCCACTCCACCTAGGAGGACGCTTGTTACGTGTGTTGGGGTCTGCCACTCCACCTAGGAACGTGTGGGTCTGCCACTCCACCTAGGAGGACGTCTGCTGCGTGTGTTGGGGTCTGCCACTCCACCGAGGACGATGTCTGCTGCGTGTGTTGGGGTCTGCCACTTAGAAGGACGTGTGCTGCGTGTGTAGGCCGGTCTGCCACTTCACCTAGGAGGACCTGTGTTGCGTGTGTTGGGGTCTGCCACTCCACCTAGGAGGACGTCTGCTGCATGTGTTGGGGTCTGCCACCTAGAAGGACGTGTGCTGCGTGTGTAGGCCGGTCTGCCACTCCACCTAGGAGGACGTGTGTTGCGTGTGTTGGGGTCTGCCACTCCACCTAGGAGGACGTTTGTTGCGTGCGTTGGGGTCTGCCACTCCACCTAGGAGGACGTTTGTTGCGTGTGTTGGGGTCTGCCACTCCACCTAGGAGGACGTTTGTTGCGTGCGTTGGGGTCTGCCACTCCACCTAGGAACGTGTGGGTCTGCCACTCCACCTAGGAGGACGTTTGTTGCGTGTGTTGGGACCTGCCACTCCACCTAGGAACGTGTGGGTCTGCCACTCCACCTCGGAGGACGTTTGTTGCATGTGTTGCGCTTTTAGTTGTTGTTTCTCCTGCAGCGCTGGTTCGTGGGCATCTGGATTGGGTCTTGTCTTGTTGGTGTTGTCCACTTTCAAAGGCCCGGCCTGTGACTGCGGGTGGGTCAGTCATGCGGAGAAAGCATGGGCCTACCAACTTAAAAGTGCCATATCCCCCGACAACCTGCCGGCATGGCTCAGGCCAGTGAGCGATAATGCTTCAACTCGCTGATTATACCGGAATCCTGGTGAGAGTAAACGATACATAGAAGCGTGCAATATCGTTACAACGCAGTGCACAGTCTCCTGTTTACAGCCTAGTCCTGACATTGCTACTCACCTGCAATAAGGAAATGACATCATTACTCACCTGTAATAAGGAAATGACATGACTACTCAACTGTAATAAGCAGGCTCGGGCATGACCTATAGGGCAATAGGCCAATGCCCAAAGCAAAAACACAAAATGCTGGTTTGGGCCTGTTTTGTTGGCCAAAGTGGGCCTCTTATTTGGCCCATTTCGGGTAGTTTGATAAGTTACTTCACCATGTGGCTTGTAGTTTCGACCAGTGTTACTGAATACAAATTCTTTAAAATGCACAATTTGCATCACATTTTATCAAGAACCTCCCCCTTGGGTACTATACAAACAGTTTGTCACAACAGGAATGAATAGCCATTGGCAACTGCTCGAGACAATTGTGTGCCCCAGTTCCAGCCGGGAAATGAGTTCAATGTTATAATGGGGCCCAGTAGTTGCCAGGCTAAGGATATTCGGCAAGAATGCCGTCTGCTGAACACTACCTCTCCTTTAATAGCTTTTCATGTATACAGATTGACACATTGTGCTCTATGGTTGTAATTGTAATTTTTAAGAAATTGCCATGAGGCAGATGCAGGATTTGAACCTGCGTTTCTTTGCATCGTTTTGCTGCCTAAACCAGAGAACTGCCACAGAGCTATGCTACCCATGCCGTGAACTCAATGACACCACAAGGTGTAATGATTTGGTTGTACTATGATTCATGTTGCTTGATCACCAAGTGCTTACTTAAGCTTTTTTTTTTAAACTGTAATAAGTTACTCACAGTAAGTACCATTGCAATGTGACAGGCCACTCTCTGAATAGAACTTTCTGCCGCCACCTGAGCCTTAATTAACAGCATGGCTGGTTTTCGGATTCCTTTTTTTCTGAGCATTTTCAGATAATTCCGTCTTTAATAGATAGGAAGGCGTTTAGGTAGTATGTGCGTGTGGCGCGCTGCTGGAGTGTAGAACAGCAGTACAGGAATCTGTCAGCGTGCTGTGGCTTCATTTAAACGACACGGCCGGATTTTAAATGGCCCTTTGTACAGTTTCCTTAAAACATGTTTTGTGCTGCACTGCAAGGTTTTTTATTCAACAGCTCAGAATCTCCATGTATTTCCCTTAACAGTAGCTTGACAATTTCCTGCAGCAGGGCAGGCAAGAGTCCAAGGCTGTAGGGGGACGGGGGTCTGAACATGTATTATAAGAAGTAATCTAACGCCTGACGTATGTTATAGGGCTATTGAACGCAACCTCTGTCTTCCTCTACTTGACCGCAGGACTGCCCGTTGCCATGCAATGGGGCTCATTACGAATGTGGCGGTAAGGCAACAGCGGTGTCGGTTGTTACCATGCCGCCACATTACGAGTTCTGCTCGCGGGTGCCGCTCTGCACGCCTTGTCAGGCCAGGCGCACAGAGCGTCACCCGCGAGCAGAACTCATGATTGCACCGGCACTGTTATAAACGGTGCCGGTGCAACCATGCTCCCCACCCCCATTCTGCCCAACGGGGCCGAATGGGGATTGGGAGCCCGCCCACACTGGCACCCGCGAATGGTCAATTACCGGCCCCTTCAACTCGTAATGGGACGGTTATGGCCCATTCGCAGGTGCCGGTAGCGAGTTTGGCGGTTGCCGTGTCCTGGATAAGGGCACGGTTACCGCCAAACTCGTAGTGAGGCCCAATGTCATCAGAGCTAAGGCTCCCTGTTTTATGTGTGTGACCAATCAACTTCCGGGCACCGGTGGTCCGGGGGTGAATATCAGTGATGTTTGGGGGTGGGGGTAAGGGGTGTGGGGAATAGGGGCTAGATAATACGGAAGAGGGGTTTGGGGAACCGCCAAAAATAAGAAAATAAAAACAATTCAATTGTTTTTTTTGGCCACAAATATTCAGCGAAAAACTCTGTGAAAAAAACCTGGCGATCTAAGAACATAGAAGACCTTGAATATAAAACCAAGCCTGATCCAGGAGAAAAGTGGGATGCCATCCAGGCAGGTGCAAGCCTCAACATAAAGCCATCAGATACAGGAAGTAACACTGTTATGATGGGCATTAGTAAGTGGCCTTCTCAGGCATGCAGTCAGCTGAAGGCTGAGGAATGCCTCACTTAATTACAGGAAACCCTACCATTGTCGCCAAAGCCCAATGGGATGAATTACTTCTTGGCTGGTCTGACCATAGATTAATTGACTATGAAGTCTTCTTAGCTGTACAACATCCAGTCACTCCTGCAATATATTTCCTGTCTAAAATCTACAAAAAAAAAAAAAAACTCTTGGGGGGCTGGTAGTGCGCTTATAGGCGTCCATCGAAACACTTTTTAAAAATGCATCCAAGTATCTTAATTTAGCTGGGTTTTCCCTATGGTAGTTACATAGAGCGCAGCAATCATCCAAGGGTATCACACCTTTCTATGAAGAGTAAACTGAATGCTGAAACCACAAAGTATTGCTTACTGCTGCCAGGTAGAGTGACTTGTTATTGGTTGAAGAGAAAGGTTTTTAATTTCTTTGAAAAGGGCAGAAGCTATGGCTCTCTTCGGAGGTCAGAGGGTAAGACCATGGATGTGATGTCACTGTGCACCAGCATACAACACTCAGACGGCATCCGAGCAGACACAATCCTCGTGAAAATTAGAGCATTAAACTAGTGCTTTAAGTGGCCTGCACACTCGAGCCGGGGGACTTAGGGGGCGTGGCCTGGCAGAGGGTCGTTGGCGCTATTCGGAGGCAACACCTCACCTGAATGCTGCCTGTTAGGCCACGCCCCCATAAAAGCCCCGGCTCGATTGTGCAAAAGAGGAGGGCCGGTGGCCTAACACGAACCATTCACGTCACGTAAGAGTTTCCTTGCATTTTAATTGTGCTGCTAACGCCCTGCCAGGCCCCCCTTTCACTGGAGATCCAGGGATCATCACTGTATCACTAAGGGTGATGATCCCTGCATCTGTAATTACAGGGGTGCCTGGCAGGGGGTCTGAGGCTGTGACAAATAAACTAAACGGGACACCAGTGGTCCAAGGATGAATATCGGTGTCTAAACCATCAATCATCCCCACACCTCTTATACACCAGAAGGGATCCCAACAGATTGGAAAGACAAGTAAATTATAAATCTCCTTGTCCAATTTTGTTAACGCTGAAGGAACGGCAGGTTTATCTCTGCAAGGTCATGGATCGTTGGTTATGTGCAACACAGCGAAAATACTATTATTACCCAATGATAAAAGAGACTGTCCAGTCAAGGTTGTATACACGTATCTACTTTATTATTATTCAGCAGACAGCTCTAGCACACCACAAAATACAACCCACCCTGTAAAGGAATGCAAAGGACAGACAGTGATTATCATGCAAATCACATTAAAAATGTTCTTCAGTTGCATTAATTTTCATGCAGCTCTTAATGGTTTATTACAAAGTTGTATTAACTTTCATACAACTCAGAGTTTTCATTTCTCTCTTGTTTTCTTTGTTATTCACTTATTCCAAAATATATAAGGTTCCTGGGTATGATTTCCTTGGTGTGCCTGGATGCGCGCGGAACCTCATACCAAAAGATAAAATCATACTAAAACATTGGGTAATAAATGAGAAACTATAGAAAAATCGGCAATCACCTCCAAACAAAGAAGAAAACCACTTGCGTATCTCTCCTGATGAACCACGGTCCTTATACTGTGGAGAGACACATGTTGAGAGAAACACATTTTAGCACAAGGAATGAAAACTGAAAACATGTTGAGTTGTTTGGAAATATAATTTTGGAATAAGTGAATAACAAAGAAAACAAGAGAGAAATGAAAACTCTGAGTTGTATGAAAGTTAATACAACTTTGTAATAAACCATGAAGAGCTGCATGAAAATGTATGCAACTGAAGAAAAATTTGAATGTAATTTGCATGATAATCAATGTAATCAAGAAAGAAAAAGGTTAACTCTGCAATGTAAATATGAGCAAAGATACACTAAAGAATAAATACATTTTCATAATAAATAATAATTGGTGTCTATAATGTTTTTACCAGAAATGCAATCCACAATAGTGCCTTTTCAGGAGAAAATGTGTATATCATTGCTGCAGTCGCAATAAGCACTTAGGGTGCAGATTCTGGGCATAGACATCATTTTCAAACTTATTTGGGCACATACAAGATATCGCCACAAAAGGAATAAAAGCCAAAAAGGACTGCAACCTGGTAAACAAAATGGACAGACAGTGTCAAGAAGGAAAAGGGATGCCCTCTGTATACTGACAGGAGGGTAGTCGGTATAGTAATGAATTGCAATAGATCAAGGTTACTTGGTTTCAACGCAAAGGGAGCAATGGTTCATAAAAGGTCACTAGTGGCCTTCGGAGAAGGACAAGGGGGACAGAACCACAATGTACCCTGTGTTTGTAGAAGTTCTTGGTGCTCTCCAGGGTAGAGTCAGTTTTAGGGTGCTTTGCAGCTCCCGTGACAAGAATTCAAGGAGGGAGACAGCTGCGGGTAACAGGCAGCAGGAAGTTGGCAAGCGAGGCTGGATAGACAGCAGAAGGCTGGCCCACACAGCAGCTCGGGGTCAGGAATCGTCTCAGTGCTGGTTATCGAGTCTGAAACACTTGTTGAGGCATCTCGGATGGCATGAGCGACTGCGGCGTAACAACAGTCAGAGGTGCAGTTGGTTGCAACTCGAGGGGCTCGACTGACTGGAAAATGTCCTTTAAGGCAGGCACTGGTTGATGCTTGTCGATGCACTCCTCTTAGCTTCTTCACTGGGCTAGTTTTGTCCGTTAAGGTGGATGGCCCAAAGCAGAAGAGAGTGTTGCAGGCAAAAGCCTTGTCCTTGGTTTGGTTCAGAGACTCTCTAGCACTTCCCACCTGGAAGCTTGCTTGCAGAGCCTAGCAGGGTGTGCTGTGTGCTGGCTGGAAACCAGGTCTAGAGCTCCTTGGAGGGTCCTCTGGATCCGGTATCTCCCTCTGTCCCTGGGAGATATTTAGGGGAGGGATCTTGCTTCCCTCTTTGGAAATCCTGGCCTTCCTTCACTGGCGGAAACTGTAAGGCTGACTGTACCTTCAACCAGGGTTCAAATGAGTTCTTCTTGTTGCTCCTTGCAAAGTTTTCAGATGATCTGCCAAAAGAGGTGCTCCGCCCTACACAAACATTACAAAGGCACCAATTGGGAGTAGAAGAGGAAACAAAGCCTGCAATTGTCCTTGAAGATGGTCAATAGGACCGAAATGCATTGGACATTCACTCAATAGGCCTTTTTTCTTTGGAATACATATTTTTTGGATACATTTTACATATATGAATAACAGAGCCCCCCCCCTTGCTTGGGAATGAAAATAAGGAAAAATACATGAATGAACACACAAAATAAATATGAACTTAGAGTGAGAGCTTACACTGTTCCTTCCAGTCCTTTGGATGACTACACCCTGACAACATTTTCCCTAACAACTTTCAAGGTACACAGCATTATCCTGCAGGATCCAAGGATGCTGAGAGCAGTTGCCATGGTAAAGCCATGTTCGGTGGCTTTTGGCTACATTGGTGCAAAAGCTGCGTAACGGGGGGAGTTGCACAACAATGGCAGGCAATCAGCATTCCATTAAATTGTGAGGGTAACAGCACTGTCATTGAGCCAGATTTTCCAGGATCCGAGATCTGGCAAGACAATCTCCTCGGGTCTCGGAGAACTATTCATGCCCATTCATGTAATTCAGGACCAAAGTCGAGCGACTTACCCACCAGACTACTCGAGCGTGTGGTTAGAGCACCTGTGAAGATTCCTGTCAGGATTGTATTCGGCAGAAAATATTCAAATACAACTTTTTAAAGAGGTGCACCTTTTCTAATTTACTTCCAACATTATAGGAAACGCTCCTCCTTTCTTGAATAATGTATTAATAAAGCTCCTGACATGTAAAGAAATGTTTTGGGGGGACTGAGAAAAATGAAAAATCTCCTGAGTTTCCCCCCTCCCGCTAACTCACAAACGCCACCCCCCTAACACTCCGCGGCTGGTGGGATCCCACAGTTAATGATATCCATTTCCAGCACTGTTTATAGTCGTGCACACCCACACTAGGCGACCATGTGCAATGAGACATGTCATGACACCGCCACAGGAGGTGAGGACTCCAGCTCGCGTTTGTTATCTTCCTGATCAAGATGGCGCCTCCTGTTTAGCTTTGGCAGTGCCACAGAGCCTCCCCTGCTTCAGGAAAATGCCTTAAAGCCCCATATTTAATTATTTAGAAAGCCAATGGTTGGGGGGGGGGGGGAGGTGGTATTTTCTTAACTCTAATTTTCTTAAGAGCTAATGACTTGTCCCAGCTCCTGTCCGCCGGCAGCTGTCAGGGCAACTCCCAAGCTGGTCTTTTTAAATTGGAAATGAGAATTAGAGGACGGCTTTGGCCTCTGCCTGCCAGAGATAACCGCGTGAGTGACAGGCGTGCCCTGCAGGCGGTGCTGGCCGCCTCCTCCTGCCTCGGGACAGGGCAGAAGGCAATCCGTGCTGGTGGCTCTGGCTTGGGGACACATCGCCGAGCTCTGCTTGTTAATCACTCCCGAGATTATAAACCAGCCGTTGAGGACCTTGCACCGGTCCCAGGATGATGGAAGGAACCGCTGGCTTGTGTTAGGTGCTCTGGGGAAGTGATTTATTCCAGGAGAGTTCAGAATTTGGTCTATTAGTACATTTGACAACTGTGACGACGTGAGATCCACAGAACGCCTGTGACACAGGAAATGAAGCTCAACCTCTTTGCTGTAACGCTTATGGGACTCAAAGTGATTTCTAGCAAAATAGGACGGCTTACAAGCAGTGCTGGAAATGGGGAAAAAATGTACGGGGGAACCCTCTCATCCTTGGAGGGGCGTGGCAGTGGGGATGAAGGGGCGTGGTCCCAGGCCAGGTCAAACAGTATCTCTTCATAGAAGCCGATCCTGGCGATTTGCCTAAAAGCAAAGAGCACTATGGGAGCATAAGTATATCCGGAATTTTAAATTTGTAACATGTCTTATTGTGATTCATTAAGAAACTCTTTTGAGTGAATAATGGAAGTTGGGCTCTGTAGTTGTAATTGGTCACACTACTCACACTAATAAAAGAAATGTCTCTAAATTGCAGGACATACATACATAGTCTCAACAGCTGCAGCAAGTCTTTGGCTGTTTCTATATTCAGTTGCTTATGCCGAGTTTACTAAAAGTATGGGTTGCAACATAGTTCGTGCATGTGATTAATCAGCTTCAGGACAGTTACTTCCTGTTCTGAAGCTGAGTTGTTACATGCACAAACAACCCAAGCTTCTTTCTCTGAGACCCACAGGCTTGTTGTAGAGTGAGTGTCAGTGGGCAAGCCCCTTGGACAGGGTGGCAAGACATGTTTTGCTGGAGCTCCATTCCGGGAAGCCAGGTTTTGCTGGAGTTGGGGGTCTCGGGGACAGGGAGGCAAGACATGTTTTGCCATAGCTCCATTCCAGTAAGCCATATTTTGCCGGAGCCTTCTCCATCGTGTTCCATTCCATTCCCTGTGCTGCTTACAAGGCTTGACTATATACACAGTGACTAGGAGGGGATGGAACAAAACATGGCAGCAGGAATAATTACTGAAGCCTCTGGACTGGTCTTGGTCCTCCCTGAATGCTAGCCAATGCTGGTCCTATCAGGTTGCCCAACTCCAGTCCTCGAGGGCCGGAAACATGTCAGGTTTTCAGGATCTCCCTTCATTAATATTCATGAGATACATTTGCATACAATGATTCAAAAAGCATAAATTTCTTTCTTCTCAATATTAATGAGGGATATCCTGAAAAACCATCAGGATTCCGGCTCTCCAAGACTGGAGTTGGACAACCCTCGGGTTTATCATCCCTGGGGATGTGAGTTGGACGAATAACAGGATTCAATGAGACATCAAAGTAAAACAAAAGAGGGGAAACTTTGGCTAACAGTGTCAGGATGAAGATACAAAAAACACTGGTACAAATCTGTGTTGCCATAAGACCTTGTGTCCAAGTCCATTTTCAGTTTCCCTAATCAACACATCCTGGGGAGTTTCTCCTCCGGTCGCTCGCAGGCTCAAGGTGTTAAAAGCATCGCAACACTATGATTAAAGTTATCGTGGGTTCTTACCTGGCTCTGGCATGGAGCAGACATCTCTCCAGACTGTCAAATCCATGGCGGGGATTACTCAGGGCTCCCCAGGTGTGGCAGCCCTGAAGCCCTGAAGCCAGCTGTCTCAGTTAGTAGCTCCTTCTTCAATGGCAAAGAGCACTAAATGCCCCAAATAACTGGGACAGGCACAGGAGGCTCACCCGCCATTGGCTCTCTTCCACTGTTTTGGGTGGACTCTGGGTGGACTCTGGTTTGCTCACCCCTGCCCACTCGTAAGTGGGGGGAAATGCCTGCAATTGTTCACAGCTCTGGCTTCGGTCCACTGGTCAGTCTTTCAGTCGCTATGGATTGGTCTTGGTACCCCTTCAGCTGGAGCTCTGGCTGCCACAGCAGAGCAGGTAGGTTGCCAGACAATCCTTTTATGCAGGGCTCAAATCGAGGGTACACGCGGGAGGCGGAATCCCCCCACTATTTTCAGAAGGCACCTTGATATGCTAATTTCTGGTGACGCCAAATTCAATTGGCATGTTAATGAGTGCCCCCATTTTTTTTTTCAGGACTTGACCTCTGCTTTTTTTGCACTAGTGTGAGGGATCAGAGGGGAGTGCACCTGTTCCCCCTTTTGCAAGCAGCCTCGTGCAGGCCTGTCAAAGAATGATGGCCTTCTTTGTGGCTCCTGAGGCGAGCCTGTACCAAGCCCAAGGTTGTGGCGATTGCCTCAAATTGCAATGGGGTTGGGAGAAGGAAGGGTCCTGGCTCCCCAGGGGGCAGGGGGTACCTGGCAGTGAAAGGACAGAAGCCCTAGGGAACGAGTTTACCCAAAACACATAGTTGCTCAGTCTCACGCTAGAAAATGAATGTAATAATACATTAGTAAACCGAATAATCAGCAATGGCTGACCTTCTACTTATGAATAGATCGCACTTCTGAGTCAATAATGGGTAAGGGGTGCGCAGTCTATGGCGCTCATAATGTTTTGGACATCTCCCATCAGCCAAAGCCAGCATAGTCAACAGCGAGGAATTATGGGTACTGTAGTCCCAGACATCTGGCGAGCCATGGTTTGCAGAACCCTGGTATGGCGATACTCTGCAGTATAGACATTTAACCTGCCCCAGCCCCGGCCTTGGAGCTCTGGAGGCGGTGGACCCTAATGCCACATTTCTCCAGGGGAGACTTGCCATCTATTTTGTGGGCTGGGGCCACATTCTGATTGCACAGTGCTGTCGGGGAGAAGCACGAAATGAAGACAGCGAGGCGGCTGTTCTCCTTGAGAAGCGAGGTCTCTGACAGCGTGCGGGGACGTGACGCTGTTGCGTGAGCAGAGTCGTTGCGCAGCCTCTTTGTCAGGCTGACAACAGCAATTTCTCTGAATGATGGTTTGGGAGATGAGCCTGCCCTCATCCGTGTTTACAAGTCAGAAGGTGCAGAGGGATGGGGGGAGGGAGAAGGTTGGGACACTGGCAGGGGTGGACTGGCCTATACGGAGCTCTGGAGATTTCCTGCTAGGCCTCTGCACCCTGGTCCTCTCTTGTGGGGTATTTCCAAATGATCTCATAGGAAAAGGGTTGGGCTTGCTGAAAATGTGCAATATGGGGCCATTTAGAACATTATTTCCAGGGCTTCTTTTGGTTCCCAGTCTACCCCTGGACACTGAGCCTGCGCCGACAATATGGGCCTCTGCCCACATCCGTCTTGGGTATTTGATGGCAATAGCTGTGCAATGGTGCGAGGTGCTGGGCATACACCAACAGCGGGCAAAGGGTGGCTATTCCTGTCTTAGGATGCACATATATGAGAAAATAATCGAAATTCTTAGCAAAGTGTGTGAGTTGCTGACGTGTGGTGGAAAAAGCGGGCAATTTGAGCCCGTTTCTGGTAGAATGTGCATATGTTGTTAAATGCTGGTTATACCTGCACCTGTGTGGGTACCTGGCCATGTGATGTTACTAAATTAAAACCAAGAACACATCGTCCTTATGCGCAAAGCAAAACTGTAGACTTTGTTTACCTTATTTTAGTCATCCCCCTAAACACACCCCTCTCAGTCTTCCAACCTCAAGCTGTACCAAGTCCTTCCCATTCTCCAACTCCTGGGCCCTTTCCCTTTAACCTGAAGAGCAGTAACAAACATACTGGGTGCAATTGGTTGTTATCTTCGGGTTCACAGCATAGGGTGACCAGGTGACTCCATGCCGGCATATGATATATAGATGATATATTCAACATATCCATACATTCTGGGAGTTCAATAAGAACACAACAATAAAGAATATTTTAGAAGTTTGCGTATGTGGTGTCCCGCTTATACGGAATCCTTCCTGCGGTCACTCTGAAGCAGCAAACACAGTAGGAAGCGAGCCTTGTCATCTGCTCATAGGCCGCGCATTCATTCCAATGTGTTCTTTCTGTAAACTATGTAGAGCTGGCCTTCCATCGCCAATTACTTCCATCTTCCACAGGGGTGGAAATGGAAAAGAATTGGTGGAGGATCCCACAAGGGCCGGGGTGGGGGCGGAGTTTGGGGGGGCGTGGCCGAGGAGGCAGGGGCTAGGGGGACGGGGCTGGCAGTTGACTTCCGATAAAAGGAAATGTCCAAAATCATAGTTCTAAACGGCGCTATTTCTTTCATGCCGCTTCTTTTCCAAACTATATATCAATTCCACTTTAAACCACTTCCGTGGCACTGGTGATTAGTTACTTCACTATGTGGATGTGGATAATCGTTTTGAGCCAGTGTTGCTGAGTAAATGTTCTTTAAAATGCACAATTTGCATCACATTTTATTTTAAAAACTCCCCCCTTGGCTATTATTTTTTAAACAGGGTGATTTCTGTTCGCCATAATGTTTTCTTTTACTTGAGCCACACCCGGCACAGCTCCTGCAGCTCCCCTCTGAAATCAGTTGGGGGGCTGCATCGTGTGTGATAGTTTCAATCTTAATAGGGGTATTTATTCATGCAATGTTAGTCGGATACCTGTATATGTATTTATTTATGAAATGTTTGTTGGATACAGCTGTCCAACAAACATTACATACATAAAGAAATAATCCGGGTCCATGTATCCGACAAACATTACATAAATCAATAAATAAACCGGGTCGTGGCCGAGTACCGGGTCGTGGCTGAGGATTGTAACTTCCTCTTGTGACCCCTTCCTTGCACAGGGTCACCAGAGAAAGTTACAGTTTCCACAGGGGCGCTTTCTTTCTTTATTTATTTTTTCTCAGCGCTGACTCTGGCCGGATCCCAAGATCCGGCTACACATCTGGTGCCAGATCTCAGATCGAGCGAGAGCCAGCCCAATCGCCAGTGCTGATCTTCCACCCCTGTTCCCTAGCCCCCTCCTCCTCCATGCAGTCTCCGGCCCCTCTGTTTCTGTCAGAAACAACTAAGAAGAGGAAAACATTTAGGGCCTGATCCATGGAATATTTTGCACAGTGCAAAGTACTTTTCACTAGTGCAAAGTGACTTTGCACTGCCAAGAAACACCCTGATTCATGGAACAGTGAAACATGTCTTTTTGCCGTGCAAAGTCACTTTGCACGGCAACAATACACTTTGCACTGTTCCATGAATCCGGGTGGAGCAGTGCAAAGTGTATTTTTGCAGTGTAAAGTCACTTTGCACGGCAAATGACACTTTGCACTTTTCCATGAACCAGGGTGGAGCAGTGCAAAGTGTATTTTTGCAGTGCAAAGTAACTTTGCACGGGACACGATACTTGCACTGTTCCTTGAATCAGGGTGTTTGTTGGCAGTGCAAAGTCACTTTGCACAGCCCCGTATTGGTTATTGTTAATTGTTATTTACATCGTCTTGCTTCCAAGACGAGTGTGTTGCCCCTGAGCTATCTTCCCGAGACATTCATTTATTCATTTTGTAGAATGCACTTAACACTGCAGACCAGTTTCTAAGCGCTTCCAAGGCAAACGCATTGCCTCTGAGCTATCCTCCCAGCCCATTATGTTTGTATAGGCCCATGCAATTCTCCTGATGCCCTCCCCTCCCTCGATCTACCTTCGCTCCTTTTATTCATTTCTGTTGCCATTATTTGCCTTTCTCTTTCTGCTCCCTCCTCCTTTCCTTTTAAGCTCCCCCTAAACCCCCTAACACTCCATCCATTCTGTCAGGCCGCTGACTATATGGGGCAAGTGTACCACTTGGCCCAAGGTGGTGTGGCTATTTACTGTCAAATAGAGATGCTATCATTGGGAGTTGTGAACCATCTAAAAGTCTGAGAAGAGCAGGTAAGCCTCTGGCTGAATCCTGGGGCGATAGTGATATGATATGATATGATATATGATATGATGCAGCATTCATAACGCGCCTGTACACAAGTGTATGGACAGGGCAGGCTTCTGTCCTCTATCACATGTGTTGCTGCTGCCTGTAAATGATTGTTCAAATGCTCTCTGCCTGGGTTTGTGACTGTGTGCCGGTGTCTCTGTGTGCATTGGCTCTTATCGTGGTGCCACTGTCTGTGCCCGTCCGGCCAGGTCATACAGTGTTTTAAGTGGGGTGTGAAATCGAGAGGGGATTTAACAAGTGACAAAAGAATATTTGGCAGAATTAGGCAGCCTAAGACTGCATTCCTTTATTATTCATATATACAAAATAAATAAGTGGAACATTTAAAATAGTTTTTAAAAAATGTAACCAAGGACCATTTAAAGAAGTGCACCTTATGTAATTAAAGGAGTGGGCCAAAAGAAATGGTCATGTTGTTGTACATAATATGAAAGTCGGGGCATCCTTTAAAAAGATGTGATAAATATAAGAAAACAGCAGTGAAAAAAAGTATCATGTCAAAAGAGGTCGACAGAGGGTTAAAACACAGCAAACAGCTGAACGGGTAACTGCCCTGCAATGCAATTGAAGTCTTCTTGCACTTTTCCAGCTCACCCCACTCTTTACTTCCTCAAAAGGACAAAAACATTTTAACAACATCCTCCCTTAGGTGGAAGGTGTCTTTTAGGAAAAAAGGTTTCCTTCTTGCAGCACTCTGCAGTGACTATGGGTACTAGTGAAGAGCTCAGGAGAGGATGGGGGAAAACCAGGGGCCCACCTCAAGCCTGAATTTGAAACCCTGCCTGGACCAGGTCCAGGTGGCCCCGGCCCACTTAAAGACCAGATACCTTGTCTGCCCCATAGTGCAGTGACATAGGTGCCTTTTTCATCATCCCATCCCACGTGACCCAGTAGGGAACACATTCACCTAACAGATTTGCCTAACATTTGCCGAAGTTCATTTTATCTCCTGGAAAATTGGACAATGTTATGATGGTTGTCACAATGTACAAACTGATGTCTCTGGATCCGAAAAGGTCAGGACCATTTCTTCCATATACAGAGAGTTTTCATAGCCACTGTCCCTATTCATATTCTTTTCATCTGTTAATTTGTTAAAATCCAAAGGGGTGTGGTTCCAGTCCTCTGCCAGGCATAGGTTATGGAGTTCATCCTTCTAGTTTGCTGATTATATAGGTGCCAAAGTAGCCATAATTCACAAACCCGCACCTCCAGTCAACTTCCCTCTAAAATTAAAAAGATAGGCCCATTCCACCAAATCAAATGTTTTTTCTGTGTCTAGAGATATTGGTCTCTTTAGGTTCTGGGGGTATTTTCCTGCCAAATAGTTTGCAAGAGGATCCACATATTATTGGGATGAACCCTACTTATAATCTAAGAATTATCAAGGGTAGAGCTGATTGGTATTGGCTTTATGGCAGTTATGCCAGCTTGTTGGTGACGGCATTAGCTACAAAGCGGGCTCGGTAGTTTTTAGAGAACATGCAGACTCTCCCAGGATTTGCTGTCACCCCACTTTCATAACTTTTAAGACCAAGATTAATTCTTCCTTCATGTTGACATTTTGTTCTGTATCTGAAGAATGTGCAAGAAAATGCAACAGTATTGCGTCGATGTTCTTTTTCAGAGTCTTTCGCAATGGCGTCTTCCAGTGACTTCCTGGTACATGTATGAAATTGACCTTTGTGTTTATCGTTCTGAGATTTGCTGCACTTGTGTATCCCTGTCGTCTGCTACGAGTCCTGGGATTCACAGGAGCGAAGTCAATATCTTGTCTGTAACCTGGTTCAAGTCCTTCTTCTGATCTCTACAGGCCTTTGTGTGACTTTGACAGCGACACTGCGCCGGCTGCACTTTTTAGCGGAATTCCCTGTGCTGCTCTGTACTCCTCTGGTCATCATTCCATCAAGTTATACATCCCCCAGCGTTTTTTAGTTTTTGCTCTTTTCAGTGGGGGAGCTCCACGAACTCACAAATGCGTGGCCCTTTTCCCCACCCCCCAATCCAGCTCAGCCCTTACTCTCAAGCAGAGCCCAGGGACCAGACCCCACATCTGTGACCGAAATCTTCCTTGAAGGCTGTCCCCTCTGCAGGCCACATTGCCTCGATTAAGAGTGTCCGCAGTGTACTTTTATGCTAGAGAGGTTCCCCTTGCCTATTGGGGGGGCTCTGTGGGTGCACGCACGTTTATAACCCCAGAGAAAATCCATTCATGGGTCCGTGGTTTTCCCGTCAGGGCTGCTGTTCCCTTCTCTTTCTGGGCTGAGATTCTGATATTCGCCCAACTCTCTCACTTTGCTGATAGAGTTTGCATTGTTTCCATATATACTGGTATTAGTTGCGTTGGGCTTTTATCGCTTCATTCGTTCTTTGATGTATTTCTACTAGCGTGTCTGCGTGCCTTGTGCCCCTCTTTTTGCTGTTGGGGCTTTTGAGCCAGCAGCCCACTCAGACGGGCTGTCTTTGCTTCCCCTAGAGTTCAATTACATTTCACTGAGCCTTCATTTAGTCCTGAGAGATGGTCTCTTTTCAGCCTATCTGTGTCCCTGTTTTTAGTTTGTGCTATTAGGTGTGCTTGCGCTACCTCAATGCCAAAACCATGGCATTGGAGTACAGATGGGGTGAAATGCCATATGAGGCGGGACACACAGCCTGCAGGTGTTTGGGTATTTGCCCACCCACTTACTGTCCATGGGAATGCTAATCCCTATGGCCATTCCCACCCAGTTCCTGCCCCTCCCCACCCAAAACATCTCTAATGGGAACTCTTTGATCTCGCTTTTATCAAGCCTTACCATCAAACTTCGCATTCGAAGTGCCGTGCCAGTGTTTTTTCAAAGCAGTCTTCTGAGAGTTAATGACTTCATTGGAACTGTAAACCCCCTACTGGTGTAATAAACATGGCTAAACCATGTCTGCCTTCAGCCACTCATGTATAATCACCATGCGTGTCCTTCACTGAAGTCCTGTTAAAAACAAGCACTGGCAAAGTCAACAGTTTTGGGTTGTGTATGAGTAGTAGGCATTTGCCAGGCACTGCTATTAGATGGCCAGGTGCTCACACTATTTTACCCCTGTGACCATTAGTGGCCAGTTAATACCTCTACCGCAGTGCCTGGCACGTGCCTTTCCCATGCCTACCCAAAAGTTCCAACGGTTGGCATTGCCAATGCTTGTTTTTAATGTTGCTTGTATTGAGTCATAGAGCATAGCACAGCCTTCATTGGCATCTGAGTTCATGGTGCAGCGTGTCATATTTCCCCATGTCTCTCTCTATTTGTTGCACTGTGAAGCCCACCAATTACATTTAGGAAAAGGGCTCATGGGAGCTTTTTCGGATGTTTCTGCCTGTGCATGGTCGTTGCCTACAACAGGCTCAGGAATGCATTTTTAAATTACTTTTTTATTATTATTTTTTTTTTAATTGTGATATAGTCAAAAATATACAGTTCGACTTTTCACTAAACTTAACTTTTCACATTATTCATTAAAAGAGAAAAGAATTGCACCGTTAAAACAAAACAGTATTTGACATTATAGTCATTAAAAAAGGACAAAATGAAAAGAAATGATTACATTACTAATAGCAACAGACCTGGGAATACTGCATTTTCTGGCTGACTTAACAACCCCAGAGGCGGAGAAGTCACAATGGAAACTGAGAACACTTTGGGCCTGATGCATGGAATTTTTAGTGCGGTGCAAAGTGACTTGGCACTGCGAAACCAACACATTGATTCACAGAGCGGTGCAAAGTGTATTTTTGCGGTGCACAGTCATTTTGCAATGCAAAAGTACACTTTGCACCGCTCTGTGACTGTGTATCATGGTGTTTGTTGGCAGTGCAAAGTCAGAAACAATTACGCGAATTGGGCCCAAAATATGAAAATGATAATGTCAGAAATGCCCCCAAACTCCTAATGAGCCACATCTGGCATCACCCCAGGTCGGTTGTGACCCATTTAAAGAGCGATGAAGTCTCTGCTGCAAAGATGCACTACTCCCCTCCTCACCCCCCTCCAACCCCCTCATGCCAAGCACCGGACTCTTTTAGGGATCAGACCCGACAGGACTGGGCCTCTTGTCTGCGCCCATGACTGGCACCGGGTAGGCCTTTTTAGTTCAGAAGTCATTAGTTACCAGGAAATGATTGCCTTTGAAAAGTAATAATAAAATGACGCCTGGGGCCGAACGCTGGCATTTAGGGTTTGCAGCATGAAAGATTGATGAAAGGGAGTTCGGGAATGAATGACAATCTAAAATGGAGCTGAGAAAGTAATGGAGGAGGAGATTGGAGTGGAGGGTCTGCAGTGCCCCCTGAGTGCTGCTCAGTATGTAGGAGTGCGTGTATAGATGGAAGGGCTGTGTCTGGAAGCCCCTTGTCATGTGTGTGTGTGTGGTTGCATGCACGCGTGTATGTGTGTGCGTGCTCGTGTGCATGTCTGTGTGTTGGCACTCTGAACCTGGTGTCCTGTTTAGATCATCTGAGGAGGCGTGGGGGATGCATGGATAGATGGGTGTGTGTGTGTGTCTGTGCGCGCGCACGCGCGTGCACGCGTGTGTGTCTGTGTGTTGGCACTGTGAACCTGGAGTCCTGTTTAGATCATATGAGGTGGCGTGGGGGATGCATGGATAGGTGGGGTGTGTCTGTGTGTGCGCGCGCACGTGCACCCGTGTGTGTGTTTGTGTTTTGGCACTCTGAACCTGGAGTCCTGTTTAGATCATCTGAGGAGGCGTGGGGGAAGCATGGATAGATGGTGTGTGTGTGTGTGCATGCACGCGTGTGTGTGTGTCTGTGTGTTGGCACTCTGAACCTGGAGTCCTGTTTAGTTAATCCCCTTTCTGCCCCCAATTGTCTTAGGACAGATGGGGGTAGGCAGTCAGATCTTTCTCCAGATCCTAAAAGAAAGGGGTGAGTAGGCACCAAAAGAGGGCCTGGAAATAATGTTCGAAGTAGATCCATATTGCACATTTTCAACAAGCCCAAACATTTTCTCCTGAGAAAATATTTATAATTTTTTTATAACACACTTAATACCAAAGAGGTTTCCAAGCGTGGACCGGGATTCGAACCTGTGTTGCTCTGCATCATCTTACTTTCAATGCGAGCGTGCTGCCACTGAGCTATACTGCCCATGTAACTGCCATAGGTTACCTCAAAAAAGAGGCTCAGGAAATCTCCAAAGCTCCCTATAGGCGCGTCCACCCCTGCCGAGAGGGAGTCTTCAGTCGTCTTTGAAGCAGTGCTACCTGAGAGCTCTCTGGACTTTGGGGCGCTAGCCTGGCTACAGACGCCAGGGAGGCAGCTTTGCATCCTTGGCCCACCTACTGTATGTCTGGCCCACCAATCAAGGCCCGAGCTTTGCAGCATGGCTATGGAGCTGGCACAAGATATAGGGTCACGTGCTTGTTACTATATTCTATAAAGATACATGCCCACCCGGTAACTTTGGAAAAGGAATAACCCTTTAATCGCACAGCAAAAATAATATGCACTTAAAATTGGAATCCAGGACGAAGGGAAAGGCCTCATTCCAGAAGCAATGGTGGTGATATCCCCTGGCGATAAGTGGTAAATAGTGTCAGTGGTAACTCAACCATAATTCGGGAATACGGGGTCTGTCTGTTTACCACCAAAAATCTCCATCATAGAGAATTACAATGTCTGAAAATGGGGGTAATTACCACTAAAAATAATATCAGCTGTGTGCTGGTCTTAAAAAAGTCTTCCCAGTCAGCAGATGCGGCATTGCACATGTGATGTCATAAGTTATCCTACAGTACATTTAATCATGGGAGTGTCTTTTTTTTCTTGCAGGGAAACACGTCCCCAGCCTCAGAATGTAACACTACTTTTAGCCGGATTGATGTTATCGTCGTATTACCGCCAGTGTATACTTTGCCATTGCTGAAATGTATGGTGTTGCGGAAAATGTACAGGAAAGTGTTCTGGCGGTGGTCATTAGCACCAGTGGTCACCTGGAGATATTTCATAGTACTGGGCAGTGTACTGGAATACTAACTGTAGGTTGCCCACCGGTGGCAGAGCAGGAACGGGCAGCACGGCTGTATATTACCAAAACAGTGGTAATTGCAGACTGATGCCACAAAAGTCTTAAACCTATCCGTTGTAGTGTTCAGATCCCAAACTATCCCGAGTAAAATGCAAAACTACTTCCGCTGTAGGAATCCAAAGAAGAAATATTATTCCATGGGATCATGCTTTCCTATGTCAGTTCATTTAGCTGAACCTGCAGCCTACTTTTTAGTTGCGGGACAAAGACTGATATGCAAATGGGTATTTCCCATCTGTGAAAGGCACAGTGAGCAAAAAGCGTGTGCTGCAAACTCTCATCTCAGAACAGGTTATCATGCCATGTTCTTTCTGGAGAGGAGCGCCTGCTACCTTTTTTGAAATACTTTTTAGTTTTGGCTACTGGGTGGCAGAGCCACCTATAAGGCTAAATTATTGCATTAGAGTATGGATAGGGAGAAATGGCACATGAGGAGGGACACAAAGCTTGTAGGTGTTGTTTGGTTATTTACCCACGCATCGAGTGCCCATGGCCATGCTTATCCCTGTGGCCGTGTGTAATAAAGCTGCTTCTTAGACATTAGCTTAGGTTCCTTAAGTTAAGCTTTATTGCAAGTCTCCTTAAAATGATACAGAGCGAACCACAGGGTCCCATCACCCAGGCTGCCTTGTCCCCAACTGACTAAAGCTGGAACCTTGACAGACACTCACACCCAAACATTCCACTGTGACACATCAACATTCTCTCAGCTCATAGATACACAGCAAGCACGATACCACACCGTTCCCACCCGGTTCCTGCCCCTGCCCGTCTAAAACACCTCCTCATGGGAACTCTTTTGACGCGCTTTAAACAAGCCTTACCATCAAACTTTCCACTCTAAGTGCCTGCCAGAGTTTTATCAAAACAGTCTTTTCAGAGTTAAGGACTTAATTTAGGCTGTAAACACACTACTGGTGTAATTAAAATGTATAGGCAAGGCCTGCCTTCAGCCACACGATTTATAAGCACTAGGGAGCTCATGTTCTTCGGGGGTGGGGTGGGGTTAACACCTTTCATTTACATCACGTCCCATTTTCAAGCATCTGTCTGGCAGAGAGGAAGACCGGAATGTAACTTGTGATTCCTCCACCCCCCTCCCCTCTACCATACAAATGGTCCAGCGTCTGCGCCGGCATGGTTTTTCATGCCGGCGCAGAAGCTGGAGATCTCTACGGGGTTCGCCTGCTTCATGCACCAGCATAAAGTCGGTAGACCCCCATAGGGATCCATTGTTATCGCTCCCTGCTGAGCGTGTACAATTGCAATTAAACCATCCCGACACAGATTTAATTTCAATTGGGAACACTCCTTACCATGTACCCATTCATTTGTGAGCCCTGCGTGCCAACATTTCATTTGTGAGCGCTGCGTGCCATGCACAAACATAAGTAAACGCTACCTGGCCTGCCAAATTGCAAGGCAGTGTTTACTCACTTTGCACTGCAGAGTGCAGATGTGATGGACAAAAGGTGGTGAACACACTTGTGCGCCGCCTTATGCTGCCTTTTTCACCTTTACTTTTGCACCCCACCGTGCAAATGACAAAAATATTGCAGCGACCGAGCAGCTTATGGTACAGTGTAAACGTAATGGCCCCCCGCCACCAAATTACGACTTTGGGCAACATGAGCCCCTCTCCGTGTCTTTCACAGAGGTCCTGTTCAAAACCAGCATTGGCAAAGCCAACAGATTTGGCTCGTGTACAAGTATTATGCATTTGCCAGGCACTGCTAGTAGATGCACAGGTACTCGCACCACGTTTCACCTGCTACCATCAATTTATTTTTTTTTTTTATTTATTTATTTAACATTTATAAAGCGCTCACACAGCCCGCAGGCATCGATGCGTTGTTACAGGAATTGTTTGTTTTTCTTAGTTGCGTAATTGTGTTTTTTTTGTCTTAGTTACGTATTTATAACGCGCTTAAACACCCAGAGGTTTCTAAGCGCGGACTCGGGGATCGAACCTGTTGTTCCTTCATGTCGTTTTGCTTCCAAGACGCGCACGCTGCCGCTGAGCTATCCTCAATGAGCAGTTAATACCACTACGGCAGTGACTGGCAAGTGCCTTTCCTGTGCCTACACAAAACCCTAAACAGTTGGCATTGCCAATGCTTGTCTGACTCCCTGTGTCGTTTGCAGAGCATTGACACAGTTGCAGCCACATGTTCTAGGTCTTCTGCCTTTCCTGAGAGAAAGAGGATTTGTGATCAGTGCACTATGCTAACCGTGCACCATAGCAGCGCTCAAAAGCTTTGGCGGTGTCACTGGACGTCTCTGTCGAGGAGTTCAATCTACAGTATATCCAAGAAGGATTTTGAAAGTGTGCATTCAAGTTTGCACTTTTTTAAAAAAAATGAAGTATATTTGCGGTAAATGAATTCCAGGAAATTGGCTCTTGCAATTTCCAAAACTTGCAAAATTGCTGTATCACAGTCAGCAGAGGGGCTGTTTCTAGAGATGTCCTCAGCAAAGTAATGGAGAGGTTGTCAGGTTTATTAAGAAAAACTGATTTTCTCCCCCAGCAAGGTAAGTGGAAAACGTGAATAAATAGCTTCAAACCAGTTCTCAAATTATTTTGCGAATGCAAAGATCCTACAAATTCGTTTTTCTGCAGGATTTCTTTTCACAAAACTTAGTGTGCACTCTCTAATGCATGGGTAGTATAGCTCAGTGGAAACGCGCTCACCTTGGAAGCAAGACGACACAGATCCGTGCTTAGAAACCTCTTCGGTATTAAGCATGTAACAATTAACTATTTATATATATATATATATATATATAACTAGAGTTCTCTGTCTATTTTGCATAGACAAATACCACAAATTTGGTCCCAGGGAACACAGGAGGGCGAGGTGAGAGGCTTTGCAGAGCAGATCTGGATTTTACTTCCTGGTAGGTTTCCGGTGAATGTGATGGGGAGATGGTGGATGCAACCAGAAACAATGTGTAACTTTCACAGTATTTGTATGAACGAAAGCTATGAGATCATTGCAGCAGCAGCACTGAGAAAATCAAACCCAATACACATATAAATAGCAGGGCTTTGCTTATCCATATGTATCTATAGAGGTATATATGTATATGTTGGCGCTTGCAGCGGTCTAATTTATTCAAAAGCATGTGGCTAGCTTCATGATTGCTTTGCTGCTTGCGTTTCATTTCATCTGTACACGTTTAAACTAACTAAGTATCTTCATTAGGTCTGTGGCATAAATCTCGTCTTCTTGATCCCAAGATGTCACTTATCCTCAACACCTTCTTGTACTTTATAATCGTCTGCCTCTCTGGTCTGGTTATCTTTTTATATGGGTGTCGATGCAACTTTTTATGATGTCACCATTCATCTTTGCCATTTAGTTTCTTTGCTTCTTCAGGAATCTCGTTCAAATGGCCATCATATTGTCTTGTATGCAGGTATGATTTCCTCAATGGGTACTTTACCTCCCATATTCTCTTAGGTATGGGTATTCTTATGGGTACTGCACAGAGTCATGCTCTTCTCTTTGCTGGTTTAACTGTTCAGTGTACGTCACATACTTTGGTTCATATGCTTCAGATAATGTAGGCGGGACAGTTGGTGTGGGGGTACTTGGCTCCTCCTCTACAGCAGCAACATGCAGCTTTTTCCTGGGAAAGGGAAAATACAGTTCACTGTGACCTGCTGGGTCAAGTTCTGCATATCAAACGTGCCCAAGTGACGTTGATGGGGAGTTCTGTGGGGAGGGCAATCTGCGTCCTCCTTCCAGTCCCTCCCCCCAACCCATTCTATGTCTGCAGCTAGAGGTGCTCTCCGCACTCAGTTATCTCCCCCTGTACTAAGCATGCTTGGCTGCAAAGAGGTGAGTAGGTGATCTGGCGGTGGTGCCCCCTCAACGGTCAGCATGCTTGCAGGAATCTCGCTTCAGACCTCCACGGCTGGTGTCCAACGTGGATCTGCTGGATTGAGAATTGTGCAGGCCACACAAATCAAAAGAAAAGTTTCTGAAAAATGTCAATCTTACAATTGGATACAAGTCACATACACAAAAGTACCGGGATCCTCCTGGTCAGGAGTGAATGCGTATGTTTAGAGAACTCTCCCATGTAATGTCTGGAAATAAATATCACTTTCTAAAATCAGAAATGAAACTGAAAATGGCGTAAAGTTCGCTGCTCGCCACACGCTGCACATACACCCCTGCAACGAACTCCACAGCGACTCTCAAAATGATACACTGCATACATAAGCCTTGCAAAGGGTGATATCTCACCCTGCGCTCTTCTGTGGCTGGGTCTGCGAGGGATTTAGCTGTTCAGGCCGGAAGTGATCTGGGTAACATTGAGAACTAGGCAAGTGCCCTGAGACCTCAGCAGAAATCCCCTCTTGTCATCCCCTTGTGCAATTTGACAAAGGGGTTCCCACCACCCCTGCACTTGTACCTCCTCTTGTCCACGTCAGAGGCTAAATGTCGCTCAGTAGCCCAACTCCCCCATCCCAGGTTATTGGCCCGCCTAGCAGGGAGGACACCAGATCAGTGTATGAAGCATGATGGAATGAGGAGGCAAGCGTGACCTAATCTTAGCCATGGAGGTTGTGTTCTTGTGGGGCCCCCAATCAGAGTCCACATGTAAATTCAGGTGGATCTTCTGGACTTCTTCTTAAAATGTTTATTGGATTAAGGCTTTCCAATGGAACCACACAACTAAATAAAATAATAAACCAAACAATATTGCATTATTTGCTTACGAAATAGCACATCAATAAGGTATTTAAATACTACTCCACAGCTTTCATCATTCTTCACAACATTTTAAACATTTCTGAACTTTAGAACTTACATAATTTTCTGGGGCAACAGGCAAGAGGTTAACTGGATCTGGAATAGATCTTACCCCTAAACTTAAGAAAAATGAGTGTTAAGTAATATCGACAAACTTCTGCAAGCATCGAACACACAATGATAATGATAATGATGTGTTATTCATATAACGCTTAAGACCTTGGACAGCAGAATAACACAAGGGGAACCTTATTTTACTATATTCCGCTGATTTCCACACACTTATTACTACTACAGTAAGTTTCTCAAGTAACGTTTGAGCAGAGGGGTCTCAGCCATCCAAGAAATGCATTCTAAATAATACCATTTTATACATGCTATGCATTAAGAATGAACACCTGCCTAAACACAAATGCTCCTCAATTGTTGTTTATTAAAACTTAAATTTGAAAAAGGTTCTAAGATTATTTAGTTAAATTCAAATGTGTAGTTGCCCACTTACATGCTGTCACAAGGTTATTCATACCTCCTGAATACATATTCAAGTCAAGATTAATGACATGCTGCATGCTTTCTGAATTTGTTGCATACAATTATTGCACTTTTAACCTGTTAGCATAAATTGAAAAACTACCGCACAAAGCTTCAACTGTAGCCTATTTGCTTAAGTAGGGGTTGATTGTGGAAGTAAAGAAATTATTTTCCATACTCTCATTTCTATTTTATAATTCCTACATTACACGCGAGTGGGATAACATTTTCATCTGTAGAATATTGCAGGACAAATATTTTCACAAACAATCATTAAAATCAATGTAATATCTCTGAAGCCCTGAATTTGTATAAACTGTCTTGTAAGTATTACTATTATGGTCACTCTTTTAGTTATAACAGAAATCTGTATTTTCTAATTTCATCCTATTATTTCAAAGTAGAACCTAAATTTGTATATTTAGTTACTAGATCCAAGTTGGTCAAATTCAAATACTAACTAAAGACAACTTTATATTGGTACTCAAGAAAGCAATAACTGGAGTTACCTCTAGGTTTACTTGTAAATAATGTAAACAACAATAATCCTCAAATACCGTAATCGATCACTGTAGTCCAATAGGAGTCTGAATAGTGGTGATTACATAATGCTGTAGATATTTAGAAGATGATTTAGGTGGAATAGCAGCTGCCGTCTTAAGTATCAATGTCAGATCATCTAAACAAAGGGGAAATAGACAAGGGGCAAGAATGTGCCCTTGTCTCAAGTCATCATTTGTAAATATTTTCCTGAAGAAATGACCAGAATAATCCAGCTGGACATTCACCCCGGCATTGCTGTGCTCTCTATTATGATATTTAATAAGTCTGACAGAATCCTGTAATTCTACATTCGAGATCTGTCATCAGGATTGAATGTTGTGGAGAAGTCTACAGAGTACATCATTGTCGTTGCTGATTTTGGCGGTATTTAATTCTGATACATTTCATTTTATCGATCGTGGAATAATTTTTCCTGATGCAAATTTGCTCAAGGGGAATTTTCCCATTATTATTACACCACTTCTTCAAAGCCTTAAGAATACACTTTGCAAATATTTTCCCACAGGATTCTAAGGGGGTCATTGGCTGATAGTTGCATTGGTGTTCCTTTCTTTCTTGTAAATTGGAACAATCCTACTGCACCTCCAACTACCAGGAATTTTATTTGGGGAGATACATTCTTTATGCATTGGATCGTCTGGGCAATGAAATAAACTCTTAATCAGGCTGGCGATCCGAAGTATAGATACCAACATTGTCAGTTCCATTCAGGAGACACTAGTTCAGTCCTAGTTTTAACTTTGCATTCAGGGACTTGTAGTCCTGGATTTCACCATTATAAAAGCAGGACTACTAGCCCATTAATGAAAAGTTAAAACCATGCCTGAACTAGAGTCTCTCGAATGGCATGGATAATGTTGGCATGTATGCGGGAGAGCTCTGCTATGAACTCATATCATTATCAATTAGTCTTACTCAGAGCGCAGACTTACATGTGGAATTTGGGTGGAACATATGGGACTGTGACCATTATAACTCTCCAATCAGGGGTGCACATTTCCTAAAAGGTCAATTTATTAAGCATGTTGGCTGGAGGGAGCCCTACACACAAACATAATTGTGTTCTCTACCGCTGCTAGCCTCCCTGACTTAGATGGGGTCTCTCCACACAAAATACAATGGGAGTGTGGCAGGAGGGTGTGGCACCTCCCCCTGGACAAGACTGGTCTGCACCTTGATCCTCTACCTACCTCTGTAAGACCTTCCTCCACTGCCCCCCACATCCCTCGTGCAGATTTCCCAGGTCACAATGGAATGCAAATAACCTTCTGCACTGTCTCACTCACACTCTACAATCAAGCCCAGTGGCACTGGGCAGGCGCATAGCAAGGATACGCTGGAGACCTAATTCATTAAAGAACTTGCAAAGGGCACGCAATTACTCTAAATGGCAAACTCTATTGAAGAGTGAGTCATGTATTTATTTATTTGGATTTATCAAGCACCCAGCAGCCTGTAGGCATTGTGACGCCGTTACAGAATATTCAGCTCACTATACTTTAGCATCGATGGTCAATAGACAGGTGTACAGACATTTTGAGCAGGTGTTCCGTGGTGACAAGGGAACAATATTGGAGGCAGTGCATGGTAATAGACAGTTTAGTTGAACAACTTTGTTTTCAAGGTTTTTCTGAAAGTGGAGAGGGATGGTTCGCTTCTAAGACTGGGCGGTAGCAAATTCCATGCTTTGGGGGTAAGAACTTCAAAACTGGTGCCGCCCGCTTTCACTCTGTTAAATGCTGGGATCAATAGTTGCTGTGAGTATTTGTTGCGTTTTTGCCTGTGGGATGGCGCTCGATGTATTCTTTCCACTAAGTACGCTGGTGCAGTTTGGGTGAGGCATCTGTGTGTGATTGTGAGGGCTTTAAATGTTATACGTTCTTTGATTGGGATCCAGTGGGCATCTCTTCTTGCTTGAGTGGTGTGTTCTCTCTTGGTAATGCTGAGTGCCGCTCTGAGGGCGTTGTTTTGTGTTACTTGCAGACTATTGATGTTCTGTGTAGAATGTCAAGAGCCACGTGTCTGCCCCGTGCGTGCTGTCCTGGAGTCATGTGTACATTTAAACTGGCTCTGTTCACCCTTTTCCCACACCGTATGAAGGACTTTGTGAGGTTGGTAACCTGGGAGATTCAGACAAAGAAGGCATCCGCGATAGGACTATCATATGATGGGTCCGAACATCAGGTGTGCAGCATTTGTAGACACTTGTATGCCACAGTGTGTCTGAGTAGTGTCTCCATCGGTGTCTCGCTCTCAGTGCCTGAGGAGGAGGTCTCATCCCCCACCCCTTGTATCCCCAGCAGTGTGCATGAGGAGGGATTATGGCACCATTGAAGACTGTGTGCCGGACATGTGACTGATTCTTCCCCGGGCCTAGCTAAATGGGAATTCCGTTAATTTACCACAGGGCAATCTACCTCTACCTGCAAACATCTTTGCTGGCCGTATATGACTGACCCTTCAGTACAGGTTATGCTTATCCCCATTGCGCTGTTTACAACTCCGACATCACCCCTCGCATGGCCGATCATCCTATACCCCTAATTCTGGTTAACCCCAAACCTCCCACCACACTCCGATCAGACTCGGCTAAACGGATAATACCCCTGCAAGAAACCCCAGATCCCTAGTCCACACCACCCTATCCGCCACATGCACTATTCACCCACCCTCCTAAGCACCATTTAACAAGAGTACCAATTTCGCAGGGCCATTTCAGAGTGCTCTCCGGCCGGGCATCACACCTTCAAGTCACCACAAATAGGCAAACCGCATCTAGGCCACCAATCACCCTGATACCCAACTATACAGCTAATGCACTGGCTCAGTGCCGAAAGCCATACCAATGGTATCTCTGCGCTACACATCACACCTTCGGCACTCTCTACGTGTCAGGTTTTGGCTCCCCTCCCTCTCTCTTGTAATATTCTGCTATGTTCTTCGGCTCTCTACCCATGCTCGGTTGCCCTGCAGGGTGCTGTGTTTACCCTTCTGAAGGCTCCATCGCTCCTGCAAGGCTGTAATTTCAAAACATTGTATCTGATATGTCAGCCGTCATTTGTCATCGTTAGATTTCTCCGGGATGCTCCGGGGAGCGTATTGAGAGACGACATGTGACATGTGTCACCGGGTAACTGGCTGTTCAATTCAAGGAGAATGGCGCGATGCGCAAGGTCAAATGTTGGCTGGCAAAATGCAGGCATGAATATTAATCAGCTCACGGCGATGGCATCTACCGATCCGTGGGGCAGACTAGTGTAAAGAGGTCCGGGTTGGGGTTCCCGCCTCTGTCGGACACAGAGGGTGGAGGTCACACAGAGTCGGCAAAGACAAGTGTGAAAATTAACTAAATAATATGTACCTTCATTTTCTAGAACAACAGGATATTTCTCATCCAATGGAAAAAGAGACGTCAAGCCGATCAATCTGTAAATTTTCATGTAGACCAGATTCCCCCAATCATTCTAGTTGAATCAGATCATGGTGTCCCCTAAACAACAACATACTTCATTTTTAGCTGACTGCTAAGTCACCCAGTCTCCAGAAAGAAACTTAATATCCATCTTTGCTAAGCCTCCTACCATCAATTCCCCAAGCAGGAAGCACCAGAGGGTTCCATGTCTTAAAATGGCAGCAAAAATGGCTGTGAATACAAAATATCGCGGCAAAAATGCTGTGGTTTTGCCGCCAAAATCAAGTAAAGGATGCGGGCGACACCCCCGCAACCCCTGGACCCATTATACCATTTAAGAGGAGCGGAGGACACCCCCGCAACCCCTGCTCCCCTTGAATGGTATAATGGGGTACACCGTTACCGGGTCAAACCACTGCATTTTTGCTGCGATTTCTTTTACTGGTGACATTTTTGCAGAAATGTTATTACCTAATACCCACCAAAGGGGCTTCTTCTAGTGGTGCTGCATGTTACATGTCCCCCTATTTAATCTCCAACATGCAAAATGCATCTCAGCCACATGCACTGAGTCACGTTTGGTATCCCAGTTTCTGTGGTACAGAACCAACAAGCACATATTCATACATGCAGTTATAAATGCATCCAAGATTAGGACCAAATGCACTTAAGGAATCTTCTGCAATATGGCAATTATTTGAAAAGGCAGGTATTACCTCCTAATTCTGATCAAACCTCTCACAAAACACTCTCACCAGATCCTGATATCGTAGAACATGAGTCTCTAGCCTGTAGTTCTCCTGGTGTTGTGGCCTACGACACCAATGATCCCTCATCCCTTGACTATTCTGGCTAGCGCTGATGGGAGTTGAAGTCCAAAACATCTGAAGAGCCAAAGGTTGTAGATCCCTGTCATTGAATGATGTTTTGAGTGTGCAAAGGGTGGAGGATACTCAGCTGTTAGAGGCTGTAATATCGAATTAGCATCCATGACACACGTATGTGCTCCATCCCAGACGTGTAGACAAGCACAAATTGAAGTCCAGGACCTTCACTAAGCCTTTTGTACAGGAGGGGTCTGAAACCTTCGGCTCTGCAGATGTTTTTGACTGCAACTCCCATACGGGGTAGCCAATTTAGTCAATGATGAGGGATTATGGGAGTCGCAGACCAAAACACATGTAAAGACGCAGATTGCAGACCCCTGTTTTACAGGCAAAGTTAATTGCACTGTGCCACCAGTGAAGAATTCAGGAAACGGAGACTTAGGGGTATAACGTCCTTTCATCACCAGGCATTTCGACGTCTGCTTTTTAAACATGTATGAAATAACGAAAAAGTTAATTGCATTCTTTGGGTGGGGTGGGAAAGGGCAGATAAGGGGTTGTGTGGTCGGGTATGCTTAGAAATAGGTGGGGGAGGAGGGGTTTGGTGGACGCACCCCTCCAAAAAAAAATGTGATGTACTTTTTCGTTATTTCATTCATGTTTAAATTGCAGGCGTAGAAATGCCTGACGATGAAAGAACATAGAACCGTCTCAGGCTCTATCTTTGGCACCATACCTTAGGGAGTTTTAATAAAAAAAAATAAAAAATAAAAAAATATATATATATATTTGAGTTTATTACAAACCTTATACAAAAATTCAGAAAAAAAGATTAGTATCAAAGTGAAGTCCAATTATATACATTTCAAGAACAATAAGCAAACCAAAACAAAAATACATTAGCAATTAATACAAATCAAAATGTACAGTTTTACAGTTGACGATAAAATCACATGATGTTTAACTGCCTTCATATAAATCAACTACACTTTAAAATTGCTCCATGATTTTCAAGCCTTTTACAAAAGTTACAACTTTAACTAATAACGAGGTAGATCGGCCCCTTAAAATCCTATATCAAAATGAGAAAGTAGTCAGATAGCGTTCATCACGGATATATTCTCTAAAAAACTTCACGCGTTTTTCCTGAAGGGAGGGACAGACTAAAAATAGATGCTTCATCGATTCCGTCTCGCAGAGACAATATCTACATAAGTCATTCTCTCTTAATCCTCTAATAAAAAGGATAAGGCTGGAATGGATTAAATTAAGCCTCATTCTCAAGAATTAACTCATATGCCTCCCGTCAGGACAACCAAGTCGAAAGTCCTACGCAGAGCTCAGTCTACAATTTATATTTCCCAGGTAATGATCCAATCTAAATCCAGATTTCTTTTTTCTTTTTTTAATATTATTATATTTGTACACAGACATTCTAAAATCCAGAACTTTCCCCTTTACTAGATCATATCTAGAGTCAATAAGCTCATCAGTCATTTCTTCTGAAATAGTCCTTCAATTTTGGAGGACGTAACTTGTCTTTCCCATCTTCCAATTCAGCATATGCTTATACATTTGGGAAAGAATTTGCAGTAGAAGTCATTAACTTCCTGGAAATGTGGATAGCATTCCTCTTACCAATGCACGCCAGTGATGTTAAACCAAAGTCGTAGCGCAAGATACATGCTGGCGCGCAGATAATAAAATAATCCAAAAGCACATTTCACCAAATAAATGTTTTAGGTGATTTTCAGATAGCGCAAAACACAAACATTGGCATCATAGAGGGGTATTTTCTTCTCAGGTGAAAATATGTCCGAGAAGATCGTCAATTATGTGCGCCATTAAATGCACAGACTGCGCATAGAGAGTGTCCTGTCCAATGTGCTAAATGTAAATGAAGTCGTCCAACCTGGAGTTGCCTACCAGCTGATCTAGTGCTCAGAGCAACTCCATCTTGGCCAATGCATCTAACCCGTGGTCTACAGCATAGGTGCTCGGACTCACATGCATCGCTGTCAGTGCTCATGAATCCCGTGCTGCAGCACCCCCTGCTGCTATCAGAATGGGACCCAATCATGGTGCCGGCAATGCACCCCACCCAGGCCCTTCAGCATCTCCTGCTATACCAGGGTTCGGATCGCCCAGGGGCCTGTAGATTTAGATCATGTCTGCCCTGCAGGTAATCATGCTGTGTCAGTAGTGTGCACCATGTTTGGTAACTCCCAGTTGCGTTGGTGCTGGGCCACGGCACAGCTCGACCCGTGCACTGGGATCCTGATCTGTGTAGCTCATTGTAGATGGAGTACTGGGGCCCACATGCAGCGCGTTGCACGTAACAAGATCCTTATCTATGTAACCCTCAGGAGTTTTAGCACTGGGACCCACAGACAGCTCTCCTTATATGCCATACCTCCTGTTGTTTTGGTAGTAGGCTTGCCCAGCTGAAGATGTGTGGGGCCCATTTGAACATGATGGTTGGGCCCCTGCCTGCTCAGAGTAAAATCAGTCTGAGACACCCGTGGCGTGCATACATTACAATAGCGACAAATATAAAGTTGAATAGCCGCCGATTATCACGAGACGGCCAGTGGCAGGGAAAATAAACACAAAATGCCCACTGAAGAGCTCTAAAGCCTTCTTTGTCAGCAAGTGGCTGGTGTGGAGAAAAATGTGTTCGAAGGCAACAAGGTGATAACACTTATTTATATGCTGTGGGAAGAGAAAACGCAGCTTGTAATGCGAGCACCGCAAAGTGCACATTTTAAGCCCAAGAACGAAAATAGAGAAATGGATATATTGCTGCATTACAAGACTATTGACTGGCAACATGGTGGCAATCGCTGGGGCCCTACTGAGGCTCATGGCCCCTTTCATTTGAAAAGATTGAAAGGCCCAGACGCTGTCCGTGGTAGTAGGACACACACACACATGCAGCTTGACCCATGCACCGAGAGCTTTACCTGCTTAATTCTGTGGTGTGTCAATTCCAGGACCCGCGCAGGGCTCTACCCACACACTAAGATCAATAACTCCTCGTTTCAATGCTGATCTAGCGCCAAACGCACTTCTTACTCTTTTGCTGGAATTCTTATCTGAAGAACCTATGTTTCAGTACCGGGACCCACGCACAGCTCTACTCATGTACCTACACCTTAACCTAAATCCGTGCCGAGCCATGTACTTGGGCATGCACACCTTTCTCCCATGCACCCGGATCCATTGCTGTTTCAGCACTGAGAACCCCACACACAGATCTACCAATGCACCATTATGCATAGCTCCCTGCTGATTCTGTGCAGGTGACTCTGCACAGCTTTACCCGTTCACCCGGGTATGAGCTGCACAACTCCTTGCTATGTCAGTACTGGGGCCCACACACAACTCTACTCATGCACTGGGTTCTATAGGGCCCTGCAGTTTCAGCACCGGAACATTTGACGCAGGGACGTGCTTTGCACCGCCCCACTGACCGGTGCGTCGGCCCCAGGCACCGCGATGAAGAATCGCAGTTGCGCTGCACTTTCCCCGAATGGAAGTCTTGTGATATATCTTAAGGTCTCCTGGGTGGGTGCGAGGTTGGTGGTGATGGCAGCTGCCACTGTTCACTTATTTTTGGAGCCAACCCGACGCATATCCGTAGCTCTTCCGTTGTGGTGGGAGTTTGTAGGCGCATAGCGCATTTCACCTCATCACCAATCCCCATGGTGGTCTAACAGGGGACACCTGGGTGCACGGATGTGCCATCACATATATTAGGGACTGTCTCCCTGCCTCCGTGAGACAGGCGGAACGCTGCTGTGTTTAGCCTCCTTTTGAATGCAGGCGTCCCGGGAGCTGACCTCCTGTCGCGCAGCAGGCTGATCCAGAGCCCCTTGAGGCCCAATTAGCTGTGTCCCCGCACCTGCTGCCTTGCTCCTGTTCTGTCTGCGTGAGAGTAGCGTCACAGTTCCGTCCGCGGCCGTGCAGGGCACCAGCGTCGCCCCTGAGTCACGTGGCCTCATGGCTGCCGTGACCTGTGTGCCTGCCCTGTCCCCACAATTTAACCCTTCTGCCACTGCCAATCGGGGACCTTGTCTACGTGCAGGAATCGGAGGTCGCGTGAACTAATTCAAGGGCCAGCCTGGATTCTGGGCTGCCATTTTGTTGCAGCAGCTGACAGCGGTTTGTATCTTAGGCTCCCAGAGAGGAAATACTGAAATGCAGCATGTGATCCAATGGATCCCTCTCACTTGCTGGAAGAATGTGAACCCTTAAATCAATTCGTTGATATGCAATCATACATAAAGATGGCCTGCAAGCAACTCTCCATGATTGAATTTGGGACGGAAAATCTAACCTTGATTGGGCTAGACCCAACACACAATGATTGGGTTTTCCGTACACACCTAAACCTTTTTCCGCTGGCAACTAGCCATCTGGCAGTCGCAACACTCAGGTGTCCACATAGCCAACCTCGTTCTATATACCAAATGACTACGCGCTAACGTAGACCTACGACCAATGAACTTGATGACGTCGCTGCTTGCTGCAACGTGTCCATTCTATAACGACCCATCAATTGTACGGACCGTCAATATCCAGTGTGCGGATTTGGCCCTCATAACAGCACGGTTTTAACAAATTTGATCATCAGTTGAGATAATGTCATGTATTATTTATATAATCTGCCAACCTATCATCTAGAATGCTCTTTTTATCATTTGGAACAACCCTCCACCAAAGTAAATGTGCAAAAGCAGGTTGCGCATTGTGGTTTACTTTCCCACGGTCCTATCAATGGATCTATGTCATTTCCTTGCAGGGATTTGTTCGAAGTCCATTTCATTGCAATCTCTTACCGCATTTTATCGGCTTCAAATGTGAAGGAGCCCTCTCCCAAGCACACCGCATCCCTACACCCTTCTAAATACCTAAACCCAACCTCTGTATACCTACTTGTGGTAAAATGCAGTACATTCATTTAGAGGAAATGGGATTCAATGAAAGTGGCCTACCAGGATATGGGTAACATGACATGAAGGGCAGCGACCACATTACGGAGGAGACCAACTGGATATTGCACTGTCTTCTCCTCATTTGTTCCAAATGTATGCATTCTACGGGTGCTGCAAATAATGTAGGGGTATTCCCCAGCACTGGTAAGGCACCACCCCCCTCTTTTCTCGGAAGCCTCGCGTCTGTTCTCGTTAGTAGGCCCTCCCCTGTCTGCCACCACTCAACCGCTTCTCCGGCATCGTGCCCGGCCAACAGACGTCCCTCCTAATCGCCCGCTGATGGCTGAAATGGATTCTGACGTCCCGGTGGTGATTGTTATCTCCGTAATTAATCTTTACCTGCCATCTTGGCTGAGACAGGCAGCAGACGGGCGCAATTCCCTTCAACGCAAACTTAATTACTCCGTCCCATTTTGAGCAGTCATGTTTTCTGTATGTTATTTGTTAACATACGTGTGGTGGGCACCGCATGACGTGTGGCGCGTGTCGCAAGTGCGGTCATGACATGCAGGCCCTCCACAGTCCCCACAAATAACAATCATGAGCTCATTCTCCCTACCGGATCTTAGATTTCAATACTGGAGTGGTGCCAGCACTCAGGGGCTCTCCGTCTTTTGCGTGCACTTTGGAGCAGATAACGATTACCCCCTGCTCTGGAGGAAGTATTAGGAACGTTCAACGTTATTAGGCCCTGTTGGAGTTCAAGCTGCGGTGGGGAGTAGAATTCGCGCCGAACCCCACTGCAGTGCAAAATGTGCATCCTGTGCAGAAAAATACAGACTCCCGCCGTTCCACAAAGTAAAGCACAGAAAGCAATAATTTCTGAAAAAAACATGGACATTTGCAGAAGAATCTGTATCCATTTCTTTAAGAAAAAATGACATCTTTTTATTTACATTGTAACAAGAACATATCAAACAAAACCACAAAAACTAATTACATATTCCAATGCCCCCCCCCGCTCCCACTTTCTCCCTTACCTAAGGTAACTTTCAATCTCCCGCATCAATACAGCATTAAGAATCGTTCCCAAATGGCTCAAATCAGTTTAGTCATCTTCTGCGGCCTATATAGCACCCTCTCCATCAAGGACACCCTGTGCATCGCCTGTATCCATGCCTCCACCGTATGACGGGTTGTAGACTTCCACCGTCTAAGAATCAACTTCTTGGCCATTCGGGTTGCTTGGAACAACCAACGCATTTGTGGCTTGGATAGATCCTCCAACAGAGAATCTTCACCCCAGACCAAGGTCTCAAAGTCAATATCCAAAGACATCCCAACAGCTCGGTTAGAAATCACAATTAAATCCCTCCAAAAGAACCTCACTCTTGTCCACTCCCATAACATGTGTGCCAAAGTCCCAGTCAAATGTGTGCAACCCCAACAGGAGTCTGAATACATGAGCCCACGCTTATACAGTCGTTCAATACAGCCTACGTAAGATTCAATCTGCCTAGCTCTCTCTCCCAAATTCAATGAAGAGAGGTATACATTAGCACAACTGCTCATCCACCGTTCCTCGGTCATCTCTTCACACAGTCTCTTAGACCAGCTCTCTAATAATGGCTAATCCACTTCTCTGGCCCCGATAAGAAGCTTATATATTTTAGAAGCCAAATGTACTTCAGATGCATTATTCATAATAAAATCTCCCAATCCACTCTCCTCAAATCAATGGCCCTCTTGAGTATACGATAATCACGAAAAGTGCAACAAAGCGGACCCCTCTCCGCCCTCAGTTGGTGAAAGCTAATCCACTTCCCATCCACAAGCAGATCACCAATGACATCGATACCACCCAAGTACCATTCAGGCCAAAACAGAAGTTTATTCCTCTCCTTAATTCCAGGGTTGTACCAGATAGACAAGTCCAGCTTCCTGTAGGGGTCATGACCCAAGGCCCAGGCAATCTTTTTCTAGGCTTCCCTTAAATACTCAGTCTAGGAGCTAGTAGCAAAACTCCCTATTGTATTTGTAGACAATAGGGAGTTTTGCTATTCCTATTGTCTTTGTTTGGCTCTAGTGGACCAACTTTACGAGACTCAGCAAGGCACCAAACATCAGGGGTTACTTCCAGAAAAAGCAATGTATCCCCAATAGCAAAAGCCTGATGGTAAGCAGCAAGATCAGGCACACACAAGCCCCCTCCATCCCCAGTCAATTGAATCTTCCAAAGTTGAATGCACGGCAGCTGATTGTCCCAAATGAATCCCTGAATCAACCTTTTCGCCTCACTCCACACTCCCCTCCTGGGGAATAAGGGCATCATACTCAAAATGTAATTCATTCTAGGTGTGATTATCATTTCAAGGGCATGTCCCCTCCCCCACGATGACAAACTAAGATGTCTCCACCTTTCAAGGTCAGCCTTCAAATGATCCATCATCAGCCACATATTCTCGTCCATTATCCTGTCCACATCGTTTCACAGTCAGATGCCCAGATTCTTGTCTGCTGCACCAGTGCAATTCAAACTGCTGGAGGTCCTCCCTTCGACAGTTACTCGAAGCTGGCAAGGCATCGGACTCAGACCAGGTTCCTTTATAACTAGAGACCGTTGGAAATGAATCAGTGTGCTACAAAAAAGCCAGAAGGGAGCTGTCCAAGTCTTTAAGAACCAACAAGTCATCAGCATATAACCAAACGTTTTTGACAAGCTCCACCAACATCAACTCCAAGAAACTGTCCCCACTCCTTAATCTATCAGTCAATGGATCCATCGCAATAACATGCAAAGGCGGGGCTAATGGATAGCCCTGGAGTGTCCCTTTCTCCAGACAAATAGATGGAGAACTTATCCCATTTGTTAAGACAGCTGCAGTCGGGCTAGCATTCAACAATTTAATCCAACCTAAGAAACATTCATCAAATGCCATCTTCTTCAGCACCTTGAACAAGTAATCCCGTTTGATACAATCACAGGCTTTCTCCGCATCTAACGATATTATCACTGCTATCACTGCTCTCTCATTCCTTCTATGGGCCTCATATACAGTTTGAAACAGTCTTCTCATATTTGACACTGCGTGACTGGCCTTCACAAACTTGGTTTGGGTAAATCAGAGGAGACAGGACATCTTCCAACCGCTTAGCCAATGCCTTTGCCAAAATCTTATTGTCAGTATTCATAAGGCTGATTGGTCGATAACTCCTGGGAGATGTCGGTGGTTTCTCCTTTTTCAGGAAGACTGAAATTACTGCATGTCGTGTGGATTGCGGAACCAGCCCTCTCTCCTTAGATGTATCAAACAGCTCCTCCATCAACAGAAACACATTGTCAGGCATTATTCTATAGTACGCCATAGGGAGACCATCCAAACCAGGACACTTCCCAGCATTAAGGGCGCGCACGGCACACTTTAATTCATCACAAGTTAGATCTGCCTCCAAGTCAACCACCTCACATTGCGTCAGCTCTGGCAGATTCAAGCAGCGTAGAAATTCTGGCACATTCTCTGACAAAACGCCATCAGATGGATACAATTTTGCATAAAAATTCTGAAATTCTTAATTCATGTCCTTGGGATCAAAAGAAACCCCACATGACTCCTTTCCAATTGCCAAGATTATTCTGTCTTTACTCATCGACAGCAGGCGGTGGCCCAACAGCCTGTAACACTTGCCCCTTTCTCGTAATAAGAACACTTGGTCTGGAACAGTACATATTCTGCCTTTTCCGTTTGTAACTTATTCAAATCATATTTAGCCTGTCTCAACAATTGCTTCTTCTCTTCTGTGGGGGTGAAACCATCACTGTACTCTCAAGATCCTTAATTTTCATCTCCAAAGTCTTTATGGGCTCATCTCTAGTCTTCTTCCTTTTACTAGACAGACCGATGAGGAGCCCAGCATAATACACATAAAGGCCTCCCACACTGATTCAACCTCCACCTCCCCATCCAAATTCGAGTTCAGAAAAAATTGAGCCTCTCTCACAATCTTCCCTGCCATTTCCTTATCATTTGATAAAGAAGTATTCATATTCCCAAAATTGTTTCTGCCAACTACAAAACGTAGGGAAATCAATAACTCAACAGGTGCATGATTGTACATACGGACAGTCCCCATTTTACTACTCAGTAAGGTAGTTGAGGCTAGCCCAGTAGTCAAAAACATATCCAATCTGGAATACCCAGTGTGACCCCCCGAATGGAAGCTATGATCCCTCTCTGTGGGATGTTACTACCTCCGCATGTCAATCAGATCCTGCTCTAAAACCATCTCGCGCAAGGTCTCTCTGGTCGGGGTCAGTATTTTCTTCAGAGGGTTTGGGTTTTATATTCTCTGCATTTTGGGTTTAGTTTTTTTCTCCTGCCCTTCGTTTTGGTTCTGAATGTGAGTGCTATTTCCGCCTCAATGGTGGGTAATAAGAAGGTGGACTTAAGACTCGTTTCATGGAACGTAAAAGGTATGAATGACCCAGTGAAAAGGAAAAAAGGCTTTGGGTTATTTAAAAGTTCTTAAGGCTGATGTTGGCCTACTGCAGGAAACCCAGCTCACGGAGGCAGAAACAGAGATCCACTTGTCTTTGGAGGTCATCCATCATTCAAAAAACCACTGACTTTGTACTATGACACGATCAGAATCCAACCTGAAAATCATCTGGGAGAACGTTATCCTCAACATATTTCTGGAGCTGTGTAGTAGCTACTCTACAGAAATGTTCCCGGGCAGGCAGGAAGAGATTAAGTCCAAAAATTAGACAAATCACCAAGATTCAAAGTAACTTTTTGAGCAGCAGAGTTTTTAGGTAACAAATAGCCAAAATGAGCTAAGGGTCCTTTAATAATAAGTTGGTTGTGATGTGGGTACAGCAATCACACTCTGGGGAAGTCGAGCAGAGATTATCCCATATAGAGGTAAATAAATATGAAGCAACCACCACTGGCCAATCTAAAGGTTTTGGACTTTGCGGTTCTATAAAAACTCTAAACGGCTTTTGGGGTATATTTGGGCTTGCAAAATTCTCTCTTAATAATAATATTTTTCAATGTGGACATCATTTATTTGAACACAGAGATCTTTTGAAAAAATGGCCTCCAATTGTATATGATTGCTTGGCCTCCGAACGGATCCCAGATGGTGGAGAAGACCTCTTTGATTATGCAATATTTCAGAGAACATTCTTTATGGGATTGAGTTTTAGTATTTTGCAGCAATTTTGGGGTGGATTTTTGTGGAACTAGCGAATCCATTGCAGATGATGACGTGCTATCAAGCTCCACTACTAGGACCAAAGGAGAGAGACCTCTGCATGCTTTATCAGTTGAACTTCTGAGATTACATTCAAATCCGTAAAACAAATTGCTCGGGGTCATATTCAACCACTTCCAGTAAGTCAACCTAGGCAAAGCCTATAATTGAGGGGCAAACCTGTTTCAAGATCAAACATGAATGGAATTCTTCCACCTTAAATCTGCCGGATTGTGTAAAAATATGATCTAATAAAAATCCACACTCGTGAATGGGCTTCCGAATCATTTGCTATTAACCCAAGTCAGTCATAATTCCCCAAAAACGTTTAGTTCGTTCATCTTCCACGGAGTGAAACCAAACGTTCCGCCCAAATAAATGAATCAAACGTGAACAATTGGGGGAAAATGTGTGCCACGAAATGTGAGACTGTTGGGATAAAGTTTTAATGCAGTGACAGTGGATGACAAAAGAGCATAAAATCTATCGAAGCATTAGCTAAAAATGGCATTTTATACCTTTGAAAATTCTGATCCTTCATAGGAAGTGGGTTCTTGTCTTGGAGAGTGAGCCTTTGTATAAAAGAGCAACTTCCCCACCTCACTTACCAGCATGATTACATATCAGGGTTTAATGCTGCACAGGGGTGAGATCACCCTGAGGCCCTGAGGCCTTTGGGCGAGTGGTGCTTTACAAAAATTGAAATAAATATATAAATAAATTAAGAAAAGACTCAGAGGCATAACTTTGACAAGTTTCAGCAATGCACGTAAGATCCAGGTGTAGGTCCTGAATTAAATTTTGAATGCTAGTTTGATTCTTGATTCCAGAGCGTATATGTCCATAGGCAGCACCTTAATGGAACACTCCTTAGGATTGGATTTGAATATAGGAAACTCTATATATTCAGGGAGGGGTGAGTCCAGGTACGTTAACCTCCCTAATGATTCGTGAGACTGTCTTGCGCAACAAGGACGGGGCAGGCCAGGAAGGGAAAATTGACATTTCATTTCCATGCCCAATTAGAACCCTCAGGTTCATCAGTGCAGCGGGTAAGTATGCACACTGCCAGGGATTAAACCTGATTTTGCGTGTTGGTGTAAAATATGCCATAAAGCACACATTATACCTCGTTCTGGAATCAGGATTTTTAATTTTACAAAAACACCCGGGGGAACTGAAGCCAGCCTTGTAGACCCACAACCCTAGTGGGTTCCTGCTATAGTGCAAAACATGATCTAAGCGTGTGCAAACACCCTGTTGGAGTAGAGGGGGTGGATGGAATCCCTCATGGGTTTATAGCACCTCCACAAAGTCCTGCAAAGTCATGCACCTACTGAAATCAATGACCAGCTTTTCTATTGACTGCCCATGAAGCTCTTGACGCCGAGCCTTTGGCTTTGAGATTCCTGTTTTATGAACCAGACTGAATGGCGAGCTCCTCCTGCCTTTATAAGTTATATATATTATTATTATTATTGTTATTGATATTATTATTATTATTATTATTACTATTATTATTATTATTATTATTATTAATAATAATAATAATAATATTAATATTTGCAGAAAGAAGTCTATCTTAATCAGGACAACATCAAAACCCCATACTTCCATGCATTAGCAAAGTTCCACAAATATATTAAGCTGCCACTAGGAAGACTCATAGCAGCAGGAAGAAGTACAAGAAGTAAGGACATGTGCATGCTTGAACTCCACCGGTGCAGGAAGGAAAGAAACACAAAAAAGGCCTTCTCTGTTTACCCCCAAGACTCTAGAACCTCCTCTCCATCAACATCAGACTCGGCCCATCGCGTCTACAGTTCAGGAAAGAGCTCAAACCCCTTCTCTTCAAAGAATGGCTCCTCCCCTTACACGTAGGTCCACACACACTCCACTCCACCATCCTACCTGAGAGTCTGTGATCCACTCCCCACTGTTTCCTCCCCTGGTTGCTTCTACACCCCTTGCTGCCAATTGCCTGACAAAACGTGCTAGCTCACCGGCCACTTTTCCGCTGCTTCCCTCACTGTGTTCTGCCTCCTATGATTGCAAAGCACTCCATTGCTTCCCGAAGCTAGGTACGTGCTCAATAAATAGCATAATAATATTAATAATGATAATTAATAATATTAAAAAGTGGGTCTGTCCTTGAATCCATACATACTCTTGTGGATCTGTTCCTTCGACCCCCTGCTGTTCAAACTGTGACATATATTAAAGGAATCACTGCATTCATCAATTTTGGGGACCACTTAACCTATGATAGTTCCAGGGAAATCGTGGTGTCATTGGACTTGGAGTTGTTGTATACCAATATGTATTGTAATGTAGTTTGTCATTTGTATAGCACCTTTTCCCATTGGTATGGCCTCAAAGCGCTGTAGGTTAACGCCTTGGGGGGACCGAAGTCCAAGGTATGGGAAATTTGCCAGTGGAGTTTAGAGTGTGTGTGGGCATTTTAGCCAATACGAAGGTAGAAAGCAGTGGCCAAGTCCCTGTTAGCTGCCCATGTCGAGCCGGCTTGTGTATGGGTGCTGTGAGGTAGTCTGGAGAGTAGGCGAGTGCAGGAGACTCGTTATCTGTCCAGCTAGACCGAATTTATGTCATGGGGAATAGCTGCATTCTTATGGCAGAGGTGTTGTGCGATCTGTCTAGGAAGTTTAAGATAGGTCAGCTCTAAAAGAAACAGCAAACTGCTCAGACGAAGCAATAAGCTGGATCATGTCCTTCTTACAAAACAGAACATCTAGAGTACATTGGGGAAATCTATTTTCAATAGAAAAAGAAATTACATGCGGAGTCCCCCAGGGTGCTAGCATGTCCCCACTCCTGTTCAACATATACCTCAGATTTCTATGTATAGTCCTTGATAACATCAACACGTTCTTTACCAATTATGCTGATGACACTCAGTTGGTAATAGAACTAAGTGGAGACCATCAAAAGGACAACAAAAAACTCGACACAGTGTATAAAGCAGTGGAGAAATGGATGGACCAAAATTGGATGTGTCTAAATGGCAATAAAACCGAGCTCATGGTCTTTGGTTCCAATTTGGTCAGATCCAAGCTCCACCCCGCATATAACACCTTTACCATCAAAAACACTCCAATAAACGTCCTTAACAAGGTTAAAACCTTGGGGATGATGTTAGAAGCATCCCTGGGATCCGAGGCTCATACCCTCTAAGTGAAAAAAACATGCTCCTACCACCTCCGCTTATTGAAAGCCATTAGACCCTACCTATCGGAGGAAAACAGCGCCACGATCGCAAGAGCCACAATTCTATCTCGCCTCGATTACGGCAACGCGTTAATACTGGGTTCTAACAAAAACTGTTACCACAGCTACCAAGTCCTGCAAAATAATGCAGTGAGAATCATCAAACAAATACCTAGGAACAAGCACATTAGCGAAGCCAGGAAAGAACTACATTGGTTAAAAATTGAAGAAAGAGTCCAATTTAAGTCGCTCACGCTCACACACAGATGTATATATGGCAAAGCTCCAGCTTACATGAGAAGTAAAATCATCCCATATAAGCCCTCCAGAGAGCTAAGATCAGCCGAACAAGGACTGATTACGACAGCCCCTTTCAGACTCAAAAACGGAGCGGGCAAATCCTTCCCTGTCACCGTAGCAGGTCTCTGGAACAACCTTCCGGGCCAGATAAGGATGGAAGCCAACTACCAACGCTTCCGTAAACAATTGAAAACTCACATCTTTAAGTAAAACATATAACTTCTCCTGGCCCAGTTCTGTATCTTCTATATCTGTCTTGTGCTTCGTGTAGGTTATCCGTCACTTGTCTCTCGTGTTCCTGTCTCTGCGCCCCGAAGCTTGCGAGCTACCGGCGCAATATAAATAAATAAAATAAAATAAATAGAAGATGCGTGCTGGTGGGTGGTCGTGCCTTTAGATATCTTCCATTAGCATGGAGTGTGATACGTACCCTTGTGTCCGGGCTGGTTTTTTGGTTTTGTAGAAGTGGCGTGGATTCGGTCCTGTGGTCTGCTGGAGTTTATTCATTCCGACGCTCAGTAGGTTTCATGGCGGGTTCATTGCTAACTCGGCCTACCTGTGAGGTGGTTAAATAGCCCGAAGAGATGCCTGGGTTCATCAGGATGTGGGGGGAAAGCCAGGTCTTGCGGCCCATCCGGAAGGCAAGGTGATCCACTATGCGGCAGATGCTAAGGGGAATTGTGTTCCAGATTGAGGGGGCTTGAATGCAGAAGGAGGATCCCCTATTCTTGTCAATTTGAAAGGATTGAAAGGAGGGATCACAATCCATCATATTGAGTCTTTTTATAAAGTTACCACAGCACTTAAAAGCAATGACAAAATGTGTATCCAGCTGCTTTTATGTATGACATGCTAAGTACTGTATATATTTTTAATTTGAAAACAACATTGTTTTAACAAATAAAGGGCTCAGCCATGGGGGCCATATTCAGCCCCGCTTGGTGATAAATTGCATGCTCAATTTTGAGATGCAATTTGTTCCATTGAACACCAACCTGTGCTATGGCAACATAAAAATGTGGAAGCATTTTTATCAGCAACACCATTTTGTTCTTCTCAGGAAGCTTATTAAAACGGGAGGATTTATGACTGCGTAAAGGATATCAAGTTCGCAATGACATGTGACTGGAAAAAAATCTTTTTTTGGCCTTCCATTTTTCCATCAAGACAGGGTGCTAACTTGCTCCCTGCACCGGAAGGACACCAATAGGAATTGAATTGCTTGTTATTCTAGTTTACAATCGGGAATTCTCAAGGATAATTGGCTCTATGGACCTTTCCTGGGCCTTTGATGAAAGTGTGCCAACAAGGGTGCATACAGGATACAGCCCGGAGACTGCTTTCCAGAGGACATCCTAAGAAACATGGTAAAAAAATCTTTTGAAAGATCACTCTGAAGTCAAAGGGAGCCCCTACTCCCTCCCCATTTAAAAGACAACGAGGACTGAATAGTGTTCAGTAATCAGGTCTCGGAGGATAGCTCAGGGGCAAAGTGCTTGCCTTGGAAGCAAGATGTAACGGAGTAACACAGGTTCGACCCCTGTGTCCGCGCTTTGAAACCTCTGGGTATTAAGCACGTTATAAATAACGAATTACAATTATAATGCCGAAAGTACTCAATGGTGAAATTAACTGTGTTGTTTTGTCCACAATTGAAGATAGCCTGTGACCAGTTGGTACATTTCCAACTAAAGACTGACATTGTGTCACCTTCTATCACCACCATGTGGGCTCTTGCACCCATACTAGGGCACCATGCACGTGGCGCATGTGCTGAGTACATTCAGCAAGAACGCTGGCCATTTTGAACGCCAAGGTAAAACGTGGCCACTGAGCAAACCGGCTAATTGTGAAACAGAGAAGGCACTATGTGGCATAAAATGCCCCTGTCAGATGTCATACGTTGGTAAAACCACAAGGCCAGTTCATACAGGCATCAGGGAACACAGGACTCAAAATGATCGTTCATTGACTGACCCACTGGTGGCGTGTTTAGAGGAAGTAAGGCTGGCGGAAAACCAAGCACTCTGGTGGATGTGAGAAAAAGTGAATAAATCACTATGTCGTGATATAGCCTTTTCTACTGCCTTCCCGTAGTCTAGGTCTGAATGAAGGTACTGAGTGGCCCACTTTATTTCTGTGGGAATCCTCTGCTTCCTCAATCTGGCACTATCAATACTTCATGCCCTTCCATTCTCCATTCCTTCCCTAATTAATTTGGGTACAGTCACTTTAATATCACCAGGGTGGTTGCCTCGCAGCTGTGACCCTATAACGTTTCCTTGAATACCACCTTATCGAATGAATAGAGCATGAGTACTCTCTATACATTAGAGGATATATTCTTATATTTCCTACTTGCGCCCTGTATGACTGTAATTGCCCTTGGTGCAGCCACACATTTGGCCTTCTTCAAACATTGTCAGTATATTGGCGGTAGAGCCGCCAGGATACCGGCAAATGTTGTTACCATTTCCGGGACCCGGCATTGCCGCTGGATTACAGGTGCCAGAGTGACAGTGTTAATCCCCATTCATGCGGCCGGGCCGGTGCTGGTAAAGACGGCTTTTTTGCTGCTAGCGCGCCTGCCTTACCTCCAGCTGGAGGTAACTCAGGTGCACCACTGGCAAACCCGTAGTTGGCCATTCCGGTAAAGTGCCAGTATCCATGAATACCAGCACTTTTTTTACTGGACCGGACAATTTAGAATGAGGCCCATTGTACCGTTATTCCAACCCTGTTTGGCAATCAGTGGAGTAACTTTGCTGAAAATGTTGGGGGGACATGACATCCAAATGAAAGGGGCCCCTGCCAAATGAGTCGGACAAAAAGGTGTGCCACAAAAGTTGGGCTGGACGAACACCCTGGTACCCCCCTACAATTAAGCCAATGTTGACAATGCTTGTTGGGTGAACATTTCTTTAGATTTTTGCTGTAAGCCATCGGCAGTCCTGAAGGGCGCCTTGATTTCTTACATGCGTCCCACTGTTTAGCAGCATTCTAAAATACCAGTTCCCATATGGCCCACTACGTGGGCACGTCAGAGCTGGCGCCGGGATCTCTAGTCGCCTCTCCCGTTTAAGAGAAGAGATCCATGAGAGATCTTCTGGTCCCAAGCAGGCCAAGTCCTATGAAGCCGCATTGCCACCATTGGGTAAGACAATGGTGCTTTTTCGGGCCTGGTCTCCCCTTCTTTTGCTTGCTTCTGCGTTTGTTGGCCACAGTCTTTTAATGCCTGCTCTGGTGCCTGCTTAAGAATGAGTCCTTTGGCAGATGTATTCATTATGATTTCCCATGTTCACCCCACCTTTTCGTATACATGGTACCAGAAGCTACATGTGTCCCCACTCCATGAATTCAACTTGAAACTGTAGTCCCTATTGCAGGACTGACCGGCTATTCCTGTTTGGAGTATCTAGTGTGTAAGTGGGAGATTGACTCCTAAATTCAGCTCTATCTACCTCTACGGGGTCCATACTAATGTGGCACGTCCCTTTAGGTATGGAACCTCCTCATATCCCCTTTTTCCAAGCCTCCCCTTGTCTACCCCATCTAATATTTTTGCTAAGTGATACCGGAGATATTGGCTGTGTTCCAGGCATGGTTAATGCTCCATAACCAGAGGTTCATTTAATAATCTCCACTGTCCAAAAACCTTTCTGTATCCCACTCTGAGGTATGGGGGAAAGTCCTTTATTTCACTACACATGACAGCGGGGGACCACTGAAATATCTTATTATCAATATCTACTTAACGTCTTGGATAGCTCAGGGGCAATGCGCTTGCTTTGGAAGCAAAAGATGAGGAGCAATGCAAGTTCGATCCCCGGTACTGGGAGTTAGAAATAGCCAATTACAATTACAATCTTCCCTTCCCTTGTTATGATGAAGACTGGCACATCACCATGGCCACAAAATATCTATCCTCCAGCGTTAAAGTTCCTTGCCTTTTGGCTCCTCAACAACACCGAGGTCGACATACCCTTCACTCGCCACCTAACCGAAGAATTGGGGCAATATTCTTCCTCCTGTTTTCTCCCCTGATTGCTTGTCGATATCTTGCTGCCAGTTTTTCTTTGCCCGCCCTGCTACTCCCTAGTGTTGGGCCCCGCTCGCTAGTATCTTTGCTTTCCTCACTGTACTTCCCCCTATGACTTCTAAAGCACACAGTTGCTTCGCGAAGTTTGGTCAACGCTCAATAAATACCATAGTAATATTAATGACAAAAACAATATTGTATTAATAATGAACATGGACCAACGATCCATTTCTTTTTTTTATTTTTTTTTCATTAGTTTTGTTTATTTACATAAATATGTCATGTTTTCCAATTTCTTCATTTCTTTGTAAAGGTTTGTCATATTTTGTAAATAGTTTTGTATCTTTTCTGTCACTGCATTTGAACATTCGGTATTACCCAAATTGACCTTTTACAATTGACCTTTTGCACACTTGACCTAATTATAGTGGTCCTAATTGACCTTCTGCACAATTTACCTTTATAATATTTTAGTTATTTTATATATGTATTGGGTTGGGTTTGGATTATAAATAATATAAGGGGATTGGGTGAGGGGTTGCGGGGGTTTGTATTGGGTGGGGGATTGCGGGGGGGGTTTCCCCCGCATATATGTCATAATTGACCTTCCAAATGAGGTCAATTCTCCCAAGGTCAATTGTGAAAAGGTCAATTAGTATAAAACCAATCATTCTGCACAAATAATATCCTCTGTATAAAATGCTTACTTTTCATGTTCTTGCTACGGTTCCATGTGATAATGTCCCGGCAAAAATGTCACCATGCAAGAACGGCAACTTTTTTTGCGGCGTCATTATCATACATAACACCCCCTGCCACGCCCCTTTTTTTAAAGGGAGCGGGGGACACACCCGCAACCCCCACTCCCATTTACCCCAGATTTTGTCCCCTCATATAATGTCACCTATGTCGTTTCCCGGAGACTATATGTATGTCGACACTTTATATAAGGGGAAATACTACCTGATACCCTTGCTACATTGAAAATAGTTTCTTTATATAAATATAAAAAAGAAATATGAGCGCTAAATAAGATAAGCTCTGGAAAATAATTTGATATTCCCCATATAATGTAGTGTCTTCAGTAGTCTGTTATTGGACACATAGGATGATTTTTGTTTAAAGTCTACGTAGACTGTAGCGCGTTGTCCATATGATACTCCCCCATGAATAACATGTACTCTTCTGCCTCTTGGTCATTTTGAAGCCGGCTCAATGCGGGAGTAGCCACCACTGAACTGCTGCAGAGAGTTTCAGTCTGTGACTCGGCGGGAGACTATTCTATGGCTTATCATTGCCCGTAGCGTTGAGGGAAATTAGAGGTATCTGAGGATCAGAGACTGACGTTCCTAAGGGAAAACCCTTAACAGTGATGGCTCAAGCATTATGGAGGAGTAAGGTGCTGCAGAACTTTGTATGCAAAACCTCAATGTTCATTACTTTGAAAATGGTCAGAGCTATTACATTCAAAAGTCATGAATTATTCTGATTATTGCTATAGTTTGCAAGTTTTCGATCAATAAAAGGTGCAATTTTGTTTTAATCTGAGAGAGAGAGAGAGAGAGAACTAAGTTATGTGTTTGTTTACTATTCTTCAGGTCTCAATGTATAATAACATGCCTGTCTGTTACTGTAAAGATTTCTCTGGGCACTGTTTCTAATCACACTGTGATCAGTTTCAATAAACATAACTTTAGGCGGCAGCCCGTTGGTATATCGCCCTGTTCCTGTAAACTTCACTTCCGGGCACAGAGTGTGTGAATGCTATTGTCTCGTCTCCCGTGGTCCCAAGCCAACATAATAGGTGTTGAGTGATCATGGGAGATGCACTCCAAAGCATCTGGAGGGATAAATAGAGTAGTAAGCTTGGCTAATTCTTCAAAGTGTTCATGGAAGAATTTGTGTTGTATGCCGTGGGCTTCCGTAAAGATCTCATCAGGGCACAGCGGGTATGAATCTTACTGTTTTCGTATGAAGTTATCTTCAGTGCACAGTTCCTATGGCACCCCTCTATGTTTGTGGACAGGTTTTTAATGCACAGTTTTCATGAATGTCGCCACCTGTCAAGTCAAGTTCGTCAGGGCAGAGTGTATGTGATTAAAGCTGCCTGCCATTGAAATGTGCTTTCATCGACCTGGTGTTTATGAATTTCTTCATGTCTGGTTTTTGTAAAATTATATGATCTGTTTCTGTAAAATTATCTTTAGGGGACAGCAAGGTTAAGTAGAGAGCTGGATCATAGGGTGCAAGGTGGGTGCTAGTGGGAGATAAGTTGGACAGGTGAAAGGGGCAAGCCCATGAATAGAGTTAAAAACAAGTAGGAGGAATTCGAAGAGAGACTCGGGTACCAGATAGGGCCAGCATGTATGGAGACATTGTCCAACTCCAGGCCTCGCGGGCTGGATCCATAGCAGGTTTTCAGGTTACCCCTCATTAATATTCATGAGACACGTTTGCATACAATGGTTCTAAATGTGTGCACATTTTTCCTGATGAATATTAATTAGGGATATCCTGAAAACCCATCAGGATCCTGGCCCTCAAGGCCCGGAGTTGGAGAAATTGGGCTGGATTTACAGCACGTAGGTTGCAAAACAGGTTAGTCTTACAGAGCAAAGGGGTACAGATGGTGGCCCATGATAAGATTTGTGCAGTAGTCAAGTTGGGAGATTCTACAGATGTTAAGAAGGATTAGCCTCACTGTGGACTCAGTGAATGTTGTGAATTGATGGAGCTTGAGGACACTGCCAAAGAGAACTCTAAGATTGCAGGCCTTGGGGGGATGGTGAAAGACGGTGCAGGGGAAGGGAGAGGGTAGATGGAGGAGGTGCAAGACACCATGGCTGTGAGGGAGAAGACGTCCATCTCAGAGTAGTTGACATGAGACAATGAAGAACCATCCAGTGGTGAACACTGAGAAGACAGAGAAACAAGCAGAGTGGTTGGTGGCAAAGGTGAGGAAGAAGAGGATTTGGGTGTCATCAGTAAATCGGTGGGAGGATAATCCAAACAAGGAGATGCGTGTGCCCATTGATGAGGCTTCGAGGGTGATGAGCAGTGAATCCAGGACAGGACGCTCTGTTCAAGGCACAGTTTGTCGCAATGTTACTGGTTCCATAAATCTCTTTCGGCCCAGTTTGTATGAAGGTCCCTCTCCTTTCTGCAAAGTTCTCTTCATAGCACAGCAGCTCCGAATGTTACTCAGTCTTTTTAGCGGCACTCTTCTGGTATTTCGCTGTCAGTGTCTGTACGTTTTCTTCATGACAGACTATGAGTGTTTCCGCTTCTGTAATACTCTTCAGGGCACCGTTTGCTGGAGCAGTGTGGCCTCTTCTGCGAAAGTTTGCGCGAGACGCCGGGAAATACGATGTGTCTTCGTGAAATGACTTACAGCGCTGCGTGCTTCAGACAGCCTGCGCCGGCGATCTGTATGGAGAGCAATATTCTTTTTTATTCACTCTGTCGTGCACACTCTGTCTCCTCCTCGTGCTGCCATGCAGCCCCTTACGATGCGTGATCCCGCATCCTTTTTATGCACATACTGTTATGTTCCTCCCCCAGTGGTGTTTAGGCTCTTTTAATGCCGTTATTCCCAGAGGTGGAGAGGGCTCGAAGACACAGTTGCAAAACAAATTGCAGCATATTTTAAAAATTAAAAACCGGGACAGGCAAAAACATAAAAGTAGGACAAGCACCCCAATCCGTTCAAGCTACCTCCCCACCCCCGAAAGTGAATTCTATCCTGAACACTTAAGATTTGAGAAAGATAATATGCTTGTCAGATTTCAAGAAAAAGATCAAGACTCATCTCTTTAACCTTGCATAACTGAACCTCGCCTCCTTGCTCTACTCCTGACCCCTGTGGACCTATGGGTGAGTGGCGCATTATAACATTTTTAATATATATATATCTATATATATGTATCTATATATATGTATATATACATATATATAAAATGGAAAACATTTAAAGGGGGATCCCACAAGGGCCAGGGTGGGGGTCGATTTTGGAGGCGGGGGTAGTGTTCCGAGGAGGTCGAATTGAGAGGGGGGCGGGGCTACTAGTAGAACTCGGCTCGAAGGAAATTTTCAAAATAATAGTTTAAGAATGGTGCGATTGCTTTCATGCTGCTTCTTTCCAATAACTATGCTGGCAACATGTAAAAGATGCTCACCTTTTAAACCCAGCAATCTGTAGTGCACTATTCCCTGGAAAACACAATATCCAAATATGAGACAGGTGCTCTGATGTGTGGTTTTGTGGGTAAGCATCAACACTGGGAACGTGCAACCTGGGTGAAATCCGGAAGCCAGACACTTGAGCAAGCTTGCCAGCCTCAAAAACACCCAAGGGCTGCTGTGTCTGCCCTAAAAAAAAAACAACACTGTCCACCCAGAAGTATCTTTTCCTTGTGCCCTGAAAAGCAGCACATGGCCACAAACAGAAAAATAACCGCTCCAGTCTGTAGGATTGCAACCTCTCTTGCCACATCCTGGGCAAATACTCACAACTCACTTGCACCATCATCATCTCCCCTCCTCACCCTCCTGTTTGGTTCTTAGCAGTGCTCTGCTTTATAAAGATGGCCTTAAAAGTAAGGATGTATATATTTGTGTGCGTACCATGCCATGGTTTGTGTACGTTTCAAGCCATCTTTTATAAACATATGAAGAAATATCATAGGCAAAACATGTCCAATTTTGACACTCACCCCATCTTACCCGAGAGACTACAAATACCAGAATCGTTGCTGGCATATTTCACCAAGCCCCCAGCTTTGCGTGTGTTCCTGCTGGGAAGCTGGGGGCTCAGTAATGTAATCTGCTCTGCGTCCGCTGGTACAGAGCAGACTTGATCACTGATCTGCCAGGCCAGGCTGGGGATGAGGCAGGCCGGGTCCCGAGATCCCGCCAGACATCTGATGCCGGATTTCAGACCCGGCAAGAGCCGGCCCATTGGCCAGCACTGCTTTACTTCCCAAAGGTCGCTCAAACAGACCGAACCACGAGTTGGCAACATGTGGCAAACCTCTGCCACCCGACTGGGGTAAGATGAGGTGAGCCAGGATACCCTCCACGCACTGCCCCCAGGCCAGCAACTGTCCCCCATGGCTCCCTCAATGTTCAACCCGAGCAGGGAGGGGACTAGGTCACTTGCAGTAGTTGAAACAAGAGGCTTTTTTTAATGTATCATGAGCATCAATTTCACACCAAAAATGCACCTGATGCAACTCGCTGCATGTATCAGCTGACCACCTAAGTAAGTGATCGAAGTGAGCGGGAACGGTCAGGGGCTGTGTTCCACTACTTTTATTATTTTCTTGTTTGCCATTCCTCTACTTTTTACAGCCATATTCACCATTCTATACAGAGGATTTGTCTATTCATGTCCCTGTGCAAGTGTAAAGTTGTAATAAGAGCCTTAATTACTAGTCACATAGACTAATTAAATGCCCCGGCCGCACCATCGTGTCACATGTTGCACTGTGCTTCCGCACAACCCTCTCCACTGCCCGAGACCAAAGCTCCACTACTTTTCTCAGCATACCTCTACCACTGACCTGGGTTGAATGCAAACAGAGCTGTGCTCGATTCTTTTCGTCCTGCTATTCTCATCGTAGCATCATCTTGCAGATTTAAAATGTCCAGTTGTCAAAGTCAGTGTAAAGAGAAAGGGACCCTCTCCCCCACCCTCTACCCCCCTGCGTGCTGCTGCCTGCAGATACCGAGCTCTGCTGTCAGGACAGGTTGACGCCGGGGGCCTTGGCTGGAGGCTAGCCGCAGAGCAATAGCACATTAGGGCTCATTGGTGGCTGGAAGATGCTCTGGACAGCTCGGCGATGTCAGAGTGTGGCAGCGGCGGCTTGATGTCACCAGTCTGTCACCTCAGCTGGCCTCAGCAGATTATAGGTCCACATTGTCCCCGCGGCCTAATGAGGAGGAGTATGTCCTCACACACCCTCCTCATGGGTAAAAAGACATTTATCCTTGGTTAATAAGTGCCAAGGACGAGTATGCTCGTTCTTTTTGCATAGACTTGCATAATAGCCTGGCACTTAAGGTGTTAAAACAAGTGTCTGGCCAGAGCAGCCATGTATTGTGGAGATAGTAAGTTGCTCATCCCTCGCCCACAGTGATATCAAGGTCATTAGAGATTTTAGGAGGGACATGTGCTGATGGAGACAGGGGTGGTGCCCTATTAGCATGGGTGACGTCCCACATCACCAAACCCGCAAGTTAGTTCTTGCGAGGCTTTCTGACGCTCCCAAATCACGCGTAAACTCACCCAAACTCGGCAAGACGCTCTACGTCCCTGTCACCACAAGTTGCCCCATGGTGCAGACTCAGTTACAGCCAATGAATGCATTCTCTGAGCTCCAATCAACCCTGGGCTGCTCTCCTCCATAGTAGTCACTGATAGCAAATGCGAAGGGCACTAAGGCATGCAAGGCGGTCACTGGCATTAGTCACAATGTCATGTCCCACTCCATTAAGAAAACGATCCTATCTCTAACTCTCCCTCAAAGAAATCCAATTTCAGTGTTCTACCTCTGGCTGGACTGCCCTAGAAACCTCCTACCGCTGCCTGGAAAAACCACAAACCTCAACCACGCTGGCCTCACAGAACACGTGAGGCTGAACAGGCCTGGCCCAACCCACATAAGCCTCAAAGGAAGGTTGAAAAAGTTTGGCCTGGCCAGACCGGTAGCAATGTAGGTAATTCAGAGATGATGGGATAGGTTTGCCATGGCCTAGTGCCGAGTAATGAGGCAGCATGGCTGCTGCACACCAATAGAGAGGGGTCAAAGAGAGAGGGTCACTTTTAAACCTTTTAGACTATGGGCCTCATTACGACCCTGGCGGAGTGGGTTTACGCCAGCGTTATTCGCGGCGGACCCGTCCGCCCTACTACGAGTTTCCGTAGCGCCATGGAGCGTTTTCCGCCTGGTTTTTCCGGGTGGAGAAATCCATGGCGCTACGGGACCTTGTCGTTAATTACGCCACCGTATTTTACGGTGGCGTAATTAACGCCTTCCCCACTCCCATTATACCCTATGGGGCAAAAATGGGAATGGGGAAGGGTAAAATGGGGGATGGGGATTTACCGCCCCGCCAAGGTCGGAATGGGGCGGAAAATCCGCCAACCCCCATGGCGCTATCGGCAGCTTTCCGCCGTGCTCCATGGTGCATTTTGCACCGCGATTTCCGCAAGGGTCGTAATGAGGGCCTATCTCACCTATCGTATTAATGTTGGTAACGGGGCTGAAGATCAGCCGTGAAATAAAAAGAAAAAAGGGAACTGCCTGATTATCTGCCCAATAGAGAAAGCGTGTGAACAATTGGTCACAACACGGTGCTTCCTAGAGAAAATATACCAGCATTGGCAATGCCAACTGTTTTGGCTTTTGTGTATGCACGGGAATCGTACTTGCCAGGCCCTGACATAATGATACGAACTGGCCATTAATGGTATCAGCTGCAAAATGGTGTGAGTACCCAGGCATATAATAGCCTAGGTAAATACCTACGTCTCCCTATACACAAGCCAAAACTGTTGGCTTTGCCAGCACTTGTTTTTTAACAGGACTTCAGTGAAGGGTACGCATAGTGCTTATAAATCAAGTAGCTGAAGGCAGATCTGGTTGACATTTGTATTACACCCGTAGCGCGTTTACAGCTCTAGTTCAGTCAGTAACTCTCAGAAGTCTGCTTTGAAAAAACACTGGCAGTTACTTCGAGTGCACAGTTTGATTTTAAGGCTTGATAAAGGTAGCTCAACGAGATCCAAGGAGGGTGTGTTTTGGGCAGGAAGGGGTAGGACGTGGGTGGGAATGGCCACAGGGATTAGCATGGCCATGGGCAATCAATGGGTGGGTAAATAACCAAACAACACCTACACACTTTGTGTCCCTCCTCATATATCTGCCACCTAGCAGTACTCCAATCCAGTGCCACCTAACGCACAAAACAAAAAAGTGGCATGTGTGAGTATTTCTAATAAAATAAAAAAAATACAAATCTGTGGTGGCTGTGCTTGGACTCTCAATATTGGAGTAGCAGACAGTGCCTCTGGGCAGGCCTGGAATTGATTAGTAAAAAGGTGTGTTTGGGCACCAGGTGAATTGGCAAAGCTGTTATGGGGTCTGTGTTATTCTATGATATGGTATTTATAACGCACTTAATACCGAGAGGTTTCAGACCAGGGTACCGAACCTGTGGTGCTCCATGTCGTCTTGCTTGCAAGACGAACGCGTCGCCCCTGATCTATCCTCCCGAGACAACAGCAGAGCGTCCTGTGGATCAGAAAACAGCATCTGCCAGGAGTCAGACTTTGGCATCGGGGAAGTTAAATCAGAAGTGTTTTGCATCAGGACAGGACTCGGTGACGTGCTCTGCTGGAGACTTTTCCAGAAGAGAGTGAAATCGCATGGACATGTCAGGCAGAATGTAAAAGTCATTTAAATGTCAGGCTCTTTGAAGGTCAGGGCATCACTCGCCTCTCCTGATCTTTGGAAACGTCAAAAGCAGCTGACGGGTGCATGAGCGGGCAGCACAGAGAACACCACAGATAGTGTGGCTCAAGGATTGACCCAGTGCCACCCCTCTGCAGACAGACGCGTTGGTTCATTCCATGCCCCTGTTTTACATCTGCTGAACTTCAGATCAATTAATCCATTCCGGACTGGTGACTTTTTAGGCCTTGGCTCCTCAGACCATGAGACAGCTCCCTCCCACCTCTCCATCTCCACATGATAATTGCCCAGTCTACATGACAGTGCTGCACACCAGAGCACCCTGCCATCAACTCAAAGGTCGACTCAGCCTCTTACCAGTCAGACTCAATCATCGTGCATACAGGCGTGGCCATCTTGGCCTAGCAGAGGAGGGTCAGAGCTCCAAGCTCACGTCAACACATTGTAAGAGCCATTTCCTCAAAATAAAAGCCCTGGTTGATTGCTTTTATATGCTTTTCTTGAGGTTGAAGAGACGAACCTCTTAACATGAACCCTTGCCTGGGCGATCACAATACTTTGGCAGTCTTAGAATCCAAGCATCTCCCTCAGTGAATTTAATCGTAACCTGCAGCATTGCCGCTGTTGGATCACTGGCTCCCAAACACAGCCTGGCTGGCGGGCCATGATTCTGATTGGCAACCTCTCCTACTAGCCCACTATCGAGGCCGGCGTACAGCTGCGCCGGTGCGCTTGACGTCTGAGCTATAGCACCTCATTTTTAAGACAGGGCTGTAGAAAATGTGAGCAGTCCATGCGCTTTCATAAATTAGAAATATCCCAGGACCCAAATACACTGACCAAAGCAATTCTTTTTACGCAAGTTGTCAAATACGTACGTATTGCGTGCAAGGCATGCACAGCGTGTGGGTATGGTATGGTCTGTATTGTCTATTTATGTAGCACCTATATTCAGGCAAGTGTTTCAAAGCGCTCAAGGAGGGTGGAAACATGGGGAAAAAACAGTCGCTCAGAGCCCTTGAAATTCTGAGACGATAATAGTCTGCACAGGCAGAGTGAGTGCGAAGAAAATACATTTAACAGTTTGGGAGACAGCAAATAGGCCTGATGGCAATTCTGCAGCTTTAACAGTGCAATTTAGGGGTGAAGACCATGGGGACAGACAGACGATCATCAGGCACCGTGAGTACGGATCGTGCAAGTGCACAGAGGGTCACAGGGAGGGGGAGGATAAAGTGTACCCGGTCGATTGAGACTGGGTGTTGAGACTGGGGTGTCATGATATACTCCCGATGGAGGTCCAGAATTGCTGGTTATGGAGAAGGGTCAGACAGTCCTTAAGCTCTCGGCCCAGATGCTAGGAAACCTTGGAGGGCCTCCTCTCAAGGACTCAAATTCATGAAGGGAGGACCTGATCAATTTGTCTGTGCAGAGCATCATTTCAGGTGTTGCAGCCTATTTCCCGGGGCAGATTAAAGGGTTGCGGAAGCTTAGTTAGGTGAAAGGTAGCACTTTAGGAATATCCTATCTGGGGATTTAGAGTCCATTGTCTTGTGACTCGTTTCCTTTTTGGTCATTGGACTGTGACAGGCGGCCATCTTCCGCCTTGGCTTAGTGTGAAGAGGAGGCTGGTGGCCAGTGGTGGCCATGTTCCACATGGATTAGTGTGAAGAGAAGGCTGGTGGCTAGTGGCAGCCATCTTACCCATGGATTAGTGTGAAGAGGAGGCTGGTGGCCAGTGGTGGCCATATCCCCATGCGTTAGTGTGAACAGGAGGCTGGTGGCCAGTTGTGGCCATCTTCCCCATTGATTAGTGTGAACAGGAGGCTGCTGGCTAGTGGTTGCCATCTGTCCCATGGCTCAAAGCAAAACAGATACTGGTGGCTAGTGGTTGCCATCTGCCTCATGGTGTAGTGTGAAGAGGAGGCTGGTGGCTAGTGGTTGCTGTCTGCCCCATGGATTTAGTGCAAAGAGGATACTGGTGGCTAGTTGTTGCCATCTGCCCCATGGATTAGTGTGAAGAGGAGGCTGCTGCTAGTGGTTGCCATCTTCCCATGACTTAGTGTAAACAGGAGGCTGCTGGCTAGTGGTTGCCATCTGCCCCATGGATTAGTGTGAAGAGGATTCTGGTGGCTAGTGGTTGCCATCTGCCTCATGGATTAGTGTGAAGAGGAGGCTGCTGGCTAGTGGTTGCCATCTGTCCCATGGATTATTGTGAACAGGAGGCTGGTGGCTAGTGGTTGCAATCTTCCTCCTGACAGCGTGAACAGGGGGCTGCTGGCTAGTGGTTGCCAACTGCCCCATGGATTAGTGTGAAGAGGATTCTGGTGGCTAGTGGTTGCTGTCTGCCCCATGGATTGGTGTGAAGAGCAGGCTGGTGGCCAAGGCGGCCATCTTCCCCATGGATTAGTGTGAAGAGGAGGCTGCTGGCTAGTGGTTGCCACCTCCCCCTTGGATTTGTGTTAGAGGAGGCTGGTGGCTAGTGGTTGCTGTCTGCCCCGTGGTATAGTGTGAAGAGGATTCTGGTGGCTAGTGGTTGCTGTCTGCTCCAGGATTTAGTGCAAAGAGGATACTGGTGGCTAGCGGTTACCATCTGACCCATGGTTTAGTGTGAAGAGGATTCTGGTGACTAGTGGTTGCCTTCTGCCCCAGGATTAAGTGTAAAAAGGATTCTGGTGGCTAGTGGTTGCCTTCTGCCCCAGGATTTAGTGTAAAGAGAATTCGGGTGGCTAGTGGTTGCCTTCTACCCCAGGATTTAGTGTGAAGGGGAGGCTGGTGGATAATGGTTGCTGTCTACACCGCAATGTAGTGTAAAGAGAATTCTGGTGGCTAGCGTCTGCTGTCTGCCCCGTGATTTAGTGTCATGAGGATACTGGTGACTAGTGGCGTCCGTCTGCACCAGGATTTAGTGCAAAGAGGAAACTGGTGGCGAGTGGTAGCGCTCTGCACCAGGATTCAGTCCAAAGAGGAAACTGGTGGCTAGTGGTTGCTGTCTGCACCACAATGTAGTGTCAAGGCGATTCTGGTGGCTAGAAGTTGCTGTCTGCACCTCAATTTAGTGTAAAGAGGATTCTTTTGGCTAGTGGTTTCTGTCTGCACCACGATTCAGTGTAAAGAGGATTCTGGTGGCTAGTGGTTTCTGTCTGCACCATGATTTAGTGTCAAGCAGAGGCTGGTGGCTAGTGGTTACTGTCTGCACCACGATTTAGTGTAAAGAGGATTCTTTTAGCTAGTGGTTACTGTCTGCACCACGGTTTAGTGTAAAGAGTATTCTGGTGGCTAGTGGTTGCTATCTATACCACGATTTAGTGCAAATAGGATTCTGGTGGCTAGTGGTATCTCTCTGCACCACGATTTATTGCAAAGAGGATTCTGGTGGATAGTGGTATCTGCACCACGATTTAGTGTAAAGAGGATGCTGGTGGCTAGTGGTATCTGTCTGCACCACGGTTAGGTGTAAATAGGATTCTGGTGGCTAGTGGTTGCTGTCTGCACCACGATTTAGTGCAAAGAGGATTCTGGTGCTTAGTGGGTGCTTAGTGGTTGATGTCAGCACCACGACTTAGTGTAAAGAAGATACTGGTGGCTAGTAGTTTCTGGTGGTCCTTATCACTTGGGCACCACAGTCGCTGCTGAGCGAACCCTGGGGGAATGAAGACTATATATAGGATGCAAGTGTTTCCCATTTTTTAGATGCTGTGTTTCTTTTGATCAACTACGCTCAGAGGAATCTGGCCTAACGGATAACCTAGGAAGGATCAGGGTGTTCTGGCTATGCAGGAGGCATTTTAGAGTGTTCTGTTTTGTCTTTGTCAGGGGTGCTTACACCCTTTAAGTTTCCTTTTCGTCTAGTCATGAATTGGCTCATGGTTCTCGCATCACAGCCATTACATGAGACTGTAAGTCTCTGTGACTGGTGGTTCCCACCCCTAGGCACCTCCAAACCATATAAGGGGCAAACAAAATCGGTGCTCGATAAGAAATGTGCGCTATGCTTGTATCGAATCAACATCCGGGGATCCACTGGTCCATGGATGAATATCGGTTTCTAAACCATCAATCAGCCCCACACCTCTAGTACAGCAGAAGGTATCCGAACAGATTGCAAACCCAAGCAAATTATAAACCTCCTTGTCCAATTTTGGTAACGTGGACGGAACAGCAGGCTTATCTCCACCAGGTCGTGAATCGTTGGTTAGTTGTAAAGCAGGGAAAATACAATTATTACCCAATGATAAAAGGGACTGTCCAGTCAAGGTTGTATAAAACATCTACTTTATTATTATTATTCAACATACAGTTCTAGCACCATACAAAATACAACCAACCCTGTAAAGGAATGCAGAGGAGACAGTTTCAAGAAGGAAAAGGGATGCCCTCTGGGACAGGAGGGTAGTCAGTAAAGAAATTAATCGCAATAATTAAAAAATACTTGGTTTCGGCACAAACGGAGCAGTAGGTCTTAAAATTCGCTAGTTGCCTTCGCAGTAGGATCAGGGGGACAAAACCACAATGTACCTTGTGCTTGTAGAAGTTCTTGGTGCTCAACAGTGTAGAGTAGGTTTCAGGGCGCTTTGCACCTTCTGCGACAGAGTTCAAGATGGGAGACATCTGTGGCAGGCCGTTCGGTGAGCAATGTTGGATGGACGACTGGCCTACATGGCGGCTCGCGTCAGGAATCATTGTCTCGGTGCTGGTTAGCGGGTCTGAAGCACTGGTCGAGGCATTTTAGATGATGTTAGCGGCTGTGGCATGACAACAGTTTGCTGTGCAGTTGGTTGCAGCTTGAGTGCTCGACTGGCTTGAACCTGTCCTTTAAGGCAGATGTCGGTGGATGCTTGTCGATGCACTCCTCCTAGCTTCTTCACTAGGCTTGTGTCGTCCGTTAAGGCAGACAGCCCAAAGCTGAGGAGAGTGTTGCAGGCAGCTGCCTTGTCCTTGGTTTGGTTTAGAGACTCTCTGGTACTTCCCACCAGGAAGCTTGCGGCAGAGTCTAGCAGGACATGCTGTGTGCTGGCTGGGTACCGGTTCTGGAGCTGCTGGAGGGTTCTCTGGATTCATTATCTCGCTCTGTTCCATTGGAGATGTTTAGGTAAGGGATCTTGCTTCCCTCTTTGGGAATCCTGGCCTTCACTCACTGGCGGAAGGTATAAGGCAGACTGTACCCTCAGCCAGTGTTGAAACGAGTATTTATTTGCAAAGTCTTCAGATGATCTGCCCAAAAGAGGGGCTCCGCCCTCTTTTAAAGCCAAATGGGTCACAGTGATTGGTGTTGATGAAGCCCACCTTAATGAACCAATCCTGAGTCCCCACCAACAATCTCCTGTATTCATGAGGTCATAACCAGAAAGCTTCTCAACACAAAATGGGCAGGGGTGAAAACATGTCATACGAAGTCCCACTCATCCTCCTGTATGTTGTGGATCAAAGGGTCTCTCTAGTTAATTGAGCCCTCTGTGGTTGATGATTAAAGCGGCAGGTCTCCCTTGAAGTTGCGTCGAGAACAGACTTTTGGTCTCTGCCAAACCATAGACTCGTACCTTCTGAATGGGGTCCCCCTGCAGGGATGACTACTGTAAAAAACATTGTCACAGGCATGACAGGTCAATGCCCTTGATACTGAGGGGCGGGCGCTGGCTTCAGGTTGACACAGTGCATATCACAGGTTGTTGGGGTTTTCCTGTCCCGTGGTAGTCCTGTGACCATGCCTCCCGTGGGCTAGTTTCAATTAAGTGTCATTAGTATGCAAGGCTGCCACCAACAGCTAACACAGGAAAGGACTTTGGAGCCTGTGTTAGTTAATGAGACTGACCATAGCAGGAGGAAGGTTTTGGCTTCCCCCTTCTGAGATGCCTTGATGTACTCTTGGCTGTCATATTTCAACTAAATATGACAGTGGGGACAGCGCCTGTAGGCTTTGTCCACCCAGAGTACATGGCTCTATGTGTATGTCGTGAGGTGAGCATAGGAAAATGTGTGCGGATTAGCTGCACACATTTTCTGGGGGTTGATCTACCATCATTCAATTTCATTTAAAATTTTAAATAAGGAATGGCGAGCACACATCCACCATGCGGATGGTCGAATGCCTCACAATGCTAGCCCTTAGTGATCTATTTTACGAGGTCCAGGTCCTCAATTCAGGTGACGCCAGGGTGCACTCCTTGCCATAGGAAGTGTCAGAGCCTTGTGTTCTTAGAGAATGGATTCAGATCGCCAAAGAGTGTGGAGAGCAGAAATCCCAAGACTACCACTGTCCTGTCTTCTTATGCTACTCTGGCTTTCTCTCCATAAGTGACTACGGTACTATATGAACGTTTCCAATATTACCACCAAATTGATAATGTACATACATATATATTATAGTGCAGTGATTGCTGCACTATAGTTAAGTTGAACATCGAGATACATAGGAAACCCGAAAAAATGAATTGCTAATAACCTTTGACTCACACAATGGATTTGGCGGAAATTCTGCCCCCATTTCCCAAAATCATAGCTATGTCTCCCATTGTGCTTTGCAGCAGAGAGGCTTTTCAGAAATGAAAAAGCGGATTTTTTTTTCTAATGCGAAGTATACTCGTGAATATTCAGGGTCATTTTTGGTATTATCCGAAAACGAAAAGTTGAAAAAAATTGCATTTGGGGCAAGAAAAAGGATGAAATGTCATCAGGCTAAAGGTGGGCGGGGGAAAGAGGACACCATGTGAAAATGAAGAGTTGGGGGGGCGGAGCTTGGGAGCCAAGTTCAGAGCTCGAAAGTTTTCCCATATTCAAGGTTATTTTTGCCATATTCAATGCTATTTTTCATATTCAGCGTTATTTTTCATATTCAGGTTATTTTTTGGGAGGTGTGTTACACGTGTAATAACAGTTCATATTTTCAGAATATTCTGTGTTATTTGTAGTTCATTGCTGATATAACAGCGGTTTTGGTAAAAAAAAAAATAAATTTAAAGAGAGAGTTAAAAATGAGATTAATACAAAAAAGTGGAAATTTACAGCTAGAGTGAGATGTGGGGTAACCTGTTGGGGCAACATGTCAGGGGTGCAATATGGCACTGGCCAGTAAGCATGAAGGCCGTGCTCACTGGCCAAGGCCCTGGGGTGAAAGACATGATTAGTGGCCATGGCTGGAAGACTTGGCCACCTAGTCAGTCCAAAAAAAACAAATTGGGGTAACATGTACAGTGGACACCCCCAAAGGTCATGGCTGGTGGCCCGGTAGTTTTTTTTAAAAATATACAAAACCCTTGAAATTCACCGAAAAGAAATCTTAGTTATGATGCAGTTAAGTTGCGCAGATTTAACGCAACAAAACCCTTGAAATTCAGTGGAGGTGGAAAGTCATGACCAGCTTAACTCAGCAAGTTCCCGTTGCAAAGCCCATGAGAACATAGATATTATAAGAGAAGCGATTCACAATGACAAACCATCTGGTGGCTTGATCACATGTGGAAATTCCCAAATACCATTTATAACAAAACAATTTTCTGAGGCGAGAATATGGACCATCCTTACTGTTGATTACTCAAAGGGAGGCATAAACAGTGTGTCATATGTGGCAGCCATCTTGTAAGATGTGCTCAACCTAATTCCTCTAATGGAAATGCTTTGAAAAATATAAAGACAGGGCACAGATACCCTGCTGTAAATCAGCCACGTCTTACTAGATGATAGAATGCTGCCCAAGTAATTATGCTAAAATGTATCAATGTAATCAACCTATTGTCTAATCTTACCCAATTACTTTGGTCCATGTTCTCTCACAATTGCCCAGTCAACCAACAATAAATGTTCATATTATTAACACATGGATGTAATATCTGTGTTCATACGATATAGCCTTATAAAAAATATTGCATTGCCCTTGCTTGGTAATCGTGCATAATGCATACCTCCCTCAAAGTGCCCTTAAGTGCAAGTGCTTCGATCTTATCCTTAGTCCATTTGGGCTGGCTGTGAGTACCTTAAAGTGTTTGTACTTTGATGGTCCTAAGTCAAAATTCTAATGCATGTTCTATACAAACAAGTTAGCATGACCGATTGCCGGCCTAGTGCCCTGAAAACCAAACAATCCCCAAGTATGCATGTCAATTTGGTAGCCAGTCTTTCCATCAAAACATTTACCATCAATTTAAAATCCAATGAAATGCATATCCATTGAATGAATTTTGAAGAATTTTGATGGATTTCCAAAAATACCCCGAGTTACAGGGAGCTGTCCAGTGCTGAAATGCATAAAAGATTTCAGCACTGGACAAGGGTTACATTTTGTAAATGGGGGTAGGTGGGGAGGTAGGGGAGAGGACCCCTGGGGATTGAGGGGGGTTTGGGTGGGAGACCCCCCCCAATAAACAATAAATACCCCAAGTTACAGGGAGCCGTCCAGTGCTGAAATACATTAAAGTTGTCAGCACTGGACAAGGGTTACATTTTGTAAATGGGGGTTGGTGTGGTGGGTTATGGGGGAGGACCCCTTAGGTTTGAGGGGTTTTGGGGGGAGACCCGCCCAATAAACAATAATACCCCAAGTTACTGGGAGCTGTACATTGTTAAAAATATTGATTCCAGCACTGGACAGCTCCCTGTAACGTTATGTTTCATCGAATTTCCATGCAAAAAAATGTAAAGTGTTTATATAACAAAACCCTATTCGATGCAAGGGTTTCAATGCATAAACACTTTGCACTTAATGTATGGGAATTCGATGTAACATTTTTCATTGGAAAAAATTCGATGGTGTTTACCTTTGATGGTAAATTTTCGATGGAAAGACTAGTAACCATCAATTTCTATCTTCACCCACAACATTGCTGGGCAAAAATTTAAGAAGAATGCATATGCTAAACTGCTAGGATTTAGCAGCTATATGATACCTTGACTCTCATTACAGCACACAGTTGCTATCTATACACATCAATTAACATTTGCATCATCACTATTGCTGTGCAAATATGCGTATAAATAAATATTAAAGTTCTAATGCTTGGTTAAGTTGTACCAAAACAGAAATCAAAACATATCCTTGGATGAGAGGGTCATGGTGGGAAGTGTCTCATCTCTTGCTGAGTGTGAAGGCCGGACAGTGGTCGAAGTCTACGAGCAGAACTAGCAGAACTATCTTCCCTGCTGACCTGACCCGCTCCCCACAAACTCAAACAAACGTGCCTACTGTTTACAAGAACGTTCAGTGCAGTGCACCGAAGTGCACGGTTCAACTTCTTCCCACACATTTGTTTTAAATCGAAACTATTTCGGCGTGGTTTCTTTTGGAAATAATAGTATAGGAACGGTAAAACTTAATTTTAAAAAGTAGAGGAGCACTGCTTCCAACAACTCCTACCCACTTTGACGAATGAGCCCAGAGCCCGCACACAAAGTACCCCCAAAACATACACAATGGACATGGACAGTGCTCTACACATCATGAAAGAATCGCACAATGCTCCACAGTGCGGAGTCCATGAGTAGGGAGAGCTAATCTGTGACCAGCCAGAGCTAAGGAATAAGTCATAGTAGCCAAACGAAAGCCTTGTAAAAGTGTAAACACACAGGACTAAAATAACAGAGATGATTTTAAATGTGTATAAATATAATATTCCAGCACACATAATAGACCAACCTGACAGTAAAGTTGGGCAAAAAGATCATGATTCATGCTTTATAACCTACATTGTGAATGGAAGTCTATAGATACCAGCATGCGGATTAGTTTACACCTAAAAAAATTGCCTCTGAATGTAGCAAGAAACACAAAGCGAGAAAAAGCAACTCTTTTAGTCACGTTTCACACAGTGTGCACCTTTATGCATCCCTCCGATTTTTGCACCTAGTAAGGCACAATATCCGCTACTAGTCATTCAATGCTGCTGTGTCTGCAGCCATTTAACCTTTAGTGTACTTCTATGAGCTAAAGTTCAAAACAAAACAAAAAAAAGACAAGCCAGAGCAGAGCTCTTTTGAGCTTGGAATGTCTCCGGCCTCTCTGAACAGCAGATCAATCATGGTGGGTGCAGTGTATTACTGTGGCTCAGCGTGGGCTGTTTGTTTTCTTCGATTCGGGATCCGTGGGGAAATGTTTCGCTGGACTCCAATCCAGGCCGATCCAGCCCAATTCCACCACGGCTGCACCACACACATAGGTGCAGCCTGCCAGTCCCACCGACACTGACCCCACCCCAAACACTTTAGTGAAGCCTTACTGATTGCTCTGCTGATACACACAATGGAAATGTCACTCCTTGCTCACCTCGTTAATCTTCAACACTTCCATGGCATCTTGAAACACTTGTGTATAGGCGCGTTATAAATGTCAAATCATATCATACCTCACTCTTCAACCATCAGAAACCAGATGAACTTCAATAGAATCTCATTAACTCTACCTCTCACTAGCCTGGTGCATTCGAATTGAGCCCCACTCATTCTCCACCACGCCAGCCCCACACACTCCCCATACACTTCCATCCAAGTCCGCTCGGTTTCCACCTCATAGACTGCAGTGGTGGCGCAGTCGTTCTCCGTAGCACTCACGTGACCAGTCAGATCACAAATCTCTCGAAACGTGGATTACTCAACCACTCTCGGCCAAGACTATCCCAATGGGCACCCTGACCTACTGAGCTACTATTACTCGATGCCAGCCCAAACACTGGCTACCCACACTCTGTACAGCGCTCCACTGCTCTCGATCTAGGTCTGTACTTTAAACAATAAAATAAATTAAAAACAGGCCGGTCCATAGACACTGTGGTTTGGCGGATGGATTTCTTCTGTTATTGTTATGTTATGCCATTTGGCATTTATATAGCGCTCTATATATCATTGGTATGACCTCAAAGCACTCGCCAAACAAGAGCAGGCACCAGCGCCACCCCCCACCACCACAAGCTTGAACAGACCAAAGACAGGATTTAGAAAGGGCTTTCCATAAGTCATGTAGCAGACTTATATGGCTATTAGGACAGTCAGAGCTTGTGACAAGAGAGTGGGCAACACTGACAGTCCTGTGTCTGGAGCTCAGACACGGTCTGTAGACACTGTCTACAGTGACTGGAGATCTGTGAGCATAGAGGACTCAGCTGCTGGGAGAGTTTTTCAATCTCTGCCTCTTTCGCTTTGCTGTAGAGTGGGTCATTTCTAAAAACAGCGCACACTATTGATTTGCCGGTTATATGCTTGCGTATTGTTGCTTTTTATTTATTTTTTTTCTAGCCGAAATTGATTTTTGCGAATAGATGTTGATGTCACGGTCGCTCTCTGTCCCTCTCCCTGCCCTTGCGTCATTCCCTCCCTTCAGGCCAAGGAGTGGGAGCTAGAGGATCACTTGATATCAGATCCCACTGGTATTGGCTTCTTAATATACTCTTTGTTGTGGAAGACTGTTATAATGGAATCTGGATCCCAAAGTGGCAGACACATTTGAGCATGCACATACTAGCAGGAAGCTACAGGAACGCAGGCCGCTCTACGCAACGCCGTCATAGGTGCATTTTCAGAACCCGAAAACATTTAGTATGCCGAACTTGGGGCTTTCGCTTAATTTCTAATGTCTAATTATAGTCTAAGGCTCTCATTACAGTTTTGCCGGTATCGCGCTGGTAATTTCGGTGGAATGCCGGCAAAACGGCCCTACCGTTACTGGTGCCTGATATCCTAGTATTATCAGGATATTACGGGTGCTGGCAATGGCAGGATATTCGACAGGACTTGATGGAGGGGATTGTCGCAATTCCCGGCACCGCTAGTAACCGTGCCGGTAATTGCTGCATTTGTTTGCCAGTAGGGGTCAGATTTACCTGCAGGTCAGGCCTGGAGGTAAATCTGTGCCCTCACTGGCAAACTTGTGTTTCCACAGTGCGGAAAAATTGCTGGAGCAGGAATTACTGGTCATTGTACTGCCAATTTTTCCGGACCGGGTACATCAAAAGCCCTCATCCTCTCGCCTGCAGATGAGATAGAAAGACGATAATTAATATTTGTTTCCCATAGTTGTAGTATTGACAACCTTTCTCACTTTTCATCAATACAGATTGCCTCTTTGCGTATTTTTTGTGTGGCGGCTGCACCCTTGTTTTTGACTAATCTTCTAAAAACAAATTTATTTTCTTATCTCCGTACATTTATACATTACAAACTGGACGCTCTGTGTCCCAACAAACATTCAATCTGCTCTGCAGGTTCCACAAATAGCAAGAAAGCGGTGCAAGCCGTACACACACAAGTCTCACAGAGCCATTTCCCACGGGGGTTTGCCATTATAAAACGCTTCCGTGAATTAGGCCCTATCTCAGAATGTGCTGATCAGAGGTATAGGTCTTAAAACCCAGCACAGCATCCAGAAAGAACTGATTTACCAGATCCCGCTGCCTAGAAAGTGCTGTATGTCCTCAAAATGTGCCCCACAGTGCAGCATGTTCACACCAGTAAGCTGGGGATTATTTCTTAGCCAGTCTAATGAGATCCTTGTGAGCCACTTTTACACGCGCTGTCCTGAAGAACATCAAAACATGAAAGCAAGCAGACAATAAGATCTACATTTGGTGGAGACTTGGAAACAAGATAGTAAGGGTGTCTCGGGAGGATAGCTCAGGGGCAACGTGCTCGCCTTGGAAGAAAGACAACACAGAGCATCACAGGTTCGATCCCTGGGTTCATGCTTAGAAACCTGTGGGTATTAAGCACGTTTGAAATAATCAATCATGTCATATCACGTTGCAGAAAATTTGCACTAGTGCAAGTGCAATTAGCAGTACGGCAGAAATGCCAGTACATTTTTGCGGTAATAGGTCAATTGGTCGAATCTAAATGGTCGACAGGACAAATGGTCGACACCAAAAGGTCGACAGGTCAAATGATCGAATTTTTTTTTTTTTGTTTTTTCACATTTTGTTTTTTAGGGGGGGTCCCGCACCAACCCCCTTTTTTTTTGCTAAAAAACCCTTTTTTCCCTAAACGAAAACCTAAAAAATATATATATAAATAAATAAAAAAATCGATCATTTGTCCTGTCTACCAAATTGTGTCGACCATTTGTCTGTCGACCATTTGACTAGACACCCATTTTTGCACCAGTGAAAATGTAGACATAGTGCTAGGATTAGGGCAAGCATTTCCCTGGTGCAAAAATGCATTGATAGAATGGGCCAGATTCTCGCTTTTTTTGTGGAGCAATTAAAGGGGGCATCTCAGATGCGCTCATTCAGATGCCCCCCCCCCCCCTCCGCATATAAGGTGGGCATTTTAAGGCGTTTAAAAGCATCTCAAATTCGTGAACGGGATGCGCTTTTAAATTCCCTGAAACGGGGGCATCCCCAGCGCACTTTAAAACAGGTGCAGTGGAAGGCACACATCATGGAAGGGTCATTTAAGGGCCCGTCTTGGTGAAATGCGCAGCAATCACGTGGTTGCTGGTAGCCTGTGATACACGAGTGTCAGCGCATATGCAAAGCACCTGGACAGCATGACTTTAAGCCGCTGTCTGGACCCTCCTGAAATGCGCAGGTCACCTTTGAGAATAAGGTGACCTGCGCATTTCTAAAAATAGCGCAAATGAAACAAGCGCATACTCTGCTCTCTCTTCATTTGCACTATTTTTTGTGAATCTACCCCAATATGTTTATTGCATTATGGCCATTTATTGTCCTAGTGCTAATTGCACTTGCACCAGTGACAAAAATCAAAAAGGGTGCCTGGTAAGGCCTTGACCGGCCAGGCTAACACATCTCCTATCCTCCAAAAATGATCAAGGCCTGTGTGTCAGACAAAGAAGGCCATGTCAATTGCACAGCCAACTTACTCAAAACAGTTATTTTGTTTTCATGTATCAAATGTTAAAAGCGCAAGGAATATATGTATCTATTGTATACACTCAACGTGATTACATGCAAATAACCCCAGACAGCAATGGATGGACAAACATAAAAAGTAACAGAAATAACTAATGCCTAGTGACCCCTACTTTCACTATGGTGGAACCAAACAATGACATGAACAATTAATCACAACAAAAACATCCAAACATAATCAGAGAAAATCTCCAGACACAGGAAAATTAACATTACTTATGAAATGATATTCAATGATTGGACGTACATTCAACATATACTGATAGAAACCCTTCCTAGCTCAGGGGAAGAAAAATTAAGAATTTGCCACAAGACGTGCACCTATTTTGCAATGGGCCTTATTCCGAGTAGGGCGGTAAGGGTTAACGGTCACGGTAACGAGACCGGTGCCGTTAAACCCTTACCGCCCTACTACGAGTTCCCTTTGCGTGTCCACCTTGACGCGCCTGCTTTTAGCAGGCATTAAGGACGGGACCCGCAAAGGGACCCCGGGGTCAATAAGGGTACCTTAATTTACGGTACCATTATTGCTGCCTTCCCCCTTCCCATTGAGCCTTATGGGGGCTCAAATGGGAATGGAGAATGGCCCTGGTGAATGGGGAATTACCGGTCCCTCCGACCTCGGAATGGACCGGTAATTACTCCATTCACCAGGCCGGAGTTTGGACGAGTTCGGAGGCAGCCATGCCGCAAATAGCGCCGTGGTTACCTCCGAACTCGGAATCAGGCCCAATATGTGTATTTCTTATACATGTGATGTATGGTTGACATATTGTGCTTCGGCCGATATGTGAGCGGTTGTAATGCTTCAGCTATGAACGGCCTTCATCTGGACAATAACAGTACTTGCTCTCGAACCCCCAATGAGATCCTGTGTTCGTGCGTGTCTTAAGTTCAGAGTGCCCATCACTCATTCGGTATTTTTGGGCAACAAAGGAAAGTCTGCATTATTCTTAGAGGACCTCCTCGACGATAACTGCAACATATATAGGTTTGATAATTTTGCAACCAAAGATGATGGGAGTTGTAGTCCAAACCATCTGGAGAGCCAATAATTGCAGACCACTGCCAGAGACCGTGCAACGAATCATCCCACTGTCTACCCCCTCATTGTCCATGCCAGCTTCACCCTTTTTGCCGCAATGGCAGGTCTAGGTCTAGGATGGCAATTCTAAGCTCCAATATCCTTGGTTCACCAACTCCTTCAAGGTACAAGCCTGCACACCATCTACTCCCTGATGGCCTGCAACACCTTGCCCCGTTCACCGTTAGAGGGTTGATCCTCTATTCTCCCACTCTACCCTCTCCGAAACCTTGAGATGTTTCCATGTGAGGTGCTATTTAGTCCCTTCTCTTTTCTTCCTTTTCCATATGCTTTACAGCAGGTGAAGAACGTTCTGCCCGCCCCTCATGCCGGTTTTGCGCGTTACCCTAGCGGTCCCCGCCATTATCCATCCATCAGGACTCCTGTGGGTTGGAACCGAGCCCTGCCAGCAGTTCTCCATCCCTCGGCCGTTGCACAGGCAGACAGATAATGATAGGTCTGCTTTCAACGGCCGACAAGACCCTTCGTTTTATATCACTTAGCCGCCATGAGAAATGCATCTTCGACAGATTTCCGCTGGCAGCGGCAAGCGCGAGATCCGACGGAGAGAGGGAGGGAGAAGGGAAAGCCTGAGACGCTGAAGAGGGAGGGACATGGGGAAGAGGATAGAGGAGAGCAGGGAAGAAGAGTGGAAAGTGGGTCACAAAGCAGCGGATCCTGGACTAGGGAAGGAGGAGCGTAGCACCAAGCAGGTAGCAGCCAGGCCAGGCTTTTGATGGTATCGGTCGATCTTCTCATGGAAGGTTCCCCCTCCTTAGGAGGAGAGGGGGACATGTTAGTAAGAAAGAAAAGATAATATCTGGACTCTTCATGCCTGCTGATATCCAAAGAGTGGGGGGGATTACAAGCACCCAACTGTGAAGGCAGGGCTGAACTCTGGCCCGCACATAGGCCTTCCTTCATTTCTAAGCAAGGCGACGTGCTCAGAGAAGCCACGCGGCCTTGCCAAGGAGGCGGCATCAACTCTTTCATGCTGGTCCTCTCCATCTTTCCCAAGAGAAGTCGGATTTTACAGAAGGCAGGAGAAAGGGCAAACTAGGTGCGGCCTTGCGTGTTTATGTGACACCACATTCTAATTTATTTTCGGGTGAAACTGTCCAGGTGGCATACTTTACTTCATGTTTGTAAATGCCAACATGGCGTTTGTCTCTTGCACCAATCTTCGTTCTCCATTTTCTTTTATCCTATTTCACTCTGGATTTGCTGTTCCTCTTCCTTGGCCTATATGTTCTCCCCGCCGATTCCTTGCCTTCTGCTATTAGGATTCCTTACCCTAATTGTTCTTCCTTGTCATTCCATGCTCTCTGCTTTTCCACTTCCTTAGCCTTCATATTCTTCCTCACCATTCCTTGTCCTCTTCTGTTTCGCTCCCTTACCCTACATGTCCTTCCTTTCCATTCTGTAACCTCTGTGTTTTGTTCCATTACCCTTCATGCTCTACCTCGCATTCCATGTCCTCTTATGTTCCACTCCCTTAACCTGCATGTTCTTTCTTGCCATTCCTTACCCTCTGCTGTTCCACTCCTGTAGCCTACATGTTCTTCCTTTCCATTCTTTAACCTCTGTGTTTTGCTCCCTTACTGTTCAAGTTCTTCCTTTCCTTTCCTTACCCTCAGCTGTTCCACTCCATTACCCTTAATGTTCTTCCTCACCATTCCTTGTTCTCTTCTGTTCCACCCCTTTACCCTACATGTTCTTCCTTTCCATTTTTTAACCTCTGTGTTTTGCTCCCTTACCCTTCATGTTCTTCCTTTCCATTCCTTACCCTCTGCTGTTCCACTCCATTACCCTTCATGTTCTTCCTTTCCATTCCTTACCCTCTGCTGTTCCACTCCATTACCCTTCATGTTCTTCCTTGACATTCTTTAACCTATGTGTTTTGCTCCCTTACCCTTCATGTTCTTCCTTTCCATTCTTTAACCTCTGTGTTTTGCTCCCTTACCCTGCATGTTCTTCCTTTCCATTCTTTAACCTCTGTGTTTTGCTCCCTTACCCTTCAAGTTATTCCTTGACATTCTTCAACCTATGTGTTTTGCTCCCTTACCCTTCATGTTATTCCTTGACATTCTTTAACCTATGTGTTTTGCTCCCTTACCCTTCATGTTCTTCCTTTCCATTCTTTAACCTGTGTTTTGCTCCCTTACCCTCCATGTTCTTCCTTGACATTCCTTGAACTCTGCTGTTTTGCTCCCTTATCCTGCATTTTCTTCGTTTCCATTCCTTACCCTCCACTGTTCCATTCCCTTACCCTGCATGTTTTCCCTGGCCATGCCTTACTCTCTGACCCTTTTTTCTAAGCAGTGCTGGCCTCTACTTCTACCTTCTGTTTTTTTAGGGCTCCTGTTGCTATTTTCCTCCAATACGGGTGTAGTTTGGCACGAAAAATATCAAATGTGTTTTTTCAACATTTGCCTGCTGAACTGCAACAATCTTTGGCTTGACAATTAAAGATTGAAAAGTAAAAGGTTAAAATGGGGTTTTTGTGATGTTATTTTGCCAGCGGGTCCACCTCGTGCACTATTTATGCACTCACAATCACCCTATCATAGTTTGATTCCCCGCCCCTCACACCGGGTCTGGTTTAGCCCAGGTAGGGGGATAATACGCCACGCCTTCAGTCAAGCCAATGGCATCTTTCCCACCATCCAATCAACTCGGATCCCAGCATCCCCGTATTAACAGAAACTCCCATGGAACGGCGGGCCTTTGGGAAAAGCCATCACAAGTCGGCCTCTTTCTGCTCGTGTTATTGCTGCACTACCCAGAGAGCCTGGCACCAGGGGCTGCAGGTGGCACCGTGGCAGACACCAGAAGGGGTGGGTAACCATTGACCTTCCCCTCCCTCTGGTATTCACAAAAACGCGTGTCACAGTTCTCTGGTCTCAGACCTGGCATGCCAGGTTTATAGATGTTGATCAGTCCCGAATGTCCAATGGGCGCCCTGATCTTCTCCAGATCGCCGAGGTGCCCCTGTAACCATATACTCTCCACAAGGCACCTCCTGCTGCAGTCACAGATAATCCGGTCCTCTCCAGGCCTTTGCTTTAATGTTGCCATCATTGCATTGCAGTAACATTTGACTCTCAACCTCAAGCTTTTACTTTAAAAGCATGCTTCAAATGGATCAAAAAATCAAAGTTTACATTTAAGAACATTATGTAATGTAAGGATTTTTAGTTTGTTGCTTGTCCGTTTTTGCTTTCAGTTCCTTTCTGCTTGTATTTCCCCTCCGGCTCAGATTTGCCTATCCCGATTTTAGTGCACCTTTCCGATTTAAAAGTCTGTTCTCGTTGTTCACATTTATGGAGCGCTCTTTCTTAAAGAACTCTGTAAAATCGGGAAACATAAATAAAAATATAAACCTAGGAAACGAAGTTTAGGTTTGTATCCCTATAGTAGTCTTTTTGGGATCCAACACGTGCACTTGACTAAGCTGTTAATTGGGAATTTATGGAGGTTGTAAAGGGCGGCACCACATGCATTTATCAGAGAGGAGCATGCCATTCACCCGCAATGGCACAGGAAGTAGAAAGCTCTGACCACGGGTGACCTGACAAGGTTCATTCATTGCTCCTCAACCTGTAAAGAGCAGTCGGAACGCGCGGCGGCAGAGATTTGCTTCCGGGTCGGGACTTGGAGCGTGAGAAGTCCAAGTGGTCTAAGGGGTTCCGCCTAAGGCGTTGAAACTGAGCGGGCTCAGCATCTCTTCCCTGGGGAACTGCTCGCTTTGTACTTCTCACCAGCACGCAGACATGTACACACACACATGCCACAAGCAAAGGCACAGTCGGGTTGCTTACAAGAGATGTAGGCTGTTGATTAATACCTAAGGCTGTTAGAAGGCAGGTTTGGGACATTTAAGGAATGTAGGTCGAGTCCACATCTAAATAATACATTAAAAAAATGTCATTCAAAGTTAAAGGCACTGTACAGTTAGGAACAGTTGGCTATTACTGGCAGGCAGGGCAAGAGCATCAACCTTTTCATGACGTTACTAAGGAAGGTTATTCGTCACATTAAAATGTCTTCTGGCGATATAGGCATGCATATATGAAAAGAAACATTCGCACATGCGGAAGGGCGCTCAGCCAATCAGATGACTGGAAATGCGACCGAGAGCACATAGTGTACCACCTGCATTTTCCAGCCACCCGAGGCCCCCCCCACCCCGGTGGCTCCATCTTGTTTGTGGGGAGGCAACAGGGACACTCACCCTGTTCACTTTCCAAGCCCCCATCTTTTCCCACCCCTTTGAGACATCTGGCACCCTTCCCCAACACCCCCTCCCCACTTACCTGTTAGACTGGAGCTTTGTGCTCCAATCCCGGCTCTCCCTCCTGTCCTTGGCAACTGCCAGGGAAGTAATTGGGCCAGAACAAGATGGAGCTGTGCTCTAGCCAGGAATGTTATATGGGAGTCGCCAGGGGTCGCAACTGTGACCCCTGAGGTCTCCCTGGCTACCCATGTGGTCTCCCTTGCTACCCCCCAAAAAAAGAAAAATATTTTTACAAATGGAAGCTCCTGTGTGGCCAGCACCATGTGGCTCTTTGTTTCTGTAGTGGCAGGCATTCTTGTTCAGGCCTCTTACAAAAACAGGGGGTTCCACAAGTGTAACACTTTGAACAGTGACCCTAAATCGGAAAGAATAGAAATAACAAATAATTTGTCTTTCTGGAATTCTATACAATAATTGCTAGACTCATTAAATGTGTATTTCAGGGACACTTCAGGGGGTGAGTCGCTGATTTAGTCTGTTCTTAAACACCTCAAATTCACAATGCAGACAAAAACTTACAACAAGCATTCAGAGTAGAATAAGCATCCATTTTGGACTATGTATTTTGTTTTTTGCAAGTTGCAGTTTTAACATGTTTTTTTCTGCCAGTGTCTCTGTTACGATCATCACAAGACATTCCATCCTGATGTCCTCTGTCACTTGACAAAATCCTTGTGCCTAAAGCTTGTGCACAGTGTAGAAATGTTTGACCAAAGCGCATAAAGTGATTTCATTGTGCCACAGTTAATGCTTTGCTGTAATGTGTCCATCTTTCCTATCTCCCTGGCATGCTTTTCAGGATGTTTGTTCCCATGAATCAGGTAAAGAGTGCCCAGAGTACGGGATGCTGTGTGTGTACACTGCATTCACCATCCTAATATAAATTCTTTAGTACAATGTTATGAAGCTTCCCAATGGCATGTATTTTGCCAACCTTTGCAGCCTGAAAAGTAGATCCACGCAGGCTTGACATGTGGCCCACTTTGCACCAGACCTGCAGATGAACTGGCCTGCTGTTAAATCTCAGATACCAGTTTAATGGTATCCACTGGTATCCAGTTAAAAAGTCGAAAACATTTGGTCGAATGACAAAAATGTTGAAAAAAGAATGTCAAACTTTTTTTTTTTCGATTGCTTTCTTTCTTTATTTACATGTTTTTTTTGGGCTCTGAAAGTTAAAAAAAAGGGTTAAAACAGAAAATGTTTTTAAAAAAGAGGGGTTGGGGGGAACCCCTCATTTCGAACAAAAAACAAACAAAAAAGACATTAAAAAAAAAAAATGTCGACATTCATTTTTTGACATTTTGACTTTCGACCAAATGTAATTCGAAATAGTCACTATAAACCGTATCTGCTACAGAGTGTAATTTGCTTTCTGACTTTGAGAACATTCAGACATGTCATTGCTCATTTTACTTTAGCCAGCAAGATAGCCCAGTGGTGGGATGTCACTTCCGCTACCCCAGGCATTTTGGTGAAATGACATCCCTGGGTCCAGCAAATATGGTTTTGCCGGAGCGCCGTTCCATGTAGACACAAGGCCTTGGGCTAGGCTTGATCCAGAATGTTACGTGATGGGTTACCTTAAGTTTGGAGATGGCAAGTGGAAGGCTAGTGTCACTCCTGCCATGCTCTATGAGACTTGCCACCTTTCTTCCAGATGAACCCCAAGAAATGATGAATATGGTTTGGCACTGGCTTTCTCTGCCCCAGAAGTTGGTCAGCATCAATCACCTCTTCCGTTCACCGATATCGGCTCCATCTTCAGTTTCGCGGTAGAACCAGTGCTCCCTGCGGCTTCAATTGCTGTCCTGTCCTGGAATTTATCTGCAGGCACGCAGGCTCACACCAGATTAGAGGGAAACGAAGGTGAGTGCAGAGCAGGAGAGCGGGAGGAAGAGGCTGGTAATCCAGATACAGCACAAAGAGCTGAAGTGGGGAGATTGCTGCATTAATCTCACGTCACGAGAGGCGAAGGAAGACGCGCTAAGACTCCTGATCTCTGAAGGATGCCACTTTTCCTGTGTAAACCCTCAGTGAGCTTCTGCGGTTCTGATGTCTGGCAGTTGATGAACCTCATTCCTCTGAACCCCCAGCAGGAAAATTCCAGTCACCCCCATCCTTTCCAATCAACGTTCATTTGATTCACTACCACAAGCATTCGCCCTCAATCCCATGCACATTTCCATTTGACTCTCTAATTTCTATCCTACTCCTGCTTCTCTTATCTTGTCACTCTTTTTCCTCAATGTTCTTTCCTCCTCAGACCACGGTCTGGTTCACCCCGGATGCAGGGACACAATGTGGCGCTATCCAGACATTCCTCTGCACCATAAAACCACTAGGCCATTGATGGGTGCAGTATAAAAGCTTTACAATGTACCACAACATACCACATCAGAGCACGTAGGTTCCACTGGGGCTAAGAGTCCTCATTAGCCAGCATGCCAGAACCATCCCCTCTTAAAATGCTCCCCGCGGCTTCATGATGAGGGTTTGGGAGGCCACAGAAGTCTTCCCTTTTCTCACCATGGCAGACAAGTGCGATGCTCTGTGAAGGTTTTAGAACTTTGTAGGTTGTGAGTGTTTGGTAAGATGGCAGAGAACTGTAAGTGGCTGGACATTACAAAGAATCCATGAGTACATATCCATCATGAAAAAGATTAGCCTTAAAATCGACATGGAAAAAAAACAAGATTTGTTGACCGAATATGCAGTTGGGTAAGTGGACAACCACCTGTGATCCTTGTAAATTAGGTCTCTACCCAATGCAGCTACTGATCGTAAAAAATGTATTGGGTTCAACAATGATACAGAACTCACTAAGGTCCTATAGATTAAAAGTGTACCCAGGAGCTTCTTATACTACAGCTGTCAACTTAAAAGAACTCCTTATTGATTTTAATTCCAATTTTCTATTGTTAATGTCATCATGTCTTCATGATGCGATTACTAAAATGTGATCTATCATGGACTTCTCTTTCTCGATCAACAAATTGCATCATGTGCAAAACCTTCCTGCATATCTTCTGTTAAAACTGAAAATGTAGGAGCATTTTTCACCAGCCCTTGTTCGTCTTTGCCCATTTGCAGCTAATATCCCTTTTCCTTTGAGCTTTATGTCCTTTCAACGAGGCGATATACACCCAACAACGTGCCTTCCTCCGACACACCCAGTGCATCATACTTCTACCAAATGTCTACACGGATCCGTTGCCATTCATCTGCACGTCCCACATATTCAACGCCTCAGAGGACGACTGTGCAATGACCTTCGGACACACATTCAATATCTTGATGGCCATTACCTGCTATTTCACCGGAAGATCAAACCGTGCCTCTTTCTCTACTCATGCACTCATGCTGCCAGCCGTCTCTCGAACACTTTGCTTGTTAGCCTTATCCTTCCAAGAGGCTTCCTACGAAGTGATATTCATAATCGATATGTTTATAGACAATATATTCCAGCAACACCCTCAGCTAGCAGGGGGGCACTGTCACAAACCATCTTCATACACTAAAATAATGTCTGGATACTGGTAGCGAAGGCCCAATGCTTGGATATAGGGAGTTCCCTCCAATTGCAACAACAAATCCCAAACCTCATCGCCAGATATCAGAAGTGACACACACGTCCAGCCTTTGCTGCTCTCTGAAGGGCTAATATGTAGAGGCCACAGGCCTGGCCAGGGTTCATGGCTGTTTGGAAACATGCCTCTGCCTAGAGAGATAGTCTGGAGGAAAGCAACTCACTTAGATGTCTTTCTTGAGGGATGTCATCTCAAAGGGCTTAACATTGAGTGTTGCCTTCAAGCCACTCAGTCTTCGAGCTGGAGAATTTGTTCATGGATATGAGTGAAAAGCTTGGCCTCCTCACCCCCTGAATGATTTGCCTACTTTGTAAATGGTCATCTGCAGTCATTGGTAGGGGCGGCCTGCCTCCACATTTTATAATCCATCGACCTTGTCCTTGAGGTAGGTCCTACAGCATGAAGAGGGAATTCAGTCACCCCTCCACATCTTTGTATATAGTTCCTTTTCACAGAATAGATGACCTCCTTCACTGACCTCCCCTAATAGGAACATCTCTAAGACACATCCATCACCCGTCACAATGTCACTGTACTTTATATCCTTAAACGTTCATGAGCTTAGATTTGAGGACACAGGAATGTGTTGCTCTCTGCTACTGCAGTGAGGTAGTTTCCCATGCACTCATTGGGGAGTACACTTTTTGGAATACCTTTAATTTATCAGGGAGAATTTGATCCGTATCCCCTGCTCTTTATATTGTCCTCCAATTCTTCACCTCGACATTTGTCCATCGGCCTTGACATGGAACGTCCAAGGTTTTTGGGATGCACTAAATGAACATTCAAATCTTCCTTTTCCCAGGGCTCCTACAGCTTAACTGTTCAATCAGAATCAGGGAACGTTGAGTGATGATGTCTGTCACTCACATCCTAAATCCTTTGTGTCAGGATAGTGTTGTGCCCAGGTCTCCAGAAAAGGCCTGCAACTTCTCCTCTTCAACTTAATCCTAGGGTGTTTTCTTACGAATGACCTCTTGACATGTGTTATTATGACTGATTTACTGGTATTCAATGCCTTGACCTTGGAAGTATGAAGGGCTGGGTCGAAGCAGTGGGCTTGGACTGCCTACTGCCCCCATGCTAGAGGCGAGTGCTTTATTTGTGGACTATCCGCAACTTCCATATACCAGTTCACTATAGACATACAGCAATATGTCTGGGTAAATCATTCTACAAGCAGCGACACCCCTTCACACATGGGGCCCTAAACATCAATTCAGAATGAAAAACAAAGAAGCAGGAGTTAAAGTTCCTGACAAAATCTGTATTCATTTGAGAAAAGTTAGACTATTGTTTTGGATTCTCAGGAAAGGAGAAAGAGAACTAGAGAACATCTCTGACAAAGCAAAATAAATATTATGAGTCTCCTAATAAACCACTTATTTTGTTGTACTTTTTTTGAGGGAAGCTCATGTGTGTGGATTACAATTGTTTTTAATTTTAAATCCTGGTTACAGCCTTTTGGCTAGTTTTCCATACCTGGAGTTTTCTAGGTGGCACTTGAGATGTCATTGCACGATAAGGTCCTCGGTCACTGCTATAAGGGAGCCCAGTGTGGAAAAAGAGCTAGAAAGGGGGCACTAGGGACATGTGTGGGTTTCACTTCAGGAATCTCTTGATCAGAGAGCTACTCGACCTTTCAGAGTAGCCACTGTCCGCAGAGGGATCTGGGATAAGGGTTGCCCCAGATGTCAACATTCATGCACAAACCTGGAGTGACCACTTCTGAAAATTGTATAATGAGCTTCTAGTTGGTAATGGGTGGGGGTATCATACCAGCTATACAATCACACCACCCCCATCCACGTAAGCACTAAGGTACCCTGTTTATGCGGTCAGGAGATCACTGCCGCACTGAAAAGGCTGGCATAACTCAAATATATGGGTTCTAATGGGGTACCTTTGGGCTTTCTTAATCCCAATTTAGATCTGTGGGTCACCCGGCAAACTCAGGGATCCATCCAAGATTTGGATGAGTGTTCTGTTGGCCCCAATCTTCCGGCAGGGCCAGATAACTCTGAACCCGCACGCTGTTGGCCTCCTTTTCATGGGCGAGGTCGCTTGGAAGAATGTTCCTTGATCATCAGTTGATAGCTAATATGGATCCAGCGAGGTATTGAGTTGTTGATTGAGTGTGTTCATTTTCACCTGGATATTAACCGATAAGGAATGGGGGTGCACTTACATAGCCTTTAGGGTTGTAAGCTGCACAGTTGTGTGAACCGACAGAACTTTGCAAAGTATAAGCAGACCCAAGAATGGCTCCTCTTCCATTGGGTCTAATGACATGAATCCAAACTGGTTTAGCCATCTCCATTCCAGTAAGTAATGTTATTATTCAGTTGTGATAGAGGTGTTAAGGTTAGTATAGCCTTAGGATTGTGTATAGAAACCTCATTGCTCATGATTTAGTGCAATTACTTTGTGATTGTAAAACTCTTTCCACCAACTGCACAAAATCTGTAGAACTGTTTGAAATAAACTTATGTTTTGTAACTCCTCAGCAGGAGTAGTGAAAATGCCTTACGCCCTAACCTTGTATCTTTACATTAATAATGTTTTGGGCGATACATTAAATAAGGCATGCCAGCATAGCTTGGCATCCGGCATTCCCTTACTACCTTCCCTTACATTGAAAGCGGGCTTGCTTCGTGGCTTTCTCAGGCAGCATGCATCTAAGTGTGTGTTTAAATATTTCTGCGATCCAGGTACCTCCAGCATTCATTGATCGATCGATAGAGAACATCATCACCAATCTCAAAAATGCCTAGTGAAGGCATATATTCCTCTTAAAAGCAGGGGGGGCATTGAGCCATGGCTGTTAATGGCACTACACAAGATGCGTCCATCGCCGCTAACATGTCTCCACATGAGCCCTTGGTCTCAGTCTAGTGCCCTGGGCCACTGGCTAGCAAGCTCCACCGTGAGAGCGATTGCCATTGCAAGAGGAAATTGACCAAGGCGCCCATGCATCGGGTGCTGTTGTATTGTCTCGGGAGGATTTCTCAGGGGCAATGTGCTCACCTTGGAAGCAAGACAACACGGAGCACCACAGGTTCGATCCCTGCATTATAAATATCATATATCATATCATTGGGTTTGCCATCAACTGAGAGCAAAGTGTGGACTCCCGTTAGTAGGGACCTTGGGTTTTTGTGTGGGCCTATCACTTGCATTTCCACTGCGAGCAAGTAGCTCAATGGAAACGGATAGGTCAACGCCATGAAAGACGGGTTCAATACCAGGCTGACTCAGCCTTTCATCATACAATGGTAGATACATGAAGCACCATGAGTGGGTAATGAAGGTGACACTGGTTATTACAGTACTTAGAAACTGGATGAATCCAGTATGAAGTGCTATATGACTCACCAAATCATTATTTTTAATGTTATAAATGTCATTGTCTAAGCCGTACTGATATGACAAAGCATAATGACAAGTGATATTACTAAAGTGTTGCCCGTTATGCAGATATGTGACATGACCCTTGGCGGTGGTACATGGGGTATCCCCCCTACCCAGTCAGAGGAGGGTGTGCCTTATGCGTAGGGACGGAGGGTGTTCGTCATTATATCCAAATATCAGAATTACCACCTCCAGGGGTTGGGGGAGGGAGAAACATTGAGATAACACAAGTAGGTGATTTGCCAAGCATGTCAGGTCACGGTTCCATGTGTGGAAAGGGATTTGGCAAACAGTGCACCTTGGGTGCACAAGCCCTGGCATGGAACATGATTAGGAGCCCCAAAAAATCCCCACGGGAGCAGAGAATTACAGCTAAAAGGAACACATGAGCACGCGCACCAAGGGTGTTGCTAGGTCTGGAAAAGATCCGGGGCTAGGCTAATGTTGGGTCTCGGGGATAGCCAGCTTTTTGGCTGTAGTGCCTGAGCTTCTATCCGGGGCTACAACCAAAAGACCCAGGGCTATAGCCCCATCTGCTCCACCTACCAACGCCTCTGACATGCACGCGGACTACACCATTTACAGCGAATATGCAGGAGCGCTGAGCTGTCATGAGACCGATGCCTGATTCTAATATGGCAGAAATGACTTCTGAGACCTCACAACAGAGAAGGTTGGCACACTAAAACTACCCGGAGGCTGTGGGTGATTTGAAGGATGCACTCTTGGGTCTGGATGCCCCTGCAGCTTGTGGTTTATCAAAGGGATTGGGCATTGGCGTTCCCGACACTCAGCCCTCTTAGAATAGGACCATCACTAGCACTAGGTTAAGCCTCCCATAATGACCCTTTACCCTCGAGAGACCTATTTTTGTTGTTCAGCTTTCCTCTTATGTCCAATAGGATTGTCTTTCCCTGCACTAATGCTAAAACTCGTGAGGAAGAACACTATGTTCCGGGGGGTAGGGGACTTAAAGCAAGACATACAAGATTATTCCAAGATAAGCTTCATGAAGGGGGGGTGCACTACCCTACTTCAACTGAGGATTATCCTACCATATTCTTGGCAGCCGTTCCCCCCCAGGTGGACCAGCTAGTGGTTAAGGGAAATCCTTTTTGTTGATACAGATAGTTATTTTGCCATGGGTGTCTGTTCTTTTTACGTTAAGTCTCTTTTCTTTCCAGAGAACACGTTATTTGACCATGTTCGTTCTCGGTAGAGGGGCTCCCAGACCGTTTGCATATCTTTTTCTTACTATCCGCATCTCGTTTTATTTTTGCTCTCGAATAAACCTCATTAGCACCCGGGAAGGTGAGGTATGGGGGAGTCATGGAGCATCTCAACTAATCAGGAAGCTCGGAAGGCGGGTCCATGTTCCAAGCCTCCTCAATTTTATAGGTCGATTTTATAGGTCAAGCCTCCTAAAAAGTGTGAAGCCGCTATCTTCTGTCCTGTGCAGGTAAGCCCTCTCTGCCCACGACTCGTCCCCCCCCGCGCCCCTGACCATTTCCATCTTCCTTACCCACCCCCCTCCACACTCCAACTCTGGCCCTACTTACGTGTGGCCGCCCCTCCCACACTGACAGCAGGAACGCTTGCTGTTCGGGCCAAGGACCTCAGTGGCAATGGTCACCATAGAAAGGGAGAAGGGACTACATGTAGTTCCATTCTGCCTACAGCCATTGTCCCTCTTTTGGATTCTAGTTTTGTTTCCTTACAATTGACAAACGGCAACCGCACTCTTTCTCAACAGAAAAACCCTATCATCACCCTGGAAAGCATGCCAGGATGCTAACAGCAAGAAAGATTTCTGCGGCCGCCATTACCGGGTCTAGTAATGGGCGGGCCTGTAACTCTGGCCATTACTGGCCTAATAATGCCCATCTACATCAGGGTTTATTGCTTAGTTATTTCCTCCTTACACGAGGGCTCTGTTCACTTTTGACTGTGATTCCCACTTTTCCTGCGTGGTGTGTCCTTGATATTGGCCAGTGTAGACAGGTACCCAGTCGTTTTACCGAAAAGGAAACTGAGTGGTACGTTTTTCGAAACCAAAAATAAAGAACAAATACTGAAAATGTTCATTAAATAAATATATGGTAGTGGGGTAGGGGGTTAAAATAGGTGGGGATGGGATTGAGGTGGGGTTAAAAGGATAGAAAAACAGGGGGTGTAGGGGGACACCCCCACATTTAAAAAAAAACAATTATTTCTGTATTTTGGCTTCTGTGAAATGGACCACTTTGATTTTACGGTCAGTAAAATCGCATATAACCGCGTAGACCTGCTGAGCTAACCTGGGGCTCTGTTACCGCATACTCCCATCAGGTGATAGAGCACAGTTTTGTTTTGCCAGCTTGCTATTTAGGACAACGTGTGCGGTCCTCTTGTTTACCGTTTGCGGTTTAATCTTACAGCACTGTGAATTGTGCTGTCCCCGTGTCAGGGATGTCATCACACCTAAGACAAGAACACATTCCCTTAGACCTCGCACACCGTAACACACGTTCACGTCACATTACGAGCGCACGTTCAATTAATTGCTTGGTTAATTAGAATGCTGTGCCCAACACTGTTTCACATTCAGTTTCTTGGCCTGTGCGCGCCGCTTCACCTTGACAGAATAGATGCAGTGTGTGATTGGCGCGCGAGGACAGCCACAGCGCCTCTTTGATGTACCTGCTCGTGTTATTTAGGAATCTTTGAGCCCCTGCTTGGCCGGTGATAGGCCGATTCTTGTTTGCAAGTGATGTTGACGGCCTAGTTAAAGGGCACACTTTCATATCTAAGTGCAAAGTGTTAAGCACATTTTGAGTGTTATTTGAATGTGTATTTTGTGGAGTCGTTTTAAGCGGTGTGGGTCTATTTGACCTAAAACATTTGATCTAATCACATTTGAAAGAATTTATTTGACCTTTTTTCGGTCTAAAATGAGGGGGGGAGTCCCCCGCCAACCCCCCCATTTCCCCTCGACCTAATCTATACTCTTACCCAACTCCATATATATAATTTGACCGAAAAAAGGTCAAAAAACGTGATCAAATGTTTTAGGTCAAATGTTTTTAGGTCAATTATGCTAATACCGTTTTAAGCTCCTCGTACACAGTGCTTACCATCCCATTACACTTAAAAGTCAACATTTTCATCGCCAGAAATTCATCGTTGAGAGGTGGAACTTCGCTGGCCTAAAAGGCGGGCTGGGGGGATTGCGTGGTGGGGGATTTCAATTTTGTTGGCAAGCACTGGAGACCGACCCCCGATTAAGAGGGAGCTGGGGCATCTTAAAGGGGGAGTCATGCTGAAAGATAAAGGGATGGATTTTTGAGGACACAAATGTTGGCTTTCAATATTTTCATGGTGGATCCACGTAGACCCTAAAATGCTACAACAAAGCAAATCTTGAATTTGATTGTGCTCCCATCGAGACCCTTGAATTAGAACAAATGCCCACAAGCCTGTTCGGGTATAGGCCAGGTTGGTATGGTGCATGCCACCCTTTTGGAAGTGTGCCAGCCACTTACGGTTTGTGCAAGTTTCTTTGTTTGGTTTGTTGTGCCTTGCCGCCTCTCCCTGGAGAATGACGCCCCCACCAACCCCCTTCCCAGATCCTCTGGCAAGCCCCCGGCACAGCAAAGGACAGGTGGGTCAGTACAGCTCCCACTGATGGCTCCTTTTGAAGGGTGGCACATCCTTGGGGAGGCAGCATTTTGTTCATGGGGATGCAGAAGGAAAGAAAGAAAGCCCGGCACCGGAATTCTCCATCACAATGGCTTCTATGAGAACTGCCATGAAAAGTTGGCGGGTTTGTTTCTACCCTGCAGTGCACCACACACATTGGAAACACTCACTCCGAGAGTCCCCCCCGTTCAAGGATATGAAATGTAGACTGTAGGTGAGGACCTCCATCACCTGATTTTCCAATGTTCCTGTCTGCTGCTGTACTGTAGCTCCAGGGTCTCTATGTCCGGTCCTCAAGTGCACCGACCACACAAGGTTTCTAGGATAACCAGTAGTAAAGGTGCTCCCATTTAGATTCACTGTATTCAAATGCATGGCTGCGTGTGGGGATCCTGAAAACAGGGAGAGGATTCGGCTGTTGAGGATTACACTTGGAGATGCCTTCTGTGGCCCAAGTCACTGCCTGCTGCGTGATACCGTAGAGGGCAACAGAGTAAGAGGAGGAGCGCGAAAGGGAACTCGTTGCTCCCCATTCTGTATGTACCTTCCAATGGCCTTTCCAGAGTGCAAACCAAGCTAAGAAGGAAGGGGGGAGGCAGGATACAATATGGGCAAAGGAAGAAGGGGCAAGGGTGTTCTGGCATGCAGTTAGTGGCCCAGAGGCATTACTCGGGGGGGCTAAGGAGGCGATAGCCCCAGGTCTTTTGGTTGTAGCTACGGATAGAAGCTCAGGGGCTACAATCAAAAGGCTAGCTAGCCCCAAGTCCTGACAGTCCCGACATTAGCCCCTGCAGTGTGATCAGCAGCCAGTGAGACAAAAGAAGAGGGTTCTACACGCTCCGGAAGGGCATGGCGTAGAGCTGCCCTGGTGTGCATCGGTATGCTGTTAATAAGTGTGGGAGAGGAACATGAATAGGCACGTTTTCTAGTTGTCTCCAGTCTCTTTCCAGCTTGGTGATGTCATGGCTTCCTGCGTTTCATTGGCCTCTGATGATGGTGAGGTTTTTGACCAGTTAGGCGGGTCCTTTGGTTGTCAATGCCTTTAAGGTTGGGCCCTCTTTGAGGTGTGGTGAGTGCAGCATCTTGAGGAACAGTATGATGGGGGCACATTTCTTTGCACCTCTGCTAAGATGATCTGCTGCGTTCTGGATGCTCGCAGTGGGGCCTGGGTGGAGGTTGGGTCACCTCAGAGGAGGGCACTGTCACGGTTAAGGAGGGAGAGGAGGAGGGCCGTGGGACACTTCTGACCTAGAATCAAGGCTTTGGTCTTGCTAAGTTGACTGAGCTTGAACCAGCCTCACTGACTCTTCTCGGACATGCAAGACTTGAAGGCCTGAAGGAGAGGTCCACATCCACTGCAGAGCGTGTTTGGGTTGGTCGTCAAGTGGAACAGACATGACCCTTGATGATGGAATGCATGGGTTACTGTAATGAAATACACTCATTTAGAAGAGGCGTGAGGGCGGCCACTGTGTCTCTTTCCTGAAATGATCAAGAGAGACTCAGGAAAGGTCTGCCAGGACAGTTAGGCATCCAACAAAACCTGCAAACATATAATATTCCTCGAGGCCTAGAGTTGGACAACCCTGGTGTAAACAGTTACAATCATAGCTGTGTGGTGTTTTGGGGTATACGGAAGTGGTCAGCAAGCTGCTGCCTGATCTCTAGGTCCATCTTGGCTAGATGGAACCCAATTGGTGAACCACTTCCAGAGGATCACTTCCTTTCCCATTGTTCGCTGTTCGTGTTGCTTTTCCATATAGCCTTTGCAGTAGAAAGTAGCAATTTAATCAATGAAAACGCACAAAATATTTGCAGGGTTTTAGTTAAAAATATCCTTGACCTATATGTCGGTCCGATGGACATGGCTTTATGCCACCTTAGCAAAGATGGGGATCGGAACGGCTTTTTTGAACTGGGTAAAACTCATTTACACCAACCCCACCGCCAGAGTGCGTACCAACAACACTTTTTCTGAAAAATGGAGCCTGGCCAGGGGCACTCGACAAGGGTGCCCCCTATCCCCTCTACTTTACATCTTAGCGATTGAACCAGTGGCAGCATACCTTAGGCAGGAATACGGTGACGGGGGAATAACGATAAATGGTGTGAACCACCTTGTCTCCATGTATGCGGATGACATGCTCCTCTACCTGAGGGATCCCGAACACCTTCTCCCCTACATCCTGGAAACCCTAGACGGGTTCCACAGATGTACAGGGGTCCAGATTAACCACAGCAAGTCTTGCTTATTCCCCCTGGCTGCACTTAGTGGAACCAAGGAAGAACACCTCCCCCCTTTGGCCCTTAAATGGGAACCCACTACGTTCAAATATCTGGGCGTCGTGATCCACCGGGACCCTGAGACCGAACATGTTCTGAACACGGGCAGGGCTAAGGAGGGACTGGCTAAATCAATCGACCTATGGTGCAAACTGCCCCTTTCGATGGCTGGTAGGGCGGGACTCCTTAAAATGGTAGCACTCCCCCGTCTCCTACACTTCTTCACCAACGTCCCCTACAACATCCCCCAGCGTTTTTTCAAAGACCTGGCCATGCTATGTAGGAAACTCTTATGGCGGGAGGGGAGGCACAGAGTTGCCCTAGACATTACTCAAAGACCGTACGAAAGGGGAGGCCTGAACACACCTAACTTTGAGCTCTACTACATAGCGGCCCAGCTTAAGCACGTGATCCAGTGGATGGCTGATGATGCCATGACGGACACACGCCTATTGCAGCCCCCAGACGCACCATGGCTGCTCAGGGACCTCCTCTGGATCGGACCAATGCCCAAAACGCTGGACGCGCACCTCATCCGCCTAGGCACTCAAATTTGGAGTCGGGCCTGCAAGTTGGTCAAGCTGTCCGACCCTTACTCCCCACAGATCCCTATAGCCGCCATCATGTTCACTAGGCCGGAAGACCGGAGGGCGATCCGGAATATATGGGAGCCCTCTGGCGTCGCCACTCTGGGCGATCTGGTGGATGACCAGGGCATCCACACATTTCCCGAGCTGCACGAATTGACTGGGGTCCCACTGGGTCAGTTCCTTCTATATGGGGCGGTGCTGGACAGACTTAGGAGGCGATGGCCGGATGCAGAATCCCAATGCGCCGGACACGAGGCCATAGAGAACCTGATAGGTGTGGCAGAAGGGGGACACGAAACCTCTAGGCTTTATGAGATCCTAATTGACAACACCACACATAGCGAACTCACATGCAAGAGCAAATGGGAGGCCGAGCTGAACACACTATTTGGCGACACGGAGTGGGAAACAATAACACACTATCACAAAAAGGTCTCTAGGAATGCCCGATTTCAACTTATCCAATTTTACATCATCCATAGGGCCTACCTTACCCCAGCTGTCATCTCGAGATTCAATGGCGCTGGTGTGGTGCGGTGCCCCAAGTGCCAAGAACCTGCGGCCTCCCTGACCCACATGTTTTGGGCCTGCCCGAACATACGAACCTTCTGGTCGCAAATTCAGACCAAGGTAGCAGAGGAGGACATAACGCTAGACGTGCAATCCCCCAAGGCATGTCTATTGGGCTCGTACCCACGAGGGAAAAAAAACAAATCTCTCAACAGGCTCAAAGATTTGATGTACATCCTCGCTAAAAGGCGCATCGCAATGGCCTGGAAGTGTCCCAGAGCCCCTAAACTTGTAACATGGTGGGAGGACCTTCGCAGATGGACTGTGGCTGAAACCGGGGCCTGGGAGCTGGCGCAAAGACAGCAAAAAATAAATGACTCGGAGGACCTCCTGCAGTGGATTGCCCTCACGACGGCCCTGTTCAGTCCTAAGGAAGCCAGCACCTCAGGTGAGGACCCGGACAGCCCGGGCTCACCCTAATGCCAGCAGCAGACTGCGTAACCCCGGTCCGGGTTCACTTGGGGAGGGAGGGAATGGGAATTATTGCGGATATTTAATTGATTGTCGTGATGATGATACTGGTTGTATGTTTCTTGAAAAAAACAATAAAAATATATTTAAAAAAAAAAAAAATCCTTGACCTATATGTTCTAGCACCATTTGAAAAAGTAACCAAACAGAGGGGATACTCACAGTTCCGTATTGCACTAATGGAAAGTGATTAGAGCGCGGGAAATCGCTGCACGCAACTCCTGACATCAGCCACGCTGACGAGTGGTGTCCCTGTCTCAGTGTCCGAGATATTTGAGTCCTCTCTTTATTTTATGGCAATTGTTACTGATGCTTCCTCCATGATACGACACATTGCAGGAGTGACTCATCGCCTCACCAGGGGGATGTGTTCTAGCACTTTGAAGTGTCTCGTGTGATAGATGGAATTGCCAATAATGATCTCGGACCCAAATAACCTGACAGACTCAAAAGATATGGCAAAGTACTACTTTATTATTAACATAAAAGTAGGACAATATGGCAAACAACAAACTGTAGTACACACACTCACACTCAAACCTGATCATGCAAAGGTTTTATACCTCAATGTCCTTCAGCTATCACATTATCCTACATGAAAAACTGTAAAACTTATTGAAGTGAGGGATTGGTTTAGGGAACACATATAGCTATAGTATGTATATGTGTTAGTGACACCACTGTCTGCCCCTTGCCAGTTAGGCATTCCACAAATCACCTCTAAATTTCATATAATACTGATAATAGCGGAAAAATGGCAGCGGGTTGGTCTTTGCAAACTTGTATAGCATGTACAGTGGTTGCCATGCTTTCCCAACCTTGGACATTCAGCTTGTGGGCAGAACATAAGCAAAACAAAACTCAGGTGCCAAGAGTAACGTCAGACTACTCCCCACTTTCCCAATTACTCCACCATCTCTCATTGGTCCGGCCCTAAACCAAGGCTTCTCCTTTGAAGTTGACCTTGCAGCCTGTTCTCTTATTCTGGGACTTTTAAGGGAGTGTAGCCACACCATTATCTTCATCCGAAACTTAATGAATAGCCCTTGTTTTCAACTTCTGAATCACTTGTGAGGAGACCACGAATTTGTCCATCTCAACCTTCTATTTACTGCTATTTGATTCAAGTGTACTGGGTGTCATTCCTTCCGCCTCTAAAGACTAGCTCGCTCTATCTTACATAGCCTTTCCGCACTTTTACTTGTCCAATACTTGGCTCTTGCAGATGTTTTCTTCTTCGCTTAATATAAGAGAAATATGTCTTACGTGCATGGCTTATCCTTTTGACTCCCCTTGTGCCTTGCAATTATTCCTTGAAGTAGCATCCTTGATCCCAGGTCAATAGACTCCTCTTTATTCCTCACACAAAGCGGTTTTTCCAGCGTCTCATCACTCTGCAGCCCTGGTCTGTCTCTGAGGTAGCTTGATTGATTTTAAAACGAGCCTTGCATCTATCTTTCCATTATGGCCGCTCTTTCTGCAGAGGAAAAGATATGTCTTGTCTGCAGAGACAAGATATGTCTTGTCTACCTCACGTTTCTGCATATATACACTTATTAGTCAGCAGGTTACTTTATCTTCTTTGCATATATGATTTATTTGTATTTGATGATATGTTTCTCTTGTTACTTCAGTTACATCGTTATTCTTAAGTAATTTTATATTGTTTCAGTGTGTTTTCCTGTCTTCCCTTCATGACGTCACTCTGCCCTTGTTAGATTTCAATTATAGCTCTGTGATGTGCAATGGTGCATGCCGACATCCTTCCACCCTTTCAGTGCGAGGACACATTTTTTACGGTTGTCTACGTGCATATCGTCTCTCCTACACTCAATGTTTTATTGGGATGATACCTGGTGTCCCACGTAGGGCTCTTCTACTGCTGTTCCAGTATGACGGAGGTGAGGGGGCGGGACCTAGGGATGATATATCCACCTGCTCCTCCACGTTGACTACAGAGAAATGTAGTCCTCCCATACTCTCTTTTAATTAATGTCATGGCGGTTACTTAAGTTTGGTCTCCTAATGAATTATGAACTCATTAGCACCTGAGATTGTAATTTTCCATACATTGCTAACAGAAAGCAGGTTTGCATAAATATATGCTATTTTCACATTTCCTGTCAAGGTTTTCATAATTGTCTTGAGGAGGACTATCCCCTTCGTCCATTGTGACAAAACACGGCCCCTTGAAAAAAGTACTTGTATGCGTGTTTCATAGGATAGTTATAAAAGTGAGATGCCCTTTTCATTTTGGCTTCTAAAGTCGCAATTCCAAATTAGGGAACCTGAACGTTTCAATAATATCATTGCATGTATACCCAAAAGGAAAATCTTTTTGGGGGAACTAGTGACAGGCTACTGGTTTTAGCCCTGTAGCTATAGGCGTCTAGCGTAAATGGGTACAAATGGTCCCTCATGCCCTAAATGTATTCATACTGGTGGTGTGTATGGGTATATATCTCTTTTATGAGATACTTGATCCCTTATTTTATTCCATCTTTACATAAGGTATTGTTAAAACTCTGGGATGTCCCATCTCACCACTAATCTAAAGAGATAAGCAATATCATAAGCATAGAAGCAATGACAATTTGACAAGAACATCAGGGGTGCCAGCAATTAGGTTCCAACAGAGTAAAGGACCTAGAGAAACACATTCAGCATAAGGCCACACTATGGATTTATCTATCTATCTATCTATCTATCTATCTATCTATCTATCTATCTATCTATCTATCTATCTATCTATCTATCTATCTATCTAGTATTTGTATAGCACTGACGTTCACCAAAAAGGTATCATGGTGCTTTCCAAAATGCCCACAGATAGATGGAAGACGTTAGTTGGACAGATACGTTTCCAGGCTAGCCTTGAATGATTAAATCTGAGATGGCCTGAAGAGAGGCCAGGAGTGAGTTCCAAAGTTTTGAACCGGCCACTGAAAAAACACGGCCTCTGTAAGATTGGTGATGACAGCAGGGGACAAGAAGAAGATCACAAGATGCGGAACGAAGTTAATTTTCGTTTGTAAAGATAAACAGCCTTTCCTATTGCGACAAATCAACTTGCGGGGCACCAGTGGTGCAGGGATGAATATCGGTTTCTAAACCATCAATCAGATGCTCTTCCACTGTCTCTGGTGAAGGATATTCTCCCCCAGTTTCTGCCTCACCTGACATCTGCAGTTAATCGTTCCTGCTCAATGGGGATTATTCCTCCTGTGCTTAAATGCACAACTGTTATCCCTCTCTTGAAGAAGCCGGCTCTCGACCCTCTAGTCCTTGCTAATTTTCACCCCATTTCTCTTCTGCCTTTTGGTATGAAGTTACTTGAATCTTTGGTGTCCCCACTGTTGGTGAGATTCTGTGAGTCTATATCTTTGCTTGACGACTTCCAGTCGGGTTTTAGACCTGGCCAGGGCACTGAGACCGTTTTGGTCTCGGTGCTTGATGATCAGGGTGGTGTAGTGGCTCTGATTATGTTAGACCTGTCAGCCACCGTTAGTACTATCGATCACTCCATCCTGATCAGTCGTTTAGCTGCTGCAGGCATGGCAGGCCCGGTCCTCGCCTGGTTTCATTCTTTTCTGTCTGAACGTTCACAGCATCTTTTGCTTCAACCTTTTTATTCTGCAGTCTCGGCTTGTTTGTGTGGTGTTCCGCAGGGCTCTGCCCTGTCCCTGACTCTTTCCAATATTTACATTCAGCCACTGATCGCTCTCATCCACGTCCACGGCTTTAGATGCTACTCGTATGCTGATGGTACACAGATCTGGTTAAGCTGGATCGTCTTTATCCAGCCCATGCCATTAAGCTGTGAGACTGCTTAACAGCTGTGGGTTGTTGGATGGCCAAAAATTGGCTTAAACTAAATATTGACAAGAGCGAGGTTCTGGTTGTGGGTTCTTCATCTGCTTCTTCTTCTTGGACCGCTACTTTCTGGCCTTCTTCTTTTGGTCCCATCCCCGCTGCTGCCTCAGTGGTCAAGAACCTAGGTGTTCAACTCTCCGCCTCTCTTTCAATGGCCACTCAGGTTGGTGCGGTTTGTCAATGGGGCCATTTTCAATTGAAAATTCTTAGGAAGGTTTTCCAATGTATTCCTGTCCGCTTGCGAGCTTCAGTGGTCTCTGCTTTAGTCCTCAGCAAGATTAACTACTGTAACTCTCTTTATCTTGCTCAGCCAGATTACCTGATACAGGGCCTGCAGGTTCTCCAGAACTCGGCTGCTAGCCTCGCCACTAGCACCCTTTTTCGGGAACATATTGCCCCAGTTTTGAGATCTCTGCATTGGCTGCCGGTGGCCAGACGTGTTCAATTTAAGTCTCTATGCCTGGTGCATAGGGCGTTCTCTGGTGTTGGCCCGGATTACCTGCAGTAAAAATGCAGCCGTATGTTCCTGTCTGCACACTACCATCTGTGGGCCATCGTGCCAGAACTGGGGGATGCTCTTTCTCGGTCAGAGCTGCCGCTCTTCGGAATGCTCTCACTGCCATCTTGCGTATGGTGTCTGCGCATCTGCAATTTAGGAAGGCTCTTAAAATATTATTGTTCTAGTCCTTTTCTCTTCTTTTTCTCATGATCCTTGGTTTGAGCTTCAGCGCTAGGTTGCGTTTTTTGGTGTTGGTTGAGCTACACACTTTGGGGTGTAAAAAACTTTAACATAACATAGCATAACCCCACACCTCTAGCACACCAGAAGGGAGCCAAACAGATTGGAATACAAGTAAATTATAAGACCTCATTGTCCAATTTTTGTAACGTGGACGGAATGGCAGGCTTATCTCTGCATGGTCGTGGATCGTTGGTTAGTTGCAACACAGCGAAAATACAATTATTACCCAATGATAAAAGGGACTGTCAAGTCAAGGCTGTATACAAATATCTACTTTATTATTACTACAACAGATAGTCCTAGCACACTACAAAATACGACCCACCCTGTAAAGGAACACAGAGGACAGAAAGTTTCACGAAGGAAAGGAATGCACTCTGGATACTGACAGGAGGGTAGTTGGTAAAGTAATCAGTCTTACTGTTCAAGGTTATTTGGTTTCAGCAACAATGGGCAAAGGGTCGTAACTGTCTGTAGGGGCTTTCAGAAAAGGACCAGGGGGAGCAGAACCACAATGTACCTGGTGCTAGAAAAATGCTTGATGCTCAACAGCGTCGAGGCGGTTCCAGGGCACTTTGCAGCTCCTCAGAAAGAGTTCGGGGCAGAACAACTGCGGGTATCAGGTGGTAGGCAGTTCAGCAAGCGAGGCTGGACAGCAGGCTGGCCTTCACGGCAGCTCAGGGTCAAGAATTGTTGTCTCTGTGCTGGTTGGCAGATCTGGAATGCTGGTCGTGGTGCCTGGGGCAGCTCTGGCGACTGTGGTGTGACCATAGCCAGCGGCACAGCCGGTTATGGTTCAACGACTCGACTGTCTCAAAAATGTCCTTAAACGGTGGACGCTGGTTGATGCTTGTAGGGGCACTCCTCCTAGCTTCTTTGCAGGCTTGTGTCGTCCTTTCAAGGCAGACGGCCCAGAGCTTAGGAGAGTGTTTGCAGGCAATAGCCTTGTCCTTAGTTCTGATGCTCTCCAGCACTTCCCAACTAGGAATCTTGCTGGCAGAACCTGTGTGCTGGCTGGGTACCGGTTCTGGCGCTGCTGGACGGGTCCTCTGAGTCTGGTATTTCCCTCTGTTCCTTGGGAGATATTTAGGGGAGGGATCTTGCTTCCCTCTTGGAAATCCTGGCCTTCCTTCACCGGCGGAAGATGTAAGGTAGACTGTACCTTCAGCCCAGGTCCAAATGAGTCCTTCTTCTTACTCCTTTCGAAGTTGTTGGATGATCTGCTAAGTGAGGAGTTCAACCCTCTTTTAAACCCTAATGGGTCCCAGTGATTGGTGAAGGCTAAGCCTAACATAATGAACCAATCCTGGGTTCCAACCCACAATCTTCTGTTATGCATGAATTCAGAACCAGAATGCTCTGCAACAGGAAAGGTAAGGAGTGACAACATATATCTAAGTCCCACCCATCTTCCTGTCTGTTGTAGATCAAAGTATCTCTCAGGTTAAGTGAGCCCTCTGTGACTCTTGATTAAAGCGCAGATCTCCCTTTAAGTTTGTGATGAGAGCAGACTTCCTGTTTCCCTATATTCACATACTTCTCCTCTCTGAAAGGGGTCCACTCTGCAGTGTACCTACGGTAACTGAAGGACCAAGAGATGACATTCACTGCCTTTCCTACAGAGGGCTGGGAACTAACTTCAAGTTGACACATTGCATACCAAAGGGGTGTTAGCCCCGCTTTCCTTTGTCTGTCCGGCAACCATGCCCCTTCAACAGGCTTGCCTCAATTATCGCTCATTAGTATGCACTGCCTCCAGCCGAACTAAACTATAGGAAAGCAGATCCTTGGAGCCTTTGATATTTTAATTGAGCTGCCCTGGCCGGAGGAAGGTTTGTCTCCCCCCCTTCTTGAGATGCTTTGATGTACCCATGGCAGTCACATTCCATCTGAACATGACAGAGGAGGACGGCACCTGTAGGCTGTGTCCTCCCAGAGTACACATGACTATGCATTTCATGCAGTGAGCAGAGAAAATGTGTGCAGAATGGCCTCACACATTTTCAGAGGTTGATCTCCCATCATTCATTTTCATTATAAAAAATCAAAAAAGCCCAGTCTAGCGCACACTTGACATGCGGATGGTTGGATTCCTCATATAATGGTTGAGTCTTTTCTATCTTACTCCTTCCCAGACTTCCTCTGGGTATCCTATGCTTCTTCAGGATGCGTGCGTGTGATTCAAGGCTGGGTTTGTGCTTTCCCAGAATCTCTCTCTCGTGTTCTCCTTTCACTCCCTCTCTCTCCTCTCCATGATCTTATCCATCCTGCTTCCTCCTTCCTCTTTGTCTCTCTCCTTCTCTCTACCTCTGGACTTCCTATGTGTCTCTGTTTTAACTCCCACCTGTTTCCTCTCTTTCTATCCCCTCTCCTTACTTCCACTTTCTCTTCTTGATACTACTCTCTCTCACAGTCAACATCTTATCTGCACTCGCATTGATCGCCACAATAAACTCCTCTGCACTCTGCTGTGCCTTTCGTCCTCCATCTGGTCTCTCGGTTCACCTTCACAGCACCTGACCTCACCTGAACACCTTTCACTTTTCCTGTCTATAGCAGGTATTTTATACCTTTGAATTCCTGTTTTTCCCTTTTCCATTGGCTCTGTGTCCCTTCTAACTCTAGGGGCAAAGCCACTTCTATTCTCTCCCCTTCGGTTGGGTCATTACCCCTGTTAGCCCTACCCCCTTTCTGTGTGTGGCATTTCAGGCTCTGCGCTTCCGTAAGCGTGCTGTTTGTTTGACATCCTGTTCATGACGGACTTCGATGAGTCACATTTTCTTTGTTTTTGCCAGGCTGTCGTGGTTGCCAAGTCCCCGCTGCTGCATCTTGAGTGGTGGTTTCTCCCCACCGTCCATTTTGGTTCTCGTCTACCAGACGGCCTTCTGGATCTAGAGTACTCTGGCCAGAAATGAGACTCGAGACATTGGGTGATTGGCAGTGGCCCCAAGGTTAACAGACAGCACATGTTCAGTGGGGTCAGGGACTGGAGCCCTCCCAACTCCCCCACTCCACCTCTGGGGCAGGATCAGCCCTGGCATACACCATAGTAGGCCTCTTACGCGAGTTTACGAGGGGTTCTCTTTCCCCATTAACAGGGTCAAGCCTCTGGCTCTGTCACATGGTCAATTGAAGTCTTCCATTATGCCTGGGATCTTGACTATTGCTTGTGTCTGTTATCTCTTGGACTGAATCGAGGTTTCTGAGCATATTGCTGCTGGCTGTGGTGTGCATGTGTGTATTGTCTCTGCATATCGGTCGTACGTCGGATCTGGGCCCATTGTGAGGAATTGGGTTCTGCATTAACTCACATAATTTACTCATATTCTAAAGCATGTTGTCTCTTGTGCTGAATTGTATTATGTGTGTGCGGGCTGTTTACCATTTTTTCTTTTAGTCATGGCGTGCTCATGTTGTGGACCTATATGGGCAATTTGGCATATAATGCAAATCACTCTTTTCTTTTTTCTTTGTTCTTTCTCACACCTGCTTTCTTTCGCATTCCTTTCTTACACATCCTTTCTTTCTTAGTTCTTACTCTCCCATTGCTTCCTTCTCTTGCATCCGTCCTTTATTTTTATTTGTATTATATCGTCCCTATCCAAAGTAGTCTGTGCATTGGGATATTAGCCAAGAGCTCAGTCCGGCTTCCCTTCTCAGACCCTCCTCTTCAAAAATTCTGACTGAATTCGGCCCACTCTTCCCCGGTGTAGTAATAGATTTTACAGCCATTTTTTTTAATTATGGCCACATGAGTGTATTCGGTTAAAGTTTAAAATACTTGAAATTTGGGGTGAGTGGGGAGAAAAATAAGTGCCAAGTCCAGTGTGGTGCATTATGTACTTAGTGATTCACTCATTCAATCTGCTTATCTCAGATATATTTGTCAAATATTAGGAATTTTGGTCATCCTTTTGTTCACAAAATACTCTTTGACTTTAAGCAAAGCAGCCAGGAACCCTCATTGGTGATATTTGTTCCCTTCCACTTTCTCATAAGGGGATTTCAAAAGAATACAACATGAGTACAAAACTGTCAATTTTGGAATGAGAATATTCTATCAGAAACCCATTTCTGTGGTTATTCTAGGTTTTAATAAAGAGTTTTGCTAAGTAAAACGAGTGTAAGATTTCTATTATGACTACAATATATAAAGGAATTGATCATTAAAAATGAACATTGTAAAATTTGAAAAGACACCTCTTTACAGTATTAACACAATAAAAGAATGCTTTTCTTTCTATTGCCAAGAATACACACCATTCTGTCTCTCAAAATGTCTTTCCTTCTTAGAAATGGTCACACTCAGATTAAAACCAATGATCTGTTTCTGCGCAATGCATGTCTCCAAATACCAGGCTGGTGCCTACCTCGGGGGATACCTCTGTTGCTGCTCTAATTCTAGCTTTGCTCAGAAAGAAAGCAGGAGCCGCTCAACCTCCTTCAAGATGTCAGTGTTTTTCTCTCTGGATGTGCTGCTGTCAGCAACAGCTGGGTTGGCTCTAGAAAATCGAAATCTGGAAATATGACACTCACTCAGAGAGAGAAAGAGACAGTGACATTGAGTGAGAGAGAGTGGTACAGAGAGAGAAAGAGAGCTAAAGCAAGGTATGCAAACTATGGGCAGGGCCTGCCTTAGGGCATGGCGGGCTGGGCGACCGCCCGGGGTGTCATGCTCCCCCCAGGGCACCATTAGCCCCCTAGCACGCCAGCTCGGAGAAGTCTTTCAAGCGCTCCTGCCCCCCCTCCTCATGTAGACCAGGGGCGCACGGCGGAGGGGGCGCAAATTCGCCCAGGGCGCTGCTGCCACTAAGGCCAGCCCTGACTACGGGCACAGCTAGTTCTCCTTATTTCGTTCTTTTTCTTCACTCTTCTGTCTCCACGGCTTCCAGGTCCTCTTTTCTCTGGTATCTGTGCATTAAAGCGACAGGCAGGCTGTTGAATAAAGCTGAAATTTGATCGCCTGCTTGTGCCCCGATATCTGCGCCTGGCTTGCACTTTGGGGGAAACTAAGCTATTCAGCTAATGCAAATGGGACGCGGCAGCTAATGCGGCCCGCGCTCGGTGGCCACTGGCCCCAGACATACACACTATCATTACTTCATTAGCGTCGCTGCTCGCCACATTAATTACAAAAGCAGAAATCAGCACAATGCCTCCTTGGCTAGAATTGCTTTTCACTTCAGCTGCCGGAGGCTAAAATGGAGGCGGAGCGAGACCATGCTAGCGTTTACTGGGAATGGGAAAGGAAATACGAAAAGTGTGGAGTCTGGATAAACAGGGCCTTCCTCAACAACTAGGAGCATGAGCCTCCCTGATTGGCTCACCTTCATTAGGACCTTAACATTGAAGCCCTACATTCTAGCTGAGTGCCGAACACATTCTATTAGTTGATTTGGAGAGTTTTCTTTGCGCTGGACACAACCACAAAAGTTATCGACCCCACCAAAAGACCTAAAACACACACCACGAAAAGTTCGAACTACCAAAAGTTGTGTATGTGTTTATGTGTTTTGGTGTTTTGGTGTTTTGGTGGGGTCGTTATGAAAAAAAAGTTTTTTAAAAAGGTGCCAGGAGGCTGGGGGGTGTCCCCCGCAACACCCCGCTCACTACAGTTAGTGGGGTGTTGCGGGGGACAACCCCGAGCTCTCCCAAAAGAACATTAAAATATATTTTTTTAAATTAAAACACAGGGGCTGCGGGGGTGTCCCTCGCAACATTCCGCTCACTATACTACACAGTATAGTGAGGAGGGGTTGCGGGGAAAACCCTGCATGTTTGCATGGGAAATGTACGAACATTTTGTGTTTGTGCATTTCTCATGCGAACATTTCCGCTGCAGGAAATGCAGCCGCAGTAATATCACGTAGATCCGGCCGACATGGCAGCCATTTTAGCCAATCCAGCCACGAAGACATTTCAGGCCTCCTGATTGGCTGAGATTTTCATGCACCTAGCCAGGGCTGGAAATGGGAAAAAAACACCCTGAGAACCTCCTCTTCCCAGTCTTTGTGAGGACAGGGGGCTATGTGACTAGGGCGAAGGGGCAGAACCCCATCTTTTCAAGAAACTCAATCCTGGCGATTTGCATAAAAGCAAAAAGCATTTTGGGAACACGCCAGTCAAAGGCGTGTACGATGGTAAATGAGCTTGATTCACCAATCCCCCTCTCTACTGACTCCTGCTTTGAAGTTGATGCACTAGGGGAGGGGCAAGCGGCCTGCAGAGGTAAGCAGGACTTTCTCTCTCTGCATAGCCTCTGCTTCGGTAGTGCACCCAGGAACATTCTGGCCTGGGGAGCAGGAGAGCAAAGTACTAGGAGTGGAGCCCCATAACAAAAGCACGCTCTCCATGCCTTCTCTTATGGTTCTCCTCTGGTGAGGGGGCATCGGCGGAGGTGTAGACAGAGCTGGTCAAAGGGCCGGCTCTTGCCGGGTCTGAGATCCGCAATCAGATGTCTGGCCAGATCTTGGACCCAGCCTGCCTCAGCCCTGACAAGGCTTCACCGAGCCCCCCAGCTTCGCCGAGGGAAGATGGGGGCTCAGTGTTCTAATCGGCTCTGTCCTCCTTTCCCCAGCCGTCACTCGCGCGTTTGCAGGTTCTATTTGTTCTGCCTGTTTCTTTCTTCTGGTATGAAAGGGACACCAAGGAGAATCAATGGGCCATGACTATCAGTGGGGTGGGGGCCATCCCTATTAAAAGCATGCTCCCTACATGCTGTGCATACTGTTGTTTTCCAAATTTGCATTTTGCACTTCCATAGAAAAAAATTCTTTTCCAAACTAAAAAATGCTGCTTATACTTGCATTCCCTAGTTTTCTTTGAGATGTGTTTCTTTTTTTTTACCGGTCTACCACACACATACCCTACATCTTTTGTGCCCCTTCCTTTGTGTTTTATCACAGATGATATTTATAAAGATGTTATATGCTTGTCGAACTGATTAATCACAAATACACGCTTCTATTGTGCTGACAGCAGTGACTAGGAAATAAAACTGTGGGCTCATGGGTACCAAATTTTGATTTTCACTATAGGGTCAGTAATATCCCCACCTCCGCCCTGAATGTAAGCAAGCGACCGGCCAACCCATGCTCCGGCCAAACACCTTTTATAGTACTTGTTCTTTTATAAAGATTGCAAAAAGTCTTACTATTAACAAGCACTTTTTAATATGTAACCTCTCAGCAACTGTCTCTCAACCTGCTGAGCTACCCTGGTAACCTTTTACTGTCGAGTGTGTTTATGGATCCCTTAATGTACTAAAAATATCTGCATTACTAACAGCATTTTGGGTGCACCACTGCCATGGAAGTGATTTCAAGTGGAATTAACATACAGTGTGGAGTTTGGAAATAAGCAGCATGAAAGAAATTGCCCCCTTTCAAACTATTATTTTGAACATTTCCTTTGAGTCGGAACTCGGCCCATTGCTCCAAACTCTGCCCCCGCCCCGGCCCTTGTGGGATCTCTATTTCCATTTCCACTGCTGGATGTAGGGACGATGCAGGCTGTCACTGGGTACTATTTCCTGCAGTCATACACAAGCAGGAGGGAACGTCTCTGCACTCGTGTCCTGCTTGCCGACCCCTCCAATGTTAACAGAAGGCATCTTTGTGGCCTCAGTAGGGACAGTGGCTAGCATAAATGGCTTCAGAAGAAGTCATCCATCCATACTTGCCTGTGACTCCCCGGCCTGCAAAGAGGTGTTCCAGGGCCAGTGAGCAGGGTGGGGTGAGGATGGGAATGAATGGGGGCTCATTGGGGGCTATCTGCAACCCTACTGACTCCCTGCACTTACGAGCCACCAACCGAAGCACTTACGAGCTTCTTGCACCCCTACCCATCAGGCACTTCTCTCCCTTCCCCCCACCACGCACTATCGCGATCTGAATGACACATGGCCTAGTAAGATCGTTGTTTTGTCCTCCTCTGTCCTCCCTTCCTTGTCTTGTCGCGCCCAGAAACACTTGTGTACAGGCGCGTTACAAATGACCTATCATATCATATCATAGAGAAGGGAGTTGAGAAAATCTCCCAAAAGGCCCGTTTCTGCAGATGGACACACCTAATGCTCTGCTGGCTACCCTGAATGATGATTTGAACGGCTTGGAAGAGAGTTTATTTACAAGGGGTCTATTTTAAACTTCAATCCATTAAGTACCTCCCACACTGTCCGTAGCAAGACCTAAACAGCCCAAAATGCTCCCATCAGCACGGTTGGATAATATACATTGGCCACAGGATGGTTGGATGTGATTTCATGATTTCCTCCCTTTTTCCTCCTTTTTTTTTTCTTTTTCTCCCGTAACACTCCCGCCCTCCCAACCCCACTTACCTTTTTTTTATCCTTTTTCGGGATCAGACGCGCTGGGAACACTAGTGTTCCCAGCACACCCGCTCCTGATGGCCGCCATGGAAAGGGAAACGGGCTCTGTTTTCCCTTTCCATGGCGGCGTCCATTTTCTTGGTGTTTTTTTTTTTCTGTCCCAAAACACTGCAGCGTTGAAACGCTGCAGCATTTCGGGGCAGAAAAAAATTGCTTTTAGTACCCCGGTCATGCAAATTTTGCAGGCCGGGATACTAATAGCAATAGAACCCTCGCGGCGGGGGCATTATCGACTCTGGTAATGCCCCGGGGCTTTCGGGCCCCGCCTCTGGGTTCTATTGCTTAATTAACTCCCCGCTCCTGCGCCTCCGCTGGGAGTTAATCCCTGGAATAGGGCGTTGATGCTAATGCATCAGCGCCCTTTTCTAATTTCAATAGGGTGCCTGCCACGCCTTCGCCCAACACGCCAGCTCGGCGGAGATCTTAAAAGACTCCACGAGCTAGCATGGTGGCCGATTAATGGCGCTCCGGGCCATCGCCCCGGCACCTCTGCCCTAGATATGGAGCAGAATGAAGTCGATGGGTAGATACTTTTCTGCTCTCCAGTTTGGTTGCATTTTGACGAATGGTTCAAAGCCTTTGTGAAGCACCCTTATCACACATATCAGCAGGACAAAGAACTCGCTGTTGTGCCGCATCCTGCATTGAAATGTGTCACGGGACACCTACCTACAACCTGGGCCCTATGGTTGGAATATGGACTTTGAGAACCTGTAAGCTGTCCACGGGGAAGACCCTACTCCGCATGTATGTAGCGCACTAGCACACTTTATCAAACATAGACCCTTTTCCCGTGCTGTTCAAGTGAAGTGAAACCCTTGTGCAAAAGGGCTTGGCTAAACTCCAGGTCACTGCAGCCAAAGGCTGTTTGTTACCTTGCTTTCGAATCACATGATTGCAATCCTGTTCAATTCTCAACAATGCCAGCTAATGAAAGGGTCGGTCAGAGAGAGACTATAGTCTCTTGCCCAGAGGAACTGCACATCCCTGAACTGCACTGTCGGAAGGACACATGCAACTCCTCCCTGCTGCATCATAAGAACAAGGCACTCTGCCCACCACTGGCATCTCCTCTAAACCACTGCAAACAAGTAACATAGTAAAAAAGTGTCCCCTTGACACCTCCCAGTAAGGTTGCCTCCTTGTCCCCACGTGACTGCCCCTGCAAGGTCGGGAAACTTCTCCACCTTGCCTAGCATACAGACTCCTCCCCGGCCATCCGTTTCTCCTTATCGGAGATCAGCCATCAGGATGCATTTATTCTGATCCTCCCGTATCTTTGTGGCCTCACTTACGTCTCGGGTGCCCTTTCAGTCCCAAACAAGCAGCTGCCGACATTGAGTCCTAACGTTATCCTAGCCTGTCTCCTGAATGGTCACACTCCCTCCCTCTTTCGTTCTCATACTGATCACCTTTGATATGTTGTAAATGACACTCTAAGCGGTACCCCTTGCAAAGACCTTCCATTTGCATTGTTGCACAGTGGTAACATCATATGTGATGTTAAGGACATCCGTCCAGATACTTTGCAGGAAAACGTGGGCCCATCAAAGACTCCCCGCCGCAAGAACGGGAGACTCAGCCATGGGGCAAAATATACTGTCTTTATTATCCAATACAGACAGGGATCGCACAGGAAGATACAATTCACCAGCATTCTCAGCTCCTGAGCATGTGTCACACGGGTTTGATTGTGTGTGACGTCACAAAAATAGAGTCCACCCACAAACCTACGGGTCGTCCTCATTGGTCAGTTTGAGCCGAATACATATACAAAATCTATACATTAGCATATTTATTGGCTCCCCATAAAAGTCTGGTCCTGCCGCAGCTTCAAGGGTGACCTGCCGCTTTAATTAGGAACCACAGAGAGCCTTTGATCCACAACAGACAGGAAGATGGGTTTGACTTAGTATTACATGTTTTCACCCCCTGACCTTTTCTATTGCACAGCACTCTGGTTATGACCTCACGCATACAGAAGATTATTGGTGGGGACCCCTCATTAAGATAGGTGTAGCCTACACCAATAACTGGGGCCCCTTTGGCTTTAAAGGAGGGTTGACCCCTCTTTTGGCAGATCATCTGAAGACTTTGCAAGCAGTAATAAGAATAACTCATTTGGACCCTAGCTGAAGGTACAGTCTGCCTTACAGCTTCTGCCAGTGAAGGGAGGCCAGGATTTACAAAGAGGGAAGCATTATCCCTCAACTAAACATCTCCAAGGGAACAGAGGGGGACACTGAGTCCAGAGGACCCTGCAACAGCTCCAGAACCGGTACCCAGACAGCACGCAGCGTGCCCTGCTAGGCTCTGCAAGCAAACTTCCTAGGTGCGAAGTGCTGGGGAGTCTCTGAACCAAACCAAACCAAAGATAAGGCAGTTGCCTGCAACACTCTCCTCAGCTTTGGGTTGTCCGCCTTAAAGGACGAAACAAGCCCAGTGAAGAAGTTAGGAGAAGTGCATCGACAAACATCAACCAGCGTCCGCCTTAAAGGACATTTTCGAACCAGTCGAGCCCCTCCAGTTGCAACCGACTGCACCTCTGACTGTTATCACGCTGCAGTTGCTAACGTCATCCGAGATGTTTCGACCAGTGCTCCAGACCACCAACCAGCAATGAGTCCTCACCCTGAGCCGCCGTGTAGACCACCCCGCAGCCGTCCATCCAGCCTCACTTGCCAAACTGCCTGTCGCCTCATACCCGCAGATGTCTCCCGTTTTGAACTCTGTTGCTGGAGCTGCAAAGCGTACAAGCACAAGGTACATTGTGGTTCTGTCCCCCAGTCCTTCTCCGAAGGCCCCTAGTGACATTTTACGACCCATTGCCCCCTTTGTGCTGAAACTAAGTATCCTTGAACTATTGTGATTAGTTACTTTACCGACTACCCTCCTGCCAGTATCCAGAGTGCATCCCTTTATTTCTTGAAACTGTCTGTCCTCCGTGTTCCTTTAAAGGGTGGGTTGTATTTTGTAGGGTGATAGAACTGTCTGTTTTGATAATAAAGTAGATATTTCTACACAACCTTGACTGGACAATCCCTTTTATCATTGGGTAATAATTGTATTTTGGCTGTGTTGCAACTAACCAACGAACCACAACCTTACAAAGATAAACCTGTTGTTCCGTCCACGTTACCAAATTTGGACAAGGAGGTTTATAATTTGCTTGTGTTTCCAATCTGATTGGATCCCTTCTGGTTTACTAATTGATGGTTTAGAAATCGATATTCATCCCTGGACCACTGGTGCCCCAGAAGTTGATTCGTCACAGTCTTTCTGGATATCACTAGCTGTCTATGTCTCTCTCTTTCACTGTATATAGCCATGCATGCACCCATTTGTTGCCGGTGCAAACTCGTATCTGTATCTCTTTCTCTCTCTCTTTCTCAATCGCTCTGTGCGCACACACACACGCAGGGCCATGTTAAGCACTTTTGGGGCCTTGGGAACGGACAACTTTGGGGCCCCCCTCCACCAAACCAAAGGAATTAAGGGATCAAAAATACTGGTCTCGCCCCGCACTCGTCACGCTCACAATCTATAGGTTGATATGTTGTCTCGCAGCATAATAAGCACGTTTTCTCCGTATGAGTCCCCTTGCCCTATTCATTCTTGCTCTAATCAGAATGATAAACAAGTAGCATTTGAAGACCAACATTAGCAGTCAACAAAGGGGTTACTGTTCTAGTACATACAGGATATTTTTTATCAATAACATCCAGGAAGGTAGATGTAGTATTAATGCAGGACCGTATGTAAACATACATGTAACCCATAATAGACAGAGAAATGACTTTGAACTCTACACATACCGTAGCATGGATAGTGGGGGCAGATTAGAAGCTACCAGGAAGGTGTCTTTATCCAGACAGACTGGGATTAGAAGTGGGATATGGTTTTCAAATAGTGTTGCTATTAGCTATCAAAGGAACAAATGCCTTTGGTGTGTGGTATAAAAATGCTCACTATTAACACAGTGAAAGCATGAATAAGGCTTTTATGAAGATCATACCATGAGAAGGAAATCACTCGCAAGGGCTGACAATTTTGAAAGGTTTATGGACTGGCAATATTGAGAGGTTAGGAAATAAAAGATTAAATTAGATGCCCAGGATCACACATTGGTTAAAGGGTGAAGGGGTGAAGCTGGGATTCGTGCTAACTCTGCAATTTATGCATTTGAACATTTTCTTTTCCAGTTCTTACCATGAACTAAAATAATCTAATTTTATTATTTTTTAAAAACGACTTGGAAAGTACACAAATCACATTACCAAACATGACCATTTTAAAACAAAATATTATAGAAGTGTGTTATGCAAAATGGGAATGATTCTAGCTTCATTCTCTCCGTCATCATGGGAAGAATATAAGAACCAGCATACCAGCAACCAGTATACCAATCGATGTGATTGAACAAATTTAACAAATTTACTCTGGGTTTGTCTTTTGTATTTTAAATCTTTAAATACTTCCAAAACAATGGTTTGTGACATTTTCATTTATAAACGTGCATAAAAACCTTTGACTTTTACCAAAAAGAAAACCGTTTTTGTGTGCTTGCCTGGGGCCTGCAACATATGGTCTGCTCTCTTCTGTCTACCAACCCTTCCACCAAAATGGCCTACATAAGAGGAAAGATCAAGTAATGGGCTAAACGATACCAGCAGCATGCAAGAAGGTAAACCTTGCATAAGAAAGCGCAGTAATATAAGATATATTAGATGATTTAACCAGGATCACTGTATCGTCTGCTGGCAAATCCAGGATACAAACATGAACGCTGTCATTCCATAGTCTTGAATTTAGATATTTATTCACCTCTTAGTCTAACAGTACAGTTTATGCCATCGTTGGAGGCAATTGCCTAGGTATTACAACACCCCATCTGAACAAACCAATTTCTAGACCTTCACCATACGGATGATATGTTAGTTTTTATAGAAACCCCTATCTGGTGCAGGTACATTGCTGATGATAGCAGATGTTGTTCTGCAAAACCAAGTTCATATGCAGGCAGGTTTATAAACTTCAGACATAGGAAAGGCTCAGCCAGCCTTACAGGAATATGCTATTCTAATCTTGCATAGGAACACATATCTCTGGAATGGGTGCTCCACACACTGAGCTAACTTCTGAACCATTGTGGCACTCAATTTATCAATATGCATTTCACCATTGCCTATTGCACATGATCAATATAATTCCCACAGGAAGGAAAGAATGCTACAGAGTTGTGCCATAAGGAACACACAAACTATGTATACCACAGTGAACACAGAAAGCAATACATGATGAATTAATTGATCAAGGCAGAATGCACTTGCCAAAACAGAAAGGCAATGGGTTTAGAGCCTCAGCAGCACCCCATAAAATATCCTCACATGTGCTATTTAAGACTGGTGAACAATGGAATATTACTTCTTCAGTTCAGCTAGCCTTGTGTGGCCCCCTCCGATAAAAACGTCTCTGCACACACGTACCTATGTCTTGATGGATCTCACTCGCTGTCTCTCTCTTTCCTTCTCTCTCTCTCTCTCTCTCTCTCTCTCTCTCTGTCTCTCTACCTCTTTCTCTCTCTCTACCTCTTTCTCTCTCTCTACCTCTGTCTCTCTCTCTCTATCTCTTTCTCTCTCTCACACTCTATTTCTCTCTCTTTCTCTCTCTCGTGCTGTGGGCACATGCACGCACCTATATCTTTCCGGATCACACTCGCTGTGTCTGTCTCTCTCTCTCTCTGTCGTTCTCTCTCTCTCGCTCTGTGCACACACGCACGCACCTATATCTTGCCGGATCTCACTCCCTGTCTCTCTCTCTCTGTTTCCCTCTCTCTCTCTTTTCCTCTCTCTCTGTCTCTCCCTATCTGTCTCTTTCACCCTCTCTCTCTCTCTCTCTCTCTCTCTCTCTCTCTCTCTCTCTCTCTCTCTCTCTCTCTCTCTCTCTCTCTCTCTCTCTCTCTCTCTCTCTCTCTCTCTCTCTCTCTCTCTCTCTCTCTCTCTCTCTCTCTCTCTCTCTCTCTCTCTCTCTCTCTCTCTCTCTCTCTCTCTCTCTCTCTCTCTCTCTCTCTCTCTCTCTCTCTCTCTCTCTCTCTCTCTCTCTCTCTCTCTCTCTCTCTCTCTCTCTCTCTCTCTCTCTCTGCGCAAACGCGCGTACCTATATCTTGCCAGATCTCACTCGCTGTCTCTGTCTCTCTTTGCCTCTCTCTCTTTCTGTCTGCCTCTTTCACCCTCTCTCTCTCTGTCATTTTTTCTCTCTCTCGCTCTGTGCGCACGCACCTATGTCTTGCTGGATCTCACTCTCTGTCTGTCTCTTTCTCTCTCTCTCTTCTTTCTCTCTTTCTTTGATGAGGGCGAGCGGGTCACCACGCGGGTTTGTCTGGCTGCTATATTATTAGCATTTTCAATTTATTTACACATTGCGCGGCAGCTCGGAAGTGCCCGCGCAGGAGTTACACGTCGTTACACGAGCCATCGCGCGAGCAGCAGGGAGTTTAAAGCTGGAAATGGGGCAGGGACTGCTGGAAGCAGACACCCCCCTCCCCTCCCTGAGATGCGACAGCAGATGTCAGGGGCTTATGAGGGCCACTTGCTCTGTCAGGGCAGAGAGTGGCAGTGGAAGGGCGAATGAAGGCGTGTGCTGCGCACACCACGGATCTAACGGCCGCCGTGTTCTACGCAATGTTGCCTGCCGTCTATTGGGTATTGCCAATAATGTTTGATTGTTTTTGTGTGTTGTTTTAAACCTCTATTCACCACAGAAATCAGGGGAGACCCGAGAAATCCCTCCTCCCACCCCCCCTTTATATGCCTTGCACATACTTGCCACCCTTGTTAAAAAAAAAGAGGTAAAAAATCAGTGAAAATACATTTGGGAAAGTTGCCATTTGGCAAAAGTGAGGTATGTTATGTTATTAGGCATTTATATAGCGCCTTATGTATCATTGGTATGATCTCAAAGCGCTGGTAGGTTGAACGCCCTCGGGTAGCATTCTCCAAACAGACCACCCAGTTTATTGCCATTTTACGCTGGCATGCCCCGAAATTTCTGCAATTCTGCCCAAAACATGCAAAATAGCTTCATTTGCCCATGTGACACTCGATTAAATTGGGCCGAGGGCTTCCTTGATGCCTTTCCCTGGCGTGTGGTGCCCACAGGTTCAGCATCCTAAAGAGACAGACATCATTAAACTGAAGAAACTACCGTTGTACCTTAGAGTTTCGAGCAGGAGAACACAGCAAAGACTGTGGCACCGGAACTCTGTATAGTGCTGAGGCGCGTTTCCTAGTTCCTGCCCGCAAAATGTGCAAGGAAGTATGACTGTGTCCTGAGGGGGGCGGGGCGCTGTTGAAGGGCGTGTGCAGTATACTGGAGGGCTCTGCTGTCCACTGCATCAGGCAGTAAAGATTACTGGGTGGGCGAGCCTTAGAGTGCGCCACTCGGATGCCAGTTCGAACAGCGCAAAAAAAGGTTTATTTCGACTTGAGCCATTCAAGCCTCCGTAGAGATGGCTCGTGAGTGGAATTCAGCCGAGGCAGTGAATGTCTGATTCAGCTCGTACGCGGCTCCAATTGGCGCAATTCATTTTAAGACCATAGATCACAATAGAACGAACTGCGTTGTAACATTTTTGAACAATAGACATATATTGATTTGAATCTGATTCATCTTTTTTCGCACCGTAGGAAACTATTGAGTCAAGCCACGGAAAGTCCGCTCGATCGGAGAAACCGAAAGCCGAAAAAAAGGCCCGTTACGAACAATGTTCTCAAATTAAGTGTGATATGACAGAAAAAAGGCAGCTTGCTAACTGAGCACTTGCTCAGTGGGTCTCATTATGAGTTTGGCAGTGTCGTAAAAAAAAGTCGCTAATGCCGTTGATGACATTTTTTGCATGGTAACGGAATTACTGCCACTTTCAGCACTCTGCGAAATTCCAGCTTTGGCGTTAACATGGAGGAGATACCCGTGGGCAAGTGATGGCGGCATTGCCTCCACTTTAATGCCAAAAAGTGGAGGAATTACTGCAGCGGTATTCCCGCCCCAATAACCATGGCATCCTATGTACTCTGCAAACAAGGAGCAACACTGCCATTACCACACTCATAATCCAGCAGTAATTCCGCCAGACCGAGTGGTGCCATGGTTAAGATTCATTCTAAACCTTCCAGCCATCACATCTTTGTTTTTGCTTTGTCCCCCCGAGTGGGACGGGTATGCCCAGAAGGGGATGCTTGTGGTCTCGTGCAGAAGGGATGTGGCCTAGCAGTTCGGGCTGAACTGCCCCTTTTGGGGTGGGGCCATGCCTGACTTGCAAATGGTCTTTCCCCTTTCTGTAATGGCTTGGCAGGCGAAGAACGGTGGTCTGGAAGGTTGCCCAGAGCATTGCCAGTGTTTAAGATTCATTCTAAACCTTCCAGCCATCACCTCTTTGTTTTTGCTTTGTCACCCCGAGTGGGACGGGTATGCCCAGACGTGGGTCCCATGCCTGCTGGGCCTAGAGACCCAAGATACTCCTCACTGATGAGCCCCAACAAGGGCAAAACATGTCTGGGGATGCTTGTGGTCTCGTTCAGGAGGGATGTGGCCTAGCAGTTCGGGCTGAACTGCCCCTTTTGGGGTGGGGCCAAGCCTGATTTGCATATGGTCTTTCCCCTTTCTGTAATGGCTTGGCAGGCGAAGAACGGTGGTCTGGAGGGTTGCCCAGAGCATTGCCAGTGGTTAAGATTCATTCTAAACCTTCCAGCCATCACCTCTTTGTTTTTGCATGGTAAACGAGTGTGACAGTGTGTCTGCCAGAAATGCCACCAAATACGTCATGGGCCCCAATGAAGCAAGGCCTGCTTTCTGTTTTCTTTCTATTAAAATAATGTAAACCAAAAATAAACAGCTTTTCCAAAAAGAAAAGAATGTAACTATAAACATAAAGTGGACTACAGGAGGATTTTAGGAAAGGGTAGCTTTGGGTGGAGGACAGGAGGCCTAGAGATCGCTCACTGCAAAAGGATGGCTCCAGGTAGGACATTATGGCCCTGTCGTATTATTTCCTTAGCCACCAGTATCCCAGAATTTAGGATGACTATAGAGTTTTATTTGAGCTGAGTCAAATTATCAAACACTCGCATCTATATGAGCCGCTCTATTTCCGGTTCAAAAGTTTCAAACCATTTCAAGCTTCGGCCCCAAATTCCCTCTGAGGCCTTCGGGCATGCAGCGCTATCCAAAAATTGAAATAAAAAAATAAAGGGTTTGAGCGGATTCAAGGCCCCATTGGTCAGATAGGCTTGAATCCGATTTGAGCCTGTTTGCCCATCACTAGTAAATATCGATACTGCCCAAGAGATAAACTGGCGATCAAAGGACCTAACTATGTTTCCTGACAAGTTCAGGTCTGGCTGTCTGGCGTCCAAGTGCTAGATAACACGCCTGTCTAAGGCATGGGCCTGTGTACTCTGTGATACTTCTGCTGTGTAAGAACGGGGCTGGTAACTGTTATCTAAGCTGAGCAATACCACGGCTGCCCAAATAGTGTGCCTCCGAGATGTAAAGGAGGCCATCTCTCAGACAATGTCCCTCATTACGACCGAGGCGGTAAGTATCGCACACGAGCATCACGCCATGTCGGTAATGTAAACTACGCCATGCCGTAAAAGACCCCAAAACGGCCCCTACCGGCATCGTACGCCGCGCAAGGTGCACTACCGCCATCCATCACAGCGGCGACCGTAATTAGCGGTCACCGTAATTAGCGGTCACCGTAAATAAGCGGAACTGGAAGTAGCGTCATCGCACAGGAACGGGAAAGAGCACGGCGGCCATCTTTAAAAACACAATCCATTGCCATCCTCCCCAACCACTCTACATCCGACCCTGAGTCCTGTCAAAACCCATTACCCACCCATTTTCCCACTACAAAATGCCAAAAATTGTCAAAAAAGCCTGTGATCGGCAGCGGCAGGATCGCTTCACTCGGGAGGAACTCACTATGCTGGCGGAGACCCTCCAGGAGAATGCGGCGGTGGTCTTCTCCACACAAATGACCAGGCCGGCAATTGCCAAGAAGAAGGCCATATGGCCCCTGGTGGCACAGCGGGTCAGTGCGGTGGGAACTGTACCCCGCAACGCACAGCAGTGTCGAAAGCGGTGGGACGACCTGAGGCTCTGCATCAGGAGCATCCTCTCCGCAAACCGCAACCTAGGCCTGGCAACCGGGGGAGGATCGGATTCCCCAATTAAACTCCAGCCATGGGAGGAAATCTGTGCCTCCACAATCAGCATGGAGAGCATAGAAGGGGTAGGAGGGATGGAGAGAGAAGCACCGACATCAGGCGATGCAGGTAGGTGCCTCAAATCAAGCCATGCAATAGTCACTGAAGTCCATTCATGTGTAGCACAATGTTGCCCTACAGTGTCAATGCAACACATCAGCAGGAGACTGCCCACAGCCACATCCGACCTCCACCCTGTACACATGTAGTATGCACACCCTAACTGCAGGCACCCACATACCTCCATGCTAAAGCCACACAAAAAGGAGACAACCTGCATGCCCCTGCCTCAAATGTACTGCATCTAGTAACCAAAATGATGTCAGTCATCGCGATTCCAATGTCCGCAGACCCATCAATAACACTCTCCCTCCTTTGCTCCACCACAGGCTCAAATTCCAACCGCGCGGATGAGGACACCCCTGCCACAACACCAGCCAAGAGGGCCAAGACCACTGTGCCAACACCCTCCAACTCAGCTCTAGTGACCAAGACACCGCAGCAGCCGAAATCCATTGCCAGTACACAGGACGGGCCACTGACAGGCACTCCAGCAGGCAGCATGGCAGCAGCAACAGCACCACACATCCCCACAATGTTCGCCACAGAAGACACAGGTTCTGCAGGAAGCAGTACCATAGGCGAAACTGCTGCCATTGCAGCATGCTCTGAAAGGACAGAGGAGCCCGATGTCGGACCCCCCACTGACCACCATCATTCCCCCGTCTGTCCCAGAGCAGCCCCCATGAGGATCCCACACAGGGGCATTCAGAAGATGAGGACTGGCCATCCACCCCATGCCCTGTCGAAAATCAGCAGGAGGGGAGCAGCCCCTTCGTAACACCATCTGCAATAGGCATGGGCCAGCAGAGCCAACATTCCCTGGAGGAGATAATCACGTGCCAGCAACAACTCTCCCCGCTTATGAGTGAGCATGCTGCAGAATGTGGGGGGGCAAGGGCATCTATGGAACAATGTACAGAGACCCTGAGGGCTGAAATGGAGCGGAGCACTGAGACCCTGAGGGCTGAAATGGAGCGGAGCACTGATACCCTGAGGGCTGAAATGAAGCGGAGCACAGAGACCCTGAGGGCTGAAATGCAGTCCTCCTCAAAGGACATGTGTGCGGAACTTGCCGCCGTGCGGCGCGTGCTCTCAGAGCTAGCCAACTCCATTTGGGACATGTGTGCACATGAGCAGGCAGGGACCTCCTCCGCTGCCAGTTCCACCCAAAGCAGCCCCATCCGCCGATCGGGGAGGAACCTACGCAGCACAGGCAGGGGTGCCCCGGGGGCCGGGAGAGGGGGCTTGCAATAGCGGCTGCCCACCGTTATCATGCAACATTAGCCACTTAGTCACAGGGTGTGTTGGGGTGTTCAGGGGGGAGGGGGGAGTGGGTGTGTTGGGGTGTTCAGGGGGGAGGTGGGAGGGGGGAGTGGGTGTGTTGGGATGTTCAGGGGGGGAGGGGGGAGTGGGTGTGTTGGGGTGTTCAGGGGGGAGGGGGGAGGGGGAGTGGGTGTGTCACAACAATTCACATTTAAAATACACATTTTCCTTTTCCACAAATCAAATGTGTGGACATTGTTCATTGCGTATGTGTGCTTTATTGGTGTACAGTCCACAGTGTGCATGTCCCCGACACACACAGTGCCCTAAGTGCCGTCTCCATGTCATACACACCAGCCGTATGTGCTAGAAGTATTGGTTGATGATATCTTGACGCATTTCACGCCCCTCCTGTGCATCACCCCCTCCATGAGGTGCGGCCCCATCTGCACCCTCCTCATCCTCATCGTCAGGTGGTTGCAGTTCTGCGTCAGGGGGCAGGGGCACATTTCGTCTGACGCACATATTGTGTAGCATGACACATGCCATGACGATCTTTGCCACCTTCTCATGGCGGTACACGAGTGCCCCACCAGACCTGCTGAGGCAGCGAAACCGTGCCTTCAATAGGCCGAATGCCTGCTCAATTACCACACGAGTACGTGTATGTGCACGGTTGAAGTCCTCCTCGTGCTGGTTCTGTGGGTTCCGGACTGGTGTAAGGAGCCACCTCTTCAGGGGATAGCCTGCATCACCTGTATGTGGGCGAGAATGTATGTGTCAGTCATGACGTCTAATTTGAAACATGATGTGCCACCATGGCTTGCATCCAACTGTTACTTTGGACCACTTCTAAATGCACTAATTGATTCACACTATGCGACCGGTATATGCTCATGGCTCTCATGGCCTGTTTTGCATGCCATCAACCAATGTATGCAGGGGGGGTCAAGTGCCTTGTGAGTGCCCATCCACTGTGTTTGTTCATGCCGTTTGTTTTGGTGGCCTGGCACGTGTCCTGTGATGTCAATGCTCACATCATTGCAACATTGCTGTCGGCCTCATCATGACCCCAGTGAGCAATACTGATGTGTATAGGGACATTTTGGGGGCCCTGCTGTCTGTGTGATGGTGTGTTGATGTTTCTGTCCGTCATGTGCCTCCTTCGTGCGCAGTTATGGGGGACAGGCCTTTCGGTTGATGGTGTTTGGTGACGTGCATGTAGGTGCATTTCGTTGTAGTCAATGTGGTCTGAATTGGTACAATGCACTTGCAGATGGTTGTGTCATGGTTGGGACACAACCTCATTCACATGGTAGGGCTGCATACATCAGGCATTCGTTTTACTGGTGTTGGCTGAAGTTTGTTTTGCTTTAGGGTATGATCTGGCTCCGTTGTCTCTGCTACTCATAGTCAGGTGGAGTGTGCATCACCCCCCCCCCCTTTCAGCCAGGTGGAGTATGCATCATTCCCCCCCCCCCCTTTCAGCCAGGTGGAGTGTGCATCATTCCCCACCCTTTCAGCCAGGTGGAGTATGCATCATTCCCCCCAATCTTTCAGCCAGGTGGAGTATGCATCATTCCCCCCCCTTTCAGCCAGGTGGAGTATGCATCATCCCACCCCCTTTCAGCCAGGTGGAGTATGCATCATCCCCACCCCCTTTCAGCCAGGTGGAGTATGCATCATTCCCCCCCTTTCAGCCAGGTGGAGTATGCATCACCCTCCCCTTTCAGCCAGGTGGAGTATGCATCATTCCCCCCCTTTCAGTCAGGTGGAGTATGCATCATTCCCCCCCTTTCAGCCAGGTGGAGTATGCATCACCCTCCCCTTTCAGCCAGGTGGAGTATGCATCATCCCCACCCCCTTTCAGCCAGGTTGAGTATGCATCAACCCCCCCCTTTCAGCCAGGTGGAGTGTGCATCATTCCCCCCCCCTTTCAGCCAGGTGGAGTATGCATCATTCCCCCCCTCTTTCAGCCAGGTGGAGTATGCATCATTCCCCCCCTTTCAGCCAGGTGGAGTATGCATCACCCTCCCCTTTCAGCTAGGTGGAGTATGCATCATCCCCACCCCCTTTCAGCCAGGTGGAGTATGCATCATTCCCTCCCCCCTTTCAGCCAGGTGGAGTATGCATTGGTACATCATTCACCTACCCACTTCACATTTCCATGGTCATGACATTAGACTCACCGAGTAGCCAGGATCTTGGGCCTGCATGTCGCTCCATGTAGCGTGGTATTGTGGAGTTCCTCAGGACCATTGAATCATCGGTTGCTCCGGGGAATCGAGCACAACAATGTGTGAAGATCCTGTTGGAGTCACAGACCATTTGCACGTTGATTGAGTGAAATAGTTTACGGTTGCGGTACGGTACCTCCATGGCATGTGGAACCACCAATTCCACATGGGTGCAGTCGATGGCACCAATTCAACCAGGTATGCCGGCTAGTGCATGGAAACCCACTTTGGTGTTTGCAATCTCCTGGGCAGTCCGTGGTAATGAGATGTGGTCGTCTGTGTGCTTGAGGAGGGCATCGAGCACTTGGATCAGTGTACGTGAAAATAATGGTTGTGAAATGCCAAGCAAGTGCCCCACTGTGCGCTGGTAGGTGCCTGTGGCCAAGAAGTGGAGTACAGACACTACCTTCAGTAGGGGTGGGATGGCGGTTGGTGTTTCTATCATGCTGACGATGTCGTTGTGTGTCATGTCTACGATGGCGGTGATGGTGTCCCGGTCCAAACGGTACAGGGTGTGGATCTGCTCAGCAGTGAGGTTGAATGGACTGGCTCTGATGCGTGGGATTGGGGCTGCCTGCGTGGTGGCACTGGCTGTGCTGGTGGGGCTTGCTGGCCCTGCCTTGCCCTCCTTCTCCTCCTGCGTCTCCTCTGTGCTGCCTGTTGTTGTTGTTGTTGTTGTTGTTGTTGTTGTTGTTGTTGTTGTAGCACTTGCATTGCTATCAGGTCCTCCAGCCCCAACATTGCTAGTCCTATTGGTATCATTGTGGAGTGTGACTGGGTGTGGGAAGGGGTGGGGTGTGCTCTTTTTGTACTTCCTAAGTCTGTATTGCCTCCACCTGTGCTGATTCTGTGCACCTGTGGCAGCTGGGTTCACTTTACATGGCCATTTACGGTTGGTTCGCGATGGCGTAATTAGCATCATGGCGGTAATGTACTTAACGGGCTTTGTGATGGCGTTAGGTGCATGTCCGCTTGGGTCGTGATCCGCTTAGCTTTGCGCCATGCCGCTATTTACGGCGTGGCAGGTCGCGTGCGCGCAACCTTGGTGCAGTTAGCGGGAGCGTTAACTACGATGCCGCTAATGGCATCATAGTTAACGGTCACGGGTCATGATCGGACCTAGCGGAAAACGATGCCGGTAATCATTTACCGGCATCGTTTTTCGCTTACCGCCAGGGTCGTAATGAGGCCCAATGTCTCTCACCAGAGAGGGGGAGGGTCGACTCCTCTTCAGAGACCTGTGCTCAGTGGCGCGCAGCACTGTTGCTTACAGGCTCAGCCTGTTGAATCTGTGTAACATGAGGTATAGCTCTGTGGTACTTGGCCTTAGCCGGTCAGATCTGCACACCCACAGAGAGGTCTCAGCTGCCTCAGTCCTGAGTCTGTAACATCAGCTGTACCTGAGGGATAATTCTGCTGTCCAAGTGCCAGAATGGCCTTTCATGGGCCTCTAGAGTCTGTGAAATCACTTCTATGTAAGACTTGAGCTGGCGCGCGTTATCTAAACGGAGCAATACCACTTCTGTCAAAAGCAAGCGCTGGTGAGATCCGTTGCCACAGGTCTGTAGCACTGTTGCTCACAGCCTCTCCGCTGGTCAGATCAGTGTAGCCTGAGGGATAGCTCCGCTGTCTTTGGCCTGAGCCTGTGCGAGCTATCTGCTCCAGCGTTATACACCTGCACCCCACTTGAGTCTGTGAATCTGATGGCACCGGGTGGATGTCTCCTCTTTCCAAGGCCTACGCCACTAGCCCCCTCGAAGATGTGAAAATGGGTGAGTTAATAATAGCAGGTTTTTATATAGCACTGCATGCCGCACCATCCTGCTTCTATGCGCTGTACCAAGAGTTTCCATTATTATCCAATTCCATGGTCCATTTATGAACCTCAGAAGGATGACGAGCTACGTTTTCCCAGCCATGCTTCGAACATGCGCACTGCTGACTTTTCCCATGTCAGAGGCGAGAGCTTAACCCAGATGACAGAGCTGAGGTCTTTGGAGTTAGCCCGGAGACGTGTTTGAAGTTTAAAGCTGTAAAGCCTGTGTAGGGCGTAGGGCGCCCCCTGCTGGCGGCGTCCTCTCCTATCTCGGCTCCTAATGCACGGCTCCCAGAGGGGTCTGGGCACTGGAGGTGAAGAGCCTGGGAGGGCCTGCTTGCTGCCTTTACTAATTCTCTGTTGAAACACAGCAGGCGATTTTGGCGCTCCTCTGAATCAACTCATTAACTTTTATGGTGTAATAAATGGGACCCATCAAAACATAATTCGGCGGTGCTGGGTGCAAATTAACTGCTGGAAACCCTGCCAAGACTGAGTGCTCCTCCCGCCCCTGGAGGTGCCGGGGCCCGGTCCAGGCCAAGCGCTCGCCGCTGCAGGAGCCACTATTGGCACGTCCATCTTAGAAAATATTAGAATTTTCATCACCGACGAATAATGTTTAACATACAGGCGGACACAACAATTCAGTCTGTCTAGCTTAAAAATCCCCCTCCTTTAAAAAACAGCCGTTTCAACCAGTATCCCTGACATAGTGAAAACGGTCTCCATTTTAGGAACGCGCTGCTAACCTACAAATCAGACTGTGATCTTTTATTTAGTTTGGTTTTGCACAGCGATCCGTCGTGTACGGGTGCTGCCCGGAGACAGTCTACTGATCTACTTCGAATGGTTCCGGCAGCCTCCGCGGTGTCACAGTTCCGATATTGGGGGATCTGGAGCAGTCATAGCCAGTGCTTTAAGTGGGGTGACAAATCGAGGGGGTGTGGCCTAAATGATGGGCATGGCCTGAAGTGTACCTAGTGCGGTACAATCAAAAAATGGCTTTCATCACTATTTATTGTCCAGTCCTGGGGATTCAAAACCAAGCCCTGTTTCATTCAATAGCCTGCCTGACACAGGCTTTATTTATTTATTTATTTACTTATTTTCATTTACTTATTTATTGCATTTGTTACACGCCCAAACCCGGAGGTATCACAGCATAGCTTACTTGAGACATGATTAGCTGGTTACAAAGAGAATTACAATATTACAGTAAATAATAAGGCACGAGAGCTGAGATGTCTGAGCTTCGAGGCGTAGCATGGGTACAAAACAAAAAGCAGAGAAACAGGAAGCGCAGCTCACATAAAGCAGGAATCAGGGTGAGACAGGGGAGAGCGGAACTCAGTGGCTGGGGCAGACTTGTGGTTAGAACTTGTTGAAGAGCCAAGTTTTGCTGAGGCTCTTAAAGCGCGGCTGGGAGGGCTCGTTTCTGATATGCATGCTGGGGGGAGTTCCACATTTTAGGCGCAGCTACTGGAAAGCTAGTCCCCCCTGCATCTTGGGACGTAGAGGTGGGCACTGGTGCCTGATCTGAGGGCTCTGAGTCAAACAATCTAGAAACATAATCCAGCATCTCCCAAATAGCACAGTGCGATGTGACACGGCAGCGCTTGGGTTCGAATCCCCAGCATGCAACAGTGGATTTCCTTACCTTTTTTTTATTGTCCTGTGCTGGGGATTCGAGCCCAAGCCCTACTGCTGACAAACCAGTATCGCATTGCACTTTGCTATTTTACAGTTGCTGGAATCTTTTTTGTTTCTTTCAATAGACTGCTTGAAAGGGATTCACGTGTCAAGCAGTCTTAAATGAAATAAAAGAAATCCAGCACCTACGAAATGGCACTGTGCTATTTCGTAGGTAGGTGCTGGAATATTTTCCAGCACCTACCTACGAAATAGCACAGTGCCATTTCGTAGGTGCTGGATTTCTTTTGTTTCATAGACTGCTAAATGTGGCAAGCTTAATTTAGCCCGGGTTTGATCAGAGCTTTGGGAAACTGCTCGGCCCTGTTCGTAGCAATGTGATATACGTTTATTCAACAAATTCTGCACAGTGTGGATCTTTAACTGTTAATAGGTGCATTGCCTACTTGAGGTTACCTGAACACTGCACGCAGTTTAGTCAGCAGCTGCGCCCGCTGTGTCATAGCTTACTGAACAGCCTGACAGCACCTTTCAAAGTGAAGGGCATTACTGACTTGGCTGGGAGATAGGGCCATTATGAGAAAACACACCAGGAGGCAGCTTGGAGAGTAATCACAACAACAACATGTAAGCGCTGCACACAGGCATGCAGTTTTTGTAAACAGGGGAAGTGGCACCAGCCAGACCGTAGGCTAGGAAGGCGGGCCTGCAACAACGGTATAAGGCCAGATTACTTCCCCGGCCTCCAGCGCCACTATACCCAGGCCTCCATTTTTCTCTCTAGGGTCCATCCCACTTCCCCCATCTCTCCCCCTCTCACCCAGAGGTCACAGTGAGCGGGAACTACAGGGTACGACGTTCCCTTACTTTTCGGGCAACCCATCATCGTTCCCTTACTTTATGGGACTGAGAATACCGTTCCAGGGTGGCAACTTAAAAAAAAAAAATGTTTTGCTTTAAACTTCATCCCTACAAGGGACTCGAACCTGAGCCCTCCTGATATAGCCAGTATAACATTGCACTACACTATCCTCAAGTGCTGGAAGGGGATTCTTTATTTGAATAGACTGTTTGGGATCTACAACCAGTTCTCAAACAGCCAAAAAGCCCAGCTTGACAGCGATTTGGATCTGCGTATGAATGGCTTTAGGCTCACACTTGTATGTTTGAAATAGGACGGGTGTCTCTGTGGCTGGCCATGTTGTTTAAGAGGTGAGAATGTTGGGTGGTGAAGGGAAAGGTGCATGCTGAGTAGGACAATGACACACCAATGTTGGTCAATTGATCCATTTTCTTTCATTGTGCTTTCTTCAGTTTTGCTAGAACTGTTGTAAAAGACAAAGTTGCATGGTGCAGTAGAGGAAAGGAAGGACCCAGGTGTGAGGAATTTGACCATCCGCACGGGAAGAGTGCGTTCTCCTAGGCTTTTTTTGTTTGTTTAAAAGAATGAATGATGGAGCCAGTCCCGCGTACATTTTCCACACTCACCGCAAAGCAGAAAAATAGTCATGCACTATGGGAGGACACAGCTTACCAGCGCTGCACTCCCCTGTCATGTGTAGCTGACACCTGACAGCCATGGGTACATCAAAACCCTTTGGCAATGGGCAGCCTGATTAGAATTACAAGGCCCCATGGCATCTCCATTATCAAACCTTGCTGGTGGCGGCGAACACTGACAAATGTTAATTAGCAGACCTCACAAGGAAGGCCTGGGTGCAGGAAGTTACAATGGAGACCAGACACCAACACCTCTTTGTAATGTAATGTGTCAACTTAGTACTAACGCCCCACCATGGTATGGAAGGGCAGTGAATGTCTTGTCTGGAACCACTCCTTTCAGAGCAGAGAAGTATGTGAATTATAGGAGAAGAAGGTCTGCCTGCAACCCCCTACTTCTAAGGAGGCCTATGTTGTGATCAATCTCCAAATAGGGCTCAGTTAATTAAGGATACACTTGGATGTACAGCAGACAGGAAGATCGGTGGGACTTAGAAGTAATGTTGTCATCCTTCCCCTATCTGTTGCCAAGCACCCTAGTTCTGACCTGAAGCATCACTGAAGATTGTTGGTGGAGACCCAGGATTGGCTCCCTTAAATTAAGCTTGGCCTACACCAATTCCCAGGGCCGCGTATGGCTTTAAAAGAGGGCTGAGCCCCTCACTGATCAGATCATCTGAAGACCTTGCAAGGAGTAAGAAGAAGGACTCATTTGGACCTGAGCTGAAGGTACAGTCTACCTTACATCTTCCACCAGTGAAGGAAGGCCAGGAGTTCCAAGAGGGAAGCAAGTTCCTCTCCTAAACATCTCCCAGGAAACAGAGGAAGATACCAGACTCAGAGGACCTGTCCAGCAGCTCCAGAACCGGTACGCAGCCAGCGCACAGCATGCCCTGCTAAGTTCTGACAGCAAGCTTCCTAGGTGGGAAGTGCCGGAGAGTCTCTGGTCAAAGGACAAGGCTGTTGCCTGTTAACACCCTCCTGAGCTTTGAGCCGTCCACCTTGAAAGGACACAATCCCAGCGAAGAAGCTAGGAGGAGTGCCACACAAGCACCATCAAGCGTCCATCTTTTTAACGACAATTTTGAGACAGTCGAGTCCTCGAACCTCATCCGGCTGCAACGCTTTGTCACAGTGCAGTCACCAGAGCCATCCGAGATGCCTCGACCAGCATTCCAGATCCACCACCCAGCACAGAGACAATGATTCTTGACCCTGAGCCACCGCGCCGGACAGCTTGCAGACGTCCTTCTAGCCTTGCTTGCCGAACTGCTTGCCGCCTGGTACCCGCAGCTGTCTCCCACCACTAACACTGTCTCATGGGCTGTGAAGTGCCTTGGAACCGCCTCGCTGCTGTCGAGCACCAAGAACGTCTTCAGTGCAGGGTACATTGTGGTTCTGCTCCCCTGGTCCTTCACTGAAGGCCACTAGAGACAGTTACGACCATTTTCCCCATTGGTGTTGAAACCAAATAACCTTGAAGAGTGAGACTGATTACTTTACCAACTACACTCCAGTATCCAGAGTGCATCCCTTTCCTTTGTGAAACTGTCTGTCATCTGTGTTCCTTTACAGTGTGGGTTGTAATTGTAGTGTGCTAGAACTGTCTGTTGTACCAATAATAAAGCAGATATTTGTATACAGCCTTGACTGGACAGTCCTTTTTATCATTGGGTAATAATTGTATTTTCGCTGTGTTGCAACTAACCAATGATCCACGACCTTGCAGAGATAAGCCTGCCGTTCCGTCCACGTTACAAAAATTGGACAAGGAGGTCTTATAATTTACTTGTATGTCAATTTGTTCGAATCCCCTCTGGTGTGCGACAGGTGTGGGGCTGATTGATGGTATAGAAATCAATATCCATCCCTGGAACACTGGTGCCCCGGAAGTTGATTCATCACACCAAGAATGGGTTTTCAATGGAGGTGTGGGAAAGTTCGGGGGGGGGGGCTTCTGGTGAGTATAGGGGAGTGGGAAGAAAAGGGGGCGAGGCAAGGGATCATAGTTCCACGCCTTTTTTTTTTTTTACTCTTCGTCTTCGACCACTGCTCCCACCTCCATTACCCCTCCGCACTCTGACCTCCTTCACATTCCTACCACTGTGTCCCCGCCTTGGTGTCTCACTGTCCAGTCCAGTCACTCACAATAGCTGCCATCAACATAGACAATGGACTTAAGCCCTTTTCGAAGTTGCATGAAAGAGAGGGAAAATGCAAGATTACTGGGCGTTCTGTTGTTGCATGAACACTGGGAGTACCTCTGCCTTTGAATGAACTTTCTACAGCTTTTCTGATTTAGAAGCGCCAATGGCTTTATGACCAGCGAGGAGAAGCGTTGTCTGGGCTTGTCGCGTGTTAGTTGGACTGCAAAGCTGCAGAGTTCAGTTCTTTCATTTTAGGGACTGGATCTATGAATAACGAGGTGCGACTGGCAAGGTGGGTTAGAATAATACATTAGGAGAGGAGAGTGTGGGGGTCTGCAGAGGGTTCCCCCCCGCAGATAATTTTGCAAAAAGAAAAGAAACATTTACATTTGATATGGTGTTAGGGTTCACGGTGCATCCTGCGTTTTTGTGTTGAAATGTTATTCCCAGGTCAGAGGTCACAATGCCGCTATTTGTTGCATTGGAAAAAGGATGTCTCCGGAGGATAGCTCAGGGGCAACGTGCTCGCCTTGGAAGCAAGACGACACGGAGCACCACAGGTTGGATCCCCGGGTCCGCGCTTAGAAAACTCTGGGTATTAAGCGCGTTATAAATAACCTAGCACAATCATGTCATTGGGGTTTTGTTTGGTCTTCACTCGGGAAGTGGGTGTCCTGCATTGCTTTCCTGGGAGGGGGTGGCCGATGGTGGGTGCTGCTGTAGTATGCCCTTGGAGCTTGTTTCCTGTGCTACGGGCTTTCTCTGTGTTGTGTCTATGGTGGCGTGGTGGGCATTCTTTGGGCGCAGGTCAAGTCAGTAGCAGGGTCGGACTGGGGAATATAAAATGTTCTCACCACCAATTAAAAAGTGTCCCAAAATGGCAGTTAATTCCTTGGGTTATTGTTTGAATCCTACCCAAGGGGGAGTTTTGAGATAAAATGTGATGCAAATTCTGCAATTTAAAGAATGCTCAGCAACAATGGACCAAACTACTAGCTGTATAGTGAAGTAACACATCAAACTGGCCCACATCTGCCAAAAAAAGTGGCCCACTTTGACCAAAAAATGGTCCCACACTAGCATTCTCGCGTTTTTGGTTCGGGCATTGCCTTGTAGGCCAGTCCAAGACTGCCTGGTCAGTAGGAATTCTCTTAGCAGGGACAGCCCACATCTGCGCCCCACCCTCATGGTTGTAGGCATACACCACCTCACTCATCATACTAGACCTTCCCCATCGGCCTGCTCCCCCTTCCCCTCCCCGAAATGACCCTTTGTTAATTCCCCGAAATAAAGTGGCAGGACCAGTTTTCAAAGGTGGAAGTCACAAATGCTGCAGCAAGCTTCATTGAACATCAAGACAGGAGTTAGCTTTCAGGTGAGCCGTTTCTCCATCCACACCTCAGGATTATTCTACGTGGGGTGTGGCTTCCTAAGGACCTCTCCCCCATCAGTGTCCAGAGGACCCTGCCGCTAAGACCCCTCCCTCACTAGTCATTCCCTCTCTACCAATGGCCAATTCTTTACTTATTGTTTTACTTGTTGTTATTTTCTTTTTCTTCTTTCTTTCTATTCATGAATTTTCTCTTCACATTCTATCCTATTTGTTTTTTCTTCACATTCTATCCTTCTATTTCTATTCATTCGTTTTTTATCTTCACATTCCACCCTTCTTTCATTGGTTCTCTTACTTCTCTTTCTATTTCCCCATTTCCCTCTTTACCCCACTCTGTGCCCCTTCCCCCCATCTCATCCATCGCCCTTCAGCCATTCCAGGGTCTCTTCTCACTCGCGCAGTCCTCTCATCCCCCTTCGGTTTTGTCCATTTCCCCCTTACGGTTTTCTTTCTTAGTACTTTTTATTCCCCAAAATACCTATCATTCCCTCCACAAGTTCTTCATATGTCCCACATCTTAGTTCCCCAAATGCTTTTGCCTACCCCCCCAACTCCTTCCATTGTAATCGATTCCATCCCCAGAAGCCTCATTCCCTTTCAGTACCCCCATGCCCAAGTCTATTCAACTGCCCAATTCATTCCAGACCCGAAATCCTTACTCCCCCTAATGCATTTCCGTCCCCTGACTCTTCCCATTCCCCAAAGCCTCCCCATTCCCCCATTCTTTCCTTATCCAACTCCTTCCTTGCTACTTTCTTATCCATTCCCCAAACCCCTTCCCAATCCTTCCTCTAACAAATTCTTCCCGTTCCCGACTACTTTCCCCCCTTTCCAAAGTTTTCGTACCCCCATTACTTTCCCTTCCCTATTTGCTTTCATCCGCCTTCTCCCGAGCTTCCCACATGCCCAGCCCGTGTTGGAGTTGGAAGGGCTTCCAAGCCCCCTACCGCTCCCCTTTCCCCGGGCCTCCCCTGAGTTTAGTACTACTGGGCGCGGTATATTCTAAGCTATTGGCTGCGCATTCCCCTTGTGGTATCTGACAGCGCGTTCTCCTGGGATCGACCTGTGACTCTGCTATAACTCTCGGCTGGTTACCAGCGGCAGAGATTTACCCCAGACACCAGGTCGTGGCTCGCCCTGGCGCAAGGGACTTGCCACCAACGTTCGCTTAATGCACACATTCACATTCATCACAACATTGATGCCAGCCATCATACGTGCCACTCCAGACGTGTCCAGCGGCATGTCTCTCCCTCGTACTGCAGCCACTGAGGTCCTTAACTGAAAGGCCTGTCCCCGCCTGGCGGTGGTAGCGTCAACTGTGTCACAGCACCTGAAAGGAACCCCGTTTAGACTTAACCACACAATCGCGTGCCCCAGCACCAAAAGTACTTCTGAGTTCAAGGCTCCACTCATTTTAGGCACTGGACTGCCTCTCAAATTCGGATTTGGTTGTGAATGACTGCCACAGAGCTATTTGCACTGTCTAAACCCTTTCTTTCCTGGTGGTTGAACTGTACTAAGTAATACCCCTATTGGCCATTGGTTGATGTATAAATGTTTGCTAGATTAGTGTTGTGTTGGTTTTATTACTGCTGAATATTTACTTTGTGTTTTACGTAAAAGGCCTTTAATAAATGTATGTATATTTTTAATATCTCCTGACTGAGAGTAATTTGTGGCAATGTTTTCTCTGTGTGCTCATTAAGCTTTCGATCACCCTCCCCCCTGCTGAGACCTAGTCTTGACCGCTGCCAATGCTACAGTCTTGTTACTGCAGGTACATCATTACTCTTGAGTATTTTCATATCGTTTCAGTATGTCCTCATATATCTTCTTCATGACATCACTCTGCCCTCATCAGATTTCACTCAGCACTACATGATGTCCATTGGTGGGTGCTGACATCCTTCCACTCTTTCAGTACGAGGGCACATTCGGTATGTTTGCCTGAGTGCATATCGTCTCTAATACACTCAATGCGGTATAGGGACAACACATGGGATCCCACATAGAGCTCTTCTCCTGCTGTTCCAATACGGCGGCAGTGAGGGAGCGGGGGGTAGGGGAAACGCATCCACCCGCTCCTCTACAACAGGGTAGGGCCCGAGCGGGCAAGACCCACCCAAATTCGGTAAATGCTCACACAGCAGTGCTCTGTAGGCATTTACAGATGTTAATGTCCTTGGGGTGGGACAACTGATATGATATGATAGGTTATTTATAACGCGCTTAATACCCAGAGGTTTCTAAGCACGGATCTGGGGATCGAACCTGTGGTGCTCCGTGTCGTGTTGCTTCCAAGGCGAGCACGTTGCCCCTGAGCTATCCTCCCGAGACTATGTCAGTTTCAGGCCCCACTTGTTAGACAATCCTGGATACGCCTCTCCATCGGGCACAATAATAGGGACAACCTTAAGGGGGCAGACTACTAAGGGTAGACTGGAGGAGGGGAACAGAGAGTCAGAGGCTGGGGTTTGTGATACAGGTCACGGTTCGGAGCGGGTGGGCGGGGGCGACACCGTCCATTGCTGGAGCTGCAGCTGCGCTCTGTCTGAAGCCATACCTAAACTGACCGGGCTGCATTCAGGCAGATGGTGGCTCGGAATCTCGACTGAGCCGGGAGGGCCTGGTGCTCCTGTTGCAACTTTATAAAGGCCTCTTGTGCAGCGGCGACCCCGCAGCACAGCAGGTGCTTAACTCCTCTCAGCTGCCTCCCTTTACCCACAATGCATGTCCTGTCCCTCGACGACAGGGACCGCCTTCTCTCATGCGCTCTGAGGCCTCTGGGTGTGTGGCGCTTTACAAATATTGGAATAAATAAATAAATGGAGTTCTCCAGTGGGGGGAGGGTGCAGGCCTAAAACATAGACCCTATATTTCGGCTCCCGCAGGCCCTGCCAGCCAGCGTCTTACACTGCGTGCCCTGTCTTGTTTTAACTGGCAGCTTTATTGGTGTTTTTATGGAACACATACGATTTTACGGCCGTGCCAGGGCGAGCAAAATGTAATCAGTATTTAGGGGAGCAGGGTGTGAGGCAGGCCCCCCTCGAATGGCCACTGTTACAAGGCCTGGCGGTGGAGCTGGAGAGCGGAAGCCATGTTCGGCGAATGCTGGTTTTGTTTTCTGGCAGATGGGGGGAGCGCAGGGGGAGGGGCGGGCTTCGTCGGGTTGGGAGCCCGGCCGGGCCGCACGCTAGTTTAACTTAAGAGAATGCTGCCTGGTGGCGGCGGCACGGAGCCGGCACACTTCGCTGAGTGTAGAACACGCTCGCGGCGCACACAGCTCTGTGTATCTTTGGTTTGAAAGCATTTCTTTGTGTGTCTTGAGCCGGGTGTGTGTGGATGGGGGCCAGTTGAGAGAGTTGCCTGCAGCCCGCACAGAAAAGAAACAGCCGAGAAACAGCCACGCCTTCTAAAAATGGCCGACCAAACATTTATTGCAAACAAATCGTTTAACTATTGATTAAATCTTACTACCATTTAAGACGTATTTTTAGGTGTGAATTATCAAGACAATAATGGGCAGCAGCTGTGCAAGCCCCCTCCCCACCCCCCATAGAGAATAAACACCAAGGGCCTGATTTACAAAATTGTTTTACAATGGTGCAATCCCATTGAAAAACGCTTTATAAATCAGGCCCGCAGTGAAGCATGGCAAGGCAAACTTCGCACATACACACACGTGTGTATGCAATGGGTGCAAAACTCGTAGCTGAAGGGCAAACTTCCTTCACAAGGCACTGGCAACAGCAGTGCCAATTCCCCGCAAACACACAAACCGTGTACAATAAGCTACCCGGAACCAGTATGGGGTGGCACTCACACAACCGACCATTAAATGCACGGCAGCAGCAGTAGAAGCAGGGCTTTAAGTGGGAATGGGGCTAGCTGGGGCAGAGCCCTGGAGCCCTGGCAGTCTCCAAAACATGCTCCTGAGCCAGGGCCTTGCCTGGGCTCCCCTCTGAATAACTCCAGATATGCTGACCTCCTCAGGTAGCCTGGTCAGCCAAACAGCTGCATGGTACCCTGGGTACATCGGTCAATGCCTCTCCATTTTTCTAATCAGAAGCACCAACACCTGCAGGCAACCCTTAAACAGTGTGGCTCCTTGAGTGAAAGGGCTCCCTGCAGGGAGTTGACCCCTCACTCAAAGAAGCAAAAAGAGAGGCCAGGTGCCCCGACTCTCCTTCTGTTTCTTATTAGAGGAGCTAATCCCCAGCAGGCAGCCCTTTCAGTCAAGGAGTTGCATGGTTAATGGGCTGCCTGTTGGGATTGATGAAGCCCACAGGCAGCCCTTTAACCACATGTGTCCTTGAATTAAAGGGTCTCCCTGCTCACAGTTGGCCCTTCTCTTTCAGAAACAAAAGGAGAACTGTGCCTCACTGATCTCATGCCTTTGGTGCACCTGGCCTCTGCTTTTGTTTCTTAATCACAAGCTCCGACCCCAACCTGGGCAGCCTGCTAGTGGGGCTTGGAGCCAGTGATTTAGGAACAAATGTAGAGGCCCCGCGCACCAAAGGTATGATAGCAGTGCACCCCCGCTCTCATGTTTGGCTGTAACTGCCTGGGAGCCAAGCAATTGCCAGGACTCCACCTCCCATAGACGATGAGGGGGGGCTCTAGTCTGAAAGCAGGGCCTTAGTATGGTTGGGTGGGATACCGGTGGGTGTGCCCCACCCATCTGTACTTAGGCAACTCCCCCTAGCTAGGATCTCCCTCAATTCTGCCTCCCAAAGCACTGAGTAGAAGCTTCTTGCACATGGCCCAGGTGCAGCAAGAACAGTGGCATTTCAAGCTTCCCTCACTCACAGAACAGGGGATGGGCACAACAAAGGCACGAGTAATGCAAGCTCCCCTCATGCTAGGGTGACCAGATACCCCGGTTTTGCCTGGACTGTCCCCGAATTGGGCCCTCTGACCCCACCGTCCGGTTTTGGGTTAAGGGCGGGTGATAGGAACACGCTACACCACTAACTGATTGTGCAAAAGAGGCTGGCTTGGAAATGATTGAACAGCTGACCCTATAATGTCAATCAGAGCAAAAGCTTGTTTTTAATTAACACGCTAACATTCACAGCCAAAACTGCCCAATTTACATTATATATTATAGATTATTTATATATAGAGGAGCAGTGCTAGAAATAGTGTTGGTTGTGGGTCGTGGGAAAGTGCTGATGGCAGGTGGGTCACGGGTGAGCTGTGAGAGGGTAGTCCTTCTTTTATGTCGTTGACCGTCCCGGTTTTTCATCTTGGAAATCCTGTCACCCGACCTCACGCTGAACAGGTATACTACGGCGAGTCGCAGAGTCAGCTTCCCGGGTGCAACTCGCCAGCAGCAGCGGCAAAGGTTCTACACACACACACAAATCAAGGGCAGCAGATGCCGCAGCAGCAGCAGGTGCAGTACCCCCCACACCCCGCATTCACATCATACACAAAGGTAAAGCGTGGGCCTCAGAACAGCGCATTATAGCTGCACAAGGGAAACGATGCGCCCCACGCATGCAGCAGGGCACGCAGCCCTCACGCATAAAGGGTCCATGGCAGGGGTGGACTAGCCTGTAGGGAACTCTGGAGATTTCCTGGTAGGCCTCTGCACCCTGGTGCCTCTTTTGTGTGTTAACCTATTTTATTTCCACATGTTCTCATACGAAAAGGGTTGGGCTTGCTGAAAAAGGGCCACTTTGAACATTCTTTCCAGGGCCTCTTTTGGTTCCCAGTCCACCCCTGGTCCATGGCAGGCAGCAGCAGTGCACGCTCGCCCCACAGGCCCACATGCACAACGTGGACAGCAGTACAAGCTTCCCTTACGACTAGGAATTTAACAGGGGCCAAGTCCGTGCTGGTGGGGGGATCTTCCAGTCTGGCCCTGTTGGATCAGCTGGTGGGGAGCACGACGGGGTGGTTGGGGAACCATTATAAGTGAATGCTGATTGCCATCAATGCCTAATCACCTTTGACATAATAATAATATTTTTTCCTTTTTATATAGCGCTTTACTCTAAAGCACTTTACATAGGACATATTTACATACATTACCCAATCGAAATTGGTACTCATTGATCGAATTTTAAAGAATGAAAGGCTGAGTTGGCCTCACCGGGATTCGAACCTGCGACCTGCAGATCAAACACAGATCACAGCAACACGCGTTTTACTTAGAATTGAAAGAGTGAAGATCATTCCACGATACTTCCCAGTGTCCTGCATGTCTTTCTGCATCGACTCTTGCAATATAACGAGAATGGGAACCTTCTCATTTTCAACTGGCCACATAACACCTTATACAGTCAGGTAGCTCAGCTGGTTGCACGTGATCTGCGGGTCCAGGTTTCAATCCCGGCAAGGCCAACTCAGCCCTCCCTACTTCCAAAGTCGATAGCTGAGTGTCAGTTTCTGTTGGGTGATTATTGCATAGAAGTATGGACAGCATTTTGGCTAAAGCGCTGTGTAAATAACAAATCATTATGCTTATCAGAAAGCCCCGGATCATTCTATTAACTGATAAATAATCAATTTCATGGGTGCACATAATCCGGCGATGATTGTACTGTGTCCAAGTGCATGTCCCATATGGAATACCTCTGAACAAGTGTCCCATATTCCTCATCCCTGATCCTCGTGTCCCTTTCAGCTGTTGCCCATTTAACCATCATGTTTCACTAAAGGAAGGTTTGGAGGCCCTGTTTAGGCAGGCAACATCCCTAGCGTCGCAGTTCTAGCAAACCACAGAAATGTGCATCTGGACAAATGGGTGCCAGGACTGTTGGCTGCACAGGCTGCATTTTCTATGTGACACTGAGGGTCAGCATCATGGTTCTCAGTGACAACTCTGCTCAAGCCCTAGCATGGTCTTATGGCAGATGTGTATGGGGTGTTCCCATAGACACTCAGGCCACTCACTCACTGGGAAGGCAGAGGCTTGGGACAGGTCACTTGCTGTTTGGGAAGGCAGAGGTTTGGGGCAAGCCACTCACTTGATGGAAAAGTAGAGGCTCGAGGCATGTCACTCACTCTTTGGGAAGGGAGAGACTTGGAACAGGCTACTCACTCATTTGGAAACCAGAGGCTTGGGACAAGCCACTCACTCATTGGAAAGGCAAAAGCTTGGGGCAGGCTACTCTCTCATTAGGAAAGCAGAGGCTTGGGTCGGCCACTCACACATTCGGAAGTCAGAGTCTTAGTGCAGGCCACTCACTCATTTGGAAGGCAGAGGCTTAGGGTAGGCCACTCACTCATTGGAAAGGCAGAGGCTTGTGGCAGGCCACACGCTCGTTGGAAAGCAAAGGCTTAGGGCAGGCCACTCGCTCATTGGGAAGGCTGAAGCTTGGGGTAGGCCACTCGCTCATTGGAAAGGCGGAGGCTTGGGGCTGGACACTCACTCATTGGGAAGGCAGAGGGTTGGGGAAGGCCACTCACTCATTGGGAAGTCAGAGGCGTGGGGCAGGTCATTCGATCATTAGGAAGGCAGAGGCTAGGGATAGTATGCTCAATCATTGGGGAGGCAGAGATAGGGCAGGCCACTCATTCATTGCAAAGGAAGAGGTTTGGGACAAACCACTCACTTATTAGCAAGTCAGAGCCTTGGGGCAGGCTGCTCAGTCATTGTGAAGGCAATGGTTTGGGGCAGGCCATTCACTCGATGGAAAGGCAGATGCTTGGGACAGGCCACTCGCTCATTGTGAAGGCAGATGCTTGGGGCAGGCCACTCACTCTGGGAAGACAGAGGCTTGGTACAAGCCATTCACTCATGTTGAAGACAGTGTCTTAGGGGCAGGCTATTCACTCACTGGGAAGGCAGAGGCTTGGGTCAGGCCACTCACTCATTAGGAAGGCAAAGGCTTGGGACAAGCCACTCATTCACCGTTAAGGCAGAGGCTTGACGAAGGCCACACACTCATTGGGAAGGCAGAGACTTGGGTCAGGCCACTCACTCACTGGGTCAGAAAAACACGCAAAAAGAGCTCAATTACCCCAATTTTAGTCCACCTTGCACTTGGGTCAGGGACAAAGGGAGAGAATATCGTGATAGATTATCTATTTTATCTATCTAGGAATCACATAGAACAAACATTATTTTCCAAAGAGTAGGTAAAATAAAAACACATTTTTTAATCAAAAAAATATGGTAACACAAAGAAATATATGTGATGGATGCTTTCCGCAAGACACCTCACAAACTTAGAACAAATTGAAAAACACAAATGTTAAAAAGTCCAGCAAAAACACATTTTCTACTAGTGGTGTCTAGAGTTAGTATAGTGACATTTGTAACAGATCACCTTGGAAAACTATTTCAAACAATTTTGGTTATTTTGCAATTTGTTTGGGGGGGAACATCCTCTACGTGTACAGCATAAAAATTGTGATGCTGCAGAGAAAAGACACATTAGATGTAGTGTCTGTGGGATGTCTACATATGTTTAGGCACACAGATTACATCAACACCATCCCTGGTGTTCTGCTGTTTTAGTTATGGCCCTCTTCAGGACGATATATTGTTTTTCCAGTTGACAAAAAGTTCAAAAAACAAATCCCCAGGTGTTTCACACTTTTTTTCGGTGCTGTAAAGAATGGAGAAGCGGAATTTGTGTTAATGATTGGTCTAAAACGAAAAAACACGATAAAAACTCTTTTGGTAAAAGTTTGTGTGAGTTGGGCTTTTTTATTGCCCATTTCTCAACTTTTCACTGACCTTTATAAGCTCTTGTGGTTGGACTAAAGGTTGGTTTCTAGAGCGGAGGAAGTGGAAGGTCACTTTTTTCATGAATTCCATTGTGCAGCGAAATTATTTCTGTTCTGCTTTCACAGTCTATGCGCGATTGTTGTCAGCCATCAGGCGCTTGTTAATATTTTCTTTCATAAAAATATTTCTTCTCCGAACCTAGTTATGAAAAACAATCATATTTTTGATTTTGCTAATTATTTCTTAATGTGCAGGATAACACAGGTTATCTAGCATATGTACTAACCTTGTGTTTCTCTGGTGATTTATTGTTAACATTGACGCTAGGTCCCAGAAGCCTTCAGACTTGATTCGAACACGGTCTTTCAGTATTATGCCGTTTTGTTTCTGTCTCGCCCACCGACCTGTGAGGACAAAGGTTGGGAGGACGTTAGGAGGGATCTTCTTTAGTTACTCATAGGCTTTCCATAATTTAAAGGAAAAGACATACAGATGTTTCTGTGCCTTAGTTCATCCCGCTTTTAACATCTCGGAAATTGGGAAAATGGGGTTGGTTTACCTTATAAGTGATTGCGGTGGGTTCAGAAGTCTCTCGGTTCGCAACAGCTCCTCTCAGTCTGCGCGGGGAAGCCAATTCAACTTTCGCTGTGCCGCGGGAGGGTTGTTGTTCTCTTCCGTGTTTGCGTGTCACGTCACTGTACGTGTGCATGTCTGGTCCGTGTTTTTCTTTGGAAAAGAAATATACGTCTGGTCCAGACAGCCATCTTGGAAAGGTGTAAGTGCATTGGAGGGGCTGGTGAGTCCGGCCGAGATTTCGTGTTTGCGAAATATTTGACTGAGCTTCTCCCGAAGTTCATTTATTCTGCATGATTGCACATTTTATTTGGAATTAATTACTTGTTGCAAATGGTGTCATACTGCCATTGATGTGGTTTGTGATTGTTTCCTATTTTGGAGCACCTTCATACTCCTGATGGTCTGGAGAAGATTATGGATTGTATATGGCACATTATACATTAGTAAAGTCCTTCCTCAAACCAACGTCATCATGGAAAAACCGTGGAGTCATGGACTAGTGGTCCGGGAGTTCAAGGCATGGTGACAGTGGTTTGTCTGATGGGTGTATTGGATCCATATTCCATTTCGAATGATATTCCAAAAGCTTTTAGAAGAAAATGCCCTAATCAACCGCTGAATTCAGACCATTTTTTACTGTATCCAAATCAAAAATCAATTTCTGTTCACATTTACGTAGCACCAGATCTCGATCTCCTCCTCTTTTTGAAATTTGGACTGTTTGGATGACAAACAAAAACATTTCGCATGGTTTGTGTTTCAAGAGAAGGTAGTGGGCGACCAAAGGTTGTTTGGTGTTTGGTTTCTTATGTTTGTTCGGTGCTCCCCTATGCATACTTTTATATGTCTTTTAGTTTTGCCAATATAAAAAAGTTGGCAGGGACACTGGATCGCATATACTACCCATTGGGTGCTACAGTTTGTGAATGATTTGAATTGCCAGTTCCTTCCTTTCAAGTTGACATTTCTCATATTTTTTGTTAGTGGACAAACAGAACAGTTGCCACACTTGAAGTGTCCTATTACAGGTGGTAGATCCCAGAGTGTTCTTTGTGTATCAACTTTCGTTGTTTCCTGAGGATACGTGTGGACAAGATTGTCTCGCAAGTTCTTTTGTCTTCTGAAGGCAAATCTCGGAGGTGCTGGGTTGAAGTCTTCTGTTTTTATAATGTGCCAGTTTTTTACAAAAAGTTTTCGTAGGTTATGGCTTATAGGGCTAAAGGTTGTAACACATGTCATCTTTTCCAATGTTGTTTTGTTCGGTGGATTAAGGCATGTTTCTCGGTTTCTATTTTTTGCTCTTTTGTATGCTACTTTGATTTGTTTTTTAGGGTAGCCTCTTTGTTCAAGGCATTTTTTAAGTTGTTTCCCATGCTTTTTATAATCGTCCAAGATGGTACAGTTACAACAAACTCTTAGGAATTGGCCAATAGGAAGGTTGGCCTTCAGACCTGCTGGGTGGTAGCTTTTGTACTCCAATAAAGTGTTTTTTATCCTTTTTTTCCTGAACAGATTTGTACTTAGGGAGCCGTCTGCCTGTGTTCTAATTTCCAAGTCTAGAAAAGGGATAGTTTTTGTGTCATTTGACATGGTGAACTTGATATGCGTGTTGCATTGATTTAGCCATTCCTGAAATTCCAACAGGAGAGTAACTGGGCCTCTCCATATTAGAAAGCAATCGTCAATGTACCTGTGCCAAGCAATGATGTTTGTTTTGAAAGGGTTATTGATGTGGTATATAGAGTTGATCTCCACAAAATCCATGTACAAGTTGGCAATGTCTGGGGCGAATGTTGCCCCCATGCTAGTCCCACTCACTCACTGGGAAGCCAGAGGCTTGGGACAAGCCACTCGTTCACTGTGAAGGCAGATGATTTGGACAGGCCACTTGCACATTGTGAAGGCAGAGGTTTGGGGCAGACCACTGACTCACTGTGAAGGCAGAGGCTTGGGGCAGGCCACTCGCTCATTAGTAAGTCAATGGCATTTCGGCAGGCCATTCACTCATTGGGAAGGCATAGGTTTGGGGCAGGTCACTCACTCATTGGGAAGGCAGTGGCTTGGGACAGGCCACTCGTTCACTGTGAAGGCAGAGGCTTTGGACAGGCCACTCGTTCACTGTGAAGGCAGAGGCTTTGGACAGGCCACTTGCACATTGTGAAGGCAGAGGCTTGGGGCAGGTCACTCACTCATTTGTTGGGTAGCTGTGTATTCCCAGGCACAGATCTTTAACAGATAGTTCTACAGTTGTCGGCGTATGCCTCCAGACAATGAACCACCCACTGACACACATCATGTTGAAGGGAATAAAGTCAAAATGATAAACTTGACCAGTTTATCAAGTGAATACAACTCATACATAACCTGTAAGGTTCTCAAAAAACAACAAAGCCCAGGATAAAGGTAGAGATTTCTACTTTCAAACACAAGGTTAAGGCTACAGGAATCTTGGAATTTAAACTGTCAGGTTATATGCACGTTTTAAAAACAATCCATGTTTTGAAAAACAAACATCAAAAATACAACCATTGAGACTAGGGGTAATATTTTAAATGAGCTGTTCCCGGTGTAACATATGCCATTCTAGCATATCTTAAAGGTCAATATCGGTCAGTAATTATTACCACTGATCACTTCCAGGAAGGGGGAGTAGGTCCCTGTGACTTATTAATGGTCATAGAAAAGACTAAACGTATCAGATGGAAGGCGAGGTAAGCGCGGTATAAGAAGAGTATCTAAGTTCCATCGATGTGTCTTTGTAGATGCTTAATTGTCAACCTTGTTCCATTGCAAAGTCCCTGTGATGGCATAAGATTGCATAGTAGCATGATGACAGCACCTACTTTCAGTTTTAGCTCTTGTGGAGGCATTCGTCCTACAGCATTTTGCTCTTTAGAGACTGAAATTTTGAGCCAGTAATTAACTGTTCCTTGACACTGGAACTGCTGTGCTCTGTGTGAAGCGAAGTGGGGGTGGAAAGAAGTAACTGCAAAAGTGGAAGGTGAAGGTGACCACTTAGAACCGTGCTCATTCTGTTTGTTGAAATGGCAGCTGTTGTTGAAGTGGGTGCTCTTTGCCATTTTATACATTGCATCAACTGAGTATGGAAACATACCTAAGCATTTCACATATATTCACATATATAGATGTGCTTTAAGGGAAGGCTGCGTAATTTAAGGATTCTAACTCTGTTAGAGACGGTTTAAAAGGTAACTGAGGCTGGCCTTTGTCTAGCCAAAGGTCAGGCCCACACAGCAAAACTTCACATACAAACAACAGACATGCACTGGAATGTGTCATACACCTTTGCAAAGACTTCAACGAGCATGCTTCCAAACATTTTAATAATCCAGGTGTAGTGTGAAATGCCGCTGATTGTCCCTCATCCACACCTACAGACCATGTTCGGTGCAGACAGCCAAAGGGTAGTGTTCCTTCACGTGCACACATTGGTACAGCATGGGCATTTGCAGAGTAGAGGCCCCCCATACACAAAATAACACAGACACTCTGAAAATGGGCGGAGCAGCAGAATTAGGAGAGTGGGAGGGGGCCAGGATCTCCATGACATGAGCTTCTTGAGTGAATTAGGACTTCCGGCACTCGTCGGGTGGGTGACATCATGCTAGGGCATAGTTGGAAGGATGGTGTGGGGTGCTGAACCCAGGGCTTTAAGTGGGCCGGGGCCTGCCGGGGCTGGGCCCCGGCAGTCTCCGAAATTTCGTTTTGAGGCGGGGCCCTGCCGGGGCCCACTAATCTCCCCTGTCAGCCCCGGCCACTACAGGAAAAAGCATTTTTTTCTACAGCCTGAAGCTCTCGCTCGTATGCGAGAGCTTCGGGCTTCAGAAAAAAATGCCTTTCAGCCATAATGGTGGCGCCGCACCTGCGAGGCATCCCTTTAATCAAGGGATGCACGTGGGCCGGCGCCACCATTATGGAGAAAACGTGTGGCCGCTGGAAGCAGAGGCCTTGCTTTCTAAATACTGAAGCTCCCGTGGATTCTCGGGAGTTTCAGTCTTTAGGAAAAAGGCCTCTGCTTCCAGTGGCCTCACCCTTTCAGTCTTAATGGTGACGCTGCCCCTCCCCAGCTGGCGAGGGGCAGCGCCACCATTAAGGCTGAATAGGAGAGGCGCTGTCCCCTGCCAGGCAAGCCTATAGAATAGAAATGCAGAGATCAGCACCCTCTCCCCCAAAGGGGAGAGGGTGCTAATCTCTACAAAAGGCTGCCTGGCAGGGGTGCCAGTAGCCCATTGAGCCGGGGCTCGTCAAGGGGGCGTGGCCTAACGGCCCATCAAGACCCCCGTTGTTAGGCCACGCCCCCTCGATGGGCCCCGGCTCGATTTGTAGTGCCACTTAAGGCACTGGCTGAACCGCTGTGGCTGGTGAGAGGCAGCGGCAAGACATGCAGGTATTCAACACATGCAATCTTTTTCTGCAAACTTCCACCCCAAGGACAGACCTGCCTAGTCTCTGGGTTTAGCCCAGAGACTCCGGTTTTCCAAACTTTTTTCCAGGTCTCCGGGGAAGAGCTTGGAGTCTCTGGGTTTCCATGGGTGCCAGAAAACCCTCCCATGCCTTCATGTGATTGGCTATAATTATGCTGCTAGTGGCCAATCACATGGAGGTGTGGGTGGATAGAAAGCACAGTGAGCAAATTCAGCCCTTTTTCTGGGATAATACCGCAGTGTTTACTTTTTTTTGGCATGTGGGTGGACCAAGTGGGTGTGGTTTTAGGGGGATGTGGGCGGGGCATCCGGTGACATGGATCTCCATTTTTTATTTTTTATTGTCGACGGGTCTGCCCAAGGTGTCCCTGTGATATTCATGCTTGTCCCATTTCTTTCCTCTATTGATTGGATGGACTGGGTGATGCCGCGGCCTGCCAACCACAAGGCTCAGTGCAGCAAGTAGCACTGCAAACTTCCACAACATGTGGGCTCACCCTCACTCTGGGCAGTGGGTTGGCTGTTCTAACGCTACAATATCTTTTCTTGGGTTGTAAGCTACTGGCCCAACATGTGCAGAAAATGAAGGAAGATTTCAGTGATGAGGAGTGATGTGGGCTACTGTCCAAGTCTAAGATGGACTGCGGTCCCAGGCTCATTCACACAATACCGAGCGAGCAATCTGCATTATGGACACTGACGTCAGTGCTTCATGCTGGATTTCTTTTGTTCCCAAGTGCTGTAATGACAGTCATTATGGGTACCCAATTTAATAGTACTCAATGTATCACCCAAAAGTAGGATCAAGGCAGAGCTGGCCCTGACATGATTTTGTACTTGCAAAGTGCAGGCTTACCCCTATTCAGATGTAGGCTCCTACCTAGTTAACTATCCACTCAGGGATGAAATCCACTAAAGGGTGAAAAATTCCCTGTTACCTGGCACACGACCATGGAGTTTTACAGATTCCATTTTATCTTGTGTAATCTTAGGATAGCAATCGAGTGATAGGACCGCCCCTGGTGACACCCTATTTTTCAACTTCAAAAAAACATAGTTATACTCCAAGCCAACCACTAGATAGCAGACTGTGCAAAACATGTGACTCTAAGCAGATACAAGTCTCAGAAAGATGATTAATTGCAAGTAATATATGTCATTCTCACATACACAAAAGAATGTTTGTTTTTTGTTTTTAATGGATTCTTTTCTCTGCACACCTCTAGCTTCAACGTGTCACCTCACTGAATGCTGGTAGTTACTGGGGTTAAGGATGAGCAAATGTAACCCTGGGAGGCATAAGGCTGTGGCACTACCGCTCCCATAGTGCACTGTTGCCTTCAGATGAGCCGGTTGTTCAGGAGGGCCTTGACTCATGAACTGTTACTGAAAGGCCATGCACTGAGAACGATCTGTTTGACTGGGAGGGCTGGTGCAATACGATTAATTAGCCCCTGTTTACTGGGAGCAGGGCAGGAGGGCAGCTGAAGGTTGCAAAGTGCTAAGCCTCTATCCTAATATCCATGGCCCAATTGGAGTAATCCCTCCTTGGCACCGCCCAATGAACAATCGGAGGAGATTAAAGAGCGAGGGCCTTCAGCCTGAAAAGGTTCTGCACATGGGCTTCACCGCTGCAAACTTGTAATTAATGGGCTTCACCTGTGCAAGGTTGAATACTGAGGGGGCAGGATTATGCTTAGAGGGCATCAGCTTCACCTCACTGATGATCCCCAACAAGGGTGAAACACGTGTATGGGGTTGCTGGTGGTACTCTCGTTCAGATTGGAATTGCCATTGTATTTCGGTGCTGGACTGCCCCTGGGCAGGACAAAGACTGATATGCAAATGGATATTTCCCATCTGTGAAAGGCACAGTGAGTAAAAGCAGTGGCTGCGAACTCTCAAGTGGTTAATAACCACTGAACAGGTTATCATGTCTGTTCTTGCGAGAGAGGGGCGCCCGCTACCTTTGTTAAACAACACCCATTATAGTCGTGGGGAGTTTAATCATGCATACGATAGTGGGGGTCAACTCCCTGCAAAATTACATCAGTGGAGTTCTTCGGCCACGTCAGCATACATGGATGGGGTGACACACTTGTGCATGCTTACAACAGAGGGGGTGACACCTCTGCAAGCGTATACAGAGGGAGGCTCACTAATAATGCTCTAGTGTCATGTGCATGGCTTCTTGGCACTATGGAAAGGGAGCTTTGTTGCTGTGTTGGCACATGCGGGTTGCGCGTTGCTATGTTTCTCAGTTGATTCGTGTCCAAGGCACTTGAGGTTTCGGTATCCGGAAGGGACCATGGTGTGTCCACACTGTGTGGGCATGCTGGTTGGGAGTGGGTCGCCCAGGTGGGTGGGAGTAATGTGCATTGTGCTCCTGTTTTGAACCACTGCGTTTTGCTGCTAGTTGTCCCCGATTATGTTTTTCTAGTAGGTCCCTCGCACTGCGATTTTGCTCCGCTCCGTTTTGCTCCTATGTGTCCCCCCGCTGTGATTTTGCTTCACCGTGTTTTGCCCCTAATTGTCCACCATTATCTGTTGCTCCTTTGTGTACATCCCCCAGGTCAAGGTGGCCGTACCTTGACCCAGCGGTGTTGAGAGCTCAGGAAAAGATCCGGGGCTACGCTAATGTCTGGGCTGTCGGGACTCAGGCTAGCTAGCCTTCTGGTTTTAGCCCTTGAGCTTCTATCCAGGGCTACAACCAAAAGACCCAGGGATATAGCCACCCCCCATGCCACCGAAGCAATGCCTCTGTCTTGACACCTCAGGGTACAGGCAGGGGCCAGGGACTTCTCCCTGGCCCAAGATGAGTGTCCCTTGATTCCTTAGAATCCAGGCAGGGCCAAGCACTTGTCGGAGGTCCAAAGTGACAGTTCCTCGACCCGGCAGAGTCCGGGCAGGACCCAGTCTCCTCTCCGGCATCGATAAACATGTAAAAAAGCAAGCGAGTGCGCCAGTACTTTACATATAGACGAGGTCTCGGCGGTACACCTCTTAGTGCAGTAAAGCACGCCGTTCAATCAGCCAATCTCGCTAAATGACCCAGCGGGCCTTTTAATACTTGCTCAAGGTTAATAGGATTTTTTCCTGGATGGAGAAAATGTTCGGGGTGCCCTACCAACTGCCCCTGCCAGCGATCATCCTGCCTGCCAACGCTCTGCCTGCATAATCCTCCCCCCATAGATTCCACTATTCTGAGCAGTACCCCCATAGCTTCTCCTGAGAGACCCATTCTGTAACCATAGATGATCTCAGCAGCCAATTGGAATCGTCATAGAGGAATCACAGGGATTGGTGTTGCAATGGCGGGGAACAGGCTCTGCCGCGCAAGCTTCGCAACGGTCCATTTGGAACAGTATGAGGTTTTTCTTTTAATTTAGTTTACTTTCTTTAAATAGCTGCAAAGTTGGATTATTTGCATAGCTTACGAGGCCCCGGCTCGGGTGTAATGAACGATCGCAAATTTGTGACTAGGAAAGGGAGAAAAAAAAACGCAATGAAAGAGCGTTAACGTTTCCCATTAGAGCATCAGTGCATTAGGGTCCTGGGCAGATGGGAAGCGCGTTAACCCTGCGGTCGCTACGGAGAGAATTTATGAGCGCAGTCATTAGAGGAACGGGGGGGATATGATAGCTTGACGACTGAGTACTGCGCACCCCCTCAATGGCTCCCATGGCACCTGCGGTGATTTGGCAGGAGGAGGTTAGAGCGGACCCGAGATCACCTCATTGGTATTTTCTGCGGTTGTGTTAATCTGAACTGGGCCCAATGGGAAGAGATGACGCCGCCATAATTTCGCTCTGTTGAGGACGATGAGTGTGACGGATGAGTTGGATCATCCTGTCAATTTTCTGATTCGGGCAATTGCCGGGACAGGCATAGACGATTCATAGAAGTGTGAGGGAAAAGACCGAGCTTAGCACTAATAACATCATTGGTCCTCAATGTAAAAAGCAGAGCAAAAGGATCCACCAAATTTAAAGCCCAAACTGCACAAGCGATTAGCCCAGGATCTACGAGCTCTTGAGTAATTAGCCCATGCTATGGGCTAATACTGTCTCATTATCAACCTCCACAGAAAAATACAATTAGGATTCACTTTAAAATAAGAGCATGAGGCAGCACCCCAATATTTTGCACTCCTTCACGACTGGCTTTCGGAACTAATCTTAACGTTGCACAGATATTTCCCTCTTCTTAATTGAACTTTCTGATTTTGCCCTCAAAGCCTTCTTTTTGAGGCTGATTTGGAGACCACCCAAAAGAGGGTTGTAAATAGGGTCTATGGGGTTAAAGCGGACGGCTATCAATGGGCAGCCAAGACTGGTTTGGGGTTATTTCTTGTACTTAGTATTTATGTAAAAGCCAGTCCTCCGACTCGGTAAAATATAAGTTTTGCACCCTATAGTTCCTTAAGGGAAAAGCCATTCATAATATTCCAAAGTTATGCGACAATTCATGCCGGATTTCGCTGGTTTTTAAGCAGGATATTATTAGATGTTTTGACCGAATTTACTGGGCTGAACCTGCGATTAGAACCTGTGACCTGCAAGCTGACGACAGATGACTGGGGCGAGCAGTCAACTGAGTCCCCTTACCTAGCTTTAGAATTCTAGGACGGATCCTGGCCTGTCAATGCCACCGCTGGGATTCTTCGGTTCGCAGATATGCACCAGGGACCTTGGGTTTACCACGCACCGTTGATACTTCATTTCCAGATGAAACATTTCTGCTCGGAAAAGGTTTATAGGGATTGTAATGGGTTATTTCTAATGCACTTAATGCATTATGCCCAGAGGTTTCTAAGTGCGGACCGGGGGATCGAACCTGTGTTGCTCTATTTTCAAGGCAAGCATGCTGCCTCTGAGCTATTCTCCCGAGACCAATGGACACTTGTCGTTGGGGTCTTGTCGAGTGATCCACATGGCATGGACCTAGATGGTGATCTCTGGATCCCACTCTGTGATGGGGATGGTGTCTTGGCCTCTCGTGTTTTTTGATTGGTTGTTTGCAGTACCCATCTTCACTACTAAAGCCCCTGATGCATTTGTGACCCAAGACCTATGTTGTTTATTTATTTATTTATTTATTGCATTTTTAAAGCGCTCACACAGCACGCGGGCATCGAGGCGCTGTTACAGGAAATAGTTTTTTGTTTATTTTTTTGTTGCGTAATTGTTTTGTTTTTGTCTTAGTTGCGTATTTATAACATGCTTAAACACCCAGAGGTTTCTAAGCGTGGACCTGGGATCGAACCTGTGTTGCTTCTTGTCATCTTGCTTCCAAGGAGAGCATGTTGCTGCTGGGCTATCTCTGCAGCACCTGAATTAATTCTGCAGCCATCAGAAGTCATAGCTCGAGGGCAACGCGCTCGTCTTGGAAGTAAAATGACATGGAGCAACACAGGTTTGACCCCTGGCTCGGCGCTTAGAATATAACCAATTATATTATATATCATTCCTGAATTTTGCCTAAAAGGACTATTGGGAATTTGTTGAATTATGTTGATCCAGTGCCTGGGAGCGGGCTGGAGGACTGAAGCAGAGTCTGCCACATGTCAGAGTGAGACTGACCCTACCTTGAACTTAGAGGCCTTCTAAAGACATGGGGCCTCATTATGAGTGTGCCGGTTCAGAAACAACGGTGCCGGTAAGCCTACCCGCACCGTTGTTTCCAGACCGTCACACTACGACTCTGCAGGCGGATGCCGTCCCGCCCGCAGAGTTTCATTGAAGCACCGGCACCGTTGTTAACTCCATGGGAATGGGGCCTTACAAAATTACCGGCTCCTGGCTTTCCAGCCGCCGGGGTCGGCATACCTCGGTGTTACCCGGAAGTCAGGAGCCTTTAATTCATTGCGGGTCTGACGGCAACCTGTCGGTTTTACCGGCACAGTTACCGCCAGACCTGGATTGAGGCCCATGGTCATGTTGGGAATGTCCTAGCGTTCACCACGTAGATTAATCCACCTCGGACTAAGCAGGCCTCATTGACTGGCTTTACGTAGACCTGATCAGTGGAAACCACTCTCGAGCTACGACCATGAGCATTTGTGTAATAAATGAGGAAAGACCAAATAAAGCAAATGAACCATGCAAGCAGGCATTATTATACCAGATATTAAAACACTACTGACGCATAGGGACTAATCACGCGCAACTATGGCACCAAGTGACAGGGCATCCTAATGCATGTATTAAGACACTGGAAGTAGAGAGCAGATATGAGAGTGGCACAGCGGCATCCACTGGGCAGTCACCGGCTGACATTTCCGAGAAATTAATCTGAATGGGCTTCATTACAAGTTTGCCAGTCCGGAAACAACGGTCCCGGTAAACTTGCTGGTACCGTTGTTTACAGACTGGCAAACTACGAGTTCTATGAGCGAGAGCATTTCTGGCCGCCAGGTCTGACCTGGCGGACAGAACGGCACCCGCTCACAGACCTCAACGGATGCACCGGCACCATTCATGAATGGTGCCGGTGCATCCGACCTCCCATTTCCCATTGAGTCCAATGGGACTTAAATGGGAATGGGGAGTAATTATTACCGGCACCCGGCAAAGGGGAATTACCGGGTCTGCTGGGGCTGGAATGCCCCGGTAGATGCCTATTGCCGGCACAGTTACCGCCACAGTCACAATGAGGCCCAATGTCTCTTACAGCACAGGGGCCACTGTAATCTCTTGAGGGATGTTGCAGAAAGGAAGCAAGCAGAAATGTCCAGCCTTCAGAAAGATCCGTCTTTCAAGCTCACCCATCCCATTTACAGCCCACTCATCAGCGTTAGATGCTAAAGTACCAAAGATCTGCCCCTCTCTCTCTTCTGAGCACTGCCGGCCTTCCACGTCTATTAATATTGATCATTCAGGCAACACAACAAAATATCACGTGGCCCATACCACTTAATAAACAGTGTCAGTATAACCAACCCTATGGTACACATTTCATCAACCTTGTTTAGATGCAAGGCTGAGTTTGCCCCCCCTGGGATCAGGTCAGGCATAGAGGCGTGCTGGTAGGAGAGCTCAGTGGAGCAAGAGCTCACCGCTGAGATCAGTGCCATTGCGTAATGTGCAGGTCACTGTTTTGACTCCTGGCAAGGCCATCTCAGCATGTCATCCTCCCAAGGTCGTTAAATGAACATCAAGTTCGGGTGGGTAATAATAATTAGGCATAGAAATGTTTGGTGTACAGCGCTATGGTGAAAGCACTGTATGAAAGACAATGGGCCTCATTACGAGTCAGCCAGTCCGGAAAGAACGGTGGTGGTAAATCCGCCTCCACTGTTCTTTCCGGACCGGCTCGTTAAGAGTCCTGCAGGCGGTAGGTGTGACTCTCGCCAGGTCTGACCAGGCGGGTTTAACACCACCCGCCTGCAGGCGGACACATGGGACTCCATGGGAATGGGGATTAACAGATTTCCACCTCCGGAATTACCGGGTCACCGGGGTTGTAATGCCCCGGTGATTCCGGCAATCACAGAGGTGGAATGGTAATACGAGTCCGGCAGTAACCTGCCAGAATTTCAGGCATGGTTACCGCAGGACTCGTAATGAGGCTCAATGTAACTAAGGCGATTCCATATAACAGCGCCACAATGGCTCTGGGCTGTTTTGTGCGCTTTATAAATGCAAATAAATAAATAAATAATGTATTATTGCAACAGAGACACAACCCTTAATCTCTGAGAGAGAAAAGAATTAAGCAGTGGTGCCATTTTTGTACTTCTAGAAAGTCTAGCCCCACTAACCCAGCGTTTGAGTGAGCGGGTCTATCCTTTCCAGCCTCTGGGCGCTCCACGTGAGACCCCCACTGACATTGGTGCACGGCTTTGAGACGCACTGCAGAAGCCGCTTTCCGGCAGATAGGGAGAAACACACGTCTACTCTTAAACAAACCGCGCGGAGAGTCTTTAAAATAAGGCGTTCCCAGCGGCCCCGTTGAGCCGGCAGCTTTGTCAAGAGCCATTAAGGCTTCGACGAAACACCAGCACTGCGTTAGCCAAGGCGCCGAGGGGACGTGGCATTTAGACAAGGAGCGAGGGTCGGAGGGGGCAAGGAGATGGCCGCTGCAGGAAACGCTGCGCACCTCTCGGCATTCTGTCCGGGTCCAATCTCGCGCCAACGCCGGCCTCGGCAGCAGAATACTGAACCGGCTTCAAAAGCCCTCTCACATATTGATGCCGACGCCGCGGCAGTAAAGGTCGCGCCCTCGGGGAATAGATAATAGATTTTTTTTTTAGATTTAATAACTTCTCCGGTCGGTTGTCTGCGTGAAGCTAGATATTAAAAGATGGTTATGCACAAAAGAGGGGATACAAGGTGATGACAGTGAAGGCCGAATAATTCCCAGTAATGAAGGAGGTGAGCAGGTGCAGCGTGTGGGGTCAGTGCCTCAAAGTCACCAGCCGAGGATGGAAGCAGGGTAATCTGGTTTACCTGTTTTTACGCGAAGCTTTTCTGTAATGTAGGCCCTTCTGAAGTGAGGGGCAGTGGGGGGCTCGTTCCGATAGCTTTACAGGCCAGAGCCTAAACACAAAGACCCAGAACATGCATAAGCAGTCCAACCTGGCTAGACCAGGCTGGAGATGTGTGTGTGGGGGGGGGGGGGGGGCAGGGGCATTTCTTCATGAAGGTTCAGGGCACCCTGCTGAGATGGAAAAACAGTCTGAGTCCCCTCTGGGGTGCATACATTACAATGGCGACAACGATAAGGTTAATAGCCACCGATTATCACGAGACGACCAGCCAGCAGGGAGCTTAAACACTAAATGGCCACTGAAGAGCTTTAAAGCCTTCCTTGTCAGCAAGTGAATGATGTGGAGGAACCAGTGTTAGAAGGCAATGAGGTGATACCACTTCTGTATATCATAGCCCATTGGAAGAGAAAACCAGCCTGTAATGTGAACGCCGCAAAGCGCACATTTTAAGTCCCAGAACAAAAATAGAAAAAATTATATTTTGCCGTGTTACAAGATGGCTGACTGGTAATATGGAGGCAGTTGCTTGGGGCCTCCCTGAGGCTCAATGCCTCTTTCATTTGAAAAGGTTGGAAGTCCCTGACGCCGTCCCTAAACCTGGCCCCTTCATGGCACGTTTTTGGGCAGGACATCCCACACCTGACTTCCTCACCATAAAAGACCGAGCTGAGCTCTGTATGCTCAGCAATCTTTGATGGTCACATTTTGCTGCTATCATTCAGGAGGCTTCAACTTTCCCTCCTGGTCCCCCTCTCTCGTTTCCTTAGCAGAACTAAACTTGAAACACACCCATGTAGCCATTGTATAGACTCTGGGTGTCTCAGGTGTGGCTAGCGCCATTTCCACACTGGCCAGAATGTGTTACTGCTACACAGTGTATATGCGCCCTGAAAAAAGCAAAGCCAGTATTGTTTAATGATTCCAACCCGAGCATTACTGGAGGGCCCCAGCATAAACAATAAAGCATTTTCAATGCCAACAGAGTTGGCTTTTGTGTAGGCCTGGGAAAGGCATTTTCCAGGCACTGACGTAATGGTAATAACTGGCCACTAATAATAGCAGTTGCAAAATGTTGTGAGTACTTGGATATATAATAGCAGTGCCTGGCAAATGCCTATTCACAAACCAAAACTTTAAACATGACTTAGTGAAGGACACAAAGGCTACTTATAATTCAAGTGTCTGAATGCAGACCTGCTGAAGACATTTGTATTGCACCAGTAGCAAAGTGACAGCTCCAACAAAGCCATTAACCCTCAGAAGACTGCTTTCAAATAACACAGCCAGGCACTTTGAGGATGAGGTCGATAAGCAAGCTCAAAGAGGTCCCAGTAGGATGTGTTTTAGGTGGAGCAAGTTCGGAAAGTGCGTGGGAATGACCACAGGGATTAACATGGCCAAAGGCAGTCAATGGGTAGGTAAATAACCAAGCACTACCTGCAAGCGTTGTGTCCCTCCTCATATGCCGTCTTCCCTTAGCTGTACTCCAATGCAATAGTTTCAGCATCTAGGTGGCGCTTTAGTACCACCTGATAGCCAAAACTAACTAGGTGAACCTCTTGGGCTTGCTGCTGCCCTAGTGTCCGTCCGCACGCAACGGGTCCCTAGAAGGCACGGCAGGTTATGACTGGCCACTCAGTGTCACCAATAAATCTGCATGCCTCATCAAATACATATTTATTCTCTTATTGATCTATTCATTCATTTCTGCGTTTTGTGAGTGCTATTCGTTCTGGATAATGGTCTTAAATGAGACACCGAGCAACTACTAGTAGAGGCCTCTCGCGCGGAGCATGGGCCGTTGCATGTTAGCATGGGCCGTTGCATGTTAGCGGTGACCAAATGTCTTGTTTCTAGTATTATGCTGAGCACTTCTCACCCTGCCTGCTGCATAAAGCATGATCTTTTAATGATGTTTGGTACCACCATGGGTGTAGTTTTAGGGGGGTACAAGGGTGTTTGTCCCCCACAACTTTCGTGGCACACCATTTTGTCCCCCTCATTTGGTAGGGGGCCTTTTCCTTTAGAGGTCATGTCCCGCCCCCAACACTTTCAGAAGAGTCACTTAACTGGGCAAGCCAGAGCACCTAGAAGCTTCACGTGTGCGCCACAGCGCTTCAGTGAATGACATTCTGAGACACTTCACATTGGATCAGACATATTCTGCTCTACAGTGTTAGAACTGTGCATGTGTCTTCAGGGTATCCCGGCCACCATGTGGGCCACAGGTCTGTGTGCTGCCTCTTTCTGTGACCATCACTTTGGGGACATCGCCTATGGTGCTGCAGAATATCTGCCATGACCCACAAAAGCGCAGCACCAAGCTGGCTAGCTATGTGACTACCAACATATTTACCTTAATTTAATTTTGAAAAGGTTTCTCAACCACCCTCTGGGGACGGGACTAGTGTCAAGATTGTCCAACTCCAAGCCTCAAGGGCCAGATCCAGGTCGGTTTTTCAGGATATCCCTAATTAATATCCATGAGATAGATTTGCATACAGTGATTCTAAATATATGAACATTTTTCCTCATGAATATCAATATGGGATATCCTGAAAACCCACAAGGAGGCGTATGCCCGCCATCTATTGGATGGGGATGCGCCTGCGTGGGTCCGCCCACGCATTCGCTAATTTAGAAGAAGAAGAAGAAGAAGAAGAAGAAGAAACCCGTCATCGAGGCCTGGAATTGGACAACCCCGATAGAGACTAAGCATTGCCAAAGATTGTCCGAAGAGGGAACACTATTCCTTGAGCGTCTAGAAGTGGTTAAGCATCTTCCCATTTAGTTTTAATGTGGTTGGAGCTTTTCTACTCTGATGCCTTGAACCTTCCATAGTTTTTATAAAGTGCAATGTAGAACTTCCAAGGAGGCCTGCCATTCACTTGTCACCCACAAATGACTATAAGCAGGGGTCTGGCTTGCCAAGGGTCTCAGGAAAGGCTGTGTGTCTCACACTGCTATCATTTAGGAGACTGACATGGCTGCAACGTGGCCTCCTAACGACCAGTTTTAATGTGGCAGCATCATTGAACCATGGAGGCAACTCACCTGTGACACCTAGTGACCAGTTATCATAATGCACTGGTCTTCTGCTTGGAGGCAGGCAGCTGATATGTAAGCAGCAGTGACACCCACTGGCCAGTCAGAGAATGACATGGGCTGAAGTTTCACAAACATCCTGTTGGCTTTCTCGTGGAGTAAGAGGCCACTGAGTGTCCATTTCATCCGCTGTAGAAAAGTGGGGGGACCAGAAACACCATGCACAAAGACCCCTCCTTCAAGCTCCCCCTGCCCCCTTTGTTAATGGTTAAGATGTGTCCAGCTGGAGCAAGTAGAGTGGAGACTACCTTTCTGTGCAACAGTGTGGCTCTCATGCCAGATGAGCTGATTTTGCGCTAGAGAAACATCGACCTTACTTCAATCAGTAGCGCACCCCATTAAACATGTTCTACTGGAGATGAAGAGGGCAAATGGCGTATAGGGGTGCACAGGACAGTTTAACCAATCATATGCAATTTAAGAAAACAAATGAATTGCCGGGGGATGTGTATCAACAAGGGTTAGGGAACAATTTAACAAGAATTTCAGGTGCAGGCGGGCATACGTCACAAGGCCTCTTGGGACAGAGAAAATCGAGCAGAACCAGGGCTGTGTATTGCTACGCAGCAAGCCCAAATGCACTGGGATGAAGACATAGCAGGTGTGCTTTAAATTCTGCAAAAGGAACGCTCTGGCCTCCTGCGACGCCTGTTATTCATCTCACTGCCACGGTCCATGGAGACGCGTCCCGGCACAGCGCGGAACAACGGCGGATCAATAGGCATTGCCCCTCTGCCAAGGATCAACCTTGGATTTTGGAACGACAGTCAATGTTCTATCGACTTCACGCCATCCACGGAGTCGCGCCACCTGGTGAGTTGCCAGCCGGCACCCTTCCAGGGATCGCGGGAACAGCTTTAAGGTGCCGAAACAACATCAAGGACAGACTGGCGTGCTACCAGCTGCTGGGGCAGGATACTGGGGCAGCCCAGTTGGAAGACTTGTGAAAAGGCCCCTCCAGAGGCCTAGGGTAATTGTGGAGGCAGATGATCAGATCACCTTTACCTCTTGAAGCTGCCCTTGGACTGGTAGGGGAGGATTGCAGGGTGCCAACGACATCAGTCTCGGGAGGATAGCACAGGGGCAACGTGCTCGCCTTGAAAGCAAGATGACACGGAGCAACACAGGTTCAATCCCCGGGTCCGCGCTTTGAAACCTCTGGGTATTAAGCGTGTTATAAATAACCTATCATATTATATCATATGCAGCCCTCCTTAGCCAAGGGCCGATCGCCAGATGCTTTGGTGAAGTGGCCCAGAGGAAATTCACCCGGTGGGGTTTCTAGCCCGCCCAGCCCTCAATGACACTCTGGAAAGCATTTCTGATTCCAAGATACAAAGATTGGCTGGTCCTTTACCAGTGTGGGGATAACTCCAGTGAAGCCAAAATGGCGATGGTGGTGCCAGTATTTCAGAGAAAGGAGAGAGGTTCCTCCATCCGTAGAACGACAGTTACAATCAAATCAGTAAAGGAAGGAAGGATGGATGGATGGAGATGGATGGATGGGGATTGGTGGATGGGGTGGATGTATGGATGGGTGGATGGATACAGTGGATGTATGGGTGGATGATGGATGGATGGATGGGAATGGATGGGATTGGATGGATGGATGATGGATTGATGGGTGATGGATGGATGATTCATGATGGATGGATGGTGATGGATGGGATGGGTGGATGGATGGTTGGGGATCTATGGATGGATAGGGGTGGATGGATTTGTATAAAGTGGCACAAAAAGCTGAATTCCCTCACAATGCTCTATGTTTTTTGACTGACCAGAGAATTCAGAAAAAGTGGGGTTTGAGTTTCTTCCTAAAAGTTCTGGCATTTAGTTAATGCCCAGCTGCTTGGTTGTGATCTGGCACATTGGTTATTGAATGCCTATCTGGCTATGATCTGGCAGCTTGAACAGAACGTGGCCACTTGGGTATGAACCTTCATCTTGCTGTAGGTCATACATTTCTTACAAAGCCCTCCTTCCTGTTGTCTCTGTTGCTCGCTCGGTCCACGGTTATTATCTGGCAGCCTTGGCATGATCTGGCAGCGTCGGCATCACCTGGAACTTTGGTTGTGATCTGGCTGCTGCTTTGTGATCATCCACCTTGTTCCACGGCTTTCGAGGAGATTAGTTAGCAGAATCAGGTCTGCTAGCAAAGCCCTAATCTTAGAGCAGGCCCAATGGCCCCAGGGCATGACGGGAAATCCGTTCAGAATCTGAGGGCACTTTTGACGTAGAGGTCGCTTTGATGGACAAAGACTTCCATCTATTCAAAATCTGATGTGTTTCGCCCTGAGCAGCTCCTCTGTGCAATATGCGCCCCTGGACTCCAGATAAGATTTTGACATAATGCTATTTTGCACCTTATTTTTAGAAGTTAGACATACAAGATTTTTCATGGCTTAAAAAGCAGCTCTCATCGTGGACTAAAGTATTTTTAGGTAAGTAAAACTACAATTAAATTAAATAACATAGTAATTTCTGTTGTAACACATACTTTCTTTGTGCCTAGTAATTACCATAAATGAAATGATATTTTGAAATCTCATAGGCCCTCTTCAGAGCAGGTATGATATGATGTGGCATTTATAACGCGCCTGTTCACAAGTGTTTCTAGGCGCGACAAGACAAGGAGGGGGAAACAAGGGCGGACAAAATAATCTTACTAGGCCTTGTGTCATTCAGATTGCGCAAGTTCGGGAAAGAGGGAAGGGAGAAGTGCAACGGGGGATGGGGAGGTGGAAGTGCAGTTAACTCACAAGTGCAGCCAGCGGGTGACTCATAAGTGCAGAGAGAAGGGACTGCAGGGTTGCAGATACAAACCCTCAAGCCCCTGACAACATGCGTTTGATACTTCATAACCTGGGCTAAACTTGGAAAATCTGCGTGCAAACCCCCATAAACCGTTCCTGCACCCTGCTACACTGTGTATGTGCATCTCTAAATTAGATCGGAACCCCGGTTGCATACACGCACCCTAAATCCGACATACAAACCCACCTCTGAGCTGCGATTTCTATGTGCAAGTGTCTTTACGCCTCTCTTTGGGTGGCGTGGTTATCGAGGGATTTGCATGGCCATTTTGATGCTGAGAGGCTACACGGGTGGTTCCATGAATATGTTTCGTTTGGCGCAATTGTGGGTGTGCGAGGGACTGCCTGCGGACCGTCCCTCGTAATGCCCACTTTTCTGCATGTTCTTCCCCATTTTCTGTGCTCCACCCCCTTCCCAGCCGTCTGCGCAAGCCATGCCCACGCACTCCGTGGTATCTCGTGCAAGGCGCTCGATGGCTCACAGAGACATGCCGAGCCTGTGCCAACTGCACGCAAGTCCTGGAAAAAGTACCGCGCATTTGATTCCATGAATCGACAACAGGATTTTGCACACAGTTTGGCGTGCAAGTTCCCTATTTCCTGCGCAATAAATTCCATAAATCAGGCCATATAGCTCAGTGAGTTAAGTGCTCATTTCAAAGATGTTAATGGCAGTTTCAAATCCCAGAAGTGTCTGCACAGCCATTTGCCCTTCTGATGTCAAAAAATTGCACACCACTGAGCTTAGCAGTCGCGCCATCTTGAAGCATTAACCTCTATGTAATAAGGTGATTTTACCCCGGGTAAAGGCTATCACTTTAAGAGCCACCAGTACTGAGAAGGTTTTGAAGTATCCCTTTTTGTTAGGCTCGAACTGGCCCATAGGTCAAAAGGCCCATGACCGAACCAAAAACACAAAATGCAGGTGTGGACCATTTTTTAGGTGAAAGTGGGCCACTTTTTTGGCCACTGGGGCCCAGTTTGATGAGTCACTTCACTATGTGCTAATAGTTTTGACCAGTGATGCTGAATAAATATTCTTTAAAATTCACAATTTGCCTCACATTTTATCAAAAAACTCCCTCTTGGGTACTATTCAAACAGTATCACAAAAGGAATGAATAGCCATTTGTAACTGTGGCCCACTTTTTAATTGGGGCCTGAGACAATTTTATGGCCCAGTCCGACCCTGCTTTTTGTTTCCATATTCTCCTAATTTCTGCATTCCATGCCAGGCTAGTGACATCGACTGCAACATTTTGTATTAGGAGATAGATATCTCGTAGCCGGAACTTGTACACTGTGCATTAGCAATGCACACTGAAAATAAGCATACACAGAGCCTGATTTACAAAAGCGTTTTACAATGGTGCGGCCCATTGAAAAATGCTTTGTAAATCAGGTCAATAGCGTTTATACTTAAGAACGGCAGTGGTGTTGAAGGCACTATGCCCTGCCGAGGTGGGTTTGGGTAGTGAAAACTTTGACTAAGGTCCCGGCTTTCACATTTGATCAAAAATTGTTGATCCTGAGCACCTAATCTGCGTCAATGCACCTCCGCTTCTTTATCCGACAAAATTGACGAGTCCTAAGAAACAAGGTGGGCATTACTATTAAATACTATTTAAATCTGTAAAACCCAATAAAATGTTGTTATGAAAAAAAAACATACTGTGCGCTTTTACTAAGTCTAGAAATTCTGCAAGGGGCTTCAAGTCACAGAGTTTTTCTATAACTGTCTTCTCATTTGAGCTCATTTGCATACCCACAATGCCTTGCTGATGTGGCTCTGAAATGGAGGTGAACTTCCAGCGATGGTTACTAGGTGTAATTGTGGCTTGTGCGACTTGGCTCAAATGAAATATTGCACTATCTCATTTCAGGTGGAAGGTTTTTTTCACACCTTTTTAAACCCACCATCATTTAGCTGGTGTCTTGTCGTTCAATCACTCAATTAATTGCCTGCACAGGTACTTTATTAGAGCAAAGTGAAGCCTCGACAGTAGTGAGGGACTTTCTCGACTTCAAGGCCTGCTCTTTTAACTCAGTTCTGCAGCATTGTGTCTGTCCTCTCCGGTGTCCCCTGCCTTTCACGCCGTAGATGTTATAACTGTAATTTTCAGTAATCTCCTCTCCTGGCTTGGCAAGCCTTGCCCGCCACGAGCCATACTCACTTCCCGCTGATGGCAATTTCGGAGGCGTGTCACACCTGGAAGAGCGAGCCTTGTCGGGCGCGAGATAATGCAATGTTTTCTAATCTCACACCTGCCTCAAGACAATCTGCCCCATGGGTTGGTCTCCGCAGGGATTTCACAGGCCTGGTCCCACCCCTTTCCAATGACATGGAAGGAAAGCCACACAATTTAATGGAGACGTCTCCCACATTCTTAGTGAAACCGGTTTCAATTCACAAGCCCTCGTCTGATTACGGCAAGCTACCATTACGTGATGTAGGTGCCCTGTCCACCATTTTGGGGCTTTCATTGGTTTGTCTTTTCCCAGCTGTCTAGTCCAGGACAATGTAAACCTTTGGAGCTTGATGGCGGCACGCAGTTTAAGGTGTACCCGTGCTCGTCCCCATTTTTATAAAACACCTCCTTTTCCTTTTCTTGTTTTGAAAACACCCCTTATTTCCTAATTCAAGGAGTCTGTAAACAATTACAACATCCTGATGCTTGAACATTGCTTACCTGCACAAGACTACCAGACATCTCTGTGTATTGCCCTACTTGTCTTCACATCACAGAATTTGTTCACACAAGCATCTTCTGAATAAAATGTGCAAGTGTGCGTGCATTACACTGTTTGAGGCTTATGTGATGCAGGCATTTACTATAGAGAATAAACAGAATGAGGGGTTTTGGAATGCTAATGACCCTTTCCCAGTGATCTGTGACTTGTTATTTTATGTTATTTGGCATTTATGTAGCGCTCTACATATCATTGGTATGGATTCAAAGCGCTTGTGGGTGGGTTGCACGCCCTCGGGGACCGTAGTCCAGGGAAAAGGGCCATTAGCACTTTTCATTCCACACTTGTGTCTGCCCCAGCCCGATAATAGAAGCTAAGACAGCAAGTAAACAGATTAAGGGAATAACCTGGGGCCTGTGAAGCCCAGCTATGGCTTTTACCATCATACTTCAAAGCACTGGTTAATACCAACCTTGAGTACGCAAACAAATAACAACCTTTTGTTAGGTTTTCAAGGAGCCAGACCGTGTTTACACTTCAAAAAAGCACCCTTTGTCACGTTTTTAGGGCAGAGGATGCGTACAACAGACCAGTTTATGTGACACCACCATGCTTTAGAAGCTCGTTTTGTGGAAACAGACTCCGGCCGAAACCTTTCGACCACTACTTCATAGATGTTTCAGGTCCTCTCCGCCATCTTCTGAAGATTCCCAACATGCAGTGGTGACAGGGGCTGGAACCCGAGCGCGACCCAGGGTGCCCTGCCTCTCACCGCTTCATGCAGCAATGGTGGTTGCCATGATAAACATACCCGCAGCCATTTCCGGGGGATCCATATGGACTGCACCTCCTTTTCTTCCTTCGTAAAGCCTGTAGCAATCCAGCCAGTCCGCGGGATCAGAATATTGATCCCCGTGGCCAGGCTTCGCATTACCCACCGCATGGAGGCGTAAACCCCTGCAAGAAAATTCTAGTCCGAAGTTTCCTTGCGGGGGTCTGACACCGTGCTAGGAATGTCTGCAGAATGGGGTGGACACGGACAAAGCCACGGAATGTCTTTTCCACGCCTTTCCTCCGCCACCCCTTCCTGTAGGATGAGGCGGATATCCTGGAGGGGTGGGGGGCTTGTGGGTGCCAGGAGATTCTCCTAGCACGTGCTTCGACACAAATGTATGCATCATTTGTGCTGACATACAGTCCCCAGAACTGTACATTTCAGCTTTTACAATAATGGGGTACGTCATTTGAGCCTTTTTGAGCTGCCCATTTATTTTTGAATAAAGGCCTATGTACATAGTGTTGTTAGCTAAAAAGTGGTACTTCATAGCACTTCACACCTACTTAGCTTTTTCAACAACACCCGACCATGGACTAATTCCAATGGACGCACATACCGAGGCACAGACATCAACTCACAGTACTGCGCTACTGTTAAAAGATGCCAGCCCAAACGCTGGCTACCCACACTCTGAACAGAGCCCCGAAGCTCTCTAGCTTGGTCTGCACTTTAAACAATAAAATAAAATAATAAAAAAATAGCAGGATTACACGCGGGCTACAGCTGCATGGGTAATACAGCTGCATGTTTTACTACTCAACTATGGTTAAAAAAAAGAAGTTTGTGAGGACTGCGATTAAAGTGGGCGACACTAGGACATACTCCCTCAGTTACCGATAGACCTTGAGGAGGATATGGATAGCCATATCCTATGCAGTGGTCAATACGCTCCAGCAGACCCCTGGCATGCCCGTCTGACGAGCAGATACATCAAAGCCAAAAAGCATAGGTGAGATGTTGGATATGTTTTTTTCAGGGATTTAATTATTCGGCCGCAGCAATGCAACTGTTCATATCTCACACCTGAAAACTGCGATTTTAGTAGCAGCCCACATCCCAGACTAACCTCTTTCCACATTCTTAATTTCTGTGGTGGCGTCTTCTACCAAGGGTTACGTCCCATTCCCTGGAACCATTGGGTGTGCCCGTGGGGAAAGGAAAAACGAGCGGCCTTCTATCAAAAGGCTGCTGCTCCATTTCACAGGGCAGAAAAATGGATAAAAGGCGAGACCAGAACCACAAGTCCTCTGACCCATGACCAAAGAAACCTATTTCTTACTTTGGGGGGCATTGAAGGAATTAAAGAGTTCTCAACAGGTATTAAGACCCTTCCCTTTCCTCACTGTGTGAGGATGTATTCACCGTGCACAGAAAATGGAATAGTTATACCTTGGTTTTTAGCTCTAGACCAGTGATATGCAAGCTTCTTTTTGATGAGCCCCCATCTTGAGTAATAATATTGTTGTCTAGTCCCACCTTCAGTAAATGCAGTGTTGCCGGGTCCCCCAGATGCCATATCATACAATATAATAAAAGGCCAGATGTATGTTTGCCCGATGCAGTCATGCGCAGTAGAGACTGCCCGCATTGCCTGTTGTCACCACTAGAGGGAGCTGTTGCCTTACGAATAACATATCAACATTTTTCTTCTCACCACGGTGGCCCATGTACACAGGCTTTCACACTAGTCTGCTTATATTTTCTATCCAAAGCTGTCATCGTACGCCCTTTTGCAGATCCTTACACCTCCCAAGGCCCCCTAGCATGGTCAGCCCCACATTCTGAGGACCACTGCTCTAGAAAACTGCAAGGACAAATTAACACAACACCCCCGGCAATAGCCGGACCGATAAAACTTCTTCAGGGGTGTCGAATGGCAGGAAGGAAGAAGCGATGGAAGTCATCTAAAAAGAAGCAGACTTCCCAGTGGTCCTGCGCCACCTTAGTCAAGGGAGAATTAAACTTGGAGTGGCAAGGGGCCACGTCTGCCCTGCAGTGGGTCCTTTTCTGACGATCCAGACACAGCGTTTCAGCCAAAAAGAATATCCACGCCAGACAAGGCGTCTGATAATTACAGCGAGAGACACCACTAATGCTTAAATGCCAACAGATGGACACACTAGACATTGGGAAGCCCAAATGAAACACCTTCACAAATGATTCCTGGAAAATAACATTAGCTCAGTGCATGACTGCAAGCGAGGAAATCAAAACACAAATCTGGGAGGCGGACTTTCTGTTCATCATGGGCAGGTAGGGAGACGGGGAGAGAGTACATGCTGCCACGGACTTATGGAACAAATAGGGGTGCGGAGCAATGGTTAAAGTGGCCGGGAGCAGATGAGAGCGGTGCTCCTCTACTTTTTAAAAAAAATAATTTTACTGTTCCCATACCTTTATTTTCTAAAGCAACACTTCTGGAATTGTTTAGTTTTAAAATAAAAGTGTAGGAAGAAGTTGAAACTTGGACTTCCGTGCAGTGCATTCCCTTAAATGGCAGGTGCGTTTGTTTAGGGGTTTTGGATTGCACGTGGGGGGGCGTGGTGATGGGGTTTGTGGACCACGGGGGCAGGCCGACAGGGAACATAGTTCCACTACTTCCTTTCCTACACTTCGACCACTGCTGTGGAGTAGCTGCACCAGCAGTCGACTGGAGGGATAGGCAAAGAAGAGATCCAACCAAGGTAACTAATGAAAGTGGGCCACTAATGCATGTTGCTGACTGCTATGATCCTGGCAGATGCAAACTTCAGGGATTCTTGGAGGCAGTGACAGGAACGTCTCGAGAAGCCTCTGCACAACTCTCATAGGGAGTCCAGGATCAGGGCTAAACTGGAGCAATCAGAAGATGCAGGAGGAACCTTCCCAATATAAATACTCATGACTGCCCATCTAAGCTTTGGAAATGCAGCACAGAAGAGACAAGTTTTGGGAACAATGGTTGGCCATGTATCAAATGCTTATTATATGCAATGACTTATGTGAGGGTCTCTAATAAGGGGGAGCAGCAGGCTTCCACCGGTGTGGTGTCTTCTGGAATTTTCCTGTGGTGGTGCGGCAGTCCGAGAACGTTGGCCTTCTTAAGTTCTGAAGTAAATTGCCTCGATGGCACGGAGCCTGGATGTTCCTGTGAAGGGCTGCAACCGGCCTAGTCCTCTGGTAATCACTACTCATCTCTTACGCTTGACCCAGTGGAGTTTTGATGGGCTCTACCTTTAAGGATTAAGTGACTGGTAGCAACCAGTGAAGTCATTCCGATAGGCTACAAAATCGTCTAGATACGCAATTTGGAATGGGGACCAGCAAGACCATCATGCTGTTATAGGAAAGGTTATTTAACAGGTTCATCAATAATGTGGACACCTGACTAAAGGCACTAAAAAGATGCTGCTGTACCCGGCCTAGTCTATTACCTGAAGCAACCTTGCTTATCTTTACATTGGCACCCTAGGGAACCGCAAGGCTATACAAATATTTGATAACTGGTTAATAGATTATTTTATACTCTGTCTCCATTAAAGACCTAATCTCCTACTAGTAAAAAAAACAAGAGGTCTAATAGTTTAGGCTAGAACTTAAGGAGGCAACACTCCTAAGCAAGAGGCCTCCTTATCTAACAGCAGATAGAGTCACCTTAATGATGCATTTAGTGGCTGCCAAAAAGATCATATTTCGCATGACAAATTCTGCTTTTATAAAGACTGTATTTCCTTCAGGAGGAATTATTTAAATGGGTCAGTGAGCTGTGATCTCCTTGTGCTCGGGAGACAGGCATCCCACCTACTAAGAAGCTCTCCAAAGGTCTTGAGCGATTTTCTTTCAAACACAATCTGAAACGTTTAGGATGAAATCAAGTGCAATGTTACTAATAATGAAGGTGTATCACCGGAGAAAAATGACCATGATCCTCTGACCTCAACCATGACTGTTTCCTCCGGGTACTTTCTCCACTGCATATGAAACAGGATCCGCTGCTAGACAGGCTTAGCCACGGTGCTGGACCACCTTTGGAAGCCTGTCCTCCCAAGGTGTTCAAAGATTTGGCCCAATGTTTGACCGTAGATCAGTGGACGTGAAAATCAATTAATGCATCTTTGGCACAGGCTTATTTTCCAACATGAAAGCAAGTGATGATTTAAATGACATCTCTAATCACCACTCAATATCAAATGTTCCTTACCCGCCAAACTATTAGAATGCAATGTCAAATCCCAGATTCAAACATACGTGGAATCCCAAAATGCATTGGATGCGAGTCATGCAGACTTTCACCGATCTGGTGGCATGGAGTCAGTTGTAGAGAAGCGGATGTATATGTCATTGATGGAACCCGCCACTCACCTCCAACATATTGGATGAAGAATAGGAAGGCACTGTGCATGAGACGTTATGCACTCAGACAACCATACCGAATGTACCCTCAAACTGAAGTGGTAGCAGGAGAGTTACAGCCACCGGTGAATATCGAAGAGCGGTAAAGGAAATCTGACAGGTGCAAAGTGATGTCATTAGGAGAAGACATGATGACACACCAACATGATATGAGAATACTTAAAGAATGAGGATGCAACAGAAGAAGCAAAAGTGAACATGTATACGAAAAAGAAGAAACCATACGTACAAGGAAGATAAGGAACCAGTTGAGTAGTAAATGGATATATGCAGAAATGCAAGGCAGATGAGTCATGTAGAAGCTTGCTGCAGTAGAAAACAAAACATGGGTAAACGATGATAAGCAATGTACGCAGGACATATGTCTTTTAAATTAAGTAATGAGCAAACATTTGCAAATGCCAAATCTTGATGATTAAAGATGAAGAAAGCATATGTGAGACGGAGCAACCAAGTCTTCAGAGGATGAAGTGGGAAATGGCACCCGACATAATTGAATCAAATAGCACTAAATAGAAAGGTGAAATTGACAAAATCATGGTCTCTTCACACGTTGTACAAGACCAGAAAATAAGTCCTATTCATAAGTCCAAGACGAAGGTAGCGATGTAACTTAACTCCCTTTAAAGTTCCAAGGAAGAGACAATCATGCAAGGTCATGAACAAAGAAGAGGCCTTGGCTGAAGGCTTGGCTGGTGAGAGATGGTAGACTAATTGAGCAAGTGGACAGTAGTCTGACGTTGTTCTCTGCACCTGGGCTTTGTTTTGCTTATGTGCTGCTAACCAACCGAATGTCTAAGGTTGGGAGAGAATGCCAACCAATCATGAGGGCCTATGCAATGGTGAGTCTACATTGTTGGAGAAGCCAATCCGCTGCTGTTCTGCTGCTAAAATCTGTATTATACATAGAGGATGTTGCAGGAGTGCCTACCAGATAAAGGGCAGCCAATTATATTACTAACACTTATAGAAACTATATGTAGATATGTTCCCCTAACCAATCCCTCCGTCCAATAGGTTTGATTATTTACCACGTATGAAGACGTCAGAACTGACGTACACCAAGGTATAAAGCCTTTGTGTAACTGAAATGTAGTTGAGAGTGTGTGGACTACAATTTGTTGTTCATAAGGTTTCCATACTTTATTGAACTGATCATAAAGTAGCATTTTGCCATATTCTTTGAGTCTGTCTGGTTATTTGTGTGCAAGATAATTTATTATGGTAATCCAAATCTGCAAATGAGAACGCCCAAAGCTGCTAGAGCACACTGTACTGCTAGCTACAGTAGATGGTTTTCGAAACAAGGAGTACTTGAGCCATTTGATGGCCCTGGTGCTCCTGATTTTATCAACTGCTTTTGATGCAGTTGCCCACACAATCTTGTTAGGTTCAACTTTTTCGAGGTGACTGGTCTGACACTACATTGATCACCTCCTTTCTTAAGAATAGGTTCTCGGTCATCTCGCTTCCTTCGTTCATATCAGAGTTTAAACCATCGGGTTGTGGAGTCCCAAAGCGTGCGGCGTTGTCACCTTTACTTTTTAATATTTATATTCTCCCACTAATGGCTAGTAAAAAACTATGACATTGCCTTATATAATTATGATGCTGACACCAAACTGATAGCCAGATTAGGCAATGCAAAACATGTTTAAAGCCGATTATCCTGCTCTGCAATATGAAATAGTCTGAGAGTCATTAGAGAAGAGACAAGGAGGGACAGGGGTGGTGACGAGGCTGCACCAATCACAGCCTGGTGGAGTGGAACCCCAACAAGTGGGTGTGAGTCAGGCAGCAGCCTACGCCTCAGCATGCCCCCAAGAACACACCCTTCTATGCCCCCCACAGAGGCCTTTTTTCGCTGGCTAAACCATCCCAGAGCCCCTTGCATTCCATAGCAGGCAGAAAAAAGGCTGTACTGTGGGCAGCAGGAAAGATGGAAGAAGGTTTGAAGGAATGCACTGTTATTGATGAAAAGATTGTTCTAAAGTTCCACGTTCTTAGTTCTATTATGGCTATCGCCCCCGCTTGTGGCCATACACTGCCGGTAACAGACCAGCAGCCCATGCTTAAGTAGACCCAAACAAAGCCCCTCAACAAGGGGGTGAATGCTAGTTGCATCCCGGGGCTTTGTCGAGTGTGCAAATATTATTTGTATGTTTTACAGGAGACAGGCTCTACGTCTATTGTCGGCACCCTGTCTCCCCTAAAAATAATAAAACAACAAGATGGCCGGCCGCCATAGATAATAGATCAAGTCCCTTTTCTAGTTTTATGACAGTTGCAATGGAAAGGAACGCCCTGAAGTCGGAGCCGAAGTTCTCAGCAGTTAAGTGGGGTGGGAGCATTTGTGAGATGATGTACGGGTGGGTGTGTGGGGGTGATATGGGGGATGGTGGTTCTGGGAAACTGGCGAAGGCACCCAGTGAAGGGCCTCGTGGCTCAGAAAATGCAGGTGGTGCACGGTGTGTTCTCGCGCAACTTTCCAGCCACCTGAATGCCTGAGCGCGAATGAGAGTTCTGCTGCAGTGTGAATTAAAAAGAAAGAGAAAATGCATACTATTAAACTCTGCGTCTTGCCTTAAAATCTCTTTAGTGGTCGCCTTGCTGTTGTCTTTGATAGACTCTGGCCAATCACTGTACCAAGGAACACATATGTATTGATTTTCATTACTTCATTGTCTAGGGAATGCTGCAGCCCTTTTTGTGTCAGGCATAAGAAAAAGGGAACACTGTATTCCAATCCTACATAACTTATGCTGGTAGCCGGGTGCCTGCCGTGCAGATTTTAAGATTCTATTTTTGGCGCAGAAAGCCTTCTATGACGAAGGAGCTTTTCTTGTTAAGGATAACTTGCAGCTCTCGCTGGTGGCCATTATCCCATTTTTGAAGAAACTTACAACATATCTGATTGCTGTTTATTTCAACTCTTAGTCTGAGGATGTGTGTACCGCGCCTGAAACATGGGTGAACATTTCCAAGTGCCAGGAGGCCGCTTGTGGCCATCGAGCACTATAGAAATATCAGCATATTACATTTCATAACGTGGTTCTATGTCATCTGGTCGAAAACATTTCGTTTTGTTTTTACTGGTAGATTTTCCTGCAAATATATGTGGGGGGAGAACCCTGCAGCTTCGTTTTAACCCCTTTACATTAGTTATTCACCTAAACCCACCACCCAAATATATTTGATGCAAAATTCGTTAAAAAAGCTTTGATTCATTCTTCTTCGATGAAATTTCCTACGGCAAAACCTCCCTATCCCTCATAACGAAGGCGCGGCGCCACCATAGGCTAGTCCGCTATAGTACTCTTGTATTCCGAAGCAGATTGGAATACAAGTGAATTATGAGACCTCCTTGTCCAATTTTGGTAACGTGGACAGAATGGCAGGCTTATCTCCGCAAGGTTGTGGATTGTTCGTTAGTTGCAACACCGCAAAAAAAATACAATTATTACCCAAAGATAAAAGGGACAGTCCAGTCAAGGGTGTAAAAAATATCTACTTTATTATTAGTACAACAGACAGTTCTAGCACACTCCAAATACAACCCACCCTGTAAAGGAACGCAGAGGACAGACAGATTTTCAAAAGAAAGGGATGCAGTCTGAATAATGACAGGAGGGTAGTTGGTAAAGTAATCAGTCTAACTGTTCAAGGTTATTCGGTTCCAGCACTAAGGGGGAAAATGGTCATAACTGCAGGGGCCTTTGGAGAAGGACCAGGGGGGCAGAATCGCAATGTACCTGGTGCTGAAGAAGCTCTTGTTGCTCGACAGCGTTGAGGCTGTTCCAGCGTGCTTTGCAGCCCTTGAAGCAGAGTTAGTAGTGGAAGACCGCTGCGGGTACCAGGAGGCAGGCAGTTCGGCAAGCGAGGCTGGTGGACATCTGAAGCTGTCCGGCGTGGTGGCTCCGGGCCAAGAATCGCTGTGTCTCTGTGCTGGTTGGCAGATCTGGAATGCTGGTCGAGGTGGCTCGGATGGCTCTGGTGACTGCGGCATGACAACAGTCAGCAGTGCAGCTAGATGAGGTTCGAGAACTTGACTGTCTTAAAAATGTCCTTAAAGATGGATGATGGTTGTGTGGCACTCCTCCTAGCGTTTTTGCAGGGCTCATGTCCTTTCAAGGCAGTTGGCCCAAAACACAGTAGAGTGTTTGCAGGCAACAGCCTTGTCCTTTGTCCAGATACTCTCCTGCACTTTCCACCTAGGAAGCTTGCTAGCGGAACCTAGCAGGGCACGCTGTGTGCTGGCTGGGTACCGGTCCTGGAGCTGCTAGATGGGTCCTCTGAGACCAGTATTTAACTTTGTTACCAGGGAGATGTTTAGCGGAGGGATCTTGCTTCCCTCTTGGAACTCCTGGCCTTCCTTCACTGGCGGAAGATGTAAGGTAGACTGTACCTTCAGCCCCGGTCCAAATGATTCCTTCTTCTTACTCCTTTCAAAATCGTCAAATGATCTGCTAAATGAGGGGTTTGGCCCTCTTTTAAAGCCAAATGGGCCCGGTGATTGGTGCAGGCCAAGCCTACCTTAATGAACCAATCCGGGGTCCTCAACAGCAATCTTCTGTTATGCATGAGGTCAGAACCAGAGTTCTCTGCAACAGGACAGACAAGGGTTGACAACATATACCTAAGTTGCATGCATCTTCCTGTCTGTTGTGGATCAAATTGTCTCTCTGGTTAACTGGGCCCTCTGTGACTTTTTAATAAAGTGCAGGTCTCCCTTGAAGTTTGTGCTGGGAGCAGACATCCTGTCTCCCCTAAATCACATCCGTCATCCCTCTGAAAGCGCTCTGCTCTGCAGGGACACCTGTGGTAGCTGCTGGACCCAGACAGACCCTTCACTGTCTTTCATACTGAGAGGTGGGAACTACCTTCAAGGTGACACATTGCATACCAAAGGATTTTAGTCCCACCTTCCTGTTATCTCTTCCGGCAACAAAGCCTCTCAGGTTTGCCTCAATTATCTCGTTAGTATGCACTGCCACCAGCCAGAGTAGACAAAATGAATGCAGATCTGTGGAGCCTTTGATATTTAAATCAGCCTGCCCATGGCTGGTAGAAGGTGTGCCTTTCCCCCTTCTTGAGATGCTTTTATGTGCCGGGAGCTTCACATTACAGCTGAACATGACAGGGGCAGATGGCGCCTGTAGGCGGTGTCTTCCCGGACACGTGACTATGCTTTTTGTGCGGGAAGCAGATGAAATGTGCGTGGAATGGCCTCGCACATTTCTTTGAAGCCGAACTCCCATCATTCATTTTAATTATTAAAAAGCCAAAAAAGCCCAGAGTGCACTCTCCCCGCGTGGATGGTCGAATTCCTCACAGCTACATGATGAAATTCAGCCACGTAAAGCTGAAAACAACTATGTGTTAAGTGCCTTTTGACATTATGGACGTTTTGTAGAGTCTGGATGTGTATTATATGTCAGTTCCAGAGATCTGGTGCTTGTTCTGAGACAGCAGGTACCACCATGGCTTATTGACATACGCCCACAGAGCAGGCGGCAACAGCCACCTACCATGAGGAGGTCCTACCAACCCCTGCTAAAGGAGGCAGTCATTTCTGCCATGAGTCCTATACACACAGCGACCCAGCTTATTGCCATGCACTCAAAGAGAACAGGCGGCCACTAGCCACGTACCATGAGACCCTAGAAATCCACCTCTATAGGAGGCGGCCCATTGCTGCCATGAGTCCTATACACACAGCGACCCAGCATGTTGGCATTCACCCAGAGAGCAGGCGGAAACAGCCCCCTACCATGATGAGGTCCTAGCAATCCCCTCTGAGCGAGGCAGTTCATTGCTGCCACGGGTCCTATGGAAAAAGCAGCCTATCCTGTTGGTTTTCACCCAAATGCAGCAAGCTGCTGCTGCCAGTGCGACCCCATGGCTGTCGCAACTTGTGCGCGTCAATAGATCCAGACGCGGAGGCACCGTCTCTCCATGTGGGGCGGGCACGCACTTGATGAATTGCGCACAATCTTATTTCGGTTCCCATGGATTTTCCACCTGTCTCAAGCTGTTCTCTGGTGCCGGAGCCCACAGGGATGGCCTTCGTTTCCACGAGTTCCTGAGGCTTTTTCATTTCTGCAGTGCCAACACTACCCTGGGTTTCTTAAGTGGCATCGTTTATCACTTATGCCTTTCCTCCTTAGGTGCAGGGGACAGGACAATAGGTCTGTGTTTTGTGTGTGTGTGTGTTGGGGCATGTGGCATGGAGGGTGGTTTGATGGGCCTTATTCCTCACAGGAGGCCACCGGTTCCAGATCTGCCAATCCTCTGTATCTCTATGTTACGGTCAGGTCCTTATATCATGATATGGCACCGCCCAGCTAGCTCCTGTCCGTTAACATGCTCTGGTAGCGTCAGTGCTTTAAGTGGGCCGGGGCCAATCAGGCCGGGCCCCGGCAGTCTCCAAAAACTGGGACAGAGCTGGGGCCCTGCTGGGGCCCCCCGGTCCCACCACATCACGGCAGGACACATTACCCCGCCACGGCTGCAGCTGTGACGGGAGATGCGCCGGCCATTGAGTCAGGCAAGCTGACAGAAGTGCTGTAGCTGACTGGCACTGTAACTCCCTCTGGTGACCCCTTTGTTTCCACTCCCCAGGTCACCGAGGTGTCTTTTACCCTCTGCGAACCTGGGGACTGCGGGACATATTTCTGTTTAAAAAAGAAGGCTTAAAAAGTGCACAAACCATAGTAAGGCACACAAAGAAATATATAAATGTAAGCATTTATATATTTATGTGTGTACCTTACCATGGTTTGTGTACTATGCGAGCCATCTTTTATAAAAGGCAGTGAGCCCAATTTGCATTTATTGATCAGCACGTTTTCATGCTAATTAATTGTCACGGACACATTTCAAATGTGACATGTCGTCATTCTTAGGTTCCCAAAATGCTCTTGGGGTTTATGCAAATTAATCAGATTGGGTTCCCTGAAGAGGTAGTGTGGCTCTTGCCTTGGTCTGGGGCTCTGCCCATTATCTCCGCCCACATAATCCACCTCCGCCCCCACGAATGGGGGAGGGTTCCCAGAGTAAAGTCTCCCCATTTCCAGCACTCCTCACAGGGGCCGTTGTCTTAGCTGTGCTGCTGTGGCGCGTGAAAGCTTTCCAGGAGCGATTCCCTGGTCCCAAAGAGGCGAAACGTCAAGACGGGCTCTATTACACCTGGAGCCATCAGAAGCAATAATCCAAGCCTCTTGGAGCCACTATAGTCAACAGACTAGGACTTTCTGCTGCTCTGGGTGTTTATTCATTTATAAAATGGACCGAGCGCGCTGTTCAATTTAAAACTGCAAACACAATGAAACAGGACAATTCCAAGAAAAGCAAAGAAAATCATTACAGTCAAACAGGACCAGCTGAAGGATAAGCCAAGGAATATAAATGGCCATTGTGAGAAGTAGGATAGAAGGGAGAGGGCGGACAGAAAGAGGGAGAGGATTGCATGCGCGAGGGGCAGGGGGACGAGCATGTTGGAAATGGGGGATCGGTTCTGTCAAGATGCCTTGATTCCGAGTGGATCTCAACCGTTCGGCACTATGAGTGGATCTTGACCTAGCGGCACTATGGGTGGTTCCCGAGTCCCGACCCATCGCCACTACGAGGGGTTCTCGACCCATCGGCACTACAAGTGGATCTCGACCCATCGGCAATATGAGAGGAATCTCGACATGTAGGCATGAGTGGATCTCTACCCATTGGCAATCTGAGTGGATCTTGACCCATAGGCACTATGAGTGGATCACGACCCATAGGCACTAAGAATGGATCTTGACACATCTGCACTACGAGTGGTTCTCGACCCATTGGCACTAGCCACTCCGAGTGGATCTCGACCCATCGACACTGCAAGTTTATCTCGACGCATCGGCACTACGAGTGGATCTTGACCCGTAGGCACTACGAGTGGATCCCTACCCATTGGCACTATGAGTGGTTCTCGAACCATCTGCTCTACTAGTGTTTCCCGGCACCATTGGCACTACGAGTGGATCTCAACCCATAGGCACTATGAGTGGATCACGACCCATCATCACTGCGAGTTTATCTCAACCCATCAACACTACGAGTGGATCTTGACCCATAGGCACTACGAGTGGATCTCTAAACATTGGCTCTATGAGTGGTTCTCGACCCATCACAACTACGAGTGGATATCAATCTATCGGCACTATAAGCGAATCTCTACCCATTGGAGATGCGTAACCCAGCAGCCAGAAAAGCAGGCTGGCCCAACACCACTGCCTCATAGGTAATGCAGCAGATCTTGAAAAATACATGAAAGTGAATGCCCCACACAGACCAGTTGTGCCAGGGGAAGGCAGCGCATGCGAAACTGCTGCGCAATTTACCCCACGCCTATCAATTCATTTGTGGTTTGATGACTCTCTCTTGCAGTCATGTAAGCGTGGAAATGAATATATTTCCAGTTTTAAGATGTTTTAGAACGGATGAGTACATCTATTTTCTTCCACAGGTGGATAGTTCAGATCTGAATATTGTTAGATAATTATGTTATGTTATGTTGACTCTACCACCCAGGGGCAGCCTCCAGGTGCTCTGTGCAGACAGGAACATGTTCCAGAGCTGACAGCCATGATTGTAAAGAGAAGTTTAGGCTTGGGCTAAAAATTATTATTTGGAGAGGTCCCTAAAACAGTACCATTGGTTATGAATAATTCAAAATGTTGCATCCATCACTCTTGAGTTTTGTGTGTTTCACCCTGAGTAGGACGGGTATGCCCAAAGTTGGTCTTGAGCTTTCTGGCCAAAGACTCCCAAACTACATCTCATCCTTGATGACATCCATTGAGGCCACAATTTGTCTGGGGTTGCATGTGGTCTCGCAGAGAAGGGATGTGGCCTAGCAGTTCGGCTGTACTGTTTCTTTTGTGGTCAGAGGAATCCGGATTTATATATGTTGATTCCTGCTTCTGTAATGGGATGGGAGGCTGAAATAGAAAAGTGCTGTATTCACCCAGAACAATGGCAGTGGTTATGATTGATTCAAACCCTTCCACCTATCACTGGCTTGGGGGACACAATCTCAAGCGAGGGGATCACTCTGCAAGACCCACAGAGCATGAGGACTTGGTTTGAGGCTTACTGGATCACGGGAACTACTCCAGGCTGGCATGCCATGCATTTGAGATATTCCGTGGGTCCAGCAGGTCAAGCAGTCCTCTTCACTAAACCTGGAGCAGATAGAGGAACATGGCCATCCACCTCACCTGCGAAACAAGAGAAGAACAACTTATTCCCGGGTTCCTTCAAGCAAGGCTCAGCTGCTTCAAAATTGCTACTGTTTGGTAAGTGTTCCAGCTTGATTGTAAATAACTGATTGGAGTCCCACAATTGGTGTTATTTTTTTTTAACTAATTCAATAAGCTGCCCACACTTTCAGCACCATGAGACGGTCTAATGCCACCAGCGTTTCTTTCTGGTAAGAGCAGAGAAACAGTTAGGCGTCGTGTTAGTCCAGTTTTCAAATCAAACAAAAGCCAAGTTTTGAAACCTTTTATTGGACTAGCTGAAAATATTATGCTGAGTTGGTAGCCTCGAAGTCCCAGAGGCCTTTTCATAGGATGGTGCTCGCACGGCAAATGAGCAAACAAAGAAAATCACAAACAGAGCAGGACATCAGAAAGGAGCGAGAAAAAAAGTCAATGGATTCCTCCACTTTCAATTCTGTGGCTGCAGGAAGGAATTCAGCCCTGCGTGGCCCCTTTATGCAACTAATGCCCACTTGGATTGGTGTTAATTAAATTTGACTATTATCTATTTTTATGAAACTCATGCCTGTGATTTTTGAGACTCACGATTATCTAGATAGTAAAAATATATGCTTAAAGAGAGATTAACATATTTCTAAAGTATGTACTACAGTTCTAATAATAATAATTACAATTATTCTTGATTGAACAATTATTGACTGTGAGAACTGGTCTTACTTTGACCATTGAATGACACATGGGGATTTAGATCCCACAGGAGTGCAGGAACGTTTCACTCTTTGGCAACAAGGGGTCTATTTTTCAAATTCCCTTTTCCAAAGGTCCCTACGGTAAGAAGGGAACAGACACATACTCAACCACTGAGATGCAGCTCTCATCACTCAGGAATTACATTTCAAGCAGAGCCGTGTTATTCACCCAATGTTTGGCATCTAATGCATAATGTCTTCTAACACCTAAGCACGGCGAGCCAAATAAGTGGAACCCAGTATCAAAGAAACAGTGATGCTGTTGCCGAGAAATTCCAAGATCTTCGATTCAAAGGACCACAGTGAAATTCCTTTCCTCTGTCCCTCAAAACCAAAGATGGCTGAAATTATAGCTCCAGTTCATTCCTCCTTTTCTCGCGCTGCTCCTAAAATCAAATGACTTTGATCTTCTCCAATGGGTTATGCTGGGAGACCGTGTTCTGCTTGCCTTGACTTAGATCCAATAATTCAGAGGCATGGGGAAAGTCCACACATAATCTAAGGTGATGTATGATATTAGCTCAGGGAAACGATCCAACCTCCCTTTCCGCCACTTGCATTATTAGGCGGATGTCAATATTTGGTTAAGGGACACAATCTTTATGACTTCAAAATAAAAACTCAAGCTTTGCACCTTTGGAATCAAGGTGCACCAGTCAGTGACCAGGAAATGTGGGCTGCTTTTGTATACGTGCCTCCAGTTCACTATCACCTCCACAGTGGTGGCCATTTTCTCACTTGCTGAATCCACCGGCTACCACTACTTTGCGAGCCGTCTCCCCTCCTCTTTCCATGCCATGTTCACCCTTCCTTCACTCCTCTCCCTGTCCTTTTCACTCACCTGTATGTGTCCACTGGCTCAGCAGCTAGCTGCCTCTCCTCCCTGGCCACTGTGGCACACATTGGGATCACCGCTGCAGCCACGCTGCCACATTACTCCCACACTTCCCTCCAGTTCGTTATTTTTGTTGTTGTCCACCCTGCTTCTCCTGCCAATTTGCAGGCTCTCCTCAGGTGCTCATGGCGTTAAAGCCCTTCCCGGTGAGATGCCCCCTGGTAATAGCCCTCCACCCACAGTAAGGCCCTCGCTCTGCTGTTGTCGTTACCTCGGGACGCAGGCAATTGACAGGTGGGACACCTTGCCTGGAGCAGCATTATGATTTAATTTTGATTCAGACTCCTCCTCTACCAACATTAAGATGCTCTGAACTATGGTATTAGCAAACTTGATCGTGGCCCAAATGAGCTTTTCAGAATCAACCAAATTATTTTGCTTGAAATCTTTACGAATGTCGGTGAATTTAAATTAAATATAGATGTGGGGTGAGGTAAGGGAATAGGTTAAGATGAGGGGAAGTGGGAAGTGTATTATTGCAGTATTACGCCAGTGAAAATTCAGTGCATAGTCATTTTTGCGGTACAAAATGACTTTGCACTGGCTTTTCATTACAAAAATACACTTTGCACAGTTCCATGAATCAGGGTTTGTGTCGGCGGTGCAAAGTCAGTTTTCAGCAGTGCAAAGTCAATTTGAACCGTGCAAAAAATTGTAACCAACAAGCCAACCATTAACCTAACAGATCAATTCAATGAAGAAGCCTTCGCTGATCTTCAACCAATCAGCATCACCAGAGAAACACCGCGATTGAACAGCCAAGCTATGAATCTTGCAGACCGCTTCAATGAAGATGCAGCTTTTGCTGATCTTCATCCAATCAACATCAATGCAGAAGCACCCCGATTGAACAACTACAAACCAAAACAAGGAACAACTAATAAACAAAACCACACCAAAAGATCCACTGCAATTTAATCAATGCAATGTCAATGTCCAAACATCCCAACAAAATATACAACCTCCTATGTGACGGAGGTATCGACATCCTATTTGTAACTGAAACATGGCTAGATGACAATTACAAGATCACCCTCAACAACTGCCTGCCTGAAATCTTCAAATGCGTCCAAGCAAACAGAAAAACCAAAAGAGGGGGGGGGGACTGGCAATCATCCACAAGGAACACCTTGCTATCAAATTGGAAGACCCATTAAACATCGATAAATGTGAATCCTTAATCCTACGCCTATCAGTAAATCCCAAAACAAACCTGAAATTCATACTGATATACAGACCGCCAACCTATGATACAAAATTCGTAATCACCTTCACTGAAGCAATCACCATCCTAGCCATCGAGCATATGTCATGATCCCTGCTTCCAAGGGGTCAGGACTTGCCCCACGACCTTGGAAGCAGGCCCATGACTCTGATCCCAGGAACCAGCCAGTCCCTATAGGGACCCTCTGGACCTTGTCCTGGCGCCAGTGGCGCCAGGCTCATGATGGTGACTGGTCCCGGCACAGGAAGCGCCGGGCTCATATTGGATAAGAGTGCTTGGTGGACCTACCTGTAGCAGACCATGCTGCTTACTTACCAGCTAACTGGTCTCCTGATCCTTCTCTGCCTGGAACTACTTTTTCTGTCTGGGTGGAGCAGGAGCCACTCCCTGGAAGCAGAACACAGGAACTCTTTTAGAAATCTGGAACTCTTTTCTTACCTGGGTGGGGCCGTGGAAGGAGACGCCTAAGCACTACAGAAGGCTATTTAAACCACACCCGATTGGTTTCACGTGCTTCGCGTTATTCTGCATCTGCAGCAGGACGCTCACCGTGTCAGCTCCAGGAAACCTCCAGCTCCAGATCCTGTGAACACGAAATAACCTGCTGGAATCCAATCTTCAGTCTTCTTCAGTCTTCTGCAGCTCCTGCAAAACAAAGGCACAGGTTAGGCTAAAGTAAAGGCAGTGAATCTACTTACCTAATCCAACGGCAGCATCCAAGGCGCCTTTTTCTGCCTTTCTCTTCCGGCATCCGACATCTGCAAAGAGAGAGAACATCGGTCAGTAATATTCAACTACAAGTTCTGCTTACCTGTGTTACGCCCGTTCCAACTCAGCTCGCGCTGCATTCCGGCACCTGCAAGGCAAGATACATCGGTTAGTAACGCTTAGTTACAAGACTGCTTACCTGTGTTATGCTCGCTTTCAATCTGTTCGCGCTGCACCTCAGCACCTGCAAAGACAAAAGAGACATTACGGAGCATTCTCCAGCGCTAGTGCAGTCTTTCTACTTACGTGCCATTAGAAGGATAATCTTCATCGTCACAGCATCTGAAAAGGGAAAGACATAGACTTTACAGACTTAAGACTTTTGAAAGAGAAGAGAACAATGCAAAAGGAACTTTAATACTTACAAGGCACGCTCGTGCATTAACGGCGTCTTCGCTCTCAGCAAATCCTCTGCTATCAAGAGGCAGAGCTCGCATCCAGTGAAGCAACTGGATCCAGCGCCCCTGCATAAGACGCAGGATGGAGAGCCCGGCATTTACCTATATAAGGTAAGCGCAATATCAACCCAGTTCCACGGGGAAAGAAAGGGCGAGAGGGGCTAGGAACTTTCCGAACCTTCCAAACACTAATACCTTGGTTTACCCTTGCAGACATCTCACTCTTCAGCTTAAACTGTCGGTGGGAAGGGGGCCCAGTCCGGGAGCAAAACGAACCCTGCGCCTAACACTGAAGACAGTATCCTCCTCGCCAGATCAAGACCTGCGCCTCCGGGGGAACCAGGTGAGCGTTACAGCATAATCATCTGATCGTCCTCAGAGATTTCAACATCTGGCAGATCAGTCAACTAGCAGCAATGAATCTACAACAACTAGTCAAAAGAGCAACCCACTCGGCAGGACATACACATGACGCAATCTTCGCAAATAAAGAACTCATTACCACTGCACCCCCAATTCAAATACTTGGGAGAGACCATCTCATCATTCCCTTTGTAATCACAATGACCACTCCAATGAACAAACAACGAGACAAATCACTGATCACCATGAAAAGAAACTGGAGGACCATCACAAATTCCAACCTAGCTAAGCTTCTGGAACTCAGCAAACCACAAGCAACAATTATGGAAGAAGCTGACCTTGACAAAAAAGTAGCTCTACTCCACACCTGGATCATAACAACGATTGACGAAATTGCCAAAGAAAAAACATTCACTCCTTCACGTAAAAGAGCAATGACAAAATGGTTCACCCCACTACTCAGCACCATGGAAAAAAAAAACGAAAACTAGCACTAGAATGGAGGATCAAAAACGACACTGGAAATAAACTGAAATGTCAACAACATATCTGCTCATACAAAAAGGAAATACAAAAAGCAAAGAGGAAATACTACGACAACCAAACTTTTAAATCTCCAAACACCCAAAAAGAACTCTTGAAAATCATAAATGAAATAAAAAATCCACCTGGCTGCAACAACACGCCAATACATCGATGAAACTATGCAATGACCTAGCAGACCACTTCAAAAACAAAATCATTACCAGCTAACAAACTAACAAACTATACAAAACAGACCATGTGATCAGACTACGGAACCCAGCTATCCTCACGAGGAACATCCGAGCAACTACGAAGCTTCCCTGAAATATCAGTGGAGACTTTCGTCAAACTGGTAAATCAAAGCAACAAAACAGGTTCTCCTCAGGATCCCTGCCCCACCGGACATGTACAAATCAATATGCCACAATGCTTCAAATCAGCGTACATCAGGCCGCTACTCAAAGATACAGGAGGAAACGTAGAGGACCTCTCCAACATCCCCTATAGAGCCAAATTACTGTAAACGTACATATACAAAATAACCCAAGAATTCATAGAAGAGCACTGCCTACTAAACTCATAGAAGAGCACTGCCTACTAAACCAGGCACACGTTAGTTTCAGGCCAATGAGAGGAACGTAATCAGCTCTCCTCTCAATATGAGATGACCTAAAGCAAAAGTAGACTCAGACAACAATAATGCCCTGATACTTCTAGACCTCTCTGCAGCATTCACCACAGTTAACGATGACATCTTCATCACAAGATTAGAAGGATTGGGAATAACAGACACTGCCCTAATGTGGATCAAATCATTGCTAGCAAACAGAACAGAAACCATATGGATGAAACCTTGCAAATCCAACCCAAGGGAATCCACATGTGGAGAACCACAAGGATCATCCTTCTCCCCGTTATTATTCAACATTTACCTATCTCAACTAATCAAAATCATCAAAAGATACGGTCTCGCTTGCAACAACTACGCCGACGACACACAAATAGTCTTCAAAATACAAGACACACAAGAAGAAAACACAACACCAAAATCAACCCAGGCAAAACAGAAATAATGATCATCACAATAAAAAAGGAAGACAACCACTACATCCCTTGGCCAAGGGAACATGGTACAACCCTAGCCCCATCGTCCACTGTAAAAAACCTGGGGATCCTGATGGACAACAAACTTACTCTAGAGCCACAAGTAAATGCTCTACTCAAGAAATGCTTCTTTCTCCTGCGAGCAGCAAAAAGGATCCTACCGTTCCTGTATTCGCCAACAAAACACTTACCATTATCGCTCTTGTCATGTACAGAGTGGGTTATGCCCCTAGCCTATACCTGGGTGTGCCTGAATGACATCTAAAAAAACTACTACACATACAAAATGCGGTGGCGAGATTGCTTCTCAAACTACCCCGAAGAGAACACATCTCACCTGTGCTAAAAACAATACATTGGCTACCAATAAAACAATGAATCAAATTCAAATCAATGTGCCTCATGCACAGAGCACTCCACAACCAAGGTGCAGAGTTCCTGAGAGATAAATTACGCCTACACCAACCCACAAGAACGCTCAAATCAAGCAACGACATCCGCCTGGAACTGAAACCCTACAACAAAAGAAAACTCAAAGGATCTTCTTTCTCTCACCAAGCACCGAAAACTTGGAACGACTTACCAAAGAACATACGTAACACAAGAAACCACCTACTATTCAGGAAACTGCTCAAATCCTGGTTCTTCACTGCGTAACTATAAGGCCGCTCACAGGGGCACAAACATAGCTAAAACAATGATGAATAAAGACACAGATCCCGGACTCCACCAAGTAATCAACTACAAACAGAATCTAAGGAAGACATTCTACGACATACCAAACTACAAACTGAGAGATAGCTATGATAGGATGACACTAAAGACTGAATACATAGTCATACTAAGACAGAAGGACAAGGACGATTCATCAATAGCACCCTGGTCCCGCATTACAACCGAGCTCCAACAGACCTCCGTCAAAATAGATAGCGAGGGAATAGGGGGCAGCCAATCCACAGAACGAACACCAGGGGGTGGGGGGGTTAGACATACCCAATCCCATTATACTAAGCTCAATACAATACAGCCGGGAACATGCCACACCATCACCCACAACAGTAAGATGGTCAAGAAAGGAAAGCAGCAACTAAGCCTACCCATAGTAATGCTAGTTAAATAGAACAAGATCTGTTAGAACCAGGACATACAACCTACTAACGCAACTTCAAATCTCTGCATACCTTATTCAACTGAAAATCCACGCAACCATCTCTCGCCCAGCAAACCGTACGCACTTCACCACACCGCAACAACAACAAACAACACATAACCGCACCAACAGCACACAAGGTCTCGCTCCGGTCCGATACTCACACCAAAGCTCAGCGCACAGTGGGAACCGAACTGAAGCCACCAACACCACACCACTTCTCCCACTCTCCTACTCCCTCTCCACCTGCCTAACCCTACCTACTCCCTTTCTTATTTTACAGATCCGCCTGAGCGCCTGGGTACCAACTCTGTTGGTGACGGTGCGCGATATAAATACCTTTAACATTTAACATTTAACATATAGGGCTAGATACTGGCATTTTGGGACAGTCATCCCAGATGTGGTCTTACAATGGAAAATACTGGCATTTTTAGGCAAAGCCATCAAAAGTATATTCATACATGGCCAACTACTGGCCTTTTGGGGCACAATCATTACAGATGTTCTCTTTTTGGGGGAAATACTGGTATTTTGGGGCAGGATCAATCACAGTTTTGCTCTTACAGTGACCAGTGACAAATACTGGCATTTTGGGGCAGCGTCTTCATATGTGTGCGCTGCTTAAAGGGGTCAATTCTGGTATCTTGGGCAAAGCAACACAGCAGTGTTCTTAAAGGGACAAATAGTGGCATTGTTGGACTAAAGCCATCACAGGTGTGTTGTACACCTTACAGGGGCAAATGTTGGCATGCTCGGGAAAAGCCATATCAGGTGTGTTCCTACTGGGACCAACACTGGCATGTTGGGGCAAAGCCTTGGCTGGTGTGTTCTTATAGCAGCAAATGTTAGCATGTTGGGGCAAGGGTATTACTGGTGAACCTTTACAGGAGCAAATACTGGCATTGTTGGGGTAAAGAAATCCTTGTCCTTGGTATGTAAACATTGGCATGCTGGGGCAAAGCGATCACATGTGTGTTCTTGCAGGATCACATTTTGGCATTTTTCGGCAAACTCATCACAGGAGTGTTCTTACATGGCCAAATACTTGTATTCAGGGGCAAGGCTTTGACGGGTATGTTCTTACTCAAGCAAATACTTACATTTCTGAGGCAAAGCCATTGCAGGTGTGTTCTTACACGGGCACAGGGGCAAGTTCTGGCATGTTGGGGCATGCCCATGATGTGCATGGTTTTTACCGGGGTAAATACAACATTTTGGGGCAAATGTATCACTTGGATGTTCATATATGAGCAAATGCCGGCATTGTTGAGGAAAACCAATTTCAGATGTGTCTTTACAGGGTCTGATTCTGGCAAGTTGGGCCAGAGCTATAGCAGGTGGGTTTTTAACAGAGCAAATACTGGCACGGTGAGGCAAAGCAACCACAGGGATGTTCTTACATCGATAAATACTGCCATTTATGGGGAAAGCCATCATGGGTGTGTTCTTACAGGAGCAAATATGGGGCTGTTGGGTCAAAGCTAAAGCAGGTGTGTTCTTACATGGGCAAATACTGCCATTGTTGGGGCAAAACCATTGCAGGTGTGTTCTTATAAGGGAAAGGCCATTGCAGGTGCGTTCTTACAGGGGCAAAACCATTGCAGGTGTGTTCTTATAAGGGCAAAGCCATTGCAGGTGCGTTCTTACAGGGGCAAAACCATTGCAGGTGTGTTCTTATAAGGGCAAAGCCATTGAAGGTGTGTTCTTACAGGGGCAACGCCATTATGGGTGTGTTCTTATAAGGGCTATGCCATGGCATGTGTGTTCCTTCAGGGGCAATACTGGCATTCTTTTTTTTTACTGCACCTAGTGCATAACCGCCACACATTCCAACTAGCGGCCATGCATCTATTTGTTTTTCTGCACGTGTACTTGCATGTTTATTCCCGTGTAGAGTTTGTATTTGCCGTCATGTTTTCCTTCGCATGTGCGCTCTAAAAAAAAGGTGTTGCGCCCTACGAATCGCTCAAAATAAAAAACAGTGGCACATAATAAGTTGGAATTGCTCTTGACTTATGAATAGATCAATGTGAACATGTGTTTTTGCACGTTGTAGTCAAAGCTAACCCAGAATCTACTGCTAATATGACATGGTAATGATTTGGACTACAAACCCTATGATTCTTCACCATTGACTATGCTGGCTAGAACTGATGGGGGTTGTAGTCCAAAGATTGCAGACCCCTGATAAAGTGGGTAAAAGTTATTAAGCAGTAAGATGTCTCTAAGTGCGTTATAAATGTCCTCTGCTACTGGGTGTAAGCTGGTAGTAGGACTATGGGTGATTAGACATTATTTTTCGTGCTAGTTATAAGGTACTCAGAACCTGAGAGTTGTGCATGTTAGGGATTTTGCTTTCAGTGAGAGCTGCCATGTCCGGCTTCTTTGGGGGCTGGCTATCACCACTGTCTGACCCCCCCAACCCACTCCACAGTCTGTCAGGGTGTACTATGCACACATCTTCCGTGTGCTGCGTACTCCATTCCCTCTAAGTGTTGTGCCTGATTCCGTCGCGCAAGTAAACGCGAATGCCTTTAGCGTAGCCATGGTAACCATTTTCATCTCAGCAGAGTTGTGCATTTGCCACTGATTCGGCGTATGATGAGGGCTTGTTAAACGAGGAGAGGTTATTTGCTTCCTGCGAAAGGACCCAAGGCAGAGGTCAACAGGCTTAGAAGTGACTGACGCGACTGACTTTCTCCCAACTGCACGGCCTTTCGAACAAAATGGCCGTTAGCAGTCTCTCTCTGACCTTAGGCCATGAAAAGGGCACAGTCTTAAGTTCCTGGTCACGCATGTGCCGATGACCAGGGCAATGCAGTCCTTGCAATGTTGTGTCGCAAAGAAATTAGGCCTTGTGTAAAAGCCAAAGTCAGTAATTGCACTGCAAAAATACACTTTGCACAGTTCCATGAATCAGGGTTTGGGTCGGTAGTGCAAAGTCACTTTTCAGCAGTGCAAAGTCACTTTGAGCCGTGCAACAAATTCCATGAATTGGGCCCAATGTCTGATTTTAATTTTGGCTGGTTGGTAGCGCAGCCGCTAATTAAACACTGTTCTGATGTGCATGGCAGGCTACTGAGGACATCTACTGGACTAAGAACTGCACCCTCACCCTTCTCTCCTGATTATATCTCTGTGCATTCAAAGTAGTGCACTGCTTGCTGTCCTGATTGTATCTCTGTGCATTCAAAGTAGTGCACTGCCAAATGAAACGCCTAGCACAGAATGCTGTGGGGCGAGTGCATGCCCCCTGCTGCAGCATGAGAGCACGGTGTTCCCTTACAGCAGAAAGGGTGGGGTTCAGTGAAGCCACAAAGGCATTTTTTCACTTCCCCTACCATCTTCACAATGCCTGGGCAATGTTGTGAGTGCCTGGGCAGTGCTGTGAGTGCCTGGGCATTTTATGAAAACCTCTAATGATGCAGTGAGTCCCTAGGTATCCGATCGTCCTCCCCTGAAATGGCATCGGTACCTGGAGTATTGTTGGCAATGCCTGCGAGTGGTATGGGTATTTGGAGTTTCGATGCTGATAATTGGTATTTGATTGAAATACCCATTGTATGATGAGAGTACCAGAACGAATGATGGTAGAACCTGGGCACATGATGGCAGTAGCTGGAAAACTCTGAATGTTGCTTGATTATCATGTCGTGGGTCCCTCTATATTAGGCAGATGTGGATTTGATGCCTAGAGATGCAGAGAGATTTGCATAGGATCACACAGTTTGGTCATTCAGGCACATTGGTATTAGATCCGGGGTAACCTGGCTCGACAGTCAACAGTTTTACACCCAAACCACTTCGCCTCCATCTGAACCGAATGAAACTCTTGACTGGGTGGGATTCTGTGTAAGTGCAACAGCCCCTCTAGTTGAGTATGGGTAAATAGACACTGTCAGTTGGCCGAGCTGGTGTAGCGGCTTCTGACACCCTTGGCCAAGTGACATTTTGGGCCTCATTGCAAGTCTGGTTACCGGCAGACTCACCTTACCGTTACTGGCACCTGATATCCTGGTGTTACCGGGATATTCTGAGTGCCGGCAACGGCAGTAAGTTCCCATTCCACTCCCACAGGACTCCATGGGATGGGAACTACTTAAGCACCATCACTGTTGCTAAAGGTGCCGGTGCTTCAGTGATTACTCTGACTGTAAGGGCCAGAACTCCAGGCAGATCGGGCCTGCCGGTAGTTCACTGCCCCTACCACCAGACTCCCGGATAGAATGCCGCAGCCGGTAGTACCGGCCATTTTACCAGCATGTTTTCCTTACCGGCTTCCTCCGAGTCTGCCGGTGTAGGCAGTGAACTACCCCCTTTCCCTCCTCTCCCCCTGTTGGTGTTACCGGACTTGTGTGTGAGCCGCCCACTGTCGTGAGTCACCAGCCCATGCTAACAGAATAAATGATTGGGCACAGGGACACGTTGACAGCCCTGAGGACCAATTGCAAGTTCTTTTTTCAGGTGAATCCAATGAATATGCAAATGATTTGCCTCCAGATCCACCGCCTGCAAATGTATCTCATGTGGTTTTTTTCGGAGAAGTGAGGGCCCGGAGCAAGTACACATTATAGAGGGCAATAAATGGAAAAAAGCCTGTCCCCTTAGGTGAATTAATTAGGTTTAGAATTGGCCTTCGAGGTGGCTCTTTATAAAATATGTTCAGCGGTTATTGGCTTCTTGCAGTGATATCTCTTTAAAAACAATCATCTCGTCCTAACTATGCTTGGTACTAATTCCGCTGGTGCTTCCACCGGTGGAATTAGCTCCCATTTTCACCAACCTTTCATTCTGCGGTGTGGTAAAAGTGGCGATAATTCCATAACCAACATGTTTTCCACTTGCCGCCAAACTCGTAATGAGGCCCAACGACACCTCGAGGTTCAACATGCAGTTTAAACAAGGGAGGGGACCAAATTGAACTTTGACAAACTCTGCATAAGACTGTAACTGCCAAAGACCTTTTTGAATGCATGACAACACATTATGGCCTTAACGTCATTTTAATACCGTACTGTCAAGGCTCATCCGGGCTTGAAGTATTGAAAGCAGAACACTGCGGTTAACGTGGTCAAGCAATGTATTTATTTATTTATTATTACATTTGTATTGCGCACCTAACCCACAGGCAACTGGGCACATTACCTTAAGAATATGGTTACAGGTAGTACATGATAAATAACATGCAATCATTTCTATTGACTGTTTAATGACTATTGCTTGTATGCAGAGGGGTGTGTCTGATTTGTCTGTATTGTGTCCATATATTGGGCTACATTCTGAGCGTCTGCGGTTCTTGACACGCTGCTGGGACATCCAATTGCTTCGTCTAGCGGGTTGTAGCAGACCCTGGATATCTCCCTTCAGGGCAGAGGCTGGGACATACTACTTCTGTTGAAAGAGCTCTCAGCACATAGCTCCTTGTAGGGCATGCACAGTCATTCCAGGGTAGGGAGCTCATTCTTCACATTGATCGCTCCCTGTAGAGCATGCAAAGTGAGTCCAGGGTGTGGAGCTCATTCTGCACATGGACAGCTCCCTGTAGAGCATGCACAGTGATTCCAGGGTAGGGAGCACATCCTGCACATGGATGGCTCCCTGCAGAGCATGCACAGTCATTCCAGAGTGGGGAGCTCATTCGTCACATTGATCGCTCCCTGTAGAGCATGCAAAGTGATTCCAGGGTGTGGAGCTCATTCTGCACATGGACAGCTCCCTGTAGTGCATGCAAAGTGATTCCAGGGTGTGGAGCTCATTCTGCACATGGACAGCTCCCTGTAGTGCATGCAAAGTGATTCCAGGGTGTGGAGCTCATTCTGCACATGGACAGCTCCCTGTAGTGCATGCAAAGTGATTCCAGGGTGTGGAGCTCATTCTGCACATGGACAGCTCCCTGTAGTGCATGCAAAGTGATTCCAGGGTGTGGAGCTCATTCTGCACATGGACAGCTCCCTGTAGAGTATGCACCGTGATTCCAGGGTAGGGAGCTCATCCTGCACAAAGAGAGCTCCCTGTATAATATGCACAGTGATTCCAGGGCAGGGAGTGCATTCTGCATATGGACAGCTCCCTGTAGAGCATGCACTGTGATTCCAGGGCAGGGAGCTCATTCTGCACATGGACAGCTCCATGTAGAGCATGCGCGGTGATTCCAGGGCAGGGAGCTCATTCTGCACATGGACAGCTCCTCGTAAAGCATGCACAGTGATTCCAGGGTAGGGAGCACATCCTGCACATGGATGGTTCCCTGCAGAGCATGCATGGTGATTCCAGGGTAAGGAGCTCATTCTGCACATTGATGGCTCCCTGCAGAGCATGCACAGTAATTTCGGGGTGGGGAGCTCATTCTTCACATTGATCGCTCCCTGTAGAGCATGCAAAGTGATTCCAGGGTGTGGAGCTCATTCTGCACATGGACAGCTCCCTGTAGTGCATGCAAAGTGATTCCAGGGTGTGGAGCTCATTCTGCACATGGACAGCTCCCTGTAGTGCATGCAAAGTGATTCCAGGGTGTGGAGCTCATTCTGCACATGGACAGCTCCCTGTAGTGCATGCAAAGTGATTCCAGGGTGTGGAGCTCATTCTGCACATGGACAGCTCCCTGTAGTGCATGCAAAGTGATTCCAGGGTGTGGAGCTCATTCTGCACATGGACAGCTCCCTGTAGAGTATGCACAGTGATTCCAGGGTAGGGAGCTCATCCTGCACAAAGAGAGCTCCCTGTATAATATGCACTGTGATTCCAGGGCAGGGAGCTCATTCTGCACATGGACAGCTCCATGTAGAGCATGCACGGTGATTCCAGGGCAGGGAGCTCATTCTGCACATGGACAGCTCCATGTAGAGCATGCGCGGTGATTCCAGGGCAGGGAGCTCATTCTGCACATGGACAGCTCCCCGTAAAGCATGCACAGTGATTCCAGGGTAGGGAGCACATCCTGCACATGGATGGTTCCCTGCAGAGCATGCACAGTGATTCCAGGGTAAGGAGCTCATTCTGCACATTGATGGCTCCCTGCAGAGCATGCACAGTGATTCGAGGGTAGGGAGCTCATTCTACACATGGATAGCTCCCAGTAGGGCACGAGCCCTCTTTCCAGGGAAGGGAGCTTATTCGGCACATAGAGTTCCCTGAAATGCATGTGCTGTGATTCCAAGGAACGGAACTCCTTCAGCAGACGAAGAGCTGGCCCCGCGATTCCCGGGAAGGGGTTTATTAAGCACATGGGCAGCTCCCTGAAAAGCATGTGCCGTGAAGCCAACCCAGGGAGCATTTGGACAGCTCCCTGAACTGCAGGCGCCGTGGATTCCGGGCAGCGAACTCTTTCAGCTCATGGACAGCTCCCTCCAGAGAATGCGCTGGGATTCCGGGGAAGGGCTTCCTTCAGCACCTGGACAGCGCCTTGCAGAGCACACGCCCTGATTCCAGGGAAGGGAGCAAATACAGCTCCTTAGAAGGGGTGAGAGAGGCTGCTCAGCTCACGGAAAGCTTCCCGCGCGGTACATAGGCGTGTGACGCCTGTGCCTGCAGCTCTTTCGGTACACGAATGCAGACAAGCATAGGCGGCTAGAACATGGGATTTTGTTTGTCTCAAAGGTCCCTGCGAGAGATTGGATGGGAGGTATGTGTGTGAAACTCCTTCACATGTACACCGCTTTCTTTATATAACCAACATTGTTATTGCCAACAGTTTGAGCTTTTGTGTGGGCATGGGAAAGGCACTTGCCAGGCACTGCCGTAGTGGTATTAACTGGTGGCATGAGTACTTGGACATCTAATAGTAGTGCCTGGCAAATGTCTAATACTTATACAAACGCCAAAACTATTGGCTTTGCCAATGCATGTTTTGAACAGGACTTCAGTGAAGGGCACGCATGGTGCTTATAGAGTGGCTTAAGGCATACCTTGTTAAGACATTATTTATTGCACCCTGGCACACTTACTCCTCCAGTTAAATCATTAACTCTCAGAAGACTGCTTTGAAAAAGCACCTGCAGGCACTTTGAGTGCAACGTTTGATGGTAAGGCTTGATAAAAGTGAGCTCAAAGAGTCCCCACAAGGAGGTGTTTTGGGCAGGGAGGGGCAGGGACTTGGTGGGAATGGTCATATGGATTAGCAAAGCCATGGGCAGTCAATGGGTGGTCAAATAACCGAGCAACACCTACAAGCTTTGTGTCCCTCCTCAAATGGCATTTCTCCCTATCTGTACTGTAATGCAATAGTTTCAGCCCATAAATGGGGCAAGCACCACCTAATGGCCCAAACTAAAAAGGGCCTGAAAACAACATACACTTAAATAAACTAACATACACACGTGTGTACACAAACTCGTTTGGTCTTAGAACACACTTACAAATAAGATGTTATGATTATTTTTGCACTTGGCAGCCTCCTGCAGATATGGCGCAGGGGAGTCTAGCATGTGCAGTCATACAGTGAATGGACAGCTCCCGCCACCATGGAGTGGGCACCCTCGCAATGAAAAGCAGGGCCAGCCAAATTAATACCATTTACAAAGTGTGCCAAAGCCTCCACCTTAACAGCATGGGGAGCCTTTAAAAACCTCCTTTGTGCTGGCACAGCTGTGGCATCCCATGTAAAATGAAAACCACACACACCACACCTGCAAACTCCTAACTACGCACAGTGCTGCAGGCCTGCAGAGGGGTTTTAAGTGCAAAGCAAGACCCATCTTTTCGGTTTTGTTACACTATCAATGCCAAAACAGAGATCATTTAGCCCGCCGCCCCCTACCCCCTTTGCACACATGCTCCTCCTTCCTGCTATGCGACCGCCCTTCGAATCCTGCTCAGCGTGGTGGCATCGCCTTGACAGCTGGCTTTATTTATTTAAGAAATAAAGGCTGCCTTGCGCTGTTTGCAACAGACAGATAAAATAAACAGCGATGGACGGCCAACCTCTGTTTAAATTGCTGCTCTCGCAGACACTGGGGCACGGCCCCTGATTCAATAAAATATCACTGCATTTGTGATTTCCATCGAAGGGTAACCCGCGGATGATTCAGAAGCGAAGGCGACAGCCCAGACAACATTAAGACAGCCATCCAGCCTCCCAAGCGCCCAGTGATGCCCAAACCCAGGCTGCTTGATTAAATTACACACACAGCCATTTTCAGGGCAGCCTCTAGAGTGTAGGTTGCAATACATCGCTGTATAACACCACATGTAGTATTCTCCACGGTCTACAAGACTGATCATTTTTTTCGGGCCTGTCTTGCGTTGCTAGGTCAAATCTCTCATTCTGCCATCAGCCCATTACACAGACGTGGACTCATTCAACTTGAGTTTACTCATTGACCCCATGATGACTTAGTGTATACAGGGTATGTTATCCAGTGTTTTTACTGTGCCCATTACCACAATAGTGGTCTTAGGGCACCTGACTAACCGAGAGATGGCACTGTATTGTAAGTGGTCTTGTATAGCACATTTCTGCCACTTTTGGTGCCCTTGCTGTGATGGCTTTGTACGAAAAGGGGGCGGGGGTTGTCAGTGGGAGAGGCCAATTGGAAACCTTGGGCGCTGATGGGTGCATGTCAGAAGTACACGGTTCTCCTGTGCCATTCTGCTGCCTATGGGCTTGGCGGCGGGACTTGGGAGTATGTAAGCTATACCGAAGAGGCCAAGATCGGATAGACTACAGCACTTTGGGTCTGGGTTACCTGATGGGAGAAAGTGTGATAGGGCTAAAGACGAGAGCTTTTGTATTGGCTTGATTCTTATTGATACACGAATGGCTAGGCCTTTGGCAGCCATCCGTGGTTTTTTTATGTGTAGTATAAAGTGATAGGAGATCTTAGAGGTGAGTCAGTCGTAGGGGGAGAGAGGAGCAGGCCTTACAATAATGAAAACTGCAATTGATCTAGGAACTGCTCCTGTGACCTGCGACCCCAACACTGCCATCTTTGGAAGGTCTTTCCCCATCCAAAAGGGGCTTCAACTGGGCTGGGAGCAACGCTGAGCTCACCCCGAACACCACCAGAAGCCCTCTTTCCATCTGCCTGAGGCTGCCTGCAGAGGTCAGGGGACTCTCAAGAAGCATCCAGGACCGATCTAGGGACTGCCCCTGTGGCCTCTGACAAAGTTACTTCCGGGCTACTTTGGATATATAAACATGTCCTTTGGGCGTCCATTCACCCGGGCATCCAAAGCAAAGGGAAGACAGAGCTAAGGGTTGCTCCTATATCCTTCTCTATTTCATTCTGTGTTCCCTGCTGGCCCCTGTTTGCCACAAGTTGCCATAAAAAAGCCTTGCATACAGCACACAAACAGTATTCAAATCAAACTCCAACACAACACTCCACTAAAACAACTAATTGCATACACCTGCCTTCTTCTCAACTGCGATTCTGCACCGGCTCACACACACATGAAATTAATGAACTCATTAGCACACGTTCATCAGATATACTCTTCCTTACAGAAACATGGCTTGAATCCCACCACGCACCTATTATCCCTGACATGCTACCCCCGCACTATCTCATCCACCAGAGACCGCCCACACAAACAAGGTTGTGGCATTGCCATCATATATAAAGACACATTCACACATCATTTGAAACACTCTCTCTCACTCGCTCACCTTAAACACCCACACCCACCTTTCTCCACCTCACCTATCCCCCACCTACACATAAATCCAACTTCAACACTGGCTGAACTGACTCCACTAATGACTACCACATCTCCCCCAACAACAACATTTACATTTGTAACCTCAACCACAGTAGTTCCCTTCCAGACAGCAATCCCATAATAAAGACTATCCTCACTCCATTCACCCCCTCTGACCTCACATAACTCATCACCTATCCCACAAACATTGCTGGAAACACCCTGGACATGTCGTAAGGAAAGATCATATATCTGTGGATAATTGAATCTGGGTATAGTGGTCTGACCTCTTTGCTACCCCCTTCAAACTCACACTGCCACACAAAATCCCACCACCTGCCACGCATCCCCCTCAGCCCCAGCCAGGCAAACTAAACACATTACAGACATATCCTTAGCACCACTCGTACCACTCCCCTCTTCCCACATGCACATTCCCCTAGCCTACTCCACCAACACAATATCATCATCAGACATGAACTCAAATTACAAAATCCCCACAACAACCACTACAAATTATGGTGCACCAGTTCCCTCCTCTCTATCAAGCAGGAAGCCAGACACATATAAAAAAAACAATCCTTGCAAAATAACCCATGACCCTCAACCAAGCCACTCGTCTGACACTGCTGCAACAAATATGAAACTGCCATACTCAATGCCAAAGCCACCCGTTTACTTCCAAGAACTCCAATCTACCACCAGTCATACCTAGAAACTATTCAACATCATCAAGTCCCTCTCTAAACCACCATCCACACCTTCCACGCCCCCATCCATGGCAGTATGCAAATCCCTCATGAACTACTTCAACTCCAAAATACACAACATCAGGACAGCCCTCCCCGTAGCTCAACCACTCACACCCCCACTCCCAAACATCCCAACACATGGGACACCTTCCACCCCGTTGACACTGACACCATCATCACCCTCACTGCCAAAACAAAACCTGCACACTTCCTGGATGATGCATGCCCACCTCAATCTGCATCCAACAGCATCAACACCCTAGTTCCTCACTGGCTCAACACCATGAACTCCTGTATCTCACATGGTGCTATTCCCACTGCACTCAAAACGGGACAGATCTCACCCATTTGCAAAAAAAAAATCTCTTTATCCCACTCTCCCTAAAAATGATCACCCCATTACTATCATACCTTGCCAGAGTCATGGAACGCTTTGAAACTACCCAACTGCAACAGCACATCACCACAATAAACCTACTCAACCCCTTCCAATCTGTCCTTCAGCCTAGGACACAGAACTGAGACCGCTATTCTTCACATCCTTGATGACCTTGATGACCTCCACAACATCACAAAGGACATGCAGCACTACTCGTACTCCTCGACCTCTCTGCAGCCTCGGACACCATTGCCCACACCATTCTACTAGACATCCTAGCCCACGGGATGAATCTCTGGCACCGCACTCGACTGGTTCACCTCCTTTGTCACTGACAGGACACACGTCTCCATGCCCCCTATCGATCAGAACCCACCCCTGTCAAGTATGGGCCCCACAAGGGTCCTCTCTATTTTCACTCCTCTTCAGCCTATACGTTGAATCCCTTGGACAGACCCTTAGCAAGCACAACGTACATTTCTGCAGTATGCAGATGACATACAAATATACTTCCAAATGGCATCCCATTCACAACTCCACATCCTTAAAACTTGTCTCTCCACCATCATCAACTGGACGGCCACCCACTACCTCAAACGCAACCCTTCCAAAACAGAACACCTCCTCATCTGCTCCCCAAGGCACAAACCCAACTTCACCCCCTGGATCCAAGAACCCACCACGGACAACTAACCCATATCCCTCTCCTCACCTGTTAAATACCTTGGCTTCACCATGGACACCCACCTTTCCTTCACATTCCACATAGCCGCTGTCACCAATATTTGCAATCTACAACTACACCTCACACGCAAAATCAGACATATGTTCCTCCTGGCGACTTTCGCACTGCAGTCCAATCACTGGTTTTTTCTAAGCAGGACTGTGGAAATGCTCTCCTCACTGGACCCCCCAACAACACCATTGCCCCATGCAAGCCATACAAAACACAACAGCCAGACTCATCCTCCACCTACCCAAACATTCACACCTCGCCCACGCTCTTGCCCAGCTCTACTGGCTCCCCACGCCCCAGAGAATTACCTCCAAAGGACACTGCTTTGTATTCAAAGCCATTTGCCTCAAAACTCCATCTTTCCTTCGTGACAAACTCAAACCCATCACCCAAACTCCGGACAAGCCAGCCAACACCATCTACACATTCCACTCTGCAAACTCACGTGCACACAAAACCAAGCATTTACTCACTGGGCGCCCAGATACCCTGCCTCTCCACATATGCACTGCACCCTCCATCACCACTTACAGAAAGAGCATTCAAATATACTGGTTTCCCAACAAATGGCCATTCCCTCCTCCACTGCTATCACTTGTCTATCCGAATCTTCCTATCCTTTCCTGAAAAAGTTTTCTAACTCTGATATTGACGCCAAACACTCCTATCGAACATTGGGTTCCTTGATGGATGCATACTTTGCGTTCAAATCAAATGTTCAGATATTTTTATTTTCAATTTAATGAGCTTTCCGTATGTGCAAATATGCAAGCCCAGGCTCCGGTCCCTGATTGCGCATCAGTAGAAGAATGCGACACCGACGGGACAGCTGTTCCATTGTCTCATGAGGAATGTAGCCGTACAGAGGTCTCGTATATAAGAACCAGGCGATTATGCAAGTCTATGCAAAAAGGACGTGCATACGCGTCCTTGGCACTTAAGGGGTTAAAAACAAAGTCCCAGCTCGAAGAAATAGATGTTCCGCCCGGTGTGAGGATTGGGCGGAATCTCAGAGTGATATATTCGGATCTTAAAACTCGCCCAACACTCTTTTGTATATATGAATGACAATCATACAAAAGACTCAACAACAAAAATTGAAAAATCAAAAGCAGGCTGAAATCACTAAGGACTGCAGGCAATGCACATTACATAAGATACAATATTTACTCTTGGGGAAGTGCACAGTGAGAAACACATATCTATAAAATATTTGAATAACAATCACATCTGAGAAAAAATACTTTTTGCAAGTATATAGGAAATTCACTACTTGAATGATCTGGAAAGTAGCACCTATTATTATACATCATACAACTCAAAATCTACATATAGTAGATGCTAGCTCTGCATTTCTAAAAATATTGAGCATTTGCAAGCCGCAAAAGATCAGAACACTTTGATCTTGTCGCCAGGGCACTAAAACAATATCACGACAAATGTTCGTACCCTTTGATGAATTAGTGCTTTGAGTTGAAGCCCCATCTTAGATTTCTTTTTCATTGTAAAGAGCTTTCAAGCACTAGCCGCTACATGAGTCTTCTAAGAGCAGCTCTGCCTGCTCGGCCTGCTTCACAATGCTGATCTGTTGCACTGCACTTCTCTGTATGTTCTTCTAAGCAGCACAGGCTGTGCAGTACCAATGCAGTCACTTGTTCCTTTTCAAATGTGTCATCTGGTACATGAATAGGCCACAGAGATAAACTGGTCAGTGTAACACTGTGAACAGAATAAAGCAATAGAACCTGAGGAGGGGGGTATTACTGGTCGGGTAATGTCCCCAGGGCAATAGTTACAGGTCCGAGTGAAGCAAGGGCTTTAATGTGGTCCCGGGGGCATTACCCGACCGTATTATGCCTCCCCTCCGAGGGTTCTGTTGCTTTTAGTACCCCGACACTTTGTGTCTGCGTACTAATAGTATTTTTACTCGAGTTGAGAAACAGCGTGTCAACCGTTTCGCAAGTTGGGCTAAAAGTAGCCAAATGGCCACCAGGGATCGGGGAGAAGGGACTGCGCATAGTCCCTTCTTCCTTTCCATGGCTGCCATTAAAAAGATAGGAAAGAAAATGCCGGGGGGTGGGGGGAAGAGGGGGCAAAGGACTACACATAGTCCCTTCTCCCTTTCAATGGCGGCCTGATGAAGAAAGGGATGGAACTGCAAGGGATGCAGCGCTGCAAACCTTGGCAGGTGAGTCTTTGTCAGGCTGCAAGGGACCCAGCGGTGGCCAATCAGATCGATTGATACAATCTGATTGTACCACGCCATGTACTAATTCCATCTAGACACCACCCGGCTGAATAAAATGGTCCCTTTCAAAATCTATCCCTAAATGCTATTTTTTTTACCTATTCCTAAATGCTCCTACTTTTAGCTGATCCCAAAACCCATGTTGTGGGTGTTAAAGTTATTTTAAGGTACAAATCAATTTTTGTCAAGAAGGGGCAGCGTGGGTTCAAACTCAGTTCTCCTGGCTCCACAGTTTAGTTGGTTACCACATCCTCAATAAGACCACAACTCTTCTCTATTAATGGGGTGTCAAGAAGATAGGTGGGATATTTAAGTGCAACACCTACACCCCGCAAACCTCAGTTCATTCATGCATTTGAAAGAGTGCAATTTGAGTGAATACTAGGTATGAACAGGAGATATATGACTCAAAAATTAATATTGACATTTCAGTGAATATTGATGCCGAAGCTGTCATTGTAAAATGGTCACTTCGCGCTAATGCCCTTCCATATAATACTGTGCCGCCATGCATCGCGCGTCAAACACCTAGACCACCGGCAAGCTACTGTGACGCCTTCTGATACTATCGCTACAATTGCGGTAGCGTGCAACGTCTTGGGGCAGCCTCTCAACAAGGCGGTCCTGAGGGGCCGGCAGATCACGTTACCAATCCCAAAGCTCTATTGATCATGGGATAAACATTAATGGCATTAATCGGGGATAAACCTGCTCATGTGATAAGACTGGGCTGCATTCCAGAGTGAAAGGAGATTAATATTATCCCTGAAGAAGGCCTTTTTATTGTCCGAAATGCATTGGAGTCTTCTTCTTCTTCGTCTGTCTCAATATTAAACAGAAAGTGTGTCACATGTGCTGTGTACTTGCACATTGCTTTGCACATATGTATTCCCTAACAGAGGCTTACCCGCCAGGAGGCACACAGCACAAAGGAAGGTTTCCTTGATCTCAGGTTGGACAGTAGCTTTTGCACCCAGAACCTGCAGCTCGGACATCAGAAATAGCTCAAATGTTTCCGCAAGTCCTGGGTAAATGGAATGCAGTGAGAAGGTCCTCCTTGATGCTACCTCGCTAATAGGCAGATCATTATCGTACCATTCTGGGGATAAATCAGCATTTTATCATTCTAAAAGTAACCCTCATTGTACTGTGTATAGTATGAAAGATGTATATCCTTCCTGACAACTTGATTGGCACCCTTGGCAGGTGCAGCAGCCAATCGGGTTGCTCCAAAACCAGGCTGAAGCTACCGATGCAAGCCTGGGTTCGGAGCAAACCCAAGTGCTCTACGCACCCGCCCGCCGCCGCACCCACTGTCTCCGGCCCCCAAATCCAGCCCCTGAACACCCGTACAACCCACTCTCTCTAACTGAAAAGGGCTCCTAATCCCAGGCCACATCATCCACTTGGCTTCCTTTTCAAGCCATACAAATGGAAGAGGGGCTCCGAGCGGAGCCCCGCCTTCCCTTTCCAAGGCAATCCTGACTCTCCCCTGCCGTTGCTGCGAACGAAGCAGCGTGGTGAGTTTTTTTTTCTGCCCAATTGCTACTAGCACCTCGAGGGTTTACCCCGGGTTCTAATAGCAATAATAATGTATTCTGCAGGTTTCGTCCGGCCCAGTAATGGCATTGGCACCGGTATTAAGGCCCTTGCTGGCTCAGGCCTATAACTTCTGCCCGGGCCGTTACCAGCCAGTGAAGCCTGCAAACCACTTTATTATGGCTAAATTTTCGAATGGCACCACTGCCACATAGATGGTGTCTTTTCACACCCACGAAGGTGAGCATGCGGCAGACTGAGACATCGAGAGTCTATCAAACAACCTAAAGCTACCCGGGTATAAGAGGGGAAAGGAACACACGTGGAAGTGTGTGTCTTTAAGAGCCAGAATTGTGCATTTGCGAGCAGGCTGGCAGCCAGGGCATGTAACAACAGCTGATAGTTGGCAGGCAGCATCACATGTAGCATTGCATGATGGATCTTGCTGGGTCCTCCCCTGAGGCTATCTCCTCCAGATGGGTCTTGCGTCTCGCTGACTCTTTTTTATCATTTATGCTTCGAGCATCATGTGGCTATATTAATAAACTTCTTAGCCACATCCGACAATTTCTGACTCCTGAGAACATGTCCCTCCCTGCATCAGCATTGGTTAACTCCTGCCTGGATTACTGTAATAGTCTGTTCCTGGGTACTTCCAAGGCAAACATGGCAGCACTCCAGGCGATTCAAAATGGGGCCCCCCGGGCTGTTAAGTGTCGAGCCAGACGAGTTCACATCACTCATGTGAGGAGGGAGCTTTGCTGGCTCCCGGTGAAACATTGTGTTACTCACAAGGTCTTGACGCTCAGCCACAAATGCCTAAATCTCCAGGCCCCCTCCTGTTGTGAATGCACCAAGGTCTACCAACGCTGCCGCTCACTACGATCGGTGGATCAGGCTCGCCTCCAACAACCTAAATACAAACTGAAAGGGTTCGGTGGTACCTCTTTTAATTTCCGGGCACCACTGGCTTGGAATGCTCTGCCTCCCGATCTGCGGAAAATAACATCTCTGGCGGATTTCAAGAAAAGAATCAAGACCCACCTCTTTAATCTTGCATAACCAAATCCCTCTTCTCTGTTCTTCTCCTGTTCTCCTGAGTCGAGTTGTTTGTCTGTGCTTTCATGTGCGCCCTGACACCTATGGGTGAGTGGTGCGTTATAAAAATGAAAATAAATACATATAAATAAATAAACGATAGGAGAATCTGCATACACTGTGTTTTACAAACTATGCATAAGCAGAGAATATCGATAATTGGAGGCGCTCGGGCGGTACCAAGTCCTTGGTGTGATGCTGCGTCCCGTCTCCGAGCGCTCGCCACAGTCTGGTGCTGTGGGCGTTGTGATGCAAACCGTGTTTACATTGTGCAACCCTTCCAACGTCTACAAAGTTGGCATTGGGACCACGCAAGTGTACTCACCAGCGCCTGGCCATTTAGGGGAAAATGGGCAACATATTGCATTGGCCATGGGCAACCCTAAACCGTCACGTTTCTCACTTGGCCTTCTGTGTACCGGGCCTCTGGCAACACGGTGGGGTGTCGTGGGATGGAATGGGAGGAAAGCGGGATAGCTTGGCATAGACATCATGTCAATGCAGGCGGGTTTTCCAATAGCCTAAACCTACACTTTTAGTTGGCGCGACATCGACGGATTCGGGACTGCCTCAAGAGAGCGCATGGTGTTGTTTGCACGTTACCATTATAAAATCGTATTAAACAGCTAAATATTGTTGGGAAATTGTGTTGCTCACCCATTACTACAAAGGTTTCTCCTGTTAGGGACTACACTTCCCACGTTCCCTCTAGTAAATCTCTTGGCTCCAGGGATATGCCCCAGGTTAGGACTACACTTCCCACGATCCCTGTAGTAAATCTCTTGGCACGTAGGATATTCCCCAGTGAAGGACTACACTTCCCATGATCTCTGTAGTAAATCTCTTGACGCCTGGGATATTCCCCACGGTAGGACTATACTTCTCATGTTCCCTCTAGTAAATCTCTTGGCACGTGGGATATTCCCCAGGGAAGGACTACACTTCCCATGATCCTTGTAGTAAATATCTTGGCTCCAGGGATATTGCCCAAGTTAGGACTACACTTCCCATGATCCCTGTGGTAAATTTCTTGGCCCCTGGGATATTCCCCAGGTTATGACTACACTTCCCATAATCCATGTAGTAAATCTCTTGGCCCCAGGGATATTCCCCAGGTTAGGACTACACTTCCCATGATCCCTGTAGTAAATCTCTTGGCCCCAGGGATATTCCCCAGGTTAGGACTACACTTCCCATGGTCCCTGTAGCAAATCTCTTGGCCCCAGGGATATTCCCCAGGTTGGGACTGCACTTCCCATGATCCCTGTAGTAAATCTAATTTCACCTCAAGAATAAATAGGTAGAATGGTACAGGGGCAGATAAAGATACAGAAAGGCAAATTTTGAGCATAGGAAAGAGCAGCAGTCCCACTGCAGGCTTCTGCTGTTCTCTCAAGCACACACGCACACCAACCACCCCGGCTGGCGATCAACTTACTACTGAACTATATTCTGAAATCTTCTCACCCCCCATGGAACACACAGGGTCTCCCCCCCCCTTCCCATCTTTCACTCACGCACATAGTTACCCTGAACGCCAGCCCTGGCCACCAGCACGCGGCATCTCATCCCTGCGCGCCATGCCTCAGCTTCACATACGAGGCCACATCATGCATACAAAACGCGCAAGCCCGCACCGTGCAGCGAAGCTCAGTCCCACACACTGGGCCTTTAGCCCAATATGCAAAGACTCTGCCCCGCCGCACATAAGGCCTCGTCAGCCCCCCTCGACCTCAGCAGTCGCCATCAAGCGCGTGGGCTGTAATTACAAGTGGGGTGAGCATGATGGCATTGAAACAAAAGATTAATTGTGGTACCCGGGCCTGATGCTGCTCCCCGCGCTTGTGGGGAACGCAATCAAAAGCAATGCGATTTGTAGGCGCGGCGCCATCGCCCTCGCTCGCGCTTAGTTCCCGACGACATGTTTAATTTATCGGTTTTACAGAACCCGTCTCGCTGCTGCTATTTGACATAATTCCTTATTATGAAGCGAGGAGAGTACATTTGTTACCACCGCCGGCCAGGATTTATCTGCAGGTTTTTACGCCTGTCAGCGGCGGCTGGGGCTGCTTCCTGCCCCAAAGGCCTGTGTGCGCGGGCGTGTCTCTTTTGCGCGCATAGGGGGCTCCTTTCTATTGTTCTAATTGCTTATCATCTGAGGTCACCGAGCACTTGCGTCATCAACGTATCCACAAACCACCCTGTAGCATGAGTGGCCGCGGTGCACGCGTCCCTCACACAGAGAAAAGGTCTCGCTCTGCCTGCACTGGTGACCACTCTCCTCCCACAGAACAGGTACTGTGCATGCAGTGGCTGTGTAAGTGTCACTCACACGTAAAACACAGGCCCCTGCAATGCAGCCTTCCCTGCAACACACCCGCTTCACGCATGCCCAAGTAACTCAACATAACACACAGCATGTACAGCACCAGGCGTTGGTCTCTAAGCACCGTGATGACTGCACAGGTGGCTTCACTTAAGCAGGGTGAGAATTGGCAACTGTTAGTCAAGATGTTCACAAGCACACCCAGTTCAACATTTGGTAGCGAGGATGAACACTCAGGCTTTACTCTGTATGCTGCAGGTAGGTGGACTTAGATTACAATATAGCTTATTGATTCCATTGCAATAAATAAACAAGATTTAGCAGGTGATTATAACAAATTAAAAACTTTTTTCATCTGAACAATGCAGCTGCAACTAATCATAAAACATCTGCAAATGGGGTTTATTAAACAAAGTACAGGGACATCCCGAACCTGCATTCTGCTTAAGAAGCGAAGAGTGGAAGACGGCAGGCAACATGGACGGCTAGTGAACTATCAAACCGGCAGGACATGGATGCCCACCCAAATAGGAATGGGTGGGTGTGTTAGCCAAGCCATCCTCCCTGGCATGTGTGTTTGGGACTGTGCTAACCCAAAGAACATTTTTCAAATACCTGCATGAAATGGTGGATTTTATAGCACACCTTTGTTTGAGAAATTGGATAAACGTGTGAAGTAAGTAGCACTTGTGAGCATTCTCATGAGCAGAATTGTCCCGTGAGGATAGCTCAGTGGCAACGACGACACCAAGCAACACAGGTTCGATCCCCGGGTCCGCGCTTAGAATCCTCTGGGTATTTAAGCGTGTTATAAATATGCAACTAAGACAACAACAAAAAAAAAATCTGTAACAGCGCCTCAATACCCCCGAACTGTGTGAGTGCTTTAAAAATGCAAATAAATAAATAAATAGGATTACCATAATACACAATCTTGGATCCAAATAACCGGATAGACTCAAAGAACACTACTTTATTATTAGCTCAACAAAGTAGGTAAACCTGGCGAACAAAGGATCGTAGTCCACACACTGTCAATTACATTTCAGGTATCCAAAGGTTTTATACCTCGATGTGCGTCAGCTATGATGTTATCCTATGTGTCAAATAATAAAACCTATCGGACGGAGGGATTGGTTAGGGAAACATATCTACTTATAGGTTCTATAAATGTTAGTAACACAATAGGCTGCCCCTCATCAAGGCAGCCATGCCTTGAACTTCCCTCTAACTACACATAGTACAGATTACAGCAGCATAACAGCAGTGGATTGTCCCCTGCAACATTGTGCCTCATTCCGAATCTGGCGGTAACCCTGCCGGTGCTACCAGTGCGTTGCCGCTGGACTCATAATATTTTACCGGCGCCTGACTTCCCGGTGCCACCGGGAGATTACAAGTCTGGCGGCCAGGGAAGTCAGGCGCCGGTAAAATGTAAGTCCCCATTCCCATAGACTCCCATAGGACTCTTCGGGGGTGGGGATTCACAAGCGCCGGCACCGTTGTTAACGGTGCAGGCACTTCCGTGAACAGTCTGCCTCCCGTGGCTGCTGTGCCCAGCAGGGTCAGACCTGTCGGGCGCAGCGGACACGGCAGGTAGATACATAGTTTGCCGATCCGGAAACAAGGGTGCCGGTGACCTTCCTGGCACCCTTGTTTCCAGACCCGCAAACCTATAATGAGGCCCATTCTATGTTCATCATTGCAAGGCCCTCATGATAGGTTGGCATTCTCTCCCAACCTTGGACACATGGCTCACTAGTGCACATAAGCAAAACGAATGTTGTGTGGATGAGGGCGATGATGGCTTACGCAATATCGTACCCGCATTTTATGATTATGATTTGAAATGTTTTTTAACATAGACCTTGATGTAATAAAAGGAGTTGTGAATGAATTCTCCTTTTAATGTTTATTTGTTTAGGTTTTTCTAATATTAATACTATCTATATTGTGATGTGTTTGAACCTGATGACTTTTTGTCGAATAAAGGTTTTCCAACCAATCAAAACAAAACTCAGGTGCAGAGAACATTGTCAGACTACTGCCTACTTGCCCAATTAGTCTACCATCTCTCACCAGCCAAGCCTTCAGGCAAGGCTTCTCCTTTGTACTTGACCTTGCTGGATGTTCTCTTCTCTGGAACATTAAGGGGAGTTAAGGTACATCTTTATCTTCGTCCAGGACTTATGAAGAGGCCTTGTTTTCTGGTCTTGTACCACTTGTGAAGAGACCATGGTTTGTCAATTTCACCTTCTATTTAGTGCTATTTGATTCAATTATGTCAGGTATCATTACCCTCTTTGGCCTTTGGAGACATAGTTGCTCCATCTCACATATGCTTTCTGCATCTTTAATTGTCAATACTTGGCATTCACAAACGTTCACTCATTTACTTTATTTAAGAGAAATATGTCCTGCATATATTGCTTAGCCTCGCTGACTCCCTTTGTACCCTTCAGTTACTTCTTGCTGTGGCATCCTTGATGTCTGGTCAACAGCTATTCTTTCTTCATACACAAATTCACTTCCAGCGTCTGACAGGTCTGCAGCCCTGGTCTCTCTCCTTTCAAGCTCTTCGCTTACTATTATTCAGAGCCAGCCTCCATCTTTTCATTTATTTTGTGTTAGTCACTGTTACCAAATGATGTGACCTTTTTTTTTTGTGTGATACAATCAGATATTTAAGGGAAGCCAACAAAGAACAATTTGCATTCTGAGGGAAAGGTGTATTTGAACTGCTGCATCAAAATGACACATGAAATCCTCATATTGGGTTGAATGGAGCACATTATTCCATCGCTGTAAAAGAAGTTTCAGGCCTATTATGGTTACCAATGTAGAATCAGGTAATGAGTCCCTTGTGCACGGAACAAGCACCGCATCAGCACCAGTGGCCCAAACTTCCCTTATTTACACACAACACACACTGTAGACACAACACAGCAACAGCAGTTAAGTTTCATCACACACACAATATGTATGGTTCACGCAGCAGTAGTGCATGCTTCCCACCATGCATGCAGGCATGCGCGTGCACCCGCGCACACACCCGCACAGCCTGGCTGCAGAAGTAAGTTACGCTCACACACATAATGAGGTATTGCACAGGAAGCTGAAGATGCTTTCTTGCTAAATAGAACAGGTGCCGCAGAGGCAACATCAGGGCATCCTTCCCTTACATAGAACCAGTACACCTGAAGCAGAGCCCAGTGCAAGTTTCCATCACACATAGAGCAGGTACAACTCAGTTACAAGTCAAGGTTCCCTCAGCAGAAAGTAGGTGCAGCCTTTGCAAGGCAAGCTTCACACACACACACACATCGACACATGCACAACAGGTACAGCATGCTCAGCAACAGTGCAATCGTCCCTCCAACCCACAGCAGTTACAGCGCAGGCGCAGCATCATCAGAGCCAACCTCCATCTTAAAGAACGATTCAGCAAAGCCAGAGCCAGTAGCATCTCCTCTCTCATTGAGGAAAAAGGAATAGCATTGGTGTCAGCAATGAAAGCATCCAACACGCGCATGCGCATACTCACACAAACACATAAGCATACCAGGGGCATAGCGTGATGCTCCCTTGCCCTCCCACCTCCTTCATATTTTGATTCAGCGAGGTTGGTCTGTTGATATTACTTAGCTCCGAAGCTAGAGTTTGCCAAAAAATACGACTATCGTCTTTGCCAAAGTACCTGCCCAGTTTGCTTTCTTGCTCCCCATCTCCCAGACGAGGCAAAGCCTGTCAGGAGCTGGCCCTGCAAGGTCTCTAGGAAGAGAGTTCTTACTGGGCCTTGATTGGGGGCACATCTCACTGACCTCCTGCCAGCCAAGCGACGATCACCTGTCAAGGGACAATAAAAAAACTAAGGGGAAAAACAACAGAAATGAAGAACTCCATCCCTGCCCTGCATCCCTTATAATTAGCTGCACAAAGCTATATATCCCGGGTATTGATTGTATTTTCAGAGACAGTTTACACATTCCAGGAAGTGGTTTTGATGTTTATTGGCAGGGGAACAGGCACATGCCTTGCATAGGTATTAGTGAGTGTAACACCAGCTTTGCAGTGTCGCGTGCCCTACGCCTCTGCGCTCCTCACCGCACCAGCATCTCCCGGAACACACCTTTCAAGGTGAAGGCATACCCACGCAATACAACTGCATATTCTTCTTCTTAGCTAATTAATGACCTGAGGTTCAGCCCTGGTCTGTAATATATACCTGTCCCGTCACAAGGCACGGCTCACTTCTGGCCTGTACCCATGTTCTGCTAGGTCAGGGGAATGACATCTTTGGCTCACCAGATGTTTAGGACTACTACTTCATATGGCCCTAGCCTGCATAGTTAATGGTGAGGAATCATGGGAGTCGAAGTCTACAACATCTGAAGAGCCACATATTGCACACCCCTGTACTATATCATCCCCCCTTCTGGAATATTTGCCGGTCTTAAAGGATCTGCCTCTTTCCGGTAATATGTACTTTCTTAGGCCCTTTAAGTAGTCACATCTCTGCTGCCCTTCTGGTATATGAAACTATCCCACTAGGCCCTTCTGCTATGCTATACAAGCCGTCCTCTTCCCATTACAACTGCCTGTCAAAGGTCCTGACCTCGAGCCTTTTACCCACTCTTCCTCTATGAAGCACGCCTCCTTTACATATGTACTAGGCTCTGTCCCTTCTGCTACATATACCTGTCACTCATTCCTGTCTCCTTCCATCATACAGATGAGTGCTGCCAGGCCCTTTCTTCTATTGGTATTTCAGGCCCTTCCATTTTACTAGACTCTGCCTTGCGCGTAGTAAACTATGACCCATTTAAACAAGGCCATCCTACTTGTTCAGTAGACCTGGCCTTCTCGTCCTCATTAGACATTCCTCCTCTTCTCTAGACCATGCCTCCTCCTCACTAGAGACTGCCTTCTCGTCCTCATTAGACATACCTCCTCCTCACTAGAGACTGCCTTCTCGTCCTCATTAGACATGCCTCCTCCTCACTAGAGACTGCCTTCTCCTTCTCATCCTCATTAGACATGCCTCCTCCTCACTAGAGACTGCCTTCTCGTCCTCATTAAACATGCGTCCTCCTCCTCCTTACTAGAGACTGCCTTCTTGTCCTCATTAGACATTCCTCCTCCTCTCTAGACCATGCCTCCTCCTCACTGAACCATTTGTTCTCATTCTCACCAGAACATCCTACTACTCACAAGTTGATGGCCCCTGCTGTCTTGAACAGTCCTCCTCCTCAGCAGATACACTTCCTTTTAACAAGACTATGCCACTGCCTTAATAGGCAATGCCTCCTCATTATAAAACTATACATCCTTCCCAAAACCCATATCATCGGAGTAGATCAATTATTTCTTTAACTACACCACAGCTCACTGCACCATATCTTTGCACTGGACCACATGCCTCACTAGACCACACCTTGTTTTTATAGCACATCTCCCTCAAAAACAACTCCAAAATATACCCTACACACTCAGAACCACCTCTGAAAACACCACACATTCGTAAAAGACCATAACTTGCTTAGTCCAAATCTCATCACCTCTCCTCATTAACCTGTGCATCACCACTAGCTCAGAACTCTGGAATAGGCAGTGCCACCTCACTAGAAAATACCTCCTCAACAGACCATACATCCTCACTATACCACACCACCATATCAGTTCACATCTTCTAAATAGGTTAACACTTCTCACTAGGCAACCCATCCAATAGACCACGTAGCCCACTAGACTACATCTCCTCCTTTAGTCTTCTCCTCATAGACAGGAACTCCTTATCAGCCCACACCTCCACCATAAATTGCACATCCCCAGACCATAAATGTCCATTAGAACACACAACCCTGTAGCTTACCTCTTCATTGTACCACCTCACTAGTCAAGCACACCATGTCACTAGACCACACCAACTCAGTATACAATGCCTCCTTAACTGCCAGGCTTCCTATAGGAGACCACACTTCCGCAATAGCCACACCTACTCACTAGACCAAACCTTCCCAGAGGCCACACCTCCTCCCTAGGCCAAACCCCCTTGTGAATGTCACAAATCCTCATTAGACCATATTGGGCATCATTACAAGTGTGGCAGTTGGGAAACAAAGGTGCTGGTAAGATTACCGCCAGTACCCTTGTTTCTGGACCGCCACACTATGAGTCTACCTGCCAGGCCACTGCGCCCGGTCTGGAATACTATGGGACTCCTTGTGAATGGGAACTTACAACATCTGCCGCCTGACTTCCCGCTCCGCCAGAACTTGTAATGTCCCAGTGGCACCTGGAAGCCAAGTGGTGGATCTGGTGTTACAGGGTCGGGGGCAACCTGCCAGTCGCACCGGCCAGTTACCGCCAACCTCGTATTGAGGCCCATTGCCTTAGTAAATCACACCACTGCACTAGACCACACCAACTCATTGTGAAAACATAAAAATAATATGAGGCCGGGAAGCCCAAAAGAAACACACCAACACAGGTTACAAAGAACATACAAGTGCTTTATTTAAAAGCTACAACAGTTACCAAAGTCAATTGACAAACGGATAGCTATTCGGCTCTCAGAGTAACGTAACAAACTTCAACGAAGGTTCGATGCATTAGTAAGAGAGACCGTACATTGGAATACTTGGGTCTTTTATATGATTTGTCCAGCCCTTGGCCAACCCTCTCGCGGGTTAACCATTCTAGGGATCGGGCCTAAGGGTTCCTAGTCAGGTCAATCCTATAATTTATGCATTTTGATTAGTTTCGCTGATACAGTTGTACATTTACACATAGGTCAGCAATAGGACAAGGTCTCAGTTCGCGACCCTGACAAGTGGCCTGCAGGCATATTAATTATTCGTGTGTACGGAGGTCACAACGGCCAGGATCTTACTCAGAATGTCATTCGGCCTCCATTTTGATGTTCAGGGTGACTTCCACATTTACAAGAGAACCTAAAATGGCGGCTTAATCCAAGATGGCAACTTACATTACTTTCTCTAAGGTCAAGACCTTGCCGCGGAGTTTATTCGCATATGATGTTTTAGACAACTTGGCGTAGGCCAATACACATACAATTTCTGCGATAGGAGGCATAATATTGTTTCAATTCCGACAGACCCTCCTTTTGGCCTATGCCAAGTGCTGATATAATTTCTAATACTTTTGTAAATAACTCCATGCATTGTCGTCTATACATCCTGAATCATTATCTGTAATGTCTATAGCCATTAGGTCATTCATCAGAACCTCTTGTAACACAAACTCTTTAGATGCTGTATCCGGGGCGTACATTCTGTGCCATACTGTGCTCACTGCTTGAGCACAACACCCCCCTAGCATTGCACATATACTAGGTAGACATTGGAAACAGCAACAAAGGAATAGCAGGATCCCCAAAATAACCAGGATAACAGAAAGCACCTTCCAACCCCAATTGTCCCGGGAGGATAGCTCAGCGGCAGCGTGCGCGTCTTGGAAGCAAGACGACACGAAGCAACACAGGTTCGATCCCCGAGTCCGCGCTTAGAAACCTCTGGGTGTTTAAGCGCGTTATAAATACGTAACTAAGACAACAACAAAAAAAAAAAAAAAAAAAAGAAGAACAAACAATTCCTGCAACAGCGCCTCGATGCCTGCGGGCTGTGTGAGCGCTTTATAAATGTAAAAAATAAATAAATAAGATCGTAGAGAATCCCAGAACCAGGCGCTAATATTCCAATCTCCCACAGGAACATGCACTTCAGAACTAAGGATGTGCAAGTTCTGTATTGCTTTGAAAATTGTCGGCGAGGAATCTGGTACGAAAACACAACAAGCGGACCCCACTAATTTGCATACTCCACCACGTTCTGCCAAAATGACATCTAATGCCATCCGATTTTGGAGTGCTACCAATCTTATTGCCTTTTGTTCTAGTGTCATATTGTAGAGTATATCCGTGGTCCGGTTGATGGTTCTCCCCAGTACTCTTGCTAGTCCTCTAATGTTTTCAGAGTTTGCTATCTGTCCCCAAAAGAGCACAACTGATTTTGCTATATCTCCCAATACTTGCCCAGGGGTATCTCCGTTCTCGTCCCGCCGTGGGCGAGCCTTAGAAACCTCCAATGTACTAGCTACAAATACCCCAGGTAACAGGATTCCTAAATAACAGGTTCCCTGCCAATCCTTGGGCAACCAGGGAAATGCTGAACTACCACAAACGAAATACACAGGCCCCCCTACATACAGAGGCCTGTTCTCTCCAGTCAATTTTACAATGTTCATACAACCTTCAAAATCTCCCATTGGCCGAGTGCCATTTCTTTGTACACAAAAGGGGACTGAATCAGGGCTATGATTTATAGAGTAGGAAGGAGGCATGGCGTCCTTATTGCCTATCGGAGCCATTTTAAAAGAAATTAGAGTTTGAAAGGGAAGAGATAGTTTATCAGACGGCCTAATAGAAGCAACATTAGGTTTACTTCTATTTGCAAAAAAGCGAGCATCCCAGGGGAGTCAATTCACGTTTCTCTAAATCATTTAAATTAGTTCCATCAAAGTTCCCTGAGATGCTATCATTCCAATGGCCAAAGAATAGTGCTCTAAGAGAGGCATAGCAAGCAGTCGTTAAAGGTAAAGGGTGAATATACCATCCTAGCCCCTTGTTCCCATGTTGCGGTAAATGAGTGCAAATCCAACAATTACTCTTATTAAAAATGGCATGTGTTGCATTCATTACTATCATTAAAGTGTTATTATGATACTTTCATCTATGCTGGGAGTCTCTAGGTGACAGAGTGTGAAGGTGTACAGAGGGAGTCAAAGCAGTAAGTACAATCTCAATTGGCAGTAGAGGCTTTAGAGGGTAAATTTCTTCGAAGTACCAAAGTCCCACAGCAGTGATTACACAAATACCAATTATTATTAACACAACACAGCAATACGTTTTCGGGGCCCAGGCACATTGTTCGTTGTCCAAGTTGGTCACCCCCCCTATTTACAAGTCCAGTGCGGGGAGCAGCGGTGGAGGTGGCAGGCATTGCAGTTTCTCAATCGACGACCCCAATGTTCGTTGCTGGCGACACTACGGTCGCGCAACTTCTTAGTCCTTCCCAACCCTAGCCAGCAGAATCCCTTTTTTTTTCCTTTTGTTCGAAAGGAACTTTCTTTTACAAGAGAAAACTTTCAATCACTTCTTCTTTCCAAATGCACGGAAAGACCCGTGCCCTAGTTCTATTTTCTTCGTCGAAGGTCGTACCTGGTGGTACCCAAGACTGTTTGATCCGGAAACAAGGTAACGTCACTTCCTGGGGGAAGCGATGTATCGGAGGCGACGGAAGTCACAGAACTTGAAACAGTGTTTTCCGGAAGTGACTTTTTCAAAGAGTGCAGAGATTAAATGGACTGTTCCCCAAGCTCCACGAGCTCAGGGAATTTCTCCGACGGACTTACAGAGCTGTTTGCTACTCCAGGATCAGAGATTGTAGCATCAGCGAGGGGTTTTGCTTCTTCTGTAACGTGTGGAGTCGGGTGAGGAAGTTTCTTGACATGCGTTGCGTGGATCCAGTGTTTTTTCCCAGCCACCCGCACTGCTGTCCGAGTGACCAACAGCACCTGGTAGGGTCCCCTCCAGCGAGGAGCGAGACAGGAAGACCTTTCGTAGGCCTTCACTAGGACCCAACTTCCAGGCTGAATTTCGTGTCCTGGGCCCGTGAACCGCACAGGTAAAGTCGATTGAACCTGATGATAAATGAAATACAGGTTTTTAGTCAACTGGTTGCAATAGTCTACAAGCAATACATTTTCCACCTCCCTCAGGGCTTTAGGCTTCGGAAGACCCCAAATGTTAGCATGTCTCCCCATCACTACCTCAAATGGAGAAAGCCCGGTCTTAGTTTGAGGTGTGGTACGCATGGCTAATAATACAATAGGTAAGGCATCTGGCCATTTCAATTTGGTGTCGGCACATGTTTTTGCAAGCTTATTCTTTAAGATACCGTTATGTCTCTCTACCAACCCAGCACTTTGAGGATGTCTAGCTGAGTGAAATCGTTTTTCAATATGTAACGCTGTGCATATTTGCAAAATTACTGCTGCAACAAAATGGGGACCATTTTACGACCAAACTACCCTTGGAAGCCCAAATCGTGGGAAGAATTCTTTTACCATAGTCTTTGCAGTGGTCATGGCAGTAGCATCTTTAACGGGGAAAGCCTCGAATAATTTACTAAAAGCACAAATAATCACAAGAACATATTTTAGATTGTTACACCGTTCCATCTCAATAAAATCAAAGTGGATGACCTCGAAGGGAACAGAAGGGGGCCCAAAGCTACCCCTTGGAGTTACTGTCCCCTTCCCTACATTGTGCTGTAAGCAAATCATACAATTCTGAACATGTCGCAGTGCAGTCTTCAAAATGTTATCATTCACCCAGACTTGTTCTAGCATCTTCGTGATCTGGTGAGCACACACATGCGTAGGACCGTGTGCCATCGTAACCATTGCCAGCACATATGAATCAGGGAGCAACCATTTTCCTTCAGATGTATCCACCCAACACCCATCATCATCCAGTTTCCCCATTCCTTCGGCCCACCTTTTAGACTCTTCTAATGTGGCATCAGTTTGAATATCTCGCACAGACCCAATACCCTCATCCATTACATAGGCATCTTCTGTTTCCCTTAGAGCATACATGTCTGCGCTAAGGTCTGTAGCCGTTTGCCTGGCTATCTGGTCAGCAAAAGCGTTCCCTTTTCCCACATCATCTTTGACCTTACGATGTGCTGCACATTTCATGATCGCTAACTGCCTAGGGAGTGAGAGTGCCGAGAGCAATTGCACTATCAGGGGACCATGCTGGATCTTGGTCCCATGTGAGGTTAGGAACCCTCTTTCCGACCAGAGCCTCCCAAAGTTGTGAGCCACCCCAAAGGCGTACTGGCTATCAGTATATACGTTTACTATACGCCCTCCGGAGAGTTCACAAGCTCGGGTCAACGCTATAATCTCTGCGGCTTGCGCGGAGTTATGCGAAATTCTCTTAGTTTCAACAACCGTACTCAACGTAGTAACTGCGTAAGCAGCAGTAGATGTACCATCTGGAAGTTTGAAGCAGGAGCCATCACAAAACAGTTCCCCTTCTGCATTGTCCAAAGGAGTATCTATAAGATCTATCCTGCCCTTTGTTTCTTGTTCGGTGGTATACAGGCAGTCATGTCATTTTTCGTCACTTCAAACAGTATTTTGCGGGAGAGGTAGAAGTTCAGCCGGATTAAGAACACAACACCTCTTAATTTGAATGTGAGGGCAAACAGAATTAATTCATACCTTGTTAGCAATGCAGAGGTGAGGTGTTGCGTTTTGGTTTTATTCAATAGAACATCTACAGAGTGAGGTACCATCAAAATTAAATCATGGCCTAGGACCATTCCCTCACTCTGTTTTACAGACGCGGCAGCAGCAGCGACAGCTCGCAAACATCTTGGCAAAGCGCATGCAACAGGATCAAGGGTGGAGGAGTAGTAGCCGCACGGCCTATTCTTCCCTCCGTGTTCCAGCGTTAACACAGCCAAAGCACTTCCATCACATTCATGCACAAACAACACAAAGGCCTTGTCATAATTTGGAGTACCCAGAACCTGTGCAGAGCATAACGCGGTTTTGAGAAGCTCAAATGTTCGTTGATGTTCCGATTTCCATGGCAGTGGCAGAGAAATGCCCTTCTTCGTCAAAGCCAACATCGGTTTTATCACTAGTGAAAAGTTCGGGATCCACAACCTACAGTAAGAAGCCATACCTATTAAGGCTCTGACTTCCTTCTGTGTATTTGGAACAGACATGCCAGAAATGTGTTTTATTCTTTCAGGTGTCAATCTTCTCCCCTCCTTTGACAGGAGGTAGCCTAAATAGGCGACCTCCTGACAACAATATTGAAATTTTTTGAGTGAAACTTTATGACCATTTTTAGCTAGATGAACAAGCAACAGTACAGTGCCTTCCTTACAAGCACTTTCAGAATATGGAGCCAAAAGCAAATCATCGACGTACTGAACCAGTGTACAAGTAGGTGGCAATTCAAGGGTGTCAAGCTGCTCTTTCAAAGTTCTACTATAAATGCTTGGACTTTCAGTATACCCTTGAGGTGCCCGAGTAAATGTAAATGAGCGTCCTCCCAAGGTGAACGCGAACAAATATCTACTCTCCTTGTGTATAGGAATGCTAAAGAAAGCATTTTTTAAATCCACAAACCTAAAGTGCGTAGCTGTAGCAGAGATCATTGTTAGTATTGTTGTTACGTCAGGCACAATTGGAAATTGTGGGGCGACAACTTTGTTAATAGCACGAATATCAATTATGAACCGGTATGGGATTGCATTGTCACCTTTCTTGTATACAGGCAAAATCGGGCTGTTACATAAACTACCTGCAATCTCCTCAATCACCCCTCGATGCACAAAATCGGAGACATGCACTTCAAAGCACGCTCGCCCTCAACTGATATTTTATACTGCGGAATACGTGGTAATTTAACTCCATGTTTCAAAACTATTTTGACGGGCTCAATCTCTAGTACCCCGACATCATTGTGGTCAACTGCCCATAAACATTCCGGAACAACGCTAAACTCAGGAGGCAATGGTCGAATCAGAAACTGAGAATTGGGAAGTTGCTGTGGTGAAACCGTCAGTCGTCCTCCATCAGAGGAACAATGCATTACTGTATTCAATTTCTTCAACAGATTTAACCCCAGCAAATTCTCTCCACAGTTCGAAGTCAGAAGGAAGGGACAATGGTCCCTAAAGGGACCCAAAGAGACAGACACCGGTGAAGAAACCGGACAAACAATTGGTATACCAGAAAACCCTACAGAAACATTTGTTTGCCCTGACAGTGGAATGTTTGGAACCCGGGAATGATCAATGGAGCACTTCTGTGCTCCAGTGTCTATGAAAAACTGGTGTTTCCTATTCTCCTCTAACAATTCAACGTAGGGACCTTTCTGATTAACGGGAATGGGTGAAGGTTCCAAACCCTGCTTCGGGCAGTCCTAACGAAATAGAATGTCGTCGGAAGGAAGCTCTTCAGAAAGGTAGGCAGCAGAAGGGTGATCAAATATGTTTCTTGCGTCCACACTCGAAGTCTGATTTTCCCGTGAAAAAGGTTGCTGAGGATCTTGTGAAAACTGACCTCTATCAGGGCCCCCTGCTCCAGGGCGACTTCTAGGTCATCTACCCATACTCCCAAACACATTGTTTGACCTTTGTCGAAGGACGGGGCACTGTGCTCGCCAATGACCTTCCTGGCGGCAATAGGCACATTGATTAATATTTACAGAACCCAAAGGAGCGTTTCCTTTTGGGACATACTGACCTCTGGGCTGTGTCGTACCTCCTCTGGGGTTTCTAACAATTTGTTGTAACAATACTTTAGTCTTCAGATCTCCTTTCCTCTTCTCTATTTTCTCCTTTTCATTATTAACACAGTTCTCATAATACTGAGCCATGTGCAAAACTTCAGATTGAGATTTCGCCTGCCAAGCGCTCTCAGAGGACATAATCTGTGACTGGATGTCGGGCAACAATCCACGTGCAAATTTGTCCACGAACAACCTTTTCCCAGACTCTGTACCCAAGTCCTGTCCACTGAAGTCAGAAAATACCTGTTCGAATCTATTAAAGAATTTGGTGGCGCCTTCAGTTTTTCCTTGAACACAGGCCGTAAGCTTGTTCTAAATAATTATTTTCTCTGGAATTATACTTTTTAATTTTGCGACAATTCTATCAGGCAAAGTAAGTATTACCTGAGGTGGTTTCTCACCAGCTGGTCTTTCCCCATCAAACCTGGTCATGTTAGCCCACGTATCTCCCAACCCTGGCACATCGTCTATTGTCCGAATCTGCTTCCATAAATCTACGGGTAGGAGTACAGGGAATAGCAAGTCAATATCCCTTAAGGTGAACACAGAGGTCTGCAAAACGAACTCTATCTCTTTGTAAAACCCTGTCGGGTATTTCTTGATATCGGGAATTGATTACCTAATAGTGTTCACTTCCTGTCGTGAAAACGGGACGTGAACATACTGCGATATATAATGCGCAGGGATATCCACAGTGGGTGCACCAGTCCCAGCGTTAGCAGGAATCTCAACCTTTGGGACAAATGTCGGAGGAACCTCTCTCATAGGCAACTGAGATATAGGTAACTCCGACCGCTTACTAAGCAACAGAGCCAGGTCGAGCGCTAAGGCAGTCGAAGAAGTGTCGGGCGAAAAAGCCCTTTTACAAATCCCCAATAACTCTATAGGACAACTAACCTTCTTCCTTACACATTCTTCCTGCAGGTACTGTACCATTACCTGAATCACCTTCCTTTGCATTTCTACTGTATACTGACTATACATGTCATATACTTCATCTGGCGGAATCGATGAATCCGAGATCCATCGAATCGCATCTTTGGTACAAATTTGTACTTCCTCAGGTGCCGATCTACAACACGGAAGGAACCATTTCTGCACATACATACTGTCGTCTTCATCATCCTCATCTCGTGATTTTTCAAAGTCCCTCCTATACTCAAACAATCTTTCAACATGACCATGTACTTTCTTCTCTGTGTCCCTCGAAAGCGCCAAAGTATTTAGATCCCTCACCCCTTGTGGGAGATCCGAATTTTGTAATCTACCCTACATCACACATAAATGAGTCCCCAAACCTTCGATAAAAACATTTTTCTCGGGAAAACTGTTCAAATTTGATAATGTGGAAAAAACATTAACTTGATCATCTTTCTCCATACAGTGCTTAACCCATGCAAACAAATCCCATTTCTTATCTGCAGAAACAGTATTACGAGTGACAATCTTTGACCCCGCACCCTGATCAACTTTAGTCAATACGGAACCACTCGGGAGCGGAGGTGCGGGCAAATTCAATAAGGGTGCAACTATCGGCACGGGAGGAAGGGGTGGTACGATAGGTGGAGGAACAACAACCAGAGGACTAGGAACAATAGGTTGTACAGGGGGAACAGGAATAACAGCAGGAACAACAGCAGGAATGGGCAGAGCACCTGGGAGAGGATCATACGGAGGTGGCGCAGAGGCACCAGGCCTGCGTTTGTTTAACAATTTTTCAATAAATTCTTCAGAAACATGGAAATCTTTAGAGGGATACATTTTCTGGATTCCGAGTGAAAAAGCCCTATCCATATTTTTAACTGACTCTGAATGTTTTTCCTTATCATATAACAACGCCTTTTCGGCATTTGTTTTATGACGGCGTGCATGTTTATCCCTACTTTTAAGCTGCTGCAATGCTTCTTTTTTCCAATTCTGCAAAACATCAAAGGCTGCAGGTCGGGCCTTCTTTTTAAGCAAGACCGATTCTAGGTATTCAATACAGGGGATCTCAAAACTACCATTGAGTGGCCACTGAAATTCGGAGGCATGTCTGGTTTGTCTGTGCCAAATATCATTAAATATTATACTTCCAATGCCATACTTACAGTACATAGTACATGCCGGCGACCCCTCCTGTGGTGCCGGGCGGCTAAATTCCAAAGATTGTCGATCGCTGCGGTACAGAGCCCTAAAGCAGCTAGACAATTTCCCAGGCATTTCACAAAAAATTGCTGTTACCTGGTCAATAATTGTGTCTGCAGATACAATACTCCAAATTCAAATTATCAGGGTTAAATTAAGAGCCGGGTCACGACTGTCATGATCACTGTTTCCAAGGAGCCAGGACCAGCCCAACGTCCTTGGAAGGAGGCCCCTAACCCTAATCCTAGGCACCAGCCGGTCCCTACTGGGACCTTTTGGACCCTGTCCTGGCGCCGGTGGCACCAGGCTCATCAAAACCATCGGTCCCGGCACTGGAAGCGGCGGGCTCATAATTGATGTGAAAGTGCTTGGGTGGACTTACCTGCAGCAGACCATGCTGCTTACTTACCAGCCACTTAGAAGCCCTCTGTGAACAGGAACTACTTTCTTACCTGGGTGGGGCAGCTCCACTCCCTGGATACAGCACTGGAACTCTTCTGGAAACTGGTACTCTTTTCTTACCTAGGCGGGGCCGTGGAAGAAGATGCCTCATCACTCCAAGGCTATTTAAACCACACCCGATAGATGAAACGTGCTTCGCGTTATTCTGCATCTGCAGCAGAACGCTCACCGAGTCTGTTCCAGCCTTTCCTCTTTCGATCCTGAACCTGCAAGAATTATACTTACCATTCCTGTATCCAGTCAACATCAGCACCTGCAAAAGACAAGAAACAACAGGTTAGCAAGACAAACTTTACACACAGTGCTTTCTCACCTGATCCATCAGCAGCGGCCGTGTCTTCACGCTGCACTTTCGCCTGCAAAGACAAAAGCATTGTTATACTTACTGGCACGCCGTGAATTCCGGATTTCTTCATTCTGCATCGCCGCCTGTGAAGACAAAGTATAGTTAAAACTTACTAGCATTCCGCTGACTCCAGCGCTGCAAACCAACATCTGAAAGACAAAAGAAAAAGACATTAAGCAGGTATTTACTCACGCCCATCACGCTCGTCGCAATAAAACGCCTGCAAATACTCCGGCGTCTCTTTAACACGAACTAAGCTGCAAGGAAAGAGACAGTTAGAGCGCTTGCCATACTTACGAATTTCCAGGCGCTTCACTCCATCTTCCATCCCAAGAGTCCTGCAATACATAAGGAAAAGCATTATACAGAGTCTTCAATATTAACGTGCCACGCATTTAAAGACTATAAAGACAAAAGGTGTCCAGAAACTCACCGCTCGTGCAGATAACGACGGTAACCATCCTCTGAATTCAAGAGGCCAATGTTTCACCAGTAAAGGAACTGGCAACGGCACCCTGCACCAGACCAGATGGAGAGCCCAGCATTCACCTATCTAAGGTGAGCACGTTGACCTGGGGGGGCTCTACAGAAAAGCGGGGAAGAGAGGGAGAGAGAGAGAGGGACATTCAACAACCCAGGCCATTAACCCCCATATTCTTTCACCTGCAGAAACCTCACTCTTCGAGTTCGACACACAGTGCGAAGAGGTTCGACCCCAGAAGCCAATCGAGTCCTGCACATCACTTTTCGAGTCACAGACACCTTCCTGCCAAGACCCGCGCCTCCGTGGGAATCAGGTGAGCGTTACAGAACGCGAAGCCACCCACCACAAAACTCCTACCCAGGCGCAATGGAAACCTCAGACACTGATCAACTAGCCCAGTTGCTCGGAGAATTAAGAGCTGAAGTACATGCAGCTCGTCAGGAAACTAACTCTCTAAGAAGAGAACTGATAATTTCCAAAGAGCGAACTGAGGACCTCTCTAGGCAGTTGCTACAAAGGCAGGCAGGACAGACACCTTTGCCCGCTCCAGGAGGAAGTTATCCTTCTGCATCATCTTTAAATCCAGTGCAAATCAATCTGCCCAGTAATGTGCCCTTGGCTCCGCCCGAACGCTTTTCTGGTGATCCAAAGAAATTCGCGGTGTTCATCAACCAGTGCCGCTTACACTTCTTATGTCGACCAGCTGCTTTCCCAACAGACCAGACCAAGGTGGCTTTCGTGCTTTCTTATCTCAGTGGCAGCGCCGCAGATTGGTCGATCCCTTTAGTCATCCAGGATGATCCGGTTTTACATGATTTCCAGGCCTTCCAGTCCAGCATGGAGAAACTGTTCGCAAGACATGCACAAGGGCAGGCCTTGGACAATGAACTTCTTTCATTACGACAGGGTAATCAAGACCTCTTGACTTATATAGCCTCATTCAACAGACTTATAGTGGAAACTCAATGGCCCGAGGATAAGAGAATAACGCTTTTCTACAGAGGCCTGCGTGGAGAGCTCAAGGATGTGTTAGCTCAAGTTGTGAATCCTCCACAAGAATGCTCAGACTATATTGACTTAGTTGTCCAATTGGACCACAGACTACAGAACAGGAAGGCAGATCATTCCAAATTTGATACCCGAGTGTTTTCTAAACCACAAACCTCTACTAGGGGAGCTGACACGGTGGAACCCATGCAAATAGGGGGCATGAAAGGATCTTTAACCCAGAAAGAGCGGGAAAGAAGAAGGCAGCTGCAATTATGCCTCTATTGCGGAAACTCAGGACACTTTCTTCGGGACTGTCCAGTGAAACCAGCTAAGAAGGCTGTAGGAGCCGCGGATACCTGTACCACAAATTCTGAGCAGGGAAACGACCTAGCCCGACAAGAGTAGAGGTCCTCTTGCCGAGCGTTAAGATCTGTCCCGTGACCTCGCATTTCGTGGTACCCATGGTCCTCATTAGTCCTGAACGTCCGGATCGTTTGCATGTAATTGAAGCTTACATCGACAGTGGAGCAATCGGTAATTATGTGGACCGTGAAATGGTATCAAGGATGAATCTACCCCTTGTCCCTAAGGCTGTAAAAGACGTCATTACTACTGTGGATGGCACGGAGATAGCCTCCGGACCAGTAACGCATGCCACCCAAGAAGTGACGCTAGTGAGTCAAGATGGACACCGGGAGAGAATCGTGTTTGATGTGATCAAGGCTCCTCATTTCCAGATCATTCTGGGAATCCCTTGGTTAGAGAAGCACAATCCTCAGATCGATTGGCGAGCAAAGACGGTTCAGTTTCTAGAATGTTTTACCACTTGTTATCCTAGGCCTGATGTTTCACTGGCGGCAATCTCTTCGGAGGAGGTTCCCAAATTGCCTCCCGAATACCAGGAATTCCAAGACGTCTTCCGGAAGGATCAAGCTAACACCCTGCCTCCTCATAGGTCTTACGACTGTCAAATAGATTTGATACCCGGAACAACTCCTCCTTGCAGCAGGATTTATGCCCTCACCGAGCCAGAGAATCTTCACCTCAGACAATATTTGGACCAATACCTAGCTAACGGGTTTATCCGTCCTTCAAAATCTCCAGCTTCATCGGCTTTGTTCTTCGTTCCGAAAAAGGAAGGAGACCTTAGGACTTGCATAGATTATCGCGCCCTGAATCAAATCACTGTTAAAAACAGATACCCGTTACCTTTGATCCCTGAACTCCTGGACCAAGTCAAAGACGCATATATATATACAAAATTGGATCTCAGAGGAGCCTACCACTTGGTACGGATAAAAGAGGGCGATGAATGGAAAACGGCCTTCCGCACCAAGTACGGGCTATTCGAATATCAAGTGATGCCCTTTGGACTTTGTAACGCTCCTGCCACTTTCCAATATTTTATGAACGATGTCCTTAGAGAACTCATAGACGTGTGTGTTGTTGTCTACATTGATGACATCCTTGTCTATTCATCATCCGAAGAGGAACACCAGAGACACGTTAAAAAGGTTCTTGAGAGATTGCGTCAACATAATCCTTTTGCTAAGCTTGAAAAATGGGTTTTCAACGTAACTGAAGTCGAGTTCCTGGGATTCATATTGTCACCTAACGGAGTCCATATGGATTCAAAGAAAGTCGATGCAATCATCAAGTGGCCATCACCAACCTCTGTAAAAGGAGTTCAAAGCATGTTAGGCTTCGCTAACTTTTACCGCAGATTTATTCCTGAATTTTCTCGGATAGTCCAGCTCATCACCGCTCTGTTAAAAAAGAACAAACGTTTTGAGTGGTCTTCTGAAGCAGAACAAGCTTTTCAGGACTTAAAAGCTAAATTCATTTCTGCACCTGTTCTAAAACATCCTCGCCCAGAACTCCCCTACATCATGGAAACGGATGCTTCTAGTCTTGCTATGGGGGCAGTTTTATCACGTAGAGATCCGGTCACACACCAGTTACACCCTGTAGCCTTTTGGTCCCGCAAGTTTTCGGCTCCCGAGATCAACTATTCAATTACAGACAAGGAACTTTTAGCTATCAGATCGGCCTTTAAAGCATGGCGGCATTATCTTTTAGGAGCCAGACACACAGTCACCGTAATGACTGATCACCGCAATTTACAATATCTAAAGACGGCCAAAGCTCAGTCTTCCAGACAGCTTCGCTGGGCTCTGTTTCTGGCTGAATTTGACTTTATAATTACTTATCGACCAGGCAGTAAGAACGGAAAAGCAGATGCCCTCTCCCGGATGGGAGTAGATGAACATTTGATCAATCCAGAACCAATACCCATAATCCCAGAACAAAGGATTTTGGGTTTGGTCAGCACTCAATCTTTTGAAGACATCAAGACCACGGTTAAATCACTCCTAACTCCGGCCGATTTGCAGGACTGGCAATTAAAGGGAAAAGAATTCTCAGTGGATCAAGACCTACCATATTTCCGAGGACGATTGCACTTGCCCTGTGAGAAAATACAAAAACAAGTAATCTACTGTTATCACGACTCTCTAATGGAGGGTCACCCTGGCATTACCAAAACCATGGAAAAGATTAAAAGACATTTCTGGTGGCCATCATGGAAAAAGGATATTAGAGACTTTGTAATCTCCTGTGGTGTGTGTGCCCAGAATAAAAGTCAGAAGCAGAAACCAGCCGGCCTATTACAGCCACTAGACATCCCTCCCTGTCCATGGCATACCTTGTCCATGGATTTTATCACGGACTTACCTCCATGCTCGGGGTATACTACCATTTTAGTAGTCGTGGATCTATTCTCCAAGATGGCTCACTTCATTCCCCTGAAGGGTCTACCTTCAGCCTCAGTATTGGCCCGAGAATTCTTGGAAAACATTGTTCGCTTACACGGTTTTCCCTTGGTTTTAGTCTCCGATAGGAGAAGTCAATTCATCTCCCACTTCTGGCGCAGTTGCTGTCGTCTAGCCCAAATTGATGTAAGACTTTCGACCAGTCACCATCCCCAAACTGACGGACAAACCGAAAGGACAAATCAGACACTAGAACAATATCTACGTTGCATGCACCAACAAACTGAAAACCCCTGGAAGGATATTCTTTGGATCGCTGAATACGCTTACAACAATTCGACTCATTCTGGAACCGGGAAGACTCCTTTTTTCCTATTATACGGACACCATCCTAGAACCTCCAACCTGGATCCTCCCCAAGAATTTGAAGCACCGGCTGTGGATCACTTGCACTCGTAGATCACCTGTGCTTTTAAGGAAGCCACTGCCCATCTGCAAAGAGCTAAAGCTCAATTCAAAAAAGGAGCAGATCGACACCATAAAGAGGCCCCTCACTACGCTGTAGGAGATCAGGTATGGTTATCCACTAAGCACCTGCCTCTAAAAGGACCCCGCACCTTCATCCCGAGATACCTTGGACCCTATCTCATATCTGCCATAATTAATCCGGTGGCTGTCAAATTGGAATTACCTACGCATATGAAAATACATCCAGTATTCCATGTCTCCTTATTAAAACCAGTACAACCAGAAACCCGATTGACTGAACTTCCAGAACCGGTTTTAGTAGATGGAGGACTTGAATTCGAAGTGAAGAGCATCCTAGACTCCAAAATCTCCAAATCTAAGTTATATTATCTGGTTGATTGGAAAGGATACGGCCCCCAGGAGAGGTCTTGGGAACCCTCAGAATATGTCCACGCACCTCGTCTGGTCAAGAAATTCCATCTGAATCACCCCAACAAGCCAAAACCCCCGGAGAAGACACGCTTAGGAGGGGCCTTGAGGGGGGATGCTGTCATGATCACTGTTTCCAAGGAGCCAGGACCAGCCCAACGTCCTTGGAAGCAGGCCCCTAACCCTAATCCTAGGCACCAGCCGGTCCCTACTGGGACCTTTTGGACCCTGTCCTGGCGCCGGTGGCACCAGGCTCATCAAAACCATCGGTCCCGGCACTGGAAGCGCCGGGCTCATAATTGGTGTGAAAGTGCTTGGGTGGACTTATCTGCAGCAGACCATGCTGCTTACTTACCAGCCACTTAGAAGCCCTCTGTGAACAGGAACTACTTTCTTACCTGGGTGGGGCAGCTCCACTCCCTGGATACAGCACTGGAACTCTTCTGGAAACTGGAACTCTTTTCTTACCTAGGCGGGGCCGTGGAAGAAGACGCCTCATCACTCCAACGCTATTTAAACCACACCCGATAGATGAAACGTGCTTCGCGTTATTCTGCATCTGCAGCAGAACGCTCACCGAGTCTGTTCCAGCCTTTCCTCTTTCGATCCTGAACCTGCAAGAATTATACTTACCATTCCTGTATCCAGTCAACATCAGCACCTGCAAAAGACAAGAAACAACAGGTTACCAAGACAAACTTTACACACAGTGCTTTCTCACCTGATCCATCAGCAGCGGCCGTGTCTTCACGCTGCACTTTCGCCTGCAAAGACAAAAGCATTGTTATACTTACCGGCACGCCGTGAATTCCGGATTTCTTCATTCTGCATCGCCGCCTGTGAAGACAAAGTATAGTTAAAACTTACTAGCATTCCGCTGACTCCGGCGCTGCAAACCAACATCTGAAAGACAAAAGAAAAAGACATTAAGCAGGTATTTACTCACGCCCATCACGCTCGTCGCAATAAAATGCCTGCGAATACTCCGGCGTCTCTTTAACACGAACTAAGCTGCAAGGAAAGAGACAGTTAGAGCGCTTGCCATACTTACGAATTTCCAGGCGCTTCACTCCATCTTCCATCCCAAGAGTCCTGCAATACATAAGGAAAAGCATTATACAGAGTCTTCAATATTAACGTGCCACGCATTTAAAGACTATAAAGACAAAAGGTGTCCAGAAACTCACCGCTCGTGCAGATAACAACGGTAACCATCCTCTGAATTCAAGAGGCCAATGTTTCACCAGTGAAGGAACTGGCAACGGCACCCTGCACCAGAAGCAGATGGAGAGCCCAGCATTCACCTATCTAAGGTGAGCACGTTGACCTGGGGGGGCTCTACAGAAAAGCGGGGAAGAGAGGGAGAGAGAGAGAGAGGGACATTCAACAACCCAGGCCATTAACCCCCATATTCTTTCACCTGCAGAAACCTCACTCTTCGAGTTCGACACACAGTGCGAAGAGGTTCGACCCCAGAAGCCAATCGAGTCCTGCAGATCACTTTTCGAGTCACAGACACCTTCCTGCCAAGACCCGCGCCTCTGTGGGAATCAGGTGAGCGTTACACGACTACACCTGACCAAACCTAAGGAGGACCGTACGGTTTACCAAAGAACTTACCTAACGAATTTTACCTTGTGTTCAGTGGTTTCGACAAATCTGCCCGCCTCAAAAATGGACCCTCGTCAAGATGCCGTGTCAGACCACATGACTATCGCCCAAGGATCGGATTGTGCAGCGCTGCCGAGGTATCGCGTCTCGTTCGGTCGGGCCCGCAGTATCACACCGTCCAATCCCGGTTCGATAGTCTGCGTCAACCTTCAATGATCCGGCATCAATCTTGAGGGTCCCTATTCGGGCGCCAACTGTGAAAACATAAAAATAATATGAGGCCGGAAAGCCCAAAAGAAAGACACCAACACAGGTTACAAAGAACATACAAGTGCTTTATTTAAAAGCTACACCAGTTACCAAAGTCAATTGACAAATGGATAGCTATTCGGCTCTCAGAGTAACGTAACGAACTTCAACGAAGGTTCGATGCATTAGTAAGAGAGACCGTACATTGGAATACTTGGGTCTTTTATATGATTTTTCCAGCCCTTGGCCAACCCTCTCGCGGGTTAACCATTCTAGGGATCAGGCCTAAGGGTTCCTAGCCAGGTCAATCCTATAATTCATGCATTTTGATTAGTTTCGCTGATACAGTTGTACATTTACACATAGGTCAGCAATAGGACAAGGTCTCAGTTCGCGACCCCGACAAGTGGCCTGCAGGCATATTAATTATTCGTGTGTACGGAGGTCACAACGGCCAGGATCTTACTCAGAATGTCATTCGACCTCCATTTTGATGTTCAGGGTGACTTCAACATTTACAAGAGAACCTAAAATGGCGGCTTAATCCAAGATGGCAACTTACATTACTTTCTCTAAGGTCAAGACCTTGCCGCGGAGTTTATTCGCATATGATGTTTTAGATAACTTGGCGTAGGCCAATATACATACAATTGCTGTGATAGGAGGCATAATATTGTTTCAATTCCGACATCATGACAACGCCTAATAAATAGGCTAGTTTCCAACACTAGACCGCACCACCTTCCTAGGCCACACCTCCACAATAAACAACAAGCCTTCAACTAGGCCACGCATGTGCACTTCACCACTCCTCAATAGACGATACCTCTTCAATAAAGTACTGCTAGGTCACACTGCCACAATATACCACATCTCTTCACTGGACCATTCCAGGCCAATACGTCAAAGATCCTCACCAGACCACTTCCCTACTGGACCATACCATTTGAATAGATATATATATATATATGATTCCCTAGCAGACACCTCAATAAACTGCATTGCCTCAATAGATTACATCTCTTCCTTCATATTACACCGCTTTAATAGGCACTACTTTCTTATTAAATCACAACTCCTCAATACACCACACACCTTGACTAGGCTACACCTCTCCAGCCGAGTTGCATCTCGCCACTCAACCGCTCCTTCTTATCAAGTCACAGCTCTTCAGTGTTTCGCACCTCTTGACTAGACCACACCTTCCCAGTAGACCACACCTTTCAACAGTCTGCCCTTCCTCATTTCTCATTTGACCACCTTACTCATTTGAAAAGGCCTCAAACGAGAACACACCTTTTAACAATATCACACCTGCTAATTGTACCACAGCTCCCCACTTGGCAGTGAGTAAAATAGCTCAGTAAGTGAGTCACTCACCGCTGAGATTTATTTACCAGTTGTAGGCTGCGGGTTCAATTCCCAACAAGGGCAGCATTTGTGCTTTCGAAGTCAATAAAATGAGTCCCAGTTATGATCGAATAATCACAACTGTATATGAAAGGTTCTAAGCAGCGCACTGGCTGCAACTGCCACATTCAATACAAGGAACAATGATGTTTGTTTTTTTAAAGTGTGTCATGACGGATTCCTCCTGCTTCTTAGTAGTGTGGTAATACATGTTACTACCCAATTTAATGTTCCTTGATTTATCAACCTCAAACGAATGGCGGGCTCAGTGAGCCACGTGTTGGCACACATTTCATCCATGGGCTAGCCACTCAGATAGACCAATCCTGTGTAGGAAAGGAACTCAGAATGATGCATGTGCTCTACTTTTTAATGTATGTAGTTTTTTATTTGTTTCTTTTGTGTGTGCACATTTTCATCAACCAGTGCATGGTGCAATTTGAACACCAGAATTAAAATTGCAAATGCAATATTATAGGTAAACGATTAAAAAACACCACCACACTAAGACCGATACAGTGTTATAAACTGTTAAAAACAAAAAAAGCCTTAACTGCCAGGAGCTGTAGTTGATTGGGAGGTTGATGGGGAAGCAGTGAATGGGTTCTAGGCATTCTTTGTCCACTCTACAGAGTTTCCTGGAGTTGGAGTTGATAGGGACGATGATGGGAAAGCAGTGAATGGGTTCTAAGCATTCTTTGTCCGCTGCAAGGAGTTCCCGGGAGTTGTAGTTGATAGGGACGATGATGGGGAAGCAGTGAATGGGTTCTAAGCATTCTTTGTCCGCTGCAAGGAGTTCCCGGGAGTTGTAGTTGATAGGGACGATGATGGGGAAGCAGTGAATGGGTTCTAGGCATTCTTTGTCCACTCTACAGAGTTTCCTGGAGTTGCAGTTCATAGGGACGATGATGGGAAAGCAGTGAATGGGTTCTAAGCATTCTTTGTCCGCTGCAAGGAGTTCCCGGGAGTTGTAGTTGATAGGGACGATGATGGAGAAGCAGTGAATGGGTTCTAGGCATTATGTGTCTGCTGAAATGAGTTTCCGGGAGTTGCAGTTGATAGGGGTGATGATGAGGAAGCAGTGAATGGGTTCTAGGCCTTCTTTATCCACTGTAAGGAGTTCCCGGGAGTTGTAGTTGATAGGGACGATGAAGGGGAAGCAGTGAATGGGTTCTAGGCATTCATTGTCCACTCTACAGAGTTTCAGGGAGTTGCAGTTGATAGGGGTGATGAAGGGGAAGCAGTGAATGGGTGCTAGGCATAAGGTGTGTGGATCCTTGATGTCCTGGCACCATCAGATATAATCCATTGTTGTACCAGATAATTGAAGGTGATGATGCGTTGAAGGCCTTTCAGCTAGAGATCGTATCTGGCAGGTGTATTTGAAATGGGAAATGATCAATACACCCACAACACAAAAAGATTGAAGTCTACACAAGCCTCTTGTCTTAAACACACTTTCTCTTCTTACAGATTTCCACCAGAATGCCATGGGCAGTAGAAATCCCACTGGGTCTGACCTCAGCACGGACCTCCCAGCTTCACCAACGGCAGAAGATCAGGAAGGAGAGGTGCGTTTCATCACCACTGCACCAACCTTGACCCTACTCAACCATCACCCCTTGCTCGAGGAGTTTCTGCATGAGACCCTCATGAGAAAGGAGCACCTGGAGCAAGGACCTTTCCTTACTGGTGGACTTGACAAAGGCGTCGATGTAAATGTCCAACCTGACCTGGTAACATGGGGGCCACGTGGACCTGATGTCAACTTGGCACATCAAGACAATTTCCCAGGGATCTCAGAGTTCAAAGGCCTGCCATGGTCATCACCTGCAACCACTATAGACCTGGAGACCTCTATGCTTCCACTGATTGGAAACACCATGGCAACAGAGACAGAAATTGCATCCGGAACTGTAAGGAGATCATTCACCACTAACGCGACGCCCAAGTCTGAGTTGTCATCAATGCACCCAAGTGACCTGCCACCAGACAGCAGTTCCGCCTCTTCCAACACTGAGAGTTATTCTACTGGAGCAATTGACTTTTCCCAAGCTGGAACGCAGAACCCTAGTCAGGTTCTGGTCAGCGCGGTGAGCAGGATCACACCAACCTCAGACCAGGCCTCAAGAGGAGCAGTCTCCTCAGGACTGCAGGGCCAGACAGAGGCACAAGAAAGAAATCCTGCCACCTATGCCTTCACCGTTCCATCACCAGCATCCTCATCTGAGGACGACGAAGACACCACCACCACCACCATCACAACCACAGTGCAAGTGCCAGGTGAGTGCAGCAGAAATGCAATGGCCAAGGGTTCATGCTTGAGTTCAGGAGCCTTTATGTGAATGTGTATTTCAGTGACATCGACCTGTGTATATGATTTGCGTTCTCAGTCGCCTTATCGGTAGACAGGCACTTCACTAAATAGCAGCTTCCGCATTGCAAAAGGCAAGGGAAGGCCCCTTGAACTCATTGGCATCCCGCAGGTTCCAATCACCATTGACCTTTGGGACGTCAGAGGCAACTCACCTACTCCTTCTGTCATTGTTCCCATACACTTCAATGGAATCTCACTCATTTCGCATTCAAGGCTAGGATGAGATGTGGTCCAGCTGCTATGTAGCTGGCGGTGCAACCAGGAGACCCGATTTCTAAGTGCAACCTCCCCATTTGCCCATACATGTGATTGCGAGCATTTGCCTTCATCTCATGATGTCTATGTCACATTATGCGCCAAACTGAAAGCTCACCAGTTGTAAGAAAGTGGTCTCTGGGAGCATTTCTCGAGAGTGAATGGGCATTAGCTGAACTCCCACAATAGCCTTATCCTTTTTCCAGGCAGTGTACTTCAAAAAGCCTCATTGAAATACTGTTTGACTCATCACAACTAGGGTGATGGTGATGTTGGTACCTCAAGTTCACAAAGCAATAAAGTTAAAGGTTAAAAATCCTAAAGATCCAATCAAGGTTATTCCAAATAAATATATATATACATATGTATTTATCCTGACGGCCTTGCAAAATGCCTGTCTTGGTTTGATTAAACTATGTAGGAAACAGCATTTCCCTCATAGACAAAGACAATTTCCTGTGGAAAAGGGTTTTCATTTGAGTTAATTTGCATACCCACAATTCCTTGCTGTTGTGGTTTAGAATTGGAGGTGAACTTCCAGCGTTGGCCACTAGGTGGCGTTGCGGAATGTGTGTCTTGGCTCCAATGAACTTTCCTATATATATTCGCTAAATACAATCCTATAAACATTATTCTCTAGGGATGTATATGTATTGGGATTGGGCATGCGCATAGCCCGGCTTTCCCTTCAACCCGTCCTCTTCTAAGATTCGGATTCAAGTGGGACTTCTGACCCTCAATGGAGTCACAGATGTCACAGCCATTTTATTCCTCACATCCGAATTTTCAGGCTGTCTAAATGATAAGGTCCATGTGTATAAACACTTCAGTGTAATGGTGTTATGAAACTTAAATGAGCACCAAGCCCAGTGTACTTAGTCATTCACGCATGAAACCCTTTTATCACAGACATATTTGTGAAATATGAAGATCTGTGGTGATTTTTATGTTCCCAAGATGCTCTTTGATTTTTTGCAAAGCAGCTAGGAACCTTTGTTAGTTCTCTTTGTCCCCTTTCCCTTTATCATATGGGTGTTTTGAAACAGTACAACACAAGTGTACCAGACTGTCCATCTTGAAATTATAACCTCCCATGTGAAAATGATTCATATGTTTACTATTGGCTTTGATAATGGACTTTGTTCAGTAAGACAAGTGTAACATTTTTATTATGATTACAATATACACTGGAACTGATCATTAAAAATGAACATTATACAATTTTCAAGTCCTATTCAATATTTTCCTTTCTTTTCAAGCTTCCCTTTGTTGAAAATATACACCAATCTGTCTATCAAAATAGTCTCCATTCTTGGAAAGGGCCACACTGAGATAGATTTAAACCAGTGATCAATTTCTTTTGTAAGCGCCAAATGCAATGCTTAGTTATGCAGCTAGAAACTGAATGCACAAACATTCATAATTGACGTCGAATGAAAATGAGCAAACCTAGTTGTCACAGCCGCCAGGTCCTCTGGTCCCTCACAAAGTCTGTCAGAATGCCTGCACTACCTGCAGAACCTATCCCCGCTCCACTCCCCGCAGCTCTTGTCCCGGTAAGCTTGTCCTCTGCTCCCATACAAGGCTCATCAGAAGGCCAGCACCACCCGCAAAGCCTATCTGTGTCCCACTCCCCTCCCGCTGTACGGAATTTGCAACCTGAGATTGAAGGTGACATTCCTGTAGGACACAGGCAATGACAATGTGTGTCTCCAAATACCAGGCCAGTACCCACCTTGGCAAATGACTGTCACTAATCTCATTCTAATTTTAACCATAACACACACAGCAGAGCCCAACCCCCATTAGGCTATATATGTATTTCTGAGGCAGGGCAATGGGCTGGGTGCCCACTAGTTTAGGATCACTCGGAGCGTACCACAGTATACCTCTAAGAGAATAGCCACTAGCACTAAGTGCGGTTCGACTACCTCAATCGCTATCCAGAGATCAAGTCACCTGGCATGGCTACATTTCCCCAAATTTGCACTCCCAAGAAAATCAAGCACTTTCCCCAAATATTCTACGACTGGAGTATATCATAGCAAATTACACCCGTCCTAGGACATGTGGTTGGGGTATAGGAAAAAAAGTCGCCTACCTGGCGACGTTATCACATAGAACCCCTCAATCCCCAGGAAGCAATCTTCCTGGAGTTCTCAGGAGGCGGGGCCGGAATGCAAGTCCGCTTTTCAGACACCGAGACATATTGTGAAATTTAGCAGCAGTGTCTGGGCAAGGTGATGTTTTACAAAGCTCTAAAAAAGAATAATTTTTTAGAAAAAGTTCTCAAATATCCTGAAACATAGTTAAGAGGTTTGTTACAGTTTTATTTGCAGGCTGAAAGCATGAAGTAACGATCTGCTGCCATTGAATAGGGAGACAAACGTGAAACTTCATCATTTTAAGGGGCCTAAAGTATGACCAACAGACAAAGGCCTACGTGCTGGTGGCTCGAAACACAGACCAAAGGGCGCCTGCTAGCACTCAGTGTCAGAAGTATACCAATAAACGTAGTGGAACACTGCTCACGACCGTTCCGGCTCACTTCGACCACTGCTAACACTAAAATAAAGTGTGACGATTTCTCTGAGAACTGCGCGGAGGTTGGGTTGTTTCGCGACATCTTTTTGTTGCAGTTCAAGAAAAGAAAGTGCAGTCACAATTCATTTGGTTCATTCTGGTTAAGTGCCACTAAAGGGTGCCTAACTTTTGCGACGGTCAAACACCTGCTCCAGAAAGAGAGCTTTCACAAATTCGCCTGACATGCACCTACTGGTTTATTAAGAACCTGGCTACAAGTGGCTAAAAGACAGTTAGTGATATGGGGCTTCATTTGGAACAATCCGCAGATCTTTTTTTAAATTTGTCTATTTTTTTATTGTATATGGTTAAAAATTAACCTTTCACAATCAACAACTTAATATTATCTCGAAACATATAAAACAACAATTATTCATCTAAGTACCACAAAATTATTACAAAATTGAATTAAAACAGATAGATAAATAACAGTAAAGGAAAATGTTTCTTGCCAAGTTAGATGAAACTAGGCAGACAGGTTTAAGATGAGGAGATGGTAAAGGGAAAATGAAAAATAAAGACACAAGGGGGAAAAAGAAGGAAACTAGCCAAACACTTATAATATTTTCACATAACGCAGAATGTCCTTTCTTAGCAGTTTGCTTTGAGTCCTATTTTACAGCTCTCAAGCATTTGAATCACTGCTACTGTCTTCTGCTGTGACTGCACGTCAATCAATAGTTCCCAGGGTAGCTCTTGTACCCAAGATGTTGTATCAGAGACAAAGTTACTTAGGAAATGATGTCTGGCACACCTAGTTCCTTCACACTGTATCATCGAGTGTTTAATGGATTGATTCTCTGGGTTTTCACAGGTGTGGCATAGGTGAATGGCCATTTCCCCCATGCCTCTTCTTGCCAATACCTCTCCAGTGTGTAGAATATTCAACCTTAGTCTTAGGAATCTATTCCTAATTCTCCAATCTGGAAACTTGATTAAGTATTTGCTGATCTAGACACCACTTTCAAGATTTCTCATAGGTCCAGTCCTAGAGGCCCTCCCCGCTCACTTTGTTATGGGGTCCTCCAATATCAGTAGGCGGGGAAAGGATTGAACGGGGCACAAAAATGGTCCGACGGCAGTCTTGAAAGATGTGCCCACCTCTTACGGGACGGCAAGGTTAAAGACTATGAGGAGGTGAGAGGGATACTGGGGACGGTGGGAATAGGAATCTTTGAGTACTTGAGGTTGAAGGGTATCCTTCTCACCCCAAAAGTGGAAGGATGACCTAGTACGGGATCTCGCCCCGTTCGAAAAGGTCCTGGAGATGCCACAGACTAGGAAGGGCATCATTTTGAGAATGTACAACGCTCTGGTGTTGAGTGAGGCTAAAGGGGACAGGAAGTTGACCTCCTATTGGGAACAGGCGGTGGGGGAGGTGGTTGTTGCAGATAAACTTTGTAGGAAAATATTCAAGGTGACATTTCAGGGGAATCTTTCCACCCACGCTATCGAACATAACTTTAAGATCCTGCATGAGAGGCATCGTGATCCAGTGCGGATCGCTAAAATGTTTTTGGGGTCCTCCCTGCTTTGCACCAGGAGGTGTGGAGGGCGAGGTACTATTATACATATGTGGTGGGAGTGCCCGAGGTTGCAGATCTTTTGGAAGGAAATGCCTAGCTTGGTGAAAGAGATGACAAAAGTCCAACTGCCGGCAGAGCCTCTCACACTGCTTCTTGGGATTCCGGCGCGGGGGTATGAGGACTATAGATTTCCGCGGACGTGGGAGGCCCTTCTGAGAGGGGGAAGCATAGCGGTAGCTCAGAGGTGGAAGGCTCTACAATTACCAGAGAAAGGGGAATGGTGGAGGATTGTATGGGAAGTCTATCTTATGGAGGAACTCACAAATATGGCACATGATGTGGTGTTTAACGACGACTGGGGCTTGTTCATGGCCCAACATGGGACAGGTGAAGAGAACGCAGGGAACTGAATTCCCAAGGGCGACATGGTAGGGGTCTTAGCCAGGAGGAGGAGGGTAGAAGTTGGGAAGGGGGTGAGTGAATTTGGAAGGGGGTCGAGGGGCTGAATGCAGAGCAGTGAGAGAGAGAAGGCATTCCAGGGCTCTCCCAGAATTCGGACAGATTCTACGAGGCTAGGTACACTATAGTCAGGGGCTTTTCCTAGTGTGTCTTGTTTTGTCTTGTAATGCCTTTTTCAAACCCAGGGGGGCGCTGGTGGACGTGCATGTGATGAAAATAGGTGGGATGTTTGAGGGGACGGGTGAAGGAGGGCAGCAAGTTCACACGATACAACTTCTGAGCTGGTGTAGGGTGTTTTCTCCAAGACCAACACTGGGAGCAGTGCTTATTTAAATCCCTTCTTTGTTGTAGCTTGTTGTTTAAGCTTGTCTAATGTTTTTTATTGGAGTTAAAGAGTTCACTGTTATGATTTTTTTATTTCATGTGAAAATTGTCATACAAATCAGAGTTTTAAACTATTTCCCATGGGTCTACATGTGACTGCAGTTAAAGATGGTCGAACCCACCGTGGGTCGGGCTGCCCCGGGTCAAAGCTTGGGCTCCGGCCTGCCCACATCCCCTCTCCGGTCAGTACCTGCCCAAAGCAGTGGCCGGCCACAACCCTGTCACCGGCCCTTTATACCTAGAAAAAACTTGTAAAAAAGCTGCTGCGCCTGACTACTGGTACTGGCCATTAGACTTCATGTCGCGCCCCAGTCATTTATTGATTGGCTGGCAGAGGACAGGAGTGCCCTGTGGCATCACTGTAATGCTGCTGGTGGCGAATTCCAAGGTAAGTGAGCACAAACAGCTGGTAGCCAGTGCCTACCACTGTTGTGTGTTCCTCTGGCACCCACTACTTTCCAAAGCAATTCCTCGCCCCACCAAAATGCCACCATCCTTTTTTCCTTGTCCGGGCACCATACCCAGAACACCAGCATTGTCCCTATAGCCCAGTCCCCACCTTCTTTTCTCACCCCAGCACCCTTTAGCCCCTTTTCTTGCACCCCAGTCCCCTTTAGCCCCTTTCCTTGTCACCCAGTCCCCTTTAGCCCCTTTTCTTCACCCAGTCCCTTTTAGCCTCTTTTCTTGCCCCCTAAAATGAAATAATGTTGAATCCCAAAATACCAAAATTCGAGACCCACATTTTACCACATATATGTGGGGGGTGGGTTAAGTAAATATAAAAGGTGAAGGGGCATTGGCGGGTAGTCAGGGGTCTCCCCCAGCCTAAATATGTGATAAAAAGGTGTAAATAAATTAAAAATCTGCATTTTCGGCTTCGACATTCTTTTTTCGCAGGATTCACATAGATTCTGCCTTTAGCCCCTGTTCTTGCTCCCTTCCCTGTTTGCCACTTTTCTTGGCTCAGTCTGCTGTGCTCTGTGGATCCTTTGTCGCAATTCACCCGCAGATCACCCTAAACCTGAGCCCATAACTCGTAAGGGAGCCGGGTGTGCATGGGGGTTAATGACCTCAATCGTGCAGTGAGCTGACTTTAGGTGGTCTGAGCGAATAGTACCCAGAACCGAAAGAAACGGGCAGTGGGTTTTCAGAGAGCTCCACTGGCAACAAGCAGCAATAACTCAGATTGCTGGAAACAAAGCTACAGTTATGGGGTGATTTAGGGAGAGCTCTGTCAGCCCCACATCTAACACTTTGGCACCTGCAAGAGTAGGGCCTTTGATGTGACACATGGGATTAAAGGGAAAGTATTTTCCTCCTGCTCACCTGACTCCGATCAGGATACAGAAAAGATGCCAAACCTTTCAGCAACAAGCGACTATAGGGGTCATTACGACCCTGGAGGTAGCCATGCCGCTATTTGCGGCATGGCTACCCCCATTCCGGTTACCGGGTCCGGGTTACTGCAATGGGGAAATACCGGGCCATTACGACCTTGGAGGGCCCGGTATTTCTCCATTCCAGGAACCCATCCCCATTCGAGCCCCCATAGGGCTCAATGGGAATGGAGACCATGCTAACAACGGGCCCATTAATGACAGGGCCATTGTTAGCATGCTGGCCTGCTCGCGGGACCCGCTAAGGGCGCCTGGTAAAACCAGGCGCCCTTAGCGGGTCCCGCGAGGAGACCTCGTAATGAGGTGGTAGGGGGTTAACAGGGCCGGCAGCTCAAACAGCCCCGTTAACCACCAACCACCAGGGTCGTAATGACCCCCTATATGTCTCTGATATTCTAAGCTTTGCATACCCTCATCTTCACTCACACATGGACTGCCAAGGCTGGGCACACAGCTATGGACATTATTCATTCTCTTCTGAGTCAGGTAGGTTGCTGCCCAATTGGCTGGAGGGGGACTGCGACTCCTTTTGGGTTGGCACTTACCCTGACTTCATGTGAGACCCCTTTATTTTGGCGAATGGTGGCAGAATAACTTGAGAAGGCTGAATTTCAGGAATGTACTTTTTAACCCAAATAGTCCCAAAAGAAGTTATGCAATCAGTCTGTTCGATTGATCCCACTATGCCAAGCAACCTTTACACACAAACTAAAATGCATTCTCAAACACCCACAGACAAACACACATACTCCCAAACAGACACACATACAAGCATGTATTACAGCAAACTCACCTATACGCAACCATACTAACATACAATCAAACACTCCCAGAAACAGGCCTGTTTCTCAGAAACACAAACACACAGGTAAATATAAACACCAATTAAGCAATAAGCCCTGACACAGGGGGCATTACCACGTCAAGTAATGACCCAGGGCCCATAGTTACAGGCCAGAGCGAAGAAGGGGTGGGGGAGAAAAGGGGGCGCCCTTACCTTGCTCCCCGGTGGGGTGGATGGGGGCCTCCAGCCCTGAGGATGCTCAGAGCGGCAGGATTACTGCATGGTAATGCCCCTGTTCCGAGCCTCCCCATTGGCTGGGAGGACAAAGGCCATCGTAAATATGTAAAAATAATGCCATAGGCATTGACATGGATCCAGACTCATGAAGCAGATCAGATTCATGGATGATGGAACAGCATATTGACAGTTTCCTCAATTTTTTTAACCTTATTGTGTAGAAACAGATAGAGTACAGTTGTGGGGGTTGATAGGAGCAGGTGGGAAATGGCAGTCACAGGGAGGTTGCTATAGCTTTGACCACCCCCAGACAACCCATATAAACAAGGGAAAGGTCTTTAAATAAGCTGATTCATAGAAAACTCAGATATCCATTGTTATTGCCACCAAAATGAAATAATCTGCGAGCTTAAAATGTAATGTGGGTAGTTTGGTATTGAGGGCTGTGAATTTATCACTGAGCAGATTACATTACAAAGGCCCTCATTACGACCCAGGCGTTGGACCATGGTGCTAATAGCACCATGGTCCATACCGGTAACTTACCGACTCCGCCATGGCGGAATGGGAAATAACCGCCCATTCCGAGGTTGGCGGGGCGGTAATTCCCCATGCCGCCATGGCCCTTCCCCATTCCCATTTTTGCCCCATAGGGCTCAATGGGAATGAGGAAGGCGCTAAGTATGGTGCCGCAAATTGCGGCACCGTACTTAGCACCAAGGTCCCTTTGCAGGTTGGATTTTTAACGCCTGCTAAAAGCAGGCGTTAAAGTGCCACCCGCAAAGGGACCTCATAATCAGGCGTTAAGGGTTTAACGGCGCTGCCACCTTTTACGGCGCCTTTAACCCCTTAACGCCTGGGTTGTAATGAGGGCCAAAGTGTTCCTAATGTGCAGGATTGTAAAAATGATATTCAACTTCCTGCTAAAGCACTATTATTTTACATTCAAAGATAATATACATAAGGGAACCATCAAAAGACGTCCATTGGCAATGTTTATTAGGTTCGATAAAGTTGCCATTGAAGTTTTTGACGGGGCGCGGTAACGTGTGAAGAAATAACATGTGTGTTCCATAGGGCTGTACCGAATAGCATATTTAGTATTCGGCCGGATACCGAATAGTTTGTCAACTATTCGGCCGGAGCCGAATAGTGAGCCGAATAGTTTTTTTTTTTAGGCAAACATATTCTAGGGCATACAAAATCAGCATTTCAATGAATAAACTAAGGAGGCATTCTATTGCATGGGTACATATTTATTAATTGGACACATCTCTGTAAGCTTATGAGAAAAGACAAAGAAAAAATACAAAAGTTACGGGAAAAGCCCACTTTTAGTAAGAGTAACCTGTAAGGGGAAGGTTGTATTTTAGGAAAACAAGCCTTTCAACATTTTCAGCTAAGAGGCTGCTTCTGTGTTCGGAATAAATATCTCCAGCTGAACTGAACACTCTCTCGCTGTCCACACTGGTAGGAGGAGGTGCCAAGTACACACGCGCAACTTTTGCCAACCCTGGAAACCGAACACTGTTCATGTCCCACCACTCCAGCGGGTTTGCAGTTTTAGGGAGCAGCGGCTCTCTCAAAAAGACAGTGAGCTCAGTGTCCAGGGAACTTATGGACTGACTCACACCAGCCGTGGACTGCTCAACAACACTGTCCCAGAATGCCCATATGCCACATGGTGGAACGCTCTTCTTGGGTGGTGGCTCATCCTCTTGTGGGTCAGGGTCTGCAGGTTGCCCCTCAGGAGGGGAGGACTGCTCGCAGAGGGCTAAGGCAGTAGAGTGCATAGAACATTTAACATTGTTGGCTACAACATCATTGCTGAAAAATGTTAATTTGAACCGCGGATCGATGCCTGTTGCCACACAGTAGATGGATATAGCCTCAATGTCTTTGAATCTTGCCTCTACAGCCTTTAATAACTCTGCTTTCACTAGCTTCACACCAGTGTCCCTAACCTCGCCAGAGCTCAGGTAGGCCCTTAAAGCTTTCACAGCAGGAACAACCAAGGAGATGCTTGATGCATGAGAGCAAATCTCCTTTGTGAGCTCTGCAAAGGGTGCCAACAAAGATAAAACATTTTCTGCCAAAAGCCACTGGCAGGCAGAAAGATTTGACACTTTATCGTCCTCCGCACAGTACAAACTTACTGGCCGCCTCTGCCCCACCAGTCGCCCCAGCATCAAAAAGGACGAGTTCCACCGTGTAGATACATCTTGAATCAATTGCAATTCAGGCAGCCCTAGATCTTTTTGCAGTGCGTGCAGGCGTGACGTGGCCGAACTAGAATGTTTGAAGTGGCCTACAAGTTTCCTTGCATGTGCCATCATGTCTGACACAGATCTTTGCACAAAAAGGCCATCATGGATGCAAAGCTGTAGGGTGTGAGCAAAACACCCCACACTAGCTAGGTCTGCTTCTCTGAAGGCCTTGCACATGTTAGCGGCATTATCCCGAAGAATGACGTGCACTTTGGAATGGCTAATTTGCCACCTTTCTAGCATTTCTTGAAATGCTAATCCTATTTTGGCACCAGTATGGCTTCCACCAAAAGCCTCGCACTGCAACAAAACTCCATGCCTTTTCATGTTGCTGGCCAGCCAATGCCCTGTTAGGCTCATAAAAGATTTCACAGTGTTATCAGATGTCCAAATGTCCACAGTAAATGCAATTTTCTCAGCCCTCTGAACCTCTGAAGCAATAAACTGGCTCACTTTCTCATACAGGTCGGGGATGATGCGCGTTGAAAAATATTTACGTGATGGAACCTTGTACCTAGGCTCCAATTTATGGAGTAAACGCACAAAACCGACATCCTCAACAACAGAAAATGGTTGCAAGTCTAGCGCTATCATTTCGCCAATACTGCGATGCACTGCATGTGCGGAAGGGCTGTCCAGAGGCCATGCTTGTTTTTTGTCCAGACAATCTTTAATGGACAGCTGTGACAATGCCCTCTTGCACTTTGCGGGAGACACATTGCTATTGATTCTCCCAGCAAATGCCTCTTTTTTCCTTTCATATTGGACATATTCATTGTGATGTTTGGACCGCAGATGGTTGGTCAGTGCTGATGTGCTGCACTGTCTCGAGTTTGCAGATCCACGAGACAAAACTGCAAGGCACACAGAACACACTGCCTTGGAGTTATCGTCCATTTTTATGGTAAAGTAATCCCACACAGGGCTGGTTTTCTCCTTGGTGCTACTCATGCCGACAACGAAGGGGGTTCTGCAGCTCTGAGGGATAGGGTTTCTGCTGGGCACGTCTCCTAGCTGTTGCTTGTGGGCCTTTAGGTAAATCAGAAGCTCGTACTGGTGATAAAGAAATGTAAAGCAAAAGTCAAACTTAATTTTTTGGCGGGGCAGTACTGCATGATGGCTCTGGGCTCTGAAGTGGTATCAGGGTTCCCTTTAAAAAAGTTTTTTAAAAAACCTTTTATCAAAAATAACTATGTAAAAAACCAAAATATTGATCGACAAAAACCTCACTTGAAATTGCCAGGAGTTGGTGTCATTATGTACATCCATTGACGGCAGCAAGCATAATATAGCAGTCTTTCATTTAATCAGGCATATGAGTGTTAACCTCCCACCGCAAGCTTCCCCTGAATAGTAAAACCCCCATAGTACTCACCAGGATTGTGGGCACTAAGCAGGCATCTGCATCAAGGTGGTGTAAGTCCGTCTCAGGGGTGAGCTTCCTTGGTACGTGCTGTGTCTTTTCTGGGCTGTGGTATAACTAAAGTAAAGAAAAGGATGATGTTACTGCTAGACAAGTGTTGCAGGATTAAGAAAATGCACAATTATTCCACTCTTCACATTTTGTCACAAGTCTACAAGAACAAATACATGGCCCAGGACAACTGGATCATAAGATCAAGAAACTATGGCCTAAAAGGAACAAACTATGAGACTCTTTGGAACGCAGAAGTCCCATCACAGCCAGTGGGACTGAGATCCACTCATAAAATATTTCAGACACAGAACTCTATGGAGGGCAAGGCTAAAAGCAACCCTGGGGGCTGCTCCAGCAGGGACATCATGGCACAATGGAGGGGGTGGGGGAACATGGGAGAACATTGCGGGACAACAGTGGGGGTGGGCGGGAACATGGGAGATCATCATGGGACAATTGAGGGGTGGGGGTAAATAGGAGTGCATTGCGGGACAAATGTGGGGGTGGGGGAACATGGGAGAACATTGCGGGACAACAGTGGGGGTGGGCGGGAACATGGGAGATCATCATGGGACAATTGAGGGGTGGGGGTAAATAGGAGTGCATTGCGGGACAAATGTGGGGGTGGGGGAACATGGGAGAACATTGCGGGACAACAGTGGGGGTGGGCGGGAACATGGGAGATCATCATGGGACAATTGAGGGGTGGGGGTAAATAGGAGTGCATTGCGGGACAAATGTGGGGGTGGGGGAACATGGGAGAACATTGCGGGACAACAGTGGGGGTGGGCGGGAACATGGGAGATCATCATGGGACAATTGAGGGGTGGGGGTCAATGGGAGTGCATTGCGGGACAAATGTGGGGGTGGGGGAACATGGGAGAACATTGCGGGACAACAGTGGGGGTGGGCGGGAACATGGGAGATCATCATGGGACAATTGAGGGGTGGGGGTAAATAGGAGTGCATTGCGGGACAAATGTGGGGGTGGGGGAACATGGGAGAACATTGCGGGACAACAGTGGGGGTGGGCGGGAACATGGGAGATCATGTGACAATTGAGGGGTGGGGGTCAATGGGAGTACATTGCTGGACAACTGTGGGGGTGCAGGGCACCCCCGCGGCCTCACCGTGGTGAGGGAGCATGGGGGACACATTAGAAATGGAGGCCGCCGGGGTCGGCAAAGTGCCCCGGCGGCCTCATGAGTCTGGGGGGGGCCGCTCATGTAGGAGCGGCCCCCAATGCAAAATAAACGTCGGGCCACCGGCTTTGCACCGGTGGCCCGACAAACACAACATTATTGCGGTGAGGCCGCGGGGGTTCCCTGTGGCCCCGCGGCCTCACCGTGCTCAAGGGGTGAGGGGGGGCACATTGGAAATGGAGGCCGCCGGGGTCGGCAAAGTGCCCCGGCGGCCTCATGAGTCTGGGGGGGCCGCTCATGTAGGAGCGGCCCCCAATGCAAAATAAACGTCGGGCCACCGGCTTTGCACCGGTGGCCCGACAAACACAACATTATTGCGGTGAGGCCGCGGGGGTTCCCTGTGGCCCCGCGGCCTCACCGTGCTCAAGGGGTGAGGGGGGGCACATTGGAAATGGAGGCCGCCGGGGTCGGCAAAGTGCCCCGGCGGCCTCATGAGTCTGGGGGGGGCCGCTCATGTAGGAGCGGCCCCCAATGCAAAATAAACGTCGGGCCACCGGCTTTGCACCGGTGGCCCGACAAACACAACATTATTGCGGTGAGGCCGCGGGGGTTCCCTGTGGCCCCGCGGCCTCACCGTGCTCAAGGGGTGAGGGGGGGCACATTGGAAATGGAGGCCGCCGGGGTCGGCAAAGTGCCCCGGCGGCCTCATGAGTCTGGGGGGGCCGCTCATGTAGGAGCGGCCCCCAATGCAAAATAAACGTCGGGCCACCGGCTTTGCACCGGTGGCCCGACCAGCATACCTGCTGGTACAGCGGTGAGACCGCGGGGGTGCAGGGCACCCCCGCGGCCTCAGCGCGGTGAGGAGGATGGGGGGGGGGCACATTGGAAATGGAGGCCGCCGGGGTCGGCAAAGTGCCCCGGCGGCCTCATGAGTCTGGGGGGGGGCGCTCATGTAGGAGCGGCCCCCAATGCAAAATAAACGTCGGGCCACCGGCTTTGCACCGGTGGCCCGACCAGCATACCTGCTGGTACAGCGGTGAGACCGCGGGGGTGCAGGGCACCCCCGCGGCCTCAGCGCGGTGAGGAGGACGGGGGGGGGCACATTGGAAATGGAGGCCGCCGGGGTCGGCAAAGTGCCCCGGCGGCCTCATGAGTCTGGGGGGGCCGCTCATGTAGGAGCGGCCCCCAATGCAAAATAAACGTCGGGCCACCGGCTTTGCACCGGTGGCCCGACCAGCATACCTGCTGGTACAGCGGTGAGACCGCGGGGGTGCAGGGCACCCCCGCGGCCTCAGCGCGGTGAGGAGGACGGGGGGGGCACATTGGAAATGGAGGCCGCCGGGGTCGGCAAAGTGCCCCGGCGGCCTCATGAGTCTGGGGGGGCCGCTCATGTAGGAGCGGCCCCCAATGCAAAAATAAACGTCGGGCCACCGGCTTTGCACCGGTGGCCCGACCAGCATACCTGCTGGTACAGCGGTGAGACCGCGGGGGTGCAGGGCACCCCCGCGGCCTCAGCGCGGTGAGGAGGACGGGGGGGGGCACATTGGAAATGGAGGCCGCCGGGGTCGGCAAAGTGCCCCGGCGGCCTCATGAGTCTGGGGGGGCCGCTCATGTAGGAGCGGCCCCCAATGCAAAATAAACGTCGGGCCACCGGCTTTGCACCGGTGGCCCGACCAGCATACCTGCTGGTACAGCGGTGAGACCGCGGGGGTGCAGGGCACCCCCGCGGCCTCAGCGCGGTGAGGAGGACGGGGGGGGGCACATTGGAAATGGAGGCCGCCGGGGTCGGCAAAGTGCCCCGGCGGCCTCATGAGTCTGGGGGGGCCGCTCATGTAGGAGCGGCCCCCAATGCAAAATAAACGTCGGGCCACCGGCTTTGCACCGGTGGCCCGACCAGCATACCTGCTGGTACAGCGGTGAGACCGCGGGGGTGCAGGGCACCCCCGCGGCCTCAGCGCGGTGAGGAGGATGGGGGGGGGGCACATTGGAAATGGAGGCCGCCGGGGTCGGCAAAGTGCCCCGGCGGCCTCATGAGTCTGGGGGGGGGCGCTCATGTAGGAGCGGCCCCCAATGCAAAATAAACGTCGGGCCACCGGCTTTGCACCGGTGGCCCGACCAGCATACCTGCTGGTACAGCGGTGAGACCGCGGGGGTGCAGGGCACCCCCGCGGCCTCAGCGCGGTGAGGAGGACGGGGGGGGGCACATTGGAAATGGAGGCCGCCGGGGTCGGCAAAGTGCCCCGGCGGCCTCATGAGTCTGGGGGGGCCGCTCATGTAGGAGCGGCCCCCAATGCAAAATAAACGTCGGGCCACCGGCTTTGCACCGGTGGCCCGACCAGCATACCTGCTGGTACAGCGGTGAGACCGCGGGGGTGCAGGGCACCCCCGCGGCCTCAGCGCGGTGAGGAGGACGGGGGGGGCACATTGGAAATGGAGGCCGCCGGGGTCGGCAAAGTGCCCCGGCGGCCTCATGAGTCTGGGGGGGCCGCTCATGTAGGAGCGGCCCCCAATGCAAAAATAAACGTCGGGCCACCGGCTTTGCACCGGTGGCCCGACCAGCATACCTGCTGGTACAGCGGTGAGACCGCGGGGGTGCAGGGCACCCCCGCGGCCTCAGCGCGGTGAGGAGGACGGGGGGGGGCACATTGGAAATGGAGGCCGCCGGGGTCGGCAAAGTGCCCCGGCGGCCTCATGAGTCTGGGGGGGCCGCTCATGTAGGAGCGGCCCCCAATGCAAAATAAACGTCGGGCCACCGGCTTTGCACCGGTGGCCCGACCAGCATACCTGCTGGTACAGCGGTGAGACCGCGGGGGTGCAGGGCACCCCCGCGGCCTCAGCGCGGTGAGGAGGACGGGGGGGGGCACATTGGAAATGGAGGCCGCCGGGGTCGGCAAAGTGCCCCGGCGGCCTCATGAGTCTGGGGGGGCCGCTCATGTAGGAGCGGCCCCCAATGCAAAATAAACGTCGGGCCACCGGCTTTGCACCGGTGGCCCGACCAGCATACCTGCTGGTACAGCGGTGAGACCGCGGGGGTGCAGGGCACCCCCGCGGCCTCAGCGCGGTGAGGAGGATGGGGGGGGGGCACATTGGAAATGGAGGCCGCCGGGGTCGGCAAAGTGCCCCGGCGGCCTCATGAGTCTGGGGGGGGGCGCTCATGTAGGAGCGGCCCCCAATGCAAAATAAACGTCGGGCCACCGGCTTTGCACCGGTGGCCCGACCAGCATACCTGCTGGTACAGCGGTGAGACCGCGGGGGTGCAGGGCACCCCCGCGGCCTCAGCGCGGTGAGGAGGACGGGGGGGGGCACATTGGAAATGGAGGCCGCCGGGGTCGGCAAAGTGCCCCGGCGGCCTCATGAGTCTGGGGGGGCCGCTCATGTAGGAGCGGCCCCCAATGCAAAATAAACGTCGGGCCACCGGCTTTGCACCGGTGGCCCGACCAGCATACCTGCTGGTACAGCGGTGAGACCGCGGGGGTGCAGGGCACCCCCGCGGCCTCAGCGCGGTGAGGAGGACGGGGGGGGGCACATTGGAAATGGAGGCCGCCGGGGTCGGCAAAGTGCCCCGGCGGCCTCATGAGTCTGGGGGGGCCGCTCATGTAGGAGCGGCCCCCACAATAAACGTCGGGCCACCGGCTTTGCACCGGTGGCCCGACCAGCATACCTGCTGGTACTGCGGTGAGACCGCGGGGGTGCAGGGCACCCCCGCGGCCTCACCGTGATGAGGGGGGTATGGGGGAGGTCACTTACCTGGGGATTTCTCTGGGTCCGGGCATCTGCTGGAATCCGTCTGTTGGCATAGGAAGCGAGGGAAGGGAAGAACTGTTCCCTTCCCTCGCTTCCTATTTCAACCCGATAGGCTGGTTCCTCTGTGGTCAGACTGCAGAAGCCAATAGGCAAACAGCTTGTTTGGCTTCTGCAGCCTGAACACTGTCAAACATTCTATGATTGGCTGTCATCTCCCAAACAGGGAGAGGGCAGCTAATCATAGAAAGTGGACTTCGGCTTCGAGTCCCTAAACAGAAACTATTCTGCCGAAGCCGGATAGCTGTATTTCAGCCGAACTTCGGCAGAATAGGGACTCGAAGCCGAAGTTCGGTACAGCCCTAGTGTTCCATAAAGGGAAACCAGAAGGAATCACAAATCATTGATACACCAACTGTCCACTCAATCTTTGTGAGTCAGCAGTCTGCAAATCATACTTCCAGATCCTCTGTATAGCCTAAGGAATTTCAGAAGCTACATTCTCATAAACTTTAGAGGCTCTATCACCAGTAGAATTAAAAATCTTCTAAGATCGTTTCATATCTAAAATGAAAATGAGCAAAAATTGCTTTTATTGGAGTTTAACAGTGCCCCTGTTGGTCCAAAGATAGATTGAAGGTCTCAATTAATTGTAGGAAAGATATAACTTAAAATACAATATGCAGTAATAGACTTACTAATCAACAAACACCACTTGTTAATATTGTATTTTAATTCAAATAACAGATTGTACCAGAGAGAAATCTTCTTAGTATATTTTATAGATGCTAATAAGACTTTCGCAATATCTAATAGTGCATTTTATTTGACTTTGTTTAATGGTGATACCTGTGTTAATTAACTATGTTTCCTACTTGGTAGTGATGTCAAAGATAATGTCACCAGCAGAACACTTTCCAGCTTTAGCCCTTGAGGTCTTTTAGGTTTACCATTGCTGGAAATCCAAAAGGGGTCCACGCCTCATTAGTGATAGTCATCAAAATACTGAATTCCATATCACCCCACCGTTGGAGGGTTTTAAGTTTGTTAAAAGCAATGATGTTTTGTTGTCATTTCTGATGAATCTGAAAATCAATGCACTGGCTTGTGTAAAGATTATGAAAGGAATAGGAAAGGAAGCAATGCTAAACGGGGGAAGGTGTTGGTGTTGCAATGAGGTTATTTCCTCAAAACGTGACCATCTATACAGGGCCCCTCTACACTTAAAAAGAATGCATGTATAATTGTTAGGTACTTCTGATTTAATAGAATTTGAATTCCTAATATATCTAAATATTTTAGCATCTTACATGTGCCCTGAGGTTATAAAGTTATTTGGGTCCTGTTGGATAGAAGTATATTGTGTGTTGCGGGAGGCACAGAGCGAATGTACACAAGATGAAATGAGGCATAGCCAGATATATTCTGGTAGAAGCATGGGGTAAGGCAGCCAGGACAAACATAAAGGTGCATAATGCGAACCGAAAGGGCCTACTTGGCAGGGTTGTATTTGTGCATCCATAACAGGAGGTTTTTTAAACCAAAAGGCTAACTTATATCTTAGACTTGGGATACTGGCTTAGAATAGTCGAGAATCTCGGAAACATCCAAAATGACCGAGGATAAAAGCCTAATGCGTGATTTGGCCGAATTTCGGCAGTTTGAAAATCCGAACGCCCGAAACGTTTAACCGAATTACGCACTCAGTGCTGGGGGCTGCAGCGGTGTCGCCCACACCTCTGCTCACTATATTGTGAGCGGGGGTTGTGGGGATTCACCTGCAGCGACCACACAAAAAACAAAAACAAAAAGGAAAGGACCCTGCGGCGCCGGTTCCCGATTACGGAAGTTAAAGAGAACAGGCATTGCAGGGACACAGCGAGTCGGCAGCTGCTGCAAGGTAAGTAGGGTGGTGGGGTGGGGGCGGGGGTCAAGTCGGAAATATTCAGGGGAGAAAAGACCAAAGGTTATTTTGGAAAAATAATCTTCGGTCTTTTCTCCCTCGAACATTTCCATGTCAGCTTTCAACCCTGATCCGAGAATCTCTACCTTGAATTTGCCTCAGAGCTTGTGTGCTCTCCTCACTGTACGTAGACTTAGGGTAGGGTTGCGACAAACTCCAACATCACACGTGGAAACGGCTAAACAACAAAAATAGGCAGGGTCATCTAAGGAAAGGTACTAGGTCAGGAGGCTTAACTCAAATCGCAGCAAATGGTCAATTCTCAGAGGACCTAGTGTCCTGAGTCAAACACCCCATCCCTGTTCTAAATCAGAAGCTCTTGGGGTGCTGTATTCAGGAGGGCAAACTTCCAAGCACTTAGGCTCAGGGTAGTTTGAAGGGCCCCAGCATTCTTTGTCTTTAACGTGTCAGGTGATGCTGACGTCAAGTAGTCTTCCGGGATGCCGCAGCTACTGAACTGCTACTGTTGCAAGCCTTTCAGTGTGGCTCACTTGGCTCAGCTCCCTCGTGTTCTGTTCACTTTCTCACTTTATGGCCCACTTGGCTATTCCACGCTGTCTTCTTTCCCTCTACCTCGTCAACTCTTTTTCCCTCTGCAACACAACTGGCCCTCCGGAATGCTCTCAAAGTCAGGATGTGGCTGCTTATAGTTTGGGATGGTAGTCATTTTCTAAGGCATTGATCTGTTTGGTGGGTTCATTGCCACATTACTGTGGGTGTTCAGGATAGCGGCATTTCTAAGGGCGTCATTCCCCCACCCCCATGTGCCCTCACTTTCAGTTGTATTTGAGTCTTGTGCTTGTTTCAATAACTCAACTCGCTCATGGCTTTCGGCCCCCATGGCCTAAGGTCTCAAATAACTTGCTCGACATCTGGGGATCAAGGAGTTGCACTGAAAATGTCACATGTAAGTTCATTCTCTCCCAGCCAGAAACTTTGCTTAGACAGGGTGGGCCCCGAGCGGGCCAGGCCCACCCAAAATCTGTAAATCCCTCCTACGTAGCGCTGTGTGGGCGGGCATTTACAGATGTTAATGTCACTGCGGTGGGCCCAACTACATTAGCTTCAGGCCCCACTTGCTAGACAATCCTGGCTAGGCCTCTGCCTCATATGTGTCTTGTGTTTGCTTCTCCCAGCTACCTAGTAATTCTGTCCAGCATCCACCCCACTCTGTGGTGCATGCCGGGGCTTGCGCACCTAATGAGCGCTCACTACCAGGCAGCGTAGGGTGTTTAAGGCCCCACGTTCTCTGCATTCTTATCGAATGGGAGCTTTGCTTAGCAAACTTGCTCTTGTCCTCATGGTTTATCTCCCCCCCACTCTCATGCGCCTTATATGCGTTCCGTCCTGAGCACCCTCCTCCTTCCATCATGGTAAGAGAGATTTTCATCTGGAGGGACATGTGATTCCTCACACACATGGGTGAATGCGCGGTGCACACCAACGACGGCGGCCGCTCTGGGCGATCTGCCATATACCACCTCGAGGGACCGGGTGACAGAGCTGGTGGCTTCCCCGGGCCCTCTATTCGCACAGTACCCACCGACCGGTGCCTCAAATGCGACTTTGTCACATATAATAAACATGTATCTATGATGCAAGATGTAGGTGTCCCTCTAGAAACACGTTGAGTTAAATGCATTATACCTTTACTTTCTAGTTTAATAGGAAAATATGAACATAGTGTACTGTTGATTGACTTTTTTTCTAACTGTGCTCCGTCCCTCGTCCCTCCCCCCCACACACACGCACAGGTTGCCCTCAATCTGTTGCCAAAAGGAGAACTAGAGCTCCTTTGGAGCCTAGTCCTTTCCCCTCGTGTAGAGCTGCATCAGCCGGATTTGTCTGTGGGCAGGATTATCCCAGCCAGCATTGTGCGGGATCGGGGGTCTGATACAAAGATGCACCGCCCAGCCCCCTTGGATACAGGAGTGTTGGGAGTGCGCTCCTGACACTAATATATGACAGGATCGCAGGAACCACGTGGTTGCTAGGAGCACATTTCACCGGGAAGGCCGTCCCGGTGAAATGACTGGAAAAAAAAACATTTCTGTCCCGTTTTCGGGATGGAAATGTAAGTGTGACACCTGCGGTTTAAACTTCGGCTGTCACACTTAATAAAAACAAAATCATGCCAGGGCCAAAAAGAACTCTGACATGATTTGCTCCTCCCACTGCGTCTGTTTCAAAAGGCACGGGGGAAGGACCCTCCTTTCTGGGCATTTGAAAGTGCACCCCGTCTGTGAATTTGTGATGCGCTTTTAATGCTTTGATGCCAGTCAGATGGCACAGTAAGCTAAGCGCTCACCCCTGATATCTGTGCACAGCCTGCTCTGGCAGCTTCGAATCCCAGCAGGCACAACTCAGCCTTTCATCCTTCCGAGGTCGATAAATTGAGTACCACTATGTGAGATAATAATGTCTACTGTTATTTCAGTGCAGCTATGGGTGTCTAACGCTATGTCAGAAATATATTATTATCTTAGATACCAGAAACGCTCCCTTCTTTGTGCAAAGAGGGGTCTGGGGGGCACCTGAATGAGCTCCTTCAGGTGCCCTTTGAGAATTGGGCTGCTCCTTTGTTTGGCACAAGTGAGGCGATGCGCTCCCGCCTATTCTTATTTGCACCGAAACAAGATTTGAAGGATCTGTCCCCAAATCTCGGGCTCATTGAAGCCTGACTTCAAGCATCACAGTGTATCAGACGGGTGCTGATCAGAAAGGGAAGTGCCCCGAGAGTCTATTGAAGTGTATGGGGCAAGTGCTGGCCAAGGAAAGACATTGGGCCTCATTACGACCCAGGCGGTAAGGGGTTTACGGCGGCGTAAACAGCGCCGACCCTTACCGCCTGATTCCGAGGTCCCTTAGCGCCATGGAGGATTTAACACCTGCTTTTAGCAGGTGTTAAAATCCATGGCGCTAAGGGACCTTGTTGTTAATTACGCCACCGTAATTTACGGTGGCGTAATTAACGCCTTCCCCACTCCCATTATGCCCTATGGGGCAAAAATGGGAATGGGGAAGGGTAAATGGGTTAATGGGGACTTACCGCCCCGCCAACCTCGGAATGGGGCGGTAAGTCCGCCAACCACCATGGCGTAAACATAGTTTACGCCATGGTGGTAAAGGTACGACCCAGGCGGTAACTTACCGCCTGGGTCGTAATGAGGCCCATTCCATTGAAGTGTACTTGGAATGGACCAAGTGCCATTTAAGTGCAGGCACCCAGTGGCGGAGAATGAGTGCGCTTCCATAGAAGCCCATGAGGTCGGTGAGGGGTTGTTGTGTCTGAGGAGAGGCGACGTAGCACATGAAACAGCAGAACCTGCCTTTTCCAGAGCCCCCAGACTTTCTGTGCAATTAGCGTGAAATCCAGTCTGAGCTGATGTCTTTCCTTTGTGTTTTCTTGCAGTTCCCTGCAGCTCAAACTTCACCGGCCCCGAGGGGTACATGGAGTCCCCGGCACACACTGGGGAGGTCTTTTACAGCAGCGTGGACTGCACCTACACGGTCTCCGTCTACGCAGGGTATGGCGTCGAGATTAAGGTAAGTGACTGGTGTGCATTAGTCACTGAGAAGCAGAGATGGAGGTGGCACTGGAAGGCAGTGGAAAGGAAGGAAGTTTACCTTGAGAAGAGGCCCTGTCACCCTCAGCACCCCCGCACTCCTCCCACTCGCACACAGGACCCCTTTTCCATGAAGCGGACGCTTCTTCTGCCTCCGGTTAAATTGGTCTTGATATGTATTTATTTATTTATTTATTGTTCATTTATAACGTGCTTAATACCAGAGAGTGGCTTCTAACTGTGGGATCGGGATTCGAACCTTTGTTTGCACTGCGTGGTCTTGGTAACACGTTGCCCCTGAGCTGGGCTGTGGGACAAGAATCCCTGGCTCAGACATTCCCGAGAGCCCCCTGCTTTGTGAGGACCAGCTCCTAAATCTTGGAGATGCTTAGCTGTCGCAAAGAAATGATGGCTCCTGTAGACTAGAGTGGGCGAGGACTTCTCATGTCATCGAGTTGCGCGTCTATGGGTGCAGTCTTCTTAACTCCTTCCAGCCTGGGTTGGCGTTCTAGGCTTGCCAACAGACATGGGTTGGCCCTTTCTGCTAGGGATCGCATGCGTGCCATTATAGCACCCTCCCATGCCCCTGAAACACCGCGGCCCATAGATGCAGCAAGCAGCAGAGGCTCTTTCAGTCTCCACTTCTCTGAGTTGTGTAGCAGTGTCTGGTTGTAGCATTAGGAACGTTAGCGTAATGCACTTACAACTCCATGCCATGCTGCTACCAGTGCCGTGCCTGGTCACTACAAATACATCTCTGCTCTGTGCTGATGCCAACTGGAAACCCACAGCAGAATATATCAAATTCTGAGCCATCCGCCACACAATTACACAATTCAAGCTACTCTGATGGATCTTTCAATCCTACAAACACACCTCAGTGCAGTGGCCTTCAAAATGGGAGGGGTTGCCCCCTACGCGAGCCCAAATGATGTTCATGGGGTCCAAAAACTCTTTAAAAATGGATCACAGAGACTGTTTTAAAAAAAGATTTAAAGGATTAAGGTGACTAGTTTTAATAGAAAATATGAACGGTAGGTAATCTGTTTATATTTCAAAGAGCATGCCCCCCCCCCTTGGACATCCTTTGAGTCCCTTAGGAGAGCCAACCCCTAGGTGGGGGGCCCAGAAACAATATTTTTACTCAAGGGGGATCGGTATGAAAAGATTTGAATGCCACTGCCTTATTGCCATGATGGCACAAGATGATCATAAACTACCATGAAAATTCGACTCTCTGCCCCGCGGTATGCAAGAACCCTACAAATAGCACTTGGCTCCGTGCTGGGGCCCATAATGACCGAACTATAACCCTGTGCCTGCTGCAACCGGATGCAAACTCGTCCTTACAAGTGTGATGTCCTGCCATGCTGGTCCCACAGAGAAGCCCACAGCCATGTTAATATAATTCATTTCCAGGCTGGTGCATTATGGGAACCCAATGACTGAACCCTGGTGCTGTGCAGGCTAGAATTTGGTTAGATAGCGTACAAATATACTGACGTGCCCATGCTGGCGGCACATAGGAGCCAACAACCGCGAATTGCAGCACGAGTTCGGGTTCTTCAAGCAACGATAAACTGACCCAACTTGTGAAATGCTCATACATGCATATCATCACAAAGAGGATAGACAAAGCGCTTATTTTGGAGTAAAGGGTTTGATAAAGCAGCACATGTTTCGAGCAGCAGTGCTTATTCAGGGACAATGTGCAGTTCAGTTAATCTGAACTATTGTGCAGTGGTGGAAATGGAAAATAGTTGGTGGGGGTTCCACAAGGACGGGGGTGGGGGGCAGTGCCCAAGGATGCAGAGTTTAGGGGGAAGAGCTGGCAATTGACCTCCGATCAAAGGAAATGTCCAATATAATAGTTTAAAACAGCGCTATTTCTTTCATGCTGCTTCTTTTCCAAACTATGGGCCTGATTCACGGAAGTGTTTTATAATGGCACAATCCCATAGAAAAACGCTCTGTGAATCAGGCCCGATATATCAATGGGTGGCTGTATCATGTGTGATAGTTCAAATGTTTATAGGGGTATTTATTTAGTTATGTAATGTTTGTCGGATACCTGTATATTTATTTAGTTATGCAATGTTTGTCGGATACAGGTATCCGACAAACATTGCATGAATAAATAAATAATGCAGGTCCATGTATCAGACGAACATTTCATAAATAAATACATAAACTGGGTCGTGGCTGAGGACTGCAACTTCCTCTGGTGACCCCTTGCACGGGGTCACCAGAGGAAGTTACAGTTTGCTTTTCCTGCAGCTGTGACGTGTATTAAAGTTCTGCTGTGTACGCATAGGGGGGGCGAAGCCAGCAGAGTGCTCATGGCGGCAGTGAGCTGCTCCACCCCCCCGCGACCCTCCCTACTGTGTACCATCGCAGGCTTTTTTTTTTCTTCTAATTCTTTTTTTTGTTCAAAGTAACCCAGCACAGAGCATGGGTTTGGGGTTTGCAGCGGCTGACTCTTGCCAGATCCCGAGATCCGGCCACACATCTGGTGCCGGATCTCAGATCCGGCAAGAGCCGGCCCAACGACCAGCGCTGCTATTGTGACAATGTACCAGCATAATTAGAGGTCTGCAAAACGTGGACAATGTTCTTGCCGTTATACCAGTGTATCCGGTGGATGCCTTCAGTGCCACACTGGTACGACACGAAAACCAGAATGAAATCAGTTGAATTTTGGGGTCATACTGAAGCCACGTAAGAAACTGCAATACTTTAAAAAGCCAAGTACCAAGATATGGGATGGACAGATAGAACTCTACACTGTCCAAGATGGCTACCCAAAACAATGCACATATAATTTACGGCATACTAGCTTGACATACAAACAAACAGGTGCACAATTAGAACTTGGTGCCTAGATGCAACACAGGGCTGGTGCATTATAACTCGAACATAGCATGGCGGAACGTAGGCCTGCCTTTCAGAGCAAACGGAATTAATTAAGGCCATGCGTCGGCACCATGCACGTCCCGTCGCTTTAAATAAAGGACGTACGTGGAATGTCAAATCAACGCAGGTTGGTGTTTGGCTGCCAGGTAGACACCGCGCGCCATCCTCCTGTCACCCAATTACAGGTTTTCAGAGCATGGGATTTAAAGGAAAAAAGGGAAGCTCTTCCTTTCTGTGTGGGGTGGGTTTGGGTTTGGTGATGGCAGCAAATCACCACAACCATACCTTCACTGTCAAGGTATATTATTTTCCACAATGGTGTGCCTAGGTGGTCACGTATGCGGAAATCCAGTGTATACTCAGATGCTTCATGGCTTGTTGAAGACACTGTAAGAAGAACTTGGGGGCGGGGGTTCCCACTCCAATACTGACTGTGTTTGTCTTAGTAAGTATTCCGGAGTATTCCAATATTCCCGACTGCAAGCCCCACTAGCCCATCCTTAAGGGAGTGCACCCGCAAATCAGGACACCCGTGGTATGACCCCGCCTCTAAGCACTTGTATTTGGTTGTGGTGGAACGCCAGATCTATGTTGGGTATCCCTCATTAGTGTCTCATCGGCAGAATGGGTTAATCATCTGGCGTTGAAGAAGAGCAACCAGCGGAATGTTCTCTAATTGACAGGGCCTGGTCAATAAGCCGAGGGCGGACTGGTCTACGGCCAGTTGGTAGAGTTGCTATTCAGTTCCCCTTCCCGCAAAACCTAGGGGCAGTTTTCAGTTGAAGCAGAAAGAGCCAATGTGGACCGCCTCTTGATCTCACCATGCGTTTCCAGGATCCTCAGGTGCCTGGCTGTGGGGCAGTGACCAGGCAAGAGTAGTGGACGCACCCTACTAATCACTTCCTAGGCCCCCAATGTGAAAGAACGGCCAAGTTCGAAAGGCAGGAAAGCTAGATGATATGGCCACAAGTGCTCTCTTTGATCTATGTCAGGGACCTGCAACCTTTGGCTCTCCAGATGTTTTGGACTACACATCCAATCAGTTCTAGCCAGTGTAGCCTATAGTGGGGTCTCATGGGAGTTGTAGTCCAAAACATCTGGAAAGCCGATGATTGCAGACCGCTGACCTATGAAAGCGCTATGAACGACAGTGTGGATCTGGCTGATTTAAAGTTCTTGAGACCTTCTCAGAGTGATATGTGTTTGTCCAAAGCAGGATCTTTGGGCGATGTTCTGCTCTCCTGGGTGTCGTGCTGCTTATTGCGTGCTTTTTCATATGTCTCTACCTTTGCTCCAGTCGCTTCTTTTGTTAAAATAGAACATCAGGATGACCTTTGGCCGGACAAGGGCGCAAAGCCAGCTGACAAGAGTGGGCACAGAGTGAAAGTGCTGCCATGTCCTGTTCAACTGATGGCGAGCAAGGGAATGCCCCTTTCAAATTCTTGGCCTCATGTAGGTTTGGCAGTGGACAGGACATCCTGTTGGGTGTAGAAGCAACTGTCACTGTGTGGGGCTGAATGCACAACTTAAGATTCCATTTAAGTCTCACTGATAACACAACGACCTTGCTTTGCATCACAGCAGTGCTTCATTGTATCATGGCAGGTTTTGATGACATCACAATATGATATGATGGCATATTAACAGTTGTTGGCATCACAATGCTGACTGCATTGCAACAGGCCACTTTGATAGCTCATGGAGGTTAGATGGCATCACATACAGTCTTTGTGACATCACAGAAATACGTTTGTCATTAGTGGCATTACAGTAGGGTTCAACGGCATAATTTCCCGCCTGAGCGCAGCCAATAACTCCTCTGACATCACACTAGATCGCTACAGAATAGAATGAGGGTCACTGTTTCATAATGAGCCTCAGTCGCATCACAATAGCCTTGAGTGACGTCACAATAAAGCTTAATAACATCACAATGTATGTTATTGCGTATCAGAGTTTGGCTCAAGGGAAACAGATGATTTGTTTTAAAAAAAAGCTGTTAATTTCTTTTCGTTTTTTCGACACATAGTGCGAGATGCCCATTTAAAGAACCGCGCCAGTGGACTGAGCAGGCGGGCATGCCCAGGTGAAGAGTGAACACACGTAACACGTATCTATTTGGATGCTGAATTGGCCACATTTTAATGTCACAGTCAACATTAATGCACTCCAAAAATGTGACATATCTCCAATACACAGTTATCAATAATCAATAAATAATTTTTAACACTTCCTACTGGCAAGTGGTCCAGGTGGACCATGGCTCGCCGCCCTGCCAGGGCGTCACATGGTGTTGAGCCCATGCCCCCTCCCCACCATGCCCTTCTCGGGAGGCGTCACCGAGAGGCAACCCCCTTTCTTGCTGGGTTCAGCTGCCCTCCAAACCCCGGTCCAGCCAACCCCCACTGCCGCTGGGAACCTCCGGTCGCTGTGCTTAATTCCAGCTCTGGAGTCCCCTGGATAGGGATCTCTAAATCCTGATGGTCCTACCCCACCTGCCACAGGGGCACGGACCCACCGGTCTGTGACCCCCCCAAAACGTACCAATGTTCTTATCATGGCTAAAAAGTTCTGCAACAGACGTTCTGTTCCGTGCTGGGATAAATGCACCCTGTCTTGGTGACAAGCTCCTGGGCCCGCTTGATGATTTACCAGCACCCGCGGGAAGCCGCCATCCAGGGCAGTTCATTGTTCAATTGTCATGCCTACATGTTCAATGGGTGCGTCGAGCCCGGGCACCCCCCGTTCAATCTCGGAATGATCTGAGACCAGGCGGGCAAGGCCCCCGGGCGGGCCCATGTAAATCAGGTATACAAAGATATCAAGTGCCCAATCAGCTCCATCCTTCCCAATCTCATCAGGTTGCTCCCCCCAATGTGCAAAAACAGCAACACGGCGCTCTGCAGCCCCCTCCTTATCTGTCTTTTCAGCAAAGAAGGCAGCTGCCACACTTGCAACCCCCTGCGATAAACTCAGTGGATATCAACGGCTGTCATGTCGGAGAGCAACCCCGTTCGTTCTCACACTCGCTGCTCCGTCCTTCTTATGAAAGAGTGTCCTGTGACCCACACCACTGGTTTCGCCATCTATTTCCACAACAAAATTACACGAACAACAGCACGTTAGTCATCTCACGGTATTCCACCCCCTTATTTAAATGTTTTCAAAATCTGCACCCCTCTCCTCATCCCCCCTCATTGTCCTTCTAACACAAGAGGTGTGGCCTGAAGAAGCCTTTGTGTGCGTGAGATTTCCACCACCCCATTGCCTTGATCTGTGCTTCACTGTACTCATAGCCTGCGGCCGTGGTGGCTGCCCCAATTCTGAAAGAGTGTTGGGAAAATCCCATTCCCCAATCCTGTTTCCCCAATGCTTTTTCAAAAATCTTCCTGAACTAGAACCTGGATAGGCAAGACACATCCCTGTGTCAGAACAGCGGGCCCGCTTGGTCCCCTCTGAACACCAAATATATCCACAGCCTCTCCACCGGGCAGATTTCTGCCCTGGTATGTACTGTCATTGTCACTCTGGTCCCTCCTGGTCCGTTTTTGACTTCCTCAAGCATATGTGGGCCAGCACCCCTCCTTCGAATGACAGGTCGTCCTTTGACAGCCCTCCCACCAGGTCGTTTGTGGATCCCCCACCAACTCCCCAATCCTGAAGCACCAAAAAATGCTGTGACATAGACTGCCCTGAACAATCCATTCCCCCATGCATCGCTCCAGATTCCCCCAAGTAAACAATTATCGCTGGTAATTGGTCCAGATCTAATGGCCTCCTACTAATTATGGCAAAATCGCAGATGGCGGCGACTTTCCGTGTAATCCTGTGAAAAACCCAATTGCCACCATCTTTGTTCTGGCCACTGTATGCAGCTGACTTATGAATTTCCTCATTGTATTTCTATGGAACATGTCTTCCAAACCCTGTCTCTCACAAAATTCCCTGAATTCCTCAAATGCTCTTTTGTATGTCCATTTTGTCTTCTTTGACACTGACACCTCTATCAAAGATGCTAACTCCAGGCACCAAGTTCCCATAGCATTTTGGGGAATGCTGACATCTCTAGGTCTGCCCCTGGTAACCATTGCTGAAACTCCTGTAGTTTAAAATGGGACAAAGCATCAGCCGCATTTTTGAGGGCACCTGGTATGTATTTTGCCTGAAAGTGCATATTGCCCTTTGGACACAGCAACACCAATCTCTTCAGCAACCTCAGTGCCATTGGGCACGCCACCCTCTGGCTATTGATTGAGAAGACCATTGACATGTTGTCTGACCAAAGAACTACATCTCTACCCCTCAACTCTTTACACCAACTAGTTAGTGCTACTATAATTGGAAAATGCTGCCAAAACTTTGTTTATGCACAGTCCTTCATTCTTCCAGCTGTCTGGCCACCGTTGTCCACACCATTTGTTGCCCAGGATAGTCACGCTCCCTGCTACAACCGTGAACTGGCCCATCTGGCCATTGTTCTCAATTTCCCTTGGCCAGACCTGTACTCTGTTAAAATCCCTACAAAAACTGTCCCAAATCACCAGGTCCTGCTTCTGCTCTTTTGACAGCCTGGTGCGGTGATGTGTTTTCGTCAGACCTGACTTAGCCCCTGCGATGGACGGAGAGAAGGGTCTCCCCATAGGAATAATTCTGAGTGCGATATTCAGCTGTCCCACCAGGTTCTACAGTTGCCCCAAAGTCACCTTCTTAGCCCTCAGACAGGCAGTAACTGCATTCCTCAAGTCCTGCACCTTGTCCACCGCGAGTCAGCATTCGCCTGCCTCACAGTCAATCTCAATGCTCAGAAAGCACAGGGAGGTGGTGGGGCCCTCTGTCTTCTCTGCTGCCAGTGGCACCCCCATTTTTCTTGCCACCCCCTGAAAGGTTTTTAGGGCCCCTGCGCATTCCTCTGTACCATTTTGTCCCATAAACAGGAAATCGTCCAGGTAATGTAGGACCTGCACCCGCCTTACATTCCTTCTTTGTCACCCACTCGAGAAATGTGCTGAACGTCTCGAAGTAAGCACATGAGATAGAGCACCCCATGGGTAAGCATTTGTCATAATAGAATTTTCCCTCCACCTGAAAGCCCAGTAAATGATGGTCCTTCGGATGCACCGGCAGCAACCGGAAGGAAGCCTCAATGTCTGATTTTGCTAACAGCACCCCCTCCCCATCCGCCGCAGCCATGTTATTGCGGAGTCAAAGGAGGCGTACCTTACCGAGCACAAGTCGTCATTAAAGGCAGAATTTACTGAGGCCCCCTTTGGAAATTATAAGTTATGGATCAACTTATATTTCCTACGCTCCTATTTTGGGATGATGCCCGGTGGGTAGCCTACCAGCCCTCTCACGGGCGGTGAGGAAGATGGACATGCAAATCTCCCCACTTTGATCTCCTTGTCCACTTTGTATATCAATATTGATGGTTGTGACCAGGCCAACCTCTTTTTTTTCGGGCTCCGGGGGTGGTCGTGAACCCCTCAACAGGTATCCGAAGTCCCTGTGAAATTCCCTCTACTAACAATCTAGCATCCTCCGCCTTTGGGTACCCATTTGCCCATGCCCTTAACACATCCACCCATATGGGCGAGGGTAGGCCTGGTGGTGGAACGCCTAGCAAACTGCTCCTATCTGTGCCTCTTGCTGCGTTTCATGCATTCAGCTTCCCAGTGCCCCAACATCTTGCAGAATAAGCAGACATGTTTAAATTTACAGACCGGTTTTGCACAAGAAGATTTGTTGTATGCCCACCATGCCCCTTCTTTTGTAACCAAGCATCTCTGCTGTTCCGAAAGGGCTGTGCCGGCCTCCGCGGCATGAACCCTTTGCTGCTGGATGGACATGCTGCCGTGCAACTTCCCACAAATCCATTTCCCTACACCCCCAGTTCAGCGTAGCATTACCTGCTTGTGAACGCCTAAACCTTTAATCATATACCAAATATACATTGTCAAAACCAAGTGATTGTATGAACACAGCTTTTGATGAAGCTCCAGACATTTTTCCAGCAATGTGGCTACAAATATTGCAAAACCAGTTACCCAGTTGGCCAGAGAGCTCTCCACAAAGAATGTAATTTCTTTCCCCCTCACTCTATCCCTCCTTACTCTCTTCTACCCTTCTTTAATCCAAGAGTGAGAATATGTCAATATATTTCTTATTCTATATCTGTTCCTTAGTTTCCAGTGGCACATGCCAGGTAAGCATACCTGGTGTTGCTGCTTGTAATGGGGCAGAGGCTTGCCATGCTTGCCCGTACCCCACCAGCGTAGTCCCCGTGCTTGTTGCCATTATCTCTGGTGCCTTTGCTCCCCCTTCATTATTTATCACATTTTCACCCCTTTTTGGCTCACCTGTTCCCCCCTGCACCGCTATTGTTGTCCCTGTGGGAATACCTGTCCCTCCAGCCCCCACAGTGGAGCACGGTTTGACACCATGTTGGCCTGCCGCCCCCCCTGTACAGGCCACCCCTGGTCCTGTCCCTGTGGCAAAGCTGCCCCGGTTGGTGCTGCCCAACCCTGTTGGTGAGGCCCTCCTTGCCAACTCCCGTAATTACTTCTGGGGGCAGCCCCTCCCTCCTCCTTGAAGACCTGGTAATGAAGTGTCCCACTGGAGGCCCACACCATGCCCATTGTTAGACCCCCAGGGTCGCCCCTGTCTAGGTCCCCCATACTGCCTGGGGATCCCTGTGACACCCATATTTATATTGCCCCCACCATGCACTCCCATATTACTTGTACCTGCCAGTGGGGCATTGGCTGTCTGTGCCCCTGTCCTCCTGTTCCCTCTGCCCTGACCGTACTTGAGCTCCCAGCCTTATTACGAATCCCTGCATGTGTGGAGATGGGTGCCTCATTTGCCACCCTTTGTGCTGGGGCTGCAGCAGACCTACCCCTGCCTTGTTAACACTGGAGGAAAAGCTGCCCTGGGGGCCACATTTTTCTCCATGGCCTCGAGGGATTGGGCTCTGCCATGTTCCCCTACCCCACCTGTGTCACCCCAGCCTGTTCTGATCTACTGCTACTAGGAAGGGAGCCCAGCACTGCTCCCATATCCTTACCCTGTAACAGAGCGATGATAGTCGCCAATGTTGTGGGGTCCATCCTTACCCCCTTGTACAATTAAACAATAGAGCCCTTTCTCCTAATGACGGTAAGCTCCCTCAATTTATTATATTTTCTGTTCCCAACAATGACCCCCAAATTCACAGAACTCTTCTCCCTACTATAGGCAAATATCTGAATACAATTCAGAGAGCCTTTCTCCCTGTCTCTTGCTATCAATGAACAAGCAAGACAGTTTCAATTTGCAGCAATTGACCCTTGTTGCCACAGCAACACCAGTGATCCAGGTTACCTCACCCTGCTCCCTGGCATGCCCAGTGCCCACACTCTAGCCCCTCCCAGGCTACCTCTTTTAATAATGAAAAACTGCGTGTCTCCAGTGCACACCATAATCTGCCATATACGAGTGCAAGGTAACCCCCAGCACCATGCACGCAACACTTGCAAGTCGAACAGTACGTTTGAGCGCCCATAAATATTGCCCCCGCCGTAAAACTGTATTCAAATATGCGAATTATTTTTGAACACGTGATCCGTTCACTTTCAAAGCACCCCTCATCTGGCGCTGCCAATGCTAATATAAAATGTGCACCCAATATAACAGATCAGCTGCTTGCTCTACCACAATGCGCATACAACAGGTGATTACACGTTCGGTTGCGCACATTGACCACTCTAACACCACCCGTTATGAAAAACTGGTCAGCCAATTCACCCTTCCCTCCTGGCTCCGGCCTCACCTGCATGCATTAGCCATCTCCCCCCACTGCTTTGCAGCTGCCCTGCTCTCCCGGCGCGGCCTCCTTACCTCGCTGCCTGCTTTTCCCTGCGCGAAGAATGGAGATCCACCCTTCCAATCCCTTAAGATACTCCCTCTTCAGCCGGTGTCCACGAGGTAGTGACAGTGGTAATGCTCTGGGGAGCGGCAGACAGACATCAAAACTCCAAAACAGTCAGAGGGCTCCTGGTGGGCAGTGCCGGTGCGTTGACGACAATCACTGGCAGGACGAGGCAGAGATCTGTACTATCCTCATCCCCCAGGGGCTCTATTTAAGCCCAGAATTAGCGCAGACACGCTTACCCGCCACCGTGCCCAGAGCCCGAGAACCACCATCCGGCATCCCAATGGGGTGACAGTTCTAACAGGCATCCGCCTGCCACTTCCACCTTGGCCACCCCCCTGCTCGCCCAACCCAGCCACCCTGTTATGATGGCTTTTTGCCTTTTTGGTTGGGTAGAGCATGAGTTGGGAACAGTGAGGGCACAGTCTGCACTGTGTCTGCCCTGTTCAGGACTCCATATCGACTCCTTCGGTGCAACCATTTGGCCATATATAAAGTGCTATTATTACAAAGTACATGCTATGGTGTACAAAGATGTGTGAGCACGATTTGAAACAGGCGGAAGATTGGAGGGAAAAGGCAAGGACAAGGGACTTGTAAAATCTTCAGATGTTCTTGCTGCTCTCATACTATAATAGGAGAAGCTTCAGACGAGGGGAGTGAGGCTAACGGCAATTAAGTGAACTCGCCCCCATCTTTCATACCTGAAATCTTAGGCCGCTACCTTGAAGCACGCATCCACATGTCAGCTTGACATGAGTAGCTAGCAGGGACTTGGCCACGCCTACCTACCTTCGTATTGGTTAAAATACACACACGGATCCTTAACTCCTCTGACAAATTTTGCATATTCAGGACTTTGACCCCCAATGGCCTTCACCTACAGTGCTTTGAATCCATACAAATGGGGAAAGGCACTATGCAAATGACAAGTACATTACATTACATATGGAGGTGCACCAGTTGCAGTGCCTTGTGTTGACCAGCGCTGCGACTGTGTGCATATAAATATACTTTTCTGCACCGTCTACCTGAGACGTGGCTCTGGAGAGATAAGACTATGCCGGGTTGGCGTGCTCGGCCAATGAAAGCCATGCGAATGAAGCTGGAAGTGCCAAGGGATGGGAGATCGACCACACAAGCTGAGGTAATGGTATGTAGATTGGGGGTATGACGTGGCTGTGCAGAGAGAGAAACTGAGACCAGCAATGATGAAGAGGAGTGCTGTGACTACATAAGGTAAGGAGATGAGTTTGGCAGTGCTGTGGTGGCACATTATGGCCACATGGGTAAAGGAAATGGGCCTGGTAGGCCTGAAAGGGCCTGGTGTGGCCGTGCAGGGCGAGGGATGGTGGCGGGAAACTCTGAAGCGGTGTGTTGTGACGATGTAGGGTGATGGGCCAGGACTGGTAGTGATGCCGCCCTGCATAAGGGAATCATACATCGCAGCCCAGTCTGAGACCTCCTCATGGCCTGTCCTGTCTACTCAAATGCCTGACCCATCTACCTTAAGTGAGAGGGCTCTGGATTGGTGTGCTTTCTCAGAAATAAACCTTAAATCCAGCACCCTCCTCCTCCCTCCATCAGCTTGCCAAAACCAGGAAATAATTAGCACCGGCTCGGATGTAACGGGGATGTTTAGTCATCACAACATTTAGGAGCGGTCTGTTAATGAATGCCATTAATATCCAATCAGCCGGTAATGAGGTAGGGCAGTGAAGCCTCACTTATTAGAAAAAGCTGCAGCGAGGCAGATGGGGGCAGTGGGAGGCAGTAGCTGGTGGGGGCAGAGCATGACACAGACCGAGGTCTTCATCAGGAGGGGGGGCGGAGGCTGGAGAGAGTGAGACATGGTGGGTGGGAGTGCAGGCTGAGTGGATCAATGAATATTTATGGGAAAATAATGACTGTATTGACGCGTTCATCTTTCCTTTAATCAAGAAGAAGTGGAGCCCTTTGATGTCTAGTCATTTATGTCAAGAAATACTAGCAGTCTCTCATTCCCCAATGTATTCCCTTTGTAAATAAAAATATAGACCAATATTTAAAACAATTACATTCGCTCGACTTAATTTTTTCAAGTTCAAAACTGAGTATCGATGCTTTCCATGCATATTCTGAGGGGTCCGTCAGGAATTTAGTACGTTTTGATTGGCTTTCGTTCAATTTTCACAATATAACATTTGTTAACATGGGGTATACTCCACACAATTTCACATACATTGACAATTCGTTTTTCCCTTATTATGGCATTAAAATCCATCTAAATAATCCAAATTGTACTAAATGTTCATAATTTTATTTCCACTACAACTAACACCCAAGTGCCCTGTCCATAATGAAGCACAATCCACCTCTTGCATTATAATCAGTTCTGTGTGCCCACCACTTCAGGTCATAGAAATTGCATGCGTTTGACTTTTAATGAGGGCATCATTATTTTTTCCATTTATACTTCCACTTAATTGTTCTGCTATATCTGTTGTCGACTATTGTTTCGGCATTCCTCCTTTATTTCCAGCTGCCTTCTTCAGGGCCTTTCAGTGATCTCCATACTGGTTACAGGTGACTTTCTTTCATGAATATGTTTGTTTATGTCCCAGTGTGGTTCCTGAAAATAATAGAGAAAATGCTAAATGAATAAAAAACCTATCATTAAAAATGTAATTCCCTTATGTTATGCCCCTGAAACCTCTCTGCATCTCATACCTTGTATATTATCAATGAATATCGCTTACCAGTGTATACTTATCATCATTCCTACTGGCATATACTGAGCATATACAAAGCAGCAATATTGAACACAGTAAGGGTCCACCTCCAAAATCCAGTGGCCCCTTGAAAACACAAATCCACAACCCAACAAAATATTCAATTCACAAAAGGTTATCACTATAGCAAACAAGCGCTTGTTTATAGTTTGGGCAGCTCTGTGAAATAGTGATGCTTTAAGGGGAAATGCTATTGGTGCTGGAAATGGGTAAAATACCCTGGGAACCCAAGGAAGGGTGGGAGGATGAAGGCCAAGGCGAGAGGTCGAGACATAGCAGACAAGTCATAGGCGTGTGCAAAGTGTAAAAACACAGGACTAAAAGAAGACAGATGGCTTGAAATGTGCAAAAATACCATGATAAACCAACTTGACAATACAAATGTGCAAAAAGTATGACCTTTGCTGTATTCCCTGCATCCTGAACTTAAAATCACGAGCATATAGATTAATATAAGCTTAGACAAATTGCCCCTGAATCTAGAAAATAAAACAGTGGAAGGGAAAGCAACGGGTTTAGGTCACTGCACCCCTCGCATCCTCTGCATTCCATCAGTTTCTAATCGCCCACCGTTTCCCCCTATCAAGACACAATAGCCACCCCTACTCACTCACTGATGCTGTGTCTGAACCTTTACTGCACTTGTATGTGGTTAGGTTCAAAACAGAACAAAAAAAGGCATGCCAGAGCAGAGTTCCTTTGTGCTTGGGGTGTCTCTGATCGCTGAGAACAGCTCACCCCTCTGGGTGCAGTGTATTAAAGTGGCTCAGCAAGGGCAGGGGCTGTCGCTTACTTTTTCACAGATTCTGGATCCATGCACAAATGTTTTGTCAGATTCCGAATCCGGACAATTTCCAGCACTGGCTGCTATTGTGATGTCACTGCATTAGGTATAGCAGCCAGTATAATATCACTGCACTATGTGTGTCTCCCAGTGTGATGTCACGGCAGACATAGCTGGTGCCAGTGTAATCTGATGCAATAGGCATTTATACTGCCCCAGTTACCACCATGGTGGTGGTCGCCCGGAACCAGATATGTCGGACGTTCTTATAGTGTACGCGCCAGGATTATGGGGGCACTTGTAACAAGGTCTTCACCTATTATGATGACAGCTAATATGTCTTCGTCTGTGCTAACATTTTATTTTGTGTTTGTGCAATTTATTATGTGTATGGTTTTGTATAACCATAAAACAGTAACATAAAATAATTAATGATGTCATTGCATTAAGGGTTGCTGTCATTGTGTGTCAGCACTGTAAGGGCAGTTCCTATTGTGATGTCACTACCACAGTGATGTCGCTAGGGAGGGACGTGGGGGTGGTGGGGTGGGCGGGCCACTCCTCTGAAATCATGGGCCCCCCTGGTGCCCCCCTACCTCAGCTGGGCTACTTTCTCTGCACTGTCTGCAGTGTTGTGGCACACACACAGGGCCGCAATCAATGCTGCCGCACAACAAAGAAGAGCTGTTAAGTCACCCGGCAACCAAGAACAGCCCCTCCAATCAGAATGTAGCGCATGAAACTGCTGATGATGGCTCATTAGTGACTTAATGGTTTAGTGCCTACATTCTGATGGTAGGGGAGGTGCACAAAAGATTCTCTGCAATAGTGCTTCTGACGTCACACATTGCCCTTTTATAGGCGGCCCCCCTACTTTTGTATTTGGCCCCCCTGCTTTTGTCAGTGGCCCCTCTGTGCCCCTCCTAAATTTGATTGCTGGCGACGCCACTGCTGCAGTACATACGGCTCCCGGTATAATATTACGGAAGTAAGTCCTGTTTCGACTGTGACGTCACTAAAGTACTTACCTGAAAGCCCCGGGACAGCTCCCATTGTGATGTCAGTGCAGAAGCGGCGGCTCCCATTGTGTCATCACACGAGTGGCGACAGCTCCCATTCTGGTGTCCCTGCAGCGAGCGCATCTTTTATTGAGGTGCCGCTGTGGACGTGCACCTCCAGGTGTAATGAGAATGGAGCAAGGGAAGCTCCCATGGTGGTGCCGCTGTAGTGGTGGCAGCTCCCACGTCAGTGTCTGTTGCTACAAGTGTGACGTCACTCCTGCCTAACTCTGCTGCAACATCCTTCCCACAGCTGCTGTGACTGCAGTGCAGACAATTATTCATTTATTTTTTATTTTTTTATTTTTACATTTATAAAGCGCTCACACAGCCCGCAGGCATCGAGGCGCTGTTACAGGAATTGTTTGTTTTTCTTAGTTGCGTAATTGTGTTTTTTTTTTTAGCTGATAGTCTATGAGGTGCTGCCACGCGCTTGAGTCCATGCTAGCCGACCCAAGAAAATAGAAATGGAAAAACCCAACAAAAAATAAAGAAATAGGTTATTGATAGGGAGAACAAACATTAAACAGCCATTCCTCTAAACACTGTCTTCCATTTGATCTCTAAAGCAAAAGCAATTTATATTTGTAAAATGTTGACTATAAAAACTGAATGTTACTATGACAAAAAGCCGGTATACCTATTTCAGAATGGATGGGTGAATCAGACAGACCAGACCTCTAGCCCGCAGCGTTCACCTTGCAGACAGAATTGTGGGCGATCAACCAGGGAGGACGTCGGGGCCTTTCAATCTTTTCAGGTGAAAGGGGCCTCAGGGGGTTCCCAGGAACTGGCCCCCATGTTGCCATTCATTAGTCTGAAAGCACGGCAATAGATTCCTTTCTATATTTTCATTCCAGTGCACTTTGCAGCGCTCACGTTACAATAGGGGGCGAGGAGGCGAGGGGGGGGGGGCAAACATCATGTTGAAATTGGCCCCCCATACATCTTCATCCAGACCTGTGATCAAAGCACTGAGATTACTTGTTGATCAAAACACAATACCTCCAGCAACGACCAATCAGGTCTGGTTAAGGAGCACACGTGGTTGAAGGTCTGCTAATCAGAACTTTCCTAAAGACCCAGATAGGCGTTAATAGTAATTATACTTCATCACCTCCCAATGACAAACCATTGCCATTGAAATTAAGCTGCGTGTTAGATCGTTAAGAGTCATTCAGCAATTGCTTAAATAACAATGGGTGGTGAACCAAAGGTGAATGATGCCGTGACATCACCGCCGTGTGTGCAAATGTCTGCAAAATGATGTTAGGAAGTTGGCCAGTCTATTGATCACATATATAAAGTGCACCTCAAAGTGGAACAGTCCGTTGCTTACTTAAAAAATGGCTGCTGCCCATCCCAATAGCCCCTCCGTTGGGAAGCGTGAGCGAGTGAGTCAGACCTGCATGACACGCAAAAATCTCGGCTGTAATAGGAGTTTAACCCACTGAACTGCTTCGCTTTTCGATTAGCGTCACCAACTAGGATGCAGGCTTAGAATAATGCTTTAGTGGGGTGGCCAGATAAAAAAAATAACGGGACAGGCAATAGACATGGAAGTAGGACTACAGTAAACACAAACAGGACTCTGATAAAACTGTAGTCCTACGTCTATGTCGCTGGCCTGTTACAGGGTGGGGTGTTCACAGGCACACTCCTCTTGTTGGAGGAGAGCGGCCAGGGAGGGAGGGGAAGAGGGAGGAAATGGGGCGTGAAAAGCATTCACACAAGTAGGAAGAGCAGCGCCGGGCCCGATTTTGGAATTTTTTAATCGGTTCCCAGCAAAAACCGGGACCATAGCCACCCGTGCCTGCAATCCTGGGGCAGGGTTTTAAAACACAAAAAACTCTCAGGACGCTGGGTTCAAGGGAAAAAAACGGGCAGTCCCGGCAAAACCGCGTCATCTGGTCACCGTAGTTTTTGGCATAATGACAGGGAGGACATCATGAGTTGGTCAGTAACAATAAAGACAGTGGTATTAGCCAAATACTGCAGTTTTTACCACCCGCACAAATGCGAGTTGAGTGCTAACACCCTCTGCAGTACTCCCATGGATTGAGGTACTACAACTTGTGGTTTCCCAATTAGAAATCTGCCCATTTTTGCCTCCACCCCAGAGGTGGTGGTAAAAATATAAATTTGCTCCAAAATGTTTTTTCCCTCCTTTCACAGTATATTTCGTGGAAGTGTGGGTGCTACGGTTCAATACAGTGAAGGGTGAAAAGGAGGGCCTCTCTGATGCCCCTTCTCACCACCTTTCAATGCCATGATGCATAGAAGGGCCAGAATTGACCCTCTTGTGTATTTTAAAACGTGTACAGAAGAGGTTTGGGCCACTGCCGTTCATTATCCATTGACACCATCAATATGATGCTGGTAATCAATAAAAACAAGTTTAAACATAAATTAAAAGGTGATATTTCTCGAATACCGCTGGCGGTATTCCAGAAATGACCCTGTGTTAGCGCTGGATCTGATGCTACCTCTTAATTGGGCAAACGTTTAGGACTACAGCTGGTGGAGGTAGTATTTCTGTCCAGCGGTATTCCGCACAAAACTCCTTGTATAAACTCCTAAAACTAAATGATCAGCTTTGCCTCCAGTAGGCTGGGGTTCTAATCCCAATTTCCTAGTCTGTTGAGAATGTACAGGTCCTCATTATGAGTGTGGTGGTGTGGCCAAAAACAGTGGTAATAGAGTTACCACTACATTACTGCCACATTACTGCACCACCGACCTATGGGTCTGGAGGGGAGGTGGAAGAAATACCTCCCGCCGATTGCTGGAGGTAATTCCTCTACTTTACTGCCCAAAAACAGCCAAATCGGCAGAATTACTGGCAGCAGTAATTCAGCCGAAACCCCCATGAAGTCCTATGGACTCCAATAGATGGGGACTAACACTGCCTACCACCACTTGTAATCTGGCGGTAATTCCACCAGACCAAATGGTGTTTATGGTAAATCCGTTTGGTGGTATTTCAGCAACTCTACTGCCAAAATACCACCAAACTAGTAATGAGGCCCCTTGTGTGTCCCAGTGTAAATGTATCCCCTGGCCTCGCTTCGCCTGTCCCTTTATCCACTGGACGCTCAGAAACTTTACAGCCACGGGTACATTTTATGATAATAGGAACTGGACAAGAAGATCTTGGGCTGAAGCAAGAGCCCAGGTGCCAGCAGACTCAGGAATCGTCCCCGGTGATGAAGCGTCTTCCTTCACTCCGGGACTTTGAAGCCCTTCTTGCACGGTGCTTCCGCGGACAGACGTGGGCGGGGACCGGCAGCTGCGGGGATGGAGCCTTGTCTGCTGCGCGTCTAAAGTCTCAGTCAGACAAAGCGGATCAAAACACCATCAAAACGCTCGCGATTGAAAGCAACGGAAGCCCGGACTCGGTCTGTAGGCAGCGGGCGGCGCGGGAATCTGGCTAGACGAACACGGGCCGGATCTCGGGATCGTTTTCCTTCGAAGACTGCGGGGAGGAAGAAAGCACAGCACCACTGTGGCCTAGAAGATCGCAGCCCGGATTAAGAGTAGCTTCTATCGCAGGGAGCAAACACACCGCTGGGCTGCTCAGTGCTCATGGAGAAATGAGGAGATGGATTGCCCTGAAGTACTGGTCTTCAAACTGTGGGGCTGTCCCCACTCCCACGCCCCCCTCCCTCGCCCTCGTCCCCTCTGCCCGCTCAGGGAGACCCGCAGGAACTTCAAGGTGGGGGTTCAAGGCTCTTCAAAAAGGAAGTACAGTCACTGCTTTTGGTAGGAAACATAAGCAGATATGGCATCTTGGGGGCGGCGGCACCCACATTTTTTACTCAAAGGGGGGCTTGGCATCAATATTTTGATTCGAAGGGCGCTCGGCATAACAATGTTTGAATACCACCACCCTATGGTTAGGGGACAAGGAAGAGGTGGAATAGGGGTGTTGTGTGGCAAATCTTGTTTCAGCTGTCACATGTATGACATGTGTGCATGCTGGCCAACTTGTTTTTTGTGGGACACTTTACACAGAGAAGGCCACCAGACATGGGGCCTCATTACGACCCAAGCGGTAAGGGGTTAACGGCGCCGTAAAAGATATTGGCGCCGTTAAACCCTTACTGCCTAATTACGAGGTCCCTTTGCGGGTCCCGACCTTAACGGCTGGTTTTACCAGCCGTTAAGGAAGGAACCCGCAAAGGGACCTTGGAGGTAATTATGGTACCTTAATTTGTGGTACCGTAATTACCACCTTCCGCATTCCCATTGAGCCCTATGGGGGCAAAAATGGGAATGGGGAAGGGCCAATGGTGAATGCGGAATTACCGCCCCGCCAACCTTGGAATGGGGCGGTAATTCCGCCATTCACCATGGCGGAGTTGGTAAAATACCGGCGTCAACCATGGCGCTAAGAAGCAATCATGTCAAGTGGCAATGCAAAAAGTTCCCTTAAGTAAGGCATGAGGCAAATAACTCAGCGGTGCGCGACAGAAGAACTGCACTGTTATCATGTAACCACAGCAACGCTGTTTAACATCATCAACATTCATCTCAATCACCTCTGGAGACTCCCAGATGAGTGACAGTGGAACTCATCACAAGTTATTTACTGCAACACTCGTTTACTGTTACCGTCACTCTGGCCTGCAAGTTTACCGCTGGATTACGAGTGGAATAAGGGTGATGTTAGTCCCATTTTTGGAGACTGTAGGACACCGGTGGGGTGTGGGGGACGCTCAGAGGATTTACCTCAGTGGTAATTACATCCACAGTAACCCATTTTTGGAGGTAAAGTGGAGGATTTACCTCCAACTATATGCAGGCGGTAAATCCTGGACGCCTCTTCGAGTGCGGGATTCAGCAGTGCAGGAACGTGGTGGACAAGTGGCAGTAAATCCATTAGCACCATTTTACTAGCATTACTTCCCACACCATCACACCTGTAATGGGGACCAGTGAGATTATATGATTTGCCAATGATCACACACTTTGGCAAGTAGTGAACCCAGGATTTGAGCCCAGTCTCTCATGTTGCCACTTTATCACATATCTTCCCAGCTCAAGCACTAATTTTCAGAAATATTTGTTAAAGTTTGCGTTTCACTACATACTTTAGTATAGATACATTGAAAAGTACACAAATCACATAATAAACTAACCTGACTATATATAGCAATGTTATAAAAGGTTTAAAATGCATTAAAACCATTTCTTCATAAAATGAGGTAGGCCATTTCAACAACTAACAAACCACACATCCCTAACAAGCCACACATTCTAAATCCATTTGAGCCAAGTCACACATGCCACAGCACCACTCAGCAGCACCATTGGAAGTTCACCTCCAGTTCAAGCAATATGAGAGAAGCATTGTGGGTACGCAGAGTATCCCAAAATACAAGCCTTTAGCTCCAGAAAATTGTCGGGGTCTTATAGGGAGAAGACAGACACTTCTCAAGGCTGCAGACAGCTGCATACTTGTTTTGCCAACTTATTAGTGATCATCAGTGCAGTATAGTCTGACAGCTAATGCTCAACATTATGGGATTAAAGTGGCCACTGGGCCTGCAATTTGGCCAGGCCCAGTGGCTACTTTTTGTGGCATGGCAAGGACTGTCACATAGTCCACGAAGTGTGTACAATGGCCACAGCCATGACCAGTGGCCCATACTTTGGAGGGCAGGGCCTGGAGCAAGGGCAGTGTGGCATTGGCTATAAATCGTGGCCAGTGGCCCATAGACTCACTTTGGGTGGCTTGATAGGGCCTGGCCAAATGTCATCAATGTTGGAATACGTTTTGCTATAAGTGATGTCATCTGTGATCTCTTCAGTGTGTAATGAGCTGCGCAAAGGGGGGGTCGGAGGTAAGGTGGTGTAGTTTCCAACCCTTGACAAATTTCAAGGGTTTTATTGTGTTAACAAAGGGACAACAAATCATTTTGTTGGACCCTGTGTGAAAAATTCAGAAAAGGGAAAGGAAACATCCACATTTCTCTCACCTCATATGATTGCAGAACATTAGTGAAAGAATTCCCACATAAGAAATATTATTATAATATTGTGTTTATCTTACAAAAATGAAGCACAACACTAAACATGAAATACGAACATGTATATTTTGAGCAACACACTAAGGGCCCGATTCATGGAATGATCTGCATGGCAAATAGGGACTTAGCGTGTCAAACTGCACGGAAAATCCCCTTCGTCAATTAATGGAATTCACTTTGCAGGACTTTTTCATACTTTGCATGGACTTAGCACAGGTCCGGCATGCCTCTATGAGCAGTCGGGCATCTTGCGCAAGACTGCATGCAGAGTGTGGGCCGGGCAAGTTCAGAGAATTAAATAGGGTGCGGAACATGCATATTACCCATACACCACACAGAATGAGGAAGAACAAGGCATAAAGTGGGTGTGTCGAGGGAATGGCCTGCATGAGCCATTTGCATTCCCATAACTGCACATAACCATGCGTATTCATGGATCTGACTGCGTGACCTCACATCAGGGAAATGACCACGCAAAGTCCTCGATGTAACCGCCACCCGAAGGCAGGCGTACAGATACTTGTGCGTAGGAATCACTGCGCAAAGGTAAGATCGGATGTTGGATTTAGGGGTGCATGCACGCAGTTGGGGTACTGATCAAAGGTTTGGGTGCGCATATGCAATGTAGCAGGGTGCAGCCGCAGTTTACGGGGTTCACATGTAGATTGACCAGCGTTTTACCTGAGTTACGGAAAGTGGTACGCATTTTGTCAGGGTGCTGGTAACAGTTATGAAGGGGCCCACGCTGTGTCACCAAGGTGCAAACTTGGATGTGGGGTAACCCATGCAGTGTTACCAGGGTGCCTGAGTTTGTGGCCGAGTAGCCCAGAAATGTAGGTGTATGTAGCTGAATTAGCCTTACGTGGGGCCATCTTGAACATTTTTTCAGCCAATTCCAGCTATAACACCTCTCCATAACGAATCCTATGTGCTACAGGAATAAACATTGTGATTTTTTATTTATTTAGAAATCTCTCCTGAAGAACCATAGCCAAAGCTATGGCGAAACACGTGTTGGAAGATTAACCAATGTCAGAAGGATGATTAATGTATGGAACTAATACATGGAATAAATTGAAACATTTACAATTTTGACTACCATATATTCTTTCTGAGGATCGCACCAGGAGTGCCAACTTCTTTTTGCATTACTTATGTTCGGGGTGTTTCGGCCACGACTTGTATATAGGGTACCTTTGCGGGAATACGTCCATGAATACGCAGAGCGTGCAGAAAAACGTATGCACGCAGGGTTGCGCAGAGTCATTTTCGGCACACGCTTTGCGGGGTCAATGCACACTTTTCCAAGAATCAGGCCCTAAATGTTCAAATTGTATAAACACATTTGTAGAGATACAGTGTAGTAAGCAAAGCCTTGCGTGTTTCAGTCCATTAGAGGTATAGGACCTTCTTCAGGAGAAAGTAGTAGCAAGTGGTGTCTATATAGAATATGTTTTTGAAGGGGCCAACCCCTATTGAGGCAGTTCAGATCAGAAAAAAACAATGCAATAACTGAATTCCCTTGAGGGTGCCAAACATTTGACCCAAATGAATGGCTCATGGAACAAGAATATTAAACGTTTTAGCAAAAAGGATGTGGGAGCTCAAACTTGTAAACAGCAGCTCAGGAGAAGCTCTTGTTGTGAGTGCTCCTGTCTGCAGCAGGCCAGATTGCTCTTACTTTTCAAAAGTTGTTGCCTTAAACCATCCCATAATGTCGCTTAAAAAAGGCAAGTTTTCACTGATTAAACGCATTGTAAAACGTGAACTACTGTGAGCCCCAAAAAATTCTGTGGGGTTCGAAACTGCATTTTCACGACTTAAAGATACAGTGAAAGAAAATACTTGTGTCCCATTTCACACCTCATTCCGCTTGGTGATTGTATTCATCTATTTATTTAAATTTTTATAACACGCTACTCACCCATAGGTCTCAGGTCGCACAAATGTGCCCTCCTATTTCTAAATGTACCTCCCAAGAGGCAATAAATAGCCTTGTGTTTATCCTCTGGAATTTCATAGACCAAAGGGGCAGCCAATACTTGAACTGTATCACAGCAAAAGACACATGGTTCATCCATTCTCAGCTCCCAGCAAAGGCAAGGCTGTGAGCAGAATGTTCTGCAGGCCTGGGAGCCAAGTCGGGACCCTCCCCCATCCTGGGCAGGTTCTGTACGAGACACAGGACATAGGCCATAAAGTCGGGACAGTTCGGCAAAATACAGGGCGGTTGGCCACCCTATGTGTGTGTATTTATTTTAACGTTCCAATGGAAACATGATTGGGGTATCAACTGGAAGGGAACTGTGGGTTTCAGTGCACTTGGGTATCATTGCCCCTCATGAAGTCCATATCGCCTTCCTGCACAACAGGGCTCTCCGCTTGTGGTCTCAGGTGACATGATGCCCGTCGGGCAATATCGATTCCTTTGGGAACAATAATATTCCATGTATAGGTCACTTTCATTCCATATTGCAAAGTGCAGGCTTGCCTAAGGTCAGAGGCGCGCACGCAACCCGTGAGCTGGCTACTCCAACATGGGGGTGGTGATCGGTGTGGTTATGAGTGGTTTCTCCACCTTCTTCCCCAGCTTCGGTTCTGTTGGTGATAGAATGCTATGGCAGTGAAGTGAGCCACATGCCATGGGTGGATGGGCAGAGCGGGCGTGGGACCCGCAATTATGCCCGGTAGTTCGTTTTAGGTTGCTAACAGGCAATGGGCTATATTAGGGCGCAAGCCAGGTGCGGCACTACTATTCACACTGAAATTGGCTAGTTAATTATATTTTTGTTTGAAGGGGTACAATAGTCCCCTGTGGGCTGCTGTACTGGCAAATTTGTAGTGTGGGATTTAAATGGTATCTTCGACTTGGAGAATAATCCCTGTAAGTGTCTCGTAAGATGTAGGATACTTAAGAGTGACTCTTCACCTGCACTGATGCTGCCCCCTAAGTGCTAAGGGTTTCTATGCTCGTCTTTTTGCATAGTAATGCATAATAGCCCACCCCTATATGGTGGGCTATTATAAATAGGAAACAACAGGTTATTCAACTCGTTTTCAATGTCTCAAATAAGTGATTCTCATGATTCCAATATCCAAAAGACATTTGAGGATACAACTAGACCGGTTTATTCAACAATGTTGTAAGTGGGCCAGATACATGCCGCATTTTCAGGATAACCCTCATTAATATTCATGAGATAAATTTGCATACACCAATTCTAAATGTATGCAAATGTTTTCTCATGAATAATAATGAGGAACATCCTGAAAACACGGCAGAGTTAGACAACCATGTATGGGAAGAAATTAAAATCTTTATAGATCAACCTCAGATTAATTATTCCCTATTTTTCCGCTGGTGAGGGGAGTGTCAAAATAAATAACCCTTTATTTCACTAACTCATAATCTACTTCTTTGTTCCCACCCAACACTATACCCACGGTCTCCCCTTAACATGTACCTCTAATTCACTGAAAATGCCACTGATTCCTACAAAATGTTCTTGTATGCGGAAATGTGGATACTAAGTGAAAATATAGTTTTAAGTGGAGCGATTTAGAAAGACTGATTAAAATTGATAAATCAGCCTTTCTAAATCGACCCTACAACCCCATTCACCCACCTCAAACGCCCTCTCCACTCCCCCTCACCCACCCACCAGCACTTACCTCGTTGTCCTCCTCTTGGTTCGTGGCCATTTTAGCTGCTCCCTGCGACGCACACGAGTGAGCGCAGTGGCTGAAAGGCGCGGTCGGGCAAGGGACGTTATGGAACTAAGGTGTTTGGTGTGTGCATGTGTGTGTGTGCATGTATGTGAGGGAGAGGTGTGTGAATGTTTGTAATGGGAATGGGAGGGGGAGGGAGTTCTAGCTAGAATTTAGTGAATGTTGAAAATGTATGACGGGAAAGTGTGGTGCAGAGCAGGAGGGGAAAGGGGCATGAAAGGGAGGTTTGGGGGGCGAAACCCCCAGATTGACAAAAAAAGAGGGCACAGCGAGGGTCGGCATCAAAAACAGGATATTTCTGAATTTTTGAAACGCCATGATAACGACCCAAAAAAATCGGTCTTTTTGGTGATCGACCTTCAAAATGCAGGAATATCCATTGACCTAAACGAATATCGTCTTTGCTTCTTCCTCTGGAAAGAGTGCAGTGTTGCGAAAGTACCTCCCATCCTCTTTGTCTCCCACTTGGCTCCACGCTCCCGTTGTCAGACGGGAACTTTAATTTTGGCGCTCGGCTTGCTGTTGCTGTTGAAGCCTCAGGGCCCTTTTAGAGATGAAATCAAATTTCTAAGAAAGCATTGATCTCGACGCCGATCTGCGCTCCTCTCCCATTTCTCGAGCTCCACATTGGCCTGAGGCATTCCACTGCGCTTCAAATGTTTTCAAAATATGTCAGACTTCTTGGGCTGTGATGGAGCCCTCACCGCCAGGGGTGAGTGGAGAAGTGAAATGAAGCGAGCACGGCCTTCCGTGCAGAGCCAGAATGTGTCTCCCCATGAGCCGGGGTGGTATCAGCGGCGCGCAACCTCCACCACCACCATCTCCCAGGATCCTCAGCTGCCTCTCACTGAAATTGGGAATCGCAGGTTCAGAATGGTTGTGTCCATACCAGATTCCTTCTAGACCCCCTGGAGAACTCTCCCTAATTCTGAGCCTGAGAACAAAGAACTTTGGTCCACCTTGGGGCGAAAATCCCCCTCTTGAGAGCACCTAGACTAGATGTACTCACCCCTCAATTTCCAGAACTGTTTCCTGTCTTCCCCAGTGGAATGGTCTTGTCCGTGGGTGTGCATTCTCCACCCCTCCAACCATTGCCACCAAGATTCAATTCGATCAGAAATGCTTCTGCCACTGGTATGTATAGGTAGAAGGTGCAGAAGGTTTCTTCTTAACACCCCCAACAACGAAACCTTCTCCCTACTTGACAATGCGCACACATAGCACCCGTCAGTTGCGTGTGCAGAATCTTTTGACTGGGGTGACTTATGCAGGGTGGCATGAAGTAGTAGCGAGGCCAAACAGACTGGCTGCCCTCTGGAGAATGCACGATGGGAGTCTTATTATATAAAATGACACTAACAGTGTTACATTAGCAATAAAATATCTTAGCCTGTTACTTATAACGGAAACAATAATTAATTACCAAACATTTTCCAAATAGAATAGAGCAAACATGGGCGTTGTTCAATTTTTTTTTGCCCAGTATCCATTACTATCTGAAAAATGACATTACACGTCTGCCGAATTTTTCTCATAAGGGGGCGTTCCTTCTTGTTGTGGCTGGTCATCCAGTTTGTAGGTAGCGGGTCTTTGGTTTTCAGTATGGCAATGGGATGCCAGGACAGAGTTCAGATCAAGACACCTGCTGCCAGAACATCTCAACCAAACAGGAATTTCACTGTACTGCAAGGCTGGAGGAACGCGAGGCCAGGACACAACAAGGGCGCGGCTTTATACACTTGTTAGCACACTTGTCCAAAGACTACTGTATGTTCCGATCAGAAACGTTACAGAGTATGTTCGATGGAGGAGACGTACAGCATACCGGCCCCAGGCGAGGATTTGGTGGCTTGGCTCTTTCAGGCAAGGAGTACTCTCCAACGAACAACAACTTGACTTAGGCCTCCCAACACATCACTCCTCCGTGGACTTACCTGGGTTCCATATTCTCCTCACGACCGTAGTGTCCAAGGACAGTTGAGAGGTTGGACCACTTGAGGCCAAGACAACATTAGAAGAGCTGCTGCTCTGGAGCAAAAGGCGTCTACGGAAACCACCTCGACGTCAGTTTCAGGTTTCTGGAGCGACCCTTGACTAGACTGAGGGTTGCTCTCAAGATACAGTGTATCCTACCTAGGAAGAAGGGGGAAGGCAACAGGAGATAAATAGAAACCAGAGCAACTCAGAAACTGTGAAAAAGAACAAGGCTACAAGGACGACAGTGTCACCTCCCCCTACACTTTCTCCCATTGACGCACAATCCACAAACACTGCCTGGGGCCTGACTCCTTCCCGGTGCTCTATGCATCTGATTGGGTCAGTAGTTTCTCTCACCGTCACTTGAAAGCCAATGGGGGAACCTTTAGTATTGGAGAGTGTGAGATACACCGCGATTCATCGGTATCATACCAAAATGCCAAACATGAAAATGGCGAGCATGAAAATGCAGAATTTAAAAAGCCGCTTTTCGCTGCATATATATGTGGGGGGTGGAAGGGTTAAGGGTAATGATACATTTGAGGGGTGGATGGGGGGGCTGTGGGGTTCTCCCACCGCATGCATATGCGACAAAATGCGTTTAAACAATAGGTGATCACATAGATCCGATTCATACACTCCAAAGCACTTTGCAGAGCTCAGCAATAGGAACAGTGAACGGAGGATAGCACAGGGGCAACGTGCTGCTCTTGGAAGCAAGACCACGCATCCGTGCTTAGAAATCAAACTTAGGTATGGTATTAGGCGCATTATAAAAAACAATTCAATAAATAAATGCTCTAGTCCCTCGGGCTACATTATTAACTAGCCATACTTTAAATGATTGCACTGCTGTACCAGAGGTGCTAGATCTCCAGGACAACAAGCAGATATGTTTTAATTATCTCCGCTCTGCTGCGTCTATAATGGGAAGAGGAGCAGAAGATTAATTTCACAAGTAGGATACAACCACAGCTGTACCTCCATTTGTCTTATGTAACACCGACCAGCCGCCCCAGGAGCACGCCTGCACAGACTCTCTCCAGAGAAAGCCTTCAATATGCCCAGCCCGTTCACTACACCATCCATGTCCATGGGGCAGATATGATCCAGTGTAACTGACTGGGATATCAAACATATGCCTGCCCCAAAACCCAAATGCCTAAACTCTGGCTTGTTCACAGAAACCAGGCCCTTCTACTTACATTTCTACCCAATCTTGCAGTACCCAATACCAAGAACCCTCCCAAAAAGGCACAAAATGAACTTTCAAAGACCAACTTACGTTTCCCGCCACATTCAAAATCAAAAAACGAGCGGGCATTAAATAAGGGCTCTTTTCACTAAAGTTGGGGCCTGCTCTTCTAGAAATGAGCTGGCCCAAGTTAGGCAGCATTTGGGAGTTGTAGAGAGGGCACAAGGGAGCGATTGCAATGTGGTGTAGTCTTTAAGGCATGAGGTGAGGTCGAACAATGACACTCGTTGGGATGATCGAAGCAAGACTTGTATTTCTTTGGTATTTCAGGAATGGGGTTGGATCAAACGCCTCGGGGACTTTGGGTTTGGATGAACAACAAATAAAGGCAAAACTAGGATACCACCTTACCTGCCCCCGGGATCTGGGTTCCACGGCTCTCCAGTTCCCAGGCTTCTCTCTGCCATAGCACAGCCATTGACTGTCTCCATCCAGCCTTTGCGCTTCCTTCAGGTTTCTGTAGGTCTCTCAATGGCCTCGGCTTTATTCCTGCTGCTCACTTGGTCATAGCTGAGCTGTGAATCTCTTCCAGGGCACGCAGTAGATCCCTGTTGGGTTTTGTGTTCGTGGACCTTGACTTTTGTGCATGATGCTCATTAAGTCCTCTTTCTCAGGACTCCACAGTAGATCACTCACAGACCTTGGCTCTCTTCCAGGCTTTGCAGAAGGTCATTTGTGGACGCAGTGTTCCCCCGCCAAGCTTTCTCGCTCTCGTTGCCTTTCCACTCTATCTCTATCTCTCTCTCTCGACTCACCCTTAAGATTCACATCAGCTCCCTCTTGTACCTTGGTTTCCTCAGGATTGATACCACATGGACCTTGGCTTTCTCAGGATCGATACTTCATTGACCTTGGTTTTCTCAGGATTGATACCCCATGGACCTTGGCTTCCTCAGGATTGATACCTCGTGGACCATGGCTTCCTTGGTATTGACACCTCATGGAACGTGGCTTCCTCAGGATTGATACCCCACGGACCTTGGTTTTCTCAGGATTGATACCTCTTGTACCTTGGCTTCCTCAGGATTGATACCTCATGGACCTTGGTTTTCTCAGGATTTACAACAACCAGAACCACCTGGCTAAAGACCAGCTCCAACTGGCAACTTCTTAGGATTCTTTCCAATGGGGATTTCTCCCCCTCACTTAGGGTACTTGTCAGAAGGTTGATATTTTACTACCTTCCTACCATGGGCTTCCTTGGGTCCTCATTGACCTGAAAATGCGGTTCTATGTCATCTAATCGCCTGCAATTTCATCTCCTGTCATTTTAACATGTACATTCTAACGAAAACGCTCATTGCCTTTTTGTTTTAGGTTCTTTGGGGGGATTTCTCCCCTCCCACACTTATTTTGAGCTATTCCCTAACCCCCAAACCCTTATCTGCCCTTTCACACCCCCCCTAAAAAATTCAATGAGCATATTCAGTACACGTTAAAATGCCAGAGGATGAAATTGCAGGCGATGAAAGGACGTTGTACTGAAAAGACTGACATCAGCTCAGGCCAATCCCAGGTCTGTAAACACCCCACTGGTCCCAGTGGTAGAGTCCTCAGCCACTCTCCACAGGAGGACCTGGAAAATAGCTTCACAGCTATATGCAACTTTGAACCATAAAGCGGTCTAACCCGAGATCAATGAATTTGATGGGTTTTCCGTGTTAAGACCCACATGGTGCTCCTGCATGCATCCACCCTCATGTCTACACCCCTCCGGCCTCATGAGTGCTCTTTAGTGGGTACCCATCTGCTCTTCAACTGGCCCATGCTTCCTGATTTAATATCTTAAGTGGAGAGGGATTTTGTAAGCGAACGGGGGATTGGCTCATATGAAACAGATCTGTGGATTAGTTTAGTGTATCTAAAATGGCATTGGTTTTTGGTTAATTGTGACAATGAGTTCTTAATGACTCTCCCAGAGTACTTATAGGCCGACTAGAACATCACCGCCATCTTGGAATGGGACATTTCATCCAGAATGGCTTTGCTACATTAGACAGAGTGTCAGAGCTCCATGGTGGCTTGGGCCTCCCACCCAAGTAGAATGTGAATGTTCGCCTGTTTGTATTGTGAGGCAAGGCATCCTTTGTACTGAGGCATATTTCTGTACCACTCTATACAGGGCCAGCCTTGTCCTCTGTCCTCTCTCTTGGAACTTTGTCTCCTTGGAGAGGGAAGTATCTGGTACTTTCTGATGTCCACATCTCAACAAGGGAAGCACCTCGGATAACTAGTGGACTAGCCCGGTCCCCTGCGGCTCAATTAATTTATAAGGGAATATGGGAGGTTCTTCCCCATTACCCACAGGACACTTTGGATAGGCAGTGCCTATTAAACGAGCGGGAAGAAATGCAATGATTTTCACCAATCCTGCAACCCGATGGGATCAGTAAGAGTTGGAGGGGAGTTGGAGCAGTGTGGTCTCCACTCGCGACAAGCGATGAGTAATAGTAGGCTACATTGGGCTGGCGGAACCTTTTCTGCCGACCCGATACGATAAATGTACAACATCGGTCTATAACTTTACAATCTGATAATGGGATCGCTGAAATCTGAAATGTAAACCACTAGCGCTTAGCCAAATGACTATACGAGCTCCCATCCTACCACGTCTTTGCAATACAGGACAGTTTCTGTGGCATTGGGTAATAGCCTTATCCTGTCTGCCACAAGTGCTGAAAGCGCCCCAACTCTCTCTGTTGCAGAAGACTTTATGGCTGTGCTTTTTTTTAACCTTTTCTATTTGAGGACGTTTCTTCCCCAAGATCGGTGTTAATTAATAAATGACTCTTTCATAACGCACTTAATACTGCGGGGACCTGTCTCTAAGTGCGGGGCTGGAATACGAACCCGTGTTCGCTTGCGTTGCATTGCTTCCAAGAGCACGTTACATCCGAGCCATGTTAGACAGTGGTTAAAAAACTGCCTAGCAGACAAACAGCAAACTAATTGCATGTTAAAATATTTATTTATTTATTTATACATTTATACATTTATTACGCACACAAAACCCTCGGGCAGAAGAGCACATATAGGGGATCAGAGGCATCCGTTATATCAGCGGCTCGCCCCACCACTCTGTAGAGTGTGAGGCAAGCTCTCTTGGGGGAGGTGTGGTGCATGCCTACTTACCTAGGCTGGCAGTATTGGCAGTTAGTGTCTTGTCTTGGCAGTTGCTGGTAGCTGGTGTGGGTGGGATACAGAGGCGTAGACAGGGTAGGGCCTGAGTGGACAAGCCCCCCCCCCAAATGGCTACATTCCGACTCAGCAGCGCTGTGTGGGCTTTTACAGATGTTCATGTCCCTGCGGTGGGCCCAACTACATTAGCTTCAGGCCCCACTTGTTAGACAGTCCTGGCTATGCCTCTGGTGGGATACCCAGGCTGGTGAGACTGACTGGCTTTTGAGCAGCTAGTGGGCAGTCTCCTGGATGGATAAAAGGATTTTTTTGGGGGGGGTGGGAGGGAACGTTAGCGGGACATGTTAAAGCAACAGAATGTAAAAACGTGGAAATCAAAGTTCCCCCAATTTGTGATGCAAGAGCCCATTTGTGGAGCCATTGATGGCAAATCGCTGAGAATGTGGGTGGACTACGACTCCACTAAGTATGCAAGGAGCAGCGAGGCTACCAGGTACCGACTCCCTGACAAGAATTGGGGCAGTGAGGTGCATTCTGAAGAAGGTCTTTCCTTCAAATAATTTCCTTCACTTCAATTTTACATCTAGCATACTTGCCAACATGACCCATTCCAATCTGTAGGTGCTCATCCAGTCCTGGTTTTTTTCTTTCCCTTCTGGGATTTGTAGCTCTACTTTTCCCATTATAAAACTCGGATTACAAGTCCCAGAATGCAAAGAAAATAACACGACTGGAAAAGCACCTTCAGATGGGAATGGGTTATGTTGGAAAGTATGATCTAGGACCAGATCCAGCACCTTTTAAAGCGAAGTCACAGTTTTAGTGTTTCGAGTCCCTGCCACTGTAGGTTCTTTTTCCATACATGCTGAGTCAAATATCAGGGAGCAGAGCACTCTCCTCTGTTTCCAATGGGACCAGTGCACAACTATAGGGCAGCCATAAAGTGTAGGGTGCCACCTCCTAGCACAATACAACCCATGCGTAATTACCTAGTCTAGTAGGGCCTAGTGCGGGGGATCGCAGCGGCAATGGACCGAACCTTGCGTGATGACATGCACACACATGTCAGCACGCTGACATCGCCGCACCGGTGCACATTCATTTGAAGCAATTCTCAGGGCCTTCTACAGTTCCTCCTGTGTTACACTCCTGAGCAGCCTGCATGGTGCCAGGGGAGTTTGGGGGATGGCCTGGCCTAGCCCGCATGGCATGGCGGGGCTAGCAGGGTCTAAATGCCTGGGCAAAATTAGGGCATCCTGGTGAGTGGTGAAGCAGAGTGTTTATTACCAACTCAATTCGTTCTAACTTACTTTCCATATAGGATGTGCAGTTCCCCTTTTAAAGCTATGGACAGTTGTAACATCTATATCGCCTCCATATCTTTTTAGTTTGTTGTCTCAGATACGTATTGCCCGTGTATGTTTAAAAGATTTTGAGTGGCTTGGAGGAGGGTAGCCAGGGCTAATGAAAAGCCCTACCCCCAGTATGAGGAGAAACCTATATAACCTCTTCTGATTGGAGAACTCTTCATGACCTTTTCTGATTGGTAAAAACTTCTCAAAGTCTTTTGATTGGTTAAATCGTCTGGACCTGGTCTGATTGGATGCGCCCTTTCTGTCCCCTTCTGAACTGAACAGGATTCCTGATCTCTTCTGATTGGAGGGCTAATTCCAACCTCTACTTATGACAGCTTTACTGACCTATTCTGATTGCACAATTATTTCTACCGTATTCTGATTGCAGAAGAGTTCTTGCCAACTTTTAGGAACCCGTGGAACACGAACAGCCTATTGGAGCCAGCAATCGTAGAGGTCCTGTTTTGATGTGGCACGACCACATTATTCTGATTAAGGACAATAATAATGTCGGATCCCCAGCCCAAGGACTCTGAAGTCATATGACGCTGGAATTTGGAGGCACACTGCCGGCAGCCAATACTTCTAGCAATACACTGGCTACATTCACAAAGCTGAGTGGGGATCAACGAGATGCATAGACCCAGGTGGCAACTTAAAATAGGGTTTACTTGTAAGCCAGAAAAAGGGGTACAGTTCGGGCAAATATCGGGAGATATTTTTCATGGGTTTGCAAACCAGACGAACCAATAGGAGGCGCGATCTTCGTGTGTTGGAAACCAGGCAAATAGCAGGATGGCTTCTCCTCGGGTTACATACAATACATCACTTCCATGATCAACAGTGTTATAGTCCGGAACCTACTGCCCGGCAAGCATTGGTGGATAAAAAGCTCCGGCAATATGAAATGTCCCATCCACCGGTCGCTTAGTTAGCATGGCCGTCTTCTTTCCTGGCTTCAGATGTGGTTGGGCTAGGAGTTGCACTCCAGTGTTGCTGCAGTGAAGGGCAGCCACTGGAGTGAGGGTCACCAGAAATAGTTGGGCCTCCTTCTGCCAGGCTTTTGCCGCCTGTCTCGTGCCTGGGAATTCTTCTTCTCCTTTTCTCGCCGTTTCCACTTTCCTTGCTCTGGACTTCCGACACTGTGATGCTCCGTCCCCTGCTCATGCCCCTTTGACTTCCAAACGGATCCTACAGATGTATGACACATCTGTGGCACCTCCCCGCTATTTCTCTGCCAGTCTGAATTTTCCTGCTGCCCTTCTCCTTCTAAACCCAGTGGTCTTGCTCCTATCTTCAACCTCTGGGGTCTGGTTCGCCCCAAAGTCTGGAGTCTGGCAACCGTGACCTCTGGGTTCTCACTCTCTCCTACCTCTGCAGTATGGCTGTCTTTGATCTGAGTGGTTTCTCTCCCCTGACCTTTGGGTTATCTCCCTCCTCAACATGTGGGGTATCTATCGATTCACAGCTATCTTTCTCCGCCACCTCTGTGGCATCTCTCTCTCTAGCCCCTGGGAGCTTCCTCTCCTTACCTCTCCTCCAATGTTCTTTAAATCCTCCTTCCTGGTTGCTTGGCACCTGCTCTGCTCCAGCCCAAGTCTCCCCTTACTCCCCTCTCACATTCCTCTCCCCTCCTCTCCTCCAGCTGCCTCACAATCACTCTTCTCCACATACAGGATTCCTCTTCTCCTTTTCTCCTCTCACTACAAACTCCCTCTCTACCAAGCGCCTCTATTTGCCTTTTGTACTCTCTTACAGCCATCTTCAAGCCAGTACTGGTCGTATGGCCTCGTCCCCTTCCTCTCCACGGACTGATCCTTCCTAGCGTTGGTCCAGCATCTTAGATTTTTAGACCTTGAGGGTGATCAGAGGGATGGTCTGGTGGTCTGCAAACCCCGAGCATTGTCATTTTGAGTTTCCTGAACATGCATAGTTAAGTAGGGGCGAGCAGGGTTTCTGGGTTCAGAAGTCCCAAAGCTCACAAAGAAGTTGGTATGAGCACGGGGCCAGAAGAGCATGCATTCTGAAATCTCTGCCTGGTATGCGTTGTTTCTCTGCAGGTGCTACATGTCTCCCTGCAATTTTTCTGGCTGAACTGATCCCTTGAAAGGGCCCATGATAACAGGTCATCACTTGTGACAAGCCCCTGCAGTGGCAGCGGGCGGGGGAGCAGGGGATCCTCAACCATGCCACCCCCAGGTCCTGCATTATCTATGATTTGGTGGCCCCCAGGCATCCTTGGTCATCCCATCTCCAAACCCTCGGGCAAGGCGGTGCACTTTTCTACAGTACTCAAGCTGGGGGGGGTGGAGCAAATTGGAAATAAATAGTTAAATAGTTCCCTAAGCCTCTTCATAACACAACTACACTTTAGATGTAATGACTCTTACTGGAAGTAGCACAATCGTGCTACACAAATGATGTTGTAGTTCTCTGAGCAGGCAGACAGGAGGTTTCCAGCCATGCAGCCCACAGCAATCAATCAGGCAATCAGGGTGCTTGCTTTGTGAGGATGGTTGGGTACCCGAGCGGGGGAGGGGTCTTTACCGTCTAGGTAATAGCCCATGCCAGGTAGATAGGTGGGGCATTACCAGACCCGGTAATTCGCCCCTGCGAGGGTAAAATAGCTTTTAGTATCCAGGCACATTTTAACAGGATACTATTAGTGTTTTTTTTAGAGTTAAGAACGTGTACACCAATTCGCAACTTAAAAAAAAAATACAAAAAAAGATGGCGACAATGAATCGGGGAGAAGGGAGTACTCGTAGCCCTTTCTCCCTTTCCATGGCGGCAAGTAGCGAGTCGAGACGCGCTAGGAACACTAGTGGACATGTAAGCGGAAGGTAAGTGAGGTGATTACGAGGGGTTGAAATGTGTGAAAAAAAGAGGACAGGGGGGTATGGGGACGCGGGGAGCAGGGGATCATTTACCTCATTATCTATTGGGGGAAGATGGCGGCCTCTAGCTCTTAGGAGGCTTAGAGCTGGTGTTTTACCCTGCGGTAAAGCGTCCATTCTGAGCCTCCTCATTGGTTGGGAGGCCAAGACAATGCCCCTGCCAGGTACTAATGAACGATAAACCAGTCCTAATGATCAATGCCCATATGGTTAAGGGGTTCTGTTTGATGCAGTTCTCATACTGCTCATGCTACTGAACCTCTCGGCTGCCCATGACAGGGTTGACCATAGTACACATGTATCCATCTGAGAAAAATGTAATTCATCAATGTAGACATCCAACAGAATTCCTGCCTACCGGTGTAATGACGCAAGCACCAGGGTTCACCCAGTCACCTATGATGTTCACTCATTACTTGGCACTGCTGAAGGAAGTAGCTCCCGAGCAATGCTTCACCATCCACCGTTTATACTCCACTCTCTCTCCAAGTATCATCAAGAGAGGAAGTCACCATCTCAAGAGTTATCTCTCTGTGATTGAGTCATTGCTGTCTGAGTCTCAGATACAGGGTCTCTTCGTTTGTGGTCTCTTCAATAAACATAGTCTGCTGATACAAAAGTATGAAGGAAATGCGTTGGAGTACTAAGGGCATTGTCTTATAAGTCATTGGTTGTACTATGAATAAATTCCTTTCGGGAAAGAAGTATCAAAAAGAATAGATTTGGGGAGGTATGGAGTGCATTACAAAATAATGATATAATATAACTCCATTGTGATCACTTTTTGAAGCTTTCGTATCGGTCCCATGTGTATGTCAGCAATGTCCTTTCAAGTGGTTTCTCTAACACAGCCATTTCACTAGTAGTACAGCTACTAGTAGTCACATTGCACCTATTATGCCCCCTGGACATTAACTACTTATAGATCTGATGGTTGTGTTCAAGCTTGTTCGTGCTGATCGTTCGATCTCTACCAAGGTTGTACTACCAACGTCAGACCCATTGACCACCTGGACATCCTAGAAATCCCTTGAGGTACAAGTCATCACACCAGGAATCAAGACCTCTCTTTAGGATCTGTGGGAATGTGTAGGTCCCTCATCTTTTTATTTAGCTTTCCACACTAATGCTACTTTTAAAAGCCCATCATTTCAGACGAACTTGGTTAATAATGCCTGTCTCTGTGTGGAGTTTTGCCTGTTTTTTCACCTTATGGGATTTTAGTATAAATGACCAGCTGTGTCTTTTTTCATTTTGATTTAGAATTTTTAAAAATCTTCGAATTTGTAGAATTTTTACAATTTTTAGAATTTTAGAATTTTAGAATTTTCGAAATTTCGAATTTTTGAATTGTTGAATGTTTGAATTTTTGATTTTTTGAATTCATACAATATGTGTCAAATTGTTAACCCAGATTGTATTGCGCATTAATTTCCCCTGTTCGTGGATGTTCTAAGTAGAATTGCTGAATAGATAATGAAGCATATTTATAATTAAATGTGTTTGTGAACTGTCAAAGAGATGAAGATATAAAGAAGACAGCGGGAGAGCAATTTGGATTAGTGCAGCAACAGTCAGGACAGATAGTTACGAGAGGTAGGCATAGACATGTTTAGCCAGACCAGCACCTGGTCAATTAGTCCGTTTTAGTGAGGGGGATTTGAGCTTTACATTTGACCACATCCACAGCAAAGTTAACCAATACAAGCCTGATTAATCTAGTTGGGGCTATTGCTTGGCTCCACTGTCTTAAGTCCCTTTCAGACTGTTAATGAGGACCAAAGCTGCCGTCTCATTGCTGCACATGCCCAGGATCGGCAAGACCAGGAGCACCACATTGAGGCTTGAGGTTTGTGGCAGAAACCTGCACATGTCACCTTGAGTCATCGGTACTTGATGTATGTGCAGTATTAATCATGGGAACTATGGCACTATGCACACACATACCAACTAGTCATCATATTGGCTGCATGTCTGACCTTGAAGTAGATCAGGCACAGCTGAAAACCATTATGGCTATCACTCCCCATCATCACATTCAAGTGGCCCAATTGTGAGGAGGATGCAGCAGGGAGATAGCCTTGAGGGTGGTGCATCATAACACACTGTGCTTCTGACTGACCGGAGACATCTGTTTACCCTCTTCTGATTGGATAATATTTCTTGGTCTCTTTATCTGCAGTTATTACTACCCTTTCCTGATCTGTTCTAGCTCAAGATACAATATTTGGAAGATATTGCCACAGATATTCATGATTATTTGACAGCAGTGACAGTTAGCTATTTTCCCAAAAAGATTTTTTCTTGAATGATATCACAAAAGTAATATACAGTGAAATATGTTAAGTTCAGAGCCTTGGGATGGCCAGGGGATCAACAAACAAATTGAGCCTGTTGCAAAGTTCAATATCAGCTTCATTTTGATCCTGCAAGGGATTGGGTTTCACTGAGTGTAACGCAATGGATTTGCTGATGGTAGAACCAGCCATCTGAGCCTTGCTTGATCCGTAACTTGCGTTAAGACCATGGCGCTCAGTCCTTCCCTCTCTCCCTTAGTTATGTTATGTTATGTACCTGTTTATAACGCGCCGGTAGCCCGCAGGCATCAGAAAACCCAGAGTAATCTAAAGCGTATGGTATTTCACGTTTGACGGAAATTAGGAGGTGTAGTGGTTATCAATGGAACAGGTAGGCTTTCAGCAATTTCCTGAACCTCTGATAGTTCACTACTAGCCGTAATGTCATTGGCAGTTTGTTCCAGCATTCTCGTTGGGTCAAAGAGTCAGTTAGCCTCATTACGAGTCCGGCGGTAACCGCGGCGGTAAAACCGCCTGGTTACCGCCGGACTCGTATTACCATTCCGCCTCCGTGATTCCCGGAATTACCGGGACATTACAACCCCGGTTTTCCGGGAATCACGGAGGTGGAATGGTGTAAATCCCCATTCCCATTGAGTCCTATGGGACTCAATGGGAATCGGGATCATGGAAACACCGGCAGCATCTTGTAATGCTGCCGGTGTTTCCTCGTCCGCCTGCATGAGGGAGGTGTTAAACCCGCCAGGTCAGACCTGGCGGGAACATCACCTCCCGCCTGCAGGGGTTGGGATCAGGCGGTCCGGAAACAACGGTGGCGGCGGGTTTACCGCCACCGTTATTTCCGGACCGCCAGGGTCGTAATGAGGCCCAGTGTCTCTGAAATGTTATAGTCTCTCAAATGCTGCTTTCTTGGCAGTCTTCATGGATACGTGTTGGTTCTCCGGGACTTTCCTAACAGATACTCCACCTGATGCCCGTACGTCTTCCGGTGGAGATAAGGTGTCGGACACTGTACAGATGTTTGGACCCCAGCTTTCCCGTCCTGGACCTTTTGAGCTGACTGGTCTCTCAACTGGGACTTTAGGTTCAGGATTTTCTCCAAGCTCTTTTATGTTATGGTAGCAGCATTTTTAATGCGCACGTTCACCACAGGGCATCTTGTTGCGAGGAATGCAACTAGCAAACTACAACCACCCAGGCTAGGATTGGAAGGTCTTTAAGAAGATGACTAAATAGCAGGCGATTGCTACTACGTCTTAAACTAACTGCAAGGGCATGCCACTGTTTGACAGATGCCACAGAGACAGCCCAGCCACCAACTCTCCTCAGAAGAAACTTGGGGACCACAACCAGGCCATTATTGGCAGACCAAAGAGACCTACATGGTACATAAGGCACACACATGTCCTGAAGAAAGCCAGCTCCAACTGTATAATAGGCCTGGTGAAAAGGCAATCTTTACGGTTATCTTGTGGTGAGGTGTTTGTATTCAACAGAAGACAGCATAGTAGATGCTCACAAAGCCAGGGTCATTCCTCTTCAGTGCAGGTGGCTTTCCTAGTCCATCTGTGGTCAATTTTCCTGAACATTAAGGTGGGATAAGACCCCTGTATGCCTGTGCATGGTAGGATGATTTCCCTCCTTGCAGATGCTTTGTTGGTGTGTTGGTCCTTGGTCGAAGATGTAGGTGGTGGTCAAGCAGGCAACTAGCAGATGACATGTACAATGGAGTTGAGGTCTATTGAGGTTTGCAGAAAACTGGGATCTGTATGCATATCAAAGAGTGTTCTAGCCGCCAGACTCATCAGCCAGAGGTCAGTGTACATTGTGCTGTGGGACTCAAGAAGCAGTGGTGGTGTCGGGTAGTGGATGAAGGAGCACTGATGTCCCCAACGGCTCAAGACATGTCTTTTCTGTGGAACCTAGGGTGCTCTTGCCAGTCAGAGTTGCCATCCCTGGGTATTCATCTTTCTTGGGTTCAGTAATGTGAATGGAAAATCTCGGCAAGGGGGTGGGGGGCATTTACTCAGTACTCAAATTATTTAGAGATGTCACTGCTGATGTCTGGCATTGGTCCTCAATATGGGTCTTCTAGGTTTGCCCTTGAGAGTCTGTCAAGTCAAGACAGTGCAGCACAGCCTCAAAAGGTCTTTTCAACAGAAGGCTCTCCGTTCACTGTATGGCCACGTCTTCAGACAGGCAGCCGGACACGAACAAGCAGGAGGTGTCAAGGAACATTGTGTCCCTACTATGCTTTGTGGGAAGTAGATGAGAACCATGGCAGTCTCCGTCCTTAAATGTCACTGTTGAGAGGCAGATGAATACATGATTTGTAGCTTCAGCCCCTTCCCCGGCCCAATACCGCACAGGTGAGAAATGTTACTCACTGGGGCAACTGTACCACCCTTATCCTAGGCAGGTACAGCAGGAATAGACAATTTAGGCTGAAGATGGCAAAAGCATTCAAACTACTGTTGTAACAGTAACACGTGCATGCATCAGACACAAAGCAGATGTGCAGTCAACATGAAGAACATATACACCAGGTAAAATATGCATGTATACATGAGGAATATTAACATAGCATCCACAAGACATGAAGAATACTCACATGCCTAATGTGTAAGGTGATTGCAAAATAAATAATACGCAGATATAGCTCACTAACATGGTAACAAGAGTCGAATTGAGCAGCCACCTTCTTTAAAATGGAAGCCGCAGCATGCTTTAAATTAAAATGAAAGTCCTCAAAACTTCAAGAGAAGTAAACATGCTGAATCCACAAAAATACATATCCGTGCAGAGCTCAAACAGGAGTTGGCAACTAGTGTCAAGTTTATAAGAAAATAAGGGAGGGTCAGAGGAGAAGATCGAAGGCATAATATAGTAGTTCCCAGGATGTCGGCCGGATACTACCAGATTAATTAAAATTTTCAAGATCACAACCAGCCTGTGTAGGCCAAGTTCAGTAACACAGCAAGCCAAAAGACTCCATGAAAAATAACTGAAGAGCGTCCCCGGTGGCAAAAAAAAACAAAGCACACACATTAGCAGTAGCTAAAATCCCAATAAACACAAGATAATTCCACTTCATACAAGGTCCCATCACACGTGACCCATTATTGAAAAACACTGCCTCTTCATTAGTGTTCTCTCTTATCGTGACTCGAGCTCTTCTTCTCTTTCCTCACTTGGTTGTCTTTCCACTCTCCGCTTAAATACAATTTTCTCTGCCTAGTGTTCAAAACTCTCTACGGACTGGCCCCTGACAATCTTGCCTCTCTCCTTTCATTCTACTCTCCCTCTCGTTCTCTCCACTCCTCGGGTCTCTTTAGACTGACCATTTACCGTCCTCCCTGCGCTCAAACCCACTTTCGCACTTTTCAGCTCCTCGCCCCTCTTCACTGGAACTTGCTCCCTCTGTCCCTTCGCTCTATTACTTCTTACTCCTTATTCCGTTCCTCCTTAAAAACTCACCTGCTTCAGTACCCGGATTGATTGTTACCGCTGTTCCTGATCCATGTTTTGCTCCACTGTTCTTATGTATCGTTGATCTCCTATGTAAAGCGCTTTGGATAAAGGTGCTATTTAAAGAACAAGAATAATACAAAAAAATACAAACACAGATAGGACACCTGCCGTACTCCCTACACATACAAACAGACATGAGGCACCCCACAAGGGCATCTGGCATCTAGAAACACCTGTGTAAAGGCGTATTATATACCAAATTGTATCATATCGTAAATACAAAGAGATTGCCTGGTTCATGGCCTATGAATGGGGGTGCGACTTGTTTAATGAACAATTAACAGTCCATGGGTCTCTCTCCCCTTTCCACGCGTGTGGCTCTTGTCTTGACAGCCTGCCAACTATCCAAGGTTTGCAAGAAGCCAACCAATTCGAAACCCCAGTGTTATGCCGCCCATGAAGCAAGGTGCTAACCAATTACCGGTTGTAGATATGATGTAGTTTAACCTTTATCAATATAGGGGTTGTCTCAAATGTTTAAATGTTTGAACCATATTTAGTGTATATGTAGCCACCAACACTAACCAATCCCCATACCCTATAGGTTTTTGTAAACTGATAACATATGATGACGTTATTTACGACAACGTTGTGCTAATTAAATCGTTGTTTGTAATGGATGTGCCGAGAGAAACAGGATGTTAATGCTTGTATGCTTTCCCTGTTTTACTTAGATGATAATAACACTGGATTTCGCCTTGCACTTTGTCTACTTCATCTTTGAGTTCAGTTTGGATTGACTCCAAGTCCTCTGGGTAATTTGGGACTTTCCTGGGCCATCTTAACATCACAGTTCTGAGTGTACAGCTAATCACCAGAGATATTCAATGTGGGGCATGGGGTGCCCAGTACTTTTGGTCGACTTCAGTTTGAAAAGGTGGCCATAATCCCAATAACATTCCTGCATGCATTGCACGGTTCTGACCATTCAAGCGTAACTGTATCCCATTCAAACCTTGTGGACACTGAGACAGGGTCTTTGTCATAGAAACAGGCAAGTGGATTTAGCCAAGGCGTCAGAAGCAGAAAAACAACTTGAGATTTAGCCATGGCTATCTTCCTGGACAAAAGGCAAGCAGCTTGGAATTTGTTCATAGATTCATTTAGGGGAAGTACAGTCTGGCTGTTGGGGTTTCATGGATGTTTGTGAAAAAGCAGGTAGCATTCCCTCTGCCACCAGGCTAAACATAACTATGAACTACCATCTGTCCCAACATTTGCTTACACTGTTGAAACCAGAAATTCTATTATGCATGATGAAGGCGCCATCTCAAAGCAGGTGCCCTCTTGGAAGGGGAATACCACGACTTTCATCTAGATGTGGAGATGCACCCCTGCATACCACATCAGTTCCGGAGAAGCCCCCCTAATTGGACAAGCCTTTTTATTCCTATAATGCAACCTTCCCACCAGTACACCCATCCAGACAATGTTGCCCAATATGTATTTGTTGCGCAGTGAGTGTTTAGTAAAACACTGTCCACTCTTCAAACTGCGGTGACCACAGACGCCACCAGGACCCAGATAGGGGGTGTAACGAGGAGCCTATCTGCCCTCATCGTATTGGAGAGGCCATTATAGCCCCTTTAGCTCGCAGAAGTCTTCTGGGCCTCTTTAGATAGTGTCTGCTGCTGTCTACTGATATTTTCCAATTGGAGAAGTCTATTTAAGCCCTTCTAACAGGAGAAGTATTCCTTGGCCACCTCTGATTGGAGAAACATTCCATCTTTCTGATCGCCGTCAACTTCTCATTAAACAAGTCTCTCGTGGCCTCTCCTGATCAGATGCATTCGTTTTTCAGATCTCTTCCGAGTGAGGATTCCCTAGTCCCCTCTGATTGGAGAGGATTCTATAACCTCTTCTCATTGTGATGATTTGTTTCCTTTTCTGACGGACGCTTCAGATTGAATGACGATTTCCAGTGAAATAATTTTGGGGTCCAGCCTCAATCATTGAAGGATGTAACTATGACAGCATAGGATGTCTTCCTGACTTCCTTTGATTGGAGAGGTCTTCCTCACCTGTTCTGATGTGAGAAATATCCTTAGCCTCTTGAGATTTGAGAAATGTTGCAGACTTTCAAGGAAAATGATCTTCCGTTTTTACCCAAAAAAAACCTTCTTCAATCTTTCTGCTAGGGAATATGTGATGAGCCAAGGCGGCTCACTCTTCAAACCAGAGTCAAGAATGAAAAACATGTCCAGTGTTTGTTTCGAGCCAAGTCTGGGATTCTGAAGGAACTCTGCTGTACAGACAGCACCGCTCCTAATACAGGATGCAGCTGGTCGGTTGTATTTTCGGTTAAGCCTCACTGCCATTGGGGCCACCAGCCGGGAGCTAGAAAGCTGCTTTGGAGCGGTCACCACGTCTCTTCATGCCGCTGGCAATGATTGCAAAGCCAATCCAGGCAACCAGCCAGTCACTAGGCCAAGATGTTGCCATGGCAATCAGTTCAGGCTCCATTGCTTCTTTAAGGGCTGATGCATTCTGGGAGGTACACATGCTCTATGCACACCTTTTCAGACCATCCCGCATGATGAAAGAGCGCATGCAACATCGTGAGAAACAATTGGGAGGAATATTATGGCAGCAAAGGCGCTATTGGGATAAACTAATCGTGCAGACATCCCACGGAGTATCCACATTGCTTTATGTCTGGTTCGTGGTAGGGTTGTCTCCGTCAGTGGTGGCTTTTTAGGCAGTCCACAGAAACCTTTACTGTCCACGAAGCAATTGTTTTTTTTACATTTTATGTTGATGCACATTATAAAAACAAACTTTAAACTCGCCTGTAAGGTTAATTCCCCCTATGATAATGAAATTGTATAGCACGGCTCAGGAGCGTGCATTGAAATTGACCAAATCTGACCGGAAGTGAACTCTTTGCTTAGATACTGCTCCCTGACTTGCACAGCTTTGAGAGAAAAAGAAACATTGTTGCAAAGAAGCCTCCTTCGTTTGGTGGAACAGGGGCAAGGTAGCTGAGATGTACTTTTCCACAGTAAAGGGCAGTTTGCACGTAGGTATTTACATCTCTTGTATACCTCGGTGTATAAGCCGGTCAAGAAAGCACTGTACAAAAAGGGGAGGGGAGTTACAGGAAAGGGCAGCAGCAGTAATACAAGGGGAGCCTGCCATTGATGCAGCCCATGCCCGACAGGGCTTCCGTTCCTACCGGAAGTACATGAGAGGGACAGCCTGATAGAGGATGCTCATTTATTCCAGATGTTGGTGGCTGTTTGTTCATGTTCTCTTTCCTGCAATTCTTGGTTTCAAGCCTGGAGATGTTGGTGCTTCTGCTGGCTGGCGCGTTAGCCTCGGGAGATGGTGAGTTTTTCTGCCAGGTACAGTATGAAAGTGCCTTGGTTGGCGTGGCCTTGTAGGTGATGCAGGCCTTTTTCAGCATGATGCAAGCCTAGGGGGGTAACCAGTGGTAACCAGTGCAATCGCTTGAGGATGGGGGGAGAGGGGGTGATGTGGTTGAATTTCTTTTGACCTGTAATGAGGTGGGAGGTGGCAGGATCCCGCCATTTTGGCGTGATTCTGAATGTGCATTCTTCGATCTCTCATTTGGAAACGTGCACACTCGAACCCAGCAACGACTGTGATAATGCACGACTCTAATAATATTAGTAGTCATTGTTTTGGACAGCTAGTGGGACAAAGGAACGGTATTGTCATTTCATGGAAGCCGCTAACAGTTCCATCTCACGAAACGACAAAAGCTATTGATAAACAAAATGGCTGCTACCATTGCAGCGGGGTTGTGGCAGTGCCTGGTGGTCTGTCCCAATGCAACACTGAGGAGACTACCTGAGATTACAAGGAAAAAAAGCAAAGAAGTGTTCTGCACTGGATGGTGCATTGTGAGTCTTTTAGTCTTGTGAGTCGTGTAGCCCTGATGGAGCAGAGTAACAGAAACATGAACCTCGGGCTGACGTAATGTAGGGTGGCTGGTGTAGGGGTGGGCATGAAAGGTGTAGGGGAGTGGCAAATAGTTTGAGGAATGTTGGGAAGGCCCAGCGTGGGAAACAAATGTCAAAGGGCACATGTGTGATTCAGGACAGTAGTCTCCATTAGCACAGCAATGAAAGATTTGCACCCGTTAACAAACGCAAGCTCACGCTGAACCAAAGTGCAAGGGAAAAATATCGATTCCGTTGTCGTATTTCCATTCGGTTGTCGTATTTTGGGCAGATTTCAGGGCTACCAAGATTTTGCCTGGGACACCGGTGAGGTGCGCGTTGCCACCAAACAGGTGGCTGTGGAACCAAGCTGGGACCACAGTCCTGCAGTCAGGGGCTGTAATTAAAGGTTTGATTCTTCAGCAGAGCGATAGTTACCACCAGGCGGTCTCGGTTTTATTTGCAACTTAAGCCAGAAGGAGCAATTGAGGCCGAAGAAGAATCACCGTGGTTTCACTCCGGGTGCCAGGGAGGGAACCATTGAGTTCCATTTCTATCACTCATTTTTTGACTGCAGCTCGCTTGGTGGTACTTCCTAGTTGGAAAAACGTGCTTTCATGGGGTTCAGTTGTAGGCAGGTGCTCGACACCCAAAACTGAATGCGGAAAAGGCATTGGCCCTCATTATAACTTTGCCAGTCTTTAAATAATTCCGTTAATTCCGGCACCGCCATATTTTCTGGGGCACATGTTTGCCGTGGGGCCACGGACTGGCCGGCAGGCCAACCGGTAGATCAGGCCCCTACTAGAAAATAAATGCCTGAATCACTGGCAATCCCATCCCATGGAGTCCTATGGGGCTCCATGGAATGGGAACTTACCGTCATTTACTGTAATAGCCCGGTAATACCGGGATATCAGGCGGCAGATACAGTAAGGCAGTTACGCCGGTATCCTGCTGGTAATCCCATCGGGATACCAGCAACACTGTAATGAGAGCCATTGTCTCAATGGATGGATGTTGTTGACAAAGCTGACCTTCAGGTGGAGCTGCTTGGCTATACTTTATTGGTTTGGTGGTTCTTGATGTGTGATAGCGAGGAGTTCTTAAAGGGGCTGTCTGTAGGTGGACAATGACTGGGGGAAGTATAGATTCTTGGGGGATGGCACAGGTTATGGGTTGGCATGGGGATCTGTTTGAGCCCATCTAAACAAGCTAGTTTCCCTTCATACTATACAGTGGAATACCAAAACAGGAGCACCTTGTCTAACCATGCAGATGACAAGGATGTTGAAGAGGGCCTTGTGATCAACAGAGCTAAGGACAACAGAGCGGCCGAGCAGGAAGAGTAGTCATGGCCCCCCTTGCCTGGGATGTTAAGAGCACTGTGGGTGATTTGGGTAGTGGGCATTAAAGATGCCCGTCGTTGCCAACGGGAAACCCTCATGCACTCCTAACAGACTAGGTCCTACAAGAAAATCTTCACTCCCTTGTAAATAAGAAATCAATCATTTTCATGACTGTCTCAAAGAGATCTCATGTTGTACATTTGAAACAAAACACCCAAAGACTGGGCTTGTACACATACTTTAAGGCCAACTTTTTACACAAAACTTCAAGACTCATAACAAACGAAACAGAGAAGCTTAAACAAGCAGTACCGCTTAGTTATCAACTAATAATAAAAAATGGAATTCAAACGGAAATCTCAGTTTTATATTATTGAATGCCAGCGTGTTTCGGTTAAGACATTTTATCCATCTTCAGGGCTGTCAGCTGTGCTTTCAATGAGAATGTCATCTGTGACCTACAACGGATAATACACATCAATGATTCTGATAACCTGGCATGGTGACTCATTTGATACTCAAATGTAGTGAACTAACCTTCAGTCTACGTTGATTTTCAACAATAAGGTCAAACTTGTCATTAGCTATAGCCCATTGCTTAGGAACCTATTAAGCCAATCATTTGTTCCAACAGATTCCATGGTCAATTTGCCAAGAATCACACTTACCCAGCTCCAGTCTTGAAGCGTGTGCTGGGAGTCTGAACGCAGTCTTCGCTCCTCCTTTTAATTCGATCGTACTCTGATCTGGTGTCAAATGGAATGTAAACAAAATAGTTCCCGTCATAATGGTGACAATCCCTTGATGGCATTTTAGGCAAAAGCCAGACTGCGTTAGGAAGCATCCCCAGAGCTGCCAACTATTGTGTGTCGCCTTAAACCAGATCATACGTTTCCAACAACGTTATTTTACAATCTGCCTAGAGACCCAAGCTACTCCTCACTGATGACACCCAATGAGGCCGAAACATGCCTGGGGATGCTTGTGCAAAAGGTCTGCCTAGCAGTTTGGCCGGACTAACCCTTTTGATATGATATGATATTCATAACGCAACCTTACACAAGTGTTTCTAGGATTGGGGTGGGACCAAGCCTGATGTGTATATGGTCTTTCCCCTTTCTGAAATGGCTTGGCGGGCGACAAGAGATGGTCTGGAGGGTTGCCTAGAGCGATGCCATAGGTTAAGATTAATTCTAAACCTTCCAGCCATCACCTTTTTTTGTTTTGCAATCTGCAGCCTGTAGTTATACATTGTGGGCCTACATAAACCAGCATGCTAAGCACTGTTGGCTAAAAGCCAAGAATGCCTAAAGGTGTCTCGCATGGCATGGAGCAGATGGGCAACAATGCACGCCATTGGTGCCTGGGCTACTTTTACACTTCATGGAAGATTATCCTTTATAGGGTAAACCACAGCTCAACTTGGAAAAACTGCCAACTCATTATTTAATAAGATCTGTTTTCAATAAGATTCACGAGTCCCTTGCTTTCTGGTAATACATGAAACTCCATTGTTGTCTTTATCTATTGAGATAGGCAGGGGTGTTGCCGGGTCTGGAAAAGATCTGGGGCTGTGCTAATTTTGGAACTGTGGGGACTGGGGGGCTAGCTAGCCTTTTTGGTTGTAACCCCTGTGCTTCTATCCGGGGCTACAACCAAAAGACCCGGGGCCATAGCCCCCTCAGCCCCCCCTTAGCAACGCTTCTGGTGATAGATCAGCCATTAAAGCGTTCAACCCAAACATCTGCCTTCATCCTGCAGGACACAAGTTCTAATCCTGACCTTGTCCACCCGCCCTCCCCCTTCATCCCGCAAACGTCGACGAATTGAGCATCATTAAATTGAGTCATTATTATTATATCGCTTAGAGCAGGAGAGATCTAACATGAAGAGACACATAAAAGGCGGATTTTACTGGTCTTCGGGCATTCCACATGTCCTTCATGCATGCAATATGTCATAGAGCAATGGATCCAGGTTTTCATTGGCCTAATTTCCCTGTAGGAATGTGTAACTTGTCACTGTGGCATTGCCTGGGGTGTTTTGCTTAAATCATTATTGTGAACGTGATGGTGTACAGGGATTCAATGTATAGCCTTATCTATCCATCATATTCTGAGCACCCCTTTCTTCTATTACATGTCATCCCCCTCATTTCACAATCAAGTCTTCGTCTGAGTAGCTGCACTTCAAGTATCAGCTCTGATACCACACCACTAAGCTCAGTGAACAGTGTTAAGCGAACTGAAGCTGCCAACAGCACGTCACGGCTCCCTTGCTCTCTCTCCAGACGTTATCCTACTAACTCGCCTTACCCTCTCACTTTCCTTTTCAGGTCCGCCAGAGCACCAGGGGACCACTACCGTGGTGATAGTGCGCGGTATAAATATCCTTTAACATTAACATACAGACATGTTTACCCACATTTTTTATTCATTGGTCCACAAAAATGAAAGCAAAAACCTAACCTAGGATGGCCAACGAGTGCCTTGAAGCTATGTGACAGCTTGCCGTGTTTTAGATCATACTTCCATGGACTTTGGGATAGAGGATGTGACGTAGCAGTAACTTTTGGAGGTCTAGCGCTGTGCTAGTGCTTGTGCCCTAGTTCTCGGGAGGATAGCTCAGGGGCAACGCGTGGAGCAACACAGGTTCGATCCCCGGGTCCGCGCTTAGTAACCTCTGGGTATTAAGTGTGTTACAAATAATCAGTTATAATTATAATTATAGTTACTGGGCCTTATAACAAGTCCGGCGCTAACCCTGCTGGTGCTACCGACAGGTTGCCCCCAGACTCGTAATATTTTACCGGTGCCTGACCTCCCGGTGCCAATTGGAGATTACAACTCTGGCGGCCTGGGAAGTCTTGTGCCAGTCAAATGTAAGTCCCCATTCTCATAGAGTCTCATAGAACTCTATGGGAGTGGGGTCTCAGAAACAATGGCACTGCTATTAACCGTTCTGGTGCTCCTGTGAGGAGTCTGCCTACCATGGGCACTGCGCTCGGCAGGGTCAGACAAGTCGGGCACAGTGGCCACGGCAGGCAGACACGTTGTTTGCTGGTCCTGAAACAAGGGTGCTGGTGAGCTTACCGGCACCCTTCTTTCTGGACCGGCAAACTCATAATGAGTCCCACTGTCACTGGCACAAGGTCTTCCAAGCACTATGTATATACATATTCAGTGAAAAGTTATAGTAGAAGTGACATTAAAGTAATGGTATAACCCAGAGGTGTGCAACCTTTGGCACGCCAGATGTTTTGTACTACAAATCCCCTCATCCCTAGCTAGTACAGTGAATTGCAAGGGATCATTGGAGCCGTAGACCAAATCATATGGAGAGCTGAAGTTTGCAGACCTCTGGATTAACACAACAAAACTCTTGAGATTCAGCAAGCCTTGTAAGCTACACATGCATAGCCAGTCAACACACTGATGACATCTCAGATGTCTTCACCGATCACATCACAGATGACATCCCTTACGACATCACTTATTACATCATCGATGACATCACTGGAAACTAGGGCACACTAGTGCAGCTATGGGATGTTGCCACAGTGCCTGCCAAGCCAGCCAAAGTAGACAGTTGGCCTGGCCTCTTGCCAGGCTCGTTGGAAACTCAACTCCATATTGGGGCCACGTGCATATTACATTTCTATTGGCATGCACTACACTTCCAGCTGTGCAATATGTTTGTCACATGTCTTGAAATAGACCAAGAGCATGTTTGACTCTGACAGGTAGTTTACTGTGATACATGCTGTGGTGTCATCGGTTTGCTCTAATTTCCAGTGATGTCATGAATGATGTAATACGTGATGTCATAAGTAATGATCCCCAAGGGGCAGAGCCTTCTTGTTGGCAGGTGGCAAAGGCTGAAATGCAAACGTGTGGCTGATTCTGGCAGGAAGGCAAGCGGAAGTCCCATGTAGCTCCTGGGCTTGGCTACTGTCGCATAACACCAGCGTCCCTAAGGGTGGTTTGGGCCTTTGCCACTGTAGGTCTAACTCAGCTGCATGTCAAGTAGGGCCCATTTCTCAGCTGAGAGGCTGCAAAGTGGACCATTTTACTAGATCTGTCGGGTTTAGTTTAGTTTATTATTTGTATAGCGCAACCTAACCCTGAGGTATCTGAGCGCTTGGACATGGAACATATGTTACAGATGCAGTACACAAGATGTGCAGCTTTGAAACTTCTGGGGAGCCCCTTGCAGACCATGGCTGTACCTGCTTTTTGTCTGCAAAGCGTTTGACCCCTTGACTAAGCTATTACAGTATCACTGCAAATTCCTCAAAGTCCTGTAGACCGCATAAATGAACTCCCGGCATTTCCTCTGACGAAATGACTACTAGTAATTACAATTTCTGCAATTTCATCAATTGTCTCTCGAGTGACTTCATTCATGGTGGGAACTCTCTTAGACATGTTCTTTTCTCCATCTCCTTTCGCAGGGTCCCCAAGAGCAAAATCCACTTCGTGTTTACAGAGTATCCACACAAAACACGCAGAAATGCCGTGAATCTAAATGGGAGGTATTTCCAGGTCTGTGATTATCCAGAAAGCCAGTTTTGGTGGGGGCTCTTCATCCTCTGTCTTGGAGACCCATGACCTGCAGGAATGGAAGGCTTGAACCTTTTTTTCCAGGGGTAGAATGCCATTTAATGTTTCTGCCACCAGGGCACTTATGGGCCACAAGTATTGCAATCTGATGCTATATTGTTGCCAATCTCAGTCTAACTCCAGACTGAGCAGGTGTCCCTTTTCTGCAAGGGAACCATTACAATAACCACGTGCATGGGTGTCACTTCCTGTGATCTCGCGAGACTTGTGCGCCACCACTATTTGTTGCAGCACAAGAGCAAGAATACAGTGTGCGGTGTCATCAGTGAAAAGCCCGTCTGCGGTGCTGCCTGCATCATGCCTGTTCTCTGTTGCTATCCCGAGCCCCAGAAGCAAGGGTTCAGAAGTGGCCTTGCTCATAGAAGATGTGGAGGAGGCCTAGCACCACAGCAGGGAGGAGAGAGGATTGTACTGCAGTGCAGTCATGCGATCTGAAGGACACACTATAGGGCTGGTGCTTCAAGAACTGCTTGTGCAGAGATGTGATGGCCCACGGCGGGTGCAGATTTCCCCTAGAGGATGTGTTGGCTGTGCATACAAGTCATCCGCAGTCCCCACTTTCAGGCTCAAGTGTCGGGGGGGGGGCGGCGCAGGCCAGACGCTTCAAGATCCGCTACATCATTGACATCACATGGGGGTGGCGGCCCATCAGGTTCAAATGCATCGCCACCTCCACTGCCGACCATATTCTTGAACCACTTGCCTTATTTTTCTTCCATAATGGGTGGGTGGGGGGTTGGGGGACTCTTGCTCCAGCCCTTGTCGTGCATTACCAACAGTCTTCATGTCCCCTCTTCGTATGTTTCCTCCTTGGGTGACCTTTTCCTAGCATACAGGTGTCATTTATATATCATAAAATTGGCTATTCAAAACACGCTTTATTTCCCAGAGGTTTCTAAGTGCGGACCTGGGGATCGAACCTGTGTTGTTTAGCTTCGTGTTGCTTCCAAGGCGAGCGCGTTGCTCCTGTGCTATCTACTCAATTCATAGTGTGTCTCAGACTAAACAAATACCTCATTAATCACTCGTCTACAATATAGCAAACTGCATTGCTCTGTCGTAAAACAAAGCAAATTACAAACAATGATGGGCCTTGCTCCCTCCTCTGCTGTAGCTTTCTTTTTATTTTTTAACTGACTGGCTTTCGGGCTCTCTCCCCAAATTTTGCAGACCTTGTTAGCAGTCATGGGTAGATCCCCATTTAGACTCAGATCCTACATGCCAGAGGTCCCAGAGAAATCAATCTCAGTTCCACGTGTCCTTCTGGTTGATCTCACTATGTCCCACTCCTTCAAATATCTGGACTACTGCTGAGAGGTTTGACTGCTAGGTGGCGCTGTAATCACTGCCTCTATTGCCAAGGAGGAGAAAAGATAGAGGAGGGGTGGGGATTTGAAGGGACACCCCACCTCTCCGCCTCTAGGTGTTGTTTGGTTTTTTACCCACTCATTGACTGCCCATGCTAGTCCCAATGGCTGGCCCTGCCCACTGCCAACCCCTCCTTTGCTAAACCCCCCTAGCACACCCCCTCGCACCCCCAGGTACCTCTGCATTTTCATTTCTCAGGAGTCTTTTGAAAGGTAATGGTTTAACCACAGATTTAAATAAGATCGTGCTGCAATACAAATATCTTAACCAAGTGTGCCATCTGCCACTCGGTTTATAAGCAATATGTGAGCAGTTACGTTTGTTCCTTGCACTGAATTCCTGTTAATAACAAGCAAAGCCAAAGACAACTGGTTTTGCACTTCTACTTCCTTTAGATAGATATTTGCCTGACACTGCCATGATATACTCAGGAAATGACACCATTAGCCAGCTATTTTCATCGTATGGCCAGATAATTGTGAACATGCCTGGAAAAAGCCTATCCTATGGCTACACAAAAGCCCAAACTGTTGGATTTCCCAACATTTGTTTTTTTTGTTCCTTGCCAATTGAGAACCGCTTGCATTGGTGATGCTGAAAAGGTCTCTGTGTAGAGTGCAAGTGAGAAGCAGCCTTCTGATACTGCGGCTGAATCTTGAGCCCAGCTCAGAATCAGGGCCTTCATCTTAAAAGTGGGCAGCACTGCCCGATCCCTCAACCAACATTAAAGTTCATCTGTTACATGTGAATCTGCCTCTAGATGGGAACTCTAAGCAATGGGACAGGGATGCTCGTGTTGCTGTCGTCTGCCTCGTGATTGCCCGGGGTTTCCATGGAAACCTTTTGTACTGATTTCTGTATCTGAGGTGTCCTACGTCCAAAAAGGACACGAGGTGCTGGACCTGCATTTCTTAGAAAAGCAAATCCAAAAGCTGCACCCTCGTCTGGTTCCTGTCACATGGACAACATGTGAAATAACAGAGGCACCTGACACAGGCACTTTGAAACTACAAAACTGGACAAAAGTACATCTGCGCAATGCACGAAAGTGTTTACTGAAGGCCCATCTGTCCACTCTATCAGTCCAGCTCATTGTCCCATCCCTTTTATGCACCCGGAATACACATCCATGCGCCTAGAGGTGATTTAATTCTCGGTGTGCGCTATTGACGAAATCGCACTTACTGTAAGGTGTGTGACTGCAAGCGTGGCTCTTTTTTTGGCGCTATTAACCATTCTTTGTGTTTCTGGAGATCCCGACCCTCTGCCCACCACACCATCCTTGTGCCTTTCTTCTCCGCCTTTGCTTAACATGATGCAAGCCCGTTTTGGCCAGCATCCTGGTCCCCATGGAAACGCATCACCGCGCATAAGGGGTACACACGAGACCAAATCCTCAGGCAGTGGCCGCCCTTCCACCCCACTCTCAAAGCCTCTTGGTACCTAATTTACTGAGCTGCCTGGGGCCTCCACACTGCTGTGAGCAACTTTCCCAGCACAACAGCGGCTCTAACCCCGACCCCCCGCGCTCCACCCCCCCCCCCCCCAGTCCTTCTCGTTTTGGGTTCGAATGGAAGCGCAGTTCAAAAAACACGTAACGGTGTAAAAACTCCACTTCCTTACGCCATTTTGACGTTTAAGCGTCACAATCTGGACCCTCTATTGGCTGTTCAAGAAATGCATTTCCATCAAGAATAAAATTCCCCGAAAATAAAATGTGCTATCAGTTTTTGATTTCTCAATGTAATGACTTATATAGCTTTGTGTGGGCAGTTTTCCTAAGGGACCTGTCCCAGCAGCTCTATTTCGCGAGGGAATCACATGTATAGTGCGGCAGCGGACTGATGTGCCCGCTTCATTATTTTGTGCGTCACACGTGACGCGAGGCACGTTATAGGCCCCCAGGAAGATCCTGAAGCCTCTTTATCCTGAGGGTGATTAACGGACTCCCATTACTGTGGGTCAAATTAACCTCACCTCACCTTCCGCTCAGCCAAGACCCTGATACATGCTCCATTTCACGCCCATCAGGCGCCGCCCCTCGCTCTTCGGCACAACACTCCCCATCACCTTCCCACTCACTCCCTACTAAACCCACTCAGATCCTCCCTTAGGGCGGCGGACGCCCAGACTAGCCCCCTCCTGCTGCCCAGTGCGCCCCAGACTCCCGCTGGCGCTGTATACCAACAGCTCCCCCCACCCCACCACCCAGAAACAAAAGGTTTCACCACAGAGAGAGGAGGACATGGAGAGCTGGAGAGGGAGTAAGGGAAGGAGTGGGGAGGACTGCTATCACTGCAAGGGGAGGAGGACAAGAAGAGTTGCGGGTAGTATGGGATGGATCGGGGAGGAGAGTCATCACCACAGAGAGAGGAGAACATGGAGAACTGGCGGAGGGAGTAAAGTTAGGAGTCAGGTGGAGCACTATCACCACAGAGAGGAGGACAACAGGAGCTGAGGAGGCAGTAAGGGAAGTAGTGGAGAGGAGTGCCATTACTGCAGAGAGGGAAGGACACAGAGAGTTGGAGGGGGTAAGGGAAGGAGTGGGGAGGAGTGCTTTCACCGCAGAGAGAGGAGGACAAGAGCTGACGCGGGAGCAAGGGACGGAGTGGGGAGGAGTGCTATCACCGCCGAGAGGACAAGAAGAGCTGGGGAGGGAGTAAGGGAAGGAGTTGAGGCTTTTGCTATCACTGCAGAGAGATGAGGACAAGAAGAGCTTAGTAGAGAGTAAGGAAGGGAGTGGGGAGGAGTGCTATCACCACCGAGAGGACAAGAAGAGCTGGGGAGGGACTAAGGGAAGGAGTGGGGAGGAGTGCTATCACAGCAGAGAGAGAGAGGAGGACATGGAGAGCTGAGGAGAGAGTGAGGGAAGGACTGGGATGGGTGCTATCAGGCCAGTGAGGTGTTCCTTAAGGAACAGGGTCACTGTTTCCCGCCTGTGTTGCTGGAGAGTTGGGGCCAATCTGCTGTCTGTTCTGATGTTATTCCAGAGTCCAGGTGCATGGCCGGCCTGTCCTCTGGTCGTATACCCAGCTGACCCCTCTCTTCACGTACAGATCTGTTTCCTTTGCCTCTGGTCATGCTAATACTGCAGCAATGCTCCCCTCAACCTCAAATCTGCCTCCAGCCTGGACACGTTTACAGAGGCCCCCAAAAAACCACCCTCTTTAGTGCTCCTCATGGCCAATGTTGCCGAAGGCCAACACCCCTTGGAATGAGTGTATCCTGGCCATTCTAATCTAGCATAAGCCCACTGTACGTCTCAACATTCCCGCTCAGGTGCACCCCCATTGCATACGAAACTTGCACCCCCGTTCCAACCTCACACCCTCATGTTCAACCTTGCGAAGGTGGATATATCCCCCCTGGACCCCACCTCCTATATCTCTGGGGTTCTTCGTTCTCCCCTGCTCCCTCAAGGCCTCCGTCACTTGACTGTTGCCTTATACTGTCTCACAAAACACCCCCCATCCCCACATCCTGCCTACTATGGCATAACACTGGGCAGTGTCATGTCAATGTCACCTCTGGACAGCATGCCTGTATCAATTGATTGCCAAATAAATATAACTAATGCAAAATGAATAGGTTCCTTGCAAACTGTGGAGAGGGAGCCACTGACACCATAGACATGTATGGTCCTTTGGTAAAGTGGTCCCTTAAACGTGGGGTCCCCTATCCCAGAGGGGCTGCGGGGATGTTCGTTACACCCCCGCCCCTTTTTGCCTCTTCTCTCCTACTTCCATCTTCTTTCCCACTTACTTCTATTTAGTGCCGCGAAGCAGTCTTTCGGGCGCTATAGAAGCAACTTGATGCATGTGGCCAGTGTTCATCAGGGTTGTCTTGACTATCAAACGAAAGTGCCAAGGATGAGTATGCTCGTCCTTTTTGCACAGACTTGCATAATAGCCTGGCAGTTAAGAGGTTAACCGGTGAGAATAGGACATCTTTGGATCCCCCAATCGTGTCTTTGCAATGTTCTGTGTATGTGTTTGCTTATGTGAGGAGCTATGCAAGGTGCACGCTATTGCCCCGTACTGCGCTTCAAACACCCAAGGAGGACCGGCCACACTAGTTCTGTAAATACACATACAGGCCAGCGTTATCCATTCCATGCGGACTTCCAGTCCTGGATTTCCCCATTATAAAACCGGCATTCCAAGTCCCAAAGGGCAAAGTTAAAACCAGGACTGAACTACTGCCTCCCAAATGGAATGGAAAATGTTGGCATTTGTGTGATATTGAACACAAATTCGGATTTCAAGTCCCCTCTGCCGTGCCTGTGTTCCCCACCCGCTGAAACACCATGGACTGTACCTAGTCTCCAGCTCTGTGTTTGGTTTCACAGGTTGATTACTCGCCTGCATCTCCCCCACAGCTCTCTGCTCCAGGCCTCTAATCCACTACATGATGTCAAGCGCCCTTTCCAAGGAAGGCAAGACTATGTACCTCTAGAAAATGTATTTTAAAAGATATAAGTCGCCTGCAATAGTACAGAACTCCCCAGTGACCTTATCGTATTGCGAAGAATAGGCATGTTGTGATCTTTTTTGAATACTATGGTAGTTTTCGATGGGGCGAATCTTCAGTGGCAAGTGGACCGATAGGTGCACAGTCACTATAGGTAACATGCACTCTCTGCATTTGGTTGAACCTCATGATATGCAGGATAAGGAGGGTGACCAGATTAAAAAAAGGGGACACGCCATAGACATAGACGTAGGACTAACGTAAATACACATACCGCTGTAGTCCTACTTGATTGATTGATTGATTGATTGATTGTTTCTTTGTAGTGTGCGGCTGAACCCTCAGGTAGCTGGGTGCAAAAAACTTGTGGACAACATAGTTACATATCGTTTCGCGACAAAGGTGCATACATTCAAAGTACATAGAATAACAGTAATACGCGTGCAATAGGCAGTATAGTACCAGGTTACAGGGTAGTCCGGATCATTTATAGTCTAGTATGTGCTGTGGGGATCTGCAGAGATCAGATCAGCGAGCAGGAGGTTAGAAGTGAATTAGACAGAGAGCCATGATTTCACCATGGCTCTGAAGGGCCAGAAGGAGGTTTGCGCTCTGATAGACGGAGGGAGAGTGTTCCAACATTGGGCGGCTAGATCTGGGAAGCTAGAACCTCCAGCCGTTTTTAGGTTGAATTTGGGAATCTGCAGTTGGTGCAGGTACAGTGTTCTGGTAGGTCTGGATGAAATATGTCTGGCGAATTTGTCAGATAAGTATCGAGGGGCAGTCAGAGACAGGCATTTGTGTGTAATTACAAGGGATCTTAGTTTGATTCTGTCTCGGATAGGGAGCCAGTGGGCTTTCTTACTGGCCGTGGAGATGTGAGCTTTGCGTGGGAGGTTGAGGGCACATCTAAGGGCGTTATTTTGCAAGATCTGGAGTCTGTTCAGATTTTTGGTGGTGGTGCCAAGGTAGAGTGTGTTGCAATAGTCTAACTTGGATAAAATTAATGCTCTGGATAAGGTTAGACAGCTTGTGGAGGATAGGAATGGCCTACAGGCATTAATAAGTTTGTTGGTGTAGGTGGTAGATGAGATGGTGGCATTTATTTGTCTTTTCAGTGATAGGGTGGAATCTAGGTACACACCTAGTGTTTTGGCCTCTTTAGAGACTTTTATGATGTTGCCATCAATGATGAAGGATTGGTATCTGGTGTCCAATTTGTTGAGGCGTGCTTGCGAGCCTACGATGAGCAGTTCTGTCTTGTCATCGTTAAGACAGAGGCTATGTGTAGCCATCCAAGCTTCGATTTCTAAGTAAATTTCATTAAGTTTAGCAACGTCTTCATCATAGCGCCCAGTGAGTGTGATGAGGACCTGGGTGTCGTCTGCGTAATTAGTTAACTGACACCCAGATCGTCAAGACAGTCAAAGAGAAGCTTAGTGAAGATGTTGTAAAGTGTGGGAGAAATGCAAGAACCTTGGGGGACTCCACAATGGATTGGGACAGGATCAGCAGCAGCTGAGGGGGGCGAAGACCCTAGTCGACCTATCTGACAAGAATGACTGAATCCATTTGGTGGCATTCTGGGAGAATGCGGCAGCCGAGGAGAGGTGTTGTGTGAGGATCTGGTGGTCAACCAGGTCAATTGAAGCAGATAGATCCAACAGGAGCAAAATGGCCAGATTGCCCTTGTCTTTGGCTTCGTCCATTTGGATTTTTTGATCCAGGAGGGCTGTTTCAGTCCCATGTCTGGGTCTAAAGACGGATTGTCGCAGGCCTAGGAGGTTGTTGTCTTCCAAATGTTGTTATATTTGGAGGTAGGCCACTCCTTCTAGAATTTTAAGAAGGAAAGATACTGTCGTGATGGGTCTGTAATTAGTGGGGGTATTAGGGTCTAGATTGGGATTTTTAAGAAGGGGCATGACCCAGGCTTCTTTGAGATTGTTTGGAACAACTGAGTTCTTGAAGGAGGAGTTGATCAGGGAGGTGATGAAAGGTGCTAGTTCTTTGGCTCTTTCCTTAATGACTGAGGCCGGGCATTGGTCGCCTTTACAGTTAGAAGGTTTGAGTGTGGAGATTATCTTAACAACTTCATCCTCAGTGACTGGGGAGAAGTGGAAAAGAGGGCAGTCGGGAATGCTACTACTCTTGGCGCTGCTCGGGTGGTCTTTAGCAGGGAGGGTGGCTTTTTTAGACTCTATTTTAGCTTGTAGGAGGGAAATTTTGTTGGATAAGGCCAGTTGGATATTATTGCACCAGGCTTTATCCTTAACGCAGTCCGCAGTGGGTGGTAGTGGTTATTCAAGCTCTCTTAGGATCGAGAATAGTTCTTTAGTACCAGATTTGGCGCTCTGTATTCTCAAGTTATAAATCTCTTTTTTAGCACTTAAGATAGCGGATTTGTAGGCGGAGGCTGCCACTGAGAATTTATCTGTAGTGGACGGGGAGGGTCGTTTTCTCCAGCTGGTTTCTGCCGCTCTTTTAAACTTGCGGAGATCTTTTAGTTCTGCTGAGAACCATTTGTTGGTGTGGGCAATAGGTTTGGCCTTTCGTTCTTTGAGAGGGGCAATTTGGTTGAGGGCAAGTTCTATCGTGTTGTTGTACAGATCTACCAATGCGGCTTGATTGTCAATCCGGGTTGGCTTTAGCGATGGGCGTGAGGAGGGGTTTGATGTTGTCTATGGTGATGTTACGATTGTTTCTGGAAATTATTTGGGGTACCCTGGTGGGGAGAGCAGTATTAGGTGAGGAATTCGGTATCGTGAAGGTGATGAGGTGATGGTCTGTCCACGCACAAGGAGTGATGTCCGTCAGTGAGAGGTTGCAGTTGGTGTCTGCTAGCCAATCTAGAGATCTTCCTTTAGTATGTGTAGGTTTGTTGATGTGTTGGGTTAGGCCTAGGTGAGTGATGGTATCGTTGAGAGAGGTGGCATGGGTGTCATTTGGGTCATTGAGTCCCAGATTGAAGTCCCCCATGATGATGATTTTTGATTTGGGTTTGGTGTTAGTGGTGAGCAAGAGAGAGATATCCTCTTCGAAGGTTGAAAGGGCTCCGGGAGGTCTATATATAATGTGTAGGAGAATGGTTTGGGTGTTGGATTTTGGAAGTTTTATAGAAAGGAGTTCGGCTGAAGGGAATGTGGTGTTAGTTACTTCTCTGAAGTTGAGGTTGGATTTGGCAATGAGCGCCACTCCCCCACCAACTCCGTTTTTTCTGTCTGCTCTGATGATGTTGTAGTTGTCGGGGATGGCTAGTGCTAATGTGGGCCCAGCTGCTTGGTGGAGCCATGATTCGGTGATTGCGATGAAGTCAAGGTGGTTGGCCGTGATAAGGTCAGCAACATCGGTGGTGTGGGCTATCAGTGAGCGTGTATTGATGAGTGCACCCTTAATAGAGGTGGGAGTCGGGGTGACACTTGTAGGTAGTTGGTTATGGGAAGTTGTACAGTCCTGGTTTGCTGTTTGCTGCGTTGTCTGCAGTGAGTGATTCTTGGGCTGTTTGGTAATCCATGTAGTGGACTTATGCCTCTGGCTGGTGCGATAGCTGAGTCTAGTATTCCTCAGAAGAGTAGGGCAGGCTGTGTCCAAATTAGTGGTAGCGGGTATGTTGAGGAGGCGTGAGCCTAAGCAATCGTTTCTTAGGGGTTTAGGGCATGGAGTGAGTGGTGTAGGCGGGCAGGTGAATCTGTTTATCCAGTCTACTGGCGATAGGAGTTCAGGGTAACGTGGAAGAATCTTATTGGTACAGTTCCGTGGAGGGAAGTTGTGGAGTAGAGGGAGGATAGTAGCCATGGCCAGCGTTGCTCTCCTTAGAGAGGTCATCGGGGGAAGCAGGTCGCTGGTTTATGGCTAATGAATGGCTAGTGACTAGAGAGGGCTGGGGTTAGTGGTTGAGTGGGTGCAAGGTCGAGGATGGCTCGGTCAGGCAGGTAGTTGGTTAATTGTGACTAATAAGCACTTAAGTCAATGGTGGAGAGGCATTAGTCAGTGTGATAGTGAGATGCAGGATGCAAGGCTATCTAAACAGTGAAGATAACTGGCAAGGTGGATATGACATGAGCATAGTAAACAACAACATATCAACAATAATGTAAGGTGGTACTGACATCAATATAATAGGCGGGTTAAGCACAGATAGATGCAGGTATTATACGCAATAATATGGCAGTATAGCAGTGGTTGTGCCGCGGGATAGCGTTCACTCTTTAACGAAGTTGGAGGCCGCCAGGTGCACAGTGTATAGGCTAGATTAACATGTGTGGCATGCTTAAGTACAAAAGTGAGGCTTCTTGCAAGGTGGTCATAACATGTGCATAATTTGCAATTTAGTCAGGGATGTATTTGCAGTAATGCAGGGCAGTGCTAGCCTGAGTAAAAGTACACGCGATGAACATTGATATGGGCATATACATTGGCCGTAGTAATGCAGCAGTATAGCGATGAACATACACCAGGCAACGTTAACTGTTTGACATAGTGGGGGGCCTTCCAGAGCGATGAGCGAGCATATTGATGCCGACAATTGTTGGCGACAGAACGTAGGGTGTCCGGATGAAGAGCTGAGAGTGCGTGGATCAGGTCGATAGAGGTGTTCAGGCTGGGCCTATGTGGCAAAGTAGCAGCATTCGGCTACGTGGGTGGGTGGCAATACACGGCGTGCCCAGTAGCAGAAGGGTGCAGGCGCGAGTGGGGACGAGTTGGGCACCGCAATCATAGCAATATGGGCAACAGTTCCGATTGCTTACCAGATGTGTAGATCAATCCTGGTCGCAGTAGGAAGCTGGGCAGCACGGCGGGCCCTCGGCCCGTACGGCTCAGGACAGGCTCAAGACAGGAGCCAAGCCTTACTGTGTGTACCTTTGTGGGTGTGCCGGCGTTCGCCTGCCGGCGTCGGATAGGTTGCTTTCAGGCAGAAGGGGACCAATCAGGTCGCAGGGAGTGCACCTGTAGCTGAATTAGGCCCGATGATCCAAGGAAATGTGGCGAGCGGCCATCTTTGAATGACTAGCAGCCTCAAGGCAAACAAAGGCAACACTTCTATGTTGCTGATCTGTTGCGGGGCAGGGCAGCGAGGGGTGTGCTCACAGTCCCACTCCTCTCATTGGAGGAGAGTAGCCGGGGAGGGGAAGGGGGAGGAAATGGGGGCATGAAAAGCATTTCACGCCTCCATTCGCGCAGGAACAGTCGGTCCCAGAATTTGCCGGGACCGAATTTTGGGATTTGCGAAATAGAGTCCCGACAAATACCAGGACGGTAGCCACCCATCCTTGCAAACCCGGGACAGGATTTGTAAAATTAAAAAACTCCCGGCACGGAGGTCAATTTCCCGGGACTATCCTGGGAATACCGTGATGTCTGGTCACCCTAAGGATAAGTGGCAACTGAAACTTGGAGCTATTGAGGTGGTTTGAGGTTGGCATGAAACGGATCATTATAAAAATAGAGTGGCGCTATTGAGTGAGTCACCTGTGCAATGAGTGCAGTGACGCGGAGTTCGCACGGCTCACACCAGATAGCCAGTTCTGGATAGTCAGTGTTTCCTGGCAAAAGGTTTGTTGAGTTGGTAAGTGGGTTACATAAATAGTCATATTTATTGATTCACAGGCTCATGGTGCTGGGTTCTTACTCTAATTATTAGGGTATTTATTGAGTGCGGACCTAGCTTCGGGAAGCGCTGTAGCACTTTACACTCATAGGAGGAAGAACATAGCTGGGGAGGCAGAGAAACAAAGGAAGTGGAGATCTAACCGCTGGGGAAAGAGGGCACTGATGTGCCATGATACGTGAAGGCAAGCTCTTTATTCTCACCGCTTTGGAAGCGTTTCTCTGCATGGAGCAGGATCCAGCGTGAGAAGTACCTTCCGGGCGTGTGCACATGTAATCCTCTCATGTGCACACCCCTCTCACACTTGATGTCGTTTGGCATCTCTACGGATTCTGCAGGCCCATTTGCATGTGCAAACAGCAAGTGATGTCCATATGGATCACTAGTGATGGTGGCCGTCGATACTGATCCACAGCAGGCACTCCAGGCACACTATCTGCATGGTCCAGATCTATGCTGGGAAACCCAGTACATGGCTTGGTTGGGTTCCCATGGGCCAGGACAGTGCTCTTATCTTGCCAGAGCGCTGCCCTTTCTCCAGGGGATTGGCCACGACACTCACAGAGCAACATAATCACACGCATGTGCAACCTGCAGTTCAACCAGCCAGCAGATGACTTTGAACTGTGGGTGACATACTCCGAGAGAGATCTGTCCTGAAGCTGAGTTATCACATGCATGAGCAACCCACGTTTCAAGAAGGAGACTTGCCAAGGGTGAACTGAATACAGAAGCAGCCAAAGCCTCACATACTTGCTGCAGCTGCACAAACTTGTATATATGACCTGCAATGTGCAGACTTTTTTTTCTTAGGGTGAGTAGTGTGGCCAATCAAAACTGCAGGGCTCAACTTTCATTATTCGATCAAAAGGGTTTCTTTCTAACTCTCTATGAGACGTTTCAAAGTAAAAATTCAGGACATATGTAACCATAATGCTCTTTGCTTTTATGCAAATCGCCAGGGTTGGGTTCTATGAAGAGATAATCTCTTGCAGGACCAGGCCTGGGTCCACGCCCCTGGCTCCACCCACTCCTCCCCACGCCCACCCCTTCAACGATGAGAGAGTTCCCACAGTTCATGTTTTCCATTTCCAGCACTGTCCTTGCCTATAGCCACACCTTGTGCATAGCAATGACAAGCAACTGGCGGGGCAGCCCCCGTGCTCATACGCTAATGAAGTCCAGGTCGGCCCTGTTGGATTCTCCAGGCCCTCAAAATGAGGCCCTCAGTGTTCCTGTTCGACGCTTCATGCTGCACGTGCGGCCCTCTTGCGTCACCATGTAGGCGGCTCGCTCTTCTTGGAGTTAGCGCCAGTCCCAAGCCTGTGCCCTTGGCACACTGTGTCAGTGCTCTTCCCAACACCTCCTGGCAAGTCGTACATGGCTCTGTGATCGTATGGGGAGATGTCGCCCGATCCCAGCACCTCCTGTCGGGGCTTGTATTACTCACGGCATGATAGCAGTTGAACGCCCCCCCCTCCACACACACACACACACACACACACAAGTCGAGGAGTCCCAGTCGCAGCACATTTGTGTGCCACGGCTCCTCACTCTGGTGGTCGACACACCGGGAAATTGGCTCTTGATGTAGGTGGGACTCAGGTGGCAAAATGGCATTTTTGATGTGCTGTTACCATGGAGAGAGTCCTGTCTGTCTCCCTGGACCAGCAGGGCCTGGGCATCTGTGTGGTTTGAGGGCTGAAAGTTGTATTTCAGAGATAATTGTGTCTGGGAGGCATATCTCCGTCTCTCCCTCTGCCCCCCACCCCGCCTCTGCCTCCCCTCTCTCTCGCTCACTCTACCCCCCCTACCCTTCTTTCTCTCTCTCTCTCTCTCTCTCTCTCTCTCTTACTGGAGAATGGCCTCAGGAGGAGGCTGCACTGCTCAGCATTAGCTAAGGGTGGCGTGTTTCATGGAAAACAGATTTCACAAGATCCTATAGACGAATCACCAGTTCCGGGGTTCCGCCTGCGACTGGAGGGTTTGCTGAATGCGCATTGCCATATGTCCTCATTTCTCTTGGAGTGGAGAATGACGCTTGCTTTGTTGAACCTGAGTGCAATGGAACAGCTCCGCCATTTCATTCTGTTGACAATAAGTTGTTCACACTTTAGAGAATGTGATTGATACTAAGTGGAGGCAACATACGTCTATAGGTGAGACACGTTATCCAGCTTGGAGACATTGCCTGCCTGCAATTGCTGTGAGCAACAGAGGATGTGCGCATACAAAGGATGTTTATCTTTGGCTGTAAGGTGGTGCTTTTAGCGCCACCCATAAGCCGAAACTAATGCATTGGAGTGCAGGTAGGGAGGGATGGCATATGAGGTAGGACACAATTCTTGTAGGTGTTGCTTGGTTATTTATCCACCCATTGACTGCCCATGGCCATGCTAATCTCTATGGCCGTTCACATGCACTTCTTGTGACGAATCAACTTCCAAGGGTACCGCTGGTCCAGGGATGAATATCGGTTTCTAAACCATCAATCAGCCCCACACCTCTAGTGCACCAGAAGGGAAACGCACAGATTGGAAAAACAAGTAAATTATAAACCTTCTTGTCCAATTTATGGTAACGTGGACGGAACAACAGGCTTATCTCCGCAAGGTCATGGATCGTTGGTTAGTTGCAACACAGCGAAAATACAATTATTTCCCAATGATAAAAGGGACTGTCCAGTCAAGTCTGTATAAAAAATATCTACTTTATTATTAATAAAACAGACAGTTCTAGCAAGCTACGAAATACAACCCACCCTGTAAAGGAATGCAGAGAAAAGACAATTTCAAGAAGGAAAAGGGATGCACTCTGAATACTGACAGGCGGGTGTTGGTAGATGCTGGTCTATGCACTTCTCCTTGCTTCTTTACTGGCAAGAGTGTTGCAGGCAGCTGCCTTGTCCTTAGTTTAGAGACTCTTTGGCACATCCCACATAGGAAGCTTGCTGCAGAGCCTAGGAAAGCACGTTTGGCCCTCCCCTTTCTGGAGATGCCTCATGTACTCCACCTGTCACATCCCAACTGAATATGACAGGGGGACTGCGCCTGTAGGCTGTGTCCAACCAGAGTACACAGGCCTATGCAGATGTGGTGCAGTGAGCATCAGAAAATGTGTGCTGATTAGCCCCACACATTTTCCAGAGGTTGATCCCCATCATTCAATATTTCAAAAAAGTCCAGGCGAGCGCCATCCCACAGTGTGGATGGTCAAATTCCTCTCACTTGGTGCCCCCCTCCCAAACAAACCCTCCTGGGATCTCCTTGAGCTAACATTATCACGCCTTAAATCCAACTTCGCACTTGAGGTGCCTGTCAGGGTTTTTTCAAAGCAGTCCTCTGAGAGCTAATGGTTTAATTGGTGCTGCAAATGCGCTACTGGTGTAAAAAAAAAATGTCTTCTCCAGGTCTGCCTTTAGCCACTTTATTTATAAGCACTCTGCGTGTACTTCACTGAACTCCTGTTAAAAAACAAGCATAAGCAAAGCCAACAGTTTCAGCTTGGGTATAGGTATTTGCCAGCCACTGCTTTGGCTCCCTGATGTGTACACCAATTTCAAGGTGCTACCACCAAAGGTCAATCAGTACCATGATGGCAATGCCTGGCAAATACCATTTCTATATCTACACAAAAGCCACAACTATTGACGTTGCTAATACTTTTTTACTTTTGGGAAAACAAGGAGGTGTTGTGTGAGATATATTGCACAGCTTTTAAGTTATATCTTATTAGTATTTAATAAAGAGCGTGAAGTATCCCTGTCTTTTTCTCTCTCACACACTTTCTTTTAAATTATTTTGATTTATCTTCATGTTTTAAAGAAAGTGTACATCAAAAAATGAACACACACTTTCTAATCTACTCTCTTTCTCTTTTTTAGTCTTTCTCTCTTTTGCTCCCACCATTTTTCCTTTTCTCTCCCACACTTCCTCGTACCCCCATTCATTCCCCTTTCTTCCCTGCTCCCTCCCCAACTCTCTACCTTTTCTCATTCCCCCTCTCACCCCCCGGTTCCCTATATTTCTCGATCTCCCTCGCCCCCTCGCCCTCCTCTGTCACCTCGCTATGCTTCCCTGCGACCTTAGGCTCACACCTGTTAAAGTAACTGGGAGGTAGTATGTTCTGTGGGGGGCGTTCTGTTGAATATGAACGAGGAATCATGGGGTCCTCCAAGTTAACCCCTTCACTGCACCATGCAATCAGGTTGTTCCCTTGTCTAGAAAACGTGATGGTTAGAATCCACAAATAGTGGCCAGGGTTCATGTGCAAGAGCGGCCAATACATGCAGCAGGGATAAGCGGCGGGCCCGCAGTTTCCCCTCAAAGGGCTACTGTACAGAGATAGGTGGATCAATCTCGCATGACCCCTTGGGGACACCCAGCTAGACCGCCTTGTCTGTGCCCCATCGCCTATTGTGTCTGGGCCCGGCTGATGTTACTATGCAGATGTGGTTCCATTGCTTCTCCAGTGGTGTGCTGTATTTGTAGTGTGCCTAAGCCCCATTCAACAGCAGCTGAGCAGTGCAAAAAATGTGCGTGGATCCGAGTACATAAGCACCCACAAGTATGACCTTTACTGTGTCCTTCACTGAAATGCCCGGCCGGAAGTCTTCCTCGTCTCCTCCTCGTGGTTCCATGTGTTAATATCCCCACAAATATATCGTCATACAACAATTGTGCCATATTTTTGCGGCAATATTAACCCAGTAAGCCTGTGGGGGATACCCCTACAACCCCCATATTATTTCAAAGGCAGCGGGGACCCCCCTCCCGCAGCGCCCGCTTCCATTTACCCCAAAAATTACCCCCACTAATAATATCGCCTATGGCCATTCCCGACGATATTGGATATTGACGATTGCGATGACGATCGACGATGACGATATTATTGGTGGGGATAATATTACCTTATACCCTCCTCACACCCACTCTGAAACATAATGGCCAATGGGTCCCTGCATGCTGCTGGCGCGCCCTGCAGGGCACAGACAGGGGATCTGTGGCGAACAAGCGGTGCTGAACTTTCAGCTTCATACACGTACCTATAAGCACTTTTTTCCCCGTGAAATGCTACCACCCGGCTTAGTCTCCATTTAATGCAAACTCATTTTGTTTGCTTTAAATGTCAAATGTTTTCACATCCCCTTGCTTGCCTGCAAGGACGAGTAACATGCAAATATTACTCGTCCTTAATAAAATCTCCCCGAGTGGGCGCAGAGATTTTGCGCGCGCTGGAGGGAGAGGTGGTTCCACAAGCGGGGTCTTATTTTTATTACTGCGCACTGGCTACCTCCTCTAGTTTTATAATGGGCTGGAGAATGCCCAGGAGATGTTGGGCCTACGTTTGAAGATGTCAAGCAGGCTGGTAAGATTCGAATCTTTCACATATGCTAATGAGGAGCCAGGCAATATACTATAACATTACACATAGTATTATACATCTGTTGACCAACAAGTGAGTGAGTAAAACGTGTATTTGGAAACATATTTCCATTACACATTAGAATAAAAGATAAACTAGAAAGGTTGAATACAACAGTTTAAAACCAAACCAAGCCTATGGGCGAGTAGCGTTATAAAAATTAAAAATAAATAAATAAATCAAAACCTCATTTTATGTATTTGTCTCCTCATTTGACAATCGTTCCCTTATGCTCAATGCAGCTTTTTAAAAACCCTTTTAACACTCCAGGTTACCAGCAGCATCTCGGCCTTCAGTAGATAAGAGAACCCTGGTTTGTACTGCCTAAGGTTCTGCCTTTTCTGCATCAGGGCTAAGAATTGTTGATAGGGTTTCTTGTACACAGGGCACAAAAACAAAAAGTGGAGTAAATCTTCTTTCACTGCATTACAAATCCTGCATGCTTGACTACCCTGTGTACCACCCATCCACTTCGCAGTAACCCTGTTTGACCATATAAGATGAAATCATGCCCTGGTAATTAGTACTCTATCAGACATGATCTTTGGCAATAATAATTAGCCAGGAAGCTGGCCATCAAGCAACGAAGCATGAAAAAGCGCCTAGATGCCTCCGGGCTTGGTGCGCTATACAAATAATAAATAAATAAATAAATAAATAAATAAATAAATCTGTTAGTTAGCTATCAAGTGTAGGTAGAAATAACATCAGATTTGACTGTAGTGGCAACGATACTAGTAATAGTGGTTGGATTACTAAAATAATTCACCAGGTTAGCCTCTTCCAAGGATTCCTATTTAGGGCAATCCATAGGATCATTAAGGTACTTTTCTCTATACTCAGAATATGAGTCAGAATCAATCTTGTCAACATTGCCTTTTCCTTATTCCATAGTCTTAGCCAGAGCTGAATCGGTTCCAACCTTGGAGTGTCTTCGAAATGAACAAAGTTGAATTAATTGTGAAAGCATAGTTTGGTGCGGATAAAGGGATATCTAGTGCATATTTAAAACAAATATGTTTGATAACCACTAGTGGGGAGATGTTGCCATGTTCCCCATACACGAGCTCCTTAAAGAGTACTTCCCAAATATCAGGTACTACAATTGATCCTCCCTGCGCTCCGATCGATACGTTCTAATTCTTCACCCTTATCAAGTAAACACACAGCCGCACTGGCATGGTCTTGGCACCAACCTGAAAGTGCCCATATCATCAACTTAAAATTCTCCTTAAAGGGCAACCGTCTTAGGTTCTGCTTTGTACACCTTCATCATGGGGACTAGTTGAGCTTTGTGATTTTGCAAACCTCTTAATTCCTCCTATTGCCTGCGCCATCCTTAATGCCCGTTTCTTAAGGTGTGCATTCCCATTGTGCCCATGGGAGAACGATATGCCCAAATATTCGTATGTATTGCTACCATTTGTTTACAGGCTATCCAAAAAGACAGTGGTTGACCAACAAGTAACCAGTGTAAAGAATGCCTGAAAGAACAAATCTGACTTTTTTGCTTGTCTACACATGAGCCGATAGGCTACATTTTGAGGATATTGAAGAGAGTTGGCATGATGAAGACGGGAGCTGATGAAGGTGCGGGTCCACTACTGCGTGATCTTCTGGAGGCAACACATGGACAGTGCGCCTAAGCAGGCAGAGAAAGAAAGTTCTCACTACTTCATTAACTTGAATTGTTAGGCTAAGATCAGGTTCCCAGACAACACCCAGCTTCCTGACCTTGTGAGAAAATGTGGTTCGTAGACCAAAGAGAAAAGGCGTGGGGGAGGAGATTGAGACGGGTCTATCAGGAGATGTTTCGCACCAGCATTAGCTTGGTCTCTGAACGTTTAATTTACAGGCCATTGCGGATTATCCATTGGTAAGGCAAGGCAATGGATGGGAAAAATCTCTGCAGGGTTTGCAGGCTACGACCTAATACTGCGTCAGCATAGACATGGATCTGCAAGTTAAATTCCCGCAGGGAAGCTTGGAGGTAGGTACATAAATGTTAAACACAAGGGGCAACAATGAGACGCCCCGTGAAACCCTGCAAGGCGTTTGAATGGTTTTAGAGGTAAAAGAACCTAATTTTACCTTTCCGGAACCGGCAGACAGAAAGCGGCCAAACCAACGAAGGGCCTATTTGGAAAACGCACCGGAGCTTTTGAAGCTTGAGGAGGCTATTGTGGTTCACTGTGCCAAAGGCTGTGGATAAATCGAACATCACCAGGAAAGACAGGTAGCCATCATCACTATTAGCCGGTATATCATCGCAAATAGAGACTAACACATATTCCGTTCCAGGCTTTGGGCAAAGCCCTATCTGTGAGCATGGAGAAGAATCGGGAGGTTAGCTCAGGGACAACACTAACGCCTTGGAAACCAGACGATGCGGGTCCGCGCTTAGAAACATCTGGGTATTAAGCATGTTATAAATAACCAATTAAGATTACAAGTTCAATCCTTCTGGATGATAACACTTTAGAGTAGTCCCCATTCCTCTCTGAAGTCCGGTCTTCTGTCACGAATCCATGTCAGGAATAGAGCAATTTGTGAGCGGCTGGAATAAAGCCTCCACTGTGTTTCCCTTCATTTTTTTCCACCTGATTTTTAATGAAATACTAAGCACTGAGAGCTATGTGTGGCACTGTTTGTGTATGTAATTGGAATCGGGGCTGCCTGCCTTAATAAAGAAATCTACATATCAAGGAATATTGATGTCTCTCTCTCTCTCTATATATATATGTGAAATTTGTGGATGTGTGTGTGTGTCTGTTTGAAAAAGTTCAGCATACTTCCCAACATGCTACAAACCTGAAATGTGGCATGTGGGTAGGTTTCATGGTGTCTGTAGACCATGTAAAAAGTATAAAAATATACATTTTTCCAATTTAGTTTTTTTAGCATTTTTAACATGTTTTTAAGAGGTCTGCACTACTTGGCTATGTGTGTGCATATGTTCGAAATACTCAGCATACTTCCCAAGATGCTGCAAACCTGAATTTTGGCATGAGGGTAGGTTTCATGGTGTAGACAATGTAAAAAGTATAATATATAAATATACCTTTGTCTAATTTCTTTTTTTTGGTAGGTATTACCGTGCAAAGGATACAACTGCTAGTGTTGAATAATAGGTTTCAAAGAGCATGTGGTATAACTTGACCCACTAGGAAATCCTAGGACACTATGCAATAACATAAGAAGCCATGGCAACCCATGGTGAATAGAAATCAACACTCGGGGGGGGGGGGGGTGAGGATTTTTCTTTTGTTTTGCACCGATCCAGCTCCAGATGTCTGTAAGCCAATGGGCTGAGAGATAAGTGTTAACACGTTCATGTTGCATTTCCAAGCTTTTATGAAGCTGGAGGTACTGATGCCATTGGGCAGGAGGCTTGTACAGACAGCAAGATGATGCCTGTCCTTTGGGAAAGTTCTGCGATACATGAAAGAAAGTTAAATCATACTGGTTTCTAAATCTCTTACCTAGAAAGTCTCTTTAATTGCCAGGCTATTATGTAAGTCTATGCAAAAAGGACAAGCATACTCGTCCTTGACACTTAAGGGTTAATGTGCTCTTGCATCCTTAAGCATGTTGGGGCATGAAGACCATTGTCCCACTGACAATTCGAAAGCTGGCAAAGCTCTGGTTAACCCAAATAAGAATTAAGAGAGGAAGAAAGACCGATCAATGGGACCAGTAGCGCATTGTCCTCCAATCCTTATGATGCCGGGAGAACCCAAGCTACGGAATAAAAAAGAAAGACTAATGAATATTGGGTCAATTGGTCCACAGTTCCCAAAGTAAAGCACTGACCTTGAGTCATTGAATCACAGTGAAGAGAACCAATAAAATGCTCAGCGAGAGACAGGGAGAGGCTGATGCATGTTGTGATACAAAGTCCAGAACCTCAGATAAATACTTGAATAACTGAAATCTGGGAAAAGACTGGTCTTAGTCAGGAAGACAAAGTGTGAGAGTGGCCGCTGAATGCTGGGGCAGGAAGCCCAGGATGAAGTTGACTAAATTCAAGTAATTGAAAACATTCATTGTAAAGTCAATGACTCATAGCATTCTTAATTCAATATGCATAGGAAACGCTCAGTGCAAAGTCTATGAAATGGGCAGTTGTCTAAAGTCCAAGCCTCGTTGGAAGCATTCTTTGTAAAGTCTATGAAGTCCACAGTTGTCTTAATTCAATATGCATAGGAAACGGTCAGTGCAAAGTCTATGAAATGGGCAGTTGTCTATAGTCCAAGCCTCGTTGGAAGCATTCATTGTAAAGTCTATGAAGTCCACAGTTGTCTTAATTCAATATGCATAGGAAACGGTCAGTGCAAAGTCTATGAAATGGGCAGTTGTCTAAGTCCAAGCCTCCTTGAGAGTATTCCCTGTAAATTCTATGATGTGCACAGTTGTCTAAAGTTCAAGCATCACTGGGAGCATTCACTGTAAAGTCTATGAAGTGCAAAGGTGTCATAATTCAAGATGCATTAGAAACAGTCAGTGCAAAGGTGCAAAGTCTAGGAAATGCACTGTTGTAAAAGTCCAAACCTCTTTGGGAACATTCAGTGTAAAGTGTACAAAGTGCACAGTTGTCTTAATTCAAGATGCATTGGAAACAGTTAATGTAAAGTCTATGAAATGCACAGTTGTCTAAGTCCAAGCCTCATTGAAGCATTCATTACAAAGTCTACGAAATGCACACCTGTCATAATTCAAGATCCATTGGACACATTGAGTACAAAGTATAGCAAATTCACATTTGTCTAAGTTCAACAGCCATTGAAAGCTTTCACAGCAAAGTCTATGAGGAAAAGAACATTTGTCTAAGTTCAAGAGTCAATGAACGTCTCTAAAGTACTAACCATGGTGAAATCAACTTTTGCCTGAGTCTAGCAACCAGAAGAAGGACATACGATAAAGCTGATTTGAAAGCCAATATTTTACCTGAGTAGATCCAACTCCAAACAGGATTACAAAGAGAATCCTGGAAAGGAGCAGAATTATGTACAAGAAGACAACGACCAACCTCCAGCAAGAGTTTTCCAGGAGGGTTTAGGTCTATTCGATAGAAACAAATTGAACATTTCAGATTTGAACGAATTCATTTTGCTCATTTTTTTATACAAAAATGCAGAGGGGGAACCACCGCCCCCACCCACTCTCCCCTACCTTAACTTGTTCCCTTACCCCACATCTATATTGAATTAAAATTGAGCGAAATTCTCAAAGAATTCGAAAAATAAAATGAGGTCAATTCGGAAAAGGTCAATTGGGCCACAATCAAGTATGCTAATACCTTCCTGGGGCGCTTACACTGAGACAGGAGGTCACCAGAGACCAGAGGGTATCCTACAAATACAGAGTGAATGGAACTAAAGGGTCATGGTTACGTCTATTGGGAGGCTGTGGAAGGAGCCCAGGGTGTATTGGGAACCAAAAGTGGCCCCGTACTACACATTTTCAGCCAACCCATCCCTTTTCCTATGAGAAAATTTGAAAATAAAATAGGCTATCACACAAAAGAGGCCCATGGTCAGTGGACTACCAGGAAATCTCCAGAGTTGCCTATCGACCAGTCCACCTCTGAAGGAGTCTCTTGTATCTCATGAGATGTGACAAAACACCACAAAGTCCTTGTTTATCAATAGCTCTCTCAACTATAACTTTGCACTGAACCCTTCTTTTATAGCATGAGAACAAAAAAGGCGCTATAGAAGACAAAATGATATAGAACAAAAATGCATTGTTTTCAGCTAATTTGCATTACCAAAATGCACTGTTTGATGGCTCTGAACTGGAGGTGTAGCTTGTTAGTGGGCGATTCTACAATTGTAATTGGGCATTTATAACGTGCTTAACACCCAGCGATTTCTAAGCGCGGACTAGGGGATCGAACCTGTGTTGTTTTGTGTCATCTTGCTTTCAAGGCGAGCACTTTGCCCCTGAGCTATCCTCCCTACAATCACCTTTCAGGTGGACAGGTGGAACGGTTGTTTGCCATGCATATTGCAAGACACCATACATTGATATGTTGATGGTTTTTGCTCTCTTTCTTTATATATTCTACCACATATATAGTGCAACCGCCTGTGGAGCAGTGGAAGGAAAATGATCACGAAGCTGCAGGTTATATAGTGTCAGTTTCCTCATTAGGGGGTACATAGGTGTCTACCGGTGGCACAACACGATTGAGCTGACTGGCTTCAAACCACCCTCCCCCCCACCACGGGATACATTTTGGACTATACTGACTCAACCTGGCTGACCTACAGAGCTGTGGCCGGACAGATCAGGACACAGATGTTAAACGGCGGCGGGGCTTCACTTTTAACAAAGGCCCAGCAATTACTAACAAAAAGCATTTCACAGTTAGCACCTGCATTCATTCAAGGCAATTGAAATTGTGAGGTGGGGCTAGTGCTTTCATGCCAGGGGAGTGATTTGAGGGGTAGAGAGGGGACAGGAGACCGGTCATACTCACAGTAGTCCTTAAGTTGGTTCTTTTAGACTTTAAGGGGAGAGTTAACTGTTTGTAACATTGAAGCTGCACCAGAATTGCCTCATTGGAATGCGTAAAGAAGCTAGATGCCCCCACACAAATACGTTTGCCTCTCCCCCACCATCTCTGAAGTTAGCGCCTCTCGCAACATTTGAAGGGTTAGCCAGCCCCCCAAATGAAGGTTTTGTTGCACCCCTGGTGTCCACTGTGTACTGTAGAGGTGCAGTCAGTGCTTCATTTGTGAAGTCCCTTTTGGCCGAAGCACACTTACTGGTATCAGACGAGGGCCCTCGAGTGATGAGGCAGTGGTGGAAGTTCTTAAACTAGTGTGTACGAAGAGAGCAAAGTTTGGACCCTGGGCTGACATACCTATACAAAACGTACACTCCACCTGGGTATAATGATGATCATTATTATTATTATTATTATTATTGTATTTATTGAGTGCGGACCTAGCATCCAGAAGCAACAGAGTGCTTTACAGAGGTTTACACCAATACAGGTGCATAACGGAGTACTTTCCAAAGGTACACTTTAAAGAGGTATGCAACATTACAGGTGCATAACTAAGCACTTTACAGAGGTTTACAACATTACAGATGCATAACTGAGCGCTTTAAAGAGGTATGCAACATTACAGGTGGATAACGGAGCGCTTTACAGAAGTATACAACATTACAGATGCATAACTGAGCGCTTTAAAGAGGTATGCAACATTACAGGTGCATAACGGAGCGCTTTAAAGAGGTATGCAACATTACAGGTGCATAACGGAGCGCTTTAAAGAGGTATGCAACATTACAGGTGCATAACGGAGTGCTTTCCAGAGGTATACAACATTACAGATGCATAACAGAGCGCATTAAAGAGGTATGCAACATTACAGGTGCATAACGGAGCGCTTTACAGAGGTATACAACATTACAGATGCATCATGGAGCGCTTTACAAAGGTATACAACATTACAGATGCATAACGGAGCGCTTTAAAGAAGTATGCAACATTACAGGTGCATAACGGAGTCCTTTCCAGAGGTATACAACATTACAAATGCATAACTGAGCGCTTTAAAGAGGTATGCAACATTACAGGTGCATAACGGAGCGCTTTACAGAGGTATACAACATTACAGATGCATCATGGAGCGCTTTACAAAGGTATACAACATTACAGATGTATAACTGAGCGCTTTAAAGAGGTATGCAACATTACAGGTGCATAACGGAGCGCTTTACAGAGGTATACAACATTACAAATGCATCATGGAGCGCTTTACAAAGGTATACAACATTACAGATGCATAACGGAGCGCTTTAAAGAGGTATGCAACATTACAGGTGCATAACGGAGCGCTTTACAGAAGTATACAACATTACAGATGCATAACTGAGCGCTTTAAAGAGGTATGCAACATTACAGGTGCATAACGGAGCGCTTTAAAGAGGTATGCAACATTACAGGTGCATAACGGAGCGCTTTCCAGAGGTATACAACATTACAGATGCATAACAGAGCGCTTTAAAGAGGTATGCAACATTACAGGTGCATAACGGAGCGCTTTACAGTGGTATACAACATCACAGATGCATCATGGAGCGCTTTACAAAGGTATAAAACATTACAGATGCATAACGCAGCGCTTTAAAGAGGTATGCAACATTACAGGTGCATAACGGAGCGCTTTATAGAAGTATACAACATTACAGATGCATAACTGAGCACTTTAAAAAGGTATGCAACATTACAGGTGTATAACAGAGTGCTTTACAGAGATATACAACATTACAGATGCATGATGGAATGCTTTTCAGTGGTAACAACAGAACAGATATACAGTGGGGGGAAGGATACAGAGGGGGAAAGAGAAGGGGTACAGCAGTACCGGGTGGCAGGGAGGGGAACGGTGGGCGGCATCTAGTGAGTCAGATGGCACGAGGCGCCACGTGTTGGCCTAGGTGTTGAGGAGGAGAGACTCCTTGAAGAGGTGGGTTTTAAGTTATTTTCTGGAAAAAAGACTCCGGGTCAGACGAGAGCGTCCATTTCATACACAGCCCCCGTGAGAAAGCAGCTCGCCTGCTACAAGCTACATGAGCATTGCCAAGAGAACACGAGCAGAGGCTCTCTTGTTGTATCCTTGTTAGCGTTGCCTTCGTTATATTAACTATAGCGCTCTTTTTCCCCCAGTCACAACAGTTAGTACCACACCCACCTCCGCACCTTTTAGCTTTGGTTGCCTGGCAGGGCCACCACTGATCTTCAACGGTTGCTATGGACATGCAAGAGGAATGAAGGGATTAACCTGACTAACTACTGCATCCAAGGCTTCCCATGCAGTGTAGCCTTCCACATGCAAAGTAGTGCATTGCAAAAGGATACACGCAGCATGGGATTCTGTGGAGCACATCCCCCCAAACACCAGGGGTACAGCAGGGCATGTCCTTAGAGAGATTCTATCGCTTTCAGAACCCCAGCTTCACTGTGACTTGTCAAAGGTGTGGGTATTCAATGAAAACAGCCGGCTAATGGTCAAAGGGGAAACTATTGGCTTTGCCAATGCTTGATTTTTCCTCTGCGTTTTCCTTCTCAGGTAAAAGTTCTCACACACAAACGCGTACACATGCATGTATAGACACGTGTGTGTGCGTACATATAAATGTGTTATTAAAAACAAAAAAGGTGCCACAGGAGAACGCTGGCAGCTGACAGGCATATCATCGCCTGTTTCCTGGAGAAGGACGTCTGAACGCCGGCTGAGCCTCTTTTGTGTAAAACATAATGGGATGCGGTGTTGAATAAAGGAGAGCTAGACAGGTCCTCGTGTTCCCTGGGGCCTCGGGCTGAGCGCGCACGCGCACACGTGCGCGGATGCTTACCCGGCATTCCCCGCACCAGGAAAAGAAGGACGAGCAGGACGGAGGCGTCCTGGGCAGCGGGAGGGGGCGGACGGCCGCGGGGGGGGTACTCAGGAAGCGCGTGGATGGAATTGCCCTTGTCAAAGCAATGAGATTTTTGCAAGGCTCTGAGGGGTGACGAGATAAAGGTCCCCCACGCTGAGATTTTCGGCAGCTGTTATGCTGGCCGCGCTGTGATTCGGTTGTTTTAACTTGATTATACCTTTCATTGGGAGTCATTCTAGCCCCTGGCTTGCTGCGCCCCACCCCCCCCCGCTCATTTGGGGCTCTGGAATGCCACTACTCCTGGCAATATGCGACCATACCCTGCCACCCCAGAGCCCCTACTCGTATCCGCCCAACGTCGTGGTTTAGCAGTTGCAGTCCCCTCGCCCCCAGCCCTCCTCTCTCCTTCTACTCAGCGGCGCCTACTCTCGCTGCCCCCTCTCCGCCTTCTCCACCTATCTCTCCCCAGTAATACTTCCCTGCATAACATCGTCCACTCCCCGAATTGCTCCGTTCTCACCAGTCCCTGTCGTCTCTGCTCACCTATCTCGCTCCGCTGTCAGAATTTCCTTTCCGTTATACTGCCCTCTCAATTGTCACCAGTTCCTATCCTCCCAGTGTCCCCCCCCTCCCTTGCCTCACCTGACCACCAACCACTCCCTTTAGGCCTCCTTTCCACTCTCTTCTCCTCAAAGCACTTCCTACCCCCTCTCTCTCGCCTTCTCTATCCCTCTGACCCCCTCCCTTATTCTTCCACAAGCCTCTTTCCTCCTCAGCTCCTCAGTTCCAGCCCTCCACATTTCCCCATCTGTCCTCAGCAGATCCTTCTTTCTCTCTCTCTCTCTCTCTCTCTCTCACAATCTCTCTGCCCTCTCCCACTGTCTCTCTTTCTCAGTCTCTCCTCTATCCCTCGGACCCCCTCCCTTATTTTCTCCATGTCCACCTCTTCCCTCCTGTACTCCTGTCCTCCACAGTTCCCCCTTTCTGGCACTCACTACTCTCTCTCTCTCTCTCTCTCTCTCTCTCTCTCTCTCTCTCTCTCTCTCTCTCTCTCTCTCTCTCTCTCTCTCTCTCTCTCTCTCTTTCTCTCTCTCCCTCCCTCTCCCCTCTCTCCCCTCTCTCTCTCCCTCTCTCTCTTCCTCTTGTCCTCTCCCCTGCCCTCTATCTTTCTCAGTCTCTCTCTCTCCCGCTCCTTCTCTATAATCTGACCCCACCCTTATTCTCCTCATGTCCACCACTTCCCTCCTGTATTCCCGTAGTCCACATTTCCCCCTTTCTGCCATTCACTCTTCCACCATTCTTCTCTCCGATGTTGGTGAGACGAATCAACTTCCGGGGCACCAGTGGTCCAGGAATGAATATCGGTTTCTAATCCATCTATCAGCCCCACACCTCTAGTACACCAGAAGAGAGCCGAACAGACTGCAAACACAAGCAAATTATAAACCTCCTTGTCCAATTTTGGTAACGTGGATGCAATGGCAGGTCAGTGCTCGTTGGCGGGTCTGAAGCACTGGTCGAGGCGTCTCAGACGACGTTAGCGACTGCGGCGTGACAACAGCCAGTTGCAGCTCAAGGGGATCGACTGGCTCAAATGTCCTTTAAGGCGGATGCTGGTTTATGCTTATCGATGCACTCCTCCTAGCAACTTCACTGGGCTCATGTCGTCCTATAATTCGGACGGCCCAAAGCTGATGAGAGTGTTGCAGGCAACAACCATGTCCTTGGTTTGGTTCACAGACTCTCTGGTACTTCCCACTAGGAGGCTTGCTTGCAGAGCCTAGCAGGGCACTCTGTATGCTGGCTGGCTAGCGGTTCTGGAGCTGGTGGAGGGTTCTCTGGATTCAGTATCTTCCTCTGTTCCCTGGGAGATGTTTCAGATTGACACAGTGCATATCAAAGTTTGGGCCTGTTTTAAGTATACTCTATTAGTATACTAGTATACTAATTATGTTAATTGCTGCCACCATTCTGCAGTGCTTACACAAAAGGACAGGGCAGATCCATGGAGTCTTTATTAATTGGGCTGGCCATGACAGGAGGAAGAGTTTGCCTTCCCCCTTCTAAGAGACAAGGTGTAAACCTGACTGTCATATTCCAACTAAACATAACAGGGGGACTGCGCCTGTAGGCTTTGTCCACCCAGAGTACAGAGGTCTATGTGTATGTCGTACAGTGAGCATTGGAAAATGTGTGCGGATTAGCCCCACACATTTTCCCGGATGCTGATCTACCATCATTCAATTTCATATGCGATTTCAAAAAAGCCCAGGCAAGCGCACTCCCACCCTGCAGATGGTCGAATTCCTCACACCACCACAACCAGCATGAAGGACCGAGAAATACCAACTACAGTAATGTGCAAATCCACAGACCCCAAGGATCCCTACTGGATGCTATTTTGATCTGACAAAAATTGGGCTTGATATTTGGAGTAGCATTAAGTAACTAATTTAGGATGTCTTTGTGCCCACGTTGCTGAAGAATGTGAGCAGTCACCAGGTCTAGGGGGTGTGCACTGTTGGCTAGTAAGGAAAAGAAGAAATGACACTAATCACAGGTCTGGGATTCCCTATGGATCTCCTCCTGGAGGGCCCACATGGGTAAACACTACAGCTTAGTTATTAACTATCTAAAAATAGCACTTGCTAAACGAGAACTGCCTTACAAGCCTCTGCATTTCAGCCCTTAAGGAACATGTGTCCTTACTCTTGATGTTTCACCATGCAGCTTACCAATGCCTACCCTCGATGGGGCAACGTACGACCCAATAGGATGAATTAACAGATGAATTTGCTTAATTTGGGTACATTTTGTATCTGTGTATACTTTGTCAAGTGCAATTTGATTGCTATGATAGCTATACTGGTTAAAAGTATTTAGAGTTTTGAACTCCTTAAAATGTTATGGATTATGAAAGCCACCGGATTGCTGTGCGATTATTTCTTTGTTGTGCAAACACCAGTAAATACATAAATATATGTATTTATTTATTTTTACCGGGACGAACAATGCTCCTTTGATCACAAAAGAAGACACAATAGATAAGAAATCAGATTTGACAGGAAGCGATGAGCTTTTTTCAATGGGGTGAGTTTGAGTGACATTATGGTTGTGTGGGTGAGGGGGAGTAAATGCAACAGTAACCGGGGACAATACATTAGTGGACAAACATAAAGGGCAACCAACATTATGCAGGTAGGCGGTTCGGCCATCTGTGTTAGGAATGTGACCACGATGGGTGAAGTGCTAGAGTGGAGGCAGAGAAAAGTGATGGACAGGGTAGAGGTGAGGGAAAAATGTTAGCTAGAAGGCAGATGTGAGGTAGGTTAAGAGGATAACTAAATAAATATGAGAAAATGACACTTTTAGGGATGGTCCCATCAGACAGGCTTTGCAACTTCCTCTCACTGACAAAAAGACTGGCTGGTCTTGTTTCTGTGCTAAACATAGGGGATCTGGACTGAGAGAGAGCCCCTCCTCTACATCTCCAGGAATTGAGTCACCCTCAGAGACTGAACCACGAGCGCCGTTGAACCCAAATGACAGAGGAAAGGTGAACAGAGCCTGGCAATGTTATGCCCAATGCCACAGGGAGGTGGGGCCAAAGGATTCTTAACAACCACTTCAAAGTTTCTTTTTGGGGAGACAAGCAAGATCCGAGCCTGCAGCGGATTGCCATGAACACAAGGAAATATGCTCAGAGCACATTGTGAAAGGAAGTTGCCACCACCCCATCGGCACAAGCAAGAGTTGGACCTGCTCCGTCATCTGGCAGCTTTGTACCATGCCATGTTCTACTTGCTAAACATTGCAAGTCTTAAAGTTAGCAAGCAATGCATTTGCCAGAAGAAAAGTCTGCAGAAGGTTTTGCTGAGGCAAGACCCTTTGCTGATTTGAGGAAGGTGCCCTCTCTCTCTCTATCTCTCTCTCTCTCGTTCTCTCTCTCTCTCTCTCTCTCTCTCTCTCTCTGATTTATTATATGTATTTATTGGTGCTTTATAAGGTGCCAGCAGCTCCCAATCAACTCAGGGAAATGCCCGCAAAGACACTTCCTTGCCACTCTCCTCCATGGCGGGGGAAAGGTCATCAGATGCTCCACAGTCACTTCCACCAATGAGCTGACACCCACAGACCACCACATGCATTTGGTGGCCACAAATTCCACTTTCTCTGCTGGATACTATTTTTTGTCCTGCGAGATTCCACCCACGTTGCCCAGGACCCCTGTTAAATCTATCAGTGACTCTGGCACTACAAATAGCCCTGAATGTATAAGAATCTTTTCTAGAAAATTCTAAAAACAATGAAAATCCCAATTAGAGGCAGCAATGAGCAAATTACAAATCCCACTGAGCACTGCATATATGTGTAGTGGAATAGGGATTTTAAGTGGGGAGGGAGACAAGATGAAGATTTGGGGCAATCCCCACATGAATGGCAACAGGGGAGGGGATAAGGAAATAGAAAAATACCCCAATTCATAAAAAGAGGAGCGAAGCTGATGAGGGTTGATGGTTCAAGATGGGAGACAGCTGCAGGTATCGGGCGTCAGGCAGATCGGCGAGCGAGGCTGGTTAGATGGTTGCATGCTGCCCTACACAACAGCTCAGAGTCAGGAATCGTTGTCTCGGTGCTGGTTGATGGGTCTGAAGCACTGGTCAAAGCGTCTCAGGTGCTGTGTGTGACGGCGGCATGACAACAGTCAGTGGTGCAGTCGGTTGCAGCTTGAGGGGCTCGACGGCCTCGAAACTGTCCTTAAGGCGAATACTGGTTTATGCTTGTCAGTGCACTCCTCCTAGCTTCTTTGCTGGGCTTTTGTCGTACTTTAAGGTAGACAGCCCTAAGCTGAGGAGAGTGTTGCAGGCAACAGCCTTGTCCCTCCTTCAGTTCAGAGACTCTCTGGCACTTCCCACCTAGGAATCTTGCTTGCAGAGCCTAGCAGGGTACGCTGTGTGCTAGCTGGGTACCAGTTCTGGAGCTGCTAGAGGGCCCTCTGAATTCAGTATCTCCCTCTGTTCCCTGGGAGATGTTTAGGGGAGGGATCTTGCTCCACTCTTGGAAATCCTGGCCTTCTTTCACTGGCGGAAGTTGTATGGCAGACTGTACCTACAGTCAGGGTCCAAATGAGTACTTTGTTCCTGCTTTTGGTGAAACCTTCAGACGATCTCCCAAACGAAGGACTCAACCCTCCTTTAAAGCCAAATGGGCCCCAGTGATTGGTGTAGGCTGTGCCTACCTTAATGAACCAATACTCGGTCCCCACCAACAATCTTCTGTAATGCATGAGGTCATAACCAGAGTGCTTTGCAACAGGAAAGGCAAAGGGGTCAAAACATGTACTACTAAGTTCCACACATCCTCCTGTCTGTTGTTGATCTGTCTGTTGACTGTTGATCAAATGGTCTCCATTATCTGCAAGCGGCAGGTGTCCCTTGAAGTTGTGGCGAGAACAGATTTTCTGTCTCAATCAAATCTCATATGCCTACACTCTGAATGGGGGTCCCCCTGAGGGGATTGCCTACTATGAATACTATACCAGACATGACACTTGGTACTCCCCTTGATACTAATACGTGGGAGCTGACTTCAGGTTGACACAGATGCATATCAAAAAGGTGTTGGGGTTTCCTGTCCTTTGTCAGTTCTGCGACCAGGCCTCTCGTAGGCCTGCTTGAATTAACTCTCATCAGTATTTGCTGCCACCAGCAGGACTGACAATGGGCAGGAGCCTTTCATAGTTAATTAGGGTGGCCATGGCCGAAGGAAAGTTTTGCGCTGCTCTGCTTCAGATGCCTTCCTGTACACTTGGCTGTCACATTCCAACTAAATAGGACAGGGGGGGCGGTGCCTGTAGACTGAGTCCACCCACAGCACAAGGATCTATGTGTTTGTTGTGCAGTGAGCATAGGAAAACCTGTGCAGATTAGCTCCACACATTTTCCAAGGTTGATCTCCCAGCGTTCAATTTCTTTAAAAAATATCAAAAAAGCACAGGTGAGTGCACACACACCGTGCAGATGGTTGAATTCCTCACACTAACGGCGCAAGTAATAATACTTGTGTGATTAATGGCCATTCAACTTGCATTTTCTTTGAACGAAGCCCATTCTTTATGGGGCTGATGTAAATTCACGCTGATAAATGTAAATTGCAGCTAACAGCTGCAAAAGCCAAAACTATTGGCTTTGCTAATTCTTCATATTTATTTTAATAGGTGTTTTTGAGGGCTACAGACCAGTTTATGGTCACGTCAAAGCGATTATCCACCATGGGTGCCTTGCAGTAGAGGCAACTATCCCCCTTGTTGGTTATTGGCCACTGGCTAATGGTTTCTTCATCAAGAGCTCAAAGGAATTTCCCTCAGTTGGTCAGAACCACACCTGAGCAGATGAGTTACAGTTCCAGCCTGAGTGGCAAAGGTTTGAAGGCAGTGATCTATACCATACCAAATTAACCAACTTTATAGTACAGAGATTCACGACCACCAGTGAGTTAGACACTGGGGCCTGGGTGAGAGAGCTCAGGTAGCAGGTTACTGAGCTTCTCGTATCAGTTCTGCTCATTCTCTCTCTATCTTGCATGCTTTCTTTCCCTCTCTCTCCTCTGTACTCTCTCTTTCCCAAATCCCCTTCCCATCCACTCCCAACCCCCTTCTATTCCCACATTCCCTAAGTGGTTAATTTGTTTGTGCAGTCCCCTAAAATGACTTGGGGGAGGGCAGGCAGGTGCGGTTCTCGGTTAAATGTTCGAAAACAAAAGAATTGAATGCCTTTTTCTCGACAGTAAAAGGACGGAAAAAAAGAATCACATTTTTTTAAAAAATAATTTTTATGAGGGGGTTCACTCCACAGCCCCCCGTTTTCTTTTCATAAAAACGTTTTTTTATACATGCTAAACTAAAAACATATATAAATAAATAAATTTAAAAAATGTGATCCTTTTTTTCGGTCCTTTTGTTTTTTTATCAAAAGGTAATTCGATCCTTTTGACTTGAACATTTGACCGGACACCGGCAGGTGCACTACGATGTACACATGTACAGGCACCAACAATAAAACAACCGCACACTACAAACTACCAACTAACCGTACTCCTCGCTCCTCTCCCACATATCTCCCAAGCACCACACACGCTCTTGGGCCAGCTTTACTACACACAAAACACAGAAGCCACACACCCAAAAAACTGCCACAATTGACAAACAACCCACACAATGGACGTTGCCCCTACGGACACAATAACCCAGCGCACACAATCAAAGCACACTCAGAAAGCCAACACACACCGACACCACACGCACCGACGGCAGTTTCTCACAGTTCTGCAAGCACCAACAGAAGAGCACAACCTCTATCCTATGCCTCTTCTCCCACTAATCGACCCCACATTTTTCCAGAGCCACGTCAGTGCCTGGAGACCATGCAAACGGCAGCGGTGTGCGGTATAAATCAACATAACATGCAATAACCCTCATTGTTTGTGGCTATTTGGTAGCATTGACGGCTGTGGGTTAGAGGAAAAGCCTTCCCTAGCCGCAGGTCTTTACCTCGGCTTTTATGCACCAAGCCTGACCCACCGAGTTCAATCCGTGCCGCCTCGAGGTGGCCAAGGGTACATCAAGGAGGCTTTTGTTCTGCCTCTTTCTTGCGAGCAGCTGGGTAGGGATTTGCGCGCAATTTTGATCATGTGTGCAGCCTCTCGCCCACTCTTCGAGTAGACTAGCCCAGTTTGTGCTGCATAAAGAGCGCACAATCGCAAAAGAGTCTTCCTACTGCGGTGAGGCACAATAATAAACTGCACTCTCAAATGCTTTTGTGCATGCAGTTTAGGACCTTATGCAAAATCTGCAGGTGTGTCGGGTGTGCCAGGGGAGTGGTCATCCACACCTGATACACTGATACACAGAGGGGTGTGCTTGGGATGCCCTGGAGGAGGGGGAAAACGCATTGCAGATGCCCATCGTTTGAGTCTCTTGCCTGTACTGTGGTGTAGAGCTTGGGCACAAACATTCTGGGTTTAATATGCACCCCTTCGATAAAACCAGCATTGCAAGTGATGGAGCTAACGCAAGTCACTTTCAATGCTCACCCTACATCCACTTGGGAAGTGGGCTCGCAACCAGCCCCACCTCAGCATGGGAGCAGGGTACCAATGCCTATCTAGGTTTCCATCGGGCATGTACCTGGCATGTATACACGGTGGCATCATGCAGTACCCAGATTTTTCCGTTTCTGTCACAAATCCCCCTAAACCAGGGTTGTCCAAATCCAGGCCTCGAGGGCCGGATCCATGCTGGGTTTTCAGGATACCCTTCATTAATATTCATGAGATGAATTTGCATCCAATGATTCTAAATGTGTGCATTTTTTCCTCATGAATATTAATGATGGATATCCTGAAAAGCCATCAGGAATCTGGCCCTAAAGGCTCGGAATTGGACAACCGTCCTAACCCAGACTTCCTCCCTAAAACGGAAGCTACCTTGCACCTCATGTTTGGTACTTTCGTGGCTGCCCCAGAGACTCCTTTACGGGTGGGCAAAAGCTGCTCGTACCCCGGGCCTCCACCCCAAGAAGGGTCCCCACCTGGCTGCCTGATGCAAAGAAGTCAGTGCACATGTTTTGTGCAAAACGTAAATAGCACATGCCAGGACATTGTGGAGTCCACTGCTAAGGTATTGGGCCTGCTGGATATTGTTCACAACTTGGGCCAGATAACTATTATTCTTTAATGCTTATCTCGTGCCACACACCCAGAGGCCTCTGTGCGCACATCGGGCACATAAAACATAACACAAGGACACGTTAGCATCCGAGAGTCCAAAGTCCAGGTTCACAGATGAAAAGAGGGAGAGGTAGTGGAGCATTAATGTCTCTCAGTCCACTGAGCCAAAAACATAATGTTTTACCTGCTTTCTTAAATTGAGTTACGCAAGGAATCGTGCATAGTGTGGGTTGGGGGCTGCTCCACACACCTGGCGCCCAAGCATCAAAGCGTGTGTCGCCAAATCTCGTCAATTTAAAGCGCGGTCGAAAGAGCTTGTGTTGACATCATTCAAAGACATTAGTCCCGTGCTTGGTCGCGTGGGGCTTTTCCGGTCTGACTTTTATGGGTCAGCGTGAGAGTTTTGATTCTCTGCTTGACAGGCACCAAACGAAGAGCCGTTCTTTACACTCATGCATGTTCCTTCCTACCAAGCCCCTGGATGGCTTCCTACCAAGCCCCTGGATGGCTTCCTACCAAGCCCCCGGATGGCTTTTTAACAAGCCCCCGGATGGCTTTTTAACAAGCCCACAGATAGCCCTTACTCAGTAAAAGAAGGGTACCAGAAAAGTAGTGGAACTGTGACTTCGGCGGGGGACAGAGTAGGAAGGAAGGTAGCAACGTGCAACACATTTTGCAAGGGTTGCAGCCATGCTGCTTGACAGCCAATTGGGTTGAAACAGATTTCATTTTAGCTGTATCCGATATCAGGTGGTGAAATGGAGAAGTGTGCTCTCATTTCACAAAGAACAGTTCCGGAATGGTGACAATGGTTGCAAAAAGTAGTGGCGCTTTTATCAGTCAAAAAATAAAAGTAGTGGAACACCGCTCCCGACCGTTCCCGCTCATTTCAACCACTGCCCTTACTGTGCCATTTTCAGCGATCTGAAGTGTTTTACGATTAGTCACTGAAGTGCCAGCCAACAAACTTTTACAGTAGTCCCATTTAGAATTAGTAAGGGCACAGGCCACAAGTAATCTATTTTAAGGACTGGTCTGTTTCAGAAGTTTGGTGGTATATGTACAAGAGGACCGCAAAAGTGAGATATGCCTTTTCATGGAAGGCTGAGAGTCCAAATATACTCCTAATGTTTTAACAGAGGAAGTAACTAGGAGGATTCCGTCAGCCATCTTAAATTGACTATAGCAGGGCTCCAACTTTTCTAGCCGCGGACTTGACCCTACGATGAACAGTTCAGTCTCGTTATCATTTAAGCTTAGGGAATTGATGGTCATCCAAGACTGAATCATCATGTCAATCCGATTGATGGCCTCAACCTCACGGCCATAGTCGCCTGAAAATTCAAGAATGATCTGGATGTGGTCCATGTAGTTTATGTAGCTGACGCCAGAACCCTTCAACAGGTCAAAAAGAGGACATGTATATATTGTAAAGTGTCGGAGATGGACAAGAGGACGTGGGACACCACAAAAGAAAGGATCTTGGTGAGCTATAAACTCTCTGAGACTGGCCGACCGTGGACCAAGAAATGATCCAATCCATACAGATATGATCAATTCATTCTTTCATGCCTTATGTGTTCATTGTATTACTTATAGTTTTTCGATTAAATATAGCACAACTCAAGTAGTGTTTTCATCTTACTTGGGTAATATATTGACGATGTGCAAGAACCAAAGTTGAACTGCATACTAATAAGCTTGATTGACACAATGGTTCAGAAGATAGCTCAGTGTATTGAGCACTTGTTGCAGAGATCTTAGCTCATATGCCAGATCACTGTGCCAAATCCCTGCAAGACAGATTAACCCTTTCCACTCTCCGGGGTTGATTCACTTGAGTATATGAACTTTAGTGATAATAATATCGGCTTGTGAAAACAGAAAAATAATATGAGGCCGGGAAGCCCAAAGGAAACACACCAAACACTGGTTACAAAGGAACATACAAAGTACTTTATTTTAAGCTCAAGCAGTGACAAAGTCAATGACAGATCGGATAGCTATCGGCCCTCAGTACAACACAACGAACTTCATCGGGGTTCGATGTATTCAGTGAGAGACTATACATTGGGACAATCAGGCTTTTATACATTTCTCCAGCCTTTTGTCCAACCCCTTCGCGGGTTAACCATTCTAAGAATGTATTACTGGTCTAGGGTCTCTGCCAGGTCAACTTTTAATATATTCATCAGTATGTGCATAGATCAGTTCCGTTGATACAGGTAATCCATTTACACACAGGTCAACAGAAGGACAAGGTCTCAATTCACAACCCTAACAAGTGGCCTGTAGGCAAGTTATACATTAGCTGTACGAGGTCATGACGACCAGATTCTGTTCGGAATGGCATTGTCCGCCATTTTGATGTACAGGGTGACTTTTACACAGCAAGAGAACCTAAAATGGCAGCTTGATTCAAAATGGCAGCTTACATCAATTTCTAAGGTCAAGACCTTGTTGTAGAGAGTTATTCGCGTACAGTTTTAAGCAACTTGGCGTAGGCCAATATACATACAATCGTTACAATAGGAGGCATAATTTAATATCCAGTTTGACAAACCCTGCTTTTGGCCTATGCCAAGTGCTAAGACTACTTCTGATCTCCTTGCAAGTAACTCCATACGTCATCGTCCATCCACCCTGAATCGCTGTCAGAGATATCTATGGCCATCAGGTCGTTCACTAAGATCTCTTTTAACACATACTCCTTGGAAGTTTTATCCGGGGCATATACTTTATGTCCTATCGTACCTATCGCCTGAGCACAACATCCCCCTAGCATCGAACATATACTAGGCAGATATTGGACACAACAACAAAGGAATAGCAGAATTCCCAAAATGATCAGCAAGACTGAAAGCACCTTCCAACCCGAAGATCGCAAGAAATCCCAAAACCAAGCACTAAGATTCCAGTTCCCCTTGGGAACATGCACTTCTGAGCTAAGGACGTGCAGATTCTGAATTGCTTTGAAAATGGTTGGGGAGGAATCTGGTACGAAAACACAGCAAGCGGACCCCACTAATTTACATACTCCACCACGTTCAGCCAGAATGACATCTAATGCCATCCAGTTCTGGAGTGCTACTAATCTTATAGCTTTCTGCTCTAATGTCATGTTATAGAGTATATCTGTGGTCCGGTTGATGGTTCTCTCCAGTACTCTCACTAGTCTCCTGATATCTTCGGAATTTGCTATCTGCCCCCAAAATGGCACAACTGATTTTGCTCTATCTCCCAGGATTTGTGCGGGGGTATCACCATTCTCGTCCTGCCATGGACGAGCCTTTGAAACTTCAAAAGTGCTTGCTATGAACACCCCAGGAAACAGGATCCCTAAATAACAGGTTCCCTGCCAATCCCTGGGCAACCATGGAAATGCTACATTACCGCAAACGAAATAGACAGGTTCGCCTACATACAAAGGTCTGTTTTCCCCAGTCAAATTTGCAACGTTGGCACAACTTTTAAAATCTCCCATTGACCGGGTGCCATTCCTCTGTATGCAGAAAGAAACTGAATCGGGGCTATGGTTAACAGAGTAAGAAGGAGGCACGGCATCCTATTGCCTATCGGAGCCATTTTAAAGAAAACCAAAGATTGGAAAGGACGAGATAGTCTATCAGAAGGCCTAATTGAAGCAACGTTGAGTTTACTCCTATTTGCGAAAAGCGAGCATCCCAGGGGAGTCAGAACACGTTTTTCAAAACTATTCAAATTAGTTCCATCAAAATTCCCTGAGATGCTATCATTCCATCGGCCAAAGAACAGTGCTCTAAGAGAGGCATAACAAGCAGTCGTCAAAGGTAAGGGATAAATATACCAACCTAGCCCCTTATCCCCATGTTGCAGTAAATGCGAGCAGACCCAGCAATTGGTTTTGTTAAAAATGGCATGTGTCGAATTCATAATCAACATCAAAGTATTGTTGTGATACTTCTGTCTATGCTGAGAGTCCCTAGGTGACAGAGTATGCAAATGTACAAAAGGAGTAAAAACAGTAGGTACAATTTCAGTTGGCAAAAGAGGCTCTAGTGGATAAATCTCCTCGACGTACCAAAATCCTAAAGCAGTTACTATAAAAACCCCAATTATTATCATCAAAACACAACAATATGTTTTCGGGGCCCAGGCACATTGTTCATTGTCCAAGTTGGTCACCCCCTTATTTACAAGTCCAATACGAGCAGTAGCGGTGGCAGGCATCATAGTCTTTGGATGGAAACCCCAATGTTCGTTGCTGGCGACCCCCCGTGGCACGGCTTCTTAGTTCTTCCCCAACCCTAGCCAACAGAATCCCCTTTCTCAAATTTTGGGCAAAAGCAAGCCCTCGATGATCCTTTCCTTCTTTGAATGCACAGTCGAACACTGCCGTAAGTCTATTTTCTCTGCCGAAGATTATATCTGGTGGTTCCCGGTACTGTTTGATCCGGAAATAAGGTAACGTCACTTCCCAAGGGGAGCAACGTATCAGGAGCAACGGAAGTTGCAGAATTCGGAGCAATGGTTTCCAGAAATGACTTTTCCAAAGAGTCTGGAGACAAAATGGACAGTTCCCCAAGCCCCACGGGCTCAGAGAGATTCTCCGACTCACTCACTGTGCTATTTGCTGCTTCAGGATCATCGATTGCAGCGTTAGAGAGGGGTTCTGCTTCTTTTGTAACGTTCAGCGTTGGGTGAGGAAGTTTCTTGACATGCGTCGCGTGGATCCAATTCTTCTTTCCAGCCACCCGCACTGCCGTTTGGGTGACCAACAAAACCTGGAATGGTCCCCGCCAGCAAGGAGTGAGGCAAGAGGACCGCTCATATGCTCTCACCAGGACCCAGCTTCCAGGCCGGATGTTGTGGCCTGGGCCCTCCTAGCATACAGGTAAAGCTGATCGTACCTGATGATAAATGAAATACAGATTTTTAGTTAACTGGTTACAGTAGTCTGAAAGCAATACATTCTCAACACTTCTCAGTGCTTTAGGTTTCGGAAGACCACAAATATTGGCAGGCCACCCCATCACCACCTCAAATAGAGAGAGCCCAGTCTTAGTTTGAGGGGTAGTGCGCATGGCTAGTAACACGATCGGTAAGGCGTCCGGCCATTTTAGCTTGGTACCGGCACACGTCTTAGCGAGCTTGTTCTTTAGGATACCGTTATGTTTTTCTACCAACCTGGCACTTTGAGGATGTCTAGCCGAATGAAATCGCTTATCAATATGTAGTGCTGTACATATCTGCAAAATTACAGCAGCAACAAAATGAGGTCCATTGTCCGACCAAATGGCTCTTGGCATGCCAAACCGCGGAAAATACTCCTTTATCATAATTTTCGCAGTGGTCATGGCTGTAGCATCTTCGACAGGGAAAGCCTCAACCCATTTACTGAAGGCACAAATGACCACAAGGACCTATTTTAAGCTATTGCACCGCTCCATCTCAATAAAATCAAAATGAATCACTTCAAACGGGACAGAAGGAGGCCCAGAGCTACCCCTTGGAGTTACTGTGCCCTTCCCCACATTGTGCTGTAGGCAAATCATGCAATTTTGGACATAATGCTGAGCAATTTTCGAAATCTTATCATTTACCCAGACTTTCTCTAACATTATCGTGATCTGTTGAGCACACACATGTGTGGGACCGTGTGCCATAGTAACCATCATGACTATTTAGGCATTAGGAAGCAACCATTTCCCTCCAACTGTGTCCACCCAACACCCATCATCACCTAATTTCCCCAAGCCTTCAGCCCATTTCTTAGATTCTTCCATTGTGGCATCAGCTTGGATATCCCGCACAGACCCAATATCCTCGTCCATTACATAGACATCCCTAGTTTCTCTTAGAGCATACATTTCTGTGCGAAGATCTGTGGCAGTTTGTCTGGCCATCTGATCAGCAAAAACATTCCCTTTTCTTACATCGTCTGTGGTCTTGCGATGCGCTGCACATTTCATGATCACTAACTGACTAGGGAGCGCGAGCGACGAGAGCAATTGTACTATCAAGTGGCCATGCTGAATGTTGGTCCCATGTGAAGTTAGAAACCCTCTCTCTGACCAAAGTCTCCCAAAGTTGTGAGCCACCCCAAAAGCATACTGACTGTCAGTATATATATTCACCGTTAGCCCTTCGGAAAGCTCACAAGCTCAGGTTAATGCTATAATCTCTGCAGCCTGTGCGGAGTTATGCGTAATTCTCTTGGTCTCTACAACCGTACTTAATGTAGTGACTGCATAAGGAGCTGTGGATGACCATCCGGAAGTTTGAAGCAGGAGCCATCACAAAATAGCTCCCCTTGCGCATTATCCAAAGGAGTGTCCTTAAGATCAATCCTGCCCTTTGTTTCTTGTTCAGTAGTATACAGGCAGTCATGTGACTCATCATCACCGCAAACAGTATTTTGCGGGAAAGGTAGGAGTTCAGCCAGATTAAGAACACAACACCTCCTAATTTGGATGTGGGGAGCAAACAAGATCAATTCATATCTTGTCAATCGTGCGGAAGTGAGGTGTTGCGTTTGGGTTTTGTTCAATAGAACATCTACAGAGTGAGGCACCATCGGGGTTAGATCATGGCCTAGGACCATTCCTTCACTCTGCTTTACAGGCGCGGCAGCAGCAGCGACAGCTCGCAAACATCTTGGCAAAGCGCATGCGACAGGTTCAAGGGCGGAAGAGTAGTAACCGCACGGCCTATTCTTCCTTCCATGTTCCTGCGTTAATACAGACAAAGCACATCCATCACATTCATGCACAAACAACACAAAGGCCTTGTTGTAATTTGGTGTACCCAAAACCAGTGCAGAGCATAATGCAGTCTTGAGAAGCTCAAATGATTGTTGATGTTCCGATTTCCATGGCAATGGCGAAGAAATGCCCTTCTTTGTCAAGGCCAACATCGGTTTTATCACTAGTAAAAAATTCGGCATCCATAACCCACAGTAAGAAGCCATACCTAGTAAGGCTCTGACTTCCTTCTGTGTATTTGGGACAGACATGCCAGAAATGTGTTTTATCCTTTCAGGTGTCAATCTTCTTCCCTCCTTTGACAGAAGCTAGCCTAAATAGGCAACCTCTTGGCAACAATATTGAAACTTTTTAAGCGAAGTTTTGTGACCATGCTTAGCTAGATGGATAAGCAACAATACAGTGCCCTCTTTACAAGAGCACTCAGAATCTGCTTCTAAAAGCAAGTCATCAACATACTGAAACAGCGTACAAGTAGGGGGTAATTCAAGAGCATCAAGCTGTTCTTTCAAGGCCCTACTATAAATGCTACGACTCTCGGTGTAACCTTGAGGTGCACGAGTAAATGTGAACGAGCGTCCCCCTAAGGTGAACGCGAACAAATATCTACTGTCCTTGTGTATAGGAATACTGAAGAAAGCATTCTTCAGGTCCACAACACTGAAGTAAGTAGCCGTTGCTGGAATCATAGTTAATATCGTCGTCACATCAGGCACAATTGGAAATTGCGGAGCGACAACTCTGTTGATGGCACGCAAATCAATTATAAAACGAAACGGAATGGCATTATCGCCTTTTTTGTACACGGTTAAAATCGGTCTATTGCACAAACTTCCTGCAATCTCCTCAATCACCCCACGATGCACAAAATCGGAAACAATGCATTTCAAAGCTCGCTCACCCTCAACTGAGATCTTATACTGTGGAATGCATGGCAGCTTAATTCCATGTTTCAAGACTATTTTAACAGGCTCAATCTGTAGAACACCGACATCATTGTCGTCAATTGCCCATAAACACTCTGGTACATCAATGAATTCTGGCGGCAAAGGTCTAGTCAAGAATTGAGAGACAGAAAATTGCTGTGGTGAAATTGTCAAACGCACTCCATCAGACGAACAATGAATTACCGCATTTAATTCCTTCAACAGATTCAACCCCAACAAATTTTCTCCACAATTCGAAGTCAAAAGAAATGGACAGTGGTCCGTAAAGGGACCCAAAGAAATAGGTACTGGCGAAGAAACCGGACAAACGACTTTTGTGCCAGAAAACCCTACGGAGACATTGGTTTGCCCTGACAGTGGAATGTTTGGAACCCGAGAATGATCAATGGAGCACTTTTGTGCTCCAGTGTCTATCAAAAACTCATGTTTCCTATTTCCCACTAGCATTTCAACGTAGGGACCTTTCTGACTAACGGGAATAGGTGTAGGTTCCAAACCCTGCTTCGGGCAACCCTAACGAAACAGAATATCATCAAAAGGAAGCTCCTCAGGGAGGTAAGCAGCAGAGGGGTGATCGAATATGTTTCTAGTATCCACACTGGAAGTCTGATTGTCCTGTGAAAAAGGTTGCTGTGGATTCTTCGAAAACTGACCTCTACCAGGGCCCCCCACCCCGGGGCGACCTCTGGGTCGTCTACCCATACTCCCAAATGTGTTATTCGACCTCTGTCGAAGGATGGGGCATTGTGCATGCCAATGACCCTCCTGACGACAATAGGCACACTGGTTAATGTTCACAGGACCCAAGGGCACGTTCCCTTGTGGAACATACTGACCTCTAATCTGCGAACTACCCCCTCTGGGGCCTATAACAATTTGTTGTAATAATACTTTAGTCTTTAAGTCTCCTTTTCTCTTCTCAACTCTATCTTTTTCATTATTGACATGGTTCTCGTAGTACTGAGCCATGTGCAGTACTTCTGATTAGGATTTTGCCTGCCAAGCGCTCTCGGAAGACATAATCTGTGACTGGATGTCAGGCAGCAATCCACGCATGAATTTGTCCACAAATAACCTTTTCCCAGACTCTGTGCCTAAATCCTGTCCACTGAAGTCCAAGAATACTTGTTCGAACCGATTAAAGAACTCGGTGGCACCCTCAGATTTTCCTTGGACACAGGCCGTAAGCTTGTCCCAAATAAAACTTTTTTTGGGAATTTTAGTTTTTAATTTTGCAATGATTCTGTCAGGCAAAGTGAGTATCACCTGAGGCGGTCTCTCACCAGCTGCCCTTTCCCCGTCAAGCCTAGTTACATTAACCCACGTATCTCCCAACCCAGGTGCATCATCTATTGTTCTAACCTGCTTCCACAAATCTACGGGCAGGAGTACAGGGAATAACAAGTCAATATTGCCTAGGGTGAACACTGAGGACTGCAAGACGGACTCTATCTCTTTATAGAATCCTGTCGGATTTTTCCTAATGTCGGGAATAGATTGCCTAATAGTGTTCACTTACTGTCGCGAAAACGGGTCGTGAACAAACTGTGATACATAATATGCGGGAATGTCCAAAGCAGGTGTACCTGCTGCAACATTAGCAGGAACCTCAACTTTTGGGACAAATGTCGGAGGTACCTCTCTCATAGGCAACTGAGATATAGGCAACTCCGAACGCTTACTAAGTGAAAATGCTCTCTTATAAATACCCAGTAACTCTGTGGGACAACTAACCTTCTTCCTCACACATTCATCCTGCAGGTACTCTACCATTACCTGAATCACCTTCCTCTGCATTTCTAGCGTATATTGACTGTATGTGTCATATACCTCAACTGGAGTTATTGATAAATCTGAAATCCATCTAATCTCATCTTTTGTACAAATTCACCCTTCCTCAGATGCCGATTTACGACACGGAAGAAATCGTTTCTGTACATACATACTCTCTTCTTCATCATCCTCATTCCGTAACTTTTCCAAATCTCTCCTATACTCAAATAACCTCTCGACATGCTCATGTACTTTCTCCATAGTGTCTCTTGAAAGTGCTAAAGTATTCAGATCCCTCAGCCCTTGTGGGAGATCCACATTATTTAATTTAGCCCACATTACGCACAAATGAATCCCTAAACCTTCAATGAAAACATTTTTCTCAGGAAAATTATCCATATTAGACAGTGTGGCAAAAACATTAGCTCGATCATCTCTCTCCATACAATGCTTAGCCCATGCAAACAAATCCCGCTTTGTATCTGTAGGGACAGTATTGCGAGTAACAACCTTTGACCCCGCACCCCGATCAACTATAGTCGGTACGGAACCACTCGGGAGTGGAGGTGCAGGCAGATTCAATGGAGGTGTTATTACTGGTGCAATGGGAAGAGGTGGTAGAGCAGGGGGAGGAACAACAGCCGGAAGAATAGGAACAACAGGTTGAGCAGGGAGAGCAGGAATAACAGCAGGAAGAGGTAAAGCAACAGGAAGAGGATCATACGGAGGTGGTGCAGAGGCACCAGGCTTTCGCTCGTTTAACAATTTGTCGAGAAACTCGTCAGAAACATTAAGGTCTTTAGAAGGATAGATTTTCTGAATACTGAGTGAGAAAGCCCTATCCATATTCCTAACTGACTCAAACTGTTTGTCCTGATCATATAACAACGCATTTTCAGCGTTTGTTTTATGATGGCGCGCATGTTTTTCCCTACTCTTAAGCTGCTGCAATGCTTCTTTTTTCCAATTCTGCAGAACATCAAATACTGCGGCTCTGGCCTTTTTCTTTAACAAGACCGACTCTAAGTATTCAATACGAGGGATCTCAAAACTACCATTGATTGGCCACTGAAGTTCGGAGGCATGTCTGGTTTGTCTGTGCCAAATATCATTAAATACTACACTTTCAATGCCATGCTTACAATACATAGTAAACGCCGGCGACCCCTCCAAAGATTGTTGATCGCTGCGGAATAATGCCCTAAAGCAGGTAAACAATTTCCCAGGCATTTCTCAAATACTTGGTGTTACCTGGTCAACAATTGTGTCTGCAGATACAATGCGCCAAATTCAAATTGTCAGGGTTAAAATAAGAGTCGGGTCATGACTCACCTGACCAAACCTAAGGAGGACCGTACGGTTTATCAAAGAACTTACCTAACGAATGTTACCTTGTGTTTGGTGATTTCGGCAAATCTGCCCGCCTCAAAAGTGGACCCTCGTCAAGATGCCGTCTCAGACCAGACGGCTATCGTCCAAGGATCGGATCGTGCAGCACTGTAGAGGTGTTGCGTCTCGTTCAGTCGGGCCCATAGTATCAAACTGTCGGGACAGTCCGATAGCATACGTCTACCTTCAATGGTCCGGCATCAATCTTGAGGGTCCCTATTCGGGCACCAACTGTGAAAACAGAAAAATAATATGAGGCCGGGAAGCCCAAAGGAAACACACCAAACACTGGTTACAAAGGAACATACAAAGTACTTTATTTGAAGCTCAAGCAGTGACAAAGTCAATGACAGATCGGATAGCTAACGGCCCTCAGTACAACACAACGAATTTCAACGGGGTTCGATGTATTCAGTGAGAGACTATACATTGAGACAATCAGGCTTTTATACATTCCTCCAGCCTTTTGTCCAACCCCTTCGCGGGTTAACCATTCCATTAATGTTTTACTGGTCTAGGGTCTCTGCCAGGTCAACTTTTAATATATTCATCAGTATGTGCATAGATCAGTTCCGTTGATACAGGTAATCCATTTACACGCAGGTAAACAGAAGGACAAGGTCTCAGTTCACGACCCTAACAAGTGGCCTGTAGGCAAGTTATACATTAGCTGTACGGAGGTCATGACGACCAGATTCTGTTCGGAACGGCATTGTCCCCCATTTTGATGTACAAGGTGACTTTTACACAGCAAGAGAACCTAAAATGGCGGCTTGATTCAAGATGGCGGTTTACATCAATTTCTAAGGTCAAGACCTTGTCGTAGAGAATTATTCGCATACAGTTTTAAGCAACTTGGCGTAGGCCAATATACATACAATCGTTACAATAGGAGGCATAATTTAATATCCAGTTTGACAGGCTGTGCTACAAAACAACATGCCTGCACCAGACAATGCTACTTATAAAGAATATCATTGAGTTGTGTACAGGTCTAGAGCTCTGTTCATCTTAATGAGGGTTTACATATTGGGCAGCCAATCACAGTGAAGAGCCTAAAGCATTAGTCAGGAAAGATGATTAAGCTGCCAAATTCAAGAGTGTGGAACTAAAATGTCGAGGATCACAACCCAGCTTTGCTACTGGAGAATGCTGTGATCCTGGGCAAATATAGTTATATGCTGACTTCTCTGAAAAGATTTGCCAACTCACATGCTGATGGCTTTGCTTAGCCCATTATCTTTTCTTTCTTTTTGTGTAGGTCACACGACTGGAAAGGGTCCTAGACAGGAGAGAGCTCTAAAATGGCAGAGGCCTCTGGAAAGCTTACTTTCAGGGGTTCCATGTGTTAAAACTGCGGCAAAATGGCTTTTTACACAAAAAAATCACAGCAAAAAAGCAGTGGTTTTGCCGCTGCAATCCATGTAAAGGATGCGGGGGACACCCCAGCAACCCCCAGACCCATTATACCATTTAAGGGGACTGGGGGACACCCCCGCAACCCCTGCTCCACTTAAATGGTATAATGGGGTACACCTTTACCAGGTCAAACCACTGCATTTTTGCCACAATTTATTGTAAAGGCGACATTTTTGCCGCAATTTTATTACTGCATACCCTTTCAGGTCTGCTTATTTGATTTTAAAGTGGGTTGCTTTTTGTACAATTTCAAAGATGCCTCATTACAACATGAATAGCAATCAATCTACAACTCTGTGAAATGAGCAACTCTAAGCGGGTGACCTTATCTCACAATTTCCATTCTTGGGTGTATTTTAGGCTCACATCAATTAGCACGGTGATACTAGCATACTTGCACTGATGAAGAAGAAAACAACTAGACTAGGGTCATTCTCCTTTTGTGTAACAGGTTTCTATAAAGATGTTTGAACAAAAAATGTCATGTTGGGTTATTATGTGATTTGTGTACTTTCTGAGGACAGGTCTACAAAACAGGGTATTAATTTAGTTCATGAAAGTTAAATAGTCACCCTGCTGCAAGAGAGGAGCAGGCAGACAATGTGGTCAAGTGCTGATATTGTACACTGGGCTCAGAATTCAGCTTGACTGTTAAACCAAAGTGTGCAAACCTGGATCACTCATTTAACCACACAGTGCGTAACCAGTCGAAATTCCCAGTGTCTGCATCTTTCAAAATTGTCAGCACCTGACAGAGATTTAGTTCTCGAGGCACACTCTTCCAAAAACATCCCTTTCATGGTTTGAGTGGCTATAATCTATCTTTGTCTATCACAGTAGTGGCCATTGGGGTTGCACATCACAGCCATTTGTTTCTTTGCTCACTCGTAGCACCAACACTTGAAAACCATGCCCCTCCTCTTCTAACATCGGTCTATAATTGGATGCCTGGACCTTCCTAGTGACTTGAAATCTGACCCTGTATCTCTGCTATGGAATGCATACCTGTCTTGGTGCTGCCAGTCTGTCTCCTGCATTCATGCTCCGGCACTTGAACATTCTGTGAGGTTGCTAATCTGCATTCTACGTCTGTGCTTTGCTTGGTGCTGCCAGCCTGTCTCCTGCATCCATGCTCCTGCACTCGAACATTCTGTGAGGTTGCTAATCTGTATTCTACGTCTGCGCTAGGGAATGCGTACCTTTCTTGGTGCTGCCAGCCTGTCTCCTGCATCCATGCTCCTGCACACGAACATTCTGTGAGATTGCTAATCTGTATTCTACGTCTGCGCTAGGGAATGCGTACCTTTCTTGGTGCTGCCAGTCTGTCTCCTGCATCCATGCTCCTGCACTTCAACATTCTGTGAGGTTGCTAATCTGTATTCTACGTCTGTACTAGGGAATACGTACCTTTCTTGGTGCTGCCAGTCTGTCTCCTGCATCCATGCTCCTGCACTTCAACATTCTGTGAGGTTGCTAATCTGTATTCTACGTCTGCGCTAGGGAATGCGTACCTTTCTTGGTGCTGCCAGTCTGTCTCCTGCATCCATGCTCCTGCACTTGAACATTCTGTGTGGTTGCTAATCTGTATTCTGCGTCTGTGCTAGGGAATGTGTACCTTTTCATATAGCTACTGATCAATTACCTACCTGATGGCTGCTTGCCCCCCCACCCCCGGCTCCCACCGGGTGCCCAGTGCGCCCCCCATTGCTCCCGCTGGGCTGGCGGCACTCCACTCAGACTTGGAGCGTCCGCCATTAAGAAATCGATGTAAAAAAAAAATGCAAAAGAAAAGAACTAAAATGTGCTTGTCTACTGTGCGAGCAGCAAGTGTGTCCCGACAGAAGCCTTCCTCCCTTGCAGCCTGCCTGGGGTGATCCCGTCTGTTTGGCAGGGGTATAATCATCCCAGGCCAGGCACTGCAGGTCTACAGCAGCATTTTGTCCAGCATTCAGGTGCCTAAAATCGCACCGTTTTGCAAATGCGCAGTGAGCCCAGGCCCAGACTATCTGGAGCCGGCATCGGCGGTCAGGCACGCACGCAGGGCACATTCAACGTTGAATTGTCCATTGGGAATTCAGCCATTTCCCAAATCAATTTAGACTTTCCAGGGCCGCTTTTTACGGCTTATTGTGCGGGCCGATTTTGGCTTAGAGTGTTTATTTTCTTCCACCATATTAAACCTTTACTTTTTGTTAATGTCTTGCTGAGCTGAACCTTCACTTGCGTGTGTCAGCTCAGCAAGAAAGAAACACGGTTCCAAAATATGAGGTTGAGCAAAGGTTCGATGAGACTACATTGTTGCCCCTGCCAAGGTTGCCTGGCAACGAACTGTGAATGAAATCCCCGGGCCCTCCGTAACACCTGTTCCTCACCAGGCCGCTCCCCAAACCCTTCTTCTGGCTGAAACACAGGGGGGGCCTCGGAATTAGGAAGGACCGTTCACCTTATCCACGGACTCCACGGGCAAAGAGAATTTCCTCTATAAAGACCTGTGCTGAATGGAGCTGTGTACCGATTGATGAAGAGAGGCGTGACAGGAAACAGGCAGCTGATGCTCGCTGGTGTCAAGAAGGGTGCGAGAGAGGCATGCTGGGAACCTGGTAAGCAATGGATCTGCAGTTCCCTCTGCTATCGAGTTGCGTGGCTCGCATTGCACATGTTTCTATGAGGAATTAGATTTCTGGCGCGCATGACCCTAACTTCCCTAAAGAACATATTAAGAGGGAAATGGGCATAATGACCCATGCAGCACTCAAGTCCACGACTGAAGTCCTCGTCGGCTGCTCACACACGGACACCGCTATCAAGTTTTCATATCCCTCAGTCATACACATCATACTCACATCTGAAAAGTAAGGCCATGCGAGGGTTGAGCAAATGTGGTATGTTCTGCGATATTACACCTGATTTAAAAAGGCAAACATTCTAGTGGACTGTTGTGTTGAGATTTTATTTATTTATTACATTTGTTACACACCCAGACCCAAAGCTATAATGGCGAGGTTACAGACCGCTTATAATGTTTCTTATACAGTCTAACAGTCAATATTTTATTTTATTTATTACATTAGATTAGAACGTGATTTTCACTTGAAGCGCAAACCTGTTTTGTTTCTCCATTTGGAATCAGGAAAAAACACAGTGCAGGTTCAAATGGCTCTTTGGTGACTGTTATAAAAACTGATAAAGAAATCGTTTAAAGCGATCCCGGTGACCTCTGATCTGATTTCTACTCACAGGTGCTGGGGCATACCGGGGCAGAGTCAGCCACAGGGCAGCCAGAGTGACTGACCGCCGCAGTTCTGGAGCTATTTCAAAATATTATTTACAGGTCAAGGAAATGTGGCCTAATTCGAAATGCATTTTAATCCGGCACTTTAGTTGCCGTGGACAGTGTCTACAATCTCCAAGCCGTCAATTGGATGAAATACATTATTTATGAACGGAAACAAGTGGCAGTCGGACTTGGGGGAAATAAGGCGGCAAGGGGAAAAACAATTCAAGATTTAAAAAAAGCTATGCATATTTACTGAATGAGCACGCATCTAAAATGATGCTCGGTACTCTTGCAGTGCAGTTACTATAGCTTTAGTGGCGAGGGAGATGGGTGAGACTGTGAATGGGCATAAACAGCTCACTGGGGTAGAGTGTTGCGTATGCCACCTCCCTTTATATTCGGGTCTGCTTTATGCACCTGAAAGGCTTCTGTGCACCTTCCTAAAATGTAACTGATTTCTTTTTTTTTAAGAGCCTTGGGTTTTGCAGCCTTGCACTCATTCACCCATATATCCAGATACCCACATAACCATGTCGCTAGTCTTCATAGATCCAGTCGCTGCCTAAAGCTACATTCTGCCCTGCCAGAGACATGACACAGCTAAAAAAAGAGAAGATGTGTTTGTATGCAGGCTGGGTCACTTTACAATGCTTCCTGTGTTGCACACACCCATTCCCATTGTCATCCCAAGTGCAGATAGGGAGAAATGGCATATAGGAGAGACACAAAGCTTGTAGGTGTTGTTTGGCTATTTGGCCACCCATTTACTGCCCATGGCATACTAATCCCTATGGCCATTCCCACACTGTTCCTGCTGCTCCCCACCCAAATCACTGCCTCATGGGAACTCTTTGAGCGCACTTTAATCAAGCCTTACCATCAAACGTTTCACTCAAAGTGCCTGCCAGAGTTTTTCTAAGCAGTCTTCCGAGAGTTAATTGGAGCTGTAAACGTGCTACTAGTGAAATAAAAATGTCTTCACCAGGTCTGCCTTCATCCACTCTGTTTATAAGCACTATGTGTGCCCTTCACTGAAGTCCTGTTAAAAACAAGCATTGGCTAAGCCTACAGTTTTGGCTTGTTTATAAATAGCAGGCACTTGCCAGTCACTGCTACTCGATGCCCAGGTACTTGCACCATTTTGCGGCTTCTACCATCTAATACCACTATGGCAGTGCCTGGCATGTGCTTTTGCCATGCATACAGAAAAGGTGACCTGTTGGCATTGCAAATACTTCTTCCATTTTACAGTATGGTTAGGACATTTTGTCAGAATTAGTAAAAAGACGGGCATGCTTGAGGGGTCATTACCAAATGCATCCTTATGATTTTTGACAGGAGTAAATGTGATCTGTCGAGCTTTAGAGCAGTTGGTTTAAACATAGTCGTCAAACTATATACGTTTTATGTGCACGAGCAGACTTGGACTGGACTATAGTGCATTGTCCGAAGACGTATGGGACAGTTTTTAGATGTTGTATTTTTTGTGAAAGTGGGCCGGTTTTATGTGCGACTGCACTGTGCATTTTCCGACTGAGTAGTGCGGACGAGTCAAAAGTCCACAAGTAGAAGGGCCATAAAAAGCATCTGCAGATCAGTCTGTGGCAGAAGGGAAAAGTTTGAGCAAACCATATCTGCACGTTCATGGCCTGGGGAAGGCAGCCCAGAGCAAGGCTGCCGGGACAGGACAGCCTATAGCCTGAGCTCTGGTTTCAGGGTCTATGACAGGGAAATCACATGATGGGATTGGACCTCTGCCGGTTTCCTAAATCGCTGATGAATAATGCTTATATGCCATAACGCACCTAGATTCTGGCAGTGGCACGTGAGTGAGCATATCATGTTTGTGCCGGCCATTAGTGATGCTCAGTGAGCGCCTCACATCAATGGGAACATGGCAGGATTGAACCTGTGTGACAATGAGATACACATGTGTGGGCATCAGAAATGATGTCACTTTTGTGCGCCCATATGAGTATGGCATGCGAGTGATCCTGAGTGCGGTGTCAAGGGAGTGGGAATTGGGAATATGCCATGTGAGTTGGCCACTGTGAGCCTGTCATGTAGAAACATGTATGTGCGATCATGTCGTGGTATCAGTGACATGTGTGGGTCAGTAATGTGAGTGCACACTTGTTTATGCATGCTCTGTGCGTTGGTTCATCTGAGTATATCATGCAAGCGAGAGCATGTGTATGCCATGGCATGTCGAGTGAAAGCATGTGTAATTATGCCTTGCGAGTGGGCCCCTAGCAGCTGGCACATGCGGATAAGTAACGTGAATGGCACATGTGTGAGCAATGACGTGGTCTTATTGTGAAGTTGGATTAGCGCAGTGTGACTGGGAGTCTAAAGCAGTAAAGACCTTACTATTTACATAAAAACTCTTCAGCACAGAGTTACCACATATGTACATATACCGTTTTACAAAATGCACTATACATGTATGCATCTAATCGTCTTGATTACAACAGTGTCTTCAACACCCTATGGGCCTCATTACGACTCAGGCGGTAAGGGTTTTACGGCGGCGTAAACAGCGCCGACCCTTACCGCCTGATTCCGAGGTCCCTTAGCGCCATGGAGGTTTTAACACCTGCTTTTAGCAGGTGTTAAAATCCATGGCGCTAAGGGACCATGGAGTTAATTACGTCACCGTAATTTACGGTGGCGTAATTAACACCTTCCCCACTCCCATTATGCCCTATGGGGCAAAATGGGAATGGGGAAGGGAAAATGGGAAAATGGGGATTTACCGCCCCGCCAAGGTTGGAATGGGGCGGTAAGTCCGCCTACCACCATGGCGTAAACATAGTTTATGCATTGATGGTAAAGTCACGGCCCAGGCGGTAACTTACCGCCTGGGTCGTAATGAGGCCCTATGTAACTAAGCTTCTCATGTAACAGCGCCTCGATGCCCCTGGGCTGTTTGCACGCTATATTAATATAAATAAATAGTGTGTTTTTGTGTGACTATGTGGGCATGTGATGTGAATTTGGTGTGGAAGAATATGTGTACAGTGTGATGGTATCTTAAATCAGCATTTGCATGTGCTGAGGGCGTGTGTCTTGCTGTTACACACAATTCTGGTGTTTATGAGTAATGGAAGTGCACTCTATGTGGCGGCATGAATGCATGCTTGAGTATGCCTGTGTGCAAACAGAGCCCAGGCATTATGGACCAGCATGTGCCCTGTGATGATTATGTGCTTGTGTCTTCATGGGGTGTAATTTGCGGTTGCCTCTTTAATGTGCATGAGTTTCTTCGTGCCAGCATGGGTTAATGCTATGAATACACTGTGGATCTACGTGCACGCTCTGTGGTGTGCACGCACTGATTGTCGGTTCCATAGTGCTTTTAAATACCTGAAAGCACCCTGTACAGCAATGACATGTGATTGCATACCGACATTTCTTGGCTACACAAGCATGCAATAGTTCTCATTAGATGTGATTGTGGTCAGAGGCCTAGCCAGGATTGTCTAACAAGTGGGGCGTGTTGCTAATGTAGTTGGGCCCACCGCAGTGACAATAACATCAGCAAATGCCCACACAAAGCTGCTGAGTGGGCATTTACAGATTTTGGGTGTGCCTTGCCCGCTCAGGCTCTACCCTTTCTACGCCTCTGTTGAGGTGTGTGCTTGGTCGCACCAATGGTGCCTGCCTGCTGCTGTCTGGTTTAATGTGCAGGAGTCAGAGTGCTGTGATGTTGGGCCCTGATGCTCATCCAATTTTGGTCATGTCTTGCCTGTAACCTCGTGAATCGTAAAATGTGTAGCATTTTGAGAGGTCTCACCAGGGCCCATAGTATATAAAAAAGGTCTCGCCTTTCGTCCACCTGGCTGGCATTGTATAGGAAGGGCCGGCAGAGGGCGGAGAATTGTCCTCTTCATTCAAAATGATAAGAGGAGTCAACTTAAGGTTGTGCACTTGCGCCAGCACCATTATCATTGTCCATATAGGAAAGTTCTTAAGTACTCTCGTTGCAGCCATCCTGTTAGTTGCATGGCACCTACACCCCCGCCCCGCCTGCCCTATGCACAGAATATAGTACTAATGTCATGACCTCCTTCAGCTTTCCATCACTTAGGGCCTCGTTACACGGTACGCAGTAATAAACGGCATTTACCGGCATGGCGCTATTAACGAGTCCGCCTAGGCAAGAGGCCGTTAATTGCGTACCATTACGAGTACGCGGACACGAGCATAGCGCCATGCCGGTAATGGGCCTACCGCCATGCTGTTAAAGACCCCAAAAAAAACCTTAGCGGCACCGCCGAAAGCGCTGATAGCACTTCCAACCTCCTGCAGCACGCAAATAGCGGTCACTGCAGTTAGCGGTCACCGTTAAATAGCGGAACCGGAAATAGTGTCATCGCACAGGAACGGGAAAGAGCACAACTATCGACAACTATCGACAACTGTGTCATCCCAAAGCCACAAGGATCCACTCACCATGCCAAAGGCCATAAAAAAAACCACCGACCGCCGGCGTAAAGAGAAGTTTACGAACGAGGAACTCATAATGCTGACAGAGACCCTTGCAGCAAACTCTGATGTGATATTTGCCAATGACATGTGCCGGGAGTCCCTGATCCAGAAAAAGGCCATCTGGGCAGAGGTCGCCCTGAAAGTGAGTACGGTGGGCACCACCACCCGCACCGTCAGGGAGTGCAGGAAGCGGTGGGACGATCTCCGCCTCCGGGTCCGCAGCATGCTGTCTGCGAACCGCCAGCTGGCCATGGCCACAGGAGGTGGTGCTGATTCACCAATTAAATTGAAGGAGTGGGAGGAGACCTGCGCCAGCACGATTGGCGTTGAATCAATCGAGGGAGTCGGGAGCATGGTGTGGCCACTACATCAGATGGAGGTGAGTGTACACATGAAACAATGCACTGTGAATGTTGAGGCACCCCCCAAATGTGAGCCCAGATTCACCTCATGGATGCGGCCACAATCATACATGCACACAACCCTGCCCATGTGAGTGTCACACCCCAACACACACACAGGCACGCATCACCACAGACAAGTGCCACACAGACCCATGCATGGATGACCCACTCAACAGCCCCATCACCTGAATTCCCACCAATGAAGTCCCAATGCACAGAACAGCATGATGAACTGAATCTGCATGAAGCACGCTGAGCCATCACCAATGTCATCCCCCTCTTTGTCCCCCACAGGCTCACATACAGACAGCGAAGAACCTGCCACTGCGACTCAGGCTCCCCCTGCCAAGAAAAAACCCAGGGCACAGGAGACAGTGGACACCCCCACCTCATCAAGGGGCACAAACATTGCAAGCCCGCCACTGCACCAATACCGCAGTCTACGCCAGCAACAATTGCCACACCCACTGATGTGAACCCCCCACCACAGGTTACACCCACGGAGGGCCCACCCTCCGCTGCCACAAGATCTACTGGTGAGGCAGCAGCCACAGCGCCGCTGTCAGATGTGGAGGACCCTATAGAGTTCACCATGCAAATGCACCCTCCCACCCCCCAGGAAGCCCAGAAGCAACTCCACGGCCAACACCAGGATCCAGTGTCCATGGCCAGTCTGGCGAGGAGAATGCGGGAGGGTGCTGGAGCCCACCGGTGGCCTCACCTGATGTCTGGGACGTAGAGGTAGGCGCAGCAGCCACACCACGAGCTGGCCACAGTGGCCATGACCTGACCACCATCAAGCAGCACCAGGAGGACATTACAGTCCTGGTTGGGCAGCATGTGGAATAGGCTGCCCGTCTCAGGGGGGAGATCACGGAGACTGCTAGGCAGTCGAGGGAGGTGATGGAAGCCTCTACCAACAGGCTGTGCGTGGAGATTGGCCAACTGAGGCAGGTCCTCACACGGCTAGCGAACACGATGGACTGCCAGTTCCCACCACCACCACAGGGACACACAGCCTCCTCATCATCTGCGAGTTCAAGGCAGACAAGCCCCCTCCGCCGCTCCATGCGCATCACGAGGCGCACATCATCCCAACCTCCTAATGGTGGTGGTGGCAATGGGAATTAGGGACAGCAGGGTCTAGCTGGCACGTGTGCAGCAGGACACCAACATTGTGCAAGGCACACATGGGGTCGTTGTGGGGGCGGGGGGAAAGCGTGTTTCGGGAGTGTTGTGAGGGGAGGGGGAAAGGGTGTTTCGGGAGTTTTTGTGGGGGGAGGAAGGAAAGGGTGTTTCGGGAGTGTTGTGGAGGGAGTGGTGGGGGAAATGGTGGTGGGATAGTTGAGGACATGCACTTTTTCATCTCATTATACCTTAATACACTGGTGACTAGTTAAAACACAGGCTTGAACTTCGTAATTGTGTATGTGTACTTTATTGGTGACAGGGTCCATTGTGCGCTTCGCCACAGACACCAGTGCACTAATACCCATATCCATCCTACAGAGTTAAACCATGTGTCTCAGAATATTTGGTTGATCAGATGCTGTCGCACATCGCGTACCTCCTGGGCATCGCCTCATGCATGACCAGCATCCCCGTCACCTCCGTCCTCATCACCATCATCATCCTCATCAGGTGGTTGCATTTCAACGTCAGGGGGCAGTGGCACATTCCATCTGATACACATATTGTGCACCATGACACATGCCATGGTGATCTTGGCCACCTTCTCATGGCCGTACAGGAGAGCCCCACCTGATCTGCTTAAGCACCTGAACCGTGTCTTCAAAAGGCCAAATGTCTGCTCAGTCACGACGCGGGTACGGGTATGTGCACGATTGTAGTCCTCTTCGTGCCTGTTCTGTGGGTTCCGTACAGGGGTAAGGAGCCACCTCTTCAGGGGATAGCCAGCATCACCTGTATGGGGGAAAAATGGGGACCTGTTACTATTCACCTCAAGTGCAGCCTGTAGATATCACACAAATCGACTTTGCATTGTGATTGAAATCCAAGATTACCAGCATGCATGCAGACGATCTGTGTGAATGCAATGTGCAAAGGTGATCTCGACCCTGCAAGTGGACATGCCCGATTCATGCCTCCGACAGTAATTGACATGTCCTGGGTGAGGCCAGGTCTTAGGTGTCCCTGGGGCCAGGCAAATTTGGTACCACACTGCTAGTGTACTGCCATTCCGACAACGATGATGCCATGCTGTGAAGCATCACTTCAGTGGTGCTATAGGTGTGTGGTTCAGTGCTATGGCTAGGGGTGATCCCTTTGCATGCATTCAAGGGCGCATTGCTGTATTGATGTTGTGCTGCGCTAAGTCTGTATTACTATCTTGACGCCATGTTGCTGATTTGTATATGATGTGGTGTGGCATGATGTGCAATGTGGATGTGGATGGATGTGTAATATTTGGAAACCTGGATTGCTCTCAAGTTTGTGCAGCTTCTAATTGCATGTGGGTTCTTCTCAAGTACATTGTGGCCTTGCATGATGGACATTGGCGTACATCTGTATGTCCATTTGTCCTACGGACGACTGTCAAAACCCAGTTGGAGTATGTATCTCTCCCCCCAATCACACCCAGTTGGAGTATGTGACTCTCCCCCCCCAATCACACTGCCATGTTCTTGCCCTGCTACTCACCAAGTAGCCACGAACGTTGTCTGGCTTGTCGCTCCATGTAGCGTGGTATGGTTGAGTTCCGCAGGACCATTGAATCATGGGTTGATCCGGGAAATCGGGCACAACAATGTGTGATTATCTTGTTTGCGTCACATACCATTTGGACATTGATAGAGTGGAATTGCTTTCTGTTTCAGTAGACTACTTCACTGTGATGTGGGACCACCAATTCCACATGGGTACAGTTGATGGCCTCGATGCAACTTGGGATGCCTGCCAGTGAATAGTAGCCAACTTTGGTGTTTGCGATCTCCTGGGCAGTCCGTGACAGGAATATGTGTTCACGTGCATGCTTCAGGAGGGCATCGAGAACCTGGTTCAGCGTTCGTGAGAATACTGGTTGTGAGATGCAATGCATTTGCCCCACTGTATGCTGGTAGGTGCCTGTGGCCAGGAAGTGGAGCACAGTCACCACCTTCAGTAGAGGGGTGCGGGGGTGGCAGTTCTGATGACTATGAGGCTCACAATGTCGTCATGTATCATGTCCACAATGCTGGTGATGGTATCCCGGTCCAGACGGTACAGGGTGTGTATCTGCTCAGGGGTTAGGTTAAATGGACTGGCTCGGATCCTGGGGATTGGTGGCAGCCTCTGTGGTATTACTAGGTGCCCTGGTGGTGCATGCTGCGCCTGTCTTGCCCTCCTCCTCCTCCTCCTGCGTCTCCTCTGTGCTGCCTGTTGTTGTTGCTGCTGCACTGCAATCATGTCCTCCAGCCCATGTAATGCTGCTAGTATTGGAACCATCTTGGTGTGGGAAGGGGTGTGTGAAGGGGTGTGGTGTGCTCCTTTTGTGCTGCCACAGTCTCCATTGCCTCCACCTGTGCTGATTATGTCCACCTGTGGCAGGTGGGAGCACTGCTCAGTTCTCTTAACGGTTGGTTCGCGATGCCGGTATTAGTGCAATGCCGGTAAGGGGTTTTTGGTGCTTTACCATGCCACTATTAGCATGTCCGCATGGCTTGTGATGGTGTGCTATTAGCGCCATGCCGCTATTTATAGGGTGAAGGGTCGCGCGCCTGTGAACTAGCAGCTATTAGTGGCACCGTACTTAGCGGTGCTGCTAATAGCGGTAACCCGGGTCGTAATTGGCATGGGTATTTAACGATACCGGTATTCCCTTACCGGTAACGTTAATCCCTTACCGCACAACGTGTAATGAGGCCCTTAGTCTCTGGAAACTAAGGATTGGTGCTCCAATGTCTGCCACAATTTGGGTGGGAGTGAAGCACTCACAAGGCAGACCTCAAAGGTGAAAGGTTGAAGGGGGTACTAGTAGACTGCTGTGATTATCAAGAAGCAAGGCTACAGCGGGAGCCTCTGTCTCACAGGAACATGAAGCCATGAACCTAGAAAGAGCAGGGGGTGAGTCCTACTGTAGTCCAAGATGTGTAGAATGAAGGGAAGGCAATTACGGTTGGATGGCATGTCGCTCAGTGGAGGTGACAGGGAGGAAGTTCTTAAGGCGTCTTCGACCAATGAACTGCCATTTGTAGAACTTGGGTGGTCTGAAATCTTGCAAATTTGGAACAATGCACTCATTCAGATTATGGGCACCTATCTGGTCTAACCTTGCAGTTTACTTGACCTCAATAATAGCCAATGGCATTGCAATATATATAGAGGCCCGCCTTTGTCATAAAATCCCTTGGATAAGTTACATCCAGCCTAAATTGACAGGAGACATCATGTAATGAAAACTGATAAGACTGCGTTATCGAGGACGTCGACCAACAAAGGCACGGTTCTCCCAGCTACAGCAATAATCTGGCTCTCTCTATGGTGAAATCAGGATGTCAGTGCCTAACAAAGGTCAGGCCCGTTGACCTGACATGTATGGGAAATGCCAGTGATTTTATTTGACATGATATCCTGTTCTGCCAGATAATTAAGGGAAAGGATACCAGCATGGTTCAACAACTCTTGTCCATCCTTTAGTAGGATGTGCCTGTTACACTGCATGCCTGCATGGTAGGCGCTTGAGATCCGGATCAGCTGGCGGGCTGGCAACTCTACGGTAGTGACCCCGACCCCTCTCTGACCCAACAGGAGCGGTGCCCACTGAGGAGCACTTTGGCCCCCATTAAATCAAAACCTGGCTCCGCCACTGCCTGGATTGTCATGTTGGGTGTGTGTTCCAGCATCCCCTTTTTGGGGGGGTTTCATGGCCATAGAGAGAGTACCAGCAGCAGGCTCCAGTCTAGGAGGGCCGGCTTTTATCTCCCTGATTCTGTCGGCTTTCTAGAGGTTGTCATGTTGGGATGGATGTATATTCTGACAGCACTTTTCATGCATTTCTGTCCATCATCCCAGCGGTCTGTGCCTCCTCTGGTAACATCTGTGCTCGGGTACCCAGTATCTGGGTGTTGGACACATGAATTCTGGTGTCCTTAAGGTATTAGCCAAATTGACCTTTTTACAATTGACCTTTTGTCCTAATTGACCTAATTATAGTGGACCTAATTGACCTTCTGTACAATTGACTGTTATATTATTTTAGTTATTTTATATATGTATTGGGTTGGTTTTGGATTATAAATAATATAAGGAGATTGAGTGGGGGTTGCAGGGGGTTTTGGTTGGGTGGGGGGTTGCAGGGAGTTTCGCCTGCATGTATGTCCTAATTGACCTTTTAAATTGGGTCAATTCTCGCGAGGTCATTTGTGAAAAGGTCAATTAGTAAACATCCAGCCTTAAGGGCCAGGGCCATGCAGCCTCACAAAAGCAATTAGTCCGGGCCATACCTCCTCTCTCTGCAAGCTTTGCACATCCTCATTGGGTCAACTAGGCAGCCCTGTTTCTGGCCACGCACCCCCATCCCCTTATTGTCCCACCTTCACCTAACACTTGTAATTGATCACAAGCTCAGGGAGAAGGGTCATCACTTTACATAAGACCTGTCAGGCCATTCACTCTGCATATTGACTCATATCCTACCACTGGTCCTGGATATTTATTACCTTGCTTTTGTGCGATCCTTGACTGAACCTTTCCATAGTACCTCCCCTTTCTGGCTCCAGTTCCTGTTGGCTATTGCTCTCTCGTTCCTGCATTTTTCTGCCAGTGCTCCTGGCTATGCTGGCCATGCTGGTTTTGGATTTGACTTGTAGTCGTAGCTTACCTTAGCATACAGTCGGTACCTGCATTTTGCGGTTCCTTCATTTAGTAGATCCTCTGACATATATCGTGATTTACTGATTTTGCATTAGGCAGGCATTGCTAATCTCATACACCCCAATGTATGCAGTACCACCCTACAGTTCTGGGCAATGAACAGGCAGTGGTCTCAAAGCCCGAATTTCTTTCAAGAAAGATGAACATCAAATCAAGACAAAGGTGGTCTCTAGCATTATGCAGGGGAAGTCACCACAATGTTACACAATCACAGACATCTAGTCTACAGAAACGAAACTGACCAGTTTCTATTTGTCTCACTATTTCTCACGCACAAGCACTCATTAGTATGATCAATTCTATGCATATTAAGGTCTAAATAACATTACATAGTCTAAGGCTACTGCTGCTGCTTGTCGGTTAATATCTTTCAAAATCCTCGCATACCCAGGAGCATCTAAATACTGCATATAATTTCACAGCTAGAAATGCATCAAAAATAAACCTTCACTTGTCCCCAATGGCCCTCACCATTTACAGAATCAGAAAACTGCTGCATATCTTACATGTCCACACATAAATGTGATGCCGCGGGTTTCGAACATGCCTGTGCATCGTGCACTATGCTTACATTTGAATTCTACAGGTTTTGGATTTGGGAAGTAATATTCTCCATTCGAAATATGTACACAATCTCAGCTCCCCCACCCAACCTGAAAGAGTGTTCAGACTGCTTTGCATGTTGTGTGCACCTTTGCCCTTTAACTTCACACATGAGTCCCCCGGGGCAGTTCAGACCGCGCAGGGTTGCATGGATTATATGTATTGCACTATTTTCTGTGAATAGAAACAAGTCCTCTAAGCTACCTCTCATCCACAAACCTTTTAATAATTACGGCTGATTTCTATTATCTGAGCAAAGTTGCTTCCATTACAACATGGCAACAGCCAACATACTTCCAGAAAAATCAACCTTATTCCCCCCTCCCTGTCTCTACCACTCAGTGGGCTTCATTATGAGTCTGGCGGTAGCCGTGCCGGTAAAACTGGCAAACTGCCGCCGGACTGTATTGATTTACCAGTGCCGGACTTGCCAGATTAACTGGGGCATTACAGCCCCGGTGGTCCGGTAAATCTGGCGCCGGAAAATCTGTTAATCCCCATTCCCATGGGAATGGGGAGGATGGAAGCACCGGTGCTGTGCACAACAGTGCCGGTGCTTCCGACAAAGTCTGTGGGTGGGTGCCGTTAAGCTTACTGGCACCGTTGTTTCCGGCAAACTTGTAATGAGGCCCAATGTATCCGAAATACTAAAATAACACCCTGAAAATGTGACCCCTATCCGTTCCCTGTCCCCTTCCCGGATTGCAGGTTCTTGCCTGCCTCAAGCTTCCAAACCTCATAGTCCCCTAACAGCATCAAAGAGATTGAGGGTTGGGGTCTAAGTCTCACCATTTGCCCTCCTCTTTCCCGCCACGGTTGTTGCTCCCCTTCCATCTTGTCCCTGACCCTTCTCAGGCACTACTTACATGTGGGTTATTCTAGGTCTAGCAGGTTTAGGGCTTGAAGTCTCACGCAGCATGCATATCCCTTTCTCCTTCACTCGGTACTCAAGCAGGTGGGCCCATTTCTAGCAGTTACTGGCCGGGAGTCTCTTTAATTCGCCATAATTCTTTTCAATACTAATATGAACGGTGAACCACACTTTTTGCCACCAAGCGGTAACCTGCGGGGGTTTTGGCATCCTCCACACCGCTCCTGAGACCGCCCCGGCCTGAAGTCGAGGGACGTGGATCCAGGTGGTAGCATTGTATGCCCAGGGTACTTCTTTCCAGCAGAGATGTGCCTTCCAACTATTTCTGTGGCAATCCTGTTAATGTCCCTCTAGTACAGATGGTCCTGTGGGCACTCCCACCAAATATGCATCAGTGTGCCTCTACCACCACACCTGAGCCATCATCCATCATATTCTTGAGGGGATGCCTTTGCTAGTCTCACTGGGCTCAGGAAGACCCTGTTAAGGAGCTTGTAGTGGGTGTCCATTTTGTATGGAGTACATGTAGAGGCTCTGTTCATATTCTCTGCCACCTCCTCCAATACTCTCTTCTCAATAGCCCTCCGCGATAGCCCAGCTTCCTGGGTCTTAGCAGGATGTTAAATATATTCAAGGTTAGACCTTTTGGAATTGTGCAGCAGGCCATTAGTTTCTCGAATGCGGGCAGGGGCAAGTGGCACCCTGCTTGATATTGGGGTGGATTACCCAATGCCTGACCTGGAAATATTGGTACCTGGCTTCTTCCCGAAGCAAGAAGTCTTTTCTACACTCCAGGAAGGACTTAATGTTCACATTCCTGAATAGTTCGCTGATGCCTCAGCTTCTATTCATTCTCCAATTCTGAAAGGAAGTTTTCTCTTTTGCCAGTATCGGGGTGATAGCTCAGGGTCAACGTGCTCGCCTTGGAAACAAGACAACACGGAGCAACACAGGTTCGATCCCCGGGTCCACACTTAGAAACCTCTGGGTATTAAGCACATTATAAATAACCTATCATATCATAAAGACAATGTTTTGGTGCAGTGATGTGAAGGGGGAGGGGACAGTTGCTAGATCCAGTTTGTACGCTACTTCATCCCGAATCCCCATTGCGGATCTCATAACAGGACCAATGTATAGAGGTGGAGGTCTGCTTGATTTCGGTAGCCAACCATACCTCCAAAGGTCATCTCCACATATCGCTGAATCCATTGCCCACTATTGTTTCCCCGATTCAACCTTGGACTATCACCTGGTATACATAGGTGGGCTGCATGAGGGTACCTGATCAGATTCAGTGATCCCAGCCCTGATGCTTTCGGGGGGCCAGCAGAGAGGCTTTGCTGATTTTAGCACCTTCTGCCTCCCCACACACACAACAGATCATTTTGCAGTTTAAGCAGGTCAGTCTTGGGGTCCTTCGCGGGCTGGCCTGAGAACGATAGAGCAGCTTGCGTAGCACTGTCATTTTGATTGCGTTAATTTTCCCCACCCAGGAGAGAGAGAGAGCCTGCTCTCTGATTATGTGGAACATCTTGGGATACAAACCTGCTACTACCATGCATATTTATTTATTTATTGACATTTTTAAAGCGTTCACACAGCCACGAGCATCGAGGTGCTGTGACAGGAGTGGTTGCGAATTGTTACTTTTTTTTGTCTTAGTTGCATATTTATAACGTGCTTAAATACCCAGAGGTTTCTAAGCGTGGACCCGGGGATCGAACCTGTGTTGCTTCATGTCGTCTTGCTTCCAAGGTGAACATATTGCCGCTGAGCTATCCCCCCGGGACATATACATGTTTTCCCTCACCCTCCCCATGGATGGCTTCGTAGAGATCACAAAGAGGAGAGGGAGAGCGAGCACTCCTGTCAGGACCCTCTCTGAATGCATACCTGTGTTGTTAGGTCAGCATTTACCCTTATTCTAGCTGTCATCCTTGCATACACTGCCGATACCCACCTCAAAACGGTCTCTGTCATACCCTTGCTTCTCATGGATTCAATCAGAAAGGCCCAGTCCATCTTGTAAAATGCGTTTTCTGTGTCTATATATAGCAAACTAATTGTACTTCCCTGTAATCTGTGTATCTTATCAGTCAAACTTAACACTCTACTTCCATTGGCAAATGTCGGCCTATTCTTAATGAACCCGGCTTGATCCGAGTGGATCAGGCCTTTGAGCAGATTTTCCAGTCTATTTGCTAAGACTTGGGTGAAGAGTTTATAGTCCGTATTTATTAGGGCAATGGGTCCATAGAACCCACACATTGTCGGGTCCTTACACGGCTTAGGGATTATCACTATCAGGGTTTGAGACATTGGTCTTGGTGATTCCTCCAATGGTACTGAAGGAGTTCATTAGGTTAGTTAGGGGGCCCAGCAACTGTTTAGAGAAGACCTTATGCAATTGACCCATATAGCCATCTGGCCCTGAAGCTTTGTTGATTTACAGGAAGACAAAGTGTTGTAAAATGTCTGGAAAGCATTCATCTTTCTTTGACTCACTTCATGCAGCATCCAAGAGTCATCTCTTACCAGCGCTTTGTAGCCCTTAGCATTCCTCCCTCTCAGGAAAATGGAGAGCATCCTATCAATTGTATTACTCTTTTCATGAGATTCCTGTTTCATGCCTGTTAAGACGGATTTCTGAACTCTGTCCTGGTGGCGCAGAAGTTCAGAAGGCCAACCTAATTACTTGGAACAGGGTAACCTCTGGACGAGCCAGACCAATCAAGGTAGCGATCGCGGCGGTCAAGACTAGGTCTCAAGAGGGGTGAGGGTGACTGAAAGCCCGCAATGAGCACGCAAAGCAAGAGCGCTTACAAACTACTCCAAACAGTTGTTATATCAAAAATATATACACATTTATTTTAAGGCCTTTAAAATAATGACCGTAGCGGGAAAATCACAATATCACAATACTAAGCCAACACATACCATATCAACACAATATATATACAAATACGACAGTCGCAAGCGTTATATGCACGAAATGTGTAGTCCACCTGAAAGGGAAGGAAAACAGGCAGTGCGATAATGCTTTAGACTCAATTCGCCTTCAGAGGCACCTAACTAGATGAAAGTCCGAGCCCTGCGAAGAGTGGAGCCTTGTGCTCAAAGTACCTGCACACGCTGGTGCCAACGGGCAAAAGGAGAAGCTCTTCGGAGGAAGTCAGGCAGTTCGGGTTAGTGCACAACAGAAGAAGAACAGGTTCCGCGACTCAAGCGCAGCCTCCACAGTGAGCATAAGCAGAGCGCGAGTACGGACAAAAGGGTGCTGTTTTTACACAGCGGGGAAAAGCAATGGGCTACTGCAGGAGGGCAACCAGATCCTAGCTATACTACTCACCGGTCCCCGATGCAAGCAGACCCAGGCTTCTCCACGTTAGTTTCAGCAGCTGGCAGGTTCAGAAGAGCCGGGAATGCCTCGTCGTCGTGTAGAGAAAAAAGACGTCCCAATCGAAGAAACCTGCACAGTTTTGTCACCACAGCAGGGCAACGGAGCGGCCGTGTGTATCTGAGCCAAATGTACACTACTCACTTCAGACTTGGGAACGCCAAGTGTACGAAGCGTGTGAGAGTGACAAGGACTCGAAATACTACACAACCTGGCGGCGGTTACAGAGCAGGACTCCCGTGTAAGCTGGTCAGTCAACTGGATGGCCCAGAGACGCTTCCGAAGGCTTACTGGCAGGAGATGATGAAGTCGCCGAGAATAGCTGTTCCTGCTATTCCAAAGGTCGAAGCACCAGTACAGGCCTTCTGGTTCGATCAAAGGAGGAAAGGGTTTCACAGGACAACAGCAGTGCAAAGGAGGAGTCCTTCAGCGGGTCACTAGCGATTCCTCGGTCCAGCCTCGTGGTTGCAGGATACTTGGCTCCTGTATTCCTTCGTTTGTGAGAACTCAGGAGATCGACATGGTAGTGGTGTTTCCAGCCCCCTCTTATCCACGGTTCCCTTCGCGCCAAAACGGAGGGGAGCCAATGGGAGATCCGCTCATCAACACACACACCATTCGTGGACCAATCACGGACCACGGTGGTCCCAGGCATTCACAACACCCTAGACTCTCTGGCACCCAGGATGTGTATTGGGACCAGACATCCCAGCCCACACCCTGGAGGCACACAAAAGACATGTAGAAGCCCGCGAAAGCATCTGTGTTTCGCGGGAAAGTACATGCCCAAATAAGGAAGGCCCCGGGTCGCTCGACCTGGGGAAGGTGAAGGGAGCAAGACGGTCAGTGGACAGGACAAAGGAGCCTCGTGGTCTGGCCATTTTGGGAGCCAGGCCACCATTTTGGGTTCAGCGCGAAAAACTCGCTTAGAACGCCAAAAGGAGCTCAAAATACACGAAACGATCGCTGCCACCATTCCAGTCCCTGAATGACTTGCACCGATCAAATACAATCCTAAACGAGTATCTAGGGCCTGTAGAAGGCTAGAGACCCAAGAGAGCTGTAACTTAGCTTACAGTGCCCTCTTGTGTCATGTTGCACTAAAGCCGCAACATGATAAAAGAAACTACGGGAAACAGCGTTCCCCGGTACTGACTGTCTTAAGGGCATGTCAGTTTCCCCGTAAGAAAGGAGCGAAAGCCCAGAGGAGTGCGGCAGAAGGCTGCACTTCTCTGGCAAAGTCAAGAACAAGGTGAAAAACAACAGCAAAAAGTTTAGGGGTTGCCACATGGAAGGAAAATTACCTACAATTACGAAATCTTTCCTAACAATGCCCAATAGCACCTTCTCAGACTTATTTACTGAGATAGCATTTAACTGCCAACTAGGGCTTGTTACTTGCAGTTAGTCCTCCCTTAAGCCGTTTCTCTGTGCTGTTCTTACCAACTCTTTAATTCCACTTCCAGCTTTGTTTGCTCGCTCCATTTTTCGCACCTTAGCTAGTGAGACCCCAGCCGTAATTAACTTTGCCCAGATGATTGCCTTAAAGGTGTCCCAATTTACATTAGGTGGTGTATCTCCTACCCAGTTTAGGCTAAAATATTTCTGTATGCTGGCTTCGATCTCTTGGACCACCACTGGATCCCTAAGCACATGAGCTGGGAGCACATATGCCCTGCCTCTGCCCCCGCATGAGGTTCATGCCTGTTCCATCGTGACTGCGGCATGGTCGAATATGATAATAGGTCCCATTCCCACCCATGTTACTTGTCGTGCAGTGATCTGTAGTGCAAATGTAGTCTATGCGGGTGTATGTTGCGTTTACATTGTAGTAGAAGGAAAATGTTTTCTTTCCACTGTGTTGTTTGCGCCAGGAATCTTCCACTATCAGTTATTCCATCATCTTTCAGAGTACTGTGCCTGAGTGCTGGAGCAGCACTTCCAATCCCTTTGAATTGTTTAATGACCTCTCCATTATTGCATTGAGATCTCCACCCTAACATTTTAACTTTGGGAGATTGTGGGCGCAACATTGGTTAGAAAGCTCCCTTGGTTTGTATTGGGGGCATATATAGAGTCCGAAGTTATCTTACTATCCCCTCGTAAACCTGTCACCAAGACCACCCTATCATCCCTATCCCTCCAGGGCTGCAAAGCTTCAATAGGGTAACCATGTTTCACCAGCACTGCCACCAACACCTTTTTACTAGCAGCTGAGGAGAAGAATTGGACCGGGTACAACCCAGAGTTAAGCTGAGTTTCCTGGATCAGACCAATGTCTACCTGCAGGTGATTCATTAAGTGCAACAGCCACGCTCTCTTACTTGGCGAGTTAAGAGGCTTAACATTCAAGGATGAAAACATACCCCTTTCACCAATCTCCCTCCCACATGTCCGCAGTCTAGCACTTCAGTCTTGACAATTATGAGCTATCCGGTTCAACCCCCCCAGCGGGTCCTATTCCCTCCCCCTAAGGAATAACATAAACAAATGGTTAACCTCTCCCACCATTCTGACTGTTTGCCTATTGATAAGGCTGTCCAACCACCTCCGCCACAAACTAATAATGACCGATTGTTTATCTTGTGAGGGCTGCCATTTGTGATTCTAGTTTATGCCCTCCTCCCCCATTTGCTCACCTCCTTCTCTCCCCCAGGAATCAGAAAAGTCCCAGAGTTTGTTGATTCACCAGAAGGCACCATCATTTTGGGCGTTGCAGCATCTCCTTCCCTCTTGTTTATTTCTGGGCCTTTTTGTCTCCCATCCATGCATGGGTGCTCCTTTTGGTCTGGTGTTCTTTGCAACAAGCTTCCCCTGACTGCTCAGTCAGGAGGCCCAAGATTACACACCCCTCCTGTATCGCCATTTTCCTATGTTGCGAGCCCATGCATTCAAACAACAAGCCATTTGGATATAGCCATGTGTAACAGATGGCCTCTTTCTGTAGTTTGTCCATTATTGGCTTTAGCAGACTTCTTCATGGTAAAGTGGCCTGACACATCTTGAAAAAACAGATGTCTATCTCCTCCTATACTTAGGGACCCAGGTAAATATCTACCCTTAGGAGTCTCTCCTTGAATGGGAAAGAGAGTGGTTTGAAGAGAATGTCCCTCGGCCTGCTGGTACCTTGATTTTGCCTTGGACCCACCTTATGGACTCTCCTCAGCTCCGTGATGGACTCTGGCTCACACAGTAACAACTCTTTAACAGCCTTCTTCAGAAGGCCCTCCTGGTCATTCCCCTCATGCCCTTCACTCAAGAATTTGAGCCTGATGTTGCCTCTCTGTGATCTGTGTTTGAGCTCTTCACACTACCGGGACAGGGCTTCAGTTAGGTCTTATAGATCGCAAACATTCTTTTTCAATATATGTAGCTCCTCCAACACTTCTTCCACGTCCTGTTCAGTCACATTCACTCTGTCCCCCAAGGAAGTGACCTCCACAGGGATCCCCGCAACACTCTTAAGTATTTCCTCTGTGTATGAGATGATTTTGTGGGTCAGAGAGTCTTTTGGCCCCTTTATTGTGTCCAACAGGCGGGGGTTAAGAGAGTTGGTTTCCCTCCAGCGTCTCCATTTTTGTCAGGGCCAGCACTTGCAGGTGACTTCATAAAGGAGTCCATGCACACCTTGGTGTTCTTCCTAGGTTGTTTAGGCATGAGCCCAGGTCAGTAAATGAAGTGAGGTTACTTCTGGGTATGTTTCGGCGTGAGAACCATAGCTCTGACTTCCGAGGGAGTTGTTCTCTACTGTGACAAAGACAGAAGGAGAACGTGTGTCCAAGCCTACCTCCACTGTGGCTCTATCCTTGTTCTCCTTCGAGCCTTCCTCATTCTCGGCCAAGAGTCCTCTCGGGTGATCAAGGGTTCCCCAGATCGCACTCAAGGGGGTAGACAGCCAGATGCCAACATGGCCACCCCAGACAACTCCCCAAGCACCACGACCTTCCTCACAACTTATTTCACTCCATAACACTGCTCTCCTTCATGGCTCCCCCTTCACACTTCTCCTGTCTGGGTTGGCTGCCCACCTCATCCCCGGCAGTCTACGCAACCTCAGGGATCCCTGCATTACCTCCACCGACTTCCTTTATGCTGGCTGCTGGCTCAGTCTAAATTGCACAGGGGGGTCCACCAGGTCCACACCCCTGTACATATCAGAGACTGTCCATTTTGTAAGTCACATAACAAAGATGAAATGTATTTTTTACTTATGTGTCCTTTATACAATGCTGCCAAATTAAAGTGGTTTAACGCCAATGTTTATTCCTTACGGCCTCAGAATAAGGAAGTGCAGCTATTAAACGAATGAAATCGAGCATAGCCTTCCTACTGTTCTTGAAAAAGTGTCATTTTTAATTAGTGCTTTCTACAGGAGGAAGACATGTATGAGTAGCTGATTGATTTTTCCTGATGGGACTCTGATTTCAAATGCACTTCTATAGTTAATCAGCATCATTATTAGTTTGGCGGTCTGGCCAGAAACGGTGGCAAAGCATTGGCAACAGAGTTGGTGAAATTGGCAGAATTACTGCTGGCCGGAATTTTGCAGAAATCCCCATGGAGTCTTTCAGACTACAATAAATGGGGACTAACACCACCTACCAGCACCCGTAATCCAGCGGTAATGGTAAATCCTTTTGGTGGTATTTTGGAAGGTTTACTGCTGAAATACCACCAAACTTGTAATGTGGCCCAATGTATGGTATTGTCATTTAACTGGAAACTCTTGTTTTAACGATGCAATGTATTATTTTAAGAATGACATTTGATAGAAAATAGTGATTTTACTAAGGTTTTTTAATTTTTATTTTTTATTTTACTCCCATATAATAATGTTCTCCATATGTTAATGAGCAGAGATATTTGGGGAAAGTGGGATATTAAGTGCTGCTGCATTCATATCTTTTTATATCCTTGGGTGTGTATTTTCTAATGCTTGATTGCAACTTCTTTTACTACTCTTATGATATTGTTCATATGCTTTTATGGTGAATCCGAAAAAAAGGTTTTCTTGACTTGACTGGAATAGGGATTATCTTTTCTGCAGCCCCTGTGAAAGCCCAGCTCCCCAGTTGGTATCTCTCCTCTATCCGTTGTCATCTCCTCATATGTTCACCTGTCCCTTTTCTCTGTGTGCAGTCTATTTTATAATCAAAATCTCCTCCCGTAGGGCATTATGATGCTGCTTATTTTCATTGGTTTATTCCGTTATCAGACACTCCCACAGAATAGACCTCTAATCTTTTTTGGATAGTTATGAATTCTGACCTTGTGATCAGAATAATTAGTGGGGCAAACCACTCCTCATATTGTTGACAACAATTTGTTTTCTTTCCCTATACTTTCTTACAGGAACATGCTAACTTAATGAAACAAATGTCATTGAAAGCTATGCGTCAAGATGCATGATACACCACATGAAACAATTGGGTAGAATATTTTATCATGGGGTTATTCATTTTCCATCGTTTTATTAGTGTTCATAATTGTAGGAAATGGGAGATTGGTGTCAAATTAAAGAGGTGTTTTAAACTCGAAAACACAATTGGTTGCAGGTTCCAATCATGTTTCATTAAAAATGTGAATTAAGTTAGGTTTTAAATGTTTTGGTAATGTCAAGACATGGGGCTTTTACTTAATTTTATGGGAAGTGCACCTAAGTGAAATGCACCTAATTGCCACGAGGTGTACTCAGTGTTCCATCCAAGCTACACTTGGCTTCAGAAGTGGTTTATACAAGAGCAAACATGTACTACTCTTGCACAATGAAGAACCTCTTGTGGCTAGGCCCATGACCCCAGTCAGAAAACAGACCTTTATGCAGATTTCAGGAGAAGATTGATGTGATGGGTCTTTTGTTCTCTTGTATTAGCTGGGCAGTGGCTGGGTTTGTTGGGCATGCAAAGTTTACAATGTCATTTTGCATGGTTTCATATGTTTTGAAGCTTGCAATGACTATCCTCCCCCGCTATGACCAGCACACAGGCTATGCCATCACAAGCTCTGTGTGACTCTCTCTCTCTTCTTTTTTGTGTCTAAAATCTCCCCTATTTGTGTGAACATCAACAATGGAGTGACACTTCCTCTGAATGCAAATGTGCCGAGTGAGCCCTCCTCGTCTAAGATGACTTGGGGCCTCATTACGAGGCTGACGGTAAGGGGTTAATGGCACCGGTAAGGATGCCGGTGCCATTAATCCCCAACCATCGCATTCCGAGGTCCCTTAGCGGGTCCCACTCAGGCTGGCTGGTTTTACCAGCCGCCCTTAGCGGAAGCCGCTAAGGGACCAGGGAGCTAATAACGGGCCCGCTATTTGCGGGCCCGTTATTAGCTCCTTCCACATTCCCTTTGAGCCCTATGAGGGCTCGAATAGGAATGGGAAATGGTTTTCAGAATGGGCACTTACCGGGTCCTCCAACCTTGGAATTACCCGGTAAGTCCCCATTCCGACTACCCGGACACAGGTTTGGAGGTAGCCATGGTGCTAATAGCGCCATGGCTACCTCCAAACTCGTAATGACCCCCTTGGTTTTTTTTTCCTACCCTCTCACAAATGATATCCTGGCTGCTATCCAGCATCTTAAATCAGCCTCCCCAACTGATACCATCCCTTTGGCGTTGTTGAAGGAAAATTCGAGGACTATTATCTCGCATATTACTGTAGCGGTTAATGTGTCCTTTTCTGACAGAGTGATTACCCCTACGCTTAAACATGCCCTTGTGATTCTGTTGTTAAAGAAACCCTTGTTAGATCCAGATGTGTTGAAATTGCTGAAAGCCCTGGAAGCCCTGGTCTCTCCACTGCTGTCTTCTTTTCTCGAATCCTCCTCTTAGTTTGACCCTTTTCAATCTGGTTTTCGGCCTTGAAGGGGAACAGAATCAGTCCTTAATTCAGTACTTGATGACCCGGCTCGCATGGTGGACCAGGGTGGTGCTGGCGCAGTTGTTTTATTAGATCTGTTGGCTGCGTTCAACACTGTGGACCATCCTACCATGATCCCCAGGCTGTCTGCTGCCGGGCTGTCGGGTAAAGTACAGGACTGGTTAATTTCCTTTCTTGCCAATCGCTCAAAATCAGTCTCTCTTCCTCCTTTTCAGTCCAGTTCGATGCCACTCCTGTGGCATTCTGTAGGGATCTGCCCTCTCCACTATTTTGTTTAATCTTTACATTAGGTTTATCCTGTCTCTCATACAGTCCCATGACTTCCGCTATTATTCCTACGGTGACGATACACAAATCCTGGTCCGTCTTGATTTAAATCAGGCTCAGCCGGCCAGTCGGTTTAGGATGTGTCTTCAGGATGTAGGAGAATGGATGACATCCAATTGGTTGAAACCCAATGGCAGCAAGACCAAGGTGTTGGTGGTTGATACTACCTCGCCTCTTCTCTTCTGGACTAATGACTGCTGGCCTGCTTCTCTCAGTCCTCTCCCGGTACTTGTTTTATCGGTGAAGAATCTGGGGGTCATTATTTCTTCCTCCCTTGCCATGGATGGTCAGGTTGCAGCAGTATGTAAAAGTGGTCATTTTAAAATGCGTATACTTAGGAAAGTACTCCCTTATGTGCCTGAAAAATGTCAGGCCCTAGTGGTAGCCGCGCTTGTTATGAGGTGCCTAGATTACTGCGATTTGCTGTATCTAGCCCAGCCACTCTACTTGGTCCATCGCCTCCAGCTGTTGCAGAATGCGGCTGCTAGAGCTATCTAACGGCCCTCTTTTGGCACCCATATGACTCCAATACTAAGGCAGCTTCACTGGCTCCCGGTGGAAAAGCGGATCCTGTTGAAGTCCTTGTGCATGGTGGACCGTGCCTTCAAGGCCCAGGTCCAGAATACATCCAGGACAAATTCCCCCATTATGCCCCTAATCGATGTCTCCGTTCTCAATCCGCATTTCTTGTTGCGATCCCACGCTTTAGACTGATGTACATGGGCGGATGCACCTTTTTTGGTTGTTGCCGCTAAGGCATGGAACAACCTTCCTCTGGCGTTGCGTGTGACGTTTGGCCATCTTGTTTTTCGTCATTTGCTAAAAACACTTGTGTTCTAAATCAAGCTGATAAGCTTCACTGTTCACATTTAGCACCAGGGTGCCTTTGGGCGTTTGTGCGCTCTACACATTTGTATAACATAACATAACAAATAGGCCTGGTTCAAACTCAGATAAAAATCTCCTGGGTGACCGCATTTCTGCCTTAGTTTGAAACCCTCTTATAATGTTTTTTTTGTACCATTACCCTTCCCCAAGGTGTTTTCCAAAGGTGAAACGCTGATTTATTAAAATAAGCACAATGGAGGAGAGAAATAAATACCCAGCTTTTCAATGTGCACAAAAGATGGCTTTTGAAACTGTGTGCATTATTTAATATATTCACGTGAATCAATTCAATGTGTCATCATAACTTTATAGAGTGATCAAACAGTAGTTGAAATACATGACTAACATTTGTGTCTTTCAAGCATAGGGAAGCATTGGCACTCCTTTCAACATTCCTAACTGTGCACCCTTTGAAAGCATAGCAATATTCTTCTCCTCTTATAGTATATCTTGTTTAATCCTTTGCATATTATCTGTCACTAATATTTCCACAACACAGGCTGAGATTTTTGTATTTATTTATTGGATAATTCATAATGGGCCTATACAGCAAAAGGCGTTTCAAGGCGCAACAAGACAAAACAAGGGGGGGAACAGGGATGAAAAACAAAAACGCTCCTACTAAGCCTTGTGACATTCAGATTGTGCAAGTGCAGTAACAAGAAGTGTGGGGAAGGGAGGATGGGGGAAGTGGCGGTCAGGGTGGAAGGGGCCATAGTTCTCTGATTAGTAATTACACTTCCGACACTTTGGTCTTGGTTCAGGCCAGATATTCCAGGTCGCCGGGACTGCAATGTCACTGTGTCACCGGGATCTCAGGCGCCAGAAACAGTGTTACAATTCCGTCGGCAACCTGCCGGTTGCACCGGCGGGTTACCACTGGACTTGTAATGAGGTCTAATCTGTAGTTAAGGGTGAAGTGAATATCCCAAAGGCCAGGAGTATATTTATTTTATTTTGCTGGGGTTTGTATAGCATCATTGTTTTATATAGAACCGTTTTTGTATAACATGCACAATACAAATACTTTGATTTAATGATATGGGACTGAACGATACGTTTAAATGTTGTATTCACCATGCAATTACTAATTGGCGCATTTTGGTATACAAAACACTGCCTTGCCAGAGTCCATACAACTTTTTCATATATTGTAAGCAACGTTGTGATACTCTATTATCTAGCAGAACATGTGGAAACCACTAAGTAACCTTTTCTATGATATGTGCTTTGTTCCTGGTGAAAAATTAAATATCTTCTTTTTTGTCAGTTCTAACAAAAATCTCCAGAACTGTTTTTAATTTAAAAAATATTGTTTGGATTCGTTCCCATCCCAGAAAAATCAGTGAAGCACCGTAAGCACACGATTTAGGATGAGTTGCATGGATTGAGGAGGAAATAAATCATTGCAACAGTTTTATACATTAATATATGGGGATTATTGACTGCAGTTGTGATAGTTATGAGATTGTATTGCCCCAGAGGAAGGATAATATCCCTGACAACAATTATATGCCCTGAGGCTGCAGGCTAAGGTCAATTTTGTTATGGAAGGGAATATATATCTCCATGGGGGGGGGAGTAATATCCCATATATAGCAAAATTGCGGTCAATATTTCTTTTATGGCATCCTCCTGCTTTTTCCCTACTATTTGTAAATATTTCCCCGCAGCAGATGAGCGAGGCAGAAACACTTGAACTGGCGGCTGTGTGTGCCACGAGTGGTGCCACCAATCACTTAACTGAAACATCTTGAGGCGCGCCTCAGAAAGAGTTATTGGCTCACTAAAATGTTTACTAAAATGCTTCCCAAGTTTCTGTTAAGGTTGATACACATGACGTTTTTTTTTCAAAATAGACAGAATATGTAGATGAATACTGTATGTAGTTTTAAGTGTGATTTACTAATATCTCAGTGGACACATGTCCAGTTCATAATTGTCAACACGTTTTTCGACCAAACTGGTCTTTGTCAAGGCAAATTGCTTAGCGGTGTCAGCCCCCATTGGCCACCCACCCCCTTACACGGTGGTCGGGGGGTAACAGACCCTAGATCATACCCTTACTATACCGAAATAGGCAGGCAACAGTTTTACCTTTTGGAAACAAAAGGTCACAATTTATTGGAGCATAACAAGCAAGGGGGCAGTCCCAGCCCTAAACACATAATGGTTCACGACCATACTTTGAAAAGTGGCCCAACAGCAGGGCAATGTTATAGTTCTGAATGTTCACAGTGTCCCCTTGTCACCCAAGGCTTTTGCAAGGCACCGGACATACACTCCAGATTGTACTGAATGGAGTACTTCCTCCTCGGGCCACTGAATCTTGCAGGTGAGGAACCTCAAGTGTCCCTAAGGAACTCAGTACCCATCGTCCGAGTTTGGCTCGAGTGCGGCCATCAGGAAACCTGCCCACGGTTCAAGCCGTGGCATTACTCTCCTTCCCAGCTAGGACTGCCCCGAACTCTGCCTGTGACAGAAATGGAACAATTAATACAAGGTAAAGGAGCAACAAGCGAACAGCAATTATTTACCACTTAAACCTCGAAATCCACTGAAACAAAACATTTATAGTTTTACATACTTTGATCCTTTTTTACATTTGACAGTGAGAGACGCCCCTTCCTCCTTGAGGAAAGGTGGTTGATGCCTACGAGGGGAGGGGGCGGCCAGAGGGGCATCCCGCTATGTGGGCTGTCCCTCTAGCGCCCCCTTCGGGGTCTTGGACATCCCCTGATCCTAATGTCCTATCTGCACTATGAAATAACAAATAGCATTTCTGTCCTGCATTCCTCATAAATAGTCCTGACTTCCGAGCATATCATTCCTAGTGCTAGTGAAGCATGTGTGTTATTGTCAAATGTCCAGTATTTGTAGTTCATTCATGGCTGATTCCATTGAATGCATGTACATGTATCATCATCTATCTGGGGGCAAATGGTTCCCCCGTCGACTGTGTGCAGCGGCACCGCACCGCGACTATCTCTTCAGAAAGAGAATGGGTGTGAAATGGCGGTGGAGTCTCGCACAACTGTATGCAAAGCTCTGTTTTGTGGGGCAGTTGTCCACGGGATGCATTTTGGACAACGTCTCAATCGGTCGATGAATTGTAATGGCGACCAATGGTTTCAGAGTCGATTCCGAAAACTGTAACTGCACACACACGCCATTGTCTGGAGCATTCACGGTCACGTGAGGCAATTTTGACCAATCACACTGAGGCAAAAAAACAGGGTTTTATAGGTTGCAATATTGCATCATAATACACGTTGTCAATTGAACACAGGGGCTGGGCGGTGTTAGACAGAGCAGATCTAAAATGGCGGAAAAAGCCTCCAGCACAAACGGTTTTGTGCTGAATCCCTCGGCTACATTACACGACCATAAGGGGGGTTGGCAGTGCTGGAGGTGCTTAAGAGGTTATTTACAGCCTGCCGTTGCTGTGTCCCTGAGGTGTCCACAGGTGTACCCGTCTGGGCCATAAAAGCCATGAGTAATGCCCCTTAATTTAGCGCCTTGTCACTGGCTTATGGGCGCCTGGAGATGGCACTGCTGTTGCCGAGAGCGCTGCTCAACCGTCGAGATTGCATATATCTCACCCGGGAAGGGGGCCAGGGGGTGATTTGTCTTTTTGACCGAGGTTTCCCTCTTCCAGGGTGCAGGTGATTTGAACTGTTATTGAACCCCCGGGTTTCATAACTGCAAAATGCTAAACCCCATGTCAGTGCCAGTTTTACGTATTGTTTATGAGCCGATGAAAAATATGCAAGTCTGAATCCCCTGGTGAAATATAGCAATGGAAATAGCCCACATTTTAAGATCATCTTGCTGCTACAGAGCCAAGCTCAGCAGTGGTCTCCATCTGAATATTTGTAGTCAAGTTTGGCCATTTCCTGGCTGTACTTGCCGAAGAATGGTTCCCCATGTGAAAACAGTGCATCAAGCTGGAGCTCCCTTCCATTTGGTTTTCAATTGATTAGAAACTCTTGCGGTGGTGAGTCGGCGCCTTGTAACACCATGGCAACCAAACTTTTCACCACAAAGAGTTTGGGAGAAGAGCAGATTGAGAGTCATGATTAGGGAATCGCTTGATTTTTGGCGGCTAAATACTGTGTTGTTAGAAAAAGTAGTCTATTTATTAGGAATCTTTTTGTTTGTCAAGTAATGATTGTTTTCTTTTTTAATATTCAAATGTGTTTTTGTTGAGTTTTTTAACCATTGCTTTTTAAAACCAAACTTTTAATTTTTGTAAAAAAAAAAAAGTCTTCACATTTTTCATTTTTCATTTTAAGCCAAATTGGATAAATTTACAAATCCCTGGCAAAGGAAATTTTGGGCCGAAACATCCAGTTCTATTTTGGGGGAATTGAATTCACTCAACCCTGTTTTGTATTGTGAAAGACTGAACTGCGGGTGAAATCAGTAAGCGGCAGCGACTGTGAATGCTACAGTCCACCATTTTGATGCTGTAGGTGAGGTGAAAACACGTGACATTAACACAATGTAACGGACAGAAAATGCTACATTACTCTCAGTGGGGATGCTGCACTGTTCTGATGTCATAGACATGGAATGCTTGGTCATTTTGCAATGGAAAGCAAGGACTGATACCTATTGGGAGGTCATCGATACCTTACAAAGAATCATGTGGCCACCAATATTTAAGCAATACGGACCGGTTCCATGGGCTGTACTGGGTGGTAATGGCTGTGGCCCGAGTTTATAACAAGGGTCACGGGTCGTTACCACCCAGTTTAGCCTGTGGAACGGGTGCTTTTTGCTATTAACAACCACGGTTTCCAATCTGGAAACCGGGGTTGCTGACAGCAATGCATTTTGTATGAATGAATACTTCATACAAAATTCATACAAAATACTTAACTAAGATGGCTGCCTTGGAGAAGGAAGACGGGACTCCAAGCGGAACCACTCCTTCAGTCCCATAGTGGCCCGGGAGGCTGGAGCAGCAGCAGTGGTTGATCTGTAGCCAAAAGAATAGTGTGAGCTGGGAATGGGGGACTGGAGGGGAGGAAACGGTGACTGAGGGAGGGAAAGGGGGAGGGAAAGATGGCGGGGCGGGGGAGCAGCCACCAGGTTGCTTGGAAAACGGGCTTGGATAGTGGGATTCAGCCGGTGACACGAGCAACCTGATTCGTTGGCCCACCCCTGCACCCCCTGAGTGTTAATTTATTATCTGGCCTACTAGAAAATACCCTCAGATAGAACCTGTCATTATTGGCCCTTAGCAACAATAATTCCACAGTAAAGAAACAAGAATATGCCTCTGGAACGAAGCTGCATATAACGTGCTGCAGGCGGCGCTGGGAACAGCCAAGATATGAGGAATGGAGGAAGGCCACGGTCAATGGACTCAGCCAATAATATTATTGCAAGCCAAGGGAACCACACCAAGACAGGAAAGACAGATAGAAAGAGAATGCACACCCAGACACTCGGTGTCTACAAGCCGACAATTCTAGATAGCTGCGTAGGGTAACACCAGCAGAGGGGTACCAGGCCATGACATTTTGGTCCTAAAAGCACTAAATGTAACCCCAAAATACCAGGGGGTGGCACAAATAGAGCAGCTTGTCAAGACGGCATGAATCTTTGCACTGGCCATGCACACCGGTCACAGACTGGCCGGTCACCAGTGAGCCAAGAAGAACCTTCAACGAGAAGCGGGTCATTAGAAAGGAAGTATGTAGGGCAGCGGTTAGGGATTGCCATCGAGACAACCAACATATCAACAACTGTACACTATGGGACTCAAATTGGCTTGCCTTGTCCTTTGTGGACGAGGCGAGCTTGCGCACAGGGGCTCTCTGCTGATTTTCTTTGGATAGCTGAGGGGTTACATTACCTTTAATGCACAAGCTTTGAAAGAACTATGGATACCATCTTCACTTTATAATGTCTACATTCGTAGCGTCCCAGGGCCCGCATCCCCACCTGTGGGGGGTCAAATCAAACTCTCAACCCCCCCCCCACCTTCCTGATGAAAGCTCTGTATCCCTAGGCCAGGCTTTGACTGTTCACTGGCAGGCCGAGAGGGATCCTGCTCACCCCAATTATCTGCCCAGTCTCCGTGCCGACCCCCTGGGCATGCGCTAAGACTGGCCTCATTAGGCTCCCTGCATGGCCGCTCTAGCAGCTGAGCTCAGGCAAGAGCTCCCCTGGCACTCTCCTGCAAAGACTGCCTTCATCTCTCACCCAGAGCTGGTACAGCTCCTAATGGCCCATGCACTATTAATGAAGGCCGGGGAGGCCGCGCAGGAGCGGCAGCCGGTGCCTCCGTGCCCTGACTCCAGTCTTGGCTCAGCGGCTGAAGACCATTGGCCAAAATAGTTCACCCAGCCTTGCTCAGCTGTACACCGGGACCGATGGTGGCCATCTCATGACCCGGCTGAGGCCGGCCATTTAACGTGTGGGTGGCATCTGCCAACTTCCCTGGTCACAGTAGGAGAGGATTTTGATAAACATGTCACTTGAAAAAGGAGAGCTCCTGTGACGAATCAAATTCCAGGGTGCCAGTGGTCCAGGGGTGAATATCTGTTCCTAATCGATCAATCAGCCCCACTCCTCTAATACACCAGAATGGATCCAAACAGATTGGATTAAACAATCACACAATCTAATAATACTTCTATACAATCCACTCTCAAGGTCGGACTGGGGCATCCAATTGTTTCGGGCACCAATGGAAAAGTGGTCCACAGTTCCAAATGGTAATTCATTATTTTGGTGATAGACTATTTGAATAGTACCCAAGTGGAAGCTTTTTGATGAACTGTAATACAAATTGTCCAATGTAAAGATTATTTATTCAGCAACAATAGACAGAACTAGTGAAGTAACTCATTAAACTGGCCAAAAAAGTGTCCCACTTTGACCCAAAAAAATGGGCCCATGGTAGCATTTTGCGTTTTTTGGTTTGGGCATTGCCCTATTGTCCTATAGGCTGGTCCGAGCCTGCCCACCCTGTAAAGGAATGCAGAGAACAGACAGTTTCGAAGAAGGAAAAGGGATGCACTCTGAGGGATAGTTGTTATGGTTAATAACCACAATAGATTTTTTTAAAGGCTTCTTGGCTTCAGCAAAAAGGGGGAAAGGGTCTTAAAATGTCTCTAAGGGCCTTCTTGGAAGGACCAGGGGGACAGAACCAAAATGTGCCTCTTGCTGTAGTTGGTCTTGGTGCTCGATAGCGTTGAGTCCGCTTCAGGGCACTTTTAAGGCTTCTGCAACAGAGTTCGAGGCAGTAGTCAGCAGCGGGTATCAAGTGGCAAGACAGTTCGGTGAGTGAAGCTTGGTGAATGGCTGCAGGTTGCCCCTCAAGGCAACTCGGGGTCAGGAATCGTTTCAGTCCTGATCGTGCTGGTCGAGACATCTTGGGTTCCTTCAGCGACTGAGGCTTAACGGCGGTAGCTCGAGGCTTGACGGGAGTCAGCGTTTCAGGCGGTTGCGGATCGAGGAACTAGACTGACTCGAGAATGTCCTTTATGGTGTACAGCGGCAGGTGCTTGTCGTTGCACTTCTCCCCACCTCTTCAATGGGCTTGAGTTGTCCTTTAAGGTGGACGTCCCAGAGCTAGGGAGTGTGTTGCAGGTGGCTGCTTTGTCCCTGTTTTCAGGTTCAGAGACCTTCCGCCACTCCCTGTCCACAGAGCTCGCTGCAGAGCCTAGCAGGGCATGCTGTGTGTTGGCTGGGTACCAGTTTTGAAGCGGATGGAGGGTCTTCTGAATTCATTTCTCCCTTTTTTCCCTGGGAGAAGTTAAGGGGATGGATCTTGCTTCCCTCTATAGATGCTCCTGGCCTTCCTTCACTAGCGGAAGCTGTAAGGCAGACTGTACCTTCAGAAGATGAGTTCTTCTTCATGTTTCAAGGGAAGTCTTCTCTTAAAGCCAGGTGGGCCAAAGAGATTGGTTTAGGCTAGGCCTACCTTAGTGTACCAATCCTGGGGTCCATACCAACAATGTTCTGTGTGTGTGAGATCCTAACCAGAGTGCCTTGCAACAGGAAAAGGTAGGGGGTCCTACAGGAACAAGGGTGGGTCCCTGAACCAATATGGTGGAACCATTCTCTCAACAGAAAGAGCTCTGGGCTCCCTCCCTCCGTGATACTAGGTCCCACCCACCTTCTTGTCCGCTGTGATCATATAGTCTCTCCGGTTAATGGTTCTCCCTGTGTGGTTCCTTTTTAAAGCGGCAGATCTCCATTAACGATGCTGAGAAACCAGACTCTCTGGCTTCTGCAAACCACATTCTTGCATCTTATGAATGGGGTCCCCTAGTGGGCGTTGTCTACGGCAACACTAGACTCAGGCATGTCAGTTCACTGTCATTAATACTGAGGGGCGGGTACTGGCTTCAGGTTGACAAAGTTACACATAAATGTTTTGTTGGGTTTCCTGTCTCCTTTGTTATCCTCTGCAGCCTGGGCTTATGAGGGCCTGTTTGAAGTACCCTCTATTGCTATGTTCATCGCTGCCACCATCTGCAGAGCTTAACAAAGGAGCAGGGCTGTTCCATGGAGTCCTTGTCATTTAATCAGGCTTTCCATGGCAGGAGGAAGCTTTTCGTCCCCTTACCTGAGATGACATTGTGCTCTGCTCTGCTGTCATATTCCAACTAAATATGAAAGGAGTGGATTGTACCTGTAGGCTGAGTTGAGGCCAGAGTACGCAGGTCTATGTATTTGTTGTGATGTGAGCTTTGGAAAATGTGTGCAGATTATCCCCACACATTTTCCTGAGGCAGGTCTACCATCAGCCATTTACTTAAACATGTCAACAAAGCCAAGGCGAGCCCACGTCCACCATGCGGATGGCCGAATTCCTCACAGCTCCAGATCCCACCCTGGAAAAAAGGCAAGAATATTTTGAGAGCATGCCTAAAAAGGGTCTTGTGCTGCCTCAAATCAAGTAGCTAATGAAGCTTTATAAGAGGAGGGGCCTGTGTAATTAAAGGAGTGGCCTAACAGAGCCAATCGAGTTTACATATATGTAATGAAAGGGAAAATCTGGTTTAAAAGATGTATTTAAATATGGTCAATGTGTATACAATTTGACCAACATAAATATATTCAATTAAGGAGTCAGTAAACCATGCAATCCCACAGTTCCTCTGAAAGAAATCCATTATTTGCAACTGCTAATTAAAGGGATTCTAATGAGAATGCTTCAATACAATGGGCCTCATTACGACCCTGGCGGAGTGGGTTTACGCCAGCGTTATTCGCGGCGGACCCGTCCGCCCTACTACGAGTTCCCGTAGCGCCATGGAGCGTTTTCCGCCTGGTTTTTCCGGGCGGAGAAATCCATGGCGCTACGGGACCTTGTTGTTAATTACGCCACCGTATTTTGCGGTGGCGTAATTAACGCCTTCCCCACTCCCATTATACCCTATGGGGCAAAAATGGGAATGGGGAAGGGTAAAATGGGGAATGGGGATTTACCGCCCCGCCAAGGTCGGAATGGGGCGGAAAATCCGCCAACCCCCATGGCGCTATCGGCAGCTTTCCGCCGTGCTCCATGGTGCATTTTGCACCGCGATTTCCGCCAGGGTCGTAATGAGGGCCAATGTGTGGCAAAAATCAAACAATGCCTTCTCTTGTAATTTCCCTTTCCTGTTTCAACACAGCCTAATTCCGAATTGCTTTAACTCTGATTTGCTGATTGTAAACATTACTGAAGGTGACATCTACTGGCAAAGAGCAGTATTGCCACTCATATTGTTAAAGAAATTTGGTAAGGGAGGTCAGTTCGCAGAGCCCTGGTAGAGCCCTGACTCAAGGGCAATATTTAGAGAGTGCCAGGGTGATCAGCTGCTGTGAACCGCAGACTGACCTTTGGCGTCGCCTAGAGCCGGCACCTCTGGTCCGTAGGGTGGCCATGGTTGGGACAAAGTTGAATGGTTGAATGTTTCAGCAAGCTGTTTGGACCACAAAGCTGCGATGCGGGAGGCCAGGCCCAGCGCCAGGTAAGGGCACGCGCATGAACACACCATCAGAAGGCAACACAAGGTGTGCTGCACAGCAGTAGCCTCACAAGAACAGAGATGTCTTGTGCAGCTCTCAGGAGCCACTTAACCAGTGGAGGTTGACTTCCACTTGCAAATGGGAAAAAAAGAAACAGATGACAGCATCAGGGCAACTACTAACCCACGCAAACCCAGCGCATATGCAATTCTCCTCCTCGCGGTTGGCCTCGTCATAGAGCGCCTGGGGAACAACTCCGTTGGTGACGGTGCGCTATATAAATACCTTTAACATTAACTTTCGGATGCCATAGATGGGGAATTCCTCGTCCCAGGGATGTGACTGGCAGGGAATTCTTGCACAGCAGATCGGCTTCTGGACGGCGGGGAGAGCAGCGGTTCTACGTTGAAATACCGAATTTAAAATAACGAGGCTGAAAAGGGCTTTTTTTGGGGGGTGGAATTTCCAAAATGCTGCCCCACATTGCCCCCTTCATTATTTTATTCACTTAGCCCACCCCACATATATATGTCGCTTACAAAAAGTGCAAAAAAGTCACAAAATTCAATCATAAAAGCTCAGCGTTTTTGGCCTGCGTATTTTGTAATTCGTTTTTATGGGGGATCACCAGAGGAACAGCGGCCCTCTCGTCGAGGCTGCATGGAAATGTAGGGGATGATGGAGCGCTTTGGTCCCGGCCGCGGCCCGGTGGAGCGGGCGCGATTGCAATCACGGTGCGTGGAGAGAGCCATCTCCCCACAGCCCCGAGAGTTATGGGAACGCTAAGCGAGTTTGAAAGCTATGAGCGTGCCTTTTGCGCGGTACTTGGGGACTTCTAGAAGTATTAAAGGGATGGAGAAAATAATGTGACTTTTTGGGGAAACTGGAAAGAAGAGCATCAGGGCAAGTCATTCTCTCTATGCTTTAAATCTAGAGCAAACTGAAGCAAGGCTGTATTTGCCTGAAAGTAGCTCAGAGGCCCATGTCCATAGTAGAGACTGAGACACAGCCCTCCGGGTAAGACAGCAATAGAGACTGGGGGACGTCTGACATTAGCACATACCAATAAGACACAGCTCTCCGTATAACAGTACTACAGAAAGGCATGGCTGACAGTAATACAGACTGAGGCACACCTCTCTTAATGACAATAGTACACAAATGCATGACTGACAGTAATGCAGGCTAAAATATCACTTACCATGCCTGACAGTAGTACAGATAAAAGGAGACCCAGCAATGTATAACAGTGGTAAAGAATGGGAGGCATGGCTGACAGTAGAACAGACTGAGCACACCTCTCCTAATGACAATAATACACAAATGCACGGCTGGCAGTAATGCAGGCTAAGATATAACTTTCCATGTCTGACTAGTACAGATAAAAGGGCACCCGCCATGTATAAAAGTGGTAAAGTATGGGAGGCATGACTGACAGTAGAACAGATTGAGGCAATAGTACTACAATTCATGACTGACTCTAATACAGACTGAGCGATAACTCGTTGTGTCTGACAGTAGTACAGACAGAGAGGCACCCCTCCATGTATGACAGCATTACATAGTAGGAGACATAGCTAACAGTAGTGCAGAGCAAGGCTAACATCTCCGTTTGACAGTAGTACAGAATTGCATGTCCGGCAGTAATACAAACTGGGAGATAACTCTGTATGTCTGACAGTAGAGCAGACATAGGGTCACCCCTCTATGTATGACAGCATTACATAGTGGGAGACATAACTGACACTAGCACAGACTATGACACACCTCTCCATATGACAGTAGTCTCAAATGCATGTCGAATAGTAACACAGACTGAAAGATAACTCTTTGTGCCTGACACCAGTACAGACAGAGAGGCACCCATCAAGCGTGAGATTAGTAAAGAAGGGGAGGCATGAATGACAGTAACACAGACCAGTACACACCTCTCCACATGACATTAGTCCAAAATGCATGTCTAATAGTAACACAGACTGAAAGATAACTCCATTTGCCTGATAGTAGTACAGACAGAGAGACGCCCACCAAGTGTGACAGTAGTAAAGAAGGGAAGGCATGACTGACAGTAGCACAAAGGCAACCTCTCCATGTGACAGTCGTACTGAAATACATGACTGGCAGTAATACAGACTGAGATAACTCTTCATGGTTGACCATAGTACAGACAGAGAGGCAGCCCTCCCCGTATGACAGCATTACATAGTGGGAGTCATGACTGACAGTAGTGCAGACCAAGGCAAACTGCTCCATTTGACAGTAGTACTGAAATGCATGACTGGCAGTAATACAGACTGAGATAACTCTTCATGGCTGACCACAGTACAGATAGAGAGGCAGCCCTCCCCGTATGACAGCATCACATAGTGGGAGTCATGACTGACAGTAGCGCAGACCAAGGCAAACCTCTCCATTTGACAGTAGTACTGAAATGCATGACTGGCAGTAATACAGACTGAGAGATAACTCGTTACGCTTGACAGTAGTATAGACAGATAGGCACCCCTCCATGTGTAACAGTCGTACAGAAATGCATGACTGGCAGTAATACAGACTGAGCATTACATAGTGGGATTCATGACTGACAGTAGCACAGACCAGGGCAAACCTCTCCATTTGACAGTAGAACAGAAATGCATGACTGGCAGTAATACAGACTGAGAGATAACTTTTTATGCTTGACAGTAGTACAGAGCGAGGGAGACATCCGCATGTATGGCAGTAGTGCAGACTGGGAGACAGGACTAGCAGCAGCACAGCCTATGGCTCACAACTCCTCATAAAATAGCAGACATACAGCCTGAGACACCAGTGTCTATATAGCAGCTGTGCATTGAGAGGCTCGACTGACAGTGTTCCAAGCTGAGTTATACACCCACATGGCTGACAAAGGTATGCTTCGAGAGGCACCTCTCAGTCTCCATGACTGGCAGCGGCACCTGCTGAGAGGCGCCTCTCCATGTGTGACTGCAGTATGGGCTGCGGTGCATGCTTGAGAGTAATGCAGAATGAAAGACTGGTCTTCATGCGTGACATTGGCACAGGCTGGGAGAAAACGGCGCATGGCTCACGTCTTCGCATGATGTGAGTTGCTTTTGTATCATTTCTGACATCCCTGATATCAATCACATCGAATAAGGAAGGGAGAAAAGGACAGATGGGCCAGGAGAGGAAGAAGAGGGAACATGACGTCGTTTAGTGTTTTTGTTCCTGTTCGGTAGCCACCATAATCTAAACCTCAGGCGTGCGCTGCCAAGGCTGGATTTAACCCCTTAAGTGCCAAGGACGAGTATGCTCGTCCTTTTTGCTTAGACTTGCATAATAAGACAGAGGAAGTGCTCGAGGGGTGATCTGGAAAGAGAGACCAAGTGTCAGGTATGTGTGACTCAAAATGTCTATCTTAACAGCTCGACAAACAGTACCTTTTCTATTAAAAATAATGGGCCGGCCATCAAAAAAAGGGCATTTAACCTTCATACTAAATGAAAAAGATGTCTGAGTCCCCCTGCCCTGCTGCCTTCTTGGCCTCTACCAGAACAGGCAATTAGGTACTCCACTCCACACCTGTACCTTCGTTTCTTTCTAACCACTTAAAAGATACAACCCTTGGCCTGTTACTTCAGCTTCGTGGTTCACCTCTAGTACCCTGCAGTTCTAACTCTGGGTTTTCATGAAGGGCTGAAAACTAGTTTTAAGTAATTCTAACCAGCAAACTAGCCAAAGGGGTCCAACAGCTGCCCTTTAGTACCGTGCCTAGACCTGTCTGCATTTGAAAATCAAAAACGCTGAGATTTCTACTGTTCGCGGCACAAGCTTAGCGCCACCCATAAGTGTTGAAAACTCTGGCATTGCCTCCCAGCAGGGTAATACAAAGTGTGTGTGTGCGTGTGTGTATCAACCTTCAGATAAGTCATAGAAGGATACACTGATTTGCCCAGGATCACACACTTTAGTTAAGTGGTTATGGACATGACCACATATTTTCTCAGGTCTAATTGGTATAAATGTGTTTGATGAGTGGATTTCGAAAATACTCTGCTTTAAGGAGATTGATTGAAAAGTACACAGATCCTAATAAACCAACTTGACACATTTATAAACCCCTATAGAATTATGCTTAAGAAAAAAGTCTGATTGTAGTTTTCTCACTCCCAACCCTATACTGATTGGAAAACTACAGCTAGCAGAATGCAAAGTAACATCCATCGGGTAACCCATTACAATAACAGAGGAAGTGGAGTCAAGATGATTATGCAACCTGCATTGGCAACCTGTGACTGCATTGGCAAGTTAAATATATTGGTGAAGATATGAAGACTTTAAAGCTTGGAGGGTTTGAAATGATTTCCATTGGAGAATGCAATAGTGATAATAGCATGGTACAAATCAAGATCATTTGTATTAATATTTCTATTTATATGAAGAACAGGGATATCAGTGTCAAACAAAAAAAAGTTACAATAACGCATTTTCTGACGACAGAAACAACCCACTAAGAGTGCCTGTACAATAGCATGAAGATGAGAACAGATACTGGGCCAGTTTACCATGGTGTGAAAATGTTAGGACCTACACCAGGGAGAAAACAAAACAAACCGAAACAAAATGCATATAAGAAAACAGGTGACTTACAAAGGTAACATTACCCTGTGGGGCAAGTGCTTCAAACTAAAGCGGAATACTAATTAAATATACAAACGTTCAATATTAAGTGTCACTGGAGGCAGTGGCGGGGCTAGGTAGGGGGGATGGGGCAGAGGCCTGGGGAGGCCCCCTTTTTAGTAAATAAGTCACGTTTAAGCCAATCTCTGGAGAGTTCCACAGTTGGACTGGCTTTCATTGTTATGGGCAGTGGGTTGCAGTGGAGCGGGACGAGTGGGAAAAAAGAGTGGAAGGGAGAAGAGTATGGGACGGCGAGGGTGAGTGCAGAGGATGATCCGAGGTGACGAGATGCTGAGTAAACTGAGATATAATCAGACAGGTACTGAGGAGCAAGATCATGATAGCTTAGTAGACTAGGAGAGGGACCTCGGAAAGGGAGCAGTTGTGCATGGAGAGCCAACTAGCATGTTGTCGGTAGGTAGAAGAGGAGGAAGATCTGGGTAGGTTGTAGAGATTGCGGGTAGCAACGTTGAGGAGATTGACTAGAGCAAGGAAGGAGAAGATAAGAAGGCAAAGGAGAAGGCTTGTGCAACAGTCCAGTTCACTGAGCACGACATTGGCGATTAGATTTGCTGTATTTGTATAATGGCGAGTCAGAAAATCATGAATTCTCCTTGTGTTGATGAGTTTAATATGAGCAGCAGAGGCAGTGGTAGAGATGAATTGTTGCATTCCTAGGTCGTTATCAAAGAGGACCCCAAGATTGCGAGCCTTGACTGAGGGAGCAGGAAGGTCGGGCGGGCAGGAGATAGGAAAGGGAGGGTATGGATAGCATTGGAAGCCGAGATAAAGATGACTTCATTTTTTTAAAAGTTCCACATGAGGCAGCGGAGAGATAAAGTTGGAAACATGCAGGCGTACTGCCTCTGTAGAGTGTTTGCTACGGAAACCAGATTGAAACGCATATCCAACGACACTATCCTCAAGGTACTTAGTTATCTGGTCGAAGACAACCCCCTCAAGGACTTTTGAATAATGTGGAATCAGAGAAACTGGGCGATACTTTGATGAGATGTTTGGGTCAGCAGAGAGCTTCTTCAATAGGGGTAAGACAGTTGCAGATTTGAAGGAGGCAGGGAAGAGTCCAGCAAAGAGAGAAAGAGGGTAAAGAGCTGAGAGAATTAAGGGCAAGTGATTGAGATTAGGCTGTTGACCATTTGGTGAGCAAAAGGCTTAATAGAAGCGCAATATGGGTTGCCACTACGAAGGATGCGTGCTAATTCAATTGAGAGGTAGGGAAGAAGTAGTCAAGCGAGGAAGTGGTAGTGGGGTCGATGTGGTGGACGCAAGGTGGGTTGGGGAGGGAGAGAGAGAGAGGAGAGCTGTAAGAGTGTGATGAATTTTAGAGATCTTATAGGGAAAGTAGTGAGCAAAGTCATTAGTAGAAAGAGAGGAGGTGATGGTTATTAGCTTGGGAGGTGAGCAAAGATGATGAGCTGAATGCAACTTTGTCATGACAATCTGCAGTTATTTTTATATGATTTCATACACAATATACTACTGCTTCATAAATTATATGTATTATTGTTGAATCATTTGGACACATTTTAAGTAACTGATATATTACACAGGAGTTGTCATTATCATTGTAGTGTGCATTATTATTTCACTTATGTTGTTAACGTCAGTTGAAATATTTACAACGATAGAGTCAATCATACAATAGCTGTGTAACTTACATGCGTAATGTAGAAACATACATGGATAATTATTACTTTCTGTATGCATCTAAATTGACAAAAGATATCTCTTATTAATTCCAGCATGGTGCTGTGCTTAGATAAGTAGTCCCCCTTTTATAGGTCTACTAAACTAAGTTTCCTTTTATAGACACTATAGAATTATGAAAGCATTCATCAACAGACTTCATTCTAAACAACAAATGAAACAAGATTCATTGAATATAAAAATTGAAATCCATACAATGTGTTTATTAAATCACATACAAAATATATAATGATCATAGAAGACTGATGACTTCTTTATATTTGTGTATCCTTTCTTATCTGCAATATCATGTATTAGAACAACCAACGCAGGCATTGCACTCTATCTCAATGATAGGACATTTAACAATATGCATCGATATCAAAAATGGCGTCCTCAAGCTCACAAATGCCATTAGCAGGCGGTGATCAAACTGTCGGAGAGCCTACATGCTCTTTTCCATCTATCTTCACGTTCAACCAAATCAAAATAGCAAACTACTTAATAACCAATTATTAGACATGACCATTTTGAGCGTTATATAAACAGTCAAAATAGAAAATTAATTAGGTAGAATTACTTGAATTATTTCAGAATAGGAACTTCACTTTCTTAATTGGATAACCGATAACAGTAGTCCAGTATTTTCACAGATGTGGGCGGCCTACACCAATAAAAAGATGAGAAGTTACACAGGACGGCCTTAATGTCCATTGAGGAAATATATAATATAGGTAATCTTATAGAATACTCCGCAACATGTTGTATGAAGAACACCGTGAAATTTTCTAATTGGACCTATTTTGTCTCATATACAGAAAAGTAACAAGAAGACAATGTTTAAGAGTGTCTCGGATTATTTATAATTTAAACAGTATAAAATCCTCTAGCGCCACGTACGATATTAAATGTCCAGGTTGATACAATAAGCTAATAATTATATACATACTATATATATATATGTATATATATCTATATATCTTTATATTTATAGACAGTAATTAGGTTATTACATATAATAATGGTTTGTATTTTAGTTCTTTTTCCGCTTTTTTGCTGTCTTTCTTTTTGATTTTCCGATGTATGAAGATTCCTTTCAGTACAACCATTAAATTTCTTTGAGTGCAAAACATTCTCAATGTGTTGTGGCCTTTAACAAGCAGCCCCGTTGTGTCATTATCTAGGACATGAGAAGTGTGAAACATGTGTAGGCCAGAGTTTATAAAGATTTTTTTTTTAATTACAAATATACCCTCAGGATATTTTTTACCCTTTGGATGGCAGGACGCTTATACAAGCAAGCCTTTACGAAATTGTTTTCCTTTTGTAGTTACATGTGTATATTTTGTATATACATATAGAGTATGTAACTTCACAAAAATGTCAAAACTATCTTCTAAAAATACAGAGAGGCATAATTTACTGCACGTACTGTCTTTAGACACTTCATTGATTATACAATCTATCATTTAAGGCCCTCCTCACTCTGCATACTAAGCCCAGAACTATGCCCAGACTTTCTTCACCACCCTGAATCAGATCAAGGGCCACACAACTCATTAAACCCTGTACCTGCCATATAGGTCAATGAGTTGACTGTTCTCCCAGCACCATGCAGGGCACAGGTTGGAATCCCGTTAGGGGATCTAAGCTTGATTCCTTTTTTTATCCCCAGCAGATGGCGCCACACCAGAAATCCTGGAAATCTCCCACTCCACTCTCCACTCAAAGGCTCAAAACACCAGAGTCTCTTGACCAATAGCAGAGATTAGGCAGCTCTGATAGCGCCTGTGTCTCTCACTGTCATTGGAGAGTTTAACAGTTATATAGTGTTGTAAATGTCCCAATATATTTCATGAATGGTTTCCTGCAGCCTTTTCAGGAGAATGCCAGTAACACTCCAATGTGGGCTTCTTAGTGTCACCAAGATGGTGGATGGGTTCCTCGTGAGGCAAAGCATTGCATCCCACACAACTGCAGGTGCAGTAACAACTGGAGGAAGCCCAAGAAGTCATTGCAAGCAGGAGGCCATTTAATGATCAGAAATCGACCAGCCTTTAGACTCCAGAGACCTACAGCAGGCAGGTAAGTGCATCGCCAGGAGTCTGATTCCAGGGAAGACTGGTTCTGCTGCCTCGTTGTGGATCTGGCACCGGCCGTATCCAAACCAGGAAGGACAATGTCAGCTTCTGCTGACAACAAAGAAGAATTCTGGCTCTGTAGAGAAGTTCAGAGGACTCTTCTCACCCAGAAGAATATTTGGGCAGAGAGTGGGGAATGTGCCATACCTTTATGTATTGCTCTTCAGAAGTGGGCGCATGAAGCCTTCAGGGCCCGATTCTCATCGAGGCGCAGTGAGCATGCTAAATAGTAGGTTTCAACGCGCCTTTTCCTGACACCCAGGCACCGCGCTTATTCCGGCGGTGCACTGTCTGCAATCCACCTCGTTTCAGAATCTCAGCAGCATTTGCGTTAAATAGCATGAAAATCGTAACATAACGAAAGTGCTGCCAAGAACACCTGCCGGCATTGCTTGGCTCTCTCCTTCACGTCTGGAAACCACTGGACTGCTGTGAGAATGCCTGTCCCCCCTACCCTTCCAATCACCACCCTGGCATGCAAGTACCAAACCCACATCCTCATTTCAATTGCCTAAAAATGAAGGCAGGTGCTAACAATTAAACGCTTTACGTCACCGGGCACAGGTTAGGTGCCCATAAAGCAGCACCGAGCTCTACTTTGTTCTGCACTAGTTCACTCCCATTTGGCAGCCACAGCATTCATTTTTAATAGTACCGTGCCCTTCTGGTGTCACTCCTCCACATTAGCGAAACTGCAGAAAGCGGAAGGCCACCAAGGAGATGCCGTATTTCGATGATCATTTTACTGTGTCGCTAATGTGGCGGAGTGACACCAGAATAACCAGAATAACCATTTTATTTATTTATTTTACATTTATAAAGCGCTCACACAGCCCGCAGGCATCGAGGCGCTGTTACAGGAATTGTTTGTTTTTCTTAGTTGTGTAATTGTGCTTTTTTTCTTTGTCTTAGTTACGTATTTATAACGCGCTTAAACACTCAGAGGTTTCTAAGCGCGGACCCGGGGATCGAACCTGTTGTTGCTTTGTGTCGTCTTGCTTCCAAGACGACGCGCACGCTGCCGCTGAGCTATCCTCCCGGGACGCGCACCATGCTAAATTGCGGTTTCCGAAATTGCCGGTTGCCAGGCTGGTTTCCAGCCAGTCCTAGCAACCGGAGCACAGGATCCGAAAGTGGTGCTTTCGAAAACATCCAACAACATGAGAACAGGTGGTAATTACCGAAATTGTAGTTAAGACTCAAAACCACTTTTTCAGTAATAAACACCAGGTTCAGAATCAGGCCCTCAGATTGCAAAGTGCCTCCAATGGTTGTGGGCGGTAATGCATTCTGGAATGCCCAGGAAGTAGGGGAAAGAATGATGTGAGCTCGGTATTACCCACTTCTGCTTAATGGCAATTTCGCCGACTTTTTTTGCTGCATTTTTTGCCGCTTTTTTACCACTAAAATATAGACAGCAAGTTTGGGTGAGGTATATAGAAAGGGGAGTGAGGGGCATGAGGGGGAGGTGCATTGAGCCTCGCCATGCTTTTTGTGGTTAAAAAATTAGTAAAATCAGCCCCCAAAAAATCAGCAAAATTGCCACTCTGCAAACAGAATGTGAATAGACCGTTGCACTCTCATTTCCCACATGTCATACATATGAAGTAGTTCCTGGGAAGCGGATATAATTGAGAGTGGTAGGCGGGGGAGTGATGCATCGTGAGTAAAAGAAACTGCTGGAAGAGGAATCCGGTGAGCTGAGCAAGTCAGCACAAGCACTGCATCATTGTGGCACTACGGGAACATTTTAGAATGAGTCTGCGCCCAGCTCTGCTCCCCTGAGCAGGCTTACTTCACTCCGTTCCACATTTTTCAGACAACCAAACCCGCAGTATGAAGCATCCACTCTTTCTCTCTTTCTGTAAAAGAAATCCAGGGTTCTGCTGACAAAATATTGTTGCTTTTTGTTTAAACAATGGGAATTTCAGGGTACCATTGGTCCCAGAGTCAGAATGCCCAACATACAACTCAAGCGTCAATACAAATATTTGTAATCAATGAACAATTTGATGGTGGCCTTCTCGGCAAACAAGCGGCACTTCAGCCCTTGCATGATTGCAGCTGCTTTTACCAGAAGCATTCATGTTCCCTTTGCAATGATCCTTTCACTTGTCCATGAAAAACTTCAGCTACACTGAAAAGTTGACGTTAATTTCACATTTCTTTCCTGCTGTCCTGCTGAAGGCCTATAAAGTAATCTAACAGGACCGAAATAGTTGTCAAAAAAGTGCAGATGTTTGAATAAGAAATACATGTATGTGTGACATAGATTCAGAAAGATTCTGTTCTGATCTTGGTGATCCGCCTTGATGGTCGTGCAGTTATAAACTACCTCCGTCCCCAAGTACCGCTCGAGCAGGTAAAGTATACTGCCCTAGCAATCTTTGAGGCCACAGGTGATGAGTGGCGTCGTCAGTCAGATACCGGGAACACCGGAAGGACCCCTGAGTGCTGTAAGGCAAAGGTTAGGATCAGGTATACTTTGAACAATAATGGCAGTGCAAGCAAGCATGGAAAAACGACAAAGCTTACCCTGGGGATGATAGGACAGGTGGGAAACCTGAATAGACAACGAGGGAAGACCAACAGCAGGCTGGGATGTACTGCAGTTCCTCCAACTCACACCGGTAGCCAGAGCGTGACCAGATAGCAAGTCCATCCAAGGTCCAGGTGGTGAACCCCAAATGACTCAGGAGGCAAAACGTGATAGACAGGAATTGTGTGGTTAGAAGTTCGCCAAGACAAAAGGGTAATCCAGAGCAATTCCAGGGCCAGAAAGGGGGGTCAAGAGTTCCAAGGGTCCAGAAGATACGTCGAATCCAAAGGGAAATCCAAGACAAGTCCAAGTAACGTTCCGTGGTCGAGTTCCAAACTGTAGCAAGAAGAAAGAGGGAAATGCCGAACAGGTCTCTGGTAGAAACAGCTGTGAAGCACTGAGTGTTTCCTCTCAGCTCCTCTTGAAGGAAAGTTAGATCACGTGACAGGGCACATGACCGCACAGGAGCGTCACGTGAGGTCGGACGCCATCAGTGATTGGTGTTTGTCCAATGTGGACGCCGGCGTCGGCTACAGATGATCCCGTGACTAGTCACGTGATCGTCTGAGCGAGACGCGATCGGGTTCCCCCGTGCGCGGGAGCTGGAGCCGACGACACCGGAGCCGTCGGGCATGGATGAGACGCCAGGGCAAGCGCCAACACGGAAATGGGCGGAAAGAGGTGGTTCTGCCCCCTCGGACATCCCGCCTGCCGTGTCTTCCCCGTTGGTGTGGGTGGTGGGTACAGGAACGGATGGTGCCGGGTAAGTGTCGGGAGGAGGGCAAGATCGAGGACGTGACAGAGCCCCCCCCCCAAAGGCCCACGACCGCGTGGGCTCGAAGGATTGTCATGATGAAAACAGGCCAACAAACGGGGGGCATGAACATCCTGGGAAGCAACCCACGACCGATCCTCAGGGCCATAACCCAACCAGTCCACCAAGTACTGCAGGACACCCCTATGGACACGAGAACCCAAAATAGCCCGGACCTCAAATACATCGGGAGAGGAAGGAGAAGACCCAAGGGCCGACCCCTGCGCGATTTGCCCTGGGCACACACCGCACAGGTATTGACGTAGTCTTGTACGTCACGCTTCATCGTAGGCCACCAGCACCAACGCTTAAGGAGGTCTAACGTGCGAAGTTGTCCGGGGTGACCGTTGATGGCAGCGTCGTGGGACCAGGTCAGCGCTTGGTTCCGGGTTTCACTTGTGGGTAGAAGGAGTTTACCCCCATGAACGAAAGGCAGCCCATCTTGCATGACCGAGTCCCATTCCGCCAGTGATTGCGGGTACTGAGAGGCCCATTGGCGGATAGTTGACAACAAGGAGGGAGTCGGTGTGCATAGACAGATTACATGATTCTTTCCCAACAGGGTGTCCGGAAAAAAGGGAAGGGTCTCCCCCCCAGGTGAACGGGACAGGGCATCGGCTTTACCGCGTCCAACACCGGGCCTGTGTTTGACCACAAAATCATACGCGGCAAAGAAAAGATGCCACCTAACCTGGCGACTGTTTGTGCATTTCAAGGAAGCAAGGTCCTGGAGATTTTTATGATCCGAAAACACTGTGGTTTGATGTTTGGCACCTAGAAGGTGGTGTCTCCAGACCTGTAGTGCATCCTTAATAGCCAGCAGTTCCTTTTCTGTAACCGTGTAGTGTAGTTCGGTAGTCGTGAACTTGCGGGAGTGGAATGCTACTGGATGCAAACGGTTGGTGGTAGGACAGGTCTGGGATAACACCACACCTAATGCATAGGAAGAGGCATCTGCTTCGAGAATATACGGAAGGTCGGGGTCAGGGTGCTGTAATACCGGAGCGGTGGTGAACAGGGTTTTCAGTATATCGAAAGCAGATTGCTGAGCCGTGGACCATACATAGGGGACAGAAGGGCTAGTGAGTGCCGTGAGTGGAGCCGCAACCGAAGAAAACCCTGATATGAATCTCCGATAAAAGTTCGCGAATCCTAGGAATGACTGCAGCTGCTTGAGACTGGTCGGAGTCGGCCATTCGTCGATCGCCCGAACCTTGGTTTGATTCATAGAGAGCCCCTTGGGCGTGATATGGAACCCCAGGAATTCGACTTGACTGGTATGGAACGAGCATTTCTCGGGCTTGGCGTAAAGGGCGTTGCTTTGTAGTCGCGACAATACTTCCCTGACATGTGTTATGTGTTCATCAAGGGAAGTGGAGAACACCAGAATGTCGTCTAGATAAACAACTACATAAGTGTTCAAGATATCGTTGAAAACGTCATCCATAAAGTGTTGGAAGGTAGCCGGGGCGTTACATAGACCAAAAGGCATGACAGTGTACTCGAATAGGCCTTGTCGTGAACAGAAGGCAGTTTTCCATTCATCACCGTCACGCATGCGAATAAGATTGTATGCCCCGCGGAGGTCGAGTTTGGTGTATATTGTGGCATGGGTGAGTTTGTCCAGCAAGGGAGTGATCAGAGGTATGGGGTAGCGGTTCTTCACTGTGACGGCATTCAAGCGCCTATAATCGACACAGGGACGGAGGTCCCCTTCCTTCTTCGGAACGAAGAATATAGGGCTTGCAGCCGGAGAAGTCGATGGACGAATATGACCTAGCCGTAAAGCCTGTTGGATATACTCCTGCAAGGTCCGCTCTTCCACCTGAGTCAGGGAGTAGATACGACCCTTCGGGATAGATGCGCCAGGAATCAGGTCGATAGGACAGTCGTAAGGTCGATGCGGGGGTAGGCCTTCTGCAGACCTTTTGTCGAATACGCCTGGAAATCGTGGTAAACAGCAGGTATCCCACCCGTGACAGCCCCTACTGTGTGCGTATCATGGTGGTCAGTGCTGTCCCCTATAGCCATGGATGTGACGCTTCCCAGGATTCCCGCGGGACTGGAGAACTGAGGTGTTGCCAGTAGGCAGTAGTGTTGACATGTTTCGGATTCGAATGAAACCTGACCCGTCCCCCAGTTGATGAGGGGATTGTGCAGCCTTAGCCAAGGAATGCCTAAAATTACTCCAAACTGAGGGGTGGCAATGAGATCAAATGAGATCGTCTCTTTGTGGTTTTCCTGAACAATCAGCTCTAAGGGAGCTGTCTGTTGCCGGATCGGACCAGAGGCAAGAGAAGTACCATCCACCGCCTGGACCGGTTCGGGACATGTCTTCCTGACCAAAGGCAGGGCCAGTGAACCGGCCAAGGCTATATCGATGAAGCAGCCTGTAGCACCTGAGTCTATCACTATTGACACGGCGTGAGAACCTGTAGCGTGTTTCAGAAAGGCCTTGAACTTTAATGGGACTCACAAGATCGAAGGTAGGTTCAGAGGTATTCCGGATAGTTCTCACTCCCACCTCTGATCTTAGGGGCGAGCCTTCTGAAAACCCGGGTTTCTGTTTTTTGGGCGGCGAGGACACTCTTTTACGAAATGCCCGTTGAGACCGCAGTAAAAACAGGCATTGTCCGTTCTCCTGCGCTCTCGTTCGATGTGTGAGATAGGGCTGCGGATCCCGCCTATCTGCATGGGTTCGGGAGTAGCAATGGCCGTGGATGGAAGTGGGAACGAGGATGGACCTTCTCCGCGTCGCTCCGATCGTCTGGCATCGACTTGTAATGTTAAGTCCACCAAATCAGCATATACTGTGGGAAGCGTAGGCACTACAGATAAGGCATCTTTCATGACCCCAGATAAACCCCGGTAATACACCACAGCCTTTTTATTTTCTGGCCAGGAGGTCTCAGCAGACAACTGATTGAACCTGGTGATGAGGGTTGACCGACCCTGCGTGAGATCTAGGAATTCCATGTCTCTAGACTGTGCTTTGTGCCTGGTGTCGAATACTTTTGCCATCTCTTGGGTCAGTAACTCAAAATCGTACAACGCAGGGTGGTTGTTTTCCAGCAATGGATTGGCCCATGTGGCGGCTACCCCAGATAGATGGGAGAGAAGAAAGGCTACTTTTGATACGGAATCGGGGAAAGCCTGAGGACGACACATGAAATGAAGTTTACAGTGATTGATGAAAGTACGGTATTTCTTTGGGTCGCCCTGGTATCTTTCGGGAGCAGCCAAGGGAAAAGGGTTTTGGATCACCACAGGAGCAGCCGGGAAGGAAGGGGGTATGACAGGAGGAGGGTTTTGGGGAGGAATGGCTTCATCAAATTCAGCTTCTGCAGGTAAGGGATGGCGTGCACTTAGTACCGTGTCGAGGCAGTGGTGTAATGCGGTGGTGGCAGCGGTCATATCAGCGCGTAGGGTTGCAGTAGCGGTTGCCATGTCGACCCTGAGTGCTGTCACTGCCTGCATTAAAGCCGTCACGGGGTCCCCGGCTGAGGTGTCCATAGCTGGACGACCAATAGGCTTCACAGTCTGTTCTGATCTTGGTGATCCGCCTTGATGGTCGTGCAGCTATAAACTACCTCCGTCCCCAAGTACCACTCGAGCAGGTAAAGTATACTGCCCTAGCAATCTTTGAGGCCACAGGTGATGAGTGGCGTCGTCAGTCAGATACCGGGAACACCGGAAGGACCCCTGAGTGCTGTAAGGCAAAGGTTAGGATCAGGTATACTTTGAACAATAATGGCAGTGCAAGCAAACATGGAAAAACGACAAAGCTTACCCTGGGGATGATAGGACAGGTGGGAAACCTGAATAGACAACGAGGGAAGACCAACAGCAGGCTGGGATGTACTGCAGTTCCTCCAACTCACACCGGTAGCCAGAGCGTGACCAGATAGCAAGTCCATCCAAGGTCCAGGTGGTGAACCCCAAATGACTCAGGAGGCAAAACGTGATAGGCAGGAATTGTGTGGTTAGAAGTTCGCCAAGACAAAAGGGTAATCCAGAGCAATTCCAGGGCCAGAAAGGGGGGTCAAGAGTTCCAAGGGTCCAGAAGATACGTCGAATCCAAAGGGAAATCCAAGACAAGTCCAAGTAACGTTCCGTGGTCGAGTTCCAAACTGTAGCAAGAAGAAAGAGGGAAATGCCGAACAGGTCTCTGGTAGAAACAGCTGTGAAGCACTGAGTGTTTCCTCTCAGCTCCTCTTGAAGGAAAGTTAGATCACGTGACAGGGCACATGACCGCACAGGAGCGTCACGTGAGGTTGGACGCCATCAGTGATTGGTGTTTGTCCAATGTGGACGCCGGCGTCGGCTACAGACGATCCCGTGACTAGTCACGTGATCGTCTGAGCGAGACGCGATCGGGTTCCCCAGTGCGCGGGAGCTGGAGCCGACGACACCGGAGCCGTCGGGCATGGATGAGACTCCAGGGCAAGCGCCAACACGGAAATGGGCAGAAAGAGGTGGTTCTGCCCCCTCGGACATCCCGCCTGCCGTGTCTTCCCCGTTGGTGTGGGTGGTGGGTACGGGAACGGATGGTGCCGGGTAAGTGTCGGGAGGAGGGCAAGATCGAGGACGTGACAGATTCATAGTCTTGTTCCCACCTTCTGATTGGCTTCCTATTCTCCTTATTAAGTTCCTTGCTTGCAGCTCTACGAGTCACGCACATCAGGCAACTGTCAGATGGTTTTCACATTTTCTGAGAGATGTTCTAATATGATTAATTAAAAATAAAATTGGTTTTAGTATCTTTTTGACCATACTTAATAACTGCAGCAACATAGTAAGAAAAAATTTTCTTGGGACTGCAGGCTTCCTCAGATAGATTATGGCATGTTATGGTATGTTGTTGGATTCTATATAGCACAACATTTTCATGGCATCCTAGTGCTTAATAAATAGCTTTGAAAGGCATGCTTTTTTGTCGTAAGACCACAACGATTAAATACTTAAAATGAAACTTAGGGATGATGTTACTGGAATCTCCCCCACAAACGTTGTTTTCTCCCTGGGGGGGTACTTACTTTGATGATATTTATGACCCAATTCCCACTGCGTTTACTGGTTGGCCCTATGATGTATGTGCATATCCGAGATTGGCAAACACTCAGGCAACCATGTGCCCGAATGGCATGAGCCTAGTCACAGTGCACCACTTTGTTCTGAGTACAAGTAAAGACTGGAAGGCTGTTTTAGTTTAGATTACAGTGTGGCGCTTAAGCGCCACCTATACGCTGAAACCAATGCACTTGAGTACAGGTAGGAGGGAGATGGCATGTGAGGAGGGGCCCAAAGCTTGTGGTTGTTGTGTGGTTATTTAACCACCCATTAACTTCCCACGGCCATATTAATCCCCATGGCCATTCCCACCCACAACCTGCCCCTTGCGGTCTAAAACACATTGTCCTGGGATCTCTTTGAGCTTGCTCCACAAGCCTTAACATCAACCGTTATCCTGCCAGGGTTATCTCTAAGCAGTCTTCTGGGAGTTAATGGCTGAATTGCAGCTGTAAATGACTACTGGTGTAATAAACATGCCTTAACCAAGTGTGCAATCAGCCACTTGATGTATATCTCCTTCATTCACTAAAGTATTTTTAAAAGCAAGCTATGAGAAAGCCAACAGTTTAGTATTGAGGTATTAGATAGGTATTTGCCCGTTACTGCTGCCATATTCCCAGGTAATCACTCCATTTTCAGCTGTTGCCATCTTATGAGATCTATGTTCTTACATCGTCCATTTTGTTTTTCAATTTGTTTTTTTTGGACAATTTATTGCCCAAAAAACTCATAGAAATTTTGTATTTAAAATTTTGGGGGGATCCCCCCAAACCCTTCCCGCACCGCTATTATTTACTACCCTTTCCCCACCCCCCTAACCTTTATATCCCCTTATCCAGCCCGCTTATTTTCTGATTAGTGTTTTCAACAAAAAACTAATCAAAACAAATGGGCGATGTAACAGCGTTGACCCATCTTATGCGCATGTAGTGCCATTGTATCAGTGCCTACCAAATGCCTATCCCATACAAAAGCCTAAACTGTTAGCTTTGCCAATGAATGTTTTTTTCCTGATACTATGGTGGACTGGGACAATCCTGTGTTTGCTGGACCGCAGTATGTGCTGACAAGCACCTCCCCTTGCCTGACCGTACCTTAAGGGCTTACGTGTATTAAGGATATTTCTCTTGTTCCCTTTCTCTCCCACAGTCAAATTGCATGATCTATAACTAAGACAGCTCCTCACTACAATTCCCTCCTGAGGAACCATGCCTGATCCAAGCATGGGGAAACACCTGTAGAGGGTACTAGAAGGAATTAGAGGGTGCCAGTAAGAAAATATGTGTCACACCGCGGCCGTGGAAACTCTGGGCAAGATGGAGGCGGTATTAAACCCCTCTACAGGTCTGCTTGACGCTCTAGTCGTTTTTGGACCGGCAGGTATATAAGGAGGCCACGCCCCCTGCGAGTCGCGTTGCAACTCGCATTCGTCGGTCTTTGGACTTTCGCCTGTGCTGCAGTGCCTCTCTTACGAGAATTCCCTCGTTACCATTCCTCCCGGAGCCTTGTTTCTTCCCTGGTCTTCCCCTCTCGTGCATATCCCTTCTATTGCCTGCCCTGCCTCTTTTCCGGTCTTTCTTTCCTTCGCTTCTCTCAGATGTCGGTCAGCCTCTCCGCTGCCGCTTTCCCCGACAGTTCCGATTGTGCTTACGGGTCTACCTTGGGCTCTCAAATATCCGTCCGCTGTGTTTTCGGAGCGGTCACATTCTATTCCGAGTTTCACCCACTTTCCATTCTCTCTCTCTCTCTCTCTCTCTCTCTCGCTCTCTCTCGCTCTCACTCTCTCTCTCTCTCTCTCTCTCTCGCTCTCTCTCGCTCTCTCTCTCTCTCTCTCTCTCTCTCGCTCTCTCTCGCTCTCTCTCTCTCTCTCTGGCTCTCTCTGGTTCTCTCTCGTGCTTGTTATCTTCATCATATTAATTCCTCTGGATTTCTCTTGGTGGCTTTCCCTATTTCTTTCAGCCTCCTGTCCTCTTACCTGTTTGCCCTCTCTTTGGGGTTGTTCCTTTGTACCAAGGGTGCTGCCGATCCCCATTCCCATACAGAGCTTAAGCTTGGAGCTAACCCTTATCCAGGAAGATCAGAGACTTCTATCAGTTTTCATTCGGATTTTCAATTTCTCTTTTGATACACGACTATACCAGCCTCTCCAATCTTCACATCGGATCGGCCAATATCATCTGCTATTACACAGGGTTTTTTCTGCCATATCTGGCTTTTTCCCTGTTTGAAGGGACGGACTCCCTTGGGTTCACCTGACTGCCAGATCCATAGGCGGGCAAGGTGGCCTCGGGGGGAGACCGTCCCTACCTCTTCGAACGCAAGAAGGGAAGAAGGACTGTCAAATCGAGTGACGAAGGAGAGAATCCCACGAAGGGAAGAAGAAGGAGACAGAGGACATCAAACCCCACTGAAGATCCAGGTGAGGAGTCTCAGGGGGAAGGAACTTCCGCATACACTGACAGATTTCAACGCCCCCCAACCAACATGGCCTCCTTGGAAAAATACCAGGAGATGGTGACCGCTATTCAGGGCCTTCAGGCTGAGGTTCAGAATCTCCGAACTGAGAACATTAACCTACGCCGACAAGTAGCGGCACGAGAAGATTCCCGAGGCGATCTACCTCCCCTGACCTTTTCCTTTGGGAAGTATGAGGGCAGTCCGAAACTCCTAAAGGAATTCCTGAACGCCTGTATGATTTACTTCACGTTTCGACCAAAGGCATATGAACTGGATAGAGCTAAAGTTGGGTTTCTTGTTTCCAACCTTGTGGGCAACGCGTTGGCCTGGGCAACTCCGCTGATAGCACACTCGGATCCTGCCATAACGGATTACTCTCAGTTCACTCAATTGATGCGTTCTAGATTTGAGAGACCAGAGGTCCAATATTCTTCCTATGAAGCCCTTCTAGATCTCCGTCAAGGTAATCAAGATGTACAGACTTATGCCTCTACCTTTACTAAACTGGCCACAGACGCAGGATGGCCAGATTCGGCACAGCAGACCCTTTTTCATCGAGGCTTACATGATGAGCTTAAGGATGAGCTAGCCAGGATGGCGCGTCCTACTTCTTTTCAAGAGTTGGTTACGTTGTCCCTGCAATTGGAGTACAGACTCCAGGAGCGGAAGTTAGAAAGAAGGAGGTTCAGACTTCATCCTTCAGGAGGGATTCCCACTGCAAGCCCTCCAAACCGACCACAATTGGATGAGCCTATGCAAATAGGAACAACCCGAGGTCCTTTGAACCCCGAAGAACGCAAAAGACCTGGGTCTCTGCATGTACTGCGGATCTTCAAAACATTTGCTTCGGAATTGTCCCGAAGTACCCCCGAGACGCTCGGGAAATGCGCCTCCCCGGTCTTGAGCAGGGAAAGGAACCGGGCAGAGTTGAAGAATCCCTGCAATTCCACCCACCAGGATAATTCTGTTGGTGCTCATAGCCTCATGGTGTTTACGGTGCGCCTTACATTTGAATCCTCCCCATCAGTAGAAGTCTTAGCAATGCTGGATTTTGGTGCGGCCGGAAACTTCATTGATATCCAGTGGGCTCAAGAACAAGGCAAACCCCTGCGCCAGAAAGCCTGCCCCTTGCCTGTAGAAGGGGTAGATGGGGCACCCCTTTCCTCCGGTCCCATTATCAAGGAGACAGTTCCGGTTAACTTGTCCTTGTCTCAGCACCAAGGACAGATCATCTTTGATGTGATTAGAGCAGCTCATTTCCCAGTCATCCTGGGCATACCCTGGCTACGTAAACATAATCCCAGGATTGATTGGTCGGCTAATACCATATGTTTTTTATCACAGTACTGCTCGAAGGAATGCCTACCGCAAGCCCCTCCTTTGATGAGGAAAGGGGTAGCACTCTCGACTTCCACAACAGTGGTCCAAATGATCCCGCCGTGTTATCAAGAGTATGCTGAGATCTTCGAAGACAGATTACCCCGTACTTTACCCCCACATCGAGCTGAGGACTGCACAATCGATCTAAAGCCTGAGGCGTCTGTTCCTTTCGGTCGCATGTACCCTATGTCACTCCCGGAAAGAAGAGCTTTGAAGGAGTACTTGGATGCCAATCTTCAAAACGGTTTAATTCAGGAATCCCACTCTCCGGCAGGGGCCTCAATGTTCTTCATCCCTAAGAAGGGTACCACGGAATTGAGACCTTGTATAGATTACCGTGGGTTGAACAGCCTGGCTATCCGGGACAGGTACCCTATGCCCCTCATAAAGGAGGTGCTTGAAGCAGTGGAAGAAGCCTCCATCTTTACCAAATTAGACCTTCGAGGAGCCTATCATTTGTTGAGAATAAGAGAGGGAGATGAGTGGAAGACGGCATTTAGAACTCCTCTGGGACACTTTGAGTATAGGGTAATGCCCTTTGGACTTGTGAATGCTCCTGTCATGTTCCAACGTTTTGTAGACAAGACCTTCTCGGATATGTTATATACCTCAGTGGTGGTCTATTTAGACAATATTCTGATCTTCTCTTCCTCTCTCTCTGAACATTGAAGGCATGTCAATCAAGTCCTTCAAAGGCTGAGAGAACATCAACTACTGGTTAAACCAGAGAAGTGCGTTTTTGAAGCCTCCTCAGTATCCTATTTAGGGTTTATTCTTTCTAAGGAGGGGGTGCAGATGGATCCCGAGAAGTTGAGGGCGGTTCTTCAATGGCCCACTCCAAGAAATCCCAAGGATATACAGAGATTTCTGGGACTATCTAACTTTTATAGAAGATTTATTCCTAGCTTCTCAGATATTGTCCTACCAATCACCCGTTTGCTCAAGAAAGGCCAGACGTTCGGATGGGATAAGGAGGCAGATCAGGCCTTTCAACTACTTAAGAGGACATTCACTACCGCTCCCATCCTAGTGCAACCTAATCAGTCTCTTCCTTTTGTGGTGGAGACGGATGCCTCCGGAGGTGCCATCGGAGCTGCTCTTCTGCAATCAGGCAAGGATGGAGCAGAACATCCGGTAGCATATTATTCCAGAACTCTTACACCTAGTGAGAGGAACTACTCTGTGTTGGAACGGGAATTACTGGCGATCCGTTAGGCGTGCATTGAATGGAGGCATTTACTGCAGGGGGCTGCCCATCCTTTTCTGGTTCGCACAGACCACCGGAATCTAAAGGTTTTGCAACAGATGGAGTGTCGCAATTCTCGTCACGCCCGATGGGTGTATTTTTTTTCCCAGTTCGACTTTGAGATAACTTACCTTCCAGGAAAGGAGAATGCCTTAGCGGACGCTCTGTCCCGCAGCCTGGAGCCCGAAGACGATCAGGGCCTGGGTGAGATACTCTCTGGTAAGAGAATCCTAGGAATGGTCAACTCCTTCATGCAAGAAGTAGAGCGCTCTAACAGTCTCTCAGAAGTCTCTCCAGACCATTTACCCCTCATGGAAAGGAGAGAGAAGATATACTTTCATCAGGGTTCACTGTATTTACCGTCCAAGAAGCTCCAGACACAAGCCTTGTTCTGGTGCCATGACCTTCCTTCGGCAGGACATAAGGGCCATGGGGCAACACTACATCTGATATCCAGATATTTCTGGTCGCCGACGATGGACCAGGACGTCAGGACATATGTGATGGCTTGCCCGGTATGTGCAGATAATAAACCCATCACTCATCGACCCTTGGGTCTGCTCCAACAAGAACCTCTACCATCGCAACCCTGGGAACACATTTCCACTGATTTCGTCGTGGATCTCCCTCTCTCTATGGGATCCACAGCAATCATGGTTACGGTTGATACATTGAGCAAGATGGCTCATTTCTCTCCCTTGCCTGGCCTGCCTTCTGCACCCGAAGCAGCCGAAGTATTCCTGAGAGAAATAGTGAGATTGCATGGTCTACCTCGGACCATTGTGTCCGATAGAGGGTCCCAATTTACATCTCGATTCTGGTCAGCGTTATGTAGCTCTTTGGGTGTAAAGAGAGCTTTATCCTCTGGTTATCATCCCCAAAGCAACGGACAAACAGAATGCTTAAATGCCACTCTCAAACAATATCTCCGTTATTTTTGTCACCCAGAACAAGATAAGTGGAAGTCCTTTCTAACTTTGGCAGAGTTCACTTACAACAACACCAAACATTCGGCAATTGGCTTCAGCCCCTTCTACTTCACCTACGGATGTCATCCGAGACATATACCTCTCTTTGGGGTTCCTCCAACGACAGTCCCTTCGGTAGATCAGCGCCTTTATGATCTTCATTCCATCCAGAAGGAGGCTGCACAGAAACTGGAGGCGAGTAGGATTCGATACACGAAGTATGCCGATAAGAAGAGATCTCCTAACCCCAAATGGGAGGTGGGAACTAAGGTCTGGTTGTCAACCAAATATCTCCCACGTTGGGTCCATCCTGGTAAATTCTCAGCCCGCTTTATAGGCCCATTTCCCATCTTGTCCCAAGTAAACCCTGTGGCCTTTCGATTACGACTGCCATCCAGTCTGAAAAGGATACACCCTGTTTTTCATACCTCCCTCCTGAAGACCTATCACCCAGATCCCATGGGCCGTCGTATACCCTCCTCCTCTATGCTTCAAGATCCCGAACCTGAAGAATATGAAGTGGAGAGGCTGGTTGATTCACGTTATAGGTATGGAACTGTACAATATTTGGTCCAGTGGAAGGGGTATTCTGTTGCAGAATGATCATGGGAACCCAGATGTCATATCCACGCCCCACGACTTCTAAGACAGTTCCATCGCCTACATCCGGGAAAACCCAGGGGAGAGTCGATGAAGAGAGGGCATACTGTCACACTGCGGCCGTGGAAACTCTGGGCAAGATGGAGGCGGTATTAAACCCCTCTACAGGTCTGCTTGACGCTCTAGTCGTTTTTGGACCGGCAGGTATATAAGGAGGCCATGCCCCCTGCGAGTCGCGTTGCAACTCGCATTCGTCGGTCTTTGGACTTTCGCCTGTGCTGCAGTGCCTCTCTTACGAGAATTCCCTCGTTACCATTCCTCCCGGAGCCTTGTTTCTTCCCTGGTCTTCCCCTCTCGTGCATATCCCTTCTATTGCCTGCCCTGCCTCTTTTCCGGTCTTTCTTTCCTTCGCTTTTCTCAGATGTCAATCAGCCTCTCCGCTGCCGCTTTCCCCGACAGTTCCGGTTGTGCTTACTGGTCTACCTTGGGCTCTCAAATATCCGTCCGCTGTGTTTTCGGAGCGGTCAAATTCTATTCCGAGTTTCACCCACTTTCCATTCTCTCTCTCTCTCTCTCTCTCTCGCTCTCTCTCGCTCTCACTCTCTCTCTCTCTCTCTCTCTCTCTCGCTCTCTCTCGCTCTCTCTCTCTCTCTCTCTCTCTCTCTCGCTCTCTCTCGCTCTCTCTCTCTCTGGCTCTCTCTGGTTCTCTCTCGTGCTTGTTATCTTCAACATATTAATTCCTCTGGATTTCTCTTGGTGGCTTTCCCTATTTCTTTCAGCCTCCTGTCCTCTTACCTGTTTGCCCTCTGTTTGGGGTTGTTCCTTTGTACCAAGGGTGCTGCCGATCCCCATTCCCATACAGAGCTTAAGCTTGGAGCTAACCCTTATCCAGGAAGATCAGAGACTTCTATCAGTTTTCATTCAGATTTTCAATTTCTCTTTTGATACACGACTATACCAGCCTCTCCAATCTTCACATCGGATCGGCCAATACCATCTGCTATTACACAGGGTTTTTTCTGCCATATCTGGCTTTTTCCCTGTTTGAAGGGACGGACTCCCTTGGGTTCACCTGACTGCCAGATCCATAGGCGGGCAAGGTGGCCTCTGGGGGAGACCGTCCCTACCTCTTCGAACGCAAGAAGGGAAGAAGGACTGTCAAATCGAGTGACGAAGGAGAGAATCCCACGAAGGGAAGAAGAAGGAGACAGGGGACATCAAACCCCACTGAAGATCCAGGTGAGGAGTCTCAGGGGGAAGGAACTTCCGTGTACACTGACAATATGCAATAGAAATGCAGCAATAAGCACAAAATGTACCAAGAAGAATTGTTTTGAGAGGGTACTAGAAGGAATTAGAGGGTGCTAGTAAGAAAATATGCAATAGAAATGCAACAATCAGCACAACGTCTAACAAGAAGAATTGTTTTGAGAGGGTACTAGAGGGTATTGGAGGGTGCCAGAAAGTAAAATTGCAATAGAAATGCAATAACCAGCACAAAGTGTACCAAGAAGAAATGCTTTAAAAACCACAGTAAGACATGAAAATGAAAATGAAATTGTTTTTTTCAAACAAATAGAAATCAGAAAATTAAACAATATTCATCAAAAATGGAGCAATTCTATAAAGTTTTTGAACATTATATACAATTTGGAGCGCAAAGTGGAGTGTCTGTGATGTTTGTATGTTACCTACCATAGACTAGGCTGGTCGGCCCACAAGCTCATTCTTACATTGGGTCTGTTTATAAGTTTGCCGGTCCGGAAACAACGGTGCTGGTAAGCCTACTGGCACCGTTGTTTCCAGACTGGCAAACTACAAGTCTGCCTGCCGGAGCCACTGTGCCCACAGGTCTGACCCTGCGGGGGGCAGCGACCACGGTAGGCAGACTTGTCATGGGAGCTCCTGTGTCACCATTCCCATAGAGTCCTACAGGACTGTATGGGAATGGGGTTTAACGAAACTGCCGGTGACCTGATTTCCCGGCCGCTAGGGTTGTAATCCCCTGGTTTTACCGGGAAGTCAGGCGCCAGTAAGTCATTCCCAGTCCGGCGGCAAACCGCCAGTAGCACCGGCAGGGTTACCGCTGGACTCGGAATGAGGCTCATTGGGCCTCATTACAAGTTTGCCAGTCCGGTAACAACGGTGCCGGTAAGCTACCAGTTACCGGACCGGCAAACTACGAGTTCTGCAAGCGGGTGCCCTCCCACCGGCAAAGTCTGACCTGGCAAGTGGAACGACACCTGCACGCAGACTTTGACGGATGCACGGCACTGTTGCACACATCCTCGGCCATTCCCATTGAGTCCAATGGGACTCGAATGGGAATGGGGAGTTTCATTTTCTGCCTCCTGGCAATAGGGATCGCCGGAGCTGTAATGCCCCGGTAATTCCCAATTGCCAGGCGCTGGAATGTTTTACAAGTTCGGTGGCAGCCTGCCGGTTTTACCGGCACGGCTACCGCCAAACTTGTAATGAGGCCCATTGTCTCTGTCTAGTACATTCGCACAGACTGAGGTGGTATGTGTGTGGCACACTAGAACGAAGTAAAATGCTCTCTGTGTGGTGCAAAGATGTGCCTTGCCTGGCACCCTAGCACATACTCGGATGCTATGTGTGTGGTAAACTGGCACAGGCGAGGATTACCTATACGTGGCACACGGGCACAGAGTCAAATGGAATCTCTGTGGTCCGCTATGCCAAAGACAGGGATTTCTTGGTCGCTGTGTGGTACAGTGGCACAGAGCGAGATGGTCGCGGTATGGTACACTGGCACAGAGCGAGATGGTCGCTGTGTGGTACAGTGACACAGAGCGAGATGTTCGCTGTGTGGTACACTGGCACAGTGCGAGAGAGCATGCCTCTGTAGGGCCCTAGTCCCGCCTGGGAAGGCCTTCCTGTAGAGCCCTTGCACACTTCACTGTGTGCCACGCCAGCACAGTGTCAGTGGTGCACGAGCACACATTGAAAGGGAACCGTGCGATGCACGATCCTCCCTGCAGGTGGCGTGCGTGTGGGCCTGTCCAGCTTTGCAGCAGTGTCATGTACACATGCGAAGAGGAAGCGGGGTCTCTGGAGGGGTGGCCTGTGGGCTTCAGCAGCTCGCCACAGTCTCTAGTTAAAGGTTAAAGGGATATTTTTGTCTCTATTGACAGGCGTGCTTAAAGGTGGAAGCCTGACATTCCCCCTAGTAACCTGGATCGTGCAGGAGTCTTCCTCCTGGAACACCGCTGGCCCCTCTCCTCCATCATTCACCTCCCCCTCTCGCACCCGCTTTCCACCCTTATATTTTACCGCAATGCACTCTTCCGCACTCTACCACTTTTGTTCTCTCACTGTCCTTCACTTTTTTCATCCATAATTCGCCTCCTTCCTTCTATAAATTGTTAATCATACTTTTCCCCCTCCATTCCCTTCCTTATTGTCTTCTCTTTTCTTCTCTCCGATCCTCTTTCCTATTCTCCCTCTTTCTCTTTTTTATGTTCTCCTAAACCCTTTCCTTCGTCCCTCGCTTTATTTCCTTTGCAATCTTACTAGTTTTCCATCTTTCTGACTCGCATCTATCTTCCTTCCTTCCTTCCTTCCTTCCTTCCTTCCTTCCTTCCTTCCTTCCTTCCTTCCTTCCTTCCTTCCTTCCTTCCTTCCTTCCTTCCTTCCTTCCTTCCTTCCTTCCTTCCTTCCTTCCTTCCTTCCTTCCTTCCTTCCTTCCTTCCTTCCTTCCCTTCCTTCCTTCCCTTCCTTCGTTCTCTTTCTTCCTTAGTCTTTATTCTTTATCTTCCTTTCCATCCTTTTCCTCCCCCCACACATACTCGCCTCTTTTTACTTTGTGTCTTTCTCCCGCTCGGTCTTTCCTTTCTCTCTCCCGCCTCTTCTCTTTCTTTTACTGCCCTACTCTGCCCTTCTCCCCCCCACTCTTTCATTGTCTTCCTCATTCCTCCCATCTCCCTCATTCCTCTCCTCCCCGTCTCTCTTTCCATCCCTGGCCCTCATCTTCCCTCCTTTGCAGTTTCTTTCTCGTGCATGCCTTTTCTTCCTCGTCCCTCTCGGTCTTTCCTTTCTCTCTCCCGCCTCTTCTCTTTCTTTTACTGCCCTATTCTGCCCTTCTCCCCCCCACTCTTTCATTGTCTTCCTCATTCCTCCCATCTCCCTCATTCCTCTCCTCCCCGCCTTTCTTTCTTTCGCTGGCCCTCATCTTCCCTCCTTTGCAGTTTCTTTCTCGTGCATGCCTTTTCTTCCTCGTCCCTCTCCTTCCCTCTGGGGGAAGATGGACACGTAGAATGGGCTGTAGAAGAGGTTGGAAGTTACGTCCAAATAGAGGAGTGCATTCATTGTGTTCGTGGTTTGGATCACCTGTAGGTCTGTCAGTCTACACGAATATGCACGGGAGGCTTAGGAGCCTGGCCGCACACATGGTTTATGTGGGCCTGTGGTTGTGGATGAGCCGAGGAACCAGGACCACCCTTGTTTGCATGGAAGAAAGACTTAAGGTTGGTCTTGGAAGGACTGAGATGGGCGAGATCTGCTTATATTCCCGCGGATCATTTCTGTATGGCCAGGGACAGTGGACATGTTGAATGAAGCGAGTTTATGGCCCTTGGAACGTGCATATGGTAATGGATGTCTCCCCCCCATTAGTGGTAGAAGTGTACTGAAAAAAGTAGTGGAGCTGTGGTCTCAGCAGGGGAGAGGGCAGGTGGATGCATGGTGCAACATGTGACAAGGTGTTGCAGCTGGGGCATTGCAATAGTCTAAGTGACTAGTAACTAAGGCTCCTATTATAACTTTACACTTGCACAGGGACATGAATGGACAAATCCTCGGTATAGAATGGTGAATATAGTCGTAAAAAGGAGAGGAATGGCAAACAGAAAAAAATCAAAGTAGTGGAACACCGTTCCCGACCGTTCCCGCTCACTTCGATCGCTGCCCCCATGTGTAACCCTCTCAGGCTTCCAACCTTTACCTTAATCTGCTCTGATCCATTGCCCTCACAGTCTCCAAGCCCTGGGCGCAGTGACTAAAACTGGGAAGAGTGCAACACATGTACTGTGTAGAAATATTGATTTTATCCCTACTTTCACAAAAAAATTATTCCTTCCTCCTCCCAGTTAACAGCAAAGAATTCTTGTCAGCAGGACACCTGGTTTTCATTCATGGGCTTTCAGAAAGCAAACCAATGCGTTCTGGGTGATGTAGTCTTTTGGTTTCAATTGGATTAATGTATCGGAAAACAGTAAGTTAAAAATCACCTGTTTGGATAAGTGGAGTCTTAAAGACATGGAGTTACTCTTCTGACCACCAGCCTAAAATGGCAAAATCAGTAGGAAATGACCCTGGTCGTCTGGTGATGCAAATGTGTCCTTCCTTCACATGTTCTGCTTCTATTGGGACAGTACTTCCCTCTTTCACCCCTGTTTGCAACCTCCCTTCTCCCCCATTTAGTCTCTGGCCACTCCTTTTTAGTTTTAGGTTTAGATTAGTCGTTTTTCCAACCTACCTATACGGTTTAATAAACACCCTTGAACTGTGATCACTTGTGTCTGTCTTTACGATTGCCACCATGAGTTCCTTACACAACAAACACCCTGATTCACAGAGCGGTGCAAAGTGTATTTCCGGTGCAACGTGACTTTGCACTGCCAACAAAAACCCTGATACACAGAGTGGTGCAAAATGTATTTTGAGTTTGCTTTATGAAGCCTTAACATCAAAGTACCGGTCAGGTTGTTTTAATGGCATTCTTCTGAGATATAATGGTTTAATTGGGCTGTAAACGTACTACTTGTCTAATACAAATGTCTTATCCAGGGCTGCCTTTAACCACTTAATTCATAAGCAGTATGTGTGTCTTTCACTGAACTCCTGTTAAAAACAAGCATTAGCAAAGCCAACAGTTTTGGTTTGTGTATAGGTATTAGATAGGCATTTGCCAAGCAAAAATACCATATGCACAGGTGCAGGCACCGTTTTCGAGCTACTACCATTAATGGCCCGTTAGTACCATTTTGGCAATGCCTGGCAAATACCTTTCCCATATGTACACAAAAGCCAAAACACTTGGCATTTCCAATACTTGTTTTACCTTGGCTTAACATGTGGGCGCTTGCTATTTCCCCAAACCATGTGTTTTCAGGTGCGTGGAAAAATCCTAACAGTTGGCAACATGGGGTGCTCCTGTGCATGTAAGTTTTAAATGTAAATTGTGGACAGGAGAGAAGTGTGCTTTACATTTTTTGGGGGATAAATCATGCCATTTCGTACTGTAACCCTTGGCCTTTGTAATACTTAAAATGCAGATGAAGTTTAAATCCAAACTTTGAAATACATTAGCATTATTGTAAGATCTGAACTATTAATAAGACTTAAGTCTTTCCTAAGACTGAAAAACCTTTCTTTTCATCTAGGCTGGCTTGCTATGCTCCCAGAGCACAGTGGGTTTCCTCTATTGCCTGGCCTTTGAGAAAATCTATCCATATGCGCTATTTATAAGCAACTCCCCAAAGTAAAAGGTTCAAATGATCATGAATTACATCCACTCTAGGGTAACAGGAAAGGCCTATAGCACGGACTACAGACTCCTGTGCGCAGTTTACTTTTTAACTTTATGATGTCTTCATGGTTATCACTCTGTATTATCTTATCGGGAATGTTGAATTTTTTGATATTATTAGTATAATAATGTTTGTATGTGGTGTAAATTGAGAAACCAAATTACTAAAGATTACTGCTCCTCCACCACTCTTTTATTGTCTCTTTCAATCTCTTCTTACCGGTTCATTTTCTTTCCTTTCTCTCTTCCTCTCCTCCTATTTTTTTTATTGGGCATTTGTATGGCACCTATACACAAGTGTTTCCAGGTGGCACAAGACAAGAAATAGGGCATGGGACATAGGAAAAAGAAAACAACAATGACGGTTATTTTTTTTACATTTATTTGAAATGTGTTTATACACAAAGCACTTTTACATTATCTCATAATCGTATCATCATATCATCAAAATCATATCATCAAAATTAATTTTAAAGAAGAAAAATAATATTACAAGGCTTTCTCACAACTTTTGCAATCCTTTTGTTACTTCCTAACACACATATAATCATCATAAGACAGATAAAGTAGAATTTGAAATTTAAGTGCCATTTAGTGCCTCTATTTCTGTTTGGGCTTGACCCATTACCCCATTACCCTATCAATACTGGCAAAGATTATCATCAGGAATTTGACTAGCATAAGTGATAAAGGAGAGGTCGTCATTAGCCTAATCCAGAAGTCAGATGCTATTATTGCAGACAGGGAATTTAGAAAATTATTAAAGTGTGCAATCCACTCCGGCGTCAACTGGGAACAGCAATGACGGTTCAATTGGCCTTGTAACAATCCTTCCGTGCAAGGGCGAAGACAAAGGTGATGAGTGCAGGGGAGGGAGGAGTAAGGGGCAGGGTTGGGAGCGGGTGAAGTGGAGGAGTGGCGGCGCAAGGGGGCGAGCAAGTGCTGAGGGGGGCCAATGAGGGCAACTGTCAGGGGGAAAGGGGAAGGACAGGTGGACCAGATTCCGGCTAGTCAGGGGAAGGGTGCCTGAGGGCAAGTGCCTGTAAGGGATGCTGGGGAGATAGGTCAGGGGTCGTCCGGCCCCTGGATAGACTCAGAAGGGACCAGGCAACAGTTGCAGCGGCGAGGGGACATTAACACGGGAGGAGGAGAGAGAAGGAAGAGGCGCTTCTGTTCCTTGTCCTATGTCCTGTTCTCTCCCCTTCCCGCCCTCATTTCTCTTCTCTCCCACGTCCTCTTCGGCTTTTCCGCTCCCTCGCTCTTCTCCTTTTGCTTCATAACTCCACCTCCCGCGAGCAGATGTTTCGAGTGCTACATAATTTATTTCAGTCCTACTTAATTACACCCTTTAATTAGCAGTCAAACCTTCATCCGGCACACACACACACAATTCCCTGCTGAGCCTTCCTAAGTCACTGACCCATTTAATTACAGATCACTGTTTATGTCTTGGTGCTCAGACAGATACAGGAGCGTCGCTCACTGTACAAAAGGAAACAGGTACCTTTAATAGGAAAACATTTTTAGATGTGTTTTATCATCTGGAAGGAAGCAGATTAGAGCGCTGAGCTTGGAGCAGAGAGTCTGCTTCAGAGCCTTGCTGTCTGCTTGGGTGCAGGACTCTCTCATACTCTTCTTTCCCTGGCCCTCTCTCCTATCTTTTACTGTCTGGTATCTTTAATGACTTTCCTCTCCTTCTTTCTACTCCTCCTTTCTCTGCCCCCTGACATCCTCCACGTGTCAGTTCATTTTCTCCCCCGCTCTTCCCTTTCATATATTTAACATATACGGTTCTGCTTTCCCCGTTACATGAGTCTACAATGAAATGTGTTTTCCTAACTTTTATTTTGTTTTTTTTGTAAGGTGCACTTCTCGAAAAGAGCCCTGAGGGTGCCTGGCAGGGGTATCCCCTGTTTACTTTGTAATTGTAATTTGTTATTTATAACGCGCTTAATACCCAGAGGTTTCTAAGCGTGGACCCCCTGTGTTTTTCCAAGTTGTCTTGCTTCCAAGGCGAGCGCGTTGCCCCTGAGCTATCCTCCCGAGACAACAATTCATCACTTACCTCTTGTATGTTTGCTTCGTCAGACATTTACTTCTTCATGCATTTACCTCGTCTGCATCTTCACATGATCAGGGTGGTAACGGATATGGTAATGTTCGCTGTAAAGTTAAGGCTGCCGTCAAGGGGTCAAGGAGGGGTTAGGCGAAGCATATAGTATGGAATGGTAAAACATTCGTAGAGCGCAAGTTAAGGCCTGAGGATATGTAGGCGCTAATAGAGGGTTGGCCAGTTAGCTGAGGAGAGACACGACTAGAAAAGGTGCATTTTCAGCGAAACTGAAGATGGCCAATAATCTCACGCAAGAAAGGGAGAAGAGCATTCCACAGAGTGGGGGTGAGGATCAAAAAGGAACGTCCACCCAGCCGGGCTTTGTGATAGCGGGGTGTTTTTTGTACGTTTTGTGAGGCTGAGCATAGACACTTAGTGGGGTGATAGCAGTCCAATTTAGCTTGCAGGTAATATGCCCCGATATTGTGGAATACCCGGTGGGCGATACACAAGATTTTAAATTCCTTTCCGGCTTTCACAGGAAGCACAGGAAGCTGTTGCAGCATCGGCCAAGAGGAAGGGCACAGGACAGGGGTAAAGCAACTGGCAAGAATTCTGTGTCCCAGAGAGAACTCGAGTGGGGTTGGGGGAAATCACAAGGACCTCTGTTTTCTCTGATAGAGACACATATGAGTTAGAAAGGAAGGGGGACACAGAGGATCTCCCCCTGTAATGGCAAAGTGAATATTAGAAGAGGTGAAAGACAAAAGAAGTAAAGGTATGAAGCAGTAAATGTGACAAAGTGAATGTATGGCGAAGTGGATGCAGAAGAAGTAACGAAATACATTCCCTGGCAGGATGACAACTAAGTAGGAGAGATGCAGGCAGTTAGTAGAGAGCCTGAGTAAAAATGTAGTTTTTCAAGGTTCGACGAAATTGATAGAAGTTAGTAGATTCCCGAGTACGTTGGGGAACAGGGTGCCGTAAGAAAAGAAAGGGCCCCTGATGGTAATTCGTATGTCTCTAAGAGAGATGATGTTGATAGGAGGGGGCGCAAGAAAGCTCTTGTTAGAAACTCAGAGGCGTCTAAAGGGGTTGTGGGGAAAAAGTCAGGAAGTTGATGCATTGCCATGAAGGACTCTGTAGACTGGCACCAGACCTTACATTTGCATCTTTTAAGGGCAGGCACTAGTGTAGATTGGAGGGTTGGATTCATGTATTACAGACACTTGAGGTTGTTGCATAATCTGGCTGCCGAGTGTTGAAGTAGTTTGCAACCTTTTGAATAATGTGGAGTGTGGCAAAGCGGAGGGCACACCGCCACCATCTGAGTCTCTTTTCCCTTCCTGCAGTCGTGCGCACCACTGCAGAGCTGCATCATTTGAAAACTGATTCCAGAGACAGGGGAAGTCAAACTGGGTGGGGGATTCCAAAGGCAGGCAGCTGCCAACCCATGAAGGAAGACCAGTTGGGGGTCTCATTGGCAATGTCTGAAAAAGATCCTCTGCCAAGTAGCGAGGACCAACAAAGACCATGGAGCTAACATGGGTGACCAGGCTAGCAGTACATGCATATCCACCAGTGTGATCAAACCGGAAGGACCAACGCCCACTTGAGAACCACAGACAATGGGTGTCGCAGGTATGAGGTAATATTGACTACTGCGAGAGACAAGAAGTCGACCCACAAGGCGGACAACAGCGAGCTGGTGGTGAAACCTCCCGAGGGACATGATACGTTTGAGAACCAAAGGCAAACAGACACCCATGAAGCAGCGAAGATGCTTTGAGGGTGACCACCAGGAGAGCCGGGCGAGAAGCTACCAGGGCGAGTCACGATAGAGAGACATCATTTCGAGGATTGGCCTTGGATTGGGGAGGGTGGTGATCATTTTGATGAAGTTGCAGCAACCAGTGGCGTGGAGGTTGCGGGCAGAGTTTGTGATAACTGTTTGAAGGTTAAACTACATTTTGTGAAGTATGCAGGTGAGACCACTGAAGAGTATTGAATCCAAAAAATGTAGGAAGCGTGTCGGTGAGAGGATGCTATAGTACATTGAAGCTAAGAAACTAGGAATCAGTGTGGTAAACTGAAAGGCACTATTGAGAAGTCTAAGGCTGGGACATGTTGAAATCCTTGATGAAGAGAAAGTGATAGAAATGGTTACAAGTGTCTAATGCTTGTGGTAAAGTAAATAGCCGATGAGCACAAAAGTAAAGCAAGGAAAGGGGAACAAGTTGAATCCCGTGAATCCCGTGATTTTAAATTGAGAAAGAGTTATGAAAGATTGGTGAATCTGAAAGCATGTGCTATTGGAAATGTTTGGCCAAATTACTACGTAGAGACTGTGAATCTGAAAAGCATAGGAAGCAAAGGAATCTGTAAAGAGCCGGAACATGAAATCGGGGATTCTGGGAACGGTACTGCAGGAGACCAATGTAAAGAAGGAGGTCCAGAAACCCTAACAACCAGTCACAGGCAGAGCAAAATGAACAGTGATGATAACAACAACAACAGGCACCCTAAACATATTTAAAAAACACGTTAAATGCTCTTGTTTAGATAAACCATTTTGAAATATATACTTCATGTATGGTGGGCGATCTCTGTCCTCGGCTGGCTCCCTCCTATGGAACAGCCTCCCCCTTCGTCTTCGTCTTGAGCCAGACCTCCTCAAATTCGGGAAGCTCCTCAAGACTTTCCTTTTCATCTCCTCCCCCTCTCCCTTCTTTGCTAATCTCCACAATCACTAAGATTGTTGACCAGGGCCCTTATGTCTCCACCTGGGTCCTGGAATCCCACCCCAATCGCCTTCAGCCTTCGCCCACTACCAGCACTTTCCTTGGCACCCATTGGCATATGATAGCACAGGTCTGCACTTATTTACTGGCAGATGACCAATCTTACCAAGTGATCTCTGCCAGTCACTTAACAGCCGCTGCAACTTATTCCCTTGCACCTCCCTCCGTGATAATCCTAGCACTTAACTCCCTCCTCCCCAATCCCCTCTCTCTCTCGGCACTTGCACGTTCTGATTGCTCACAAGGCCTAGTAGCACCTCCTCTCTCTTTCATTGTTATATTGCCTTTCATCCCCATGTTCCCTCCACGTTGCCCCCCGTGGACGCTTTGAAACACAATTTACTTGGTGTATAAGCACCATACAAATACACAATAAATAAATTAATAAATAAATGTGCTGAGAGTTTGATTACTAGAACACCAAAGGAGTTGGGTTCTTCAAATGTGGAGGAGATTGACATAGCCCAATTTAGGGGGGAGGTGCTTGAGTTACCGCTCTGATGTTTGAGAATGAGTAGAAAGGTTATATGTTGCAAAGCAGTTTCGATGGGAATTAGCTTAAGGATAGCAAGGAGTTGATATGAGCCTTGAAAGAGAATGTCGCTCCAAGCCTTTAAGCTTTTGTAGATTTCAAGATGCCATGACCCAAGATGACAACGTTTTGACAGGAGGAGTAGCGATTGAGGATAGCTTTAGGTTATTGAAGTGTTAGGAAATTGGTCTCCTTTATTCATGAATAACATGTTGTCTTTCCTCAATGATAGGATCTGGATCGAAATGCAGGTATTGTGCTCCAGGTGAGTACATCCCTTGCATGGGAATCCAATGTAGGAATGAGTCTCTTGGATAAGTCTCCACCCCTTGGTAGTGGGTGCATCACCTCTAAAATCATGTATCTGAGATGTGCTTTGTTGTGGTTGGTGTCTCTAAAATGTCGATAGACTGGTGATTTGATGTTGGCAGTCCTAATGTTGGACTTATGCTCGGTCCAACGTTCTTTGGCTTTATGTGTGGTTTTCCCCATGTAGTATTTACCGCAGGGGCATCTTAGGGCATCACTGTGGCCCATTTGGCTTTAAAAGAGGGCTGGACCCCTCACTTAGCAGATCATCCGACAACTTCGAAAGGAGTAAGAAGAAGGACTCATTTGGACCCGAGCTGGAGGTACAGTCTACCTTTTTTACAGAAGGTAGACTTGACTGGACTGTCCCTTTTATCATCAGGTAATAATTGTATTTTCGGTGGGTTGCAACTAACCAATGATCCACGACCTTGCGGTGATAAGCCTGCCATTAAGTCCACATTCCAAAATTGGACAAGGAGCTCTTATAATTCACTTGTAGTCCAATCTGTTTGGATCCTATCTGTTGTACTAGAGGTGTGGGGTTGATTGATGGTTTAGAAACCGATATTCATCCCTGGACCACTGGTGCCCCGGAAGTTGATTTTTCACAGTATCCCTGTTACAGTGCGCCAATGGAAGAGTGGATGAAAGTGGTCTGATGGGTCCTGAGCTGTGCATGTGAGTGGCTGTAGCCAATGTCACTCTCCCTTCTCGCGGCACTCCACTGAATCCAGTTCCATACTTCTACAGGGACGTTGTCATTTCCTTCAGGTTTTTTTCTCCAGTGGTTTGCTGGTTCTCATTGTATTTCTTTCCATCTCCACTGATGGGTACTGTTGAGAATTTAAAAAAAAATCATTTTAAATAACCTCAAAATAATACACCAGCATAAGAACCAAAACCTGTGTATAAAGGTTAGCAAGGCTAAAATAAATGTTTGATGAATAAAGGGTTCATAATTGGAGCAGCCCATCATTAGCATGTGTGCCATAACTAGTCTACTCAGGCTGACCACTATAGAATTGTCAGCTTTGGGCTATAAGCCAATCAGTTGCTGCATAATACATGTTCCTCTTTAGATCTTTACTTTATGAAGAACAAAATTCATGTCAGATTTAAAGAAGATGAATGTGCAGCTCATGTAGAATTCTATACTTGTAAGACTTTAATTGCATGTTTTTTTTGTCTTAAGAAGAGCGCGGTCGCCAATTAGAATTCTTTCAGGCTCCACCATAAGTGGATGAAGGAGTCCCCGGTGCTCCTGGCTGGTCCCATACAGTGTTGTCAATGTCCTTTTCCCTCTGCATTCTGACCAGTGCCTTGAGTCACAGCTCTCAACTGCAAGAAACTATCCTGCATATCTCCTACACTAGTGTAGGAGGCCCCCATGGTTGGTGTGGTTGACCCTGAGGTGTGTGGAGGACCCGTGACCTTGACCAGTGACACTTTGAGGGCTACGGCCCACTGCTATGACAGTAGCATGAACCTGACAGTTTCACTGTTGTTGCTGTGTGTATATGTGTTTTGGGCCTAATTCTAAGGCACGTTGGCCATGTTTTCAATCCAAAAAATGAAGCCAGCCCGACTTGCTTTAGAAAAAGAAATAAAACAGGTGTAGACGCAAAATAATAGTGCGCGACGATGGTCACCAGATTACCAATCCAAGAGAAGACCACTGAAGCAGCAATGTGTGCAACTGTACAAGCCTCGTAATCTACGCTCTGCCTCCTTAACTACCATTGCGACACTTCACCATCCCTGTGTGTCCTCTCGCTTCTGCTCTTTCTCTCTTCTAGGTCAACTTGCATGGAATTCTCTTCCCCCCGGACAGCTGAGAAATAGTCCACACCTATTTGTTCAAAGCCAAATTGAAATCCTACCTCCTTGCCTCTTAACCTACCTCTCTTCTGTCTTTGAGCTAACATTTCTCCCCACCTCTCACCTGCCTCTGCCCCTCACTTTCTCTGCCTCCACTGTAACACTTCTTCCATCTTGGTCACATGCCTAACATAGCTGGTCGTACCACCTAGATGCCCTACTCTAAGGTTGGTTGTCCTGAATCTATGTAAGTTCACCCGTGCTTTGTCCCTGGTGACTGTTCCATTTACTCCCTACCACAACCTGGTCAGCATGTCACTCAAACAGGTAAGTAGCTCACTGCCTTGCGTCAAGTCTGATATCTTATCTTTTGTACATTCTTTTGCAATCAAAAGAGCATTGTTCTCCCCTGTATATAAATAAATCCATAAAATGATGCGTGAACATAAAGGTAAATAAACCAAAAGTGTTTATTTACATGCATGTTTGATTGTTCTACAATGTATGCGTGTGCAAGATGTTAAATGTTTGAGTGAGTGTGTGTGTTTGCAAGCGAGATCTGTGTATGCGTGTGGATGTGTTTGGTGAGGGTGCTACATCATATTTATATTGAAAAGGATGACTTATTTTGTTTGTGTAAACCATTCCTCAAAGCTCTGTATTGGCCTTTGTGGTTTATATTGTTTCAGCAACTTTATGAAAGTGTTTTGCAGTAATCAAACTTGCATAGATTGTGGCTGCACCAGTGATTGACAGTGACAATTGGCAGCAGCTTCACGAGAGTGATTGACATTGGACACTATACTGGAATACATTGTGGGTGCAACATGAAAGTGATTTACGGTGTCAATGATGGCTTTTATTTTGGGTGCTGCTGCATGAAAATGACTTACAATGACAATGCTGACTTATGTTGTGGACACCGGCATTAGGAACATGTTGGTAAATGCTCCTGTATACTGTTGTGGCATGGCATCTACTGGATTGTTTTCATGTCTTATTATAGAGAACCTATTGTAAATTGTGTGGCTTTTTACCCAATTTTCTCAAGAATTGTGCTATAAAATGCACCATTTCAACACATATTTGAAAGATGTTCTGGAGGAGAGAACCCCTCCAAAGCCTCCTCCATTGCTTAGGTTGCCCTCACTATTCTTGGTAGCTCACACCAATTTGTATATAAAAATGTTCACCTGCCACCACTGTCCTTGAATGATTTAATGGTAGTACCCCCTTTGGAGCCGCCAACCACCCCCAAAGCCAAGGTACTTGCAATGTGTGTAGGCCTGCATGCTTGGCAAGTTGAAGCCAGTGTGGACTCTGGCTTCTGTGCTGAGCTGTGTTTTTATTTTATTTTTATTTATTGGGTATTTATAATGTGCCTACACAGCACAATGGTGTTACAAGAAAGAAAAAAAAACGTTCCTACTAGGTCTTGAGACATTCGGATCCTGCATGTGCAGACACAAGAATGCAGGGAGGGGGCGCAGAAGTGTAGGTTGGGGAAGGACACTGAAGAAGACAAACAATAACATTCCTACTAAGTCGTGAGACGATTTGGAGCGTGTAAGTGCAGTAACAGAAAGAAGGGAAGAGTGGGAAGGAGGGGAAGAGTAGGTTGGGGAAGGAGAGGGAAGAAGACACAATAACATTCCTAGTAGGTCGTGAGATGATTTCAAGCGTGCAAGTGCAGATTCCTGCATTTGTTCAAGCGTAAAGATAAAATCTTGCTGTGAGCATCTGTCCTCTAAGATAGGGACCCAGAGTTCTGCTGCTGTAGCTGCATTGTACATAGAGTGCGGAGCTTGCACAAATATCCATATATATGGATATATATATAAATACAGTGAAAACACTTTAGTTAACAGAGAGTTAGGATAAACCAGCATCACAACAAAACCTGTTAAATTTGGCGTGTGTTGTAAGTGATGAGAATCTTCCCTCGAAGTCACCCCTGTAGATTTCCCACATGATGTAATTTGTTATCTCATTGTTGATCCCTGGTATCATCTCACATATGTTCTCATGAGCTAAGCTGTGGCGATGACTCTAAGTTAGTATTGACCTCGCTTCCCACACCTGCAAATTCCATAGGTTTTTTGTGATTTGTGTTTTCGCCTTAGCTCTCTCTTAAGTAACTTTTATTCACTGAATTTCAAGGGTTCTGTTGTGCTATATTTTCTCCATGGTGCATTGGCCATGGGCTCCTGCTGTGGCCGCTGGCCATTCTATAAGAATTCATATAAACGTATGTGACCTAGTGGCCATGGCCTTTAGCAAAGGCTCCTCTCTCCCTTCCAAGTAAAGAACCTGATCGGATCAGTCAAGGCCTGCGGATTTACACCAAACCAAAATTGGAATATCTGTGATGTTTTGCACCTAACTTGTTCTAATATGGTGCAAGTCCTTCCAGCAGTTTTCACTCTATGCATATTCAAAATGTGGGGGGAAAGTCTGGTTTGAAAATGTTATGTATTCCCCTAGCAAACTGCTGCATTATAACATTGAGTAGGTACTGTAAACTGCCATGTTTAAACCACTGTTTCTTGCCTGTGCCAGGTGAGGCTCTAGGATTTATTGCATGTCCTTGCAATGAAGTGTGTAGCTATGCTCGCCTTCACATCTCTCTCTGCTGATGTGTTTTCTTTTTGCCATATGCAAGTGACTTTTAGGCTCCTGCTTTCTTAGGAAAAGCAGCTCTAGCAGACGGCAGTCCTCATACAGTAAGCATGCTCGTCTCCCTCTGAGGTGTGTGAACCTCTGAGGTGTATATTCAGTTCAACTAAATGCATCACTTTATGCCGTCCTTCCTAAAAGCAATGTCTACGTGTTTGAGCACGTAACTGGTGTCAATGACGTGTATAGTGGAGCTTTGTTCCCTGCTTGTAAAATTGATCAGTAAGATTCCTTGCTCTGTCTGGACTGGATCTCCCCTTCCATTGAAATGCATGTGTTCCTTTGAGTAAAAGAGAGCAGTGCTCGAAGGGAGAGGGGTTCAGACTTGCACCAAAGTCTTGTACTGTGGTTGGTTTGTTGTTGTCCAGCTGCTTGCTTTTTTTAACTAATAAATTGTTCACCAATCCACCCGAATCGTCTGTGGGCTTTTGCAAAAGGAAGAACCTTTTTCTCAATGGGATAATGAATGGGGGTAGGCCCCAAACAGCATTTTCTTCTTTCTTTTGAACGGTTTGATGAACGGTAAATTGTCCAGCTCGAGGGGCCCATGTTACGCATTTTCTGGGGTAAATTTTATCTAGATTTTTGGGAAAAGTCAATGCAAATTGATTTCATCAAGCCAATTACTCACAAAAATGTTTTGGGTTTCTGGACACAGAGTTTAGTTAACGTGCAACGTACTCATTGTCGCCCACATCCCAACCTATGTCCGCCTCACCACATGCTCAGACACGCTTCCCTTCCTCTGACGTTCAAAGCAGTTACTCATTTTGAAATGCATCCGATCGGGGACCACATTTGTGACTAACGACTCCTCTCTGAATGCGCCAATCGCTTCAGACCTGGCAGGCTCAGCAGGTTTCTCGACTACAAAATAGGAGTTAGATGTGTTTCATTGCTAGTAGCCCACCCCCGGAGTCTTCTCCAGTGCTAACCATGATCCGATGACGCTCCAACCTCCATGTACACAAATTATAACAAAGGCGACAAGAGCGGGACGAGCAGGACGAGAGAGTAGGAGGAACAAACTCATTCTCATGTGCTTTTAAAGGGAGGGAAATAAGTCTTGTTAAAAAGAAATGGATGGTTTTGGTTTTTATTGCTTTTGCCCCTATTTTAAGAGGGTGTACTCCCTCGACGGTCTCCAATTTCCTACCCAATTCCCCATAGAGTGAACAATTTGTTGTTTGGGTATTTTGCCCCTAAATCAAATCCATTTTCGGTTTCAAAGGAGTTTTAATCCCTGTAATTATGTTATTTGATTCATGTAACTTTCCCCCCCCAAACACTGACTTTAAGTCAAACAGGTGTCACAAGCAGTCTGTCTGTGCTTGCTCTAGTGCTGGATTCCCCTGCATCAAGACATGGCAAGGGCATCACGGAAGCTCTTCTCGGTTCCCCGCCAGCACGAGAGCCATCTCCCTAGTGCGTAGAGTTAACTCGAGACCGCAATTGAGAAATTCAATGGGCAACTTGTTGTGTAAGCACCACATGATCAGAATATTGCGTTGCTTAACTATCAGTTTTCTGTTACAGTGTTTGCTTGGCACAAATTGTTGATCAACACATTACTAAAAAATGTGTATATTTGACAGCAAACGCACATGTGCACAATGTGCCAACATTTCTCTGCCCTTTAAACATTCCAGATCCTGTACAATTTCCGGATCCCCTATGAATCATCTTTAGTTTTGGCTGTTAGGTGGCGTTTTATCAGCCGGAACTATTGCATTAGGGTACAGCGAGGGATAAATGACATTGATGGAGTGACACAAAGCTTGTAGGTGTTGTTTGGTTATTTACCCACCCATTGACTGGCCTTACTAATCGCTATGTCCATTCCCACCCAGTGCCTGCCCCTCCGCTCTCAAGACACATCTTCAATGGTGTCTCTTTGAGCTAGCTTTATCAAGCCTTACATTAAACGTTGTACTCAAAGTGCCTGCCAGTATTTTTTCAAAGCAGTCTTCTGAGTGTTAATGATTTAATTGGAGCTGTTAATATCACTACTGGTGTAATAAAAATGTCAGGCCTGCATTCAGGCACTCGATTTACAAGCACTGGGTGTGTCCTTCACTGAAGTCCTGTCAAAACCAAGTATTGGCAAAGCCAACAGTTTTGGCTTCTATGTAAATGCTAAGCATTTGCCACGCACTGCGATTATGTACCCAGGTACTCGCACCATCTTGCAGCGGCTACCATCAATGGGCAGTTAATACCACTAAGGCACTGCCTGGCAAATGCCTTTCCCATGCCTACACAAAAGCTCAAACTGTTGGCATTGCCAATGCATGTTATCATTCTGTTTGGCAAAGTTTCTTTTGTGGCACCTCAATGTCAGCTCATTAAATTAGAACATGATTAAGACCCCCCATTTTCAGTCTCCTACATCGAAACACGACTCAACAACAGTGAATATACTGACTGGGGTTACCATAAACCTGGTTTCCAAAATATGGCGGATGCCACCTCTGCATGTAGCCCGCGTGCCATTCCCAAAGCGGACTGTGTATGGGAGTCTGAGGGCCATCATGGCGGCCACTGCTGTTATATAAGTTTACAAGTCCCATTTAGAGAAACAAAACTTTGTCAACAAAAAAGATGTTTTTGCCTTCAGGATCTATGGGCATGTTTTCGCAGTAGGCCCTCTTGAGATCCTACAACATGGTATCTGGTCATTGCATCTAATGCCATTCCATCTAATGTCATTCCATCTAATGCCATTCCATCAAATTTGTTCCATCTAAAAAATGTGCATTGAATGCATGTTTTTGCTGCGTAAAGGGCTAATTTTTGTTCCGGAGGATTTTAAAGGCTAAACAAAGAAAAAAATGCATTCGATGCAAATGCATTTAGATGCAAGGAATTCGATGCAATGACCATAAACCCTGCAACATCTATGTTGCCTCTTATTTAAGGTCAGTTACACACACAACCACAACAGGATTAAAAGACACGTTATTTGCAATTTCAAAGGATAGCCTAATTACCCACGCCGTGGTGTTAACTATTTGTATACGGTGAATGTAACATGTCATCACAAACCTCATGTGCCAAAGACCACCCGAAAACGTTGTAAGGCGCTTTGTTTGTTTTCTACTCAATGCAGTTATGTCACAATGGCCTTGTGTAAAGACAGCCAGAGCCGGCTGTCTATTGCAAGCAACACCTGCGGATCCGCCAGACTACAGCTGACTGCCGGATCGCTAAAATAGCAGCGACAACAGCAATTAAAATCCCCTGTTCTCCCGCAGCAAAATATGTTTTGCTTATCTTGTTTGGAAGACAAACATTTGTTTATAAAGCCCGTAGCACAGCACCGCCATCAGACAACGTCTCACCCGAGAGAGAGAGAGAGAGAGGTGGGGGGAGTGGGGGAGAGTGCGAACACACACATTGGCGATTGATCGAGGGGGGGGAATGTGTGAGAGCGGGGAGAAAGGAGGATGGGGAGGGAGGAAAGAAAGTGAGAAAGCAAAATAGATGGAGAAGTGGGAAGGTGGGGATTGAGAGCATGAAAAATGGGAGAGAGAGACTTGCGTGAGAGGAAGGAACAGCCAATAGGCGAGTTGGTAAAAGAAGTGAGCGTAGAGGGCGGAAACAGTGAAGAGAGAAGCAAGACTTATGCTGAGTGAAAGGGACAGAGGGGAAAGTAAAAGGAACATGCAGGGAAGTCATCAAAGTAGCACTGGGTTCTGCTGCCGCCCCCTTCCTCCCGCCATGTCCCTCTAACCTTTTCCTGCCTCTGGTCCCCTAGCCGGATTATCAGAGTTATAGCACAGTGCACCGCTGCCATTTTCATGATCTCTCGTACGCTCTGGCGGATATGAAAAGAAAGAGGGGGACAGGTGGGTTTGAAAGTGCGAGGAGAGGGTGGGCATAAAATGCTTTCGGTGCTCTGGTGGCAGGTTCAGTTCAGGATGTTGTGTTTGCTTCTAGGTGGTATGGGTTGGTGGGCGTTCGGGTCTGTGCATCCCTATAGGTTTCTCGGTGTGCTTATGGCGTAGCGTTGGAATTAAGCATGTTGTGGTTGAGTGAGTTCATGGAGGTGATGAGTGTGTTGCTATATGATTTTAGAATTGGTGTTGTGGTGGCTGCATTTGTTGATTCTGTAATTACAATTTATTTCTGTTAACACTGTTCGGCTTACTGAGTCGCTCTGGCTCCCGGCGGCGCTCGCCTGTGGCGGGGGTTGGCCACGAACTGCTGGCACTGGCCACTTACCTCTCACGTTACCGGGAACTGTCGTTTACTCCAGTCTCCCTTGGTGGTTGGATGTCGTGGGGAGCGGTGGCTGGCCCCGATATCGCCCGAACATTTAGCATACCATAGTGCTGGGCCTCGCTCAGTACATGCTGGTTCGTGGTATGCCCACAAGGCTAGCCACGTTGGGACACTCTATCCGGCCGTCTGCCATTGGCGTTGCGCTTGCTTGGGAGCCAGATATCTACTCGGGGGCTTGCTCCCACTGGGATGGTCTGCGTATCTGCTGATTGCCTGGGCCACAGTGTTCAGGCGCTCATCCTCCTTGAGGCTTTGATGATGCACTACACGAAGCCAATGTTGCAATATTTTGCTGCCCTACTGTTATTTCTCCTCTTTCAATTGCACAACTGCAGGACTTCTACTTCTTTGAGACTGGCCCAGTTCCCCACTCTGGGGACACAGGGGGTGAATGCTATATGACTGTCGACACTGTTCTAGTTGTTACGGGACCGCAGGGGCTCGTGCGCGGTCCCCGGTTTCCCGCTCCGCGGGCGGTGGCTTGCGTTATGAGTCCGCCACTACTGTTCGTTTTGCAGCAGAGCCATTTGGCTCTAAGCGTGCTAGTGCGTGGCAACGGCACACCCCATTGCGATTGCACTGTTCTTTTCTGTTTTGCTGGAATGGGTTGGCCCCTGTTGGGCCTTGGGGAAGTGTTGGCCAGGTTGGTGTTGGCCCATCTGCGTGCTGTTAAGGGCGGGTGATGTTTACACTGCTGATTCAAGGTTAGCGGTGCGGGTGGGGGGTGGGAAGGGGGCTGTTTCTCAAAAAGGCACACGAGGTTTCGCGAGGCGCATCCTGAGGTGGCACAGGCGCGCATGCTGTTTTTACTTAGGGAGCTCACACTGTCATTTGTGTTGGGATGTTCACTGAGGATGGATATTGCGGTTGGGGATGGCTACCTCTGAAATGGCTACTGTCATAATGTCCTGGAATATAGGGGGGCTGAGCAACCACACCAAAGCCCGCAAGATCATGGCGTATGCCAACAGGCATAACTGTAGGATCCTGCTCTTACAGGAGACACATTCCAATGGACTTATACCAAGGGCAGTTGCCCCGTCATGGGGTCCCGCCAGATTTTTCACTTCCTATTCCACGCAATCTAGGGGTGTACTCACGATTATTCACAAATCGATTAAGTTTGGGCTGCATAAAAGCTACATCGACCCTGAAGGTTGCTACGTTATACTACACTGCACACTAGTCAATAAGGAATATTTGCTTGTTAACACCTACTGTCCCAACGTGGACTCTCCGGAATTCTTTGACACAATAGCCACCATACTTCTGGGTTTCGTGGGGGTGCATATTATATGGGGAGGGGATCTGAACCTTATCTTGGACACTGTTCTAGACAGAACTGCCACGGGTCCCAGAGCATTGTCTCGAGCGGCGCGCAGGCTGCGGGGCCATATGCAGTCGCTCAACATTTGTGACGCCTGGAGAACACTCCACCCCCAGAAGCGGGAATACACCTACTATTCATCTGTGCATGACAGCTCGTCCAGGATAGATCTGTTCTTGGCCTCTGGCGAGGTAATGGGCGGGGTGGAGGGTGCCGGCATTTTGGCCCGCACACTTTCGGATCACGCTCCAATCACACTGTCCCTAAGACTGGGCACTCCCGTTCCAACAGTCAGCACTTGGCGCTTTAAGTCCGAAGCCCTAAAAGACATCGTGTTTAGGTCCGAAATACTAGCTGATATCGGGTCGTTTTTTGAACTTAACTCACTTCGGGACACGACTGCCGAGTTAGGTGGGAGGCCTTCAAGCTATACATAAGGGGCATGTCCATCTCCCGGGAGGCTGGGGTGCTGAAGGCCATTAGGGCTGCCCTGGGGCGATCTGAGATCAAACTGAAACAACTTGAGCAACGTAACACCACCGGCTCTGACCCCACCATTCTTGCCCAAATCTCGGATGAACTCCATGTATATAACACACTGGCCACCTCCGAAGTCCGTTACTTCAGCCGCCCCCAGGCCGCCAGGAGGTATGGGGAGGGCGACAGGCCTGGGAAAACGCTTGCGACACTTGTGAGGGGGGAGTTGGGCCGGACGCAGATCTCTTCTATCAAAGATCGAAATGGCGATGCTCAGTGTGCGGACCGGAAAATACTAGAGATATTCACTGAGTTTTATAGCTCCCTTTACTCCCAGCCCGTAGAACACACTGAGCAACGTATGCGCGAACTCCTTGGGCAGATCCCCACTACAGAAATTTCCCAGCAGACCAGGGACCAGTTAGACTCCCCGATCACGCTAGACGAGATAGTGTCGGCCATCTCTGACTTGCCCAAACGCAAGGCGCCTGGCCCTGACGGGCTCACCACCGACTTTTACCAGGAGCACATAGCTGTTCTGGCCCCTCGGCTGTTTGAGGTATGGAATGAGGCACTCGGGGCCTCCATCCTTCCCCCTTCCATGCGTGAAGCGGTCATCACGGTGCTGCTCAAACCGGGTAAGCCTGAAGATGAGTGCGGGTCATTTAGACCTCTTTCCCTCATGAATCTTGACACAAAGATCTTTGCTAAGATCATTGCCAACCGCTTTTTGCCAATCATGACGCACCTGGTGCATGAGGACCAAGCGGGCTTCGTTCCGGGCAGGTCCACCTCCCATAATATCAGGAGATTGTTTAATGTCATGTCCCGCATAGATCAGGACGCCCAGGCTGTAGCGGTTACGTTGGACGCCCAGAAAGCCTTTGACATGGTTTCTTGGAAATACATGTGGCTGGTCCTCGAGACAATGGGTATTGGCCCAAACATGATAGGGTTTATTAGACTATTATACACCTCCCCTGTTGCGCGAGTTCGAGTCAACTCACTAACATCTGAGATTTTCACGCTATTTAGAGGCACCCGCCAGGGTTGCCCCTTCTCCCCAATTCTCTTCGCATTAGTGATAGAACCTATGGCGGACTATGTCCGTTAAAGACACTCTCGTAAGGGAATAAGATTGATAGAGGAGCCTGAAATTATATCCCTATATGCATACGATGTCCTACTTTATATTAGAGATCCCACAACTCACCTCAATCCCATATTGAGAGATATCACCCGCATTGGCACCCATTCCGGTTTTACGATTAACTACTCCAAGTCGGAGATCTTCCCGCTCACTAAATCTACCACACAGCCCATCTCCGAATATCCCCTGCGCTGGGCCCCTGACAGCATTAAATACCTGGGTGTGCATGTATCCCTTACTAAACCCACCCTACTTACCGATAATTACTCTGCGGTAGCACAAACAGTTGAGGCTAAAATCTCACGATGGCGCACTCTTCCGTTATCCGTTGCGGGCCGACTGTCCCTGATTAAAATGATTCTGCTCCCCAAGCTCTTATACACCTTCAGTAACATACCCATATGGCCTGGGAGGGCATACTTCACTAAGTTGCACACGCTCTGCGCACAATTCCTCTGGCACTCTGGTGCGGTGCGCAAGAAGTGGACTGACATGGCACTCTCATACAGACGTGGGGGTATTGCTGCTCCTGACTTTGCTATATATTGGATTGCGGCCCAAGCCCAGCATGCCACTCACTGGTACCCTGGCGCCCCAGTACGCCCTCATGTTAAGCTGGAACGGCTGGCATCCGCTGGTATTAATTTAATGACCCTAGTGCTGCACCGACACTATGCTCCGGACTCCCCCGTTGACCCCATTGCTGCGACCATGTTCGCCTGGACACGCATACTAAGCCCATCAGATGGGACCTCCCCGTACTACAAGTGGCTGCCCGCGTGGGCCTTTCCTGGGTTGGAGCCCACGCTGGACGCTGCCTTGGCCCGCCACTGGGAGGCTCTGGGGTATAGGGCATTGTCGGACTTCTATCCAGACGGCAAATTTATAGACCCCCGGACTTGGAGGCCGGGTCACACTAGATCCCCCTTAGAGACTCTTCAATACTACAGGCTTCGCGCTGCGTTCCGCACTATGTGGCCCTCATTCCCGAATGAGCCCCCGGATGACCCGGCAATAGCGTACATTGCTAACTCGGGCGGTGCACGGGGCGTCGTCTCATCATTGTATCATATCCTGCAGGACATCTCCTCTACTCCGGTTCTCGGAGCGCGCAACAAATGGGCAGACGAACTGGGCCTAGAGATACCTGATGAATTATGGGAGTGCATGTGTCTTCACACCCAAAAAGTCTCCCTCAACTTCCGATTTCGGGCCATGCAATATAAACTCCTTAATAGGCTATATTATACACCGCGCAGGACGTCGGGGTTTGCTCGTTCTGAGGTGCGCCTCTGCCCGCGCTGCAAAGCTGCGGACGCTGATCACTTACACATGTTCTGGACCTGTCACAAATTGTCCGATTTTTGGGACGGGGTCCTAAAAACACTTAGTGCAGTAACTGAAACCACTATTGATCCCGATCCTCTGGCAGTTCTATTTGGGGTTTGGAGGACTGAGGAAACTAAGCGCCTGAAAAAGTTTCTAAATATGGGTTGTATGATTGCCAAGAAGTGTATACTCCAGTGTTGGAGGTGTTCTTCTCCCCCGATCCCTCAGAGGTGGTTGGGCCTGCTCACATGGTCACGGAACTGCGAGGAGGACTACTTGACTATGCTGCCGGCCCAATCTCGCCCCAAGAACATTTGGAATGAATTTAACACATATCTCAACAATCAGTGCGAAAGCATGTCGGGGTCTTGTTTGTCTCCGGCCTCCACTCATGCATCGTGATCTCCTCTGGTTTCCTCCTTTATTTGTAAAATATTGCAATCACTGTTGTAATGATAATAAGGTCGCCTGTAAGCAGCTCCACGCTTTACATGATTCATATGCTTGTTGCCTCGATGTCTGTACCTTGTGAACCTCTGCCGATAAAAATAAAAGTTTTAAAAAAAAAGAATTGGTGTTGTGGTAGTCATGTGTGGGTGTTGTGTTTGGTAGGTGTGTGGTGTATTTGCAGGAATAGCGAGAGTTTTAGTAGGGTAAATGGGAGCCTTATGCCCATGTTGAGTCGATTGTTTGCTGTATGTATTTATTTATTTATTTACTTATTTATTTATTTATTTACTTACTTACTTATTTGGAGTTATAGAGCGCCTAGCGGCCCGAAGGCATCGTGGCGCTGTTACAGTATATTCACTTAGTGCATGTTATGACATCTGTTAAAAGTATGTTCACTTGGAGCCTGTTATGACATTTGTTACAAGAGTAAATGTAGACATTAAATGACAGTGTAGAAGCTGTTCCGAGGTTACAGAGGAACAGTGTTAGAGGCAGTACAGTGTTAGACGGTTTAATTAAAAAGCTTATTTTCTAGTGCTTTTCTAAACATTGAGAGGGATTCTTCTTTTCTTAGGTTGAGCGGAAGAGCGTTTCAAGCTTTGGGGGCTAGTACTTCAAAGCTGGTTCCGCCAGCTTTTGCTCTGCTGAATGTAGGGATTGAGAGTAGGTGAGAATACTGGTCCCGTTTAGGTCTCTGGGCAGGGGCCTGGTGTATTCTTTCAGCTAGGTAGGCTAGGCCGGTCTGAGCAAGGCATTTGTGTGTGATTGTGAGGGCCTTATAAGTGATGCGTTCTTTGATTGGGAGCCAGTGAGCGTCTTTCCTTGCCTGGGAGATGTGCTCTCTCCTCGGGATATTGAGTGCATCTCTGAGGGTGCTGTTTTGTGCAATTTGCAGTCTGTTTATGTTGTTTGCGGAAGTGCCTAAGAGTAGGATGTTACAGTAGTCAAGCTTTGCGCCAATTGTGGCTCTGGCAATGTTGAGGCTGTTCTTTGGTGATAGATAGGGTTTGACAGCATTTATGATTTTAGCGGTCAGAGCTGCTGAGGAGGATATGGTGCTAACTTCTCTATCCATTGATAGGGTGGGGTCTAGGTAAACACCAAGGGTTTTTACTGCAGCAGAAGTTGTAATAACCGTGTTCTCAATACTGAAGGAGCTGTATTTGTCGTCTAATTTTTTTAGGGATTCTTTGGGGCCCACGAGTAGTATTTCTGTTTTTTCCCCGTTGAGACATAGGCCATTTGCAGCCATCCAAGCCTGGATGTGTGCATATGTCTCCTGCAGGGTGTTGAGGTCTTGCTCATAGTTACCTGTTAGAGGGAGAAGAATTTGTGTGCCATTGGCATAGTTGGTAAAGGCTATGTTGAAGTCTTCTAGATTGCTGAAAAGGGGGAGAGTGAATAGATTATAGAGCGTTGGGGAGGTACAAGAACCTTGTGGGACTCCACATCCAATGGGTGAAGGAGATGCCGATGCTTGGTCAGCAAAAACTCTCATAGCTCTACCATCCAGGAAAGAAGTGATCCAGGCGGTGGCTTCTTGGGAGAAGTGAGCTGTGTCAGTGAGATGTTTAGATAGGATCTTGTGGTTGACCAAATCAAAAGCTGCCGAGAGATCCAGGAGTAGGAGGAGAGAGGATTTGCCTTTGCCCATGGCTTTGAGTAATTGATTCTTATTGTCAAGTAGGGCTGACTCTGTGCCATGGCGAGGGCGGAAGCCAGATTGCCTTTTACCGAGAGTGTTGTGATCTTCTAGGTAGGACTGAATCTGTAGATATGCAGCCTTGTCCAGAATTTTCAGCAGGAATGGCACAGTAGCAATTGGACGGTAATTGTTTGGGGAGTCAGGGTGAAGGGTGTTTTTTTTTAGTAGTGGCAGAAACTCAAACTTCCTTAAAGGTGATCGGGACAGTGCTCGTGGCGAAGGAGGCATTGATGAAGATGGTGATAAATGGGGCTAAGGCTGTTGCACAGTCTTTAACTAAGTTGGATGGGCAAATGTCTCCTTTACATAATGATGGTTTGATATTCTTCATTACCAGTAGTACTTCAGGAATAGTTACTTCCCTAAATGCGAAGGGTTTAGGTGCGATTTTGATGTGTTGGTTGATGGGATGCTTAGGTGGTGGCAGTTTGGCTTTAGGCAGTTTGGCAGATTGATCTTTGTTTTTGTTCTGGAGTGTTTTGATTTTGTCCAGCATGGCTTGTTGGATGTTGTTACACCATGATTTGTTTTTCTCGGTGGGCTGTGTAGAGGTAGGGGGAATGGTCAACTCATTGTAGATGGCAAATAGCTCTTTGGACTGAGAGTTAGCTTTCTCAATTTTAGCGTTTTATAGAATGAAACTCCTTGTGCGGTGGTTAGCGATATTACTTTTTTTGCAGGACATACCCAGCTTGATTGACGTGACATAGGAGTCTTAAAGGTAATCCCATAATTCGTGGTGTACCTGTTTGTACTGAGCTTGCATGCTTCTCTTAGACTGTGGCTTGTTTTTTAGGTTCGTAAATTAAAGAGCCATGTTTTTAGTGATTTCCTGAGGGTCCGATTCTCCTCAATTGTGCATACTTCCTTGGAGGATGAGCTCCAGAGTTCTTGTGAGATGTATGAAGGCTTTTGAAAACAGAATCAAAATACTGAGGCTGAGTACCCTAAAAGGAAATACACCAAACATGGGTTACAAAGGAACATACAAAGTACTTTATTTTATACTGAATTCAGTTACGAATAACAGAGCAAAATCAGATAACTATCGGCCCTCAGTGCAACACAGCGAACTCCAGCTTGGTTCAGTGTGTTCAGTGAGAGACGCTGTACATTAGAATTCATGGCTCTTATACTATTTGCGAACACGATGTCCAACCCTACTTCGCGTTAATATTCCTCTAATACATTACTGATCTAGGGTTCATGCCTAGTTCGCATATCCACATGTAACTGGTTTGCTTTTAATACATATATCAACAAGCCTACACGGCAACTGTGTGTCCTGGGATTTCCCATGTAGATCTTCTCAAACATTAATACAATGTAGTTAAACAAGTGTTCTACGTTCAGTATTTGAATACATTGTTCTTAACATATGCTCGTGGATTAGTTTCATTGCACGAGTAATCCTTTACACACAGGTCAACGAAGGACAAGGTCTCAGTTCATGACCTCAGTAAGTGGCCTGCAAGCAAGTTACATATTAGCTACATGCAGAGGTCAAGACGGCCATGTTGTATTTCGGAATGACATCGTCCACCATTTTAACTCACAGGGTGACTTTACAAAGCGAACCTAAAATGGCGGATTAACCTGAAATGGCGGCTTACATTGGTCTTAAGGTCAGGACCTTGCAACATGGATTTCTTCGCAAGCGATTTGTTAGCAGCTTGGCGTAGGCTAATATACATATATTCATTGTAATAGGAGGCACAATACACTTTCTCATTTGACAAACCCTCCTTTTGGCCTATGCCAAGTGCTAAACTACTTCTGATCACCTTGCAAATAGCTTCATGCATCACCGTCCATGCATCCTGAATCACTGTTGGAAAATCTATTGCCATTAGGTCATTCGCTAGAATTTCTTTCAAAACATATTCTTTGGAAGTTTTATCTGGGGCATACACTTTATGTCCTATTGTACCTATCGCTTGTGCGCAACATCCCCCTAGCATCGAACATATACCAGGTAGACACTGAATACAACAACATAGGAACAGCAGAATTCCTAAAATGATCAGTAAGACCGAAAGTACCTTCCAACCCCAAGATCGCAAGAAGTCCCAGAACCAAGCGCTATGATCCCAATTTCCCTCCGGAACATGCACTTCTGAACTAAGGACGTGCAGATTCTGTATTGCCTTGAAGATAGTTGGGGAGGAATCTGGTACGAAAACACAGCAAGCAGACCCCACTAATTTACACACTCCACCACTTTCAGCCAGAATGACATCTAATGCCATCCGATTCTGAAGTGCTACTAGTCTTATCGCCTTCTGTTCTAATGTCATATTATAGAATATGTCCGTGGTCCGGTTGATGGTTCTCTCCAGTACTGTCGCTAGTCTTCTGATATCTTCGGAATTCGCTATCTGCCCTCAAAATGGCACAAATGATTTTGCTATATCTCCCAAGATTTGTGCTGGGGTGTCACCATTCTCGTCCCGCCGTGGACGAGCCTTTGAAACTTCTTTTGTACTAGCTATAAATACCCCAGGTAACAGGATCCCTAAATAACAGGTTCCCTGCCAATCCCTGGGCAACCATGGGAATGCGACATTACCGCATACAAAGTAGACAGGTTCGCCTACATACAAAGGTCTGTTTTCCCCAGTCAAATTTGCAACGTTGGCACAACCTAGAAAATCTCCCATTGACTGAGTTTCATTCCTCTGTATGCAAAAAGAAACTGAATCGGGGCTATGGTTAACAGTGTAAGAAGGAGGCATGGCATCCTTATTGCCTATTGGAGCCATCTTAAAGGAAATCAAAGATTGGAAAGGACGAGACAGTCTATCAGAAGGCCTTATAGAAGCAACGTTAGGTTTACTCCTGTTTGCGAAAAACGAGCATCCCAGAGGAGTCAAAACACGTTTCTCAAAACTATCCAAATTGGTGCCATTAAAGTTCCCTGAGATGCTATCATTCCAACGGCCAAAGAGCAATGCTCTAAGAGAAGCATAACAAGCTGTTGTCAAAGATAAAGGATGAATATACCAACCTAGCCCCTTATCCCCGTGTTGCGGCAAATGTGAGCAGACCCAACAGTTAGACTTATTGAAAATGGCATGCGTAGCATTCATGATAAGTAGCAGAGTACTATGGTGGTACATTTGTCTATGCGGAGAGTCCCTAGGAGATAGAGTATGCAAATGTACAAAGGGAGTAGGAACAGTAGGTACATTTTCAGTGAGCAACAAGGATTCTAAAGGATGCGTTTCCTCGAGGTACCATAATCCTAAGACAGTGACTGTTATAAAACCAAATATCATTATAAAAACACAGCAATACGTTTTCGGGGGCCCAGGTATATTGCCATTGTCTTGGTTGGTCACCCCATCATTTACAAGTCCCATACGAGCGGTAGCGGTAGCAGGCATTGTAGTCTTCAAAAGGAAACCCCAATGTTCATTGCTGGTGACCTCCAGGCCACGAAACTTCTTAGTATTTCCACAACCCCAGCCAACAGAATCCCCTTTCTCAAATTTGGGCAAAAACAAGCCCTCGATGATCCTTTCCTTTTCCGAATGCACAGCCGAACCGTGCCGTAAGTCTATTTTCTTGGACGCAGATTGTACCTTGCTTTTCCCGGTACTGATTGATCTGGAAACAGTGTATCGTCACTTCCCATTGGAAGCAAAGTATCAGAAAGAAGTGAAGATGCCGAATTTGAAACAACAGTTTCCGGATGCAAAACTTTTGGAGAGTGTGGAGAAAAGATGGCTGCTTCCCCAAGCCTCACAGGCTCAGAAAGATTCTCCGATACACTCTCAGCGCTATTTACTGCTTTGGGATCGTTGGTTGCAGCGTTAGCGAGGGGTTCTGTTTCTTCTGTATCGTGTGGCACAGGGTGAGGAAGTTTCTTGACGTGGGACGCGTGGACCAATTCTTTCTTCCAGAAACCTGCACCTCTGTTTGGGTGACCAACAGGACTTGGAACGGGCCCCGCCAGCGAGGTGCAAGGCCAGAAGAGCGCTCAAACGTCTTGATGAGCACCAGCTTCCAGGCCATATGCTGTGGCCCGGGCCCTCGTATCGCACAGGTAAAGCCTCTCGACCTGGTGATAAATCAAATACAGGTTTTTAGTCAACTGGCTGCAATAATCTGAAAGTAACACATTTTCAACATTTCTTAACAAACTACATTTAGGAAGGTTCCAGATATTGGCAGGTCTCCCCATTACCACTTCAAATGGAGAGAGCCCAGTCTTAGTTTGAGGGGTTGTACGCATGGATAATAACACGATCGGTAAGGCGTTCGGCCATTTTAATTTAGTGCCGGCACACGTCTTAGTGAGCTTGTTCTTGATAATACCGTTGTGTCTTTCTACTAGTCCGGCGCTCTGAGCATGTCTGGCCGAATGGAATGGTTTGTCGATCTGTAATGCCGCACATATCTGCAGGATTTCAGCAGCGACAAAATGTGGACCATTGTCCAACCAGATAACTCTTGGTAGCGCGAAAGGTGGAAAATATTCCTTTAACATGGTTTTCGCAGTAGTCATGGCTGTAGCATCTTTGACGGGGAAAGCCTCAACCCATTTGCTAAAAGCACAGATGACCACCAGCACGTATTTCATATTGTTGCACCGCTCCATTTCAATAAAATCAAAGTGGATAACTTCAAAGGGGACAGAGAGTGGCCCAAAACTTCCCCTTGGAGTTGTTGTCCCCTTTCCCACATTGTGTTGTAGGCAATCATGCAATCATGGATGTAGCACTGGGCAATTTTCGAAATGTTGTCATTCGCCCAAACTTTCTCTAACATTTTTGTCACTTTCTGGGCACATACATGCGTAGGACCATGGGCCATGATGACCATCATCATTATATACGCGTCAGGCAGTAGCCATTTCCCTTCAGCTATGTCCACCCAACACCCGTCATCATCAAGTTTCCCCAAGCCTTCAGCCCACCTCTTGGATTCTTCTAACGTGGCATCAGCTTAGATATCCTGTACAGACCCAACACCCTCATCCATTGCATAAGCATTTACAGACTCCCTTGAAACATACGTAAGGGGATCGGTAGCAGTTTGTCTAGCTATCTGATCAGCAAAAGCATTCCTTTTTCCTATTTCATCTGTAATCTTTCGATGCGCTGCACACGTCATAACAGCTAACTGAGTAGGGAGCTGGGAGTAGTTGTACTATTAGGGAGCCATATTGGATTTTAGTGCCATGTGAAGTTAAGAACCCTCTCTCTGACCAAAGTCTCCCAAAGTTGTGAACCACCCCAAAGGCATACTGACTATCAATATATATGTTTACTGCAAGCCCTTCGGAAAGTTCACAAGCTCGGGTCAATGCTATAATCTCTGTGGCCTGCGCAGAGTTATGCGTGATTCTCTTGGTTTCCACGACCGTGCTTAATGTGGTGATTGCATAAGCAGCTGTGGATGTACCATCCGGAAGTTTGAAGCAGGACCCATCACAAAACAGCTCTCCTTGCGGATTATCCAAAGGAGTGTCTTTCAAATCAATTCTACCCTTAGTCTCTTGTTCGGTAGTATACAGACAGTCATGTGACTCTTCATCACCGCAAGTAGTGCCTTGCGGGAAAGGTAGGAGTTCAGCCGGATTAAGAACGCAACACCTCTTAATTTGAATGTGAGGAGCAAACAAGATCAATTCATATCTCGTCAATCGTGCAGAAGTGAGGTGTTGCGTTTGGGTTCGGTTCAGTAGAACATCTACAGAGTGAGGCACCATCAGGGTTATGTCATGGCCTAGGACCATTCCCTCACTCTGTTTTACAGATGCAGCAGCAGCAGCTATAGCTCGCAAACATCTTGGCAAATCGCATGCTACAGGATCAAGGGCGGAAGAAAAGTAACCGCATGGCCTATTCTTCCCTGCATGTTCCTGCTTTAATACAGCCAAAGCACATCCATCACATTCATGCACAAACAACACAAAGGCCTTTTCATAGTTTGGTGTGCCCAAAACTGGTGCAGGGCATAATGCAGTCTTGCGTAAATCAAACGATTGCTGGTGTTCCGCGTTCCAGGGCAATGGCGAAGAAATGCCCTTTTTTGTCAAAGCCAACATCGGTTTGATCACTATTGAGAAATCTGGGATCCACAACCTACAGTAAGAAGCCATACCTATCAAGGCTCTAACTTCCTTCTGTGTATTTTGGACAGACATGCCAGAAATGTGTTTTATACTTTCAGGTGTCAATCTTCTTCCCTCCTTTGACAGGAGATAGCCTAAATAGGCGACCTCCTGGCAACAATATTGAAACTTTTTTAAGCGAAGCTTTGTGACCATGCTTAGCTAGATGGATAAGCAATAACACAGTGCCCTCCTTACAGGCGCTCTCAGAATCAGCAGCTAAAAGCAAGTCACCAACATATTGAAGCAATGTACAAGTAGAGGGCAATTCAAGGGTATCAAGTTGTTCTTTCAAAGCCCTACTATAGATGCTAGGACTCTCTGTGTACCCTTGAGGTGCACGGGTAAATGTGAACGAGCGTCCCCCTAAGGTGAACGCGAACAAGTATCTACTATCCTTGTGTATAGAAAATACTAAAGAAAGCTTTCTTTAGATCCACAACACTAAAGTAAGTAGCTGTAGCTGGAATCATGGTTAAGATTGTCGACACATCAGGCACAATTGGAAATTGTGGAGCGACGATTTTATTAATGGCACATAGATCAATTATGAAACGGAATGGAATTGCATTATCTCCTTTCTTGTACACGGGTAAAATCGGAATATTACGCAAACTTCCTGAAATTTCTTCAATCACCCTGCGATGCACAAAATCAGAAACAATGTATTTCAAAGCTTGCTCGCCCTCAACTGAAATCTTATACTGGGGAATGTGTGGCAGCTCAATTCCATGTTTCAAAACTATCTTAACAGGCTCAATCTGTAAAACACCGACATCATTGTCGTCAACAGCCCATAAGCTCTCTGGTACATTAATGAATTCAGGTGGCAAAGGTCTAGTCAAGAATTGCGAGACAGAAAATTGCTGGGGTGAAATCATCAAGCGAACTCCATCAGAAGAACAATAAATCACTGCATTTAACTCTTTTAACAGATTCAACCCCAGCAAATTCGCTCCACAATTCGAAGTCAACAGAAATGGACAGTGGTCCGTAAATGGACCCAAAAAATGGGTACCGGCGAAGAAACCGGACAAACAACTGGCATGCCAGAAAACCCTACAGAAACATTAGTTTGCCCTGACAGTGGAATGTTTGGAACCCGTGAATGATCAATGGAACACTTCTGTGCTCCAGTATCTATCGAAAACTGATGTTTCCTATTTCCCACCACCATTTCAACGTAGGGATCTTTCTGATTGACGGGAATAGTTATAGGTTCCAAACCCTGCTTCGGGCAATCCTAACGAAACAGAATGTCATCAAAAGGAAGCTTTTCAGATAAATATGCAGCAGAAGGATGATCAAATATGTTCCTAGTATCCACACTCGGAGTCTGATTATCCTGAGAAAAAGGTTGCTGAGGATCCTGCATAAACTGACCTCTACCGGGGCCCCCTACAACCGGGCGACATCTGGATTGTCCACCCATATTCCCAAATGTGTTGTTCGACCTCTGTCGAAGGACGGGGCATTGTGCACGCCGATGACCCTCTTGACGACAATGGGCGCACTGGTTAATGTTCACAGGACCCAAGGGCACATTCCCCTGCGGGACATACTGACCTCTAATCTGCGAACTACCCCTTCTGGGGCCTCTAACAATTTGCTGTAATAGCACTTTAGTCTTTAAATCACCTTTTCGTTTCTTGACTCTGTCTTTTTCATTATTGACACGATTCTCGTAGTACTGAGCCATATACAGTACCTCTGATTGCGACTTCGCCTGCCAAGCGCTCTCAGGAGACATAATTTGTGACTGGATGTCAGGCAGCAATCCACGCACAAATTTGTCCACTAATAACCTTTTCCCAGACTCTGTGCCTAGGTCTTGTCCGCTGAAATCTGAGAATACCTGTTCGAACCGATTAAAGAACTCGGTAGCACCCTCAGACTTCCCTTGGACACAGCCGTAAGTTTGTCCCAAATAATTCTTTTCTCCGGGATTATGGTTTTCAATTTTGCAATGATTCTATCAGGCAAAGTTAGTATCACCTGAGGCGGTCTTTCACAAGCTGGCCTTTCTCCATCGAGTCTATTTATATTCACCCATGTATCTCCCAACCCTGGCACGTCGTCTATAGTTCTAACTTGTTTCCACATATCTACGGGCAGGAGTACAGGGAATATCAAATCAATATCTCCTAAGGTGAACACTGAGGACTGCAAGATGGACTCTATTTCTTTATAGAATCCTGTAAGATTTTTCCTAATATCAGGAATAGATTGTCTAATAGTATTCACTTCCTGTCTTGAGAACGGGACGTGAACAAACTGTGATACATAATGTGCAGGAATGTCCACAGCGACTATACCCCGTGCAGTATCGCCCGCAATCTCAACCTTTGGGACAAATGTCGGAGGGACCTCTTTCATAGGCAACTGAGAAGTAGGTGACTCCGAATGCTTACTAAGCAACTGAGCTAAGTCGAGCGCTAAAGCAGTCGAAGGAGTGTCAAGTGAAAAAGCTCTCTTATAAATACTCATTAACTCTGTGGGACAACTAATTTTTCATTTTACACAATCATCCTGCAGGTACTCTATCATTACCTGTATCACTTTCCTCTGCATTACCGGCGTATACTGACTATATGTGTCATATACCTCAACTGGAGTTATCGACATATCTGAAATCCATCTAAGTGCGTCCTTCGTACAACTTCGCGCTTCCTCAGATATCGATTTTCGACAAGGAAGGAACCGTTTCTGTACATACATACTTTCCCCCTCGTCATCCTCATTCTGTAACCTTTCCAACTCCTTTCTATACCCAAATAACCTCTCAACATGCTCAATTACTTTCTCCACAGTGTCTCTAGAAAACGCTAAAGTATTTAGATCCCTTAACCCTTGCGGGAGATCTGTATTATTTAATTTTCACAACATTACACATAAATGAATCCCTAAACCTTCAATAAAAACATTTTTCTCAGGAAAATTATCCATATTACAAAGTGTGCCAAAAACATTAACTTGATCATCCCTCTCCATACAATGCTTAGCCCATGCAATCAAATCACGTTTCTTCTCTGGTGGTACAGTATTGCGAGTGACAACCTTCGACCTCGCACACTGATCGGCTACAAGTAGCACAGGACTACTTGGAAGAGAGGGGGCAGGCAAATTCAATGGAGGTACTGTTACTGGTGCGATAAGAAGATGTGGAGGAGCTCGAGGAGGAGGAACATTAGGAGGAGCAGGAACAACGGGAACAACAGCAGACAGAGCAGGAATAGTAGGAGGAAGAGGCAAAGCAGCAGGAAGAGGAACATACGTAGGTGGCGCAGTGGCACCAGGCCTTCGTTCATTTAACAATTTGTCTATAAATTCGTCGGAAGCATGAAGGTCTTTAGGAGGATACATTGTCTGTATTTCAAACGAGAAAGCCCTATCCATATTCCTAGTCGACTCAGAATGTTTATCTTGGTCATACAATAATGCTTTTTTGGCGTTCGTTTTATGACGGCGCGCATGTTTTTCTCTACTTTTAAGTTGCTGCAACGCTTCTTTTTTCCAATTCTGCAAAACATCAAATGCTGCAGGTCTAGCCTTTTTCGTTAATAGAATTGACTCTAAATACTCAATACGAGGGATTTTAAAACTACCATTGATTGGCCACTGAAGTTCAGAGGCATGTCTGGTTTGTCTGTGCCAAATGTCATTAAATACTGTACTTCCAATGCCATGCTTACAGTACATAGTACATGCCGGCGACCCCTCCTGTGGTGCCGGACGGCTAAATTCCAAAGATTGTCTATCGCTGCAGAACAACGCCCTGAAGCAGGTAGACAATTTCCCAGGCATGTCAAATTATTGGTGTTACCTGGTCAATAATTGTGTCTGCAGATACAATACACCAAAATCAAATTATCAGGGTTATATTACGAGTCGGGTCACGACTCACCTGATCAAGCCTAAGGAGGTCCGATCGGATTTCAAAGAATCTTACCTAACTAATCTTACCTCGTGTATGGTGATTTCGGCAAATCTGCCGCCTCGATAAGTGGACCCTCGTCAAGATGCCGTCTCGGACCACAAGCTAATCGTCCAGGGATCGGGTCATGCAGCGCTGCTGAGGTGTCGCGTCTCGTTCAGTGGGGCCCCTTTTTGTCACATCGTCCGATCCCGGTCCGATAGCCTGCGTCAACCTTCAACAATCCGGCATAAATCTTGAGGGTCCCTATTCAGGGACCAACTGTGAAAACAGAATCAAAATACCGAGGCTGAGTACCCCAAAAGGAAATACACCAAACACGGGTTGCAAAGGAACATACAAAGTACATTATTTTATACTGAAGATCAGAGCAAAATCAGATAGCTATCAGCCCTCAGTGCAACACAGCGAACTCCAGATGGTTCAGTGTGTTCAGTGAGAGATGCTGTACATTAGAATTCATAACTCTTTTATACTATTTGCGAACACGATGTCCAACCCTACTTCGGGTTAATATTCCTCTAATACATTACTGATCTAGGGTTCATGCCTAGTTCGCATATCCACATGTAACTGGTTTGCTTTTAATACATATATCAACAAGCCTACACGGCAACTGTGTGTCCTGGGATTTCCCACGTAGATCTTCTCAAACATTAATACAATGTAGTTAAACAAGTGTTTTACGTTCAGTATTTGAATACATTGTTCTTAACATATGCTCGTGGTTTAGTTTCATTGCACAAGTAATCCTTTACACACAGGTCAACGAAGGACAAGGTCTCAGTTCACGACCTCAAGTGGCTGCAGGCAAGTTACATATTAGCACCATGCAGAGGTCAAGACGGCCATGTTGTATTTCGGAATGACATCGTCCACCATTTTAACTCACAGGGTGACTTTACAAAGCGACCCTAAAATGGTGGATTAACCTGAAATGGCGGCTTACATTGATCTTAAGGTCAGGACCTTGCAACACGGATTTCTTCGCAAGCAATTTGTTAGCAGCTTGGTGTAGGCCAATATACATATATTCACTGTAATAGGAGGCACGATATACTTTCTCATTTGACAGGCTGGGCCTCTATATTTCATTTTCAAATGTTTTTAGGTTCAAGACTTATGTCATTGCTGCAGCTCACATTTTGTTATGATCTTTAGATGGAGATTTATTTCTTGCTTCTGTTACTTGGTCATGGATTACTCTGTGGACTATGTAGAATGTTTTGAAGTCAATCATGTTTTTGGCTGGTAGCCAATGTAGTGATCTTAGTGATGGTGTGATGTGATCTCTCTTAGCGATTCTGAGAAGTAGTCTTGCTACAAGTAAGTTAGTCCAGCTTTCCAAGGTAGATGCTGTTGGCGTAGACTATTATTGACATGACGAGAGAGAGGATGAAAAGTGTTGAATGTCGGAAGGGGACAAAGGGAGGTATCAGTTTGACTGTGCGTGGATGGAAGAAGCATTTTTTATGACTCCATTGCTTGGAGCTCTAGGGTAGGTGGTTGTCCATTCATTTCTGAGATTTGTAACTACTTTCTATACCTCCAGTCTGTTTCTCATTTCAGTAAGCCCCTGTATGTGTTGAAAGTGGAGGGGTTGCTGTTTTGTCCAGATTGAGTTTAAGGCTGTTGCTGCTCACCCATCCTTCAAGTTGTGAGAATCAGTTGGTAAGGGTTTGGGCTATCTCTCTGCTGGTGTTGCTTTTGTAGATGATTTGTGTGTCCTCTACAAAGTTGTAGCAAGTGAGACCATGTTCTTTGATTAGTTTCATGAGTGGGGTCATGTAAATATTGAAGAGTAGCAGCGGGAGTCATGGGCCTTGTCGAACCTCACAGGTGGGTGTTTGAGGTGCCGAGCTGAAGTGTGGTAACCCAGTGATTTCCATGTTTTCTGTCAGAAAGGATTTTATCTATAGTAGTGTGGTGTTGCTTATCCCTATTTCTTGGATTCTTTTTTAGAGGGTTGTGTGGTCGACTGTGTCAAAGGCTGTCGAAAGGTCTAGTGGTATTAGTGCGGAAGTAATGTTGGAACAAAAGTACATTTTGAGGTCATCCAAGACAGAGAGTAGTGCCACTTCTGTTCCTCTTATACATCTGGAGCCAACTTGTGCCTGATCCAGTAGACGGGTGGTTTCTATGAGTTCCACTGGGTAAGGGATGTTTGATGTAGGCTACTAGTTGGTGGGGCTGTCTGTGTTTCCTGAGGGATCTTCGGGAAGTTGCTTAATGTGGGCCACTGTAAAAAAATCCTTGGTATGGTCCGTGCTGTCCGTGAGTGATTCATGAGGTTGCCCAAATATTCTGCAGGTGTCTATTTGCTGAGGATGTTCTTGTAGATGTCCAGTTGGCAGGAGTCTACCGGTGATCCAGCTTTATTGCTTCCTTCACTAGTTTTGTGCAGTCTTCTGTTGAGATTGATGCGAAGTAGTTTAGTCTTGTCGTTGTCTCTGGAGTTGGGCTATTGGTAAATAAGTTGCCTGGGTCCTTCGGCACAATGTTGAGGATTTGTTGGAAGTTAGTGACTGTTTTTGAAGTGGATTGCAAGGTCATCAAATAGTTTCTGCCAGGGAGGGATGTGTCATTGCACACTGTTGGGTTGCTTATCTCATTGATGACCTTGAACATCTATTTCTGGGTGGTGCCTGCTTTTTAGATGTGTTGGGCATACCATTGTTTTTTTTCAAATCGAAGAGTTCCGCTTCATAGAGCCTCATCTATTTCTGGCATGCAATTTGGTCCTCTTGGTTGTAATCCTCCATTCTTGTTCCAGTTTCCTATTTATTTTCTTCCGGGCTCTGAGGTGAGTTGTGAGCCATCTGGCATCCATTTTGTTTTATGAAGGGGTGAAAAGTTTCTTCAGTACGACAGTGTTTCGAACTTCTGTGATCTATTTTTGGAGTGTCTCAAAATTTTTTATCTGTTGAGAGTGTGTCCAGGAGGTGTTTGGTGGTTTTATGGATCCCAGTCTGGTGTTGAGGGATTTCCAGTTTCTTTTCTGAATTGGATTTATGTTTAAGTGGGGGGTCTGTACTTGTGTTAGAGCATTGATTACGAAAAGTATCATAATGTGGTTGCTCCAGAAAATGTGTATTGGGGTGCAGTTATAACTAGGTTTTTTTTACAGAAAATTGCATGTCAAGTGTGCCCCGTTGAATGAGTTGCTCGCTTCATCAATTGTTGTAAATGCATCGTGGATAGTTGTGAGGTCAGTGATTTGCCAGAGTTCGTTTTTTCTTCTCCAAACCAGATATTGAAATCTCCTACTATGATTAGCTGGTCGAGTTTTATAGCTATGTTGATTGTGCTTTCTACAAATGCTTCTGTGAAAGGAACATTGTATATGGGCAGTCTGCAGACAAGTTGGAATGAAAGGTATGTTTGATGGCCCAGACTTACATAGAGGAAGAGTGATTCACAATTTGAGATATTTAACGATGGTGCTCTTGTGATTTTTAGGTGGTCGTTTTATGCAACAGCAAGGCCACCTCCTCTTTAGCCCTCTCTTTTGGCTTGCTTGAGTTTGAAGTTGTTTGCAAGGCATTTGTGTGCAACTACCTTGAAGTCCTCCATTAACCAAGTTTCTGTGAGTCCGTTCTACCTTCGTTGAGGAGATAGTGTATCTTTGCTCTGTGTTTTGACATTGATCTGGCATTGAGAGGGTGCAGTGAATTTTGTTTTCTGCGGGGTGTTTGTCCTTTGGGGGTTGTGCTGGTAAATTGATATGAGATTGGTTCTTCCTTTATTTTGTTTCTGTGGTTGGCTTTAGTATATGGGCTGTGGTGTGGACCTTCATTTTTTCCAGTTCTTCATTGAGCAGCTCGAGTATGTTGTGCGTTGGATCGATGTTGTCTTTGGGGGGTGTTGGGGGTTTGTACTGTTAAATTCTGCCCTCTTGCCAGTTTTTGGTGATGAACAGTGTGTTCAAGTTGGTTGGTTCTATTCTGCATTTCGATCCTTGTTAAGTACATCAATTGTTGTTTGCTTCTTCTCTCCCTTTGTGGTTGAAATGTCTTTGGATCGATGGCTGAGTTAGAATGGATTTAGATAGGTAGCGCGAGATATAGAGCGGTTTTGGTCATGTTTTCATGGAAGGGGTCTCTCTCACATGAAGAGGTTTTGTGCAGGGTTACGCTGTGTTTTTTGGTTCAAAGAGGTAGAAGATGTTTGGTTTTCCTGACTGGAGTTTGCGCCTTTATGGGAAGTTCTTGTATGGTGGTCTTACTGAGATTGAGCCATTTTGGGGAGGTCGTTTACCGGCTGATTGTCTGTATCGAGTTCAGTATTATGGTATCCTTATTACTTTTCATTATCCGAGGGTTTCGCTAGCTGATTATTTGGATGGGAAAAACACCCAATGGCGTGTAACTCAGTGGGCGAGATTGTGAGTTATTAAGTCTTTTCTTAGTTGGTTGTCCTGATCGGCGAGTATCCCAATAGCCAGCACTATTCGCATGGAAGTTTATCAGGATAGGAAGATATTGTTGTTACTGTTATGTTAAAATGGGAGGATAGAATAATCTGAGCCAATTATCCCAGTGGCCCAGTAACCCAGAAGCCAAGTGTTCAAGTGGGCAAGTGGCACCGGAGAGACTCAAAGTCAAAACCTATTGAAGTGAGTTACTTTAGCTGCAGGAATAGGGATGGTTCCCCAGAAAACATAGGTCTGGTGACCAACCAAGCAACGTGACACATTCTCACTAGAACTAAACCTAATATATTGGTTGGAGAACTAATTTAATAAAGTGGTGGCACAACCAACATCAATCCGAATTTTGTCATTGTACGATGAGAAGAAGGGAAGATGGGATGCACTTTCTCCTCTTTTGCCCACGCTATCAAGACCTGAGGGAAGGCCATTGGCCCTGATACATAGATCAGTGGTCCATAGGAATCATATGGCGGCCTTTTCCTCACTTGCGATCTTAGCAAACACACATGACCTGTACAGATTGACAACTTTTGGTAGCTTGGCCCTGTTCCACAGAAACCTCCTGGAGAAGTCATTTTAAGTAGAAAATAACCAATTCATGTAGTCGTTTTCAATGAATGATTGAGCTTATCGTTTTAGGACAAAATAGGTTTTATGGTTTCTTAATGTGTGCTTTGCATGTTCTTCTTCAGTTATGGCCGTTTATTGTATAATTTTTTCGTTTGTTTTATGGATTGAAATTATCTTCAGCGAAATAAAATAAACTAAACCTACCAACATTTTGATCACCTAAAGGTGATGAGGAGCCGTATTTGATAGAGAAAAAGTCTCACCCATATATTATTTATTACATTATAGTGCATGTCTCTCTATTGTGGAACACATATCGGCTTTTTGTATAGACTTGTATCGCCTCTGCCACCTCACTTATTTCTGCAGACACCCCTGATTCTAAGTAACGCTGTTCCTGCTTCCCTTTTTCCAGCCAGCTCCCTTAGCACGTGACCTGTTTTTTTGTTTCTCTTTGAAACTGCAAAATCGCATCCCACTGTGTAAAAATGCAAAGCCAGCAATGCTGCACGCAAATAGATAAACTAATGCTTTGAGGCTTATGAAAACAAACACCAGAGCCTTTCCCTCCAAATCAGAAGGCGTGAGGATGGGGATATTGGCACTGAAACTGACATTTTATTTTTGAAAAGAATGGCCATTTTTGACCGCTGGATAAAATGTAATTGATTTAAGAAAAAAGAAAAGGAAATGGGAAACATACTTTTAAACCATCAATCCCATAAAACACATTTTCATCAATCACCTTTGCTTACAGTTTATGAGATTCCGTTATTTTATTTTTTTAAAACTTTTTCTAGCATCTTCCTCCGGGTACGATGTTCATTAATTCCCCGCTTTTTTCTCACTGCACTTTTTGCCGAAATATTTTTGCCAAAAAAAACATCGAAAAATATGGGGGACGGGAGGGAAGGGCATACAAGGGGTAGGGTGGGGTGGTGTAAGGGGATACATAATAGGGATGGGAGGATTGCTGGGGGACCCCCCAAATAAAAAAATAATGAAAACATTTTCAGAACATTTTTTGGGGCAAAAAGTGCAGCGAAAAAAAAAACAGGCTGAGAATGTACATAGAAACCTTCTCCGGATATACCTTTTGAACTCTGAACGCTATCTTGCCATCATTTCGTGCAGGTTTGATAAATTATGCCAGATAAAAACGGTATTATTTTACACCAATAGTGATTTCCATCCTAAGGATCAGGCTCCAGGCACTCAATTCTAATTGTAAATAAATAGGCCCATTTAAAAATGTAACTGAATATAAAATGTACCCCCACCAGAACTCACCATTATCACCCTCAAATGTTGCCTGCTTCCATGATCTGTCCTACCTCAGCAGCCTGCCCACAGTGGAGGGGCTTCTCGGACATTTTGGCCCCAAAGGGCCTTTTGCAGATGAGAGAGCTAGAGCGAGAGAGAGCGGGAAAAGAGAGAGTGAGAGAGATGTGAGAGGAGGGAGGGATGTGGAGAGAGATAGAGAGGTGAAAGCAGAGGAAGGAAGAGAGAGAAAGAGATGCGTAGAGGAAGAGTGAGATGGTGGAAGAGTAGAAGGGAGATTAACGGAGGAAGGGAGAGATCAAGAGATATTACCGAAGGGCAAGGCGGGCTTACATTGGCCGATGAGGCGATGCCTGAAGGGGCAACCTGACAAGCCATTGTAAGCCTTTTGTCTGGGCAAAAGTAGACTCAGTGCACTGTGCAGCTGGTAGCGCTAAACCATGTTACCAGACCGATGTCCCTTAAAGTACACAATTTCCCACTCATTTCCCCGAAAATGCGCCTCCAGATACTGCTCAGTTTGTCGTGAAAAATCACAAATTGGCAAATTCGTCTCGGGAGGATAGCTTAGGGGCAACGTGCTCCCCTTGGAAGCAAGACGACATGGAGCAACAAGGGTTCGATACCCGCAGCCATGCTCAGAAACCTCTGGGTACTAAGCGCATTATAAATAACCTATCATATCATATGATATCATTTGTTATTGTTGCCCGCTTCTTCTCTTCTTCTCAGTTCCACCTGAGAACAGGAACCTGCAGAGAGAAATAATAGTGGATACTGCGCCAAGTTCAGATGGCCCAGAGTTTCCCAATGCACTGTATTTCAAGGGTTTTGTTGTGTTAAGTTTACTCCCCTTAACTGCACTTCAACTAACGTTTTTGCATTGAATATATGTACATATAAATATTTATAGCGAGAGAGAGGGGAATAGAAGGGGGCAAAGCCCCAGGACACCAATTGAATTAAATGGCATTACTTGAAGAATCATGATAAATAACTTAATTGATTCATTGAAAAATTGTGATTGAGAGGAATCCTTTAAGCTGTGCCGTGTGGCAGCAAGGCGATTAGTCATGAGAAATAAGGGTCTTCTAACAGATCAGGGTAAAATCCCACACTGTTGCGATCCTGCCATCAGGGTCTATTTCACAGAATGATGCGGCAGTGGTCAACCATGCTGCCTGACAGTGCCGATAAACATCAATGCCGCTTCTCCAAGTTTGCTGCTGCTTGGGTTGAACAGGCTGTCCACCTTCCACCGACAGCAAGAAGTAAAGCGTGTGATCCTACTCTGCATTCTCTCCCCAGGATGCACTTTTGGCCCAAATCCATGCTGAGCAATAATAAAAAACATGTTTTTCTTCCAACCATTTAATACTGTATGCCTATACAAGCCAAACAGACAATATTACTCCCCTCAAAGTACCCTCTTCCATATATCTGTCTGCAAGACAAGGTTTGAGCATGTGCTGATCACAAAATGGAACTGATTCTAAAATGGAGGCCAATAAAATCTACAGTGGAAACACAACCTCATTATCACAGCACTTTAGGACATAACTGCCTCCATCGATGTCAAGTGGAGACTGGAAGCACATGTGTATAGGCGCCATACAAATGCCCAATAAATAAACAATAAATAAAAGTGCCCCCCATGTAATTTGTGGCATCTTTAGCCCGTCCTGTTTTTCTCTATTGCGCACTGAGACTTGTAGTTTCGTTTTCCCAATTGTAAGTGCAAAGTCCGAAGCCAGGACTGGCTCAAGGTGTCACGCTTCACATGGAACCACTTGCCAGCTATGCGTGCGCTCTCTTTTGCAGAACCGTGGTTCACCTAACAGGACTGACGCACACTCATGCTATCGCACATCATTCTTCCCCGCTGCATCCCGTGGCGTAACACAAAATGTGGGCACCACCCTGCAAGCCCTGCTGTATCCCCCCACTGCCAAGCCCTGCCCCCGGCACACGCTGGGCATGGGCAGTATGGGGCCCCCGCACTGTGGGGGGCTTGAGGGGCCCCACCTTACGCCAGTGGCTGCATCCCTATCCCGTGTTCGTAGCATCTATTTCCCGCGTTTCCCATTATCCAGCAGACTACGGTCGCGATACGCCCGGCGGAAGCACAGTACGCCACTCCACAGACAAGCCTAGGCACTCTGATACTACTATGGTGGTGATTTGGTGCAGTATGAAAGCACATTGTCATAACTTAAGGTAACATATTCCATTTCTGATTTCAGCAGACACTTTCAATAATTACTCCGCAGCATCATTTTTCTAGCTCGATCACCCCTTCCCCCCATAGACAGAAAAAATAAATCCTGGTTTTGCGCACAGCAACTTTGAAGTGATTGTTTGATGCACGTGTGGTGCATTAGAGCGTTCGTCGTCAGTGGTTTCATGAAAAGTAATGCTTGCAGCTTGTTCTCCTTAATGGTGTTGCCTTTTTGAAAGCATCTGAATACCTCGACATGGAAATAACACCATCAACTTCCAAGACTCAGCATTAATTTCTGCAGCGTGCGCTTTCCCAGCATGCGGGGGCCAGGATTCATTTGCATAATGCGCAGAGCCCCAATCACATTAATCCGGACTCTTGTACGCCCCATTTTATAATTGGAATATATAAGCCCCATGATGACCCAATTCAAACATAATCAAAATTAAATTGAGGTGAATAACATTTAATGAAATAGACTTGGCTTTCTTTAACATTTGGGGCCAATTGGAGATTGGGTAATTGCCACTGCAGAAACAGGGGGCATTAGCACGCGTGGATCCTTCAGGAATACCATTTAGGGCCGCGGGCAGAGGGAGTGTTTTCTCATATTAAGTGCCCGCTAGTAAATACTGAGCATCTTATTATGGATTTAAAAATCTGCTCATAAAGTTGGTATAAGATTGCTTAGATGGGGCTTTCAAGGGATACGACAGCCAGATCCATGCTTGATTGGCCTCAGGAAAAGTCTACATCCGAGAAAGCCAGGCTACAGTGACCTAGGTGGCCAATCATAGCATGAGGTTCTATTCATACGTTTTGTAGGACTGAATCCTTATATTGGTGGTACGTAAATTACTAAAGCCGAAAATGTCGAATAAATTCCCCATTGGGTGACATCATAGTGAACAAGGTTGGTGGGGACGGCAGGGGTGTTCCTTGGACCCTTGTTCACAATAATGCCATTGGGAGTTGTATATGTCCCCTACTCCCTATTGAATACAATTTAGAGAAATTAAAAAAAGAGGACCCTGAGGCACCGGTTCCCATTCACGTAAGTGAAGGGATCTGGCGTCGCAGAGGGAAGCAGGAGACGGCGGCCGCCATGGGGTAAGTAAGGGGGTGGCAGGCAGTGCGTTGTCAGAAATGTTCGGGGGAGTGAAAACCGAAAGTCATTTTCGTTCAAATGACTTTTGGTTTTTTCCCCCCTCCAACATTTCTAATTTGGTAAATTCACAGTAATCTTTGTAGGACATGCCATCAAAGCTCCTAGAATAAGGTAAAGACGGCGCGATCAGCAGCTGCGTGGATGCTCCCCGGAACAACAGCCTTTCAATCACAGTGGAGCTCGCCTGTAATAGAAAACCCAAAAGATCAAAGCCACCACAGGTGTTAGACCAGAAGGTGGCAAGTCATCATGAAGTATGCTTGGTGTGGTCCTGCAACATGTCCACAATCCCCCATCATAACCACTGCTTAATCGAATGTCAATTCTTTAAAATGTTGTATTGTGCAATTGGTTTCTACAAAACCATATACAATCTTTTTAACAGGAAAAAGTAAACCAAAAAAAGAAACATCCTATTACACATCATCAAATCCAGTAAAACACATCAAAATAGATCATTCCTTCTAAAATGATCTACATTAATATTAGGCTTGTCCCTCATTCCACCAAGGGTTCATTCTATAATCTGTGGAAAGAAGTCAAGTCACCACTAAAACATTCTTCAAATCCAGGGGAGTCGTTCATATTGCAAACCTTAAATTAGGTTTGCTCTAATTAAACATGGATACAATGCATTTCTAAGGGCCAAAGACGAAGAATTGTAACTGCCCCCATAAAGTGTCCCAATGAGAAAGTCTCAAGACATTAGTAAAGTTTCCAAAAAGGACCATACGATTACTTACGGGTTCATATATCACAGTCAAGTGCTATAGAGTTCAACTTCACTTCCGCAAGACATACTATCACACTCTGCCTTCTTCCAAAGATAACAGTTCTCCCTCTAATGCCAAATAAGGGAATGACAAGAGCACCTGCTTCACTATTTGTAATTTTGACTATTTTACTATTTGACTTATTTTACAAGCTGGTAAGATAAGATAGCTCAGCGGGTTGAGCGCTCGCTGCTTCGATCTGAGCGTGATCTGCAGTTCGCAGGTTCGAATCCTGGCAAGGCCGACTCAGCCTTTCATCCTTCCGAGGTCGATAAATGAGTAACAATTTCGGTTGGGTGATATTTCATGTAAATATGTGCTTTGTAAAGCGCTTTGTATAAAGGCGCTATATAGTAACACATCATTATCATTATTTGGTAGTGAGGGTGAACTCTCTGGCTGGTCTCTGTATGCAAGTGGGCTGGTTCACATTACAGAAGCACAATAGGAAAGAGATGGGTGCAGGTTTTGAATGAATCATAAACACTCGCATTGCTTCGGCCAACCATCAAACCCATTATTATTACCCATTATTATTTAGCGTGTCATGTCATTACAGCAGGGGAAAGACCATATGCAAATCAGGCTTGCCCCCGCCCCTCAAGTGGGGGAATCCCGCCTGAACTGCTAGAGCCCTATGAGATCACAAACAGTGGATATGTTTCAGCCTCATTGGGCATCAACAGCGTGGTGCAGCTTGGATCTGTAAGATGAGCCGGTAGTGGACCCGTGCATCTGGGCATACCCGCCTCAATTGGGTTTACAAACTGAAGGGTGATGGGTGGAAGGTTCAACAAATTCTATCCAACCTTCTTCAGTGTTGCCTCAGATTACTGCACATCACATAGATAAAATATCAATAAATAAATCAGGTATTAGGTTATTATATAGATATGTATACAACCAGCAATTCACTAGATGCTATCAGCCGATATACTTTAGCAAAGCTAGTGGTAATCAAAAGACATACAAATATCAAAGCGGTAAATAGTCCAACACAATTGAGACAATGGATTTACATTATAAATACAGGAGTAAATCACAGATGTGAATAGCAACTCCTCAACACTCTGGCACTTAGAAATCCCTAAGAAGTCTCTGGTAAAGCTGGATATTGGGGGCACATAAGGCAGTGCAGGTTCAGTTCCGCATTCTTTGGGCCGAACTTTTCAAAGTCTGCAAGGAACTGGCCAATCCTACTGCAGCGTCATCCTCTGTTGCACCCACCCAGGCCCTCTGCTCGGCCCTGGCTGCGCACTTCACCACGAAAACACAGGGCATCCTGACCTCCCTCGCCTCTGCACCCACTCATGCACCACCATCTCCTGGGCCCCCACTCGGCCGACCCCACCCCACCTCTTCTTCCCTCCCTCTCCCCTTTCACACCTGACAAGGTCTTCAGACAAAGTCTATGTCCTGTTGGGCCTAACGTACACCTAAATCTTTTTTTTATTTTTTATTTGCATTTGGTTAAGTGAAAACCTTTTTACAAAACTTCTATTTCCATTTCAATTTAAAACAACACAGTGCTAGAAATCAGAAAAGAAAGACATTTTTCCAGAATACAGTCTTGCTTTTCTAGGCACCTGGCATAGCTATCACACGCCATGCCTACGCATCAGAATAAAATTATACACTCTTTATACTTTACATTTTGATCAGAAAATCGCATAAAAAATAAGCACAGCTAAATCTTTAGAGGAATAGCAACATTCTGAAGAAAATCAATGGGGTGCCGGGTAGAAAACCAACCTTGACACTAAGTCTTTAGACAAGTCTGGTCTATGAAATCCTCCTTCAAGCAGGTGGCCCCCTGCCCTTCAGAAAACATCAAGCACAACATTGACACTCTCACACCAGCCTTGGCAGACCTCGGCAACCTCTCCTTTGCCACTGGTGTTTTCCCCACCTCTATCAAGCACTCTCTTGTGCACCCTCTGCTCAAAAAACCTTCTGCCAACCCTTCTATTCCAGCAAATTACTGCCCGATCTCTATCACTCCTTTCCTGGGAAAACTACTGGAGAAGGTGGCTCTCTCTCAGTTTACCCTCCACAAAGAATCTGTTGGTTGTTTCCATGACCATCAGTCTGGCTTAAGAGCATCCCTGGGCACAGAAACTGCTCTCATGAACACCTGTGAAGACCTGATCTCAAATCCAGGCTCTAACTCTCCCTCTGTCCTCATCCTCCTTGACCTCTCCTCAGCCTTCCATACGGTAAACCACAACTTCCTGATCTCCCTTCTCCATGACAACCTCGGCATGACAGATCAGGACCTGGCGTGGCTTGTCTCCTTTCTCTCTGAACGTCCTTTCCAGGTGGAACTTGGATCCTTTCTCTCCTCTATCACACTCTCGATTCAGTGTTATGCAGATGACACATAGATCTCTTTTAGGCTACTCTCAGCCTCCTCCTCCTTCTCGCTCATTCCTGACTGTCCACAATTCAGTCATGGTGTGCTGTGAACGATCTCTGCCTCAATGCCAGCAAGACAGAGATCATTCTCATTGGGACCCCTGATCCCGCTTTCCGACTCTCACTCTGGCTGGCCTCCCTTGGCCCTGCGTCCTCACCCGCTAGTGAGGCAAAAAATCTGGGGGTCATCTTCGACTCCACTCTCTTCTTATCCTCTCACATTTCAGACATCTCTAAAAAGTCTCTCTACCAGCTGCACCTCTTCAGAGGTATTCTACCCTTTCTCAATTTCCCTCAGAGGCTCACCATCTCCAGAGCCCTGGTCCTCTCTAGACTGGAGTACTGCAACAGTCTCTTTCACAATCTGTCTACTTTCACTCTCCGACCTCTACAACTCATCCAGAAAAGGACTGCAAGATTTATGCTTGTCCTTAAACCCAGGTACAGCATCTCTCTGGTGCTGAAATCCCTCCACTGGGTCCCCGTGGCTGCAAGAATCAAGTTCAAGACCGTCTGCATAGTCCACAAGGCTTTCTGGGGCCGGGGCCCGAACTATCTTCAACTTTCTCTCCCTAAATACTCTCCTTCGAGAGCCCTCCACTCGTCTTCTTCCAACTCTTGCAGGTGAGACGTTTTTCCAAACAGAGATTTGGGTAGATCCTTATCCTCTGCAGGCGCTTCCCTCTGGAAAAACCTCCCCGACCCTCTCCTTCTTGAGCCTGATCTCATTAAGTTCAGGAAACTCGTCAAGACCTTCCTCTTCTCTTCTTCTTTCTCTCTTCCTCTCCCCTGCTAACCTCCTTCTCTACTCTCTCCTCCTGCTCTTCCCTCACTCCGTCCATTTTGCTGATTGGTCGCCTGATGCACCTTCAGAACCACACATGTCCCAGGCTCCCCCGCCAGTCTTTGCACTGGCCCCCACGGCCTCTGCTCACCACTTTGTCCTTTCTGGAACTCGCTCAATGAGAATAGTAACCTCCCTGCACTTAACCCAGGGCACTGCTTGTCCATGGCACTTGTTTCCCTCCCTCACCCTCCACTTCCTGTCTGTGCACTTACATTAACTAGAATGCACTAGGCCAAGTACGCCTGGCCCAGTACGGCAGTTCTGTTCTATATGTTCCTCTCCTTCCCCCCTCCCCTAGCACCTCACTCTTTGTCATGCACTTGCACTATCTGAAGCGTCGCGGGCTTAGTATGGTAACCTATGGATTGTATGTCTGTCTTCTCTTCTCCACCCCCCTTCCGCCTTTCTGCCTGCCATGCACTTCACTAGTAGCAATGCCGCCAGGCCTGTATGCTAGTCATCTTTGTTAGTTCATTCAGAAACTTCAAGGCCTAACAATGACTCTTTATTCCCTTGTTCTCATCCCGCCTTGAAGTGCTTTGAAACACTTCACTTGTGTAAAAGCGCTTTACAAATAAACACTTACAATTCCCCAGTGAGTCCACGGATCTATGTGGGAGGCCCAACCACTGACAGCTTCTTCCCAATGTTCCCACTTTTTTTTTGTTTTCCTTACCTCCCTTTTATGCATGTACCCTATTATGTATGAGTCGTCATACTTTTGCAGACAGGGATGGCGTCAGGGCCTTTCAACCATTTCAAATGAAAGGGGCCTCAAGCCTGTGGGGGCCCCCAGCAACTGCCCCTATATTGCCAGTCAGCAGTCTGATAACACGGTAATATAGTCCTTTATATATTACTTAGGTTCTGGGGTTTACAGTGTGCGCTTAGCGGCACGCGCCTTACAAGGTGCATTTGCCAGAGCACTTCTAGCCATCATGTCTATTGGGGAAAACAGAATTGTTATCACCTTGTTGCCTTTCAACACTTGTTCCTCCACGTGAGCCCCTTGCTTACAAAGAAGGATTCAGAGCTATTCAACGGGCTTTCAGTGCTTCAGCTCCCTGCTGGCGCGTCATCTTGTGATGATTGGCAGCTATTAACCTTATCTTTGTTTTCCGCTTTAAGCAAAGGAGGGGCCCGCAATCATCACGTTGAAATGGGCCCCCACACATCTTCAGCTGGTCCTGTTTGCAGATTATTAAATGCGCTTACATAAACATCACGTGACACAGAAAATATTATCACTAGAAGATGTGTTCTTTTTATATTTATTTATTTATTGTAATATTTGTAATGCACCTTCAGCCCGTAGGCAAAGAGGCACACAAAGAAAACGAACAAAGCAACATTAAACATGATACATAAATATACACGAGTAGAAACCATCAAACAAACCATACCACTGCGTAGCTAAGGACGAGCTATATTCAATGTCGCAGGAGTGGAGAATGGTTAGGCAAACAGATAGATTTTGAAGGCTTTTGTAAACTGTGGCTGACAGCGGATTTCTCTTAGGTCCAGCGGAAGATTGTTCTGAAGACAAAGAGCCTTGGAATCAAAGACCAACCCGACCCCCTCCGCCCCCCCAGTTTAACGTGTGGGGCAAGTAACCAACAGGTTATCATTGCTGGAACCAAGGGTCGACTGGGAACCAAAAGAGGGCCTGGAAATACTTTTCAAAGTGGCCCCACATTACACATTTACCGCAAGCCCAGACCTTTTCCTATGGGAACATTTGAAATACCCCCCAAGAGAGGCCCAGGGGTGCAGAGGCCTACCGGGAAATCTCCAGAGTTCCCTGTAGGCCAGTCTAGCCATGTCGAGGATTGGATTTGACGGTTAATCTTTTTTTTTTTTTTTTTTTTTTTTTTTTTTGCTACCGCTAATCTTGCTTTCAACTAGCGGGGGGAGGGGGCAGAAATCCTGCCTGGCCACCCGTTATCACCCTGGGTAAATTCCCTGATGTGTAGGCATTACTAAAGTAGACAGCAATTGTTCCATTCATAAATACAAATCATTCCAAGGCGGCACTCTGTGTTTATTTCGTCAAAAGTCACAAGAGCAAATGTTTTCTTCTTTCTAAAACTGAGGGTCAACACAGTCAAAGCTTTCTCCTGACCTCACACTGGGCCCAATGTCTCCACTTCTATATGAACCCATCAGCTCTTTGCCAGCCAGGATGCTTATGGTCATTGTCCAACCTGTATGGTTGCATGGCTAGTATAGCTCAGTGGCAGCGCGTTCCAGAGCAAAGCAGGTTCGAATCCCGGGTCCCCTCTCAGAAACCTCTTCAGTATCAAGCGCATAATAAAAAAACAATTATAATAATTATAATGTTGCACCTGAAGAGGTGGGGACTCTGGTGGCTGCAGGGCCTCCTGTGGGGTCACCACATGATGGGGAGGTTTCATTGCAGGGGATTTGGGTGACACCAAATCCATCGAATTTCTTCTGCTGCATTTGGACGTAAATATATGTGGGGAGTGGGTAAAGGTAATAATTAAGGTGGGGGAGAAAGAGGGGCACGTAGGGGTCTCTCCCCCACATGTATTTGCAACCAAATAGCTTAAAAGAAGAAAAGAAGAAAACAAATCAATGGCCTGGCTGTTTCTCCTGTTTGAGGTCACCGGGCTGCCCGTCAAAGGTCTATCTATCTATCTATCTATCTATCCATCTTTCCTTCTCTGTCTCTCCCTCTCTACCTTTCCTCCCCTCTCCCTTTCTTCTCTCTCTCTTTTTCATTCTACCCCCTCCATTCCTGCCCTGTCCCCCCTCCCCCACCCACCACCACTCTCTCTCCATGGTCTTCCTGGACTCTCTTTGCTTTTCGAAGGCTCTCTTATCTCTTCTGTCAAAGTCATTTTGAAAGTCGCCCGTGCTGACTCTTATAGAAATTAGCTGTGCAGGAAGCGTGCGGGGATGAGCGGCTCGCGGCCTGTCATTGGGGTGTTCGCCGCCGCCTGATAGGCAAATCCGAGCTGCCTTTCTCCCAGTTGTGTCTCTAAGCCACTCCACCTCTGTCACGCATAGACGTGTGCGGAAGACCAATGAGGCGGGACAGGCCCGGAGAAGAGGAAGTCTCAGGTGCGAAGCACTGAGGAGGAAGAGAGAGGGGCAGCCTCAGGTGCAAAGTGCCGCTAACGAGAGAGACAAACTGAGGAGAAGCCGCCTCAGGCAAGAAGGACTGAGGAGAGAGGGACAGAGAGACAGACTCATGTGGGAAGCGCCGAAGAGAGAGACAAAAGGAGGAGAAGCCGCCTCAGGCAAGAAGGACTGAGGAGAGAGGGACAGAGAGACAGACTCATGTGGGAAGCGCTGAAGAGAGAGACAAACTGAGGAGAAGCAGCCCCATGCAAGAAAGACTGAGGAGACAGACTCAAGTAGGAGGGACAAACTGAGGAGAAGCAACCCCATGCAAGAAAGACTGAGGAGACAGACTCAAGTAGGAGGGACAAACTGAGGAGAAGCAGCCCAATGCAGGAAGGACTGAGGAGAGAGAGAGAGACAGACTCAAGTGGGAAGCGCTGAAGAGAGAGACAAACGGAGGAGAAGCAGCCTCAGGCAGGAAGGGCTGAAGAGAGAGGGACAGAGAGACAGACTCAGGTGGGAAGCGCTGAAGAGAGAGACAAACTGAGAAGAAGCAGCCCCATGCAGAAAGGACTGAGGAGAGAGAGAGAGAGACAGACTCAAGGGGGAAGCGCTGAAGAGAGAGACAAACGGAGGAGAAGCAGCCTCAGGCAGGAAGGCTGAAGAGAGAGGGACAGAGAGACATACTCAAGTGGGAAGTGCTGAAGAGAGACGACAAACAGAGGAGAAGCAGCCTCGAGCAAAAAGGACTGAGGAGAGAGGGACAGAGAGACAGACTCGGGTGGGAAGGGCTGAAGAGAGTGACAGAAATGGAGGAGAAGCAGCCTCAGACAAGAAGGACTAAGGACAGAGGGACAGAGAGACAGACTCGGGCGGGAAGTGCTGAAGAGAATGACAAACTGAGGAGAAGCAGCCCCATGCAGGAAGGACTGAGGAGAGATGGACAGAGAGACAGACTCAGGTGGAAAGCGCTGAAGAGTGAGACAAACTGAGAAGAAGCAGCCCAATGCAGGAAGGACTGAGGAGAGAGAGACATACTCAAGTGAGAAGCACTGAAGAGAGAGACAAACTAAGGTGAATCAGCCTCAGGCAAGAAGGACTGAGGAGAGAGGGACAGAGAGATAGACTCAGGTGGGAAGGGCTGAAGAGAGCGACAAACGTAGGAGAAACAGCCTTAGACAGGAAGGACTGAGGAGAGAGGGAGAGAGAAAGACAACCTCAGGCAGGAAGTACTGAGAAGAGAAGGAGATGCAGACTCGGGTGTGAAGCACTGAAGAGAAAGACAAACTGAGGTGGAGCAGCCTCAGGCAAGAAAACTGAGGAGACAGACTCAAGCGGGAAGCGCTGAAGAGAGAAACAAACGGAGGAGAAGCAGCCGCAGGCAGGAAGTACTGAGGCGAGAGGGAGAGAGAGAGACTCTGGTGGAAAGTGCTGAAGAGAGAGAGAGACAAACTAAGGTGACGCAGCCTCAGGCAGGAAGGACTGAGGAGAGAGGGAGAGAGAGACAGACTCAAATGCAAAGCACTGAAGTGAGAGACAAACTGAAGAGAAGCAGCCTCAGCCAGGTAGGGCTGAGGAGAGGAGAGAAAGACTCAGGTGCGAAGCGCTGAAGAGAGAGACAAACTGAGGAGAAGCAGCCTCAGACAGGAAGGAGTGAGGAGAGAGGGGGAGAAAGAGAGAGACAGCCTCAGGCAGGAAGTTCTGAGAAGAGATGGAGAAGCAGACTCAGGTGCCAAGCACTGAAGAGAAAGAAAAACTGAGGAGAATCAGCCTCAGGCAGAAAGCACTGAGGAGAGAGGGAGAGAAAGAGACAGACTCTGGTGAGAAGCGCTGAAGTTAGAGATAAACTGAGGCGAAACAGCCACAACGAGGAAGGATTGAGGAGAGATTCAGGCCGAAGAACAGCAGTCTCAAGCAGGGAGGGCTGATGAGAGAGGTAGAGATTCAAGGCGAGGAAATCAGTCTCAAGCTGGCAGGACTGAAAAAAGAGGGAGAGAGACAGTCTGTGGGAAAGCAGTCTCAAGCGGGGATGGCTCGGGAGAGACCAGAAACGTCATTTCACCAAAATGCCAGGGGTAGCGGAAGTGACATCACATGACCCATGACCCCCTGATGACATCACAGGAAGTGATGTCATTTGACCTCACCCCAAAGTGAAATCGCGGGAAGCGATGGAACATGACCTTTCACCCGTTGACAAAACAGGAAGTGGCATCACATAGCATTGTACACTACGAAAAATATGGTTACAATATCACTATAATGTGATGTACATTTCATACCTGAATGGATCGCCATATGTATCCTTAAGATCAGTGTGTATAGGCCCATATTACCCTGAATGCAAGCAGACGTCCATGACCAAATGATAATGATGTGTTATTATATCGCACTTACGCTTAAGCGCTTTACATAGAAGAAATATACACCCAATATCACGCAACCTGTGTTGGTACCCATTTATCAACCTCAGAAGGATGAAAGGCTGAGTTGAGGCATTTGAGAACAGTCTAAATCAGTGACTCACCCCCTGAAGTGTGCCTGAAATAAATCTTTAATGAGTCTAGCAATTATTGTATAGAATTCCAGAAAGACGCATTTTTTTGGCATTCCTATTCTTTCTTATTTAGGGTCAGTGCTGAAAGTGTTAGACTTGTGGCCCTCATGTTCTTATTTTTCTTCTTTTTTAAGGGTCCCGAACAAGAAAGCCAGCCACTCCTGAATTAAGGAGCCACATGGTGCTGGCCACAGCCCAGGAGCTTGCTTTGCAAAAAAAAAAATATTTTTTTTTCTTCTTTTTATTAGAGGTCGCAAGGGAGAACTCAGAGGTCGCACTTGCGACCTCTGGCGACCCCCAAATGACATCCCCGAGAGAGACAGGCTGAGGAAAGGCAGTCTCAAGCAGGGATGGCTCGGGAGAGAGGGAGAGAGACAGTCTGTGGGAAGGCAGTCTCAAGCAGGGATGGCTCGGGCGAAAGGGGGAGAGACAGGCTGAGGAAAGGCAGTCTCAGGCCTTAGAAACTCAAACCCCTGAGATTCCTGTCGCCTCAGAGTGGGGGGTGCGGGGTGCAGGGGTGAAGTGGAGACTAGGTCACAGGACTTAGGACCCAGGGAAGATGGATAGGACCTACCGCTTAAATTTCATGGGAGGGTGATGGGTGCAGATCATGGGTTCTACATCCTCGGGTGTTTTGGCCGAGTCCCAGGTAAACAGCCAGAGCTGTTATCTGTCCAGAAAGCTTTTCAGATACAAGGCTAAACATCTGGTGCCCTGCAATCAGCACACATAGAATTAGCAGCTGAAGGGCACAGGAAGGGGATATGGGAGGAAGCATGTAGGGAGCTACAAAAAAGGTACCGGATTTTCCTGCCCACCATTTACCTTCAAAGTGATGTGTTCAGACTTAACAAGCTGTCAGTCACTCGGTCGGCAACGCCATGATGTTCATTATCCGCAATGTATGAGGCCTGTGTCAATATCGCTTGTGTGAGAACTTGGGGAGGAGGTGTTTTTGTGCTGAGTTTTATAAAAAAAAAAAATGGCAGCAAGAAACATACAAATATGTGTTTCAAATCATGTTTGCAGATTGTGCAAAGACAGAGGGGAGACAGAGGCCTAGCAGAAGAGACACCCTTGGGTGATGAGGTCGAGGAGAGAAATAGTAGCAGCTGCTTCATTAGCAGTTGTATTTAGTAACCTCAGAACCCTAAGCACAGCATTCACACCCATGCGCGCGCACGCACAGACGCGCACCCAGTCACCCACCATGGTTACATGTGATTTCATCGAATCCAAAATAACTAATCAAATTACAACTAATACAAAAATAACGAATTCCAAAATAACAAATTCCCTTTTTGTTGTTTTTAGGGGGGGGTTGCCCCAGAGCCCCCCTTTTTTTTGTTCCTAATACTTTTCCCCCTCCCCCAAAACCACTATTCCCACTCCCAACCCCTTTTTTTAGTTTTTTTCCAAATTCGTTATTTTGGAATTAGTTATTTTGGATTCGTTGTAGTTGGATTCATTGTGTTTCGATTCGTCATAAGAACTGCATACCCATCCCACACACGCCCGCCCACCTATTCTACCAACCATCATGCAGGAAGAATCTTGGGAAAGGCTGGAGCTTGCCCGCCATTCCACGAGCGGGAATGTTCGATCCATGATCACCCAGTTCCCAATACAACACCACAACCTCCTTGAACAAGGAGAGCCATATAGCCACGCTGAATGAACTATGACAGGAGATAGAAAAGAATAGAAAGGGAAACAACAACACTGTGAGAGTTGTCCAGCCTGAAGAGGAAGACAGAGGACATGCCGGTGAGGTATGGTGTATCTGGAACAACACATTACAGAGCATAAATAAAGTAATGTCAATACAAAATGCTGCAAAAGTGCATTCCAAAAAGGAGGAAGTTCTTACCCTTCGATCCCACACATTATCCATACAGCATTACTTTGCCAACTATAACTCCATACTTGACCTGAACCAGACCTTAATCTCACCGGTCCTTTACTCTGGCATGACTCTTGCCCCTCAGATGGGCTAGGGCCCAGGTCAGACACGCAGCCCAGCCCTGTTAAAGTGAAGCTCAGCAGAAATACATTTCTGGTCAAGTATGATGAATTACATAGTATTGCTTTCGAGAATTGTTGGGCAACAAAGAAAATAGGGTTACCTGCGGAGTAACTGATTAGCAATATTAGGTCATCTTTATACATTTATGGACAACCTTAAACCCTTAGGGTAAGGTTTTTTAACTTGGAGAGTTGTCCAGTCATGCTCCAATTCTTTCAAATGAAACGTGTTTTCTTTCTATAGAAAACGTTTGGTTTCCTTTACCACATTCCATGTGCAAGGAATCGTGCAGGGGAAAGGGAAAGCAGCATCCTTCATTCTCCTTGTGTGCCCCGTATGCCCTGTATGGCCTGTATGCCCCTATTCAGTTAGTTTATCCAGAAATCCTTCAATTCGTGCATTTCACATGAACTACCCGACCTTGCCCTACCACCACCTTCTTTTGCTCTCAAAATCCAGACAAGTCTCTGCACATTCATTTTGGAAACCTGGCCTAAAAAGGCTCTTAATGCAGAGCCTGACAATCATAACCAAGCACTTTTTATCATAGCAAAATATACCCTCTGCCTGTTCTCATTTACCAAACACACGTTAACCCTTCTTGGCGGAAGACGTGTCCACCCAGAGGTCAGCTTAGATTGGGGAGCTTTTCCTCTCATTAACAGAAAATGGTTCATAGTCATTTTTTCGAATTCAAAAATGTCGAAAGTCATTTTTTTGAAAAAATAATGTCGAAAAAAAAAATCTATTTTTTTTAATACGTTTTGTATTCGAAATGGGGGGTTCACCCCCAACCCCCCTTTTATTATTTTTTTTTGTTTTACCCATGTTTTTATAATTCCCGGACCCCAAAATAAATATATAATTTAAAAAAAAGGAATTTGACTTTTTTTTTCAACATTTTTTTTTCAAACAAATTGTCTTTCGACATTTTTTTTTGAAAAAATTGACTGACCACCACAGAAAATATGTTTTAGCAATAGTAACATTAGTGGTTACTGTGAGAGTAGTCCTACATACTTTATTGGGCCACGTTCTTCCATTTGAACACCGACGTCACAGTCAGCTGAACACTTTCTTAGGCCATGTAGTTAATCAGCTCAACCAGGCCGTTACTTTGCGGATGGTAAAACACCACAGTCTTGCAGTGTGTACAATCTTTCTTCAGGTAGTTCCTCATAAGCCAACACCATGATGAACAAGAGGGGCACTGAAGTGAAGGACAGGGATGCCGTCGCGAAGGGCAGGGGTTCTAGGGAGGGAGACCTTGGGGAGAAGGAGATATTCTTAGGGAAAAGGAGAGAGGCACCGAAGAGAAGGACAGGGATGCTATAGGGAAGGGCAGGGGTCTTAGAGAGGGAAACCTTAGGGAGACAGAGATATGTTTAGGGAGAAGCAGAGGGGCAATAAAGAGAAGGAGAGGGACAATAGCGAGAAGGACATGGGTCCTGGGGATAAAGGCATGGGTCTTCGGGAGGGAGATCCTACAGAGAAGGAGATATGCTTAGGGAGAGGGAGAGGGGCACTAAAGAGGAGGAGCTATTCTTAGGCAGAAAAAGAGGAGCACTAAAGTGGAAGACAGGTAAAATAGAGAGAAGGACACAGGGCTGGCGATAAAGGCATGGCTCTTAGGGTGGGAGGCCTCAAGGAGAAGGAGATATGCTTAACGAGAAAGAAAGGGGAACTAAAGAGGAGGAGCTATGCTTAGGCAGAAGAAGAGGAGCACTAAAGAGGAAGACAGGTAAAATAGAGAGAAGAACACAGGGCCTGGGGATAAAGGCATGGCTCTTAGGGGGGAGGCCTTAAGGAGAAGGAGAGGGGCACTAAAGAGAAAGACATGCATGCCATAGAGGAGGGCGGGGGACTTAGGGAGGGAGACCTTAGGGAGAAGGAGATATGCATAGGGAGAAGGAGAGAGGCACTAAAGAGAAGGAGAGGAACAAAATAGAGAAGGACATGGGTGTTTGGGATAAAGATATGTGTCTTAGGGCGGGATAGGGAGAGACCTTAGGGAGAAGGAGATATGCATAGGGAGAAGGAGAGGGGCAATAAAGAGAAGGAGAGGGACAATAGAGAGAAGTACATGGGTGTTTGGGATAAAGCTATGTGTTTTAGGACGAGGAAGGGAGAGACCTTAGGGAGAAGGAGATATGCTTAGGGAGAAGGAGAGGGGGGGCACTGAAGAGAGAAGGATATCGGTCTTGGGGATAAAGGCATTGGTCTCAGGGAGGGAGAATTTAGGGAGAAGGAGATATGTTTAGGGAGAAGGAGAGGGGGATCTGAAGGGAGACGACAGGGACAATAGAGAGAAGTACACACGTCTTGGGAATAAAGATAGGAGTCTTATGGGGGGAAGTGTGAGACCTTAGAGGGAAGGAGATATTCTTAGGGAGAATGGGAGAGGCACTAAACAGAAGGACAGGGACACTAGGGAGAGAGAGAACGACACATGTCCTGGGAATAATGACAGGGGTCTATAAGAACGAAGGACAGATGCCTTAGGGAGAAGGCCAGGGGTTTAAGAGAGAAGCCTTGGGGACAAGAGGGCCCTCAGAAAGCAGGAGAGGGGCCGTTGAGGAATGGAAAAGGTCCTTGGATGGATAAAGAGGTGAGCGGGCTCCGTGGGAAGAATCCGCATGGGCACCAACCACCAGGGAACAGGCAATTCATCCGTGCTTCTGCCCACGCTGTAGGGCAGACAATGAGACCATAGAAGGGACTGGACCATGCCTGATGTACCCAGCATGGATGTGCCCTGGGGGCTGTGGTAGAGGGCGGTCGTAGATTTGCAAGGCACAGGATCTGGAGGGACTCGACCCACATCTGATGCCATCATGCACAACAAAGCTGCCCTGCTGAAATCCCGTATGCCCGTCCCCATGCAGCGCAGCCAAAAGTCCTGGACATGATGCCAGCATGCTCGCCCCCTCGTCCCTCTCCAGCCTGCTGCTGCCAGCTGCACTGGCACTATGCCCAGCCAGGGATCAGAACACACTGCAAAGAATTTCAGCGAAAGTCTCTTTGTGGCATCCAGAAATCCATTTTGCTTCTGGCCTACTGGACAGTTATCACCTGGAGTCAGCAAACAGGAGCAACTATATAGTGCCTAATGCAATTTTTAAGTGTGATTCACTTAATTACAATTTTCCACACACAATTAAATAAAAATTAAATAATATGCATATATAAACAAAAGGGTCACTTTTTTTTATATATATATATATATTTTTTTCTTTGGGTTTCTATTTTGGAAAAAAAAGTGGTTTTTACCACAAAAAAAGGCAGTTTGGGGGGGCCCCAAAAAATAATTTGACCCTTTTGATTCCGGTCCTTTTGATTCGACCCTTTGGTCATTCGATCCTATGCATTCGAAACTTTGACCTATAACCCCCTCCTTGTACTTGTTACATTTTTTCATTCTTTCAAACCATGCCAGTTTCTATGTTTCTCATTTTTAAAACACTAATCAAATTTCTTTATACTTGCAACTGTAAAATGTGCTTGATTATTGCAATGAGGAGCCACAGGGCCATTCTTAGGATCCTGTAAAAAAGTGCAAACATCAACATCTCTCCTGACAAGAGCAGGATAAGCTTGAAGTATACAAAAACAGCAAGCGCAAGCTAATGCACATCACTATCAGTAAGTACCTTGTGTTTAACCGAAGAGGTATTCGGTAAGAAATTAATCTGGATATGGCTCTTGTTTCCAATTTCTGGTCACAAACTGACGTTTAGGCATAACTGTGATATGTCAATGTGGTTCTAAGGTCTAATTATGGCCTGCTAAAATTCTTAGCAAGTCTTTGTACTTGTGCTAAAATATCTATAAGGAGTATCAACTGAATTTTAGTGCAAGCTTAATCTGCATCATTCACTGGTCGTTGCTTTATCGTCCTTTTTTTGTCATCGATCGAGTCTGCACACGGTGAAATTCTTCTTCTTGCCCTGCTTCAGTTGGAGGCGGGTCTCACCTTTATAGACTGTTACATCCCCTAAGTGAAGCCAAGCTCATCTTCCTTGGACCTTCAATGCTGAAGGGGTTATATTCTCAACATAATGGGGACCATTAAAACGTGGCTTATGCTACTTTCTAGTAAAATACTTGACCAGTACTAGGTCTCCAACATATAACTTAGGTGCTAGTAGTAATTGTAGTGGATCAGTTGTTGAATTGTCTTCTTCTGTGTTCTGAGACTGATCCCCTTGACGCTTGACTTGATTTAAAATGAGAGAGATGCTAGAGGTCATACATGTCACAGAATCGTGTAATTCATCACCTAACATTTTAGCTGCACTCTGGGCATCATTTCTACTTCTAGACAGAGTGTGAAGGGCTTTCCCATTTGCCGCCCTGTCACCAGTTCATGAGGGGTGAGGTGATGGTCTGATCCTGGCTGATTCCAACGGGCATATAACGCTAGGGGTAGGCAATATAGCCATCCATTCTTCAATGTCAATTTAATCTTGGCAATCCTATCTTTAAGGAGGCCGTTGAGTCTCTCACAAATTCCATTCGCTTGCAGGTGATAAGCAGAAGAAAACGTGTTTAAGGTTCACTGGCTTCCGTCCCCTTCATGGTACTGAAACAGCCCTGATTGACCTTAAGACCCAAATTGACGAGTTGAAGGACAATGGCAAATCAGCTATGATACTCCTCCTTGACCTATCTGCGGCCTTCGACTTGGTAGATCACGCAGTCTTATGCAATCACCTCAGTTCTGCCGCTCATTTTTCAAGTGATGCCATAACCTGGGTACAATCCTTCCTTGCAAACCGGACAATGAGAGTCTTCTCCCCCCTCGCAGCCGCTGATCCCACACAAGTTTCATGCGGTGTCCCTCAAGGATCATGTGTATCTCCGACAATGTATAACATCTTTACTAAGCCTTTGTTTGACAAGTTGGACAGACTGGGTATCATCTACACTAATTACGCAGATGACACTCAGATCCTTATCCCCCTTTCGGGCAACTTCTTGGAAGACACGGCCTTAGTAAATAAGATATATCTCCTCATTCAGGCATGGATGGCATCTCACGGCCTCTGCCTGAATGACGACAAGACTGAGTTACTGATCCTCGGCTCAGAGCTGGCCATCAAAAAACTTGACCCAAACTATGCCTCATTCAACATCGACAATAATGTCATCAAAGTGATGCCTGCAGTCAAAACCCTCGGGGTCTATCTCGACTAAGCGCTCACTTTCAAGAAACAAACTAACTCACTAGCATCTTCCACTGCATATACTTGCAAATTGATCCAAGCTTGTAGACCATTTCTAACTGAGACTAGCTGCATTACACTAGCTAATGCACTCATCATATCCAAGTTGGATTACTGTAATGCTGTATATGCAGGATCTAACAAGTATATCCTTGATAAACTCCAAACTCTCCAAAATAACGCTATTAGAGTAGCTTTAAATATTCCTAATAGAGCTCATATCTCCACCTCTAGGAAAAATATCCACTGGCTAAAAATCAAAGACAGGATTGCCCTCAAAACACTTTCCCTCACCTCCAAATGTCTTGTCTAAACCGAGTCAACAAGAGAACCTCAAACCGTCCCACTAGAATGACTAATGCCTACACCTTAGTGGTGCCTAGATACAAAAAGAGTACAGCTGGCGGCTCCAGTTTTCCGGTCATAGCTGCGCAAACTTGGAACAAACTCCCTATGGATCTCAGAATGGACCAACCTTACCCTAGCTTCAGGCGGAAAGTCCTCACCTGGATACGTTCCAATGACACTTAGCTCGTCCGTCCCATTGCCACCTGCTCTAGAGACCCTGGATGACTGTAACTAGATGAATTGATTTCTGGTTAACTAGCTTGAACTGTAGTTTCGCATTTTCTTGTACATGCACCTTTGTTACTAATGTGAACTGTATAACTGTATTTTTCCTGTAACCAAGTTCTCAAGTATCCTTGTATTGTCTGCGCCCAGCTACCCCTTCGGGTTTGGTTCTGCGCTATACCAAATAAACAAACAAACAATAGAAGCCCTATTTGTTCAAATACCTCATTGACAAAATGTGGCCCATTGTCAGATCTCAGCACTGCACACACACACCCCATCTTGGGAAGACTTTGCACATTAACAACTCTGCTGCGCAAGTGGCATCAGGGTGTCTACACAGACCTGCCTCGATCCACCCACAGAAGGGATACACCACCACTAATAGATATCTATATCCATTACATGCTTGCAGCATATTGACATAGTCAATATGTAAGTGCTGAAACAGACCATTGAGTCAAGGTATTACCCCTCTAATTGTTCTCAGTGTATGCCCAGCAGTAAACATTTCACACACAATGCAGTTTACCATAAATAGTGCAACGTGCTCCAACAAATTCAGAATGAACCAGTCTTCTGCAATTGTTGCAGCCAGACTCTCCCTAGTTACAGGGCCTGAGTGGGTGCAATGGTGGAGGAGGCTGCGGTAGGGTTGGCTAGTTCCTTGCAGACTTTGAAAAGTTTGGCCGTGTTGTTGGATGCCGTAGAGATGCAGGCTTGAATAAAAACTATTTTCTTGGAGCGAGTGCAGAGTCTGTACTGCCTTTGGAGGAGGCGGCAGGCCAGTTTGTCACATGTTGCACTATGCTTCCACCTACCCTTTCCCCTGCCGAGACCACAGTTCCACTACCTTCTTGGGTACACTTCTGCCACTGGGTGTGTATGTGCATTTCTAGCTGTCTGTTCAATTCTAGCAACACAGAGGGCTTTTTCCTTTTAAGCCATTGGGTTCCTGCAGCTTGCGGCTACCACCTTTTGAAGGTGCTAGGGAAGATGACAAGGATTGGCTATGCCCTGATCATTGCCTAACAATGACATCTGCTCAATTGGCAATGCCCGATGGACAAAATACAAAGACGATCCACTGGGCACAGCCCAAGTGGAAGACATAGTGAAGCCAGAGAGGCTGTCAGTGTGCCCACTGCATACTAAAAAAGAATAAATTGCAGACCGCATTTCATATCCAGAGAGTTCTATTTCTTAAATAAAAATGGTTATGTCTCCCAAAGTTCCTCAAACTTTGATAGATGTAGGGACTTCCAAGGCAGCATCCCTGTCTCTTACCTGCCAATCATTTATCTGTGTTGTAAACATTTTTGCAGAGCTTCTACTTGAGGAAGCAGGGGAGAAAGAGTCAGAAAGAGAGGGTGAATTGTCACAGATGGCCTCAATAAACTCACAAACCCAACAGAAGCTTCAAAGGCTTTTATTAACAATTATGTCAACTCTTTTTGCTGAGGACTTTGAGGCTGCAGGTTAATTCAACTAAGGTGTTATTCAAAATGTTCCTTCAGGCTGCCCTGGGCTCCCTCCAACCACCTAACCCAGATATCCCTGAAGTGCAATGTCAGTGTGAACACTAATGATCTAAGAAAACCTCTCCAACCAGGGAGGCCCTAAAGGCCAAGGCCTTTTCTTATTCCCTCCAAAACCTACAAGGGTACCCTACTCTAGTAGCCCCCCAAAGGAAAGACTTAAAGATTTCAGGTGGTGCTTGGGTTGTCTCAACCACTCTCCCCCTCAATCTCAGTCCTCTCCCCGATCTTATGTCTCCTTGCTCTTCAATCTCCTTCCACCTCCTACTCCATCATCTGTCTTCCTCCTTCCTTCTCTCCTTCTCCCACTCTCATCTCCCTCTCCCTCCTTCCAGCTCCCCTCTCTCTTTCTCTCAGCCCACCGCTTTCCTCTGTTCTGCAGCTGATCGCCTCTCAGTCCTCTCCCCTCTATCTCTATTAGTTCCCTTCTTCAGTAACTCCTCTCTCCGCCCTCCAATCATCCCATCCTACAACTCTCCCCTCCCCTTCTTTTTCCATTCACTTCCACTCTCCCCTACCGCTCACCTCCCTCTCTCTCCAACGTACACCCATCTCTTATTCACTCTCACTTTCTGCTCTCACCTTCACCCGCTACACACTGCCACTATTCCTTTCCTATCCCCTATACCCCACTTCACTGCCATTCCCTCTCACATGCACTTTCACAATCATTCCTTCACTTTACACTCAGTACCACTCTCTCACACACACACACACACAATAACTCACCTGCACTCCTAACCAACCTTTCCGCATTCTCTTCAGCACTCCGCCCAACCTTCCAATCTTACCCGGGTCTCTCAATCCACCTCCGCACCTCCTGACCTCACCTGAACACCCTCACTCTCTGTGACACGGATGGGTATTTTATACCTGTGACTGTCTGTCTATACCCCACATTGGCTTCACATCCCACATGACCCTGGGGCCCAATCTAATGCTTCCTTTTTCCCTGGGGTTGGGCTGCGGTGGTGTAGGGCTGCACAAGCCCATCTTTGTTCCAGCCTCTTTCGGTGCACACCATATTCAACAGTCTTCATGATTTTCTTTGCTGGATCTCGGGTCAGCGTCCCCCTCAATTCAAGCTACAGTGAGTACTGTCTTTTGCATAGGTCAGGCATCAGAACCACAGAAGCTGTAGGAAAGTCTTCGGCATTCTCTAGGGGTTCACCGGGCTCTCTATGTACAGCAGTGCATGTTGATCCGGCTAATTCTGTATGAAGGAAAAGAGAACTTGGGCCAGAATTGAGGGTGAATGCCCTTGGGTGACTGAAAGTGGAACTGATATTTTTGTCCAAGGCATATGCTGGGGTTTCAGCGGTTGGGCCCTCAACCCACCTCTTAGGTAGAACTGGATCTGGAATATGCCCTGGCAGCCCTCCTGCACCTAGGCCGGGAAGGGTTAGCCCCTTACCCTGTCACAGAGTGCAGAGTGATAGAGAAAATGGGAGCTGTCTGCAAGGGCCAATGGAAGGGTACGGTTAAGGTGAGTGGGAGCATTTGGGGTTTAGGAGTCTTGAATAACATGAGGAGTGCAAACAGCAGATCCCTGTATTCCCAGTTTCATGGACGTACCTTCTGTTTGTGTTATATTCACTCTGACTCCTTATCAGAAACCTTGTTTTGGCTCTAGCCCTGTCCCATAGGAGGCTTTATTAGGGAACTACTGATTGACATTGGTTATTAACTCTGATGGGAAAGATTCATGGGCTGGCCAACAAGACGTATGTACCATCCACTCCACAGTGCTTAAGAAGCTACATTTTTGCATCTCTGCAGGTTCTCCACAGAGGGTCGCCTAATATTGGTAGAACTTCTTCTGGCACACCAAGACACTGGTCAGAAACCAAAAGGCCATTGGCACAGATGGCCTAAATAACTCCGAGACTCCAAAAGATGGTTCAGGGGTTTTTGTTATTTCGAAATTGCAAAAAATGTCTTTAAGGGTTTCCCTACCTTGACCTCCCATGGGCTACCTAAACCATGCTTCCTTAGCGCCAGGTTTGACAACTAACAACTAGCGATCGGTAGCCCCTATGGTCTACCTAGAATTGAGGGTCCAAAAGGCAAAGTCTTATCTATCTAGCTCCCTCTGGGGTTATTCTAAGGGGTCCCTAACGTATCACTCACCATAGTTTTCTCAATAGGAATGACGATTTGCTTGTGCCAGCAACAGACACCCTGGTCAATTCTCTCCCACATGCACTTCCTCTCTCTCTTTTCCCTGCTCTCCCTATTCCTCCCATCTCACCACTACTCTACTTTAACTTGCCCCTGCCTTCTCGCACACCCTCTGGATTTCTTCCTCTCCCCTTTCTCTCCTCTTTTCCCTCTCCGAAGTCCACACACTCTCTCCTCATGATATGATATGATATGATATGATATGATATGATATGATATGATATGATATGATATGATATGATATGATATGATTGGTTATTTATAACGCACTTAATACCCAGAGGTTTCTAAGCGCGGACCCGGGGATCAAACCTGTGTTGCTCCATGCCGTCTTGCTTCCAAGGCAAACACGTTGCCCCTGAGCTATCCTCCCGAGACAATCTCTCTTCACACCCCTGACCTCCCTACACACTTCTATCTACACATCTATGCCCTAATCTAACTACACTCTCTACCTATCTCTTCCAACTACCCCGTTCTGCTTCACTCTGCCCTCACCACTACTTCCACTATTGCTTCCACTCTTTCCACACCTTCCTACCATATACCCTCTGTCACTCTCTTGCTAATTCCCCTTGTACATGTGCCCCTCTATCTTTCTTTCTCTCCTTCTCACTCCCCTTTTACACTCCCCTCACCACAGTACACTCAACTGGCACCACTCTCTCACACAACCAATAACTCACCTGTACTCCACACTAACTCTGCCACCGCCTCTTCAGCACTCCGCTTCACTGTCGTTCTCCGCCTGGTTTCTTGGTCCACCTCCACGCATCCTGACCTCACCCACATAGCCCAATAGCCCACACTCTGTGTCTCATTGACTCCCCTTGTATACTGTTCTCGTCCTGGTTCTATCCGCCCTACCCTTTCATTGGTTCCACGTCTAACCTGACTCTATTGGCTAATCTGTGGCTACTCCTTCCCCAGATGCTGAGTTACCCTGGCGCAAAGCTTTAAAATCCACTTTTAGTCCTGCCCCCCTTTTAATCTTCATTTGCAGGGTAGCAGCCAGATGCTCAGGCTTCTCGTTTTCCTTGTGGCTTTCTTCATGTGCTGGTGAATTCTGGTTTTGATTTGGTTTTAGGGGGTTTCTGTGTCCCTCCTACTCCCCTGCAATCTCTTCTCACTCTCAGCTTTGGATGAAAGCGCTATATAAACAAAATAAATGCAAATACAAATACAGTTCATTTTATGTTGCCCCGCCATTCACATCGCGTCCCTGTGAGGTTGGTAGGTCAGTGTTGTGTGTCTAATCTATATTTGTCAAGAACAGTCCCAGTCCATTCCATTTCTGTTTTCGATTCCATTCCCGTTTCCTGTCCAGGTTTTATTGCTTGTACCCAGGTGAATTCTGGGAGCTATTTTCCTGGAAAAACAAAAGAGTACTCTAGCCAGTACAAGAACTGGCAAGCACCCTGTGACAAAGGATGGTACTCACATTAACATTCAAGGAATGTGAGGTGATTTCAGGGACTGGGGCCCCACCAACACCCTCTCCCAGCTTCTTGTAGGCCCCTTGTCCCAGGTCTGGAGGGGTCCCTGTTCCCCCATGACAGGGCCCAGTTCCGGACTCTGTCACACCTTGAAAATGTCACATGTCGAGATTTATGAATGCTGTCTAACATAACATCACAGCCTCTGCAACATTTCTGGTAGCAAGTAACTACTACCTATTATTACATTCCCAAACAAGCAAAGCACAGAATGCATTCTCACCATCAATACTCAAAAGCAGGGGTGTTGATAGGTTTTGAGAAGATCTGGGGCTATGCTAATGTGGGGACTGTCGGGACTCGGGGCTAGCTAACCGTTTAGTTGTAGCCCCTGAGCTTCTATCCGTGGATACAACCAAAAGACCCAGGGCTACAGCCCCCTCAGCCCCCCCTCCTTTAGCAACCCCTCTGCTCAAAAGCATTACACAAATATCTCGCTTTTGGCAACAAAGGCTTTTTCTTGAAAACATGCATTTCTGAGCCACCTAGCATGGCCTGCTTTTGGAGGACACTTTCCGGAGCTGTATATGGGGTGACGGGATGGCATGGTGATACATTGAAAGGCTTTTAGTATTGCTGATAAGTGGATCATAGCAGGTTCCTCTCCAATTTACTGTCAATCACATACTCAAAATGGTTTTACGTGAAAATGTCCCTTGGAAAAAATCACCAGGTAGGAGAATTTATTCCCCTACACCCCTGAAAGCCTTCCCCCACATATTCTAAGATGGGTATTTCTTACTATTCTAACTCCAGTCCTAGAATGTTTGGGAAAAGTGCTTGATTATCTTGGGAGTGCAAATTTGGGGAAGTGTCACTCCCTGGTGCCTTTTTCCCAGGTGACTTTATCACTGGATACCGTCAAAAGATACTCTGATGGCAACTGCGCATGCAGTGCGCCCACCTTCCACCGCATTCTCAGAAAGACCTTTAACGTGGGTCCTTTGCTCAAGTACTTTACAGATTTGCCCCACAGAACATATGCAGTGTATGGCAATCTGACATTTTATCGAACCACACTTTCATTTTTACATACTTGAAACTTGTATCCAGCTGTTACCAATACAAGCAAATTTAGTTAAATGGTGAAAAAAAAATAAAATCAAAAGAAGTGGGCACCAAAACGTGTGTTTGTGAAAACACGGTGCTATCCCAATGTGCTGTGCTTTTCTTGAGCACTATCGAGGACCAGTAGACCTGGCACTGGGAGAGGCTTGGCAAACTACTGAGATAATGTGGTACTTTCCACTCTTTGAGGTATGCTACTTAGAAGCTTAGATATTTGCCCATTCGTAGCCATTTAAAAATGAGTTCTTGATTCCTGATTCTATCAGTGGAGGCTGGAGTTCACCCATCTTGCCACTGGTCAGTGCTGACTTCAGGGGTAGACCTTCACTTCACCCCACCCCCTACCCCACTACATATCGTGATGCCGGCCATAAAGCAAGGGTATTGCCTAATTCAGTGTTTTGTGAATTTAGATTGTACTGAGGGATAGTCTTAGGAAATAAGGATGAAATTGAGTGGGAGTTTAAAGGTGCTAAACTGGTCAAATTGAGAGGGAAGGGCCCACTCTGCTTCCTTACAAAGCTGTTCTACAATGTTATGTTATGTTAAAGGATATTTATACTGCCCACTATCACCACCGGAGTGGTCCCCTGGTGCTCCGGCGGATCTGAAAATCAAGAGGGTAGGGTAAGTTAGTAGGACTGAGCAAGAAAAGCGCAAGAGAGCTATGATATGCTGTTGGCAGCTTCACTTCGGTTTACACTGTTCACTGAGCGTAGGTGTGATTTTCTGGTCAGTAGTTGTCAAGGTTATGTTTGATTTGTTTGTTTCTGCGTTGCAGTGAAGTTTGTGTGGTTTGTTGTGTTTTGTTTAGAGTTTGAGAGGTGTAAGCAGAGGGATGAGTTTTTCACTGGGTTGGTTATTGGTGATGCTCCTTCGTACCTCCTCCTCTTCGGCCACCCGTGTAGGTCTTGTCTTGTGTTGTGGTGTGCTAGGAGGGGTGTCTACCTCCTATATTCTGTGCATGGTTGTGGGTTGTCTGCAGGGCTATTTAGTGGTGATGCCTCCACCACCCCCCATGTTCAGATTAATGGATGTCTACACCACTTTGGCCCCTGGCATATCTTTGTGTGCAGCCACCATTGCCTCCCTGGGCCCCATGAAGGGGGGACCCCTTCCCTGTGCCCTTGAACTACCTAGGCCCCATGGCTTATCTATCTAGCTGCCATTCTTTCCCCTTGAACTCTTATGCCCTATGTGGTTCGACCTTGGATGCTCCTGTCTCTCGTGTTAGCCTCCAGTAGGGCCCTCCATGGGACCCTGAGTCTCCCTCCCACTCGGAAGTCTCTTCACCTCCCTTCACTTGTCGTGGTATGGTCTACTCTTTGGTCTTGCGATATGTGTGTTCATTCCAAGGGGTGCAGGTGTTGTTCATTTGTTTTCGTCCAGTTCTGAGTGAAAGAGCCAGGTTTTTAGGAGTTTTTAAAACATTTTAGATTGTCATTCAAGTTTCGTATTTCTCTCGGGAGGGAGTTCCACATTTTTGCGGCTAGGCATGAGAATCCTTGTGTACAGTTTAGGTTCCAGGTGGATGTCGTTGCTGGATCTGAGTGTTCTGGTCGGTTGGTAAATGGCGATTTTCTTTTGTAGGAATTCTGCTCCTTGGCCATGGATTGCTCTGTGCGTTATGCACATTATTTTTAATGTAATTCGTTTTTTGACTGGCAGTCAATGTAGGATCTTTAACGCAGGAGTAATGTGGTTTCTTCGTGGGAGTTTGAGGAGAAGTCTGGCTGCTGCATTCTGGTAACGTTGTAGTTTCTTCAGTAGATGTTTGTGCATGAAGGAGAGGAATGGTAGAATATTTTTGATCATGTGTAGGTGGAAGAAACATTACTTGGTTATTGCATTCACTTGCGGATCTAGGGTTAGCTCGTTGTCCATGAGGATTCCAAGGTTTCTGACTATTTTTGATGCCGTGTCTGCTGTTCCTAGTTCTGTGGGTCATGGGATGTATTGGTTGCTTTCCCGGTTTTTGGATATAATCATGATTTCTGTCTTGCACGGGTTGAGTTTGAGGCTGTTTGTGTTCATCGATTCGTAGAGTTCTTTCAGACAGTCTACTAGCGTTGTGTTCTCCTCTTGTACATCTTCGATTTTGCAGATGATTTGCATAGTTGTAGCTGGTTATGGTGTGCCTTTGATGAGGTTGATTAGTGGAGTCAAGTAGATGTTGAAGAAGAGTGGGGTTAAGGAGGATATGCAGGTGGTGTCCCGTGGCATGATTTGAATGGTTTTATCCATACTGTTTCTGTTTTTTCAGATAGCAACAATTTAATCTGGAGCAGCACTGTGTCGGTGATCCCTATTTCTTCCAGTCTCTTGATGAGGATGTTGTGGCTGACTGTGGCTGACTGTGTCGAACGCTGCAGAGAGGTCAAGTAGTATCAGTGCAGTGTTTGTGTTGGAATTTGTGTTGGTCTTTAAGTCATCCCAAATGCCAAAAAGTGCCGCCTCTGTCCCTCTCATAGCTCTGAAGCCGACTTGTGCCTGCTCCAATAGTTGGTGTATTTCTCTGTGTTCCAGTGTTTGTTCGAAAACATAGGTTTTTAGAAGTTTTGCCGGATAGGGAATGTTTGATATCGGTCTTTAGTTAGAGAGGTCTTCCACATTGCCCGTAGTTTCCTTGAGGAGTGGTTTGATGTTTGCAGATTTGAAAGACCGCGGGACTCTCTCCACTGAGAGCAATTGGTTGAAGAGGTTTCTGTGGCATTCCAATGGTGTGCTGTGAGGATTGACTTATAGATGTCTGGTGGGCAGGGGTCCATTGGGGAGCCTGCTTCATTGCTAAGTTTCACCAGCTTGATGAATCGCTTCACTGATATTTGTGTGAAGCTTTGCAGGTTGTTCTGTTGTTCCAGGGTCGGTGAGGCATGGTGCACAGTCTGGTTGATTGGTCTGCTTTGTATGATCTGATGTATGTCAGTGATTTTATTTTTGAAGTGGTCTGCAAGGTAGATACATAGTTTTTGTGAAGGTACGGGTGTGTTGTTGCATTCTGGTGGGTTTATGATGTTGAATAGTTCTTTTTGGGTGTTGGTGGCTATTGTGATTCTGTTGTAGTATTTCTTTTTGGCTTTGAGGATTTCCTTTTTGTATGCTCGGATTTGTTTTTGATAGTTTGTTCTTTTTGCCTGGTGGTAGTTATTTCTCCATTCTAGTTCAAGTTTCTGTATTTTCTTTTATTGTACTGAGGTGGGGTGTGAAACATCTTACCTTTGCCTTCTTTTGTTAAGGGGTGAACGGTTTTTATGGGGAGATGCTGTCTATTGTTTCAGTGATCCATTTCTGGATTAGGTCTGCTTTCTCGTCTAGGTCAGTTCTGTCCAGGCTGGCGATTGATGGTTTCTGGGATTCCAGTTGTTCTTTTAAGTCACTACTTTTGATGGTGTTCCAGTTTCTATTTCAGATTACGGGGAGCTTTTGGGGCTGTTTAGGTGATTTATCTGGTATTTGGATCACAAATGGTATAATGAGGTGGTCATTCCATAGTATTTGTATTGGTGGCAAAGTAGAGATAAGATTTTTGTTGGCGAACATTGCATCGAGAGTGTGTCCTGCTGTGTGTGTCACTCCTTCTACCATCTAGCATAGTTTCATTGTCTTCAGTTGCCTGATTAGTGATTTTTGAGAGCGTGTGTTCCCTTCTTCAAACCATATGTTGAAGTCCCTGAGGATTATCATGTGGTAATGTTTGATGGCTACATTCATGATGGCTTCTATGACGGTCTCTACGAAGGTTGCGCTGTATGTTGGTGGTCTATAGATCAGTATGAATCTGAGGTTTGTTTTTGAGTTAGCTGAAGGATGAAGTATTCGCAGTTTCTGAAGTTCAGAGGGTCGTCTGTTTCCATTTTCAGGTGTTCTTTTTAGGCTTTTGCAAGTCCTCCTCCTCTTTTTCCTTTTCTGTTTACCGGTAGGCATTTGAAGTTGTCGGGTAAACAGCTGTGACTTCGTAGTGGTTGCCTAACTGCTGCAGCTTTCAGACTCACTGTCAGTCCCCTAGCCTGCCACCCCAGCTTGCGATATCCGGAGCAAGCAGGCATGCAGAGGAGAGACACCATTTGTCGCTGAAGGCACGAGCAACCATCCTCTGCTACCACTTGAAGTGTAATTAAAAAAACAGAGTTTGGCTCGAGAGAAATAACCTCATGCCCAAAAAACAGAGGAGGCCAGAATTGTGACAAATTGCTGCTTTATTAATCCAAGCAGGGATACGCACACAGATTCTACAGTTCCAAATGCACTCTAAGCTCATTACAAGCAGGCAGTGAAGTTTCAAACAGGTCTAACATCAAAACCAAAAATGACTTTCCTGGCTTATAAACAAGATTGGGATTGGGTGAACAGTATAGGCATAATTAGAGTCTATATGGGACAAATAATCTGATTGGTCTGGCCAAATCTAGTAGCTCCATCTGGCACCACCGTAGTAGGTTAATGCAAGCCTTGTCAGTTTAGGAAATCTACCAGCATGTGAGCAAAAAGTGATGGGTGGGGAATGTGATCTTAGAGCACCACCTGTTTTCCATCAATGTTGCCACTTCCAACTTCTCAAGCCCAGAGCAAGGACATTTCTCTCCATCTTCTGTCTTCAGTTTGATGGGAACAACATTATCTGTCTGAATGGGCCTTGTTCCCCAGCTCCATGGCATGTGTCCGGGAGTCGTAAAAGTGATTTTCTATGCCTTTATTTATATGGGATATTGGTCTTCTGTCCTTGTAGATGCTGTATCTTTTCTGCTGACTCAAACTCTCTCCCAGGGTTCTTGGCAGGGCTGGACATACTGCCTGCTCTGCCAGATCTGCTTTTCATTTCAGTTTTAAGCTTTCCCAATTCATTTAAATTCAGCTGTGGCTTCCATTTTACTTTCATGGCTGTTCATGGTAATTGCTTTTTCAGTGTCAGCAAGCAGTTCATGTGTGTTGCTTTGCACCTGGCTAATGTCTCTTCAGGTGTGTTCAGCCATGTCGCCTTTTCATGATTACTTTGGTGATATCATCCAGATATAGTCTATGGGGCTGCTTCAGTGGGTGGCATCCATCATCTTGTGGGTATGCTCCGGGGGGGGGGGGGAGTTTGAGACCCCCTAAAAACAGCTGTGTAGTGTGACTTTGTAGTTGTCATCTGACCATGTTTCTAAGATGAATAAGATGTCTATTCCACCATTGTATAGTAGATCGTAGATCTCTATAGCATGTTCGGACATTGATATTGCATTGATTAGATTTCAGTGTATTAACAGTGCTTTGTTTTGTTCTTGGTTTCGTCTTATGATGGCCTTGTTTAATGGGTTTCCTTGTTGCTCTCAGGATGTGAGATGTGCTCAGTAAGGTCTGTTTCATCATTCAGTAGACCTGCTAGGTTTCATATTGGGTTCCTGACTTCTTCCAGTTACTCTTCTGTATCTTGTTGCATTTGCTGTAGGTGCCCTAGAGTTTTTGTGATATATAGAGTAAGGGCGTTGTTTTCCCTCTTGTTCCTTCTGAATGTTTCTGGTCTTTTCCTTTGCAGTCCTGTTATCTTGCTGGAGCGTCTAGCATCGTTGGTGGTTGTGAAATGCTCTGGTTGGTGGTCCGTTGCAAGACATGGTGTTAGGTATACAGGTGTTTACCTTCTCTTGGAGTTTGTTCTATTTTCTGACATGCTTATGGGTGTGCGTTCCGTTGTCATCTCTATGCTTATTGGCGAGGTGCCATAGTGTAGCTCCATTTGATGTATTCTTTCTCAAAATGTTCTCTTGCATTGTCCTGTTCTCTTTCGTGGCATATTGCGGTTCTTTGGAGTCTACTAGTTTAATGAGTTTGCATTATTGTGTTTCGGTTGCAGGGGTCCTTTACCTGCCGACAACCCTTTCCTGAGTTTTGTTTGGGTTGTAGTGTTCCTTTGGCTTCTTTATGGCGTGTGGTTATGGATGAGGGGGCATGATCGAGGGGGTGGGGGTTTTATGGTCTGATATCTAGTATGTTAGGGTAGGGATGGGCTTTTAGAGTTAAAGGGGATGGTGCTTCCTGAGCGCGCACCTTAGGTGTCCTTATCCTTTGGGTAAACTATTCCTTGATTCTGGGTATTTTGTGGATGAATGGTGAGTTTGTAGTTGTTGAAACAAGGGTTGCAGATCCTCATGATTAGGCTGTTTACTGCTATTTCCTTTGTGTTTTCGGTTTGGTTTGGGGTGTTAATCTGGGGGTTCTTCTGATTATGGTTGTTGAACCAGGGGTAGTAAACCCTTGTGGTTTGGTTGTTTACATGTAATTCCTTTGTGTTTCTGATGGGTTTTGTTTTCATTTTTTTGAGGTGTTTTTCTTTGGGGTCCTTTGGTTGATGTTGTAGAAAGAGGGTGGCTTATGTGGCCATCTAGCCTTTGAGTTGGTAAAGACCTGGTGGTTTGCGTGCAGTGGGGGAGGGCATTTGGATGGTGCGGTGAACCACCTAGATTTGGGGCGTTATGCTAGGTGGATGAGCTGGGCTATGTGAAACCTGCGGTTGGGGCAGGTGTTTAGGTTAGAGACACAGTGATTACTCAAAAAGCGCCTGTTCCTTAGCTACCAGGGGTTGTGGGGTGCATAAGGCTGGGCCAGAGCACCAGTACTTAGCTTGGGGATGGCCTGTGAGTGGGTGGGGGCCTAGGATTGTAGTAAAAAAAATGTTAAAGTGTTGATACCTAGCATTGGGGGATGCTTAGCAGGTGGAAGAGAGTCCCTGACTGAGGTCGATGCAGAGAATGTGCTAGTAGCGCTTATACAATCTAAATTGGATTATTGCAACAGCCTTTATCTAGGAGCAAACAAAACCATCTTAAATAAACTCCAGATCATGCAAAAGACCGCGCTCAGAGCAGCGTTGAACATTCCCAAAAGAGAGCACATATCAGAAACCAGAAAGCACTACAGGTGGCTCTGTATACATGGCAAAATTGACCTAAAAACTATCTGCCTCACTCATAAAACGCTTAACCACCAGGCCCCCCCCCACCCCAATAGAATCACTAGATCATCCAACATACCATGTCTGGCGGTGCCCAGATACAATCTAAAAAGAGCCGGAGGCTCCAGCTTCCCGGTATTAGCGCCCAGCTCTGGAACACTCTCCCTCAGAATATTCAGACTATTCAAACCTTCAACAAATTCAGAAGCCATGTTATCACTTGGATATTCAACAAAAAACAAAATGACAGCTCTTGATACCACTGACCGTTAGGAGGTCTGCATAACTAGTATGTGTTATCCATCCTATACTACTGCTATGACCTATGTATAATATGTATATATGTACCATTGTAATTATTCCTTGAATGTGCAAACTGTATTCATATACATAACTGTATATGCTATGTCTTGTAACCATTGCTATCATCTAGCACCCAATTACCTCCGGGTCAGGTGCGCGATATAAATAAAATAAACAAACAAACAAACAGTACCTAGATTTGGGATGCCTGGCTAAGGGGAGAGAAGCTCGGATTGAGGACAAGCAGCAATGTCAGGTATAGCTAGCCAACACAGTTGGCCTAGATGGCAGATATGGCTGACTGCAGTGTGGCTATCTTAAATCTAGTAACACCTAGATTTGGGACACCTGGATTGAGGGAGAATGGCTTAAAATGGGGCACAACAGTAAATGCAGTAACACTTAAAACTTATGGTTTACCAAATTAATCAGGTTAAATGTGAGATATGGCTAACTAACACAATAAGACTCAATGCAAGATATGGCTGTGGCGCATCAACCTCCGGGGCACCAGTGGTCCAGGGATGAATATCGGTTTCTAAACCATCAATCAGCCCCACACCTCTAGTACACCAGGAAGGATCCAAATAGATTGGAAACACAAGCAAATTATAAAGCACTTGTCCAGTTTTGGCAACATGGATGGAACAGCAGGCTTATCTCCACAAGGTCTTGGATCGTTGGTTAGTTGCAACACAGCGAAAATACAATTATTATCCAATGATAAAAGGGACTGTCCAGTCAAGGTTGTATACAAATATCTACTCTAATATTATTCAACAGACAGTTCTAGCAAACTACATAATACAACCCACCCTGTAAAGGGATGCAGAGGACAGACAGTTTCAAGAAGGTAAAGGGATGCACTCTGGATACTGACAGGAGGGTAGCCAGTAAAGTAATTAATTGCAATAGTTCAACGATCTTTGGTTTCAGCACAAAGGGAGCAATGGGTCATACAATGTCACTAGGGGCCTTTGGAGAAGGACCAGTGAGACATAACCACAATGTGCCTTGGGCTTGTAGAACTTCTTGGTGTTCGACAGTGGAGAGTCTGTTTCAGGGTGCTTTGCAACTTCTGCGACAGAGATCAAGACGGGGGACAGCTGCAGGTCTCAGGCGGCAGGCAGTTTAGTGAGCTAGGCTGGACGGATGGCTGCAGGTTGGCATACACAGTGGCTCTGGGTCAGGAATTGTTATCTCAGTGCTGGGTGGTGGGTCTGAAGCACTGGTCGAGGCATTTCAGACAACGTTAGTGACTGCGGCGTGACAACAGTCAGCGGTGCAGTCGTTTGCAGCTCGAGGAGCTCGACTGGCTCGAAAATGTCCTTTAAGGCGGATGCTGGTTGATGCTTGTCAATGCACTCCTCCTAGCTTTTTCACTAGGCTTGTGTTGTCCTTTAAAGTGTACGGCCCAAAGTTGAGGAGAGTGTTACAGTCAACGGCCTTGTCCTTAGTTTGGTTCAACTCGCCGGCACTTCCCACCTAGGAAGCTTGCTTGCAGAGCCTAGCAGGGCATTCTGTTTTTTGTCTGGGTACTGGTTCAGGAGCTACTGGACGGTCCTCTTGATTAAGTATCTCCCTCTGTTCCCTGGGAGATGTTTAGGGGAGGGATCATCCGCCAAAAGTGGGGCTTGACCCGCTTTAAAAGCCAAATGGGCCCCAGTGATTGGTGTAGGCTGCGCCTACCTTAATGAACCAATCCTGGGTCCCCACCATCAATCTCCTGTACAATGAGGTCATAACCAGATGGCTTTGCAACAAAAAAGTTAAAGGGTAAAACATGTAATACTAAGTCCCACCCATCGTCCTGTCTGTTGTGAATCAAAAGGTCTCTCTGGTTAATTGAGCTCTCTGTGTTTACTGATTAAATCGGCAGGTCTCCCTTAAAGCTGCGGCAGGAACAGACTTTTGGTCTATGCCACCTTCTGAATGGGGTCCCCGTGCAGGGATGACTATTGTAAATACATAGTGCCAGGCATGACAGGTCACTGCCCTTGATACTGAGAGGTAGGAGCTGGCTTGAGGTTGACACAGTGCCTGTCAAAGGTTGTTGGGGTTTTCCTGTCCTTTGTTAGTCTTGCAACCAGGCCTCCCATGGGCCTGTTTGAATTAACTCTGATTAGTATGTGATACTAGCAGCTAACAAATGAAAGGGCAGATCTGTGGAGCCTTTGTTAGTTAATTAGGCTGGACATGGCAGGAGGAAGGTTTTGCCTCCCCTTCTGAGATGCCTTGATGTACTCTTGGCTATCATATTCCAACTAAATATGACCGGGGGTGGCACCTGTAGGCTGTGTCCACCCAGAGTACACGGGTCTATGTGTATGTCGTGTGGTGAGCATAGGAAAATGTGTGCAGATTAGCCCCACACATTTTGCGCAGGTTGATCTACCATCATTCAATTTCATTTGCCCAGGTGAGCGCACACCCACCGTGCGGATGGTCGAATTCCTCACAATGGCTAAATAACACAAGCAGGCTAAATGTGAGATATGGCTAACTAACACAATCTGGCTAAATGCGAGTTATGGCTAACCGACACAAGCAGGCTAAATGTGAGGTAAGTCTAACTAATACAATCAGGCTAAATGCGAGATATGGCTAACTGACACAAACAGGCTAAATGCGAGATATGGCTAACTAACAAAATCAGGCTAAATGCAAGATATTGCTAACTAACACAATCTGGCGATATGTGAGATATGGATAACTAACACAAGCAGGCTAAAAGCGAAATATGGCTAACTAACACAATCAGGCTAAATGTGAGATATGGCTAACAAACACAGTATGTCTAAATGCAAGATATGGCTGACTATCACAAGCAGGCTAAATGTGAGATATGGCTAACTGACACAATCAGACTAAATGAGAGATAATATTACTATGCAAACTGTGGGATGGATGCATCAGACAACCAGCTAATAGAGAATAAGATAGTTTAAGATTGGTTTGGTCAGTTTAGTGGGGAGAGTGATGGCAGCACCCCCTGCCTGAGCCTCACTTACCATGCCAATAGCTGATGGTTGTCGGCTGCAGACTTCACAGGCTAACACGGGCCAGCATGATCTGGAGGTGCTTCTACAGGAGCAGCCCTTTGCCTCGGCCCTTAGCCGCGGGTGCTACAATGGGCAGTGGGCTGCCCTTGTGAGTTGTGTGATAAGGGCACAACTAGCCAATGAGGGTAGGGGGCAAACAAGAAGGTGGGAGCTTGGACAGGAAGCTGGGGGAAGGAGGCAAAGAGCACTGGGTGGCAAAAGCGTTCAAAGAAAGCTCGAAATTACAATGTTTACCAATAAAATAGGTTGCAGCGCAAAGTATTGCTAAGTTAGAGGGAGGCACGCATCTTCTCAAGCCAGGGACCAAAGTGGCTGAGGGAGACAACAAGTGTTGGGCTAGGCCGTGCTGAGTTTCAGTCTATATTCTTAGCCAATCAGGGTAGGGGGCAAGCAAGGAGGCGGGGGCAGGGACCGGGAAGGCGAAGGAATGAGGCGCAGAGCGCTGGGCAGCAAAAGAGCTTGAATTCCATCAGCTGCAGTGTGATACCGGGCCCAGAGGTGATAAAGGGGAGATCCCGTACACCAACCCACCTCTTCCCTGATCCGTTGCAGGGCACTGTCATCTAGGGATATTTCCTCAGTATTTTCCCTTTTGAGAATTGCCCTGATAAGTACAAGATCATTAAAGATGGTTACTGCTGTAATATTGCCCATGCGAGACAAACTAGACCTGCTACCAAGCAGTATCTATGAGACCAAGTCACCAGCCTTCTATGTAGCACAGACTCCAAAGCATTCTAAGTTGGGACACAGGGGTAAGTCCTGCCCCAATGCTGCATCCGAGCCACGAAACTGAATACCAAGATGGTGGACGGGCTGGAGAAAGCCATGTTCTGCAATGCTACGCAGCACTTCATCTCCCCGGAACCAAGTATAGCACATCTCCAGAGTTCTCCACACCAGTCCCAATGCTTACACAATAAGGTGTTGCAGATGCAAACCCTCGCATGTAGGACAGCTCAGGGGATTAGATAGTGCCTCATACAAATAGCGGCCATTTTGAGGTAAGGAGAGTTGGCAACAAAGAGACAGAGATTGCAAACAGAGAGAAGGGGTGGAGTTAAGGGAGTGAGAAAGGCTTGGGGTAACAGGAAAGAGGAAGGAGAAGTGGGTAAGACTGGGAGAGGATGGTCAAGAGAGGACTAAGAAAAGGACTAGAGAGAACATCAGAGTGAGGTAATGTGGGAAGTGTTTTAAGGAGGGACACCAGAGAGGAGGAAGGCAGACAGTATAGTAAGGGGAACAGAGGTGAGAGTTTTAAGAAAGTGGTCAGGAGGCATATCAGGGAAGAGACCGGAGAAGGCCTAAAGAAGTTGGAGAAAGTATGGAAGAGAATGAAGGGAAGAGTACCAAGGAGAAGGTTAGAGGAGGTATTAAGGAGTATGGAGGAGAGAATATTAAGGAGGGGTGAGGAACATCAGGGAGAACCGAGAAGGCGCCAGGAAGGCTGGAGGGGGTTTCGGAGAGACAAAGCAGGGAGGGCCAAGGAGAAGGTTTGGGGAGGTATTTAGGAGTTAGGAGGAGAAGGTGGAAAGGAGGAGGGTCAGAGTTGCAACAGTGAGAAGGTTGAAAGTTGCATTACAGCATAGGGCAGTAAGAATAATAAGGAGGAGGTGAACCTGAACGTCAAGAAGGGTGACTCGAGGAGGTACAGGAGGAGAGAGGTAGCTTGGAAAGGAGAGGACAAGGGCTGCAGAAGAGCTCCTCTTAGGTTTGAGTTTGCTGTAACCATTCGAGGACAAAGGTGGGAATGGGTTTTGGGGGAATAAAACCAGGACCCTGAGACAGGGAGATGGGGAGAAAGCTAAAGCTCTAGACACACATAGCTTACCGACCACTTGGGGTAAGCTCTGGGTTTTTCCAACCACTACTCTGCCCCAGCTCCTACCCTTGTTCTTCCTTGCTAGCGGGTACATGGGCCCCAGAGATTGAGAAAAGGGGGCCTCCCTAGAACTAAGGAGCAGAAGCAGTGGACCAGAGTCCACCAACCAAGGAGGCAAGAAAGAAGTTCATGAGACACAAATGCCCCAGGACTGTGAGTGACTGTGCTTTGATCATCTGCCCTGGGGAGGGATCCCAGGTTAAGATTTCTGAGATAGGACTTGAACTGTTGAGCCCAAGGAAAAGCCATTGTGTTGTTGAAACTGTATGTTGCATTTTCCTAGTTTGCCCCAACCCAGTAACTATCCCTAATAAGCATTTGCTTAAACATAAATCCATGTGTCTGCCTCGTGTTGATCACACTCCGCTTTGTGGCACAGATATAAATCCTGTTATTTGTGGTCATAGGTTCCAAAATGTGTATTTTTCTTGAAAATGAGGCTTTAAAGGTAGTAGATTTGCAGTTTGCCTCTATACTAGTTGAGGCATGTTTTGTTTCATTCAGGACTCAGGCTTCATTAACCAATTGCTCGGCTTCTCTCCCTGCAGGTCCTGAACATCAGCCTGGTGGATGGTGAGACCATCACTGTCGAGAGCATGGAGGGGGTGGAGCCGGCTATCCTGGCCAATGAATCCTTCCTCATGAAAGGTCAGGTGATCCGCAGCCCGACCAATCAAGTCACCGTGCACTACCAGAGCACACAGCCAGAGAGCGTCGGACAGTTCCACTTCCATTACCAAGGTAACGCAGGGTGGGATGGGCCTTCCACCATTGAGGGGTGCGTTTTGCATGAAACGTGTGAGCTCGTGGCTCTTGGAGTTATAGAGTCATGAGTTCAAGTTCCAACCCTGACACTTCAGAATCTGCGGACGTGTTGTTTTGAATCTCTATGTTCCCCAATTTCCTAACAGTGAAGTATGCTCAACATAAAGCTGCCGCATGGCACCCCATATAAATGCAGATATATTCATTTACTTCTGGTGGAGCGTCCAAATACTTAAAAAAATATATATTTTGTATTGTTTATTTTGACACACTTCTGAGACCGCAAGGTACCTTTTATAAAAAATCGAGAGCATGGCAGGGATTAGCTGTATGCCTTGGTGAAAAAGCCAGCTCGTGTCTTGAGGTTTTCAATGAAATGTGTAGAAATCAATGCTGTAAATGAAAACTATTGAATACCCCCTGTGACAAATCAACTTCCGGGGCACCAGTGGTCTAAGGATGACTATCAGTTTCTAAACCATCAATCAGCCCCACACCTCTAGTACACCAGAAGGGATCCGAATATATTGGATTAAGCACATTATAAACCTCCTTGCCCAATTTTGGTAACGTGGACAGAACGGCAGGCTTATCTCCGCAAGGTTGTGCATAGCAAAAGCGTTGATACCTGGCTTTGGGATACCTAATAGGTGGGAGAGCGTCCTTGACTGAAGGCGCTTCAGAGAATGTGGTAGCACCTAGATTTGGGATGCCTGGCAAGGGGGAGAGAAGCTCAGATTAAGGACACAGCAGCAATGCCAGCTAAACTAGCAAACACAGTTGGCCTAGATGCCAGGTATGGCTGACTGCAGTGTGGTTATCTTGAATCTAGTAACACCTAGATTTGGGACACCTGGATAGAGGAAGAATGGCCTAAAATGGGGTACAACAGTAAATGCAGTAAAACTTAAAACATATGGTTTACCAAAGCAATCACTTTAAATGCGACATATGGCTAATTTACACAATCCGGCTAAATGCGAGATATGGCTGTGACGAATCAATTTCCGGGGCACCAGTGGTCAAGGGATGAATATCCGTTTCTAATCCATCAATCAGCCCCACCCCTCTAGCATACTAAAAGGGATCCGAATAGATTGGAAACACAAGCAAATTATAAACCTCCTTGTCCATGTTTATCTCCACAAGGCCGTGGATCGTTGATTAGTTGCAACACAGCGAAAATACAATTATTACCCAATGATAAAAGAGACTGTCCAGTCAAGTTGTATACAAATATCCAGTTTATTATTATCACAACAGGCAGTTTTAGCCCACTAAAAAATACAACCCACCCTGTAAAGGAATTCAGAGGGCAGACCGTTTCAAAGAAGGAAAAGGAATGCACTCTGCAAACTAATAGGGGGTCGTTGGTATATTAATTAATCACAATAGTTCAAGGATACTTGGTTTCAACACAAAGGGGGTAACCGGTCATAAAATGTCACTGGGGGACTTCGGAGAAGGACTAGGGGGACAGAACCACAATGTACCTTGCGCTTGTAGAGGTTTTTGGTGCTTGACAGTGCAGAGTCGGTTTCAGGACGCTTTGCAGCTTCTGCGAAAGAGTTCAAGATGGGAGACAGCTGCGATTATCAGGTGCAGGCAATTCAGCGGGTCAGGAATCGTTGTCTCCTTGCTGGTCGCTAGTTCTGAAACACTGGTTACGGCGTCTCAGACGGCTTTAGCGACTGTGGCATGACAACATTCAGGGGTGCAGTTGGTTGCAGCTCGAGGAGCTTGACTGGCTCAAAAAGGTCCTTAAAAGATGGGCACTGGTTGATTCTTGTTGTGGCACTCCTCCTAGCGTCTTCGCTGGTCTTGTGTAGTCCTTTGAGGTGGACGGCACAAAGCTGAGGAGAGTATTGCAGGCAACTGTCTTGTCATTGGTTTGGTTCAGAGACTCTCTGGCACTTCTTACCTAGGAAGATTGCTGCAGAGGCTAGCAGGACGCGCTGTGTGCTGGCCGGGTCCCGGTTCTGGAGCTGCTGGAGGGTCCTATGGATTCAGCATCTCTCTCTGTTCCCTGGGAGATGTTTAAGGGAGGGATCTTGCTTCCTTCTTTGGAAATCCTGGCCTTCCTTCACTGGCGGAAGCTATAAGGTAGACTGTACCTTTAGCCAGGGTCCAAATTAGTTATTCTTGTTATTTCTTGTGAAGTCTTCAGATCATCTGCCAAAAGAGGGGCTCAGCCCTCTTTTGAAGCCAAATGGGCCACAGTGATTGGTGTAGGCTATACCTACCTTAATGAACCAATCCTGGCCCCCCACCAACAATCCCCTGTATGCCTGATGTCATAACCAGAGTGCTTTGCAAGAGAAAAGGTAAAGGGGTGAAAATATGTTATACTAAGTGCCACCCATCTTCCTGTCTGTTGTGGATCAAAGGGTGTCTCTGGTTAACTGAGCCCTCTATGTTTTCTGATTAAAGTGGCCGGTCTCCCTTGAAGTGGCAGCGAGACCAGACTGTCTGTCTCCTGCAAACCACATTCTTGTACCTTCTGAAGTACCTGATACTTTAGGGCAGGAGCTGGCTTCAGGTTGACACAGTGCATATGAAAGGGGTGTTGGGGTTTCCTGTCTCCTTTGTTTTAGCCTCTGCATCCAGGCCACATGAGGGCTTGTTTGAAGTATACTCTTTTAGTATGTTCATTATGTTAATCGCTGCCACCATCTGCAGAGGGTAAACAAATGGACAGGGTGGATCCGTGGAGCCTTTGATAATTAATTAGGCTGGCCATTGCAGGAGGAAGGTTTTGGCCCTCCCCTTTCTGAGATACATTGTGTACTCTGCCTGTTAGGTCCCAACTAAATATGACAGGGAGGACTGCGTCCATAGGCTGTGTCCACCCAGAGTACATGGGTCTATGTGTATGTCATACATTGAGCATAGGAAAATGTGTGTGGATTAGCCCTCACATTTTCCAGAGGTTGATCTACCATCGTTCAATTTCGAAGGCTAACTTTCAGATGCAGTTTGTAAAGTTGTTGCATATAAACGCTCACATTGAGGCTCCAAACGTGCAGTATTCAGGAGACCCCCAGCAGTCAGGGGCAGAGAGCTTCCTCAATTTGTGGGCTTTGGGCTTTGGGCCTCAGGTCTACATGGAACAGTGCTCCGGCAAGGCAATTGTTGCTAGGTCTTGTTCTGGCATAATTCCTTCCCTGGAAGAGGTTATTAACTTCACACTGATGTTTCAGAAGAGAGTGACCTAAGACCGTGCATCTGCCTCCTGTAGGACTGAGTCTGTAAAGGGGAGGCCCAGTAGGCTCCTGTTGTTACAGCGACTGAGTCTAGGGGGGGGTGTTGATACTGTTCCATGGCGCTCTGAAGCGATGTTGGCTCAGTGCACAGCCCCTAGTCGTCATTATCCGCATAGAACATCATGGCTGACATTTTGTTTCCAGGTTCTCATGTGATCTTGTGATATTGCCCAGAGGCTGCTCACTCTGAGGATAAAGCATAGTCATCAAGGAACAAAGAGGGTAGAGGGTATGTAATGAGAAGGAAGCCCCTCTGACACGAGCTAACGGTTTTGTGGGGGCCTTGGGAGTGCGGGGCCTGCAAGGGGTCCTGGCGGTTAAGGTTGAATTCCAAAGGGGGGTTCCAGGCAAGAAAGTCACAATACACAAACATTCCCATCATGTGCCTTAACTTGCATTATGGCGTGCCATCGCCTGCCCCCACCCCCCTCCCCCCAACCAAAAGCAGCACAACACAAATCAGGAATGCAATCCTACCTTGCACTGGAAAGTGCTCTGTGCACATTACTCAAATTGGGCAGTTTAAGGGCGTAGGAAAGAAACCCTGTGAAAAGCAAGTAATATAGAGTCCATTTAAAGTGCACGCTCTGGGTGCGGTCACCAACAGGTGGGACACAGTTGCAGGGCTGATGGCATTAAATAGCTGCCCGCATCCTGTGTTAATCAACTGTGCAGCCCAAGCATGCAAATCCCCGCTCCTCATTGGCCAAGAACTGTTCTTGCTGGGTGAAGGCATGGATTGTTTGTTTATTTGTTTATTTATTTATTAAGTGCAGCGAACCCGGGGGTATCAGGGCGCCTTACATGGTTACATGGATGCAAAGTTACAGGAGGACTACAACAGGAAAGAAACGCATCGTGAATATTCAGGAGCTGCATTTGCATAAAATGGATCAAAATGGGAAATAATGTACACATTTAGCGGTCGTTCGGAAAGGGGAGAGAGGGGGTGGGGATGGGGGATATCCAAGTGTGAGACACCTCTTAAACTTGGACTAATCATGTCACAACAAAAATAGAAGCGGTATCAATGGATGTGCTGCTGTTTAAAGCAGCGGTTCACAACTCTGGCCCCCGAGCTAATAAACCAATCAAATGTGCAAGATAACCACTGCATATGTAAATGAGTTGCCACTGGGATCCATTGGATGCTAATTTATCTCATCAATATTCATGCTGGATGCTCCAAAGTCCTATCCTAACCTGCTTGCAGGCCCCTGAGGGACCGCGGTTGATCACTCCTCGCCTAAACTATGATAAGAAGTCATGCTTTCCCCAGGGAATGGGATAACTGTCCCTAGGTCCGGATGCGCAACGCCGTCCTAAGGCCTATATTATAGAGCGTTGACTGCGTACTCCCGCGCGGTGGCTGTGGCGTATTGCCATGCCTAGAAAGTGACATGTCTCGGCATTCAACCTGAACACCCTACCGGTTTGCAGGGTTGAGTGCAGGAGTTCTTGATGGTGTGACCACTATCCTGATACGGGCGAGGTTATGCCTCATGGCATCTACCACCGCATAAACAAGAGCCCGCGTGCCCTTGAGCCTGCCATGCAGTTAGTTTCCATCTGTCTTAAGGCCACCAACGAATGTCCACAAAGAGCCAGTGGGGAAAACCTGGAACGGAAACCCGGGATCAAGAGCAGCGACTAAGGGTAAACCTGGGGACCATGAGGCCTCGCTGAGCAAAGAGCAGACGTCATCATTGGAGCGTTATCATGCTGCTGGCATTTTATAGCAAACGCGGATGCTCCTAGTCATCGTAGGATCATATCAAAAGGTACACACACTACGAAGGCTCCCCTCTTCCCATCTCATGGAAAACCTCCAGAATCCAGCAAACGATCCTCTCCTAGGCCCATGGGTAGACGGCACTGACAGTGCCAGCTTCTGCCTCGTGTTCCTTGGCACCTCACTCTACCCAGGCACCGGGGCTGGCCCATACGCTCCTGGTGTGTTCGTTGCAGCATTGTGGCTGCTTCTCCATGCCAAGCTGAAGGCCTCCGCTAGACTCAATGTAAAGCATACCCAAAACCATGGAGCTCTCCCTAACTCCCGCCGCCAAAAGCATCTTCATGCTAACAGGGTTCACTTACCTCGATGTGCAGGAAAGCGCTGCACATAGAGCATATTTACATACAATTATCACGCAACTGAAATTGGTACCTCTGAGGGATGAAAGGCTGAGTTGGCCTTGCCGGAAAGTACCAATCTCCGAAGGATAAAAGGCTGAGTTGGCCTTGCCAGGATTTGAACCTGCGACCCGCAGATTACAAAGGGACCACAACAGCAAGCACTCGACCGATGAGCTATCTTATCAGCTGGCTGCCAAAACCTTTCTACAGGATAGATAGATGTTAAATGCACTGGCGAATCGAGGGCAGCTGCACACATCGTCAGTACAGTTGTGCCCGCTCTGCCGCAGCTTGATTGACATACTTCCGGCAGGGCTCTCAAAATGGACGCCCGAGAGACCAGGGGCGGCATTTGGGGATCACCAGGGACCTCAGCTGCGACCCCTGAATTTCTTTAAACGGAAGCTGCGGGTTGCAAGAAGTGGCATAGCGGGGCCCGGGTGGCACCCGAAGCCCACAGACATAGCAACAGCAGTGAGGCGACTCTATGCTACGTTATCACATCACCACTCAGTACTCTCCAAACCACAGACGCTTGTCTGGAAAATTGCGTGGTGTTCCATTCTCAACTCCAGTGGACCCAAAATTCATGACCCAACGACACATCACCCACCAAAGCAGCAGAGACACACGCCGCCACACGTTATGCTCTGCCAGCAGGGGTGCACCACACTCAATGCCTTCAGTGGCATGCACCTCAAGCTGCCAGTCGAGGCACACAGTATACCATAGCAGCTGTGAGACACGGCACAAACTGAGCCTAGTGGCACACGGCATATTCTTGTAGTAGATGCAGCGCGTATTCAATGGCGGAAGTGATACGCAGCGCAAACAGCCAGCTGTAGCTGTAGCACATGATACGCAAAAGCGCCCCGGGCAACCTTTGCCCGGCGTGCAGGTTGGGAGGTGGGCCAATAAGGAAGGGACACCCTTAGGGGGAGGCACCCTCTCAGTGCTGGGCAGAAGGGCGATGGCGTGCGCTGGCAAGTAGAGAGGGCTCGCGCCCGGGCGGGTCTAAAGCAAGCGGACACAATGTGCTCACGCTCCCTTTGTCGCTGCATGGGTCGGGTGTGCTGCCCATGGCAGCATGTTTCGTTTTCAGGGCTGCAATGCCTGTATTCGGAGAAGTGTCGCGTCGGGGACTCTGTGTTGTCACGGGTGCCGATATTTTGCAGCCTTGGGATGGTTGCTGCGTAGAGCGGTAAGGAGAGGGTGTTCCATGTTTAGTTGGAGATTGTGACGTTCTACCAGCCGAGAGGCGCAGTAGAAATTGCCATCAATGAGACACACAGCGTAGTCTGCCATAAGTGGCACAAGACACACACTACCAGCAGAGACACACACCGCACCATGTTAGCAGTGACACACAGCAGAAGGCGCTTTCACAGGCGCAAACTATCCCATGCTAGGAGTGACACACGGCCCACCCTTCTAGCTCATGCACTTATTATATGCAACGGCAGCATTGACAAACAGCACAACCTGACAGTAGTGGAACGCCACAAAATCTACTAGCAACGCCCCCGGTAAGTATTGCGTAATTAACTTGGCAGTTAAGAGAACACACAATATCGACCAAGGGCCACAGTTAGGATTTGATCCCAAGTCCTCCGTTTTGGGAATGGCCAATTTAGCAAGGGAACAACCTCTTCTCGGGCGAGGCTCAAATGATATCACTTCCTGGGACGTCATCAGGAGGTCAGGGGTCATGTGCGGTCACTGCTGCTAACCCTGGTGAATTGGTGAAATGACGTCCCTGCGTGAGACTACAGCAGAGGCTGCGGGCGCCCGCTTGCAGTGTGGACCAAAAGGCGAGCTGGGCTTCTAAGCAACACAACGGGGGTCATTCCGAGGTGGGCGGTAGGGGATACCAGGCACCGGTAAGGAGGCCGGTGCCGGTAATCCCCTACCGCCCAATTCCGAGGTCCCATAGCGGGAACCGTAAGGGACGTGTGGTCGGACCACACGTCCCTTACGGGTCCCATTAAGTGCCAGGGTGCAAATAACGGGCTTGCCATTCGCGAGCCCGTTATTTGCACCCTCGGCATTCCCATTGTGCCCTATGGGGGCTCAAAAGGGAATGGGGAATGGTTTGGTCAATGGGGACTTACCGGTCCCTCCAGGGTCGGAATGGACCGGTAAGTCCCCATTGAACCAAACCGGAGTCGGTACCGGTATGGGAGGCAGCCATGGAGCTAATTGCTCCATGGCTACCACCATACTCGGAATAACCCCCAGAGTCCAGGAAGTGCGAGCTGCGCCGGAGGGTAAAGTGCTTCCGGAAACATGGAAGCCACCAGCATTTCACAACACTTTCTAGACCAAAGCCAGACTTGCAAGTCCCAGTATCTCCACGTTGTGCCAGTTCAGAGAAGTCCAATAGGCGTATTACAGGGCCTGCTAGGTCACGTGGTAAGGCAATCTCTCTCCTTCGCGCGCGCACTGCGTGCCTCCGCGTAACCGCTCCATCATCGTTTTCCGGATTTACGCCCTGTTCTCTGGAGAAAGCTTCCCGCCTTTGCCTAATGAAGCAATCGATACCTTCAATCAGACTGATTCAAAATCAACCGCTTTCAAGTGCAATTTGTACATGTTCTTGTTTTGTTAATCCACTGATTATAAGTGACTTGAAATATATTTAAAAGCTTAAAGCACACCGCCTATAACCCATTCAGCTGCTGAGTACTGAACAGCACTCCTGTCAGCTCCGGAAAGATCAAAAGAAGACGCTTTGCGGGCCTGAAAACATAGTTTCATTAAACACGAAATACAGGCTTTAATGGGAGGGGTTTCAAAGAGAAACGTGGACGTTTTAAGACAGTCCTCACAAGTCCAACGTTTGTGCTTAGAGGTTTGAATTTCCTCTTTATAATATGCATCTATGGTGAAAAAAGGGTATTAGTTACATTTGGGGGTGCTCTTGTGCTTAGAAGATGGGGTACAATAATAAAACGTTAAGGGTGTAAAGTAAGTCCCTGTAGCTCTCGCCCTCTGTTTTCTAAGCTCGTATCTACTTTCACTGTGAAGGGAAAGAAGGCAGGTGGGTTTCTTGTATAGTGCTGAACATGGCCTTCAGGCCACCTCAAAGCACTATCAGGGAAATGGGGGGGGGGGTTAGAAAATTATATATATGGGGTGTGGGTTTTCGTGAACACATAAAAAAGGGAATGGGGGTTTAGGGGGCTGAACCCCCCAAAAATTAAAAAATTAAAAATTCAATGGGTTTTATCGTTAAAAAATCTGCAGTAAAAAAAACAGTGAAAAAAACATCCTGCGATAAAATGACATGGAACCGGGAACCATACACTGGCCTACAATGTGGAATCCCACTAGGGCTGCGCACAGGTTGGACTTGAAACTGCCCGCAGGTATAAGGGGAGCTCAATGGCTCTGTGCAAGTTACCCTAACAGATAGTCACGCTTCAAGCTGATGGGGAAGGGGCAGCAGGAGTGGCTGCTGCTGTGTTTGGACCCTAAGGCACAAGCAAGGAGTGTACATGCACAGGACGAGCCTGGGTCCAGCCGGATCATACCATGGCAGCCTTCTGTGGGAACAACAGTCCCCCACTGTGGCATGAAATGTACTATAGACTACAAGAAATACGAGAGAAATGACGCGGAAGAGATTGCCTCCTAGGTTCAGGAGCCAATCCCTGTACAAAGGAAAACAGAGAGACACAGGTGAGGACACTAGAGACCAACTAGAAGACACTAAAAGCCCAAAGGCAGAAATAAGGGTTCGGAACAGGAAGTAGGAATGGTGGTGGAAACTGTAGCAGTGCACCAGAACAAGGTGACGGTATCTCATCTATAACAAGGGGCTTAAATACGGTAACTCTAGCTAGGGGCCAGAACATGGCAAATGAAGCAGGCCGTACATCTGGACTGGAAACACACAAGCTCTAGAAAGCGGGAGCATGAGAATCCTGTGAGTGCCCACTGTGACAGATGAATTCCTGTGAGTGCCCATTGTGACAGGTGAATTCCTGTGAACGGCCACTGTGACAGGTGGGATCCTGTGAGTGGCCACTGTGGATGCTGGATTCCTGTGAACGGCCACTGTGACAGATGAATTCCTGTGAGTGCCCACTGTGACAGGTGAATTCCTGTGAACGGCCACTGTGACAGGTGGGATCCTGTGAGTGCCCACTGTGACAGGTGAATTCCTGTGAACGGCCACTGTGACAGGAGGGATCCTGTGAGTGGCCACTTTGGATGCTGGATTCCTGTGAACGGCCACTGTGACAGATGAATTCCTGTGAGTGCCCACTGTGACAGATGAATTCCTGTGAACGGCCCTGTGACAGATGAATTCCTGTGAGTGCCCACTGTGACAGGTGAATTCCTGTGAACGGCCACTGTGACAGGTGGGATCCTGTGAGTGGCCACTGTGGATGCTGGATTCCTGTGAACGGCCACTGTGACAGATGAATTCCTGTGAGTGCCCACTGTGACAAGTGAATTCCTGTGAACGGCCACTGTGACAGGTGGGATCCTGTGAGTGCCCACTGTGACAGGTGAATTCCTATGAACGGCCACTTTGACAGGTGGAATCCTGTGAGTGGCCACTGTGGATGCTGGATTCCTGTGAACGGCCACTGTGACAGATGAATTCCTGTGAGTGCCCACTGTGACAGATGAATTCCTGTGAACGGCCACTATGATAGATGAATTCCTGTGAGTGCCCACTGTGACAGGTGAATTCCTGTGAACGGCCACTGTGACAGGTGGGATCCTGTGAGTGGCCACTGTGGATGCTGGATTCCTGTGAACGGCCACTGTGACAGGTGGGATCCGGTGAGTGGCCACTGTGGATGCTGGATTCCTGTGAACGGCCACTGTGACAGATGAATTCCTGTGAGTGCCCACTGTGACAGGTGAATTCCTGTGAACGGCCACTGTGACAGGTGGGATCCTGTGAGTGGCCACTGTGGATGCTGGATTCCTGTGAACGGTCACTGTGACAGTTGGAGGTCTTTGAACGCTCGTTGTAAATGGTCTGGAGCCAGGAGTTTGCATTTTAAACAGGTTTATAGCAGGTTACAGGCAGTGTAGATCTCCAGGGATCCCAGAAGTACTGTGGATAACCAAAAGGTCAGGGAAAGGAGACGTCACTTCCCCTTATTGCCTTTTTGTAATTGTTTGAACCCCGTGGAGCCATATTGACTTGTTTAGTGCAGGAACGCCAGAGGTTTTACCCTTAATCGCAGGAGTGGGTGGGGCTTACAGTGATGTCCTAGTTAATTCAGGACAAAATATAAACCCCTTTCACTGAAGTCCTTTCCACCTGTGCGTCTTATCAGGATTCTGGGGGCACGCAGTCCACGTTTATCCTAGGGTTTCGTTTTCGGTGCATAATAAGTTTACACATGTGTGTGGAACGTTGGATGTATACAGAGCGTTTCACTAGCAAAGCTAAGGCAACGTGAGAAATGGTGCAGGATGAGACAATCCGACAGTAACACCGCATTGCACATGTGCAAACCTTAGCCGTGTGACGTGGAAACAGGTGCTTCGCTTGGTTTTGCAAAACAAAATGTGATCTGGCGCCAGAGCCCAAACACTGGGCACTGGCGCAAGAGGAGTTTGGCACAGCACAGGCACTGCCCCTTTTCCTGGCAGGCCACTTTCACCGAGACCCCTTTTACCAAACAGATGTTCCTGCAAATACATAGATGGGGTGTGAGTTTAGGTATTTACGGAGGTCTTCCCCCTCTTTATTTTTGGTAAAATGCAGTAAAAAAAAAAAAGAAGATGGGGTGAAATGGGATTCTGTGCAATCCCTGCGAGAAAATAACATAGAACCGTTATTACTAGGGTAAAAAGTGCTGCAGTGCAAAATACATGTTTCAACGCATGTTTGCAGCAGGTCAATGCTTGCAATAGTGCTTGTATTATGCAAGATTGCCCTTGAACCACAGCAAAGTTTCTGTGATATGGCCTCTGCCGCGCAGTCGTATGTTTTCTTCCTTTGCGGCTGCGCAGCAGAAAAGCAGGGTAGTGTCCCGCAGCCTTTTTGCACATCAGCATGCTTATGAATGCACTCAAGGGCCTGCATGCATATGCATGGCAAACTGCCCTGGCTCTGAAGCTTCTCGTTTCTGCAGCAGGGCCATCAGAACAATGCAGTGGACTGGAGGTAGTGAAACATGTCCACTCTCTCGGCTACAGGAATTGGGGCTCATTACGAGTTTGCTGATATTCTGGCGGTAAATCTGCTGAAATACCAGCAAACGAAATTACTGATACCTTCACTTGGTCAGGAGGTATTACCACTGCAGGTCGCTCCTCAGGTGGTAATACCACCATATTACAAGTGATGGTTTGGCCGTGTAAATCCCCATTTTATACAGGAGATGTTTGCCGGTATTACCTCTGCCGGTATTACCAAATGGTAATACAGCTGATTTTTTTAGGTAAAGTGGAGGAGTAAACTCCTCCACTTTACGTCCAAACCCCAGCAGTATTACCATCCGGTAATACCGGCAGAGGTAATACCGGCAAAAATCCCGCCCCATTAAATGGGGATTTACACGGCCAAGCCATACCTTGTAATCTAGCGGTATTTTAAAAGCTTGAAGCTAGAGGTAGCTCTTCCACTTTTACCTCCCAAAATCGGCGAGATTACAACCGGTTATACCGGCGGAGGTAATACCAGCAAACATGTAGGTTGTCGGTGTGGGAAAACACAGCCAATCCCGTAATGAGCGAGTGCGTGTAGATGGGGTAGGGAGTTAGCCACCTATCCATGAGTGGTGCTTTCTGGGACTCTGGTGGCAGACCTGTGAAGATTAAAGGGCTGCCTCCTGGGCTCAGGTTGTCCATGACCCGTTTGTCCATGATGTAGAATTGATTTTGAATGCCTCATGCGTGTGCCTGCATTGATATTGAAAGAGGGGTTTGCTAATGAACTATGCACTATCATTCATTTTCGGGGGGGGGGTTGTAAAGATTTGGTAATTGAATTTCAACGGTGCATTGTTTCCATAGTGTTGGTTGCTATCTGTAATGCCATGCTTGTATGTTAAGATTTCAATAAAACATACTTTGGAGTAAAAAAAGGGGCCTCCTCCTAAGCCTGGTCCACCCTGTGCCCGCAGCACCTTGTGGCATTGTACTCCTTATGTGGGAGGTGTAGCCTTAGTGGGAGGCATACCCACATAGACCCTGCTTTGCCTCTGTTCGTCATTAGGCGCAGGGAAGACCAGAGCACCGGCCTGAGTCCGCTACTCCTAATCCCATATTTCCAATACCACACGTATGGGGTGAACAGTGGTGTACACAGTGATGGGGCCAGCTCCTGAAGTAGCCAAAAGCAGCATTTACCCATACAAATCTAGTCCCTTAACACTCTGCATCAGAAATTGAGTCCAGTGATTCGCCTTTCACTAACCTGTCCTCTCACTTGTTCCTTAATCTTCCACCTGCCCCGTGCCCCGGTTAACAACAGTGCAGGAATCTGTATTCTTTTACTTTTCTGGAACTCAGAGCCCCTACAGAAATCGCAACAGATGGGGAGCAGGTGCAAGTGGATCTAGGTCACCTGGCCTAAGCCCCGCCCACCTGGTACCTTCCTGCCTGCTGCTCTTTTTCACCACTTAGCAAGCCCCGCCCACCTGGTGCCTTCCTTCACCATCACTGTCTTGTGGCCAATGCTGGATTTGACTTTTATGGACTTCATTCATTCACGGTGCGTCACTCTTTCTCAACTCTCATGCTGGACTTCCTTTGCATCTTGTACTCATGGTGGCCCTGAATCATGCTGTTCCCATCTTTAAATTGTATCCTGGCTTGCAACATATGGGCCTCATTACACGGATGGCGGTGAACCATGGCGCTATTAGCGCCATGATTCATGCCGGTAAAATACCGGCACCGCCTTGGTGGAAAGTGGAATTACCGCCCTATTCCAAGGTTGGCGGGGCGGTAATTCCCCCTTCCACCATTGCCCTTCCCCATTCCCATTTTTGCCCCATAGGGCTCTATGGGAATGGGGAAGGCGCTAATTACGGTACCGCAAATTGCGGTACCGTAATTAGCTCCCTGGTCCCTTTGCAGGTTGGTTTTTAACGCCTGCAAAAAGCAGGCGTTAAATTCCCCAACCCGCAAAGGGACCTCGTGGTAAGGTGGTAAGGATTTACCAGTACCGGTGTAATGAGGCCCTATGTGTTACTACTGACTTCTGCAATTGTATTCACTCTCCACTCTTGCTTCTCCACTCTTTTTGACTGCTTACTCTCTTTTCTCTCCCCCTTTTCCCTTCTCCCCTTTCCTATCTCCTCCCCTTATTTTTTCTATGCACTTACTCTATCAGAATTGTCCCTGGACCTAATATGATAGCAACCTCTTCTGTTTCCTCCATCCTCCCATTACTGTTTTTTTCCTCCCCACCACCCCTTCAGCACTATCTGAAATGTCGTCAGGCCTAGTATGGTAGTCGCCTGTCCGTTTCCATTTCCTTCCCACGCTCCCCCTCCCTTCCTTATCTATGTGTTAGCTCTTGCACTATCTGAAATGTCGTCAGACCGAGTACGAAAGTTAATTTCACATCCTTACTGTTCATGGCCTGTAAGAATGTGGTTGCATTTTCCCTTGTTCCCTCCCTTGCCTTGAAGCGCTTTGAAACACATTGTGTATAGGTGCTATATAAATAAACTATCATATCATATCATAACAATAACACTGTCTTATTTATGTAGCATGTTTTTATCCAACGCACTTTACACAAAACATTTGCATACACAATTATTATTACCCAATCCTGGTACTCGTTTTATCAACCTGGGAAGGATGAAAGACTGAGTCAACCCTGCCAGGATTCGAACCTGAGACCTGAAGATCCCAGCAGCAAGTGCCTAACCCCCTGAGATGTTTTTCCAGCCAGCACTGGCTTTACCTGTTGAGCTACTCGGTCGCAGTGTTTCTTTATTCCATTGCAGGCATACGCTTGAGCTTAGACTATGGCAGGCTCCCTGCTTTGACCGTCATTGCGAGCATGGTCTTGGTACCCTCAAGCAGTGGAGCCTTCTATTCAGTCTCGTCAGCACGCCGGACAGATCAATACCATATTGCCTGTGTTGTCCAATAATACGCACAGAAACATACCGAAATGTTGCCCTCATCTGTGCGCCCCCGCAGTCACTGCAACTTTGGGGGCACACAAAATACCAACTCCCATTACTGCACACAAGCAGAGCAGAGGTTGCGGGGGTGTTCCCCGCTCTCCTCTTGGGCGCAGTAACATGAGTCAGGGTTGCGGGGGTGACCCCCATTTACCATTGTGGTAAGCCGCGGACAAGAAAGTAAAAAAAAAAAAGTACCCTGCAGAGTCAGCTTCAACCCACGCCAAGTGGGAGGAACAGACGCCGCAGGGATAGCGGGGAGTCGGTGGCGCACAAAGAAGTGTGCGCCGCAAAGGTAAGTGGGGTGGGAGGTCGGGTAGTGTATGCGGGCTGGGGGACGAGGGTGAAGTGGTCTATTTGAAAACTGCGCTGTGCCATTATTAGCATCAACATTTTCGTCGCACAGTTACGGGCGGCACAGTGATCACATAGATTCATACGCACCACCTGCAGGGCTCGATTCACAAACGTCTGCTCTGAAGCAGTTGAGGAGATGCAGTGAGCATCTCAGCCCTGCTCCTGCTACCATATCCCTAATTCAGAAAGCTTAAAACTGGAGCAAACCCAGAGCTGCCTGAGGCATCTTTGAGGTGTCCTCGAGCAAATCTCAAAGATGCTCCATGCAAGTCCAGCTTTGCTGCAGTAGTAGGCTTTCGGAATAAGGTGTGAGCTAGGAGGAGCACATCAGAAATGCTCCAGGTGTCTCCTAATGTTTTTAAGTGCAGATGTTTGTAAATCGGGGCCCTTAGTCTTCTACAGGAAATGGTCAACATGTTGGGGCTGGCCTGAGACTAAGATTTTAATACATTAAATTCTTGGTGATAACTAATTACGGAATGATCCATGCACTTCTCAACAAAAATGGCTATTTAAGGGTGCCTTAGTGGAAAAAAGCTCACATGACGAGGATGGAAATCGAGATTGTCTCCAAAAGTGAATGTTTGGATGGACGAAATTTTAAAATTGGCTGACATGGAAAGATTGATTTATCGTCGGAAGAAGATATGGGGTGTATTCCTAGACATGTAGTAGCACTAGCTAGGCTTTCTTTGGGGTTTTTTTAATTCGTTTTTTTTTGGATGGGAGGAATATTAAGACATGTTTGACCTTATATTGTTTCTGCTGAGTGTTGTGAAATACATAAATTGTTAATAAAAAATAAAAAAAACGAAATGGTCAATTTCACATCATCTGTTTCTTCTGATTGAAATATTCAGGTGTTATGGGTGGGGGTGCTCTAGACATCCCTAACAAGTTTCCATTGGTTTTCCTAACTTTTTATGATTAATTATGCTTCAAGTAGAGTTTCGCTTTATAGCCTCTTAACCCTGCCCCTTTGCTTAATGCATATGTTTATCTTGTATTAAAGTTAGTGTTCCCTCTTAAAAATAAAAAGTGCTTCTTCCCACTGTAGTTGCTTTTGTAAATTTGAAGAGGCTGCAATGTGTACTACTGCTCCGGCATCTTCTCTAGAGCTTGTCCTTACGGCTCGTCCCGCTACCAAAGGAATAGCAAGGATGCTTCTAAAAACCTTGCCAAATACTTTCAAATGGCCAAGGAGCAGAAATAAGAGTGTGCAGAACATGAACCACCTTATGCGAGTTCAAAAAAGTTAGTTTCAGCATTAAAAAAGAAGAATTTCACTCGAAACTCGGCAGAGTTTATATGTTTTTTGGATAGCCTTGAAGTGACTGGGCAGCATAGACAAGATAAAGAAGCATGCAGACACTAGCGCAGCAGCGACACCTAGGGGATAGTCAGGTCTGGACACTGTCAGAGATACTGTATGAAGAAAACAAACCCAGGTGCAGCAGCGACATCTGCTGGCCATAAGCTGCATGGTGTTTGATTGGTGTCCTAAACAGAGCACACCGATGCTGTCACCGCCAGCACAGCAAGCGTCTTCGTCAAACACCTCTTAAAAAGGCTATGGTAGTGGCTGACGTTTGCGAGGGTGCAGACAGACACCAGTGCAGGAGTTCTCCCAGTGGCCAGTCCAAGGACAGCATAGGCTGAGGTCACAGAGAGCAGACATTGGTGCATCCGATGATCCAATGGCCGTTTACATTTTTGTTTTAGCTGAGGCCCTGGAGGTCGTATACACATATTCATTAGTGACACCTAGTGGTCAGTTTGAGTTGCACGGTCTGAAGACGTATTAAATATAGGAATCTATTGTATGACATTTCTGCAAATAACCTAATGTCTTGCAAACGCACCTGATGATGAGGCAAGGAACGCTGCCGTCCAGCGACAGGTAGCAGGGAAAGTGCGGGAAAATGGTATGAAAAATTCAGAGATGACCCAACCGCCAGCACCTGTTTTAAAGACGCCTCCCGCGTAGCCGTCTGTGTGTGTGATAACTCGACCCTCACAATCCCAGGGAGGTGGCGTCTGTTTCCGCCAGCATCCTGCAGGTCTACCGATGGGACAGGTAGGCCTTGCCAAGGTGCCACTTGCGGAAGCACACCAAGACGTGTCAACAACACACATTGGGGACAGGTTGTGGAAACATTTGCAAACAGCCTCAGACATCAGCGTCGGTTGGGTTTTTGGAGGGTGAGACTGGGGGAATGTTCATGAATTTCCTTATTTTTGTTGCGCGTGTGCCAGGCTAACTGCGGGAGTGGGCGGAGCCTACAATGATTTCTTATGGGAATTCAGGACGAACATAGACGCCTTTAGCACCTAAACCCATGCACACATTTTATTATGAATCCGTACGAAGATACCGGGTGTGCTGTGTCGTGGTTAATGTGTCTGTCGAGTAAAACAGCACAAGCTAATTGAAAACAAAGCTTGATTTAATGCCCTTGGATTTCAAACGAGAAGGCATTCTATGAGGTGGCCGTCTGAGTTCTGAGCCAACTGTCTTGTCACTGGAAAAATGCTATGGGATAATTTTTGAAGTCGGCCCATATCTGCGTCCTCTATTCCATTGTCACTTCTACAGGAATCACGTACACGAACAGACATAGGGCCTCATTACGAGTTTGGTGGTGCGGGAAAAAACACAGGTGGTAATTCCATTACCACAATTCTTTTGGCGGTAACAGAATTGCTGTGATATTTACCACACCCCCGAATTCCGAGTGTGGAGAAGAAGTGGAGGATTTACCTCCAGCAATATGCTGGAGGTAAATCCTCCACTTCCCCAAAAATCATCAGAATTACTGTGGTGGAATTACCGCTCGTGGTAATTCTGCCAAAATCCCTATGGAGTCCTATGGGCTCCAGAAATGGGGATTTACCCCTCTTTACCACCACTTGTAATACCACAAGAAATCCACTGGACCAAGTGGCAGTAACGGTAAACGAGCTCTATATCAGTCTGCCCAGCGTCCAGCATCTTCCGTTGCGTCTGCCAGCCTGCTTCGTCCAGCATGCTGCAAATCTCCAGCCTCGTCCTGCTGGAAGCCTTAATCTCCCTATCCCCAGCAGAATTAGCCCTCCGCTGTCACTCCTCCACGTAAATGCTGGGTGGCTTCACATGATCCTAGACTCCAGTGACATCACACTTTATAATAATAAATACCTATAATAAGTATAAGACTAATGTAATAAATAGGAGTAAATGCTATTTAAATTTCCAAGCATATAATGACTACGGTGTTGCCACGATATGCCACAGATGCGGGTGGATAGCTCAGGGCCAACGTTCTCGCCTTAGAAGCAAGACGACACGGCGATCCCCGGGTCCGCGGTCCGCGCTTCGGAACCTCTGGGTATTAAGTGCGTTATAAATAACCTATCATATCATGCTCCATAATATGCCAGAGGCCCACCCAGCAGAGCTCTCACAGACCAGCAGCAGCACTTTCTTATATGCCAGTAAAGCCTCAGATGGCCAGTTATTTTCCATCTCAGGGCAGTTGAACCTCCACGTGGCGGGATTAGTCATACTTTAATAAATGCAGCCTCACATCCCCAGGCCCTGTTGGAATATAACTGCCGGTTCTCATACACAAGTCATGCCATTTTATGCCAGGCAAATCTCCATATGCCACTTATAGTAATCATTTGCAAGGCGAAGCCTGAGTGTTGTTAGCACAAGGCAAGTGCAGCCTCTGTTGCCCAAGTACTTCTGCTATTTGGCAGGTTAAGCCATATGTGCCAGTGATAATCATAATATTTAAAAAAAAAAAAAAAAAAAAAGAAAAAACAGCCTCCCATGTGCAGATGTTTCCATTACATGTCAAGTGTAGTTCAATCGCCCAGGCACAGCCGTGTGCCACGGGACCATCGATGCCCCCACGCACACCCTCCCTTCCCTCGCACTGGCACATTAAAACACTTGCCCTGTAATCAAGAATGCCAATGAAGGCCCAGAATGGAAAGGGTGTGAAGTGGGACAGGGGAAGGTGGTGGAATTTGGGTGTAATGAGGGCACATTTAAGGGTGAATGATTCAGCTTGTTGGTTGGAAAAGTGAACTGAATCACTTTCACCTGATCACAATTTTAGCAGTTAAGGAAAATAAGACACTATAAAGAAAAGTGATTTGCCCAGGATCACACAAGTTGTTCAAGTAGGGAAGCCATGATTTTGGAACAACAGCTGTCCTTGTTTGAGTCTCCAATTTACCACAGCTTCTGCCTTCCAAAGTTTTGCATCAGTATACTGATATTTCTGGGGTGTTTTCTTTCATGAGCAGAATCAGGCTCTTGTGTTATATGAAGTGGATTTGCAAAGCACCAAACCACATTGTAAATGTAAACACAATTGTTATCGAAAAGTATTATGTAAAAGAAGTCTGACTTATTCTCTTTCTCTGCAGTGCGTGTTCACTTAATATTTTCATTTTAGATCTGCAATTAACCAATATTAATGTGATCCAATTAATAGTATACAATGTATCAACATTATAAGGATATGAGTCTGAACTTTTGAAATTGAAAGTTATGATGGGCTGCTAATTTCACTCCTTTACAAACAACAAGCATTTTCCTCACTGAGCTATCTCTACCCCGTTCTACATACCGTATAAAAGAGGGACATTTTAAGTGCATACAAATAAAACTGGCACATGTAAGAAAAAAAAATTACACTTAAGCAAACTGCCAACACAGATGAAACACACACATTGAAATTACACAAACAAAGCTCCCTACAAAACAATAATTTTAAAGTGATGTTATGTTAAATGGATTAATACTTCACGCTATGTATGGTAAGGTGTGTAGGGTTGGTTAGTGAGGGAGAGGATAGAATGTGTGCTCATCTGTTCATGTAAGAAGCACCAGGGGCAACAGGCATCTGGCCGTGTGAGCTTTCTGGGTATGCTTTAGTTTGTGCACTGGGGCTTGATGTGTCCTGGAAGGGTGGCGTCCAGTGTTTCAGTGGTTCAGTGTTGGAGGTTATTGGTTTTGCAGCTTGGTTAGAGAGTAATGTGCAGTTTGAGTGTTTTGGTGGGTTGTTTCACTATTCCTCGGGTGTGGGGGTTTGGAAGAGAGGGGAGGGCATGGTTAGTCGGTTTTGGGTGGTCTCTGGGTATGGTGCAGCTATGTTACTGCGTCTTTCTGCACCATTACAAGCGCTATTGTGGAAAATGTTCTGCTTCCTCCTGCGAGCGAGTGCGCCTCATGGGCCTGCATGAGCATCACGTGGTGCGAGCTTCTACTGAACAAGCAGTGGCCATTTTGAAGAGATGAATGTAATCAGGCACATTACAATTGCCAAAACAAAAGATTTATTTCGGGCAAATAGTATTTTTTCACTGAGTGATTTATCACTTCATGGGCATCTAAGTGCAAATGGCAATAGACCAGGAGGCTCAAAGGTAGTGCCAGAGGGACCCAGGAACATGCCAGGGGAAGCAGCTGATGTCCATGTAAGTGACTGAAGCATTATTGTACTATTGTGTTGAGAGCCCACTGTCCAGGAGTACTCCCATGTTTTATATTATTCCCATTTCCAGGGGACTGTAGTTTGGGATGCATTGCTTGGGGGGCTAGTTAGGGGATCACTCCACTCCACTCTGTCTCTATGCCCAGCTTCATGATACGGGTTTTAGCCCTAATGGCCACCTTTCATGACCCCAAGGGACTTTACCACAAAGTGTACGTTTTCATGGGATTGCAGCCTCCAAGGCACCTGCCTGATCTGGCTCAGGGGGTGTAGGCAACTCTTGGGGGTGGGGGGCTAGGCAAAACCACTTGTTACATGATATGACCCCTGGGGAGGGTCTCGGGGAGATACCCACAAGTCTTGCTGGTATCCAGTCATTATTCCCTCGAATACAACGCATCAAATGCAAAAGCCTCGAAAAAAATGCATCGAAAAAATGCATTTTGTTTGCAGGTAAAGTTTTTTTTAATTAAAATGGGTTTTAAGTGGTAAAAAAACAGGGGTTGGGGGGACCCCCCCCCCCCCCCCCATTAAAAAAATGAATTTTTGCGATGCATTTTTTTCCGAGGCTATCACTAGGAACCGTCTTGCTACACTTCCCAAGACACAGAAAGGTCGTAGGAGATTCCCTCCGATATATAATTATATAATTGGTTATTCATAGCGTGCTTAATACCCAGAGGTTTCTAAGCACGGACCCGGGGATCGAACCTGTGTTGTTCCACGTCGACTTGCTTTTAAGGCAAGCATGTTGCAGATGAGCTCTCCTCCCGAGACCAACAAAGACCTGCTCTATTTCTTTGAATGGAACCCAGGCTTCTAATTTGGGGGAGCACAGGTATGCCCAGACAGGGGCTCTGGAGTCACCACGTTCTTAGTCAGGACTTCCCAAGCCCCATCAGGTGGTGGGAAAAGCCCCCTTCTCACAAATGCAATATCTAGGAGAGAGATACCCTGCTGCGTTAAATGAAACAAGCCACCATGCTCCGCAGAGAACAGAGGCAAGACTCCACAGGCCAGGCAGATGGGAAAGGAAACTCCTCCCAGCCCCCACACCCCTCTTTATATCCTTCACTGAGCCAGAACAGTGCAGTGAAAAACCCCTGTGTTCGATGTGGAGGGTGCTTGCTTGAGGCCGCGCGGATTGCAGCCATCGCTGTGTCACGTGATCAGGCTGCCTACGTGAAACCTTGCGCGCCTTCCACGCCGCGGCCTTCTGGGCCCCGCGTGGACCCCTTCTAGTAGTCACTGGGCAGTCTGAGGTTGAGAGCTCGTGGCGGGGGGGCGTTGGCGCTCTCTGTGCCGCCTCCTGCGCGGATATTGATGTGCGTCCCCAGGGCCTCCTTACTCGCACTCTCTGTTGCCCCTTATCTCACACATCAGGCTCATCCTTGTAAGTCTCCGCGCATTAAGGAGCAATTAGATCATTTAGAGCAATGTAATTCACGCTAAAGTTAATATCTGGGGCTGGCAGGTTAAACGAGTGCCTGCTCTAATGGCTGTATAATTGGTGTGAACAATTATGAGATCATTTAGCATAATTAGTCACTAACTTAGAAACCTTTCCATCGAGACCCTGAGAGGAGCGGGTTACTCCTACGGTGTGTGTGGGGGTTGGGGGGGAGGGGGTGAGAAGCAATGCGTGGCGCTTCTGAAGAACCCCCACCTCCCCGTTGAGTTGTTACATCTATCCAAACTGGATACAGAAGTCACCCTGCACCTGGTACTGCAATAAAACCCAGCGATGCTGGCACCTGGCCATCCACAGCACTGCCCTGGCCAGCGGAACCTCCGGGCACTCCCATGGCCAACCTTGCTTGCCTCACTGCCCTCGGCTGACCCATGCCACAGCCCACAACTGCCCCTGCCCAGCTCTAAAACTTCTAGCAGTGTTCCTAGCGGATCTGCGTGATTTTTCCGTCACGGAAAAGTCAGTGATGGGAAAGTCGGCATGAGAAACGTACGCACCTCAAAAGGTTTGTACATTTCCCGTGCGAACTTACGCTGCAAACCACTACATACCCACACCCCCACTCACACCCATAACACACCCACGACACACCCCCACCCACACCCCCAACATAACCAAACCCTACTTACCTTTTCTTCACGCTGTGTCCCTGCGGCGCCAGTTCCCTTTCACTTCCGTGATCAGGAACTGGCGCCGCAGGGTCCTTTTATTTTTTTATTTTGTATTTTTTTACGGGCAGCTGCAGGGGATTCCCCCGCAACTCTTGCTCAAAGTATAGTGAGCGGGGTGTGGCGGAGGACAACCCCGCAGCTCCCATTTTTCTTTTTGAAGTGTTTTAATTTTTTTTTCGTCGGGTGTGTCCCCGCAGCACTCTTCGACCCCAAATCATTAGGAAATTAAAATTTGGTTTTGCAGTTTCAACATCACACCTGCACACCCGCATTCTCCCCCTATTCAGTGATCTCCAACACCCTGGATGGCGTTCCCACTACCAGCGCTTTGAGGCTATAATAATGGTAAAAGGCACGATATAAATGACGGTTTACTGTGATTTTACCGAAAAAGTTTTATTCAAGGTATTTTTTACTGAAAAAACAATTTTACCAAAAAAATACAGAATATTTGTATTTTATTTGGGGGCTCTTCCCCCTCGCCCCAAACCTCCCGTTTCTGCATGTTTTTAACCCCACCACGCCTCCCCAACTGTTTTAACCCCTTAGCCCACTCCCCCCATGTATATATATTTTTTAAAAAATCAGTATTTTTCCAGTAAAATTGTTTCGGTAAAAACTACCTCTAATAAAAGTTTTTCAGTAAAATCACTGGATAACATAAATGACCATTACAATACAATACAATTACTGATTGCTATTAATATTGGGTCTGGCCCAGATTTACTAGCAGGACTAAGTGAAGCAGACCCGCAGATCGGGCAGCAGCGCCCGTTTTCAGTTTACCATGCATGGGGGCATGTGAAGAACATATGGAAGGGGGCATGAGGGACACAGGAACATACAAACATGAAGTGAGTCGTCGTATATCTCACCAACAGCAGATAGTATACCCATATTTCGTGCCCTTTGCCATTCCTGGGTGTTTCCCATAGTCTCTGGTTGGGGGTGCTTTGCTCATGCCATGTCGACCAGTCACACCGGGGTAAAGGAAAGCTGCAGCAGCCGCAGTGCTTTTGATCAGCAGCACCCCCTGCATCCACTATGAAGGGGAATGATTAAGCGGGGTGGGGGGGCTATAGTTTAACATGTGTCTGGAGGTGAAGGATCATGCGTGCCTGTATGTTCCATGTCATTCGGCAGCTGTTCATCGGGACCCTTTAAATACAGGATTTTAAGCCCCAGATTATCTAAGGACTGCAAGTTCCAGAATGCATTGAACCCACCAGGATTGGACGAGCCTCTCCCAAACAAAAAAGGGCATGTTGGCCTTTATGAAAGATATTAAGAAACTCATTTAATGAAGTACATACACACATAGACCCAAGCCAGGCTCAAGTCGAGGGACCACGCGGGTGGACAGCCTTGAGAGGGAACCCTGTGTGTTTAAGACTTTAAAAAAAAGGAATAATAACAGGCTGCAGTGCTGCCGCCAGGAATAGAACCGTAGGCCGGAATCGAGCCATGGCCTTGCACCTCTGAATCTAGACACTAAACTACAAAACCATGGCAATCATTGGTGTGGAGCGGAAAAATGTGTCGTATTGACATGTTACTAGACAAGACACGTTTAGTCACAGGTTCTCAGATTTAAAAGGCGCGTGCATTTTATACTTAAGCATCAAGGTAATATGAACATCTGTTCTCTTGGCAAAGGCTTTTTTTGTCGTGTGTATTTCTTTTTTATTGTCGAAGACGAGCGTGAATGTAATTTGCATATTTCACTTTGACGTCCTGTGACGTCACTTCCTGAAGCTTGTCAGAGCCCCCCCCACTTTTTTTCCGGACTCCAGTTCCAAGTTGTAAACATATTTTGGAGGGGGATCAAGAAAATGAAGACTTGACCTTGACCCTCCGAAATCCAAAAGATGTCAATGTCTTCAGCTGCTTCAGATCATTCTCCTCCCAAATATATCATTTAATTAGCTATAACCATATACCTATACCTCAAGCATAGGTGGGGAAGTACCGTGCAAAACACTGATGAGACTAACCTGTTTGAAATAGTACTTGCTGGCTGTGCAGCAAGCAGTGTGTGCAGGTGCGCTCCTTTGTAGTAAGTCCGAGCAACGATACACGTGACACAATACAAATGTGGTTCAAAGGAATGGCTTCATTAGCTGTTGGGTCAGTGATGTTGTTGGCCCAAATGCCTATCGGATCTAGGGAAATGTCTGCGAGTGCAATAAGCACACTCCTGTAGCAGTGTCAGGGGTGGGTCAACGTAAAGTGGGCCTGTATCGAAGTGTACAACACTTTCAAAGTCGAATGTCCCAACCTTAAAGTTCTTTCATCTATTCTTACAATTCCTTGTCCCTCCCTGGGGCACCCTAGTCTGCAAAATAATGTCAAAAGGATGTGGCCAACAGAAAGGTCCAAAGCCTTATCTTTACAAATCTTTTAACCTCCGGACAACTGTAGGTTTTCAACACAAATGTTCCAACGTTTGGCCAACAAAAGAGTCCACAAATCCTAATCTCAAATGTCCAATCCGAAAATGAATAAAACAAAATAAATATGTTTCCCCGAGGAAGGCTCCTCCAGGGTAGTCTCATCGTTTGGACCCTGTGTTGGTCCTCCTGCTTTCACCACCTCTTTCAAGACCTCTCCCCAGGGATAGGTTCCTTATCTCAAGATTTTTCTCTCAGGATTTCCGTCAGCCTCTGGGTTTTCCATATGCACTTGGTTTTGTGCAGCCCTCCTTGTGGATTTTGGTCTCCCCAAGACCTTGTGTTCATCAGCTTTAAATCTGGGTCTCTCCCAAACCTGGGCTTCTCAGCATTCAATTTAGGTCTCTCTCTGACCTTGGGTTTCTCAGCATTAAATTCAGGTCTTTCCCCGACCACGGGTTTCTCAGCATTACATTTAGGTGTCCCCCTGCTCTGTGGGTTTCTTAGCATTCAATTTAGTTCTCTACTAGACCTTGAGTTTCTCATTATTCACTTTAGTTCTCTCCTAGACTTTGGGGGTTTCAGTATTCAATTTAGGTCTCTCCCACACCTTTGGTTTCTTAAAATTAATATCAGGTCCCTACCCAACCATAGATTTCTCAGGATTCAATTCAGGTCTTGACACAGCCTTGGATGTTTCAGCATTCAATGTAGGTCTCTCGCAGACCTTTTTCTTAAAATTCAATTCAGGTCTCTCCGAGACCTTTGCTTTCTCAAAATTCAATTGAGGTCTTGACCCAACCTTGGGTTTCTCAGTATTCAGTTCAGGTCTTTCCCAGACCTTGGGTTTCTCAGTAATCAATTCAGGTCTCCCCTGATCTTGGGGGACTATCAGCATTCAGTTCAATTCAACGGGTATTGGCCCCCTTTTGCAGAGTCAATTTAAGGTAGACAGTATTATGTCATCCTTCTGCCATGGGTCTGAAACAGATGTCAAAAAGCCATATAGCCCTCCAACTGATATTTGCCAATAAAGAGACAACACAGAGTGGATTGTGGTATGCCAAGTGCAAGGTAACCCAGCTTTAATTGCAATGTAAAATGGAGGGAAAAACAAGATTAACAGGCAAGCTCTCTCTCAAGATGTTTCTCCACATCTCAATAGGAAGCAGCAGTTTTTATTGCCATTTTGATGTCACAGTTATGAAAACCTATCGCTCCTGGTCATTGGCTCCCTCTACTAAGATACATATATAATTCTATATGTCCACAAATAATGATTGGAGAATCCTTTATCTAAGATCCCACCCATAAACCATTCCATAAAAATGTGCTACATCATCATGCTGGAATATTATTGGTAGGCTCTAAATTACTTCCGCGGTGGAAAAGACATTTGCTTATCGGTTAACATGCGGTCACAATCTCCGTGAACTGGCGACATGATCGCATGTTTTCTGTAGATGGGAAGAGAGGACAAGTGTATCGCCTTTGTTCTTAATTAAATAAAACAGCCTATGTTATCTGCACCATGATGTCTCTGAGTCTCAAGGACCACTTTTAATAATTCTGGTCCTCCTTATTCTCACAACAGTACCAATGCCATTCTGTTCTGAACACATTTATGAATACTATTATTATGCATCATTCTGCTTTCACCATGTGCACGGTAGTTAGCCACATCTGTGTTTTTCTGCCACGCCTAGCTGATCGCTGAGACATTAATCTGCCAACTACTTATGAAATTTCCTGGGATGTTCAGTTCGTCCCATAGACTTCAAATAGTCTGCTGTGTCTTTGTAACTTGATTTACCTTGACAGTTGGATGAACACAATGGTGTCTTGTTCTGCCATGTAACCTTCCCCAACGGCGTCTTGGACCTTCACATTCCTTTGAGACAGCTACCAACTAGCTGGCCACAGCATTTTCCTGAATTAAATGTATTTGTTCACATAGTGTGCTTAACTGGGTCCTCTCTTAAAGCTGCAGAGTTTAATTCTCTGCTGTGTTTTATGCAGTTTTAAAATGGCAACTGCTTGTCACATTATTTTCCTCTGCAGGACACATTTGCTTGTTATTTACCGATTTTCTGGTGCATGCATGTCACATGATATTTCTCCCTATAGGTATCAGCAACCTTATCTGCCTACAGTTGTCCTGCCCTACTTGTGTAGTGAGTCCCTCTCTTGTGTACATGCCTTCCTGTCAACTGATCTATTCTAAAAAACACTAATTCTGCAAGCTAATGCCTTCTATGTCCCCTACTTAACATTGCAGCACATTCCGGTTTCAAATGTGCCCTTTCTTAACTTATAATTGTGTTTCTTCTGAGGAAGGCAGGGGGCATAGCCTGCAATAATTGCCCACTACAGGTGTCTCCTCTTTAGGGAGGCCTTTCACCTTCAGGCCACTTTCTGATTGGCTCAGGTCCGCCTCTTTCAAGCATCCTGCCCTTCTGTGGCTTGGTGCTCTGGATTAGTGCTCTCCATGGTAACTGCAGAACTCTGGTCAAGGTATGGACTGCCCCTTCCCAGGTAGCGGGTTTCCTATCCATATAGGGTCAATTTTGCAGTGTGGCTGCTTCCTTCCAAGCTTCTTTTCCAGCATCTTCTGCCTCTTACAATTTGCATTCCCTCATGTTATACCTCCTCCAGGATCTTGGTACCTGTTCTGGCCCTTTGGATTAGCTTGAGTTGTTACAGGTTTCTGTAAAGAATTTGGATTGGTTCCTATTTCTCCTTTCTGCTAATAGATATTCAAATCTCTCTATATGTTTTTCCCTGATTTGGTTAATCAGGGATTTTCCTCACCCGTGTTTTGTGCATCAAATCCTGACTGTAGCATGTCCCCTATTTCGGAATCCTTCTGGTGTATGAGCAGATATCTGCATTTTCAGAATGGTGGCACCGGTGTCTAGATGTCTATCTCACCAACCGCAGTTGCCCAAGCCCCTTATGTAGTAAGTTTGGGAACTCCTCTATTGGCATCACATATACTTTGCGTTCTGATTTCGAAACGCTATGCCAGTCAAGCCGAACTACGTTCCCGTCTTAGTAGGGGCTTTGAAATGGGGACTGAACATTGCAGCGCATTCCATTTGCAGTTCTGATACTACATGGATCATGCAGATGTGCATGATTGTCTTTTATTGGGTTTTCAACTGAAATCCCGCAAGATATTTCTCTGTCTCTGACTGCTGGTTCTGGGAACTGGGAACCGGGACCTGCAACACCTTCAAGGGGTTAATACTGTGGCTTGGTGGGGGTAGCAGGCCTGCCACCCTCTTAGAGGCACAATGGGTAACGGGCAGTCCAACCCATTCCCTAGGAGCTTGTCGTTCACAACACATTAAGATGGGGAGTTGGCTCAACTCTCAACAGTGAATATGCATTTTCACAGTCAACATTGGGCTGTCCACAGACAGAGAGGGCTTTCAGGGGTAGGCCTTGAGCGTGTGGATGCAGTGTATTGCAGGGAGAAGGGCAGCCAGTCCATTTCTACACAGCAACAGGGTCTGCCGGGAACAGGGCAGTAGGGAGTCACCGAATGAGGAGAAGAGCCTCCGCGGGTGTGGAATCCGTGGATCAGCCGCTGGGACTCCACACAACGCACAGGCCGAACACATTGAAAAAGGATCAGGCAAAAATGAACATGCAGCAGGTTGGATGGGCCCTTGGGCCTCTGCATACTGTGGTCAATAAAGAAGCATGGGAGGGCTTCACGGCCCAGCTGCACCCACACATTCAAATGTGATTGACGGCAGCGGGGCAGCGCATGCGCTGCTTACTTCTGTCATTTTTTAAATCAACTTGCTCTATTTGGCTGCTGCGTTTCCACACAAGTCGAGGGTGGCCGTGGTCAGGGACCTGCAGGAGAAAGACCCAGTCGCTGGATGCATGCACAGGGATGGGTCCTGGGGTCCAAATGTAGAAATAAAAGTAGTAGAACTATGTTCCCTGCTGCAACACTCCCCGCCAAACCCATACTCACCCTCAGTCCTCCATTTCAAAACCCATACCTGAGTGCTGCCTTTCCTCCACTCCACCATGCTGTGCTTTACAAATTGTACTATCAAGATAGACGAAAAGACAGTATAAAAATGCATTTAAATGGCCACCCTTAATTTCAGTCATTGTCCCTCACAGCAAGCAGCTTTATGCACCCTCTCTCTCCAATCTCCCACCATTCGCACCTCTTAAGGCGCATGCCCAGGACTATAGCCACACACACACCACCCATTACCTACAAACACAGCTGTACCTTCAGCAATTCAGGCCTAATTTGCAGAAGACAAACGCAGATGCAGATCACTGCCGAGCTGGGGGTTTTAGGTGACACAGGAATACACCTTTTGTCCGAGCAGTCTATTCAAATAAACAAAATCAATCCAACACCTGCAAGATAGCACAGCGAGACGTGACACTGGATTATTACAGGAAGGGCCAAAGTTTGAATCCCCAATAGGGGAGAAGAAAAAAACAAAACAAAGGTGGCCTCCCTGCGGATCTGAAATGGTGCTCTGGGATGGTGTTGGACTTCCTTGAAATGTAGGGTAACGTTAGGCCTTTAGTTCCTTCCCACTTCGACCTCCGCATGGGTTTCTGAGGGTTCAGATAGCCCTATGCAAGCATAGCTGAGTCAGTGGCCATGAAAAATGAAAACATTGTATTAATGAACATCCATTTGTACATGGACGCCTCATACCGGCTGCTGCACCAGGGACACAAAGACTGCACACGGGAGCGGGTACACCCTCTGATATGATTGACTGAGACATGATCATATCAGTATGTGCCAACGCCCTATCAACTTTGTTCTTCACTCATGAGCCTGGCACCCTGACTTGCACTGGGAGGCATTAACTGCCATTACTACATGACAGCAAAGTCAGTCCGGGCCACCAGTCTGCCCCAGCAGCCCGGACAATGTTCTACTTTTACTAAAGAGCAGTCGTGAGAGGGTGTTCTTGTGCTGAAAATCAGATATGATTGCAGCAGCCAGGTGGCGCCCATAAAAATGGAGGCTCAGGGCAGGTGTTTTCTTTTCAAAATGCGTTATATATCTCTGAGTTTGAGGTACGTCAGCCAGATGTTAGGTGTTTCACTACTAACAGTGTAGTATGCCAAAAGCACCACCAACTACCCACGCCCCACCACAGATAATGCTAACACCACCAACCACAGCACAGATCCTCATCAGGGTAGAGATTGTGAGGCGTTTATCCAACCTTTTTATTTTAATAAAAGGACTAAAGTTGGGAACTCTTTACAAAGTTCTCCACCTCACATTTCTGACCCCTCACAATATTCAAACTTGAAGCAGTTTCACCTTTGACTCTCTCTTCCTTCAGTATTTCATCGGGGTGTTTAGTCAACCATGTCTCCTTCCACAGGGCACTCAAACTTAAAACAGTTTCACCTTCAACTCTCTCTTCCTTCAGTATTTCCTCTGGGGGGTATACTCAACCACGTTCAACAGGGCATTCAACCTTGAAACAATTTCACCTTTGACTCTCTCTTCCTTCAGTATTTTCTCTGGAGGTATTCTCAACCAAGTCTGCTTCCACAGGGCTTTGAAACCTAAAGCAGTTCCTCCTTTGACTCTCTCTTCATTCAGTAGTTCCTCTAGGTATGTAATCGACCTCGTCTGGTTTAAAAGCGCATTCAAACTTGTGATTATTTCATCTTTAACTCGTTTCAACATTCACAGTGTACTTTCTCTTCATTTCCACCTATTCCCCAATCCAAACACGTTCCTCATCGGTCCTTTTGAGGTGTCTTCACATGTCCCCACGTCTCGGCTTCTACTGGCTTGTTTGTTCTCATTACTCTTCTATCTCCTAATTTCAACCTTTGCAAGGCCCCTTTGACCAGTTTCTGCCATCCCTGGGTCTCCATTTCTCAGGCAGTGTTAGCCCTTGCAGTTGCTTCTCAGTGACCCTATCCGACCCCCACTTTGGATACCGACAGTGTTGGTTCCAACAGTGGCACTGCAGGTGTCTCTGGTCATTAACTGCCATTGGCATCTGCTGAACTTCTAGCTTTGCTGTGCTCCATCTCCTCCCTAACTTGTTCAGGTGTCTGGTCTCCTGCCTCATACTTACACTGGCAAACTTCTCATCCTTGCTGCTCCCAAGAGCTTCCTTCACAGACACAGGTTATCCCAAATCTCTTTGGTATGGCCCGAGGGTTGGTGACACCTGGACCTGGAATGGAAATCAAAAATGTGTCAGTATCTGTGACAGGGCCACGTCCTCAGACCTAACAAATTGCTAGGGGAGCTCAACCTACTCGCAAACTCAGCAGCCAGCACAACCAGAAAATTGGTACAACGTTGATTCATCGGGTATCCAGTCTATCCATTGAAAATACTTTCATCAAATTAAAATCCAATGAAATGTATTAACTGAAATGCATTTCCATCGAAATGCACTTCCATTGAATGAATTTCAATAGATTTCGATGGATTTCCAACTCAAACATAGATGTATGTTTGGGTTGGAAAGTCAATGGGTTGAGGAAAGGGTTAATTTTTAATTTTTGAAAAAAGGGTTTGGGGGGTGGAAGAGGGGGCGGCCCCTTAAACCCAAGTTACAGGGAGCTGTCCAGTGCTGAAATGCATTAAAGATTTCAGCACTGGACAAGGGTTACATTTTTTTAAAGTGGGGGTGCGGGTGGGGGGTTAGAAAGGAGGCGGACCACTGGGGTTTGAATGGGGTTTGAGGGTCCCCCCCAATAAAAAACGAAATAGCCCAAGTTACAGGAATCTGTCCAGTGTTAGAAATATAGATTGCAGCACTGGACAGCTGCCTGTAACGTTATGTTTCATCAAATTTCCATAAAAATGTTTTTCAAGTATTTATATAAAGAAAACCTATTCGATGAAAGGGTTTCAATGCATAAACACTTTGCACTTTATGTATGGGAATTCGATGTAACATTTTTCATTGGAAAAATTGCGATGGAACTTACCTTCGATGGAAAATCTTCGATGGAAAGACTATAAACCGATTCATCACAGGATTTTTTCCTATGAGTTTTTTGCCACTGGGGTAAAGGGATATAAGGGGTAGGGATTGTGGGGAATAGGTGCTAAATAACTGGGAAGGGGAGGATTACGGGGATCAATTCGTTTTTTCAGTCAAAAAACGGCAGCAAAAAACTCAGAGAAAAAAAAACTGGCAATGGAATGGAATGACATAGAACAAGAAAGACATGTCTCATCCTCTTTGACGCACTACACATCAAGCAACTCCTCCAAGAGCCTATGCACACGAAAGGTAATAGGCTTTGCCCGGATTCCATGGACACCTGAGAGATCAGATGTCTAGAACCCCTACTTCCGGACTGAACAGGCCATGCTGCAATACCCATCCAAATTCACCACGTAACCGCTAACCTTTGAGACTAAGCCACACCAGCCAAAATGCCATTTTCCTCCTTTTATGAACTTCGCCGTGAGCACACTAGGAGAACATGCCATCCTCCTTGCATCCGCTTCTGACCCAACACAAAGGTGCATCAAACAAGACCCTGATGAACACTGTCAGCCCCCCAGGCCACCAAGAAATCAATCACCAACAGACTAACAGCATCTACCCCCTGATTGTCAGAAGAACTTGCCACCATCAACCACACTATCCGCTGTTAAGAAAGAATGTGGCATAAATCCCATTAGCACCCTGGTGGGGGGAGCAGGCCAATCAGGTGGCTAGGAATGCGTGCTGAAACCGGTGATCTCAGCCTGCGTTCTATGCAGCCTGACAGCCGGTTCCCCCTGCTGCCATCTCCCCCCGTTTCCATCCCCCTTTTTTCTTTTCTTTCCCACCTCCTTAATTAGCTTATTTCCGTGGCCGCCACTGCAGCCGCTCCTTCCCCTTGGCTTCCGCAGGCCACCATGGAAAGAGATGAGGGGCTCTGTACAGAGCCCATCTTCCCTTTCCATGGCGGCCATCTTAAGACAGTATTTTCAGTCATTGAACGGGACGCCTGAGATGCCCCGTTCAATGACTGAAAATATTTTTTTTAGCATCCTGGGTTACCGTTTTGGTATTATGATATGATATGATATGGCATTTGTAACACGCCTATACACAAGTAACCCAGGCTGCTAATGGCCTTAAGCTCCCGTTCCAAGTGCTGGAACGGTGGGTAACGTCCTGGAGCACTTGTTAATGGCCCTCACTTTGCTCGGGCTGTTAACTTGGCTGCTGGGCCGTTACCCCCTGTTGCAGCCCATGGAACGCGGGCTTAACGCCACAGTGACGTGTAGGCCTCACCATACTAAAGTCCTCACAACCAGTACACAGGAACTTAATCACCACTGGCAATACCACCTACTGCACGACAACTGGCAATACCACCTACTGCACGACAACCATAACCAAAGAAAAAGCAATGCAGTCTTCAAAATAACAAAACACCGAATCTAAACTTTGTCCAAACAAGCCATTTCCTGATCCCATGAAAAATGCAATGCCATCAAAGTGTTCTTCACTGATATAATACAAATATATCAGGCAAGCCACCGACAGCCCGATCTCATCATCTGATATTCCGAATGAATAAAAGTCACGGTGGCTAACGGTTCTATGTTGAAATAACGTAAAGAAAATCGAGGCTGAAAACTCCAATTTATTTTCTCGAATTTCCCAATTTTTTGTGCATTCTTTTGCACTTTACTGGGGAGAGAAACCCCCGCAGCCTCCCCCAACATCCCCAATCCTTAATGTATTCCCTAAACCAACCCCCATCTATTTATGTCTTATAAATGTACACACAAATCGAAACACTCGATCTTAAACAAATTCGGTGTTTTTAGCCTCTATTTTTTGTATTATTATTTTTTTTGGGGGGGGGATTACCAGGCTAAAACCTATAGGCGTCTGCTATGAAGAGGAGGTTCTCCTGACACCCTATTAAAAACCCAACACAGAGGAGGCCCCCGAACCCTCTCTTCCAAACCACCAAGCCTTTGCTACGTCATGTCATCTTACCAGATGTTCCGAAAACAGGCCACAATTTCCCAGTGCTAAAAATAAGTCGCCCTATTGTGGCGACTTGGCCCCATACCACCACATCACACATCTTCCCTCCATCGGCACTTCACTGATCAAAAGAATGCACACAAAGCCTGGCGAAAGAGCCGTATCCATGCCCCGTGTTCTTTCGAGGCGCTGGGAAGCGTCTGTGCTCGCAGTTGACCCCTTATAAAGCTCCACAAAAAAAGGAATAAATGAACGCTCGCCCCTCGCTATCTGTTCCGCTTGCTCTCTGCATCTGCTGTGCCCTGCTCTTATTGGTGCGTGGTGCCACCTGCGTGCCCTTTGCTGCTCCCTCGCTTGCCTGGGCCTCACTAGGCCTACCCAGGCGGGGCAGGTTCATTTTTCAGCTCAGTGAGCCCAGCCTTCGGTCAGAACCTGCCCACCTCTTCCCGTGCACCCGAACAGTGATGGTTGCCTGCCCACCCAGAACGGCTCCTGATGTGTCGGGGAGACCAGCTGAGGCGAAACATCTGCACGAGCCGGGAGCAAGCGGGAGGCGCGAGCTAGATTACATCAACGGGGTGGGGGAGGGGCCGCACGAAATCCCGAGGCAGGAGTAGGGTTACTACTTCCAGGTGAAGTATCCACTGACGTATTCATTGTATGAATTATTCTAGAAAAGGCCCGAATCGCCCCTGCCTGTATTCACAACTGCGCCGTGAAAATTGAACACAGACGGCGCTAAACCTATTGAGCCATTGTGCTGACATAAGATTTTTCAGCTAGTACTGGCCATCTCCATAGTAACGTCGGTGTCACAAAAGGTGGGCTTGATGCATTGTCATTTAGAGAATGTTTGTGTTGGCCCATGTGTGGGAGGTATCACGTGTGCAACACGAGCCTTCACAGCAATACAATCACAGCAGGACATGAAGCCATGGGTGGGCTGGGAACCAAAAGAGGCCCTGGAAATAATATTCAAAGTGGCCCCATATTTTATATTTTCAGCAAGCCCAACCCTTTCCTATGAGAAAATATGCAAATAAAATAAGTTACCACACAAAAGAGGCCCAGGGTGCAGAGGCCTGCCAGGAAATCTGCAGAGTTCCCTTTAGGCCAGTCCATGAAGCACCATTAAGGCAATTATTTTAGAAGACAAAAAGTTCTGTGTCTTCTTTTAAACCAAAAGTTCGATTTTTTTATTTATTAGTTTTCCCCTTGAATTGTGCCCTCTCACATCCTCATTAGTCGTTATCATAATTTTTTTTTATTTTTATTTTTTTATTTCTTCGGTAGATCGACCCACCAGTCGTTATCATAATTACTACTGCGTCATTGTGCAAGCTGCAAACAGAATGCTTCCTAGGCATTGAAGACGTGTCCATGTGACACACTGATCTCTGCGGTGGATACATCAGTCCACTGAGCTGTCCTGCGGACTATTCATAGCAAGTGCATCGACAGTTTCTTATCCAACAGGTTTTCGCAAAACCATTCGGCCTTCCAAGGATAATGTATTTGGCATCAGCACTGTTGGGCAACAGAAACAATATAAACTAGCAAAACGTAACGTTCTGTAGACAAAAGATACACAAAGGGTACCTGGTGTGAGTCTATTGTCCTCCAGGTGAGTATGCACAATAATAATAGAAAAATGACCAATAGATAATGATGACAGGATTCCGTATGTATATAGTCAAAATACGTTTACTAATAGAAAATATTCATTTCATTTCATTATAATAGTTCATCAAATAGATCACAAACCCAACTCACATAATTCTTATCCATTCAACCTTCATTCACAACTCATACATACCATACTCATACCAGCAACTATATATTAGCATAGGTGTCTGTTATAACCATATCCAAAATACATTGCACCGCTCTTAAACGGATAGCCTCTTTCCTCAAAGATAGGTACCAAATAACGATACTCTCCAGCTATACATCCCAAGCCCGACCAGTCGACACGGGAGACCCACAAGGAGCATGCCTATCTGCCCTCCTGTTCAATCTCTACCTGATCACCCTCCCACCAATAATTCGCTTACACAACATCCTACAACTACGCCGACGACACCCAACTAATTCTAAAACTCCTTAACTCAAAACCCAACTCCCAACCTGACCTGGCCTCATGCCTCATGCCTCCTTGTCATAGAACTCTGGATGACCCAAAGCCACCTCCTGTTAAAACCCTCTAAAACGGAAATTATGATATGTGGCAAAACAGAACTTCTTCCCCACCCACTACCATGGCCACCCGCCATGGGCAACTCACCGACCGCCGCCAAATCAGTGAAAAATCTTGCATGCACCCTGGACTCTGACCTAACACTCTCTCGCCAAGTCAACAACGTCTCAAAGTCCTGCCACTACCACCTTAAAACCCTTAGGCACATCTTTCTGTATCTTTCCTTTCCCAACAGACTCTCCGCGGTCGAATCAATCGTTATATCAAGACTGGACTACGCAAACCCCCTATACCTCGGAGTCCATGCGTACCAACTGAATAAACTCCAAAGAGCACAAAATGCGGCAGCCAAATTGCTACTTGCGCTTGGCCCGAGAGACCACGTCTCCCCGGTCCTTAAGACACTGCACTGGCTTCCAGTAGCCGAAGGGTGACCTTCAAAACCTTATGCATCTCCCATAGAGCATTGCATAAAACCGGACCTCAATATCTTCAAGACAAACTAAAACCCTACAACCCCCCACAAACCCTAAGATCGAGCGCAGCCGGCCTCCTAGTCATACCGAAGACAAACTCTGTCAGATTAGGCGGATCATCATTCTCAGCCTTGGCCCCCACGCTATGGGGACAGAGTGCGTAGAGTGGGGAGAGTGCCTAGAGGGGGTGAGTGCGTTGAGGGGGCGAGTACGTAGAAGGGGTGAGTGCATTATACATATGAGGGCAGAAAGCGGATTAGTGCCTGGAGCAAACGAGCGCATAGAATTGCGTACATAGACGTATATAGTATGGTTTGGAATGCAGAGAACGTTCAAAAAAGCATATTACTCATCATATCTCACCACCACGCTTACTCTCTCCTTTACATCACCACTCAACTAGAACACAGAGATACTATGAGACCATTCGGTATAACTGTTCTCATACCAACATCCGCCGCTCACTCCACATCATTCTAAGTAAACACTGCTGGTTACACACCCCCAGCCAGGTGTTCTTCTCAGGCCTAACGCAGCCACATCCGGTCTGGATAAACCCTGCTGGAGCGAACACATACTCCTGATCTCTCAATCACCTCACCTACAGCTAAGAAGCAGCTATCACACGAATACCGCACAAGCTGCACACATACCCGGTGCTCACACACACCTTTTGACTCCCTCTACTCTCTCTACTGATCTGAACTTCGGTTCCCAAGGGCGTTCAATCTACCAGCGCCTTCAGACCATACCAATGGTATATAAGGCGCTATATAAATGCAAAATAACATAACATAACACATTTCCTAAATTATACTCATATTTCACAGATGTATCCCTCTATACACATATAGGGGATGATTGTTTGTCGACACGTGTTTCAGTTGTATTTTGGTGGGTGCAGAGTATCTTGCCCCGATTGTTCAGTCGACCTTCCTCAGGACGGAGGACAACAAATAAGTGTCGTTTTCCTCTATGATGAATGGGGTGAGCCCCGTGATATAGGACGAAATGTTCAGTGGTGATGCCGTTAAGATGGACATTGGTAAAACAGTTTGGAATTGTATAAGGAACACCGCTTAGTCAAGTCACAAACCCGCAAACTCACAAACAAATTTTAACTTGTGCTGAATTCCGTGGAAAGGGTATGGGGTGTCCAGTTGTCATGTAGCCAGTAATGTCCGGAGGGTCCTAACAGGCAACTCTGCAAAATGTGATGCAGATTGGGGAAAAGGTGTGGAATTGTATAAGAAACCACGCTTCGCCACAAATCCTGCCCCAAACAAACACATTTTCATATATATATATATATATATATATTTAATAATAATTAGTATTCATAGCGCTTTGTACTGGATTACTCCTGTTTTTTAGTGCTGTGATATAAAAGCAGGTGTAATTATTATCTAAACCAATAAAGATGAGCTGAATCAGTCAAGTGCAGACGTGCCCCATGGCAGAGGCAAGAGGCAAGTACAAACACTCCGCCCACCTAGACCACACCGTCTGGGCCCGTGTTACCCAGGGGCTGCGGACACTCGCCAGTTTTCCAGTTTATGCTAGCCAGAAAATGGAGTTGGAATCGTGTGCCTTTATTCGCTCTTTTGAATAATACTCCATTCTCTCAGACTAAGTAGCAATTATTTATTTATTCATATTTGTAGAGCGCGCAACAGCCCGAAGGCATCACTACTCACCATAACCAGAGAGCTGGGAAAGCCAGGGATTGTTTGGCTAGGGCCGAGCCAGGGCCAAGCCAGGGGCTCTGGCCTGGCTCTTAGGGCCTAACGTGAGCCGAGCCAGGGAAATTATGTGCAAAACAGGAGAGCTCTGGGTCAGGGGCTGGGGCATAGAAAAGAAGCTGGGGTTGTAGAAAAGGGGTGCAAGGGGAATAGGGGCTGAGAAAATGCATGCAACAGGTCTAGGCTGAGAAGGGTGATGCAAGGGGGCTGGAGCCTGAGAAAAGAGGTGTGAGGGGGCTGGGGCCTGAGAAAAGAGGTGCAAGGGGGCTGTGACCTGAGAAAAGTGGTACAAGGGAGCTGGGGGCCCAGAAAATGGGTGCAAGTGTGCTAGGCCAAGAAGAGGGGTTTGGGGGTGCTGAGGACTAAGAAAAGTGGTATGAGGGGGCTGAGAAAAGGAGTGCAGGGGGGCTGGGGTCCGAGAAGAGGGGTGCAAGGGTGATGGGGGGGGGGGGTAGAAAAGGGATGAGAGGGGACTGGGAACTAGAAAAGCGATGCAAGTGGGCTGGAGCCCGAGAAGACGGGTGCAAGGGGGCTGGAGCCTGAGAAAATAGGTGCAAGGGGCCGGGGGCTGAGAAAAGTGGTCTGAGGGGGCTGAGGATGGGAAAAGGAGTGCAAGGGGGTCAAGAAGATGGGTGCGTGGGGGCTGCGGCAAGAAAAGGGGTGCAAGGGGACTAGGGGCACAGAAAAGGGGTACAAGGGAGCTGGGGCCTGAGAAAAGAGGTGCAAGGCGGATGGGGGCTGAGAAAAGAGGTGTGAGGGAGCTAGGGGCTGAGAAAAGAAGTGCAAGGGGGCTGGGGCCCAATAAAAGAAATTTGATGGGACTGGAGTCTAAGAAAAGAGGTGTAAGGGGCTGGGTGCTGACTAAAGAGTTGTGAGAGGCTGGGGGCTAAGAAAAGGAGTGCACGGGGTTTGGGGGACAAAAAGATTGGTGCGAAGGGGCTGTGGTGAGAAAAGGTGTGTGAGGGGACTAGGGGCCCACAAAAGGGATGCAAGTGGCTTTGGGCCAAGAAATGGATATGTGGGCTGGGAGCCAAGAACATAGGTTCAAGGGAGCTGTGGGGCAAAAGAAATCACTTACCTTTGAATTTGCCACTGCGCCACCGTATAACAGGAGCACACTCGCCTGACTTCCTGTCCGTTCTAGCCGCCTGACTTCCTGTTGTCCTATCCCAGCCAATCAATCACTTGCTGGGGCAGGACAGGGAGTCAGGCACCTGGGACGGACAGGAAGTCAGACGAGCACGCACCTATTGTGCGGTCGGCACTTCCGCAGCGTGTTTTTTAAAACCTTTTTTTTTAAACAGAGGTTGCGGGTGGCTGGAGGGGCTTGTGGCCGGCCCCTGCGTTGGCCAGGCACGGACCTGAGATGAGGGTCAGGTGGTAGCCCAGGTTGTGATCCAGGCCAGCATGAGCCCCTCCTGGCTCGCCCAGCTCTACATACCCAGGAGGTGCAAGTCCCACCCAATGACTGGTGATCAGGAGCCTTGCAACCACAAGTACATTAAAAATCAATTGATGTCAGCACGTATGCATGTTTCCCGGTTTCCTCGAATACCTGTTAAAGATGATTGCCTTTACCTTCAGTTCAGTTGCTAAGTGCACATTAATAGCTTTCACCACCTTGTGCCAACGCATATCCATCCCTGGGCACAAGACAACAGTGACAGTAACTCTGCAAAATGTGATGCAGATTGGGGAAAAGGTGTGGAATTGTATAAGAAACCACGCTTCGCCACAAATCCTGCCCCAAACAAACACATTTGTTTGGGGCAGGATTGATTGCCCCAGAGTTATTACAACCAGCCACCTCTTTCTTATGGAGCAGTAAGATCTTATCTGCCATCCAATAAAGGCTGCGAAGAAGGTAAAATGCCGTTTCAAGAGCTTTGCAGGCTGGACGATGGAGAGTGCTATTGGAATGGTTTCCAAACAGTTCTTCTTACGGAGGTCAGTCCAAACTCTGTCTGCCATTTCCCAATAGAAGCCGGCACCATAATTGGTCTTATTCAACAACTACCAGGGACGCTTGAGCACCTCTCAAGTCGAGCACGCAACCACTCACCATCTAACTACCTCTGGTACCATGCTGCTTCGGTTCTAGATATTGCCATCACAATAAAACTCTGCTCAAATGCGAGATGTACTCTCCTGAGTCCTACACTCATGCTCACCAATAACTTACCACATTTCAGTAACACGCATCCCTACTTTGACAACCATATCCCCTCTGACTTGCCCAATTGATTTCCCTCTCTGTTTTTGGTCATTCTATCATCTAGTTTATCTCCCCTATCACCTCCTCTCCAAACCCCCCCTTCCTTTCCACAGACTAAAGTCTGGTGACACCCCAACATTGTCACAATATGCCACCTTTCGGTCAAGGCCAGGTGCTGTAAAACCACTATGGTGTTGATGGGCATAGCACAAATATTGGATAACATAACAGGAAGTCTCCTTTGCCAGGTCAATAAGAGAGCAGAGTAAATCGGCCAAGTTCTTCTGCGTTTCTGCCAAGGTTCATGTTTATTTGGCAGCCCTGAAGTTCTTCATCCTCCAAGTGTTATGCCAATGCACACTACCTTGTATACTGAACTTCTTATGTCCCCGGCCCCATCCAAAAACAGATCTCTGTAATTAACAATCCCCAACTTTGATAAAGGCTACCATATCTGATCCTTATGCTGAGATGTAAATGTTGGTGGGCCTTCCAGAGGCGGCTGATTTAATAATCCTGGAATTTGATAAGTAAGTCTAATGTCCGACCACATGTGAATAATGGATGTTACCGAGTTCAGTCTCGTTGTCTGGAAGAACTGTGAGCTTACAAACATTCAGCAATATTGTCCAGGATAAATAAGAGTGTATGAATGGCTGTGCTGTTATACAATATGGCTCTGACCTGTACTGAAGGATGAAAAATGTCTACATTTTGGAGCATTCCTAAGCCACTACTAAACTCCTGGAGGAATACTCTTCATATAACCACCCAACCCCCAGTCCGAAAACACCGTCCCTGTGCTGCAGTTGTCTCCTTGTGTTGAAAGGTGGCATCAAGGTGGAGCCTGAATTTGCATCTAGTGCGCCTCCTTAAGATCCATCTTTTGTGGAACTAGTTCTCTAAGGTCTACAGCTGCAGGTAACCCTGGACCGTTCATTGTGAACAGGTAGTTGTTCAGGAGACTCCTCTACTCTCACAACCTGGCTCCACTTCCGGTACCAGAAAGTTGAAGTGAGGAATATTTGATTTCATGTAATGTAATAGGAAGTTGTCTTGTATAGCGCGCAACGTCTGCCGTTATCTCAGCCTCAAGATGCATGGATCTGAAAGGGAAGAAGATACAAGGTTGCTGGAATTTGAGGGCCAGGCAGGTGCAACATTGGAGGTGTTGATGGTTGTTGGCCAAAATGACTCAATCCCTACGTGACGTTTTGATTCCAGGTGGGGTATGATAGTGGCATTTGGGTGTCATGAAGACTGACTGACCCTTTCTGCCCATTAAAATACATCATTTGAAGTTGACCCTCATTGGACTTGAGCTCTGAACCTGTACAAATGGAGGAATCCGATTTGGCAAACTTTATTGGCCCACGCCGCTCTTCTCATTCAACATCAGACTTGCCTACCTCCCTTGAAATTCAGACAGGAGCCCAGGGCCCAACTCTTTAAGGAACACCTGTAAATATGCTTTAAAAGTATCCAAACCTGTCAAATGGCTTACACTCCATGCACATCGAGGTCAAGCATGACTCTGGCAGTTCCCTTGCAGCAACTTGGATAGTGTTGAAGGTGCCAAAATTAGTGTCAAGGAGGTTCAGAGATACAGAGAGTACCAGGGGTTACTTCCGTGGCTCTGTGGTTTCAGGGAGTCCCAAGCCAGGGGCTCCAGGGCAAGATGAGACGTTCTTTTCTGCACTCCCACTTCAGGGAGCTTGGCTGGGACCTGCAGGGGATCCTTCACCCCCAGTGAACAAGAGCCTGGTTCCGGTGCATCCAGCAATGATGCCTTGGTCTAGAAGAAGTCACCCCTCTCTGTTCCCTGGTATGGTTAGGGGACACCTCCTGTCTCTGCCGTGAGTGCCTTCAGTAAAACTATACCAGCAGACTTTGAAGTAGCCAGTACTTCCAACAGAGTTGCAGTGAATGCTTCTTGCCATTGTGAAAGTCCAAACGTGATTCAAATAATAAGGGGATGCCCCTCTGCTTCTAAAGGAAAGAAATCACAGCGGTTTGGTCCAAAGGAGTCCAATGCAGGCTGTTGTAACAAGTGCCCTTTGCCTTATAATATCACACTCAGAGTACCTTGCCTGCAGGAAATGGAGGGGACAGAAAAAAGGAAGGGTGCCCTAACAGGCACAAAAATGATGGGACTGTTCTTTCAGCCCACATCTCCTCTCTGGTTAATCTAACTCCATCCCTTCACCTGCCTACTGACTTCAATGAGACTGCAGTGGTCAGCACCATGGTGTGAGGGTGTCTTTGTTATATCAGTACTGCCTTGGAAGCTCAGCTTCCCAGGAGACCTCCTGTGACAAATGCCTATGTCCTTGGGGAAGGTGTTACACTTCTTGTAGGAGAATCAAAGAGGCAGCATCCTGGCTATTTTTCCAAATGCTTGTAGTGCCGACAATGAGACCAGCCACTGATAAACATCTGTCCTGTTATAGCTGTGCCCTGCTCACAGAACGGACACTAATGTGAAATCGAATTGCTGTGGCTGTATAATTGTGTGCGTTTGGCAGCCACCATGCCACAATCAGACATGGTTTATATTTACAGATTTATGTGCCACAAGACTGAATAAGGCATTGTTCTTCAAACTGTGGGCCTGACCCCCATAGGGCGTCTCAAAGGATGCCACGGGGGAAAGGGAGTCAAAGCTTTTTAAACACGATGACTATTCGTAATGAAAAATATAAGCAATTTTTATATTCATTGGCACACCTACAATCTTTTTAACTCATGAAAGGCTCAGCCTAAAAAGGTTTGCATTACACCGGAGTAAGGCATACAATTATTGTAGATTAGATCGGAGTTGCAGAAGATTAAAAAGCCATCTCTGCCTGCAAGAAAGAACGTTTTGTTCCAGCAGCAGCTGCACATGTGACCGTCGCAACTACTCTGTGCCACTGCAGAGCTTGCACTGAGAGCGCCCCTAGAAAAGGCACATGTTGGCACTATAATTTTGGCATGGAACATTTATGAAAGGAGGCGATCGGAATACCAGACCTCCCTTTCGGAAACTGAATTATCCATATCGTTTATTTAAAAATCAAAAAAAGCTTGGGCTGTTGTGCCTCACCAGCTGGCAATCTGTCACACCGTGAGCCCTCTTTGGCAAAGGAAGGTGTGAATCGCCTGTCTCAACGGAAGTGCACCGATTCCATTCTAGCCGAGCTGGAAATTGACTTCACTTAATGTGCTGTCATCATATGGACCGATAACAGTAGCCAACCCTTCAACAGCTGTTTACTGCTCGTCAATCTAAGCAGGAACTCACTATTTCTCCGCCATAGGATCAGTGCTCTGTAATTTAAGAGGACACAGGGCCGGAAGAGTTACTTCTCCTAAATCGATGTCAATATTAATGGCAGGTCGCTTAATGAGAAAGAGATCTTCATAAAATATAGTGGTTTTCTCAGAAGTGCTTGGACAGTTCTTGAGCCCTCGGAATTCAAATTAGAAAATAATCTTTACTTAACTCTAAACAGCACAGTGACAGCTCCTATCTGGGCTTATCAGGGGCAACGCGCTCGCCTTGGAAGCAAGATGATGCGGTGCAACACAGGTTCGCTCCCCGGGACTGCCCTTAGAAACCTCTGAGTATTAAGCGAGTCAGGGGCGTTGCTAGGGGGGTCTTAGGGGGCTATAGCCCCTGATCTTTTGGTTGTAGCCCCGGATAGAATCTCAGGAGCTACAGCCAAAAGACTAGCTAGCCCCCAGTCCCAACAGTTCTGACATCAGCTTAGCCCCGGGTCTTTTCCAGACCTAGCAACTCCCCTGAAGCGAGTTATAAATAACCAATTACAATTACCAGAGTCCATGCTCCCGTGCCTTCAAGGAGTGCAAAACAGAGTTGCAGGAACCCTTCTGAACTTGAAAAAATGTGCTCACATTACTCCGGCATTGAGATCTCTAACCTGATTTCCGGTGAGGACGCAGATGTTTATTGTATTTAAGAGTTTTTTCTGGCATGACTCCTCTCCGTTCTCAAACAATCTTAAACTTCACATTGCTCATCGTGCTCCCAGAATGAATCATTGTAACATAACAACACTATAAGAAGGAAAGGAAGGGCGGTCGCGCTTCCTCGGTTCGAGCAGCGAGGATGTGGAACGCGCTACCGCCAGCACTTCGCAGTGAAACCAGCATTAGAAAATTTCGAAAACACTTGAAAACCTACCTCCTTAGCAAGAACTGAGTCTCATATATATCACTGAGAGCGCTTTAAATCCCCTCCTCAGGGCCAAGATGCCTTCGGGTGAAAGTTGTGATTTATCACAAAAGGAAAAATAAACCGCTAGGAGCTTCTCAGAATGGCCATGGTCAATCGGCGATGTCACAGAAGGCCATTGTGGTACTACTAGGCGCTTTGCAAAGGTGGACTATGGAGTCCCTTGTGACCTGCCGCTACATCTCTACGGTGACTCATCCATAAATGCGTGTCCTTTGTAATATCCTGAGCAAGCAAACATCGGGGAGGGGCTATGACAGCCACCAGTGCAACCCCTCCACCCCCAGCGCAATATGAAATAATGCAATTATGCTGTGGGCAGCGGAACATTCGAGCAGTACAGTGCGCACTGCATCTGGGGAGTTGGCTCACCAGCTACAGTACACAGAATGCGAGTGAGTAGGAAATTCATTAGAAAAAGCCATTGTATCTGGACATGTGGCGTGTATAGCCTCGACTGAGTTGGCCCAAGTGGGACACTGACTTATGCAGCGGTGGCATGAAGTACGAACGCGCACACACACACACACACACATAATGATTATAGTTTAGGATAACGGGGTGGCCCCTGGGGTGGCCAATCGGATTCCAGGGGTAGCACGTGCCACCCCTAGCCACTCCCTGGACATGCCTATGCCCTCCCTATCCCGAGCTCAGAACAAGCTTGTAACTATTTTTTCATTTTCAAAATGAGATTTTGGCATTCACATCCCTTGGGGGTGTCAGAATAGAGAGCCAGACTGGGGAACCAAACAACTGGTAGGTTAGGGGGAACAGATTTTAAAAATAACTAAATAGGGCTGCAACAAACATAAAGGTAGGACTACACATCACCTCCACCGCTAGTGGGTTCACACGGTAATTAATACATCATTTCCATTTCCCGCCCTGCTCCTGATTATAAACTGTGCAGATTCGGCTGTCACTGGAAGTATCTTAAAAACAAAGGAGCCTGTACTCGTATTGCAATTACACAGCTTGTCAGCTCCTGGCACAATCAGGCGTTTACCTGAAAGGTTAGGGTTTTGAGACCATCATGGTATAGAAGAGATGTGCTGTAAAACTACGAAACTTTTAATGTTTTTCTGGTTTATAAATGGTATGTTAAACTGTTTGGCGACTGTGACGATTCAATCTTCACACGGGATTGTTCGTGTGGTCACCTGTACTTTCCCGAAAACCAGGATGGGGTTTTTAAATAAAAAAGGTTTTGGGATGGGGGAGAATGGTTAGGACAGAGGGCCCAATTCCGTGACAGTCCTGACTTCTGATCACCATAGGGTAAGTTTCCCAACACTTGCTGCCATTGGAGTCCAATATCTTACTTCAAGCTATACTACGTTGCCTTTAAGCAGTGCAGGAAATGGGCCTGAACAAGAGGGAACTGTGCACCGGCAAGACTTTCTGGAGCACTGCCCTGTTCCAAAACCGAGGGGCTTTCCCACATACATGCAACCCACGTGTCAATAAGCTGTCCAAACTGGTATATATGTCCTGCAATGTACAGAATTATTTTTCTTAGGGTGAGAAATGTGACCAATCTGCAGTGTCCAACTTTTTATTATTCGCTCAAAAGGGTTTCTTACTGAATCACTATAAGACATGTTTCAAATAAAAAATCGTGGACATTCTTATTTTCCCATAATGCTCTTTGCTTTTCAGCAAATCGCCAGGATTGGGTTTTACGAAGAGATACTGTATTGCATGAACTGGCCTGGGGCCACGGCTCTCGGCCCCGCCCCTCCTCATCCCCACAGCCCCGCCCCTCCAAGGATGACAGGGTTGCCCTGGTAAATTGTTTCCATTTCAGCACTGGCTTTCAGGCAATGCCAATGTTGCCACCTTTTATTGCTTTCCGGGGGTTCCCGGGAAACGCGTACCAATTCCCTTCCATGATTAGATGTTCCCCATGCGAGAAAAGCTTCCACCGCCAAACAAGTCTTTTCTTGTACGATCCCACGTATCTGTAAACATACTTTTGCCCAGACCTGGGTGCTGTTCACACTGCTCTCTTGTTACAATGACTGAGGCCAAGCTCCAAGCCCAGCCTTCCAATGTATTCCATGGATGTATCCCTCTATTTCCCCCAACAGGTTTTTCCAAAGAGTATTAAAAACAGAAAACCCAACTGGGGCTCGTAATTCAGAAATTGTGAATCTGTGCCACACCCTTCAACCACACAAGAGTGTTGGGGTTAAGGGCAATTGAGGTGTGGAGGGTTGGGAGGGCCAAGAGAGCATAGGGGAGAGTGAAATGGGGCAAAGAGGAACTTAAAAAACAGATTCAATTCCGTAATCGCAGATAGCAATGAGGTTCGGTCTACTCCCATGCTCATTGCACACCATGGGATTCCGTAATCACAGATGGCAATGAGGTTCGGTCTACTCCCATGCTCATTGCATACCATGGGATTCCGTAATCACAGATGGCAATGAGGTTCGGTCTACTCCCATGCTCATTGCATACCATGGGATTCCGTAATCACAGATGGCAATGAGGTTCGGTCTACTCCCATGCTCATTGCACACCATGGGATTCCGTAATCACAGATGGCAATGAGGTTCGGTCTACTCCCATGCTCATTGCACACCATGGGATTCCGTAATCACAGAGGGCAATGAGGTTCGGTCTACTCCCATGCTCATTGCACACCATGGGATTCCGTAAGCACAGATGGCAATGAGGTTCGGTCTACTCCCATGCTCATTGCACACCATGGGATTCCGTAAACACAGATGACAATGAGGTTCGGTCTACTTCCATGCTCATTGCACACCATGGGATTCCGTAATCACAGATGGCAATGAGGTTCGGTCTACTCCCATGCTCATTGCACACCATGGGATTCCGTAATCACAAATGGCAATGAGGTTCGGTCTACTCCCATGCTCATTTCACACCATGGGATTCCGTAATCACAGATGGCAATGAGGTTCGGTCTACTCCCATGCTCCTTGTACACCATGGGATTCCGTAATCACAGATGGCAATGAGGTTCGGTCTACTCCCATGCGCATTGCACACCATGGGATTCCGTAATCACAGATGGCAATGAGGTTCGGTCTACTCCCATGCTCATTGCACACCATGGGATTCCGTAATCACAGATGGCAATGAGGTTCGGTCTACTCGCATGCTCCTTGTACACCATGGGATTCCGTAATCACAGATGGCAATGAGGTTCGGTCTACTCCCATACTCATTGTACACCATGGGATTCGTAATTGCGCTTCCCCCAATCCCTGCTTTCACCCACTTAGTGTGATGCCATTTAACTACTGAGTGTCCACTACTCATACGTAATGCCCATGTCTTTTTGCACTGTCATCTAACTACTTATACTAATTGGCTAGTTATAACTCGCTTAATACCCAGAGGTTTCTAAGCACAGACCGGGGGATTAAACCAGTGTTGCTCCGCGTCGTCCTGCTTTCAAGGCGAGCCCGTTGCCCCTGAGCTATCCTCTCGAGGTTTACGCTCCATTTCACACCCCTGATACATCAAGCAATGCTTAGTGAGATAGCCCCTTACAGGGTACTCACCACTGCAACAGTTCGAGCGTGTCATATAGACCATGGACGCCAATAAAACTGCCATATGATTGTGCAGTGCTCTCTGGTGTTTCATGCTGCACTAGGCTACAGTGCACAAGATATCCAAACCTTTGCAGTAACGTGCTTCCGGACAGACCACAGTGCTAAGAGGCACCCTGTACGCCTTGTGCACAAACGACTGCAATCGGACGCTTACATCAAAAGTTCGTTTATTAGCATGAGAAGTCACTATCACAAAACACTGAAACATGTCTGGGGATGCTTGTGGTCTCGTGCAGAAGGGATGTGACCAAGCAGATTGGCTGGATGCACCCTTGGGGTGGGACTAAGCCTGATTTGCATATGGCCTTTCCCCTTCTGTTATTACTTGGCAGGTGAAGAAGGATGGTCTGAGGGCTGCCCAGAGCAGTTGCCAGAGGTTAAGATTCATTCTAAACCTTCCAGCCATCACCTCTTTGGCTTTCCAAACCCAAAAGCACACAAGAAAGAGTCCCTCTGAGTGGGATAACGCCTCGCGTCTGGCAGGTTTTCCAGGGGGTCTCCAAACTCTTAGTATCTCTGGAGTGTCCCAGCCACAGTCTGTACGAGTCCCCAGGACTGAAAGTTATGCTCCAATCTGCTGCGTGTTTCCCAGGGGTCCCTCGATCTGTGCTGCGGTCTAATCCCTCCGCACTCAGCCTTGTGGTTTCTTCCACCAATTTCAGACACAGGTGTCAATGAGTTGGGGCCTTAGTCCTCATTCCCCTTGCCTGAACCATCTCTCACGTGGGATGTTGGCCTTCTACTTCCTGCAGTACTGCTCTTGCTTCTAAGCAGTGGACTATGCCTGCTCTGCCTTTAGTCTGTGGAACTCGTTCCTCCACTCTCCACTCTCACCTGCCTTGAACCAGTCCAGCCTCCCTGTTTCCTCCTCTTCTTTCTGGCGAGTTCCTTCTGTGACCCTTTAGTTTGTGCTGCTGTTCTACTTCCTCTTCCTCCTTAGGTTATAACTTTTGGTGATCACCACTTACCCCACCCCCTACTCCTCGCTACTACCTCCTCCAGCAGTCGTCAACTCTTGGTTATCACTGCTTCTGGTTGCTACCACCTACTCATCGCTATGCCTCCTATTGCTCTTACCACTGCCTCCTTACTACCACCTCCTCTTGCTGTTACATCCAACATTTTGATGCCCGCCTCCTCCAGCTATTTTTGCAACCTTCTTGCTACCACTGCCTTTTGCTGCTACCCCCTCCTCCTTGCTACAACCCTCACTTGCTGTTACCACATCCTCCTCTCTAAAACCTCTTCCTGCTGTTACCGCCTCCTCCAACTCCTACTCCCCCTCTCGCCTCAGCACCGCTTAAACATTCCTGGGATCACTTTCCGATGACTTTTCAACCGCCTGCAACCACAAACTCCCCCACATACAGTTCAACAGGGGATTGAGGGTTTTATAGTCCTCCCCTCCTTCCCATAGGGCAGGGTTGGAGTGAGTGGGTTCGGTTGTGCTAATGGTTTTCTAAGGGGTTTTCATTGGCCAGCTATGGTTGTCTCAGGTGTGTTCACTAGGTACAACATCCTTTCATCGACAGTCTATTTTGTGATGATTTTTTAACGAAAAGTTTTTGCTGAAAAAAACTCATCTAAAAATACAGGGGAGAGGTGGGAAAGTGTATATGAGGAGTGGGAGTGGGGGGGTCGGGGATAGTGAAAAAACAATAGGGTATGGAGGGCTTGGTGAGGAACCCCCAAAAATAAATGAAATCAATTTCAATTAGTTTTTCGGTAAAAAATATTTGTTAAAAAACAATCGAAATAAGAACTCATTGATGAAATGACATGGAACCATTCAATAAACTGCATGGGGCATGGGTAAGTAAAGAACAAAGTCATCGCCATCTTGGAATTCAAACAGGCCCATGTGTGCGTTGGCAGTTTTCCAGATCTCTGGTATTGTTGTCTGCCTAATATAAATTCATGTGTGTCCCAAGTTGGCTTTCCTGTTTGTAAGCAGGGAGATTCCCCGGTAGGCCTCTGCACCCTGGGCCTCTTTTGTGTAGGTATTTCCAAATGTTCTCATAGGGAAAGGGTTGGGCTTGCTCAAAATGTGTAATATGGGACCACTTTGAACATTATTTCCAGGGCCTCTTTTGGTTCCCAGTCCCCCTCCGTTTGTAAGTGTGCTAAGTGGGATTTCATTTCCGGAGGTTTTCACTGAGCTCTCTTAACGCCTAGAGTGTCAGTGAATACGGAGCAGAGGGCACTTTTTATGCATTTTTGCATCAGGGCAAAGTTTTCCCTAGTGCTAATACCATTCCGTATTAGCACTAGGACAAACTTTGCCCTGGTGCAAACATGTAGTGAAAATGCGTCTTTTTTGCACTAGGGCAAAAATTTTAATATACCAAACTGCACTTGTCAAGGTGCAATGTTTTTTAAAATATCCCAGTGTTTTTCAAAATAGGGCAAACTTTGCCCTAGTGCTAATACCGTGCCAACTTTGCACTTGCACCTGTACAAAGTTTCTGTAATCTGGCCCCAGGTGGCGTCAACACAGCTCGTCATCCATCAGTGCACTGAATACCATTCAATTGGGTAATTAATAACACCTTTTATTTTGGTGCATGGCTGCAGGAGGAATCTGGCATGGATTGCCACATAAAAATGCGATGATGTTAATTTCATTCTTGTTTTTTACAAATGCCCAGGTAGCATGTCAGATAATGGCCTGCAAATGTAGAAGGGTAAGACGCCAGCGTTCCCCTCCCTTTGTGTCAGTGTTTTCAAACAGCTGTGTTTCAACATTTCACACCAATGGACGTGCAAGACTATGGGCCTCATTACACGGAAGGCGGTATGGGTTAACGGCCACTGGTAATGGTACCGGTGACCGTTAACCCTTACCGCCTTACTACGAGGTCCCTTTGCGGGTTGGTACTTTAACGCCTGCTTTTTAGCTTTTTAGCAGGCGTTAAAAACCAACCCGCAAAGGGACCAGGGTGCTAATTACGGTACCGTAATTAGCACCTTCCCCATTCCCATTATGCCCTATGGGGCAAAAATGGGAATGGGGAAGGGCAATGGGGGAAGGGGGAATTACCGCCCCGCCAACCTTGGAATAGGGTGGTAATTCCCCTTTCCTCCAAGGCGGTGCCGGTATTATACCGGCATGGACCAAGGTGCTAATAATTACCGTTCCGCCGAGGTTGTAATACCCCGGTAATTGCCCATTCCAGGGTGTGGGAAAAATACGACTCCGGTGGTAGCCGTGCCTGTATTACAAGGGTCGTAATGAGGCCTTTTCCCGTGAGAACATTTGAAAATAAATTGTGGCTGTCTGGTGGTTGACTGCAGGCTGGGCCTTTCCCCTGATGATCGTATGCAGCCCTGGTTCCCCTTCTTTCATCAGGGTGGCCACATCCACCACATGGAGCCACCCGCACTTATCGCGCAGCCCGTGCTTCATTCAATATCTGGGTTGCCCCCTGCATGAGTGGGAGTCTGCCCACACTTCACCACTGTTCCCACAGCCCTTTTTCATTTTCAGGGTGGAGCCCATTGGCTGGAGGCCCATCCACGATCACCACTGCACCCGCAGCATTGTTCATATATTTGGGGTGGGCTTCATTGGCTGTAGAGCCCACCGGACATCACTGCTGTGCCCGCATCACCATTTTGTCTTTGTTGATGTCCCCGTTGCCATGGGGATGCTGCCACATTCACCGCCACACTGCCCGTAGCCATCTTGGGTTGGGCTGCATCCCCGCTGATCTCACCACCTCGCTCCACAGCCTAAATGGGCTTCTTCCCCTACCCCCCTGCAATGCATCGTGAGACACCGGGGGTGGGGTGCTGCCTTCACCCAGGTTGCTCCGCTGGGCGACCAGTGGCTTTCTTCACCCGGGTCGTTCAACGGAGCAACCAGGGACTTCTGCCACTGACTCCTCTTCATCCTGGCTGCCTGGGCCAGGCTGTTCTTTTTTCGGCCCAGGGTGTCCCAGCTGCCCCTGAGATCGGCAGCTCGGCCCCACTTGTATCCCTCTTCTGGGGGGACTACAACTTGCCGCACGCCGCCATTAAATGGATTTAGGCCCTAGGATGGCACTCGAGGTAGCAACCCTCCCTCCCCCCCTCCTCCCAGGTAAGTCTCTCTTTGTTTCTTTCTCCTTTCTCTCAACTGTCCTTTTCTAGCTGGTTGTCTTCCCAAATCGTCTTGGGATTTAGTTCTCCCCAGCCCAGCCCAGCCCATGGTGGAGCAGGGGGTTCTGTCCTATTGTTCTTTTCTTTTAACATTCCATCCAACCCCATGGTGGGCTGCATGGTTTCTTCCAAGACAAACACACACAACCAAAAACTTGACACATTTAAATAAATAAGCACACTTGTCTGAAGGCACACATAATGTGGAATCAGAAAATACAATATTAAGGCTTTTACACCATGCAAAGAGAAATACACCGACACAGGCTTGTAAAGATTCCCAGAATCTTTATTGCAATTCTGTACAGTTTACAAAACAAAGTACACAAATAGCTATTTGGCCGTCAATGCATCACAGAGACCACCAGCAGGGTTCAATGTGAGCAGTGAACAGGATTTGCTAGCTGAACATCAGCGTATTTATACAGTTTCGTTATAACGATGTCCAGCCTCTTAGAAGTTAATCATGTACTGGGCTAGGGTCGCGCCAGGTTCGTTTCCTAATTTACATATCTTGTGCATGCGGTTTACTTTTTAATACATTTGCTAACAAACACTATTATTCTGTAGGTTTAACTTTACACTCTTTACACATTGCTTTAATACAGATCATACAGATGTTTCACATATCGTGTTTAGATAGCATTATTGTTCTTGTATACTTGTAGGTTAACATCGCTGATTCAAGTAATCCCCTGATCCCGAGGTCAACAAAGGACAAGGTCTACATGACCCTAACATGCAGCCTGAAGGCAGGTTGGACATTAACTCTCCTACAGAGGTTGAAGAGGTTAAAGCAAGAACAAGAGAACACAAGACGGCCATTTTAGGCCACAGGGTGACTTTGTACGATAAACTAAAATGGCGGCTTTAACCTAAAATGGGGGCTTGATTCACTTAAGGTCACGACCTTGCAATACGGATTCCCTCGCAAAGCGACTGGGCATAGGCCAACATATACAATGAGGACGAAACAATATTATATCAGTTCTAACAATAACACTGTACAATACGAATTATAAAAACAGTACATAGCATCATAAAAATACAAAAAAAGACATGAAATTACAATTCACAAAAGATACAGAAGAAACAAATGCAACAAAGTTCTGAGAAAATAATCAATCATTACAACAGTGCATCCAATCATACCAGCATAAAATCATGCCAACATTGCAGCTACAAGTGTGCATCCAATCATAATGACGGTACTCTAGCAGTGCATTAGAGGGGTCCATACACCATGAAGAGTGGGGAAAACCCCAACCAGATCTGAACCAATGCTTGCGGTATTACCCCAAGGGGAGCCTTGAGAAGCCTTGAATCAGATCAGGCGAGAACTCAGTGCATGTAGAGAGGGCGACAGCATCTCCCCGGACTCGCCCTGTAAAGACCAAAATGATGGCTCAAGTTTATCTCCATGTCCACCTCTGGGATAACCTCCGGTTGCCCTCCCAAGAGAAAAGAACTGCCTTGAGGTCAGTAAAGTGCTGAAAAACAAATTATTAAAACAATGGTTTACTGACCTATCCCCTTCCAGGCCCCATGATGAAACTTGCTGGGCCTTCTGTCCCGGGCAAGTCTCCCCTGGGTCCCTATCATGATGGTATGAGGCAGCTACGGGGAAGGTTTGGGGGGGTTAATTTCCCATTGTCTTGGGGGTATAGCTCAGGGGCAACACGCTAGTCTTGGCAGCACAGTTTCGATCCCTGGGTACGCTCTTAGAAATCTCTGTGTATTAAGCGTGTTATAAATAACCCATTGCAATTACAATCTCTCAGATCCATAATAAGTGTCAGGAAAGATGGCAGTAATGGCGACTATCATTTTTCCCACCACATTTACACCTAAAACAGAGTGGAAAATTGAAGAGTGGAGGCGAATGTGCCTGCGTTTTACCCTTTACATTTCTCTAGGTTTTGGATATGTAAACAATTCCACAAAGAGGGCCCTTTGCACTTAAGTGGAAACATTCATGTTGCCCTTGATAGCAATTTCTGAATTTTCCAAAATAACCTCCAAGGCGTTAGACGATACAAATGTGTTAGGGATTGTTACACAGGTTGGCCAACTAAAGAAAATGTAATGTATCAGCAGGATTGCTTCCCCTTAGGATTCGAACAGCCAATTGCGGAGATTCCTAACCTTCAATCTTGGGATCCCTTCCTGGGTTATATCATCACTTCTCAGTTACTCCCATCTTTGGTTGGTGGAGTGTCCCCACACTCCTTTCTTGGCTTTTTGCTCTGTACATTCAGGTCCATTGAGGTCCTCTGCTTCTCATCCTCGGCTCCTGGGAGACTCCTCACCTGGGGGTCTTGGATCCCCGTGTTTTCCTTGCACATTAAAGCTTGGATATGATGGATGTAGCCACAGCTGAGTGATGGCAGAAAAGGCACCAGAGCTTCCGCCAAAGGGCTGGCAGTAGGAGCTTCTCTAAAAGTTGGCTTTGAGTGCACACCCCACCTCCAAGTTTTAAGGGCCTGGCTGCAGTTCCCAAAGCTCCACCCTTGCCTAACTACAATGAGTCACAATGGCCTCACTCATGTGGGGACCTTTCATGCACCTCCTGCTATCTTTTCTCTTTCTCTCACTTTCATCTCTTTGACACTTTGCCGCTGGCTCTTACCTTCACCCACTCCTCCACTCAGATCCATCGGTTTTAAGGAGTATCTGGCCTTTCCAACCCCTATCTGATGTTCTCCTCCAACCACCTCTATGTAAGTCTGCACCTCATGCATTCTTATTCTGACCCCCTCTTTAAGCATACTCCTCTACCTCTTTGCTGATGTTGCCTCCAATCTTCATCCTGAAGTTCCCCCTCTCTTCTTTCTCAATTCCTCTCTCAAACTCCTCCTTAAACACTCTCCTTTGTCTCCACTCTGATGTCACTTTCAACCTTCCCTTCTACCCCAGGTTGCCTTCAACCTCCTCCTAATCACACCCCTCTGTCGCTCTCTTAATGTCATCACCCATCTTCAATGGACTGCTTCCTCCTTCTTCTGCTCCTCTAGATCTCCATCCAGCCACATTGCTCCTCCTGATGTTTCCTCTCACCACTGCTCTGCACCTACTCCCTCCTGTCTCTCTCTCTTCTCTCTCTCTCCCTCTCTTCTCTCTCCCTCTCTCTCTCTCTCTCTTTCCTTTTCACTCTCTGTCTCTCTTGCCACCTCTCTCTAACCTTCTCCCTGCTCTGCCTCTATCTCCTTCTTCCTTTACTTTCAATTCTCTCCACAACTCTTTCTTCTCCTCCAAACACCTACACCATTATTAAACTGCCAGTAGCTTATATAGTGGACTTGCCCCAGACCCAGTTACTGTACTTCCCTAACTGCACACAGGTGCACACTTTTATTACACTTGGAGTCAGATTGGTTATCTGTGATTATCTGCAGCTTCCATGCCCCTTTTGTTGCCCCACCCCTTACTGCAAAGAGTAGCAATACGGCAGATCGCCATTTTGAAACTACACATTGTAACTGGAGGGAGCTGGGCTGCTGCCCTAGGGTCCCAGGGTCCAGCGGCGTGCTGTAGAACAGTGCATGATAGACCGCACAGCAAAGGTTTCTCAATGCACAGCTGTCCATGCAGGTCATTTGAAAGTGGGGAATAGTAACTCAGCTATTGATCAGAGCGTTTCCAATTTATAATAATTCTGTCAGTGATTTAGACATTCCGCACATGCTCTGGGCCGCTCTTAAAGGCATAGGGGCACGACTGCATTTCAGGTGATGATCCCTTTCCAAAACACTGGGGGTGGAGTAGCTCAGGGGTTCCCTGTTGTCCTCCTCCGGGCCCAGTATCATGTTGCGGGTGGTGGCGCCCAGCCACCATTGCCATCTCATGATCTACTCCAAGGCGGAGTCCACAGCACTACCCAGAAGGTCATTTCCTGGTCTGCAATGCCCCAATGGCTTTATATGATTGTCTGTTGTAACTGTGTTACTTGCTCCTTTATTGCTGGAAGTCTCCTCACCCCCATGCCCTTGAGTGGGTTGCCACAAAGCAGATGTCCTGCTGTAGGTACCTTGTAGAAATCAACAAAGAATACATTGATTTTCAGACAGGTGTCATGGGTTGTGGCTCCACAGAGCCTCTGCATGATCTCTGAGAAGTAACCTCCCACATCTCCTCTCCCATGCCTACACCCCTGCCCCCCATCGCCCCCCGCCTCCTTCCACCCGCTCACCCTCCTGCCCATAGCATCAAATGAGATCACTAAAGTGGTCCGCTCTATGAAGGCCTCATCGAAACAGGTGCCACCCTGCTTCTCCAGAACCATTAAGGACAACATCTCTCTAGCCCCGGTTCTTGCTGACTTCTGTAACCACTCCTTTGCCACTGGGGTTTCCCTCTATCCCTCAAGCACTCTCTTGTGCACTCTTGTCCACATCCTCTTAAAATAGCCATCTGCTGACCCCTCCTGCCTGGCTAACTATCGCCCTATCTCTACTACCCCCTTCCCGAGTAAACTCCTGGAGAAGTTGGGCCCCCTCCAACTGACCCTCCACATTGATCTTGTTTGTTGCCTTCAAGACCACCAATCTGGATTCCGGGCATCCAGAGGCACAGAAACTGCTCTCCTGAACACCCGTGAATCCATGCTCGCAAATCTCGATTCCTGCTGTTCTCATTCTCCTTGAACCTCTCCTCTGCCTTTGACAAGGTCAACCATTCCATCCCCAGAAACCCCTGCATCACTGACCAGGCACTGGATTGGCTGACCTCTTTCCTCACTAACCGCCCTTCCCAGCTGCAACTGGGCCTTTTCTCCTCCACCACCACCCTCTATACCTGTGGTGTCCCCCAGGACTCTATCCTATCGCCATGGGACTGCAATATCTACCTCGCCCCGTCCGGCAGGTTTTCCAGGGGGTCTCCAAACTCTTAGTATCTCTGGAGTGTCCCAGCCACAGTCTGTAAGAGTCCCCAGGCCTGAAAGTTATGCTCCAATCTGTTGCGTGTTTCCCAGGGGTCCCTCGATCTGTGCTGCGGTCTAATCCCTCCGCACTCAGCCTTGTGGTTTCATCCACCAATTTCAGACACAGGTGTCAATGAGTTGGGGCCTTAGTCCTCATTCCCCTTGCCTGAACCATCTCTCACGTGGGATGTTGGCCTTCTACTTCCTGCAGTACTGCTCTTGCTTCTAAGCAGTGGACTATGCCTGCTCTGCCTTTAGTCTGTGGAACTCGTTCCTCCACTCTCCACTCTCACCTGCCTTGAACCAGTCCAGCCTCCCTGTTTCCTCCTCTTCTTTCTGGCGAGTTCCTTCTGTGACCCTTTAGTTTGTGCTGCTGTTCTACTTCCTCTTCCTCCTTAGGTTATAACTTTTGGTGATCACCACTTACCCCACCCCCTACTCCTCGCTACTACCTCCTCCAGCAGTCGTCAACTCTTGGTTATCACTGCTTCTGGTTGCTACCACCTACTCATCGCTATGCCTCCTATTGCTCTTACCACTGCCTCCTTACTACCACCTCCTCTTGCTGTTACATCCAACATTTTGCTGCCCGCCTCCTCCAGCTATTTTTGCAACCTTCTTGCTACCACTGCCTTTTGCTGCTACCCCCTCCTCCTTGCTACAACCCTCACTTGCTGTTACCACATCCTCCTCTCTAAAACCTCTTCCTGCTGTTACCGCCTCCTCCAACTCCTACTCCCCCTCTCGCCTCAGCACCGCTTAAACATTCCTGGGATCACTTTCTGATGACTTTTCAACCGCCTGCAACCACAAACTCCCCCACATACAGTTCAACAGGGGATTGAGGGTTTTATAGTCCTCCCCTCCTTCCCATAGGGCAGGGTTGGAGTGAGTGGGTTCGGTTGTGCTAATGGTTTTCTAAGGGGTTTTCATTGGCCAGCTATGGTTGTCTCAGGTGTGTTCACTAGGTACAACGTCCTTTCATCGACAGTCTATTTTTTGATGATTTTTTAACTAAAAGTTTTTGCTGAAAAAAACTCATCTAAAAATATAGGGGAGAGGTGGGAAAGTGTATATGAGGAGTGGGGGTAGGGGGTCGGGGATAGTGAAAAAACAATAGGGTATGGAGGGCTTGGTGAGGAACCCCCAAAAATAAATGAAATCAATTTCAATGAGTTTTTCAGTAAAAAATATTTGTTAAAAATACAATCGAAATAAGAACTCATTGATGAGACATGGAACCATTCAATAAGCTGCATGGGGCATGGGTAAGTAAAGAAAAAAGTCATCACCATCTTGGAATTCAAACAGGCCCATGTGTGCGTTGGCAGTTTTCCAGATCTCTGGTATTGTTGTCTGCCTACTGTAATTTCATGTGTGTGCCAAGTTGGCTTTCCTGTTTGTAAGCAGGGAGATTCCCCGGTAGGCCTCTGCACCCTGGGCATCTTTTGTGTAGGTATTTCCAAATGTTCTCATAGGGAAAGGGTTGGGCTTGCTCAAAATGTGTAATATGGGACCACTTTGAACATTATTTCAAGGGCCTCTTTTGGTTCCCAGTCCCCCTCCGTGGGTAAGTGTGCTAAGTGGGATTTCATTTCCGGAGGTTTTCACTGAGCTCTCTTAACGCCTAGAGTGTCAGTGAATACGGAGCAGAGTGCATTTTTTATGCATTTTTGCATCAGGGCAAAGTTTTCCCTAGTGCTAATACCATTCCGTTTTAGCACTAGGACAAACTTTGCCCTGGTGCAAACATGTAGTGAAAATGCGTCTTTTTTGCACTAGGGCAATTTTTGCTCTGATGCTTTTAATATGCCAAACTGCACTTGTCAAGGTGCAATGTTTTTTAAAATATCCCAGTGTTTTTCAAAATAGGGCAAACTTTGCCCTAGTGCTAATACCGTGCCAACTTTGCACTTGCTCCTGTACAAAGTTTCTGTAATCTGGCCCCAGGTGGCGTCAACACAGCTTGTCATCCATCAGTGCACTGAATACCATTCAATTGGGTAATTAATAACACCTTTTATTTTGGTGCATGGCTGCAGGAGGAATCTGGCATGGATTGCCACATAAAAATGCGATGATGTTAATTTCATTCTTTTTTTTTACAAATGCCCAGGTAACATGTCAGATAATGGCCTGGAAATGTAGAAGGGTAAGACGCCAGCGTTCCCCTCCCTTTGTGTCAGTGTTTTCAAACAGCTGTGTTTCAACATTTCACACCAATGGACGTGCAAGACTATGGGCCTCATTACACGGAAGGCGGTAAGGGTTAACGGCCACTGGTAATGGTACCGGTGACCGTTAACCGCCTTACTACGAGGTCCCTTTGCGGGTTGGTACTTTAACGCCTGCTTTTTAGCAGGCGTTAAAAACCAACCCGCAAAAGGACCAGGGTGCTAATTACGGTACCGCAATTTGCGGTACCGTAATTAGCACTTTCCCCATTCCCATTATGCCCTATGGGACAAAAATGGGAATGGGGAAGGGCAATGGGGGAAGGGGGAATTACCCCCTTCTAATAGCACCTTGGTCCACCGCCTACCGTGTAATGAGGCCCTATGACCTTAGCAAGAACACAGTTGTTTCTTAAAGACAAAATAGAATTAGGAATCCCCCCATGTCCCTGTTTTGGGTCATTCTAGCTGAACCAAGGCACATAGTCGGTACCGGTGCAGGCCTTTACCATGCTCAGGGAACGGGTGTACAGAGCTGCAGCAGGGTAGGTTTACAGGATGGGGGCAGGTCTGATGAGCGAGGACTATGAGCAACGCCATCTGGAAGCGTGGTTCGTTGGTAGGTTGAAGATGTGGCCAGGGGTGCCAAAAGAGACCCTGGAAATCAAAGTGGCCCCATTGTACACCTTTTCAGCAAGGTCAAGGGCCTCATTACAAGTTTGCCGGTACCGTAGTTCCCGGATGGGCAAACTACGAGTTGTGCTCACTGGTGCCTTTAAGCCCCCAGGTCTGACCTGGTGGGCAGAGTGTCACCCGCGAGCACAGCATGCCGCATGCACCGGCACCATTCACGAATGGCGCCGGTGCATGCGGCTTCCCCATTCCCAGCACCCTGGAATGGGCAATTACCGGTCCGCCGGGGTTGTAATACCCCGGTAATTGCCCATTCCAGGGTGCGGGAAAAATACGACTCCGGTGGTAGCCGTGCCTGTATTACAAGCACGGCTGCCCGCCAGGGTCGTAATGAGGCCTTTTCCCGTGAGAACATTTGAAAATAAATAGGTTACCACACAGATGAGGCCCAGGGTGCAGATGCCTACTGGGAAATCCCCAGAGTTCCCTATAGGCCAGCCCACCCCAGGGTGTGGACCCCCGAGCAAGAGGGCACCCTCTGCCTGGGATGAAAAGCCCCAACCAAGAAGCCACCTCAGCAAACCATCCCAGCTCTCCTTGCAACACCTCTCCTGAAATATGGGTAGCGGAGACCTATTCATCGCTGAATAATGACCCCCACCCTTCAGCGCTTGGGCGTTGTGTTGATCTGAAATTAAAGCCTAACCATTTTCTCGCCACTGGGCTGCTTGTAGAGGCGTCCAGTGCCATGCCAGGCTTGAACCAGCAATTATGGGGTTAATAATGATCTCATCTAGCTTCCTATTCATAGGATGGTTCCCTGGCCCTATTTTGATTCCCTAGCCATAGTTTCCTTCCAAAGCCCTAATTTTCTTTATATTATATTTTATTTGAAACTCTTATATAGCCCTTGTTTCCCGGCCCTGGTCCGTGCAAGGGTGTACATTCCCCTTCCCCGGAGCAGGTACAGTTTCCATGGATACCACCACCCCCAACCCTCAGCCTGCTGGGTAGGGAGGGGTGCTGCACCTGCTAAAATAACATCACTGTTATCAGGAGATGGGCCACACCCTTAGTTATTTGATCACTAAGGGACACGGACACCAGAGTGAATTTTATAGGGGTCCCAAAGGGAACCCCTCTTTATTCAATAACAACACATATACTGTTTATTCTCTTTTGTTTCCCTAGGATTCCCCTGGCATGAGTTCCAACTAGATGAGGACCTGTCACATCATCTCACCCTTGCTTTGAGGGGTCTCTAGGGCCCCTAGGGTGAGCCTGACGCAACATACCCTTACCTAACTTGGGTACCACGCACATGAAGTGCGAGGCCAGAGGACGGCCTCTGTGGGGGATCCCATCTTGCTAGGCAGCCTCAGACAGACGTCACATACTATCCCACTACCTCATGCCAGAGTACCCCCCCGCTGTCCCTCAGGGCCATATCTATATATAACGTTCTACTTAGATATTAACCCTACTTAATATTCCCCCTAACATTTACCCACAACTCTACAATAGCACCTACTTAACTTTTAATGCTACTTAACATTACTTAAATAAATACATACATATAACTACACATACATATATACATTGACTTACAAAATATATGCAACTTAAAACACTATGTCGTAATGGGGTGACTGCTGCAGTCAGTCACCCCTTTACAGTACCTTGAGGTCTGTACTTGTGGCACTTGATCTGGGCGAGCGGGTGCAGGGCTGCTCTGGGATGTTGGCTGCATAGTGGCTGTCTGGTGGTTGACTGCAGGCTGGGCCTGTCCCCTGATGATCGTATGCGGCCCTGGTTCCCCTTCTTTCATCAGGGTGGCCACATCCACCACATGGAGCCACCCGCACTTATCGCGCAGCCCGTGCTTCATTCAATATCTGGGTTGCCCCCTGCATGAGTGGGGGTCTGCCCACACTTCACCACTGTTCCCACAGCCCTTTTTCATTTTCAGGGTGGGGCCCATTGGCTGGAGGCCCATCCGCAATCACCACTGCACCTGCAGCATTGTTCATATATTTGGGGTGGGCCCCATTGACTGGGGAGCCCACCGGACATCACTGCTGTGCCCGCATCACCATTTTGTCTTTGTTGATGTCCCCGTTGCCATGGGGATGCTGCCACATTCACCGCCACACTGCCCGCAGCCATCTTGGGTTGGGCTGCATCCCCGCTGATCTCACCACCTCGCTCCCCAGCCTAAATGGGCTTCTTCCCCTACCCCTCTGCAATGCATCGTGAGACACCGGGGGTGGGGTGCTGCCTTCACCCAGGTTGCTCCGCTGGGCGACCAGGGGCTTTCTTCACCCGGGTCGTTCAACAGAGCAACCAGGGACTTCTGCCACTGACTCCTCTTCATCCTGGCTGCCTGGGCCAGGCTGTTCTTTTTTCGGCCCAGGGTGTCCCAGCTGCCCCTGACATCGGAAGCTCGGCCCCACTTGTATCCCTCTTCTGGGGGGACTACAACTTGCCGCACGCCGCCATTAAATGGATTTAGGCCCTAGGATGGCACTCGAGGTAGCAACCCCCCCACCTCACAGGTAAGTCTCTCTTTGTTTCTTTCTCCGTTCTCTCAACTGTCCTTTTCTAGCTGGTTGTCTTCCCAAATCGTCTTGGGATTTTGTTCTCCCCGGCCCAGCCCATGGTGGAGCAGGGGAGTTCCGTCCTATTGTTCTTTTCTTTTAACATTCCATCCAACCCCATGGTGGGCTGCATGGTTTCTTCTAAGACAAACACACACACACACAAACACAGGACACATTTAAATAAATAAGCACACTTGTCTGAAGGCACACATAACACTGTACAATACGAATTATAAAAACAGTACATAGCATCATAAAAATACAAAACAAGACATGAAATTACAATTCACAAAAGATACAGAAGAAACAAATGCAACAAAGTTCTGAGAAAATAATCAATCATTACAACAGTGCATCCAATCATACCAGCATAAAATCATGCCAACATTGCAGCTGCAAGTGTGCATCCAATCATAATGACTGTACTCTAGCAGTGCATTAGAGAGGTCCATACACCATGAAGAGTGGGGAAACCCCCAACCAGATCTGAACCAATGCTTGCGGCATTACCCCAAGGGGAGCCTTGAGAAGCCTTGAATCAGATAAGGCGAGAACTCAGTGCATGTAGAGAGGGCGACAGCATCTCCCCGGACTCGCCCTGTAAAGACCAAAATGATGGCTCAAGTTTATCTCCATGTCCACCTCTGGGATAACCTCCGGTTGCCCTCCCAACAGAAAAGAACTGCCGTGAGTTCAGTAAAGTGCTGAAAAACAAATTATTAAAACAATGGTTTACTGACCTATCCCCTTCCAGGCCCCATGATGAAACTTGCTGGGCCTTCTGTCCCGGGCAAGTCTCCCCTGGGTCCCTATCATGATGGTATGAGGCAGCTACGGGGAAGGGTGGGGGGGTTAATTTCCCATTGTCTCGGGAGAATAGCTCAGGGGCAACACGCTCGTCTTGGCAGCACAGTTTCGATCCCTGGGTACGCGCTTAGAAATCTCTGTGTATTAAGCGTGTTATAAATAACCCATTACAATTACAATCTCTCAGATCCATAATAAGTGGCAGGAAAGATGGCAGTAATGGCGACTATCATTTTTCCCACCACATTTACACCTTTTCCAAAACAGAGTGGAAAATTGAAGAGTGGAGGCGAATGTGCCTGCGTTTTACCCTTTACATTTCTCTAGGTTTTGGATATGTAAACAATTCCACAAAGAGGGCCCTTTGCACTTAAGTGGAAACATTCATGTTGCCCTTGATAGCAATTTCAGAATTTTCCAAAATAACCTCCAAAGTGTTAGACGATACAAATGTGTTAGGGATTGTTACACAGGTTGGCCAACTAAAGAAAATGTAATGTATCAGCAGGATTGCTTCCCCTTAGGATTCGAACAGCCAATTGCGGAGTTTCCTAACCTTCAATCTTGGGATCCCATCCTGGGTTATATCATCACTTCTCAGTCACTCCCATCTTTGGTTGGTCGAGTGTCCCCACACTCCTTTCTTGACTTTTTGCTCTGTACATTCAGGTCCTCTGCTTTTCATCCTCGGCTCCTGGGAGACTCCTCCCCTGGGGGTCTTGGGTCCCCGTGTTTTCCTTGCACATTAAAGTTTGGATATGATGGATGTAGCCACAGCTGAGTGATGGCAGAAAAAGCCACAGAGCTTCCGCCAAAGGGCTGGCAGTAGGAGCTTCTCTAAAAGTTGGCTTTGAGTGCACACCCCACCTCCAAGATTTAAGGGCCTGGCTGCAGTTCCCAAAGCTCCACCCTTGCCTAACTACAATGAGTCACAATGGCCTCACTCATGTGGGGACCTTTCATGCACCTCCTGCTATCTTTTCTCTTTCTTTCACTTTCATCTCTTTGACACTTTGCCGCTGGCTCTTACCTTCACCCCTCCTCCACTCAGATCCATCAGTTTTAGGGAGTATCCGGCCTCTCCAACCCCTATCTGATGTTCTCATCCAACCACCTCTATGTACGTCTGCACCTCATGAATTTTTATTCTGACCCCCTCTTTAAGCATACTCCTCTACCTCTTTGCTGATGTTGCCTCCAATCTCCATCCTGAAGTTCCTCCTCTCTTCTTTCTCAATTCCTCTCTCAAACTCCTCCTTAAACACTCTCCTTTGTCTCCACTCTAATGTCACTTTCAACCTTCCCTTCTACCCCAGTTTGCCTTCAACCTCCTCCTAATCACACCCCTCTGTCGCTCCCTTAATGTCATCACCCTTCTTCAATGGACTGCTTCCTCCTTCGTCTGCTCCTCTAGATCTCCATCCAGCCACTTTGCTCCTCCTGATGTTTCCTCTCACCACTGCTCTGCACACCTCTCTCTCTCTCTCTCTCTCTCTCTCTCTCTCTCTCTCTCTCTCTCTCTGTCTCTCTCTCTCTCTCTCTCTTTTTTTTTCTAGGTCTGCCATGCCCCAATGACTTTAAATGATTGTCTGTTGTAACTGTGTTACTTGCTCCTTTATTGCTGTAAGTCTCCTCGCCCCCATGCCCTTGAGTGGGTTGCCACAAAGCAGATGTCCTGCTGTAGGTGCCTTGTAGAAATCAACAAAGAATACATTGATTTTCAGACAGGTGTCATGGGTTGTGGCTCCACAGAGCCTCTGCATGATCTCTGAGAAGTAACCTCCCACATCTCCTCTCCCATGCCTACACCCCTGCCTCCCATGCCCCCCCACCTTCTCCCACCCCCTCACCCTCCTCCCTCCTGCCCACAGCATCAAATGAGATCACTAAAGTGGTTCGCTCTATGAAGGCCTTATCCAAACATGTGCCACCCTGCTTCTCCAGAACCATTAAGGACAACATCTCTCTCGCCCCGGTTCTTGCTGACTTCTGTAACCGCTCCTTTGCCACTGGCTCTTTCCCTCTATCCCTCAAGCACTCTCTTGTGCACATCCTCTTAAAATAGCCATCTGCTGACCCCTCCTGCCTGGCTAACTATCACCCTATCTCTACTACCCACTTCCCGAGTAAACTCCTGGAGAAGTTGGGCCCCCTCCAACTGACCCTCCACATTGATCTTGTTGGTTGCCTTCAAGACCACCAATCTGGATACCGGGCATCCAGAGGCACAGAAACTGCTCTCCCGAACACCCATGCAACCATGCTCACAAATCTCGACTCCTGCTGTTCTCATTCTCCTTTAACCTCTCCTCTGCCTTTGACAAGGTCAACCATTCCAGAAACCCCCGCATCACTGACCAGGCACTGGATTGGCTGACCTCTTTCCTTACTAACCGCCCTTCCCAGCTGCAACTGGGCCTTTTCTCCTCCACCACCACCCACTATTCTATCGCCATTGCACTGCAATATCTACCTCGCCCCTCCTGCTCACCTGATCTCCTCCTTCTCTCCCCATTTCCAGTGTTATGCTGATGACACACAGCTTTCCTTCAAACTTCCCTCTACTTCCTCCTTTTCTTCCTCTGCTCTCATCCTCGACTGTATGTCCGCCATTCAGGCATGGTGTGCAGCGAATGATCTCTGTCTTACTGGCATTGAGATCATTCTATCTCAATGCCAGTAAGACAGAGATCCTCCTCATTGGGACACCTGTGCCCTCTTTTCCTCCTACCCTCTGGCCAACCAGCTTTGGGCCCTCTACTCCCACCATCTTATGAGGCCAGAAAACTCTGGGTCATTTTCGACTCTGCTCTCTCCTTCCCCCCTCACATCATGGACCTTACAGAGAAGTCCCACTTCCAGCTCCACCTCCTCAGGGGCATTCTTCCTTTTCTCACCTTCCCCGAGAAGCTCAATATTTCCATATCTCTGGTCCTCTCCAGGCTAGAATACTGCAACTGCCTCTTTCTCAATCTGCCTCTTTCCTCCCCTAGCCCCAACCAGCTAACCCAGAACAGGGCTGCAAGACTTATCCTTGGCCTCAAGCCCAGGGACCTTATGTCTCCAGCCCTAAAATTCCTCTAATGGCTCCCGGTGGCCGCAAGGATCAAATTCAAGACCCTCTGCATCATCCATAAGCACTTCTGGGGCTTGGGACCCTGCTATCTCCAACGTTCCCTCCCTAAATACTGTCCTGCTAGAGCCCTACGCTCCTCTAACTCCAACTTTCTGACCGTCAAACTCTTCTCCGAGCAGAGAGTAGGGGGCAGGTATCTCTCCTCACCTGGTGCCTCCCTTTGGAACAGCCACCCTGCCCGTCTCAGACTTGAGCCGACCTCCTTAAGTTCTGGAAACTGCTCAAAACTCTGCTCTTCTCTAACCTCTTTCCCTTCCCTGCTAATCACCCCCACTTCCCAGGGGCCTGAGCCTCGTGAATCCAACAGGATCCCAGGCCCTTCCTCCCAGTCTACACTAGCACCCCCCACACCCCATTGCACTGCCCTTCCAGCCCCTGCTTGTTGGCTCCACATCCCACCCTTGAGAGTTGCCTGCACTAGCCCTTCACCTGGTTCCTCCTTAGCATTTCCCTCCCAGGCCCACTTCCAGCATTTGTACACTCCCTGCACCTCCTTCCATCCCCATCCCCTGCACTTCTACCTCAATGCACTTGCACGGCCGAATGCCACAAGGCCTAGTGTGACCATGACTGAATATTTACTGTTTTTGCCATTATTATTTCCCCTGTTCCCTTCCCAGTTAGCCTTGTGGGTCTATAAAACACAATTCTGTTGTATAATGTGCCTTACAAATGCTCAATAAAACAAAATAAAATAAAAATAACCTTACCTCTCTTCTCTGCCATGTCGTGTAATGGAATCGCACCTCCCATGACCGTTCTGCTCAGAAACCAGGCTTCTCCTAGTGTCTGATCGCACAGAAGATCAGAATCCATACAGATGAACGAGCTGCGGATCAGATCTGGAACTATCACCAATGAAGTGAACTATCCCAAAGGTGAACCTGGTCATGGAATATGCCACATGAATCCGACCCTGGAGTATCCCAAAGGAGGATCAGGACCTGAACTATCACAAGTGACTCTGAACCCAAAATATCCCAGGTCCGTTTGTGTATAGAATATTCCAAACGTGGAACCAGACCTGCAATTTCTTATGTGGATCTGGACCTATAAAATCCCAAAAGTTGATCCAAACTTGGACTATCACCAAAGAAGATCTATCTGGCATGTTTGAATGAGTCGTCTGATCCCAAAATGAATCAGAACCTAGAGTATCGAAGGGCGGGGAACACTCTGGGGAGGAAATGAGGGAAGAGTTGCAGTTGTATGAGGAAGGATGAGCAGCAGTAATAATAGAGGAACGTGGTCAGAGCCTGAGTCATCAAGTGTTGGCAGATTCATGCAGAGCGTGGGTTATCAGAGGGCAGGGCCTAGGCTTTCCTAAGGGCTGACCCTTTGTTTTTTTTATTTTTATTTAATTTTATTGTTTAAAGCACAGACCCAGCTCAAGGGCAGCGGAGTGCTGTTCAGAGTGTGGGAAGTCAGCATTTGGACTGGCATCTTTTAACAGTAGCACAGTACTGTGAGGTCTGTGCGTCGGTATGTTCGCCCATTGGAATTAGTCCTTGGTCAGGTGTTATTGAAAGAGCCATATTGTGAGAGATTTTGCGAAATTGGAGAATTGTGGAGGCATTCCGAGCTGACACAAGGCAGAGGACGAGAGCTCGAACTTACTCTCATATTAATGACTGACCCAGTTCGAGTATCTTACCACCCTGTACCGCACATCTCATCATCGTTGTGCTCACGCTTGACGTAGCCCTCCATAACTCGTGGCGAGGCTTTATCATGTCGTTCATCTTAACTGGATTACCTAAAAAAACGAATCTAGCTGTGTTAACCATCTATTAGTGCTTCTATGCTCACCGGTGTATATACTTGATGTAGCCCCCCGTAACATGAGGCGAGGCTCTGCCTAGTTGTGCAGTTTAACTGTATTGCCAAAACCAAATCTAGCTGTATTAACTATTTATTTTTATTTTTTGCATTTATAAAGCGAACAAAGCAGCCCAGGGAAATCGTGGCGCTGTTACAAGAAAGGCTTACTTGGTTACACATCAAGTACCTGTCTGTGGTTCGTGGTTACAGGGAACCTAATACCAGACAGGTAACTTTTTAACAATCAGAATTACAGAGGGTAGTGGGCTCTATGGTTTAGTGGGTTGCAGATGAACCGGCTGCAAGTAACAACAAACTGCTGCTTCTATGCTCACCGGTGCATATACCTGATGTAGCCCCCCATAAGATGAGGCGAGGCTCTGCCAAGATGTTTACACACACCAACTCTCTCTGCAACTCTATGTGTATTCATGCACTTCACTAATGTTGAAGCACTCTTTGTAACTAGCGCCCAGATGCCTGTGGGCTTGGTGCGCTGAAATAATTGCAAAATAAATAAATAAATAAATAGTAGGTGGGCTATCGGCGGGAGAGTAGACCCTGGTTAGCAGCGGTCAGTCAGAGCCAGGGGTTCAACCTGCGTTATCAGAGAGTGGGACAGGAAAACGCCCTATATCAGCATATCAGGTGCGCAGAGGCTGGCTTGTCATGTTACTGCAATTTATGCCGCGCCCGTTGCCTTATGCATGATCTCCAGGTGCTGGATCTTTGGAAAGTAGCGCCCAGGTTATTAGAAATTGGCTCCAAGCCAGTGGTAGAAGTGTAGAAGTGTACCGAGCAAAGTAGTGGAGCTGTGGTCTCAGCAGGGGAGAGGGCAGGTGGATGCATGGTGCAACATGTGACAAGGTGTTGCAGCCGGGGCATTGCAATAGTCTAAGTGACTAGTAACTAAGGCTGCTATTATAACTTTACACTTGCACAGGCACATGAATGGACAGATCCTCTATATAGAATGGTGAATATGGGCATAAAAAGTAGAGGAATGGTAAACAGATAAAAATAGTGGCACACCGCTCCCGACTTCGATCACTGGCCCAAATTAATAAAGGGGATGGGTTGGAGCCTGGTGTATTTTCACTCCTGTGATAGGCAACGCTGCGGAGGGGGCAAGGAGCGAAAGCGCAGGCAAGTAACCTGGGGGGCAAGGAGGCCACAGGGAGAGGGGAAGGGGCAGAACACATGCTGCAAGACACAGGGTCAGCCCCAAATCCCTCCCCTCTCACCCAGCTGCAGAGTGACAGGCAGGAAAAAAGCCAAAGCAGGGTGCCAAGGCACATTAGCAAGTGCCATACCCACACAGGAGATCAGGGAGGCAGGAAATCACAAGAGGTGACCAACAATGGGCACCATGAAGTGCTAACTACCGCCGGCGCCAGCCAGCCGGGGGCATGGACAGCTGTCCCCACAGACACACATGGCCTAGGACAAATCCTTTAGGATATAAGGAGCTACCTGAGCAGCAGTAAAACAGAAGTGTACGGAGCACTACATGTAATCTGGGCACGCAGAATACTTCTCTTTTCCCAAGAACCCACCCACCCAAGAAAAGGAGAAAAAGAGGGAAAAAGAGAAGTACAGGGCAACAAACGATGCCCACGTCATCGTGGGAAGAAGAAGGTGGCACAGGCCGGGGGGCACTACCCTGGACTGCATTCCCAAAAGTGTACATTATTTTATTATATTACATGGCCCACGGTAGCAGCCGTGTAGTTATGGTTTATGTTATTATATGGTTATTATTATTACTATTATGTTGTGTAATAATACGTAATGTGCAATAAAAGACCGCAGCCTTTTCATTGCCAACACATACACAATGGGCCTCATTACAAGGTTGGAGGTAGCCTTGATGGTAAAACCGGCAAGGCTACCTCCAAACTCACATCCGGGTCCGGCACTAGCGAATGGGCAATTACCGGGATATTCCGGCCCAGCCGGACCCAGTAATTGCCCTTTCATGGGTGCCGGGCCTGGTACATCACCATTCCCATTTGAGTCCCATAGGGCTCAATGGGAATGGGGAGGGTGGTAGCACCGGTACCGTTAATAGCGGTACCAGTGCTACAGTCCTGTTCTGCTAACGGGTGCCGGTACAGACACCAGGTCAGACCTGGTGGCTGCAAGGGCACCCGCGAGCAGAACTCGTAGTATGGTGGTACGGTAGCAACGGTGCCGGTAGTGCCACCGGCACCATTGTTGCCTTACCGCCATACTTGTAATGAGGCCCAATTTTTCAGTGATCGTTGGGGAAACACAATATGGGTAACGGCCACCAACCTCTTGGCTCCACTGGTTATTGTGTCTGTGCATCAAGGTGAGTACAACAGCGCGTGCTCCCTTCCCTCATTCCATGCCATTCCAAGGCTCCCCTCCCCCACCCGAACTTTACCTACTTGTATCCGCGTTCTGTCTTGGTTAGAGGTTTAATGTGGCCATTTTTCCCTTCTCAGGCTGAGTGCCTGGGATTTAAAGTCACAATATAAATAATGAGAGGAGACACTGAGCAGGGGGAAAGATCAAACGGAGCGTGTCCCAGTATGACTCGTACATACATCATAGCCAAGTGCACTACAAGACCAGAGCGAGCCGGCAGCGAGCAGGGACCATCAGGGCACTCGAGCCCACCTCCGTTCCCTGGCAACCAGGAAGTGCGCCCTTTATCTAAACTCAAACCAGGGGCTCGAAGCGCCCCTGCCTGCCAGCGGGTAGTGAGGCTGGCGGAGGGGTAGTCGGGTGCAACGTATCACTTGCAGAGACACCCCGCTCAAAGAATAGTGCAATCTTACCCCAGGTAATTATGACGGAAACAACATTTATATTCCATTGACGGTGACGTTTATCCCGTGCGGCGGCCATCTTATTCAGGAGCATGCCCTCTTAATGTTTAAGGCCAGCAAAAGTAGGGAGGCCACGAGAGGACTTTTGCTTCCCGACCGGAGCCGCTGTCCGAGCACAAGGAAAAGGCTGAAATGAAGAGGGCTTTCCCACGCGCCACTAGAGGGGATAGGGACAAGGAGACATAGACGGCGCGGCGACATTATGTCCCGCTTAGCACTATCTTGTGCCCCCCAAAGGACTTGCCTGCGCCCAGGGCTTCAGGGCCGCAAGTAGTCACTTTGCACTTCTGAGCAAGAAGGCCTCAGAGGCCGGGACCTGGGCCAAGGGCTCCGTCTTGCAGCGGGATCTACCCCCGATGCAGGGCCGAAGGGCTCCTTCTAGCAGGGAGGTCTCCTCTAAGGCCTGTGGACCCAATGCGGGGCAGACGGGTTCCTTCTAGCAGGGAGGTCTCCTTTAAAGGCTGAGGGCCTAATGCAGGGCAGAAGGGCTCCGTCTAGCAGGGAGGTCTACCCTAAAGGCTGCGGGCCTAATGCAGGGCAGAAGGGCTCCGTCTAGCAGGGAGGTCTACCCTAAAGGCTGCGGGCCTGATGCAGGGCAGAAGGGCTCCGTCTAGCAGGGAGGTCTACTCTAAGACCTGCAGACCCAATGCAGGGCAGAAGGGCTCCGTCTAGCAGGGAGGTCTACCCTAAAGGCTGCGGGCCTGAGGCAGGGCAGAAGGGCTCCGTCTTGCAGGGAGATCTACCCCGATGCACGGCAGAAGGGCTCCCTCTATCAGGTAGGTTTACTCCAAGGGCTGCGGGCCTGATTCAGAGCAGAAGGGCTCTGTCTAGCAGGGAGGTCCACTCTAAAGGCTGTGGGCCTGACGCGGGGCAAAAGGGCTCCATCAGCTTCTTCATGGGCAACTATTGTCAGGATCGTCAAAGTCAGTTGCGGGTTCTGGTGCCATCCATGCACCCCATGGAATCTTGGTGCCCATATGACCCAAGATTGAGACGTCTGCTGTGAGCGGCATCATCTGATAAAGAAGTTAGATGCCCACACACAAATATGTTTTCCCCTCCCCCAAGTCCCTGAAGTTAACGCCTCTCCCAAAATGTGCATGGTTAGCCTACCCCCCCACCCCACCCCCCCCCCGCCCCGTCCCCTTCTCACCCCACGAAATGTCGGTTTTGTTGCGCCCCTGATGTACTTCACAGAATTTTGCATCGATTATCAAACAGAACAAAACTTGGAAATTATTTATCAGTAGATCTGTTTAAAGGGATTTCTTCTGCTTTGAAGTTAAGTGGAGGACCCAGCAATCCCAAAACTGCCACTGCAGAAGCTCCGTGCCGCCCATCTGCCTGGGGCTAGGACAGAATAGACAAACGCAAGTACGCTCCTTCGCTCTCAGTGCACTAAGCACGGAACGCGTGCTGCTCTGTCCAGCGTGCTGAAATACCGTGCTCAGTCTTGGCAAATCCCCCTCTGGAACGCGTGCTGCTCTGTCCAGGGTGCTGAAATGCCGTGCTCAGTCTTGGCAAATCCCCCTCTGGAACGCGTGCTGCTCTGTCCAGCGTGCTGAAATACCGTGCTCAGTCTTGGCAAATCCCCCTCTGGAACGCGTGCTGCTCTGTCCAGCGTGCTGAAATACCGTGCTCAGTCTTGGCAAATCCCCCTCTGGAACGCGTGCTGCTCTGTCCAGCGTGCTGAAATACCGTGCTCAGTCTTGGCAAATCCCCCTCTGGAACGCGTGCTGCTCTGTCCAGCGTGCTGAAATACCGTGCTCAGTCTTGGCAAAGCCCCCTCTGGAACGCGTGCTGCTCTGTCCAGGGTGCTGAAATACCGTGCTCAATCTTGGGAAAGCCACGTCCCGTTTCGGCTGTGATGCTATAAGCTCTGGAACCGGCAAACCTTCCGGAAACATGGACATCATACATTATATAGATAAACAATATGCAGACTCTTGTTTGTGTTGCCAATAAAAAGGCCCAAAACAGGACTAGTGTGTTTATTTCCCAACAAACAGGTGTGCAGTGTTATCATAGTTCTGCACTTTTGGGCACTTGGGCTGGTAACTGGAAGTTGCCCTTCTTTGCTCACCGGGTGACCCCCAGCGTGGGCTCCCAGGTCCGTGTGTTTGGGACGTGTACATTGTCTGGTGAGCACTCCTCTGCCTGCTGGCAGCTTCCTTCCAGGGCCATGCCACCACACCTGAGTGGGCTCACGGTCACTCGGGTTCCCCCAAAAGACTGTTGCTCTACCTACCTCCCCTTGTTGCTAAGGTGTCCAGGATCCCTGTGTGAAACAGCTCCATCCCTTTTACTGACAGGTGGTTTCCATCTCTGTGAAATATGTCTGGTTCAGGAAAAACTCAACTCCCGTGCCTGCCTAAATTCAGATTTCTTTCCCGCTTCTTGCTATGCCCGTTAGGGATGTACGAATGCCTTGTGTTGGCTATTTTCTTCCTATTTTTACAAGCTTGTTGGCCCCTAGCTGTATTACTAGGTATTCTCAGGGGGGCGGGGGGGTTTCAGAAGCCCCCCCGGGTCAGCTAGCCTCTCATGTATGTCATCCCATTTCATGTCCCTCGTGGCCCACCGGGGGGTGGTGGTGTTTCTAAAAGGTAGCTTGTCTCTGCTTTCCTCGGTCCACCTTCCTGTCCTGCCCATCAAGGAATTCCTCCCTATTTAGTTCTATTTGTAGGGGGCTTCCTCATCTGTTGAAAGATTTCTGTTTAACTTAGCTCTGGCCTTATGTATCTTCAGAAATACCCTGATGTACAGCCCAATATTTTCTTGGTCCCTTGTGGGCCTACACCCCCACTCCATGCAGATGTTGCTGCGCCTATTCCGAAGGAGTGGGTTCCCTATTCTGTGCTGTCCCAGCTTGCCATGCCGATAGCTTTTCTGAAGGTGGCCTGGGACTGAAAATGGCTGGGTGCCTTACTGCATATTAAGAACTAGCCCCCTAGCTCGGGTGGAGTTGCAAGGAAAATATTTGTGATGCAGAATGGGCAGCTTGACCCTATCTTCAATGCAGTACGGGCTGATCAACCTACCTTTTCTTGTTTTTGTTTTTCTTATTTACATTGTCATGCAGACCCGCCCCATGTGCACCTCCAACATGGCTAAACAATCTTTGGATCCTGTATTAGAGGTTATCCACTCACTGACCCTGAAGGGCTCAAGGTAGGCCAGCGCAAAGCTGCCCTAACCTTTTGTAATTGGATTGTAATTGTAATTGATTAATACCCAGAGATTTCTAAGCACAGACACAGGGATCGAGCCTGCATTATTCCCCGCATCGTCTTTCTTCCAAGGCGAATGCATTGCCCCTGAGCTATCCTCCCGAGTCTATGCCTCATATATGTGTTTTTTAGCTCTTCAGACTTCATGGGCCGTCTCTTGTCATTTGCTGGCCCCTAGAGTTTACCCCACCCTTTGAAAGCATAATCTGTCAGTGCGCTGTGGGTTGGTTCTTCCCCCAGACAATTTTCCAAAATATGCTATGGCTGCTAGGTGGCTCCTAGCCCATGCTTTCTTTTTATTCTGGCTATAAGCCCATGTAACACATTTGTTAGCCTCCATCTCATTTATGTCTTGCGACATTTGTAATTTCATCTATTGTAGCCAGGCACTTACTGTATTGTTTTGCTGTCTTTTCTGCCAATGCCTTGCTGGCCAGCACCATGAAGACCCTTGTGGGTGCTTCTGGGTGTCTGACAGGGAGTGGGCCTCAGTAGGCAGCTTGCTCTGAGGTGCGTTTGTCGCCCGCTGATTTCTCAGTCTTGCCCCAGCCGTTCGGTGTGTACAAATAAGCTGTTTTTATGAGTTCCCTGTCAGTACCTCCCTGGCTCTGGCCCACCCGTGTTTGTGCCAAGCAATTGGCCAAGGGTCAGCACCAATTTTAACAGATCTTTGCTGTTAACTGTGTGACCCATAGCTGTGACCCATAGCTTTAAGAGAATTTATGAGGGAAAAGTTTGCAGTATTGAACTTTTCTGGCCTACCCGTATTTACCGTATTTAGTGGCGTGCGCCATGGGCCTGACCCATTGAAATTCTTCTTGACCTCTGCCCTTAATCTTATGTGTAGGTATGATTTTCTAACCCTTAGTCCTAAACTCTGAGCTTCTGGAAGAAAACTTTCCTTGGGGTATCACCCGGGCGGCGACGTTGGGCCTGGCAGCCAGAAACTGTCATTCTCTGACTGTCCCTTCTCTTTCTGCTTTGAAACACCCAATTATTTCCGGTAGTCCTTCTATTTTTGGCTTTTGGAAATCCTGTATTCCCCTAAACTACCCTTTGCCTGGCATGTTCCACCATTCACTTGTGTTGTTTATAGTTATGTAACTTCTGCTTAATCGGGGTTCCTGGGACAGGACCTTTGAGCGCCAAAATGTGAAACCATGTGGCGCGCTGGGAGCTACTCCGCTCCTACTTTCGGTTTAGTAGAGCCTGGTTTGCTTGCTGCTCACACTTATAAGGGTGGCGTAGCCCGGCAATCTATAAATCACCCTTAACAGATTACTATCAACTATTAGAGCATGCGTGGTTGAAATATTGAACCAAATGATCTGTATGCATATTTTGTTGCAGTTAGTGACAAGCGTATTACTCTATTTTATATACTGCTTTAATCTAAAGTGCTTTTCATAGGACATATTTACCTACGTTATCATTATTACCCAATCGAAACTGTTACTCATGTAATGATCTCAGAAAGATGAAAAGTCTGAGTTGGCCTTGCAGGGATTTGAGCGGGGGTGGTGGTGGAAAATGGGTTTCATGATGCCGTCAGCCCAAAGAAGATGGGCGGGGTGGGTGAAAGCATGATTCTGGCCCTTAATTCAAGCAACCTCTAACTGACCCTTTGCCCCCCGAAACCCCTGTGTCGAGCCGTTCAGCAAAATAATGAATCATTCCCCTTTTCTTCCCGTTCTAGCCAAGCAGGAGCATAATTGTCACAAATTCCTCCTGTGGCTAGACTGCCGCTCGGGCAATCAGCCGGACGCATGGCTTACACCTCATATCGACTCCCTCAAGTGTCAACTTGTCAGTGAGATGGGCCGGGGTGCAGCTCGTGATGCAGGACCTTCTCGAGGCGGTGGTAAGTGGGGGATACAGATGGAGCCAAGCTCCATGCAGGCGAGCTCTTGGCTTTCAGGTTTCTCTTCTAGGTTATCAAGGGCAGGAAGGCAGGATTTGCATCACCGCTGCTACAAATGGAGAGCAGATCCTCAAGGCATCTCACTAGGTCCTCCTCCAAAGTGGTCCACACGCCTCTAGTGAAGTTAAAATCTTTTCTGCAACCCATGTAAGATAAGAATCTCTGAAGCTGCAGAACTAAAAGGCCGCTGTCTCACTCTCAGGCTCTGAGTATGAGCCTTGCAGTCATTCCCAAATGTTATGTTATGTTTATTTTATTTATATAGCGCTTTACGCCAAAGCGCTGTACATTATAACAACAATACAATAACAGTAGAAGCAGATACAAATATGAGTCAAACCATCAATACATCAACTAGAGCAATTTGCCAGCAGAGATAAATGAGGGAAAAACAATTTTCCAGCAGAGATAAATGAGGGAAAAATGGTGTAAAGTTACTCACATACACGTGAAATCCTCATATTGAAAGTGGGTGGCACGTCACTGTTTAGAAAACTCCAGCCCCAGACTGTTCATTCCTACATTCAAGCCTGACCCGCCGCAGCCTGTCTGGAAGAACATTAAGGGACACTCCTTGTCCACAGCAGCACATTTGGTGCACACAAGTGCCAGAAGATGGCCAACACATGTACCCCGCGTGGTATAGCACCAGCTATCATGATGGCTTCTCTGTGTGATCAGTCTCTAGTGCATGATGAATTGGTGCTTCCTGGTGAGCTATAGAATCCACTGTGAGCTGGGACGCATAGTGCATCTCCAGCCTTTCTTGGTTGCATATTAGCATTGCTGCAATGACGAGGTCTGGGAAGCAGATCCTCCACTGTAATTGTTCATCACAAAAACCAGATTGGAAGGCATGGGAAACTGCAGCTTTCTGTTGCATGCATAGTGTGATCTAACAATACATGTGTGTATCACAGGCACCTCATATGTGAGTCAGGCCATCCGGGCAGTGAGTGCTCTAAAAAGCTGAAGCCATCTTGTGTGCATTATGAGAAATAAGAAGGTGTCTCACAGTCCCTGGAGATCTGTCATCGAGGTGGCCAGGTCAGGCCATCGCTTTTGGATCCAGTTCCTGGGGGTGGACCAGTGCGGGAGGATCACCTGAGTGAGGGGCATTGGGGGAGTGGGAGTGGGACGCCAGATGGTGAGACGTGGTATCCCCTTTCCTATAACACCTTTGCCCCATCCTATCAAGTAGTATATTTAGAAACTCTAATGCCCCCCCACCCTTTGCAACATGAACACTTTCTCACGGACAGCCCGCTATGAGAAAAAAGGGACTAACACCCGGGCCATATATCTGATGTGTCCCAATACAATGATCAGGCAAGGTCAGGCAATTACTGACCATCACACACACACCTGACTTCCATCAAGTTTCCCACACAGATAAAAGGCAGAGCACAAGAGCACACTCTGAGCGAGGCAAAACACATGAGGAAACAGCAGTTCCAAGATGTCAGTTTAACGAGAGAAGAAAGATGGCAAAACAGAAGGGGTTTGCAAGGAGGGAAGTTCCCTTGGCCTTTTCGAAAAGGAACTGTTGCGTTCATGAACACTGGAGATTGGAAAGTGTAAGACCAGAAAAACAGGCTGAAAAATCCTTCACTGTGTGTTGGAGATACCTGAGGCCCTCCCGTGTCAATTATCAAGGCAGGGAGAATCACCAGCCACTGTGGTACTGTTCTTGGCTCCACGAACAAAGCAGCATCAGTGAAATCAACACGGTCGGTGAGTTGGGGAGACCGATACCAGACTGGTCTGTGATGAAGCCAAGGTTTCAAGCAGCAACGTTGTATGGTTAGCGCTGGAATGGCCATTGTTTAAAATACATGTGATAAAAGACACAAGTCAAATTTAACTGCTCATGAGTGAATGAAATTTGAAACCAAGATACAATACCTTTGACAGAGTGATCCAGCACCACGTGTGTGTTCAATCGAAGGTCTCTATAAGGTATCCAACCGAAAAGTGAAAAATGTGTAGAGAATTGTGAATCAAAGTGGTCCTTCAATGGGTCAAGCTAAATCCTGCGCATCGACGAAAGTCTTCGATGTTGATACAATAAAGAAAGTTTGTGACAAACTAGATAAAGTTAGTACAAGCCCGGCAGAGGGAGCTCAATTGAAAGCATAGTGTGAAAGTGGGTCTGAGCCCGGCGGAGGGGGACCCGGGGTGAAGCGAAAATCATCCAATAAAGTTTTGTGTTAAAGTCGGTCTGAGCCCAGAAGAGGGGGGGCCCGGGGTGAACAGGAAATCACCCATGAAGGTTTTGTGTTAAAGTGGGTCTGAGCCTGGAGGAGGGACACATATGAAATCCTAAGAAGAAGTGAACTTGGATGTTTGTCGTGTTGCATCAGGCCCTCTGAAATAGAGACTTTGAATGGTAAAGAGACTTTGGCACAGAAGGCCATGATGTTGAAGTTTTCAACTGCACCCTCATACTAGAGAAGCCAGAGACTATGCTAAGTTCGAGTGTGCCGCTTTGTCCCGTGCTGAAAACCTGGGGAAGGGAAGCCAACGGCTTTAATATCCTGACAAATCATTTCTTGAACACTTTTCTTTTGCATAACATTGTTTCTCACACTATTTGTATTTAGAATTAAGGATTGGCAATAGGTTTATTAGTATAGGTTCTTTTATTTTGACAAGACACCAATAGTATTGCGTTATTATTATATGATGTTCGTAGCTTGCTCCCATCTTTAGATTTAGGATTAGATAGGTGTTTTTCAAACCCAGTTGAAGTTCAATAAACACCCGTGAACTGTGATCACTTGTATCTGTCCTACTATTTGATACCATGCCTTCCTTACAGCATGCCTGCTGGGCCACAAGAGGCTATTTTAAAATGCTGGAACAGTCTCACGTGCTTTACAAGTTGAAGCCAGCCCATGTGCATTCCCACACAGGCCATGCATGGGTCCTGTACAAATATGCAGATGTTGCATATGCATTACTTTGTTAACACCCTTCAAAAACCTGAAGACTCTTGTGTATTCCCGACCACATCACCAAAATCAGTTGGGGGCTTGGGGCAGAGCGTGGTGGTCAAGATCTGTTGGCGCTCCACACGAATTTCCTTCTCTGTACTACTCCTATGTGCAGGTACTGGTTAGCGAGTAGATAGCCAATGGGACCTATGAAGGAATGTGCTGAATTCAGGCGTCCGGGGCATGCAATGGTAATCCATCTTGCGGAGGAACAAGTCGGAGCAACAGTAAAACCAAGAGACAATGGAGTAATGGCTAATGAGAACCTGGGGAAGTCCCTTGTCAAGAAGGATTGGTGAAGGGAGGGAGGCACCCCAGGTGTCATGTCTCTCCCTCCACCCTAAATGTGTGATTAGAGATAATTGTGACCCTAGAACCTTGAACAGACTGTGGCAGACTGTGAAGAAAGGGAGCGACTTGACTAACCATCCCTCTTGAGCGTGAGCCTTTGGCCTTGTGTGAGGGTAAATAGAGGAACCGAGCTGCACATTTGTTGTATTGCAATCTTCCCCATAGACTCTTTTTAATGCCCGTCAGCAGCAGCAAAACAAACCGAGGAAGGAAGCATTTGTACCCGGCAATGGTCTGCTAGTGGAGGAGAGTCTCTGAAGGTGTCCATGGCCGACCTGGAGCAAAGAACATCTCCTTGAGAAACGCTCTTTGGGAAACTACAGAGGCCCACGATGAGTATTGAGGGGATGGTCGTCTTGATGGAGAGCAAGGTAGAACTCACGAACATGTGCATCGACTCCACAGTGAAGGGTGCACACACAATCCAGACCAAGGTTGGTGTGACTGAGACCAACCTGGAGGCCGTGGATGATCTCCGCTCAGGCCTTGATAACGTTCCAGAATGCCAGAGTGTTCTCCAATGTCCAGTTACAGACCCCCAAGAAAACCATAAAAGATGGGTGTAGGGACACATTGACCCCGAGACTGAGAACCAAGCAGATAGACCACCCCTCCCCCACTCAAAGAGAAGACCATAGAATAGGGGTGCTGGAATTCCTTAAACTCGAGACTATGGGCTTATCACCGATTGTGTTAATATGCCGGAAGCATCCAGGCCACAAACATTTTGTTTGAAAATTTTATTTATTCCCGCAAGAGACACTTACTTTTGTTAAATTGTCCCAAACCTACCCACGTCCTGGAGAATAACCATGCTGATGGGTTTAGTTTAGTTACCGACCTTACCAGTTTGTAATTTTGGCCCCAATTGGCACAAGCATCCAGATAAACCCTTTGTTAAGCATATCCTTTTGTCTGGCCTTCTACGTGTCAATCAATGCCAGCCACAAAACATCTGCTACAATAACAAAGCTTTGAAAAGGGCCAAAGCCTAGATAAGGAAGGGCCGATGGACAGGGCGTAGCACAGAGTGAATATGGGAAATAAGGCCAAGATGGTAATTGGAACTTAGCAACAGCATCAATCTGTGCTTCAGAAGAAACGGGGACCTTGAAAAAGATGCCTCCCGGCACAGGATAGGGATCAAGATTTTCAGACCAGACGAAGGGAAGGGCGCCTAATGCTGCCCCAGAACCAGTCAAGCGACTCTGGGCCTCATTTTGATTTTGCTGGTATCCTGTCGGTAGAGCCACCAGGATGTCTGCCAATGTAGTTACAGTTTCCGGCACCATGTCCGGCAGCATTGCCGCTGGATTACAGGTGCCAGAGTGACAGTTTAAATCCCCATCCATTGAGTCCCATAGGACTCCATAATGGAATTTGCCATCATTACCAGCAGCAGCAATGCCGGCGCTGGTATCGTGGGCTTGTTTTTCTGGTAGGGCACCTTGCTTACCTCCAGCATTTAGCTCGAGGTAACACAGGTGCCCCACCGGCAAATCTGTAGTCGGCCGTTGTGGAAAAGTGCCAGTATCCATGATTACCAGCACTTTTTTTACCACACCAGCTGACTTAGAATGAGGCCCTCTGTCTTTCCCCAGTTAGGGCAAATACAGTGGCCCCACCCAGCTCCGGATCTGCCACAGGCAGCGCCCAACCCTTGTTCTATCTCCTGCATTCGGATAACAGTCAAAGGGCAACTGGGTCTCATTGGCATACATCTGAAACCCCACCCCAACCATATCAATCAGCCCCACAAGAGGGGGCACAGGTAAGCATTGCGTAGCAAGTGGAAGTACAGAGCCATGTTGGACCCTATCGATGACATCCAATTCTGTCAGCCGGTGCTCTCCCAGCAGCACCTGCTGTGACAATCGGGTCGGCAAGAACCGGACCGACTGTAATACAGGCCCTGTGTCCAAAACCTGGTGGTCAAATGCTGTCGATGAATCTGGCAGAATCATTGCTGGTACCTTTTCCATGTTCCTCTGATGCCATAAAGCTCCTCTGATGTCCACGGCAGATGTTTCTGTCCCCTTTCTATGACCACAGCCATATTGTACCTCATGCAGCGGTCCCTGGGTCTCCAGATGATGACGTGGCTATGTTGTCACAATATTTTCAAGAATTCTAGCTAGAAAAGGTTGTTGAGAGATACGTCTATAATTGTCAACCAAACATGGGTCAGCTGACACCTAATTAAGAACGGGCAAATGCTCACATTGTTTACAACACTTGGGACATACACCTGGGTGAAAGGATTTAATGAGAACATCCAATGGGGGTGCTACAGGAGTTGGAATGACACCTTTAAAATGTTCGTTGCACAATAATCTGTAGTGTCTGGGTTCATAGGTGGGTCATAAGGTTCCAGCCCAGGGAACATTCCATGGCTTGCATTGCTATGCCAATACAAGCCCAATACTACATAGTCTAGGAAGGATAACTAGGTTGGCAACCACCAAGCAAAATATTAGAGCTTAAAATGATCTGCTGTGGTTTCTTGAAACACCTGAGAAAGTTCACTCTGTCCCTGCCCTGGCTAAGCCTCCAGGCCACAGTTTGCCCCCCGCTAATCCCGCCAGGATCTTACACTCAAATGATATGGCTGGTTCCAAGCAGACATGAGCTGGAGCTGGAGAAAGACCCTGTTGCCGCATCGAAGGTTATCCCAAACCCATCCTGGTAAAGTTAGCAAGCGTTGTTTGATCTTGATCTATGACTTGTGTTCTGTCGATAGTGCACCAGAGCGCGCACGGAGGATACGTTTGGGGCGTTTCAAAGTCATCTTAAGGTTGCAATATATCTGCTTTTCTGTGGCAAGCAGACTTTGGATAAAAATCAGAGGCAGGTTACCAAGGGCATTAAAAGTCCCTATACCTATCGGTTATCAGTAGTCAGATTAGCAGACCCCCATTCTAATCCCCCTATTACTGCTCGGTCCTGATCCCCAGGATAGCAGTGCACCCTGACACCAACATAACGCCAACGGAGACCAGAGGTAGAGAAGTATAGCATGTAATGTAAGCAGGAACCAACCACCTGTGAGGACTACCCTCCCTCGACGCACGTGTGTGTGCATCCTCATATACAGACTGAGTGGCTGGCCCATTCTCTGACAATTACAGTGCGCACGTGAGCAAAGGTCCATGCAAGGTTCGGGAGGCAGAGAGGGAAAAGCGTGGAAAAGTTTCAGTTTCATGGAAGAATGGTTTCCTGCTAACGAGGCTGTCTTTGTCTCTGTCCTTGAAGGTCGTGTTACACGCAGCCTGCAGTCGCGTACTGTATATGAGTAAAACGACATGTTTATGTGCCTTGAAAAAGCCCCAGTAAGGGCGAAACAGTAGCATGTGCCTCCAAAAAGGAGTAACGTTGGCACAATTGTACAGCAACTCTGTTTAGAAAGCTAATACATTTTCTAAAAAAAACAAACACAAGTCTGAGTCTAACTAAGGATGCTTACTCAACCAAAGCCCAGACGTGTCCGGACTTCGCAAACCCAATTTTGAACTTTCACAGATCGACTGACTGGTGAGTATCAGTCAGCACTAAGTTACGCACCCAGGTAACACAAGCTAAAAATGACCACAACTGCTAATAAATACAGGGAAGGTCCACTACACTTTACTCACCTCCTCACTGCCACTGCTGTCAGGTACACCATGTACTTCTCAGGAGGGAGCCCACCTCGACCTCCACGCCTGAGGCGTGTCGAGCACGCATTCCTCACCCAGGCCTCAGAGAAATAGGAAAAAGAATGGTAGCGTTGGTAACAGCCTCGACATACGGCAGGTCTTTACTTTGATGGTCCTACGTGTTCCCATTATGGATACGTGAATCGCTGCTGGCCATGGAGGTGAAGCTGTACTTGGAGCCCTGTCTTTGCTGGCTGGTCAGTGTCTGACCCCTCACTTACTACGATATGATAGGTTATTCATAACGCGCTTAATACCCAGAAGTTTGTAAGCGCAGACCCGGTGATCGAACCTGTGTTGTTCCGTGTCGTTTTGCTTCCAAGGTGAGAACGTTGCCCCTGAGCTATCCCCCCAAGACTACATGCATTAGACCATCAGTCTCACTGTGCTGCTGGGACTGGCTAAGTCAGGCCATCAGTCCCATAGGCTTTGAAGCTTATACCTTTCTTGTAACGCTAAGAGAGGATATATAAGGGAGCCTTTCTCGATCAAGTAACAATTAGCACTAGGGTTTATCATAAGCCTGCCGCCAACCTTTTAGAACCCTTAGGGTGAAAATAAATGATAAAGGTGATTTAAAAGATTTAATCACAAGATGTATTTTCAAATAGAGCGAAGGCAGATGCAAGCTCCCACTGGGACAATGACTGTCCTTGCACTTTGTTACTTTACCCTGACACTGCCAGCAGCGTTCCCTCCCCGCGGCTTCATGGCGATGCATTGGTGAAGAGATGAAAAGTGGTGATCGATAGAGGGAAGAGCAAGGCACTTATGAGAAGGGCATTCGGCACCGGTGCCGGTGCGCGTGGTGGGAATCTGCTTGTACTTCCAACGTAGCTAGAAAACAGAGACTCACTTTCTCAGAAAGGTACGACGTCCTTTCATCAAGGGATGTTTTTTCGCTGGGTTAATTACCGTGATTTTTTTAACGAAAAAACTCATCTAAATTTTTAGCGGGGTTAGAAAAATATATATATGGGGTGTGGATGTTCGGGAACAGATAAACAAATTAAAGGGGATGGGGGTTTGGGGAGGAACACCCCAAAAATAAAAATAAATACAATTTGATGAGTTTTTTCATTACAAAATCGCAGTTAAAAAACCCAGCAAAAAAACATCATGTGATGAAATGACATGGGACCCTCAGAAAGAGGCCAGAGGCCCGGGATAGGGAGGTTTGGTCGAGGTAGAATTAATCGAATTGGAATTTGTCTAATATTTTTGACCGAATTTGGCCGCAAATATATGTGGCAGGGTGGGTAATCGTGATTATAAATATAGGGGCTGTTTGGTGTAGTGGGGGCTGCAGATGGTCTCCCCCCACATATATTTGATGCCAAATTCAATAAAAGAAAAAAAACAACTCGACGAATTCTAATTCGACCAAAAAAACCTCGACCAAAACACCTAGAACTGGAGGCCCTGGTGCCCATTGGCTTCATGTCATCTGGGGCACGTTCGGCCAGTGCTGGATTTTTAGTCAACTGCACTTTGCATCTGGCACTTGTAACCACTTGTTAGGAGCTGCCATCAAAACCTGATTGATGACGGCAGGCAGTGCTATACAGAGAATACGCCTATTAGTAGCTACATGATAAGTATCCGTTCCCGCTGCGAGGGGCAAGACTCAGGCTATAACAAGGAAGTGGGCTTTTGCAACAGGCCAGTGTCACTAAAAGGGCTACAGTACTGCAACAGAGTTGCTCAAATACCAGCTTGGACAATGAAAGACTGGCAATGCAGGGCAAGGCTCATTTGTAGGAAGCTGATGCTGGTGTTCCATGAAAGGCTGGTTGGGCCGGAGAAGAGTCAGTGATTGGGAAGATAGTGCCCCTGAAAGGCATGCTGGGTAGGAGCAGAGATTGCAATATGTAAGACTCAAATCTTTCAACATGGTACCAATTGGGCAGAGTCAGTCGTGTGCCAGGCATGTGACTGACCCGTCTCTTGCTACATTGGCTTTTCGGACGCCTGTCGTGGCAGTGCCTATGTTAATATTCCACATCGAGATGGTATTCATGCTACTGTCCTCCAAAAGATGAAATGCGGACCCAGGTAGGTCTGAGCTTCCCTTGCAGATTATGGTCTGTAAGCCCCTGGTAGGGGCACGCGCTGCCACTTTTCAGACAAGCTTAGGCGCTTTGACACTACTATGTTGGAGATTTGGCTCAGTATGTAGCATAACACTTGATTGGCTCTCCTTCAGATCTACTGAGGTGCAGATTCGCCAGGAGCTGCCAGGGGATAGTGGCCAATCAGGTGGGCGCGAATTTGGTCAGAATCTAAAAGATGAGGATTAGGGCTCCCCCAGGCAGGTATAGGAGAACACGACCCTACTTGTTGAGGGGTTTGACACGCGTGAGTCTTACTTACATAATCAAGTTTTCTACAGGCCATTATGTAACTCTACAAAAGGCAATTTTTGTGTTCATATTCGATAATATTATTTTATGGTAATTTAGATTATCATTCATATTTTCGTACAATCTGGCCAATTAACTCAAAACAAAGTTGAGAGCAGCAATGGTCGTCGCGCCCACAGGATGAACGGCACATGGGTAGGCCGTGGCCCCAGGAGAGAAAAGAGGGGTAGTAGGTATGAATGAGGATTGATTGTCCTCTTGGTATTAGTATAATTGACCTAAAAACATTTGACCTAAAACATTGGATCACATTTGTTGATCTTTTTTTTCAGTCAAATGTATTTGAATATATATATGGGGTGGCTAGGGGTATAGATCCGGTTGAGGGGAAGTGGGGGAGGGTTGGTGGGGGTCTCCACCTCCCCCCCCGCCACATTTTAGACCAAAACAAAGGTCAAATAAATTCAAACAAATGTGATTAGGTCAAATGATTTAGGTCAAATAGACCCAAACTGTCCTCTTGTTATTCAAACATCAAATCTGGTCAATGCTCTACTGAACAGGAGATAACTGGGTTTGTCACTCAAGGTCTCTGGATTTATAGATAGACCAGCCTCAATTTGGCAGAGCTCTAAGAGGCCTGCATCTGCTATGCCCACTAAAGCCCGAGGCTTTATTGCGTGCATAGTCATGGAGTTTTGATTAAGACTATCATGCCTGCAGATATCACTCTCTTTTGGGAAAACATTTGGTGATATTTGGGTGCATTGCCAAACCCAAACTGGCCGCAGTGAAGGGTTTTATGACAATCCACACTGCGTGTTGGGACCGCTTCCACATTATTTTTGGTTAGCCTCGGGGTAGAGGCTGGTTCTCTAGCAAGTACAGTGAGGCGCAGTACATTTCCAACACCCCTGACCATACCCTGTGCACAATCCTCCACCGTGAGTGAATTACAGTTGGTAGTTGCAACTTTACTTCTTAACTTGTAGGTTGAAGTCATACTTCCGTACGGCACTCATCCATGAGCCAGTTCGGAAGTGGGCATTTTTGCGTCAGTCACTGCAGATTACCGCAGACTGCAGCTGACTGCACTCTAGTTTCCGCACCGCGCTCTGCGCTGGGAGAGGGTTACCACTGAAAGCTGTGTTGCAGTATCAGAAATCCTCCAGCAACTAAAGCCAGCACAGAATACACTGTGCAGTTGACTGTGCGCTCGCTCTGCACACCCACACCGCACTCTGTTCTGGGACAGGGGTATCAGTGAAAGCTGTGCAACAGTTTCAGAAGTCCTCTAGCAACTAAAGCCAGCACAGAGTACACTTTGCAGTTGACTGTGCTCTTGTTCCGCACACCCGCAGTATCAGAAGTCCTCCAACAACTAAAGCCAGCACAGAGTACACTGTGCAGTTGACTGCGTGCTCTCGTTCCTCCCACATGCATCACGCTCTGTGCTGGGAGAGGGTTACCACTGAAAGCTGTGTTGCAGTATCAGAAGTCCTCCAACAACTAAAGCCAGCACAGAGTACACTGTGCAGTTGACTGAGCGCTCATTCCGCACACCGGCACCGTACTCTGCGCTGGGAGAGGGTTACCACTGAAAGCTGTGTAACAATTTCAGAAGTCCTCCAACAACTAAAGCCAGCAGAGAGTACTCTGTGCAGTTGACGGCGCTCTCGTTCTGCACACATGCGCCATGCTCTGTGCAGGGAGAGGGTTACCACTGAAAGCTGTGTTGCAGTATCAGAAATCCTCCAGCAACTAAAGCCAGCACAGCGTACACTGTGCAGTTGACTGCGTGCTCGTTCCTCCCACATGCACCACGCTCTGTGCTGGGAGAGGGTTACCACTGAAAGCTGTGTTGCAGTATCAGAAGTCCTCCAACAACTAAAGCCAGCACAGAGTACACTGTGCAGCTGACTGCACTCTCGACATTCACTCCGCACATTGATTGTCTTAATTAATAAATAGACACTTTGATTGGTTTTTCCTTAGCCTTGCTTGTTCTTCTTTTACGTTTTCATCCTACTCCTGAGGCCTATCACCCGTCTGCCATTATTCTGCCCCTGTTGATAACCTGAGTTAGATCTGGAGTGGTAGGCAGCCAGAGGCTTCAAGAGCCCCTCCACCGTGTTGGAGTCAGCCATAGGACGCATGGCCACCATTCGGTTCCGCCGCATGGGGCCATGTTCCCCGGCTACTCCTGGGCAGATATGCAGGGATGTGGCAGCATCGTGAGGCCATTTGTTTCTGCACCATAAGCCAGCATGGGCAAGCAGGGGAAGCATGCTGCCCTGGCATAGTTGGTGTCTGCTGCTGCGGCACTCATGCCAGTCCCAAACTAAATGCAACGCCAACAGATTGTGGTCTAATGAAGGACCTCATTCTGAAGCCACCATTGGCTATGCGTAGCATTTTCATGAGATTCGGACTGGAGAGAGAATTCCCTTTTAAAAGCAGTGTTTACCGAGCACCAGCTTGCAAGGTTATCAGGGATGCTTGTTCTGAATGGGGACCTACATTGCTGGGAACTTGCTTTCCAGTTGAGGCCTGTACAGAGCATAGAAATCTGCAGGGTTTACTTCAGGTTCAACATCTGAATAGTTGCCAGGCTGGGTGGAGTTATTTATTTATTTTTGCCCAGTATGATTTCGTAATAACTTAACTTCATGGGTATAACAATATCAAGGTGGACAGCTTATTGGGCAGGGTCCTGAATCAAGCGATGGAAATGTGCCCTTACAAGCCAAGCCACGTGGGCCCCAGAACCGATGGTAGGAATCATGTATTTCCTTGTTCAAGATGAGATTTTCAATGTTGGTGATGAGGTTCTGTCTTCATTCCCCCTTTGATTTAACTGATGTAGAAGGATGGGTTGTACTTTCTGGGGCACGCCCTTTTGCTCTATTGTACTATGGGCATAGGTCGACAGAGCAGACATTGACTAGGTTGGAATTTTAAGAACTTTTACCTTCTTGCTTTCATATTAGTTACTATGCAGTACAAAATATAATTACGGGAGTTGGACAGAACACCATCTTACAAACTCTCCTCCCGAGATAGTCTTGGGTTATACCTTCCTTTCCTTTTGCCATCCTTTTCAAAACACAAGAAACCTCCGTTTAGGTCCACAACTTAAGCATAACGTCTCTGGGCAGTCTTTGGTTCAGCGTTCTACCAATTCCATGATTCCAATTGTCCTCTTTCACAGTCGACAAAACCTCAGGTTCCCCCAACACTCAGTCTTCTTTTCCCCCCAAAAGCAACAGCCTCTGACATGTCTCCTGTGGATGTGGGAATATGCTCACCTTTACTGGTGGGTTCTGCGCTGGTGCTGTGTCTCTGCCAAGTCAGAGAAACAGTTCGGGCTTCTTTCCTGGACGGGGAGAGAAGGGACTGCGTTTTCTGTCCCCATTTCTCCAGGGAGCTTACAATGGTTCTGATTGCTAGCCCCTGTCCTTCCTTTCCAGTCCTTTTTTGATCATGGTCCTCCTTGATATCATATTAAACAATGCTCATCAATGATTTAACATGCCATATGCTGGTTCTTCCTCCCACCATTAGTTGACCCTAATCAAATCATGGGCTCCTGCCACCGGCTGTCTTGGTCAATGCTTGCCTCCCATTCCTTCCCGCTATAGCAGCGCACTAGTAGTGGACTCCTTCTGTTTCCAAGCCTCCTCTTGAGTGTCACCTTCTGTCACTTCCGGTTGTGCACGCCCTGCCACCTTCTGATATTCATCTCCTGTTGTTCACCTCTACCACTTCCTGATGCTCTTCTTCCATCTTCTCCTGGTTCTCCCCTCCTCAGACCACATGGTTCTCCCCTCCTTCCACCTGCCGAGTATCCCATCTACCCCCTGCTTTTTCTCCTCCTATCACTTCCTTGTGTTGTCCTCCTGACACCTCCTGATTTCCCTTCTCCCTCTATTGTCTCCTATCTACTCTCCTATTTCCTCTCTCCCTCCAGGCTGTTTCTCCCACTTCTCTCCTGAATCACCAACTCACTCCAAGCTCTGCTCATGACTCCCTCCAAAATCAACTTCCGGGGCACCAGTGGTCCATGGATGAATATCGGTTTCTAAACCATCCATCAGCCCCATACCTCTAGTACACCAGAAGGGATCCAAACAGATTGGAAACGCAAGCAAATTATAAACCTCTTTGTCCAATTTTGGTAACGCGGAGGGAACGGCAGGCTTATCTCCGAAAGGTCGTGGATCATTGGTTAGTTACAACACAGTGAAAATGCAATTATTATCCATTGATAAAAGGGACTGTTCAGTCAAGGTAGCATAAAAATGTCCACTTAATTATTATCACAACCGACAGTTCTAGCACACCACAAAATACAACCCACCCTGTAAAAGAATTCAGAGGACAGACAGTTTCAAAGAAGGAAAAGGGAGGCACTCTGGATACTGACAGGAAGGTAGTCGGAGTTCAAGATGGGAGACAGCTGCAGGTATTAGGCAGCATGCAGATCGACGAGTGAAGCTGGACAGACGGCTGCCTGCTGGCCTACACAGTGGCTCAGGGTCGGGAATTGTTGTCTCAGTGATGGTCGGCAGTTCTGAAGCACTGGTCAAGGCGTATCAGATGATTTATTACTAAACCAGTTCCCACTTGAAGTAGCTGTACATTACTGTAAATGTTCTTAAGTGGACCCCTAATTGTTTGGGTTTTTATAAGCTAGTGATAGAGTGCAGGGGACAGGAGTTCCCTAATATTATGGGAACTTTTTCTGTTTTCGTATTCTTTTTTGGTCCATGTGCCAGGATCAATGTTTTCTCCCCCGCATCTTGAATTATATCAATTCATTTTTGACATTTTTCAAAAGATTTTCTGAACAAAGATTACATTGGTTCTGCACTGTGTTAACATTATGATTATTTTGGTTACCCGTTTGGGGTGGCACCTTATTCACAGCAGCACCCGACTTCATTACCATGAAATCAGCCACAACCTTAGCCTTCAGGGAAGATGAAGCAAGCTGTATTTTAGGGCTAATCACTGATATAGAGGGCACGACTTCCCCAGATGAAAACCCAGATAGACTTATCACTAAACTTGAGAGACTAATAAGGAGGGAGATCTCACAAAAGTTATATGCCACCACTCTAGCTCAATACCATAATGCTCAGAGGATCCCTAGAGGACTGAGAGTGTATCTACGCCCCAACTATGTAAATGAAATCAAGAATTTGTAAAAAAGGCGGGGAGCAGATACTCAACAAATGCTCCTTAGAGCTGATCTCACTCACCATAGAAGAACTGTCCAAATTCTTGACAATCATACATCAGGAAAGAGATGAAATCAAGGGACACCTGGCTACATTGCAATCAAGGGAGGACCTCGACAACATTTTGGAAGAGACTAACAACAAACTAGACTCTTACCGTGAACATTTCGTAGGGATACCCTTCATTATGCCAGGGATATAGTCTATACTTGGCAGGACTTTTATAATATCAACAAACAGACACCATTCAGACAATCTAGACAACCTCAGACACCTGTGAATGCTGACAGTAGTGATGTGACAAGTGCTGAAGGGGCTATAGCTAACATACCGAATACCACAGTTATGCCCGTGGTTGTGTAAGCACAAACAGAACCTAGTACCAGCACCACTGGAATTGCCCAACCCAGATTCCTTTTTGAGACGAAGGAAAACCAAGAGAGTCCAGAAGAAAACCAAGAACAAATAGGGGATTCTTTAATATTGAATATCTCATCAAGAAAATTCACTAAAAAACAGATAGACACACTTAATCTAGGTCTTTCATTTATACCCACTAAACCAGTACTAACTTCGTAGACGAGGTTAATTTATTTAAGTTAATCAGAAAAATTGAACTTAAGGTGTTTTTTGAATCCATATCAGAAATAGAGGAAAATTCCACGTCTTTTGATTACTTAGAAATGAGGCTGAAGAGTTCCTTTCATCCGCAAGTCAATCATCCCGTGATAGACATGTGTAAGTGAAAAACCACTAGGGATCTAAAGAAGGTGAACTATAACCCAACAAGACAGGGTAATATGAGAAGAGATCAGTTACAAACCCTAAAAACACTGGCTGAAGATACATCTATTACAATGAAATCTGCTGACAAAGGAGGGGCCTTTGTGATAATGGACACCACCCAATACCATCAGGGCTGTCTTAATTTATTAGAGGACCCAAAAAGATATCTGGTTTTGGAACAAGATCCCACTAACATGATCAAAGTCTTGATTTAAGAGAAAATTAATAAAGCTAAGTGGATAACTCCTAAAACAGTAGATTTTCTGATTAAGAAGCACCCATTGATTCCGGTATTTTATGCACTACCTAAGGTACATAAAAATCCTACCAATCCTCCATTTCATCCTATTGTGGCAGGGACGGAGAGCATCTTTGACCCCATAGCAGTACAGCAGCAGCCTACATATTTGAAAGACACATTGCATTTCTTCAAGACATTAGGAGAACTACAATTGACGGACCCATTCCTTAGATGTTAGCAGTCTTTATACCTTTATCCCGAATGGTGAAGACATCAAAGCTATGAAATGGTTTCTATTGGAGCATGAGCATGTCCAGTTTCATAAAGTCTTTGCCATTGAACTGATTAACTTAATATTATACAACAACTACTTCTGAATTTATGGGAAATTCTACCTAAAGATATTGGGTTCCTCTATGGGGTCCTCTGTGGCACATACATATGCCAACATCTTCATTTTCTATTGTGAAAAGAATCATATTTTTAATAAATACAATGGTCTTCAAAAATAGTATTGTGGAAAAGATACATAGACGATGTTTTTGTGATCTGGAAAGGTACCAGGTCACAGTTGGATGACATTTTTGAGTATTTAAATATGTGCCATGAGCATATTAAGTTCATGCTCGACATAGGAAATCGCAGCCTACACTTCCTTGATGTGTTAGTTACCTATATTGATGGGGAATTGCTAACCAGCACATACAGAAAACCCACCGATGTGAGTAACACCTTGCACTTCAGGAGCTTTCATCCCAGACATTTCAAGGAAAGTCTACCCTATAGTCAATTCCTGAGATTAAAAAGAATTGTCTCAAATATGGAAACTCTGCAAAGAGAATATGACACTACGACTGAGAGGTTTAAAGACCGAGATTATCCACCTGATATTCTAGAGAAGGCCATTGCCAGAAAAGAGTTACATAGAAGGGAAGAACTACTCTTATCCAGACATAGAGAAGATAAAACCAAACTGATACATGCCCTAAAATACTCTACACAGTGTCATCAGGTTAGCACGATTATCAAAAAGAATTGGACTCTGATAAAACTGGATCCCAAATTTAGCAGGTTATTCCCAGAAGCACTGATGATGGCCTACAAGAGGAGCAGAAACTTGCGAGATTCTCTAGTCAAAGCTGAACATCCCAAGTAATTGGTTCAAAGAGTACTGCAGAAACAAAAATCCAGCCCCTACCCCTGCCTGAACTGCCAACACTGCTCAAGTGTCATTAAAGGAGATTGCATTAGACACCCTAAAATGGGTAAAAAGATTAAACTCCATGATTTTGCTACTTGCAATAGCAAAAATGTCATCTATGCACTCTGATGCCCATGTGGAAAGTACTATGTAGGGAAAACAATAAGCAAAGCAAAAGAAAGGTTGACAGAAAATAAATCCAACACCAGAACGGTTAATGAAAAATAAGCTATTTATAGACATTACCGTGATAACCACCACACTATTGCACAATTGAGATGGGTCATACTTGAAATAGTTCACCATCTACCAAGAGGGGGTGACATGATGAGAAAACTAGCGCAATGAGAATTACGCTGGATTTACCAGCTAGATGCAGCGGCCCCCCTGGGGATGAGTGGAGAATTTTATCTTGGTCCATTCCTGTAAATGGCAAGGCACTGGAGCAGGGTTCACCTAGACATTAGGGACTCCATGTTGGGTCCAACCTGATATGTCTTAATACCAATTCTTAGCACTGAGGTTCAGCCTACTTTGGTTATTAGAATGTACACTCATTTGAGTCAGACGTCTCGTACCTAATAGTACTACTTTATTGTGCCTTAACACCTGAATACAAAGCCATCTATTCTGATAAAACACACATGTGTAAATTAACCTTGACTTGTAATGGGACTACTACTAGGATGTTCATCAAGAGAAGTCTTGTGTTTAGATTAACATTACTAAATATGGCCAGATTATACACTCTTTTGAGTCAGTATTAAGAATTTAGGCTACACCATCGTGATGACTGTACATTAAGAAATTCTACCTTTTTATGTGTCATATTGTTTACTGATTTTGCTCCTCTTCTACACACTTGTCTTCCATAAAACTTCCACTTATCGCCATTATGGTATATGTGCCACGATTCCCTTCTATTACAACAGGTGGGGATTACAGACAGTGAAGTTAGTCCGGCATTAATTGACAATCTGGACTGTTTGGCATTAAGGCCAAATAGTTGATCTTTGATGTTTCTATGTATCCCTACATCTACAGGACTATTAGATTTACATAGAAGGAAACATTGTGTCATTTGCAAACCCGCGAATCGCGGCTAATATTTTATTTACATTCATGACGTCACGGCTGTCATTGCGGCATGACATCATCACGCACAAGCATTACGCCATTATTGCGCACGGCCATCTTGGGAACTATCGCGACCAAGGACGCTGATCCCCCATTAGGACACACACTCTAGACATAATAGGTGAGTTTTAGTGGGATAACACATGAGATTAATTTAATGGCAGGGGATTCTGTTGAATGTAAAGCTTGAATTCTCACTCAAGACTTGTTCTCCGCCCTGACAGATGAACATACTAATCCACATGATTGCCACTGAGCACCATTAATGTCTTCCGCATTCAGCTTCTGTATTGGGGTAAGCGAGTCGCCAACTATTCTTTTGACATATTATGTGTACTCCTCTGCTTAGGGGCCAGCTCTAATGGGTTCCATCTGACTCTTATCCACAGAAAGAAGATTGACAGTCCTTGAATTGTTTACATTATCCATGGAGGATACATACACACCTCTTAGAGGCGAGGTGAATTAGAGCTTCTAGTGGTTGTATTCCTTTTAAGAGGCTGTGAAAGCAACGGTACTCTATAACAGAGTTATCTCCCCCCTAGGTGTACATAATGGGACATCACGGGTGACAGCCTTGATGGTACTTCCCCCTTATCATTTAGTCAACATGATAGGAATGCCTGCTATTGATGTATGTTTTTATTTATGTGTTTTGATTTTTGTGACATGTGTTGTCGGGGTGAATAATGACAAATTATTTCACACATCCAATGTCCATGGTCATCCATGGATACTTCAATTTGAGAATGGGATTGAGGCATTTCTTTTTAAAACAGTTCTGATTTACAGTATAACATGCAGCAGCCCTTAGGGATGGTAATGTATCATATTGTTGTACAACTGCAATTGATTGTTCATAAGATGTAGACTTTAAATTAATTGATGTCAATGATCAATTTATAGACCATGTATGTATATACAGGTAGAGCGGGAGAGAGAATATGAGACGGAGCCAGAAGAACAGAGAGAATAAGAGAAAGGGAGAATGTGCGTGAGAGAGGGAGTGATAGAGAAAGAGAGAGAGAGAAAGAGAGAGAGAGAGAAAGAGAAAGAGAGAGAGAGGGAGAGAGAGAAAGAGAGAGAGAGAGAGAGAGAGAGAGAAAGAGAGAGAGAGAGAGAGAGAGAGAGAGAGAGAGAGAAAGAGAGAGAGAGAGAGAGAGAGAGAGAGAGAGAGAGAGAGAGAGGAGAAAAAATGTATTGCTGGCTGCTAGGTTACCGTATCCAGGGGGAAGATTTAAGAGCCCAGAGAACTTGTGAGTGGAGCGGCCGGGGAATTTCAAATGGACGACATCTGTAGCCTACAGTTCTATCTTAAATTCTAGGGCCTACGGAAGGCTGTAGGCCATGCGTGTACCTGGACATCTTCAAAACCTGAGCCTGTAGCGGGCTATAGAGAACACTAAACCGGTGGTGGGCTTCCACAAGACCGCAGTCTGCGGCCAGCTTCTGAAGCTGCAAACTGCCCTTTGTGTGGCAGAGGGACAAGATTGGTTGTAGCCTGAAAAGCCACCCAGGGCAGACGGGAGGGAATCAACTGTATGGTAAAGCCCCTACAGACAGCGATCAGGGCCCTGGACCCTTGGGACCACAATACACTGTGAATGACTTTGTGAGAATTATTCAGGGTGATGCAACCCTGGTTGTGAAATGATGTACCTGGTCTTAGGGTCAGAGTCCTTCTTAAGATTATGGTTTGCACGCCCTTATCACTGCATTGTGTTTGCGTGAACCTCTGCGCTGTTGTATTCAGGCATATCCCCCGCCCCCGTATTATATTAAAGCTGCTTCCTATTATACTCTAAAGGCCTTGCTCCGACCCTTGTGTATTGCAAGACTAGACCTAAATAGTATCCAACCCATTGGGGCTCCAGTCCTCTGTTTATCCCCTTGGCCTGTGACTATACATGTAAAGGCCTCAACAGAAACACTGCTTCAAGCGCTTCTGTCTCCAAAGACATGTGTTTGGGGCAGAGCATTTGCAATAATCTTTCTCCTGAGTTCCTTGAATGTATCCAATTATCCACGTATCAGGTTATTTCTAGATGGAATACACGAAAACCACTAACACTGGACAGAATGGTCTGTTCTTTTACACTTTGCAAGCCTTTTTTTCGGAATCAATTATCATAGTTACTTTAAATGTGTAGCTGTTCTCCAAGGTGTCTCGAGTGCTTACTTCATTGTTTTAAAAGTGTAGTACTGCATGGGAGCGTCGATTTAAGAGGTGCAATAACCCCATGAATGGCATCCATGTTTGCAGTTCAATACATGTATATATATATCACATGGTACTGTTAGTCCTTGTCACTGATGATAATTAAATGTTATTTAATACAAGTGGTCACGTCATATAAACGCCTTTCCCCAACTAAATAAATGGTGATGGGGCGACGTCTTTCACAGAGACCAATGTTGCATAAAAACAGTTAAAGTCCAAATGTATGAGTTTTTTCAATCTTGGAGGCATGCATTGCATTTAAATGCACTCTCTGGTGGACTTCTCTGCAGAAACATGTTGTCAATGGGGCCACTGTTGAAGGGATGGATAACCTTTGGAATGTGGACTTTCATCAGGGCAGCTCCGTGTCCTTTTGCTGTGCAGCAAGGGGCCACCTTTGGAAACCATTTGTAATGTGTATTTTCATCAGGGCAGCTCCGTGTCCTTTTGCTGTGCAGCAAGGGGCCACCTTTGGAAACCATTTGTAATGTGTATTTTCATCAGGGCAGCTCTGTGTCCTTTTGCTGTGCAGCAAGGGGCCACCTTTGGAAACCCTTTGTAATGTGTATTTTCATCAGGGCAGCTCTGTGTCCTTTTGCTGTGCAGCAAGGGGCCACCTTTGGAAACCCTTTGGAATGTGTACTTTCATCAGGGCAGCTCTGCGTACTTTTGCTGTTTAGCAAGGGGCCACCTTTGGAAAATCTTTGCAATGCGTACTTTCATCAGGGCAGCTATGTGTCCTTTTGCTGTGCAACAAGGGGCCACATTGGATTTCTTATCTTCTTATCTGTATTCCGCGGTTACCAGACATTTGGTCGAAAAAAATTGATCGACCAGACAAATGGTCGAACCAATTTGGTCGAAAACCAAATGGTCGAATTTTTTTTTTTATTTTCACCTTTTTTTGGGGGGGGGGGTCCCCCAAACCCATTTTTTTTCTAAAAACCCATTTTTGTAAAAAACGAAAACCCGAAAAATAAATATAGAATTAAAAAAAAAATTCGACCATTTGGTTTTCGACCAAATTGCGTCGACCAAATGTCATTCGACCAGTTTTAGGTCGACCAAATGTCTGGACACCGTATTCCGCATGTTGGCTTTTTCTTCATTCCATCTTATCTTGGTCTCCCTGTTTGCTTTTCCAATAACATTTAGGCCACAAGGTCCTTTATTGCAGTTAATTGCATTGCTTGAATTGCAACTTGCGAAATCCCTTCAATAAATCTTGTTTTCCCTCTACCCGTGATTTATAGCGCAGCCTTTTACAATGTTGCTGCAGATGGTACAGTTGCAGCTAGCGGGTGTTTCTATTTTACAGATTTTAAAGATTTGCAAGTAATTATGAGGCTCGCTCGGAATTCTTCTGCTTCCAGTAGCCCGTCTAAGGGTTAACTTCTGCGATATGGGTCATTCCAGGCCGGCTCATTACAAGTTGGCCGGAGCGGGACTAAGGTGACTATATTAACGTATACCGGCACATTACTGCACCGATCAACTACGCGTTTGCCGGAAACTTGGAGGATTCACCTTCAGCTGTGAGCTGGCGGTAAATCCGCCAACTTCTGGCCGACATTGCCGGAATTACTGGCGCCGAAATTACTGGCATGGTAATTCCGGAAAAATGCCCCATAGAGTGCTATGGACTCAAAATTTATGGGGACTAACACCGGCACTGCCGCTTGTAATCTGGCGTTAATACCGCCGGACAATTTGGCAGTACCAGTAATAGTTTGGCGGTATCACGGCGGGATAACACCAAACTTGCAATAAACCCCATGTCTCCAATTTACCATTCAATGCAAATATTCGTTTTTTTTTGTTTTTTTTTTAATGTATTGTTCTTCAGGCCAGACTCCAGCCTGTAAGCACGGGACCGGGTATCGAACCCATGTCGAGATGAGCGCATTATACCTGAGCTATTTGTTTTGGTTATTTTCCTAATTTGTACACCCTGGTTGAAGACAGAAATGGCTGTCAAATGCATTGCAAGGGTCGGTGTTCTCTTCTCAAGCACAATGTCCCAGCTTTTTGGGCCTGTTCTTGTGACTGATCAACAAGCCTTGGAAATTCTCATTGCAGTCAGTGGGTTTCACCACCAAACGTGTGTTGCCTTCTTTCATTCATGAGTGTGATTCCAATATTGTTGTAAATGTGTGTTTGGCCTTATGAATGTCAATATGAACTTTATTCTGTCATGAATTTTATTACTTTAAAAAAAAAAGCAAAGACCTCATCTTTGGAACCTAACCCCACTGCAGAGACGTCATCATTTCATCTCCACCAATCATGTAGTTGTTCCACTTTTGCAGAACATGTTGTTTCGCAAATGAAATGCATAAAGCAATTGACTGAAGTCGTACAAGCTTCTCCCACAGTTCCTTCCATCTGTAAATGTTACTTTCCTGCATCCCAGAAATATGTCTCATCCAAAACAGTGTACAATTGAATAAGGAATATCAGATTGCATTTCATCAATTCACTTTTAAGGAACATCTTCACTCTTGATTCTTTTCCTTCATGTGTGAACTTGAAGGGTCCACATTCAAAACCATAGCTCCGTATTTTTGGTTGTAGCCCCGGCTAGAAGCTCAGGAGCTACAACTAGAAAGCTAGGTAACCCCAGTCCCGACATTAGCGCAGCCCCGGATCTTTTCTAGACCTAGAAACACCACCGCAGATTCATATCACAGAGCGTAAACACACGGGTATGGATCATGCCTGTAAATGATGTGATGTGTCACATGTGTGTATTAAAGTGGGGGCTTGTTTTATGAGTGGTTGAAAGAATGGGTCTGCAAACTTGTCACTACAATCAACTTCAAGGCACTCTGGTGGCTTCAATAGGTACAAAATGACCAGATGAATTAACAACAATTTCAGGCTCAGTGCCCTGCATAATGCTTATAGGCGGCAACCATAACTAGAGAGGGACTTAGAAGGTTATCTAACAATAATAAAAGGCCAGATGTATGTTTGTCCGATGCCGTCATGCGCAGTAGAGGCTGCCTGAACGCACAGAATGCTCCGCTAGAGGCAGCTGTTGCCTTAGGATAAATAGTAGTCCAATTTGCATAGCTTCGTCTGTTGTCACCGGTAGAGGGAGCTGTAGGTTTAGTACAGAAAGTGGTCCTACTGTGTGAATGAAAACCTGCACTCTGGCCCGTGGCCTGAACATTAGTCCTAAAATAAATGATTTTACAAAGTACTGAACACATCCGAACAAGCAATAGCGATTGAGAATGTATTCTCCTGAATACTCTTGGCAGTAAACCTCTAGCTGGGCTTCAGGCGATTGGTCCATGGGAAGCCCATCTTCAGTCGCGGGATTCTCTTGATGTCGAACCAAGGCAGTGTGGGCTTGCAGTCCAGATGCAAAAGGTCTAGACCAGTGGTGCACACCATGTGGCCTGTGGGCCGAAAGAGGCCCTTCTGGACATTATCTATGGCCCCCAAGGTCAAACGAGCTTAATGATGAAGTGCTGTGCTGTCTGTTCTAAATCCAGTCAGTCACCAATTCTGTCACGTCAGGTGTGTGAAGCTTCTCTGGTCCACATTTTGTCTTTGCATCATGAGTCTTGCAGTTTTACTTCGATTTACAAATATGTTTTGAGTCCAATAATACAAATAAATCAGCGTGCTAGTGGCATTAAAAAGCTATGTATCATGTGTTATGCGTTTTATGGTGTACACTTTATTACTTTTCTACTATGTCTTTTTGACACTCATTTGTACACCAAAGCCTCTACTACTCGCTCATTCGCATAGATAGTTTGGCCCGCTGTATGAGACGAATTTATGCGATCGTTGCGCCGCCCGTAACTGCGCCGGTGAACATGTTGACGCCAATTACGGTGTGGTGCAGTGATCAGATAGATCACTTTTGCCCATATGCCCCGTAACACTCCAACCCCCACCCCACTAACCTGTACTGCAGCGCACTTCTGTGTGCACCACTGACTGTCCGGTACCCCTGCAGTGTCAGTTCCTCACGCTTACGTGGGGCAGTGCTGACGCCCCTGTGTCCTTTTTTTAAAATCATGTTTTTTTTGTTTCCTATCCCCTGCTTATGATCCCCCGCTTAACTTAATGGTAAGCGTGGGACCCCCCCTCTCCGCAACCCCTGACTCCCGCTACTGCGACCAAGGAGAGCGGGGGACACCCCTGCAACCCCAGCTCCACTTGGGGGCAGGAATGGGAGTCAGCATTTTCTAAAATGCCAAACAGCACAGTCAAAGCGTAGTCAGCATTTTAGAGTCGCAGTGATGGACCGGCTCCTATGAGGCTTGTTTGGTATATTAGGGCCTCCAGCTATATCAGTTGTGCAACCCAGGTCTAGACAGTGCGAGAAGTCAACGGAGAAGCCGCAAGTTCACTTAGCAGGGCATCCGTGGGGCCTTGCAGTGATTCTGCTACTCTCGATTGAGCTCAAACCAATATATATATATATAAAAAGAGGAACAGCATGTGGGCTCCCCAGGACCCAAGCAGTTCACAGATCAGTATGCCATTTGGTGCTTTGCCGATCCTGGGTCAAAAGAGGGGGCTGTCATGCATAAAACAGATTTTGAGAGCTCTGGGACAGCATCAGCTGCCAGGTGGGATCAAATGTTCACCTGCTCACATCATCCAGACAACAAACCTATTTTCACCACAAGGACAGGGTGCAAGTGTGGTTAAGTCTCACGCGGCCAGGCTTCATGCATGAGCCAGGGAAAGGGGATATTTTATCATGATGCTGTATAGGGACGCCCTGTGATAAAGAAAACATCATGTACATAAATTTGAGGTTTTCTTTAAGGGGCTCACAAAAGATGTTACTGCAGGGAGTGGTGCCATGATACAGCAGTTATTGTTCAGGTAGCTACACCGACAACACAAGAACAGGAGGGCCTAGGAAGGCAAGGCAGCAAGCATTCACGGGAGTGACAGGGCTGTTCTCCAAAATCTGGAGTGGCAGAGCCTTCTCCCCAAGAATAGAAGGCTACGAGTACCTGCTCTTCCCGCCTCTTCGAGCCCGGTATTGTTGATCGCAACACTGAAAGGAAGACGCGTCCCCACTTCTAGCGATGCACCTGGCACGCTGAAAGTTTGACAATCTCCAATCAAAAAGTTGCCCTTATTTACAAGGCAAAAGTGAAATCACACAAGCAGCCAGCCTAACACCTGATGCCCACTCCGGCAGGAAACATTTCATCATACAGAGGAATTTACCAGAAGCACGCGAATCCCCGTTATAGTCCAGCTGTCATCTTGCGTTCTGCCTTTATTCGAATTTGCATGACATGTGAGAACACATTCGACTTAGCAGTGGGAGCTGTAGACCCAAAACTCCCAAACACAAACATCAAGCAGCCCTTTCCTTGCAGTGTAAATTTGCAGTGTAAATAGAGGTATGGTTAATTATGTTTGAAATCATTTTCTGTTGAAGACCTGCAGCTTCATCTAACCTGTGTCGCTATGGTGACCGTTTGCCACTGGCATGTGAGGGGGTTTCAGCTCAGAGTTTGCTTACCTTTCATTCTTTCAGTTGCAATGGGATTCTCAATGTGCGAAAATGATGCTTTCTTGAGCTTTTTAAAGTGAAGGAAAAATGAATTTTTAAAATTCTCTGTTTACTTCGGTCTAGCCGCCCTGTTTGTGCTGGTACGCCTCTGTTTGGCAATTCCAGGATCTGCCTTCCCCTACCCGTGACCTCCACATGCCCTATCCACGCGCCATCCCTCTTGATGTTGGATTGTTTGCATGTTTGCACTGCAGTCCCAGTGGCATGCTCTCTGTGCTTGGATTCATTCTTATCGGAAACCAATGAATATTTGTTTTAGTTTCAGACGGTGGTGCAATAGGTTCTATGGTCAAAACTGAAATGCTTAACACGTTTCGGATATTGATCCATCATCAGGAGGTTATATTCTATGAATGAAAAACTAATAGCGCTTTATGAAGTCATGAACTCATTTCTATGCAATCTTACTGTACATTTGCGGTCTCTAATCTCCTAATATGCAACTGTTCTTCTTTGCTTCCAGCGTTCGTCATTTGCTAATGGAGCGCGAAAGCCCAAGGGTAGCATGTCACAGTGATGCGCGATTACGCACATTGGTTGTTTGCTATACTTATTTCCTATATATAATGTAAATATGCTGGATTCCTATTACTTTAATCGCTGCATACACGAATCTGGAATATTTTGATGCATGGCAGATAACAGCGATGTCAGCAGCATTAGCAAACATGGCACCCATCACTGTGCCACAGATTCCTGTGGAGTGAGTCTGCTTTTATGCTGGTGCAAATGAAGGGGGCATGGTTTGTAGTAATGAAGATGCTCTGTGGGTTCAGAATACTGATCCCCGTGTACTAGCTTTAGGGTTCCCCACAGTGTGTGTGAACCCCTCCAAGACTATTGTGGAATGCTATCGCAGTGGAGCAAACACAGCAGAAGGCACACATTGCTTTTTGCAATGCTTTCTTTTCCGGTGTCCATCTGATTTAGAATGGAGGATGTGAAAAAACGTCCAAACATGTTTGGTAGTTTCAGCAGAGAGGCAACAGACTGAATGGATGTTGAGAAGGGGGAACTCCCGTATCAAGTTCTGGGTGCTTGAGGCACAACAATGTGAGACCTTATAGGCGAGTCTGTGTCCACTGTTTCGTACACAGGGTCTTAAGTGGCACTGAAAAATTAGTGGGGGCTCATCAAGGGGGCATGGCCTAACAGCGGGTGTTGCCTGCCGGCTCATTAGGCCACACCCCTTTGATGAGCCCCGGCTCAATGGGCTACAGGCACCCTCGCCAGGCAGCCTTTTGTAGAGATCAGCACCCTATCCGTCATGGGGAGAGGGGGCAGATCTCTGCATTTATTTGCTAAAGGCTTGCCTGTCAGGGGACAGTGCCTCGTCTTTTCAGACTTAATGGTGGGGCTGCCCCTCGCCAGGCTGGGGAGAAGCAGCATCGCCATTAAGGCTGAAAAGGTGAGGCCACTGGAAGACGAGACCTGTTTTCCTAAAGCCTGAAATTCCCGCAAATGAGTGGGAGCTTCAGGCTTTAAGAAAAAAAAGGCTTCTGCTTCCAGCCACCTTACCTTGCTTTAATAATGGCTGTGCTGGCCCACTGACATCTCTTGCTTGAAGGGACACCTCGCAGGTGCGTTGCCATCAATATGGATCAAAGGTATTTTCTCCCACATGAGCGAGAGCTTCTGGCTTTAAAAAAAAAGCCTTGTCCTGTAGTGGACAAGGCTACCTGGGGGGCTGCCAGGGGAGATAAGTGAGCCCATGCAAGTCCCTGCCTCAGAATGGAATTTCTGAGCCTGCTGGGGCTCAGCCCCAGCATGCCCCAACCCACTTAAAGCACTGGTCCTAAAAGAAATCAACCTTCAGCAGTAACCTGCAGCTGTTGGCAGAGCCAGGGCTGCCCCATCTCTTTCCGCAAATTCCAAGCATTTGTGTGCAGTCTTTGTTCCATGCTGATGCTAATTGTGTCCTTTCTCAGCTTCCATGGGGAAGTTGGTGCTGTTCTTCGAAATTCGAGCACTCCCGCATACTGTAGAGGCAATAGAGGGCAAAGGCATGAGCACCCTGTAGGCAGTCAACAAGGTAATTGCACTGGATTGGGTTTTGTAGCGACAGTGGCTGGAGTAGTGCATTTTTGATGCATTGAGAAAGTAAGGGCATTCCGGCTGATTTTGCATGCACTGTGGAAGGCGTTGAATCAGCGTGCGGCAGAGAGAACCAGCGGGATACCCCCAAGCTGTACTTCCGAAGCTACAGCCCTGTTAATAGCTACCAATTGTCAGACAGAGTCACCTGTAATTTCATGGGGTTGCAACTTTGCTTGTCGATAGCAGTTCTGATTCACGAGCCTCGGGCCTTGGAACATGCAGGGATAAAAGCCGCGCGCCAACTCAGATCGAGCGGCCTAGGGGGCGGGTATTCAAACCAAACCCAAAGGAGAAAGGGTTCTGAGGTCAAGGGAAGTCTTCTACTGTGTCCGCGTACTCCGGTTCCCCCATATAGCTAGCTGAATCCATAACAGGAAGTACAGAGCAGACTGAATCAGGAGAGCCGCAGAGGTCCCTGGGACAACAGAGAAAGAGAGAGAGAGAGAGAGAGAGAGAGGCAGAGGGGACTGCAGCAAAGGGAGAGCAGCCAAACGGGGCGCCAGTTGCACACAGGGACGTCATTTAGGGGTTGCCAGGGGTTGCAAATGTGACCTCTGAAGTCTCCCTTGCTACCCTTGTGGCCTCCCTTGCTACCCCCCAAAAAATTATTTTGAAAAAAAAGGGTTTTTAAATGTTTTTTTAATTGAGGCTCCTTGGCTGTGACCACCGGCATCTGGCTCTTTGTTTCTGGAGTGGCTGGTTTTCTGGTAGATATAATCAGTAAAATAGCTCAGTGGGTAGAGCGCTCGCTGCTGCAATGTGTGTGTGATCTGCAGGTTGCAGGTCCCCCTCCCGGCAAGGTCAACTCAGGCTTTCTTCCTGCTGAGGTTGATACATGAGTACCAACACAGGTGGGGTGATGTTGTAAGTTTGTTTGTTCTATATGAAGCGCTTATGTGTAAGTGCTATATAATAACACATCAGTATCGTTTGGCCTTGGGCATCTGCTTCCATTCATAGTAATGTGGTAATATGGGTCTATACGCACTGATATTAACAATACACCTGGTGATCCATTCTTGTATGCAATGTATATCACTTTACAGTGATACCATAACCATATTTTTCATAGTGTACTTAGAAACAATACTATGTGATGCCACGGCCTGTTTTGTCAAGGGGTGAAAGGTTGTGTTGCATCTCTTCCCGTGATGTCACTTTGGGGTGGGCTTAGATGACATCACTTCCTGTGATGTTATCATAGGTCAAGGGTTGTGTGATGTCACTTCCGCTACCCCGGGCATTTTGCTGAAATGACGTCCCTGGTTGCACATGGTGAGCACGCTAAGGGGGTTGATGGGCAATCGAAGAATCAATTGAGGCGTTCAGGATGTGTTTCAAAGACAGACCAGCAGTGAGGGAGCTTGGAAGCAAACGCTGAAGAAAGTACTTGCCCAGTCTCTGTGATAACAGATTTGCAGGTGGTTCAACCCTTCTCACATAGGAAAGGCTCCCAAAGCAAGTCTGCTAGAATAGGAATGGCCCCCAAATTACAGCCTGGTGGCATAGGAACGGCTCCCCCAAAAAAGCCTGCTAGCATAGGAAGGGCTCCCCAACACAACCCTTCTGGCATAGGAACCGCTCCCCAAAAACAAGCCTGCTGGCGCGGGAAGGGCTACCCAAAGCAAGCCTGCTGGCATATGAAGCGCTCCCCAAAGCAAGCCTGCTGGCATAGGAAGGGCTCCCTAAAGTAAGCCTGCAGGCATAGGAAGTGTTCCCCAAAGCAAACCTGCTAGCATAAAAAGGGCTCCCCAAAGCCATCCTACTGGTATTGGAAGGGTTCTCCAAAGCAAGTCTGCTTGCATTGGAAGGGATCCCCAAAGCCACCCTTCTGGAATAGGAAAGGCTTCCCAAAGCACACTTTCTAGCATGGAAGGGCTCCCCAAGGCAAGCCTGCTGGCATAGAAAGGGCTCCCCAAAGCAAACCTGCAGGCATAGGAAGTGTTCCCCAAAGCCAGCCTGCTAGCATAGAAAGGGCTCTCCAAAGCCACCCTGCTGGCATAGGAAGGGCTCCCTAAAGCAAGCTGCTAGCATGGAAGGGCTCCCCAAAGAAAGCCTGCTGGCATAGGAAGGGCTCCCAAATCTATCCTACGGGCATAGGAAGAGCTCCCCAATGCAAGCCTGCTAGCATAGGAAGGGCTCCCCAAAGCCAGCCTGCTGGCATGGGAAGGGTTCCCCAAAGCTAGCCTGCTGGCATAGGAAGGACTCTCTTCGGCTCAGCCTCCGTTCAGCTTACTGTAACTAGCAGTGTTAAAGAGAACGCAGAAACACCTGAAAAGGTTTAATTTAGGAACAACATCTCAGCAAACCAATTTCCAAATGGAGATATATATATATATTGTTAAACTACACATACCTTGCATGTGATCAGCCGTCAGTGTGGTCGGAAAGAATTACTACAGCATTGAATTAGAGACTTTTCGCACACCAGGCTTGGCGTCATCACGTGTGCATGTTGTTGCAGGGCGTGGCATAATGGAAGAATCCCATAATATCAGAATACATACATGAACATTTCTCCCGTTGTTTGCTTTTGAAAGTAGCGCAGGCCGGTGCCTGGTAGGTCAAATGCACGACGTCATTTCCCCAAAACAAATGTATTGAATGCAGTACCCCCACGCGCCCTCTGGCAGGCCTGGCTAGTACTTAGACTCGCCTATTTTAACCAGTGGTCGAAGTGTAACAAAAAATGTAGTGGAACTATGTTCCCTCTGCCCGCCCCCTTTTCTACCCACTCCCCCCATTCTCATTGTCACTCCCCCCCCTTCAAACCCCATACGTGGGTCCTTCCTTTTTTACCAGAGTTCTAGTAAGACTGAAGAAAACACAATGAAAGAACATGGGTTTAAATGATTACCCTTAGTGTGTCATTGTCCCACTCAGCAAGCACCTTCATACAGTCTCCCCTTCAGCACCTCTTAAAGAACATGGCCAGCCACAGACACACCTCCCATTGCCTACAGCCATTCATACACAGATCGCGATCAACCTGGGCGTTTTGGATGCTTGGGAATTTGTTTTGTATCCCACGCAGCCTATAGAAATAAATTATTTTCTTCCAGCACCTGAGAGATAGCGCAGTGCAATGTTGTACTGGCTTGATGTCAGCTGGGCACCGGTTCAAGTCCCCCACAGGGATGAAAAAAATAAGAATTATTTTAAAAGTTGCCGCCCCGGAACGGTATTCCCAACGGGATGAAAAAAATAAGAATTATTTTAAAAATGTGCCGCCCTGGAACGGTATTCTGGGTCTCAAAAAGTAAGGGAACGATTCAATTCCAGAACACTTTGACCTCTGATTTTAACAGTAAAGCTGCGCAAGGTTTAAGAGTTTTGGTGCATTTCAGTGGGCAAAAATGACAGGCTGCACCAGGGATAAAAATGTTTTATGGGGACCCTAACACGTTTTACGGTTTGCTTGGGGACAAATGGGATACTTACAGAATTTCTGAAGCCTCACTGAGTTACACCAGTCTCTTTGTGTATTGGTGGGACTCATAAAGTGAAAAATAGAAACATGTGCAGTAGTGACATGAACTACCTAAGATTGCTATCTATGGCCTTGCTGAGGTCATGGATAGAGTAGTCCATCATATGCACAGTACTGACTAGCAGTCCCTAGTGTCGTGACACTACATGGCATTGTTCAGATCCAGACAAGGCAGGACATTAGTCCGTGCGCGTTTGGGGCCGGCCGTTGTCGCACGGCGCCTCGGGCGCAGTTACCCTTTTGGCGCGCCCTATTGCCCGCTCGCAGGGAGTTATCAGCGCCGCCCATAGTAAATGGACACTTTATTCACCTTAAGTGAGGTGAAAACACTCGGTTCACCCATAGGTTGCTGTGTCTATCATGTCATAACATGCAGGACACAGCAACACATGTCTGAGTGGAGTATTCAGTTAATGTATCATATACCCGTGCCACCACGCAGCCGCCCTCAGACCAATGTCCATGCCCCCCAATACATTTCCTCGACTCTTTCTCTCCCATCACACACTTGGAATTCCTCTCACTCGTAGCAGTCAGCCGCCAGGCTCCCCCGAGGACCCCTGCCCACCTTCACTCCTCAAAATCATCCTAACCTCCACCTTTGCAGGTAGTGTTGCTCGCACAATCCTTAACCACTCACGCACGTCTGTATCTTTCCCGTATGCCCTTAAAACATCCTATATCAATCCGATCCTTAAAAAACTGACACTCGACCCACTTCCCCCCAGAACTACCGGCCTATCTCCAACACGCGCTTCATAGCCAAAGTCATGGACTGAGCGGCTTACAAACAGCTAGGCCAATTTGCCGAAGCCAGCAACCTTCTAGACCCTATACAATCAGGCTTCAGACCACTAAAGGGAACAGAGTCTTCCCAAGTCTTCATCTGGGAAGATTTAAAAAGAACGGCCGATGCACAAGGCTGCACGGTTCTCAGCGTTCTGGACCTCTCTGCAACCTTTGATACCATCGATCACATCATCCTACTAGACAGTCTACAATCACTTGGAATCAGAAACACAGCCCTCTCATGGATCTCCTCCTTCATCTCAAATTGATCACAAATCGTGCACCTCCACCAGTTCACATCCAAATCACGACCAGTTAGTAAAGGTGTCCCACAAGGATAATCCCTATCACCCCTAATCTTCAACTTCTACCTAAAACCCCTTCCGGTGATCATTCGCTTGTACAATCTTACCTGCTACAACTACGCAGACGACAAACGACACCCAGATCATCCTCAAAATCCCCAAAACTCAAGGCTTCGGCAGCCCGGACCTGTCCTCTTACCTCTCAGATAGTGACCACTGAACGACGACCAATCACCTCATCCTCAACCCTGGGAAAACTAAAATCCTAGTTTGCAGGAAAACAGCCCTTCTCCCCCAACCAATCCCGTGGCCCAACCCACTAGGACAGGCACAGGCAATTTCTAACGTGGTAAAAAACCTCGGATGCACATTGAACTCAGACTTATCCCTCACCCAACACACCACTATCATATCCAAAACCTGCTTCTTCCACCTACGGATTCTCAGGTGTATTTTCCCTTACCTCACATATTCCCACCATTTTTTGGCCATCAACTCCATCCTCCTGTCCTGCCTAGAGTATGCAAACTTCCCCTACTTAGAAGCCCTGGCATCTCTACTAAGGAAACTCCAAAGAATCCAAAATGCGGCAGAACCCCTACGCCATAACCAACCCACCAGAGAACACATCAGTCCTACTTTAAGAGTGCTCTATTGGCTCCCGATTGGTCGTTGCACTACCTTTAAAGCCATGTGCATCACCCATTGTGCATTCCACAACACCGGACAGGAATTCATCCGAGACAAAATCGTTCCCTACCGACCCTCTAGTAATCTCAGATCTCCCACAGCATTTCACCTATGATCCCATCACACAACTCCTCCAGATTGGGCGGTTCCTCCTTCTCCGTCCAAGCTCCAATCATCTGGAACTCCCTACCACTACATATTCGCAACATAGAAAACCACCTAAAATTCAGAAAGGCCTTAAAATCCTGGCTTTTCCCATTATTGCCCTGAACCCTTGTACCTCAAGACTACACTGCTGAAACCAAGATCCCTTGCACCAGTTAAACCACAGTGGCCGGTGGCTTTCACGGTGGCTCACCTGACACATTTCACCCAATGCACAACATCATTCAAATCCTGGCAAAGACACCAGTGAAGCCAGCAGTTTTCGCTGTGGCACACCACAACGAAGTCATCCGCGCAAACTCCCTTAGACCATTGCTCAAGAGAGACCACAAATAATTAGACAAACAGACCAGGGAAGCTTGCAGCCCTTGCTGAGGCACACCGCAATAAACTCACCCGTGCTTAGCGCATTGCGCAGACCCTCGCACTACGCACTAGAGAGACCATGAATGAGACCATGCCGTCCGCAATGGACAAAGATTGCTCCAGCCGAACAACTCCAAAGACTACGGTACATATAACCTTGAAGAATACGGTACGTATATCTTACACCTCATCTGTGGACACAGGCTGCAGGCACGGCCAAACATCCATGTACCATAGAATGCAACTACGGCTATGCTTTCCGGTCTAGCAGCACATATAGCCTTAACACTGAAACACCTGACGTGCCTCCACACCTCTGCCACTAGCATACAGCGACTGCCTACGAAAAGAAATTTGATATAGCCGGTGGCACATCGACTCTCTCAACAATAGCACTGTACCGCAACCTCCAACAGCACCCACCCACGTGCCTGGCCTCTTTCTGGGCTGCTTAGTCGAGCCTAGCAGATACCCAAGTCCTAGACCGGCAAAAATGCACACATACATCTCCTAACCCAAACCTCTTAGAACTCTCCAGCATATTGACTACAGTCACCGAGGGTGTTCCAACTGAAAAAAGCACATTGAGGCCACACGAGTGGGGAAAGAGCGCTATATAAATAACCAAATACAATACAATACAATACAATACAATACAACGTGAATGGAGCTACCATTTACTAAGTGTGCCGTGTATCCTTAAATATAATGTCATCCTAAAATGGCACCCTAAAAGGGTAACTGTGTCCAAGGCACCATGCCAAAACATCTGTGGCTCCCAAACACTTGTGCCGAAAGGGGGAGCACTGAGATCTAGGAAGAAGTAGATAGACTTGCAGGCAACAAATCCTTCGATTCAAATAGTCTTGCTGCTGCCCTCAGCTGAATTAAATTCAGAGTTATAATATAGTGCTTCAAGAATTACTAGGAGTCCTGAACAATGTTATAATTTCTATTTTCTTATTTCAATTTCTGATTCTTAATGTTTGGTTGTAATAGAATTAAAAATGTTGCAATTGATGATAGACGTGTTGACTCACAGGCAACATAGCCATCTTGTGGCCAGTCCAAGTGTGTCTTTGGCTGACGTACTAGATCTGGCGGACAGATTTTAGTGCTGCAGTGACACTCAGTTGTCAATTAGTGTATGGCATATGTGAGAGCACAAGCAGGCACGGACAGCAGTAGCATCTGGTGGCCAGTCAAAGTATGGCATTGTTAGGTCCTGGAGGATGTAGACAGACACTGGTGCCTCATTGCCACCAAGTGGGAAGAAAGAATGTGGCATTTTAATGTTCAGGTGGTTCAGAAAGATATTATATGCAGCATTAGTACCCGGCGGGGGGATTGGGCAGCCTCTCGGCCAATCAGAAAGCTCAGAACAGGGGAATTGGCAGCGGAAATCCCCCCGCTTCAAGCTGCCTCCCGGATGGAGGCCGCCATCTTTCCCTGTCAGGGAGAACGAGGTAAGTGTGGGCCTCTTCCCTCCAGCCACAGAATTCCCTCCCCACTCCCAACCCCCACTTCCCTTCTTTAAAGTCCATTTCGGGATCGGGCGCGCTGCGAACACTTCTGTCCCCAGCGCGTCTACTCCCAATCTGCGACAGGCCATCATGGAAAGGAAGAAGGGACTGCAGGTAGTCCCTTCTCACCTTTCCATGGCGGGCATTTTTTTGTTTAATTTTTTTAGTGGGCGCTATGGAAAGAAAGAAGGCACTACATGCAGTCCCTTCTCCCGTTTGCATGGTGGCCATTTTGTTGTTTACTTTTTTCAATAGCTGCCATGGAAAGGGAAAACAGACTTCCCTTTCCCTTCCCCAGCAGACCCCCGGGCATTACCTGAAGTAGTAATGCCCCCCTGTTCGGGGCTTATTGCTTAATTGGCACCGAGTGAGCTTATAGCATTTTTGAAGTTCTGGGGCAGCGCTGTAAACAATCTCACTATAGCTTCTGCGCCACCATGAAGAAGAACAGACGGCCTTGTAAGAAGCAGCAACACCTACTGGACAACCATTGCATACCATTGATGAGGTCCTGGAGAGGGGGGGGGGGTGAAAACAATACCGGCAAAATGACAATGGCGAAGTGTGCCTTAAAGTTTGCTGTGTCCGTTCAGTGAAAAGGTTACCGCGTGGCAAAACCGCTGAGCGTGAAACCCCCAAAAATCACATTTCACTCATGAATTGTTTTTGGGATGTTGCAGCAATTTCACGCATAAAATTACTCTGAATTGCAAATATTTTGCACAGGAAGCAGCCTTGAAACTTCCTGTGAAACGTCCACATAAGGAATATACGGCAATTCGCCCACCAATGATCCTGGAGACAGCAGACCCCTGTTCCACCACACTGACCAACGAGAGAATGACACCGACCAAAGTCTTGGAAGAGGGTGCAAAATGGCTCCTTCCCACTGTCCGCTACACAATGGCGGGTATCCATAATAATAGAGCAGTCATCGATGAAAATCCACATAAGGTGTGGCGGTCTGGCCTCCACAAGATGTCACCCAGAGCACTCGGCGTGCAGTAGTCTGACTTCCCGCGGTGTCCAGTCATTTGGTCGACTGAAAACTGGTCGAATGACATTTGGTCGACGCAATTTGGTCGAAAACCAAATGGTCGAATTTTTTTTTTATTTATATATTTATTTTTCGGGTTTTCGTTTTGTAAAAAAAGGGGTTTTTAGAGAAGAAAAGGGGGTTGGGGGGGGACCCCCCCAAAAAAAATAAAAAAAAGGGTTAAAATAAAAAAAAAATTCGACCATTTGGTTTTCAACCAAATTGGTTCGACCATTTGTCTGGTCGACCAATTTTTTTCGACCAAATGTCTGGTAACCCCTACCGCCACAGGCCTGCACGCCTCTTCCACAGATCTGCCTCAGTCTATATAGAGATTTTCGCGTCTCAGCGGAAACATTTTCCAAATTGCTGCAGCCCTGGAAGCCGTTAAAGTGCTGCGTTTACAACAGAATGGCATAAATCAGCCCTCTCAATATTTAGCACCGCAGGGATGCGAGATGTATTAGCATCTGATTAAAAGGGCACCCTGGCATGGCGGCTGGCAACGAATCGAGCAGTTTAATGGGAGCTGGTAAACCTCCAGACCCGCACTTCGATCCCCTCGCTGGCCCGCACGCTGGCTGACAATGATGAGGATGTCAGGCCGCCTTGGCCCGGATTTCAGCCCCTCGGACATGGCGCCGGTTTGTTGTCAGGAGTGTTGCGTCAAAAAAAGAAATAACTGCACCTTGTTAGCCATTCTGGAAAGTACTGAAAGTTTTATACTCTTTTGTCGTAAATGCCCAAGTAGCATGTCAAATCATCAGGGAAAAGAACTGCCACGAGCGAGGAAGAAAGAGGACTTTGGACTAGGAGTACAGTAGCCCCTACAGCGGGAACCGTGTTCTTTTCAGTGCTAGGAATGAGCCTGTTTCTAAGCGCTCAAAATTAGAAACGTGAAGCACAGGAGGTGAAGTGGTTTGCCCTCGAAGGTCCAGTTTGAAAGCGTACATTTCACTAGTAGCAATGCTCATGTGTTGTGCATTGGTAGTGTGCGGTCTGCGCTGTTTATGATTCCAGTGCAGTCTGTGCAGTCTGCGATGGAGCAAACCTGAATGGCTCCGTAACATGAAAACCAGTAGTATTCTTTGGGATTCCATGGGCCTCAATCTGAGTGTGGAGGTAACCCTGCCAGTGCTACCGGTGGATTGTCGCCAGACTCTGAATAATTTACCGACACCTGACTTCCCGGTGCCACTGGGGGATTACAACCCCAGCGGCCCGGAAAGTCAGGCACCGCTAAATTGTATTACTGTATTACCATAGAGTCTCATAGGACTCTATGGGAATGGGGAACAATGAAGCACCGGCACCGTTGTTAACGATGCCGGTACTTCCATGATGGTCTGCCTACCATGGCTGCTGTTCCCGACACAGTCCGACCTGTGCACAGCAGTTCCGGCAGGCAGGCCTATAGTATGTCGGTCAGAAAACAACGGCAGCTTTCACAGTGGCTCACTTGACACATTGGCTCGCCGGTCCGGAAACAATGGTGCCGGTAAGCTTACCGGCACCGTTGTTTCCGGACCGGCAAACTTAGAATGTAGCCCTATGGCTTTGGAAGAGCTGAACAGTACTGAGGCAGTGGAATTCCAAGGGGGCTATGTGAAGCCTTCCTTGGGTATTTAATAGCTCTGCAGTGTTGACTATCCTGAAGAGAGCTATGCATAACCTGCAGTGCACAGATATGCCAAGATGAATAAGCAGGAGGATGCACATTGAGAACCTAGCCGCCGCTATACAATCTTCATCTGTTAGCCAGAACCCCTATGCCAAGAAGGAATGTTAGCTACAGTATTGAGGTGGATCTATGTGGTTAGTATGACCCCCAGAATTCCGCCGGCTGAAAATGCAGACTTTTATTTTTTACAACCCCCTTTACACCACATATATATGCGTGAGGAGACCTCCTGCAGTCTTCCCATACTACTATTATATCCCATACCCCCCCCTCAGATATATGTGGTGTAAGAGGGGGTCGGGAAAAAAAGTCAGAATTTCTGGATTCGGAATTCTAAGGGCGACATTTTGGTGCATTTCCTATTGAGGCTACATATACAGTCATTACGGCCCCACTGTAACATACTACACTGCATCCCACCATGTCTAGTCACACCCACCACATCACAAAACACCCTACCATGTGCCACTCACTCTAAACATGCCTTCACACTTTATCGGGCACCCCAGGAGACCTTTCAAAGATAAACTCAGGAGCACAGTCGGGCAGCTGAAGCTGCTATGCATGTTACACACTAGACCACCTCACACCAACTCCTATGGGATTCAGGAGGCCCCAACACTGATTGCTCAGAGCCAGTGCAAAAAGTTCCATATTATGCACAACTTACACCAGCACTGACACCCAGGAGGCATGAAAGTTTCAAAGCCCGACTATCCTGTGCCAACTATCCAAACTTGCTACCCATTCAATCCAGTCCGAGAAATTCAATTGTTACTTCCCTCGCCGGAACCTTTGGGAACAACCCCTTCCTGAAAGAAGCCCCTAGACACTAGAGTAGGAGAGGCCCCTGATACACCAAGTCTGGGAGGCCCCAGCCCAGTCCTCGCCCATCAGGGCGAAGCTGGGCCGGGGTTTGCAGCACGAGAAGGAAGCGCTCAGTTTAACGTTTAACATGCCACTTTCAGCTTCAACACTTTCTCCTTCGGCTTCCTCACGGCTCATATACAGGAACCAGGAAGCTCTCCCAGTTTCCTGATTCCTGTTTTTGAGCAGCACAGAGGAGCCTATGGTGGCCTGGATTGATGGCCCAAAGCTGGAAAAACAGGTAAGAAGGCTTTTAAAAAATAAAAAGTGATGTGTATTTTGCACGTGTGAAGTGCGTGTCAAATGTATGTGCTATGGGTCAGTAAGTGGTGGGTTAATGAGAAGAAATGTGATAGTGTGCGTGTTCGAATTTTCTGGGTCGGTGTGTGCCTGTTTTGAGAATGCAGTGAGAGTGGATGTAAGAGAAGGTGTATGACTCAGTGACTGGTGGGTGAATGAGTAGGAATGTGATAGTGTGTGTTTGAATGTTCTGGATGGGTATGTGGCTGTGTGGAGAATGCAGTGTGAGTGGACTTGAGAGAAGGTGTATGGGTCAGTGAGTGGTGGGTCAAAGAGTAGGAATGTAATAGTGTGTGTTTGAATGTTCTGGGTGGGTGGGTGCATTCCTGCTTGTAGTATGCATTACAAGTGGACGTGAGCAGTTTATGGGTCAGTCATTTGGTGGGTGAGTGAGTAGGAACGTGTGTGTGTAAGGAATTCGACCACCCACACGGGAAGAGTGCGCTCGCCTGGGCTTTTTTTGTTTGTTTCAAAGAATGAATGATGATGCCATTCCCGTGCACATTTTCCATGCTCACCGCACAGCAGAAAAATAATCATGTACTCTGGGAGAACACAGTTTACCAGCGCCACCCTCCCCTGTCATGTGTAGCTGACACCTGACAGCCATGGGTACATCAAAAGCCTTTGGCCATGAACAGCCTGATTAGAATTTCAAGGCCCCATGAATTTGCATCTCTATTGTCAAACTTTGCTGGTGGCAGCGAATACTGAAGAATGTTAATTAGCAGGCCTCAGGGAATGCCTGGGTGCAGGAAGTGACAATAGACACCAGACGCCAACACCTCTTTGTAATGCAACATGTCAACTTGGTACTAACACCCCTCCTTGGTATGAAAGGGCAGTGAATGTCCTGTCTGGAACCACTCCTTTCAAAGAAGAAGAAGAATGTACATTGAATTGAAGGAGACAAAAGTCTGCCTGCAACCCCCTACTTCAAAGGAGGCCCATGTTGTGATCAAGCGCTGCATAGGGCCCAGTTAATTAGAGAGACACTTTGATGTACAGCAGACAGGAAGATGGGTGGGACTTAGAAGTATATGTTGTCATCCTTCCCCTGTCTGTTTCCAAGCACCCTGGTTCTGACCTGAAGCATCACTGAAGATTGTTGGTGGAGACCCAGGATTGGCTCACTTAAGTAAGACTTGGCCTACATCAATACCTGGACCCCATTTGGCTTTCTAAGAGGGCCGAGCCTCTCACTGATCAGATCACCTGAAGACTTTGCAAGGAGTAAGAAGAAGGACTCATTTGGACCTGAGTTGACGGTACAGTCTACCTTACATCTTCCACCAGTGAATGAAGGACAGGAGTTGCAAGACGGAAGCAAGATCCCTCCCCTAAACATCTCCCAGGGAACAGAGGGAGATACCAGACTCAGAGGACCCGTCCAGCAGCTCCAGAACCAGTACCCAGCCAGCACACAGCGTGTCATGCTAGGTTCTGACAGCAAGCTTCCTAGGCGGGAAATGACAGAGAGTCTCTGGACAATGGACAAGGCCATTGCCTGCTAACACCCTCCTGAGCTTTGGGCTGTTCGCCTTGAAAGGGCACAAGCTCTGCAAAGAAGCTAGGAGGAGTGCCACATAAGCATCACCCAGCGTCCATCTTTTTTAGGACAATTTCGAGACAGTCGAGTCCTCGAACCGCATCTGGCTGCACCGCTGACTGTTGTCACACTGCAGTCGCCACAGCCGTCCGAGGTGCCTCGACCAGCATTCCAGATCCGCCAACCAGCACAGAGACCACGATTATTGGCCCTGAGCCGCCGTGTCGATAGCCTGCAGACATCAACCCAGCCTCGCTTGCCGAACTGCCTGCTGCCTGGTACCCACAGCTGTCTCCCGCCACTAACTCTGTCTCACGGGCTGCGAAGCACCCTGGAACCACCTTGATGCTGTCGAGGACCAAGAACTACTTCAGCACCAGGTACATTGCGATTTTGCCCCCCTGGACCTTCTCCGAAGGCCCCTAGGGACAATTACGACCCCTTGCCCAAATAATCTTGAATTATAAGACTGATTAGTTTACCAACTACCCTCCTGTCAGTATCCAGAGTGCATACCTTTCCTTTGTGAAACTGTCTGTCCTCTGTGTTCCTTTACAGTGGAGTTTGTAATTGCAGTGTACTAGAACTGTCTGTTGTAGTGATAATAAAGTAGATATTTTTATACAATCTTGTCTGGACAGTCCCTTTTATCATTGGGTAATAATTGTATTTTTGCTATGTTGCAACTAAGCAACGTGACACTAATTTGCTGGGATAAGCTTGCCATTCCATCCACGTTGCCAAAAATTGGACAAGGAGGTCTTATAATGTACTTGTATTCCAATCTGTTCAGATCCCTTCTGATGTACTAGAGGTGTGGGGCTGATTGATGGTTTAGAAACCGAAATTCATCCCTGGACCACTGGTGCCCCGGAAGTTGATTCGTCACAGTGTGTTTGTGAATGTGATGGGGGTGTTCCTTTATTGACTTTGCATGTTTTACTGGTATTTTTGGGCAAAGCCAAGTTCATGTGTGTCATTACCTGGCTAGACTGGCTTTTTGTCATTTCGGTAAAGCCATTCTGGCCATTATGTACTGTGGCATGCCTTTTATTACTCAGCATCTTTCATGAAGCAAGCAAGATATGTAGTATTACCTTGCTAGACTGACATTTTGGTGTAGCAGCCTGTATATTTCTTACTGTAGCATGACTTTTTATCAACTGAGCATCTATGGTGAAACAAGGATGAGAAGTGTTCTGGCCAACAATTGAACCAGTTTGGGCATGTTTTTCTATTGTGACATGTCACTTTAATAGCCAAACCAATCGGAGTATTTTCTTACATAGGGGTACTGGCATATATTGGCAGAGCCAGCTTTGTGCCTAGTGCCATTAATGATACTATAAAAAAACATCTAAAAGTGAACAGGAATTCTGATATGGCAATATTAGCATATGCTGGTGGAGCCAGCATGGAAATGTAAGGGCACAACCAACATGACATTGTTTTTTATACTGGCATATATTGCAGGGACCGGCATGACAATGCATTGGGAAATGCGCTTGTGCACTTTTGGTGACTTGCATCTATTGTACTTTTTTCGTGTGTTACCCTACACCCAACAAAAACGATTGCAAACTGTCTGGCCTTTTTCCAAAATTTTCACAGAAAGTGTGCTGTGTAATGCACCCTTTTAACCCATTATTCAAAACATTTTGTCATGGGAGGGGGAAGAATCCCCCCGATCCTCCCAAACCCGTTTTAGTTAGTTCTGGCCCCCTCACTATGCTTGATCACATCACATACCTGTGGCAAATATTTACACCCTCCAATAGAAAAACTCACCAAACACCACTGGTGGCTGTTATATTTGGGGACCAGGCACCACCCCCTTCTTTCTACCCTAGGTGAAACATTTGAGCTTTGATTACAAAAATGTGTATCTCTTTCATTTGAAGTAGTGCATGCCCCTGCAGCAGGAAAATCTTCATGGACATTGCACAGACGTGGTGGTCCGGGCCGGGCCGGCGTGTAGTATGCCCTGTGCTTTGTTAAGGAGCTTGGGGGTGGGGTAGGGCCCCCAAATGTTGCGCTATGCCACTGATTGGGCTTTGCTCACCTTGAACGCATTTAAGTGTGATGAGAATGGATGAGAGGGGCTGCAAACTCGACCAGGACCCTTCTCTGGTGCAACACTGTTTAAGAGAATAAGTGTTGGACACGGAGTCTGAGAAGTGAGAGAGCCATGGAGTGACACACCCGTTCCAACCCTCCCCACTGAAATTCCTACTTGGAAAGGGCTTTGTGGAAGCTTCATTCACGGGCCAGTCCTGTGGGGGGGGGATCATTGAATAACACGCCTCATACATAGAGCTCTGCATTAAGTCACACTCTTGCGGGAAGTGCAGCCCTCCACTCCTCACACCTCACCCCTTTAGAAAAGATTGAAGAAGAGTCATGTATCAAAGCCTAGGACATTGAGGTGTTATGTTCGGCTCTGGGTTGTGGGGAACAACATGTGGTTGCTTGTCACATAACCTAAAGAAAAATGCACCCAGAAAAAGATGGCCTCAGCTTTACACCCACACAATAGGTTTCTTGTATCGTAGTGGTAGCTGACTCATAGATACATTTATAACCAGGGAATTTTGTTGATACTAAATCCTGGTCAATGATTTGATTTTCAGGCCTTGCTCATGCAGCATTTTGCTCCTGGGTAAACAGACAGCGCACGCCTCACAAGGTCAGTGCTTTTTTTGCTTGTTTAACACATCAATGCCACAGATAACGAGTACTTCTGTGTCCATTGATCTATAGATGTTTCATACACTAGCTGTAGCCTGCGTTAGAGATTTAGGTTATGCTGCTACAAGTACTGCATTAAGTATGTTTTACATATCGGCCACACGTTAAATCTGGAAAATGACATTCCCCAAATGTGCGATCGTGGACAAATCACGCCTCCCTCTGTGCCTTTGTTCTTATATCTTGCTGAAATTAAAGCACCTGGAAACACAGGTGTTAGCCACATATGAAGGTTGTGTGCCATCACTTCCTGTGATGTCACTTGGGGGTGGGGTCAAATGACATCACTTCCTGTGATGTCATCAGAGGTGAAGGGTCATATGATGTCACTTCCAATACCCCTGGCATTTTGGTGAAATGGCGCCCCTGGACCTGGAGATGATATTCGGTCATAATAAAGCCTACAAAAAAAATGACTGAAAAACAAAGGCTTACAAAGTCAAAGACTACCCATTATATTGAAAGTAGAGAAACTTGAATTCATTGGTGAAGATAAGATCATGTGATTGCTTTATGTTTTTTGTCTTCACGTCACTACACATCCTTAAAATGTATAATGTTAGTATTTACCTGCTGTGTTCTAAAAATATACTGCAATAATGTGTATATGTTAGTCTGTTCAGTAAGAACTGACTTGGCACAGGGATCTATTTTTGCATAAATTCATAGTATTTTATATTATTTCTTCTTTTAGATGTATTTTTGCCACTACATGATATGTAGATTTTTAGCCTAATTTAGCCGGTGTCTACATTGTTAAATTATTGATGGGTTCTAGGCAATAGCCTAGTACTTTTTTTTGTTATGTGTTTGTATTATAAGATATATTTTTGGGCTCCACTTTGTTTGTATCTGGAACTTGAAGCATTAACAAAATAAATCCCCTATCATTTACCTGTGCATTAACCCCACGGGATACATATTGAACAACTCTTGCCATTAAACGGCATCAAGCAAAAATTATTTGTCAGCAAAGATTCAACTAATAAACGTTCCTAAACAAAATAGCAGCGGGTGGAAGGGGGCCTAAAGGATCAAAACAAGCTATTTAACCAAAGAGGTGCTGCTGCACTTAGTGGCAAAAAATGAAAAAAGGTTGCAGGGTCAGAAATACTTTTCCCACTTTAAAAGAAAGTTTAAGGGCCAACAAGTTGGGGGTGATCTTTTTAGGGACAAACGTGCACTTAAAATGGCATTAGAGCCAAAAAGGGTCCTTTTCGACAAAAAAGAAAAACAAAGTTTGAATGAAGCTGTTGAAAGTGAGGAATATATTGGTGTAAACAGACATCAAAAGCAGCAAAACGAGCCTTGTAGCCACAGGGAAATGAAACGTTGTGAATGCAGTGTGCAATGCCAAAGAACCTTAGACTGACTAAATAAATGCAACTGATTTTGTCGATCTTTTGGGGTTCTTTAATACTGCACTCCATGTTTTGGGCTTTACAATAAGAAAGCGCATCTTGTAGGCTTAGGGACTTTGGGTAATGCAATTCTGGTGTTACCAGTTGGGTTTGTTTGCCATGCCAGTGAACTTAAAGGCTTTTCTTACGTGGACTGGGAGCCAGGGTGGTTCTCTCCAGCTCTCTGGTACATGGAACCTCCTTGCCAGGCAGAAGAAATGTGCCCCTGCAACGCTCTTTGCTCTTTTCAGAGATATTGACCGTTTCTAAGGTACAGGCTATCACAAAGCTCAAGTCCTTCATTAGCTGCCGCTTCCACCATGCCGGTATGACGGTACCGCAAAATCAACGGATGGATTTTCCTTAGTCGCTAGGTCTGGTGAAAATCCCATTTTACTGTTCCATCAACTTTGGACACCCTTTTCTTCTAGTGTTATGTGTTTTCCCAAAAAAGTCGGACGACGTCGTACCGTGGTCGCAAAATAGGAGGCGTGCGATACATAGAATGACATTTGTCTTATTCCTTTCTTTATTTTATGAAATGGGGGCAGTGTTACCTTACAGCCTCTCCCTGGCATGTTGGAGTCTATTGCCATTCGGGTGGGTGAACTCCATATAGACGCGGAAGCCGTGAAGACCATCGGCTTGCTGCTGGCCAGCCATGACTATTTTGAGCCGACGCAGGTCATGGAGGTTGTGGCTACCCATTGGATGGCCATGGTCCCTTCATGAAGATGGATGTGGTATCCCTGATGGGAGGTGAGTGAAATGACCCCTTAAAAAGGCTTATTCCCAGGGCTTCAGGAGTTGCGCATTTCTCGGTCGCAGGTTTAGAGTCGCCGGGCCCGTATGCTGTTGCCCCACAATTCTTGCACTTGTACCTTGAACGTGCGATTGATTGATCACTTCTCGATCTTAAATAATGGCTGGGCGTGTTGGGGGGAACAACTTCCGCAGGTATTGGGGACCCTTATACTCAATTATTTTGAATTTGATACTTGATCTGAAGGAGGCCAGTGGAGACCTTTGGGCCCGTGGTGATAAGATCCTTCGTCCAGCAATGTGATATTGGACCCTCCAGAGTGTGCATGCATTTCTTGGGTGGCCGAGAATTGAGCACCTGGTGATTGGCCCACCAGAATATACTTAAGGCCTTGGTGTGTAACCCATGTATTGTTAATTTGATACTTGGTCTGGAGGAGGCCAGTGGAGACCTTTGAGCCTGTGGTGGTAAGATCCCTGTTCCAGAAATGTGATTTTAGACCCTCCAGAGCGTGCAAGCCGTTCTTGGGTGGCCTAGCACTGAACACCTTTGTGACTGGCCCAACAGAATATACTTAAGGCCTTAGTGCATTCAGTCTGGTGCTCAGAGCTCTGTATCATGTGATGAACGCTGATCCTTGCCATTTCGGAATCAGGGAGATGCTGAGCCCCACTCCTGAGGTCAAGTGAGCGCAGCCTAGAACATTAGACTGAGAAATCCAAGGTAAACTAATGACCCACACAACAAAACTACTGCCCGCCTCCTTAAACCTGGGGATGCAGAAGTGTCCTCAGTAGCGCAGCTGTGCTGATCGCGCACTAGGTCCCCAACATGCCCCAATGGCAATAGTCCTAAACCTGCGCCTGCAGCATGTCCTGCTGTCCTACTCCTACGCCCCACCATGCACCGCGCGCCCGCTTTCATGAATCTGGCCCAGCTGCTTAGCGAGAGCTCCTGCAAGGATAGCGGGCAGCGTCTGTTTCGCGCGCATCCCTTTGGGCCCACGCTGTAGCATTCCAGGGCCCACCACAGCTGTCTGTTCAGTGTTGAAAGGTTTAAAACACCCTCATTTAGTATGCTTTACTTGTACGACCTTTTATCGTCAATGTCACCAAGGGTGGATGTTTTCAGATTTTTCAGATATAATAACTCGAAATATATGAGATGTTAATAATGGGAGTGTGGTGGAGTGGAAGATTTCTGCTGAGGTGGAACATGCAAATGTTTTCTGAAGAGCAAAGACAATGCCGGTCTCTTGGAAAATGAGACTAACATATTTACAGGCGCATCATTGCCTGGGAGGATAGGCAAGCGAGTTAAGTGCTCAGGAGCGGGTCCATTTACCACAGTCATCATGCACCGGGCACTGTTGCATCTTTGGTGGCAGTGCAAGGAGGGTAATGTGTAGTGAGGGCGGGCTGGGTTATTAGAAAGATTGAAATACTCAGGGGTAAGGCCGGTGTAGCCGTTTAAAAAAAAAGGATATATTAAAATAAAAATAGGGAGTAAGAATTCCAGACCTTAAAAAGGGAGCAATGGGAGCGACCAGCAGCAGTAGACAGGTAAAATGCTATCAGCATAATTGACCTAAAAACATTTGACCTAAAATATTTGCCTGAATTTTTTTCGACCTTTTTTTCGGTCAAATTTAATTAAATATATATATATGGGGTGGGTAAGGGTATAGATTAGTTTGAGGGGCCCTGGGGGGGGGGTGTTGCGGGCGGTCTCCCCCCCCGCATTTTACACCAAAAAAAAGGTCAAATAAATTCAATCAAATGTGATTAGGTCAAATAGACCCACACCGTAAAAATAGGGGGAATAGAGTCAAAAAGTGCATTGTCGAAGGGCAGGATGGTGGGCAAAGGAGAGGGTGCCGGAGGGGGGGAAAGGGAGTGCCCTCCTGAAGTTAGACTGGGGTTTTCCAGGAGTTAGCAGAGAAGCAGCAGCGGTGTGGCAGCGGCATCAGGGCGCTGCGCAAAGAAGATCCGTGACAGGGTGGGACGCGGTAAGTTGACATTGGTCAAAGTGCTCATCTCGGGCAGGGAATCAGCCTGCACTTTAAAAGTTCAAATTCCCAGCAGAGCTCACTCGGCCCAGTGATGGACTGAGTATCACTGAATGTAATGTTGATAGTACCTTTTATTGCAACCCCTTAAAGGAGGAGGAGTCTGGCATGCCGTGCTATAGAAAGATGCAATATTCTTATCTTATTATGACTGGGTCTTGTAGAAATATGGGGCAATAAAGGGGAGAAGCTTTAGTAAATAGAGTGACTGGACAAGGCAAACGAGAACTATTCATAGTTTATATCTAACACACATGGATCACGGTGTCAAAGTCTTCAAGTGGTTAATCCCCACAAATGCCCTTGTCAGAGAATGGAGGCCAGTACTTGGGAGATCGCTGAGAAAGGGCAGCCCCCATCTTAATGCATGAAAACCAGAAGGAGAACTTATCACCTACTAATGTACCTCACCGGCCTCATACATAAACCTGACCTCACCCTCTGGATCAAAGTACTTGCCATAGACAGCCCTCAAGCATCCTTCTCCATACTGTGCCCATAGTTACTGTGAATCCTTGCCACATTTTCTATTCCCGGGCAACATTAAGTGTTTTACTGACCTCTGCAACTGTTTTCGCTCCCCACTCTGCTTCTCTGCTCTTTTCACTTTTTTTTACTCTCTGTTCTGTTCTCCTCTCCCTCCCTTTCTCTCTCTCCACCACCTTTCCTTACTTTTTTCTATGCACTTACTGTATCAGAATTGTCCCTGGAGCCAGTATGATAGTAACAAATGTATGTCTACCCCCCTTACTTGACATTCTCCCCCTCCCCCTCCAGCACTAATTGAAATGTCGTCCGGCCTTGTACGATAGCCGTTTGTTTTGTTCTTCTCCCTCCTTTTTCCTCCTCTCTCTCTCACCTCGTGTAATTCTCCAGCTCTACCAGAAATGTCATCAGGCATAGTACGATAATCACATGTCTGTTCCCATTTACTTCATAGCTGTGTCTTAGCACTTGCTAAATGTCATTAGGCCGAGTACGATAGTTCATTTCACATTCTTGTTGTTCATGGCCTGTAAAAATGTTTGTATTTTCCCTTGTTCCCTCCCTTGTCATGAAGCGCTTTGAAACACATTGGACCTCATTATAAATCAGGCGGTCTGGAAATAACGGTGGCGGTAAACCCGCCGCCACCGTTGTTTCCGGACCGCCTGATCCAGACTCCTGCAGGCGGGAGGTGATGTTCCTGCCAGGTTTGACCTGGCGGGTTTAACACCGCCCGCCTGCAGGTGGACGAGGAAAGACCGGCATTCCGCCTCCGTGATTCCCGGAAAACCGGGGTTGTAATGCCCAGGTAATTCCGGGAATCACGGAGGCGGAATGGTAATAAGAGTCCGGCGGTAAGCGAGGCGGTTTTACCGCCTCGGTTACCGCCGGACTCGTAATGAGGCCCATTGTGTATAGGCGCTATATAAATAAATGATTATATCATATCAAACCATTAAAGTCCGGAGGTTTCACCACAAATCCTGCCTACCCTTCACAAAGCACATCTCTGCCATCACAGAAGCATGAAACCAACTACTCCACCTCCTAAATCACATCGTTCCCCTTGGTCACTTTCATACCACAGACCGGGCACTGGTACTCTCCAAGTTGGACTATGGAAACACAATCCTCGCTCCGCACCCAACAACTCTCTGCCCCCTCTGCAATCCATGCAGAATGCAGGAGCAAGACTCATTCTACACTTACCCAAACACTCACACATCACCTCAGCGCCCTCTCAGCTCCACTGGCTACCAATGCCACGGACAAGTACCTTCAAAGGCCTCTGCATCATTTACAAGCCGGCCACCTCCAAACCCCACCTTACCTCCACAACAAACTTACACCCATCACCCCAAGTCAACAAAAATCTCCCACGCATTGCAAACTGCAAGCTAACCTGCACACAAAAGCACGCTTTCACCAATGGGCACCTAGAGACGGTAACACCCACCTTCGAAACCCACCCACCTCTTTCTCCCCTCCAGATCCAGCCAGACCTCACCCTTTGCTCTCCTTTATCATGATCTTCCTGTACTCTTCTGAAAATGGCAACGTCCTTCTCTCCTCCACCCTTTGAAATCAGAGATCCTCTGGTTGGGTCCAGCACTGTATAAAAGTTTACATTTCTTTAAAAATCGCATTTTTTTAAAAGAGTGCACAGTCCCCCGCAAGAATCCACCCAATGGATCCCGCTACGTCAGCTTAGTGGGGAAGGAGGTGTGGTCAAAAGGGCGCGATGTCCCACACACGGAGGGCATGCCGAGGAACAATCGACTGTGGGAAAATAAATATTGGCCCAATTGAAATTGTTTACAGGAGCAGATATCCCAACAGGGCCTTTTCTCATCCTATGGGGTGATGTAGATGAACACGAGATGTGCACTGCGATAGCCAACCCCCGCGATAAGCAGATCAATAGCATGGATTGCTGTCAGCACCAGGATGTCGATAGGACGAACCCTGACACTGTCGTCTACCTTCCGTCTTGGACAGCAAGTGGTTGGGCCAATTCAGCACAGAGATTTTCACTTGCAGATTGGTGCACAGTGGCTTCTGTGCATGGTCCAGTGGGTGTTAATGGCTTTGCAAATCATAACCGGACTCACGCATAATTTGACCTGAACTTGTCTGTTGCAGTACTTGTACTTTGACCACAAAAAAGGTATGGGGTGTGCCAAGGTTGTGTGATGTGTTGCCTCAGGACGCGCCTTTAAAAATTACTTCTTAGACATGTAAGTTAAACTGAGAGGTGGGGGACAGACCAAGAGGGGGAGCGTATGTCATGTCATGGACGAAATCCTAAGTGTTGCCCTCTTGTCCTGTTGCTCAACCTTCCTGCCTCTTGCTGTCTCATCTGCCTGCAGACTGCTCGGTGTCCTTCCCTAGTGTTTCCCCTCACCACTACCACTCCATGCTGCTCTCTGCCTCTCCTATCTTTTCTAACTGCTTCTCTATTGACTAACCTGCCCTTCTCATGAAATCTGGTAGGAAAAGTTTAAAAGGATATCCTGGTCTCAAACCCAGGCCTCCCTATCGCTGACACCTAAACCAGTGCCAACCTCCAAGGAAACTCTCACCAACATCCTCTTTGTGGTTCCCTCGCCAGAACTATGGACCCTACATATGGTCTGTGTGCTCTCTCCTTTCTCTTCTTCTCCCATTAATGGTGGCACCCGGTGGGATGCTCTCCTGTCCTCCTTCCATTCCTCTAAGGTCATCATTAATGTTTATTCAAATGGGACCGGCCTGGTCCAAGGCCCGCAGGCCAACCTTCACCTCTTTTATAGACGCTTCCCGCGTCTCATCAATTTCCTTTCTTCTCCTGCTGTCCCCTCTCCACCCTCCACGGCTTCGCTTCCCCTGGCTGCCTCCTCCTTGGTTACCTTACCCCCTCATTCCCTCTCTGCCACCCCTCAGGCTCCTTCCACACCTCCGCAGGGCGTACCTCTGATCTGTACCCCTCCCCAGAAGTCCTTCAAAGATGGCAACCTTCTCCACATTGACACTCTTAACTCTCGCTCAGCTGTCAAACACTCCTCCGACATCTGCCGCCTTCTGGAAGAACTTGACCTAGATGTCCTCGGCCTCACTGAGACATGGTTCACGGCCAGCTCTGTCATTAGCTTTGACACACTCCTCCCTGACGGCTACAAGATACTCTCCGTGCCCAGGTCAAATCGCTCCGGAGGGGGTGTAGCCCTGATATTTCCCGAGTGGATTCCTGCCTATGTCATTCCTACGCAGGCCTACTCCTCTTTTGAATGCCTCGTCTGCAGGCTCGCTCTCTCTCCTAGCCATTTCCTCACTATGGCTACTATCTATCAGCCACCTGGTCAGATCTCCTCCTTCCTCTCTGAGTGGGCGGACCTCTCCTCCTCAGTCCTGGCCTCGACCACTCAACTCCTCCTTCTTGGAGACTTTAACATCCACCTGGATGCCTCCTGTCCTCCCTCTGGACTCTTTTGCGACCTCTGCGACTCTCTCTCACTCACTATTCTCCCCTCTGGCACCGACTCACTCTGCAGGGCACACGCTGGATGTTCTGATCTCCTCAGACCTTCCCCTTTCTGTCCCTCTCACCACTTATCTCTCCTGGAGTGATCACTTTCTCCTTTCCTCGTATCTCACCCTCCCTACTCCTCAGGTCAAGCCACCTCCATCACTGCCGCCCACCTTCTCGGTCATCCGACCCATGAAGCGTGTATCAGTTGAGGCTTTCGCCACCACTTTCTCACACCCCCTTCCCGCTGGCTGACTCTCACCCTGACACAGCCCTCTCCACGCTCCACTTTGCTATATCTGATATTCTTGATATCCCTGCCCCTGTCATGAGGATCCACCTGAAACCCAAAGCCAAGTGCAACTCCTGGTATGACACAGACCTCGTCACCCTAAAACGCAAGGGTGGCCGAGAGGAAATGGCGTGCTTCTTGTACATCTTCTGACAAACTGGCCTGCCGCCTGCTCCAAAGGCAAAACTGACTCTCTGTCCTCACCAAGAAGAGAGCTCATATCCAAGCCCGCATCTCAGCAACATCTAACAACTCGGCTGAACTCTTTAAAATCTGCAAGGAATTGGCCAATCCTGCCGCAGTCTCTACCTCTCCTGTCCCCTCCCAGGCCCTCTGCATGGCACTGGCTTCTCACTTCATCTCTAAAACTCAGGAAATCCTGTCCTCACTCTCCTCCTCTCCCCTCCCTCCCTCTACTCCCTGCTCTTCCTCTGGCTCTTCTGTAGCCACCTCTCCTCCCTCCTTCTCTGCCTTTCTCCTGTTCTCCACTGACAAGGATTCTAGACAAGTCCAATCTATGAAAGTCTCATCAAAACAGGTTCACCCCTGTTCCTCCAAAACCATCAAGGACCACATGGACACCCTGGCTTCTGCCCTGGCTGACTGCTGCAACCACTCCTTTGCCACCGGAGTCTTCCCATCCCCCCTGAAGCACTCCCTTGTGCACCCTCTTCTTAGGAAACCCTCAACCGATCCCTCCTGCCCGGGTAACTATCGCCCAATCTCTATCACTCCCTTCCTGGGCAAGCTCCTGGAGAAACTGGCCATCTCGCAGCTTAATCTTCACACGGAATCCGTTGGTTGTCTTCATAACCATCAGTCTGGCTTCAGAACTGCCAGAAGCACGGAAACTGCTCTCCTGAACATCTGCGAAGACCTGCTCTCCAACCTTGACTCTAACACCCCCTGTGACCTCATTTTGCTTGATCTCTCGTCTTCCTTTGACACTGTCAACCATGCCATCCTGCTAAACTGTCTCCGTGATAACCTAGGTATCACTGGTCAGGCCCTGGCATGGTTGACTTCCTTCCTCTCAGACGGACCCTCCCAGATCCAACTTGGGTCCTTCCTCTCTACTATCTTTTTCTCTACCTGTGGTGTCCCCCAGGGGTCTAACCTCTCTCCCTGGCTGTTCAACCAATACCTGGCACTCCTTGCCCACCGCATTGCCGCTCTCTACCCCAACTTCCAGGGCTATGCGGATGACACTCAGCTCGTTTTCAGGCTACCTTCAGCCACCTCTTCTCCGTCCCTCATCTTAGACTGTCTGTCTGCCATCCAGGAGTGGTGTGCCGCCAATGACCTCTGCCTTAATGCCAGTAAGACTGCGATTATGCTCATCAGCACAGCCACTCCTTCCTTTCCTGTAGCTCTCTGGCAGGCCTCTCTTCGGCTGGGGCCTCCCTCTGGAACTGCCTCCCTGAAACTTGAGGAGAACTATCTTAGGTTCCGGAAGCACTTTAAAACCTTCCTCTTTGCTTCTGCTTTCTCTCCCCCTCTCCCCTGCTGAAGCCCTGACTGACCCTATACTGCACTGGTTACCTGGCCACCCATCTGATTTCGGTCCCAAGCCCTGCCAGTTGCATGCCTGCACTGCCTCCCTGGCAACCCCAGCACCTGGAGACTGTTTTCTGCATCCCTACAGTCCCCCCACCAGCACTTTGTCTGCACTCACCCTGCACTTGCCACCTTCTGGCCGCTCTTTATTTATATTATTATTTATTATCTCATCTACTGCACTTTCCCTTCCCCCTCCGCCCCCCGCACTTACCTTTTCCCCCTTCCCTTGCACTTGGGCGATCTGAATGACACCTAGCCTAGTAGGACCGTTGTCTGTCTTCCCTCTGTTTCCCCTCCCTTGCCTCTTGGCGCCTTGAAACACTTGTGTATGGGCGCGTTATAAATGCCATATCATATCATATAATGTACAACCATTGGACTGGGTTGAAGATATTTTTTTCAATTTCAGTTTGAAATTGAAAATGCGCTTTTCTGCCACAAATCAAGTGATTTGGGAAGTGCTTTTTATCTCACTGAAATTAGAAAATCAAATTGCGTTTCATAAATATATTGATTGGTTCCAACAATAAAAGGCCAATTTTAGTGTATCAATTTGATTTTGTTAAACACATTTTAAACACATAAAAGGTTGCGGCGCCGTTAACCCCTTAACGCCTTACTACGAGGTCTCTTTTTGGCTCCTGACCGTAACGGCTGGTCTGGGCCAGCCGTTAAGGTAGGGACCCGCAAAGGGACCTTGAAGGCAATTACGGTACCGCAATTTGCGGTACCGTAATTACCGCCTTCCCCTTTCCAATTGAACCCTATGGGGCAAAAATGGGAATGGGGAAGGGCCAATGGTAAATGGGGAATTACCGCCCCGCCAAGCTTAGAATGGGGTGGTAATTCCCCATTTCACCATGGCGGAATCGTTAAGTTACCGGCATTAACCATGGCGCTAATAGCACCATTGGTTAACGCCGGGGTTGTAATGAGGGCCATAGATTTATTTTTGTTAAAAAAAGGATTTTGTGGGAGTAGGGCTTGATAGTGTAGTAGGGATTCTTAGCAAAGGGAATGTTTAACCAAAAGAATCCGAAGTAGGTTTTGATCAAATTAAGTATGAGCTGATTTAAGACTGCATTTTAAATGTGATGACCTGACGATTATATATACAATAGTTAAGAAAAATAGTTTGGGGAATAATTTGATGCGGTCGAACTGTGAATGTCACTTTTTCCCAGCGTTAAAACAAAGGGCCTCATTACGAGTGTGTTGGTCCTGTAAAAATGGCAAAAAAGATTACAATAACACCAAATCCGGCATTTTTACTGGTCTGGCACACTCCGCGTTTGCTGTTAGGGGCAGTGAACTGCTGGCAAGCCTGACCTGCCGGGAGTTGCCCCAATCACCGGCACCAGTACTACCGGTGCCGGTGATAGGGGCAAACACATTCCACGGAGTCCTATGGGACAGCATGGAATGGGAACTTACTACTGTTGATGGCACCCGTAATATCCTGTGCCGGTAACAGTAAAATGAGTTTGCTGGTAACCCGCCGGCACTAGCGGTGGGTTATCGAGAAACTCGTAATGAGGGCCAAAGTCAGCGTTCTTCTGCGTACAACAATTACACTTGACAAGATTCTGTTATAAATTTAAACCTTCTTGCCAATCCTACTCCCTTTAACAGTTATGCAAATAACCTATAATCTGACTCCTTGTTTAAAACACAGATTTAGGCAAAGCATTGTAAATTGCGCAGAGGAGCGGAGAGGCGGTGCAGCGGAGCAGGAAGCAGGCGGCATTGTGGGAAGGACTGAGTCAGCGTTGATGGCACAGAAATGGCCCCAAGGCGGCAACATTAGTGTAATCACAGAGGGGAACCGGCAGATAATGCCCCGGTAATGGCAGCTGCACTGTGTGCCGGAGCCCGCTGTGAGATTAGTCTGAAATAACGCAACGCAAACACTACAAATTGACAGAAGCTGGCACTTTCGGATCATTTTCAAAGCAACCTAAACCCTCAGATGCAATTCCACAAGCACACGCACTACCACAAAGAGGCACTTTCTTGCAACACACAGTCACAACTCCACTGATGCACTTAAAGCCGCTCCGCCACACAAACACAGAATGACAGTGATCACGTAAGTCTTGCACAGACACGTTCACACACATAAATATTTCCACTCGCCTAAAAACACACGCTCATTCAGCATGTCAATCATGTGCACTCTCACACAAAGCCACAATTTCACTCACACACATACGAATACATAATACACATTTATTTCAAACGCTCACTGGCACAACCACTATTTTGCATGCAAACGTAGGGCCTGATTCGTGGAATTTTTTGCGCCGAAAAACAGGGATTTGTGCGCCATTCTGCCCGCAAATCCCCATTTGTTAAACAGGGATTTGCGGGCAGAATGGCACACAAATCCCTGTTTTTCAGCGCAAATAATTCCATGAATCAGCCCTTTCAACACATGTCAATCTTGTGCGCGCGCACACACACACCCATATGATTATACTTGCTCAAACTCACACACCAACAAAATTTCCCCGACTCAATCAGTCACAGGCAAGCACACTCACTACACTAGGGGAGCCGAAACATCACAGTTTTGGGGAGACAGTCCCGTTTTTTTTTCACACCATGTCCCCTGTCTCAGCAAGTTTTCCTTAAATTAGTCAACTAACTGAGTTTAGGAAAAGAGTATAAGTCTTATCACTAGCAAAGCCCTACTGGCACCTGGTCAAATTCCAGGTGCTGGTGTGAGGAATTCGACCATCCGCCCGGGGAGTGTGTGCTTGTCTGGGCTTTTTTGAAATTTTGTAAGGAAATTGGATCAACCATGAATCTGCACACATTTGCCTACGCTTGCCACACAACAAACACATAGTCACGTGTACACTGGGTAGACACAGCCTACAGGTGCAGTCCTCCTGTCATGTTCAGCTGGAATGTGACAGCCACAGGCACATCAAAGCATCTCAAGAAGGGGGAAAGGGTGAAGGTGAAATCTGCCTCCTGTGGCCAGCGTCATTAACTGACAAAGGCTCCATGGATCCGCCCTCTCCTTTTTCCGCCCTGCTGATTGGCAGCACATACTGATGAGAAGTTAATTGAAGCAGGCCTGCAAGAGGCCTCATCCCAGAACTGATAAAGGACGGGATACCCAACACCCTTTTGATATGCATCTGTGTCAACCTGAAGTCAGCTCCCACCCTTAGCATCAAGGGCAATGAACTGTCATGTCTGGGACAACTGTTTACAGTATGCATCCCCGGCATGGGGACCCCCTTTCAGAGGATAGAAATATGAGATTTGATGGAGACAGAACGTCTGTTCTCGCCACAATTTCAAGGGATACCTGTGCTTTGATCAGGAACCACAGAGAGCACAATTAACTAGAGGGACCCTTTGATCCACAACAGAAAGGAAGATGGGTAGTACTTACTAGTACATGATTTCACCCTTTACCTTTCCTGTTGCAAAGCACTCTGGTTATCACCTCATGCATAACAGAAAATTGTTGGTGGGGACCGAGGATTGGTTCATTAAGGTAGGCCTAGCCTGCACCAATTACTGGGACTCATTTGGCTTTAAAAGAGGGTTGAGCCCCTCTTTTAGCAGATCATCTGATGACTTCAGATGGAGTAAGAAGAACTAATTTGAACCCTGGCTGAAGGTACAGTTTGCCTTACAGCTTCCACCAGTGAAGGAAGGCAAGGATTTCCAAGAGGGAAGTGAGATCTGTCCCCTAAACATCTCCCAGGGAACATAGGGAGTTACCAAACTCAGAGGACCCATCCAGCAGCTCCAGAACTGTTACCCAGCCAGCACACAACGTGCCCTGCTAGGTTCTGCCAGCAAGCTTCCTAGGTGGGAAGTGCCAGAGAGTCTATGAACAACGGACAAGGCCTGCAAACACCCTCCTCAGCTTTGGGGCGTCTGCCTTAAAGGACAACACAAGCCCAGAGAAGAAGCTAGGAGTGCCACGACAAGCATCAACCAGCTTCCATCTTTTAAGGACATTTTTGGGGCAGTGGAGCCCTCGAACCACGACCAGCTGCACCACTGACTGTTGTCCACTGCAGTCACTAAAGCCATCCCATACACCTCGACCAGCATTCCAGATCCGCCAACCAACACAGCGACAACGATTCTTGACCCTGAGCCGCAGTGTAGACCAGCCTGCAGTCACCGAGCCTCACTTACCGAAATGCCTGCCGCCTGATACCCGCAGCTGTCTCCCATCTTGAACTCTGTCACAGGAGCTGCATAGTGCCCTGAAACCGACTTGACGCTGTCAAGCACCAAGAACTTCTACAGGCACAAGATACATTGTGGTTCTGTCCACCTGGTCCTTTCTCTGAAGGCCCCTAGCGATATTTTATGACCCATTGCTCCATTGGTGCTGAAACCAAATAACCTTAAACAGTTATGAATGATTGTTTTATCGACTATCCTCCTGTCAGCATCCAGAGTGCATCCCCTTTCCTTCTTGAAACTGTCTGTCCTCTGCATTCCTCTACAAGGTGGGTTTTATTTTGTAGTGTGCTAGAACTGTCTGTTGTGATAATATTAAAGTTTATCATTGGGTAATAATTGTATTTTCGCTGGGTTGCAACTAACCAACGATCCATGACCTTACGGAGATAAGCTTGCCGTTCCATCCATGTTACCAAAATTGGACAAGGAGGTCTATAATTGACTTGTGTTTCCAAACTGTTCAGATCCCTTCTGGTGTACTAGAGGTATGGGGCTGATTGATGGTTTAGAAACCGATATTCATCCCTGGACCACTGGTGACCCGGAAGTTGATTCGTCATAACAGGAATAGGCAGACGATGTAACAAGAACAGCTTTTACTGCCGCTAGGAGGATTGAAGGCTCACAGATATACAATACTAGCTGTATCACTGGGAGAAAAAGAAGGTCAAATGAAAAACAACTCTGCTATACACACCCATCATTCTGCAGGCTTACCCAGTCTGATTAGTCATATTTTGGGCTCCACCTTTAAGGTTCATTTTCTGTGTTTAATTTTTCAAAATTGTACTGGTTTCACTCACCAGGAAAACACAGTGAAATGCTAATGTCTCAGACCTGCTCCTAAAGATAAAGTGCATGTTAATTGGGGCAAGCAATGGTCCTCACTATGATTGTGGTGATACACACGGCGCTAATTCTGTCAGATAAAATCAGCATTCAAGCCACAGCGTCCAGTGGAACTAGGGCCAAATTACGAGGATGAGTGTGCGCACCCCAACCATCGGCGGTAATGGGTATTCTGTCTGCAGGATGGCACGAAAAACGAACATCGATTGGCAATCCAGTTTTTATAGGAATTAGCATTGCTGCTGGAAAATTGGAGGAGTTACAGAAAAGCAATTCCGCCAGCGGAATTAGCGCCAATCAGAAACAGTGTCATTGCGGGAACCGGAAGCTCAGCGGCAGCCATATCGAAAAACACATTCCATCCTGAATCCAGCACTTCCCATAGACATCTCAAGACCAAACTTTGCAGAAGCATGCAGGGGAACAAAGGTAAGTCGAACGGTACGCAAACCCAGCTTTACTGAAGCAGACATGCAGCTCCGAGCAGATGAGGTGGCGGACCAAACAAAAGAGCATTTTGGAAGCCCTCACCGCAACACATTCATCCACTGCAAGGCCACTACGTGGAATTAAAAAAGGGACATGGTAGAGGCAGTGGCCACTGTGCAGTGAGATGTAGAAGACTGCCTTAAGAGGTGGAACAACCTCAATGCTTGTGTCCAGTTTCCTCACTATTCACCACTGCAAGATATTTGTGCCTCTAAAGGAGGCACAGTCGAGCCACTGCGCCTCACCCCCTAGAAGGAAAAAGTAGCAAGCATCCTGCACATAGCAGGGGTCGAGGGAGTAGGAGCAGCAGAGGTGGGAGCAGGCAGACAAGCCGAACCAGGTGAGCAGAAATGGACACTAGGTGGACAAGGATATGTAAAGGAAGTGCTTGAGCTCCAGGCCATCATTGGGTGACATTTCAACAGGTGCATTCTTGGAATACAAGCGTGGTCTGAAGTCAGCTCTCCCTCCATTACCTCTACAGAATGGCCACAAGCAGAGGTTCCCCATCGGTGGTCGTTGTGCACCACCACTCACACATCAACGGCAGCTCCTGGCCAAGAAACAAACAGGAAGAAGTCATTGCTAGACTCTATGATGACATTGAGACGAGGAGTGAGGGTGGAGAGATGGCATGACGGAGGGCATGGCTGTTGGCGATTGAGAGTGGAGGGAAGGCTACATCATGTTGCATTCAATAAATGGAGTTTGCATAAGAAGTAAAGATCCGGTAGCCTTTTTGGTCATGTCATAAATGTTACTACAGTGACTCCTCTATTTAGAGTGTGCAGTGTGCTTACCATTGTTCAGAAAAAAATGGTCTATCAGTTCCTGATGCCTCAAGTGACTGTTCCTTCTTTCAGCAATGCCATTCTGAGTTGGCCTGCAAGACCATGCTGCTCCCCCAAGTCTGGCTGTGCCATGTTCACCTTAGCAGGCAATGGAACATAACGCCTGATGCACATCTGATGCCGCACCACACACGCAAGGATGATCTTACCAATCTTGCACACCCTGGTCCTTCTGTGTGCCTTGTGGTGTCCCAAGGTTCCTTGTCGGGGTCATGAACCATGGCAGTTGCGGGTAACCAGAGTCACCGGCAAATCTGATGACACTGGGTCACTTGCATATAGGTAATGGTCATACTTGTCCATCCTAAGTGGCTTTGGCTTTTGACTTCCTTAAAGTTAAGTGAGTTCTTTCAAGTACCTTGCAGGGTGGTTCCTCTTGCAGTTGACAATGCCCAACGAGTTATGCCTATTCTGCTCTGCTGCATATGGGTGCACCCCCATTGTGCATCCTCAATCCCCCTGTAGATCCTACATGATACTTTGCACATAGGAGCCTATGAAGGTGTGTTCTTGTTCATTGCAGTGTATTGAATGTGCGCATATGGCGGAGTGCTCGATTAGCATATTGGTTGTCTCCATACTGTTGTGTACTAATAGGAGTGGTGAGGTGATTCCCCCTCTGCTTCCATGGGTAACCAACTGCGGCATTCACCATATATGAGCCGTGAGGGAAGGGGCATTCTAGCAATAGAATGCAATTTCACTTTTGCTGTCCTATGCATTCTGGGACATGCGATCCCTTCAGCCCAAGTGCTTCACTGTTGAGGCGGCATGGTATGGAGTTTTAGGGAGGCCACATGGGTCATGGCATGGAGTGTTGGGGAGACCATGTGGATCATGCCTCAGGGAGCTTTTTGCAACATGTGCATGGTGTATCTTTGCCTCCGCCACATCCCTTTCCCCCCAACACATTCAAATCCATATGTACCTTTGTGGTGACATGCCCAGGATCCAAGTGTGCTGTCTTCTGTAGGTGTCCATGCATGCTGGCAGGGTGCTCTTCCATAGTACCAGGGCCTCATGTGTTAAGCCAGGGAAGCAGGCGCAGCAGTAAGGTCTGTGTCGCACGGAAATTGTATATTCATAGAATGGTACTGTGTCCTACTGCAAAACTCATACTTTATTGTAGCTGCGGCTGCCCTATCTTCTGCAGGTCAATGTAGAGTAGGGGCTGCACAGTGCTTGGAAATGTGTATGGGGAAGGTGTGTGCCTTACAAACTCTGTTGGGGGCTATATGGTGCACCTGTGGGGTCGTTATCTTCACCTGGATGCACTTACCTTCACCTGTTTGGTGCACCCATTTTTTGGATGAATTACCACCGGTTTTTGGTGCTATCTTGGCAGAATTTAACCGCGTAATAGTGAGGAATACAAAATGTCTTTTGTGGTGCTAATTTCCCCAGTGGAATAAACTGTTTTGAATGAAGTAGGGGCCGGTGGAATTACCGCCAGTTTCTGTTAACTGCAATTTGGCAGAACTGTAAAAGTGGTGTTCATTCCGATGCTGCCCCTTTTTTCCATTACCGCTGTGCTCATAATGTGGATTGGTAATAGGAGTGTACCTAATACCAGGGGTGCGGTACACATTCCCAGGAGAAAAATACATGACAGCATGGACAAAGTGCAAAACATGGTTCACAAATGAAGGCACCATCGTATCTATCCGCCTCTATTCAACTCTACAAGCCTTCTCGTAATCTCCGCTCTGCATCCTCGACAACCATTGTGGTGCCTCGCCTGCCCTGTGCTTCCTCACCTTTCGGCCCCTTCTCTATTCTTGTTCCACTTGCATGGAATTCTCTTCCCCTGGAATGCTAAGAAACAGTCCACATGGATGTGTTAAAAAACAAACTAAAATCCCACCTCCTCACCTCTGCGTTATCCTCTTAATCTACCTCTAATCTGCCTTCTAGTAACATTTTTCCCTCGCCTCTAGCCTCCCTCTGTCCCTCACTTTGGCTGCCTCCAGTCTAGCACTTCACCCATCAAGGTTGGCTGCCTCCAGTCTAGCACTTCACCCATCAAGGTCACATCCCAGGCACAGCTGGCCGCACCGCCTGCCTGCACCTAGAAATGTCCAATATTGGTTGTCCTCAATCTATGTACGTCCACTTATGCATTGTCCCCGGTGACTGCTCCATTTACTCCCCTCCACAACCGGCTCAGAATGTCCCTCAAACTACCCATTGTAAGAAGCACACTGCTTCTCGTCAAATCTCATTTCTTACTTATTGTACGTTCTTTTGTGATCAAAAGAGCATTGTTCTTTCCTGTATATAAATAAAATAAAATACAAATAAAAACTAAAATAATAATAATACCAAGAGCACAGTGCATTATCAATGACTACTTCACATTGGCACGTGCTGGCTTTTCTCTTATTTTAGCTGCTCATGTAACTCTCATTAATCATTCTGGGTCACTGTTCTGTAAGTATCTCCCTTTCTGTGATGAGGGCATTTCTTAATTTTACTCTCAATCTTCTTCCATCAAGTTTTCCATCATGGTTCCTTGTTGAATTGCCACCCCTCCAGAATATGTTCTTCTGAACTGTGTTTACAACCTGGGGTTATTTACCCATCACCATAATATCTCCTCACTTCCTCATCAGTAGTCTGGTGGTGCAGCCAGGGGGTACATGCTGGCCACAGACTCCTTTCTGGCCAGCTCGAACTGCGTCATTGTTGTTGTGTTGTAACTCCTACTCCACCACTCAAGTTAAAAGTGTCTGAAAACCAAAACGTATTCACCCACACCAGCTCTGCTAGCATTGGACCCAAACCTACTGGCTCAATTAGGTGTTTGCTCGGTGACCATTACCCTCTTTAAAGACCGTCGCCCTCGGCTGGTGCTCGTCAATATGGGTAGTAGACTCCTATCACAAAATAGAGCTGGCTACTGTGGTCTCCAACACACCAACAGGTGCAAAGATGTCACTTGCTGAAGAACAAACACTAGCCTACGAGGGACTATGTCAATTAATTGAGGGTAGGGGTGCTCAGGATGAGCTTGGCAGCCTTGGCTCCCACTCCCTCGGTCTGGCACTCTCTGACCTCTCGTCCTTCTGCATTGCTCACCTAATCTGCTGGTATGGCATCCTTTCGCCGACGCCTGTTTTTACGACAGGTGTTTTGCCGCTGGAGTTTTTACGAAAAAAACTCATCTAATTTTTTTTGGGGGGGGGGAATAAAGTTTTGGGGGAAGGCAAATTAAAAAAAAATTGTAAAATGAAGGGGCTGTTTGGGGGGATCCCGCCAAAAATATATTTTTTAAAAGTTTGATGAGTTTTTTTCTTAAAAACTCCTACGGCAAAACACCTGTCGTAAACACGGGTGTTGGCAAAATATTTATTTATTTATTTTTCTATTTGAAAAGCGCCTACAGCCCGGAGGCATCGAGGGGCTGTTTCAAGAAGATGTCTTAGTTAGGTGAACAGAAGGCGTTGTGCGTAGGTTACATGGAGAAAGTGCAAAATGGAACCAATTTGCTGAGCTATGGCTCTCGCAGTGAATCATGGGGTCGCTTATTTCTCAAAAGAATGTTCTAATGCCTGGACTCGGCCACATAATTAATTTAGGTTTCCATAAATAGTTCTACATTCTAATGGTATCCTAGCGCTTTAACCTTTTGCTGGATTAATATTGTATTATCCGCAAATGTCAATGCGCTGAACACTGGAACCCTTACTACTGTTTGTTTTACAGACTGCTTTTATAAACCCATGGTTTATTTCGGGCAGATACGGCTGTGTGAGCTGAATTAAGCCAAAGCTGTGTTACCTTAGATAACAAAAGAAATGTATCTAGAGTTTTGGATGAAATGTTAACTCTGTTACAATATCGCTTGTCCTGAGAGAGAAATCGCTGCCATGTCAAAGCCCCAGTAGCCAAGGGGCCGATTCCCTAATCATGACAGTGAATGTTTTCATTTGGTGTTATTAAGGACTGGGGTTACAGCATCTGGCTGCAGTGACCTCATGTTTAAAAGGCCCACTCTAGGACCGGGTTGGGTTTGATTTTGCATTCACTTTGAACCTCTTGTGGTTTGGCACCCTCACTATATTGAATTGTGAAGGAGAGCTGACAGCGGTCCCTGACTTTACAAAGCCCTGCTCCCCCAGATTGCACTCCTGATCCACCGCTAGAAATGTTGCATCCGTGCAGCGATTCCCGTAAGTCAAATGTGGCCCCTGACTCGATAGGAGCGCCTTTCGACTTGTCCCTTCACCCTATACCTAGGGCTGACTGCCTTGGGTCTGGAGATGATTTAACCAATCGCGAAGCAACTGCGGCTTCACCAAGCCCTGCTTCACCAAGGCTGGGGAAAACCTCCTCCCAGGGCTGGCCTACCATTATTCTGGACCAGAGGCAGGAAGAGTCCTCGGCACGTGGCCATCTGATCCTGGAGAAGTCCCACTGCCTGCTTTCTCAATAGAGGCCATTCCAACCCATTGTGTTAATGAATGCCCGCCGCACTGACCACAGCCCCTATAAAGAAAGTGTCCCTTTGAGCCCCTGAGCCTTACTGTACAAGACCCTTACCTGCAGAACATCAACCTCTACCTGGTTGGGTATCTGAGTAGTGCCTGTCAGTGGGACCTTTTCTCACACCGGCATTTGCCTAAACCTTCGTCTTGAGAGGTCCAACCACGTGGATGCTGTTCATTTGGTGAGGAGTTGGTGCTACACAGTACCTGTGCTGCTCCGTAGCACCTTGAAGCCACTCCAGTGCGTTAAAAGTCCACCCCATGCCTGAGGAGCTGCAATGCACCCAGTTGTCTGGGGGTTTGAGCAGTGGGAAGGCTGTTCCTTTGTGAATTTTGCTCTTGATCCCCGTAACTAAGGCATGCAAAAGTCCTGAGCCCCCATAGGTAAACACCCGGCTTTACCATTGACTGTCTTGGCAGTCTCGCTGGACGATTAGTAAGGTCACCCGGCTTCGATGAGACCCCCAGCCAGAGTGTGGTGGGAGAACCTAGCACTAAAGCAAGACGGATTCAGCCATCCTTATTATCCACCAATGAGAACAGACCATTCCAATACTAGTCACTGCCCACAGTAGTCAAGCAGGCTATGCAAGTGAGAATCAACGTTTACTTAGTACTTTCAAACAGTGTTGACAAAATTTCCAGAATACCTGCTGTATTTCTTCTGTTGAACTGCAGATTTAACTTCACCACTGAAAACAATGGCGCGAAGGTCTGTGACAAGGAATGAGTGAGACCCGCGGGGCCATATCACCGGCTCATTTGTGGCGTGCCTTTAAAACACGCCCACAGGTTTTGTTATGGCACTTGTAGTCCTAGGAGTATAGAAGGAAAATAACACTAGCTAAGATACAGTAGTGGTAGAACATTCCTAACACTCCTGTCTCTGTGACGTAAAAAAGAAATACTTGTAAATGATGAAAGGAATGACGTTAGGTAAAAAAAATTAAAAAGTGGGCCCTCTTTTATTACCATCACTAGGTTTGTTGGGCATCAGAATTCCCTCCTTGGCTGTTTTTCTGCATGTAGATCGCTACCCTGCATCAGTAGAGAAAGACGTACTACTGGCTATCGAGTGACTTTATCCAGGTCGGCAGGGTACACCCCCTTACTACTAAGAGCGGCAGCGGCGCAACACCATTGAGCTGACCGGGCTTCAGCCCTCTTCCCCCACCCTCCCGCCCCACGGCTGACCTAAAGAGCTGTGACCTAACAGCACGCACCTGGGCTTCGCTCTTAACAAAGGTCCTTCAATTACTAACATGAAGTATAAGTGAAAAATACCACAGACAATAATAATACAATTGCACCAAACACGAGAGACACAATTAAGGCTCTGCAAATAGAACAAATAGACACAACCAAGCAAAATTGTTGACCAAGTAATTAGCTCTACCAAAATGATCACTAATTTATGGTGTCATGACGAGACAATAGATGAATTTATACTTAGTCATAGAAACCTGTTTGAAAATATTGGATATACATGCAAAGAAATACATATGCCGAAAGAGAAGTATGAACAAAAAATTATAAAAGAAGCAGATATTAATAAGAGAGACATGTGTAAATCCAATGAACAGACTAATTTAAATAATAAGAAACCTGTAAGGAACATGCCTGTGAAACCAATCAACCAAGAGATAGCTGATGGTTATTGGCAGTGGCTTCCATCAGCCTTTAAAGCCCATTTTCAAATGAGTTCCTGATGTCCCCGACATCATACTTTCATGGAATACCCGAGGAACTTCTCACTACACCTGTGACGAGGGATTGTTAGATAACATAAAGACATTTAGAATTATCGCCTTACAGGAAACCTGGCTGACTGCGAATTAGATGGGCGTACTAATCATGTTAGCACTGCTACACAAGGACCGCGAGGGCGGCCTAAAGGCGGCCTTCTAACCTCTATCAAACAACCCTGAAGTGGAGTTAGACATCTAGAATCTACAAAAATGGTGTTAGTTGTGTAAGACCCCAACAATAGATACATTTGTCCTCATAAATATATGCAATCCCCATGATGCCAAATGCAGCAAAGAAAATATTGCCACGTTAACCAAAATTCTTGCCAAAACTGGTAACACCATGCCTCTGATCATCGTAGGTGACTTTAATGTAAGAATAAACTTCAGGTCTGAGGTAGTCTTAGAGGAAAATTCATCCGAACCAATATCTAAAAACATTAATAACAAAAGTGCCAAAGAATGGATAATGCTGTTAAATAAATTTGAACTGACCATTTTGAATGGAAATACCACGGGTGACTGTGAGATGAATGTGACTCGGATATCTGGAACTAGCATGAGTAACATAGATTACATGATTGTGAACAAAAGAGTGCGCTCATGGGTAAATGATATGGCTGTAGGATGCAGAGATGAAAGTGATCATCTCCAATTATACCTACAGCTGTCCACCAAGACGTCTACGAGAGACAAATATAAAAAAAATAATTTGGAGATATTGGAGTAAACTCAGCAGGGATTATAAAATGGAATCCAAAAAATATAGACAAAGGCAATGCTATTGCCCAACCCTTGTTGGAACAGTTTATTGAAACATTTGACTCAAGTGTAATGTACGATGCAAATAGCACATTACGTATGTTTGAACAACTGACAGAGCAGATAAGAGATGCCATTAGCATTAAACAGAGATACAAGTCGACAAATGAAAGATGGAATATAGAACATCAAATGGAATTTGATAAAAGAATACAATTAAAAAGAAAAAGGCTTAGGAAGAATATCCGAAACTGTATTAAAGAGAATGATGTACAAGCAATAAATAAGATACACAGATGTAAGACTGAGTATAAAGATCGTTGAAACACCACTTAAAGGAAAAAAGGAAGAAATATGGTGTTTGCTGGCTCATGCATCAAATAACACGAATAGCCAAATAATGTGGGATATTGTTAATGAGAAAAAAGAAAAGACAATCCCCATTAATTGTGTACTAGAAAACAGTTGGATCACCCATGTCATTAATACAATTGGCACCTTAGGGAATGATGAAAATGAATACCAACCAATAAGAACTAAATGGAAGGGTAACTATACAGTAGATTCCTTAACCAATATAATAAGAAAACTACCCAAGTCCAGAGCTGCCGGCCCTGGTAGTACCTGTGATGCTTTATTACACCAGTCTCCTGAAAAATGGGTGAAAGTCCTTCATATTGTTTTTCAGTAGATAGGAGTAAATGGGGAGATACCTGACACGTGGAGGAAGAGTATTATACTACCTATCTACAAAAAAGGCAACCGTAAAGACCCAACCAATTACAGGATGCTAGCCATGCTGGATATCCCAGCAAAAATGTTTGCAAAATCTTGCTGGGTGAATTGAATCAGTGGATAGCCAGCTGTGGGAGTTTACCGGAGTATCAATCTGGATTTAGATGTGGGTCCTCTACCGCCCATAACATAGCTATTTTAGTTAGTGCAATTGAATATTCCTGAAAAAATCGAGGGCTGCCAGTGTACGTAGCCTATATTGACTTCTCGGCAGCCTTTGATACGATTGCTCGAAGCAAACTATGGGCCAAACTAGAGCGCTGGGGTATACCTGGCAGGCTGTTATATATGATACAGCTGCTCTACCAGGAAACTTCTATTAGAATACGGTTAGACGGTGAGGGGCAATTATCAGAAAATATCCAGACGTCACGTGGTGTAAAACAGGGGTGCACTTTAGCTGCTACCCTGTTTAATTTATATCTGGCAGATTTCCTTAAAAATGTTATTAATGCACATATGAACGACATCAAGCTAGGCAATTCTATGTTAAGGTGGCTGGGATATGCAGACAACCTCATATTACTTGATTATACGCCTAAAGGTTTACAGACAAAATTAGATGAACTAGAAAAGTTCGCTATGGTTAACAACCTTGTTATCAATATTGGAAAAACTAAAATCATGAGGTTCGAAATGAACCATTCTAATAAGAAAACGTATAATGGTGAGTGGTCATTGAACCAACAACCGATTGAAGTGGTTAACGAATATACATATTTAGGAGTCATTATAGATAATAAACCCACATGGAAAAAACATTGGTTTGAAATTAAAAGAAAATGCATGATCGCAACCATGGTTTTAAGGACGTTCGAGGGTAATCAGGGCACTTTCTCAGTCGCAACAGTTGTTAAATTGTATTCGGCTAAAATTGTCTCCTGCTTGATCTACTGAGCTGAAATCTGGGGAAACAAATTCGGAAATGACCTTGATAAATTTGAGGCAAAAATGCTGAGGATATTGATGCGAATGCCCAAAACATTTCCCTATGAATATATATTGGTGGAATGCGAGTCAACCAGTGTAAGAAGTAGAGTGCAATTGTCTACAGCCATGCTTTATGTGAAATTAACTCGGCTAGCTAATAATACTTTTATGGTGCGAATGATGAAGCAATATGAGGTGATTGATACTAAAACTGATTTTGAAATGATAGATGGAGATCAACTTACCTCAAATGGATAAACAATGAGAGCCATTGTTGGCTGCTATACTCTGTGGCCCAGATAAAACGCAAACTGAAAAAACTAATATGCGAAATTGATCGCAAAGAATAGTGAATCTGGCAACCAAATCCAACAGAGGGGTATTTGTAGAGCATCTGGCATTAAGAGTGACTAAACCTAAATATCAGTTGGCGTATCCTAATTGCTCCACCATTCGTTGGTACTTGCTGTTTAATTTGAATTCCTGTGATGTTTTAGAAATACTAGGCCCTAGAGTGGGTATTCCTCGAGAAACCAGGTTTTGTCGTCTTTGTGGAATAAACATTTTAGAATCAGCACACCACATAATATGTGTGTGTGAAAGTTTAGATAAACTATGGTGAAAATCTTTGATGACATATGACAATTCAATGTATACTTGTAATATGCATACTGTTTGGGAAAAGTTACTAGGTGGGAATGATTTGAATCAAATTTTTTATATGATGAAATTTTACGTGATGATTTTAGAAATTTTAAAAGAACTATCAAAAGATATTTTATATTATTAGATGTGTGATGATTTTTATAAAGTGTATTTTAAGATGGAAATATTCATGATGTGAAGTGACAAAATATGTAAAACTTTATGTTGTATGCATACAATCAATAAATAAATAAATTGCTAACATAAAACACTTCACTGTAAGCACCTATATTCATATGCATACATTTTTACGCAATTGAAATCGTAATGTGGGGTTAGTAGTTGCATACCAGGGGAGTGATTGGAAGGGTAGACAGGGGACAAGAGACCGCTCATTAAGTGGGTGCTTTCAGACGGAACGGAGAGAGTTAACTGCTTGTAACATTGAATCTGCACTAGAATAGTCCTATTAGAGTGCATAAAGAAGTTAAATTCCCACACAAACAAGTTTGTCCTTCCCCAATGTCTCTGATTTTAGCTCCTCTCCCAACATTTGAAGGGTTAGCCTCCCCTAAATGTAGGTTTTGTTGTGCCCCTGAAGAGGGGCATCGGGTTGAGCGCTCGCTGCTGCGATCTGAGCGTGAGCTGCAGGTTGCAGGTTCGAATCCCTGCAAGGCCAACTGAGCCTTTCATCCTTCCAAGGTCGATAAATGAGTACCAATTTCGGTTGGGTGATATTGTATGTAAATATGTGCTCTGTAAAGCGCTTTGGATTAAGGCGCTATATAAATAACACATCATTATCATTACTGTGGTTTGACGCGCTCTGCTGTCCCTCGCTGCGCATTCCATGTATCAATCAGACACACCACTTACTTTTTCTGTTTCTATTTTAGTTTAATAAATTCACAGAAATAGCCAAAGCATTTCACAAACGTAAAATGGGTGAAATAATGAGTTTGACGTCCTGAAATGGAGTCCGAGTTCATCAAGGGCCCAAAATGTCGTTTGGACAGTAGGAATTGACATTTACCAAAATTCAACCGCCGCATAGAGTAAGTACGCCAGTAGGACGAGTTACCACTAGCCCGCCTGTAGCAAGATTCCCCTCCACCTCTGAACTGGTTGCCACGTCAACCCTCAGGGTGGTCTTAATATCAGTGCAGGAAACATTTTCTCCTCCTATTATTTTTGTTTCCTTTTGCTTTCTGTGACCACGGGCCTGTTTCACAGTGTTGAGAACAGGTTATAGTGTGTGTGTGTTTGTGGTCGTTCTCCCAAAAATATTATTTGCAAACAAATTGCTGTTAATAGATATACCTTTTTTACGAAAGTTGGAGGTAGGGTGGAAGAACCAGGCATTCAGAAGCGAACACCATTCTGCTGCACCTCGTTATTCGATAGCAAAGAGGTCTGGCAAGCTTTTGAGTTCTTTGGTTGCCCACACACTCATTTCACCAGTTTGTTTGCTGTTTTAGGAGAGTAGTTTAGGAGAGTGGACAGCCACTGCCTGTCCAACAAGCAGGCAAAAGTTATGCATTTCAATTTCATCTTGTCCATGGTGGATTTCGGGGATGCTCAACTTGTAGACAGGCACACTAGTTGACTGTGAACCCCCGTTTGATCTTCCTCCCTTTCCTGCCTTAATGGTCACCCTGATGCGGTGGTAAATGATGATTGACAGCTGCTTCCCAACCTAAAGTGTCTCTCGTCCTTCTTTTGCCCAAACATGGCCTTCAAGAACTGCCACCCCACCATATTTTGAGGATAAACACTGCCTATGTAAAGAGCTGCCATTTAAGTTTTCTCCAACCAGAGGGCCTATTTACAAGTTTGCTGGTTCGGTAACAATGTGCCGATAATAACGTTTATCGCCACGTTACCACACCGGCCAACTACAGGTTTGCAGTGGGGCACCTGATTTACCTCCAGCTAAGAGCTGGAGTTAAGTCAGATGCCCTGCTGGCAAAAATCGACGTCATTACCAGCACTGGTATTACCAGTGCTGGTATATACCGCAAATCCACCATAGAATGGGGATTTACAACTGTTGCCAGCACTCATAATCCGGCATTAATACCACCAGACCGAGTGCCAGTAACGGTAACACCGTTTGTCAGTATCATGATGGATTTAACGCCAGGATACCGGCAAACTTGTAATGAGGCCCAATATTGTGTCTGGATATCTGGAAAACCCGGGGTGAATCATGTCATCAAGGACCGAAGTTGAACACCCCTTAACCACAAATGAAAAGGTTTTGATGGAAGACAGCACTCCGGGGCTTCAAAATCTCAATAAATAATAAGGAGTTTAACAGTGCAGACAAAGAGTAACTGTGTGTGCAAGGTGTCCGCCCTGATCGACAAGTCATCTCCAAGTGCAAGGCTGTGAAACCAGGCCGGCTACCGGGATGATGCAGGGAGCTACATGCCGAGCTGACAGTCAGGTTTACAGATGGTTAAATTCCATCTCAACTACTTATTTTTAATCATGGGGGAAACCCTTGCCACGTGAAAGCTGCCATTAAAAGCATATCAGTCAACAAGGAGTGTAACTGAGCAGTCGTTAAGTTCATGCTGGATCCAGTTGCCACGCCGCGCCCGGCGCAAAGCGTTCTGTGTTTACCAACCATTTATCAGAGGGGGTCTGTAGACATATGATTGATGGCTTGTTATGATCTTGAAGGCATAAACCATATGTCTGAAAGTGTACTGCAATGTGCCATCCATTGTCAGTTCACAGAGGGACTTTTCACTTACTCCAATCCCTGTCCTCTATGTGCCATTCCTAGCTCAGCGATGACAACCTAGTGCATATTGCACTGTTCTTTGGTCCATACAATGTATAGGCTGTGCACTAAGTGAAAACTGCAAACATCACTCTGCCAAACGGATACAGGAAAATATTAATGCCGCATCAAAAGGGACCTCTCCAATAAGAGACTCTCTAAACGGCATATCAGGGTTCCCAATTGACATATATGCTATTGGCCCGGTTCATGGAAATTTTTGCACAGTTCAAAGTGACTGCACTGCTGAAAAGTGACTTTGCAAAAATACACTTTACACAGTTGCATGAATCAGGGTTTGTGCAAAGTCACTTTGAACCGTGCAAAAAATTCCTTGAATTGGGCCCTATGTCTGTAAGTACCTGTGGTGGTTCGCGGACATTGCAGGAGTGACAAAACCGGGTTACTTCTTCTCGCGGGTATACCCAAGTCCCTCTAATTGGCTGAATTCAAGAAGGCATATTAACATCCACCAATCAAATGCACAAACACTGGATCAGTCTTTCTCATCTCAGCTCAACACGTCAGGATACATTGTTTACCTGAGGAAGAGCCTTTATTCACTGATTCAGAGCCTGTTCTATAACACACTTCCCCTCAAACCATTTACAACGTTACTGTCCTAGCATCTACAATCATCAACATCTAAGCAAACCTTAAAGGTGTTGTAGTCATATTTACTTTAGCCACCATAAATCTCATCAAAATTAGAAAAACAGGGTGTTTTTCCCCTTAACACACTTCAAATTTGAATCAGCTGCTGATAAATGATAAAAGTGTTAATCCATCTAAACATCGGGTGCTGTCTTTGTCTTTTTTACATACGTTTGGATTTGTAGCACTCATTTTGAAACAGCAATCATCCTCATAGCTTTTGCCCACACTTTATTAGTTCTAAACATGTGCAAAGCAATGACACATGTGTTGCTACATTTTAACTTGATTTGACATGGGTTCTTTATATGACCATCGAGCAAACTGAATTGCCGCTGTGTGTTGGAAATAATTGTGGGCTTAAAGAAATAGATGGGTCTTAAGTTCCTTCCAGAACAGATAGATCACTCAGCAGCTGTATTTGTATGGAGAAGGAATTCCAGAGCTGTGGGCCTTACACCGAGAAACGCCTTCCTCCTAGAGATGAGCATTGGAAAGAAGGGACAACAAGAAGATGGTTTTCCTGTGACCTTAGTGTAAAAGTTTGGAGATAAGGGTGGACTTTCTAAGCCATTAAGGCATTAAAAGACTATGCAACAAATCTTAAATACAATTTGCTTGTAAACTTGGAAACAATACAATTCCCACCGGAAGGAGAAACGTATTGAAACCTCTGTAAGCCCAAAAAGTAGATGAACAGCAGCACTTTGGACAGTCTGGATGAGAGCAGCAGCACTTTGGACAGTCTGGATGAGAGCAGCAGCACTTTGGACAGTCTGGATGAGAGCAGCAACACTTTGGACAGTCTGGATGAGAGCAGCAACACTTTGGACAGTCTGGATGAGAGCAGCAGCACTTTGGACAGTCTGGATGAGAGCAGCAACACTTTGGACAGTCTGGGTGAGAGCAGCAGCACTTTGGACAGTCTGGATGAGAGCAGCAGCACTTTGGACAGTCTGGATGAGAGCAGCAACACTTTGGACAGTCTGGATGAGAGCAGCAGCACTTTTGAACAGCCGATATAAACCCCAGGCCAGTGCAGGTGTTTAGGAATATATGGAATACTCTTTTTTTCAGTTGACGTAAGGTGAAATAAGAGGACATAACTATTGATCCAACTCAGGCATTAAGACATACGTATGTTTCCCATAAAAATCCCTAATTTCTTATTTTCCTAACTAAGGTCACTTGGTGACTGAACAGAGTTGGTGGAGGTGGACAGGAAACTGGATTCTTTAAGGGGTGTCGAGGGCCCAACAAAATGAACTCGGTTTTAGCTGCATTAAGCTTTAAACTGCTTTCAAACATCCACACCTGAACACGTTCAAGGCTAGTGGATCGTTGGAAAAAACAATCAGAGGCCACAAGAATCCTACTAGAATTTGGATAACATCCACATAGGAGACACAATGCAGGCCCAGGGAGTGTAACAGGATGAGAAATCAAAGCAAATGGGGGTAAATAACAGGGAATCAATGACGATTCCTGCGGTATGCTGCCCCCTACTGTAAGAAAAGTAGATTGCACATGTCCCAATCTAGCACGTTGCTTCCAGTCAGTTGGACAGGATCTAGTGTATTATGAAAGTATTGCGCTGTGTTTCGAAATACAAGCTGCAGTTTGAAATATGCATGAATGCCCATTATTTTCAAATGGGAAAATAAATAGAAATGGGAGAGAAAGAGATGGAATGTGCTATCACCCATACCAATTGCACCATTGCATATAGTGGAATTCATACTGTCCACTTCAGGGTAATGAAAGCTGGAATAAGGGCCTCCATGTGTCTGCCCTACATCTATATCTCACTTCTTAAGATCAGAACATAAAGATTTGTCTTGAACCATATTTTAAAGTGTATTTCCTAAACACCTGAAGTACTTTAAAATGTGCTCAAATGTTCCAGATGTTTTAAGGTAAAAAGAAAGGATAGAAAATGCTTACCTACATCATGGGCATATTTACATGGCCAATTGTAACTGATTTATATATTTAGACTGCCAAGTGATAAAATATCCTACTGCATATACCTTTTGTGGATTAGCAATTCCAATATATGCAAATGGTAAAACAGTACTGTCTGTACAATCAGAGGCACACCTCATTTCTTGTCCTCCACCGAAAAAGTAAACTAAATACCGATGAGAATCTAAAAAATCCACATTACACATGCATACATTCAAATACCAGTCTCACGCCACTTCACACTTACAATATCAGGTGCATTTTTGCAGATTTCAAAACGCACTTTGCATACAAAAAAACAATACACATACAATATGAAATACATACCTGTAGTTCTTTAGGACTAACAATCAGTTGTACATAACACATAGCAAAATAATATCTAGCCCTCTCGCCTATTTAAAGAGCACCCTCTGTTATGTAGTGACTGCTACTTATCTACCAATTATACCCAACAACGCTCATTTGGCTTTTACTTCCCAACTCCTATGATAACTCTCCTTCCTAATTTCCACAGGCACCTGAACATAAGTAATTCATCAGCCACAAACACTTATTTGACAGTACACTGTACATGTTAACTGGACTGAATAAAGAGGAAGCCACAAATTGGATGGAAAAAGTGCATGTTATTGTTGATAATATGCCATTTGACATCTAATAATTATATTAAATTACATTATTTGAATGCCTTTCTAACAAACAACTCCATTATATATATAAAATGAAATGTGTAAGGGGTGGGGTTAATCCTCATGAATTTCTTTCCCCAGGAACCAATGATTCGAAATATGTAATACAGCACTGATGTGCTACGGTTTATATGTGATTTTATTGCTGACAAAACATTTAAATACATTTATAAAGAAACATTAAAAACTTCAAAATAATAACAACATACCCGTTACATCGCCCATATTTTCCACGTGCAGATGTATATATCTACTGATTCTATATTCTTTGACTGCCATCTTGCAGACCTTTTAAGGATTACAATCCTGGTTTTGTGATTTTTAAATGTCTTTTCTTTTTTATCATATTACTTTCTACCTACTTTTGCCTTGCTAATACCCTTTACGGGGGGCACCCCTGAACCTCTGGGTCCACTTATACCTGTATTTTGTGTCCATTTATACCTGTCTTTTCTCTTTTTCATCCACCCCTTTATACTTTTTTTTAACTGAAGTCTGTTTTTTTCCCACTTAAACCCAGACTTGCAGTACTATATTATTGGCAATATATTGATATTTTTCCATCCTGTCACGGTTTTGTAAGCTCATATAATATGCCATCTATGAGGGTTAAAAAACAAAAGATAATGTTTGTAATGTTCTTCACAACATATTCTAGCTCTAATGTGTTTTCTTCACATACATACTAGCATAGACATTCCATCTTGGCACTAAGCATTGCCAATGCCAGAAAACTATAACCACACTCACTATCATGACTACAGTACCTCAATACTCACAACCCAGGGTAAAAACATCAGGCCGTGCCTACAACTAACCCATGTGTACAATTCAACAATTCAACCTACTACAAAGCCAATGGTATAGAAACATTTTTACAGAATTACCACATAGCCTACTGCACACCCAATATTCTACAGACACACTAACAACACTGCAAGCAAATATATCATCAGTGCCTACAAAAAGTGGGCAATGGAGCTGGCCTAGGCCAGGGCCCTACAATCAATGCATTGTGATTACCAAGGAAACATGGTCACTTTTTCCTGGCACTGAGCATGACAAGAGCCACGCATCTCTTTACAAAATTGCCACCTAACCTAATGCACACCCAACATTTAACAGACACGTTTACAACAATATAATCAATATTTCATCTGGACCAGGAAGAAGTGGGCATGCCTACTTTACATTGGTACTGATGATAACATGACCCACAAACGCTCAATAGAAATTTTACAACATCGCAACCAGTGTCTCCGCGGTGTCAATGAAAAGGGTGCGCAAGCCTCGGCTCCTTTGCAAAATGTCACTGTTTTTTGAGGAAAGAAAGGCTACTGATTTGGTGCCATTTTGCTGACACCTAAAAATCATCATGATGACCCCACAAACTATTTGTGAACATTTTACAGCAAGGACTATTGTAATTCTATATTTACCCTTATACAACAAGAGGATTGTCCACCAGCCTACAGGTATGTCTGAGGACATTGCCCCAAACACAGAATCTTCATTTGACTCTTTTGTAGACATATTCCAGCAAATACGGGCCACCCTCACCCCCAAGAGGTTGTTTCATGTGAAAGAGTATTGAAATATTTTGTTTCACTAATTTGTTTCAGCGTGATGTCCATTGTCTAAATGTGTTGTCTGTGAAACAAACAGCATGTTGATTTCAAAATATTTTCACGTTCTTCTCATTTCTTTATTGGCCAATCTGTTCTGCTCCTTTTAGTCTGTGGACATCACAGGCTCATCTGATTGGTCAAGACATATCCGCAGATAAGAAATCAGGAAAAAAGTCTGCAGACTGGACGAAGATATCATTAACTATTTTACCTACTTTTTGCCTATTTTAAAAGAAAATTCTGGATGGACTTATGCCAAATTTACAAACACATGCTGTTGGGACTGGACTGCATCTCCTCGCACACATGTTGGTGAAAATATGTCTGGCAGTTCCCTCTGCAGGCATGACAGACATTTTTATGAATGCAAGTCAATCAGGACTTCAAAATGTTTGGAACCCTGCATAGCGTCCCCATGATGAAACTGCATTAAATTTTCCAAAGAAATTCAGAATTCAGTCTACATTTTAGACATGTCCTGTGTATTTGTCAAAGCCAAAGTTATAAGCAACCCAAAAAGTACTCTTCCTATTGGGTGGACAATTTAACCAGAACTACAGCGTTACGATAGCTGACACTGTATATAATCTGTTAGTTTGTTTGGTTGTTCCTTATACAATTCCACACTGTTCCACCAATCTGCACCAAATTTTGCATAGTTACCTGTGAGGACCCTCGTGACATCACTGGCTACATCACATGTGGACACCGCACCCTATTCCCCGGATTTCAGCCACTTCACACATGAGACTGTTGCCTGGAGGTGGCGAATCATCAAGGTGGGCATAATTTTAAGCATCTCAATGTGGGGAACAAAGCTTGCGGTCCCTATGTCATGTTCCAAGGCCCTAGAACGCACTGTTTCAAGATATTTGCACCACAAAGCATGAAATTAGTGAAACATCAACGTGCTCATCGAAGGACCGGATAAAGCTCATTTTAAGCATCTCAACACCAGGAGCAAAAGCTAGAGGAAAACCATGTTTCGAGGCCCTAGGACTCACCGTTTCTGAGATATTTACACCACAACACACTGCACCACGCCAGGGTGAGGCGACAGGTGGGGAGAGCACACATACTTGGGTATGTTGCAGCATGCCAACTCTCGCCTCCCCTCCACATCTGCTCCGGTGTATGTAAGCCAGCCACACGCAATCAGTGAAACATCAAACAATAAGCAACTCGGAACAGGGACCTACAGGATCATTGATTTTTAGCAATTAATGACAGTGTTATCACTTCTGTCTACTGGCTACATGACATTTGCACACCCCACCTTTTCCCTGGATTTCATCACCTCAACACATGACACAATTGCCTGAAATCGGCAAAACATCAATGTGATTGTAGAAGGACCTAACAAAGCTCATTTTAAGCGTGTTGACACGAGAAACAAAATGCAAAGCTCCCTATGGAACCTTAGAAATCACATTTCAAGGTCCTAGGAGGCACCGTTTCCGAGATACTTGCACTGCAACACACAGCACCGGGCCAGGGTGAGACGACAGTGGGGAAGCGTCTTGATGCGAGAAACAAAACTTACTTAAAGGGTCCTACCAAAAACCAAGATTCCATGCTATAGGATCAGTGGTCGAAGTGTACGAAAAGAAGTAGTGGAACTATGTTCCCTACTGGCCGGCACCGCTCCCCACAGACCCCAAACGTCCTGTACAGCGCACTGAAAGTGCAAGTTCCAACCGCTTCCTATTCAAAATAAAAGTATAGGAACAGTGAAACTTAATTAAAAGAAGTAGAGGAGCACCGCTCCCGACTGCTCCCGCCCACTTCGACCACTGCATAGGATGCACCATTTCTGAGATATTTGCACCTCAACACGCGCAATCAGTGAAACATCAATGAGGTCAGAGATGGACTGGACAGAGCTCATTTTACGTATCTCGACCCAGGAACAAAACTCTGAGCCCTTGAAAACCATGCTTCAAGGCCTAGGATTCACTGTTTCTGAGATATGTACACTGCAACGCACTGCACCGTGCCACAGTCAGGCAACAGGTGGGGAGAACGCACAGAAGGTCCCATTATGCTGCAGCACACCAACACTCGCCTCCCCTACATGTCTCCTCCAGGGTATGTAAACCAGCCACACGCAAGCATTCTCTGTGCAGTTTACTTCAGAGTGCAAAGTACATCAAATGATAAGGGACTCGGAACAGGGACCTACAGGATCAATGTTTTTCAACAATTAATAACCGTGTAATCATGTCAGTCTACTGGCTACATGACATTTGCACATCCCACCTCTTTCCCCGGATTTCATCACCTCAACACATAACACGGTTGCCTGAGATCAGCAAAATATCTATGTAGTTGTAGACGGATTGGACAAAGCTCATTTTAATTTTAAGAGTGTTGACACGAGAGTCAAAACTCCTTGAAAACCACGTTTCACGGCCATAGGACACACCATTTCTGAGATATTTGCAATGCAATGCACCGCAACACATAGCACCGTGCCATGTTTCAAGGCCCTAAGGCGCATCGTTACCAAGACATTTGCACCACAACACACTGCAACCCAGAGCACTGTGCCAGTGTAAGGCGACAGATGGGGGGACCGCACAACGACAGGTGGAGAAAGCGCACAGTAGCTTCCAGTATGCTGCAGGATGCCAATTCTCTTTTCCCCTCCACGTCTTGTTCGGGATAGGTAAGCCAGCCACATGTGCTCATTCTCTGTGGAGTTTACTTCAGAGTACAAAGCACATCAGTGATAAGCGACGCGGAAACAGCGATCGTTCATTTTCAAAAGTAAATGTGGGTGTTCTCGTGTCTGTCTACAGAACCCATGCGGAGTACAGGTACCTTTTGCTAGTATGCCACTTTATTGGGTGGTAACTAATTGCTGACGTATTTAACAGTCCACCAAATCCCGAGTGTTGCTTTAAAGTGGAGGATTTACCGCAGCATCTGAGGTAAATCCTCCATTATAGAGTCAAAAATCTGCAGAATCACTACGGCGGAATTACCACTTGCAGTAATTCTGCCAAAAATAAACAAGGAGTTTTTAGACTCCTAAAATGAGGACTAACATTGCCCTAGCAGTACTTGTAATCCTGTGGTAAACCGATGCAACCAAGTGGCAGTAACCGACTGCAAAACCGCAACTTTAAGATTATACGGTCTCCATGGGTCGGGAGGATGGCACTATACGTAGTCCCTTCTCCTTTTCCATGATGGCGGTGCTGATATCAGTGCTGCGCAGGGAGCACTACTCTTCTTGGCACAACCCAAAGGACAAGGAGCAAGAAGGTAAATGGGGAGCCGGTGAGGGTGCCTTATTCGGTTGAAAAGAGGTCTGGCGGATAGGATGCAGGGGTGCAGGAAATCAGGCAGTGCACTTACCTGGAAAACCCAACGAGGGAAGATGGCGACCACCCGCTCTGGGGAGGCTCGGAGTGACCCCCGCTCCTAGTCTCATTGGCTCTGAGGCCACCAGACCCCCCTTTCCGAGTACTAATGTGCATATTTGAGGGGGGCATTCTCTACAGTCAGGAGCTGAGCAACCCAGACAGGATTGTTCCCACGTTCATGCCCTCTGCATTGAACAACCCGCATATTCGACAAGCAAGCCGGAAAGGTTTTGTATGCACATAATGTGCGAGGGCATGTCTAGGAACACTGAGGGCTTGTCCTTGTGTAATTGGGGTTTTGCTACAGATACCAGAAAAGTATCTAACTCATAACATGTATTCATCTTTGAAGCTTAGAAAAGCCAGAGATTGTTTCATGGAGCCAAACACAGGATGTATGCCATATTACTACCAGCTTATGCCTGTGAAGTGCCTTCATCAAACCTGGCACTTCTAGCTTCTTCCCAACTACTGCCACCACAGGGCCAGGTAGTATTATCGTACACCCCAGCACTGCTAGTTTATGCCGTTACTCCTAGCAAATTCTCTAGATGTGTCATCATATGCTGGTATTTCCTGCTTATGGCCAGATTCTGCCAACGTGTGTCTGTGAACTACCAATCTATGCCTGCCTGTGGCGTTCCACCAGATGCCCTGCGCTACCTGCTTGTTCCAGGGTAGATACAGCTTTTAGCCAGGAAGTGCCATTCCACCAGCAGAATCTTATTGTATACTAGTAGTTGTACCCTCGCATCGAACAGTAATACCTAATAAAACATTTTAAAAAAAGAGACAAAGTTATATTTCTATTTTATACTTTTTACATTGTCTACACCATGGAACCTACCGACATGCCAAATATCGGGTTTGTAGCATGTTGGGAAGTATGCTGAACATTTCGAACAGACACACACACATACCAAAGCACTGCAGATCACTTTTGAAAAAACGCTTAAAAAAAACATTCTAAAAATGTATATTTTACACTGTTTACATTTACTACACCATGGACCCTACCGACATGCCAAATTTCATGTTTGTAACATGTTGGGAAGTATGCTGAACATTTCGAACAGACACACACATATATCCACAAATGTCCCTTTTATATATCAGGAGATGTAAACAAACATATGCTTTGTTCCATTTTGATGCACTACTGACACATGTGAACCACTGGTTACATGCTTTATCATGTCCCCAGAATCGTGAAGGGCATTATGGAACCATAAAAAATAAACGGTTACCGCCATGTATCACATCTACACTGGAGTCCCTGAAAACAGATGCAAAAGGTTTTTTTCTGAAATTCTGAGCAAGTCTTCCATAGACAGTCAAGTCACAAGTGGTGTCTTTGAACCCTAGTTGAACTTTATGAACCTTTTCTTGCTCGCGCGTCCCTAGCTGTGTTTGATGTGGATCCTACCCATGTTTCCGAGGGATGGCCATCATATTATAGCGTGAACCATTGCATGGGTAGCTAATGTGATAGTGTACTGTGCCACAAAAAAGGGCGGCTGTAAGCCTTATTGCTGAACTACATAAATGGCCATATCCCAATGGAAGTGGTTAGTGAAGGATATTAGGAGAACGGCTATCAACCACTCTAGTAGTCCTTGGGTTATGGTTGTGTTATGTTAATGGAGTTTATAAAGAGCACTGCAAATAAATAAATAAATAGATAAATAAATAAATAAATAAATAAATAAATAAATAAATAAATAAACCAAACCAAGAAAAACACATATTAGCCCGGATAAAGGCATGTCTTTAAGGCTTTCTGAAACTTGGAATCATTTTCAATCATCCTCAGTGGTAGCGGGAGAGAGTTCCGGAGGGTTGGAGAAGCCACAGAGAACGCTCTACCGCCTGCAGTCACCTTTCGACATGGTTTCATGTACTTGTTGGGTGAATGTCATCTAATGTAACTGGGCTTTTTCATGGTGTGGCTAGTGCCACGTGGGAAGTCTCTTGGCACTGGGACCTGTAAGAGAGGGAGGGAGTGGCCTGGGTTAGTAGAGAGAAGTGGGAGACACAAAATGAGAAACCTGCCCCGTTGGTGTGTTACGATTGGACGCCCCCGTTCTCTGTGTCCTACTGACATTATAAGTGAGTTAGGTTAGGCAACACGAGGTTGGTGTTTCTACAGGGGGTTACTGATGTTGCGTTATCGCTTTGCCGGTCAATCCTTTCCAGATTTTGCCATTGTAAAGAATGTTGCTGGACACATATCTGCTGTTCAGGCAGTAGATGGATTCTTGGTTTTGGGTTGGTTGTTAAATATACAAAGAAAGTTTCTGTCTCTCTCTTTGTGTGATATGATGGCTGGTATTAGGTTATGCGGCGCTTGTTGGCAAACGAACGGCCACTCAGAGTGTAAACGCTTGTAGATCTGTGCCACGCCCTTACATGTTTTCTGATCCAGTGGTTTCTTTCCTTATTGCTTTTCTTTGAGTGCCTTTTTCACAAGCTTCAAACTTTGGTTTAATAGAGTATTGTCTATGAGTTGTTGGAATCAAGGGAATTTTCCTCCAGTTGCCTTGTTTTCGTGTTTGGAAAGTGGGTTTGTGGCAATACCCCCCACCCTCCACCCAGCTTAGCCCTTATCCTTTTGCCCTTTCACAGCGGGTGGCAAACCTCTGTACACAGCTACATCCCCTGAATACCACCAGACCTCACTTTATGCTCACACGTGCAGACTTGAAGTCTGCTGCTGCAAAAAGGAAAGGACCCGAAAACAAGCCTTCTCTGCCTATGCCTCAAGACTATGGAACCTCTTCCCAGTCAGCATTAGACTCAAACCCATGCTCATACAATTCAAAAAAGAACTCAAGACTCACCTCTCCAAGGAATCCCTCTGCCTCAACACCCAGGCCATCACATCCCCCCTTGTGCCACCCAGCTCGCTAGATGCTGCTCGCCCATCTCCTACCTGCCACCCTGTACAGCATACCCCCTCCTCTGTGCCCCTCTGTTCCCTACTCTGTGTGGTATATCTTTTCTGTTGTTACCTCTGTAAAGCACTCCGCTATGCATCTGTATTGTTGTATTCCTTTGTAAAGTGCTCCGATATGTATCAGTATTGTTGTCATACCTCTGTAATGCACTCTGTGGCTTTTTTCGAAGCCAGGTCTGCACTCAATAAATACTATAATAATAATAATAACAATAACCCTAACACTTTTCTAACCCTTAACCTAAAGGTCAAATTAACCCTATCACTCACTTTGTACTCCATGAAAAAGGCACTCTATGTGAAAACCTCCTCAAGGAATATAGAGAAGTACTGAAGGAATGAAGTAGTGTCCCTGCAAAAGGGCTAGTGCCTTTATTTGGTGATAATCAACAGAATCACTATCTGAAGCGTATTTACATGCTTTTCTCAGTGCGGATCCAATATCATTATTAAATATAAGCATCACATCATGATTATTAAATATAAGCATTGCATGACAGCCTTGCTTATGTGCTTCCATGTCAGGAAAGTAAGCAAGTATCCTGTTTTTCAGTTTTGTGGATGTATGTGTCCTGAAAGATCACTGACAAGTTGTTTCATCCCCATGCTGTACAGATTGCTTAGGTCAACAAGTTTAAATATGTGTGCAATTTCATTGTCTGTTTGAGCATCTTCGATGTATAATATAAGTGCATGTGAGGAATTCAACCATAATCACAGGGAGTGTGCTCGCCGGGGCTTTTTGATTTCTGTTTATTTTAAAAGATGAATGATGGGATATCAACCTCTGGAAAATATGTGGGTCCATTCCTGCACATATTTTACACGCTCACCGCACAGCAGAAAAATATTCATGTACTCTGGGAGGACACAGCTTACCAGCGCCACCCTCCCCTGTCAAGTGTAGCGGACACCTGACAGCTGTGGGTACATCAAAAACCTCTGGCCGTGGGTGGTCTGATTAGGATTTCAAGGCCCCATGGATTATCATCTCCATTGTTACACCTTGCTGGTGGCAGCGAATACTGAAGAATGTTAATTAGCAGGCCTCAGGGAAGGCCTGTGTGTAGGAAGTGACAATGGAGACCAGAGACTGACACCTCTTTGTAATGCAATGTGTCAACTTGGTACCAACACCCCTCCTTGGTATGAAAGGGCAGTGAATGTCCTGTCTGGAACCACTTCTTTCAGAGAAGGGAAGTATGTGAATTGTAGGAGACAAAAGTCTGCCTGCAACCCCCTACTTTAAAAAAGGCCTTTGTTGTGACCAAGTACTGCATAGGGCTCAGTTAATTAGGGAGACCCTTTGATGTACAGCAGACATGAATATGGGTGGGACTTAGAAGTATATGTTGTCATCCTTCCCCTTTCTGTTACCAAGCACTCTGATTCTGACCTGAAGCATCACTATAGATTGTTAGTGGGGACCCAGGATTGGTTCATTAAGGTGGGCTTATCCTGCACCAATCAGTGGGGCCCATTTGGCTTTAAAAGAGGGCTGAGCCCCTCACTGAGCAGGTCCTCTGAAGATTTCACAAGGAGTAAGAAGAAGGATTCATTTGCACCCAAGCTGAAGGTACAGTCTACCTTACATATTCCGCCAGTGAAGGAAGGCCGGGAGTTCCAAGAGGGAAGCAAGATCCCTCCCCTAAACATCTCCCAGGGTACAGAGGGCGATACCAGACTCAGAGGACCCATCCAGCAGCTCCAGAACCGGTACACAGCCAGCACACAGCGTGCCCTGCTAGGTTCTGACAGCAAGCTTCCTAGGTGGGAAGTGAGGGAGAGTCTCTGGACAAAGGTCAAGGCTGTTGCCTGCTAGCACCCTCCTGAGCTTTGGGCCATCCGCCTTGAAAGGACATGAGCCCTGCAAAGAAGCTAAGAAGAGTGCCACACAAGAATCATTCAGCGTCCATCTTTTTAAGGACAATTTCGAGACAGTCGAGTAGAACCACATCCAGCTGCACCACTGACCGTTGTCATGCCGCAGTCACCAGAGCTGCCTCAACCAGCATTCCAGATCCGCCAACCAGCACAGAGTCAATGATTCTTGGCCTTGAGCCGCCACGTCGGACCGCCTGCGGACGTCCATATAGCCTCACTTGCGGAACTGCCAGCCCCCTGGTACCCACAGCTGTCTTCCGCCACTAACTTTGTCTCACGGCTGCAAAGCTCCCTGGAAATGCCTCGCCGCTGTCGAGCACTAAGAACCTCTTCAGTGCCAGGTACATTGTGGTTCTGCCCCCCGGTCCTTCTCTGAAGGCCCCTAGAGACAGTTATGACCCTTTGCCCCTTTGGTGTTGAAACCAAATATCTTGAACTATTAGACTGATTACTTTACCAGCTAACCTCCTGTAAGTATCCAGAGTGCATCCCTTTCCTTCGTGAAACTGTCTGTCCTCTGTGTTCCTTTACAGTGTGGGTTGTAATTGTAGTGTGCTAGAACTATCTGTTGTAGTAATAATAAAGTCAATATTTGTATACAACCTTGACTGGACAGTCCCTTTAATCATTGGGAAATAATTGTATTTCCGCTGTGTTGCAAATAACCAACGATCCATGACCTTGCAGCGATAAGCCTGCCGTTTCGTCCATGTTACCAAAATTAGGCAAAGAGGTCTTATAATTTGCTTGTATTCCAATCTGGTCGTATCCCTTCTGGTGTACTAGAGTTGTGGGGTTGATTGATGGTTCAGTTGCTCTGTTTTGAATAAATGTTCTCACTACAGCTACGGAGTCCTTGGAGACTGAGAGAGGAACTAAATTGCTCCTTCAGTCTCCAAGGCGTGATGATTTCTGCTCGCAGATGGGTGCTGCCATGCACCTTCTATGCTGGGGTAGGAATGGGAAAACCTGGAGCCAGTGCTGCCGGTACATGCATCTATGTGCCTCACAAAGGTGCATGTGTATGTGATCCAAAGCTGTGCCTAATGTATACCCCCTGTCCTGCTCTCATGTTTGATCGCAGGCGCTTACTGATATCCACCATATCACACTACTATGCTTACTCTCCCCTATACATCATAATTCAACTAGAACACAGCTGAACTATGACACATTCGGTCTAGCTGTTCTCATAATAACATGACCCCACAAACTGCACATCATCCTAATAAAACACAGCTAGCTGAGCACTTTCCAGCTAGCTTAAGCGTCTCCTCAGGCCTAACGCAGACAGATTTCAGTCTGGGTGTCCACCCTCCAGGCTGAACACATCCAACTGATTTCCTCAGCACCACACCTACTGCTAAGAAGCAGCACACCAGCTGTACACATATCTGGTGCACCCACGCACATACCACACTCTGTCTCTCTACTGACTGAACTGCGGTTCCCGAGGGCATTCAACCTACAAGCGTTTTGAGATCATACCAATGATACATAAGGCGCTATATAAATGCCAGTAACATAACATAACAGAAACCGATATTCATCCCTGGACCACTGATGCTTCGTAAGTTGATTCGTCACAGTGCGGCATATGCAATACCATGGTTAATTTGGTACATCTTAGTTTCTTGTGTTGTTTTATTGTCTCCTGCTCTATTATTTAATAATACATGGCAATGAATATGGTGCATGGCATCTTGTCCAATAAGATTGCCTGCACTCAGTTTAGCAAGCAGGGGTTTGTCTTCTTGCTTAAGGGCACAGTGATGAACACGGGTATCGAGGCCGAATTTAGATGCTGTGCACAATGATCTTCCAGCTGGGGCAGGCATGTCTTTTTTTTTCAAAGAACTTTTTTCTTGAACACTTTGATGGTTCAATTTCATAGAACTATTAGCATTATCCACTGGTGATATCTTCCTTTTCTCTGCTCTTTGTAGTTTTGTTTTATTGAACTGCAATCTACATGATTTGTGAAAAACACGTTTTTACATCGTACCAATGTTGCCTCGATATCTCCACCTTCATCCAGATGCAACAGATTATTTGTCCTTGGTAAACAGCCAACACTGCTGTGGTTTTCACCCCCTTGCAGGGGGGTGAACATGGTCGGTAACAGCCTTAGCCAAGGTAGGCCCCAGTGAAGCAAAGGCCTCAGCGAGGGATGTGGTGGTTACCGGCAATATCCACCCACCCGCAAAGGGGGTGAAAGCCATTTGCACCATGGGGTTTATCCGGGGTACAAATGTTTTCTTTTCCCTTGGGCGATTCATGCAAGCAGCCAATCTCCCGAGGGGAAAGAAATGAAAAAAATATGGTCGCCGCCATAGGGAAAAGGGACACAGTCCCTTTTCCATTTTTATGGCAGTGTGCAGAATCGGAAGGAGTGCAGGGACCGGAGCTCAAAGCGCACAAACTGGAGCTCAAAGCTCCGGTGCTGCTGGTAAATTGGGACAGGGATAGGGGGTAGGGAACAGGTTTGTTTGGTTTTGGGGGTGGGGAGGCGGAGTGGGGAGGCAACAGGGAGAGGCTCTCAGTTGCCTCCCCACAGACTTTTTTTTTAAACTGGCACCACCTGCGGAAGGGCCTCAGGTGGCTCGAACAGCGGGTGGAAAATGTATATTCTCACCCGCTGTTCTAGTCATCTGATTGGCTAATGGCCCTTCTGCAGGTACGATTAAACTACCAAAAGTAGGTTGGATATTGTCTTATAACCAGCTCCCTTTGTATCATGCTTAGTCTCTGTGGGACAGCTAAGAACTTCTGGATTGTCTTCTGTAATTTGTCTAGAAGTATCAGGCTTGAACGGATTCATCAACTTATGTACTTTCTCCATATTCTTTCCTTCTTTTTCTTTTTCTTAAAATGTGTTAAGAACTCCTTCATCTGTGAACACAAAAATGATAGTAATATTACTCGACTCTTTTTTGTACCCTTGTTTTGTGTATGCAGTTTTATGAACTATTGGGTGTTTGCACACATCTTTATAATATAAATTCATGGAAAATCACATTTAACATGGAAGTAACAGCATCAACTAAAGTACGAAACAACAGATTAACAATTTTCTGAGGCTGCCATTTTGAATGTGCGCCAATACTATGGGGACACTCTGGGATGGCCTCATAGCCAAAATAAAACCTTTCCATGTGCCCCAGGTTTCATGCTTCTATCATCAATAACACAATCCTTCTGAATATTTCACCTATCTGCTGTACTAGTCGGGCTTGGTAATGGCCCAGTAGCCCGAGGTAATAGGTCCAACCGAAGTGTGGGCATTCACCAATGGCTTAGGGCCATTACCAGCCTTTTACGCCCTACCCCAAGCCATTTATGCTATTAGTAACTTCTGGAGAAATCCAGGTTGCTAATCGTTTTTTCTTAAAGGGAAATTGGCTTTGCATCTACCGCGTACAGTGATTTACCATTGAAAAAAAGACAAACCAAGATGGATCCCACAGGAACCAGTAACGGGAGCTTAGACGTGAGTCTCTTTACTTTTTTCATGGTGGCCACGACAAGAGGAAAATGGTGGCATCAAATAGGGTGTAAAGACGGGCAAGTGGTGTGCTGGAGGCATCAGGAATTCAGTTGAGATGGGGGCTGCAGGGTTGCCTGTGCGGGTAAAGGACTGAAAATAAGATGGCGGCCATTGAGGGAGTCACCAGTGTCGGCAATGGAACAAAGGCTTTTCTTGCTAGCTTCAGCCAAAGTCCCAAACCACCTGAATGGCTGGAACCTCACCCACCGGTGGGAATCCCGTATGTATGATACATCTTTGCAGCATCTTGAGTAGTAGACAGAGGGTGGCTGAGATCCTTGGTTGGTCAAGGCAAGGTTATTTAACAGTGGTTGGTACATGGGTCAAGGCCAGTGGGTTTTGATTAAAGGTCAATTGACCAGGAAGAGTTTCATCACGGAAAGTAAGGTATTGATCCTAAGAAGATGATTCTGCTTGCTTCTAATCCCCCGTGGGTGCGAAGGTGTTTACCGCTTGCTTTATTTCTTTCATTTTCTGCAATAAAGCGGGGCGCGTTTTGATAGAAAGGAGGCTCGTCTTGTGTCTGCCTCTCGCGCCTGCTTTCTTCTTCCTACAAGACAGCGGTAATGAGAAACCAGCCATCTGTGTAAAAACCTGGCCGCGGAGTGGATGGGAGTGAAATAAGACCTTCAAAAAGCAAGCAGTTTACACAATAAAAGAAAATCCATGCCTTGCTTGCTCTGTCCCGGGAATACAAATTCTAGGTTAGAGCCCCGCGCGGGGAGGGATGGGACCGCAGAGGCATTGCTAGGGGGGAAGAGGGGGCTATAGCCCCGGGTCTTTTGGTTGTAGCCCCGGATAGAAGCTCAGAGGTTCCAAGCAAAAAGGCTAGCTAGCCCCCAGTCCCGACAGTCCCAAAATGTACGTTGCCCCAGATCTTTTCCAGACCTAGCAACACCTCTGGGTGGGGGGAAAGGAGGGCGACGGCAGAGGGCATAAGAATCTTGCGACCCATGCCGAAATCTAAGGAGAGCAAAATTCCACCGAAATTATTGGACTGGAGTGCCACGTAGCCCTCTTTGGCCAGGTACGAAGCGTGACTCGCGGAGTCCGTCTACGGCCAACATTATTCCTTGGGAGGAGCAGGGCATACATTTTGAGGGGCCATTAGGAAACCTAATTCACGATTCTTAAATCAATATACTGTATAGAGAAGTGTATCCATTATATAGCGAAAATGTTAGATTGTGTGCCGAGATGCACACATTATATGCTGAAATAAATACCCTGCACACTGAGATACAGACATTGGGCCTCATTACACGGAAGTAAGGCGGTGTAATGGCGGTAATGGTTAACGGCCACTGTTAATGGTAACGGTGACCGTTAACCATTACTGCCTTACTACGAGGTCCCTTAGCTTTTTGCAGGCGTTAAGAACCAACCCGCTAAGGGACCTCGGAGCTAATTACGGCACTGCAAAATTGCGGTGCCGTAATTAGCGCCTTCCCCATTCACATAGAGCCCTATGGGACAGAAATGGGAATGGGGAAGGGCAATGGCGGAAGGGGGATTTACCTCCCCTCCAACCTTGGAATGGGGCGGTAAATCCCCTTTCCGCCAAGGCGGTGCTGGTATTTTACCGGCATGAGCCATGGCGCTAATAGCACCCTGGATCACCGCCTTCCGTGTAATGAGGCCCATTGTATGTCGAAACCATGATGTACATAGATTTATTTATTTATTCATTTGTACATTTGTAACAGCGCCCACAAAATCCCACAGGGGTCAAGGCGCTAGTTTGAAGACAGGATATACAGTTGCAAGCAATCAAGTTTTAAGCGTCCGAGAATGTCTGGGCAGATGAGCATTCGCGAAGGGTCCTCTAGGTGAAGAGCCGGGTTTTTAGGTGCTTACGGAAAGTCCAGTAGGATTGCCTGCCATGAATTTTGAATGATTTCCCTGCCGGCTCCCCGTGCTCTTTCCTCCCGCCCGTGACGCAGTGGACATCAGGGCAGATCTTTATTGCATTGTATTCTTGCTGTTGATTTGCTGAATGAAATTCCATTTTAGGGTGATGACCTGTCCCTTCCAGCCCTCCTGCAAAATGGGGGCCTTGTTACGAGTTTGCCGCTTTACCTGTGGTAACTCCAATAAATGCGTCTATGGCTACCACTGGTGGCAATATCATTAGTGCCTCGGAACTGGAGGTAAGTGCCCCAGATTCAGAGTTGATCTTTAATTCACCATTTTGGAACCCCAAAGGACTCCATTGGGATTTTGAGGATTACCGGGGGTGGTAATTCTGCAAGCGGTAAATCGTCTCTTTTTCTTGAGGAAAAACTGCCACGAAAGTGCTGGAGGTTTCCCCTCCAACTGTCTTCCATACTTGTAATATGCTGGTGTGGTAAGAATCACCTCAAATCGGTTACTCCTATTTATTTACCACACCTCCATACTCATACTGAGGCCCCATATCCTGACAAATGTGGGTGCAGTGTGAAAAGAGCGTGGCCCTCATCATTGTTTTCAATACACAATGTTTATCCACTATTAACTTCACTGGTGGTCTATTTGTGGCCAAGTTCTTAGTTGTTAGAGGTCCCAACCATAAAATAATAATCTTAAAACCACCCTAAAAGAAGCCACTTTGTTCCATGTTCTCACTGCTAGCATCCAATCTTAAGAATCTTAAGATACAACTTAAAACAGAACACGAACCATCGAAGGAATACTATTTTAATTGAAGTTAAGACTCTAAGATCGAGCTTTCGACTCACCACAGCCAGTGGGAAATCAACGAACCAAAATATCAGAACACGGTTTAGCCAAATTAGACAACTATGGGCAGGCACCAATTTCTAAATCAAGACCTCTTTGGATCCATTGAGGTGTTGGTGCAGACAAATGGGACGGTTGTAAGACTCAGTTTCAGTGTCCTGAAGAAGCTCACACGTCGAATGCAAAAGACTCAAAATGCAATGACGATAACAGTGGCGGATACGTACAGAGGCACTCACATCTCACTGTCTAAGAGGACATCATTGGTCAGCTACTTACAACAACAATTTAGTTCAACATGAATGTTTTAATTCCAAAACCATTTACAGAAAGGTAGTGAAGGGTGCAGCGTGACCAAGTCCTGTGAAAGGCATAGGGGGTCATTACGACCTTGGCAGTAAGGGGTTAACGGCGACGGTAATGGTGCCGGAGCTGCCAACCCCTTACCGCCCCATTACGAGTCTGCTCGCGGGACCTGCTAAGGGCTCCTGGTAGCGGGTCCCGCTAGCAGACCAGGGAGCTAACAACGGGCCCGTTAGCTCCCTCCCCATTCCCATTGAGCCCTATGGGGGCTCGAATGGGGATGTACCGGGTCCGCGTTCCTTGAATGGCCCGGTAATTCCTCATTCAAGGAACCCAGACTGGGTACCCGGTAAGGGGGTAACCATGCCGCAAATTGCGGCATGGTTACCTCCAAGGTCCTGATGACCCCCATAGTGTCTTATTTGTTGCACACGTACCGGCACCAGCTGAATAAATCCGGCAAGCGGTGCTTGTGTTTTTTTTGGACAACCCTTATTTGAGGCTTCTGGAAGACAAAGCATGGAATGTGTGATATCATTAGCAGTGGGATAAGCATGTTCGCCAAAGTAAAAAAAAAAACATGCTGCACCCCACAGTTCTTTGCTAAATCTGCCAAACCCAAGCAAAACCCTTGCCTTAAACTCCACAAAACTCACCAGTCAGTTCCCATAAATTCTTTCTAGATTTGATGCTGTGGGATTGGAAGTGGTAGTCACATCATGGAACAACTGGCTGCATGCCTGCCTCGAACAACAATCACTAGGAGCAGGTGACTTTATCACACATGCATAATGAAAAGGCTACACGTTCATCAATATCAAGTGTAAGATGTGCAGCCGGTCCTCTCCGATAGGATCCCATCATTTTGCTAGTGCAATAGGAAAATACCACAACAATTACTTTCCAAGAATCAAAGATGATATCAGCTAAAAGGGGTCCAGGAGCAGATGAACACCAGAGCTGTGTATCTTGCCATTTCTGAACAGTTCATGTAAATTATAAATGTCAGTAAGCTGCATTTTCAGTGAGTTGGCCCATAGTTTCCTTTCGACGACTGATAGAGTCATTAGGAGAAGCGAGTTGAAGCGAATGGAGAATAGCAGAGGGACAACGCGCTGGTCTTGGAAGCAAGACCACGCAGAGCAATATAGGTTTGAATCCCTGATCCGCCCATAGAAACCTACTCAGGAAACAATCAAATAAATAATTAAGGTTTGGAGCGCATTATTTCAGCTTTTTGGCCTGGCTTTAACGCACAGGCCCAGATCTTTGCTTCTACCCTCTCACACATAACCTGGCATATTCGTGGCAGGTGGCTACTTTCCTGTGCTGGATCAATCCTTCCCAACCAGGGAAAAACTAGAGGTTGGCACTCATTCACAGAGAAGTACTTTAGCTCTTGAAAGACAACTGTGCGCAACACGTTGTATATTAATGTAAAACAGAAGATGGGACAGGAGCATGTGAGGTCCAAAGCCTAGGAAATAGCAAATCGAGCCTGGGCATCAAAGCGTGTCTCCCAAATAAACCAATCTGTGTGATTTTGGGAAAATCTGTGTTATTTTATTTATTTATTTATTTGGATTTGTAAAACGCACTAGCAGCCCAACGGCATCGAGGCGCTGGTGCATGAAAAAGTCTTACTTGCAATCAGGCTACTTTGCTCATGGTTACAGTGAGCTTGCCATTGTATGTCATTTTGGCTTTTGTACTGCGCCAGTCACACTGTAGTGCTCTCAACTCGCAGAGTCCTTGTCCATGGGTGAGGGAATTCTGACCCCTGGCCCAGGGTGTTAAACCAGACGTAGTCTGTGGGAGAAGCAGAAAAAAGGGAAAGTGAAGGAAGTAAAGGGTAAGTTGGGGGAGAATGGGTGAACAAAATGGAACAAACGGGGGTAGCAAATAGTAGGGTTCAATAAGGCAAGGTAGAATTAACGTTTAAATGGGGATGGATGTAAGAGATGTACGGCTGTTTGTTAGTAAAAGAAGGGTAAATAAGGAGAAAGAAAATGGCGGCCTTAAGGACATCCTCCTCTTGGGGACGTGGGGGGGAGTCATGATATCTTAGGTCTGAAAATCATTGTGACACATTCAATAAAATATAAAATACAAGTGAAACCAAACCTTATTTATATTGTTTATTTCAAAGTTGTTGGAGTTGGCCTTTGTATCTTGGGGTAGCGGCATCGCTGGTCTTCCTTGTTTGGTTATCTTTGGGGATGCGGGTCTCCCAATGTCACTAGGTATTGAGCTTCTTCGGTGTCTCTGTTCCTTAGACACTTTTGGGAGTTCTGATCCCTGTACCCAGCATGCATTGCAATCTTTCACTGCCTCGGTCTCAAGATAATTGAGGAGCACCGACTCCTCCACGACTTTCCCCTCTGACTTTCTCAGTGCACTTTCGGAGCTCTGCCTTAAATCCCAGCATGCAGCATGTTTGGCTGTTGCCAGAGGAGCCGACTTATGAATTTCCCGGGGGGGGGGGGCCCAAATACAGGAAGTGATATTACTGCCAGTTATATGACCGCAAATTTGCAGGTAGTCGCCAACTTGGTGCAACGGGTTGCGTGGTTGGGAGCGCGCGCAGCACAGAACAGTGTAAACATTGGCTAGCATGTACTGCATATACTAAAGTCAAGTAAGAAGGAGATTTAAGCCTTCGAGTTACATTCCGGTAAGCCATCACTGCCCCTACTCCACCCCGGGCTTGCACCCATGCTATCGCCAAATGTTCCCGTCCACCCCCTTACCATGGCCCACCTAAGGACTGACATGCACCCCGGGCTTGCACCCATGCTATCAGAAATCATTCCCGCCCACCCCCTTAACCATGGGCCACCTAACAGGACTGACATGCACACCTTGGTATAACAACACCTTCTGCCAGCACCAGACTGAGCAACATTTTGCCCAGTAACAGACTGAACAACTCCCTGTGCCAAACAACAGACTGAACAGCAGCCTGTGCCCAGCACCACAAAGGGCATGGAGGTATGCCCAGAAGCAGGTCGAGCCGCGTCATGCGAGTCCTCTCTCTCTCCCCTCTCCCTCTTCATTTCCCTCTCCCTCTCTCCATCTCCCCTTCCCTCTCCCTCGCCCTCTCCCCTCTTTCTCCCCTCCCCCTCCCACCTCCCTCTCCCTCACCCTCCCGCTCCCTTTCCCCCTTCCTGTTCCTCTCCCCCTCTCCCTCTTCCCTCTCCCCTTTCTCCTCATCCCTCTCCCCCTTCCTCTCTCTCTCGCTCTCCACTTCCTCCTTCCTCTCCCTCTACCCCCTCCCTCTCCCTCTCTCCATCTCCCTCTCTCCCCTTCCCTCTCCCTCTCCCCTCTTCCTCCCTCTCCCTCTCCCCTCCTGCTCCCTTTTCCCCTTCCTGTTCCTCTCCCCCTCTCCCTCGTCCTTCTCCCTCTCCCTCTACCCTCTCCCCTTTCTCCTCATCCCTCTCCCCCTCCACTTCCTCCTTCCTCTCCCTCTACCCCCTCCCTCTCCCTCTATCCATCTCCCCCTCCCTCACCCCTCTCTCCCTCTCTCTCCCTCCCTCTCTCCTCTTCCCTCTCTCCCCTTCCCTCTCTCCCCTTCCCTCTTTCTCCCTCTCCCCCTCTCCCTCCCCGCTTCCTCTCTCTCACCCTCCCGCTCCCTTTCCCCCTTCCTGTTCCTCTCCCTCTCCCCTTTCTCCTCATCCCTCTCCCCCTTCCTCTCTCTCTCTCGCTCTCCACTTCCTCCTTCCTCTCCCTCTACCCCCTCCCTCTCTCCATCTCCCCCTCCATCACCCCTCTCTCCACCTCCCTCTCTCCCCTTCCCTCTCCCTCTCCCCTCTTCCTCCCTCTCGCCTCCCGCTCCCTTTCCCCCCTTCCTGTTCCTCTCCCCCTCTCCCTCGTCCTTCTCCCTCGCCCTCTTCCCTCTCCCCTTTCTCCTCATCCATCTCCTCCTCCACTTCCTCCTTCCTCTCCCTCTACCCCCTCCCTCTCCCTCTCTCCATATCCCCCTCCCTCACCCCTCTCTCCCCTTCCCTCTCTCTCCTTCATTCTCTCCCCTTCCCTCTTTCTCCCTCTCCCCCTCTCCCTCCCTCTCCCTCACCCTCCTGCTCCCTTTCCCCCGTCCTGTTCCTCTCCCTCTCCCCTTTCTCCTCATCCCTCTCTCTCTCCCTCTCCACTTCCTCCTTCCTCTCCCTCTACAGTCCCTTTTATCATTGGGCAATAATTGTATTTTCGCTGTGTTGCAACTAATCAACAATCCGCGACCTTGCGGAGATAAGCCTGCCATTCAGTCCTTGTTACCTAAATTGGACAAGGAGGTGTATAATATACTTGTGTTTCCAATCTGTTTGGATCCATTCTGGTTTACTAGAGGTGTGGGGCCAATTGATTATTAGAAACCCATATTCATCCCTGGACCACTGGTGCCCCGGAAGTTGATTTCCCACAAGGGAACTCTGGAGATTTCCCGGTAGGCCTTGGCACTCTGGACCTCTTTTGTTTTGCATTTCCAAATGTTCCCATAGGAAAAGGGTGGGGCTTGTTGAAAATGTGTGATATGGGGCCACTTTGAAAATTATTTCCAGGTCCTCTTTTGTTTCCCAGTCCACCCCTGCTTCTAGGCACAGTTTGCAGATTATTTGTCATAGGAACTTAAAAAAAATATGTTAACATATATTTTTCATCATGATCAATATTTTAAATAATAACATTTTTTACAAAAGAGGACCTGGCTTAATCCGACATTCTCGCGCTTTTACCCGGTCGGAGAGAAGTGATGCAGTATCGATGGAAAGGGCCATCGATGCTGCATCACTTCTCTCTGGCCCGGGGGGGGGGCTCAGGCCCGGCTTGATTTTGCCGGGGGGGTGTTGGGGCCTGGGCCCCAGAGCCACCCGTACTCGGCGCCACTGGCTGGAGTCCTGCTTTCTTCCTCTCAGTGCCCTCATCGCTGCGGCCTGTTCTACCTCAGGCTTTGAGCGTACACGCACAGGCGCTTTCCTTGACTCCAGGTTCATGGTGTCACTTGCCCCATTCCTCTCATTCTGCGCTTCTTGTTGGGCCCACACTTCTGGACTCCATCCAGTCGCTGTCCCTCGTTTCCCGCTCTCACATGCTGCAAACATCACTGTGGTCTGATTTACAGGGTTTCCCTCCTTCTCCTCGCTGTTGCTTATTAGGCAAAGAATTATTTTACCTTAAAAGACCCAGATATGAGGCTACATTAAAGCCCAGAGACAATAATAATATTTTTTTTTCCTTTGAACCCCACAACCTCCTGTCTCTTTTACCAAACAGAATAATTGCTAGGGAAAGACACAGGGAGCTTCTCTGAGACACCCACAACAGGGTTTGTAATAAGGGAACTGAATTTAAGTTTTCCTCTTTTAAAACTCACCTTCAACGTTACACTTTACAACTTTAATTTTGTTTGTCATGTTGTTTAATGTTTTTTTTGTTATGACTCATGAAGATAAATGTTTTTTTTCTTTGTGATATGTTTATTACGGAACGTAACACAGACATCAATGTTGAGTTCATACTGTCTTTGTATAAATGCACTTTATTAATATGAATTAAAGAGCACATATTTTCCCTCTCCAACCAGCTCCATTATTACAAGACGTCTACAAGTAATTGTATTGAATGATTGATGCAACTTAGAGGTCACCCGGAAAGCAATTATCGAGTGATTACCCCTAAACAAATTTTTCTGCTTAGACTGTTCAGATTTTGGGTGGGATACATCTACATTTGCACGCTTATGGATTCCATGTCAGATATGCAGCGGGCCTGCTTGACTCGGCCTCCCTCCTTGGATTCTTCGTGGCTACTCGAAAAGAACAACAACGTTTCCCTGACTCCCGCTCTTCTCACCGGACGGCAGACCTGGTGAAAGCTCGACGCCAAACATGTTCTCCCTGCCAAACAAGGACTCCTTGTCAAACACTAAGCCTGCCCTCTGGAGTCCCTTGGCTTTTTCAGACGGCTACAGAACGCTGCCCGGGTCACGTGAACATAGACAGGGAAAACAGACTTCGTGCAATCTTACACTGCCAATTCTGGACGACTTTCCAAGGCATCGCTCTACTTATGTGGGAATTCTTTTCCTTCGCTGCCATGATTGGACTCACTTATGATAATTCGCTTAGGTTTGCGGTACACAAAAGCCTCACTCATACTGGAATTCACGTTCTGTAGTTTTGCTCCACATTAAATCATAATTTTGGCCATTTAGACAGTGCACACCGCATCCCCTCGCTCACTTGTGCACTGTCCACTTGTGCGCAACAGAAATGTCAAGTAAATGTTCCACACAGTAGCCACTGAGTTTGCCTCATGCCTCACACCACAACCACGCGCATCGCATCGGCTTAGAAACTATCGGTGAATTGCTTGCTTTTCTAATGTTGCAATTGCTCTGTCAGGATCAGAACTTGATTTATTCGGAAAAGCATATTTCTATCAAACCTGAATACATGCAACAATATATACATTTACACAAAATCATAAAAAACACAGTGGCATAACACATGATCATAAAATCGCTATTTAAACCCCATCATGCACACATCACCACAGTTTTCAAACCGACACTAAATACATCTCATCACAAAACAATAAAAGGGACATTTTCATAAAGGTGGGCGAGAAAAGCGCATCTACCTATATTTCCAGCTGTTAACATGCCACTATGCAGAGAAAGAGTAACAATTGCCCATCACCAACGGAAGAAGAAAGGCACATCGTCAAGTACGGAGGCAAGTTCCACGAAGCACTGGGAGTAGAAGGTACGCCTTCAGCCTTTTCAAATATTCCCAGGAAACAAAGGGCACGTATGCGTCAAACTCATTTCTATAACCTGGTTATATGTCAAGAGCCTAGCCTTGTGCAACGCACCCAATATGAGTAGGGGCCCACAGCTTGGCTAGACCTTAGCCACAGTACCCGATCCCGAGAACTCGGGGAACTGATAACCGAAAGGGTGCACTCTGACATATAGGAAATAAGGGCGTGAAGGTTGAGTTCCTGTGGCGGAGTCGTAGCACCTTGTGCAGGAGTGGGGGGAACGGGTAGGTTTCTCTACACGCAGCGCAGCACTTACATAAATATGTTCCTTAATCTATAAGCTTCCATCTTTGCAGATCAATGGTTTAACCCCATGCGCGCCCAAGGGCCATCCGGTAATTAAATCTATACTTTCACTTTAAAATCACACTCTAACAAAGGGGCGTTGTTCAAATTTGACCACTCTGTCCTGGAATCAATCAGACCCTTAGCAGCTCCAGAAAGCAACTATGGCTCCTGTACAATTATACAATCGTGGTTTTTAATTAATGAAATAGAGAATTCGTCACCCCCCCCCCCCCACACACACACACCCTCAATGCACTAGTGTACCACGAAATGGCCCTTAAGTCACTTTGAAACACAATTATATTGTATAAAGCGCCTTAGAAATGCACAATAAAATAAATAAATAAATAAATAAATAAAGACATGACTATATACACACTTACCGCCGTTGGCTTTTACATTGTTCTTTAGTAAGAAGGGCAGTTTTATTATTATGTTATACATTATTATTATTATTATTATTATTACTATTATTATTATTATGTTGCAAACCACCTACAACTCGTCTCAAGGGAGGGGCCTATTTCAAGACTTCTAAGCCCATCAATGCTTGGAAACAATTTTCAGATATAAAGTGGCAGAGGGGCAATGGTGGATGAAAACAAATGTGGGCCTACCGTGGCAGTGTTCCCCACAAAGCTATTTGCCGGCATGGTTTGCTGCAGGCCCGACTGAAGGTGTGTGGGGGCCCGTTTCAACATGATGGTTGCGAGCCCCCTGCTTAGAGCGAAAACAAACTGAGGCAAACCTGGGCTGCGCACATTACAGTGGTGAGAAAAATAAGTGTAACAGCCGCCGATTATCACGAGACGGCCCGCCATCAGGGATCTTAAACCCTTCATGCCCACTGAAGAGCTACAAACCCTTCTTTGTCAGCAGGTGGCTGATGTGGAGGAAATAGTGTTAGAAGTCAACACTTCTGTGTATCCCATGGGACATGATGGCCGGAAGGGCTCCAGGAAACGCATCTTGTAATACAAGCACTACAAAGAGCGCATTTTAAGCCCCAGAACAAAAGTAGAGAAAGGAATATATTTCCATGTTACAAGTCTGCTGACTGGCAACAGGGGCGAAGTTGCTGGGGACCGGCTGAGGCTCAAGGCTCCTTTGATTTGAAAATGTTGAAAAGCCCTGACGCCGTCCATCGTTTGCTGTCTGAGTTTCTAGAAGAAAACCTGGGGTAGTATCTTGATTTTCTCATTTTCTGATATTCTACTTTGTCCGTAATGTAAAATATTTCTCGCTATACACTTATGCCTAAGTGTCGCCACTACTCAGTCTCCTGACGGGATCTTTTTGGATGGACCCACCAGTTACTTCTAACGTACCCTTGGTATATATCTACGTGATCCAATGCTCTGAAACTGTGCACGGGCCGCATGTCTGTGAATGAAGCACTTCCTCTGTCGTCCTGAATGCCATGGCAGACTAGACTGCGGTGCAAGCTTTGACTCTTGGGCTCCGGCTCTATGGAATTTACTTCCCAAATACCTTGCTAATAGTGATTCCTTGCTTATCTTTAAGAAGCAACTAAAGACCTTCCTGTTTGATAAAGGTTAGGACATATCTGCTCTTTTGGTACAGCACTTTGGTACTGAATCCTGTTTCCCCGCCATATCTTTCCCTCATGTTGGCCTCTGTGAGTACTGGTTTCTCATGGCTCTCTGTTTTTTGTTTTTCCTGTTTGTCATTGTTATCTGTTGTCTGTCTTCTCTCTTTCTTCTGTGTGCGCCCTGAGGCCTTTGGGTTAGTGGCACAATACAAGAACATAGATAGATAGATAGATAGATAGATAGATAGATAGATAGATAGATAGATAGATAGATAGATAGATAGATAGATAGATAGATAGAAGTGCGCGAGCGAGCAGACACGCAGCCTGCCAAGGCCAGCTGCACACAGCATATACTACAATGTTTGATGAGTATGTTGGCTTGCGCGGGGCATGGGTCCTGAATGGGTACATAACCTGCCTGCACAATCCCAGTTGCCCACATGGCCATAGATGCTGCAGTCATTGGGTGTCCACCTGCCGCCCCATTGGCGCCCAGGGAGGGTGGGCACGCTAGTCTTGGGCATAGAAGGTGCTTCCCTATGCCTGCGACCTGTGACTTGCCCTTTGCTGCATGGCTTTATTACACCCACACACCACCCACGACATGGGGGGTCCTGCCTGTTACTCCAGCTGGGGTGGTTACAGGGTTCGTTGCCTGGCACATAAGCCCACTTGCCACTCTGTTTACCCTCCCCCCCTTTCAAAGCAGAGGGCTATGAGATAACTTTAATGATTGTATTTATTTATTTGTTAATTTGTAAAGAGTCTCAGCCCACGGACATCAGGGCGCTGTTGTGGAACCAGTTACATACAAGCATCAGATCGAACAAACGTTCGACAGAGTATTACTAGTTTTATCAGTCGTAGAAGGATGAAATGCGTTGCCAGTTCTTTCTGGATACAAACCTGCGCCCTGCAGCTGTAATACAGTTCTATGCAGCAGGTGCTTCGTTTGACTGAGTTGCCTTCCGAATGATATCCACAATATATAGCATGTGGGAGTCACCTAATGGCAGCAGAATAACAAGCAGTTTGCCACACGTGAAATGTAATTCTGGGAGGGGAAAGCGCATGAGGCCTAGACTGTTCATCACCGGCTGGAAGCCTGTGAGGTCACTTCCCGTGAGGTCATCTGCGCTGAAGGATGCACGTAAAGGTTCGCTCAGCCCTGCAGTGGCCCTCGCAGGAAATGCCAGGTTTTGGACCCTGGCTGCTTTACCTGTCAGGCTGTGCAGATAAAGGGGGGAAAACAGAGGAAGGTGATAAAACCAAAGCACAGCCGATCAGGGCCGGCCATTAGCCCCCCGCCACGGCAGCTCGGGGAGCCATTCAAGGGCTCCAACGAGCTGGCTTGCTGGGAGAAGGAGCAGCAGGCGCATTTAATAATAATAGGGTGCGGATGCTTCACATCAGCACACTATTCAGATGATAACTCCCAGGTCCAATGCGGGAGCGAGGCGGTTTTCATTGGAATAGGGCGCTCGTGCATTAGCATGAGCGCCCCATTCCATTGATGAACTCCCTGCCAGGCGTTGGAGCAGGGAGTTACAAAAAAAAAAAATGTTTGGAAAGAAATTGGCCCTCCCCCTGCCCATTGAACAGGGGCACGTGGGGAGGGAGGGCACATTTTATATAAACAGCCCGGGGCGCTGCCGCTGCTAAGGCTGGCCCTGCAGCCGATCTCAGTGCCGCAGTGTCCCTTTATCTGCTGGTTTAGTCAGCATTTCTAGCACAGCTCAGATTAGCGGTAGCAGTCCCTAGGCGGGGGGCATTATCTGAGCTATAATGACCATGTGGTTTGAAGCAGTGCTGGCAATGGAAATGATTTACTGGTCAACGACAGGGAGGGGGGGCAGTGGGATGAGAGGGTGGGAGGGTGGAAGTGTGCTAGATGTGGAAGATTTTTCTCAAACCCTCAACACAAATAAAAATGTGTCTTTCAGGTGCGGTTAATCATGAACCCCCGGAAAATAACCAATCATTTCCTATAATGTTGCAAGCAAAGTTTAAACTGTGCACATCTTTGTAGTTAAATGTCTGCTGCAGAGTACTTTGCTAACAAGCAATTTCAGAGTAATCCTGATCAGGTGTTCAGGCGGTTCTGTGGTTAAGTGTCTCGACCCTGGTCCTACCGTGGTGGGTTGGAATCCCGGCAGTGTTTAAGCAGGTCAAAAACACTCAAACGATTGACAGGTGGCAGTACATTTCCCTGAGAGACGTTTTTTGCCAGATCCCAGACCCGGGAAAATCCGGCCCAATGACCAGCACTGGTTTGGAGCAAGCCAGTGGTGAGGTGGTTTGGGAGTCGTACATAGACATTTTGTGACATGGAAGGTACATAACTACTGTATAGATTTAGACGTGCACTTGCGACACACTTACAATGAAGTGTGGGAAGATAAGGTGGGCCTTGAGGAGAAAAGGGGGGAAAGGGTGGGCTCGGTGGGGTTAGGGATAAACCTCTAAAGACTGGCAGGTGGTGCTCATATTTACAGCTGTGCCAATTGAAGGTTGTTTTCAAAAGCATTGAGCAAAACACCATGTTGAGTATTTTTGGGGCGAGGGGGCACCAGTAGCCCACTGCCAATCTGAACATGGGGGGACTACCCAGACAGGATGCTCAAGGAATAACAGTGAATGAATGATTCTGTACCTTCCCCACCCAAGGCTGTACGTTATGCTGCAGGTTATTGAACTGGCCATGTGTGTAGCACAAACCACATACTGAATTGTCTTGAATTCATAACTATATGCACGGCTTTAAGTGGACCTGGGCTAGCCTAGGCTCAACTATGGCAGTCTCCCAAAACTCAATCGAGCCAGGGCTCCCTACCCTCCCACCACCCCAACGGCAATGAAATGCAATTTGAACCTAAGCCCTGCCAGTGACAAACCAGTGTCACATTGCACTGTGCTATTTGGTAGGTTGGTTTCATTCAATAGACTGCTTGATGTGTCAAGCAGTCTATTGAATGAAACCAAAGAAATCCACCACCTACCAAATAGCACAGTGCCTGTAAAGGGCTTCATGTGGCACGCAGTCTATTAAATGAAACAAAAGAAGTCCAGCATCTACCAAATAGCACAGGGCCTGTAAAGGGCTTTATGTGGCACGCAGTCTATTAAATGAAACAAAAGAAGTCCATCACCTACCAAATAGCACAGGGCCTGTAAAGGGCTTTATGCGGCACACAGTCTATTAAATGAAACAAAAGAAGTCCATCACCTACCAAATAGCACAGGGCCTGTAAAGGGCTTTATGTGGCACGCAGTCTATTGAATGAAACAAAAGAAATCTAGCACCTACCAAATAGCAGAGGGGCTGTAAAGGGCTTTATGCGGCACACAGTCTATTAAATGAAACAAAAGAAATCTAGCACCTACCAAATAGCAGAGGGCCTGTAAAGGGCTTTATGCGGCACGCAGTCTATTGAATGAAACAAAAGAAGTCCAGCACATACTGAATAGCACTGTGTGATATGATACGGGCTGGGCTCCGGCAGGGCTCGGGTGTCATTCCCCAGCAGGGGAAAAGCAAAAAAGTATCTTTTCTTGCTGCTGGTGTGTGAGTAGTGTGTGATTACATTTAATATGCATTTAAATGTCCACCGTTAGTGTGTCATTGCCCCCACAGCATGCACTTTTATGAAGTCTCCTCTTCGAAGGCTGCATACAACTCCATGCTGTGGGGGACAATATAACACTAATGGTGGCTATTTAAATGCATATTCTTTCAGCCAGTTCCATTACTTATTTTTTTTTTTACACTTCGACCAATGGGGATAGCCGGCGAGATACGGGAGTGCAGCGCCACAAAAGAGATAGAAAAACATATCAGTTAGTGCCCAAATCTATCTTCTTACGATTTGGGCTGCAACTTGCTTGCTTTGCAATGTTTCCAAATCGCATAAGGCATAAGCTATTTGTGTTACTTAATTGTTAATGTGTGCCGATTGATGCTGGCGAGTATTAACATTTAAAAAAAAAAAATGTTTGGGTTCCACACCCCTGCACCACCGACATGCATAGCCCACTTCAGGCCACGCCCACAACTTAAACCACACACCCTCGATTTCTCACTCTACTTAAAGCTGATTATAGGAGCCATGTACCACTTATTATATGTAAATGTACCATTAAAAACATTGGTTGTGACCTGCAGGGGCACCGACTTCATGTTTCCCAGGGGGGTGCCGGCGGCCATAAAAATAAAATGTCTCATTGAAAGTATAGGGACTTTTACGCAGATGGCCTTTCCCGGGGGGGTGCCCGAGCTCCGGAGCACCCGCATACTCGGCGCCCCTGGTGGCCAGGACGTTATGCACTTTCTCCACAGTGGGTGATCAACCCACTGAGCTAGCTTCCCAGAATCGGCGTGACAGCGTCCCATTCACATATATGCGTTGTGGAAAGGTAGGCACTGAGTGATGAGTCCTTCACTGATTTCTCGAGACCCTTCTCTGCTGTTATCCGCAGGCCGGGGCTGCCACAGCGTCGAGGGGAAAAACCTGTTTTATGGCCCCCATTAGGGAAGCATAGAGGCTAATTTTTCATACCGCAGAACTAATGACTCCTGCCATCACTGCAGCCTCGTTCTGGGATGGAGATGGGGCATTATGGCTTTATTTCAACTAATTCATCACGGTGCCTCCTGTACACGAACTGCCAGATGGGACGTTCATGGCCGGTTAAGCCGCCGCGCAGTGTTTTCCCTCCCTTCGCGTGTCAGTGTTTGACATCAGCCCCCTTCCCCTCCACCCGCCACCCTACTAGGGAGTTTAAGCTGCCTTGAGGCTGCCAGCGACAGCCTTTTAATTCAGGGATTAGATGTGAACTCGCTTGCCCCATCTGGCCTTTTCAAAATGGCTTCCCCTGCTCTATCGCTTCCCATTAGAGCTACCTTGTGTTGCATCCGGTTATTCATCATCCTGTTAATCCTCATTTAATGCTGCTATCGCTCTACATTCTCCCTTTTGCACATTGCCTGCACCCTCTCAGGGTCCCATTCTTGCTGCTTCCCCTCCTCTTACATAACACGTAACAATGGCACTATATTATTCACTATATATTTTTTGCTCAAGATGCCTGCAGGATCCGGTGCATTATAAAAAGATAAATAAATAAATAAAACGAATGCCGTGCACAGGGCCCTTCAATCAAGTCCCACTCATTGATGTTGCTCTCTATTCAGAGCCCTAGTACACAGCAGACTTTCTCCCAGATGAGCGCCTGCCTGTGTATAGGCGATATATAAAGAAACAATACCATACTATACAACTGGTTGCGGCACGTCCTCGGCCCTGGAACTGTAGTCTCCAGCTCGTACACAGCGATCTTCCTCTCCGATCCCCATAGTCTCCATTTTGCGAGTCTCTAGCACTCACGCCATCTCCTGACTCCCCTCAGCACCCACCCACATGCCTGACCGCATGGGTTGCTCTCTACCCGAGCCTGGCCAATCATTTGACCAGCGTTTTCTTGTAAATGAAATGAATTCGCTGACGTGGGCAGTTATTAGAGTAACGTGTCTTTGCAAACCAAATGAATTGTGTTATGTCAGGATGAGCTTCGTGGAGTGCATGCTCTTGTGTATAAGGGAAGTTTTTTGCACATTCTAGAGTTCATTTTAAATTAGACTAATTAACAGCCACTGGATAGACAATGTGTCTGATTCGGAAGCACTAAATGTGTACAATGAGTCATATATATTTTTTAGTCTGGTCTTAGTATGATATGATATGGCATTTATAACGCGCCTATACACAAGTGTTTTATTAGTAAAAATGTATTTATTGATTATATAAAGAATTTGATAATAAAAAAGGAATGATATTTTACAAAAATGTTTAACTAACACTAATTGCCTGTTCCGTCCTTCCTATGCGACTTACGCTCCTTTTGAGCAGTAGAATCAATATAAGGTGGCTTTGTTCCGTGAGGCATCATTTCTATTTTTGGTTCTAATAGGTCAGTCCCCAGATGCCCAGGAGGAAGGGGATCCCCACCTTATGGTTTTCTTCAGCCCTGCTAAGGCTTATTGGGCCAAAATCACACCCGCATTCTAATCCTACGCGTAACCTCCAACACTGGACTTCATTCCCCGCGGGGGTTCCACCACCAGCGCTTTGAGACTATAATAATGGTACGAGGTGCTATATGAATGACAAGTACAATACAATACAACCTCGCAGCCTGACGTCCTCTCAGATCCACCAACGCACTTTATTTTCTATCTGGTACCCTGGAGACATCTTCTCATATGCAACTAGTTGCACCGCCGCCACAACCATGGCACTTTATTCCCTATCTAGTGCCCCACAGCGTTCCTCTCGGATCCACCTACTGGCGCTGCCTCCTGAACCATGGCACTTCATTCCCTATCTCGTGCCCCACAGCGTTCCTCTCGGATCCACCTACTGGCGCTGCATCCTGAACCATGGCACTTCATTCCCTATGTTGTGCCCCCACTGGCGCCGTCTCAACCATGGCACTTTATTCCCTATCTCGTGCCCCACAGCGTTCCTCTCGGATCCACCTACTGGCGCTGCATCCTGAACCATGGCACTTCATTCCTTATGTTGTGCCCCCACTGGCGCCATCTCAACCATGGCACTTCATTCCCTATCTCGTGCCCCACAGCGTTCCTCTTAGATCCACCTACTGGCGCCGCCTCCTGAACCATGGCACATTATTCCCTATCTTGTGCCCCACAGCGTTCCTCTCAGATCCACTACTGGCGCCACCTCCTGAACCATGGCACTTATTCCCTATCTCGTGCCCTACAGCCTTCCTCTCAGATCCACTACTGGCGCCGCCTCCTGAACCATGGCACTTATTCCCTATCTCGTGCCCTACAGCCTTCCTCTTAGATCCACCTACTGGCGCCGCCTCCTGAACCATGGCACATTATTCCCTATCTCGTGCCCCACAGCCTCCCTCTCGGATCAACCTACTGGCGCCACATCCTGAACCATGGCACTTTATTCCCTATCTCGTGCCCCACCGCGTTGCTCTCAGATCCACTACTGGCGCTGCCTCCTGAACCATGGCACTTCATTCCCTATCTCGTGCCCCACAGCATTCCTCTTAGATCCACCTACTGGCGCCACATCCTGAACCATGGCACTTTATTCCCTATCTCGTGCCCCACAGTGTTGCTCTCAGATCCACTACTGGCGCCGCCTCCTGAACCATGGCACTTATTCCCTATCTCGTGCCCTACAGCCTTCCTCTTAGATCCACCTACTGGCGCCGCCTCCTGGACCATGGCACATTATTCCCTATCTCGTGCCCCACAGCCTCCCTCTCGGATCAACCTACTGGCGCCACATACTGAACCATGGCACTTTATTCCCTATCTCGTGCCCCACAGCGTTCCTCTCAGATCCACTACTGGCGCCACCTCCTGAACCATGGCACTTATTCCCTATCTCGTGCCACACAGCGTTCCTCTTGGATCCACCTACTGGCACCGTCGCCTGAACCAAGGCACTTTATTCCCTATCTCGTACCCCACAGCGTTCCTCTTAGATCCACCTGCTGGCACCGCCTTCTAAACCATGGCACTTTATTCCCTATCAAGTGCCCCACAGCGTTCCTCTCGGATCCACCTACTGGCGCTGCCTCCTGAGCCATGGCACTTCATTCCCTATCTCGTGCCCCACAGCGTTCCTCTTAGATCCACCTACAGGCGCCGCCTCCTGAACCACGGCACTTTATTCCCTATCTCGTGCCCCACCGCGTTCCTCACAGATTCACCTACAGGCGCCGCCTCCTGAACCACGGCACTTTATTCCCTATCTCGTACCCCACAGCATTCCTCTTAGATCTACCTGCTGGCACCGCCTTCTGAACCATGGCACTTTATTCCCTATCTAGTGCCCCACAGCGTTCCTCTCGGATCCACCTACTGGCGCCGCCTCCTGAACCATGGCACTTCATTCCCTATCTCATGCCCCACAGCGTTCCTCTCAGATCCACCTACAGACGCCGCCTCCTGAACCACGGCACTTTATTCCCTATCTCGTGCCCCACCGCGTTCCTCGCAGATCCACCTACTAGCGCCGCTTCCGGAAACATGGCACTTTATTCCCTATCTCGTGCCCCACAGCGTTCCTCTCGGGTCCACCTACTGGTGCCGCCTCCGGAACCATGGCACATTATTCCCTATCTCGTGCTCCACAGCGTTCCCCTCGGATCCACCTACTGGCGCTGCCTCCTGAACCATGGCATTTTATTCCCTATCTCGTACCCCACAGCGTTCCTCTTAGATCCACCTACTGGCACCGCCTTCTGAACCATGGCACTTTATTCCCTATCTCGTACCTCACAGCGTTCCTCTTAGATCCACCTGCTGGCACCGCCTTCTGAACCATGGCACTTTATTCCCTATCTAGTGCCCCACAGCGTTCCTCTCGGATCCACCTACTGGCGCTGCCTCCTGAACCATGGCACTTCATTCCCTATCTCGTGCCCCACAGCGTTCCTCTTAGATCCACCTACAGGCGCCGCCTCCTGAACCACGGCACTTTATTCCCTATCTCGTGCCCCACCGCGTTCCTCGCAGATTCACCTACAGGCGCCGCCTCCTGAACCAAGGCACTTTATTCCCTATCTCGTACCCCACAGCATTCCTCTTAGATCCACCTGCTGGCACCGCCTTCTGAACCATGGCACTTTATTCCCTATCTAGTGCCCCACAGCGTTCCTCTCGGATCTACCTACTGGCGCCGCCTCCTGAACCATGGCACTTCATTCCCTATCTCATGCCCCACAGCGTTCCTCTCAGATCCACCTACAGACGCCGCCTCCGGAACCACAGCATTTTATTCCCTAACTCGTGCCCCACAGCGTTCCTCTCAGATCCACCGACTGGCGCCGCCTCCGGAAACATGGCACTTTATTCCCTATCTCGTGCCCCACAGCGTTCCTCTCGGGTCCACCTACTGGTGCCGCCTCCGGAACCATGGCACATTATTCCCTATCTCGTGCTCCACAGCGTTCCCCTCGGATCCACCTACTGGCGCTGCCTCCTGAACCATGGCACTTTATTCCCTATCTCGTGCCCCACAGCGTTCCCCTCAGATCCACCTACTGGTGCCGCCTCCTGAACCATGGCACTTTATTCCCTATCTCGTGCCCCACAGTGTTCCCCTTAGATCCACCTACTGGCGCCGCCTCCTGAACCATGGCACTTTATTCCCTATCTCGTGCCCCACAGTGTTCCCCTTAGATCCACCTACTGGCGCCGCCTCCTGAACCATGGCACTTTTTTACCTATCTCGTGCCCCACAGCATTCCTCTCGGATCCACCTACTGGCGCCGCCTCCTGAATCATGCCACATTATTCTCTATCTCGTGCCCCACAGCGTTCCTCTTAGATCCACCTACTGACGCCGCCTCCTTAACCATGACACTTAATTCCTTATCTCGTGCCCCACAGCGTTCCTCTTAGATCCACCTACTGGCGCCGCCTCCTGAACCATGGCACTTAATTCCCTATCTCGTGCCCCACAGCGTTCCTCTTAGATCCACCTACTGGCGCCGCCTCCTGAACCATGGCACATTATTCCCTATCTCGTGCCCCACAGCGTTCCTCTCAGATCCACCTACTGGCGCCGCCAGCGCAGCCTCCTGAACCATGGCACTTTATTCCCTATGTAGGGCCGCACAGTGTTCCTCTCGGATCCACCTACAGGCGCCGCCTCCTGAACCATGGTACTTTATTCCCTATATCGTGCCCCACAGCGTTCCTCTCAGATCCACCTACTGGCGCCGCCGTCGCCGCCTCCTGAACCATGGCACTTTATTCCCTATCTCGTGCCCCACCGCGTTCCTCGCAGATCCACCTACTAGCGCCGCTTCCGGAAACATGGCACTTTATTCCCTATCTCGTGCCCCACAGCGTTCCTCTCGGGTCCACCTACTGGTGCCGCCTCCGGAACCATGGCACATTATTCCCTATCTCGTGCTCCACAGCGTTCCCCTCGGATCCACCTACTGGCGCTGCCTCCTGAACCATGGCATTTTATTCCCTATCTCGTACCCCACAGCGTTCCTCTTAGATCCACCTAATGGCACCGCCTTCTGAACCATGGCACTTTATTCCCTATCTCGTACCCCACAGCGTTCCTCTTAGATCCACCTGCTGGCACCGCCTTCTGAACCATGGCACTTTATTCCCTATCTAGTGCCCCACAGCGTTCCTCTCGGATCCACCTACTGGCGCTGCCTCCTGAACCATGGCACTTCATTCCCTATCTCGTGCCCCACAGCGTTCCTCTTAGATCCACCTACAGGCGCCGCCTCCTGAACCACGGCACTTTATTCCCTATCTCGTGCCCCACCGCGTTCCTCGCAGATTCACCTACAGGCGCCGCCTCCTGAACCACGGCACTTTATTCCCTATCTCGTACCCCACAGCATTCCTCTTAGATCCACCTGCTGGCACCGCCTTCTGAACCATGGCACTTTATTCCCTATCTAGTGCCCCACAGCGTTCCTCTCGGATCCACCTACTGGCGCCGCCTCCTGAACCATGGCACTTCATTCCCTATCTCATGCCCCACAGCGTTCCTCTCAGATCCACCTACAGACGCTGCCTCCGGAACCACGGCATTTTATTCCCTAACTCGTGCCCCACAGCGTTCCTCTCAGATCCACCGACTGGCGCCGCCTCCGGAAACCTGGCACTTTATTCCCTATCTCGTGCCCCACAGCGTTCCTCTCGGGTCCACCTACTGGTGCCGCCTCCGGAACCATGGCACATTATTCCCTATCTCGTGCTCCACAGCATTCCCCTCGGATCCACCTACTGGCGCTGCCTCCTGAACCATGGCACTTTATTCCCTATCTCGTGCCCCACAGCGTTCCCCTCAGATCCACCTACTGGTGCCGCCTCCTGAACCATGGCACTTTATTCCCTATCTCGTGCCCCACAGTGTTCCCCTTAGATCCACCTACTGGCGCCGCCTCCTGAACCATGGCACTTTATTCCCTATCTCGTGCCCCACAGTGTTCCCCTTAGATCCACCTACTGGCGCCGCCTCCTGAACCATGGCACTTTTTTCCCTATCTCGTGCCCCACAGCGTTCCTCTCGGATCCACCTACTGGCGCCGCCTCCTGAATCATGCCACATTATTCTCTATCTCGTGCCCCACAGCGTTCCTCTTAGATCCACCTACTGACGCCGCCTCCTGAACCATGACACTTAATTCCTTATCTCGTGCCCCACAGCGTTCCTCTTAGATCCACCTACTGGCGCCGCCTCCTGAACCATGGCACTTAATTCCCTATCTCGTGCCCCACAGCGTTCCTCTTAGATCCACCTACTGGCGCCGCCTCCTGAACCATGGCACATTATTCCCTATCTCGTGCCCCACAGCGTTCCTCTCAGATCCACCTACTGGCGCCACCAGCGCAGCCTCCTGAACCATGGCACTTTATTCCCTATGTAGGGCCGCACAGTGTTCCTCTCGGATCCACCTACAGGCGCCGCCTCCTGAACCATGGTACTTTATTCCCTATATCGTGCCCCACAGCGTTCCTCTCAGATCCACCTACTGGCGCCGCCGTCGCCGCCTCCTGAACCATGGCACTTTATTCCCTATCTCGTGCCCTAGAGCGTTCCTCTAGGATCCAAATACTGGCGCTGCCTCCTGAACCATGGCACTTATTCCCTATCTCGTTCCCCACAGCGTTTCTCTTAGATCCACGTACTGGCGCCGCCTCCTGATCCATGGCACTTTATTCCCTATGTAGGGCCCCACAGCGTTCCTCTCGGATCCACCTACTGGTGCCGCCTCCTGAACCATGGTACTTTATTCCCTATCTCGTGCCCCACAGCGTTCCTCTAGGATCCACCTACTGGCGCCGCCTCCTGAACCATGGCACTTTATTCCCTATCTCGTGCCCCACAGCGTTCCTCTTAGATCCACCTACTGGCGCCGCCTCCTGAACCATGGCACATTATTCCCTATCTCGTGCCCCACAGCGTTCCTCTCAGATCCACCTACTGGCGCCACCAGCGCAGCCTCCTGAACCATGGCACTTTATTCCCTATGTAGGGCCGCACAGTGTTCCTCTCGGATCCACCTACAGGCGCCGCCTCCTGAACCATGGTACTTTATTCCCTATATCGTGCCCCACAGCGTTCCTCTCAGATCCACCTACTGGCGCCGCCGTCGCCGCCTCCTGAACCATGGCACTTTATTCCCTATCTCGTGCCCTAGAGCGTTCCTCTAGGATCCAAATACTGGCGCTGCCTCCTGAACCATGGCACTTATTCCCTATCTCGTTCCCCACAGCGTTTCTCTTAGATCCACGTACTGGCGCCGCCTCCTGATCCATGGCACTTTATTCCCTATGTAGGGCCCCACAGCGTTCCTCTCGGATCCACCTACTGGTGCCGCCTCCTGAACCATGGTACTTTATTCCCTATCTCGTGCCCCACAGCGTTCCTCTAGGATCCACCTACTGGCGCCGCCTCCTGAACCATGGCACTTAATTCCCTATCTCGTGCCCCACAGCGTTCCTCTTAGATCCACCTACTGGCGCCGCCTCCTGAACCATGGCACATTATTCCCTATCTCGTGCCCCACAGCGTTCCTCTCAGATCCACCTACTGGCGCCACCAGCGCAGCCTCCTGAACCATGGCACTTTATTCCCTATGTAGGGCCGCACAGTGTTCCTCTCGGATCCACCTACAGGCGCCGCCTCCTGAACCATGGTACTTTATTCCCTATATCGTGCCCCACAGCGTTCCTCTCAGATCCACCTACTGGCGCCGCCGTCGCCGCCTCCTGAACCATGGCACTTTATTCCCTATCTCGTGCCCTAGAGCGTTCCTCTAGGATCCAAATACTGGCGCTGCCTCCTGAACCATGGCACTTATTCCCTATCTCGTTCCCCACAGCGTTTCTCTTAGATCCACGTACTGGCGCCGCCTCCTGATCCATGGCACTTTATTCCCTATGTAGGGCCCCACAGCGTTCCTCTCGGATCCACCTACTGGTGCCGCCTCCTGAACCATGGTACTTTATTCCCTATCTCGTGCCCCACAGCGTTCCTCTAGGATCCACCTACTGGCGCCGCCTCCTGAACCATGGCACTTTATTCCCTATCTCGTGCCCCAAAGCGTTCCTCTCAGATCCACCTACTGGCGCCGCCTCTAGAACCATGGCACTTTATTCCCTATCTAGTGCCCCAATGCGTTCCCCTCGGATTCACCTACTGGTGCTGCCTCCGGAACCATGGCACTTTATTCCCTATCTCGTGACCCACAGCTTTCCTCTTAGATCCACCTACTGGCGTCGCCTCCGGAACCATGGCACTTTATTCCCTATCTCGTGCCCCACAGCGTTCCTCTCGGACCAACCTACTGGCGCCACATCCTGAACCATGGCACTTTATTCCCTATCTCGTGCCCCACAGCGTTCCTCTCAGATCCACTACTGGTGCCGCCTCCTGAACTATGGCACTTATTCCCTATCTCGTGCCCTACAGCCTTCCTCTTAGATCCACCTACTGGCGTCGCCTCCGGAACCATGGCACTTTATTCCCTATCTCGTGCCCCACAGCCTCCCTCTCGGATCAACCTACTGGTGCCACATCCTGAACCATGGTACTTTATTCCCTATCTCGTGCCCCACAGCGTTCCTCCCAGATCCACTACTGGCGCCGCCTCCTGAACCATGGCACTTATTCCCCATCTCGTGCCCTACAGCCTTCCTCTCAGATCCACCTACTGGCACCACCTCCTGAACCATGGCACTTTATTCCCTATCTAGTGCCCCACAGCGTTCCTCTCAGATCCACTACTGGTGCCGCCTCCTGAACTATGGCACTTATTCCCTATCTCGTGCCCCACAGTCTTCCTCTTAGATCCACCTACTGGCGCCGCCTCCAGAACCATGGCACTTTATTTCCTATCTCGTGCCCCACAGAGTTCCTCTTGGATCCACCTACTGGCACCGCCGCCTGAACCACGGCACTTTATTCCCTATCTCGTACCCCACAGCGTTCCTCTTAGATCCACCTACTGGCACCACCTTCTGAACCATGGCACTTTATTCCCTATCTAGTGCCCCACAGCCTTCCTCTTAGATCCACCTACTGGCGCTGCCTCCGGAACCATGGCACTTTATTCCCTATCTCGTTCCCCACAGCGTTTCTCTTAGATCCACGTACTGGCGCCGCCTCCTGATCCATGACACTTTATTCCCTATGTAGGGCCCCACAGCGTTCCTCTCGGATCCACCTACTGGTGCCGCCTCCTGAACCATGGTACTTTATTCCCTATCTCGTGCCCCACAGCGTTCCTCTAGGATCCACCTACTGGCGCCGCCTCCTGAACCATGGCACTTTATTCCCTATCTCGTGCCCCAAAGCGTTCCTCTCAGATCCACCTACTGGCGCCGCCTCTAGAACCATGGCACATTATTCCCTATCTCGTGCCCCACAGCGTTCCTCTAGGATCCACCTACTGGCGCCGCCTCCTGAACCATGGCACTTTATTCCCTATCTCGTGCCCCAAAGCGTTCCTCTCAGATCCACGTACTGGCGCCGCCTCTAGAACCATGGCACATTATTCCCTATCTCGTGCCCTACAGCGTTCATCTTAGGTCCACATACTCGCACCGCCTCCTGAACCATGGCGCTTTATTCCCTATCTCGTGCCCCACAGTCTTCCTCTTAGATCCACCTACTGGCGCCGCCTCCAGAACCATGGCACTTTATTTCCTATCTCGTGCCCCACAGAGTTCCTCTTGGATCGACCTACTGGCACCGCCGCCTGAACCACGGCACTTTATTCCCTATCTCGTACCCCACAGCGTTCCTCTTAGATCCACCTACTGGCACCACCTTCTGAACCATGGCACTTTATTCCCTATCTAGTGCCCCACAGCCTTCCTCTTAGATCCACCTACTGGCGCTGCCTCCGGAACCATGGCACTTTATTCCCTATCTCAAGCCCCACAGCGTTCCTCTCAGATCCACCTACTGGTTCATGGCACTTTATTCCCTATCTCGTGCCCCAGTGTTCCCCTCGGATCCACCTACTGGTGTCGCCTCCTGAACCATGGCACTTTATTCCCTATCTCGTGCCCCACAGTGTTCCCCTCAGATCCACCTACTGGCGCCGCCTCCTGAACCATGGCATTTTTTTCCCTATCTCGTGCCCCACAGCGTTTCTCTTAGATCCACCTACTGGTGCCGCCTCCTGAACCATAGCACTTTTTTCCCTATCTCATGCCCCACAGCGTTCCTCTCAGATCCACCTACGGGCGCCGCCTCCTGAACCATGGCACTTTTTTCCCTATCTCATGCCCCACAGCGTTCCTCTCAGATCCACCTACGGGCGCCGCCTCCTGAACCATGGCACTTTTTTCCCTATCTCATGCCCCACAGCGTTCCTCTCAGATCCACCTATAGGCGCCGCCTCCTGAACCATGGCACTTTATTCCCTATCTCGTGCCCCAAAGCATTCCTCTCAGATCCACCTACTGGCGCCGCCTCCTGAACCATGGCACATTATTCCCTATCTCGTGCCCTACAGCGTTCATCTTAGATCCACATACTCGCACCGCCTCCTGATCCATGGCACTTTATTCCCTATCTCCTGCCCCACATCGTTCCTCTCAGATCCACCTACTGGCGTCGCCTCCTGAACCATGGCACATTATTCCCTATCTCGTGCCCAACAGCGTTCATCTTAGATCCACATACTCGCACCGCCTCCTGATCCATGCCACTTTATTCCCTATCTCCTGCCCCACATCGTTCCTCTCAGATCCACCTACTGGCACCGCCTCCTGAACCATGGCACATTATTCCCTATCTCGTGCCCCTACTGGCGACGCCTCCTGAACCATGGCACTTTATTCCCTATCTCGTGCCCCACATCGTTCCTCTCAGATCCACCTACTGGCGCCGCCTCCTGAACCATGGCACTTTATTCCCTATCTTGTGCCCCACAGCGTTTCTCTCAGATCCACCTACTGGCACCGCCTCGGGAACCATGGCACTTTATTCCCTATCTTGTGCCCCACAGCGTTCATCTTAGATCCACGTACTGGCGCCGCCTCCTGAACCATGGCACTTTATTCCCTATCTCGTGCCCCACAGCGTTCATCTTAGATCCACGTACTCGCACCGCCTCCGGAACCATGGCACTTTATTCCCTAACTCGTGCCCCACAGCGTTCATCTTAGATCCACGTACTCGCACCGCCTCCTGAACCATGGCACTTTATTCCCTAACTCGTGCCCCACAGCGTTCATCTTAGATCCACGTACTCGCACCGCCTCCGGAAACCATGGCACTTTATTCCCTATCTCGTGCCCCACAGCGTTCCTCTCAGATCCACCTACTGGCACCGCCTCCTGAACCATGGCACTTTATTCCCTATCTCGTGCCCCACAGCGTTCCTCTCAGATCCACCTACTGGCACCGCCTCCGGAAACCATGGCACTTTATTCCCTATCTCGTGCCCCACAGCGTTCCTCTCAGATCCACCTACTGGCACCGCCTCCTGAACCATGGCACTTTATTCCCTATCTCGTGCCCCACAGCGTTCCTCTCAGATCCACCTACTGGCGCCGCCTCCTGAACCATGGCACTTTATTCCCTATCTCGTGCCCCAAAGCATTCCTCTCAGATCCACCTACTGGCGCCGCCTCCTGAACCATGGCACATTATTCCCTATCTCGTGCCCTACAGCGTTCATCTTAGGTCCACATACTCGCACCGCCTCCTGATCCATGGCACTTTATTCCCTATCTCCTGCCCCACATCGTTCCTCTCAGATTCACCTACTGGCACTGCCTCCTGAACCATGGTACTTTATTCCCTACCTCCTGCCCCACAGCGTTCCTCTTAGATCCACCTACTGGCGTCGCCTCCTGAACCATGGCACATTATTCCCTATCTCGTGCCCAACAGCGTTCATCTTAGATCCACATACTCGCACCGCCTCCTGATCCATGCCACTTTATTCTCTATCTCCTGCCCCACATCGTTCCTCTCAGATCCACCTACTGGCACCGCCTCCTGAACCATGGCACATTATTCCCTATCTCGTGCCCCTACTGGCGACGCCTCCTGAACCATGGCACTTTATTCCCTATCTCGTGCCCCACATCGTTCCTCTCAGATCCACCTACTGGCGCCGCCTCCTGAACCATGGCACTTTATTCCCTATCTTGTGCCCCACAGCGTTTCTCTCAGATCCACCTACTGGCACCGCCTCGGGAACCATGGCACTTTATTCCCTATCTTGTGCCCCACAGCGTTCATCTTAGATCCACGTACTGGCGCCGCCTCCTGAACCATGGCACTTTATTCCCTATCTCGTGCCCCACAGCGTTCATCTTATATCCACGTACTCGCACCGCCTCCGGAACCATGGCACTTTATTCCCTAACTCGTGCCCCACAGCGTTCATCTTAGATCCACGTACTCGCACCGCCTCCTGAACCATGGCACTTTATTCCCTAACTCGTGCCCCACAGCGTTCATCTTAGATCCACGTACTCGCACCGCCTCCGGAAACCATGGCACTTTATTCCCTATCTCGTGCCCCACAGCGTTCCTCTCAGATCCACCTACTGGCACCGCCTCCTGAACCATGGCACTTTATTCCCTATCTCGTGCCCCACAGCGTTCCTCTCAGATCCACCTACTGGCACCGCCTCCTGAACCATGGCACTTTATTCCCTATCTCGTGCCCCACAGCGTTCCTCTCAGATCCACCTACTGGCACCGCCTCCTGAACCATAGCACTTTATTCCCTATCTCGTGCCCCACAGCGTTCCTCTCAGATCCACCTACTGGCACCGCCTCCTGAACCATGGCACTTTATTCCCTATCTCGTGCCCCACAGCGTTCCTCTCAGATCCACCTACTGGCACCGCCTCCTGAACCATGGTACTTTATTCCCTATCTTGTGCCCCACAGCGTTCATCTTAGATCCACGTACTGGCGCCGCCTCCTGAACCATGGAACTTTATTCCCTATCTCGTGCCCCTCAGCGTTCCTCTCAGATCCACCTACTGGCACCGCCTCCTGAACCATGGCACTTTATTCCCTATCTCGTGCCCCTCAGCGTTCCTCTCAGATCCACCTACTGGCGCCGCCTCCTCAACCATGAAACTCTTTCCCCATCTTGTACACTGTGATCTTCCCCTCAGGGCCTCCTTGTTTCTCCGGATCTATGTGATCAGTGCGACCACACATAATTGCGATGGGCGAAAATGTCGATTTTTTTAAATTAAACCCTCTTTACACCACATAGATATGGAGACCCCCGCACCCCTCCCCATTATTACTATAACATCCCATACTCGACCCCCACATATATATGTGGTGTAAAGGGGGTGTTTAAAAAAAAGAAAAAGTCAGGCATTTCAGCCGTCGCAATTGTGAGGGCGACATTTTGGGCCATTTCCGTTTCTCCTTGTCCTCTACAGTGAAACCATATCAACCATCCCATGACAAGCACGCAGCCTGGCTTTTTCTTTCAGTAGCTGTCCATCCTCTATGTGCACTATCACATTCAGTCCCCCATCCCATGTACCACATTATTCCCCTCAGATTCCCAGTCCTACTTTTGCGCCATCGCACTTTATGGATCTTTTTCTGAAGTTTGCTGGCAGAAGACGGATCTTGCGGAAGCCAGACATCCGAAGGTCACACCGCCTGCAAGGTCGCTCTCTGCCTTTGCACCCTTCCTCTGCATTTTTGGAAGGGTGCCTTGCACCTCATGTTTGTGCTGTGGCGCGCACCAGCTCCCCCCTCCTACACCCTCCCAACGCATTCCTTGCTTGCCCCTCCTACCCAGTCGCGTGTCCAAGGGAGTGGCCTGGTGTGGCATGTACTACCCTGGAATATGATTGGCCACTCTCGGTGCCACCCGATTATCCTAAACCTTGATTGTTACGTGCGTGGGTGCCCGTACTTCATGCCACCCCTGCCTAAGTCAGTGCCCCGCTTGGGCCACCCCAGTCAAAATAGTCTGGACACTCCACTGCTCCTACCTGCCCTTCACCACCTCGTACGGAGGCCCGCCAGGGTGTGGTTCGACTGACTACTGTGCTTCGGCCTACGCACAATACTTGTGAATCGTGCTTCCCCCATGTAGCTTCCAGGTGGCAATCCCACGTTATTCACCCCATCATGCATGCCATGCTTACTCCAGAATTCTCTTAGTTTCGCCCCATGGTCCTTCAGCAAAATCATTCTTTCCTCTGCTTTTTTGCTACAGTCTTACAGTGTGGAACTCTCCCCTGAGAATGTTGCTCTTGATCCCAGAAGCGTGTCCAGGGTGTGGCCTGGGGTGACACGTTCTACCCCTGGAATCTGATTGGCCACCCCAGGTGCCACCCCATTATCCTAAACTATGATCATTATCTGTGCGTGCGCTCGTACTTCATGCCACCCCTGCATAAACCAGGGCCCCATTTGGGCCAAGCCCAGTCCAAAGATTCTGGACACGCCACTACGTTATCCTCTCTTGTCCATTCTCCTCACTTGGGCCAGCCCACAATCCAGCTTAAATCGCCTTGCCTGCTTATAAACCTTTGAATGTTCCTTTATCGTTTTTACAAATCTTTGTCCATGGATAAGAGATTTTACGTAAAATATATAATTTGATAAATCTAGGCAAATTATCTGAATATGACAGGTTATTTAATACAGAGGTTTCTAAGCACGGACCGGGGGCTCAAACCTGTGTTGCTCCATGTCCTCTTGTTTCCAAGGCGAGCGCGTTGCCCCTAAGCTATCCTCCTGAGGTTAGCATTCTAGCTCGGTTTGGATGTGGGCGTGTCCACTGGAAGCGAATCTATGTCATTTCTGCGACCCCCAGAAGTCTGACAGCGAAAAATGCAGACTTTTTTTTTCTTCAACCCTCTTTACACCACATACATATGTGGGAGGAGACCCTCTGCCAGCCCCAAACTTGTATTATATCCCATACCCCCCTCCCACATATGTGGTGTAAAGGGGGTCGAAAAAAAAAAAGAGTGAATTTTCGGCAGTCAGAGTTCTGGAGGCGACATTTTTGTATATTTTTGTCATAGCAATGCGGATACTATCAAGACTTTGTCCAGCTCTTTATTTTCCAAAAAAGCAAACCTGAAGCAAGTAAAGCTGGAAAAGCTAAAGGGACCTCAGGTTGATCGGCACGAGAAGTTACAACCAACCTCAGGGGCACAGCGAGAAGACAAATGAGAGCGGCATCGCCAATGAACACCTGCACGGTGGAGAATTTCCCAGCTGAGTCAAAAGTCAATCTCCCTGTGTTCACATGGTCACAGCTGATGCTCGTTTTGCTGCATCGATGAATCTAAGCAAACATTTATTTATTTAGTCATTTGTAAAGTGCTCCAAGCCCGAAGATCAGTGTTAACGGTTGCAGGATCTGAAAAGCACTAATAACCCAGTGGGTTCAAAGCAATATGCGGTGTAGAATTTGAATTAGGAAGGATGAGGGTATACTTAAGCAATCATGTCATTTGAACAGTATCTAGTCAAAAAAACAAATGGAAAAAAGAGGCAAAAAACAACACATTTTTTAACAACGCATATTTGGGGGATTTGTGCACTTATTTTCAAAAAAATAGATGGGGTTGGGTTAGGGAATAAAAAAAGGGGTCGAGGATGTGAGGGCGTGGGCTGCAGGGGGTTCTCACTCTGCATTAGAAAATGGAAAACAGTCCCAAAAAATAATTTCGACATTCGAAAAAGAAATTGTTGTTTTGGGCCTCGTTTTTTGTTTGTTACTTTAATATGGATCCGTTTGAAGAGGACAGGCATGACACTTCTCCTAAAAGCTGCCAAAGTAGTTTTCATCCCTGACATTCGGAGGGACATAGTTCAGTTAAGTCTGGCCTATAAAGGATAGGAATGGCCAGGGCTGGACTGGCTCTAGGGAACTCTGGAGATTTCCCGGTGGGCCTCTGCACCCTGAGCCTCTTTTGTGGGGTATTTCCAAATGTTCGCTCATAGGAAAAGGCTTGAGCTTGCTGAACATGTGTAATATGGGGCCACTTTGAACATTATTTCCAGGGCCTCTTTTGGTTCCCAGTCCACCCCTGGGAATGGCCTCTGTGTACTGTTGGATTTGGGGAACAGCCCAGAGCCCCCCTCCCCCATCCCCGTTAGAGCAGAGAACGCAGGTGAAAGGTTGAACTGAGAGGTGGAGTTAAAGGTATTTAGGAGCTTTGCTATGTGGTGCCCTTTGGTTGGGTGGTGGGAGTTGGGGGGAATGCAACCCAGGGAGTTTTCTGAGATGGGCAATGCAAGATGTTTTATTGGCCTACCCCAATGCATGCAATGCAACCCGCCACTCTAGCACCCGCAGCCCCGTTCTATAAGTATGCACCTACATATGTATGTTCTTATCTGTAAGGTGAATACTCTATGTAACCTAGCATTGCCTTCTTTCTCACGTAACTAAGACATTTTCTTAAAACAGCGCCTCAATGCCTCCGGGCTGCAAGCGCTTTACAAATGCAAAAATAAATAAACAAGTGCATCATGTAAATTGCAACAGGCCACTTTACCTGCAATTTTGGCGTGAGGCCAGGTGTTTTTCCTTCTGTTTCGGCAAAATGCTGACACTGTGTTCATAGTGGTTTCTCTCACTCACTGCAGGAGCTGCACGCTTTACATTTGGAAGCAGGCCTGCTGATACGGAGGCCATATCTGCTCTCCTGAGAGCGTATCACTAATGTGCTGATGGCAGAAATCCAAAACCTCAGATCACATTTATTTTTAAATAACTGATAGGTGTGGTCACAACGGTTGGCTTCTGTCGCCTCCACTTAATAAAAATCCACTGGAAAACACGTTATTTGCGAATGTGAGCGTGACTTCTAGAAGCTCAGCCTGCGGGCTACAGACTAGTCAGAGGCTCGCAGAGACCATTCCCCCCAGAATGCAGCAGGGAGGTCTTCCTCTACTGACTATTCAAAGCCTCGTCTTGCTATTGCTGCAAGAATGGTTACATCTTCGGTACTCAGCTCTCTTATTAAGCGCCAGAAGCAAAGACATCGAGCTCTATATTCTGATCTTCACTCGTGGAAAACCTCCCAGACGTGATATGTGATATGTAACTTATAACGCGCCTGTACACAATTGTTTCACGGCGCGACAAGACAAGGGAGGACAAGACAAACGATCTTACTAGGCCTTGTGACATTCAGATCCTGCAAGTGCGACCACGCGAAGTGCAGGGGAAGGGAGGGCGACAAGTGCCAGGGAGAGGCACGGGGGAAGTGCAGTCAGAGCAGCAATGCTCTGCGAAAGTGCAGCCAGGGCAGCGCAGCTCTGGGTAAGTGCAAAGGAGGCAAGGGACTGTAGAGGTTCCAGTTACAGCCCCTAAGTGCGTGGTAGTCCCAGAGGCAGTGCAGGGGAGACTGATCCGGGGGAGCCTGGTACCCAGTGAGGCTCTGAGGGTTAGAAGCAGCCAGCCGGCACAGCAAGCAGGTAGGTCAGCAGGGGAGGGCGAGAGAGAAAGCAGAGGAGAAAAGGAAGGTCTTGAGCTGCTTCCGGAACTTCAGGTGGTCCGGCGCAAGTTTGAGAGGGGCAGGGAGGCCATTCCAGAGGGAGGCTTTCAATGGAAAAATCACACTGCTCATTGAATCCTACGGGCAGAGGGAATGCCCCCTTTACCTTGCGAAAAACACTTCTTCAACAGCGCTTCAGCGTTCACTTCTTCATACACTTACTTCTTCATGCACTTACTTCTTCATGCACTTACTTTTTCTTACCTTTACTTCGCCTGCATCTTCACATTCTCAAGGTGGCGATGGATATGGTAAGGTTAGCTGTAAGGTTAGGGTTGGGGTCCAGGTCCAGCGGGGGTTAGGGGGAAGAATATAAGTTAGAAAGGAAGGGGTACAGCGGGTCTCCCCCTGTAATGACAAAGTGAATGTTAGAAAAAGTGAAAGAGAGAAGAAGTAAAGGTGTGAAGAGGTAAATGTGACTACGTGAATGCTGGGCAAAGTTATTGCTGAGGAAATAAAGACATACCTCCCCTGGGCAGAGGCATCCTATTTGTGAGGAGGCAGTGTGCCAGCTGGGGAGGTGGATGTAGGAGCTTTTGTGTGCCCTAGGCATTCATGTAGATGTATGTGAGGTGCATGAGGTGAATGGGTGAGCATGTAAAAGTTAGTGCTTGAACACAATTACATCAAGCATGGATAGTCAAAAAACTTGGATCCACCATTCAATGTATTGGGTTAAACTGAGTCGCCTCATTGGTCTAGTTGACAAAAAGCAGGACCCTTGCTGCATATTATTTATGAAGCAATGAATGACACTTTGTGTATATGGTGGGTTGTGATAAAGTGGGTGGAAGCAAATGTTGAATTGTAAGGGTGATGTTGGTGAACCCTGGGGGACTCCACTTGAAACCACATGCAATCAAGTTGCCCTGGCTTGAAGGGAGAAGCATGTCTTTCGGCCATTTGGCTGCAGAATCAGTCACATAAATCAGGGAATAGAGTTTCAAGAATGATCCCATGGTCCAGGCTGTCAAAAGCAAGTGGTTAATCCAAAAGGATAAAGAGGTAGTTTCCTTGTCAAACTGTAGTAGTAGGCGCGGGATCCTGCCAAGTCCTAGCATCACAGTATCCCTGTCAGGCCTGAAGCCAGATTGCCAGTCAGCTAACAGTCTGTAGCTATAGGCATGAAGTGGAGGTGAACTCATAGCAATGTGTTTCTGTAATTTGTGTGGATAGTTGCATTATTGAGATACAGACACAATTGGCATAGAGAATGGTACATGTGTAAAGCGTCTTAATCAGCTGTGTGATCCATCATTTGTTGATGTTGTTAAGACTTGCATTGTCAAGGAAGAAGGTCATAGAAAAGACTGGGCCTCATTACGATCTAGGCAGTATTCCAGCTGTAAATCTGCCCAAATACTGCCCAACTGAATTACTTTTACCGCCACTTGGCAAAATTACTGCCGGATTACAAGTGGCAGTGGCGGTATAAATCCCCATTTTCCATTTTGGCGGAATTACGGGGCTTTCTTGGCAGAATTACCACAGCATTAATTCCGCCGATCTTGACGTTTTTTTTGGCGCAGAGTTAGAGGATTCACCTCCAGCACGATACTGCAGGTAAATCCTCCACTCCAGGACCATACTCGTAATATGGCGGAGTGAGAACATTGGCAGTAATTCTGTTGCCGACAATTCTTCCCCGCTCCACCATACTTGTAATGAGACCCATGTATTTGTTGGTGTCAATTGGGAGGAACGATCCTTGACACAGTTTAGGAAGGTTGTATACGAATTGACCGAGTTACAATTGTCCGAATGACAATTGACCTTTTGCACAATTGACCGAATTTTAAAGGTCAATTAGTACATCTATGCAGGGGGAAACCCCCCGCAACCCTCACCCAATCCAAAACCCCCCGCAATCCCCCACCCAAACCCCTTGTATTATTTATAATACGAAACAACCCACTATATATATAAAAATAAAAATAAAAGGTCAATTGTGAAAAAGGTCAAATAGGACCATTAAAATTCGACCAATTAGGTCATTCGGTCAATTGTATTCGGTCAATTTGGGTAATACCTTTAGGAAGCTATAGGTTGGGCTGGACTGACAATAGTTTAATTTGCAAATTGGAAACTCATGTTTCTTCCACCTCGGTGAACGGGGAAGCTACTGGAGAAGGTTTTTCGTTTATCAGAAGCCCATTGAAGGTGTGAGGATAGCATTTTCAGCTTTGGGGCTGCTTAGTAATGCTGATAGTATGTCTTATTGTTCTGGAAGAATTTCTGAGCATCTAAAAGTCATTCAAGAGAGCTGAGTGGACCAAGGTTGGTGATACAAGGGTTCTGAAGATCACAGTGGCTTTTAAATATTTATTTGGTCAGTTCTTAGCCTTTTTTCTATTCAGTTGAAGAGGCAGTATAATTGGGCCTCAAATTGAAGGTTGTTTTGACCCGCCAAGACCCATTGTTTTTTTGCTCTGGGTGTTGTTTTGGTCTTGTTGCTTATTTTTACTGAGAGCTGTGCGGATCCATGTAGGTGATTTAACATGAGTTTAGATTGAAGTTTGGGGTTGTGCTGAAGAAGGGTGTTCCCAAGTTGACCTGAAATAAGGTGATGTAGTTGCTGGCTGACATTTTCTATTAGACATGGACCACCTAGGTGTTGTGTGTTGGAATTTGGCTAGCGGTGGGAAATGGGTGTCAAATGCTTTAAGCTAGGAAGATATTACCAGACCAGAGAGTATTGTGTGAGTGTTCTTGGGCGTTTCTTTAGGTTTTAGAATCTAGTGGGGTGCAGGTTCTTTTTTTTTTGTAGGATTTAAAAGAAATGGATGAGGGGCAAAGAGGTCAGATGGTTAAAGTAGACAGATAGTAGCGTCCTAATCTATGTGTTTATTTGCTTTCCTTTAACATGCTACATTGCACAATGGCCTAATGTGATCATGAACATATCGGCGGGGTCTATTTAACCAGGACATTGCAATACAAAAATGGGCCTCTCTTAAGTCTTACACAATCACGGGTATGCTTCGTGAACCTTCATCTCAACGATATGATACAGTTAGTTCATGTGCTTTGAGAGTAATGACGCCCAAAGAGTGGCCAGGGGTGAGTCTTAATGGATGGGAAAACTGGGTAAGTAACCTAGGTCCCCAGACTAGAAGGGCCCCCCTCCTGCATGCGTTTTGCAAATATTTCTTATAATACATAAATAGCACCTGTCATGCTATTGCAGAGCGTGCTGTTGAGCCTCTGAACCTGCTGCCTGGCTGTTCGACAACTATGTTGCGATTCCAATTAGTAATCTTGATATATATTCTGTGTCCCCTATCGCACAACTTGTGTACCAGTTATACCTTTCTTTCGGGAATGTTCTTCGCAGGTGCAATATCTAATGTTGAAATGATGATTGATAACTTGGAGCACCTCAGCGATTAAGACAATAGCTCAGTGTGTTAAGAACTTGTTGCAAAGATCTATGGGTATCTGCCAGGCCGCAGTACCGGATCCCAGTAAGGTGGATTCAGCATTTCCTCTTTCTAAGGTTGAAAGAACTGAGTGCATAAACTTTGGTGGTAATAGCACCGACTGTGCTACAGAACAATCGGCTTCATTATAACCTTGCCGGTATCCTGGCAATAAACCCGTCCGAAGACCAGCAAAGGCTATTACCATTTCCGGCCCTCTGTCTGGCAGCACTGCCACCGGACTAGGAGTTCTTGTGTTAATCCCCATTCATGGAGTACACTAGGACTCCATGAGGGGCTTTGCCATCATTACCGGCACTGGCAATACCGGTGCCAGTAATGACGGCTTTTTCTGCCGGTAGTCCACCTGCCTTAGCTCCAGCTCTTAGCTGGAGGTAACACAGGTGCCCCACCGGCAAACCTGTAATAGGCCGGTCGGTAAAGTGCCAGTATACATCAATACCGGCACTTTTTGACCGGACCGGCCTACTTGGAATGAGGCCCAATGTATTGCCACCAGAAAGGGAAAGTTATTAAAAGTAACATAGCATCAGTATGGTGCATGTCTAGAACCTGGCCCCTCCAAGCAAGGGTTGAATAAACTGGGCAGTAGGCTGGACTATGGCAATGATTTGATTTGATATCGTGATATAGTCTATAACGACTGAAAGGTACCGCAGCGCTGAGCAACCATGGATGGAAATGATGCAAGAGAGGTCTTCACTGCAAGAGGAGGGGTTTCCACAGTGTACACAAGGTTTGGAGGTGGACAATGCTGCGGACATCTAACGGCAGCAGCGGAGTACCTTTGCTGATAATGTTGGTGGGGACATGACATCTAAATGAAAGGGGCCCCTGGCAAATGAGTGGGATGAAATAGTGTGCCACAAAGGTTGGGTGCGGGAAAACACCTGTGTCCACCACTAGCATTGCGCCTATGAATGGGAGGCAAGGCCAGAGTTTACCTACCTGACCCTGGAAGCAATGGCCATTGGCTCATTTAAAGCAAGGACCTACAGTCAAACATTTGGCCTTGGAACAAAGATTTGTTTGAGGATCTTACCATTTAAATTTATCTTAAACATATGCATATCTTGACCATACAAGGATGTATTGGGCCAAAGTAAGAGCCTTAAAGGAAGTCTGTGACCTGCAGGCAGCACTGGAGAGATATGCCCCCATCAATAGGTGTTGGTCGCTCTCCTGGCAGCTGTATTCTGTAAAGCCTGGAGGCAATGAAGCTGACCCTAATTACCTCTGTGTATGAAAACATTACAATAGTCCAGCTTTCCCCTGATGCTGGCTCATGGTATAGTTGCATAGCCAGATTCTGATCAGAAGGGGAACATCTGAATTAGTAGCATTAGATAAAAGCTGGACAAACGGACCATGGCATTGGCTTGTGAAGTCATGGATAAGGTGGGGTAAAAGGTGGAGTACCTAAGGCTTTAACTTTGCCCCAAGTACGCATCTTATATTTTGAAATGGTAAAGTATGTTCAACATCGCCTTGAACTGTTAGTTAGAAAGCAAAAGGATTGCAGTCTTTTCTTCCTTTATTTCGGTACCCCAGTGCTATTGCTGTATGGATACTTTACTGGCTCACACCCCTCCTGAGGAGTATAGCCTGACCTCGGCTTACATTGCCACAGGAGGAGATGGAAGTATATCTTTTGGGTTATGCCTACTTCATCTGTAGAACTGGAATCCACTACTCACCCCTGTATCCTGTGAGAAGCCTGAGGAGTTTCTCCCCGGTTATTCCTGGGGATCCTTTGTTCAGGTGGCCAGGGGAGGGCCATCGCTCTTGGGTCCCAACCCTGGGGGAGGATGAGCGAGGGAGGATCACCAGGGCAGGGGGGCTTTGGAGACTGCGAGGGGAGTGCCCCTGGGCAAGACGCAGTATACCATTTTCTGTGATGCACACCTATCCGATATCCCAGCAGTCTTTATGGGATTTTGCCACCAGAATCTCCCTACCCCCCAGTACTTTCCCTTATGGAAAACAAGAAGAAAACAACAGGGGAACTCAAGATTATCTCTAAACCCCAGTACGAATTTTGCCTCCCCACAACACTACAAATCCCATAATCCCCTTCTTATATTGAAATACACAAGGACTGTGATGAGAAAGAGGCAAGTGGGAGTCATAAGGATTACCCTTAGGAATCCATGGGCAATGGATTCCTAGGGTCAGTCTCCATGTTGTCCCGATAATGAGGTCAGGCAGAGTCAGGCAGGGAGGAACTACACACACCTGACTACAATCAACTCTAGCTGGGAGTATAAAAACAGCAGCCGGAAACAGCTGTAAGGGAGCTGGGGATGCTGGAAGGTGCTGAGAAGCTGTAAGAAGAGAGAGGGAGCTGTAGAGATCCTGGGAGACTTGGAGGAGGAGAGAAGTGCCCAGACACTGGCCCTTGGGATACAGATGAGGCTGAAGTGTGGGGAGAGACCTGTACCTCCAGCAGACCAAACCAGAGGCAGCTGGACCAGCCTGGCGGTACCCACAACAGAGCTCCTCCCCTGGGCCAACCAGGTGAGCCCAGGTCTCTGAGGGGCAGGCAGTGACACTCTGACCTCAGTAAACATCCCTGTGAGACTCCTGCCACTCCCAAAGCAAGGAATGTTGTTTTGGGGAGCAATGAAGTAGGAGCAAAATAATCCCCAGGGCATTCTGGGACTTGGAGTCCAAAGATATTTTTATATGGAATGTATATGAAATTAAAGAAGAGTCCATGCCTGGCAGAGGGAGACCCTTAAAGCAAGGCGAAAAATGTCTAAGCCCAGAAGAGGGACACCTGGGGTCCGTGCCCGGCAGAGGGTGACCCTGAGAGCATGAAGGTCTGGGCCCAGAAGAGGGGAACCAGGAGTCTGCGTCTGGCAGAGGAAGACCCTGAAAACACAAACAGAAGGTCTGAGTCCGTAAGAGGCAGACCTGACTGCAAAAGGACGATTACAGCCTGAACAACCAGTGAGTTGATTAGTTACACAAAAGGCAGATTTGTGAAAGGCAAATGGATGCTATGAGAGTATTTTAAAAGGGATGAGAGATGGAGGAGAATGAAAGTAAGCCGCGATACTGGAAGGGTTTATTTTGAACTTAGCAATTCCAAGGGTGCTAAAAGAGAACAAGTAAAAGGGAGCTACAATATCCAGGATAGAAGGTGCTAGAAGACCACGGTTCATAAAGATGATTGAAGGACTATCAATGTGGTCATACAAGGGTGCAGTCAAGGGCACAAGTCATCGCTGTACATTTGAAGGTCTTTGAGGAAGTGAATGAAAGTGACTGATGAAATTGTGGTGACGGCATAACAGAGCAACACAGCGATATTTGATCGACTATCGGAAGTCTCTGATCTGAAATATTGTGAAAGTACTGAAAGGTCTGAAGCCCAGCGGAGGGGGCCCTGAATTAATGGAGAACATAAGGGAAGTAGATCCCACATTAGCAACACCAACTAACTGAACATTGGTGTAAGCAGCGGAAAGTGAACCCAAAGAAGGGGTACAGGGCGAAACCACACGGAAGAGAAGGATTTTCCCTTTTCCTGGGATGCCGCTTTTGCCGCCCTAGACTCTGGGATGCTCATCTTGATATCAATGTTCTCCCTTTTTCCTGTGATGAAACGTGGGGAACCATCGGAAACCCTTTTTGTTTGAACTTTAAAAGACTAGCGAGTATCTTAAAGTTGGGGAAGGGAGCCGATGCCAATTTCCCAAGCTATCCTGACATTCTTTTAAAGGAACTTTTGTTTTGTAGATTTGTAACACATCAGGTTCTCTGAGGCAAGAGACTTTTTGTATGAATGAGACTTGGTCACAGAAGGCCCTGATATTTTGGATACGAACTGGCGTGTGCTGTGCTCAATGGTCCTGCCTTGTCCCTTGATAAAAATGTGGGGAAGGGAGACCCCCAGCCAGAGGCGTTGCTAGGGGGTGGCTAAGAGGGCTATAGCCCCTGGTCTTTTGGTTTTAGCCCCGGATAGAATCTCAGGGGCTACAACCAAAAGTGTAGCTAGCCCCCAGTCCCGACAGTTCCGACATTAGCGTAGCCCCTGGTCTTTTCCAGACCTAGCAACACCCCTGCCCCCAGCTATAACATCCTGACTTATCATTTGTGAACACTTCTTTCTTTTTCTTTTGAATATTATCCCACACTGTTTTTTAAATTAGCTGTAAGGATTGGCAATAGTTTTCTTTAGTATAGGCCCTTTTATTTGACAAGACGACTTATTATTGGATGGTCGTAGCTTGCTCCAATCTTAGATTTAGATTTAGATGAGGCGTTTATATCGCCCACTTTATAGCTTAATAAACACCCTTGAACTGTGATCACGTGTGTCTGTCTAGTCTTGATACCATGACTTCCTTACAATCGCTACAGAGAAGTAGTTACATCTTCACAGCGACATCTAAACGCTTTGAGCAGGTTTTTCCTGACCAATAAAAGAGCAGGCCCAGTCTCTCTCTTTGCTCAAAAAGACCTGATTGCCCATCACAGAGTAAGTTGTGACTTTTCGATGTAGGCAAGTCATCAGATACACATCACGCCTCAGAGGATAGATCGCCACTTAGTAATGAACAGAGCCAGGACCGAAACACACTTCTTAATAATTACGGGGGGCCATGGATCCCCTGGTCAGTTGGCTAATTTGAAGTTACTTATGGTCTGAAAGATGCTAACGGGTGGAAAAGAAAAGCCTGGTAACGGCAGGTGTGTGCAACGGACAGTGATATGTTGCCTACGTGAACTAGAAGTACAGGCCGGGGATGCAGTGATCTCAGAGGCAGACAACCTACGAATGTTGTCAATGGTATCCAAATAAGGATGGATAGCACTGGGCACTATATGTACATCCCTCAATGGAGAGCGCCATGGGTTAGTTTTGGGAGGTGATCTTGAAGACAAATGATTTATTCATGTATAATAATAGTGGCCATTTTTCCATTGCACACCGCAAAGCAATGTGCTCCTTGGATCACTCATGACTCCATCACATGAAACCCATGGATCTGAGATTGTGGCCGGATATGTGCGCCATCCTGGTAACTTCTAATCCGTATCACTGATCTAGGCAGCGGGGTGTATACCATCCTCGTTGCTTCCCTTTTGTCTCCAGAATTCATCCTTGAACACTTGTGGGTCCTATGAGTTCTGTGTCTATTCTGGGGCATGCGCACCTTTTCCATGGGCTAGCGGTCTAGTTCCTTGAAGCTACATTACAGCCCACTTTCCTTCCTCGTGGCTGCTATTATTAAAATGACTCCTACCCCATGCTAGAACACGAGTCTCCTTGTCGTGGACTGCTTACGTCATCCTTCATGTGTCACTTGTTTACTATGCCGACTGCAGCACAGGCGTATGATGCCAGGGAACTTTAAGGGAACCCCCATGCTTATTTATTTATTTTTTTCCATTTCTTCAATACTTTATTTATACATTTGATATTTTTCATCAACAATAAAATATAATGCAATAATACAATACTCAAAGAATATTTTGAATGCTGCCAGGATCACCTCAAGCTATGAGTTGTGACTGGGGCGACCATTGGGTGCCAACAGCTTCTTGGATCACTTTTTTGGGGGGTTAGGCCACCTTTATGTTCCCCACATTGAAAACCCCAAGATGATCAAGTGACCCGTGAAGGGAGGAGAGCAAAGGGCTATGTGCTGGACCACGCAGAGCAACAGAGGTTCAAATCCCCGATCCGTGCTTAGAAACCGAACTGGGGTATTAAGTGTGTTATAAAAAAACCTATAAAATAAATAAAAAAATAAATGGCTGATAATAAACAACTGCAATAAATTAGCATGTTGTAAAATTAGGGAAGGGGGTGGCGGATACAACAACTGGGAATGCACATTTTGTTATTTTTTTTTTTTTTTAATTAAAAGAACACGATTTAAATGCTGCAAAGGACGCAAGCAGAGCACAGCTAATTTCATACATTTCTGACGGACATCGCTCAAAGTTCCTCAACAGTCAAAAAAAATATTTCAACCTGTTTGTTATACAACACTGTGAAGTGGTTGACATGAATTGCGTAAATTGGGCTATTATATTGCACTTCATGGCAGAGTCCTGCCTCTAAGGGCGGAACCGGGTATCGAACTCATGTATCCGGCTTCCAAGACAAGCACAGATCTTTCAAGCTGTGAAAGTAATGAAGTGGTGACTCATACCAAACAATCTTGCTAATATGATAATTATCAAAAAAACATATAACTAGCACTGTCAGAGAAACACCTAGAGCCAGTCAACAGAAACAGTTCATCGCTTTTCCGGGCAGTACTGTTTTTCATTAACCTTGAGGCGAGTGACGCGTTGCTTCCTGAGTCTGTCACTGGCTCCAGGCTTCATGCCTTCCGAGGGAGGTGACTCTGTGTAAGCAACACAGCAAATTGCCGCGAACATGTCGTTGCTTTTGTTCTTCTGCAGTAGACTGGACCCAACGAGGTGTCAAATTGCCCCTCCTCAAAGATGGCGCCGTAGCTATGAATGATGATGCAATATTAGCAGTTTACGGGTGCGTTTTGGAGACAACACTCAGCATAACAGTCTCCATTGCATAATAAGCAGTTTAACATATGAGCATATAACCATGCCCGATTATATTGTGTTCCTTTTGTTAGGACATCATGTTTTGGAATCATAGCAGACCGACTATATCATGATCCTCTGGTTGTGCTGCCTAATATTGATGTATGTGCTACCAACTGCTATATACTTGTATTTACTATATGCTATATACTTGTATTTACTATATACTATCACTTGGTTCAGGTTATAATGGTGTCTGGTGAAAGGATCGAATACAAAGGGTCGAATGGTCAAAGGATCGACACCAAAGGATCGAAAACCAAAGGATCGAATTTTTTTTTTAATTATATGTATTTTTGGGGGGTTTTCGTTTAGTGAAAAAAAAGAGGTTTTTACCATAAAAACAGGGGTTGGGGGGGACCCATCGATCCTTTGGTTTTCGGTCCTTTGGTGTCGATCCTTTGACCATTCGACCCTTTGGTTGTCGATCCTTTGACCTACAACCGGTTATAATTGCTTTATATAGCACATATTTGGGCCAAACAAGGTGTTGAGGGCCTGTAAACCTTGTCACACACTTGCTGCGCTCAGGGCTATAACTTATTCTCAAAGGCCAATAACACCTAATACGGCCCTCCGACTAGGTCTGTAAATTTGATTAAAACATAAGAATGTTGGTGGTTCCATTACAGACAATGCAGTGGTAGGGGGCTATAATGGCTGGTAGAAGTCTTCTGTCTCAACATTCAAATATTCGTCCTTTTGTGCTTGTTTAAACAAAGCATTCTACCCTCATTGGGTGGAAAGTTCTAAAAGCAATAATGCCCCTTCTTCAAGGCATTACCAGGTGGTAATATCATTTCCCCCCTAGTTATCATCCCTGGCTTCGCTCAGGCCTGTTAATTTGGGCGCCATCGGAAGGTGGCGTTATTGCTTAATGAATAGTGGCCCGGGTGCATTTACTCCCAGCACAGAGAGGTGCACTTTCCAAAAACAAAAGACAGCCCTTCTAAACACTGCAATATTTTCATAAATTCAAGGCACCAATGACCGCTACAAACGGATAACAGCCATTGACCTACTGGTGTTACCAAAAATAGTGTCCCCCATATCGCATAAATATCAAGGATACAATATCGCCTGACCTTGGATTTCTGGGACTATATGAAACCCTCAGCCTGCAGCTTTATATGGCAGAGAACCGCTCAATGATTTATAATGCCATTGTAACATAGCTTTAGGCCGCAATATTCTCTATGCTATCACTTTTGCCAAAATTATATATTTAAAAATAATCCAAATGAGCAAAAACAAAAAGAGTGCCTTAATACTAACAGTATTGGAGTGGCTCGTCCTCTCATGCTGAGGGGTTCTGGGCCACAGGCGGCCTCACCAGTTGGGTGCAATTCAAAAATATTCCCCCCATTCTTTCCTGGCTGGAATATGCCACCATGGCAACAAAGGGAATCTTTTATATCTGGCAACCGGGCAGAATTCTGCGGAATTTGAGCAGGTTGTGTCATGTCTAGTTCAAATCAGCATAATCGCAGCTGGCACCAATGGGCACCCATGTTGGCAGCCGCAGCATCAAGGGAAATTAATGAAATGGGCAATGGCATGACCCTCTTAACGGTGGACAGGGCGGCTAAGCTCACATACCCACAGACCTGCTGTGGGTATGTGTATGACGGAGAGGAAGGGAGAGGCGGTATTGTAACTTATGATCAAGGCTTCCAGGTTTATGGTATTTTTTTGTTGTTGCTATTTCCGTCTATATTTATCCATATTTGTTTTTTGGCCTTTTTTTCTGTATTCATCCACATTTATTTTTTGCCATATGAAACGATAACTCGCAACCAGTATTTTGATGCATTTATTCTATAAAAAAAATGCTTTCATTAAAGCACACATGCAGCCATATGGGAAAGAAAGGCTAGCTCAATTTTCTTCCATAACAAACGGTTGCTCCTGTGACTGCTGCTGCCTTAAGATATATGCTGTGAGTAATTTAAAGAACTTTAATGCTATTTTTATACAACTTTTACACTCTCCATGCTGCTTATCTGCAATGAGATTGACCTGCAATGTATGAGTGACATCATAGAGAACAGACAGAAAGACATGTTTTTCTGTTTTTTTCCATTTTTATAAATAAACACAGAAAGCTGATTGATTTCCATTTTTATTTATGTGTAAAAATCAGTGAAAACAGAAAACTGGAAGCCTTGCTTATGTTCCACCCCTCGTCTCCACTCTGCAAATGAATGAAAATGAGGTCCGATAAAAATGTAATGTGTAAAAGTCTTCCGGATTACTTTTACGCATTAAACGTGTTTTACGCCTCATAGCTCATGGTCTCCATAGTGTTATCCTGTAAGGATTAAAAAACTTATCTGATGTTACATTTAATGATAAACATATGAACAATTATTGTTTGCAACAAAAAAAAGTTAAAAGGAAAAGTGAGAAAAAAATAAATAAAAAAACACAAGTAACCATTAATGATTAGGGGGAGAGGTTATGATCCAGTTGCAGGATGGAAATGGGGGGCAACTCATTTGAATATTAATTAAACAAGTTTATGGGAAGGGAGGAAGTATGGTCATCAGGGCCAAAGGGGGCTAACGTGGGTACCCCACAGGGACGTCATTTAGGGGTCAACAGTCTCCTTTGTGACCTCTACCTTTTTCTTTTTGCAATGCAAGCTCCTGGGCTGTGGCCAGCACCATGTGGCTCCTTAATTCTGGAGTGGCTGGCTTTTTTGTTCAGGCCCCTTAAAAAAAAGAAGAAAAATAAGAACATGGGGGCAACAAGTTTAACACTTTCAGCACTGACCCTAAATAAGAAAGAATAGGAATGCCAAAATAAATTGTCTTTCTGGAATTCTATACAATAATTGCTAGTATCATTGAAGGTTTATTTCAGGCACACTTCAGGGGGTGAGTCACTGATTTAGTCTGTTCTTAAACGCCTCAACTCAGCCTTTCATCCTTCTGAGGTCGATAAATGAGTACCAACACAGGTTGGGTGATATTGGGTGTATATTTTTTCTATATGAAACGTTTAAGCGTAAGTGCTATATAATAACACATCATTATCATTTGGTCATGGACGTCCGCTTGCATTCACAGTAATTTGGTAATATGGACCTATACACACTGATCTTAAGGATACATATGGCGATCCATTCTTGGATGAAATGTACATCACATTATAGTGATATCGTAACCATATTTTTCGTAGTGTACAATGCTATGTGATGCCACTTCCTGTTTTGTCAACTGGTGAAAGGTTGTGTTCCATCGCTTCCCGCGATATCACTTCAGGGTGGGGTCAAATGACATCACTTCCTGTAATGTCATCAGGGGGTCAAGGGTCGTGTGATGTCACTTCCTCTACACGTGGCATTTTCGTGAAATGACGTCTCTGACCCCCCCATCCGCTATGATTTTAAAATAAAATACATAGCTTTAGGGAGGAGAATATGACTTGGAGGGTAGGAGCATGGAGGGCATAGAATTATCAGGAAGGCAGTGGGAAAAAGCACTTTAAACATAAAATAAAAAAAACCCACGCAGGATGGAAATAAATAGTTTCAAACTTACATGTTCGAAATTAAAGTCAAAGCAAAGCATTTAAAGATCTAGTTTCGAACTTCCATTTTCTAGATTTAATTTATAAACGTTGGCGTTTCCAACTCTAGGTTAAAAGAAGACTAAACAGTGTTGGCTACAAATACTGGGGCTATATTTAGAAATAAAAGTGATCTCATTTAGTACTGTTAAAACGCATTTGAGAGAGACAGGTTTATCTCCATGCTTAAAAACCTAACTATTTTAGGGTCAAATGATTGCCATGAAACAGGGATTGCATTTTGAATATTTTAAAAGTTAAGTTGGAAGAACCTGAAAGTGTATGTTTCTGATGCTTTAAAATATAATGGAAACTGCCCTTTGTCTATGAAAAGGCCAGTCCTTCAGAGCAAAAAAGTATTTGGAAATGGCAAACCTGTCGTGCATTTGGCATTCAACATTGAAAAGGTATGCAGTGATTATAACGAATCACAAAATACCAAATCCCATTACAACGAAACGGAAATAACGAATTCCAAAATAACATATTAGGAAAAAACTAAAAAAGGAGTTGGGAGTGGGTATAGTGGTTTTGGGTGTGGGGGAAAAGTATTAGGAACAAAAAAAAGGAGGTGATGGGGGAAAAACCCCCCCAAAAACAACGAAAACATTATTTCTTTTGGACTTCGTTATTATGGTATTAGTTGTAATGGGATTAGTTCTTTCTATTCGATAAAATAACACGTAACCCATTGCAACACAATCCAACAGGCAGGTACAAAAAGTTTTACATCCATGTTTGAAGTGAAAAGCCCCAGTAATCCCAGTAAAAGTCAATATTTGTTCTGTGTGTTGGATTTAGCAGCCCCTGCACAGGTATATTTCGAAAGATTAAACGGAAGTACATTCAGGGATAGGGTGTCCCAAAATAAACGTGTAAAGCATGGTCATGGGCACACTACATTCCATACACCGAGCCATGCCATGGAACATGAACTTTTGTTTAATGCTTTGTTATGCCTTGTCATGCTTTGTTATGCCTTGTCATGCTTTGTTATGCCTTGTCATGCTTTGTTATACCCTGCTGTGCAGTTTCATGCTTGTTTGCGCCCCTGACTTCCCTGCTCATCTTTCCACTTTCCACCTTATTCTGCACACATCTACTAGCCACTCGCGCACTGCAGATGAACACCAGTTGGTAGCCCCTTCCAATGCCGAAACGAACGTTATTCAACAACACCTCCCAAACGCTCTTCCCACCCGGACCTCCAGCCACGCTTGGCAAACCCTTGCTCTTATGGCAGACTGTGGTAGTACCAAACCAAGCAGGATACTGGCATGTACATCTTCCTTCTGGATACACATAATGACTGTGCCCGCACCATCACTCACATAAGAAAACACCAGCACAGTGAGAACGGTACGGTTGTACGTGATATAATCAATGGAAATAACATAGAGGGTGACTCAATATTTGTTTAAAGGCACTAAACTCCCTTCTCAACATATTTTAAGACTGGTGCAATTATATAAACAAACTCCAGTCCTAGAATATTTGGGGAAAGGAATGATTAGTACCTTAAAAAATATCAGTAAGGATATTGAGGGGATCTCGTGCCCCTTGACCCACTTATTGGTGCTATCCGGATTGGAAGAGGAGGAGGGGGAATATAGGGGTTTACCCCACATGGCTCCCTTCTCGCTGTTGGCGGCTAGACGGGGCCTGGTATTCCCCTGGAAGAGGGAGAGGCTGCCAAGGAAGGGGGAGTGGCTCGCGAAGGTGAAGGAGATTTTCTTGATGGAAAGGATCACTGCAGTTCTTCATGGGGGGTATTCTGAGTTGGAGATGAGTTGGTTGGGTTTCCGCACATAGTACAAGGGGTCGTGAGGGTCCCCCGAGGGAGATGGGGACAGGAAGGCATGAAACTGACTGGGGCGAGCGGTCCACTTCCCCTTCTGGTCTATCCCTTGGCTATAAGTGGTACGTTGCCTTCAGGGAAGGTCTGTAGCATTCTAAGGGTATTTGAGAATGTATTTTGATGTATTTGTTCACCGTTATTAAGCTCCTTTTATTGTTGGGTGTGGCGGGGCTGCCGGGGGATGTCTGATGGGGCTACACAGGGTTGGACGGGGACTGTGATGGTGTCGATTTCATCTTCAATGATTCCATTTAAAATCAATAACACTTTGAAAGAACATTTTTTTTAAAATCGGGTCACCCTGGATGCTATTTTCTGCGATTATATCACTGGATACCAAACGGTACATACGATCGTCATGCATGAACACTCTTATGTTCTTGGCCATCCCTCTCCTCCCACTAACGTCCCCTCCCTTCTTTGACCCTGCACCAAAGCGCTGCCAACTTGCCCTATACAGGACCACTTGACCTTATTTTACATTACATCCAACCAGAGCACATCACAAATACACGGTAAATACATAACCATCCGTGTGTGGTCGAAGTGTACGAAAAGAAGAAGTGGAACTATGTTCCCTACTGGCCTGCACCGCTCCCCACAAACCCCATTAATGCACCCCCTCCCATGCACAATACAAACCCCAAAACTCATGCGCCTGATTTTTAAGTGAACGTCCAGTGCAGTGCACTGAAAGTGCAAGTTTCAATTTGCTTCTACACCTTTATTTTAAAACGAAACCATTCCGGAACGGTTTGTTTTTAAAATAAAAGTATAGGAACGGTAAAACCTATTTAAAAGAAGTATAGGAGCACCGCTCCCGACCGCTCCCGCCCACTTCGACCACTAGGACAATGGCACCAATTTGACAACCGTGATGGAGGGTGTCATGGTTCTGGGAGCCAGAGGAAGGTCTCGGCTCCATGAGGCAACCCCTTGAAGTGGGTATCCTTGCCTTTCATGTAAGGGACCCCATATGTCAACGCACCAGAGCCCGGGCAGACAGCTATAGGTGTGCATAATTGGAAGGGTTACAGGGAAAGACAGGAGATGACCCCACATGAAGAGGGATAGTCAATTTTAACCAGGCCAGCAGGGGGAAAGCATCAGAAGCCCAGGTTATTTATTTATTTATGTATTTATTTGTTTATTTGTTTGTTTGTTTGTTTAATCAAAAACTAGCAGTGAACCTGTGTGTGAAGCCCAAGTGCAAATTAGGCAACCATGTAAAGAGCCGGACCCATAGAATGTTATTATCATCATTTCGTTCTCATAAAGCACTAAATCACCCATAGGCCTTGAAGCACACAACAGAAAACAAGATAAGACTAATGCAGCTAACAGGATCAGAGCCTAGGACTAGAGTGGAGAAACCCCAGCGGGTTAATCTGGGTTGTGGTTAAACAGGAGGGTCTTGACACCCTTTTTGAGTTTGGAGGAAGAGTTTGCATGCCTGAGCTCAAGGGGAAGTTTATTCCAGATGGATGGAGCCTCAACATCAAACACAGAACCTCCAAATGTCTGGTTTGTGCCAATTTAGTGGGATCGTAAGAGCGTAGGCAGCGGCTGGGAAAGAGGGTAACAAGGCAATTTAGCATGGTTGGGCACCCTCCTAGGATCCACACGTAGTGGACACCCCCACACCCACTTTGATGATATGATAAGGAGAGTGGACCACAGCCGGGCTCTCTTATCGAGGTGCAAACAGCATTGTATGCCGCCCTGAGATCTTCAAGTACCTGGAGAGCCAGCACGGAGCTAGGCGGCTACCCTCTGGAGGTCACCTGACTCTATGATGAGCATGTGAATCCATGCCTGGCCCATGCTGGAGAACAATAGTTACAGGTAAGTAACTTGTTCCTTATTTTACATTACATGGGCATCAACTGCATTTCAATCCTCTGTGCGCTGCACTGCAGCAAATAGTGCAAATGTGATGGAATTGAGAAACTGCCCACACCTGAGAGAACCAACAGGCAGCCACTGGGAGGAAGTGGGATGGCTTAGTAAGGACCAATCATATGAAATGACTCGGCCCAGAAAATGGACGCATGAGCTAAGGTAAGCACTCACTTGTGCTGTCAATCATCCTGGGGTATAAAAGGAGGGATGAAACGCTTCATACGATGGTGTTGAGCGAGGAGATAGGATGGTGTCCCTGAAGGAGAAGCTCAAGCAGAGAGCAGAGAGTGCAGAGAAAGGAGTAAAAGGAGACAGTATCTTCTAAGGCCTGGGAGGTAAGGCCATGCTATGAAGGCCAAGTGAAGAGTCAGGTTAGGAGGGAAAAGAAGGGACCAGTGGAACCTTAGCTGGAGGGAGGCTAGGGCTAAAGAGTTGGCCTTCTGGAGAAACCTGTGGCTCAGGAGCTCCCAGACTGGTTGCCAGAAACCCTGACAGTTCCTGGAACAGGCAGCATCAAGATAAGCTACATGGGAGGAATAGTCCAGACACTGGTGGGCGAGCAGGTCCACCAGTAAACTCCGAGTCTTGCTAAAAAGAGCCAAGACCTAGGTTGAGGGCAAACACATTCTACACGGAACTACTCACGAAGGTTATGCCTACACCTCTTGAGCAGTAATCACCCAAGGGGTGAAGGGATGTAAGGGCTGCATGAGGCCACCGTCAGGTCCTTCAGGATAGACGCCCCTTGCAGGATGGGCCTCCACCTCTGCCCTTGGGGTGAAGACACCATGCAGGAGACGGTTGCCTCATCCGTCAGGATACACACACCAGCACCAGGAACAGCTAGGACCATGACCACTATCCGAACTTCGACACAGACACAGCGATGCATCAGACATCTAAATTGAAGCATGCAGGGTCCCTCCACTCCCTGTGACTGTGAGTTTGGATGAACATTATCCTGGGGGGACGCCTGGCAGCCTTGCTTTTGTTTGGTAAATTAGGGGTGAATCCTAGGATAAAGCTAGGGAAGGACCTTGGGCCTCTGGGTCTTTAGGTGGAGCTTCAAGGACGTTGTATTACTCATGATCCCTTACACTGTTTTGCTTAGACATTTCCTCTTCTGCTCTGTAGGCCATCCTCCAAGCCCCTATGTAGCAGCCATGCAATGGAATGCGCTCCCACCGCCCCTATGAGCAAAAAACTCCCACTTAGCGTTTCACAAATCATTGAAAACACTGCTCTTCACCTAAGCACCACTTTCCACCTTACCTTACGGCTAGACTGGACTGATTCCTGAAAGATAAAATGAATAGATAAGGATGCATACATGTGTAAATGTCTGTGATGTATATGTGTATAGTATTAACATGTACTACTATTTCCTTGTAACTTAGATCACCATAAGTAACAGCGCCTCAATGCCCAAGGGCTGTTTGTGCGCTATACTAATGTAAAAAATAAATAAATCCTTGTTGACCAACCAAAAGGAAAAGTGTGAAATCCACTCTTGTGTTGTGTGGGTCAATGATCACCCCCACCTATGACTGCTAGTAATGGAGTCGTGCAATTGTTTGCTATTTATGCTGGTACTAAGTCCTAAGCAGAAGCCACATAGAAGGTTTTAACATATGCAATAAGGTTAGCTCATCCTCTGGGCACTTGGTCCCCTCTGGGGATATTCTAATTCTCTCAGTGCTGTCCTGGCTGCCTTCTCACCAGAACCCTGAAATGCTCTTTCTGTTTCTCTTCCAGCCTACCTGCTGAGCTGTGGGTTCCCAGGCCGGCCCGTTTACGGGGACGTGTCTGTCACCAGCCTTCACCCGGGGGGCGATGCCTACTTCTACTGCAACACCGGCTACCAGCTGCACGGGCTGCACGTCATCACCTGCCTCAATGCCACCCGCCCCTTCTGGAGTGGCAGTGAGCCCAAGTGTGTGGGTAAGGAGACACTTGTTGGTTGGGGTGTGAGGACAATTTCTTCCAGAGGATATGAGGGTGGGTGCCGGGTCTGTTGGGGTACCATCAGTGAGGACGAGAGCCTGGAGTGATTTTATGGGAATCGTACCAAAATGTCACCCTCACAATTACGACGGCCGAAAATGCAGACTTTTTTTGGGACCCCCCCTTACACCACATATATATGTGGGGGGTACAGAATATTATATAAATATGGGGGTGTGGAGGGTCTCCCGCCTCATATATATGTGGTGTAAATGTTTTTTTTAAAAAGTCAGAATTTTTGGCTGTCGCAATAATCACATAGATCCATTTTATGCATCAATGACTCCAAGCGCCTTGGCTGCCATTACGTTAGTGGGAGCCACAGTTGGGCAGAGCATTATAATGTCTCAAAGTGGTCGGAAGGAGCTGGAATGCAGCATTTTCGTACCCTATAAAACACCACAACAAATAATGCATGAAACAAATCGGTTCAAGAGGTTTTTATACTGTCTGGGGAACAAGATTAACGGTTCTGAGCACTGGCTTAGCAACCTAATGCATTCTGGAAGTTGTAGTTTGGATCCACTTTTAAAGTATTGAGCAAAAGTCTACATAAAATGATATAATTATTACTATTATCCACATTTTCTCTATGCCTGATGCCTGCTCTGGTAAGAATTGACCCCCGCCCCTCCCCCGTCGCAAGCACAGTGTGCCTCTCACCACGTCACCCAATGCAGGAAATGGGCCGGAACAAGACGGAACTCCGCTCTGGCAAAAAAATGCCTTGCCTGCTCTGTCCTCCAGACCCAGGGGCTCCTAGACCCAACTCTTGCAGATCCTGTCCTCCATTGACCAGACTGCTTTCAGAAGACTTGGTGTTTGTGTTGTAGCATAGTCAGCTCCTGTTTTACAACCCATTCTTCAATGAGCCTTCAGAACACACACCCAGTGTTGCAGCTGTTCCAACTGGTATAAATGTACTGCAATGTACAGTCACTCTTCATTAGGGTGAAAATTGTGACCAATCAAGACAGAAGAGTCCATTATTCACTTAAAAAGTTCTTAATGAATCACTATAATACATGTTTAACATTTAAAATTGTGGACATTATTTTGTTCCCATAATGCTCTTTGCTTTTATGCAAATCCACAAGATTGAGTTCTACATAGAGCTACTGTGTTGCACAACCTAGCCGGGGGCCACGCCCCTTGACCCCGCTCCTCCTTTCCAAAGCCCCGCCCCGCCTAAGAAGTGACGGTTCCCCCAATAAATATTTTCCATTACCAGCACTGACGCCACGTAATCTAATGCTCTCGGTTCCATTGCAGCCACATGCGGCGGTGTGATCAGGAACGCCACCACTGGCCGCCTGATGTCCCCAGGATTCCCCTCAAACTACAGCAACAATCTGACTTGCCACTGGCTGCTGCAGGCCGCAGACACACAGCGGCTCCACCTCCACTTCGAGAAGGTTTCACTGGCCGAGGACGACGACAGGTGGGTGTGGTCTGTTGGTGATTGGTTGACTACGTCCTCGTGCCTGGGGTGCATCAAGTCAATGAAAGTCTCACCAAAGGCCTGGCAGAAGGGCCTTCAAACGCAGGGCTTAAAACAGGGCTGCAGTGGAAAATGGCTTCTATTATTCAGACAAGACTCCAGATTAAACATTGTGATGGGATTCAGTCCCTCCCTATTTTTCGAAGTTGGAAGTAAAATTATTTTCAGGGTGCAAAAAAGTAATTCTCATTGTCGGCTGATGTCTTTTGAACAAGTAAAATTGCACTTTGATTTTTAAAACATAGGTATTTTGTTGTAATGCCCCATGGACAGCAATTTAGTTTGCTCCTTGAGCGAAGTTACAATTTTCTTCCACAAAGACACGTTTTGGCCTATTTAGACCGATAACACAACATAATAATACTTTTGTTGTGCCCAGTAACTACCATAAATGAAACTGTATATGTGTATCTCATAGGAACTGTTTGTTGTATCTTGCTTTTCCTGCACCTGTTGCATATGAGTGGAATGCTGTGACTGATTGATGTGGAACGCAGAGAGAAAGAATGTTGTCTTCTGAGTGGGTTCTATGGATGTCAGTTGGAGAGGATGTGATCACTGAGAGAGGGTGCCTGTGGATGGTATCCGTCCCTATCACTTCCCTGACTAATGTACTGGACCTGATGTACTTGGAACTTAGTAAAGAAGTTAACAGTTCATCTAGAGATGTCAGAGTCATCATTGGCCATGAACCCAACATAACATTGGCGGCGAGGATGGGGCTGTCAGGGAAAGAAGGCTCTGGGGCCCAGGGATTGGAGTCTCTTGTGCTGCATTAAAAGGGGCTTGGAGCCCCACAGAGCTTTGAAGAGGTCTGGGGCCATGGACATTGCTGGTGAGTGATTGGGCATACAGAGAGCAGCTGGGATTACCGGCGCTGAAGTGGTGCAGTCAGCACTTACCTGTTGGCAGCGTGGCAGAGTTTGAGAGCTTCATTTTGAGGTTATTGGGAACTGTAGGAGCCAGAGCGCTGCTGGTCGTGTGGGGTCTTGGAGTTCAGTGTTAGCGCTGCAGCAGGAAGTCGATCTGAGAGGACTTTGGAACTTGGAGCTCTGTCCCTCATCGTGGCTCACCAGAAGTGATGACATAAATTGGAATGTAGGGGGAGATGGCGAACGTTTCACCTGGCCATCTGCCTGCACCTGTTACATATGAATGGAATGCTGTGACTGATTGATGTGGAACGCAGAGAGAAAGAATGTTGTCTTCTGAGCGGGTTCTATGGATTTCAGTTGGAGAGGATGCTGATGGATGCTATCTGTCCCTAGCACTTACCTGAGTAATAATAATAATTTAGCATTTATATAGCACTACAAACCCTCAGGTATCTGAGCGCTGCTTATTACCACCCACTGTGTGTGGTGCTCAATACCACCCACTGTGTGTGGTGCTCATTTATCAACATCGGAAAGGCGAAAGGCTGAGTTTGGCCCTGCCGGGATTCGAACCTGCATCAGCAGGCTCTCCCTAGATGTCAAAGCAAGTGCTCTACTCGCTGTGCTATCAGACCGGCTTGTACTGGACCTGATGTACTTGGAACTTAGTAAAGAAGTTAGCAATTAATCTAGAGAGGTCAGAGTCATCATTGGCCAGGGAGCCAACATAACACTCTTCAGGTACCAGTACACAATGGCAAAGCCCCCTGGTGTGGCACGTGCTTCGGTTGCATCTGGTGCGAGCAGTTCAAACCCATCTCTGTTACTCCTTGGTGTTTGCTGGTCAGGATTGATGGGGGACTGATTTATAACGCTGCCTCTACCATTATACATATTTATTATTTACTCATTTCGTCAGCCATTTCCACATTTATTTTGTGTACATTTTTTAAGTCACAACTATATTTTGTTTAGTATAACGACCAGTGTTGCGTTGTGGCTGTACTTAAAAACCCTAGCTCCTAGAAGCCTTATTTCGCAAAGATAACATTCTCAAAAGCAGTGTACATCTGTGCCACACGGGGCACATTTGCGATTAGTGTATGGTCTGTGCAATTTAAAATGAACCAAACCTCTTTAAACTCTTTTTGCAAAGTTGCAACAATCCGACTAAATGACCAAAGCAAAAATATCTAGCGCATAGGATCCCTTTAGAGAGCCATTTCGCATATGTGGCTCCTGTATTTCAACACCAAAAGGTCTCAACATAGGGCCTGGGATGCGAGACTCTACCGCCTTCAATGCCGCAATCCACAATTACGAACTAGACTGACAAAAGCTTGATCTCTGCAATAGTTCGTGCTTTTAACCCCTTAAATGCTGAGCTCTATGAAATTCTATGCAAATAGGACAGGCATACTCGTCATTAGCACATTTGGTAACATGCTGTGCATTCATGCCTCTTTCCTGTAGCTGCGCAAGAGAGAAGCCAGAAAGTGAGGCCTGGGGTCCTCTGATCCGCGCACTCCCTTCCTATGGGTTGCACGTTTTCCTGACACATTCTGGGGGATGTCAAGGGACCCCACCCACCCCCCACTGTGTTCTTGTACTTTGCATGGAAGGCATCCATCACAGGGTGAGAAGGAGGCACTAACATAGCTCTGCCAGGTCCAACCTGCCTCATCCCCTCCATTGATGCACAAACGAAATACATTATTTCTGAATGCGAACAATTGCTGATGGTGTTTTTTGGGTATCAGGTAATATTATCCCCATATAAATGGTTGCCGTATATAATATTGCCGGGGAAAGGTCGTGGCGATATTATATGGGTGACCATATATATAGGGACAGGGGTGGCCAAAAAAAAAAAGAAAGAAAAAAAAAGGTTTGGGGTTTGCGGGGGTGTCCCCCGCATGTTCCATGCAATAATGTCCCCACAAAAAACGGCCATTTTTCGGCGATATTTTTGCATGGTGATATTTTTGAGGGGACATTATTACATGGAACCGTTTTTTGCGAGTGGTGACGTACACATCTCCTGAAACATTGTATATACATTCTGGGGTCCCAATTCACACACGTTTGCACTACAGAAAACCAGGGGACGCCTGTAAGCACCTCAGACCTGCCCCTGCTACCTTATACTGTATTCAGAAAGCCTGAAGCTGGAGCACGCCTAGAGAAGCCTGGAGCAACTTTGGAATGTGATTGGCTAAGGTTTGCTCAAGGGCATCTCGGGATTGGCTCAAGTTGTAGGCTTTCTGAATCAAGTGTGCCGTGGCAGGTGCAAGTCTTTGTGAATCGGGCTAGGATTGGGATCTGTGTAGCAGCTGGGAATCGGCTCCTGCAGTCTCTAACGCATCATTATACTCTTATTGCGTCTGTTACAGCCCCTGGTATTTATAATGCGTCTAATTAACCTCTGGCAAGCTACCAAGCCTGTAATCCACCCCCGAGGAATTGCTGATGTTTTTGTCTTTCTTTCAGAGACAAGGCTGATTTGCAGGCATTGTTTATGTGTACAGTATGTGTCAATTTCTAGGGAAAACTGGAAGTTGTAGCTACATAGGACCCCACCAGTAGCAAGAAGTGTGGGGCTCCGAGTTGGGAATATACCAAAATGTCGCCCCCAGAAGTCCGACGGCCGAAAATTCAGACTTGATTTTCTGACCCCCCCTTACACGACATATATATATGGGGGTATGCAATATAATATAAGTATGGGGGGGCTGCACGGGGTCTCCCCCCGCATATGGTTGAAAAAGAAAATAAATCATTTTCGGCCGTCAGACTTCTGGGGGTCGCAGTAATCACATAGATTCCTCCGAGTGTATTGTTATAAGGGACAAAGTCATTCTTTGAGATGCCGTGAAGTAGCGTCCGCTGCTGTGTGGTAAGCACCAGAAGCGGGTATTTCTGATTTTGAGTAAAGGACCATTAGTGTAACAATGATAGGTTCAGGCACGTTCTGAGCCTGGTGGTGTAAGCAATAACCAGGCGCAATAGCGCCCACCATTGCAGCAATGATGTCCGCCACTGCAAATCTCCGCCATGCGCGTGCCCTGTGCATTGCACAGGATGGAGAGGTGTCCGGATCAACTACATACATACTATCACACGCCACACACAAGCATTGACTCCCCAATCCTTCCCAGCCAAAGGTGGAGAGGGACCACTGTAGGCCGACCTTCGCTCCTGGCATCAGTCGGACTCATTCCTTCAGGCCTTGAGAGACTTTGTGCGATGCGGTGCCACGCTTTCTCAGTTGGGGGTCAGTGGTGGAATTAGGTAGTGTGGAAAAATGGCAGCTCCATCAATACATCATGGTTAACTGTGCACTTTGTCCCCAGACTCATCATCCGAAATGGAAACAACATTGACGCTCCGCCCGTGTACGACTCCTACGAGGTGGAGTACCTGCCCATCGAGGGCTTGGTCAGCTCTGGGCAATACTTCTTTGTGGAGCTGACCACGGACAGCAGTGGCACCTCCATTGGCGTGGCCCTTCGATACGAAGGTAATGCAAAGGGGGCAAAGGCACAGTCGCATGGTTCATGGAAATCCTCCTGAATAATGGGGTACTGGATGGCGAGTTGAATAGGATGGGCGCTGCTGAGACGTCAGACGAGGAAGTGGTTTTGGGTTGCGCACTGCATTGTGGGATAAGATTGTTACTGCCTGGCTTATTTAATGGAGAGTTAAGGAGGGAAACTAATTGATGAGGTTAGAGGGCTTGTTGGTTGCTGCATGCAGCGTCCTCCAGCGGTACCACCTGGGTGCCACCTGGGTGGTAAAATGAGTGTTTGGCCATGCATGATGAGTTAGACCATAGGTCTGCATCCTGTGGCTCTCCAGCTGTTATGGACTACGACTAATGTGATCCCTTACCATTGGCTATGCTGCCTAGGGCTAATGGGAGTTGTAGGCGAAAACATCTGGAGAGCCAAAGGGTTAGACCATCCCTGGACTGGTTGGCATGCGTTTTGTGTAGTGCATGTTGGTTTAGAGGATTTAGTGAGAGGATGGGGGACTTCCTGGAGGATGGCTGGATACTTAGGCACCCACTTGGTGTGTTGTGTTGGCCAAAAGCTGTGGGATACGTGTCTGGGCGAGTTAGCAGGAAAGTTCAATGCGGTGTGATTGGTGAACGGTTGGGGCTGCATGACTTGCTGGTTGAGGTGGAGGGTTTGTTACGGCATGGCAGAGTTTCAGCAGAGTTTCAGCAGAGCCAGGGACTGCATAGAAGCTTTTATATCGCACTTCATGCCGGAGACCAGTCTCTAAGCATGGGACCGCTTTTCCAACCTGTGAAGCTCTGCGTATCTTACTTCCAAAACAAATGCATTAGTCGGTGGCTATCCTCCAGGGCCTGGAAGCTCTGGTGGGGGAGTTGGGTACTGAAGGCAGGGTATGATTAAAGGGTGGGGCACTGAATGCAGAGGAGGACTGGGGTGTGGAGTACTGTGTAGGGTGCTGTGTGGTTAGTGAGAGGCTTGAGCGCAGCATGACAGGTTTGGTTAGAGTGTACGATTCTGCATGACAAAGCTTTGCCCATTATTTACCCCATGAATTGCCCAATCTTGTCTTTGTGCTGCAGCCTTTGAACGGGGACATTGCTATGAGCCCTTTACCAAGTACGGCAACTTCACCACCACGGATGGCGCCTATCCCGTGGGAACCACCGTTGAGTTCACCTGTAACATGGGCTACACCTTGGAGCAGGGCTCTATCATCATCGAGTGCGTGGATGCCAGCGACCCGCAATGGAATGAGACTGAGCCTGCGTGCCGAGGTCAGTATCCTATTGGCTATCCCAAGTCACAGATTGGTGCAGACAGATTGGGAATGATGTGGGCAGCAAGGAGTAGGCCGTCTCTATTACAGGTCTCCTTTATACTTCACTGGACTCTCCACACTGTAGGCCCAATGTATCTGGTTACACAAAGCCACGGCGGCCATTTTACTTGTGTCCTATGCCACTGACGTGTCTCCATAATGAAAACTGGGCCCAAGGTCATCTCTAGGGAAATTGATCCTACCACCCATTGTAGGGAATGGACATCTGGGTCAGGCTCAGAGGGCCCTGGTGACAGAGGTGGTGAGGAAAACTGTTGAGGATGGGGAAGTGATAAACTTAACATATGTATGGCGTGCTCTTGCCACCCTGGTGACATTGTCTCCCCTCCTTTCTTGTCTTTCTGCAGCTGTTTGCAGTGGGGAGATCACCGACTCTGCCGGGGTGGTCCTGTCCCCAAATTGGCCAGAGGCGTACGGAACAGGGCAGGACTGCATCTGGGGCATCCACGTGGAGGAGGACAAACGGATCATGATGGACATCCAAGTGTGAGTGGGGACTGGGCTCACGGGCATGCAGCTAGGAGCAGTGTTACGAGAAAGGACACTCCCACACTAAGAACTTGCAATCCGCGCCATAGGAATCCGCCAAAGGCGCGGCCTCACTCCGCACTCATCTGCTTTCACATAGTACTCGAATGTCACTCCACACAACGCCGCTGCCATAAGAACATAGCTACCTTTCATGACAAATAATTCGAACTGTAGCTGCACACATAACTGTCTATCCTCTTACAAACCCACCTGCTTATTTCCCTAGTGTACCTCTCTCCTTCCATACACATACCAATTAAACATCATGGATAGCAGAGAATCGGCCAAGTCTGCATAACGTTTAATGGCCTTTATGCACACACGCATACTAGCACCTACTAACTTTCCCAGATTTCGGACTTCGGTCCCTGCGATGTCGTTCAACCTGCAGCACGTCGGGACCATATCCATGGTAAAAGGTGCTATACAAATGATTCAATGAAATGAAAGCAAAGCCCCAGCACGGGTAGCAGCAGGGCTAAAGGGAAAGCCTCAGTGTGGAGAGCGGCCCAGGTGAAGGTACTTTACCATTGGAAGCAGTGTGGATGAAGGAAAGGCCTCCGCAGTGAACGCAGTGTAGGTGAATGAGAAGCTCCATTATTGGAAGCACCACAACTGAAGGGAACGCCTCAGTGTGGGGGGAGTAGCTTATGTGAAGGAGGGTATGCAGTGGGTCTCTCGACCACCATTTTTGATCTTCTACTTTGACTCTTCTATGATTACTTTTCTCCGGTGTGTATGTGTTAATGGGTTTGTGCGTGTGTTTGTGTGTATGGGTATTATTGGGAATGGGTGGTGGTGGGGGACAGGAAGGGTGTGGGGAATCCTCCAATAAAAGGAAACAAATGAAAAAAGCATAGACATGGAAGAGTCGAAGTAGAAGAGCACAAATTAACTTTGGTCAACGTAATCGCACAGTACCATGAAGGCGGAGCTCCAGCGTTAGGTAGTAGCACAGCTAGAGAGGGGCGCATCAGCATTGGGAGGATTGAATGTGAGCAGAAGCCTTTGTATGGGTAGCAGCCAAGCTGAGGAGCAAACCTCTGCACCGGATGCCACATAAGTGAAGCAGGGCCCTTAGTATAGAGAGAATCGCAGGTAAACAAGAAGTTAGAGGAGGGGACTGCCTTGCGGGGGTGTAGAACAGCCTGCAACAGTAAATCCACACAATCGAACTGAGAGTCCACAACACCCTAACCACTCACTAGCAGACAAGGTTCACATGCACAATTATGATGCAATTAAGAAATAAAGTCCAGTAACAAGTGGAGTTTGTATTCAATAGAGAACATTTACCAAGAACCACCAAAATGGTCGAGGTGACAACTGGAGAACGTTGGTCCAAAACAAACTCAAGTCTTTTTGTGGCATAGATCAATGATCTTCAATCGGTCCGGATGCAAGGCAGGGAATCTTCAACGTATGCTTCTGGATGCTGTAGGTGTGTCCGGGCGGATGGTTCAAGCCAAGCCACAGTGAACCTGGATGCCTCCTCCCACTGCTTCCCTGTGTGTGCAGTTGCTGCAGGTCAAGACTTGTCAGCAGACAGCATCTGAGGATGGTTTTCACAGCCATGAATAAGGGGTGTGAGAGCGAGGTGGTTGTGCAGAGAGTCGGAGCAGATGGAGAAGCTCTGATGAGTATAAGCTGGTGGGTGGGCGTCCCGTTTTCGCTCATTCGGACATGACTTCCGTTTGCCTTTTTTGAGGCGGCAGCCACCGCTTGTCATATACTGAACCAAGGTGGTCAGCCTTCCCAACTCACAGGCGTTGGGTGGTCGTTATCACGAGTTAACCAAGACACGGTAGTCACTGCTTCTCATCCACTAAGGCGGAGACTGATCGTTCTCAGTTATCCTGTGCGATCATCCCTCTTCACTAATTGAGACAGGTCGCCCTTACTTATCACTCACTGTGACAGCGTGGTCATATCTCCTCATTTGCTAAGAAAGGTTGCCCTTATCACTCACTGTGACAGCGTGGTCATATCTCCTCATTTGCTGAGACAGGGCGCCCTTACTTATCACTCACTGTGACAGCGTGGTCATATCTCTCATTTGCTGAGACAGGGTGCCCTTACTTATCACTCACTATGTCTGGCACCCTTTCCAGGCACTCATAGACTGTGCTTTGTTGTCCCCTACCGGTAAATCAGCTTAGCATATGGCCCTTTGGGTATCGTGCATGCAATGGGTGGGGATGCAGAATAACTTCGACACCAAATAATCAAACCAACTCAGGAAGATGGCAAAGGTGCTGTTTTATTAACAATGATCTAAAACAGGGAATTACAATGGACATCAACGGACTTTCGCTCAAGCTCTCAGTGAATTTCTCATAATAACAACCTTATATGCAAAAAATACGCCAGACGTGACATCATACGATGTGGCAAAAACGAAAAACCTACAAGGGATTGTGATAGGTTCAAGGGGAACATCTAAGTATACTTTCTATAAGGGGTGGGATTGTGATTTGTTATCTACTGTCAAGTGGACAACTTATGCCCACCTCTAAAACATGTAATCTTCAAAACTATTAAGTACACAGTATATCATTGGTCTTAAAACTATAAGGCCCTTTGTAATACGGCGCTCTATAATTGGTTGGCATGCTCGTGCCAAGTCTGGAACATGCGGTTCACTTAGCAGCAAGTAAGCTCAGACCCAGGGGCCAGGAGGTGGACTTGACTTTACCTCCCCACCCAATTAGCCCATCATCTCTCATCACCCATGCCTTCTGCCATGCAGATTGTCTTTGAACTTGGCCTTGCAAAGTATTTTTGTCTCTGGGAATATATGGGAGTGTGTCATGATTCCTGCCCCTCATGTCCCCAGCCCTCCAAGATGTCAGGCTGGAGCCAGGCCATGATCACCTACATGGCCCTCAAGGGCCTCTCCATCCCTCCAAAGACCCACTTGGAGTCAGACTTGGCGCTTGTGGCACCAGACACACTCACTCCCATAGGATAACATTGGGGATTGGACTTGCAGTGCATTGATGGGGACAAGATGGATGCCCCCACATATTTCGGTTCCCAGAACTGAATGTGCAGTCTAGTCTTTTGGGTGTGGTTCAGCCCAGAGACACCTGGGATACCCAGAGACTATTTAAGCCACGCCCAGGCTGAGAAACATGCTTTGCGTTTTCTGTACCTGCAGCGTGACACTCACCGTGTTCGGATCGGTCTCCAGTAGGCCTGCATCTTTCTTCTGGGCTCAGCTCCTGCAAGAACACCGTTAGGAGCAGCCTTACCTTGCGGCACTTCTGCCCATCATTCATCGCTCCTTCTGTTCTGCGGGCATCTTCGGCGGTGCCTTTCCCATCCCGGCACGCCGCTTCCTAAGGAAAAGGGAAAAGAACAGAAAAAGGCATTAGTAGGCTTTATTCAAATCTTCGCTTATTTTTAAATACTGTTCGAGCTTCAAGCGCTTATCTGAATCCCAGCCTCTCTGGGGGAACTCTGTCTCCGGAACTTCTCATCCATCTGCAAGAGGGGAAAGACACTCCAGGTTAGCGTGGAAACATCTTGAGGCGCTGCATACCACGCTTACTCACTGCATTTGTTCTTCATAACCGGCATCCACGCTGAAAACATTGCAGCACCTAAAAGACACAGAAAAAGAACTCAATTCAATACAAATACGAAAGGGGTACATCGCGTATCGCGCTCTCACTCACCTTCAGCGCTACTCATCTCAGCAGCATGCCGCCATCCCCAGACGCCGGCCATCATCTAAGGAAGGAAAGGAACGAAGTTAGAGAACTGTTCAAAAGACTCATTATACTTACCTGTTGGACTCTTGCCAGTGAAGTAACTAGGGAGCAATGAGCCTGCATCAATCAACGCGCCCCTGCGCTGAATGCAGGATGGAGAGCACACTATCCAAGAAAAAAAGGTGAGCTGTGGATCAAAGGGAAGGGTTGGACCCCGGGAAAGAAGGGGTTCAAGCACACAGAGACAATAGGGAGTTAAACTCTACCAATACTGTGTTTCAGGCCCAGTCTCCAGTCGAATAGCCTCCAGGGAAGGGTTCAAGGTCGTAAGAGGTCAGAACAGGCTGAGTGACTTCCCTGTGTTTACCAGGGGAGCGTTACAGGGTGTGAGCACTCACCATCGTTGTTCTAGGACTCCATGCTCAACTCTATTTCCATCCTTAGCTCACGTGACAGAAAACCACGATTTGGTCCATTTTGCAGCATTTAAATGTCTTAAATGAATAAAACTTGGCACGCATGGTGTTCTTTCTTTGCACCTTAACAAGGGATGATTCAGCTTCTCACGTTCTCTGCCTTCAAGAATAGATAACCAACCTTGGCTGCTTCAGCTTTGACTGCCTTGCCATGCTCATCTACGCTCTCAGCTTTATTCTTGCTGCGACTCAGCTCTCGCCTCTTCTCTCCATAGGTCCTGCCTTACTCAAATTCATGACACCGATATCCAGCTTCTATACAATGGCGGCTTCGCTGCAGTCTATTCACTACATATAGCCAGCTTCTATGATCACTTAGTCTACTTGCGTTACAGCATCTGTACAATTATTGAATGGCTTGCTTTTTCTGCAGTGCTTCGCACACGTGCAATCTTCATTCCACATACAAAAGTGTACTCGGTTCTTAACTGTGTCATCAGTTTCTGTAGGATCCATACATTCTCTTCAGCCAGTATTCTCAGTTTGTCATGCTCGTCTCTTGTGACGTCACCAGCTTCAGGGAGTTCCTGCCTCAGATTGTCTTCTCTTTGAGGATACATTTGATAGGGTTTTCTCAATGGATACCTTCTTTCGAATACTCGCCGTGGTATGGTCACAACAGCTGGTGTAAAGCATGGCACAATCTCAGGTCTCCAACATATAGGAGGGAAGGGGGTGGGATGTCCTGCAGAGGCATGCAGCTGCTCCTCTACACCGCAAAGACCCTCAGGCCACTCAGTAAATAGTTAAGGGTCCACGTGTTTTAGCCCCTAACCAAGTGTAGTGATGCTCTCAATAAGCAGGAAAACATGGGCAGTAGTGCTTTGAACTATTTCTACGCACAGCTTTAGTTCATAGTATGCGTGCCACAGACAGCTGCAAAATGGAAAGATGGAAGAAAAAGAATATACATCATTCCCAAAGAGTGGGGTGAGTGGAAGGAATAGAGGAGTGATAATAGGAGAAAAGAGAGGGATGCAGTGGGGACCAGGGTGATGCGGATGAGGCAAGTGTGCAACTGAAGAATGGGGTGAATGGAAAGAATAGAGTGATAGTAGGAGGAAAGTGTGATAGGGAGGGGCCGGGTGATGTGGATGAGGCAAGTGTGCAACTGAAGAATGGGTGAATGGAAAGAATAGAGTGATAGTAGGAGGAAAGTGTGATAGGGAGGGGCCGGGTGATGTGGATGAGGCAAGTGTGCAACTGAAGAATGGGTGAATGGAAGGAATAGAGTGATAGAAGGAAAGAGTGATGGGGAGGGGACTAGGGTGATGCGGATGAGGCAAGTATGCAACTGAAGAATGGGGTGAATGGAAGAAATAGAGTGATCGTGGGGAGAACGAGTGATGTGCAGGGGCTGGGTGGTGCAGGTGATGCAAGTGTGCAACTGAAGAATGGGGTGAATGGAAGGAATGGAGTGATAGTAGGATGACAGAGTGATGGGGAGGGGCTGGGGTGATGCGAATGAGGCAAGTGTGCAACTGAAGAATGGGGTGAATGGAAGGAATAGAGTGATAGTAGGATGACAGGGTGATGGGGAGGGGCTGGGGTGATGCGAATGAGGCAGGTGTGCAGCTGAAGAATGGGGTGAATGGAAGGAAAAGAGTGATAGTCGGAGAAAAGAGTGATGGGGAGGGGCTGGGGTGATGCGGATGAAACACCTGTATTGAGGAAGGTCAGTTTGTTTATATGAAACATAGACTTGCTGAGGCACTTCTATTAAGTGAACCCACAGTGCATTCTGGGGTATGCAGTCTGGTGTGGTTACTGAAGAATGGGGTGAACGGAAGGAATAGATGAGTGATAGTAGGAGGAAAAAGAGCGAAAGAGGAAGGACCTGGGGATGGGGATAAGGCAAGTGTGCAACTGAACAATGGGTGACACAGGTGAATAGTGGTAGAGAGTGCGTCATAACGTGCCACGGAGAAAAGGACTTAAGGGAATGAAGAAACAATAAGAAAACTGCAAAAGAAGCAAGCAAGGCAGGTGTGAAGCAGGAGTGAACTTTGTGCAGGGGCATCTAACTTCTTTACTCATTGTAATGAGTCTATTCTAGTGCAGCTTCAATGTTACAATCAGTTAACTCTCTCCTCTAAGTCTGAAAACACCCACTTCTTGCAGATACTGAAAGTCCTAGAAAGTTTGAAAATGGCAGATGGTGAAAAATGAAAGACTCAATATCTAAGCATAACAGGACATAGCAGAATCTGGGGCAGTACTCTGGATGGCCCAAGCAATTTCAGTGGCTGGGAGCAACACGGGAGAAAATGTAATGTTGGTTCTACCACAATTAGTCCGCTATACTAGAATCTCTGGTGTCCTGATTGGCTGGTGAGACTATGCCTGCCTGTCAAAACAAGAGATAACAGACAGGGGGAGGGCCAGTGCAGCAATAATGCAATTCTATGAGACTGTATTGGAGCTGCTAATTCGTCTCTAGACTTATTAAAACTGTCCTATTGTAAGGGTGTAAACATAATCACTTATAAGCACCCCAATTTTTGCAGTTGAAGTCATGGTGAGGTTACATTATTTGCCCGGGATCACACACTTACACTAAACAGCGAAGAAGATATTTTAACCAACCCTGCAATTTGGGCACAGCCACCTTCTTCCACACTTTACTTGGAACTAATATTTAAGTTGTGGGTGTCAAGGCCTACAATACTACTGTCCTATAGAGGTTACTTGCAAAATACACACATTGCATAGTAAAGTATCATGACATGTAAATTCTAACAGCAGCATGTTGAGCCAAAATAATATCAGTGTACCTTTTATTTTCCACATCTGGAATGGAAACTATAAAATGCAAAAGGCAAAATGTCTATTTACCCACTTTATTTTCAGTGCTTTATGACACACAATAAAATAAGTTGTGTGTCAAACTCAATTAGGTTAGTAGATCCGTCACAAACCTCCAGCGTGTTGTTATGTATGGTTTTAAGAACATTCAACTAAGGACTTCAAAGCAAAACTTTAGTTTTTAGCCTATCAAGCTATTAGACGTCTTGGTTAGGAACCCTTTTTAAAGGGTGCTTTATTGTGTCGCTGCCTTTAAGTGTCACAGATGTTCAAGGTGGCTGGTGGTCTTTCAGTTGGGAATTCACCATCATGCATGAGAAAGGCTATGCTGCTGATGACAAAAGAAAGGTGTTGTCGGGTTCATTACAGCACTGGCTGCAGAGCCAGGGGCGCAGCCTGTGTCTCATTGGGGGCTGTGACTCGGGGAAACGGGCAGTGCTTGATCATCCGAGCCGAGTAGATTTGCCTCGGAAGAAACAAGATGTGCCAACAGGACCATGTTCCTGATCCTTTGAACTGTTAACCCCTTAAGTGATATGATGTGATATGGCATTTGTAACGCGCCTATACACAAGACTTGCATAATAGACTGACACTTATTAAAGGCTCAGCACGGAAGCCCCGCCCCTCAACTAACATTTCGAGGAGGAGGTGCTTCAGCCCGGTCAGCTCAACGAGGTTGCGCGCCTGATGTGATTCTAGGTAAATCATCTCGTAGGCCGCCATTGTAAGCCTGCACATTCTGACTAGCCTGGCACAGAGGCTGCAGAGGGCAGAAATATGCATGCCTACGTATTATTAATGTTCCCACAGGCCTTCACAGCATAGTTTCATGCACATGCCTATAATGCATGCTGCTTCTTCCTGTGCAAAGTCCACCACGGGGCCGCATATTTAGCAAGCACAGTTTCTGGCTAAATAAGCAAGATCACGTGGTGTAACTTGAGTGCCAGGATGCATCATGCCACGTTGCCAGGTAACCCCACAGAACTACTGGCTACAGAATGCATTCTGTCTCTCGCAGCAAAGATAACCACACCAGACTGCATACCCCAGAATGCACTGTGGGTTCACTTAATATAAGTGCCTCAGCAAGTACTGACCTTCCTCAATACAGGTGATTCAACAGGCGAGCATTTCAAGAGACCCTCTGCTTCACACAACAAGCGCACACATTGCTCCATGATTTCAGAAGCACCAACATGACTATATTTTAAGTATGGACTCTGCCTTACACAATACAGATGATTCCACAGGACTAATGCCCCAGAAAGCACTATGGATCACTACGTTCAGATTCCCAAGAAGACTACAGGGCTCATGTTCTACAAAAACGTAATTTGGCGGTGGGGAGCAGTTACGTGTTGACATGCACGTAGAGCTCTCCCCAGCGCCAAATTTTCATCTTTTGCACAGCGTAATGGAAAAGTGCAAGTCAAAAGGCAGCGTACACATGTGTATACTACCTTTTGTCCTGCCCTTTTGCACTCTGCCATGCAAATTGAGTAAACGTGACCTGGAATGTCTGCGTGGCAGGCAGCGTTTACTTTTAATTATTAGTGCTGCTTGCCATGCAGCGTTGCTCACAATTACAAGTAAACCCTGCCCGACATGCTTAAATTGTACACTCTTCCTGTAGCGTGTACAATGGATCCCTATGGGGGTCCGCCGGCTTTACCCTGTGCATAAAGCTGGCAGACCCCATAGGGATTTCCAGAATTTGCGTTGGCCTGTAAATCCATGCTGCCCCTCTACTCTGCCATACAAATGCTTGAAAATGAGCCATGATGGTAATGGAAGGAGTAAAAGCCTTATGCAAGGCGTATATTCCTTCATCAACGTTACGGCCCTGGTGAACATGAGCCCCTACATGTCTATGGGTACACAGAATCACGCACTTCAAAGCACTCTACAAAGGGGGGTGGGGTGGATTTCAACTTTCCCCCTTTCTACCTTGGCACGGTCACGCTTTACATGAAGGCAATGAAACCTTCTGCTGCTATCATGTGACGGCTTTGTGGCAGGGCTGATCTTCTTTTCTGAAAATTAAGGGTTATGAGAAATCTGAACAAAGAGATACAGGATATCCGAGAGATGGGAAGTGAGAAATGTGCAAAGGACCGAGGAGGCATGCACAGTGGAATGAGAAAAATTGCAGGCAGATGGGGTGTAGAGCATTTAAATGTAGGGCAGGGGCAGTGGTGCATGTGGACCTGAGCTGGGATGAAGATGAATGGCCGTGTTCAGGTGGCTATGAATATGATGTCGGGGGTGGGGCTTGAGAAATGAGGTGTCTTTTTGTGCCAATGTCATTTATTTTCTACTCCATAACCATACTAGCAAAAAGTACCGGTACTCTGCAAGGGTTCTGTAGACAAGCTCTTAATAATCTCGCTTTCTTTGATTATGGATTCATTTGTCCAATAGATTTTTGCTATTTGGGAGGCATCTGGAAAGAGAAAAGCATAGACATGACACACAATTAAAAATGTATCTGGTGTGGTGCAGGGCATGGCGGTGTAAATATCTCAGAAACCGCGCGTCCCAGGGCCTTGAAATGTGTATCTGGTGTGGTGCAGGGCATGGCAGTGTAAATATCTCAGAATCTGTGTGTCCCAGGGCCTTGAAATGTGGTATTCAAGGTCCCTACTGGCCTTTGAGTTTTGTTCCTCGTGTCGAGACACTTAAAATGAGCTTCATCTGATCCTTCTACGACCACATTGATGTTGCGTAGATTTCAGGCTACCGTCTAATATGTGAAGGGGCTGAAATCCAAGGAAAGTGATGGGGTGTCCAAATGTCATGTAGACAGTAATGTCGGAGGCTCCTATACCAAATTTGGAGCAGATTGGTGGAACGGTGGGAAATTGTATATGGAACAAACTAACAGAGTTTATGCTTTATAGAGATGGATATTATTATAAATTGGTAAGGTTGCTCTTGAAAATGTCCCTGCTTTGGGGACATCTACTCCTTTGAGCTAATTGAGATGAAAAAGCCCCGATAAGGCATGGGCTGCAAATCGGCATGAAGTTTGGGGCAGGTTTTGGTGTCTTTGTCTCAGGCCAGTTTCGGTGGCAAGCGAAGGACAGGGATTTCCTGGGTTTCAGTCAAAGGTGTAGTACGTTAGGATTGGGATATGAAAGTACTAGCAACGAGTGGCCCATGGATCCCGCTGCCTTTACTGGGTGGAATCCCATGGAAGGGAGCATTTCACTCCATGGGTCCAATGGATGTGTTACCTTATTAGTTAGTCATCCCTGACTATCAAGTGTATTGAAGCCACATTTGAGAGTGAGATCTTGGCTAGGAAATTGATTAATTCCTTCAAGGAAGTGTTTGTAAGGGATGGGTATGGTTTTCTATATCAAATATGAACTGGTGCAGGGACATGCAAGTTATTTCCCTGAGATGCAGGAGTATCCTGGGCGGAATGGACCTGCTGATAAAAATAGTTGGCCAAATACCAAAGAGGAACTCGAGGGAAAGGAAAGCTGACCGGTCAACCCTGGAACAACAATTTACAGACAATACACAGAGACCGGCCCCTAAGACAAACCCAGTGGGCAGAGCAAACACGTGTGGGGGGGCAGAGGTGGCTCTGCCCACTGGATTTTTATAAGCAACCAGTCTCAGTGTATTGTCGATAATAGTTCAACTATCATTCGCGGTCACGCGTCAATAGAGATCCAAACTAGAGCCACTAAAATCTTCAACTTCCATTTTTTCAAATAATTGTGCCTTGTTTGCCAGCACTACTAATATTTGTTAGATAAAGTGGGAGAGAGGTGTCTGAAAATTTAGCGTCTCGATGCCACAGTCGGATGACCATCCAGCAGACCAGATCCTCTCTCTCTAAACATACGAATGACCATTTGTATCGCTCACACCACAAAACAGATTATCTGTTGCTGCTTCTAAACTTAAGTGCTCTTGTTATCCAAATTAATGATATGCATTTTATTAGACTTGAAATAAAAGGATGCACAGGCTGATTCACAGATCAATTTAACTGGAAATCTGGACAAAGATCATGGAAGCAGGAGTTCAACCAACTGAGCTATGTTACCAGTGTTTACTCTTTTGCAGTACATTCGAATGATTATTTATTTGTGGTCATTCAGTTTCCCATAATTGTTTCTTAATGTGTTATCAGTTTTTTTCAGACACTTCTCTTCAAATCTATATTTTGATCAGAAGAAAATGCCCCCTTTTAAAGCCAAATGGGCCCAGTGACTGCTGCAGGCTTTGCCCACCTTAATGAACCAATCCTGGGTCCCCACCAACAATGTTCTGTTATGCATGAGGTAAGGACCAGAGTGCTCTGCAACAGGACAGGCAAGGGGGTGACAAAATATACCTAAGTCCCACCCATCTCCATGTCTGTTGTAGATCAAAATGTCTCTCTGGTTAACTGAGCCCTCTGTGACTCTTGATTAAAGTGCAGGGTTCCCTTGAAGTTCGTGCTGGGAGCATACTTCTCCCCTCTGAAAGGGGTCTGCTATGCAGGGACACCAGCAGTAACTGCTGGACCCAGACAGGCCATGCACTGCCTTTCATACAGAGAGGTGGGAACTAGCTTCAAGTTGACACATTGCATACCAAAGGGGTGTTAGTCCCACCTTCCTGTTGTCTCTTCAGCAACAAAGCCCACTCAGCAAGCTTGATTCAATTATCTCGTTAGTATGCACTGCTACCAGCCAGAGGACAGAAGGAAGGCAGATCCATAGAGCCTTTGATATTTAAATTAGGCTGCCCATGCTGAAGGAAGGTGTGCCTTCCCCCTCCTTGACATCCTTTGATGTACCCAGGGCTGTCACATTCCAGCTTAATATGACAGGGGAAGACGGTGCCTGCGGGCTGTGTCTGTCAAGCACCGCAGTGCTTGGCAACTGTGGACGAGATGGAAGGCGGGCCCGCCGCCATTAATCTGTTCCATCACGCTAGCTACGTTCTTTGTGTGACGGCCTACTTGTTTGCTTTCCCTTGACTGGAGTCGCCGGATATATTCACTTCCTACCGGCGGCTCCAGTGCATTGCAACTGCTTAGAATTCTTCTTTTTCTGAGTTTTCTGTTTTCGTTCACACATGCGAACGCTCCCCTCTTTGCTCCCGCTTTACTCTAGTTTCTTTCTCCCTGGCCTTTGTCTTCCTTTCCCTCCGTAAGGCTTTCCCCTGCTCTTTCCCTCCGGGGCTCCTCTTTCTGCTCCTTATCTGCCCCTTTCCCGTTCTGTGCTTCGCACAGTGCTTCTACTCTGTTTTTCTCCTTTCCTCCGGTGCTTTTGCTGGATCTGCGGTGTTCCCTACTCACCTACTACAGAGACGGTTGGTATGTTGATTTCTCACATTCCAGGGCCTCAAAGTTTTCCTGCCTGCCTTCGGATACACCTTCTACTTCTCTGACATCCACAGAGCACCAGGATCATCTTGTCTTTGGGGTTTTTTGCCGTATCGGCTTTTTCCCCCTTCTGGCTGTCCTGGAAGGGGGTCTCTGCCATGCATCTTGTGACTGTGGCTACGGCTTCCTTCCGTGGCACATCACAGCCCAAAAAGAAAAACCCTGGAACAACATAGTGCTTGGCGCAAGAACGACACCTAACATACAGATACCTCTGATACAGGTGAGGAGAGTGGAACCAGTGATTCGGGGTAATACGAGGGTAGTTGTGACAGATTGCAACACCAAGGTTGTCTCACGGCTACTGCAGAGCAAATACAGGAGCTCGTAGCCGCTGTGCAAGCTCTCTCCGTAGAGCTGTAGCAGCTGAAAACTGAAAATACGGTACTGCGCCAACAGGTTACAGCAAGAGAAAGGCCCCCTACCGAATTGCCACCTATGGGGCTGTCCTGTGGAAAGTATGATGGTACACCAAAAAAGTTAAAAGAATTCCTCAATGCCTGTACCATTCATTTCACTTTCAGAGCTACTACCTATACTTCTGATAACGCTCGAGTGGGATTCCTCATTTCCAACCTAACGGGGAATGCTCTAGCATGGGCTACATCTTTCTTCACAGGAGCTAGTCCTCTGGTACAAGACTATGGGAATTTCTTAGCCCAGCTCAAAAAGACGTTTGAACGACCCGAGATCTCTTACACAGCTTGCGAAGACCTGCTAGACATCAAACAGGGTGTCTCTGACCTATTGTTCTATATTACCTCATTCAAACATTTAGCAACAAAAGCTGTGTGGCCTGAGCAGGCACAGTTCACAGTTTTCAGAAGAGGCCTTGAAGAAGAGATCAAAGATGAACTAGCTCGGTCTCCTAAACCTGCTACCTTTTCGGATTAAATAACATCCGCATTACAGATTGAACATCGGATATCTGAACGTAGAACAGAGAGACGGCGTCAAAGGACACCCTTCTCCAGTCCTGGTTTCCTTACGCAATCCTCACCTGTAACACTGAAAGAAGAACTTATGCAGATAGGAGTAGCCCGAGGCCCTCTTACATTGGAGGAAAGAAGACAATGTCGGGCCCTGGGACTGTGTGCCTATTGTGGTTCAGATAAGCACATCCTGAAAGACTGCACAGAAATACCTCTTAGACAATTGGGAAACGAAAGACCTCGGTCCTAGTAGGGATGAGATACTGAGGTGAAACATCCAGTCCTTATGTCACTCTAACAGTCAGTTCTTCAACCAATTCTGAAGATGCAAGACTCAGGTTCATCTCTATGGTGATACAAAGTGGTAACCAGAAGATGGAGGCTATGACCCTTTTAGACTGTGGAGCTGCCGGGTTATTTGTGGACACTATTTGGGCAGAAAAGATGGGACTCTGTCGTGTGCCAAGGAATGAAGGGCAAAATGTGGAAGGAGTTGCTGGTACTCCCCTCAACTCCAGTTCCATCACACATACCACAAAAGAGCTAAAAATGACCATCCTACAACACACAGAGCAGATTGTCTTCGACATCATTCGGGCTGCTCATTTTCCCCTGATATTGGGTATAACCTGATTGAGGAAACATAATCCTCAAATAGATTGGGAGCTTAACCAGATGGATTTCCAGTCTGATTACTGTAAGGAACATTGTCTGAAACAAGCAACATACACACAGATTCAAACTCTTTCCTCAGGACATGAGGATGCCTTGAGGATACATAACATTCCCAGAGAACTACACTCCTATAGTCAGGTGTTTGTGGAACAAATACCTCAAGAATTTCCGCCTCATAGACCTGAAGACTGTTCCATTGAATTGATTCCAGGTGCTCTTGTTCCCTTTGGAATGATGTTCTCTCTATCCTCTTCAGAAAGACAGGTCCTAAAGACATACCTGGATACCAACCTTGCCAACTGTCTCATAAGACCCTCTCGATCTCCGGCAGGGGCCCCTCTGTTTTTCATCCCCAAGAGAGATACTTCCGAGCTCCGGCCATGTATAGATTATAGAGGACTTAACAAAGTGACAGTACGGTATCACTATCCCATGCCTCTAACACCTGACATCACCAAAGCAGTGAAAGGAGCTACAGTGTTCTCCAAATCGGACCTCTGCAGCGCATACCATCTTCTGCGGGTCCAAGAGGGAGAAGAATGGAAAACAGCCTTTTCGGACTCCTTTTGGTTTATTTGAATACAGTGTCATGCCATTTGGACTTGTCAATGCTCCTGCTATATTCCAAAGATTCATGGACCAAATGTTTTCGACATGATTTTTTTGTCAGTCATTGTATACTTAGATGACATTTTAGTCTTTGCCTCTAACCTCCATGACCATCAGGCACATCTGGTAGAGGTCATTTAGAGACTTCAAGACAACAAGTTGTTAGCCAAACCAGAAAAATGTCTATTCAATCTGACATCAGTTCCGTACTTGGGTTTCATCCTCTCTCAAGGAGGAGTACAAATGGACAGGAAGAAGATAGCTGCCATACTTGATTGGCCTACACCCACCTCGGTTAAGGAAGTACAACGCTTCCTCGGCTTGGCGAATTTCTACCGCCGGTTTATAACAAAGTTCTCCAGTGTTGTATTACGCTCCAGTGCTAAAGCAACTAGACCAATCTAAACCGTTTATTCTGGAGACAGATGCGTCAGCCTCCGCAATAGGCGTGGTATTACTACAACAACACCAGGAACTTGAACATCCAGTTGCCTATCTATCCAGAACTCTCAGTCCAAGTCAATACAACTATTTTGTAATCGAGAAGGAACTCCTCGCCATGAAAGTGGCCTCTGAAGAATGGAGGCATCTGCTGCAAGGAGGCCGGTTTCCCTTCCTCATCCGTACAGACCATAGCAATCTCAGAGTACTACAGACCATGGATTGTGTCAATTCAAGACAAGCCAGATGGACCCATTTCTTTGCACAATACGATTTCCAGATAACTTATCTACCAGAGAGCCTCAATACAGTGGCTGATGCTCTTTCTCCCAAGCTTTCGGGCGAACCACCCATACAAACAATACCAGAAACCTCGAACCGCATTGTGGCAGAGATCTGCTCATTTCTACAAGAAGTCCGAGAAGCGACTGCTCGCAAACATCACCCTTCATCAGGGGGAATATTATCCAAATTACAAAACAAGAAGGGCCTATTGTTCTCAAAACAACGATTATACATCCCAATGGAAGGTATTCGTCATAGGATCTTACAATGGTGTTATGACCGCAAGACAGCAGGCCATAGGGGCAACGCTAACACTCTTGAGTTAATAAGGTGCTCATTCTTTTGGCCTAGGATGACACAAGAAGTACGACCTTATATTAAATCCTGTCCTGTCTGCGCCACCAGAAAGACAAATATGTCTAAACCTGTGGGTTTACTGCAACAGGAAAAGGTACCTAAACGGCCATGGGGTGTCATTTCTACAGACTTCATTGTAGATCTGCCAGTATCTAACTCTTGTTCACGCGGCATGGATTACACCTTTATTGAAAAAGGAAAACCTCGATCCAGACAACAATGACAATTACAGGCCCATAACTAACATGCCTTTTGTCCTTAAGATACTTGACAAACTTGCCTACTTACAGTTACAAGCCCATGTCGAAAAACATAACATCTTGGGAACATGCCAGTCTGGCTATAGAGCTCACCACAGGACTGAGACAGCTATGCTAGATCTCAAATCTACCCTAGCTAGCATAGCTGATAAAAACCAAGCTGCCCTGCTCATGCTATTGGACCTCTCCGCAGCCTTTGACCTAGTTGATCATGGACTACTGGTGTCAAGGCTCGGTGAGGTCGCTAACTGCTCTGTAGTTGCATCCATATGGATTGCTTCCTTTTTGGGTCTCAGAATGGTAAGGGTCTGTGTTGGCGATAATCAATCTTCCCCGATCTTCCAGACATGCGGAGTTCCTCAGGGCTCCTGTCTGCTTTTCAATCTCTACATCCAAACCCTTCTTGGCCTTCTAAACGAACTAGGAGTGCAATACACAAACTACGCTGATGACACTCAGGTAGTCATACAGTTGAGTGGCTCTTACAGCAGTGACGTGGAAACCAACAACAAAATATATAAGGCCATACAAGACTGGATGGCCCGTAACTCTCTAGCCTTGAACGACAAAAAGACTGAACTCCTCATTGTGGCATCTAAAAACACTCGAACGAAACTTGATTCCAACTATGCTAGTTTTCAAATTGCAGACAATACTATTACCGTCCAAAAGAAAGTCAAGACTTTGGGAGTTGTTCTTGATGAAGAACTCTCCATGAAATCCCACGTCTCCAGTATTAAATCTAGTCGCGGTCTTATAAACAAGAGAATAGGATACATTCGACCATTTATATCGGAAGAGAACTGTGCTCTCCTGTCTACAGCACTGATTAATTCAAGGCTTGACTACTGCAACAGTCTCTTAGCGGGCACTACAGCCTCTAACATCCAATCACTACAGGTGGCTCAGAACAATGCTGTGCGTAATATCTTTAATCAATCTCGTCGAACACATATTTCCAACTTCAGGAAAAAATTACACTGGCTTCCAGTTAAGCATTGTATAACACACAAGATGCTCACCATGACTCACAAATACCTCAGTCTAAGTAGTCGTGCATATCTGTCAGCTCGGATTAGCACTAAGCCTAATGTGAGGAATCTTCGCTCATCCTCAGCGATCACTCTTAAACACCACAAATTTAGGACAGCCAAATTTGGAGTTACTACTCTTGATGCTCAGGGTCCCCTTCTTTGGAACACACTTCCAGCCCCGATACGGCAGATCCAGAGCTATACCGTGTTCAAACATGCCATAAAAACTCACTTCTTCAACTTGGAATAATTTGTTGAGTCCTCTCTCCTTTCTGCCTCATGTGCCTGTCTGTCTTTGTCTTGTCTCTGTGTGCGCCCTGAGGCCCACGGGCATGTTGGCGCGTTATAAAAATTAAAATAAATAAATAAATAGTTACAGTGGATTCCTAAACAAAGATGGCACATTTCTCCCCGCTACCAAAAGTACCCACAGCATGCGAAATGGCTAAGGTGTTTCTACAAGACATATTCCGTCTTCATGGTTTACCAGATAAGATCATCTCAGACTGTGGAAGCCAGTATACCTCCAGATTCTGGAAAACACTATGTGACAAGTTAGGGGTAGAATGGCGTCTCTCTTCGGGGTTCCATCCACAGACTAACGGCCAAACAGAGTGCCTCAATAACACCCTAGAACAGTATCTAAGATGTTACATCAACCAACGGCAAGACAACTGGGCTGAGTTACTCAGTACAGCGGAATATGCCTACAACAATTCCTGGCATACCGCCATTGGTCTCACCCCCTTTTACTGTTCTTACGGGTTTCATCCTCGGAGCATTCTACCCTCTGACGTTCATGCCACTTGCCTTCCAGGGGTAGACTCCCTGCTGTCTAACATTTCTGAAGCCCAAAAACAAGCTGCCAAACAACTAGACTTCTCCCTTTAGTCCTATAAAACACAAGCTGATCGTCATTGTCATCAAAACCCAGGATGGTCCCCAGGAGACATGGTATGGCTCTCTACGACATACCTACCACGGTGGATACGACCATCTAAACTATCACCTAAATATATCGGACCATTTCCCATCCAGAAGGTGATAAACCCGGTAGCCTTCCGTCTTCACCTTCCACCTAGTCTACGGCGACTTCATCCAGTGTTTCATTCCTCTTTATTGAAATCTGTGGTCGAGGACTCAAAGAACAGAAAGCTGCCCAGGTTAACATTTCCTGTTCCTTGCCTACCGGATGAATACGAGGTCGCACACATCTTTGATTCTCGTTATCATAACGGTAGATCGGAATACCTGGTAAACTGGAAAGGTTACCTGAGTTCCGAAGACTCATGGGAACCAGTGTCTAACATTCACGCAGCAAGACTCATACAGAAATTCCATAGGATTCACCCAGGCAAACCGGGTTGTCCTAGGAATCAAGGGGGGCATACTGTCATGCACCGTGGTGCTTGGCAACTGTGGACGAGATCGAAGGTGGGCCGCCGCCATTAAACTGTTCCGTCACGCTTGCTACATTCCTTGTGTGATGGTCTAGTTGTTTGCCTTCCCCTGACTGGAGTCACCGGATATATTCACTTCCTACAGGTGGCTGCAGTGCATTGCAACTGCAGAGTTTTCTGCGCTGCTACTCCAATGCTTAGAATTCTTCCTTTTATGAGTTCTCTGTTTCCGTTCACACACGTGAACACTCCCCTCTTTGCTCCCACTTTACTCTGGTTTCTTTCTCCTTGACCTTTGTCTTCCTTTCCCTCCGTCAGGCTTTCCCCTGCTCTTTCCCTCCGGGGCTCTTCTTTCTGCTCCTTACCGCCCCCTTTCCCGTTCTGTGCTTTGCACAGTGCTTCTACTTTGTTTTTCTCCTTTCCTCCGGTGCTTTGTGCTGGATCCGCAGTGTTCCCTACTCACCTACTACAGAGGCGGTTGGTCCGTTGATTTCTCACATTCCACGGCCTTAAAGTTTTTCTGCCTGCCTTCGGATACACCTTCTACTTCTCTGACATACACAGAGCACCAGGATCATCTTGTCTTTGGGTTTTTTTGCTCTATCAGCTTTTTCCCCGGCCGGCTGTCCCGGAAGGGGGTCTCTGCTATAGTTCTTGTGACTGTGGCTACAGCTTCCTTCCGTGGCGCGCCACAGCCCAAAAAAAAAAACTCTGGAACAATACAGTGCTTGGCACAAGAACGACACCTGTCATACGGATACCTCTGATACAGGTGAGGAGCATGGAACCAGTGATTCGGGGGAATACGAGGGCAGTTGTGACAGTGTCTTCCCGGAGTACATGTGACTATGCATTTTGTGCAGGAAGCAGATGAAATGTGCGCCGAATGGCCCCGCACATTTCTCTGAGGTTAGTCTCCCATCATTAATTTTAATTATTCAAAAAATCAAAAAAGACCAGGCAAGCGCACTCTCCCCGTGCGGATGGTCGAATTCCTCACAGAGCTTATCTTCGATGTTGCTCTGTCATTCGACGTTCCGTGGGGAGGAAAAAGCTAGCTACCTTCATAGCCTTTTCTAGGCACTATGCACAGGCCACCCTCCAGTCTGCCGAGTGCAATAGACCGGCTGTTCTAGAGCATCTTCTAGGTGGGACATTCAGGCTACTATAGACACTTGGCTAATGGGATTCTCTGAGCGCAATAGACGGGATACCTTTATAGTCTTACTTCGTATCTTGCGCATTCTACAAACGCTAACCAAAGCAGTCAAATAAGCGCAATATCAAAGATACCTGCATGTAACCACTGTGCGTTGCAATGGCTAACGTAAGCAGTTATAAGTGCAATGGGGGGTTACCAACATATATTTTCAAGTGTCATGGGGGAGTAAATTAATGTTAACCGTGCTCATCAACACACCAACCTGTACCACTGCACCCTTTAATTGAGAAGTTTCACCCCTAATCAGCGAGAATGCAAAGCTGGGGGTATGCATTGTACGGGGGACCCACAATTAGCTTAAACCAATTCCCAAAAAATAGTTCAAATATTGTGACAATCTAGTGGCGATAATGCTTTAGAAATAGCATTGTCGCCTGTAGACATCCCTCAAAGATGCTTAACAATCACAGATATTTTACTCCGTTTTTAAGAAACTGTGTCCAAGAATCTAATTCAGCTGTGCATTGAACGCTCCACACATGTTTACCCTATATATGCAGATTACTTAAAAGAAATGTGCAAAATATTATTTTGACTATGCTTTCCTTTTGGTGCACAGTGCAAGACCTGTTGGTCTCCTTTCCGTGAACCTGGCAAAGTGATGTCTTCAGAACTTGGCGGCTGAATCTCAATAGGGTCCTGTGGGTAGAATTATCCTTTGGGCCTATAGGGCAGAAGCCTTGATTAGCCAGGTGGGCAGAAGCTACCTTCTTGGTGTAATTGTAGCCTTAAAAAGAAGCTGAAGAAATATTGTGGCAATGCCCACGAAAGAGCACATGGAGACACAATGTAATGTGAGTTGCAAACTGCTCACTCCCTAGACCAGGGCTCTGCAACCTGTGGCTCCTCAGCTGTTTTGGACTACAACTCGCAAGATCCCCAACCATTGACTCTGCTGGCTAGTACTGGTGGGAATTGTAGTCCAAAGATCTGCAGATCCAAAGGTTGGAGGCCCCTGTCCTAGAGGAAGGGGGTAAACTATATGTGCAGGCATTAGTTGGCTTGTGGAATACATCAGTATTTCTTTTTTTTTAACCATAGTCTTACTGTAGTTTTGACCTTGGTAGATTGTTTAGGGGGATGGATCAGTGCTGAGATAGTCATCTTCAATTCGTTTCCAAGAAGTTAAATATGTTTTCTATTTCCCAAAAATGGCAGATGCCAAAATACCCATGCTCTCAATTCCAGGGCTAGTTGTGCCATTATCAATGACTGAGTGAATCGACCCATTGTGCGGAATATAAGGCATGTTCAGAGAGATGGCGTCAAGCACACACAATGTCATTTCCTATGCGGCCTTTGTTTATTTCAATTCATGCATGTGACAGCTAGACCATTCCAAGGCTTCTTATCATTGAATGCTGGCAAATAGGTTCTCCCTTTTCGAGCAGCATTTTACAAGATGATGCTGCTTTATTTATAACTGCTGAGATGTCATTGGCTCGGCTCATCATTTGACTCTTGGTGCCACTGTATGTCCTTGGCTCCACTCTAGCTCGGCTCTGCCTCTCTGCGATGACAGAATGCAGCCGAAAGCAAGACAAATTTAATTTGAAAGCTCTGCGTTAATCTCCTGAAGAACACCCTACGCCTTATGACTAACCCTCTTTTTTCTCCACCTTACTCACCACAACACACACATACGCAAATCAGCCACTTCCAAAAGGCTTAACTAAATTGTACATATATAACACCAAGAAAATGATGGTGGGTTTAAAAAAGGTTTGGAAAAAAACCTTTCACCTGAAATGTGAAAATAGGAAAGTCCTTTTGAGCCAAGTCACACATTCCACAGCGTCACCTAGTAGCTATCTCTGGAAGTTCACCTCCAGTTCTGAGCCACAACAGCAAGGAATTGTGGGTATGAAAATGAGCTCAAATGCCACAATGCCTTGCTTTTGTGGCTCAGAACTGGAGGTGAACTTCCAGTGATGGCTACTAGGTGGCGTTGTGGAATGTGTGACTTAACTCAAATCTTTATGTTTATGTTTATTATTTCTATTGCGCACCAGGTACCCAAGGGCTTAAGGGCGCATACAAACAAAAAGCACACAATACAAACAACTCTTAGAACAGGAACAAGACTGAGCAAAGGGAAATAAATCGTAAACATATTACAAAAACAAGCAACAGAAAGACATAACATAGAGAACCGGCTAAAACCGCATAAATGATCAAATAATCAAGTTACAACCAGTGGATCCCCTAGGCATATATTTACGTAGTCTTAGGAAGGCCGGTAGGGAGCTGGACCCACACCCCACCAAGACACAATCTTTATTGTCATCTGTATTCCAGTCTCTCAAGTCCAACCTACGGAGGATTTTAAGATGTGATAGCCCTGTTCTTTGTCTGAGCCAGGCTAAGACTTTAAGACGTAAGGCTTCTTTGGGTTCATGCGCCTCAACCTTGCTAATATTGGTGATGATCAAGTTTCTCGGGTCTGAAATAAAAACCTGAATGTTCGTACCTTCTATCCTAGGCATCCGGCATTTTCTAATACGCAGGTTCTGGGAGGAGGCCATAATCGGAGGAGAATTCAGTTGATTGTGGGCTTCTTGACCCAATTTCTGTGCCACTGCTGAAAAAGCAGCAGCTGGTTCCACAAGCGGAGAAACGATGAGGGACTTTGTAGTACCGCTACTTTCATTTATCAGAGCACTGAGTGGTGTCTGAACTACCTTAACACAATGGTACGATTGCGAGGCCTTATCGAATAGTTTTTTTTGAGGATTGAATTGACAGGCCTTATCCAGCTTATATATCCCAGTTCCAGCATGTAGGCAAAGAGAATCATTAGTTTGCGAAGCCATGTTCTTGCTCAAGGAGCTCGGACCCCCCACAAGTTTACTAAGAGAGTTCACTATGAGTCCCAAATCGAAGGGGCTAGTACATAGCAGCAGCTCTTTGGCGATACTGGCCATGAAGTCCGGCCAGTGATCGAGAATAGATTGTTCAAGAGATAGGGAGGGTGCAGGGCCAGCCTGCTCCAATTCCATATCAAACTGATTAGTGGGACTTTACGTACTACAGATAGGGGAAGAAAGGATCTACTCCTGGCTCCTTAGGATTGGATGATTGAAGCCCCCCTGATATATGCGTGATTAAGAGGCGATGTTCCTTCCACGGATGTGGAAACACCAGCAGCGTGAGTGGCCCACTCAGCGTGTGCACACACCCTCTCTCCAGGGAGAACTCCACACGTATGAGTGTGACCCCTCTTATTCTGCCTCGTGCCTCCCGCACTGTGCCGACAGAAAGCGGAATAATGGGCTCTATCTGCGTCCCTGGCCAGTGATCTGCTACTTTGGAGTTTTCTAATACTTTGGAGTAGCAGATCACTGGCCAGGGACGCAGATAGAGCACACAGGGCCCATTAGGAGCCAGGACTGCCGCAAGGACAGTCCCAAATACAACAGAACCCCACTGAGGGCACTCAGCAATTTTTACTTGCCTTGAGAAAGACCCTATGGGTCGAAACACGTGTCGGCTGACCAAACTTACACACCAAGTTTCTAACAGTGTTTCTCAAAACACAAAATATATCTATGGAAAGAACCACTCAAGAAAATTATCCAAAATAAACAAATCATTTCGTACTAACCAGAGTGTTATGAATATCTTTTTCGGATCTTACAAACAAGATAGCCGGGAGCAACAAACCTCTTTTCTTATCTACCAAACTGGGGCTCAGGCGAAACTCCCAAAAACCGCTCCTGTGATCTTGCCAAACTCACAATCACAATGCAATTGGAGCTCAGCACAGGCAGGTTCCATTCCTAGAAGCCTCAACCCACAGTACTACATTTGTAGAATTTGGGTCAAGACATATCATATGAAACATATATATAGCGGAAGACACAGGCTTGAAAGAGAGCAATCCTTTCTGTGCATGAAGATAATCATTAGAGTTATCAGCACTTTCTCATAGTTTTATTTTTATTACTATACCTTCCCTGTATATGCTCATATTTGTATACATTGTACTCACTCTCCTTTCCTTAGGGTGCAGTCACATCATGTGATACACATACATACGGTAAGTAGCAGCTTTGAAACAGAGCAATAATTTGCATAAAGACAATCAGTTAGGTTATGAACTCTTTCTGCTACTACTTCTGCTTTTTTGCTTACTTCACTTTCCCTCTATATACTCATATTTGTATGTGTTGTTGTCTCTTTGTGTTTTGTCTGTAATAATGTAATTATGTATTAAGTGGGTTTTATTAGCTACTTATTACATGTTTCACAGTATGCAAAACTATAATAAGAAAGCAGTTATCATTTCATTATTCTACATGGCAAGATTATGAATATGGCACCTTCATCATGTATACTGCACACACTGCCTAAGTTTCTGCATGAGTTGCTTAGTATACTGGATAGAACTTCATAATAGAATGCTATTTATATCAATGCATTGCTTAATGCACTAATTAGCTCATGATATTTATTCAAATGATCCTTGACACTTTTTGGTCAACATTATAAGAATCCCTCCTACAGATTTTTCATGAAAAGTAAATGCACATGTGATGTCATCAGTGATGTCATCAATGTCATTTGTGATGTCATCTTTGATGTCCTGGGTGTTAGTGTTAGCAGTGCACAGTGGCGCGAGTTATGGTTGCTTAGCTTACCATAACTGGCGAATTTCAGGGGGTTTTCGGTTTTACTTTGAACCATAACGCCCCTTTAACAAAGTTTTTTTAATGAATTTGATAATTTTTTAGTAGCGCAACTTAACCATAACGTCCCTTTTAACAAAGTTTTTTCATTGAATTTCTTAGGTTTTTATTAGCGCAACTTAACCATAACGTCCCTTTAACAAAGTTTTTTTACTGAATTTCATATGTTTTTAGTAGCACAACTTAACCATAATATCCCTGACTTTATATACATGTAACATAGAACCTACTGGACCCCTAGCTAGTGATTTTGATGTCCGCGGACTATCGCCATGTCCGCGGACATATCGAAAATCTGAGCGTGGTGAATGTAAATTTAAATAGTGTGCCCCGTTTCCCCTTTGAGGTTGGCTCTGAAAAGAGCTGTTTTTTGGGGGGTTTTTTGCAGATGCTTGACAGACAGCTGTTATTTTGTATTTTTTTTCTTTCTTACTTTACTCCTAAAATCTTCACATAACCTTCTCCAAAGCAACCCTTACATTCCAAAACAGAATGGCATTTCCCATAAAAGATAAGGAAATGCCATCTTCTTTAAAATAAACAGCAGTACTGGAATCAATATTCTCATTATTACAGAAGAACATACCAGCTCTAAGCATGAAGGCACACATGCCTCGGTTGATTACACACCCAGCATTGTTTTGCTGAGGACAAAAAACTGAACTATTGTCCAATATTGCCCTAGGTACTAATCCAGAAAAGATTACTTTGGCATTTGGAAGGATGTTCATTACTGCTTGCACCAAGTGTTCCAAATCTGCCAACAAAGTAAGGGCACTGACATAGCCCAAATGGAAAGCACCATAGTGCAAAACTACCACATGGGGACTGTTCATCCTGCCCATATCTTCACAAACTTGTACAATTCCCTGTACATTGCAATCAGGCCCAGTGCTGCACACCACCTCCACTCCATTAACATCAAAATTCTTTGCAACATGCCTGCATTGAGCATACTGTTGTAAACCATGCACAAACATATCTCCAAGCACCAACACCCTGAATTTCTCCACTTCTGCAATCTTCACTACACACAGTCTCTTTGAACACAAATCCACAACCTCAACATCTGATTGGCTGATCCCTACAGTCTTCTTTACATGCTGAATTTGCTGGAAAACCCTGGATGTAGCACGCCCTGTCCGCAGACCGCGTAACTCTTAGACAGCCCTTCTACCATTTCCACTTCACTCTCTGGGCCATTCCCTCATTGGATACAGCTAAGCAGGCACACAATACGGAGAACGTCCTCAGAACACCCCCATTTTGTTTATTTTCGAACATTTCAGGACACCGCGAGTGTTCTTAGAACACATTCACCTTGCCAGCGAACAATACGGACAATGTTCTCAGAACACCCCCATTTTCTTTATGTACGAACATTTCAGGACACCGCGAGTGTTCTTAGAACACTTTCAACTTGACAACGAACAATACAGACAACGTCTTCAGGACACCCCCTGCGAACATTCCAGGACCCCATGAGTCTTCTTAGAACACTTTCAACTTGACACCGAATCCATTCTGTTTATTTAGGAACATTTCAGAACAGCTGTGTTGTCCGCAGAAAAATCGAACACAACAAAAGCATCTAGCACATAAAAAAAACAGAACATTGAACCTATCTCATACTCCCCCACCCTCCCCAAACACTCTTACACACCAACACACTCCACTAAATCCAATTTTTAATCCAAGTTTCACTGCGCTGTCCGCAGTCATCGGCGAATGCAAGATGGCGGGCGCCACAAAAAATCTGACGCGCTTCATGCACCACGCCGTCCAATCAGCGAATATGTTGCATGTCCGCGGACGTCACACAAGCCGCTTGGCCAATCGGGGCACTGTCCGCGGAGCGAACAGGGAAGTCCGTCCGCGGGGCGAACGGAGATATCACTAATTTCTTTGCCTTACATTTTGGTCATTTTAAAAAAAACTACTGAACGGATGTACACCAAATTTGCAAAAGCATGCTTTCGGGACCAAGCCCCCGCTCCTGCCGCAAATTTGGTGTAAATCCGTCCAGCGGTTTGGGCTGTAGGTGTGCGCAAAGTTTTTTCCCATTATGTCTATGGGAAAAAACAAAAGTTTTGGGACCCCCCTATAACTTTGCCCCCCCTGGACCAAACCTCTCCAAACTTTGCAAAAATATTCAGAGTGGGCCATATACTTTTTTTGCAAAGTTTGGTGAGGATTCGTCGAGAGGGAGCGAAGTTATAAGCCACCCAAAATACTGCGTCCATGTAACACTATATACTCTCCTCATATTTCAAGCATCAGAAGCTTACACCTCTAACTACAACTGGCATACTCTGCTCCTGGCCAACACACGGCCACACTACAGGCACAAGGCCGCCCCTGAGGACTTTTCCTCCTACACTTCAAACCTAGAAAGCTTACAAACACGCAGAGCGCAGGGTACTTCCGATCTTCACCCTCAACACAAAAGCACTATAATCTTGCCTTTCCCTGTCCTCCCAAAAAAACAGACCCACCTAATCTCTTCCAGATCCGCCAGAGTGCCTGGAGCAGTGCTTTAAGTGGGGTAAGAAATTGAGGGCGGGTCCTCTTTTGGGGGCGTGGCTTTCATTGTGGCCGTGGCCTAAAAGTGCACAAATCATAGTAAGGTGCGCAAACAAATATATACATGTATGTGACCATTTATATGTTGTATGCGTACTACTATGGTTTGTGTACTTTTCAAGCCACCTTTTATAAACATAGACATTTGTAACATGTTTCTATGTTTCTAAAAGATGGCTTGAAACGTTCACAATTCAAGGCATCTTTTATAAAGCTTTGTCGACGAAGATACACGCCTCGGGCTCTGCAAACCCACGGGCCCCGTGATCTAATCTGCATATTAGATCACGGAGCCCGCGGGTTTGCGAGGGTCAGTGACCTGGGGAGGGCAAACAAAGGGACAGTAACTTCCTCTGGTGACCCCTGATGAGGGGTCATCAGAGGAAGTTACACTGACTGACAGAAGGGCCAGCCAGCCTCAGCGTCGCTGTGACTGGCTGGCACTTCTGTCAGCTTGCCTCACATAATGGCGGGCGAATCTCCCGCCGCGACTGTGGCGGGATAATGCATCCCACAATGTTGTGTGGCAACGGGGGGTCCCCGGCTCAGCCCCACTTTCTGGAGACTGGCGGGGCCCTGCCCTGGCAGGCCCCGGCCCACTTAAAGCACGGTACTGGAGACCATGCAGATGGTGGCAGTACGTGGTTCAAATCCTAATAACTTAACATGGTTGTGAATATCGTCCTTTTCGCAACTCCCATTTGCAATGAGGGTCTCGCACAATGGGAGTTGCAAATTGGGTGTCTTTTCTCCCCGTCTCCCCACACACTTCCCCTGACACCAGGCCATCTCCAGGTTATCCCCGGGAACCCCTGTCCATTTACACCCAACCCACCCCATCCTCCCACTCCTCTGTTTCGGGGGACAACCCTCCCCTCCTCGCTCCCTAAGCTTCTCTCCACTCCATACTTTGCTTTCCGACCTGCCCACTTGCCGCGCCTGCTCTCGGCCCCTGCCGCCCTCTCCCCTTTCGCTCGCCATGAATTCCGCAGAGGACTTTGCGCACCGGTTTAATCGCGCAACGTCCTTTGCGCAGCACATGCGGCGCACGTTTTCTGACTTGGCCATCAGAATAAAGTGTTCTCTTGTTTTTGTACGAGTGCCACTTCACTGCCTTCTCTGCCCGCTCCGCGCTACTGCAGGGTCGCGGGGGCGGTAGGGCAGTGGAGAGCGGATGCAGGGATGGGGAGGGAAAGGAGTGGAGAGGGGTAATGTGCAGGTGGGACAAAAAACGAGGGAAAGACGGGAGGAAGAGAAGAGATGCAGAGGGGAGAGGCTTAACCGGAAGTAAAGAGAGGACCAGAGCACGCGCTGAGGTGGAGAGTCAGGCCCTGATGTAGAGGTGAGGGGGTAGGCGAGGATGAGAGAGAGCGCGCACGAGTTTCGCATTTACCGCTTGCATAAAGGGCCCAATTATGAGCCCGTCTTTGCGTCACTAGCTCCTCGCTGCCGAGTGCTGGCACAAACACCGCTGGCAGGCACCAATTAATCTGTCCCTGCCAGCCCGCGACGCACGCCGGGGGCGCGCGAGACACACCCGCCTCCCCTTTAAATGTATTATTATTTTTTTCTCTCGCGAAATAAAAGGAATTGTCAGCTGTGCCCACTGTGGTCTCGGGCCTGCCCTCCGCCTTCCCCTGGCCACGGTCCCCGGTCCCTCCAGATCTGCCACCCCGATAGCAGCTCGGGCTGACGGGTCATTCATGCGCTGAGCAGCGCCTCGCGCCAATTAAGATTCCTTTATCCTCCCGCTCTTTGTATTTCCGAGTGTAATGAACGTCCCGCGCTCCACAGCTCTACAGAAACCGTCAACAGAATTAATCTCCTGTTCGCCACTGCAGAAAAAAGGGCCATTTTGCCTGCGAAGGGTGCTCGGCGGGTATCAGGTGCCAACGCATTCCAAAGCCACCCTATCACCAGCCTCAATCATGAGCGCTCTCTTGGAGTCAGGGCTTTAAGTGGGCCGGGGTGGAGACCTGGCAGTTCGCAAAGAAAGGCTCCAGAGCTGGGGCTTGGCCAGGGCTGCCCCGTCTAGGTCCAGATACGCAAACCCCCTCCCACCACAGGGAGCCTGTTTAGTCAAAGGCCTTCACTACGAGTTGGAAGGTATTCAGCAGATTTACCACTGCAATACCGCCCAATGGATTTACTGTTACCGGCCACTTGGTGCAGTGGATTTGCCGCCGGATTACAAGTGGCGGTAGCAGTGTTAGTCCCCATTAACTTGAAGTCCATAGGATGATGCTGGAGGTAACCCCCCCCCCCCACTCCATGGGCAAACTTCTAGTATGGTGGAGCGGGAAAAGGGGCGGTAATTCCGCTACCGCCACTTTTTTCCCGCACCACAATACTTGTAATGCACCCCAAAGAGTTGCATGGTTAAAGGCTACATGCGGGTATCAGCGTTTCTGATCAGAACAGATGGAGAGACATCAGTATACCTCCCGCCACCCCTAACCAGTGGCGTCGCTAGAGTGGGGGAGTGGGGGGGCTAGTGCCCCCCTCTGAAACCCTGGGCCCCCCTACCTAAGGCGAGCAGTGACTGTGTTCTCTGTTCGAGGTATTATTTGTGAGACTCACTGAGGCAAATGTCTGCAGATCACACAGCAATACTCCTTGTGTCTCAAAGCTAGTAGTGTTCGAGCAGCTTGCAGCCCCTCCCATGAGGATGTAGCCACGAAACTGCTAATGATGGGCCATTGGTCACTGAATGGTTTCGTGCCTGCATTCTGATGGGAGGGGAGGTGCAGCGGGGTGTGGGTAGTTGGTGTGCACAAAAGCCTCTCTGCAGGAGTGCTTGTGACGTCACACATTACCTTTCATAGGCGGCCCCCCTACTTTTGTCTTTGGCCCCCTCTGTGCCCCTCCCAAATTTGATTCCTGGCGACGCCACTGCCCCTAACTAGAACGCCCCCGCCATCATTTCTGCCTCCCACTTAAAGGTCTGCTCAGAGTGATCCTTCACGAGTGCAGGGCCCATCACACAAATCTGAAATATATGCGAGCCCAGCTGTGCTTGGATCGGCCGGGTTCAAACAGAGGCTCTAGCCAGACCCCCATTTCTGGTCCGTGCCTGCCCAAAGCTGGGACTAACTATGAGTCCTACCTGCTACCCTCCTAGCTAATTTTATTTTTAATTTGAACATGTGCACCTGACGTGCGCCTGGATGTCCCTTGATCTTGTTTTGTGCATCAGGGAGGCAGGCGTTTCTCTGTCCTGGAACCCCGTCTCTGGAATTCACTTCCAGTTCATTTGCACACTATTAATGTGCTTCTCCTTTTCCACAAAGCCGTTAAGACCTACCTTTTCTTCTGGTGATTTCTTCTGTGTTCCTTGTATATGTTCCTCTATAGTTCGTCCTCTGTCATTAGCACCTGCGCACAGATGCAGTTTACTCCGCTTGGTTTCTGTGCCTTATAAATACACATATAAACAGGAACGCAGTGCCCGACTTCCTGTCCCACCACAGCCACTCATTGATTCGCTGGGACAGGACAGGAGCACTTCCTGGTGTGGTGCAGAGCAGCGAGCGAACTGGCAGCAAATTTTAAGGATATTATAGCTTCACAAGGTAAGTGGCGCTGCTTTCTACTCCACTGGCACTCGCTCACCTCGAGCCGCCATCTCCCCATCCCCACATATCCCAAAAACATTGGTGCTGTCTCTACTGTGACGAATCCCAAGGTGTCGTCAATGCTTTATGTGTGAGAGCCCCTTTCCAAGAAGCCAGGGAGGTGAGGCTGCTATCCGATAGCCCCATTGGGGTGGTACTCACTGGGAGGATCTCATGGAGAGGAAGGACCCCATTGAGAGTAGTGACCATCTTGGGAGAACACAGTATCCCTCTGAACCTGTGTGAGGGATTCGGCCATCCGCACGGGGAGTGGGCACTCGCCTGGGCTTTTTTTGATGATTTTTCAGGAAATAGAATGATGAGAGATCAAACTCCAAAAATGTGTGGGGCTAATCCGCACACATTCCCTAAGGCTCGCCGCACAACAAACACATAGTCCAGTGTACTCTGGGGGACACAGCCTACTGGCGCCGTCCTCCCATTCACACTTGTTTGACAGGTGACAGCAAGGGGTGCAAGAAAACATCCAGAGGAGAAGGGCAACCCCTTCCTCCTCCCATGGCCAGGCTAATTAAATATCAAAGGCTCCATGGATCCCACCTATTCTATTGTCTAAGTTCTGTGTGGTGGTGGCGCATACTGATGAGAGTTCATTGAAGCAGGACTGTGAATAGGCCTGGTCACAGAACTTAACAATGGGCAGGAAAACTAACACCTCTTTGATATGCAATGTGTCAACTTGAAGCTAGTTCCCACCCATCTGTATGAAGGACAGTGAATAGCATGTCTGAGTCCACTATTTACCATAAGCAACCCCTGCAGAGCGGACCCCTTTCAGAGGGAGAAGTATGTGATTTAAGGGAGACCGGAAGTCTGCTCTCGTCCTAAACTTCAAGGGAGGCCTGTGCTTTGATCAAGAGCCACAGAGGGCTCAGTTAACCAGGGAGACACTTTGATCTACAACAGACAGGAAGATGGGTGGGACTTAGGAGTACAGGTTGTCGTCTCTTACCTTTCCTGTTGCAAAGCACTCTGGTCTAGACCTCACGCATAACAGAAGATTGTGGCCACAGATGTCCCAAGAAGCTTACTGTAGTGAAGCAAGTGCTCTCGCCGCAAACAGAAGCCGACAGAGCACAGAAATCCCACAGTTGGGCTGCTGGCGAGGCTTGCAGTAGATGGGAGAATGCTCCAGGTAGCTAAAGAAGCCGCAAAAGACCCTGGGAGACCCGAAGGCAACCGGAGGGCAAGCGCCAAGACTCTAGGTATTGGGGTGGCCAAGCCTGGGGTTGAGGAGACCCAGAGACAGAAGGAAACCTTAAGTAAAATAAGGACTAAGACATTTCAACATTTTCAGACGCACAACAGAATGGTGAAGAGGGTCTGGGACCCTTATTGGTTAAAACACACCCCAAATCACAATGTGAAAGGATACAAACTTTAAGTTTATAAATAGCGCCCAGATACCTTGGCAGGAGAGTAAACCAAGGCTATGGTTACACATGAAGTCAAAGAGAAGAGGTGGTGAGAATAAGGTGGTTGAGTACCCCACTTGGCATGAGAGTGGACCAAGAAGGGGTTACTGAGCAGGGTTCTAGGATCCACAACACAGCTTGGAAAAGGCATCCAGGTTGTTCCCCGTTGCAGTACCTGGAATCCGGGACTGCTCACAAGCATCTGGGACCCACAACACAGCTTGGAAAAGGTGTCCCGGCAGCTCTACCTTGACACAGGGTCTGGGAGTCAGGCCTACCAAGAAGGTTGGCAAGATGCTGGGGAACGGGAATCAACCCCTTGAGTCTTGTGGAACTTTTTGTTTACTTTGTACACTTTTTGGAACTTTCTGTTGTCAATTGCAAAGCTGGGTAACAGGCGGATAGCCAAGAGACATTTGCCCTAGAAAATTACACTAAGTTTAGCTTGTGAGGGGTAGGTTAGGAGTTGGACATAGGACGGCAAAGCTTTACTTTGGGACATTTTGATATAGACCATTTTCATTAGCTAGTTTTGTTGTGTCAGGGAAACCCCTCATAGAGATATGGTCAGTCCTGTTTTTCTCCACTTCCCCTCATTTTTGGTTGTTAAATTAAAGTTTTTGCCAATCAACATGCCACCCTTGTGTCCGTCTCTTACTCCCAAACCCTCACACCACCCACCTCACGCGCCACCATCACCTTTCCCCCGCCTGACCCAAGTCCCTCTCCCCACGCCATCTAAAAAGCACTAACGCAATCCCTACTCTTCCCCCAGTGCATCTACCCCCTTTCCTCTTTTTCCTTGCCCCACCACCCTACGCCGCACCATCCAAAAAACACTGGCGCTGTCTCTCTTCCCCACATCGCTGTCATCCTCTTTTCTGTCCCGCAGCCTCCTCCCACCATGCAGTCATTCTCTCGGCTGAGCTTGCATTTAGCCCCTATAGCCTGCCCAGACCACCTGGCTCGGCTCTGGCTTGGCTCTGGCTTGGCTCTGGCTCGGCTCTGCCTAGGCTCTAGCCACGAGTTCCCTGGCTCTCCCAGCTCTATTATTACTGGAAAGTGACAATGATGGGAGGGATTCTGAACTGAAACAGAAGCTTGGACTGCAGGTAGGGATTGAGGTGCAACAAGGGAATAGAATGGAGCAATCTGGGCTTGACTCGTGGTATACAAGCCATGGGTGCAGATTCTTAAATAGCAGGAGTCTTCAGGCCACGACTGAAGACCTGCAGCAGAGAGGTGTCTAGGCCCCAATGCTGAAATAGCCATGCATGCAGCAAAGACACACCCGCAATGTTTCTGCTGAGCTGCTTGTGTGGGTCTCACCACTGGAAATGGAGGGCTTGTGTAGGCCAAGATCAAGGAGCATTGGTTAAATCTGCCCGGGAAGAGTCCACTTCCTAGAGATTCATGCGGCTCTAGCAGTGCTTTCAGTGGGACGAGGATTCAAGGGGGTCTCTCATTTGGGGGGTTGGCTTAAGTGGTCTAAGAACTGATGGGTGTAGATTCAAAAGCACACCGAAGTGTAAACCGAATGTTCATGAACTGTGTGGCCTACATGCTTACACTCATACAGTGCCGGCTCATCCATTAGGCCAAGTAGCCACCGGCCTATGGGCCCCACTGCTTTTAGGGGCCCCGCGACAACGGATCAAAATAAAGCAGCGCAGAAAATTAAAAACGTACCAGAAGATAATTTGCGACAGGGCGCCCCGACATTTCGACTGCCTAGGGGCCTCCACAGGGTTTAATCCGGCACTGGGCGCATAGCCCAACACTGCCAGCTTGTAAATCCCTGCTTGGGAATAATCTCCCTATGAAGCATAACAAATCAAAGTAGTTATTTATTTGGCCCTGAACTAGGGCCCTTAGCAAAAGGTTTGGTGGTGAGGTACACAGGATCACATATGTGACAAGACAACCCTTCACAGCCATTGCACATAGCGACATGTGAAGTGGAAGTGGGATTTAAAGCAAAAAACAGGCAAGTGGACCCTGCAGCCCTTGCCTGCGCTCAGTATCGGAGGTATTCCCGTGGACCCCGGATTGAGGAAAATGGTAATAATCCATGCAAAGTGTGATTACTATTTCAGACCCCAATCCCAGTTTGTTTCTCCTCCTGCTCGGCCCCCATAATATCCAACAACACACAGCGATTTAGCAAACAAAATAAGATGGCCGACTGCTTCTTAGACTCCATGGCTTGCCTCTTGCTGGCTGACAGCTGCCTCCATGCATGTGACAGCTACATACTCCCATACTTGCCAACATGACCTGTTCCAATCTGCAGGTGCTTATCCAGTCCTGTTTTTTTTTCATTCTGGGACATGTAGTCCGAGTTTTATCATGGGAAAAGGGGAACTACAAGTCCCAGAACGCAAAGAAAGCACCTGTGATATTTTCTGCAGAGCCTCTCTACAACATTAATCAGTGTAAAGAGATGGCTAGTAACTGATCATCTCTAGCTGTACAGCTCAGGACAGATAGCTCTCTGTGTTAGGCATATGATGCTGAGATCTCACACTGCAGGTAACATGTTCAATGTGGGAAAAATCAGTTTCTCTTTCATCTGTTGATAAGATGAAATTACTAATATTACCACCTGTTCTGTGAAGCAGGGTAAGAAGTTCTCAATAAAACATACTAGTGTCAAATGTAACTGGATTCTCATTTACACACAGCTGTGAAATCCTCTGCAGTCAGAAGCACTGCCACAATACAGAAGACTCCAGTCTCATTTATTGGAAAATAAAGTCTGTTCCCATTTAATGGACCAATTTCATGCATGTTGCTCTGATTCAGACAGCAAACAAACACAGAGTGCCCAGTCCATGATAAAAGCAAACATAACTATATACATTATGGCCTCATATTTGCTAACATGACAAATTCTAATCTGTAGGTGCTTTTCCAGTCCTGGTTTTTCTTTGCATTCTGGGACTTGAAGTGCACGTTTTATAATGGAAACAGTGGAACTACAAGTGCCAGAATGCAAAGAAAAAATAAACAGGACTTGATAAGCACCAACAGTCTGGAATAGGTCATGGTGGCAACTATGTGGCCTGTGCACTATGCCAGAGTTCTATAATACCTGGGCTCCAGATGGCCGCCTCCCAGTCCGGAAAAGTTCCTCTGCTGACTGAGCTTAGCTGTGAAGGGGGCAAATCATGTCACAGAGAGCCCTCGGCCCTTCTCAACTCTAACGCTGCCAGGCCTGTGGCCCAGGATCAAGCCCTGCACGGTACAGCTGTCACCAAAGTCAGGCACTCACTGGGAGGCTGTGAGAGTATGGAGTCATTGTGGCATTGGTTGGTACGGCACTCCGTATACCTGGCTTTGTTCTAAGCCGTGTCAAGGTGAAGCACTCCCACAACGACTCCAACCCCTGTTGAATAATGGTGCTCAAGTTTGTGACGCGCCGGAGCGTGGACCCGCAAACCTTGTGAGCATGAGAGCAAGCACACATGTCCCAGCATCCGTAATCGTACTACTGCTGCGGGGTTAAAGTTTTCTGTACTGGTGGGACTTCGTGGGGGCACAGCCAGAGCCACAGCTCAACAGCACTTTTTGGGGACTGCTGAGACCCCGCCCACTTAAAGCCCTGGATTCTGGCAATGTTTGCTCAGGCATTGTGGCTCTGACCTCGCTTCTCGCTGCTGCTTAAACTGATTGGCATGTGTTGCCCTGTTTGAGTGCCTCATCCAATGAGCAAGCCAGGAACGCACGCTTTACTCTTCACTATAAGCCCATGCTCCGATCCGGTTGTTGGGCTCTGCTGACGCTTTTTCCAACTCACCACCTCTCCCCTCCATGCATACTCCCGCCACCACTGTTCTCCACTACTGCTTAGTTTCACTGGCACACCCACCACCTCCATTCCCCTGTGCTTTTTTAGATTTATGATTACCTCATCGCCCAAAAAGCTGTGCCTGGCTGTGCATCCCCCCTTTCCTGATGCCCACCCTGGAAAAAGAAAAGGGACTTGTTTGTGCCTGTTTCTGGCTACAAGCTGTTATAACCTGCTACGTTTCACCATAGACAGAGTTGTTGCCTAATTAATATGGCTAAATGGCGGGAAAGTCCTCGCAGTCTACTGGCACTGGGAAACATGCACAATCTTTGCTTATCTGACGTATTGCGTAACGTGCATTATTAGCGACCCACTGTATCACCTGGATGTGGTTCCCCAGTATCTTTAATTGGCTTAGATTTGGTCAATACATTTCATATTTCATATTTTATATTTTACAGTTCCTACCATCATGCAAAGGTGCTCAGTTCATATTCTCAAGTAGGACAATGTTCAGTTGCATCCTCCAGTAAAGCACGTCCCTCTCACTGTTTCTCCTGAACGGGTGTGTAACTCACAATTACAGCACTCACCTCTGAGCTGGGCAGGCCTGTTTTTTGTAAGTTTGAGCGACTTCTTCATCCTTAAAGACGATAAATAAAGTAACCTACCATTTGGATTTTTAGATAGTATAACATCTCTTAGAAGCTGCAGGAATCGAGCATGAAGCGCTATTTACGAACCTGGTATTATTATTAGCCGTAGTGCTCCTATGACAGCGTAGTCTCTCTAGAACAGAAATAGGTAATTTATGATGGAAAATGTTCCCCACACTCAACGCATGATAAGAATTTTCTCGTGACCTGCTGTTTCCTGTATCCACCATTTATTGTAATGGAAGTATTTCCCCACATTCAGTGCATGATAAGAATTCTCTCTTGTGACCTGCTGTTTCCTGTATTCACCATTTATTGTAATGGAAGTATTTCCCCACATTCAGTGCATGATAAGAATTCTCTCTTGTGACCTGCTGTTTCCTGTATTCACCATTTATTGTAATGGAAGTATTTCCCCACATTCAGTGCATGATAAGAATTCTCTCTTGTGACCTGCTGTTTCCTGTATTCACCATTTATTGTAATAGAAGTTTTTACAAACATTCAGTGCATGATAAGAATTCTCTCTTGTGACCTGCTGTTTCCTGTATTCACCATTTATTGTAATGGAAACGTTTCCCACAATCAGTGTATGATAAGAATTCTCTCTTGTGACCTGCTGTTTCCTGTATTCACCATTTATTGTAATGGAAACGTTTCCCACAATCAGTGTATGATAAGAATTCTCTCTTGTGACCTGCTGTTTCCTGTATTCACCATTTATTGTAATGGAAGTATTTCCCCACATTCAGTGTATGATAAGAATTCTCTCTTGTGACTTGCTGGCTCTTGTATTCACCATTTATTGTAATGGAAGTTTTTCCCCACATTCAGTGCATGATAAGAATTCTCTCTTGTGACCTGCTGTTTCCTGTATTCACCATTTATTGTGATGGAAACTTTTCACACATTCAGTGCATGATAAGAATTCTCACTTGTGACCTGCTGTTTCCTGTATTCACCATTTATTGTAATGGAAGATCTTCCAAACATTCAGTGTATGATAAGAATTCTCTCTTGTGACTTGCTGGCTCTTGTATTCACCATTTATTGTAATGGAAGTTTTTCCCCACATTCAGTGCATGATAAGAATTCTCTCTTGTGACCTGCTGTTTCCTGTATTCACCATTTATTGTAATGGAACCTTTTCCCACATTCAGTGCATGATAAGAATTCTCTCTTGTGACCTGCTGTTTCCTGTATTCACCATTTATTGTAATGGTAGTGTTTCCCCAAACTCAGTGTATGATAAGAATTCTCTCTTGTGACCTGCTGTTTCCTGTATTCACCATTTATTGTAATGGAAGTATTTCCCCACATTCAGTGTATGCTAAGAATTCTCTCTTGTGACCTGCTGTTTCCTGTATTCACCATTTATTGTGATGGAAGTATTTCCCCACATTCAGTGCATGATAAGAATTCTCTCTTGTGACCTGCTGTTTCCTGTATTCACCATTTATTGTAATGGAAGTATTTCCCCACATTCAGTGCATGATAAGAATTCTCTCTTGTGACCTGCTGTTTCCCGCATTCATCATGTATTGTGTCCATTGTTTTGGCTTGACCTGTAGGCTGCTGCCTATGACCTCACCCGCTCACTCATTCTCCTCCTCTTATTGGTAGATTCCATATTGGCAAGAATGACATCCTCACTGTCTATGACGGAGACGACCTGACGGCCAGGATTCTGGGGCAGTATATGGGGATTCAAAGGCACTTTAAGCTCTACACGTCCATGGCCGATGCCACCATCCAGTTCCAAACAGACCCGGGGAGCAGCGTCTTCGGCTACCATCAGGGATTTGTCATCCACTTCTTTGGTTTGTAAAGTTGGAATGTTGTTAATAGGCCCATTTGTATGGGGTTTTTTGGCACACCCGACTCTCACACAAGCATGCATGTATGTGCCGGCCCACCCACACGCACATCAATTCGTGAATGCAAACAGCTGTTGACTGGCCTTACATAGTCACACACAAAAAGTACATATGTGTATTTGTACTCACACTGACAATCATGCACAGCTGTAGTCACAAATACAAGCATACCAATGGATATAGCTCAATCTTCCTGCCTTTCCCAGCTCCAGAGAATGTGAAACTCTCAGTCAGTCTAAACCTCAGAGCCCAGAGTCATGACCACATGCCCCCGCATTAGCCTGCATGCAAGGACTTCCTTTGGATGAAATAACTCAGCATGTGTCCCTGTGTGTTGCTGGATAATCAAGGCCCCTGAGTCCTTGATCTGCAAAGTCAAGCCTTGAACTCCAACCAGACCGCCACGTAACCTCCTATAGATTCCACGGCCATGGCCTTCTGCGGCCTTGCTCCGTGCCTCTGGCAGTAAGGCTGTGGCAGTTCTATTACTTTCATGAATGCCACATGTCTTTTTAACCCTAGGCACGGATGCTTCTGTGTTGCATGAAAACATGGCGTGATCTTGAATCTCTTCTTGCCTTGCTAGAGGTTCCCAGAAACGACACGTGCCCGGATCTGCCAGAGATTCCAAACGGATGGAAAACCACGTCCCAGTCTGAGCTCATCCATGGGACGGTGGTGACCTATCAATGCTACCCAGGATATGAGGTCATAGGGGCAGAGCTTCTCATGTGCCAATGGGATCTGACGTGGAGCGGAGACTTGCCGTCGTGTCTGAGAGGTAGGTGGGGTATGTTTTTCTATAAACGTTGACTGATCCTGTAAATGTGGGGCCTGGGCCCACCGGGGCCAGAGGGCCGTGTGCACAACGCCAGCGCAGAAGGCCTTGCCAAGAGATCAATGGGAAACATGAAACTACAAGACCCAGGTTCCATGGGAAGAGCCAGGACTGGCTCAGGGTGTCATGCAAGACCTGGGGTCACGGGGAACAATGAATGTAGTGGGAAAAAAAGCAGTTGCCCTCATCCACGTCAGATGTCTTGATTTGGAGGTGAATTCTGCACAGAAAGAGCTTTGTAGTGAATAGAGAAAGGTGTGTAAATAATAAAGGGACGGGGGGTTTGCAATATTGTTTTTTGAACGATACTTTTCAAGTTATAACTTTCAAGACAGTCACCAGCACCAAGAAGGCCAGCAAGTGGCACCCCAGCATAGGTTAAGATATCACACCGTCTAACACATGCGTCAAGCTTAATTCATCACCTAGAAGAGTGGGTTCCATGTGTTAAAATCGCCGCAAAAATAACTGTGGTTACAAAATATTATGGCAAAAATGCAGTCGTTTTGCCGCCGCAATCCATATAAAGGATGCAGGGGACACCCCTGCTCCCATTAAATGGTATAACGGGATACACCTTTACCGGGTCAACCTACAGCATTTTTGCCGCAATTCTTTTTATAGGCGACATTTTTGCGGCGATTTTATCACTGCATACCGAAGAGTGGCAGCTGCATTACACTAGACAAAAGGTCTCTGTGATTGTTCAACATCTTTGAGTGAGGTCTACCCTGGTATCAATGACAGGTTTAAGTTGAACTTTGATGGGAGATTACAGGTGCATTGTAATTTTTCCTAGAACTATTGAAGCAAACAAATGAAGGTGTTACTCTAAAAACGTGCATAGGGGTTTGGGGGGGCGCTTAGTACTTGGACGAAGACTACAGATAATGCGGAGTTTGCGGTCTCTAAATGATTTCGACGCGTGGGCCTTTTCTACTTTCCATTTGAATCCTGAAATAGCATCTGTCAGGAATTATAGCTACTTAGAAGAGGGAACATGCTAATTGTCCCTGTGCGTGCATGGTCACGGCCACTGACAGCCTCCCAGTCCTTCCCTGCAGTTTAGCTCCTGCTACTGGGGCGCATAGTTAATCCTCAAGGCTGAGGCAGCTACACGTGCCTGATCCCACCCTGCCTGCTCTCATTATAGGCATCCCGTCCGCCTCGCGGGGACACTATGCATCCAGTCCTGGCCTAGCATTTCAAAGGTTCTCACGTGGTTTCCCCAAAGTAAATTACTTTATGGAAATGTACTTGGTGGAAATTACTTCGACAGTTTACAGCAACATGTATTTATTTGTGGGCTAAGGAGTTAAAGGGGGGTGAAAGAGGTTGGGGGAAGATTTTAGTGTAGGGGCGTTTGGGGGAAGGTTTTAGTGTAGGGAGAAGTAGGATTTGGCGAGACCCCCTCCCCCCATAAATGCATTTCGGTGTAAACACAAAGTAATTTACTTGGTGGAAATGACATGAAACCTCCCAAAGCCATTGAAATCTGGAGTTTTAGTCCATTATGTTCATTGATTTGAATCAAGGGGCTCATCTACAAAGATTTGCTCGGTGTGATCTCAGAGATGCTCTAGGTGTCCCCATATCTGCTCAGTGCAACTCATTGGGAACCAGACCCCATGACTTCGACAGCTACATGATCACCCGGGCCTGGATCCTGTTGCCCACGAGGATGTGGAGTTCTCAGAGAATCCTACCAGGAGGTTTCAGGCAGGGTGAATCTCTTATTGGGGGAAATGGAAAGAGGGGATTCTACCCAGTGGAATTGCCTAATGTGGATCTCTTCTTCCCCAGTGGGCTTTGGATGTCCTCTCTTGTATCATTTTTAGGCGTGTTCTTTGGAGAAGACCCTGCCCCCCACCACAGTGGCATCTGTAGAAATTATTGATAGGGGGCTAACCAGATGGCACAAATAAAGCAGGTGAGAGGGAGTGGTGTCACATCCAATAAGCGTCCAGTATATTGGCTTCTGACTAAAACATCACCTTTCAACCTTTGTGGTTGACTTCCTTATACTGAATACTGGGCTCAGGGCCCCCAAATCTCTATGGAAACTACAACTTGCCTCAGAATCTGAGGTCCTGGTCAGAAGACAACATTTCTCCAGCATCATTCCAGCATAAACATTTAGTGCACTAGGTGTTGGCTGCATGGCAAACATTGAAACTACAACAGAGGTGGGTGTGGTGAGTGGAGTCAGAGAGGCGAGAAGGGGGCGGTGTAGGTTCAGGTGTAGTGTAGCTTGCAATTTGCGTACCTATTCTGTATGGGAAATGCTTTCACTTCTACTGCTGAAGCACAGATGCCGCCTGTTCTGCACTGAACCTCCCTTTTCTGTTGGGGAGAGGGTACTTGGAATAATCCTGCCTCGGCAGAAATTAATAGTATCTTTTCTTAACCAGGCCCAGAGCACCTTTAAATATTTAGCTCACTTTGTATGTGCATATTGATTGTTATAACATATCTATAGTAGTTTGTCAGTAGCAGCGGGGGCCGACTAGAGCTAAAACAGAACTACATGTCAAATACGTTTTTTTCAGCCCCTTTTTAATCCTGGAAATATCCCAACAATCTGGAGGACTGGCTATGCAATCTGGCAATCTGGAGGACTGGCTATGCAATCTGGAGGACTGGCTAGCAATCTGGAGGACCGACTATGGGGACAAACCCACTGCTGCTTCGTCACACAATGTATATTTATCAAGAATGAAAGCTCTAGTGTCCTGGAAGGACTTGGATGCTCAACTCCCTGCTCTCCCCTCACTTCCTTCAGTATTCATGTGCAATCATTGTAGTTTCAGTGTCAGACTATAAAGGCAGGTTTATACATACAGGAATGCAATATGAGGTTAATTTATTTATTTTTATTTGATTGTTTTTTTACAACACGCCTAATACCATACCTGAGTTCGAAGCGCTGATCTGTGATTTGAACCTCTGTTGCTCTCCGTGGTCTTGCTTCCAAGACCAGCGCTATCCTCCGTTTAATGTCTCACATCTGACATGTGCTTATTTGAGATGTTTTTAATCTTCCAGCTGGGTTATACACGTGATAGTCACCCCAACGTGGTCGTTGTTTGATGAAGGCGTGCAGCTTGTCGTTGTGCTTGCAAGGGACAGCATACCATTACTGGGAAGACATCACTCATAGTTCAACCACCTAAGAGTATGCTCTCGACAATAGACTGCATGCTAATAACTAAAACTGACATCAGTCTTGGTTCAGTTTCAAACAATATAAAGACGGTGTCTAGCCGAAGAGACACTGCTCCCATCTCAACTTCAGATAGCAGGTTCCATGGGTTAATATCCCCGCAAAAATATCGCCATATAAAAATATTGCCATATTTTTGTGGTGCTATTAAGGCATGGAACCTGCGGGGGACACCCCTGCATTATTTTTAATGGAGTGGGGGACACTCCCGCAACTCCCGCTCCCAAAACCCCCAAAATTACCCCCCACCCAAAAATATTGCCTATGGCCATTCCAAACGAACGATATGGCGATATGTTTGGTGGGGATAATATTACCTGATACCAGATAGCATGCCATCTGTTTAACAGATGAGATATCACCCATAGGCAGAGAGTACAGGTGGAAAAGGGAGCACCTGCGCCCCTCAGTTCCTCAGCAATGTTGATTGGAAACTGACTTTGCCCCTGTTAACAGTTTTCCGTTTCTGACTGGACATCCTAAACAAGACTGTGCACAGTGTCGCTGTGGTTGGGGATGAAACACTATCGGCTTTAAAGACATGTACATGAACTGCACTGTTAGCATTGCCTCGATGTTCTGCACCAAATGATGCGGTGCGCCAAGAAAATGGGGTTCATTTTATCGAGGCTGACCTAGGGCGGCAACCTGTTTTGCATTGGTTAAGAATTTGGAGTAACCCACAAGCAACTTTGACCCAATTCTTAATCAGCGCATTGTGGAGAATAGATCTGCACTGGACATGCCCTGGTTTAAGCATGTCAAAAAAGGCCTTTTCAGAATAAATGCACTGCACCACTTTAAGCCCAACAATCTTTGAATAACCCGAGCAAGATACAATTGCTTACCCCCAGTGCAGCCACAGCCAGGTTGCCGGGTACAACCGCTGATAACTCACGGCTGTTGTGTGGTGCTGCTAACGAAGACCTGCTTCATTTCATCCTTCGCGCCTGGCATATGCCAATATTGGAGCTACTGCACTAATTCCTCTTCCTAGAAATAAGGGTTTTGCTCAATGTCATGTTTCTCCTTGATTACTTCTTGGTAATCTTCATTACTCCTAGCCCTATTCTTCCTCTTCCAAGTACTTATGTGTAAGGCACTTTGCCTCATACACAAGTACTGGGATGAGGTAGAGGGACATGGAGGTAATGCCTGGCTTGGTTACCTGTAATCTGCATTACTCAGAGTCCCACTCTTCATCTCTCCCTGTACGTACCTGTGAGGCAAGTTGCCTCATACGTAAACACTGGGACAAGGAAGAGGGACGTGGGGGTAATTCTGGGCCGAGGGGCTAATTTTGGGGGTTGGGTCAGGGATTGGGAGGGAGAGGGTACACGTGGGGGTTGGGGTGGGGCGAGGATTGTGCAATAAAGCCTAATGGTCATCAATGTCCAGGCTAAGCAGGCATAATATGTGTCATTAGTGGCTAGAGAAGCTTTTTGGTGCAGCAAGTCTAGTCATTTCTTAGTTTGGCTTGACTTTTTTTTTAACTGGGCCTCTCTTATACAGCAGTCCTGCTAAGTGTAATTACCTGGCTAGACAGGCATTTTATGGCTGCCAGTCTGGCCGTTTCTTGCTGTGGCATTGTATATTTTTGTGGACATCTATGATAAAATAACCATGATACGTGTTATTGCTTCAACTAGCATTTTGATGCAATCAGTCTAGGTATGTCTAAATGTGGCCTGGCATGCTCTACTGTAATATCTTATTACGTGTCTAGACTGGTCTACATTGTGCAGCCAGTTGGACACGTTTCCATTGTGACATGGCATTTTTTATAGCAAAGCATTACATTAATTAAAGCTGATGACGTACATGCATTGGATTTTTGGATTGGTGTTACCCTACAAAACAATTGCAAGTGCTCTGGCTTTTTATCCAATTTTTCTCAGAATGTGTGCTGTATAATGCATTAAAACGCATGTTTATATCTTTCTCCTGGTGCGGTGTGCGGCGTACCCCTGCAGCAGCACGTTTGTGCGTATTGCGCAAGCGTGGTAACTTAGGCCGGCCCTGCGTGTAACACGACCTGTGATTGTTTCCAAGCTGGGGGAGCTTCCCCCTCAGCATGGCTCGCAAGGTGGCCCCCACAGTTTGGGCTACGCCACTGCCCCACAGTGAGCAGCCTCAGGATCAGGGAGAGTGGTGGAGGCTCCCACCAGGTAGGAAGGATTTACAGCTGCTTCACTCTGAGCATCTGGGGAATACCACGAGGTCTCGCAGAGGATGAAAGGCAAATCTCCCAGCTAATGAGGCAGGCCTTGCTCTGTAATTGGCTTGATCTCCTTCCGCTCATACGTCACGCTCGCCTGTTCCCATGTCAGGTGTGACTAGCTCCTCCAGTCCTGAGTTCTTAGTTTACCCCCACTTTGCACTCTGGTATTTGCAGTCTTTCATTGGCCAGTAAAACAACAGAATAGATTTGAAATAGGAGGAGAACTAGAAAGGCAGGCAGGCTTGTTTCATATGACACGGGATACTCATACCCACGGGTTTGGGCGTATAATAAATGCAATAAATAAATAAATAAATGGGGACATAGAGAGTCATCGCATTTTCAGCTTAGCACTGGTTTATGATGCTTATTATCTCCCAATCACCTTTGTCACGGTGTTAATAACCAAAGTGCATTGCAGTTTGGTGGCATTTTGGATAGGTTGTGTCTAGTGAGATGGGAGATAAGTCCAGTTCCAGTTGGGCAAATGCCATCTTGCCACAAAAACCACCATGAGAGACCCACCACATTGGCACCTCTCTGGGCAGGCGCAGTAGAGAGGCAGGAGATGAAATGTGCCTGGATCTTGAGACACGCCCGAAGGACACAGGCTGGAAACCATTAGGCAAGGCTCCCAACCTGGCCCATGTCACATATAAGGAGCTCATCCAGTTCTATTTTCTGCTTTGAATTATGGGATTTGTAATATTGCATTTGCTAGGTTATGTTAAAAGCTTTTTGCATGCTGCGCCAGTCCCCAGGGTTGTTGTCTAACAATGAGGGAACCAAAAGTAAAATCACTGGAAGGCAATGAACAAAACCAGGACTGAATGTGTTACTCTTTTGGCCTGGAACCTCTTGAGAGGTCTGCTGGGGACCTGTGTGGCCACAGCCCACACTGCCCATGGATGCTTTTGGGTGACACACTTCCCCGCCGAAGGTTATCCCTGATTGCTGATCCAACTCTTCAATGTTGGTGTTGAGTGGCTCCTGCTCCTCCCCAGAGAAGTTCTTATCTGGCAGACACATGAAAGTTGGATCAGCTGTCTTGATGTTCCCATTCTGGTTTGGCACCCCCTGCCAAATACTGTAGCAACACCCATATCCACCCTCAGATGCTTCGTGAGTTGGTAGACAGGGACTTGACCGGTGCTCTGTTAAGGCTATTACCTTATTGGGTCGAAGACTGAAGATCCCATTTCTGGCATCATCTATCAAGATGGATGCCACAATCACAGATCACTCTAGACCACAATAGGGGTTCTATGTAAAATAATAAAAGAAGACTCTTAACATCCAGGGCACAGTCATAACTCTAGCCCACCTGAGGGAATATGGGCGTATGAACTGAAATGCTCGAGAGTCCACGCCAGGCTCCTCTCTTTTCTGCCCCCTACCCCAAAAAGTCACTTAAGTGTGGACATTCTAAGGGAGGTCCTGAATCCCTGTCTCATTCTCTTCCCTAATAGTATTAGCCCGGGTCCAGATGTGACCAAGTTCCTGGGTAAGCCTGGACAGTACAGGAAAGAGACCTCTCCCATGTGATGATGTCAGGTGAGGACAAAGGCAATGAATATGGCAAGGGAAATGTGCACAAAATCACACAGTGAATAACTTTGAATCAAACAACGTGCACACAGGAACCAAGACTCATATATACTAAAACCCAGGAGTGCAAATAGAGTGTGACAATAATACAAATATATGAAACGGGATGTGGGGTAAGCACTTAAAAACTCCTTATGAAAGCAAGGAAAGTCGGCAAGCTCCTTACCCACAATGCTATTACAGATACTGACAGCGCTAAGCCCACGTAGACGGCAAGCAACGACAGGATCTGTGAGCTAACACTCTTGATGGTATTGAATACGAGAACCTAAAAACAGTATTCACGAGGACGGGAAATACCACTTGAACGTCAGTAAATCCACGAACCCTGTTGATCAAGGCCATAACAGCAATGGGAGGATAACTAAATACATAAGACTCAAGACAAGGGGCAAGTAGGAATAGTGATTACAGAATAGTGAGGAAAACATAGGCATTCACACAGGAGCTGGCTACAACAGCACACTACACCTAATAATCAATGGAAAATAAATGCAGAAGTTCAAGGGAAAACATGGAATGGATTCCAAGAGAAAGTAAACAAGCAGGAGCAGGGAAAACAAAATTACAAAGGCAAACTTCTCCCACACATCCAAGGAAAAAAGGCAGGAAGCTAAATCTATAAAGAGGAAAGACTAAAGCACCAAGATTTACAGCAGCAAAGGACAACATCAAAGAAAAAGAGAACACAGGCAAACTGGGCTGCACCAAAGGGGAAAGCATTGAGAAAAGCTGCCTGCAAACAGAGGAATACAGAAAGGGAAATCTAGAGAGCAGAAATCAATTAAGCACATACATTCGAAATCCAGGGTTAAGGAACAAGAAATAGAAACTAGGAACTAGGCACAAAGCTAAGAACCAGGAACAAGGGACCAGTCACAAACAGAAACACTGCATCAATGACCAGCGCTGGACTAAAGCAAACTGAAGCTTTTAAGACTGCTTAACGAGCACACACCTCAGGTGTGCCGCTTGCTGCACCTGCAGCCACAGGTGTTGCCTATCCTCCACCCAACCTTATCCTGCAAAGGTGGAGATGAAGCAGTGGGCCAGGCATTCTGGGAAGCATAGTCATTTGATTAAAGAAGCATGCTGGCTGACAAAAACCTGGAATGGATCCGGAAGGGAAGTAACTTGGAAAATAAGGTTTTAGCGCTCCCAATTCATAACAGCACTGTAGCATACAGTTCGGAGTAAAAGTCCAGTAGAGAATAAACCCCAAATCATGCCCCCAAGTGGTGGGAACGGGAGCGAAGGGAGCGAGTCGTGACAGGTGAGGGCGGAAGCCTTCATCTTTCTGGACAACCGCCCTAGGTCAGAATTCTGCTCTCCAGTCTCCCTGTCCAGTCCCAACAGCATAGTGCGTATGGCAGCAAAACAACTCCTTAGGCATCTCCAATGTTTGCAGGAAGAGGTCTATGGGGGTCATTACAAGGTTGAAGGTAGCCATGGTGCTATTAGCGCGATGGCTACCCCCTTACCGCATACCGGGTCAGGGTTCCCTGAATGGGGAATTACTGGACCATTCCAACCTTGGAGGACCCGGTATTTCCCCATTCAGGGAACCCATCCCATTCCCATTCGAGACCCCATAGGGCTCAATGGGAAAGGGGAGCATGCTAACAACGGGCCCGTTAAAAACGGGCCCGTTGTTAGCATGCTGGTCCTTTAGCGGCTCCCACTAACGGCGCCTGGTAAAACCACCTGCCCTTTGCAGGACCCGCTGAAGGACCTCGTAATGCAGCGGTAAGGGGTTAACGGCACCGGCACCTTCACCGGTGCCATTAACCCCTTACCGCCAACCTTGTAATGACCCCCTATGTATTCTTCAGGTGCGTCAATCAGATATGAGTTCCCTAAACTGGGGAATTGCCCAGCTGTCATGTTCTATCTTGGGACCTGTCCTACCCTCTTCACTGCCATCCCAAAAGCTCCTTCCCCTACCCAGTTTTGCCTCTTCCCTTTCAGATCGGGGTCTCATCCACATCTCAGTTCCACCTTTCCAGGGTACCGACATTCCTGGCTCGTCATTTTCTTCTTCTTTTCCTTTACCACCTATTGTCTTTACCTTGAATTACCTTCCTTTCCTGCCCTTGCCTTCTTCCTCTTCCTGCTGTAGTATCAGCCTCTGCACTTTTATAACCTCTTCCTTTTTGGATTCACCCCCTTCCTTGACTACTCCCTGTGAGGAATTCGACCATCCGCATGGTGGGTGTGCGCTCGCCTCGGCTTTTTAAAAACATTTTTGTTAATGAAATTGAATGATGGTAGATTAACCCCTGGAAAAAGTGTGGGGCTAATCCGCACACATTTTCCTATGCTCACTGCACGACATGCACATAGACCTGTGCACCCTGGGTGGACACAGCTTACAGAGGCAGTCCCCCCTTTCATATTTAGTTGGGATATGACATGTGGAGTGCACAATGCATCTCCAGAAGAGGGAGGGGCTAACCTTCCCCCTGCCATGGCCAGGCTAATTAACTAACTAAGGCTACATGGATCCACCCTGTCCATTTGTTGTGCCCTGTAACTGGTGGCAGCATTTGCATACTAATCAGAGTTTAATTCAAACCGGCCCTCATGTGGCCTGGCTGCAGAGGCTAACAAAGAAGACAGGAAACCCCCACACCCTTTGACATGCAACTGTATCAACCTGATACCAGCTCCCACACTCAGTATCAATTGATAGTGAAATGTCATGTCTGGGAATGCATGTTTACAGTAGTCATCCCTGCAGGTAGACCCCTTTCAGAAGATACGAGTATGTGATTTGACGGAACCATAAAGTCTGGTGTTGCCGCAGCTTCAAGGGAGACCTGCCCCTTTAATCAGGAACCACAGAGAGCTCCATTAAGCAGAGACACCCTTTGATCCACAGCAGACCGGCAGATGGGTGGGACTTAATATTACATGTTCTCACCCCTTTCCCTTTTCTGCTGCAAAGCACTCTGGTTATGACCTCAAGCATACAGGAGATTGTTGGACTGGACCCAGGATCGGTGCATTATGGTAGCCTTAGCCTACATCAATCCCTGTGGCCCATTTGGCTTTAAAAGAGGGCTGAGCCCCTCTTTTGGCAGATCATCTGAAGACTTTGCAAGGAATAGCAAGAAGAACTCATCATTGCACCCTGGCCACCAGTGAAGGAAGGTCAGGACTTCCAAGAGGGAGGCAGGATCTCACCCCTAAACATCTCCCAGGGAACAGAGGGAGATACAGAATCCAGAGGACCCTCCAGCAGCTCCAGAACTGTTACCCAGCCAGCACACAGGCTAGGCTATGCAGCAAGCTTCCTAGGTGGGACGTGCCAGAGAGTCTGTGAACCAAGCCAAGGACAAGGCAGCTGCCTGCAACACTCTCCTCAGCTTTGGGCCGTCCGCCTTAAAGGACGGCACAAGCCCAGTGAATAAACTAGGAGGAGTGCATTGACAAACATCTACCAATGTCTACCTTACAGGACATTTTTGAGACAGTTCAGCCCCTTGATCTGCAACTGACTGCACCGCTGGCGGGGTTACTCGGCAGTCACTAAAGCTGTCTGAGGCACCTCAACCAGTACTTCAGAACTGCCAACCATCATTGAGACAATTTGTGACTCTAAGCCGCCATGAAGGCCAGCCTGCAGCCATCCGTCCAGCTGTGCTCGCTGAACTGCCAGCCAACTGATATCCGCAGCTGTCTGCCATCTTGAACTCTGTTGCAGAAGCTGCAGAGCACCCTGAAACCGACTCGAACCTTGTCGAGCACCAAGAACACCTACAATGCAAGGTAAATTGTGTTTCTGTCCCTCTGGTTCTTCTCCGAAGGGCCCTACAGACATTTTATGACCTATTGCTCGCATTGTGCTGAAAGCAAGTATGCTTGAACTGTTGTGACTCTTTACTATACCTACTACCCTCCTGTCAGTATCCAGAGTGCATTCCTTTTCTTTCTTTGAAACTGTCTGTCCTCTGCATTCCTATATAGGGTGGGTTGTAGTTTGTAGTGTGCTAGACCTGTCTGTTGTGATAATAATAAAGTAGATATGTTTATACAACCTTGACTGGACAGTGCCTTTTATCATTGGGTAATAATTGTATTTTCACTTTGTTGCACCTAACCAACGGATCCACGCCCTTACCCGAGATAAGCCTGCCGTTCCGTCCACGTTACCAAACTTGGACAGAGAAGTTTATAATTTGCGTATTTGCAATCTGTTCGTATCCCTTCTGGTGTACTAGAAGTGTGGGGCTGGTTGATGGTTTAGAAACCTATATTCATCCCTGGACCACTTGTGCCCCAGAAGTAGACTCATCACAATCCTCCCCTCTTTTTTCCACCTGACATTGCTCCATCTGCTTCTTGAATCAGTCTCTCTCCTTCTGACCTTTCCAACCCCCCCTCTAAAATAGCTCTCTGTCCTCTTTCTTCTATTTTTTCCCAACCTCCTCCAATGATTCTCCAACCTCCTCCAATCAGTCTTCAGTCTCCTACTTCTGATCTTTTCTAACCCCTTCCAATAGTTTTCCCACCTTATTCTGCTGATCTGCCTTAGCCTTCTCCAGCAATTTTCCTCCCTGTTCCAAAAAATCTTCAACCTCTTCGTTCCAAGCTTTCCTCTCCTCCTACAGGTCTCTCCCAAAATCCTCTAATGCCTTCTCCCACTCTGGCTCCTCACCCTTGCCCCATCACTGCACTCTGCTTCTCCAGCCTCCTCCTGTATCTGCTTCCTTCCTTCACCCGCTCCCCAACTCCTTCCAAACGATGTCCTTCCTCTGCTCCAACAAACCATAAACTGCCTTCAGCTGTGGTCCCTTTTTCGTAGTGTCCCGGCTACTCCTTTGGACTGGCTCTCTGGTTGATTACATGCACCAGTCGTTTGTGGGGAGGGCTAGGCTCTGATTGGTCGCCTTCCATTGACTTCCCCTGATGTGGGTCTAGCTAGAGAGTGTCTATAATGTGTGGGGCGGGCATCTTGAACTTTACTAAGCTGCCCTGTACCACTCTGCCTGCTAGCTTTCTGCATTTGTTCCTTTTGAAGTGGAGGGGTGAGCCAGCCTTGAATTGTGTGTGGTGCGGGTATTTTACGTAAGGGGCCATCACCCTGGGTGCTTAAGGAATCAGACACAGAGATGAACTTGCCCGTTCCCTGAGTTTTTGGCATTCTCAGACTCCAGAAATCTTTCACGGGGTCCATGACATTTGAAATGCAACAAAGGATGCCTCTCGGCTGAAAAAAAAAAGTCTTTTTCGGCCGAACGCAACCTTTACGGGCATTGGCCCAAGATTGGTTTCAGAGGTGACACTTATTATTGAAGCCAGAGTTAAAATCATCCAATGTGGTTTTCTATTTAATTTATCTCCAGAGAACAGATCACAAAAACCGGAACGATCACTACAGAAATTGGCAATTCCTGTTAGCCACAGCCAAAACTAGCTCATAATCAAGCTTACGCTGTTTTTGAAGAAATACGTGGGACAAATTTCAATTTTATCCAACGGACCAAAATGAGTGTAAAACGTGTGGGCCTTGAAAACGACCGGTGGTCGAATTACGTGTCGGCTGTTCACAATCTGAAGAATTAAAAACATTCATTGCTTTATCATTGGAGTCAGTTTAGTGATATTAAATTTGTATCAGTGTACTTTTTCAACTTTTAGTGGTTTGAGCACGAGACACCTTCCCGAACCCACATCTTGCTGAATAGTTATACTACACTGTTAACACCCTACTCGTTTATTGCAATTACATCTGTTTTATGCTGCAAATTGAGTCAGACCATCTGCTATACAGTAGTACAGCCTGAGTGTTCGGCGTCGCTACCAAATCATGAACCTGCTGTTCTTTGCAAACGCCTTGCTTGAGATCAGTTTCAGATTTATGTATGCTGGGTAATCAAAGTACTTTAAAAAGACCACCTTTTGCCTTCCCTAAATCTCTGTGGACTTACAGCTCACGTCCCGGTCTCAGACATATTGCAAGTCGTAGCTGTTTAATGCCCCATGTGGGATGTGATGCCAGTCTCAGGGCAATGCCACCTTCCTCAGCAGAGAGCCGCTGCACCCTCCCCTCATCCAAGCAGTTATGACCAGGGTGCAAAAAGTCTTATGGCGACTCTTGACTCAGCCATGACACAGGGTGCCTACATACGTCCAGGTATCAGCCTTCCTCCAGCTTCTGATCTCTTTCCTGTCCCAGTGCCCAATGTGTGGGTTGGCTACATAAGCATGCACAAATATGTCACCCACCTGCAAGTCATCCAGACAAATGCATCCAGTTTTATAGCATTGAAGAACTTTTGGGAACGAGTGCCCCCACCCCAGTAGCACTTCGCGGCTCCCTGTGAGGGCCTGGGTGTGCTCCAAGACCTTGTCTGGCTCACCCACAAGAGCAACAACTGAAACTCAAATTCCCCAGCAGAAAATGATAACCCTACTCCCTTAGATGACCCCCGCCTCCTCTGGTCCACAAACAAGAAGCAATTGCACCTGCCCAGAGCAGACTGCAACTCCACAGACTGACAGTGCTTCACAGCACAGGTACTGCCCTGACGGAGGCAACTGGCCAAAACCCAGAAACAAGCTGGAAACACACCTCTTCCACACCAGCTAAGTGCTCCCCGAACAGGTCTTGAGGTGGACTGGGTGCAGCTAGGACTCGGCCCTGACTGTCTCCAAAGTTCGCACTTAAGCCAGGATTCTGCTGCTGCTCCAGGAACTGACTTCCACACCCTAGTTTGCTTAATTAAGGGGGAAAAGTACGAGTGGCAATACTGCTCTTCTCCAATAGATGTCACCAGCGTCCATGTTTGGACTCACATCATCAGCTACAGACATTTCAAATTCGATTTTTTTTTTCTGACACTGAAGGGAAAGTATAATAAAGAGAAAACGTTTGCTTTTTTGCGACATATATTGACTTCTGGCTATTAGAATGATGTCATAAAATTAATACATAAGAATCAAATATTTTGCACACAATGCTTGAGATGCACGTGCATTTAGCTTATTTTCATTCAATTTAGATTTGATATTGGACTATATATTATTTATTTTATTTAAATATTTTATTTATGTTTGCATTTATTGCAGTGCACAAAACCCTCAGACATCTAGGCGCTAGTTACAGTAAGTGCAAAGTTCCATTCCTCAAGTGCAAGACCACGCATAGAGGTTACCACATACCAGTGGATCTGGAAAGCATAGTCTGGCAGAGCCACGCCTCATGGCACATGGGCTACTGCAGGTGTACAGATACGCAAGACAGACAAAATTAGAGTATGTGCACAGTCTGGCAAAGCCACACCTCATGATACGGGGTGCTACATCAGGTATACAGATATGCAAAAGAGCAAAATCAGACTAGGCGCAGAGTCTGGCAAAGCCACGCCTCATGATTCGGGGGGCTACATCAGGTATACAGATATGCAAAAGAGCAAAATTCGAGTGGGCGCATAGTCTGGCAAAGCCGCACCTCATGATTCCGGGGGCTACATCAGGTATACAGATATGCAAAAGGGCAAAATCAGAGTAGGCGCAGAGTCTGGCAAAGCCACACCTCATGATACAGGGCTACATCAGGTATACAGATACGCAAAAGGGCAAAATCAGAGTAGGCGCAGAGTCTGGCAAAGCCACGCCTCATGATACAGGGTGCTACATCAGGTACACAGATACGCAAAAGAGCAAAACCAGACTAGGCGCAGAGTCTGGCAAAGCCACACCTCATGATACGGGGGCTACATCAGGTACACAGATACGCAAAAGGGCAAAATCAGAGTAGGCGCACAGTCTGGCAAAGCCACGCCTCATGATACAGGGTGCTACATCAGGTACACAGATACGCAAAAGAGCAAAATCGGACTAGGCGCAGAGTCTGGCAAAGCCACACCTCATGATACGGGGGGCTACATCAGGTATACAGATATGCAAAAGAGCAAAATTCAAGTGGGCGCATAGTCTGGCAAAGCCACACCTCATGATACGGGGCTACATCAGGTATACAGATACGCAAAAGGGCAAAATCAGAGTAGGCGCACAGTCTGGTAAAGCCACGCCTCATGATACAGGGTGCTACATCAGGTACACAGATACGCAAAAGAGCAAAATCAGACTAGGCGCAGAGTCTGGCAAAGCCACGCCTCATGATTCGGGGGGCTACATCAGGTATACAGATATGCAAAAGAGCAAAATTCGATTGGGCGCATAGTCTGGCAAAGCCACACCTCATGATACGGGGCAACATCAGGTATACAGATACGCAAAAGGGCAAAATCAGAGTAGGCGCAGAGTCTGGCAAAGCCACGCCTCATGGTACGGGGCTACATCAGGTATACAGATATGCAAAGGGGCAAAATCAGAGTAGGCGCAGAGTCTGGCAAAGCCACGCCTCATGGTACGGGGCTACATCAGGTATACAGATATGCAAAGGGGCAAAACCAGAGTAGGCGCAGAGTCTGGCGAAGCCACGCCTCATATTAGAGGGGGCTACATCGTGTATAAAGATACGCAAAAAGACAAAAATGAGACAGGCCCTACCCACAGGTCTATTTCAGCGCATAGTGGTGCTGCAAAGGACCCAAAGGGGAAAGGAAACAGTAATATCATGACAAGTATAGATACACTAACATACCAAGTCAAATTAGGTGGGTTACAGATAGGATACATTGCAAATACAGCACAGGGCGGATGAGTCAAATGCAGTTGTTGCAAACAAGTTAATTGCAGATACAACACAAGGCACAAGTCAGTTGTAGAGTATTGCCTGGCACGTGGCTCACCCAACGCATGCTGGGAAAGCCTGACCGCATGGATTGGGGGGGGGCTACATCAGTTGCGCAAGATGCACGCAGCCTAATTCAATAAAGAATGGACTAGTTTAGGAGGTCATTTGGTGCCGGAAGGTTGTGAAGGTTCAGTATGTGCAAGGATGAGTGCAATCCTTGCAGTTTGGGCGCCTGTCGCTAATGGAGATCTGGAAGGGTAGTGTAAGCGGCAGTTGGTAGCGGTGGTATGTGAAGACAGGTGCAATTCACTGCATGCCACGCGGTACAAAATGGAGGCACATTTTGGTTAGAGACGGGATGGTGCGGGCCTGGGATTAGTTAGTTTCCGGATGACGTTTAGGCCAGAGCCGTAAAAAGGGGGTCGGGGAGTCACAGATATTTCGGGACAGAGACAGTGCAGGAATAATAGAATTAACACAACTTTCAAAGTAGATGTTGCTCCCTTTCATTGCGGCCATGCTGACGGCATCTGTTACGATAGGTTATTTATAACGCGCTTAATACCCAGAGGTTTCTAAGCGCAGACCAGGGATGGAAGATGGAAACTGTGTTGCGCCGTGTTGTCTTGCTTCCAAGGCGAGCACGTTGCCCCTGTGCTATCCTCCCAGACACTTGTTAGGCCGCTCTTTCAGCTACTCAGGCTCCACGTCCTTTAAAGATGTCTTGGCCTTTTTTTGATATTCTGAGGCCACACTGGACTCTTCTTAGGCCCCATTCCCCAAATATTGTTCCCGGATGCATTAGCCCCCCCCCCCTCGATTTCCTATCCCACTTAAAGCACTGTCCTCGAGAAAATTCAGCTTGCAAGGCTGCAATATTCACGATTTCTCATTCATGCAGCCGGCGTGGCACACAGTGGGCAGATGTCCTTTGGGGTAAAAAGAGAAAAGCCCATCTGAACTGGTAACTGAACAGCACCCCTTTTTTTCGGGCACATTGGGAAGGGAGTTCATTTGACCAAGGTGCACAATGGACTGGATGATGTTCCTCAGGCGTACCCGCCGCATATGGGCACTAAGTAGCCTTCCTGAGCCTAAGTCTAAATCAGTAGGTCTCTCGCAACCAATGGACTTGCTCACTGCTGGCAAACAGGTCACAAAATAACACTGGATACATGAAATCAGGCTGGATGTACAACATGGGTAGCAGGTAATAATGTCCCCATACATAATGTCGCCGGGAAAAGCCATTGGCGACATTATATATAATGGCATGATGTATGGGGACGGGTTGCAGGGATTTCCCCTGCTCCCCATGTAATAAAAAAAAGCAGCGACTTTTTTGTCTGGAGGCATTTTTGCAGGGACATTATTACATGGAACCTGCACATGGCCGCAGGCAGCTTTCAGTAGTACTGGCACATCTTGATGGCATGTATTCTATTGTAGCGCCTAGCGTTCCCCTCAGATACACATGGGCACATAAGCCGCAGTCACCCCGAAACCTAGCAAACTGGTCCCAGGCCGTAAGAGACCATGATCAGTGCCAGTGCCCTGTACGAGAGTTGTATGCCCCCATCCCCAACATTCTGACAGCACTGGACCTCAGGTGTGGCCTGAGTCGAAGGGCTATCAGACGTGTCCTGGGTCTCTCACTAATCGCGCCAACAAATGCAAAACAGCAGGGGGCTCAGCTCTGTTGTTCAGCTGGGCGGAGCCCCCCGCTGTTCTGTAATAGGGTGTGGGCCAGACCGATACTGAAGTAACCTCCAGCTCAGTGGGGGTCATTACAACACTGCCGGTATTCATTTTTCCGGCGCCCATAAATGGGCAATTACTGGGTCATTACGGCCTTGCCGGACCCTGTATTTGGCCATTCCTGGGCGCCGGAAAAATTCTTCCCCATTCCCATTGAGCCCTATCGGGCCCATTCCCAATAGGGCTCAATGGGAATGGGGAAGCCAGATGCAGAGGCACCGTTATCAACGGTGCCTGTGCATCCGAAATGCTCTGTTCGCGGGTGCCTGTACAACCACCAGGCCAGTCATGGCGGCCGTATTGGCACCCGCGAGCAGAACTCGTAGTTTGCCGGTCCGGGAACTATGGTACCAGCATGCTTCCTGGTACCATAGTTCCCGGACTGGCAAACTTATAATGAGGCCCAGTGTCATGTAAACTTAAGTTAAGTTTACATGACACTGAGCTGGAGTCCAGGCGCCCTTTATTTGCTGCACCGGGTGGGCGCCCTTGTGCGGCCGCACCCCCTGAGTGCACCTTGAGCCGGCGCTGACCATGATAGAGGACACCCCTGGCATTCCCAACATAGGACACACCTCAGACTTGCACTGAGACTGCAGTCTAATGGTAGCAGCCTTTCCATAGAGCTTTGCGCTCGTAGGCAAAGGCGAAAGCGCTTCACAGTGATACCAGTAGCAGATGTACTCTATACGAGTGCCAGTAACATAGCCTAACTTTGCAAATGCACCCGTATTTATTTATTTATTTATTTGTTTTGACATTTGTATAGTGCGCCTAACCCGGAGGCATCTGGGCGCTGGTTACATAAGAAGGTTGGTTGCCTTAGTTATTAGTTAGAGTATTGTGTTACTGATGTTGTGTTGTGAGGAGTGCCATGAGGAGTGGTGCCTCCCTCTGCAGGGAGGGTATTACCACATGGCCATCTCTTTGGCCATGTGACCTCCATTTTGAAAACACTGAAAGGTGCAATTTAGTGTATAGATCTTCTGCATAGTTCTCAAAGTCTGGCACGTGACTTAACAAATGTATCTTGGCAAGACACTGGTGGTGTTCAGTGCCCCCAGGAAAGGTTGTTTGGGAGCAATTCCTTCCGTTTAGAGAATAGGCTTTAGCAAACTTTTCACCGCAAATGTGGAATAGTGGCCCAACAGATTGGTTGTCTCAAGAAAGTGCCCTGCTGGGCTTTACAAGTATTTTGTAGGCGAGTACAAAAAATATTTGAACTCTAAAACTTATATATGTGTGTGGGTGTGTGTGTGTGTGCACCTAATGGAGACCCACCCTAGAGTTCCCCTTCAGATCGGGCAGTGTTAATAGAAGACTCTGCTGCCTGGGCATTGCTCTTCTCATGCCTCGGATCCCACTTATTTCTTGAGCTGTGGGGGCCTGAGGGTAGCAGTGGGGCAGGCTCCTACAGTTTCTGCACCTTTTCTAGGTTTGTTGGGAATATGTGCCTGTAATTAGGTATATTTTAGTTTTGGGAGGATAGCTCAGGGGCAACGTGCTCGCCTTGAAAGCAAGACGACACGGAGTACCACAGGTCCGCGCTTACAAACCTCTGGGTATTAAGCGTGTTATAAATACCCAATCATATCATACCAGCCCAACTGCCTATTCATCATGGCATTTTTAAAGGAGGTGCGGGTTTAGAGTATTTTTTTTTTATTGTTGAGGGTAGGGGAGTAGAAGGCAGGTTGGGGGTGCTTGCCCCTCCCCCCGTAAAAAATACCATGACATAGGAGGGGAAACTGACACAATTAGTTGGTCTCCTATGAGCTGCACCACATCCTGTAATTGGGGAGGAGAGCTGGCAGGAGCGCCACTTACCTGCAGGGGTGGTTTTCATGTGAACTGAACCTCTACCCACTGGCACAGCCCCGTATTCAGGGACGCCATTTAGGGGTCGCCTGAGGTGTCCCTTGCGACCTCTGTGGTCTCCTTTGTGACCTCTACCTTTTTCTTTTTGTAATGCAAGCTCCTGGGCTGTGGCCAGCACCATGTGGCTCTTTACTTCTGGAGTGGCTGGCTTTCTTGTTCAGGTCCCTTAAAAAAAGAAGAAAAATAAGAACAGGAGTGCCACAAGTCTAACACTTTCAGCACTGACCCTAAATAAGAAAGAATAGGAGTACCAAATAATGTGTCTTTCTGGAATTCTACACAATAATTGCTGGACTCATTAAAGGCTTATTTCAGGCACACTACAGGGGGTGAGTAACTGATTTAGTCTGTTCTTAAACGCCTCAACTCAGCCTTTCATCCTTATGCGGTCGATAAATGAGTACCAACACAGGTTGGGTGATATTGGGTGTATATTTTTTCTATATAAAGCGCTTATGCGTAAGTGCTATATAATAACACATCATTATCATTTGGTCATGGACGTCTGCTTGCATTCACGGTAATATGGGCCTATACACACTGATCTTAACGATACATATGGCGGTCCATTCAGGTATGAAATGTACATCACATCATAGATAGTGATATCGTAACCATATTTTTCGTAGTGTCACAATGCTATGTGATGCCGCTTCTTGTTTTGTCAACGGCTGAAAGGTTGTGTTCCATCGCTTCCCGCAATATCACTTCTGGGCGAGGTTAAATGACAACACTTCCTGTGATGTCATCAGAGGGTCATGGGTCGTGTGATGTCACTTCCGCTATCCCTGGCATTTCGGTGAAATGACGTCCCTGCCCGTATTTGATATTCGCTTTATTCAAAAAGGAAGGTAAATGTCTGATCCTCTTTAGGAAGGGCTGTTTCTTAAAATCTTGTTGTTCCGGGTTTTTTTTTGGTGTAAGGCATAAAACGAGAGCATTTTTGTTTTTCATCGTTTCCATTTTAAAAACAAAAAAACACAACGCAGGAAATGCCTCCCGGTGTGGAAAGGTCGAGTGATGCGAGCAAAAGGCTAGTTAGCGAGAAAGGCGACGTCTACTCGCAGAGGCCATTCGAAAATGCCAGAAGGGCCAATCTTCTGTGCAGGATTTTAAGACAGCAGGACGTTTTTCACCTTTAGAAGACAGGGGCCAGAGTGAATGGCAAATTAAGGCATACATTAAGCTTTGTTGAATCACAATTTGCAATGTAATACCACGGGTCGGCTAATTTCTTTCACTGTTAACAAACAGTCCCGCAGCTGGAAGGCAATTGGCATTTCACGCCAGCCAACAACCTGGACCAGAGCACGCGAGAGCTACTCATTGTCTGGACCTCAACCAGTTTTCAAGGGAATGGCCTACTGCCCTCCCCACTACCACACCACTTCAAGGGAATGCCACACCTGCTTCCTCCGCCACCGCTGGAACTGAAGCGACACTGATACTTTTCCACATGGGTGCGCCACTATTTACAGGACTTGAGTCACACCGCGATGAGTGCCAAGCTCTCTTTGCCCTAGTCCACACACTTAAGAGCAGTGAAAACTTGCATTGCATGGTTTCATTTGAGTCAATTGAGTTGGTCTGGCCAAATGACGGCCGTCTGACCGCTACGTGGTGCATCAGTGTCAAACAGAGGGTTTACGAGAACGTTTGGCTCACCGTTTGGTAGCGAGACTCAGCACTCAGGCTGTACTCTGAAGCAGGTGGGTGTGCGGGCTCAGAATACAACACAGCAAATAGCTGCAATCTCAGTTATTGAACAGGGTTTAAACAGGGCATTATACAAATACCACTAACTGGCTGTCACACTCCTAATTAATACATTACTTAGTTGTTGCTGTGGGTGGTGGGTCTGTGGTGGGTCCAACTATTTGGGAAATGAACTTTCGATCAAAGTTCTGTCACTACACGCAGATCTTTGCATTGGAGGGAAAGGGTAAGTTGCTCTTGTTCTGCTAGTGAACATCTGTTTGCATATTAATATATGTATTACTGTATCTGTGCACCTTCTTAATCAAATGCTGATTATCAGAGGCTTGAGCTGGCCTATAGGGCAATAGGGCAACGTCCAAACCCAAAACACAGTGTGGGCCCATTTTTTGGGTCAAGTCGGGCCACTTTTTTGGCCGATGCCGGCCAGTTTGATGGGTTTCTTCACCATGCGGCTAGTTGTTTTGTCCATTGTTGCTGAATAAATAAATAATTACATTGCACAATTTGCATCATTTGATAAAAAATCCCCCCCTTGGGTACTCTTGAACTGTGTCCTACTTTTTCATTGGTGCCCGAGACAATTTCATGCCCCAGTCCAACACTGATTAGTCGTGGTTCTCCGTGTGCCTGTCACACAATTTTTCATATGGCACAACATGTGTTAGGATCTCCTGACCCTTCGTCGGCGCTCCCTGATCCACAAAATAATCCTCCTCCAACCGCACCTGACATCTCTAAAAATATAACCTTTAATTCCCAGGAAATTATCGCACAGTTACACACTAGCAAAATTAAAGGGGATAACATGATATCAGAAGAGGAAAGCTGTACCCATTCTGGGAACAACAGTGATACAATGTACAGAAAGAGCCCACTATTACAGTCTAATGAAGCACTAGTGGAAAGTCTATTGTTTATTTATTTAATATGCATACAGCCAAGCGGCTTTACATATAGACACAGTTTACATATAAAATGTTAACAATGTATCCTACTAGAAAAGGTAAAATGCTGCAGTCACAAGAAAGAGAATTGAAATATGCATTCTAGTAAAATTTAAAACAACGTGCCAACAGACAATTCCATTAATATAGATACAAAGAAATTCATAGAATTCCATCATGCGATACATCACATTGAGGTCATTACCTAACAATAACATTGTCCATATTAAATGCATATTAGCAACATCATAACTATTGTGGTAGGCCTTCAGATATTTCGCTCTTAGGAGATGCAGACGTTCACAGTGGCACATTAAATGGTTAGCCGTTTCTGTGGTTAGAGTTCCACACAGTCTGCAATATCTCTCAACCTTGGAAATACGTAGTTTCGCACCTAGTGGTCAGTCGTGTATCCTGAACACTGGCTGAAAGAACGTCTTACTAGTGTGACAGGCCGGTGACCGCGCTCCAGAACTGAGACCAGACAGAAAAGTATAGTTCAATTGATTTTGATATCTTCTGGCAATAAAGCAAAATAGCCAGCCTCACAATGCCTGCAATAAACAACTAAAGAGGTTTCAGGGTGGTGGTACTTCTTCACAATAAGCTGTCAACATGGCAACTCTACGTCAGTGTCCAAACATATGTAGGGACTTCCCCTCTTGCTCCACAGGTGTTCTCTAATGAGGTGTTCAGTGTCCCAAACTTCAAAGTAATCCTGCTCAGGGAATTGGGGCAAAGCAAAGGTTCTGAAGTCTCTCCAAGGTGTGTGCCTATGGTCATGTGGGCTAAAAGGAGGGGGGGGGGGGCTGAGGTTATATCAAGTCCTGCTGCCATCTTGGATCATCACATTGCCTAAGACATGTGTAGGGTCGACCCCCTCCGCTTAGGCATTCTGATGACCTTGGGCCTCATTACGAGTATGGAAGTAGCCATGCCGCTTTTACCCATACCGGGTACCGGGTCCGGGTTCCAGGAATGAGGAACTACTGGGCCATTCTGACCTTGGAGGGCCCGGTAATTCCCTTTCCTGGGACCCGCACCCGGTAAATCCCCATTCCCATTTGAGCCCCCATAGGGCTCAACGGGAATAGGGAGGATGCTAACAACGGTAATGACGGGCCTGTTGTTAGCATCATGGTCTGCTAGCGGGTCCCGCTAAGGACGCCAGGTTTTACCAGATGTCCTTAGCGGGACCCGCAAGCAGACCTCGTAATGAGGCGGCACTGTTAACCCTCTACTACCTTCCTCATAATGAGGCCCAATTGCCTGCTTTAAACCGGGTCACTCTACATTTCAAGCGTGCAAATCAAAAGTCAGGAAAGCCTTTGTTCAGCGAGCCAAGCTGTTTGGTGTAAATGCAATGTTTTCGTTGCGCAGAAATGGTAACTTTGTCATTTCCGTGATGCAAACGGGAGAACAGTGTTTGTTGTGTCCCGTGCCCAGACAATGCGCCTAATTTTCCTTTTATTCCTGTTTGTGTCTTGAGTGCAACATTGTATATGCGATTCTCCCACAGTCTGTGCCAGTCTGACTCGTGCTCTCAAATGGTTCCTGCATCAGCAGAAATGTCTTTCCACACTCGCCATTCGAAGGTAGGATGCTGCAACTCCATTGCCATCATGGGAAAGGAATTAATTCTTGTGCGACGAGCTTGGATCTAACCGCAGAGAGGTTCGGACACCCTTCACGGTTCCATGAATACAGGTTTGTGTCGGCAGTGCAAAGTCACTTTTCAGCAGTGCAAATTCACTTTGAACCGGGCAAATATTCCATGAATCGGGCCCTATGGGTCTGCACAGTGATAGTCAGTGGACAAGCTCAGAGTTCAACGTTGCAGTATAGGGGCCCTCAGAGTGATTTGGCAACACCTCAGATGATGGTCCAAAGTAATGTGAATGACCAGCACCTGGGAGGTCCACAAGGCACAAGCAGTCCTCAGAGCTGTAGAATACAACAGTTCAAGTCAAATGGCGTGCACCGCCACTCCTGAGAGAAGAGCGGCGATGCGCAGGCCACACTCCTATGTGTGTTCGAGTGGCAGCAGGTGCTATGCAGCACCGAAATGGTCACTTGGTTCAGACGACTTGGTTTTTTCAACCCAAACTCTCTAAGTCATGCCTCAGGCGACATGCAGGGTGATATAGACCACCTTGCGGAGCCTCAGGCGCCTGATAGCAAACTCGGTGTAAGGCAAGCTGCTCCACAAAGTAGACCACTGCAGAAAAGAAAGGTTTGAAAGTCCATCCTTCTGGAAGGAACCCCTGACCGATGGCAGTTCGTGAGGGTGTCCGCAGACATCTTCAGAAGCAGGATGGCTTTTCAGAGCTGCCTTTATTCGCATTGCGTTGCCAGGAGACCATAAACTCTGGCGTTCAGTCGCCCACAGCTACTCTGACAAGAAACCTAACTTTGTAAAAAGAACTTTCCCAAGTGTGAGACTCCCCAGTGAAGACACAATATCATCTCATGCAGGCTTACGCGGAGTTCCCCATTATAAGGTATCAAAACATTACTGTCATCTTTGGGGGAGTTTCGAGGGACACTCTTCAACATTAGCATCAACACCCCTTTTGGTTTCACAACAATGGGAGAACACAGGGTAACTTGATTTGGTGCTAACATCTAGTCTATATCATCCTTGGCCAAGACACCCGTCTACCCATGCCAATAGTGACCCTTTGTCACTTGGCAATTGGCGGGTTCTTCCTTGAAGACTTATTTGCCATTGACTCTTTCCCTTTTCACGCACTCACACTTCTTGGTGCAAAAGGGTATTTTCAGAGCTTATTAAAGCTAGAAAAACACATGAAATTCACACATATTCAATGGGCATTTAATTTTTCTAAAAGTCTTTCAAAAGTCACTTAAGCTAAGTATTGTAACCTTTCCTATAATTTAGAGCAAAGATCAAATTTGATCATTTGGGGTTCTGCCACCAGCCATTTTAAAGTTCTAAGAAAGAGCAAGTTACATTCTCAAAACCATCTGGGGGAACAGAGCGAGGGATTCATTCTGCCTCGTGGCTGGCACAAGTACGGCATCAGTATTCAGCCACGCACAGGACTCCACCATTGCATGGGGAGGTCCATTTGCCTCTTCCCCTGCTTATGATCTAGTCCAGTATATTGTTTCTGCGGTGTAACACCCCCATTTTCTATTAGTAGTAGTGATAGTCATTTGTATAGCGCCTTTATCCCATTAATATGGCCTCAACTCGCTTCTATTGGGAATGCCCTCTGCGAACCGAAGTCCAAGGTGTGGGCAATTGTGTGAAGGCTAGAATGCGTGTGTGCATTTATCCAGGATAGGTAGATATGAAGGCTGGCAGGGCTCCAAAAAACTACCCATGAAGTCAGGCACATGGATGGGTGCTGAGTGAGTGGAACATGTGTGATAGCAGGAAAGACGTGTTACGTGACCAGCAAGACCAAATGTTGCTGTAGGTCGTCGCTGCATTCTAATGGAGAAAAGGTGTTGTTACCTTTGTTCAAGCCTTGGGTGTTCGTTATGTGTTAGCAAGACTGAATTGTTGTCATAGTCATCGCTGCATTCAAATGAGTGCGGGTGAGTTGCCATGCCTGTGGCCGAAGTTCAATTGAAGAGGTGCGTGCATATGTGTCATGAAGCTCAGACAGAGCCTTGTCTTTGAAGTAGTTGGGTGCTAATGTCATCTGTATCATACTGCATTATCTCTGGGTGGAATAGAACATGCTGGCCCAATACATCTTCTAAGCGTAATAGACAGGCTATCATCCTGGACCGTATGAGTCCAATTCCAAACATCTTCTGAGTGCATTTATCAGCGATGCCCATAAATCTTTGACAGTAGACAGGTTAACAGCATGGATCCTCTCGGTGTACGGTCAAGGCGCGTGCAAAAGACGGTAGAACCCAGTACTTATTTCATGCCCTGGGCAGGCTATCCTAATAGATTTCTTGAGTAATATACTGCCTACCTTCAAACTAACAGGAGCTTTATAAAGGATGTTTGTGCGCACCAGGCTGAGAGAAAGGGGGCAGATGGGCTGTTGTGTGATAGTGTACAATGAGTGGTGTGTGCATTGAGTGTGCAGGGCGGGCCGCCACGACATTGGCTGGCATCCGCCTGATGGTGTATCTACACAAGACTTGCTGGTGTTTTGATGTGGTGTGTGGAATGAGGGTACAGGGCGGGCAGCCGCGACAACAGCCGGCTTCCACCCATGAGTGTATGTACATGTGTCTTGTTGGTGTTTGATGTAGGTGAGATAGATGCATGTGAATGGTGCCGTGATAATTGAAATACGGTGAGGTAGAGGGTTTCAGATTGCCATAGGGAAAAGCCAGGTTTTGAGGGCCTTTCTGAAGGAGAGATAGTTGTCAATGCAGTGGATGTGGAGTGGAAGGGAGTTCAAGATGGAGGGGGCTTGGACGGAGAAAGATGATCCTCCCAATCTGGAGGAGTTGTAATGGGAGATATTCACAGAGCACATGGGGCTGTGTTTTCTTGTGGAAAACTGCTCTTAGATTTACTAATTAGCACCCTCTTCGGATGTGTCAACCAATCAGGTTGCTCAAAACCCATGCTGGATCCAAGCCTGGGATCTAAACAATCCGAGCAGTGGAGGCACCCAGCAACCATCTTTCCTCCTGCTCCCGCTCTCCCCATCTCTGTTCAACACCACCTCCCAACCCCACCCCGCCCTGCCATCCCCCATCACCTCTGCGGTGCCGCGCCGCACCTCACCCTACTCCACCGATGGCTGCCATGGAGATGGAAGAGGGGCACCGCACCGGAGCTCCGACTTCCAGTACGGTGGTGGCCTTCTTAGACGAGGAATGGATGCATTTGTATGCATCAACGAGTAACGCACTCGCCGCGACCCGTTGATTCATACAAATGTATTGCTGTTTGCACCCTGAGGGTTAGCCTCGGGGTGCTAATAGAAATAAGCCCCCACTGTTGGGGCTTTACCGGGTGGTAACAGCACCAGGGCAATTGGGATCCCGGGCCGTTACCACTCGGCAAAGCCCCCAGAAGAGGGGCTTATTGGTATAATAATGTTGCATTCTGAGGGCCATTACCAGGTGGTGACGGCCCTCAGTCTGAGCAGGAGAGGGCCATTAAAGAGGTCCAAGGGACATTGCTATCTACAAATGGTCCAAGGAGGGGGCATTATTGCTAGTAGTACATTCCGCCCAATGAGGGTAGAATGTTCTGTTTAAAACAAGGAAACAAAAGGGCAATGATTGCCATATTGGGACAGAAGACTTTTCTCAGCCATTATTGCCCTCTGCCGCTGCACTGCAATGGAGGTGCCAACATCCCAATGCCCTATTTAAGCCTTAACCATTAGGAGTCATAAAGCATGGCTTAAAGACCCCTGGCACAGTGAGAGCCATACAGGAGGGCTGCGGGCTCACTTTGGCCGATATTTTCCACTCCCACTGGTGCCAAGAGTTTCACAACATGTGGAACGGATAACCTGCCCCCAAAAGTGATAGAAAGCAAAATGTTGACGTCCATGGCATCTCTACTGTGTTGCGTTGGCCAACAATTGAGCTGCTCAGAGAAACGCACGCCACGAGGATGCAACATGCAATGGCGGGGCATGGGCCACTGGGAAGCTCGAGAGCAGGAAGAGGAGGAGCATCGGCCGCCCGCCACTGCACCTGAGAAAAGAGGGCTGATGGAAGAGACTGGAGGGAAGCAGGAGAGAGGAGTGCAGCGTCAGAGTGGAGTCCGCAGAGCAAGGGGCAGTGCGCGGAGCCAAGGGAGAAGCCATCAGGAAAAGAGGAGAGCATTGCGAGACCTGGTGGACAGGGAAAGAAGAGAGCATTGGCTGTGCCAAGCCTGGAGAGAGCAGCCATTCCAGGCCCCTGAATTCCTGCGTCCTGATTGGCTGAAGCACAAAAACGATGCTAACGAGAAGTTAGAGAACGAAACTGGAAGAGTGCTCATGGACAGCACCACCATGACCAAAGCACACGGTGTGGGGCTGACTGCGCTGCCCTACACATCACTCTTCTTCAAAGCAGAGCTGGACTAGGAACCAAAAAAGGCCCTGGACATCCTTCTGAAAGTGGGATCATGTTGCACCTTTTCAGTATTGTCCTATGAGAAAATGTGAAAATAAAATAGGTAACCACACAAAAGAGGCCCAGGGTGCAGAGGCCTGCCGGGAAATCTCCAGAGTTCCCTCCAGGCCGGCCACGCCCTGCTTGAAAGATGTCTCTGTTGTGGGTGGAAGGAGCGCCTGTTGCAGAAGACCTCCCTTTTTTTTAAATTGCTGTTTTTATTGAAATCAGGTGTGTTTCTCTTGATACCGGTGAAATCAGCGTGGTATTGTGTAATCGTTCACATGCCGCCGCCAGTGGGTGCAAGGTATTTTTAGAAAGTAGAAGAGATGATTGTGACATTAGCATCCGCTGATTCTGATCAGGCGCTTAAGGAAGGGAGTACCAAGGTGGGGCGCGCGCTCCCCCGACCCACACGTATCCCAATCTTCTGCAAGGTCTACACCAGTCCCTATTCCTCCCACTCCTGGTATCACTTTCTGCTCTCTCTCCAAACCCCCAAACTACCCACCCACCTACCACTGCCACTTCCCCAGTTTCCCCCACACACCTGTCCCGCTCCATGTGTAGCGCGTCTCCGCGTTACACATTACCAGCCACTGCCCTCCACCATCATCATCCAGGGGTGCACTGGCCTATAGGGAACTCTGGAGATTTCCTTGTAGGCCTCTGCAACCTCTGCGTCTTTTGTGTGGTATTACCAAATGTTGCCACAGGAAAAGGTCTGGGTTTGCTAAAAATGTGAAATATGGCGGCACTTTGAAAATGATCTCCAGGCCCTCTTTTGGTTTCCAGTCCAGCACTGTCAGCACCTCCTTCACCATCTCACCCTCCGTTGACCATCACACTCTTCTTCGCTCCCCACCACGCACGCAAACACTCTCTGCTTCAGTCACATCGATGAACTGTGTTTAACGTTCACCAGCAATAAACCAAGCCTGGAGAATTTAATTTCTCAAAGCCTTAAAAGGAATAAAAGAACATTCCAGACCACATTGCCTCGCCTACGCAGTTACAAACAAACAGCACAATCTTTGTAATCTCACAAGTTGCTAAGTAAGTCCTAGTTGGAAGCGATTGTCGTGTTAAGAAAGAAATCACATATGGTGCAAAACACTACCCATGTGCCTTGCACACCTTCTTGTTTCTGGAGAGGTTGCAGGCATCCCCCTACCTGATTTCGGTGGTCTGCTCTCCATCCTGTTTCGCAGGTGGCTCAACCAGGGAACGCTATTTTGAAGCTTCCGTCCTGAGAGTCTCCTATTTCGCACACCAGATGAGACTTAATCCCACCAGGAGTGCTGTAATACACCCCATGCAACCACTGGAAACTCATGCCACGCGCAGCGCGTCGCGCCAGCTTCCCCCGACTACCCACAGCCACACTTCTCACTCTGAGAAGCCTTAACATCCTATCGCAGAGAAAGTCAAATGCACCACCCATTTGCTCCATTGCAACAACAATCACCCACAATTTGCCCCATCGCAAAAACCAACAAGGTACCAATTTAGTGCACCTCTCAGTCTAAACTTGACTCCCTTTGACTGCATATTAGTGAATGCCATTTCCAGGGTCAAGTATCAGTATGGTATTCAAGATCCGCTACAGGGCAATGCCATTGAGAATAATGGCTGCTTGCCATCAACATGAAGACACAACTCAATTACACCGGACATACATAACAGAATCATCAAACAGCTTGCCAGGTGGCTGTAAGAATTATGGAATTCTCTACACAATAGCCTGTATAATAAAAGGCCAGATGTATGTTTTACTGATACCATCATGCGCAGTAGAGGCTGCCCGAGCACACGCAATGCTCTTCTAGAGGGAGCTGTTGCCTTAGGAAATACATTGGTCCAATTTGCATAGCTTCGCCATAGCTTCGCCTGTTGCCACTGGATAGAGGGAGCTGTAGGCTTAGGATATATAGTGGTCCTGCTGTGTTAATGAAAATCTGCACTTTGGCCTATACACTAGTCTTTCCATAAAAGACACCCTGAGTTTGCCCCATCGCAGCAGCAACTTCCATTGGATTCAATGCAGCAGCCCGCCTACTTGCAGGTGCATCGTAGTGATTCCACTCCATATCTAAAAATCTCCAGGATAGTGAGCCTCCGTTGCTGAATTGATAGACCTTGCATTGGATCACAATCAACAAACCATAATACGTGTCTTTAGGTTCTGGGCCGACAACCCTGTACCCAGTAAGCGTTTGATCTATCTCGAAGGCCACTATTTTATTCATTGTGTAAAGTAACCCATCAGTGAAGCAGGTCATGGTTAATACCCACTTTTTTACAATAGATTCCAATATTTATCTGAGTGCTTGTACCACTTTTGAGCTTCCTCTTTATAATAGTCATCTTGTGACCTGTGTTAGTCAAAGAGCCCCACAAAGTCACTGTGCCTCACCCTGAGTTGGGCGGTATGCCGGCGGCAATTGCACCGGGATACCGCCCAACGCTATTAGCATTATCGCAACTCGGTCGGTGCAGTTTGCACCTAATCCCAAGTGGCAATGGGGAGGTAAATCCCCATGCTGGTTGGGCACATTGGACCCAATGGGGGTTTCTTGGCGCAATTAGCGCTGTGGAAATAGAACAGAAAAGAGGGCAGAAAGGGGAGATTTTTACCTCCAGCAAAAAGCTGGAGGTAAAAATCCCACTTTCCGCCCAACTCAGGATTGGGCGCAGCCGTAAATGCAGCAGTAATAGTGTTACCGACTCATTTCACTGCTCCACCCAACTCAGGATGAGGTCATCATATGCTGACTCTGGAATAAAACCTCTATCTCAAAGACCACCAAAGCGGAAAAAAAAAACTATCAGTCTGTGAAGGGTATATTAATCAATGGACCCCAAATGCAAGAGACCACCAGGCTTATCCATCCTAAAGCTAAACCCACTAGAAAAACCAGCAACTCCACCAAAATTGCACACTCGCCCAAGATGCAAAGGGGGAAAGACAGGGAAAAACCAGCTAGAATGCCAACGGTACATTCAAACCACCCAGCCGACAATCTGGCCCTCCCCCAGGAGCATTCGTGTTATCACTTTTTAATATGCAATGTAAACAAAAACGCACTTCACTGAAAAGAGGATTTCTCATTCATATAGCGCTTAAGGCTAAGCACTCTACATGGAACATATTTACATACATTAACCATCCCAACCGAAGTTGGTAATCATTTACTGACCTTGAAAGAAGGAAAGGCTAAGGTGACCTTCCCGGGATTCGAACCTGAAACCTGGAGCTCACACATAGATTGCAGCTGCGAGTGCTCAACCCGCTGATCTATCTTATTGGCTCTCTCGGGCGCTCAAAAGGATCTCATCCAGATTTCAAAAGACTTCTGTTAACAACAATGAATCATGTTCGAAAAACTAAAACCCCTTTTTCACGGACTCAGTTTCCTTAATTCGGGGTAAAATCCACATTGGGGTTACAAAATGTAATCCAAGAGATCATTCTGATCTAAAGCTGGATCCACAAACCTTCCCGGCCCACCGTCGAACCCACTCTTTCAGCTCCTGCACCCCTTCATCGGACAATCGATTCAGAGATCATTTTCCATCAGTAAATTTTTTGCCTAAACGCAAGACTTTTGCCATCCTTTTTGTCGAAACCTTCCCAGCTGAACTACTGAAACCCTCCATTCTTCTCTCACCTCTAAATGTATCACTAGACGGGTCTCTACACAAGTTATATAGGTGCAAGAACGGCTGTGTCTTCTTAAACCCTGCAAAATGATTGGATAAAGTAGCTACCAACCAGCTTCTGCTCTTCATGCGGGCTCCCAATCTTTTCGGATCCGGCGAATGCCGCAATGTCAAGGCCACAAATCCGAGCTGATGGAAGCAATGTTAGACCTGAGGAGAGAAATCAATGATGGCGGGTCAGGGGCCGTGATGGCCTTGAACTCCATCTCTTTATGAGCAAATGAAGCGCAGGTTGGAAAACTGCCAGGCTATTATGCAAGTCTATGCAAAAAGGACCAGCATACTCGTCCTTGGCACTGAAGGATTTAAAAAATGTCTCTCCTCCTCCGTCTATTTGCGATTGTCAGAAGATATAGGGCCTCATTACGAGTCGGGCGGTAGGGGATACCGGGCACCGGTAAGGAGACCGGTGCCGGTAATCACCTACCGCTCGATTCCGAGGTCCCCTAACAGGAACCGCTAGGGACGTGTGGTCGGACCACACGTCCCTTACGGGTCCCATTAGGGGACCAGGCCGCTAATTACGGGCCTGCCATTAGCAGGCCCGTAAATAGCGTCTTCCCCATTCCCATTGAGCCCTATGGGGGCTCAAATGGGAATGGGGAATGGTTGATGCAATGGGGACTTACCGGTCCCATCAGGGTCGGACTAGACTGGTAAGTCCCCATTGCACCACACCGGACTCGGTCCCGTTATTGGTGGCAGTCATGGCGCAAATAGCACCATGACTACCATCAATCTCGGAATGAGGCCTATAGTCCTTATTTGGAGCACTTTGAAGATGACACTCAGATATTTATTAAATTCAACAGCCGATCAAATGTCCCACCAAGCACATTTGCAGTTCGTCTCTCGAAGGCTGGATGCAACACGAGAATCTGAAATTGAAACCAAATAGGACTTGCCTTTGGCCAAATAATTAAATGTGTGCCCGAAACCATCCCACTGACTGCACAAAGGCCTTAGACATTAAATGCCACAGGTTGAAGCTGTGGTAAGAAAGATGTACCTTCCAGCTTGAAGCCCCATGAAGAATTGTAGCCCACAATGCCACCCCTAGCTCTTAATCACACCACACCACATTTTGTTGAGAAACATGACAAAGACGTTACATTAATGAAATTGGTGGGCCTTGCACATATCCGAGAACTTGTGAGAAAAGGGAATAGAGAATTAAAATTGTGTCAATTAGAATCAAGATTGATTGTTGAATTCAAGGCCCTGAAACGCTATGGACATAATGGAAATATAGAGTTTTTTTTAATTTCTTGATTGATTATTTGAAAAATATATTCATTGAATGAATTGATAACTGTTTAGTATACTACAATAATGTTTTAAGTCTAATTGTTATATATACATTGTTTTGCCTTAATATGAAATTGAAAATGAGACTAAGGCTGCACCATAAATACATTCCTTTGAGAACAGTAATTGTGACGTTAAGCTGAATTGATAAAAGAAAGCTGATTTTTTGAATAATATACAGTATAATTCATATTTTACTTGAAGATTCGGAAAATAATTATATTTTTGGTGTGTTGCTCATCCCTTGGTATGTTTGTAAACGATGTTTCTGTCGAGAATTATTTGCTTGCATATCATGAATTTAAATGTTTATATTTATTTGCACTTGCATTTTGGCTCTAAAATTCTAATAATTAAAATTAAATAATCTGTGAGGATTTACCACTTCCTCTTAAACTGAGATTCATTAAATCAAAATTGCATAGTGATTTAATTGTATTCACTGTGTGTACAGTATAAATTTGTTCTCTGTCCATTAAAATTGACATAGTTAAAATCAGTTTAAGATGGCGCCCAAAGAAGACCCTCTTTATAAAACCTTTGAATTGGATCACATGATCAGCTACATGTTTGAGAGGAAGGGATATGTCCTTTACTCTATATTCATGGAGCCAGTTGTTGGAGAATCATATGATTAAGTGCTGTTGGAGGACTGAACGCATGGTAGTTTATCTACAAGTAGGTTGGACTTTCCCTATTTATTTTATTTATGTATTTAATACATTTGTTTATCGCCTGGACCCGGAGCTGTCACAGCGTTTGTACAGAAGAAAGAGTCAGAAACAAGTACAGTATGGGTTGACAGCTAGTCATATTTGTCAGAATAGCCATGTTTTTACCAGTTTTCTGAAAGAAAGGTAGGAACGCTCGCTTCTGATTTTGGTCGGCAGAGAGTTCTATGGAGTGGGCGTTGTGATGAAAAAGCTGACGCCTCCGGCTCTTTTCCTTTTAAATCTTGGTGTGACCAGGGTCAGGCTAGCCGCAGATCATAGGAGGCGCACATGGTATTTAGAGGCTGTGCTGTTGTGGCGATAAAGCAGTGTCTCTTTGTGTATACATTGGTGTGCGAAGGATATCATTTTGAATTCAATGCAGGGTTTGATGGGGAGCCAGTGGATGCTGCGTCGGGTGGCTGAGATATGCTCGGAGCGTCAATGACCTAGTGCTGCACGACTGGCTTTTTTTTTTGAGGATTTGGAATATGGTGATGTTTTTAGCCAAAGTACAGTTTGCTGTTGATGATGGCCCTTGCGAGCATCAAGCAATTGCCCAGAAAGAGGAATTGTCTACTCAGGGAGATATGCTTCGCAGTGTAGGCCGTGGATGGGGAAAGCGCATTTATGTGTTTGTGTTTCAGGACAGGTATAGTCATGCCATCAATAGAAAAATGAGAGAATGCAGTATTTAGGTTTTCTAGTCGAAAAGGGGAACGCACGATGAGCATTTCTGTTTTGTCCTCATTTAGACAGAGACTGCGGGGGCCATCCAACTTTGAATAATGCTGAAGACCTTGTTTCATCATGGTCTAGGGATGAGGATCTGGGTGTCATCCACAAAGCTGGTAGAGGTAATGCCAAGAAAATCTAGGAGTTCAAATAAAGGTATTGTAGAGGATTGGCAATACGCAGGGGCCTTGAGGTACGCCAAAAGGGACAGCGATGCGATCAGCTGCGGAGTCTTCTATGAAGACACTAGATGTGCGATCACTGAGGACGCATTTGACCCAGGTGGTACCCTCCATAGAGAAGTGGAAATTACGAAAGAGGTGGTGGCAAAGCGTGTCATGGTCAACCAGGTCAAAGGCAGCGGAGAGGTTGAGCAGGAGGAGAATGGCCAGATTCCCTGAGTCACGGGTGTTGTCTAACTGGATGTTGAGATCTAGTAGAGCTGTTTCAGTGCTATATTTGGGCTTGATGGTCTTGTTACTAGTAGATGGTGGTTTTCCAGGAAAGGTTCAATTTGGGAGTAGGCCTCATGGTCCAATATTTTGAGGAGAAAGGGAATGGTGGTGATGGGGTGGTAGTTGGTAGGGAGGGAGGGGTCGAGCAAGGGCTCGTTAAGAAGATGGGAAACCCAGGCCACTTTGAGGCTGGTAGGGACTGAGTTAGACTGGAAGGAGGCAATGATGAATTCAGTGATGATAGGAGTGGGTGTGGTGGCGTAGATTTTGATGATATGGGCAGGGCAGGTATCTCCCTTGCAGTTGGATGGTTTGAGTGCATGGATAGTTTCTAGCACTAAGGCTTGAGATACGTGGTAGAAGCTGAAAGGAGTAGGAGAGTGGTAGCTATTAAATTCACTGACAGTGGTTTAGCAGCGAGCTGTGCTTTTTTGGTAGTGATTTTATTCTTGGGTGGCAAGGGTGGTTTGGATGGTGGTGCACCAGTCTTTATCCGACTGGGTCAGGGGCAGTACATATATTGCTATTTTGCACTGCACTGGAATTAGGCGAAATGTAGCTATTGTGATAGTAGCAATCACTCTCTATCTCAGCATAACCACAGGCCTAGCTACTCGTCTTTGTGTCGAAATTGCGGATCACTTTATAGCCATGGTGTGTGTGTCTTCTACACACCCAGGTGCAGCATCAGGGCCTTTCAAACTTTAAAAAGGAAAGGGGCCTCAGGGAGCTCACAGCAACTGCCTACATGTTGCCAGTCAGCATTCTTTTAACACGGCAAAAATGTGATTTTCTCTATTTTTGTTCTGGAGCTTAAAATGTGCGCTTTGAAGTGCTCACATTAAAGCTGTGTTTTCTCTTCCCACAGGAAATAAGGAAGTGTTATCACCTCATTGGCTTCTAACACTGGTTCCTTCACATCGGCCACTTGCTGACAAAGAAGGGTTTAGAGCTCTTCAGTGGTCATTTAGTGTTTAAGCTCCCTGTTGGCTGGCAGTCTCGTGATAATGAGTGGCTATTAATCTTTGTTGCCATTGTAATGTATGCACCCCACGGGTGCTTCAGACTGTTTTTGCTCTAAGCAAGTGGCCCCCTGCCATCATGTTGAAATGGACCCCCACACATCTTCAGCCGGGCCTGGCTACACCCCCTGGTTACACACCAGCGGGCCTGGCTACACACCAGCAGGCATTGAAGCGTTGCAAAGAGCACCACTGCTTGGTAACAAAACCCAGAAAGGTGGGAGAGTGGGAGGTGGAGGAGGGTGCCCAGCGAGACGCTCCAAGATGATAGATCGGTTACAGCGAGGGCCTCAGTGTGATCCCATGCCTGTGTTACATGGTGACGGGAAACCCACCGTGGGAGCGGGGAGGGTGGAGCCTAAGAGGGAAAAATATAGTAGTAAGTGCGCAGGGGACGGCTGTGGGCGTGCGTGCCAATGTCAAGGATTTGCGGGGTCGATAAATGGTGTGTGTGATTGTGGAAAAGGTGTGATGGGCAGAAACTCCATACTAAACCTTGCATGCAGAAAAGCAATTATTCCGGCTAAAGACACACATCTGACATGGCAGCACCAGAGGAGGGGGTAAATGCACATGACAAGGGCGAATGCTGAGGAGGAAATAACACCCTGGCACCGAATGAGTGAAAAGGGCTGAATTGCTTTTAATTTAGCTTTGTTCGCATTAAAGCGGGGATGGCTCATTCCTGTAGCAATGGCTCCCCCTACTGGTGGGCGCGTGGTGGTGTGTGCTCTGACCGCAATAGGTGGTTGATCCAAGAAGCTTTGGATGGTTAATCGATCGTTTGGTTAAATGCAGGCACGTAAGTGTTGTGTTTGTGCGCTGCAAAGCGTCATACAAGCTGTTCACAACAATGTAGACCACTCATAATGACGCCATTTTGTGTATTTAAGGATAACCTTGTTTTTCCCCGTATGATTGTAAAGCGCTCCGTTTGCTTCCCGAAACTAGGTCTGCGCTCAATAAATACCCTAATTCATTGGTGGAAATGGAACATATTTTACATGGATAGGGTGACCAGATGTCCGGGTTTTCCCGGGACAGTCCGGGGAAATCACCTGACGTCCCGGGGTCCCGGGAGTTTTTTTAGTTTATAAACCCCGTCCGGGGTTTTGATTACAGACCTTTTTTGCCGTTTTTTTTTTTGCCGGGCCCCGATTTCGAAATCCCGAAATCGGGTCCCGGCGCAACTTTTCCTGTGAGAATGGGCCCCCATTTCCTCCCCCTTCCCCTCCCCAGCGCTCTCCTCCAATGCGAGGAGTGTGACTGTTAGCACACCCCCTCCATGACCCCCGCAAAAGGGCCAACGAAACAGAAGTAGGACTAAAGTCGAATGTGTATTTTCTTTAGTCCTACTTCTATTTCCATAGCCCGTCCGGGGTTTTTTTTTAGAAAATCTGGTCACCCTATACATGGAGAACCCACAAGGATGGGGGGGAGCAAGGGGGAGGGGCGTAGTTCTGAGGAGACAGAGTTAAGAGGGGGCGGAGCTGGCAGTTGAACTCCACTTAAAGGAAATGTTCCAATTAAACGTTTTAAAAAGAGGGGGCACTTTCTTTAATGGGGCTTCTTTCCAAACCACGCACTGTACATCAATTCCACTTTAAATCACTTGCATGGCAGTGGTGCAACCAAAATATGTTACTGTTGCCATATTCATGACTCACTTGCACGCTCATCAACTCCCCTCCCCCCCTCCCTGTTTGGCTTTCAACAATGCTCTGCTTTATAAAAGATGATTTGAAAAATATTTAAGGATTTATATTTGTGTGAGTACTTTGCCAAGGTTTGTGTACGTTTCGAGCCATCTTTTATAAGGTTAAATATGATAGACAAATTTGTACAATTGTGACATTAGATTCCCCCTGAGTCGAGACTACAGAATCCAATTCAGCAAAGCCCCAGATTTGCGTGTGTTAACCTTCCCTCATCGAAGCTGGCAGTTCGCTAATGTGATCTATTGCGTGTGCTCGCACAGAGCAGGTTAGATCACGGAGCCCGACTGCCTCGTCTCCGCCATCATTCTGGTCCCTCTGCAGCAGCCGACGGACGAAGATGCCTGTGATCAATGAAGACAAGGCCTTTCACGTCCCTTCCTTTCAAAGGTCCCAGTTCTCGCCATGCCCGAAAATCAGAGACGGATATCGGGAACTTCATGTTGTGTACTGCGTACACGAGGTACGCATGCGCGAGCCTCTAGGGAGCTCGCGCATGCGCGTTAGATTAATAAAGGCGGTGCCCGGCAGTTCGTGCCGGAGACTGGAGCCATCACACGTCTCCGGCGTGGGTTCTTGGCATGCATGGGTCCGTGTGTCTACATGAATGTGTGACGGCCATCGGCCGACCCCGCAGCATACAAAATTGGTGACGAGGCGGGATCGGAGCTGTTCTTCTCGTTTTTCAAACGACGTCAGCGAAACGGAACACGACTCCGCAGTCGCGGACCCGCTCTAACAGCCGGCGGCCATTTTGAGTGCTCGTTCACTACGACATACGCAGTGGTTGTGGCCCGCTTCGGGTGCTCGTGCGCCATCTGCCCGTTGCAAGCAGTTGCAGCAATTTTTGGACACTCCACAGCCCAGCTGGTGCAGGGCTGTGACACAAGAAGTGACAGAAGAGCCAACAGGAAGACTCTGTCACAGTTGGGGGTCGGATCACCAGTTAACCCGCAAAGATAATACTGTGAGTACCTATCGTGATGGGTGAAGAATCAGATGATGAGGGTGCCGTTGCCCCAATACAACGCAGAGTGCGCACCACTCTGGCTCCCATGCCTGAATTTGACACCACGGGGCCTCCATCGAAACTTGGCCCAAAATGGCTCATATGGGTCAAAGGACTGGAAATGATGTTCAGAGCCTCTGGTGAGACAGAAGACGAGGCAAAGATCGCCATCATGATGTACTCCGCAGGCACTGAAGTCCAGAAAATATACGACTCCCTCGACATTCCAGTGGCAACGTATGACGCTGTCAAACAAGCACTTCGGGATCACTTCCTACCCTTAGCGAATGTTGACTTCGACGGGTTTGTCATGGGGGCAGAAAAACAACGGAGCGAAGAGTCATTGGACCAGTTTTGCGCCCGTTTGAGACACCTAGCAAGCTCCTGCAGGTGGGTCAACGAAGAGGAAATGGTCCGCAACCAATTGCTGCAAGGATGCTGCTCAGGAAAACTTAGGAGGCAAGTCCTGAGGGAACCAGGGCTGACCCTCCGGCAGATCCTGGACATGGGAAGAGTGTATGAGCTGGCGGAGGCCAGAGGTTCGAAAATGGATGCAGCCACGCATCCCAGGAACGAGGAGGAGGCACTTGCAGTCGACGTTTCGCACCTGGGAAGGCCAGATGGACACCGAAGAGGGGAGAAGGACCAACGACATCAGGTACCCCTCAGTCGTGCTCCTATTGTGGATATGACCTCCCACACAGAGGTGAATGTTCAGCCAAATCACGAACATGCGGCAGGTGTGGGATACCTGGGCATTATGCCAGGATGTGTAGGGCCGCCATGCCCGTGGCAGCAAGCAGAGGACCTGAGAGGGCTGGTAGAGGTGGCACTCGCACGGTGAGAGGCATATCGTCCCTTGAACAGGACGTGCACGACCTACACATTGCCGAAGAAAAGGAAGAAGAGGAGGAAGAAATTTTCTTCATTTCCAGCATCGCAAATGGCCCTGGAACTCGACGAAGACCCATTTGTACTGTAGACATTGGAGAGATTCCCACTCCAGTCCTCATCGACACGGGAGCCTCAGTTTGCGTACTGGCGGACAGACATTACAACGCACTGACAGGCCCACCAACCCTGTCGCCCTCCAAGGCTCAGATATACGCTTTTGGTGAGGACACTCCCCTACCCATCCAAGGGGTATTCGTGGCCCCAGTGACCCATGGCCAGAACAGCATCAAAGCAAGGTTTTTTGTAACGAGTGTAAGTCTGCACTCTCTTTTAAGCTGCGCAGCATCTGAAGCACTAGACCTGGTTCATTTCACGTTTGCTGTATATCATACAGATCTGGACAGCCTGCTGGCACGCTTTGAGGGACTCTTCACGGGCATAGGGAAACTGAAGGCTGAGCCAATAAGGCTCCACATTGATGAGTCAGTCAGACCAACGGCGCTGAAACATCGTCGCATACCGTTTCATCTGAGGGCTCAGGTGGAAAAGGAGCTGCAAGACTTAGTGGAACGAGATATCATTGAAAAGGTGGAAGGGCCCACCCCGTGGGTCTCCCCAATTGTAGTGGCCCCAAAGCCCAAACAGCCTGGGGCCGTACGCATTTGCGTAGACATGAGACTTCCTAATATGGCCATAAAAAGAGAACGTCATCTCACTCCCACTCTGGACGACATTGTTGGAGAACTTCAGGGTGCGAAATTCTTTTCGAAACTAGACCTGAGAGCGGGTTACCATCAGTTGGAGCTACACCCGGAGTCTAGATATATTACGACTTTTACAACACACGAAGGACTGTATCGTTATAAAAGACTCGGTTTTGGAATATCCTCGGCGGCAGAAACCTTCCAAAATGCGATCAGGGGGGCTCTGTCCGGACTAAAGGGAGTAATAAACATGTCAGACGATATCTTAGTCTTTGCCAAATCCGAAGCAGAACATATCAAGCGGCTGGAAAACACTTTTCACAGACTCCACAGCCTCGGCCTGACACTGCACAAAGAAAAGTGCGAATACTTAAAGGACAGCCTAGAGTTTTTTGGATTTGCCTTCCATGCGGGAGGCATATCCCCAGATCCTGAGAAGGTGAGAGACATTCGAGAGGCGTCCCCTCCCACGTCCCCGGCAGAGGTCCGCAGTTTTTTAGGGATGGTAAACTACTGTGGGCGGTTTATTCGAGATTTGGCGTCCCTTTCTGAACCCCTGAGAGCACTCACTAGGAATGAGGTAGCATGGACGTGGGCTGGAAAGGAACAGAGAGCATTCACGGCCATCAAGGATGCTCTGTCTGAACAAGATACCATGGCATATTTCAACCCGTCCAGGGAGTCTGAAATCATAGTGGATGCCAGTCCAGTGGGACTCGAGGCGGTTCTCGTGCAGGCAGATCAACAGGGATCCATGTGACCAGTTGCATACGCCAGCAAGGCACTTACAGACACGGAGAGAAGATATTCTCAAATTGAACGCGAAGCCCTCGCAATTCTATGGGGCTGCAAACATTTTAGACTATACATCCTAAGGAAGCCTGTTGTAGTGGTGACGGACCACAAGCCCCTAATTCCCATTCTGGCAGGCGCATCTTCCAAACCGCCACCTCGGATAGAGAGGTGGATGCTATCCCTCATGGAGTATGGGGTAAAGCTGGTATACCGCCCGGGTACGCACAACCCTGCAGACTATTTGTCTCGTTACCCCGGTGACCCAGAGACACTACGGAGGTTGCAAATTGTGTGGACATCGTTCACATGGTCGTCGAGTCTGCGCTTCCCATTGCTTTGACAAGGCAAGAAATTGCCAATGAATCGAACTCGGATGAGGCATTTCTGAGAGTCAAGGGTGCGGTAGCTTCGGGAGCATGGCGGGAGCTCCTTCTAAACAATGCCAGGAGAAATGCAGGAACGCAAAGAGACTTGCAATTGCTCTGGGGTGCACGGCATGAACTGTCAGTGTCTGCCGATGGTCTCCTTCTGAGAGGGCACCGAATTGTGATCCCCAGGTCACTTGTGCCGAAGGTCCTTCAGCTGGCACACAACGGACACCAGGGGATGACCAGAATGAAGGCACGTCTCAGACTCAAAGTCTGGTTCCCCGAATTGGAGAAGAGAGTGGAAGAGTTTGTGAGGGCATGCATCCCGTGCCAAGCCATGAGCCCGGCGGAGAAGGGACCACCGAATCAGACCATGGCAAGGAGTGAGTTACCCTGGGGAACAGTACATGCTGATTTTGGCTCTACCGGAAGAGGTCTACATTTCCTAGTGGTAACTGACCAATTGTCCCTATATCCAGAGGTGGAGCTGGTCGAGTCCCAAGCCACCGACCACACCACCCTGGCCATGGACAAGATATTTGCTACCCACGGTTTCCCCATCGAGTTTTGCTCTGACAATGGGTCACCCTTTCAAGGACAATCGTTTGTTCGATATTGCGAAGAGAGAGGGATAAAACACCGAAAAGTCACCCCACTATGGCCAAGAGCCAATGGAGAAGTAGAGCGATTCATGCGCACACTAAACAAGGTGTTTCGCATATCCGAAAATGGAGGTGAAGATCTTCGACGGAACTTGTTCGACTTTCTCCGGGAGTATCGCACAACACCTCATCGATCGACTGGAATAGCCCCTGCGGAGGCACTCTTCAAGAGGATCCCAAGAGGACTCATACCTGAATCAGAGGGGAGACAACCAGGAGTGATCGACAATGAACAAGTACTACTAGAAAGGTCATGGAGAAACGAGAATGAAACAGCGCGGAGAAGACTGCCGGAAAAACAGATTGCAGTTGGAGATACCGTGTTGGTGCGGAACAGAAGAGCAGAGGGAAAGCTGTCGACAACTTACGAGACCCAACCACTGGGTGTAACACATGTGAAAGGTACTATGGTCACTGCAGCAAATGCCAGAGGAACGGTCACCAGAAATGTGTCGTTTTTCAAGCGCATCAGGGCCGCCGGAGATGAGACAACAGCAGAAGAGGTCCCGGAACAAGGGGCAGAGACAGGAATGGAGGACGCTACCCCAACGGCAAATCACGAGACTTCGGAAGCTCCTGGTGACGCTGCACCACGATACAGGGCCGGAAGACGACTTCCCCAGAGGTTCCGAGACTTTATTATGGACCCTGCACCATAGGCGGGGAGATGTGTCGGTGCATATACGAAGAATGAACCAGGTTGTATTTTTGCAGTGAATTGTTAACTGTCGTTGTTTCTGCAGTAAGTTGTTAATTGTTTGTTTCCGGGAAAAAGGAGGGATGTTGTGTACTGCGTACACGAGGTACGCATGCGCAAGCCTCTAAGGAGCTCGCGCATGCGCGTTAGATTAATAAAGGCGGTGCCCAGCAGTTCGCGCCGGAGACCGGCGCCATCACACGTCTCCGGCGTGGGTTCTTGGCATGCATGGGTCCATGTGTCTGCATGAATGTGTGACGGCCGCAGCATACAAAACTTCAGGCACTGCTCAGCGCTGCTTGATGACGGTATCATCATGCTAAATAGGTAAGGGGCGGAGCCAGAAAAACATTTAGCTCATGGCAGGAATCTGCTGCGTGCGGCTCCGCTCCCAGCTCTATACCGCAACACTTGTCTCTTCGGCCGTGTCCTGAGATCCGGCCAGACATCTGCTGCTGGATCTCAGACCCGGCAAGAGCCCGCCCAATGACTAGTGCTGCTAATAAGAACGATTAAAGGTTACAACTTGGAAGGCCATGGGGAGTGGATTTTCCAGAATGATCTAGAAACAGGATAGGTTAGGGAAAGCCTCCCAGTCTTGGTTAGTATAATGCAGCATCCGCTGGCGTTCTCCCGTTTTAGGCTGTATTTTCACACAACCTGATCTTCCTAACTGCACTGTTGAGTCCCTGGGTCAGCATCAATGATTTCATCGTGTGCCTTCTTCTGTTATGAGAGACAAAGCAACATGTCAATTTTTGGTGCTTACATTCTACAGTGTTTTCATTTCAGATTAGCACTGCGGGGTGGGTGGGCTGGCCAATCAGGTGGCTAGGAGCGTGGGCAGAATCTGCCACTAACCGCTTGGTGTTCTGTCCCGGCCAACAGCACCTCCTCCGAGTGTATGCCACTGTCTTTGAGGCTATTCCCTGGCCCACATAATTATTGCCCTAGCCCCCTCCACCACACTGGATCTACCCCCACTTCCACACCTGCCCCATCCCACCCCACCCCAACACACATTTGCACTGCAAGCTCAATGCTCCCCTTCACTTATCCCGGCAATAAAAACAGATACATGGCTAGGTCCTTTTATTATTTCTGTTGCCGGCCATCTTTGCAATCGCAATTGCAATCGGGCATGCACAAAAGCCGCAGCATCAATTTCCCTAAAAGAAAAACTACCAGCACTCTAAATGAAATCCCCACAGTGCTCATAGTGATAAACACTACATTGGAGGGTGGGCAAGGCTGGTTACTGCCATAAGCCCTTACAAGGCCCTTGCTGCCTGATTGGCATATGACCTTGCCCCTTCTGTAATGGCTTGGCAGGCAAAAAACGATGGTCTGGAGTGTTGCTCAGAGCTATGCCAGAGGTTAAGATTAATTCTAGACCTTACAGCCATCACCATTTTTGTTTTGCTATAGTCACCCCGAGTGCAATGGGTATGCCCAAACATGGGTCTCGGGCCTGCTGGGCCTAAAGACCCAACTGCTCCTCGCTGATGAGGCCCAACAAGGACGAAACATGTCTGGGGATGCTTGTGTTGTCATGCAGCAAGGATGTGACCAAGCAGTTGGGGGTGGACTACCCCTTTGGGGTGGGACCAAGCCTGATTTGCATATGGTCTTTCCCCTTTTGTAATGGCTTCGCAGGCGCAGAACGATGGTCTGGGGGGTTGCCCAGAGCAATACTAAAGGTTTAGATTAATTCTACACCTTCCAGCCATCAGCCCTTTTGTTTTGCCTCACTGCACTCAAGCCTACCTGGCTAGTCTGGTGGGTGTGGTGAATTCAAAGTACTCCCTATACCTGCTTATAGGGGTAACGGGCCACTAGGGACAGGGCTGGGCCACTTGTTACCCTATGTTCGTCCCCAAGGGTGGCAGAAGCAAGATCCCACAGGTGTGCTAAGCCTCAGTAGAAACAGTATACCTCAATCTCATCATGTGAGAAGGAAAGTTTTCCTTTCCTTTTGGACATACTACACGTCCCAAGATGCCCTGGGCATCACTCCAGAGAGAGACCTCTAGATAACAAGCTGAGGCTGAATTACACAACTTAGCTGTTGTTCAAAGAATATTGCGGGCTGTAGGAATCCCACAGGGAGAAGAATATAGTTGACGCCAGTACTGCAAACTCTTGGTGCTCCCGGACTCAGAAAGAAGCACTGTGATGAACGAAGAAAGACCTGCAGGACAGCAGCATCCGCGCAGTACTCACTGTTGGTAGCGGAAGACCACCAGTCGGGGAAACAGAGTGTGGAAGTGAGCGGAGGGCCTGCTCCCAAGGTTCCTCTGTCCAGACAAGCGGACAGGCAGAGGAGCTGAACCACACAGAAACACCATTCCACACACAACAGAATTCAAAGATGGCGCCAACCCTCGTGCCTACATTTAACCCCACACTAATGCTTAATAAAGAAAATTATGAGAAACCCAAAGTTAGCCAGTCCTGGAAGGAATCAACATTCCCAGGCAAGAAAGAGAGTAGCTTGCAGACAGGAAACAACCAATCAGAAACCTTAATTCAAATGCAAATGAGCAGCAACATTTGGGAATACAAGTTCGCAGTCCTTCCGTGGAGTACTAAAACTACGAGGGAAGCCCAGAAAGGGGGATAAACCTGGGAAAGACAGCACTGTCTACTCAGAGTTCCTTAACATAAAGTAAGACAGCAAAAGGTGAAGTAACCAGGCAGGAAGACAATATGAGGTGTTTCCTTAAGAAGGGGACCTGGCTGAAAGCCTGCAGCCTGGAATGAAGACCCAAATGTCCTCATCCAGCGGGAACTGGAATGCAGCAGCCAATAACCTGCACCTTCAACCCCAAGGCAGAGGAATAAAGGAGTGGCCTGTGGTAAAAGGGCAAATAAACGATACGGTCTGCCTGACAGGGGCCCTAAGAAGTGGACGAGAAAGACCTGTCCCGACCTGCCGGTGCCACAAGAGGTCCAGGAGCAACCTACCACATTAATGAATTAAATTAAATTGGGCCTTTAAAACTGACACAGGGGAAATCTTATCCTTAATCCATCAGGCCAGTAAATCAAGGGCCACTGGTCCGGATGGGCTAACCAACCAAATGATGAAAGATAACCCTGAAGAGTGGGCTAGGTTTATTGTTTATTGGAGATTTATACTCACACATAAAAGCATTCAAGAGGATCCCAAAGACATGGACCCACACCATTAAACTGCCAATCTTTAAGAGGGGCGATAGGTAGGATCCAAACAACTATCGAACTATCGCCCTACTGGACGTGATGGGTACGCTTTTTGCCGCGGTTATCATGAAAGAACTAACAAACTGGACCATGGCCAGTAAACATCTTGACATATGGCAAACAGGGTTTGTCAGAGGTATAGGTACGACCCTCAACCTCTTTCTGATACATCTTTTAAAAATGAAGATGAGAAAGGAGAAAGTCCAAATCTTCCTCGCAGCAATCAACCTTGCACAAGCCTTCGACCTGGTAGACAGAGGTAAACTGTGGAGGAAATTGAATAACTGGAATTGCCCAAATAACATCTTAGAACCCATCCAGGCTCTACATAGGGAAACATCAGTTGTTGTTAGACTGGATGCCAAGGGAAACCTGATAGAGCCAATCAATACCAAGAATGGATTAAAACAGGGCTGTAGGTTAGCTCCTGCGATATTTAATCTTTTTTATCTCAGACATTGGCACGGCATTTGCAGACATTAGATGTCTTCCACCACAGCTGATGGGTGAGAACATAAATTGCCTCCTCTATGCAGATCACCTCATAGTCATGGACCAAACCCAGATTGGGTTACAAAGCCAATTATCTGCTCTGGAAGGCTATATTGAGACCAAAGCTTTAAAAATCAATGTAAAAAAGTCAAAGGTTTTGACACTTGGACGAAGGTCAGGTGGGAAAAAAGCACGGTACATTTGGTACATGAAAGGGGAAACATTTCTTGAGGTAGTCTCACTGAAATATCTTGGAGTTGACATAGGAAATAGCAAAATGGACAGTCATTATGAAAGCACACGACGGAAGAGGGTTAAAACACTGGCAGCACAGGCAAGTCTGATTTCGTCAAAATATTGCAAGTTTACTATAAAACCAGTTGTTGACTTCTGCACTAAAAAGGTGACTCTGATCCTCACTTATGGTGTAGAGGCAATGCTGGCTTTACCCTGCGATCTATGGCCAACTGTGGAAGGTCTCTTCTGGAGACGCGTATTAGCACTCCCTAATGTAATATCAGCTCAAGCTATCAGTGTCGAACTGGGATTAAATTCACTTTACATTGTGGCTGTCTAGAAATCCCTGGCACTATTAAGTAAGTGTTCGACTCCCAAAGAAGAGGGTGGGTTGATGGTCTTGAGAAGAGCCTTGAAGGCAAAATCAGAGCCTCTTCTAGATTATTGGAAGGAGATCTGCATTTCCCACCTGAAAAGCGTCAACTCCACTTTGGACGATCTTATCAGGAATCCAAACTTAGTTAAGAAAAAGCTGCTGGACTTAGATTGAATACAGACAATGGAGGCAAAATACGGCTGTAAATAGTTTGGAAGGACAATACCAGAAATCAGGGCAAGGGGTACTCTTCCTCCTTGCTTGGGGAAATTTCCAGACCATTTAGCTCGTCGCCAGTTTATGCGATTCCAATTGAACTTGTATCCGACAAGAAAAATCTTAGAAATGATAAAGCCAAGAAGTGAGAGGAACTTTACATGTAGACTCTGCAACTTGGAAAGGGAAACACTCCAAGATTTGGCCCTTGTATGCTCGGCACTAAAGGATCTAAGAACAACATTTTTGGGAAAATTAATTTTGAACTTGGACACGCTAGAATTAAAAGACTGGTGGACACTACTAATATTAGGAGAAAAGGTGTCTTTGACCTTGGCTCCTTTGGCTTTTCTGCAAGCTAATTTTGACCAACGATTGAAAGAAGACAGTCTTAGAGTGTAAACTGACCCACATTGGTAAAAATAGTAAATTAAGGATCAAGATACGAAGCTAATTGAATATGTGGGGTTTATGTAACTACGTTGGTTATGACATCTGATGGTTAACCTAACTCTTAAAAGGATTTGGAAAGGGGGAAGGTATACTAGTGAAATGCATGAACAACCTTCAACTGTCATTGTGGCCTCTAAACTTTACTGTTGGTGACATTAATGATATTTTATATATTTTTTAATTATTATGATTGTAAATATAAAACATAAAGGTTTGATTTCAAACTATATACTTAATAATAAAAAAATGTTAAAAAAATTAAATTAAACTTGTGTACTGGAGACCAGTCTCTAAGCTAAACATGGGACTGGGATTCAAACCTGTGTTGCTCTGTGTTGTTTTGCTTCCAAGACAAACGTGTTGCCCCTGAGCTATCCTCCCAACCTGGCCCATTAGTAGAAGAAGATACCAAGTATGAAACTCAGAGAAAAAGTCTGTGGAGAGAAATACATTCAGTGATCTGATACAAGACCTAGTGACAGACCAGAACCCTAAGGTCTAACTAAAGCTCATCAGACTCAGAAGCAAGACACCAGAAAGCTGATAAGGCAATGTCTGGGGATTCGGGGGGGACCCTGAGAAAAAAGCGAGGTCTGACAAAAGATCTCACTCACGCCTCAAACCGCGAGATGGATGACCTGGTAAAACATGGTCATGGTGAGGACCTATTCAGAAGACTGAATGAAATCTTGGAGAATTACAACTGTCACCCACTGAGAAGCCAGAGAGACAGCTGGGTGCCGGGACCTCAGGAAGCTGCGGAGAAGTTTCCTTCAAAGACCTGAAGAGAAAGCACAGAGGACTGGGAGTAGTCCATGGCAAACTGGGGCAAGAATCCTGGGAAAGGGCTAAGGGCACAAGGATGAGTAGAGGGGCCTGCAGGAGTGCCAACCTGTGAGTACAAGCTTTGAGAGTCTTTCCCAAGGAACGGCATTGTTGATACTAATTTAGGGAAGGACTGGTAAGAATATGTTGGAACTTTTTTGGCTGGCCCGGTCCTTGGAACATTTGGTCATTAGATTAGGGCAGCACTTGGCTCAGGACTTGTTAAGAGGTTAGCAGATTTCCATTGGCTATAATTCGGCATCCTTTTTGATTCTAGAGTAGGGTGCTTCATGTAAACGTACACCTCTTTTGGCTATCCTGACCCTCTATTAATATCTGGATAGGGTTTATGTTTGTAGAATAGGTAAGCATGAATCCCAGCCTGATCACATCCTTTTGAGACCGGTTTCTTACTTCTCGGCCTAACACATGGATCGCTACTGTCCCTGTCCACCCCTGGGCGCAGTGTTTATTGCTATAGTGGCTCCACCAACATTCTAGAGTGGATCCATTCTAGAGAGGTCATGGCTTAAATGCTAAGGATGCCACCGTAGCCCTGCCGCTGATGCCAATGTGGCCATGCATCAGGCCTTGCTTCTTTCACTGGAAGCAGGTTCTTCAAGGAAATGCAACATCTGGATTTGTCTGAGACCGGTATCTAATGCAGACATACACTGTAAGGGTGGGGTTTACTTCCTTAAGATGAGGAGAGGGAGAGCCGTGAGACAATTCAAGCCCTACAAATTTATGGGTCGCCAGTAATCAAAACACTGTCATGTTGGTGACTTCTATACGATTAGCAACCAATTATCAGGGGATGGTTCCAAGGGCCTCTCGGATATTCGAAGTAAGAGGCAGTGTGAAGAATTCGGGCTGTCAGTTTGGCAGAAGAGTGCAGCCCATTTTCTAGTCCTTGGACAAAATGTAGAGGTATGAATGTACTCCAATGGTATGGGACACACACGGCACAACACTCTGAGGTATCAGGGCAGGGGCTCTACAAACGAGGCTGAGCTCCTACTATCAAAAGTGTAGACTACATGACAGACAGTGGTTTTAAAGTGAGGTAGGGAGGCAGTTTCTTTCACTTAACCCAATTGAAATGTGTGCCTCCTTCACCTCACACTCAGTAAGGCTGGCAGGTGCCTCAGTTCAAACATCGGGACACAGACTGACTAACGCTCCGCTTCAAAGAAACCCCCAAAACATTTAAGTTAACCAGACCATATAGTATGCTCTCAAAAGGAAAGATAAAGGTGCAACATACCATTATATTCACAAAGAGCCTTCATTGTGGCTAATTCATTGAAACTCCAATTAAATGGAGTTTAATAGATAGCACATATAACAGGGCCGTCTTTAGGGATGGGCGACCCGAGCGGTCGCCCAGGGTGCCACATTAGCCCCCATTAGCCTCCCTGCCACGCCAGCTCAGGGCAATCTTTCAAGGGCTCCCCCGAACTGGCAGAGTTGGTGAAGGCACTGTATTCAAATGAAATGTGCCCCACTCTCGTGCTGGTGCCGGGCACTCCAGCACGAGAGCAGGGTGCTTTTCATTACAATAGGGCACGGCTGCTAAACCAGCATGGGCAGCCTTTGAAAGAAGGCTGCCCCATGCTGGTTTGGCAGCAGTGCTCTATTTAGTAGAGCAACCTCAAATTTGGCACCACTACCGCCTGGACTGGGAGTGCCAAATTTTGTTACCTCATCCCGAGCACTGCCAGAGCTAAATCCGGGCCTGCCTACACAGAACTAATATAGCGCTATGACAGAGATAAGTCATAACAAGAAGAAATAAAAAGGAACCCCTGTTAAAGCGCTCACACTCAATCACACTGAAAACCCAACGTCAAAACTAAAACAGTGATGGGGAACTCAAAAGTGATGCTGGGGTAGTACAAGTACCAAATGGTAGACGCCTTTTCAGTGCCATACTTTCGGCGCCAGACAGTTTGGCGCGCCACTTTGACCGCAGCGCCTCTTTCGGCACAGCCATAATGGCGCAAAAGCCATTCCGGCGACACTCGATTTTGCGCGAGGGATGTTTAGACACGACTAAAATTGCAGCCGCGTCTCAACGCTGACATGCCAAATGTAAATACATAATTTTTTGTAAATGCTGCACGTTGACCTGTACTGTGGTACACACAACGTGTTTCATTTGCAAGGAATAATCCACCGCTCACAGGGCGGTTATCCAAATGGGCAGCAAAGTCCGCTGCTGAATGCTGACATTTAGCAGCCGGGCCCTAAAGCCCTGCAACAAATGAGCGCATAAATTAAATAAAAATTGTTTACAAAATTCTGCAGTTTTGAACGCTGAATTATCAGAGACCAAGGTCCAGCACTTAACCACTAGGCCAAAGGGGGTCCGTGTTTCAGAGTGTCATACTTAGCCTACAATTCAATGTGTTAACTTGTAAAAATGTATATGTGCTTTGCTTGCATGCAAAACATGATCTTCCTTTGGCCTTGTAATTATGTGCTGAGTCATGGATACTCGGGACCAGGGTTCTGATACCCTACTGCTTGTTATCTTTTTTTTATATCTTTTTTTTATTAAACAAATACCTGTCAAATATATATATTCGTTTTTCTACCTGTGGAAATATATATATGCCATTGCAGTGTAAGTATCCAAGTTCTGCTTCTCCTGCAGGGATACACATCTGGGCGAATTTGCATACCCACAATGCTTTGCCGTTGTGCCTCAGAACTGGAGGTGAACTTCCAACGATGGCTACTAGGTGGCGTTGTAGGCGTACGTCCGTTGATGTTCTTTGTAACTCCCTGTTTTTAGATAATTGTTAATAAAACAGTACCTTGCCTCTTCCTGAGTTGGTTCGGTTATTTGGACTCAGAGTTATTCTGTGTGAACCCATCCATTGCATGCACGTTCCTAAAGGGCCATAAGCTCAAAAACCTGTAACCGTCCTAAAGGCTCAGATGATGTTCGTGCCATCTATGACACGTCTCATAAACGTAAACAAAGAAGCAATGGGTCACGCCACATGGAATTCATTAGTGTGTATGGTACCTATTGTGATAGGACTTAAACACCCCTTTTGAGAAAGCACGGATTCCAATAGCGGCCCCTTTGTTACTGTAAATAAATAAATATTGTCAAGGAAACACTCTTTTAATGAGCGAGAGCCTCCTTGACTGCTGAAGTGACTACATATTGCTTTTTAAAGATATTAATTTTCCCTTCCTTTTAATTTTTGAAAACATTTTGAGTATGCCTCCCAAAATGCCCAAAGCAATTATCTGATTTTAACTGCAGCGTGCCAGGCATTGATTTTTGGCATGCTTTGTCTGGAACATTGAGTGACAGCAACAATTTTTCATTGTCCTGAAGTAGACTTAACACCCATTTGCTGTATTTCAATTGTGTTATGCTTATCGTATTGGCAGGGAGTGGAGGGCAGGGCCGGCAAGATGTATGCTCTTATTTCTTTAAGATTTTGTGTATAGTCTGCAAAGTGTTCTGAAGCTGCCTTCAACCCACACCCGGCACATTATACAATCCAATCCCCAGTCAGTATAATCCAATCAACCACTCTCCGCCCCCAACTTCTTGAAACACTTGGTGACATCGGCAGTGGCCTTGACAGTTTGAGACGGCAGCCCAGTTTTGAGACACATACTATAGACTATGCATGATGTGATATGCTATTTTATTTGTATCGAGCTCATACACATGTGTTTCAGGGAGGGATGCATGCCCAGGAGACGTTCAGGCCGCAGGACGGGCGGCCATGAGTTTGATGGCCAATCCATCCTCCCACCCCTATCAATGGATACTGCATATTCGGGTCATTTTATTGGACGGTTCCTAAGGACACCCCCAAGCACCTATTCCCATCCCCCTTGTGCCTTCACTGGTCTGGGGCGGGTCTTTGTTCGTCCAATTTACATAGGAATGTATTGATCGCTCATTGCCAATAATATCAGACTCCGTTCCCAAGAGCGGCCAGACTTTGTTGGAAGTAAAGTGTTCTTATTGTTCCGGTCACTTGGGGAGGGAGTTCCCCACTGGGGATTGGTGGGCAGCCTGCCGGTCACACGTTCATTGGCCAGCAAGGCTCCTTCAGTCTTTCAAGCTTCCGAGGACAATAAAATAAGAACCACTGACCTACGCAAAAGAAGCAGCCATTTTAGGCACTTTGGGCCAAATTCTCATGATACTTGTAGGCATGCAGGAAATGGTCGCTGCACATGTTACGTTTGGTCCTTTGCCTTTCAGCGTGCACAAGCAAAGCTTCTTGAATCTGTCTCGGCAACATGCAGGGGATCAGAATCGCTTGACGGGTGCGACGGAGCAAAAGCGCACTTTCCAGCCATTCTGATCCTTCTCCACATTGCGGAGACAGATTAAGGAAGCACTGCAATGGTACGCTGAAAGTGCAGGACCCCGGGATCTGGCCAGGTCCCCTTGCCTTTCAACGTATGCATGGAAGCAGACCAACCGGGCGGGAGTGCACGGTGACCATCTAAAATGGCTGCCACCAGAACAAAAATGGTAGCCAAGCCGTCATTGGCCTGTTGAGTTCAACACGTTCTGCCTGTTATATCCTGCTTCAGATAAAATAGCCACACTGCACTGAAATCTTGCCATTACACAGGAATCTGAAGGTGGTTAAGCTATTATTAGATAATGACTACAAAGGACTCTCTTACCATTGAAGCTACAAACATTTCTGACATGACCAAGTCAGGCCCAATTATGTTTACCTGTATCCCTGTAATGGTGACCAATGGACACAGCCAATCCTCCATTGGGAGCGGGAGCACAGATCGGCCAAATTCAAAGCTCTATCTGTGCTCCCTCCCTTGTGACGCCCGCGGAGGTGTGGCATCATGTAGGCCTCTTGTTTTGGTTTCCCAATCACTACCCACATGAGAGGCCCAGAGTGTTTTTGCCACCCTCCAGATTAGCAAGGAGGTCCCTACTAAGACGTAGCAGCTGTCTCTGGCGCCTGCGTGCCATTGGGTGAGGGTGAGCCAAATACAACTGCTGCAGTGACTATTTCCTACATGTGTTACAACACATCTTCTACTGTACCTAGAGAATTAGAACACCTAGATACGTCACCGAATGTTATCTTTAATTATTTCCGGCTGTGGGAAATTCTTAAAAATCGAATGCTCAACTTCTCAAAGGCCCCAGAACGTTCTGATGTTCTTCAGTACGACCTGAACCCTGAGAAAGTCGGCCATCACGCAGGCCAAAGCCATGCCGTCCTGATCAGCCCATGATCCCAGAGTTCAGCAAAGACAGGAAGCAGATTGTGGCCATGAGTTAATCGCTGAGCAGTTGGGTTTGGGTTCTGCTTGGATGTCAGATGAAGTCTGGATGATATCGTTGATGGGCACTTGACTCTTCAGTCTGGACTGTGGTTATTGGACCTGGGTATTGGAAAAAGCAAACCATAGTGGCAGCTCATTGGCATCAGTCAGCTCTGGGGGAAACCATGCCTTGAATAAAGGGGTTCACAGTCACACACAAATTAAACAATGGATGTCTGATCTGAGTTATTGTGAAAACAGGGAAGAGGCACTTTGTGAACAGGCCATGCACCCCTCATTCAGACTGATCAGAGGGTTCTTGACGGATGGCCGACTACACAGAGAATTCATCTGGAGATTAGTAAAGGAGGATTAGGGATTACCTAAAAACCTTTGAGCCAGCTCCATTACATGTCAGTCGCTATAAGCAGTGCAGAGCCAGCTCCATTATATGTCAGTCGCTATAAGCAGTGCAGAGCCAGCTCTATTATATGGCTTCAAGCAGTGCAGAGCCAGCTCCATTATATGCCAGTCGCTATAAGCAGTGCAGAGCCAGCTCCATTATATGTCAGTCGCTATAAGCAGTGCAGAGCCGGCTCCATTATGTGTCTGTCGCTATAAGCAGTACAGGGCCAGCTCCATTACATGGCAGTCGCTATAATCTGTGCAGAGCCATTATGCGGCAGTCGCTATAAGCAGTATAGAGCTGGCTCTGTTATATGTCAGCAGCAGAAAGCAGCATAGAGAACGTTCTTTTGTGTTTTTGTGGGCAGAAGCAGAGCAGAACAGGCGCTGATTTGTGTCAAGAGCTAGAAGTGCATGCAAGAGGCTCTCTTATGGGTTAGAAACCAGAATCAATGTAGTCCCGGCTTTGACATGGGACAGTAGCAGGAAACAGTGCCGAAGCGGCTCTGTTATATGTCTGTAGCTAGCAGCAGTGTAGAGATGGCTCTGTTATATGTCACTAGCTAGAAGCAGTGTAGAGATGGCTCTGTTATATGTCACTAGCTAGAAGTGGCTCTGTTATATGTCACTAGCTAGAAGCAGTGTAGAGATGGCTCTGTTATATGTCACTAGCTAGAAGCAGTGTAGAGATGGCTCTGTTATATGTCACTAGCTAGAAGTGGCTCTGTTATATGTCACTAGCTAGAAGCAGTGTAGAGATGGCTCTGTTATATGTCACTAGCTAGAAGCAGTGTAGAGATGGCTCTGTTATATGTCACTAGCTAGAAGTGGCTCTGTTATATGTCACTAGCTAGAAGCAGTGTAGAGATGGCTCTGTTATATGTCACTAGCTAGAAGCAGTGTAGAGATGGTTCTGTTATATGTCTCAAAGTGATGAGCTTAAAGACAATGGCAAAACAGCCCTGCTCCTCCTCCTCGACCTCTCAGCTGCATTCGATTTGGTGGATCATGCAATCCTATGCAACCATCTCGATACAGCTGCACACTTCTCTAAAGACGCCATAATCTGGATCAGATCTTTCTTAAGTGTCAGAACTATGAGGGTCTTCTCGCCCTCTGCAGCGGCAGACCCTATACCCATCACTTGTGGCGTACCACAGGGATCTTGTGTTTCGCCCACACTGTACAATATCTTCACCAAGCCCCTTTTCGATGATCTGAACCATCTTGGTATCACCTACACTAATTATGCAGATGATACCCAGATCGTCCTCCCCATTTTAGGGGATTACGACAAGGATTTGGCGAAAATAGGCATCCAGGTATGGATGGCCACGCGCGGTCTATGCCTGAATGATGATAAAACAGAGCTCATCATCCTGGGTACCCCTACTAACCTAAAAAAGCTGGGACCCGACTATTCCTCATTCATAATCGATGGCAACCTCACTAAGGCAGCACATGAGGTAAAAACATTGGGTTTTTATCTCGACTCCACGCTCTAATTCTCCAAACAGGTCAACAAGCTGGCATCCGCTACGGCCTATATGTGCAAATTTATCTAATCAGGTAAGCCATTTCTCTCTGAAAACAGCTGTACCATACTGGCTAGAGCCCTCATCCTGTCCCGCTTGGATTGTTGCAACGCTATGTACATAGGTTCCAATAACTACGTCATCAAAAGAATCCAAACTTTACAAAACAACGCCCTCAGGGCGGCATTAGGTATTTCCAAAAGAAACCACATCTCTGAGAGAATAACTAGCTCCGAACCAATGACAAAATCCTCCTAAAAACGTTGTCGCTCACCCATAAATCTCTTAATACCGCAGCCCCCACCTACCTATCTGAGAGATTCCATAAACAGACAGCTTTAAGACCCACCAGATTAGCAAACAAGGATCGCTTGTCCATCCCTAGATTCAAACTATCCACGATTGGAGCCAACAGTTTCCCTGTCAAAGCGGCTAAATTATGGAACTCCTTGCCTCCGACACTGAGAACAGACCAGCCCTATCTTAACTTCAGAACCAACGCTATCCTATGGCTGAAATCTAACGACTACTAATTTGCATGTTGTATGACCCTCCGCCTGTGCAACTGAACTGTAACTAATAACGCCTGCAGGCTAACCCCAGCCTGCCACCTTTACTTAGTGCACTTGCCTACAACATCTGCAAATAGTTGTATATCACACTACTGTAAGTACTGCACTTCATTCAAGACTCACTTATGTCACCATGTGGAGGCAACTATAACTTTGTACATAATGTTTTGAACTACTGTACCACACTTTTGATTCCTTGTCGCTAAGCTTTGCATTGTCTTGTAACTGCTGCGCCCTGATACCTTTGGGTCTGGCGCGCATTATAAATAATAAACAAACAAACAAACATGTCACTAGCTAGACGCAGTGTATAGGTGGCTCTATTATATGGCAGAAGCTAGAAGCAGTGTATAAGTGGCTCTATTATATGGCAGAAGCTAGAAGCAGTGTAGAGATGGCTCTGATATAGATCACTAGCTAGATGCAGTGTAGAGATGGCTCTGTTATTTGTCAGTAGCTAGAAGCAGTGTAGAGATGGCTCTGTTATTTGTCTATAGCTAGCAGCAGTGTAGAACCATTGCTATTATTTTTCGATATCCATGGGCAGTGTAAAGCCAGCTCTGGAAACAGTTGGAAGGGCCAAAGAACAGGATCTGAAATTGGTAAGAAGTTAAAAGGAGCCGGATCCGGCTCCGTGTGATGTTAGTAGCTATGGGGAGCTTTGAGGTGGCTCTGCTATATGACATGGAGTAGTTTATGGAGTAGGCCAGAAGTTAGCAGCAGTTTGGAGGTTTCTCTGGTTCGATTTCATTCGCTAGAAGTAGAAAGCAGGCTTTGTTATCTGCCATTTGCTGGAAACAGTACTGAACTGTAAGAATCGAGGGGTCTACCTGCTCCTCCTCCCTTCTTCGCATGGTGAAACGGGTGACACTTCCTCCATTAGATAGACAACAGCACAGGGATGAAGTGCCTACATGGGGGAAAAAGAGCCATTAACAAAACCTCCAATCTGCTGAGGTCCTTTGGTCCTAGATCGATTGCAGGACAGATCCAGCAGAGACCCAGTGGTGGACTGGACTATAGGGAACTATGGAGGTGGGCCTCTGTACCCTGAGCCTTGTTTATGTGGTAACCTATTTTATTTCCACATTTTATCATAGGAAAAGAGTTAGGATTGCTGAAAATTGACAATATGGGCCCACTTTCAACATTATTTCAAGGGCTTCTTTTGGTTTCCAATCCACCCCTGCAGAGACCCTGCCTGTAGGGCTGCAGAGCAATCAAGAAGGCAGAGAAATGGGAAGAGTTGAGCTATGACGTGCTTCCTATATATTGCCATATTGCCGCCTGACAGGAAGGAAGTGCACAGCATCCATGATGGCTTGGGGTCATCGCCAGTCAGCAGCTGGAAGCCCGTGCGGAGCAGGGTCTGTGGGGTATCAGTTAGTGGTATGCATAGAGGGGACTCTGCCGTCTGTCAGTAGGCAACGGCAGTGTCTATGGGGCACTGTCCAGTGTCTATCGGGCACTGTTCTACGCCAGATGGAGTGCTTTTGGGGGGAATGTAGGTAGAGGTAGTGTTGGGTTAGTTCTGCGGTAAGTTCTTGACTATAGGCCGTGTACAGCAGGGTCTGTTTTATGTAAGTAGCTAAAACAATATTGCCAGCCTTGAGTAGACTCTCTCTTGCGGCAAGAGATAGAAGCAGTGTGGAGCAGACCATTGCTTGCCAGGTGGTAGAAGTTGCCTAGAATAGACTGTAATTGTAATTGGTTATTTAACAGGCACTTAATACCCAGCGGTTTCTAAGCTGCGGGCCCGGGGATGGAATCGGAGTTGCGCTTTGCCTCTGAGCTATCCTCCTGAGATATCAGGATGAAATGGAGGTCTGAGGCTTTAAGTGCCACTGGTGGGTCGGAGTATGCAGAGGTGTTCTTCGCTCTTATTGACAGAAAGCAGAAGAAATGGTTCAAGGGTTTTTGACAATTTAGGCACAGAGGCATTAGTCATCCCACCTGCCCCAAAACACAGAACAACGTGCTGCTAGTAAGGCCGATCCAACTCTGCTGGTGAAGAAGGCCTCTCTGGCGCCAGAGTCTTGCCATAAAGCTGACCTTTGGCTGGAGTGTGAGCACGGCTGGACAGCGGTCGGTGGTGGACCGCAGTGCGCACAGGGCCACCCAACACCCATTCCCTCAGGGAATCCCATGTGTGTGTGTGGGCTGCAGACCCCGGATCACATGCTCACTTCTTCAGTGTGAAACTCTGGCCAATGCTCTTTGGGAAAGCATTCAGGATGGGTCTCACTCGTTTAAAAAGTGTGATATATTGAGTGGGCACCTCACTCCTCGGAGCATAGTATCACCCATTGCTGGTAATCTCACAACTGAACGTCGAGTTTCACTCTTGGTCATCTCAGTGACCCCATGTATATTAATGGGGACAGTCTCCCATCTGGGAAGACAATTATATTTCTGTTAAAACACTCCAGTTTTCTCGATCTATAGATCCATACCATATTCATTCAGTGTGTGTGTGCAGGGGTGATAACTTGTGCCTGAAGGAGCTCATTCTTTCATTCAGGAGAGATAAAGGGGTAAGAACCCCCTGTATGTGGGATAAGACTCATTTTGCCCCATGGCCCCTCACTCCAGAATGAGTAAGCAGGTTTTAAGACCCTGCTGATTCTGCTATCCTACAGGCTTGAGCCTTCTATCCCTTGCCCCATCACGGCTTCCAACATTCTGAGTGGCAGCTTATGTACAGCAGGCAGCTCGGGACATGCCTGTTGCCAATTGAATGTAGCCAAATCTTCTATTTAGACACTGGGAGAGTGCCATGAACGCACATTGGTGGTGAAGAAGCACTCAACATACAGAACACAATGGAATAGTGTTGAGGTCCTGCTGAGAAATGACAATTTGGTCTGTTTAATTGTAAAGCATAGTGGCTGAGAAGTACAAGCGCTGTGCCATTAAAAATAAAGCAGTTCTGGTGGGTGGAAGTGCTGCTTCGGTGGCCTCAAGAGTATGCAATTCCCTGTGGGGTAGTGTTGGTAATTTCCTATTGAGGTATAGCAGCCCTATTGAAAAGTGCCATTAAAAGTGAAGCTGTCCAGTAGGCTGCATCAGTGCCGCCCCATAAAAGGTGTAGAAGCCTCTGTGAGAAGTGGCAGTACTGTCCTAATGGTGAGAAGTGTAGTGCTAAACGTGCTCGCCTTGGAAGCAAGACGACATGGAGCAACACAGGTTCGATCCCTTTGTACACGCTTAGAAACCTCTGGGTATTACGTGCATAATAAATAACCAAATAAAATTAAAATAAATAAATCTGCTGAGAAGTGCTGGGGCCTTGTCAATAATAGACTAGCAGTTCAACTGGGAAGTGCTGATGTTGTCCCATCAAAAGTATAGCAGCCCCACTAAGATGAACTAGCATTGCCTCAACAAAGCATAGCAGCCCCAGTAAGATGAACTAGCATTGCCTCAACAAAGACATAGGGCCTCATTATGACCCAGGCGTTAACCATGGCGCTATTAGCGCCATGGTTGACGCCGGTGCCTTACCGATTCCGCCATGGTGAATGGCGGAATTACCACCCCATTCCAAGGTTGGCGGGGTGGTAATTCCCCATTCACCATTGCTTCTTCCCCATGCCCATTTTTGCCCCCATAGGGCTCAATGGAAATGGGGAAGGCGGTAATTACGGTACCGTGAATTGCGGTACCATAATTACCTCCAAAGTCCCTTTGCCGGTCCCGTCCTTAACGGCTGGTAAAACCAGCCGTTAAGGGAGGACCCGCAAAGGGACCTCGGAATTGGGCGGTATGGGATTACCGGCACCAGTGCCCTTACCAGTACCGGTAATACCTTACAGCCCGGGTCGTAATGAGGCCCATAGTATTACAATTATAGAAGCCCTGTTGCCAAGAGGGGTTCACAGATGTACAAATACATCCAACCCAAAATGATTTTTTGAAATTGAGGGACAGACTTGCTTTGCATCTGTGCCTCCATTTCTAAAAATCGTTTTGGGTTGGGTGTACCTCTAGATCTGTGCGCCCCTCTTTCTAAGAGGGGCGCACAGATGTAGAAGTATACCCAAACCAAAACGATTTTTATAAAATGAGGGACAGATGCAAAACAAGAGCCTCTTGCTTTGCATCCGTCCCTCAATTTTGAAACATCATTTTCCCCCGGCTTTCACCCAGGCCGCCAGAGAGAGACACTGTATGAATGGAAGAAAGGGCCATCCATAATGCGTCTCTTCTCTCCCCGGGGGGGGGCTCAGCCCTGACTTCCCCTGACTTCATTCTGCAGTGTGGGGGTGCCCGGGCCCCGGAGCACCCGCGTACTCGTCGCCCCTGATTCCCTGGATATTGACATAGTCAGTTTCTGGTGAGATGCAATGTGTGTCTAGGATACCCTGCAGCGCCCTCTCGTGGCGACATGTATTATAGTTCTAATGATCTCCACTCCTCTCGCCCTTGATTTCCATCACAGTTACCACATGCCCGGACCCCGGCGATGTTGACCACAGCCGAAGAGTCATCTCCAATTCTAACTTTCCTGTGGGGTCCACTGTGCGCTTCACGTGTGATAAAGGGTACACTCTGACCGGAAGCAGCACCCTCACCTGCTACAACCGTCAAGCGGGAAAGCCCAAGTGGAGTGACCGCATTCCCAAGTGTGTCCGTAAGTACCGGCTTCGTTATTTTTGTATTTTCTTATTTATTTAACATTTGTAGAGCGCGCCTAACCCATAGGCATCTGGGCGCTGGAAAGCACAGTAATACAATTTACAGGAGTTGCCATGAGGGAATGGCAGTGGGAGGGTATTTCTTTGAGCCGTGTTGGTTGCCTCTCTCCGATAATAAGTTATGTTTATGGTGACTGATGGGGTACAGCTTGTTAATATGTGTAGGAAAGCTAAGGTTTGGTTTTCTAGTTTATAAAAATGTGCATTACGGGGGAACGTGTTTTTTGTTCTGGACAAAGTATGTGCCTATCTCCAGAGAGAGGAGGGTAAGCATGTTAGTAAAATATGCAATAACAGCCCTTGTGAAAGGGGTTGCTGGTATCTAATAGTGCATTAACGGCCCTTGCAGAAGGCCTAAGGGCAGTAGTCTACAGGCCCTTGCAGAAGGCCTAAGGGCAGTAGTCTACAGGCCCTTGCAGAAGACGTGGTGCTTTACAGGGTGCTACCTGTGTTAAGAACCTTTGTGAGCGCTGTCTGTGGTGCCTCAGAAAAGGAAGGTGTATTAATGTTATGTTATGTTATGTTATTTTGCATTTATATAGCACCTTATGTACCATTGGTATGGTCTGAAGGCGCTGGTAGGTTGAACGCCCTTGGGAACCGGAGTTCAAGTCAGTAGAGAGAGTCCAGAGTTAAAGGGTGCGTGTGAGCACCGGCTATGTGTGCAACTAGTGTGGCCTTCGTATAATAGCTGCTTCCTAGCGGTAGGTGTGGTGGTTGAGAGATCAGGAGTATGTGTTCGTTCTGGCAGGAATTATCCAGACCGAATGTGGCTGCGTTAGGCCTGAGAACGCCTGGCTGGGGCGGGGGGGGGGGCATTGTAACCAGCAGTGTTTACTTAGAGTGAGGGGGAGTATGCGGCAGATGTTGGTATGAGAACAGTTATACCAAATGGTGTCATGGTATCTCTGTGTTCTAGTTGAATGGTGGTGTAAAGAAGAGAGTAAGCGTGGTAATGTGATATGATGGGTTACATACTTTTTCAAACGTTCAATGCACTCCGAAACATTCCATGTATGTCACTCAATTTCGTGCACTACAGTCCGCCCCGCGTATTCCCTTCCCGCCCCACGCACTCCAGTCCACCCCACGCACTTCAGTCCGCTCCACGCACTCCAGTCAGCCCCACGCACTCCAGTCAGCCCCACGCACTCCAGTCAGCCCCACACACATCAATCCGTTCCATGCACTCCAATCCGTTACAGGCACTCCAATCCGTCCTAGGCACTCCAATCCGTTCCAGGCACTCCAATCCGTTCCAGGCACTCCAATCCACGCACTCCAATACGTTCCATGCATTCTACTCTGTATTCTGCTGCTCTGTGAACTCATCCGGTCTATGCAATCATCCGTTCTGCGCATTTTTTCGCTCTAGGCACTCACCCGCTCAACATGCACTCGGCACTCATCCGCTCTACACACTCATCTGCTCTACGCACTCATCCGCTCTACGCATTCATCCGCTCTACGCATTCATCCGCTCTATGCATTCATCCACTCTATGCATTCATCCGCTCTACGCATTCATCCGCTCTACGCATTCATCTGCTCTACGCAGTCATCCGCTTTACACAACTCATCCAAGCATTCCAGTCCTCACCACGTACTCCAGTCAGCACGACACAGTCTAATCCGTTGCACATACTCAAATCTGTTCCACGCACTCCAATCAGTTCCACGTACTCCAATCTGTTCCACGTACTCCAATCCGTTCTACGCAGGCTCTATGTACTCATCCATTCTACGCATTCTTTCGATCTAGGCACTCATCTGCTCTACATGGACTCCGCACTCATCCGCTCTATGAACTCATCCGCTCTAGGCACTCATCTGCTTTACGCATTTATCCGCTCTACGCATTCATCATCTCTATGCAACTCATCCGCTCAGTGCAACTCATCCGCTATAGGCACTCATCCGCTATAGGCACTCGTCCTCTATAGGCACTCGTCCGCTATAGGCACTTGTCTGCTATAGGCACTCGTCTGCTATAGGCGCTCGTCCGCTATATATCCTCGCATGCTTTACGCATTCACATGCTCTACTCGCTCACCTGCTCTACGCATTCACACGCTCTACGCACTACGCACTCACATGCTCTATGCACTCACACGCTCTACGCAGTCATCCGCTCTACGCACTCAATCACAACTACGTACCCCTCCTTTCTTACGCACTTATTCACTCATCCGTTCTACGCACACATCCGCTCTACGCACTCACTCGCTCTACGCACCGCTCCTTTCTTATGCATTAATTCGCTCATCCGCTCTGCGCCCTCATCGGCTCTAAGCACTCACTCGCTCTACGCACTGATTTGTTCTTATGTACCCCTCCTTTCTTACGCACTCAGTCGCTCATATGCACTTGTCTGCTCCATATAGTCGGCGGTTCTATCCATTAGTCTGTTCTATGCAATCATCTGCTCTAAACACTCTTTCATTCTTACACACTCTTCGACTCTGCGCACTCTTCTATTCGGCGCACTCTTCTGCTCGGCGCACTCATCCACTCGGCCCACTCATCTGCTCTGCTCACCCATTCGCTCTCCGCGCTCCTCTACTCCACGAACTCTTGTGCACCACGTACTCATCCACTCCATGCATTCATCCGCTCCATGCACTCATCCGTTCACTGCACTCGTCCGTGCCTCCTTCTCATCTGCTCTATGCACTCGTTCTTTCCACGCATTCATCTGCCATATGCACTCATCAGCTCTACAAAGACGTTCACTCATGCATAGTTATCCACTCTATACACACATCCACTCTATACACTCATCCGGTCTGCACATTCCTCTGCTCCAGCGTTCTACACACTCTTCCGCATTTCCGCACTCATCCGCTCTACACCCTCACCCGCTCTACATACTCATCAGCTCTATACACACATCCGCTCTACACACTCATTTGCTCTACGCATTCCTGCGTTCTGCACACTTCTTTGTACTTACGTACTCAACCGCTCTACACAGTCGTCCGCTCAGCACACTCATCCGCTCAACATACTCATCCATTCTATACACTCATCCGATCTACACACTCATCTGCTCAGCGCATTCATCAGTTCCACACGGTTCGTCGATTTCTAGTGTTTTCATCTACTCCATTCACTCCATTCATTCATCATGCATTTCATCCATTTCATTAATTTAAATCTCGTTACGGTTTTCGTACGGTTTATTCTTGTTATACACTTCACTGCTTTGATCTACTTTACTCATTCTAATCTGTTTGTCCTTTACTTTATATTATCGTTATTAGATGTCAATTTCTCGCATCAAGTAGTTTGCTGGATTGTGTTATTAGATGTCAATTTCTCGCATCAAGTAGTTTGCTGGATTGTGTTATTAGATGTCAATTTCTCGCATCTAGTAGTTTGTTGGATTGATGTCATTCAGATGCAGTTATTCTGTTTGGTTTAGCTTGCGTACGGGATGGTTTTAGGGGAAGAGCCAGGTTTTCAGTAGTTTGCGGAAAGACATTAGATCTTCAGTTAGGCGGATGTGGGGTGGGAGTGCGTTCCACAACGTGGGGGCTAAGGATGAGAATGATGATCTGCCTAACCTGACTGAGTTTGTCTTAGGAATGACCAGGAGGCCGGCTGAGCTTGATCTTAGAGTTCGTGGAGGGTGATAAGGTTTTAGTTTGTCTTGAAGATATTGAGGTCCGGTTTTATGTAATGCTCGATGGGAGATGCATACGGTTTTGAAAGTGACCCTTCTGGCCACTGGAAGCCAGTGCATAGTTGTAAGGGTTGGGGAGATGTGGTCTCTTGGGCCGAGCGCAAGTAGTAGTTTGGCTGTGGCGTTTTGTGCCCTTTGAAGTTTGTTCAGTTGATAAGCGTGGACTCCGAGGTAGAGGGGCCTTGCGTAGTCCAGTCTTGATATCACTATTGATTGGACTGCGGAGAGTCTGTTGGGAAAGGATAGATATGGAAAGATGCACCTGAGGGTTTTAAGGTGGTAGTGGCAGGACTTTGAGATGTTGTTGACTTGGCGCGAGAGTGTTAGGTCAGAGTCAAGGGTGCATCTAAGGTTTTTCACTGAGTTAGAGGGGGTTGGTGAGTTGCCCATGGCAGATGGCCAGGGTAGTGGGTGTGGAAGAAGTTCGGAATTGCCACATACCATGATTTCTGTTTTGGAGGGGTTTAACAAGAGGTGGCTTTGGGTCATCCAGAACTCTATGTCGAGGAGACAGGAGGAGTGGTCAGGTCGGGCGTTGGGCTTTGAGTTCAGGAGTTTTAGAATTAGTTGAGTGTCATTAGTGTAGTTGTAACACAGGATGTTGTGTGAACGAATTATTGGCAGGAGGGTGATCAAGTAGAGATTGAACAGGAGGACAGATAGGCATGCTCCTTGAGGGACTCCTGTGTCGACTGGTCGGGCTTGGGGGGAGTAATGACCCATGTGATAGGATTTACTGGTCTCATAGAAGGGAGGCGTATTAATGGCCCATGTGATAGGAGTTGCTGGAACCATAGAAGGGAGGTGTAATAAAGGCCCTTCTGATAGGAGTTCTGGTACCATAGAAGGGAGTTGTATTAATGGACCATGTGATAGGAGTTGCTGGTACCATAGAAGGGAGGTGTATTAATGGCCCATGTGATAGGAGTTTCTGGTACCATAGAAGTGAGGTGTATTAATGGACCATGTGATAGGAGTTACTGGTCTCATAGAAGGGAGGTGTATTAATGGCCCATGTGATAGGAGTTTCTGGTACCATAGAAGGGAGCTGTGTTAATGGCCCATGTGAGAGGAGTTGCTGGTCTCATAGAAGGGAGGTGTATTAATGGCCCATGTGATAGGAGTTGCTGGTCTCATAGAAGAGAGGTGTATTAATGGCCCATGTGATAATTGTTGCTGGTCTCATAGAATGGAGGTTTATTAATGGCCCATGTGATATGAGCTGCTGGTACCATAGAAGGGAGGTTTATTAATGGCCCATGTGATAGGAGTTGCTGGTACCATAGAAGGGAGGCGTAGTAATGCCCCATGTGATATGAGTTCCTAGTACCATATAAGGGAGGTGTAATAATGGCCTATGTGATAGGAGTTGCTGGTGGTACCATAGAAGGAAGGTGTAATAATGGTGCATGTGAAAGGAGTTGCAGGTACCATAGAAGGGGGGTATATTAATGGCCCATGTGATAGGAGTTGCTGGTACCATAGAAGGGAGGCATAGTAATGCCCCATGTGATAGGAATTGCTGGTACCATAGAAGGGAGGTGTATTAATGGCCCATGTTATGAGTTGCTGGTACCATAGAAGGGAGGTTTATTAATGGCCATGTGAAAGGAGTTGCTGGTACCATAGAAGGGAGGTGTATTAATGGCCCATGGGAAAGGAGTTGCTGGTACCATAGAAGGGAGGCGTATTAATGGCCCATGTGATAGGAGTTGCTGGTACGATAGAAGGGAGGGGTATTAAAGGTTCTTGTGAAAGGGGGCGTGGGGGCCTCGGATTGAGCAAAGAGCATGAAGTGTCTCGGGGGATCTCCCAAATGCTTCATCCTTGTACTTGCACTACAGGTCCTTGTGGAAGGCAGCCAAGGGCCTTAGAAGGGCAGGTGGGTGCTTTAGCAACCTTTCAAAAAAGGGACGCTGGTGCCTCAGACCAGGGGGGGGCAGTATCATTAAGGGACGTTTTGGAAAACCTGGCTTCTCCCCTTCTTTCCCACTCTGCAGCGGAAATATACGAGCCATGCCGTCACCCAGGCCTGCCCCAGAACAGCGTGCTGACCCCAGAGAAGCGGCTCTACCAGCCTGGCGAGTCGCTGCAGTACTCCTGCCAGGCGGGCTTTGCCCTGACCGGGCAGGGTGGCATTAGGTGTGTGCCTGGCCACCCCTCTCAGTGGAGCAGCCCGCCCCCTGCCTGCAAAGGTGAGAACTGCTGAGTTCTTGTACACTGGTTTCTAGTTCTGTAGAATGTACATGATTCTTTCTGGGGCAGTTTTGTATGACTGCATTTATCTCTGTCTATAGTTAGTATGTGTTATGAGGGGTTACTTCACTTTGTGATGAATTGTGTAATGTTATGAACATTTATATAGCATACAAACCTCAACGAGGCCAGCAAGCATTTAGAGCATGGCAGTTTTAGATTTGAGGGTCATGAGTATTGGTGTGCATGCTGTGCATGTATGTTAGGCTGCTTATTTGTACATGAGTGAGTGTTTGCAAGTGAGCTTCCCTTTTGGTGTTATGGGGGATGAACTCAGATGGGGAGTGCATCAGATGTGTCATAATACGGTTATGGCACATGGCTGCATTAGTACTCTGAGAAGGTGGTGGGTTTGTGGCCGTATGTTAAGTGCTGTCCTGTTTGTGCCAGGTGTAACTCATTGCAATCATTTGCTGGGTTTTTAAGACTGTTCACTGTTGCCCCTTAGTCTTGTTATACTCTCTCCACTCATTTCATCATGACAGTGCCAGTGTTTGTGAGATTCACCTCAATCCACTGTGGATATACTTTTGAAGCTTGCACATGTTACACCACTGTTTGCCTGTGGTGCTGGAATTGACTAGAACTTTTCTAAAGAAGATTCTTGCCATCATGGTTTCCATTAAGATAATCTCTGAATGAGATTTTTTGTGCATTGTACACTTTCACAGGCCAATGTGTACTGCTTTGGGAATTAAGGGTACCATCCACTGACCGATGGACAGATAGAGAAGGTTAACCAGACACTTGTGTAGTATCTATGGTGTATTTTAATTCCACACAGTCCAATTCTAAGACTTTGCTGCTCACATCAGAGTTTGCTTATGATACTTAGTTGTATTCCGCTCCTTATGCCAGGCCTTTTTTGCCTGTATTAATCATGTGAATCCCTTACAGTTGTTTATAGCTGCTTCTGGGGGGATTTTCAATGATATGCATAAGGTCTGTGATATGGCGGCCTTAATTATAGGAAGTCTAAAAAAACTATGAAGGCATTTACGGAAGGTTCTCAAATAAGTTCTTGCGTGCTGGTGTAGGCAGTCTGGTTTGGTTTCCACTTTTTTCCCAGCTCGGTCAGTCGCTGCCTGTGATACTTTTACCTTTGCCCTTTTTTGGTAGCCCGGCTCATTATTCCTATTTCTGTTTAATTGAAATTGTGTAAGACACGTAAGATTCTTCCATTTGTCATGCCTGTTTGGTGAAATCCTTTGAAACATGCGCGTTTAGACTCCCATTATCTGTTTTGGTGGATGGCAATGTGAAATCAGCATTATCTGAGTGCTGTGAGTGTCATACTTGCCAGGGAATTTTGGAGCATTTGGTTGGGTGGAATGGTTATCCTGCAAGTGAGGTTTTGGAATCCTGCCACGTTTGTTAGTGCAATGTTCTATGAATAGTTCCTTCACAAACCTTGTGCTCTGGGGCAGATGGGCATTCTTCTGTGGCAGTCTGCTTCATTGGAAAAGACCTGGCAGCAATATTCGGTGCCTTTATAGGTACAGGTGCCAGGCTTCCAAGGAGGGCCAGTCTGATGGGTCAACATGTGCATATTTGGGTTCCTTTATGGCTGTTCTGCCCAATCTGCTGCCATGTTATGCTGAAGTAACTACTGAGTGAAGCATTCATGCGTGTCTCCTGCATTGTATGCTGTTTCCCTGACTGTGGCAAGATATTCACTCAAACTCCATTTGAAGTGGCTTCTGGGCTGTATCTTAGGGAGCTGGCATGGAAGAAAGCTTTGTCATTCCTCTTCCTCTTACCTCACCTCCATAGATCTTGTGCTACAGAATTTAAGCTCGGCTGCTGCCGTCCTGTGAGCGCGGGCCAAAGGACTTGTTCTGTGGCTTTTTCTGCTCCACTCCATTTCCTCAAGCAGGGCATCGCCCCACTGAGGACACTCACTCTACTTTGTATCCACTCCTAAGTTGTCAGACTGGCACCAGGGAATGATTGGCCTTTTCTACACACAAAGTCATAACAGATGGAATTTTTGTTCTCGGTTCGCAATAAGGAATGGGCTGGATGAAACACCTATTGGTACTAAAAAGTGGCTTCTCTCTAAAGAAGAAGGGGTTCATGAATGCACATGTGTCATGGATGGGTTAAAGCAAAGTGGGGGTTTTGTCTGATATTTTTCATGTTAGGGTTCTAAATATTCTTCCAATAGCCTAATCCTAAATGTACTTGCCCCTCCCGGGACACCCACATCTACAAATGCCTGAAACAAAGAGGCCAACATCAGGATTTCAATCTGCTGTGTACCAGTCCACAGCCTCCGATGCTAGTAGCGCAAAGGTTTCAAACATTGGTCACCAACTCTCAGACCTACTCTTAGGAGTACACCCCTGAGCTAGTCCAAAAGAACAAAACAACGGGAATATTCCAGGGAAGGTTCCTTCGGAGCGACTCGCCGTCTGGGCTTCTCCTTCTGCCTCTCTGCTTCCACCTCTCCCACCAATGTGGCCTGGCCACTTCTGCTTGCCGGCCACATCAGGGCCTGTCAACCTTTATCTGTAGACGTAGTCCTACCCCGGCTTTTATGCTTCACACCAAGACCTCCTTTGATCTTGACTGTTTCAGGTGCACAGCAGGTCCTTCCCAGCTTTTCACGAAAGGTCCTATCTGGACTGTGACCTTCCCAGGCTTCACGACAGACCCTTCCTGGACCTTGGCTTTCCCAGGTTTCTTAATAAGTCTCCCCTGGACCTTGGCTGTCTTAATGTCACAGAAAATTAAATGGGTATTTATCCCCCTAGCATTCAGGGACCTGGTCAGGTAATCTCCAATATGTCGCCCTCCTGCCATGGATCAATGTTTGATCCTTTTACCTGGGGTTACTAATGGTAAGCCTTAGGGCGTGGCTTTCCAATTCCCCTACAATTCAGGGGTACATGGGTACACCACCAGGCAAGACCCTGTCCTCGGGGTACACAGGTCTTAGTAGCTCCCAGTGGCAGAGACTCTTAACAGGCCTTCTGGGCCTGGACCAAAATCCTCCAGGCTGTGGTAGCCTTGTAGCCTTTCCCCAGGCTAGAACCTCCTCTGACAATTTTCCTCCAGCGTTCTCCCCTTTAATGAACGGAGTGGTCTTGTACACGTCTGCTCGCACCTAAATTCTCTCCTCAACTGCTCTGCTCTAAGCCCTTTTATACACCCTGTGCTGGTGAGTATTTTCTTGAGTCTTCGCCTGATTATTCCCCATGGTTCTTTCGATTCCTTCTGGCGATTGGTTGTTCCCTTGTGGATTCCTAGTCAAGAAATGATTAATTCCCTGATGAACTACCAGTCAGTTATTGGGGGCCGCAAGGCTAGAAAGGCATCCGCAGTGGTTGGTGCCAGAGGCGTTGCTAGAGGGTGGGGGGCTAAAGGGGCTACAGCCCCAGGTCTTTTGGTTGTAGCCCCGGATAGAATCTCTGGGGTTACAACCAAAAAGCTAGATAGCCCCGAATCCTGACAGTCCCGACATTAGCGTAGCCCCAGATCTTTTCCAGGCGTAACAACACCCTTGGTTGGCGCCATCTTGGATTCAGTTCTCTCCCGGGATGCAGGTGCGTGGCTTTCCAGAAGCTCTTACACCTGTGAACGCAAAGGCATGCTGGTCTTCGGATCACCCCGGTATTTGTTCTCGGTCTGGAAAGAAGTAAATGCTTCTTCTGCATGTTGGCTCAACTCTGAGGAACTGTTCTTAGAGTTCCTCACTTTTTCATAGTTTATTGGTTCTATTTCTGGCGCCGCTTCACTCTGCAGAACTGCTCTTAAAGCTTCTCACTTTGTCACAGTTTAGCAGCTCTATTTTTGGAGCTGCATTGACTCCATGAGATGCATTCTGGTACAATGAGTTCCTATAATCACTAGCCTGAAGGGCTTCCTTCAGAAAGCGTTCACTGTCACTAGTGGGGGTAGAGAGCCAGCCAGATCCCTCCTCATCCACCATCTAGCAGGCACATCAGATTACTGGCAGACCAGCCATCTCCCTGATGGCTCACTTCCTCCAAATATCGCGATGGAGAATTCAAGTAAGTCACCACACTAGGCCATAAGTTTCCACCAGACACTGTGAGTCCCATCACTGGAACTTTGCTCCTGAGAAGGGTGCAATTGTGCATGGTGTAAGAACTGCACTCAAAAAACATTCGCTATTGCAAATACATAGGACCTCATCACGAGTTGGGCGGTATCCCGGCGGTATTACTGCCAGGCTACTGCCAGAGCTAATAGCATTACTGCAAAACCCACCGGCGCTATTAGCGCCGGATCACAGGTTTGGCGGAACGGTAATCCCCCATTCCCCATTGGATCCAATGGGGAATTTTCAGCGCGATTACTGTCGGCGGTATTACCGTGCCGTAATTGCACCAAAAATCTGCACATTCCCGGCGCATTTACCCCCAGCTCAGAGCTGGGGGTGAATACTGCCAAACCCATGAATTGGCAGACCCTTAAGTGTGGCGGTAATAGTATTCAAGAGTTACTGCCAAACTCGTGATGAGGCCGTTTGTCTTTCAATGCATATTTGTAGCTGTGCACTTTTTGCCCCAGTACTGATACAATGCAATATGATGCTGCACTTGCGCAATCTTAATCTCACTAGGCCTAGTAAAATCATTGTCTTTGTCCTCCCTTTGCTTCACCTCCCTTGCCTCGTCGCGCCTTGAAACACTTGTGTATAGGCGCGTTATAAATGTCATATCATATGACAAATCAAGTTTCGGCGATGAGGCCTCAAGTGTGCTTGGAGCGGCCCTTCCTCATGAAGAGCTGCAAGGATCACTGCCTCAGTTTGGATTATCCTGGCTATGTTTCACGTCTTTTATATGAACATAGAAGTGTGTGCGTGTTCTTTCTCTGTGCCTGGCAGAGGGACTGACAGATTCTATTGTATATCACTGCCAAATCCTAAAATATACTCATGTTTCTATTTTTTCAGCTTCTACACCTGATGTGTTCTACACAAACCGCCAAGACAAGTGTGAGTATATGTGAATTGTATCCTAGCTCTGTTCTCCACATATGTTCCATTGCTATGCGTTAGCGCTCTACAAAACTTCAATAGAAAACAAATACATTTCTGTTTTTGAATGAGCGTTGATTCAGCCTACGCCGCCAATCATTTTGGCGAGACCGTCTCTGAGAAAGTGAATGCCATCCATCTTGAATTCGTTCTACATGACGATTGTGGAGCATGTTGCAAGGCGCATGCCGCTGTCCCATTCTTTGGGGCAAGAAATCTATGACTTGGTAACCCATTTTAGTGCCCTCTTGAAGGACGCTTTCTGCATCTCCTGGTCAACCAGTCTCTGGGTTTACCCTGAAGGGGACCTGCAAGACCTGTACTTTTTAGCTCTGAAGTGTGTGCAGGACAGAAGGATTCAAAGAATTGGGGCCAGCTTTGGGAGATACATGTGGTCTTTTGCTAAACCTGAGGCATCGAAAACGGACATAGAACACAAGGTCCTGCCCTGTGAGGATCATCCTTAGTTTAGAAATCTTGAGTAACCTACCTCCTCGTGTGAGCAGAAAAGAAAAGACTTTCTTACTAGTGTCCCCTCTCGTTTTGCTCTGGTTTGTGAAAGAAGAAAGACTACAAGAAGCATCGAAAAGAGGCACATTTGGAAATGGCTCTATTAAAAACATGAATAGAAAACAATCTTTGGCAATGCCAACAGTGTGTGCTTTTGTTTAGGGTTAGAAAAAGCATTTGCCAGGCACAGTCGTACTGGTATTAAATGTCCATTGAGGGTAGCACGTGGAAAATGGTGTGAGTACCTGGACATCTAGTAGCGGTACCTGGCAAATGCCTAATACTTATACATAAGTAAAAACGGTTGGCTTTGCCAATGCTGGTTTTAACTGGACTTCGGTGAAAGACACACACAGTGCTTATAAATCGAGTGGCTGAAGGCAGACCAGGTTAAGACTTTTTTGTTACACCAGTAGTTGGTTTACAACTCCAATTAAGCCATGAACTCTCAAAAGACCGCTTTGAAAAAACACTTGTAGGCACTTCCAGCACACAGTTTGATGGTAAGGCTTGTCTAAAGTGAAGAAGAAAAAAGAAGTGAGCTCAAAGAGTTTCCAGGAGGAGGGGTTTTGGACGGGGAGGGGCAGGAACTGGGTGGGACTGGCCATAGGGATTACCATGGCCATGGGCAGTCAAAGGATGGACAAATAACCAAACAACACCTACAAGCTTTGTGTCCCTCCTCATATGTCATTTCACCTGTTGTGTTTCAGAGTTTGAGAGGTGTATGCAGAGGGATGAGTTTTTTTATTAGTGGGGTTGGTTATAGGCATGACTACCTATATGTGACACAAGATGATAACTACAATTCTGTCTAGATGTGACGCATGCTGCTGATGCAAGCTGATAACTACAATTCTGTCTAGATGTGACACAAGCTGATAATTACAATTCTGTCTAGATGTGACACAAGCAGCTGATGCAAGCTGATAACTACAATTCTGTCTAGATGTGACACAAGCTGATAATTACAATTCTGTCTAGATGTGACGCATGCTGCTGATGCAAGCTGATAACTACAATTCTATGTAGATGTGACGCAAGCTGAATGTGACACAAGCTGATAACTACAATTCTGTCTAGATGTGGCACAAGCTTATAATTTCAATTCTGTCTAGATGTGACACAAGCTGATTGTGACACAAGCTGATAATTACAATTCTGTCTAGGTGTGACACAAGCAGCTGATGCAAGCTGATAACTACAATTCTGGCTAGATGTGACACAAGCTGATAATTACAATTCTGTCTAGATGTGACGCATGCTGCTGATGCAAGCTGATAACTACAATTCTATGTAGATGTGACGCAAGCTGAATGTGACACAAGCTGATAACTACAATTCTGTCTAGATGTGGCACAAGCTTATAATTTCAATTCTGTCTAGATGTGACACAAGCTGATTGTGACACAAGCTGATAATTACAATTCTGTCTAGATGTGATGCAAGCTGCTGATGCAAGCTGATAACTACAATTCTGTCTAGATGTGACAGAAGGTGATAACTACAATTCTGTCTAGATGTGACAGAAGCTGATAATAAGACACGCTGATAATTACAATTCTGTCTAGATGTGACACAAGCTGATTGTGACATAAGCTGATAATTACAATTCTGTCTAGATGTGATGCAAGCTCCTGATGCAAGCTGATAACTACAATTCTGTCTAGATGTGACACAAGCTGATTGTGACATAAGCTGATAATTACAATTCTGTCTAGATGTGATGCAAGCTCCTGATACAAGCTGATAACTACAATTCTGTCTAGATGTGACAGAAGGTGATAACTACAATTCTGTCTAGATGTGACAGAATTTGATAATGAGACACGCTGATAATTACAATTCTGTCTAGATGTGACACAAGCTGATAATTACAATTCTGTCTAGATGTGACGCAAGCTGCAGATGCAAGCTGATAACTACAATTCTGTCTAAATGTGACAGAAGCTGATAACTACAATTCTGTCTAGATGTGACAGAAGCGATAATTAAAATTCTGTCTAGATGTGACGCAAGCTGATAATGACACACGCTGATAATTACAATTCTGTCTAGATGTGACGCAAGCTGCAGATGCAAGCTGATAACTACAATTCTGTCTAGATGTGACAAGCTGATAACTACAATTCTGTCTAGATGTGACGCAAACTGATAATGACACACGCTGATAATTACAATTCTGCCTAGATGTGACGCAAGCTGCAGATGAAAGCTGATAACTACAATTCTGTCTAGATGTGACACAAGCTGATAATTACAATTCTGTCTAGATGTGACGCAAGCTGCAGATGCAAGCTGATAACTACAATTCTGTCTAGATGTGACAAGCTGATAACTACAATTCTGTCTCGATGTGACAAAAGCCGATAATTACAATTCTGTCTAGATGTGACGCAAGCTGCTGATGCAAGCTGATAACTACAATTCTGTCTAGATGTGACGCAAGCTGAATGTGACACAAGCTGATAATTACAATTCTGTCTAGATGTGACGCAAGCTGAATGTGACACAAGCCGATCAATGGGCTCTTTCTGGGGGAACAGTCGCTAACTAGAAATGGGCACATGCAGGCTGCAAGCTCTTGGGTGCTGGGGAAGATGAGATATGAGAGAGGTGGGCTGGGCTGCTCTCGCTTCTCACAAACCCCATCGCTACGCCCCCTCCCGTGCACAATGCAAACCCCCAAAGAAATGCCCCTGCTGTTTAAGGTGCAGTGCACTGAAGTGCAGGTTTAAATTGCTTCCTACACTTTTATTTTAAAACGAAGACATTTCGGAACGGTTTCTTTTTAAAATAAAAGTATTGGAACAGTAAAACAGAATTAAAAAAAGTAGAAGAGCAGCGCTCCCGCCCACTTCGACCACTGGTTTCAGGCCACTTAATGCTCTGTCACCGATTCTGCAGCCTTTAGAATGAGGTGGTTACTGGAGACAATCTTCACAGAACCCTTTCATGGGACCCGGGCCTTCCAGCTGAGAGTTGTGCTCGGGTGATTATTCGTCGCCTTGCCCTCTTCGCATGGATTTGTTCGCACTACAATATCGCCCTCGGGATCTGTATTGATTTTGATGAAATCATCCTCTGCGCTGATCCGGGGGCGCGCCGCGGTGACACTCTGTCGAGTTTTCTCGGCCTCTTTATATTCCGATCAATGGGCTCCTCGGGTATTAATGCCTGGTTCTTTTCAGCCATTCACGCCACCGCTTTAGAAGCAGAAGCGTAATGGGGCTCAGAGCAGGTAATAGAGCAAAGGCCTCCTTGACAGCTTCATTTATTGCCGAGCACGAGCAAGGGCTGAATTTATCACAACTCTCCAGCAGAGGGCAGCAAAACATTAACTACCTGTACGCATGATGGCCAGGCACTGGTGTAATGTAGTCGGAGGTTTACTCCCTAAGTGAATTTATTTTCATTAAAAGTTTGCATTTTTAAAGTGCTCACACAACCCGAGTGGGCATCGCGGCGCTGCTACAGGATATGTCTTAGTGGCGTATTTATGACGCACTTAGTACCCAGAGGTTTCTAAGAGCGGACCCGGGGATCAAACCTGTGTTGCTTCGTGCCGTCTTGCTCCAAGTCAGCACTTCCCACAGAGCTATCCTCCCGGGACAATTGAGAAGTATTGGTGACCTAAGGGCAGCGAAAGCTTTGAACCTCCGGCAAACCCATTTAGTAAGCAGTAGCGGCGGAACGATGGGCCCTCTATTATAGGATGGAGTCATGTCCTGGCTGAGAAAGGAAGGGAAAAGAGAGCAGCAACCAAGTCTCCTCGGGGTCTCCCTCTCTCCTGGGGCTGCCAACTCCTTGCACCATCGGCAGCGTGCTCTGCTGGCGCTTCTCTTGCCAACAAGGTCCCTCGGTCAAACTAAGGGACTCTCCGTTTACCCAGGAGGCGGACAACAGCGTCAACATTGATAATATGTGCGCTGGGATTCCACAGCAGCAGACAAAGAGAAGAGATACTCTCTGGCTAGACTGTCTCTCTTTCCCGGACACCCCCTCGCGCCCCTCAGAGTATTGTGGCCCGATTGGAGTCCGGGCGAACAGCTCCTGCCGGGGCTGAGGTCTCCCAGGCCGCTGCGAATCACCCGGTTTGAGTGTCAGTCTTTCTCTTATAATGGTTTGCAAATAAACCTGGGGGGAGGTGGCTCGGGAGGGTGGCTAGGAGCTGCGCATGGGCCTGCCCTCCGTGTCCAGCCTCAGTGGTCAGATCCTGCCTCCTCCATCCCCCCACTTTCCTCTTCACTGGACCCTTGCACACTCGTGCCTGGGGGCCTGTCTCTAAGACGTGGGTCTGTCCCTGGGGTTATCGGTCAGCTGTCCTCCTAGCCTTTCTGCAATAGGTGTAGCCATAAGACAATGGGTAGGCATTCGACTAGCGGCCTTCCACTGTCCCTATATAACCGCCAACTAAAGGGTTCTCCACCTGACTGACACCTTCCTTCCCCAAGGTGTGCTATTTCTCTCTCTCTCTCTCTCTCTCTCTCTCTCTTTCTCTCTCTCTCTCTCTCTCTCTCTCTCCTTCCTCATCTCCTCCCCCCTCTTAAATTCTTCCTCCTCTTTCCTGATCTTCGCCTCTTTCAGCGTCTTCTCAACTTTCCTCTTCCCGTTGGTGTCCGTCTCCACTAACATCTCGAGTACGATCCCCCTCCTCCTTCCTCTTTGGCCTTCGTCTTCAGTGCCTCAGACATGTTTCCTCTTTTCTTCGCTCCTGCTCACTCTCCTACCTCTCCACGCCACACCTCCGCCTCCTTCTACCCCTTCACTAGTCCCAGCCCCATAGCTCCTTCTGCACTTACGCTCCAGGTCCCTCAGCACCTTCACCCCCTCCTGACCGCCCCGTTCTTCCCGAGCTCTCACCAACTGCTGCCTGCCTGGCTCTACCTGCACCCCCCAGCCCCCTACTTCTCCATCTCATTCAGCATCTCACTCCTACACCTGTGCTCCAGCGCTCCCATATCCCTGGCATTTGTCCATTTGTACCAATAACCTTATCCTTGCTCATCCTTCAGTTCCTTTAATTTCCCCTTAGTAAGGTACAGAATGAGACAGTTCTTCATTTGGCAAAAAATGGCTGCAGATTTATTTTCACAACATCATAAAAAACACTGCACACATTAGTGAAAATAGTTCAGCTCTGTGTCCAACAACCTGCTTCCCCCATTTCTTGCACAAAGTCCACAGTAGGCCCAACTCTCCCAACCCTTTGTGCCTGAGCCCTGCCTGCCCTTGCAGGTGTTCGTGGGCGGGGAGAGCGCCGTTTCTTTGGGGGAAGCTGGGCCCTTATTGTTACCACCAGACGCCGCTGCAGCTTAGGCTCCTAAGAGGCGCTGGTCCGAGAAGAACAAAGACCTTTCTGGTTTACTCATGGCTCATTTGGAGTATGTGTCTTGTGATTGGTCGCCCAAACACTGCCACGCCACGGGTGGGTTACCGTCCACCGTGGCTCCTTCCTTTCCATTATTTACAATTCCAAGAGCTTTGTACACACATTCCAGAAAAAGAGCTCCATCCCCTTCGCCGACAAATGTACTCCATCCTTTAGATAATAATCCGGGGATTTCAAGTTGATCAAGCCATGTCTGATTTGTTTGAAGCCTCTACCCTTACAGAATTTGGACATCGCGCAATTCATTTTTCTCCTTTGATCTTTCCACCGCCGCGTGGTTCTCTGTTCCCCTCCATTCCTGTCTGGGAATTATTTCTGACCACACAATCTCGGTCTCCCCCAGCTGCGCTGACAAATCCTGCGATGAGAACATCATCTCCCTCAACAAAGCCCCCCTTCCCATGCTTGTCAGGTCATTAGCCCCTAGAATGATGACCAAAACCTCCGGCTTCTGCTGCTTACCCAGCAACTATGCCCTTGCAGCTGGGCCCAGCTCATCCCGGGCACCCTGTGCCACCATATCCGGTATTCGCCGGCCATCAGCTCCTCCTGCTCTGCCGTCCAGCTTGCCCCGGCCCTCGACGCAAAGGAATGCCCTACCGCCCAGATGGACTGCCTCCTCCTCCTCTGTGCTCCTGCTAGTGGGAAGGAGATGAGAAGGCAGCAGATTAACTCTACATTTTTTCAGGCCTGATGTATCTTTTACAACACCCGGATGTCCACCTCTCTATTTGCTTGATTTCGTCAGACCCTAAGACTCCTGCTGCTGCAGAGGTGGCTGCCCCAATCCTAAAAGAATGTGTCCCGAACACCCCCTCCGTTAGCCCCATTTTCTCCAAGGCCATATCCATGACCCCTTTAAACTGAAAGCGGCTCAAGGCAGACCCATCCCTGTGCAGCAGCAGTGGAAACCCTACCTCAGATGGCCGCCTTTGTTGGAGGTAGTTTATAAAGGCAGCCACTGGGCAAACTATACTCCCCTGGATGGCCTGGAGTGTCACCACAATCCCCTTCCCTTTCTGATCGGTTTTTTACCTTCTTAAGCAAATGTTTACCCAAGCATTCGTAACCTGGACATCTCATAATCGCAGATAACAGGAACCCTTGCCCTCCTTGTTCTCTGGTATTAGCTTGCTCACCCTGAAGGCCCCAAAGAAAGCTACTGTAAAAGCTGCTGTGAACAAGACCCTCTCTCAATCGTTAATGCATACCATTTTTAAGAATTTAATCAAACCATGCAGTTTCACAATGTCAGTGGGCCACCTTTCATCTGGATTCTTTACCACCTGCTTAGCCCAACCTTTCATAGCCATTACAATGTAACGCTCCTTCTGGGGTCCGTTTCAGCACATAGCTTAGCATAACGCGCTATCGCTGCTAAGTGATATGCCATCCAAGCTCTGGTTTTCCCAGTCCGCCAACACCATCCCACAAAGGCCCGCACTGGCAAATCCTTCTGCCCCTCCGGCAGGATTTCGCTTTGAAATGCCAAGAACCGCTCCCAGCAGGCCCTGTTCCTTCTTGCCGTGCCTGGTGCTAGTGCTGTGTGTATCAGAGAACTCAGATCACCCCAATCATGCCCCACCAGTGATCCTTGAACAGGGTCATCACTTTCCTTGCTTCTGGATAGTTCCCCCCAGAATTTCTCCCACTGTAAACGAGAGAGTCAGCGCCTACATTTTTTACCCCTGGAATATGTTGAGCCCTGACCGCGATGTTCAATGCAAGCAAGCTCTTGGTGAGTTCTCTGAGCCGTTTCAACACCCTTAATTGTTGGATGACCCCTGATTGATGATCTGCACCACAGCTAGATTGTCCGACCACAGCGACATGTTTTTGTTCTTCAACTGTTCCCCCCACATTTTAAATGCTACCACAATGGGAAACAGCTCGAGCAATGTGATGTCCCTGGTGATCCCCTTCTCATGCCACTCTGTTGGCCAGGCCTTACCACACCAATTGCTGTCCAAAATCGCCCCAAAACCGTGGGCTCCGGAAGAATCTGCAATAGCCCAAGCCTCTCGCTGCTGGCCCATTCTCCCCTCAACAGTAATACACCATTGAACTCATCCAACAAATGTTCCCACATCCTGAGATCATCCTTTACTTTGGCTCCTAATCGGACATGTTGGGAGGCATGTTGCAATCCCACTGTTTTAAGCTCAATACCTCTAGCAAACACTTTCCCTGAGGGGATGACCCTCCCAACAAAATTGACGTTACCACCCAGCGTTTGCAGTTCCCTCAGGGTTGCCTTGTTTTTACCTTTCAACACTTTGATTGTCTCTTTCATCCTCTGCATCTTGTTATAGTGGAGCCTGCACTCGCCCTTGACCTAGTCAATTTCGACCCCCAGAAATGCCAAGGTTGTGACTGGACCCATTGTCTTCCCCTCTGCTAGCGGGACCCCCATAACATCCATCAAACCCTGAAATGTGCTCATGAGAGCCCTGCACTCCCCGGGCTTTTCCTTGCCAATGAACAAGAAGTCATCAAGATAGAGCAAGACCCACCCCTTTGCACCCTCTGCCTTAATGCAAACTCCAAGAAGGTGCTGAATGCTTAAAAGTATGAACATGAAATAGCACAACCCATTCGTAAACATTTACCATAGAAATACTTGTCCTGTACCTTGAACCCCAGCAAATGATGACTCTCTATGTGGTTAGGTAACAACCCGAAGGCTGATTCGAGGTGTGCCTTTCCCATTAGGGCACCCTTCCCCGCTGATCTTACCATCTGTATAACATCGTCCAAAGAAGAGTAATGTACCCGGCACAGCTCTTCCGCTATGCCATCATTCACAGATTCCCCTTCCGGGAAGGAGAGGTGGTGGATCAAGCGATACTGGCCCTCCTGCTTCTTGGGAACTAACCCCAACAGTGACACCACAAAATTCTCCATAGGCGGCATGAAAAAGGCCCAGCCGCTCTACCCAATTTCATTTCTTTACCCACTTTTTGTGCCACCACCTCCGGCATCCCAAATGCAGACTGCAAGTTGCTTGCTTCCTTGCCACCCATTTTTCCTGAATATGGGATCCTGAAACCCTACCTGAAACCTTCCCACAGCAATTTTGCATCAGCCCTGTTGTGGTACACATTTAACAAAGGAATCAGAGCGTGGAGTTTAACTGGCGTGGGTTAACATGTTTTAATTACACTCTGGCTTCCCTTTGGTTTGTCAAACTTGGGCATGGGTGGTTGATCAATACTCCCGCTTTGGCTTCTCCTTGGGCTTTGTGCTGCTTTTATGCTTCCTTTCATTTGAAGAGGAGCTACGGGCCCCAGCGCTTCCACCCTTTGCATGCCTAAATCGACATGCCTTGCCAAAGGGGCAGTCCCCCTCAGCAAACCTCCAGCAATCTGCTTGTTCCCCCTGGTAGCTAGACCGGTTGCTCCAGGAGGAGGGCCCGCGAAAGGACCCCCTCCCTCATTGGGAGTAACCCCCTCTTCCTCTCCAAACTTGGGATTTCTTCCCTAGGGGTTTGCCCCCAGACTCTCTGGCGGGCACCATCTTATCTATGTACCCCCGACATCCACCTCATCCCAGGACATAGTGGGCCAGACGTGTATTTTGAACCTAAAACCCTGGTCATATTCCAACCATCCCTCACCCCCATATTTTAGGTATAGGCTGTGGATATATTCCTCACACGCGATCATTGCCAATGCATCCTGCTGGAATTTCTCTAGCGTAATGGACATATACATGCTAAATGCTGTGAGCCATTTGTGGATGGTGGGTTCCACCTTGGCTCTCTCCCTTTCCCTCTTCTTCTCCTCTTTCTCTGACAGGTCCCTCAGGCCCTCCCCTTTGGGTACCATCCCCACCAAGTCCAAAATGTCAAAAAACTCCTTCCTCCAAAGCTTTTCCTTAGTGGCCCATGGGATGTGCCATACCAAGGAGTTCACTGCCACTACGGACCGAAGCAACGCCTGGCATTGGTCTCCCATACTGGGTTATATTACCCCAAACTCCACCCTGCCCCAGATTGGATGGGGTTGTTGCAGCTGACTGCGCCCCTTGGATCTCCCCACTAAAAGTGTGGACCCCGGGGCCCTTGTCCCCAACATGCCAGCCCCTGTTGTGTTCCTGCAGGAGATGCTCCTACCAGCGGCAACTAGCTAACCCCCTAAGGGGCCAGCGCTGGGTAAAGCAACAGCCTGATACCGCCCTGCTGGAATTGCCCGCACCTGAGGCAAATGGCTAACCCCCCCTATGGGGCCTGCGTTGGGTAAGGCAAAAGCATGATACACCCCCATCCCAGGACACCCTGGACCCCGATTCAACCCTTGATGGTTTACTATTTCAACATTATTTTCCACACTCTTAACAGTACTTTCATTATTACACAATCCTTGACCCCGCCCACTTCTCCCCCATGCTTGCATGCACTGCATGAACATACCGTTCACCATCTCTACCCGGGTTCCATGCCTTCCTCGACTCGCTCCAAGGTCCTCACCGTTCGCCGAGCGCTCCGCTGAGCTGTTCTGGCTCCTTCGGCGCTGACCCATGTAGTCCTCTCCTGCTCCGCTGCTCCCGCTGACCACCGCACTCCTCTGCTGCCACGGACACCGACGCAGCTTCTCCCACATTGGCAGGCCTCAAATTACTTGATCCGCGATGGCTGCTCCTCTCCTGCACGGCGGCCTACGGCACCAGCACCGTGGCTTCGCGTCCGACTCCTCGCTGCGACTGCTGCTTCCTGGCTCCGCTCCTTCTTCTCAAGTCCTCAAGCAGCACTTTGTGACAAAAATGAAAACAAAACGAAGTTCCTCTACGTCCTCTGTGGCGGGCGTCCTACTACAGGGGCTGGATGCTTCCTGCAGTAGTACGCCCGCTAGTTACAAAGGGCTTCCCCCGCCCCTTTCTTTTGTCAGCCCTTCGTGGACTTCTGGACGCTTTGACGCTCTTTTGGCCGGTGCCCTCCCCCTTACACATGGGGGAGGGAGGAGGAGGAGGAACCTGCCCACGTTATCGGGGTGCCTCCTCCATTTTTGGATTCTCCGTCGTCACCTTCACTCTCCACACCACTCCCTTCAGACCGTGGATTTTATACGCATGGGCGCCGTCCCCATGGACTGGATCTTCCCCAGGGGTCTGCAGCTGGCATCCACGTTTGTCTCTTCCCTCAGACTGGCAGGCACCTACTACATTCCCCTCACCGGGAGTGGTTAATTGGTTGGCGTGTATCTCATTCTGTTCACGCACTGAGCGTTCAAGAGGCACGTCCGCCATCTTTGATTATTTCAAGGCATGCATGCAATCAGGGGCACGGGGGCTAGGTCCCACTGTGGGGGTCAGAGCTGCTCTTGTTCCCTGCACGAGTCCCTCTTTGTTTGCAACTGTGGTGGTTAATGGGGCGTTGATGCAATGAGTCTTGGCCAGCTCGCCTCTCAGGTGAAACACAACACGCTTTAACTCTGGTAGATTGCATGCCGGCCCTCTCAGTGGTGTCTGCCATAGCCGGACACCACGGGTCGTTTCCCAAAGGACCCATTGACTTTTCCATGACTAGTGAAAAAAGCAGCTTCTTCCACAGCCTTATATATCGGGCTGGAAATGCAATGGACCCCTACTGGCCCCTACCATTGTTTGGGGGATGGAACCAGGTGTTCCTTCCCAGAACACCCCGAAGTCCAACATCACTCAGCATATGGTGGAGCCCAGTCCACGAGTCACCACCACACACACCCTCAAGGGCATAGAGGGTCTTTGTCACAGATAGAAGGCATATGCCAGCCATTAACCCCTGGGGTGAATGCCGGCATCCCGACAGCTAAGCAGGATTCTGGGCTCCTAGGCAACGTGCACCATTGTAGCCATGGACCCTGATGCCTGTCAGGATTCTGCCTGTGCTTACTCCCCTGTTCCATTCAGTGCCCCTGCCCCCTGGGCTCCACTCTTACCATCCCCCCACTCACCTGTCTTCCTCTGTATCCCTCATGGCCCCCTCCTGTGCGCCATATTCCGCTCACGCTCTCAATGCCGCTGTCCTTGCCGCATGACCACACTCTTCCCACAGCTCATCCCATGGTCAGGGAGGAAAAAGGGGTTCCACCCGCTAAGCGGCCAAGCTTACGTGTTACTCAGCAGCCAGTTCCCAGTTCCACACTCTTCTCTTATTGCAGGTGCAGACTCTCCCGCTACCATCCAGCCCCCATGGCAGAGTGCAAATAACAAAAGCACATAAGAGGCCTTGGTGCCCACAGCCCCTTGCAATATACTTCATGGTTTGCAAAGCAACTGCCAACATTGCAATGCCTGCTGTGCTGGCAGACAACGTTAGGGGGTAGATTGCACATCAACCTACAGTGCATGCAGGAAAGGACATGTCACTCCTTTGGCAAACCAGGTCAGTGCACCATTGTGCCGCGAGGCACTACCAAGAGCAAAGGAGCACTTTACAAATGACTTGTAACATAAAGATTTGTAATAAACTTGCCGTACAGCACTAGTTTGCTGCACATGCCTAGAGATCATCCACGATGACTAAGCATGAACTGCTTGCAAATGTACGTCTTCACGCGTCAGATGACCACCTGGCAAAGCTCTGCAGCGGCCCACCTCGCCAATCCCTGCTATGAGTAATGGTTCGACTGGAACCAGGGCCCTGAGCCCAGCGGAAGAGCACTGCCCGACCACCATTCTCGTTCCCCAGCTCCGTGTTTGCGAGTCACTGTGACATCAAACAATGTGGCGTTAGCACCAGTTTATAGTCATTCCATCGACAGCCAAAGCATCTAATGCCATACCATCAAAAAATGCATCTAATGCATTTTTTTCCTTTTTATTTTAATGGGGGGGTCCCTACCTCCAACACCCTGTTTTTTTTACCTTTAAAACCCACTTTTATTCAACTAAACCCTTTCCGGGAGCCCGAGTTAATGGCCCGATCGAAGTGAGGGCGATCAACAAGGACTCGGGCCGTTAACCTTGCCCACCCCGTTCCAGCCCTTGGAAAAGGGTGCTAACGCCATTAGCACGGCCTGGATGTACCCCAGAATACACCACAAGAGCCTGTGATTGTACCCGCTGATCTTCCTGCCAACAGCCCGGATATGTCTTAATACTTTGGGGGTAGATTCTTTCCTTAGGCTCAACCCACCAAGGCTCTCTCGTCCATTACTTGCGACTTGGTGATGATTGAAGGCGATTTCATAGATGCCTGAAGACTTGGCAGCCCCTTTGACCTCACTGCACCATACGGTCACCGGGAAACATCCTCAGTGCCTGGAGTTGAGATCTTTACATATTGTCTGGCATACTTCATTTCCCCCCTGCCATCATGCTGTAGTGACTGCAAGAGGAATGAGCACTATATAACACGCATTGGCAATGCCAACAGTTTTCTAGGCATGGGAAAGGCATTTGCCAGACACTGCCAGGTGGTATTTACTGACCATGGATGGTAGCAGCTGTGAAATGGTGTGAGTACCTGGGCATATAATAGCAGTGCCTGGCAAGTGCCTTAAGTGTATACACAAGCCTGAACTGTTGGCTTGGCCAATGCTTGTTTTTAACAGGACTTCAGTGAAGGACACGCAGAGTGCTTATAAACTGAGTGGTTGAAGACAGACCTGGCTAAGACTTTGCACCCGCAGCGCGTTTACTCCTCCAGTTAAGTTATTAACTCTCAGAAGACTGCTTTGAAAAAACACTGGCAGGCACTTAAAGCACAAAGTTTGACGGTAAGGCACCATAAAGTGAGCTCAAAGAGTTCCCATGTGGAGGTATTTTGGGCATGGAGGGGCAGGAAGTGTGTGGCCATGGGCATAGGGCCTGGCCATCAGCGGCCAATCGGTGGGTAAATAACAAACAACACCTACAAACTTTGTGTCTCTCCTCATATGCTATTTCTCCCTAGCTGTACTCTAATGCAATAGTTTATACTTTCGGGTGGTGCTTTACCGCCACCTAATAGCCAAAACTAAAAACAGCATATACAACAAAATAAATCAAATTGAAAAAGATTCCCCAAAAATTAAACCTCACCGACAACAGCACCCAAAAGTAAAAGAAGTATTTAAGTCTGATGACCTCATCTTGAACAATTTAACACTATAAAATATTAGCATGATATTTATTTCCTAAATCAAAAAAACGACCACGCAAGTTAGTAAAAAAATATACATATATATATATCCTTCCTGTCTGCAATAGAGAGGAAGAACGAGCAGCAGCGGCACCTGGGTATCTCGAATGATGCTTACGCTTTTGCCTGGTCCACTCCTCACCGAGTTCTTCGGTAGTTGTTAAGGTTCATGTGTTAAAATCGCAGCAAAAAGGCTGTTGGTTTGCCACTGCAATCCATGTAAAGGATGTGGGGGACAGCCCCGCAACCATTATACCATTTAAGAGGAGCGGGGGACACCCCCACATCCCCCGCTCCCCTTAAATGGTGTAATGGGGTACACCTTTAACGGGTTAAACCACAGCATTTGTGCCGCAGTTTTTTGTACAGGCGACATTCTTGCCGCAATTTTATCATTGCATACCGTTGTTAAGTGCCACTGAACATTTTAACAGGCTCGGACCAGCCTATAGGGCAATAGCCACATGGCCGAACCAAAAATGCAAAATGCTGGTATGGGCCAGTTTTTTTGCTCAATGTGGGCCGGTTTGAGGAGTTACTTCACTATGCGGCAAATAATTTTGACCAGTTTTGCTAAATAAATCATCTTTGCACAATTTTGCATCACATCCTATCCGAAAACTCCCCCTTTGGTCCTATTATAAATGTGTGACAAAAATAATTAATTGTCATTTGCAACTGTGGGCCACTTTTTCATTGGTGCCCGAGACAATTTTGTGGCCAGTCCGACCCTGGTTTTCAAGGGTTTGGGGTTGGCACGACAGCGCTACCTTTTTCATTGTAGAAGTCACAGAAAAGGGGCACCTCTATTTTTCATGAAAAAAGCCACATCAGCACAGAGATAATACTCTAAATACACCTAGCCAAGTGAGCTTACAATTATCAAAAGTTGCCAAGTTTGATCAACTGCACCCTGTAACGTTTTGTTGCAAATTTGCCATTTGTGAATGTGCAACATTTTTTGGTGCCCGGGTCGCTTTTTTGTCACAGTTGTCCCTGCATCTTCCTCCCTCTCCCCCTGCCTTCCTTTGTTCTTTTTGTGTGGGTGTGCCCTTTTTCCTGTATCTCACACCCTCTCCCCTCCTATACCAATCCCCGCCTCAGCCACCCACTATATTTGATTCTATTCCTTTCACTCGCGCTCTAGCCCCCATAGAGAGTTCAACTAACGGGGTAATTGTCGTGAAGCAGCGATAACCCGTGCATCCGTCCATTTGGACCCATTACATAGAGCTTATTCCACTTTACCCCCAGAAATCTGTAGAATGAGTCTTGTTTCTGTTTTTTGGCATAAAAGGCCGCAGATTTATTTTCCACATCATAAAAACCACATTGCACACATTAGTGGAAATAACTCAGAAGATGCAGCGACTGCTCTGTGTCCAACAACCTGCTTCCCCCTTTTCTTCCAAAAGTCCAGTGTAGGCCCAACTCTCCCAACCCTTTGCACCTGCGCCTCGCCTGCCCTGGCAGGTGTTCCTGAGTCTGTCTCTTGTGCTTGGTCGCCCAAACACCGCAACGCCACAGGTGGGTTACTGCCCACCGTGGCTCCCCCCTTTTTCTTCTCTTACATTTCTAGGATTTTTGTGCAGAGATTCCAGTAAAAACATCCATCCCCTTTGGTGACAAGTGCGCCCCATCCTTGAGATAATACTCTGGGGATTTCAAGTTAATCAGGCCGTGTCTGATCTGCCCAAATCCTGTGCCTCTGCAGAATTTGGCCATTGCACAATTCAACTTCCGCCTGGATCTCTCCACGGCTGCGTGATTATCCGCGCATCTCCATTCCAGTCTTGGGATTATCTCCGACCAGATGATTTCCGTTTCTCTCAGTTGTCCTGCCAGCTCCTGTAATGAGAACATCATTTCCCGCGTCAAAGCCCCCCTCCCCAGGCGTGTCAAATCATTACCTCCCAGATGTATGACCAATATGTCCGGCTTTTGCTGTTTCCCCAGCAGTTTGCGCACCTGCCCCTGCAGCTGTGCCCATTTCAATCCTGGCACCCTGTGCCACCCAATTCTCAACCCGTCAATTCCTCCTGCTCTGCAGTCCAGCTTGCCCCTGCCCTAGACACAAATGAGTGTCCTATTACCCAGACAGATCTCCTTCTCCTTCGGGCTGGTGCTAATGGGAAGAGAAGGCGGCATGTCAACCTTACAGTTTTTCCGGCCTGATGTAACTCTTAAAACACCCGCTTCTCCATCTCCCAATCTGCTTGATTTCCACATCCCACAGGCCCATGGCTGCGGCTGACGTGGCTGCCCCTATCTGGAATGAGTGTGTCCCGAACACTCCCCTTGTCTCCCCAATTCTCTCCAATGTTAGCTCCATAACCCTTCAAAATTGGAAGCGGCTCAGTGCAGATCCGTCCTGGCGAATGAGCAGTGGAGGCCCCCCTCCCAAGGGTGGTCTCTGCCTGAGAAAGCCCGACACGGCCCTGACTGGGCAGACTATGCTTCCCGTGATGGGTTGAAGAGCCACTGTGCATCATTTCCCCTCCTGATCTGTCTTTGATCTCCTTAAAAACAAGGTCAACCGCCCACCTGAACAGTGTACGTCCTGCAATTGTAAAGAAACCTGTTCCCTTGGCCCCCTTGTTCTCTGGTACCAGTTCGCTCACCCAGAATGCCCCAAAGAAAGCTAATGTGAAAGCCGCCCTGAACAACGACACTTCAAATCCACCATGGCAAACTTCCTCCAGGCAACCTACTAGTTTGTGCAGCTTGACTATGTCTATGGGCGTTCTTTCATCGCTCCTTGGCATTCCCTGCTTAGCCCAGCCCTTCATGGCCATTACAATGTAGTGCTCCTTTGTCGGGTCACCTTTCCCTCCATGTTTCGAATAATGGGCGATTGCTGCCAAGCGATAGACCATCCATGAACTGGTCTTCCCCTTGTGCCAGCCCCAACCCACAAAGGCCCTCACCGGCAGCTCCCTTTGCCCCTCCACCAATACCTCCTGCTGGAAAGCCAAGAACCGTTCCCAGCATGACTTGTATCTACTTGCCGTGCCTGGTGCTAGTGCTGTGTGGATCAGGGTTCTCAGATTGCCCAAATCATGTCCCACCACTGAGTTTCCAACGGCGTCATCACCTTGTCTGCTCCCGGACAACTCCCTCGTAATCTTTCCCACTGCAAACGAGAGAGAGCATCAGCCACCGTGTTTTTGACCCCAGGTATATGTCTTGCTCGCACCTCAATGTTGAGTGCCAGCATGCTTTTGTTGAGTTCCCTTAGTAACCGTAACACCCTTGTGTTGTTGGCTGACCCTTGATTTATGATCTGAACTACTGCCAGGTTGTCTGAACAGAGCAACACTTTTATATCTTTTAACGGCTCCGCCCAAAGTTTAAACGCTATCACTATGGGAAAGAGCTCAAGCAACGTGATGTCCCTGGTGATGCCTTGCTGGTGCCACTCCACTGGCCATGCCATGCCATACCATTTGGTGTCCAAAATGGCCCCAAACCGCAGGGCCCCCGATGAATCTGTGAATAGTTTGAGCCTGTCATTGCTGCTCCAGTCCCCTCTCCACAGTAGCACCCCATTAAATTTTTCCAAGAAATTGTCCCACATTCCCAGGTCCTCCTATACTTCAGGCCCCAACCTGACATGCTGTCCTGAATGTTGCAACCCCACAGTTTTGAGTTTGATGCTCCTTGCAAATACTTTACCCACCAGTATGACATTCCCTGCAAAATTGAGGTTACTTGCCAGCGACTGGAGTTCTTTCAGGGTCGTCTTCTTCTTACCCCTCAAACCTTTTATACTCTCCTTCAATTTCTTCACCTTGTCTTGCGGGAGCCTGCACTCCCCTTTGACTGTGTCAATTTCTATCCATAAGAACGTCAAGCAGGTCACTGGACCCATAGTTTTTTCTCTGCCTAGCGGAACCCCCATCACGTCCATCAGCCCCTGGAATGTACTCATGAGGGCCCCACACTCCTTGGACCCTTATTTGCCAATGAACAGAAAATCATCCAGGTAATGAACTACCGCCCCTACTCGACACTCCTGCTTGACTGTAAACTCCAGAAAAGTGCTAAATGCTTCGAAATATGAACAGGAAATGGCGCACCCCATAGGTAAACATGTATCATAGTAATACTGGTCCTGCACCTTGAACCCGAACAAATGTTGGCTTTCTTTTTAAATGGGCGACAACCGGAATGCCGACTCTATGTCGGCCTTCCCCATCAAGGCTCCCTTTCCCGCCGCCCTCACAACTTCCACTGCATCCTCAAAAGATGAATATTGCACTCGACACAGCTCCTCGGGTATGCCATCATTAACCGACTCCCCCTTTGGCAAAGAGAGGTGATGGATTAGACGATACTGTCCCTTCTCCTTCTTAGGGGCCAACCCCAATGGAGACACTACCAGATTCGCCATTGGTGGACACGTGAATGGACCCGCCACCCTACCCAACTTGACCTCTTTGTTTACTTTGCGTGCCACTACCTCAGGCATCCCCAGTGCTGACCTCAAATTAAGAGCCTCCTTGCCCTTCTTAACATCTGTGCAGGAGATCTTGAAACCCCACATGAAACCTTCCCACAGCATTTTTGCATCACCACAGTTGTGATAAGTATTTAACCAGGGAGTCATTGCTTGGAGGTTGACCGGTGTTGGCAGATCATTTTTAATCATCATTTTACACATCTTGGGGCGAGTCGCTATTAACATGTTGCTTTTAACCTCATTCTCTCTTGAGCTTATCCTTTGCCTTGGGGCTACTCCTATGTCTCCCCTCACTGGCTGAGGAGCTGCGGTCCCCGGTACCTCTACCCTGTGGGTGCCTACAGCGACGTGGTTTGCCAAAGGGGCAATCCCCTTCAGCATTAACCCTCCAGCAATCTGCTTGCTCCTCATGGTAGCTGGCTCTGCTGTTCCAGGAGGAGTGCCCGCGAAAGGACGCCCTCTCCCGACGGGCATATCCTCCCCTGCCCCTCCAAACATGAGGTTTTTCTCCTGAGGCTTTCTCTCCCCCTTATTCTGCGGGCACCATTTTGTCTGAGAAACCCCCAATGTCCATCTCATCCCAAGACAAAGCTGCCCATACCTACATTTTCAACCGAAAACCCCGATCATACTGTAACCATCCTCCCCCCCCTGTGCTTCAGATATAGGTCGTGTATATACTGTTCATAGGCAATCATTGACAGTGCATCCTGAGGATATTTCTCCATGATTGACAAATACACCCTGAACGCCTTTAACCAGTAATGTATGGATGGTTCCACCTTGGGTTTTTCCCTGTCCCTCTTCTCCTTCTCTTTTTCTGACAAGAACTTTATACCCTCCACTAGAGGTTCCATCCCCACGAAATCCAGGATTTCAATAAATTCTTTCCTCCACACTCTCTCCTTGGTGGCCCCTGGTTTGTGCCATGATAACAAGCTCACTGACATCCAGACTGGTGTGAAGCCTGGCATTGCCCTTCCATACCGTGTCATGTTAGGCCCCCATATTCCCTCTTGCACTCCATTACGATTGTTCACTGGGTTTGCCCCTGGCTCTGCAGACCCTTGCCCCACCAGGCTGGTGCCTGACCTGCCCCACTCTGTGCTGTGCCATCCTGGGTCACAGAGTCACCCCCCCTATGGAGTTGGAGTTGACCAGTGATGTGCCCTGCTGACCCTGAGTCCACTGCACCACCCCCCCCGGAAAATCCAGCGCTTGGAAGGTTACCTGACCACTGGTTGCCCCACACCCGACACACCGGAGCTGGTCAGATTGCATGGTAGCCCCCTGAGCCCCGCCCCCCTGACCCCAGAGACACCCCTCTCTGCTGAACTACCGCCACCTCGCTTGCAATTTGGTTGAAAGCATTCACATTACCACTTAATAATTGCCCATTGTCACCACTGCCCCATGCCTGCACACATTGCATTATCATACCTTTCACGGCCTCCAAGGATGCGGGCCCTTCTTCAGTCACCGCCACCGGTCTGGTTGCAGGTGTGCTGGGTGGGACCCGGTTCCCTGGTGCCTCCACAGGTGTAGATGCCGGTACGGCCACAATCACCTTGTCTTTCCTTTGCCTCTTGCCCCAGTTGCCCTGGGCGTCTTGCCATTCATAGCCTGCTCCTTGTTTGCTTTGGCCTTCTCTGTCATGGTTCTTTTTCTTTTTGTTTCTGGGGCCTCTTCCTCCACATCCTGCTCTTCTGTTCCTCCTTCCCTCTCCTGGACATTTGCATCTTCCTTGTCCGGGAACATTAAGGGGGAATCGGGCCTCTGACTGGGCCCGGCTTGCTCCTCTCTTGCTTGAGGAATCATGGCCTCCATCCAATTGGGCCCATGTTTGGCTGCAGCCTGCCTGGCCACTGCTATAAATGCCTCTAAATCCATGTTTTAACCGTCCCCAATCAATGCAGTCCACCACTTGCTGTTGTGGGCTTAGTTACCCTGCTCTTGTTCGGCTCTGCCAGTAGTCCTTTGCGCCCCTCCTTACTCAGCCAGCTGCCCATTTAGCACGGCTGCTCAGTGTGTCTTGTTTCCTTGTGTAGCTGCAGCTAGCTCTTATGGAATGTCCCTCCCCAGCACCTCACGTGCCTCTTCCTGTGATGCCCCGGGCGTGCGAGTCAAATGCCTGAGCCCACGGGCCAGTGCGGAATTTGTACCCGTGTCGAACACCCAGGTGGGCCCGGGCCCTGTCCTTGCCGCTCAGACCGCAGCTCAGGCGGGTGCCGTGTGCTCTCTCCCTAACTGTTGCCTCACCTGTTGGGCCGAGCCTAGCGCCTCCTCCGCTTTCCCCGACTCATTGCTGCGGGGGGGAGGTGTTCTCCTTCCTCCCGCTCTGCTGCTCCGCGCTCCTCCTCCGGTCCTTCGTCGCCTCTGCTCCGCTTCCGTTGGGCTGCTCCCGCTGTCCCGCTCCTCAGCCAGCTGCTCTCACTCTCACCGCCAGCTGCTCTTCCTGCTCGCGGATCCGCGGCTCCTGGCCCCTCAGCTGCGGCAGCTTTCCTTGCTCCTGCGGCGGCTACTGCTCCTTTTTGGGTCTCGGTCCGCTCCGCTCCTGGCCCCTCCTAGTCTCCGACCGAGACTCACGCAGATCCGAACACTGAGAGCAGCCAAACTCTTCACCATCTGCTTATCCGCTCCTAGTCTCTGAGACTGAGACTTACGCCGGCCAGCACTTCGGGGTGCAGAAAACGAAAACCTCTTGCTGGTAGTAGCGAAAACGAAATCCTCTTCCTGGTAGTAGCGGCGGGAGTCCTTCTGCCAAGGCTGGATGCTGCCTGCAGTAAGGAGCCCGCCCGTTATAAAGGGGTAGCTCTACCCATTTTCTTTGTAGCCCTTCGTGGGCTTTTCCAATTTCTGCCGCGCTTTCCGCAGCGCCTCCCCTTCGTCCCAGAGGGGGAAGGGGGAGGACAGGAGGAGGACACCGCCCAGGTTATCAGGGTGCCTCCTCCATTTTCTTTTTACTGTCGTCGTCACTGTCATAAACCCCCTTTCACGGATATGCATCGCAAGGACTGGTGTGACAGCTTCTTTCTCAGCTCACCCACCCGCCGGCCCCCCACCCTCTGTACCCCCAAACCTCCAGTGTTAGCAAGACGGTCGACAAATGTAAAGCTCTTCAGGATAGGGCTGAAATTGTCGAGGTGTGTAAAGTCCTGTTCGTAAACTTGAAGTTGCGCGAGAGCAGTCGTCTCGCTGGAGAGCCCTGGAGGAGAACCCGGAAGTGTGAGGGGCACGGGACTTGGTAGCGAGCTGTACTAATCACTCTGCCTAGACCAGCCAGAGATTAGGCTTCTAACACAAGATTGCAATGCACACACTTTCTGGAGAAGCCCAGATAACAGAAGGCCTTTATGATAAGGGTGTGACGGGCGCTGACTAAGCACTTCTTTTTTTTGTTTAAAAGGTCTTTATTAAAGTTAATGAAACATAGCTATAACATTAGTAAATAGTAGCAATTATGTAAGTAAAAAGACCAAGGTCGACCAACTTGATATTAGAAAAAAATACAGCTAGAACCAAGTCATAGGAGTGTACCCCAATGAACGTATCACATTTTTTAGCAGGACCAACAGGACGGACGCGAGGGAGCAGGGGGAATAAAATGAGAATAATATTTTAGTGGGAAGTGGCATCAATAGACAGGAAGTCCAGAAAAGTGTTCCACTTCAGTTCATGTTTACGCAAAAGACATGGGGAAGAGGCAATACTTATGTCTAATCTATGACTGTATGGCATTCTACCAGACTGTATGATTAATATGCTAAGTCACTATTGTGCACCGAAACGACAACGTTCGTGGCACCTGCCTGGCCTGCAATCATGCTGAACATGCGGATGACATTACTGTTTCTTCTTCTGTAGTGTGTGTTGAAATAATCCTTTAATAGACACATTCTGCATATCAATGTAGAACATCTGCTACTGTATAGAACAGAGGTCTGCAACCGTTGCCTCTCCAGATGTTTTGGACAACAAATAGAACCATCCTTATCCAGGATATCAATGCTGTGGTATCATGGGAGTTGTGGTTTATTCAACACATCTAGAGAACCACAGATTGCAGACCCCTGTTATAGAAGATGACGTAAAGTAGTAAAAAGACAAGTGGCGTATCTATGGTGAAAATCATGTACACAATGTGCCATGCACTGCCTAGACAAATGTTACTACCTATGTGTTCGCAACAGGGGACCTAATCATAAAAATGACACTACTGCCAATCAGCATGTGCCAGCATGTTTCAACCCACGGTGCATATTGGATCTTCATCAGGACACAGTGGCATTTAAGCCTTTGCAGGAGCTCAAACCTTCCTTGCAAAAAACTATAGCGCCTTCAATAGACAGCGATGTAATTGTATGCTGCTAGCACTTCATGTAACCGTATCCTTAAGTTAATGCGCCTAGATACCTCCGGGTTTAGGGCGCTATATAAGTACGAAAAATAAATAAATAAACCCATGCTCATCTGTGGCTGAAACCGAGTGCTACAGAGATGGCACTGTCACAGCAGTCACCTGGGATGTCCCAAATACAGGATGCTGCAATGATCCCGGAGAATACGGAATTCCAAATCTTTGCAAGTAGAATGGAATGTGATCCTTTGAAAAGATCGCCTTCCTGCACATCACTCTTTAGCCCGGCCTTTTGCTAACACTACATATTATTGTGTTGTTTTATATCTCTCTTTTCTCTGTCCATGGCCCTTTCCGCTGTCGGCTCTCTTCTTTCTTCAACACGTGCCTTCCACACCCTTGTTGGTCCTCGGTGGCTCTATCTCCGGTCCATTTGCTTCCTTGTTCTCCATCTTGTTTCTTTCGTCTCTCTGTTGCTTCCTTTATTGGTTGTTTTTTGTTCCTCTTTTGCACTCAACTTTTAACTTTCTGTCTGTCTCTCTTTGTCTCACTCCGATTCAGCTGTGGCAAAGTCCATCTCCTCTGAAAACCTAATAGAAGGGATCAACATCCTGATTGCAATCTTCATCCCAGTTGTCATCGTTGCCCTCATCATTGGCGGCATTTTCCTCTACTTCTCAAGGTAAGTGTTCATAGCGATTGCTTCCCGCCACTGTCTCCATACACCGGTACCACCTTGTAAAAGGATTCCAAATGTTCCTCCCGCATGATATGATAGGTTAGGTTATTTATAACGCATTTAATAACCAGAGGTTTCTAAGCACGGATGCGGGGATCGAACATGTGTTGCTCTGCGTCGTCTAGCTTCCAAGACGAGCATGTTGCCCCTGAGCTATCCTCCCGAGACATGGATTCACTGGGTGACTTGAAGATGTCCGTGTCATGGCCAAGGGTCATTGGAAGTTTAGTAAAGTTTTGTTCAGGGGGAGGGAAAGTTACAGAGGAGGGACAAAAAAGGGGTATGGTCCGTGCGGCAATGCCTTGCGGGCAATGTGCAGTAGAGAGTGTGGAGAGGGACACTGTTCCCAATTGTGAAGGAGGGTCACTCCATCCATTGCAGGCCAAAAACATGATCTGGCCACGTTATCCACTGGGCATGGGCGCAAGCCATTCTCAGTGGACGCAGCCTGATTGGTCACTATGTTCGGGGCATGGACAAAGGCTATGCCAAGTGAGCACTATATGAAGGGTCCTATATTAACACTTTCTTTGCGCTTTCCCTGAGCGCTGCACCAAGGAAGTGTCAGGCCAAGCTCCCACGAACCTTTTAGCTCAAACCGTCTATCTTGGGTCAAGTTTGGTATTATTTCCTGTACAAATAGTGGCAAACTCAAATATAGTCACTGAATGCCCTAACGAAAGGGCCACATGATTTAGAGTCACGTGGGCCTTTTAGTTATTTCCCATTTTGGAGTCTTATAGTAATACCCCTTGGGCAACACTGCATCCAGTTATGCGTGTTTGTGGAGGTAACCACCCACACACGAAAGCAGGCAGATTTCCCAATGATGGGTTTCTCAAACCATAATAGTGGGGGCACTTAAATATGTGGAATCCGGAAATACTGCATGGTGTACCATTGCTGCACCGTCACCAATGAGAATCATTGACACACAGGTCGTCCTCACAACATTCTCACTGCTGGATGCTTCTACTACACACATCTTTCCATCTAATACCTTGACTTGTGGCCAGGAGATCCCACGGCACCCACCTCCCTGCCTGTCGCTTGCTACTCAATGCAGTTAGAGTACGATCACATATCTCCTTACCATAGCGCCACGCTTTACTTAATGCTGGAGGACTCCAAATGCACACACCTCTATTTATTTTCCACCACTAATGCTATGCTCTGGTCTGGTGTTGTGACAGTGAACCGACCGCCCTTCATTCAAGGTGCTCTAATTCACACTATTGTTTTGTGTCCATTCTTCTCTTAGGCTGCAAGGCAAGACATTGCTCCGAATTCCTCTGACCGCCTCTCAGCCCTATGACCAGATCACTGTGGAGTCGGCGTTTGATAACCCAACATTCGAGTCTGGAGTAAGTAGTGAGCCCCTCCAGCTGCAAGACCTGGACCCTGCCACCTTGGCTGTGTCAACCTGATACTGGATGCTCCACCCTGCAAGCGCCATCCACGCTGGCATCTTCATCCCACACGCCAAAGCCATTGGTGTCAGCTCATTGATCGCCACATCATTCTGTACCCATAATCACCACTACTTGGCTGCATCTTCTCATCTGTCAATCATTTCACTCAGAAGTGGTGTGGTCACTAACCCATCAACCAGTCTCTTTGGGATCCTTCTGGTCCATGCCACTACCATCACCATCAGCTTCTACATTGGCATGAGTGCCACCGCCATCAACACCAGCTCCTACCGCATCAGTGTTATCAATGCTGCTATCAACGTCTGCTTCTTGAGGACCATTGTCATCAGAGCTACCATCGCCATTACCGTCTTCCCCAAAAGCAGTTACATCAGTGCTAACATCACCAAAGTCAACTTCTTGGCGGTCCCTTTCACCACTCCTGGTATCAGCAAGGTCATCATTTATAAAAGCAGTGCTGCCATAACCGATGCCATCGCCTAGGAAACCACTGGCATCAGCTTAGGGATTTCCCGTGTCATCGCAAAAGCCATTCTCACCAGTGCGGATATGATCAAATGCAGCTTTTTGCAGGACCATTGTTTAAAGCAGGTGCTCCTCCAACACTAGCCTACCCAATATTATTCTGAGCACTGCCTCCATCACCAGCCAAACCATCCTTACCAGAACCGTGATCCTGGCTGTCACTGCTGTCACTCCCACCGCCATGACCAGTAAACCCAGCACCCCTTTCATCACACCCATCCTCACCAGTCCTCTTTCAGGAAAAATGTTAGAATGGGGGAGTGGCATGCGCAAGAACATCTGGTGGCCCAGAGAACAAGGAAGACAGATGTGCAGGGCTATGGCATGAGAAAGAAAGAAAGGACTAGAGGGTAAGGTGAAAGGGCGATGTGTGGTTCAAAGGCAATGCTGTAGCACACAAAGAATAGCAAGTGGAGGAACACAGCGTGATCTGGCGATCGGGCAAGGGTGCATGGCTTCATGACATACTACAGGCCCAGCATATAGTAAACATATCACAGCATCCATGTTCCTAACGTTCTGTTGGTTTCTTTCCAGGAGACCAGAGAGTATGAAGTATCCATCTAGACAGCAACGCTGCGGGGAGGCCTCGTTTGACCGCCACCACCTGGAAGTGGAGGAGGAGGGAGGGAAGAAGGCGGAACCGTCTCACACTCTCCTGCAGGCTCTCCTTTTGATTGTGACCACCTAGCCACTTTCCTGACACACTGAGTCTCACCAGCAGCACTGCACTGTACATACTACCTTGGGACGGGACAGGACCCTTCTTGCTCCGGCTCCGCCTCCTGGTGTGAGGGCATACGGCAGCAGCCAGAATTGTGTGGTGACTTTGGAACTATTCCTTTCCTGTTGCAGCAGCTATGGTCCAGATACTTTTGGATCCTGCTTAAGGTGACGCCTCCTCTCCCACCATTTCTGGTCATGACAAAGCAGAGCCTGAAACCAACGACTCTTTTTCTCCTACGTCCCCCACCCTGACCCTGACCCTGGATCTACCCTCTTGGATTGCAACAAAATAAAAGTGCAGCGGGAGGACAAGGATAGGAGTTCTACAGAGTGCAAGTTGAAACAAAATGGAAGTGCAGATACTAGAGGAGGAGACATAGCTAGAGAGGAACTAGTTCTCGAGACATCCCTACGGTATGCGCGAGCCCGTGAAGGGAGGTATGGAAGCAATAACATTCTGCAAGGTGTGCATTGTTGTGCAGTTACCACCCAATACGCGTGTGTGCATCATGCACAGAGCAACAAGGTCAAGATCCTGAAGTGTGTTGGGAAGTGTCTCAGGGGGGAGGTCTTTATTTCTTCGGTTCAAATGGCAAAGTACATCTGCTGATTTCCAAACATCAGTGTTCTGGAGGACAATTGGGAGACTAAGCCCTTACATTCTTTGTACGTCCAACATCCACTCCATCTTTAGACATGGAAAAATAACCTAGGCCTGTGATGCACGGCCCCTTTGCACGTTTCTCGCAGTGCTGGACTGCCCTTTCATCCTTTGGCTTTACAGACTCCCTACCCGCGTACACAAGGAAAACGACACAACAGCAGACCCCAACCACCTACCAACATACAGGGACTCATTCATAAACCCATCCCTCCTCTCTCCCGGCTACAAGAAGGCAACATGAGCTCTGGATGTGCCAGCTCTCAAGGGCATGTGCTCTAAATGTGAAATAAGTAACTTTACTTGGAGAAGCCATTGGATGCAGTGTCTGAGCATACACTATTCATCCACAGAAGATCCAGCTGATAGGGAAGAAAGGCTCTTTATTCTACAGCAGTACCATGTCCTCTTATTGTCAGCAAAACAAACGACCAAGGATCCTGGAGTTAGAACATTTGAACTCACGAGAAACCCTATGTTGTCATTCTCCTGTACCCAGAATTGAAAATGTGTACCCTAGATTGTGGGTTGAACCTTTGCACTTTTAAGCCCTTTTGCCATATGATCTATCCTGTCCTCCTCACCAACAATGTTTAAATTAGATATAAAATGGGCTTGGTTTAAAAATGTTTCCTTGTAGATAGTCAGTGCTGGACACGTGACATGCTAACTGATAAAATGACCAGATGTGTAGACACAGAAGATCATCCAATGGGAGTATCATAAGCACGTAGCATCTTCAAATCATTACAGACCAAGAGATGAAAATCACAGTAAAGGATAGAATTTACCTATGATGACTCCACAGGATTTCCCAGACCATTAGAAGACAGATGACCTGGGCATAATGATTCCCTGTAACATGTTTGTGTGAAGAATCGTCACTGAAATAACTGTTTGCAGACTCGTCAATGACCCTCTACCAGAGATCTTACAAGCATTCTAAAAAGGAGGAAAACTCAGGCGATCACCAAGAGAAAAAAATAGTATATTTTTAAAAAGTGCAAGGATGTTATTTTCAACAAAACTGTTATTTCATGATATTGTTAACGTAACAAAATCTGAAATTCGAAAAAGAATAAAGAATCTTTCTTTCCTGTACAATTCCAGTGTGTCTGAATGGCACAGTGCCATTGGGATTTGAATATTGTATGAACTAACAGTTGAGTAAACTCTTGCGCCATCAGATGATACTGGGAATGTCCATTCACACTAAATTATTTACAGAACTTTCTTTTGACAGCAGACAATTAAAAAGAAGAAATACTAACAAGGCGCACATTCAAAAACACTCTATCTTCCCATAGTATTCTCTGGTTCACCATTCAAGGCACATTTTGTAATGTTTTGCTCCTTCTTTCCTTTCTCACACAGTCCCATGTTTTTGGCTGATTCTAATACTCACATAAAGTTTTACTTACCATTAAAACATCTGAGTGTTGATTTGACAGACTTCCTTATAATGGGCTAGAGTGATGACCCTTGAAACACAAATGGGTCCCCCTACAATGGGTTCCCCAATTACAAAGGAACTGTAGGCCTCCTTCCATTCCAGTGAAATGCATGCCATGACAGGGTTTGGTGAAATGTGCAGAAAAATTGTTGGGCTTTATAACTGGTCTGGTACTGTCATTTCCCTAGAAGCAGTGCCCGTTTTAGCATCATTGATGGTGGCAAGAAAAACCTACCTATTAAAGGCAACGATCTTTGACACAGGGCAACCAGGCAATTTGGAGCAATTGCAGGACTCCCCATTTTGACCAAGGGTCTGTAAAAATGGCTTTGTTTCTTGCATTTACATCTATCCAAAACACTTAGGAAAGACTGCTACAGTGACTAATTGAGATGGCCTTCTTGTTTTAGCAGGCTAGGGACAGAAACCTATTTTTGTTTTCCCAGGCCTGTTTGCAATCTTCAACACTGTTTTCTACGAGTTATTACATACCAGGCCGTCTTCAGGCAGAAGAATTGTGGACAAAGTCCTGTAGTGAATTTTATGTATTTTTACATTTTTGTATTAAGGTGTCATTTTGGTTAAATACAACTTTTGACAGTATCCAACTGAGAAACAAATCCCATTACTATAAAATACAATCATGTACACAATTAAAATCACATCTCACAATAAAATACAAACATTGTGCTCATTAGGGTGAATATATAAACGTATTACAAAAAAGAAACCTAAAATCATATCCAATATTTCATTTCCATAATCTGGATGCTGACTGATGTGTCAACAACAGTTGATCAGGGCAGATCTGGACAAGAACACATACACGAGGAGAATAAATCTACTCTGACTAGTTTTTAAATACAGTTAATGTGTATTTTTTTGTATAGCAATGTGATGTGTAAAACATACATGAGATACCATACCAGCAGCGTATAGTGAGTCTAAAACCATCCCTATATGACAAAAACAAAATTTCAACAGATCATATATTCAAAAACATCTGGTGATTTATAACAGAGCAACCTTGTATTGTCATGGGTTAGCAATGACACAATATATAAAGAACATACAGTTTCTTGTTGCCACTTTTGGCACACTAAAACAGATAATAATGTTGACACTGAAGTGTTTTGGCCTATTATATTACATTAGCTTCAATTATAATGGCCTTTTTCAGGAGGGGAGTGGTGAAAGCGATTCCTCATTGCCTGTGGTATGTATTGTGCTGCAGAAATAGAACACAGTGAGTCTGCAATGCCGCCACAATGTGCGCCATACATGCGTGGTGCTGGGTCAAAAAGTGAGTAAGTGTTCACTTTATGTCAATACTGATAAGAAATCCACCATATGCGTATGTCCCCGTGGTGTGATCATGAGTCCTCTAGACGCCCATGGAACAGTTCCTGGGAGCGTGGTGTATTGTAGAGGGCGAGTGGCGTTGGAATATCTAAGGTCCCTGCACCATCTCTGTTTATCGTAGAATTCACCGCCTCAAAGGTCGGCGTTCTCGTCTTTCCTGAAGTCTGCAGCCGCTGATTGATGTTACATTAAAACAGCAAGCATTAACATATAAAACCTCTAACAGGTTCATATCTTGCTCAAGACACTCCAGAATTTGTATCCAAATATGGTATAAGGTAAAGTTTAAAACAGTGCTAGTGCCAGAATATAAAAGACTCAAGGTCTCGTCTGATTGAAGGTTATCCAGTCTAAAAGTCAAATTGTGGTAACCCTTAAAATACAGATCCACCAGTTCAGCACAATCAGTTAAAAGACGTCTCTGCGTTTCCAATTTCCCATTGCAAATAATACATAGGCGATCTTGGTTGGGAATACTTTTCCAAGCACCAGTTCTCGACAGTGTTGGGAGAAGCTCAAGTCTTAAAAGCATGATGAACCTTCTCACCTTCCCATTGTACAAGTTCTTGAGATAGGTGCAAGGAGTATCTATAGGAAACTCTGCAATAGGCATTATATTTGCTTTGTCTACACAGTATCGACACGTTTTCATTTCTATCCTAAATTTTAGCCAATTATTTCAGCTTTTGTTCAAGCAACAACAAACCGATATCTCTATGAACTCTGAAACCAATTTCATCAAAAAACATCAGTTTTCCATTCCACCAACACTTTTAAGTCAAGGGATCAGTAAGGTAGGGCAACATAATTAGCAAGCATTGTATCTTTATCAGATTTTAATAAAATGTTCACATAAAACATTCCAGTGACAATTTTTGTTGGAGTGCTTAAATAAGTGATACCAAGTTCACATCAAACAGCTTCCAGAGGTGCAGTATTAGGCAACCCAAGAGCCCAACCCAAGAGCTCTACGCCACAGTCTTTCCTCTAATTTCTTTAGCCATTTTGTTTCGGAGTTGGTAAATATTTCCAAGTCATATAATATACTGGCAACTATATTGGAGTTGTATCATTTCACCATACCATCTATAGAAAGGCCACATTTGCCTCTAACAAAGTTGGAAATCGCGTGAATTTTTCCCCCCCACTTTTAGACAGATGCTATTCTCAAGGTGAATAAAATTAAGAGAATCTGATGTCAGCACACCTAAATAGGGGTACGAGTTCATTACCTCTATGACCTCATCAACTTCCCAAACAAATTTAGGGCGCTTCTTCTTTTTCCCACACACTTTCAACACTTTCAACACTTTTGTTTTCTGGTGATTGATGATGAGGCAATTTCTCTTAGAAACATTATGTAGAGCATCAATAATACTTTGAAGACCAATCTCTGTCCTATCTATAAAGAGGTTTTCGTCCAACACGAGGAGGGAAATTACAACAACCCTCCAACACATTACCCATGTCGGCCACGTAAAAGTTGTAAAGAATGGGGGGCCAACGGGCACCCTTTTTTAAGGCCACAGTTAGTACTCATCTTTTTACTAAACAGGCCCTCTTGGTTTAATCACAGCTGTACTACGGTATCAGTTGTAAGGAACCCATGGTGGCAACAGTAAAGACAGACACAAGTGATCACAGTTCAAAGGTGTTTATTAAACTGTATAAATGGGTGAGAAAAAGGCCCAATCTAAACCTAAATCTAAGATGGGAGCAAGCTATGACCATCAAATAATAATAAGACAGTCCTACTGGCGTCTTGTCAAATCAAAAGGGCCTTTACTAAAAAAAACAATATTGACAATCCTTACCACAATGCTACAACATAGTGTGGGGTAATGTTCACAAGAAAAGAAAGAAGTGTTCACAAAATGATAAGTCAGGATGTTAGGGCTGGGGTCTCCCATCCCCACATTTTTTGCACGGGACAAGGCAGGACTCTTGAGCACAGCACACTCCTGGGCTTCTCCAGCACAAGGTTACAGTTCCCTTCAGCGATATGAGGACCTTCGTCTCTTGCCTCCGAGGGCCGGATGTGTCAAATATAACAAAGCAAAAGTTCTTTTCAGTAATCTTTTACGTTGGGTGAAGAATCCTCACCCCTAAATCCCCCCTCCGATCGTCTTGAATGTAAGCCTCCCTCCGTCGGGTTCACAACGCCCTTTCAGTCAAAATATTTTCACCTGTAGTATTCACTAGTCTCAATGTCTTTTTAAACAACTTTTCACTGTGGACGTCCCTCAGCCGGGTTCACTCTTGTCAACACAATGTTCATGTGGTTATTGTGCTTCACCCCACCTTGCAGGCATCCATCAGCCGGGTTCATATTTGCCAAACAACACAATTCACTTGGGGTTTATCACAATGTGGGATTCCCATGGCTTTATCGAAGTACAGGATTCATCTCCCTTAGCTTTCTTCTTGACATCCCTCAGTCGGGTTCACATTGTCATTTTAACATAGTTCAAAAGAAAGTCACTCTAGACCCCTTAGGTTCTTCCCTTACCCAAGTCTGGATCTCAGCCCCCAGTCAGGCTTTCCCTTAAGACCTGAGTCAGGCTTTCTCTTAAGCCACCAGTCAGGATTTTCCTTAATCCCCCAGTCAGGCTTCACACAGTTCTATTGTCACATAAGGTTTCCCACCGTCGGGTTCAAACAGTGGCTCTTACGCCTTGGTTTCCCTCTGTCGGGCTCAAACCGCTTGGTCGTCCACTGTTTGTTGGGCCAGAGACTTTCAAGTGGGTGAGGACTTTTAATGGAACCCCAGCCTGACCACTCTGACCATTATTCCACTCTCATCATTCCCTTTTTGCGCTTTGCTCAGCTGGGCTCAAGCTGTACTGGTTTTCACCTTCGCCCCAATGCCTCTTGGGACTTGTAGTTGCTTTATATTTACTTAGGGGTTCCCTTTCTCGTACTCGAGTACCCCTTCTGTTTCACTCCCCCGTTCCAGTCACCCACACCCTTACCGGATTCCTCTCTTCATCCATCGTGAGACGTACTCAATTAACTCCCTTGGGGGGCAGGGGTCTGGTAGGAGGTCATGGTCTCACCACCTGCCCTGCCTGGACTTGGACTTTCTTTCACATGCCCTGGGGAAGCAGGCTTTGCAGCAAACACGACCAGCAGGTTGCAGTCTGCCTTCTTTAGCCCTGCGGGGTAAGGCTCTTTAGCTGTGGTGTAGCCCCACACAGGTATTCGCTCAGCACCTCGCCCTTCCTCCTCCTCCTCCTCTGGGCCCTCTCCACGGCTTCCTCTACTCCCTCCTGCTTCTTGGTGTGCTTAGGTCTGTGGTAGGGATCCTCTGCCGGACTCAGCCTTGCAGCCTGCTCCCTCTGCTCCGAAGAGCAACTAACTGCCTTCTCTCTCTTTGCAGGCACCTTTTAAACAGCTTTGTGAAATTAACAGGCTGCAGGTGTGTTGTTAGGGTTGGGCCTGCCTGACTCTGCCTGCACTCATTAATTTGACAAAATGGCGGTCGTCCGTAGGAGTCAATGGCCCAGGGATTCCCATGGGTAATCCTCATTCCTCCTTGATGCTTCATCTTCTTCTTCTTAGTACTTGGAGGGCAGATTGAATTAAGGGAATTCTAGGAAATGTAGTGAGTTGTGGATCTTGGGAAAAAGTCAGTTGAATTATAAAAAGATTTGTCAACAAAAAAACAGGGATTATTGTAGCATTTCACCGAAGAGGAGGGCAAGTATTTGTCAGAAAGGGGAGAACAGGTGTATCGTGGGGCATTAATGTGTTTTCTCCTGCCTTTTCTTAAAGGAAAGTACTGGGGTAGGATGGGACTGTGGTGGCAATATCCCATAAAGACTTAGGGGTTGTCGGGTAGGGGTGTATAAAAAAGGGGCTACAGCGTCTCACCGAGGGCGTTGCTTCCGCGGGCCCCAAGGGCCCCTTGTCCACGTGATCTTCCCTCGCTTGTCCGCACCCAGGGTTGGAATCCAAGCGCGATGGCTCTCCTCTGGCCACCTGAACATAGGATCCCCGGGGCCTACCAGTGAGAACACCCTGAGGTTTATCACACAGTGTACAGCTCTTTTACAAAATGAAGATTAATAGGGTTAAGATTTCATTGAATCAATTTAGACCACAACAGATTTCGATCGACTGTGTCAAATGCAGCTTTATAATCAATGAAACAAACAAAAAGTGTTCCTTCTTTATTATATAAACGTGTGCGGTTCAGGTACACAAAGGTCCACAAATTATTTGGAGTTCTCAATCCTTGTCTAAACCCAGATTGTTAATAATTATTTTTCCTTAACCAGTTATTTATCTCAATCAACAAAAATTGTGAGGAAGATTTAGAACAGGCATCTACCTTGGCTAGAAGATGATAGTTATTCGGTTATCCAGCAATACCTTTTAATGAATTGGGATCAAGATAGAGGCCTTCCAGCTTTCAGGGATATTGCAAGTAGTTCTAATGATTAAGAATAATATCTCTAAGAGTGTCGCCCCTCTTTTTACGTCTTTCTTAATTACTAAATTAGGGATAGCATCAGGGCCAGGAGTTCCCAAAGGTTTTATTTCTTCTTTCATTAGGTGAAGATTTTCACTGGTAACTAGTAGTTTCTCTTTATCCAGCTTATAATTGGCCTTATCCAGCCTTTCTGGATTCTATTTCTTTATAGTAAAACTTACTAACATGTTGAATCCATAATGCTGCAGATATTCCATTAAATTCTTTTTTTTCTATGTTATTTAGGAAATAAGACTTAAATAGGTTCCAAAATATATTTGAATCCAAATTACAAAGGGCATTGTATATTGATACCCTATGGCGCCTAATTGTATTTTTATATCTGGTTCTGAGCTTAGTGATCACTTTTTGTTGATTAGCGTATCCAATCTCCCCTTTAAGAGCATTTTTTATGTCTCATTTTAACCATTTTCCCCCAGCAATAAATGGATCAAATCCTCCGTTATTCATTATGGTCAAGACTAAACATCTTTTTTGCACAGATTCAATGTAAAGTTTCGCTGATTCCAACGTAGTTTCATACTTCTTTGTGTTCAGCCTATCAGTCATCAACGCTTTACTTAATACATTGTGTATATAAAGGTTAAACTTGCCCATATTGGAACCAGACCAATACATCTTATTACCTCTGTTATTCAATCTTGTAATTCTCCAGATAAAACTTGTGGTATTTTCTTTTCTTTGTGCCTCTAAAGAGTAAACTGCGTAACCACATGATAACTTAACATTGTCGAAACCAAGTTTTACTTGCCGATCAAGGGAAAAATAGAATCAGGAAAGAATATATAGTCTAACCAAGAACAGGAAGAGCCATTAGTCCATGTGACAAATAAATAAATAATTGTAATAAGCAATGGGTATTAATAGCTACTGACCAAGGAGCCACCTTTCTATGACCATCCTTCAAACCTAATTGGTTAAAAACCTTTGGGAGTTCTTGTAATTCAGGTTTCATCGTATGATCAAATCTCTTAAAATTTAGATCTCCCAGTATTATAAATAGGGCTTTGCAGTTATTTTCTTTCCAATCATATGAAACTATTTCCGCTGCTTTTATAATCTTCTTTAGTAAGATTGTCACCCAGAGGGTTATAGATATTAAGTCACAAAATTATTGGCCTCTCCACTCGATTCAAAGTATCAACAACAGTTGAAGGCAGCAAATAAGGCATTGGCTTTAACATTTTGTATTCTGTCAATTGCAAGTGAGATCTGGCACCTAATAACAGGCCTCCAAAAGGCATACCCTTGAGGTTCTTATTTGCTAATCTCTGAAGAATATGATAACCATCGAGCAAAATGTGTTGACTAACAAGGTTTCTTGAAGAGCAACAACCTCTACCACTAAGAGAAAGGAAAGGCCTACAGGCCTGCAGTGATTTTTCTCCTTCTTGACTAATTGGTGCATGCAGATTTGGAGTCTATAGGTTGACAGCCCACATCTCTAGGTGCGTGGTTCCCCAAGCATCATCATGGGCATCAAACATTTGTACAGGACCACAGGCTGAACCTCCATTCTGACGCTGATGATATGACTGGTGTGCAGGAAGAGGGACACAGTTAAATATTAGATAACTACTTAAAATCGATATGAAAAAGAGAAGCTGCTCAAAATATTAGGTGGAAAAATAAACATTTATAAGATGGACACCGGGGGAAGAGTAATGATGGAGCCAGATATAATATTGTCATGTACGGTTAGTTGAGAGTAAGAGATTAAAGAAGACGTTTAAACAAAGTTGAAATTACAGTTTGTTTTCAATTTTCTTAACCCTGACATTCCACAGTTTCAACTTTCTTGTATTTATAATGTTTTAGCAGTTCTATCATTCATGTTTTGACCTTTTCTTTCAAGCTATACAGCATTTTCTTTTTAGAAGCCACTGTGAAAAAGTCAACTGGCTGGCTCTAAACGTGTGTGCGTGTGTGGGCGACTCTGGGGCTGGGATCCACCATCTGATGCATATTCTGGGTGTGAAATGGGGAGGATTCCCTATCCCGCCCCCCAACACTGGGCACCATGGGCAGGGGATTGTGATAGTTGTACTACTCTGGTTACTGGCCGTTTACAAATCATGCCAAACATGACATGGCAGTTTCCATGGCTCACTCTTCAGCGGAGTCGCAAATTCAACATTTAGAAGAGAATAAATGTACCCATTTTTAAGCAAAGCATGGTGTAGAGTGTAGAAGGTGCAGGATGAAGAGTTGCAGAAAGAAGTGCAGTTACTGATGGAGGTGTGCAGAGAGTTGAAGTTTTTAGTAAAAAGAAATCATACAAAAAAAGAGCAAATGTGGCTTCAAATCTAGGGCTGGTCGCTGTATGCTTTTCCACGACCTCCTACGGACTCCCACCTCTCTAGCCAAGGCACCAATACTCTCAAAAGCTCTTTACAAATACTGTATAACTACAGCCAGGGTACCCCTACTGTCTTAGTTGGCTCTACTATACAAGACCTTATCTATCGAACTCTTGCAAAACAAAAGAGGTGATGGCTGAAAGGTTTTGAATACATTCTAAGCTCTGGCATTGCTCTGGGCAACCCCCCATACCATTGTTCTTCACCTGCCAAGCCATTACAAAAGGGGAAAGACCATATGCAAATCAGGATTCATCCCACCCCAAAAGGGGCAGTCTAGCCAAACTGCTGGGTCACATCCCTTCTGTATGAGACCACAAGCATCCCCAAACATGTTTTTGGCCTTGTTGGGTCTCATCAGCGAGGAGTAGCTTGAGTCTCTAAGCCCAGCCATTAACTCTATTGTTTTGCGTAAGTCACGCCAAGTGGGACGGGTACGCCCAGACGTCGGTCCCACCCTGGCTGGGCCTAGAGACCTAGAGAAAGTGTGCCCACAGACAGCTAAAATAACAGAGCTAAGTGGTGGAGCCATATCCCCAGGTATGATTAGCTAATGTTTCAGCTAGGCTGAGAGTGAGACAGGCTTGGACAAGCAGATCAGCCCTGAGGGACAGGGAAGAATAGTAGTGCCTAGCCCAGCAAACGAGGAACCCCTAGGACTTTCTCACCTCAGAGATATAGTGGGAACCACTAAGGAACAGCTTGGAGCTCCAACAAGAATGCTGGCCCCATCTGAAGAACACTGCCCAGCCTGTGGCCACTGAAGGAAACCCACCAGAAGATATGGACACTTTCCAGCCACACAGAGTGGTATTCAAAAGGCTGCGCATGACACCAGGGAGAGACCCGTAGAATCCTGTCTTTGGGACACATTGTCAAGAAGACTTTATTATATTGTCTATCGTCTCTACTCCAATGGAAGCAACAGAACACGACCCTAGGTACTCCCCTTGTCAGAAGGGAGAAGCAATCGGAACCAGGATACTGGGAAGGCTGTTATGGCAGGACTTAGCTATTCTAGAGGAAAAAACCTCAGAAGAGTCTTTCTTGTGTTTTATCACTTGCTCAGAAATATCTAAGGGCTTTGGGGTGCTCAAACCAGACAGAGGGGAATGGAGAGAAATATCTGAGAGGCTACTCTATGTAGTGCACGAGGAAGCTGTCCCTACTCTACCTGAGTTCTTTCTTGTGAAAACCTAAATAAAAGTGTTATGTTTAAACTAGTATCCCTCCTGTCTTGGAGTGTTTCTCATATATCCAGGTGACACTCTGCTTACTTCTCATCCAGTATTGGATGAAGAAGAGCTGGTTCCAGTTTTACAAAGTTAAAACTCAAATCAACACTTTCAATTTGGCAAGCACCACTAATTAGAGTGGAGGTCAGCAAGCTCTTCCTTCCTATTCTCATGTAGAGGATTATACCACAGTATTAGGTTGAAATGCGTTCTATGTTACTAGGCAAGGCTCTCCTCCTGATACTCTGCATAATTATGTGCTTTAGTATTGTTTCATCATCAGCCAGAAAATAATTCTTGTGTTAAATTCAAAGGACAACTGTAGGTCAAATAACTTTATTTCAGACACAATTTATCCATAAATGGGTACACATCCACAACAATAAATATACAGAAAAAAATCATCATTGAAAATCAGCCAATGAATGTAATTTCAAAAACAATATCATGCAATCGACCAACACACATTTGAAAAGAGGCACAATCTAAACAATTTCATTAGAAACTCCCTCTTCTTAAGTTCTCTTCGAAGGTAGGACAGCATGGTCCATGGCACAAGTTAAAAGTATAAAGTGCATAGCAAGTCTACATTGTGTAAAGTGCAGTTGACGTAGCAAGACTTTTGAGGTACGTTTCCTAATATGAGTGTACGATGGACAAAAAAATAGAAAATGCATCAGATCTTCATTGCACAGTAAGCAGGAAACATCTCTCTCTATGCCATTACTGACCAGGTACCACTTCCCTGTAACTGCCTTAAGTGGCAACAGGTTAAGCCGTGCCCTCGTTTTAAGGGTACGTTCATATTTGAATTTAGTCCAGGGCGAGTAGTCTCCCATTCTGTCAATGGCTAAAATAATGTGTGCCCGGTTTGTGGGTTTGGACACTTCCTTCGGCTTGCAATCCATCTGTAGCTGTAAAGTATGCCTGAGAAATAAGTAACATGTGTTGTGAACCAGAAGGGTCATGTTATATGCATGTTTATTCAAATAAAAAGAGAAATGCCTGGCTGGCTTTATCACTATGAAATTCCTGAGTCCAAATTCCTAAGTACTAACTGGCCCTACCACTTCAGAAAAATGAAAAGGATGCTTACATAACAGCCTTATGACTGGCCCGGGCTCTTGCAGGATTTATCTCAGTCGCAAAGTTCTGTTAGGCCATTTCTACAAAGTATCCAGTCCTTATGTATAGTTATTTGATTAAAATATAAGTACCTTTTATACATTTCGTACTTCCCCCTCTCTTGAAACAAAAGTCAATTCTTCTTGCTTTTTATAATTCGCTGTTTACCACTGGTTAACTCCCTCCAGGTACAATGCAGCTTTTACTAGAAGTAAAAATCCCTCCAGGATTACTTTTGCATTCTCCTTTATCCCACCTCTTTCAGCACTGGGGCTTCCCCCAAAGTCCTGCGGCTTTGTGGTAGGATTGTGGCCTTTCAATTCAAACATCTTTGTAGGTTTATTAACTTCCCAAGCCTGGATACAAATCGCACATCTTCCTTTGACTCCCTGGTCCACAGGATGTGTGTCCACATAGTTCTCTTACTTTCTGAAACTGATCCCAGCTTCCCCGGCCTTCACAGATAATGTTTGTGTTTTTTCCAATCTATTTACATGGGGCTGCACACCCATTGCATGCTTTCAGGCTTTCACGGCTTCCCTGTCTCTCTCCATTCACAGTTCTTACTCTGTACATGTACGTCATCATGATTTAAAAAAGGAGTGTACTTCGTCGTTTAAGGCAGCCCTCAGATAACAGTCTGCATTTCCTAAAGCCAATAGGGTGGATGGAGGATTGCTGGTACTTGTAGTACCAAACTGAGAACACTCAGTTCTTTCCAGTCTCATGTATGCAGACAGTGTAGTCCTTTCAGGGAGGTCCTCATTGGGCTGGGAGAGCGTGTCCTCTAAAGGGGAGTCACTCCCAGTGAGGCCCCACTTGCCCAGACCCTTAGAGAGTGTCTTGGGGAGTAGGACCACCTCTCTAACCTCACAAGGGGTGGCTCATCTCTGGGGAGAAGGGACGAACCGTCTAGATTTGTCCCACAGGTCACTGAAGCATGAAGTTACATTTGCACGGGCAAGATGGTTTTTCACAAAAGAGATTCAAGGAATCATTACGAGTTTGGTGGTATTCCAGTGGCAAATCCGCTGGAATACCACCAAACGGAATTACCATTACCGCCACTTGGTCCTGTGGGTTTACCACAGGATTACAAGTGGTGGTAGGCAGTGGAATTTGTTATTTTATGGCATCCTTAGGACTCATTGGGGAGTTTTTGTGGTATTACCACCGGTGGAATTACCGGCATGAAGCTGGAGGCAGAGCCTCCACTTTCCCTCCAAAAATCTTTGGAATGACCACTCAGTATGCCTCATTATGACTCCGGCAGTAGCAGTGCTAGTAAAACCGGCAGGCCGCCGCCGAACCCGTAGTGAATTACCTGCACCGGACTTGTCAGATTTACTGGGGCATTACACCCCCGTTGGTCCGGTAAATCCGGCACCTGCAATTCTGTTAATCCCCATTCCCATGCAGTCCAATAGGACTCCACGGGAATGGGGACCGCGGAAACACAGGCACCATGTCGTAATGGTGCCAGTGTTTCCGTGCATCTCTGCGGCCGGGTGCCGTACTGCCTTCCAGGTCATACCTTGCGGGTCGGTACGGCACCCGCCCGTAAAACTTGTAGTTTGCTGTTCTGGAAAACTGTCCCGATTTGGTTTTACCGGCACCGTTAATTCCGGACCGGCAAACTTATAATGAGGGCCAGTAATTCCACCTGTGTAATTTGACGGTGCAGGAAAAATGGATGTAACGCAATTAGCCCCACTTTTTTCCCACACCACCAAACTTGTAATGAGGCCCTTAGTTCCTAAGGCAAAAATACAAGATACAATTTGGCATTTGAGTGTCACCTTCCCATTTGTACAGGTCCTTAGCCATAGTTTCACTGGCTCCTGCCCTAGCTCGTCTTCAAGATAAACCATTCCAAGCTCTATGTGAATGGCAATAGAAGGGGCCGAATTAGGAAGACCAAGTAATTCTTTAATTAAAACAGTTTTCCTTTGTTTGAAGATTGGTTCTATATCTCTATTGCCCAAAGACCAGGACCAGATGTTGCTATAGCTTTAGCCTTGTCCAAATACATTTTCAGCAATGTACCAACACACTGGTTTTTAAAGGCCTTGGTACATCAGAACACACTACCCAAGGCCTGGGCCATTTTCAATTTCTGATTTTCTATGTATTTTATACCTCTCAGTGTTGATTTAAATGTAATACCCAAATGATCAAAATTAGTATCACCACCTATACTAAATGGTGGGAGTTTTGGGTGCTTGCGGGGCGGATGACATACGAGAATGTCTGATTTCATAGCATTAATTGATAAGTCCAAGGTGCCCATGAACTCCACTTATGCGTTTATTCAATTCTGGAGGCAACGTGGTGTTCTAGCAATAAGGACTGTTTTGTCTTCGTATGTTAAAACAGGTGGAGCCATTTCCCCCGAATATGGGTACGTCTGCCTTCATTTCCACTAAATATTGTGTAAAATATATATATTTATATATAGTTTATTTGTATTTGTTTATAACAAACCTTTACAAAATTCACAAATCCTCAGAAGTATCAAGATAACAACAAAAACATACAATATTTCACTTGTCATAACAATTCGACATAATACAAACATTTAAAAAATAGTTAAAGAAAATTGAAACACTAGTCAACCGAGATTACATTAAATATTTTAATTTCATACATTTAAAACCCTGTAAAACACACATACCACCAACCTCTAGCCATCACCCTAACAACCTTTGTTCAGTACTTCCAATCTCAAAATACGTAAAAATCCCGACAATGCAAGGCCAACTGAGGTTGGGTGTGCCATTGGACATCTGTTCCAGATAAAATCCTCATACATACAGTTTAGATATATATATATATATATACATATAGTTTGCTAAGATAAAACATTCTCAGTGAACAAAGTGCAACACAATCGATCAGACAAAAGGCCTCATTCTTATCAATCATTGTGCGCCTAAGTGATACCTCCTTAGTATACAACAGATTCCACCTGAAACGTATAATCATGTGTCTGTGGCGACAGTCCGGGAATAGATTCCAATAACATGCAATGGAGCCTCTCTTTTTGTGTTCCAGAGATACATGGGCCAGGGAGGCCAAGTCATGAATTGAGTCCACTGTATTTGACCGGTCCAATTGTAGCAATGTGATTTTCACTTTCATCGGATGGGACTCCAGTTGATTCAAATTGCAACGATTGTGTCAAGTGTTTCCTTACAGTGCTCACACATTTCATGAAGAATGTTGTCCTTACTGGCAATCATTTTCAAATTCTGCACGCGGGATCATCATTTAAATGCAAACCAAGCCGTCTCCATCTCACCTTGACTTGAAGGGAAGAAATTCCCAGTTTGTACCGAATAGCAGCAAGAGGAACAGAATTCCGTACTCCCAAACCCCTTCTCCAAACAATTGCCTCCATTCTGTCCAAGTGACTAAACACCCAGGGTTCCCATAGTTCCAGGCCATACATCATTTTCGGAGTTGCTTTGCTCTCATAGAAATTTAAGACGGGCTTGGGTGAAAAGCGTCCATATTTCTTATTAATGTTAACCATCTGATGGGATGAAAACCTCACTTTCCAGTCAAGAGCGGCAATAATCGGTGTCCTCTGTGTTGACACGTGATCATGAAACCCAAATATGTCACACTCAGCTCCCTGGTTAGTGCAGTCTGATCTAAAATATGTTTTTGCATGCATCACTTTCTACCTTTAGAGAATAATTCAACAATGCTTATCTTGTTCGGATGGATTAGCAAGCCATTATCCCCAGCAAAACCTCAAATGCCTTCACAAGGCGCTGAAGAACGATACACGCTCTATCAAACAGAAGGACATGATCTGCGGATGTGATCCATGGTCTCTTAAGGGATCCAATATTTGGAGATATGAAAGCAGTAGCTGGTCACATCGGGCACATATAAATAGAAAAGGCAGGGAACCAATACGCATCCCTGCCTGTGTCCAATCTTAGTGTCAATTCTGCAAGACAGAGCCCCCTCTTTGTTCAATCTGGCTCGTCTTCCCGAGTCGTCAGGTTCACCAGACCTTCCGGGAGCACCTAATTGGGCAACCTGGCCCATAGGCTAGAGCAATCAACTCTGTCAAACGCAGCTGATAGATCAATTGATGCCGCCTGTTTCTGACCCTGTTCATCCGCCCATGCCTGTTCATGGATGTATCAGACTACTAAACCGTTGAGGTTTGTCCCATGACCTTATAGGAAGCTGGTTTGTAGCACGTTCAGCCTCCCTTTGGACTCAACCCAATCCCCCAAATGTATTAGTAAAAGGGGATGCAAAGGCTTTACTACCCACATCCACCAGTGCAATGGGATGGTAGTTCTTAGTGTCAGTCTTCTATATATGTATTATTATTATTAAATTATTATATGTAAACATGGACAACTACTCAATGGCATTTATGATTTTGATTAACACAAGGCTGGACTACTGCATTGCACAATATTTCAGGCTGCCCAAAAAAGCCCCCAGATGCATACGCTACAGACATTCCAAAATGCAGCAATGCATCTAGATATAGGACTGAAAAATAGCAACCACACATTGGTTACTCCCATAACACTTAACTAGAAGCTAGGATGGCTAAATCTCCTGCATTTTGCAGGACTACCCCGATTTCAGCTACTGAGTCGGTCGTCCCGCACACAGCCTGTCCGGGACAGGTTAAAGCCCTGACGTTGTTCCTTGGACACAGGATCAGCTCTTGAAAGGTCTTCCCAGCTCCGACGTCACACTTTATTGAGTTTCATAGTTCACTAAAATGGGCAGCACATCCACTTGCCTTGAGGGTATGCTTTGTGTAAACAAAGCACTACAATAAAAGACAGAGGTTGATAGTCCAGACTCAGGGGTACCGGGGAAAGACTATTGTCCTTTAAGAGTTGTGAGTGATATAAACTGAAGGGGAGTATAACGTTGCATGCTGTGTGGAATAATGACTCAAGCAGGTTCACTCATATTGCTTTGCATTTTCTTTCAGTGCAAACAGTTTTAGAACCTAAATCAGATGTGTTGAGGCTCACATAACTTTAAAGGCTGCTACTGTAAACTTGCACTCAGTATGGGAAAAACAAAGCTATAACGGTCAGATAGCACAGGAGTAGAGCTCGCTTTGACATCCGTGCAGAGCCTGCTAACGCAGGTTCGAATCCTGACAGCACCAAACTCAGCTGTTCATCCTTCCAAGGCCGATAAATGAGCACCACACACCGTGGGTAATAATAAGTAGCGCTCAGATGCCTGAGAGTTCGTAGAGCTATATAAATGCAAATTATAATTATAACCATTCTTTCTGCTCGACACATTTCTATAACAAAACATATGCAAGTTTAGTTTCTTACATGATTTGTGTACTTTTCAAAGCACTAATGATTATTTCATCTCTTGAAACACACACCTGCAAACATGGGTATATGAAATATATCTGGGAAAATATGTGGTTAAGTACTGGGCAAAAAACCTGGTTTCACCACTTAAGCCACGGGTGTGATCCTGTGCAAAATCATTTAGGCTCACTGTGCCCGAGCTGCCAAAATTGGCAGCCTCTAGAAGTGATTTAGTTTGCAGCCTTTGCTATTAAAACATCATCATGGTTTACTGAACTATAGATTTGTTACACAATAATAGTGAACATTTACATATTGCACATCACAATGTTATTTATCTTTTGACTTACACATGGAAACCTATTTCAGTGTCATTAGCAACAATGCCCTAGAGTCTCAAAGACCCATGAAACTGTTCTTTTTTATGAGGTTTATTCTGATGATGATAATATATATCCAAATGAGGGGATCTGTGTGTCTTTTGCACTTATGGCCTCTGGAATCCCAAGGCAGGCCTTCAGGAGAAATCTAACTGGTCAGTGCCGTGTATGCATAACAGTCCTGCAGTTGTGTTGTTTGTTGTGCTGTTTTTGTGTTAAAATGCCTTTTGTCACTAAAGTAACCATAAACGCGGATAGGGAGGCGGAAAAGAGGGGCGCAAATGACACCTTGTACAACCATGGGTGCCACTATGCTTCCGATAGCCCCCACATCTGAAGTGTCCTGTTAAGCCATTTTCTAAAGGAGGCCACTCTAGTAGAAGCCTTTTCAACACAGCGCCATATTCAAGGAACTGAACCTATTGTTTAGATGACTAACTATACACCCTCCAGAATACCAAAATATACTGGGGCAGAAAGATCAGGGACACATAATTGGGTAAAAATCTAAAAGACTGTGAGTCTCAACGTTTTATGGAACCAGAATGTGGCAAGCAAACTGCTCATCCCAATCTCTGCACTGGACTCTGGCAAATCCTCCTACTTCACAAATCTAATCTCCTCCCTACACAATCACCCTGTACATTTTCATGTACCCTCCAATCTTTGCTCACCTCCCAAGCCAAAATCCATTAGCTCATCTCTTTCTACAAATAACTACTTACTACATTTCCTCTAAACTCTCAAATTCATGAGACTCTCACAGCCCTCCTCTCTCTCCCTCCCAAATTCTTCCTCTGTCAACCATCTCTCCCTTTGACCTCCTTTAGTCTCGAATGTTTCTCCCCTAACTCTCCTCTTCAATTAGCACCCATCCTTCGCAGTGCCAAACCACCTTGCGCTCCTATCGACCCTTTTACTCCCCAAATTGTCAAAGACTTAGAGCCTCATCCTGAGTTGTGCAGTAACACGGCACAAATTGCACCGGGATACCGCCCAATGCAATTAGCATTACAGCAACTCGGTCCAGGGACCCAATGGTGTTTGGGGACGCTATTGCTGCTGGTGGTAATAGCGCCATAAACGGCCTTGAAGCCGGTGCATTCACCTCCAGTTAAGAGCTGGAGGTGAATGCCCTGGATCACGGGATTGGGCAGAGCAGTAAATGCGGCAATAATAGTGTTACTGCTACATTTACCGTTCCACTCAACTCATGATGAGGCCCCAGTCTGAATCACTTGCACTTATCTCTCTGAGTTCTTTAACCTCTCTCTTTGCTTGACTCTTCCCTGCCTCCTTTAAACCTACAGCTGTCTTGCCTCTAATAAAGAAACCCTCTGCTGAGCCAAATGTCCCATCAAACTAATAACACAGTTGCTCTCCTTCCCCATTATTCAATAATCCCCCTGTAGGTAGTGCCTCGAGGGAGGATCACAAGGGAAAGGAAGCACCCTATGGGATTTTGGATGACTATTTGCAGGAGATGTGGTAGACCCTGCTTCTGTATCACCAACCTCTTCCCCAGTAGTAACTTCTCCTCCCCCCTAGCCAGAGCCAATATGTTCTATTGCCAAAGAAGTCAGAGTAATACACTTTGGCAGGACTGAAATACCAACAAAGTACTTTGCATTGGGTGTTAAAAGAGATACTGTGAAGAGGTAGATGACCAAGAGTCCGGCGATTACTTTGGAGGATCAACGTGAGCCGTCTAGTTTTTCATTGGATGTCATTGGTCCAAACGAAAGCAGCAAACTAGCGAGGGTGCTAAAAATGAGCTCGCGTGAGACACAAGAGGAGAAAGTTCCTCTGAGGAGGAACTGCAGGAGCCGTGCACTGGGCAACCGGACAAGAGCCTAAAGGGAAGCTGTGAAGAGAGAGAGAGAGAACGCAAACCTGGTCCATGCTGTAAGGGCCGCTCATGCTGCTGACGAAATGACTCTCTAGGCAACCAAGCCCCCAGCAGAGCATCAGCGAGGAGAGACACACAGCAGGGCAGAGTTAGACATCCGCAGAGCCGCTGCAGACCCGGCCCGCATGCGAACATTACCAAAGCCTCAAGAAACAATGCAACTGCTCGGTAAACACCAGTACCTGCAACAAAGAAGTTAACAGGTACGTGGGTTACCCCAGAGGTGTTGGAGCTCTGGGGAAGCAAGTGGGCGAAGAGAGAAGTTGGAATAAGTGGGTCTGCGACACGCAACTCTTCTAAAGTCAAGGAGTAAGAAGTGGGCCTGGGACCCCAAAGTAGAAGAGGGTCTGGCACCCTGAAGGAACATTACAAGTTTGAGACTTGTAACTCTTTAAAAATAAAAGGGTAAGAGCATCTATGACCCTAAGAAAAGCCGAGACAGAAGTCCTCTTTGAAAGTCAAAGAGTAAGAGGGTCTACGGCCCGAGAGAAGCCGAGAGAGAAGACCTCTTTGAAAGTTAAAGAGTAAGAGGGGCTGGGACCCCGAGTCAGTCAAGTGAAAGAAGTTGTATGTTTGGCAGGAGAGTGACCCAAACAAATATGACAGCAAAGTGCGAGTCTTAGACCCGTACCCATATGAGAAACCAAGAATAAGAAAGTCTGAGACCCTAATTGAAGAAAGAGCAAATGAGAAAATGGGGTATGCTTACCAGGAGATCTAAATTAATTTAGATATAAAATCACTGTAATTATAAATACAACATTGTTGCATGTATGATTGTCGTGACTTTCGCCCGGGAGACTCAAAGCAAAAGTACCAGCATTGTGGTTTTCTTTTTTAGATTCCCGGGCTCTGCAATCATAAATACACTGTTCTATTTATAAATGCTGTGGTTAAAGAAAACCACAATGCCGCCTCGGGGGAGCCCAGGAGACTCAAAGCGAAAGCCACTGCAATCATAAAAACAACAGCGTTGTATTCATGATTACAGTGATTTTAGATCTAAATTGAGCCAGGGAGACTCAAAGCAAAAGACACTGCAATCATAAATACAACAACGTTGTATTTATACTTACAGTGATTTTTTATCAAAATTAAAAAATGTAAAGCACTTACCAGCAGACAGGATCCTGACTGCATTTTCAGCTCTCTGGCAATAAGGAAGCAAAAGCCAACTACTGGTAGCTTTTGTTTGTTACAGCTGGCTGGCTTTTGCTTCATTATTGCAGCAAGGGCAGAGCTTAACACAAGCACAAGGGGCTCATCCATTTCACAAAATGGATGCCTCCTAGTACTTGAAATTTTTGAGTTTGAAAATGTTTACATAGGAACTTTGTTTAAAAATAGTTCTGATATATATTTTTGATTATTGCCCATCTTTTGGGACAATAACATTTTTGAGTGCACTTCCCCTTTAAGGTTTTGCTTTGCATTTCATGTGCTTAAATAATACTCTATTTATAGCAATGTCTTTGAAGCAAAGCCGACTTACATTACAAACTATCCTTTCATAGTAAACTAACTATACACTATACATTGTCATAGAAATATTTTGAGCAATAAGAGTATGGTTTTAGTTTTATTCTCCCCATTCTGCATGCAAAGTCACAATAGTAGCATGTAGATTAATGTGAGCCTAACAGATCCCCCTTGGGGTTTAAAGCCATAGTCATTTAATAATTGACTATGGCTTTGGGTTTTCGGCGCTATAGAAGTAAATAAATAAATAAAGCATGCAACATTATGCAGCCTCATTTCTAATAACTCCTTCCACTCACCTTTCTAAAGGAACAAATGTCCTTGCTAATAGCCCCCATCTCGTCCCCCCTCCCATCAGTGCCTAATGGCTCACATTGAAATGCTCTGTTGACACAGAAGAAAGTGAGAGCCCCTTTGATGCCGAGACATTGTCCTGGCAAGGAGACCCCTCTATCGTTTGAAAAGGGTAAGGTGTCATGCTGCCAGGACAATGAGCGTGCAGACACCGTTCCCATTGGGCACCCTTATCGAGGTGCCTATGGGAGAGGTGTCCCACTAACAAATATCCTGGTCTGGTTCTCAAAAGAGCCTCTGGGGGCAGCTTGCCCCCCCTGCATCCCTGCTTGGTACGCCACTGTAGGGGGGGGGCCCAAGGGGTGCACAGGATTTCAGAGGGGGTGGCCCCCCTGCCTCTACCCTAGTGACCCCACTGAGAGTACCAGAGGGATCCTTGAACAAGAAATACAGACATGTGAGCGGAGGCAAACATTAAGTTTGAGGCAGCAGCAAGAGGACTCGAGACTGCCAAATGCAAACTCTAAAACATCCAGATAGTCGCATGGTAGGAGCAAAACTGCAAAGTCTGTGCCTGCTATTGGGGCTGTAACGAGGAAAGACTGCAACGCACACTAGGACCCAGTGGAGGTGTTGTACAGAGAGGAGGTGGAGACCCTCGCCGGGCATGAGTTGAAATACACCAGATAGCAAAGCCACGATGAAGCTCATACAAAGGTTTGGCTGCTGTTGGGGCTGTAATGAGGGGAGAGGTTGCATCACAGACAATGACCCTTTGGAACGTGGTGTGCAGTGAGGTGGTGTAGACCCTGGCCCAACGTGAGTTCAAATACACCAGACGCTGGGCTTTAAGTGGGCCAGGCAGTCTCCCAAAACTTCTGTTGAGCCAGGGGCCCTCCCCTCCCATCAGTCCAAAATACATTTATTTGTTATTTCACCCTCCAATGCAGGGATTGAACTCAAGCCCTGAGTGTCAGTCACATCCACTGAACAATTTGGTAGATGCTGGGCTTTGGTCGTTTCATTCAATCGGCTGCTTGAAAGCCCGTTAAAGGCTTTATGTCGCAAACAGTGTATTGAAGACAACAAAACTAATCCAACACATACCAAATAGCACAGTGTTGTGCCATTTCATAGGCGCTGGATTTCTTTTGTTTCATTCAATTGCTTGCCACATAAAGCCCATGCGGATGTGGAGCAGCCATTTGTGGCTGATACGAGCTCTGAAGAAAAGTACTGTGAAGCTATGGTTCCACAGGTGACGATGACAACATAGACTGATTCTGCCCCCCCCCTGACCCTTGATGAAAAACAGAGGCATGTGTGCAGGGGTGAGGAGAACCAGCCTGCGGAAGAAACTATTAATATATACTGTGCTTGCTGTTCCAACCAACTTGAAAACCCAGGGTATTTTGAAAGTAGCCTATTTAAGGCTTGTTGTTGTTCAAAACGAACTGAAAGCCCGGGAGATAACAGTCTGTGTAGGGAATGTGTTACGTTAATGGAGACCGATATGGACATGACGGCTCCTCTTTGCGCTGATATTCATGCCACCCAGGCAATTATAGCCATTGTGACTGGGGCATGTTTAAAAGAACCCTTTTACAGATGGTGCTACAGACATACAATTAATGATCCCCAGCATGATGCTCACAAATGTTTTGAAATATCTTGTGCGGATAATTCGCAACGTAAAATATGTTTTGTCTTGAGCCCTAAATGCATTGTAGAAATTATGCTTCTGACGCAACCGCTGACGCAGTTAAGGATCGGTGCAGGAACTGAACAATGTGTAGCTAAAATATTAGTGGCTATAGAAGCGGCAAATAATCCTCTTTTGAAAATGAAGCAGTTTAGAAGCATGTATCCAACTGGTGTTAGAAACATCATTGAAACAACGGTTCCCAAATGGCCGGGGATAAAGTATATATAAATGAACACCTAATTGAGTGTAACATGCTGGCTTAATGAAGCAGTGGCATGCACTGTGTTTGTGCGGTATTCACATGTATTATGAATATATTTTGAATAAAAATTGTCATTTTAACCTTTAAGTGCCATGGGTCTTTCACCCCAGTACTAAGGCCTTTTTTGTGATTTCGGCATGTTGCCATTCAATGCCTTGTAACCTTTTTGTTACATGAGATATCTCGGCCAAATTTGGCCCCTTTTTTTCCCACATGTAGGCTGTCCTAACGCCACCCAGGAATCCTATGTTGCTGTAGGGAAGTGAGAGAAAAGAACCAGAAAGGGTGAACATTTTGTGTTTTTTCAAAAAATGCCAATAAAATGATGAACTAAGAAGTCTGTGGTTTTTTCCTTGTAAGAGCTAGGAACAAATGGTTTTCTGTGCTGAATTCCCCAATTGTCTGGCTTTCAAGAACAGGTTGAGTGGAAACAAAAAAATATTATTTTGATGTGGTTATCAACCGTTTTGTGAGAGGTAGGCGATGTTGGACATTTTTTCCAATTGGACATGCATGGAGGGAATGGAAGAAAAGGGTAGGAAAAACAAATTGGAGGACAGAAAGGCATACATTTCTGAAAAGTAGACAAAATTCCAAGTTTAGGAAGGGGTGATTTGCACAGGCCGGGCCACAACTAGGTAGGGGAAAATGCCATAGATTGGGGAAAAAGCAGGAAAATGACTGAAAAAAAGGCATGTGGTGGACATGGTTGGCTTGGTACGCAATGGCTTCTATGAATTTTGAGAAAAACAATGCTCTGCTACATTCCCCTGACTCTTGCAGTTAGGAAAGCACACATTTTTTGTAGTGTTTCACAAAACAAGCAATACCACAAGCCAAACACTTAGCCATGGTACACAGGAGTTTTATGCTTACGGCCTGAACAGACGAAATTAGCATGTGTAAATCAGGAAAACCAATGTGGTGAGGAATGGCAAGCATACATTTTTTGAAAGAGCACAGGCAGACCTTTTCAAGGGTAGGTGACTGTGCAAGTTACAAAAGTGTATGATGCCTAAAGCAGCGACTAAATGTAGGGCACCTTTGGGAAATTAAAGGGTTGTGTGACAAAGGGCACCAGCAAATGGGTCGAAACGTTATGAAAACCACACAAACACAAATGTCATACCTTCCCGCGTTCCCACATGAGTCCCAATAAAAACGGTACCTCACATGAGTGGGTGCACCTACCTGGGCGCCATGGGGAAAGCCGAAAACACCCCTAACACCAAGTCTTTTCCGACAGCTGAATTTCATGATTTTTCCTGACGGGCTCACCATACAGATATGGGTCTCGGGTATCCAAGCCACCAAGGAAAACAGGGAACCCCATGCATTTTCGGAAAGAGGATACGCGTGGGAATCCGCAGAGGTCTAACTTGCGCAAATCGGCCCCAAATTTATTACCCAGAAACCCCATCAAAGTCTAAAATATGGCAAAAATAAAAATTTTCCTCACATTTCACTCGGCTCACCCACCGAAACACGCCACTAACAACACATGGCCTACCGTCCTACATTCCCATAGGTGTCCCAATGAAAACAGTACCTCACATGTGTGGGTGCACCTACCTGGGCGCCAAGGGGAAAGCCTAAAAGATCCCTAACCCCAAGTCTTTTCTGACAGCTGAATTTCATGATTTTTCCAGATGGACACACCATACAGATATGGGCCTCGGGTGTCCAAACCACCAAGGAAAACAGGGAACCCCATGCATTTCCGAAAAGAGGATACCTGTGGGAATCCGCAGAGGTCTGACTTGTACAAATCGGCCCAGAATGTATTACTCAGAAACCCCAGCAAAGTCCGAAATGTGGCAAAAAAAACCAATTTTCCGCACATTTCACTCGGCTCACCCACCGAAACACACCGCCAACAACACATGGCCTACTGTCCTGTGTTCCCACAGGTGTCCCGATGAAAACGGTACCTCACATGTGTGGGTGCACCTACCTAGGAGCCAAGGGGAAAGCCGAAAACACCCCTAACCCCAAGTCTTTTCCGACAGCTGAATTTCATGATTTTTCCAGATGTGCACACCATACAAATATGGGCCTCGGGTGTCCAAACCACCAAGGAAAACAGGGAACCCCATGCATTTCCGAAAAGAGGACACCCATGGGAATCCGCAGATGGCTGACTTGCGCAAATCAGCCCAGAATGTATTACCCAGAAACCCCGGCAAAGTCCGAAATGTGACGAAAAAACCCCAATTTTCTGCACATTTCACTCAGCTCACCCACCGAAACACGCAGCCAACACATGGCCTACCGTCCCGAGTTCCCCAGGTGTCCCGATGAAAACTGTACCTCACATGTGTGGGTGCACCTACCTGGGCACCAAGGAGGAAGCCTAAAGCCACCAAGGAAAACAGGGAACCCCATGCATTTCCGAAAAGAGGGCACCCGTGGTCTGACTTGTGCAAATCGGACCAGAATTTATTACCCACAATCCTCAACAAAGTGTGATTTTTGGTGGGGAAAAAACACAACGTTCACTTTGTCGCGGGTTCAGGGTAATATATTCTGGCCCGTTTCGTGCAAGTCAAACCTCTGTGTATTCCCACGGGTGTCCTCTTTTCAGAAATGCATGGGGTTCCCTGTTTTTCTTGGTGGCTTGGACACCCTAGGCCCATATCTGTATGGTGTGACCGTCTGAAAAAAATCATGAAATTCAGCTGTCAGACAAGACTTGGGGTTAGGGGTCTTTTAAGCTTTCCCCTTTGCGCCCATGTAGGTGCACCAACTCATGTGACGTACCGTTTTCATTGGGACATGTGTGGAAACACGGGACGGTAGGCCATGTGTTGTTGGCGGCATGTTTCATTGAGTGAGCCGAGTGAAATGTGTGGAAATTGGGGGGTTTTCTCCACATGTCAGGGTTTGCCGGGGTTTCTGGGTAATAACTTCTGGGCCGATTTGTGCAAGTCAGACCTCTGCGGATTCCCACGGAGGTCCTTTTTTCAGAAATGCATGAGGTTCACTTCTTTCCTTGGTGGCTTGGACACCCTAGGCCCAAATCTGTAGGTTGTCTCCCCAAACCCCTTGGGGGTTACAAGTGGTGTAGCCTTTTTCCCTTTGTGCCCCGGTAGGTGCACCCACACATGTGAGGTACGGTTTTTGTCAGGACACCTGTGGGAATGCGGGAAGGTATGACATCTGTTGTTGGCCCCGTGTTTGGGTGAGTGAGCAGGGTGAAATGTCTGAAAATTTAGTTTTTTACCCTCAAAATTGGACTTTTCCGGGGGTTCTGGGTAGTAGATTCTGGGCTAATTTGCACGAGTCCGACCTCTGGATTCCCACGGGTGTCCTCTTTTCAGAAATGCATGGGGTTCCCTGTTTTCCTTGCTGGCTTTGACACGCTAGGCCCAAATCTGTAGGTTTCCCACATGAACAAAATGTGCTGTGTCAAAAGGCTTGGGGTTACCAGTGGGTTACCCTTTTCCTTTTGCGCCCCAGTTAGGTGCACCCACACATGTGTGGTACCGTTTTCATCAGGACACATGTGGGTACGCGGGAAGGTAGGCCATGTGTTGTTGACGGTGTGTTTCGGTGGCTAGCCAGAGCGAAATGTCTGAGAATGGTCTTTTATTTCCAGCCAATTTCAGGGACATTTCCCTCTGTCCACTCACCGAAACACGTCGCCAACAACAGATGTCAAACCTTCCTGCATTCCCACAGGTGTCCTGACGAAAATGGTACCTCACATGTGTGGGGGCACCTACCAGGGGCAAAAGGAAAAGGGTAACCCACTGGTAACCCCAGGCCTTTCGGCACAGCACATTTTGTTTGTGTGGGCAACCTACAAATTTGGGCCTAGGGTGTCGAAGCCAGCAAGGAAAACAAGGAACCCCATGCATTTCCCAAAAGAGGACACGCATGGGAATGCACAGAGGTCTGACTTGCGCAAAGCGGCCCAGAATTTATAACCCAGAACCCCATACAAAGTGAACATTGTGTTTTTTCCCCACCAAATATCACACTTTGTCGGGGATTGTGGCTAATAAAAACTGGGGAAATTGGCGCAAGGTAGACCTCTGTGGATTCCCAAAGGTGTCCTCTTTTCAGAAATGCATGTGGTTCCCTGTTTTCCTTGCTGGCTTGGACACCCTTGGCCCAAATCTGTAGGTTGCCCACATGAACAAAATGTGCTGTGCCGAAAGGCTTGGGGTTACCAGTGGGTTACCCTTTTCCTTTTGCACCCCAGGTAGGTGCACCCACACATGTGCGGTACCGTTTTCATCGGGACACATGGGGGGACCCGGGAAGGTAGGCCATGTGTTGTTGGCGGTGTGTTTCGTGGGTGGCCAGAACGAAATGTCTGGGAATTGTCTTTATTTCCAGCCAATTTCAGAGACATTTCCCTCTGTCCACTCACCGAAACATGTCACCAACAACAGATGTCATACCTTCCTGCGTTCCCACCAGTGTCCCAACGAAAAGGGTACCTCACATGTGTGGGTGCACCTACCGGGAGTCAAAAGGAAAAGGGTAACCACTGGTAACCCCAAGCCTTACGGCACAGCACATTTTGTTTGTGTGGTCAACCTACAGATTTGGGCCTAGGGTGTCGAAGCCAGCAAGGAAAACAGGGAACCCCATGCATTTCTGAAAAGAAGACACCCGTGGGAATCCAAAGATATCTGACTTGCGCAAATCTCCCCGGAATGTATTACCCACAAGGCCCGCCAAAGACCCTCATGGGAGAAGGGTGCCCAAGGCCAGGGATATTACCGCCAACTTTGCTGGAGCTCTGGGGGGCCTGCGTTACAGCTTCTCCCCACCAGGGAGTCCCGGCAGTGTACCAATAACTCCCCGAAGGGAAAATCTGTAATGCAGCCCAGCTGCAACTGCAGGACGGTTAGAGGTGATGTCCCCGGCCTTGGACATCCATGCACCATGTGCGTGTTCCGTCCCCTAAGCACAGTGGCAGCTCCAGGGATCCCCGGCAGGATCCCCATTCCTCCATGGATGTGACACCTATAACGTAGAAAATCCAGAGCTGCAGCCTGGGCTTGCAGATGGACAACCCACATGGGAGGCATCCGCTCCCAGGGAAACACCAATGTTCTGCTGGCATGGGGGGCAATTTGGGGCCTGCCCCTGCAATTGTGTCCCAGCCCACCAAAATATCTGCCCAGACAGCCCATTCCTACCCACACCACCAACAATCCAGCCCCAGTTTCACCCACCCCACTGACAGTGGGCCCTAACCATAGAATAATAAAAAACAGTACTCACATAACGTTGCAGCTGCACGCGTAGAAAAAGCTGTGAACAAAACAAAAAACATGTGTTACCTACGTTCACACCAGCAAAAACAAATCAATACTTTGCAAGTATGCCCCCCCCCTTGCAGCCCATCCCTGGTGGTCTACTGAATCTCACCCCCCAGTGACAACCCATTTGCCCCTTCCTACGGGCAGATATTTGCCCCCAGGGAGGGCGACATTATATGCCCCCCCACACTCCATTTGGGGTGGGTGAGAAGCCTATCCCAAAACGTCGGACAGGCCCCCAGTGGGTGGGGCAGTAAGGTTTGGGCACCCTGGGGCCAGATTGGCACACCAATGTGCCCCTCTGCACCAAGGCAAGTTTGGTAAACAAAGACAAACATTGAAAATTGCAGGCTGCACTTTGGGGGTGGGGGGCTGAGGGGCAACCTACACCGCTGAGGAATTTTGTAATGTTAAGGGGGTGCACCTCTCCACCCCCACCCCAATTGGAGGGGCGGTGCATCTCATGTAGCCCTCCTGGCGGCAGATAAGGGGGGGCAGTTCTGCACTCCTCCCTGGGCTCAGGTATCCCTTCCTAGGAGCAGATATCTGGTCCCCGGGAGGGCTGCATGACTTGGCCCCCACTCCATTGTGGGTGAGGGGGAAGGGGTCACCACCCCGTCCCATTATAAAATTCCCTGTCAGTTTGGGGTGCCCCACAGCCCCCCCTAAAATGCGATCCACCATTTTCACTTTTTTCCTTTGGTAACCCAACTCCCCTTGGCGCAGAGGAGCACATTGGTGTGCCAATCTAGCGCCAGGGTGCCCAAACCTTACTGCCCCACCCACTGGGGGGCCTGTCCCACAATTCTTGGTGGCCCACTCCCCCCTCACCCCAAAGGGGTGCCAGGGCACCTCATGCAGGCCTCCCAGGGCCTCCTACAAAGAGCTGCGTGAGGTACACCCCCCTCCATTTGGGGTGGGGGGAGATGGCCCCCAAAAAATTGTGGGTTAGGCCACCAAGTGGGTGGGGCAGTAAGGTTTTAGCACCCTGGGGCCAGATTGGCACACCAATGTGCCCCTCTGCGCCAAGGCAAGTTTGGCAAACAAAGAAAAACATTGAAAATGGTAGGCTGCCGTTTAGGGGGGGCTGAGGGGCACCCTAAACCGCCAGATAATTTTCTAATGTATTGGGGTTGACCCTCTTCCTCCCACACCAAATACAGGGGGGGCATCTCATTCAGCCCTCCATGGGGGCAGATGCTCCTTCCTAGCAGAAATCTGCCCCCAGGGAGGGCTACAAGGGGTGCCCTCATTTCCCCTTGGGGTGAGGGGGAGAGGGCCACCCCCGTTTTCCGTAAAATAAGTCCCTGTGGCTAGTGCCCCCCCACTCCCACCCAAATCTCCCTTTTGTTTTTTGATTTTCATTTTGCCCCCTCCCTGGGGCAGATGATCAGCCATCTGCCCCCAGGGGGGCCCTAACCTGCAGGCTCCATCCTTTGGGGGGCCTGCACACTTATTCCTGGTGCCCCCCTTCCGATTGGATGGGGGGGCCACCTCATGTACTCCTGCCTGGCAGGCCCCCAGGGAGGCCTACAAGGGGTGGCCCCCCTTTCCACTTGGTGTGGGAGGGGGAGGGCCACCACCCTTTCATGGGTAAAAAAAACTCTGGTGGCTATTGGCCCCCCCCAGCCCCACCCCCCATCCCTGTTGCATTTGATTTTGATTTTTTTTTTTACATTTGTCCCCCTCCCTGGGGGCAGAGTGTAAAGACTGGAGGGGGATGTCTGTACGTCTGCTCTCTATATGGTAGAGGAGAAGCACAGAGGACCCCAGCCAAGATTCTCTATTGTGGTAGCAATGGAAGAGCAATCAAGGCCTAGCTTCTCAGGAGGTGATGCAGGCTGGTTCTGAAGTACGGTGTAGTCCCCAAGCACCCACAAAGGAATGTCCGCATACTGTATTATTTAAAACACAGTCTTTATATAATTAATGTTCAAGGTTATGTACAATATCACGATAACTCACTTTGTACTTGGTTATCTATAATGGCAAATATACAATTCTACGTGGTACCACAATTACTATTAGATCACTTTAAAGTGCATCAACTGTACGGTTAAATGGCACACAAATCAGTTTGTAACGGAAACCAACAATAGATATAAGAGGAAAGCAGTTGGTTAGAACAAGTGGCAGAATACTGGCCCGATACCTAGAAACAGTTCTGTGTGGAGATTCCCCCCACCTGGGCAACCTGTAGAATAAAGATATATCACAAGCCCAGTCCATATATTGTTCACAAGAGACTTTCCAATAGTGCTGCAACCTCAAAGTACCTGGCGTTGTAGCGTTCCTCGTCGGGGAATCGACGGCCCTTCTTGAGTGCCCTCCCTTTAAGGCAGGAGTCACGGGTCGTCGAACGTCCGACGGAGAATAAGGTGAACTACGACAGTGAAGTGGCAGCTTCTTTCCTATCGGTGCTCGTCAATGGGGAAGCGTAAACGTCCTGCAAGGAAGAGGCGTGCAGGGCACCTCAGTGTCGATAGTTCAGGACCGCAAAGAGTTTGAAGAACTGTGGCCCAGCAAGGGCGTCAAGTCGTCAGCGTCTCTGTGATCTTTGGGCGGAGGGAAGCCCACCGGTGGATGCTCCTTGGCGCGTCGACGGCCTGGCCTTCTCCGGCGGGATAAGGTGGGCAGTGGTGCAGATGAGCGTGTCCGTGAATTGAAAGTTCTTAGACAATGGGAGCACGACGGCTTCAGTCGGCGACAGTGGCGGACAACAGTCCAGGCGCTTCTCTTTGGGATTCCGCGGCAGTCCCTGTCTCCAGTCGGTAGCCTGTCGTAGGTCTGTCTACCAGGGAGCTTTGGCAAAGATCAGCTGGTGCACGATGGTCCCTCGTAGCTCGGGAAGAGGGCGCCTTACCATGTCCTCTCTGGGTCAATCCTTAGAGACACAGCAGCTTTCAGATTGATGAAGAAGGGCAACAGCAATTCTTCTCTTCCAGCAGGGCTTCAAGGTCAAGCTTCAGTTTCACTCCAGTTACTCTTTGTAGTTTGGACTTCAGCTTCTGAACACGAATTGTAGCAGTGAGAGGCCCCCAGATATACTAGTTGATCTCCCATTCATGCTGCTGGGTCACACTCAGGCAAACAATCGGTCAGAAGGGCATTCAGGCCATTCACTTCTCGCCAGACACTCACACCAAGTTATGTGTATTGGGACACGTACCCAGTCATTCAACACTCCACACTGCAATCATGGCAGTTTCAGGCATGGCTGTCTCAGTCATTGTGTCAAACACCAGATACTAGACATCCACAACACAGAATGCGTATTCGTCACACACTCCATTCACCCAGGTCCCACCCACAGGGTGTACCCACAACATACAGTCACTGGGAAGGCTCCAGCCAGTCTGGCCTGGACTTCACAACACCACCGTATATGGAACTTCCACCCAACAGCCGGTCAGGGGGAAGGGACAGAGTCGGGGCTTCCCAGGACTTTGGGAAAACAAGGTAACAGGCAATAGAAAGCAAGAGGCCACAGGGGCCATGTTGTTTCCTATCACAAATCAACTGATTCCAATGGCAGGGCCTTGGTATCCCAAAATGGAGGATACTCAAAGCACCTGTCAAATTCAGCATGTAGCTGCCACCAGCCCATACCCTTCTCTGTGGGCCACACACAGGAGCCCAAAAACAATCACTAGGGGTACAGGGCTGTACCCCCACCCATGGGTGCCATAAGGGTATCCCATGGGTCTGTACACCAAACCAAAAAAGAGCTGCACCACCAGGAGTCCCACATGAACTCCTGCATGGAAAACACGACAGAACACACGATAAAAGGCAGTAAAGGACAAGGATACAGAGGCCCTGTCCCTCTGATGCATTTCCAGCATCACACAGACGATCAGCCATCTGCCCCTAGGGTTCTGCACATATGTGCCCCATGCTTTGGGTGACGGGGGAGAGGGCTGCTTACTGTAAAAATGTGGAAATTACTTTCTCTTTCATGCCGGGGTGCGTTACGCACGCCAACGTGAAACTGAAGGTAATTCAGGCCCCTGGCAGTGAGGGGGAGCTCCCTCTCACATAGCCCAGGGTTGGATTACAGTTTTGAGCGATCCCTGCAAAGCAGGGATCGCTCAAAACCGGGTGCCAAAAATGACGAGCTATCTCGTCCTTGGCACTACGGAGGTAATGTCAAGGACGAGCTATCTCGTCCTTAGCACTTAAGGGGTTAAATGTGAATTCAACTACTCTGTTCTTTATAAAAACGGACTGTGTCTTTATGTTGAGCTGTTATGGGCATTTATTTTGTCTGGCCAGAAGCTGTCAAATATATTATGATGAAGGTGTCAGTAGTTATTGAGGGTTTGACAGCCTGTGCTGTAAACTACAAAGCGATGGCGAGATGGTGTAACAGGGAGCCGTCAAGACGTGGCTTGCAGGGTTGGAGGCTTATACAAGGCATAAGCCAGCCAGGAAACATTTTAAACAGTGAATGACCGTAGTGTGTGACATCGATCAACAATGGCAGGGAGCTATTATGGATTCGAGTCAGTTTCATGATGTTAAAAATGGTTTTCACTATATTCTAGCCGTCAATGACGTTCTATCAAAATACACCTATGTTGAGGCTTTGAAGAACAAGGCGAGCTGCAGCGTGGCTTTGGCTTTTAAACTCATATTTAACAAAGGCAAAGTTTTTTTTTTTTTAAAAATGAATTTTTATTAATTTTTCAAAACAACCAACAATACAAACCAAACCGCAGTGCAATTAGCAATATCACATTTAACATTCAACCATTAGTGCGCACTGCTCCCCTGATCCCCCCCCTTCGCGAGCCTGTTTCCATGTCGTTTTCTGTATCTGTCACACATGAATGGGCATCGTTATCATCCGATTCTTCCGAATCCACCCCTGTCCCAAATATGCAGGATATCAGTGTCTTCCATGCCATCAGGGAGCCCAATTCCTCCTCCCAGGACATACAACTCGCCTCCTGCCACACCGTTGTTTCAGCCTCCGCCCATTTCTGCAGGTCACTCCACCACACCTCAACCCGTGGCTTGTGACATTTTTTCCAGCCCATGGCTATTCTTCGTTTGGCTAGCACATACGCTAAGTCTTTTAGTTTGCCCACATGTTTCTGCTTCCGAGGTCTGGGAAACCCACCCAACAAACATGCCCAGGCGGTGTCTACAGCAAGCGTGACCCCTCTCTCTCTCAACTTGCGCGCCACCTCCCTCCAGAACCCCTCAATCACTGGGCACGCCCAGAACATATGCGTCATGTCCGCATTCTCTTCGTCACACTTAGGGCACGCCTGTCTGCCGGCATTCCGGAATTTGGATATCCTCAACGGGGTCATATACGCCCTGTGCGTGACATACAACTGTATTTGCTGTAATCTAGCATTCCTAGACACCCTCTTGTGATATCCTAGAGCCCGCTCCCACATCCCATCTCCCATCTGGGTCCCCACCTCACTCTCCCACTCCGATCGTAGATATGTCAATTCTTTCCCAACCTTCGACATCACCATCTCATATAGCCTAGAGGTTTCATGTCCCCCCTCCGTTGTATCATATATCACTCCCATAGTAACATCCGGTTCATCTGCCAAGGTAGTCTCAGGCCATAGTTCCCGAATTCTCCTCCCCAATCTGTGATATGTGACATATTGGCCCCCATGTAATCCCACCTCCTCGCTAAGTTCTACAAACCCCTTGATGGCGCCCTCCTGCCACATGTCACCCAATGTCACCAGCCCCACAGATTCCCAGTAGGTCCTGATAATCCCCCTCAGTTGTCCATCTTCCTCCGCCAGGGCAACTAGTGGCACCTGCGGAGAGCACGGGAGTGGGTCCCCCATCATTTTGCATGCTCGTCTCCACATCTTCCACCCCAGCCTCACCATCTCCGGATACTTCTTTGTGACAGCCTCGGGCAACCAGATGACTTCCTTTAGATAAAACGGGGCACAATCTTGCCCGAACAATCTAAGTTCTGGGGTTTCTTCGTCGGAAAGCCATTTGGTCACGAACTGTAATTGGCTCGCTATGTAATAAGCCTCGAAGTTTGGGAGTCTGACTCCCCCTTTTTCATGAAAGTTCTGTAACTTCCAAAGCGCTACTCTGTTTCGAGTACCATGCCACAAGAACTCTCTGCAAACCCCATTTATTTTAGCAACAAAGGCAAAGTTCCTGCTAAACTACAGAAGGATGCTCGTCAATCGTTTTTTAAATAAGTCGATGCAGAATCTTCTAAACCAACACGGGGTGCATCATTTTGTTACACTCTAAAGTAAAAGCCTCTATTTTAGAGCATTTTATACGCAACTTTAAAACACGGCTCTGGTGATTTTTCATGGCTAAAAACACCCAAAGATATGTGGAGGTGCTACCAGCATTTATAAATGTGTATAACATGCATCGCAGATCTATTAAAACCACTACAGCCACTGTAACGCTGCTGAATTCTCTGGAGGTCTGGAAAAAACTGTACGTGAAAGACTTTTTAAAAAGACGAAACTTATAATCCTTAAAAAGGGGGATCATGTGCCGATTTCAAAACACAATGCCATCTTTACAAAGGGATATGAGCAGAACTATAGCAACCAGGTCTTTATTATAGATGGAGTGGCTCATCGGAGGACTTTATAAATACAGATTAATTGATTATTCAGGGGAGGATGTTCAAGGTGTTTATTACAGCTAGGAGATACAGAAAGTCAGTAAAGACCAGCAGTGTATTTATAGAATGTAAAAAGTCAAAAAAAGTAAAGGGTGTGAAGCCAGAAAACCATATTTAATTAAATGGCTGGGGTGGCCTAACAAATTCAACAGTTGGGTGTTAGCCGGATCTCTAGAGACCACGGGTGTGTAACGGTGGTTTGAAATGAAGTCTGCATCTTTTTATATTATGCTTACCAGCAACGCTTCAGCTGAGACATTTCCAGGGAACAAAATATCTAACTTTACTGTGAAGCTGGCCAAACCTGTAAATCTGGGGGGTCAATGGACAGAGGCGCTCACCAGTATGTCTGATCGTGGGGCACTCTAGTTCCGGGGGAAGCTACGTTTATCATAAAACAAACCAACCTTCTGAGGCTCTGGCTGGGTGGATTTCCTGAGAAGCATTATTCAAATATACAGGAACTTGTTAGAGTCATCAACAAGGCCATAGCAAATATACCCAAATATGAGGACACAACGCTACAACTAGAACCCCACCAGCATAAAGTTTTTCTACAGTTCCAGACCCATCTGTTAGGTTTTCAACAGCAGGGAGACTGTGCAACACATTGGAAGTAAAGAACCGTGGGATAATACATGCGCCGACATTAAAGGAGGTTTTTATAGCTTATTGCTTTATAGCAATATTGTGGAATATCAACGAGTGGGGGATAGCTACGCCCCGCTACTTAGAACCGTGGAGATTACGGGGAACAATGATATTGTGAACATTCAACACAACAAACCCTATTACATCCCTGTGTGCAAAAAACACTTTGACACCATCAACAGCGGTTGCACTTCAGACTGCTCTGGCTAAAAGACTATTAAAAGCAGCTTTATAATGGCAGTGGTGAAGAACTATGGAGATCCAGAGGTTTATATGAAATATTAGATGGACCAGGCTGGTTACAGCAACTAGCCATATTTCAGCTGAACCCCTGTAATATATGGGGCGGCACTCAGCGGTATCTTTAAAAGTCTTTTGAGACGTGCAATGCCCTTTTTACATCACAGCTTTGAATTAGCTAAACCAAACGTGAAAACGGCAGCCAGCAATATTGCAAAAGACGTGGGAAGTGTGACAACTGCAGTTGCTAAGCGGCTCACCAAACAGAAAAAAGAAGGGTCAGGACGGATCTGACCTCATTTATAAACCACATAGGAGCATTAAGAGCAAGAGGTCAGTGTCCCTGCTGTGTGGTCCCCCAAAACCCACCAGGAAAAAAAAGCAGATCAAACCCCTGTCGTGCACAGGCAAACAGGAAGAAGAAGCAAGTTCATTCTAAAAGACAGATGGGTGGTGATATTTTTTAAAGAACAATGGCCTTCTTACATGGAGCCTCAGGGGAATGTGTAAAATCAGAGCTCGATTTCTTTACCGTACCCCTGACCCAGACCAGCATCAATAACAGTTTCTTTATCGAGGTCTCGCCGCTTGCAGCTCTATCACTGCTAGGCTCTGTAGAATTTTGCATATCGGGCTCATTCGACATGTATCTGTATTTGAACTACATGCTGCTACATCTAACCTGTAAAATAGCAAAGGTGGATGGAGCCAACATCGCGGCAACAGCACGAGTGGGCACAATCACTTACCTGATAGCCACCATATTTAACCATGTGGACTTGACGCTAGGCAATCGAATGATATCACAGAGCGATAATATATACGCCTTCAGTGCCTATATAGAGAGCCTGTTAAATTATGTCCACAATGTCCTCTATAAGCAACTATCGGCGGGTCTCTTATCACGATAACGCTGGACATTTCGACAACACCGCTCTGGACAGTGATAACAAGGGATCCCTGAGAAGAGCCTATAATGCCAGGACCAGTAGAGTATTTGATTTACTAGGCCACCTACACGCTGACCTTTTCTTTCAGGATAAACTACTGATTAACAGCGTTGATCTTAAAGTGAAACTATCCAGAAATACATATGCTTTTTGCCTCATGAGTGGGGATGCAGAGCAATACAAACTAGTCATCATATCGGCCAGTTTATGTGTTAAGCGTGTAAGCGTCTCTCTGACTATGCAGAGGCACTGCAGATATCCAACGTAAAGTATCCTGAGGAGAGAGTCGCTCTCAAAGTCTTCAGCATTCCTACCGTTAGCCGCAGTACCAGTCAAGACAACCTGTTTCTGGGGCAGCTGACAGAAGTAATCATTTTTTTAAAAAGCAAGCATTGTGCATTATTATACATACTAAATGATATAACATAATAAACAACCAGTCGTTTTTTTAATTTTAAAATAGTTAATAAAAAAGAAATGTTTAATACAGAAAGAAAAAATGCTAGATCACAATATAGCAAATGTTATATCACAATATAGCAAAGAAGAAACGTATACATTGAACAAGGGGCACCCCCGCATTATTCAATTATTCGGATAACCATATAGGCCTATCGCATCTTCGGCCTGGCCAAGACGTTTCACAGTCATGCATGACGATGTGGGTAAAGATTCCTTAAACCAGCTGGTATTCCTTTCCCTTTTTGGGGCTCGGGGAGCAAGGGACTGCTTATAGGGGTGATTAAAGGGCTGTGTTGTTGGTGAGGAGTTAGCTGCTCCAGAAGGTGTCATTGAGCGAGATTACCTGCAGCTGAAGTCAGAATATTTAAATCAGCAACCGCTTGCAGAAAATCGTTCCAGCCGACGGGAGCATTTATTGTAGCAGTGAGGTGTCATTTTGTAACACTCCGTACTCGATCGTGCAGGTACAAACCCCTTAATACCCTGCCTTTGTAAATAAACTCTCCCCTTTCAGTCCACACGCCCACATCCTTTGGAGGTTTAATCTTATTTAGCAATAGTTCTGCGTTAGGTTTATAGCGCTGGCTGAGAGTGTTTACCACATCGGCCACAACATCGGCTAAATCAGATCTGTTTAAAACATCCTTCATTTCCGAGTCGAGACACATGGTAACAACTTTCCGTCTATCCCAATCTAGCATGGGTGTGGGAGTCGTCAGTCCACCAAATACATTTTATGGGTGTATTCCATTATTGTCCCAGAGTAAGCTGGTGATTAGCAGTGGGGCTATGCCTATGAGCGATCCTTTTAACCGCCGGCCTGCATGACCACTTTTCTTGTAGCCGTTAGCCCCCTCCTTGGTCATCAAATCGTCCACGAGGATCATGTTCACAATGCTCGGCGGTAATGAACGATTGTCGTTGAGATTGTCGGGCATACCTTCTACAAACTGCAAGTGTTTAAACTGTAGTTGCAAGGTGTTGTAAAGAAGTTGCCAGCAACTGTAAAACCAAATAATATTATCCGGTACACATGATACCACAGTGTGGGCGTTTTCTAAATGTTTTTTGACAAAATAACTCTTGCCGCAGCTAGAAGGGCCAGCCAGCACACACGCAAATGAGTATTGTAGCCTCGTATCCATAATGACAAATACTTGAGCATTAACAAAACATGCACATATATCTAAGTGTGTTCCCCCGGGTGAGGTTAAATTACAGTGGGTGGTTAGCCTTTCAATCTTCTAGAAGTTGATAAAACAAACATTATTGTACATGCGCATTTCTATTTGCTGTTTAAGCGCTACATAAACACTTACAAATGAAATGTGCTGCCTCTCCAACATAGCTAAAAGCTGTAGATAAAAAACATGATATAATATACCTCTTGAAAACTGTATAAAACCTGGGCAGTATATATCACATACAGCATGACTTTAAAGGTTCTGATAAATTATTCAACATATAGCATCCCATCGCAAAACACACCTGCAAAACAAACCCAATGGATTTGCCGTTTGTCAGCCATTCCATGACAACTGTTTGCAGAAAATAAAAAAAAACAAATCTGCTTGTCGGGGCCTCAGGCAATCCGGCAGCCCATTAATAAATCAAGAGACCAACTCTGAACCTCGGGCCCCCCAGACATTCCTCCTGCCCCTTTGGATGAATCAAAAGAAAAGATCTACTCCTTGGGGCCCCCTAGACATTCCTTGGGCCCTTTGGATGAATCTAAAGAACAGCTCAACGACTTCGGCCCCCCCACAGACATTCCTTAGGCCCTTTCAGGAATCAGAAAAAGAACAACATCGATCGTAGGGACCCCCCCAGACATTCCTCACAGCCTTACGATCCACAACCAAGAGGAATCAGAACATTGCTTCATATTCTGTAGTGCCAGTTGTCTAAACTCTGTGATTGATATCTTGGTAGCAGCAGGTCCTCTGTTGTATAACCCTTGGTGATGAAGCAATGGGGGCCACCAACCACTCTATACCTTGTGCTTGCAGATAGCGAGGGCGTCCAAATACCCTGCTTTTATCTTGAGGCATTTCCATAACCCTTGTTGCTGGGGCTCATTAAACTAGCCCAAAAGTCATTCTCCATTGGCGGTGTCTACCCCTGCCCTTTGTGGCTTGAAGCCAGCTGAGAACCAACCAATGGCACACTCCACAAATCCAAGCTACGCTGATCCATTCATGATAATTGTCTGAACCCATCAGACACATCCATGGAGAACCCTAGATCCATTCCCTTAGGCCTTGGTGTTTGTGAGATTGCACAATCAATGCTACATCCTAGATACATGGCATCAGCAGGTGCCGGTTGCATAAGGCCACATTTCGCACACAGTGCTGGAACAGCGCAGTGCCTGTGATGGTTTGCTGGGACCCCAAACACCATTCTTCCGTCCTCAAAACATCCATCCCCTCAGGCTGGTTTTCCATAAGTGACCTGCCGCATTGAAGGCCATTTCTACAAAAAAACATAACAAATATAGAATCAGAACAAAACATATTTTACACATTACAATATTTAGTGTATCTCAATATTAATATGCACACCATAAGTCTGCTATAAGACCTTGATTCTTGTCATCCTATAAAAAATTTCAACCGTCATTGTGATCTGTGACACATTGGCAGATTTGACATTGTATAAAACACACTAAAAGTTGCAAATATACAAACAAATATATGTTCTGCATGCCCTGTATTCACATCTATATGTTTGGTGTAAACACTACTTCAGAATACACTTCTGCTTCGCTATGTCTTTATAAACGTCAGTGACTATTAACTTCGTCAATGCCTTTTTTCTTCTAAAATGTGTTCATACAGGGTCCAACCCTGAATGCATATGTAACACTGTTTAAAGCAACACCCCTGTTTGGTTTTGTGATATCAAAATAAATTGTTTGCAGTTTATCCACAAAAAATAAATAAATAAAAATAAAAGGCCTCTACAAACATGTGCTATGTGCCACTTCACACTGACTCATATATCTTGTGCTGAACAAAGTGTGCACAGTTACAGTCAAGCCTAAGCATTTAAAAAAAAAACATGAGCCAAACGGCTTGTCACATTGTTTTGAAATGAATATTTACAGAGGTTTACAACTGGCATTATTATGCTTGCTGCCCTCTAAAACACAGAATCTGTGCAGGCAGTTTTGCATGTAGAGATAAGACCTAGCCATTTGCACGGAATGTTATCTCTCCCTGCAACAAGCCTGCCAAAAGCTTCGTAAGCAGGCTATCTAAAAAACGCTGATAAGATTACATGCTTAATAGCCTCTCCAACAATAAAAATATAAGTGTAGATTACAAAATGATCTTATATCACTAGGCAATTCCAAAAAACAGTTTTAAGAACGGCCAAAATTTTCTAGGCCAAACTAGGATATAGCTTAACCCTAGTTTACAATTTTATCTTTTTTTACAAGTGTGTTTTAAAAGTACATTGAAGTTTCCACATGAGAATGATGGCTGTCACTTAATCCAACCTGCCTCCAAAGAAAAAACACTGTTTGTTTTACATTGTCAGATTGCCCCCGTTAAATAAAAATACACCTTATATAAAAACAGCTGATCCCGCATTTCAACAAATGTGTGTTTTTAGCACAAAAAAAACCCCTTACAGCCTACGCATGTGACCAGACTAGACCTCACAAAGCACTGATATTATGTTTATACTGCATATTAGCCTGGATAGAAACACGTACAAAACATTTTAAACCTTATTCTAGATAGCCAGCCAGAGTCCAAAACACATGTTAGCACCTTAAAACACATTCTCAGCACTAGAATATACTCTTCTTTAGATTTAAAGACTGTATAAATATTTCACACTTTTAAACACAGGCTGCCAGGTTTAAAACAGCTGTTTATTTGAAAATTACTTCACACCCCTGTATAAGTGTGCATAAAATATATAAATAAAAAATACATCTTACCATATGTTCTTTCAACAACAAAAAAAAGAATGGCTCTCCACCACTTGCAGTTCACAGACATTCATTTCCACCAGGGGTCCACAGGGCCCACATTTCTCACGGAAATCCATAGTGCTATTCTGACTGGCTTCCAGTGTCTGGGTTTTAAAGACCCTGCAGACTTTTATCTCAGACCTGAAAATTGACCTTTACTTTTTAACAAACTCTTTTTCATTCTGACATGTTTTAATGTTAGTAATAAACCCATAGTTCTGCTTTGTCAGCCTATATTTCACATGGTTTCATGTCTGCTTCCTAACTGGACATGCTTGGGCATGTCTGTCACACGGAGCCTGCAGCTGTGTTCATTTAAATGACAAAAACCAATGCCACAGCATTTGACTGTATAGGCCTGTGTTTTGTAGCCCTGAAATTAGACCTTCACTTTTCATTTGAAAAAAACCCTTATTTTAATTCTATCAAATAATGCAAGTGAAATATATATTCACAGGCCATGGAACAGTTTTTTTAAATCCTAGTTCCACTTTGCCCGTCTATATTCTCAAGAGTTTGATGGACACTTCATAAACAAACATGCCCAGCCCAGACCATTTTATTCAATTTTTATTCAGTTTAAAATACCTATATCCTCCCAAACATCTCCTTTGTCCAGTGTTTTAAACTGCACTGTGAAACCTAGGCCTTCTTCCCATTATTCAGGACTCTCAAAACTAGGTGTGCTTTTCTCCTGTACTCAATACTGCATTGTGAAGGTTTTTTAAGGTGCATTGTGAAACCTAGGCCTTCTTCCCACTATTCAGGACTCTCAAAACTAGGTGTGTTTTCCTCCTGTACTCAATACAGCATTGAAAGTAGTGCCGTTCTGTGGCTTGCCTCCTTGAGAATCCAGCGAACCTTCTGCCGCTTTCTTAGCACCTGTTGTCCTGTCCATTTGTCTGCCCTGTGTCCGGACCTAGTGTTCTCCCCTACACCTTCCCACTCGCTTTCTCTTCTCACCTCTCCCTTCCTTCTCTATGTGCTCTCTGTCTTCCCTATCTTTTCTAATTGTTTCTCTATCGACTATCCTGCTCTCCTCACTAAGGGCCTCATCACAAGTTGGGCCCAATGGGGAAAAATCACGCTACTACCGCCGGCGGATTTCCCGCCGGCAGTAATAGCACGGAAAATCGGCAATTTTGCCACAGATTTACCGCCAGCTCAGAGCTACCGCCACATTTAAGGGTTACTGCCAAACTCGTGATGAGGCCCTAAATCTGGTAGGAAGAAGTTTAAAAAGGACATCCTGGTCTCCAACCCAGGAATTCCTATCGCTGACACCTTTACCAGTGCCTCCTCCAGGCAAACTGTCACCGTCATCCTCTTTGTCGTTCCCTCGCCAGACCTATGGACCCTACATATGGTCTCTATGCTCTCTCCCTTCTCTTCCTCTCCCATTAATGGTGGCATTTGGTGGGAGGCCCTCCTGTCCTCCTTCTACTCCTCTAAGGTCATCATTAATGTTTATTTGAATAGTACCGTCTTGGTCCAAGGCCCTCAAGCCAATCTTCTCCTCTTTGATAGACGCTTCCCGTGCCTCATCAACTTCCTCTCCTGTCCTGCTGTCCCTTTTCTTGCCTCCAGGCCTCCCCTGCTGTCTCCTCCTTGGCTACCTTGACCTCTCCTCCTTCCCTTTCTGCCCCCCTCAGGCTTCTTCTACACCTCCGCAGGGCGTACCTCTGATTTGTACCCCTCCCCGGAACTCTTTCAAGGGCGGCAACCTTCTCCATATTGCCACTCTTAACTTTTGCTCAGCTGTCAAACACTCCACTGACATCTGCCACCTTCTGGAAGAACTTGACCTCAATGTCCTCGGTCTCACCGAGACATGGTTCACGGCCAGCACTGTCACGAGCTTTGACACTCTCCTCCCTGACAGCTACAAGATCCTCTCTGCACCTAGGCCCAACCATTCCGGAGGGGGTGTAGCCCTGATTTTCCCTAAGTGGATTCCTGCCTCTGTCATTCCTATGCAGGCCTACTCATCCTTCGATTTGCCTCGTCTGCAGGCTCTCTCTCTCCTAGCCATTCCTTTACTGTGGCTACCATCTATCGGCCACCTGGTCAGATCTCCTCCTTCCTCTCTGAGTGGTCAGACCTCTCTTCTTCTCTCCTTGTCTCGACCACTCAACTCCTCCTTCTTGGAGACTTCAACATCCACATGGATGCTTCCTCCCTTCCTCTGGACTCTTTCACAACCTTTGCAACTCTCTCTCACTCTCCATTCTCCCCTCTGGCCCGACTCAATCTGCAGGGCATACGCTTGATGTTCTGATCTCCTCTGACCTTCCCCTTTCTATTCCTCTCACCACTCCTCTCTCCTGGAGTGATCACTTTCTCCTTTCCTCCCAGTTCACCTTCTCTACCCCCCAGGCCAAGCCTTCTACATCATTGCCACCCACCTTCTCGGTCATCAGACCCATGAAGCGCATGTCAGTGGAGCTTTCACCGCCACTTTTTCTCTCCCCCTCCCCCTTTGGCTGACTCACACCCTGACACAGACCTTTCCATGCTCTACTCTGCTATATCAGACACTCTCGCCCCTGTCATGAGGATCTGCCTGAATCCCAAAACCAAGTGCAACTCCTGGTACGACTTTGTCCTCGTCACCCTTAAACGCAAGTGCAGGGTGGCTGAGAGGAAATGGCTTTCTTCACATACATCCTCTGACAAACTGGCCTGCCGGCTGCTCCAAAGGCAATACCAGCTCTCTGTTCGCACTAAGAAGAGAGCTCACATCCAAGCCCGAGTCTCTGAAGCATCCAACAACTCGGCTGAACTCTTTAAAATCTGCAAGGAACTAGCCAATCCTGCTGCAGTCTCTACCTCTCCTGTCCCCTCCCAGGCCCTCTGCATGGCCTTGGCTTCTCACTTCATCTCTAAAATTCAGGACATCTTGTCCTCTCCTTCTCCCTCTACTCCCTGCGCTTCCTCTGGCCCTTCTGCAGCCACCTCCCCTCCCTCCTTCTCTGCCTTTCCCCAGTTCTCCCCAGATGAGGTTTCTAGACAAGTCTGACCTATGAAAGTCTCTTCAAAACAGGTTCACCCCTGTTCCTCCAAAACCATCAAGGACCACATTGACTTCTTGGCTCCTGACTTGCTGATTTCTGTAACCACTCCTTCACCACTGGAGTCTTCCCCTCCCCCTGAAGCACTCCCTTGTGCACCCTCTTCTTAAGAAACACTCTGCTGACCCTTCCTGCCCAGCTAACTATCGCCCAATCTCTATCACTCCTTTCCCCCTTTCCTGGGCAAACGCCTGGAAAAGCTGGCCATCTCCCAGCTTAATCTTCACATTGACTCTGTTGGTTGTCTCCACGACCATCGGTATGGCTTCAGGGCTGGTAGAAGCACGGAAACTGCTCTTCTGAACCTCCGCAAAGACCTGCTCTCTAACCTTGATTCCAACACCCCCTGTGTACTCATCTTACTTGATCTCTCGTCTGTCTTCGACACGGTCAACCATGCCATCCTGCTCAACCATCTCCGTGATAACCTGGGCATCACGGGTCATGCCCTGGCGTGGCTGACTTCTTTTCTCTCCGATCGACCCTCCCAGGTCCAACTCGGGTCCTTCCTCTCCTCCATCTCTATCTCTACCTGTGGTGTTCCCCAGGGGGCTAATCTCTCTCCCTGGCTGTTCAACCAATACCTGGCACTTCTTGCCCACCACATTGCTGCACTCTGCCCCAACTTCCAGTGCTATGCGGATGACACTCTGCTCATTTTCAGGCTACTCTCAGCCACTTCTTCTCCCTCTCTCATCTCTGACTGCCTGTCCGCCATACAGGAGTGGTGTGCCGCCAACGATCTCTGCCTGAATGCCAGCAAGACTGATTTCTCCTCATCGGCAAACCCACATCCCCCTTTCCTGTCACTCTCTGGCCGTCCTCTTGGCCCTCTCCCTGCTCCCACCTGTGAGGCTAAAAACCTTGGGGTCATCTTCGACTCCACACTCTCCTTCTCTCCTCAAATCTCTGATATCTCTAAGAAGTCACACTACCAGCTGCACCTCCTCAGAGGTATTCTAACTTTCCTATCCTTCCCCCAGACGCTCACTGTCTCCAGAGCTCTGGTTCCCTCTAGGCTGGACTATTGCAACAGCCTCTTTCTAAATCTGCCTGCTTCTACCCTCCGCCCTCTGCAGCTCATCCAGAACCAGACTGCGAGACTTGTCCTTCGCCTCAAGCCCAGGGATCGTATCCCTCCAGGACTGAAATCTCTGCACTGGCTCCCAGTGGCTGTGAGGATTAAGTTCAAAACCCTCTGCATCGTCCACAAGGCCTTCTGGGGCAAAGGGCCTCAATACCTTCAACTCTCTCTTCCTAAATATCTGCCTTCTGGAGCTCTTCGCTCATCCACCTCCAACTCTCTCAGGGTCAGTCGCTTCTCCAAGCAACGAGTTGGTGGTAGATCACTTTCTTCGGTCGGGCCTCCCTCTGGAACAGCCTCCCTGCCCCCTGAAACTTGAGGAGAACCATTTCTGGTTCCGGAAGCACCTCACAACCTTTCTCTTTGCTTCTGCTTTTTTCTCCTCCTCTCCCCTGCTGATTTCCTGGTTTATACTGAGACTGCACTGGTTTTCCTGGCCACCCTCTGATCTCGGGCCCAGGTCCCCCCTCCGCCAGTCGCACACCTGCACTGCCCTCCTGGAAACCCCCCGCACTTGGGGACTGTTCTCTGTATCCCTACAGTCCTACCACTAGCACTTGACACCTGATGCCTGCACTTACCCTTGTCCCTTGCACTTGCCACACTTTATTTTGTTATTTATTATATTATCCCATGTATTGCACTGTCCCCTTACCCCCCTGCATTTCCCCTTCCCGCTTCCCATGCACTTGCGCGATCTGAGTGACATTTGGCCTAGTAGGATCGTTGTCTGTCTTCCCTCTGTTCCCCCTCCCTTGCCTCGTCGTGCCTTGAAACACTTGTGTATAGGCGCGTTATAAATGTCTTATCATATCATATCATATCCTTTACATTATAAAATGATAACGGCATGCCCTAAAAAGCCCAACCTCCTCTTTTATATTCAATAGCATGCCGTCAGGCCTTAAAAGGTCAAACTGAGTACAGCTCTATTAAGGCTGTTATCAATGTACACCAAGGATTGGTCGAGACATGCTCTTGACAAAAAATTAACAATGAACAGTTTGAATGACTAACTGCAACAGAACTTGCTAACATTTTTAGAGTTGGTTCCATTGCCTTTTTCACAGATATATTCAATGAATGTTTTTTCACTATTTCTTTATCAATATATGTTAAGGTTTAAATGTTGTTTTCACTAATTGTACTATGTACGAGAACATTCTTGAAGCATAATTTATTGAAATGCCCAACAACTATTAAGAAATAGAAAAAAAGAAAAGGAAAATCAGGCAAAATATTGTACTAAAAAGTCTGGATCGAAGATCAGAAAATGTCATGTATTTCTTCATATATGTTCACATTCTATGATCATAAAGGAAGGTTACTGGGATTCAAATACCAGGAAAGTTCTAGATTTACCACCATGCAAGACTGGTGCATGTTGAAAAACAATAGGTCTGGACACCTTTTGTTATACTTTCAATATACATCCAGCATTATATTCCATCACTATTAAATCTATATAAAATGATGATGTCAGCACTATATTTACAAAGTCAAACCCACTCCCACGTCATCAAGGCGTCACCAAACCCTAACAGTCGCAATCTTTCTCCTCACAACTCACTTCACTCTCAACCAGGCAACAGCACACACAAGCTGCTCCCAGGCACATTTTTATATAATCTTTATATTCACATTATATCAAATCATTTTAATATAACGTTTAGATTCACTTTATATCAAATTATCTCACCATTGCATCAAAGTAAACAAACACTTTATATAAAAAATATACATTTGATATAAAATTGATATCACCTTTGATATCATTTTCATATTAAATGTATATCAAGCCCATATCAAACCATATGAAAAGGGTGGGATTAATACCAGAAGCAGGGGGCATTACCTCCACGTCCACTCTTCCTCGTCCCAGTACTTACTTCATGAGGCCCCTGCCTCCGACACAGGACCTTCTTCTATTTCTTTAAATTCCTATAACTCCTCCCCCACATCCACGTCACTCAGTTTTAATTTTTCCTGCCTCCGGCAGGTTGGACTTTTTCTTCCCGGTGCGGGGCACTGGGGAGCACCGATTGCTGGCCCCCTGGGGGGGGCTGTGTGGCGGGGCCCTCGGCTCCCTCAGGTGCGGCGCTGCTCCTGGGCCACCTGCGGGGCTTGGGGTCACAGTTGAGCGGGATTGCCTCGCTCGGTTCTTTGCTGGGCTCCGGACCGCAGCGTGAGCATTGTGTCCCGGGTCCTGCATGGCCCGGGGGAAGGTAAGGAGAGGGGAGGACTGGGCTTGATATTTTTCCCCTCTCCTGCTGGTATGGCCATCTTGACTCCTTCAACATGCCGTTTCCTCGTGCTTTGTGTACACATCTTTGTTGGAAATGATGGCAAGCACTTGGCAGTAAGGGCTAGCCTTCCCTTTTGTTGTGTGGCCTCTCTGCTTCTTGTCGTGGGGTGACAGTGGCAGAGAGTCTTTGAAAGTGCGGGGGCTCTGTTCTGTCGCAGGCATGTCACATACCACCCGCTCCTCAGACACACACAGCACAGGATGCACCGGATGTTAGCTGCATTCTCTGGGGGAAGGTAAGGAGAGGGGAGGACTGTGCTTGATATTTTTCCCCTCTCCTGCTGGTATGGCCATCTTGACTCCTTCAACATGCCCTTTCCTCGTGCTTTGTGTACACATCTTTGTTGGAAATGATGGCAAGCACTTGGCAGTATGGGCTGGCCTTCCCTTTTGTTGTGTGGCCTCTCTGCTTCTTGTCGTGGGGTGACAGTGGCAGAGAGTCTTTGAAAGTGCGGGGGCTCTGTTCTGTCGCAGGCATGTCACATACCACCCGCTCCTCAGACACACACAGCACAGGATGTACCGGATGTTAGCTGCATTATCTGGGAAGGTAAGGAGAGGGGAGGACTGTGCTTTATATTTTTCCCCTCTCCTGCTGGTATGGCCATCTTGACTCCTTCAACATGCCGTTTCCTCGTGCTCTGTATACACATCTTTATTGGAAATAATGGCAAGCACTTGGCAGTATGGCCTAGCCTTCCCTTTTTGTTGTGAGGCCTCTCTGCTTCTTGTCGTGGGGTGACAGTGGCAGAGAGTCTTTGAAAGTGCTGGGGCTCTGTTCTGTCACAGGCATGTCACATACTACCCGCTCCTCAGACACACGCAGCCCAGGATGCACCGGATGTTGGCTGCATTCTTTGCGTGCAGCCTGTGAAAACGGCGCATATTTGGACGCGTCTGCAAGCGGCCTGAAGGGTACCGGCCTGGCATAGTCTACACTTTGGGTTCGAGTCTCTGCGGTGCTGACTCTGCATTTCATCCTTCCTAGACTGACGCATTGGAACAATTTAGAGCTTGGGGCTACCGGCTACTGGATACAGGGCTCAAGCCACCTCTCAGTAATGTGGCGAGTTAGTGGTGTGTTTGCGTCTGTGCTAGCTATGGACGCAGACTCCTTGTCCTATCCTCTTCCTCTGAACTGCACGAGGGAAGGTCAAAGGAGATGATTTTCTTTTCCCTTGTCCGGCATGGAATTATAGAAAATGCATCATGGAAGTAATGGCCATTCAGGGGGTTCCCAGTGTCTCTTCTTTTAGGGCCTAGGTCCTCCGGTGCTGACGTGTTGCTTTCACGCCTCCTCTCAGACTTGTGGGAAGTGATATGGCACATGTCTGTGCTTAGAGGGGTTCTCAGAGCCCCTGGTGCCTGTGGAGGGGGATGTCACTTCAGTGGGTTTTTCCAGTGTAGGAATAACCCAGGTGGGGGGTTGCCTTTGAAGTCTGCTATCCGGGATGGATTGCTTTGCCCTGCTTTGTGACAGTATTCTGCCCTTTTGACGCCAGCCTGGTGGCTCCTCTGTCGGCTGGGGGGGCCCTGGTCTGCTGGACTTCTGGGCTGTCCTGTATCTTCCTTTTGATAAGTCGGATCTTTTTGTGGGCTGACAAGCATGCTGTTATATTGTGGCGCAGGCATGCTTCAACGTCCTGTGATTTTCCTCTGGTGCAAGTGCAGTGACTGGCGGTTTTCCCTGGCTCCTCGTCTCTATCTTCTCTGAGGTGTATGGGACCGGTGGGGTTCGGCTTCCTGGGTAATGGGCTCCTTCCGGAGGGGGGTATCGGTTGCAATTCCTGTCTCCTCCTGTCCAGGTTTGCATGGTTAGGACTTTGGTACCCAGCTCACGGTCCAAGTAGTTAGCCATGGGATCCGTTCTCTAGGAAGGATTGTTGTGGGTTACCGTCTTGCCCGTTCCTCTCCCTGTTCAGGGTCAAGTTTTCTACTTGCGGGTGTTCCTGGTCCCTATGCCTTCTAGGATGTGTCAACTGCTTATGGGTCTCAAGACCCTGCACTGCTTGTCCGGACGTCTGGGGAGAGTGTACTCTGGATGTTGTGCAGGGGGGGCGCTTGCTGGCTGGTCTGGGCTGGGTTCTCAGAAGGCAGTGTGTCTCGGCTCGCCTGTTGCTGAAATTACGGGGCACGTGGCGTCTTGCGTTTTTTTCGGTTCCTTGAGCCCGTCTTCGGTTATGTCCCCTGGTGTCTTATACTCTCTCCCACTGGTTTCCGACGTCTCGGCTTTCGTAGTTGTGTTTTCGGTGTCCCCAGCGCTGCGAGTCTCCCCGCTGTGGTGGTGGGGGGTTTCAGGTCTACAGGCTGAGGTGTGCATGGTCCATCCTCCTGTGGCCTCTCTTACTACCGACGCCAGCAGAAAGGGTCTACATTGGGGGTCCTCTCAGCTCAAGGGTTGTGAGATCTGGGGAGAGCCGGCGATCATCCAATTGGCAAGAGTTGTGCCATTGTCCAAGCTCTGGTGTACTACAAGGAGTTGCTGGACGGTCGGCGGTTTTGATCCGATCGGACAATACGACGGCCTTGGCATATGTCAACTGCAAAAGGGGTTCCGGCTTTTCCTTGAATGCTCTGGCAGCGCTGATAGGCACCTGGGAGAAATCTCATCTGGTGTCTCTGGTGGCCTCACGTATCAGAAGGGTGGGCAATGTTCAAGCGGATCTTCTCAGATGCCGGTTTTCACTCCTCGGCGGAACTGTTCCTGTTGGCCCAGGTCTTTGCAGTGACCTGTGTCAGATTAGGGTCCCCGGTTCTAGACCTGTTTGCATCCCCGGCCTCAGCAGAAGTTCGCCTCTTCTGCTCTCGGTTTCAGGCCGGGGGGATTGGGGAATGGATGCCCTCTCTGTACAGTGGCCTTGGGGTCTTCCTTTATGCCTTTCTGCCTATTCCCCTTCTGCCCGGGTAGTTTGGCGCATCAGAGTGTCCAGGGTGACTGTGTTGTTTTTAGCGCAGTTCTGGTCCTGCCGGAGTTGGCTCCCCTCTCTGTTGGAACTTCGGTCCTAGGAACCTTGGCTGATTCCGAGGTGGCCGTGTCCCCTTCAAGGGGATCTGCGGTTGGAATTCCACTGGATGCAATGGGCAGTGTGGCTATTGCTTAGTCTAGGTTGATATCTCAGGGGTTCTCAGATCCTGTAGTTGAGTACATAATGGATGCTCTTAGACCCTCCACTCTGAAGGTGTTCTGATAAAGGGCTTCCCCCTTGGGATCTCCCTCTTGTATTACGGTTCCTTCAAGGGCCTCCTTTTGAGCCCTTTTCCGAGATTGATATCAAACATCTTACACTGAAATCTGCTTTTCTTATTGCCTTCGCTTCTGCCCGTAGGCTTGGGGAGATTGTGGCTCTCTTATGTCACCCTCCTTTCCTGAGGGTGCTGCCAGACTCGGTGCTGCTGAGGTGTGGTCCGAGGTTCCTCCCTTATGTTGTATCTCGGTTTTCCTACCTCTCAGGATCTGGTTCTCCCTGACTTCTTTTATGATCCGAGAATGCATGAGGAGGTGGCTTGGCTTAATATTATGTCCGGCGGGACGTGTTGGAGTATTTGGCTAGGTTTGCTTTTTCCCACCAATCTGATAGTCTTCTGATTGCTTGTGGTCCGGCTGGGGCTGGGCAAAACGCATCTGCGGTTTCCATTTTCCGATGGTTCCGGGTTGTGATCCCAGTGCCTATATGGCTTTTGGCCTGCCTGTGCCTGCGCACGATCAGGGGCTGTCCGCCAGGGGTTTGGCGGCTTCCTGGGCCGATGCAAGGAGGGTTTTTCTCTGCAAGAGATTTGTATGGCTGCCGCCTTGGCTGGTCTAGGGATTTCCATCAACCGCTATGGGTTGAGTTTCTCCCACTCGGGGGGTTGGTTCCTTCGTGGTTGGAGTTTTATCTGTGGGGATGTGAATTAAGAGTTATTGTGGGTGTGTTTGCTGCACTGTTTTTAGCTCTGTTTCTCATTGGGACCTTTTCCCCGTTGCTGCTTTGGTATACCTCATGAAGTAAGTACTGGGACGAGGAAGAGTGGACGTGGAGGTAATGCTCTGATTACTTACCGGTAATCTTCATTACTCCTAGTCCTACTCTTCCTCGTCACAGTACTGACGACCCTCCTCACCCTCCCTGCGGGGAAGGTCCCATGCTCTGGCTTGGTAATATGAAACTGAGTGACGTGGATGTGGGGGAGGAGTTATAGGAATTTAAAGAAATAGAAGAAGGTCCTGTGTCGGAGGCAGGGGCCTCATGAAGTAAGTACTGTGACGAGGAAGAGTAGGACTAGGAGTAATTAAGATTACCGGTAAGTAATCAGAGCATTCCCACCTGTCAAAATGTTGTCGCTTTAAGAAAGCGTTCCGATGTACTACTTGTGCTGATTAATGAAACGGAGGTATTCTTGAATACACTTAACTGTCTGTCTAGGGGAGAAAACATTGCACTAGACATTGAGGGAGGAAAACATGATGCATGTAATTGTGTAATTGTAGATGTCACTAGCCCCTCATGCATAGACACGCACGAGTGCTCGCCGCTCGGTACAGAGAAGCAAAAGTCTAATGCAGTATTTAAACAAGGGCCCCCCCAAAATAAGGCCATGACCTCTGATCATTGCACAATTTCCAATGGGGAATTAACGCCCATCCGCATACCCACACTTCATCTATATCAAATGACGGTGACACACTGCATAACATCGAAGTACCTAAGAATGGTAACCAAGTCGGCGGCAAAAACTATAGTGTACCAGTTGAATGACATGATTCAAGGCATAGCTCTCAACTCACAGGCATTTGGCGGGTGTCACCCGCCTTGAAAAGGGCCGACTCACCCGCCAAGCCTCCTGCACACCCATTCATTCCAATGGGCGTCTCACCCGCCAAAAACAAAATCGGGTGATTTCACCCGCCTTTGCGTCGCAAATGGTTGAGTGCTATGTCAAGGAGTACTGGACACTCAAATAGGAACACTGATTCAGAGTCTAAGGAGGAGGTTGTTACATGTAGGCCTGTGGAATAGCACACTAACATCAGGTGTCTAATAGATTTGAAGCCCTTAGCATAGATTAAATGGTGACAGTACTGAGAAGGCAGAATCGAGTCAGGACTCTAGCGTTACCTGTATGGGAGTTGCAGAGTGCGTTACAGGCCTGGTGTAGAGATATCGCGAGAGCGCCCGCTCTCGCGAGATCTCGCGCCCGACCAAGCCCCGCCCCCGCGCGCTACGCGCGCATTACGGGGACAAGCGGAGGACGCGATCGGAGCGTCTCCCCGGCTCCTCCGAGCACGGGAATTCGGCAGGACTTGCCAGAGACTCTGCCATATCATTACAGCCCCTTATGTTGTTGGCCACGTTGGCACCTGATGTTGCAGCACCGCTTGTATCATCTATAAGGGCAAATTTATGTTTGTTGCAATAAAGCCCTTTTGGACAACACACAGCCTCCTGCCTCCTGAAGTTTATTTTACTACATAAATTGGCGACGAGGACCACCTCCAGGAACCGCGCAGAAGCATGCAGGGAGCAACACCGCCCCCACCCTTTTTACAGACGCCAGGTAGGCCTGCTATACCGTGGCCACAATGGCAGCCCCTGTTTACAACGTATGTGGAGGCAATGGGGGGAGCAGGATTCACGGCGGCAAGACGCAGAGCCATGCTATTAAACGCCCTAGGGGTGGAAGGACAAAGAATATTCGAGGGCCTGGCTTTGATTGCGGTAGAAGACGCCGATGATGATGTGTTCAAGGAGGCAGTCAGAAGAATAGAAAAGAGGTTTGCCAGTAAGGAAAACACAGTGCTCCACAGGATTCGGTTTTACACGCGGAAACAAGAACCGTCAGAACCTGTCGACGACTATATCACGAAATTGAGAGAACTGGCAGCTTTGTGCAACTTCGGCACCAATGCAGAGGACCGGATATGCGACATGTTAATAGTCCACACCAACAGCCGGAAGGTCCAAGACAAATACATCATGGAAAAAGAAGTACAGTTGGAGAAGGCAGTGGAAATAGCTAGGGCTGTGGAAGAAACGGCAGGAAGAAGAAAAGAGTTTGCAGGTACCCAAAGTTCCCCTGAGGTACAAGCAGTAGGGTTCCGTCCCAGAAAAGAAAAGTTCATTCCAGATTCAAGAGAAGGGAGAGCCAACAAGAAAGAACCCCTCAAGTGCCATAGGTGCACCAGCACAAAGCACCTAGCGTTCGACAGAGAGTGCCCAGCCAGAGACAAAGAATGCACAGTATGCAAACGCATAGGGCATTTCTCAATAGTGTGCAGATGGCGAAACAAGAAAGTCACAAGTCTGACCTCAGAACGCGTGGCAGAAAGGGATTCCTCATCGGAGGAAGAAGGAAGGCCCACCGTAATCATGGTGAACAGTACACGAGCCAGGAGAGAAAAGCCACACTGCATGATCAAGATCGACGGCAGAGAGACAAGGGTCATGGCAGACTCCGGCTCTGACCTTACCATCTTACCCCTACAAACATACAAAGATATGCTCGGGAAAGAAAAAGTAAAAGTACTCACCACGAAACACAAGCCGACGGTTTTCGGTGGAGCATCGGTTGAACTACTAGGGTACATCAACGGCAAAGTCGAATTTAAAGGGAGGGAAACTTACACCAGAATATACTTCAGCCACGAAGGGCCTCCAGTGCTAGGTTGGGATGACCAAGACAAATTAAAGATCAGACTTGACCCTAGCACGGAAGAGCAAGTCCTATCCATAGGTGCGAGGAGTGAAACCGTAGTCAAGAGCGATTACCCAGCACTTTTCTCGGAGGAGCCGGGTCACATCAAAGGTTTTCTACACAAAATTGTCCTCAAAAGGAATGCCATTCCTGTCAAGCACCGAGTGAGACCAGTACCAGCCACAGCGAGGGACACCCTCAAACAACAGTTGGACAAAATGAAGAATGAAGGGGTGATAGAAGAGATTGAAGCATCCGAATGGCTGAGCCCAGTCGTTCTCATAAAGAAACCCCATTCGCAAGAATTAAGAGTATGTATAGACCTGCGCAGCTTAAACTTGGAAGTCGTCACAGACAATTATCCGCTTCCGAGCATAAATGAACTCATACTTTTAATGAAAGAGGCCAAAATCTTCTCAAAACTAGATATGCGCAATGCATATCACCAAATCCAGCTCCATGAAGAATCAAAACCTCTCACGGCATTCATCACCCCGTTTGGCACATTCCAATTTACCAAAATGCCCTTCGGATTATCATCAGCTGCCTCAGCGTTTCAGCGCATGATGGATGCCCTCCTTCGAAAGGTCAAAAATGTAGTTTACTTCCAGGATGACATATTAGTCTATGCAGGTGATAAACCGACACATGATGCCACTCTCAAACTAGTACTCAACAAGTTACAAGATGCGGGAGTCCGCCTACGATACGAAAAATGTTCGTTTGGAGTAAAAGAAGTCGAGTACCTGGGATACAAAATTTCAGAAAAGGGCATCAGCCCCAAACAGAACCTGATGCAAGCCATCATCAAAGCACCCAATCCCACCAACAAGGAAGAGGTGAGATCATTTTTAGGCTTAGCAGAATATTACGCAAAATTCATACCCAAATTTTCTGAAACCACGTCACCTCTACGTGATCTTCTCAAGAAGGGGTCCGAATTCCTGATGCAAGAACCCCAAAAGGCGGCGATAGACACCATAAAACAACATATTATGGAAGCCCCGTGCCTTCAACCGTTCAATCCCAAGTGGGAAACAGTCATCACCACTGATGCCAGTGCATACGGACTGGGGGCAGTACTTACGCAGAGGAGGGGTGACACCGAACATGTGGTGGCCTTTGCATCGAAGGCGCTATCTGAAGCAGAACAGAACTACTCCACCATCGAAAAAGAGATGCTAGCATGCGCATGGGCAGTAGAGCACTTCAGGACTTATGTGTGGGGCACCAAGTTCAAGCTGGTGACAGATCACAAACCACTCATCCATATGCTCAGTCCCGGAGGCACCAAAGCCTCCACTCCCAGACTAGCTCGCATTGCCGCGAAATTACAAGAGTATACATTTGAAATCCACCACATATCTGGCTGGAAAAACTCGCAGGCTGACTGCATGTCGAGACTACCGGAAAACAAAGAAAGGGCTACCCCATTTCTACAAGGGGAGTGCATTGTTGCTTCCATCTCGGACATAAGGACGCCAGAATATCTTGAACTCAGCGAAAAGCACTGGCAAGAAGAAGAAGGAAAAGACCCAACCATGTCCGCCATTCGAAAATGGATCAAAGAAGGCTGGCCAGATGAAAGGGTGCTACCTGAGGGCATGAGGCCATATTGGAAGGTACAAGAAGAGTTATCCGAAACACAAGGGATAATCATGAAGTCGGATCAAATCGTCCCCCCCACAGGAATGAGACGCACAATTCTCTGCAGGGCCCATGCGGGGCACTTGGGAAACACGATGACTCGCCGCAGAGTCAGAGAAGCATATTGGTGGCCATCCATGGACCAAGAAATTCGCTCCATGATAGAGCGATGCCACGAGTGTTTAAACAGCGACAAAAGATTGAAGATTCGCCAAGCACCTCTCATACCAACCGAGATACCTGAAACAGTATGGTCCAAAGTGGGCATAGACTTTATCGGACCCCTGGAAGCGATGTCAGCAGAACACAAGTACGGAATTGTACTAGTCGACTACCTATCCAAGTGGGTGGAAGCAGAGTTTGTTCCAAACATAACTACAGAGACGGTTATAGAGGTGCTCACCGAAATTTTTCAAAGGGAAGGGCTCCCCAATGAAGTAGTCACAGACAATGGAGTGCAACTAGTTTCTAAAGACATGGAGGAGTTTCTCAAAAAGAACCACATCAAGCAAAAGAAGGCGGCCCTGTATCACCCTCAAGCAAATGGACTCGTGGAAAGGGCGAACAGGTTCATAAAAGGGGCTATCCAACTTGCAATGGCCTCGGGCATGGACCCCCTCAAGACTACAAAGGAAGCCATAGCAGCACATAGACTCACTCCGAATGGCATTACCCATGTATCCCCGTTCAAAATGTTGAGAGGGAGGAGTGCGGCATCAACGCTCATCCCGCCTTGGCTGTCAAAAATAAGAATAGATGAAGAGGTAGACATGTCAGAAGTTGTATGGCGTATCACAAGAAACAAGTCACGCATGAAACTGTGGAGCGACAGAAGAAGGAGAACGAAGCAAGCGCCCAGCATTGAAAGGGGGGACTGGGTTAAAATCAAACTACCAAGGAAAGATCAAGACACAGGTTCCCGGTATAGTCAACCCATACAAGTTACCCATAAAGGGACAAATCATGTCCGCACAGAAGACGGGCGCGCGTGGAACTTCGAAAGAGTAGCTTTGTATCAACGCAGACAAGAAAGACTTAGGACTCCAGAAACCCCACGCACAGAAGCAGAAAAGGAGGATGTGGGGAATGAAGAACCAGAACCAGGGAGAAGCGATGGAGAGAGAGAAGAACCAGAGAGTGAACCGGAAGAACCCTATGTAAGCCCTGAACCGGTTCCGCAGGGACCTTGCCCGGGAACCAGTGAGAGGCCCAGAAGGGAGCACAAAAGACCGGTAAGATTCAATGACTTTGTGTTACAGTGACCCTACTTCCCTTTTGATAAAGGGAGGTGTGTAGAGATATCGCGAGAGCGCCCGCTCTCGCGAGATCAGCCCCCTCCACCCCGCCCCCCCAAGAACCTCGTAGCGTGGGCGGAGAGTTCTTCCTGCCAATGTACCCCTCTGCATGGACTGTACATGCAGAGAAGTTAAATGATGGGAAGATGGACACAGAACAAAACACAGCAAGTGCAAGGAAAGAAACACCGTCAGTGAGGTGTATCTAAGATTAGCAGAATGGAACACGAAAACAAACAGTAGATGGCTAACCTGGTTTTCCGTGGAATGGGCAGAACTCTCTCCTGCTAACCTGGTTCAAAACGTAGCAAACCTACAAAACGCACATTACGGTACTTAAGGTAACAAGGAAGCAGTCTTGGAATTAAAAGCTATGAGGTGGGTTTTACCGTGTGTATGTGCAAAGCGTGGGGATGGTGTGCAAAGGTTCTGTGGTCCATCCTGAAGGAAAACTAACACGACAGCACAAGGACGCCCAGAACGAAATGTGGCATAAGTCTCTAGTTCCAGGCAGCCATCTGCACCGACAGAATGAGGACGCCTAACGGCAATGCGCACAATTAGGGCAGTCTCTAGTCTTGCGCTGATGTAGGGGATTGTTGAGAACAGAAGTGTCAACTCACAGATTGGATGGAACGTCGTGTCGAAGGAGGTTCTCCTGGTGACAGGCGAGTTGATTCGTTCAGCAGTCTGTGTAAGCAATCCGAGTCAAATGCCGTGCGGGAGCAAAAAGTACCAAGATCTCTGGGCAAAATGGGGAATCCGTTTGACAGGCCAAGGTCGGTACCGACAGTGTCAAGATGCAGCTGAGGGATACACAAAGGCAGGTCTGGGAAACAGGCGAGGGTTGGCAACAATAACACTTAATCCTAGAACCAATTTACAATGTAGCTGTGATGCAAAATCAGAAGCAGCAGAGTATGGAAGCCGGTCATGTGACCTTCTGTGCTCTAACTTCCATACAGAAAGAGCAGCACTGGGCGTGCAAAGGACACCAGGGTCTCAAAGGCAACCGCCAATTGCGGAGCCTGCTGTTGGCAATGCACTTCCGAAAACAGGAGCGAGGAACGCGAAGAATGGACTGCATGTGTGTAACTCAGTAAGTATGTTCATTAGAGAGACGGGTATCCATATGCACTGCAGAACGTGTTTGGTCTTTGGTACGAGTGCCTTGGCGTGGAATTCTAACAGTACCCTCCCCCAAAGATGCCCTCACCCTTCGAGAGGACCAAAAATGGGAAAGTAATCCCGGGCCATCGATGTTGTCTGGCGGCTCCCACGTCCTGTCCTCTGGGCCATTGCCCTTCCAGTTGACAAGAAACAAGCAAACACCCCTGCAAACCTTAGTATCTACAATGCAGTTTACCTCATACTCGTCTGAGCCTTGTACAGAGATAGGCTGAGGATGAGACAAAAGTCTAGTAGAAGGATGGAACGGCATAAGCAAGGATACATGGAAAACAGGATGGACTTTCCAAGAAACATGTAAGGCCAGGCGTACAGCCACAGGGTTTACGAGAGCAGTGATGAGATAAGGACCAATAAAGCGGGCCAAAAGTGTTTTGCGACCAGGAATACAAAGGTTCCTCATTGACAGCCAGACCTTGGAGCCCATTTGATACAAGGGTGAAGAAGAATGATGAACATCCGCAAAAGCTTTGGCACGAGCCTGAGCAAGATGCATGTGCTGTGCGATCCCATCGCGAATCTTGGTCAAGTCGTGAGCACAAGCGTTCGTGGCAGGACTGCACTGAGAGAAACCAGGTTACATAAGAAGAGTGCAAGGAGGTCTACCATACATGACGAAGAAGGGCGAGGAACTAGTGGAGGTGTGTAGTGAATTGTCATACGGAAAACTCTGCCATTACTAGGACTGACAACCAGGAATCCTGGTTTTGGAGGATAAGACATTGCAGATATTGCTCAAGGGTTGCATTCAAGTGCTCGGTCTGCCCATCTGTTTGTGGATGATAGGCACTTGAATATTGTTCATCAATATCAGAAATGAGAGATGAGCCGAGATCCACGCTCATAGATAATGACGTTTGGTAGACCAAAGAACCTGAAGCCATGTCTCAGGAACATATTAGCCAAGAGAGGGGCAGTCGGAAGACCCCAACAAGGAATGAACAGTGCTATTTTCGAGAAGTAATCAACCACCGCCCATATGGTGGTGTAGTAACCCCAGATACCTGGTAAGTCTACAATGAAATTCATTGATAATGTAACCCATGGATGTTCGGGTGTGGGTAGTGGATGCAAAAGACCCATAGGTTTAGCACAAGTGCTCTTACTTTGGGCACAGACCACACATGACTTAATATACTCAGTGACATATTGGTTCATGGACGGCCACCAGCACCAACGCTGCAAGAGATCGACTGTTTTCCTGCAGCCCGGATGTGCTGTGAACATGGAGTCATGACACCATTGCAAGGCAGTGTTTCAGGTGGAGATGTCTAGCAAGAAAACCAGCCCCTGGACATAGGGTATCCCTTGAACTAGATCAATGTTGTTGTCCTTGATCTCCTGTGGATTCCCCCGTACCTACTCTTGAACAGAGTCACGTAAAGAAGGTTGTATAGTACAGCCACAAACCACCTGATGAGGAAGAAGGATAGGGGTATCGGCTTCTCGACGTGTGGAAGGGCCATGGATTCAACAATAGGTTATGACATAGTGACACATGGGGAAAAATGTGTGCCATCGAGCATGACGAGCCATGGTACACTTGACCGACTGCAGTGCTAGCAGGTTACGATGATCCGTGTGCACTTGTACAGGGAGAGCCGTACCCAGGAGGTAGTGTCTCCACACGAGTAAAGCATCACACACTGACAGTAATTCTTTCTTGGTAATAGTGTAGTTAATCTCGCATGGGGTTAGTTTTCTGGAATTGAACGCTACAGGATGGAGCTCCCCGGAGTCAACACACTTTTGCAATAGAATGGCGCCAATGGCTATGTCGGAAGCATCTGCCTTAACTACGAAGGGCAAGGCATAATCCGGGTGTTGGAGAACTGGTGCAGTAGTGAACGCCTACTTAAGGGACTCAAATGCCTCCTGAGCAGCCTCAGCCCAGGTGAAGTCTCTCTTGGAGCTTGTGAGAGCAGTGAGGGGAGCCATGATCTTCGAGAATGACCTGATGAAGTGCTTGTAAAAATTGGCATAACCAAGAAAAGACTGCAACATTTTAAGAGTGGTAAGTACAGGGCACTCCGGGACTGCTTTCACCTTGGAGGAGCTCATTTGAACCCCTCTGTTCGTGATATCATAACCCAAGAACTCCACCTTGGTGACATGAAATATACACTTCTCAAGATTGGCGTATACATGGTTTTCCCGAAGGTGTTGCAGGACTTTAGCCACATGCTTGACATGAGATTCATAACTGGAGGAATAGATCAAGATGTCATTGAGATATACAACAAGGAACTGATCGAGCATGTCCCTAAAAACATCATTGATAAAGTGCTGGAACGTGGCAGGGGCATTGCATAAGCTGAATGGCATGACACAATATTCATAAAGACCGTAACATGTCTTGAATGTGGTCTTCCATTCGTTACCTTTGCGCATTCGGACGAGATTATAAGCTCCTTGTAGATCTAGTTTGGAGAATATTTTAGATGAGCCCAGCTGATCCAAGAGTACCGATATTAACGGAATGGTGTACTGGTTGTGTATCGTAAAGGCATTGAACTCACGGTAATTGATACATGGCCAAAGGTCCCCCTCCTTCTTGGACACAAAGAACATTGGTGAAGCTGCGGGACAATGGGAAGGGCGAATGAAACCAGTACTCAGGGCCTTGTCAATGTACACCTTCAGGATAGCGTCCTCCTTTACCGTCAAGAGGTAAACACGTCCAGAAGGTATCTTCTCCCCTGGCACCAGGTCGATAGGGCAATCATAGGGCCTATGTGGAGGCAAGACGTTGGCACCCTTGTCATCAAAGATGTCCCTAAAAGACTTGTGTTCATGGGGTAGAGAGGCTGTCATGACTGCTCCAATGGTAGAGGCTGATGCAAGGAGTGACCTACAAGGGTTCCTTAGAGGTGTCATAGAACCCAGGTAACTCGCTTCAAAATGGTTTGAAGGAAAATAGACGTCCCCAGACTTCCAGTCAATGACTGGGTTATGCATTGTCAACCAGGGTAAGCCCAAAATAAGTTTAAACTGAGGAGTGGCTATGATGTCATAATGGATGGATTCTGTGTGACCTAAGGTCATGACCAGATCCACCATTTGTTCAGTTACTGTCCACAGCATTTAGCAATTCAGGGCTGTCCTTAGGAATGACAGGAATGGCCGTGTCCCGGGCATATTAGCTCTCTATGTAGTTTCCGGTGGCCCCTCAATCTAGCACTGCTTCTCCCGTCCAAGAGGACCCAGAGGGCAACGAAAATGTAACATTAATCGTAAAGAGAACAGACCCAAGAGAGTCTAGATTCTTGGAGCTCGGCAACTGGACTCCATCTACTGCCGTGCTTTTGCGTTTCCCTGTTTCTTTGTTTTTTTAGGGCATGTCTTTAAGTGGTGTTCCGAGGAGCCACAATAAGGCATAGATTGGCTGTTTTCTGATGTTCCCGTTCTTCAGGAGTTAAGGGACCTCTTACGGCATCTATCTGCATCGGTTCACTGCTACCAGTAAGGGGACTTGGTGTAGTCAGTGATACTGGTAAAAATGTCCTTCTTTCTCCCTTCCTTTCCGCTTTCCTGGCATCGATCTGTAGGACAAGGTCTAGGAGTTCGGGAAATGCAGAGGTAACCACCGGGACCGTGGCTAACATGTCCTCTAAAGACTCCAACAATCCCTTGTAAAACAAGGATGCCTTTTTGTCCTCAGGCCAGCCCGTTTATACCACCAACTGATTGAACTTGGCCATATAAGAAAGGAGGAAAGCATCACCCTGTTGAAGACTTAATAGTTCAAATTCTGTAGCCTCCGTTTTGTACCATGTGTCAAAAACGTGACTCATGGCATTGAGTAGGGCCTCACTGTCATAAAGCAAGTGACTGCCCTCCTCCAACAATGGGTTCACCCCTGCAGCAGCTGTACCTTCCAAATGGGACAAAGCAAAAGCCACTTTGGTCGTGGAATCTGGAAACGAATTGGGGCGACACAAAAAATGAAATCTGCATTGGTTCAAAAAAGTCTGAAACACCTTCGGGTCCCAGTGAACCTCTCCGGGGGCCAAAGTGATTTGTGCCATCATGTATACCGGGCCAGCCTCTTGCTGGGGTACAGGGGCATCAGAACCAGAGGCAATGGCAGGAGGGGGTGCTGAAACCCCTGCAGGCTGGATGCCAGCTTGCAGTTCATCTATACGGCGTTGTGTAGAGGCATGGGACGCAGCCATGTCAAAACATAGTTCAGCAACCATTTGCATGATGGTAGCCAGAGTATCGTTTGTGTCCATGTTGTGGCTTCTGACTATGTCAGAATCCAAGGTAGTTGACCTTGTAGCGTGGGCAGAGAGTTCTTCCTACCAATGTACATCTCTGCATGGACTCTACACGCAGAGAAGTTAATTGATCGGAAGATGGACACAGCACGAAACACAGCAACTGCAAGGAAGGAAACAACATCAGTGAAGTGTATCTAAGATTAGCAGAATGGAACAAGAAAACAAACAGTATATGGCTAAACTGGTTTGACACGATTTTCCGTGGAATGGGCAGAAATCTCTCCTTCTGCTAACCTCGTTCAAAACATAGCAAACCTGCAAAACACACATCATGGTACTTAGATAGGGTAACAAGGAAGCAGTCTTGGAATCAAAAGCTATGAGGCGGGTCTTACCGTGTGTAGGTGCAAAGCGGGAGAAAATCAGGATTGTTTTTCAGGAATCCTTAGCTGGTGTGCAAAAGTTCTATGGTCCATCCAGAAGGAAAACTAACACGACGGCATGAAGACGCCTAGAACAAAATGTGGCATAAGTCTCTAGTTCCAGGCAGCCACCTGCACTGACGGAACAAGGACGCCTAACGGCAATGCGCACACTTAGGGCAGTATCTAGTCCATGCGCTGATGTAGGGGATTGATGAGAACAGAAGCGTCAGCACACTGATTGAAGGGAACGTTGAGTTGAAGGAGGTTCTCTGGTGACAGGCAAGACGATCCGTTCAGTAGTCCTGATCATAGCTGGAAGGAAACAGTGTCTGATTTGTGAGGACAGAGGGGCGATCCGTGTAAGCAATCCAAGTTGAATGCTGTTCAGAAGCAAAAATTATCAAGGTCTCTGAGCAAAATGGGGAATCCGTATGGCAGGCCAAGGGCGGTACCCAGAGTGTCAAGATGCAGCCGAGGGATAGACAAAAGCAGGTCCGGGAAACAGACGAGGGTCGGCAACAATAACACTTAATCCTAGAATCAATGAACAATGTAGATGTAATGCAAAATCAGAAGCTGCGGCGTACGGAAGCCAGGAGGCTAAATACCTGTAGTCATGTGACCTTCTGTGCTCTGCCTCCTGTACAGAAAGTGCAGTACTGTGCGTGCAAAGGACACCATTGTCTCCAAGGCAACAGCCAACTGCGGTGCCTGCTGTTGGCAATGCACTTCCGAAAACGGGAGCGAGGAACACGAAGAATGGACTGCATGTGTGTAACTTGGTAAGTATGTCCATCAGAGAGACGGGTATCTGTATGCACTGCAGAACGTGTTTGGTCTTTGATACAAGCAACAATGATTTATCCTCCACAGCCGTGAAAGCAGAAATGGCCAGGGAGATGGAGGGCCACTTACACTGCTAAGTAAGGCAGCACACTTGCTCAAGCAGGCAGTCTACAACTATCTAGCCAAGAAACGGTGTTGCTTGTTTTAACTTCACTGTTGATCCTATTTACTTTTCAAGCCTCTCCTTTACAAGATAGCTATTTTTTCAAACCTATCAAGTTGATTTCTATAATATAAAGGTTTTTTGGGGGTGTGGGAATATAACTGCTGTTCCCATAATGCTTAATATGACGGTTAACTGTGGCAAAAAGTAAATGGCAGTTGATGATGGCTGGAAACAGATTTCTGCAGTAGGTGTATAAACAGCTGAAGACCCTGACAAATTACATTTACTGGAACAGAAGCCATCACAGGAATTTTTAGGCTTTGGGATCCAGCAATTTGGGAAGGGCTGGTCACATTAGTGGCAAGGAGGCCACGGCCAATTTGCAAACAATGGTATGGAAGCCTGACCAAAGCACTGCCGGTGGTTATGATTGATTCAGAGACTTACATCCATCAGACGGAGGGCCCTTACAAATTACATTCAAAGTATATATTCTGCTGCATGAACTACTTGAGTATAAGTGAAACAATAAGGTTGGTAGTAAAAACAATTAATTCTGGAGGGGAGATTTGATGTAAGGCTTTGAATTGGGCTGTTAGGTGCAAGCCAGAATGATTGCATTGGACCACAGATAGGATAGAGAAAGGATGTTAGGAGGGGGACACATTCTATGGACGCGTTTGGTCGCTTACCCATCCACTGTCATGTTAATCCCTACGGTATTCCCACCAACTACTTGCCCCCTCCCTGCTGAAACATACTCTCTTGGGTACTCTTTCCCTGCTGAAACATACTCTCTTGGGTACTCTTTGAGCAAGCTCTGTCACAACGTAAAATCAACCTCTGTGCTATACTGGGCCAACTTGTGTTATATCAAAGCATTCTTTGATGACTTATTTGCCTCTCTAAATGAGCTCCTGTTGTAATAAAAAATATCTTTACAATGTGTATTTCAGTCAGTAGATTTAAAAGCAATCTCGGTGTCCTCACATCTGTTCCTTACACTGGAATCCTAAAACAAGCAATCGCAAAGCCAATCGTTTTGACTTGTGTATATGTATTACCTAGGCATTTGCCAGACAATGCCATCATATGACTAGGTACTCCCACCAGTTTCCAGATGTTCCCTCCTTATTGTCAGGTGGTATGTTGGTTTCCGTTTGTCCTCCTAAGTGAAAGTATATATGCCCAGATGTGGGTGCCTTGTTTGCTATGCCTAGGGAATCAAACTGTACCTCACTGAGTTGGCCCAACAAGAACCTACATGAACATATCAAGACTAGGATGGCAAGTATGGACCAGCTTCAGATTTTCTTCTCATGCATGCTTACCAGTGGGGTTCGGACCTAAATAGAATGTACCTTTGTCTGTGTGTAAGCCTAGCCAGCCCAGCCAGAACTTTTCATGAAATGAACAGATGAATACTGACTTGATAACATTATACAGTTGGAGTAACCATTAACAGTGTTTGTATGCAAACAGAATACATAATATGTGTCGTGGGCCTTGTTTGAAAAGTATGATATAACTGCTGGGTGTTTAGGCAGTGCCAAAAAATGAAATTATTTACTGTGGCAGAGGGGGGAGCGGCACTGTAGGATTGTTCCCACCCCACCACCCACCAATAAAGATTTGCCTCTCAGAAGATTGATCATGAAACTTTGAAAATGACACAACAAAAGAGCATTTCCTATTATGTTGCTAGCAAAGTATAAATGGTGCACATCTGTAAAACCTCAAAATTGGGGTACCAAAATATTCCCTGCAGAGCACAATTAGAGGTGGTTTTATCACTCTGACAAGGGCCTAATGCCCATGGGGCACCCTTGCTCTGCCGTTCTCCTTGAAGTTAACCAGGGCTGCACAGGCCTTCCCAGTGAGGCCTTATCTTTTTAACATGTCTCGGAAGAAGATTATTTAAAACAGTGATTAGTGTCGGGAAAAGGTAACTGGCACTTTTCTTCTTATACTTACATAAGCTTCAAATATGCTATTTAAATGTGATTATTGGGTTATTAGAAATGATGGGGGTACATAAAAAGCTGTGTGAAACAATGACTTAATTATGCATTTAATTTCACTTTGTGCCTGTATGAGATTTGTTGTAAGTCCCATTCATTCGCAATCTGGAGCATCATGGCTTCCATTCAGGATGGGGAAAATAAAGCTACAATCAAATCATTTTACTGCCACTTTTTCCACTCTTCAGGACTTGGGAAATTACCACCAATGATTGTAGCTTTATTGGTAAAAGCAAACGGATTCCAAATCGTTAATTGTGGGAAAGATTAATACTTTTCTAGACACGTAGTATAAAAGAGAAGAGAAGAGGTGATTTTGCCTATGTTTTTACTAGTTACTTTTCCAATGCTTGGTGGAAACAATTCAGATAGCCTGGAGTGGCACGTTTGCAAACAGTAGTGGTCCCCTCCATGCAATTTAGAATTCAAAACAAAATTACCACAACACTCTTTTTCATCAATCCATGTATACAATGATGTTCACATTGCCAGGTTGTTTACCATGTGATGTGTGCATTTTAAAGCATTCTGTATAATATTTTATTTGTATTGTTTATGGTTTATTGTAAACCTTTACAAAAGAAGTTAGCAAAGTAAGAAGAAGAAAGGGTATAAGTACCATTTAAATTTCTGTACAAAAAGTGACTTGAGTTTAGGTATTTAAAACCAAAAGTCAATACATATTTGTACCAACTTGAGCTGGGAAGATGTGTGGCCAAGCACCTACATTTCGGGCTAGGCTCAAATGCTGGCTTTACCACTTAACCAAAGTGTGTACTCTTGGGCAAATCATTTCATCTCAGGATGATTCTTGCCAACATTAGGTGACCCCAGAAGAGATTCAGTTTGCAGTATGCGTAGGGGTCAGGGCACGCCAAGGAGACACGCACACATCTTTCTTTGGAAAATAAAAGGCCACATTTATTGAACGAAATTGTGACACTCAATAGCAAGTCAAAGTAAACATGTCAAACAAGACGACATCATGCACAATTGCATATTATAAACAGTATGTACCAGACAATGGTGTATAGGGGGTTGAAGGGGACGGGTGGCCTCTACTCCCTTCCACGTCCAACCAGGAGCGATAACAGGAGGCTGTAAACCCCACAACATGCACTGTCCATCTCCCGATCCTGCCCTCTCCTGCATGCCAACACTCCCACACACCATCAACTCAATTAAAATGTGCTGCAAAATTGCAACAAAAAATAAAAAATGTTGCTTCTTAATGTCATTTTGTAAGAAATAAAATGTCCTATTCCTTGCTTCAATATTTATTGAGGAGGGGCTGTCTTTCACAACAAGATGGCTGGACGACAAGGTCCTCTTCCATGACCTCCTGGGAGTAGCCACAGGATTCAGGGAGGTATTGTTGAGCGCACACCATCTTTGATGGATTAAGGACTAAGGGTCTTGTTCCACAGCCCCTGTAGAAGTAGCAGTGGCATCATCCTCGATTCTCCCCAGCCAGGAAAAGAAGATTTGGTGGGGGTACGGTGGGGTAGGTAGGAGTGGTTGCAAATCTGAATGGTGGTCAGGGGGCGCTGATGGAAGGTGATAGGGGGTGAAATATTAGGGATGAGTAGATAGAATAGAAAGGGGGGAGCAGATGGGAAGGGAAAATATGTAGATTGACATTGCCACCCTATTATTTCTGCTTCTCATTTGCTTTGTACTGTTTTTTATAGCTCAGTTATCACAAGATGTTGAAAAAGGTACAAAACATTTGTCTTATAATTGTATAACGCGCTTAATACCAGGAGTGTTTTCAAAGCACAGGATCGGGATTCAAACCTGTGTTGCACTGCATTGTCTTGCTTCCAAGACAAACACGTTGCCAGTAAGCAATCCTTCCTCCCAAAGGGCTTGATTAATTGGTATTAATCTCTCAGACTCTTGTTAAGGGTTTTGCAGTATACAGCGTTCATTTTTCATGCTTTGGCAATAGATTTCCTAGTGGAAATGGGAGAGTGCACAGAAGATGAAGTGAGTAGCGAATGGAAGCTCAAAGTGGTGAGGGAGCTTCTGTAAGCAAATAAAGGAGCAAATGCAAGAAGAGAGCAGAAGACTGTGGAAGGGGCTCTGGATAGCCTGTGATTTTGCATGGGATGAGCCGGTGGAAGGCGACAGCAGATTTTCCATTTGAACAAATTGAATGAATCTGAACAAATCACTTTATGTGAGCAAAGCCTGTGAGATGAACAGGCTGTTTCCAGCCAGAGTCATGCCCCTAAACACACAGCTCAATAGTAGACAAAGACAACTTAAAACACATGTAACATTAGTTTCACTTGTGACAGCCATTAACTTCTCAGCCATAACCTCCACACTCATGACCCACATTACACGGAACCATCTGTCAGCCTTGCTCATGAATCCCTTCGCCTTAAATCTGCCACAGAGTGCAATCCTAACAAGCATATTTATCAGACATTCAAGTAGTCTTGCGGGTAAATGTGCCAAACCTGGTCCTAACAACCTGGGTTTGAATCCAGGCCTCTGCACCTTATAAAGCAGTCTAACAGACTAAACCAATTTTAGGGTGCAAATGGATTTGTCCAGATCTAGGAAGACATTTTTTGCTGGATCTGAGAAAACTGGCTTATCCGAAGAACCTTTTTAAGGTACCCCTATGGGGGTTGACAACACCCCCCCGCCTCCCTGGCCCATCCAAATAAAAATTCCTGGAGCCGGGCCTCATCTGTTAAAGTTCTGGCAACCAGTAAGCCATAGGTAGTGACAAGATACGCAATTGAAGAGTACAGGGTTTAGCAATAGTCGCCACAAGAAATCCAAGGACCCTTCTCCATGGTGCAGCAGTGTTTGGTTGGTTATTGATGATCTGAAAAAGGTGATTAAAACCTTCCCATTTGATATAATCACTCTTAAAGGTAAATTAACTAATATAGAAACAAAGTGCAGAAATGAAAACAGGACTGAAGATATGAGTAGGTGGCGTGCATTGTAAATAAGTTCTACAAAACAATTACCCACCATAGGTTTCGGTAAGGGAAAAACAATCAAGGGCCATGCGACATGCCCACCAGATACAGTAGACTTACTCATATCAAAAATCAATAATATAATTAACAAGTGTAATGCTAAAACACCACCTGGAAATAGGTCTGCAGCTGATGCCCGTAGACTAATTTATCAAGGGTAGCCAAAGTCATATGAGCGCATTGAAGGTTTCCCGAGAAGCATACAATTAACAGGGGCAAGAGTCAGTGTTATATGGGGCAGAACGCTGAGGTCCCATGGATTGCAAGACAGTAGATACTGTGGAGAGCAGTTTTTTAAAGAATATACTAGGTCTGCCATCTAATACTCCTATTATTCCGATACGCAAGGAATTAAACTTGCTCCATGTCAACAGGGTTATTGCTCTCATCCCGATATTGTATTGGGTTGGACTCTGGCGTGCGCCACCCTTGTCTAAGTACAGGGATACTGGGCTATATTAAAAGATTTCCTCATGCAGGAGGGGGCGGTTGCAACACGATGGTGTACATATATTAAAGACTCTTTATAAGATTGGCCATGGAAACGTGTGGTCGAAACTAGATGAAATAACCATCAGGAACTTCTTCACCAGCAATGACGAGCACTATACTTGTAGAATTCACAACTCTAATTCACATTCGGTGTATTGGTCACTTAAGGTCAAATCAGGCTATGAGGAATACTTAGACACTGTTAAACCAAAGTTTATGTGTTCCCTGTATCTAGAATTTAGGTTTGGAACTCTGTCTCTTGCCCATCGGTTGAAAAAATGGGATGAGCAGCAATTTGATGAATTCATGTATTGTAGTACACCACTTTGTAGGGAAGGCATGCTATCACAAGTATGACACTGACACAATGGATACAATTTGTAAAAACTTCTTTGAAAATGTTGGGGGTCGGAGAAACTCCTAATTTGCCCTATAACTAAGATGGGAGTAGTCTCAAAAACCATCAAACGATAAACAAAACAGTCCTAGTGGCATCAGTCAAATCAAAATAGCCTATGCTAACAAACCTAATGCCTGCCCTATCTCTTGTACAAAAAGTGTAAAAGGTGAAATGTATGCAAAAGGAAAAATCAGTGTTCAAAAAATGAAGGTATTTGAACCAGCTCTGCTGCTCACGTTACACCTCACTGAGTAAGGCTGTCCCTGTAGGCAAGATGACACAATCTGGCTCGGTTTCTACCACTGTAAGCCGTTCCAAACTGTGGATTGAGGCCCACCTGGACTTCCACATTAAAGTCTTTTTCTTAACTTTCCAAAATTGGATTTCCAATGTAAAGTTCACAAAGGTCCCCCTCTGCCAGACTCAGACCTTACAGCACACAGTTCACGAAGGCCCCCCTCTCCCGGGCTCAGACCATACAGCACACAGTTCACGAAGGCCCCTTCTGCTGGGCTCAGACCTTACAGCACACAGTTCACGAAGATGCCCTTCTACAGGGCTCAGACATTACAGCACAGTTTGTGAAGGCCCCCCTCTGCCGGGCTCAGACCTCTTATGTCACAGTTCAACACAAACTTGCAAGGTGGTTCCCTTCCCCAAGTTTATTGTACTTCGGGACTCCCTCAATCAGGCTCGGACCTCATTCGAAGACTTTCAAATGTGCATGGCGCTTTTACCCGACCACTACACGACCACTTTGACTCAAAGTTCATGGTTACTTTCACTTAATTTGCTTTCACTGTCTGTTTCCTTTATAACTTCAAACAATATACCTTTCACAGAGACTTTTGAATGGGCTACTTCCTTTTGCCAGACCACTCCGTTACTTAGTATCGCTGATCTCACAGCTGCTTTTTACTTCAAAGTTCATTCACAGGTCTGTCTTTCTTTTGTATCTCATCCACATGCGTGCAGCCTTCACATGTTACATAATGTTGCTACTTTATTCGCTTTAACATACACCTGTCTCTCAGGTCACTTGCCAACTCACCGGCTGTGTGCACTTCTTTCTTGTTTTGCTATTTTCAATTCACTAGCCAAGGTTAGTACCAAAGGCTGGGCTTTGCTTCCCCAACTCTGTCGTCCACCCAGGAGGGTCGCTGACGTCCTCGGAACACAATGCAATCTTCACTTATGCAATCTGTCCTTCTCCACATGTCTTTTGTGGTCTGTCGGAGGCAACGACCTCCAGTAGAGAACCCCTGGGGTTTTTGCCCCGCTGCACTAGTCCCTTGATCCGTTGCTCTGCTCCAATAGGTGTGCCCTCGTCCCGGAAGTTCTGCTCATGCTCGTGTTCCGCCTTGCTCATAGTGTGCCTTTAGGTGTCGCCTTTTATTTGTGTAAGGAGAGCTAACTGGTATCAGGTGTATGCACTTAGTGTACAGTGCCTCACTTTGCCTGACCCGTTTAACGGGACATGTCCAGTACGATGTGAGAGAGTTAGTCTGGTTGCTCTCAGTCATCCTCTTCCTCGGCCCAGTGTTTGTGAAAAAAGTGGGTGGGGGAGTTGGGACTTCCGGAAAATCCTTTAAAATAGAATGGGGTAGATGAACAAAAGAGGGGGGAATACCAAGTCTCACCATCGGCTGCCTCATCCCCACTCCCCGAACACCCGTCACCCAGGTGATCCTCCCACACTGGTCCGTCCCCAGGAACTGGATCCAAAAGCGATGGCTGTGTCCTGGCCACCTGGATGACAAGTCCCAGAGGACCAGCGGGTGAGACACCCTTTGGTTTCTCACAACATGTACAAAGTGATGTGCACTTTAGACTGACCTGCCGTTTATACATGGATTACAGGAGAATATATTTAAGACCAAGATACCTGCCCCATATTATTAGAACAATTCCTCAAGCAAAACATTTTTTGTGGAATGACTGGTGATTAGGCAACAGTGTTTGCTGTAGCCAAATATTTGCACAGAGCCCAGATCCAGAGAGGGGCATTTTGAAAGGAAACTTACTAATCAATTATTATAACTAGCCTTACCTAATTTATTATACATTATGACTTTGGATTTGTTAATATGTCAATATTATTCCTGTCTGTGTTATGTTATGTTATGTTATTTTGCACTTATATAGCGCCTTATATACCATTGGTATGGTCTGAAGGCGCTGGTAGGTTGAACGCCCTTGGGAACCGAAGTTCTGGTCAGTAGAGGGAGAAGAGAGAGTCCAAAGGTGCGTGTGCGCATCTGGTATGTGTGCAGCTGGTGCGAAATTCCTGTGGTAGCTGCTTCCTAGCAGTAGGTGTGGTGGCTGATCGGTCAGGAGTATGTGTTCGATCTGGCCGGAATTATCCAGACTGAGAGTGGCAGCGTTAGGCCTGAGGAGAACGCCTGGCTGGGGGTGCGAGACCAGCAATGATTACTTAGGGTGATGGGGAGTGTGCGGCAGATGTTGATATGAGAACAGTTATACCGAATGGTGTCATAATATCTCTGTGTTCTAGTTGAGTGGTGGTGTAAGGAGAGAGTAAGCGTGGGGTGTGATATCAGGTATGCTCTTTTAAAGAATCCATGCATTCCAAGGCATAATACGGACGTCTTGCAATTCTGCAATTCGTCCGCTCTCCACACTCATTAGCTCTCCACACTCCTCCGCTCTACACACTCCTACGCTCTTCACACTCATCCGCTCTTCACACTCATCTGCATTTCGCACTCATCTGCATTTCGCACTCATCCGCTCTCCATACACATTCACTCTCCACACTCATCCGCTCTCCACACTCATCCGCTCTTCACACTCATCCGCTCTTCACACTCATCCGCTCTTCACACTCATCCGTTCTTCACACTCATCCGCTCTTCACACTCATCTGCATTTCGCACTCATCGGTATTTCGCACTCGTCCGCTCTCCATACACATTCACTCTCTATACTCATCAGTTCTCCACACTCATAAGCCCTCCACATTCATCGGCCCTCTACACTCATTGGTCCTACACACTCATCTGCCAACCGCGTTATTCCTCTACACTCGTCCACCCTCTTCCGCTCTACACCCTCGTCCGCTATGTACCCTCATTCGCTATACAGACTCATCCGTCATATATACATTTATCCGCTCTATACACTTATCCGCTCTACACACTTATCCGATTTCTAGACTCATCCGTTCTTTGTACAATTGGGTACACTTCTAACACAGATGGTCACAGCTTCTAAATGCAATTGGGTATACTTCTAATGCAAATGGTCACAGCTTCTAAATGCAATTGGGTACACTTCTAATGTAAATGGTCACACCTTCTAAATTCAATTGGGTACACTTCTAATGCAAATGGTCACAGCTTCTAAATACAATTGCGTACACTTCTAAATTCCACTTTCTCAGAGAGGCTATTGGGCGCAACTTCTAAGTGCAATTGGGTACACTTCTAATGCAAATGGTCACAGCTTCTAAATACAATTGCGTACACTTCTAAATTCCACTTTCTCAGAGAGGCTATTGGGCGCAACTTCTAAGTGCAATTGGGTACACTTCTAATGCAAAGGTCACAGCTTCTAAATGCAATTGGGTATACTTCTAATGCAAATGGTCACTGCTTCTAAATGCAATTTGGTACACTTCTAATGCAAATGGTCACTGCTTCTAAATGCAGTTGGGTACACTTCTAAATTCAACTTTCTCAAAGAGGCTATTGGGCGCAACTTGTAAATGCAATTGGGTACACTTCTAATTCCACTTTTTCAGAGAGGCTATTGGGCGCAATTTCTAAATGCAATTGGGTACACTTCTAATGCAAATGGTCACAGCTTCTAAATGCAATCGGGTACACTTCTAAATTCTACTTTCTCAGAGAGGCTATTGGGCACAATTTCTAAATGCAATTGGGTACACTTCTAATGCAAATGGTCACAGCTTCTAAATGCATCTGTGCACCCAAAGATGAACTCTTATTGTATTTTAAAGTTTACAATGTTTCCTCACTGAAGGGCATGTGCAAGGTAGGCATAACGTCAGATTCCACCAGTATGTGTAAAAGACCTACATTGTAAGAAAGCATACAAATATATCTTTATTAGTATTTCATAACAAAATATTACCTTAAAACAATAAGGCTTAAAGGATAGCCACATATTATCTTAAAAGCAATATAAATGTGAACAAATAACCAATACCACACCTAGTGACGCAGTGCTAAATCATAACACTAGTCGAAGACAAGACTAGCTGAGACCCTGTTGCATAGAGCAGTACTTCCCTGTGGGCTGGGTCTAACTCATGAAACTCTTCCTCCAAATGTTCTGACATTATTTCTAAGATCCTTTGTTGTGGAACATTAGTGTAGAGTGCCTCAATAGTCATGCATATAAGAGTTTCCTGAGTGGGGTCAAAGGGCAGCCCCTCTATCATAGAGATAGCATGAGCAGTATCCTTAATGAAGGTTTGCATGGTAGTTCTTTTTTTGCTTAAGAAAGAAATCCCCATATTGGGATACTGGTTCCAAAATTATCCTGTTGCCTGACACAATGGGACGGCCAGGAGGCAGTACCCTGCCTTTACGAATTTTAGGCACTGTGTAGAAAATGGAAGTACGAACTTAATTTGCGGTTAAAAACTGACTTTGGGTAAAAATGATGCTGCGTTCTTCTGACTGCTGTACTTCTCGATTGATTCACTCTTGGCGCTCTTCCGTGGGATCATGTGTCAATATGGTATAATTCTTTGAGTTATTGAGACGTTGAAGACATTCCTCAATTTAGTCTTCCGTAATCTGTATCCTTATGGCTCCCCCCTTGTCGGCCGGTTTGATGATGATCTGATCATTGTTGCGCAGGCTCTGCAATGCCATTTTATATTTATTACTTATATTTTGAAAGGTGCTCTAATGATTGCGTTCTAGATCAGAGATGTCCTTAATTACTCTTTTTTTCAAAAACCTTAAGTTCAGCCGACATGGATGACAAGGGAGGAGCATGGGGTGACAGTCGTAACAGTGGGCATTTCAGGTCAGTGTTTTCCTTTACGGTCTAAGTCTGGTGACCCTGCGCTCCCTTCTTTGGTATATTTGAACCCCATTTTTTGTATTCTTTCACAGGCACTTTGGATTTGTATGATACACCTATTCTGGCTGCTCATCCGAGTGAGCTTCAAAGGGTAGACTGGTAAATTATGACAAAGAGTCCATTAGACTATAGAAGTATCTATACAATGGGCAATGCAAATGGAAGGTATTATGTCCACTAACAGTATTTTTATAATTATTCACAGGCTGCTGTTGTCGAACACGCCACAGACTCTACCAAGTGTCAAGCATTCACATGATTAATGGATTGGATTGATGATTATTCCCCTGAAGAATGTTCTCAATGATAAGAACAGAAACATGTTGGGTTGTTTAAAGAGAAGTTAAACATTAGATGTTGTAAATACTGCCCTATGCAACAGGGTCTCAGCTAGTTTTTGACTAGGCAACAGCTTAGCACTTTGTCACTGTGTTGTGCTGGTTATTCACTCACATTTATATTGCTTTTATGATAGTATGTGGCTACCTCTTGAGACTTATAGTTTTAAGGTAATAATATTTGTTTTTGGAATACCAACAAAGATATATTTGTATACTTTATTACAGTGTAGGTCACGTACACGTACTAGCGGAATCTGACATTTTACCTCCCTTGCACATGCACTTCCGTGAGAGGATTATTTTGTGTTCATACAGTTTTTTCTACCCGGATATTATCCCCCACTTATCGGGGACCTCTTTCTGGTCGAAAGATGCTATGTTTTGGATACCTGGTGACGTTCTGTAGATTATAAGAAAAACAAAATTATATTAAATGACACACTGCTTCTAAGGAAAGTGGCATAGCATCTTGCCACATGAAAACATACCAGTTCCCAGAGCATGCTGGCTGTCCATGAAGGATTATGCCAACCACGACCATACTGCATTTCAGATCCTTCCACCCCATCGAAGGCCTCCATTATTATGTTTAGCAGGGCTCTCTCACTAATTAAGCACTGGTGACACAGGAAAGAAAAACAGTTCCTGTTTGAGCAGGATAACCTAAGCCTTAAACTTGAAAGCTGTCTGATTACATATGTCTCATGGTGTGCAACCATTTTACAGTTACACTGACAGTGGTGACCAAATGAAATTAGCAGCAAGCCCTTCTACCTGCTCAGAAGGGTTTTACTATTACAGACATATTTTTAAATATAGAAATGTGTGGTCATTCTTATGTTCCCAAAATGCTCTTTGATTTTATGCTGCAGAGCCAGGTTCTATTGGTCCCCCGCCCCTTTCTCTTAGGTGATTTATTTACAGAATGAGAGTGTGTTACTCATTGATTGAATTATCTTTTCCATGAGTGAGAGAGTGTTTTATTTAGAGATAGTAATACATTTACATACTTAGCCATAGAAATGTATATACAATATGCAGACTTGATGCAAACAAGACCACTTGAGACCATGCTAAGACACCCAAAACACAGGTCTGCAGGTTCTCATGATTTATTTCTTGGAGCAGGAAGCAGCACGCATCACTCTTTACCGCTTTACACCATACCACCTTGTTAAAGGCCCCTAGATTTCACATCCCATTTAAAGTACTGACCGTAATCAAGACGGCAGGTTGGGGGTGGAGGTGTGGTGAACCTCCTCAGACCCTCCTGCAACTATTGGTGTGCCCTCCCTGCATAACCCCCTGCTGCAACTGTCCTGGCAGAAAAGCAATGTCATTTTTTCAAAAGGTGAGCCGTCGTGAGCTGTGCCCAGCACCGTCCGTAGGACATTCAGGCACCACCAACTACCGACCCCTGGTTGCTAAGTAACCAAGCATTGAACCAAGCCAGTCACCCGATTTGTTCCAGACTACTGTCATTGCTCCATCTAGTCTGAGAGACCATCTAAGCAGCAGCGCGTGAACTTAAATGTAAGTTAACCCCTTAAGTGCCAGGCTATTATGCAAGTCTATGCAAAAAGGACGAGCATAGTCATGTGTATGCATGCGTACATATCTCAATTTATTGGATTATTTTTTGCAAGGTTTTAAATCAGTGAGCGTACTTATGTTTGTGTGTCTGTATATGTACACATTATGTATGTATGTGTTTGGCAGGAGGTTTCATCATGAGAGAACTATTTATTGCGACAATGCCAGTTTGTTTTATTTGTGAAACATCATCCTGGAATCTTCGACTCCACTCTCTTCTTCTTGTCACTCACACATTGCAGATATCTCTAAAAAGTCCCACTACCAACTGCACCATCTCAGGGGTACTCTACCTTTTCTCACTATCCCCCAGAGGCTCACCATCTCCAGAGCCCTGGTCCTCTCTAGGCTGGACTACTGCAACAGCCTCTTTCTCAACCTGCCATCTTCTACTTTCTCCTATTCAACTCATCCAGAACACAACCGCAAGACTTATCCTTGGCCTCAAGCCAAGGGACTGCATCGCTCCACTGTTGAAATCCCTTCACTGGCTCCCCGTGGCTGCAACGATTAAGTTCAAGACCCTTTTCATTGTCCACAGGGCTTTCTGGGGCCGGGGTCCACTCTATCTGCAACACTCTTTTCCTAAATACTCTCCTTCCCGAGCCCTCCGATCATCTTCCTCCAACTCTCTGCCGGTGAGCCACTTCTCCAAGCAGAGACCTGGGGGGAGATCTTGATCCTCTGCAGAGGTCTCCCTCTGGAATAGCCTCCCTGCCTCTCTCTGTCTCAAGCCAGATCTCCTTAAGTTCCGGAAACTCCTCAAGACTTTCCTCTTTGCCTTCTTCTCTTCTGCCTCGCCCCTGCTAACCACCCCTTTCTTCTCTCTCCTGTACTTCTGCTCAGTTTTGCTGACTGGCTGCCCGGTGTACCTGCAGAGCTTCACAGGTCCCAATCTTTCCTCGCCAGTCTCCTGCACTTGCCTCCAGGTCTTGCACTTGCCTAGGCACTACTACACTACTGTTATGACCCATGGGAGTGGTATCTCTCTGCACTTAACCCATGTTCTGATGGGATTGGATGCACTTGGTCCCTATCCCCGCCCCTCACACTTCCTGTTCTGTGCACATGCACAATCTGAATGTACCACGCCTAGTAAGATCATTTGTCTTGTCTTCCGTATGTCTTCGCCTCCCATGCCTGGTTGCGCTTTGAAACACTTGTGTTTAAGCGCATAATAAATAAACAATCAATCAAGCCAAAGTGCTATAATTGGAATTCTGGTGTAGATTGTGGATGCCACATCAACATGATTTACATTAGGAATGCTGGCAAACATTATGTTGGCAGCTTCTTGAAGAAATATACAGTGGCAATGATGGTATATATCGTGGGCACTGCTGCATGAAAGTGACTTTTAGAAATTCTGACACATGTAGTGTACACAGGCATCATGAACCCATTGTAAAATGCTTACCTGCACTTTTGGTGACAAGGCATCTACAGGAATTTTCATGCATTTACTTAGAGGACCATTTGTATATAGTATGGCTTTAACCACATTTTTCTAAATGCACTATTTCAACACATTGTTCCATACATTTCCTCAGGGGTAGAACCCCACTGAAACCCTCTATGTTACTGAGGGCTCCCATGCAATGCTAAGTCACTGCATAATAATTTGTGGGAGATGTTAATGTCCCTCCACTATAAATATTCACCTACCGTCAATGGCCAGTGACACCTCAGGAACCATCTGCAGCCCCCTAAACCCTCTACACTAAAAGCTGGCTCACCACTGACATGCACATAATAATTTTTATTGGTCATGGACAGTGGTGGCTGGTAAATTTGGGCACAAGAGGCCAGGTCTCACCCCACTTATTTCTACACTCCTCAAAATCTGGAATTGGACAGGTTTAATACAGCTAAACCTGAGAGGTGTGGATCAGCCCTTTGCCTACCTTCGCAAGTGACTAATGGAAAGAGAAAGAAACAGGGCCACAGTTGAGAAGAATCCAATGTTTTGGTGGTGGCCATATCCCTAATGTGTTTTCATATGGACATTCCACCTAAGCCTAGATCGCATCATTCCTATGCAAATGGATTTAGCAGGTATTTTCAGCTTGATGTTGAGCCCAACCCTTAAATGATGAGGCTCAACCACTTTTTTTTTTTTTTTTATTTATTATTGAATATAGTTGAATTTACATCAACTTTTTCAATGTATACATAGAAACATTTCATAAACATAAACAATAAAAGGTAATTCATATTCACAATAAGAAAATCATTCAGTTAAATTAATGAATTGACAAAATTGACAAAATATTTTCATGATGTAATCAAATATCTACAGACAAATTCATCATTATAAAGATAGACAGTGTAGCACCAATTTCATTCCATATTCAAGGCCTTTAAAAAGTTACTAGTGGCAATTCTTATGCTCATACATTCAGTTGCTGCCAAGGCGGCCCATCTATTTCTCGGGTCAATTTGTGCAAAATACGCAAAATGATTCACAAAATGAGCACTTCCCAAGCTCGTGAGGGCCGGACAGTCCAATATTATATGTTGCAGAGTTTCGACAATCGCAGCATTTTTACAAAACCTGCACCAATTGAGATCTGAGGAAATTTGCTTCCTTCTTGCTTTAACCTCATGAGTGGGCCAGATGTCGAGTCGTCGTCAACCACTTTTGGCTAGGGGGAGTGTGACAGAATGTCATTTGTGAGGCTATATAAGCCTGGGCTTTTTTTATTTTTAGTGATAAAGTGAGGCAGGTAATTCTTCTGAAAGCAAACTTTGCATATCAAGCTTGTTTTCATAATGCTCCATGCCAAAATGTATAGTGCACACATACTTTGCTGTGACTGTCTACCAACAACCGCCAGCAGCTGCCTTGCAATGGCTGTATTACTCAACAAAGCTGCTGGAACCCAAGGTTCCAACAGAGAGTTGCGGCTATTAACCTTAGGCACCTCTGTTCAAAAGATCATTATTGTGCTCCCTGTGAGTCTTGGGCAAATATACGGCAGGTCTGGTATTTACATGGTCATTACTGGGATTACACAAGTATACAGCCACAAGCATTTGTTGTCATGTTTAATGTGAGCTTGGTGGACAGCTACTCATTCATAACAGGGCCCGATATGTATTCAGTTTGTCTGGGCTGGCTGTTACCATCACACAATGTGGGTACCTCCCAGGAAACTCTCACGTTAAGCCCCCTGGGAAGGCTTGTCACATCAGCCAGGGAACAGGAACACAGCCTGGGGGTTCAGCTGGGAACTGGTGCTTCAAAGACAGCCATGTCATTACAATGCTCACTTCTTAGGATTGTGTTAATTACTGGTTTCCTTTTTATGTAGACAGACTGCAGAAAAATGAAGAGTTAGAATAGCCTTAGAGAGTGCTTCAGACAATAAGAGCTCCCAACATCTTGGATTTTGCTGGGACTCCCAAACTTCCTGTCCCCCAACCCACTTCTTGAAAACATAGCACTCTGGGTATGACATCCCAAAGCAAAGCACATGTTTACATTGCCAGAATTGGGCCCTTAACAACAGGTTTGGTGTGGGCCAACCTGTTGTGGCATTTTGCCTATATTAGTTGATTCATCTTTTGACTCTGGAAGAAGAAGGGTTGACCACGAACTTTGTTGGGAATACAATCTGCTCCAAAGACCTCTGCCATAGAGGTGAAGTCAGAGAGTTCTAAAAAAAAGAGACAAGCTCTTCCCCTTAGCCATCCCGAGGTAACATTTTGGGTAACTGGTGGCTGGACAAGACCTATTGCAGCTTGGACCATCTGCAGCGCTGGCCAATGGGCCTGCTCTCACCGGATCCCAGATCCGGCATCAGATGTCTAGCCGGATCTCGGGATCTGGCTTGTCTCTGCCTCAGCCCTGGAAATAACCCACAAAACAAACCAAAGCACTTGCTGGTATGAAGTGGGGGACGAAACCGCACATAGCACATTGGCGCCATGAGCGTTCTTCTGGCTCCGCCCCCAATATATGTCATGTGAAGGCATCATGAAGCAAGACACAGACAACAGACTTAAAGTTCAAATTAAAGATATAATTTTAACTGAAATAGATGGTTGAAGGCCTAACTTGCCCTGTGCTAAGGTGGGATTTCCGTACCTGAACGAAACTAAGGAAAGTCTGAGTCAAAGTGTTCAAATTAATAGTCTGTTTGTGTCCAAAACCTATTCTTTCCCTCACAACTAGAACACCCAAATGGGTAGGGATGTCAAAGTCAAAAGCAACAATGTTTAACTCAAAGTTCTGAGCTTCTTCCAGCTCACAGCTTTCTCTCAGCTCCCTTCCCCAAGCACAAGAAAGTTGCAAGAAAAAGAGTCTTGAGGTTTCCCTTTCTCCAGTTCAAGGCAATATTGTCCAGAACCAATCCTGGGGTTCCCTTCCCCAAGTTTCAAATAACACAATCCAAACCAAAAGAGCGTCTTGAGACTCTAATCCCAAGACAACACATATAGACCTGCCAAGTCTCAGGTTTCTCTTCCCCAAGACTTCAATGTCTCACACAGGTTCATTGGTACTTGCTGCTGTGCACCAAGTCACCTTTATTTGGTTTCCTTAATTGGTTTCTAGGTTTAGGGTGTGCTCTTCGGTGCCTCCAGTTTCTCCTTAGCCACCTCGTGGCTTCGCCACCATGTGTTACACGCCCCTTTTCAAACGATAGCCTTGTCACACTGTATTAACTTGTTTAAGGTTCGCTGTTTGGGTTTCCTTCAGCCGTTAATATATCCAGCTTCAAAGTTTGGGTTCATTCCTTGTGCAACAAACATTCAGTAGTATTCAATTGCAGTATAGAGTTTAATGCAGTCTTGTGTTGCTTAATTATATTCAGATTCAAGATTTGAGTTCATTTGTTGTGCCAGATGCATTCAGTATTCAAAGTTTACTGGCTTGCTTCAATGTTAAGTTTCCCTTAAGTTCGGTATTCAATATGCATTAGCTTTCTTTAAGTTTCCCTTTTAGTTCGGTATTCAATATGCATTGGCTTTCTTTAAGTTGCCCTTTAGTTCGGTATTCAATATGCATTAGCTTTCTTTAAGTTTCCCTTTTAGTTCGGTATTCAATATGCATTGGCTTTCTTTCGATTCACAGTTCACATGCCTCACGTGTTTTACTTTCATTCCTTGTTTGCAGACTTTTGATAACGTTCCTTCTAAGGCACGCAAACACTTCAACAACAATAATTAGTTCAAAATGGTAGTGGTAATGGTAATGTTTATTGGTAAAGCGCCTAAAGAAAGGATTTATAATGTTCTGAGACTTTTCAAAAGCGTGCTTGTTCTTTAAACAAGGCACACAACCACTCTGCTGCATTGTACAAGTTTCCGTTTTCATTTACCAATAGCAGTTCACTTTATGAGTCGCGCAGTTACAGTAATACCCGGTTTCTCTATCTGGCAAACTCACAGGCTCACATTAAAGTCCTTTTTCAATATCGCACTGGCCCCAAACTTGGTGGCGTCTTTTCAAGGGTTCTTTCTCCACCGCTCAGACACTTTTACGCTATTGCAGCACCATGGGAGACATGGTCCTGACAACGGTACTCCTCTGAGGCCCTCTTCCTAATCTCAGTACGAAAGTGGTGTTGCTGTATGTTGGTGTGCATACCTCCTAATCGTCTCTTCCTCGTCCGAGTACTGTCAAATGTCATGTGTGGAAAATTGAAGGGAGCTGGCTTATAATAGCCCATAAAGGTTGAGGGAGGGTAAGGTTTGTGATCAATGGAAAAAAGAGGGGTTCCATGTCTCGCCCAAGAGTTCCCCATATTTAGCCCCTTTTGCCATTTTCCTGGTACGTCTATACTGATGGCATATCATGCCCTTTTCTTGATCAATGGCACATGGATAACAATATCCCATTACTGACATTGGAAAAGAGGGTTCCTCTTGGAAGGGAAATGAGAAATACTGCGTCCCGCCTGAGTAAGTCTCACTCCCAATCCCCAAGGACCCTCCACCCAGGTGATCCTCCCTCGCTTCTCCCCCAGGTTCAGGATCCAAGAACGATGGCCTTTCCCTGGCCACGTCTGCAGAAGATCCCAAGGGAGTGGAAGTGAGAATAACCTCAGGTTTCTCACAGTCACAGCAGAAGCCAAGGTCACTGAAGCCAAACGGGGTCAAGGAGGGGAGATGATGAGTGCAAGTGAGTTGTGCCCAGGATGTCATGTGGCAAGAATTCTTGCAATCCTAGATCAGTTATTTTTCCCTGATTGTGGCCATGTGCTGCTTTTCAGGGCACAAGGGAAGTGTACATGAGGCTGGGCACTGTCTGGTGCTGTGTGTGTTTATTTGTTTTATTTTTTTGAATGGCCAATGCTCTTTTGTCTTGTGCAGTTGCTTGAAAGGAGAAGGGTCAGTTGAAATAAATTAATATGTCATTGATATACAGTGTACAGTGGGGAGTTTGGAAAAGAAGCAGCATGAAAGAAATTGCTCAATTTTTACACTATTATTTTGAACATTTTCTTTGCTCAGAATTCAACTGCCAAATCCGCCCCCTCTGATCTCTGCCCCCTCCTCCAAACGCTGCCCCTACCCTGGACCTTGTGGGATCCCCTTCAAGTTTTTTTCCATTTCCACCACTGACCACCAGTACCCAGCATCCTGCTCACTGGAGGTGTCAAACCCCTGCAAGTGCCCTCTATAATATAATAATTTGTTTTATATAGAGCTACAAACCCGCAAGTATCTAAGCGCTGAAATAACAGTTGAAATTATTATCCCACTGTATGGTACTCAATTTATCGACCTTGGAAGGATTAAAGGCTGAGTTGGCCCTGCCGGGATTCAAACCTGCATAAGCAGGCTGCACACAGATGTCACAATGAGTGCTCAATTCACTGTGCCATCTGACCGGTATTCTAGAGACCTTCCTGGGTGGGAAGGGCAGAAGAAAGGGCCCACCTTGTCCCTGGGATGCTAGGCTTCCTCCTCAGGCAACTAAGAACCAAGCAAGTGACCTATGGCTCTCCCTATATCTCCGAGCCACCTGAACACCAGCGTGGGCAGACTCAACGCTGTCCAAGCTGTTGCAAGGGAATCAAATGAGTCACCTTCGATTTCGATGCACAACCGCCTTCCACATTTCTCAATTACGTTCAACACCAAAAAAAAACGTTGCTGTCTCTCCATCTAAGACCCACCAAATCTTCTGGCATCCCCAATTTCAAACCGCCTGTCTGAGCTCCAAGCTGTCACTGCTGTAGTACCCCGACACCGTATTGAAACAGTTGAGCCTGCTCAATTGCGAATTTCCACTTATCCACAACCCAGGCCTTCCAGTCTCCCAGCCCACCTACACAGCACTGCTTGACGTTTCTGAGCATCTTTGACCCGTAAACATTCACTGCTGCTGAACCAAACCACATTGGTGGTCCCCATCGATTCTGCTCGATAACTCAACCCTGGCTGGGCACCAAAACGACCCAGACTCTAGTTTGATGTTTGAAGCCTGTAAAGCAAGAATAAAGGTACTGATAGTAGGTCTGTCCCCCTGGCCTGCTTTAAAGGGTCCATGGGACTTGTTAGATCCCCTCACTTCCTTTTTAAAGATAATAACGTTGATATTTGCAGCTGAAATCAGTGCCTGTACACTCCTATCTTCAATCTAGAGTTCTCCCTTTTTTTAATCATCTGCTGTGTGTGTGCTTCTTTACAGGGGCGGGGCGTTATGATTTTGACTAGTTTGTATTTGTTCAATTAAAATACCCTATTATTATAGAACCTTGGTTGGACATTCTCTCAACTTGGTACCACAGTACTATTGTTATTTGGTTTGTTTCTGTACCAGCTCACACCCCTCCTGAAGTGTGTAGCCTGCCAACGGTCAGCCCTGCCCTAAAAGGAGAAGGCGTTCTACCAGTTGTGCTGTGCCTGTATCACCTTTATGATTGGGATCATTGCTTGTTTAGTAGGAGTAAGGCTCTGAGTAAGAATTGTATTCACTGCTTGCTCATCCCTGTACTCCTGCAAAGCAGTAGTAATTTCATACACTAGTCTTGGCAGCTGGAGTCTCCTCTCCTTGAGGATGGAGGCGGAATAGAGACATGTGGAATCTTCCTCTTCCTCCTCCTTTACTTTGTTTGCCCTTCCTATGAGATAGTTCTGCTCCCACCAAGTTCTCTTCTTCCAGAGGGGGAGGACATAACCAGACAGCCCCATCTGTTCTGCTCGTCTGTTTAAAGGATAGTATCTAGCAATGCGTCCCAATAGACTATAGGAGTAACAGGGCCTTGCAACTCTATTACTACCAGTAAGGTTCTACTTCTTCCAGATGATGTCCATGACTGGGTCCGCAAACAATTTGTCCCCCACATGATTTCCTATGCCTTTATTTATGTGGAATAGGACATTTTCTTTCACGCTCTCTGGTGGAGCCATGTTTGGAGCTATGTGGGTTGGACTGTGTGGCAGGTTCTCAAGTCCCACTTCTGACACCATATGTAGGGGACCAGAGGCAATGATGTATATCACAATGAAGAATGTGGTTTAACTTCGCTTTGTTTTTTGTCTAATTGGTTATGTGTGGAGTTAGACAAAGGTCTAAAAGGGACATGGTAAAACCCTAAAACAAGAATAGATCTATGCAGACAGTGGCCACTATGGACTAAGACAAAGCGAGGGTCATCCAGGTATTCCATGCAAGTGTATCCTTCAAACAATAAAGTATCTAAACCTAGTCTTACAAATCCTTGTTTCTTCCCAGAGACACCATATTCTAGAAGACAGTGTTCAAATGTGGTGACCAACACAGTCTCAAAATCCCTAGTCTGCATTCATCTTTAGACTCCTTGCTACCTTAGACTACAAATAAAGTGTTGTATGGATTGGCCTACAAGACTTCAAAGTCACCCCCAATTTATCAAAACAATAAACCAAACAATACCTTTGGGGAAGGCTCTTTTTTGGATCAATCCAGACTCCTCTCTGTATTTCTGCTTTTTCCTCCAGTCATAGAAAACCTGTTCCATGCGTCAGCTGCAAAGATTCAATGTATCACGTTCCATTTCTTGTTGGCTCTGATAGGATTCACAATCAGTGCTTCATGCACCAGGGTTTCTCTCAGAATTCACAGTTTGGTTCTGCCTGGACGTTGATTACTCTCAGGTTTTACAACTGGTCCCTCCTGGGTGTTGGTCTCTTTTACGATTGACAACTAGTCCTCCCTGGACATTGGTGTCTCTTAGGATTCACAACTGGCCCCATATGGACCTTGGCCCTCCTTCTCCAAGACTTCCAAGGATATACAGCTCATCACCTCTCCTTCCAGTTTTGCCAGGCTTACCCTGCCTTCCTACAAGTAACCCTCCTCTCTGCCTTCTCTCCAGCAGACTTTCCCCTTGCAGCACAGGTGCATCAGAGGTATGTCTGCTGTAAAGTAGTTTTAAGGTTGTTGTGTCTGATTGGTTCCTCCCCAATTACTCTTGTATCGCTACATGGGATTGGTTATCCCTGTCAGGAGTCTTGATTCCCATTGTGATAGGCTTATTGGCTAAGTTCAGTGATTGGTTCATGGAGTAATGGTTTCTATTAAGAGTCTGCCGTGCACAGCGCCATCTTGAAATTACCTACATTGAGTTTGGTGGCTCTGCGGTTCTTCTACTGGGTGCAGCATTTCCTATGTAATGGTCAGCAAGTGCCCCACTGCTTAGTTCCATATTCTGGTCCCAGGCTGGTCTCTTCTCTTGTGATGTATTTTGGAAAATGGAATTGCCTGGTGTGAAACTGCACAGGGCTGTTCCTTGGGCCAAGTTACCCTGTCTCTTTTGGGACAGCCAGCTGGATCTCTCCTCATCCACCCTCTTGCTGACATACCAGCGAGCAGCCAGGTCCACCTTATCTCCTGTGTCTCACTCCCTCATAAGTGAGTGTGGGGAGTTCCTCCAACTCACAGCACTCCACAATGAATAATAATAAACTGCTAAGCCTCTTTGCATATACCTCCAACCAGTGAACCCACAAGTCTCCAATTAACCACAATGTTCTGTTGAGCTCCATCCCTTCAGCAATTAAGAGAATGAAATGAGGCAGCTGCTTATTTGTTTTTTTTTTAAAGTTCCACTCCCCCTCTTAAAACAGAACACTTTATTGGCTAATGCTGTAAAGGTCTCACGTCACTTCCACCAAAAGCACTAGACCACCAGCATGCTCCTTTAACTGTTTGCAAACAGTTGAAGGTGTTGGTGGTCATTACAGGGTAACCCAACAAATGCAGGTTAGCAAAAGGGTATTGTAAGGTTCCCGGATGGTGCGTGCGATGTCCGCAAATACCCACAGGTGTTTACTGATTTACCATGAAGGACAAGAAGGGTTCCTTTTACTGTATTTACCCAGATATATCAAAGTCACTCTGGCTGACTTCAAGAACACACGAGCATCCATTATTTTTAAGAACAAACATTTAATCTAGTATTAACACCTCAGCTCAAGAGCTCGGGTGCATCTTTCACATTAGAGAGCACATTAAAGCTGACAGTGTGTACCAAGACGTTTGTCAACTCCTGGGATTTGATTCTGAAGCATCCAGAGAGATGACTGACCTGAGGCTGACAATGGAAACTGTGCTCCAGCATATTTTGGACCAAAGATGAAGCTCGTCCTCTCTCCTAACCAGAAGAAAATGGGTCTGCCACTCCTTTACCATAATCCAGCAGGGACAGCTGGATCCATTCTCCAGGAGACATTGTTATGACCCTGCAACTCGCATGACTCACCTGTGATGCTTGGCCTTTGAAGTAGAGCACTGCATCCTCCTGATGTCCTGCCACACATCCTGACTCTCGCTTCACTCGATGAGTCATCTGTGTAGTGGTCTTGTGTGATTCTGGTACAGTGGTTAGTCTGATACAATGAAGTTTAGTTTGGTACAGTGATGCGCTAGCCACGTAGAGTGGTGCTATAGCATGGAGCAATGATGCAATAGTCTGGTTCTGTGACAGGTTAGCCTGGGAAGTGGCTAAAAGTGCTGTTGGCTGTACTTGGCTGCCGTGCTGGTGTGGAAACTGGAATTGGTATTAACTGAGCATTTTCTTGTTAAACTGAAGAGGCCCCGCCCCCCGTGATGGGAACCTCTATATTAACAAAGGTTGCGTGGATTTGCGCGTGTGCATTTGGGAAGTGCTTAGAAGTGCTGTTGGCTATACTTGGCTGCTGTGCTGATGTGGAAACTGGAATTGGTAAAAACACTCCACCACATCATATGGACAATATGACCTTTACACCCCAATGGTAGCAATGGTAGCCTAATTGTCTCTTCTCTATTTGTTTTTAGATATTAACTGAGCATTTTATTGTTAAACTGAAGAGGCCCCGCCCCCGTGCCCGGCAGCTCTATATTAAGAAAGGTTGCGCGCATTTGCATGCGTGCATTTGGGAAGTGCTTAGAAGTGCTGTTGGCTGGGCTGCCGGGCCAGGGATCCAGGGATATCCTACACTTCTGTTGCATATTGACCGCAATTGTGAGTTTTATTGTACCACCCTTATTAAGTGAGGTAGTTACTGAACTGCTGAGGTTGAATGTGCCCTGTACAGTGCTGATTGTGATCTGCCGAGCCCTCCCATCTTGTGACGCATGCTCCATCAGCGGCCTCCTCTCACTGTGAACCGTCTGGAATAAGGCATCGTAAAGCGGCATACGGTATGTGTACAGCGTGCTTGGTTTTCCGCTGAGATATTTACTTTTCAAATCTGTAATTGAGGAGTCTGTTCATTGCTACAATGGCGGCCTCCGGCTGCGACTCTGTAGGTGTTAGCGCAACAAATTATGTTGTATCTTCGTCTATAGCATCACCTATAGTGACGTAGTAACACAAGCTATGCAGACATCTAAATCTAAACTTTTGCGACAGGGCTATAAATGCTGCCCCCGAACATCATAGCAAAACCCCCCTCCTACCATGAAAACTACAAAGATGACCACGTTTTTCTCCAAAGCTACCGCCCTTACTGCTATTGAGGAGGAAAACGCAACTAAAGTCATAGAGGCAGATATGAATAGATCCCTGTGCTGCCTGGGGTTGAAATTAATTGAACACGTCATAAGTCCTACAACTAATGGTAATCCTGTTACTAAGGGAGATAGATGTGTGCCTTAGTACACCCATGAGGATAACAGTTGGGAAGAAAGAGATGAAGAAAGAGAGGTCATTGTGAGGGATAGTCAAGATGGTGATAAAGCCATTGAGAGTGGCGATATGCCTGATGTGGGTGCTTGTATAATAAGTGATCCCCTTGTGAACAGACAGGAGTCTTCTCCAAAAAATAATTTAACACGAAGAATCCTTGAGCCGGTAGTTGTTATAACACATAGAACAGCTGATCCACGGTTCCATCCTGTAGCCACTCCTCGCCATGATAGTATTAACAGAACAATACCGTTTGAAGCTGAATTAGGAGATATGTCAAGTTGGACAGGTACACAACAGTTGACAAAACAACATAGCATAGTGCAGGACAATATACCCTTACAATGTGTGTGTGGCCGACTGGAAGTGGCAAAGGAGGTATGAAATCGTTCACAAGAAAATGTTGTTAGTGACTGCAGTAATGCCAACATGAGCAACACTAGTATCACATCTAGTGGGATGTTTAATATAGTTGAAAATCTACTAGCGACGTTAGTGGAAAAATGCAACATGTTAGAAAAGAAATTGGATGGGGGCGTGGCCTGGAGCGCCGACGATGCGGTCGCTCCTTTGATGGCCTCTGTGGGATGCCCGCCGCCGAGGCAGATTGAGGCCAATATTCGCCTAGGACAATGGACCGACACACATCCGAGGCTTGGTGAAAGCCTACTGCAGTGGTGGCCGCGCTCCGGGAGTCTTCCGGGGTCCAGCCGCAGAGATACGGAGCCTTGAGCTCCCCACCCGCACCTTCCCCAAGATGGCGGCCGAGGGCCTGGGGGAGTGCAGTGGCCGCGGAGCGGCGTGAAGAAATGGAGGAGCTCCTTCCCTCGAGGGATCTCCGCAGCGATCCCCCTCCGACGCAGTGACCCCCGCGTACACAACTCTCCCTACCCTCTCCCTGCAGACGTCGGTGAGACCGCGACACGCCACCCCGACCATGCCCGCGTGTGGGCCCCCCTGGCTCCAGCTGCAGGGTACCGGTGGCGGCGCGCCGGAGACCTGGAAGGAAGAGCCTTCGTAGGCACACCGAGCAGCCCTCCCTGCAACCTCGCCCACACCTGAGGCGCCCGGGGAGTGACCAGAAGAACCCCGCTCCGCGTGCCACTTCCCGCGCCAGCATCGACAGAAGAGAAAAAACGGCCTGGAGTGGAGGTGAGCCGGGGGGGAGGTGGAACTTCGTCGGCACCTAGCGGGTGCCTTCCCACTACAGCCAGCAGCGGCCGCAATTCTTAGCGGCTTACTCCTCCCTCCCCCCTGCCATCGGAGGAAGCTGACAGCAATGCGGGGGCCCCTGCAGGATTACTGGAGCCCCCCGCCCTGCGCCCGGGCGGGGTAAAATAGTTTCCACCGGTCTCTCCTGTCTCTTCCCATTACAGCCAGCAGCCAGCAGCGGCTGCCATCCTTAGCGGCTTACTCCTCCCTCCCGCCACCGCCGTCGGAGGAAGCCACCAGCAACATGGGGGCCCGTGCAGGATCACCGGAGCCTCCCGCCCTGCGCCCAGGCAGGGTAAAATTGATTCCCCCGGTCTCTCCCGGTCTCTCCCTGCTGCAGCCTCGCTCAGCTCCCGAGTGAATTAAGCTAAAAAGCTCTGGAGATGAGCTGGGAGCTGCGCAATGGGCCGTTAGCTGGCCTGGTGAGCTTCCATCAGCTACTAAGAGGGGGCAGCTAGGCACAACTGCCCCCCTATCCATCTGCTATACAAAAGGATCCTCCTGGGGCGCCCCGGCCCACCTGCACCAACCCCCCCACCAGCTACCCACTGTGACTCTCTGGCCCCTGACACCACGGCAGTCCTCTCCCCCAACTCCGGGATACATAGGATCACCGTTTGTGCCTGGGGGAACGAGATGTCCAAACAAATAAAAACTAGCAAAAACTGAGACATTGCAACGATGTTGATAGCAACGGATAAAGCTAAAAAGCAAGAACCGCCTGGGTCCACCTCCCTAGAAGCTCTGGAAGACGAGGGTTCCCTCGCCACGAAAAATGATATTAAGGCTTTTATGGCGGACATTAAATCAGAATTCAGGTCATGCATGCTGGAATTATCTACTAAACTGGAAAACACTGACCAAAGAGTAACAGACGCCGAACAGAGGCTGGGGGAAGTAGAAGACCGGACACAAGACCAGGCGTCCACCCTGGCGGAGGTTCAGCACTCAATCAAACTCCTCCAGGACAAATGTGAAATATTAGAATTTAAACAAGATGACCTAGAAAACAGGGCCCGACGCAACAACCTGCGCATCCGAGGCGTTCCAACCTCAGTTCAGGACAGAAACCTGGCGACATATGTGGGGGACCTGTTTCAAGCGCTCCTACCGGACTTCGATAAGTCACAACTCCTCCTGGACCGCACCCACAGGTTGCGCCCTCGCCGGGGAGTGGAAATGGACTCTCCACCAGACGTCATTACCAGAGTGCACTTCTTTACAACAAAGGAAGCCATCTCTGCAATCAGCCACACTTGAGATGAAATAACCTTTCAGAGCACCCCATCCAAATCTATCAAGATTTATCCGTCCTCACCCCCCAGAAGAAACGAGCCCTTCGACCCCTTGCTGTTTTTCTCCAAGATCAACAAATTCGCTACCAATGGCTCTTCCCCACGGCCCTGCAGTTCTCCTACAAAGGCACCCAAAGAAGAATTAACCACCTGGAAGACGCTGAAAAGATCATGAACCCGATGCCCACTGAAGCGCGGTCACCCATGAACTCTGAAAGGGCCTCTGACTCAGACCTCCCGAAATCACCCATCACCAAGGCAAACTCTTGGTCCAGAGTCCCGAGGTCCAGAAAGAAGAAATAGTTACACCTAAAGGAACCCCATTACCTACGTGAAACCGAAAAAAGGCCCCGACTGTCGGGGCGGCGGGCCCTACCCCACGGCCCATGCCCGCTTCTGAGGAACGGCCCATCTACGTCCTTGGAAGGCGATACCCACAAGTTTAGCCATGTTGGCTACGAATAGTTACGCGGCCAGATTGGCCAAGGGGGGGTGCTGGATACACAAACCTGCCCCCCCCGTTAAAGCTCCACCTCCCTGTTGGAGGTTGGAGCAAAAAACCCAAGGGCAGGAAATCACGCATCCGCAATACACACGAGATGATGGCTGACACAACCCTGTCCCCCGCACTCCCACCAGCCACAACGACCCTCTCGCCTAACGTTCCAGACCATTCCACCCTGAATTTTGTCTCACTTAATGTCAGAGGTCTAAATTCTCCAGCCAAACGCAAGTCAATACTACAAAAACTTCAAAATGACGGGGCTGCGGTAGCCATGCTACAGGAAACGCACCTATTACCAGCTGACTTTGGACGTCTTCGCTCCCATCTCTTCCCGATACAATTTAGTGCATCTGGGAACTCCAAAAAAGGGGGCACAGCCATCCTTTTCGGGAAGGGAGTGGACCCTCAAATTCTCGACACGAAACTCTGCCCGGAGGGCCGGTTCGTTGCTGTAAAAGGCCTTCTACGTGGGGAACTATACTCCTTTGTGTCGATATATGCTCCTAACTCTGCCTAAGTCGCCTTATACGAGGCTCTGTGCGCTACTCTCCCCTCCTTCCCGGAAAGCCAGGTTATCATTGGCGGCGACTTCAACGGAGTACCGGACCCTACTACAGACAAATCCCATCCCCCATCATCTGAGGACTTCACTTTAGCCCTGGCACTTCTACAGCTATTCAGAACCCTGGAAGTGGTGGACGCATGGGGGTTCTCCACCCGCCGAAAAAGACTTTTCATTCTACTCCCACGTCCACAGAACATTCTCAAGGATTGATCTCCTTCTGGTGCCCCCCCAGATCCTCTCATTTACCAACGAGGTCTCTATAGGCCCACGGATCCTGTCGGACCATGGTCCAGTGTCCCTGGAAATCCAAATCCAGGACCCTCACCGTCCGGCCCGGCGGAGATGGACACTCTATGATCCAATGCTCAACGAAATGCCGCTTAGGGACTCGATCGCCACCACAATCAAACATTTCTTTCAGGAGAACCCTGTCACAGACACATCACCCGCCAACACCTGGGACGCTATGAAAGCAGTCGTGAGGGGGGAGTTAATAGCACGAGGAGTGGCCTTCCACAAAGCCAGACGTCAAACCCGCTTGGACCTCGAAGACGATCTTCGGAAAGTGGAGCAGACTCATAAAGACAAAGGGTGGCCCCCGAAAACCCAACGAACCATCCACATGGCACAAAAGAAGATTGAGGCCCACTACGCTGAACACACAGAACACCAAATGGCCAAGGCCAAGCAATTTTACTACACCAAAAACAACAAAGCAAATATACTTTTGGTGGCCAAACTAGCCAAAGCAAAACGAAACAGCACGATTATTGGGCTCCGGGACACACATGGTCGAATCCAATATGCAGAGCAAGACAAACAACACCTGGCAGCTGAACATCTGAAACAAATAATGACTGCTCCGCCGCGGGACGTGAGCGAACAAAGGGAATATCTCTGCAAAGCAGCTCTCCCTCGGATCCCGGACTCCACGTGAGACCTCCTGGATGCACCAATCTCCTCTGAGGAGGTGGAGGAAGCCATAAAATCCCAGGCGCCAGGCCCAGATGGCTACACAACCAGGTTCTACAGGGTTTTTAAGCATCAACTACTCGCCCCACTGCTACAGCTGTTCAACTCCTTTAGAGAAACTGGAGTGATAACCCCCTGCATGCAAGAGTCAATTACCATGCTGCTCCCCAAACCTGGAGGCGACCCGAGATGTCCAACCTCATATAGACCTATCGCCCTCCTTAACATTGACGCCAACATCTACTCTAAAATTCTGGCGACTTGACTAGCTCACATCCTCCCGGAGGTAATTCAACCCGACCAGTGTGGCTTCCTGAAGAACCGATCTACAGCGGACAACATTTGCAGAGCTCTGAACTTGGTGGAGCTAGCCACACGGGGAGGAAGAGGGATGGCACTCCTGGCACTGGATGCCACCAAGGCATTTGATAAGGTGGATTGGACATTTATGAGGCTTACCCTAGGGTCATTTGGGTTTGGGCCGAAATTCCGCACAATGATTCTAGCCAATTACAAAGAGCCCAGAACCCTGCTTCGAATCAATGACAATCTGTCGACCCCCATCACGCTGACCTGCGGAACGAGACAGGGATGCCCTCTGTCCCCACTCCTGTTTGCCTTGATCATGGAGCCCTTCGCCCAACGGATTAGGCTGAACCACTCAATCAGGGGGCTCCAGGTGGGGCCCTCGCACCATAAACTGGCCCTCTACGCGGACGACGTCCTTCTAACTATCACTGACCCTCGCAGTTCTCTGGCACACGCTTTGGCCAAACTAAACGAATATGGAAGGGTCACAGACTTTACGGTCAACTTCAATAAATCAGCAGCGCTGGGAACTGGGATCTTGCCGAGAGAGAGAGAAGACTTAATGCCAATGTGTCCGATCCAATGGAAAACAAAGGCTATCAACTACCTGGGGGTCCGCATTCCGGCTAAACTGACAGATGTCTATTGCATGAACTTTCCTCCACTCTTCCAAGAATTGGAGTCTGACTTGAAGCGCTGGGTATCCCAGGAGATCTCCCTGATGGGCAGGATCACAGCGTGTAAAATGAACCTGCTTCCAAGATTTCTGTACACATGTTCAGCCCTCCCAGTGATGATCCCGACCCCTGCACTTCAGAACCTAGGAAAATGCTGCAATTCATCTGGAGGGGGAAAAAAGCCAGAATACCGAAAGACTCGATGATGGGGAATGCAAAACTGGGCAGCCTGGGGGTCCCAGACCTCCAGAAATACCAGGTAGCAGCCCAACTAGAGTGCACCCAAGCATGGCAAACAATTTCTAATCGCCCTAGATGGGTGGACATAGAACAATCGCGCCTAGCCCTTCCCCTACGCCTTCTTCCCCACATCCCACTGGCGTCCAGACGTCCATGGCATGATCTACTATTGTCTACCAGGCACACTGTGGCCATATGGGATAACACGTTGAAGCAGAAGAAAATCCCAAGGGGACTTAACCCCTCATCCCCAGTCTTCCTGAACCCTGCCTTCTCTCCGGGATCAGCTCCCAAGAACTTCCAAAACTGGATCACGGGCGGACTGGAGACCATAGGGCAACTCTTCGAGGGAGGAAAACCACTTTCTTACGAACAATGTAAAGATAACTTCCAACTTCAAGAAACAGACAGGTTCACTTACCTTCAACTGCGGCACTGGTGCACCGATCCACAAAAACACAAAGCAAGAATCCTGCCCCCCCCCCCACACCCATAGATCTTACTCTCAAGGACCTTCCACCCAGAGGTAAGATCTCAACGCTATATAAGCTGCTTCAAAAGGACTTTCTCACTTCTAAATCCCGGGCCATGGCGCAATGGGAGGCGGACCTGGGACACCCCATAAAGGACCAAGCATAGGTGGACATTTGGACACGCACCCAATCTGCATCCACCTGTGTTACAAATAGAGAATGCGCTCACAAAATCCTATTACGCTGGTATTATCCCCCTTTAAGATTACATCTTATGAATCACTCAGTGGACCCAGCCTGCTGGAGACGATGTGGCCAAGTAGGATCCTTTTTCCACATGTGGTGGACTTGTCCCAAGGCCCAAACCTTCTGGAGAGAATGCAGAAATTACGCACACTACACTCCCACTAGAGCCTGAACCTATCCTCTTGGGCAGCCCGGTCCCAGGGATTTATTCACGTACAGACCTGAAAGCTAAACTATTATCTCAATGCTTGTTGGCGGGCAGAATAGTGGTGGCCCATACATGGAAATCGGTGGAGGGCCCTCTCCTGCCCTTGTGGTGGGTGAAACTATGGGATGTACTCATTGCAGAGAAGGTGACCGCGGCCAGAGCAGGCCTCCTCCATCGCTTCCAGAACATTTGGAACCCGGTCCTTGAATTTGACTGGGACTTCCCAGCACTAACGTACAAACCCCAACTGGCCAGGAGGGTCTTGGAGAGTTGGCCCGCCCCACAGGTGCACGAACAGGAGGAAGGGGAATGAACTACGGGAGAAACTTAGGCAGGGGGAAGGGAAGTAATAATCTTGTGTATAAATGCATATTACATATTGACCACAAGTGAATGTAATTTTCCTGCCTTGTTCAAAAATAAACATATTTAAAAATAAATTTAAAAAAAATTGGATGTCCAATTCATATTATTACATAAATCGATCATTCGTAATAGAAAGATACTTAGAGACCAAAGTACAGATATAGAAAATATACCTAATGAAAAGCCTACCAGCCCGAAACCAGTAGAAGCAGACCTCACAACTAAACCCGATAGATAAGGCCGGAGCTGCTGTGAATACTGGAACACATGGTAAACAGAGAAGAAGAAAATCCGCCTCACAAGCCATCATGTATGGTAGTCGACCCAAGACTAGTAAAATAGCATGCATAGAGAATGAAACTGAAGTGGAGTGTGAAATTAGTGACAGAGCTGATACACAGATATAAAATATAGTACATGTGAATGCAAAAGCCAAAAGTAATCCAACTAAAACTAAAGAGAAATAGGAGTGAGTAAAAAAACTGAAAAAACAAAAGAACAGATGCACGAAAATCTACAAAGAGGCTTTAGATGACATAGAATGCCTTTTTGCCAGTGAAGATGAGCAAACAACTGAAATTAATATTAAGACGCCCCTACCACAAGAAAACAAAGTGATAACTGAGAAAATAGCAATGAACACTGCCACTCAAACACGCATAATTAGTCAGTCTAAACTTCCTGAGAGCTGGATTCATCAACATCATAAACCTAAGACCACTAAAGACCGAAATGCTGTAATAGATCTACGAGAGGAATTTAATGCCCTCCAAATTTCACCTGTGTCCCACGTGGAATAGAGAAGCCATTCTATGCAACTTACACTCTGTAGCTGTCCTGCGGGTGATAACCTCTAATGAGATTAGGATTGCTGATCAGCTAGAACATTTAAAAATCCCTAGAAGTAATATCTGGTTTGCCACCGATACAATCTTAGAATATGTCATTCAACATGAAAAAGAGATATATTGCATGGGATATACTTGTAAGATAGTTCAAATGTCTGCAAAAAAAAAGAGAGGAACGTTGCTCTCAGTGATATAACATATGATGCTAACTCAGAACGTCCAAATATGAGAATCCGATCTCATGAACAAAGGGGTGTAATCATTAGAAGGGACTCCACGAGACCCAGTAACGAAAACAGTGATATGGTTGTGATTAATAGCGCAAGGCCAGAGACCAAAACAAGAACAGAATTTCGGAATACAAACACACAAGAGAGTAGAGAAGAGGCTAACGCCGGCAAATCCAACAAAGTAGACGGCTATTGGCAACGGCTGCCTGTCGACTTTAAAACACATTTGTCTTCTATTTCTCGATGACAGTACAATTATATGTTCATACCACTTTACGGCTGAGGACGGCCTTCTAAAATCTATGGAGCTCTTTAGTATTTTAGCGTTACAACAAACATGGATGACTGAAATATGTCACATAGACGGTAGAAGCACCGTACAAGTCCCAGCTACTAAGGGACATGTTGGCAGTCCAAAGGGAGGGCTACTGATTACAACCGATCACCCCTTAGTTCTGAATGAAGTGTTAGGCTCATCCAAAATGGTACGAGTGGTGAATATTGCGACTTACCAGACTGAAATGTGTTTGGTGAATGTGTATGACCCCCCTAATGCCATAGTAGCAAATAAAAATGTGGCTAAAAAAGAAGATGCTTAAGAATACTAACTGTCTAAAACCTGTGTAGATATTCGGTGACTTTAATGCTAATATAGAGGCAAATAATATCAATCAAGTTGATGCAAGCGAATCTGGCCCGATAAAACCCCCACAATTATTCCTACGGATTCCATAGGTTAAATGGATTTTGCCCAGGAGATGCTCACATAGCCTATGCGCATGCAAGTGGGAATATTGCATCGACCATTCATTATGTATTAGCAAACATCGCAGCCTTGGCCCTGACAGAAGGTATGGCAGTCGCTGCACAAGAGGAAAGTGACCACATGCCATTATGTCTATTCCTAAAACCCACTTTGGGAAATTGTAAAGCTCATTCATGCGTGCAAAATGGGAATATATACATTAATAATGGTAACAACCGCATCCAACGGCATCAACACAGATAAGGCCCAGGAAGTTATCGCTGAGTTCTTACCGGCATTTATAGATCAGTATGATGGCAACTGTGGCAACAGAGGAGTAAACATAATGGCAGACTTCCTGAAGCTCAGGGTGGATGGGGGTGGGCACTGCTTATTAATCTGTGATTTTGTATCAATGGTTTCAATAGGTTGGTACTTAACCTTGTCAGAGCACACCTTGAGACCTTGGCACAAGGTTGTGAATACTAGAGAAAGAAAGAACAAGACCACAGTCTGGTTCTAGGTGTGCTCTCGTTTCACTCTCCTATGGCGTTGTTAGAACTGATATAATATTGTTTCGTCCCCATTGTATATGTTGGCCTATGCCCAGTCGATTTGCGAGGAACTCCGTATTGCAAGGTCGTGACCTTAAGTGAATCAAGCCTCCATTTTAGGTTAAAGCCGCCATTTTAGTTTATTGTACAAAGTCACCCTGTGGCCTAAAATGGCCGTCTTGTGTTCTCTTGTTCTTGCTTTAACCTCTTCAACCTCTGTAGGAGAGTTAATGTCCAACCTGCCTTCAGGCTACATGTTAGGGTCATGTAGACCTTGTCCTTTGTTGACCTCAGGATCAGGGGATTACTTGAATCAGCGATGTTAACCTACAAGTATACAAGAACAATAACGCTATCTAAACACGATATGTGAAACATCTGTATGATCCGTATTAAAACAATGTGTAAAGAGTGTAAAGTTAACCCTAGAGAATAATAGTGTTTGTTAGCAAATGTATTAAAAAGTAAACCGCATGCACGAGATATGTAAATTAGGAAACGAACCTGGCGCGACCCTAGCCCAGTACATGATTAACTTGTAAGAGGCTGGACATCGTTGTAACGAAACTGAATAAATATGCTGATGTCCAGCTAGCAAATCCTGTTCATTGCTCACATTGAACCCTGCTGGTGGTCTCTGTGATGTACTGACGGCCAAATAGCTATCTGTGTACTTTGTTTTGTAAACTCTACAGAATTGCAATAAATATTCTGGGAATCTTTAAAAGCCTGTGTCGGTGTATTTCCCTTTGCATGGTGTAAAAGCCCTTATATTGTATTTTTTGTTTCCACAGATGGCGCCCTACAAGGGACCCTCAAGATCGACTTCGTCTCGTTGAAGGTTGGCTCGGCTATCGGACCGGGATCGGACGGTGCCAACAGAAACGGCCCCTCTGGACGAGAAGTGAATTCCTCGACAGAACAGCACTATTCGATCCCTGAACGGTGAGCTGTAGCCCGAGACGACGTCTTGACGAGGGTCCATATATCGAGGTGGGTAAATTTGCCGAAATCATCAGACACGTGGGTCCTTAGCATTGTCCTTAGTAACCCGATCGGGCCTCCCAGTCCTTTGGTCAGGTGAATCGTGACCCGATTCTTAATTTAACCCTGACAATTTGAATTTGGCGCATTGTACTCGCGAGCACAATTATTTGACCAGGTAACACCAGAACTTTGATATGCCTGGGAAATTGTCTGCCTGCTTTAGGGCATTATTCCGCAGCGACAGACAATCTTTGGAAGATAGCCGTCCCGCACCACAGGAGGGGTCGCCGGCATGTACTATGTACTGTAAGAAAGGCTTTGGTAGTATAGCATTTAATGACATTTGGCACAGACAGACCAGACATAACTCTAATCTTCGGTGGCCAACAAATGTTAGCTTTGAAATCCCTCGTATAGAATATTTAGAGTCTGTATTGGTAAAGAAAAAGGCTAGACCTGCAGCATTTGACGCATTACACAGTTGGAAAACAGAAGCTTTGCAGCAACAAAAGAGTAGAGAGAAACATATGCGTCGACATATGACAATTGTCGAAAAGGCACGGTTATATGATCAAAATAAACAATTGGAGTCAGTTAGGAACACGGACAGAGCGTTTCAATTAGGCATTCAAACAATTTACCCTTCAAAAGATTTTCATACGTCAGATGAATTGATTAATAAACTTTTGCATGAACGAAGGCCCGATGCCTCCGCGCCACCCCTGTACGTCCCTCCTCCTGGCGCTTTACCCCTTCCCGTTGTTATTCCTCCTCCTATAGTTCCTCCGGTTCTCCCTGTTGTTCTTCCAGCCGTCGCTCCTTTGCCTGCCCCCTTGCTTCCATCTGTTGATATTCAGAATGTGCCTACTCTTCCTCTTCCAAGTGATTCTGCATTGCTTGTAGTAGACCAGGGAGTGGGATCAAGGGTTGGGACTCGTAATACTGTGTCTCCAGATAAAAAGAATGAATTGATTGCTTCGGCTAAACATTGCATGGAGAAGGGTGAACAAGCTGATGTTTTTTCCACACTCGAAAATGTAAAAAGTATTCCTGAGAAAAATGTCTTTATTGAAGGATTAGGGATTTATTTGAGTATAATGTGGAATAGATTAAACGTTGTAGATCTCCCACAAGGGTTATGGGATTTGAATGCCTTAGAGTTGTCCAGAGATACTGCGGAGAAAGTATATGAGCATGTCGAGAAGATTTTTGTGTATAAGAAGGAGTTGGAAGGGTTACAGAATGAGGAAGCAGATGGTGATAGTTTAGGTAATATGTTCTTACAGAAACGGTTTTCTCCTCGCCGTGAATTAAAAGGTGAGGATGTGCAAATTTGTACAAAGGATGCAATAAGATGGATTTCGGATATGTTGATAACTCCAGATGAAGTATATGACACATATAGTCAGTATACGTTAGAAATGCAAAAGAAAGTGATACAGGTTATGGTAGAATACCTGCAGAATGAGTGTGTAAAAAGAAGGATTTGTTGTCCCGCAGAATTGTTGAGTGTCTATAAGAGAGCCTTTTCGATTGATACTTCTTCGACTGCCTTAGCGCTTGATTTGGCTCTGTTTCTTGGTAAGCGTTCAGAGCTACCCACTTCTCAGTTGCCTATGAGAGAGGTCCCTCCGACATTTTTCCCAAAAGTTGAGATTGCGGCCGTTGCTGCACGAGGAATACTCGCGGGGGAAATTCCTGCACATTACGTATCACAGTTTGTTCACGTCCCGTTTTCAAGACAGGAAGTGAACACCATAAAGCAATCCATTCCCGATGTAAGAAAGAATCCGACCGGGTTCTACAAAGAAATAGAGTCGGTCTTACAATCATCGATATTCACCTTAAGTGATATTGATTTATTATTTCCCATACTCCTGCCAGTTGATTTGTGGGAACAGATTAGGACTGTAGAGGATGTACCTGGGTTAGGAGATACATGGGATAACATGGTTAGGCTTGACAGAGAAAGACCAGCTGGCGAGCGACTGCCTCAAGTGATATTGACTTTGCCTGATAGGATTATTGTAAAATTAAAAACTATAGTTCCTGAAAAAATAATCATTTGGGACAAGCTTACGGCCTGTGTCCAAGGAAAGTCTGAGGGTGCTACCGATTTCTTCAATCGGTTTGAGCAGGTATTTTCAGATTTCAGTGGACAAGACTTAGGCACAGAGTCAGGGAAAAGGCTGTTTGTCGACAATTTTGTACGTGGATTGCTGCATGACATCCAGTTACAGATTATGGGCCTCATTACGACCCTGGCGGAACGGGTTAAACTGTGCCGTAAAAGGCTGCGGCGCCGTTCAACCCGTTCCGCCACATTACGAGGTCCCCTCACGGGACACGTTAAGCACGCCTGGGAAATCCAGGCATGCATACTGGGTCCCGCGAGGGGAAGAGGGAGTAAACAACGGGCCATTACGAGATGGCCCGTTGTTTACTCCCTCTCCCATTCCCATTCAGCCCTATGGGGGCTGAATGGGAATGGGGATGAACCGTGTCCGTGTCCTCGAGTGAGGAATTACCGGGCCATCCGAACTCGGAATGGTCCGGTAAGTCCTCATTCCGAGGACACGGACACGGATGCGGTTTTGCCGGCAGCCATGCCGCCAATAGCGGCATGGCTACCAGCATACCTCGTAATGAGGCCCTATGTCTTCCGAAAGCACTTGGCAGGCGAAGTCTCAATCAGAAGTATTGCACATGGCTCAGTACTATGAAAATCGTGTGAATAATGAAAAGGAGAAACTTGAGAAAAAAAAGGGTGACCTGAAAACAAAAGTCCTATTACAACAGATTGCTAGAATCCCTAGAGGGGGTAATCAATTTAGAGGTCAGTACATTCCACAGGGAAGTATGCCCCTGGCTCCGGTAACCATTAACCAGTATGCCTATTGTCGACAGGAAGGCCACTGGCGCGCTCAATGTCCGACCTTGCAGCAAAGGTCATTTGGGAACATGGGTAGATGATCCAGAGGTCGCCCAGGTGCAGGGGGCCCTGGCAGAGGTCAGTTTGCACCAGAATCACAGCAAGTTCCTTCACAGGTTAAGCAAGTTTCGAATGTGGATAATAGAAACATTTTTGATCACCCTTCTGCCGCGTACCTCTCTGAAGAGCTTCCTTTTGACGATATTCTGTTTCGCTAGGATTGCCCGAAGCAGGATTTGGAACCAACGCCTATTTCCGTTCATCAGAAAGGCCCCTACGTTGAGATGGCGGTGGGAAATAGGAAGCATCTATTTTTAGTAGATACGGGAGCACAGAAATGTTCCATTGACCATTCGGGGGTTCCAAATATTCCCCTGTCAGGGCAGTCCAATGTTTCCGTATGGTTTTCAGGCACACCTGTAGTTTGTCCGGATTCTTTGCCGGTACCGATAACACTGGGTCCCTTCACGGAGCAGTGTCCATTTCTACTTACCACAAACTGTGGGGAAAATTTGCTGGGGTTAAATTTGTTGAAGGAATTGCATGCAGTAATACATTGTTCTCCGGACGGAGTTCGGTTAACAATTTCGCCTCAGCAATCACTCGCCTCTCAGTTTTTGACTCGACCATTACCGCCAGAATTAAGTAATATTCCAGAATGCTTATGGGCAATTGATGATAATGATGTGGGCATTCTTCAAATTGAACCTGTTAGAATTATTTTGAAACATGGAGTTAAATTGCCTCGCATCCCACAATATAAGATCTCCGTTGAAGGCGAACAGGCTTTGAAATGTATAGTCTCTGATTTTGTACATCGTGGAGTAATTGAGAAAATTGCGGGTAGCTTGTGTAACAGCCCGATTTTGCCAGTATACAAAAAAGGTGATAATGCGATTCCCTTTCAGTTTATAATTGATTTACATGCTATTAACAAAATTGTGGCTCCTCAATTCCCTATTGTACCTGATGTTACAACGATACTATGAAGAGAATTTAAGTTCCCAAACCGGGAACTTACGTCCCCTGCACACTATCTAATATCTGGAATACCAGACCAACAAGTAGATATATTTAACAATTGATTTTTCTTAATAAATTCAAGAAAGTCTGTAAATGGTAATGCATAAAAAGCGGTAATATGTTCAAAACAATGACTTTGAATCAGGTAAGGTTACAAGAAACATTCTTGATTGTTTATTCTTGATGTTGAAGCTGTGGAAGGCCCAACGCGTTTCGAGTGCTACAACACTCTTCATCAGGGGCAATAACAAGGGTTTCTAGGAAAAAATATATATATAATATGTACATTAGGAATATATTTACAATAACAACATTTGTTCAACAACATTTCCAAATGACTCATTTTAGATCAGGATATGTATCACAATAACACATGGCATTCAAGGATTACCTATGTAACAGGACGTATGACATTTTTGAATATACTGAGTATATATTAACCCTCAAGGGGACGACCTATCCTCCATTAACACCTGTAGAAACTAATGGACAATTCACTAGGTAAGTAGTATCTTCACTGCTATGATCGAAATGAGGGAATATATAGAAAAAAATATATAGAGAATAACTTCTGAAAGTCAATACATTGAAGTTTAAATAAGATAGAGTGAGCAACTGTGTAATTATATAAAGAGTCTAACCTTGTGTTTTTTATACAAATGAGAGAGGTACTTCAAGAGAACGGAGGTGGTCTGGGGCGGGAAAACTAGGCCTTCGTCCAAACAAGACAGCTGGTCTTAGATGGTAAATCCTTATCTGTAGAGATGAACATCAAAAACGTCTATTTAGATCATTGTATGTGACATAGTTGCAATAGAATAAGTTAAGCCAGTAATGAGTCACTTACAGCGGTAACGCGGTTGACCAATATCAACGAAAGCTGAGGGGAAGTGGTAGGTAATGACCGCAAAAGGTATGGAAGTTGTTCAGGGCTGGAGCGCTGAGAAAAAGTAAGTAGGGTCTCAGTAATGGACACAAGAAGTGAACAGGGTGTTCGAAAGCTTTGTTGTGAAAGAAAGGGGTGAGCCAGTATTGGAAGCTAAAAATTCTTACCTAGTGTAAACCAGTGTGGCACACATGGAGACCAGCTGCCGAAGGGTTGCTCGACTCCATGGGAAGTGCCGCCACTGTTTATCAAATAGTTAGTAGTGTGACGTAATCACGTGCTTGCGTGTAATGCATCATACTGTGCGCTGAGCTCTAGGCTTGGATAGACGAAAGTTAGCCACAATTAAATCTAATTAGTCTCCTCTGGAAGGATGCTTTACAGGGGCAAGTACGGCTGTAAGAGCTTAATCAGTTGAGTGAGAAGAGAAAAAAGAAAAAAACAGACCGCGGCGTGTTTACAATGTGACGTCATTACGCAAAGGCGTCCATGATGCAACATGTAAACAAACCTAGTGACGGGGTGAAGGAAATGATATCATGTGTTCTTAAAGTTAATGACAATGCCCAAAATGTGCATAATCCTTGATGGTTAAAATTAATATAATTCGTGCGAGGATCTGGACTCTAAATGGCTAAGCTTATAAAAATCATATGGATCAACATCCACGCATTTAAAGTATCATGAATAAAATACAATTAGAAAACTGGAGTTGTAGTTGTAATTATAGTAAAAAATAGTTGATACTAATGGTTAGGTACATTCTCATAATGCTACCAACCAATGCCATCCTGCCCACCCTTTTGGTTCACAGTATAGTAAGGGGAATATCAATTGTACAGATTGTATAATACCGGGATGGAGTCAACAAAATGTCTGGATATGAATAAACTTTGAAAACATTTTAACATTTCTATTTAGCTGTCCAAGTTGGTTGGTTCACAGTCTTATAATGTGGTTATGAAAATTCTAACCAACAATCATAGCAAGTGTTTTAAAGAGACGTTGTTGGAGATGCATGGAAAGAGAACATTTGTTTAAATGAATGGTCCTAAATAGTACTCTTCATTTAGACCAAGTGGGGTCATTGCATCTAGTCTGTGAATCCAGTACAATTCTTTTTGTGCCAAGAGTTTGGGTAGGTCACCTCCTCGTTGGAGGGGGTGTAATACCTCTAGTATGGCAAATCTCATTTGCGAGATATTATGCTTATTGTCTCTAAAATGCCGGAATACAGGTGACTTCACATTTTTTGTGCGAATCTGAGACTTATGTTCAGTCCATCTTTCTTTAGCTTTTCTACTGGTTTTCCCAACATAGTATTTCCCACAGGGGCATCTAATGGTGTAGATGACATTTTTGGAATCACAGGTAGCGAAGTTTTTTAGGAAAATCTTTTTACCATTGTTCGGATGTCTGATGTAATTACCTTTGATGATGTTCGAGCAGTGTTGACAATTAAGGCAAGGAAAAGTGCCATTACTTGATGGCTTCAAAGTCCTTTGGGTAGATTTTTTAGGTCTTTCAGCAACAACGAGGAGGTGACCTACCCAAACTCTTTCCATGCATCTGCAACAACGTCTCTTTAAAACACTTGCTATGATTGTTGGTTAGAATTTTCATAACCACATTATAAGACTGTGAACCAACCAACTTGGACAGCTAAATAGAAATGTTAAAATGTTTTCAAAGTTTATTCATATCCAGACATTTTGTTGACTCCATCCCGGTATTATACAATCTGTACAATTGATATTCCCCTTACTATACTGTGAACCAAAAGGGTGGGCAGGATGGCATTGGTTGGTAGCATTATGAGAATGTACCTAACCATTAGTATCAACTATTTTTTACTATAATTACAACTACAACTCCAGTTTTCTAATTGTATTTTATTCATGATACTTTAAATGCGTGGATGTTGATCCATATGATTTTTATAAGCTTAGCCATTTAGAGTCCAGATCCTCGCACGAATTATATTAATTTTAACCATCAAGGATTATGCACATTTTGGGCATTGTCATTAACTTTAAGAACACATGATATCATTTCCTTCACCCCGTCACTAGGTTTGTTTACATGTTGCATCATGGACGCCTTTGCGTAATGACGTCACATTGTAAACACGCCGCGGTCTGTTTTTTTCTTTTTTCTCTTCTCACTCAACTGATTAAGCTCTTACAGCCGTACTTGCCCCTGTAAAGCATCCTTCCAGAGGAGACTAATTAGATTTAATTGTGGCTAACTTTCGTCTATCCAAGCCTAGAGCTCAGCGCACAGTATGACGCATTACACGCAAGCACGTGATTACGTCACACTACTAACTATTTGATAAACAGTGGCGGCACTTCCCATGGAGTCGAGCAACCCTTCGGCAGCTGGTCTCCATGTGTGCCACACTGGTTTACACTAGGTAAGAATTTTTAGCTTCCAATACTGGCTCACCCCTTTCTTTCACAACAAAGCTTTCGAACACCCTGTTCACTTCTTGTGTCCATTACTGAGACCCTACTTACTTTTTCTCAGCGCTCCAGCCCTGAACAACTTCCATACCTTTTGCGGTCATTACCTACCACTTCCCCTCAGCTTTCGTTGATATTGGTCAACCGCGTTACCGCTGTAAGTGACTCATTACTGGCTTAACTTATTCTATTGCAACTATGTCACATACAATGATCTAAATAGACGTTTTTGATGTTCATCTCTACAGATAAGGATTTACCATCTAAGACCTGCTGTCTTGTTTGGACGAAGGCCTAGTTTTCCCGCCCCAGACCACCTCCGTTCTCTTGAAGTACCTCTCTCATTTGTATAAAAAACACAAGGTTAGACTCTTTATATAATTACACAGTTGCTCACTCTATCTTATTTAAACTTCAATGTATTGACTTTCAGAAGTTATTCTCTATATATTTTTTTCTATATATTCCCTCATTTCGATCATAGCAGTGAAGATACTACTTACCTAGTGAATTGTCCATTAGTTTCTACAGGTATTAATGGAGGATAGGTCGTCCCCTTGAGGGTTAATATATACTCAGTATATTCAAAAATGTCATACGTCCTGTTACATAGGTAATCCTTGAATGCCATGTGTTATTGTGATACATATCCTGATCTAAAATGAGTCATTTGGAAATGTTGTTGAACAAATGTTGTTATTGTAAATATATTCCTAATGTACATATTATATATATATTTTTTCCTAGAAACCCTTGTTATTGCCCCTGATGAAGAGTGTTGTAGCACTCGAAACGCGTTGGGCCTTCCACAGCTTCAACATCAAGAATAAACAATCAAGAATGTTTCTTGTAACCTTACCTGATTCAAAGTCATTGTTTTGAACATATTACCGCTTTTTATGCATTACCATTTACAGACTTTCTTGAATTTATTAAGAAAAATCAATTGTTAAAAATATCTACTTGTTGGTCTGGTATTCCAGATATTAGATAGTGTGCAGGGGACGTAAGTTCCCGGTTTGGGAACTTAAATTCTCTTCATTGTATTGTGCAACCAAGGTGTCATGGTTGCCCCTCTCTCCTCTGCACCTCATACTTGATAAGCATTTTGTCTAAACACCTAGTATCCAAGTTGACTATTAATATTTAAAACATTTTTCGTCACTAGGGTGTGCCATAGTTGTCCTATCCTTCCCTTGTTACAACGATACTAACCATGATTCCGGCTTTGCCACTCACTTTAGCATTGTTGACCTCAAAAATGCGTTTTTCAGTATTCCCATACACAAGGATAGTAGGTATTTGTTCGCGTTTAGCCTAGCTGGACGCTCGTTCACATTCACTCGTGCACCACAAGGGTACACTGAGAGTCCAAGTATTTATAGTAGTGCATTAAAAGAGCAGCTCGATACTCTCGAGTTGCCTACTACTTGCACGTTACTACAGTATGTAGATGATCTCCTCTTGGATGCTGATTCTGAGAGTGCCTGTAAAGAAGGCACCATGTTGTTGCTTTGGCATCTAGCAAAACATGGCCACAAAGCTTCACTCAAAAAATTCCAATATTGTTGTCAGGAGGTCGCCTATTTAGGCTATCTCCGGTCAAAGGAGGAAAGATGGTTGACACCTGAACGAATAAAAACTATTTCTGGCATGTCTGTCCTAAATACGCAGAAGGAAGTTAGAGCCCTGATAGGTATGGCTTCTTACTGTAGATTGTGGATCCCTAACTTTTCATTAACGATTAAACCAATGCTGGCTTTGACAAAGAAGGGCATTTCTTTGCCATTGCCATGGACTTTGGAACACCAGACAGCATTTGGCTCAAAACCGCGCTGTGTTCGGCGCCGGTTTTAGGAACTCCAAATTATGAAAAGGCCTTTGTGTTGTATGTGCATGAACGTGATGGATGTGCTTTGGCTGTGTTAACGCAGGAACATGGAGGGAAGAATAGGCCATGCGGCTATTTCTCATCCGCCCTTGATCCTGTTGCATGTGCTTTGCCGAGATGTTTGAGAATTGTCGCTGCTGCTGCTGCGTCTGTAAAACAGAGTGAGGGAATGGTCCTGGGTCATGCATTAACCCTAATGGTACCTCACTCTGTAGATATTTTATTGACTAGGACTCAAACACAACATCTCACTTCCGCACGATTGACAAGATATGAATTGATCTTGTTTGCACCCCACATTCAAATTCAGAGGTGTTGTGTATTAAATCCGGCTGAACTTTTACCTGTCCCGCAAGATACTGTTGATGGTAACGAAATGTCACACAATTGCCTTTAACAAGAGACTAAAGGTAGAATCGACACGCCTTTGAATAGCCCAAAAGGAGAGCTATTTGTGATGGCTCTTGTTTTAAACTTCCGAATGGTACATGCACGGCTGCTTATGCCGTCACTACTTTAAGCATGATTGTGGAAACCAAAAGAATTATGCATAATTCCACGCAGGCCGCAGAAATTATAGTGTTAACTCGAGCTTGTGAAATCTCTGAAGGGCTTACAGTAAATATATATACTGACAGTCAGTATGCTTTTGGGGTGTTTCACAACTTCGGTAGACTTTGGATAGAACGAGGTTTCTTGACCTCACATGGCATGAAAATCCAGCATGGCACTTTAATAGTGCGATTACTTTCAGCACTCGCACTCCCTGTTCAGTTAGCTATTATAAAATGTGCAGCACATCAAAAGGTTACAGATGATATAGGAAAAGGGAATGCTTTCGCTGATCAGATAGCTAAACAAACTGCCACTTATTTTAGTTCAGAAATGTATGCTGTAAGAGAAACTGTAAATATTTGCACTTTGGGTGAAAGTATCGATTCTGTAAAAGACATTCAAGCAGATGTTACTATAGAGGAAACCAAGAAATGGGTTGAGGGTGCAGGAAGATTGAATGATGATGGGTGTTGGGTGGACAATGTTGAAGGAAAATGGTTACTCCCTGACGCCTGCCTTACAATGATGGTTATTAGGGCTCACGGTCCGACACATGTCTGCGTGCGTAAATTGACTAAAATGCTACACAGTGTATGGGCCAATGATAAGATTTTCAAAATTGCGGAGCGCTTTGTCCAAGGGTGCATGGTCTGGTTGCAGCACAATGTAGGAAAAGGTACCTCCACTCCTAGAGGAAGTTTCGCTCCACCTTCTGTTCCGTTTGAGGTTATTCACTTTGATTTTATTGAAATGGAACGTTGCAACAATCTTAAATATGTGTTGGTTGTCATTTGTGCCTTCAGTAAGTGGTTTGAGGCCTTCCCTGTTAGAGATGCAACGGCAATAACCACGGCAAAAACTCTGTTGAAAGAGTTTTTTCCGAGGTTCGGGCTGCCGAGAGTCATCTGGTCGGATAATGGGCCACACTTTATCGCTGCTGTAATCCTACAAATATGCAAAGGATTACAGATTGATAAACGGTTCCATTCGGCCAGACATGCCCAAAGCGCCGAATTAGTGGAAAGGCACAACGGCATTATAAAGAACAAGCTCGCTAAGACGTGTGCTGGCACCAAGTTAAAATGGCCGGACGCCTTACCGATCGTGTTGCTGTCGATGAGAACAACCCCTCAAACTAAGACTGGGCTCTCTCCCTTTGAGGTGGTGATGGGGAGGCCTGCTAATATTTGGGGTATGCCAAAAAGTAGCTTGTTGCGGGATATAGAGAATGTGCTTCTTTCAGATTACTGTAACCAGTTGACTAAAAATCTATTTTCAATTTATCACCAGATGCAAGAGGTATTACCTGGACGTTACGAGGGTCCTGGTCACAGTCTACGACCGGGGGACTGGATCCTCACGAAAGTTTTCAAGAGGTTGTCTTGCCTTGCACCTCGGTGGAGGGGTCCCTACCAGGTCCTGCTAGTCACCCAGACTGCTGTGCGGGTAGCGGGTCGTAAGAACTGGATCCACGCGACGCACACCAAACGGATCACGCAGCCCGTGCCATACGATACAGAAGACACAGAATCCCTTTCTACTGCTGTAACCAACATGCCCGAAACAGCAACAACCGACACGAGAGTATCAGGGACTGTTCCAGAGTTCGCAAGGCCAGACAAAACGGCCATCTTGTCTCTGCACTCTCCAACAGTGGTACTTCCGGATCAATCCTTTTCTGATCCCATTTCCGTTCACTCGTCACCTCCAGTGGGAAGTGACGACATCTTGTTATCCGATCCTTCGGCACCAGAAATTGTGAAATATAATTTACGTCCAAGGAAATAGACGTACAGCACGGTTTGACTGTTCGATTGAGGAAATCATTTGAGGGCTTGTCTTTTGGCCCGATTGTACGAAAGGATTCTGTTGGCTAAGGGTTGTGGGAAAGACATTAAGAAGACGCGCGACTGGAGTCGCCAGCAAACGAACAATTGGTGTTTTTTCGATTGAAGTCTACGATGCCTGCACCCGCTACCGCTCTTACCAAACTTTTAGATAAATATGTAACTAGCAGAGACAATGATCAAGCATGTAATGGGACCCCCAAAGTGTATTGTTGCCTTTTTGTAATGATAACTGGGTTTTTAGTAACTATTGGTTTTGGGTTATGGTATCTGGAGGAAGCATATTTCGCTAGAGGACTTTTTACCTATTGAAAATGTATCTGTTTTCCCCACTGCTTCTGTGCAATTGCATACCTTATCGCCTAGAGATTTTTCGCATAGACGGAACTATCAGAATTATACCCTTCTGTTAATAATGAATGCCACTCATGCAATTTTAAATAGGACCAATTGCTGGATCTGCTCACATCGACCGCAACATGGGGATAAAGGGCTAGGTTGGAATATTCATCCTTTACCTTTGACAACTGCTTGTTATGCTTCTCTTAGAGCACTATTCTTTGGCCGATGGAATGACAGCATCTCACGGAACTTTGATGGTACAAATTTGAAAAGTTTTGAAAAACATGTTTTGATGCCCCTGGGATGCCCGCTTTTTGCAAATAGGAGTAAGCCAAACATTGCTTCTGTTAGGCCCTCTGATAGATTGTCTCGTCCTTTTCAGTCTTTGATCTCTTTCAAAATGGCTCCTATAGGCAATAAGGATGCCACGCCTCCATCTTATTCTGTTAACCATAGCCCCGATTCAGTATCCTTCTGCATACAGAGGAATGGAACACGGTCAATGGGTGATTTTAGGAAATGTGCCAACGTTGCGAATTTGACTAGTAAGAACAGACCTCTGTACGTAGGTGAACCTGTCTATTTTGTTTGCGGTAATGTGGCATTTCCATGGTTGCCCAGGGATTGGCAAGGAACCTGTTATTTAGGGATTCTATTACCTGGAGTATTTATTGCCAGTACTGCTGAAATTTCGAAGACTCGCTCACGACGAGGCGTGAAAGGGGATACTTCAGCGCAAACTCTAGGAGGCATCATGAAATCCTTTGTGCCATTTTTTGGGCAAATTACGAATTCAGATGAAATCAGGGCACTAGCGAGAGTATTGGAGAGAACCATCAACCGGACCACTGACATACTCTATAATATGACGTTAGAACAGAAAGCAATAAGATTAGTGGCTCTTCAGAACCGGATGGCATTAGATATCATTCTGGCTGAGCGTGGAGGAGTATGTAAATTAGTTGGGTCCGCTTGCTGTGTTTACGTACCAGACTCCTCTCCAACGATCTTTAGGGCTATCCAAAATCTGCATGTTCTTAGTTCAGAAGTGCATGTTCCTGAGGGAAACTGGGAACTTAGTGCATGGTTTTGGGACCTCCTACGGTCGTGGGGATGGAAGTTGTTTTCGGCCCTGCTGATTATCTTGGGAAGTTTTCTGTTCCTTTGTTGTTGTATTCAGTGTCTCCCTGGTATATGCTCAGTATTAGGGGGGTGTTGCGCGCAAGCAACAAGTGTATTAGGGCATAAAATATACGCCCCAGATAAGGTTTCCAAGGAGTATGTGTTGAAAGAAACTCTAGTGTCTGATTTAATGGCAATAGATTTGTCCGACAATGATTCGGGCGTATAGATGTTGAAATGTGGAGTTAGTTGCAAAGTGATTGAAGGTAGTTTAGCGCTTGGCATAGGCCAAAAGGAGGGTTTATTAGTACTGATATAATATTGTTTCGTCCTAATTGTATATGTTGGCTTATGCCCAGTCGCTTTGCGAGGAAATTTCCATTGGCAAGGTCGTGACCTTAAGTGAATCAAGCCTCCATTTTAGATTAAAGCCGCCATTTTAGTTTATTGTACAAAGTCACCCTGTGGCCTAAAATGGCCGTCTTGTGTTCTCTTGTTCTTGCTTTAACCTATTCAACCTCTGTAGGAGAGTTAATGTCCAACCTGCCTTCAGGCTACATGTTAGGGTCATGTAGACCTTGTCCTTTGTTGAGCTCAGGATCAGGGGATTACTTGAATCGGCGATGTTAACCTACAAGTATACAAGAACAATAACGCTACCTAAACACGATATGTGAAACATCTGTATGATCTGTATTAAAACAATGTGTAAAGAGTGTAAACTTAACCCTAGAGAATAATAGTGTTTGTTAGCAAATGTATTAAAAAGTAAACCGCATGCACAAGATATGTAAATTAGGAAATGAACCTGGCGCGACCCTAGCCCAGTACATGATTAACTTCTAAGAGGCTGGACATCGTTATAACGAAACTGTATAAATACGCTGATGTCCAGCTAGCAAATCCTGTTCATTGCTCACATTGAACCCTGCTGGTGGTCTCTGTGATGTACTGACGGCCAAATAGCTATTTGTGTACTTTGTTTTGTAAACTGTACAGAATTGCAATAAAGATTCTGGGAATCTTTACAAGCCTGTGTCGGTGTATTTCCCTTTGCATGGTGTAAAAGCCTTAATATTGTATTTTCTGATTCCACAGCGTTGCAATCAAATTCGCAGTTATCTGTATCAGCCTCTTTATATCGTGATTTTTGGTGATGTAAAGAAATTATATGGAGGCAAAAGGTGCTTCTAAAGGATCAGTGCCATTGTCATAATTGCTGATGCATTTTGGACAATGTCCGTCTCCAGGGCCTGGGCACTTCGTGCATACATATATGTATATATGTATATATATATATATATATACTGCCATACCTTCTGTCAGGGCCATGGCTGCGATGTTTGCGAATACATAATCAATGGTCGATGCAATATTGCGATGTTACTTGTTTTTGTACATTGATGATTGTTTTGATGCGTTTTATTAACTAATAACACAATTGATGATGTGTGTGTGTGTATATACACACACACATCATCAATTGTGTTATTAGTTAATAAAACGCATCAAAATATATATATATATATATACACACACATCATCATTTGTGTTATTAGTTAATAAAACGCATCAAAACAATCATCAATGTACAAAAACAAGTAATGTTGGGGAAATGGGGAAGATGCTCAAAATTTCATTTGCAAATTACATCATTATTCCAAATTGGTTTCAAAAATTATTTTAGCATACCGTGTTCAAATGTAGTCAAAGGACGTGTGAAAGAAGGAAGTCAGATGAAAATATGTTAGAGAAAGTATTGCAGGAAGAGTCAATATATACCAGGATATGTCCATTGTTACCTGATCGTGTCGCCCTGTGGCCATGTTGCTTTCACAAGTTTCACTTATTTGAAAAACAAGGGTCTGCAAAATATTAAACGTACATCCGATTACCTTGTTGTCTAACTGCCCAATTTTAAAGAGAACGGTTTGTAAAACCTGGAATGCCTACCTCTGGGCACTGTTGATTTCGGGTGCAATAGGTGGCTGTATAGAACAAGAGAATAAATCAATGTATCTACTCGGTTATAATTAAACTACAATAGGTAATGGTATTCGGGCATCATCTAAAAAGTCACATACCTTCTGCCAGAGATTTACAAAGAGCGCTGCATGGAAAAACCTGCATGCGCTGGTCGCCATGTAATGTAATGTAGGGTGCAGCCATTGCTAGGCGACGTGACGCTGTGCGTTCGGGAACACAACGGCGTCACGTACGCCTCGCGTCCCGCAGAGCTCTGTTGTCAGAGGTTACCGGAGAGGCTTGCCCCATATAGTAAATTTTGTTTCAAAGAGCTATTGTTTGGTTGTTGTTTGTGTGAGATGGCGCATTGTGCTTAGACCACTGTGTAATGTAAATGTTTATTCTGTTTCTCACTCTCTGGTTGGGAGCTGATGGGTGTGAGTTCCCTATTCCCTTGCTATTTGCTGTAACTAGGTCTGCTGGGTGTTGCTACAGTTCAGCTTGGGTGCAATTGATGCGTCGTCCTGGTGTTTCCGTCTTGCTATGTATTCGGTCTTTGGGTCCTAATGTGACAAGTACGGGGTGAGATAAAAGACAGAGAGCACTCTTTTAGTTAACTGAACTGATATTTTATTTTTTCTTAATAGTCAGTGACAGACCAAACTCTCTCTTTCTCTCTGATATGGTTGAACATTGGGAGGCAGCCCATGCTTTTCACTCTCTGCACTCTATGAAGACCTTGTGATATTCATGTCTCAAATCCGGAAAGCGACTGAACTCTCCACATTTCAATCTCCCTTCTTCCGGTGATGACAGGGTCAGAAAGAGTTCCCAATTCTCTAGTATTTACTTCCACTTTCGTTTTTTCAAAACGTCCTGACTGCTCCCCTATTCTCTCACGTTGAGAATTCTAGAGTCTTTTCATATGTCCATTGTAACGTGGTTCAACTATGGATCTGGCTTCTGAAATGTAATTCCAGCTTACGAGAGTTACTGTCTTATCGTTGTTTCGGGTAGGGGCCTGGCGCTTCTATCTTGTTTCCCTCTCTTCGTTTATTCTTCTGCTTTTCAGTCTAACAGAAGTCTCCCGTACGGCTCATTCACAATATCACTGACTATTTCCCCTGATATGTCGGAGCTTCGTTTGCAGCGTCTTTCACTCATTGTATCCTACGATCCAGCGCTGAGACTCACGTTATCAGTTTCCCCTCTTGTATTTCGTTTGGAGGCTTCAGCTGCAGCAATGACACACCTCCTGCTGCTGAACCACTCAGCTTCCTGGACTCTGACACGCCTCCTCTCAGCTGCTTCCGAGCTTGACAGCTGCACCTCACAGCTGTACAGAAACTCCGCCTCTGATTGAGAAGCTCTTGAGGGGCTCTCCGATGTGCGTGCACCGCAAGCCTCTCTCCTGCTCGTCACACGCAGCTTCATGTTACCTCCTCGGTAGGCCACAGAAAGACTTTGCTTCTGTACGTAGATCAACCAACAGGCTGATTGTTTATGTATAACTTCATCAACGAATCAACAGTTTAACAAAACAGTATTTCCTCTTTATGGGCTTTTAGTGCTAGTATGCCCACTCGTAGCAGGGCTCCTCCTCCTGACCAGCTGAACCCTGTCAAGCCAAACAAAAACAAAAGGCAAAACGACCAGTACATTAGAAAAAAGAACCTCCATCGCTGGAAGCTGACTTCCTATTAGCCTAGATAATTGTCCATCAAATCCAACAAGGACCAGACACCATATATTCATCCTTTCACTCTCCCCTTGTTATGATGCCAGGTGAAACCGGACAAACCCCTCTGGTTCTGGTTCTTGTTCTGATCTCCTTTCTCTGTCTCTTCCTTATTACAGGTCCTGTTACAGCTGTCTCTTGATTGGTCGTTTGGTAAGGTATGTTGTGGAGTATTTTCATTAGGATCTTTTCCTGTTGATTGCTTGGTGTAGATCCGGGTCTGTCGCTTCCTTCATCAATGTTTTAGTTGTGTGTGTGTCCCTGTGGGCGGTCTTCTAGTCATGACGTGAAGAGCCAAGTTTTGAGTAGTTTCCTGAATAGTAGATAGTTTCTGGTGGTACGTATGTACTTTGGAAGGTCGTTCCAGGTTTTCAGCGCTTGGTGAGAGTAAGAAGATCCTCCCAGTTTTCTTTTGTTGTAGGGTTTCGGTTCCAGGCGGATGTCATGACTCCCTATGAGATCCTGAATCCCATGATTGTATTCAGAAGCACCCAACCAATCCAAAATATCAAGTTTCACATCATACAAACCCACTGCTTATTTAGGTAGGCGAGGCCTCTTGGGTCTGAAAGACCTAGAGGACTCTGGGATGGAAACATTTTCAAGAGACAATCTTTTCATTTCAGGTGCATGTTGCATATCCAATTCCCTGAGTTTGATGTCCTGATGTTTGGCTTCAGCTTGAGCTTGCAATCTTTTAAATTCCAATTCAAGTCTCATTTTCTCAAGAGACACATATTCGGGACTCAGCGATGGACCTTGTGGGGTCCCAGTGGATATAGGTTGAGGCAAAAGGGCCTGCTGAGGCAAAGAGGGGCTCCTATCCTGGGATGCCTCTCCCTCCTCTGACTCTTCTAAGACATTAGAGTCAGACTCTGAATTATCATTCTCATTATCAATTCCCACATCTCTTTGGTTAGTAGGTGTGACAGGCCTACTACCCAAACCTTGGTGATTCAACAACCTTGTAATCAACTAATTTTTCTTTCCTTTAATAGGGAGACTCACGATCTTACACATTTCTTTCAGTTGATCTACTGTTAAAATGACCAGGGCTTCCTGACTGAAGTCATCCATATTTGGCATGTTACAATTGCTGTTCTAGTGGAGCATCGCCTTGTAAAGGTGTTAGTTGAACAAAAGTAAAGCAAATACTCAATGTAACAACTCTAAAATAGAATCCCACCGCCTGCCACCAGTGTTAGGCAAGATTGTATGCAGTACCCGTTAGGAGACTACACCAACCTTGTCCTTCTGGCAATAGGTAACCCAACCTTTGGTATAAATCTGTACTAGACAAGTTGGTAGTTTGGCTGAGCAGCCAGGCTTATCTCAAGAGGGGTGAGCAGTTTCTACACAGAAATTCACAGCGTCAAGTATTCAAATAAACTCATACACTCAAGGTTTCTTGATTAAACAAGTATTAATGTATTTAACAGTCAGTTGGATAAGCCTTCTTCGGAAGGGAGCAATATATAGGTAACACAAAAATACACTTCAAAATACACACTCTTAGTTTTCTAAATCAGCAATTACCCATTTGGAATGACACATAAGATTCTCCCTACAGCCGAGGTGACTTAAATAACTAGGACACTGTGAACATTAATATCACTGGTACATTTAGAGCAATATTGAGCTTGCTGTCAAAGAAAATGGTTTGGGAATAAAACAAAGGTCAAACAAATATTCTGAAGCAGGTAAGTACTTTTGAACCCCCCAATGCAAAGTAAATTAACCCTTACCTGGAAGAAAGGTAAATCACAAGGTCAGAGGTAAGAAGAGTCTTTCAGGGAGCCAGGCCAACCAATGTTAATTGAACAATAATCTAGTTGAGCTGAAGCACTTCTTGTAGGTAAGTAAAAGTCTTACACAATGTTTTAGAAGTCTTTGTATAAAATTAGAATCACTGTAGGGCCACAAGCTTGGAGGCTTGTGAGGGGCAAAGCTCCAAGCAACTCAGCAAAAACAGCCAAGACGAGTCTCAACTGAGAACTAGCAAGGCTACATGACAAGAGGTAAGTCCCCTTAGTTTTACAGTACCTCTGGATAGAAGAAATTGGTTCCAGCTGGCTTCTGTTCCTGTGAAGGTCTGCAGATCCTGTTGTTCCTGGACCTCAGTCATGGGGACAAGAGGGAGGACGTCTGGGGACTCCTGTACTATGAATTGAAGGTCGGTGGCAGGAATGGGCAAACTTCAGATCAGCAGCACTTTGCGGTTTCAGCTCCTTGCGGCTCTCTCAAATAGCACCATCGCGGTTCTCAGAAACCACTATGGACTTTCCTCGCATCTGGGGTCCAGCACTCTATTGAGGTGGCTCAGGCTTGGTCAGTCCTGCTTCCTAGGAGTCCGGATGATCTTTCTGGAGCTCGGGTCCGACTTAAAGACACTCACTCGATTCTGGTGTTCCTCTCCCTGGCACTTCGATTCCTGCAGCAGCAATGGAAGTACAGCCAGCTCTGAGATGATTTCCAGATGAGCTAGTTTTTGGGTCGATTGGTCCCACCTCACCTTTTATGCAGCTTTCTCCCATTCATTCGCAGTATAGCTGTCAATTACACAGCAGGGTGGCTGCCCTCCAAGGACAGCCCTCCAGTCAATCAGCCTTGGGTGCATTCCTGTAACCAGGTATACCAAGCACAGGGAGTTTCGGGCTCCTTCCCTGCTTCCCACTACCCAAAGGTTGTTTTGTGTGTACAGAGCTGCGCCATAGGAAAGGGGACCCTGCTTGCAAGGGCTTATCCAATCAAGCCATAGTGAATGTTGGACTCGTGGAAGAGGCCATCATTAGCATGGGCCTCTTAGAGGAGGCACTAGGCCAGGGAGTGGCTGAATGTTGATTGGTTACACTGAGTGGGAACAGTACCAGTCTCCAGAAGAGACCCCCGTTCCCAATACTACTGAACTCTATCAAGAACATGTGTATATCATTGGACACAAAACTCCTGCGGTCTGAGAAACCGCAGCTAGTGGGTAAAGCCAGGCCAGTATATTGATGGGCCCTGATTTGTGTGTCAGTGCGTCTGACGGAAAAAGGAAGTGCCCCTTGGCAATAGTAGAGTTCAGCTGGCGAGGTGAAATGACCCAGCACCACCTAGCGGTGAAAGACTCGATCCCTGTCCCATGTCTGTTGGGTAATGATCTTTCTGATCCCAAAATAGTCGCAGCGGCTACCCGGTCGAGGACCAAAGAGATCGCCATATTGAACACTCTTAGAGCCTTTGGGCCTGCAGTGCTTCCGGAGGGCTTGTTAGAAGGACCAGGGTGGACAATATCCCGTAGTACAGTTCCACAGACTACTGAGTCGCCTACTCTGGCGGGAGAGGGGCCAGCAGCCACGGAGGACCCTACTTTGGCAGTAGAGGACTCAGTGCCTTCAAAGTTGCCCGGCACAGCACAGGAACCTAAGGTGGAGGACCAGGTGGGCGCAGAACTGAAGGGCCTGCCCAAGCTGGATGAGTTCGCATCAGCTGGGGCCCAGGTCAGAGTGACTTCTTCGCAGCCCAGAAAGAGTGTCCCTGGCGGGTCTGCAGAAGCAGGCGGAGGAGCAGGCAAGGGGCAAGGCACCTGGCCTGTTCAAAGTGTGCTGGGAGGATGGACTCCTGTACAGTGAGCCAAAAGGCTCTGAGGGCGAGGGCACCAGGAGGTTGGTGATTCCCCAATGCCACAGAAATTTCCTTTTGGATTTGGCTCACCAAATTCCTTTAGCAGGTCACTTGGGAGTGACTAAGACATCAGACTGGTTGTCTAAGCACTTTTACTGGCCGCAGTTAGGGATAAAGGTTAAAGAATTGGTCCGGTCCTACCCGACTTGTCAAGCTTCTGGCAAGTCAGGTGGTGCCACAAAGGGCCCCTTAATTCCACTACCCATGGTTGGGCGGCCTTGCAAGAGAATAGTCATGGATATTATGGGTCTTTTGGATCCTCAAACCAGCTCTGTGAACAGACATATCTTGGTGGTGGTAGACCATGCCACAAGATACCCTGAGGCTGTCCCTCAGAGGAGCATTAAAATCCCTGTGGTTGCGAAGGTTCTGATTGGGATATTTTGCCTTATTGGATTCCCCAAGTAAGTTGTTTCTGACAGGGGATCAAACTTCACATCAGCATATATGAAGGCCATGTGGGAAGAGTTGGAGTCACCTATTGGTTCTGTTAATGGTGTGATTGTAGGATGGCTCGCCTATGCGGACGACCTGTTGATATTGGATTATACCCCAGCCGGTCTTCAGCATATGCTTGATTCCCTGGTGGATTACTCTGCCACTAACGGTTTGACTATCAATATTGATAAAAGTAAAAGTATGCTCTTGTCTAAAAAATCGAAGACCTAAGAGATATTAGGGGAAATTGGCCTCTGAAAAATTGGAACAAGAAACATCATACAAATATCTTGGTATTATTGTGGACGAGAAGCTCACATGGGAATCACAATGGTTAGCACTTCATAATCGGTGTATTGTGTCCACCAACGCTTTGAGTGCCTTTATTGGTCCAAACAGTGGCTACTCTGTCACTGCGGTTGTAAATATCTACCTGGCCAAAATACAGTCAATGATCCTTTATCCTGTTGAGATATGGGGTCATTCTTTTGTTAAACGCAGGTTGGTTTTTGAGGCCAGACTCTTGAGGAAGTTATTTTGGTTACCTCACAATCTTAGTGTGGAATACCTGTATTTGGAGTTCGCCATCAAAGGTATTTGGTGTGCCTATACATGCCAATGCGTAATGACCTATGAAAAGGTGGTCACTTTAGCAAACGATACGATTAGTGTGCCATATGTACAAGCGTATCTTCATTTAGAAGGAAATATGCTTGTTGGTACTCTTGGCACCATAAAAGATCTTATAGAAAATGGTTCCCTGGGACTATTCCTGGCATGTCAACGATTGCTGCCCAATAAAGGGACATAAAAAAGAAAGTGTTTGAGCTCTGGCATAAGCAAAATGTGATCAATGTTGCCTCAAAATCAAATAGTGGTCCATATCTTGAACAGTTTCTAAAGAGAACCATGCCCCCAAAGTATATTATGGCATATCCTAGCACTAGCACTTTTCGTAACTATCTTCTAATGAAATTTAATATGATGGAAGCACTGGCAACTAAAGTCGATATTATTGGTATTCCACACGAAATGAGGAAATGTCGTCTATGTGGCAATAATGCTTCTGAGTCACTCTATCACTTAATCATGAATTGTGAACGCCTAACTGCGATTAGAATGAGATCTTTTAAATCTTTTAATAATGCAATCGACATGACGAATACAATTGATTTATGGATGTCTTTTATGAGAGGTGATGATACTAATTTAATATACTATTTTGTCATTTTTTAAAAGAAGATTGTGGCGATTTAAAAATGTATTGAATGATGTATTTTAAATGTGCATTGGATGTTATATTTTAGAATTGTTTAAAATTTTAGTTTTGCATTGATTACCTGTAAATGCTGTATGTTTCTTGTGTTATACAAAGCCTTTTGGCTAAAAGTATATCTAATAAACAATCTAATCTAATCTTATATAGGTTATCTGCATCCTTTCATCCGCAAGAAAATGTACTTGTTTAGTGGTTCAACAAGACCCAGAAAGGCATGATAGGTGGCTTGGAAGAGCACCTGAGGAGAAAATGGGATATTCGCCTTCTGTTTGCCTACAGGGAGGTGCCACAGAACTGAGTAGGGTTTAGCCCCTTTGAGCTTCTGTTTGTACACTCTGTACGAGGTCCCCTCAGTCTAGTGAAAGAGGGATGGGAAAGCAAACCCTCATCCCGTACATGAGATGTGGTGGACTATGTTCTCGGCCTTCGGTCTAGAATGGCAAAGTACATGGAACAGTCGACAAAGAACCTAAAGGCTAGTCAGAAGCTGATGAAGCACTGGCACGACCAGAAGGCCACAGGGACAGTCTATTGTCCAGGCCAGTGGGTGTGGATTATGGAGCCTGTCAAACCCAGTGCTCTTCACGACAAGTGCACTGGGCCTTACTGTGTGCTAGAAAAGGTCAGTGAGGTGAATTCTCTCATTGACGTGAAAGGACCTAAACAGAGGTGTAGGGCCTTTCACATCAACCAGCTAAAACCCGATTATAGCCGGGATGACTTAGTTATGGCGTTAGGGACTGACGGGGGGACTGAGGAGGAGACTGATCCTCGAACAGACCTCTTGCACAGTGAAGCCACAGATGGGTCAGTTGAAGGTGACAACCTTGTAACAGACCTGTCTGAACAGCAACTGACAGACTGAAGCTGTTTACTGGGACAGTTTGCAGGTCTGTTTTCTCGGACTCCGGGTCGTGCAGGTTCGTGCACCCATGATGTGGACACTGGAGACAGTAAGCCGGTGAAGAGTAGGATTCACTGGATGTCCGATAAGGTCAGGGACAGCAAGGAGGAAGTTTCCAATATGTTGTCCCTAGGAGTGATAGAGCACCCCACAGTCCCGGGGCTAGCCCAGTGGTACTGGTCTCAAAAAAGGCCAGTGGTGGGAAGACTAAAGTTTGCTTTTGTGTGAATTACACGGAGCTCAGTTTTGTCATGAAGGCAGGTGCTCGCCCCATTCCCCGGGCAGATGAGCTCATTGACAATCTTGGTGCTGCCAAGTACATGGGACCCTTTGACTTCATAGCAGGGTACTGGCAGGTCAGCTTGACAGATGGAGTGGGAGAGAGGTCAGCATTCTCAACCCTAGAAGGACATTATCAGTTCAATTTGATGCCCTTCTGATTGAAGAATGCCCCTGCCACTTTTCAACAAATGGTTAACCAGATTTTGTCTGGTCTGGAAAACTTCAGTGTCTCCTATTTAGACGACATTGCTGTGTTCAGTCACACCTGTCCCAACTCTTTTCAGGATTTAAAGGATGGATTGTGCAGGGCCCCAGTTCTGAAAGTGCCAGACTATGGTCCGGAGTTCATTATCCAGACAGACGCCTGTGATGTTGGGATTGGAGCAGTGTTAGCACAGCTGAACTCTGAAAGGGTAGAGCAACCTGTCGCCTACATTAGCAGGCGGTTTACAAAAAAGGAAAGAAACTGGGCTGTCAAATGAAAAGAGGTGTTTGCGGTCATGTGGGTTGTAAAGAAGCTGAAACGCTAGATCTTTGGGTCTCACTTTACAATCCAGACAGACCACCAGCCTCTGCGATGGTTAATGGCCATGCAAGGGGAGAACACTAAGCTTTGCGTTAGGCTATATCCCTACAGGGATTAGATATGGACATCCAGCACAAGCCAGGCTCCCAGGACAGAAATGCAGATGGGCTCAGCCGGTACTTTTGCCTTGATGATGAACCAGACCTTCAGTAGGGTGGTGGTTTACATGTTGAGGCTGTGGGGCATGTGAGGAATTCTACCATCCGCACAGGGAGTGTGTGCTCGCCTGGGCTTTTTTAAAGTTTTGTAATTAAAATGAATGATGGGAGATCAACCTCAGAAAATGTGTGGGGCTAATCTGCACACATTTTCCGATGCTCAGCACACAACACATAGTGAAGTGTACTCCGGGGGGACACAGCATACAGGCGGTCCTCCCTGTCACATTTAGCTGGAATATGACAGCCACGGGTACATAAAAGCATCTCTGAAGGGGGATGGCAACACCTTCCTCCGGCCATAGCCAGCCTAATTAAAATATCAAAGGCTCCATGGATCTGCCCTGTTCTATTGTCCAAGTTCTGTGTGGTGGTAGCGCAGACCTATAAGAGTTAAATGAAAACATGCCTGCGAAGAGGCCTGGTCACAGAACTATTACAAGGGTCAGGAAACACAAACACCTCTTTGATATGCAATGTGTCAGCTTGAAGCTAGCTCCCACCCCTCTGTATGAAGGACGCTGAATGTCATGTCTGGGACAACTGTTTACAGTAGGTAACCCCTGCAGGAAACCCCCTTTCAGAGGGAAGTAGTATGTGATTTTATGGAGACAGATAGTCTGTTCTCGCCACAAACTTCAAGCGAGACTCGCGCTTTGATCAGGAGTCACAGAGAGCTCAATTTACCAGAGAGACACTTTGATCCACAACAGACAGGAAGATGGGAGGGACTTAGTAGAACATATTGTCACCCCTTACCTTTCCTGTTGCAAAGCATTCTTGTTACGACCTCACGCATAACAGAAGATTGTTGGCCGGGACCCAGGATTGGTTAATTAAGGTAGGCTGAGCCCCCTTTGTTTAAACAGGTCCCGGTCTTCTTTTTTAGCCATTTCTTTATTGGAAAGGTCCTTCTAGTGTTTGTCTCTGCGCGCCAAACTTGGTTTGGTCCCTTTGTTCCAATGCCTTTGGCGGGCTTCAGGACTGAAGACCACCTCTGGTGCCTGAGAGTCCGGGGTGGGCAGGAAGTGAGGGAGGTGCCCGAAACTCTCTGTGCATAGTCTCCTAGGAGACCCAAATGCACTCTGGCATGATTGGCTGGCTGACTGTCTGGCAAGGATAGCCACCCTGCTGGTTGAGTGGCAGCTAGGTTGGCATGAATGGGAGAAAACTGTTTAAAAGGTGAGTCTCTTGGACTGGAAAGCAGAGTTGACCACTGAAACGAAAGAACCGAAGACGAGCTGGAAGAGGACGGCTGCTGCAACTACTGGACCGTTGGTTTGCCCGGTGGAGCCCTGCTGCAGGTCCGAATCGCCAAGTTCACCTCGACAGAGAGAAGCCCTTCAAGGACTTCTTCCTTTGAGTTGGTAGGACCAATCAACTCGTAAGCAACCTGGATACAATTCGCAGAGCTGGTTAGGATTAACCAGGGGGAAGGACACCAGCTTGGGTGCTTGAAAAACAGCAACCGGAATCGAAGATTTGCCAATTTGCCAGATTTGCAACCAGTCCCCGTGCAGTGCAGGCGTACCCCGACGTCCTCCCTCTTGTCCCCACGACTAAGGCTCAGGACAAGCGAGATCTGCAGGAACTGCCAGGAACAGAAGTCTTCAGCTGCATCTTTTTCTTCAATCTAAGGGACTGTGAAAACCCGACCGGGAGAACTTACCTCTCACTGCAAAAGCATGTACAACTTTGGCAACTTGCAGGCCTAGTCAGCTTGTGACCCGACATACAAACCTTTCTTCCATGAACTATTTCTAAGAACCGTGGCAAAGACTTTTCCATTTTAAATACCAGAACTATTTTACTTATACAAGACACTAGCCCATTGACTTTGGCCCACCTATTGCATTGAATCAACTCCTCTGGTGAACTCAAACTATTTGCACTGTTTTAGAGTAACTGTAATATTCGTTTTATTAACGTATGTCTTTTTGCTCCTACTTCCATGCTATTTTGCTTCTACTTCAAGGGAGCTCAACTGCTTAGTAATCAGTACCGTAGTATAATTTTTGTGTGATATTGGTTGCCTCATTTAGTGAATGCTTTATAAATGATTGTGTTTGTCATCAATAAAATCAGTGATCGAGAGGAACAGTATGCTTTTCCTGGGAAACATCTTAAGAAAGCCAAGACCAAAAAGACTCAACATACTCCATAAAGAAATGACCAGTGGAAAAAGCCAGATGATGACAGCCTGGTTTAAAAGCCGACTAGATCTGGTGGAAAAAAATCAGAAGTTCCCAATGGGATCTTGAATATATCAAAGGTTAAAGTCAAAGAAAAACTGAAAATCTGGGACTGGATTGAGACACTTGACAGAGCAAAGGAGTATAAATCAACTGCACACTTGACATTGGACACACAAAAAAGTGAACGAGGTCTGAAAATATCTAAAGAAGCTCCCGGATAAAACAACGTTTCTGAGAGCTCGCCTCAATGTTCTGAAAACGAATGAAGTCCTATGTTTTCGAAAACAATCTAAGTGCAACACATGTCGCTTCTGCAAGAACTTAAACTGTATTGAAACAGTGCGACATCTCCTTTGACTATGTCCAGGAACCGCACATCAGAGGCTCCTATACCTCCAACCACACAGGCATAAGCACATGACATTAAATGAAGAAGGCTGGTGGAATTGGATGATGATCAGAGACAACACATCCCTGACCATAGACACAGCCAAATTCTTGCAGAACCTCGACCTCGAAGGAAAAGCCACAAAGACAATTACACAAGAATAAAATCAAGAAGACATATCACAAAGTCTAATCAAGACGCACACAGTCGTCCTATTTGTAAAAATTGTCTAGTCACAATTAAATTAAACACAAAAAAATACCAAAAAAAAAACCAAAACAAAAAATTATTGTGTAATAAATGTATAAGTATTTTTACCAAGAAACCTTGAGTATAAGTGGCTATCTGAATACCTGTAATTATAGACCTCTGTGTAACACCCTTACAAGCTCACATTCCCTCTTGAGATAAGCCTGGCTGCTCAGCTCGCTACCAAAAACTGTGTGGTACAGACTTATACCAAAGGTTGGTTTTGCTTACACCTGTAGTACTAGTTGTGTGTAGGGGTCCCATAGGGTACTGCATACAAACTCTGCCTAACAGCCTGAATCCCACACAAGTGTAAAGACGCCACCAGGGGAACCAACAGCTTTGTGAAGACCTGAAGCGCACCTTTTTGAGATCAAAGGGGAGAACACGGAATTAGAAGTCCTCCTACTGTGCCCCACTGGTGAGGATCTCCCCCTGAGCCCTGCCTGGGCACCAGTCCACACCTTATTTTCGCATTATTCCACTCCTGCAAATTTGTATACCTACTTAAAACTGCACACGCCGACTTTGCTAAAATTCAAAATGTCGGGCGCGATGCGGCATGGAAGTGAGACTAGGCTTCGCTCCCGTTGCTAGGCAACGCTGATCTTCATTAAGCGGAACCTCCGCCAGCAGGCGGAAGAGCGTGCCATATTCAAGGCCATTTAAGGCTCTGTTTGCCCCATACCTCACAGACTGCCCATCCTGCATGGGAGAGGGCAGGAGCCCCCCATTAATTGCCTTTGCCACACATCGACATCCACGATCCACTTCAACAACAGCGACGAGGCATCCAGAATCCTACTGTGCCCCACTGGTGAGGATTCTCCCCTGATCCCTGCCTGGGCACCAGTCCGTACCTTATTTTTGCATTATTCCACTCCTGCAAAGTTGTATACCTGCTTAAAACTGCAACGCGCCGACTTTGCTAAGATCCAAAATGTCGGGCGCGATGCGGCATTGAAGCAAGGCTAGGCTTCACTCCCGTTGCTAGGCAACGCTGATCTTCATTAAGCGGAACCTTTTCTGGCAGGCGGAAGAGCCGGCCATATTCAAGGCCATTTAAGGCTCCGTTTGCCCCTGTTCGCCACAAGAGCCAGGAGTCTCAGCCCCTGACATTACCTACGAATTGCTGTTGAAACACACAGGTAACTTCCACCATAAGTGCGTATGTTCTGTTTGTCACGTCAACCAGCTTTATGAGCTTGGGGGCGGACACTCAATGGAAACAGACGTCGCTGCACCATTTTGAAGTCCAACATTTAAACATTACTGCCTCATTAGCTAATGGCACCACCAGTCTCCGGCTGATACTATTTGCATTTTTGTGCACACTGCCAAAATATATTGCCACATTCCCGGGACACTAAAATGGTTACTACCGTATGAACGTATGTCTGTCGGCGCTCCCTTGTAACTGGCATACTTTGCTCTTACTGCTATTCCCATCAGTCTATTTGTTGCCTACCATTGTTTGCACGTGTCTAGCACTACCTGGCCCCTGATACTGTTGGTCCATTTTTTGTAAACTAGCATACCTTGTTTATACTGATATTTTCATCTGACTGCTTGGTGCCTACTAGTGACTGCACCTGTCTAGTACCACTTTGGCCTCTGTCATTGTTGGTACGCAACCACATTATTATCATACTAGCCCACTATATTGCCTAGAACCACCTTAAGTCCACGCCTTGGTGTGTACCTACTTATACCACAGTTGAACTAGCCCACTTTTGTTGCCTAGCCCCTCCCAGGCCTTTGCTTGACTGTACCCACATATGCAAATTATGCACCAGCCTAAATTGATGCTTAGACCCACCTAGGCCCATTGTTGATTCATACTTACATGTGCTATTGTTGAACTAGCCTAACTTGATGCTTAGACCTACTCAGGCCCATTGTTTATTCATCCTCGCATGTGCTATTGTCGAACTAGCCTAAATTGAGGATTAGACCCACCTAGGCCCCTGCTTGTTTGTACTTACATTTTCTACCATAGAACTAACTTATTCGGTCTGCCAAGACTTACCCAGACCCACTCCCTGCTTGTAGTAACCCTGTCCATCATCAGACTAGTCCACCCACGAGCTGTCTCACTATCCAACTGTATACCAAGCTAGCCTGTTACCCATTACTGTGTTCCCACTCGCTAGCACCCCAAGCACTGCAAACTCAGCGCTGTACCATTGACTCCCACCCCTTCCTATGCTGGAACAGGAGCCCCCCCAGCGTTGTCGCCGCCGTGTGCTGCAGGAGCAGCACACCCAACCAAAAAGCGCCGTGCATCTTAATCCACTGCCTTGAAGCCCCTCAGTGCACACCTGATCTCCGCCCGATCCGCACTAACCGTTAGGTATTTCCTGACATCCACAATCTTGTTACCTCCAACAGTCCATGTGCATCAAACTGCATGCATATTTGGATTCCCCGACCCAGATCCACATGAAACTACGGAGCAAATAACTTCTAAGATGGCCGCCACCCAGATTTGCTCATTTGCCTGACCCTGTATTGCAGTGTGCCTGTCCTCACTCGCACCGGATTGGCTACCGCATTTGTTTTTACTTTAGCCCAATAGCCGGCAGCCTTCTAGCCGGCCTATGAAGTCAGGCCTAGGAAAGAAGGCCTGTGCTGCTGACGGAGCTGATAGAGCGCCACAGGAGCCAGGCACCATGATTCTCTTAGCATTTGAACTGCCTTGCAAATACTACTTAGGTGAGTCTAGCCTATGCTCCCTAAAGCGTAGATAAGCATAAACATTATCACGCAAGTCACATATAGACTACTGACTATTACCTTGCTGCTACATATTCTAGTCACAGCGGTATGGACATTGTTAACAAATTGCCTCTTTATGCCCAATTTAGTGCTTTCATAGTTGACTGCGACCACCACTCTTAGCTCTTGCACATTAGCGCGTGAGAATATGTGTTCCCCATAGTGCCTAAACGATTAGCACATGTACAACATCTAGAACCTGTTGCCTATCTACTGATATTTGCAGGCCTGCATATACAAATTGCCTTTGTTGATTATCAATACTATCGCCTATAGGTATATCTGACTCTTTAATGCTGCCAGCCTTTACCTACATTATCTAGTATTACTATAATGTTCCTTTTATGATAACTATATCCCGCTACCCAAGAGATTCATTAACTCAACTGCAGCTGGCCTATGCACTGTTTAAGTTTCTGTGTAGTTTGATCAGCCTATTGACTTAACCTAGTTTGTACTATCTTGCATGCCTGACCTATTCATTTGGTCTATGTTTACAGTGTTTACTATCTTCCTTCACCTGAGTGACCTTAGGTTGATAATGTATCCTATGAACACACACCCCCTAGATATGTCCACTAAAATCTCACAATGTACTTCTAGACTGGACGTGACCTCCCCAAACACGGGAAAGACCCTAGGAAATTAACCTACTCCTAAACTCATTATATCTAACATTCATTGTGACCTAACACAAAGGAACTCCAAGTTACGCTCGAGATTACCGAAGACATACGAACTGCCTGCTAGATACCTTACTACCTGTGCTCATAATAGGAATCATGCTCATAATAGGAATCTTCACAAGGATACTGTAAAACTAAACTACTCCTCTGTAAATGCCGCTACCAACCACAAAGACAAAACAGACAAACACTACAAACGACATACTAGCCCAGCCAAACACAAAAGATCTGCCTTACCCAGCCCCACCCTGAAAGGAGCACTTACTAATGACAGGTCATTAATAGCCCATGCCATAGAAACACCAGTGCACACCAAATTGTGTGAGTCCCTAACTGTCAAGCTTCTAACTTCCAACTCACAGACCATTAACATACACCTTATCTATAGACCACCAGGGCCCATTGGTTCCTTCGAAGAGGACATCTCTACGATACTCTCTGATAATTTAAAAAACACATCTCAAGCCATTCTATTAGGAGATCTGAACCTGGGTTTCAAAGATTCCAAAGACACACAAGCCGCAAACACTGCCAATGTCCTATCAGAGCTCGGCTATACCCAAAGAGTGACACAGCCTACCCATGAGAAAGGCTGAACACTTGACTGGGTGGCTGACCATAAATGCAACACAACTATTACCTCCATCAGTCCACAAGTCTGGACAGACCACGCTCTTATAGCCTTCTCTATAGATGTTAAAATCCCCCAACCCCAACAGAATAGTATAGCACATCCAACGCTAACAAGGAACAAAAAGAACATAACCACAGACAGGTTATTACCGCTAATTCTACCTACCCTAAAGTCACTGCCTGACAATCTTGATCCCTCATCTCTTGTCAACGAATTCAACACAATTATGGCCAATGCCCTTGACAATATTGCCCCGCTAAAATTGAGAAACAGCAAACCTAGCGCACACCTAAATGCCTGGTTCACTCCCTATTTGAAAGCACTAAGGCGAGAAAAATGCAAGTTGCGAATCCTCCTGAAGAGTAGCACCTTCAGAGGCAAACAAAGCTACCCTTACCGACATATCTACAAAATACAAATGTGAAATAAAGCGAGCTAAAAAAGAAAGCTTTGACACTAGAAAAATGCAAGCTAAATCAGGAACTAAGGAGCTCTTTACAATCCTAAAGGAACTAGAGAACCCTATCCCGGTACCTGGTAACTGTGTCAAAAACAAGGCATGGTGTTCTGACATCCAGAAAGCCCTTTGCGACAAAATTGCCACCCTCCGAGACAAAATTGACAAGAAAAAAACTAAACCTACCTCCCACAACCACCCAAACTAACATACCTTGTACTACAGCCAAACCTGAACTAAGATTCAACTTCACCAGTGTCCATACTGAAGGTTGAAAAAATAATCCTATCACTTAAACCATCAAATTGTCGAGGTGATAACTGCCCGGCGCAAATAATAAAAGATGCTGCTAGGGAACTATCACCATTTATCTCAAAACTCATCAACTCCTCATTCTCATCAGATATTATACCAAGTAATCTTAAGGAATCTTGGCTCCTCCCCTCCTCAAGAAGCAATCACTAGACCCGGCCATACCCAAAAAATATAGGCCCATCACCACTGTGCCATTCTTACTAAAGATTTTAGATAGAGTAGCCTACTTACAGATCCAAAAATTCTTGGATCTGCACCAACTCCTAGGCTCTAGGCAATCAGGTTTCTGACCACAGCACGGAACCGAAACAACACTTATTGATCTTAAGACACAGGTTGATGAGCTGAGAGACCAAGGAAAAACTGCCTTGCTTCTCCTTCTGGATCTCTCTGCAGCATTCGACCTGGTGGATCATAAAGTGCTCTGCAACCACCTAGAGACTGCAGCACACTTCTCACCCCAGGCTATAGCATGGATCAAATCCTTCTTAAATGAAAACCACAAGGGTCTTCTTCTCCACCTCAGCTGCTGCAGACCCTGCTCCCATCAAGTGTGGTGTACCCCAGGGATCATGTGTCTCCCCTACCATGAATAACATCTTTACTAAGCCCTGTTTGATGATCTGGACCTTCTAGGTGTCACCTGCACTAACTACGCAGATGACACCCAGATTCTCATCCCACTTTCTGGGATTACCGACAGGATTTGGCCTTCGTGAATAGGACATACCTCATCATTCGGGCATGGGTGGCACGTCATGGTCTATGCCTGAATGATGACAAACGGAACTCATCATTCTGGGGACTACACTGAACCTCAAGAAACTTAGCCAAGACTACACAACTTTTGTCATAGACGGCCATACAATTAAAGTTGCCAAGGAGGTTAAAACATTAGGTTTTTACCTCGACTCCTGTCTCACCTTGGCAAAGCAAGTAAACGCTATGACATCCTCCACAGCCTATACTTGTAAATTGATCAGATCAGCTAGACCTTACCTCTCTACAAATAGTTGCACCACGTTGGCAAGAGCCCTTGTGCTGTCCAAACTGGATTATTGCAACACCCTCTATTTGGGGGTCTAATAAATACATCACGCAAAAAATCCACATACTGCAAAACAATGCTCTTAGCACTAGGAATCTCCAAGAGAGCTCAGATATCAACGACCAGAAGACAATCTAACTGCCTCTCCACAGTCGACAAAATTAAACTCAAAACTGCTTCTCTAACATTCAACTGTCTCAACAACCTAGCACCAAGCTACCTAACAGAGAGATTTAAAAGAAGAGTTACAGCTAGACCCACGAGAGCTGCCTAAACGAACTGCCTATCAGTTCCCCCGTTCAAAATGACCACAACTGAAGGAAATAGTTTCCCCGTCAAAGCTGCCCAATTGTGGAACTCCCTCCCACCCACATTAAGGACGGACCAATCATACACACATTTTAACAAATATGATTAAGTGGCTTAAAGAAAATGACCTATAATCCAGCCCACGACCCTGTTGACCTAGCAAACAAATTTGACTTTTGACCTTCGTGCGCGACCCGCACCTGCACTGCACTTGGACTACCGACTGTATTGAATCTTCATTTGTAATGCATATGTATTACTTGCTGCACTCGTACTAATCTGCATTTTGTCTATGTAACCTGTAACCTATAAGTTACTTGTAAGCTTAAAGTATTCTTGCTCCCGCGCCCTGAAACCAGCGAGTCTGGTGCGCGCTACAAATAAAATAAACAAACAAACAGAAGTGATCCTGCCCCACGACAAACCCCAGGCACCGCTGATGACTTGAGAAGATCAGGACATGGTAATAAGCGTCCTGTAGGTCGAGGAACACCAACCAATCCCCACACTAAACCGCCAGGATGTCAGACTGGAGGGTCTCCACCTTGAAGTGCTGAGACCGAACCAAGGCATTTAGATTCCTCAGGTTAGAAGCCAGTCCCCCACTGGCCCGATGGTACAGGGACAATTGCCCCTTTCTGAAGAAGGTCCTAGAGGTTATAGCTCGAGGCCACCCAGCGACAGACTTCCATGGGCAGAGGAGTCCCCCGGAGACCGGACTCCGGAGGAGGAGAAACAAAGTCCAGCCGGTACCCGAGGCCAACTGTGGACCGAGCACAGGGGTCAGAGGCCATCAGGTTCCAGATCCGAAAAAAGCATGACAAATGCCCCTCGCCACCAACCAAGATTAGGCATCAGGACTTCTGAGGAATAGAGGGAGATACCTGGGGTGACGAAAACGACCCCTGAAATCCTGCTTCTTACGATCCATCTGGGGCAAGGAACATAAGACTTGCAAGGAGGACAAAAACCACCAATAGACAAGGGAGCCACCATCTTCCTCAATTTGTCTGAATGCTTACGCGCCTTAAAGACCCGGTGAACTTTAGACTCCACAGTGTCTCCAAACAACTTCCATCCTACAAAAAGGGAAGCTTCAAAGCAGCAGGATTCTGGGACCCCTCAGATTTCCAAACCCAAAGACACAAATGGCACCTGCCAGAGACAGTGGCGCCCCCGAACACCACCATAAAACAGGTCCAACATGAACTTGGTCTGTCTCTGCATGTCCGACAGGTGCTGGGAACAGTCAGAGCCATCATCCAGGGAGTGCCATAGTTTCCTAAAGTCAGCTAACATGGTATCTGTGGCATAGGACACATAGGTGCTGGCCCGCAAAGCCAGATGAAACCCCACATAGGACTTCTTCAGGGAAGAATCCATCTTCCGGTCCATCGAGTCCCTGATAGCAGCCTACTCCGCAGACATGGAGGAATGGCCCACAAGGCTGGCCAGAATGTCATCCACCTCTGCCGCAGCAGGCAGGCAGGAATCCTTGTGCCTGAGGGGGTACACCTTAGCCATAAAATGGGGCATGGAGATCTGTACCAACCAGGCTCACTCACGTAGGACCTTGTCCCGAATGTCAGCAATCAAGAGAAGACTGAGTTTGGGAGAATGTTTATACTGCCGAATAGATGGCTCCACTGCCCACTCCACCACAGACGGCTCCTGCAACTCCATAGAAACATAGATCTTGTCCATCACCAGCTGGGCTTCATCTCGGTCCAAGTACTTGCCAGTGGCATCCTCATCATCAGAACAAAGGGAGGACCCTGAAGCATCCAAGGAAGAAGAACCAGAAGAGGAAGACACAGGGACAGGTCCAGATGCACCATATCCTGCAGCACGGAACTGCAGGAATTCCTTAAACAGGCCATTAAAGTCCTTACTAGAAACCGTAGAAGCGGCGTGTTTCCCCCATACTGGCAAACACAGACACAAACGCAGCACACCCTGGGGACCTGTACTCCAAAATGGAACCCCTGGATGCGTCCTCATTGCCAAGCAATGCTGCAACATGCAGAGCGGATGCCCAGCAAGCCCCACCGCCCGGGAGGCACCTGGATCAACAGAGATGCAGGACCGTGATCACAGTGTAGGCCTGCAGGCCCAACAAAAATGAGACAAAGGGACACAAAGTGCCTGAGGAAGCTCCTTTTATTTCCATTCAGTCATGAGGTTGCCATGACATATCTGTAAAAGGGCAATATATTTTCTTAAAAGCAGCGCTGGCCAATGGGCCGTCTCTTGCTGGATCTCAAATCCGGCACCAGATGTGTAGCCAGATCTCGGAATCCGGCCAGCCTCAACGCCAAATCGCCCATCACAAAATAAAGGGCTTTTGGGAAAAAAAAGAAACCAACCGCGGTTGGGGGTTAGGGGGAGCGAGCCACACACAGCACATTGGTGAACCCTCTTCTGGCTCAGCTCCTCCAACCTATGTCACTGGCCGCAGGAGCCAAGGCAGACTCTCAGCGAACCTAGGAGCTCACCTCTCTGACCTAATATGCTCTTTGCGAGTGCAATGCGCACAGTGTGCTGGCACAGAGCAGATTACATCACTGAGGTGAGCACCGAGATTCGCCGAGGGTCAAAGACCCTGTGACTTAGCAGAAAACAGAATCCATTCGGAAAACGCAATCATCACAGAGCCCCCAGCTTCGTGGGTCGGTGATCGTTGCCTTTCCCAAATGAATTCTGATACTTGTAGTTTGGGATGTCAAAATACATTTAGAAACGGACGGTGCTGGCTTGAAAATTACACAAACCATAGCAAGGTACACTTACTATGGTTTGTGTACTTTTCAAGCAATGAAATAAATTGCGCCATTTTTTAAATATTATTTTTAACCGTTCCTTTGATCCAGGTGCAACTGACAGGCCCGCCCCTTCTGAACTCCAGCCCCTCCTGCAAACTCCACCCCCACACAGGACCTTGTGGGATCCCCCTCCAAATTATTTCCATTTCCACAACTGCTTAAAAGGGAAACATCACTCTATGGAAATATGATGATCTATAGTTTAGTGCAGTAAATCCTGTAGATTGATGGGGGGTTCTGGATCAGTGGTGTGGATTAGGGTGGCCAACTGTCTCGTATTTTGCAGGATCGGCCTGTATTTGCGGACTCTGTCCCGCAGTTTGCAGAGTAGCTGTGCGGGACGCAGGTTGTCCCGACTTGCTTTGTTCCCTGGAGTGTGACTCTCGGGAGACAGCAAGTCAGGACAACCTACTTCCAGCACAGCCACTCTACAAACTGAAGTGGTCATCTACACACCACAGCGCTGGCACCTGCAGTTTTCTTTCTCTGGGTGGCTCTGCGCCCTGGCTCTTTTTGTCTTGCTGCTAATGCTCTAATACCGGTCTTCATTCCAACTCTAAAGCTTTATTTCAAGGGTCATGATGGTCATGTTTCCAGTTAAAATACGTGACCATCACCTCCCAAGGACAAACCATTTGCATTGCAATAAAGCCAGGTGTTGAGAGCCATTAAACAAATTGTTTAAAAAACAAATGGGGCTGACCAAACGTGAATGACGCTGTGACGTCATCGCTGCCTTCTGGGCAAGTGTCCCGCAAAAGGATCTAAAAAAGGGCCATCCTAGTGTGGATTGTCTGCTGAAACTTTGACGAACCGGGCATGCATTTCCCAGGTTCTCAATCTGCTGCTCACAAAACCCACCTCCAGTGTACACGGCTCCAGAAACTAGTAATACAGCATTTACCGTGTTCATCCGCTGGATGGCAGTATTTGCCACGAATAGAATTATATGGTCGTGAATTACAAAAAAAGTGTATTAAACGGTTAAAAATACGTTTCATGCCGGAAGGTAAAGCTGTTCAAACAAAATGTGGTTACACGTATGTAGCACGGAAAAGATCATAAGTGGGCCAGCGAAAAAACGAGAAAGGTGTACAAAAGAAAAGAGCTGGTGTTAACCATAAAACACACGAACGTAACGACACGAGGCCACTTTCAGAACTCCGAGCAGCGCATTTGTTATTCAGCACACTACCCTGGGAGGTTTGTCCAGGATTTCTGGGTTCATAGATCAGGCACCCCATCCCTATATATATTGTCCGTATCGTCAACCAGGTGCAATGACAACTGTATGTTGTACTCGATGATGGTGTTGCTAGGCAGCAGTTAACGTAGCCAGGTTCTCGGTGCGTCAGCGCATAACTCCGCCAATAAAGAGCAAGCCTCTTAATTTCGTTCCTCTTATCTCGACCAATGAAGAGATTCTCCTCACTCTCCTACTTCATGACTTCCGCCAATTAAGTTTTCGTCTTTCATTGTTTTGCGTGAAAACCTCGCCAATGATACGGTTGTCCCTGTCTGCCTCCTCTCAGAGATCCACCAATCAGGCGTCTCCGCTTCTCTGCCCGTCGCCATATCTCCACAAACGTAGTCGCTCTCGACCACGCCCTCATCTCATCTGAGTTGCGCGAATGAGGTGCGTATCCCTCTTGCTTCACAGTCTCCGTCAATCATGTGATTGTTCCTGGGTGCTTTCCCCCCCAGATGAGCTCCACCAATGAGATGCCCCTTCCCGCCTCCCCGCTCTTTACCAATGAATTCCCCGCCTTTCTCTGAACTTGTCCAATGAACACATTGTGTTCTACCTTCTCTTTGAGCTCTGCCAATCCAGTGATGACTCCTTTCTTATCGTTCCCAGAGTACCAACCAATCTGGCGGCTGTGCAATTATGACGCGGTTCTGAAATTTCGTGGAACATGCAATTCGAATGTTTATCACTTATTTTTTTTCCGCAAAACTTTATTTATACCTTCAGAACTGTACATAATCAGGTTGGCATGGACAAACATGGCGAACTCATTATCGAACTCCAATAATGAGTTCGCCATGTTTGTCCATGCCAACCTGATTTCCCAGCGACACCAATGAGAAGATTCGCCAACGCTGTTTTTTCTGAACTTCAAGTCCAAACCTTACCATTAACTGACTAGGATCTTCATGTTTTTTTGTGTCCATTCTGTTATGTCAGATAAACTGTCGCGTGTACCCAACATTTTAAACGCCACATCTCCAACGGGGTGGGGACAGAACAAAGGCCCGTTCATTGTGGCAAGCGCCGACTCCCAGCAGCCTATCAGAGGCCCCGCTCACCGATGTGCACAGTCACCGGAGGCCAGGCCACACCCCCTACTTCCCTTTAAGGCGGCAGTATTATAGCTTCGTGTTTCTATTCCGTCGCCGTGGCAACAGGGCGAGTTGGCTCTGCCTGAGGCAGACTGCCTCCTCCCTAGACAATCGCCCTGTCTCGCAAGCGCCGCGTAGTATCCGTTCCCATGCGCAGCACGCGAGCCCCGCTGCACAGCCTTTTCTGCGTTCTTGCTTGTTTGCTGCCAGACGGATCAGCACGGGCTTTGGGCGACCTGGCAATTATGAGCCCGCCTGGCTGTTTTGGATACCGAGTCATTGGCACCTCGTTCCTCACGGTGTTGGATTGCGTTTTGATCCCAGTTTGGGTTTCTACTTGTTTCGCGTTGCTTTTCTGTGGCGGTGGTACTGCGATGTGCTGTCGAACGCAGGTATTGCCAGTCCACTGGGTTTGCGGTAATCGAAAATGAGCTGACCTATATGCGAAAATAGAAAATGCCCCGTCAGTTGCATGTTCTAATTTCTTAACGGTTTGTAAACGAAGCAATATAAATAGACACCTAACGGTACAACGCTTTAATGTTTGAAAGCCCAATCTGGTAAAATCAGTTCTCCTGCATTCAATCAATGCTTCACACCTTGTGTTCATGTCTCTTATTGCAGTTTAGGGAAGGTTCATATATGATCCACAGAGTGAGACCAGAGTCCTCTGTACCTCCTTTCAGTTCCCTTTTCTTGAATTCGAGCAAAGCGTGCCTTTCCCTCCCTAGGCCCACCTACCCCACGTGATTTCCGTCACGTGCTCGCCTTAGCCTGACGTCAATACATTATCTTCCTTTGTTACAAACAACATTACGCTAGTCCAGTCCTTGTACCTTTCTGGAGCTTTTGTCTCTTCAACAGGTCTCTGTGCTTTGTCTACTCAGGGCCCGATTCTCAAGATGGTGTTAGTGTCGAAAAGGGCGTTAAAAGGCTTAACAACCTTTTCGGTACTTAAGACCTATTCTGAAGTTGGCGCATTCCTCCGAAGTCGGAAGGAATGGGCCAATTTCGCAATATATGTGGTGGTTGCTGGGATGGGTTGGAAACCAACCTAGCAACCGCCACATTCGTAAACTGTCTTTTTCAATGCTTGCTTTGGTGTGCATGAAAGTGTCCATATACAATACGGGTGTATGGACACTTCCATTAACACCAAACAAGGCTTCTTGTGGCACTCCTCCAGTTTAACAACACCAAAAGGGTACCGTAAATGTGTGCTAGTTTAGCGCACATCTTAAACTGGAGGAGTGCCACAAGAATAGGCTTCCAAAAAGCCAGTTTACGAATGTGGCGGTTGCTAGGTTGCTTTCCAACCCATCCCAGCAACCTCCACATATATTCCGAAATTGGCCCATTCCTTCCGACTTCGGAGGAATACGCCAACTTCAGAATAAGTCTTAAGTACCGAAAAGGTTGTTAAGCCTTTTAACGCCCTTGTCGATACTTAACACCATCTTGAGAATCGGGCCTGAGTCTTTTTCTTCTGTCTCAGAAGCCTTCTGCCTTGCCTTTCTTGCTTCCCCTTCGTCGATGACTGCGCAGGTTGTTACTCATTCACCTCCTTGTAGTTCGTTCCTGTGGCATTAATTGTCTCTCAGGGCACTCTGTTTCTCTAAGTTTCTTTCCTCCCTTATCAGATATAGTGCTACACTTCCCATGCTCGCTTTTTATTCCGTGGATAGCCTGTACCTGACGTTCGCACGCCATAGTTGAACCATAGTTCATAGCTTAGGTTCATAGTACACAAAAGCTCCATGAGATATTCTGCCCCATTTAACAGAAATGGGCTATTAACCGTGTCTTTATTCATAGTAACACTTAAATAACACATTATTCTGTTTGAAACTACACTAAATCTGTCGGGATTTGCAATTAACATTCTTTCTATTATTTTTCACACCGAATGCTGAAATACAAATTACATACGTCTGCATATTGTCTTTTCACTTCTCAGCATCAATTAAGAACCAGGATGGGAGCACTAGCTATGGAATGCGTCGCCCTGTCTGTGTGTGGAAGGTTCACCTTGACTCCATGTTTAGAACCCATGACGTGCAAAGAGGGTGCTTTCATTGGTCGTGAACTACCTTCCTTTTCTTTTACAGGCCATGCATTATTTCTTTAATTGTCTTTCTGTTAGTTTCTTGACCTTTGTTCCTGCTGCCACTCCAAGCAAGAAAGGAGACACACTGGTTACACTATTGGGTGTGGTTCTCTGGGCAGTATTTCTTAGGGCGCTTCTTCCTCATAGTCTAGTCCACTCTGGTGCGCTGTTTGTATTCCCTTCATAGTGTGATGGGCCCAGCGGGACATCGCTAGACTCTTGTGTACTAATAACTCAGCCGTACACCAGACTAATGCTAGTAGGCAGTGACCTGTTTCCGGGCTCGTTGTGCCCCCTTTTATTCTCATGCTTATGTACATCTGTTTCATGACACGCTGTGTCTCTCCTTTGCAATATCACTTCCTCCGCAAATAAGATCAGAAATAATGGTCATTAAGGTCTTCACTTCTTGGCTCGCTGGTACACTCCAAGGACAAACCCTCTTAGCTTCGTCAACGGTTGTGGCTGCTCTCATGGTGTAGTGGGACTGGCTCCCTCAACTTGGTGGCGAGGGGCTTGGACTCTGGGTGACTTTAGTGGTCTTTTCGTCTGCCCAGCTAGTCATGCCATCTTGTTGACTTTGTGGGTTTGCAGTTGGTCGGTGTGTATCTTCCCCATACAGCCCCTGATAGTGTCTCTACTGACCCCCTCATAGTCGTTCCTTTGCGCCAACTCTTCTGGAGCTCCTTGAGGTATTTCCACATCGTAGGGGGTACCTTCTGGAAATAAGCGTACCTTGTTACATTCACATTCTCTCGAGCTGCGGTGATCCTTCCATGGTAGTTCCCTACCACCGTCCATGGTTGGGGTTCCTATGACAGTGTCATTTTCTTGTGAGGTGACCTGGTCTTTACCAGCACTGAATCTCGGATGGCCATGTCATGGTAGCGGGCTCACCTGGATGCACTTTCTCTTGCATTGTGAGTTTGACTAGTCTTCTCTACTTGCTCATGGGCAACCTCCAGTACAATCCAGTTCTGGTGGAGAGGCAAATCCACTTGTCTCTGTCTGCCGATATGATTGGAGGAATCAATATATTCCCGGCAGCCATGGATTCTGTTGATCCCTTGCTATTCTCACCACTTTCTTTCTTTAGGGATGCTATGAACCTTTCCGTGTCCCCATTCGCTTGCTGCCAAAATGACGTTATCCTGTGGTGTCGCACATTTAGGTTGTCAAAGAATCCTGGCAGCTCTTTTCCTTTGAACGGTGGACCGTTGTTACTTTAACTTTGCTGGGTAGTCCATGTGCCACAAACATTTTCTCCAGTGCAGTGATGACTGACGGTGCGTCCGTTGACCTCACTGGCTATACTTCTGGGTATTGACTTTTGTCTTCAACTGCTACCAGTAAGTAGGCCTCATTCACAATGGTGCAAAAAATCTGTACTGATCGCTTCCCATATCTTGTAGCTGTGGGGAGGGTTTTTCAGTGGCTTAGGGGGCCTTTGCCATTGGGAGGACTGACAGGCCGCACACAACGCTACTAGTGCCATTACTTTCTTCAGTATGTTTGGGACCCACACCCTAGACTTGAGAAACGCCTGCGTCTTGACTATTCCTTGGTGTCCTTCATGAGCTAGCCGGAGTGCTCGGTCTTCTAGGTTGGCTGGTAGCATGTTCCGGTGCCCTTTCAATATCAATCTTTCTGGGGATATCGCCAGCTCGTGTCTGATATCGAACAGCCTTTGAAGCATTTCTTCCACTGCCGCTGTGAGATGCAGCATGGCTGTCAGGAAGTTTTTTTTTGGCCCTTTAGCAACCTGGAGGCAGGTATCATCCCTTGTATGTTGTACAATTTCTTGTGACTCATCCCGAGCATTGCCATCAAACCCGTGGGGCATTCGCTGCGTTCATCTTCGCATCTCACACTACAAACACCCAGATACAATTACAAACTGGCAGGCTGGGCTAGCTTTTGTGTCACAGCACCCTCATTGTGGAAAACTCCCCATCTGCAGCAAACCCTCCTACACACTCTTGAGAAAGCTTGTCAAAACCTGGCTGTTCAACAAATATGAATAACCTTCTTGCCCACCGTTCAGGTGAGAGCCATGATTATGTCCAAGGCAGACTATTTCACCTTTATGTACTATAACTTTATCCTTTTCCTCCTTGTTTGGTAGAAGTGTTGTGATACCTTAGGGTTTGGGCATTACACAAATTTAATAACTAAGTAAACTTCATTGCTTTTGGTCAGACACATGCAACCACGTGACATACATGTTCATCGGTTTCCTTTGCGTCCACGCATTCAGTCCATGTAGCTGTGCTGGGATGACGTGGCCTTTAGTCTACTGGGTTGTCTGCACCGGCCCTTTATGCCACTTCTATGTCAAATGGTTGCAGTTGTAGCATCCATAGTTCCAGCCTGGCTGAGGGGCTGAACCTTTAAATATTGGCACAAGTGGTTTGTGGTCCGTGTATACCTTGAGTGGGTGTCCTATCGGATACACATGGAACTATCTGCACCTCCATAAGATGGCCAGTGCCTCTTTCTCAATGTGTGCATAGTTCTGTTCTGTCTTTGGTAGAGCTTGGCTGGCAATTGCAATTGGATATGTCATTCCTTCCTTAGCCACCTATGTCGGGACAGCTCCTAGGCCTCCTGGGCTGGCATCTACCAGCAGCTCTATGCTTTTGGATGTGTCAAAAAATACCATGGTTGTACTAGTCAGGAGGGAATCTTTTCTCTTTTGAAATGCCTCTTTCTCTTTGTTGCCCCCTTAACGGGGACGCCCTTCCGGGTCAGGTCTCGCAGTAGCGGTGCTACTGTTTCAAGATCTTGGATGAAGCAGCCACAGTACTTTGCCATGCCTAGGAAACTCCTTATCTCTAAGGCTTAAGTGTGTGTGTGGGGGGGGGTAGCTTCTTTTATGTCTACCACTTTGGCTGGATCAGGTGATGCTCCGTTGGCCTTGAATACATATCTGAAGAACGCCAGTTTGCTTCTTCCAAACTCGCATTTCTCTGCACGGAGTGTCAAACATGACTCCTTGAGGCATTGTAGTCCTGCTGCTAGGCACTTCTAATTTTCTTTTGGCGACTTCCCGTACACCAGTATGTCGTCACTGAAATTTGTGGCTCCTAGCAGGTCTTGGAGGACCTTCCTTATCTCATTCTGGAATAGCTCGGAGGTGAACGAGATCCCAAAGTTCAGCCAGCGGTATCTTCTTAGACCTAGGTGCGAGGAGAACGTAGTTATATAGCGGTAATCCTTGGCCAGCTTTATATGCTGGTACCCAGAGCGTAGGTCCTGTTTGCTGCATACCTTTTTTTCCTGTTAGGTCCACAATCAACTCATCGGTCGTTGGAGTGATGTGTCTCTCCCGACCAATCGCCACGTTTGGCAGGCGCATGTCTATGCAGATTCTCACAGCATTTGGCTTTTTGGGTTTTGTCGTGACCACCATTGGGGAACCCATGGAGTGGGTCCAGACGTTTTCTCAATAATGTGGAGGTCTTTCAATTTCCTCAGTTCGGCTTCCACAGCGCCTCTCATGTGGAAGGGTACCCGTCGGTGTCGCACTGCTCTGGGCTCCACCATGGGGTCAGTGAGCAAAGGTCCTGTCCGGTTTTTAAGATGCCCAATCACTTGGAACTGCTTTGAGTATCTGTTCCTCAATTTGAGTTCAGGATGCTGAACACAAAGTGTATAATTTGCAGCCGTTTTGCAGCTGAGCAGGGTTTCGATCCCGGTGTCCAGCACGTAAATTTGGGTGCGGCAGGTTTCTCCGTTGTATGAGAAGTTGAGGTACATACACTTTTACTTGGGCTTGACGGCCTTTGAATTGCACAATACTGGTGAACCATCCCTTTATTTGAATCTTTGATCCTTCATAACCTCCTGGATTCTTTATGTCCGGTTTTCTGAATGCACACCTAAGGCCTTCACTCATCAACCTTTGCCAGGTTTAGCTTTAGCGATGATCGTGTATGGTGAGCAACTGTCCACCATAACCATTACCTTCCAGTTATCTAAAATAACTTCACACCGTGGGCATTTTAACTCTTCCCCAGGAGGTGCACGAATCACCATATCTCTTTCCTCATTTGAATCATATTCTTCTTGTACTATCGATATTCTCTTCTTGCGTCTACACGTGACCGCAAAATGCCCTTTAACGGCAACATTTCCACACTTCTGCCCGATTGCCGGACACATCTTAGAGTTAGCGTAGTGCCCCAACATGCCACAGTTGAAACACCTGTCTCCATCTTTAGCTTGGGATGGTTGCATCCTAAAGTCACTTTTTGTCTATGGTTTCCTGGGGTATCCTTTGTTTTCCTTATTCTCATGACCTGCACCCAGGTCTTGTTAAACTTATTTGTTCCTTCATCTGGTCTCTCTGGTGTATATTGCGTTCACTAATCCCAGTTCTTCCATATCTACCATTTGTTTGCTGCTGCCCTTTGTGAGGTTTTTAGATGCTTCCTGCTTCTTCGTCTTCATTTCCTTTGAGCACAATTGACTGTGTTCCACTCTTTTCGCTATCGCTAATGTTTCCTGCAAAGATTGATTCCCCACCATCCACATTCTATCTTGGATTAATGGGTCCTTGGCATGGATTATGATTTGATCCTTTATTAGTTCCTCAAGGGTGATGCCATTCCCAAAGTGACATGTCCTCAACAGCGGCTTTAAAGCCAACATACTCCTCAATGCTCTCATGCTCCTTCTGTGCCCTAGTATAGAAGTGGTACCTGTTGATGGCTACATTAATTTCAGGAGTATAGTATTTATCTAACTGTCTTAATGCTTTTTCGTGTTCATCACTATCTCCTGCTTCATCCACAGTCCATTCAGGAAGTTCCCTATATTTTCTTTGTCCCTCTAGCCCTAAGGGCGTTAATCCTTCTTGTTCCACAGTTTTCATGTAATTCACCCAAAATTCCTTCCATTCTGCCCAAGTGACTACTGGTTGGCCTGGGCCAGGTAAAAAATTTGCCGGCGGTTGTATGCTTATACCTTGCATTTCTCTCCTTTCCTGTGAGATTGCAGAGTATAATGTGGCAAATTCAGTCTTTATTTGTATCTATGTAACTTCCCACTCCTAATTCTTGGCTTGATTTCAATCTTCCTACTTAATTTAACTCCATTGCATTTGTGAGAGATGATAGTAAAACATTTTTTCTCACTGAGACACGGAAGAGGGGATTAATTTGATTGATTGGCATCCATAGCCTGACTTCCTGAATCCAAACGTGCACTGTCACATGATGTCGTGATTTGTTTATGTCCCTTCCTCTAATACATTCTCTTCGTTTTATATGATATCATTTGAAAACACGACCGCGTTGCTGGCCCCTTCCCCTCTCACCCTCAGACTCATGTCTCTATCTGTGTCCGAATCACTTTAACCCATGTTAATTAAATTGCGGCCGGATCTGCACGGTTCCGCACAGAGGAACAATGCCCATGCCCCTCCGAGCTCCTGCTCTCGAATCTCCTTTGTGGGTTCAGTGCTGGGTAATCCTTGTCGCCAATTGTAGCAAATACAGAAGACAACTTTCTGAGGGCACAGGTATGTTTATTTCAGAGATACCCAGCACCCTGTCTGCATCCGCCTCACTTCAGTCCCTCCAACTTCTCCATGCAACGCTCCCCTTCCACCCGCATTCCACCATTCAAATCTAAACATTCACTACACGCGGATGCAGAGCACTGCATAATGAAGTATGGAACGAAAAGGCCACGAGCACGCAGTCATAACCTAACATAAAGTATACTAAAATATACAACACTTTCCCTTCCCAGAGTTCAAAACTGTTCCCAAAATATCAGTGTTCCCCTCCCCAGAGTTCAAATCTTCCAGTTTTCTGAAACACCAGAGTTCCATGGGACACTCCCCAGCTCCTTTGATATCACTATTTATCACCAGTCCATTTAGGCAGTTCTGTTTCTTGACTTCAAAGTCACATATGAGGCTGTTGAAAAACACAAGCTTCTTTATGCATACTTTCATTGGCTTGTCCATGCAGGGCACTCGGTCTAGGAGCATTTGTCGGTCCACCCATTACAGGTCACACAACCAATACCCCTTCTTAGTAGCTTTCCATCACTATTTGGATACTGCTTCCTTGTAACAGTAATGTTGCGTTGATTCCCCAGTGTTCCACTCTTTTGACACTACCATGGCTTGGTTCTCCAGCATGCATTTTGGAGTTTTGATCAATACTTGACTTCTTATCTTATACCCTTCTTGGTATGCTTTGACTTTGTCAATACATTCTGTTGTATCTGCCTCCTGCAGCACCTCTCTTTCACTCCATTCATGAGCGCTCAACACCTGCCTTTGCTCTGTTCGGCATTCAAAAGTATTTATTATAACTTTCAGTTCACTCAGTATTCAAGTGTACTTGTTTCCACATTTTAAAAGTACTTGAAATGATTTTCAGTTCATTTGGCATTCAAAAGCACTTGTTTCAGCATTCAAAATACTTGTAATGGCTTTCAGTTAGTTTGGTATTCACAAGTACTTGTTTTCAGCATTCAAAAGTACTTGGAATACCTTTCAGTTAGTTCAGTTTCCAAAATAACAATGTTCAATGCAAATCCGCCTGCCAGCTGGTGATTCCCATTCACTCATTGGTTGGAATTTACGGTGTAGCAAGGTCTCTGCTGCTCCGAATTCTTGCCTGCACGAGCGGGACTTCCCTCCTCTCCCAGCAGCTTTTGCTTGGCATTGCTCCCCTGCAATGCTCTGCCTGCAGCCCGGGACTTCTGTGACCACTTTGCTCAGTCACACCGGCCTTCCACACGCAATCTGTTACCGGCCTCGCGCTTTCCTTAGCGCTGCGTTCTGCTGCATAAACTCTGCATTGGGCACCGGGTCTCGAGCGTTCCACTTGCCACGCTGCTGCTTGGGAGTTACTTTCCCATCTGCTACCTCAGCCTCCTCTGTTCACTCTGCCTTTACAGCTGACTCCACAGCTGCTGCCATTTAAAAACAGAGGTCAGGTTTTAAAGTGCCCGCCACCATTGTCATGTCCCACAGAAGACGATGGTCTTTGTGGCGCTGTTGGTCCCATTCTCGTATAGCATCCATTTTCCTTCCAAGATTGCAGGGATTTGATGCTGCAGTGCTCCAGTCTTGCAGAGCATAGCAGGAACTAGGGCTTCGCATACTCTGTAAGGACCATTCTCAGACAACGCTCTAGCACGTTGCTACTCCTTCATGCCAGCGCTTCGTAGATTCGCATCTAGGCTTGTCTGTTTGCTCTCTATTCAAAACTGTGTTTCCTCATTCCTTATATTCTGGCTCCTTCACTTAGGGACTTCAAACAACTCACAACCCTGTTTGTGTCTCTTCCCAAGTCGCACATTTGCATTTAGGTAAAAGTGAGATCGTTTACAAGCTGGTATGTGCTATTTTCTATCCTTTTAAATACACTATGGATTATTTGGTGCAGAGCGTAACAATGCTCATATCCCTCACCTAACTTCTGTCTATCGCATCAGCTGATTATAACCGCTGCCAACATTCAGCGGGTACAAGTCTTTACTGCTTTGCTCTTGGATCCTGTACGTCTGGTATACCGAACGCATTTCAGCGTTTCGTTCCGTTTCCTTCCACATTTAATCCAGTTGCTCTCCCAGCCTGACCACTATTATTCTACTCTTCACTTTATAGTCCCAACAGATCGGAACAAGGCATATGAGAGATTAGACGCCTCACGAACATTCCATCCTCTGAGGGTATTTCACCTTGCCTATTATTTCTACCTTTCCTTCATAAAGCCTTTAAAACTTTCCATACTGATAACCTCTCCCTTTCTTACCTTTTTTGCTAGACTTACCATATTCCTGGAACACCGCTGGAACCTCATTCAGCTCTTCACGGCATAGAGAACAGGCACTATCCAGGAGCTGACAGGGTTTTCTTCCCCAGAGGGTTTCCCTGGAATGCTCATTCCTTCCTGGCCATTGAAGCCATGGGAAAGGAAAGGGTCCACCAGGGGGCTGCTCATAATCGACAAGGCTGTGGCGGCAGGACAGGTCGGTGGATTTATGGTTCTATTGGTGATTCTAATGTTCAGACTCTAAAATATAAAGCTCGCCTTGCAAACATTACAGTTAGCAACGCCCGAAACCATACAATCACCCATAGACGTTATCTTCCGATACGGATCAGGCGCAGCAGTTGATTGCGGCCGTTCAGTCTTTAACAGCCGAAGTGCAGTCATTGAAACAAGAGAATGCCATTCTACGACAATATATGTGGAGATCCCCTAGTTGTTCTGAACTCCCTCCTGGCCCTTTACCAGGGGGACAGTTGGATGGGAATCACCATAAATTGAAAGAATTCCTGGAATCCTGCCTTGTGCAATTTGCATTTAAGGCAGCCTTCTTTCATAGTGATAGAGATAAGGTTGGACGCATGATTGTTCATCTCACGGGTCCTGCATTGGCATGGGCTACCCCACTGGTCACGTCCAACAATCCTATCTTAGATTCCTATCAAGCTTTCGTGAATAGCCTAAAGACCATGTTCGATGTTCGGTAGGCAAGAGATTACTATTTCAGCCCAGGAACAACTGTTAGACTTCTGTCAGGGTTCCCAAGACCTGTTAATGTACATCACTCGATTTAAACAACTGGCCACAGGCACTGCCCGGGCAGATGACGCTCTTATGACCTTATTCTGGCGTGGTTTAAACGAGGAGTTGAAAGACTAAATCTCTTGTGTACCTCGTCCCCCAATTTGGTGGAACTAATCATGATTGTCATGCAGATGGACTATAGGCTCCAAGAGAGACACCACCCATGAAAGGCGGAGGCACAGGAGTTCACACACCTTTTCTGACTATACGACAGTGGCTCCCAAAACACTGGTTACCGACCAGCCCATGCAGATAGGTTCTGCCTGGGTCCTTTGTCTCGGGAGGAACGTAACAGACGTCGTGCCTTAGGATTGTGCATGTTCTGCGGCTCCAAGGACCATTTGGTACAAAACTGTCCTATTGCACCTCCTAGGAAGCAGGGAAACACTCATCCCGATGGTCGGGGGAACCACGGTTAGGGAATCAATGAGCGGTTCCAAAACATCACGTTTATCATCTCATGTCACGAATGTCCCTGAAATTCACATGGTAGTCCTCAAGGTCGCCTTTACTTGGGATTCCCTTGGGTCAATTGAGGTTCCTGCATTGGTGGATAGTGGGGCAGCAGGCAATTTTATTGACTATCTCCGGGCAGCCAAACACGGGGTACCTCGTTCCACAAAGTCTGTTTCCATCCCTTTGGAGTCGGTAGACGGGAGTCCGCTGGTATCCGGACCCATTAGGGAACAGACGAACCCCATCCAGATGAATATAGCTACCCATGGGGAAACAGTGGTACTGGACATTATCTGTACTGCCCATTATCCAGTGATTCTGGGATTGCCTTGGCTTCGGGTCGATAATCCGCATATTAACTGGTCCGCAGCGGCTTTTTTTTGGGATCTGTACATTATCTTGAACATTGTCTCTCTAGTGGGGCTGTGGAGATTCATCCTGCGTCCAGGAACCCAGTACAAGGATCAAGAGCTACAGTTCTCAATCAAATCCAAGAAATCCCTAAACCCTATCACTCTTTGCAAGGGGTTTTCTCCAATGCAGAACATGCAGAACTCCTGCTGCCCCGAAGAGACGACTGTGCAATCGATTTAGTACCAGACAAACCCATCCCATTCGGACGTATATATGTTCTTTCCACTAGAGAGAAAGAGGTTCTTAAAGAATACCTCAGAAAGAACTTAACAATGGTTTGATTGCGGAATCTACCTCCCCTGAAGGAGCTTTGTTATTTTTCATTCCGAAGAAAGACACCTCAGAACTCAGGCCATGCAATGATTTTCGCGGGTTAAATAAAATCACGGTTCCCAATCGATATCCCATGCCATTGATCCCGGAAATCCTGGAAGCAGTCAAGGGTGCGAAGATCTTCACTAAACTGGATCTGCGCGGGGCCTACCATCTCATCAGGATTAAATCTGGGCATGAATGGAAGATGGCCTTTCGTATACCCTTTGGGCATTATGAGTATCGCCTGATGCCCTTTGGATTATCGAACGCCCCAGCCGTCTTCCAACGCTTCATGGACCACCTTTTCTCTGACATCATGCTCCATTCAGTCTTCGTATATCTCGATGATATACTCATCTTTTCATCATCACTGGCAGAACATGTGGTACATGTCAAGGAGGTTTTACAACGGTTGTTGGACAATGTAAACTGGACAAGTGCGAGTTTCATCAGGAAAGGCTGGCGTATTTGGATTATATCCTATCTGCACAAGGTATATCCATGGACCCCTGTAAAATTGTAGCAATACTAGAATGGGCCTCTCCCGTTTGTGTCAAGGATATCCAGCGATTCCTTGGGTTTGCCAATTTTTATCGGCGATTTATCCCCAATTTCTCGGATATCATTCTACCATTGACTGCTCTCCTCAAGAAAGGGCTTCCATTTGGGTGGTCCAGCGGGGCTCAAAGGGCCTTTGACACTCTTAAGAACCGCTTCACCACTGGCCCTATTCTGATCTCCCCAGATCAGAGGAAGAGATTCATTGTGGAGTCAGATGCTTCCCAACACGCTTTAGGCACAGTTTTCCATCAAGAAAATGACCAGGGAGTTGAAAGCCTGGTGGCTTACCTATCCAAGAGACTTTCTCCGTCAGAGCTGAATTACACAGTCCTCGAGAAGGAATTACTTGCCATCAAACGTCCCTTTGAGGAATGGAGACATTTACTGCTGGGAGCTCAACATGCTATAGAAGTCCGGACCGACCACCATAACCAATCTCCGTGCCCTACAGTATCCCCATACCAGGAGCAGTAGACGGGCCCGTTAGGCCCATTTATTTTCCCCATATGAGATTGTGTTTACCTTTATCCCTGGAAGGGTTAACCTGAAGGCAGACGCCTTGTCCAGGAAAGAGTCAGCTCATATATCTCAATTCCATGCTGAACCCCTTTTTCCCCAAGGCTCAGTTTATCCATGTGATTTTAAAACTTTCTACAGTCGATATCTGATGCCACTTTGCAACTACAGAAGGAGTATCCCTGTGCTTTTAGTGCCCTGGGGCTCATGCTAACTCAGGGTTGCGGTTACCTGAACCGTAAATTGTTTATCCCGACGGCAGAGCTTCGGAAGTCTGTACTTCTATTATGCCATGACTCACGGGTGGCCGGTCACAGGGGGATCATTAATACCACTGAACTGGTCCAATGCCATATCTGGTGGCCGGGTCTGCCGAAGGATGTGCAAGATTACGTCTCGGACAGTTGTGTTTGCCTACAATCAAAAACACCTCGCTGTCATCCCTTGGGGCATCGTACAAGGATGCCGGATCCAGTCCGCCCTTGGCAGATTATCTCTACAGATTTTATAGTGGACCTTCCTGTTTTTGAGGGTTGTACCGCTGTGATGGTTACCATAGACTACTTCACCAAAATGGCCCATTTTGTGTCCCCACCGAAGGTGTCTACCGCAGCCCAGATGGCGAGGATCTTTATAGCACGCATTTTTTCCTTACACGGCCTACCTGAAACTATCATCTCGGATCGAGGGCGGCAGCATACTTCCAGGTATGGGCAACAGATATGCAAAAATCTCAACATCACACGCGCCCTAAATTCAGGTTTCCATGCTCAGACCAATGGTCAGACCGAGCGACTGTACCAGACACTGGAAGGGTATCTCAGATGTTACATCTCTGCATCACAGGACAATTGGACAGAATTGTTATCTTTGGCGTAGTTTGCCTATAATATTGCCTGTCATGCATCCCTGGGTACCAGTCCCTTTCATTGCACGTACGGTTTTTATCCTACCTTTTTCCCGGTTGGCGTTTTGTCTGCTTCTTCTTTTCCTGATGTCGATGCTCTGCTGCTGGAGATCCGGAAATGGTCATCGAACAGCGCATTCCTCTCTTCTTGGTGCTCAGGAACGTGTTAAACGTTTTGCAGACCGTTGTGGGTCACTGGCTCCGGTCTTGGCGCCCGGCGACAAGGTGTGGTTAGCTTCCCGCTTTCTTCCCCGGCATCTAGTGCCTTCCAAGCTCTCCCCCAGGTTTTGTGGTTCTTTTCCTGTTCTTCAACAGCAGGGTGCTGCTGTCTACCGTCTCCGGCTGCCTCCTTCCTGGTCTAGGATCCACCCGGTGTTCCACGTCTCCCAGCTGAAAAAGGATGTGGTGGATCGTTTTCTTTGGCATACTGGTGCCCAGTCTCCCCGGTTTCTACTACTTTGGGCCCTGAGTTTGAGGTGGCTGGGATTTGTGATTCCCGTTCCCATCGGGGCTGCATCCAGTATTTGGTGGATTGGCGTGGGTATTCCCCCGCTTAACGATCTTGGGAGCCGGCCTCGGCTGTTCATGCTCCTCTTATGGTTTGGTGTTTCCATCATTGCCATCCGGGGAAGCCCGGTACCTCTGCCCTTTGGAGGGGGCATACTGTCATGTCCCACATAAGACAATGGTCTTTGTGGCACAGTTGGTTCCATTCTCGTATAGCATCAATCTTTCCTTCTAAGATGGCGGGGATTTGTTGCTGCAGTGTTACAGTCTTGCAGAGCATAGCAGAACCTAGGGCTCTGGCCACTCTGCAAGGACCAGCATATCAACATTCTCGGACAACGCTTAAGCGCGTTGCTACTCCTTCATGCCAGCGCTTCGTAAATTCGCATCTAGGCTTGTCTGTTTACTCTCTGTTGAAAACTTATATTCTGGCTCCTTATAGGGATTTCAAACAACTTGCGGTTTGCGTCTCTTCCCGAGTCGTGCATTCGCATTTAGGTAAAAGGGAGATTGTTTACAAGCCGGTATGTGCTATTGTCTATCCTTTTAAATACACTACGGAATCCTTGGTGCAGAGCGTACAATGCTCATATCCCTCTCCTAACTTATGTCTATCGCATCAGCTGATTATAGCTGCCAGCAACATTCAGCGGATACAAGTCTTTGCTGCTTTGCTCTCGGATCCTGCACGTCAGGTATACTGAACGCGTTTCAGCATTTCATTCCGCTTCCTTCCACATTTAATCCAGTTGCTCTCCCAGCCTGACAACTATTATTCTACTCTTCACTTTATAGTCCCGACAGATCGTAACACGGCATATGAGAGATTAGTCACCTCACGAACATTTCATCCTCTTTGAGGGTATTTCACCTTGACTATTATTTCTACTTTTCCTTCACAAAGTCTTTAAAACTTTCTCACTTCCATACTGATAACCTCTCCTTTTCTTACCTTTTGTGCTAGACTTACCATATTCCTGAAACACCGCTGGAACCTCATTCAGCTCTTAACGACATAGAGAACAGGCACCATCCAGGAGCTGACAGGGTTTTCTTCCCCAGATGGTTTCTCTGGAGTGCTCATTCCCTCCTGGCCATTAAAGCAATGGAAAAGGAAACAGTCCACTAGGGGGCTGCTCATAATCGACAAGGCTGCGGCGCCAGGACAGGTTGGTGGATTTATGCTTCTATTGGTGATTCTAATGTCCAGACTCTAAAATATATAGCTCGCCTTGCAAACATTACAACCATAATGATTTAAGGAAAGACTAGACAGCTCATTATCAGACCAGTAGTTCTGTCTTATTCGTGTTGTCCTCCTCGTCCCAGTTCACAGCTGAGGCGGATGAACGTTTGTATTAACAAAAGGAGGCTGACATCTGTCTGCATTGAGAAGAGGGTTGATATGCGTTTGCATGTTCAAAATGAGGCTGTTTTCTGAGGGACAGTTGGAAGGGAAGAAAGGGGAAAGGGCTGACGGTAGCCTGTAAAGGCTTGGGGGATAGAGTGTTCAGAGTGAAAAGGGAAAGGGGGATGCCATGTCTTGTCTTACCAAAGGACATTCTCTCCCAACTCCCCAAGTTCCCTCCACACAGGTGATCCTCCCTCGCATATCCACACCTATGGTCAGGATCCAAAAGCAATGGCCTTTCCCTGTCAACCTGAGAGGAGGATCCAGGGGGAAAATAATTCAGGACGCCCTCAGGTTCCTCACAGAGTGTATAACTACATGCCTCTCTCATAGGATTCATTGTGTTTAGAAGTGTATAAAAGCTGAGACATTGAGGGGAGGAGCAAGCAAGTTGGATTTGGGTTTGAAAACCTGCCATATCGATGTATGTGCATTTGTTTTGCTCTGCTTTGCTGATATGAAAGATTGCCCTAGCCTACCTCATTCATCATTTGGATTTGATATCTGTATTTTTCCTTTACAGCACTAAAGGGGAAGTTCTCTTAGGAATGTTATTGGGCCATTGGATAGGGCAGGTATTTTTAAGCCTATATCGATCGATTTTGAACAAATAATTCCAATGCATCTTACCTTCAATTTTCTGACATTTAGATATGCGGGCGTCACGGGTTGTAAACTGCCATCTTGTGATAATCTCATCTGTTGATCAATCACCCTAAGTTCAAATGCCCTTGTGGCAGTAAATCATAACACCAGCCCTTCAAGCTGACATCGACATGTCAAACCAATATGCTATGCCTCTTCTCGTGACATTGGTGCACAGCGTAGCCAGACGTATGCTGTCATCAACTACATCATCATGTTAACCATCGCAAAATCCAGAAGAATACGCACACATAGTAAAGGTTTACTCGCTTTTCACAAAAAGACGCAAACAATGTACACTTTTCAACAAATACTCATGGTAAATTACTAAATTGTTATATTTCTTAATTCAATGGAAATAGTTTAACACATCCAACGAGACATTCAAACTTTTGGGTCACATAATCGGTGGAAGAACCGATTGTTTAGTCGAAGCAATAGTACTAATCATTTAGTTCAACAGTCACATTCCATGCAATCTTTCTGATTCTGTTCTTGAGTGTTTTAATCCCAGTACTTGAATTGTGTAAGTCAAAGTTCTGTAGAGTAAAATATAATTTTATTCTGTTCTATCATCTATTTCCTATCGGAGCACATGTTACGTTTGGGAGAAAAAAGGTGTTGTTTCACCTAGACAACAAAGTGTTGGTATCGACATGTATGTATTGAATAAATGCTGGCATGTTCACTCGGATGGCTGGCACCGTAAATGGGCCAACTTGGGCAGGTCAATCATCCCTGTAGATGCTAATCATTGTTCCGTTTGTGATGACGAAACTCCAAATCTAGCTAAAGAACCCATGGACAAGCAGATGGTTGCCATGACATACACCTGTCTTCATAATGTAACTATGTAAATTTGAGAAAGAAAACATATATTTTATTACTTATTGGCAAAATAAGTAACACAATTAACTAAATTTCAATGCAAAAAATACTTTTTCTGAATGCGTTATAATTACATTAAAAAATGCTGTTGTTACGTCAACTTGATGGGGGCATGATATGAGGCATGGGGTTTGTGCTCTGGGTCTTGACACTGTTGGGTCATTTGAGTTTGTACTTTTGGGGCTTTATCCTACATATGATGCCTCTGCCAACCATATAATGGCATGATTGGGGTGTTTGAGGCTGCACTTGACATATTATAGCAGGCTCTACATTACCTACGGTGAATGACAATAGTTCAGACATACAGACAGAGGGTGTGGGCGACAGGTCTATCGAGTAACAAGAGTATGCAAAAAAAGTGGTTAGATACAGACATATGGATAGAGAAAGATGGATAAAGATGTAGATAGAGAGATATGCATAGAGATAGTTGTATACAGATAAATGGATAGTGGGATATAGAGTGATGCATACAGGCAGGTGGATGGAGAGCGATCAATGGGTAGATTGATATAAATATGAAAAGAGATACATACAGTTATATTTGCAGGGAGAGGTGGATATAGAGACATGCATACTTTGCGATGTATACATGTGTATAGATAGGCAGATGGATATGTAGATTGATATACAGAGATACATAGAGTAACATGTATACAGAGATCTTGATGAACATAGATAAACGCATTGATGGGGTTGTATATAGATAGATGTATACATCGACAACTAGGTAGATATGAGAAATGCATTGAGGGTGCTGGATATAGACAGAGACATGCACAAAATAAAGAGATGTGCGTATATATATACACGGAGAAGCAACAAGATAGATGAATATAAATATGCTTATGACCATAGAGAAACATGTAGGTAGAGATAAGTATGGATATATGGAGATGCAGAGCCAGAGATGGATCTAGGTAGATGGAGACATTCCTATAAATATAGAAGGATTACTAGAGATGTAGACGGAGAGAATGGGGGAGCTCGATGGAACTGTTCGTATAGAGACATGCAAAGACAGGTCGGCAAGGACAGATGTAGAGAGATGGATACAGTGAGATATTGGGATGCATAGATAGAGATGGAGAAAAAGAGGTAGTTGTATATAGAGAGATGGATACATATAGATGGAGGACATTATATATAGACAAGAGGAAACATTTGTTGTCATAGCGGTATTGAAGAAGAGTGGAGTGTGACAAATTGAAGGTATTTGTCCCTTCTCCCCAGGGGAGAGCCATCCCCTGTGAGGCTAGTGAGGTGGGCCCGCTCAGCAAGACTCTTCCTGTGGGTCTGGGCAAGTGGGACCTCACTGGGAGTGACTCCCCTCTAGCAGACAAAGACTCCCATTCTCACGAGGAACTCCCTACGCAAACCAAACTGTCTTCATATATGGGACGGCCTGTAAACAATAGTAAAGCGGTTTCCTGTCTATTGGCTTCAGGTAAACCTGAACTGGCTACAACATCTGAAGAGAAACAAAACTGTCTGGAATGCAAATCCGCCCGTAAAAGGAACAAGTGAATCCTGGCAGAGGAGATGCATGCAGGGGAAGCCCTCTGACGTAGGTCCGCATTGGAGAGGCGCAGCCAGTGAGAGCCTGCGAGCAGGAGAATACTGAACCAGGACGCTTAAGGCTCAGCGTGCTAAGTAGTGGGAAAACTGCTGCACGCACGGCCGTCCCCTGAGGTGGCGTGACCATGGACAGGTCGTGGTGGGTCAGGGACCCAGACAACGCTTTTACCTGAATCAGCGGGAGTAACAAAACCTCCTACCAGCAAAGCTGTTCCGTAGACCAAGGATTAACGAAGCAAGAAAGGTGAGCCTCGATGAGAAGCGAGAAACACAAGCAAACAATAAGGAAAGCAGATACTTCCCAGCGCAGAGCCCGCAGAATCAGCCCACTCCAACTGAAGGTATCTGGGTGATTCTAAACAGGGGGATGCCACGAGGGCTGTAACCACTATACACAAGAAACTTTAATATTAAGAGTGAAAGCTTGAGAAGAGAGGAAGTCTTATATGAAGAGACTCAGAGGGAGTTGTTTAAAAATAACGTGAGATGAATACTGTCAATCCTTGATGAAGGTCTTTGGCAAAGTCGTGAAGTTAAGTTCAAACCCCAGTTACAAAACTATCAGACACTTGAATGTAAAACCAGAGGACAGCCTCCAGGAGGAAGGCTCTCATAACAAAGCAAAGAGTGCAAAGAGTGGAAGAAACTCCAAACAAGCGAAGGGGAGTATCCAAAAGTCAGAAGGATATCAATTGTTGAGTGGCCAGGGAATAGACTATCACTATAAGAGGACCTTGAGAGAGTCTAGAGGAGCTCAGCAGCTCCCAGAGACCCAGTATACAAATATCTATTAAGAACTCCAAAAGCTCATCCAGGAGTGTCCAAACCCGAATATTTAAGAACCATAGACTGAATAATACAATTTTGAACTAAACCTTGATGGAAAGCCGGGAAGCCTGGCAAAAGGGAAGATTCTGCATTGAATTATTATTTCTAGGTGAATACGGCCAGACCAGTTTTGTGTGTCTCCTGTGCCAGGATTCACTCTTTTACTAGCTAAAGCTCACCCTACTGCATCCCCTACTGACCCTATTCCTTCTGTACTAATTCCTAAAGTCTATTAATTCCTTGTACCATATCTTGTTTCCTTTTCTAACATCTGTCTCTCTACCTCTACTTTTCCTATGTCATTTAAGCATGCTTCTATCATCACAATTCTAAAAAAGCCCACTGCTGACCCTCTTGTTTCTAATTTTCACCCTTCTTCTTTATTACCCTATCATTCCAAACTTCTAGAATGGCTTGTCTACTCTCAGATGTTCACGTTTGTCTCTAATTGACGCTTGTCTCTAATTCTTCTATTCTTCCTCAATTTCATTGTAGCTTTCGTCTTCTTCACTCCAAAGAAACTGCTCTCTTTCTGTGCTGAATTCTCTTCTTGATACTCTAAACACTTATCTTTTCTTATTCTTCTAGATCTATCGGCAGATTTTGACACTGTTGATCACTCTCTACCTTTGGCCTCACTTTCGTCTTTCGGTCTTCCAGTGTCTTCTCTGTCTTGGTTCCATTCATATCTATCATTCCCGCTTGCTGATGGGGTGCCTCACAGGTCTGTATTGGGTCCTTTTCTATTCTCGCTCTATACTCATTATTTTGCTACTATTATTTCCTCTTTTGGGTTATCTAACTACTTTTATGCTGATGATACCCAACTATTTCTTTCTTTTTCTTCTTTTTCTCCTGAAATCTATCGTACACTGTCTGCATGCTTAGTTGCTATTAAATCTTGGATGTCTTCCCACTATCTGACTCTCAATGCTGGGAAGACTGAGTATTGTTTTTCCCGCTAATACCCTTCCTCCCCATCCTTCACCTTCTTTTATATTCTTTCCCCCATCTTAGCTTTCAATCTCACGCACGGCCCGAAATCTTGGCCTTCACTTTGACAATAATCTTCCTTTTTCTTTCCACATTTCATTAACTTCTCATACCTGTTGTTTTCGTCTTCTCAACTTTTGTAAAGCTCATCCATTTCCTATTTTTCAAGCATCTAAACTCCTAATGTGTTCTTTAATTTTATTCTTCAGACTTTTCTATTGTTCTACTGCCCTATTTGCACTTCCTAGCTCTCCTCTTGCTCCTCTTAAATCGGTATTCAGTTTGTCTTTTGTGTCTTCTCTCGTTTCGGGAATCTATCTCTTCTTCCCTTGCAACTCTTGGATGGATACCCTTTTACTCTCAAATCAAATTTAATTTTCTCTGTCTAGTTTTCAAATCTCTTCATGGTCTGGCTCCTAGTTATCTTACTGCATTGATATCTTTATATATTCCTTCTCGCTCGCTTTGTTCTTCTTTCTCAGTTTCTACTGGTAGCCCCCCTTCCTCACTGTGCTCAATCTTGTTTTCGTTTTTTGAACTTCTTGCCCCTCTTCGCTGCAATGCTCTTCCTCTTTCTCTCTGCCTACTCTTTATTCCGTGGTTCCCTGAAGTCTTACTCCAACATCCCTTAGTGATTGTTCTCTGAATTTTATCATTTATTCATTTTTATCGTACCGTTCCTCATCCTCTGTATGTTTAAGGCACTTAATAAAATACAAACAGGTTTAGAGTCTTGGACTGAGGACATTTTTTGTTTTGACGACTGACGAGCACCCTTATCAAGTTTGTTTAGGCAGGGAAACCCCCATAGTGATAGGTCAAGCTAGGCATTATATTTCTTTGTTTAATAAAAGATCATGCAAACGTCCAATTTGCATCTGACTCCTTCTTCTGGTGCGGCACAGGAGGAAGAGTCGGTCTATACCGCTTCAATACCTTTGCAATGCTGCTGAGAAGATGCAGTGATAGACTGGTCTCATTTTAAGCAATGTTGCTGGTGTACCTGGTTGGCCACCACACATGGACATGCACATTGACTAATAAGGATGGCAAAGAGGATATGCCCCAGACGTATGGTTTTTACACCCGGTGTTAAACCTTGTTGGTAATATTGGCACCACTGTATCAGATATATTATTGCTCTCTTTCAATCCTAATAATTTGCTAACTATGCTGATGTATCAATGAAGTCACAATACATACACCTTTTTTGGTTGGTTCAGTTTTTCATTCTTTAAGCTAGCTTCATCAATGCTTTGCGTTTATTTTCTTGCCTAATGGTAACTTCATTACACAAATAATTTTAAAAGAAATTCACTATGACCCATCCATGTTACTTTATTATTCTTATAGGGAACTGTTTTTTAACATATTAAGGTTACATTCCAGCAAAACAAATTCTGTGAGATTTAGCTTTTTATTCCTCCTCTTGTTAGATGTGGTGAAAAATAAGTATATTCAAAGCAGAAGTTCATCCTATAATACATCTACCAGGATTTCAATGTAATAGTCATTATTTCATTAAATGCAGATTTCTTCAGACAGAAAAAAACGAATTACTTTCCCAAATTAAAATCATTTCAACATTACCACTAAATTCTGAGCAACTACCAAAGCATTATATTTATTATCGCATCCAGTACAGTGTCATATAACCAAGAAAAGACCCATAGTCTCATCAATAAAAATAATAAAATACCTAATCACATGAACACACAGATCTACTTTGCACTATCACAGTTAAACTCCCAACACATGAACAAAGTCGGACAAAAAAAACAAACGCACACACTCTATCCACCTTCCTTGAAAATACCAATAAGTATTATATGCCACTCTTGATTCCTCCAACATTAAACCGGTCCTTTGTCTACTCTACTCGCAGCTACCTCTGCTTCCATGAACTGAAATCTGTAGTATGCTTTACAATCAAATACATCTTTGTTTGCATGATAAAAGCCAAGAAGCCTCAGCCGCTTTGTTCTTCATTGTCCAAGGTAGACCCAGACCCACAATTACTAGCAACCCCACAACTAATGTTCCTTGTCATGTCTGTCCTCATTGTGTCTGCATAGCCTTCGTAATGTGAGCGTGGTGTAGAGTTTCTTATTGAGTGTAGTTTTTGTGGATGTTAGGGAGGCTGGATTTTCCATGTTATGTTACTGCACCATCTTCGAGAGTATTGTACTAGCCTCCCAAGCCAAATGTTTAAAATTCTCCCTTGTGTATGTGGTATAAGATTTTCATATTTATGTATATATATTTCAAGGTGGGAAATATATCTTCTATGATTCTTTAGACATGCATTATGAAAACCAAAGAACAATTCAAAGTCACATCTGTCAACTTTGTGACTCTAATGATTAATATGTGTCAGTGCTGTCCTTGCACCTATCTGCCTTTTCTCGTTTTTCACTATTGAAAATAAGCAATTCAAATGTAAAAAAATAAAATAAGACCCAAGTTGCATGTTAAGAACCAGTATATTTTGCAATGATTGTGACCAATAAGTACAGCAACAACAATTGTTCCCATTTATTTGTTATATATATAAAAATACTATTTTGCGAAAAAAATATGCAAAAATTCATACAAATACACATTTAATAAGAAAAAATAGACTTGCATTTATTTTATGGAAAAATAGATTTGAAAAAGTAAATATTTAAAAACGATAAGTACAGATAAGATTTAAAAAATATATATTTGTATATACCATTTAAAAAAAATAATAATTAAAATGGGACGTTCTCTCGGGAATTGCCCAATGGATCGGGAATGTATTTTTGAGCATATATCGATCGATTCAAAAATATATTCCAATGCATCTTACCTTTTGGTTTTCTCACATTCACACATGCGAAACCCACGCTTTGGAAACCACCATCTTGCGTTAATCTTATTCGTTGATCCATCGCCCTAAGTTCAAGGGACCTCTCGGCAGTAAATTGGATCACCTGCCCCTCAAGTTGACAGCGACACATCAAACCGATATGCTCCACCTCTTCTCATGACATTGGTGCACAGCGTAGGCAGATGTACCCAGTCCTAACCTACGTCTTCACGTCCCCTAACGCAAAACCAGGAAGATCAACAAACACACACACCCCCAGCATAAAAGTTTACTTCCTTTTTCACAAAAAGAAGAAAACAACATACACTTTTAAGAAAATACTAATAGTCGGGATTTGACCATGTCGTTATATTTTTAAATTCTAGTTAAACGTAGAGGATTACATCAAAGGAGTCATAAGAAAATAATGATTGCAAGAAAACGTTTACTAGAAGGGATAATTCTGATCTTTAGTTCGACTGTCACATTCCATTCAAAGGTTTCAGATTGCCTTAAATGTTCTGTACGAATTGTGAAGTAAAAGGCCTGTGTGGTCAAATCTAATGCACTTGTGTTCCATCTTCGTCTTGGTATCGATGCACATGGCATTCCATTTGTGAGGAAAAAAGGTCTCCTTTCACGTCAAAATGTAGCACTTTGCTATCTGCACGTATTCATACCATAAATGCTGGAATACTGCTTCATATCATTGACAGCGCAAATGGGCAAAGTTGTGCCTTACGAGAATATGGTTGTCACTGTTGACTGATGGTTATCTTCCAGTTCTGGTTAAGTAACCCATCCACGGGAAGATTGTATCCATGGCACACGCACATCCGATTGACATAACAATGTACCTTTAGGAAGGCAAAAATATATATCAGTACCCAATTGGAAAAATAAGTTGGACCATAAATCAACATGCTAATTAAAAATTATATTTTCATTAAAATTGACATCTACGATGTACACTCTTTGCGTCAGCTTGAATATCAATCCGGCACATCAATAATCATGAAGCATACAATTGCGTAAATGTTTACTTGCATTGCTTGCTAATTTTCCATTCTAGCAATGTAAAGTTGAATGACCATCTCGCGCAAAAGCTCTTGTGAACAGAAACGTAACTTTTGTATGTTATATTTCATTATAGTGAATCTTATTATTTGTTTTGTGGTTGCTCGCCACATTGGGTCTTTGAAAATGTTAGTACGACGGATTCAGGGACAAATAACAGAGACCCTGTATCGTGTGGTCACGTTGTCAAAGGAAGGTTTTGTTTTTGGGAACAAATACCACAAAATGAACAATATTATCTTCCAGTTTCAATTGGAGGCTGCGCTGTGAAAATAAGAACACGATTTAACTCTTAACAAGAAACAAATATTTTCTTTATTTACTAATAAACACATTCTTAAATTAACCTTGTTTCATTATTTAAATAATTTTAACTTGACAGGCTACATGGGACATGGCATTGTTCATTTGGTCAGCTAATTTTACAATGCAAACAGATTACAATTTGTCTTCAAAATCAAATTTATATTGGTACAATCAATAACGACCAATTCAAACAGTGTCCTACAGTAATGACAACACTTTATCCACGCTCTCATGTGAGTTTGCTACAATAGTAATCAGTGGTATCACGAGCGGGGGCGGCTTGGTGTCCCACTGCAAAAATAATTACATTGACGTATGAGCAGGAGCACAATAGAAAAGGTAGTCCATGTTATGTTATGTTGTGATTTGTACCATGCACTGCTGCCTTTTTCATGGAGCGGTGCGGGACATGGACATCATACAGTGCTGTGTGCTCAGCGCTGGCCAGTCTTTGCGGCTGACCAGTGGCCATAAGGGGCCCCTATACATCCCAACCCTGTCCATTTAGGCAAGAGACTCGATTTTGTTAACAGAAATGTTGCTATTTTTTTACTGCCTCCATCCTAAAATAATTCTAACACCTATGCATTCAAATGGGAAAATGCAAATCTATCAATTGCTTGGAGAGACTCTCCCTCCCAACTGCTTGAAAATGTTGGCATGCATGGGCCCCACAGGCACCTCCTGCCTGCCTGCTTACTGTGGCATGGCTTTTTTTTGTTTCTGGGCATGTATGAAAAACTTTGTCATAGGTGCCCAAAAGGGAGGCCGTCGCACAGCAGTGGGGGTTGAGGGGGCTGCACTGTCTGCACCTGAGGTTCCGGTCTGGCAAGGTGGTGACGCATAACAATTTTTTTTTATAAACCAAGCATGGTGTGTGTTGTTGCTTGGCTAGAGTGCAGTTTGTGGCTGCCAGTTGAGCACTTTCTGTTACGCTCACCTGGTATCAACGGTGACGCCATCCAGCCGTAGGGACTCTGGTATCCTTCTCTGCAGTTCCCAGGTGTAACCAGCGGGGAAGTTCTGCCTGGAATACAGGTGGGCAATGTTCAAGACTGGGCAACTGGGGTAAGCAACCCCCCACCACCCTGTATGCTCGCAGCCCCTCTGGACCTCTCCTCACCTTGTTGTTAACTCAGGTGTGCTCTCCGTCCTGCCTTCTTGGCAGGGGCGCATTGTCCTTTGTGGGCGAATGCGATCTAGTTACTTCACTGATGCCGGCCCGTTTTGAGTCTTTCAGGTAGGTCTTATTGCTGTTGTATATTGTTGTTATTCTTGCATGCCTTTCTTGGTTTAAATAATGTCTTTTTCTCTTCCTTAGGTGCGCGGAGGTCCAATGTGATGCATTGGCTGAATTGGGTCTCGCCGGTAAATGATGGCGTGTTAAGAGCGCCTTGATGCGGTAAGTAGGCGCTATGCACAGCACTATGATGCCTTGCCTTTGCTAACCTGTTGTCTTTTCTTTCCCATAGATTGCGGTGCTCACCCAGTGTATGAAATCCCGAGGCGATGCTGGTCGAGGGGGGTCGACTTGCAAGGTAAGCTTTTCGGCACAATTCATTATGTTGTAAAAGTGTCTAATGTCTTGTTTCTTCCTTTTTTGCAGATCCGCCGATCCGGGAGACGCGCTAATCCTAGGATGCTGTTTGCAGGAGCTGTGGGCAGCTAACGATGAAATTACAGGTAAGCTGCTGCTGTTAATGATGTCCTTTTGTCTCTTTAGAGATGCTGTTCTTCCGAGGTTCGCAGGTACAGCTGAACACGATGAGCGTCACGTTGCAAGATTGCAAAGTAACGCGAAGCGTGTTATCCAAGTCGGGTGTGATTTAAATAGCTTCAAGAAAGTAGTCCAGGTAAAGTAGTTCCTATGCTACCACACCCAAAACAATATACTGCATAGCTTGGTTCCAAGGAGCCAAGCTATGTGGATGCCTCCATGTTGGCTGGCACTTGAAATAAAGTAGTTCCCTAAACACAAGTCTTTATTAAGTATGAGCCTGGCGCCAAAGGCGCCATGTCAGGCCCCAAGAGGGCCTAGGCAAAGGATGCCCAAGTTTGTTGGAGACCCGAGCCAAGACCCCTCCTGGCCCATGGGCTTGCCAGGGGGGTTTCTGGATGTGGGTCGTGACAGCATTCTCCCCCAAGGCCCCTCTCAAGGTGTTCCTTCTGTCCAGCCCAGGTTTAGGTGGAAGCTTTCGATTATATTTATTGATCAGACGTGGTGCATGAATGTTTTCACAGGGTTCCCAGGATCTATCTTGGGGTCCAATTCCTTTCCAATCAACTAGACAGTATAGCTTGCCTCTTGAATACTTGGACTCCAGGATGCCTCTGACTTCGAATTCTGGTTCTCTGTCAATAAGTATGGGTTTTGGTGGTGTCTCAATCCGTGTACCGGGCTGCATTGGTTTTAAAAGGGACACATGAAATACCGGATGGATTTGTAGGTTAGGTGGTAAATCTAGTTTGACGGCCGCTGGATTAATAATTGCCTTGATGGTGTAAGGCCCTGAGTACCTGGGTTGAAAGGTCCGGGTTCCCTTGATGGGTACAAATCTGGCGGCCAGCCAAACCTTGTCTCCTACCTGATAGTCAGGGGCTTTTTTCCGGTGTTGGTTGGCAAATTGCTTTTGCTTCTCTTTGGTGAGAATAAGATGTTCTTTGGCCTTTTTGAAAGCTTGAGTGATGTTGGTGTGAAGGGTTTTTACTGCTGGCATTTCCAAACTGGTTGGGATATCCAGTTCTGAGGTACGTGGGTGTCTACCATAAAGGGTATAAAAGGGTGTTTGTCCGGTACTGGAATGCAAGGAATTATTTTATGCGTACTCGGCTATCCATAGTAAGTGTTTCCAGTCTCTTTGTTCATGGTGCAACATGCACCGTAGGTATTGCTCGAGGGCTTGATTGGTCCTCTCGGTCTGACCGTCCATTTGGGGATGATGGATAGTGGATAGTCGGACGTCAATTTGCGCCATTGCATAACACTTTCTCCAGAAGTTGGAGACGAACTGGCTACCTTGATCGGAGATCAGGACTGATGGGAAGCCATGTAGTTTAACAATACCATCCAGGAACACTTTGGCTAAAGTGGATGCGCCAGGGAGGCCTTTGAGCGGAATAAAGTGTGCCATCTTTGAGAATAAGTCCACGACTACAACAATGGTGTTAAACCCTTGACTGGGAGGTAGGTCAGTGATGAAGTCGAGGGAAAGAGTGTGCCATGGAGTGGGAGGAATGTACAAAGGTTGCAGAAGACCGGATGGTTTTTGTTTTTGCGACTTATTTTGTACGCAAACTCCGCAGGATTGAATATATTGGATGACATCTTTACGCCAGGCAGGCCACCAGAAGTTCTGTTTTACCTTGGCTAGTGTCTTGGTGATTCCAGGGTGCCTTTCGATCAGAGAATCGTGATAACCTGAAATGATTTGTTGTTGTAAGTCCTTGGTGGGTACGTACAGACGATCCTTAAAAAAGGGTAAGTGATCTTTGATGGAATATTGTTCCCCCTGTGCTTGCCATGCAACGAAAGTATCTGGATTCATGGTTCATTGAATCTCGTTTCTCAGTTCTACTTGGGTTAAGGCCGTAGTGAGGCCCAAGAGTTTGTCTTCCGGTATGATGGGGACTGGGTATGGGGTCGTATATACTATATCAGTGCCTGTACGAGAGAGTGCGTCAGCTTTTCCATTCTTGACCCCTGGGCGAAATGTGATGACATAATCGTATTCAGCGAAGAAAAGGGCCCACCGCAATTGGCGTGAAGACTGGGCTTTAGCTGTTTTAGATATTGCAGGTTTTGGTGGTCCGTGATAACTGTAATGGTGTGTCTGGCCCGCAGAAGGTAGTGCCGCCAGGCTTTAAAGGCGGATTTGATCGCCAAGAGTTCTTTATCTTTGATGGCGTAATTAATCTCCGGAGGTGAGAAATTTTCGACCAGAAGGCCACTGGATGTAGCTGGCCGGTTTCTGGATCTCTTTGTGAGAGGACAGCTCCCATTGCTATACTGGAAGCGTTCGTTTCCACGATATAAGGAAGATCTCGGCGAGGATGTCGCAGGATTGGCGCGGAGGTGAACCTTTTCTTCAGTTCCTGAAAAGCTTTTTCTGCTTCTTTGGTCCAGGCAAATTTTTTGTAGTTTTTTCGTAGCAATACGGTGATCGGGTGTACGACCTGAGAGAAGTCTGGTATGAAGCGGCGATAGAAGTTTGCAAAGCCCAACATGCTTTGTACCCCTTTTACTGACGTTGGTGATGGCCATTTCAAAACGGTGTCTATTTTGTGCAGGTCCATTCTGATGCCTCCTGGAGTAAGAATAAAATCCAGAAACTCAACTTCGGTGACGTGAAAAAACACTTTTCAAGTTTTGCATATAAACAATGTTCACGGAGCTTGGTGAGGACTGAACGGACGTGCTTGATATGATCCTGTTTTGAGGTTGAGTACACTAGGTTATGATCTATGTACACTAGGGCGCAGACATAAATTAACTCGCTCAAAACGTCATTCATGAAATATTGAAATGCTGCGGGAGCGTTGCATAACCCAAAGGGCATGACTTGATATTTGTAAAAACCGTATTTGGTACGGAAAGCAGTTTTCCATTCGTCTCCGCTTCTGACCCGGACCAGGTGGTACACTCCTCGAAGGTCCAATTTGGTATAAATCTGGGCATCTTTGATCTGGTCCAGCACTTCAGGGATAAGTGGCAAGGGGTAACGGTTCTTCACAGTGATCTGGTTTAATGCGCGGTAGTCAATACAGGTTCTTAAGTCCCCTTCTTTTTTCGGTACGAAGAACAAAGACTGGCTGCAGGGGACTTTGATGGACGGATGAATCTGTTTGCAAGGTACTGGTCTAAATAAGACTTCAGATGAAGGTTTTCAGGTTACGTAAGAGCATAGATTCTACCGCAAGGGACTTGAGCACCTGGAACAAGGTCGATCTGACAGTCATAGGGCCTATGCGGTGGCAGCGTGTTTGCTTGGTCCTTCTGGAATACATCCTGGAAATCATGGTATTCCTCAGGCAAGGTATTAGTTACTCCCAGGGTTGATGCTGTCGCTCTGGGAGTCGTAGAGATACTGAAAGCAGGTTTCTGTTCTTGATAACCTCGGAAACCACTTCAAAAACAAAATAACCTCCATCTAATTCTCCATACAAAACAGACCAAGCGATCACAGCTCAAACCCCACCGACACCAACGAGGAACACGCAAACAAGCTACGAAACTTCCCAGAAATATCAGTTGAGGCTTTCGTCAAACTGGTGAACCAAAGCAATAAATCAGGCCCTCCTGAAGACCCTTGCCCCCCGGACATATACAAAACAATTCTCAAACAAGGAACCCCCATGGAATACCACAGGAACCTTCTTAACCTCTCAATCTCAACAGGTAAAGCACCACAGGCCTTCAAATCAGCCTACATCAAGCCGCCTCTCAAAGACACAACAGGAAATGTAAAGGACCTATCCAACTACAGACCCATATACAACATACCCTACATAGCCAAACTGCTAGAAACCTACGTCTACCAAATAACCCAAGATTTCATAGAAGAGCATTGCCTACTAGAACAGGCACAAGTTGGTTTCAGACCCATGAGAGGAACAGATTCAGCTCTCCTCTCAATATGGGACGACCTAAAAACAAACGCAGACTCTGACAACAGTACCGCCCTGATTCTCTTTGATCTGTCTGCAGCCTTCGACACTGTCAACCACCCCATCCTCGTAAAGAGATTAGGAGGACTAGGGATAACAGACACTGCCCTACTATGGATCAAATCCTTCCTAACAAACAGAACAGAAACAGTATGGATGAAACCTTTTAAATCCAAACCCAGAGACACCACGTGCGGAGTACCACAAGGATCATCCTTCTCACCGCTTCTATTCAACATCTACATGTACCTATTAATCAAACTCATCAAAAAACACGGCCTCACATGCTACAACTACGCCGACGATACTCAAATAATCTTCAACATACAAGATACCCGAGAAGAAAACACCCCACTAGAGAATTGTATCTGCAACATATTCAACTGGATGAACCTCAACCATCTCAAAATCAACCCAGGCAAAACAGAGATAATGATTGTTTCAAAAAAAGGAGGAGACATCAACTACATCCCCTGGCCAAGAGAGCTCGGCACCACACCAGAACCATCATCAACTGTAAAAAACCTAGGGGTCCTAATGGATAACAACCTGACTCTAGAGCCACAAGTAAACTCGGTAATCAAGAAATGTTTCTTCCTCCTGCGAGCAGCAAAAAGGATCCTACCGTTCCTGTCGTTCGCAAACAAAACACTTACCATCATCGCTCTGATCATGTCCAGAGTAGACTTGAACCCGGGAGGATAGCTCAGCTGCAGCGTGCGCGTCTTGGCAGCAAGACGACATGAAGCAACAACGTTCCATCCCCGGGTCCGCGCTTAGAAACCTCTGGTGTTTAAGCGCGTTATAAATACGTAACTAAGACAAAAAAAAAAAACACAATTACGCAACTAATTCCTGTAACAGCGCCTCGATGCCTGCGGGCTGTGTGAGCGCTATATAAATGTAAAAATAAAAAAAAAAAATAAAAAAAAAAAATATGCCATTAGCCTATACCTGGGCATGCCCGAACGACTCCTAAAAAAAACTGCAACGCATACAAAATGCAGCAGCCAGACTCCTCCTCAAGCTACCCAGAAGAGAACACATCACACCCGCGCTAAAAATACTACACTGGCTACCACTAAAACAGCGAATAAAGTTCAAGTCCATGTGCATCAGGCACAGAGCAATACACAAACAAGGCGCACAATTCCTAAGCGACAAACTACGCCTACATCAACCGACAAGAACACTAAGATCAAGCACCGACATACGCCTGGAACCAAAACCCTACAACAGGAAAAAACTCGGAGGATCCTCTTTCTCTCACCAGGCACCCAAAACCTGGAACAACCTACCTAAGAATATACGGAACACAACAAACCACCTAGCATTCAGGAAACTCCTCAAATCATGGCTCTTCGCAGCGTAACCACAATGGAGACGCACTAGAATGCGCAGACATTAAAACAACGATGAAAATAACTCCAACCTCGGCCTCTCTCAAATCGGACAAACACTCAAACCAAAGAACCAACCACTCGACAGAGCATAAGATATCATGGAAAATAGCCACTAAAGGAAGGCTCCAGAGACTGATCACATACTTAGACCCAGACGAAAGCCCTCTAGTGACTCCTTGCCCACTCGTAAGTACCGGTCGGACCATATCCAGACCGGTAGACGCATTTAGATAGAATTGTGAATATTAGCATGGCCACACTTAGATGGAGTTGTGGATATTGACCTGCGTCGCATCTGGATGGAACCTTGAATGTTGGCATGCCCGCATTTGGATAGAATTGTGAATCCTGCCTGCGTCGCATCTAGATAGGACCTTGAATGTTAGCATGCCCGCACTTAGGTGAAACTTGAAGTCAACATGCCCACACTTAGAATTGTGGAGAATTGGCCTACGTCGCGTCTGGATAGGATTAATTGAAGGATAACATGCCCGCGCCTAGATGAAACTTGAATGATAGCAGGTGCCACACTTAGAATCGTGAACATCAGCCTGCACCGCTTCCAGATTGTTAGGAATGTTAGCATGCCCACACCTAGACAGATTTCTAAACACTAGCCTGCGCCGCACCTAGAAAAGACTGTGAATGTAGGCATGCCCACATGTGAAGGCCAACAAGTGCCACACAAAACTGTGAATGTTAGCATGCTAAAGGTCATGTAACCCACTAACCAATATAAGCAGAAACTCTGCATACTTATCTCACTCAAACTCACACAAACATCTCTCGCACAACAAGCCGCATGCACTTCACAACACTGCAACAACACATAAGCCGGAGCAACAGCACACGCGGACCGACACCGATCCAATACCCGCACCAAAGCTCAGCACCCGGTGTACACCGAGTTGAAGCTGCCAACAGAACACCACTCCTCTCACTATCCTACTCCCTCTTCACCCTACTAACCAATCCCCCCCATATCATTTACAGATCCGCCAGAGCGGCTGGGGACCAATTCCATTGGTGATGGTGCGCGGTACAAATTCCTTTAACATTTAACATAATAATAGGCTGGGGAGCAGACAATGGGGAAGGTTAATTTCTTTGCCCGCCAGTCAATCAAAGGGTTGTGAGTGACTAACCATGGCATCCCTAGTATGAGCCAGAATGGAGGTGCCTTGATGAGATCGAACGAAATAAGTTCCCAATGTCCGTCCTGGCACAGAAAGGTTATCTCGGCTGTGCATTGGGTTACGGGTCCGGAAGCAATTTCTGTCCCATCCACCGTAGTCACCTTGTCTGTAGTCGGCTTGGAACATAGGGGAAGCCCCATCTCTGCAGCCAGGTCTTGATCTTTATAATTCCCAACAGCTCCACTGTCGATGTATGCTTCAACGGCATGCATTCTTGACGACCGTTGGTTATTAATTAAGATCATCAGTATTGCAAAGTGTAAAGTCGGTGGCTCTTTTCTCTCACTCTACAAACTGACCTCTACGTTTGCCGAGCTGGGTAGTTTTCTGACTTAGATTCCTTCTCTTCATCTTTTTCCGTGGCCCCGACGATTTTCCTTGGAGGTTTCACTGGGCAGTCCTTCAGGAAATGCCCTGGTTTTCCGCAATACAGACATAGTTGTTGTTTTCTCCTTTTATCTCGCTCTTGTTTTGTTAGTGGAGGTCGTACCCCTCCGATTTGCATGGGCTCCACAGTATTTTCTTGCACTCGAGTTACGTTGTCTCTAGATCGAACGTACACAGCCCGAGGGTCCATTTTGGAATGGTCTGTTTTTCGGTCTTGCAACCGGTGGTGTAGTTGTACGACCAAATCTATGAATTCAGAGCAGTCTCTAGGAGGATCAACCACTTGAGCTAGAACGTCTTTTAATTCGCCTCATAAGCCCCAATGAAACAACGTGGTTCTTTTGTTTTCAGGCCTCCTAGCTTCAGCAACCAATCTGTTGAAAGTAGCAATGTACGTTAACAAGTCTTGATTCCCCTGTCAGAGGGAAAGGAGTTCATTGTCCACTGCTTGTTCTCGGGTATGGCGAGCAAAATGTTTTTCCGTTTCCCTCTGAAATCCCCCAAAGTCATGTAATAAAGGATCATCATGGGTCACCAATGGTACCGACCAATCTGCTGCGCTACCACTCAGGTATGATAAAACAAAGGCTATCCGAGCTTGGTCATTTGGGAATGCTCCAGGTCTGGAAAGAAAGTGAAGGCGACACTGATTCATAAAAGCTGTGTATTTCTGTGGATCACCTGCAAATCTCCCCGGTGGAGCCAAAGGAACTGTTCCCGGTAACATGATTTGTACCGGAGTAGAGGTAGTGGATGGTATGGTAGGATTTTGCATCGTTGGGTTGTTTCCAGGTAGAGGTTAATTTCTTCAGTGTGCTCTTTAGTCACTAGCAAGTCTCTCCGGAGAGCCTTAATCTCTTGTTGTCTCCATGGCGCCCAGGCGGATTTGGTTTGACAGGATTCGCGTTCTGTTACGCTTACCTGGTATCCACGGGGACGCCACCCAGCCTTAGGGGCTCTGGTATCCTTCTCTGCAATTCCCAGGTGTGACCAGCGGGAAAAGTTCTGCCTGGAATACAGGTGGGCAATGTTCAAGACTGGGCAACTGGGGTAAGCAACCCCCCACCAGCCCGTATGGACCTGTCCTCACCTTGTTGTTAATTCAGGTGTGCTCTCCGTCCTGCCTTCTTGGCAGGGACGCGTTGTCCTTTGTGGGCAAATGCGATCTAGTTACTTCACTGATGCCGGCCAGTTTTGAGTCTTTCAGGTAGGTCTTATTGCTGTTGTATATTGTTGTTATTCTTGCATGCCTTTCTTGGTTTAAATAATGTCTTTTTCTCTTCTTTAGGTGCGCGGAAGTCCAATGTGATGCATTGGCTGAATTGGGTCTCGCCGGTAAATGATGGCGCATTAAGAGCGCCTTGATGCGGTAAGTAGACGCTATGCGCAGCACTATGATGCCTTGCCTTTGCTAACCTGTTGTCTTTTCTTTCCCATAGATTGCGGTGCTCACCCGGTGTATGAAATCCTGAGGCGATGCTGGTCGTGGGGCGACTTGCGAGGTAAGCTTTTCGGCACAATTCGTTATGTTGTAAAAGTGTCTAATGTCTTATTTCTTCCTTTTTTGCAGACCCGCCGGTCCGAGAGACGCGCTGATCCTAGGATGCTGTTCGCAGGAGCTGTGGGCAGTTAACGATGAAATCATAGGTAAGCTGCTGCTGTTAACAATGTCCTTTTGTCTCTTTACAGATGCTGTTCTTCCGAGGTTCACGGGTACAGCTGAACACGATGAGCGTCACGTTGCAGGATTGCACAGTAACGCGAAGCGTGTTATCCAAGTCGGGTGTGGTTTAAATAGCTTTAAGAAAGTAGTCCAGGTAAAGTAGTTCCTAGGCTACCACACCCAAAACACTATACCGCATAGCTTGGTTGTCTTCATGTTGGCTGGCACTTGAAATAAAGTAGTTCCCTAAACACAAGTCTTTATTAAGTATGAGCCTGGTGCCAAAGGCGCAAGGACTGGCCCCAAGAGGGGACCCGATGTCATAAATCACCAAAGTATCAACTGAAAAGGATACAGTAACCACAAAAGGATACAATTTGGCTTTTCCGGATCCTATCTTCACACGACTTGATTGTAGACAGGTCAAATTAGACCTTCCAAATGATACAACTCTCTGACTGAATAAAACAGGCAGAGAGATGGATCACTGGAAAGGGCGTGGGAATTGTGCAGGAAGTATGCCTAGAATAGATAAGTATCGTAAGACACTGTCCCAAGTTAAATACTAAGAAACACAGAATTGGGATTAATTCAGACACTGACCTTAAGGCTAAACTGAAGAATTCCAGGACAGTTTCTTGAAGAGTCCCAAGAGTTGAACAAACGAAAAGGAAGGGAAGATTAGTAAGGGAGACTTATCCCGAACGGCATGAGGCTCTCGCTAGATACCGGGTTGGTGCACCACAGGATAGCGTCCAATGTACTGTGCACATTCACCTTCCAATAGTTCATGAAATACTTCCTTTCCCACAAAGAACAAAATAAGAATCTCACCTGTTGACTGTCACAGGTACCAAAAGTTCGAAGTAGTTCAGAAAAACACGTGCAGGATTGCACGCGACAGCATACACGCAGCCAAGCCAGCCGCGCTTGTAGACAGCGTTTCCGCATGAAGAATTAGACACGCGAACAGGATTCACGCAGCCCTGGACAGCCGCGCTTGAAGACAGCGTTCGCGTGGAGATTTGGCACGCAAACTGGATTCACGCAGCTCAAGACAGCTGCGCTTACAGACAGCGTCCGCGTGGAGCGCGAACTGGATTCACGCAGCTCAGGACAGCCGCGCTAGCAGACAGCGTCCGCGTGGAGATTTGGCACGCGAACTGGATTCACGCAGCTCAGGACAGCCGCGCTTGCAGACAGCGTCCGCGTGGAGATTTGGCACGCGAACAGGATTCACGCAGCTCAGGACAGCCGCGTTTGCAGACAGCGTCCGCGTGGAGATTTGGCACGCGAACAGGATTGACGCAGCTCAGGACAGCCGCGCTTGCAGACAGCGTCCGCGTGGAGATTTGGCACGCGAACAGGATACACGCAACCCAGGAATTAGCGTGTGGAGGAAAACAAGCTCAAATTAGGCCAAAGAAGTTTGCTGAAAGGAATGCGAGAACGCAGGTCCGGAGTTCAGCTACAAACGCCAAAATTGACTTAATCAGAAGCAGCGAATGGAGTTTCCACGCTGCTTATGTACGCACTGCCGTGATAGACGTGACGGACCTAAGTCACGTGAAAATTAACGACGTGAAAAATGCAGATGTCGTTTTCCGGGCAATGTATCGAACAACCTCCATTTTGAGTAAAAAGGTCTACTGGTTCTATGCGCGTAACTCATCTTGTATGGAGAAGTTGTTCCTGGTCCAGAGGTATGTCCGGCAGGCATGACAGTGCCACCCCCCAAAGGAGCAGCTTCTCCCCTTTTCGAGTGGAATCGCCTTAATAAAGCAGGAGCATGAATGTTGGACAGAGGTTCCCAGGATCTATCCTCGGGACCATAACCTTTCCAATCTACCAGATAAAATGGTTTTCCAGACCGCAACCTCATGTCCAGAATGTCATGCACTTCATATTCGTCTGACCCTTTCATTGAAATAGCAACAGGCCGTATAGGTAATCTAGTAGCATCCGAACACAGTTTGATGAGCGATACGTGGAAAACGGGATGCACTCGCCACCGTTGTGGCAAAGCCAGACGGACAGCAGCCGGATTTATAACTTGGAGAACTTCATATGGCCCAATGTATTTAGGCAACAATTTCCTTTTGCCGGGTATTCTCAAGTTTTTAGTGGACAGCCATACCTTCATTCCTGCTTTGTAGACAGGTGCAGGAATTCTATGAGCGTCGGCATAGTACTTGTCTCGTTTTTCAGCTTGTTCCAATTGCTGCTCAACTTTCTTCTGTAGACTTTTAAGATCCCTAAAAGTACATCCTGCTGCAGGAGTATCCAAAGACAAACTGGAGTCAAAAGGAATGGAACGTGGGTGTTGCCCATACAAAGCATAGAAAGGTGAAGTACCTATAGCACTATGATAGGAATTGTTATAGGCGAACTCTGCTGCCGGCAGAACATTGAGCCAATCTGACTGAAACTGCAAGCACAAACATCGCAGATATTGTTCCATAGTGCTATTGACTCTCTGTCTGTCCATCCGTTTGAGGGTGATGAGCACTAGACAACCTGTCATCAATTAATAATGCCAAATTTAGTGCCTTCCAAAAACGTGACGCAAATTGTGATCCCCTGTCAGTGATGATCACTGAAGGTAGACCAAAAAACCGGAATATATGCCGGATGAATAGATCAGCCAGACCAGCAGCTGTTGGTACACCAATACAGGGAATGAAAAGCGCCAATTTTGTAAAGTAGTCCACCACCACCCATATGGTATCGTAGCCTTTATTTCTTGGAAGTTCAACCACAAAATCCATTGATATCATGTCCCATGGTTTTTTGGGAACTGGTAGAGACTGGAGTAAACCCACTGGTTTGCCAGGAGTAGTCTTGCATTGACTGCATACCGAACATGTTGAAACATAATTTATAACATCTTGTGTTATAGACGGCTACCAACACCATCTTTTCAATAGCTCTAGAGTCTTCTTCTGTCCAGGATGGGCGGCAATCAAAGAATCATGACCCCAACTGAGGGCTTTTTTCTGAATGGTATCAGTTGGTAGACAGAGTACTCCTTTTTTAAAAGGCAAACCATTGTATAAATCAATGTTCAATTCTTGGATCAATTGTGGATTTAGTTTCACCCACTCCTGTAAGTCGTTTTTTAGAGAAGGTTGTGCAGAACAACTACATATCACGTGATCTGCCAACAGCTTATTTTGTACCGATGATTCTTCTTTCACCTCTTCACCGATGCGAGACAAAGCATCAGATTTGACATGTTGTCTGGCAGGGCGATAAGTAATTTGAAAATCATATTGAGCAAAGAAAACATGCCATCTGGCCTGTCTAGCTGTGAGACATTTCATAGTTTTAAATGACTGAAGATTTCTATGATCGGAATACACCATCACCTGATGTTTGGCCCCAAGATGATGATGTCTCCACTCTCGGAAAGCATCTTTGATTGCAAGTAACTCACGCTCAGTGACAGTATAGTTCTGTTCATAAGGGGTAAGTTTCCGTGAGAAGAAAGCAACTGGATGCTCCTCCTTAGTTTCTGCACAAACCTGCGAGAGTACCTCTCCTGTAGCGACACTGGATGCGTCTGCTTCAACGATAAACTGACCATCCGGATCAGGATGCTGAAGTACAGGTGCAGTTGTAAATGCTTCTTTTAACTTCTCAAAGGAAGCTTGAGCATTCTGGTTCCAACAGAATGGAATTTTAGAGCTAGTTAAAGCTGTCAATAGGGCCACTGTTTTGGAGAAAGAACGAATAAATCTGCGATAAAAATTTGCAAATCCTAGAAATGACTGTAATGACTTGACATTGTGTGGGATAGGCCAATTCAATATAGCTTTCACTTTAGAATGACTCATTCGAACACCATGATTGGTAATGTCATAACCCAGAAACTCCACTTCTTGTGTATGAAAAACACATTTCTCGACTTTAACAAAAAGTTTATTCTCTCTAAGTCTTTGTAAGACAGCTGAGACGTGGTTAACATGTTCTGGAAAGGATGATGAATATATCAAAATGTCATCCAAGTAAATCACCACGAATTGATCCATCATATCTTTGAAGATATCGTTCATGAAGAACTGAAATGTGGCGGGAAAGTTACAAAGACCAAAAGGCATCACTAAATATTTGTAAAGGCCGTACCGCGTCTTAAAAGCAGTCTTCCATTCGTCTCCTTCACGAATGCGAACCAGATTGTAAGCGCCGCGCAAATCCAATTTAGAGAAATACTTGGAAGTTCCTAATTGGTCTAACAGGACATTAATCAATGGTAAAGGATACTGATTCTTTATGGTGATGTCATTAATAGCCCTGTAATCAATGCAAGGCCTTAGGTCTCCTTCCTTCTTTGGAACAAAGATTAAAGGAGAAGCAGCCGGCGATTGAGATGGCTGTATGAATCCCATATCCAGAGCTTTATCGATATATTCTTTCAAGACAGCATCTTCTTTGAGAGTCAAAGAATAAACTCGACCAGTAGGAATTTTAGCTCCAGGAATCAATTCAATTGGACAATCATATTGCCTATGTGGAGGAAGCTGTTCTGCCTGACCTTTGTCAAACACATCGGCAAAATCTGCATATTCACTTGGTATATGCGTACCTTTCTGATGTATCACATTGATAGCAGAGATTCCCTCAATAGAGGTCAACATATGTGATTTATTTGATACCACCTGGCTGGTAAAGCAATGTTCGTTACAAAAAACTGAAGGATATTGGATCAATCCCGTAACCCAGGCTATGGCGGGATTATGAAGAGTCAACCAATTAAGTCCAAGTATTATTTGGTATTGAGGAGCCGCAATGACATCGAAGACTATTTCCTCCGAATGACCATTTGATAAAGTCATCTGAATAGGTACAGTCTCCTGAGTTACCATACCGGAAATCAAGATTGATCCATCCACTGTATTAACAGTTTCAGGTTTGTTCTTGTCTATAAGGGGTATAGAACATTTCTTGGCATATGTGATATCAATGTAATTATTAGTGGCTCCCGAGTCAACCATAGCCTTGGAAGCCAAGTCTTGATCATTGAAACGTAACATCATCTCAACAGCTATCGGTGCATGAGCTGGAAATGTAATGGAGTCCGATGTAACACTCGACACAGGGACTCCTGCTACTGTCGAGTTTTGGCGTTTCCCGAAGGCTTATTTGGTCTTTTAGAACATGCCGCCAATAAATGCTCGGAGGAACCTCAATACATACATAAGTTATTTCTCTTTCGGTTTTCTCTTTCGGCTTTAGAAAACCGGCCTCTCACCGCGCCAATTTGCATTGGTTCAGGATCATTCGAAGAATGTGCCGGTTTATCAGAACAAACTGGTGCCGGAAGAAAAGGTTTTTTCTCTCCTTTGCGGGCATTTCTTCGGGCATCAATTTGTAAAATTAAATCAAGAAATTCTGAAAAACCTGTAGGAACCACTGGAACCGTGGACAAAGCGTCCTTGAGTTCTTCTGAAAGACCCTTGTAGAAAACAGCTGCCTTCTTGTCTTCCGGCCATCGGGTTTCGGCCGTTAATTGGTTAAATCGCGCAATGTAAGCCAACAGAGGTTGAGTACCTTGTTGTAAATTCAACAACTCCAGATCTGTGGCTTGAGTAGCATAGCGCATATCAAAGACTTTGTTCATAGCCGCCAGAAGATCATCGCAATCGTACAACAAGGGGCTATTTGACTCCAATAAAGGATTTGCCCAAGCAGCAGCTGTACCCCCCAAATGAGAAAGCACGAATGCTGCTTTAGTAGTAAGATCAGGAAATGAATTAGGCCGGCAAAGGAAATGAAGTCGGCACTGATTAACAAAGGTTCTATAGGTTTTAGGATCACCTGTGAACCTTTCCGGAGGAGCCAAGGGAAACTGTGTGGGCATAACCACTTAAAGAGTTTCCTGTGATAATGATGGTGTCGTAGTCCCAGATCCAGATGCAATGGCTGCTGGAATCTGTACTCCCTGAGGAGTGACATGCATGACATCTTGCATATCCTGTGCCGTAATCATTTCATTTCTCAAGTCAGAAATTAACTGAGTCAAAACAGTTATAGGATCCGTACCCTCCATGGCTTCTGATTCTGTCATAAATCACCAAAGTATCAACTGAATAGGATACAGTAACCACAAAAGGATACAATTTGGTAGGGCTTTTCCGGATCCTATCTTCACACGACTTGATTGTAGGCAGGTCAAATTAGACCTTCCAAATGATACAACTCTCTGACTGAATAAAACAGGCAGAGAGATGGATCACTGGAAAGGGCGTGGGAATTGTACAGGAAGTATGCCTAGAATAGATAAGTATCGTAAGACACTGTCCCAAGTTAAATACTAAGAAACACAGAATTGGGATTAATTCAGACACTGACCTTAAGGCTAAACTGAAGAATTCCAGGACAGTTTCTTGAAGAGTCCCAAGAGTTGAACAAACGACAAAGGAAGGGAAGATTAGTAAGGGAGACTTATCCCGAACGGCACGAGGCTCTCGCTAGATACCGGGTTGGTGCACCACAGGATAGCGTCCAATGTACTGTGCACATTCACCTTCCAATAGTTCATAAAATACTTCCTTTCCCACAAAGAACAAAATAAGAATCTCACCTGTTGACTGTCACAGGTACCAAAAGTTCGAAGTAGTTCAGAAAAACAAGTGCAGGATTGCACTCGACAGCATACACGCAGCCAAGCCAGCCACGCTTGTAGACAGCGTTTCCGCGTGAAGAATTAGACACGCGAACAGGATTCACGCAGCCCTGGACAGCCGCGCTTGAAGACAGCGTCCGCGTGAAGATTTGGCACGCGAACTGGATTCACGCAGCTCAAGACAGCCGCGCATGCAGACAGCGTCCGCATGGAGCGCGAACTGGATTCACGCAGCTCAGGACAGCCGCGCTAGCAGACAGCGTCCGCGTGGAGATTTGGCACGTGAACTGGATTCACGCAGCTCAGGACAGCCGCGCTTGCAGACAGCGTCCGCGTGGAGATTTGGCACGCAAACAGGATTCACGCAGCTCAGGACAGCCGCGTTTGCAGACAGCGTCCGCGTGGAGATTTGGCACGCGAACGGGATTCACGCAGCTCAGGACAGCCGCGCTTGCAGACAGCGTCCGCGTGGAGATTTGGCACGCGAACAGGATACACGCAACCCAGGAATTAGCGTGTGGAGGAAAACAAGCTCAAATTAGGCCAAAGAAGTTTGCTGAAAGGAATGCGAGAACGCAGGTCCGGAGTTCAGCTACAAACGCCAAAATTGACTTAATCAGAAGCAGCGAATGGAGTTTCCACGCTGCTTATGTACGCACTGCCGTGATAGACGTGACGGACCTAAGTCACGTGAAAATTAACGGCGTGAAAAATGCAGACGTCGTTTTCCGGGCAATGTATCGAACAACCTCCATTTTGAGTAAAAAGGTCTACTGGTTCTATGGGCGTAACTCATCTTGTATGGAGAAGTTGTTCCTGGTCCAGAGGTATGTCCGGCAGGCATGACACCCGAGCCAAGACCCCTCCTGGCCCATGGGCTTGCCACGGGGGTTTCTGGATGTGGGTCGTGACACTTTATTGCTGTGTCCTGATGGCTTCTCTTTTCGGCATCCTTTCCGGAACAACAGTGTTGCCATGTGTTCCTGCTCGGCCTGGCTGCCTGTTGAACGGTGGCCTGGAGCAGGACATTGACAGCATTGTGGCTGTATGCTCATGCTTTGCATGCCACATGCACAATGGGTGGCACAGTAGGAGCACGATTCGTGTCACACTCCAGGACGTTGACTGATGTACAGGCCCAATAAGGGGCAGAGCCAGATGCACAGCATGAGCACAGAGCGCCATGTTCCCCCTCCCTGTCGAATGTTGCAGGGATAGGGTACTGATTCAAGTCACCATATAAGGTTGCAGGAACAATTGTGTGCATGGTTATCATTAATTGGCCATGGTGCATTTGGTGGGAAAGGTAGCATGACGCAATTGCTAATGACGCAAGTGCCTTTTAGACCAGCTTACACTTCCACCATTGCTAAATGGACCAAGTGGATTTTATGGTGGAAGCAGGCATTGACATATCTATATTTGGTGTGCCTTCTACTAGGGGCGTGATCGGGTCAAATGCGTTTTCAGTGGGAGTGAGTCTAGAGGAGATTATCAAGACGGCGGATTAGTCTAGCGATATAACATTTAAGAAATTCTAATTGAGACCAATCATGGAAATGGCAAATGCAATGGTTAATAAGCTTTGACCTAAACTCTCCTGCGGTCATGCCATAGAACAAAGATTAACCAGACTAGAAAAGTGAAGGGAGTCTTTATTCTATTAAAGACACGTAGGCGAGCATTATCCCTCCTGGGCTGTTCATATATGCTAATGTAAATGTTACAGTTTTGGTGACTTTGTAAATTACATCCCTCCCTTATCCGATTTTAAATGTTCTGCTCGATTGATTGCAGGTGTGGAGCTGAAGCAGAATTCCTGAGAACCTTCAGACAAGAAGAGGGTTAAGCTTATTCATGAAGTTCAAATGTTGTAGCCAGTTCAGGATGTTATCAAGTTCGATGAGACCGAGTCTGTAGTCAAGAACGTGAAGAGGAGAGATGGCGTCAATAGTCAAAGAAAGAGTAAGGACTGAGCAGAGGGTCGAGCTTATAGGGCCATTGATAGGAGGGAGGAGCCTTGTGATGTCCTTAAAAGGACTTTTTTCGAAAGTGACTACTGAAACTCAGATGTTCATGTTTTACTGTTTGGTTGTAGTTCTTATAAAAAAATGTTTTGCTGCTGTGTGAGTTAGTAAAGAAAGTGAAGCATAATGCTCACCTCTGTGTCTTTAATAGAATCAAGACTCTGTGCTATTCTAGTCTGGGTAATCTTTATTGTGGCACAATATTGTGATGCCACAATATGTTCCTCTAGTGGCCTTTGATGACATCACAGAAAGGATTGTTGTGGTCAGAATCCTTGAATTGTGCATGCTTTCTGGAGGGCACTACAGTTCCAATGATGCTTTGGGCCTCCTGGAATCCAACAGTTGGATGGCTACGTTGGAGGGCCCTTTCCTCTTAAGCAGGGCCGGCTTTAGGCCCGGTTGACCTGGGGGAGTTGTCCGGGGCACCACATTAGCACCCTGCCATGCAGCTCGGAAAAGTCTCATGTGCTCTCCCAAGCTGGCATGGTGAGGGAAGGCGCCCTAGTGGAAGGAAATGCGCCCTGCTCTCACCAGCATGAGGGGCGCATTTGCTTTCTATAGGGCCCTGATGCTAAACCAGCATGGGTGTAGCCTGGTTTAGCATCAGCACCCAAAGATCTTTTTTTTAATTTATTCTTTATTGACAGAAAGTTTATTTCAAACCATGTCCCTCTCATTTTGTTTTAACGTTAATATACACAATCATATAAAAAAAGGAACAAATAACCAAAAGTCATACAAATAGAAAAGAAACCACTAGCTGAAGAATTTGCAAAGATAAAGGTCAATTAAAACAACAATTAGATCTCTCAAAACATCAAATGTAAAGAAAGAAGTACCAATAGGGTTATCTGATATCTTCGTTTGAAAATGTCATAAAAAAGCCTTTTCAAAGACATTTGCACTTTTAATAGTCCATCTTTAACCTGTCTTCACTTGCGGAAATATAGTTTCTAAGTATGCTGTCAGGGCAAATGTCATTTTGTTATTTTCTCCTTTGTATATATGCTCACACCAGTCAGATATACTCCTGGACAGTGTCGCCAATATTAGACATCCAAGATGTTTTAATCACTGGGATATGAGCTCCAGACATAATCGAGGCAGATGTTGAAGTGATGCTTTGCAAATTCTGCATTCATATAGCTTGTATTGGGATTTTTCCGATTCGGTCTGTATCCAGTCCCATAATTTTCTCTTTGCTGTGTCTGGATTTGTTTTGAAAGTTTCTAGTTCTATACGTTTCAGCAAGGATAGCCTGACAATGTTGGTACCACTGTTCCTGCACACAATCTATTTGATTTTGCTCCTTGCCAATAAACATCTAAAATTGAATTGGTTTATCATGTATAATGAATTTTCGGACTAGAGACAGAGACTTCCATGCAACCACTGAATACATTGAAACTAGCCCCAGCTCATGCCTTATTATGCTTATAGGCGTACATTTTAGCAGATTCAGGATTTTTCTCCAGAACATTCCTTCCAATACCGCCCATTCCTTCCATGTGAAGCAAAAGGTGGTTTCGGCTCCATACACAAAGATTAAAGATATCTCCTAGCGCCAGCATAGGAGCAGGGAGTTAATCACTCAAATACAGCGCTGCTACTAGGCACCTCCCCCCCCTACTGCCAGTAGGTTGGGGGGGGGCACCACATTTGTTTTTCTCACACTGGGTGCCGGCAGAGCTAAGGCCAGCCCTGCTCTGACGTCCATCTCCTGACAGCTGGGTGCAAGCACCAGGTTTTTGAATGTCGCACCACACCCACCTGAGTCACCTGCTTTGCAAGGTGCGTTAATTCTGAGTGGTGTGTTGGATATGTTTTTTGGGATTATACCTATTATTTCATGGTAATATTATAGTGGTAATATATTGTGGTAACTCATTGGGGTATTTCTATTGTGGTTAGACTATTTTCAAAATATTGCCTAGTAATTGTTTTACTACCAGGGTCACTAACCACAACACATTAGGGGACTTAATACACCCTGGGTAAATGATTTATGCTTCCCCGTGGAATCTTATGTACGATGCCACAATATGTCCTTGTGGCTGAGTTTCAAAATACGTTGATCATTTCACAACCAAATAGTTGTACTCCCACACAGACCTAGCACTTCTGAAAACTCAACTCACAAAGAAAAAACAATCTATCTTATGTTTTACCACATGTGGTAATGTGAATTACCGCCTGCAGTAAAATAGGCTTACCACCTGTTGGACCTCAGTCTATGTGCTAACAATAATTCAGATACATAATAAGAGTACAAATCCAATGTGTTTTTCTCTTTTGTTGCTTTATAAAATGTTAAAATCAAATAAAAATGTCCAACAGTTGCATTATGCTTACACTCGAACATGGATAAAATGCATTTCATTAGAGAGCTTGCACACATTGAATAGCTTTTCTAATAATAAGCTTCACTTACACATTTGTTGCTGGCTGGCCAGCGCACAGTCCAACGAAGAAACCTTGAATGTTTCTCTCACAATCCTTGGCAGTTAGAAGCCTGTTATCTTAACAAAAGCTCACTTCATAAATGGGAATCCACGTAAAATATAGATTGTGAATTACTTTAAAACAAACCTATTTCTATCACACAACCTGTAAGCATTTCTCACATATACTACATGCTCCTCAATTACTGCATAATCGCCTAAATCTGTTGGTGATATTTCTGACTCAGCTTAGAATGGAAATCTCCCTCAGCCTTCTCGCATTTCAGCCCAGACCGGGTCAACTATATAAAGGCTACTCCAACATCAAACGGCCCCCAGCACCGAAGTTTGTCTGCCTGCCAGCTGCCTGTCACCTCTCTCTGTGCCTGAAGATGTCTCTGAATGAACATTACCACTCACAGCCCTTTCTAATAGAATTCTCTGTCAATGAAGGAAAATACCTCCCCTTGCAGATCACTCCACTGAAACAGCACGTGATTTAATTGTTGGAGAGAAAAGATACATCTCTCCATGGATTTACTGCTTCACACTATGGCTTACTTTCAGTGAAACAGGTCTTTGAATTTTTATCACCAATCATAAACCCAGCCTGCACGTTTACTTTCCATTGAAAAAGAGCATCATGCATTTTCCAAATTTGCCTTCAGGTTATTTCCACATAGACTAATTTGCACTAAATGTTGTTAAGGTATTCAATTATGTTAAGTGGGGTTGGATAAGTATGTTAATATATATGTTAGTATAACGGTATTGAAACTCAGTCAATTGAAATATGAACCTGAAATAATATGCAATTTTTAAGCATGTGCCTTGTGCATTTCCAATCATGTGCCTTATGCATTTCTGAGACCCACATTCTTGTGTCCAAAACTGAGTTTCAGACCCTGATTCCCTATTGCAATTCAAACCCATGCTAACATGTGTATGCTAAAATTATGAGCTACATGTACATGCTAAAGTCCCCACTCCGGTTAGAGTGCGTTCCAACCCCAGATTGCAGTGCGCAAGCGGCGGCCATTATACTTGTAAATCATATTTTTTCAAGATTTGGTTTACCTCAAAGAATAAAGTCAGACCATGGAAGTCATTTTAATAGTACATTGTTGACCAAAATATGGCAGATTTTGGGTGTGAAAAGAAAGTTACACATTTCTTAGCAGCCCTCCTTTTCATGGGGAGTGGAATGGTGTAACAGATCAATAGTTGACATGTTGAAAAAGGTTGTAGCTGAAGCATGATCTAGTTGGGATTTGCGGCTTTCATTGGTACTAATGGCTATCAGGTCGACGCCGGCTAAATCAACAAATCTCAGCTATCATGAAATATTGACAGTAAGGAAAAGGGTTCTGCCACAAAACTTACTTTACAGAACAAATGAACAAGTACTTGTAAATGCACCACAATTCGTGAATATGTGGAAGAATTGAGAAAGCACTTGCAACATGCGCTTGCATTTGCACAGCAGGATTTGGAAAAGGCTGCTGACAGTGCATAGACATATTATGATATGATAGCATCTATGAAGGAATATGAAATAGGAGATCAGGCATACAAATGTCATTTTGGGAAAGGGAAACATAAAAACTCTAAATATCTTGCAGCATGGCAAGGGCCATATAGAATTGTTAATAAGGTTTCACCTTTTGGTCTACATAATTGCTAAAAAGGAGGGTGAATTAACAGTGGAACAGTTTGTCCATGTTAATCAGATAAAACCTGTTCACTCGAAACATGAAGTCAAGACTAAAGCAAGTTGAAACTAACAGAGTTAAACAAATATATAGAATTGCCATAGCAAATGGTTAGGTATAGATAATGTCAGTGCTCAAAAGTACAAAGGGGCTTCTGTCTGAAAATACCATGAGATTATTTTGTACTCATTGGGCCTCATTACGAGTCCAGCGGTAACCACGGCGGTAAAACCACCTGGTTACCGCCGGACTCGTATTACCATTCCGCCTCTGTGATTCCCGGAATTACTGGGGCATTACAACCCCGGTTTTCCGGGAATCACGGAGGCGGAATGGTGTTAATCCCCATTTCCATTGAGTCCTATAGGACTCAATGGAAATGGAATGGACTCAGTGTTAAACCCGCCAGGTCAGACCTGGCGGGAACATCACCTCCCGCCTGCAGGAGTTGTGATCGCCCGGCATGGAAACAACGGTGGCGGCGGGTTTACCGCCACCGTTGTTTCCATACCGGGCGATTTGTAATGAGGTCCAAAGTCTTGGTTGCATGGCATGTTACTTCTATAAATTGTGTTTGTGTGCATAATTAAATTTGGTTTCGGATGCTCCAGTGGAAATGGAAAATGAAAAGTTTGATGTGCTTGATACTTAAGGTGTCTTTTCTTTTTACTCTAGAGAAATAATTGTTTTCCTTGTCAGTGCAGGATTCTTGGACCGTTGGAGCCCTGGAGGATACCACTGGATTGGAGTCCCGTCAGCTGCTTTGCTCCGCGCGTTAATTCTGAGTGGTGCTGGAGCCAGGGGCTGCCTGGTCTGTCGGGAAGTTTGGTGCTCCGTTGGGATGCTGGCTTGCTCTCTCTGTGGATGGTCCACCAGGAGGGCTGCCCTTGTACTGTTCCGACACCCCTGGTGCAGACGTCAAAATTTCTAGTGATGAAACAGGGACCAACAAAAAAGGCGAAAAGATTTATTCCGGAGCCCCACTGGCTGTATCTGTCAGCGGATGCCTACAGCCATCGACTCTGTCACACTGGCTGGATAATTGGTTCTACATTCCAGACCGCACTACATAACAAGAGAACACTTGTGTATACGTGCGTTATAAATGCATGCCATATCACATCATGTCTCTCGGTTTCTTGTGATTTTGGATGTCCCCCCTGGAAAGGTACCTAGATTCCCGGCAAAAAAAATATAGGGCTTGATTCACCAAAGTATTTTATAATGACGCAATCCCAAAGGAAACGTTCTGTGAATCGGACCCATAATGTTCCAGTTTGTTATCGGATATGACTGTGCAGGAGTTTGTGCTTGCTCAGGTATCCTCCCTTATACAAAACCTCCAGGAGAACGCAGAGGCATCCTGCTGTTCTTTTGCAAATGGGTGCTTCCTTGTTTCTGTTTTACCACCCCCTATACCGTCCTCGGTTGGTTCCTAAATGCGGTCCACTTAGCGGGCGGCAGGGAAGAAAGTTTGCACTTTTGCCTAGCCGCTGCTCATGATCGGGCTCCCATGCACTGTAAGAGATGTTTCTTAGTAACAGGCTGCAGCATCTCATTGAATTCAGCTCACAGCTGTTCATAAATTCCCGGCAACGGCAATTTATATGGTGCTTTAGATTTGAGCACAGCATTCACGTCCGGGGAGGCCATGTTGTCAGAAACATGTAATAAGTGCACCTAGAAGAGGAAACTCATTTCTACTGAAAGGTCTGCCTGACCCTTCCCCCAGACACAGACTTCCTGGGCAGGCCTTCTGTTGTATGAAGACTATACAGAAACTATTTTGCAGGAATTGGCAAAGGTGGATACATTTCAATGTTATTATCGGACTAAGATGCAATCATTGGTCAGTGGTTGTGGGGAGGTCCCAACATGGGGGGAAAGGGGAGACTATGTCCTCCAGGATGGCAGAGCAGACTAATGCGCCTTAAAATCCAGTACCGCGTGTTAGTGTGATTTCAAGGGGTGGGGAAATCAACCCTTTAAAAGAGCAAAGCGTGCTACTAATCTGGATATAAAGGCCAGGCCTTACCCAATTTGTGCCTCACTGTCTTTTTTTAATTGCCTTTCAATTGCTGGGTGCAGTGATTCAAGAAGGAGCTTGTGTCCCTCTCCTGTAAGTAATACAAAAGCAGGCCCATGTGTTCTCAAACACTGCAAATGGCCAGTTAATACGGGCAGCCTCTGCGGTTAGGGTGGTGATAGCGGATTGTCAAAACCATTTATCGCGTACTTAAAAGCCAAATCAAAAGACTGATTTGATTCCATTACCATTTAGTGGGCTGGCCTGGTTTGGGGCAAAATGGAGGCCTCTTTCACAAAGTCCTGTGAACAAGGGAACATGATCCCCACAGGCCATAGTCAATCTCGTCCCATTTTAATTTCAAAGAAGATCTCGGGGGAGAATCTGGGGACAGAATCCTTTCTTGGATGTTGCAGAGTCTGGGTAGATGGGATTACCAGGGGTTGTTATGACAGTTTCCCGACAGAGCAAAAACAATGCTGATCAAAAGGTCCTTTCCTCATCCAAGACTTCTGTAGGGGGTTGTATTACTCAGTAATTTTCTAAATGAAAAGGGACCAAATCAGACCTCTGGGTCTTGGATGTGATCCGGTGTTGAGATGTAAATCGAATCTCTCCATATTCAGGACTTCTAAGAACTATGTCTACAAACAATCCAGTCAAGCAAGCAGCCTCCAAAAGGGACATCATAATCAGGTCAAGGTACTTTTTTTATCAACAAGATATGGCCCCAGTAAGAACTCCAGATACAACTTTGAAATGAGAGTATGTTACTACCTAATTTTATAAATTGGGATTTAAATGATTTTTAGGAAGTAGGAAAGTCATTCCCATTCCCAATATGGAATAACAATACATGTTAACTCTAAAACAGATATCTTTTTGTAATCCATACTTCTTTACAACTTGTAATTCATGCAAATATAAGGATTTATTATTACCTTAAAGTTCCTCTACAGATCAAACAGTATTATTAGTAAAGTTTCTTCCTGTTTCACTGATCAGTTGTTACCACCAATGTTGGCATATCTGCAGGGCTGTGTGATTGTAGAAGGAAATACTAGTATTTGTGGTTTTACATGTTTCGGGAGTATTTTTACTCCTAATATTTTTTGTTAGGAGAGTAAATGTGGCGGGTACGTCACCCATTGGCAGGCGTGACATTTCTTCATAAGGAGGGAGTCTAGGACTTCATGTGCCTAGATGACTTGTCATGTCCTTCCGGCGGGCCATACTGCAGGAGGCATTGCAGCAGGGATGATGCTAACGCGTTCCTCGCATACTTACATAAGGGCCATAGGAATGAGCCCACTTGCATAGCAACATACTTATCTGAAAGCCTTGGTGCGCCACGTGGCTTTCTGCTGCTGCATATTCACTGCAGCTGACATGTTGCAACAAAGGCGGCTGCTCCTGACATACGTGGTTGCTGTGCTTGAGCCCACCACGTTCTTCTTCCCCCACCTCTGCTCTGGCAGTTTATCCTGAGAGTGGGTGTGCACAAGACCTGGAAAGCACCATAAGTGATGCTCCAGTTTCCCTTCTCTCTAGCCTACCCTTAATCGAAGGCAGTTTCCCTCTGCTTTAGGACCCGTCCTCTGCCTCACCTTTTTCTCTGCCTCTATTCTCCCTTTCTGGTCAGTCCCAGCAGCGATGAGTCCTCCACGAAGAGTCTGGCCTGGGATTCTGTTCTGCTGTCCTTTTAGTGGTCCTGCCCACCAGAACTGCCCTGCTTGGTCGGTAAAGTGACATTGGTATCCACCAAACCTAGGGAAGGAGAGGGGGGGATAGCTTTCCACCCAGGTGCATGCCTAATGTTTTTTAAGTTCCCCCTGCCCAACTAACTTGCTGACCGTGCCCAACACCATCAAGGTCTTCCAACCAGCTTCTCATTCAACTAAAGAGAGATTGAACTGTCATTTAGCAAGAGTTAGGATACTGCAAAGCCCAGTATACCATTAATGCCCTAAGAATACAACATGGTCTTCACAGAAAGATAGACTGAACAACTGCTGAAGCACACCCATGATCCAGGGATAGATTGTTGATAGTCATGGGCAACGGAAGGTTTTAGGGGAAGCCCAGGTGGCATTTATACATATGTCAAGAAGAAAAGCTCCACTGCCCCGTGAGGAAGGGGGGAGCCTCCAACTGAGTAATCCAAGGAGATCATATCTTTAACCCAATGCTGATGGACAGGGAAAAGGCTTTGTCACCCTCCTTTGGGCCTATGAAAGTAACAGAGACTGAGAACATAAAGGAAACAGTTCTGTCCAGATAGGCAAGAATTGTCCCCTACGCATTCAATGGCTGCACTGTAGAGTCCTGATGCAGATCAGGAGAAAGGGCTGAGAGCACTATTTACCGGTGAAGGTGTAAGGTGAAAACCACTTTAGGATGGAAAGTAGAATCACAACACAAGGTGACTGCTTCTGGGAAGGTGGAGAAATAATGCAGAGATCAATGGAGGGCCCCTTTGTCACCTTTCCTCTGAGCCAAAGTGATGGCGATCAAGAAAGCAGTTTTCAGAAACAAGTGCTTTATGTCTGTGGGCTGAAGAGGCTCAAAAGGTGGACACGGCAGGGCTTGGAATACCAGGAAGACTTCCCAAGGAGGAGGGAGGGATTTCACCCAGGGGTGGGCAATGGCAAAATTATGCAGAAGCCTCGAGATGACAATGTTAGATTCCAAGATATCCATCCAAGGAGCCCACCAAGCCTGAATGGCCGCCCAGTGTGCTCTGAAGGAGGAAACGGATACCAAAATGAAAAACATCCAGAATATACCTTGCTCTGTCCAGAGACCCACAATCTAGAGGAAGGGGGGTTGTTCCTGTCATACCAGTTTGTAAAGGCACTCCAGTGCCTATCGTAGGACTAAAGAGTGGAGGGCTCCTTCGAATCCTGCACCACCATGGACAGGGGAGGCAAAAAAAAGCTGATGGTTCAGACCCTTCCTCTCAAGGACTAGGCTGCTATTACCAATTGCTGATCAGCATTAGGTCTTCTGCCAGGATCAATGGTAGGTCATTGGGTAGAAAAATGGCAAGAGCTGTTGCCAGGATAAAGAGGCAGGGAAATCTAGACTTCCAAGTCCAGTAAGGAGCCACCAGGAGAACCTGAACCCGGCTGACCCTAATCCCTCTTAGATTCCTGAGGATCAGGGAGATGGGAAGAAACATGAAGAGGAGGCCAGGGAATAGAGAAAACATACACTGCCCTGGCATCCTGCTCTCGACTCCTGGAGAAAAACCTGTAAAGCCATTGGTTGTGAGGGGAGTCAAATATGTCCACCTCCAGGAGTCTGAAGCACTGGACAGTGAACTGAAATGCTGATTGACTTCTCCCGTGATGAGGAGAACTTCCTGATGAGGCAATCTGCCAATGTGTTGAGGATTCCATTGATATGATTCGCCTCCACAGATAGAAGCTCCTCTCCAGCCAGGTACTCAGCTTGAGCGAGATGGCAACCCAGGAGCGAGATCCCATTCCCCCTTCATGGTTCGGGTGAGATACCCTTGTTGTGCTTTTTGACAGAATCTTCACAGGGTGAGAACAGTATGGGAGAAGAATACAAATGATTTCAAGTTCCCTCTAATTGCAGGAACATAGAGAGTCCCTAGGAGTCCACCAACTTTGCATAGTTAACCAGAAGAAGGCACCCATCCCAAGCGATGACACCAGTGGTGATCACTGCCGCTAAGTGAGGGTCAAAGGGAAACCCCATGAGAAGACTTACACGGTCAGGCCACCATTAAAAGGAGACCTCCACCTCCGGAGAGACCAGAATCAATCTTTTGAAGTCTGCTGAAGCCGGAGACCAAAGCCGTTAAAGTGCCATAAGAGCGACCAGATATGGAGTATCGTCAATAGTGTGACAAAGACTGGAGCTGCCATCAGACCCCGAACGCAAAGCCATCTCCTGGAAGAGTCTTTCTTCAGTTGGCATACCATCCCCACTTTCTGAATGATGCAGATTGCTCTGGTTTCTGGAAGGGGAACCAGACCAAGGTTGGTTTGGAAGTGGGCTCTGATGAATATGGGGTCCTCTTGTGGTTGATCAGGAAACCATGATTGGCACCACTGAGGTCCAAGGATATCCACCAATATCCCCTAATGTTATAAAAAAAACGATGATTCACCTAAGGGTCTCCATCTCCAATCTGAAATTGAACATGTCCTTGTTGGCCGTATTCAGGTCCTGGACCAGACTATACCCTGAGACACCTTTGGGACCAGGAAAATCCAAGAATTTCAATCATGACCGTAGCATGGCAGATGGACCAGGACAGACCACCCTCTTCTATCTCGTAACCTGAATTTCCTTCATGCAGGCTTTCTTTAGTGGATCCTGAAACCACAGGATGGTTAAAATGCCTGTGTCTGGAGGGTAAGACCTGAATTCTATTTTGTAGTCTACTTGCACAAACTACAACACCCATGAGTCTGTGACGGAAGTGTTGCCACATGCTGTTATGTGAGCCTTTTGTCCACCCCTTGTAGCTAATGGCAGGGAGCCTTGCCAGTCAGGAGTAAGATGTTTTGTGAGGGAAAAACAATCTGATGTTCTGGTGAGCCCGCTGACTGTTCTTGTAGGTTGGTCTACGTTCAACAGAAAACTGCTGGATTAGACTGGGTGGAGAATTTTAGATTACGCCAAGAGGACTGATTCTTCTGTTTTTTCCTGATAGTCCCCAAATGCTTCTCCTGTTTGTGGATTCCATGTACTGTAAGGGTGCAGAAGTAGACGCGGCACACAAAGGTGGCATGCTTTAGGCATACACTATTATTTAACAGAAACATAAGGAAGAACCCTATCTGTCCCTATAACTAAGGGGGGTTTCCCTGCCTCAAATAAAAGTAAGAATGATGTCGGGACATCCGTCAAAATCAAAATAGTCCACTGTCCTGTTTCCCAAACCCCATTTTTGTCCCTTGCTCTTAAAAAGAAAACTATAAAATGGTTTTAGGCAGTTCATAAATGATGGGGGAATATCCTCCTTCCCCTGGCCTTCACTAGGCCCTTCTATAAAGTTCCAGACAAGGGGAGAACAAGTCTCCCTTGCTCAGGCCTCAGGTGATTTCTTTACAGTTCCACAAAGGTAGGGGAATGCCTCCCTTCTCCAGACCATTCCTACGCACTCCTTCAATAATCTTAATGATGTCTTAGCGTTTACCAGAGGATATATCTTTCCTCCTCTGGTCTTCTCTTGACTTTTGCCAAAGGATAATGCTCTCCTCCCCATGTCTTCTCTGTATTTATTTAATTTATTTATTTCTAGAGTGCTGGCACATGGCCCTCAGGCATAGAAGCGGCAAGGACAAACTTCACATGAAACAAGAGTCACGCAACTAAGCAGTAGATCAGCAGAAGAGGATGGAGACCACTCATTCAAAGAGAATGGTCTTCAGTCTGTGCTTAAAGGTTAAGAGAGAAGGGTAAGATCTGAAGTCAGTGGGCAATGCATTCCACAGGCACGGGGCTTCCACAGGGAAACATCCCTCCGACAGAAGGCATAGTTTGTCCTATATGTAGAAGGCCAGAGTTGTTCAACCTCAAAGTACGTCTCGAGGAGAGCCATGGCAGCTGATTTGATGGGTAGGAAAGGCTTTTCCCATAAAGGCAGACATGAAAGATACACATGGTCCGAAATGTAATTTGTCTTCCGATTGGAAGCCAGTGCAGGGATCTCCTTGCTACGGATACATGATCAGTCTTGCGAAGACCCAGAGCCACCCGAACCGCGTTATTTTGAGTGACCTGAAGACGGGTGAGTACACCTCTGCCCAGGCCCTGCAGAAGACTGTAAGAGTAATCAAGGAGGGCTCTGAAGATGGCAAGGGTGGCACAAATGACTTAGTCAAGGAACAGTCGGAGTTGCACAAGGAGCATGATACAAGGCTGCTGATGTGCGCTGTCATACTCTGCTCTTGATCAATGACAACTCCAAGGGCCTTGACTTTAGGTAGAGTAGCCAGAGTACAATCTGTGACTTGAAAAGAACGGTAGACCAAATACAATTTACGAAGTTTGGGTGCAGTGCCAACAATCATGATCTCAGTTTTGGCATTGTTGGTGCCAAAACATTGTGCAACATCCAGGTGTCGATGTGATTATAGATGGTGTTCATTGCCATTGTATCCACCGTATGATTACTGGTGAGGGGAATGAGGCACTGAGTGTCATCGGCATAGTTTGTGTACATTATGCCCTCCAAGTCTAGCAGCTTCAAAAGAAGAAGAGTGAAAATATTGAACAGAGTAGGGGACACACAAGACCCCTGTGATGCTCCACATGTTAGCATATAACCCTCAGCCATAACATCTTCATTATGCACTCTGGCTGTCCGGTTTGACAGGAAGGAGTGAGCACAACTAGAAGCTTCACAAGAGAAAGCAGCATATTCTTGTAGTCTAGCAACCAGAATGGTATTGTCCACTAGATCGAACGCACCCGTCAGGTCCAGAAGCATCAGAAGAGCATTTTGACCTTTTTCAGTACTGTGAGCGTTTCTGAAACCTGACTGCTTTGGTCCTAATATGTTGTGATGGCTGAGGAAGTCTTGGATTTGGCGGTGGGTGACCTTATCCAAAATCTTCAGCAAGAAAGGAGCGTTTGTTTAACAGGGCAGTAGTTGCCAGCGAGGTATGGATCCAGCAAAGGGTTTTTCAGAAGGGGCAAACTCCATGCTTGTTTAATATCTGTAGGAACATGGCTCTCCATGAAAGAGAGGTTTACAAATTTGATAATAAGAGGGGTAAGAATAACTGCACAGGATTTAACAATGCAAGCCGGGCATATATCACCCTTACAGCCTTACAGTTTGTCGGATTAGTTCTCTCCAGGGTGTCCAAAATGTCTGCTTCAGCCACCACTGAAAAATTAAACATAGGCAGATGAGCAACCAGTCTTCAGTTTTTGCAGGAAGAGGTATTGTCTGTAAGAGTACTCCTATTGCTTGCAATATCGCTCTTGGTTTTTTCAGTGTTGTGCTTCATTGAGATCTGGATGTGAGTACACCAATTGGTGTCTTTGGTGATTGTAGTGATGGGAGGACGGGGGTTTTCCAACCCTCTCATTATCTTAAATAATTCCTTAGAATTCGATTCAGCCCCCTTGATTCTTTTGTCATGGGACACTCTTTTTGCAGCACAGATAGCAGTTTTGTGTGCCTTAACTGCACATGTATAACTGATTTTGTCATCTGGAGATGCAGTCTTCTTCCATCTTCTAAAAGACCTGTATTTCTGACATTTTAATTTATGTATTTCTGAAGAATAATAGATTTTTCACCAGTCTTTGTTTCACTGGGGCAAGGCTGTTGACAGTTAGGGACATCATATTGTCATATGCTGAGGCCAATTTCCCGTCTGAGTCATAGCATGAACGATTATCCAGAACAGGGGCAAAGAATGGCAGCATAGATTAAGGGGTGAGTTTGTGCAGATTACGGCAGGATACCTTAGAAGGCGGGTCTCTCTTTTTTTTGGGCGGCATAAGCCAGGCTAGCTGGAATTTTATGAGGAAGTGATCCAACCACGGGCATGGATTTTTACTTCATTGTCTAGCACTAACCCATGTGAAGCCACGCAATCCAGGATCATGCCTCCATTGTGCTTTGCTTGCTTGATATGCTGTAGAAAGTTAAGTCCCTCTAAGGTTAATTGAAAAGTTCTCGCCAGAGAATCCAGAGAGTCATTAAATCCCAGAATCAGATCTCCCGGGATAACCATTTCGATTGAGGTTTAAGTTGCAGAAATGGGTTAGGAATTCAGGCATATTATTGGGTGGGTGGTATATCAAAAAGATATTGAGAGTAATATGATAAATCAACAGTTTAGCATGCAGAGTCTCACAGTCAGAGATACTAATAATGTTAACTAGTCGGATGTTCAAGGATGCATTGAAAATTATGGCCACACCCCTACCCATCCCCGAAATACGGTCTACTCTTAGGATGTTGAAGTCCTGAGGAAGGGCCAGTGTCAAGGCAGAACCAGCTGCGGCATGCTGCCAGGACTCTGTGATAGCATAGATGCCAATATTGTGCTCTGTGATGAAGTCAGCTACTTCTGTCAAATGCTTGATCAAGGACCTTGTGTTCAGCAGCATGCATTGTAGTGGTTTACTCTGCTTTTCTCCTGAAAAGATATCAATCCTACCCTCAGGAGTAGCATCATGGGAGGTAGGAATGTGTCTTGCTCTGACCCAGAGGACACATTGTCAGGGGTAGGCAGGGTCTCGCCAGTCTTGACGTTAATATCAACAGGAGCTGAGTATTCAGCCCTCATTAATTTATAGCCTTTTAGGGGTCTTGAGCAGTTAGGGTCCTCTACATGATCATTCAGGGGGGAGGGAGCAGCGCCAACAAAAGTTGATAAAGTAATCAGATGACTCTTAGAAATGCAGTGTAGACAGTCATTGCCATTATTACGCTGCCAATGGGAAACACTTGTCATATTATTGTTAAATGTGGAGGCGAGGGGAGAAGAAACATCCACTTGCAGGGCAGGCACAGCTTCAATCGCCATGCTTTGACACATATCAGAGATAACAGCATGTGGATGGTTGAGGGGAGGCTTGTTGCTAAGAGGAACCAATGTATCGTTGTGTAATCAGCAGAGATAAGAGGGAGGGTCACAAAGGCTGGGGAATCCCGAGTGGTGGAGACACAGTTAGAGGCAGCAGGAAGTTTAAGGTTTTTGTTGACACCCATGCTTGGGGTTAATTAAAGTTTGATATATATTTCAAGTATCAGTGTTCTTTTGGACAACATCGTATTATCGGCCATCCCAAAGTCACTATGTAAAGTTAATAGCGTTCAAATGGAGCAGCACATATAAACAGGAATTCTTACCATGGAGACTTGAGAGACCCCAAGCCCAATGAGCCCGGACGAGAACCAGTGAAAACAAGCCTAGCTCAGGCGATGAGGTTAGCATGCTGCAAACGGAGCTAAAGGGCCGCAGGGATCTGGGAAATGTAGTTCTAGTGAACTTCTGGCATCAAATAGCAACGAGCAGCAGTTCTTAATTATTGCTCGAGGTGCTAAGCAGAAACCTTCAAATTATATGAAAGAATAATACTTCTCATTATGTGGGTCCCAGACTCCCGTCTCAGATTGATCATGTCTCTTAGTCAGGCCTGGTTCACTATCCTGCCAGGCATTGTCTTACATGTACAATTCTCCAACTCTCTCCACAAATGGGTCCCAGACCCTTGTCTCCCTTCATGGTTTCTTTGGGGTGATCCATCACCCAGTATATGTCTGTTTCATTAAGGCCTTTCTCACTAACCTGCCAGGCATTGTCTTGCATGTGCAACTTTGCAATTCTCTCAACATACAGGTTCCAAACCCTTGACACTTTTCTGGTTTCTTTGGGGTGCTCTCACCCAGTATGTCTCTGTTTTGTTTCTCTATTTGTCCCCACTGAGATGAGGAAGATGGATCCAGACTTCCTCCCAACCACAGCCTCGAGGGGTGTGCAGCTCTATCCCAGTTCCCCTCAGCGTAACTTCTGACTCGGGTGCGAGGGTTCCAGTCCTCATCGACACCGGAAAACTTCTCTGGCTTCCTCTTGGCTCTCGCTGACTGCTCTTGGCGTTTGGTGGCTCCGCCATGCTGGTTTCGTTCCACACATCGGTTGGCTTCCATTCTGCCACTGGACGTCGGGTTTCTCAAACTTCAGGTAACTTCAGGCTTCCTTCTCCAGGTATCCGGGTCTGCAGCACGTCCTCTCTGCACAGCCTCACGTCCCAGCTTGATGCTCCTCTGCAGCAGGGACGCTGAGTAAAGTTCTTCATCAGTTTTTATGGTTAGTTGGCTCTTGAATCTCAGATAGCGAGTTTGTTTGTCTCGGTACCATGTAGGGCTCTTCATTACCTTGATCTTCTTTGTGTCAGTACTTATGGAGCAATCCATTCCCATACTTTCCTCACTCTTCCTCATCAAAGTATTGTCTATCTTACAGACAGGGCTATTATGCATGAGGTAACTAACAGACAAAAGAGGAGACATAGAGGATGACAGTGTTTGGGCCCTCTCCGTGTTGTGTGGTGGATAATATAGGGCAGAATGACAGTTCTCCCTTGATAGTCTTCCTGCCTCCCGCAGAGTGGAGTCCCCTCCCATGGGATCCGCCTGCTGGGTACCACTGCCAGGGGGACTATCGGGTAGCTGCCTCACCTCCCTTGTCCCATGGGAAGGGTACCCCTCTGGGGAAGAAGTGACCACATCAAGGGATTTGTCACAATAATTTCTCCTCCAATTCCTCACCAAAGAGTTTGAAGCCCTGCTGTGAGATCCTTAGGGCAACATTGTTCTGTGAGTGCTCAGTCTGCCAGTCTCTGGAAGGAATATGTCTCCTGATTGCAATTGCCATTTTCAAGATGAGAGAGGCTGTCCTTACCCCATTGAAAGCCAAATTGGACAGGAATTCTACTTTGTAATGCATGGTGTCCAGAAGGGAAGAGCATTCATGGCCCTCCTCAATGAGGGCATAAGATCCTTGAAGTCTGTGAGTAGGGACTACACTGTGGATGAGGAGTACGTGGAGGCCGGAAGAGATGGGTGTGCCCATGCATAGCTCTTGTGAAGAGAAGCATTAACCTTCTTGTCAGTAGGGTCGCTCACTGCTGCTTCCTCGGGGGACATAGAAGGGCAACCCGAAGGGCTGGATAATAAAGAATCTGGTTCCAGACCATTAGATAAAAGCCTGTTAGTCTGCCTTTGGGGGATTTAATTTTCTATGAATCTAGGGTTGGCTATTCGGTCCACTACTTCCATTCCTGAAGAAACTTGTCCATGATATCAGCAATTACGGTTGGGCTTTTTAAATGGTTTTCTTGAATAGTCCTAGAGTAGGTCTGGGGTTGACAGTTGAGGCTTCCTCTTTCGAGAACGCATTCTGGAGTTGACATGTTGCAGCATTTTTCTCAAAGATTGCTGATCAAGGTACTTCCAGTTTGGGTTGTGTTTTCCTCTTTAGAGTGACAAGACGAAGAACCTGTATCTGATGAGGATGAGGAAGAATGAAGAGGCAAGCAAGCCTCTAATGTGGTGTTCCTTAGCGCTGCTCTAGTGAGTAACAGCTCTCTTAGGGTTCTCCCTGATTAGAGTTTTAAGCTTCTCACAGGAACTGCTCTTCCTCCTCCTAGATGCTGGAGGGGGAGAGATGGAGTCACTGGACAACGTGGGCTCCCTGTCCTTTCTAAGGTGCTTATAGGCACCATGTTGTACAGTCATCATGTTCACTGCAATAGAGGGCACTTCGGCCCTAAACTGAGAGAAAACATATTCATATATACCTAAACCACAAGCTTTATATAATCAAAACGGGGCAGGTATGTCATTTGGGAGTCACCAGGGGTCCCAGTCGGGACCGCTGGGGTCTCCCTTGCTACCCCTATATTATTCTTATTAAGAAAAATCACAGGGGTCGTGCAGCAAGCGAAAGGCAAGATAAGGAGCAATAATAACAATCTATTATATATATCTTAAAATCAGTCTAAAAGTCCATTTGACAATTCATCTAAAATATCGTTACACTTCAAATAAAGTTTTACCATAAAAATATAAAATTGAGATCATAATCTTCCATACATTTAAACCAAATTGAAAACATGTCTGCACAATCAAGTTTATTATATGATTTAACAAAACATTCCCTAATAGAATGTAAGCTCACACAGTGATCAATTAGATGTTCCAATGTTTCCAGTACATTATCGCCGCAAAGGCGGCACATTCGCTCAGATCTAGGTAGGCCTACCTTCGCACCTCTGATCTCTAACACATCACTAACATTACATTTTATAAGTAGATATTGTCTAATAATATTACTACTCGGATAGGCCATTATGTATTTGGGCTTACATACACACGCAGTTCTGTACTGGATGAAAGGACCACTATTAGTATTAGTGGATAAATGTACAAGAGTATTCTCATAACTGTAGATAGACAGTTTCTGATTAAGCTATCGTTTAGCCACATTCACCTGGCTAGAAACGAGACTACGCTCAAAACCTGCATACCACTTAGTGTGTAAGTGTCAAGATGACACATAGGAAAGAGTATCGACACTCTCCCCCGAACCACAGAAGCCGAATGGATTCAACCCTCCCACTGTGGTTGGCAAGGGGGCGTCTGACTGTCAAGAGCACAGGTAGCCACGTGGCAGCCAATGGGGGCAAGGGGGATTACGGAGATGTTGTGGCTATGGTGGGGGAGGTTAAGAAAACCAGAAAGAGGTGTAGGGAAAACATGTTTGGATAGGTAAGGGGAAGCACAGGGAAAAAATACATACACATACTAATAACCTGACATATTCCTGTAACCCTACTCCAGCCTGACCCCTACTGTGCTCTTCACCTCCTGTACCAAAACCTCTTTACAATAACACATACCTTACTTCCTATTGACCACATATTTTGGAAGGTCAAACATGTAGCATGAAACAAGAAGAGCATGGAAACATGACAACACTTAGCAAGAAAAATGAGAAAAACTGGGAGATTTTCCCAAATGAATATACAAACACATGGCTCCAGGGGCCAGCAAAAGCAAACATGACATGAACTTAAATCAGCTTCCCAGCCTTAACATGATTGTGCTTGAATTTGTTTGTGTGTATCTGACACGTGTTTGCAGAACACACGCGTCCGAGACTTAACTTAAATCACCTGCTCCCTCCAACTAAACAAGATGTTGGAAGTTCGTACTCCTTCCTCCTTCCTTACTTCGAACATAATGATTTTAACACACACAAGTTCCTATAATGGTTTGCAAAAAGAAATAACATGTTCCTCCTCCGAACGTAATGGTTTCACAATCACCATGTCCCACATTCACAGTGCAACGTATTTGCACAAACAAACATATTCCTCATTCAGGGCGTGGTAGAAAAACTTCTTTAGGCAGCCGAACACCAACCACAACACAAATACCATTATGCAAACAAACACTGTGCACTTGGCTTTTTGTCCGGGAGCACCACAGGCCTACTTGGACGAGAAGATCTTGCGTGTTGGGTGCAGGCACCCCGCTAGTCACCTCTGCATGGCCCAGAATCCTTTTCCTCGTACCCAGTCCTTCGGTGTGCTGTTGCTGCTCCCCTGGAATCCTCTCCTCACACCGTAACAGCCCGTGCGCACAAAATAATCTGCACTTGGCACGGGCGGACGGCAGCTAATAATCAGGCTGCAATTACTTTCAGCTGCCACACCACGCGAATGCGCCAAACTACAAGATTTACCCAGTTCTGCTGGGAAATGCAGTTCCAAAGGCTAATCCAGTTCTACACAGTCTTTCCCTCTGTCGCCTTCTTTTGGAATCCAACATCCGTTTCACCTCCTATTCCACTTGGCCCTCTTTCAGAATAGTTGGTGGTCGTTGCGTGGTCATCCCAGGAGGTGCATGTTACATTCATTCGTCCTGCTCCCCCCGATACTACTGCTCATCTAGCTCCCACACACCGTATCAGGCATTCCAGGCACTCTGCACTCGGCACCTGGACACAAATAATACGCAAAGCCAGAGGTTTGGGTGTAAAAGCTGTAATGTTAACACACACACACCAGGCTCTGGAGGGCTGCATCGACTCTGACCACTCCCAGGCCTGGCTCATCATTAAGTACAAATCGCAAGAACAGAGAGAGAGAGAGAGAGACATATTTCGTAACATCAGATTGTCTTTGTAAGGCAGGCTCTTATCGACCTTGGGACTTCAGCCTTCAGCTTCAGCGCCATGTACTTCTCGAAGAGGGGGGCTATGGATGCCCAGCTCTGAGGCCTGGATTGCATTCCACAGCTCAGCTGGTTGTGTTCTTGTTGCGCTTTGTGACATCTGCTTTCATGGCTGTTAGATGTTTAGGCCATTCGTTATGCCAGTCATTAGGCCAGTCGTCCTGCTTCAGATGTGATGTATCTCAAACCAAAAGAAAGTGCAGAATCAGAAATGTGCCAGGTAACAGTGCAGGTTTAAGCAAAGATACATGGAACACTGGATGTATTTTTAAAGTTTTTGGCAAATGCAATTTCATAGCCATGGATGACACGCACTGTATGATCTCGTAAGGCCCAATGAATCGAGGTGCAAACTTACGGGGACCCACCAGAGAAAGATTCAGAGTAGATAACCATACCCTATCTCCCACCTTGTACTTCGGAGCCTCCTGTCGTTTGTCAGCCTGTGCCTTGGGCGCAAATCTTTTGCTTGCTCCAAATTGGATCGTGCCTTCTGTCTGATATCGAGAAGCAACTGCTTGCGCACCTGAAAAACAGGAATCTGTTCCACCTCAGGCAATTTATTCGGGCTATCATGTCCTGCTCATGACCATACAAACATTCATTGGGTGCCATACCTAAGGATGCGGGCTCTGTGTTATTGTATGTAAATTTGGCCAGCCATAAGGCTTTCACCCAATATTCCATACCATCTCCCAAATAGCATTGCAGATATTGGTCTAGAGTCTGTTTAACTCTCTCCGTCTGGCCGTCAGTTTGAGGATGATAACTCGTAGACAGCACAGCTGATTCCCAACATCCGGCAGAAGGCATGCCAGAACCTCAAGCTGAATTGGGGTCCTCTGTCCGAAACAATGCTTCTAGGGAGACCATGCAACCTAACAATATGCTATAAATACAACCCTGCCAATTGACCTGACCCAGGAATTCCTACACATGGAATAAAATGAGCTTGTTTAGATAAGTAATCCACCACAACCCAAATCGTGTCATGCTGATTGTCTGGTGGAAGGTCCGTAAGGAAGTCCATGGAAATGTGTGTCCATGACCTCTCATGTGTCGGTAAAGGCTGTAACAAACCCATCTTTTTTAGCATGGTCCGCCTTGTTGCGCACACAGTTTTCACACCTCAGAATATAGGCAACAATATCCTTCCTCAAATCAGGCCACCAAAAGTACTTCTCCAACATGCTTTGGGTCTTGGTCCTACCGGAATGACCGGCTAAAGGAGACTTGTGACACCAGTACAAGGCTTTGTCTTGTAAATCCTTGGTAGGCAAAAATAACCGCCCTGCATGATAAGGCAGACCTTCCCATACAGTTCTTAACGGATGACTAGTCCCCCAATTTTGTAAGTCTTTTTGACTCAGCCTTTGCGCAATTATCCCAATAGATTCTCTGTAACTACCCCAATTACTTTCTCTGGGGGAATAATAGCTTTTACTTCTGTCACCCCATTTTCTAAATTCTACTGCCTTGTTTGTATACATAACTGCTGATCTCACCTGATCTAATAGTACCGAAATCAAAGGCAACGGAAATCTATTCTTAATGGTAACTTTGTTTAACGCACAGTAGTCAATGCACTTTCTCAGTGTCCCTTCCTTCTTAGGTACACAAAATAATGGTGAGGAAACAGGTGATGTATGTTGAGTGCCTAATGAACCCCTTTTCCAACATCTCATTCAGATATTCTCTCAAATGTTGATTTTCATTTTCAGTGAGTGCGTAAATCTGACTGCAGGGCAACTTAGCCCCTAGTTCTAACTCAATTACACAATCATAAGATCGATGATGAGGCCATCTCTCCGCCCCATCCTTATCAAATACCCTTGCAAAGTCCATGTACTGATGGGGTATTCCTGTCTTCACTGCCCCCACAACCTGTGGTACCTGGACCCTGTCTGCCAAAAAGGTGTTGGGCCCCATATCTTGCTGCATGTGTGCTTGACTTGGCCCTCAAAGCATACCTCTTGCTTCTCCCAACCAATCTTTGGATTATGCTGCACCAACTAAGGCATTGCCAGAATGAGACCGAACCTTGGAGCCGCTAATCTCCTCATGACCTGATGCACATGCCATTCGCAAAGGTTGAGTTTGTTGTCGAATGGGTCCTGAAGTTAGAGGCTCTAGTCATTCTACTGGGATGTTTATACCAAACCTGTGAGGCATTGTTTTATGTTTGCAGTGCTGGCCAGTCTGCTGTCTAACCCCAGACTACACCAGGTGCATCATTTCTGTGGCACCTTTAGCTGGAATGTGTTATCTAGACCAGGAGTAGATGGTTGTTCGTATCGTCACTGTACTGGGCTGCATACACTTTATCCTAGACTTCTAGCGCATTATTTCAGTTCCACTGTATGGGGCTACCCGCTGTGTATCGAGGTCGCCAGATTCAAGGTTTTCTACACATTTATGGGCTGTCTGCTGTTTAACCCAGACTATGTCCTGTTGCACTACATCCGCGGCACTGTTGAGCAGTTTCTCCTATAGTCCTGACGTGCGGTTTTGTAGGCACTGTACTGTCATAGCCACTGTATTTCCCAGCGCCTAGTTTCATTCTCGCAGGGGCCCTGTTGCGTTGAAGTGAGTGACATCCATGCTGATTATCAACTTTTCTGTTTTCTACAATTGTTATTTGTTTTATTTTTTATTTTTATTTATTTGCATTTATAAAGAGCACAACAGCCCTCGGGTACCACAGCGCTGTTACAGAAGGCTTACTTAGTTACATAAGTGCTTGCAGAAACATACATACATACATGTTGCCTAACCCCATGTTGCAGGTGGCGGGTTTTTTAGTTACATAAGTGCTCTCAAAGACATACAGTTTGCCTAGCCCCAGCAGCATTGTGTATCTATTTATTTGAATGTATAAAGCGCACTACAGCCCAGGGGCATCAAGGCACTGTTGCAAGAATATGACTTGGTTACAGAATTCTTTGCATGGTTACAGAATTTTTAGGCTTAGCTCGTGGTTACAATGAGCAGAGGCCTAGCTTTGTAAAGAATCAGGCATGTAAATACAGGAGATACAGCAGTTAAACAAACAGAAGTGTTTTGACAGCTTTTCTAAATGCTGTGTAAGAGTCAATGTTTCTGATGTGTCAAGGTTCCAGTTGGAAGCTGCAATGAAGGGAAAGCTGACTCCTCCTGCTCTCGCTCTGAGTGTTTTGGGATGGTGATCCTGTTTAGGTAGGACATTCTGGTAGGTCTTTCTGAGGAGGGTTTGGCGATCCTCTGCATACAAATGCATAAAGTCAGTATAGGTGGCACAAACATGTTGCCCAACCCCATGTTGCAGGGCGTCAGCAGCATACAAATGCATAAGGTCAATATAGGTGGAACAAAACATGTTGCCCAACCCCATGTTGCAGGGCAGCAGCAGCATACAAATGCATAAAGTCAATATAGGTGGCACAAAACATGTTGCCCAACCCCATGTTGCAGAGCGGCAGCAGCATACAAATGCATAAAGTCAGTATAGGTTGCGCAGACATGTTGCCCAACGCCATGTTGCAGGGTGGCAGCAGCATACAAATGCATAGAGACAGTTTTGTCGGGCATGGCTATGAGGAGAGGGCGAAGGAAGGGGAGAGAACAGGGGGAAAGGGGTGAGGGGCTCACATATCACACAGGCAACCACGGGAGTGTGGGGGACACATGCGGCACCTAGGTGACTATAGGGTGGTGGGGGGCACACGCAGCACACAGGTGACCATAGGAGGGTGGGGGGCACACGCAGCACACAGGCGACCATGGGCGGTGTGGGGGGCACATGCAGCACACAGGCGACTATGGGGGGATGTGGGGGGTACACGCAGCACACAGGCAACCATAAGGGGGTGTGGGGGGCACACTCAGCACACAGGTGACCATAGGGGGATGTGGGGGCACATGAAGCACACAGGCGACCATAGGGGGGTGGGGGCTCATATAGCAACAGATGTAGTAGGGATTTATATGCTATTTATGCCTCAGTATTTGCAGGGATGTTTAACCAATCAGGGTGAGGGGCCTTCAGAGGTGCCTCTCCCGGCATCACAGGCAGCCCAAAATGGGACACAAATGTGGCGGCCATCTTCATGTAGTAGCGAGGTCAGCATCAGCAAATTGATGGTCCGGCAGACTGTGTCCCACGATGATGAAGGGGACATCCTTCCTGGAAGCAGATCGAGGTTGTTCCGTGATTGTTTAACACATCAATGCCACAGATAACAAGTACTTTTGTATCCATTGATCTATAGATGTTGCATACACTAGCTGTAGCCTGCGTTAGAGACGTTACCCTGTTACAAGTACTGCATTATTTATGTTTTACAAATAGCCCCCACGTCGAATCTGGAAAATGAAATTCCCCAAATGTGTGATCGTGGACAAATCACAAACCCCTCTGTGACTTGATTCTTATATCTGGCTGAAATGAGAGTGCCTGGAAACACGAGTCTTATGCGCATCTGAAGGTCATGTGCCATCACTTCCTGTGATGTCACTTGGGGGCAGGGTCAAATTACATCACTTCCTGTGATGTCATCAGGGGGTCAATGGTTGTGTGATGTCACTTCCAGTACCCCTGGCATTTTGGTGAAATGCCATTGCAAAAAATCAAAATAAGTTTTAAGTGTTCTTGTCTAAGAGATGTGGTTTGTGATTATGTTATTATTGCTGTATATGTAGGTGGGAAACGTTTATGATAATATTTAGCTAAACAGTCACATCATCCGTAAAAGTGATCTGATTCAATCACAACAATGCCACTATACTGGTGCAAACATTTACTCGGACTCAAGAGTGGTATGGGAGAAGATTTGCTTTAATTAAGCTTTGGCCCATATCACATGATTATTTTCAATTTAATATACAAATTACATTTTGTTGATATGCTTTTATGATAACCCTTCCTTTTCAGCTAAAATGCATGGACTGAATCATATTAAGTGGCGATATTACATATATCATGTTTCTCTGTGAGCATTCACTTGCTGGCTGTATCTATTCGTATTACGTACAGTGCCAGATTTAAGGCAAATGGCCCCATGGGCAAGATTGACAGTGTCCTAGGTGGGCGGAGCCTAGGGTGGGAGGAGTTAATAGCTGTAACAAGTGTAGCATTGATGAACTTACTTTACAAATAAATGTTCCATGTATTGTAAGTTCTCTTTTCTACTATTCAAGTATTGTGTGTTTAGGAGTATAGATGGCTGGAAACAGCCTGGTAACCTCACCATGTCTTGCTGACATAGTGAGTTTGTCCAGGATCACACAGTTTGTCCAAGTGGAAAATCTGCTCTACTCTTCCATTTGCTCATCCCATCCAAAATCACATGTTCTCTTGTAACCCTTCGAAACTCTTCTGCTCTTCCATCTGTTCCATCGTCTCCTTCCATAAGCGGTCACTCCTTTCACCTTCCATTCTCCACTCTCTTCGTCACCCAGCTAGCCCCAACCCATCTCCCCTTCGATCAAATACTCTCATTACCTCACATTCACTCTCGCCTTCCCCACAAGTAAAACTGCCTTTGCTGCAGTATGAAAAATGGAAACTGTATCCGCAGACCCCTAACAGGAGCCTGAGAGGTGAATCCTAATTAATCAAACCCTACCTTTTATTCAACGTATATGCAAGAACTGAGCTTGAAAAAAATCAGTACAAACCCAAAGCAAAAAAGAAGCAAGACAAGTTGTCCCCTTTATATTTCATGCACTCCCCCTTCAAACTTCACGCCCACTCACTTTCTATCCACTCCCCCTTACCACCACTCCAGCACACCCCCACCATGTCTTGGCCTGACTGGGGAGAATCGAGGATGATGCCTCCACTCCTCTGTTATGAAGGACAGACCCCCCTCCAGAATACTGTAGCATGGAATGGGACATTTTGTGGATTAGTAAGTGGCATTTTGAAGCACACAATTGTATTTTTGAAGCATGTTTGCAGGGCGTCTGTGGTTACATTAAGGGTGTGAGGGTGTGCTAGTATGCTGGAGAGAGAGTGAATTTGCAATATTAATTGGAAATGTAACCAATATCTTCATGTTCGACATACACATTTGGAAAAAAAACTCTACTACTTTGTATGGTTAATATGAAGGGCCGCTTTTATTATATATGGAGCAAAACTAGTCTACTAAAACTTGAGTGGGCGGATTCCAAGATGGCCACCGGCACTGAGTAGCTGTGCCGACAGCGCTCCCTGGACCCATCCGTGTGTTAAGTGCCCACCACCCACTTCACGGACTCTGTTTTCCCTTCATAGGGACCCCCGCGGACTGGAGAAGAGAGGAGGGGGGTTAGCAGCGTGTGCAGCCCCGGGGTCGCTGCGCTCTGAGGCAGCGACGAGACCTGCGCGGCAAGGCAGAGCGGCTGTGCTCACAGCGGAGGGCCCGTACCGAGAGCGACAGGTGGAACGTGGAGAGGAGAGAGCCCGGGAGGTGCATCGCGGCCCCAACGGGGGTAGCCGCTGGCCCGACCTGTGGAGAGCGCGTCGCGGAGAGTGAGGGGAAGGAGAGACCTCCAGGCGCTTGGCAGTGGGGGGGTGTCGCACCCGTAGACGTCCTCCCTCTCTGGCAGATCCCTGGGCCGCGGAGCTCAGCGCCCCCTGGGTGAAGCTCTTCACGAACGAGGGCGGACTGCGTGGTCGAGGCCTGCTGCGGGCCAGGCGGCCGGGACCTTGAAATAGGGAGCCACGGAGCAGAGGCAGGGGCGAGCTCCGGTGCTAGGCCCCCGGGCGCTGTGAGGAGAGAGCCCGGTCTCTGAGGCCTCCCGCCCCACTGGCCGTGGCCGGGGGGCGGCCGGCGTTGGAGGAGCGATCTTCACCGCCCTGAGAAGAGCGATTGACTAGCAGCCCGCCCGGCTCCACCCGCTGGGTGGGCGAGTTGGAAGCTTGCTTCCCCACACCCCTTGGGGGGGAAGAGAGGTCCGGCGGATTTCAGCCTGCCTGCTGGGGACGCGCTAGGCGCGTGTGGTGGACTCCATCCCTACTTCAAGAGTCGCTGCATCTGACCTGGGCGGCCTGTGAGGATGCAGGCTGGCAGAGTCCCAGTGATAGCTGGCAGGTCCCCCGAATTTAAGGGACGGACTCATTCGGCGCAGACGGCCGCCAGGGACAGCGGATCCTGCAGCAGCAAGAGGTCAGTGAAGCGCACCTGGGCTGGGACGGGCCAGAGGAGGGGAGGCGGCCGGCATGACCACAAAACCTAAGGGAAGAAGGGAGAAGCACTCACAGGCCACAGGTGACAATACGAACACATTACAAGCCATGTGGTCAGCGCAAAACTCAAAGGAGAGATTCGCGCCCCCGGGGGACACGTCGGGAGAGGGGTCCGCACCAAGGCGTGCAGAGGAGGTGGCAAATATGCCCAGGCATGAGTTCATTGTTGAGCTACACACCTTGCAGGCCAACTTAGCTAAGACTTTTCAGGAGCAGTTTCAATTAATGCGCACTGACCTGAACGAAGCTGTAGGGGAGTTAAAGCAGGAGATGCGACAGCTGGGGGGAGAGGACCGATATCCTGGAGAAAGGTGTCCAAGAAATGGAAAAAGACAATGCAGCCAACAGCGAAGCCATAGAGAGGTTAGATGTGGCCACCAGACATCTCGAACTCCAAGTGGAAGACCTGGAAAACAGGTCCCGTAGAGTCAACATACGGGTTAAAATGCTGTCTGAGTCTGTGCTTGATAAGTCTCTAAAGGCAACTCTTCAAGGTATCTTTGCAGGCATTTTGGAAGAGGTTAGCCCGGAAGCGGTGGAGTTGGATCGTGTGCATAGAACTGGACCGTTACCTAAGGGTCAGACGGTGAGGCCAAGGGATGTACTGGCCGCATTTAATCGGTATGCTCAGACAGAGGCAGTGCTCAGAGCAGCGAGACAACGTGAACCAATTATCTTCGAGGGACGGCAGATCGCTCTCTTCCAGTATCTGGCAAGCACTACACTCCTAAAAAGGCGACAAATGGGCCCGGTGGTGAAGGTCCTCGATGAGAAAGCAATCCGATACAGGTGGACCTTTCCTTTCGGCTTGCTCTTCGATTGGGAGGGAGCCCAGAGACAAATTACTTCCCTCCAAGAAGGGGCTGCTCTCCTACGTGTTGAGCTGGAGGATCCCCCCCCCTGGGACAGGCCCTCCGGGCCCGAGTGATCGCTCGGGGTCCAGGCCCTGGGATTGGTCGACGGTACGAGAGAAGAGAAAAAGGAGACCCAGAGGAAACGATCGGCGGGGTAACGGAACACCCTGTGAAGTCAGAAGCGATTCTTGCAGGGGCAGTCTTGAGTGGACACATGCAGACAGAGATGGTGGGCCTCTTTAAAGTGTCTAAATTCTCAGGGGTTGCGGGGGGTGCAACCATGTTGGAAGCAGAAAGGGCGTTGATGCCCGTGGTTGGTGGGAGGAGAGGGCGGGGAGGTTTTAACCTTCAGGGGGGGAAGGGGGTGGGGAGGGGAGGATTTGCGGGAGTATGGGGGGTGGCGACAAGCAATGTTGAAAGGGAGATGGGGGGAGTCTTTCCCACTTCACGGCGTATTTACTCTACTGGGGTTTCCCTTAAGTGGCTAACACATAACGTGAGGGGGTTGAATACCCCTCTCAAACGGAAGAAGCTGGAGCACTTCACACAGAAGGAGAAGCCAGGTATTATGGGTCTCCAGGAGACGCATTTGCTCCATAAAGACCAGGGCAGGTTGAAATTACGAGGTTTTAATCAGATCTTGCACGCCTCGGCCTCCTGTAAGTCAAGGGGGGTGGCCCTGGCAATTAGGAACACAGTAGACTTTAAGCCCTGCAAGGTCCTCATGGATAAGGAAGGGAGGTATATTATAGCTAAGGGGAAATGTCAGGAGGTCCCATTGACGATAGCGGTAGTGTATGCTCCCAATACGGGACAGGAATTTTTTCTGCAACGGGTCTTGAAATTGTTGGAGGACCACTCGCGGGGTCAAATTGTTCTCTTGGGGGATCTTAACTCTGCTTGGGATAGGAGGAAAGATAGGACGGGAGGCAGTGAGAAAGGGGGCGGAGCCGTGATGTCAACGGACTTGAAGGAAAGAGTCAACAGGTTGGGGCTAAGGGATGCCTGGAGGGAATTAAGGGGGGACGAGGAGGGATACACTTTCTTGTCAGGCGTGTACGGTTCCCAGTCAAGAATCGACTACATATGGGTCTCGGTTGCTTTAATTGGAGCCATTCGGGAGGTGTGTACGGGGCCAATAGGGATTGCAGATCACAAAATAGTTTCTCTGGAGCTCGATGTGGGTCTGAGGAGAAAGGGGATATGGGGCTGGAAATTCCCAGGGGCCATCTTGAGAGACCCGGTGATCAGAAAAGGTGTTGAAGAAAAGATTCAGTTTTTCTTTGATACCAACAAGAAGGGTGACATGGGGGAGGACATAAGATGGGACGCCTTTAAGGCTACCCTTAGGGGGGAGTTGATAGCGTTATTTGCCCATCGGGAGAAACAACTGCAAGAGTTGGAATCGCAATTGGAAGCGGAAGTGGAGGCGGCTAGATGTGCGGCGGGGGGCACCCCTTCGAGGAGGGCAATGCGGTCCTACAGGAAAGCGATTGGGCAGTTGGAACTTCTGCGAACTAAGAGGGCGGAGGGTGCTTTATTATAGGTGCGACAGCAATATTACGCGAAGGCCAATAGAACTGGCTCCCTGCTGGCGCGATTGCTCAGAGGCAAGAGGACGAGAAATGCAATAACAGCCTTGAAGTTAGCCTCAGGGGACAGGGTCACAGATCATGAGGGAGTCCGGGAGGCCTTCGCTGAGTATTACGAATCGCTCTACTCCTCCCAGCATCCCCCAGACGACAGGCAGGAAGAGTTCCTCCAGAGGATCCAGTTAGCGGAGATTAGCTATGAGACGAGGGAAGCCCTAAATCAGGAAATCACAGAGGAGGAGGTGCGAGAGGTGATAAGAGCTCTCCCATCTGGCAAAGCGCAAGGTCTGGATGGCTATACGGCTACTTTTTACAAACTCTTTAGTATACAGCTGATCCCACACCTCACCTCGTTATTTAACTCTTTTCGTCTCACGGGTAGAATTTCCCCTTCCATGGAGGAGGCCAAGGTCACTTTAATTCTGAAACCTAAAAAAAACCCTGAGGAGAGGGCCTCATATCGCCCTATAGCTTTGATTAATCTTGACGCAAAAATCTACACTAATTCTGACCAACAGGCTTGACTCTATCCTCCCGGATCTGATCCACCCCGACCAGGATGGGTTTATTAGGGGCCGACAGACCGCGGACAACATCCGTAGAGTGGCCCACATTGTTGAAAAGGTGCAGAAAACGCACACTCCCACGGCCCTTGTGGCTTTAGAAGCCTGTCGTGATAAGCTGCTAGGCGCTTGCAGTAACCTGCACTTGCACTAACCCACTGAGCTATCTTGTATGTATTAGAGCCTATTCGAAGCGTGGAGGAAAATGCTGAAATCAACCAGGCCTCTCGAATTGGGTGAGCCTGCATGCTTGCAAGGGGTTAATTGCGAAGGCCTTTCCTGACGACGTAAAATATCTAGCATTTGCAAGAGGCTCTACGCAGCCCTTGGGAGCCAGGTACAGCTTTGCTCTTCTTCGCTCTGCGAGTCAGGTGCACTGATAAGGCAAGAATGTCAGATCTTCTCAAAACACAGTGCCCGAAGCCTGGGAGCCAAGACTGGCTGTTTCCAGTCTTGTAACTTTCCAAGCGAAAACATGTTTACTGCCTGGAAGGGTGAGCCTAGAAGCTTCTCGAAGAGCTGACACGTCATGATGATTGACGTGCAGCCCCTAATAAGAGAACTATATTTGGACCAGGGAAGGAGGGACACATCCTGGGCTGTTGGGGAAGACACACGTACCAAGAGGAACAGTGCCTGGACGACCAGCTGTGCACTATCTGGGCCGAGACTCCTAGCATCACACCCCCGCTCTGGTGTAGGACTGTGGGGGCTTGGCCAGTCCTCCCCTCCTCTCCCGAGGAGTGCCGGGCACCTGTAGCAGCGAGGGTCCTGGGTGTGATCTGATCGTACCTTCATCTACATTTTATTAGGAGAGTAAGACCAAATAATTGCATTTCATCTGTGATTGACAATTGGCATTATACAGCTTGCACTTTTCTATTTCCACCTTATTGTAAATTGCTGCTTAGTTCTCATTAGACACTGTAGATAATAAATGCAAGCATCATATATTCTGTGTGATTGGCTTTTTTCCAGACTGAGTTCATTGTGCGCCTTAAACCTTATTTGTGTGGAAAGGTAATTAGGAGTGATTTACTTTGCACAAAGGGCTGGATCCCAGGGGGGGTGCGGGTACTGTTTATCACTACATTTGGCGCTGTGAGCAGGGTTTACGAGCACAATGCCATTCTGGAAAAAACATGCAAAAGATGAATGCAATGGGGAAGATAGTGCACTCTGTCACATCCCAGGTTGGCCGGCATCAAATGTTTGGTCGGGTGTGGCAGATATTTTGCATCGGTACTCGGCACCGAGGGCATGGGACATGCTTGAAAATGATGTTTCCCCGGCGGTAATTAGTAAATGCTTGGAGAGTTTACCGCTTGAGAAATGCAGAAGGGAGCTAAAGGCAGCAGGAAACATAGGCTGGTTATTCCTGCAGACGCTTAGAAAGGTGCATGAGAATGAATTGCTTAAAGATGCGCAGATTCGCAAATTAACTGATGAGATTTCCCTGCTCCAGGAGCAACAAATCATTATGAGAGAGACCCTTGAGTCGTCCGTTATGCGGGCTGATCAGATGGAGGACAGGTGTGCCTCTTTAGCTGTGCGTGTAGCCACGCACAAGCGCAGACAGCGGCGGGGCAATCCGTCAAAGATAAGGATTCGCGCGCTAATTAGGAAAGATAACTGGGACCCAAATGTATGGTCGGGTGAAGTCAGTGACAGCGAAACTGAGCAAGCATATGACTGGAATTAATCTGTTAAAATCAGGCTTGCAGAGTTAGATTGTTCTGACGAAGAGGAGCCCGAATGTGCTCCAAAGAAATGTGTTTATCCAGCGCGGCCGTTAATCACTAACAAGTCAAAAGGCCAACCTGGCGGTGCAAATATTCAGAATACTAGGATTGTCCGCGATTATACACAGACAGAGCTTTTAGAGATTGCTAAGTTATTTAGACAGAGGCCAGGTGAAGCACTTCTTAGGTGGTACCTTTGCCTCTGGGACACGGGTGCCGATAGTATTTTCTTAACCCCAGAAGAACTGTTAAAGATGGGTTCACTCACTACTAATGTAATGTTGGGACAGATAGTGCGCGGTGCGCTGGGGCAGCAAGGCTCTCATTCCTTGTTTAATTGGCTTCAGACTGCCCTAATGACTTTGTATGGGAGTCCAATGTATATGGAAGAGAGTTGGGGCGGTTGGCAGTCACTAACTGAAGCAACAGTTCAGCTTAGAGAGATGGGTTTACAGTGTGCACTGTACAGTGCAAATTTTGCAGGGCCTGACATGGAGTTGTTTACAGCTGGCATGCGCGCACGTTTGTTAAGAAATGCACCGAGTCACATGAAGGGCGCATTGCTTTCATTGCTGGGTCCAGCGCAAGGCAAAGCCATTGGTGAAGTGGCACTTCTGTTAGGACAATTCGAAGGGCTGGATGTGCGTAAAGCAGCGCGCCTAGTGGCTGCAAATGATGATTCAGAGAATAAGCGTGGCAAAAATGTAAAGTCTAAAGAGAAAGCTGATACTGTTGAGATCACACGCAGACAAATGTGGGTGGACCTGCTAAAAGCGGGAATTCCAAGGGAAGAGATAGACGGTAAACCCACATCTGTGCTGCTTGAGAAATGGACGAAATTGAGAAAACAGGGATCGGGAAAAACTATGCCCTCTGCACCCTCTGAAGAAGAGGTGTTGAAGCCCAAAGTGCGAGCAAAAGGTTACCCTGATTTGGCAAAGGACAAGTGGGAGGTCCCAGACCCCATTTTTGATTGAAGGGCTGGCTCTGTCTTTGAGGTACGGTTAATAAGAGAACTAGTCCCAGAGACAGACGCCCTTTTGTGCCACTTACATTGTATTTGGATGAGAAAGTAAAACATGTCCTGGCTCTATTAGACACAGGAGCTGAGGTAACCATTCTGAATGGCAATCCCAGTAAATTATCTGGTCCCAGAGTTTTGGTCAATGGTTATGGGGGAGCAGAAACTGTTGCAAAAGCCTTTAATGTAAAAATGTCAATTGGCGAGGGATTGCCTTTCACAGCAAATGTTTTGATTGCAGATATACCGGAGTACATCCTTTGCATGGATGTGTTGTTGGGCAAAAGTGCGACTACAGATTTAGGTGAATTTGTTTTTGGCAATCGAAAAATCCATGTGAGAGTTGTTAACCCCGTTGTGGTTGGGCATGCCAAATGGTCCCCCTTGCATTTACCTCCTCCTGCTGAGCCAGTGTGCGTGAAACAGTACCGGTTGCCAGGAGGACATAAAGAGATTGGTGAAACTATTGAGTCATTTGTGAAAGCTGGCATAATGAGGCCGGCAGTCAGCCCATTCAACTCGCCGATCTGGCCTGTCTGCCGCCCAGATGGTGCGTGGCGTCTGACGATTGATTGCCGCATTTTGAACAAGAAGGTGCCGCCCTTCGCTGCGGCGGTGCCAGACATCATCACCCTGATTGAAAACCTTACGAGAGAAGTGGGTGAATGGCATGTGGTCCTTGACCTGGCCAATGCATTTTTCTCCATTGATATTGACACTGAATCACAAGACCAATTTGCTATCACTTGGGGAGACAGACAATTTACCTTTACTAAATTGCCCCAGGGGTATGTGCATAGTCCCACTCTGTGTCATGGATTGATTGCCAGAGACTTAAAGATGGTGCAGTTGGATGATGTATATATTGCTCATTACATTGATGACATCATGCTAACCAGTGCTGAGAAAGAACATGTAGAAAAAGCTACTGAAAAGTTGATCACACACATGCAAAATCGGGGGTGGGCCATAAATCCAAAAAAGGTACAGGGGCCTGCCCAAGAGGTGACATTTCTAGGTGCAATCTGGTCTGGGTCAGTTAAGAAAATTCTCGACCTGGTAATTGATATGGTTCAGCAGATGGCTCCACCAGCAGATAAAAAAGAGGCACAAAGATTCATTGAGTTAATGGGTTTTTGGAGAAATCACATACCTCATTTAAGCCTGATACTGAAACCCATTTACAAAGTCACCAGAAAGAAACATGACTTTACATGGGGCCTAGAGCAACAGACTTCCTTCCAACAGGCTAAAGACGCGTTGCAAAATTACATCACGCTTGGGCCCATGACAAGAACTGATCCTTTTGAACTGGAAATTCTTGTCTACAATGACGTGGCTGTGTGGAGCCTGTGGCAAAATCAAGGACAGAAAAGAGTGCTGCAAGTGTTCTGGTCAAGGAAGCTCACAGATCCTATGACAAGATACACTCCGCTTGAGAAACAAGTTGCTGCTGTATACTGGGCTCTAGTTGAGACTGAAAGAATCACAGGCGAGCAACCAATGACAATTTGCACAGAAATTCCGCTCATGGGCTGGGTGCGCGACACTGCTGCAAGCGGGAAAAGTGGCAGAGCACAAGACGCCACTCATGTCAAATGGAAATGGTATTTACAGCAACGTGCGAAAGCTGGCCGCACAGGGGTTTCCAGACTGCAAGAACAAATGCTGGAGGCAGTAGATCTGGAAGCGATGCCTGAACCAAACACCCCTGTGGCGTTGCCAGAATCTCCCTTCAAAGTTGCACCCGCCTATGATACATTGACAGAGGAAGAACAAAAGTCTGCATGGTTCACGGACGGCACCGCAAAGTATGACATAGGGCAAAGACACTGGCAAGCTGTTGCATTCCAGCCCCACCGAGAAACACTGCTAATGAGAGAAGGTGTGGGAGGATCAAGTCAATATGCTGAACTGCAGACGGTGGCCTCCGTGATTGAACAGGTGAAGGAAACAGAGACTCCATACATATACACAGACAGTTGGGCCACATATCAAGGCCTGACACATTGGGCACCGGCATGGAGAAGAGACGGCTGGCAGATCAAGAACACTCCGATCTGGGGAGGGCCAGACATCTGGGAAGAGATGTGGTGCAAAGGTGAGAGGTGCAAAATCTGCATTGGGCATGTCGATGCACACATGCCCCCGACACCTCGCTGGCTGCCCTGTTCAATAATGAAGTGGACCAAATGGCAAAGATTCGCCCAGTGACAACACCGCAAGAATCTGAGGTGCTGCAAGGGATGGCGGATTGGGCACACCAAACCTCAGGGCATCTAGGGCAAACAGGAAATTATCAATGGGCAAAAAAGAGACAATTGCCCATTACCATGGATCTAGCCAGACAAGCTGCCTCCCAATGTTCTGTGTGCTGCGAAGTGAAGTACTACCCTCTGGAGAGAAAGCCTCAAGGCCCTTTGAGAAGAGGTGAAAGAGCTGCTAGCGTATGGCAAGTTGACTTCATTGGCCCTTTACCACCCGAGAATGGAAAGCATTATGTGTTGACCATGGTAGACACATACTCTGGACTGCTATTAGCTTATCCAGCCGCCCATGCAGATCAACGGGCTACCTTGCAAGGCATGGAATACCTCATCAGACACTATGGCATCCCGGATGAAATCCAATCAGACCAAGGCAGCCATTTTGCTGGACACAATGTGCAAGACTGGGCACTAAAGCAAGGCATAAAATGGACACTGCACATCAGCCGGTACCCTGAATCCTCTGCTCTGGTGGAACGTAGCAATCGGCTGTTCAAGCAACAAATAAAGAAGCTGACTAAGACTCACACTCTCAAGGGTTGGTCCAAACATCTGGCACAAGCGCTGTTTGAACTGAACAATCGTCCACTGGGAAATCGCCAGACACCCTTTGTGAGACTGACAAATGAGAAAGTGGAATCTACAAAGACTCTTGTTGGGTTGAAATACCGACAAAGAAGCTAAGCTGCCTGTGCAAGCCACTGCTGGCAGCATTGGACTTGATCTATCTACCTGTGAAGATGATGTTATACCGGCGGGGCAAACCAAATCTATCTCGCTGGGTATTGGCATCAAATTGCCGGCTGGCACTTATGGACGCATTGCTGCACGATCCAGCCTGGCGAAACAAGGCATTGACATATTGGGAGGTGTGATTGATCCTGATTATAGAGGGACTGTTTCGGTACTTTTACATAATGCTGGTGCATCTGCAGTACCATTAACCAAATATGACCGAATTGCACAATTGATTTGTGAGCGAGCAGTTGTTCCCCTAGTGGTAGAGAGCAAGCAATCCCCAGACACTACATTGAGGGGGGAAGGAGGCTTCGGTAGCACAGGAAAAAAGGTGTGGGTGCACCATCCTAACAAAAAGCCTGAGGCTGGGGAAGTGTTAAGTCAAGGTGTTGGAAGTACTTATGTTGTACTTTTGCATAATTCTGACGTGCCTGTTTATATTCCCGCTACTAGGCTCACACCACGAACGTAGAGCAGTATGAAAGGGATGGGACTTGCCTTGCTGTGGGTGTTCCTGGCCTGCCAAGCCAACGCTTTCTCTGTAAAGAATGGGTTGATGCAAGACGCTACATGGACTCTGAGAATCGCATGCACTACACCTGATGCTCCAGTCCTGCGTGATAACTACAACCGCACCGTAACCTGTGAGGAAAGTGTTACAAATGAGTATCCACATGGAACTGCAAGAGTTCTAGATTGGCACATTGTCGGACACCTTTTGTCACTAACTCATATGACTGGTGCTTATGAAATCTTAGGCCCAAACGTTTCAGTGAATGGATCAAATAATTTGTTTGATGTTTCATGTTTCTTTTGCCCCAAGAACTGCAGCGAGTGTACTCGCCAAGATTTTCTGGACTATAACTTGACCAAATGCCTTTCATACAATTGTACGTTGAAACAGCCTCTACCAGATGGTAGTATGATGTTTGTATCAAAAACCAATATTGTATATGGTAGGCATCCCACTTGGAGGATGGTGTTTTTCAAATCACACAAAGTAGAAACTGTGAACATGCTAGATTTTCCAGTAGTAAGACAACATCTAAATTGCAGACATGTGATGCATGCTTCTATCGTTACAGAGGTACACTTAGACATAGATTTGTCACGGGGCAATGTTTCCTTAGTACTACCAAGCTGCTATAAATGGAGTAAATTTCTATGGCCCATCACCAAATTGCGCGTAGCTAGGGGGTTAGATTCATTGATTGCGGGTAAAGCGGGAGTGGGAACGAGGGCTTAAATGCTTTTGACATAGAAACTGTGCGCAACAAGTTAGCCACTATGGGTTCTGATGCCACGCCACTATAAAGCTTCTGGCCCAGTGGGGCCCATTGATAAGCCCTACCCTGCGCAACACTGCTACAAGCATTGGCAACCACTGGAAGTGGCAGAATTTCAGCTATGAAGACATTTTCTCTGCCATAGGGCAGGTCAACAAGACTGCTAAAGACACATGATGCATTCTATGGCAAACTTTGCTAAATCAGCAGGTGTTGGCTTTCCGCTCCGAATGGGGGCGACTATCTTCAACCCACTGGCACACAGAGCTACAGTTACCAGCAAACATATGGATTCAGCCGCTTGCTTTTGATTGCATGAATAACACATGCCATGCGTTAATGCAAGTTAGTAGGACCGCTTATGCTCTAGAAATATGGTGCCCTTTTATAGTATTGCTTCTGAAAATCAATGGTTCCTGGTGGGTTCCGCAAATACGAGGGGAATGGTTAGACAGCCAAAACGACACCATCCACAGTCACACCTGCATGCCCTGGGATCAGGGGTGGGTGTGTCCCCTAACTGGGAGGGTTCCGGACCCATGCATGTATCCCGTAGCAGGGGAGTGCACCTGGATGCAATACCACATTAATGGGACTGACATCTTCCAGATAGATCAGCATAAAGCTTGCGTAGTTACTAATCATTCCTTGCTTATTAACAATTATAAACTATTAGGGAATCCTCAAGTCTTTTGCGTAGATCAAGTTGTGACTATCTTAGACATTGTTACTCATACCTTATATTCTTTAACTCAGTGGTCTCACACTACTCTGCATGCTGAGCTCACGCATTTGCTTAACTGGACTCTATCCTATGGGGTGATTACCGCCCAGCTTCAAGCTATTGGACAGTTTGCCCAAACTGCTTGGAAAGATTTCCAGACGCTAGATACCTCGGTTATTTCTGCAGAGTACAAGCTGATAATAGACAGAAACCAATTAATCAAAACTGCTGACCATCTGCAATCAGTTACTACTCGCCACTGGTGGGATATATTCACTGGATGGTCTCCCTCCTCCACTAAGCTGCTTAATATAATACTGCACTCATTGCTGTGGTTGCTGATTTCCCTAATATTCATCCTTATCGTTTTCTTTGGGCTCTTGCGCAGAATGTCTTTCCTTTATACTAGAATGACTGCGCTAGAGAAACGCTTAATCGGCCTACAGCACACCGTACATGCTTCCAAATCGTGGAACTGAGTCAGCATTTTCAGGCCTCACTTCGAAAGGGGTGGAATGTCGTGATAAGCTACGAGGCGCTTGCAGTAACCTGCACTTGCACTAACCCACTGAGCTATCTTGTGTGTATTAGAGCCTATTCGAAGCGTGGAGGAAAATGCTGACATCAAGCAGGCCTCTCGAACTGGGTGAGCCTGCATGCTTGCAAGGGGTTAATTGCGAAGGCCTTTCCTGAAGACAGAAAACATCTAGCATTTGCAAGAGGCTCTATGCAGCCCTTGGGAGCCAGGCACAGCTTTGCTCGTCTTCGCTCTGCGAGTCAGGTGCACTGATAAGGCAAGAATGTCAGATCTTCGCAAAACACAGTGCCCGAAGCCTGGGAGCCAAGACTGGCTGTTTCCAGTCTTGTAACTTTCCAAGCGAAAACATGTTTACTGCCCGGAAGGGTGAGCCTAGAAGCTTCTCGAAGAGCTGATACGTCATGATGATTGATGTGCAGCCCCTAATAAGAGGACTATACTTGGACCAGGGAAGGAGGGACTCATCCTGGGCTGTTGGGGAAGACGCGCGTACCAAGAGGAACAGTGCCTGGACGACCAGCTGTGCACTATCTGGGCCGAGACTCCTAGCATCACATCCCCGCTCTGGTGTAGGACTGTGGGGGCTTGGCCAGTCCTCCCCTCCTCTCCCGAGGAGTGCCGGGCACCTGTAGCGGCGAGGGTCCTTGGTGTGATCTGATCGTACCTTCATCTACATTTTATTAGGAGCGTAAAACCAAATAATTGCATTTCATCTGTGATTGACAATTGGCATTATACAGCTTGCACTTTTCTATTTCCACCTTATTGTAAATTGCTGCTTAGTTCTCATTAGACACTGTAGATAATAAATGCAAGCATCATATATTCTGTGTGATTGGCTTTTTTCCAGACTGAGTTCATCGTGCGTCTTAAACCTTATTTGTGTGGGAAGGTAATTAGGAGTGATTTACTTTTCACAAAGGGCTAGATCCCAGGGGGGTGCGGGTACTGTTTATCACTACAAAGCCGAAAAGGCTTTTTACCACGTGGAGTGGTCATTCCTTTTCAGAGTAATGGAGAAGATGGGCTTTGGGGGTGGCTTTCTGTCAATGGTCAAGGCCAACTATCACGCGCCCTCTATTAGAGTGATGGTAAATGGGGTCGCCTCCAGAAAGATTCTCTTGAAGAGGGGGACAAAGCAGGGCTGCCCTCTCTCCCCAATATTGTTTGCGATCTATCTGGAGCTGTTGCTTCAAGCAATCTGGGAGATGGGTGAGATTCGGGTGTCCCATTTGGAGGGGAGCAACATAAGGTTGCAGCTTTTGCGGACGACATGCTGCTCATGCTCGCGGCCCCACGGGAATCATTGCAGGTGAGTATGGCACTATTAGAGACCTTTGGGGCAGCTTCAGGGCTAAATATTAATGCTAATAAATCAGAGGTGCTGAACTTAATGCTTGAGGGGGCAGAGAGGGAGAGCCTCAGAGCGAATACTAGCTTCCTGTGGAGCTCGAGTGGGATTCAGTACCTGGGTGTTAGGATTACAGCGACGTTGGCGGGTTGGTTCTCTGCAAATTTTCCTCTGCTCCTCAAAGCAATCAAGAGGGATTTCCAGCGATGGAGAGATTTAAGGGTGTCCTGGATAGGGCAGATAGCAGCGGTCAAAATGGTCACACTCCCGCGGCTTTTGTATCTTTTTCAGGCAGTCCTGCAGCCAGTACCGGCGAATTACTTTAGGGAGTGCCAAACTTTTGATGGCTCCTAAGAGCGAGGGTGGTCTTGCTTTGCCAGATTTTAGGCGGTATTACGAGGCAGCAAAGCTTCGACTCATCAGGGAATGGCTGAAGGGGGGAAGGGTCGTGGGACAAATTGTGGGTGCGGATGGACAGGGCCGTTGTGCATCGTATCTTAGCAGAAGTTCTGTGGCTCCCGAAACCCTCTAGGCCTCGGCACCTATACGAAAGCTCCATAACTAAATTAATGGCTGATATCTGGGACCGGTTGGCGAGCTCCGAGGGGACCACCACTTTCCCATCTCCCTTCACCCCCATATTTGGCAATGGAGACTTCTCACCGGGTATGAAGAGGGGAGATTTCATGAAGTGGAAGGAGGGCGGATTTCGGACATTATCCGATATGTTTGCTGGGGGGAATTGTTACCCTTTTATGATTGTAAGAGGCACTTTGCTGTCCAGGAAGGGGAGAGGCTAAGGTATGCGCAGATACGCCATTGTGTACTAAAACCAGGGGTCAAGAAGGTGGCCACAAGGTATCCGACATCCTTTGAAAAGTTCCTGCTCACCAACGATGGGGCGAGGGGCCTCATCTCCAACATTTATAAGATCTTGATTGGCTCGAGTGCGGGGGGACAATGGGCCTACATGCGGGAGTGGGAGCGGATCTTGGGGTACGAAATCAGCAGGAAGGAATGCGAGAGGCTGTGGAGAAGGATCCCTAAATTGGTCAAGGCCCCTCAGCTACAAGAGGCATGGTATGAAGATTCTGTTCGGGTGGCACTAGACCCCTGCCCTACTTCATAGGTTCTATCCTACACTGTCTGGGCTCTGCTGGAGGGGTGTGGGATGGTAGGCTCCGCAGAGCATATTTGGTGGAGTTGCCCAAGAATTGCATCGTTTTGGGGGGAAATACGGGAGACTCAGGAGCAGGCCTTCGGGCTGGAAGACAAAAGGACACCAGCGCAAATCCTCTTGGACGTCCGGGGGTGGTCTGGAGGCAGGGGAACCTAGAGGAAGGGAAAAGGCCAAAATGTATAATGACTCTTGCTGCAATGTTGTTAATAGCCCGAAGGTGGAAGGGCCCGGAGGTCCCTGCGATTCAACACTGGTTCCGAAAAATTTGGGAAATAGTGGCCTTGGAATGGGCAACATACCCCATGGACGATAAGATCCAGCGCTTTGCTGTGGATTGGGGGGAGTTATTGCATGTTCTCAGAGATTATTTTAAGGTGATGTGGTGCCCACAGCGATTGAGACTGCTGGATTTGCATTGACTGTAGACTCTTAGCCCGTTTTGAAGGTGGATAAAGGGATCATGCTCGTCGCGGGGGGTGAGGGGGTGAGGATGGGGCATGTTTATTTGTTATCTGGTAAAAATCAATAAAAAGAGTTTTCAACAAACAAAAACTTGAGTGGGCATTTTGTGGGAATAGTGTACACTGCCAACTGAATCTCTTTGAGCCTAGGCAAATCATTTAATCTCACTGTGCCTTACCTGCAAACACTTTGGTTAAATAGTGAAGCTGGTATTTGAGCCTATACTTGTCCAGGTATATTCCAAGCACAAGGTGGTATAAATATGTAATAATGTGTGGGTTTGAAGACCTAAAATAATACTCTGTTTTATACAGATCTTTTAAAAGAGTGCACAAGCCACATGGTAAACCAATCAGACAATATATACATCTTTGTAGAAACATGTTGATCAAAAATGTATGGGGAATTTTGTTTTGAATCCTAATTTACACAGACGGGCCCACTTCTTTTTGCACTTTGAGGTGAGAGAAGCAGAGGATGGGGCCCCGTGGGCATTAGTACCTCATCCGACTGTTAAATCTGCATCTGATCACGTAATGGGAACATGAGAGCTGCTTGGGAAAGCTTTGTACGAATGTCGCCTCTGGGGTCACGTTTTATGAACTGTCTAAGACTGTGGACTTGAGCATGGAGTCATGGAAATTTACTAGCATGTGTTATAAGGAAGATTACAATCTTGGTAGCCATTCAGAGGGACTTTTTGGGAAGGATTCAGGTTAGGAGATGAATAAATAAGAAACATCTAGGTTGATGAATGACTTGTGAACCTTCTAGAATGAACTATATGGAGGAATGTGGCTTCCTCCTGGGGACTGGACTGTGATTTTCTGTTCTTGAGGGTTCCTTCATGGGTTTCGGTTTTGGTCACAGGATCAAGATCTACAAAGCTGGAGGCCTGATGGGTGGGTTAGTTTGTTGCAGGATTGTTCCAGTAGAGTAAACCTGCAGTTTTGTTGATTGTCTTATAAGTCAATAAAGCTGCCCGTCTTTGCTACTATGTAGTATAAAGGTACAGGTTCAATAATGATCCTGGTTGTGCTGGTATATAAGGAGGAAACATTTATTATACTAAAAGAAGGGATTGTTTTCTCTTGTTCTGCTGCAAAGGGTAAATACTGACACAAAACCTGTATGTGTCCTCCCTAGTATCTTAGAATACTAGATCTGCCCCATAATGCACTGATTCAACACTTTCCTGATTGTAATACAATTATTGTATGACATTCCTTCTTTTGTGTTTCAACAGAAATAAAACAACAATCTCCTTGCTTTGCTTATATTCTCAAATACGGTAAATGATCATTTCTTGGTTTGTTGTTACTTAGTGTTAACTATTAAAACTTTGAATAATGATTTCACCAATTCACATTTCATTTCAAATTTTTATATCATATGTAGTAGTTGCCCAACAGGAATTCTTTTAAAGGCTTTATTAGATCCAAATGTCAAGTCTTAGGAGCATTTAATTAAATTTCATAACATAAATAACATCACACACATTATTTCAAACAATGAATTCCTGAATTTGAGTTTGTGTGTCACTGAGGTAAGATGCATTTTACCAATGAGGCATTGGGATATTCTCAGGAAGGACAATAAACATAATGATTTATTTAAAGAATACCCAGTTTTTGCATACCAATGTAGTAGTAACGTAAGGGACTCACTGATACATACAAATGTAACAAAAAGATTGATTAAGAGAGATACCAAGTGACAGAAACTTTCCCATGTTTACTTTGTAATAATGTGACAAAAGGAAATGTGGTATGCCATCTGAGAACTGCTAGGAAATGTATTTTGAAACATTTTGCAACTTGTGATTCCAAAGACATTAGGCCTCATTCTAAGTGTGGTGGTCTGGAAATAAGGGTACTAGTCACACTGCACCAGCACCCTTTCTGGTCCGCCACACTCCAACTCTGCCTTCTGGGGCCGTTGCTCCCGGTAGGTCTGACCTGCCAGACGCAATGCCCGCGATGGCAGAGTTTCACGGAAGCACCGGCACCGTTAACAACAGTGCCAGTGCTTCCGTGAACCCATTCCCCTGGAGTACTACGGGACTCCACGGGAATGGGGACTTCCCGAATCCGCCACGTGATATCCCGGGCCACCAGGACTTGTACTGTCTCAGTGGCAATGGGATATCAGGCGACGGATTTGGTGTTACGAGGACGGCAGCAACCCACCGGTAGCACCGGTGGGTTACTGCCGTCCTCGTAATGGGGCCCATTGTGTACTGCATAAGATGTCCATATGGGATTTACTATGTTGTATAAACAAGCAGACAAGCTAAGACGAGATGAAATGAGCATAAGTCTAATGTGAGAACGAACAACGCACAGCCATCATTTACAAGACACTTTAAAGAGCTATGACACAATATTACACAAATGAGATTTCAGCTTTTTAAGTACCAAGACGATCTACATGGACAAAGAAAATGTTCGGAAATGGAAAGAGACATTGTGGATTTATATGCTGGATTCATTACCACTAGGAGGAATGAACGAAGAACAGGACTTTACATCCTTTATATAATGTTACATCTAATTCCAGAAGCAACCAACATGTGTTGACAAATTGGATTTCACATGAATGTTGATTATGTATTGCATCTCTCTATAGCCCAAATGAAATGACTAACACACAGTATATAGGTTCTATGGATCACCTGACTACAAAAGGTCTTAGATGAAAAAAATGTATTTGACTAGGGAAGTGATAACAAGATTCACTTGAATACTTAGTAACTACATACTGGATCTTTTGAAATGTGAGGCTCTAGTTGGGTTGAATATAGGACATACTGATGATAGTTATTTATCTTTTTGTTTGGTCAGGATTATGTCATGTTAATTATGTCACATAGATTGTGACAAGACTGCAGGAAAGTCAGCAGCATTGTGCACAATAGTTTGAACTATGTTAGTAAGGATTAATTGTTATGTCCTTCAAAGTGATGAAATTGAGGTGTAACTCTTAAAATAGATTCACAGCACTATTTAAAAGCGTTACATTAAGCACATCGTTTCTTATGAGATAAGGCATGAATTTAACATAATGTTTGCTTTTTGTCATGAACCATATTTTGAAGTCATGTTTAGGATGCCAGTTACAGCTGTGTTTCATTTACAAACCCTGAGGTCTCTGAAAGTGGGTTTGATGATTCTCTGTCACTACTGAAGCAAGTAATGTGTTATGTAATTGTGATTAAACCTTGAAATGTTTGTCTGACAGAATGATAATAAGTTATAATAGGGTTCTGTTTTCTTTGCATTTCTTTTTATTTTCTTGTTTTGTTTATATCCTCCACAGTGGACCATTGGGTCTAGTAAACCTTGGATACATCCATACACAAAATCAAGTAGAACTTTGTTTTTTCATTATGATTTTACTTCACAACATGTAAATAAGATCGCCTTTATAATGATGCAATATTTTGGAAGGAGAAAGCTACAGTAAGATCGACAGTTGCTCTCCATTTCTGTTTGCTTAATACCCGTTCGTTGGTAGCTCACACTATTGAGTGCCATGACCTGGTGGTAAATTCCCAGCCGGATCTCCTGTTTTTGACAGAGACGTGGCTTTGCCAGACACCAGGCCCCTCTATTATTCAGGCTCTTCCCCCTAAATATGAGCTTGTCCATGTTGATCATACTTCGGTCTTCCCTGTTGGCGGAGTAGCCATTATGCTTAAGGCCAAATATAAAATTTCCTGTACTGTGCCAGATCACTCTCTTAACATGGGGTGTATTTTGGCTCGTATTTCTCTGTCCCCCCCACCTCGATGCTAACCATTCTGTAAGTCTATCGACCTCCTGGTACTGATAGCTCTTTTTGTGTGGATTTCCCTGCTTTTGCACTGCGGCTCCAGCTTAAACACTCTAATTTGCTGATTGTTGGAGACTTTAATCTCCCAGTTAATACAACAAATGCACGTCAGGTAGCAAATTTCCTGGCTCCCATGTCTGACCTTGGTCTTCCTCAGCTAATCTCAGATCTTACTCACTGGGGTCATTCCGAGTATTGAGGTAACCATGCCCCTATTAGCGGCATGGCTACTCCCATACCGGGTACCGGTTCCTTGAATGAGGAATTACCGGGCCATTCCGACCTTGTCGGGCGCGGTAATTCCTTATTCAAGGAACCCATCCCCATTCGAGCCCCTATAGGGCTCAATGGGAATGGGGAGGATGCTAACAACGGGCCCGTTGTTAGCAACCTGGTCTGCAGGACCGTAATGGGGCGGTAAGGGGTTGACGGCTCCGGCACCTTTACCGTCGTCGTTAACCCCTTACCGCCAAGGTCGTAATGACCTCCATTGACTTGGAAATATTTTGGACTTTGTCTGTGCTCCTAGGCTCTCTACTACTGTCTCTCCCCTAGCCCAGTATTATGGTCAGACCATTTTTTGGTACCTTTTTCCATTCTCCATCTGGATCCCATTCTACCTGTGGCCAAACTCGACATTCCTAAACGTAGCTGGTGTAGCGTTTAAAATCATGAGCTAGTGGTCTCTCTTCGGTCACAGTATGTTCAGGATTTCCCCTGATCCTTGACAACATTGGATGCCTTTTTTACTGTAGCTGCTGACCTGTTAGCCCCCCATGGGCTCTGTAAACAAAAAAAGTCACCCTTCTGAGCCCTGGTTCTCTGATGAACTTAGGGCCTGTAAACTGTTATGCAGGCAAGCAGAGAAGAAGTGGTGAGCTAATTATTCTCTTGAGGACAAAGCCGCCTTATGCCGCACTATGATAGCCTATCAGAGGGCTATCATATCTGCGAAAAAATCCTTCTTTAGTTGGATGGTGGAGAATGCCGTCAATCAACCTAAGGCTCTGTTTGATTTGGTCCACTCTCTGTCTTCTACAGCAAAATCTGGCCCTCAGGCTGTGCCTTCTCAGGACTTCTGTGATTCACTATCTTGCTTTTTTTTTCAAACCAAGATGGAGACTATCCGCCAAAATATCAGTAGTACAGCTGGGGAGTCTGCTGCTTTGCCTGCAGTGCACTTGTCATCTGTATCTAATTCTACTTGGTCGGCTTTCCCCACTTTTTCTGATCAGGATGTTCTCATGGCCATTCATCGGCTAAAATCGGCTCTGTGGGGGGCCACGGGCAGGCGTAAATCAACAGAGAGTATCACAAATACCGAAAGATTCATCATACGCATCCCAGTAACTATAACAGTAATAATGAATGTAACGAATATTGAGAGACTCATCATGCTCGTCTCAGTATCGGTAAAAGCAATAAAGATCATAACGAATACTGAGAGACTCATCATACTTGTGTCAGTAATGGTAAAAGGAATAAAGAGTATAATGAATACTGAGAGACTCATCATACTTGTCTCAGTAATGGTAAAAGCAGCAAAGAGTATAACGAACACCGAGAGACTCATCATACTCATCGCAGAAACTGGGAAAGCTGCAGAATATTTAGTGAATGCCAAGGGACTCATCATACTAATCTCAGTAACTGTGCAAGACGCAGAACATATAACGAATACCAAGGAACTCACCATAATTGTCCAAATCAGTGTGAAAGCAGCGGATTATATATTGAAGACAGAGGGACTACTCACAATCGTCCCAGTGACTAAAAAAACAGTAAATATAGTGAAGAAAGTCAAAAGATTGGTAATACTTGTCTCATTGGTTGGAAAGACCAAGACAATAGCAAAGACGAACAGAAGAACCTACATCTTGGTTCCCATAAGTAGAAGTGCTTGGAAGATAAAGAAGTGGTACAAGAGCAAGAGATCGGGAACACTGGTCTCTGTGGAGTGAGAGACTTAAAAAAAAGTACAGGTGAGACAGATATTGAGGCAAAAGAAATCCAGAGGAATACAGGCCAAACCCTTGAGGAGAGAAACAGGGAACTGTAAATAAGTCAAGACAGGGGTTATCTGCGAGAAGGTGTAAGAGTCCCCTTGAGGAATTTAAGGAACTGGTTAACTATGTCACAAGGAACTATCTCATGATAGACTATTAATGCTCAGAAGGCCTTTCCAGGAGAAGGGAGTAATTCTCCTTGAACCCCTTTTGTTTGTTTTTGTTGGTTGATGCAACCTTTAGTGGTAGGGTCAGTGTATGGTAGTTTGTGGGCGGAGGACAGGCTATTTTGATTTGGACTACCTCACTCATGGTGAGCACCCTAGTTAGACTTCAGTTAGGTTGGAAAAAAAATGTTTGGCAGGGATAGATAGGCCTTTTTCCTTTATTATTTGAATACAATCACAGGTAGAAATGCTACCACTTTGTCCACCTTCTTCTTCTGACCTACCACAACCCATAGATTAAGCTTTTGAAAAAGAATGTATTAACTACTAGTGGGATACTCTGCAAGGATACACATAGCACTGGAGAAGATTTCTTGATTTCTTTTTTTCAGTCCTTTTTTACCCCAACCTGCAAATAAAGTCAGCTGGTGTGGACCACATATATATTTTTTGAATGATTTATAATAATTGAGAACGATGTTAAACCTATGTGGTGCCAGCTTCTCCAGATCATTGAGCAACCTTGAATGGCCAGACAGCCCAGGGACAATGGACATTGATGCAGTGCAGGCAAAGCACTCCTCTAATTGGAGGGTATTGATGCCAGTACTAAAGGGCTTGGAGGTCTCCCAAATGCAAGTTAAAGGCAGGGTGTCTTGATAAGAACAGATATTCATCTGTAGGGGGTCGGTTTTTTGGAATAGGTTGATTTCTAATGGGATTATTTATATTTGTATATTTGAGATTTTGCTTAAAATTGTCCATGTTTTGTGATTCTCATCGTTATTTTATTGATATGTTGACTTAAAATTAAATAAAGATGATAAAAAAAAGAACAGGTAATCATGTCATACAATCTTACCAGAAACAACAAGTTGGTCTGACGTCCTGGGTCCTAGCCACACTTGCACTCTGGATTGACAATTGGGCAGAGAACAACCTGTTAAATCTCCATGTGGCCTATTTTCCAGGAAAGACAATTATTGGGCTGATCACCGGATCCACGTCTTTCCCTCATCTGTATCAGTTAATTTGACTCCGAAGATATTCCATCAGACTATTGCCAGTTCAGCCACCCATGCATACATCTCTTAACCTTAGCAGAAGAAACATTTCTACCCAGGTGTCGTTCAGTAGCCCTTATCCAGGAGCATGGGAAGTCAACGATGTTGATGAAGATGTTGCTATTTGCCTTCCCTCCATTTCTTCTTCTTCTCAGGTTGTTAGCCAAACTAGAAGTCTAATGTGGTGATAGTACTTATTGCACCTTTTTGGCAGAGGGTGATCTGGTTGGTAAACTCTGCAAGATGTAAAGTGAGGAGTCATGGTTTATTCCCTTCCAGTGGCCCACTCTTCAATAGCCAATGATACCACCAGGTGCTCTTCAACATCTGCACGTCGTTGCTTTGAAATTGAATGTTTAGGATTACAATCATCTGTGATTCACAAGGAAGTGGCACTGTATGTTGAAGCATCACACAAAGCGTCTTCCATGGCCCTATATGGTAGATACTGGGGTATCTTTGAAAAATGGTGCTGGAAGGAGCATGTGGTCCCTCATAATGCTACCCGCTCATAATTCTATATTTTCCCCACAATGGATATCACTGTGAGTTGCCAGTATCTTATTTACAGGCACACACTGATGCCCTTAGAACCTTTCATAGCTCTTGGAGAAGCATTCAGGTGGTTGAATCAGATGCTAAATGGCTGGTAGTGCTTTTGAACTCCAGAGACCTGGGAAGAGGAATCCGGTTAATTGCGGGATGTACCACTGGTACTGGAAGGTCTTAGAGCCATTGAAATCGGCTTTTATGGAGGCATGCTGCAAAAAAGGTCTTTTTGACTCGAGTCACTTCAATATATCATGTCACAGAGTGGCTCTCTTTTGTGATGGACCCTGCATATTTCAAGATGTTTCACGATGAGTGGGTCCTGCATTCAGAATTCTCCTCTTCTTTCCATCTAACATTTCACTTAGGTCAGGATATTGCGATACATACCTTTTATATTTCAAGCCAGATGGGGGTCGACAAGGACTCTTCTTCCCACCTGGATTCTGTGTGCGCAATCAAAGTCTATATCGGAGGACAGCTGTCCTTCAGCCCAGCCAATAGCAGTCTGAAACCATCACTGGCTTTTTATGGTGCATGGTTTCAGTTGACTATTCAAGATGACTTCCGAAGAACTTGTTTAGACATTTCTGATCTTAAACAAGTGTCTAGTTCTTGGGTAGCACAAAGAGGTGTTTCCCATCAGGATATCTGTGATGCAGCAGCATGGTTCTTGCCTTCCAGCTTCATCTGTCAATATAAGTTGTGTCAGGGTGGTTCGCAGTCAGCAAAACTAAACACCTAAAAACAGAGTTAATTTTTTTAAATTCAATTCCTCCTCAAATATTCCTGTTGAAAGATAGATGGCCCACCTGGCCAGGAACAGAGATACCCCTTTACTTGCTACTTCTGCTAAATCACTTGGTTTTACTCTTTTCACTCTTGGTCCCCATCCTATCATTTGTTCCAGTTTTCCGAAACGAGCAACTTCTGATAATTTTCTTCTGTTGGCCATTTGGTTCATCTGATGTTTTACTCCACCTTCAGACTTTCCAGCAGTGGTTTCTGCTTGAACCTATAATAGGATATTTGTCTTGGTCCATCTACCCAACTTTGGCATTTCTCCACAGAAGGATGCTTGTCATGGCACTTCCAGGATGGTGGCAGAGTCAGGTCACATAAATATGACCTTGTTACACTTGGCACACTTAAAATTCAAGATTTCACGACCATTTCATAAAGAAATGCACACTGGCACCCCCAGTTATTTGACTGACAAGTTGAACATTTTGGTGGGGTATCTGGTACTCAGGAGTCACAACCTACTTCACCTTGAGGTTTCCTGTTTCAAGAAGAAAAAAAACAGTTTCTTGGTCATTCTCTGATTGTGCTATATAATTCTCTCTTACTTCACAATATTCCCAGTTCTCTTCTGTTACAAAAGTTTCTAAAGTCCTGTCTATACTCTTCATTATTTGCCTTTTTCTGCAGGTCCTATTTTTGTGCGTTTTGAAATCATTCTGGATCTATTCTCTCCATGGCATTGTGTTGTATTTTATATTATGTTGTACACAATCTTTATACACCCGGTGTACTTGGTTGTGCTTCAAACCAAAGAGAAATATATTCAACACTGAAACAGGAGGAAGCTGCTATTACTTCTAAGGCTTCATCAAGTTCGAAATATAAACAAACAGGTACATAACAAGGTTTAAAACGTCACTCCTTTACTCCCAGAAGATTAACCAAAAATCAGCTGCCACCAAAAGTAATATTTTAAATATGGTGGCGATGTTGTATCATCTTGGCCATCTCCATCTGTCCAGATATACTTTAATTTTGAAAGCAAGTGAGGTCTGGTTTTGTCCAGCAAAGGTTCAAACCACCACATATTCACGTAAAACAGCCATGCATTAGAACTACACCCTTGCAATATAAGTCACCAGGGTCTATAAAATGAAAAGTCTATACATACAGTCATTGCTATCCTTATATCAACTGCCTAGAATTGGTGGGCTCATTCATGGCAATGAGGCTCACCAGGTACGAGGACTGGGTTTGGACAGAAAGTCAAATTTGACTCTCCTTTTAGGTCCCTTTGACTTTATGCTACTTTTTTGGAATCCTAACTTATTTCTGCTGGCATGGAGGCCTACACGAACCCGTGATGGCTGAAACTGTATTCACATGTGCTGCCCTTAGAAGCCCATTTGGCTATCAGGGCAGGGCCACCACACAAGTACCTAATTTTGTCTCAAGGTCAGTCCTCTCGCCTTGTAAGTGTGTTAGTGTCACAGGCTGGTGGCTTTATCCTTTTTAATTTGAAGGCACAGTGCTCAAGCCACTTTATTGAAGTCCTGTATGTGCCCTGTTGAGCTCCTTCTTTCTCAAACTGTGATTAGGATAGAAGCGGGTGCCCCGGCTTCTTTATTGAAACGAAGTGGCTTCATGCTGCTGATCAAACTCACCTGTGGGGCATCTTGACCTATACTCCTGCAGCTGTTCTTCATAGAATGCCAGTTCTTTGGTATGTCCTGGTGCAGAAAGCATATCATCCACCATCTCGAGGGGCGTCTCCTTTGGGTCTGATGACTTCATCTCGCTCTACTAGGACTTTTCTTCTGTGCTCAGGTCTTCATGTACAGCCCCTGGATCTGGTGTTGGAACCTCAACCTTCAGACCCCACAGCCCCACTCCTCATCACTGCACCCTCGAAATATGGGCCATTTCTGCATTACTTGGCAGCCCTGTCCACATTCTTTGGATCTTTGGGCTTCAAATGCTTTGCTCATGGTTGTGACCATCCCTTGGGTGCTCTGTGTGAAGACCATTGTCCAAGATACTGCATCCGCAGCTGGAGATCATCTTGGGTCCTCTCTGCAACTTTCCTCTTCCGGTCGGTGACCCTGAATCTGGAATTCATCTGGTGCTGTCCTCCAACTTCGCCAACCTAAAGCTTGACTTTTCTGGACCTCTTATCATACTTACCTGCATTTTCATTATAACAGAGACTTGAACTATTAATTGACTTCACCTTGTTGGTTTCTATGGACAACCCTCTCTGAACTTCTAAAATGTTCTAAAAGAACATGCAACATTTACTTAACTGTACATTTGCTTTCAGTACTTGCTTCTATTGTGGTCTAGGAGTTTTTGAAACACTCGGTTAATTTGTACTACCTTCCTGCTAGTTTATAGACATTTCTGTGTAAAAATCACTGCTTCTCACTTTTCAAAACACTTAAAATATGTACATTTTCATTAATCTGTATAATCATTTTCCTACTAGCTCACCGGCACTGGAAACAATGTCACCGCCAGAACAGGAAATCCGCCGGCTGACATTTTGGAAAACAAAATCCACTTAAAATCACATAGTTCCTGTTGCCATCCGGACATGCAGATACCAGAATTGCACTAGCAGGCATGGCATCTTGCATCCCTGAGAGACGGCAGTGGAAGGCACACTTCACTGAACAGGAGCTAACCATCCTTACAGACTGCATTGTACAACATGCAGGAGAGCTGTTCGCAACGGACCATCGCAGCAGCGCACAAATCCGAAAGAATGCCATCTCTGAGGAAGTGGCTCAGAAGGTGTCAGCAGTGGGACCCGTACCCCACACAGTACGTGTCTGCCACAAGCGATGGAATGGCATATGCCTGAGGGTGCGCAACCTGCTGTGAGCCCACTGCAAGGAATGCCTGGCCACTGGAGGTGAGGCAAGCTCACCTTTCAAACTCATACTATGGGAGGAGAAGTGCAGCAATGTGCTGCGCCTTGAAGGGATTGAGGGAGTCAGAGCAGCGGAGGGCGGTGAGTACAACATGCGAACACCAAAACAAACACAGTGGGCACGCAAATGCAGTGCACAACACACAGAGACATACGCAACTGCATGGCACAAGACCACATCCAACCCATACAGTGGCCAATGAACCATGGCCGATGGCCATGGGCACACAGACATTGCCCCAACAAACATCCAAACACACATATGCCCAGATAAGTACTGTACACATGCAGGCATTGATGACATGAGAACCAGCACATAGACAAAGCATCCCCTCCCCCAGGTGGCATTCATTCACCATGTGCAATGTGCGGACGTGACACACTCATATGCATGCACGCATCAAATCCGTCCTGACGGACCTGGCCCTGGCATGGTTGATTGCTTACCTGTCACACTGACACCCCCAAGTGCAAAAGCGCCCTTCCCACACCTCCACGTCACGCCCCACCTGTGTCATGCCTCAGGGCCCCATTCAATCGCCATGGCTCCCCAACACCTACCTTGCCCCTCTGGCCCACACAATCACCACCATTGAACCCTGCTCCCAGTGTAATGCTGATGACACACCGCCCACCTCATCCTGTACTCCCTCTACATCCTCCCTCATACATGAGTGAATGACTGCTAATCATGCAACATGCTCTGCTGACAATCCCTGCCTCAATCCCAGCAAGACAGAGAAGCCCCTCATTGTGACGCCTGCGCCCTGTAATCCACCCACTCCCTGGCCACACCCCCATGAGAGCCCACAGACCTTGGTGTCACCTTTGACTCATCCCACGCCTCGCATCCGCACCTCACAGACCATGGCAAGAGGTCCGATTTACAGCATCACCATCCCAGAGTCACCCACCCTTACCTCGCCTACCCCCAGAAGCCCAATGTCTCCAGTGCACAGGTGCCCACTGGGCCTGACAACAGTAACAGCCCTCCCTCACTCTGCCCTTACAACCCCTTTGCCCCCTCATGCAAATCCAGAATAGTGGCGCATGATTCAACCTAGGCCCCAAGCCCTGGGACCACTTCCCTACAGCCCTAGAATCACTGCATGGGCTCACTGTGACCGTAAGGTCCAATTGCAAGACCCCCTCCCCCATACACAAGGCTGTCTGGGGCCTGCTCTCCCATGGGTCACACTGGTGGCAGCCTATCCTCGACAATTTACCACCAGCATCCCTCACCAGCACTTGGCCACGATCACCCTTCCCTGGAATAGCCATAATCTGGACCACTCCATACTTCACACTACTCCCTGCCCCCACTCACATCACTTGCACCTGCCCCTGTGGCTCCCATCAACACGTGCCCAGCCCCCATGGCCCCTGCCCCTGCAATACGCCCCCTCCCATCCGGTACCCTGACTCCTCCCTCCCCTGTATGACATTGTTCCCTGCACATGCACGGTAACAATGACATGAGGCCCAGTACGGCAGTATCTCCTAATTTGTCCACCACCTTCTTGCTTGTGGCACCTGGTAACATTTAGGTATTTGCGCCATACGATTTTTTAATGCATGAACTGTAAACACCATACATCGGCATCATGTCACACATTGTCTGATCTGCATGTAGCAAGGCCAGAGGATGACACAGAGGTGACTTAACGGCATGCCTATCTCACCCCCAGAGGCACATCATCTGACAGCGATCAAGGTAGAGCAAGCATATCATGGACAAGCCCACAGAGGAGGAAAGCCACACCACGCCAGACCGGTGCAAAGGTGACACCTGCACCGGCCACGCAAGGCACAGTCATGGTGAGCATGCTGCCTGCCCCAACAGAGGCACAGCCTGCCGCCCCTGTTGCAACTCCTGCTGCACCAACAGAGGCACAGCCTGCAGCCCCTGTTGCAAATCCTGCTGCGCCAATAGAGGCAAAGCCTGACGCAACTCCTGCTGCCCCAACTGAGGCACAGCCTGCAGCCCCTGTCACAACTCCTGCGGCGCCAACAGAGGCAGAGCCTGCAGCCCCTGTCACAACTCCTGCTGATGCAACAGAGGCGCCAACAGGATGGCCATTACCACCCACCCCCACACCTGCCTCTGATGTATATGGGCGCGTTTACAGATGACGATGCCGGATAGGATGCCGGGGACACAACGGAGGGCACATCTGAACACACTCCCTACCACTGTCCCTCATTCAGCCCCTCCAACATCCACAGCCCACCTTCACCACCCACCCGCAGCATCAGAGACATGGATGCACGCCTACAGCGTATCAAGGAATGGCACGAGCAGATTGCGGGACTCATGCGCCAGCACCTGGACGAGGGCAGGTTGATGCAGGAGGAGACCAGCTTAATCCGGGAGAGCGTGCTGGCCACCGGCAGGCGCTGTGCACGTGCCCTGGGACAATCATGCGCGATGGTCCTGCTCGCACAGAGGGTCTGGGTGGGGAATGAGGCCATATCAGCACTGGCTGAGTCCCTCACCCTTTCCCTACAGGCTGCACTACAGCGCAGAGACATGGCAGGGTCAGACCCACCCTCAACCGTCACTACGCCTGCCAGGTCACAACAGAGCAGCCCAAGGCACAGATCCCTGCACCTGTCAGGCTCACTTCAAAAGGGCAGGCCAGATGTTAAGAAGCCACAAAAGTGAGCCGGTTCCAGGCATGATGGGACACTGTTGCTACCAAGGAGTTGATTATGGGATTGTGTGTTTTGGAGGATTAGTTGGGGAGGGTCAGTGGGGGGGTGGCTGGGGAGCTGGTAGTTGGGGAGGGGTAGCTGGGGTAGTTGTGGAGGGGGTAGTTGGAGATGGGTAGTTGGGGAGGAGGTAGTTGGTTGGGTAGTTTGGGATGGGGTAGTTGGGAGGGGATAGTTGTGGGGTGTGGTGTGGGTAGGGGGTGGTGGGCCATGTTTCTTGTTTGACATGCAAAAATGCACATGGTTCTGCATATGAATTCACATCCAGACATTCTTTATGTGTATGGGTGTGCTTTATTTGTGCGCTGATTCACATGCAGTGTGTGGCCTGGGTCATGTGCAGGTGCTGTGGGCTCAGAAGTAGTTCTGTATGAGTTCCTGGCGGGCTGCATGCCAGTCCCTGTCATCCTTGTGATGACGTAGTTGCATGTCTGCAGCTGCATCCTCTTCACTGTCATCATCATCGTCCGCCTGAGGCATGTCCGGGGGCAGGGAAATGTTGCACTGGATGCACATATTGTGCAACATGGTACATGCCAGGACTATCCTCCCTACTTTCACTGGCCTGTACATCAGTGCCCCACCAGAGCGTTGAAGGCAACAGAACAGTGCCTTCAACAGTTTAAAGGTCTGCTCGATTGTCGCCTTTGTTCTGATCTGGGCACGATTGTACACTGCTTTCTGGTGGCTCTGTGTAAGTCGCACAGGGGTCATCTGCCATGGTAGTAAGGGGTAGCCAGAATCACCTGCATGGAGAGGAACACAGGAGGGTGTACCATGTCATTGAGGTGACTGGACAGTGCATACATGTTGTGATGTGGATGTGTGACACATGCATCTGGGTCTGTGCCCTTGCAGGACATTGATCACCTTGCTGCACCTTGCGACAGGTAATGCTGGTCAGGGCATGTGTGGGATCCGACTCCTAGGGATGGATTGGTGGTGGGTGGGACATAGCGTGGATAGGTGTGATTTGTGACATGGGAGTGATGCATTCTGGTACCTGTGGTGCATTACATGTGCCTGTCCATCCATCCCCAGATTGTGCTGGTGTGTCCTTCCGTGTACTCAGGAGGTACATGTCAGTCAGCCACTCTAGTAAGCAGATTGTGTCCCTGCATTTGCATGGTGCCTGTAGGCCATGCACTGGTGACAGTGAACAACCCCCCCCCCCGCCCCAGTTACACATGCAATGTGGTGTGTGTGTTGATCCTTTTACTCACCTAATAGCCAGGTCTGCTGTCCATCATAATGCACCATCTACCTAGGCAGCGTACTATTGCGCAGGACTATGGGGTCATGTGTTGATCCCAGGAAGCATGCGCAACAGTGTGTGATCATCCGGTCCGCATCACAGACGACCTGCACAATCATGGAGTGGTACAGCTTTCTGTTTCCGAGACACCTCCTTTGTGGCGTGGCCAGCCACTAGCTCTGTGTGTGCAGGTCAGTGCTCCCAATATATTAGACATGCCCCCAAGGGCATGGAATCAGACCTTGGTGGCATTCACCTGTGCTTGTATCGTTGGTGGGGCAATGTGCTGGGACACATGATGCAGGAGGGCATCCAGGACCTGCACAAGCACTATTGAGAATGATGGCTGGGAGATTCCATGTAGCTGCCCGACTCTGTGTTGGAATGCGCCTGTGGCAAGGAAATGCAGCACAGACATCTAGTACTACAGTTGTCAGTGACACTCTGGATGTCGTCCTGGATGAGGTCCACTAATGCAAGGATGGTCTCCGTGTTCAGGAGGAAGAGTGTGTGAATATGCCTGCCAGTCAGGGACCAGGTTGTGGCCCTTATGGGTGCACGCCTCTGGGGCACAACTTGCTGCCCATTTTTCCTCAGCATCCTCCTCCTCCACTGCCTGTCGGCCTGTTGCAACTGTTGCACCTCCTGCTCATAGTGCTGCATTCCTGCATGCAGTACCTTCCTGTCCACGACTGCTGCTATGAGTGGCAGTATGGTTGTGTTGGAGGGTGTGTGTGGTGTCAGTATGGTCCTTTTCTGCAGTCCCTGTGCTCATTGTGTGCAGTGTGGCCAATTGGGTGCACCTGTGGCCTGTGTACACCTGGGCCTGGTTACTGCCTGCTCCATGGTGCTGTTGTTTTGTGTACGGTTTTCCCAAATGCACCAGCATTTTTGTGCGGGTGTTTCTGGGAAATCCAGGGTTGTAATGCCACCTTCTTTCCGTGGTGTTGGAGTTTCCGGCACTGGTTCACATGGGTTCTGCAATTTCCATTACCTGTGCTACTGGCAACAGTGGCACAAGCACAGTGTACGCTGTTGCCGGCACCGGTGTTACCAGCATTCCCTCTCGTAGTGCAACAGTCCAGAATGTGTGCCGGTAATCAGTATTACCGACACATTGTTACCAGACCGCCACACTTGTAATGAGGGCCTACATTTTTTGTAAGCATACTGTTTAGACAAACCTTTATTTTGTGCTGAGATGACAAAATGTATTTTATGGCTACTGTGGTAAATCAGACATAGACGATGGACAAGAAGAAATGTTTCCAGAATGTCTGTTTTATTGGAGGACAGAATGCCTTTCCGACCCAGCTGCTATGATGATGGTTTCCACACTCTACAACTAAAATACCAAACTAGTGCTTGTTAGGATGTCTCACATAAAAGTACTGTCCTCCATCCAAACCTAATCTAACCAAACATCTGACCCTACCACCAATACAACATGCATGTAGCATGGGAAGGGTTGTTCCCCCCCTGTAACTTGGATAGTGGTGGCTGGTTTCTGACCCCCATCAAAAATGTTCTTGGTTTACTCTCAGGCTACAGCCCTGCTCGTGCAATTCAAAAGAAAATGTCCTTTAGTCTTGCTTGCTTTCTGGCACAGTTTGCTCTGGATTCACCCCCCAAATGTTCTTATTGGTTGAAACAGTTCGAGTTTTAAATCTATCCACGAATTTTGTAAGTGTTCTGCTTTTCTGATACAACAGGCGTTGTGGCTCAGTTGTTGTCCGTCCTCTCGTGACTGGGATGTTTTTAGCCCCTGCTTCGGGTCTCTGGGAACTCGGCACATCTCACCCGTTTCCCTTTTCCACACCTGCTTGGAGGCTTATCCTGTGAGTTAGTTCGGGGTGTGGGTTTACTGACTCTTCAGCCCTTCTTAGGTTTCTCACCACCTTTTAGGGTGTCTTGCTCCACATCCCGGCATGGGCAAGGTGGCTCCTCAGCCATTCAGGAATTGCCCCTGGTTTTCCGTTGTGGGATGTCTCGATACTCAGCCGCTTGTGGTCTATGTGGCTTTCCGGCTGAACTCAATTTCTCAATACTGATACCACCTTGTGGGATCTTGGGGCTCAGCCCCTCGCGGGTTAGATGGTTTCTTAGCCATTCAGTGATTACCCCTGGTTTCACCCCATAATAGGATATTTTTGTGCTCAGCCCCTTGTGGGCCCGGTGGTTTCTCAGCTGTTCTGAAGTTCTCAATACTGTAGCCCCCTCATGGGGTCTCTTGGTGCCTCAGTGCCCTCCTCCCATTCGTCTGTATTTGCCGCGCACCTAGTTCTCTGCAGCGTTGTTCATCAGAGGAGGTGGCATCTCGGATATGCACGAGACCACGACTCCAACCTCTTTGCGGTCAGGTCTTCAGCTTCGGTTCCTCCTGTCTGCGACCAACAGGACATCAGCGTCTGGAATGCTGCTTCTGGAGTGGCTTTGTCTCTTTTCTCTCGACTGCTCCAATCTCCTCAGGCTCCCCACCTTCCTGGGCTCTGCAATGTTCCACAGGCTTCTGTGTTCCTCTGCCCACCAAGCTGACTGCGTGGATCTGCCTCCAGGCTCCTCCCAGTGGAGAGACATTCCCTGCTCTGCGTGCGTATGCAACCTTGTCTCTCTTGCCCTTGGATTCCATCTCTCTGTGCCTGGTTCCTGTATGTTTCTCAGTAGAACAAGATGGGTCCATCCGTTGGTTCGCTCTTCAGGCATGGATGTTAACAAACACAGGTCAGGAACCAAAGCATCCACTTATAAAGGGCCCTGCACATGCTTACCCGGCTCATTTCCCATATAGATAACAAACACTTGGTATTATGTGTCAAAGGAAGATGTGTAAAACCCTTACTTGGAGATTCCTTGTCCCCTAAGGGGGAGATAATTTCCAGTGGATACCACTTGCCCTGTCCCCTAGGGGTGTTAAGCATAGCAGGCTCCCTTTCCTAGTCACAAAAGCGGTGTCTCCCCCGTGGGGAGAAAGGACAAATTCCCTGGATTTGTCACACTATCCCATTCCTCTCCTAAGGGGGAAACTGGCTGCTCCGTAATGTTATAATTGTGACAGACATGAGTGACTTGGTTAAAACCCATGCCTAACACCACAGGTTAGTTTTTCTTAGCCCTCATCGGGCGGCACTCGATAAATCGTCCTAACACTCACAAAGGCAAACCTCTCCCAAGGACATCATACCAACCAATTGGAGGAACAAAATCCAAGACTTTAGCCGATGTGGACATTTTGTTTGGGTACCTAGGCCAGCAGATCTGGCTTGAAGGTGAACATTTGCCAGAGGTAGTGTATGACTGGAATTCATAACATCTCAAATATTTCAGTGACTGCCTCTAGCCAGGAAGGCTTTCTGGCACCTAATGCCCAAATGGGACACATTCAACAAATACCATTTTGTATCTCTGACTCTCTCACTGAAGGAAACCCAAGGCAATCTATACAGTGCTTCTTCCAAGTACTAAGGGCCTCTTTATGAGTATGGCGGTGCAGTAAAAATGCTGTAATTCCATTATTGCTGCATTTCCGCACTGCAGTACTATATGCTTCGTGGTAAGGTGGAGGATCATCCTCCAGCAAAATTATGGTGGTAAATCCACCACCTTATTGCTAAAAAAAACAGCAAAATCATCCCTGTGGAGTCCTCTGGATTCAAAAAATGGGGACTTACACCGCCCAAGTACCACTTGTACTCTTGGGGTAAATCTGCAGGACCAAGTGACGGTAACGATGATTCGTGAAATGTCAGCGGATTTACCACCAAACTCGTAATGAGGCCCTAAATGCACACAAACAAGTCCTGTGCATTTATGTACTTATTATTTTTGAAGTCTTTCAAAGTGCCTAACTTGACAATCCCTTAAGCAAAAAGATTTGCCGCTTTCATTCAGAAGACATGCCTTGTGCCAAGGAATGCGCTCAAGCATATTTGCATTTCACATTTGAATTTTCAATGTTTTTTGGCCATTTTCCAACAAAACGTTGTACCTGCCTATGTGGCCCCTCTTTTAGAACACCCCTCCCTCTGTACAACCTTCATGGACTTAGAAAGCTTCTGCGTCCTTTGGCACTGTCTTCATGTTTTTATTTTACAGGCCTTATTAAAAGTTTGCCGGTCCGGTAACAACGGTGGTGGTAAGCTACCGGCACCGTTGTTACATGACCGGCAAGCTACAAGTTCTGCGAGTGTTTGCCTTTCCGCCCGTCAGGTCTAACCTGGCGGGTGGACTGCCGCCCGCGACCAGACCTCGACGGATGCACCGGCACCATTCATGAATGGTACCGGTGCATCCGGCCTCCCCATTCCCATTGAGTCCAATAGGACTCGAATGGGAATGGGGAATAATAATTACCGGCACCTGGCAATGGAGATTTCCTAGGTCCACTGGGCTGTAGTGCCCCGGTTAGTCCCCATTACCGGGTGCCAGTACATTCATGACTCCGGCGTCAGCCGTGCCGGTATTTACCGGCACGGCTATCGCCAGGGTCATAATGACCCTTCTTTTAGTCAATGGTTAGACCGGTCCCCTGACCCCCATCTTTGGGCCTTCATTCCTTCTTTCATGGTCTAAAGGAACTCTCGAACCACAGAATACATTCAATACCATTTATTTCCACCTCTTTAAGATTGTTGAAAATATGCAAAGGGACCTGCTTCAAGTTGAATGCTTATTTTGGGACAAGCATTCTCCACCCTTCCCCCACCAGCGGCCAGGAAAGGAGTGCGTACTGAAAGCAGAGAAAAGAAAAAGAGAAGTGGTTTAAAGGGCCATCATTGCAACTCACTCAGCATTTTATTCATAAACATATTTTGGATTCCTATTGCATCTGGCATAGGGTGATCTAGCTTCCTGGTTTTAGGGGGAAGAGTCCTGGTTTTCCATACTAAGTTAAGGCTGTAGGGAAAGCCTTATGAGAAACCATAAAAACGTGAGCATCTCTTATTGCTACCAGAAGATAAAATAGCTTAAAAAATAGAGAGGAACAGATAAAAGAGAGCGTGGACAAGTAATGGGATAGAAGGGAAGCAATTGTATAAGCGAATAATATTTAAGCGAAAGAGAAGAAGGATGGGTGAAAAAAAAAAAAATCTGTCATGTAGTCCCATGTCTTATGCTGGAATATGCGACTGGGGTGATGATTGGGTTGGGTACCATCACCCACTTCATGATATGGGGCCGAGCGCAGATAGATGTTGAATCCCTGAGGCTAGCCATGCCATCACCAACCTAGAGAAAATGACTCACCTGCTGAACTAAGGGAACTCATCATAGGGTAGGAACCCCAGATTGAGGGATACCTAGTGAAAGAATTAGGGTTTTGGGATTTCACAAAGTAAGAATACCTGTATAGACATAAGGGAGACTGACAATGGCAGAGTTCTGTACCTGGTGGAAGAAAGCCACACACTTATTTCCCCATAAATCTCTGCGAAGACCTCCGGGAAAACATGTTAGATGCTAAATACCATAGTCCTCTGCACCCCAACCTGGAGAACAGTTACTATGTCATTTGTATGGCCCAAAGTATTTCCATATCAGATATTCTGTACAATTGTCATTTTTATAGGATTAGGACAGTCAAGCCTTAGAAAGATGTAGTGTAAAGACGACACAGAGCACCACAGGATCGATCCCCGGGTCCGCAGTTAGAAACCTCTGGGTATTAAGCGCGTTATAAATAACCTATCATATCATATCATATCATGATCTACACCAGGATCCGGGAAGCTGCCTACAAAGGTATCAGTGGAATGCCACCAACTCCCAAGAACCAGGACCAAGACGTTGGGATTGCAGGACCTGCATGTGTGACAACAAACGTGGGTTCCCTTGGACTTGAATTTGGTGACGCTCAACATGTTTGTTTTTACTAAGGAACTGTCAAGCAGCAGCTGCCCTGCCAAATGTGTTTCCTCACATGTGGAGGCTGGTTGCTCGCAGACCCTCGAGGTGCTGCACAAAGCATGTTAGAAGCCTGTCATGACCAATGGACTGACTGTTCCACTAGTTCACAATGCTCAAACACATAGGAAGTCAGGCAGGACTTTCTTGCAGCTTACATTGATGATGTGAGGACCTCTCTGCTGTTTCTTTCCGCCGTTCATGCTTCTTCCATGGACCATGCTTATTCTGGTGTTCACTATGCACTTATGACTGTATTTGACCAACACTATCCTGCTTGGACATTGTCAGCTTCCCAACCCCGTCCTCAGCCTTGGATCACCTCTGAAATGCAGACCCTCTAAACAAAAAATCGCCGTGACCTAAGATGCTGGCACAAATTACAAGCACCTACCCTACTCCCAGAATACAAAAATTACCTTGCTGCCCTAACATCTGAACTGCACTCTGCCAAACCCTCTGACTACACAAACCTAATCTCCTTCCTTCGCAAACACTCCCGCAAACTTTCATCTCCTCTCCTATCTTTGGTCACACCTCTCAAGCCAATATCCATTGCGTCGTCCCTATCTGCTAATAACGTTTCTCTGTACTTTTCTGCTAAAACTCTAATATTCATGACACACTCACATGACTCCTCTCTGACCCGTCCCAACCCTTCTTCTGTCCACCACATTTCCCTCTTACCTCTTCTACTCTCCACTACTTCTCCCTTGCGTCTCCAATTGAATTAGCACCCATCCTTCACAGTGCCAGCCCATCTTGTGCTCCTATTAATCCTTATGCTCCCTATATAGTCAAAGACCTAGGGGATCATTACAAGTACAGCAAACACAGTGGCAATACAGAGGTAACTATGTCACCACTGTATTACCACTGTTTTACTGCACCACCATACTATAACTTTGGTGGTAAGGTGAAGGGTTTTCCTGCAGCAAAATATTGGATGTAAATCCTCCACCTTCCCACCAAAAAATGGCTAAATCGGCATCATTTAAAAATACAGAAACAAGGCAACTCTGCCTTATTATAACTGGCGCATCTCAGTTGGCCCCTCTGTAGGGCTGCAAATTTTCCAAGAAGTTCAATTTCTTCTTCAATATGTTATTCAAATTAAATACAAAAAAAGTCAAATGTATCTATGTACTTTTAGCCAGGAATGTTTATTCACATTCCCGTTTTTGTATAATTATTGATTCACATTATACTGTGTTGGGCGATCATATTTTGCCATCAATATACATTCTGCGAATGCATTTCGGTTAGAACCTTCGTCAGGGCTGTATATAGGCACTTGATTAAATCATCAAGCTAATCATAATTATATATTCATCAGTTTAAATGCATTGCGTGGTTTGAATACAATATATTAACGAATTCACACATACCATTTGGTTTGTCCCACGTATATTCAATAGTTCCGCCAGATGAAAAATAAACAACCAGAAATAGCCATTTAGTTTCAGCATTATGAGCTCTATATGCATTGATTTTTAGGACAAAAACGAGTCCTACCTGATCGCTTTGAATGCGTTTTTCTCTCTAGTGTTTACAAGCCCCAAGGGCTTCTGTTCCTCTATTTCGTATTGTAACCCCCGCGGCCTCACAGTATAATGTGAATCAATAATTATACAAAAACGGGAATGTGAATAAACATTCCTGGCTAAAAGTACATAGATACATTTGACTTTTTTTGTATTTAATTTGAATAACATATTGAAGAAGAAATTGAACTTCTTGGAAAATGTGCAGCCCTACAGAGGGGCCAACTGAGATGCGCCAGTTATAATAAGGCAGAGTTGCCTTGTTTCTGTATTTTTAGTTTATTAAGGTCCTTGTGCTATAGGACTAGGTTTGAACTGGTAGCTCCAGGTTAAAATCAATTTAATCTGACACTGAAGGTGAAATTCATATATTCAATTGAAGCAAAGAAAAAACTTGTGGTGCCCACCTCTCCGATACTTCTGTAATTTCTCTCTCTCAGCACAATTGAGGTGGAGGCACACTGATCTTGAAATTTTAGCATAAGAAGACCCAAAATAAGAATGTCATTTATAGAGATTGAGGCTCTGACTAGTAATAGAGCAGATACATTGGGCTTTACAACAGAAGAAGCAGAAACAATTCTCGGGCTAATCAAAGACAGCGGATTTGGGGCAAGCAGTAAGAAGACACAAGATCCTAAACAACAGATTAAACAATTGGAATATCTGATACGTAAGGAAATAAATCGCAAATTGCATGCAATTACATTAGGGAGATACCACAAGAGTCAAAGGATCCCAAGAGGTCTAAGAATACAACTACGACCGACATTGTGCAAAGAGAGTAAGAGCTTTGTCAAGAAATGGGAGGCCATATTAAATAAATGCTCATTGGACCTCATACTTCTGACTATCCAAGAGCTAGCAAACAATCTAGCAGACCTCAACAATGAAATCCAAGAGATAGAGAAAGAACTCGTGGCAACATTAAATAGAGAAGAGGTTGACATAATCTTGGAAGAAATCAATAGCAAACTAGCCGAATACAAGGCACAGCTTGAAACAAAAAAGATTCGAAAATTTAAAAGAGATACATACGACTATTTAAAGGATGAGGTTTATACCTGGATGGACAAATATGGTCCTCCAATAAGAAAACCTAAACCTACGAACATTAGTGAAACGTCCAGTTCAGGAACAGACACGGAAAGAGAGTCTACTAATGTGGAAGAAGAGAATCTGCCAACAACCTCAGGGTACACAAGACCCTCAGAAGCCTCAACAAGAGGAAGAACAGCTTTTTTAGAGAAAGGCAGAGGCGAACAAGAAGGGGGAAGAGAAAGACAAAGAGGGAAACCGAATACAAGGTTACAACAAAAGAAAACATCGTGATAAACCTATCAACAAGAATATTGACGACTCAAGAACTACAGACATTACAAAAAGGCCTAAGCTTTGTGCCAACATATGATAGCACTTTATTTGAATCCAAAATTGAACTATTCAAACTTATTAGGAAAATGAAGCTAAAAGTGTTTTTTGAGGAACTAGAAACTGAAAACAAAAAGGAAGAAGAAAAAAAAGAGGATCTGAAAGAGTTCAGAAGTAAAAGCACTTTTATCCCTCCAATTAGTGTTCCATCAATAGATATTTTTCAAAAACAAGTAACAAGAGATTTTGAAAAAATACATTTCAAGTCTAAAACTGGACGCAATATGAAACCACATGAATTAAAACTAATAAAAGATTTATATGGTGATTCAAACATTACAATAAGAGCTGCAGACAAAGGTGGTGGTCTAGTACTGTTGAATACGACGGATTACAACGAAGAATGCGAAAGCAACTCAGAGACAGCAATACCTATGCACAACTAGTAAATGACCCAACAGCAGAAATTAAACAGAATTTGGGAATTCTTTTGGATAAAGCAGAGGAACTGGAATGGATAAACCATCACACAAAGAAATTCTTGACAAACTTATATCCACAGATACCACATTTTTACACTCTCCCAAAGGTGCACAAGGATTTAGTAAAACCACCAGGAAGACCAATCGTTGCAGGGATAAACAGTATCCTAGAACCCCTTGGTAAATATGTGGATTACTTCCTACAACCTCTTATTCAAAAAACAAGTACATATATCAGAGACTCCACCCATTTTTTGCAACATCTTAATTCAACACCATTTGATTCCGGAAACATTTGCTTTACAATCGATGTCAAGAGCTTATACACGTCAATCCCACACGATCTAGGAAATGAAGCAGTTGAGTGGATACTTCTTAGAGCAGATGAAATAGGAGCACAAAAAGAATTTATAATGGCACTCCTAGAGTTCAATAGCAACAACTCGTACTTCAGATACAAAGATAATTACTACCTACAGGTAGCTGGCACAGCGATGGGGGCTACCATGGCCCCTTCTTACGCTAACTCATTCATGCACAAATTTGAAACTGAAAATGTTCTACTTAACCAACGGTGGCAGCAACAGCTAGGGATCTGGATAATATATATTGATGACATATTCGGAATATGGAAAGGCAGCGAATCGGAACTACTTGAATTCTTTGATTACCTAAACAGCATAGACACAAGAATACAGTTCACACATGAATACTCTCGAGAAAGTATACATTTCTTGGATGTACAAATTAGAATAACAAACACAGGATATCAGACCACTATTTATCGTAAATCCACAGACCGGAATAATTTACTTTAACGGCTAAGCTTTCACCAACCAAGCCTCATCAAAAACTTACCATACAGTCAGATGCTTCGTGTGAAAAGATTGGTGAGTGATCCAATAGAGTATGAAAAGGAGGTCAAAGAAATGGGAAAGAAATTCCTTGACCGTGGTTACATGCAAGAAGAAGTGTCGGCAGCGGAAACACGCATAGCGACACAGACAAGGGAAGACCTATTGAAAACAAAAATCAAAAAGGATGAAGAATCTCCCTTAGTATTTGTATCAAAATACTCAAGACAGAGTAACCGCATTAAGACAATCATTAAAAAACACTGGCACACAATGACCTGTGACCACCGAGTAGAACACCTATTCAAAGAGGCCCCGACATTCGCATATCAACGAAGCCACAATCTGAAGGATAAACTTGTAAAAACCAAACCAGCACAGAAAAAGAAAACTACGAAAAGATGTGGTACTTTTCCCTGCCTGAATTGTAGCAACTGTGGCTACATAATGAAAGGTGATACCTTGAGACATCCGTACACAGGAGAAACTATAAAATTAAAAAGCTTCGGGACATGTGACTCTCAAAACTTGATATACACTATAAAATGTCCCTGTGGTTTACATTACGTTGGTCAAACTGTGAGAACAGTCAAAACAAGATGGAATGAACACAGATCCTGTATACGCAATAACAACAAAACCTCGGCTGTGGCCAGACACTGGCAAGACAAGAAACATAACTTGGCACAAATACGCTTTGCTATCCTAGAGATAGTGGAAAAGAGAGATCCACATGAAAACTTCCAAAAAACAATGGATCAACGAGAAACTTTTTGGATTGACCGTTTGAGTTCTCTGATGCCTAAAGGAATGAATAAGGAGATCAACTTTATGTGTTTTTTGTAATTTAGAATTTCTGACTTTGCATAAATACCCACAGATGTTGGATAACCTTGGATGGATTCCAGACATTGGTGCATAAGACTGATAGATTTAGACACTTGGATTAACATTCATGCTTACCTGAATAATCATTGCGTGTTTTAATTGTTTAAAAATTATTTTGGGTGAATTTCTGCTGCTTGCACCTGTAGATGAAGTACTTTTAACACTATACACTATTTAAATCATCATTTAGGTTAACTGTCTTGGATTGCACTTATGACACACTATTGACGCTCTTTATATTCATATTGAGACTCACTGCTCTCAGCTAACTACATTAGTACCTAACATTGGTCGAAATTTAGATAATGAGCTCTAGGCTGTGTACTTAGTGCACACTTAGCTAATTTTTGCTAATAGTTGCCAATGAGGCAGACATACCTCTCATAATAGGCAAGAGAAATAGTAGGAATAGCGTAGTTCATACATCATGAAACACATGGCGGACATACCATTTAAAAGAGTAAAGAGAAATAGTAGGAACAGCAGAGTTCATGCATCATGTGAAATAGGTAATACACCAGAGATACTCATGTGTAATGACACATAATGTATTTAACAGAGAGTATGTTCATATGAAAGGGTTTAACACACGGCACACACACCTTTCAAAAGAGCTTAGAGAAATAGTAGTAATAGCATAGTTCTTACATCATGTAATACACGTAATGCACCGTAGAAACCCATGAAAAATCACACATAGTGTATCTAACAAATAGTATGTTTAGCTATCCGAATAAAGAGTTAAACACATGAGTAAGGCACTGACAGCTCGACTTATCGCACATAGTGGAACAGAGGTTGCCATGGAGACATCCCCGCCCCAGGGTTAACACCCGGGGGTGGGGCGCGAGGCGTACATGCTGCAGCATTCCGGTTGGACCACGGCGCCTCGCCACCGTTTAAATCAAACACATAGGCATGCGCGCGCACGTCTCTCTTCAGACGGCAGGACAACGCTGGAACTCTAGGTAAGCATCGGCGAATACTCGCCGCTCTTTACAATAGATACAACAATATGAGAATGGCTGTTTAATTGCCTATCTCTTCAACAGAGGCACGATGGACATATGCGCTTCATTACGCATCTAAACATACGCAGCCGTGAGGCCGCGGGGGTTACAATACGAAATAGAGGAACAGAAGCCCTTGGGGCTTGTAAACACTAGAGAGAAAAACGCATTCAAAGCGATCAGGTAGGACTCGTTTTTGTCCTAAAAATCAATGCATATAGAGCTCATAATGCTGAAACTAAATGGCTATTTCTGGTTGTTTATTTTTCATCTGGCGGAACTATTGAATATACGTGGGACAAACCAAATGGTATGTGTGAATTCGTTAATATATTGTATTCAAACCATGCAATGCATTTAAACTGATGAATATATAATTATGATTAGCTTGATGATTTAATCAAGTGCCTGTATACAGCCCTGACGAAGGTTCTAACCGAAATGCATTGGCAGAATGTATATTGATGGCAAAATATGATCGCCCAACACAGTATAATGTGAATCAATAATTATACAAAAACGGGAATGTGAATAAACATTCCTGGCTAAAAGTACATAGATACATTTGGCTTTTTTGTATTTAATTTGAATAACATATTGAAGAAGAAATTGAACTTCTTGGAAAATTTGCAGCCCTACAGAGGGGCCAACTGAGATGCGCCAGTTATAATAAGGCAGAGTTGCCTTGTTTCTGTATTTTTAGTTTATTAAGGTCCTTGTGCTATAGGACTAGGTTTGAACTGGTAGCTCCAGGTTAAAATCAATTTAATCTGACACTGAAGGTGAAATTCATTTATTCAATTGAAGCAAAGAAAAAACTTGTGGTGCCCACCTCTCCGATACTTCTAAATCGGCATCATTACCACCGACAGTAATTCCGCCAAAATTCCTATTGAGTCCTATGGACTCTAACAAATGGGGACTTACACTGCCTATCACCACTTGTAATCCCGTTTTAAATCCACGGGATCCAAGTGGTGGTAACAGCGATTACTTTTGGCAATATTTCAGCAGATTTACCAACGAAATACTGCCAAAGATATAATGAGGCCCTTAGTCTCAATCCCTTGCCATTATCTCTTTCATGTCTTTAGCCTCCCTCTCTCTCCTCTGGACTCGTCCCTGCCTCCTTCCATTCTGCAACTGTCTTGCCCCTATCAAAGAAACCATATGCTGACTCAAACATCCCAGCAAACTATCGCCCAATTTATCTTCTTTGCCATTTTTCAAGAGTCCTTCAGCAGGTTGTCTTTGACCAAATCACTTGAGGATAATGACCTTGGAGATCCACTTCAATCTGGCTTCCATAATAAACACTCCACAGAGGCTGCACTCATGTATGTCTTCAACTTTCTCTCTAATGTTCACCACCCCAGACTCTCTTCTACACGCATCCTTTTGGACTTTTTTCTGCCACTTTCGACACCGTCAATGACTCCTCTCCATGCACTCCCCAGGACCGTGTGTTTATGTTTTGCAAATCTACTCTTGTATGGATCATCTCCTACCTGGAAAAACGATCCTTCAAATTTGCTTGAAACTCGCTAACCTGTGAGCACCCCTCCCTCACTGTTAGCGCTCCCCAAGAGTCAGTCCGTGGACCTCTGCTATTCAACTTCTATACCTCTGCCCTATGAAGACTTTTCTCCTCCTTTGGCTCTCACTATCAGCTTTTTGCTGATGATGCTCAAATATTTTTCTCATTTCCTTCCTTCACCCTGGCCATCTCTGAACGGATTACAAACTATTTCACTGCAATTTGTCAATGGATGTCATCTTTCTCCCAACTTCCAATGCCATCCCTCCCCCCTCCAAATTCCTTCCAGCCTGACCTTCTTGCTCCCTCATCCAAGTTTGGCAATCTTGGGGTCCTCTTTGAGCATGATCTACGACTGCATCAATTGATCACTACTACTGCCTCTGCTGCTCGTATCAACCATCTCAACATTCGAAAAATGTGTTTTCCTACCAACCACTCTAGTAATCACTCCTATTAACCCAAAACTCTAATCCCCACTGTCATGCTCAGCAAAGTTGACTTCTGCTCAAGTCTATTCGTTGGCCTTCTTATCTGCTCCTTCCTCCCTCTAGACAAAGTCCTCAACTTTACAACCCACACTCCCTACAACCTACCCATAGCCTCCCCCACTTCTACATATGGACAACATGCTGGTTGGCTCTCCATGCACAACTGCTCTCTTCTCAAATTCCATCTCCTAGTTTTCAAAGCTATTAATACTCTTTTCCCTCAGTACCTGTTTGATTGTGTCTAAGTTTACTATGCAACTCACTCCCTCTGATCTTCCTCTGCCAACCTCACTATCCCATACCCTCCCTGAGCCTCCTTTCGCTTCCGCTCTTTCTTCCTACTCGAACTTCTCCACTGGAAACCAATGCCCATAACAATCAAAGCCAATCCAACTGTGGATCTCTTTAAAGAGCAGCTTAAACTTCACTTACTTGCTAAGGAAGGCGCTCTCCCCCATCTTCCCTAACTGACCCCACTACCACCTCCAATGACTCTTAATAATATATTTTATTTATTTAATGAGTACTCCTCTTTAGTTTGAAGCACTTTCCTGCTTAGGTGAATGTTACTTTTGCAAGTTAACCGTTTTCCTATATATTTTTTTCTGTTTGTTTTGTCTTGTCCCTGGTATACTTCCCACCTTTTTACACCCTCATAAACTAGCCCACCGCTTGTTCTCAGTCTGTGTGCTATTGTACAGGCACCCTTCATTGGAATGTTTCCATCTATAAATGTAATATTGTAAGTCATCTTTGTTCAAAATTGACAACTCTGTTCTTCAAATCAATTCAGATTTTCAATACTAACGTTATGGAAAGTCATAATTCTATTAAAAGACACAGAGGCAAAGGATTGTGGGTTCTCTCAACTTTACTTCTCGAGCAGCAAATATCAAACAATAATATATACAGTAACAAAGCATAAAAAATGACAACTCCAATTTAGTTTTGAGTCTATGGTAGTTGATATATTATTGGTCTTTCTCCAAACACGGGATCGCCAGATCAATCATTACATCACTAGTCCCATAAACACTGAATCCATCTTGTCATAATCCTCTTTCTTTCGCTGATCCTTCATAAAACCGTTGCGTCCCAAACGGTAAACGTGAACTGACAGTTAAAGTCCAGTCAACTCCTCATGTGACTGACGGCTTGCTGTCTGCATTGGAACCTACAACATATAAAACGACTCTCAGGATTCTGGTCTAATCAGGTGGAAAATCGTGACACATCATCATCTATATACAATACAGTACCATAAACATCATCAAGACCCGGAGGCTCGGATTATGCTTGTTCAAAGCGTGCCTACCACCAACATTGCATCCTCTCAATTGGTTTGAAATAAAATGTCTTAAATGTCGATTCATTCGACCAATCTGCTGCCTTCATAATATCCTCTGATTGAGCCCCTATTTTATATGCTTTAGAGGCCATTGCACCTCTCACTGAGTGTGTCCCATAGCATTCTACATCGATGCCCGCTTGTTGCATCACTCATCTAACCCATCTCGCCAGGGTTGCTGGGGTTATTGCTCCGAAGGAACTCCGTAACACTATGAGCAATTGCGTCACTCCTGCAGGTCTCAGGTCACTTGTCCTGTTTTCGTATGCCGTTAAGCATCAGACTGTGCATAGTTTAGGTTGGTTTGGGAATGAGTCGTAAGATACTGTCCTCAAACCCGTCTTTGTTCTCTTTGTGATATAGGAAGTCACTCCCGTTGAAGATACCGTCTTTCTGTTAACTTCCAATGCTTTCACGTCAGATACTTTCTTGCATGATAAGAGGCATAGAAGCATTGTTACTTTGTGTGTCAGCAACTTTCTGGATAAATCCATGTTGTCAGGCCATGTTAAAAATAACTTCAATACTCTGTCGACATCCCACACCCGGGAGTATGTCGCCTTAGGTGGCTTGAGTAATTGTATTCCTCTTAACATTATGCATATTAAAGGGTGTTCCCCTACAGCTAGCCACTCTACATGCGGGTGACCCGCAGAGATTGCTGAGTGTGCTGTATTAACAGTCCTATATGCTTTCCCTTGCACCGTCATTTGTGCTAGGAAATTTGCTACGTCCACTACATCTATTCCAGAGAAATTCACGTTCCTCGCCATACACCAGTTATGCCATTTTGCTCATTCTGATCTATATGCCTTCCTTGTCCCTGGAGCCCAGGACTCTTCGATAATGCATTCGGCCTTGCCCAATAGACCCGGCCTAACCCAGGATCTCCTGAAATTCAGAATCACAGACACCTTCTGTCTCCTCACCTGGGCCAATGTCCTTGCTAGTCTTGAAAATGGCAGGAATGTATAATCTGTGTCCTGGCCCCATGATTGGAGACATGGGTCCGTCACTTCCACTTCCGGATCCGGTCTCCAACTGAAGAACCAAGGTAACTGTTCAACCTTGAGGTAAATAGATCAGCCCGACACGGGCCCCATCTTGACCGTTCTTGGAACACTTTCCATCCAGTTTCCAATCGCTGGCATCCTTGAGGAACCTGGAGTTCCAGTCGACCACCTCGTTCTGCTGACCTGGCAGATACTCCACTGTCACTGACACTTCCCTTTGCAGGCATAAATCCCAAAAGTCCTTTGCCAACTCTGCCAGCATTTTGGATCACGTGCCACCCAGTCTGTTTATGTATCTGACCACTGACACATTGTCCATCTTGAGGAGTACACCGCATTGTACTCTCTCCTGGGTCCAACATCTCACTGCAATCAACCCTGCTAGAAATTCTAGGTAATTGAAGTGGAGACCCAGTTCTTTGTCTGATCACCTGCCTCCTATTGACAGTTCCCTGTGTTCAGGAGGAGAGGAAATTACTGACGGGCCCATTGGTCAGTACTCAACCCCCGAGAACTTGTAATACTGGATAGCTGCACCATGTGAGGACAGGGTGCAGGATTCACATACTCCAGCACATCTCAAAAATCAGGACTCAGTAAGTTGGCAAAGGGAAGTCCGTTTAATGATACATACATCAGCATATGCAAATCAGCAGCATTGCAAACACCTGTCTCGCTCCGACTTCCTCGAACTTCAGTCGAACAGCCATTTTTATAGGCTAAACTCGTCATCATTGACGTCTAATTCTACAAAAATAATCATGCAATCTAATTGGTTGGAAAAGGTAACTTAAGTATAGGTGTTATATCTGTATATGACAATAGAGCATGCGTATTGGTTAACTCTTATCTGGTGGGCGTCTACGCCCATCCCTCTACATCACACGTGATTGACGTCACTATGAGTACGACGTCCTATTGGTTACAATGTCTATCGGAGCCTAGATTACATGGTCCATTGTGATTGGGCAAGTTACACCCCTAAACATAAATCTCCACTTTAATTAGCAGCAAGCAGGCTGGACACCCAGGTGCCTAGTGTCCCAAGATTCACCCTGCCTCCCTTCCATCAATCAGTGGTTTTAGGGCGATGTGTCAATTAGTTGGCTAAGGAAGGCCTCGAAACTGTAGTCTCTTGTCAGGAAAAGTTATGGCACCCTCGGATCTGGGTGACATCAAACGGTGGTACATCTTTGCGCCTGGTTGGTCACGTGTTGGTTCACGGTGAATCTGCTTCAGTTTCCAGCTTTTCTTGTATTTAATTCTCCTTGTAGCCCCACCACCTGCCTGGGCTGCCTTATCTTGACCTTCGCAGGGCAGGCTGGTATGCTCTGAAGTTTCGATTCTCCTTAGCTGAAGCTCAACTCCCTCTCTTGGGTTGACCGCGATTTCCCAAGCCTGAGCCATCCTGTTAAGTTTCGATTCCGCCCTTTTCCTTGCCTTAGGCTGGGTTTTCGAAACTTGGCCTGTCATGCCTCTGGCCTCCTGGGTACATTTCTTCTTTTACAAAATGGAGTCGCACATGTACATTGTGCTGTATCGAGGTAGACGTATATGGTTGGCGCTTGCCGCTCTAATCTTCTACTAAGCATTGCAAGCAGTATCACTTTCTTAGCTTCTTGCGTTTCAAGCCTATTTACACACATTTAACAGGTTCGATTCTTTTGTCTTGGTTCTTTCGCTATGACTTTTCTTAGGTTTTAACATTGTGTTGTCCTTTGTGTCTCTTGCATCTGTTTTCGTGGATACACGCGTTCGCGTGTTGCCTTTTCTCATGCGTTAGTCTGTCCAGGCCCTCTTCTCATCATCGTTTGTCTTCCATCAGGGCTCTTTGTGTCTCTTCATGGACAGTCTGTAAATACTCATCGTTTCGTATCAGCAGCTGGTATGGTTGTTTGATTGGGTACCGTGCTGCCCATGGTTGTCTGGTTATAGGCACTTCAACGGGTATTGCTCTTCTGATGGGCACTGGGCATAGGCTCAGTGCAGCTCTCTGTCGGTTCATTTTCTCCTCATACGTCACATACCTTTGCGAGTATTTCCCTGGCAACTCGCAATGGGGGGCAGGGGTGCAGGCCATATCTGGGACCTCCTCTACACTCCCCACCTCTGGTCGGTTCATCGACCACTTCTGCTTCCTCCTTTATATTTAGTTTCTTTGATTCTTCAATGTCTTGTTCATCGTCTTCTGGATTTACACAAGATGGCATGAATGTATGCAATTTTGGTGTCCATATCTTTATCACCCCTTTCAAGCTTCCTGCTGTTTTCACATGCTCATCTTTGTTCCAGGTCATCAGCTGGCATTGTCCATTTGGACGGCAATAAATCCATTTTCCTTCATACCTCCTTCTTTTCTTGGGATAAGTGAATGTTGTTCCCTCTGGTGCAAATTCACTGGCCTTCACGAAGTCCTTTATCTCTTAGTCTGTCAGTTCTCTGGGCTTCCAACCTGGCTTGATATCGACCATAATGTTCATCCCAATGGCCTTCTTTGCAGTTTTCTGGCATTGTGTGATGATTACCTTGATAACACAGCATCCTAGCAGAACCATAGCTAGTAAGGCTCCCAGAAACTTGAATATGTCCGCCATCCACTGCGGGACCCAGGAGAACAAGTTCTCAAACCAGCTGTCATCGTCCACTTCATCTGTTTCCTCAGTCATCTGGTTCTTTAGGCTTGTCAGCATGTCTACGGCCTCAGTGAGGGTTCCATTTTCCTCATCGTGCGATGGTATAAATGTGCAACACGATTCTCCGATTTTTGCACAAACACCTCTATCCATTGCAGTGATCATGTCAAGCACGTATCTGTTCTGGAGGGTCATCAGTCTGACTGTTCTCAGTTCTTCTTTAATCGCATTGAATCCTTTTATTGTGGTATTGATGGTCTACAGTAACTCCCATCTGGTTATTTGCAACCATTTAGCATTCACTCCAACTTGGATGTGGGGCAAGAGTAGGGTTGTGAATACTGTTGAGGTGAGGCTGAACAGCCTGTGTTCGTACGGGATTCCATGCCTCTTCTGATTTGGGAGAAAAGTAATTTTCCCTCTTCATCCTGGATACCAGTTCCACAGATCTCCTTCTTCTTAGATGAGCATCTGCTTTCGGGAAACTGTCCAACTTCAGTTCATTTTTTGGAATCACCAGTGCAGGAACATGGACATTCACCAGTGTGCATATGCCTCTCTAGTTCCTCAGTAGTCTTATATATGCCTTGGATCCACAAGCCCAATAATGGTCCATCAGGACTGCGGTTCCTTGTGCCATTCCTGGGGCTTCATATATTCGTCTGCAGTTTTGATTCTCTCCCATTTTCCGCGTGCCATTACTTCTGAAGCACAGCTTAGGATTTTCCAGTGGTACTATTTGCAAGGGTCCTCATCTGTCCTCGATCCATGTTAACAGTTTTACCAATTTTGGCCACAATGGTTTGCATAGTCTCTGTGAGTTCTCTATTGCTTCTTGGCAGGCTACGAGGACCATCCAGGCTCAACAGATCACGACCCCTTCTTCCCATCCGTTTGGGGACACTACTGACCCCCAGATCTGCATTTGGCCTCGATTCTTCCAGATGTGAGCTTCTTCTGCTGTTTTCCCTTGGACATTCAGTCTAAGGTTTATTTCCCATCTTATTCCTGATTCTTTAACGTCAGGGTTGTCATATCTAATCACATGATTCTTGGTGTGCGCCCTGTTTCTTGTTTTGATGTCCTGAACAAAACCGTCTTCATCAGGGTAATCCTTTTTTTTTGCCCATATCAAGGAAGCGTCTCTCCCCATGAACTGTCCTCTGGTGTTGCACATTGCTATGTGTGACATACAGTGTGCTGTGGGGACATCGATTTCTACAGCCACAAAGATTTTGGACTTGCCCATGCTGTACGGCAGGAGTGCACAGACGAAACATTCTCCTTCTGATTGCCTTCGTCCAACTTCCTTCATGTGCTGGTACCATATGTTGTTCCCGAGATGGGCTTTGCTGTCCAAGTAATCGCTTAGTTCATTGTTCGTTTCATATGGGCTTCTCTTGATCCTTAGCGTTTGTCTGTAATTGGCTATCACTGTGTCTCTGAATGCATCTGTACTGCTCTTTCGTTCAGGTAGGCTCTCGAGTACTCTCCTTGGTGGGGCAGGATTCATTTCCTGCCCTGCAGTAATAGGGGGATGTTCTGCGTCTCTTTTCCTTCCCTCATGCATTCTTTTGTAGACCTCCTCCCACCACCATTGGCTCGTCATTTTCCCAATACGTGTTGGCATTGTAGGCCTGATGCTTATTTCTGGCGTTGGAGCAGGCATGCTCGTTCTTACAGTTTCCGTGGTTTTCTTGCTCAGCTCCTCATGTAGCTTTTTTGCTCTTAGTATGAGCGGGAACACATACTCAACCAACGCATGTGTTTTTTCAGTAAGTTCCTTCGTGGCTTCTTCCGGTTCTTTGAGAGATTCTGTCATGCCCCCTCTGCTTGGGTTCTCACCTGGCTCCTCTTGTTTACTTCCAATATTTTCTGGAGCTGATCGTACCTTAGGCAGTTTTCCTTTTACTGTTGATTTGGTCTGTGGTCCCCTAGCCATTGACACTTGCCCTTGTTCGTGTGCACTCGGTGTGTGGGTGCGTGCCGTGGACAGTGCTATGTTATCATTCATTCCGAGCTGACCCTGTATCCAGCTTTTCTCATCATTCATAACCTCAACCGTGTAGCTGTCACTATTTATTACATTCAGTTTCAGTTTGTTTGCTTTACCACCAGCTTTTCTTGGAACAGGGATGACAATATATGGTCTGGGTGCTTTTGTGGGTCCCAGATGTTCATTACCTGGTGGATGCACAGACATTGGGACGCTTCGTGCACCAATAAAAAATGCAGTTCTGATAGTTAGAGACGAAAATACTACAATAATCACTATGCATATACATATAATGGCTTTGAAAGACAGCTTGCAGCATCTCCTTCCAGGAAAGCGGGGGCGACCCTCCGACTAAATTACTGTTTTGGGCCCCCATTTCAAACAAGTCCACAGTCAATAGTTAATTTCTCTTCTTATTCTAATCTCGTCGCTCGAAAGTTCAGCAAAACACTAAAGTGACAAGTGCTGTTCAATGTCCCCCCTCTTGCGAGTGATGATGGTAGTCTCTAGGTACAGAGTACAGATCTTTTGCTAGACTTTGGGAAAAGGTTAGACTACCGTTTTCAGCACATCACATTCATTCTGTAATTGTATGGAAAACGTATTCCCAGGGCACTCTTCCAACTCGCCTTGGCCCTGAGGACATGCAGGAATTTGTTCGCAGTGACACCATGAAAGGATGGATCCGCTACAAATCACGCAAAATAAAATATTGAAAAAATAAAAACAAAAATAAAAGTGAACATATGAGAAGGTAGTAGAAAATAAGAGAAAGGTTGAAAAAGGTAAACACGGCAGTGAAGTTCGTGTCTCTGTTCCTTTAACTTGGTCTTTCGATGACAAGTTGATGAACAGTCTCTCTCTCCTCCATTTTCTCCACTGCGGGACGATGATGAAAAATAGAAAAAAAAGGAAAAATAAGAACAAGATGTTGGTATCCTTTTTTCCACCCTTCTCGATCTGTCCTACGTTAGAAGCATGAAGAACTGTGTCTTTGTTTCTTTGCTCAGCCCCTGGCGGGGGAGGATGAAAGGTTTTAGTGTGGATCTCCCCCTTCTAAGGCTCTCCTCAGCAGTGGAGTACCGTGATTGCTTCTCAGCTGTGATGCAATAGCCCTCAGGAGCCTGTTCAGTTGTGTGTTTTTTGCTGGGTCACTGAGGAAAGTGGGCACATCGACGGTCTACCCACTAGCTCTGGAAAGTTCTCAATGAGGTGGAAGAAGACTCAAAATGCGTATCTGCTATCTTCTGGTGTCAACGACATTCGCTCTTATTTTCTAGTCTCTGGTTCACAGGCCCTTCTTGCGATGTGGACAGTTTGTGTACTTCCCTCGATCTGTCCCTCGGCAAACAGACTCACAGGAATCTCCTTAGGAATTCTCGCTGGAAGTTGGACAGTTCCACCTGGAGCATGATGCCGTGGAGAAGAGTCTTCACGTGTAGGAAATTGACTGGATCTCTGAGGAAAGTGACCACATCAACATCAGCAGGCCTTCCCACCATTTCTGGATAGTCCGTGACTAGTCTAATCAGGACGTCGTGGGCTAGCTGCGTGTCTGCAGGGGACAGGGACATTTGCTTTGTTTTGCTGGGTCCCGGTCACAAGTCTTTCTTTTGTCGTGAGCAGTTTTTGCACTTTCCTGCTGCATGAGTTGCTACCACATGATTCAGCTTATACCATACTTGATTCAGGAAATCATTATTTCTGGGATCTCTGATGAAGGTTAATGTGTCTGTAGTTCTTCCGACAAGTCCTGGGCACTCCTCTATGATGCGGAAGAATATTGTATAGGTCAGTTCATCTATGATTACTTGTGGTGGAAGCATCTGTGTCTTTTCCGCTGTGCTCGGGCAGCTTAATGAAAGTTTCTGTTATAACAGTCAGTAGTTGCCGGATTATTTTCTTACTTGCAGGATCTTGAATGAATTCTGTGACGCTAGCTTCTCTTCCTATGAGTGACGGGTATGATAGCCCCACAAGTTGGAAGTAGGTTAGCACATCCCACTTGAGACTTCTGCTGGGATTAACCATATGTCCGTGAACAAAGTCTTGATACTGGATGCTTCAGGATAACGGTTTTAGTTCTCAGAAATGTCTTGTTTTACTGCTTATCAGAGTCTTAGAGTTCATGTTCAATGCTTTGTGTGGTATAACGTGTTCGAGTTACTAGTGTCACTGTGGTTTTGGAATATATGATTCTCCTTTTTTTACCCTGCACTTTTGGCTGCACAGAGTGTTCGTTTGCTTGGTTTTGTCTCTTTCTGTGCATAAAGGAAAAGTTCAGTGTGCACACGATCTTCACAAACTGGCTCTTTTCTTTTCTTCTCTGCTCATGCGTCTTTCTTCCTCGCCATAGATTAGATCTTGTCTGCACGTGCTGAGGTCCTTCCCCATTGTCCGTGGATTCCTCGGTGGTAGATGCAGTAGGAGTGCTCTCCCCTAGAAAGGGTTTGATATTGTTCAGGAAGATCCAGGCTCTTCTGCACTTAAGCTTGACAGCAGACGGGGTGCAGTCCTCTATGATGAAAGGGCCATTAAACCTCGGCTCGTCCCATTTTTTCCTTGTGAAATTCCTCATGAGGACGCTGTCACCAGGGAAGACAAGGGGCGCACAAAGGCTGTGAGCTGTGCCTGCATCAGCACTGTCTGTTGTGGGCTGTGCTGTGCTGTTCCCTTGACGCCGTCGCTGCAGCTGGCCTGAAATGACAGATGCACTGTCTGTGAGACAGTCTAGGTACTCCATCTCTGCTCCCAGAACCTCCCTAGCAGGCTGGGCATCACATCTAGTCCTGTCTCGGGGGGTCAGAGGGGTCCTCATCCTTCTACCAATAACAATTTTGTGCGGCGTAAGATGATGGTCGGAGCCTGGTTGGTTCCGAAGAGCATACAATGCCAGTGGTAGACAGTGCAACCATCCCCTCTTTAATGTGAGCTTCAACTTGGCTAGTCTCTCTTTTAACAGGCTGTTGAGTCCCTCACATATTCCATTTCCCTCTGGGTGATACGCCGACGAGAACTTGTGCTTTATACCAAGCAACAAGCTAATCTGCTCAAACACTGTGTTTACAAAATGGGGCCCATTATCTGATCTCATTACCTTGCACACCCCCCACCTAGGGAACACTTCCCTCACCAGATATTTTGCGGCACAGGCTGCATCAGGATGTGTACAGGGGCCTGCTTCTATCCATCTTGAGAAAGGACATACCACCACAATTAAATACCTGTACCCATTACACACCTGAATCATATCGACAAAGTCGAAATGCAGGAGCTGGAAAGGTCCATTAGGTCTGGGAATGATTCCTCTTACTACTTTTAATGTGTGCCCAGTGGTGAATTGCTGACAAATTATACAGTTGACCATAAAAAATGCAACATGCTCCACTAAATTCGGCGTGAACCAGTCTTCCGCGAGCGTTGCAGCAAGATTTTCCTTTGACATATGTAAGGGGTAGTGGAGCTGTTCTAATGCTACCTTTAGAAGGGTGACGGGCATTACTCATTTACCAGTGCTGTCTTGCCTCCACAATCCGTCAGAGGGGTTTAAAGAACACCCTCAATGCTTCCATACATTTTTCTCCTCTTGAGGTGCCTCCCCCTGGAGCTCCATTAACTGAGCCTGCTCCATATTGCTATAGGCTTGTGGTGTGGCTTGCGCTACCATCATTCGTTCATGGGTACGTGCCACCTCCACATCCATGATTGTTTCAGTTTTGGATGCCATACGTTTCGCTTCCGTGTCTGCTTCATGATTCTCACGTGACACGAAATCTGTCCCCTTGGTATGAGCAGCGCATTTTACAACCGCTATGCCCACTGGGAGCTGTAGTGCTTTTATCAGCCTGTCCAACAGGGCTGTGTGCTGCACTGGCGTGCCATCTGCTCGGAGGTAGCCCCTCCTTTTCCAGCTCGCTAGTCCTGCGTGAACTGTGGACGTTACATAGGCAGAGTCACTGTAGACCGTCACTTCCTGGTCTGCATGATTCTCAATGGCAAGTATCAATGCCACTAGTTCTGCAGTCTGTGCTGAATAATGAGATGGTATTTGCGCACTGACAAGTACTTGGAACTCTCCATTCGCTATGTGTTTTATCACGGCCACGCCAGTATACCTCTGTCCGTCTTCTTGGACAATTCTCGAAAACCCGTCAATAAAGACGACCTCCCCACTTGCCAGGGCGTTTTCCTTTACCCTGGGGATCTCATCATAGAATTCCTCATAGTTCGCACAGTCGTGTATAGGTTCTCTCTCTGTGACTAGCTCAGCTATGAACGTAGCAGGGTTTACAGTCTTACATCGCACTATTTTGATTGATGGATTAGAGATAATCACCTCATAGGCGGATGCTCTCTGCGATGTCAGTGTGCCCTTTGGCTTCTCTAGTATGGCGAACAATGAGTGCTCAACATACAATGTCATGGAGCACCCCATCACAAAGGATGACGCCTTCTGAATGGCAAAGGCGGCGGCAGCTAGATTTTGTTTGCATGGGAAGTGGCCCTTCATGACCGGGTCTAAATTCCCACTGTAATATGCTAGGGGCTTGCACCCCAGCGAGGTTTGTTGTGCGAGTACTGCCATCATAAAATTGCCATCGGTATGAGAGAACAGATATAATTCCTCTGCATAATTAGTAATCCGGAGAACTGGGGCCTTACAAATTGCCCCCTTGAGTTCTGTAAACCCTTTCTCCATTTCTTCATTCAATTCAATGTCTTCTCTCGTTGCCTGGGCCATTTTGAGGGCCTGTAACAAGGGCTTGGTATACGAGCTGTAGTCAAAGACCCATGCTCTGACATAGTTGCACAGACCTAGGAAGCTTTGCATTTGCTTTATTGTACGCGGCTTGGCCGTGTTCAAGATGGCTTCCGCCCTTTCTGGGGTTACCTTCTTCCCCTCATGTGAGATCAGTTGCCCTATGTAAAATACCTCCTGTTGGCAGTACTGCAACTTATCCTTGTCAACCTTGTACCCCTTCTCAGCCAGCATAGTCAATAGCTGGACAGAGTCGTACCTGCATTGCTCTTCAGTGATGCTGCAGATCAGAATGTCATCTACATACTGCAAAACAGCACTCTCCACCGCAATATTGCTTAGGTCCATTTGCAGGACTCGGTTGAAAATGGACGGGGACTCGCAATACCCCTGTGGCAACCTCGTACTTTTCAGGCGCATTTGTCTGAAAGTAAATGGCGTCAGGTCTTGTGAGTCACGGTGCAATGGAATCAAGAAAAATGCATTTTTCAAATCGATCACTGTGAAGTATATTGCCTCAGTGGGTATGTTGCACAAAATTGTGGATGTATTAGGGACTAGAGGGAACTTGGCTTCGATTATGTTGTTTAATGCTCGTTAATCCTGGATTAAATGCCAGGACCCTCCCTTTGAGTTCTTGACAGGATAAATCACTGTGTTGGAAGGTGATTCTGACATCACTAAGATGCCCTGCTCCATCATGGCGAAATTGTCTTTGCGATCCCTTCATCCGCTTCTCTGGACATGGGATATTGTCGTGCCCGCGGCAAAACCGCTCCTGGTTTCAATTTAATTTTTACTTCACCTGTCCCCTTCAGGAGACCTACATCATAGGGCCCTGTAGTCCATATTGTGGCAGGCACTTGGGCCATGTCGTCATGAAAATATTCTGGGCGTACCAGTGCTAACATCATTCTCTGTGGCACCTCCCGTTTGATCATTTTGACCCAAAATATAATACTCACCTCCACCCGCGTCTCTTCTAGGTCAGGGTGTTCTTCGAACAGATGGTCATCGGTGACATCAGTCACTCGATACCCTTCTTCGATGGCGACAATCGCACACCACGGTCTGCCCTCATTGTCATATCCTTCAACTAATACTACCTTTCCTCACACTGCAGCAGATTGTATCATTAAGGGAAATACTTGTCCCTCCTCTTCGTGCATGGGTATTCTTGGCCTGAATAGAAACTCATCAGGGGTTCTCATAGTTTTGTCTGCGAGGCCTGGCAATCCTACCATAAGCACTCGTACACCATATGTGAATACTTCTGGCTCCAGCGGTACAGCTCTCATAGCTGCACGTCCAGAGTATGCTTTGATCATTTCGCACACATTTGAATAATGCATTCCTGGGGTCGAGCACACTATGCCATCCTCAGTGAACGAGATGGTCATATTCAACTTTGTCATCAAGTCCTGACCCATGATATTCACCGGGGACTGATGTGAATACAATAAAGGTACATTCATGTCGCACTCTCCTACTGAGACTGGGAGTGCATCAGTAAAGGGAACTCTACTATGAGCTCCAGTAAAACTCTGGGTATCTATGGCCTTGCCGGACAAGGAGAACTTGCACCCGTGTCAACTAAGAAGGAATATTCTTTCCCCCCCCCATGGTGACATTTACCCTAGGTTCCCTGTTAGGCTCTGGTATCACTGATAGGATAGAACACATCAGAGTTCCCTGTGAGCCGTCCTATTTCATATATAGGTTCGGTCCACTGTATACCTGTGTTCCCCCACCGGAATTAGTGCCCTGAGCCACTTGCACCAGTTTCTGCTGGGGTTGTCCCTGTGGTACATTCCCCATGTTCAGCGGCTGAACCACTTGCTGTGCACCTTACTGCAAGCCAACCGCCTGCTGTTGTACGGTATAGTTTTGTGCACTGCCCTGTTGCAGGGTAGCCAGTTGATTCACCATGCCTGCCCCCACCCCTTGGTTGTTCTGCCATATGCTTTGGCTTCTACACATGCGTGCCACATGTCCTGTCACTCCATACAGCCAACACACTGGCGGTGGTCGGGCCAACTGTCCATCTGGCATAGTTGGACTGCCCATTGGCGTGTTCTGTATACCACCTTGAACAATTTGAAAACCTCCTTGGTTGCCTCGAAACCCTCCCTGGTTACTCTGCCATCCTCTTCCTCCAAAACCCCTTCCTCTTGGGTAAAATCCTGCGTTACCCTGATTGTATTGTGGCTGGTTAGGCGCACGTTGTGCACTCGATTCGACTGGGCTAGTTAGCATGGCTCCCTCGAGAGCATACTTTGAGTGCTTCCTTTGCACCAGCTTCGCCTCCTCTCCCTTACCAGTTGCTTCCTTCTTCCGATTCTTTTCTTGCAACAGCCTGCAGTAATGTGCAATTGTCAATTGTATTTCGGCCCACGGTTTGGCTTCTATTCTTACAATTTTTTTTAGCTGTTTTTGCACCGGTTCTGGTAAGCCTTGGCACAATATGTGATAGAATACAGGGATAGATTTCGTCCAAGACTCATGCGTTTCGAGTACCCACGCATCCTGAACATTTTGGATATAAAGCAACGGATCCTCAGACTCTTTCATTTTTCGAGTCATTATAGCTCCCATATCAGACGTGTCTGGATATAGCGTACGCAGCGCTTTCCACACTACTGCTCTACAGTTATTAAATGGCGCTCCATCAAGGGAGGTGTCGGTTATAGTTACTCTAGGGTAGCCTGCCCTTTTCCATACGTCGTCTGTTCTTTCTCCAAGTATAGCAATCAGGAGACCCTTAATGTCCCCCTATGGCTAGGGTGACGCCCCCCGTCATTTTCTCTAACTTGTGTATCCACTTCCCGGCTCCCGATGTCAGCATTGGAAACTTATTATTAAGATTCTCTCGGTCCATGTGTGGCCATGGGATATATTGTGGCCTTGCTCCCCCTTTTCTAGCAGCGGGAATTGAAAGGCACAATCTTCCTTTTCTTTTCCCCCTCTCCTCCCGTCTACTGGCGGGGCAGTATTATCACCTTGCCGCCTACCCGGCAATGACCTTAATCTGCCTGTATAGGCGGATACTGGCTCCCCCTTCTGGTCGCGGGGTGTTCCCTCACGTTTGCCATGTGCCTTGGTAGGTATCGATGTCCTAGGTTCATATTCACTGGCGTCGGACCATCGTACCCATTGGCCTCGAGGGAGCGGCTTTTCACATCGCCTCTCCTCCTCCTGTGCCTCGTCCTCCTTATCCCCACCGGAGTCATATCCTGAATTATCCCAGTTTATGCAATTCCTCGCCTCCTCTTCGTTCTGCCTGATCTCCAGTCTGTCCAGGGACAGTCCCCTACTCCCACTACTTCGGGTGACATCATCAGTGTCATATAGCTGAGTGCTCTATAAGCGCTCATCTTCCCTTTCTCCTTCTTGGTAGACTACTTCCAGTCCCATCTCATCATATGTTCCGTCAATCGTTTCCCCGATGCTTCTGGTATTGAAGTCTTCGTTAATGTTATGTCTTCCCATTCTACCGTATGATTGGGTTTGACAACTACCCGCTCCAAATACTCAAGATCTCGTGCCCTTTGTCTGTGTTTTCGTTCCAATTCCTCATCTATCTCCTTTCGCTTTTTCGCTTCTTCTCTAGCCTTGTCTATTTCTCTCATTCGTTCATTTCTACATTCCTTTGCCCTTCTACTAACCTCGTCTTCCCTCTTTTTCACCTTCCTTTCGTGCACTCTCCTTTCTTCCTCCAATTTTAACATGTTCAGTCTGTACTTTTCATAGGCTGCATACTGTGTGCGACTGAGCGGTATTCCTTGCTCTTCGCGATATAGTTGTTCTTGCCTTACTCTATCCTTCTTTCTCGTCCTTTCATCCCTTGCTTCTTTCTCCTTTCTTTGCTCTTCATTGTGCCTTCCTCTCGTCCGCACATCATCACCTCCCTTTCCATCTAGCTTTAATAGTATCTGTCCTCCCATCCAATCGTCTTTCGTGAATGCTGTCTCATCACTTCCCTTCCGCTTCTTTCCCTTTCTCTCTTTATCGAGAGGTGCACTCGCTTGTGCCTGATCCTTACTACCATCGCCGCGCCTCTCCTTGTCCCTCGGGACTGTGGAGGCCAAATCAATTTCCCGTTCCTTTTCCTTCGTCTCGTCACTACTGTTTGTAGGTGACTCATATGCAGGGTTGCTATATCCTGCAGCTGCTTTGAGTTCTCTCAACGGGTAAAGACCCTCTGACTTGCTTCCCTCAATGACTGGTTCCGGGGGGGGCTGGTGTTGCGTTAGGCATCTCACCCCCCTCCGTACATACATTTAATATCCAGTCTGTAGGTGGTTCTTCTTCCTTCGTTTGCTCAAACATCTTCCAAAGCTCGAGAACAGCAAGGCGTTTCTCGAGCTTCTTACCGCTATATGTGGCATGTAAGAAGGTAGTCATGTGCTGTAAAACAGCCTTAGACAATGATCCATTCTGGGGCCATGGCATAAACATCTTATTTGTGGTGCCCTTAACCCACTCTTGGCTATATTTCTTCAGCTTTGTTGCATGCTTTTGGCAACTGCTTGCACAAGTGCGCAAGTGGGGTAACCTCCTCCATTCTTGATTTCAACACCAACAATGCTTACACAGTTTTTGATCTTTCCACAAGTATGAGCGAGCACCACAACCGCAAGCTCCAATCCAATTTCTTCCCGCCAAATTTATACTATCTATTTACTCAAAAGAAACCATCAACTCACTGGCGATTCCCTCTTAATTACAGAATCGCGAAAAGCCAAAATGCATTTCAATCACTCACAAATACAGCTATTGGACATTTAATATATAGCAAGACACATATGGCAGACACTTGACAGACTAGACAGACACCAGCTGGTCACACATACACCTGCCTTCTAATAATTACCCCGTCATGGGATTTGAATGAACCCCATTATTACGTCTTTAAACGTAATCGTAGCCTAACGTCCCCCCTCTGTGGGCTCTGGGTTCACGTTCCTTCTGACCGCTCTTTAAAGCGCAGGAACAAGGCGAATCTTTACAGTTTTCTCTCGGGTGCACCCCCTGGTATTCCTTATGTTTTTAACTTCAGGTGCCGCCCTGATATTTTTAAATTTTTTACCGTTTTCTCACCCCCCCCCCCCCCCGGTATTCCTTACATTTTTAATTTCAGGTGCCCCCCTGATATTTTTTACAGTTTTCTTCAGGTACTCGAGTCTTTACCCCCTATATATATACAGTCTTCTCTACTTATAACTGTTTTATTTTTTTTCACCGCCACCCTCCGTTACCTTTCCCCTTTTTACTATAAGATATTTGCCAAGGTAACGAGTTTCGTTGTTTCACTCACCGATCGCCTCTTTTCCTCTCTGGAACTTCAGGATCAGCGCCCCTTCCTCTTCCTGCTTTTAAGATTTTCATCCGATCCGCTGCCCGTGGGAATGAGAAGGGTTATGCTTGGTAAGGCGGGTTCCTTCAGACCCACTGCAGATTATTTGGAATATTACACTATCATTGGCCATGGGGAGCTTCTCGGCCTACTCAGCCGGAATGGCGAAAGGACTCGTGATGTAACCGAAGGCTCAGAGTTACTTTGTGCCGTCGGTCTAAGGGTGTCTTATAACTATATCAATCGATTATCAATAATCGATGGCCGAAACCATCCTCTGCTCCAAGTGTTCAGGAGGAGAGGAAATTACTGACGGATCCATTGGTCAATACTCAACCCCCGAGAATTTATAATACTGGATAGCTGCACCATGTGAGGACAGGGTGCAGGATTCGCATACTCCAGCACATCTAAAAAATCAGGACTCAGTAAGTTGGCAAAGGGAAGTCAGTTTAATGATACATACATCAGCATATGGAAAGCAGCAGCATTGCAAACACCTGTCTCACTCCGACTTCCTCGAACTTCAGTTGAACAGCCATTTTTATAGGCTAAACTCGTCATCATTGACGTCTAATTCTACAAAAATCATCATGCAATCTAATTGGTTGGGAAAGGTAACTTAAGTATAGGTGTTATATCTGTATATGACAATAGAGCATGTAGATTGGTTAACTCTTATCTGGTGGGCGTCTATGCCCATCCCTCTACATCGCACATAAAGGGCGTCACTATGAGTACGACGTCCTATCGGCTACAATGTCTATAGGACCCTAGATTACATGGTCCATTGTGATTGGGCAAGTTACACCCCTAAACATAAATCTCTACTTTAATTAGCAGCAAGCAGGCTGGACACCCAGGTGCCTAGTGTCCCAAGATTCACCCTGCCTCCCTTCCATCAATCAGTGGTTTTAGGGCGATGTGTCAATTAGTTGGCTAAGGAAGGCCTTGAAACTGTAGTCTCTTATCAGGAAAAATTATGGCACCCTCGGATCTGGGTGACATCAGACGGTAGTACATCTTCGCGCCTGGTTGATCACGTGTTGGTTCACCGTGAATCTGCTTCAGTTTCCAGCTTTTCTTATATTTAATTCTCCTTGTAGCCCCCACCACCTGCCTGGGCCTCCTTATCTTGACCAGGGCAGGCTGGTATGCTCTGAAGTTTCGATTCTCCTTAGCTGAAGCTAACCTTCCTCTCTTGGGTTGACCTCGATTTCCCAGGCCTGAGCCATCCTGTTAAGTTTCGATTCCGCTCTTTTCCTTGCCTTATGCTGGGTTTCGAAACTTGGCCTGTCAGGCCTCTGGCCTCCTGGGTACATTTCTGCTTTTACAAAATGGAGTTGCACGTGTACATTGTGCTGTATCGAGGTAGACGTATATGGTTGGCGCTTGCCGCTCTAATCTTCAACTAAGCATTGCAAGCAGTATCACTTTCTTAGCTTCTTGCGTTTCAAGCCTATTTACACACATTTAATAGGTTCGATTCTTTCATCTTGGTTCTTTCGTTATGACGTTTCTTATGTTTTAACATTCTGTTGTCTTTCGTGTCTCTTGCATCTGTTTTCGTGGATACATGCGTTCGCGTATTGCCTTTTCTCATGCTTTAGTCTGTCCAGGCCCTCTTCTCATCATCGTTTGTCTTCCATCAGGGTTCTTTGTGTCTCCTCATGGACAGTCTGTAAATACTCATCGTTTCGTATCAGCAGCTGGTATGGTTGTCTGATTGGGTACCGTGCTGCCCATGGTTATGTTTATGTTATGTTATGTTTATTATTTATATTGTGCTCCGGGTACCCAAAGGCTTAAGGGCGCAGACAACAAAAAACAAACAATACAAACAAATCTTATGTGAAACAAAAAGGCAGACAGATTATGTATCAACACCAGTGTGCAAAACATACGACTGCAAAAGACAAAGAGGTAAGAGAACCTACTTGAACCGAATAAATAATCAAATGATCAGATTACAGCTGGAGGATCCCCTAGGAATGTATCTGCACAGTTTTAGGAAGGCAGGTAGGGAACTAGTTGCACACCCTACTAGGACACAATCCTTATTACCATGCATGCTCCAGTCTTTCAGGTCCATCCTATGGAGGATTTTGAGATCCAATAGTCTGACCACACCCGGCCCAGTTGTCTGTCTAAGCCAGGCTAGGACTTTAAACCTGATGTTAGTAATGATAACGTTTCTCTGGTCCGAAACAAAATCCTGAGTGCTTGTGTCTTCTATTTTGGGCATCTGACATTTTCTAATACACAAGTTTTGGGAGGAGCCGAACTTTGAAAGGGCATTCATCTGTAGAGGGGGTTTATAGGCCTCTTGGCCTGATTTCTGCGCGGCTGCTATAATGGCAGCAGGTGGTTCCAAAATGGAGTTGACAGTGTTGGGCTTTGTGGTTACGGTACTTTTGTTAATCAGGAGTCTGTGCGATGCCAGAACTTCCTTACTACAGTGGTCCGATTGTGAGGCCTTGTCTAGTAGCTCTTTTTGAACGTTGATTTGACAGGCCTTATCCAGGTTACCTGTCCGAATCCCAACACTGAGACAGAAGGATTCATTAGTTTGTGAGGCCATATTCTTGCTCAGTGAGCTTGGATCCACAACCAGTTTGCTTAGTGAGTCCACTAAGAGTCCCAGATTGAAAGGGCTTGTGCATAGCAGCAGCTCCTTAGCAATACTGGCCGTGAAATCCGGTCAGTGATCGAGTACAGATTGATCTAGGGGGGAGGGAAGAAATCCAGTCTCCTTTTGCGGGACACCAATAGACAACTTAGTGTGCTCCATGTTATTTCCCTCATGGACAGGGGAGACAGCAGGATTACTAACATACTCCATGGTGATACTATTTTCTGTATTTAGGAAACTCCCTTGTAATGCGGGGACTACAGGGAGTTTGGATTCAGATCGCATATTCTGCAATCTTCGTCTTCTCCGGGTACTGAGAGTCATGACCTCCTGTACCCGATCTCTAGTAGGCGAAGAGAGAGCGGTAGCAGGGTCTGCCTGTCCCATGTCTATTTCGGTCTGATTTGTGAGGACTTTATCACCACATACAGGGGAATGAAAGGACTGCTCCTGAATCCTTGGGTGTAGATTGTGGGCACTCCCTTTTTTACTGGTGGCCATAAAGTAAAATATTCCTTACAAGTTGTAATTAAACAATGCGCCAGCCAGGTTATAGGCACTTCAACGGGTATTGCTCTTCTGATGGGCACTGGGCATAGGCCCAGTGCAGCTCTCTGTCGGTTCATTTGCTCATACGTCACATACCTTGGAGAGTATTTCACTGGCAACTCGCAATGGGGGGCAGGGGTGCAGGCCATATCTGGGACCTCCTATACACCTGCATCATGCACCCCAGCCCCATCTGTTGGCATCGGACTCTATTACTAGGTCTGGGGTTGAGTTAAATATTGCTTTCTCATTCCAGGCATCCATATGTTGTAGCCACCACTCAAGTTCCTCTCTCGCTTCCTGGGGTATCGGAACTCTTTTCTCATAAGATACACCCCTCCTGAGATGCTGAATATTCAGTCTCTGTAGGGCCTTGGAGTGGAGTGGGCCCGGGAATGTGGCCTAAATTGATGATGCCAAACGCCCCACCAGTCTGGCTATCTCCTGTAAAGATATCACCTCTTTTGCCAAATAATCCTGATCTCTTTTTGGATGTCATTCACTTTGCTCAATGGCAAACATAGTGTGCCCTGAGTTATGTCTACCATTAAGCCCAGAAACTCCATGGTTTGCTCTGGTTGTAGGTGGGATTTCTCCCAATTCACCAAAAACCCTAGATGTTGAAGCAGCTCTATTGTGGCTTTTACTTGATCCCTGATCAAATCCTTGTCCTGACACATTATGCATATTTCGTACAGATATATGATCAAGCAGATGCCTTGCTCTCTCAGTTAGGTCTTCATCAATTTGGTGAAACACCACAGTGCTGATGCCATCCTGAAAAGTAGACATGTGAACTCCCATGTCGGGTCCCTCCAGCGGAACGTCAGAAATAACAGGTGATCTGCTGCAATGGGAACAATTAAGTAGGCATCCCTGAGATCTATCCTGGTCAACCAGTTCCCTTGTTGTAAGATGTCCCTCAGGAGGTGGATCCGCTCCATTTTGAAATGTCTGTATATAATGAAGCCATTCAAATCCCTTAGATTGATAACCTGCCTCAGCTTGTGTTTTCCTTTTACCAAAACATATTGCTTATAAAGATTTCTGAAGAATTTGTCACCTGAACAATGGATGCCTTTCCGTCTAGCCCCCTTATCTCTGTGTCTAGCAATGACTGGTCTTCTTTGTTTTGCACTAATGGCCTTGGTAGCCTCGCTTGCACTGGTAAGGTATACAAATGTATGTGAAACCCTTGGACAGTGTCTAGCACCCAAGAATCTCTGGATTTGTGATTCCAGCTCTTTGTGCATTGCGCTGTGCTCCCGCCTACTGCAGGTATCACTTTGTTTACCATTTGCGCTTGTTCGCCTGCTCTCACCTGTTATGTTGTTGTCATTCTGTGTGCCGCCAACTCCTTCCTCTGCCTCTTCCCCTCGAGTGAAAGAACAGTTTCAGCTTACGGTCATCCTGTTCCTTCCAATGACTCCTGTCGTTGAAGGACCTGTTTGCCAAAGACCCTCTTCAGGGATGCTTTTGCCTTATCTAAGGCGGCGTAGGTATTGGTGAATTTCATTAGTCCCTTTATGAATGAATCTCTGAAAAGGTTTGCCTTTGGCCGCAGCAGCTGCTTCTGAGGTGACGAGTTCACTTAGTTCTAGTCAATTTTAACTAATATGGCTATCCTTGCCACAGTGATTGCACTGTTGGCATTCATTCCCCAACAGACAGATGGCTCTCTGAGCCCACCCTGTCAAAACCACAGGTCGATGCGCTTGTTCTTCTCCTTCGCTTCCTCAGCCATCTGCAGGATTTTTGTAAGTGGTCCCACAAGATCTGGCATTTTATCCTGGCATGATGGCCATAATCTATCCAGACCCTGCTTTATGTCTTTAAAGCATCTATCCATGAAGGTGACCATCCGATCATCTATTTCTGGGGTTTCAGCAATTCCCTCTGGTAGGTGCGGTCTAGGACACTTTGCCCTAAGCTTATGTCTAGCTTCTTTTGCTAGAGGTGTCCTGAGGCACTTTTTCAGATATGCCGCAATTCTAGTTGGCGGCTCCCACTCTGATGACCGTGGGTGAGTGACGGAATCCGGCTCAAAGTCATCCCCATCCTCCTCTTCATTCTCTGTGGCCTTCTAGGAGCTTTTCTGTGTCTTCCTTCACTGGAAGATGATATTGTCTCCACCTCATCCTCAGTGGATTGTCCCCGCCAGTCCTCATCTTCCGGCTTGTCCGAGCTGCTTGAGGATATGTCCTGCCACCTGCTTTCCTTCACCCTCAACCTCACTGCCATTCTTTTGCCACCTTTCACCTTCTGTGGTGGGCTGGGGGGCGGGGTCTGGGCATCTTGTGCCCTACAGGCTTTTTTCCTTCCCCCTTTCGCTCTCCCAGGCTATCTGCTCCCCTGAGCTCCGCCATGCTCTGGGAGAATTTCAGCCAGTCCTCCATAAAGGATAATTGGTGAGACCCCTGTCCTAGACTGGCTCCTAAAGCCTTTTGAATGAGTTGTCCCATGCTGGGCTGTGCTCTTTTCTGGCTAATGTGAGCCCCTTCCTTCCTCACTAGAACTACTTATCTTGCCCAGTGATTATTGGGAGAACTTATACACAGTCTTGGGCCCGTTCACATCAAAATATTATTAATATTAATGCACAGTATGAATTTCAGGGGGCCAGGGTATTGCTGAGTTCTCACCTGTCAGTTTTTACTGGGGACTGTGCCCGTCACAATGATTTATTTATAAATGGCACTTACACTCAGCAGGGGGCCGCTGTGTCACTCGGGCAAGCTTTCTGGCAGTCCTCTCATGATTAGATCGCTTCAGGCGTTCAGCATGCATTAACAGCCTTGCTGTGAATATATGATGCATGCACTGCGCGTCTAATGACAGGTTCATTTGACAAATTCCAAAATATTATAATATCCCTGTAGGCTCTTCCACACCGGCTTGCGCGTTCACTAACAGTCACAGAAGTGTGATCTGAAAGCGCTGCAACTACACTGCCCCGTCCCATGGTGCTCCGTTCACCTTTCGTGACCTCTGTGCCCCCTACCAACTGGCCTGTGATGTTGCGGTCACTGGAGGGTTAGCCCAGTTGTGACCGCAATAATTAAATAATTACAACACAGATATGCTCTGCCACAACCCTGACACTTGCTGCGCTTGTGCTGAATCTTATCTCAAGCAAGCGCGGCTCTATTAAAATAACACTGCACAATGAGTAAAGCTCACACCATAATACAAACAGAATAAGGAAACTGTACTTAACTCGCTGCCCGAGCAGCAAAAAAAAAGAGGATTATGACAAGATGTTGTCAGTGTTTATGGGACTAGTGATGTGATGATTGGTATGGAGGATCACGTGTTTGGAGAAAGACCAATTAATATGTGAACTAGCAAAGACTCAAAACTAAATGGGAATTGTTTTTTTTTGTAATGCTTTGTCACTGTATGTATTATTGTTTGATATTTGCTGCTCGAGAAGTAAAGTTGAGAGAAAGCATAATCCAAGCCCCCGGGTCTTGACATAGAATACAAATACAGCAGTGCATGTTTTACTAATTAAATGCTTCTCTTTTTTTCTTTCCATCTGCATAGGAATCAACAGAGGACTTTTTGCATGTAAGAGGCCATGTTGCTTTGGGAATGCACAATTTCACAGCCAGACTACGATGGTGGAAGAGGCTGGGAAACCTTGTGTGAACACCAGTGCAGTCATCTGATTTCTTTTAACCCTTACAATGCATCGCGTGCTATATATAGCTTAGTGCTCTGTTCCTTGTAGTTAACTCATCGACTGCTTGTCTAAATCTAAACTCTGGGAATCCTCTAGTAACTTGTTACCGAAGGAATTCTGCAAAGAAGAAGAAAAGCGAACAAAAGTCAGTGTACGCACAGACCATTTAAGCCTCTTAGTGACATAATTGTCATAGAGAAGATGGCGAACTAGCATAGGCCTAAAAAAGGAAAGGGATTAATTTTCTGAACCTGCTAAAACGATATTAGTGTGTCACCGATGATGGATTAGAAGACAGTCATTTTGCAGAGCAGTTATTTAAGGACAATTAAATAAGCTGCAGTAAGCGAGGCAAGGAAGCCTTCACTACTAGCTAGCCTTAATGTACGGATGCACGAGGAGAAAACATGTTTAACAAACTAAACTATCTCAAGGAGGACTCCATTCTGGAGACTAGATGAAACCAGATATCTTTTGTCTATGCATATATGTAGTAGAATACTGTTTTTTTTCTAACATTGTTATGCATTTTACGATGCAGAATAATTCAACACTGTTTTATGTTGTTGTGTGCATTAGGGGATGCTCAGTGGCTGTCCATAAAACAGAGAGGACGAGTGATGGAGACCACCCAGTTTCCAGTCCCCATTTTCATTGTGTTGGGTTATATAGCAACTGGGAATAGTTCAGAGGTGGCATCGTGGGCATTTGCATCGCTCCCTTAGAGTTCATACTGGGTAAGATGTTTCTTGGGCCTTGACAGAGCCACAACGCTGACCTCTGGCAACAGCAACACAAATGTGACAGGCAAGGTGTAAGACTACCTTTATCAAGGGTGGGTCTGCGACTCCGCACACAGCCACAAGGACAAACTCAGAAAAGCTGAGAAAATCTGTTGGACTACGTTGAGCAAATCAACAACTCGGCAGAAGGGAGAACACCGCACACAGAGTTTGGGAATCACAGGCCCCGTAGGTTGGTCCACAGATGAATACAAAGTCCAAGTGAATTGCATTGGATGAGAGTATAAGTACAAGAAGGTGGTGGCTTTTCGGAGTAGCAAGGAGGAAATAATGGAGAGCAAGAAAGAGTGCGAGGAGGAGAGGGAAAGGAGTGGATGTGATGGAGCAGTAAGGGAGAGGCACATTGTTATGGTGGGGGAAAAACGACATTGGAAAGATCTGGGTAAAGCAGAGAAGAGGAAGGTGGAGGAGGGAGGGTGAAGATAAAGGGCCTCATTACAAGTTGGCCGTTGCAAAATGAACGTGCCGGTATTAACGTATACCGGCATGCTACTGCACCGGCCAGCTACGAGCTAAAAGCTGGAGGTCATTCCACCACCTTACAGGCAAAAATAGCTGGTATTACAGGTGCCGGTAATACCAGCAAAAACTCCACCATGGAGTCCTATTAGGAAGCGAGCCCCATGGAAATTAATTTCCTTGATATTACGATCAGTAACAATCTGGGTAAATTATCATGTTGACACAGATCACAATACTTTGCTTCATTACAACAGTTCTCACCCAAGTTGACTGAAGGATAATCTTCCTTATGGACAATATTTAAGAATCGGTAGGAATTGTAGTTCCATCATTGATTATTATGAACAGGCTACAAGCTACTCCTCACTGATGAGGCCCAACAAGGCTGAAAGATGTCTGGGGATGCTTATGGTCTCGTGCAGAAGGGATGTGACCTAGCAGTTCGGGCTGGACTTCCCCTTTTGGGGTGGGGCCAAGCCTGATTTGCATATGCTCGTTCCCCTTCTGTAATGGCTTGGCAGGCAAAGAACGATGGTCTGGAGGGTTGCCCAGAGCAATGCCAGAGGTTAAGATTCATTCCAAACCTTCCAGCCATCACCTCTTTGTTTTTATAATATTAAAGCAATGTCTTAAAGAACGACAGTACCCTACAAACTGGTCGAACACTCAAACCAATCTGCTCAGTACACCTCAAGTGACACTTTACTCGCTGTGCAACATAAAAGGGAAAATAATGACAAATTAGTCTCTGGCACTACATGCAATGCCTATACCACCAAAATCAAACAGATCATTTAAAAAATATTGGTCTTTAATTCAATTACATCTTGCAAATGAAGATCTTCCTTTATTTGCTCTAAAACGTAACAGGAACCTGCGTGATCAATTTGTTCACTCTAAGTTCCCACCACTAATGTAGGAGGTATTCAGCTATCACTTTGGGATTTGGGCACAATTCAGGGCCATTAACCATGTGAGATATGCGCTGTCTGCAAATTAACAAGAAAAGTGAGCAGTTTCACTATTGGAAACTATGCTTGGAGACTTAAACAGTTTGCAAATTGAAAATCTGCTGCAGTGGTGTATTTAATTCAATGTCTATCTGGCTTAGGATATATAGTAGACACATCACATTGGCACCTAAGTGTGAATAGTAGAGCACAGATCTCACATTCACAGCAAAAACTCTAATGCACCCCTAGGAAAACCCTTACATGAAAATAACCACACAGCAAATTACTTTATGTGATGTATTGTTGACTCAGTATCTCATTTACCGAACATTACAAGAAGATTAATATAGAAAAAATAGAATATGCTTGGATCCATAGAATGGATGGCCACCAGCATGGCCTGAACGAGGATTGTGATTGGACAATGTTAATGGGAAATATACACCGGTAGTCAAGGCTCTTTTATGAAAGAGGCTGTACATTTCTCGTCTGACCTATACTCCCATCCAATCCATCAGTGGAAGAACATAAGTCCACTTATATACAGACCCATTCACACCGACCTGTCCCTACACATTTCGTTTCTATTCGGTCCGTGATATAATGATTGCTAGAGTAGCATATAACTGAAGGTGACATCAAATCATTGCCCTAGCATGCTCAGTTTTCTTTCTTTATTCATTCTTAATTATTTTTAAATGTTACCAACCTATTTTGATCACAGTTCGCTCTGCTAAAATGTTAACGTGTGATGTAACTACGCTTTAAAGCTTGTTTGCTCTGACATTACATTGTCTCCTAATCAGTTTACGGGGAAAATACATGATGGATGACTTGCTTTGGCGTGTGGCATATGATGTCATTACGTAAACAGGTCAATATTTATTTGCTGAAAATGGAGACCACGGGCACGCTAACGCCAACACGAACCACAAAGAATAGATATGAATGGACAACACACACAGGTAAAGGTTACTGACACTTTTGGGACTGGAGCTTTCTTATTCAATATTAACATTTGATATGTTGGATCTTTTCTAATTAATGGATCTTTCCTTTGTCTGTATTTGCTATTCTTTGACATGTTGGATCTTTTACAATTCCGCTATTCTTTGACATGTCGTCAGACAGTACAACTGTACCCACCGTGGATCGCACGTGCAGGGAAGATACTGCCTTGAATGGAGGCTGGCATGGCACTGGTGACCACGATCCCCAGCATCCCTTGCACTACCCACGCACCTTTCTCACGTCTCATGCCATCCCCGGTGACAGAGTCGGGTTACAAGAGACCAGCAAATGCTGTGACCGATGCTTGACAAGCTTTCTGTTGAGTCTTGCATTATTTCTCTGTCCCTTGTTGATTTCCCTCATCCCTGTCTCTGGTCCTACCTTGTCTCTCCTCCCCGGCTTCCCTCCTAGCTCCTCGTTTTGCCTTGAATCCATTGGTTCCCTCCTTCTACACTTTCATGTCTCTCTCCTGGAAACCCCTGTGCTGTTTCTTTTATGGATGGATACCTAGTGTACTTACTCTGTATGCTTTAGGACCTGCATCTTGAATTACCCATGTGCCTTTAATAGTTCTGCTGGTTTCATCTGCATGGACTCAGCCTGCTTCTGGACCTGCTACTGAATCTACCCTGGTACTGTTGTTTGTGTGGACGGATCCTGGTGTCTTGATTTTGCTTTCTTTACGACCTGCTTTAGGAAATCCGTAGACTGTTGTACGGACAAATACCTATCTCTCTCTGCTGCTCCATTGTCCCCATTAGTTTTGCACCCTCGTGCCGCCTGGGAAGCCCCTCTGTATTTTTGTAGATTCGTGTGTGCCCTCGTGCTGTGCGGGGCAGTCTCCTCCACTTCCTCCCTCCAACCTGCCGGTATGCTTCAAGTGGACTTGGGATCCATCATTGTGGGCTGTGACCTTCTTAGTCAACATGCTGCAGGTCAGTCTTCCTTTTTATTCAGTATTACATACCTGTGTTCTTGGTATAAGTGGGCCCTGTGAATACCTGTCTTTGTTGTCCACCGTACAGCTCATAGCACATGTTACAGGTTTCGAAATTGACGAGTGCTGGGAGCTATTTAGCTCCTGGCCTGTAGCCTAGAGGAGCTTGGTTAGCTTGACACCAATAGCTACCAGGAGCTACTTTTGGCTCCCCAGGCCAACTGATGTCGAACAAACACACCCATGTGAATTTAAAGGAATGGTTCGCCCAAAACATTTTATTGCAAAAAAAGATGGGCAATAATAAAAAAAAATAGATTGGCTCTTTTTTTTTTAAGTCCCTGTGGCACTTTTTTTAAGTCCTTATGTAAAGTTTTGAGCAACCGAAGCTCAAAATTTACAAAAGCAAGCACATGGGGGCATCCATTTTGTGAAATTGATGCCCGCCTGTGCTCGCTTTTGCTTTTGTGGCACTAATAAAGGAAAAGCCAGCCAGCTGTAGTAAACAAAAGCTACCACTGGGTGGCTTTTCCTTCATTGGTGCCGGGACTCGGAGGACGCAGACCGGAGACTACAGGCAGAAAAGCTGCAGCTGCTTCTCGGTAAGTACTATTTATTTTTAAAAAAATAAGCACTAGCTGTGGGTTTTTTTCTTAGTTTTCCGGGCTGAAACTTAGAAATAAAACCGCAGCTTTAAAAACGTTGTATTTATGTTTGCGGTAGCTTTTGAAGCTACCGCAAACATAAATACAACGTTATTGTGTTTGAAAATGCTGCAGTTTTTCTTTCTAAGTTTCTCAGGCTCCTCCGGCTCGGAGGAGCCTGAGAAACTTAGAAAGAAAAACCGCACCGTTTTTGAAACACAACCGCTTTGTGTTTCTGCCTGTTGTGGCTATCACTTTGGGTCTCCGGTGCTCCCCCAGGGGAGCACCGGGGACCCAAAGTGAAAGCCAATGCAGGCAGAAACACAATGCGGTTGTGTTTCCATGCCGCAGTGTTTCTGCCTAAAGCTGTTTTCCCATTTGGGGCTCTAAAAGCCCTAAATGGGAAAACAGCTGTAGGCAGAAACACTGCAGCATTTAGCATTTCAGAAAACAACCTCGTTGTGTTTCTGCCTAAAACTGTTTATCCATTTGGGGCTCTCGGGCTCACCGTGGGGAGCCCGAGAGCCCCAAATGGGAAAACAGCTGTAGTCAGAATCACTGCAGCATTTAGCATTTCAGAAAACAACCGCGTTGTGTTTCTGCCTAAAGCTGCTTTCCCATTTGGGGCTTTTGGGCTCCCCACGGGGAGCCCGAGAGCCCCAAATGGAAAAACAGCTTTAGGCAGAAACACTGCGGCATGGAAACACAACCGCGTTGTGTTTCTGCCTGCCTTAGCTTTCACTTTGGGTCTCCGGTGCTCCCCGGAGACCCAAAGTGATAGTCACGGCAGGCAGAAACACAACGCGGTTGTGTTTCAAAAACGCTGGGTTTTTCTTTCTAAGTTTCTCAGGCTCCTCCGAGCCGGAGGGGCCTGAGAAACTTAGAAAGAAAAACCGCAGCATTTTTAAACACAATAACGTTGTATTTATGTTTGCGGTAGCTTCAAAAGCTACCGCAAACATAAATACTATGTTTTTAAAGCTGTGGTTCTGCCTGTAGTCTCCGGTCTGCGTCCTCCGAGTCCCGGCACCAATGAAGGAAAAGCCACCCAGTGGTAGCTTTTGTTTACTACAGCTGGCTGGCTTTTCCTTCATTAGTGCCGCAAAAGCAAAAGCGAGCACAGGCGGGCATCCATTTCACAAAATGGATGCCCCATGTGCTTGCTTTTGTAAATTTTGAGCTTCGATTGCTCAAAATTTTACTTAGGGACTTTACAAAAAAAAGTGCCAATCTATTTTTTTTATTATTGCCCATCTTTTATTGCTATAAAAGTTTTTGGGTGAACCATTCCTTTAACTATGTGCCTTTGGAGCAATCTACAAGTAAACATGAAGACACATCTATACAACATTTAAATCATAAGTGGTCATAAATATTGGTCAAATGTATATGTTTGCATCTTATGTGGAAGTTAGATTTGTAGGATGCTATGTAGTAGCTCCTTGTCCCGCCGTGGTAGCTCCTGGTCACTGGTTAATGCTTGATACCCAGGAGCTGCTTTTAGCTCCTGCTTGTGAAATCTTAGTTCGATCCCTGTGTTGGGTCCTTTACAATTACTGGATCTTTTCCTTGTTTGTATCCACTACTCTGGAAGCGTTTACAATAATGAAGACACTATATTTTAGCGACATATGTTGTGGAGGAAAAGGAACGCTGCCCCTTTAAGAGGGCAGAGACTGCAGCAGGAAGGGGGATAAAAGGGGAGGAGGGAGGGAGGAGGAAAGGGGGGGAAAGGGAGCGGACAAGAGCAAAGAGTAGTTGTTGGAAGGAGAATCTAGAGTTTGGACTAGAGCCAACGGTGTTGTGCCTCATCTATGTGTGCTCGCGTGATTAGGCCACAACAACTGGTGACAAAGCACCAGGACCCGCGCCACGAGAGGTGAAAGAGGTCCAAAGAGGAGAACCGCCAGCCGTGAAGAGGACGGTGGCTGCAGAAGGAGGCCAGATCACGAAGGAGCCGGAGGAGACATCACCAACCAACGACAAGAAAGAAGGTTCCGGATGGAGGTCAGACCACGGAAGCAGAGGAAAGCGAGCCCCGTGAGGAGACCCAGCTATCCGGAAGGAGGCTGGACCACAGTGGAAGCTGCGATGAGGGGAGCGGCACTGCCCGGCAGAAAGAGGACGAGCCAGAGGTGGAGCTGAATGACGTTACAACACTCGACATCTTGCGGTAAGGAGGACCATTTGGGAGTGGCCGGAAGACACGAGAGGGTGCTGTGAACACCCAGAAAGTGCGCTAGAGACTCCCTGGTAAGAACGGGCCACGGGGCAGCAACAACAAACGACCCGCTCAAGAATATACACATGTGGAGGAAAGGGCACAGGACGGGGAGGAGGCATATTCGCACACTGCCACACCGCATCAGGGAGGCCGCACAACATTTATAACGCATGGCATCAACCAGGCTGCATGCCACGTGGCCCTACCACACCCATTAGCCACATCAAGGAAGCCGCATACACAAAGAAGCATTTAAGAAAGAAGACAAATAAAATACATGTGGGGGAAAGGAACGCACCCAACTACTTCTACCCCACACATAAGGAAGTCACGCCCCACCAACACCATGTCACAGGCAGCGTCACCAGCAGTGGATGCAGGCACACAATCTGCCGTGGGGGCAAACCTCACACCCCGCCACTTTTCTACGGTGCCCCAACCCATTCGAATTCGAAGACTTCATGAGAGCAGTGGGAAACCATGAAGCACCCAACAAGATAGGCATTCTCACTAACCTTGTGGGGAAAGATCAAAAGGATTATAAAAACCATCCCGCCCCAGGAGAAAACCAACTTCTCACAGCCGCATTCAATGGAAAGTTAGTCCTCCTCCCGAATAGGGATTACGAGAGATACACTTTCAATCAGTGTACACAACTACCGCACGAGACAATTGCTGAATTTATCCTCTGACTCCAAAGGAAAATAACTTACTATGATTTCGCAAACTTCAACAACGATGAAGCCAGCAGGCTGAGGTTGATTGATGGATGCACATCCTACAAGAAATAGCAAACCTTGCGATGCTATACAAGAGAGTGGACGTTCAAGCAGCCGCCATCAAAAACCCAAAGAAGGTAGACACGGTCGCTGCCCCAGCCATCACCCCACAAGGACTGACCAGATATCCTGATCCACCAATTCGCCAAGAAAAATGGAAAACAAATAAACGAGCCCCAACAGAGAGACAGTGCTACAGGTGCGGGTTTGAGTTTCCCCACAAATTTCAATGCCCAGCCATCGGGCAGATGTGCATGAGATGTGGGCAGAAAAACCACTTCCAAGCGATATATCGAGAGAAAGCACCAATGCTACCCGCCTATAGGCCACCCCCGATGTCAGCAGCGACCAGAAGGTATGATCCACCAAAAACAGCAATTCCTCGACCATACCAGGGGAGAGATGGCGGGAGAACCACCCAAAACAGAAACACAGCAACATATCCCATCCAGCAAGGATTCATAAAAGCAGTGGAAAACCTAAACGTCCACCTGCCAGGAAGGCAGCCCGAAGTGCCTGAATACTTCCCCACCCTGATGCCAAACCAAACAGAGGAACAGAGACAAGGACAAGAATATACCACATAGGACCCGTATCAGAACCCCCGATCGAGGGAGAAGAGCTCTATGCAGGAGAACCACACTACGAGTACGACAGATACAGCAGAGAATACATCCGGTTGATATAAGACAGCTCAGACGACAGTGCAGCGTCAAAAGTGACAGTGCAAATAGGGGGGCTACCAAACCAATTAATTATAGACACAGGCGCCACAGTTAAAGTGATGAACGAAAAAGCCTACAAAGTCATTGCGAGCATGTACCCCCTACAACCTTCACATGATCGCATCTTCCAGTGGGGAGCAACCATCCCCCTTCAATCCGAAGACCAATTCAGCTGTGATCTGATACACAGAGGGCAACAATAATCCACCACCATTCATGCCATACACAGCCCAATAACCGGGAGGTGTCTACTCATCTACTGAACAGCCAAGGCCCTGGCACTAATTGACATTTAATACATTGCATCAGAAACCATACACAGCCTTCCTCCAAACACCCAAAGCCTTAGAGCAATGTCCCAACGCGAAGTGAACAAGGTTCTCCAAATTAGATCTCAACCAAGGTTATCACCAGTTAGTCATCGACCCTGCTTCAAGACCAATAACCACATTACAATGCACGGGGGACTGTTTCGCTACAAGCAATTCAACTTTGGGATATCGTCAGCATCCGAGATATTTCAAGAAACAATCCAACGGCTAATAGCTCCCGCCACTAATGCACTAAGCTACAGCGATGATATCCTTGTGTTCAGGATCACGCAAGAGCAGCATGACACAGCATTAAGGTAAGTGTGCAACATACTTCACAAGGCTGGCCTCACCCTCAATGGACAAAGTGCACCATCAACAAGCGGAGCCTACGTTTCTTTAGCTACATCTTCTCTGACCATGGCATCATGGCCGATCCCAACAAGATAAGTGCCATCGTCAACTTCAAACCACCAAATGACGTTGCAGAATTGCACTCCTTCCTAGGAATGACGGGATATTGCGCTGTTACCTCCCCCATTATGCCACCCTCACAAACCCTCTCTGAAAACTCCTCAAAAAGGACACCCTGTTCGAATGGGCAGAGCACTGACATAAGGACGAGCTACCCAACAACCAGCAACTAGCGTACTTCAACCCAGAATCGGACACTGAGATCACTGTGGATGCTAACCCGATAGGGCTTGGCACTATATTGGCACAAACAGACCCGAGGAACAGAAGCAGTAAGCAAGTAGTAGCCTACGCTAGCAGGGCCCTATCCACCATCGAACAAGCATGCTCCAAGACCGAATGGGAGAGTCTAGCTGCAGTCTGGGCATGTGAGAAGTTTCATCATTTCATTATTGGCCGGACATTTGTCCTCAACACGGACCATCAAGCATTGCTCTCACTCTTCGCAACCCCAAAATGAAAATGCCCCCATGCATTGAGCAGTGGGGGATTAGACTACAAGAGTACAATTATACCATAGTTCACAAACCAGGAGGAGAAGCCAACCCAGTCAACTATTTATCATGACGCCCTGAAGGAACACCCAAGGAGACCATGGGAAAGGAGGCAGAAGCATACATAGCATACCTATCACTCGACGCTCTACCCCCCACCATCACAAGTGACCTCTTTGCAGACAAGAGCAGCGAGGACCCCACCATCCAGGATGCAATTCACCTGACGAATAACAACAGGTTGAGACACCTAAACACAGAACACTTTGTGAACGGGGAGGTGGACAAAAGGGATCTTCAACGAATGGTGAAAATCCACAGCGAGCTCGCCACAACGGACCGAGGGACATTGCTACGAGGCAACCTGGTGGCCCCCAAGAGCCTGAGGAAAATGCTAGTGACCATTGCCACGAAGGTCACAGAGGAGTTGCCAACATGAAGAAGATACTCCGGAATCAAGTGTGGATCCTGTATATGGATACCATCGTAGAGGACACGCTTATGCATTGCACACCCTGCCAAAAGACGGCGGCGAACAGCCCCCATGTTTGCTCCAAACAGTACCACTGCCAGAGGGACCATGGCAAAGAGTAGCGATGGACTTCTACGACCCTCTTGAAGAAGGAGGTCACCTTCTAGTGACCATCAACAAATACTCACGCTTTCCCCTTATTAAGCATGTGCAGTCCACAGCATTCCACCACGTGGTAGGAGTAATAGATGAACTATTCAGCGAATGGCAGTCGCCAGCACCGTCAAAACAGACAATGGGCTGCTGTTCCAAGGCCAGGACTTCCGGACCTTTGCGGCCCACGTAGGATTCCGCCACCAAAGAATCCCACCACTATGGCCACAGGCCAACTGCACGGTGGAATGGTTCATGGCCACCATCAAACGGACTCACCAGAAAGCAGCCGTGGACCAAATGGTAATGCCACAAGCCATCTTACAGATGTTAAGGAGCTACCGAAACACCCCCATGAGACAACTGGACGGACACCCACAGAGCTGATGATAAGATACAAGCCGAGGACTCGGCTACCACAACTGGAAGACTACACCCCAGAAGAAGACGCAGAGATCAGAGAAAGAGAGGTTGAGAAGAAGAGGAAAGCCAAGGAGTGGGCCGACCAGAAAAGGTGGGCGAAAGAACATCAACTTCCGATCAGTGAAGTTGTAATTGTCAGACAGAGGCAACAGAGGAAGACTGACGCTAGATACGTGCCGAAGCCACTCCTGGTCACTGAAGTAAAAGGGCCAATGATCACTGCGATAAAAGAAGAAGGAGAGATAACCTGCAATGCATCGTTCTTCCGCAAGCTACACCAATAGAAGCCTCCCTGAGACACGGCAGGGGAAATAGAGGAACCCAGTTCAAGAGAGACTGATGATCCCCCGGTCTGAGACCTAGAGGGAGAGACTCGTGAGTCAGCAGGCCGCCCGCAACGAATCACAAGGTGTCCCCTGCGTCTCATCGAGCAAATGTAGACCGCAAACCTCCCTAATAAGCAACAGGGGGTGTTGTGGAGGAAAAGGAATGCAGCCCCTTTAAGAGGATAGAGACTGCAGCAGGAAGGGGAAGGTGGGAGTGGGGAGGAAAGGGAGGGGACCCAGGGAAAGAGTAGTTGTTGGAAGAAGAATAAAGAGTTTGGACGTGAGCCAACGGTGTCCTGCCTCGTCTATCTGTGCACGTGTGATTAGGCCACAACAACATAATCTGATGTTTTATTTTTCCATTAATAAATGCAGTTAATGCAACCGTTTTTACGGAACCTACCCATTCAAAGATAATGACAAGTTTGACTTTCACCAGTTGTCAAGACCGTACAAATGTAAAGTTTGATTTAAGGTATGTAATAAGATCCAAGATGATTTCTTACGCACTGATGTATTTTTTTTATAATGCATATATAATTTTATATACACTTTCAATTTCGATTAACCACTAGTGAGCCAACATTTATTCATGTCAATTAAACACAGAAGACGATTCCAAAACAAGCAGGTGAGCATTTGATCTCCACTTTCTAAGCTTTTCACAAGACATTTTAATTTCGCTCCTTAACATCAATTTTAAACGAAGATTTGTATCCACTTCAACAGACGAATGTAAATCGAATCCACTGCTACGTAAGTAAAGTTTACATGAAATGACCGAACAATTGGTTGTCAAAACTGTTAAATTCAATTCAAAGCATGACGAAAGATGTAATCTCTCTTAGACCCGACTGTGAGGCTGCTGTTTTAATTGGGACACCCATGCGAGGACTCCCTCACATGGCCTATGAAAAGGTGTCAGTTTGTCCATATTTCATCATGTGTGTCCAAGCACTCTATGATACAGTAATGTTTGGTCCTGTAGACAGCGTTTACATAATTTTCGCCAAAGGTTTATACTAGTAGCACTGTTGTTATGTCGACCAGTGGCATGGAAGTACCACTGCACCTACCAGCCTCCACTGTGGCACAGACCAAACCAACAGAGTAGAGAAAGGGCGCTGAACAAGAAAATCCCATTCAGAGGAACCTCCAACTTCCTGCCTGAAAAGTAGCATCCTAACACAGAGAGAAGGCGAGGAAACCAGCCACTGCTAACCTAACTAGGGCGCAGCGAGTGCAAGAACGCTGGCAAATGAAAAGTGGCCAGTTTATTTTTGTAACCTGTGTATTGTGATGGCCCGGCCTTGGGGAAGAAGGCTAGAACTAGATTGGCCCCAGAGATCAGGTGAAATGGAAAACAAATGAGAAGGAGGAGGAAACAGGGAAACCGCGAACCATGGGTATAAAAAGCCAAGATGCACACAACAGAGTGAAAGGTGTTCAGTTGATGTCAGGATGTGGACTGAGAGAACAGGAGGAAGATGGACGGTGAAGCAGGGCACTAATGAGTCTGTGGAGCTGTTGGATACGAGTACAGATGAGGTATTGGTTGGGAGAGAGAGTGGTACCAGCATCAAAGGTGAAAAGTGTGGTTGTGAGAGTGTTGAAGTAGAGAGGGTGTGAAGGAGATAGGGATGTGTAGAGCAGTTAGAAGGTGAGAGTGTAGAAAAAGAGGCACTGAAAGGGAGAGAGGAAGTATGAGTGAAAGAAAGAGGAGATAGGTGAAGAGGGGTTGGAGATAGGAGAGAGTGGTTGGAGCAGAAGGGAGTTTAGGGAGAGAGATTAGGTGTATAAGAACACCGGAGGGACAGAGGAGGAGAAAAGGGAGAGATAGGTGAGAGCAGTAGAAAGAGGGGAGTTGGACTGTAGAGAGAGAGGGGGACAATAGCGAGAGGGAGTAGGAGTGTAAGAAGATTGAAGAGATAGAGGAGGAAGATTGGAGTTAATAGTAATAGAAGTAGGAGTATATAGAGAGAGGAGGAGAGAGAGCCGGGATGGGGGAAGTAGGAGAGAAGGAGGTGACAGAGAGACAGAGGGGGGAAGATTGGAGTGAATAGTGATAGAAGTAGGAATATATAGAGAAAGAAAGAGAGGGAGCAGGGATGGGGAAGTAGGAGAGAAGGAGGTGACAGAAAGAGAGAGGGGGTGGGGGGACAAGACAAGGAAGCCCGGAGGTGGAGAAGGGAGAGTAGGAGGAGAATCGAGAAAGACATAAGGAGGACAAGAACAGGGATAGGAGTGGGTGAAAGACAGATAGAGAGAGAGACTGTGATAAAGCAGGCATGCTCTGGAAGATCATTGAACACATTGCGGGGAATCAAGAAATGAGGGAGTTCTTAGGACATCCCGCAGGGAGTAAGGTAGATAAGGCTATGGCCTTTAGGCCCTCACCAATAGGACAGGCTAGCTTAAGCAGTAGGAGTTACCAATCCTTAGTTGCATTACACCATTGGGGAATAGGGGGCTGGGATAGGGTAGAAGGAGCCCCTGGGAGGTCGTGGGACGAGTTGGGGATTTCCCTACTGTGCAGTCAAAAATAAAAACCCTTCACTGTTTTCCCTGAGTGCGGTGGACTGATTTGAGCCATCAATGACATGGGGACCCTGGAGTTTAGTACCCAGAAACTGGAATTTTAGATAGAGCTGGTTACTTTGCTCTCCGATTTCTAGGAGTGTAATGAGACCTTATGGGCCTGGTATTGTGAGGCTAATGGCATTGCTGATTAAGTGTTAACACCTTGTTCTCTCGCCAGGTGACATATGTAGAGTATGGTGTACATTTGTATAATTGATTCTGCTATTTACTAGAGGTTTGGGGAATTATTCTGACTATTCAAGTGTTGGGAGCTGTCATGACTCTGTAAAGGAGTTTTAGTGTTTTGTTGGGTTCCATTTCTCTGCTACTCCTTACGCACATATGCATTGTGACTACCGCCAGATAGTGGGCATACATTTAGCTTAGAAGTGGGTAGGATCTCCTACGGTTCTTCCCTGTTTTATACATGCATTGTGATACTTTGTATTATTTTTAACCCACAGTACCTATTCGACCTTATCGATATTCTATGTGTTGATTCATAATAAAGTGTATATTTTTCAGTGTAAAAGTTATTGCCTTCTCTGGGCAACTGTTGGGACTACCTGTACTTCACTACCAGCCTATGTCCTTCCCTTGGGTTGATCAAGATTGCTTTGTCATAATGGCCACTTTAGAGAGTTTAGTCTTACTTTTGGTTGGGAACCCTGTCTTGCCTTTAGGTCAGATGGTTTTACTCTCACCAGAGGGTTGTAGAAAAATCTCCATGACAGTGCCCAGCAAATGGCATGGCACCTACCACTTCAGTGCTGGTGGAAACTATGGCATAATCCGCCAGTGGAGCCCGAGAACCTAAACCTTACCATGTACAGGCACATAGAGGTCTGCTGTTGCCTTGACTCAAGGAGACTACTTACACAAGCAATCAACCATCTTCACAAGAGTAACAAACAAGAATTCACTGAGCCCAGTCAACAAGAAAGTGTGTAAGTTAGTTTTACTTGATCACCAAACAGCATAGACAAAGGAGAGAGAAGGCAGACTGATGGGCTATGGTCCTTAATCAAGCTGGAATTGTTCCTGTATGTTGTAGTTAAATATTACACATCCTTTATTTCAGTCTACCTTCAATTTCATGGCACAATTCTGTTGAAAAATAAGTCTTGTCAGGATATAAAAGGATTTGCTTAATTTTGTTGGTGATTTATTGGAACTCTCTGAAATTACAACTTCAAGAACTGAATGTACCAGGAACCTCTGTTTTGGATCGGTAGAAAAAGCAGAAGAATCATTTAAACAGCTAAAGAAAATCTTTGGAGCAGCACCTCTTCTTGCTCTACCCAAACTCAAACTCCCCTACCTATTGGAAGGGGATGGTTTGGACTTGGCCTTTGAAGCCGTGAAATGGGGAGGCAAGCCTTTTGACTGTTTGGAAGAGAGCTACGTGATTCTGGAAACAGAACTGAGTACAGGGAAAGAAGCGTTACTGAAGTGGAGACCTCTGTTGGAGGGTACTCAGGTTCCTATTCAAGTTTGTTCCGACGACAAGAATTTGCAGAACTTAAAAACCATACGATGCTTAAATCAAGGACTGGCTAGGTGGCTCTTGTTTTTTTCTTGCTTCATCTTTGTATAACGGGTTGTGTAATGTAAGAGCAGGCACATTGTCCCAAAGATATAAAAAAGACAAGGGGCATGGACTTCATGTTCAGATTTTCCTCACAACAAGTAGTGGCAGTCATCAATGTAACACAATTCTTGGAGGATGTAAAGGCCACTTACCTCAGGAAGAACACCAATCCTACTCAAAATGATATACCGCACTTAAAAAAGGGTGAGGATTTGTAGTTTAAGAATCATTTTTGAGTGATATTGAAATCTTCACTGCAAGAGGTCCTGATGAAGTTATGTCACAATTCATTGATTGCAGAACATGGGCCGGTCAGAAGAACCTTAGACCACACACAAAGAGGTTTTTGGTAGCCAGAATGAAATGGGTCGCTCAGCATGAACTGGAGTGTCTAATATGTACACAGATGAAAGAGACCCATACAAGAACACTGAGTAAATTACTACTCCGACTCACTCTACCAGAACCATCTCAACAGATATCCATGTATTTAATAACAGATTTTCCTTATTCTGAAGGAATAACATGCATCCTATCATGGATTATTTTATGAATTTAGCACATTGTGTTCCATGTCTGTTGGTTCCTTCAGCAGCAGAACATGCCACTATTTTCAAAATGATAATCATGGATAGGGAAAGCAAATTTACTGCTAAATTCAGGAAAGCATTCGATCACCTTTTGCGAGTGCAAACTGCATTTTCCTCAGGCGATGGACAAAGAGAATGAGTAAATTTCCCTTTAGAATAATACCTATGTTGTTTCATCAAGCACCTTCAAGACGGTTGGGTGTCACTTCTAAGCACTGCTGAGTTTACCTACATTAATACTTACACTACATCCATATGCCTTGTTTGACCCATGCTTTCCCCGAGGACCTGAACTACATTATTGCACGCATCTTGATTGTCCCTATTGGGTAATTATTATTCTTTACCTATTCTTGAATGAAACACATGTCTGCTAATGGACAAGTTCTCTTACACAGCCTTGTTGCTTTTATTGTTATACAGCAGGTTTTCTCTCAAACCTTACAGACTACTTGGGCTTTTTTCTGTTATGGTTTAGATCGGTCTAACTATTCACTCAGGTAATTTTGGACACACAATAGCTGTAAACACTCTTTTGCTTCTGAAGGAGATTTCATTTCTCTATTTTCACCAAATATCTGTGCTCTACGGTTTACTAACATACCTTGATTCCCACTGCACTTGTTATTATTCTGCTCTCCATCTTCATGGTAATATTAGCTCAATCCTCACAAATAGTGGGTTGTAATTGACGTGTCAACACTTGTTGCTAATGATACAATCGGAAGTGTAACTTTGATGATCTTCTCTCCCGTAATACTCCCATTTGTGGATCAAATTATGCAATCACTTTGACGCTGAATTAAAACGACACATTTTTGGTTTTGAAACTCCTAGATTAACTGTACATAATGTTATATTCTAGATCTACTGCACCCGATGAAGGGAAGTGTTGTTCCCGAAACGCGTTGTGCTCATCATATTGAAAAGATAAAGAAGAATTTTAAACTGAATTGGCTCTATTGAACTGTTCTTTTTTAGAACATTTGTATTTAAATTGTTGTAATAATTTTACATCACCATTTACTGGCTGATTTTCAGCAGATAGGCGTGCAGGGGACGGGAGTGCCCAACTTCTTTCTAACACCATTCTGTATTGCTTCTACGTCCATAGGTATGAGCTTGTCACTTTCTACATACGACAAGCACCCTCAGAGTATCTCAATTACTTTACCTCCTGTCAAGGTGCCCTTTACCCAGGAAAGGTTGTGAATGGTGAAATGTACAGAAGAAGAAGCAGTCTTCAATTTATTGCAAGCCAAGAGTTGATCCAAATAACAAGCCAATAAATAGAAGGAAGAACACAAGGACAATAATATCGGGGAGAGAGTATGGCTGTCCAAAAAGCATCCTCGACTTCAGTATTGCTGTAAGAAATTAGCAACCCTGTTTTGGAACTGTTTCTTATAAACAAATGGATCAATCCATTATCTTATCGAATGACTGTGCCTACTCACTGGAGGATACACCCAATATTTCATGCCTCTGTCCTGATACCTGCTTCTTTGGACGATACGAGTTCTAGATCTATTCAGGTGATGGGCAAGCAGGATCATGAGGCCTATCAGATATGTGGTTCTTGGATCATAAAAGGGAGGCTGGAATCCTTGGTGCACTATAATGGGTATGAGTCTAAGGTGAAAAGCCACTTGCGCTCTGCACTTGGCCAATACAATCTGCGATAATAGTCCAGATATAAAGTACCTCAAAGTCTTCAACTGATTAGTATTCCAGTTTATTGTCTGGTATTAGGTTAGCAGGAACAGCCAGCACGTGTTTTGACTTAAAGGTCTTTTTCAAGGCTGTACATTAGTATTTCATTAGCATATCACGCCATAATAGATGCCACAGTAATATTAATTCAACATTAGATGTTTACCACAATCAGTTGTTAAATACAACTGGGCAAACATGATATGAAATAGTTATGTAGTACAGTGAATTGCATAACATTTGTCAGTACATACCCGCAGGAAGCAGGGTTTAAGGAAGAGGAAAGAGAAATATGTACATATAACAATGCGTTATTCAACATGTTTGACAGTGTCACGTTGTATTTTATGTGATATGTGCTTAGTAGTATAAAAGGAGTGTTCCCAATACAGGCCATTATAGAGCCCCATGCATCGGGGTGTCAATTAAGTGTTCCTAAATATCCCAGCAAGGTTATTACCATGTGTGTTTAATATTACCATTATTTTTGCCAAACTTGAATTGTGCGCCCACTGATTCTATAATGGATCATTCCATACTCATGAGTCAAGTGTCAGTCACCCTTATCCCATCATTAGTTTGCATATGGTTGCCCCTCCGTGCCACCCTACGTGCAGATTGCTAAATCCACCCAAAATTTAAACTCACCAAATAGGTATTTCTCTGCATTGCCCTGTAAGTCAAATTGCAGAAATTGACTCTGTATTCATAACATACTATACCAGAACTGTGTCACTCTAAATGTGGGCTATTTCCATCCAACAAAAGCTTTAACTCACCAGATGGCTTTTTATCTATAGATTATCCTGTGGGTCAAATAAAAGAGATTATCTCTACATGATAAGCATATTATTCCAAACAGCCATAGTCAATATAAGTAATTCCTAAACATGCACTCTGTGTACTTACAAATAAGTTGATTGGAGCGTCCTTTTGAGATAAGAGTTAGATTTTGTAGATAATGCTAAAGAAAGCCACCCCCACCCCCTTGTTGGAGTCCTGTACAGATAAATCACAAATGCTAGTCATCTATAAGTCCCTTATGTTATATAAATCACACCTAGTGTATTGCCTCAAAACATAGGGTATTCATACTCACAAAGATTTAGCGTGAGGTGTCCTGTATGGAGTCACTTCACGGAGGCTCCGCGTGTCTGTCTGTCTCTCGCTTTCTTACTATAATAGGTATGGCTGTGAAAAATGATAATGGGAACCTGAGAAAAATGTTTCTGCGTCCCTTTTAATACAAGGATAGCCAAGAAGCAGGTTCTTGGGAAGCTTGGGGACAAGCTTTTAAGTGGAAGGCTCCTGTTGGGCCCTGGTGCATGGAGCCAGAAGAGGAAGACGGTTCCCTCGAAAGGCCTTCAAAGGGGTCCTTCATCAAAGATGCCGAAGGCTGTGCGAGCTTGTGTCCAGAGGTGAAATCAAGCATAGCATTATGAGCATAGATATAACGAGCACCAGAGTGGAAATCCAAGAGCTTTGCAACTGTTATCTGTACCTGTTTTGTGATCGCTCCAATATCCAGTTTTCCGTTTGGAGCCAAAGATTCTGCAAATTCCCCAGATTCTTGCTGCTGTCCCCCTATCTGACTTCTTTAATCAAGGTACCTTGCAGGGGCAGCATGCCATGGGGGGGCTTATCTACAGGCAGAGACACCATTACCCCCATTTTGGTTTCCATGTCTATCGAAAGGGACTTTATGGCACTTCATCCTTCCCCAACCCCCACATGCATTCTCCTCATACCAGAAGGTGTTCATGCAGCACTAACATTGCTGCTTTCCATACATAGAATTGCCTTCTCCACTGGACTTCAAAGAAACATTGTTGCAAGATCCTGAACAAAGTGCTCCTTGATCTGAGGAACAAACACATTACTTGGGGATTGTATGTAGGTCTTCATTAATAGCCCAGCAAGGGCAATCTTCTATTTTTGCTGAAAATAAATACCTCAACCCTCGACCAGGTGTCTATGTGATCCTTGACAAAAGGTCAAAACAAAAAGTCCTGAAATAGTTATCAAACCTGGGTCTGGCTTGCCCCGAGACTTGCTATGTCTGACTGGAGGTGGAGAATATGCACTTGGATTCTATGAGAAGACCCTCAAAAAAACTCAAACATAAAGGTCTCTCACAGTTATCCTTATGCATTCGCTAGCCCCTGTCAATTACGGTGGAGGAACGATAGCTCAGGGGCAACGCGGTTGTCTTGGAAGCAAGACAACGTAGCGCAACACATGTTTGAATCGCGGTCCCGAGCTTAGAAACCACTCACTGGTATTAAGCGCGTTATAAACGAATAATTAAAATTACAATCTTTGGCAAGGCCTATCTTGTCTTCCTGCTTTCTTGGTTTCATTTTTAGGTTGTGTGAGTACGAGTATAATGGGGAGGCCACCTCCCAGGCTTCCAGGTATTGAGGGGTGCTCACTCCCTAGCTTGATGCAAAAAGATTAGGTTGGAGCATGTCTCCCAGAAAAACAGAGCTGTAGTCAGATAGGAGGCCACCTTTGAAGTACCACTGGCTTTCTCCTAGGCCTCTCATCACCTTCCTTTCTAAGGATCCTGTCTTTCTAACCCGTCAATTAACTCTCTACTACACAACACCCCACCACATGCTCATATCTATGGCACATTTCTCTATTGCCTTCTCCTACCACTTCCTGTGCATTGGTGTTGCCTGTATCTTCCAAATGCTTCACTATATGCTCATTCCTCCACCCATCACAGGTTCCTCCTGGTCAGTCTCCGGCTTTACCTCTCTCCACACTATCACCCTGACTCCGTTGGAGATTACCTTGCCCCCTGTCTTCTCTCACTAGCCTCACTATTCTCCAATATTTGCATCCTTGTATCCCCCAAACCTCTCTGTTTAGTTTCCTCTTCCTCCATTTCCTCTCAACCACCTCCTCCTTCTCCCTTCAACTTCTTCAATGGCAGGAGGGTGCCTGGCCTCTTGCAGCATACCGGGGTCTTGTGCCAGGTAGATGCTGCTTCTTTATTTTCTTATCTGCACGCACTGCTCTCGCATTCTTTCCTCGCTGCCTATCAGACAGGAGCTGTCGGACTGGCTCCGGCAATACTATGTGTGTAAATAGGCATTCAGGTACATGGAAGTGCAGTGGACGTGCGCAGTGGTTGCGTGCCTTCTGCGCCGAAGTCGCGCCTAAGTCAAGCCCGTCTGTGCCCGCATGGGCCACTGATGGGCTCTGGGCAAGGCATATCTCCAACATGGCTGCCCCTTCCACCGCTGACCTGTCAGCTCCACTGTCTGTGATATCATAATTCAATTAGCAGCAAGATCTTATCCCCTTAACTCTGTAAGCCTGATACAAGTGTTGCCTCCAACCGACACTGTGCAATGTTTGCTTCTAAATGCACGCTTCTTAGCAGCTCCTGCCACCTCATGTTTTGATCTCCTACAAGATTACCTACCTGATTTCATAAGTATACAGAAACCTGGCTAACAGTACTTCTGGTCCACGGCTGGTGCCAGTCCTTCCATTTGACTATGACATGCTTTGATAGGATTGCCTTTCCACTCCCTAGGAGGCGGCGTTACCTTAATTTTCAAATCTTCATTTTCTGTCATTTTTATGCCACTATCGCATAGCATCACGATGGAGGTTTTACTGGTCCATCTCACACTTTCACCTTCAGTTTCAATCCATGTTTTGATTGTTTATCGACCCCCGCGTTTAGTTACTACTTTTGTCGAGTCTTTTGAAGATTTTACTGCTAGTCTCCAACTGCAATATACCAATTTATTAGTGGTTGGATATTTTTACCTTAAACCTAATGATCGGCTGGCACCTCGTTTTGTTGTTGCTATGAGCGAGCTGGGGTTTTCACAATTAGTGACACAGCCTACACGCCAACTAGGCAATACACCTGACCTCATTTTTTCACCAAAAGCACTTGCTGCTGTCTTTCCCACAATTCAAGTGACTTGGACTGACCACTTCGTCATTGCTTTTAAGATGGAAGCCAAGTCCCATTTGTCTAAATCTGATCCTTGTTGTGTTCCAAAGCACAATTGGCATTCTATTCACACTAATGATATTTCGACTCACATTAATGAACTTAGTGTATCTTCCCAAACTTTTGATCTTCCAACCCTGGCACCATTTTTTACTTCTACTGCAGATTCTCTGGCCCCTTTGAAGAACTTGAAGATTCGTGGTCGTCCATCGGAGCCATGGTTTAATGAAAATCTTAAGGCAACTCTGACTTAAACCTCGTCAAGCTGAACGTAAATGGTGCTCATCTTACTATCTGGCTGAAAGATCACGCTGAGTCAAGTCACAGCCACTTAACATAAAGCTATCCATGAAGCCAAATGCACTTTCTTTTCAAGCCGGATTGAGACTGCCCTCAACCAGCCTACAAAGCTTTTTAATCTTGTTTGTTAACTGTCTTTCAATCCAGCTACTTGAGCACTGACTCCCCTCTCGCAAACTTTCTGTGATTCCTCAGCTGCCTTTTTTATTCAGAAAACTTTAGAAATTCGTGATAAGATCTCCCTCTCTGGTCTAAAGATTGCCAAATTTGTCATGGATGTTTTGAGTTCCAGTATAAATCACTCATTGCTATGTTTTCCTTCTTTTACTCCAGTAGGGATAATCAATGCCACTAATATAACGACATCAGCCTCACCTAGGGATGCCATTCCTTTGAATATCGTAAACGCTATCATGCCAGCCATTGCTGAGACAGTCACTCAGGCAGTAAACCACTCCTGTCCAACTGGGCTAATTCCCTCAAAATTGAAACATGCCTTAGTAATTCCACTTTTAAAGAAGCCATCGCTGATTCATCAATCCCAGCACATTTTCATACCTATTTCTCTTTTTCCTTTCCTCATGAAACTCATCGAGTCTGATTACCCCTTTGACCAGAGCATTGTTTGAGGAAAGCATTTTTCCAATCCCCACCAATCAGGTTTCCACCCAGGACACAGCAAAAAGAGCGTTCTGGTCTCTGTTGTTAACAATCTAGCCCGTCTTTCTGATCAGGGTGGTGTTGGTGCGCGGATTCTTGTAGATCTGTCAGCCGCTTTTGACACTATTGACCACATCACCCTGCTCAACCATCTAGCTGGTGCAGGTATTTCTGGTATAGTCCTTTCATGGTTTCAATCTTCCCTAACACATCAAACTCAATCTCTCTCTCTCTGCCACCCTATCGATCTACTCTGGCCTCTTTGACATGTGGAGATCCTCAGGCTTCAGCCCTATCTCCGATTTTGTTTAACATCTACATTCAGCCACTAGTCAAACTCATCCACTCGCATGGCCGTAGCTGCTACTCCTGCACTGATGACACACAGATCATGGTTTGCCTAAATCTTTTGAACAGTGATACTGGGGCTCAGCTGAGGAGTTGTGTTATAGGTCAATGTTTCGAATGCATAGGATCGAATGACCAAAGGGTCGAATCAAAAGGACCGAAAACCAAAGGGTCGAATTATTTATTTATGTATTTGGGGGGGTCCCCACAAACCCCCTTTTTTGTGGTAAAAACCACTTTTTTTTCCAAAACGGAAACCCCAAAAAATATATATTTTAAAAAAAACATTCGACCCTTTTGTTTTAGGTCAAATTGAGTCGACCCTTTGGCATTCGATCCTTTTGTATTCAGTACTTTAACTGGACACCGAGGAGTTGTCTTGAGGCCATAGGATATTGGATGTGTAAAAATTAGCTTAAGCGGAATGGCGACAAAACGGAGGTGATGGTGATTGGCCCTCCTTCTGCAACTTCACTCTGGACTCGTGACTTTTGACCTACGATGATCGACACTTTTCTGTCTCCTGTTTCCGTAGTTAAGGATTTGGGTGTGAAGCTGTCTTCGTCCTTATCACCTGCAGCTCAGATCAGTGCAGTCTGCAAATCTGGACATTTCCATCTTAAAATACTTCAGAGAGTTCTTCAGTTTCTTCCGCTTCATCTGTTGTTGTGGCTTCTTTGGTTCTTAGTACCATTGATAATTGCAACTCGTTATATTTGGCTCAGCCAGCGTTCTTGCTCAATCTTCTTCAAATCTTACAGAATTTAGCTGCCATGGGTACTCCTTTCAGAGCCCACATCACTCCAGTCCTTTATTCACTTCATTGGCTCCCGGTTCGTAAGTGAGTTTAATTCAAAGCCTTGTTCATAGTGCATCATGCTTTTTTTGCATGGGTGCGGAGTATCTCCAACATAAATTTCACCCATCTATTCCTCAGCGTCCCCTACGTTCGCAATATGCCTATCTGATTCCGGTGCCTCATTTCAATCTCTCCAGGATTCGAGAAAGTGCCTTCTGGGTAGCCGTGGCTTAACTTTGGAATGCAGTCCCTCGTACACTTTGTGCAACTGAGAATCATTTACAATGTCGCAGAGCATTAAACACCTTCCTTTTCTAGGCTTTTCCTGGCCCCCTGTCTGGTATTCTTCAGCGCCAAGGTCCCTTGGGGCGAACGCTGCGCTTCCTAAATAATCATAACATACCCCCTTGGTCTGGTGTTCCTTTTCCACGCTCCCGACACTCATGTCTGCAAGGAGGTCAGACAGCGTATCTTTGTGCCATGTCTAGCCCCTCCTGAAGTGCTCAAGTGACTTTTGAGGATAAGTTAACCAGGTAATTTCAGAAAATAGCGCAAATGAAACAAGCGCATTCTCTGTGCTCCTTTCATTGGGCCTCATTACAAAGTTGCTGGTCCGGTAACAACAGTGCCTGTAAGCTACCGGCACCGTTGTTACTGGACCGGCAAACTACGAGGTCTGAGAGCGGGTGTCTTTCCGCCTGCCAGGTCTGTGTGATGCCCCTCACTACTGCTGATGAAATGCCCTGCTACTGTGTGTCACTTATTGCTACATAGATATATCTGCCATTTCCATTTGTAACCCTAAACTAATCTTGTCTCTTTGGTTTTGTGTTCTAGAGTCTAACCCCTTTTTCTTTCCCTTCTAGCTCTATATCTGATGTGTAGTGTGCATTTGAAGCATTCATGTTTGTGTGCGTTCGAGAGTTAAGAATACTACAACCATTGTTGGTGTGATAACTGAGGTCGATTAATGACTTTATGGATGCAAGGGTCTACTGTATCTAGGGTTCCCTAGTCTTTCCCCATTACCTTGGACTATACTGACAGTGCCTATCACTGGCTAGTGGGCTTATATCTGTGGGGGCGGAGGGGTTGGGTCTTCATTGATCTTTACTGTTTTTAATACATACACTTGCTCTATCTTGTGTTATATGTGCCTATGCCTAAAGTACTTATTTTAACCTGATAGATGTTATATGGGTTAACTTAAAGTGTATATTTTTTCATTAGACCAGTGTTGGGTGTTTTCTTTGGTAAACTGTGTGAGCTAACTGATCATCCCTGCCAGCCTTCCTCCCCTCCTGGAGTTGAGTCTGACTACTCTGCTTCACTGCTCATCTTTAGACGGGTTTGGCTTCCCTTTTGGTTCGATTTGTTGTTCTGCCATTAGGCTAGGTGGTTGTACAGCCCTCACTAAAAGCATGTATAAAAACAACCCTAACAGCCGCCCACTCGGCTGTATGACAAGGTATATTGTTTTTAATGTATTTATTTCATTTATTTATTTTTTATTATTATTTATTTGTATAGCGCAAAGCAGCCCGTAGGCATCGTGGTGCTGTTACAGAGGTAAATAGGCTGCTTAGTTACAAATGTACAAATAGAGTATTCAAGATATAACAACAGTGGTGAGTTGGTTACAGAGGTACAAGAAATAGGTACATTGGTGCATGACATGGTTCATGCGGTGTAAGCAATTCAGCGATTAGAGGAGACACGAGTAAGCATACCTGGGGCAGAGGTTAGTTAAACAACCAAGTTTTGAATGCATGGGTATACAACATAGTGGGCCTGTGAGAATGGCCCACTTTATCTTATAGTGTTATGATTTGTGCTTATGAAACAACTTTTATTAACTTTAACTGTCTAATGACTCTTTTTTCCTTCTTTCTCTTTGTAAAAAGGATACAGGTCTTGACTCTTGGAGAGCAGTCTTTAGTCGAGGCAAATATCTTCAGCAAATTCAGGTAAGTCTCTGCATGAGGTTTATATTGGTATATAAAGTCGCTCTTCAATTTCACTTATATCACCTCTAGTCTTTGCATCTCGCCCGTCATGAGGGGTGCTATGTAGTGGCACTAGCTATCGTTTGGCCATTGAGCGTTCCTGGCCACTCTTTCGAAGTTCACAAAAAAATGAGCTGGGTCCTCTCCCACTGCGTACTTTTGTAGGACTGATGCTGGAACCTGGGAATGTCGTTGTACGTTGGTCGCCTCCATTAATTGAGCTGGTTGTAGTTGTATGGCCTGTTGAAATGCTTGTCTATCGGCTTGGGCTTGTTGGTTCTGTAACTGTAACGCCTGTTGAAGTAATTGTTGCCCCTCACTTAGCGTTTTAATGAGTTCCTCCGTGGTGTTCGGCTTTTGATCCCACCTCTAACACCAAAATTGCGAGAATGGCCCTCTTTATCTTATAAATAAATATACAAAGTGTTATGATTTGTGCTTATGAAACAACTTTTATTAACTTTAACTGTCTAATGACTCTTTTTTCCTTCTTTATCTTTGTAAAAAGGATACAGGTCTTGACTCTTGGAGAGCAGTCTTTAGTCGAGGCAAATATCTTCAGCAAATTCAGGTAAGTCTCTGCATGAGGTTTATATTGGTATACAAAGTCGCTCTTCAATTTCACTTATATCACCTCTAGTCTTTTTTTGTATTTATTTCTCCTTATCTTTCTTTTTTAACATTGAGTGCTTTGAAGCTATAGTCTCTCACTTTCTTCCTTGCTATAGGATTTCTGTTCTCTGTCTCCTCCTGCACTTTCCATACGTCACTCTGCACCTTCTCTCACATCCACGTACCTTCGTTTGTTTCTATGAGCGTCTTTCACTGTCTTTTTTATTTGTTCGTAAATCTCCTCTTTGGAACCTGTACCCTGCCAGCTATACGACGTTTTCCCGAGTATTCGTCTCTTCTTTCACACAGCTGATCGCTCTTCAGATGCGACTGCTGGCAGAGATCCGCCCTATTAACCGCTTCAGAGCCGTGTCGTGCGATCATCTACTTTGTTATCCCTCTCTCTCCCTCTTCATGCATAAATCTTACGAAGCGTTGCTCGGGTGTTTCGTTTTATCTTCTGATCCGTTTTCTCCCTCCAATCTACACACACGGAGCCTGGTCTCCTCACCTCCTGTAACGGCTCTTGGAGTTCCGTTATTACGAAGCGCTGATCGGGCGTTTCGCTTCACCTTCTCGATCTGTTTTCTCACTCCGATCAACACAGACGGACCCTCGTCTCTTCACCTCCTGCAACGGCTCCTGGAGTTCCGTCGCCGTAACGGATTTCTCCTTTCTCTGGCCTCCTCCGCACACGGGTCTCAGCCTCCTCAATAAACAACAGATTAGCGATTTTATGCGATCGCTCAACAGGAACGGGGCTCAACTGGGATAACGCACAATGGTGCGATTAATCTTCTTTTATTTTAACTTCACATCAGTTTCTGCTTCATTTCATGCCATCAGTAAGCCCACACATAACCGTCAGTCTTTTCTTCTCCTTCCTCCGTCTCCTGGCAACCTAAAAAAAAAAACAAAGAAGAGACAATTGTTGTCAGAAAGCTTCATTTCCATAAAAGCTTTTCTGTGATTGGCCCAATGACCTGTCAATTACTCCCTTCAATCAGATAGATTCAATTAACCCTTCATATGGTCTTTCTGCCTCGTATTAACCGAGTCTGAGCCAGCTGGTGTTCTTGTTGTAGAATCTGCTCCATTTTTATCACACACCTTACGCTCGGGAAGGGAATTGTTCCGGGATAGGAAATCTGCCTGGGCCATTAATTTTCCTGGGCGATGAACTGTCTTGAACGTGAAAGGTTGTAGTGACAGAAACCATCTAAGCACCCAGGGATTAGTGTCTTTGTTACGTGCCAACCATATAAGAGGTGCATGATCTGTCACCAGTGTAAACTCTCTTCCTAATAAGTAGTAGCGTAATGTATCTATGGCCCATTTCACTGCAAGACATTCCTTTTCAATCGTAGCATAGTGTTGTTCATGCGGTAAGAGTTTCCTACTTATGAAAAGTACTGGTCTTTCTGATTCATCTTGCCCCTGGAATAATACGGCTCCAAGACCTGTTCCAGACGCATCTGTGTGTAATCAGAATGGAGCTGAGAAATCTGGACATTTTAAAACAGCTTTTTCAGATAAAGCATTCTTTAGGTTATTAAATGCATTCATTGTCTCTGTTGTATACCAGTCTTCCTTTGTACGAGTTTTTCAAAAGATCTGTCAGGGGTGTTGCTAGTGTTGAAAAATGAGGGATGAACCTTCTATAGTACCCAACAAAACCAAGAAAGGCTCGCACTTGTCGAAGGTTTGTAGGAAATTGTAAGTCTTTTATGGCTTTCAACTTGTCTTCTTGTGGTTTAATCACCCCTTGTCCTACAAAGTATCCTAAATATCTAGTGTAGAAATTAGCCATGAAAGTTTTCTTTGGATTTATGTGCAGACCAGATTCTTGTAATAGTCGAAGTACATTTCCCAAATGGGTTAAATGATCCTCCCAAGACTGACTGAAGACAATAATATCGTCAAGGTATGCTCCTACATATTCTTCATGTCCTCTAAGAATTGAATTCATGAGCCTTTGAAAGGTTGCCGGTGCCCCATGCAACCAAAAAGGCAAGACTGTAAATTGAAACAATCCTGATGGTATAGCAAAAGCTGTTTTCTCTTTGTCCTCTGGGAGTAACGGTATTTGCCAATATCCTTTCGTTAAATCTATAGTTGTTAGAAATTTAGCTTTACCTAGCTTGTCTAGTAAATCTTCTATTCGTGGCATAGGATAGGCGTCGAACTTGGAAATCTCATTCAATTTCCTAAAGTCCATGCAAAAACGAACCGTTCCATCAGGCTTTGGCACCATTACTACGGGTGATGACCACTCGCTATGAGAGGGTTCTATCACGCCAATCTCCAGCATTTCTTTAATCTCATTGTTGATGGATTGGAGTTTTGTCTCCGGAATTCTATAGGGTCTAATTCTTACTACTTCTCCTGGCTGAGTTACAATACGATGGCATGCCATGTTCGTTCTCCCTGTTAAGGACGAAAAAGTCTTTGAAAATCTCCTTACCGAATCGAGGAGTTCTTTCTTCTGTAACTCAGATAGATCTTGATTTACTTTTAACACTTCCAGACCTAGATCTTCTTTTAAGCGAGGAAAAGGTTCGAAAGATACCTCCTTTGTATTAATCACTGCCACCGTCTCTTTAGGTTCTACCCATTTCTTCAGTAGATTCACATGATATGTCTGTGTTGGGAATCTTCTGTAATTTTGTCTCACCTTGTAGGTTAGAGGACCTAGAACCTCTTCAATCTCATATGGACCTCTCCAAGCGGCTAGCATTTTGTTCTCAGACGTCGGGAGTAAGACCAACACTGTATCTCCCTTGTTAAATGTTCTCAATTGAGTGTTTCGATTATAATAGTATTCCTGTTTGGTTTGCGCTTGTAACAGGTTTTCTTTGGCAATGTTCTGTAACTTTTCTACCCTCTCTTTAAGTTGGCAGGCATATTCAGTAAGGGAGATCTCTTGACTCGGCTCCTCTTCCCAGTTTTCCTTCAAAACATCGAGTAGCGTTCTCACTGATCTTCTGAACAGAAGTTCAAAGGGTGAAAACCCTGTCGATGACTGTGGGGTATTCCTTAAGGTAAGGAGTATCCAGGGTAACAACCTGTCCCAATTCTTTCCTCCCGGCTCTCCTGATTTATGTAACATTTGTTTTATTGTTTGATTGTACCTCTCTACAAGGCCATCAGTTTGAGGATGATACACAGCGGTTTTTAAATGCTTCATTTGTAGAATCGCACCCACTTGTTCCATCACCGATGACATAAAGTTGGATCCTCTGTCAGTAACAATCTCCTTCGGTATTCCCACTCGGCTGATAAAGGGTATCAAGGCATCACATATACTTTGGGCACTAGTAGCTCTAAGAGGAAATGCCTCCGGATACCTTGTAGCATAGTCGACAATCACTAAAATATATTTATGACCGCTGGATGAGGGCTCCAAGGGGCCAACAATATCTAACCCAATCCGATGAAAAGGTTCCAATACTACTGGCATCAGCTGCAAAGGGGCTTTCCTCACATTGGCTTTATTTTTCTTCTGGCATTCTGGACAGGCTTGGCAGAAACGAGCCACCTGAGCATAGAGACCTGGCCAATAAAACCTAGCAAGGATCTTCTGCGTGATCTTCTCTGTTCCTAAATGTCCTTCACCAATTTGCAGATGTGCCACTTCCAACACGGTTTGATAATATTTCTTGGGAACTAACAACTGTTTCAGAGTAGCTCCAGTGGCATCCTTGCTAATCCAATAGTATAATCCTTTTTCTTGAACAAAACTGGGACCCGTTCCCGATACCACTGACTGAACTGCTGCCCTAGCATTCCCTAATAGTGGATCTACTTCTTGTGCCATTCTGAAACTATCTCCCCCTTCATCAATTTTCCAGTCAATTGCAATTGGACAAACATTTTTCTCGGCCCAAACTTTCTTTAACTTTCTTAACTCAGATTTCACTTTCCTTTCTTTATTTGATGGCTCTGCAATCGTCTCCTGGGCGAAAGGGGCAGTTCTTAACCAACCTTCTTTTATCTTCTTTATGATCCGTGAAAAATTAGGAACATAGGAACCAATCAGCAGAGGCTCTGGTAATACTGGCATGAGGGCGGCCCTTACCTCCATCTATTCCCCGGCTACCTTTAAACTAATCTCTTTGGTAGGGTAAGGCTTGACATCGCCATGGACACAACAGATAGGAATTAGTGTATTCGGGTCCCCAGTATTCCCCACAAGTTCTGTACTTACTACTGTTTGCAAACTGCCGGTATCCACCATGGCTCTTGTAGGTTTCCGATCAACTTCTGCTTCGCAGATATACGAATACGATGTTTTTGGCATTGCTGTTACTTCTTGATATTCTCCTTCTCTGGGAACCTCCATGTTTCCCACGTCCATAGGTTCAGCTTTAGCTCTTTTGGGACACATTTGGGCTAAGTGTCCCCACTCACCACAGTCAAAGCATTGTATGCCTTTTGGTACCATATTAGAGGGTCTGATGCCTACAGGGCTCTCACTCGTTGGTCTCCCTCTAGGAGCCTCCCACTCCGGCTTACGTAACATTGAGTTCGGCCATCTTGTAGCAGTGGTTGTTCTGAGAGAAGGGTTATGCAAACTGGGTGTTGAAGTTGGTTTGTTGTTTACCGCATATGACATGGTCCTGCCTTGTCCAGCCTTTTGATAGGCTGAAGCGATGTTAACAGCTTCAACCAGGCTGGGCCGGTGATGTTGGCGGACCCAACGTTGCATTGGTAAGGGTAAGGCTTCAACAAACTGTTCCATAACAATTTTTTCTGACATCTCATGAGCAGTACTGGAGTTAGACTGCAGCCATTTCTCTCCTAATTCTTTAACTCTATAAAACAACTGCCTCGGTGTTTCTTCGGCTTGCAATTTGACCTCTCTAAACTTTATCCTATATGCTTCTTCATCATGTCCCAAGCGTTCCAGTACTACTCGTTTCATATCTGTATAAGGTGTTTCGCCAGTTGGATTGGCTGCTTGGTATGCACTTTGCATCTCGCACGTCATGAGGGGTGCTATGTAGTGGCACTAGCTATCGTTTGGCCATTGAGCGTTCCTGGCCACTCTTTCGAAGTTCACAAAAAAATGAGCTGGGTCCTCTCCCACTGCATACTTTTGTAGGACTGATGCTGGAACCTGGGAATGTCGTCGTACGTTGGTCGCCTCCATTAATTGAGCTGGTTGTAGTTGTATGGCCTGTTGAAATGCTTGTCTATCGGCTTGGGCTTGTTGGTTCTGTAACTAACGCCTGTTGAAGTAATTGTTGCCCCTCACTTAGCGTTTTAATGAGTTCCTCCGTGGTGTTCGGCTTTTGATCCCACTTCTGACACCAAAATTGCGAGAATGGCCCTCTTTATCTTATAAATAAATATACAAAGTGTTATGATTTGTGCTTATGAAACAACTTTTATTAACTTTAACTGTCTAATGACTCTTTTTTCCTTCTTTATCTTTGTAAAAAGGATACAGGTCTTGACTCTTGGAAAGCAGTCTTTAGTCGAGGCAAATATCTTCAGCAAATTCTGGTAAGTCTCTGCATGAGGTTTATATTGGTATACAAAGTCACTCTTCAATTTCACTTATATCACATCTAGTCTTTTTTTGTATTTATTTCTCCTTATCTTTCTTTTTTAACATTGAGTGCTTTGAAGCTATAGTCTCTCACTTTCTTCCTTGCTATAGGATTTCTGTTCTCTGTCTCCTCCTGCACTTTCCATACGTCACTCTGCACCTTCTCTCACATCCACGTACCTTCGTTTGTTTCTATGAGCGTCTTTCACTGTCTTTTTTATTTGTTCGAAAATCTCCTCTTCGGAACCTGTACCCTGCCAGCTATACGACGTTTTCCCGAGTATTCGTCTCTTCTTTCACACAGCTGATCGCTCTTCAGATGCGACTGCTGGCAGAGATCCGCCCTATTAACCGCTTCAGAGCCGTGTCATGCGATCATCTACTTTGTTATCCCTCTCTCTCCCTCTTCATGCATAAATCTTAGGAAGCGTTGCTCGGGTGTTTCGTTTTATCTTCCGATCCGTTTTCTTCCTCCAATCTACACACACGGAGCCTGGTCTCCTCACCTCCTGTAACAGCTCTTGGAGTTCCATTATTACGAAGCGCTGATCGGGCGTTTCGCTTCACCTTCCCGATCTGTTTTCTCACTCCGATCAACACACACGGACCCTCGTCTCTTCACGCCTCATCAGGGATTGGGCGGAGAAGCAAAAATGCGGCGGTAACGATATTACTGCTGCATTACCGCTCTGCCCATGTTTGAGAGAAAAGCTGGAGATGTACCCATTTTTGGTGCTAATACCGCCGACAGTAATAGTGCAGAAAAGCCCCATAGAGTCCTATGGACTCTTAACAAAATGGAGATTTACAGCCTTACAACTACTGGGGATCTGGCGCAAATTGTGCCGGACTGAGTAACGGTAGTGCTATTTGTGTTGGCGGTATCCCAGCGCTATTGCCGCTGAGATACCACCAATGTTGTGATGAGGTCGACAGTCTGCAGGCCAGATGCAGCCCTTCACATCATGATTTATGACCCTCCAGGGCAGTAGAGTTCAAGAAAAAGGTGCAGCTCTTCGCTGGTAATTTCCTCTCTAAAGCTAGAGAGAACATGAAGCAACACAGAACTAACAGAGGCTGACATCTTCGTTCTTGTTTATTTTTGCACACTTAAGAGAAGAAAATCACCAAACCAAGTGTTTCATCAATGTAGGGCTTGCTTAAATTATACCCTGAAAAAGAAATTGGCCCTTGAATATTTTGGACAGTCAATGCCAAGTGTTTGCCAAATGGACATACATAAATTGCCAATTTCCTAAGTTGCAGTGCCTTGTTTCAATCATCTTTAAAATCTTCTAAAGGACACAAGACCTGCATTTTAAAGAGACAGTGGGCCTCATTACGACCCTGGCGGTCCTGTAATGAAGGGTGCCGGTACGGGACCAGCACCCTTCATTACGGGAGCGCCTATAACGAGGTTCCCTTTGCGGGACCCGGAACAGACGTCTGGTAAAACCAGACGTCCTTTCCGGGTCCCGCTAGGGGAACAGGGAGCTAATAACGGGCCGTTATTAACGTGCCTGTTATTAGCTCCCTCCCCATTCCCATTGAGCCCTATTTGGGCTCAATGGAAATGGGGAATGGTTCCTTCAAGAAGGAATTACTGGGTCCTCCAATGTCGGAATGACCCGGTAATTCCCCACTGAAGGAACCCGGTATTGGAGCCAGCAATGGCGCTAATAGCACCATGGCTAACTCCATACTCGTAATGAGACCCGGCATCTCAAACTCTCATAGGTAAAAAAAAAATCTTCAGATGCTTGCATTGCGTTTTTGGTATTGTCATTTTTAGTTAGGGCTATTAGGTGCGACACCTATAAGCCTACATTATTGCATTAGAGTACAGATAGGGAGAAATGGCATATGAGGAGGGACACGCAGCTTGTAGGCATTGTTCGGTTATTTGCCCACCCATTGATTGCCCATGGTCAAAACACCTGCTCATGGTAACTCTTTGAGCTCGCATTATTCAAGCCTTACCGTCAAACGTTGTACTTGATTGGCCTGCCAGTGTTTTTTCAAAGCAGTCTTCTGAGAGTTAATGACTTATTTGAAGTTGTAAACCCGCTATTGGTGTAATAAAAATGTCTTAACCAGGTTGGTTTCAAACACTCGATTTACAAGCACTGTGCATGTCCTTCACTGAAGTCAGATTAAAAACAAGCATTGCCAAAGCAAACACTTTTGGCTTGTGTATAGGTATTAGGCATTTGCCAGGCACTGTTATTAGATGCCCAGAGACTCTTTTGCACCTGCTACCATTAACAGCCAGTTAATACCACTGCTTCTGTGCCTGGCAAGTGCCTTTTCCATGCCTACACAAAAGGTCAAACTGTTGTCATTGCCAATGCTTGTTTTAAAAGCCACCCAAAATAAAACACAAACACAGTTAGACCATTACACCGTAGGAAGTATTTTGTCAGCATCCTTGTTTTGCTAACCACGGTTCTCAAGTACTTTCCTCTAACAAACATTAGCATGTTTATTATGTTCCTATGAAATATTACAGGATTTTCTTAGAAAATTAAGAAATAGAACAATAAAGTCAATAAATACATACATTTTCTCTCGCGTAATTTGGACAGTTCTCCTGGCGTATAAAGCCTGCAGGACTCCGTTTACACAAGTTAGCCCACCACAGAAGGTATGCAAATTAAATCTGGCACTTCAGCAAAGCCAGTTGTGCACCCCTGGGTCATAAGCATGTCAATTTTCAACAACACTGATTCCTAATCAGAACACCTGCGAAACTCCTAGAAACAACCAAATTTAAGAGAAATAACAGCAAACAAAACACTGTACTTAGTTATCAAAAAACAATATCACATGCCAGAAGCCCCAACACTATTCTCTCATACAACCAACACGTCACTAAAGGCAATATCTAAAATATCTTGTGCATTCCCCTGTCTTTATATTGTACTGTAATAACTACCACTAATGTTTACTTGATGGCTACATTCTTGCTACAAATGTTTTGCTCTATGATCTGCACAGGGCTGTGTTGCTCCAGAGCTATGTTTGGGCTATACAAATATATAATAATGAATAATAGTAATGACAATGTGATGGTCACCAAACTCAAACAAACTCAAATCTAAAGCTCCAACTCCATGCTGTCATAAATCTATCAAGACTGTGATGAATCTAGCCATGTCATCACTTCCTCTCTGGGGAAACTATTCTCCCATATAGCCATGGAAGGGCTACCGCTACCTGATCCCGGCCCTGGGGGTGGATGCCTGAGGGAGGACCATATGGGGGGGGGGCAACCCTGATGGGAGGGAAGGAGGCTCACTGGTAGGAGCATGGTATCCCCCTTCCCAGTCAGCGTATAACACCAACCCCTTGAATTCCCAAACCTGTATGGCCTATTAAGATATAGATCCAGTCCATCCACTTAGCTATACTTTTTGTAAAAGGACTGGGGCGAGGAGGAACACACGACCAATGCAGAGCACTGAAGCTACCGAACTAGAGATCCTCTCTAGTGGTTGGATGGATCCAATAGGTGCTGGTACATTTATAACCCTGGAACCGCAAGGAAGATGGCGAACAAGTATACTCGACGCGGGTCAGGAAGCGAGGAAGAAGTTAGCTGTAGCAGGGAACAGAAGAGCTCCAAGCGGTGCCGTCCCAAGAAGCTCAGAAGTCGAAGGCATGCGGCACGGAGGCCTGCTGCAGGAGACGCTGTAGAGAGGAGGCCACGGCAGAGTGTGTATCAAAGAAATTGAAGTACACAGAGAACATCAAAGCTGCCACAAGAGACCGGTGAGGCTAGTGACGGGAATTGGGACACCTAGGCACTTAGCAGTGTATACCGCATACTGAGTAAAGACAGTGACGTTCACAGGGCAAACCTGAGCAAGGGAGCTGGAAAGCAGAGCGCATGGTGGACTGAAACCAATGAAAGGGGGTCGAAGACCCAGTGCCTGAAAGAGGCAAACTGTTACATGTGGATGAAGTCCTGGCAGGAGAGTATACCAGGCAACCTATTGCGAGTCTTGGACCCACACCCAATTAAAAAGTGAACATTGTGAAAGACCTGGCAGGAGGGTATACCGGCCAACCTGTTATGAGATTGGGACTGCTAAAGGGAACATTGGGAAAGCCGTATATAGAGTATACCAGGCAACGTGTTGCGAGTCGGCAACCCGCACCCAATCAGAAAGTGAAAACTGTGAAAGTGCTGGTCACTGAGTGTGACCGTGGCATGTATTCCTTAGAGCGTCAGACACCTAGAATTATTAGAAATAATGGTGTATTCAGATTGGTACATACAGCAATAACTGTGTTAATTAGAAGCGTTAGATGCTCAGTGACAACCCATACCGGTATTGGTGATTATGCTATTAAGGAAATGCGATACATAGAAAACACAGGGATCAGAATAACAAATATGTGTTTATTTTGTATTTTTTCAACTTTTCTCCCAATTGAACACTTTTCCTACGTATGGACTAATGGTATGTGGAATATGTAATTATTTTACAAGACAATGTACGATCTGGTATTGATTAATTATGGATTGTTGGCTTGTTGGTTACTTGCTTGAATTAACTGTATTAACATGATTTTTACCTTGATTAACCACTATGATTAATATGATTTTCACGAACATTGTACAGTGCCTTGAAGCCCTGACGACGGACCATGTCCGAAATGCATTGGCATAGACAGATTCTGGCAATGAACAGTCAGGCATTCTTCATGCCTCAACAATACATTTTGGAAATTGTTTACGCTATATATGATTTATTTGGTCTCAGAATATTATTTTGAACATTTAACATAGACTATAATCTATGTGCAACTCCATAAGGAGGGCAGCAAGTGAGCACACTTAAAATCAGATTAATTTCTGATTCTCTCTTTTGTTCAGTATTAGCAAACTTGTGCCAAGGACAAAAGGTGCACTCCGATACATAATTTTTACAGACTGTGAATCCTGAAAATTACAGCGGTGCCCACCCTTAATCTCCTTATCCACAAATTTACCCAGTTCCAAGAAACTAGGCTGGCATTCTGAACCTCCGCCCACCAGGTCAGAGTTCGGAAATCCATCTTAACAAGGGGCGTCTCAAACTGTCAGAGTTCCCGCAATCAACGAGGGTTAGGACGAAATTACCTAAGTAGAAAAAGTCCTACCACCAAAAGTCCGACCCCCGTTTATTTGCATATGTATATGTGCGGGGGTAAAGTTAACAAAAATGTATGATATATATATATATATATATATATATGCAAAAAAATGAAGAAAAAAAGGGAAAAAATTGACTTTTGGTGGTCGGACTTTTCAACTCAGTAATTTCACGCAGATCCATCAATGATAAGGCTCACCTGTGTTTTCTTCTGAGACGTCTTGCAATGAGCCTTTTCTTGCCAGTTCTTTTGGTCTGACCGGGTGTCATGAAGAAAAGGGCGAGACTCCCCAGACGCCACCCTGCCTGGGTTTGTTGTTCAGGCCGGGTGACCTCTGGATAGACTGCCAATATACAGGAGAAAAACCATCCAAAAGGAAGTAAAAACCTATGAGCTGATGGAAGAAGATTCCTACGGAACAGCTGCTGACTTCAAGAACTCAGCTTCAATCTGCGACCGAGGTGGGAGAAGGAGTGAGAATTACACCAATGGATAGAGCAAGTATGGGAGGCAAGCGGGTAAGCAAAGCAAGGCCAGGAAGAAGGAAAAGATGAACAAGGGAGCGGTGAGCAAGGTAAAATACATTACTGAGCATTGAGGCGGGGACCCTTCACGTCTACGGTCCGTATTTGGAAACATTGCCAGCAGACTGCAGCCGGCGAGATTTTAATTGGAGCACTAGAGCGCTCATGCGGCTTCAGAATAGGAAAACAGCACGCCATGTTGGAAGTGAGAATTACGTCCCTTCACTCGAGACAATAGTTTCCAATAGGACCAGAATGACCATGGCCTGCATTTCATGACAACGGGGTATTCCTCTCTCTCCTCTGCCAATCAACTTATCATAATTCAACCTATAAAGGTTCATTTCCGTCTTGTTCTGTCTCCCCCTACCCATTTCCAACATGTACTGGGGCGAGGAAGAGGCGACCAGGAGCAGTGAAGATTACCCATAGACATACCAGTGAGAAGCAGAGAGAGGCCTACCACATTACACCACTAGGCTGTCCCACTAAGAGTCAGGCATGTTCAGGCAGTTTACCTTAACCATTCACACCTGACTCCACTTGACCCTTAGTTAGGGTATAAAAGGTGTGGTTCTGCCAGAGAAGATGAGCGAGCTGGGGTTGTTGGTTGGAACATGGAGCACGAGAAGCCTGGGAAGTCGGGAGGAGAACGGGTTGCAGAGACGCTGACCCAGTGTGGCTGGAGGGTTGGAGCGTGGCGAGGGAGTCGTGTCTTCATGGAGCCGATGTGAGGAGAGTTGCTAATTATTGCCCGTATCCAGGTATCCCGGCCAGTGCTTGTTCCCCTGGGACATGTGTTGGTCCCAGGGGTGCATGAGAGGACGGTGATGAGACCCTGACCTCGGCCCCCAGATCCCAAGAAGCAGCTCGCCAGCGCTGCGCTTTCTGCATGAGTTTTGTAGCAGGAGAGAGAGAGAAACCCAGTGGCGTGCGTGAGGCTGGTGCGGGAGCAGAAATGTGAAAGTGGAAGGTGACACAGAAAAAAGGAAGGCATGGAAAACAATGTGCGCAAGCAGCGCAAGTATAGGAAAAGACAGAAGGAGAAAAACAGAAAGAGTATATTTGAAAGTTCAAGGCAAGCACATAGAGGGTGTGAGCGACCCGAAAGCAGAAGAGAGTGTGCAAGCGACCTGAAGAACAGAAAGAGTGCATTTGAAAGAACTGGAAAGTAAAAAGAGGGTGCGAGTGACCCAAAAGCAGAAGAGAGGGGACGAGCGACCCGAAAGTAAGAAAAGAAGGTGCAATGGAGCACGGCAAAGTGAAAAGAGTGTGCCTGGGGCACGACAAAGCAGGAGGAGTGTGCCAGAGGCACAGCAAAGAGAAAGAAGGAGCAGGAGTGCACTGCAAAGAGGAAAGAAAGAAAGAAGTGAAACAAGAAAAGATACAAAGTGAGAAGAGAGGGCTTAGAAGTCAAAGTGGTCACGCAGGGGTGGAGCCCAACGCCCAGTGGTTTCAAAAGTCTCTGACACTGCTCCATGGAAGGAACTGTGTGAACTTTTGTTTGAAACCAGAGGGGCCTAAGCTTGGGGAAGGCAACCCTGAGAGGCCTGCAGAGACATTTTGAACTTTTACAGGAGAGGCATAGACTTGGGGAAGGGAACCCTGAAAAGCCTGACCAGAACTGTGCCTTTTTGTTTGGAACTGGAAGTAATAAATCTTGGGGAAGGAAACCCCAGGTGACCCAAAAACACTGAACTTTATTTGCAGCAAGAGCCCTACGTGGAAGGTACCAAGAGCAACCCTTTACTGGCAGAACTAAACCTCATGGTAAGGCCACCTGAAACCAATCGTGATTTACATTTCTTTTTGAGTCACCATTTTTTCTTTAAGAAGACCCCAGATCACATTTTGTCTAAGAGTAAGGGCAAGCATAGTTTGTGACACAGGTAGATTTTGGTTTTGGACTTATGGACATTGACGGCCCTTAGAAACATCAGTTGAGGGAACAACCGCCTTAGAGTTAGGGCCAGTAAGGCATTACACCAACCCAACAAAATGTTTCATTAAAGGTTTTCAAACAGTTGCTTTTAAGTCTGTGTCACTCTTGATACCATGCCTGTCTCCCAGAAGTCTCTAGATATTGTGCAGCTATGCTATGGTTTCATCCTTGCATTGGTGTATGGCTAGATTGGTAGACAAGACTAAAGAAGAAGGGTTAGCATAGTAGTGATTATTTTGTTGGAGAATGTAAGCTGTCTCTGGAGTGAGCATTATCTTGAGGGGATGGGGTATAGGCTTGGGGTATTGGGTTACCTGGGTCCTCTTGATCCATTAACCCAAAAGACCCACTCACCCTTTCCACCAACAATCCCAGGGGCCCCCTCCTTACCTCGTATAATCCTGGTCACGTTTTGTTCCTGCGATTGGATTTGAACACCCTGGAAGCACACTCTCTGGTAAGGGATAGAAAGCATGCTTGCAGAGTGTCTATTTCATGGGTCAGTCACTCCCACTGGCCCTAAACCTGGCGCTGTCACACTGAGCATGTGTGGCGTGGGCCATGGTAGGCTGGGATATGCACAAACGCTTTTGTTTTCCATTTCAGGCTGGGGTCCACCCACCCTGGGGTCCTGACCACCCCACCCTGGTTATGAGGCCACACCACCCCTTAGGGGCCGCACCCCACAGTTTGAATACCAATGCTCTAAGCAATGCTGAATTGAATGAAACCCTGCATTCTTTTTTTTTATTCCTGGGGGGGGGGCGCCCTGAAGCCCCTTGATTGGTTCGGTTTCCCTCGCTACACTCGGTCGCTATAGAGTATCTGGGGCAATACGTATTACCCCCCACTTAAAAAATGTACCTGCCGTCACTGGCCCTGGGACTGTGCTGGGGGAAGTCCAGGGACTGTGGTGGGAGCAGGATGGGGGAGCCATTGGATAGTGGTGGGAGCAGGGTGGGGAGGGCCTGGGGACTGGGCTAGGAGTGGGATGAGTGAACCCAGAAACCGTAATGGGAGCAGGTGGGGAGCCCAGGGACCATACTGGGAGTAGGGTATGGTGACAGCACACAATAGTTCATAGCCATTTAGACTTACTGTCCATTTGCCATTTTGGGGGGGGGGCCAGCCTGCCCACATTTTGCTCGGGGGTGGGGGGAAAGGGCAAAAAAAGTTTGAAGACCACTGTGAGGAATTTGTCCATCTGCACGGCGGGTGTGCGCTAGTCTGCGCTTTTTTGACATTTTAAATAAAACTGAATGATGGGAGATCAGCCTCCGGAAAACGCGTGGGGCTAATCTGCACTCATTTTCCTGTGCTCACTGCACGACATACGCATAGACCTGTGTAATCTGGGTGGACACAGCCTGCAGGCACAGTGCCTCCTGTAATATTTAGTTGGAATATGACAGAAGGGGTACACAATGGATCTCCAGAAGGGGGAGGGTCAAACATTCCCCTGCCATGCCCAGCCTAATTAACTAACAAAGGTTCCATGGATCTGCCCTGTCCTTTTGTTGTGCCATGTTGGTGGCAGAAATGTACATACTAATCAGAAAGTAATTCAAACAGGCCCACATGAGGCCTGGCTACACAGGCTAACAAAGGAGACAGGAAACCCCAAAAACCTTTCATATGCAACTGTGTCAACCTGATGCCAGCTCCCGCCTCAGTATGTGAAATGTCATGTCTGGGACTGCTTGTTTACAGTAGTCATCCCCGCCAAGGGACCCCATTCAGAAGGTACGAGTATGTGGTTTGACAGAGCCAGTAAGTCTGGTCTCTCCGCAGCTTCATGGGAGACATGCTGCTTTAATCAGGAACCACAGAAAGCTCCATTAACCAGAAGGACCCTTTCATCCACAACAGATAGGAAGATGGGTGGGACCTAGTATTGCATGTTTTCATCCCTTTACCTATTCTGTTGCAAAGCACTCTGGTTATGACCTCACACATACAGGAGATTGTTGGTGGGGACCTAGTATTGGTTCATTCAGGTAGGCTTAGTCTGCACCAATCCCTGTGGTCCATTTGGCTTTAAAAGAGGGCTGAGACCCTCTTTTGGAAGATCATCTGAAAGCTTCACCAGAAGCAGATTATTGGACCCTGGCTGAAGGTACATTCTGTCTCACATCTTCCGCCAGTGAAGGAAGGCCAGGACGTCCAAGAGGGAAGCAAGATCCCTCCCCTAAACATCTCCCAGGGAATAGATGGAGATTTCGAATCCAGACGACCCTTCAGCACCTCCAGACCTGTACACAGCCAGCACACAGTGTGCCCTGCTAGGCTCTGCAGCAAGCTTCCTATGTGGGAAGTGCCAGAGAATCTCTGAAACTGAACCAAGGACAAGGCAGCTGCCTGCAACACACTCCTCAACTTTGGACCATCCGCCTTAAAGGACGACCCAAGTCCATTGAAGAAGCTGGGAGGACGAGCATCTACTGACGTTCCGCCTTAAAGGACCTTTTCGAGCCAGTCGAGTCCCTCGTGTTGCAATCGACTGCAATGCTGACTGTTGTTACTCTGCAGTCCCTTATAGCCATCCGAGACGTCGCGACCAGTGCTTCAGAACCAACAACCAGCACTGAGACAACGATTCCTGACCCTGAGCCACTGTGTAGGCCAGTTTGCAGCTGTGTGTCCAGCCTCGCTCGCCAAACTGGTTGCTGCCCGATACCCGCAGCTGTCTCCCATCTTGAACTCTGTCCCAGAAGCTGCAAAGCGGCCTGAAACCGACTCAACGCTGTTGAGCACCAAGAACACCTACAAGCACAAGGTACATTGTGGTTCTGTCCCCCTGGTTCTTCTCCAAAGGCCCCTACATACATATTAAGACCCATTGCTCCCTTTGTGCTGAAGTCAAGTAACCTTAAACTCTTGCGGTTATTAACCATACTGACTACTCTCCTGTCAGTATCCAGAGTGCATCCCTTTTCCTTCTTTGAAACTGTCTGTCCTCTGCATTCCTTTACAGAGTGGGTTGTATTTCGTAGTGTTGCTAGAACTGTCTGTTGTAATAATAATAAAGTAGATATTTGTATACAACTATGACTGGACAGTCCCTTTCATCATTGGGTAATAATTGTATTTTTGCTGTGTTGCAAATGAGCAACGATCCACAAACTTTTGGAGAGAAGCCTGCTGTTCTGTCCACGTTACCACAATTGGACAAGGAGGTTTATAATTTGCTTGTGTTTCCAATCTGTTTGAACCCCGTCTGGTGTACTAGAGGTGTGGGGTTGATTGATGGTTTAGAAACTGACAATCATCCCTGGACCACTTGTGTCCAGGAAGTTGATTTGTCAGAACCACTGACATAGAGGATACCTATGGTGTACAGAGGACAAAAAAAGCTCGGCAGCAAAGTCCATAGTGTTCCCACTGAGGCATTTAAACAATGAACACCTCTTTGTTAATTGTCAGTGATAAGAACAGAGGGGGCATTCACTATTTTGCACCAGAAAGCCCAAATAAAGCTCCAGTTAAGTATCCAAGTCTGTGCCAAAAAACATTTAAACTGTCTCTAATTTTCATTGTGTTCTTATATGACACAAAACAGGTTTGGGTGTATACAGAATTTTACATTTTCTTCACACTACATATGATTAAGCAGCATGCTTGGGTTAACCAATATGCAGGTGATTTTATCACAGTATCTTTTATGTGGCTTTATGTCTTGAGAGTACATTTGCAAACCCTAAAAGTCATTTTTTAAGCTTGTATTATTATTATTATTTTTTTTTTTTAACTTTACTCAGTAAACTAAGTTTTGTCAAAAAGGACGTGTTTTGATCGCCTTCAGAGTGCTTGTATTATTTCTTTCAAGAGTGGAGGGATCGGAGAAAGCTGCAATTATTCTAATTTTGTGAATCCTAATTTTATAGGAATGTATATATTTGTTGCACTGTTTCATTTGGATTTCTGCACAGCTGAAGTCATTTTTGACAAAAAAAAAGCATATTCTTGAGAGACGAACATTAACATATACTCCTACAAGATCTGAAAACATTTATGATCAAGTGCTTAAGTTGCCGAGTGGTCTCAAATCCTGGCTTCACCACTTGCCTAAAGTGTACGATGCTGGGCAAATCATTTTGTCTACAGAGTTTTAATGGGGAAAAAAGGGTAGGTCGTGCTTTTGCCCTTAATAGATGATCCAGTAACTAAGCTGAACACATTTGTGAAGTTTTTAATTAACAAAACAGTACGTTTACCCATCGGTGCGTTATTTCTTTCAGATACCTCTACTAAAGAGGGAGCGAGAGACGCGTTGCTCATCCCCATTTCAGCGGTAGGTATTCGGTGCCCGCCAACGCCTTCAAAATACAGAGGACAAGGACATTATGATTTACGGGAGAATGGAAGTAAGGGAGCAAAACACGACTATTTTTTTTTTTTTTAAAAAAAAGAGGTTCTGTCACGGGGCTTGGGTTCCACCAATAAAACCTGAGATGGGAAAGAGGTACGTGGGGATAATAAACTAAACGGAACCACCTTTAATGTCCGTCATTGGTTTCAATAGCAACTCGTGTCCAGTGTTTACAATGTAGAGAAAGGACGTGAAGTTTTAAGCGAGACCAAAAGCGCATGCGTGATGCCAACTCTACACCGTCAATTTGACGGTAGGCAAAGAAATGACGTTCCTGTCAGTGCCGTTTCAGCCTGATTACAAAGACTAGTATGGCCGTAGTGTTTCACATGGGTCTTACTGTGACTGCTGCGCGCAATTTGACACTACCAAGATGGCGTAAAGACGTCACTTTTCAATGTTGAAGGCAAAGGCTGCACTCTGCGACGTTCAGTTCCTATATACAACACCAGATTCCGTGTAAAGCCACTGACTTGGGCTGCATCTACGTGAAACCTTCGTTGTTTGAAAGTGTACTTGGTCTCTTCAGATCCGTCACTGCTAGTCTGTTTTCCTTCACCAGTATGGCGGTAATGCGCAGATTCTGCGCACTGTTTGCAAGTGGAGCGTTGTATAGACATTGAAATAGGACGAATGTAGAGGCTCTGGTCAGAATGTACGTTAGTGCCTCGTCCACCTTGGAAAGTCGTTTTTAACTGAATTTAAAATAAACAGGAACACTCAAGGTGCCTTGTTTTGTAATGAACTTATGTTGTATTTGCATTTTTCATTTGAAAACTGTAGAATAGGAATGGCTTATTCATAAACACATTACTTTTATACAATATTTTTTATTAACATTGGTGCATTTTTGAAGAAAATGATCACTACTTACTTGTTAAAAATGCGTTTTGAAAAAGTCGGTTTCAGTTTTTGTTTTATTGTGGGACATAAACGTCAGGGTATCTTTTCTAAAATGGCGACAAAGACTCCTCGGCGAGTCTGCAGCGGGCCCGTTCACTAGCTTGTTGTTCCCGGTCCTACGTCTGTGTTCATTGCTGTACGCTTGCGCAGTGGGCAGGCGGCGGGCAGTCACTTTGCGCCAAGTGCGTGATTCTGGCAGCGGAGGCACGTACGCGGGAGCTGGAGAACTAGGAGCCGGGTTGAGAGTGCTATCAGGAGGTCGCAGTGGGAGCAGAGTACGGGGCACTGGTGAAGATCACCTCAGAACAAGGAGAGTCGGGCTGTCCTCACCCCCAGGGCCTGGCCATGGGGGACCCCGGGCTCCCCGCCAGTCGTGGTTCTCTCAGAGTGGGCTAGGTCTTGGGCAACGGTGGAAAGCGGCACCCCTCCACGCACCGGAGGGAGGGGCCAGCCGCGGAAACCCACAGCCGGTGTCCCCCCCTCTTCTGGAGACCAGAGAGGGGGTCCTAAGACAGCGCCCGTTGGACAAGGGATTCCTGCATTTGGAGATAAGATCTGGATTCAGGAGTAACGGATACAGGCAGCCTACTGGATCTGAGGAGCAGCTGAGTGCCACCCAACCCCCTGGTACAGGGCTCTGAGCGCCGGAGACCCGGGCCTGGAGCCGTCACCGGGTGAATGCTGGACAGGATGGAGCCCAAGACCATCATGTATGATCTGGACACTTCTGGGGGGCTCATGGAGGTAAGTGCTGGAGAGGTGATCAAGTGAACGTGTCAGCGAGACACGCCCAGACCCCTACAAGGTACACAGGGATGCCATGTATACAAGAGCCTCACCGTTAGCCTACAACGAAGGGGGAGGTGTCCTCATATGTACTAGCGCACACTGCTACTGTACAGTGATCGCCACATTAATCAATCGCATCATCAACTCCCGCATAGGTCGTTTAGGCAGGTACGTTTTATGTAAATGACCACCAACCACACAAAGCTTGCAGGGGGGCGGGGTCATACTATGTGTAATGATGTCCTCTGCCACATTGAGCTAGCCACAGAAACTAGCACTAGTGCATGGGTGTTAACAGAGATTTAAGTGGGGGCAGAAATCGAGGGGGGCTGTAGAGGGCGTGGCCTAAATGAGGGGCGTGGCCTAAATGGTGGGCGTGGCCTTGTGTTCTCAACCCGCGACAATAAAAAAGTGACTTTCCTCACTCCGTTTTTTTTTTTATTGTCCTGTGCCGAGGTTTTAAACCCGAGCCCAGTTTCATTCAATAGCCTGCTTGACACAGGCTTTGTGTCAAGCAGTCTATTGAAAGAAAAGTAATCCAGGATCTCCCAAATAGCACAGTGTGATATGACACTGGCTTGTCATCGGCAGGGCTTGGGTTCTAAATCCGCAACATGGGACAATTACGAACAATTGATTTCCCTGACTTTTTTTGTATTGTCCTCTGCTGGGGATTCCAATCCCTACTGCTGACAAGCCAGTATCGCATTGCGCTGTGCTATTTCATAGGTGCTTAATGTATTTCATTCAATAGACTGGTGGACACACAAAGCCAACTGGCTTCATGTGTCAAGCAGTCTTAAATTAAACAAAAGAAATCCAGCACTGTGCTATTTCGTAGGTTTTGGAATCTTTTTTGCTTCATGCAATAGACTGTTCGAAATATGAAGTCTGTCATGTCAAGCAGTCTATTTAATAAAACAAACATGTCGGCAACTATGAACTAGCCGTGTTTGGATCTAAACATTTAAAAAGTGTTTTTCGTTGCTGGTGGGGAGGGGGCTCTGACAGGGCCCTGCCTCTACCAGCATTTTGGTAGACTGTGGTTAGGCCCTGGCTCACTTAAAGCCCTGGTGTTACATGTACATTGATCTCCCAGCTTAAGCTAGATTTCATGCTGGGCGATGTAGGGAGTCATACTTGCAGAGCTCACACAAAACTATCACAGAAGCAGTGTCACGCCTCCCCACACACCCTTCCATAGCTAGCGTGCATGAGCAGTACAATTTGTATCTATTATCTAGTTCGTATACTGCTCAATCGTTGAACCTTACCAACCCAGATCGAGTATATCCACGAGTGTTCTGCAGTGGTTGAAGAGTCAACCAAAAAGTAGTGGAACTATGTTCCCGTTTCCCCGCCCCTTTTCTGCCCACTCCCTTAGATCAAACCTCATACTAGTTCCTTCCTTTTTCTCCACCCTATTGCGTTTTACAACAGTTCTAGCAAGACTGAAGAAAATACATTTGAATGACCACCATTAGTGTCATTATCCCCCACAGCATGCAGCTTTGTTCAGGTGCTCATTTGCACCTCTCAAGGGACAGGTCTATAGCTGTACACCCCCCTCCCATTACCTTTCAACGCTGTTGTACCTACAGCAATTTTGTTTGCAGATCACTGCCAAGCTGGGATTTTTGTCTGTTTGGCTATGCGTTTTATGTCCCAAGCAGTCTATTGAAATAAACACCACCAATCCAGGCATGTAAGATAGCACAGTGACATGCGCAACACTGGCTTGTTATCGGCAAGGCTCAGGTTCGACTCGCCAGTAGGGGAGAAGTTTAAAAAAAAAAGTAGTCTGGTAATTCAGGTTACCTAAAGTAAGGGAATGACCATGGATTGCCAGAGAAGTAAGGGAATTTCGTACTCTTTAGTTCCCGCTCACTTTGACCTCCGGTGTTATGACATGTATACGGGCCCCAGTTCAGATCTAATCTTCAGTGGTACCACAATATGTACTTCCAAGTTAACATTTATTGCGGGTGTACCGGTCTTGACATGCGAGACTCTTGAGATAAGGCAGTGAGGTCCTGACTTGCTTCACTGCAATCATGAACACGCTTGCCGCCCCCCTCTCCCCCCCCCCCCACACACAACAAAAGTGCCCGGGTTATATTGGTCAAGGTGGTCACTGTGCACTATACAGTTGGCACATGTTTGCGTTTTTTGGGGGGGCATTATCTACAGGGACTGTATAAACCCTCGTGGTCGGGTTGAGTCATCATTTTGCAATGCCACCCCTTCAATTGTCCATATACAATAGTGGGTAATAAGTACAGAACATTCTACTACATGTATTGGTTGTCATGGGGAAAGAAAGCCTTGTGATATTTTGACATTTCAGTGTGGCTTTAGGGAGGGGCATTGTTAACTTGGAAGGGTCCCGTGATTGCACCACTACTTATTTGAAGGGATGACAGTTTATAATTGGTATATTCAGGGATGGGGGGAAAAAGCACGTGGGATGGAGAGCAGCGTAGAGGCCGTTTTTAAAGACTACTAGGGAGTGTCCAGATAAGTCGATGGACTGCAGCACAACACCCTGTCCTGTTTGGATTACCCTAATTTTAGGGTAGCGGCTGAGATGGGAATGCCAATATGTTAAGGCGCACCTCCCAGAGTATGGGTGATGTCTAGGTTGGGATTTAATCACACACAGCCTGTAAGAAAAGAAAGAGATGTCTGTAATGTTACTTGGAGGGTTATCTGCTTTAGAACTGCATGGTAGGACCTCAGAAGTTGTCCTACAATCTCTGGTGGAACTCCATTTGTTCTTTTCATAGAATTGAGAGAATGTATGCCTTTTCTTGCAAGAATGTGCATACATTGAAAAGTAATTGGAGGGTTTTTACAGCATATTTGTCGTAACCTTTCACGTTTAGTTTCATTTCATCTAATCCCCTTTCCTCTCTCCTATGGTTTCACTTGTATGTCTAGCCTGCCCCCCACCCCCTGTGAGTCCTAATTTGTATAGTTTAGTTATTAGTATCAATTTTGCAAATATGTTCGAAATTATTCAACAAATTGTATGTTTATCAATTTGTTGTAATGTTCTCCTAATCATTAATACAAATAATTTCAAGAACTGCATGGTACGGCATGTTGGCCGAACAATTCCACTCGAGGACAATACTGTTGAGGGTGGCTTAATTCGATCTCCACATCATGTGCTTTGCGATCCATGGGTAGCTTAAGGTCTTGTTCCAAAAGTGCACGAACTTGCCATTTAGTTTCCAATTTTTTTAAATCCATGTTGAATGGCAGACCTTCCCCACACAGTGTTTCGAGAATAACTGTACCCCCTCTGCCCTTCATGAAGGAACGGTTGCAGTGTCTTGTTAATACTATACCTTCACTTCAGGTGAGGGTGTGTTCTGTAGGGGCAGCCCCACGCTAATACTGGGCACTAGAATAGGTCAAACGCAATTCACCGGTCTATGGTAGTGTAAACTCTTGCTTACAGGTGAACCATCTGCGCCCAAAGCATCCTAATTCCAATACATATTTCACATAATTGCATATTTACATCAAATACAATTTCTGTGGCTCTATGCTTTGTGGACCAATTTCTTGAGTGTGTTACGCCAGATCTTAACTGGCTGTTTGGCCTTGGCTGACGTGCGTGAATCAGTCCTACAACCGCCCCAGCCCACTGAGGTGCAATACTGCTTATGATGCAACAGCCAAGTGTTGGCTGCAGGTGACTTGTTAACATGTCTCTGTTTGTCCCCAGCAAATCCAGGCCCTCCTGGCTCCCCCCAAGAGTGAGGATGGGGAAAAGAAGAGCAAGAAGCCAGACAAGGAAAGTAGGAGGAGCGGCAGGGCCACCAACCATGACAGCTGCGACAGCTGCAGGGAAGGAGGGGACCTGCTCTGCTGTGACCACTGCCCAGCAGCCTTCCACCTACAATGCTGGTAAGAGACTTTAACGCCTTACGGGCGACATCCTCTGAGCACTCACAGGGCAGGCCAGCAATCTCCACCCCCCCTCCCGACTCCCAAAATAGAAGACCCCCTATGGTTGGGGAAGAGCCCCGAAACCCCCTAAACGCCATCCCCTAATATTTAAGAGTGGTAAGCCTTCTGCATAGCTATGCTGATGAGTTCTAAAGAGCTAGTTTGACACCATTGACATCCAGCACCCTGAGATTGGGGAACAGATCCCAGAATTCTGCGCAGACCACTACAACCACATCGCCATAAACCGGGCATGCAGTTGCAAGAGAGCATATCCTCCACTAGGAGCACCCAGTGTTAGTTTGGTGCGGTCATCCTTTTTGTACCAGTATTCACATTTCCATTGGTTTAGGACTGTTGTATAAAAAGAAACTCTGATCCAAGTGAAAGGAATAGACACTCCATAGGTATGATTCTGCTACGAGCCACAGTGATTGGTGCAATTTACGAATTTGAGATGTGAGTGCGATGTACTTTCGAGGGTGAAGCTCCTCTTGCATTTTTGGTTGCTTGCCAAGGAAGCAGACTGAGGGGTGCAAGGCAGTTTGGTGTGTGACCCACACGAGAGCCGGGGAAGCTGCGCACGTGTAGCCTAATTATGCTGAGAGTGAGAAGCATGGATATGCAAAAGAAGTTGGCGTGGGCTACCTATTGCGGAAGATCCACCGAGTTGTTAACAAACTGAGGGCCATATGTGAGGGCTGGGCGCCTTAATGTGTTGGCGTTAGGGATGCGACTTATTTGCAGATTCTAGCAGTGCTACTGGCACTTGCAGTGGTGGACGAAAGAGTACGTGGGGGCTATCGGGAGGGGCCGCCCTTCATGACAATCGAGGGTTATAATGGGATGGGCGTCTGAAACCCCCAGCCATTGGGGTTGTCTCCCACTAATGTAAAGGGTTGGAGATATGCCGCAGTAGGAATGACAATGGCTGCGGCTATAGTCTCCGCCACCCCCCCCCCCTTCAGTGGATGCATTGGATTTGTGGGTAGGCTTGTCTACTGTTTCAAGGGTTTTGTGTTGTGCAGTGGGACTCAAATTGTAAGGTCTGATGTGTATTAATCCTAGGATCTAGAAGCAGGCGTTGGTTGTAAGAATTATCAGACACGGTTCGACAGTACAGTCCAAGTGGCCGTTTGCCTTAGGAAAGAAGAGTTGGAGAGGTGTGGTAAATGTCAAAATCGAGGACGAGCACTAACTGCCGCCCTGGCAAGCTCGGCGTCCTGAAAGGTTATAGGCTCAGGAGAGAATGCTCCACACGGGGTACCAGTGCAAGGATCAGGCTGCAGATAGATGCTGTGTACACTACCTCCCTGCGGACCCAGCACAATATGGCCTCCCTGCTGCAGCCGAGCTCCTTGCTTAGAGCGCCATCTTGGCAGCCCTGTCAGCTGCACCTCCCCAGCGGGGACACGGCCTGCTCTTTAGTGGGATTATTTCTGCCCTCTGCCTTGGACTGTGTTGGATATGTGCATCAGCAGGAGTCGGCCCAGAGACGGGCCCTACCATCTCTAAGCGAGGGGGTGTGTGTGTTTTGCTTAAGTGCAAAGATGTTGCCTATTTAAAATATCGGAAATAAATGTTTTGTTCTATGCAGATTCTACCTGCTTTTTGTCACGTCATTGTACTGTAATCAATTGTGTGCATTAGTTCTCCTGCTGTTGGAATCCCCCCTACCGCCCCCTCCCCCCGAAGATCTCCCTTTCTTGCGCTGTTTGGTAGAGGCCAGCATTCACGGAAACGAGCTCCTCCTATTTGTGTTCAGCAACAGCTGACGCTGGTAGTGAAAGAGGGGTGGGGGCGGTAGCGCTGGGCTGAGGTGCCGTACATCCGCGACTAGAGCCAGCGAATAGAGCGGCTCTAGCGGTACAGTGGTTCCCCGTGCTACCAGTTTAAGGCACTATAGCTTGTCATAGTAGAACATGCTGTAGCGTTTGAGAAACATTTGGCTAAGCATTTTTGTAAAACCATTCACGTCTACTGTCTTATTTTGTGCGTGACTTATACTTCTGCCTATGGCTGCTAGGTGAGCTGTAGCAGTGCGTGTGTACAGATACAAGGAAGCATGTCATTGAATGCTGGCGTGTACCAAACTCGTGTATTTAGATTGATTTGTGCATTTTAAATGTTTTTTTTTTATGTTTGAGAGTAAACGCTGTGTTCCTACGAAATATATCTGCCGTTAGTTTTATATGGCGTTTATGGTCTCGTTATTTGATGGTATCATCCTGGGCAGCGAATTCTGCTCTTGACGCATTTCCTTAGTGGGCACTTGGGAAGTTTAACAGATATTGTCTAGGTGGGCGAACTGGTGCCATCCAGAATTTGGGGTGGATTTTTGTTCAGGATGTTGTGTTCATTCTAACGGAGTAGATATGTGGCACAAGATTTGTTAGGGACGATCGTGCCAGTGAACATTCTGTCAGTGAAGTTTTGTTTTTAAAAGTCATGTATTCCATTTTGTGATACAGTGCATCAGTTCCTGACAAAAAGTATTGAAACTAACGCTGTATGGCAACCAAAAGTGGAGGAGCCGAGAAAAGCTCCCCGAGAAGTCAGTCCCTAATGTTTTCCTATAGGGCAAAGACCAAGAAAGTTTTGTCTAACCCCTCATTTGTATGTTGCTCGTATTTTTGATTTGCTGCGCAATCTTTCGTTTTACCTCTGCTTTTTAGCTGGTTGAGAGGGTCGGAGAAGACATTTGGGAGAGGGGACGTGTGTTTGTTTTTTGGAAGACAAAAAATCCCCCCTCCCCCCCCCCCGACTCCGCTCTCGATGCAGGGATCAAAATAAAGCTATCGTTGGCAGGACCTAAAAGTAGCCCCACAGTTAGGGCATCATCTGATACATTGGATTTTTCTTTGGGGAACGAGTGTGCGATAATAACTTCTACTTTGAATGCGATCTCCAACTTTTTGTTCATTTGTATGAGTCAATGTGCTTTAAGTCGTCTAGGGTCTTTGTTAATGCTACCACATCCACCCCTCCCTCCCAGTGATGTCTGAAGACAGAATAAATCTTCACTGTCTCGCTCTGCTGTTATTTCCTTTTTCACCTGTACGCTATGACCTTTTTGATGGTTAGGAGTTGTAGAAATGGCCTTGGACACATAGCTGCAGTATGTAAATCATTACATAGGGATGGGTTTAATTGGGCTAGTGTTGCTTTGTGGCATTTAACTTTACCAACATTCTCGACCCTGTTTGCATTTACTGGTCTCCATGCACTTTAGGTTTTAACTAGGGCATTCAAACACTTGCATGCGTCAAATGCCCCTATGGGTTTTTGTAAGCACCTGGGTACAGGTCTGTTTACATTTGACCATGTAACCAATTGACCTTCAACTATGCATCATAATTGCAACATTTCTCACCTTTTTATTTGCCCTGACTTAACTCCCTTACTTTTGTGACGTGAGCTTTTTACCCTTGTGCTTGGGCACCGTAATGGTAATCCCACAGGTATGAGCCTGAAGGAGTGATGTGCAAGTTCTGAACTGCGTGTTGCTTCTCCTTATAGCCCAATTGCCCCTGCCATCTCCCAGAAACTGGTCGTTTAGCAATAATTGTAGACAAATATATTTGTCCACCCCTCAAACTCTCTGAATTTTTGCTACATTAGGGATTTGTGGACTTGGACACATTTTTATGATACTTTGGTGACCGATTCGGGTTACTCTCATGACCGATTATGGGTGCTGATAAAATGTAAACTGTGGGTTGAAGAGGTCGGACCCTTCCATACCATCACATGTTCAAAGCAAACACAGTATAAACTTGATGGAAAAGGTCAGAACCCTTCCTCCCAGGGATGTTAAAAGAAAAACTGTTTGACTAATTCTGTGCACCTGGTGGTTTTGGATTAATATAGAACTTTTCCAGCTGACGTAATCTTAGAAAAATACTATAGGAAGATGTGGTTTTTACCAGGCACGCAGATCATAATATTACAGTACTACTAAGTGGTATTCATTTAAGCATTGTCCGATGATCTACTTCGTAAACAGTTGACATCTGACTGATCCTCTCAGAACCCTACTGATCCTCAAGAGGATGTATACTTTGAGTAATAGCTCTGCTCCTATTATAAAAAAAAAAACCTTTGTGGTCCTCGCGCAAGCAAACTCTGCTGTATGAAACCTTATATACGCAATACATGACTGACTCTTCCCAAGATTTGTAGCCTTCTCAGAGTGTCATACCCGTTTGTTCACTATGCTGTATTCTAATCTTCAATATTAGTCAATGTATGGACCTCTGAAAGAGGAAAAACAGATCCAGGTGTGCTTGGCATTTGACTGTCTCTTCTAGTTGCGCAGTAAGTCTTAAACTTGCCCACTTCAACTTCAGAACGATGAAAGGCTGAGTTCTTACCCTGTTTAAAGTCTGGGTCCTGCAGGATATGCATAGATCTAATTTGATAACATTCACAGATGCATAGGACCCCTTTCTCTTGCTAACGTGGCAGAATAGGTATGGAGCAACAGCCTCTGTCTTGGAAGAAAGACCACGTGAATTCCTGTGCCGCGCTAAGAGGCTGGTCCCTGGCATTAAGTGCAATATAAAAAAACCTCAGCCCCGTAATCCAGCCTTACCCTAAACACTTTCTTCCCCATAACCTTTCTCTCCATTGCTGCAGCGTTTGAAGTTATTTTTTGCATGTCTCTCCCCTCCACCCCCCAGACCACCTCAAATTAACCCTGAAGATGTATAATGACGCTTAAAGGAGATTGGTGCTGGAAGAAAAATCTGTGGGAGCCCCGAATCTCGCCTGTAGGAGCATACTGATCAGTTTTAAGAAAGTTCACCCAGGCCTACATGACAATCGAACCATTCCATGGATTTCTGCTTCTATGTTGGAGCTTAAATAAGTACAAATATTTGTTTATCTGGTCTAGATACCACTGGCCTGGGCTAAATACACCGCTCCACAGCCAAGCCTATTTGCTAAAGCTACCACAGTGGTGATCTTTCACAGTAGACAAGCCTATTCTATAATATCTACTTTGGTAGTGGTCCTAATTTTTCCCTCTTATCCAAGGATTACAAGACTGGTCAGATAAGGCAAACTTGAGTTTTTTTTAGGGTCAGTGGTTGAACAATTAAACATCAAATGCAAAGATGTAATTGAGACTTCCCCTCTATCACCCATACGAGTTGCTGAGCATCAGCAGAGTCCCCCGCCCCCATCATTCAAATTTAAAGAGAAGCTGCCGCAGCTAGAGTGCCCTAACCAGCATTCAGGTACAGCATAGGATTCGAACCTGAAACCTCCCCTTTCCATTCAGATTGGGTCACTGCTCCTGCAGCGTTGCTGACTTGGCTCTTTACTGCTTTTCTCTCCCACAACCCAGTGGGTTTCTCCACTGAGCCTGAATCGTAACCCCCCGACCCCCACTTGAAAAACGACCTTAACTACCAGTAGGACTGTGGCATAGGTTACAGGAATGAGAAGCATAATTTTGTGAAGATATGTTGTTTAATCAGTAGTTTCGCTACTACCAGCTGTATATAAACCTCTGGTTTAATGTAACGTGTCTTGCAACATATTTTTTATCGTTTAGAAACATGTCATAATGGATTAGGGGTTATGAATGTGGGGTTACTATGACCTAGGAGAAAGAAGGGTATAGTAAAGTGTGCAGTAACTATTATGCCACCCTCGTCAAAAAAGTAATACCTTCAGACAAACGTGTTATCAACTAATTGCTTGTGAATCAGAGGTCCAATACTAAAAGTATTACCAGTGTTTTGTGACAAAATAAAATGTGTTCAAAGTAGGTGAATGCAAGTAAAAACATCTGAACACGTTAACCATGTGAGTAGAGGCTCGGTTAAGACGACAACCTGCCTGATGCACACATGCATAAGCTGTGAAACTCTGTGATCTGTCACTTGAATGGTTGGCTGCTTTTGAATCCTCATTTGAGCCAACCAGAGGACGGCATTTTCCAGGGTAAAATACCTATGTGCAAAGTGCTGTACCTTGCTGCACTATCTCAAGATATGGTAAGATTCAGCAAAACTGGTTGTATGCTGAAGCTTTTGGCCCAGGCTGATCCTCGAGAGGTACTGCTGATGTAGTTTGTATAGTCCTTGTACCAAATAAAGTACAGAGGTAGGGGGCAGAAGACTGAAAGCTAGGTGTGCTCGTTACTTGTAGCTACGAGGTGAGTGTCACAACATCCATCCCTTGGGAGGAGACAATGTGCACAGGGAAAATCAGAGTGCGGGGACGACTTTGTTTTGGCGGTAGTGTGTGAAATTGTTTGATTATAGATGGCCTGATTATGTTGACATTGATACCATGCTGTTAGATGGTGGGTGGAGCTGTTGGTCTCCTGTCTATTGCTGTCAATTTAGACTGATGGAAAGAATAACGTCATTCTTTTGTTGAGTGTAACCCACGCTGCACTGACCAAGCACAGCAGGGCCTATATGTACAGTTGAGTGTTACAAGCCAAGAACCAGGAACTTGAGTATTTTCTTTTACACAATCCTGGGCAAGTTCCTTAAACTCTTTGAGTATTGTGAAAAATGAGCTGATAACGTTGGGAAATAGTGAGAGCCTGGAAAATTCCACCGTGACCACAAATCAGGAGAAGCTGTTGCTCTTTTCTTCTATTTATGGCGAGGCTAGGTCCGTCATGACGTTGTTAAATGTCCGCTATCTGAGATTTAGCTCAGAAAGTTCAGTTTTCGTAGGCACTGACTGGCCCACAATGCATTGACCAAAAAACTGGCCTGGCATGTTTTGTTGGGATAGTATCCTGTGTGAATGTGGGCCTTTTTAGTGACTTTGTGCACTGCTGGTAGTTTTGACCAATGTTGGAGCCTCAGTGTGCTTTCAAAATGTTCACAACACGTTACAAAAATGCATGCTTTGGTACTACTCAGACTGTCTTCTGTGAAACAGCAGAGTGCAGTCATGAATGTAAACAACTTTGTGGGTGGCCGAGATGATATTTTATTTCCCCGTCTGGCCCTGGAAGCAGTCTTGCTGAGACCTTTCAATGTCGATATTACGTTTTTACAGACCCCTTAAATGCTGGATTCCTCTTCCTTGTAAGTGCTATAATAGTTGTTTTTTATCACCTGTTTTAATGCTACTCAATTTAATGAACCCTGAAGGAAAAAGTGCTGAGCCAGCTTTGCCAGTATTCAAACTTGAGAAGTGCAAGCTGGTCCTGTGTAGGAGACAAGCATGTAGTTTGATGAGCTGTAAATGAAGTATCGTTAAATTGGGTGATGGAAGCTTCTATTTGCAGAGCAAAAAAGTATCTGAAATTAGACAAAGTAAGTTGTATGTTTGTGTCAGCGGCAGATAATGCATCCCTAGGCTACCCCTGCCTAGTATGGAAAAAAAGGGAAATTAAAATTGGATCCTTATACATGCGCTGACATCTGACAAGAATTCAGGATTGAAATGCAGTATCAGGTGAACAAGTAGTTTATTAGTGATGTATTAAATTAAGAGACATGTGGTGCCAACGCGTGTTTCGACCATAAAGGTCCTTTTCAAGGCACAAAACAGAATTCCGTAACACAAGAAAAGAAACCTGGCTATTTAGCCTGAGAGGACTATTTGTTATGAAACCTGGTGCGAGTCAAGTGTTGATGACCCGTCATACGTCATTTCAAAATGTATCCAGCGTAATGTTCTTCAGTATGAATGGCATAATGCCAAGGCTTTATGTCAATGAGGTAGGCTTGGGTCCAACATGCATGCCCCTATCCAGCATGTCTGGTACAATAAAAAGAAGCCGGTTTCCATGCTAGATCTGTGTCTTCTCTATGGTCCTGTTCGATTAAAAGTTGAGAAGTATTCCTTTCTCTAGCGCTAAGGACAATTTCTTTTAGCAAGGCTGTGAAGTACACATTTTTTCAGCTTGAGACTTTTTCAGACCTGCTACAAACTACACCTGAATCCTATACCAGCTCTTTGCTCGGCTTATTTGTTCCATGCTTACATGCCCTGAAGAAATGAAGCCTGTGGGGCCTTACCTTTCCCCTTCCTGCTCTCAATCTTGCATTCGGTTTTCTTCATCCCAAAGGAAAGACTGCATTCTTTTTGCCTACTTGATATGGTATGGTATGATATGGTATGTGTTTTCAAAATAGGCTGCGCAGAAGACACTTTTTGTAATATCTGCTTTGCATCTTGATTTTTGTCTACAAAGTTGGTATTGGTCAATGATGCATTTTATTTTTCTGTAATCAGAATTCATACTTTTCAATTTACCAAATGGCATGTAGGTGAAGTCAGCGCCCTATCTTTGAGTGGGAGACCGGTCCACGTGCCTCTGGTCTTTCATACTTGGACTTTATGCTTAGATCTCCATAATGGTGGCAAGCGCTATGGTATATTTGTGAGTGCGATTATTATGCAGGGTTCGAAATTACCAAGAGCTGTGAGCTATTTAGCTCCTGCTAGTAGAGCCTGGTTAGCTTGATGCTAACAGCCCCCAGGAGGTATTTCTGATTCCCCGGGACAACTGCTCCTATATAAACATACCTATGTGATTTTTAAATCTTGGTGTTTGGGAATTTGTCTGAAGGAGAATTACAACACATCTAGACATTTAAACTATAGTGGACAATATATAATGGCATTCGATTATAGATTTCCAACCAGCTATGTGCTTGCTAGTAGTTCCCCAAAGTTAGTTCCTACTTACAGGGTGATGCCGATACCCAAGAGCTGCTTTTAGCTCCTGGTGCACAAATCCTTATTTGGATCCGTTACGATCTTAAGAGTTCTGTAGAGGAGGAAACCATTGCTGAGTTACCCGCGCCAAAGCACTTAACAAGAAAAGCATTTGAAAACTAAAACTGGAATACCGAAACTCAATCTTGAGTTTTGGAGTTTGAGCCCAAGCGAACAGATCAGAAAAAAACCTATGCTGTGGAGGGGTTCTATGTGTATCACCTGAATGTTGCATGCGTCATTCCCGGTGGATTAGGGGAATGACGCATGACGCATTCGTTCTGCTGAAATTCATAAAAGGATTGCTGTTGAATTGAATACAAAATACCTGTTCTCGCTGCCTACAGACACTGAATTTTAGTCTGCCCTATATCCTAGATTTTCATTATCAATAGTTCTAGCATGATGATCGACCATAATAAACCTAGACTAGTCAAATGTTTGTGAGACAACTAGTGGACTGTAGAGATGGCACATTTAAAGTACAGCATGACCTTGAGAAAGCGGGCGAGTGTCCTTTTGATGACCCCCGCCCGGATCCCACAACATATCAAGGAGGATTTGAGTTTCTGGCATTGCCAGAGTTGGTTCTGGACCTGGCCGTAGAAAGCCATGCATCACTTGAAATTTACAATGATGATCCCAAACTATAAGCTGCAAAATACCTACATCCATTCTAGGAATTACTCCTAAACTGGCATTAACGAAAAAGAGCTGGGAACAAACCAGCGAGAAGTAGAGTGCTAAACCTCAAATGTGAGCTGCATGATGCATAGAATACCCAGGTCTTCATGTGGGAACATCATAAATCCCATCAGTAGAGCAAATAAATGGGAGGCGTCAGCTGGCAAAGGCACACCTAAAGCCAATAGTAACTATCCTAGTGCACACCACATACCTCCATGCCTAACACCTTTGACCATAACCTTTCACCAGTTGACCTGAATGCCTGCCTCCAACTGGGTCGTCGCCATGTGAAATGACACCTGATTGTAAATCTGTTTTTTAGAGTCTGGCCAGGAAGGCATTTTCAGAATTGCTATGTAAAGTAGCTTGACAGATGGAGCGTTCACATAAACTTGTGCTTTAAATAGTGATAACAAAACTGACGACTGATGGTGTGCTCCGGCTATCTAATACTTCTCGGCTGTTAAGCCCTGTTCCCTCCATTAGACACCTCAATGCCATAGCAACCTTGCTTGACTGACTCCCTCTGATCTCATTGACCTCCCACCCCAACCAACTGCAGACTCTTGCAGGTTTCAAAGTACCAAGAAAGTAGAATGTTCTCAGAAATTGGGAATTGTAAAACCCAAATAGTTGGACCAGTGTTGTATGTGACTAGGATTGGTGCATACATATAGGTAAGATGATGGGAGTTGAGTTACCTGCAGATGTAGAAAAGCCTAATATTGTATCCGCTTTGACCTGGCTCAGTGGCTGATATTGTTAAATTATTTGGAAAATGTTATTCATCGCACCCTGCATGGGACCTGCAAAGCTCTTAACAAACAGTCACCATGTGCGCTTGCATTGCATATTCTATTTGTGCACATTGGCAAACGGGGTAGTTCTTAGGAGAGCAACATTTTGCCAATATGTAATAACGGTTGTTCGAAGAACCCCCGCTGATTATCGCCTTTTAGCGATGTTCGGCATAACTGCCGAATTGTTTTCAAATTCCCCCACCTAATCAGACTGGTTTTAGAGGTCAAACTACAAGCCACAACTTGCTTGCTTGGGAGTCGGCGGTGGAATACAGCTGGCAAAGACGTCAAGTCCAGTGTATTCCACTTTCATTGAGTGCAGCGTTCAACACTTTTGAGAAATCGCCTATGGCAAAAACTGGTGTCATGGAATATACTGCATATCCCTTGGTCGATGATTATGTAGCTACACTCTCTGATACCAGGGTTGGAATTAAAATTGACGGGCAGGTTAGGGTGTCTGAATGGATATCCGCTAAGAGAGGGGGTTCAGCAAGGCTGCGTACTGGTCCCAACCCTCCTTAACCTATTCCTTGGTGACGTCCTAACCATTCCGGCTGCATGCCCTGTTAAAATTGGTGCCCTAAAAATAGGATGGTCAGGATATGCAGATGAGCTGCTTCTCCTGGACTACACCTTGAGAGGGCGCCAACTCTTGATTGATGCTCTGGGTAATTATGCAATTGAAAATGGCTTGCATATCAATATTGAGAAATCAAATTATGGCATTTACTTTGGCATGGATTTCGGCCTCAATTTGTCTGGAGACTAGATTCTAACCCAATTGAAAAAGTTACTTGCTCTAAATACTTGGGTGTAATGATCGATGATACGTTTAAATGGTCGGTGCATTGGTAATATACATGCACCAAATGCATGATGCAAACTAGAGTGAGTCAATTTATTGACAAACAGAGAGGCTATTCCATTAAGGCGGTATTGCTGTTATACAGATCTAAAATCGTATCTTGTATTTTATCCGGTGTAGAAGAATGGTGACGCCACTAGAAGAATGCACTGGTACGACTAGAAGATACAATCTTGTGTCTTCTGCTAAGAATACCTGAATCATTAATTACCTTTAGAATTTGTGCGTTTGGAGTTTGATCTGATGAGTAAACATTCAGAGATAAATTATAAATCTATGTGTTATGAGAAGCTAATGAAATTGGATAACGATACAATAATGGTACAGGTTTTTCAAGCTTTTCGAGGGATGAGTGATTGAAAATTGTTTGGAGGTTTAGGGAAACTGTTGGGAATCTACAAGAAATGGCAGCCTTGCCAGATATTGCACCCAAAGGGGCCTATAAACCAATCCCTAAAGAGAGCTGTGAAGCGTAGGTTAAAGAAGTATAGCTATGCCGCGGACACTGAGATTGGCGTCAAATGTCAACAGTGAACCCTTTATTATGTTAGAACAGAGACAACTTCTCAAATATATTGATGCTTTAACGGCCACCTAGTAAGGCAGTATTTGATTACATTTAATGATACATCCTCTTTGGAGAGCGAGGGTCCAAAATTGGGAATTCCCAGACAAGAATGTCTCTGCTGATAATGTGGGGAGGCCATTATCCACGTAATATTTAATATTTCCATATGATGGCCTGGAACATATTGGATATAGGTTTATGAAATCGTGCGACAATAGGATGAATTTTTATGAATCAATGATTTTAGGGCAAGTTTTATTGGAAAGAAAGACCCATGAGGAGTTGTTTTGGGAGGGCAGGAACTGGGTAGGTATGGCCATAAGGATTAGCATGGCCATGGCCAGTCCATTTGTGGGCAAATAGCCAAACACCTTAAAGCTTCCCATTCTCCCTATCTGTGTTCATGCAATAGTTTCGGCTTATCCGTGGCTCTAACATCTGTATCCCAAACTAAAAAAGGATATCACCAGTGGTCGAAGTGAGCGGGAGTGGTGCTCCTCTACTATTTTTCTTTTTCTTTTTTTTTAGGTTTTACTGTTCCTATGTTTTTATTTAAAGATCCTATTTCGGAATGGTTTAGTTTTAAAATAAAAGTGTAGGAAGAAGTTAAATTGCACTTCAGTGCACTGAACATAACATTCCCTTAAATGGCAGGTGTGTTTGTTTGGGGGGGGGGGTTGGATTGCATGTGGGAGGACATGGTGATGGGGTTTATAGGGAATGGGGGGAGGCCAGCAGGGAACATAGTTCCACTACTTCTTTTCATACACTTCGATCACTTTAGATACTGGGACTGCTTTTACAAGATTTTTACTAAGATCTTATGCCACCTTTTAGAGTTCTAATGCACAGACAGGTTTTTGTCATCAGTAAATCGACATATGCAGGGTATAGAAAAAGGAAGTGTTGGAGATTTTCAATCTCTGTATTGCAGAAAGGACAACTGTCGGACTGCTGGTATTATTTTACTTACGGGCTCAATGAACTGGGACTACCGTGGAGTTTTGAAACAGGGCGCCCCCCCCTCCAAACACAAGATTCACAGCCTGAATTGTTTGAATACGGACAAATGCTCTGCAATAACTTTTTCTGGGCTACCAAAGCTCTCACAGTGGCTTAATATGAGGCATAAGAGGACAAAAACATTTCCGTAAAAAAATGGAGGTGTTTGTTTATGGTAGTTTCAGAAGGTCTGCTGTTGTTCGTTCATTCTGATCTTGCTGCATCCTCCTTATCTGCAACTAACTACTTAACCTCTTATTTGTGCCTTGTGTTTCCACTTCTTTCTCATGTTGAAGTGGACAGTCTCGCTGCTTTACACCTGCAGGACAGTTGTAACGTGCCCTCTGAGAGTCACCACACCGCTCCCAGAATACAGGACCTGCATGGCTGCGCTTTTTTTTTTTTTTTAATGTCGTAATTTGACAGAGCTTTTTGATCTTAAAAAACGGTAAAGACCGTTTTTATTGCAGTACGATTGGTTTAATATTGTTGTGTTTGCAAACATAACATGTTTCTTGGTTGGTTCCAGGAAAGGCTCTCTGTAGGCTTAAGGTCCTCCCCAGCGATTAAGGTCAATTAGGTTATTGTTCTCTACAGGGCTGGGCTTGAGCAGGATGGGAGAGATGCCAATTGTGAGGCTGTTTCTGTTTCTGGGACAGTTGTAACTGTCTCGTTAAACATGTGTTTGCTTTGATACGCAGTTGAAACACACCAAAACATTCTTGATTTTGTCACTTAGGCTTTATTTTGGTGACCCTAGTTGGAATTCTGGCACCTTGTTATCTCACTTCCACCATTTTGGGCATATCTGCAGTGAAGCTATGGCTCCAGGATTACCCTTTAAGCCGAGATGCAGCTTCCAGGCTCTAAGAGAGTTGGTAATTGCATCATCAAACGTTGATCTTTTTTGAGTTGGTCTTAAGGGTCTTTATGTATTGCAGGCTTGCTTGTTGCTCCCAGGCGAACAAACCTGTCAGAATTGTTGCGTCCTGATAAAGCTGGCTGGTATGTCTGCAGGTACGTACGCGTTACACACCCAAGCTAACAATGTGTATATTTTTCCAGCTCCGTCTTAAAAATGTAAATGTTGGTATTTTAAACCATGGCGCTGCTCACCTATTTTTAGCAGGCTCCTTGCCCATTGACTCCATTATTATTTAAACCTGAGGCTATTGCTATTTTGACCTAAGCCGTGCACACCCCAAGCCACAGCCACTCCGTGTTTCACCACCCTGACTTTCTACTCCCTTTTGAATAAACTTCTGCCTAGTGGTGACAGTAAGACAATATCTCATCAACGTTGCAGGCGTGCGTAGGGAGAGGTAGTTGGGGAGCTGTTTATGCAATATGTCAGGATTCCTCTTATTAATCCGTTATGAGTTTCGTTGTTCATTTATGCTATGCTCCTTTGACAAATGCTAGATAATGTCCTGTTAAGACATTCATGCCTATTTGTATCGTGTCTGCACAGGGGCTGAGCAGCAAGGCTTCCTTTAGAGGTGTTTATCGTGGCTTCCTGCTTTGATTTGTGCCTACTGAACTAGGGAGCTGGGTCACTGGTTCTTGATCCCCATTACTGATGGGGACAATTGCCTGCCATTTCAGTGCTGTACTGCCCTTGGGCAGGACAAAGACTGATAAGTAGTGGAAATATGTGAAAGGATGGTGAGCTAAAGACTATGGTTGAGACTCAAACCCGGGATATAGGCTTGCAGAGAAACTCCCAGAACACTCCTTCACTAGACACCCGGACTGAGTCATCGGATCAAGCATTGAGAGAATGCAATCACCAGGTGTCGACTTCTATGCTTTGCGGCTCATCTTCAGATTTGGCAAAGTAGGCTGCACTTCAAAAAGTTGGAGGTACTTTCCAAGTTCATTAACAATGTACTCTTGAGTGGCAGTCACAGCTTCTTTGGGAGAATGGGGCATCGTCCTCATTACTTTTAAAACCGTTAACGTTTTTTTGGTTGTTCCCAAGAAAACCTCTGTGCTTTTAGTGCGAGCAGCAGTGGGGAGAAGATGGGAAGTAGAAAACTGCACTGTATGATGCTTGTTTTAAAGCAGATAGTATATGCCCCTTAATCTCAATAACACTCATGCGGTTTGTTATACTAATGTACATATTGCATACTTTTTGCTGTCTTTGCTCAGAATCTGTGGCCTTGAACACAATCACAAAGCAACACTGCAAATCCCTACTCTCCCAAGTCCCAGGATGAGTAGCATTTGCGCTTAATAAAAGAGCGTATGATATGCAGTTTGGCCAAGATCACATGGCTTCACTGCAAGCAATCGTTCCACCTCCCAGTGCTGATTTCATTCTCCTTGAACACCAAAACTCGAAATATACTGTTTGCCTGAGGGCACAGTGCTACACTGCGACACACACAACCAAATCACATTGCTGATTGTTTTTCTTTCTGCCCTACATGTCCTAATGATTTGAAATGTTGTTTGCGCCAAAGATGAACAGGCTGCACTTAAATGGATCCCCACATTGAATAGTGTTTATTGGGTGCATTCTTATTGAACACAAGAACTCTTAACTATATTGTTTGCTCTAGATCACACAACTGCACAGCAATGCATACAATCCAAGTGCTGGTTTATTTTCTTCTTCTCCTTGGACACGATCGCTTAGAATGCATTGTTTGGAGAAATACCTTAAAGCTGCACTGCAACAAATCCTCCTTCCGTGAATTACCCTTTTTTCTCTTCATAGAACACAAACTTGAAATGTAATGTTTGGCCAAGATCCCCTGACCCTACTTGCTGCAGTTAAGAACCCACCGGCTCAATCACCACCACCTTAATGTGGAAAAAGCTAATGTGCTATATTTCAAATTTGATACAAAACTTATATTTTGTTGCAAGATAAATTTGTGTGATCTGAGCGGAGTTGTCTTATTGTTATCCTGTATAAATGCTCCTTTGATCCATTCATATTTGTCATTGGTCATTCTTGGGTTCCCAAATTGCTCTTTGTAAGAAACTAAGGGTTTGCCGGGCAGGAGCTGAAAGCAGCTGGGTATCAAACATCACCCAGTAAGCGGGAACTACCCAATGTGATGCAAACAAACTTATTCTGTGCATTCAATGACCCTCTATGCTTTAAATGTCTTCTAGCAGTGACCTAGTGCTCATTGATGGAAAGTCCCACGCGCACAGGGTTGATGTGATATGGTTATTTTTGTATGCCACCAGTAGGCCTGGGGTGGAGGGGAAGCTTCTGATAACCGTTGGTGTCAAGCCAACCAGGTACTCCTAAACTATAACCAGGAGCTAAATAACACAAATGTGAGTTACTAACTACTTTGTAGCAAATAAAACCAGGGTTTGAAATTGCCAGGAGCTATTTGTCTCCTACCCCTTTCTCATAGGGGTATTTCAAGAGTACAATAGAAGTGTCCCATGCTTTCCATCTTTGACTAGTAGCCCTCTATCAGAAAATATTTTATGTGGTTATTTTAGGTTTTGATAATAGAAATTGACTTTGTAAAATGTAAAAAAGGATACCCTTTACAATGTTTAATCAATTTAATCCCAACATGTGCCCCTTACCCTCTGCCCTTTCCCTTTCTAGCTGCAAAACTGTTGGCAATGTGTGGCTCTAGTAAACATGCATCTGAAATCATCACTCTTCTCCCCGTATCCCTCCCTTCCCCCACATCGAAACTGAGGGAGAGAGGCGGGGTAGCAGCATATCCGCAAGTGCAACTTGTTGATTTGATTTTTGGAAGTTACTTTAAAATTGAGGTTGCATTTCAGGCCTCAACATGTACACTCTCCACTGGTTAATGATGAATGACTTTTGGCGTGTAAGAAATGTCATGCTGTGTGTATGTGGCAAATTCATAGGGCAAGTGAATTTGCATGCTTGGCTAGTAGTGTGCTGCTTGACATTTTTAGCCCTGTGAGGTTTAAGTCGGTGCCATCATCTGTCAGCCTTGTGTTGTGTGGTTGAATAAGCATACTAGTAAAAAAGAACTAGCCCACAATTTGTAAACCTTTGGGTACCACACCTACAACCTCCTAAATAACGCTTGCTCAACATTGGGTAGCTTCTTACGGATTTAGGCTCCACAGTACACTACAACCCCACGCCTATCTATTGCTTGTAGCATATTGTGAAATTGTTGAACAGCATTTGGTCTCTCCCTGGATATTGTACTTGCCATGTTGTTGGGGATGTAATGTATGCTATGTTTCACGCCACGTTCTATGGAAAACCCAGTTAACTGCAGCAATCCACTAAGGATGGTCACTCCATGCTACAAGGTATACCCCCTCGCCCCCACCCCACCAAGTATCGTAACGCCGAACCCGAACAAAAAACGTAGCCCGGGGCTCAAACATAATGGGTGACAACAGGACAGTAAAAATGTGATGCTTCTAAGAGGGATATAAGGTTATACAAACCTTGAAAGAAAATGTTTTTCATTGCTAAAAGCACTGTGCAAACCAAGCTTTTATTTTTTTTAAACATTTATTTTGTATTGGTGGTTTTTATTTTTATTTTTTTTGCTAGGCCATGTCAGGTGGAAGGATTCCTGGTCCGATCCCTCTTTCTCCAATAAGTATCATAACTCCTTTAAATGGGTATGTTATTTTTTCCGGCCATGCTGCGTTTAATTGGTGCAGGGTATGTCCATAAGCACAGACTGTGTAATGGTGATTCATTGTTCGCAATCTTTGCTGTGTTGTAATGAAAGATTTGCAACTCGTCTGTGGCTAACTCAACCTCCTCCCCCCTTTCACCACTCGCCCAACTCTACAATGGCACACTTCGCCTATCTCACTTTCTCCAGAAACAAGCACCTACCAAAGTCTTAGTCTGTCTACTACCAACCCATACCACTACCTTGAAGCAGATGCAGGCAACTGCACGCAGGCAACATTAAAATATAGCCTACCTCAAACATCCGACCTAAAAGCAACCTCTTATCAGCTCCTGTTTAGACCTACCTTTTTTTTTGTTTTAATTTTTTTTGTTGCCAGATCCAAAGTATGCCAATGAGTTATACAAATTGACAAAACGTAGCTAAATAGCAAGCATTAGGACATGTAACATCCCTGAGGTTGATTGCTTTGGGCTTTGCAGAATTGTGATGGGTACTTTTATGAAAATCTATAATATAAAAAATCCCACTACCACTCCAAAAAAGTATATGGGTCCCCTTCCCGGTCAACCACACTACAAGGTATGGTGCAAGGATACTTGTCAGTTTCTTGTTCATGGATGGAGTGGGACTTTATTATTTTGGAATCGTAAATGGGGGTGGGCGAAATGTCCACCTGTAAAGCGTGGAATTCGCACTACAATCTGCTTCCACCCGTTCTGCAAAATTAGCATTACGTTTCTGTCGCCACTAATTTCACCCAGTTTTGTGCGGTTTCGTATGGACCATGGTGTTTTGTTTCCACATAGGTTTGATGTAGCGAGACGAGAAAATTTGCACCGCCCTTTTAAAAAAATCTTTACTAGTTTCACACTGCGGCATGAGAAACTTCGCACAGGTTTTTCGTTCCACTCTAGTTTCGCGCCACGCTTTTCGATTCCTGCTAGGTTAGCGCAGTGGCATGAGAAACCTTTTGCTGCTCTTTTCAATATGCAGGGGCGGCGGAACAAAATTGGACAGATTTTGCTTTAGAATCCGACAATTTCGCACAGCCCTAGTCGTAAACGAGAGTTGTGTGGCTTTGGAAGAGATTACTCAGTTGTATGAAAATTAAACATTTGTCTGACTAATAACCTCTGCTCCAGGTGGGTGCTGTGGAGCAGTTTTATGCGACGCCAAGTGCTCCACATGGAAACTGGGGAGGGGCTTGTATGTACTCGTGCATGCCACCCTCTTTGGGGGCGCTTTTAATCGCTGCTTAAAAAAGGGCAAGGGAGGCAAGAATCTGGAAAGCTGTTGCTTCAATGTGTCTATTCTCGATAGTGCGTGCCAATATTTTTAGATTAAGAAGCCATGTCTCCCCTGGTGGCATTCTAGAGCAAGACTGGGGAACATGGTCAAGAAAGGTGCGCATGACCTTCATTCGCTGAGTGAAGGAACTGGCTGCTGATTTCCACTGGGTTGTTTTGTGTTCAATTTATGCCAGGGCAGAGTGCGGTAGGATAACATATGTGCTACTTTAATGCTCTTTTGATAGCCAAAGAAAATACAATAGATATTTCGGATTTGACGGGAAGCAGTGAGCTTCTTACAATGGGGTGAGTTTAAGGGACATGCTGACTAGGTTGTGGAGGGGAGTAAATGGAACAGTCACTGGGGTCAATACATAAGTGGACTTACATAGATTAAGGGCAACCAACATTTGACATTTTTAAGTGGAGGTAGGGGTTGCATGCAGCTGTGCTCAGGATGTGAGCATGATGGTGAATGTGCTAAAGTGGATACTGAGGAAGTGAGGGACAGAGGCACAGGAACAATGTTAGCTAGCAGGCAGATACAGGTATGGTTAAGAAGCGCAGTCTGAAGCAAGGAAGTAGGCTTTTAGTTTGGTTTTGAACAAATCTGTGTGGGCTGGTTCTCGTATGTCTCGGGGAAGGGAATTCCATGCTAGTGGAGCAAGAAGAGGAGCGGAGGCGAAAGGAAGCACAGGGAGGGTAAGGAGCCACAACGGTAGTCGTCGAGGCAGAGTAGAGGTTACAAGAAGCCTTTTAGAGTTGGATAGAGGAGGATAGATACAGTAGTGCCTTACCATGGATAGATTTGTGAACCAGGAGAAGACATTTAAATCTGCCTCATTTTTCATTATCAGCTATCCATCCTGGTGACAGTAAGAGGAAGTAGGTGTCAAGGGAGGGAGTACTTGTAGCAAAGTTAATCATCTTGTCGAGAGTATAAAAAGCATAGTTCGGGAGACCAAAGAGGATGCTGGCACAGTAGTCTAGTTTAGAGACAAGTTGTTAGGAGATGCTTGGCGGTGTTAAAATGAATGAGGAAGTGCCTCCTTTTCCTAATATTTAGGAGGTCGAGGCGAGCTGCTGTTGCAGTTTTGGAGATGAAGTAGAGCAGGTTTGAGAAGGGTCATGGATAACACTGCAGTTTCTAGCTGACTAAGAGTAGGGGAGTGTGTCGGGTTGTAACTGCATTGGCAGAGATGAGAGCTCTTGGCATAGAAGAGCACCTCTGTTTTGCTAGAGTTTAGCATCAGAGAGTGCAAAGCCATCCAGTATTTAATGATGGAGAGATCAGAGAAGAGTTGAGGAAAAGCTGTTTAACAGAAGGGAATACCCTCTATATTCAGATCTAGGGCAAAGATACTATGTAACAAATTATTGTCCTAATAGATAAATTTATGTGCACACGGTGTGCATTTGTTTTTCATTATGTGTGACAGTAAATGTCTTCTGGTTTCCAGTGTTCCCAGCATTACACTCACCTTATGTGGTTTTTCAAAGTTTTTTTATAATATACATGTTTACAGAACGTTGGTCTATCAGTCCCCAACGTCTCTTTTTTTTTTCTTGATTTTTGTTTTCTTTGATCTTTTGTGGGGGGATATAACATATTTTTCCTCTATTTCAAAACGCGTGACAAAACAGCATTTGCCATGTCATGCTCTTCTAAATGGTGCACTTCATATATAATATACGTCAAATTCTAAATCAAACCGTACATGCAGACGGAGTTATGGAACAGGAATCAATATACATATATTCAATAGAGGAATGTTGTATCCCGACTTTCCATGGAGAGACATACATGAATAAATATACATAACATAAACATTTTAGTTATATGCATGTGTGTGAACCTTGAATATACAGTGATGCCTCTATTATTTTGCTATTGCTATGGCCCATATGTTTCTGTGGGTCTGTGCTCTTGGTGGGTCCCTTAGAAATTAAGCATAGGAGTTTCTATCTGGGTCACGGGGTCCAAATCTTGATCTATTACTTTTGAGAAGGTCCTCTTGCCTATCCTGTTGACGTCACGATCAATTGGCTAGAGGTGTGGACAGAGCTCAGTGTTTTAAGGTCCTATCGCTTGTGCGGACGTTTCAGCAGGTTTTGAAGTAGTCTTGTCTTCTTCCGGACCTAGTCGGTGGAACCCCTTGTATTAAAATAAATCCTCCACCTGGGGTCTACTTGAGGGTGCTTCAGTTTGTTCAGTAGCACCAAAAAAGGGAACTTCAACGTTGGAGTCTGAAATTGAATATATGTATATTGATTCTTGTTCTGACTCGCTCTCCGTGTAGTGCTTGATTTCAAATGTAACATATATCATATATGAACTTTCGAGTATATGAACATTTAGAAAAGCATGAGATGTTAAATGCTCTGTTTTGTCAAGTTCGAAAACCACAGAAGTTGTGACTGTAATTGGTTGTTTATGGGAACAGTGCAAACCAGGATACATTAATTGTCACGCATGATGAAAAAACGAATGCATACCGTTATGCTCATAACGAATCAATTAGGACTTTCATTTGTTACATAAAATTAAGAAAAAAACCTTTCCAGCTCACCGTGCCTTCTGCGTGCAGCAGCATCCCGTTTATTTTTAACCCAGGTGCCTCCAGACTGCACCTGAACTTTACCATGATTACCAAAAGCTTGAAAGCTCCTTCAAACGCTTTTTTCTTTCCCAAGTGCAATAATACCTGTGGTTTCTTATTTCCTATCCCTTCAGTCAAACGAAGTTTTTCAGTCTGCTTCTATAAACTCAAACCGCACCTGCCTGCACTAAACGAGTGCCATTTTAAGCCACTCCGGTTTCTTGGTGAAACTGGGTAAAATGTGACTATCGTAAACGCGCGTCATTTCCTTTTTCACGAGTGGATTCATACATAACACAAAGGAGGACGAAATGTCAATAAGCAGTGCTGCTGACTGAGCAAAAAGGCCTTCTCTTTCTCGCAGCCATCTTTGCTACAGCTGTAGTTCCTTTTTAGTCATGTTGTATTTTTCCAACCAATTTAAATGTATTACCCTTTTGTATCAAAAGGCATTGCAGTGCATGCTGTTGTAATGTGGCTTTTCTGTGCTTGGATGGACATATTCTTTGCTAACACCTTTAGTCTGTTTTAAATGTATTTTCATTGGATGACGACATTGGTTTTGCTGATCAGATTGAGATGCGGGGAACCTGTTGGGACCTTAATTCTGGTTTAACATAGGATCACTTTGGGAAAGGATTGGGGCGGGGGCGGGGCGGTAGACTCTGTTAGTGCGCTTATGTTTTTAAACGCATCCAGTAGGGCGTTATCCTAGCTATGCAAAGGTAAGCGCGTTTGCAGCCTGCCTCTAAGCCACAGGAGATCTGTGCATCTTGTTTTCTTAAGATAGGTGCATGGGGAAAGTACAGAAAACTATTAACCAGCATAGATGGAGAGTACATAACTATATGTGCCAGGATATGTATGGAATGCTTGAATGTGTAGGCTATTGACGTACGCATGGTTGTGGCGGGTCCTATTGAGTAAGAGGGAGATACGGTTGCATGTGCTTGTTCTGCTCTGTGGTAATCTATAGTGTTGCACCTCTGTGGTCTTGGCAGTTTTCTTGCACGTGACCCTGCAAGAAAGGGGACTGGGGCGTGTACTGGGCTGGAGGGAGAGACAGGTGCAAATGGTATGTTGATGCTTGCAAACTGTAAATAACAGTCTTGAGCACTAGTGGGTATTAGCCCCTTGTGAAACATACAAACCTTTGTGTGTTTCATCAAGTGGGGAGTGCCAAGGTGGATCCGTTGGAATCGGCACTCCAATGGCATAGTGAGCATCGGGTGTGGTGGGTAATGATGCCAGAGAGGTGAGTGGTGGGATTGCTCAGTAAATGTTCCTAGGCAATTACTGTTCTATATGGGTTGATGGTAATGTGGAGAGAGATAAAGATGAGGTTTGGTTTTGTGGGGCTTGTGCAAGAGGAATTGTTTTGGTTGGGGATTGTTGCGCAGTATTTTGCTATAGTCTCTCTTAACAATGTATATTTCTGTTGCAAATTGGCTAAAAGGGTGAAGAGGGAACAACCCAAATGTGGCGGATCTTCTGAATTTCTTGGCTGGTTCCTTGTGCGCTAGTACATGGCACGCTCTTGAGAAAGGCTGTCCGATTTTATTTAGAAGTCCTGAAGGGAGTGACCCAATCTTACAAAATCTACATTTCAATAAGGAACACAACATCGGTCAGCACCAGTGCTTAGCTACCCTGAGACTGGGCGATCTGCACCCCCTCCCTGAAGGTAGCTTGAAGATCCCTTGTTACCTCTTGTCTTATTTGTATTGATCCCTTGAAACGGGCTACCCTTGCTTTGTACTACCCCCTCCCCCAGAGACTTGTCAAGCATGTGGTGCTTGCCAAAGCTAGGTCTGCGCTCAATAAACCTAATAATAATAATAATAATAATAATAGCGTTCATAGACTGGAAAGTTAGTGCACTTTTGTCACATATTTCTGTACCTGTGTGATCAATGCTAGGGACTTTGATATTATCTTTTGGTAATGTTGATTGAGTAGCCCTGATTTCCAGGGATTTTATAAACGTCAGGTGATTTTCCTCAGATTAGATCTTTGGGTATTGAATTCCAGAGTTTGTTTTAGTGGAGGGAGAATGAGGCTTCTCCGTGGCATTTCCGCTTGACTCTTGGCTCAATTACCGGGCAGCTGGTGGCTAGCTGTCACATTGTGGACTCTTGGTAGTGCGACAGGGTCATTAGTCGAGGACTCATCAATCGGGAGTAGGTGGGCTGTCAAGGCAACACCAGAGCCAGACCTTCCCCAGAGAAGCGTGAGGGAGTTGAAGGGGTCTCCCATGACGGGCATGGGGTTAACTCATGTATGTGCATTGGTGCATCTGGCCGGATGCCTATCCACTCTGTCCTGGCCAAGAACTTGAATTTGATTTGAAGCAACCAGAGTGCTTATGGTAGTGTTTTGATAACGAACTCATTTTGTGCATTTACATTCTCCAATTTGACTGAAGTAATTACACTGGTAACTGCACTTTTGGTGTTGGGATTTTCCTTAAACCACTGTAAAGATAACCCAAATAATGATGGATTTTCCTTTGAGTATGGAAAAGCAGCAAAATGAATCGTAATGCTTAAGGGTTCAAACAATTTGTAATGTTTTCATGCAAATCGTACAAAAGGAATGCCAGTGCTGCACACTGTTAGACTGTTGCGGGTACCAACAAGTCCATTGACAGGCTTTCCGGTGACTCTTCTGTAGCAGGTAGACCACCCATCTAACCTGCTCCACTATATGGGAGGTGCTGAGTCAAGATGAGAGCTGCTGTCTGGAATGCCTGTTCAGGGCTTCTGGTCTTCCTCGCTGGATACAGAGCTAATGCGATTGGCACGTCTGCTCTGTTATTCCTCGCTGGCTGAGGGCTGCGCTTGCAAGCCTTGGTGCTGTCCAAGATCACTTCTGAACATTGGTCGCTGCCGGTACTCTAATGCTGTCACCAATGGCTGAATCTCTCAGTAATGTACATTGAATGGCAGTTTCTCAACGGTCCCTGCGGCCCAGAGTTGGGTATGTGTCACACTAAATGTAACTGTCACCTACACTTTAATGAAGCATGTGGAGCGTTGGTGCAGGTGACTCCACCATGTAGGGTTTAGGTTCCCTTGGGTCATAAAATTATCTTTTCGCTGGATTGTTAAAAAGTTTGCCTCAGATCACCCAGACTCCTGTTTATTGGGGACCATGTTCAGAGTCAAACTTTTACATTTGCAGCGTTGCACTTGTCCCTTCTTGGTGACGCGTATGCTAAGGCAGCATATAACTTTACCACTGAAAACTTAGTTGAGATCAAAATGACATTTATTCAAGGTTTTCTCTGCTCCTCCAATTAATGATTGTGTTTTTATACTGCACTGATGCACCACTGTAGTAATCTCAAAGCGCCTATCATTTGAGCTTCGGCGGGTATATTATGTCACCAGACCATAGTCTGGTTGAGTAAAGTGAAGATGGGGGCAGGGGTAGAGATTGGAGAGAAAAGAGTATGGGAAGCCTGAAGTGAGAAAGTGATTGAAGAGATTAAAATAAAGAATTTCAAACTTGTAGTCTGGATGCAAGAGGGGATTGAGAGGTGCTTGGGCTAGCCTAATATATTAAAGGCATGATTAATCGAATCTCCAATTGGGTAGACTGTCTTTCAAAGGTCGAGAGAAGTAAGTATATCTATATCTATTGCTTATGAATAAGGAGTTGACGAGAAGGCTAAGGAAAGACATAAAATAAGCAGTGTTGCATAGCCATTTGCTATGCAATTCTGTAGGTTTGCTAATAAAATGGACACTTGTGTAGCAAAGCTAGCTATTTAAGTTGCCCTCTTCAATGAAAAGGCTAGCTCGCCTTGCATTCCTCTCTTGCCTTCTGTGCTCTCCTCACCCTCTTTTCTCTGTTCACTTAAAGTGCTTTTAGAGAGATTGTACATGATCAAATTCTTTTAATGGCAAACCTAGTTCTGTGACCTGCAGGTTCCATACATCTTGCAGCTGGTGCTCAAGCCATGAGTGAACCCATTCTATCACCATGTTGCTTTATACCAGCTAGCGTGAAAGTGAGATGGCAGCATACTACAATGTTCCACCTAGTTTGCAGAGTTCTCTGCCTGCTATGCCAACAACTCTGTTTAGTCTCTTACTTTCTTTCTCTTAAATGATGAATATACAAAGTAGTGAACAATAGTTCCATCCAGTCCATATACCCACAATCTACTGCAATACCAAACACTGTAGTTAGCCTCTAGAGCTCGCTTTGGTTTGTGTTCTATATTGCCACCTGCAGCAGACAAATGGCCAAACTGTTTTCCGAGCCTTTTTATCATGTGTCCATTCATGCACCTAACCTTTCACATTTTACATCCGCTCGCCTATGGCTCGCAAAGTCTTTTCACCTACATGCATAGTCTGATAGATTTTATAAAGGACGAATAGCATTTGCAAGAGATTTTTGCAACTTTTATTTAACGTTTACTTTATTTGCTGTAAATATCAAATAAGTTTCACTTTGCATGGCTGGCCTCTGGGTGGCAGCATTGTGCCAAACATAAAGCGAGATTGTAGTGACATGCACCATTTTACAGAGAGAACATCTTAAATTTGTTGTCCTCCGTTGCTAGGGGGTGAGTGCATTTCTCTTAGGTTGAATAGGTAAACTAAGTTACCCGACCTTCAGGTCTAGCTGAATTTTAAAGAATTTGCAAAGCATGACTCCTCTTACTAATGTTTTATTTCAACGGTGTGCAACTGCTGTAATTGTTTCTCATTTCATGTCTTGGGTACATATGACATCTGGTGACATTAACAATATTAGTACAAAATTGCTAATCAAATGGGTCTGTTTGCTAATACAAAAAAGCAATTAGCAAACTCTGAATCAATTTTTGAAAACGAATTAATGCCTTGGAAGTAAAATGAAACCAACAGTTCAATCATTTATGTATACACTTATTGATATGGAGAATATATAGATGATAAAGTGCTAAACTCATCCAAAAATGTTAATAACTGGTAAGCTGGCAACACTGGAGGAGAGCAACTTCTTGAGAAAGTATGTACACTTATAGTTTACGAACAAAATTATTTCTTCAAACAAAAGTAGTTTACTTGAAGAGGGAGAACAAAATAAGAGTTAAAGGAGTGTTCCGGGACTTTTTTTTTATTGTTCCTATGGTTCGGCCATGTGTTTTTAAGCATAAATCGGTAGATCGTAGAAAACTTTCCTATGGACCTTACCCGACTTTTCGTCCATTAACGCACTCGAAAACATCCGCCATTTTATGATAATCCTCTCACTTGCCGCATCGCCCTGGCTCACCTGCTTTTGCGGCACTAAATCAAATCCCCCGCCCCTGAAACAGACTTGATCAAAACATTCATATTCCCCGCCTCTATCCGTGACGTGACTGAGCTGCGTAGGCAAACGCGCCCAGGCGTCTTCTACGCGACTCCACACAGAACCAGGAAATCAACACAGATGAGCTCACACAACACAGCGCGCCACAATTGGGAATATGAAACTGTACTTTTAAATTAAACCGCAAGATTGTAAATTTGGTAAAGTACATTTATTTGACATCAAATGTTTTGAGAATATTCAGCGATTAGCATTTTTATTTGCTCACGTTCCAAAAAGTTCGTTTCGAGGCACACGATGTTCCTTTGCTGGGGTCTTAGATCATCTCACAATGCAGCGCCACAATTCGGAATATGAAACTGTGGTTTAAAAGCAAACGGCAAGATTGTACATTTGGCAAAGTACATTTATTTGACATCAAACGTTTTGAGAATATTCAGCGATTTGAATATTGAGCGGTCGCACTGATAATCGCATGGCTGTTCCAACAACGAGGCACTAGGCCACCACAACGGTATGTATGTTGCATCGAGCCGTTAGTACCGCGTAAGGGCATACTTGTACTTGGCGATCGTCCCATAAAATGATCAGGGTGGTAACATTGTTCACGCGGAGAAGCAATTGGCGCCTAAAAAAGCCATCCGCCGGTGTCTGGTACTCGTGACACATGCAGTAATGCATGATGTACCTGTTTGAAAAACATAAAAAATGAAATTAGTCTCACCATCAGATCTTTATTAAAATTATTCATTTTATATATTAGGTCGGGAAATAATTTCATAGCTAGGACAGTGAAACTGGGTATTATACATCAGGGGGGGGGGCGTAGGATACTGAGACAGTCCCCCAGTGCAGGGGTTGACAGGGAGGCAGTGCAGGTGGAGAGTGGAAGGACCCAGGACCGAGGTCGCAGACAGTGGACCAGTTGTAGCAGTGGAGAGGGAGAGAGAAAGCAGAAGCAAAGAGGAAGGTTTTGAGGTGCTTCCGTAAAAGGAGATGGTTCTCCTCAAGATAGTGCGCGGTACAAAACAATATTCCACATAGAACGAACAAGTACAACTTAACCCGTCTTTAAAGCTACTGTATAGTAATTAAATTGCGGTATAAACTCATCTAAAGAGTTACTTACATTATATTTGCATTTTCCATTGTGTCTGTGCGTAGGGCAGCCCCGAAATACCACTCCTTCTATGCCGACGTTATTTCCTCTAATGAACGAACATGAAATGGCTTTCGTTTCTGAAATTATTTTCATTATCGTGTCTTACGTTATTGACCCACACCCCCAAAAAGAAGTCTTTCGGGATGGTCCCGGCCTGTCAAGGTCAAATAACAATAGAACCTTATACTGAGTCGTGGGCCATTCCGGCACCCGAGCAAAAAATCAAAGCAGCTGACCTTCACTTTGAACGAGCACACATTCCTAGTTAGCTACATTCAGTGTAAGGCCTTCTCAACGGACTTGAAATTTACACTCCATCTTTGCATTTCCATCTTTGCAGCCCCAGAGAACCATAAATAGGGAGACATTCTATATTTTTTGAAAAATGTTTTATATTACTGTTTGGTTGGATAGACACATTGCATGTACACTGAGCAATCACTTTTATTTACACATTACATAGATACACATATTCAATGGGCCAGCGACATGAGGAGACTCGAGAGAACAGACAATCAAATTACAATCATTTAAACCGTGATGTGTATTTCTCAATGAGCTCTTCTTTAGGTGGACATGGAACAGAGGCGATGTTGGGTGGCAATGCAGTTGTCCCCTGCACAGGTTCGTTCACAACTCCATGTATGTGCCTATCTAGGACATCAACAATAAGTCTCTCAATAAACTCATATTGCATATCCTCAAACACTGGTTTGATCACCCATTGTTTACTTCTTTTAGTGAAGGCCTTATTGTAGCGAAGCGTCCCTAAAGTTCCGGTCGTCATACTTTGTTGACGGCCAACATTATTGTTATGTGCCAAGACCGCTAGAAGAGTCCGATTTATCATGCCCTCCATGCCAAAATGCAATCGTTTTGGCCTGTACTTTAGGCACATATTGTGGAACACCTCCAAATCTCCTGTGTGGCAGAATTCCGTGAGTCCCCTCAAATCTCTTGTTATACTTTTATCAAATACAATCTTTTCAATGGCTTTGTGAGTGGGTGATGAAGGAATCAACCACTTCTTCTTCCGTGCCTCCTCTGTGGACAAATGGCCATGTTCACAATTGTGAAAATGTTGGTTTGTGTTCCAATGGTGAACGTTTGTACAGTGAAGCATTACTGACGCCATTTTTCCAGTAGAATTTCCAACGACCCTCCACATGTTTTTGAGCTCCACCAAAGATGGTTGCTGATTGACTTGGACCACTGTGAAATACCTTGCATTTCTTTTTTTTTACCTGCAGCCGACATTTTTTTATTGATTGTTTTTGCAAGATGCCAAACGTCAAATTGGTGATTTATATTTTTGTACTCTTCTCTCATTGTCTTGGCAATTGAAACGTGTCTGTCCGTGGCTATCAGGTCGATCACCATTCCCCGCGATTGTAGTTCTTGCAATGATGCTACAAAGCCAACTTTCTCCATGGCCACTGAGCATGTACTTTGTGACACCTGCACGACCACCGAACTCACAATTTTCTTACTTTCCATGTCCTGAAAGTAGTAGGTGCAGTACTTGGCTGAAAATCCTGGGCTGTCGCACTGTCCATCACCGGCTAGCCTGAACCGTTTGCCCGCGAATGTACTATCAATAGACATTTTTTCCATTCTCCAAGCTTCGCTAATGGCTGGAAATAGATAATCGGTTTGGTATTTGTAGAACTGAGTTTTCGCAATGTAATGGATTCCCACAAACTGAAAGAAAGACTCTAACTTTTTAAAACTTGAACCACTAAAAAGTGCAGCCGCTGCACAAAGTAGATTGCCTGCTGGCAGTTGTCCCAGCAAGGGTTGTGCAGACCATGAGAAAGGATGATATTTTGTACAGGTGGCATGTATTTTAAGGTCAGTGCCTCGAATTGCACGAGTCACATTAATCAATGGCTCCCCACATACTTCCCCACCTACCGAATGCCCACATTTCAACCGAATAATAATATCAATCAAACAACTATCGAATACAATGAATTTGGCCTCTTTCCTTATACTGTCACTCTGCATCCCAGCTGGTTCGGCCTGTAACGTTGAGGACATGTCACTCACATGAAAGGGTAGAATCTCCGATATCGTCTTCCGCTATGTTCAGTGATATTGATGGTGTTTCATTGTAGTCCACTTCATTCTCTTCCATTGCAACATCTGTTCCTTCTCCGGCGATGGGTGAATAAGACAATTTCTTCAACTTTCTCGCGGTCTTAGTTTTTGCGGGTGTGGATTCTGTGAATTGATCTCCGACTGCATCCGAACTACCAGGAGGACATTCACTATCAATGGCTGGTGCTGGTATAGCTCCGTTGTCAATCACTTCATATTCTTCCCATTGGCACGATGCATCTCCAGTCTCAAGTCCCTGCCAAAAGGTTTGACAAGCAACATCTCTCGTTCGCTTCACTGTCTGTGTAGATCTAGTTCGTACACCCACTCGCAACTAGAGGACAGATTGGAAAAGGGATGTTCAGTTTAAACACAACTTACAGTATTGAACTATTAACAGTGAAAAAAACATAATATAGTGACCAGGACACTAACCTTCTTTTGCTTTCTTTTCTTTGAAACTTTCTTGCCTCGAACTTCAACATCAGGACGCTGTTGCTCCGACTCGTGTGTGCATGTCTCCACTTCTAATAAAGCACATCCATCACGCACTGACGCTCCATCGACTCCCTGAAACATAGAACTTTCATTAGTATGTATAATAATATCGAAAACACAAAATGTACTTGGGGACCAATACCCACGTACATCTCAATAGCAAAACACGAATGAACGCTTTGTGTAGAACATTCAAACGGCAATTATTCACGCATAGTTGATCTAGTTAGATGGAACTGTCAAGATCCATACCTCGGGCTCCTCATAGACTTCCATTGATGATATTATTGAAGATGATGCTTCAGTGACTCCCTGAAACACAGTAATTGCATTAGTATGGTTTTCTATTTTGATAAAAAGAACAGAAACTTTGTGCAGGCGTCAACGGCTCATCTAAATAGACCTGCACAAATGATCAGTTGTCTAAAATAAATAATGGATATGTAAATATGATTCGATTTGCTCAATCGTTGGAAGTGTCACCACCCAGAGATCTGCATCAACTACTAGGGGTGATGTTCTTGTAGAAGAAGGTCCGTCATCTCCCTGAAACATAGTACTTGCGTTAATAAAGAAGGAAGTATAGCGGATGTAATCACGTCATATGATTTCGCTTGATCGAACTGTCAGTATCCATACCTCGAAATGCATAAGAACATCAAGGGACGATGTAACTGCGGTGCACACTTCTGCAAGCTGTTGCGCCGAACCGTAACTGCATGCTCCCCCTTCTTCTTGGACTAATGCTCCATCGACTCCCTGAAACATAGGGCTTTCATTAGTAATGAACACAATATTGAAAAAAGAAGACACATAGGAGGGCGACGACAGAAGGACATATCAATGGCTAAAAACAAAAGAAACATTGTGTGTAACAATCACGCTACAAGAATGCAAGATCTGATGATCTCCATCGATGGAACTGTCCGGAAACGTACCTCGAGCATCTGAGTGACATCAACGGTAGTCGTCAATACGTTGGACTCCTCAGCATCTCCCTGAAAGACAGTACTTGCATTATTTTGGATAACAATAATTATAACTGAAAACAAAGACTAGAGGACGAGTACAAGGGTGTACCATTAGGTAAAATAATTACACGATAAATTAAAACTATTGATTTACATGCCTAAAACAAGTCAGTGGCAGAATAGCCAAGTAAGATTACCCGATAGGCGCTTGAAGTGGCTGATGACTGCAATAAGGACACGGATGGAGAATCTTCAGCCTTCATATTGAGTGGATACATAAATGGGGAAATTATTGTTAGATAATGCTACACACTACCGCAAGGCCGAGAGATAAATACGTAAACTTGACTCACCAGTGGAGGGATGTGGACGAATAGAGTGGGAATAGCGGTTGAGAGCAATTTTCGCCTCGCTCGCGGTGTGTTCTTCTTTATTAACAATGATGTGGAGTACATGTCTGAGCAAAAGTGCCTGCTGCAGATGCGGTATCTATCACCCCTCTTGTCCGCAAAGACTTCTAGGACTCTACTTTCAAGCTCAGACGGTGGATATCTGCAATATCGGACCCATTCTCTTATCTGATCTATTGTCTTAGGGAAAACATGCATTATAGTACCTTCAGATTTATTATGGGTCTTCGAAGGGCAACCGCCAATGGAACAGGCAGGCATTGTGGAAAGTTCTGAAAAGTAAAGATCAACAATTCTCTATGAATACCAATGTGTTAAAAAAATAAATGACACATAAAAGGTTCAATGCAAGGTTCGTTTTGGTTCTTGGAACTATACACGTTATTCACATGCGGATAAGTATTTGAATAACTTTAAAAAAAATAGAAAGATAATTTGACTAGACTCAGAACATGACTAGTTACTTGCATGTACTGTGTTGAACGAAAAGAAATTGAACGCAAAATGATTATGGTACATGGCCTTACCTTGACGAACAAACAGTTAGATGCAGGGATCAGAGTAGTTTCTTGTCGTAGAACAGGGAGCAGTTCACAGGTTGCAAACTGACGAGTTTCCTCGAAGTGGTCACGGAAGTTCACAGAGACGAAGAGCAGATAACCAGCACCTTCACGGGTTGACAAGCAAAGCGCAAAGAAGTTCTCATTAGAAATATGAAGTGGGTTATAAAGGATTGGAAACAGGGGTGTGTTTGTGAATGAATGACGTGTATATGTCGTGGCATTATGCGGATTGCAGGGGGCCGTCCAGCGTGAGGGGGATGCTTGGCAGGAGACACGGGGTCTGGAGGTAGACATGGGAACAACAGCCCATGCTCTGTAGACCACTTTGAAGTGTACATGGTCTTTGGCACCTCTTGGCCTTTATCGCTCCCTGACAGCTCCACTTGCCAGCGCAAGTACCCCGGTGCGAACTGCCTTTGATAGGGCGGGGGGGTGGATTGGGGCGGTGGTCGTGCAGACACGACTCGTTTGCCGCAGGGCCTCACCAAGGAGAGGCCATCTAACTGCATGTAAGAGGCAGGCTGAAGGATGTAGTACATGGAAGGCAGGGGGCAACGCTTGAACAAAGTGGTGTGGTAAGTATTTTTGGGGGAGGAGGCAAGGCCGGGAGGCTTGATGCCAACCCGCAAAATAACATATGTATGTCTGCTGCATATGGGTTCGACGGTTATGTGTGGATTGAAGGTGGCCGGCCAGCGTGAGGGAGGATGCTGGCCGGAGACATGTGGTGTGACAAGACAAGGCACAGGAAGACTATTCAATGGAGACACACCAGATTCATTTAAAAAATCAAAACAACCATTGTTAAAATATATGTTGGGTTTTATTTTAGATCTTAATTTCAATTGAACATAAATAATAAACATTACACATTATAAGTTCCGGTTGCAGCACATCCAGGGAAAATCCGCGGTATTGTCCACTGTCGCTGGGGAAATGTTGTCTAATGGCAAGTACCGCACAGGCAGGTATTACTCTCCGAACGCGGTGTCCGAGCCTCCCGTGAAGCCACCAAGTGAAGCAACGATAGGCCACCAGCCTGTACCACCTGTGAAAATGAAAGATGCAAACTGTATTAAAATGACAAAACTTTCTTATCACTGTCGATTCAGGTAAAAAATGTCATTCTGCTTTGAAAAAAATTCTATCTAGAAAATGCACAATATGGAACCAATTCACATGCATTCGAATGATATGTAGATGTAATTTTATATGTGGGAGACGACCATGACATAGTAGTGGCATCACTGACATCACAACCAGAGTATACTTACTCGTTACTCGGATTACGCGGACGAACAGTGCCGCGAAGTTCGTGCATAAGCACCATCATCATCCTCAACACGGTCCGTGAGAGGCAGGCTTCCCTGAACTCTGGCAGCTCGGTGATGCATTGCGGACTTGGCTCGCCTTCCGAAATGTAGGCCAAGCACCCGGAATTTTCACGGCAGCAGCAGTTCTCCGCCTCAGTTGGCATTAGCTCGCACCGATTGCACGTGCACCAGGTGGAGACGCCGTCCATGCGACATGGTCCAGGCTCTTCATCCGTTGACTGGTCCTCCCAACTGCCGTCAGAATCCCCATCGTTTTCGCGTGCTTGCCTTTCCAGTACTTCCTCCTCGGTGTACTCGGGCTCGTACATATACGGCATTATTGTAGCCATTGTGTGGTAAAGAAAGTAAAATAATTTACAGAGATGGTACAGGTGTTCACAAGGCCTAGAAGCGGCGAAGGTAGCTGACCAGAGCACAGAAACGAGTCACAGAATACTCAAAGTAACACAGAGAGAGGAATGGAATCGAAAATCTGCTGCTGTGTGTTGTGAAACGGTGTGTTTATACTTATAGAGGAAAGAGGCGTCCTGCCATTTCCATGGCGACACTTCATTAGCTGAGGCGCAGCGATTGTTGACACGAGACGTGCTTTGGCGTTGGGAAATGGGCGGTACGCGTCTGCTGATGACAGGCTCAGAGGCGGGGGATATGATTTAGTGCCGCAAAAGCAGGTGAGCCAGGGCGATGGGGGGAAAGGATAGGATTATCAGAAAATGGCGGCTGATTTCGAGTGCGTTAATGGACGAAAAGTCGGGTAAGGTCCATAGGAAAGTTTTCTACGATCTACCGATTTATGCTTAAAAACACATGGCCGAACCATAGGAACAATAAAAAAAAAAGCCCGGAACTTTCCTTTAAGCAGTAATACAAAATTGCAAAGTGTCTGAGCGGGAAAACTTGAAGAGAGTCTACATGCACAGGCTAAAGACTGGTACTTTATCCAAAACAGTGTGAACGCGTTATGATAACTTGTTAAAATGCAGAAAACTGGATATTGATTTAATGCTACATGTATTGAAAAACCTTGATGGGGATGGTGAAGTTGTTTCAATGGCAAATTAGGGTACAGATTCCCCTTGGTGAGTCTTGTTAGGGGGGATGATTGTTGCGAATTTTCGTGGGGCAAAAGCAAAATTCGATTATTCTTTTGAAGGCGTTAAATTCCTTTTTATATAGCCTATGTAACAATGAAGAGGGTTCCATATCCTGGAAGCCTGAACTGAAAATACCCCCTCCAACTACTTTTGGTGAAGGATGAAGTCTCTGCAGAAATGTGTTGCTGATCTGCGGTTTCTGCTTGGAACCTGATGGATCTGGCTGCTTTGCCTACAAAATTAGTTTGCAGAACTTCCTTGAAGTGAGAAGGTAATGCGCTCTCTGGGAGAGCTAAGTGAGGAGTTCTGAATGAGTAAGTCTTAATCTGCGAATGGGGGTCAAGGCTAGTATGGTTTCATGTTGCAAAGGAAAGTGAATTGTGTGAGTTGGTATGGTCAAGCCATTCATCTTGTTGAAGTTGTTTTTTAAAAAGTGATAAAAAAATGTTATGCAAAGATTGTGACGGTTTGAATTACAAATGGTGAAGTAGGTTTGTGGAATTCAGCAATTCATTTAAATGCTGCTTTGAGATTAGAACCCTTATCATGTTTTAGTACAACATATCTAGGTGTTCTGCTAACTGCATGATGATAAAAATGTAAAACATTTAGATTGGCTTTTTATTCTTTCTACACGTATGCTCTGTGCTAATCTGGGTCTTCTCCAATCCTCATTAAATCAATGAGGTTTGTCAATTTTTTTCTGTTGATTTTACTTAACTTTGACAATGCCACAATGTTGACAGCTTTTGCGAGCCATTTATCAAAAGCCCCTATTGCTCTATCTTGCAGTTAGTTTTTGTTTGGATTCAATCACGATAGTAGGTGTAAGATCATTATTGATATACATTCTGTATTGTTTTGGGGATTGAGGTTGTGTGTGCGCATGATGCTTTGCTTGGGAACATGTAAAAATGGACAGCAATGTGGTGAACCCCCGGTAGCAAATGCCTGGGAATGTTCGAATCAAATGGGATGGGGCAAAGATGCCATCCAGTATGTGTCCATCTATATTTGTTTGTTTATTCAGAAATGGGCAAAGTAATTTTCCGCTTGATGAAAGGTTTTTGGTTTGGTAGCAATGTGAAAGTCAAAAATGAGTTTGCTCTGCTAGGCCAGTAACAAAAAAATATCTAACTTTACCTAATTTGGTTGTGTACGGTAGGTCTGTATACTAAAAAGAATGTGATATGGGTGGATAGTGGCCGGGAAAGATGTTTTGATGGATTCTACGTTATTACAACAAATTAAATTACATTGTGGTAATTTACTTCTTTGCAATTACTTTAAGGGAGATCCCTGCATACCACCCATTCACTACCACCCCAATCCCACCTGTGCCCCTTTCCCCTGGAATACATGTACAGAATGACTCCCCCATCTCCCCAGCATCCACAAAACAATGAAAAGTAATTGCAACCAAAGTAAAAGAACAGACCGTTCTGATGAGCATAGACTCACAGGGGAATGATGTAGTATCTGTGTTCATTACAATGCTGTCTTTGTAAACTTATCTATCCAGCTCCCCTCTCCATTTTACAGACAATTCTGTTTGCCGTGGGGGTGCATTAATAATGAGGGCAAAGCCATCCTTCAGTCATGTTTCAGTAAGGAAAAGTAGAGCTAGTTTGTGTTAACGTATGAAGTCCAACATCTCATGTTTTGTTTCGAGAGGTGTCTTCGATTTAGTTAGACCTCCAGTAAGTGGAAACCTTAGCATCTTGTATGGCGTAGTTTGAGGGGATAATTATATTGGCTGCATCTGTTAGAAGAGATAGTTGTTCGCAACTGAGTTTCTAGATGTCATTGTATCCACATTATGCATGAAATGATCTTGGGAGAAAGGATCTGCTTTTGTAACAGAGCTGCTTCTCTTTGGATTATTTACATTGGCGTGCAAGGATGAAGGCGGGTTGCTCTGGAACTTGCTGATTCCAAGCAGGATGAAGTATACATTTTCTATCAAATGGGCTTGTTCTTCGATGAGGAGGTGGGGTTGGGGTGGCCTTCCAGCGAATTTCAGGAGTATGCCTTCCTCGAATTTGCTAAAGACGCGCAACTGTTGGTATGTTTGGATCCAGGAGTGGTCTGTAAGCAGAGGCAGTCGTGATGTAATAGGGGAAATTGCAGGGGGAAGATCCCTTCTGAGCAATGGGAAGTTGTGTAAGATTCAATGTCTAGTTATCCATAAAAGGGAATTTTGTCCTTTACAGATGAAACAATAACCAATCATTGAGGAAATCTGTGCAATAAGTAAAATTAAGATTATAAAGTGTTAAATGCTTCGGCTAGAAAATGAATCAAATAGTTCAACGCAAAAGGTACATTCTGAGAAGGGATCAAAAATAAAAAGTAATACTATATGAAACAAATCTTTATGCGTTAAACGGGCAGTTAAAATGTCTATCCTGTAATAATTGCGTGCAGTAACATATATGAAGAAAAAAATCTAAATGGCCAAAATGAAAACCATGACATGGCATTTATAACACTCCTATACACAAGTGTTTCAAGGCGCAACGAGGCAGGGGAGGAGGAACAGAGGGAAGACAAACATTGATCCTACTAGGACAGGTGTCATTCAGATCGCGCATGCATGGGAAGGGGGAAGTGCACGAGAGAGGGGAGAGTGGAGAGTGCAGTACATGGGTTAATAGAGTAATAACATACTAAGTATGGCCAGCTGGTGGCAAATGCAGGGTAAGTACAGACATCCGGTCTCAAGTGCTGATAGAGGGACTGAAGGGATAAAGCGACAGTCTGGGGGTTGCCAGGAAGGCAGTGCAGGTGTGCTACTGGCGGCAGAGGGGATCTGGGCCCGGGATCAGCGGGTGGCCAGGTAACCAGTGCAGTTTCAGCCAGGGGTTTAGCAGGGGAGAGGAGGAGGAAAGGCAGAAGCAAAGAGAGGTTTTGAGGTGCTTTCGGAAACCAGAGATGGTTGTCCTTAAGTTTCAGTGAGGCTGTTCCATAGGGCGGCCCCACCCGAAGAGAGAGATCTACCGCCAACTCATTGCTTGGATAAGCGACTGACCCTGAGGGAGTTGGAGGCGGATGAGCGAAGAGCTAGAGAAGGAAGATATTTAGGAAGAGAGAGTTGAAGGTATTGAGGCCCCATAAAGCCTTGTGGACAATGTAGAGAGTTTTTAACTTGGATGTACACATCTATCAAAGATTTAAATAATTACCCAACTGTTAGGCAGAATCATATGCAGTACCCTTTGGGAACACCACACACAGTTAAGACTATAAGTCACAGTACAAATTCACCTTTGGTACAACCCTGTACTACACAGTAAAGTGGTAGCGATGGCCGAGCAGCCAGACTTATCTCAAGAGTAAAGTGATCAGTATCAATAGTTACACAAAGGACAGTAATTACTATGGTTCAAACAAACGCTAATTCAAAGTTTGAGTAAAAGAATATACATTTATTTACACAGCAGTTATAAAACATTTCACTATTATCAAGCAGTTGAAAAATCGCAATCTTGATGCACTACACCATACCCTATAGATTCTGGACAAGTTAAGCTCAAAATGAAGTGTGAGCAAAATGGCACTCCAGTAATTTAAAACGGAGGGAAAGACAAAGTTAGACAAAAGTTGAGCAGCACCAACAAGTAAGTAAGCAGGGCAATCTCGAAAAAGTAACTACAGTGAGGAAATCAAATCAAGAGGCCTGGACCAAAGTCAATCGACCAAAGTCTTTGCAGAGGGTCACACAGTTCAGAGTAGTTGTGGTTAAGTCTTTGCCAAGAGTTCAGAAAGAAGTTTGTCGGACGAAAAGTTACTTTAAAGAATAGAGGAGGACAAGCCCTTGGATTGGCAAAAGATTTCAAGCACTTTTACCGCGGTTGAACGGAACGAACGGCCGGATTTGAACAGGAACTTAAATGGAGCAGAAGGCTGTTCCTGGCAGGTCCTGCAGGCTCACGGTTACTGAAGCGACTGTCGGACTGACACGAAGTAGGAAGACTGGAGGGTCCTGCACTGCCCAGGGAAGAAACCAGCAGCAGAGCAAAGCAATGAATAAAATGTGCGGTCCTTAAAACCCAAGCAGGGTCTGGTCCTCCTGGCTATCCGGTTCACTGTAGCTGTTCACAGCAAATTCGACCGGAGGAGGGGGAGGCCTGGCTTGCAGTTTGGCGAATTGGTTGATCACCAGCTCAAGGGGAGAAGATTCCTTGCAGATCTTCCCTGTCGTCAGAAGTTTGAAGATTCGGACCTGCAGCAGGGCTTCACCGGGAGGTTCATTCGTGGTAGAGGTATTCTTCTGTCAGCTTCTCTTCGGTTCTCTCGATCCAGTGGCGACTCTGCCTTCTCAGTCCCAGAGACCTGCTTTTTATGCAGTTTTCCCCCATTCAAACAGCCTGGCTGTCAATCACATACAGCAGGGTGGCTGTCCCGGCGGGACAGTCACCACAGCCAATCACTCTTGCGACATGGGTCTCCAAGGATACCCTGTGCAGGGAGTCTCAAACCCCTCCCTCCCATCCTGTCTCCCTCAGATTTTCAGGCGCCTAAGGAGGGCTTCTGTGCAGAAGTCTGCCAAAGGACGGCTAACAAAGGAACCAAACCTGGTTTGGTGCGTAGAGTAAAACACGATAGACTTTTACAAAATAAATGGCTAATAAACCCAGCCGGAACCATATAAAAGTAAATGTGGTCCAACGGGGTTTAAGTTCGAGGCTACTAAGATAGCCTAAAACAATACCAAGGCTAGTTAAAATAACAGCGGTAGGAAAAATAGGGTAGATAGCACTGCCACCAGCCAAATCTTAATGAAAAGGGAACGAAATAATGTTCCATGAGAAATGGACAAAAAGGGATAACTATTAACCCTTTCCAGAACTCTATGTTTGTACTGGGTCTGTGAATTTTATAAAAGACTTAGTCAATGGCAACTTTACATGTTCTGGGAGACCGTAGTCAGTCCCATAAAATGGAGTCTGAGTTGGGAAGTCTAAAAAGACAACCCTGTGTCACTGCACTGAAGGTACTGTGTAACACAGGGGTCTCCAACCTTTGTTAGCTAGAGCTACTTGTAGTGGAGGCCAACAGTGGAGAGCTACTAGCGGGTGATATCGGGATGGGGATATTTATAAACCTCGGAATTTTTACCAATATTTTTTTGGCTCCATTATTTCCCCTCTTTAAACAGATGGAATAACATATGCCTTCACGAATATATTAACTTCAAAAACCTCTTTGTTGCATTATTATTTATTAGTAGCTGTCTCAAAAAGACAGATATTTGTTGGACTTGCACACAAATATCCTGTAATTTTTGTGCCCCTTCCTTTGTGTTTTATGCAAGCTTTCCACATGCTAAGTACACTATTGTTTTCCGAATGTGCATTTCATACTTCCATTAAAAAAAAGTAATTTCCAAATTGAAAAATGCTGCTTGCGTTCACGAGTTTTCTTTGAAATGTTTTTTTTGTCAGACACCACACATACTCCGTTATTTGCCGGTACGATAGCTCAGGGGGTTGAGCCGTCGCTGCTGCGATCTGAGCGTGATCTGCAGGTCGCATGTTAAAGTCCCGGCAAGGCCAACTCATCCTTTCATCCTTCTGAGGTCGATAAATGAGTACCAAGTTCAGTTGGGTGATATTGCATGTAAATATGTGCTCTGTAAAGCGCTTTGGATTAAGGCGCTATATAAATAAAACATCATTATCATTATTTGTGTGCCCCTCTGTGTTTTAGCACAAGTTATATTTATAAAGATTTTAAATGCTTGTCAAACTGGTTAATCGCAAATAAATGCTTCTGTTATGCTGACAGCAGTTTTTAGAAAATTAAACTGTGGGTTCATGGGTGCCAACTTTTGATTTTCACTACAGGGGCAAAAATATCCCCACCTCAGCCCTGAATATAAGCAAGCAACCAGCCCAACCCATACCCTGGCCAAACACATTGTATAGCACTTTTTTTTATAAGGCATTGCAAAAAGTCATACGATTAACAACCTGTAGTTTTCAATATATAACATCTCAGCATCGGTCTGTCAACCTGCTGAGCTACCCTGGTAGGCTTCTACTGTACAGCGTGTCTATAGATCGCTTAATGTACTAAAAGTGGGTGTACCTGTGTCATGGAAGTGATTTAAAGTGGAAATGTACAATGTGGAATTTGGAAAGAAGCCACATAAAAGAAATTGCACCATTTTTTAAATATTATTTTGAACATTTCCAGGCGAGCGGCAGTGCTACTGTGATATTTTCATCACATGGTCACAATGATCCTGATCCTGCCCCAGCCACTCCAACATCTCTGGCAAACACGAGCAGCTTGCTTAAGCAAGACCGTCATGGGTGTCCACAAGGCCAACTGTGGTACTACAGGCGGCCTACAGAACCATAACGTGATACTGACATTTGTCAGTGGATTTACAAGCAGCTCCATGTGGCACAGCAGCCAAGCTCCCCGCCCGCAATTGGGACGACCAGGGTTCGGATCCTGAACAAGGAAAATAGCTGCAAAACGCACCATTAAATAATATAACTTAGGATAAATGTTTATCTTTCGGTATCTTCAGCGCGGGCGACTGAAAAGGCTCAGGCGAGCTACTAGTCGCCCGCGATCGACTGTTTGGCGACCTCTGGTGTAACACATAGTAATAAGATAACGCCTATGGAGTAGGAGAGGCTCCACAGTCTATGAACACAAATGGTAAACACAAGCAGCAAAACACAGGTAAGAGTGGGGGAAAAAAAGGCTCACTCTTACCAGGTGAGAAAAATAAATCCTAGAAATCCAGCAAAGCTGCTGAGGGTCTCGGTAGGTATCAGAAATTAGCCATTCTGGAGAATTCTCCCGAACACCAACAAATTGCATGAGTTCCACATGGTCCAAAAGGAATGCTTGGTTAAGCCCAGATGGGTAAAACACGCTTTAGGCTGCTGCGTCCATAAATGGCATTGTACAGTATATTCAAATCTTCGATTGAAATATAAAATATTGTATGGTTGCGCCCTCTTGTGGAAATTTATAATAAAGGCACACAGAAAAGGGAGGCACTGTGTGAGAGAGGATTGTCAAGCAGACTTGGCGAGAAGCCCAAAACACGCAGAAAAGGAACACAAAGCCTTCATTGTAAATTACGAATATATAAGCTTCTACTAGGCAGTACGGGTGTCGCAGTATTGATATGTTATGATGTTACGATAACCTCCAATTGAAAGGACGGTATATTGCGGTTATCGCGATATAACACTCATGCAGACCCAAGTAAATGAACTATTTTCTCATACTGTATGCAGGCATTACTGTGTGTGCAGTGCACTCAATGGGATTGCCAAGACCTGTCTTGGCCAGTCATTCTTAAGGAGCGAACAGTAGTGACACCTTTTTCTTTACATGCTTTGGGGAGCCATGATTTGTATATGCTCCATGTACTAGTACGTCTTTCTGTACTGAATTTCCCAGCGGGTAGGTCTTGGCTCACTATTTGTCCTAGTCCACCCCACGGGCTTTGTAAAGCAACGAAAATAAACCGTCTATGCCACAAACCTCTTTGGCAACCGCTGTCGAACCTATTAAGGCACACGCGTTATATCGTGACTAATTATGCACTGCGCAAACAGGGTAAAAGAGGCTAACGAAAGAAACCCGACTTGCCAAGACTGCACCCCCGTTGCAATGAAAGTAAGAACACTGAGTGAGCTATGCAACATTAAGTGTTGGGAATTCAATGGTCTTGGGCATGTTGGGCACTGGTAAAATGGCTCCGAATTGGGACTTTTTGATCATCTCAGGGGGGCAGACATTTTACAAAGTGTTCCACTGCAGTGCCATCATTTGATTTTTGCTACGATGCAGACACTCCCCTGCTGCGTAATCAAACGAATCAAGGGAACCTGACCCCTTGCCCACATCAAAACGGTGTATTTTATAGCACATTTCAGATGAAATTGAGAGGAAGGGCCCTCGAATCTGCAGGCAGGAGGACGGACATCTCAGCAACAGTTACTCAACCTGATGTGCTACCTTGCAACTTTCTGGTTTTCACTTGCCAGTCATTAACATCGAACATAACACTACTCAAAATCACTGCAACAATGCAGTTTATCTATACGACTGGAAAGCCAACAGCATTTTATCTCTCAAGCTAAATGTACACATTTAATTGTTAAATCGCTCTCTACGGGGGCAGAGTGAGTTTCCTGCGCCCAATAACCCAGATAGCTTGCGTGCATGCTAATGCACACACGCTGGCAGGAAGGGGGGGAACCACTTTCCCCCGTCGCCTTTCTGGTGATGGCCCTGTAGTCAGAAAAGTATTGTGTAGATCTGCATGCTACACAAAACATTGCCATGGCTGGCTGCAGTGCAGTAGTGCAATCTCGATCATTATCAGTGCACTATGGAAATTACAAACGGACACATGCCAGGTAGTGCAAGTGTGCCGTAAACACCGTACACAGACATCAAGACCTACCCCAGACAGCCTAAAACCTGAGAGTCCGTGCACGCATTGCGAGGTTACGTGTTTGGCTTCAGCGGCAAATGTAGGCCGTGAGCTTGGGCATAGAAGACGAGGCACTGCAAAAACTTCCCCAAATTGTGGCTTCTCTCATGGCAACCATCTGAGAGGGATAGTGTAGAACATAAACAGTGGCTACCACTGCAGTGCCAATTTACGCTTTTTCACTACGGGTATCAAACCAATAGCGGGAGCCTGACCCCTTCCCGCATCGATCGGGCAATGTGCAAGAACTCAATCAACAGGCAGGAGCATTGACGTCTAAGCAACAGTTGGCTGAACCTTCTGCGATACCTTGCAGCAATGCTTTTCCTTACCACAAAAAAAAACGGTAGGGGTTGTAACAGTCAAATTCAATGCAACTGCATTACATGTATTTAATCTTTGCCTGTAAAGTCAATATTATTCTTTCCAGCAACACTCGCGCAGATCACTTGGTGTACGGGCAAAAATGGAAAATTGTGAAAAATCTATTCTGTCTCGAAGGGGCGAAGTGAGATGCTGTCCCTGCCTTATAGCCCGGCTACTTTGCCCCCATGATAGTCCCAACTCTGCACCATTTTAAATCTTGTGTACAGTGGACTGTAGCGCTGTATGCTACACAACCTTTCCTTGAGTGGCTGCAGTGCAATCGCAATCATCGGTGCACTTGGGAAATGCAAAAAAAAGCGAGACCTGCCAGGTAGGCTGCTCATGTGCCCGTGCACACGATGCACATAGACAAAAAGCATCACCCCGAGCCCACCCCCAACCTCCTCATACCTACTGTGATTCAATGCCAGTTCACCAGCAGCGGGTCAAGCGAGTACAGTTCTGCTGCTGCCTAGTTGTACAGCTCTAGTCCCGATTCATATGATGCTGTTAACGGACCGATATAGCTGCAGTTAGATGCATCACTAAAATACAGATGAGGCTCTGGCAACCAGGCAGGCACATGTCGTAGACGTCCCATGCTCAGTGACTGACAGTAGTCCAACAGATCACTAAGCCCTCAGCATGCCTCTCACGTGTGAGTGTGCTGCACAGCAACTGCAAGCTTTATTAACTGGTGGCATATGTTGAAGCTGGGCAAAACGATTACATGTATCCGGTCGGGGGAGGGGAATGCTAAGCAACTGGTCTAATTGCTCATGGTCTGTCCCACCCAGTGCTAGAAATGGAAAACGTTTATTGGGGGAACTGTCACTTCTTAGGCGGCGCGTGACCCCAGCCACCTTGCGCAACACAGTATCTCTATATAGAACCCAATCATGGCGATTTGCATAAAAGCAAAGCATTATGCGAACAACATAATGTCGACAATTTTAAATGTTAAACATGTCTTCTAGTGATTCATTAAGAAAACCTTTTAAGCGACTAATGGACTCTTCTGTTTTGATTGGTCACAATGTTCACCCTAATAAAGATAGGTCTGTAAAATACAGGACGTATATACCAGTTTGAACAGCTGCAAAACTGTCTGTGAGGCTTCAGCAGTTTCTGTATACAGGCTCCAGTACTGCGTGTTCTGAACTCTCGTTGAAGAATGGGTTGAGCAGCCTGCGCTACAACAAGTAGACTGCTTTCAGAAGACTCGGCATGAAACGCTAAGTCTTCTGAAAGCGCTCTGCTCGATGAGGTACAGGATCTGCGAATGTTGTCGGGGTCCCCTGGGCCTTTATTTTGCTGGAGCCCTGCTGGTTCTGGCCCATTTCTTTCACTGGTCCCACCCACCATTGCCAATTGAGTACAAACTAAAAAAGTTCAATTTTAAATGTATATTCCCTTAAATTTAACACAGGAGTTGCCTTGCAGCAGTTTTCTCCAGCTCTGTGATTATGCTTCCTAATGAACATGGGGCATTGCAAGCAAGTGCTTTGGAAAAAGGGCTGCATATTAATCTGACCTGCAAGTGGAAACTCTGAAAACGATCTGTGTATTGAACTTATCTGTAGATAACATTAAGTCCCTTGTTGCAAACGCTCAGCGGACCCCTTAGGCGCGCACACATTTATTAATGAGGACACCACACAGAGTATTGACTATATAAGTCTTCTCGTTCCTTAGTCGTACCTGGCTCTGCCCCTTCCCGTCTCCCCGATACCAACGTCCTGGACAGAGATAGAGGACAGGATGCTACAACATCAGCTTGTTTTCCAATTGCACTTCCTTGCATGGCACTCCAACAACTTGCGAGGAGGGATCACAGAGGTTGGAGTGTTGGGTAAGCCCCAATACTTAAAATTGAACAGGACTTCTTTTTTCTTATAAATGTCAGCCGGAAGAGCACCTGGGCACTTTTGGAAACTTCACCTAGGAAGCTCTGCTGAAGAACAATGGCTTCCAAAGCAAAACATTTTATGGTCTGCGGTAGTGTGCTACTTATGGGCACCAATGTGGGTGTGGCTGACGTTCCCAAAAGAAACAGATTTTTAGCAAGAGTCTCTGATACAGCACCCACCGGTCACTAGCTTTGTACTCTTCAGTTTCTATTGTCTGATCGAACCTGGTGCACTGACGGTCATTCAGAGCTCCCTCAAGCTGGTGGTCTGTAGCTGGATATTTGTTTTTTATGGAGCTCCTATGCGGAGTGCTGCTTGCCGGGCCCGCCTCCGCTGTCTCCAAAGCATGTTGCACACTCATCCAAGAAGCTCGGGCAGGCTGTGCCTCCCAGTCTTGGCGCGACAGAGAAGGCAATGCCACACTAAGCGTTGGGCGCACGTGCACTAAATTTAAAAAGCAGGCTAACTGTTCACCGCTTTCCAAATTTGATAAACAGTTGTGAATGATTTAATGGCTAATGAAGGTAAATTAAATGTTCACAATATTTATACCTTACCAGTGTACCGTTCTACCCCTTCTGGGTAGCTTCTGGAACAGTTCATTGGAGGGAGTTGTCAGGCAATTAGTGAGGTAAAGAAAATGGTAGCTGAAATCGCCTTTTAAAAAAATAATAACCTGCTCAGCAGAGAATCCCTACATGGGAAGAATAATCCTAAATGTGGCGTTTGTGATGTAAAATAAAGTTATTCTTAGGGTAAAGCCGCAGGATGAGGTGTTGTGTACAGGTGGACAACTGGCCAGAGGTAGGTGGTCTAATATGAAGTAAACAATACATCCTTTGAGTAAGTACAACATTAATGTTGGTAACAGAGGCGGTAGAGAAATAGAGCAGTCTTCAATGGTAATGTAGGTAAATGATAAATAAAGCAAATAGTTTCACACTTAGAAGAGGCCTGGAAACCTGCGTTTTTCAAGATTGAATGATTTGGTCTGCTGCTTATAGAGGGAAAGGCATACATTAGTTTTCAAAAATTGATTAGCAGTATGCTAATGAAAATGTTCATGATTAGCAAACCGATTTGATTAGCAATTTTGTACTGATATTTTTAAGGTCACCATAAGTTTTGTACCCACGACACAATGACCAACAATGCAGCATTTTTGTGTAACACTGTTGTAAGACATTGGTGAGGTGAGCGTGTGTAAAATGTAACAGTTAGCTGCATGGATGGACACAAATAAATACGCTTCTGAAAACAATTTTCAGCGCAAGGCTCAGTGCAACCGAGTGCAGTCAGTGTTACACAGGGCAGTGTCCCATATATTGTATGCTAGACCTATCATTTGCTCTGTAAAGATAAGTTCAGAAGTTTCATAAATTAAAATATTCACAATGTTAACGGAAAGTCCTAGCCTAAGATTAAGTATGTAGTATGGCGTTGCGGCAGGCAGGGTAATGGGCAATTTCAGGTGGGCAAGATGGCCCTTGTCTGTCATCAGCTATTTTCAATGGAGTGCATTAATGGCATGCAGCTACTTGCAGATTCTGCTTGCGTTCCCAGCCTCTCGCGCAGGTGGTAATATATAATGCAATCATAATCCTGGAGCAAAGGAAGCTCTTGGGGCTAACTACAGTGCACGTTATTAGTGTTCTTCTGTGGATGTACAGACTGGATGGAACTATTCATCACTACTTGTGTAAACATCTAATTAGCTTTGTATATTCATTTTGTAAGAGACTAAGCACAGTGGATGGCTTAGCAGTTAGAGAACTTGGCCAACTAGGGGGAATATTGTAGTTTGCAGCCATCTCACTTTCAGGGTACGTGGTATAAAGCCACAGGTTGATGAGAAGATAGAATGTCAAGGAGTTTGGGATCAACTCCTGGGTTAAGCTCCTGTTGCACACATGGATGCAACCAGCAGGTCACAGAACTAGGTTTGCCGTCAAAAGCATTTTGCCATGTAATCATGCGCATTGTTCCCTCATCAATATGATGCACCTTCCCCAACAAAATGAAATGGTTGACACTAGGAGGTTTTATACACTAACCTAAACGTTACAGAAAAACCGAGAATGCAGTGTATTACATGTATCAAATTAGATTTTCCGGAATGGAATTGACGGTCTGTCTTTAAAGTTCACACATACTGGTCTTTGCTAAACCAGATATAGTTCGCTTAGTACAAGTATCATCCCAATTATACTGCTTTGCAATTATTTGAACTATTGCCTAGCACTCCCACAGAGGCCTTTCACGCTTTTAAGAATGGAAGAGATGATTTCCGCTGCACTCTGTCCGTTAGCCACGTGAACTTGAAGTCAGCAGAGGAAATAGCATGGAGAGAGCGGTGAGTGTAAGAGGAATGAAGGGTAGGCTGTGCTTTCATTTAACAGGATCATTTAAATAGCTAGCTGTGCTACCCAAGTGTTTTAATTAGCAAACCTACAGAATTGCATTGCAATGGCTGTGACACTGCTTATTTTATACCTTGAGAGAGGGAACGAAGTTTGAAATCCTAGGGCAGCGGTCTGCAACCAAATGGCTCTCCAAATGTTTTGGATTAGAACTCCCCGTGATCCTTCACCATTCACTAGACTGGATAGGGCTGATAGGACGTGCAGTGGAAACCATCAGGAAAATGCTGAGGTAAAAAATTCTTAACTTGACTATCAAACGTGAAGGAGAAAACCTAGTCCTCTTAATTGGATTGGGAAGCCCGATTGTTTTTTTTAAAATATTTTTTTAATTATTATTTGTGTTTAATCAAAAGATTTTTCCAAAAAAAGAACAGAACTTGAAGTTCTAGTGAACACACATCGAGTTGGAATGTGTGGAAGGTAGGTAATCGTAAAGAAGAAAAAATTCAAAGAATCGAAAGCAGATTGAGAAGCTCAAGAGATCAAATATTAAGTGTCAAATGTCAGCCTAGGCCAGGCAGTCTTGGGATAGTTTGTGGCATTAGGCTTTGTTGATGGGACGTGTTGAAGGATTTCGAATAGCGCAGTTTGCCAAGAAGCTTGGTCTCCTATCATCCTGCACCACCACTGTTCTTCGTCCATCAATAAAGAGTTGATGTGGAAGTGGTTTAAGTAATGGTTTCTTATTTTACGATTTCCTGTACATAAGAGGAGCACATGCCGAATAGTCTCTCTCTTTCGTTTTCTTTGTTGCAAAACCGGCAGTTGCTAGACAAAGAAAGGCCTCTTATTGCTAGAATTTAATTTGTTTCTAATAAATTCAATCCGGCTCTCAGAAAGTTTAGTGCCGGTCTGCTGGGAAATTGCGCACTATAGCCTTGTAGTTTGAGTTTTTTTGTGTTTGGAGGAAGATGTCTTGTGAGTTTGTTCATTGTGGCTACGTCCAAAGTCGTTGTCCAATCTAGGTCTTTGAGTTTTTTTTAGTACTCTGACCGAGTTTGTAATCAGATCATAGTCGTCACAGGCAACAGAGTTCAGTATGGCTTTGTTTTCGTTCCTCCACGATGTTAACATTTTGCATTTTGCTTCCTATCAAGGTGTATATTGACTGGTCCGTTTGAAACGGGCATTGCCTGTATAATAGCAGCGAATTACAATAAAGTGTGCCTAGCAGTGAGAGATATCGTACCCTCCGAACTGTAGTGCTGCAGGAGCCAGGCCTGCAGGTTCAATGATCCCGGATCGTAATGGAGGATGGCGCCTCCTTCCCTGGCGAGAAGATCCACGTCTGCCGGCAGTTTGACTGGGGGGGAAGCTGACATGTCCGGAAGGTCCGGGAACCAGATCTGTCTCGGCCACGCCGGTGCGATGAGTATCATCCTGCACCGGGACCGTCTGAGTTGACTGAGTCACGGCAATGGCGGGAACGCATACAGGAACGGGCCGTTCCAGGGGAATGAGAATGCGTCGCCCATACTACCCGGCTGGGGAAACCCGTTGGCGAACCTCTGGCACTTGGTGTTCGTCGCCATCGCAAACAGATCGATCTGGGGATTGCTCCATCGGCTGAACAGGAGATCCACTTGATCCTGCCGAAGCTCCAACTCATGCTGAGTGAGTCAGCAATGGTGTTCTTTATTCCTGCCAGATGGAAGGGTACCAGGAACATCTCGAGGGCAACGGGTCAGTGCCACATATTCTGCGCTTCCTTGGATAGGGCTGGGGAACTGGTGCCCTCCTGCTTCCGGATCTAGAAAATCATGGTGGTGTTTTCGGTGAAGACCCTCATCACCTTGCCCCTGAATAACGGGAGGAACGACCTGAGGGCCCAGAACACGGCTCGGAGCTCCAGGACGTTGATGTGTAGTGACCTCTCCTCCGGGAGCCAAAGGCCTCTTGTGTGGAGATCTCCGGTGTGCGCTGCCCATCCATCCAGGGCGGCGTCCATCGTCAGTTTCCTGATGTGCCGGGGTCTGGAAGTCCATGCCCGCCGCAAGATGTGCGCGGTTGCCCCAGCACCGGATCGCTTGGCGAAAAGTCTTGTTGCGGGAGATCATGTCTTCGAAGCTGCCCGCCGCTTGCATCCAACGGGCGTCGAGGAACTCCTGCAGTGGCCACATCCGCAACCTGCACAGACGCACAAGGTAGATGCACAATGACATCATGCCGAGCAGGGACTTGATGGACCTCACCCTGGCCACTTCCATGGTCAACAGCCGTTGTACCTTGCCCAGGATGGCTTTCGTCCTCTCCTCCTCCGGTGAAGCCAACCGTGCCACTGTTGAGTCTGGCTCCCAGGAACAGGCCGTCCTGCGAGAGTACCAAGTGGGACTTTGTGAAGTTGATCGCGAATCCCAGTTCTGTGAGCAGGTGGAGGGTCTTCGCTGTGTGGTCGATGGCGAGTTCTCTTGACTTTGCTTGGATGAGCCAATCGTCCAGATAGGGGTATACGCGGATCCCGTGCAGCCGCACCACCACCTTTGCCAGGCACTTTGTGAAGACCCTTGGCGCTGACTTCAATCCCAACGGCAGAGCCTTGAACTGGTAGTGCTGCCCTTGGACCACGAACCGTAGGAACATTCAATGTCCATTTCGTATGGGGATGTGGTAAGCGTCCTCCAGGTCCAGCGACGACTGGAAGTCGCCTTCCTCCAATTGTCCTAGCACTTGCTGAAGGGTGACCATCCGAAACTTCGGGACTTGATGTATTTGTTGAGGCGGCAAAGCTCTATGATGGTCCGCCAGCCGCCGGTCGTCTTTCGGACAAGGAAGTACCGCGAGTATACTCCGGAGCCTCTTTGGGACGGGTTCTATCACACCCTTTTTCAGCATTGCTCGTACCTCCAGAAGCAGCTGTGGCAAGTAGTTATTTCCTGACCACAGGTGGAAAATGGGGAAACTTTGTTTGGAACTCCAGGGAGTGCCTGTTGGCCAGGGCGTCCAGCACCAAACGGTCGGCGGAGATGGCCTCCCACACGCTGATGAATTTTGCCAGCCGGCCTCCAACCGTGGTGCTCGGGTGGGGTCCCGATGCCACGGCCGGTTCAGTCTTATTTCGCTGAGGCCTTGCAACCTTGGCCTCCTTGGTGACGACGACTGTCCTCCTGTCTTGTTGTGGCCTCTGTAGGCTTCCTGCGACAAGGAGCGGGCTGCCTGGCGGTACGACTAGGAACTGCCACCGAATCCTTTGGAGGCACCCTAAGACTTGCCTCCGGAGGTCCGAAAGGACGGCTGCCGTTGCTGGAGAGAACCCAGGGCCCGGGCCGTCTCGGAATCCACCTTGATGGCCTGCAGTGACTCATCCACTGCCTTGCCGAACAGGTTGTTCCCGTCAAAGGGCATGTCCAGTACCCTGGTCTGCACGTCCTGACGGAAATCAGTGGCCCTGAGCCAACCGCGCCGACGAAGGCAAACACTGTTGCCCATCTGGCAAAAGCCGGTGTCGGCGATGTCCGTGGCCACCATGATGCCCTGGTCGGACGCCACCTCGCCTTCCTGCAGGATTTCCAGGGCTTCTGCCCTCTTGTCATCTGGGAGGAAGTCCAGGATGGGCGTGATCTTGAACCACAGCCTGTCGTAGCGCGCCACGATGACGAGGGCGTTGGCCGCCTTGATGGTCGAGATGACCCGTCGTTCCATGGCATACAGCTTCTTACCCTCGGCGTCCAGTGGGGAAGTGGAAGTTGATGCCGTCACACTTGCCGATTTTTTTTCTTGGCTGCCATGGAGACCACCGAATCCGGGGACGCGTGTGCCCTGAGGCACATCGGAGCGGAGTCCGGGACCCGGTACTTCTTCTCGTACCGGTCCCTCTTCGCAGGGCCGTGGACGGGTTCTTCAGAAGGGACAGTCCTTCGTCCCAGATGTCGTCCAGTAGGGGGACCGAGAGGATGGTCTTCCTCTTGGCCTGCCGTCGTTGGTAGAGGAACCCTTCCTTCTGCTCTTGGGGGCATAGCTGGAAAAGCTCTGATGCCCTGGCGATCATGGAGTGAAAGGAGCCAATTTTGTCGGGAGGGGAGCCCCGGGCAGGGAGTGATGGGAGATCCGCGTCGTCGTCGTCACCACCACCACCGTCCGTCACCGTCGTCGCTGTCTCCGTCCCTGTGTCGTCCCTTGGAGGAGGGGATGGGGGTGGAGGCTGGAAGGGAGGTGGAGGATGAACTTGCCTCTGCTTGTTCGGTGGGCTCCCCGACAGTCTAGGCGCCGCTGGATCATCCGCTGGTAGTAAGGGCAACCTCGTTCTTAGCTCCGTACACACTACCGTGCCCCCCCACCCCCTTTCTCATCCAGGGGTTTCACAGGGGTCTTCTCGATAGGCTGGAAAGATGTTTCCCTCCTGGGTGGCAGGGAAACTCTAGGCCCGGAGGTCGTCTCCACTGGGGTTGCCTCCGCAGGCTTCGCCAGGGCCGCCACGACTCCTTCAATCGAGGCCTTCGCCGGGTGAATCGGGACCTTCACGACTTTGGGCGTGTCAGAGGCCTTCACCTTAGGGGGAGGGTCACCGCCTCACCCCACCTCGGCTTTCTCCATCTGGATCGACTGGGGCTTCTACCGAAGCTTACCCGTGTTTTCCGACTTCCTTTTCACCGAGCCAGAGCGTTGGCTTGTGGATGATGGCATCAGTGACATCGCGCCCTGCCTGGCAGCCGAGGAACCCGAACCAACGGCGCTCTCGGTGCCCGCAGACTCGCGGTGCTTGTTGGGCCCCTGTCGCTGGAGCGCCTTCAAAGGTCTTAGAAGACCACTCGGATTTCTTCTTCTCACCTGCTGCTGGGCTCTTCCCCGCCAGCCAGTTGGTGAGTCGAGTGCGACGATCCTTCATGTTCTTACATAACGCGCAGCCCTTCTCCACATGCAATTTGTCGTTGTGAAGGCACTAGAGGCACCGGGAGTGCTCCTCTTCCTTGAAGACGTTCTGTAATCCATATCCTGGGCAGTTCCTGAACAGTTTGGATCCAGTGGGCGTCGAATCTCCCTTGTCCTGGGCCATGACCAACACGGGGTAGGCCTCAAAGGTCTTCCGGAATCCTCCAAGAAGTGTAATTCGAAATGGGCCACGTTGATCGGAAGAAGAATCAGTGGAGCTTGAATTGACCGAAATTATGCAGTAAAAGCTCGAGAGCTAAGCACGAGGACTCCCAACACTTGAATGTGCAGTAAAAATTAATTTGAAGATGGCTGCCAGAGGAGGGGCTTAGGTAGAGAGCAGTAATTGGCTATGGGCAGTATGACCCAGAGACCAGTGATTGGTTATTAGTAGAAAGACAGTTCAGAAACTGATTTTTCTTTACCGAGGATTCCCAGCCTGACTGACTATACCTGAGCATGTGATCCATGCCAGACCCATGCTGAGAAGAGCAGTTACAGGTAAGTAACTTGTCCTTGTAACTTTTCTAAACGTGCAGCATATTTGCAAAACTTCTGTGGTTGTTGCACACTGGAGCTTGTGTGTAACTTGTGGTTTGCTTTCTGTTTGCAGAAGCAAACACATTGGCATGAGATAAATAATTTTAACTCGCCCTTTAAAATAGTTTATATCCCCATCATATTGAATCCTATTGATTTAAATCTAAAACAGTTTTACCGAGTTATGGTTGAATTGGGAAGCTAATGGAAGCAGAGTGAGGAAATCAAAGCTTTTCATACGTGCAGATTGTAAGAAACAGAACTTTGAGTGCGGGTACGTTGCTCACTGTTTTTTTGTGGCGGTGTCTGGTGTGACCAGCCCAGTATCGGTGGATGCTATATCAAGTGTTGCCAATGTGGTGATCCCAGACCATTTCATTAGTAAAAAAAAAAGATTTGTACATGTGATGAAAAATAATTGAATCAGTAATTTGCGCCAATTTCAACGTTGTTGTTTTTATTGTGTTTTTCTGCATGAAGTTGATGCTTTAAGGATTTCGTGAACGTAGGTAATTTTACTTCGTCAACACGTGTTTCCCCACCTTTTGTCAGGTGGTTCATTGGGAGGAAATAACATCTCTAGGTGTAAAACAAAGTTTTTGATTTTAGTTGACCTAGTGTCCGGTCACATGCTACACATTTCAAGAGTGTTCTAGTGTCTTCAAACTCTACATTTCTCATTAAACTGCATTTCAAATATTTGAAAACAATAAGGACTCTCCATCGGTTGCTATAAGGCTTTAACTATTTTTTCCACTTTAACTGGACCCAACTGAGACTGAATCCAAAACTAACAACTGGAAATTGTAAAACATTTAAGCTATCATTACTCCAATCATGTCCACCAATTATCAAACCAGAGTTGCAGAGGCAGGATTACTCTTTTTGGGACAAGCCAAATCAATCACATCTACTAATTCCAACAACACTTTGCTCATAGAACTATTTGAACAGTTGGAATCTCTATCGGAAGAGCTGTCAAGATGGAGGGAGAAAAAAACCTTACAAATGTATTTAGAGGCTGGTAGAATCCCCAGAGATTAGGGGTATGCATATTTCCGTCATTTGAGGAAGATTTGGAAGCCTTACAAGACTGAGGAATTATTGGTTAACAATTCTAAAAATGATGCACAAAGTCATAGTTCAAGCCAAGAAAACACATGAAAAAATTACAAGAGATCTTAATAATCAAAGAATTGAAAAATTAAACCTACCTGAATTAACATTCAATAATTATCAAATCGATGATTATCTTAACAATTACACTAAAGAACTTGAAGCTAAAAAATTTAAAGCAGTTTATACGCAATGAATTGGATTACACATTTAGAGTGTATAACTTTAAAAAAAACAACCATTTTCTAGAAATTTAAGACCAACTATCAAACGACCTCAACCAACAGCAACACCTCCAGTGTCATCTCCTCTGTCTTCAGACATAGAATCATCAAGCGATCACGAAAATGATTCGGCTACAGCCACACCATCTGCTTCTATAGAAGCTTCAACTTTTTTTTCTTTTTTTTAGAAGAATACAAAAGGTACAGGAATACACAAATGTACCCTCAATTTAGGTCTACATATCAGGCCATGAGGACATCACAACATTATTCAAAAAGTGGAAGCGGAACAAGAAGCGAAGGGGGGGCAAGGGCAGCCTCTCCATATAGAACAAAAAGTACCACATGCATGCAAACAAAGTCCAGAAACACTGACAACAGGACATACTAGTTGTGAACCTTTCAAGCCTGGCTCTAACACAAGACCTAGTTTCTGCCCTAAACAAGGGCCTTTCCTTCTGCCCATCTTGCCCATTTGATTTTCACCACGAACCTTGACCTGTATACATTCTGTAGAAAGCTCAAACTTAAATATTTTACAAACCTATCAAAACCTAGAGGAACTAGCAGCAAACAGTACCCGTTGGAACTATCGGTTATCCACTCTGAAGACACTGTCCGACTCTTGAACTTACAGGAACAGGATGAAGTACACACACTAGAATCTTTTCAGAGGATCGGAATCTAGAAACGGGGCTTTCAGAAGAAACCTCCCTAAAATCAAAGTCCAAGTTCATTCCTAATCTTGCTACAGCCAACGTCCTAGACCTTTTTATAAAGCCACGACCAAGAACCTAAGCGAGATCTACCTTCAGGGAAAGAAACCCAAATTCAAACACAATTTGTCCTTCAAGGAAAGACCAGCACTATCGGCACGGAGTAAAAATACCTACATCACAGAAATGGCAGACAAAGGAGGGAAAATGTTATTAATGGACTCAAAAGATTACGTAGCATCGGCACAACAACACCTTAATGATACTAACTGGTATGAGAAACTACAAACCAATCTGCTAAAAACCCTAGTAGAAGAATGGCAAACCATGATCACCCATTGGACCAATTTGGGACTCTTAACAGAGGATGAACACAATTTCATGTACAACTCATCTCCTATCATGGCCACCATGTACTTTGTTCCTAAGATCCATAAACCTTATGAAACATTTCCAATGGGCAGACCCACTATCAGTGGTATAGGCTCCCTAACAGAACCCATTTCTCAATACATCGACCATCATCTCCAACAGTTTGCGTCAGGCCTGGCATCTTGCGTCCAAGATGCAAAGCATGTCATTCAGCAACTAGAAAATATTACTTGGGAATCTAACTACAGATTAGTTACATTGGATGTTACTTCATTTTACACTAGTATTGTCCATAACAAAGGCATCAACACCATTCACTATTTTTTTAAAATCAAGATCTATATCGTACTATTCACAAAATCTAATGTTAACAGAAATGCTGCACTTCACTTTGGACAATAACATTGTCACCTTCAATAATCAGATCTATCGACAAAAACGGGGCACAGCGAGGGGCGCAAAATTTGCTCCCACCCCCTTTCATATGCCAATCTATACATGGAACATATTGAAATGGAAATCGAAGGCAACATCCATCTTTCACAACCACTAACCAAATGGTTTAAGGGGGTCGATATATCGACATTCTCATTATAATACTTTGTCAAAAACACAGCAGGCAATAGCATACTACATGCCAACAGTAACCATCTGAATCACGTCATAAGGAACATTCCTTATGCTGAATTATTGAGAATAAAACGAAACTGTACGCAGAACACTGAATTTGAAAAGCATGCGAAAATAATGATCAAGTTTGAGGAAAGAGGATATAAAGGAAATCCCTCCAGTCAGCTTACAATAAAACTCTATCATAAACCAGAGCAACAAAATCTTCTTGCAACAAAATAAAAATGTTCCTCATCAGCAACTACTATCAAAGTGAGCTTTATCACAACATATAGCTCCCAGACAAATCAAATCAGAAAAATACTAATTAAAAATTGGTCCATTCTCAAGTTAGATCAATATCTTTTACCATTCCTTGACGATAAACCACTGTTCCATTGCGCAGAGCTATAGCTATTAAGAACCTTTTAAGTCCATTGCACTTTATGCCACAGAAATAAAAGCTTGGTCTCAAACAAATGTGGAACCAACCAACTCTCGGGGGCAATTTCAAATGTGGCAAGTGCAACATGTGCCTATATTCAGACAGTGGGAAACGCATGCAACTTCCCAATGGAAGAACTAGTCACATTTTTCAATTCATTAATTGTAATTGAGTTCATTGTTTATGCAATACAGTGCACATGTTCAAAAATGTATATTGGAAGTACCTAATTTCAATTTAAGGAATAGCGTTTTTTATAATGCACAGCTGTTTTTACACTTGGTAATTAACCAATCGCATTTATGGTGCAGATTGGCCCTTCACTTTAGTTTTTATCACATAAAAGTAGGAAACTAAAGAAGCATAATAATAGTTCCACGAGCACACGAGCCTCAAGTAAGATGGCTGCACTGCGATCCCGACGCTAAGACGCAATCGCGTAAACGCAATAAAATTGTGTCATCACGCTGCTAAATAAAGTAGCCATTTTTGTTTCTCTGCGGCAAAAACGCAGCGAGGAAACTCTTATTCAGGGGAAATCCATCTAATCGGTAAGCTGGAGCTATCCATTTTTCAAAAACTGGTTATTTTCTTGCACCATTCAAATGCATGTAAACTGGTAAAATAGAGAAACTTAATTTGCAGGTATCACGCAAATTTGAGAGAAAGGTTTGAAGAAGTTGGAACACTTTCTCCTTACTGAATTCTATTGTAGCCATTATCTGAAGTACTATATTAAGCAGGACAGATTGTCAGCACCATTTAAATGCGAGTAACGCAATGAATTTACAATTGTGATACATTTTTGTTTTTCTTTAAGCAATGATGTGCACGAAGAATTGTGTTTAAATGAAGTTTAAACATAATGAAATCTGTAGCATGTGACCTAACGCAAGGTCAACTAAAACCAAATACTTAGTTTTAGACCTAGACCTAGAGCTGTTATTTCCTCCTCATGAACAACCTGTCAAAAGGTGGGCAAACACATGTTGAGGAAATTAAATTACCTAAGTTCACAAGAAATCCTTAAAGGGTCACCTTCATGCAGAAAAACAGAAATAAAAAACCTTTGAAATTGGCGCAAATCACAGATTCCATTTTTTTTCATCACTTATCTTCTCATATATTGGGCAGCCTCAATATTAGTGAGTCCATTTTTTGCAGTCCACAGTACATTTCTCATTAAACTGCATTTCAAATATTTGAAAATAATAAGGACTCCATCGGTTGCTGTAAGGCTATAACCATTTCATTAGCACTCTGTGCTTTGAGGTTGCGGCCAGCAATGTTTTTCAGCAAGGATTTATTTAGTTGTTGAGGGATTTGATGCTGGCTAGGGTAAGAACTGGGAGGGTAGTTGGTTTTCGTTTTGTGCAAGGCAATGCCATGGTGTTCCGCTGTCTATGATCCATTGGTGTCTGCTTGTCTGCTGATTCACATACCAGTATACTTGGTATTGTTTCTGCTGCAACGTTTGTTTATTTTTGGCCCTGAAAGGTTATACTCCCACGTCCCGTCCCCTTTCTTCCATACTTGTGGGACATCCTGTCCTTCGGGACGGGACCGTAGCACTTTGTCAAAAAGCATCAAAAATGTAATTTGTAATTTTTGTCCTTTTATTTTTACGCAGGGTACTGCATGTGGCTGTAACCCCGCCCTCCTGATCTCCGTCATGCGCATCGCCCGTCAGTCCGTTTCTCAGCACGGTCAGGGCTGGACGCACTAGCATTGCTGGGAATTTTTATTTTTTATTCCCTTTGTCCTTCCTGCTCCGGTTCCTCGGTCATCTAGTCCGCCATCTATACCGGAGCATCTGGGATTAGTGTACTGTTCTTCATGCGAACGTCGTTTCGCAAGGGCAAATCCACACTCTTTGTGGAGTGTGTAGGCCCGGAGCATCGCTGAGATTCGTGCTTCTACTGTGACTCCCTCTTTGTCCGGGCACTTCTTCCTTGGTGGGAGGAAGTGCTTCAGCGCGTTCCTCCACCTGTTACTCACCGCTCCGTAAACAGGTCAGGAAGATAGATAGATGACCTTGGAGAAGATATGTACAAAGGAATCGATATTCAGCCTCCAATTCCAGCTACCCTGAGTACAAGACTCAGGCTTCCTCAAAGAGGGGCTCTTCTTTACAACGTTCCTCTCTGCTGTTTCTATTGGAACAGGCAGAGGTGTCAGTTGAATTAAAGAGCAGGGAGAACACACACCACCAATACCAATGCTGCAAAGGAATACAAAGATATTAGACCGTGTTGAGAAAACAAGTAAACAATCAAGCACAGTATTGGACAGGAAATACCTAGGCAGGGATTGGAGTGGAACTTTCCCCGGGATGGACCTACAAGTAAAGAATTAGACCCAAATGAGTGAATTAATCAAATGGTTTCTTCGTATAGAGAGTTTTTAGCCGAAACTACAGACCTGAATTGTAGGACTCTCAAGGGTTACATTTCCAGGATTGGAGAAAACAACAGTAAAAAATAATAAACAGGTAAGCTAGTACAGGGAAGTAAACCCGGGCGGCACGAGGGTCGCGTTAGAGCCGGGTTGGTGCAGGATCAGGAGAGCGTCAATATGCGCTTTGAAAATAAGTTTGTTGAGAGTTGTAGTTCAATGAATGCTCCAAAATCCAGTAGAGAGGAATACCAACAGAGCAGTAGGTAAATGAGGTACAATAGTCGAAGATGGCGCTGGCAGAAATAGCAGAAAACACACAGTTGGTTACCTGAAACACAAGCTTCCCAGACGAGGGTTGGAGCAACTGAGGTGTTCCGAGTAACCGCTGATGAATGAGTTGCAAAGACAGCAGGAGCAGGGAAGGACAATCCAAATAACGTTCTGCGTCAAATACCAGAAGATCACAACAATAAGGACGGAGAGTAGGCAGTCCAGGGGCAGTCCGGTTCTATACCTGTAGCGGTCTATAAGAAGTGCCAATGGAATAGAAAACGTAACAATCCAAAAGTTTGAGCGTGGGTCGGAACCAGGAGATCAACTCGGGATTTTGTGACAAGATTTCACAAAGGAAAACGGACGTAATCGCAAATAGTAAGAAACACTAATTAACAGTAACAAGCCCTCTGGAAGACAGCAGTTTTAAACCCGTAAAGGGGGCGTGCCTTGTTGTACATCCTTCACGTACGAGACGTGTCAGCTGACGCGGGTTCCGCCGTAGCTTGTACAGGCACCATGGCAACCTGCATCTGCTCCATAAAGGAGCCTGTGAATGGGACGTACTCCGCAGGGAAGTTTTTCTCTGCCGAAGTGAACAACCTAATTTCCAGCTTTTCATAAGAAACGGCTGGTAAATTCTGTACTTTTCAGGGTGCCCTGGCTAGGGGACTCCTTCCAGAGGTCTTCAAGGTCCGGGAGGGGCTCGTGTAGCTCTGTCACCAGGGGTTCCCCTGAGGTGCCCCAAGGGCCTAATGGGCGTACCGGAGTGTTCTCTGAGGGTTCCCGCGGCGGACCTGCGAGTACAGGACATTGTTCCAAGGTTCACTATTTGGGTGCAAAGGTTAGCCCCAGCTCGTCTGTGGCTCTGGATAGCAGGGTTCGCCCTGAGGTCTCCTCTTCTGGAACTTTCTGTACCGAGTCACGGCTCGATGCCCCTTTTCCTTTCCTCAAGGTTCCTCTTGTTGAGGCGAAGGTCTGCACAGACCGATCCGAGAGACCCTCTTTGAATGTCTAGTCGATGAGGTATATTGCTCAACCGTCCCACACTCGGGGTCGTAGTGGTGCCGGTTCTGTTGGGGCAAAGAGGGCGGTCACAGACCATTATTGCGCTACCGGCTCTGCTGAGGTTCCTCTATCAGAGTCTAAGTTTGGGGCTAGTTCTAATGTCCAGTAAACGTCTGAGTCCACCCAGTACCGGCTCTGCAGAGGATCCTTGTAAGTCCCCTGACTCTCCTGAGGAGACAATTGCCTCCTCTCCACATGTAACACAGTTCTCTTCAGGTGTATACAAAATGGCGGCCCAACTTCTGTGGTCCACGGTGGCCATTTTGGATATATCCCTTACACCTACATTCACGTCTGGTGCTGGGAGTATTCCTTCTGGCCTCAGCAGCCTTTTCCACGCCACGTGGACAACAAAAACCTGTTCCACCCTTCTTTTGACTGCCGTGCGTGGGCACCGCTGCCTGATACTGTCTCGCTCCCTCCTGCTTCCGCTCCATTGATCTATGTGGACCCAGCCGGTGGTTGGCCATCCTCTCTTTTGTGGGCGTATGCCCCTTACGAGTGGCCTCTTCCAACTCCCTGAGGATGAGTTTTGGGAAGTTTCAGATGCTCAGGCATTCTGTCCGTATGAAGATGTATTTCAAGCGTCTGTTAAGGGAAATGTACCCTGAATCTCCTGTTCCACCCCCGGCACTGGCCTGATTCAGGTTCGGTGGTGCCACTCCCCCCACTGCTTCCTTCTGGACCTCCTCCATCTCTTCTTCCTCTGCCCCGTTGTCTCTTAGAGAAGACACCAGTGGACAGGGACAATACTTTAAAACCTGAAGGGGTAGGCGTAGGGGACCAGTCTTCTTTTCCCGCTTCGTTGGATGAGCTTCAAGCGGATCAGGACTGTGATGAGCAGCCCCGCTCGGTGAGAGCATTTCATGACTGGGAGGGGCTTGTGTAGCTCTGTTACCAGGGATTCCCCTGAAGTGTCCCAAGGGCCTAATACGCGCACGGGAGTGTTCTATGAGGGTTACTCCAGAGGACCTGCCAAACCTGGGCGCCGTTCCCGAGGTTCACCATTTGGGTGCTAAGGTTCAGCCCAGTTAGTCTGTGGCTCTGGATCCTGGGGTTCGCCCGGAGTTCTGTTTCTGGAGCTTTATACACTGAGCCACGGCTCGAGGCCCCTCTTGAGGGAGCTATTTGTCCAGGGTTAAAACCTGAGGTTCCTCCTCTTGGGGCTAAATTTAGTACCGACAGAGTCGAGGGATCCTCTGGGGGTCCTGTCTGGTGGGTTCGTTCCACAACTTTCCCACGCTATCGGTCGTGATGTTACCGGTTCTGTCGAGGGGGCAAAGAAAGACGGTCAAGCACCACAGGCATTCCAGTACCGGCTCTGCTGAGGTTCCTGCACTGGAGGCTAATTTTGGGACAGTTCTTAAGATGTCCAGTAAACATCCTAGATCTTCCAGCACCGGTTTGGCCATGGATACTTGTTTCAAGACTAAAGTATTACTTGAGTCCCCTTACTCCCCTGAGGAGACAGTTGCCTCACTTTCTCCAATGACGCAGTTCTCCTCAGGGGTTGACAAAATGGCAGCCCATCATTCTTGGTCCACTGCTACCGTTTTGGATAACTCCCTTACACCAACGTTCACAAAGTCTGGTGCGGGGAGATTTTCTTTTGAGGCTGAGCAGCCTTTCCACGCTATTTGGATGACAAAAACCTGTTTATCCGTCCTGGCGATGGCTTCAGCTAAGGCCCTTTATACAAAAGTGGTCAGGGTCCCAGACTCAGTCCTTCTCTGGATTAATGGGGTTTCAGGGTCACTGTGCGCGCCGGGCTGAAGCTCTGGTTGGTGGCCCTGCTGAAAGCAGCAGCGGCACAGTGGTCTGTTTTTCTTTCGGCCGTCAGCCTCCTCTACAGGGACAGGTAGTCTCCCTTCCAACAAATTAGCCAAATTATATTTTTTGTCGGTCGCACGGGACTCTGGGGGGAGGACGAATCTCCTCTCATCTGGAGGCTTGGCAGACCACCACCGAAGACTGGTGGGTTTTGTCCATCGCTCAGGTGGGCTTTCGCTTGCCTTTTCCCCCTTATCCACCCTTAAAACCTCCTTTCCAAAATATCTGGACGCCCTTCTCCAGATTTCAGGTACAGGAACTGCTAGACCTCAGAGCTGTCGAACCTGTTCCCCTCAGGGAGCAAGGGGGGCTATTACTCCTATCTGTTTCAGTGCCCAAACCCAACCGGGCTGGCCTGCGCACTATCCTTGATCTTTTCCAGTTCAATCTATCTCTTTTGAGATGATCACACCCTGCCAAATAAAGTCCTCTCTTCGGAAGGGCGATTGGTTCAGTGTGGTTGGCCTCCAGGATGTGTACATGCACATTCTGATTTGGACCCCTCATGAGAAATATCTGCAGTCCTCCGTGGGAGCAAAACACTTTTAGATTAGAGTACTCCTTTTGGTCTCAGCTCAGCGAGATGCACCAGAGACTCCTCGGTGGGCCCCGCAGCAGTTCTGCCAAAACCGGATCTTCCGAGGTTCTCCGTTTGGGGTTGAGGGTGAGCCCAGTTCTGCTGTGGCTCTGGATACCAGGGTTCTTCCTGAGGCTTCTGCATCTGGAGCCAACTGTACAGAGTCTTGGCTCGAGGCCCCTCTCGAGGTGGCTATATGGACTGGGGTTAAACCGGAGGTTCCCCTTCTTGGGGCTAAATCTGACACCAACAGAATTGAGGGCCCTCATTGAGGGTCTTGGCTGTAAGGTATATCCCTCAGCCTTCCCACACGTACGGGCGTGGTGTTACCAGTTTTGTTTAGTGGGACAAAAGGAGGTGTTGCACACCATAGGCCTTCCTGTACCGGCTCTGCTGAGGATCCTCCACTATAGGCTAATTCTGGGACCGTCTCTAACGTGTCGAGTAAACACCCTAGATCTGCCAGTACCAGCTCTGCTGAGGTTCCTTATTTCAAGGCTAAGATGGCACACAAGGCACTGGACTCTCCTGGGGAGGCTACTGCCTCACTTGCTCCTGTGACGCAGTTCACCCCAGGTGTTAAAATGGTGGCCCAACCATCGCGGTTCATGGCGGCCATTTTGAATACCTCCCTTACAGCCACAGTGTAGTTTGTGTTCGCACGGACAATTCGGTGGCGATACATCAACAAGCTGGCCGCCACCAAGTCTCCTCTCCTTGTAGACCTTGTCATGCAAATTTGGACTGGGCCATCCAGCACATTGTTTGGCTCCAGGCTGTACACATCCTGTGTCACCTCAATGTGGCGGCAGATGTGGCCGCAGATGCACTCAGTCAGCATCTGTTACAAGGGGGAGATGGACAGCAATGTCCTCTCCAACATTTACTCCAGTGTGGGACCTCTTTGCAATTTCTTCAAACAAGAAACTGCCCCTTTGTGTCCAGGGACGGGTTTAGAGCGTCCTCCCTGGGAGACACCCTTGAGATCCCGTGGGACAATATGTAAGGTTATGCTTTCTCCTGATTGCCTCTTATCCATCGGTTGCTCTGTAAGCTCAGGAGCACATTCAACTGCACTCTCCTGTTCAAGGCTTCTTGGTGGCCAGTCGGATTCCGGTTTTCTGAGCTACAGTATCTGTCGGTACCTTCTGATCGGATTGCTGCAGATTCCCGACCTGCTTCACCAGAGCATTTGCCAGTTGCGGCACCCCTCCCCACAATCGTTCAGCTTGGGGGCCTGGGACCTGAGTTCAGATTGTTAACACAGCTCGATCTGTCCGAGGATGATGTGCGCTTTATCCAAGCGGCCAGGAAGCCCTCTACAAGAGCTTAGTACAGGAGCAAATGACTCCGGTTTTGCAATTGGTGTTTAGCTGAACAGCTCAATCCCAGGCAAGCTTTGGTCGATACTGTTCTATCTTTTGTGTCTCATCTGGCCGTTTTTGGCATCCATGTTCTGTTATGCAGAACTTATTTATCTGCTATTGCGGCCTGTCTGTCCAGACAGCTGTTCCTTTTCATTGACTAATCCAGTCATCGATGGCATTTTGCGGGTCTCCATCTCTTCCCAGGGCGTTATGCTATAAGCCATTTAAACCCATGGCCACTATCTATCTTAAGTACCTTTCTTGTAAGGTTGCCTTCTGATCGCAATAACATCGGCAAGTCGAGTAAGTGAGCTTTAAGCACTTTCCGTGAAGCATCCGTTCCTCACTTTCCATGGGGATGAGGTTGTGCTTCGCTCTCATCCTTTCTTCCTGCCTAAGGTGGTTGCTGGTTTTCATTTGAACCTATCTGTCTCCTTTCCTGTCACATTTGGAGACCTGAAGGTGAAACCAGCTTCCAATGCAACGATTTCCTGCTGGATTGCCTCCTGTTTTTCAGTAGCCTAAAGCTAAACCACCGATGAGTATCCATGCACATCTGGTCTATAGCAAAGCGACAGCTGTTGCCTTCCAAAGTATGTCCCTTGGGAGTCCATCGCCAAGGTGGCTTCGTGGGCCTCCCCATCAGCTTTACCTGAGCTCCAAGGCTGGTGGCCAATTTGGCCAGGCTGCTCCTTAAGAACTTATTCCTGTAAAGGTGTTCTTCCATCCACTCGTATTACCTATGGTGTGTGCTTGGGAATCTCCCACAAGTATGGCAGAAAGGGGACGGGACATAGGAGTATAACAAAGTTACTCACCGTAGTGACTACCTTCCTCCTAGTCCTTAGTCCCCTTTCCTCCATACGCCCGCCGTCCCCTCTAATAAGTATCCTCTGTTATTGCTTAAATGATCTCGGACCTGGCGATGGAAAAGGACTGAAGTGCAATGTGTGGGCGGAGCTCAGGAGGGCAGGGTTACAGCCTTGTGCGGTACCCCGTGTAAAAATAAAAGGACGACAATAGTTTTTGACAAAAGTGCTCCAGTCCTGTCCCGAAGGGCGGAATGTCTCACAAGTATGGAGGAAAGGGGCCTAAGGACTAGGAGTAACTTTGTTAATCTCTCACTCCTGTCTCTTCCCGCTTTTTAACATTCAGAGGGCTTGCAAGTTTTAGGTTTTACGTCTCTAAACTCCAGATCACTTCTTTAGTCTCTTCTTGTCTTTTCTATTGCATGTGTCTACGTCTGGGTCTCCCACTGTATCGTCTTGCTTCTCTTCACTCCCATCTATTCCTCCACCTTTCATACCTTCTGTTCTTTCTCCCAGGGACTTGATCACCTTGAGTGGTTGTCTTTCTCTTGCTTCCTTTTTAATTTCATATGTCTTGTCTTTAAATCCCTTCATGGACTACCTCCTCCCTGTCTCTCCTCGCAGGTTTCCTTTTATTCTCCTCCATGGGGTCTTCACTCACAACCCCTCTTTCTACTAACTGGGCCTAGCCTCGCTGTTTCCCCATCTCGTTTCTGTTCTTTTTCCCTCCTGACTCTTAAGCACTGTAACGCTCTCCTTCGGTCTCTTCAATATTTACCCAGTCTCCCTTTTCAAATCCAGACTCAAAGATCGCCACCTTTCTCTCTAATCTTTTGATCTCGATTTTGCTGGACTGTGATTTTGACAGTTTCAAATGTGTCACGTTTAACACCATGTGATGGCACCAAGTCATTGAGCGCTATATAAAATACAAATTAATGCTTAAATAATTCGATTGCTTGTGTAATGCAGTAACCGAATAACAGCATAACTGCAATAGACAGTTGACAAGTAGGGTGAATGGCATTCTCTCTGAGGCAGGGACGTGCCAGTGGTGTTCCTAGTCAAAGTAAAGACTTGGAGGTCGATGACTATGTTCTGCAATTGTTGTTCCGAGTGACATTTTTGTATCATTTTGGTCATCCGGCCTCTAGAGGCCTGCTACTGACTCACTAGCTAGAACTTTTTCGACTTGTCCCCCACCGTGCCATCTAAGTTCATGCGTTGTGGTGGCCTGTTGTCCTGCGTGGTCATATTATTACTCGGCGTTCATTTTACCGTGCTACTTTATCATGGTTGTTTTGCTGCCTGGGTTTCTTTGTTAATGCTCCGGTTTTTATGTTTCTATGTAATAGTCTTCCATCCATTTGTGTGTACCATTTCATTCAAATGTATAAAGGGCTCTGATGTAAAGTGATGTAGAAGTAAAATAACAAAGATGCCAGATCAGTTACCCTGTTGGGCCATGCAGTATTGAAAGAGCATTTAGTGAAACCAACTCCCAGCTACTCCTGCTTTGCTGCTGTTCTAGAGTCAAATGCCTAACACGTTTAAACAAAGATAAAATGATAAAATCAAACCTAATTCCGTGTAGATAGTGTTATCCAGCATTGTTGTCATTTTTTTTTATCATGGCTTAACATGAAACCTACCCAGCGGTTGTTGGACTTCAGGTGAGCAAGCCTTGTGTCACTTTAGGTAAACATGGCCCAGTAGCCCTAGAAAATGTCAGTACGGTGTGGGTCCAGTATAGTTAGGAACATTTAAAAAAAAAAAAAAAAGTTCACCGAGATTGTTCCCACTTTGTCTGGGAATATTCAATATGCATGTGAAGGATGCCAATTCTGGGAAACTGTCTGCATGCATGTGACTGTTTTATTCACATTGTGACTAATTTACTGGTAGTCCTTATTTCCTGTTCTTTGACAGTCCCTCAACCATACTCCCGTCTGATACACTCCATCAGAATCGAGAGAGGAAAAAACGGATGCACACGTTCTCTGGGTGCACAAACTAAAGAATGCTGGTACAGGAGTTATGTGTTTACTTGTTCGTGTCTAAATACAAAGATTTTTTTTATTTTTTTATTTTTTATTTTATTGCATCAATCAGTTTCCAAGAAAACTTTAAATGCAAAACAATTAGCAATGAATTTAAGTTAAAAAACAAGGTACAAGAAATATATATGGGGAGGTAAAGGGATGGTAAAGAGTTCTACGCATCCAACTTAAAGAAAATCTCTTTTACAAAGTTGAGTAGAGCCAAGGTTAGAGATACCTTTCCTCCCCATCTTAAAATATGCCACCTCATCTGGAGGTGTGAGCTCCAAGTTCTCAAAGTGTTTCCCCAGCCATTTTTCTCTGTAGGCTGAAAGAGCAGCACAACTAATTACCAGGTGCTCCAAGGTTTCAACCTCCTGACCCCAACCGCGACAGAGAACAGACCAATCTTCACTCTTTTTAGTTCTCCTTCCAAGTACCTCCCTCGTCGGAAAAAGATTTAGGCGGAATCTTAGAAAAAGCTGTCTTTCCTGGGCGGAAGGACATTTCTCTAGGTATGGAAGCACTGTGCCTGGACTATAATGTTCTTCCTTGCCCACAGAAAGACTGGAAGGCACAAAGCCTGTCCATTGTGGCAATCCTGTCCCAATCTAAGAGTTTTGTCTTTACTCTAGTTGGGTTTTGCATTAGGTTGTCTGAGCTTTGAGCAATCGTGTCTAAGATACCTTTACAAGTTAATTGCCATAGATTTAAGGCTGGAATTGATCCTTCAGACATTGCTTCATTTATAGCCAGAAATCCACTTCCTTCCGGCGGGTCCAGACATTTGCTGTAGAGTGATAGTGATTTCCAAACCATTGCGCTGTAGAGGGAAGTTAGCCCCAGTTCTTTTCTTACACTTTCGATCGGGATAGATGACGGTAGTCTCAAAAGTCGTTTCCAAAAGAGACTTTCCAACAGACGCCGCACCTCTGGAGCGATAAAAAAATTAGCCTCAGCCGCATAAGTCAAGGTAGGAGATACTTTTAATCTATAGAAGTCCATGAGAGGACGAAGTGAAAAGGAGCAGTAACGTCGCTTGAGTAAGAGTGCTTGGGAAGCCAGATTTTTAGTTTTGCTTCTTAACCTTGCAACTCCTTGCTTGTCTCGAATACTATCATTTAAGATGATTCCTAGGTAGACCATTGAAGAGACCACAGGAACGAGTTCTCCTGTTAATTACCATCTAAATTTTTTAGCTCTATTAGATGTTCCTAGGCCCAGAATATTCGATTTTTTTGGGATTTATTTTGAGGCCGTTCTCCTGGACATACTGGTCTAGTGCTTTCAACTGTCTTTGTAGACCTATCGCAGTGTGGTCCAGTAGAAGAAGGTCGTCGGCGAACAGCAGCCTGCCCACTGGAGTCCCCGCAATCTTGGGTGGAAAACGTATACTGGTCCAAAAGCCTCCTGCATGTCTGATATAAATAAACAGAACACAGCAGGAGCCAAACGGCAACCTTGTTTCAACCCGTTGTTAGAGAGTGACATTATTCGAGAGTGTTCCTTTTCTATCCAATCTGATTCGAAGCGTTGTTCCATTATGAAGAGCCTCCAAGGGTTCTCTCAAATTGTTCGGGCAGCCCCACTTCCTCAATTTAGACCACAAGAGGTTGCGGTCAACAGTCAAACGCTTGTTCAAGGTCTATTCATGCGATGTAGATGCTTTTATATTTCTTTTCCTTGATCATACATTTAAGGATGTTTATGAGTAGAATGTTCAAGGAAGTCCCGATACCTTTGCGAAAACCCGACTGCCAAGGGTCTTGATGGAAAGTTAGCCGACTCAATCATTCAGGTGTCTCAGGACCACAGCGGCAAATATTTTCCCCACGACATCCAAGAGGGCGATCGGTCTGTAGTTCGAAGGATCGGCCCGATCGCCCTTCTTGAATATCGGGACGATTATGGACTTGGTCCAAGACTAAGGTATCTTTTGAAGAGATTTTATATTATTGAACAAGGATGACATAAAAAGTGCCCATTTCTCCGGGTCACTCTTAAGGATATCATTTGTTAGACCGTCTGGCCCAGCGGCCCTTGAGGAATCTGAGCTGTTAATAAGGTCTATGATATCCTGTGTTTCAAATTTGAGGTCCCAGGGTTTGTCCGAGGATAGATGGTTTTGTGGTTCGTAGATTTTCCCCGTGGAGTAGAGCTTCAGGAAGTGTTCCTCCCAGATCTTTGCAGGTATTGGGTTACCCGTTTTTGACTCAACGGGCGTGGATAAATCATTTATCAGTTTCCAAATGCCCGCAATGTTTTTACTGGCGACTAGATGTATCATCTTCTGACTATCTTGATGTGCCAACTGATATTTGTGTTAACGGAGCCAATTTCTGTAGGTATTTTTGATTTTTTTTTTTTTATACAGAGATAAGTCGACCGCTGATTGCGAATTTTTAAAACCCCTTCTAGCCCTGTGGACGCTCCTTTTTTTAGCGACAACTTGGTGGTCGTAGATGTGTCTGGTGGTTAGAGAACCACCCTTTGCCAGTTCCTTTGTGTGGAATACATTTAGTGCGTCATTGTAATCAATGAGGTTTGTCAAATGATCTTGGTTGTCCGATGTTAACTTTAAAAGAGTGTCCAATAACACACTTAGATCTTTTTTTAAAATTCTGAGTCGATTACCAGCCGGAACCAATTCCAAATGATGTTCAGGTAAGTGTGTGTCCGGTAGGACATGGTGTCCCTCCCAGTCCTCCCATACAAGCTCCAAGATGTTGTGGTCACTCTGTTCGGTTTGGACCACTGTCAACGATGTAATCTTTGCCGTCAGCTGCTCTGTTGCAAAGAAGTAGTCTAACGTACTCAGTTGATTTGCACGTTTCCAAGTTGGTGCTGCTGGTTGGTCTCCCCGCACACTACCATTGATCATCTGGATGTTTCTGCTTATAAGTTCTTTTTCGATGTCCACCCCTCTTAGCATGTTCTTCATATGCGTCAATAGGAGAGACTCGACTTTGTTCCCCTTTTTATCGAAGCATTCCATGTTGAAATCAACACAGGGTAGGACCTCTAATTTGGGACACTTGATCCTGGCATCGTCTATGGCCTTTAATAGCACGTCTTTGAAGTTATCTTCCAGTCTTTCCAAGGGTCTCCAATATACATTACATATAAGCAGCTTCTGTTCCATTAATTCATTCAAACCCTTGGCAGATGTTTGAAACGTGGTCAGTTGAATCCACGAATTTTGATTTGTGGATGAGATCACCTTTAATCCACTTGTACGATTTATGCCAAGTAAGAGGCCCGAACTCGGTCTCCCTTTGGGGCCCTTCACGGCTGGATTTAAGAAAAGTTCGAACCCATCGAGAAGTGGGAGGTCGCATAACCAAGTTTCTTGTAAACAGAACAGATCGTATTTGGTTAAGTCCACTGCTTGGTTACCTAGTAAGTGTGCGAACCCCCTAGTATTCCAACTCATTATGGTTTTATGCTCTTTTGGAGATGTGATTTCGAGGACTCTAGGGGGATCTGACTGGCATTATGATTTATATGCGAGACACCCCGCAAGCCAACTCCAGTCCTGCCGGCTGCTCCCACGGGTTTCCTCAGCTTTTTCCGAGACGGTACGTGTTGAGGCCCCACGGGCGTCCACTAGTGTTTTTCCCTGTGCCGTTAGCGCTACATGCGCAACTTGGACCTGCTTTTGTTTTGATGTAGTATTTCTAGAACTTCCTACAGCCTGGTCCCTGTCCTTAGTTCCTTCGTAATTAGGACGCTGGACCTCCTCCAACTCTTTAAGCAAGAACCCACAAAGGTTTAATTTAGGGCCAAGATTTAGTAATGCGCATCTGGTCTTCCATTCCCCCATATGCAGGATCACGCTGTCGTAATGCTGATCGTTGTGGAATTCAATCCATTCAATGTCCTTGGATTTTAATTGGTCGGATGAGCATAGGGAATGCAGAAGTCTCATGACATTTGCCCGATTCATGATCAGATTGTCATCGTAGCCCAATATTCTCTCCACTAACAATTTGAAGGGTCCCCTAGTGGTATTTGTCTCGGATCTTTTATCAACATTTTCATTTTTGGGCTCCGATGATTTCTCAGTGATCGGATTTTCTGCCCAAGTCACTGTTCTTCTTATACTTTTTAGCAACACACTTTGCGGACTGCTGCTTTTTCCTGTGTCCTTGTTCTTCAGTACCAATGAGTTTCTCCTGTTTTCCAGTGTTTCGAAGGCCCGGTTTCTAGTAGGGCCCCCATCCACCCTGTCCTGGACCCTGGAGTGGTCCGGGATTTCTGTTTGGTTGTGAACTCTAGATTTCCACAACACTTTCTTGTTTGTCCCCGCTCCTGGTGCCTTCAGGTTGGCTCTTGGCGGAGTAGTATGTGCAGCCAGAACAACACTACAATCTTTGAGCTTTTGTTTGGGTACTTCCCAATTGTGATCGAATTCATTAGGCTTGATGTTTTCTATCAAGTCGTCTTCTTCAGCAGAACTTGTGTTTTCAGAGGAGGTAGTTTCCACTTCCTCAGAACAGGAATCTCATTATCTGAGTTGCCCTTAGTTCCATCTGGTAAGTCCTTTATTGTTATCACACCACCTGAGTTCTTGAAGTATCTTTGGTGAATTGACGATTTTTCTGGTCAAACCAAATTTCTGGGTAGAGCGAGTCTGAACGCTGCTCTAGTGCGTGTGCAAGCTTTCCGTGAATTAAGGGTCTCAGAGGGCAAGGATTTACTTTGTTTCTGCACAGGGATGGATTTACCGTAGTTTTTTCCTCCTTTTTTGTTGACTTCTAGTTTTTCACCCTCCTGCGGGGCCTGACTCTTCTTAGGTTTTTTAAACGGGTCATAAAATGTAACTGTTGAATTTGCCACACACATTCCTGAAGACACAGTACTAGAGGGGGGCGAGATTGAACTTTTGTCTTTGATAGAACTGCCACCAGCCATCACCGGATTTTGGTCGGTATTAGTTGTTTTATCCATGTGGCTTAACGGAGTGTGTATTTGATCTGGCCCCTTGCTGATAAGAACTGATCCTGGGACCATTGGATTGGTCAAGCTTACCGAAGCAACGGGAGCACTCCCTACTCCCGCCGCTGCGGGGCTGAGCTTCTCAGACCTTCTTGTTTCTTTTTCTTTTATAATTGGCTCAATGATACTCTTTAAAATTTGAACAGTCTGGTCAGCGTTGTTGTCCAAATTGGACTGTATAGCGGAAATGAACCCTTCTACGAAGATCATTTTAGAATATAACATTGCTATAGTAGTAGTGTGATCCCGGAGCTGTTCATTTTGTGATTCTATCAATTTCATAAAGGGAGCCATGACAAGGGTGAAAGCTGTGATCATTTCGGGGTCAATTTGTGGGTCCTTTCTAGGTGGTTCTTCCACCTGAGTTGTTGCCAGCACCGTCAAAAGGTCTTTATCCGTATGAGAGGGTTGCCGTCTGAATCTTTTACTCTGAAAAGGAGCCTTCTGTGGAAAGACCCCTTTGTGAGGTCTTGGAGAGAGGCCCCTATTGCTTGAATTAATAGGTAAAGTGGATTTTCTTCCCTTTTTGGTGTTAGATCGCCCTAAACTCCTGAAACAAGCCACCTGTGTTCCCTTTGTTTAGAGGGTGGCCGCATCGTTGCCGGATCAAAACCACCCGGCTGAGAATAGTCCTTGTGAGAGCCTAGTTCATTGATTGTAACCAATACAAAGATTATAAAATATGGAAACTTTTTATGAAATCAAAATATTTGGTATATTAGCCAGCTTTTAAAAAAAAATATTTTATATAGCATTAATGCAGTCTTCTTGTCTATTGCAAAGCCCTCTGTATATACAAGCAGATTCTTTTGTTTTGTTAAGGTGCCTTCTACAGCTGTAGGAAATGTGAACACGAGCAGCCGTTAACTGGGTGATACTGGAGACCGGCTTGCCTTCTGTGGTATCTTTGTCGTTGTTGAAACTAGGCTTATTTAAAGTCTGTGCTTGGCTCTGCTAGAAATCCTCTACAAATACAGCCCCTTCCCATCCTCCTTCCTTATGGTGCATTTAAACGCTTGGGTAAAAAGTTGACATTTTCGTGTCAATGTACCCAAGGTGCAAAGTGAAATATCTTTCCGGACAAGAAAGCTGTGTAAACCCTGCCCTTTTGGGATAAAGGACTAATGTGAGGATGGGTTTTGGGAACCACAAGTTAGAATTCTGGAAGTGATCACTCCCTAGTTCAGTCAAAAACCCAGTTCCACAATGAGTTCCCCTGTGTTTGCAGCGGGGTGACTGAATCTGCATGCAGCTCTGAGGGGAAAAGGACTGGACCAAAATGAAGAGATTCGTAATCAAATATAATTTTTAGAACGGTACATAGCCTCTACTGTCACCAGGCTTAACTCACAAGTCAGTTCCCTATTTTCTTAACCCTCTTTTCTGATGTGCTGACAGTAAACTGAAATTCTTAAGTGCTCCAACACTGCCATGCCACTGGCAATGCTCATGTTATGTAATTTTACCTGGTGGTGATAAACTATTGCAAACCTTTGGCATTGGGTGTTCAGTTGTAGTTGCATCACTATACAGACATGCACACACTAGTGTATCTAGCTATGCAGATAACTGGCCTTGTCCTACCTTCCACTTCCTCTCCCTAAAAATCTCAAAATACTCCCATAAGATAGGGAGTAAACATTTGCAAATCTTATCTGTTGTGTATCAAATTAAAACCCATTGATTCTCGGCTTCAGACTGATGCAACCTGGATAACCGCAATTCGTCACTGTACTGCTAGTAACAATCACCAAGTGATGTGTTGGAAGGTGCTGGATGAGCAGTGTTTATATTTGTATTTTGTATATTTGTAAAACACACCTAGCCCTGAGGCATCTGGGCGCATTTCCTAATGTTACACAGTTACATATATACACTAGTGATGCATAAATACATTACTTACAGATTACAAAGGATAATCATTGGACATTGAACATATGAATATTAGACATATTTACATGGTTACAAGCGGGTGCTCGCATATAGCAAGCAGGAGGCGTGGGAGTAGCGTCTAGGAAGGGAGAGCTAGTGTTCTTGCGCAATGAGCCAGATTTTGACTTTGCTTCTAAAGGAGTGGTAGGATGGTTCAGATCTGAGTGAGATGGGTAGTGTATTCCAGTTTTGCGGCAAGCACAGGGAATCTGTTGTCCCTTCCTTCTGTAGCTTAAACCTCAGGATCTTGCGGCAGTGTGCTTGTGCAGCTCTAACAGGACGGTCAGAGGTGCTGCGTGAGAATAGATTGGACAGGTATCTCAGTGCAATGTTTGCCAGGCACTTAAGTGTGAGTGACCGTGATTTAAAGGCAATTTTTTGGTTGACCGATAGCCAGTTTAGGCTGCATCTGATTTCCGAGATATGATGGGCTCTAGGGATTTTCATCGTTGCCCTGATGGTGTTTTGTACTACTTGTAATTTGTTTGTATTCCATCGGCTACTCCCTAGATAGAGCGCATTGCAGTAGTCTAGTTTAGACTGGACTAGTGCTCTGGCGGTGCAATTGTTAGTGGTTAAAAAGGGTTGGCATGCAGTGATTAGTTTTCACATGTAGGCCGCTGAGGAGGTTATTGCCTTAGTTTGTCTGGTTAATGTTAGAGTAGAGTTGAAGTAGATACCAAGAGTTTTCACGTCCTAAGAGACCTTGATGGGCTTGCCATCTATGATGGATTCGAAGTTGGCATCTAACTTATTGAGTCTGTGTTGTGATCCAAGGAGGAGTAGCTCTGTCTTATCTTCAAACAGAGCCCATGTTGCGCTATCCAGGCCTGGATGACCAGGTAAATGTCAATGACTGCTTTTGAAATCTGCTTTGTGGTCGCCGGTGATGGGGATGAATATTTGGGTGTCTTCTGCATAATTTGTCTAGGTGACACCTAAATGATCAAGGTTATCGAATAGGGGCTTTTTGTTTTTTCGTAAACACATTGTAAGGAATTGGGAACACACATGAGCCTTGGGGGACTTTGTACATGACTGGTGCAGGTTCGGTGGAGGCTGACTGAGAGAAGATCCTCATTGATCTGTTCTCAAGAAATGATTGTATTCAAGTAGTAGCTTTGTCTGAAACGTGTGCGGTGGAGAGAAGATGGTTACATAGGACTTGGTGATTTACCAAGTCAAATGCTGACAGCTAATCAAACAATAGGAGGAGGGCCAGTTGGCCATTGTTTTTTAGTTCTTCTATTTGTGTTTTCAGGTCAATAAAGACCGTCTATCCCGTGCCTTGGTCTGAAGCCTGATTGCCTGAGGCCAAGGAGGTTGGTTGTTTCTAAGTGCTCCTGAATCTACAAGTAGGCTGCTCTATCCAGGATTTGAAGAAGAAATGGGGCCGTGGTGATGGGTCTATAATTGATGGGGTTACTAGGGTCTAATGATGGTTTAAGTAATGGGAGAACCCAGGCATATTTCAGGTTGTTGGAGACAATGTTTATATTAAATGAGGCGTTGATTATGGAGGTGATGAATGGAGCTAGTTTTTTCGTTACCTCCTTGATGATGGGGGCTGGGCAAGTGTCTCCCTGACAATTAAATGGTTTCAGTTTATGGATTGTTTTCTACATCTTTGGTAGAGAGTGGGGAGAAGTTGAATAGCTTGCGGGTATTCTGATCTGAGGCTAGAGGGGTGATTTGTGGTGTGGCGAGTGAGAGGCTAATTTTTTTGGGTTAGATTTTTCTTGGAGAATGGTGATTTTATCTAGAAGTGCTTTTTGAATGTTGGAGCACTGCATGATGTCTTTGACACTGGTGTCGCGGGAAGGTGCCGGCGATTCTAGTTCTCAAAGTATACTGAAGAGTTCTTTAGTACTTGATTTGGCTTGGATGATACGGTTGTTGTATGTGTCTTTTCTGGCCTGTATGATCACCTCTTTGTAATTGAGGGATGCTATCGGAAGTTTGGCCTTATTAGTTGCTATGTGGAGGCTCTTCCAAAGGGCCTCTGCATTTCTTTTGTTCTTGCGCAATTTATTTAGATTCATAAAGCGCACAATGGCCCTAGGGCATCATGGCGCTGTTACAGAGCATTCACTTAAGTACAACTTGCAGCAAACTCATTGGGAGCAATATTGAGGGAGTTCAACAGGAATACGGTACAAGTGTTCCATGGTTTCAGGGGAACAACATTCCGGTACAGTCTAGTTGAATACATTGGTTTTTAGCCCCTTTATGAATGCCATGAGTTTTCTTTTGAGTATGAGTGGAAGGGCGTCCCAAGCTTTTGGAGCGAACACTTCGAAGCTGGTGCCGCCGGCTTTGGTCCTGTTGAACGCAGGGACTGAGAGTAGGTGAGTATTGGTCTCCTTTTGGTCTGTGGGAGGGCAGCAGATGTGTTCGTTCCACTAGGTAAGAGGGGGCAGACAGCGAGAGGCATCTGTGTGTGATGGTGAGAGCCTTGAACAGTATGCGCTCTTTGATCGGGAGCCAGTGGGCATCTTTTCTGGCCTGGGAGATGTGCTATCTCCTAGGGTTACTTAGCGCCGCTCTAAGAGCATTATTTTGCGTGATTTGCAATTTGTTAATGTTCTTGGTAGATGTACCTAGGAGTAGGACGTTGCAGTAATCAAGCTTCACGCCAATGGTGGCTCTTGCTATGTTAAGGCAGTTTTTTGGCGATAAATGAGGTTTCACTGCATTCATGATTTTTGTTGTGAGAGCAGCAGATGAGATGTCGTTGCCTTGTCTTTCCATTAATGAGGTAGAGTCCAAGTATACACCCAGGTTTTTCAATGCAGCACAGACTGTGATAACCGTGTTCTCAATGATAGAGCTGTATGTTGTCTAGTGTATTCAGGGACTCTTTGGTGCCTACTAATAGAAATTCTGTTTTTTCCCCTTTGCGACCTAGGCCATTAGCTGCCATCCAGGCCTGGATGAGGGCATATGTCTTCTGGAGAATGTGTCTTGTTCATAGTCACCTGATAGCGGGAGAAGAATTTGTGTATCGTCAGCGTAGTTGGTAAAAGCTATGCCAAGCTTTTCTAGGTCGTTAAACAGAGGTAGATTGAAGATATTATAGAGAGCAGGGGATGTGCAGGATGCTTGTGGGACTCGACACCTGATGGGGGATGGAGTGGCTGATGCCTGATCAGAGAAGACACTCATGGCTCGGCCCTCCAAGAAGGACGTAATCCAGGTAGTGGCTTCTTGGGAGAAATGTGCATTGTCCGACAGGTGTTTGCACAAGATCTTGTGGTCGACCAGGTTAAAGGCAGCCGAGAGGTTGAGGAGTAGGAGAGGATTTGCCCTTGTCCATGGATTCAAGTGCCTGATTCTTAAGATCAAGCAGAGCTGATTCTGTGCCGTGACATGGACGAAAGCCCGATTGTCTTTTACCGAGAATATCGTGTGCTTCCTGGTATGACTGGATCTGCAGGTATGCCGCCTTGTCAAGAATTTTCATCAAGAACGGAACAGTAGTGATGGGTCGGTAGCTGTTGCCGGAGTCTGGGTCAAGGGTAGGTTTTATTATTTTTGTTTGTTTTTTTTTTTTTTTTTTTTTAGTATTTAGCAACGGCCGAACCCAGGCTTTCTTAAGGGAAGGTGGGACGATACCGGTAGCGAAGGAAGCATTAATAAAGGTGGTGACAAAAGGGGCCAGTGCCGCTGCAGTCTTTAACTAAGCTGGCTGGGCAGATGTCACCCTTACAGAGTGATGGTTTAATGTGCTTCATGATCAGTAGGACTTCAGGTATGGTTACTTCCCTGAAGCCAACAGGTTTTGGTTTGATTGTGCCACGTAAGCCAACTGAGGGTGGCCTAGTGGCAGAGGGCTTTGATTTAGGTGACGCAACCTTGGGCAGGTTGTTAAATTGTGTCTTGATTTTTTTTTTTCCTGAAATTGTTCTAATTTTGTCTAACACTTTATGTTATTACACCATGTTTCATCTTTCTCTGTTGGTTGTGTGGAGGTCGGGGGGAGGGGTGAGCAATTCATTGAAGATAGCAAACCACTCTTTTGACTGGGATTTGGCTTTCTCAATTCTAATGCTGTAGGCATATGCTTTGGCTGTAGTGATAGCCTTTTTGTATTGTTTAGCAATTGCCAGGTAGGTGTCTCGTGTAGACACGGAGAGACTTGATTGCCATATGGGCAGTGCTACCTGTTTGGCGGCTCGTATATCTAAGAGTTCTTGGGTGAACCATGAGTTAACATGCAAGTTGTTTTTTTTGCTCTTTTTTCTTTTTTCTTTTTCTTTTTCAAGTGGGGCCACAGCGTCTACTGCCTCTTTGAGTGGCATTGTAGAGCTATACTAGTTCACTAGGGTTTTTTTTTTTTAGGTTGGGTGTGCTAGGACTGAGGCTTCAAGGAGAGGCAGAATTTTGTCTTTGGAGTGTAGTTTGTTTGACCTGGCCATAGCAGCGGGCACAGTTTACCTCTAATTTTAGAGGCTATAAGCAAGTGTAGTAAGTGGTGGTCGGTCTAGGGACGTGGAGTGTTAGAGCTGATGTCAGCATAACAATTGTGATCAGCTATCCAATCCAGTATGCAACCTTTGGTGTGAGTCGGATTGTTGACTAGTTGGATGAAGCCTAGTTCGAGGAGGGCTTTAGCGAGGGCTTTGCCTTTCTTGTCTTTCAGATCTCTGAAGCCGAGATTTAGGTCTCCTAGGAGGATGGCTCTTGTATTGGTTTTTAGGTTGTCAGCCAGGAGGTGTGTAATGTTGGCTTGGAAATTCGAGAGGGGGGGCCTGGAGGGCGGTAGACTACATGTAGTGTTATAGTGTCATTTGGTGAGAAGGCTATTTTCACTGATAGGGCATCAAAATTGTCTACATTAGCATATTTTATTTGTCTGGAATTGAGGGATTCCTTGAGAATAAGGGCAACGCCTCCTCCTTTGTTGGAGATTCTATATTGGTGGAAGAATATGTAGCCTGGTGGTAGGGTTTGGCAAATGGCTGGTCCGGAGGCTTTGTGTAGCCAGGTCTCTGATGGCGAAGACGTCTAGAACTAAGTCCATGATGAGGTCATGAATCTCTGTGGCATTGGCTGCCATGGATCGTGCATTGATGAGTGCACATTGGATTTGGGTAGTCAGGTTCTGTACTAGATTTTTTTAGTGGGGATGTTTTTATTGGCGGTAGCGCCTAGGGTTTTTGCATAGGGGGGTGGTGGAAGGTTGAAGGCGAGGGTGAGGTTGCTTTCCTAGGTACTTTTTCTCCAGCATGGGGTCTGGCATGGATTCACATGCTCATGAATATTCCCTGTCGTCAGGCTGGGAATCCTCGGTAAAGAAAAAATCAGTATCAGTTTCGTTTCTGATCTGTCTTTCTTAGTAGTAACCAATCACTGATCTTTGGGTCATACTGCCCTGAGCCAATGACTGCCCTCTCCCTAAGACCCGCCTCTGGCAGCCATCCTCAGATTTTTACCGCACGGTCAAGTGTTGGGAGTCCTCGTGTTTAGCTCTCAAGTTTTTTTTAACTGTGTTTTCACGTTTTTTCAGGAGAATTTCTCATTTATTCGGTTTAATCGTGCCTCAAGCTCCACCGTTTCTACTTCCGATAACGGGGACCCGTTTCGGAATTCTTCTACGCCCCTCAAGGGTGAAGTTTTTGTCGAGTTCACACTTCTCGGAGGATTCCGGAAGATCTGCGGCCTACCTCAACGACATGGCCCAGGACAAAGGGAGCTCGACGCCCGGATCCAAGCTGTTCAGGAACAGCCCTGGATGCGGATTATATAACGCTTTCAAGGAGGACGAGCATTCGCGATGTGTCTACTGCCTCCATGGGGACAAGACGCACGTGGAGAAGGACTGTGCGTTCTGCAAGAACCTTTCTGAACGGACCAAACAAGATCGTCGTTCCCGCCTCGCCACTTGGCTGGAGAAGGGCACAGCAAGTGAGAAGGCGAAGTCTGAGCGGGCTTCTAAGTCCTTTGAGGGCGCCCCGGCGACGGGGGCCCAACAGAAGGCCAAGCGCCGCAAGTCGGCGGGCTCCGGGAGCGCCGAAAGGTCGGGCTCTTTGGTTGCCAAGCAGGGCACTACTTCCCCGGCACGTTTGACCAGGAGCCAGCGCTCTGGGTCGGGGAAGAGGAAGTCCGAGAACCCGGGTAGGCCGCTGGAGTGGACCCAGTCGATCTCGAAGGGGGAGCGAGGCGTTGACCCTCCCCCCAAGGCGAAGGCCCAGGACGCACCTAAGGTGGTGAGGGCCTTGATCCACCGGGCTAAGGCCTCTACCGAAGTGGTCTCTGCGACCCTGGCGGAGCCGGCTGAGACTACGCCAATGGAAACGGCCTCTGGGCCCAGAGTATCCCTGCCGCCGCGGAGGGAATCCTCTTTCCAGCCCATCACTAAGACCCCCGTGAAGCCCCCGGCTGAAAAAGAGGGGGGGCAGTGGCCGTTACAGACTCAATCAGCCTCTGAGGAGGAACTGGTGGAGACCGAGAGGGGCCTCAACGAAAGGTCCATAGGCCTCAATGAAAGGTCCATAGGCCTCAACGAAAGGTCCATAGGCCTCAACGAGAGGTCCATAGGCCTCAACGAGAGGTCCATAGGCCTCAACGAGAGGTTCGAGAAGGTTCGATCCCAGGGGACGGTCCCTGCTGATGTGATCGAGGATAGCGACTAGGACGACGAACAGGGCCCACTGGAGCGGCCATCCCCTCTGTCGCAGCCATTTCCCGAGCCCCAGGATAGCTCGGCGGCCATTTTGTTGGCAATCCAATCCTTATGTACCGATATAAGGACGAGATTACCACGCACCCAGACGGAAGAGCCAGAACCAGGCCCTTCGGGAAGCCCTCCGAACAAGCGGAGGAGAGTCCACCCCGCTCCGCCCTCCGTGCCTGCGAGACCGGTGGACCCCTCATCCCCCTCGCCGGGAGAGGATACGGCGACAGATACGGGGACGGACGATGACGGCGGCGATGACACAGCAGACATCCCGTCGTCATCCCCCCCCCCCCCCCGCGGGCGTCCCCAGCCGACGAGGTTAGCTCTTTCCACGCCATAACCAGGGCATCTGAGCTCTTCCAGCTCTGCCCTGGAGAACAGAAAAAGGAGGGGTTTCTGTACCAACGACAAGAGGCTAAGAGAAAGACGGTCCTCGCGGTGCCTTTACTCGACGACATCTGGGACGAGGGGCTTGCTGTCCTCGAGAACCCTGCCACGACACCCGCCAAGAGGGACAGGTACGAGAAGAAGTACCGAGTTCCCGATGCCGCCCCCTTGTGCCTCAGGGCCCAGCCCACGCCGGACTCGGTCGTCTCGGCAGCGGCTAAGGAGAAGGCAGCGGGCGCGGCGGCCTCAACTTCCACTTCCCCGCCGGACAGCGAGGGTAAGAAGTTGGACTCTATGGGACGACGAGTCATCTCGTCGGCGGCGATGACGATTAAGGAGGCCAATGCCTTAGCGATCGTGGCCCGCTACGACGGGGAGCTCTGGTTCAAGATAGCTCCCCTGCTAGATTTCCTGCCTGATGACAAAAGGGCGGAGGCCCTAGAAATTCTGCAGGAGGGCGAGGCGGCGTCGGATCACGCCACTACGGTGGCAACGGACATTGCCGATACTGGATTTCGCCAACTGGGCAATGGAGTTTGCCTCTGACGAGGATGGCTCAAGGCGACCGACTTTCTCCAGGACGTCCAGACCAGAGTGTTGAACATGCCGTTCGACGGCAACAACCTCTTTGGTAAGGCGGTGGATGAGTCTCTACAGGCCATCAAGACCGACTCGGAGACGGCCCGGGCCCTTGGGGTGCTTCAGTAGCGACGGCCCTTTCGGCGCTCTGGAGGCAGACGGGGGTGCCTCCAAAGGATCCAGCGGTGGCTCCTCCACCTACCGCCAGGCGGCCCGCTCGTCTTCCCAGGAGGCCTACAGAGGTCGTGGCAAGCAAGGGGGTTCCCGCCGTCGTCGCCAAGGCGGCAAGGCCGCTTCCAAGCAAGACTGACCCGGCCGGGTGGTCGGGCCCCCACCGAAGCACCCCAGTGGGAGGCCGACTGACGAAGTTCGTCAGGGTGTGGGAGTCCATCTCCACCGATCTTTGGGTGTTGAACACCCTGGCCAATGGGCACTCGCTGGAATTCCTAAAGAAGTGCCCTCGCATTCCTCCAGTGGCCAGGAAGGAGAATCACGTCCCTCAACTGCTGTTGGAGGTAAAGGCGATGCTCAAGAAAGGTGCCATCGATCTCGTCCCCAGGAGGCTCCGGGGATCCGGAGTATACTTGAGGTACTTCCTCGTCAGGAAGAAGACAGGCGGTTGGCGCCCCATCCTAGACCTGCGTCGGTTAAACAAACACATCAAGGCGCAGAAATTCAGGGTGGTCACCCTCCAGCACGTACTGGGGCAGCTGGAGGAAGGTGACTTCCTATCGTCGCTGGACCTAGAGGATGCTTACTTTCACATCCCCATTCTAAAATTGCACAGGCAGTTCCTTAGGTTTTTGTTTCAAGGTCGCCACTACCAATTTAGAGCCCTACCGTTCGGATTAAAGTCGGCACCCAGGGTTTTCACCAAGTGCCTGGCACCAGTGGCGGCGCGGCTGCGCCTGCAGGGGATCATGTCTACCCCTACCTGGACGACTGGCTAATCCGGGCAAGGTCAAAGGAACTTGCCGTCGATCATAAGGCGAGGACCGTCCGGTTGCTCACGGAGCTGGGGTTCTCCATCAACTACCCCAAATCCCACCTGGTTCCGTCAAAAGTAGCACTGTTTTTGGGGGCGAAGCTCGATACAGTGGAGCAATTGGCCTCCCCTTCAGAGGAGAGGACCAAAACCATCCTGGGCAAGGTACGGCGACTGTTAGCCATGGACGTGGCCAGGGTGAGGTCCATCAAGTCCCTTCTCGGGATGATGTCCTCATGCATCTACCTTGTGCCCCTTTGCAGACTTCGGATGCGTCCGCTACAGGAGTTTCTCGACGCCTGCTGGTTTCAGGCAGGGGGCTGTTTCGAGGACAGGATCCCCCTCGACAAGGAGTTCCGTCGGGCGATCCTATGGTGGGGCACCCGGGCTCAACTCACGACGGGCACGGACTTTCAAACCCCGGCGTTTCAGGAGACTGTGACTACGGACGCCCCTCTGGAGGGTTGGGGGGGGCCCACACCGGAGATCTCCACGCAAGAGGCCTTTGGCTCCCGGAGGAGAGGGCTCTTCACATCAACATCTTGGAGCTCCGTGCAGTGTTCTGGGCGCTCAAGTCGTTCCTCCCGTCCCTCAAGGACAAAGTGGTGAGGATCTTCACCGACAACACCACCACGATGTTCTACATACAGAAGCAGGGGGGCACCAGATCCCCAGCCCTATCCATGGAGGCCCAGGATCTGTGGCACTGGGCCGTCGCCCAGGGGATGTTTCTGGTTCCCTTCCACCTGGCAGGAATAAAAAAAAAAAACATCGCCGACTCACTCAGCAGGGAGCTGCGCTCATGCCACGATTGGGAACTGCTGTGTACAAAGAGGGGGGGGTTTGTCCCGACTGGAGAAGTCTAAGCTAGCTGCAGTTTATTTATTGCAGTGTAAGTTTAGAGACAGTACATTAGTTTATAAAAGAACAGCCTTTATTAAGTGGCTGTCCTTATTTCTTTAAACATTTTATGAAGGAATTGTAAGTATCATACAAAAGGGTGCACATATTTCACCCAAATCACACAAAATACAAAACAGTATAGGTGCAAAGCATGAAACAAAAAATAGTCAGTTCATACAAGCATGTGCTGTGTTAACATTGATCCAAAACAAGACAGTAGTATAAAGGCATCATGTTGCCACTAATACACTCTGTTTTTATGTTTTTCTGATTGTAAGACGGTTTTACCCAATGGGTTAATACCAGGTTTACCCAATGCAACATGTAACTGGTGTAACCTTAATAATCCTCAAAAGGTATAAAGACCTTGGAAGGGTCTATCATAGCCAGGCTAAAGGGTGACCAAAAAGGTAGTTGTGTGCTGCAAACTCATCTCAGAACAGGTTATCATGCCATGTTCTTTCTGGAGAGGAGCGCCTGCTACCTTCTTTGAAATATTAGCTCATGTTAGTACTAGCCCACAATAATTGATTGCCTTAGCTCATGTTAATACTAGCCCACAGTAATTAACTAGCACTGCTTTAGTCTATACTAGCATTAGTCCATTGTAATTGATTAACAATGTCTCAGCCCCATCTCAGTAGCACCTACACTGCGACATGTCGCCTATACTGCCTAGCTCTCATGCCATACCACCCACACCCTTCCTTCCTGCACTTCTTACAGGCACACCATACCCACATACTGCGAGTGCCACATCGGCTCCCATCTCCGCACCTAGCCGCTCCATTATGCCCAAGCCACCACTGGAAATACACACCCTTACATACCCCCTACCCCTCCACCTGAAAAACCATAGGCTAGGTACCCGTTCTGCTTACATTCCAGCCTCTCAGGAAGGAACAAGTTACTTACATGTAACTGTTGTTCTCCAGCATGGGTCTGGCATGGATTCACATGCTCAGGAATATTCCCCGTCGTCGGGCTGGGAATCCACAGTAAAGAAAAAAATCAGTATCAGTTTTGTTTCTGATCTGTCTTTCTTAGTAGTAACCAATCACTGATCTCTGGGTCATACTGCCCCCAGCCAATGACTGCCCTCTTCCTAAGCCCCGCCTCTGGCAGCCATCCTCAGATTTTTTAGCACGCCAAGTGGCAGTATGACCAAGTGAAGAGCCGCAGAGGGGTAGGCGGGAGGGTTCGCATGTGAATTCATGCCAGACCCATGCTGGAGAACAACAGTTACAGGTAAGTAACTTGTTCCTTCTCCAGCATGGGGTCTGGCATGGATTCACATGCTCATGAATAAAGGAATACATAGCAGTATACACATGCACAACCACGGGAGGTGGCAACAGGCTCAACATTAAGCAATACAACAACTCAACATTAAGCATCTCTTACCTCCTCACCAGGCTCACCTTAAGCGAACAGGTTGCGCAGCACTGCTTGCCCGACCCTGGACTCCCGATCGACGCAGTAGAATCTTGTGAAGGTGTGCGTCGACCTCCACGTAGCAGCCCCGCAGATGTCCATCAGGGGCACACCAGACAGGAACGCCGTGGTAGCAGCGATCGCTCTGGTCGAATGGGCTCTCGGACGGCCGGGCAGCGGTCGGTTTGCCAACCGGTGACAATGCATGATGCAGCCGGAGAGCTATCTGGAAATGGAAGTCTTCGAGAGAGCCTTCCCTTGATTCACAGACCCAAAGTTTACGAATAGCTGTGACGTCTTCCGAAAACTCTTCGTGCGGTCCACTTAGAACTTCAGCGCTCTAGCTACATCCAGCGAGTGCAAAGTCCTCTCGGCCGGCGTCGAAGGCGACGGGAAGAAAACTGGTAGCACCAAGGGCTCGTTGAGGTGGAAGTCCGACGGCACCTTGGGCATGAAGGAGGGGTGCGTCCTAAGCACTACCCTTGTGTCATGAAAAGTCAAGTATGGAGCATTGCAAGATAGGGCCTGAATCTCTCCCACTCGTCGTGCAGAGGTGATGGCCACGAGGAACGCTGTCTTCCATGACAGGAACTTCAAAGGCGCCGAATGCATAGGCTCGAATGGGGTTCCCATGAGCCGAGCCTGGTCAGCACCACATTAAGTTCCCACGCCGGGGCAGGGGCCTTCACCGGCGGGAATGATCGGAATAGTCCCTTCATAAATTCTTTTACCAGGTGATGAGCCCACAAGGACGCCCGTCCCGTAGTCCTGGTATATCGGGAGATGGCAGCCCGTTTCATTTTTATGGAGGCGTGAGCCAGTCCAGCTTTGGCCTGCGACAGTAAGTATGGCAGCTCTTGAGGGGCCGTAATCCGCAGAGGGTTAATCTTCTGTGCACGGCACCAGACAGAGAACCTCTTCCATTTATGACTAACACTTGAGAGTTGAGGACGCCCTGGCTTTTGCAAGAACCTCTCTGCAATCAGCCGGGATATCGTACCCTCCGAACTCTAGTGCTGCAGGAGCCAGGCCTGCAAGTTCAGCGACTGTGGGTCGTGGTGTAGAATGGCGAGAAGATCCGCGTCCGCCGGCAGCCTGACTGGCGGGGACGTTGAAAAGTCCAGAAGGTCCGGGAACCAGACCTGCCTCGGCCACGCCGGTGCGACGAGGATCATCCTGCACCTGGACTTCTTGAGGCGAAGCAGCAATGGCAATGGAGGGAACGCGTATAGAAACAGGCCGTCCCAAGGGAACGAGAAAGCATCACCCATGCTCCTCGGCTGTGGGAACCTGCTGGCGAACCTCTGGCACTTGGAGTTCGTCGCCGTCGCGAACAGGTTGATCTGGGGTTTGCCCCATCGTTGGAAGAGTCGATCCACTTGATCCTGGCGCAGTTCCCAATCGTATATACGGGAGGGAGAGCCCAAACCAGACTCGGGACCGAGGGCTAGTAACAAATGTGTACAAAGAGGGGGGTTTGTCCTGACTGGAGAAGTCTAAGCTAGCTGCAGTTTATTTATTGCAGTGTAAGTTTAGAGACAGTATACTATCTTTAGGTGTCACAATTTATATAGCACTATACCTTTCACAGATGGGAAATATCCATTTGCATATCAGTCTTTGTCCCGCCCACATGCGCAGTGCAGCACCGAAATGCTATGGCAATTCCTCTCTGAACAAGAGTACCAACAGCAATAGTGCTTAGTGGCACAGCTTCACCTCACTGATGAGGCCCAACAAGGCTGAAACACATGTATGGGGTTGCTGTCGGTACTCTTGTTCAGAGAGGAATTGCCGTAGCATTTTGGTGCTGGACTGCCCATGTGGGCGTGACAAAGACTGATAGGCAAATGGATATTTCCCATCTGTGAAAGGTACAGTGAGCAAAACGCAGATGGCTGCGAACTCTCAATGTGGTTAACAACCACTGAACAGGTTATCATGCCTTGTTCTTCCGAGAGAGGGGCGCCTGCTACCTTTGTTGAATTCTAACATGAGCTAAGGCAATCAATTACAGAGGGCTGATGCTAAGCAAAAACGGAGGCAGTGAGAAAACGAATACAATACTGTCCACAGATGCACAGCACATGTGATGCAAGTATCAATGTGGAAGGTGCTGCAACTGGTACAGTGAGTAAAATATTTAAGGAACTGGCAGAGAGCCGTAGTTGGTATAGATGGTTCCGCATGTGATCCAGTGCTCATGTGGTCGGGCGCAACGGGTTCAGTACCGGTTGCTAGGTGGGTAAAGTTACAGGAAGCACAGGTGGATAGCAGTGCTGCTGTGAAGGTGTCTTAAAAGACTTGGATCAGGCAAAGTGGGGCAGGCGAGGTAGGCAACAAAGAATAGGGGCTCAGGCACTGTGGATGTGTAATGCTTTGATGTGCGACGTAAACCAAGAGATAAGGTGCACACAAGGTTTCACTTGCATAGTTTAGCTGGGGCGATAGTATTGATAGCCTTGAGGAGGCTTTGGTTGTAAATGTCAACTGACGCAGTGGGGTCTGGAGAGTTGTTTAAGATGAGTAGTATCAGGGTCAGTGTACCCTTCCCCAGGTTACTGTTTCCCATTAATGTGCATTGACCCTTATACAAACACTTTTGACACTTGACTATAGCCCATTACTGCTGTTATGGTGATGTGAAAACGCTCGCCTCCAAAAAGTAAATTTAAAAAGCAATTGGTCGTGAAAGCACACAATCTATTTGCTGACACCACTGAGGGTGAACAATCCTTACACTACTAATCGAAAGGTTGCACGGTCACTAACTAAAGTTCTTTCGATTGAGAGGAAGCTTAGCTTGCGATGAAATATAGGAGGCTTCCTAGATATTCGAGCCAATTCGTTTAGTTATTCTGTGAAATCGGTTTATTGGCGTATTGAGGTAAAGCAGTTTTCCATTATCCCAACTACCTGTAGGGACCCTGTATTTACAGTATAGATCTATTGGGGAGGCCAAAGCTTTGCAGGCCCTTTAATTCTTTGAAGTCTTTTTCATTCCTTTTAGTAAATGCTGCACTAAAACACTGTTTTTGCACGCTGCCAGCCATGTTGATTTCATGTTACCCAGTGAATAGGCAAACTAAGCCCAAATACTATCTTCGCAGGTAAACCATCTTGTACTACTGTCACCTTCTCGAAAGCCGGACTATTAACCTGACCTTGAGCTTTAATGTCAGAGACCTGCACCTTCAACTGCGTGGTGACAAAATGTTACATTCTCCTGTGTTTTTTTTTTTGTTTTGTTTTTTTGCTGTAAGAATGAAAGTGGTTTCCTGTTCCAAAATGTATTCAAATTAAATACTATCCTAACTTAAGTTTGAGGCATTAGAACGACTATGTGAAAGATATTTACATGGCTCTTATGAGCTGTGGTGCCATTATTTGAGCGTTGCGATGTCAGGGTTTGAGTTTCTGGAGTGCTTAATGTGAGTTTTAAAATGGTCTCGCTTCTGTGAATAACTTAATATTAACTAAATAGTTAATATTTTCTTTAAAATTCGACTGAAGTTATAACTTTTCCATTTAACAGTAACCCACCACTGAGCGAAGAGATGCTGCCCCCTGGGGAATGGATGTGCCATCGATGTACGATACGCAGGAAGGTAACTGTTCTGACTTCTCCCAAAGTTTCTAAATATGCAGTGTTTAGCAGAATTTCAAACTGACCATTAAAGTGCAATATTTTCTGCTTATTCCAGAATTTGAAATGAACTTTCTCCAGGAGAGAGAGAGGGAGAGTAGTAGGAGTTCCACATGCATGCCCCTTTTGCTTGGAGTAATCGTCTTCCATATTTGTGATACTTCTTGGGTGAGGCATGCGGTCAGTGGGAACTAGTTAGCTGGAGGAAGACTTGGCTAAATGAGTACTCATTTATAGTTTTATGTGGCAGGAATAAAAAGGGGATTGTTACATTTTTAGCAGTAACATGGTTGGTATTAATACTGCCTATGATTACCATCTGCACCAGTACAGCTTCACTACTGCTGAAATTAATCTTCTGCCTGAATCCTCTAAAATCTGCCTTGTGCGGCCAAGAATTTAGGAAAAAGCCCTCCACAATAGCCCTAGCTCAAAGCACGTGGCGATGACTAGTACAGTGGAACAAATGGAAACATTTGGCTGTAATTGGGCAGTACAGCCTTCAACATGTTTGCACCACATAATGAAACTAAGCTAAATAAGTTCATAATGCTTTTGCTGCCCCCTCCGCCCCATTGGGGATCATTCCTTATACATAGATTGTTGCACTTAAAAATGTGTTTAAATTGAAATGTATTTTTACTGTTATCGGTTGGCTTACCTATCTGCATTGGACCGTCGGGAGGATAATCCACATCACCTGAGCAGCATTCACTATGGCTAGTCACAGGTGCATCAGATCACCTGCACATCACTACAGAAGGCTGCCCACAGGGGAAAGCACATTACAGGCCGCAAAGCTGTGAAACAAATCACTGGACCAACATGTGCAGGAGCTGTTGATGCTTGAGAGTGTGGGAACTAATCCATTCATAATGTTCGCTCGTGGACACACACCAAGAACGAGATACCGGCACAGCGCTATTTTGGCCAAACCTTAGCCTTTCGTCAATAAGAAAATTGATGCGTGATGCAGGCTGCATTCTTCGGAAGAGGTGGCCTTGTCATCTTGTCCGCCCCCCTCCTCCACAGTGGTGGCTGCGGCCACTTTGCAGTCCAGGCCTGCAGCATCCTCTTCCACAACAATGGCTACTCAGGTTCTGGGAAAGGAGGATAAGCTCCTTGACTCCCTTGGGAGAAACATTTTTGCCAACTCAGCCTTGCAGCTCAGGGAGGCTAATGCCGAACTGGTGTTAGCGTGGGGCTAATATGCAGATGTGGAAGGTCTGTCGGAGTTTGAGGAGTTCATCCCGGTCGAGAAGCTGGAAGACTTTAAAGTGGGATTATCCGACGCCAGGTTTTTGGCCCAGGATCTCCTGGAGGCTGCGGCTCATCACGTAGACACCTTGGCTCGGGGCCTTATGCTGGGGGTTTATGCCTCACGGCAGGCGTGGCTGCATACCACAAAATTCTGAAAAGAAGTGCAAGACAAGGTGTTGGACCTTCCGTTCGATGGTAAGGAGCTCTTTCATTCTACAACGGATGTAGAGCTCACCAAGACGAAGGATAGCACTCAGACAGCTAAGTCCTTGTCGGTCCTTGTTGAGACCCCTTTCAAAACCCAGAGACCGTTGTCGCAAAGCCGACCCTCCTCTGGCTTTAGGGGCTTCCTTGACCGGAAATCTCGCAGAGTGGATACCCCTTTGGGGAATAACCGCCGTAGGCAACAACGGACTCGGTTTTTCTCCCGCTCCTCAGCCTCCTCCTCAGGTTCAGGTGGCAACACCACCGAAAAACCTAAAAAATGAGGGTTCTCCGCGCTCGCACGAGACCCCGGTGGGAGGACGCATTGTCTCTCATTTTGAAGCATGGCAGACCATCAGCGAAGACAGATGGGTCTCGTCAGTCGCTCGGGCGGACTTCCGCTTACCCCTACCTACCCTTGAACCCTCCTTTTCAGCTGTCGGGCTCGCCCTCCCTCAAGGCTGAGGTTCAGAAACTTCTGGACCTCAGAGCTGTCATGATGCCTACACCCGGGCATCCGGATCAAGCCCATCAGCCCCGGGAGCAGGCATCCAGATATTTAATAAAGCCCCGGCTGGGGGCTGTCTGTGTTCAGTCCTGGCGCCTTAGACGCCAGACTCATAGACTTTACTTACCTCATGCAGACCATGCTGCAAATGAATCCAAGCCAGCTTGAGGCCTGGATGGGACTATTTTACTACAGAGACTATTTTTTACTCGGGTGTGGTTCTAGGGACTTCTTACTTGGAACTACTTTGGAGGCTATTTAAACCACGCCCGAACAGCAGCGTAACGCTCACCGTGCCTGCAGTCAGCATCCAGTCTTCAGCCACGCCCGTCTCGAATCCAGAGCTGCTAGCAATAGAAGAACGAAGAAGGAAAGGTTTGAAAACAGAAATTATTTCAATCCTTACCTGAATTCCGGATCCATCACGTCTTCGGACTTGAAAAGGACATTATTCTACACGCGCCGCATCGCCAGCTGCAGCGCCGCATCGCCAGCTGCAGCGCCGCATCGCCAGCTGCAGCGCCGCATCGCCAGCTGCAGCGCCGCATCGCCAGCTCCGCGCCATACTCGCCAGTCCTCACAGCATTTTTCGATCCGGCGCAGCCTCCATCATTTTCTCCGCCGAATTCCACCATCTAGGGGACAAAAGAAACACAAGGTGAGCCGAGAGAGCCAACAAATACAACCTCTCCACCATAGACTTACTTAACAACCGGAGGCATTATTCTGTAACAAACCGCAACTTCTTACGCCACACCTGTAAGGAGAGAAACCAGCAATTTAAACGCACGCATCTTTTACCTGACAGTGTTGGGTAATACAGACTCTTGCCTGAACACCATCGGCTGCCACAAGACAATCTTCCCTTGGACCCAGCTGCAACACAAGAAAGCAATGTACAAGAGTGAACATCGGAGATATTGAACTCTTTGAACTTTATATATACGGGTTCTCGCCTGGAACCTCGGAGTCAATATTCATCTGGAACTCTTCCAACGCCTTCAAACCAGTGAAGTAACTGGTATCTATTCGCCCCTGCATTCTACGCAGGATGGAGAGCTCATCATTTACAAACATAAGGTGAGCTTACTGAAAGTGAATATCGGTGGTGATTAGTGGGGAGAACGGTGGGGTGCCATTACTAAAATCCACGGGTGGCTAAATCCCTTTCTCCACTTGCAGGAGAATACTTCTACGGGTCAAGCAGACGAGATTAGGTCGGTCCAGTCTGTCATCTCTGCACTACGCTTCACATTGGAGGAGGTCGCAGCTGTCCGGGTCGGATCGACGCCCTTGTGCGAGCCAGGTGAGCGTAACAGCTGTGGAACCCGTTCCCCTCGGGGAACGAGGTGAGGGCTTCTACTCCCGGCTGTTTACCGTGCCCAAACCCAGCCAGGCTGGCCTGCGTACCATCCTAGACCTTTCCCAGTTCATCTTGAATTTCTCTTGGGGTAGGAAAAGATTGATCACGCCCAGCCAGATACGGTCCTCCTTGCAGATGGGCGATTGGCTCAGTGTGGTGGATCTTCAGGATGCGTACATGCATATTCTGATTTGGAATCCACACAGGAGATATCTCCGTTTCTCTTTGGGAGAGAAGCACTTCCAGTTTCGAGTGCTTCCTTTTGGCCTCAGCTCGGCGCCGCGTGTCTTCACGAAGATGTCGGTGATTGCAGCCTATCTTCATCTGCAGGGTATCCATGTGTATCCGTATTTGGAGGACTGGCTCTTACGCAGCCCTTGTCTGTTGAAAGCAGCGGGCAATCTTCAGTCTTTCCTTCAGCTCCTGTTCCATCTTGGGCTGTCGGTGAACTGGCGGAAACCTTCCATGACAGTCTCGCAGGACTTGATTTTCCTGGGTTTTTGCTGGAACACAATCGACTGCAGAGTGTACCTGACCGGGGACAGGACGGCAGATCTGTTAGCCACGTGTCAGATGTTTGCGCAGTCTGAGAGCATGTCGGCCTGGTGGTTCCAGAGGCTTCTGGGCCTCATGGCCTCGTTCGTGTTGGCTCTTCCTCTTGCTCGTCTCAAGATGAGGCGGACCGAGATGGCTCTTCGGAGTTCTTGGCGTCAGGCTGTGGACCCGGATTCCAAGTTGATGATTATTCCGGCTTCCATGAGAGTGGACCTGGAATGGTGGTCATCTCTCAGCAACCTGTCGGTGGGTGCGGGGTTTCAGGACCCAGCACCTATGGTGATGAACACGACAGACTCCTCCCTCCTGGGGTGGGGTGCAAGGTTAGATCCTCTTCAGGTCTCGGATCTCTGGTCGCCTCAGGACAAGGTCCTCCACATAAATCATTTAGAGCTTCTGGCGATCTTCCTAGCGCTCAGGGCGTTCAGACCGATCATAGCCAACAACGTGGTCCGCATACGCACGGACAATGTGGTGTCTATGTATTACATCAACAAGCAAGGGGGAACCAAGTCTCCCCCTCTCGTGGACCTGTCCATCCAGATTTGGGAGTGGGCTGTGCTTCATGATGTTTGGCTGCTTGCAGTGCACATCCCGGGCCAGCTGAATGTCACAGCGGATGCCCTCAGACGGCAGACAGTGGTCAGCTACGAGTGGGAGTTGAAGGCGGAGGTCCTCTCATGGATTTTCTTGCGTTGGGGCATACCGGAGGTGGACCTCTTCGCTACGGTGGTAAACAAGACGCTTCCTCAGTATGCCTCCAGAGGGGGGCTGGAAGCCTCCTCTCTGGGGGGTGCTCTCGAGATTCCATGGCACAACATGAGAGCTTACCCTTCCCGCCTCTGCCTCTAGTCCATCGAGCAATTTGGAAGATGAACTCGGTGAACTGTTCCCTTCTACTCATAGCCCCGTGGTGGCCGGACAGGTTTTGGTTCTCAGAACTTCAACACCTGTCGGTGCATCCGCCGATCAGGTTACCAGTGACCCCCGATCTTCATCAGGGGGGAACAGCAGATGTGGCACCCCTCCCCACAATCACTCAGTTTGGCGGCATGGTGCCTGAGTTCAAGTCTTTAGAACATCTTAACTGCGGATAACATGCGTATTATCCAGGCAGCCAGGAGATCCCAATACAGAAGTAAATGGCTCAGGTTCTGTCATTGGTGTTTGGAAAAACAGTTGGACCCAAGGGGGGCTACGATTGACACGGTGCTGTCCTTCGTATCCTTCCTAGCAGAGTCGGGTGTTCACGTTCTGTCATGCAGAACTTACCTTTCAGCGGTCTCCGCTTATCTTTCTAAGGACCAAAGTTCTTAACTCTGTGTAATCCAGTGGTTAAAAGGCATTTTGCAGGCTTGACGCGCCTCTACCCTCCGATTCGTAGTCCGCACCGGCCGTGTGATCTAATTGTAGTCCTGACGGTGTTGTGCCATAAGCCTTTTGAACCAATGGCCACGGTGGACCTCCAGTACCTATCCTGGAAAGTGTCCTTTTTGGTCGCCGTTACGTTACGTCAGCGAGGCGGGTGAGTGAGCTCCAGGCCTTGTCGGTGGAGCATCCCTTTTTGGTCTCACAAGGATAAGGTAGTCCTACGGAGGAATCCTGCTTTCCTGTCGAAGGTGGTAACTGAATTCTATCTGAATCAGTCGATCTCTCTGCCGGTCTTTTTTCCGAACCCTACCTCAGAGGCAGAAAGGGTTCTGCATTGTCTCGATGTCACAAGGGCTCTTAAGTTCTATCTGGACAGAACTTCCGAGCTTAGGAGTTCTTCTCAACTGTTTGTGACTTTTGGTAACCCTCACAGTAAGCAGGCGTCTAAGGCGACTATTCCTCGGTGGATCGCCGCCTGCGTTACGGAGCCTTTCACCGTCCAAGGGCTGAAACCTCCTAAGGGTATTCATGCACACCTGGTGCGGGGCAAGGCAGCCGCGATTGCTTTTCAGAAATGTCCCCTGGGAGTCATCACTACAGCATCTACTTGGGCCTCCCCAGCTGCTTTTTGTAAGCAGTATTGTCTCGACAAGAGCTCAAGAGCTGATGCTCAGTTTGGTCAGGCTGTGCTGAAGAACTTTTTTCAGTAAGGGGTATTTCCATCCACCCGTAGTTCCTGTTAGGAGTGCTTGGGAATCTCCCATAAGTATGGAGGAAAAGGGACGTAGGAGTATAACCAGGTTACTCACTGTAGTGACCACCTTACTCACAGTCCATAGTCCCCTTTACTCCATACGCCCGCCTTCCGTCACCTCTAATAAGGTTCCTCTGTTATTGCTAATAGGTCTCTGACCTGGCAATAGAAAAGAACTGATGGGCGATGCGCGGGGCAGAGCCAAGGCGGGCGGGGTTATGGCCGCGTGCCGGGCCCGGCGCAAGAAAGCGAGGAAGGACACATTTTTGGAAAACGTTTTGGGATGCTTTTTACAAAGTGCTCCTGTCCCGTCCCACAGGACGGAGACATGTCCCAGTATGGAGGAAAGGGAATATGGACTAGGAGTAAGGTGGTAACGGCGGTGAGTAACCTGGTTATTGGCAAACTAGGCCAACATAATTAGGCCATCAAGTCTATTCCTGTTTTCACTGCGACACGCTTAAAGAACTGCTTGTTCATTTAAGTAATTGCACATATGCTTGAGCTAGATTCACGAACAGCCCTTTGAATATCAGTTCTTTCACCTTTTGGAACTAAGGAACCCTCAACTGGGCACATAAGTGTGCGGCAAAACAGTTGTCTGTGATATCCATGGCCATCATTTCCTTAATGCATTTTCCTGCATCATGAAAGCGTTTGTGTTTGCAACAGAAGTGGCTGACGGTTTGAGGCACACAGTTATTATTGTCTGACACATTGCAGGAAGGCAGTTGATATATAAACATATAAGAAATACTATTGCCAATACCATGAAAATGGATCGCAACTTCCACCCGAATGTTGTCATTGGGGTCCACGAGGATCTGCCAATATCTAATGTGCCTGTAGGGACGTGTACTTGGTCCACAATACTCTGGAGGTTTTTAATGGCATCCTATACTGAATGTGAGGTGTCTGGTATGAATGAACAACATCTTGTTTCGATAATTTGGCAAACGCCACCTTTCTCTGCCAAAATCGTATTGCATACTACTGTTTTGTAATGCTTCAAGGTGCACAGCTATCAACTCACCAGTGATATTAGCAAGGGTACCTGTTTCACTTATAGTGACTTCTAGCAGTTGTGACAGTATGTGTATATCTCTGGAGTTAAGAGAAGTGCAGTATCAGGGAATTATTGCTTTAAGAATATCCCTGATTACTTGAGGTCCATTATCTTCCTGTATTACATGACGCTTTTGTCATGAAGAGGAAACCAAGGGCTCTCGTTTACCTTGATAGGAGGCACCACAAACCCCATGTGGCATGGCCAGCCCAGTTAGAAGGTAACCACAAATAGGCATTGGTAGCACAAATAAAATATACTGATTCCCCTCAATATAGAGCCTTTGAACACCTTGGTTGGGAGGAGCAATGTATAGTTGGAGTTCAGGGAAAAGCCTATATTGTTTGTACCATTGCTGGAGATGCACACACTACCTAAGACAGTATTGTTCCTTATGTGGAGAGTTAGTGCATGGGAAAACTGTTGAGAGGCTTGATTGCTGTATGATGACAAATTCATAAATAAGTACCTTTCCTGCCATTCTCTAGGAAACGGGTCCATTAGTGTGAAAGGTTCCATTAGGCATGGTGACTCCCTCAGAACCCTCTTTTGTTTTTTTTTTTTTTTTGTTTAAGATTTTCATAAAGGTACTGATACTGGGTCCCTGGTGAGTTGCGCTTGGTGATGACCTGTTTTAGTGTATATGCTAAAGAAAAGGGGGGGCCCTCACCAAGCAACAGCTGTATGTATATGTAGCACATAACATGAGGTTGAGAATGGTAAAGGGAGCTACTGCAATGGGAGGACTTCGCCAACATAGGCTTGGTAATATAGACAGAAATAACAGTTGCGTCGATTGATGATTTCCTGTGTTATGTAACAGTGAAACAAAGGTATTCTCTATAATCCTTTCCCTATGATACTGCTGGATCGGGCACTGGGTGACACTGGAAACACTGATTACTGTACCAAACAAGGGTGGCGCTACATAATCTAGTAACCACCCACCTAACCACCCCTAACAGTAGTGAATATACGAACCCCTTAGAACAATACAATTTCCTATTGCTTTCGTTGACAGAAGCAAAGAGATGCACGGACCCTCTCTTGGGTGAAATGGCCATACACTCATGGTTTGGAATAGCTTGTGTATGGAGCAAAACAAAACAGCAAAATGAAATTCCAGCAAGACCGGTTTCATTGAGCTTAATTGCTCCTTGCAGTGTCTTTGTGCTACTGCACCCCTAAGTAGTCCATTAAAGTTGACAGTCTTGACGACCTGGCAGTTGTCCCTTGTGGAAAGAGGTTCCTTATAGTTACCTTGTTCGTAGATTGTACCTTGGCCCTTCTATTGTTGCAGCAATGTCTTTGGGGCAAGCTGCAACAATGTGAGTGTTAAATGTCTCAGCAGAAGGGCCGCTTTCAGCACCGGATATGGCAGGCAATGGCGTGGGTAACAGGGAAGATGGTGCTAGTTTTATATGTGAAGCGTGAACCCTATGCTTGCAGCCATGACATTTCACAGCTGAGTGGCGAGCAATACCTGCACAGGTCCTTTCCACCTGGGCTTCAGTCCTGATGCTCACTGAAAGTTCTTTGTAAAGACCCAATCACATGCCTGGAAGCAGTGTCCTGCCCCTCCAACTGTGTTGGTAGACAATCCGCAACCTGTTTGCAGAGAATGAACAGTTTTTTAGTGAACTCTTTACAGTAGTCGATTAACAGCAGATATAGCACATTTTTCAGTGTCTTTGGATTTGGCACACCGTATACATTTTCTGGGCAGCCTATGAGTACTTCGTAGGGAGACAGTTCAACACCTGAGTGCGTAACAGTTTTTATGGAGAATGCTTGTGCGAGTGCTTCTACTCATCCTAGGGCACTGCTTCTACAAATCTTGGACAGCAGATTCTTCAAAGTGAAGTTTCTCTCCACCAATTCCCTTGCATGGGGATGATAAATTCCATGGAATTTTTTGCTGTATGCCTAATGCTTTACACACTAATTCCATTGTGGTATTAACAAAATTCACACCATTGTTGCTCTAGACAGTTGGAGGCAGTCTAAATCTGGGATAAATGCCCCTTTACAAGTATTTTAGCAGTACTTAATGCTGTATTGTCTTAAGGGGAATGCTTCTACCCATTTGCTGAACATGCATACTATCACTAACAATTTATTTTCCTTGACAGGGAGGCAATTTGATAAAATCCATTCGAGGGGATTGGGTCCTCCGACGTATTCCATATCTATGACATGTAATCACCACAACTGTGCTGCTTCGGAAACTTTTTCGGCGTCAGCGTCCTGCGTCGATGACGTTGATGCGCCGTCGTCGAGGACCTCCTCCGACGTCATCCGATGTGATAAGTAGGACGCACGACGCCCATAGCCTCAGTTCCGTTTTTTCCGCGAACGTGTTGCTTCGTGTTTCTCGGTTTAAACGCCTCGACTCTTTGGAGTTCTGTTCTTCTTGGTTCTTCGGACCTGTTCGTTTGTGAAATTCCTTCAGAAGATGTCTTCTTCGTCTTCGACCCCGCGTCCGGGTTTCAAGAAGTGCGGGGAGTGTGGGTCCAAGATGTCGGTGACGGACTCGCACGACGCCTGCCTCTGGTGCCTCGGGGAGGCCCACGACACGGATGACTGTATCGACTGCCAGTCGCTCACGTCCAAAGCCTTACGCGAACGTAAGAAGAAGTTGTCGGTAGGTCGGGTGTCCAAGCCCCGGAAGTCGAAGTCTGCGGGGCTTTCGACGGATGATTCGAGGGGTGACTCTCCGTGTCATCGTCGGAAGTCTCGTGGGTCTCCTTCTGGGAGTCGGTCTCGCCACTCCTCAGCCTCTTTGAGGCATTCTCGGAAGCGCCGACACCGGTCGTCTTCCAGGTCCTCTTCGGAGGGCTCTGCCCGGCACGTCGCTTACCCCTCCAGCCGTGCGACGCCGGAGGAATGGGCTTCCTTTGGGAAGAAGATGCTGGCGATTCTTGAGTCGCAGGGTACTCAGCCGTCCGCGCCCCCGAGTGGGGCCGGTCGTGTAAGGTCAAGAGACACCGCTCGCAAGAGTGGTCGGCACGAGTCACGGGAGAGGTCCCGTTCGGACAAGGGGACTCGTTCTCGACGTACCCGTTCCAGGTCCCGGTCCTTGACGCGTTCGAGACCGTGTGCACCTGTGAGGTCTTCGAAGAAGGCATCGACGTCTGTGGCGTCGAGGGCGTCGACAGGCTTTCTCGAGGCTCTGGCTCCGAGGAAGTCGTCGATGCCGTCGACGCTCAGGTCGTCGAGGGACACGCTCGGGGCTCCGGCCTCGAGGGCTGTGTCGACGCCGCCGATTCTGGAGGCGCTGCATCTGACGTCGACGCCGATTTCCTCGACGCCGATCCTCTCGGCGCCGATGCCGGTTCTCTCGACGCTTGCGCCGATTCGCTCGACGCCATCGACGCCTTTCGTGTCGGAGGTACCCCAGGGCACGGGTGCACCCCCTAGGAAGGCTCTGGTTAAGAGCAAGCACTCTCGAGTGCCTTCTTTTCGCCACCTGGACTATATTTCAGAGGCGGATGAGGATTCTGATGGCCTGGTTCCTAGTCGGGTTCTGGATGAAATTGTCTCGGGCCATAGTCAGTTTGACGAGTTGAGACAGTCACTGCATGATGCCAGTGGACTGGACACCTCTCCGGAGGTGGAGTTTTGTAGGCCTGAGCCTGGCTCTCGTGCTGATTCCTCGTACCGGCGCCTTATGGCTAGGGTTTCTGAGTACTTGGGATGGTCTGCTCCCCCAGGGGAGTTTGTGCAGGATGATCTGACAGACATCCTTGATGTTGGTCCCCCAACTGACCCGGTTCTGCCGTTCCATATGGCTTTACAGAGAAGGGTGGCGGCGGCTTGGACTGCTCCGGAGAGTCTCCCGGCGGTGGGTAGATCCTTGTCGCGAAAATACCGTCCAGCCAGTGGCGACCCCTGCTACTTGACCAGGCACCCCACTCCGGAGAGTTTGGTGGTGCAGGCGGCCACGGCCCCGGCGAAGCAGGCGTCGTACCCTACCATCCCTCCTGATAGGGACGACAAACGTTTTGGTGGCTGGGCGAAGAAAGTGTTTTCTTCTGGTGGTATGGCGCTTCAGGCGGCCAACTCCATTTGTGCCTTGTCACGTTTCACGCACACTCTGTGGAACTGTGTTGCGTTAGCGGCTGAACATATTCCCGAAGGGGACGAACGGGATGGTTTCCTTGCTTTGGTCCAAGATGGTAAGGATGCCATGTGTGAGTCCGTTCAGTCGGGTTTGGACTTAGCTGAATGCGTCAGTAGGTCCATGGCGGCGAGCACCGTGATACGCAGGTTTGCGTGGTTGCGGAAGTCGGGGTTTGCTCCTGATGTGCAGTCCCGGCTCCTCAACATGCCCTTTGACGGTGAACACCTTTTTGGCAGCAAGGCTGACGAGAGCCTTGAGAGGTTGCAGACCTCAAAAGCTGCAGCAAAGTCGTTGGGCGCTGCAGTTCGCCAACCTCTGCCTTTTCGTCCTAGGGGACAGCAGTGGAGGGGTGGTTCCTTTCGCTATTACTCATCCTTCAGTAAAGCGAGAGGAGCTGGCAGTCAGAGGCCAACGCAGGGGTACCAGAGGTGGACGACAGGGTACCCGTGGTGCCAAGGCCGCTCGGGCAGTTGCCTCTTTGCCCTCAGGTAACGCCGCAGCCGCTCCCACTCAGTCGTGAGGCCATGTCCCATGGTTCGCCGGTTGGGGGAAGGCTGGCGCAGCATCTTGTAGAGTGCAAGCCATTACTTCAGATGTGTGGGTTCTGGAGATCATAACCCACGGCTACGGTCTTCCTTTTCGGCACAGGCCTCGCGACAATCCACCGGGGAACCTCTCTTTGCAGAGTCCGGATCCGCTCCTTGCGCAGGAAATTCAAGCCCTGCTGGAGAAAGGCGCCATAGAACTGGTGCCTGTAGCGGAGAGGAACAAGGGATGGTATTCCCCTTATTTTTTGGTTTCGAAGAAAGACGGGGGATTGAGACCCATCATGGACTTGCGTGGTTTGAACAAACTCCTCAGGAAGGACAAGTTCAAGATGGTTACTCTCTCTCAAGTCCTCCAGGCCCTTCAGCTTCAGGACTGGTTGGTGTCACTCGACCTCAAGGATGCTTACTTCCATGTGCCGATCCATCCCAAGCACAAGAAGTACCTGAGGTTCGCGGTTGGCGACTCGCACTTTCAGTTTCGGGTCCTGCCGTTCGGATTGACCTCCGCCCCGAGGGTTTTCACCAAGCTCATGGTGGTGGTGGCAGCGCATCTCAGGCAAGGGGGATTCACGTCTACCCCTACCTGGACGATTGGTTGATCAGGGGGAGCTCTCCCGAGCAAGTCCTGGATCATCTATCGGTCACCTGTCGCTCCCTTCACAGGCTGGGCTTCTCCCTCAATTTAAAGAAGTCCCATTTGACGCCAACACAGCGGCTCCAGTACATCGGAGCAGTGCTCGACACTTCCCTGGGGCAGTGTTTTCCTCCCCAGGTGAGGGCTCTTCACATTCAGCAGATGGTGCACAAGTTTCAGCATGCCCCGACGCTCCCAGCGTTCGAGTTCTTGAGGTTGCTCGGCCTCATGGCATCCTGCATTCTTCTGGTGCCAGAGGCTCGCCTGCGGATGAGATCTTTGCAGTGGGCACTCAAGACGCAATGGTCGCAGTCCTCCGGCAGGATGTCGGACTCGATTCAGGTGCCGTCCTCGGTCGCCCGGGACCTTCTGTGGTGGGCCGTCGAAGGCAACTTGATGAAGGGGGCTCCATTTTGGCTTCCCTGGCCGGAGGTGACGATCGTGACGGATGCATCCCTCACGGGATGGGGAGCTCATGCCAACGGGCTGACAGTCAGCGGTCGTTGGTCTCCGTCGGAGTCCAGACTCCATATCAATCTGTTGGAGCTGAGGGCCGTCAGGCTAGCCCTGAAGGCTTTTCTGCCGTCTGTGCGAGGGAAGAATGTCCTGATCCTGACGGACAACACAGTGGCCATGCACTACCTCAACAAAAAGGGGGGGCAGGGTCACTTCCTCTGTGCAGAGAGGCGATGCAGCTCGAGTTCTGGGCCATCCAGCAGGAAGTTTCGATCTCGGCAGTTCATCTGGCCGGAGCCGAAAACGTGACGGCGGACGCTCTGAGCAGGCAGAGCGCGATCTCTCACGAGTGGGAGTTGGCTCAGGAGATTCTCCTGGAGATCTTCGCCCTTTGGGGGACCCCTCAAGTGGATCTCTTCGCCTCCAGTGTCAACCGGAAGTGCGAAAGGTTTTGCTGGCGGGAATTTCCTCCAAAAGGAGCCTTAGGAGACGCGTTCGTGGTGGAGTGGTCATTCCCGCTGCTGTACGCGTTTCCTCCAGTCCCCGTCATCCCGCAAGTGCTGTGGAGGTTACGGAAGTTCGGTTCCCAGATGATCCTCATTGCCCCGGCGTGGGCTCGGAGGACGTGGTACCCGGACCTTCTCGACTTATCCATCTGCCCTCCACGTCGTCTTCCCTACCGAGACGATCTGCTCTCACGGGAGGGGGGTCAGGTTCTCCATCCAGAGGTCAGATCCCTCAACCTTCACGCTTGGCTTCTGAAAGGTTGAGGTATAAGGATTGGGACCTCCCTGAGGACGTGATGGAGGTGTTGCTTTCGGCCCGAAGGCCGGCAACAAAGTCTCTGTACCGTTGCCGTTGGCGTAAGTTCTGCGACTGGTGCAGAGTTCAGAATGTGGATCCTTTTGCATGTGACATCCCCATGGTTCTGTCCTTTTTACTTTCTTTGGCCCACAGGGGCTTGCAAGTGAGTACCGTTAAGGGTTACCTGGCGGCGCTGTCCATCTTTAAGCGCTCGTCTGAAGAGTGTTCTTACTTTAAATCCCTTTGATTTCACAGTTCCTGAAAGGGCTCACTAATGTGTTCCCTCCGTCACCTTTCCTACTGCCCGGTTGTGATTTAAAACTTGTTCTTAAGTTTCTTATGGGTGCTCCGTTTGAGCCTTTACATTCTTGCCCTTTGAGGCTGTTAACTCTGAAAACTGTGTTTTTAGTTGCGGTTACTTCCGCTCGCAGAGTGAGTGAGTTACAGGCACTTTCAGTTAAGCCTCCCTTCACTGTATTTCACAAGGACAGGGTTGTCCTTAGAGTTCGTCCTTCTTTTCTTCCGAAGGTAGTGACGGAATTTCATTTGGCCCAGAAGGTTGTTCTTCCGGCATTCTATCCTCCTCCGCATCCTGGTAAGGAAGAGGAGAGGCTCCATAGGCTTGATCCTAGGAGAGCTTTAAGCTTTTATGTTTCACGCATGTCCCGGGTCAGAGTGGATGATCAACTCTTTATTGGTTACGCTGGAAAGCGTTTGGGGCAAGCTGTGACGAAACAGACTTTGTCTCGCTGGATTATTTTGGCCATCTCGGAGTGCTACCGTTTGGCGGGTAAGGACCCACTGGCTGGCTTGCGGGCCCATTCTACCAGGGGTATGGCTGCGTCTACTGCCCTGCAGAGGGGTGTTCCTATTCGCAACATCTGTGATGCAGCCACCTGGGCTTCAGTACATACATTCGTACGTCACTATTCCCTTGATTCCATCCGAGCACAGGATCTGGCCTTTGGCAAGGCGGTCCTTTGCTCTGCTATTTGATTGGCTATTCTACATTTTGATTCTAAATTCTTTCCCTCCTCCTTGCTTTGGTACTGCTTTGGGAGTCTGTCATAGATATGGAATACGTCGGAGGACCCAATCCCCTCGAAGAACAAGTTACTTTCTTACCTGGTAACGTTCTTTCGATGGGATGGTCCGACGACGTATTCCACATCGCTCCCGCCCTGCCTTCCCCGCTACAGAATTTCTTTTGCGATTGCAGCTTACGTTCCGCAAGGCTTTGTGTCTGACTGGCAGTTGACTTATGTCACACGTTCTGGGGGAAAAAACTACAACTGAGGCTATGGGCGTCGTGCGTCCTACTTATCACATCGGATGACGTCGGACGTCGGAGGAGGTCCTCGACGACGGCGCATCGACGTCATCGACGCAGGACGCAGACGCCGAAAAAGTTTCCGGAGCAGCACAGCTGTGGTGATTACATGTCATAGATATGGAATACATCGTCGGACCATCCCATCGAAAGAACGTTACCAGGTAAGAAAGTAACTTGTTCTTTGTAACGCTTAAGAGGGAAATTCAGGTGGCCGAAAATGTCCCTTTTTGGAGCTCCCTCACTCTTCCTAATGTTATAGGACACACATACTAAACAGTTTGTACAAAAAGCAACCATGACTGGTATTGGCTTAGTGTTACTCCACACTGTAGTGAGCATCTTGTACATTCCCTCTGAGAGTGGCCATGAGCATAGTTCGACATTAGGGGTAAATTAAATGCATGTGTGGCAATTTCTGTTTTCCCTCATCTTGCGTGTCTAGCTAACCAACCATCTACATATTCCCAGTCTGTTCCCATTTCTCTAATTCTTGGGCAGTAGCCTCAGACTGAGTTTTATTGTCTGACGTGTCAAATATCAGTGTCTTCTTTTTGTGCTTTGCAGACATATATAAGCGATACAGAAGACTGAGCAGTTGCTTTGGCAGTCTGATCAGCAAAGCATCGACTTTTCCTATATCTACAATTGTTTTGTGTGCACTGCATTTAGTGATGGTCCATTTCTTTGGTAATGTCAGGGCATTCAATAATTTCAAGATCAAAAACCATGTTGTATTTTTGTGTCATGCAAAGTCAGGAACCCTCTTTCTACCCTTAGGCGACCAACATTGTGTGCTATGCCAAAAGCATACTTGCATATGTGTAAATGTTTACCGTAAGTCCTGCACAGAGTTCACATGCTCTGGTAAGGGCACTAATTTTGGCTGAATGCTGAGGAATCCTACAGGTTTCAACTACTGTAAGTTCTAATGGCATATGCTGCTACTGTAGAGGTGCCAACTGGTAATTTAAAACAAGACCAATCTACATACAAAGTACTGTCCAGCTATTCGACCGGGACGTCCACCAGATCCACCCATCCCTTCGTCTCTTCATCAGTGGTTAGTACACAATGATGCATTTCAACAGAACCATCAGAAGGGATGGGTAGCAGGGTGGCTGAACTTGGGGTATTAAAACGCTGAATCTTAATGTGTGGTGGCAATAATGTCAATTCATACCTGGTAAGCCTGGTATTCGTTAAATGTTGGGGCTTGGTTTTATTCATCAATATGTCTATTGCATGAGGGACTAAGAGTGACAGGGTGTCCTAACAATATGGCATCTGCTGGTTTCATGGGGAATGCTGCTGTAGCAGCACCTAGCAGTTTGGTAATGCCGTTGGTACTGGATCAAAAGGGGAGGAAAAATATGCATATAGCCTATTTTTGCGTCCTTTGAGTTGGTACAGACAGCGCACAGCCTTAGCTTTCATGCACAAACACGGTTAAAGGGTTTTGTATAGTCAGCAGTACCCAAAGCAGGTGAGTTACGAAGTGCTGATTTTAGTATGTTAAAGCTTTCCTGCTGAGCAACAGTCCACGGCAAACGAATAAGAGTGTTGCTCGAGGTTAGTTCTAGCAATGGTTAAGCCAGGAGGGAAAAATAAGGGATCTGCTGCCTACAGAATGTTATCCCTAGAAACCCTCCGACGTCTTGCTGTGTGGTTGGGACAGCTATTTTCATAATGGCTTCCAAGCGCTGCAGATGCAGACGTCTCTACCCCTTTGACCATAGATGTCCCAAATAAGTGACATGTGTCTTACAAAACTGTAACTTACTTGGAGATACTTACTGTCCAAGGGGTGCTAGGAACCGCAATAGACTCGCTATGCAATATGCACATTTCTCTTGTGTCGGCTGCTGTTGAAATATCAACATATTGCAAAAGCACCTTATGAGTGGTTGGAGCGAACCCATCCAATTGCGTCTTTAAAGCTTGGCTATAAATGCTCGACTTTCAGTGTATCCCTGTGGTGCTCTACAAAAAGTATACGATCACCCTTCAACATTAAAAGCAACTTTGTGGATTGGAATGCTAAAGAAGGCATTTTTAAGATCAATGATAGTAAAATATTCCACAGAGTGCCGAATTATAGTAAAAAAAAGGGAGATCATGTTGGGGACCATAGAGACCTGTTGAACTACTATTTTATTAATGGTGCAGAGATCAATTCTAATCCTCCTCTAGAATCTGGCCTTCCCTCACTTCGCTTGTGTATGGGTAAAATAGGATTGTTACATGGACTACCCACTTTTTCCTTTACTATCCCCTTTGTTAATAAGTCCTGTATTTCTGATTTGATCCCTTCCAACCCTCCCTTTGCCATCTCATATTGGGATACTCTGGGTAACGGCGCCGCTTGTTTTACTCTGATTTTAATAGGCTCCATTACCATACATCCTACATCAGTAGAGCCAGTGGCCCAAATAACATTGTTCATTTTATTTTAATGTTTGGGGCCATTCTTTAGTGGCATTAAAAAAGCACTTTGAGAAGGACTATGCAGAACACATCAAATATTCTACATCAGTCAAGAAATAAATGATAGCATGCAAGAGCTTAAGTAGATCCATGCCCAACAAATTCAAAGCACATTTACCCGTAACCACCAGCGGAGCATTACAAGCGATAGTACCAATGGTTCCGATATTGGACTTTTAATAGGTTCATTTGTGAAACCCACTGATGGATTAATATTCCTGGAGAGGGGAATGGAAGACACTATTTTGTGTGATATCTATGTGTTGGAGACACCGGTATCTAGCAAGAATTTAGCCTGCTTGCAGTGTATCGCCAACAAATGGCCCCTTAGCATCTACAGGGATACGCAAGCGTCTTTCCCTCTCCTGGGCAGCCCTATTTCACAGTGTCACCCACTGTATAGTCCACATAATATTCCCCAGCCGAATACTGCTGACACTGTCATGGGTCATAATAATTGAGCTGATCGCTATTCCCTTCTATGCCCCACTATTCCAATGCCGCCATCAGCCTTTATAAATGCTCCCATTGACATGCTGCGACTCCATGATTGGCCACAACCTCTTCTCCTTAGCGGACATTCTCGGATCCAATGATCCTCAGCCTTACAATAGTGACAACCCGTCTCCACTAGTGTTCCACCACCTGGTGGCTTGATTAATCTTCCTCTATAGATGCCTTTTCCTCTGTTTCCCCTACTTCTTCGGGAAAAGCCTGTTGCATGAATGCTCTGGTCTTTAACGCTCTCATTTCCCCCCCCCCCCCCCCCGCTTGTCTTTAGCATGGCTATTTGCATAATACCTAGTGGTCAATATTTGAGCAGCAATTTGGGTTGACAAGGTGGGCTTGTATGTCTGAATGTCATTTTTTAAGTGAGGTAAAAACCCTTCAACAGATGGGTAACAGAACGCCTTTTGCTCTCTGGGATAGACTTATCTATCCCACTAAATGAGGTAAAAGCGTCTTCCTTTCGTGCAAAATATTTTCAACTGACTCCCCTTCTGTCTGCATCGTTTTGCTTATCCAAATTAAGTTGCTTGCTGGGAACCACTTGCTGGATACGTGGTTTCTGATGCTTGTTAATCTGCTTAGAATCACATGCTGTGCATATGGTCTGACATCCAGTGGTAACCGCTGAGTATTGGATCTCGTCTTTCGGGGCTGAAAGGGGATGTCGGCATAGGCGTGTCTGTAACACTATCCCTATCGTGACGTGTAGTGTACCCAAAATCCCTCACGTGCCGAGGTCCCTCGGATTGTTTTTTTCCGCCCAGATAACTGGGCGCTCTATAGCGGAGCTCTTACAAGAGACATTGTTTATCTTTACCGTCGGTTATTCCCCGTTAAGTCACTTCGGTCACAAGAACATCTTCGACGAAGACCACGGGGGATTCGTGTACGGCTGTGGTTTTCGGCGCCTAAAATCCAGCGGCCGGATTTTCCACGTGGTCGGGCCCTCTGGCCAACCTATACAGTAGGGAGAGTGGGGTCGGGGTGGCCATATTGTCGGTATGTCTTTCCTCCTTTCCCCTCTTTTCCCTTTTGGTCTGGTCATCCTTCCCTTTAGCTATGGAAAGGACTCCTTTTAGATTCTGCCCTAAGTGTAGGGTCAGATATCCCTCGAAGGACGAACACAGGACGTGTAACGCCTGTCTCCCCCCCCCCCCTTTAGAGAAGCGGTGTGCAGACTGCAAACCCCTTCGGCCGAAGACCCTTAAGGAGCGCCGTGTAAATCGGTGGGCCGCGTACAGAATGTCGCAGGGGGGAACCCCCTTCCCCCACCGCCACACTCGTTGAGAATGACAGGGGGGGGGGTACCTCGGATGACCAAACAACCGTTGCGGATGTTATAGTCCTTGAGGCGGACACTTCTAGGTCCGCCACGCCCGTCCCTGACCCTTTAAGGCCTGACTCCGGTCTCGCTAAAGGGACAAAACCCGGCGACAGGGGCGTACAAACGCAAACCACCCCTACACCGTTTTCGACGTCTTTGTCGAAAAAGGTGAAAGCGCCAACAGGGCCGCTGAAAACTTCGCCGGTTTCCTCGGATCGTTCAGATCCAAAGCCTTCCCCGCATCCGCAGCAGCGTCTTGCGACTGGGCAATGAAAATCAAGTAAGGGCGCTACTCCAAAAACTTCACATGTTGAAGCGCGGCAATCCGACGCTGAGACGGTCCCGAAGGCCGCTGTAGGCCCGAAAACTACGGCTAGGCCTCTACCCGTAAAAACCAACCGCTAGGCCTTCTAGCGCAGCGGAAGGTAGTACAAATACCAATAGACCATCGGAACTACTGTTTCACGCCGATTCGGTGACTATCGAAAGCAGCATCGAAAGAATTACAGCGGCGTGGGTCTTATCCCGTTTCCGCCTAAAGTTATGGGACAAGCCGCAGAAAAAGTTTCAGATGCGGATTGGGATCCTGATTCTTGCGATAGTCCAGAGCCTATTTCCGACACCCTAAGAGACTCTTTTCGACGCGTAAGGCGGATAACGCCGTCCTTCCACCCGTAGGCCCGCTTGGGTCCACTAAATGGACTACAGAGAAGTTTGAAGGGTGTATGGATCGGCTGGAGAAGATTATCAGTTTTTCTAATCATCATCCCCCAAAAAGGTCTCTGGTAGACCCTAACCTCCAATTTCCTTCTCAATTTCAAGAAGATCAGTCTTCTGCCTGCGTTCAGCAGGAAGTCCTTGTTCACATGGACATATATAGGGACATTTATAATGAAGAGGAAGAAGCTTCATTTCTACAAAGTTATGAAGAAGACCAACAGGATACATACAACTGGGAAGAAACACAGCAGGAAGGTCAGGACACAGCAAGATCAGGACATTGATGTTTTGTGCCTGGATTCTCCTCTGTCCACTCCGGCTCGCCAGGCCTCACCTGTAGATGACCAAATGGCATACAACTCCATGTTCAAAAAAGCAGCTGAATACTTTAAAATTTCCACTCAAGAGGCTGTGCCTGAGCAAGATTTTGTAGAAGATATCCTTAAGGAGAAGCCTCCATTTAGCCAGGCCATCCCCCTCTTTTCTCCTATTAAGAGAAGGGTGGCCCCCTCATTGGTATCACCAGCTCAAACTCGGGCAGTGAACCCAAGAGTCGAAAAATTATTTTGCCCTTCCCCTTCCGACCCTCTATACATTAGAGGCACACCGTCCCAGATTCACTGGTAGTGACTACCACTCGGAAAAGGGCAGGGGTACCCCTTGCCACGGGGGAATCACCACCGGACAAGGAATCCAAGCGACTGTATGCTCTAGGCAAACGTGTCACTTCGTCGGCCTCATACACTACGCGGATTGCTAATACCACACTATTGGCAAACTATGCTGACGCTCAATGGAACTTGCTCCAGGAAAGCCTCCAAGAGGTTCCGGAACCCACCAAATCAAAGCTTCTCTCCATTGTAATGGAGGGAATGCAAGTTAACAAGCATATGTTCAAATACACCCTGGACCTTGCGGAAACAGCATGTAGGTCTCTGGGCCAAGGCACCCTACTTAAGACACGCTTGGCTGCGTACCTCAGGTTTTAAACCGGAAACCCAAGCCTCCCTCATCAATAAGCCCATTGAGGAATCTAACCTCTTCGGAAAAGCAGTGGATGAAGCCTTGGAAACAGCCAAGAAGGAGCATGAGACTCTGAAGTGTCTGCAGCAGATCACACAGAAACCTCCCCCCGCCCCAGAGGGACAATAATTGTCGGCGGTCCTTTCGAGGGCAAGCCCGTGCTGGTCAAAACTATGGCACGGGGAACTTCAACACAGGACAAACTTCAGGAAGCCCCGCATACTACCCCTCAAGGGGTCAGAAACATGGCAAAAGCAGAGGTAGAGGCCCCAATCCCAGAAGAGCCACAGCCTCTGAAATGACCACCAAATCCAGGTCCCCTACCATGCCACCCCGGTCGGGGGGCGATTAACATCTTTCCTCATGGCATGGGAGGGGATCACTTCAGACCAGTGGGTAATAAAGACGGTCGCCCACGGGTACTGCGTGGAATTCGCTTGACCTCCACAATTCAGACCGCCGCGCTCACTGCATCTTTCACCGGACCATCTGCAGATCCTGAATCAAGAGGTTGAAGCACTGCTGGGAAAGGACGCCATAGAAGCCGTCCCTATTCTTCAGGTCAATGAGGGTATCTATTCAGTGTACTTCCTTGTACCCAAAAAGGATCTCACCATGTGCCCTGTTCTAGACCTGCGCCCAGCGAACAAGTTTATAAAACCCCAGAAGTTTTGCATGGTAACACTACAAGAGGTGATCCCAATGCTGAAACAGGGGGACAACATGGCAACATTGGACATGAAAGATGCATACTTTCATATTTCAATGTTGCCAGCACACAGGAAATATCTAAGGTTCATGATCGAGGACAGGCATTACCAATTCAAGGTACTATCCTTCGGCATCGCCTCGGCGCCAAGGGTGTTTACCAAAGTCCTGGCAGTGGCTGCAGCGCACCTGCGCAGACTGTCGGATCTAGTTTACCCTTACCTCGATGACTGGCTCATCACGGGGGACTCATTCGACGCATGTTTTTCGAACACCCAAAAAACAGCAGATCTCCTCTTCAGTCTGGGTTTCTCAATCAACGAAAAGAAATCCAGTCTAGTCCCTAGTCAAACAAAACAATTTCTGGGAGCTCTTATTCGGACGAAAGACTGTCTCGTCTTCCCCTCCAATGAGAGGGTTCAGAATATGCTTTTTCAGATCCCTCAATATGTAGCCAGTCAGGAGGCGACGGTGCGCAAGGCAATGCGCTTGCTAGGAATGATGGCGTCATGCATATACTTGGTTCCCCACGTGCGGCTGCGCATGCGTCCCTTGCAAGAGTGGCTCAACAGACAGTGGTGTCAGGACAGCGGACAATGGAAAGATTTGGTAATTGTCTCGCCAGCCCTCGTTCTCTCTCTGCAGTGGTGGTCAAGAGAAAACCTCTTGAAGGGGAAGACCTTCACCACCCCTGCAGTGGAAGCCACTCTCACTACAGAGGCATCTCTCACAGGGTGGGGGTCTCACCTGCTTCAGCAGACAACTAATGGAGTTTGGTCCCCTCAAGTAGCGTCCAACCATATAAACTTACTGGAGCTATTAGCGGTGTTCAAGGCTCTGAAGGCCTTTCAAGTGCAACTGCAAGGGAAGACAGTGCTAATTCTAACGGACATCACTACAGTCATGTATTACCTGAACAAACAGGGGGGAACTCACTCTCCAGGGCTATCCAAGCTGTCCCAAAACATTTCGAAATGGGCTCTCAAACACAAGATGTTTCTGTTGTCCCAACATGTTCCAGGGGAACTCGGTCTTCTTGCTGATGTGCTCAGCAGAGATTTTCCTCTGCCCAAAGAATACAAATGGCGGCTACACGAAGACATTGTGTCCAACGTCTTCGTAGAATGGGGCTTCCCAGAGATCGACCTGTTCGCAACTCAGGAGAACGCCCAATGCCAAGACTATGCCTCCAGGTACCCCCAGAACCGATCCAAGAGGAACGGTCTCTGGATAATATGGTCAGGGAAATTTGTCTACGCTTTTCCTCTGACTTCCCTTGCCAACAAGATGGTGCACAAGATACACCAGGAACCAGTTACTATGATACTGGTGGCCCCCATGTGGGCCCGCCAACCCTGGTTCGCTCACCTGATGGAAATGTCAATCTCCCCACCAGTGAAACTACCCTGCCCGTTCAACATGTTGTCTCAGGACAGGGGGGAGAGCCTACACCCATGCCCACAAACTCTGAACTTAGCATCATGGCTCCTGAGGTCATAGAGTTTGGGCACCTACAGCTCCCTCCGAGGTGAATGGACATACTCTGGGAAGCTAGGAAACCAAATACACGTTATTGCTATGCCAGCAAATGGAAACGTTTTGTTATCTGGTGCAATTCCAAGGGCGTTGATCCCATAGATTGCTCACCCACACACATTGTGCTTTACCTAACCCATCTGCTGGACACTGGGTTAGTCTTCAATTCCCTAAAGGTTCATCTGGCTGCTCTGTCAGCTTACACTACAGCACAACAAAAAGTGTTGTGGTCGAAAATACCAGTGATTAAAACCTTTATGGAAGGGGTTAAGAGGATTTATCATCCCATTTCTCACCCGGCCCCTGGATGGCATCTAAATATGGTTGTAACAAGGCTCATGGGAGCTCCCTTTGAGCCTATGTATAAAGCAAGTCTGAAAGACCTGACTTATAAAACGGCCTTCCTAGTGGCTATCACTTCTATCAGAAGGTTTAGCGAACTACAGGCACTTTCTGTTCTAGACCCCTTTGTTACAGTCCACAAAGATAAGGTAGTTCTGCACACACATCCCCGATTTGCGCCTAAATTCATCTCAAAGTTCCATGTCAACCAATCAATCGAACAACCCAGTTTCTTCCAGCACCCTACTAGCATAGCCGAAAGAAGCCTACAAACACTAGATGTGCGCAGGGCAGTCATGTTCTACCTGGAAAGAACTAAACCACTGAGGAAAAACACAATTCTTTGTTTCAGTGGCAGCTGGTAGAGAAGGGGATCCTGTCTCTAAATCAGCTATCTCAAGGTGGATTGTCAAATGCATCACATTGTTACACTCTTGCTAAGGGAGGAACTACCCTTCAAGCCTAGAGCACATTCTACTCTGGGCACTGGAGCATCCATAGCATTCATTGCAAATGTTCCCCTTGAGTCAATTTGCAAAGCGGCAACCTGGAGTTCTGTACACACCTTTGCAAAACACTATTGCCTAGACACTCATTCTAGGTCTGATTCTCAGGTGGGACAAGCAGTACTAAGACATCTTTTCTCTACTGTTCCTTCTCACAACCCACCTCCAACTCCGGCTACTGCTCGCTAGTCTATGCACAGCATGTGATTCTAAGCAGATTACCAAGCATCAGAAGACATGCATTACTTACCGTAATAGCATTTCTGATGATTGTATCTGCTTAGATTCACATGCGCCCTCCTTACCTCCCCGCTCGGGGTGGAGGGAACATAGACATCTTACTACTTTCTCTCTTTATGTACTCACTCACTATAGTCTTGGGCTCCCTCATGGCAGAAAAAATACAATCGGAGGGACCTCAGCGCGTGAGGGATTTTGGGTACACTACATGTCACGTTAGGGATAGTGTTACAGACACGCCTATGCCGACGTCCCCTTTCGGTCCCCGAAAGATGAGATGCAATACTCTGCGGTTACCACTGGATGTCGGACCATATGCACAGCGTGTGAATCTAAGCAGATACAATCATCAGAAATGCTATTACGGTAAGTAATGCATGTCATCAGCAGTGCTGCAAGAGCTATTATTTCTTTGAACAATTACCCAGTCTTCCCCAAGGTCAGCTCACCCCACTTTATGGCAGGATTTAAACTCCCTTGCAGTCTGCATTGGCGCCATGTCTGCCGGGAGTATACATGAGAATAATAAAGTTGCTCACCGTATCGACTACCTTACTCCTAGTCTATGGTCACCTTTCCTCCATACTTGTGGGACATTCCGCCCTGTGGGATGGGACTGGAGCACTTTATTAAAAAAGCATCGAATTGAAAATGCGTCCCTCTTTTTACACGGGGTACCGCACACGGCGGTAACCCCGCCCTCCTTGACTCCGCATCGCCCTTCAGTCCTTTTCTATCGCCAGGTCTGAGACCATTTAAGCAATAATGGAGGATACTTATTACAGGGGACGGGGGCAGACATATGGAGGAAAGTGGACTATGGATTAGGAGTAAGGTAGTCACTACGGTGAGTAACTTTATTATACTCCTACGTCCCGTTCCCCTTTCCTCCATACTTGTGGGGGATTACCAAGCACTCGTTACAGAATAACGGGTGGATGGAACTCCTTTATTGAAAGAGGTTTTTAAGAACAGCTTGCCCAAACTGAGCATTGGCCCTGGAGCTCAGATCTAAGCAGTAATGTTTCACAAAAGCTGATGGGGAAGCCCATGTAGCTGCTTTGGCAATGGTTTCCCAGGTAACATATTTTTGGAAGCCAATGGCGGCTTCCTTGCCCCGCACAAGATGGGCATGAATTTCCTTAGGAGACTGAAGGCCCTGAACGGCATAAGCTGCAGAGATACAGGAAGCAATCCATTGGGAGATGGTTGCTTTCAAAGCTGGCTTTCCTTTCGGGTCTCCGAGGGTCACCAAGAGTTGGGAAGAGCTCTGAAGATTAGATGTTCTGTCCAAATAAAACTTAAGAGCTTGCCTTACATCCAGATTATGCAGAACCCTCTCGGCATCTGAAGGCGGTTCTGGAAAGAAGACTGGTTAGGAAATAGACTGGTTCAGATGAAAATCTGATACCACCTTTGGAAGGAAAGGGAGGATTGGTCCGGAGGACAACCTTATCCTTGTGAAAGGTGAGAAATTGATGCTCTACCGACGAGGCCTGAAGCTCGCTTACACACCTTGCTGAAGTTACCGCAGTCAGGCCATTTTCCATTAAATGAATTTCAAGTCTGCCGTAGCCATGGGCTCGAAGGGTTTATGGCATAAAGCAGTAAGGACCATGTTAAGATTCCACTTGGGATGTTGGTTGTGTACAGGTGGATATAGATGCCATAGACATGCTGCAAGGATCCTTCTAGTGACAGGGTTTGTCAAAGAAAAAGAGCAAGCGCCTGTGGACAGGTAAGCTGCAATAGCCGACCAATAAGTCCTACAAGACGTGCATGCCCGAAGCTGCCAGATGAGAAATGAAATCCAGGACCATATCGATGACCACCTCTCTGGGTCCAGCTTTTTCGCTAAACACCAGTGACAGAAACTGCGACATTTGCTTGTGTATTGAGACCTCGTCGAAGGCTTTCTTGCCGCCTGGATGATATGCATACTACCTGTGGACAAATTGAAGCTTTCTGAAGATTTAAACTCTGGCAGCAGGCTGCCAAGCTGAACGATTGTGGGGAGGGGTGCCACATCTGCTGATCGCTCTGGTGAAGCAGGTCGGGAATCGGCGGAAGCCTGATCAGTGAGCAGACTGACAGATGCTGAAGCTCCAAAAACCGGAATCTGGCTGTCCACCACAGGGCTATGAACAAGAGTGCAATTCAACGTGTTCCTCAGCTTGCATAATGCCCGGTGAATCAGAGGAAGAGGCGGGAAGGAGTGTAGTCCCTCATGTCGTGCCACAGAATCTCGAGAGCATCCCCAGGGAAGAATCTGAGTCCGTTCCTGGAAGCATAAAGAGGACGTTTCCTGTTAGATGACGTCGCAAAGAGGTCCACTTGTGTAGTGCCCCAATGGCGAAAAAGGTCAGAGATGATCTCTGTGTTAAGTTCACACTCGTAGCTGACCACCGCTCTCCGGCTGAGTCTGCCGTGACTTGCAGCTGGCCCGGAATGTGCACTGCCAACAGCCAAACACTGTGCTGAATAGCCCATTCCCAAATCTGAATAGCTAGGTCTACAACGGGAGGTGACCTGGTACCCCCTTGCTTGTTGACATAAAACATGGATACCTTGTCCGTGCGGATGCGGACCACCTTGTTCGCAATCCCTGGCTTGAAAGCTTTGAGCGCCAGGAAAATCGCCAGAAGTTCCAGATAATTTGTGAAATTGTGTCCTGCTGCGACCACGGGTCGAAATCCTGAAAGTGATCTATCGTTGCGCCCCACCCAATAAGGGAGGAGTCTGTCGTAACTGGAGGCAGGGGAGGGCTCCTGAAAAGGCGCACCCACCGACAGATTGCTGGAAGAAGACCACCAAAGGAGATCTGATATGTAGTGCAAAACCAAAATCATTTTGGTGTTTGGGTCCACCGCCTGGAGCCAGGAGCCCTGAAGAGTCAACTGCGTAAGTCGCATCTTGAGAGGCGCCAGGGGAAGAGCAAGCACGCACGAGGCCATGAGGCCCAGAAGCCTCTGGAACCACCAAGCAGACATGCTCTCCGACTGAATAAAGAATTGTCATGTGGTTAACAGATCTGCCATCCTATCCACCGTCAAGTACACCCTGCAGTCGATAGTGTTCCAACGGAAACCCAGGAATATCGGGTCCTGAAAGATTGTCATGAAGGATTTCCGCCAGTTCACCGACAGCCAAAGACTGAACAGGAGCTGAAGAAGAGACTGAAGGTTGTTCGAGGCTTTCACCGGACAGGGGCTGTGCAGAAGCCAGTCGTCCAAATATGGATACACATGAATACCCTGTAGCCTTCAAAAAGCTGCAATGACGGACATCATCTTTGTGAAGACAGGCGGCGCAGAGCTGAGACCAAAAGGGAGTCTCGAAACTGATAGTGCTCCTCTCCGAGGGAGAACTGCAGATATTTCCGATGCGGGCTCCAGATCAGGATATGCATATAAGCATCCTGAAGGTCCACCCTTCTGAAGAGAGGACTTTATTTGGCAGGGCATAATCATTTTGAATTTCTCTTGGGGAAGAGAAAGGTTTAACTGGGAAAGGTCTAGAATGGTGCGCAGGCCAGCCTGGTTGGGTTTGGCACCGTAAAGAGAGGAGAGTAGAAGCCCTCCCCTCGTTCCACTAGGAAGGGGTTCTACAGCCGTGAGATCTAGAAGTTTCTGGACCTCTGCTCTGAGGGATGGCGTCCCCGACTGCTGAAAGGGAGGATTGAAGGGCGGGGGAGGGGCAAGCAAGCAGAAGCCCGCCCGAGCGATGGAATAAACCCACCAGTCGTCGTGATGGTTTGCCACGCATCCAGATGAGAAGTGATTAGTCCTCCCACCAGAGTTTTGTGCGGGTGGCAAAAAATCATTTTGCAGACGTTTCAGCGGAGAGACTACCTGTCCCTGAAGTGGAGGCTGACGACCGAGAGAAAAACCGGCCACGTAGCTGCCCCCAGTGAGAGTTACCCGGCGGAGGATAAGTCCTGCACGACCTGCGATCGTGGAACCCTCTAGATCCTGAAGAGGATCAAGATAGGGACCCAGATCTCTGACCTTTTGACTGGGGCCTTCGCGAGCAGCGACAGAGACTTGGCAGTTTGCGTGCTCGCCTTTAGTCTTGGTGAGCTCATCATCCGTTGAAGAATTAAATAACTCTTTGCCATCAAAAGGCAGGTCCAGAACTTTATCTTGGACCTCCTTCGAAAACTTTGTTGCATGAAATCAACCCTGACAAGAGGTGTCCGCCCCCATCATGAGGCCACGGGCCGAGGTGTCAACATGGTGCGTAGCAGCCTCTAGCATATCCTGCGCCAACACCCTGGTCCAAGCCGCTTTTAAAGTCTTCTAGCCTGTCAACAGGAGTCTACTCCTGGAAGTCAGCCAAATCTCTCCACAGTTTCATATTTGCCGCCGCCAGGATGAGCTCTGCGTTGTCCTGACGCAATTGCAGTGCTGCATTGGCAAACATCTTGCCCAAGGAATCAAGCAATTTGTCCTCCTTGGACAGAACTTGAGCCGCATCTGCAGAAGACGCAGAGGCCGGCTTGGATTGCAGAGTGGCAGCCCCTACCACCGTCTAGGACGGGAGCGGACATGGCGCCAAGGCTACTTTCTCAGAGGTGTGAAGCCTGTAACAGGCGTCAATCCTTTTATTAATGTGGAGCCCGGTGTGGGGTTTTTCCCAGACCTTGCGGGCCTCGACCAGGACGTCCCTCTGTAGGAACAGGCGGTACGCTCCTGTGGAGACAAGGTTAGCGCTCCCGAAAGCACCCCTTGCTGCGGAGCGGATGCCTCAGGTACTGGTATGTCAAGTAGTGACATGTCTAGTACCCGGTCGTGAAATGCTCGTACAGAGCGGGGCTGGTCCTCGCGGTCCTGATCTGCCAAAGGCGACCAGGACGCGACCAGCGTCGGATTGACGACATGCTCTGCCGGAGTCTTGTCCACCAGTGACGATGGAGGCAGAAGCAGAAGAGCCGGGGGCGGGCCGGGAGGCAGAGGAGGTGCTGCCGCCGGGGCGGCTGGCACCGTGACAGGAACTGTCGGGGCAGGCAATGGAGTCTGAGGGCAGATTTCTCTAAAAAAGGCCCTTAAAGTACTCCCTCATGGTATCAGAGTTCATTAGACTATGAAATTTCCCAAAAAAGGCATCTCTGCCAAGACCTTAGGCGCTGGAGTGAACACAGGCCTCTCATGAGGAGCATAACCCCACGAATGCAGTGAGGAGGGCTGCCAACAGGGCCCACCACCAACCGGATCTACATAGACCAATGGGGCAGTTGTAGGAGGAAGCGAGATCGAATTTGGTAGTGGCATCCAAGCACACCAGTCATAGGAAGGGCAGAACAGATCCACTGTCGCGTGGAAAAGGTTGTCCACCGTAAAGAAGGTTCCCAGCACCCGCCGTCGATAGCGTGGGTGTGAGGGAAGAATCCAAAATGGCCGCCTTACTCCACACGGGAAGGCCCGCCATTTTGTGAACATCTGAGAACTGCGTCACTTGTGGCAGTTGATTCCACAGATTGGTCAGGGGACTTGACTGAAATTTTAGCCTTGACACAAGGATCCTCGGCAGAGCCGGTACTATGGGGCCTTGGATGTTTACTGGACATCCTGTCTCTTGAATTAGCCTCCAAAGGAGGAACCTCGGCAACGCGGTTAACAGAGGAGTTACGGTCCACCTCTCACTGTGCCCCCTCAACAGAACTGGTACCTCAGTGAGCACGGGAAAGTTGAGGAACCCACCTCACAGACAAGACCTTTTCAGGCCTTTCAGTTATGTTGGTACACACCTTAGCCTCGTTAAGAGGAAGCTCGGAACAGAGTCCGGTCTTAATAGCTCCCTCCAGAGGGGCCTCGAACTGTGATTCGGTACAGAAAGCCTCAACAGAGGCCTCAGGGCACACCCTGATGTCTGTGTGGGAAGCTCCAGACAAGGAGACCTCGGAGCGAACTCTGGTACCCAACGCCTCAGTACAACTATGCTGGCTATTGGCACCTGATCAGTGAACCTCGGATTGTGATCCGGTATAGGCAGGCCCCTCGCGGATACCCTCGGAGAAAACTCTGGTAGCCTATTAGGCCTGCGAGACACCTCAAGCATAACCCCGGTAGCAGAGCTTTTGAAGCCCCTCCCGGACCTGGAGGAACCCGGGAAGGAGTACCCCGGCCGGGGTGCCCTGAAAAGTAAAGAACTTACCAGGCGTCTCTTCTTTCCGTCAATTAATAGTTGGAAATGCGATGGAGAAACCTTCTGGAAGATTTCCTCCCACCTGCAAAGACTACGTTTAAGTGCCTGGACCGAAAGGGAGTCTCAGAAGAAACACGAGTCCCAACGGTGATCCTGTCCCAGACACTCCAAGCAGAGAGAATGGGTATCCGGCCTAGCGAAGCGCTGCTCGCAAGAAGTGGCAAATCCGTCTATGCCGGAGCGTCTGGGAGGACTACGCGACTGAAGAACCGGTGCAGGAGAGGAGGACAACGGGAAAGCAAGATCTTCCTGGTGATGCAAGTGCGTCCAGCCCCGACCGTGCGGAGAAAAGGATTTAAGGGCGATGCGCGGGGCTAAGGAGGGCAGGGTTACGGCCACGTGCAGTACCTTGTGTAAAAAGAGAAGGAAACATTTCCAATTTGATGCTTTTTTGACAAAAGTGCTCCGGTCCCATACCACAGGACGGAATGTCCCACAAGTATGGAGGAAAGGGGACGGGACGTAGGAGTACAGTTGATCTACATCACCAAGTGTTAGCGGACCTGTCTTTAAGACTCGGTCAGTCTTGGTATACCACTGCTCAGGATTTTGCCCGATATCTGGGTAATCTTTAGTAAAAGACAGTAACTCCATTCTATTCCGGGGTACATCGACCTTGTGTGTGGGGTTATCAGTATAAAACCCAGGCACTTCTCTCACAGGAAATGTTTGCGTTACCATGTACTTGGTTGTGACATTTATGATACAAAATAGGAATGTTGACACACATTGGACCGGAGTCTGAATCAAGCTTACACTCCTGGGTTGCTCGCTCTTTGTCCTCATTTCGCTTTTATCTTGTTGCTGGGGTGCGTATACTTTGGCTTGTTCTATTCCTTCTATGACTTTTTTGATCCATGCCAACACCACCCTGTCCGCGGTTTCCATGTCCTGGGCTGTAATCCTGTGAGCACGAGGTGGCAAGCAAGAGCGCCTTATTACCAGGTACCCGATAACCATGAACCATTCGAACAACGGGTCTGTCTCATCTTCGAAGGGCACTCCTGATTCAGGTGTCTCGGCAGAGGGGCAAGCCTTAGCTACAAACACACCCTTAATTCTCATTAGATCTTCACGTTCTCCCTCTTCGCAATCCTTTTTCATCTCTTTAGGATCATATGTGCATGTTTTGTCTTTTTCGGAATTGCAGTTTACTTTTCTTAATCTGTAGTTGTCTCAGATTTTTGTCTAGCATGATTTTCCCATTGTCTATGGTTCCCATTGCAAGGGTCTAATTGCGTTATCGCCTTTAGCGGCTAATGCTTCTCTTAGGTACCCTATTTTCTTCAGGCCAAAATAACCATGCACAGGAAACTGTAATTCAGAGTTGGTGGCAGTGTATTTATGCCATTCTCGCAAGAACACCACCAACCCAAGCCCTTTTTAATAATCAATTCCCACCCGGCGTACCTTCTGGGGGAGTCGGACATACTGTGAAACTAGAAATGTTGCACTGTGATATGTAAACAAAACAGAATGGCATAATCACAAAGACACAGAAAATCTGTTAATTTCAAAGCAGAATTGCATCTTTATTCATGCCACTGCATGCTGCATGGCATAATGTCACTAATCACATAAGCAAGCAAATAAGCACTCTCTAAATATTGAGTGCTTTTAGTAATCCCAACCCTCCCGGCTTCTCCGAGCAAATGCTCCCTCTCTCACAGCCAGTTCTCTAGGACTGTGCTCTGAGTGTCTTCTGATGAGACCGCTTCCTTCCCTCTAGCTAGCTCTCTCAAATAGCAGCTCCCTAACACATTCTTTCTCCCCTCTCCTTCTCCATCTACTGCCGTCTGAATCTACTCAACAGAAACCCCACAGTATACATTAGCATTGTAGTGCTGTGACACACTCATTACATATGCGTAGTAAACATTTCATGGATAACAGCATGTGCCGATTTACGTGCATACATTGTTATGGCGTGAACTATACTAGTCACAGTGACATGTCTCTCCATTCTCCTAAGGCTCTCAAGCTATCGCTAGCATTCTCGCATTGACAGCAGTCTCATTTGAAAAACCCAAAACATAGTATTCTCCTCACTCAGCAAGGTCGTTTCTCTGTGCCAAGGAGTAGCTGACTGTCTGCCAAAGGGCAGTTGTTATGATAATATTTTACACTGTGTATTTGCTTGCGAAAACTATTCCCTCTCCGCGCACAGCAAGAATCCGAATTCATAAATGGACAGACACACAGCAGATCATATCTAGCGCCTAAGAGCACACTGTAATGCTATAAATGACAAGTGTACATAATCACATGGCTCTCAGCATGTATTGAACCATAATAGCGTAGACAAAAACTATAGTGCTCAAACATAGCTTATTCTAGATGAATTCAAAATGAATGTATGTATGAGTGGATGGATTAATCTCATGATGGCGATCACTGAAAAATGCAGTTTCACAATGCTGCTCCAGTGCACAGGAATGAGCCTTGCAATATTTCAGCCCACAACACATCATTTTAGTGCATGAACTGCACATGGTTTCAACTTGTGTACACAAGGTGTATTTCTCGATGGCTCATTTAACAGTGCTCCCATAGAAAATACAACTACACGCTCATTTCATGGTTAATCCATAATACATCATAGCTTGCTCATCATACACATACTGCACCCAGAATGGTCTCACCCAATTCCATCATCTGTGCCTACTTCCCTCTGTCGAACAAGCGGGGACCTCGGTCATGGAGGATCAGCGTTTCGAGGAAATCTGTGGCTGCAGGAAACAACCGTCCACCTTGTGCAGTGTGTCTCACTTCCTTCGCTGTCCACCCGTTTGTTCCCTGACCATGGCACACTGCTCAACTGGAACCTATCCAAGACGAGGTCCCGTCTGGGGGTGACCTTTTGTGGTAAACGATTCATTCATAATGCCCGCTCGTTGAGACGCACCAAGAATGAGATATTGACACAGCGCTATTTTGGCAAGCAAAAGTTTATACATTCAAAATGCGTTTAAACTGAAAGCAAAACGACAGCAAAGGCTTCGTTTGTAACTCTGCCTTCTCGGCGCAGTCTCCATATTCATACATATTGACCAGCAGGATTACAGGACACATGGTTACCATAAAAAGGAGCACAGTGAACATAATACGCAGAAGACCTAGTCTTAGCACACGGTTGTCGGTCAGCCACCTGGTTTTTTGCTTCACAGTTTGGAATGTTCATCGGCAAGCTAGGCCAACAGAATTATACCATCAAGTCTATTCCTGTTTTCCCCACGACACACTCAAAGAACTGCTTGTTCATTTAAGGAATCGCACAAGAAATTGATCACAAACTACAGGCTTGACAGAGATAATCACCTACCTATTGGAGTTTATATGGCCTGACCGACAGTCCATCCCCTTAACCTCCCCTCCCCCCAACTCGCCACTCCTGAAGTTGTCTGTCCTGCACTTCTGTGCGACTGTCAGCCCTACAGATAAGGAGTGTATATGGTGCTTTTACTCCCTGAAAAAAGGTAAATACTCCCATAAAATTGGGTAGTAATTGGAACTGTTTATTTGTAAAATAAAGCAGTAAAAATACTCCAAATAAACAAATAGAAAACAGATACTCAGGACTCTGTGCTCCTGCTTTCACCCACACAGCGCCATAGATATGTTTGAACCAGTAGTGCACATAGTACCACAGCAGGAAACTATTACTGCCTGATTGGAAGAAGTAAACGTGTATCTTTTAATGTGTATGAACAACTAGTTGCAAAGGAATAATTATTACAAAAATATGAACGTTTTCCAGTTGAAACATTTTTTACTCGCTTATAAAATGCTCACATTGGGAATTGGACTTACATTTTTGCTCTCTAAAAATCATTTTACCCCCAACTTTAAAAAGAGTAAAATACTCCCACTTCAAAATCTTATCTGGATCACTGGCAGCTGTCAAACTTACTGTCAAACTTAAAGTCCGTATGTTGCATAGAATGTCACATGTGAGCAAAGGACAAACACTTCAATAGCTTTGGACAACGATTTTGTCTGGTTTCTAAATAACTTAATATATTATCATGAACGTGTTTTATCCAATTTCCTTATTTATTTAGATATATTCATTTTGTGGATATCGCAAACTGCATTTAAAAATCTAAAACCTTTTTTGCCAACGACACTACTTTAAGTCTTGACATTTTTAATAAAGTACATGGTTAACAGTTATACTGCAAGACAAGAGCACATGAAGAAATGCCTACCTAGATGGTGGAACCCATGTTCAAAGTTCAACGTGTAAATACATCAATTCCTAAAAACAAACCACTAATGACAAGTTGGATAGCATCCAAATTGTCAAGGTCAAACCATTGACCACTGCCAAAATACATATGAGCATGAACCTTATTTTAGAGGAGTACAATACACTGTTATTGCCTTCTACTTAGGCACTTAAGTTGCACATACAGGGCCATTTGTTTAAGGCCAAGCCTTTCGAATGGAGTGTTTCTTCCCACGTATTCCTCATCTTTGATATTCGATATCCAGCTCCAGCTGCTTCGTAAAAAGAGATTCGGCAGAGGGTGCGGTGCGTCGATGGCGTCAACTCGATGTCATTCGAAGGCCTCTGTCTCGAGGATGATTTAATCGAAGGCATATATAGCACGCGCTGCGCCGGTTGGCTTCAGTTCCGTTTTCCCGCACATGCTATCGCTTTGAGAAATACAGCGCGCTTCTCCACTTCGTGACGACTTCATTACTTCGAGAAATTGATAATGTCGTCTTTGTCGACACCGACAACCCCGAAGACCGGATTCAAAAAGTGTTATGATTGTGGGTCGAAAATGTCATTGACCAATCCTCATTGTATGTTTGTGGTGCCTCGGGGTAGGCCATAACACCTCACTGCTCCAAGTGCCAGTCGATGACCGTAAAGGCCTTGAATGAATGAAAGGGGTAATTGGCGGTAGGTCGAAACCCCAAATCGCCTACCCCGACCAAAAAACCTTCCGACGAGTGGAGAGGTGACTCCTTGGTTGGAAGAAGGTTAAGCGATCGACTTCGAGGAGTGGCTACCACCTCTCGTTGTTGTCGATTTCTACCAGGCACCATAGGTCGCCTTCTTCGACTTCGTCGGACGCGTCCTCTGAGAGGGTATCTTGCCCAACTAAAACATCCACTCGAGCCGAGTGGCCTTCAGAGCAGAGATGCTCAAGATATTTGAAAAAACAAAAGCCTCCAAGTTATGCTCCTACCAAGCCTTCGAAAGAAGCAGCGAAGGAAAGGGCTCGACCCAAATCCCACACGCCTTTCCGGAACACAGGCCTGATCCTCATTGGGAGCCGATCCGATGATGTAACATTGAAGGATCCGTTGAGCCGAAAGCACAAGTCGAGGTCATAAACGCCTTCGCTGGCTGCGCCTTTGACACCAGCACAAACCCTCGACGTCTACTTGGACGTCTGCCAGCTGCACCATCATTGCCAGCTGCGTCATCGATGCTGAGCGCCCCACCAAAGCCTATGGCACCAATGAAAAAGTTTTGCTGGCTCCTCCAGCGTCAAATGCATTGTTTATAAAACCCCTCATACCTGTGAAGACTTATGTGCCTCTACCTAGAAAAGACTAAGTCCCTTCTATATATGAGGAGAATGAGCCCTCAGATAATCAGGCTCCACCTGGCCTCCAATTTGGTATGCCAAATGTACCATAAAGTTTTATCTTAGAGAAGTCAAAGTTTAGAGACCTTTATGACAACCTGCAAACAGCCAGTGGGATAGACACCTCACCTGAGTTGGAGTTTGGTAGACCTAATGCTGGGGAGCATGCCAATGCATCTTACAGACAACGCATGTCCAAGGTAGTGCACTACATGGGGTGGAGTAGGCCTCGATTGCCAATCGAACAGGATGATCTGACAGACATCCTGGATATAAGGGTCCTCCGTCAGATCCTATATTACCTTTTTTACATTGCTCTGCAAAAAAGGGTGGCGACTAATTGGGAAATCTTGGGAAGTAATCCGGCTGTAAATAAAAGCTTGACCAAGAAGTACCGCCCTTCCAGTAGTGACCCCGACTACTTGTCAAAACACCCCACTCCAAAGAGTCTGGTGGTACAGGCAGCTACTGCAAACTCTAAGCAAGTGGCTTACTCTACCATCCCTCCAGATAGGGACGACAAATGAGTAGATGGATGGGCAAGGAAGGTATTTTCTGCAGGGAGTATGGCACTCAAATCAGCCAACTCCACATGTGCCCTTGCAAAATGTATGTTTACTCTATGGGACTGCATTTCCATGGCGGCAGAGCACATTCCCGCAGCAGATGAAAGGGACAGGTTCTTAGCCATAGTTGGAGATGGAAAAGAAGCCATGTGTGTGTCTCTTTAGTCAGGTCTGGATTCTGCTGACCGCATCAGCAGAGCCATGGCTACTAGTACAGTTAATTAACAAGGGGGGTCCTGGGAGTCCGTCTGCCAGACATTAGTCCTGGTTGCGAGAGACTTACCCAGAGTCTTTAGCTCACTATCTTTCACAGAGAAGAAATATCCCAAACATATCAGTCTTTGTCCTTCCCTGGGGCAGTCCAACACCGAAATACTAGGCAATTCTCCTCTGAACAAGAGTACTAACAGCATCCCCAGACACGTGTTTCGGTCTGGTTGGACCTCATCAGTAGGGAGGAGCTGTGCCTCTCTAAGAATAGTGAGCAAGGGGTCCACATCTGGATTCCCCTGGTAACTTAGGGTGAGACCCAAAGTAACTCAAATATGCAAATTAACAAGGGGGGTCCTCAAAGATAGTGAGCTAAAGACTCTGGGTAAGTCTCTTGCAACCAGGACTAATGTCTGGCAGAGGGTCTCCCAGGACCCCCCTTGTTAATTTGCATATGCAAGTAACTTTGGGTGTCACCCTAAGTTACTAGGGGAATCCAGAAGTAGACCCCTTGCTCACTATTCTTAGAGAGGCACAGCTCCTCCCTACTGATGAGGTCCAACCAGTCCAAAACACGTGTCTGGGGATGCTGTTGGTACTCTTGTTCAGAGGAGAATTGCCTAGCATTTCGGTGCTGGACTGCCCCAGGGCAGGACAAATACTGATGTGTTTAGGATATTTCTTCTCTGTGAAAGATAGTGAGCTAAAGACTCTGGGTAAGTCTCTCGCAACCAGGACTAATGTCTGGCAGAGGGACTCCCAGGACCCCCCTTGTTAATTTACTAGTACAGTTATGCACAGATTTGCGTGGTTGAAGTCCGGTTTTGCACCCGATGTGCAATCCAGTCTTCTCAACATGCCTTTTGACGGGTCTCACCTTTTTGTCAAGAAGGCTGACGAGAGTCTTGAGAAGTTGCAAACCTCTAAGGTGGCAGCCAAATCCTTAGGTGCAGCTATTGGGCTATGACCTCAGCCTTTTCGGCCTAGTGGATAACCTTGGAGGGGTAGATGTTTTCACCACTACTCCTCAGTTGGAAGGGCGAGAAGAATGGCTGATCAGAGAGGCCAAAGAAAGTTTGCTCATGGTAAACCAGGGAGGTGTGCGAAGCCAACTCAAGCAGAGGCATCTTTACCATCTGCCACTGCATCGTCCGCCTGAAAACCTGAGGTCTTGAGTCAGTTTACCAGTGGGGGAGGGCGTCGGGTGGGGCAGACTTTCTCAGCATCTGGAAGAATGGCGAGACATTACTTCGGATGCTTGGGCCTTGGAAACCATAGCCCACGGTCACTGCTTTCTTTTTATACAGAGAGCTCAGAACGATCCACCGGGGAACCAGTCTTTGAGGATTTCAGATACGCTCCTTGTGCAGGAAATGTTAACCCTGCTAGAGAGGCGCTATAGAGCCGGTGCCTGTAGCGCAGAAGAACAAGGGTTGGTATTCCCCTTATTTCCTAAAACCCAAAAAGGACAGAGGACTGAGACCCATCTTGGACTTGAGATACTTGGACGAGTTCCTCGCGAAGGAAAAGTTCAAGGTGGTCACACTTTGTCAGATCCATCAGGCCCTCCAACTCCAGGATTGGATGGTGTCATTGGACCTTCAGGATGCTTATTTTCATGTGACAATCCATCTCAAGCACAGAAAATACCTGAGGTTTGCAGCTGGCGTTTCTCATTTATCAATTTCGAGTTCTGCCATTCGGGCTGACCTCCGCCCGAGGGTTTTCACCAAACTAATGGCAGTAGTGGCAGCGAGTCTCAGGAGAGGGGGGATTCACGTCTGCTCTTACCTGGACGATTGGCTGACCAGGGTGCATTCGCCAGAACAAGTCCTGGATCATCTCAACATCACCTGCCACTCACTTCAGACTGGGCTTCTCCCTCAATTACAAGAAGTTCCATATGAATCTCAAACTCCAGTACATAGTAGCTGTTCTCGATACATCCTTGGGGAAAGAGCTCGCCACCCGAGGTGAGGGCTCAAGACACTCTACAGATGGTCACAAAATATTTAAGTGCCCAGTGTCTCCCGGCCTGTTTTTTGAGGTTCCTCATGGCATCCTGCATTTTGTGTGTGCCAGAAGCCCGTCTGAGAATGAGGTCCCTTCAATGATCTCTTAGAACTCAATGGTACCATTTCTCAGGGAAGATGTTGGATCTACTTCAGGTTCCAAGCAGGGTCGCACAGGATCTTCAGTGCAAGGACACCACTCTGAAGGGATAAACGTTTTGGCAACCATGACCAGAGATGACTGTAGTGACGGACGCCTCAGTCATTGGGTTGGGATGCCCACACCAACGATATGACAGCGATCGATGGTTTCCATCGGAGTCCAAACTACATATCAATCTTTTGGAGCCGAGGGTAATCAGACTAGCGCTGTAGGCCTTTCTGCCCTCTGTACGGGTTAAGAATATCCTGATAATGGACAGCACAGTGGCCATGTACTACCTCAACAAGAGAGGTGGTGTAGGGTAACTACCACTGTGCAGAGAGGCAGTGCAGCTCTAATACTGGGCAATTCAAGAAGCAATCTCCCTATCAGACGTTCACCTAGCAGGAGAGAACACAGCAGCAGATGCTCTGAGCAGGCAGACCAGAATCTCCCACAAGTGGGAACTAGCTCAGGAAGTCTTTCAAGAGATCTTCACCCTTTAAGGAATCCCTCCAGTGGATCTGTTCGCGGCCGGTGTCGACCAAAAGTGCGAACTGTATTGCTCCAGGGAATTTCCCCCAAGAGGATCTCTAGGAGATGCGTTTGTGGTAGACTGAGAATTTCCACTCCTGTACGTGTTTCCTCAAGTCTCCGTCATTCCTCACGCGATCAGGAGGTTGAGAAAGTTAGGGTAACGCATCAACCCAAATGCCCCGGATTGGGCCAGACAAAGTAGTACCTGGACCTTCTGGACATGTCCATCTGTCAGGGCCTCCAGGATATTGCATCCTGAAATGGCAAATTTTGTGGCAAATACCTTTATTTATTGCAGCATTTTTACAACACATTTTTTATTGACTGGAGGGTGCAAGAATGGCACATTGCAAGAAGGAGGCAGTGTGCAAGGCTAAAAGACAGCAAGGGTGTCATTATTTGTACTTTTTGTATCAATTAAATGGGAAGGGTCCCAGATGCCTATGGCTTGGGAGAACAGTGTTTGTTTTGGATACTATTTTTGGTTTAAGGTGCATACCTTTTTAATATTAACGGTATTGATCATTACAAGTTGCAATGCAGAAAATATTCCCCTTTTATGTACTCCAATCCCCCAAACACCCACACACCTCTCTCACCAACACACCTCACACGTCTCACCAATTCAACATCACAACTTGTATTCCCGAACCTCACTCAGACATACATACTCACATGCTCTGTCACACTGCCAAGTCACAATGTGCACTCTCCAGTCACTGCCAAACTCCAAACCATACTCCCAACTCACACCTTATGCTCCCCAATTTCTCCTACAGTATACAGTGCTTCATTCTTTTGTGCTACTTCTGCATCTTGCATCCATTCTCCCATTCTATCACAGTCTTCCCTCATCCTTTCTCCCAATCTGCAGCTCACTGCCTCGTTAAAGCCAACCCCTCTAAATCCAAGCTCCCTCTACTTTCTGTACCTCCGCTCCCACTCTGATTTCTGGCCCATTGCCCCACTGCTTCCTCTCTGCTCTCTTGCCCACTGCTTTCCCCTCTGACCCACTGCTCTCCCTCTGCTTTCTTGTCAACCACTCCAAAGCTCACCCATCACTCCCCCTTTGTCTCCTCTCCCTCTCGTATTGTGACCATTTATTATTTTTTTAAAACTGTAGATTTTAGCCCAGATACTCAAAAATGGGGCATCTAAAAATAGAGCAGAGGATATGCTATTTTTAGATAACCAATTTTTGGAAATAAGCAGGTCACCTTATTCTCAATGGTGACCTGTGTATTTCCTCTGGGCTGCAGTGCAAATGATGCGCTGGTCAGCTGCCTTGAATACGTTTGTGTTGTATGCACCCTATAGACAATGTTCTACAAACTCCCGCACATTTCACCATGACGGCCATTTCGGCCCTGCCATTGTAAAATGTGACGCAAAAATAAAATCAGATTTCTATCCCATTTGCGGAACAGAAATGCAAGTGAGACTGCAGTTGTCACACTTAAAAGTATTGCAGTAGTTCATAAAGGCCCTGTCACCCCTGTGTACCCATTCAAAGCGAGCGCATAGGGTTGCCTACAATTTCTGCACATTTAAAAGTGCATTTTGTCAATTTGGGATGCGCTTTTCAATGCACAGAAATGCCCCTGGATTTGCGCAAAGGGGTGAAAAAGGCCATCTGAATTCAGATGACCTTTTTTGGATTCGGCTGTTTTTATTTGCGCAAGTGATGACATGTGGTTGCGCATTTCATTTCTTGAGTAAAAAAAAGTTTGAGAAACAGGGCCCTTGAGTTTGTTTTTTAATGGCTGTTTTTGCAAAAACTGCCATTTTCGCTGCATTTTGCAGGATTGCAAATTCGCTATAAGCTGGAGGGTCTGATCTGTCCTCCGATGAGTCTTCCACAAAGAGAGGACCTTCTCTTGCGAGAGGGTTGGGTTCTCCATCCAGAGGTCAAAACACTCCACCTTCACGCTTGGTTTCTGAAAGGCTGAGATACAAGGATTTGGACCTCCCGGATGACGTAATGGAGACATTGTTTTTGGCCAGAAGGCCAGCAACAAAGTCTTTGTATGGTTGCCATTGGAATACCTTCTGTGACTGGTGCAGAGAAAAGAATGTCGACCCTTTTCTGTGCAAAACACCAGCTGTTTTAACCTTTTATCTATCTTTAGCCAATCTGGGGCTCCAGATTGGTACTATTAAAGGCTATTTGGCAGCACTGTCTCTTTAAACGCTCATCAGAGGAATGTTCATACTTCAAAATTCCACTGGTGAAACAATTTCTAATGGGGCTCACCAATTTGTTTCCCCCATCTGCTTTCTAGGTTCCAGTTTGGGACCTTAATCTGGTTCTAAAATTCCTAATGTGTGCACCTTTTGAACCTTTACACTGATGTCCTTTAAGGTTATTAACCTTTAAAACCATTCCACTGGTAGCTCTAACATCAGCCCGAAGAGGGAGGGAGTGAGTTGTAGGCACTTTGGTCCAAGCCACCCTTTACTATCTTTCATGTGGATAGAGTTGTTCTAAGGGTTAAACCTTAATTTGTATCCAAAATCATTTCTGATTTTCACATATGGCAGAAAATTGTATTACCTTCTTTCTATCCCCTGCCTCATCCTAGCAAGGAGGAGGAGAGGTTGCATAGGTTGGACCCTAGCAGAGCTTTAAGCTTTTATATATCTAGACTGTCAACTCTGTCATGATGATCAGTTTTTCATTAGCTATACAGGCCACAAGATGTGTCAGGCTATCACTAAACCGACCGTATCCAGTTGGATAATTCTGGCTATCTCCGAATGTTACAGGCTGGCAGGGAAGAATCCTCCTGAAGGTTTAAGGGCCCATTCCACCAGGGGCATGGCTACCTCTACAGCTCTACAAAGGGGTGTACCGTTAAAAAGTATTTGAAGTAGCAACATGGTCTGCTATTCACACATTCACAAAGCATTACTGACTGGAGTCTTCCCTCGTCAGGATGGGAGCTTTTGAAAAGCAGTCCTGCACTCGGTTCATGGAAACTATTAAAATCTAAATTATACTCCCACCACCAAATCAAACACTGCTTTGGGAGTCTATCAAAGATGCAGAATACGTGGGAGGACACAATCCAATGGAAGAACATTAACGTTCTTTCAACTGGATGTTCCTCCCACGTATTCCTCATTCTCCCAACCTACCCCACAATAGAATTTCCCGTGTTATTACTGCTTTCGTTCCTTCAAGGCTGAGTATGGTCATTCCCGTGGTTATGCGGGTATTTCTACTTTAAGAAACAAACAAACTGAAGCCAACGGGTGCTGCGCGTGCTATATATCCTTCAGTTATATTGTTGACAGAGGCCTTCGAGGGACATCGAGTCGATGCCATCGGCACACAGCGCCCTCTGACGAATGTATTTTTCCCAGAGCAGCAGAAGCTGGATATCGAATATCAAAGATGAGAATACATGGGAGGAACATCCAGTCGAAAGAATGTTACCAGGGCTAAGTAACTTGTTCTTCTCAGTACACTAAATGGTCTGTTCATGGGCTCCTAAAGTCAAATGACGATTTGATCCTTTTAAAAAAGAAGGGAAGAATGCAAGAGATGTTCAGTGACGGTCATTTAAAAAAAAAAGAACTCTTCAGATCAATGTGTCATGTGTTTTGGAGCGAGTTATTTACCCATAAATGTGCTCCCAGAGGATGCACTAGACCGCTCTTCAGAACTATGGCCGTCTCCATTATTATTGGGTGACCTGAAACAAGAAAGGTGGTGTGCTGTTGAAATGTCACAGCCGGTCTTTTTCCTTGGCTAATGTGCTACATGCAACATGTACATGGACACATAAGGACCTGCTGCAGCAGCACACCCTCAACATAATGCCAAGCCGACTATCACACTGCTGCTCATGTGTCTGTGTGAACCCATGATGCCATGGTCTTGCGCAACACACTTTCAAGGTTCATGGATACGCCTGGCATGACGGACATTGCCCCTACATATGTTCCCCACCACATGTACAAATGGACCACCCTCTTTCACCTGTTTAAACCAGATAGTTTTCAGTTTTCACGCAATCACCTACACCCCCCGGATGTCGCACCACCACAAGGATTACAAAACCAGCCCACTTCTCCAGGGACACCATGCCCCATTACTGGGCTTACTTGTAAACATGAGGCATCTGGGAGTAGTACAAATGGCTTACAATGCTCTGTAAACTTGACTGCATCAAATCTGAAGTCAAAAAGTCCATGAATATAGTACAGTGTCTCTGGTGACAACTTAATCTGGTCTTAACTGCCTCTGTTGGGTGAGCACACAAGTACACTTGGAAGTCATGGGGTTCGTGGGCACAACTCTGGCATTGCATGCTATGAATACAAGTAGACCAACACCTGTTTCCCCACCCCTAGACCATGTATAATCTGTAGTTACATCAATGTGCCTCTGGATAAGCTGCTGCTACCCTGCCTAAAGACACCATGTGACGAGTCGACTTCCGAGGCACCAGTGTTCCTGGGATGAATATCTGTTTCTAAATCATCAATCGGCACCACACCGCTGGTACACCGGAAGGGATCTGAACAGATTGGAACACAAGTAAATTATAAACCTCCATGTCCAAATTTGGTAACGTGGACAAAACGGCAGCCTTAACTCTGCAAGGTCGTGGATCGTTGGTTAGTTGCAACACAGCGAAAATACAATTTATTACCCAATGATCAAGTGACTGTCCAGTCAAGGTTGCATAAAATTATCTACTTTATTATTACAACACATAGTTCTAGCGCACTACAAAATACAACCCACCCTGTAAAGGAACACAGAGGACAGTTTCACGAAGGAAACGGATGCACTCTGGATACTGACAGGAGGGTACTCGGTAAAGCAATCCGTATTAACTGTTCAAGGTGATTTGGTTTCAGCACCAAGGGAGCATGGGGTCATAATTGTCAATAGGGGCCTTCTAGTGTGCATAGACTGCGATCAGCAGATACCTTTTGGATCCTCATTCCCCCTTCCTAGAAGACTTGGGGCCTGATCTTTGTTTGGGACTGTTGCTGGGCCTGCAATGTTCTGCTGTCAGGTCTGTGAGTAGTTGCTTGCAACTCTGGAAGGGCATAATCTCCAGTCCTCCTCCTCAGCAACTTCAGGAGTTCTTAACCCCAAAACGTAAGCGGCAGGTAATTGACATTCCCTCCTTTGGGGTACTGTAGCTGAGAACTCTTTACCAGCGGTGGTTCGGTCCACAATGAATCCTAATGGTCCTTGAGGTTCTGGGGCTGTCCCAGAGGTTGTCTGCTCCAGGGCTAAACCTGGAAAAAGTCTGAATTCCCCTCATGGGGCTAACAACTGATACATCCAGGCCAATGCCTGAGGAACCCCGAGGTAGGGTTAACCCTGGAATGTCAGGATTCCCTTCAGGGGCTAATTCCGGGTTGCTACCTGAGAATCCCCAGCAAGGAGCTAATGCTAAGCTGGTGCTTGGGGTCCTCCTAGCCGTACAGTTAAGGGGTGTGGCAGCCACTTTTACTCAGTAAAAATAGGCAAATACTCCAAAGAATAAAACTAGAAAGTAAAGATACTCCCAACAAAAAGTAGGAAACCGACACGTAGTACCTTATACCCCTGCTTTCACCCACAAAGCTCCAAAGATATGTTTCGACCAGTAGTACATGTAGGACCAAGGGTGGAAACTACTATTATTGCTGCCTGATCAGAAGTACATATGTATCTTTTAATGTGCATGAATAACTAGATGCAAAGAAATAATTACTTCATAAGCATTTTCTGTTTTCAAGTTTAAACCTATTTTTACTTGCTTATAAAGTACTCTTTGGGAATTGGACTTACATTTTTACTTCCTAAAATATCATTTTACCCCCAACAAACATAAAAATAGGGAGTTAAATACTCCCTCTTCCATATCTTATCTGACGCACTGGTTCCTCTACCTAGGAGCTAAAGAGGCACAAAGGTTGCATTGGGGGTGGGGCGGGGTTTAGGGAGGGGTTGCTTTCCAATTAGTCCAGACCACCCTTTTCACAAAATGGCAGACTAGTTACTTCTCTTTTGTTGTATTGAGTTGGCCATTTCCTCCACTTCACATTGTCTCAAAATGGCAGATAGGCCTACCAACAAGCAGAAAAGTTCAGTGACTCGCGTGCCGTGGAGGCCCCAGGATCTTAAAGCACCATCCTGGGTGGAAGATGGACATTCCTCTGATCAGGACCATTTTCTTTGTTTAGTGATCTGTTCCAATGACGATAGCCTGTCACAGACGACCTCCTCTTTGATCTACTCTGACCCATAGCAAATGTATGGGCTGTCCTGGATCTTGGTGCTGGTGGACTCAAGCAGCATCCTGACCCATCTTGGCCACCTCAGTCCCCAGTGGAGGACTGTTTCTTGATGAACGTTCAGGTGGTAATGCAGTCACCACCCATGTAGGGATAGTTCTGAGATGAGATATCCAGGAAATAAATTATAGCAGCCCCCTCCCACTGTGAACTGCGGCCTTCTGGAATTTCTGGGACGGGCCCAGTCTCGCTGATACAGACCAGGGCTCAAAACATTCCTTGGACTGTTATTAGTTCATGGCTCGTTCACGTACAATCTATCTAATGAAGGACGACACTGTAACATGGAATAAAGTTCTACATTATCACTACTCGCGTGTCACGGCGAGGTTACTTCATGGACCAATGCAGCCTTCGAAGAGAAGGCCACTGGTCTCCTACAATTCCTAGACATTCCCCTTCTGGAGACTGTGATGAAACAAAGGTAATCGTCCCTTCCTCCCGGGGGGAGCCACCGCTTGTGAGGCTAGGGAGGTGAGATTGCCCCGCAAGTCCCTCTCTATGGGTCTGGGAAATTGGGACCTCACTGGGAGTGACTCTCCCTTAGGGGACAAGGACTCCTATTCCCACAAGGAACTCTAGACCACCCACCGTATCTGCATATATGGGACTAGGTCTGTATATAACTGGCACGAGTGGATCACAAGACGAGAGAGAGGGAATAGTGTGCATGGGAAGCCCCTGATGCAATCAAGCCTTGGAGAGGTGGAACAGGAGGAACCTGTGACAGTTCGAAAAGCGAACTCCATCTCAAGATGCCAGAGGCTCAGCAGAGCAGACAACGGGAAAGCCGTAGTGAGGACGTGGAAAGAACCTCTCGAACGTGGTGGCGTGACCACAAGCTTCCTGTGGTGGGCCATATGCCCGTCTAACACGGAGACCAGTGCAGTAGGGAGCGCTGACAGCTCCCACCTGCCAGTGTCCCTCGACCACATCAGCTGACAGCTGCAAGGAATGGAATGTTGAGAAACCAGAGACCAAGAAGCGAGAACGCAAAGCAGGTTGCCCGAGCGAGTACACAGTCCAGCAAGTCATCCTGGACAAACTAAGGTACAGGGGTGAATGGGAGAGGGGAGGCCGCTGGGGCGATCTATTGCAAATGTGTGAAAGGCCTCATGTGACATTCAAACAGTAAATCTGAATAAGTCGATATGTGAGGAATAAATAATGAGATTGAAAAACGAGGCTGAGTGGGAAACAGGAAAGGTGGAAACGAAAACCCTGGTAAGAGGTGAAACGACCACAGGAGCTCAGTGATGAAGACTTGTAATAAGAATTGATTCGAAACTGCCAAGTGAATTAAAAAACAAAGCAACCAGAAGAGAGAACCCAGGAGCGGGGATTCCTTACACAGGAAACCTGAGAAACGTTCAAGGATTCAAGAATCCTGAAAGCAAAGTAAGGACTGAGACAGTATCTTCAGCAGAATCATTATAAGCAGAACACCAAAGAGAGTAAAAGAGTGATTAACAGTTGTGATGAGCTACAAGAGCTTATGCAGGAAACTCCAAGAGAGTATCCGAGAAAATCATCATAAGCATCAGATTTCTAAAACATTTTGTTTTTTCACAATATAAGGGGGCACGATAAAGACCCTGAGAGAAAGCTGCAGCCATGAAGGTACAAAGGGGAACGACGAGGCGATGAGACACATGCTTTTGGCTGACTTTAATTTGTATTAGTGGCACGGTCGAGTAGTGTTGGGTTAGGACTAAGGACATTTACTTTGGACTTCCTAACGACAGACGAGCACCCTTAGTAAGGCAGGGAAACCCCTCTAGCAATAGGGAGAGATGGGCATTTTCATTATTTAATTTAAAAAGTCAACATGCCCATATTGTGTCAGTCTGCTTCCTACCTGCCATAAGACCCTGCAAGTGGAAGCAGATGTCCTGCCAGCAGTGCTGGCTACTAGGGGCAGGGGAAAATAGAGTCCCTTTGCAAAGGGATGTGGTGGCTGCAGCACAGAAGCTGTGGCAGAAGCCCCATTCTAGGCAGGTGGTCAATAGGTGGGTGGATACACGGTACAGGCATTTCCTTTGGAGAGGGAACTTGTATAAGAGAGGTCCCCCCCCCCCCCAAGCCTCTTAGGTAGCTGCATGCTCCCTGCACTCTAAGGCGACTCCAAGATCCTTTTCTTTCTCTGTGTAGGAAAGGATGACGAGCTGCTTGAAGGCGTGGGCAAGAGTTTACCAGAACTCTGCTCTTTAACTATGTCACGCAAACAGTTTCTCTTAGGTCATGCAAATCAAAGACTCTGGAAAGTACCTGCCAAAGCTTAGCAATTCCTGCTTGAAGCCAATTTCATGGCTGTGCTCGCTGAGGCATGTCAGGTGGGACAAAACCTCATATAATGTGCCGAAGACCATATAGATATGGCTTCAAGGGGTATGCTAGTAGTATATGTGAATTTAATCCTGATGTACTGGAGAAGATCCTGGACCTCCCATTTGATAGGTAGACGTGTTCAACTCTTAAACAGAGGAGTTTAGGAAAAAGGACTGGATGCAAACGGCATAGTCCCTTGAAGTGCCTACAAATCCGCAGCAGAAGACCTTTCTCCCCTCAAAGGGGAGCAGAAGTCACACTTTTCGGGATGGAAAGGATTTCAAGAACAGAGCTCGTCAGCTAAACAGGTTGCCATCAGACCACTGTAGAAAGTAACTGCACCCTTCTGTGTCGTCCCCCTCACCCCCCACCCCCAAGTCTCCACCCCGTCATAGAAACTGCTCCGACAGTTCAGGTCTTTACTCTTCGTTCAATAGATTCAGGGCTATGAATCTGTACAATAACAAAGCTGTTTTACAGATATATAAGCAAAAAATAGCAATTACTTTAGTGCTCCTATCAACTTAATGTCATGCCCTTTTGCTTCTGATCAGTGGGCATCTGCCTCCTCAAGCTCCACCCCCGGAGGCCATCTTCAGATTCCTAACTGCACCTTCAGTGATTGGGCGTCTTATCAAAAGCTCTACTTTACTTGCAGTTTGCAAAGGTGAGATTTCGGGTTCAACTTTAAAGAAGATGGCTCTAGAAAAAGTCTCCCATATTTGAGGAGTTGGGGACTGTTTGCAAACACTAAGGGCAGTCTGTGGGGTAGGTGGGTTTTGCACCTTTCTGCTCTCAAATAATTTGGTGTCCTAACCTCGCTATGACAGGAAAATTCCAAGAAGTCTTTTAAATGTTCGTAAAGAACGAGGACTAGTGCGAGGGGTGCCTTAACTGAGCACCCAGACCATGGATTGCAAACTGGTGACATTTGACAGTGCTTCTCCAATAAAACCCTGAAAGGCACAGAAGGTTGCGGCATGAGCAGATACGCAGACAAAGGTCAAAGGGTGACAACCGGGCCGGCAGATCTAAGGATTCTTGTAAGTTCTCCTGTCTTCCAAAGGCTTAGCAGGGCTAACCCCTACTCCGTGGCCCCTTACATCATATTGGTAACATGCATAACATCTCCCGCTTGCTTGCCCCAAGGATAGAGTCAGAGACCTGAAAGTTGGAAACATATATAACATTTTATTGGAAAAACATATGGTCGCATAATTTGGAGTCATCTTATGAGGGCGGCCCCCCATCCCTGCTCAGGTCTTATGCCTGCCTGGCACCAACCATGGTCCTTAGCCGGGTGGCTCCGCCAATCCCGCCTTACAAAAGTCACCATGTCCAAAAGCCTGTGAGCCATCTCACACCATTCCGTTCTTGCGAGAACGGCCCGCCCTGGATTCCACTGCCAGTTCAGTCATTCCTCCAGAGTATGGAGCGAATAAGGCCACTGCATCGGTTGTTGAGGAGTCCCAACCGTCCCCATGGAATCAGCGCCCGTGTCACCCATCCTGCCTGAAGCAGCCAGTGGTTGTAGCTCACGGACCAGACCGCAGCGTGCCTCCTTCTCTAGGACCGCCCTCGTAACTCCGCCACGCTTTGGGGTGGCCCCCCCGTGACCCCAAATGCCCCCACACCAAATTCCTCCTCCTGATCTTACCCACCGACCACTATTTACACCCAGTTCTTACCATCAGTCCCCATAGTCCTAAATTGAAATGGCCCATCCCGTACTCTGAAAGATGCACTCCACCTGCTCCAAAATCTATTGCAAAACACAACACTTAGAAATGTGAGTGTTTCTGTGTTACCGCGCCATGATGCCTGTGGGCTTTCGGCACTCTAGAAGTATTGCGTACATTGGCTTCCCTTCGCATAACTCCAGGTGTCTGACAAAACCAGCCCTTCCTGCTTCATGAAGCGTTCCATGCTCCTGTTCACCCTCCTCCTAGACCTTTCCATGGCAGCGTTGAACTCTGCTCCCCGCCATACCTTCCTCGGGATCAACTCTGACCAAGCTATTTCCATTGCAGGCAGCGTCCTTGCTAAGATCCTAATGCCCTCCTGCGTTATTCTCATCAATCAGCCCTGCCCCAAATCTGCAAGGTCATTCCCCCCTCCCCCCAAGGTGCAAACTCTGCATTGCGGCATCTTACCCTTTGGTGAACAGCCCACCGGTACATTGATATTCACCCTTAATTACATTGGGTGCCCCATGGCCTTCCTAGGGAATTCCTGTGCCCTTACAGTTCATCCACACCAGCAGCCCATTTCTGGTTGTTACCTGCCGTTTTCTTTCGGCCCCTCCTCCTAGAACATCATGCAACTCCAGCTGCCACCTGGACCTGCTCCTGGCACCGGCCAGAGCGTTGGGTCCAAGCCCTTTTGACTGATCCCTGTCCCCATGACACTATGGATCGCCTTTCCGGGAGTTCCCCTCGCAAACCATGTTTCTTACTTCACCTGTATGAGTGCACTTTACCAGTGTGCTCCACCAACCACTCTGAGCTTTTGCCCCACTGTATCACCTTCCTGGCAACCTTCTGCCTGGTCCTTTGCTCCTGTGACACAAAAACCAAATTAGTAGTTTAGACATCTCTGGCCCTACAAAATCGCCAGCCGCCTGGTGCCCGGAAGGTAGTAAAGAGTTAGTGCATGCTGCAAGCTTGCTACCTAATTCCACTACAGCGCCCTCCTTGCTGCCTGTAGCCCATGCTTTGACTGCTGCCTTTACTGAGAATTCCTTAGTTGGGTCCCCCTCTCCTTTCAGTTTGGAATGGAACGCTACGGCGGCTAAATGGCTTGTGACCCAGCTCCTGCTCTGCCCCTGGTTGTGTGCCCACACAACAAACCGCTCTACCCGTGCTGTAAGACCCAAGTTTGTATGCCCCTCTTCCTGCATCACCCTTACAAACTTACTGTAGCCTTTCTGATACCGGGACCGCACTCCTGGTGAGAGCGACTGCTCCCCAAGGTTCCAGAGCGTCGGGTCCACGACACCAGTTGCCACCACTCCTGCGTGAACTCTGTGCCCCTCTGCTGTACCCTCGGGTGGGCCTTCCGGAATCTCTCCCACTGAAAGCGAGAAAGAGCGTCAGCAGCCACATTCACAATTCCTGGTACATGTCTCGCCCTAAATTCAATGTTCTGGTACAAGCACACTTCCACGAGTTTCCTTAGCAGCCCCAGCACCTCCGGCATGAAGCGGACTGTAAATTGATGGCCTGGACCACTGCCTTGTTGTCTGACCAAAAACGGACCCTCCTGTTGCACAACTCACCTGGCCACAACAGGAGGGCGATCACGATTGGGAACAGCTCTAGCGCCATGACGTTCCCCAACCTTCCCTTCTTTCTCCATTGTGTTGGCCACCTCTGCACACACCACTGTGTGCCCAGGATAACACCAAAATCCTCCTTCCCAGAGGCGTCCGAGTACATTTGTAACTCACTGCTGGTAACCATTGCTTCCCGCCAAAGGCTTACCCCATTGAAACCTTTCAGAAACTTCTGCCACATGACTAGGTCCTCTTTGAGTCGGCGCTCAGCCTGATGTGGTGGTGGTGTTTGATACCCCCGCTGTGGCCCTTGCCAACCTCCTGGCAAACACCCTTCCCGCTGGTACCACCCTGGCTGCAAAGTTGAGTTTCCCAAGCAGCTGTTGCACTTGACCCAGAGTTGTTTTTTCTTTTGCTAGGCTGTTGGAAATCAATTCCATAAGCCCCTCTACCTTTTCAGCTGGCAACCTGCATGTGCCTTTGCAAGTATCAATTTCGAAGGGATTGTGTCCTCCGACGTATTCCTTATCTTAGATAGAAATCCTTCAGCTTTGCTGGCCTCGGAAAATTTTTTCGCCAGAGGGCGCTGCGCGTCGATGATCGCCGAGTCGATGACCCTCGACGGCCTCCGTGCCGACGTCGACGTCATCCTGCCTATAAAGGCCGCGCGCAGCGTCCGTTGCTCAGTTCCGTTTTTCCGCGCTTCGTTGTGCCTCGGAACACCGTTGCTCAGTTCTCGTCAAGATAACGTATATAATAACTACTATTTACCTCGATAATCGATGGCATCCTCCTCCGACCCGACGACCCCTCGGTCCGGTTTCAAAAAGTGCCGAGACTGCGGGAAGAAAATGTCGTTGACGGACCCTCACAGGGTCTGTTTGTGGTGTCTGGGAATCACGCACCAGAGTTCGGAGTGTGAGGAATGCCTTTCCATGACGGCGAAAGCCTTGAAGGAGCGTAGGGGGAAGCTCGAGAGAGGTAGGTCAACTTTAACTTCCTCGAAAGCTTCTTCGGTAGAGTCGAGACGTTCGTCTCCTCACCATAAAAAACACTCTCGATCTAGATCACGAAGTGGCTCCCACCACTCGTCGACATCGAGACACTCGAAGAAGAGACGTAGGAGATCCCCTTCGTCATCTTCGTCGAGTTCTCCTGAGAGAGTTCATTGCCCCACAAAACGCAGCTCGCAAGCTGAGTGGGAGGAATTCAGGAAAAAGATGCTAAGCGTCTTCGAGAAAGCGGCCTCGTCCCCCTCGAAGACAGCTGAGGGTGATACCCCGGGTAAAAAACCCAAAAAATCTAAACGCCGCGAGTCGCAGTACCCGGCGGAAAAGTCAACCCGAAAGCGCCTCGAGCCATCGGGAGATAAAGCATCATCGACGCCATCGTCGAAAACTCCTTCGAAACAGAGGTCGGCGCCATCGACGCCGTTGTCGAAGGATTCATCGGCGCATCAGTCGATCGAGTCGACGCCGACGTCGACGCCGATATCGACGCCGGTGAAGGAAAGAACCACGGCTACTCCACAGCCAACGGTTAGACAAAAGACCTCCGACTCGACGCCGAGAACGTCGACGTCGTTCTCGAGCAAGACTCCGATCCTTTCGAGTTCTTCGAGGCCTAGTACACATTTCTCGACGCTTTTCACGGCGCCTTCGAGTACTTTCACGTCGGTGTCGACGACATCGACGTTTTCAAGGCCTGTGATGATGGCTCCTTCTGCATTGGAAATGGGGTTTATACCATTCCAAAAACCAATGTATCCCCCTTTAACCTCGATTTTTGAGGAAAGGGAGGATTCAGACCAAGATATTGATTTACAGAGGACCACATCACCAGAGCCAGAGACTTTCGCCTCTGAGGAAGGAAGATTAAAAAATCTTCAGGATGCACTTCAGGAAGCTAGTGGCTTGGACACTTCTCCTGAAGCAGAATTTATCAAACCAGACCCAGGAGAACATGCGGAGACTCCATATAGAGCTCTGATGTCTAGAATCATAGAATTTATGGGTTGGTCTGCACCTTCTCCTGCCTTTCAGCAGGATGACCTCACTGACATACTGGACAAGGGCCCACAGGAGGATCCTGTGGTTCCATTTCACTCTGCTCTACAGAGAAGGATTTTGACAAACTGGGAAACGCCAGAAATTATCCCGGCAGTAAATAAAAAACTGTCAACAAAATACAGGGTGGCTAGTTCTGACCCTGAATATTTGTCAAAACACCCTACTCCTGAGAGCTTGGTTGTACAGGCTGCAACCTCATCAGGCAGCACATCTGCATACCCCACTGCTCCGCAGGATAGGGATGACAAAAAATATGATGCCATGGCTAAGAAGGTTTTTTCTGCCTGTAGCATGGCGTTAAAGTCTATTAACGCGACCTGTACGCTCGCTAGGTTCAGCCACACCCTTTGGGAGTGCGCTTCATCAGCGGCTGACTGCCTCCAAGAAGGAGAGGAAAGGGACGCATTTTTAAACATCATCAGGGATGGTAAAGATGCGATGTGCGAGACCCTACAAACTGGCCTAGATTCTGCTGACAGTATCAGCAGGGCCATGGCGGCAAGTACCACAATCCGCAGGCATGCGTGGTTGAGGAAGTCTGGTTTTGCCTCTGACGTGCAGACCAGGCTTTTGAATATGCCCTTTGACGGTTCTACCCTCTTTGGAAAGAAGGCGGATGACAGTTTGGAGAAACTGCAAACGTCCAAGGCAGCAGCCAAGTCATTGGGAGCTGCTATCCGTCAGAATACCTTTCGTCCTTCGGGATCATCGTGGAGAGGACGGTCCTTTCGTTACTATTCCTCATATGGAAGGGGCAGGGGACGACCGGCTCAAAGAGGCCAAGGAAGATTTACCCGTGGTGGACGGGGTAGGGGAAAGAAAGCCGCACCCGCAGGAGCAGGAGCCACTTTACCTTCGGCAACTGCATCAGCCGCTTCAAAACCACTCTGAGGTCTCCCCTCACAGAACACCAGTAGGGGGCAGGTTAACTCACCATCTGACGGAATGGCAGGCTATTACGTCAGATGCTTGGGCTCTGGAGACAGTAGCCCAAGGTTACTGCCTGCCCTTCCTACATATCCCTCAGAGTCATCCACCGGGGAACAACCCTTTGAAGCTTCCAGATCCGCTCCTCTTGCAGGAGGTTTTAGACCTGCTAGAGAAAGGTGCCATAGAACTGGTACCTGTAGCGGAAAGGAACAAGGGTTGGTACTCCCCCTACTTCATAATACCGAAGAAGGACGGAGGACTGAGACCCATCTTAGACTTACGGGAATTGAACAAATTCCTCCGAAAGGACAAGTTCAAGATGGTGACTCTCTCTCAGATCCTTCAGGCCCTCCAGCTTCAGGACTGGTTGGTATCTCTAGACCTCCAGGACGCTTATTTCCATGTGCCGATCCATCCCAGGCACAGGAGATACCTGAGGTTCGCAATTGGCAGCTCTCATTATCAATTTCGAGTTCTGCCATTTGGGCTAACCTCCGCCCCGAGGGTCTTTACCAAGCTAATGTCGGTTGTGGCTGCAAGTCTAAGGAGGGAAGGGATTCATGTCTACCCTTACCTAGACGATTGGTTGATCAGAGCTGTATCTTCGGAACAGGCTCAGAGACAACTAGATTATGTTTGCCACTTCCTTCACAAGCTGGGCTTCTCCCTCAATTTAAAGAAGTCACAGATGATACCATCACAGAGACTCCAATTCATTGGAGCAGTCCTGGACACTTCCCTGGGAAAAGCCTTGCCACCAGAGGTGAGGGCTCGAGATATTCTGCAGATGGTCATCAGATTTCAGAATGCCCAATATCTCCCAGCCTACGACTTTCTGAGGTTGCTAGGCCTCATGGCATCCTGCATATTCCTCGTGCCGGAGGCTCGCCTGAGAATGAGATCCCTCCAGTGGGCACTGAGAACTCAGTGGTCACAGTTCTCAGGAAGGATGACAGATCTCCTTCGGATCCCGGTCAAAGTAGCCCGAGACCTTCAGTGGTGGGCCTGTCGGGAGAACATCCTGAAAGGAGAAATGTTTTGGCAACCATGGCCGGAGATAACAGTAGTCACGGATGCCTCACTCACGGGGTGGGGAGCTCACGCCAACGACTTGACCATCAGCGGTCGTTGGTCTCCATCGGAGTCCAGACTACATATCAACCTGTTGGAGCTGAGAGCCATCAGACTAGCGCTGAAGGCTTTTCTGCCGTCTGTACGGGGAAGAAACGTCCTAATAATGACGGACAATACAGTGGCCATGCACTACCTCAACAAAAGAGGAGGCGTAGGCTCACTACCACTGTGCAGAGAGGCGATGCAGCTCTGGTTTTGGGCAATTCAGGAAGGAATCTCTCTATCGGCAATTCACCTAGCCGGAGAGAAGAACTTGACAGCGGACGCTCTGAGCAGGCAGAGCACAGTCTCTCACGAGTGGGAGATAGCTCAGGAAGTCCTTCAAGAGATCTTCGCCCTTTGGGGAACCCCTCAAGTGGATCTGTTCGCCACCAGTATCAACAGGAAGTGCGACAGATTTTGCTCAAGGGAATTTCCCCCGAGAGGAGCTCTAGGAGATGCGTTCGTAGTGGACTGGGAGTTCCCACTTCTGTACGCGTTCCCTCCGGTCCCTGTCATTCCTCAAATGATCAGGAGGTTGAGAAGGTTTCGGAAGACCATGATCCTAATTGCCCCGGATTGGGCCAGGAGAACGTGGTACCCGGACCTTCTAGACATGTCCATCTGCCCTCCAATTCGACTGCCATACAGAGAGGATCTTCTCTCGCAGAAGGAAGGTCAGGTTCTCCATCCAGCCATCAAGACCCTCAACCTTCACGCTTGGTGTCTGAAAGGTTGAGGTACAAGGATTGGGACCTTCCGGATGATGTTATGGAGGTGTTGCTTTCGGCCAGAAGGCCGGCAACTAAAACTCTATACCGCTGCCGTTGGAACAAATTTTGCAGCTGGTGCAGAGAAAAGAATATTGAACCCTTTTCTTGTGGTACACCTATGGTGTTGTCATTCTTACTTTACCTGGCTAATTCAGGCCTACAGGTTGGCACAATTAAGGGCTATCTCGCAGCGCTATCAATCTTTAAGCGCACTGCAGAGGAGCCTTCATACTTCAAAATTCCATTGGTAATACAATACCTAAAAGGATTAACTAATGTTTATCCCCCGAAACCTTTTCAAGTTCCCTTATGGGATTTAAACCTAATTTTAAACTTCCTAAAGGGTGCCCCTTTTGAACCACTACACTCTTGTTCATTGAAGCTTCTCACCCTCAAAACTGTTTTGCTAATAGCATTGACATCTGCTAGAAGGGTTAGCGAGTTGCAAGCCTTATCGTGTAAACCTCCACATACAATCTTTTACAAGGACAAAGTTGTTCTTCAGGTGAAGCCTAACTTCCTCCCGAAGGTAGTCTCGGAGTTTCACATCACTCAGAAGATTATATTACCTTCTTTCTACCCTCCTCCTCATCCGGGGAAGGAGGAAGAGAGACTGCACAGGCTGGACCCTAAGCGAGCCTTGAGCTTCTATATCAGCAGATTGGCTAAGATCAGACAAGCAGACCAACTCTTTGTAGGTTATGCAGGACATAAGTTGGGCCTTCCAATAACAAAACAAACCATCTCCAGATGGATTATTTTAGCCATTCTGGAGTGCTACAAATTGGCAGGAAAGGAGCCTCCTCAAAATCTAAGGGCTCATTCTACCAGGGGTATCGCAACATCCTCAGCCCTTCAAAGAGGGGTGCCAATTCGAGATATATGTGCGGCTGCCACATGGTCGTCCGCACATACATTTACCAAATTCTATAGCCTGGATTCCTCCTCTAGTCAAGAAACTAGATTCGGCAAGGCTGTGTTACACTCTGTCCATTCTGGAAGGGTAACATAACTTTTATTACTCCCGCCTCCAGTCACAATACCACTGCTATGGGAGTCTATCTAAGATAAGGAATACGTCGGAGGACACAATCCCTTCGAAGAACTAGTTACTCTTACCTTGTAACGTTCTTTCGATGGGATGTTCCTCCGACGTATTCCTTATCGACCCTCCCATCCATCCCCGCAGTATGACTTCCTGTGGGTTTGCAGCCTATGCTCCTTCAAGGTGATTAGTCTAATCCAAAAACATTACTGGGGACTACAAAACGGAACTGAGCAACGGACGCTGCGCGCGGCCTTTATAGGCAGGATGACGTCGACGTCGGCACGGAGGCCGTCGAGGGTCATCGACTCGGCGATCATCGACGCGCAGCGCCCTCTGGCGAAAAAATTTTCCGAGGCCAGCAAAGCTGAAGGATTTCTATCTAAGATAAGGAATACGTCGGAGGAACATCCCATCGAAAGAACGTTACAAGGTAAGAGTAACTAGTTCTTCTATGCCTAGAAATGTGAGGACATGGACTGGGGTTTGTGTTTTCTCTTTGGCTAGGGGTATCCCCAATTCTGTCATTAGCACCTGGAAGGACGCTAATGCAGCTCCGCAGTTCTCAGTACCCTCTCTACCAATGAACAAAAAATCATCAAGGTAATGCATGATTGCTCCCTTTGGTTCCTTTTCTTTTGCTGCCCATTCCAAAAAAGGAGCTAAATTGTTCAAAGAAGGCACATGAAACCGCACACCCCATTGGCATGCACCTGTCAAAGAAAAATTGGCCTTCCCATTTGAATCCCAACAAATGAAAGCTGTCCTGATGGACTGGCAGGAGCCTGAAAGTGGATTCAATGTCGACCTTTGCCAACAATGCCTTTCTTCCCATCTGGCCCACTAGCTCCATTGCTTTGTCAAAGGAAGCATATGTAACGGAGCAATAATCGGGTCCAGCCAATCATTCACAGAATCCCCTTCTGGGTAAGACAGGTGGTGAATCAACCTGTACTTCCCTTCTTCCTTTTTAGGGACAACCCCCAGTGGGGGACACAATGAAGTTAGGAAGGGGAGCTACCCTGAATGGACCCGCTGTTCTCCCCAATGCCCTCTCTTCGGCCAGTTTTTCGCTCACCATACCTGGTAGTTTGTCCGCTGAAGGTAGGTTCCTTGCCCCTCGTGATGTCAGGGGTCCTTCATAAGGGATCCTAAACCCTTCCCTAAAAACCCTGGGAGATCAACTTTCCTTCGCCAATTTTTAGGTAATCCGTTAGCCATCCTTGTAATGTTGTCATTCTTATGGGTGAAGGTCCCTTCCCCCAGCTCCCCTCATTGGTTGTTCTTACCTCGGCCCATGCCCCGCGGTCCCCTGGACCCTTGATAGCATGAAGAGGCGGGGTGGGACCCCTTACATTTTTCACAGGCATGGGCAAATATACATTCATGGCCGAACCTGCATTAAATCCATTGCACGTGCCCCTGGCTGTGTCACCCCCTGAGGTGCCCCTGCCGCTCCCCCGTGCCCTCGGCCTGTTCCCGCCATCTCTCCCCATGCCCCTCTGTCTGTTCCGAAAGGGCTGCCAAGCTTACCTCTTGTCCTCGTTGTACCTACCCGACCCGGACTTGGTCGTATCTCTGATTGGCTCGCTGGACCTCCTGGCCACCCATAAATGCAAACCAACCCTCTGTGTCCTTCTGGGCCCAAGACATTGAGGGCAAATCCTCAATTTTATGCCTGAAACCCCTATCATAATCTATCCAACCCGACGTCCCATATGTCTTATGTTCTGCCACTATGGTATCCCTGTAATTCCATAGGTCAGTCCCTTGTTCTTTTCCATTATCACTGTAGCATACAGAGAGAAGGCCTTTGACCAGTTGTCAATGGTTTCCTCCGGCCTGTACCGCTTTTGCCTATTTTTCTACATTAACATCTGGGCCCTCATTTTCAGATGTCAGCATAGAAAATATGTCAAAGTAATCCTTCGCCCATAACCGTTACTTTACCTGTTTATGAATGTACTAAGACAACGTACTTCTCCCTGTCAGTACTGGGGCTATTGTTACCAATGGCACCCCGCCGCTTACCGTGGATGTCCCAACACCCAAGGAAGTCACTGGTAGTCCTTCTGGTGGTACCACCCTATTGGACCCCAGGGAACCCACAGGCAGCCCCTCTGGTGGTATTACCACTGCTGCTTGGGGTACCTCATTGGCTGGTGCCCCTATCCCACTGACCTGCAGCGGGAGTCCTACCTGTGCCCCTGCGACTGCAGCCGGCCCTGTTGGTTGACCCCAGACGGTGAGTGGGCCCACCCCGTTACCCACATGAGGTGCCACCGGTACCTGTCCTAACCGGAGCATCATCTGGTCCATGAATCTAGTCATTTCCAATTTTGCCCACTCCATGGTCTAACCCCTTACCCCGGACTGTGCCACATTCTGGGGCGATGTCCCCGTGTTCGCTACCGCCCCCACCGGACCAGTGTTTACCAAGGCTACTGGCTGAATCCCCTGGCTTGCCCCATTTGACTGGTCAGTACCTGTGCTTGGGGAAATTTCCGTTGTGGGCACCGGAATAGAGACATTTGGAGACACATTCACTACAGTGTTATGCTCCTTACCCTTTTGCTTCCTGGGCGCGCGCTTTCTCTTGGTGGGAGTGGGTGTCACTACCTCTGGCCCCGTTGGAGGTACCCCTGTGTCCGGCGATCCCGTTGGTGCTGGTCCCTCCAGTGACTGCTCCACCATTCTTTTTGCCCATTCCGCACCTCTATTTCGGACCCTTTCTTGGAACCATGCCACCATCTGGGTCTCCTCCTTGCTTTCATAGGACCTTCCACTGTCGGAAGTGCCTTCCCCATTGTCGAACAAACTTGTTGATCCCTGGCTGGACATATTGCCCCTGTGTAAGAAAGCAAACAAAATTGTGCAACAAGAGTTTGCTGGTTAATATAATGTCGACCTCAGTTGTGTGTCTTTCATGCCCAGTTCACATTACCTGTGGCAGCCACTTGCGTGCCTATTTCCTTTGCTAGCCACTTCCAGCCCCCAGTAGGCCCTTTTCCTTACCACAGATCTTTTTCCTTTTTCCTTCTAACAAACCACTTCTGCTGATTTTACCTCAAGATATCCGCTGTGATCTGTAAAGTACACATGCTTTGTTAAAAAATATCCTTCAGCTTGGCCATTGTCTAGGCACGTAGTCTTTTCGCCCTATCAAACCTTGCAAGTGTTAAGAAGGCCAGGCCTCTGTCAGTGGCCTTCTTTTATACCTTTCTATTGGGGGCAACCGCGATCGCCCTTCAAACACCTGTACTGTTTATAATTTAATGCAGCTGTGCTACTAGATCGCTCCCTCGCTGCGACTTCTGCCCTTTGACCTTAACTCTGCACACACTGCACACCCTTGTGCGTGTGCCTGGCGTGATTTTCTTCCTCTTTAGCCCGGTTAGTATTAAACTACACAGTTCTTTCAACATGAACTCTTAAAACAGACATTTCATTCCCCCCGGACCTTGCATCTGCCCCACTCAGTATGCATTCGTGTGCAAGTGCGTTATATGTGCCTTCTTAGACTCTCTAAAACCATTATGGTGTGTACTGTTCCTTCGTAATAAACCTTGCTTCCGTACATACTTGTGTATAGGCGCGTTATAAATCCTTTCATTCCCCAAGCGAAACTGACACCCCTTCCTTCCACTGTAATGTGCACGGCTGTGGCTTGTCCCAGCTGTTCTGCAGGGCCGCATCTTCAATTAGCTCGCCGCATGTCTCCTAAACCCATCAAGCCCTCCTCGGCCTGAAGAGCCCTAGACCTTTGACCCTCTTTGTTCGATATCTGCTTTCGACCCTCGCTGGCCACACAACAGAAATTCCACCGCCCTTTCTTGTGTACAAATCTTTAAACCTGCGTCCCTGAGCGTCACCTTTCTTTCGCTAGTCGCTAGTGCCCTTCCACCCATGATGATTGATGCGACCCCCGCGGCCGTTGGTAACCCTTGCGTGTCTGTGCGCCAGAAATGCCTCTCCGTAGAGCTCCGAGGAAGCAGACAGTGCCCCAGATCCTCGTCCTTTAAATTAGCTCGCAAAATGGCGAAAATTCACTGCCTTGCCCCCATTGTTTTACCAATCAGCTTGCATAATGGTGGAAAAAATTCCCCGCATCCGCCCCTCCCTACAAAAGGACCGAAACGGTGCAGACCCTCCTGCTCACAAAGCACAAACTCACAACGTGCTGGAAGAAACTTTTCTTCTGACCACAAACCCTCGAAACCCAAACGAAGTGCAAAGATGCTCGCCAGCTGCCCTCGGGACCGTCTCCTCCCGCTAGCGTGCCAAACACGCTTAATACCAAAGCTTGGTGCGCATATCCCTTCCTAATTAAGCATTCGCCGTCCAGCGCGCCTGAAGCCGGTGCTGCCGTTTCAGATGGGAACATCCCCCATGGTTCCCGGCCAAAGCCTGCAGCACACTCCCAATCCTCCGGCCACCGCCTGCCTTAACGGCCCCACTACCCTTCTTTATGCGGCGTCCCCACGGCCAGTAAGCGTGGCTCTCCACAGCTTACCTACTGTTTTCACTGTGTATTACCACTCGACGCGACAATCACCCCATGCACGTCCATTCAAATGTGGAACAACGGGAAGAAAGAACCTGCTTCCGGCGAATGCCGCCACCGAAAGCAACAAAGGGGGGGGGGGGGCACATTTGTGCAAATAAGATGGCCTCTCGGCGCCCATTCCCCGCGTGCGCATGGCTGCGGCCAAGCGCCACATCATAGCACTTTTAAAAAAAAAACTGCATTGCCCTTCCTGCGCCCCGAGCTATGCCGCCATCCCCTTCGATCACTGCAACATAGCAAACGCTTTGCATACACAAATTACATTGCCACCTTGAATCAAAAATCCACCCGTTCAGAGACAGGCCCATCCGATGTCCCATAAAACAGAAAACCATCCGTGCGCAATGCACGCAGATAAATACCATCCCTCACCAGTCCCTTAGTGCCCTCTAGGCACCGTGGAGGAAATGCCGTGGGCACCAGACCCACGGCAAGGACCGGCGCCCCGCGCCGTCATCAACTCCTTGACTCAGCCTTTGTGCCCTTGAGGCACCGTGGAGGAAATGCCGTGGGCTCCAGACCCACGGCATTTACCTTTTCAAGATATATTGCTTAGTCCTGCTCGTCGCATCGTGTCCTCGTCACTTGTAGCTTCTCCGATGTCGCTGCTGCCAGGGCTGGATGAGAGGACTTGCTCTCTCAGCCCTGGCTATTTAAGCCCCCGGGGGTGCAGGCCGTTTCCGGCTGGACCCCCGAGGGCACCCTGACTGCAACCTCCCTAGGGGAGGCAAGTCCACGCAGGGGGCGGCCAGAGGGGCAGCCCGCTATGTGAGCTGCGCCTCTAGCGCCCCCTGCGTGGGCTGGCGCATCTGCTTATTTACACCTTTTAGCCACCTCTTCTAAATGATCACATGTGCAGATGTCCATGAGCTCGCAAACACTGTATTTAAAATCTAGGGTGTCGGCAGGACGCTTATCGGCTAAGTGGTCCATGGCGGCAGCAGTAACTATCTTTCCGTTGATGAGCCCTTTGACAATGAAATCCATTTAGTCAACTGGACAGACCAGAACTAGCACTCGCGTTAAAAGGGCAGAAGAACTCTCCACCTTTGAAGGTTCTGCATCCACCCAGATAGCCTAACCAGAAGTGCTGTCTTTATGACCTTATGCCTGAGATCCCTCCAGTAGACCTTTTGGGACTCGAAATGACTTTGAAAGGCCGGTGGGTGTTTTTTTTCGAGGACTAAACTAATGTGGACCTCTTGCATCATGACCAAGTCATGGTACACAATTTGCACTAGCAAATGGCTAGTGATGATTGATTTTTTTTTTTGCGAGTGAGAAATAGTGGGTTGTGTATGGCTGGCTAGTAGCTTTCAAGAATGTTTAGCCCTGCCTCAAGTGAACAATGCATAGTTTCAGCTGCCACAAGAACACTATCCTTGGATATCCTCTAGATGTTGAGGACTCTAGTTACAGAGCTAAAGACAAGTGTGCCTGCTGTACCACCTAGAAAGCCACAGCAGTCCCGGAGGCGTACATCAGAATGACCAAGATTGGGAGATTCACCCCTGTAACACCTCTGGGAGAGGCCTAGGGAACCACCACTGGACCTTATCTTGGATAGATTTATGAACGATCACCAATATACCTTGTTTTTTCATTCATCCAAGACTATGATGAACGCTTAGTCTTGGCTAATGGGGAAAGGGAACAAGTATGCCCCAAGCGACTTGCACTATGATTACAATGGTGCTTTTTAATCCACCGTGGCCAAGTCAGCAAATGTTTGTCAAACATGTAAAACAATGGTTCATTTCTGTGCAGGCGGCCGTCGCGAGGTAAGGGAGCCCTCCGGGCATGCCTCCGTTATGGAGCCTACTAGGCCCCCAGGCCCTTGGAGCGTCCCTCTCCCACCCAGCACCCTCTTCCTGTTTCCCGCCCCCCAACCCGCCCACCCCCGCTCTGATTGGGCCGTGAGCCCGAGCTGGAAGGGTCTAGCGACCCTCCTCGCGGCGGCCCCTGCATTTCTGTGCAGGCGGCCGTCGCAAGGTAAGGAAGCCCTCCGGGCATGCCTCCGTTTATGGAGCCTACTAGGCCTCCAGGCCCTTGGAGCGTCCCTCTCCCACCCAGCACCCTCTTCCTGTTTCCCGCCCCCCAACCCACCCACCCCCGCTCTGATTGGGCCGTGAGCCCGAGCTGGAAGGGTCTAGCGACCCTCCTCGCGGCGGCCCCTGCATTTCTGTGCAGGCGGCCGTCGCGAGGTAAGGAAGCCCTCCGGGCATGCCTCCGTTTATGGAGCCTACTAGGCCCCCAGGCCCTTGGAGCGTCCCTCTCCCACCCCGCACCCTCTTCCTGTTTCCCGCTCCCCTCCCGCCCCCCAACCCGCCCACCCCCGCTCTGATTGGGCCGTGAGCCCGAGCTGGAAGGGTCTAGCGACCCTCCTCGCGGCGGCCCCTGCATTTCTGTGCAGGCGGCCGTCGCGAGGTAAGGAAGCCCTCCGGGCATGCCTCCGTTTATGGAGCCTACTAGGCCCCCAGGCCCTTGGAGCGTCCCTCTCCCACCCAGCACCCTCTTCCTGTTTCCCGCTCCCCTCCCGCCCCCCAACCCGCCCACCCCCGCTCTGATTGGGCCGTGAGCCCGAGCTGGAAGGGTCTAGCGACCCTTCTCGCGGCGGCCCCTGCATTTCTGTGCAGGCGGCCGTCGCGAGGTAAGGAAGCCCTCCGGGCATGCCTCCGTTTATGGAGCCTACTAGGCCTTCAGGCCCTTGGAGCGTCCCTCTCCCACCCAGCACCCTCTTCCTGTTTCCCGCCCCCCAACCCGCCCACCCCCGCTCTGATTGGGCCGTGAGCCCGAGCTGGAAGGGTCTAGCGACCCTCCTCGCGGCGGCCCCTGCATTTCTGTGCAGGCGGCCGTCGCGAGGTAAGGAAGCCCTCCGGGCATGCCTCCGTTTATGGAGCCTACTAGGCCCCCAGGCCCTTGGAGCGTCCCTCTCCCACCCCGCACCCTCTTCCTGTTTCCCGCTCCCCTCCCGCCCCCCAACCCGCCCACCCCCGCTCTGATTGGGCCGTGAGCCCGAGCTGGAAGGGTCTAGCGACCCTCCTCGCGGCGGCCCCTGAATTTCTGTGCAGGCGGCCGTCGCGAGGTAAGGAAGCCCTCCGGGCATGCCTCCGTTTATGGAGCCTACTAGGCCCCCAGGCCCTTGGAGCGTCCCTCTCCCACCCCGCACCCTCTTCCTGTTTCCCGCTCCCCTCCCGCCCCCCAACCCGCCCACCCCTGCTCTGATTGGGCCGTGAGCCCTTCATCACAGGTCCTCCCAGGGCAGCCCTCTGCCCGGCAGCGGGCCCCAAGGCCAAGGGCGGCTCCAACAGAGGCGGCTCCAAGATGTGTCTGCAGGTGTCCGCAGGGGAAGCCAATGAAGCCAGCAACTAACAGACACCACCAAAAAACCGTGAGTGTGGTGTGGGTGGGGAGTAGAGCAATCACTCCACTCCTGAAAGCCCATGCCACTCTATCTTACATCCAAATAACATAGACTGCCATAATGTTTGCATGTCCACACTTAGATGGAATTCTGAAAGTTATCATGTCCACTCTTTGATGGAATTGTGAATATTCGCATGCCCACACTTGGTTAGAACTGTGAAAGTTAGCATGTCCACTCTTTGATGGAATTGTGAATATTCGCATGCCCACACCTGGTTGGAACTGTGAAAGTTAGCATGTCCACTCTTTGATGGAATTGTGAATATTCGCATGCCCACACCTGGTTGGAACTGTGAAAGTTAGCATGTCCACTCTTAGATGGAATTGTGAAAGTTAGCATGTCCACTCTTTGATGGAATTGTGAATATTCGCATGCCCACACCTGGTTGGAACTGTGAAAGTTAGCATGTCCACTCTTAGATGGAATTGTGAAAGTTAGCATGTCCACTCTTAGATGGAATTCCGAATACTATCTTGCCTACACTTAGTTAAAACTTTGAAAGTTAGCATGTCCACTCTTAGATGGAATTGTGAATATTAGCATGTCCACCCTTAGATGGAATTGTGAATATTAGCATGTCCACCCTTAGATGGAATTTTGAAAGTTAGCATGCCCACACTTGGATAGAACTGTCAATAGTAAATTTAGAAGTATACCCAATCGCCTCTCTGTAAAAAGGGAATTAGAAGTGTACCCAACAGCCTCTCTGTGAAAGTTAATTTAGAATTGCATTTAGAAGTTGCATTTAGAAGTGTGCCCATTAGCCTCTATGTGGAAAGTTGCATTTAGAAGTACATTTAGAAAGTTGCATTGAAAGTGCATTTAGAAGCAGTATTTAGAAGTGTACCCAACAGCCTCTCTGTGAAAGTGAATTTAGAAGCATACCGAATATCCTCTCTGTGAAAGTGAATTTAGAAGTGTACCCAACAGCCTCTCTGTGAAAAGGGAATTAGAAGTGTACCCAACAGCCTCTCTGTGAAAGTTAATTTAGAATTGCATTTAGAAGTTGCATTTAGAAGTGTGCCCAATAGCCTCTATGTGGAAAGTTGCATTTAGAAGTACATTTAGAAAATTGCATTGAAAGTGCATTTAGAAGCAGCATTTAGAAGCATACCGAATATCCTCTCTGTGAAAGCGAATTTAGAAGTGTACCCAACAGCCTCTCTGTGAAAAGTTGAATTTAGAAGTGTACCCACTCTGTGATAAGTTGAATATAGAATTGCATTTAAAAGTGTGCCCAATAGCCTGTCTGTGGAAAGTTTAATTTAGAACTACACTTAGAAAGTTGAATTTAGATGTGTGCCCAATAGCCTCTCTGTGATTCTAGAAATGTGCCCAACAACCCGCTGAATTTAGAAGTGTGCCCTGTAGCCTCTCTGTGAATCAAGAAGTACGCCCAAGAGCCTCCCGTGGAAAGTTGAATATAGAAGTGTACCCCATGTAACCCATCATATCTCACCAACACGCTTACTCTCTCCTTACATCACCACTCAAATAGAACACAGAGATACTATGACACCATTCGGTATAACTGTTCTCATATCAACATTTGCCGCTCACCCCACATCACTCTAAGTAATCACTGCTGGTTACGCTCCCCCCAGCGAGGCGTTCTCCTCAGGCCTAACGCAGCCACATCCGATCTGGATAAATCCTGCCAGAACGAACACATACCCCTGACCTCTCAACCACCACACCTACCGCTAGAAAACAGCTATTACACCGATACTGCACGAGCTGTACACATACCCGGTGCTCACACGCACCTTTTTAACTCTCTCGACTCTCTCTACTGATATGAACTTCGGTTCCCAAGGGCGTTCAACCTACCAGCGCCTTCAGACCATACCAATGGTATATAAGGCGCTATATAAGTGCAAAATAACAATAACAATAACAACAATAACAATTTCTCTACCAGAGGAGAGAATAACCAAAAACAACTAGCATTGTTTGTTCAAAACCTGGATGACATTTGGGAAGATGCTTTGTGGCCATTCGTAGCCCCTTCACAGTTCCTGCTAGAAGGGACCGTAGGAAGCAAAATATAGGGTCCTGATTGATGCACTGAAATGGCTCTGAACTCTGAGATTGGGATCGGTAGTATCTTCAGCGTTTAGGAAAAGGTCGGTGAATCCTTGCCATCTGCAATGTCCCCAGACAGAAGCAGCTTGGTGCCTTTGGGGAAAGGGTCTTTACTACAGTGGCAAGGATGATCAAATCTGCTCACTCCCTGGTCCTTTTAACACTATAGGACCATGAGATCTGCTATCTGATTGCAATAATATTAGAATTTCTGCCATTTAATGATAGTCTTCGTCCTTCTGCACGAAGGGTAATCCGTATCAGACCATGCCATTTCGGTGGTGTTAGACCATGCAGATACAGGATTTTGATAAGAAACGAGTCACCTCTTCAACCGTAAGGTGAATGACTGATGACTATTGGCAATAAAGATGAATATGGACATGTCCAGGTTATTAAGCATGCTTCAGCAAAGACTTTCTCACCAGTCCTTTTGTCATACCGGGTGATATGGAAGATTAGTAGCAGGGACCGCATGCCTTTTCTTATTTTCACTCCTAAAGGATTCGCCTACTCGGCTTAGACTATTGTAAGGCATGCTCTCAAGGCTACCAAAGGAACCATGAAGGAGCTACTCCCAGCCAAAGGGCAATCATCCAAACACATTTTACTTGTTACCCCTGCCTTCGCCCTCAGTGGGCGGTGAAGGGGTCTTGTCTTGCTTTTTTCTGCAGTTGGAGAAAGTAGCATCGGACCGTTGGGTGCAGAAGCCCCCTCAACGACATCTTTACTGTGTGAAAAGAAAAACCACCTTGATAATCTCCTGGCAGAGGTCTTGCCCAAATAGCAATAAAGCAGTTTCCACTTTTGCAAATACATTTTCATCCTAATTGTCAGTGGGAAAATGGACCCCAGCCATGTTCTGGATCTCTGTTTTATCAACACATCTCGGGTCAAAATCCTTCCAGATAGTCGTGTTGCAGAAATTCTAGGGGAGCTCTAGGAAAGAGACCAGAAAGACCCCCTTTCACATTCCAGTCTGTTGAAAGCACTGAAGATTTCTCTGGTTTGCTGTGGGTCTCCACTTTCTATTAAAGGTCCCGACATTAGTCATTGAGCAACCCCCAAGAATCTTAACGCAATCCCTGGCCCTGGTAGCTGCTCATCTAAGATGGCGGCTGCATGTTTGCCCCTACATGGATCATTGCCTTATCTGAGCCCCAACAGAGTAACTGGCACATCAGGTAATGGTGGTGACCGGAGACTCTGGCATCACTACAATTTCTTTACTTAAAAAACAAAAAATATCAGTGCCGTCTTAGTTCATCTGAAACCTCTGCTAAAATGGCAGAGGCCTTATGCCGACAGGACCGAGGCATGCCTCCCGGCAGCATGACTGTGGTCCACATATTGTTCTTACAAATCTCTTAAAGGCGGTAGCACATTCCCCTGGTCTGCAGTCACCAGCTGCACCTTTTTTCATTTTTGTGTGTATTTACAACTGTCGTCTTTGATGTTACCACACACCTTCACAACACTTGTTCTATTTTCCCCCAGAGGCCATACTGAAATAGCTCGGTGTGAAGGAGATTCTTTTTGTCAAACTATGCTTTTGTCCACTCATTGTGCACACAGCCTACTCCTGACGCCTTCAACAGTGGGCTGACCTTTTCCAGAACACCCTCCGGAGGGGAGCCAATAGGATTATCTGGTTAGTAAGGATCACAATTCCTAGGAAGTCTTGAGCACACCTTAAGGCCATCACACATCCACAACTATCTAGCACCACCACACTATTAATGACATCTGTGAATGGGAAGCTCTTGTTGCTTTTGATTTCATTTTCATCTGTCAAAACAGTATACATTCACCAGAGTTAAGTCTGTATGTTTTTGTCTCCGGGTTTTTCCATTTCCTGTTCACCTTGACCAGTTTGCTTTTCACCCCCACAGAACACAGTCTGATGTCACCCTGGGCAGGACCACGATTTACCTCTGCACAGACAACTCTGCTCTTTAAGGACACTACAGTGGTGTTAGGCAGAAACCTGTGCAGTTCCCTTAGGGACCTCTGCAAAAGGCTGAAGACTACAGGTGTTGGCAGTAAACCCAATTGGTAGCAGTCTGCACCACCCAGATTTACCTGGTAGCTGTGGCTGAGCAGCCAGACTTCTCTCAAGAAGAGTTAGACAGTATATAGAGTATACAAGATAGGTACTAAAATACAGTAGCACAAGCGAACACTGACCAGATCTTGGGTATCGAAGTATATAATTATTTAAATACATACTTATAGAAACACTCCAGCACTATTATTGTAAACAAGTTCAAAACAGTCACTATTAATATATACATCCCTTATTCTTTATTAGACAAGTCTTAGTTAACATCACTTATTTTCAGACAGAGGGGAGCGCTTAACTAAAGATGGCACTCCAATAAGTTATCAAAAAAGGGAGGGAAAAGGCAGAAATTAGAAAAGCACACAACACTAATACTTAAGAAGCACCAGGCGAGGCAGGAAAGTCAGTCTACTTGTGAGCAAAAAGTTCAGAGGCCAGGCTCCCTCTTGGAGAGAGTAGAACACCAATGCGCCCAAGATAACACAGTTTAAGAGGCTTGAAAAGTCTTGCAGAGAGTTCAAAAAGGAATTGGTTCAGCTCAGAAAAGTTCAGTTAGCCAGCCTAGGGCCAACCCAAGTGATAAGTTGAGGATTTAAGAGACACCCCACACAGACCGTTGTGAGGGAGGCCAGGCGGACACAGTACCTTGAAAGTGGAGCGAATCCTCCAACGGGGGCAGTTGTTCCTGGCAGCGGGTGCAAGTCGCAGCGTCGTCCAGAGGAAGAGAAGATCTCGACGTGGAGGAAAGCTGAAGGTCGTTGCACTGCCAGGGAAGAAACCAGCCGCGGAGTTCTCCGGTTAAAAGGTACTACCCTTTAATTCGCAGTAGTGGTAAAACGTGGTATCCCGGTTGCCGAGGTGCTTGGCACAGGCAAGGCGGGCACAAGATGATCTGGGAAGGCGAAAAGGCCGGGCAAACTGGTTATCCCCACCAGTCAAAGGAAGAAGACTCTTCGGGATGAAGATCTCCTCTGTCGTTGGAAGAAGTGGTGAGGCGTTCAGCAGGGCTCCACCGGTGGTGTCGTTGCAGGTCGGCTCAGCTTCTCCCTCTTCGGATTCTTTGGTCCTGTGGCAACATCTGAAGTTCCAGTCCCCAAAGCCCTGCTTTTATGCTGAAAACCCCCATTCATCAGTCCTTAGCACTTAAACATGCTAAGTGGTGAGCCGGGCGGCTCACCACTGGGCCAATCACACAAGAGTGCGACTTGAGTTGACGAGGCAACTCAGTCCAGTGTGCCTAAACCCCCCTCCCACACATCCTGTAGACCCAGGCAGCGTGGCACCACTTTTGGAGGCTTCTGTGGAGAAGCCCGCCAAAAAGTGGAACAAAGGGCTCGGCTTGGGTTGGAGTTACCGAGGCGAACACAAACGCCATTTTAAAACCGAGTCCTGGCAAAAAGACCCAACCAGGGAATAAATATTAAATAAATAACCCAGCGGTATCTTTAACATTGCACCAAAAAGTGGTGCGTTTAAAATGAATGGGAAAATCCCATAGGAAATATTCCGGTGGAATATTTTGCGTGGTAACCACTGCCACCAGCCAGAAACTCGACGAGGGGGGACTGCACAGTGCCCCCTCAGAAAACAGACCCAGGGGCAATCTAATTACCCCTACCAGTACTTCCACACTATGATGGTTTGCACTGGTTCTGTTCCCAATTTAAGACTAGTAAAGTCAATGGTGACTTTGCATGCCCTGGGAGACAGTAGTCAGTCCCAGGGTATGGAGTCTATGTTTGGGGGTCACTATGACACCCCTGTGTTACTGCACTGAGGGTGCTGTGTAACACACTTGCCAAAAACCACATGAAACCCTATGGAGTAAAAGACCCCATAGCCCATAAAACACATTACAAAGTGAAAGGATATCTCAAATCATGTCTAAGAGTGGGAGAAAAAGAGTCTCACTCTTAGCAGGAGAAAAAAAGAAACCCCTAAAATCCAGCAAAGCTGCTGGGGGATTCACTAGATTTGGGAAATTAGCCTTAACAGAGAATTCTCCGTAACAAGTGGTGATGTGCTCAGTGTGAAGCCAAAAACCATATGCGCCCACTTCAAGAATAACTTGAAACCAGATTACTGCAAATGGGACTGAAACAAGACAAATGTCATGGCAGAATTCCCACCAAGTCCCGACAGATGGTAGATGGGTAACAGATCGGACTGTCCTCCTCTTGCATACCTGCACTTCAGACTTATCACAATGTATGTATACATGAAAGGCTGGGTAGGGGAACCTCAAGGTTGCTAGTCCCTGGTGGATAAACACTCCCACGTAAATGTGCTGGAAATCAGAACGGTTTATGGCATACTTGGGTCTGTCCTACTTCAACTCAGCGGAATTAACTTCCAGGTCCCCCTGTGCAGTTTTAGATAGTATGGAAATGGGCTCTTGCCCAAGGATTGTTCTTAATGCTGTTTTACCTTCCAGGAGTCCAAAATACCCCTGCCAACTGACACATTGTGCCACGAGTGGGAGCTGAAGCAGGATCCGGTAGATTGCGAGAGTGCCCCACATCTTGATCTCTTTGCCAATCCAGATATTGCCAAATGCTTTTTGCTAGCCGATTCAGTCAACCAAGCAGTCTGAGAACTTTGCCTCCCTTTGAGCAATCTGTTTCTGTGCGAGTTTCTCTCATTGCCATCAATCCCGAGGATGTAACACAACATTATATAGCAACTCTGAATGGTGATCCTTATGGCCCCCAGGAAGGGCCCATCAATAATGGTATTTGGACTTACAAGGCTTATCTTGGGCTAATTTATCCTCCTTCTGCAAATGCATGACCTGTTGTCGGAACAGCAGGAGAGAGATCCCACATCACAATCCTCTTGCTGCCCCTTTAGGCATGGCTCCTTAGGTCCCAAGAGTTTTGGACCAGTAGAAATGCCACACAAACACCTGGACATCATGAATGGGCAAGGTGGCTAGCTTGGGGGGGCAACACGCTTTTCTTGGAAGCAAGGCAGTAGAGACCGTCGTGGGTTCGAAACCGGATCCCACATTTATATCTGGCTTAACTCTGGAGCCTCTAAAAACTAAAAAAATGACCACAGCCCAGCCACAAAACTGTTACAATAAAAAATGAAATAGATTCTGTAAGTGGTGCCAAGAGCAGGGGCATCTGCCGTTATGTTATGTTAAAGGTATTTATATAGTGCACCGTCACCAACGAAATTGGTCCTCAGGCGTTCTGGCGGATTTGTAAACATGAAGGAGGGCGGGTAAGGTTAGTCGGGAGGAGGGGAGTAGGAGAGGGGGAAAAGTGGTGTGCTGTTGGTAGCTTCATGTAGTGCTGGGCTTTGGTGCAAGTATTGGATCGGGTGAGACCTGGTGTGCTGTGGGTGCTGTTTGTGTTTTTTCTGTGGTGTGGTAAAGTGCATGCGGATCGCTGGGAGATAAATGGTTGTGTGACTTTAGTGTGGGTTAAGTATACAGAAAGTCGAGGGTTGGTTTAGTGGGGTCTGTATCCTGATGGCAGGTTTGTTGTCCAGTACTTCTGGTTCCGTTCCGGCTGTATCCCTGTGGGTGGAGTTGTTGATGGTTCCTTATGGGCCGTCTCGCTGTGGTGGTGCTGCGCTGATATAGCTTTATCGTAGTGAGTATTGTATGGAGTACCTACCATCTCCTACCATGGAGCGATAGGTGTGTCTGAACCTCTTCTTCGGGTATGGAACTGTTTTGGTACTATCTATTCTCTTGTCTAATGTGACCCTGGTTGGTTGAGGCTTTGAATGGTTCAGGGTCGGAGTGCTCTTGATGGGGCGTCCTATTGTATCTGTCTAGATCAGCCTGTGTATTGTCGTTAGTTTCCTCCTGCCATGACTATCTTTAAGATGGTTCTTTGGTTTCTGTGGGGTGACTTCCTTGGGCTTTTGTTTAGTTGTAGTTATTGTGTGATGGCGCATTGTGCTTCCCGCTGTATCTTGGTGTACATTGTGTAGTGTGGGTACTTATTCTGTTTCTAACCCTCTGAACTGCTGCTTATGGTACAGGGTTTCCTGTTCCTTGCTATCTGCCGTGATTAGGTCTGTTGTCTGTGGTTATAGTTTACAGTCATGGTCCTATTAACGAGTCGTCTGGGTGTTTGTCCTTTGTCTTGCTATGTAGTCGGTCTTTGGTCCTTTTATTGGGTCCTATTGTATTTAAATGTGATCTGTAAAGCGCTTTGGATTAAGCCGCTTTATAAATAACACATCATTTACGGCTGTCTCCTGGTAAGTCGTTTGGTATGTCGTGGGGTATTTTCCTTAAGGTTTTTCCATTAGTTGCTTGATGTGGATCAGGGCATGTCTCTACGTTCAACGATGTTTTCGTTGTGTGTGTGTGCGCCCCTGTGGCCGGGCTTTCTAGTTATGACTCGAAGAGCCAAGTTTTGAGTAGTTTCCTGAAGAGTAGGTGGTTTCTTGTGTTACGAATGTGCTTTGGGCGGCCGTTCCCAGTTTTCGACGCTTGGTGAGAGGAGGATCCTTCAAGATTTCTTTTGTTGTAGGGTTTCAGTTCCAGGCGGATGTCAATGCTTGATCTGAGCGTTCTTGTTGGTTGATTTAGACGCAGTTTGTCTCTCAGGAACTCTGCGCTTTGGTTGTGTATTGCTCTATGGGTGATGCACATTGTTTTGAATTGTAGTCGTTTTATTGGTAGCCAATGTGTAGTGTTTGTGTCAACGGCACTGTTGTCTGCCGCCCTACTGCTATTGGACAATCAAGTATTTGCTTTCTTTTCAGTCATAGTTCATTTAGCAACCATTTTGTGATACACATTAGACACACAGACTCATGAAAAACATAATGCAAGTAATTTTCTGGGCTTTCTCTCCCGGTAAAAAGTATTGGAGTGAAACACAGTATTTTCAAAACAAATGGGTTACCCCTTCAAACCCTTCAACCCCTTCAATAAGGTGGATGTTCAATTCCTATTATGGAAGAGAGCCTTTTTGCTGGTGATTAAGGTTTTAGATAAACCCTGGCTGTTCACAAACCATATTTTAAGTTTTCCAAGGATATTGTTCCTTCACACTAATCCTATTTATGCTTTATGTGGTACCATTCTGATGTCACTTGAATCAGTTTGCCAGCATTCATTGCCTTTCCATTCTCTCCAGTGGAAAGAGTGACAGTCCTTGGATAGAGAGGGTGCTCAAGCAATGTGTGAACCAGACTAAAAGTCATGAAGATCGCCTCATTTGTCACTTTTGGCTCTAGAGCAATGGGAAAAGGAACATTGCAGACTGGCATAAACAAGATTATCAGCCGTCATTATCTGCTATCGTAAAACAGCTGACAAACCTCCTCCAGGAGGACACAGAACTAATTCTATAAGGCTATGATTACTAGTCTGGCTTAAAATCTGCAGGGCTGCATCATGGAAAGTCCTGCATAACTTCACAAAATGTAATTGTGTAGTCGGCAAGAAAGTTTTGGAGTAGTCTAGGATTGGACAAATGGTTCTACAGTCTATTTTCATTAGGTGTTACATAATCTTCAAAACCAGGTGGAGGACAAATGAAGTATTTATTGCTTTGTGCTTAATTCAACTGCAACAAAAGCCAATATCTTTGATGGACAGTATGGCTTACGTTTATGGTAAGGCAATTTTAGGAAGGCTTGAGAAGTGGGTGGTGGTCTTTTGTAAAGTCCAGTTTGGGACAAGACTTTAGAAAGCCCGCCTTTTGGTCAACAGGGTTAAACCCCCTAGGTTTAGCCTGAACAACCCAAAGGTTTGGTAGCAATAGCTGAACAGCCAGGCTTAGTCTAGGCAGGAGGGCTATAGTGAGACACAGAACTCAGAGCATGCACTTAGTTCAAGGAAACTCTTACACACTAGAAGTTCTATAAAAAAAAGTAATTTATTTGTATACACTAAGGCTTATAGCATTCAAGTAAGGTAAGTAGTATCACAACTATCACACAATAAAGTAAGCCGTGGAATGGGGGTGGAAGGATTGGCTGAATGCAGCCCCAAGGAACAAAAGCATGCGACAAGTCCCAGCAAGTACCTAGGAGCAGTACAGTACCTTTTCAATGAAGAATGCAATGCCACAGTTCAGTCCCCAAGGTGAGGCGAGAGCAGACCATGGTTCGGGTTGCCTGACCTTGGCGGTTGAAGAAGGAACTTTGGAAGGATCAGACTGTTGCAGTTGGGAGCCAAGCAGATTATCCTAACGGCACTGGCTTGTTGAACTACAGCCACCATTTTAAGCAAATGGTGACCCTTGTGTCCCTTAGCGCAGCTACAAAGGCAGTCTGCAACAAAAGTCCACAAAAACATGTGCAATAACCTTATTGGTACGCTGCCACCAGCCTGTCCAATGAACTTGCAACAGTAAAAGTTACTGGAAAAGGGAGACCACGTTTCCCCTCAGTACTCCACTTAAGGTGGGGTGTGCTGATCTCGCAAAATAAAATTCAGGTGGAACAAAGTGACCCCTGCCCTGGTATTATGCATTAACACAGGTAAAATACAAAGGGAAGCTCAAGGAGCTCCCAGCAACACTGCACAGAAAGTGCTGTGTGCTGCAATAATAAAATGTAGATGCCAGAAAAGATGGAGAAAAGCATAACTCCATTAAAAAGTATAAAACTGAGGTGGACAGGGGACTCCTGGTTAGTGTATAAGAATGACTGAGTGTGGAAGAATCAATCCAAAAAATATAGTGCAGCAAAAATGCTGGGGGACTTGCAAAGTGGGGAGACATTCACTCAAAAAGGAAAAGCTACTCAACAGTGGGCTTTTGACAATTTGACATCAGAGTTGCTAGAAGGCATTCATTGGTTCTGTTGCACAAACCGTTTTTTTTTAATATCTACTTTATTACAAAAGTTTGTGGTAACAAGAAAAATGACTCTTTACTTTGTATTTATCGACTTTAAGACTGCCTTTGACCATGTAAATAGAGCAAAAATATGGGCAGTTCTTTGAGAGCCGCAAGTACCCTTGTAATGGATAAAAGCCACAGTTACTATGTACTCTAATAATCTAGCCAGAGTTAGATAATGGGCAGGGTGGTGAATGCTTGGGTCAATTTAATGTGAAGTTTGGAGTTACTGTCTTTATTTTCTCTCCTACCATCAATCGTTTGGCCGATCTAAATGAGTCTTTTGACTGTGATGGCCCATTGATATTTGGTAAGAAGTTCCCATTACGTAATGCATATGCAGTTATCCCCTAGATCCACAAGTGGATAAGGAAACACCTTTGCAGTTCCAAATAGATTTTGTTTATTTGGGTATGCACTACAAAAAACTGTTTAAATGGTGTGTAATACAACTGAAACTTTGAAATTCAACTTGAAACTCGATCCTATTCAGCAGGTTTGGCTTCTTTTTAATATTTGGGGATCGGGATTAATGGGAACGGTTGGCAGCAATATGTTCAGTGCTGTAAAGTTCCCCATGCTCAAAGAATTGGTGACATAGCGTCATTTGCAGCAAGATTTAAATATTGAGCTGTATTATGTTTCAGAAGCATATACAGCATGATCGAAATCCCTATTTGGGGCTGAACTCTGGGGCATTGCTTATTCCTGGTTTTAAACTCTATTCAAAGAATTTTCCTAAAGACTTATTCATGCCGAAAAAGTCACTGACTGCACATTTTTCTGAAATTAGGTGTTCATTATGAAGCCCAGCTGAGAACGCCCATGCTGGCTGCATATCCACAGTTTAATAATGCTTAGGAACATTATTTGAGATATGTGACCAAACCATGGAGGTCGTAATTGGTTGAAACATGTGTATTGTTTTAACTCTAATGCTCTGCTATTTGTAAGGAATAAGCATTGCTTGTTTAATGTTTATTCTTAAGGAGTTTAAGTGTATTGTAATGACTGCTTTAATTATCTTTATTAGTAACCTGTATGACATATTGGCTGTTATGACTCTGTTGTGACTCTTGTTTTTATGGTCCATTGGCCAAAATAAAGCTATTGTATCGAAAAATAAAATGGGTGCTTTTCACACTTGTGCATGATCACCTTGTCATATTAATGCACAAACTAACCGTAACAACATAACTAATATTAAAAAGGCTTATGATGAATGGTCATTTGGGCATTTTTGATGAGTCATTTAGTTACCACGCTGAATAGGATCTACTGCTGAAACGGAACTGTGCCGTTGAGCACTGTCTGAACTGGATTCTCAAATGTTTGTTTTTGAAATTTAGGCCAATTTAGTCTTGGCCTCACATGCCTGCAAGTGGCAGAAAGGCAGTAACATGTTTTGCCTTTTTTGCGCTGCGAAATTGAAACTGAGGTCACTTTGTTTTGATATGGCCTTTTTATAGTCGTGGTAGAAAAAGGCGGATCCTTCCAATTTTAAGACATGCAGGCATAAGTGCCACTCTTGAAGCTCTAAAGTTTCTCGAATAAAAAAGCCATTTAACCTCCCAGAAAATAGCTGTTGCTGATTTCTTTAAACCAGCCATGGGTTTATAGATGTAGATCTGTGTGCATTTGTTTTGAAACTATGGCATAAATGGGTATGTACGATTTTTTTTTTATTGAGTTTTTGATTGTACTGTACATTTTTATTCAGAAGATATTTTGTTTTATATATGTTTGTGCATTTGCTTTTTATGGAAACACCTGGAAATATCCGTGAACATTCTGAATATAATTGATTAATCAACAGCATATGACTTTGAAAGATCCTGTGCTGGAGAAGAAATTAGTTACCAAGTACTCAAGAACTGTAGTTCTAGGTATCCATTCACATGCGACCCACCCTTTAACCCTGCAAGAAACTTAGTACCCTATACTTCTGTGTGTATTAGAATCTGAAGACTGCCTTTGGGGCAGAGCTAAAGGGCACTTGTTCTCAATGGCAAAAAGTACAGACATTATGTATCAGATAAATGAAGGGATTGCAGATTTTGCTTGCCTAATTATTAAAACAATGTGTTACTCTACTGAGGATTCCTAGCCTGACAACTGTGACATATTTAACAGCATTTGAATCTAGGAAATATACCAAGGATACGAAATGTACTCGTAGGAAGGTAGCCCATTTCTTGCTTAACACTGTGGCTTTTGTACTACTTCAGTTTCTTTTGTGTCCTTTTTTCGTTCTTTTAAGAATCGGTCCCGTTTTTTTTAAACCTCTATTTCTTAAAAGTCAAAACATGTTATTCCCTTATACAATCTTCACTGGCTCTCATTGAATCTTCCACTTCAGCAAACAAGTGTAAACTTGATCAGTTAAATTATTCTTAAGCCGGACTGAAGCAGAGCCAAAGAACTGTCTCTTAGGTTGTCAACAGTTCACAACTGACCAAAATCTTAAAACCGAAGTAATAACTTTTATTTGAAACTGCTGTGAGTTTTACTTTATAAAATTCTTGTTGGTTGTACTTGTCTTCTTTGCCAAGCCACCTCTGCCAAATGTGTTTACTATTTTGTGCTCCCGAAACTGTTTGCTAAGGTTCACTCCTTTCTAACTTTGTCCTATGCCTGGTCTTGTCAGACATGTACAAATGCAACAGACTGCTCAGTTTCTACTTAAATTAAATGTAGAATTAAAAGATCAAACAGGGAAGTAAGTGGGCACCACTAATTTAGAAATGTTTTATATATCCAGGTAGATGTAGAGGTAAAAATACAATAGTAGATATTTGAATGGAGCTGGCTGTGACAAGTCTGGAGACACCCGGACTTCAAAATACAACAGCTAGAGACCAAGTATGAATACCAGGTCACACAACCGCTCTCAAAAAGGGCCCAAATCCGGGCATTCAGTCAAGACATTCAAAAATATAGTTCTTATCAAGGTATCACACAAGTACTTCCAGGTTGGTAAATAATAAAGATGAGGTTGTCAGTTGATTTTCAAATAGTATTTTATCAAAAAGATAAAGCTGTCACTAATATTTCCTTAGTGATGGAGCATTTGTCGCAACCCATATATACTTCAGACTAAAGCCAATGCATTTCGGAACATTTTTCCTTCATCTGTTTGTTCTTTTTTCTCCCTTTGCCAGACATAATACAGTGGAGGCACACGTTTTCTTAAACAATTAGCATAATTTGCAAAGAAATATTCACACTAATATGTCGTTTGAAGACATAGAAGGTCTTTCATCAAAATGTGCTGAAACCTTAGGGTTTTCCACAGAGGAAGCAACCGCAATCCTAGAACTTATCAGCGAAACGTCTATAGGCGCACATGGAACCACACCAGAGGTTCCAGCAAAGCAGATTAAACAATTAGAATATTTGGTACGGAAGGAGATCAACAGGAAACTCCATGCAATTACCCTAGGTCGTTACTTCAAGAACCAACGTATACCAAGCGGACTCCGAATCCAATTGCGTCCCACTTTCTGCAAAGAGAGCAAGGAATTTGTTCGCAAATGGGAGGCCATTTTAAATAAATGTTCTCTAGACTTGATCCTACTCACCATTCAAGAACTGGCTAAGAATCTCACGGCTTTAAACATAGAAATTCAGGAGATTGAAAAAGAACTGGTAGAATCATTGGGCAAAGAAGAATATGATGTGATTCTTTGTGATATCAATGTGAAACTTGAAGAGTACAAAACTGAATTGGAGCAAAAGAAAGTGAAGAAATTCAAACGGGACACATATGATTACATCAATGATGAAGTCTACACGTGGATGGTATGGACCAATAGCACCTAAAATATTCCATAAACATCCATCAGAGAACACCTCTAGCTCAGACTCTGAAGCACCAAGGGACTCGAACACTCCTGCAGAACAAACTACCATCCCGGAACGCACAACTACTCCATCAGCACACACACCCCCCACCTCGGCTTTTTTAGGCGCCCGCCCAAAAGAACCCGCAGGGGGAGGAGGAAACCAAAGACCAAAACCACAGACACGGCTACAACAGAGGAAAATTTAGTCATTAACGTCTGGGACAGGATCTTAAGGAAACCAGAAGAAGAAACGCTCCAAAAAGGTCTCAGCTTTGTACCGACCTATGGGACTACATTTTTCAATAGCAAGATCGAACTATATAAATTCGTAAGAAAGCTGAAATTGAAAGTATTTTTCAAAGAACTTGAAACCATTGACAAACCAGACCAAATGTCAGACTTTCAGGAATTTAGGGCTAAAAAAACATTTTTGACAGTTTGACGGGGTCTCTATGCCACCCCTGTAGGATCTTAAAGTTGTGCTCCATGTCCGCTGGGAACTTGTTCACAGCGGACATGGAGCACAACTTTAAGATCCTACAGGGGTGGCATAGAGACCCCGTCAAACTGTCAAAAATGTTTACGGGAATATCCCCCGCCTGCCCAAGGGGATGTGATCAGGTAGGCACGAGGGGCCACATGTGGTGGCACTGCCCGAAAGTGCAGGCATACTGGGAGAGGGTAAGGGGTTGGATCGCTGAAGTCACAGAGGAACTGCTTCCCCAAAATCCCCTGACAGTGCTGCTGGGCCTTCCCCCAGAGGACACGGATGTATACAGATACCCGAGAATGTGGGAAACAATGCTGAGGGCTGGGAGGGTGGCCTTGGCCCAGAAATGGAAAAGCAAGGAGACCCCCGCAAAGGAGGACTGACTACTAAAGGTTAAGAACATGTTTTTGATGGACAAATTAACGGCGATGATTAACAATGACATGAATTCCTTCCAGGCTAACTGGTACGGGGTGCAGCAGATCTGGGGATGGGAGATCCATTGATTCTCCGGGAGGGAACATGGATGGAAAAGGGTGCCCACGGCCCGGGGGACAGCGGACGACATACAGCCAAACATGCAGTCGAAATTTTCGCTCTTTCCCGAGCTCCGGTCACACAAAGTGTGCAACGCGTCTTCCCGTAAAGGGGGTTCTACTGGGACTAAGTTATTGGGGGGGGGAGGGTTTGTCTTCTTGGGAGATTGAGGGGGGGGGTGTTCCTTTCCTTTTTTTTCTTCTTCTTTTTTGGGCCTGTGGCTTGTATACTCTTTGGTAAAGCTTTCAGCCTGTTTGTTATATTATGAAAATGTCAATAAAACAAAGTTTAAAAAAAAAAAAAGCGGATTTTTACCACCCATCAATGTACCCTCTATAGAGATTTTTCAGAAGCTTGTTACCCCGTGATCTTGAAAGGATCAACTACAGAACTCCACCATACAAAAACCTTAAACCGCACGAAATGAGCTTGATTAAAGATTTGTACAGCAATACAGAAATCACTATTCGACCAGCTGACAAGGGGGGTGCCCTTGTGATTCTCAATACTGTGGATTATGATGCCGAATGTTATGGGCAACTTCAGGATGATGCCACATACGCCAGATTAGATCCTGATCCCACTGTCTCTATCAGAAACAACTTGGCTATCTTGCTTGATAAAGCATTAGAACTGGAATGGATTAATGAACATACATGCAGGTTTCTCCTCAACGACCACCCACGAGTTCCCAACTTCTACACACTTTCAAAAATCCACAAAGATCTCAGAAAAACCCCTGGCAGACCCATAGTCGCAGGGATGGACAGTCTCAACTAACCCTTAGGAATCTGCATTGATTTTTTCCTTCAACCGTTGATACAGAAAACCTCGACCTACACCAGAGACACTACCCATTTTCTGCAAAAACTGAATTCAATCAACCCACAAGAGAACCAATTGATGTTCACCATAGACGTCAAAGGTTTGTACACCTCCATTCCACACGACCTCGGCATTGAAGCCTTTGAATGGCTGTTACTTCAATCACCGGATGTACGCGCACAAAAATAATGTATTCTAGCTTTGTTGCAATTCATCTCTGAAAATTCCTATTTTCAATACTGCAATAAGTTTTATTTACAAACCTCAGGCACCTTTATGGGTGCCACAATAGCACCAACTTACGGCAAATGTTTCATGTTTAAATATGAGATGGATCACATACTGACCAAACAAGAATGGAAGAACATCCACATGTGGACCCGTTATATTAACGATATCTTCGGTGTATGGACAGGCACTGAGCAACGATTCGATGAGTTCCATGAATACATCAATAGCATTGACTCACGGATACAGTTTACCAGAGAATCATCACGAGAAAAAATTATATTTCTTGATGTGCAAATTGCAGTAAAAGATATGACCTACAACACTACCTTATTCCGGAAACCAACCGATCGTAATAATCTTCTCCACAGGCTGAGCTTCCATCAACCCAGCCTTCTCAGGAATCTACCATTCAGCCAACTACTACGAGTAAAAAGGATTGTTATTGACCCTGAAGACTGCATTGCACAACAACTGGTAATGAAAGAGAAATTTCTTCAGAGAGGCTACCGCCAAGAGAAACTGGATCTTGCTGCTAATAGAATCAATAGCCTTGATCAGGACACCCTATTGTCTTCTTCAAAGAAACCGGTTAGAGAATTGAAATCACCGGTCTGTGTCGAAATTTTCAATTCAAAGTAACAAAATCAAGAAAACAATCAAGAAACATTGGAACATTTTTAAGAACGACACAAGAGTTCAGGATCTATTTAGTGAACCACCAGTATTTGCCTTCCAGAGGAGTAGGAATCTTAAGGATGAACCTGTCCAGACAAGATTACCTCCAACCAGAATGTTCACACAGCGCATAGGTACATTCCCCTGCCTCCATTGCATTAACTGCAACTCGGTAATCAAAGGAAACATTATCTTCCACCCATGAACAGGCAAAAAGATTTTTCTAAAAACATTTGGTACCTGTGACAGCACCAACATTATTTACGGTATTAAATGCCCATGTGGAAAATATTACGTGGGCCAATCCACTAGAGCTGCAAAGATCCGATGGAACGAACACCGATCCTGCATCCGAACTTCCAATCCAAACTCTGCTGTGGCACGACATTGAGCCATGAATAACCACAATCTGTCACAGATCAAATTCCTGGTGTTAGACGTTCTAACCAGAAACAACCCCCACGAGGACTTGGGCCTACGCCTCAATCGCAGAGAAACATTCTGGATCGATAAACTCTGTAGTTTGGTCCCCAATGGTTTGAATGAAGAGATAAATTACCATTGTTATATTTGAATCCATATCTGCACGCCTAGTGTGTTGGCGTTTGATGTTCCTGTTGTGCTCATACCAATACTGACCAATGTGTTTAAAACATTTAAGACATCATGCATCACTAGGATTCCTTGTGATCTTTGTATTCACCTCGTCCAATCTCCCGGACCTTGGTCTGGGACCCAAGGTGCTGCCTCCTGTGGGCAACACCACCTGGGACGAGGATATGCCTAACAAATTCTTTTTGTTGACTTTTGATGACTGCGCATATTTGTACCAGCCTTGCCTACGCACTAGTTTTTAACATAGTGCATCCCGCTAAAATTTGTATTTTGTATTTTGTTTTTCTGCTTTACTTCCAATATTTTAGATGCATCTACAAATGTCTGTTTATTTCATCACCCATTTTCGTTATGCTTAAGTTTTTTCTATTTCTATGAAAATCTCTAAATTTTAGGTTCAAGCTAAATTTGATTTTTAGGATGCATTTCACCCTAGCTTGCCTGTAAATTGGTTAATTTGTGTAATGTTGCAGGCCTACACCTGTAATACAGAGTGATCCGCGAGCACCGGCCACTTAATGGCGCTCGGGAGTCACATGTACTATAACACGAGCGGTCGTCCAGGCAACCGCCTAAACATTGCGCTGTGGAATCGAAACTCGGCGGCTACACGCAGGAGCTTTGCTGCGCTCCAGATGCGTTAAGGTATGCGACTTTCTCGCCGCGATTTTCGCTAGCATTTCCGTTTCATTCTGCCTTTATCACAGACCCTGTCAAATACGCTGACTTTCTGAACCCGATCTTTGTTTCCTAACAGAGTTCACTCTGAAACACGTGCGTGTTAACACTACGGCTGCCTATTGCATGCCGCACCGCTGCACCCTATTGTGGGCAGCTTTAACGCTTGTTAGCTCCCATACAAATCTTCCAAGGTAACACCAGTTTTTGTTCTGATCCTCATTTTGTATTTGGTTACCATTAATCCACTTACTATTTTACTGTTTATTTTTGTTTTTCTTTATTTTATGAACATGTGTGGACTTGCTACTGATCGGTATGTTTTCATTATTTATATCACTGTATTGTGTGTAATATAATCGGTATATTATTTTTTCAATGTTGAATTACATAGACTTGCCCTGATGAAGGAAAAATGTTCCGAAATGCATTGGCTTTAGTCTGAAATATATATGGGTTGCGACAAATGCTCCATCACTAAGGAAATATTAGTGACAGCTTTATCTTTTTGATAAAATACTATTTGAAAATCAACTGACAACCTCATCTTTATTATTTACCAACCTGGAAGTACTCCTGTGATACCTTGATAAGAACTATATTTTTGAATGTCTTGACTGAATTCCTGATTTGGGCCCTTTTGAGAGCGGTTGTGACCTGGTATTCATACTTGGTCTCTAGCTGTTGTTGAATTAAAAGATCAACACAGAGTTAATGGGGTTGTAAATGGCAGAAAACCATAATCATTACCTAAACTAATTAAGATGTTGACCGAAATTGTACTTGGTATAGAAGAGTAGGAGCCTATTTCGGATGAGAGTGAAATGAACAAGTTACCAACGGTAACGTTCTTTCTTCTGGATGTTCCTCCCACGTATTCCTCATCTTGTGATAATTTGTTTCGCCAGCTTTGCTGCATCGGAAAATACATTTCGGCAGAGGGCGCTGTGCTCGAGGTAGTCGCGTGGAATATCCCTCGACGGGTTCCGTACCGTGTCGACATCACCGATGGTATAAATGGCTCAAGCCGCGTCCGTTGGCTTCAGTTCTGTTTTTTCGAGGAAATACTCGTGGACTATCTAAGCATATGCTGCGACTGATGGACCCATCGTGAGAGGAAATTGTAAGAAAGTGTAAACTATACTTCGGGGTAGGTTGTGAGGGTCGATGAGGAATACGTGGGAGGAACATCCAGTCGAAAGAACGTTACAGTTGGTAAGTAACTTGTTTTTCAAATGGATTGTGTCCTCCCACGTATTCCTCATCTTGTGATACTCCCATAGCAGTGATCAATTTGGAGGTGGGAGTACTAGTTCTTGTTTTCATGTACAGAGTGAAGTACCGCTCTGGCAAATAGTCCCTCATTTGAGGACGAGGTATCTAAACAGTAATGCTTGATAAAAGTATGCATTGATGCCCATGTTGCAGCTGAGCGAATATCTTTTGCCGGGACTCCCCTCATCAAAGCCACAGAAGTGGCCATTCCCCTTGTGAAGTGAGCACATAGCCCCTCCGGTGGATCTTTTCCTGCTAATCTGTAACATTCCAATATAGCTAGAAAAATCCAGCGGGATATGGTTTGTTTTGTCACCGCTAACCCCAATTTACGACCTGTGTAGCCCACAAAAAGTTGGTCGTGTTGACGTAATTTTGCCATTTTTGTAATGTAAAAGCTGAGCACTTTTATGGTCCAGTCTATGTAATCTCTCATCTTCTTTTCCCAAATGAGGAGGATAAAATGTTGGTAAAACAATTTTCTGCGACAAATGGAAGTCGGAAACTACTTTCGGTAAGAAAGATGGTTTAACTTTCAGAACTACTGTCTTTGTAAAATGTGGTGTATGGAGGTTTACATGAGAGCCTGTAGTTCACTAACCCTGCGGGCTGATGTTAATGCCACACGAAGGACAATTTTTAGCGTTAAAAGCCTCAATGGACATGAGTGCAGAGGCTCAAACGGTATACATGTTAAGAATTTAAGAATTAAATTCAAATCCCAAGTTGGAACATGAAATGGTATTGGTGGATATACATTTTGTAAGTCCTTTCAGGAACTGTATTAATGGTATTTTGAAGTAAGAAACCTCTTCCGAGGAGCGCTTAAAAATGGACAGCGCAGCAAGGTATCCTTTAATTGTTCCGATCTGGAGCCCCACACCGGCTAGATGTAACAGGAAAGAAAGCACCATTGGTGTGCCACATTGAAAAGGGTCCACATCTCTATCCTTTCACCAGTTACTGAATTTATTCCAACAACACCGGTACAAGGATTTTGTTGCTGGCCTCCTGGCCGAAAGCAAAATCTCCATAACGTCATCCGGAAGATCCAAATCCTTGTATCTCAACCTCCCAGAAACCATGCATGAAGGTTGAGCGTGTTGACCTCTGGACGGAGAACTCGACCTTCCTCCTGCGAGAGAAGATCCTCTTTGTGGAAGACGTACTGGAGGGTAGATGGACATGTCTAGAAGGTAAGGTCCGGGTACCACGTTCTCCTGGCCCAGTCCGGGGCAATTAGGATCATGGTTTTCCTGAACTTTCTCAACCTCCTGATTACTTGAGGAATCACAGGGACTGGAGGAAACGCATACAGCAGGGGAAAATCCCAATTCACTACGAACGCGTCTCCTAGAGCTCCTCTCGGTGGAAATTTTCTTGAGCAATACTGATCGCACTTCCGGTTTACTGAGGTTGCGAACAGATCAACTTGAGGGGTTCCCCAAAGGGTGAAGATCTCCAGAAGGACTTCCTGAGGTAACTCCCACTCGTGGGAGACTGTGCTCTGCCTGCTCAGACCGTCTGCCGCCGTGTTCTGCTCTCCGGCTAGGTGAACTGCCAATAGAGAGATTCCCTCTTGTATTGCCCAGAACCAGAGCTGCATAGCCTCTCTGCACAGAGGTAGTGATCCTACGCCTCCTTTTTTGTTGAGGTAGTACATGGCCACTGTGTTGTCCGTCATTATCAGGACATTATTTCTCTGTACGGATGGCAGGAAGGCCTTCAGAGCTAGTCTGATTGCCCTCGGCTCCAAAAGGTTGATGTGTAGTCTGGACTCCGATGGAGACCAATGTCCGGTGATTGTCAGATTGTTGGTGTGTGCTCCCCACCCCGTGAGTGAGGCGTCCATCACTACTGTTATCTCCGGCCATGGTTGCCAAAAGGATTCTCCCTCGAGGATGTTGTCGTTGCAAGCCCACCATGAAAGATCCTGAGCAACCGCTCTCTGGACTTGCAGAAGATCTGACATATTCCCCCAGAATTGGGACCACTGAATTCTCATCTCATTCTCAATCTGGCCTCTGGCACCAGAAAAATGCAGGATGCCATGAGGCCGAGCAACCTCAGGAAATCTAAGGCCGGCAGATGCTGGGCTTTCTGGAATTTTGTTACCATCTGCTGGATGTGGAGAACTCTCATCTCTGGTGGCGAGGCTGTCCCCGAGGAAGTGTCCAAGACTGCTCCGATCAACTGGAGCTGTTGGGATGGTACCATGTGGGACTTCTTGAAATTAAGGGAGAAGCCTAGGTTGTGGAGGAAGTGGCAGGTGATCGACGGGTGTTCCTGAGCTTGTTCTGGGGAACGTGCTCTGATTAGCCAATCGTCTAGATGGGAGTATACACCCCCCCCTCTCCTGAGACTCGGTGCCACAACCACCATCAGCTTGGTGAAAACCCTCGGAGCGGAGGTCAGCCCGAATGGCAGAACTCGAAACTGATAGTGAGAACCGCCAACTGCAAACCTCAGGTATTTTCTGTGCTTGGGATGGATCGGCACATGAAAATAAGCATCCTGAAGGTCCAATGATACCAACCAGTCTTGAAGCTGGAGAGCCTGAAGGATCTGAGAAAGGGTTACCATCTTGAACTTGTCCTTCCTGAGGAATTTGTTTAATTTTCTCAAGTCCAAGATGGGTCTCAATCCTCCGTCCTTTTTGGGGATGAGAAAATAGGGGGAGTACCAACCTTTGTGCCTCTCCGCCACAGGTACATGTTCTATTGCACCGTTCTCTAGCAGGGCTAGAACTTCCTGCCAAAGGAGCGGGTCTGGAATCTTGGTAGAGTTGGCTTCCGGTGGATGATCGTGAGGTCTTTTTAGGAAGGGAAGGCAGTAACCTTGGGCTACTGTGTCCAGTGCCCAAGCATCTGAAGTAATGCCTCGCCATTCTTTCAGATGCTGAGAGATCCTTCCTCCCACTGGTGTTTTGTATGATAAGACCTCAGTGATTTGGAGGCGGCTGCAGGAGCGGCTGAGGGCATAGATGCCGTTCCTGAAGATGGCTTTGTAGTCTTTGCTCGTCTACCACGAGTGACATTTCTTCTGCCCCTTTGAAAAGCCTGTCCTCTTCCTCTACCCACAGAGGAGTAGTATCGAAAAGAACGACCCCTCAAGGAAGATGAGCCCGAATAGGGTTTCTGAGGCTGTCGCATGGAGGCACTAAGGGATATTGCTGCCGCTTTCGAGGTCTGTAGTTTTTCCAGGTTCTCATCAGCCTTACTACCAAACCGCCTCGAGCCATCAAAGGGCATGTTGAGAAGCCTGGTCTGTACATCTGGTGCAAACCCAGACTTTCTCAACCACGCAAATCTGCGTAGCACTGTGCTTGATGCCATGGATCTGCTAATACCATCCGCAGTATTCAGTCCAGACTGGAGGCATTCCCCCATTTCCTCTTTACCGTCATTGCCTATATTCAGGAAGCCTTCCCTTTCCTCACCTTCCGGAATATGCTCAGGCGCCGCCAAAATGCATTCCCACAGGGTATGTGTGAACCTGGCCAGGGTACAGGTGACATTGGTAGATTTCAAGGCAATGCTACCCGAAGTAAAAACCTTACGAGCCCAGGCATCAACCTTTTTATCCTCCCTGTCCGGAGGTATGGTTGGGTATGCTGCCTGCCTGGATGTAGTAGCTGCCTGAAAAACCAAGCTTTCTGGAGTAGGGTGTCTACTGGTATTCTGGGTCAGAAGTCGAAGTTCTGTACTTTTGGGAGATTGCTGTCTACTGCAGCAATGCTATCAGGTTTTTCTCAACTGTTCTTTGTAATGCCCTGTGAAAGGGGAGAACCGGATCTTTCCGGGGTCCTCTGACTATAATATCAGTCATATCTTGTTCAAATGTAGGGGTGGCTCTTCCCCAACCCATACACTCGATCACATTCCTATACCCTGAGTCTGCATGTTCTGCAGGGTCAGGTGCAGCAAACTCCAATTCGGGTGAAGTCTGCACCACTAGCACAATGCAGAGTTTCAGATGGGTCTCTCATTTTTGTCTCAGGATTTTAGTTCCTCTGGAACTTGTCTAGTTCCATATTTTACTCCAAGAGGAGTGACCTCATCATCTGAACCAGATTCTTCAAAAATTGAAGACATGGACTTAAAGAAGTCCGATCTTGGTAAGGGTGTAAACCTTCTCTCTTCCTCCTCATAATTTGTCGAAGAAATCTGTTTTCTTCGAGGTAGTCTTTGAAGGAGTCAAAGGAACCTTCGACACACTCGAAGAAGCCTTTGACAGAGACGTCGAGGATGAACTAGGCTTCGGCATCGGAGCTGTCGGCGCCGATGAAATTGCATCAAACTGCGACAATTTTTGTTTCTTATGAGGGATCGGAGAGGCACTCTATCCTCGAGGATCGCTCGACGACTTGGCGACTCGAGATCTATGGGTACTACTAGGTTTAACCGTTGTAGTTCCCAACTTCCATACGTCGTCCAAAGGAGCAACCGGGGTCTGGTTTTTCTGAGAATTCTTTGAGGGGGGTCAAGGCCACGTTCTCAAAGACCTGCAACATTCTTTTTCTAAAGCTCTCCCATTTTGAAGGGGAATCCGACCTAGTCGGACATCGAACCAATTCTGTTGACGAATCGGATGATGATGGAGACCTAGGTCTCCTCTTGAGCTTTTTTTGAGGAAGACGAAGATAGTCTCGACCTACGAGATCGGGATCTCTTCGAGTGCTTTTAGTGTCGTTCCGATTCCGAGTTGGATGATTTTTTTAATGTTTTTTAGATAAGGCTTTCGAAGAACCCTTCGCCTCCCGCCCCACCGCTAACTTGCTTTTCCTCTCACGGAGGGCCTTCTCCGTCATAGACTGACAGGAGCCACAGTCACCGGTCCAATGGTCTGAGCCCAGACACCACAAACCGATACGGTGGGGATGGGTGATGGACATCTTCGATACAGTCATTACACTTCTTAAACCCCGTCTTGGGAGTCGAAGCTGTCGAAGACATTTTCTTGACAGAAATTCTCGAAGCGTGCCGTTCACGAGAGCGAAACAATCGGAAAAATGGAACTGAAGCCAACGGGCGCGGCTTGAGCCATTTATACCATCGATGACGTCGACACGGTACGGAGCCCGTCGAGGGATATTCGACGGCACGACCTCGAGCACAGTGCCCTCTGGCAATTTTCATTTTTTTTTTTGTTTTGTTTTTGGAATTATCACAAGATGAGGAATATGTGGGAGGACACAATCCATTCGAAAGATACTTATTGTGACTTGTTAGTTGTAACTGAGGGAATGCATGGTGTCGTTCGGCAAGCAGTAGTCTTGAGCATGGTTATTACTATTATTAGAGGTTGTGAATGAAGTGCATTTTATGGTAATAGCGCAAAAAGTTACTATTTTTCAGAATCAATTTTGTTTTGTCTGTAATATATTGATATATTCATTGTAGCACAAATATCAATACGATGTGAAATATTTCAATACATGGAAGAGCACAGATAGCCACTGTCATTGGCTGTTTTTTAAGGAACCTTCTAGCATTACAGGATTATCCATAATATACAATACAAGCAACCAATGTATGTGTGTGAAATGTTTGTAAGGCATTGTATATTTCTTTAAAACATCCTGTGAACATTGCTGTGCAGTCTACTTTGTCTTTAGTACACAAAAACACTTATTGGGGTCCACCTTTTCAGTGTGGAGGCTGATCCTTATGTTGGTACCATTTAATGGGTGACCTCAGAGGATGGATTTCACAGAAGATTCCTCATAATGTATGGGGGCTCCTGTCCTTAGGCATGGGGTGCCTGGGGCTGTTGCCCATTTCAGAGACAATTGTGTGGTTTCATAAAAACTTGGGGCCACATTTCAGTGAGGAACTATTTTTACTTTTTATTCGACCTTCATAAGAAGTGTGTGGTCCCTGAGTTATACGTCACTCGGTAATATTTCAAGAGTGAGGTTTTTGTAGGAGAAATTTAAAATTTAAAAGCAACGAACTTCGTCCATAGTGCAGAGTTATATGGTGTTGTTCACAGGGTATCCCGAGTTGGTTTTTGGAATATCCTTAGTTAAAAAGTGGTCGACCGGTTTCGATGAATTTAATTGATCATCTTCTTCAGGACCTTGATTGTGGCTTGTCTCTAGGAGATCAGGGGTATGGAAGGGGCACCGTCATCCCTTTTACCTAAGAGAAATCAAACCAAACCAAAACCATCAATTAACCACAACAGGCCAACCTCGGAACACCTGGGGACAAGGGCGAGGCACCAACAATGTCCGTTTTTTAGGCCAACAAGGGAACCAACGAGGGAGGCCACGGTGGCAACCCTTTTCCCCAATGACAACCCGCAGTCGCGGCAAAGGATTCCAACAACCGAACCTTCCCTAGTTATGAACCTGTCATCACATATACTCACAGAAGCAGAAAGAAAAATTCTAGAAAAAGGACTCTCTTTTGTACCAACTGCTCGATATGACCCATTCCAAACAAGAATCGAAATAAAACAACTGGTCAGAAAAATAAGATTGAAACAATTCTTTCAAGAAACCACGGAAAAAGAAACTGGGAAATTTACGGACCTCCATCCGGCCTCACAATTCTTTCCTCCCCCTGAAAGCAATACCTCAGAGTGCAACACTTTTGAACAAGCACTCATCAAAAAAGTGGAAATAATGGAAAAAGAACACAAATTCGTACACAACAACTACAGTAAAGCAGAAGCAGAGGCCTTAAAAACATTGGCCAATGATGATACAATAATAATCAAGCCAGCAGATAAGGGAGGAGCCACGGTCCTAATGGACATACAAAACTACCAACAGATGGTCAACACTCTGGTACAAGATCAGACCAGTTACAGAGCTCTTCCCTGTGATCCTACTCCATCTCTACGAAGATTGATTGCACCTATCGTGGAGGAGGCACTCAATGAGGAACACATTAACGAAAAAGAAGCCGCTTTCCTCACACCAACACATCCTAGACTGCCAGCGTTTTACGCACTACCAAAGGTACATAAAGGGACAATTCCCATACCTGGAAGACCCATCGTATCAGGAATCAACTCGATCCTGGAACCCCTGTCCCAATATGTAGACAGATTCCTACGCGACAGGATCCCCAAGATGACATCCTATGTAAAGGATTCAACGGCCATACTAAATCTGCTCACTGCTCTCCCTTTTGATGGAACTAACCAATGGCTAGTAACAATGGACATCGAAGCACTCTATACCAGTATTCCTCAGCAGGAGACAGTGGAAATGGTAAGAAGAACCCTGACTAATGACCAGAGTCTAACCCCAGGACATGTGGGCTTCATCACAGAACTTGCTAGAATAGCCCTAACTAGAAACTTTTTCATTCTGGAAAACGTATTCTTTCAGCAGATTTCCGGGACAGCAATGGGCGCAACTTTTGCGCCTAGCTTGGCTAATCTCTATGTTGAATATTTTGAAAAGGAATTTGTATATGAAGACACAAACCCCTATCGGGACAAAATAAAGGTCTGGAAAAGGTACATCGACGATGTCCTCATGATATTTGAAGGGTCTGAACAAGAACTCACAGCCTTCCACCAGTGGCTGAACAACTGTAATGCACACTTGAGATTCACCATTGAGGCCAACAGGACAGAGACACACTTCCTGGACCTTCATATCAAAAACCAAGGAAATGAACTGCTGGCACGGGTCTACAAAAAAGACACTGATAGGAATTCATTACTACAATACAACAGCTATCACCCGAAAGCCTTGAGGGATAATCTCCCATTTGGACAATTCCTCCGGTACCGCAGGACATGTACAAGATTGGAAGATTTCAAAGAACAATCTGCAGCTCTCAAGAAACAACTGAAAAAAAGAGGCTATCCGAAAAGAATCATTAATGACACATACAAAAGGGCAAGAAATATACCGAGAGAAATTACTCTCCAACAACACAAAAAAGATGAAAAAAGAGAAGAAATAACAGCAGTAATGAGTTATTCCCCCATGTTCAAACGCATCAAAAGAGAAATAAAAAAAACTTTGGCCCATCCTAAATACAGGCGCCAGCTCCTTGCCTCTACCGTCCTTTGCCATCAAAAGACGTAGAAACCTAAGGGACAGTCTGGTCCACACTATGAGAGAACCAAGCAACAATGAGTCGGAGAATACTATCTGGGGAGCCAACAAGCCAATGGGACACACACCATGTGGAGGGTGCTCAATGTGCGCCCAAACCACACGCAGCAAATCGATCGAGATCGGATGGCACACACCATGGCAACAGAGGAGTTTCACCAATTGCAAATCCAAAGGGGTAATCTACCTCATCACGTGCCCATGCACCCTACGATATGTAGGCATGACAACGAGAGAAGTAAAAACAAGACTTATTGAACACAAATCATGTATTCGTACAAAAAAACTGACAGCCCCCCTTGTGAACCATTTCGTGAAAAAAGGTCACAAACAAGAAGACTTCACATGGACCATCTTGGAAAAATTAACCCCACCCAGAAGGGGAGGGGATTTCGGAAAAATGCTCCTGAAACGAGAACAACTCTGGATTTTTAGACTCAATACAGAGAAAAATGGACTCAATGAAGAAATCCAGTGGAACAGCCTGGCCCTAATGAAATGAAGATATTGTTCAAAAAAGAGACGAAGAAGCATGACAAGAAACTCAATATGGGATTCCGCTTATTGGGGATACACCTGAGAAACGATAATGTACACCCCCTACATATGTGGAACCTCCTCTCCGCAGTCAAGTAGTGCTGAGGCCCCGCCCTGCGCCCGCCCCTATACATAACTCAATCACCAAGCCACGCAAAATAAGGAATCGCAATTACGCCTAGTCCCCTGCCCAGCACCCTTGATGAAGACAGAAGGCGAATACATATGTAGGTGGCAAAAATACAATTTGGATATTGCTTAGAATAACAAACTGTCTTTGCTTTTTTCCCCCCTTCTAAAAACTAATAAGGGAATGAGACCACTGTATTTTTTTAAAAAAGGATTGCCATAATGAATACAGGAGTCAAAAGAAAGTAAGGCTACTGCATCAGCTACTTTGCAGCCCGCACTTAAACCGCCCGTGCAAAAATGCATACCCCTTAAATGTAACTCTAGTCACTCTAAGATGGCCCCCAAAAATGAGGATCATCAACAGCAAAAACGGCCAACGTATAAATGCCGCCGTTTCTGGGCAACGGTTGCTAAAACTGAACAACTCCTTCGGCGTCTCACAGACACCAGCAAGCATTTGTGCCATACGGTGAGTGAATTCCAAGTCGAACGCGATTTACGCGTCAACACTCGTGGCCCTTTCAGAATTAAGATCCCTCGCGCATGACCGCGAACTATTATTGGGATACCAGCCGCGCCCGCGATCGGTATCTTGGACAGGGATGTAGACCTATTCACCGCGCATGTACATGTTTTTCATGTAGAGTCTTTATGTGGGCAGATGCATGAATGTGGGTAGATGTATTCCCACACGGCATAAGCGCCTGGTACTGGGATAGCACCTCTTTACAAGAAAGTGGCGCTTCTTAGAACAAAGGGTTTCCCCGCACTATACCGCGAACCGCATTTGGAAGTAAACACAGAGATATGAACGCACACCAGCGCTTCGTCTGTCAACCCCAAATCAGTCGGTACTAGACACTCCTATAATCGTATTACGACTCATTTATGATACAGCCTCACGTAGGCTTTTGTCTTATAAAAAACACCTTGTTAATGTCTTACAGGACTGGAGTCACGCATGACAAAAAAGACCCGGCTGTCAGTTACTATATATGAGGTAATCACCAGCTGCCTTCTATGTCCATTTTAGCCTAAATAGCCAAATGACTGTCAAAAAATGCTAGTATATCAATTTAATTGTATTAAGTTAATAGAAAATACCACAGAATAAAACTTCAAGAACCACTGTGACCTCAAGATTTAAAACCCATTTTGGTTTGATTTCTCTTAGGTAAAAGGGATGACGGTGCCCCTTCCATACCCCTGATCTCCTAGAGACAAGCCACAATCAAGGTCCTGAAGAAGATGATCAATTAAATTCATCGAAACCGGTCGACCACTTTTTAACTAAGGATATTCCAAAAACCAACTCGGGATACCCTGTGAACAACACCATATAACTCTGCACTATGGACGAAGTTCGTTGCTTTTAAATTTTAAATTTCTCCTACAAAAACCTCACTCTTGAAATATTACCGAGTGACGTATAACTCAGGGACCACACACTTCTTATGAAGGTCGAATAAAAAGTAAAAATAGTTCCTCACTGAAATGTGGCCCCAAGTTTTTATGAAACCACACAATTGTCTCTGAAATGGGCAACAGCCCCAGGCACCCCATGCCTAAGGACAGGAGCCCCCATACATTATGAGGAATCTTCTGTGAAATCCATCCTCTGAGGTCACCCATTAAATGGTACCAACATAAGGATCAGCCTCCACACTGAAAAGGTGGACCCCAATAAGTGTTTTTGTGTGCTAAAAACATTGTTCTGAATAACACTTCGGGAAAAATTTTGAAGTCTAAATGCCTCCCTGAATGTGATCCAGTCTACTTTGTCACCATTTATGGGTCTGACGATGAGGAGCTTTGTTGGTTAACCATTGAAAGAGCGGTCTGCATTCAAAGTCGTATCACTGTGTGAAAGATCATCTTTTGGACAAAGCTACTTAATTGGTTTCAACCAGGCTCCGCATTGCTTGTAGACTGTATTTGCCAGGTACTGGGCTTTAACTGCATATTCGTTTCGTTTAACTTGTGAAGTGTTCTATTTTATGAATCGTTGTGATCTTGAGGGCTGTCATCAACCTCCCACTGCAATCTTATTACCCTAGGGTTACCATTAGATAGTAAAATTTGTGCTCAAGTTGAAATTAATTCAAAAATGTTATCAAGAATTCAGAAGTGACCATAAAGTCAAAAATCAAGACCAAAGTTTTTCAGTGGTGAGTAATCAAATAAGTAATTGTATTTATTCCAGAGACGGAGGCCAGCTTCAAATGACAGTTATAGACTTAAAAAATATAGAGTAAAGAAAATGAAATCAAATGATGAACAATTACATACCCACATTCAGTGCGCCACGTTCATATTGGAAAATAAAATGGAGAAATTGCAAAACATGTAATAATTTGCTAATCTGTACTGTAATAACAATGGAGTAAGACAACCGGAATAAATGTACCTTAGTCTTATGACCTGTTGTGTCTCAATGGTAGCAGATCTAAATGACCTAGATTCAACAATCTGAAAAATTGATAAAACATCCATAATTAAGGGAAGAAATCGGAACATGTCAGTACGCATCGTGGATATAAGCTTTTAAAATGAATGTAGTTTTAAAATCTTATATCCATGCGGCATACTGACACGTCTCGATCTCTTCACGTTTGACGAGTGCGGGACAGAAGGCGGTCGTGACCAGAGTCCACCTTGGCTTGGTCGCCATAACAACTGTTACTCCTATGTCCCGTCCCCTTTCTTTCCTACTTGTGGGACATTCCGTCCTTCAGGACGGGACCGGAGCACTTTTGTTGAAAAGCAGCAAAAATGTTTGTCCTATTTTTGCGTGGGGTACAACACGTGGCCGTAAGCCTGCCCTGCGAGCTCTGCCCCGTAGATCGCCCTTCTGTCCTTTTATCGGGGCTGGACGCACTAGCATCACTAGGAATTTTTATTCCCTTTTTCCTTCCTTCCTTCCTGCTCCGGTTCCTCGGTCATCTAGTCCTCTGTCTATGCCGGAGCGTCTGGGATTCGTGTCCTGTTCTTCATGCGAACGTTGTTTCACGAGGGTGAATCCCCAATCTCTTTGTGGAGTATCTAGGCCTGGAGCATCGCTGAGATTTGTGCTTCTATTGCAATTCCCTCTTCGCCCGGGCACTCCGTCTTCTTCGGTGGGAGGAAGTGTTTCAGCGCATTCCTCCACCTCATTTCCAGCTTTTCATAAGAAACGCCCGGTAAGTTCTTTACTTTTCAGGGCGCCCCAGCCAGGGGACTCCTTCCAGGGGCCTAATAGGCATACCCAAGTGGTCTCCGAGGGTTCTCGTGGCGGACCTACTATTACGGGACATTGTTCCGAGGTTCACCATTTGGGTGCTAAGGTTAAGCTGAGCTCGTCTGTGGCTCTGGATACCAGGGTTCGCCTTGAGGTGTCCTCTTTTGGAGGTTTCTGTACCGGCTCAAGGCCCCTCTTGACAGAGCTTTTCGTACCGGGTTAAAACCTGAGGTTCCTCTTGTTGAGGCGAAGGTCTGCACCGACAGATCCGAGAGACTCTCTTTGAAGGTCTTGTCGGTGAGGTATATTCCTCAACCGTCCCACGCACAGGGTCGTGGTGGTACCGGTTCTGTCGAGGGGGGGGGCAAAGAGGGCAGTCACAGACCATCATTCCTTATTCCAGAGCCTACGTTTGGGGCTGGTTCTAAGATGACCAGTTAACATCCAAGTCCACCCAGTACCGGCTCTGCCGAGGATCCTTGTAAGGCTAAAGTGTTACTTAAGTCCCCTGATTCTCCTGAGGAGACAGTTGCCTCATCTCCCCATGTGACGCAGTTCTCTTCAGGTGTGGACAAAATGGCGGCCCAGTCTCTGTGGTCCACGGGGGCCATGTTGAATACCTCCCTTATACCTACATTCACAACGTCCGGTGCTGGGAGTATTCCTTTTGGGCTCAGCAGCCTTTTCCATGTCACATGGACAACAAAAACCCGTTCAGCCCTTCTTTCGACTGGCGAGCTCCGCTGCCTGATACTGTCTCGCTCCCTCCTGCTTCCGCTCCTCTGATCTTTGTGGACCCGGCTGGTGGTGGACTCTCCTGGCAACCATACTCTCTGCTTTCGTGGGGGTATGCCGCTTACGAGCGGCCTCTTCCAACGATTAAGCCTTCGGCCTAGGATGAGTTTTTTTTGGGAAGTTTCAGATGCTCCACCATTCTATCCCTATGAGGACGTATGTCAAACGTCTCTTAAGGGAAATGTACCTGAAGCCTCATGTTCCACTAACGGCTGTTCTGATTAAGGTTCCGGTGGTGCCACTCCCTCTGCTGCTTCCGTCTGGACCTCATCTCTTCCTCCTCTGCCCCGTTGTCTCTTATAGAGCAGGCACCAGTGGACAGGGACAATACTTTAAAACCTGAAGGGGTAGGCGTGGGGGACCAGTCTTCTGTTCCCGCCTCCTTGGATGAGCTTCAAGCGGATCAGGACAGCGATGAGCAGTCCCACTCGGTGAGAGCATTTCATGACAGGGAGGGGCTTGTGTAGCTCTGTTACCAGGGATTCCCCTGAGGTGCCCTAAGGGCCTAATACATGCACCAGAGTGTTCTCAAGGGGGTTCCTCCAGAGGACCTGCCAAAACCGGACGTCGTTCCGAGGTTCACCATTTGGGTGCTTTGGTTCAGCCCAGTTCGTCTGTCGCTCTGGATACCAGGGTTAGCCCTGAGGTGTCCGTTTCTGGAGCTTTTCGCACAGAGCCACGGCTCGAGGCCCCTCTTGAGGGATCTATTCGTCCCAGGTTAAAACCGAGGTTCCTCTTCTTGGGGCTAAATCCAGTACCGACCAAGTTGAGGGATTCTCTGAAGGTCCTGTCGGTTGGGTACGTTCCTCAACCGTCTCACGCTCAGGGTTGTGGTGTTACCGGTTCGGTCGAGGGGGCAAAGAAAGGCACTCAAGCAACCCAAGCGTTCCAGTACCGGCTCTGCCGAGGTTCCTCCACTGGAGGCTAATTCTGGGACAGTGTTACGCTCACCTGGTTCCACAGGGGCGCCACCCAGCTATCGGGGTCCAGGTATCCCTCCCTGCAATGCCCAGTAGTGACCAGCTGGAGAAACCTGCCAGAAATACAGGTAAACAATGCTTAGGACCGGGTAACTGGGATTAACAGCCTCCCACCACCCGGTATGTCTGTGGCCCCTCTGTGCTTCCTCTCACCTTGTTCTTGATGTCGGCGGGTTCTCCGTCCTGTCTCGGCAGGGGTGCGTGGTGCTTTGCGGGCTATGGCGGTCGAGTTACTTCACTGATGCCGGCCCAACGCAAGTCTTTCAGGTAGGTCCTATTGCTATGGTGTTTTGCTGTCCTAGCATGCCTTTCTGGAATTAACAATGTCTCTTTTCCTCTTCCTTAGGTACGTGGAAGTCCAATTCGTGGCAAAGATTGGATTCGAGGTTCGCTGGCATGTATTAGCATTTTTGGAGCACCTGGACGCAGCAATTAGGCGTTTTACGTAGCGCTAAGGTGCCTTGCCTTTGCTAACCTGTTATCTTTTGTTTTCACAGGTCGCGGTGCTCCGCCGGAGTGTAGAATTCCAGAGATGTTGCTGAATGAAGTGCGAATGGCAAGGTAAGCCTTTTAGCAGAGTTTAATTGTGCAAAATGTCTAATGCCTTGTCTTTCCCTTTCTGCAGGTCCTTCTATCCGAAGGAGCGCTGGTTCCAGGATGCCGGTCGGAAGAGCTGAGGACTGCTAATGATGGAATTCAGGTAAACTGCAATCAGAAGGCCTAGGTTGGGATTTAGTGGGGACTGGGTTCAAGGCTCGCCCTGGCCCATGGGTAGGCCAGGGGGGGCTTCGGGGTGAGGGTCGTGACACAGTTCATAAGATGTCCAGTAACCATCCTAGATCTGCCAGCACCGGCTCAGCCGAGGATCCTTGTGTCAAGACTAAAGTATTACTTAAGTCCCCTGACTCCACTGAGGAGACAGTTGCATCACTCTCTCCAATGACGCAGTACTCCTCAGGTGCTGCTAAAATGGCGGCCCAACATTCTTGGTCCACGTCTGCCATTTTTGGATACCTCCCTTACATCAACCTTCACAACGTCTGGTGCTGGGAGCTTTTCTTTTGGGGCTGTGTGGACAACAAAAACCTGTTTATTGGTCCTGGCGAAAGCTTCAGCTAAGGCCCCTTATACACAGTGGTCAGGGTCCCAGACTCGGTCCTTCTCTGGATTCAGGGTCACAGTGCGTGCCGGTCTGAAGGTCCGGTTGATGGCCCAGCCGAAAGCAGCAGTAGCAAGGTGGTCGGTTTTTCTCTCGGCCATCGGCCTCCTCTACAGGGACAGGTAGTCTCCCTGCCGACAAATTATCCAAATTATATTTTTTGTCGGTCGCACAAGACTGCAGTGGGAGGACGAATCTTGTATCATCTGGAGGCTTGGAAGACAATCACCAAAGACCGGTGGGTTTGTCCATTGCTCAGGCGGGCCTTCGCTTGCCTTTTCCCCCCAAACCTCCTTTCCAACAGATCAGGGCGCCCTTCCCCAGAGCCGAGGTACAGGAACTTCTAGACCTCAGACCTGTGGAATCTGTTCCCCTCAGGCAGCAAGGTTGGTGGAGGGGCGGTGAGGGGGGCTATTACTCCTGTCTGTTTCACAGTGCCTGTACCCCCCAACCAGGCTGGCCTGCGCACTATCCCCAATCTTTTTCTGTTCAATCTATTCCCATGAGATATTAAAGATGATCACACCCTGCAAAATAAAGTCCTCTCATCGGAAGGGCGATTGGCTCAGTGTGGTGGACCTCCAGGATGCGTACGTGCACATTCTGATTTGGACCCCCCCATGGGAAATATCTGTGGTTCTCCGTGGGAGCAAAAAACTTTCAGATTTGAGTACTCCTTTTGGGCTCAGCTCAGTGAGGCACCCCAGAGACTCCTCCAAGGGCCCCGCAGCTGGTCTGCCAAAACCGGATCTTCTTCCAAGGTTCCCTGTTTGGGGCTAAGGTTGAGCCCAGTTCTGCTGTGGCTCTGGATACCAGGTTTCTCCCCAAGGCTTCTGCATCTGGAGCGAACTGTACCGAATCTTGGCTCGAGGCCCTTCTCGAGTGTGGCTGTATGGACCGGGGTTAAACCTGAGGTTCCCCTTCTTGGGGATAAATCGGACACCAATAGAATTGAGGGCCCTCATCGAGGGTCTTGGCTGTAAGGTATATCCCTCAGCCTTCCCACGCGTACGGGCGTGGTGATACCAGTTCCGTTGAGTGCGGCAAAAGGTGTCACGCACCATAGGCTTTCCAGTACCGGCTCTTCCGATGATCCTACACTAGAGGCTAACTCTGGGGCAGTCTCTAACGAGTCAAGTAAACACCCTAAATCTGCCACTACCGGCTCTGCCGAGGTTCCTTGTTTCAAGGCTAAGATGGCATGCAAGGTACCGGACTCCCCTGAGGAGACTTGCCTCACTTACACTTGTGACGCAGTTCACCCCAGGTGTAGTCAAAATGGTGGCCCAACCTCCCCGGACCACGGCGGCCATTTTGAATACCTCCCTTACAGCAACAGTGTAGGTCGTGTTTGCACAGACAATTTGGTGGCAATGTTTTACATCAACAAGCAGGGCGGCACCAAGACTCCTCTCCTTGTAGATCTTGCCATACAAATTTGGATTGTGCTATCCAGCACATGGTTTGGCTCCAGGCTGCACACATCCCGGGTCACCTCAATGTGGCTGCAGATGCACTCAGTCACCAGTAGTCATCAGCTACGATGACTGCTACGTCGTAGCAGATGACGACTCCTACTTCCTCTGCTACGAGTGGGAGATGAACAGCAATGTCCTCTCCAACCTTTTCCATCAATGGGACACTCCAGTGGTGGACCTCTTTGCAATCTCTTTAAACAAGAAACTGCCTCTTTATACTTCCAGAGGTGGGTTTAGTGTGTTCTCCCTGGGATTCGCCCTCGAGATCCCGTGGGATGACATGTAAGCTTATGCTTTCTCTTCATTGCCTCTTATCCATCTGTCGCTCTGTAAGCTCAGGAGCACACCGAATTGCAGTCTGCTGTTCAAGGCAGACTGACCTTTACTTTGAGTGTCTGTCTGCATTTTTTACACAGCTGTGCATTACATGGCAGTAAATAGTATTCTGTCAGTTTGCTACTTATGTAAGTGAATTTGCATTTGAACAATTGGCAAAAGAATAGTATCCTTACCGGCAGGACCCCTCCGTTCTCTTGTATACAGCTTTTGTCAGCCCATAGTCCTGTTCTGGGCTCTCCCTCCTGTGTCCTCTATTCTAGATATAGCAATTGCTATAATAGGGAAATCTTGAACCAATCTTTAGAATTTATTTCACACACTGATCGTACTATTTATTTAGGATTCAGAAAACATCTTTATTTGTTCCTACTCTGCCCACTGACCCTACACTACTGGTTACCATCTTCATTCAACTTCCTCTACCTCAAAGATGGAACACACACTATGCTTCTCAGAGGAACAAATCCTGGAGATCATACAAGGCCCAACCCTGTTTAACATGGAAGGCGCACAGCAACACCTAGCCTCTACAGCTACCAGCGATGACCTTCCTAATCTAAAGAAAAAATGCTTTCGAACAGAGGTGCATGGATATTTCATTGGAGAGTACTTGAGAGCCAACTTGGTCCCTTTGGGTTTAATTGTCCGTAATGAACCTGCTCTGTTCCTTAATGACAATCTACATGCAAGAGTTCAGCAGCATAGCGACAAAATGTAGCAGAGACCTTATGGTACTCACTATAACAACTGCCCAAAGAATTCACCAGCAGATCTCCATTGAACTCAAAACTGAAGAAGCTCAATTTTTGAATGACCATGGACACATTCATGTCCAGCACTTTGGAGAAGAAGCATAAATAATTAGCCAAATACATTAAAAACTTTTAATTAGGGTAGTCTACCCCTACCTGGCTGATTACAAAGAAAATAAAGAAAAAGAGACTGCAGAACCAATCGGGACCTACCAGAAATAGATGCAAAACACTGTCCTTTTGGGACACTTAAAGTTCCAACTCCTCAGGAGATGACTAAGCCACAGCCAGAGGCAGCCATGCCACTCGTGGACAGTTCAAGCAACCCCCTATGATGTTTTTTTTAGGACCTGGTGGTCCCAGAGGCGGCTTCAGGGGCCCACCACTGTTTCAACAAATGCCTTATTACAACTTCCCTCAATGGAGGGCTCCCAAGCGCGTCAGGAGATGGAGGAGATTCTAAAAGAAATCCCGATTTTCAATTTATCTGGGATCACCTTAACTCGGGCAGAAATCTTCTTGCAAAAGGACTTTCTTTCGTACCCACCAATCATACAGACTGGTTTAAACTAGATCAAGAATTGGCCAACTTCTACAGGACCATCCGGAAAAAAACTATTTTCAAGACAAAGATATACCAACCCAGCAAGATGATTCTGGCTTTAGGATTAAATCTGATTTTTAATCCTAAAGACAACGAGATGCCACCAACAGTTTTAGCATTCGAGAAATACATCAAAGAGGAAATGAAAAAAGAGCAAATGTCCGCATCAAAAAGACAGAACTTGACTCTTAGTGAGTAGAAAGCTCTCAAAAATCTGGCCCATAACAAATCCATGATTAAATCAGCCGATAAGGGGGAGGCATCGTGGTCCAGAATAAAGAACAATACTAAGAAATGGTCATGACTCTTCTGAATGACAAAGGAAACTATAGAAAACTTACGAAAGACCCTACAGAAGTCCTCAAAAGAAAAATCCAGGAGATCACACAGTTCGCAGCCAGAAAAGACTGGATCTCGGATAAGAGGAGGTCTTCTTGAACACCTCTGAAGGCAGGACCCCAGTATTCTACGCTCTGCCCAAGCTGCACAAAAACCAGACATTACCACCTGGCAGGCCCATTGTTTCAGGCTGTGGTTCTATTCTAGAACCTATTTGCAAATGTATTGATTTTTTTTCCTTAAAACACTTGGTCAGGAAACCCCTACATACCTCAGATACTATGGCCACGATACTGAAGTTCGAAAACCAGCCATTCAACCCCAAGGAAGGATCTATTGGTCACTATGGATATTTGCACCCAGCATTTGCACCCAGTATGGCCATTATTTTTATGGCCAAATATCAGCATAACTTTGTTCTCAACATCACTAACCCCTTTTTGGACAACATCATACTTGGCCATAGATACATAGATGTCCTCTTCATTTGGAAAGGAGAAGATAACCTGTCTGAGTTTTTCACCTGGATCAACAACTGCACGGAAGAAATCAAATTTACCATACATCACAGTAAAACAGATACATTTTCTGGACCTTACCATCAGACATCAGAATGACAAACTGGAGTGCACTCTATTCACTAAAGCGACAGAACGCAACACCATCTTACAAGATCAAAGTCATCACCCACAAAATCACGGATCTGTAGGAACTGCACTGACCTCAATGAATTTAAGACACATGCTTCTCTACTGCAAAGCAAACTATCAGCCAGGGGTTACCCCAAGAAACTTCTACGCAACACCCAAGAGAGTGAGGTTTACTCCCAGAGAATCACTACTTACCATCAAAGAGAGAAACCACACTGGAGAGGACAACATCACGTGCGTGACCACGTTTTGCCCTAATACAACCAAACTGAAAGGGGTCATAAAGAAATTCTGGCCGCTCATTCAATTAAGCCTTCCAGATGAACCACCACCGAGAATGGCTCTTAAAAGATCAAAAAACTTAAAGGACATATTGACTCATGCCAGAGTAAGCAAAACGAGCACCAGATCCTCCTTATGGAACCTTAGAGAGATAGTAGGGCATCATCCTTGTGGGAGCTGCACTGCATGCAAATTCACCCGCAAAATTACCTAATTCCCGTGTCAGCTACGCCACTTTTCAAATTGTAAATCTGCAAATGTTATATATGTAATTGAATGTCCATGTGGCCTTGGGTATGTGGGGCAAACCTCCAGGCCTATTCACAAAGGAATCGGTGAACACAGGTCCAGAATACGGTGCAAGAATGACTGCACCACTGGTATCTCACTTTGTAGAACTCTGCCATGGCCCAGACAACTTCCTCTGGTGGGTAGTGGATAAGGTACCACATATGAATAATCCAGCAAACTCACTCAACTTCAAAGAAGCCTGGTGAATGTTCAAGTTAAAATCCATAGCACTTGGACCTAATGAGGCACATCCAGCAGGCCCCTACACATGAAGCTACTCTAGGGGCTTCTCGTCCCACCTTTAACTGCCGAGTAGCATCTCTTCAGGGCACTGTTACCTCCCATCCCTTCTTTCACCAGGGACTACATTGCAGCACCTGACGGGCCATTATTTGCGAGTTAATATACTGTTCTATATTGCCGCACCTGCCATCTTGCTTGCTACACTACATCTTGTTAGTAATTCTGCTCCCACTACTTGCAGTTTACACCTAACGTTCCTGCTAGTGCAGGGCTACACTTTCCGTCTGCTGACACAAGTTGGCATTGATTTGTGTACCAGCCAAGGCTTCCATTACCTTGGCTATTGTGTCCCACTGTCTGGTACAGCCTAGCACTGCCTGAGGCTTTCCATAAGTGTTCACACATAGACTGCACATTTTGTCTTAACTGGGGTTGCATTTGGCATGGCAGATCTTTCATTTAAATGCATGTGTCATGCAACAGGGGCTAATGCCCCCCTCTTTTCCGGGATAGGATCGCTTCATTTGTTTAATACAGAAGCAATCTATATCCCCACACATAAATACTGGGCGACCGCCGCCGTACCTGCATTCACACGCCCCTTTAGATTCGCCTGGCACAACATCTCATTTCCCGTGCCTCTGCGAACACGCATGCGCGTGGGACTAGTGGCTTGCTCTGCATGCAGACACATGCTCGCGGACACAGCAGCCCGCTCGGCGCACGTGCGCAAATCCACTATTTTGTGATACAGCTCTACCGGCAACTGCTCTCAGCAGTTCCACTCCGGTAGAGCAGCCCATCGCTGTGGCCTGTGGCATCACAGACCCGATTTCTCGAGTCCTGCAAGCGCCCACTCGTGGCCCTCCATTTTATGCCGCCATTTGAGCGCTACCAGAGTCACAGCCCTTACTATTTTCATGTTCTTTGTCAGTCTCCCTCCTTACAGCAGCATACATCTGCTTATGCGCTGCACTTCCATCCTGGGATGATTAGGATGACCCTACCAATCCTCGGTGCTTACCTCATCTTGGACACCGAGGTACCCATATTATTACACCGTTCATGCTACTAGGACCATGCCTTAGTAATTCTTTGTTTCCTCAGGGCATCTTCTGGTGTGCATTATTTTGTTTCTCTACTACATTTTTAGTGCCCCACTTTCAACGTTGGGTGTGAAGGAGCCGCAGCAGTTTCTCTGCTATGGGCTGCCCACACTCCAACTTCAATCACTAAGCCAGAAAGGTAACTTCACCTGCTTGCCACTAATGTTAAGGTCGGTGCAAGAATGGAACTGTTTTCTAGAGAATAGTTTTTTTTACTTACTTTTTTTAGTCTGTGTACTTAATGTTGTGTGACTCAAGTAGAGAATCACACTTAGCAGTACCTTCATATGTATTGCTTCCCCTTCACTCACGGTCCCCTCAGCTTTTTGCAGGGGACTCTGCGCCTTGGCTCCAGAAGAAGGCTTTTTCACAACATATGCCGAAACGTCTGTGCACCCTAGCACAACTTCTTACTGCTCCCTGGTTCCACCCCATCTGGGGTTTCTGATTTAACTTCGAGACGTCGACTGATTACAAGGTCACCCTTTAGCCTGGCTCTAATAGACCTCTCTAAGGTCTAGTTTCCTAGATGCAATATATTGACCATATTCTAACTAATGAAGACTTAAGACACCAAAACATTTTTATATTGAGTTTCCATTTCCAAATAAAAGGTGTAGAATCTTGTGCACCTTGTAGACTGTCATTTGGGACGTTTTCTCTGTACATATTTACACTGCATCGCTCGGGGAAGGCGGGCAAGAGCCCCTCCCATACCCCCGCTCAGGATCCCACAATCAGCTGCATCTGCTCACCTACGCCTGCAAGGGTAAGGAATGCCGGATTGTCACCTTTACTGCCTCCTTATTTGGCGCTTGAATCCTACTTCATCTGAGGCACTGTGTATTATTTACTGTGTCCAAGTTCACGTGTGTTGCGTGAATGGCTTTGCATTATCTCGACTGCAACGAGGAGATACTAAGATAGCCGCCACTCCCGAGGTGTACGCTGCCTAGCAACAAGTGCAGCACCTCTACTACGTTGCCATTGGTCCTTGCGGGTTTATCCAGCCGCCGGAAGAACCGGAATGCGAAAGCCGGTGGGCCGCCCACCAAGGCCCGGCTCCTAAGGCCCATCGGCTGTCTGCGGGCGGATGCGGTCTTGCGGGCAAACTTCTTGAGGTTCACCGTAAAACGCTTTGGGACACCTAAGGTAATTTGATGCGCCCTAACCCAGCGCCCCCTCACTAGCACCTTGACTCGGGGAGCCCCCATCACCCATGATGCACCACGACCTCAGTAGCCTGCCTGCCCATAATCACGATTATTAGCAGCAGCACTAGCTGTGCGCCTGACATGCAACTCCCCCGCCTTAACGACAAGCCTCCCCATTGGCACTCAGGCGGGCTTTGACTCGTGAACCCACTCTCCCACTCTCACCATATTTTGCTAGAGACAGTACTCTAACGCATATATCGTACAATCTAACAGTCTTCTGATCTTACTCGCTGTACCCTCGGCCCAATGAGAGTCGAATTTAGATGTTTGTGCATTTTTACCTGAATCCAGATTTTAGTCATTGTGTAGACTCTTGATTTTAGCCACTGTGCCTTACACCTATTGCATTTCGAATCTAGTTGCTTGTGTATTCCAACCTCAGACCTCTGATCTTAGTCATTGTGCAGACTTTTGATTTTAGCCACTGTGCCTTATACCTATTGCATTTCGAATCTTGACATTTGTGTATTCTAATCTCAGACCTCTGATTATAGTCAGTGTACCTGAACCGCCACCTCCTACAGTCACCACCGAGTCACCTCCTAGCCAACCTACTCCCATGCTGACGTCCTACACCAGGCATTGCAATCAGTCGTTGCTCTACCTACTGAACCAGCATTCAGCAAACTCGCACTTGCCAGTCCGACCGACCACTTAATATAGCACTACCATGCTCCTGCCCTCTCTTACAGACCACTCCCAACTCTTAACCACGCACCACTAAGGTAGATCCAGGCTAATTCCAAGGCAAACCTGAACATACCCCCAGCCACACGACCATGCTGAAAACTAAGACCACTCAACCCTCTCACCTTGTAACAAGCCGCCTCCTCACCATGGCACTCGCCTCCATTGCCTTATGCACCCCAGAGGATAGAAATATGAGACTGAGGGCAAGACTATCCCACCTCTATGAACCCTCATCCCACATAACATTCAGAGGCTATATCAACTCATCCAAAAAACGCACACAATACCCCAACCCTACCCACCTGCTTCCCACCATCCCAGCAACCAACCAGACAACCCTACAAAGTAGAGCCCCAATTAAAAATGTCAAACTCAATACTACCTTACCTACCAGCACCTTATCAATAATGGGGACCCTCATTAATGCTAGGTCTATGGTAGCTCATGCCACAGAGATCTCAGACACATTAAATAACGAGAACCTGGACATACTGGTCATGACAGAAACCTGGCTCCACGAGGCTGCAGGCCCTGCGATCATGCTAGCAGTACCAGAGAACTATTAAATATTAAGAGCCGACAGACCCACTTCCAGAGGAGGTGGCCTTGCCATTATCCACAAATCCAACCTAACAATAAGGCTAACCACCTCCTTGCCATATCAGTCCTGTGAACTCCTGACGGCCAAACTCCAACTATCATGCAACCGGACCCTTACTATCCACGCGATCTAGAGACCACCTGGACCACTAGGATCCTTTGAGGACGACCTAACCGGCATCCTGTACAACACCAAAGACCACGCACAAACCCTCCTACTGGGAGACCTAAACCTTGGCTTCAATGACTGCACCGATAAACACACCCTTGCCATAATCTCTCTACTAAAAGACCACTGCCTGACACAAAAAGTCGTTCCCCCCCCCCACACACTCCAAAGGAAGGACTTTAGATTGGATTGCTGACCTGAATTGCAACATCAGCATCACCAACATAACACCGCAATCTTGTACAGATCACCACCTAATCACATTCTCTACCACACTTGATCTTACCCACCCCAAACCCATACTCATGGCCCCGCCACTCCCCACCAGGTGCAAAAAAGATATCACAGCAGAACTTCTTCTACCTCACCTTCTCTCCACCCTTGACAACCTAGACAACAACTCTGACCCCACCTTACTCGTGGAAGTCTACAATAGTACGGTAACCAAAGCACTGGATACCATCGCCCCGCTCAAAACCCGAAAAAGCAGACAACACTCATCTGAACTGGTTCACACCTCAACTGAAAGAATTAAGAATTCAGAAAAGAAAGTTGCAATTAATTTGGCGCCACTCACCCACAGAGGAGAACAAAACTAAGCTTACCAATCACTCCAAACTGTATAAAAAGGAAATCATTGGCACTAAAAAGAACACCTATAATGACAGAATAGCTAAAGCCAAATCCGACACCAAGGAACTATTCTCTATCCTCCGCGAGATGGAATCGCCCATACCCCAGACCGACAATACCTCCAAAGATAAATCATGGTGTACCAATATACAAAACGCCCTCGCAGGTAAAATCTGCTCTCTCCAAACTTAAATTGCCTATAAAAAAGCCTCTCTACCCTTACCACCAGACCCACCCCTGGTGACCGGGGCTTCACAGCCGCCTCTCAACCCAACTAAAAGTATCCCCAAGCCTTTCATCTTCAAACAAATAACTATATCAGAGACTGTAAAAATCCTACTCTCGCTAAAACCCTCCAACTGTAAAGGAGACAACTGCCCACCCCAAATTATCAAGGATGCCGCCAGAGATCTTGCCCCCTTTATCTCCAAGCTCATCAACGCCTCCTTCAGATCAAACCTAGTACCCAACAACCGTAAACAATCCTGGGTACTTCCCCCTGCTCAAAAAACAAACAATTGACCCCGCCATACCGGCCAACTACACACCCATCACCACCGTCCCCTTCCTACTAAAAATCATCGACAGAGTAGCTTACTTGCAAATACAGGACTACCTGGAAACCAACCATCTATTAGGCTCACGCCAATCGGGCTTCCGCGCCCTTCATGGCACCGAAACAGCCCTGATTGACCTCAAGACCAAAATGGACGAGCTGAAGGACAATGGAAAATCAGCTATGCTACTCCTCCTTGACCTATCGGCGGCCTTCAACTTGGTAGATCATGCAGTCTTATGCAATCACCTCAGCCGCCCATTTCTCAAGTGACACCATAGCCTGGGTGCAATCCTTCCTTGCAAACCGTACAATGAGTCTTCTCCCCCCTAGCAGCTGCCGATCCCATACAAGTTTCCTGCGGCGTCCCCCAAGAATCCTGTGTATCTCCTATGATGTACAACCTCTTTACCAAGCCCTTATTCGACAAGTTGGACAGACTGTGTTATCTACACAAATTATGCTGATGACACTCAGATACTCATCCCCCTTTCGGGCAACTATGCAGAAGATTCGGCCTTGGTAAACAAGATATATCTCATTCAGGCATGGATGGCATCCTATGGCCTCTGCCTGAATGACGACAAAACGGAGCTGCTAATCCTTGGCACAGAGACAGCAATAAAAAAACTTGACCCCAACTATACCTCATTTAACATCGACAACAATGTAATTAAAGTGATGCCTGCAGTCAAAACCCTTGGTGCATCTTGACTCAGCACTCACCTTCAAGAAGCAAATCAATACCCTAGCATCCTCAACAGCGTATACCTGTAAATTAATCCGAGCTTGAAAACCTGCTTAAACATCCCATCCAGAAATCCTATATCCGCCGCCAGAAGAAATATCCACTGGCTAAAAACCAAGGACAGCATTTCCCTAAAAACACTCTCCCTTACATCTAAATGCCTCAACAACATAGCTCCTCCTTACCTGACAGAAAGAATCACCAAGAGATCGTCAAACCATCCCACTAGAAGGGCCAATGCAGACACCTTAATGGTGCCCAGATACAAAAAAAGTACTGCCGGCGGCTCCAGCTTTCCGGTCATAGCAGCCCAAACCTGGAACAGACTCCCCCTTAATCTCAGAACTGACCAACACTACCCGAGCTTCAGACGCCAGGCCCTCACCCGGCTACGTACTAAAGACACATAACCTGACTGAACAATCTGCCCTCCTGGCTATGCCATCAATGCTCACCCTCTTGCTTATCTCACCCTGCCTTAATGATCTCACCTTACCTACATTTGTAAATATCTGTCTCAACTGCTTTTTTATTTGTGCATCACTCTGTAACCAAGTTCTCAAGTATTCATGTAATGTCTGCGCCCTGCTACCCTCGGGTTTGGTTTTGCACTATACCAAATAAACAATGTTCATATTGAATGACAAATCTGCATGAAGTAATGATCTCCCTTTCTCTCCCTCCCCCATATGTGATAATAATCAACACTGTTGGTATTACATTGATATCTGTACATTGGCATGAAGTAATGCTTTTGTTTGCTTTGGGTATTCTTTGACTTAGAAAACTCTCCCTTGCATGTACAAATGATTTACCCTGTTGGGATTACACTTCTATTTGTATCCCTTTTTTCCAATCATGAGAACTTGTATTTCGCTCTGTGAACCCTAGTTGGGTATTTGTTTATGTTGTTCATGGTATTTTTTAACTTATATATATATATGTTTGTTTTCAATAAGAATGTGTCAGCAATCAGTAAACAAACTGACCTTCACTTTGAGTGTCTAACTGTATTTTTTACACAGTTGTGCATACCTTGCCAGTAAATAGTATGCTGCCAGTTTGCTACTTATGTAAGTGAATTTGCATTTGAACAATTTGCAAAAGAATAGTATCCTTACAGGCAGGACCCCTCCGTTCTCTGGTAGGCAGCTTTTGTCAGCCCATAGTCCTGTTCCTGTTCTGGGCTCTCCCGCCTTTGTCCTCAAGGCTCCTTGGTGGCCAGTCAGATTCTGGTTTTCAGAGCTACAGCATCTGTCTGTACTTCCCTATCAAATTGCTGCAGATTCCCGACCTGCTTCACCAGAGAATTCACCAAATGTGGCACCCCTCCCCACAATTGTTCAGCTTGGGGGCCTGGGGCATGAGTTCAGATCGTTAACACAGTTCGATCTGTCCGAGGACAATGTGTGCATTATCCAAGCGGCCAGGAAGGCCTCTACGAAAGCTTATTAAAGGAGCAAATGACTCCGGTTTTGCCATTGGTGTTTAGCTAAACAGCTCAATCCCAGGCAAGCTTCGGTCGACACTGTTCTATCTTTTGTGTCTCATCTGGCCGTTTCTGGCATCCATGTTCTGTTATGCAGCACTTACTTATCCACTATTGCAGCCTACCTGTCCACGGACAGCTGTTCCTTTTCATTGACTAATCCAGTAATCAAAGCTATTTTGCGGGTTTCTTCATCTTTTTCCGCCGGGCCGTTATGCTATAAGCCATTTGAACACATGGCCTCTAGCGATCTTAAGTACCTTTCTTGGAAGGTTGCCTTCTGATTGCATTAACATCGGCAAGGTGAGTAAGTGAGCCTGAAGCTCTTTCCTTGAAGCATCCGTTCCTCACTTTTCACGGGGATGAGGTTGTGCTTCGCTCGCATCCTTTCTTCCTGCCTAAGGTTTTTGCCGATTTTCATTTGAACCTATCTGTCTCCTTTCCTGTCACATTTGGAGACCTGAAGGGGAAACCAGCTTACAAAGCAACTATTCCCCGCTGGATTATCTCATGTTTTTTAGTAGCCTAAAGCATTCAAGGCCTTCATCCACTGAAGAGTATCCATGCACATCTAGTCTGACAAAGCGACTGCTGTTGCCTGCCAAAGTATGTCCCTTCGGAGTCCATCGCCAAGACGGCTTTGTGGGCCTCCCCATCAGTTTTACCTGAGCTCCAAGGCTGATGCCCAATTTGGCCAGGTTGTACTTAAGAACGTATTCCTGTAAAGGGGTTTTCCATCCACCCGTACAACCTATGGTGTGTGCTTGGGAATCTCCCACAAGTATGGAGGAAAGGGGACGCGACGTAGGAGTATAACAAAGTTATTCACCGTAGTGACTACCTTACTCCTAGTCCAAAGTCCCCTTTCCTCCATACGCCCGCTCGCCGTGCCCTCTAATAAGTATCCTCTATTATTGCTTAAATGGTCTCGGGCCTGGCGCTAGGAAAGGACTGTAGGGCGATGCGCAGGGCGGCGCTCAGGAAGGCGGGGTTACGGCCACGTGCGGTATCCCATGTAAAAATAAAAGGGCACAAATTATATTTGTGATGCTTTTTGACAAAAGTGCTTCGGTCCTGTCCCAAAGGACGGAATGTCCCCACAAATATGGAGGAAAGGGGACTATGGACTAGGAGTAAGGTAGTCACCACAGTGAGTATTTTCTGTCCGTTGCACGAGAGTCTGGTGAGTGGACGAATCTCGTCTCATCTGGAGGTGTGGTTCCATCACGGAAGACCGGTGGGTTTTGTCCATCTCTCGGGCAGGCTTTTGCTTGCCCCTCCCCCACCTTTCAATTCTCCCAACAGATCGGGACAACCTCCCTCAGAGCGGAGGTACCAAAACTACTAGACCTCAGGACGGTGGAACTTGTTCCCCTTAGGGAGCAAGGGGAGGGCTTTTACTCTACTCTGTTAAGATTGCCCAAACCCAACCAGGCTGGCCTGCGCGCACTCCTCTATCTATCTTTCCCAGTTCAATCTGTCTCTTCCCCAAGAGAAATTCAAGATGATCACGCCTTGCCGAATAAAGTACTCTTCAGAGGTGCGACCTGACACGGTGTAGTGGACCTTCAGGATGCTTAGATGCACATCCTGATGTGGAGGCCGCATCGTAATATCTGCGATTCTCGTTGGGAGCAGAACATTTCCAGTTCCGTGTGCTCCCTTTTGGTCTCAGCTCAGCGCTGCGTGTCTTTACGAAGATGTCTGTCCTCGCAGCTTTCCTCAGGCTACAGGACGTACATGTATATCTGTATTTGGATGACTGGCTCCTATGCAGCCCTTGTCCACAGACTGCATTGAGCAATCGCCAGTCCCTCCTCCATCTCCTCTTACACCTTGAACTGGCTGAAATCTTCCATGACGGTCTCCTAAAACCTGATTTTCCTGGGTTTCCATTGCAATAGTATAAAATCCAGGGTGTTCCGCAATCCTGTCCGCCGCTAGGATCTATCCATCACGTGTCAGCTCTTCCTCCAGTCAGCGCACATGATGGCTTGGTAGTTTGAGACTTCTGGGCCTCATGGCTTCTTGCCTGCTTGTCCCTCCTTTTGCACGTCTTTAAATGAGGCGTACTCAGCTGGGTCTTCGGAGCTCTTGGTCTCAGGCTTCAGACTCGGATTCCAAGATGATCCCAGTTCCATCTTGCATGCTGACGGATCTACTATGGTGGTCCTTGACCAGCAATCTTACTCTTACGTCCTGTCCCCTTTCCCCCATACTGTATGGGTGTCCCTCACGAGGGACAGGAGATGGAACCTTTTTCACCAGAAAAATCTTCTTCCCCTTCAAATTTAGAGGTGCGGCTCTGGGAGAATGTGCTCACCTGACTCCGCCCACTGGTGCCACTCCTCGGTCCCCTTTTTCGCATCCACGGGAACGGGCCAAAATTCACCAGTGCTCCTGGGTGTGGCTTCGGCCCTGTAATACCACGCGCTCTTCCCCGGATAGTCTTCCATCTTTGTCTTTTTTTTCTTTTCAATAGGTACTTGGTCCTCCGACGCAATGCTCCTCCCGGGCACATGTCGACTTCAGCGGGCTTTAGCAGGTGTCCAGCCTTCGACAGTCTCTTCCCCCATGTCCGACCCCCCACGTCCTTTGCCTCCACTGCCTAAGCAACGACCACGGCTGGAAAGGTTGTTCTGCGTGCGACGCGTGGACTCCATGTGCACTGAAGGCCAGGCTAGCTAGGTGGAGGGTGCTCTTCCAGATCCTCCGGAGGACCTAAAGGACTTTGTCTATCATTGCTTGAGGCCAAAGGTAAGGCCTCTATTTACTATCGCACCCCGTAAAGGCGACTCTTTCCTAAGGTAGCGCCCGACCGGAAGGAACATTTTGCTCGCGTTCTAGCACCAGCACACATACCGAGGCTAGTCCAGCTACCGGCTTCACAGCGGAGGGGGGCTCCTGATCCTTCCGGTGTCAGTGCTGAGGGACCGCAAGGTTCTTTTCCCGGGGGTACTCCTGAGGGGCAACGCCCTAGTACCGGCATCCTGGCTGAACGGCGCCTTCACACAGAACTACTGACAGCTCTGCCGAGGGAATACGCCTTCCAGGTCACAGCCTGAAGTGTGGGATAGGCCTTATGTTCCAACACTAAGCGTCTTGGACGGGGCTAGTTCCAGCGAGCCAGGCACCACGACTGTGGCACGACAAAATGGTCCCCGCGCCAGACAAGATGGCCGCACGTCCGATACCCCCTCTGGCAGAGGGGGTGGAGGAACGAGTCACAAGGTGGGACTGGTGCCAAGCAGGTGCGTGACCTACAGTTTGTCCATCAGTGGCGCCGGGGTGGTTTCCCCTGCACCTGAAGAAGTGTGCCCTGGCGCCGGCGGCCGTTAGCTACTGCCATTATCACCTGTCACCTCTACAGCCTCCGAAGACAGGTTCTTTGGAAGGTTCCTAGGGCTGATGCAAACTCCCCTGTTGGTGGCCATCCTCCGGGATGCCATCAGGAACATGCTCCCCCCCCCCCTCCACCGGCACCTACACCTATAGTCAATCCTCCGATGGCTCTGGTGCCACAGGCCCCAGCGCAACCTCTGCTGCCCCAACTGATTCCGGCTTTCCTGCCTCCCACAGTACAGGCGGTTCCACACCAACCTCCGCAGCAGCCACCGGCTCTGGAATCCACACCGCAGCTCACAGCGCCCAGCACTCCAAAGGTTTTGGACCCGCCAAGCACTCTGGTGGACACCGATGAGGAGGAGGACCCAGACATGCCATCTTCAGCTAGGGCCTTCCACAAACGCCTTGCAGGTTTGGCAGAATATTTGGGCCCTCCTCAGCCCGAGGTAGAGCTGCCTGAGGAGTGGGGTCTTGGCAGAAATAGTCACCCTAAGACCCCCTGCCAAAACAAGGATCCCGATGCAGAAAGACATGGTTGCCCTGTCCATGAAGGGGTGGCTCAAGCCACATTCGGCCCAATCTGTCAATTGGCGGCTAGACGCCAAGTATAGGCAGATGGAGGGGATACACTCTTGCTTTCAGCGCATCCTCCACCCCACTCTTCCATGATTGCTGCGGCGTCACTCTAGTCTAAGCCTCAGTCGTCCGCGGCCACCTTGTGCTGGAAGCTGCTAGGCAAGGAGAAGATCTTGGAGGCGTATGGAAAAAAAGCTGTACTTGAACGTCTCCTTGCCTCCCCGAACTTCCGGCACAGAGCCAAGCGCGCTTCAAGGCAGGCCTAGGAGAAGCCAGGCTGGTAGCGCAGGACATCATGGAGTCCACCATGGCCCACATCGATACCTCTGGCTGGGCCATCTGCATTGCCACGGACATGAGAAGGACGCCCTAGCTCCGGGCTATTAATTTAATCCCGATGTCCCGGAACGCATATTGGACCTTCCATTCGAGGGTAGTGACCTCTCCACTCCACCACGGAGAAGTAATTGGATAAAAAGAACAGCTCGCAAACCGTGAGTTCTTTATTCTGTTAAAGGTCCGGCCCAAGGCCTACACCCAGTCACAGCAACACTCTGACAAGGGGCAGGCGTTTGGTGGGTTCCGGGGCTTCCAAGAACAGAGGTCCAGGCAACCTGACCATTCTCAGAGTCAGCACCGGAGGAAACAACAAAAGGGGTGGGCGCGCAAGGGGTCTTTCCAATCACCCTCCTCCGCAACAGCCTCAGAGGGAAAGAAGGCATGACACCCCTTCATGTCCACATGTCTCTGGTTGGAGGCAGGCTTGCCTTTCACATGCAAAATTGGGCGGCAGAATGTTTTTTCGGGCCCCTGGATCCTCTCCATAGTCTCCACAGGGTACCGCCTACCGGTTCCTTTCCTTCCTCCCTCGTCCCCTCCTCTCCCACAGATTGGGACAACTCTGCTGGCGGAGATCCGGTCGCTCATCGAGAGCCAGGCAGTGGAAGAAGTCCCAGCCTCCCAGTGAGGATTGGGCTTCTATTCCAGGATTCTCGCCATACGGAAGAACCAGGCTGGCCTGAGTTGGGTTGGACCTTTCCACCCTCAATCTCACCCTCCCTCTGCCAAGATTCAAGATGGTTAAGCCAGCTCTTATTGCGGAAACACTGAAAAGGGGTGACTGGATGTGCTCCATGGAGCTAAAGGACGCTTATCTACACGTCCCAATTTGACAGCTGCATCGTTCCGTACTGCTTTGCAGGATGAGGGGCTGCCATATCAAATACGAGGTGCTACCCTTAGGCTTCAACTCAGTGTCCAGTGTATTTACCAGGTTAATGAATGCACTGGCAGCCCTCCTCAGGGCCACCACGTCTACCCATACCTGGACGACTGGCTTGTTCGGGCCACCACCCGGAAGTGGTTCACCATACCGCCTCCGCATTGATGAACACCACGACCTGGGGTTCAGTATCAAGCTCAAGAGGTCTCGGCTGCAGCCCACGCAGAGCCTGACCTTCTTGGGCCTCATCTGGGACACGAGCTCTGTGAGTGTCTTTCCCTCGGAGGACAAGATTGCGGCCATCAAGGGAGCCACAGCTCACTTCCTCTACAGGCCAGTGACCTTGGCCTGGTTGTACCAACACCTATTGGATATTATGGCAGCGGTCCTGTTTTTTGTACCCCCACACAAGGAAGGCTCAGGGTGAGGAAATTACAGGTGCACTTCACAGCCATTTCGCCACTCAGACCTCCAGCGGTGGTCCGCGGACTGTACCCAGCAGCTAGACCCCAGGCTTGCTACGATTGACACTGTTCTTTCTTTCATATCTCATCTGGCAGCTTCGGGCATCCATGTCTTGTCTTGCAGGACTTGTCGGCTATTGCCGCCTACCTATCCACTGACAGCTGTTCCTTTTCTTTGACGAATCTTGTCATTAAAAGGCATTTTGCAGGTCTATTGCATCTTTTTCCACCGGTACGCAATCCTTATCCCAAATGGGACTTAAATGTGATCCTCACCGCCTTATGCCATAAACCATTTGAACCCATGCCCACTACTGATCTCAAATACCTTTCTTGGAAGGTCGCATTTTTGATTGCAATGACATCTGCAAAGCGAGTAAGCGGCTCCAAGCTCTGTCTGTGGAACATCAGTTCCTCACCTTACATAAGGATAAGGTTGTGCTCCGCACTCATCCTTCTTTCCTGCCTAAAGTGGTTACTGATTTTCACTTGAATCAATCCCTCATTACCAGTCTTTTTTCCGAATCCGGCCTCAGATGCCGAGAGTCTTGCACAACTTAGATGTCAGGCGATCCCTCGAGTTTTACCTCGACAAAACGAGTGAACTCTGAGGCTCCTCACCACTCTTTGTCACATTCAGAGACCCGAAAGGGAAACCTGCTTCAAAGGCTACTATCGCCCGATGGTTTGCCTCTTGCATTTCTGAAGCATATGCCATTCAGAGCCTTCAACCTCCGAAGGGCATTCATGCCCATCTTGTACTTGGCAAAGCAGCTGCTGTTGCCTTCCAAAAGTATGTTCCCAGGGAAACCATTGCCAAGGCGGCTACGTGGGCTTCCCCATCAGCTTTTTGTAAACATTACTGCTTGGACCTGAGCTCCAGGGCGGATGCCCAGTTTGGTCAAGCTGTCCTTTAATGTATTCCAGTAAGGGGTTTTCCATCCACCCGAGCGAACTGTAGTGCGTGCTTGGGAATCTTTCACAAGTATGGAGGAAAGGGGACGGGACGGAGTATAATAAAGTTACTCACTGTAATGATTACCTTACTCCTAGTCCATGGTCCACTTTCCTCCATAAGCCCGCCCGCCGTCCCCTCTATGAAGTATCCTCTATTGTTTAAATGGTTGCAAACCTGGCGAAGGAAAAGGACTGAAGGGCGATATGTGGGGCGGAGCTAAGGAGGGCCGGGTTGCGGCCACATGCGCTACCCTGCGCAAAAATAGGACATACATTTTCATTTTTTGATGTTTTTTTAACAAAGGTGCTCCGGTCCCATCCCGAAGGACGGAATGTCCCACAAGTATGGAGGAAAGGGGACTATGGACTTGTGGTAAGGTAATCACTAAGGTGAGTAACTTTATTAATATTGGCTTCATGAGCGCGCCCGCGTTCACCAGTTGCCATACGGCCGTGTACTGATCACAGGTAAGCGTCTCAACGGCACCTTATGCAGAGATCAGTGGATTCACTAAACCAGATATTAAGATCAGTTTTTCTATTCATTTATAGAACTTGTTTTTGGTCAGCACACAATGACATTGGGAAATTAACAGGCGCGCACATTTGCGCTATTGACTAAGCTCGCTTCTTTTAAATAATTCGCACAGGTAAGCGTTTACCGCTTCTGTAACTATTTTCTCTGTCACCATTGCTTTTCAGCTATTATAGTTTTGCTTCATTATGGATGTTTTATCCATTTTTCAGATTGTTGAATCCAGGTCATTTAGATCAGCTACCGTTCAGACACACATAAGGTCATGGGACTAAGGTACCTTCATTCCTTACTCCATTGTTATTACAGTACATATTAGCAAATTATTACAAGTTTTGCAATATCTCCATTTTATTTTCCGGTAAACTGTGTCACACTGAATCTTGGTATGCAATTGTTGATCATTTGAATTCATTTTCTTTACACTGTATTTTTTATGTATATATGTCATTTCAATGTTTTTTTGTACATATGTATGCATTGGATTATGAATTCTAACCATATGCAGGGCTCAGCCCTGAAGGAGTGTTATACTCCGAAATGCATTGGTATATGAGCCCTTGACTTATTGAGACAACAGCTGGCCTGTCTCTGGAATAAATACAATTACTTATTTGATTACTCACCACTGAAAAACATTGGTCTTGAATTTTGAAATTACTGTCACTTCTGAATTCTTGATAAAATATTCGAATTCATTTCTACTTGAGCACAGATTCTACTATCTAATGGTAACCCTATAAGGGGCACAGTCTGAGAGCGACTGACTGGCTAGCTAGATTGTTCCCATCTCGTTTTTTTGTTGCTTTATTTTGGTGCTGGTGTCTTTGTACGTTTTTCAGTCAGCTCCTCTATTTTTCCAAAAGAAACTTACATGATTGTTTGATTAGACCAACGAACATACGTAGTTGTGCCCACCTCTCCATTAAAAAAAACAATTGCCCCATTCTCCATAATTTTGATCAAATTGGTTAAAAAAAAAAAAGTGGCTGAAATAGCAGGAGGAATGAACGGTATGATCAAACCTCAAAAACAGAGCTGGTTTGCCTCTTTTAGTCCTGCCTGGCATTCACAATGTAGTGTCATGTTCACTTGGCCTCTTTTTTCTCTAAATATTTTTACTTGGCCATCAAAAAATCGTTTTATGGTACGGGCTATATTTCAAGCTCCCCACTCAATAGCACCATTTCCGAGCCATATCGATTGTAGATGCCTTGATTAGTGATTAGGTGGGTGCATGGTTCAATACCCCACCCCGCCTGACTCACCAACCCCCCCCCCCCACCCCCAAACACACAAACTTCTGAACTACACTGAAAGTTAAACTCCGTTTCTGAGAAGGGTGTTGTCCTTTGGGCCTAATAGCTTTTCAACTTGGAGCGAATTAGCAAAAGCACATGTTTCAGAGCAATATCCAAAAGAATTACCTTCACTCAAACTTTGACTGAATGCCTGTCTCTAGTGAATTGAGCATTATCTGACCAGTTCTAGTGAAGTGTGTATCCATGTATTTGAGAATTTGAAGACATTTTTTAGCTCATAGTTGTCGGAATTGCCACTGAACATTTATGGAATTTGCGCTAAATATTTGTGTAAATCTGGTCGACTTTGTGTGACTTAGTTGTTCCCTTGATTGTGACAATCTTTTGATGTTTCTCTATTTAACAGAAGCGAGAGCGGAAGAGAGATCTGGGCCACGTCAATGGGCTAATGGACAGACCGGGGAGGAGGACTGGCTCTCCACCAAATGACATGGATTATTGCGATCGTGTATCTGGCAGCATCAAAGCCTTTTCTCAAGCTCGGATCTTGGAACGGAGAGGAAGTCGCCCTGGCACGCCGACGTCCAGTGCCAGCACAGAGACACCAAACTCTGAGCAAAATGATGTTGATGAGGACTTGATTGATGTGGACGATGACACTTCTGTGCTTGAATCAGATTATGGACCTCCACAGCTGAAGCGACCATTTGAACTGTTAATCGCAGCTGCAATGGAAAGGAACCCTACCCAATTCCAGCTCCCAAATGAACTAACGTGCACCACATCACTACCAGGTGAGAGACCATTAACTAGCACAGATTTCCTCAAAGTGCATTGAGGTGAAAACCATTGCCTATTGCCTGCAGACCGGATGTGCTTGCCAGCCTGTCTACATGACTTGCCTTTAGCCTGCCTGTGTGTGTTGCTGACACACATTGTATTACTTGTGGAGAGAGCAGTAGTTACAAGTGACCTCTTTAAGGGACAGATGACAGGAACCACTATTTCTAGGTGAGAAGTTTATGTATGCAACCTCTCATCTACAAATAGAACTTCATCTTCAGGGTCTCTGGACAGTTGACTCTAATCTCTCTCCTTACAGGATTGACAGCCACTCATCAACTCCCCCACCCACATTTCAAGTAACAAAAATCACAAACAACCCTTTTTGCAGAGCTAACATTAATTACGTTTGGAGTGAACATTGCAACCTTTTTCACACCATGTTAGTTGGTGTACCACAACCCCGTCAGGTCAGTCAGTGATTGGAAAATAATACAGCCTTTCTGGAGGACTCATGCTCTATCTACTGCACTTCCCGATAGACTCTTCACTGTTTCCTGTGGAAGGCCTGTTTTTACTACGGTTTCTATCCCACCCAGGTGGCTTTTCACCGCATATTTGAAGTATAAATAACCCAGTGACTCTGAAACCTGTTAGCAAACTCTGCTTACAGTAGTTTATCTGGGGGCCTGTCAAACACTTTTATTGAAGCATCAACCTGTTTTAGGTCTTGGCTCAACTTACGACTTGATCTAAAGGGGGAAGGAAAAGTTGTTTCATATTTTGAACCAAGTGTTCAACGCAGTTTCTCCCATAGATGCTTTAATTGTTGGAGAGTTGTTTGGTATACAGCATTTTCAGGTTCATTGATACAGGCCTAAAACTCCTCAATCTCTGACACCTATCCGAGCCCTTTTGGGAATTGCCCATTCAGGTTTGATCATAACGTCTCGGTGCATAACTTACAAGGTTTGGACCTCTGTCAGATAAGTGTGTAGTGAGGTGACCCATCGAGATAGGTGAACTTGTTAACGGCAGGACTGTGGTAGCTTCAACATGGATATGTTTAGTGTGGCTGTTACTCTTCATATTGTCCTGAACCAAATGCTTGGCAGGAGCACCAAATGTCGTCTTTGTTATCTGATCAGCCTCTGGATCAGATTTACCTGCCAGTAGTTAAGGATTCTGTTCAGAGGTTCCAGGTTAACCCGTTGCTTTTGGAGCTTATCAGCTGGAAGTCTCAGAGATGCAAGGTTCCAATTAAGGGCAATGTTAAGTCAAAATGTGAATGGTACATTGCCTCTGATTTCACCTTTGTGATCTAAGCACCAATGTTCTTTTTTTTTCCTCCGAAGAGATCCTGCTATGAAGGAAGTTGTCCTCCAAAGTCAGCAGGTATATTCCAAGCAGGACAGAGTTGTTTGTACTGTTAAATTGTGACTTAAAAAATCCAGCTTGTGAATCTGTTTTGGATTGACGTGCATAGTTTGCCCTATAGTGTTTGATTCATCATATTTCCCTTTTTTACTATTTATTGGTCATTTATATAGCACCTATACATTTAAACAGGTGTTTCAAAGCGCTCCAACGCTGGGAGCCTAAAACGAAGGATTAACATTCTTACTAGGCATTGGGAGATTCAGAATGGCCAAGTGCAATGCGTTTAGAGGTACAACATAATACAGGTGGAATACGAAACGGTTACAACATATGACTAGGAATATTGCACGTGTCAGACGGTCATTATAACAGGTAAGATCTAAACGTGAAGGGGAATGGGGGGGTCAAAGGTAAGACGCACAATAACAAGTGCAACAGACCAAGATGCAGAGGAAAGTAGGTGAGGGGGGGCGAAGTGGTGGCAAAAACACCTAATTTCGAATTTCAGGCAGGCACACTAAAATACATGATTCCGCAGTGGCCGCAAAATTCAAAATCATGGTGCACCGAGAAAAATGTGCAATGACTACTCGCAGGAAAGGATTGCATGTGTTCCTTGAAGCCAAGCACGGCGCGAGTGGTCATCGAAAGCACCGAGTCTAGATGAATTACATGGGATGGTGGGGGTGGTACTGAAGAAAGGGGGGCCAACAGTTTAACCAGTCTCTGACCGGGTCAGATAGGGCTTGACCCTTAGATGGAGGCCCTTTGAGTCCGGCGATCGCCATCCGGCTTCATACCAGCAGAGTAGGTTGTGCACAAAAAAAGCACATCTTCAATGCCGCACGGTCGGCCATGATGGAAGTCCCCTGAAGTCTGCTTGCATCAGGCGGGTGGAAGGCGGTAGAAGGGATGTGATCCCAGCTGCAGGGTCCAAGAAAGGAGGTCTGGGAAGCAAAGGAGCCCTTATGTAAGTCGATGGGGCCCATGATCGCCATCCGGCTCAGTAGCAGCAGAGCAGAATGTAGTTCTGCTGAGCCAATCGTGGCAGCAGGCGCAGGACACGTGGGCTGTGCACAAAAACAGCACATCTTCAATGCTGCACGGTCGGCCATAATGGAAGTCCCCCGAAGTCTGCTTGCATCAAGCCGGGTGGAAGGAGGGGGGGAATGTGATCCCAGCTGCAGGGTCAAACCCTATAGGCTTTGTATCCGCATCAGCGAAGACTTCATGAAGACAAAACAAAGGGGCTTGTAGTATAGTGACATTAATGGCCAAGTAGCCAGATCCTGTAAATAGGTGCAAGTGCAGGTCATTAATCTGTCTTTTGATGGAGAAAATACTTTTTGGAAAATAAGTAGGTGAGATCTTTTTATGACCCAAAAGAATTATTAAATCGCAAGATCCAAGGAAGGTAGCCTTACTACCGAAGCTGAACTCCCAACAGCAGTGGATATAAAAAATCTCAAACATTGGAGGTTATCAATACTCCCTTAAGAGCCAGTCTCAATCATAGCAAGCACATACTGAACGAGGTTACAGATGACTTTCTTTCAAATCTTGGAATGTGTAGAGCAGGTTACACGCTGGTAACCCCAACCAAAGCAGCTATTCTAGCCATCGCATTTCACAGCACCCTAGTAAGAGGCAGGATAACATAATTTGCCTATTGTTGGGTGGAGGTTACAGCAGGCCAATGGGTGCGAGGTGCTGTAAACTAGAATGTGTTTCAAACTTTGCCATGTTCCAAGGGAATGGTCAATTAGTCTCCATCCTCAATGTTCATTTCTAGAGGAGTTCAAGGTCCTTTTACCCTCTGGTCCATTGATGACCCAAGAGGAGAAAATAATCTGTCAGTTTGTAACGACTGTTTCAAAGCCACATGCTATGCAGAGGCTTTCATTGATATGAAAACAGGTTTTCCAAATCTAGTAATGGGTTTAGAAGTAATTCCCCCCCGCCCCCCATCTTGCTTTAGGAGTAAACTCTATCATCCAATCGTTTTTTCCTTTCTATTTTAGGTTAATTTTGTTACTTGCTCTTTCCTTACTATCATAATTTTTTTTGGTATTTACAATTTGTTTTATTTTTCTTGTACAGATCTAAGAACTTTAATTTGTCTGAATCATCAACCGTTGATAACAATGGACCACCATTTAAAAAAGAAAAAATTAAATATTGCTATGTATCAACAGAAATATTTTGTACCTGAATTGACTCCTTGATTACATATGCTTTCCTACATATATTTCTCCAAGGATGTATTGGGGACTGAGCAATGTGAACAGCCATCCTTAACTTGAGACCCAACTTATCCTTTCCACCCCTCCTTTTCTTTGTTGTGAAACATGAAATGTTCACCATACCAAGTGTACATTATGTCAAACATGTCAAACTTAATCGCTAACATACTTGTCAAATATTAAGATCTGTGGTCATTCTGATGTTCCCCGATTGCTCTTTCTCATAGGGATATTTCTGGGATATTTCTGGGATATTTCTCAAGTAAAATAGGAGTGTCCCAGACTCTCTAGCTTGGAATACCCCATCAGAAAATGTGTATGGTTATTCTATTTTTTGATTGTGTGCTTTGCTCCATACTATCAGAGGAACACCTTATTATGATAGCAATATATACAATAAGTGATAATTGGAAATGAGTATTGTTAAAAAGAACCAGTTTACCACGTTAGTAAAACATTGTATAATTTTTGGTTTTTGTAGTTGCTGCTTTTGCTCACTCAAACCTCCCTTTGAGGCCATTTTATATATTTTTTTTCTTCTCTTGCTGCATTGGCTTATCGACTCTAGCATACATGCACCTGACGTGACTGTCACGTTGAAAGATTGAAGTATAGAGTGAGACACAGAGCGCACTGAGGGGGGAATGAGTGGTACTTTGGCGTATGATAGACTGAGTATAATGAGATTTCATATATATTTGAAGCTTGTGGATCTACTTAGAATCACATGCTTTGCATAGGCAGCCATCTAGTGGTACGTGCAGAGTATTGCATTCGGAAGTCAAAAAGGGATGTTGACTGGGTGTGTCTGTAATACTATCCCTATTGTGACGTCAGTTGTACCCATGGTCCTTCATGCATCAAGTCCCTTCGATAATTTCTTTACGCCATAGCGGACGGTCATATGTTGTGGAGCTTGTGGCTTGTAACCCTTCTAGATATATTCCGTTAGTCATTTTAATTCAATATTGTGCTTGACGAACAACGCTATCTCACCTCGATGTTGCTTTGCGACTAATGAAGATCGAAGGCAGTCTCCTCATCGACCGTCGTGGCTTTGGCCTGCCTTAGGCCTTGGCCTATAAAGTAGGTAGAGAAGGGGTGTTACAGTCAACATTCTTTAGAGAATGCCTACAGTTTCTATTTCTCTCCTTTATCAAACTTTTTCTGGGTTCTTTTATCATGGAACGCACTCCTTTTTAAATCCTGTCCCTTCTGCCATAAAAAGTACCCCTGGAAGGACACTCAAAGTGTGCAATTGGTGCCTTCCTAGGGATCACTGCAAAAAACGCTGCACTGCCTTTCAGTTTTGTTAGTTCAAAGACTCATAAAGATCGGCGGACCAAACGTTGGGCAGCCCATTATATGCAGGCGAAGGCTTCTATAGAAGTACTAACCGATGCTGATGGGTCAGAGGAGTGTAAATTCAATGTGTAAAGTGACACCAAAGACGAAATGGGAACTAGAGCTTCCGAAGTGCTAGTCCTCGCCTTTGAAGGGCATTGCGGCATCGCTATGCAACACCCGGCGAAGTGGCACAGATATATGTAGGAAACATCGGGTATCTCACACACATTCTCGAGATAAATACACAACCACTCGCCTTTTGACGAAACATTTGCACATTTACGGCCTCGCAGAACAGAAATGCTCCTCCAGCATCTGCCTCGACTGCATCATTTGCACCCACATCTTGTGGGCATTATGACGGCCCTCCAAAACGAGCGTCGAGTGATAAATCTTCCGCATATAAAAAATGCAGACCTCAAGTTTTGATGGCACACGTGACTGAACATACTGCAAAATCAACGCCCATTTCCTCCAGTGTTCAAGCTTCTGAACGTACATCAATAACTAGTACACTGGCGACTGCTTTAAAACCACCATCGAAACTCACACATTCACAATCTAGATGTCCATGCATCGCCAAAATGCAGTAACTACACTGTGTGGCCAATTTCACCTCGATCACAAGCTTTACATTCTAGTCCTACACATAGCCCTGAAAAGGTTATGCACCCTTTTCAAGAAACGCCTATAACGGGTTCTTAAACAAAGGAGAAGTTTCAGCAAACTATGGACAAGGTCTCATCCTTTGTGTCTTTCATGGAGAAATATCCACTTAATCAAAAATAGATTGAATTCATGCAAGGAGAGCCTTAGTCTAAATCCTCTAGATTACAGGTAGATGCCCTTTTACAGCCCCACAATCCAAGACTTGCAGAGGAAGAGGTCATTGATTTAGATGAGGATAATACTGATTGACGAAGACCAATATGGTGGAGATCAATATTGTGGTGATCCATGTATTGAGAACACATTTTTAATTCCTTCTCCTTCAGGTGGGACCAGCCTATAGCACACTATTCTGTATATGATCAGATTTCTATATAATGTAATGCTTAAAAAAGCAGCAGACAACTTCAAAATTCGGAGCCAAGATCTCCCACAAGATCAAGATTTTGTAGATGAGATGCTAGAGGAAAAGACCTCAATAGGACATTTAATTCCTCTGCTTCAGTCCGTGTCTAAAGGAATAAAACCTCCTTTAGAAACACCACCTCTCACCAGGGCTGTTAAAAACATTTAGCTCGGCACCCAGTGACCCGATGTGCACACACGGTCACCTAAAACCACACTCGCTGGTGGTTACCACCACCCGTAAGAGGGGCGGGGTACTTCCTTACCTTTCACAGAATTTCCTTTTCAAAAGGAGATCTAAAAGTCTTTTGCCGTAGGTAAAAAGGTGGCAATTTGAGCTGAATTTCAGGTGCGTATTGCTTACCATACCACTCTTCTTTCAGTTATAATGGAGTACTCTGACAAAGTCCAGTCGCAGCTGGACTCTGTCCCTGAACCTCTCCACACTCAAATTGTAAAAAAAGTAACTGACGGCAAACAAGTAGCTAACAATATTATAAAAGGAAATTTAGATGCAGATGACAATGCTGGTAGAATTGTAGTGGAAGGCACAATACTAAAGCGCCACGCTTGGTTGCGACAATCTGGGTTTATGCTCGAGACTCGAGCAACCTTACTTAAAATGCCTGTTAAAGATATTGTGTTTGGAAAGGCAGTGGATGACGCCTTGGGAACTGAAAAAAGAGCTTGAAACTCTGAAATCGTTAAACTAGATCTTTAACAAACTATTTTCAGCTGCGTGTTTATCTCACAACATGCCCACACGTGGGCAGGAGTCCCCTCAGACAAGTGGGTACTTTTCACCGTGACCAAGGGGTACTCTATAGAGTTCCTCGTAATCATCCACCAAGGCAACAAAGGATGTCACCAGAACATCACTGAATTCTACAAGAGCAAATTCAAATACTGCTACATAAAGGAGCGATGGAGCTGGTCCCTCCTCACAAGGTAAACAAGGGTATGTATTCTGCTTGCTTGCTTGTTCCAAAAAAGGATTTCACTATGTGCCCTAGGTTAGACCTTCGTCCAGCGAGCATGTATGTTAAACCGCAAAAGTTTTAAATGACTACCCTTCAGGATGTAATCCGGCTCTTAAAACAGGGGGATTACATGGCAACACGGGATATGAAAGATGCATACTTTCCTATTTCAATGTTGCCAGCGCACAGAAAATACCTCTGGTTCAAAATTGGAACGACTAGTCAGTTCAAGTTGCTCCTTTGGCCTATCCTCTGTGCCAAGAGTGTTCACCAAAGTACTCACAGTGGCTGCTGCCCACCTGCACAGATAGTCAATTCCTGTGTACACTTATCTCTAAACACTGGCTAATAACAGCAATGGCACACCAGAGATATCACCAAAACACGTAAGAGACAATCAACTTGCTTTTCAGTCTAGGCTTCTCAATCGACTAGAAAAAAATCCAGTCTCGTTCCAAGTCAAACAAAAGCGTTTCTTGGTGCACAAATTCAAACACAAGAACCTTTAGGCTTCCCCTCCAACGAGAGGTTACAGAATTTCCTACAACAGATTCCACATTATCTAGCCAGTTGTCAGATAACTGTACGGAAAGCCATGCGCCTCCTAGAGATGATGGCTTCCTGCATTTAGATAGTACCTCATGCCCCGACTGCACATGTTTCCAATGCAACAGTGGCTAGCAAAACAATGGTCGAAGGCAAGTGGTCAGTTGGACGACCTAGCAGTAATTTTGCAGAACCTAGTTAATTCCCTGCAGTGGTAGACAAAAGGATAAACTTCTGCAAGAAAAATTACGACCGCGCAGTAGAAGCCACTCTTACCACAGACAGATCCCTGTCAGTGTTGAGCACATCTCCTCAATCACGCTGCTCACAGCAAATGGTCACAATCACTTCTGGAATTGTTAGCAGTGTTCAAAGCGCTTCAAACCTTTTACCACCACCTTCTGGGGAAAACGGTCCTAATTCTAACAGCACAACAGCCAAGCAAATGGGGCTGGGGGGGATGAGAGGGGAACACATTTTACAAGTCTGTTCAAACAAGCACATAACATATGGGACCGAGCTTAAAATGCAAAATGTTCCTTCCCTCCCAACATGTTGCAGGGGAACACAATTGCCTAGCCGATGTCCTATGCAGAGACTTGCAGCTTGCATCAGAACACGAATAGCAGTTACACAAAGACATTATAGTGTTAGGAGGCATCTTATCAGACTGTCGACAACCAGACACAGATCTGTTTGCATCCCAGCACAATGCATAATGCCTAGACTATACAACCAGTTTACCTCTAAACAGGGTCAAAGGGGAATGCTATGTGGTTGAACTAATCGGGGAGATTTGCTTATGCCCACCCTGTACCCCTACACCTATTCTCAACACGATAATCCACAAGATGCACCAAGAACCAGTCAAACAAATTCTGATGGCTCCAACGTGGGCATGGCAGCCGTGGGTCTCACACCTGCTCAGTGTCCCTTTACTCACCAGTGAAACACTCATACGCATACAAAATGCTGTCTCAACATCAGGGGACCGTTTATCACATGTGCCCATAAACACTGAACTTGGCAGCATGGCTCCTGAAGTCATAGAATTTTATAATCTAAACGTACCACAAAGACGTTTGGTCCCCCTTAGAGAGGTATGCAAACCTAATGCCAGACATTGCTACTACAATAAATGGAAACGTTTTGTTATTTGGTGCAAAGCTGGAGACATCAGTCCAATTGTTCTACTTCACACAGTTCTCTTTTCTTGTTGGATTCAGGGTTAGTCTTCAGCTCTCTCAAGGTCCATCTAGCTGCACAATCTGCATACACCACCTCTTAAACTACAGTGGTGGAAGGTGCCAGTAGTTAAAGCATTCATGAAGGGACTTAAACGATTACACCCACCTATTTCAAACCCACATATTATTCTTACAAAGCTCATGGGTCCCCCTTTTCAGCCTTTGCATATAGTTGGTCTTAAGCACCTCACTTACAAGACTGCTTTTCTCGTTGCCATTACATCCATTGGAAAACTACAGGCACCCTCAGTTCAAGATCCATTTGTTAGTGATAATACCGTTTTTTTTCTGTAGTCCAGCTAAGGGCTTAGTAAAACCATACAACTGAGACGGTACAACACTCCACTCTTCGTATAAGGCTGTACCACCGGAGTATGTGGTAGTGTAGACAGAGCAGCCAGGCTCATCTTAGCTTGTTACAAAGAAATTGAAGCATACATATAGTCCAAAGAAACACCGAAACACTATGTATTGTTTATTTAAATACAAGTTGGCCAAGATGAATCTTGGGTAAATAAGTACTATCACATTATATATAAACGCAATATGCGTACGTACGTCCGTCCCCTTTCCTCCATCCTTGTGCGTGTCCCCAACATGGAGACGGTAACAGAATCTTTGGCAGCGAAAAATTGAACTTCCCCCCTTTAAATTTAGTATAGGGTGTTGTCTCGGGCGTGGGAATGCCCCGCCCTCCGGCACCTCACCTCAGTCCCTTTTTCCGCACAGACGGTGTCAGACCTGGCAGCCAGCGCAGAGACTTGCTTTTAGCTTTCTGCTTGCTCCCCTTTCATTCTTTCAAATCTTATTTCACTTCCCGTTGGTGTCTCAACTCCCTCGGCGCATGTCGGCCGCAGGAGGATTAACAAGATGTGCTTCATACGAGAGCTCATTCCTGACCTTGGACCCCCGTGCACTCTGTCTTGCGTTGGTGGTATAGGAGGAACCAGAACGGGTGGAGGAACCAGAACCAAGAGCGCAGGAGGAATGCCCAGAGGAGGGTGCCGGGGCGGCACCACCTGCGGGGTGACCTCCTTCTCAACGTCCTTCAGGGGCCCCTTTATCTGAGGGTAGCATTAGGAGGAAGTGAGTAACTTTAATTTAAACAAAAGTAACACAATGGTTTAAAATACACAGACAAAAGCGCAGACCCTGCTCAGAAAAATAACAGTATTTCTATGGAAGTCGGACCATATCAAACACATTTAGTATAGGACACACCTATTCATGGGGAGTAAAACCATCAGTTACTTTTAGATTACTTTACAGTAAGTCAAGGTTAGTAGACCCTGCCAGTCATGCAGTGAGACTGTTCAGGAATCACTTAGTAAACAGATTCAAGAAACATTATAAACCTAAAACTACATTCAGGATAACACTCGGTTATACCAGGTGAGTAAGACCTTTTGGTGTAATATACAATTACAGTTGCTTTTCAGATCAGTGGCACATAGACTAAGGTAAGCAATAACTTTTAAACTTATTTTAAGATAGCACCCAGCTATTCAAGACCCAGTTGGTAAACGTATACACTAATATTCTCAAAGAAATAGTTAAGTGAAATCAACAGCGTTACTTTTAAGAAGGAGGCATAACCAATTCACAGGTGAGTAAAATAAGCTTACATATACTTTTCAGAATGGCAAAACACACGCATGGTGAGTAAGAACTTGCAACTGCTCACTCTGAGGGGCAGTTACCAACCAACTCTTTCACAAGTTACTTTTAAACACTTATTATATTTTTCAAGGCAGAATCATTTTCTTATCCAGTTCTTACCTATTCTATTCGTTTTCTCTGAGGCAGAACAGGGACCCTAGTGCTCTAGTTACCAGCAGTAGGCAGGGTGAGATGGGGGTTCAGTTGCAGAAAATGTTGAGTTCCTGTGGAAGACTGTTCAAACAAGTAGTTCACTTTAGAGTTAGTTAGGGTCCAGGGACTTCTGAGAAGACACCCTAGGGGGATTACAGCAGTGGGCCTGGGTGAACTGGATGAGAGGGCTCCCAATCACAGGAAACACCCAAAAGCCTTACAGAAAGCACACACGCTTAAAACAAGTTAATACCCCAGCCAACTCAGTACCTTGGCACAGAAGAACTGCAGCAGGAAGACTTCAGGATCTGCAGCCAAACACCTGTTCGATCGATTCCTTTGTCATGGAGACTGAAGACAGGACTTTGGAAGGGGCTTTGCAGAAGGGATCAACAGAGAAGGCTGCAGGCAAAAGTTTCTTCGCAGCTGGATGCAGCTCTGTGGTTTTGGCATCCTTTTCAGGACGCATTAGAAGACTAAATATCGCTGGTCAGATTCTCGTCTCTAATCTGGTCCAGCACTCTGGTGAGGGTATTTCAATGACTTAAATCATGACTCTGGAGAGCCAGGAGGAGACCACCATTTCAGCTTGATTCTGAAGACCATGCACTGCACAATGGCTCGATGTCCCAGAGTATTGGGGTATTGCAGCCATGCAAGGTCGCAGCACGACGTGGGATGGCTCAAAACGCACGTCTACTTGAGTCTAGTCTAGGTTCGGAGTATTTAACAGGAACTACAGCACAACCTCTGCAATCACTCCCTGCCTTTTACCGAAAGTGGCGGCCTGGCTGTCCAGTCAGGAACGCCACCACCCCCTTGAAACTGGGCTCCTTTCAGGCAAGGTGAAAGACATCGGACTGCAGAGTTTTGAACTACTCCCTTGCTTCCTGCCTTCTCGGACACTCTGGTGCCTTGGCAGGGAATACCAAGGATTCCCGCTGAATACAAATACAACTCCCACTAAGGTTGTTCCTGCCTAGAATCGCAGGGGGAAGACCTCAAACTACAAGCAAGCAAGAAATGGTGAAAAATGAGCCTTCTGTGCATTACCGAGACTGAATCAACAGCCTACGCGTAAAAATGACTAAGTCGTAAAGGTAAAACCACTGCCACCAGCCTTCAAGCAAACTTGCAATTGTAACAAAAATGTTAGAGGCAAGTAAGAAAAGGGATACATTGTATCCCCCAGCACTACATATAAGGTGGGGGGTGTGCTGACTCACTTTTTAAAATGTAAAGGGGGATGAAAATTGTGTCTAGAAACACTTGTGTACAGGGGTGTTATAAATGTCATATCAAAATCTCTTAGCTACTTGGGAACCTGTAGTTCACTCGAGTATATGAAAGAGAAAAGAACTCGGGAGCGACCCAGCCTAAGCCCTAAAGTTGTAGGAAACTATAACTTCAACCATATGCTATGGAGGAACATAAAAAGGTCACCCATAATAAGAGTAAAAGACTAGGTGACGGGGGGAAAAAAGATTCCGCTTCACCTATGGACAGGGTAAAATAGTTACCAAGTCCAAGCAAAATGTTCTGGGGTTAAAACGGGTCAGGAAGATTTATCATAAAATGTTACCGAAGTCATCCATAAAGACAAGGTGGTTCTAAGAACACACCCACATTTTTCACCAAAATGTATTTTGCAGTTCCATGTCAACCAATCCATAGTACTTCCAGCTTTCTTCCAAAACCCAACAAATTCAGCAGAAAAAAGCCTCCATACATTGGATGTTAGGAGGGCTGTTATCAGAGACTGCATTTCACGCCCAGAGCCCACTATTCACGTGGCACAGGGGCTACTTTGGCTTTTATTGCAAATGCCCCTTTAGATGCCATTTGCAAAGCAGGTACATAGAGTTCTATACATATCTTTACACAATATTACTGTCTAGATGCACCTTCCAAATGAGATTCACAGGTGGGACAATCAGTCTTGGCACATCTTTTTGCTGCTGTACCTTCAAACATTCCACCAACTTCTGCTCGCTAGTCTATGCAAAGCATGTGATTCTAAGCAGATTCACAAGCCAGAGACGGTATACATTACTTACTAATCACATTAGTAATCGTATTTCTGATGCTTGTATCAGCTTACATTTATATGCGCCCACCCTTCCTACCCTCTTGGGAGTTGAAGGTACATAGACATTAAATATATTACACTTGCTTTAATGTACTTGCACATACACGTCATGCTCCCTCATGTCGGAAACAAAACAATCTGAAGGACTTGGACGTGTGAAGGACCATGGGCGTAATGGACATCACACTAGGGATACTATTGCAGACACTTCTCTTCAACTTTCGAAAACAAGTCATGCAATACTCCACACTTACCACTAGATGTTGGCCTATTCAAAGCATGTGAATCTAAGCAGATGCAAGCATCAGAAATACAATTACGGTAAGTAATGAATGATATACATATATGTATATACTTGTGTGTATTTTTCAGTCTTTTGAATCTTCGTTTCACATAACTTTCATAGGCCATCTAAGTGTTGGCCTTTTTAAAAAAAAAATATTTTGTGTTTTGATCATCAAAAACAGGGGCATTCCTGTCGCCCTATCCAATGTGTGCAGGTACCCACGATCTTTCACACATGTACTTTCTCAAATTTCTATTGTCTCCTCCATTGGTTGGCCACCTGCTAGCGAAGTACAAGACATTAGTCTTTTTTATTTTTCACCTTCTGCTGCATCATTTGAACCCAAACATGGTACAATCCCCTCTGCACTCAAAACGGGACAAATCTTCCCCATCAAGCCCTCGCTTTCTTCCCCCACGCACCCTGCAAAATACAGCCACATCACTGTCCTGCCATACCTCGCCAGAAACATGGATCGCTTATTCACAAGCCATCTCCAACAACACATCACCACAAACAATATTTTCAACCCCTTCCAATCTAGCTTTCGACCCGGCCACAGTACTGATATCCCAATACTACACATGTTCTGACCTCCAACATCAAAGGACACACAACCCTCGCCATAATCCTCGACCTCTCTGCAGCCTTCAGCACCACCATTGTCCTAAACCTCCTATCCCACAGGATGAAACCCTCCTCCATCTTTCTCCACTGGTTCACCTACTTATTCATAGACAGGACACACTTTGTCTCCACGACTTTCAACCTTAATCAAGTACAGGGCTCACCAAGGATCCTCCCTTACCCCCCCTCCCCCAACCCCCAACACTGTTCAAGTTCTATGCAGAATCCCTTAGACAGACCTTTAGCAACCACAATGTCAATTTCCACCAATACCAAGATGACCCACAAATATATCAAATATATTTCCAAAACTCCCCCTCACAACTCCACACCCTCAAAAGCACTCTCTCCACCAACACTTGATTGGCCATCCCATTCCTCAAATTCAGCCCACTCAAAAGAGAATCTCCATCTGCCCTCCACCACCCCGTGGCACAAACCCATCCTCTCCACCCTTGGCTCAAAGAATGTGCCATGGACAACAGGCACATCCTACTCCACCAAAACATGCAACATGTAACTTCACCTCTTCCAAAGAGAGACTGATTGGTCCCCCTCTACGTCCTCACATACACAAACTATGCTGACGACACACAGGTTCTCATCACCCTATCAGGGTGCTATGACGAGGACTCCACCAGAATCAACATTTAATACTTGGAGATCCAAGCCTGGATGGCAGAGCACGGGCTATGCCTTAACGATGAGAAAACTGAGCTCCTTCTTGTCGGCTCCCAACCACGGCTAAACAAACTAGACCCCCGTTACGCGTCCATCAACATAGACGGTAACCTAATCACAGTTGCCAAAGAAATTAAAACCCTTGGGGTTTATCTAGACTCCACTCTCGCTCAAAAGACAGGTAAATGCCACAGCCTCATCCACAGCTTACACAAATAAGCTTATGAACGCCTGCAAACCTTTCCTTTCTGCCTCCAGCTGCATTACGATAGCCAGAGCACTAGTGCTCTCAAAAATTGACTACTGCAATACACTCTTTCTCGGGCACGTCGGAACGCAACCTGAACAAACTACAGGTGCTTCAAAATAATGCCCTCAGAGCCCCCCTCAGTATCCCACGACACGCCCACATCTCCATCATCAGGCAAGATGCTCACTGGCTACCGATACGAGACAGAATCACCCTCAGATCCCTCGTCATTGTCCATAAATGCCGCTCCAATGATGCACCCAAATACCTGGCAGACAAGTTCCACAACTACACGTCAACTAGACCAACCAGAACGCCATACTCACATTGCCTCTCCGTCCCCAAATTCACCCTAAAAAAAGCCGGCGGCGCCAGCTTCCCGGTCCTAGCTTCCAAACTATGGAACGCTATGCCGCTAATCCTCAGAACAGAACCCTCCTTTTGGACTTTTAGAGCCAAAACTAAAACATGGCTTTCCAACAGAAACTCTGCCTAATGTACTTCCTCTCCGCATGTCCCTGTCGACCAGCCTGTAACCTGGTCTTCCATAACCTGGTCTTCCACACTTATTGTTATTTCAGAGTCTTGTATTATTGTATATTCCTGACATGTTGTAACTGCATCTAAGTCTTGCCATGTTGTAACTGCATCTAAGTCTCCGGCGCCCGGTTACCCCAGGGTTCGGCGCGCGGTATAAATAAAGAAACTAAACTAAACTCTGCACCTTAGTCCAAGCACTAGTTCTGTCCAAGCTGGACTACAGAAAAGCTCTCCTCACCGGACTCCCTAACAGCATCATAGTCTCCTGCAAGTCATACAGAATACTGCAGCAAAACCCATCCTGCACCAACCCAAACACTAGCACATCACCCCCTGTTCTCGCCCTGCTCCACTGTGTCCCTGTACCTAAATTGCCTTCAATGGACTCTAGATTGTTTGCAAAGCTATCCACCTCCAAAACCCTGTTATACCTCTACATGAAATTGAAACACATCACTGACACAAATACCAGGCCGGTTAGCCACAATCTCATACGCATTCCACTCAGCACAACTAACATGCACAAAAAAAAAAAACAGTGAGCACTCGGAGCCTGGAACACCCTTCCACTTCGCATCTGGAACATACCCCATCTCCACTTTCTGAAAAAGCCTCAAAACATACCCCTTTCCCCACACCTAATACAGCCTCACAAACTCCCCTGCAGACGAAAAATATTTTAACCTCTGTTTCACCTCCTACCTCTCTAACTTTAGAAACTTCAAAGGTAGCCAGAGGCCCTCTCGGTGGGGCCAGGACAGATTAGCAATTCAAATTATATAAATGAATCAAATAAGCCGTAAAGCACCTGCTTCAGAAAAGGCACTAACCTTTCAGGGTTGATTCTGAAAACTACGGCGCCCAACCAGGCAATGGTGTCGAATGCGGTGGGCGCTGGCACCGATCGTACATCACATTCGCCTGTATACGATACGGGTAAGTCCATGTCTGAAGAAAAGAGCTCCAAAGGGAAAATGTTGTATACTTAATGTTATGTTTTATTATGTATCACCCGCCATCTGAGTTCAGCCTGCATCCGCGTGTCAGTGTTTGCATCCGCGTGTCAGTATGGCATGTGCGAATGTTTGTGTTCGAATGAGGGAAGCTCGAGACAGAAAGAGCGAGCGTTGGTGAAGGCCCTTGTGGTTGGCTGAAAGTATGCCGAGGGGATGCAGGCGGGGTGCCGGGTCGAACAAACTTACAGGTGACTCTCAAAAGTGTCAGACTACTTATTACATTTTGGCGACAAGGTCACCCGGCGCTGACACCCACACAAGGAAAGCGAGAGCAGAAGCTCCAGAGGGGCGCAACCGTCGTTCCTCTGTGCAGATTTCACAGTTGTCGGAATTGTTCCAAGTGTTTGGGAACTGGATCGCAATTTGAGAGTTGATTGGTCAGAAGGGAAGGGACCTAATGATCGACACATAGTCACGTTACGTGATGATACAGATCTCCCAAGTATAACAAGGACACGTTAGAGGAAAGGACATAAAAATACAGTAAAACATGTGATTCTGCACTCAGAATAAGAAGTCCGGCAACGAAATGGATGGCAGATGAATAAATCCTCTTCCCACTCGGCACAGCAAAGTTTCTTTTTTATTTACCATAAAGCTATTCTATATGCCTTCAGTATTTATAAAACAAATGGATATAGCAAATTAAGAATTTGCCAAGCGAAAACAGAAGTGGTTAAAGGCAATAAGACCACAAAGACACTAGGAGAGACTATTCAGAGTCATAAGAGATAGCCAAACCACAAAATCTACAGGAATTAATAATGCAAGGAATAAGCATACAGCCACCAGCACTTATTTTGCCTGGTCCAGGATAACCATTAGTTACCTGGGCAGAATGGAGAGAATTCTGGGTAAACTACACAAACTGTGGAACAAGAGGGACTGACGCCTCAAAATAAAAAAAATCTATTACATGCTTTAGGCCTAGAAGGACAAAGGAAGTATAGAGAACTTCCTGAATTGACTATTGATGAAGCAGGAGACAATGATGAACGTGAAAAGGCTTTGAGACAATTGGAAAAGTATTATACACCAGAAATCAATGTAGCCATAAACGGGTACCATTTCTATACAAGAGCACAAAAAGAACATGATAGTATTGAAGAATATGTATCGGCTTTAAATACCTTATCGAAAACATCTTTTTTGGGAATGGTATTACCCTAGAAAAACTAATAAGAGATCAAAACATAATCCATGTCAGAGATCCATTAATCGAAGATAGATTATGGATGGTGGGAAATCCATCATTACATGACACCCTGGCAATAGCAAAAAGAGAATGAAGGCCAAGAAGTTGGAAGCATCCCAAACTACTGCACAGAACAACATTAAGCAACCGGTAGGAACAGAAGAACAAGGATTAGTAAATGCGGTACGTGCTAAAGAGAAAACAGATGAAGGCACAAACAAATTCAACAGAACCAAAAGTTGGAGTTCAGGACATGAACATAAAGCAGAGGGAATTTAAAGAAACCATGGGCAAAAGGAGGCGACTCAAGGATATACTCATCGCACTCCAAAGATGGAGACAGATGTTTCAACTGTGGTAGGTTGGGACATTACTCGAACTCCAGAAATTGTCCAGCGATTGGACAAAAGTGCGGAAATTGTAAACGGCATTTTGCAGTCGTGTGTAGATGCAAGAAAAGAATATCAATAGTACAAGAAGAATCAGATGAGGAAAGAGTTAGTGATTCGAGAACCTCCTGGAGAAGAGCTAAAGTGCCCACGTTGTGAAGTTATCATGGATAATTGGAAAGTAATGGTCATGATGGACGGTCATCACGAAAGGAACTTGGCAAAGATCAATGAGCAAAGGTTTAAAACGTACTAAAACCCCAGACAAAAAACCCTGGAGGATATGAAGGGTCTACAATCCATATAAAGGGATGGTTTACCAGGGGGGGCGTGGCTTAGCAGCCATGGTGTAGGCAACTCTTACCGTGAGCTCCTGGACATCTGACGATGATCCGGCAGCACAAGACTGAAAATGAACCCACAAACAACTGAAAAGGGACGTGCAGCTGTATGAACATGAGGCCGGTGGAATGAGCGAACAGCTGACTGCAACAAACGTATAAGCCCAGAGATGGAGCTTCTGAAGCGCAGAGACCCGACTCGTTTTGGACGCGGACAAGATGGCGGAGGGGACAAGACAAAGGAAACCTCTGGCACACTCGATGGCCACAATGCACAGCAATGTGTAGTGCCGGCGAGCAAGAGAATTCAAACAAGTGCGTCGGGCCTGTCAGGAATATTGTAACATACTGAAAGGCCGATGCAAGCTTGTTGCAACAACTGCAGTTGCGGACTGTTGCCGGCGGTATGGGCTGGCAACAGTAGCGAGAGAAAGAGAAGCCCAGGGACGCCTTCGACAGTGGAGACCCCATGACGCAGAGCACCAAGGTGCTGGGCAGGCCCACGAAGCAGAAAACGAAAGCTGCCGTGCGCGGCACTATGGTGTGGATCGACTAACGGAACCTGAGGCACACGTTGGAAGGGGGGGGATCTGATCAGGAGGGTGCTCTCTTGGCCATATACACCCATAAAAGTGAACAGTCCAGCGACATAAGCCCTAACAAATGCAAGCAAAGGAGGCCTGGGTGCGGAGCACCACAAAGAAACTGATTGCAGCTAAGATGGACGGTGGAACACAGTAGGCGAGAGGACGAAATTCCTTCTTCCTGCTACCTGACTCAACCAAAGTGCCGGAAGTTGCAGACACTAACATGATGTTGTGGGACACCCGTGCAGAGATGGTCCCCTACCTCAACCCCCCCCCCCCCCGTGGCATAGAAGCAACAGAGGGTGACGTTAAGGGCTGGACACTGTCCCGCAGGTTAGTGGCAACAGCAGTGTAACCTCAGGGGTGGTGGCCCTGCCCCAAGCGCACATTGGCATGAAGCTGTCAAATGTAAAGGAGAGCCTGGGCACGGACATGCCAGCATAAAGCAAGAGGGGGTGGTGACTCCCAGAGCGCCTAGGGGGCCTGAGGCGGCACATTGAGGGTGATCCCTCACAACTAACGGACGACACTGAGGCCACGGGCGGCGTAGAAAGGAGAAGATATCCCTTGGCAAGAGGCAAGGAGGTGCTATAGCGCTCCCGGCCCAGAGCAACCCGTAAACCAGTGAAGCAGAGCACCAGCTGCGAATCGGGGAGCTACCCTAATGATATGAAGACTAAGGGCGCCCCTAAACAAGCAAGGTGCGCCAGAGACCTCTTCCATGCGCACACTGAAACAACACGGAAATTGTGACGGGCCACAACACATGTAACTCTCAACCAGGAGAGGAAACAGAAAATGGCGCAGACCTGACCATTGCTGGTGCATCAGACTGGAGAGCTAATAACAAGACGGATAGGTCTGTGAGAGGAGGCAAGGCCAAGGGCAAGCAGCCCACAATGGACATTTTTGCTAAAGCGCAACAGTCCCCCATCACTCCAACGCAAATTGGAGTGGCCACATCCACAGGTGCAGCAGCGCCAAGCGAAAACCACATGATCCTAACAGCTATAACGGAACTGAAGGCCTCATGGGGGACGACAATGATAGAATTGAGGACTGTACTTGAAACGAAAATAGATGCGGTTGGAGTGGAGGTCAACCTATTAAGGAAAGATGTGATAGCGCTAGCGGAGAGGACCAGCGGTCTGGAAAGTGCAGTGAAAATCAACACACACTAGCACGGCCAATGCCAAGGCAGTCCACATATTGAAGCAGCAGGTAGCCAACCTGGAGAATCGAGCAGAGGAGGCAGAAGGAAGAGCTAGGTGCAACAACATGCGCGTGGTCGGTCTGCCGGAGGGGGAAGAAGGCCAAGACCCTACGAATTATGTTGAACACATGATTATGCAGGAGATGGGTGCAAATAAGCTCTCCCAGGGGTTTGCGGTTGAACGTGCACACAGGGCCTTGATGAGGAAGCCGCAACCTGGAGCCCCTCCAAGAGCAATCATAGCGAAGATCTTGAACTAAAGGGACAGGGAAATGATATTGGAGTTCTTCAGGAAAGGAGGGACGATGGAGGGTCTGCAACCATCACTGCATATCCAGATTACACGATGCTGGTTCAGAGACAGCGCTACAGCTACGTGGCGATCAAGAGGAGACTGCGCACTGCCGGATTTAAATACATGTTGCTGTATCCTGCAAAACTCAAGATTTTCCATAAAGACAAAACACACTTTTTTTTTATTCCTCGGAAGAAGCGACGACGTGGCTGGACGCACATGGCTGCCCGGAGCGAGATGAGGAGCTGGGTCAAGAAAGATACGATAAGTGATCTAACAGTTATGCATATTATGAGAAGGGCGCAGTGTAATGGGTAACCGTAATATGAGACATTTGAACATTTTGGACTGGAATATAGAATGTGTAACGTATTAAGAATAACGAAAGGTGCAATCAGCTTGATTTCGGAGTAAGGAGCAACGATACGGATGCAACCTACCCAGAGAATCGGAATAGGAGGACCGCCACTAGGGCGATATCTCCCTGCTGAGCCGTAAGTAAGGCAACTGCCAGAAAGGGGCTAGATGCGGGGATGCCTGAGATCCAGGGATGGAGCTGGGCAACAGTTGGGGGACGGGGGGGTAAGTTGGGGCAAGGGAGGAGGGAGAAAAGGGGGGTGTGGGATAGTTGGGGAGTGTGATGGGTTGGGAGGGAGGGAGGGAGGGGGGAGTTGGGGGGAGTGTTAAAAGTTGGGGGAAGTTTGTATTGGGGGAACAAGCCTACATTAAAAAAGGGAAGAACTGAGACCGGGCCGGTATTGGTGGAGGGCAGAGTGGGACCAGGATTCGCTATGGGAGACCTAAAAATAGTTACTTCGAATGTTCAAGGCCTCAATAGTCATCTAAAAAGAAACAAGGTCATGATGTATCTGCGCAGACAGAAAATAGATATCGCCTTGTTGCAGGAGACGCACCAGACGCGTGAAAAGCTGGAGGTGATCCGGAAAAAGTGGAGAGGGACTGTCGTGGGCGCAACATACTCCGCTTATGCTAGAGGGGTGATTACCTGGATAGCACCGCACGCACCGTTCCAGCTAGCTGGCTCTACAGCTGAAACGGATGGGAGGATGGCAGTAATAAAAGGATTGCTAGAGAATAAGGAAATGTGTTATAAATGCATATGCCCCGAATCAGGATACAGCGGCATACTTTAGAACCCAATATAGCAAACTTAGTGTGAGCCTGGGAGGGGCGGTAATCTGGGGAGGTGATTTCAACTGCGTACTGGACCCGAGGCTGGATAGGTCAGACACCAAAATAGACAGACCGACCCCGGCGGCCAGGATACTGCAGTCCCTGTTGGCAGATTTTGGGTTGGAGGATGTATGGAGGTCACATTATCCACAAGATCGGCAATACTCGCACTTTTCAGCTCCCCAGAACCTACATACCAGATTGGATTACATGTTTGTCACGCATGAACTGATGGCAGAAATAGCGCAAACGGAATACAAAGCGAGGGTCCTTTTGGACCACTCGCCGCTGATATTGACATGGCAGTACCGACCCCCAAGAGCGAAAATACCGACATGGCGCCTCCGGGCAGAAGCGCTTAAAGATGACCTCTTTAGGGAGGACATGCGAGAGGAAATAATTTATTTTGAGGCGAATACGGGCAGTGTAGACTCGGAGGGTGTACTCTGGGAAGCCTTTAAAGTAGTAGTGAGGGGGGGCAGCCATATCCAAGTCCAAGGGGCTACAAGTTGGGATTCTGGCAGAACTACACAAAGTGGAAACTGAGCTAGAAAGGGCATTGAAAAGAGGTGGTAGCACTTAAGATGATAATGAAGAAATACTTAGGCTGCAGCAGAAATGTGCGGGACTCTGGGAAAGGCTGTGCAACCTTAATTACAAAAAATACATAGAGAGACAGCATGCGGGGGGGACAAACCAGCAAGTGTTCTGGCATGGCTATACAAAAGCGAGACCCACAGATCAGTAATCGGGACGATGGCGAGAGAGGATGGAAGCATAGCAGACACCCAGGAGGGAGTGAATCAAGAATTTGTAGATTACTATCGCTTCCTGTATGGGGATTCAGAAGAAAGTGATAACAAGGAAATAAGCGAAACTTTAGAGGATATAGGATTGCCGCAGATTGGTGCTGAAGAGCGAGAGGAGCAAGACGCGGCAATCACTCTAGAGGAACTAGAAGAAGGGGTGAGACAGCTACCCACCAGTAAGACCCCGGGGTCTGACTGACTCCCCAGTGAATTTTATAAGATGTATAAGAATGAGGTACTCCCCCCCCCCCCCCCCCCCCCCCCCCGCTCTTGGAGATGCTCAACGAAGCATATGAAATTGGAAGGTTACCAGAGTCCCGGAGAGAGGTGATCATAATTCTGCTACCCAAACCTAATAAACCTGGCTGTGAGTGCAGCTCCTACAGACCTCTGTCGATGTTGAACCAGGATAGCAAAATACTGACGGCGGCCCTGGCAAATAGAATGAGGAAAGTTAACAAACTAATAAACAGGTTATGTCCCCAACAGGAACATATCCAATAATCTTCGGCGACTCCATCGAGTCATTGAATATGGCGAAGAGGAGACGGGTGAGATGGCAATAGTGTCGCTGGATGCCATAAAGGCTTTGATTCGGTCAAATGGTCATGGCTCATGGCTACTTTGACAGGCTATGGAATAGGGCCGGGGTATCTTAAATGGGCCAAATTACTATATATTGCGCCGCTGGCCAGAGTGAAGACCGGGGCAGTTGTATCAGAAAGGTGGCAACTCAGCAGAGGCACCAGACAGGGATGCCTGTGGTCCCCCATGTTGTACATTCTGGCCTTAGAGCCTTTGGCAATAAACTTAAGACAGCAGTATGATACAATAGGAATCACAATAAGGGAGGAACCGCATTTAATTTCTCTGTATGCTGACAACATGCTGTTGTATCTGTGCTACCCTGAAGAAAACCTCCAGTATATCCTGGAAGTGATGGAACGATTTGCAAAGCTTCCGGGTATAGCTGTGAATCCCAAAAAGTCTTGTGTATTTCCACTAGGTAGGTATAAAGGGATCCCGCTGGAGTGACTACCGATCCAACAGATACCATGGGAGGTTAGCACGTTTCGCTATCTTGGGGTAGACCTGTACCATACGGTGGAAGCGGAGCACCAATACAACACAGAGAAGGCTATCCGGCAGATTGAAAATAGTATGAGGTTTTGGGTGAAGCTTCCCCTGGCGACGATGGGAAGAGGGGCCATGCTTAAAATGGTAGTCCTGCCAAGACTGTTGCACTACTTTGGAAACATCCCATACTTTATACTGAGGAGATTCTTTGCTAGGTTGAGTAGCATATGCAGGGACTTTCTCTGGCAGTGGACAAGAAATAGGGTGGCCCTCTGGATGCTGCAAAACCCACACGAAAAAGGGGGCATAAAAATACCAAACTATGAACTCTATTATATAGCAAGCCAACTTCAATATGTAGCTAAATGGCTTTCTGAGGAGCCGACCTCTGAATCCAGGTTGTTTCAATTGGATTGCGCCCCATTCTTCTTGAGCGAAATGTGTTTGCCTAAATCAGATATGGAAGGGCGCCCAAGGATGATGATACTTGGGTGGGAGATATGGCGGAGAGCCTGTCAGATAATGGGTAGCCCGTCCCGTGCTCCCGCAGGTACCATTGGTCGCTCTGCCGGGAAGAGAGAGGCAATTAAGACGAACGATTAGGAAGCACTGGGAGCCAGTGGGGATAGCAACGATGGGCGACATGTGGCAAGAAGGGAGTATAAAGGATTTTGAGGGGCTGGTGGAGGAAACAGGGTTACATATGGGACAGTATATCACATATCACAGGGTGGTGCGGCGGATTAGAGACATGGCCTGAAGATATATTTGCAGATGAACCAGATGCAGCCATAGACACAATATATGACATAGCAGAAGGGGGGCACGAAATATCGAGACTGTGAGCTGATGATGACTAAAGTGGGGAAGGAAGTGATACAACTTAGACAAGATTAGGAAGAGGAAGCTGGGGCCCCAATGACTGATGGGATGTGGGAGCGCGCCGAGGATATCACAAAAAAGTATTGAGAAATGCGAGATTACAGCAGATATAATTATATATCACCCATAGGGCGTATATGACGCTCCAAAGAATAGCCAAATTTAAAAATGCAGGGTGACAATCTTGCCCCAAATGTGATGAGGTAAATGCCGGAATGATGCACATGTTTTGGTCATGCCCAATAATAGGAAGTTTCTGGAGAGATATAGCGCGCAGGATGGAGGATAAAGGGATCAACATGGAAGTGGACACAGTTTGGGGCTGTCTGTTGGGAGGGCTCCCTAGACCACATAAGCTAAAGCATGTGAGTAAACTGAAAGACCTGGTGTATGCACCAGCTAAGAGGAAAATTGCAATGGGGTGGAAAGCATGTCATAGACCCAGGATAGAAGCGTGGTGGAAGGACCTACAGAAATGGGTGGAGGCTGAAACTATAGTATGGCAAGAGGCGAGTAGCGATGGGGGAGGGGGAGAGGCGGGAACTTTATTGGCTTGGAAACAACTCATTGCTGAATTATTTGGGCCCACGCATGACGGAGCAAGTGACTGGGATCCAACGGAAACCATGGATGAGGAATCCCTATTGCGGGACGTAGAAGCAGAACAAGGAGGGTAGGCTGGGGAGGAGGGGAGCGAGGGGGGGGGCGCACTCAGTGGACATGAATAAAGTGATGTGTATTCATACCGTTATGTGCACTGAAAGTTTGGTTTGTGTTGGTTGTTAAACTAAAATCAATAAAAATTGTGTAAAATAAAGAAGGGATGGTTTACCAGCATTGTACAGTTCAAAGGTCTCCAGGCTCAAATTAAGGTGTATGTGGCAGAGAAGGGAGTGAATGTAATTGGATTGAGAGATTAAACAGCACTGCGAATCAGATTAGACCCATGCGAAAAAGTCTATATTGCTAGTAAAAAGCAACAACGAACAGATTAAAGGAGAAGATAAAGTTCCGGGAGATGTATTCCAAACAAAATTGAGATTACTCAAAAATGTCATGCACAGAATAATAATAAAAACAGATGCAATACCAGTGGCTCACAAGAAAACCAGACCGATACCGATTGCCTTAATTGACAAAGTAGAACAAGAATTGCAAAGACTTGAAGGTAAAGATATCATAGAGAAAATTGAAGCATCACAATGGATAAGCCCCATACTAGTGGCTTTGAAGAAAAATGGCAAATTGATAATATGTGTGGACTTAAGAGATGTGAATAATAACATCATTGTAGACATGTACCCGTTGGGCATAATTTCTGAAATGTTAAATTGCATTGAGGGTGCAGATACTTTCACCACATTAGATTATCCAATGCCTACCATCAAATTGCACTGAGGATTGCAGCGACATCACGGCTTTCATCACACCGTTTGGTTTATATCGATATAAACTAATGCCGTTTGGGTTAGCGTCAGCAGCAGCTGTTTTTCTGAGAACTATGGCACACACATTGAATGGACTGAGGGCAACGTTGGTATATCAAGATGATGTTGTATTTGGGAAAGGCGCCAAGGAACATGATAGTAGCTTGAATGATGTACTGGATAGATTGAATTAAAAGGGTTTGACTGAGGAACAAAAATGCAAATTTAAAGTTGGTGAAGTTGAATATTTGGGACATGTGGTGAATGGAAAGGGATACAAACCCAAAGTAGAAGCTATGAAAGAAATCAGAGAACCTCCTGACCCTATCAATAAGGATGAGTTGAGATCATTTTTAGGATTATGCGAGTATTACAATAGGTTCATGCAAAAGCTTTCTAGTGTAATTGAACCATTAAGGATGTTGATGAAAAAAGATGTAAAGTTTATGTGGGATGAACAATGCAAAAATGCAACACATTTCATAAGGAAAAGTGTCAGTGAGACAGTGGAATTAGGAGGTTTTGTTTTTGGCAGACGCACCAAGCTCACAGTAGATGCCAGTGGAACTGGGTTGGGTGCGGTATTATCCCAAATCTCAGAACTGGGACAAGAAAAAATCATAAACCATGCATCTTGTGCGATTACAGAGAGTAAATACTCATAGAAAGGGAACTACTGGCCTATGTGTGGGTGATTGGATATTTTAGAAAATATCTGTGGGGAAGCAAATTTGTAGTGCAAACTGATCATAAACCATTAGTAGAGGTTTTATCAGTCAAGGGCATGTGCAAGGCATCTCCAAGATTGACTAGATTAAGTCTTAAATTACAGGATTATAGGGTTTTTGTGAGATATGTTCCAGGAAAAAGGAATGTAGTGGCAGATTTGTTTACCAAGGTTACCTTTGATAGATTCTAACAAAGAGACTAATGAAGAAATGGAGGTACTAGCTACTGTATTTGAAGTGACATCTAGAGAGGAGTGGTTGGAAGAATTGAGGAAGGATCTGGTTTTGTCTAAAATCATTGAATATGCCAGGTCAGGATGGCCGGAAAGGAAAAGGTTGGATGAAGAATGTTTAAAGTTTTGGGACGTGAGAGATGAGTATTCAGTAGATGATGAATTATTACTAAGGAGTGACACACCAATTCCTCCCCAGACCTTGCGGATGGAATTAATTGAGAGCGCGCATCAAGGGCATCTTGGCATTTCAGGTACCAAGGTTAATGTTAGAAGCAAATATTGGTGGCCAGGAGTAGATTTGGCAATGGAGAGATTTGTGAGAGATTGTTGGGCATGCCAAAATAGTGACAAGAGTTGCAAGAGTTTCAAGAGTGCCCATCAAGATACCGAATGTGGAGTGTCTGTGGAAAAAGTTAGGTATTGATATAGTAGGACCAAACAGGAATTTCATGCAAGGAAAGAAATTTGTAATTGTACTGGTGGATTACTATTCCAAGTGGATGGAGGTGAAATTGGTGGATAAAATTGATACCACAGAGATAAAAATGTCTACTATAAATTTTCAGAAGGGGAAGTTTTCCCAAGTCTATAATAAGTGATAATGGAGTGCAATTCAAAAGCAAAGAAATTATGGATTTTGCAAAACATGTAACAATTGAATGGAAATGTTCATCTTTGTATCATCTCCAAACCAATGGGGTGGTCGAGAGGTATAATAGAGTTGTTGTTGAAACTATAGAATTGGCTTTGCGCAACAACATGTCTGTAGAAGATGCTCTGAGAGATGGAATTTGGAGTAGTAGAGTTTCTATCAGGAGGGAGTCGGGCAAATCCCCTTTTGAGTTAATGAGGGGCAGAGTTCCAAACACTTTGTTAAACCCAAGTTGGGTTAACTATAGAGGGATTAGAAAATGTCATAGGAAAAATGATAGACAGTTTCAGGAAAACAGGTTAAAGATTGTCCCAGGTGATTTAGTGAGAATAAAGAAAAGGACGTGTAGAAAGGAATTCTGACCCAGTAGAAGTCAAAGAGGTGTTGGGACGTGCAGTCAAAATTCAGGATGGTACTGTTCGGAACATGGATAGTCAGCAAATGGAGATGTCGGGTGAAGGTACAAGGGACAGAGTAACGGAAAGGAGGAGAAGGAGAGCTATTGAATTGTTGTTTGAAGATACTCAAGTGCATTCAAGGGTGGAAAGCGTGAGTGATGTTAATGAGGTCGAAGAACAACATTTTGGGGATTTCACACAGGAGGAGAGTGAATACTGAGAGTGCACATATATCTCCACAAGCCTCTTTCTTACAAAGAGGTAGGGCTAAGAGACCCCCTGTGTGGTTGAAGGACTATATAATAAACTAATCTACATTTTGAATGTTGATTAATATTTTTAGTTATAAAAATGTTTCTTGTTTTGTGTTAATTATACTGCATTATTATTTTACATTTTGTTTCTTTTTCTATTTAAGGAGGGGGATGGTGTTGTATACTTAATGTTATGTTTTATAAGATATCACCCTGCATCAGAGTGCAGCGTGCATCCGCATGTCAGTGTTTGCATCCGCGTGTCAGTATGGCGTGTGAGAATGTTTGTGTTCGAATGAGGCCTTTTGGAATTTAGACTGGAGGGATGAGTGGGAGGTTGAGGAGGAAATGACAGAAGAGGAGGGTTCCTTCTGTCACTCCTGCCCAAGTCTTTAACCCAATCCAGTATGGAACCTTGACAAGTTGAACGCCACTATTTTTAAAGTAGTCTTGTTTGTGCAAAAAGCAAAGCGTAGGTTGTGTAAGCGAGACATAGCAATTGATGATTCAAATTAACAAAAAAGAATGAGCATGTAGTGGGGACCTGCTGGCAGAATGTCTAAATGAGGAATTCCACAGTGCTATTATAAACGCCCAGGAAGATCATCATAAGAAGACCTAGACATTCCAGATAGCCTATGGATCTCCGACCACAAAGGCCCTCTAGTTACCATCTTGTCTACAGAGGATACTATTAGCACACTGCTGTGCTAATAAGAGTAACTGGTCGTTTTAGCATTAAGGCTCAAAAGTCTGATGAGGATGTTGACCTCCATAAAAGCTGGTTTCTCACTGTTTAATAAATTCTGGGCAAACAGTGGATTGCTGCCTCACTCCTTAAAGACAACAGCCACTAAAGCAGCGAACACTTGGATTGAGAAACTATAAGGTGTCCCCCCACAGAGACTATGTATGTCCAAGGGCATCCAACACCAGACTCCAAGGTGGTTACCACCATCCGGAGCAGCAATGCTCTTCTCTCCACCTATGGGCACCATATTATAGGGAACACAAAATGTTTAAGCTGAAACTGATCACTTCTCAGCATAATGTGTCTGCATAGCCAACCCGACAGCGTTGAGGGCATGTTGCAACAGGACACATTGGGATGAGATGGAAGTCTTAAGCATTGACCTAGATGATGCATTAGTCAGCCTGCCAGAAGAATCCTTCAGGAAGAAAAGACTGGCAATGCAGTCATCAAAATTGCATTGAATGCTGCAGAAAAACAGCAGGTCATCAAGTTGTAAGAGGCGCAGTAGTCATGCGCCATGCATAGCTGCGTGGCACAGGTTTTAAGCTAGAAACAAGCCAACCTGGTCGTAAAGTCTGTAGAAAACTCTGTTTTGCAAGGCTGTCAATGCCTTAGAATGCTGAAGTGCTGAAAGCAGTACACCATGTTAGTGGGAGAAATTATCAACCGGGAGCACCCTCAAATCGGTGTCATTTTTGAGGCCAAGCCTACATTGACTTTTGGCCAGCTTAAGCAGCTGATCTGCACTGGGTGAAACATAGGCACAGCCTTTGACCTATTCCACAGCGCCAAGAGCCATGGTCGAGGGTGAGGTAGAGATCCAACCCCTAGAGGGGTGGGCCTCTGCCTCCAAGCAGTGACAGCCAGGTGCATGCCCTCTTCCATGTTTCGGCAGTAGGCTGATGAGTAACATAGTTCACCCATGCATGGGAGAAATTCAGAATTGACAAGTGGGTGTTGAGCACAGTAAGAGAGGAGTAATGTATCAGGGTGCTAGGAAACCCACACAACCTCCTGTCAAGAACAGGAATGTCACAGGAACACCTGCTGAAGGTCTGGTACTGCTCCGGAAGGGAGCTATTGAACCAATTCCTTAGTCAGTTAAACTCTGGTATTTACTCCGTATTGCGTTGTGGCCAGAGAAGGACAAAGAATAAAAGGCTGCACCTTGGCCTTTGTCCGGCCAACAAGTTTGTAAAGCCTCAAAAGTTCACTTGATTTGCACATCTACAAAATGAGATTACATAACAAGATTGGATATGAAAGATGCATAATTTCATATTTCAAGGTTTCAAGGCCGTCAAGTATTTGTTTCAAAGTCGGCAAATGCCATTCAGAGTTCAGGGTGCTTCCTTTGGGATTGCATCAGCAAATCGTGTTTACAAAGGTGCTGGCAGTAGAGGCAGTACTTTTATTTATTTATTATTTTTTAAACAATTTTTATTTTCCAAACACAACCATTTTTCAGGATCGATCTTAAGACATTACATTAATTAATGCCCTTCTATGTCCCCCCAGACCCCAACAACTCGAGCCGTCATATCCGTGTCATCCACCTGTATCTCCTCAGGTGTCTCAGTTGTCATCAGATCATCACAGTCCTCCGTTTCATGATTGACCTGGTGGGGGTTTGCATTGAGGCCACCAGTTGTCTCCAGGCTATTAGAGGGCCTACCTCTTCCTCCTCCCCTTTAGTGATTGCTTCATACCAGACTGCAGTTTCTGCTTCAGCCCATTTCAAGAGGTCTACCCACCACATCTCTACTCTGGGTTGGTGAGCCGCCTTCCAGCACATTGTAATTCTACGCTTGGCCAAGATGTAAGCCAAATCCTTCATTTTGCTAATATGCTTTAGATTACGTGGCTTGGAAAAACCCCTGAGCATACACGCCCAAGCAGACTCCACATCCAGCACCACCCCGTGACTGGCTAATCTCGTCTTCAATTCCACCCAGAATCTTTTCACCTCTGGGCAAGCCCAGAACATGTGCAACAGCCCAGCCTCCTCCTCCCCACACCTGGGGCCTTTCTGTACAGCTGAGCCTCCAAACCTGGCTATCCTGCCGGGGGTCAGGTAGGCTCTGTGGGTGACATACAGCTGAATCTGCTGGAGTCTCGCATTCCGGGACACTTTCTTATGGTACCTCTGGGCTCTATCCCATTGTCCCTCTGTCATGGGTTTGCCCATCACCGCCTCCCAGTCAAGCCTCAGCTGGAGCAGCTCCCTCCCCGCCTTAGCCCTCAGGAGCTTGTATATCTGAGATATTTCGTGCCCGCCTTCCGAGACATCATACATCATTTCAACAGTGGCATTGGCTGCTTCTACCAGTACTGTTTCAGGCCACCTTTTTTTCTTTTTACCCGTTTCATGATCCTAGTATATGTGATACATTGGCCCTTATGCACCCTGTCTCTTCCCGCAACCCCTGGAATTCCAATGCCTCCCCCTCCTGCTAAATGTCTCCAAGGTTGGCCAGGCCCACCGGTTCCCAGTATTCGCGGACCCCTTTTATCAGTTGGGAGTCCTCCCCACATAGCACCACCAGCGGGACCTGCTGAGAGAGCGGGTCTTGGTCACCCAGAATTTTCCATGCCCTGCGCCAGATCTCCCAACCCAGCACCAGCAGTCTCCAAATCCCCTACACTTTCGTTTTGTGTAGCCATACTGTCTCTTTCAGGAAGTATGGGGCAGAGTCCCCTTGCAAAAGCCTGGTCTCCGCCGACAGCCACCTAGCTACATAAAACAGTTGTCTCGACAAGTAGTATAATTCAAAATTAGGCAGGTTTATGCCCCCCTTGTCACACGAGTTTTGTAGTTTCCACAGGGCCACCCTATTCCTAGAATTGTGCCATCTGAAGCCCCTGCGTAGGCTGTGAAGTCTGACAAAGAAACGTCTAGGGATCAAGTATGGGACATTTACAAAAAGTGTAATAGTCTGGGCAGGACCATCATTTTGAGCAACGCTTCTCTTCCCGTCATGGCAAGGGGCAATCTTGACGAAAACACCATGCTATTTTTAATTACTTCAACTGCTTTCTCCGTATTGTGCTCTGTCTCGATCTCATGAAATATGTTTATGCCTAGATATCTGAACGTTACGGTCTGCCAGGGAATCTGCAGAATGGGCAGTCTTCCCGGTGGAACATTCCTGTACCTACCCTGGGGGAACACGCTGGACTTCCTGGGGTTTACCGATATGCCCGAAAGGGCAGCATAGCGATCCATCACTTCCAACACGTACTGCAGGTTCTCTTCCGGGAAGCGCAGATGGAGGAACATATCTGCGTACAGTGATATCAAGTGTGTTCCCTGTCGTACGAATCCCCACCTCTCCGTATAGTTTCCTAAGGCAAATTGCCAATGGCTCCAACGCAAGAATATATAACATGGGCGACCAGGGGCATCCCTGTCTGGTCCCCCTACTGAGCTGCCACTTATCTGAGATCACAGTACCTGTCTTGACTCTTGCAATCGGGGAGATATATAACATCTTGACCCACCTGATATATCCTGGCCCCATCCCGTATCCTTTCAGGGTCGCCATCAGCCATGGCCACCTCACTGAATCAAAGGCTTTGACCGCGTCCAGCGACACAATGGCCAACTCGCCCGGGTCTCCCTTAGTTTGTTCAATAATGTGGTGTAGCCTCCTGTGGTTATCCGTGATGTTTCTGCCAGGGACATAGCCTGTTTGGTCTGGGTGTATCAATTTTCCAATTACTCGCTTAAGCCTATTAGCGAGCACTGCAGTGAGTATTTTACTATCTTGGTTAAGCATCAATAGAGGCCTATAGGACCCACAGTCCACACTCGGCTTGCCCGGTTTCAGGAGCGGGATAATCACCGCCTCTCGGAGGGATACCTGCTGGCTTATGGGGGATAATGAAGTGCTATTCTTCGACAACACCCAGAAACACTCAAAACCTATCCAAACACTTTCTGGGAGCCATTCTAGGCAATTGCTTATCCCCTATGCTAAAGAGTGCACACATTAACCAGGTTTCCTTGTTACAAGGCCGGTCACCCAATAATGTTTTCTTTAGGTGATGAGGTTGTGCTTATTCATCATTCCTTTGCATGCCTCTATATGTGTCCATTGCATCAATGGCTTACAAGTCAATGGTTGTATGTGTATGGCAGATGGGACAATCTAGTGGTAGTGTTGAAAATGCTGATAAACCTGCTACAGTGGTGGACAGAGACAAAAATGTTATAGGGCTTACCTATTAATCTGCCAGTGAAATCACAAGCTGGTTGGGGTTGGAGGGCTGATGGTTGAGAGCTCAAAGCACAGAACCATGCATGGAAAAGCACGCTTTGACAAATGCATATGCTGCAACTGCTAGCAAACAAGGTGAGCTCTTGCATGTTAAAGCACCTCTTCGAACAGAAGTTTGCTTATCAACACAGACCACTTCACAACCGTATTTTATATTAAAAAACCAAATGACACACATTCAAAAGCACAGCCTCTTGCACACATCATACGGCACCGGTGTGCTAACAAAAACCTATTAATTCAGGCTCAGCATGTGCCAGGAGTTAGAAATTGGCAGAAAAATTTGAGCAGGTTTCTGGTGCAAGAACACAAGCGTTTTCTAAAAGAATTTTGCAGAGTTGCAAATCCACCAGCAGACTTTTTTGTGACTGCACATAATGCCTAGCCTTTGTCTTCAAGAACTCTCAAAAGGGTCACTGGTCAACGCTCTATGGATGAAAGTGTCAGGGATATTTGCTTACACTTTCGGCCCGACTCCAATACTTTGCCAGGTGGTTCACAAGTTACCTCAGAAACATCGAACTCTCATCCCACTGATGTTGGTAAGAAAGATGTGGTTACCTCACCTCTTAAGCATGCCTATGTGCCCACTAAGCTGCTCCCAGTTCACAATCTGCTAAAACAGTATGAGAAGATATACCAAAATCCCCATACTGTGAACTTTGCAGCCTAGCTTCTGAAGTCAGTTTGGGCATTTACTCTTACCACCATGGTACATGGACAGCTAGCATTAAGCAAGGAAACCTAATACCAGGCACTGCTACTTTAGCAAGCGGAAACTGCACCTTCATTAGATTGGCTGATCATTGTCGCCTACCTGCTTTTTCTCCTCGATTTAGTTTACAACTCACTCAATGTACATTTAGCTGCACCCACAAGGTGTATTGGTGGAATGTGCCTCCATGGATGGAGTAAAATGCATTTCTCCAGCATGGGGTCTTGCATGGATTCACATGCTCATGAATATTCCCCGTCAGGCCGGGAATCCTCGGTAAAGAAAAAATCAGTATCAGTTTCGTTTCTGATCTGTCTTTCTCAGTAGTAACCAATCACTGGTCTCTGGGTCATACTCCCCCCCCCCCCCCAGCCAATGACTGCCCTCTCCCTAAGGCCCGCCTCTGGCAGCCATCTTCAGATTTTTACCGCACGCTCAAGTGTTGGGAGTCCTCGTGTTTAGCTCTCGAGCTTTTGCTGAGTTTGCATGCTTTTTCAAAGAGAATTTCTCATTTTTCGGTCGGATAGAGCCTCAAGCTCCACCGTCTCTACATCCGATTAACGGGTGTCTGTGTCGGATTTTTTTTCTATGCCCCTCAAGGGTGAAGATTTCGTCGAGTTACGCTTCTTGGGGGATTCCCGAAGTTTCTGCGGCCTACCCGAACATGGCCCAGGAGAAAGGAAGCGCGACGCCCGGAAAGCTGTTCAGGGTTTGCCCTGGATGCCAGCTACAGAATGTGTTCAAGGAGGACGAGCATTCGGAATGTCTCTACTGCCTTCATGAGGACAAAATGCACGTGCAGAAGGACTTTGCGTTTTGCAGGAACAAGTCGGAACGGACCATCAGGGACCGACACCTTCGTCTCTCCAACTGGCTGGAAGGAAGGAGTCTGTCAGGTGAGAAGAAGAAGTCCGAGCGGTCTTCTATGTCCTGTGAGGGCACCCCGGTGATAGGGGCCCAACAGAAGGCAAAGCACCGCGGGCACCGGCAGCGCAGAACGGTCGGGCACTTCGACTGCAAGGCAGGGTGCGCCTTCCCTGGCACCATCAACCACGAGCCAACGCTTCGGTTCGGGAAAGAGGAAATCCGAGAACCCGGGTAAACTTCAGGAGAGGCCCCGGTCGATTTCAAAGGATTCGGCCGAGGGGGAGCGAGGCGGTGACCCTCCCCCCAAGGTGAAGGCCTCAAGCACGCCTAAGGCGGTGAAGGCCTTGATTCACCCGGCTAAGGCCTCTATCGAGGGAGTCGCGGCGGCCCTGGTGCAGCCTGTGGAGGCTACACCAGTGGAGAGTACCTCGGGGCCCAGAGTCTCCCTGCCTCCGCAGAGGGAAGCCTCTTTCAGACCCATCGAAAAGACCCCTGTGAAGACCCCAGCAGAAAAAGAGGGTGGGGGGCGCCGGTGGCCATTCTGGACACGGAGACAGCATCCGAGCAGGAGCTGGTAGAAGTCTTAGAGGGCTTCGACGAGGGCGTCTAAGAGGCCCGTCCCCACAGGACGGATCCCGACGAGAGTGACGGCGGCACCGGCGAGGGTCCTAGTCACCCGTCGCGCCAGTCTCTTCCGGAGCCGCAGGATAACTCTGTGGCCATTTTGTTGGCAATACAATCCTTTTGTTCGGAGATAAGGACGATATTGCCCTTACCACCAGCGGAGGATCCGGAACCAGGCTCAATGGAGGAACCAGAGCCCGGCCCGGCGGGAAGCCCCCCGAACAACAGAAGACGGATCCATCCAGCCCCGCCTTCTCAGCCCTTGCGGTCTGCTCGGCCTTTGCCCACGTCCCCCGTCCCTGGGGATGACACGGGAACGGACTGGGCCACGACGGGTACCGATGACGGCGGTGACGACGGGACGGAGCTCCCATCGCCAGCCCGTGCCTCCCAGTCTGACGAGATTGGATCTTTCCATGCATTGATAGCCAGGGCATCTGAGCTTTTTCAGCTCTGCTCTGAAGAGAAGGAAGGAAGGTTTCCTTTACCAACGGCGCAAGGCCAAGAGGAAGGCAGTCCTCGCTGTGCCTCTGCTGGATGACATCTTGGACGAGGGTCTCGCCCTTCTCAAGACCCGTCTACGACGCCTGCCAAGAGGGCTCGGTATGAGAAGAAGTACTGGGTCCCCGACGCGGCCCCTTTGTGCCTTAGGGCACAACCGACCCCTGACTCGGTCGTCTCGGCGGCGGCCAAGAAGACAGCGGGGTGGGGGGCATCGGCCTCAACGTCAACTTCCCCGCCTGACGGCGAAGGGAAGAAGCTGGACGCAATGGGACGACGAGTTATCTCGTCGGCGACAACAACGATTAAGGCGGCCAACGCCCTCGCGATCGTGGCCCGCTACGACAGGGAGTTATGGTACAAGATCGCCCCCCTGTTGGACTTCCTACCGGATGACAAGAGGGCCGAGACCCTGGAGATCTTGCAAGAAGGCGAAGTGGCGTCGGACCACGCCATTACGGTGGCAACGGACATTGCCGACACTGGTTTCCGCCAGCTAGGCAACAGTGTTTGCCTTAGACGACGAGGTTGGCTCAAGGCGACGAATTTCCGCCAGGATGTACAAGCCAAGGTGTTGGACATGCCGTTTGACGGGAACAACCTGTTTGGGGAAACCATCAAGGCGGACACGGAGATAGCTAGGCCCCTAGCCGTTCTCCGGCAACAAAGGCCGTCCTTTCTTGGCACCGGAGGCAAGCAGGGTGCCTCCAAGGGATTCGGCGGTGGCTCCTCTACGTACCGCCAAGCGGCCCGCTCCTCGTCACAGGAAGCCTATAGAGGACGAGGCACGTCGGGTGGGCCCCGCCGTCGTCGCCAGGGAGGCCAAGGCGGCAAGGCATCTTCCAAGCAAGATTGAACCGACAGCGGTGTCAGGCCCCCACCGAAGCACCCCGGTGGGAGGCCGGCTGGCAAAGTTAGTCAGCATGTGCGAGTCCATTTCCACTGACCGTTGGGTGCTGGACGCCCTGGCCCAGGGGCACACCCTCGAATTTCCAAAAAAAAGTGCCCCCACATTCCACCCATGGTCAAGAAGGAAAATCACGTCCCTCAACTGCTATTGGAGGTAAGGGCATTGCTCAAAAAAGGTGCCATCGAGCTCGTCCCGAAGAGGCTCCGGGGTATACTCAAGGTACTTCCTAGTGAAAAAGAGATTGGCGCCCCATCCTGGACCTGCGACGACTGAACAAGTACATCAAGGCACAGAAGTTCCGGATGGTCACCCTCCAGCACGTGCTGGGACAGCTGGAGGATGGCGATTTCCTGTCGTCCTTGGATTTGGAGGATGCGTACTTCCACATCCCCATTCTGAAAGGACACCGAAAGTTCCTCAGGTTCGTGGTCCAAGGACGGCACTTCCAGTTCAAGGCCCTCCCGTTCGGATTGAAGTCGGCACCAAGGGTGTTCACCAAGTGCCTCGCACCGGTGGCGGCGCGGCTGCGCCTGCAGGGGATCCACATCTACCCCTACCTGGACGACTGGCTCATCCGAGCAAGGACAAGGGAGCTCGCCGTGGATCACACAGCAAAGACCGTCCAGCTGCTCACGGACCTGGGATTCTCCAACTTTCCCAGATCCCACCTGGTCCCGTCGCAAGTTTCACTGTTTCTGGGAGCCAAGCTCGACACAGTGGCGCGTCTGGCCTCGCCGTCTGAGGAAAGGACGAAGGCCATCCTGGGCAAGGTGCAGCGTCTGCTGGCCACAGACGTGGCCAGGGTGAGGTCCATCAAGTCCCTCCTCGGGATGATGTCCTCCTGCATATATCTCGTGCCTCTGTGCAGGCTTCGGATGCGCTCTCTGCAAGAGTTCCACGACTCCCACTAGATCCAAGCGACGGGCAGCTTCGAGGGCAGGATCGCGCTCAACGAGACCTTCCGACAAGCGATCCGGTGGTGGGGCACCCGTGCTCATCTGACGGCGGGCACAGACTTTCAGACCCCATCCCACCAGATAACGGTGACGACGGATGCCTCCCTGGAAGGGTGGGGAGCGCATACCGGAGAACTTCACGCGAGAGGCCTTTGGCTCCCGGAGGAAAAGACACTCCACATCAACATCCTGGAGCTCTGTGCAGTGTTCTGGGCCCTTGGGTCCTTTCTCCCGTCCCTCAAGGGCAAGGTGGTGAGGATCTTTACCGACAACACCACCACGATGTTCTACATCTGGAAGCAGGGAGGAACCAGATCCCCAGCCCTCTCCAAGGAAGCCCAAGATCTGTGGCATTGGGCCGTCGCCCAAGGGATGTTTCTGGTGGCCTTTCATCTGTCAGGGATAAAGAACACCATCGCTGACTCACTCAGCAGGGAGCTGCGCTCGTGCCACGAATGGGAACTACTTCAGGATCAAGTGGATCGACTCTTCCGACGATGGGGAAAACCGCAGATCGACCTGTTCGCGACGGCGACAAACTCCAAGTGCCAGAGGTTCCCCAGCAGATTTCCCCAGCCGAGGAGTATGGACGATGCTTTCTCGTTCCCCTGGGACGGCATGTTCCTATATGCGTTCCCTCGTTGCCGTTGCTGCTCCGACTCGTCAACCAGCTCAAGAGGTCCCGGTGCAGGATGATCCTAGTCACAATGGCGTGGCGGAGGCAGATCTGGTTGCCGAGCCTTCTGGACTTGTCAGCATCCCCACCAGTCAAGCTGCCGACGGACTTGGATCTTCTCTCTAGAGAAGGAGGCGCCATACTTCATCACGACCCGGAGTCGCTGAACTGGCAGGCCTGGCTCCTGCAGCACTAGAGTTTGGAGGGTATGATATCCCGGCTGACTGCAGAGAGGTCCTTGCAAAAGCCACGGCGTCCTCAACTCTCGTGCTACGGACATAAGTGGAAGAGGTTCTCTGTCTGGTGCCGTGCACAGAAGATTAACCCTCTACGGATTACGGCCTCCCAAGTGCTGCCGTACCTACTGTCACTGGCCAAGGCTGGACAGGCTCACGCCTCCATCAAGATATATCTGGCTGCGATCTCCCGATACACCAGAACCACCGGACAGGCGTCCTTGTGGTCCCATCGCCTGGTGAAGGAATTTATGAAGGGGACTGTTCCGATCGTTCCCGCCGGTGAAGGCCCCTGCCCCGGCTTGGGAACTGAACGTGGTGCTAACCAGGCTCATGGGGGCGCCATTCGAGCCCCTGCATTCGGCACCGTTGAAATTCCTGTCGTGGAAGACTGTGTTTCTTGTGGCCATCACCTCTGCACGGCGAGTGGGAGAGATGTAGGCCCTATCTTGCAAGCCTCCATACTTGACTTTTCACGACACAAGGGTGGTGCTGAGGACGCACCCCTCTTTTATGCCCAAGGTGCCGTCGGACATCACCTCAACGAGCCCTTGGTGTTAACTGTTTTCTTCCCGTCGCCTTAGTCACCGGCCGAGAGGACTTTGCACTCGCTGGATGTGGCTAGAGCGCTGAAGTTCTACGTGGACCGCACGAAGAGTTTTCGGAAGACATCACAGCTTTTTGGACCTGTGAACCAAGGGAAGGCTCACTCGAAGGCTTCCATTTCCAGGTGGCTCTCCGGCTGCGTCACGCACCGTCATCGGTTGGCAAACCGACCGCTGCCTGGCCATCCGAGAGCCCATTCGACCAGAGCTATCGCTGTTACTTGTCTGGTGTGCCCCTGCTGGACATCTGCAGGGCTGCTACGTGGAGGTCGACGCACCTTCACGAGATTCTACTGCATCGACGGGGATTCCAGGGAGGCGTCCAGGGTCGGCCAAGCGGTGCTGCGCAACCTGTTCGCCTAAGGTGAGCCTGGTGAGGAGGTAAGAACTGCTTAATGTTGAGTTTTGATGTAATGCTTAATGTTGAGCCTTTTTTCCACCTCCCGTTAGTTGTGCATGTGTGTACTGCTATGTATTCTTATATTCATGAGCATGTGCATCCATGCCAGACCCATGCTGGAGAAGGAACAAGTTACTTACCTGTAACTGTTGTTCTCCAGCATGGGTCTGGCATGGATTCACATGCGAACCCTCCCTCCTACCCCTCTACTGCTCTTCACTTGGTCATACTGCCACTTTGCATGCTACCAAATCTGAAGATGGCTGCCAGAGGCGGGGCTTAGGGAGAGGGCAGTCATTGGCTGGGGGCAGTATGACCCAGAGACCAGTGATTGGTTACTACTGAGAAAGACAGTTCAGAAACAAAACTGATACTGATTTTTTCTTTACCGAGGATTCCCGGCCTAACGACTGGGAATATTCATGAGCATGTGAATCCATGCCAGACCCATGCTGGAGAACAGTTACAGGTAAGTAACTTGTTCCTTACTCACCAGTCGTGCACTCCCGGTAACTAAATACGGTCCTTCAGATATCAATGGTACCTTCTTTGCATAAAGCCTGTTTAAGTAACTTGCAAACTATCCTTCTTAATTGCAGTCTTCTCAACCAAAAGGATAACCGCTGCAGGCTGTCAACAAACACTTTGTCACTATTTAAAAACGTAAAGTGGTTTTTAGAATGCATCCACGTTTCTCGCCAAAATACATTCCTCAACCTGCAAAATAGGGCAGCGAAAGCAACACCACACACAATTAATGTTAAAAAAGCAGTGATGTTCTACTGCAGTAGAACCAAGGAACTGCCAAAACAAGCCAATTCTTTGTATCCTTCTCAACAGGAAGGGAAGATGATCAAGTGACAAAAGCAACCATCGGGAGATGGATTGTATGTTGCATACATCTGTTAAACTTTATCACAGAAATCTCTACCATTTACTCTTGGAGCATACACCAAACGCAGTACTGGGGCAACACTAGCTTTCATTGCAAATGTACTGTTAGATGCAATTTGCAAAGCGGTAACATGGATTTCAGTTTAAACATTTATACATTTTTGTGTAGATGCGCACTCGAGGCCGTATTCTTTAATGAGCCAAGCAGTAGTAAAACATTGATTTTTCTACAGTCCCTTCAGCTCGCCTGTCACCATATCCAGGTACTGTTAGTATATGGAAATCATGTGAATCTAAGAAGTTTTGCATGCTTCGTATAGTTACCATTACTTACCCAGTAATCTTCTTTCTGTCCTTTTGGTTGTATCTGCTGTGATGAGGCCTGTTGCAAGACCTTCTTAAAGGGGTGGGTGGTTAGACCCCCTTGCCCCAAACACCCCCTTTGGGTTCGAGAGTGTGGAACCCCTCCCCATGAGGCAGTGGTAGCATGATGTAGCAGCAACCCTGAAATAGCCTGGGGAGATTGAGCCAGAGGGAAGATGGCGCAGTCGCAGCAGGACCATTGCTGGCACTACTGCAGAGGCCTAGATCCCCCCCCCCCCCTTTTGCCTGGCACAATGACAGCCTACGGGAAGCTACACACAGATGCAGCGTGTGCGGCTCCTCAATGGGCAGTGAAGAGGGGTTTGGGCCAGCATGACGAGGGACGCAGCAGGGAGCGCTCGCACCCAGCAGTGTGTCCCAGAAAGTAGCTTTGCTCCAGCGGAGTATCACTGCAGGAGCCTGCTTTCAAGAACCACTAAACCACCAAGAATTGGATACTGTAAACAAAGGCCTCCAGGAATGCCACACTAATGGCAAATGACTAGGCCATCGGGGAGTAAGGAATAGATTGGGAGATAGCAGTTGTATTGTGAGTAGTGATAGGAGAGAGGTGGTGCTGGAAGCTGGTGGTAGTAGGAGTAGCAGAGTAGTAGTGGGAAGGAGAGGTAGTCGTAAAATAGTCAGGGTAGCAGGTGTAAAGAGTAGACTAGAGACACAGAGGTAGTAAACTAGTAGAGCGATGGCAGGGCAGCAGTAAAGGCAGAGTGGTAGAGAGGCGCTCAAAGTAAGAAGCAGTGGTGGAGTAAGAGGTAAGAGCAGAGAGATGGTGATAAGGAGACCTAGTAAGGAAGAGGGAGGAGAACATAGATTTGGTAATTGGAGGTGTAGTGGTAGTAGTGAGAGAAGGCGTTGAGAAGAGAAGGAAAATCAAAGGCTGAAGGTAGCAAGGCAGTGTAACATCAGAGTTACAGTAGAGTCATGGGGAGGAGAACAAATTGGGATGCATTGTAAGAGTGGGTTAGCTGAGACTGTGTGTGGCATGTCAGTGGTCTGGTGCAAAATGAGGCACCATCCTTATAACACCCCCTTCTTAGAATACTAAGCAGGACTAGGAGAGGGAAAGTTACAAGGCCCCTAGGGTGAACGTTCCCATCGTCTCAGGGAGAACACCATTAGTCCTAGAAAGAACAAGAGACAGCTAGGTGTGACCTGGAACACGAGCATCCCCATTACAGAAGCCTCGGCTAGGAGGTGGGGAAAAGCTTGGGCAGTTGAGAGAGGGATGGCCTAGCCCCAGACTTGCCTGAGAACTTTGTAGGTTCCCAAGATGTCCCACCAGACCCTCAGCCAACATATCCATGTTATTTGAATACACACACATGAAACGTCAAGAAACCACCGAGTGGTTATTTATAGCAGACCGGTGAAATTGCTTTGAGGCCCCGGACAAGACCGCATGATTGAGTGACGCAGGTGCGCAGGAGACGCTGCCCGATGACACCTAGCACGATTCGCTACGTCCATGCTTCCGAGCCTTTAAAATCTGAGGTTTGGACCGTCTGCAGCAAAGTCCCCGCAGGACAAGGCTGCAGTGTTGAGCGACTTGGGTGTTTGGCGGCGATGGGGTTGCAGCGTAGATGGTGCGGATGACCTCACCGACCTGTCTGCGACCGCCAGGTAAAATGTTGCAGGGAGAGTAGCTTGATCCTCTCCGTGTAGCCCTTCTGACCCGTTGCCCTTACTGCACCCCCCCATGAGACTGGTCTCTCTACTATTGCCCCCTGATCGCTGGCGCCTCTGCCTTACCTTGATTGCGTGCGTTCCCCTGCTCTTTTGCTTCCCTGGCAGGGTGCGCTCCCACACCTCCCTTGATCGTGCGATTCCCTCGCAATCCTTGAATGCGTGCGCTCACTTGCCCCCTAGGCTGGGTGCGCTCCCGTGCATCCCTCGATTGCGTGGTCCCTTTGCTTACTTGATCGTGTGCGCTTGCTCGCCTCCTTGCTGCGTGAGTTCCAGTGCATCCCTTGATCGCGTGCGCTCCCTTGCAACCCTAGACCGGTCCTTCCATCTTGACCAGCCAAGCGTCCTTGCATCCCCTGCAGGCCCTTTCCCCTGCCTTCCCCAGCCCTGTCCCCTTTCCCAGCCCTTTTGTGTATTGCTCTGTTCTGTTGTGTTCTTTCTTACTCTCGGTCTCTTTTGTTCGGCGCTGTTTTTCTGGTGTCTTGCTAGCCTTTTTGTAACATCGTATTGTCTGCATTCCTGCTGTTCTCACTCTTTTCCTTGAGGTTCCCTAGATCGATTGTTCTGTAACCTCGCATTTTGCTATTCATTGTTCTTTCCGCAGATTGTACTTACTCTATCCCCTGTTGCGCTCTTTCTTCTCGTCTAGGTTCCCTTTGTGATTTACTCTGAAAGTTGGTTTTGTTATCCACACCTTACCTGCTGTGCCCATTCTTTCCGCTAGGTCTCATCTTGAACATAATTTGTCTATTCTGTTCTTCTGAGTTGTCCTTGTCCGCTTGTGCTCCTCCTCTGTGTCACACCCCTAGTTTCCCCTCCCAGCCTCTCCCTCTGCATCCTCTATAGTGCTCTCTCACCCATCTTCTCAAACTGCTTTTCTATTGACTTTCCTGTCCTCCTTACTGGTAGGAAGAAGTTTAAAAGGGATATCCTGGTCTCCAACCGAGGCCTCCCTATTGCTGATACCTACACCAGTGCTTCCTCCAGACAAACCCTGACTGACATCCTCTTTGTCATTCCTTCTCCAGGCCTATGGACCCTCCATATGGTGTCTCTGCTCTCTCCTTTTTTGCTCCTCACCCATTAATGGTGGCACCCAGTGGCAGGCTCTCCTGGCCCCCTTTCACTCCTCCCAAGACTATAATTAATGTTTATCTAAATGGCATCGTATTGGTCCAAGGCCCTCGGGCCTACCTCCTCCTTTTTGATAGACGCTTCCCGCGCCTTATCAACTTCCTTTCTTCTCCTACTGTCTCTTCATACCCTCCTATGCCACCTCTGCGACTTACTCTACTGCTTCTCTGGCTGCCCTGTTGCCTCCCTCTTCCGCCACCTCTCTGGCATCCTACTCTTTGGCTACCTCGCCCTCCTCCCTCCTCCTTCCTCCTCTACCCATCCTTGGGCTCCTTCTACACTTCCTCAGGGTGTACCTCTGACCTCTACCCCTCCACGGAAGTCTTTCGAAGATAGCAACATGCTCCACTTTCAACTCTAGCTCAGCTGTCAAAAACTCCTGAAATCTGCCGTCTCGTTGCAAAACTCGACCTGGATGTTCTTGGTCTGACCAAGACGTGGTTCACAGCCAGATCTGTCGCGTGTTTTGACACTCTCCTCCCTGACGGCTACAAGATCCTCTCTGCACGCATAACCAACCGTCCCGGGGCGGTGTAGCCTTGATCTTCCCGCAGTGGATTGCTGCTTCCTGCATTCCTATGCAGGACTGCTCCTCCTTTGAATGCCTGGTCTGCAGGCTCTCTCTCTCCTGGCCTTTCTCTAACTGTGGCCACTAGCTACTGGACGCCTAGCCAGGCTACCTCTTTCCGCTCTGAGTGGGCAGACCTCTCCTCCACCCTCCTTGCCTCTACCTCTCAACTTCTCCGTGGAGACCGCAACATCCACCTGGATGCTTCCTGTCCTTCTTAAGGACTCTTTCGCAACCTCTGCGATTCTCTCTATTCGTCCCTCTGGCCGACTCACTCTGCAGGACACACCTTCGATGGTCTGATCTTCTCAGACCACCCCCTCCCTAGCCCTCTCACCACTCCTCTCCTGGAGTGACCACTTTCTCCTTTCCTCTCATATCTCTCTACCCCTCAGGGCATGCTGACTCCAGCTCTGCCACCCACCTTCTCGGTCATCCGACCCATGAAGACTGTCAGTTGAGGCTTTTGCCGCCACTTACTCGCCTCCTTCTGCACCTTTGTCTGACTTGCATCCTGACATCGATCCTTCATTGTTCTATCTGTGACACTCTTAATGTACTTGCCCCTGTCATGAGGATTTGAAGCCCAAATCCAAGTGCAGCTCTTAGTACTACTCGGACCTCTACACCCTTTAACGCAAGTGTAGGGTGGCTGAGCGAGAAAGTGGAGGGCAACGGGTACACCCTCTGACAAACTGACCTGCTGCCTTCTCCAAAGGCAGTACAGACTCTCTGTCCTTGCTAAGAAGAGAGCACACATCCAAGTAACAACTCGGCCAAACTCTTTAAAATCTGCAAGGAGCTGGCCAATCCTGCTGCAGTCTCTACCTCTTCTCATTTCATCACTAAAACTCAGGACATCCTGTTCACCCTCTCCTCTTCTCCATCTTCTTCCTCCTCCATTCATGGCCCTCCTTTGGCCCCCTTGCCTCCTCCCTTCTCTTACTTTCCTTTGTTCACCCTTGACGACGTTTCTAGACAAGTCTGATCTATGAAAGTCTCTTCAAAGCAGGTTCTTCCCTGTTCATCCAAAACCATCAAGGACCTCATCGACACCCTTGGTCTAGCCTTGGCTGATTTCTGCATCACTCTTTTGCCACTGGAATCTTCCCCTCACCCCTTAAGCACTCCCTTCTTAAGAAACCCTCTGCCGATCCATCCTGTCGGGCTAACTACCGCCCCATCTCCATTACTCCTTTCCTGGGCAAACTCATGGAAAAGCTGGCCATCTCCCAGCTTAACCTTCACACTGAATCTGTTGGTTGTCTCCATGACCATCAGTCTTGCTTCAGAGCGGCCAGAAGCACGGAAACTGCTCTCCTGAATATCCGTCAAGACGTGCTCTCAAACCTCGATTCTGACCTTCCTTCTGTCGTCCTTCTCCTTGATCTTTCTTCTGTCTTTGGCATGGTCAAATACTGCCTTAATGCCAGTAAGACTGAGATGCTCCTCATCGGAACACCAGCTCCCTCCTTTCGTCTCACTCTGTCCGCCCACCGTGGGTCCTCTTCCGGGTCCTCTTCGTGCTCCTACGTGAAGGCTAAGAACCTCAGGGTCATCTTCGACTCCACACACTTCTCTCCTCACATTTCTGACGTCTCTAAGAAGTCAAACTGCAAGCTGCACCTCTTCAGAGGTATTCTTCCTTTCCAGCTCTGGTCCTTTCTAGGCTGGACTTCTGCAACAGCTGCTTTCTAAATCTTCCTGCATCTACTCTCCGTCCTCTACAACTTATCCTTAACAGGACTGCAAGACTTGTCCTTGGCCTCAAGCCCAGGGATCGTATCTCTCCAGCTCTGAATTCTGTTCACTGGCTCCCTGTGGCAGCAAGGATCAAGTTCAAGAGCCTCTGTATTGTCCACAAGGCTTTCTGGGGCCTGGGACTGCACTCCAACTCACTCTCCCTAAATATATGCCTTCTCTGGCTCTCCTCTCCTCCACCTCCAACTCTCTGAGGGTCAGTTGCTTTGCCAAGCAAAGTGTTGGGGGCAAGTCTTTCTTTGGCTGGGGCCTCACTCTGCAACAGCCTCCCCGACTCTTGAGCAGAACCGTCTCCGGTTCTGGAAGCAACTCAAGATCTTCCTCTTTGCTTCTACCTTCTCTCTTCCTCTCTGTTAAGCAAGCTTGTGTGCAGTATCCTTTGGAAGACTACAGCAACCTTAACCTCCTGGCAGTAGGAACCCAACCTTTAGTATAAGTCTGTACTACAAAGGTTGGTAGTGTGACTGAGCAACCAGGCTTATCTAAAAAGGGGTCAATGTGAGCAGTAGGGTTGTAACAGTTTCAGTGACAGTTATTCAAATAAACACACTCAAGGTTTCTTGATTAAACAATTATTAATTTATTTAACAATCAGTTATATAAGCCTTCTTCAGAAGGGAACAAAAGATGTAACAATTATAATACACTTCAAAACACACTTAGTTTCTCTAAATCAGATGATGCCCATTGAGGATGGCACACACTCTCCCTACACCCTCAGCTGACTTAAATAGCTAGGACACTGTGGACATTGATTTATCACTGGTACATTTAAAGCAATACTGAGTTTGGTGCAAAGGTTAGATATGGGAATAAAACAAAGGTTAACAAATAATTCATAAACAGGTAAGTACTTTTTTAAACCTTCTAATGTTAAGTAGATATAACCCTTTCCGGGGGGGAACGTAAAGGCACAGTCGGAGGTAAGAAGTGTCTCTCGGGGAGCTAGGACAGCTAATGTTAGTTGAACAAAGTCTAAGGGAGCTGAAGATCTTCTTTGCAGGTAAGTCTTGCACAATGTTTTTAGGAAGGTTTGTAGAAATAGGTTTACCTTGAAGGGCCACACGCTGGGAGGCTTGTGAGGGGCAAAGATGCAAGCCACTCTGCAAGGTTAACCAAGACCAGTCTCAGCTGAGAACAAGTAAGGCTACACCACAAGAAGTCACTTCTTAGACTTTACTGTACCTTTGGTTAGAAGAAATGGTTTCAGCTGGCTTCTGTTCTTGTACAGCTCTGCAGAACCTGGTGTTCCTGGGCCTCCGTCGTGGGGACAAAAGGGAGGATGTCTGGGGACTCCTGCACTGTAATAGGAAGGTCAGCGGCAGCAATGTGCAAACTTCAATTCAGCGTCACTTTGCGTTTTCAGCTCCTCGCGTCTGACCACAAATAGCAACACTGCTGTTCTCGGATACCAGAACTCTGTTGTGGGTCAGGCTCAGGCTTGGTCAGTCCTGCTTCAGGTTATGCCGGAGGATCTTCCCGGCTCTCGGGTCCGACAAGTGATCCACTCGATTTGGTGTTCCTCTCCCTGGCACTTCGGTTCCAGCAGCAGCGGAAGTACAGCCAGCTCTGAGAGTATGTCCAAACAAGTTCACTTTGGAGTTGATTGGTCCCACCAACTCAAAGGGAGAAGTCATGCTTGCAGGACTTCTCTAGTCGAGGTGAATTTGGAGCTTCAGCACAGCAGCAGGGCTTCACTGGGCAAACCAACGGTCCAGGAGTTGCAGCAGGCGTCCCTTCCAAGTTCTTCTTGGGATTCCCTTGTCCATTGGTCGACTGCCTTCCAAGCCAAAAAGCCTCGCCTTTTATGCAGGTTTCTCCCGTTCATTCCAGCCTAGCTGTCAATCACACAGCGGAGTGACTGTCCTTGCTGGACAGCCAGCCGGCCAATCACCTTTGGGTGCATTCCTGTAACCAAGGGGATTAAGGACAGGGAGTTTCGGGCACCTCCCTCGCTTCCTGCCCCTGCCAGACCTACTGGAACCAGAAGTGGGCTTTACTCCTGAATCCCGCCAAAGGCAAAGTGAACCAAGGGACCAAACCTGGTTTGGCACGCAGAGTAAATCTCAAGGACATTTCTGACAAGAAATGGTAAAAAAAAAGATGACCAGGTAAGGGCACCCATGGGTGCCTTTCTGCAAACGCAGCACGTGGTAAAAACACACAATGGAAGTAAAAAGTAAATGACTGCCACCAGCCATTAATTGTAGAAAGGGTAACATAAAAAGATAGTGTGTGCTGGCTCTAGAAAATTACAAAATGTAAGTAAAGTCAGTTTAGGTAGTTTCACCAAGAGAAGGTATTTAATCTATGGAAGTCTAAGACTTCCTGTGCCACTGCACTAAAGGTGCTGTGTCCCACTGTGAAGATGATGCCTATGGCGTTTGTCAGACTCCAAAGCCAAAAGAAACCGAGTACAAATCACAGAAAAAATACATGAGAGTGGAAAAAAGGTCTCTCTCTCCAGGTTAGAAATGAAAAGTTCCAAAGTCCAGCAAAAGAGCTGAGGGTCGCTAAGGTAGAGAGGAATTAGCAGATTTTGTAGAATTCTCCCCAACACTCTCCCCTGCTGATCACCTGTCTGATCCACACACTGGTCACCTGGCCACCCTATGAATTTGGGCCCAGGTCCCTGCCTGTCCAGCTGCAACCCTCACTGCCTCTTGGCTCCCCCTGAACTTGTGGTCTGTATCTGTAACCCTACAGTCCCCTCTTGAACTTATCAGCCACCTGTTGGCTGCGCTTCCGAGCACCTGCAGTTGCCACCTGTTGGCTGCACTCTGTTTCCTTTTGTACCGCACTTCTACATCCACCCTAGGGCACTTCTCCCTCCCCTTGCGCAGTCTGAAGGACAAAAGCCCTAGTAAGTTGGTTGTTTTGTCCTCCCTTTGTTTTCCCCTCCTTGTCGCGCCTAGAAACACTTGTGTACCTGCGCGTTATAAATGCCATATATCATGCGGCCACCCACCTCCCCACATGGGAGCTGCACCTCAATATAAAAGCACAAATACTCCTGCAGATTGTCATGAGACCTGGTTGGGGGTGGGGGAGGAGAACAAATCTGAGTAAGTAGACATGATAGACCATGAGAGTGACTGGAATGCCCCTGTCTGTGCCCTCTTTTTGATTGATATTTTATTTCGATCGCGCTCGTACACAAGTGTTTCAGAGCGTGACAAGGCAAGGGAGGGGAACAGGGGAGAACAAAACAGCGATCTTACTAGGCCCAGTGAAATTGAGAACACGCAAGTGCATGGGAGAGGGGGAAGGGAAAAGTGCATGGATGGGGGGGAGAAGTGGAAAGGGCGAAGCAGAAGAGAAACAGATAAATAACAATAAATATATAATAAAGGCAACAGTTTTGGTGCAGCCAACAATTTGCAAGTGCTAGGTTTTAGGCAGCAGACAGGTAGGTCTGATAAGTGCAGGAAGAAAAAAGGGGGGGCTGTATGGGTACAGATACAGACTCCAGTGCAAGGGGTGGCCCGGAGGCAGTGCGGGAGGGTGGCAGGGTGAGCAGGTACCTGGGCCCGGAGGACAGAGGGTGGCCAGGTGCACGGTGCCAAGAGAGAACAGGTCAGATGGAGATCTACCCCCAGCAGGGGAGAGGAAGAGCGAAGGCAGAAGAGAAGAAGGTCTTGAGGTGCTTCTGGAACCGGAGATGGTTCTCCAAGTTTGAGTGGCAGGGAGGCTGTTCCAGAGGGAGGCCCCAGCCGAAGATGGAGATCTACCCCCAGCTCCTTTCTTTGAAAAACGACTGACCCTGAGGAAGTTGGAGTTTGAGGAGCGAAGAGCTCGAGAGGGGAGGTATTTTCAGAGGGATAGTTGAAGGTATTTTGGACCCAGGCCCCGGAAAGCCTTGTGGACAATGCAGAGGGTTTTGAATTTAATCCTTGCATCCACTTGGAGCCAATGGAGCGATTTCAGAGCTGAAGAGAGACGATCCGAGGGCTTGAGGCCAAGGACAAGTTTCACAGTCCTGTTCTGGATTAGTTGCAGAGGGCGGAGAGTAGAGGCAGGTATATTTAGAAAGAGTCTGTTACAATAGTCCAAGCTAGAGGGAACCAGAGCTTGGGATACCATGAGCGTCTGCGGGAAGGAGAGGAAAGGCAGAGTAACTCTGAGTAGGTGCAGTCGGACATTTGACTTTTTAGAGACCTCAGAGATGTGGGAGAAGGAAAGGGTGGAGTCAAAGATGACCCTGAGGTTCTTAGCCTCGCACGTGGGGTTAGGAGGAGGGCCAAGGGAGGCCGATCAGAGAGTGAGGGGAAAGGATGGTAAAGGTGTGCCAATGAGGAGGATCTCCGTCTTGCTGGCATTCAGACAAAGATCATTGGCGGCACACCAATCTTGAATGGCAGTTAGGCAATCGGAGATGAGAGAGGGAGAGGAGGTGGCAGAGGGCAGCCTGAAAATGAGTTGTCGTCAGCGTAGCACTGGAAATTTGAGCAGAAAGTGGCAATGCAGTGGGCGAGGGTTGCCAGGTATAGGTTGAAAAGCCTGTGCGAGAGGTGAGACCCATGGGGAACACCACAGGTAGAGCGGAAGATGGATGAAAGGAAGGACCCAAGTTGGACCTGGGACGGTCGATCTGTGAGGAAAGAGGTCAGCCAGGCCAGAGCCTGATCAGTGAAACCCAGGTTTTCATGGAGACGGTTGAGCAGGATGGTATGGTTGACAGTGTCGAAGGCAGAAGAGAGATCGAGGAGGATGATGACAGAGGAAACGTTAGAGTCAATGTTGGAGAGCAGATCTTCATGGATGTTCAGGAGAGAATTTTCCGTGCTTCTGGCAGCTCTGAAGCCAGACTGGTGGTCATGGAGACAGCCAGCAGAATTGGAATGAAGGTTAAGCTGAGAGATGGCCAACTTTTCCAGGAGTTTGCCAAGAAAGGGAGTAATGGAAATTGGGCGATAGTAGCTGGACATAGATGCTGGATTCTGAAAATAGATATACTTTGAGCCAACCACTGGATGGCCTAGGCAAAGCTTCTCATTCTAAGCAGATATAAAGCCAGGGGAAGATGATTTCTCTCTCTATCTCTATATATTTCTGAGGCTTTTGGAATCTGCTTAGATCACATGCTGTGCATAGGCTGACATCTAGTGGAAGCTGTGGAGTATTACAGTTGTTTTCGAAACTCAAAGGGACGTCAACTGGGCGTGTCAGTAATACTATAACTAGTGTGATGTCCACTGTACCCATGAACACTCACGCGTCAAGGTCCCTCAGATAGTTTTTTTCCACCATTCTAGAAGGACGCTTATAGCAGAGTTCCTCTTTTGGCTATTTACTATTGTTCAATTACCAATAGTTTAATCTTACTATCCTTTATATCACAGACTATTGAAACATCAGACACGAGTGAAGACCAGAAAAACGACTGTCGAAAGACTCCCTCAACGGATCCGTTTTGGCCTTTGAAGGCCGCTCCGGGCTTCTGCTCTCACAGTCGGGAGGACATTTTAGAATGTGTATGATCCTTTTCTTACAGTACATTTGCCTAGCTGCCGTATCATTCCGTTGTAGACCAGACCCCCTTTAAATTCTGCCCCAAGTGCAATAGAACATTTCTGTGGGTCGATAAACACCTAGTCTGTAACCTGTGTCTCCCGTGAGATCTCGTCGAGGGTTCTTGTCGAGCGAGTGTGTAGGCTCTTCAAGCCCAAGACTTTGAAGGACCGATCTACTAAACGATGGGCCCACTACGCCAGGTGGCTCGAGGCCATCGAAATAGAAGGTGCTTTCAGCTACGGCAGCAATGCCGTTGTTTCTGATGGCGAAGGCGACGGGGTTGCTTCGATTACCCAAGCACCGACCCCAGAAGCCAGGCTGGCGGCCTTGTTATGGGGACAACACCCTGTGGCGGAAGCGCTATCACTTCATCCTCCACTAAGCACACAACCCAAAGCCGAGACTCGACACACGTGTCGAGCAGACGGCAACACACTACGTCCAGGGAAAGGTCCATGGAATCTGAGTCCTCTGGGCACTCACAATCGAGATAGCCACATGACAGGTCCCGGCCATCGAAGGACGGTACAGACGTTGCTTGAAAAACTCCCTCCGAGGGCTGATCGTCCGCGGACAAGGCTCCAGTTCAGCCTGCACCCGAAAAATTTACATTCTGCGTCAAGTCAGGTACCTAGACCCCAAACAGTTGGGAAAACACATTTCAGGGGGCCAGGGTAAGGAGAAAGAGTCTAAGAAAGTCCTCTACAACCCCTCGGGGAGAAATCTCAGGAGGCAAGGCCCAGAGAACCTGTATTACTACTTCCAACAGATGAAGATTTAGGGCTCCCTGCTCAACCATTGGTTATCCCTAGTTCTGCACAATGGTCGGCTGAGGATAAAGACGGGGTCATGAGGAGGACGTCCTTCATGGCCAACTTCTATGAAAAGGACACTGCCCATTTCAAAAGTTTCCACTCCACTCCCCCACTAGAGCACCCTCTGGGTCGCAGATCCCTGCTCAACCCCCTGCTAAGAGGTCTTGCCCCGAGAATCCAGTTCAAGGCACAGTCATTGACCTCTATGGCCCAACTCCGACCATGAAGACCCCTCTATTCAAGAGGCAGCAGACCCTTATTACGCAGGATGATGACGACGCTGAGGTTGACGCAAAGACAAGTATGTATCCCATGGACTCTCCTGTTAATTGGGACTCTCCGGTCATGGACTCGCCCATTGACAACCAACCCCTACTAAATGAAGTGCTTTTCAAGGCCGCAGAGTATTTTCAGATAGAAACTCAGGAAGTACAGCAAGATAAGAATTTTGTAGAAGAAATCCTAGGAGATGAGATGAGGCTGTCACGCAGTTTATCCCACTCCTCAAATCCATTCAGCGAAAAATGCAGCCATCGCTGCAGACCTCTAATCTTACGCAGGCAGTGAACCCCCCTCCCCCTCATAGAGAAACTATTTAGACCTGCCTCTTCTGACCCGCTGTATATCAGAGGGCAACTGAATCCCGATTCATTAGTTGTCAGTGTCACTACAACAAGGAAGAGGGCTGGGACTCGTGATCATCGGTCCCAGAACCACGTAAGTCTTAGCTTGCCCAGGTGGCCGCAATAGGCAGGGCAGTGTCGAGCTGCTTATTAAAAACCAATCTTGACGCCGCGCACAACGCAGGCAGGATAATGGCAGAAGGGACTATATCAAGCGTCACGCTTGGTTGCGCCAATCTGGTTTTAAACCAGAGACTTAGGCTACCCTTATCAACGTGCCCGTTAGTCCAATGTGCTCTTTGGCAAGGCTGGCGAGGACGCCTTAAAGACGGCCAAAGAAGAATACGATACTCTCAAATCATTGGGGCAACTGACCAATAAACCTACTGGCCCGAGGTGAAACAGGAATTTTCGTCGCTCACGCGGACAGAATTCAGAGGGTCGCCCCATGCAGAGCTCGTACATTGCAAAATAATTTTTGCCCACAACAGTTGGTAGTTTAGTCTTCAACCCTTCATCGACGGCTACTTCTACATTCTACGCCTAAAACTGCAGATTTTGGCGGCTGGTGCTACGGTTGATGCTGTCAACAGCGTGGTCTCGACCCTCAGGCCAGGCCTATACAGTAGGGAGAGTGGGGCCCGGGGTTCTGATTCTTTGTAGAATGCATTCCCCACCTCCCCAACTTTACCCTTCTGGTCTCGCTGTCGCATCACACATCAGCTAATGGAGAGGACTCCTTTTAAGTTTTGCCCTTCTTGCAACAGCAAATACCCATGGAAGGACACTCGCCAAAGGTGTAACGTGTCTACCTCTAGATCACAACAAGCAGTCCTGCAAGTCCTGCTGACTTTTGCACCCAAAAATGCGAATAAATTGACGGACAAAGCAGTGGGTGGCGTACGCCGTGCAGGCCGAGAGTGGTACCCCGCCGCCGCTGCATGCACCTCAAGTGACGAGAATTCAAGTGGCAGCCATGGCTCCGATGTGGAGGCCATTGACCTATCTGCGGAACTGTCGGATCCCGAAGTGCTCACCCCCAGCAGTCAGGCCACCGTTCTGCTATGGGGAGACAACATCCTGGTGACAGGGGCACACCCACACCACAATCAGGAAAGCACACAACCCAACAAGCTTCCTCGACAGACTTGTTGACGAAGCAAAAGACGGCAACGGGCCCTTCGAATGTTTCGACGCCCGCCGATTTGCATGATCGGCCGCCCTCTCTGCAACCATCCAAACAGCATGCATCGGGTACTCATCCCATAAGGGTGTCTCCACCAAACACCGTAAGAGTGCCGAGGCTTCTAAGAGCGCCTCAGCTCCAAATGTTTCGACGGCCCCAAAATCTTCGACAGCTGTAAAGCACATAAAAATCCCTTCCCGACCCGCCAGAACGAAGTCTCGCGAATATAATTTTGGATGCAAGTAGACCTCGAGGCATTGCCAAACGTCGAGAGGAGTACTCTGACGTCTCACAGCCCCTATCTAAAACTATGGTTGGCAAATCTTGACCCCAGAAGGACAACTGTACCCCAGAAGAACCCTTCCCACCACTAGACCCCTTTAGTTCATCGCTATGGACCAGAGTTAGGTTTGCGGGGTACATGGATAAACTGCACATTTGTAGATTTCTCGAGGTTTCGCACCCAAGAGATCTAGGGAAGAGGGTTCCTGCCCTACTCTTTTTAAAATTCCAAAAATTGTAAGTCATTCCCAACAGGAAGATGTTTTTGACCTTTCTGAGCCTGAAGAGGTCTATGAAGACCCCTTTTATTCAGGGAGAAAATCCTTTTGAAGAGATACCTGACCAGAGCCCAGACTGGTGTGATGAACAGCAGTCAGAGGAACTGCCATGGCTTTCCCCAATCACTACACCAGATCCACACACCCTTTGTCTAGACCCTCCCGCCTCACCACAAAGACGAGCCTCATCCATTGATGACCAGCTGGCCTTCAATGCTATTTTAAAGAAGGCTGCTGAACACTTCCAAATTGCCACTCAAGAGGCAGTACAAGATACAGACTTTGTGGAAGATATATTAAAGGAGAAACTCCCCACAAGCCAAGCGATACCACTACTCAACTTGATTAAAAGGTGCATCGCTCCCTCTTCGTTAGCTTCTTCTTTAGCCAGAACTAACCCTCTAGTCGAAGTTATTTTGCCCGTCCCCTACAGACCCATTGTATATCCGGGCCCATGCTACTGTCGACTCCCTAGTAGTTACTACTACTAAGAAGAGAGCCGGAGTACCCTTGTCTACGGCTGAGGCACCATCAGACAAAGGAATGTAAGAAGCTATACGCCCTTGGAAAAAGCGCATTACAACATCAGCAGCATATTCCACTAGGATTGCCAATAACACCACATTGCTGGCTAGTAATAGCGACGTCCAGTGGAATATACGCCAGGAGGACCTGCAGTCCCGGAGCCAGCACGTTCACGCCTTCTGGTGGTGGTTTCGAAAGGGAAGCAGGTCAATCGGAACATCCTTAAAAATACCTTTGATGCTGCAGAAATTTCGGACTCTGGCCCAGGGTACTCTCCTTAAGAGGCATGCATGGCTCAAATATTTTGGCCTTTCAGCCTGAGACACAGGCATCCCTTATTAACAAGCCAGTAGAGGGAAAGTAACTTGTTTGGGAAGGCGATAGACGATGCCTTAGAGACAGCAAAAAAGGACCATGAGACCTTAAAGTCCCTAAACCAAATTACGGCAATACCTTAACGGCAGCGAGGAGGTAGCTCTCGCCGGTCCTTTCAGGGGCAATTCTTCCCACGTTCCCCCCTCCCCCCCAACCAGTAAAGAACAGGGAATGTGCCATGGCCTGCCGGACAGGGAGCAACTGCCTAAGGCCAATATCAACAGAGGTCCATGCTGAGGCAAAGGAAGGGGTAGAAATTCAACCCCTAGAGGCTCCCCGGCCTCTGGTCAAAAAATGACTTGTCCGGGTCCCCTCCCATGCCTCCCTGGTCAGGGGACGAATAACATCCTTCCTTCAAACATGGGAGGGGGATCACCACAGACCAGTGGGTGCTCAAGACTGTCACCCATGGTCACTGTATCGAGTTCAGCCGGATACTGACCACCAACATCCAGACACCTATCTCCAGAACGCCTGAAATTCTGCTACGAGAGGTGGAGATACTTCAAGAAAAGGGTGCAATAGAAGTCCCCATTCTACAGGTAAACAAGGGTATTTATTCAGTGTACTTCCTTGTACCCAGAAAGGATTTCACCATGCGCCCTGTGTTAGACTTGCGCCCAGCGAACAAGTTTTTAATGCCTCAAAAGTTCAGAATGCCAATATTGCAGGAAAAATCCCTCTGCTAACACATGGGGATTACATGGCAACATTGGACATGAAAGATGCATACTTTCATATTTCAATGCCGCCAGCGCACAGAAAGAACCTAAGCTTCATGATAGAGGACAAGCGCCATCAATTTAAAGTTCTTCCCTTCCCTTCGCCATTGCCTCAGCCCCAAGGGTATTTACAAAGGTACTGGCGGTAGTAGTGGTTTACCTGCACAGGCAGTCCATCGCAGTCTATCCATACCTCGACGACTGGCTAATAACAGGGGATTCATACGGAACATGCCTATCATATACCCAGAAGACAGTAGACCTCTTCAGTCTGGGATTCTCAATCAACGAGAAAAATCCAGCTTGGACCCCAGCCAAATCAAGCAATTTCTGGCGGCTCTAATTCTGAACGAAGACGGGCTCGTCTTCCCCACCAACGAGAGGGTTCAAAACATGCTGTTCCAGATCCCTCACTATGTAGCCAATCGTTGGTTGACTGTACGCAGAGCCATGCGACTCTTATGGATGATGACCTCCTGTATTTATCTAGTCCCACGCGCACGTTTGCGCCGCATGCAAGAGTGGCTCTCAAGCCAATGGTGTCAGGCCAGCGGACAATGGGATGATCTAGTGGTTGTCCCGGCAGCCCTCATTCTCTCTCTGCAGTAGGTCAAGGGAAAACCTCTGGCAGTGGAAAACCTTCACCACCCCCGCAGTAGATGCACTCTTACCACGGATGCATCTCTGATGGGATGGAGAGCTCACCTCCTTCATTAGACGGCGCACAGCGTTTGCTCCCCAGCAATAGCATCCAACCACATAAACCTGTTGGAATTGCTAGCAGTGTTCAAAGCCCTGAAAGCTTTTCAGGCGCATCTACCGGGAAAGACGGCCCTAGTCCTCAGGCATCACCACAACCATGTACTACCTATACAAACGAGGGGGCACTCGCTCTCCAGGGCTATCCAAACTGTCTCGGAACATATGGAAGTGGGCTCTCAAACACATGATGTTCCTCCTGTCACAGCACATTCCAGGGGAACTCAATCTTCTAGCAGACGTGCTCAGCAGAGACTTCCCATTACCCGTAGAGTAAGAGTGGCAATTGCACAAAGACATTGTTTTCAAGGGTTCGCAGAATGGGGTTTCCCAGGGATCGACCTGTTCGCAACTTTGGAAATCTCACAATGCCCAGATTACACCTCGAGGTACCCGCAGCACCGCTCCAAGGGGAACGGTCTCTGGATAACATGGTGAGTGAAATTTGTTTACTCTCCCCACCCCTCCTCATCTCCCCTACTTACCAAGAGTGTACAAAATGCACCTGGAACCAGTCACAATGATCCTAGTGGCTCCTATGTGGGCTCACCAACCATGGTTCTCATCTGATGAGTGTCAGTTTTCCCTGCGAGGAAACTACCATGCCCGTACAACATGTCACAGGACGAGTGGAAACCCTCCATCTGTGCCCGCAAACTCTCAATTTAGTAGCCTGGCTAATGAGATCATAGAGTTCGGACACCTCCAACTTCCCCCAAGATGCATGGACATCCTTAGAGAATCAAGAAAGCCTAACACCAGACATTGCTACTCCAATACATGGAAGCACTTTGTCATCTGGTGCCATTCCAAGAGCATCACTCCCAATAGTTTGCTCTCCCGACACACATTGTCCTACACATGACCCGCCTACTAGACTCGGGGCTGGTTTTTAATTCCTTGAAGGTACACTTAGCTGCACTTTCTGCTTAATCTACATCCCAGAAAAAGGTTTTGTGGTGGAAAATACCAGTTATCAAGGCTTTTATGGAAGGCCTATTTCCAACCTAGCTCCTGGATGGGACCTGAATGTGGTTCTCATAAGACTGAGTGCTCCCTTTGAGCCTATGCATAAGGCTAGCCTTAAAGCACTCACTTACAAGACCGCCTTCCTGGTGGCAGTCACCTAAATAAGAAGAGTTGGTGAACTGCAGGCCCTTTCAGTTCTAGACCCATTTGTTATAATTCAAGATAAGGTGCTTCTGCGCACTCGCCCACGGTTTGCGCCTACATTCACTTCACAATTCCATGTGAACCAGTCAATGGAATTACCCACCTTCTTCCAGAACCCCACTAAAGTGGCAGAAAGAAGCTTCTACACACTTGATGTGAGGAGAGCGGTCATATATTATCTGTTAAAGACTAAACCACTGAAAAAAAGTTTTTTTTTTTGTTTCAGTGGCAGCTGGTAGAGAAGGGGACCCTGTCTCTAAATCAGCCATTTCAAAGTGGATTGTAAACTGCATCGCACTATGCTACACTCTTGCTAAGAGAGATCGGCCCTTCAAGCCTAGAGCATACTCTACTCAGGCTTCCATAGCTTTCATTGCAAATGTTCCTCTCAAGTCCATTTGTAAAGCAGCAACTTGGAGTTCTGTACACACCTTTACAAAACACTATTGCCTAGATTCTCACTTTAGGTCTGATTCTCAGGTAGGATAAGTGGTACTAAGACCTCTTTACTACTGTTCCTTCTCACATCCCACCACCATCTCTGGGTACTGCTTGGTAGTCTAGGCACAGCATGTGATGCTAAGCAGATTCGCAAGCATCAGAAGACCTGTATTACTTGTTATGTTAAAGGAATGGTTTGGTCAGAAATATTGTTGTCCCTATGGTACGGCCATGTGCTTTTAATCTTAATTCGATCGATCGTACAAACATTTCATATGCACCTTACCTGAGTTTTCGTCTCATGAACACAAGCAAAATCAGGCTGCAGGGCGCGGCCATCTTTTGATAATCTTATCACTTGCCGCATCGCCCTGGGTGACCTGCGTTTGTGGCACTAAATCATATCCCCCACCCCTGAGCCTGACATCACCAAATCATTTATATTCTCCGCCCCTCTCCGTGACGTTGCTGGGCAGCGTGGCCAAACGTGCCCAGTCGTCACCTACGCGACTAGACGCGGAACCTGGAAAACACACATCTCACAGTGCGGCGCGCCACAATTAGGAGTATGAAACTGTACTTTAAGTGGAAACAACAAGACTGTACAATTGGTAACGTACATTTATTTCACATTAAATGTTTCGATAACAATCTCTGTGTGACCGAATCAATTAAAATAGAACTTTTTTTCTTTGCCGGTACCGCGTACGGACAGATTGGACCTTGTCTGTCGTTTAATAAATCCGCAAATGTTTATCGTGAGTCACGCGCTGTTCCTTTATGGGTACACAGGGTGTTTTGTTTTGGGTAATAAATCCACAAATGTTTATCGTGAGCCATGCGCTGTTCCTTTTGGGTACACAGGGTGTTCGTTTTGGGTAATCGAAGCACTTCGGTCACACGGTGAGTTGCAAGGCTGGTGCTTCAACTTGGCACTAGACCACCGTAAAGGTTGTTATGTTGCTCCTAATTGCCGGTACCGCGTACGGACAGATTGGACCTTGTTGGTCATTCCAAAATACGGTCAAGTAGATCCAGCGATTGACATGTAGCTGCAGCTGGTGGTTGAAGAAGCCACCGTTGGGGTCTGGAATAGATGACAATCGCAGAATGGCACGATGTAACTGTTTGCAAAAGATAAAAATCGAAAAGTATCTCAGGAGCCGATCTTTATTACAATTATTCATTTCCTTTATTAGCGCAGAGGTGACGCAATGTGAACCGAGAGAATACAACATGGAATATCAAAGTACTCTGCTATTTGCTTCCGCAGATAGTGCGAATGAGAGTGTTGAGCTCTAAACGTAATGCGTAAACTGGGGCTATAATTCGAGGTGCAAAAACAATGTAATTTATAAGCATTGAGCCAGGGAGAAACGAGTGGTGGTCTACATGCGTCTCGATGCTGGCCTGCCCCTGTTGCCCGGTAGATAGAAGTACTAGCACTTCATGGCAACATGCCAAACAGAACGAACAAGTACAATGTCACCCATCAGTAACGGTCAGCTATTCTTATTTCGATTAGATCTGGTATGAAATCGTCTAAAGAAACTTACATTATGTTCGCAATTTCCATTCTCTTGGTGTAACGCAGACTGTGATGCAGAATCCTCCGTTCGTGTCAACGTTTTCTCATAAACTGAACTTCCATGTAAGTAGGTGCAGTTTCGGAATGGGCAACCTAATCATATCATACGTTATTACACCCCCCTTCAATTCAATCCCTTTCGGAATGGTCCCTGCCTCTCAAGGTCAAAAAACAATAGAACCTTATACTGTGCGAGGGACGCGTGGGGCCTCACAGCTCCCAAGCCGAAATTCAAAGCTGGTGAACGTACATTCTTACTTTGCAACATCCCGTGTCAACGCATCCATGATAAAAATGAGTTTTGAAACACAGGCTCAGGAAAATAGGGGGCCGCTCGTTGTTTGTGGCGCTGCTCAGCTGTAGGTGAAATTTGCTAATAAGGCCACCAGTGCTTAGTTCATGGCCTTCTACACCGCGGCATGTTTTCACAGTCGGTACTTCTTGCGTGCCTAGAATGTTTTGTGGCTTCTGTCTATTCCCTTTTGTAGGTCCAGAAGTTATTCAGCTTTTTGCAGAACTTTAATGCAAGTCAACTGCCAAAACCCAAATATTCTTACACACTGATACCCATTGTTCATTAACATGAAAAATGAAGGTCCCACAGTATCTCTACTAAACTGTGAAATGTGAAAGCAATCTTAATAATTGTAATATATTTTCAAGATAAAGGACTGAGAGGATAGATTTCAAAAGACAAAATGCATACTTTATTTATACAGATTATAGAAACATTTTTTTGCAAAAATAAAAACAGACGGTAATCATTTCAACCGGGATTTGAACGATTTAACAAGCTCTGCTTTGGGTGGACATGGTACACTGGCAATGTTTTGTGGCAATGTATGTGTGCTCTGTGCGCGATCCCATGAGTATGCATCTCGACGACATTAACCATGAGATCTTTCACAAAATCGAATTCCATTTGATCGTATACTGGCTTGACCACCGATTTTTTGCTGCTTTTTGTAAAGGCCATATTGTAGCGAAGCATCCCTAAGGTTCCTGCAGTCCTAGATTGTTCCCAGCCCACATTCTGGTTATGCGCTAATACCGCTAGTAAAGTCCTACATTTCATCCCCTGGATGCCAAAATGCAATCTTTTTGGCCTGTACTTTAGGCACATATTGTGGAACACCTCCAAATCTCCTGTGTGACAGAATTCTGTGAGTCCCTTCAGATCTCTTGATAGTTTTATCAAACACAATCTTCTCAAGGGCTTTGTGTGTAGGTGAAGATGGTATCAACCACTTCTTCTTCCGTGCCTGCTCTGGGGACAAAGGGCCATTTTCACATTGGTGGAAATGTTGGTTTTCTGTCCAGTGGTGCATCAGTGAGCGCCATTTTTCCAGTAGAATTTCCACAGACCCATCGCATGTTTTGGAGCTCCACCAAAGATGGTTGCTGAAAGACTTGGACCATTGCGAAATACTTTCAAAACCTTTTTTTTCCCCCCTGCAGCTGAGATTTTTTATTAATTGATTTGGCAACATGCCATACATCAAATTGATGTTTAATATTTGGATACTGCTCTCTTTGTCTTGGCTATTGAAACGTGTCTGTCCCTGGCTATGAGGTCGATTTGCATTCCCCTAGATTGTAGATCTTCCAGTGATTTTATAAAACCAAGTTTCTCTATGGCCACCAAGGATTTACATTGGGACACTTGCACCACCACCGTACTCACAATTTTCTTACTTTCCATGTCCTGAAGATGGTAGGTGCAGTACTTAGCAGAAAATCCAGGGCTGTCACTGTCCATCACCGGCTAGCCTGAACCGTTTGTCGAGGAATGTACTTTCAATAGCCAATTGTTCAATTTTCCAAGCTTCACTAATGGCAGGGAATAGATAATCACGTTGGTATTTGTAGTATTGCGTTTTAGAAATGAAATGTAGTCCCACAAACTGAAAGAAACCCGATAACTTCGTGAAACTAGAGCAACTGAAAAGTAAAGCTGCTGCACTTAGTAGATTGCCAGCTGGCAGTTTCCCCAGCATCGGTTGAGCGGACCATGAAAATGCTTTGTGAATTTTCACAGGTGGCATGTTTTTTCAGGTTACTGCCTTGTGTTAGACGAGTCACGCTCACCAATGGCTTTCCCCATACTTCCCCTCCCACTGAATGCACACAGTTCAGCATCTTTATAATCTCCATCAAGCTGCTGTTGAATACTATGTATTTGACCTCTTTTATTATACTGTCATCTGGCAACACTGTTTCGGACTGAACCGTTGTGGACATATCAACCAAACCGTACATACTATAGTCGATATCTTTGTCTGTTTCGTCGGTCAATAGTGTTGATGCTTCAGTTTCTGTCATTTCAACATCAGTTACTTGACGATGGATAGGAGAAAACATAAATGTGGACTGTTTTTTGTGGGGCATTTTTTTGGCGGGTGTCGATTGTGTCATGTGGTCATAGATTAATGTAAAACTATCTTCTATAAATTCAATTGCGTCTTTCTCCGGCGGAGCGGGCGCATTGTAGCAATGGTCCAAGAACACTTTGCTGGAATCGCCGGTCTTATTAAATTAAATGTCTGGCCATTGGATATAGGCATCTCGAGTGTGAACACGACACGCCTCAATGAATAGTTCCTCCATGGTGAAAACAGTTTGGCAAGCAGCATCTGTCATTTGTATCGCTGTCTGTTTATGCATAGTCCGTACTCGATTGGGCAACTACAGGACAGATAGGAAAAGGGATGTTCAGTCTAAATCCAACATACAGTGTTGTACAATTGACATAAAAAAAGCATACAATGAAGGCATAAGCACAAAACTTTTGCCAACAATAGAAAGTGTTTATAACTAATCTTATTTTTATTTCTTTTCTTTGAAACCTTCTTTGCTCTAACATCAGCAAACTGGCGGACCGACTCTGCACGTTCCTCCGGTTCAATATATGGATCTTGTATACATCCCTACAAAAAATAGTATCCATTTTAAAATAAGTCATTGGCATTACACATCTAATTATACCGACTTTCTTTTATTCAATTGTACTGTCAATGCGCATACTTCTGGCTCTGGAGCCACTGTATGGTCTGTTTCTGGAACAACCACAATCGATAATGTAATTGTATCGGACGGTGCAGCATCTATCTCCCTGAAACACAGTACTTGCATTAGTAAGGTCGAAAAGATTGGAAATGGGACAAAGACGACAAAGGTACATATCAACAGTAAAGTTTGTTTGTTTATTTATTTATATAGCGCTCTTGACCCTGGGGTATATATGCGCTTTGAACATCAGGTTACAGGTAAAAGACAATAGTACAGTATTGATAGGGCATAGATAATAGTATTCAAACAGTATACATAAAATTGGACATTCGGAGTGCATACATATGTGGTAGGACAGTTATTTGTTGGTTAACCAGGAAATGACCTTGGTTCTGAAGGGTTGGAAAGTGGGTGTGGATTTAATATCCAGTGGGATGGAATTCCAGAGTTGTGATGCCAAGGTTGGGAAGCTGGATCCTCCAGCTCTTTTGAGGGAGTATTTGGGAACTGTTAGTTGTAATGAGTTGGACGATCTGGTGGTTCTAGTGTTCTGTCTTAGTGTAAATTTGTTCGAGAGGTAGGGTGGGGCAAGATGATTGAGGGCTTTGTAAGTAAGGCATATGGTTTTCAAATCAATTTTCTGTTGGATGGACAACCATTTGCAGGCAGTTCTGGTGGCGGAGATGTGTTCCCTTCTAGGAATATTGAGGGCGGCACGGAGTGCGTTATTTTGTAAAACTTGCAATTTATTGATTACTGTTTTGTTGGCACCTACATAGAGGCTATTACAGTAATCCAGTTTAGATTGAATGAGTGCTCTGGCTAGGATGAGACAGTTGCTAGGGGAGATCAGTGGTCTGCAGGCCCTGATGAGTTTACCGGTGTAGGCAGTGGCTGAGGCGGTCATGTTGATTTGTTTAGTTAGGTTGATGTTCGTGTCTAGGTAGAAACCGAGGGTTTTTACGCTCTTGGCAATGGGTATGGTATTACCGTCAATAGTGAAGCTAGTGTAGCCGGGACAGAGTTTACTGATAGTGTTCGGTGAGCCGACAAGAAGCAATTCAGTCTTGTCATCATTCAGGCATAGGCCATGTGTGGCCATCCATGCCTGAATGATGGAAAAGACTTCATTGATCCATTTGGCGTCCTTGTTGTAGTTGCCTGATAAGGTGAGGAGTATCTGGGTGTCATCTGCGTAGTTAGTATAGGTGACACCCAGATTGTCCAGCTTGTCGAATAAGGGCTTAGTGAAAATATTGTAAAGGGTAGGTGAGACACAGGATCCTTGTGGGACACCACAGGTGATGGGGATGGGGTCAGCCGCTGCTAGGGGGGAGAAGACCCGCATGGTTCTGTTGTCCAGGAAAGATTGGATCCATGTGACTGCAGAGTGGGAGAAGTGTGCTGCCAGAGATAAATGGTTGCACAGGATTTTATGGTCGACCAGGTCAAAGGCAGCGGAGAGGTCAAGGAGTAGAAGGATGGCAGCCTTGTTTTTGTCTTTGAGTTCGTCTATCTGGCATTTGAGATCAACAAGGGCCGTTTCTGTCCCGTGTTGAGGTCGAAAGCCAGATTGGCGAGTTCCTAGTAGGTGATTGGCCTCAAGGTAGTCCTGGATTTGTAAATAAGCCACTCTATCCAAGATTTTTAGTAGGAATGGGACGGTGGTAATGGGTCTGTAATTCGTGGGGATGTCAGGGTTGAGAGTAGTTTTTTTTAGTAGCGGTAGGACCCAGGACTGTTTCAGATTGCTGGGGACCATGTTGTTGGCGAAGGACAGGTTTATTAATTTGGTGATAAATGGGGAGAGATCCCTAGCTGCATCTTTTATGATCTGTGCGGGGCAGCTGTCCCCCTTGCAATTCGATGGTTTAAGGGATGCTATAATTTTCTGAACCTCCAATATGGATACTTTTTTGAAGGTGAAGCCTGAATTAGTGGCAGTAGGTGGAGGGGGCGTGGGGAAGGAGGTGGGATCGAGAGTGAGTTGTTGTCGTTTGTTGTTGATTTTAGTTTGGAGCCCTGAGATTTTGTTAGCTAGGGCATTCTGGATCCCTGTGCACCAGGGTTTATCCTTCGTGCAAGAGTCAGTGGGGGTAATGGGGTTTTCTAATTCCTTTAGTATGTTAAAGAGCTCCTTAGTACTGGAGCTTGCCTGGGAGATCCTAGTGTTGAGAGATTCTTTCTTGGCCCGTATAATCTCATTTTTGTAGAGGGTGGAGATGTTGGTGAGATTGGTTCTGTTATTTATAGAAGGCACTAATTTCCAGAGTGCTTCAAGTTTGTTTTTTTGTTGACGCAGGGTTTTGAGCTCCGGGGTGAACCATGTGTTCAGGTGCGCTTTGGGTATTCCTTTGCGCAGTTTCAGTGGGGCAATGATGTCAATGGCTTTGGCCATGGACTCATTGTAGGCGTTGACCAGTTGGTTCAAGTCCGTTGTGGCGGGTAGTGCGTTTAAAGTAGGGATCACCAGAGGTATTAGGGCTTCCGCTGTGATATTGCTCTTTTTCCTAGTAGGGCAGGCAGGTGCCATGATAGGCCTTTTATGTGCTGAGTTGCTGGTAAGAATGTCAAACTGGAGGAGGTGGTGGTCAGTCCAGATAAGTTGTGTGGGATCTTTCGTAGTAATGTTGCAGTTAAGGGTAGTTATCCAGTCAAGGATTCTGCCTTTCGAGTGGGTAGGTTTTGAGCAAAGTTGTTGGAGGCCATGCTCCTCTAGTGCCATGGCCAGGGCAGTGGCTGGGGTGTCTAGGGGGTCGTTAAACCCAAGGTTAAAGTCTCCGAGTATAATCAATTGTGCTGATGGTTTGGAACTTTCAGCAACTAGTGAAGTGATGTCTTCCTCAAATGAGCCAGGAGGGCCCGGGGGTCGGTAAATTAAGTGCAGCGTAATAGTACTTTTAGGGGACGTTTGAAATTTGACTGTAATGTGTTCACAGGATTTGAGTGGGGGAGCAGAGGATAGTCTGATGTCAAGCGTGGACTTAAAGATGAAAGCTACGCCGCCACCTCGAGCGTTCGGTCTATCTGCTCTAAGGATGGTGTAGTTATCAGGTATGGCTAGGGTAAGAGATGGACCTGCAGCATCGTGCAGCCATGTTTCGGTTACCGCAAGGAAGTCCAGGTTGTTTGTTAGAATAATGTCAGCGACTTCTGAGGCATGGGCGATTAATGATCTGACATTTAGGAGAGCTCCTTTGAGACTGGGATGGATAGTGTTGATGGGTGTTACAGTGTGAGGGTTGATCTTATTGAGTGATTTGGTAGGGCCTTTGCTAGGTCTGTGGTGGGTTCTGGCGCCAAGTCTAGAATTCCGATCGGAGGGGATGAGGGTAGTGTTACGGGAGTTGGTTGGGTTAGCTAATGTAGAGGTGTTGTAGTCAATGGTAGGGCAAGATGCTCTCGTGTTGATGGGGTTCTGCTTATAGACAGCTAGGTGTGTGTTAGCTGCGACATGCGGAACGTGTGCATGTTTATGGGTGGGAAGGGCGGACTTGGTATCCGGGGGGAAGGCTGGTGTGGTGGGCAGGAATGGTGTAGGGCAGGTGATCGGGTGGTGTCTTGGGCAGGCGGGTCTGACTAAACCATTATTATAGGCTAGGTAACTGTTGCCAGTGCAGGGTATGTTACTTTGCATGACACAGAAAGGGAACATGATCGCAGTCAGGCAGAGTAGCATGCTGGGGCTAAGGTAATATACAGGGGAGTGGCGTGAAGGGGGCATAGGCGTTATAGGTAGGGCACAACACAATGCGAATGAGGTCAGGGCGACCATAGGGCACAGCACAATGCAAGTGGGGTCTAGGCGACCATAGGGCACAACACAGTGCAAGTGGGGTCTAGGCGACCATAGGGCACAACACAATGCGAATGATGTCTAGGCGACCATAGGGCACAGCACAGTGCAGGTGGGGTCTAGGCGACCATAGGGCACAACACAATGCAAGTGGGGTGTAGGCGACCATGGGGCACAACACAATGCAGGTGGGGTCTAGGCGACCAAGGGGCACGACACAATGCAAGTGGGGTCAGGGCGACCATAGGGCACAACACAATGCAAGTGGGGTCAGGGCGACCATAGGGCACAACACAATGCAAGTAAGGTCTAAGCGACCATAGGGCACAACACAATGCAAGTATGGTCTAAGCGACCATAGGGCACAACACAATGCAAGTGGGGTCTAGGCGACCATGGGGCACAACACAATGCAGGTGGGGTCTAGGCGACCAAGGGGCACATCGCAATGCAAGTGGGGTCTGGGCGACCATAGGGCACAACACAATGCAAGTGGGGTCTGGGCGACCATAGGGCACAACACAATGCAAGTGGGGTCTGGGCGACCATAGGGCACAACACAATGCAAGTGGGGTCTGGGCGACCATAGGGCACAACACAGTGGCAAAGAAACATTGTGCAATGCAATGATAGGTTGCGAAAATATGATCAGATTATCTCGTCCTATTGAGCTATGATGACCAATACCCCTGACACTGGATCTACTGCGAGGGGTGTTCGGATTGTAGTGGACGCTTCAGCATCTCCCTGAAACACAGTACTTTCATTAGTGAGGTAGAAAAGATTGGAAACGGAACATACAATTTGAAAAGACGACAAAGGTACTTATCAACAGTAAAGTGGTAAAGAATCATTGTGTAATGCAATCATACGTTGCAAAAATATGATCACATTATCTAAAATTCCGTACATAAAACCAGTCTGGAACAGAATAGCTAGGTAAGATTACCTGATACGCGCTCAATGTGGTTGATGACTCCATGCAAAACGTGGATGTTAAATCTTGTTCCTTCATATTCGGTGGATAGTTATGGAGTGGTAAAGGGAAAGTATTATTCGATTTAGAAATTCAAACATTACAAAATGGCATGTAAGGAGACTGAATACTAGAAAATTACACTTATCGAAACGCATAATATAGCATAGTTATCCGTCCCCATAAATCATTTTTCTATGTGGGTTCTACAAAACAAAGACTGATGTTTAGCAAAAAGTCATTATTTCAGCAGCTATTCAATCACATAAATATGGAAAGTATTATAAGTGGAATTTACACCGAAAATACAGGCGTAAAGCTAAATCCTGCAGCGCGACTCACCTGTTGCTCTCGGTTGATTCCTCTTTTTGTACAAGGATGTGTCGTACATATCCGGTGAGAAGTGCAGGCTGCAGATGCGGTATCGATTACCCCTCTTGGCCTCCAAGACTTGGTTGACTCTATTTTCAAGGTCTTCCAGTGGATATCCGCAACGTCTGACCCATTCTCTTATTCGATCAACAGTCTTGGGGAATACATGCATGGTAATGCCTTCGGATTTGTCATGGGTCTTCGAAGGGCAACCGAAAATAGAACATGCAGGCATTGTTGTAAATTCTGCAAAATAAAGGTCAACATTAGAAAATTATTTTGCATAAGCATGTGAGAAAGAATTAATTGGACCATACATTGTTCGATGCACACTTTCTTTTGGGCACCACAGCAAAACCAGTGTAGCGTGTGAGGCTGTATAATAGGTTAAATTTCACAAGCGATTCATTGATGTGTTGAAAATCAGAACATGTTACTCGTCCCTTGAATGTCCTATCATGCACGAAAATGAAACATGCTTATACTATAGGCACGGTCCACGAAGGATGCAAATACGATTCCAATTGACAATGATGAAAATTGATATACCGATAACATAACAAAAACTCAGGTCAATAGCAATGATACAAATTAACATAGCACTACAGAGTTAGATACTTCGGAATAGATATATAGATATACATTTACAAATGAAGGAGATATTTGATTAGGATACATGTCCTTACCTTGACCAACAAACAGTTGGATTCAGCAAGCAGAGCAATTAGTGGCAGGAGAACAGGGAGATGTTCACAGGTAGCACACTGACGAGTTCACTCGAAGCTGTCGCAGAGTAGCACGCTCACGAGTTGACTTGCAGTGCTCAAGGATGTTCTCATGGTGAATATCCAGTGGTTTATAAAGAATAACCAAAAGGGGTGTGTTTGTGAATGAATGACGTGTGTATGTCGTGGCATTATGTACATTGCAGGGGCGCGGCCTGCTTCAGGGGAGCCTGCCTGGAGACATGGGTTCTGAGGAGGCCATGTGAACAATGGCCCCTGGGCGTAAAATAGCTTTTGAAGTGTACATGTTTGGCACCTTGGCCCTTCGCGCCCCTGACAGCCCCCCATGGCAGCGTACATCCACTGGCGCGAACTGCCTTTGATAGTGGGGGGTGGGATGGATGGGCCGGGAGGCGTGCAGACAAGGCACCGGAACACTGCTGAATTGAGATCCACTTGTGTGGATTGCTGGGGCGCGGTCTGCTTCAGGGGAGCCTGCCTGGAGACACGGGGTCTGAGGCGGCAATGTGAACAATGGCCCCTGGGCGTAAGATAGCTTTTGAAGTGTACATGTTGTTTGGCACCTTGGCCCTTTCGCGCCCCTGACAGCCCCCCATGGCAGCACACATCCACTGGCGCAAACTCCCTTTGATAGTGGGGGGTGGGATGGATGGACCGGGAGGCGTGCAGACAAGGCACCGAAACACTGCTGAATTGAGACACACTTGATTCAATAAAAAAACAACCATAAATAAAAATTGTGTTTTATTTGGTTTCTTATTTTGATGGCACAAAAATACTACACATTGTAAAGTTCTAGTTGCAGCTTGGCGAGGGGAAAATCCCCTGTACTGACCACTGTCGCTGGGGAAAGTTTGTCTAATGGCGCCAACGACACAGGGGGGTATTACTCGTCAAACGCGGTGTCCAAGCCTCCCATGAAGCCACCATGTGTACGAATGATGGGCCACCAGCCGGTACCACCTATGAAAGAAAAAGATGCAATCTGTTTTTAAATGACCAAGATAAATGTAGTAAACCTTAGTTGTCAATGACAATTCGTGTATACAATGGCATTTTTGCCAGGACCAATGCTAACTAGACACTGCACAATATTGAACGACTTTTATGCGACTGTTACTAGAGAATTGCAAGACTAAACGGATATAACAATATCATCTTGAAGTTACGAGAATATAAGGGACAACTGTGAAATAGTAGTGGCCTAACTGATATCTCAACCAGACTACACTTACTCGTTGCTTGGATTACGAGGGCGAACTGTTGCGCAAAGTTCGTGCATAAGCACCACCAAAATCCTCAGCACGGACCATGTGAGACAGACTGCCGTGAAGTCTGGCAGCTTAGTAACGCATTGCGGCTGTGGATCGCCTTGCGATATGTAGGACAAGCATCCAGAGTTTTCTCGGCAGCAGCAGTTCTCCACCTCGGTTGGCATTAGCGCGCACTGATTGCAGGTACACCAGGTGGAAACACCGTGCATGCGACTAGGCCCAGGCTCTTCATCTGTTGAAACATCTGCCCAACTGTTGTGCAAATCCCCATAGTCTACAGAGCTTGCTCTTTCCAGTAATTCCTCCTCGGAATACTCAGGCTCGTAGGGCATTATTTGTTGCCATTGTGTGGTAAAGAAACGAAAATAAATTATAGCGATGGTACTGGTACCTGTTCACACGGGCTACAAGCAACGAAGGTAGTTGACCAGAGCACAGAAACGAGTCACAGAATACTCAAAGAAATACAGCGAGAGCAATGGAAAAGAAAATCTGCTGTTGTGTGGTGTGAAACGCTATGTTTATACTTGTCGAGGAAAGAGGCTTCATGCTGTTTCCATGGCGACACGTCAGTAGCTGAGGCGCAGAGAATGTTGGCACGAGACGTGCTTTGGCATTGTGAAATGGGCGGTACGCGTCTAGTCATGTCAGGATCGGGGGGATATGATTTAGTGCCGCAAACGCAGGTCACCCATGGCGATGCGGAAAGTGATAAGATTATCACAAAATGGCCGCGCCCTGCTGTATGATTTTGCTTGTGTTCAAGAGACGGAAACTCGGACAAGGTGCATAGGAAATGTACGATCGATAGAATTGTGGTTAAAAACACATGGCCGACCCATAGGGACAATAATATTTTCTGCCCGAACCATTCCTTTAATGTTATGTTAATGTTAAAGGATATTTGTACCGCGCACTATCACCACCGGAGTGGTTCCCTGGCGCTCTGGCGGCTCTGAAAGAGGGAGAGGGGGGGTGAGTTAGTGGGGAGAAGCTGGAAAAGTGCAAGAGAGCAGTGATTTGCTGTTGGCAGCCTCAGCCCGGTGGGTCCGTTGGCTGTGCTTGGGGTGTTTTACGGTCCGTAGTCGTCGTGTGCTGTTCAAGTCTATGTGCGGTTTGTTTTGTTGTTGCAGTGTAGTGAAGTTTGTGCGGATTGCTGCGTATCAGGGTTGTGGTTGTTTGATTAGAGTTTGAGCGGTGTATGCAAAGAGATGAGATTGTTAGTGGATTGGTTAGTTGGCCTTTCTGTCCTTGCAATTGTGTCTAGGTGTGACGCTTGCTATCACTTGTCCCCATTCTCCAACCCTACGTCGAAGATAGCTGAAGTTCGACGTCGGTGACACGAGACCGAGGAAGAACAGCCGTAGAGACTACATGACAGACTTTGCGCCTCAGAAGGCCTCTGGCCTCGGCCCTGTGCAAGTAGGGAGAGTGGGGGGGGTGGTCATACACACTTGTTTCCTACATTTACCCGCCTGCTGCCAATTAATGACATATGGAGAGTACTCCCTTTAAATTCTGCTCAAAGTGTAACCGTAAGTTTCCCTGGGTAGACAAACGCAATACGTTTAACTTGTGTCTCCCACGGGACCATCCCGAGGCTAATTGTAGAGCTTGTAAGCTTTTCAAGGCCAAGACACTCAAGGACCGCTCGACGAAGCGCTGGGCCCACTACGCCAGGCAGCTAGATGCCATGGACGCAGTGGGTTCCTTCAGCGATGGCAGCGACGCTGCCTTATCGGACGGCGAGGGCACAGGGATGTCGTCGGGCACCCACGTGCAAGCCCCCAACCTCAGAGGACTGACCGGCGGTTCAGTTATGGGGACAACACCCGGCAGCAAGAGCGCAACACACACCTTTTCCACCAAGCACACTACAGCTGAGATTCGACACGTATGTCGAGCGATCAGCAAAAGAAGGCATCAAGATGTCGGTCTGCCGAATCGGTGTCCTCTGGGCGTTCCAGGTCAGTCGCCTCACGACACACAGCAACTGTCCACGGTTGCTAAGGGTGCCACATTACCAAAAGTCATTGAGGCCTGGTCGTCAGAAGACGAATCCGACCTCTTCCCCCAAGTAGCACGTTCAAAGTCTACTTCTGTAGCACGTTCGACGTCTGCTTCCGAGATTAAACGCCCCTCTTCCAAGACTCCTGAATCTCTTCACACCACCTCTGAATCTCGACGCCAAGCCTCGCAACATTCAGAAAACCCTAAAGGTTCAGGTAAGCATTCCTCCAGTCATTGGAAAGGGGAAAAACAACATAAGAGAACCTGAGGACACCAGGTTCAGAAGGAAAAACACAAAGGAAAGTCCAAGGTCCCTTACCCTGTCGCCAAGGGAAAGCCTGTTCCTCCCACTCCTCAGAATATAGACATGGATTGGGAACCACAACAGGAGAGGGTTATCCCCAGTTCCAAGCAATGGAACTCAGAGGATATTGATAGAGTAATGAGGAGGATGTCCTTTTTTTGTAGATTTCTATGAAAAAGACCAAATTACTTTCATAGCTATCATAGTACTCCAGCTACCTCTGCCCCTTCGGGATCCAAAGACCCTCAACCTCCTACTAAGAGGCTCAGTTCTGAGACTCCAGTTCATGGTTTGATTTCAGACCCTTCTATAATTGAGCCTTACCAGCCATATGGTGAGGAGTCAGAAGTACAAATTCTGGAAGACCAGGCAGGGGTCGATTACTATGGGGACGATGAGGACCAGGAAGACGAGGCGGAGGCCTATAGTCTCGACTCCCCTATTCCCAAAGAACTCCCTCTGAATGACTCACCGGTTGATAATCAACCTTTACTTAATGAGGTATTAGCTAAAGCTGCAGCCCATTTTCAAATAAACACACGGGGTGTCCAAGAAGAGAGATTTTGCAGAAGAAATTCTAGGGGACAGGAAATCCATTGCCCAAACTATCACATTTTAAAATCAATCCAGCGCAGAATAGATCCTTCTCTGGTAACCCCTAATCTTACTCGGGCGGTTAATCCACGAGTAGAAAAATTTAGGGCCGCTCCCTCCGATCCATTATACATAAGGGGTCAGTTAAAACCTGTCTCATTGGTGGTTACAACCACCAGAAAAAGGGCAGGAACACCACTAGCTTCTTCTGAAGCACCCCCGGACAAAGAGAGCAAAAGAATATATGCTCTGGGGGGGGGAGGTGGCATCCACGTCAGCATACCAAGCACTCATTGCCAACACCACCACTCTGTTAGCAAGCTACAACTGCCACCAATGGTAACGGGTAGCTGCCCTGATTGCCTCTGCACCCGAACCTCTAAAGAGCCAGTTGGCCCAAATTGCATCAGACGGAAGATCAGTGTCTGGATGCATTCTTAAGGCAAACTTCGATGCAGCAGATAATGCAGGGAGACTAATAGCAGAATGCACAGTTATTAAACTCCATGCTTGGCTAAGATAATCAGGCTTTAAGCCCGAGACCCAAGCCACCCTCCTAGACATACCGGTAGAACCGAACGTCCTATTTGGGAAAGCAGTGGAGGAAGCACTGAAGACGGCGAAGGATGAATACGAAACCTTAAAGTCCCTCGGCCAACTGACAAATAAGCCCTCAGGTCAAAGGGGAAATAACAATAATTTTCGCCACTTTTCGGCCAAAACTCCCAAAGAGGGTCCAATTACTATCAAAGTCAAGGAACCTCATGGGGCAGCAATCAACAGGCTACCCAAAGTTTCACTAGAGGTCAAAAAAGGGGCCGTAGTAGGGGGAGAGGCAGCCCAGGTAGAGGCACTAAGCCACCCAATAAACAGCAGTGACGTTCCGCTCTGGGTCCCTTCCCATGCATCCCCAGTAGGGGGGGCGCATTTCCATCTTCACCCACGCATGGGAAGGGATCACTTCGGACAGGTGGGTGCTGTCCTGTGTCCACAGGATACAGTATAGAGCTACTAGAACGCCCCTGCAACCATCCTCCAAGACAGAAGATACACTCCTTGGAGCACCAAATAATCTTGTAAAGGATGCAATAACGCAATAGGACTAGTCCCGGGCAACCAGGTAAACAAGCGTATTTATTCAACCTACTTCCTTGTGCCAAAAAAAAAATCTAACGATGCGCCCAGTATTAGGCTTGCGCCCTGCAAACAAGTATGTCAAGCCACAAAAATTCTGCATGACTACACTCCAGGAAGTAATCCCCCTACTAAAAAGAGGGGATTACATGGCAACATAGGATATGAAAGATGCCTATTTTCATTCCCAGCGCACAGAAGATTCTTGCGCTTCAAGGTGGACAGCCAGCATCACCAGTTCAAGATGCTGCCCTTCGGAATAGCCTCGGCCCCCAGGGTATTCACCAAGGTACTGGCGGTGGTGGCGGCGCACCTACGCAGGGAGGCAATCTCGGTGTATCCTTACCTGGACGACTGGCTCATCACAGGGGAAACCCCCGTAATTTGCAGGTCCAACATTCAAAGAACAATCAACCTCTTCCAATTGGGCTTCTCAATCAACGAGAAAAAATCAAGCCTGGTGCCAAGCACCTCAAAACAGTTCCCAGGAGCTGTCCTAGACACAAGAGGGGTTGGCCTTTCCATCAGAGGAAAGAATTCGAAATCTGTTGCTGCAAATTCCTCAATCAGTACAAGCCGCCGTCACAAAGGACACATCCCTGGCAGGGTGGGGAGCTCACCACCTTCACCATACAGCTCAGGGTCTCTGGTCTCACACAGTGGCTCAGAATCACATCAATCTGCTAGAACTTCTCCCAGTCTTCAGAGCGCTTTGGGCATTCGAACCCCTCCTATCCAACCTGTCAGTGCAGATCCTAACAGGCAGCACAACAGCAATGTTTTACTTTAACAAGGGGTCATTTGTTCGCCAAATCTGTCCAAGCTTGCCCAGAAAATTTGGAAATCGGCACTCAGACGGAACATTTACCTGTCATCCCAACATGTACCAGGGGATCTCAATTCACTAGCGGACGCTCTGAGCAGAGATCCCCTGCCAGAGAAACACGAATGGCGACTACACGAAGTCGTTGTAGAAGAGCTCTTCTCTCAGTGGGGTTTCCCCACTAAAGACCTATTCGCCACAGGCAAACACGGACAGTGCCCAGACTTCGCATCCTGGTTTCCCCAACCAGGCTCAAGGGGAACGCTATATGGATGAATTGGTCAGGGATGTTTGGCTATGCTTTTCCACCAACGCCTCTAATGAGGAAGGTGGTCAACACGATACACAGGGAATCGATGACGATCATCCTAGTTGCTCCTATGTGGGCGAGACAACCATGGTTTCCTCACCTACGCAAACTGGCGGTGTACGACCCCATCAAGCTCTCCTGCTGGTACAATCTACTCACAGCACAAAGGACAAACAGTGCATCCTCAACCCAACTCGATGAACTTGGTAGCATAGCTTCTGAAGTCGTAGAGTTTGGCCATCTCAATTTACCCCAGAGATGCATGGACATCTTAAGAGTCTAGAAAACCGAACACAAGGCACTGTTACTTTGATAAGTGGAAAAGATTTATTTGGTGCCAGAATAAACAAATCAACCCAATTGATTGTACTCCTTCCAATATTGTCACCTATATGCTCCACCTACTGGATGCAGGGTTAGTATTTAATTCACTCAAGGTACACCTGGCGGCGCTTGCTAACCTCATGGGACCTCCCTTCGAACCCATGCATAAAGCTAGTCTCAAACACCCGACTTAGAAAACAGCCTTCTTAGTAGCCATTACTCACCGTAATCTTATTTCTGATGCTTGTATCTGCTTAGATTCACATGCGCCCGCCCTTCCTACCCTCTGAGAGAAGGTGCAGGGATGCTTGTAGTCTTATCTATCTTATCTGCTTGGAGACTCTGTACTCGCGCTACTCCTCATGCTACCTCATGTCAGAAAAAAATATGCGGTGGAAAAGGCAGCCATCGGACGAATTCAAGATTCGACTTGGCCTTTCGGCCTTGGAAGTCTGCACTGGGACTAGGCCCTTTCTCGCCTGGCTGCCTTTCCCAAACATGAATAGCACACCTTTTTAAATTCTGCCCCATGTGCAATAAAAAATTCCCATAGATAGACCAACACTGAGTGTGCAACTTGTGTCTGAACCGCGACCACGAGGGGTATTGTCGAGCTTGCAAGCTCTTCTAAACTAAGACTCCAAAGACCGAAGAACCAATCGCTGGGCCTATCACGTAATGCAGGCCGAGGCCGCCATTGACGTGGAGGGAGCTTCCAGTGATGGCAGCGTCGCTGTCTTTTCAGACGGCAAGGGCAACAGTGAACAGTCAGGTTTCCAAGTGCAGGCCCCCGATCCCAAGAGACAGGCCGGCGGCTCTGTTAAAGGGACGACACCCCGCGGCAAAAGCACATCCACTACGCCCACCACTAAACACACATCCCGGGGCGATGAGTTGACGTCGACCAAATGCCCAATTATGGCGTCATGGGGGAGGTCTAGAGAATCTCTGTGCTCTGAGCACTCGAGGTCCCAATCCCCATGACAGGCCACGGAAATCAAAAGACGCTGTCTCTAAAACATCGACTGAATGGCGTACGTTGGCAGACGTGGCAGAGGTCCATCCCATTATTGAAAGTCGACATCATGCGTCGATATCAGCTGTAGGGTTGAAAGACTGGCTTATTACACCTAGTCAAAAAACATGTCCCCTGAGAGCCTGATAAAGGCTACTCACTCCAAGAAATACTCCTCCAAGAGTTATCATCATAAAGATAAGTCTCATAAGGACAAATCTACACTTACTAGGGAAACTCTATGCCCTACAAGAGGGTTATATATGGCTGAAGCCTCACGGAAAAATGGCCCATCCACACCCCAGGGCCAACCTACACCCTTAAGACAAGCCCCTACCCCTCAGTACCCTGGTGTCATTCCCAGTTCAGCCCTATGGACTGCAGCAGACATAGACAGGGTCATTAGAAGAATGACCTTTGCAGCCAATTTCTTTGGGGGAAAAAAAACCCTCAGGATTACCAAAACGTTCAGGTTACACCTCCTACTGAGGCTTCAAGCTTCCAGCGTCTGGCTTCTGACTCACAGCCCTCAGCAAAAAGAGCTTGTCCTGAGTCACTACCACTCTAACCAGTACTAGGTGATCTGTATGACGTCCATGCAGACACCGAAGGTGATAATGAGGACTATCAGCAATCTGATCATCATGATGATGATGAGGCAGAAGTGTATACCCTGGCCTCTTCTTTTCAGCAGGACTCGTCAGTGGCTGATTCGCCAGTGGGTAATCATCCTCTCCATAATGACATGTTAATCAAGGCGACTGAACACTTCGGTATCCAGAGACAAGCAACCCAGCTAGACAAAGACTTTGTGGCGGACATTTTGGGAGACGAGAGGGCTGCCACTCAATTCATCTCAATTGTACAGTCTGTCCAAAGAAGGAATCAACCTTCCTTGGAGACACTTAACCAGACATGGGCAGTAAATCCGCAGATAAACATCTTTTCCGCCCAGCGCCCTCTGACCCGCTCTATATCATCGGCTAGCTTAAGCCGAATTTGCTTGTGGTTACAACTACCCGTAAAAAGACAGGGACACCACTATCGTCTTCTGAGGTTCCCCCAGACAAGGAGAGCAAAATACCATAGGAAGGAAGGTAGCGACTTCGGAGCTTTTCAAACTAGAATCGCCAACAATTCTACACTTTTGGCAAGTTATATTTCCATAAATGGGATGAAATAACTACCTTAGTAGCTTCTGCTCCCGAACCTTTAAAGAGCTCTAGTGGCAGCTGACTGCAAAGCTACTTCCAGCTGCATTCTCAAAAATAACCTCGACCCCCGCTGATGATGCTGGCTGAATTATCGCTGAAGGAACCATAATCATGCGCCCCGCTTGGCTACGCAAGTGACTCGGGCTACGTTACTTAACATGTCAGTGGAACCGAAAGTCCTATTGGGCAAAGCGGTATAGGAAGCCCTAAAGTCTGCAAAAGAGGAGCTAGACACCCTCAAGTCTCTGGAGCAACTGACAAACCACCTGGCCAGAGAGGCGGACACCATTTTCACCGTTTTCGTGGCCAAAATTCCCAGAAGCTCCCGTTACAGACGAGGTCAAAATTCTTCCTGGAATAACAACCAAGGTCAAGCGTCACAGGGTTACCAAAGAGGCCAGCGCCGATCACGTGGCCAGGGGAGATGCTCCACATCCGGAGGTGGAGGAACACCGCCCAAACAATGACAGCCCGCTACAGGTCCCCTCTCATGCCGCCCCAGTAGGGGGACGTATTTCACACTTCATCTATGCATGGGAGGGAATAACCATGGCCAAGAGGGTGCTATTGACAGTAGCTGGAGGTTATTGTGTGGAGCTCGTGCAAAGACGATCAAACCATCCCCACGCCAGAGCAAGTCAAAGGAAGAACAGCTCATCGTGCTCGATGAGGTCAAGGCGCTGCTTCTCACGAATGCCATAGAGATTGTGCCGTCCAACGAGGTAAACAAGGGTATTTTTTCAACCTACATCCTTGTGCTAAAAAAGAACCATCTATGCACCCAGTGTTAGACTTACGCCCTGCAAACACTTGTAAAGCCACAATAATTCTGCATGACAACGCTACAAGAAGTTCTCCCCCTGCTATAGTGTGTGGGGGGGGGGTTACATGTCAACACTGGATATGAAACTTGCCTATTTTCATATTTCACTGTTCCCAGTGCTCAGAAAACTCTTGCTTTTCAAGATAGCAAACCAACACTACCAATTCAGTGTGCTACCATTCGGACTAGTGTCTGCTACAAGGGTATTCACCAAGGTACTGGCAGAGGTGGCAGCGCACCTGCGCAGGGAGGCAATCCCAGTGTACCCCTACCTGGACGACTGGCTTATCACAGGGAAATCGCCCCATCTTTGCAAACACAACACGCAAATAACCATAAACCTTCTCTTCCAATCGGGCTTTTCAATAAATGAAAAAAAGTCAAGTCTTGTACCAAACACAAATCTGTTCCTAGGAGCTGTCTTACATACAAAAGCAGTCTTGGCCTTTCCAATCATGGAAAGAATTCAAAACATGCTTCAACAAATTCCTCAGTATCAAGCCGGTCGCCAGATAGGCGTACGCAAAGCAATACGTTTACTAGGCATGATGTCGTGCACATACCTGGTCCTACACTTCAAAGAAGGTAGCAGGCGCATGAGTTTGCAGCACACGCTTTTTGCTCACTGTACCTTTCACAGATGGGAAATATCCATTTGCATATCAGTCTTTGTCCTGCCCACATGGGCAGTCCAGCACCGAAATGCTATGGCAATTCCTCTCTGAACGTACCACAAGCAACCCCATACACGTGTTTCAGCCTTGTTGGGCCTCATCAGTGAGGTGAAGCTTTGCGCCTCTGAGCACAGTGAGCAGGGAGTCCACGTCTAGTTGCCCCCAGGTAACTCGGGCTGACCAACCCCAAGTTCCTTGCAAACATTTCAAAGAAGGTAGCAGGCGCTCCTCTCCAGAAAGAACATGGCATGATAACCTGTTCTGAGATGAGTTTGCAGCACACGCTTTTTGCTCACTGTACCTTTCACAGATGGGAAATATCCATTTGCATATCAGTCTTTGTCCCGCCCACACGCATGTCTGCCCAAGCGCCCTATGCAGGAGTGGTTGGCGAAAGTGGTCTCAGGCAAGTGGTCAGTGGGAAGATCTAGTGGTTGTTTCGCCAACACTAATTCAAATCCTACGCTGGTGGACAAAGGAAAACCTGTTAAAGGGAAAACCCTTCCACGATCCAGAAGAGTTTGAAGCGCAACTGACAAACCAGTCGGTTCAAATTCTAACGGACACCCCCACTGCATTGTTCTATGTGAACAAACGGGGAAGCACACCCTCTCCAAGTCTGTCCAAACTGGCACAGAAAATATGGAGATGGCCACTCAGACGGGGGATGTCCCTATCCTCCCAACATGTTCCAGAGATATTCAACACTCTAGCAGACTCTGAGATTCCCTACAAGAGGAACACGAGTGGCAACTAGACTCAAGTGTCGTAGACCACATCTTCTCTCAGTGGTGTTAACCCACGATAGACTTGTTCGCTACAGGAGAAAACGAGCCATGCCCAGACTTCATGTCCAGGTTCCCCCAACCAGGCTCCAAGGGGAACACCCTATGGATGAACTGGTTGGGTAAATGTGCTTACTTTTCTCCCCGACTCCCTTCATGAGCAGGGTAGTAAACAAAATTCACAGAGAACAGATGACACTCATCCTAGTTGCTCCCATGTGGGCATCACAGCCATGGTAGCTACATCTGCACAAACTGGCGATGTGCGATCCAATCAAACCCCTGCGTCAGATGAACCTATTGATTCAACACGAGGGAATAACGGTATACCCTCAACCGCACTCAATGAACCTGGCAGCTTGGCTCCTGAATTCGGAGTTTGGTCACTTTAATTTGCCATAACCGTGTATGGATATCCTCAAGGAGGCTAGTAAACAAAACACCAGCCACTGTTATTTCAACCAGTGGAGAAGATTTGTAATCTGGTGCCAGTCTAAAAAAACATAGAATGTACTCCATCCCACATTATAAATTATGTGCTCCACTTGTTAGACTCAGGGTTAGTATTCAACGCCATAAAGGTCCACCTGGCGGCTCTATCGGCATACACCACCTCTCAAAATAAGGTATCGTGGTGGTGAATTCCAGTCGTTCAGACATTTATGGAGGAGGTAAAGAGACTCCACCCTCCAATTTCTAACCCACCGCTAGGCAGGGATCTCAATGTTTTACTTGCTAAGCTCATGGGGGCCCCCATTTGAGCCTATGCATGAGTCTAGTCTTAAACACCTGAAATACAAGATTGCTTTTTTAGTGGCTATTACTTCCATAACAATAGTTAGTGAATTGCAAGCATTGTCACTGCAGGGCCCTTTCTCTATCATTCATAAAGACAAATTGGTTGTACCTACTCATCCGAGGTTCTCTCCTAAATCCATTTCCAAATTCCACGTGAACCAATCCATTGAGCTACCGGCCTTCTTTTAGAATCCAACTAGCTCAGCTGAGGTAAAACTCCACACATTGGATGTGAGGAGGGTGGTCCTTTACTACGTAAACAAGACCAGACTGCTAAGGAAAACAGACCAGCTGTTTGTCTCCCTAGCACCAGGCAGGGAGGGAGACCGCATTTCCAAGAATGCAATCTCCAGATGGATAGTCGGATGCATACAACTGTGCTATTCATTATCAAACAAAACACTGATTTTCACACCAAGAGCTCACTCCACAAGGAGCACAGGTGCTACTTCGCCTTTATCGCAAATGTCCCCTTATACAGCATTTGCAAAGCAGCTACATGGAGCTCAGTGCACACTTTACTCAGCACTACTGCATTGACAACCATTCCAAAGCAGATACACAGATGGGACAAGCGGTTCTGAAACAACTGTTGGCCGCCATTTCTTCTCCCAACCCACCACCTTCTCCTAACACTGCTTGCTAATCTATGCGTACCATGTGATCTAAGCAGATTCCACAAACCTCAAAAGGGATACATTACTCACCGTAATCATATTTCTGATTCTTGTATCTGCTTACATTAACATGCGCCCACCCTTCCTCCCCTGAGAGGAGGGGCATAGATGTTTTATGAGCTTTTCTGATATTTATTTGCTTGGATACACCTGTACTCACGATACACTCCATGCTACCTCATGTCAGAAACAAAACAATCTGAGAGACCTTGACATGTGAAGGACCATGGGTACAGTGGACATCACCCTAGGGATCGCATTACTGGCAAGACCTGTTGACGTCCCTTTTTGAGTTTAGAAAATAACTTTAATACTCTGCAGCTTCCACTAGATGTTGGCCTATGCTTAGCATGTGAATCTAAGCAGATACAGGCATCAGAAATACGATTATGGTGAGTAATGTATCCCATATAATTTCTGAGGCTTGTGGAATCTGCTTAGATCACATGCTATGCATAAGCCGACATCTAGTGGAAGCTGTTGAGTATTAGTTTTCGAAACTCGAAAAGGGACGTAGACGGGGCGTGCCAGTAATACAATCCCTAGTTTGACATCTACTGTACCCATGGTGCTTCACGCATCAAGGTCCCTCAGATAGTTTATTTCCGCCATCATTGTCGGCCGCTTATAGCAGAGTTCCTTCTGGCTAGCACCTTTACTTAAAAAAAATGAAATCTAGTATATTCTTTCTGTCCTTTGTTAGCCGTTCTCCCGCAAGATCTTCAGCAACTGCATCGAGGACGAACTACTTAGTCAACGACTACACCAACTCGTCTCGACAAACCTTTCATACGGCCTCATCAGGCCTCAGCCCTCACAGTAGGGAGAGTGGGGGGGTGGTTTAATTCTTTAGTCTCTCTAAAAAATTGCATATTCCCTTTTCTACCCACTTATTTCAGCAGGCTGCCTTCCCCATACACAATGGAAAATACACCTTTTAAGTTTTGCCCATCCTGTAACCATTAATTCTTTTGTAAAGACTTGCACCGGGTGTGCATTCTTCGTCTCCCAAGGGCTCATAACGAAGGGCAGTGCAAATCGTGCAAGCTGTTCAAGCCCAAAACATTTAAGGACCGCAAAACAAAGTGCTGGGCCCACCACGCCATGCAGACCGAGGCCGCCATGGGCATTGAGGGAGCTTCCAGTGACGGCAGCATTGTGGTCTACAGTGTCACTGAGGGCGAACGGGATCTGTCGGATGCCCCTGTGCAAGCCCCACGGCCCTAACAGGCAAGCCGACTGTTCTGCTACGGGGACGACACCGGGCGGCACTAGCACGACTAAAGCACACCACACAAAACGCACCTCCCACGGCTGAAAGTCGACCTCAAAGCTGACCTGAAAGCCACATACAGTGTCAAGGGGGAGGTCCGACAGTTCCCTGTCCTCTGGGCCATTGCGGTCGTCTCACGACAGGCCCCTGAAACCAACAGGCAAGTCACTTTCTGACGCTGTCAAAAATCTCAGAAGTCTTCACACGCTGACGAAGGAAGTGTCTAAGACCCCTGCGAAAACCACACGTAGATCGAAAATGAGGGAGCTCATTAAGAAACATGTCCCAGACACACTATTGAAGAGTTGGATATCGAAGAACCATAAGTCTTCAAAAACACAGGAAAAGGGCTCTAGTTTAGGGACTGTGACCCAGACGCAGGGCACCATTTCGGGGAATATGCACCATAATAAAACCCCTGCACCAGAACCAATCCCAGCCCAAAGTAATCCCAAGTTCATCTCAATGGTCAGCAGAGATGATTGATAGTCATGAGATGGATGTCTTCCCTAGCTAATTTCTTTGATGACCACCCTTGGTATACTTTCAGGGTGTGCCACACAGCGGGCCAGCTACAACTCAAAGCGGGTCTGCACTTTCCCAGCCACCCACCAAAGAGCCCGCTCAGAATCCACACAAGCCCACACCTTGCAGTAGGACTTGGAACAGCTTGCTTATTGTAACTCCATGCAAGTCTTCCAGGACACTGGAACTTGCACTGCCCCGGAAGACCAAGGGGACATGGGTGGTGACCAATTTTACGAGGATGTCTACGTATACAGTCACCAGATCGCTCAGATTCACCAGTCGATAATCGAATACAGTACAATGACCTGCTCCTAAAAGCGGCAGAACATTTTAAAATACACAGGAAACACTGGTGGACAAGGACTTTGAGGACATACTGGGAGATAGTCTGCTACCCAATTCCTTCCCCCTACTTCAATCAATACAAAGGCAAATCCAACCCTCTCCAGTTACTCCAAATTTAACACAGGCAGTTAACCCGTGCATTGAGAGAGTTTTCCGGCCAGCTCCCTCAGACCCCCTTTACATCAGGGGACAGTTACAACCAGACACCTTAGTGGTTACAATCACTAGAAAGAGAGCGGGAACATCTCTAGTCTCTTCCGAAGCACCTCCAAATAAGAAGATTAAAAAGATTTATGCTTTTGGAGGAAAGGTAGCCTTTTCAGCAGCTTACCAAGCTAGAATCGCTAGCAATACCACTTTATTAGCTATCTACAACGGTCACAAGTGAGATGAGATGGCCGAGCAAATGGCTTCAGTCCAAGAGCCCTTAAACCACTGTCACTTTCCATTGCAGAAGGTAAACAAATTGTAACTCCAAGAACAACTTGGATGCAGCAGACAATGCAGGGAGAATAGCAGCAGAGGGCACGTCGATCAAACACCACGCGTGGCTACGCCAGTCTGGGTTCAAGCTTGAGACTCAGGTTACCCTTCTTAATATTCCCATAGAGCCAAACCTGTTCGGCAAAGCTGTGGAAGACCCTCTAAAGCACGGGTGCAGACCTTGTGGGCCAGTTGCGGCCTGCTGCGCTCTTTTGTCTGGCCCGCCAGGAGCAAAGACTTTCCTAATGGAGGGCAGCCCGCAAGCAGCATTGGCCGCCCTCCATTAGGAAAAGTCTTTGTAACTTCTCCGGGGTGGACAAAACACTGACCCTCATTGGCTCAGTGCACACACACACCACGTAGCTCCGACGAGTCACGTAGTGTGTGTGCACTGCACCAATGGAGGGCCAGCACTACGGCTGGCGTGGTCAGTAAGGCTTGATGCCGGAAGTCATTTTAGCCTTGCCACGCCAGCCGTAGTAACAGAGACATTGCCAGCGTTGCAGCACGTCTGCCGTAAGTACCTATTTGGAAGGGACGCAGAGGATCTGTCCTGCCTGTTTCTGTGTGTGTTTTGAGATGCGGGGTGGGGGAGATGTTGGGTCTGTCTCCCTGCATGTATGTCTGTGTGTATGTTGAGATGCGGGGTCAGGGGGGGATATGCAAGGTCTGCCTGTATGTTTGTTTTTGTGTGTATGGGCAGTGTATGCTGAGATGCGGCTTGGGGGATTCAGGTCTGTATGGGTGCATGGTGTATGCTTGTTAGTCTGTATGCTGAGATGGGGGTGGGGGTTCGGGTCTGTATGTGTGAGGCCCACACCTGTCACAGTGATGTTGCTGGGAGAACACCAGCATACCCATACCTGCCATAGTGATGATCATGGGAGAGCATAAGGGTGCCCATGTCTGCATTATTGATGTTCCGGAGAGAACAGCAGTGTGTCCAGGTCTGCTCTAGTGGTGCTCATAGGAGAGCACCAGGGTGCCAATCCCTGCCATAGTGACGTTCATGAGAGATCACTGTGGTCCCCTTGACTTCCATAGTGGTGATAATGGAGAGCACCAGTGTGTCCAGGCCTGCCATAGTGATGCATGCCTGCTTTAGTGATGCTCATGTGAGTGCACCATTGTGCCCATACCTGCTATGATGATGATCATGGGAGAGCGTCAGGGTGCCCATACCTACCATAGTGATGTTCACGGCTGCGATGTTTCTCACTGATCAAGTATGTCTGGTTCACTGTTCATCTCCCAAATACTAGTGGGTCATTGCTCACTTAGAGCTGTGCCAGTTGCTGTGCAACATGGCAGAGCCTGTGCCTTCAAAAACCAGCATAACTTGTGAAATGTTTGAGCGCAGTCTTCTCATCCTGTATGATTTGCGTATTTATTCTAGTGCCATTCTAGTGCCACATGTCCTTTGCAAAGAAAGAAATGATAAAAGTGGAATGGAAAATGTGTACTACAAAATGTAAGTTTAAAATACAAATAAAGACTGGTATATCTCAAAAGGTGTTCCTTTTCCATGTTTCTAATAAAAATTGGGGGTTGAAAAGGCCCCCCGCCCCTCCCACATTTATTTTTCGGCCCAATATAGGCAGCATGTAAGGTACATTCGGCCCTCTGCCAAAATCAGTTGTGCACCTCTGCTCTAAAGAGTGCGAAAGAAGAATACGATATTAGTGCAACTCGCCAATAAACCATCTGGACAAAGAGGGGGCAACAATTTTCACCGTTTTTGAGAGCAAAACTCTCAGCGTACATCAGGGTACAATCCAGGTCAAAGCTCGTCTTGGGGCGCTTCACAGGGCCAGTCCTTGCAACAAGGGTTTCAAAGAAGCCTTGCAGCATGGTAACACCCCCCCCCCCCCCCAACAATGGCCACCCGCTACAGGTTCCCTCCCATGCCACTCCAGTAGGTGGCCGCATTTCATACTTTACCCACGTGTGGGAATCACCTCGGACAAGTGGGTACTTTCAACCGTGGCAGGCGGTTATTGTATAGAACTGTTACAGCAATGCACCAAGGCAAAGGAACGGCTCCAATGAAGAACAGCGTTTCCCGCTGGAAGAAAACAGCGCTGCTCTTAAAGGACGCCGTAGAAGTCGTCCCGGCAAACCAGGTAAACAAGGGTATTTATTAAATGTACTTCCTTGTGCCACAAAAAGACCCCACGCTGCGCCCTGTCTTCGATCTGCGACCTGCAAACACCTATGGCAAGCCACGGAAAATCCACATGACAACGCTACAGGAAGTAATCCCACTGCTAAAGCGGGGGGGCGACATGGCAGCCTTGGATATGAAAGATGCATACTTTCCTATTTCAATGTTCCCAGGGCACAGAAGATTTTTGCATTTCAAAATAGCGAACCAGCACTACCTATTCAAGGTGCTGGCCTTTGGCATAGCATCCGCTCCAAGGGTATTCACCATGGTACTGGAAGTGGTGGTGCATCTACGCAGGGAGTCAATCCCGGTGTACCTTTACCTGGATGACTGGCTGATCACAGCGAAGAATCCCCAAATTTGCAAGTAAAATACCCAAATAACGATCAATTTACTCTTCCAATTGGGTTTCTCGATCAATGCGAAAGTCAAGCCTTGTACCAAACACCACCAAAGAGTTCCTAGGAGCTGTCATAAAAACAGAAGAGGGTGTAGTCTTTCCATCGAACGAAAGAGTACAAACATTCGAATGGATTGTTTCCTCCCATGTATTCCTTATCTGAGCTATTCCCATATCCATTGTATCCAGATACAATGCGGCATGCATTGATTACAGTCCTGGGAAAGGACAGATCTTCTACTAGATGCGAAAATTACAGGCCGAGTAGCCTGATAAATAGTGACTGTAAAATTTTGGCAAAAATCCTGGCCGTTCGATTGGAAACAGTAATCCCGTTGTTGGTTCATGAAAATCAGGTCGGCTTTGTCAGTGGTAGGGCTGTGGCGGACAACATGAGATGTCTGTTGACAATTGAGAAAGGACACAAACAGCCAGTCGCCAACAGTTATCTCGCTAGACGCAGAAAAGGTGTTTGATTGTGGAGTGGACCTTCTTGTTCTCGTGCCTAGAAAGAATGAACTTTGAACAGGACTTTCAGAGTTGGCTTAAGCTATTATACAAGAACCCGTCTGCAAGTGTGCTTACGAACGACCTAATTTCTGATGCGTTCGAACTCCATCGGGGGAACCTGGCAGGGCTGCCCGCTCTCACCTCTTCTATTCATCTTGTCTATGGAACCTCTGGCAATAAGTCTACGAGCTAATGTGGACCTTCAACCTACTTATAATGGTTGCAATAACTTGATTTGGCTATACGCAGATGATCTGTTGGTTGCCCTGCAAGACCCTGCAAATTGCATACCTCACATGATGCATGCCATTCAGCAATTATCTATAGGTTCAGGCTACCAGATTAATTTGAGTAAATCCGAAATTCTCCCAATCAATAATCTGTCAGCGACACACATGTGCTCAGTTTCAGTTTAGATGGTTTATGGAAAGGATGAGTATCTGGGCATGTGGATCTGTGCGGAAGTGGCCAAGTTACCAATAATCCAATAAAACATTTTGCATTAATCCTCCAGAAACTCCAATCTGATCTGGAGAGATGGGGACTTTTGAAGTTGTCTACTTGGGGGGTGGGGAATTAATAGTATAAAAATTAATCTGGCACCACCGGTGAAGTATATTTTGTCAGTGCCTCCAATCAATATACCAGGACACATTTTTAAAGAGATTAATAGAATCATGCAAACATTAATTTGGGATGGAAAGCCACCAAGGCTTGCAATATGGAAACTGCAACTCCCATTAAGGCAGAGGGTAATGAACTTGCCAAACTTCATTGACTATCAGTTGTCATTTTCCACTCGCCACCTATGCAAGATAATTGAAACAAAAAATGAGCAGTCTGAATACTTGTCGTGGGAGTGTGGTGCGATTTCCAGCTGGATCCCAAAACTTTACTGACAACCAAGAAAAATAACTGAAAAGAGACCAATCCACTAACCAGATTCTTGCAGGAATGCTGGTGTGAAATCTCTAAACGTATGGGTGCAGATCCCTATTTGCATCCGGATGCCTCCATCTGGCATAACCCAGCACTGAAATACCAAGGAAGAATTCTCTTTTGGTCAGAATGGTTTCTATCTGGTATAAGATGCATCAAAGATCTATTGGAGGGGGGCAACTGGATATCCTACTAAGTCAGACATATGACATGTTCATTTGCTGAATACAGGAAGCTGAAGATCATTGTTACTGCCTGTGTCGATGTACCACAACTGGCAACTCAGAATGCTGCATGGTCTCCTTTTAAAGACGTGTTCTGGTGCTTCTCACCCTGCTGCTACAATGTACGTATTCCTGAAAGCCTGCCGCAAGGGATATCCGAGGCTGCCAGCAATATGGGCGGAAGAGATGGGGGGAAGATGTCAACCTGAGATGCTGGCAGAGATTTTGTGATAGCACTCGTCTGAGTCTGGATTGGGGCCTTGGAGCATCACAGACAGAACTGCTCTTTAGAGCTTACTAGACACCCGTAAAGCTATTCAGAAGACAGCTTTTGGACAGTGAGCTCTGTTGGAAATGCAAGAGCTCAAAAGGCTCTCTTTCACTTGATTTGGTTTTGTACAAAGACAATGCTGTTCTGGGAAACGATATGTGAGAGATTAGGATTGGTCTTGAACTGTACGGTCCCATTGTCTGCCTCTTTGTTGATCCTGGGTGACATATATCTGTAGGATGAAATCACTTTTGGCAGAAAAACTTGGCTGCTCTGTGCTTGCATTGTCGCTAAGAAGATGACATTGAGATCCTGGAAGTCGAGCAACTCCTTCAATATCGATGACTGGGTGGAAGAGCTTCTTACTATTTCAACCTATGAGAAAGCCAGCTAAAAAAATACAGGTGAAATTGACAAGTTCTGGGACATATGGAGAAGCTTCCTTGATGTTTATGGATGATGCAAGAATATCATTTGGGCACCAAAGTCTTTGACCGCAACTATTGCTAATTGTTGATCTTGTGTGATATTTCCATGATTGTTATTAATAACTTTTAAAATGTTATATTTTGCATGTATGTTTCAAGGCTGTCTTCTTTTTTCTTTCTTTCCCACCTTCTATACTTCTATTTTTTTCTTTAGTTCCATTATTTAGAGATTGTTGGTTAACCCGTTGTTGTAAATCAATTATTTAATTTGCTCAGGTTTTAATTGTTTACGTGGCTATTATTGTATTATGTTAATTTTCGTTGTCTTGAAAATAAACTGTTAAACACGATATTCCCATATCCAGCTTGCTGCTTTGGAATTTCTTTTCCAATGGAGGGCGCTGCGCGTCGACGTCTGCCGAGTTGATGTTCCTCAGAGGCCTCCGTCTCGATGACATCATCCTGGGTATAAGTAATCGCGCGCCACGTCTGTTGCTCAGTTCCGTTTTTCCATGCTTCATGAGCTTCGGGAACGGAACGCTCGGTCCTGTGAAGAATTCGAAGACTTCGAGATTTTTCGTGAAAAATCCTTCGATCGAGATGGCCTCTTAATCGGCTCATTCTACGCCCCGACCTGGCTTAAGAAATGCAGAGATTGTGGGGCAAAGATGTCCTTGACAGACCCACACAGGGTCTGTATATGGTGCCTTGGGGCAGAGCAACCATGTTCAGAATGTGAAGAAAGTTTGTCGCTGACGGCGAAAGCCTTAAGAGAGTGCAGAGGGAAGTTGGAGAGGTAATACCCAAAAATCCATTACCCATACCAAACGCACCTCAGAATAATCGAGACCCTAGTCTCCTCGATGTAAACACCCCTGTTCACGATCTCGGAGCGGATTGCACCATTCATCTGCTTTGAGGCATAGTAAGAAAAGGTGTCATAGATCGCCTTCCACCTCATCCTCCAGTTCACCGGAGAGTTATATGCCCCACCAAGAACAGCTCCCCGGGAGGAATTTCGTATGAAAATGTTAAAGGTGTTCGAGAACGCGGCCTTGCCCCTCCCCCCCCTCAGACCTCTAGAGGCGGTACCCCAGGTGAAAAACCTGGTAGACATAAGAGCCGTGAGTCTTCGACCTTGGCAGAGCAAACTCCTCGAGCGTGAAAAACCCTTAAGTCGAGAAAAGGCGTCTGTGATGTACAAGACGTCACTATCGACTCGCATGTCGAAGCCAAAGACTGCGTCATCGTCTTCTGCGACTCCGTCAAAGGAGAGGTCATCGACACCTCGAACGTTGACCCGCCCCCCACCCCACTCCCTCAATAACCTCGACGACTTTCGAGAACGTCTGTCAAAGTCAACTCTATCGACGACCTCGAAGCAAATCACAAATCCATCGAGGCCTATGACGTCCACATCGACTATTACTATTTCTCCACCTGGAGTGACTGCTATTACCCCTTCATTAGAGAAAAGCTACATACCTCTGTCCCGTTCAGATTACTTTAAAACTTTATCCTCAATTTATGAGGAGGGAGAGGATTCTGATGCAGAAAGACGCTTTGGTCTGGAGTGTGGGAGGCCTCCCATACAAGAACTGATCTCGGAAGAGGTCAGATTGAAAGACCTGCAGGGACGCCTTGCAGGAGGCAAGCGGGAATGATACTTATCTAGAGTTTGCGTTAAGTAGGCATGAACCAGGGGATCGTGCAGATCCCCTATACTTGTCAAAACACCTGACCCCAGAAAGCCTGGTTGTTCAAGCTGCAACTTCTTCGGGAAAACAGACTGCATACCCTACAATCCCGCAGGATCGTGATGATAAAAAGATTGATGCCATGGCCAAGAAAGTTTTCTCGGCATGCAGTGTGGCCTTAAAGTCTGCTAATGCCACATGCACGCTGGCAAGATTTAGCCACACCCTTTGGGAGTGTTTCAATGGCGGCTCACCATCTCCCTGAAGGGGACGAGAGAGACGGTTTCTTTAACATTATCAAGGACGGAAAGGATGCTATGTCCAAGTCCCTTCAGACCGGTCTTAACTCTGTTGACAGCATCAGCAGAGCCGTGGCGGCTAGTACGACAATCCACAGATTTGCGTGGTTGCGGAAGTCTGTATTTGCTCCTGATGCACAGTCCAGACCTCTGAATATGCCTTTGACGGTACTCATCTATTTGGCAAGAAAGCTGTTGACAGTTTGGAGATGTTGCAAACTTCCAAGGCGGCGGCCTAATCCCTTGGAGCTACGAGAAGACAAACTGAGTCACCCCACAGGTGTGCCCTGGAGGGGTAGGTCCTTTCGCTATTCCGCATTCGGAAAAGGCAGAGGAAAGCCCGCTCAAATAGGCCAGAGACATTTCTGCCGTGGTGGACGGGGTAAAGGTACTAAGACCGCTACAGCAGGTGCTGCTTTACCCTCCGCATCTGCATCAGCCGCGCCAAAACATCTGAGGTATTAAATCGCATAACTCAGTAGAAGGGAGGTTAACTCAACATCTGACAGAATGGTGGGCTATTACTTCAGATGCTTGGGCATTGGAAACAGTTGCCCAGGGTTACTGCCTGCCTTTCCTACGCACTCCTCGGTCATCCACCGGGGAACAACTCCTTGACGTTTCCAGATCAGCTCCTTATGCAGGAGATTCTAGACCTGCTAGAGAAAGGTGCTATAGAACCAGTACCTACAGCGGAGAACAACAAGGGTTGGTACTCCCCATACTTTCTAATTCCAAAAAAGGACGGAGGAATGAGACCCATCTTGGACTTGCGAGAATTGAACAAGTTCCTCAGGAACGACAAGTTCAAGATGGTTACACTATCTCAGATTCTTAAGGCCCTCCAACTTCAGGATTGGTTGGTATCTCTGGACCTTCAGGATGCTTACTTTGATGTTCAAATACATCTCAAACACAGAGTACCTGAGGTTCGCCATCGCAACTCACTATCAGTTTCGGGTTCTGTCATTTGGGCTAATCTCCGCCCGAGGGTTTTCACCAAGCTAATGGCGATTGTGGCAGCGCATCTCATGGAGGGGATTCACTTCTACCCCTACCTAGACGAGTGGTTGATCAGGGCAGGTTCCCCGGAACAAGCTCTGGATCATCCAAACCATGTTTGCTTCTCCCTCCACAAGCTGGGCTTCTCTCTCAAACCTCAAGAAGTCTCACATGATACCATCACAAACATTCCAGTTTATTGGAGCAGTCCTGGACACATCCCTGGGGAAAAGCCTCATCACCAGATGAGGGCTCCAAACATTCTACCAATGGTGACGAAATGCCAAATATCTTCCAGCCTTTGATTTTCTGACGTTGCTCGGCCTGATGGCATCCTGCATCTTTTTGGTGCCTCAGGCCCGTCTGAGAATGAGATCTCTCCAGTGGGCTGTTACTCGCCACACAGGCCGGGGTGTTGGTATGGTAACCCGGAAGGTTAAATATGGTGACCAGAAGCAATCCTGTTGACTTAATGGACCAAAGCCGCCTTAACTCGAGGGAACTCTTTATTGTGACTTGCCCCTCTGCAGGGGTGAACAGACCGAGTAGCCAATCAAACTAAAGAGCGGGGAAACGCACACCGCCAAACCACAATGCTGAAAAGGAAAATAGAACAAGTTAAATACTAGAAAATAATGCTATGCCGTAGAAGCTCTGATTAACTGTGTTTATACCTTATGGTTAACTTGCTATCACCTAAAAGATGAGGCAGCCTACAAGAAGCAGAAAAGGTAAGAATTAGGCAAGAGGGATATGGGGTCACTCAGAACTAATATAGGAGGAAGGATTTCCAGGTCCCCAACAGAATCCAGGAAGTCCCCAAATGTCAATGGAGTCCGAGAAACGACGACAGGAAAAAAAATAAGTTAGTTGGGGAAGTAATCGCAAGTGGCAGGAGGGTCGCACTAGGGCCGGGTTGGGGCACACAGCAGAGCGTCTTTAATGCACCTAGTATTCCAAATGGCTAATCTCTTGTGGTGATGAGAGAAGGAATACGGTAGGAGGCAATTGTATAGTGGCAGCAGTACTAGGCGGTGTAGCAATAGAACTTTGGATTCAATTGTATCGTGGTAATTTCCCATAGTTGTTACAGCAGTGAAAAAATAAGGATGCAGGGCTTACTGGTAGCGTTCCTGCAGGTTGATACTTGGAGCGTCGTAAGAGGAGCTGCACAGTAGGAAGCTGAGTGGCTAACAGGCGGGGAATGCCGGAACGCGAAGCACAGGAAGGACGCGTTGAATGGAGTCAACGCGGAAACCAAGTACAGTCCGGGTTCGGCAACGGGCGGACTGCAAGTTCCAAATATGGTGCGTAAACAATCTAAAGGACAGACATGATTTGGCAACGGGCGGGCTGCATGGTTTCCAGGGATCAAAGGGAGACAATCCAAGAAACAGCCCTGGTCTAAATATCAGGAAAGTCGCCAAGTCAAAAACGCAGAGCGGTCAGAATCCAATAGGACAAGCCGAGGTCAAAATCATAGGATCACAATTCAATAAATAGGATTGGGAATAACGCTACAAACAGAAGCAGCATTTCGTACAACAGCATCTTTTTTAACGCGCACCAGGGAGGCGTGTTCACTGAGACGGTCAGCTGATTGAACACGTGATTTCCTGCGCGTTACTGAGCGGACCAATCGAGCGCGTTGCCATGGCAGACGCCACCAGAGGGACTGATATCTCCTAAAAGACGTCCCGTGCAGCCTGTTTCCAGGATGCCAAATGCACCGCATGCAGCCACGGCCACAACCAGGTGTAACATGGGCTATCAAGACCCAGTGGTCACAATTCTCAGGAAAGATGTCAGATCTCCTTCAAATTCCGAACAGTCTCTCACTGGACCCTTCAGTGGTGGGCCTGTCGAGAAAACATCTTGAAAGGAGAACATTTTTGGCAACCATGGCCAGAAATAACAGTAGTGACGGATGCCTCACTCATGGGGTGGGCAGCTCATACCAGCGATTTGACAATCGGCGGTCGTTGGTCTCCATCGGAGTCCAAACTACATATCAACCTTTTACAGCTGAGAGCAATCGGACTAGCGCTGAAGACTTTCTGCCATCTGTACGAGGAAAGAATGTCCTGATAATGATATACAACATGGTAGCCATATACTACCTCAACAAGAGGGGTGGTGTAGGGTCACTACCACTGTGCAGAGAGGCAATGCATCTCTGGTTTTGGGCAATACAAGGAGTATCTCTATCGGCAGTGCACCTAGCCGGAGAGAAAAACAAGACGGCAGTTGCTCTGAGCAGGCAGAGTAGTTTCCCACGAGTGGGAACTAGCTCAGGAAGTCCTTCAAGAGATCTTCGCCCTTTGGGGAACCCCTCAAGTGGATCTGTTTGCAACAAATGCCGACTGGAAGTGCAAACTGTCCTGCTTCAGGGAATTTCCCCCAAGAGGAGCTCTGTGGGAGGCGTTTGTGGTGGACTGGAAATTTCAACTCCTCTACGCGTTTCCTCCAGTTCCCGTCATTCCTCATGTAATAAGGAGGTTCAGGATAACCATGATCCTAATTGAACCGGATTGGGCCAGGAGAACATGGTACCCGGACCTTTTAGACATGGCCATCTGTCCTCTGATTCGTCTTCTACAAAGAGAGGATCTACTCTCACGAGAGGAGGGTCAGGTTCTCCTTCCAGATATCGGGACTCTCAGCCTTCACGCATGGTTTCTGAAAGGTTGAGGTACAAAGATTGGGACCTCCCGGACGACATAATGGAGGTGTTGCTTTCGGCCAGAAGGCCAGCAACCAAATCCTTATACACTGCCGTTGGAACAAGTTCTGCAGCTGGTGTAGCGACAAGAATGTTAACCCTTTTTCATGTAACCACTCCCTTTTACACCAGAGCTCACTCCACCAGGTTGTACAGGAGCTACCTTGGCTTTTATCGCAAACGTCCTGCTGGATGCCATTTGCAAAGCAGCTACATGAAGCTCTATTCAGACTTTTACTCAGCACTACTGCATTGACACTCTAAAGCAGATTCTCAGGGGGGACAAGCGGTGCTAAAAAATCTATTTGTTGCTGTGCCTTCTCACAACCCACCACCTTCTCCTAACACTGCTCGCTAATATATGCATAGCATGTGATCTAAGCAGATTCCACAAGCCTCAGAAGGGATACATTACTCAATGTAATCGTATTTCTGATGCTTTTATCTGATAAGATTCCCATGCGCCCACCCATCCTCCCCTTGGAGTTAAAGTTGCATGTTTTTTTAGCTTTATCTGATACATATAATCTGCTTTACTACACCTGTATTCACACTACACTTCATGCAACCTCATGTCAGAAACCAAACAATATGAGGGACCTCGACGCGTGAAGCACCATGGGTATAGTAGACGTCACACTAGGGATAGTATTACTGACACGCCCTGTCGACGTCCCTTTTCAAGTTTTGAAAATAACTGTAGCACTCCGCAGCTTCCACTAGATGTCGGCCTATGCATAGTATGTGAATCTAAGCAGATACAATTATCAGAAATACGATTACGGGGAGTAATGTATGTATATTTGTATGTATATATGTATATGTGTATGTATATTCTCATACCCACTCTATGCCTCACACTTTTTCCTCCGTTCCCACTTGGTCACACGAAAGAGTCCTGACGGTATCAGCTCGTCCGTTGCTAATCAGCGTTATCCAACTCCTAACCACACCTCCCACCTGCCTGTCGCCATCTCTTGACTATGCTAGTTGATCTAATGTTGTACTCCCTATTATTAGCTTGCCCTTTGCTTGCCCTCCCCACTTTCAACAGCATTCTCGAGGTAGCACCCCGTACCTTGAGGCGATGCTTTCCAAAGCATGCTCCCAAACTTATGTTGATTTTTTATCTACCTGTAACTGCATGTTTTGATGTAGTTCCCTGTACCTTGAGGCGAGGCTGTCCAAAGTATGCCCCTAAACTAATTGTGCATTTTACCTACTTGTAACTGCATGTACTCTTAAGTCCTGTCCCATTTCCTCCATACTGTATGGGCGTCCCTCGCGAGGGACGCGAGACGAACCTTTTTCACCATAAAAATCTTCTTCCGCTTTAAATTTAGATGCGCAGCCCTGGGAGCATGCACTCGCCTCACTCTGCCCACCGGCACCACTCACTAGTCTCCTTTTCCGCGTCGACGGGAACGGGCCGAATTCACCAGCGCTCCTGGTTCTGGCTTCGCCCATGTATTTCCATGCACGGATACTTCTTCTCTTCTGTCTTTTTGTCTATCATTCAGGTACTCGGTGCTCAGGCGTCATGCTCCTCCCCAGCGCACATTGACTTCTGTATGGTTCAGCAGGTGTCCATCCTGCAACAGGCTCTTTCCAACTTAAGACCCCCACACCCTCTGCCTATGTTGCCTTGGCCCTGACCACGGCTGGCAAGCTAGTACTGTGTGCAACGCGCTTTCCTCAAGGTCTCTGAAGACAGACTAGCCAGGTGGAGGGAGCTGTTCCAGAGATCACCTCTTGAGGACCGGAAGGGCATTCATCGATCCAGCCCCAAGGTAGGGCCACTCTTCTCCAGCGCACCCCCGCAAGGGAGACTCCTTCCAAGGACCGGGAGGAACCGCTCAGGTTCTCAAACCAGCACAAGTACCCAGGGTAAATCAGCTAACGGCCGGTAGGCCAAGGTGGTCAGTGGATCCACCCGGCGACAGTGCTGAGGGACCGGAAGGTTCTTTTACCTGGTCTTCACCCGAGGGGCCACGCCCTAGTACCAGCTACATGTCTGAGGGGTTGCCTATACGCAGTACTACCGGCAGATCCGCAGAGGACAAAATACCTACCAGGTCTTGGCCTGAAATACCGGGATTACTCCAGAGGGGCAACTCCGTAGTACCCAGGCTAGTCCAGCTACTGGCCTCATGGCTGAGGGGTCTCCAGATCCATCCGGTGTAAGTGCTGAGGGACCGCAAGCTTCTTTTACCGGGGTTACTCCCGAGGGGCAACACCCTAATATCGGCATCATGTCCGAGGGGGCGCCTTCACGCAGCACTACCGGCAGCTCTGCCGAGGGCAAAACGCCTTCCAGGTCATGGCCTGAGGTGCAGGATAGGCCTTTTTGTTTCAACACCAAACGTCTTGGACAGGGCTGGTTCCAGCGAACCAGGCACCGCTACTTCGTCGCGTGGCACGCAGCTAATCAAAATGGCCACTGCGCCAAGATGGCGCTCATCCGATACCCCCTCTTGCGGAGCGGGTGGACAAGAGTCACAAGGTGGAACTGGTGTCAGCCAGGTGCGTGGCCTACAGTTTATCCATCAGCAGCGTAGGGCAGGTTTTCCCTGCACCACAGGCAGTGTGTGCCCTGGCCCCAGCTGTCCTTGGCCACTCCGTTAATTTCACATGCCACCTCTTCAGCCTCCGAAGACTGGTTCTTTGAAAGGTTCCTAGGGCTGATGTGAACTCCCCAGATGGGGGGCCATCCTCCATGATGGCATCAGGGACATGCTCCCTCAGGTCACCCCACCGGCACCCATAGTCATTCCTCTGATGGCTCCGGTGTCACAGGCCCCAGCGCAGATGCTGCTGCAACAGCTGGCTCCTCCGATTCCGGCTTCCTTGTCTCCCACAGTACAGGCTGTTCCACACCAGCCTCCGCAGCAGCCACCGGCTCCGTCTCTACTCCGCAACCCACAGCGCCCTGCACTCCTCCACCAGCTCCGGCCCCCCACCCCCTGAGCCTGGTGGACACGGACAAGGAGGAGGACCCTGTCGGGCCATCTTCAGCCAAGGCCTTCCGAAAATGCCTTGCAAGTTTGGCAGAGTATTTGGGCCTTCCTCAGCCCGAGGTAGAGCAGCCCAAGGATTGGGGGGGTCTTAGCAGAAGTCCTCTTCCTAAGACCCCCCTACCAAACCAGGGTTCCCGATGCAGAAAGATGTAGTTGCCCTGGCCAAGAAGGGGTGGCACTCGGCCCAGTCTGTCAATCGGCACCTCGACGCCAAGTACAGGCAGTTGGAGGGGGGACACACACTTGCTTTCAGCGCATCCTCATCTGCACTCTTCTGTGATAGCTGCAGCGTCACTCTATTCCAAGCCTCAGTCGTCCTCTGCCACCTCGTTCCTCAACGCTGCTAGGCAAGGAAAAGCAGATCTTGGAGGCCTAGGGGAGTAAGCTGTACTCCAACGCCTCCTTGCACCTCCGGCAGGCGCAGGCAAATGCAGATGCCATGTTGCCAAGGGCTCTGGTGGGAAATTGCAAACTTCCTCCCAGAACTTCGGGCACAGAGCCAAGCGCGCTTTAAGATTGGACTAGGAGAATCCAGGCTGGTGGCGCAGGACATTATGGGGTCCACCGTTGCCCACATCGATACCTCTGCCCGGCCATCTGCATTGCCAAGGTCATTAGGATGGGCTGGCTCTGATATACTAAGTTTAATCCCGATGTCCAGGAGCGCATATTGGACCTTCCCTTCGAGGGCAGTTAGCTCTTTAACTCCAACACGGATGAGGGATTAGATAAAAAAGAGCAGCTCGCAAACCACAAAGTCTTTATCTAGGCGTACAAAGACCGCGCCCATGGACTCACCCAGTCGCAGCAACGCTCCGACAAGGGGCGGGCATTTGGCGGTTTCCGAGGCTTCCAAGAACCGAGGTCCAGACAACCGGACTGTTCTCCCAGCATCGAGGAAACGAAGGGTGGGGGGGGGCTTCCAATCCCCCTCCTCCGTAACAGCCTCAGAGGGAAAAAAGGCATGACTCCTTCGGGTACACGTGTCTCTGGAGAGGGGGCGGGGGAGATTGGCAAGCTTGCCTTTCACATGCAATTTTGGCACCAGAATTTTTCGGACCCCTGGTTCCTCTCTGTAGTCCCCACGGTACCTTCCTCTCCTCCCTCCTCTCCCACAGATTGGAACAGCAACTCTGCTGGCGGAGATCCTGTCACTCTTCGAGAGCCAGGCTGTGGAAGAAGTCCCAACCTCCCAGCTAGGTTTGGGCTTTTATTCCAAGATTTTCGTCATACAGAAGAACCACCAGGGTGGACAGAGAGTTGTGTTGGACCTTTCCACCCTCAATCTCTCTCCCTCACTCTGCTAACATTCAAGATGATTACGCCAGCTCTTATTGCGGAAACACTTCACAGGGGAGACTTTATGTGCTCCCTGGATCTGAAGGACGCCCACCTACACGTCCCGATTCGGCAGCCGCATCGTTCCTTACTGAGCTTCAGGGTCATGGGCTTCCATTTCCAATACAAGGTGCTACACTTCGGCCTCAACTCGGCTCCCAGGGTATTTACCAGGTGAATGAATGCAGTGGCAGCCCTCCTCAGGGCCTCCACGTCTAGCGATACCTGGACGATTGGCACGTCCTGGCCACCTCTCCGGAAGCGGTTCAGCATACTGCCTCTGCACTGACGACCACACTCCACGACCTGGGGTTCACTATCAGCAGAGCCTGACCTTCTTGCGCCTCATCTGGGACACAAGCTCTGTAAGAGTCTTTCCCTCAGAGGAAGGGATTGCGGCCATCAAGAGAGCTACATCTCGCTTCCTCTCCAGGCCCGTGACTTCTGCCTCCTGGTACCAACACCTACTGGGACTTATGGCAGCGTTCCTTTTGGACTTGCCCCACACAAGACTCGGGAGGCGGAGATCACAGCTGCACTTCGCAGCCTCATGGAATCAGGAGAAGGGCTCCCAAGAGGAGCCAGTCAACATTCCGCCCTTTCTCCTCTCTGACCTCCACTGGGGGTCTGTGGATTTCAACCTGAGGCAGGGCAAGCCCTTCCAGCAGCTATCCCCTTAGGTCAGTTATTAATGACTTGAAGGCCATATGGTTGGCTCTCAACGCCTTTTTCCCCTCTTATCGAAGACCAGGCAGTTCTTATCCAGACAGACAACTCCACCAGCATGTACTATGTCAACAAGCAGGGGGGCACCAGATCCCATCCGCTGTGCAACTTAGTAGTCTGCATGTGGGAATGGGCTCTGGAGAATGGCATTTACCTCATGGCTATCCACCTCCCAGGGGGAATCCAACTTGGATGCGGAAAGGCTCAGCAGACTGGGGGTGGACTATTACAAATGGCAATTGAACGACCTGGTACTAATGGCGATCTTCCTCCGGTGGGGGCATCTCCGCGTGGATCTTTTTGCCTCCCCGGACAACAAGAAATGCCAACAGGTCGCCTCCTGGCAGGGCTCCAGCTCCCTGGGCGACACATTCCAGGTCCAATGGAACGACACAACAGCATATGCCTTCCAGCCCACACCCCTAGTCCACATGGTGATCTGCAAGATAAAGGAATCCTGGTACCTCAGCATCAGTTTGATAGCTCCCTGGTGGGTGGCCAGACAGTGGTTCTCAGGGCTCCTCAGCCTTTCATTGTCGACCGATCAATGGGGACTGAGGAGTGGCGCCGGTGGGCGGAGACAGGCGAGCGCATGCTCTCAGGGCCGCGCCCTTGCACACCTCTAAATTTAAAGGACAATAAGAATGTATCTGGTGAAAAAGGGTACGTCTCCAGTCCCTCGCAAGGGCAGCCCATACAGTATGGAGGAAAGGGGACTATGGACTAAGAGTGTTAGTCGCTACGGTGAGTAACAGTTAATTTTTTATGTAGAACCCCGTACCATGAGGCGAGGCTTTCCAAAGCATGCTTCCAAACTTGTCCATTTTTACCTACCTGTAACTGCATGTTTTGATGTAGCACATGTGCCAGCTGGTGAAGTCCCACTTCACACGCTATCGCCCTTGCTAGCCAATCTTGCAATGTATGTAACTTGCTACCTTTGTAAGTAACCAATGTAACCAACTTTCTTAAGATTAAAGCGCCTAGATGCCTCTGGGTTTTGCGTGCTACACAAATGTCAAAATTAAATATCCATTTGAGCCAAGTCACACATTCCACAACGCCACATAGGTGAGACTTGGCTCAAATGGACATTACTTCTTTCACATTCAGGTGGAAGGGTTTTTTCAAACTTTGTTTAAACCCATCATAAGCGTGTTTGTCCATTTAGCAAAGTCGCACATTCCACAACTCCAGCTAGCAGCCATCGCTGGAAGTTTAGCTCCAGTTCTGAGCCACAACAGCAAGGCATTGTGGGTATGCAAATTAGCTCAAATGCAAACCTTTTTCTCCAGGAAAGTTTGTCCAGTGCTACTTTATACATAGCCTAATCAACCAGAGACAGACATTTGCAAAGCTGCCAGGACAACTGCATACCTGGTTTCACCCTTATTAGGGATCATCAGTTGTTCTTCGAAATTTGAAAAGGGACCTCGACAGGGCGTGCCAATAATACTAGCCCTAGTGTGACATCCACTGTACCCATGGTCCTTCACGCGTCGAGGTCCCTCGGATTGTTTTTTTCCACCATTATAGATGGACGCTATTTCGCAGAGTTCTCCTTTTGGATTATTGCCATTGACTTTCAAGTTTAAGAATTTTCCTTACTATCCTTTATAATATATATCACTGACTTCGAGATAGTCCGACAGCGGTGAAGAAAAACGACCGTCGAAGATCCTCGCAGGCCCATTCGTTCGGCCTTGGAAGTCCGCTTCGGCCCTCACAGTAGGGAGAGAGGGGGGGAGGACATGTAAGAATGTATTTGCCCTTTTTATTCACTACACTTGCCTAGCTGCTGTCATTCCGTTATGGATAGGACACCTTTTAAATTGTGCCTTAAGTGCAATAAAATGTTTCCGTGGGTCGACAAACACCAAGTGTGCAACCTTTGTCTCCCGCTGGACCATGTCGAAGGTACCCGTCGAGCTTGTAGACTCTTAAAATCCAAGACATTGAAGGGCCGCTTAACCCTTTAAGTGCCATGGGTCCCCCCCCTCCCCCCCCATGCCACAGCCTTTTTCGGTATGTCGCCATTCAATGCCTTGTAACTTTTTTGTTACATGAGATATCTCGGCCAAATTTGGCCCTTTTTTCCCACATGTAGACGGTAGACTGTTGTAACGCCATAGGTTGCTCTAGGGGGGTGAGAGAAGATAACCAAAAAGGGCGAAAATGTTTGTGTTTTAAAAAAAAATGCCAATAAAAAGATGTACGAAGAAGTCTGTGTCCAGACGAAAACGGTACCTCACATGTGTGGGTGCACCTACCGGGGGGGCAAAAGGAAAAGGATAACCCACTGGTAACCCCAGGCCTTTCGGCATAGCACATTTTGTTCGTGTGGGCAACCTACAGATTTGGGCCTAGGGTGGCGAAGCCAGCAAGGAAAACAGGAAAACCCATTCATTTCCCAAAAGAGGACACCCGTGGCAATGCACAGAGGTCTGACTTGCGCAAAGCGGCCCAGAATTTATCACCCAGAACCCCAAGGATCGCTCAAAACAAGGTGCCAAAAAAAGGCAAGCTATCTCGTCCTTGGCACTATGGCGTTAATGTCAAGGACGAGATATCTCGTCCTTGGCACTTGAGGGATTAACTAAACGCTTTATCTTCTGCAGCGGCCTCCCTCTTGTACTGCCACCTTGAAACTTGAGGAGAACCATCTACGGTTCCGGAAGCTCCTCAAGACCTTCCTCTTCGCATCTGCCTTTGCCCCTCTTCTCTCCTGCTGATCTTTCTCTCTCAGCAATGCTGCACTTTGCCACCCTCTTTCCCCTGGGCCCAGGTACCTGCTCACCCTGCCACCCTCCTGCACTGCCACCTAGCCACCCCTTGCACTGGGGCCTGTATCTGTTCCCATACATGCCCCCCACTCTTTGTCTGCACTGATCAGATGCTCCACATCTGACTAACCTTGCACTTGGCCCTCACAGGCTGCACTACAACTGTTATGGATCACTGTATTTATTTATTTATCGATCTTGACCCCTCATGCTCTTCAACTTCCAATTTCTCCCTCCTCCCATGCACTTCCCCCTTTTCGCAACCCCATGCACTTGCACGTTCTCAATGTCACTGGGCCTAGTAAGATTGTTGTTTGTTACTCTCCCCTGTTCCTCTCCCTTTGCCTGGTTGCGCTCTGAAACACCTGTGTATGAGCGCAATCTAAATAAAATATCATATATCATAGTAAAGGCTAGGGAATCAAAGAACAGTTCTTCAAAGACCCCTCATAAAGATGGGTCCAAAAGGGATAAGTCCCCTCACAAGAGAGGGGACTCCCAAGAAAGGGATTCCCTATCTTCAGCCCTAAAGAAGGCTCCTCCTACTGTAGTACCACCCACCCCTGAAGACCAGGGACTCCCTTCTCAGCCCCTATCCATTCCTAGCTCTACCCAGTGGTCCGCTGAGGATATAGTCACGAGGAGGATGACCTTTGCTAATTTTTATGAGGGGCCCTGCCTATTTCACAAGTTTACAGTCCACCTCTACCACAACAGTGGCCTTTGGTTCTCAGATCCCTGTTCAACCTCCTTCAAAGAAATCTCACCCTGAGAACCTAGAGCAAGAACCCACAGTCAATGACAAATATGACCCTGACTCCGATACTGATAATCTCTTTGTATCTCAAGAGGCTGCAGACCCTTACTACGGGGTTGATGATGATGACGATATGATAGACCCAGATCCTGACATGTATAATATAGATTCCCCCGTCAACCAGGACCCCCTGGGACGGATTCACCCATAGATAATCGGCCACTTCTAAATGAAGTGCTTGTCAAGGCGAATGAGCATTTCCAAGTAGCAACACAGGAACCTCAGCAGGACAAGGATTTAGTTGACGAAATCATGGGGAAGAAGGAGGGTGCGACTCGGTTTATTCCACTGTTGCAGAAACTTCCTACTGCACATCCTCGGAGGTACTCTGCCTTTCCTCTCCTTCCCTCAGAAGCTCACTGTCTCCCAAGCTCTGGTTCTCTCGGTTGGACTATTGTAACAGCCTCTTTCTAAATCTACCTGCCTCTACTCTCCGCCCTCTGCAATTTATGCCTCAAGCCCTGGGATTGTATCTCTTGAGCTCTGAAATCTCTCCATTGGCATGGATTAAATTCAAAACCCTCTGCATTGTCCACAAGGCTTTCTGGAGCCTGGGTCCAAAATACCTTCAGCTTTCCCTCCGCAAATACCTCCTCTCTCAAGTTCTTTGCTCCTCTACCTCCTTCCGGGTCAATCGTTTTTCACAGAAATGAGCTGGGCATAGATCTCTAGCTTCGGCTGGGGCCTCCCTCTGGAACAGCCTCCCTGAAACTCTAAAACTTGAGAACCATCTCCGGTTCCGGAAGCACCTCAAGACCTTCCTCTTTGCTTCTGCCTTCTCTACCCCTCTCCCCTGCTGACCGGCTCTTGGCATTGTGCACCTGGCCACCCTCTTTCCCTTGGGCCCAGGTACCTGCTCACCCTGCCGCCCTCCTGCACTGCTTCCTGGCCACCCCATGCACTGGTGGTCTGTATCTGTACCCATACAGCCCCCTGCCCACTTTTCTTCTTTTTCTGCACTTCTCAGACCTACCCGGTGTGCTACAATAAACACAGCACTTGCTGGCTGCACCACCATTGTTTATTGCCTCAATTTTACTATTTATTTTTTATTTATTATTTATCTGCTCTTCACTTTCCACTCTCCCCCTTCCATGCACTTTTTCCCTTTTCCCCTTCTCATGCACTTGCCTGTTCTCAATGTCACTGGGCCTGGTAAGATCGTTGTTGTTTTGTGTTCTCCCCACTTCCCCTCCCTTGCCTAGTCACACTCTCAAACACTTGTGTACGAGCGCGATACAAATAAAATATATCGTATCATAATTTCGGCCTCTACTTAATCCCTGTCTTCCTGGGCACTCGAGGTCCCAATTGCCCAATGACAGGCCCCGGAAATCGATGCCATCCCTAAAACTCCATCGACCGAACGTCGGCTGACGAGGCTGAAGTCCATCCCACTACCGAGAGTTGACATCATACGTCAATATAGGCTATAGAGTCGAAAAAGACTGGTTTATCACGCCTAGTCAAAAAACATGTCTGAGAGCCTGCTAAAGGCTACTCACTCCAAGGAACATTCCTCCAAGAGTTCTAATCATAAAGAAGTCTCATAAGGACAAATCTACACCCACTAGTGAAAGCCTCTCTGCCCCACAAGAGGAGGGTTCTTTGGCTGAAGCCTTACAGAACAAGTGCCTACCCACACCCAAGGGCCTTCCTACACCCTTAGGACAAGTCCCTACCCCTCAGTACCCTTGTGTCATTGCCAGTTCAGCCCAATGGACTGCAGAAGACATAGACCTGGTCATGAGAAGAATGACCTTTTTCGCCATCTTCTTTGAAAAAAAACCTCAGGGTTATCAGAACTTTCAGCTTACACCTCCTACTACTGAGGCTTGAAGCTTCCAGCCTCTGGCTTCCGACTACCAGCCCCCAGGTAAAAGAGCTCACCCTGAGTCACTACCAGTCCAACCAGTACTAGCTGACCTGTATGACGTCCATACAGCCACTGAAGGTGATAATGAGGACTATCCACAATCTGATCATTATCATGATGGTGATGATGAAGAGGCAGAGGTATATACCCTGTCCTCACCAATTCAGCAGGGCTCCCCAGTGAGCGATTCGCCAGTGGATAATCAGCCCCTCCATAACGACATGCTAATCAAAGCGACTGAACACTTTGGTATCCAGACACAGGAGATGCAGCTAGACAAACTTTGTGGAGGATATTCTGGGAAACAAGAAGGCTGCCACCCAATTCATCCCAATTTTATAGTCTGTCCTCATTGGAGACAGTTAACACATGAGCGGAGAAATTTTCCGCCCAGCGCCATCTGACCCGCTCTATATCAGGGGCCAGCTTAAGCCGGATTCGCTCTTGGTGACAAAGGCCCGTAAAAGGGCAGGGACACCACTAGCCTCTACAGAGGCACCACCAGATAAGTAAAGAAAGAAGCTCTATACCATGGGGAGGAAAGTCGCGACCTCTGCGGTTTTCCAGATCAGAAACGCCAACTATTCAAGTTAAAATTGCCACGAATGGGATGAAATAACTGCATTAATGTTAATGTTAAAGGTCATTTGTACCGCGCACTATCACCACCGGAGTGGTCCCCTGGCGCTCTGTCGGCTCTGAAAGAGGGAGGGAGGGGTGGGTTAGTGGGAGGAGGCTGGAAAAGTGCAAGATTGCAGTGATGTGCTGTTGGCAGCCTCAGCCCGGTGGTTCCGTCGGCTGGGCCTGGGGTGTATGCGGCTGGTAGTCGTGTGCTGATGCGCAAGTCAGTGTGTTTTTTGTTTTGTTGTTGCAGTGTAGTGAAGTTCGTGCGGTTTGCTGCACTAGAGGTTTGTGGTTGTGTTTGGTTTGGAGTTTGAGAGGTGTATGCAGAGAAGGAAATTGTTAGTGGTATTGGTTAGTTTGTATCTCTATCCTGGAGTGGACCAGTTGGGCTCGTGTAATCTTACACGACGGGATGCTTGTACACCCTGAGCCTCAGGATGTACGTGCCCGTTTTTGCATTCAAGGCCGTTTGAGGATTTAGCTGTCCCCTCCGCCCGCTCCCTTAATAACCTTGCATGCTCCTCACCCCCTCCACATGACTAGCGCAGCTGCTAGTGTCCATACTTCCGATTGATCCATACTTACAATTCTATCTAGGTGTGGACATGCTAGTATTCACAATTCTTTCTAGATGCGACGCAGGCTAGTATTCACAATTCTATCTAAGTGTGGACATGCTAACATTCACAATTCCATCTAGATGCGACGCAGGCTAGTTTTCACAATTCTAAGTGTGGACATGCTAGTATTCACAATTCCATCTAGGTGTGGACATGCTAACATTCACAATTCCATCTAGATGCGACGCAGGCTAGTATTCACAATTCTGTCCAAGTGTGGACATGCTAACATTCACAATTCTATCCAAGTGTGGACATGCTAGTATTCACAATTCCATCTAGGTGTGGACATTCTAACATTCACAATTCCATCTAGATGCAACGCAGGCTAGTATTCACAATTCTATCTAGGTGTGGACATGCTAACATTCACAATTCTATCCAGGTGTGGACATGCTAGTATTCACAATTCTATCTAGGTGTGGACATGCTAATAAGGGAGGTAAGATAGAGTGACAGGGGTTTTCTGGAGTAGAGTGATTGCTCTACTCCCCACCCATGTCACACTCAGTTTTTTTGTTGGTGTCTGTTAGCTGCTGGCTTCCTTGGCCTATTCTGCGGACACCTGCAGACACATCTTGGGGCCGTCCTTTGCCTCGGGGTCCTTCGCCAGAGGGCTGCCCTTGGATGTCTTTGAAGTGGGGTATGGGGACCAATCCGGATGGAGTGGGCGTGTTGGGAGGCGGGCACAGGGGAACCAGGAAGCGGGTGGGCTGGGGAGAGGGACCACGCGCCGAGTGCGCTATGGTGCTTTTAAGCACCTATGCAATATTGCATTGCAGGGTTTGGGGAGGAGGGGGTCGGGAGACTCCTTACCTTGGCCTGGGTCACTGCAAAAAAAATTAATAGCTTCTGCGCTTGAACCTTTTCAAATCACAACTAGCCCTAGTGGTGGCTGACGGCAAGGCAACTTCCAGCTGCATCCTAAAAAATAACCTCGATGCTGCAGATAATGTGGGCAGGATTATCGCTGAGGGGACTATTATCAAGCGCTCGCTTGGCTACGCCAATCCGGCTTTCAGCTTGAGACCCAGGCTACGTTACTTAACATGCCAGTAGAACCTTCAGTCTTATTCAGCAAAGCACTAGAGGATGCCTTAAAGTCAGCCAAAGAGGAACACGACACCTTGAAGTCTCTGGGCCAGTTGACAAATAAACCACCAGGCCAGAGAGGTGGAAACAATTTTTGCTGTTTTCGTGGCCAAAGTGCCCACCAAAGCTCTGGTTACTTCATGGAACGACCAAGGTCAAGCCTCACAAGGTTACCAAAGAGGCCAGCGCAGATCCCACGGCCGGGGAAGATCCTCCACATCTAGAGGTGGAGGAAACCTCCCAAACAATGACTGGGGTCTCCTGCCATGTCTCCCCCGTAGGGGAACGCATTTCACTCTTCACCCATGCATGGTAGGGAATAGCCACGGATAAGTGGGTGCTGTGTGGATCTCATCCAAAAACTATCAAACAATCCCCTGCGCCAGAGAAAGACAAAAAAAGGAAGAACTCCTCCTTCTTGAAGAGGTCAACGCGCTGCTTCTCAAGGACGCCATAGTGATTGTGCTGTTCAACGAGGTAAACAAGGGTATTTATTCAACCTACCTCCTTGTGCCAAAATATCTTTATGTGCCCAATGTTAGATTTACGCCCTGCAAACAATTAAAATTCTGCAGGAAAATGCTACAGGAGGTAAATCCCCCTGCTAAAGTGGGGAGTTTACATGGCAACACTGGATATGAAAGATGTCTATTTTCATATTTCAATGTTCCCAAACGCACAGAAAACTCTTGCATTTCAAGATGGCAAACTAGCACTACCAATTCCAGGTTCTACCCTTCGGAATAGCTTCTGCTTCAAGGGTATTCACCAACGTACTGGCGGTGGTGGCAGTGCACCTGCGCAGCGAGGTAATCCCAGTGTACCCCTACCTGGACGACGGGCTGATCAGAGGAATCACCCCATCTTTGCAGAGTAAACACGCAAAGAACCAGAAACCTTCTCTTCCAGTTGGGTTTCTCAATAAACGAGTCATGTCTTGTACCAAACAAAACAGTTCCTAGGAGCTTTCTTATACACAAAAGCAGGCTTGGCCTTTCCATCCATGGAAAGTGTTCAAAACATGCTTCAGCAAATACCTCAGTATCAAGCCGGTCGCCAGATAGGCGTACGCAAAGCAATGCGTTTACTAGGCATGATGGCGTCGTTCATATGCCTGGTCCCACACACACATCTGCGCATGCACCCCTTGCAGGAGTGGTTTGCGAAACAGTGGTCTCAGGCAAGTGGTCAGTGGCACGATCTAGTGGTCGTTTCGTCAACACTAGCTCAAAACATATGCTGGTGGACAAAGGAAAATCTGTTAAAGGGAAAACCCTTACACGATCATGAGGCGGAAGCAATCATTACAACAGACGCATCACTCTCCGGGTCGAGGGCTCATTATCTACACCACACAGCACATGGTCTGTGGACTCGCATCACGGCACAGAACCACATCAACCTGCTGGAACTACTAGCAGTATTCAAAGCTCTTCATGCATTCGAAGCGCAGCTGACGAACCAGAAGGTTCAGATGTTAACAGACAGCACTACTGCAATGTTCTATATAAACAAACAAGGAGGCACACACTCGCCAAATCTGTCCAAGCGGGCACCGACAATATGGAGGTGGGTACTCAAACGGGGGGGTGTTCCTATCCCAACACGTTCTAGGGGTTCTCAACACCCTAGCAGACTCTATGAGCAGAGATCCCCTACCAGAAGAACACGAGTGGCAACTAGACTCGGGTGTAGTATACCACATTTATTTATTGCAATTGTAATGCGCACCTAACCCTCAGGCATCTGGGCGCATGGCTTAAGAATATGGTTACACGTTATGCAGGCTTAAGGATATGGTTGCAGGTCATGCATACTTGGATGTACAGGACGATTAGAGCGTTCTGCAGTACAGTGGGGTTACCCCACACTAGACTTGTTCTCTACAGGAGAAAACAAGCAATGCCCAGACTTTGCGTCAAGGTTCCCCCAACCAGGCTCCAAGGGGATCGACAGGTGGGGTCATCCGGAGGTGGAGCACCCAGTTTAGGTCCTGGCAGGGACAGGGCAGGGGCTCTCTGGGCGATGTGATGCAGATCCAGTGGGACATGAACGCGTATGCCTTCCCTCCGACTCCCCTGGTCCACAGAGTATTCTGCAAGATCCAGGAGGCCCGGCACCTCGGTATCATCCTGGTAGCTCCGTGGTGGCCAGCAAGGCCATGGTTCCTGGAACTACTCAACCTGTCGGATCAGGCCCCGGTGAACCTTCCACTAGGCCCAGCACACCTACACTCAGCAAGGAGGCACGGTCATCCACCCCGCCCGCCAGAAGCTAGCCCTTGCAGGGTGGTTCCTGAACAAGTCCTACTGAGGCATCTGTCACAAGCAAACTTGGGTGAAATAGCCCCTGGATGCCAAAAATCAAGAGGTCGAAGTCATTGGTGTGCATGCCCCGAAATAAAATGCCAGCACAGAAATGATGTCCAACCAAAGGCCTATGGAACACAAGTAAAAAGGAAAGAAAGTGGGCCTAAAAATCTAAAGACGATAAAATGTGCGCCAAGCATTGCAGCTGAAAGTGATAGAAAGAGACGTGGCACCGATGTTTTGACAAGTCCATGAAGAGCTTTACTGATATTCCATGAAATCACAGTGCACAGTATCTTAAAGGAAATACCAGAATTGTTCACAAGCAGCAGTGAAACGGAACATTTGTTTATGTACATTAAATAAAATGTCTAGTTTTTCTGTCTAAACTAATAATATGCTGAGCAAAATGTTCGCCAGACTGTCCAAATGTGAATTTGGTTTCTGCCTCTCATAAACTCAACCCCATGGACAATATTAAAGAAACTCTCATGGATTGTTGTGAAATTATGTGCCGTGTAAGATGTTATTTAAAGTAACAGGCTGTGAACTTGAAAGGCCTTGTGCTGCGGGCCAGTTCAAGATATGAAACTGGACTCCAGACCCCCTCCGTTGCCCTGGGGATTTAGGCCTGGTTGTCTTCAAACATCAGTGCCTTTCCTTAAAAATAATCTTAAATACTTTTGAGATCAGAAATACGGTGGAAGACCAGATAAGGCAGGCCTGCTCTGCAACACTGACCTCCAGGTCACAGGTCCCATAAAAATAATGCATTCGCTTGGCCATTAGCCCTTGAAAGTAGTATGGTAATATAAACACAGATCCCTCTGCTGACTTCAACTGCTACAGGAAGGTGGGGGCCCAGCAGAGGAGGAGTGAAACTGTACATTGCTTAAAATGGGAGAAATGCATTTTATCATGTGAAAAGGACAGTGTACATCACACAACAGTAATTCCAGGCTTTTATGAAAGGTGGCATTTAACCCATTCTGACCATGCTAAAACGATTTTTGTGGGATAAACACAACTAAACTTCTCCAGCATTGGATCTTTCATGGATTCACATGCTTAGAATATTCCCCGTCGTCAGACTGGGAACCCTCGGTACACATATATATAGTCATTTCCAATAGGAAAAACTTCTGCCCTATCCCCGTCTGCGTCCTCTACGGGGCCGCCCACGTACGCCCCGTTGGACGTGATGGTATATAAGCCCCGCCCCCGCGGGTCCCTTCAGATTTCAACCGTCTCCAAAGATAGTGGGATCTCCTCGTGTATTTTCTTCAAATACTTATCGATTGTTTCTAACTCCTGCGAGTTTGTCTGTTTGGTCCGCTTCCAACTCCTACGAGTTTTGTTAGTTGGTCTGGCAATAATGTCGGGTAAGCCTCTTTTCCGCCCGTGTGCCACGTGCGGTCTAAAGAAGGTTTATGAAGGGGATGGCCATCTTGACTGCATCTACTGCCTTCACCCCCACCACTCGGCGGACCAATGTGATATCTGCAAGGGGTTTTCCCAAAAAACCCTGAAGGACCGGAATCGGCGATTGGTCTCGTGGCTGAACGACGGCGCTGGAGCGTACCCTCAGTCGGAGGTAGGATCGGTGCGCAATATCGCTTCAGCGAAAACATCAGAAGCCTCCCGACGCTCACATCCGTCGGAACCTCCGGCCAAAAAATCACGACCTACGGGGAAGGACGTGCCTCGAAGTCATTCCTCTAAGGCCTCATCGAAAGAATCGACGAAGAAATCATCTTCCTCTTCTTCTTCGTCGAAGAAAGATAAGGACAGGCCAAAATCCTCCTCGAGCGATCAGAAAAGATCAGCTACGAGTAGAGAGGCGGATAAACGCAGGGAGAGCTCCGCGAAGGCGGGACCGCCTAAGCCACCTGCAGGCCCTCCGTCGACGACGACGACGGCGACGATCCAAGTGCCCACTCCGTCACAGTCCCCCGCCTTTCAAACGGGCTCATCGTCGACGACGATTCCCTCGTCGACGGAGTTCCAGGCCTGGAGGCCAGAAACGTTCGACATGGGGCTACCCGACACACTGCTACAAGAACAGGCAGTTTCGATCGCCTCCAAAGAAGACGACGGCTTCAGAATAGTGAGCCCGGAAGACCTGGGGCTACGGCCCAGATTTCCTTCTGGTGCAACCTGCTCTCAAGTTTTCACCCAGCCTCCAAACGCCCAGGCTACTCTCTCCATGGAGGTACTTTCCTCCTTACACTCGCTCTTGAAGTCCCTGGACGAAAGGCTCCCGCCTGTTCCGACGACTCCCCTCGTCGACGAGCCCGGACCTTCACACCGCCCGACTAGATCGGTCGTGGGCCCAACTGCTCCAACAGTCCAGGAAGAAGGTGAGCTCTCGGACTCCCTCTCTGAACAGGGGTCAGCTTCTGATATCTCCCTCTCGCCGTCGAGAGACCCGTCATGGGTTTCGGATGTGGAGGTGGATCCTCCGAAAAGTCCCATTCACCCATCTCCACCGGATGACATAGGGGCCTTCCATTCCATGATGGAAAAAGCCTGCAAGGAGTTCGGTTTGACCCAACAAGAAGAAAAGGAGGACTGCTTCCTCTTTGACCACATGGGCAAGAATAGGCGTTCCGTTTTTTCGATACCGATACTGGACCACGTATGGAAAGAGGGCGTCCAAACCATGCGGCATCCATTCTCGGAACCTGCGGTCAAAGGCCGCGTAGAGAAAAAATTTAAAGTTCCAGATTCGACGCCAAAATGCCTCTCTGCGCAACCCACGCCTGACTCGGTGGTATCGGCGGCGGCGACGAGAAAGGCAAAGGCCCAGCATAAGTGCTCTACCCCGCCGGACTCCGAAGCTAGACGCCAAGACGCTTTCGGTAAGAAGATCCTGTCAGTGGGAGCGTCAACAGTGAAAGCAGCGAACTCCCTGGCAATCATGGCCAGGTATGACAGGGAGATGTGGCACAGACTGGCACCCATTTTGGACCACCTCCCAGAAGAACACAGAAAATCAGCTATGTCCCTGGTTCGTGAAGGAGAAGAAGCCTCGAACCATGCTATCAATATAGCGGTGGACCTGGCAGACTCGGGGTTCAAACAAATTAACAACGGAGTGGTTCTACGACGCCAGGCCTGGCTCAAGTGCACCAACTTTAGACCCGAGGTGCAATATAAGGTCGTCGACATGCCTTTCGAAGGTGACCACCTGTTTGGCGAAAAGGTGGATGAGGCCTTGAAAGGAATGAAGGAGGACTCTGAGACGGCGCGCTCGCTGGGCTCTCTCCAAAGCGGTAAGCCCTTTCGTTCCTTTCGCCCCTTTAGAGGAGCTACGGGAAACGCACGATTTGCGGGATCCAGGGATAGAGCATTCGGGAGGTCTTCATATCCGTCCCAAGGCTATAGACGCGCCTCACAGTCCTCGACCCGACGCAGAAATTTCCAGGCCTCTAAGAGACGTCCCACTTACTCGTCGTCGACGGGAAAACAAAAAGATCAACAATGACGTTCTAGGAGGGAGAGTGTCAAGTTGCGTCGAGGAATGGGAGTCAATTACGACAGATCGGTGGGTTCTGGACACGGTGAGACTGGGACATTCCCTAAGATTCAAATCCAGACCTCCAAGACGTCCACCGATACGCCTGTCTCAACCACACCTAAGCGTCTTGCGTCGAGAGGTTGCGCTCATGCTAAAAAAAGGCGCCATCGAGTTAGTCCCTGCTTCACAGAGAGGCTTAGGGGTTTACTCACGCTGCTTCGTAGTAAAGAAACCAAACGGGAAGTGGCGCCCCATCCTCGACCTACGGGACCTCAACAAAACCCTGCTGAGTCAAAAGTTCAAGATGCTTACTCTACAGGAGGTAATCAGATCGGTCCAAAAGAACGATTTCCTGGCGTCTCTGGACCTCCAAGATGCGTATTTTCACATTCCGGTGCGCACTCACCACAGGAGGTTCCTGAGGTTCCTAGTCGGCCAAACACACTACCAATTTACTGTGCTCCCTTTCGGCCTGAAGTCCTCCCCAAGAACCTTTACAAAGTGCCTAGCACCCGTAGCAGCCTGGCTGCGGAAGGAAGGGCATCACGTTTACCCGTACCTCGACGACTGGCTCGTGAGGGGATCCTCCCCAGCGTCGACCAACGACAGCCTATTGACCACCTTGCGACTGCTACAGCGTCTGGGATTTGCAGTGAACTACGAAAAGTCTTCACTAAAGCCCTCGAAGAGCTTGAAGTTCCTAGGTGCTCAATTCGACACCCACACGGGACTAGTGAAACCATCCCTGGAAAGGTTGTTGAAGATCAAACACCTGACAAGCCAACTTCGTTTACAGAGAAGGTTGTCAGTAAGAAAATATGCGGCTCTCCTCGGCTCCATGGCATCGTGCATCCACCTAGTCGCGAACTGCCGGTTGTTCATGAGACCTCTACAGGAGTTCCTATCAGACAGATGGAAGCAGGCCACAGGCCGCTGGTCGGACAAGATAATAGTCGACGACGAACGAGTTATCAAAGCCATCCGATGGTGGAAAGTGGCGCGCAACCTGGACAGAGGGGTCCCCCTGCAGGAGCCGGAATTTCAGAACACCATCATTACAGACGCCTCTCTGTCGGGCTGGGGAGCACACATGTCACGTCACCAAACCCAAGGCAGGTGGTCGTCGACCGAATCTCGCCTACATATCAACGTCCTGGAACTAAGGGCGGTGAGATGGGCCCTGAAATCTTTCCTCCCACACATCAAGGGGTCAAAAGTAAGAGTGCTCACGGACAATACGACAGCTATGTTCTACCTGATAAAACAGGGTGGCACCAGATCCAGGACCCTCTCGAAGGAAGCTCAAAAGATCTGGCATTGGGCTTTAAAACACCACATCTCCCTAGTGGCATACCACCTACCGGGAGTGAAGAACTTACAGGCGGATTCCCTGAGCAGGACTATGTCACAAATACACGAGTGGGAGCTGGACTCCACTCAACTCGGGGAAATCTTCGAAAGATGGGGGACCCCGTCGATCGATCTCTTCGCCACGGAAAGAAACCGAAAATGTGCTCAGTTCGCGAGCAGATGGCCCCAAACAGGCTCCCTGGGGGAAGCGTTCTCGTTTCCGTGGACAGGCAAGTTCCTCTACGCCTTCCCTCCTTTTCCCCTCATACGGAGGACGATCCAGGGGATCCACAGGTACAATTGCCGGGTCATCCTAGTGGCCCCGCGCTGGCCGAGGCAACCATGGTTCTCAGACCTCCTTCAGCTGTCGCTGGATCAGCCGATACCATTCAGGAAAGTACCGAACCTCCTGTCCAGGGACGAGGGGACCGTGTGGCACCACAATCCGGACAGCCTGAACTTAACTGCATGGCTCCTGACTTCTCGGAGTTCGGGAACCTAAAAGTCTCGACTGATTGCCGAAGGATTCTGCAGGCGGCCAGAGCCCCGTCCACTAACAAATCATATGTAAGCAAATGGAAAAGGTTCTGTATATGGTGTCAAACACAACAAAATATACAACCGTTGGAAGTAACTCCGGAGCAAATCCTCCCGTATCTTCTTCATCTTGCGGAAAGCGGACTGTCATCATCGTCAATCAAAGTACACCTGGCGGCTGTTTCGAGATTTACCAGAAGAAGACAGTCCCCTCCACTATTCAGTGACAGGCTAGTGAAGCATTTCATGAAGGGTCTGTTTAGAACCTTCCCTCCGGAAAAACGGTTCCCACCGTCGTGGAGTCTGAACACGGTTCTAGCTGCCTTAATGAAGCCTCCCTTTGAGCCAATGTCCTCTTCATCTCTACAATTTCTATCTTGGAAACTCGCGTTCCTAGTTGCCATCACTTCGGCTAGAAGAATGTCGGAACTACAGGCACTGGTCATAGACCCTCCATATCTGAGGTTCTTTAAGGACAAAGTTATTTTATCAACTAACCCTTCATTCATCCCAAAAGTACCGTCGGTCTATCATAAGCACTCGACCCTGGTACTCCCTACTTTCTTTGCATCTCCTTCGTCGACGGCGGAGAAGGCTCTTCACACTCTGGACGTCAAAAGGGCGCTAAAATTTTACCTGCAAAAAACGCAAGATATCAGAGCCACCAGACAGCTATTCGTCGCCTACGGCCCCTCGGCTAGGGGTAAGGCTATCTCCAAACAAGGTCTGGCTCGCTGGGTCTCCTCGGCGATTACCCTGTGTCATTCCAAGGCCGGGAGACCTCTACTACATCGTCCCAGAGCCCATTCCACGAGATCGACATCTTCCTCCGGGGCTCTATGGGCAGGAATTCCGCTGACGGACATCTGCCAGGCGGCGGCATGGTCTGTTCCGCACACGTTTACGCGCCACTACTGCCTGGAAAAGCAGCACGCGGATGAGGTACAAATGGGAAGGGCAGTGCTTCGCCACCTTTTTCAATGAGGTAAGCCAAAGTTTCAAGAAGAATGCTGCCTATTATTATTTGGCCTCAGCTGGTTTTTCAGAGTGTATACATGAATGTGCATAGTTTATTGACCTAAACATAAGTGGTTGGGTAGATATGTGCGCAAGGGGTGCATACTGAGTCATATGACATAGCATTGTATGGCGGAAATCCGTTTCGTATCAGTATAATAAGTTGTTGCTTACATACATGGTGTAAACGGTAGTGTTTGGGGGTGTCTCTACGAATGTAAGTTACATTGCACTCTCACCTCCTTCTTGATGTTACTGCTTTACAATCTATTCTAAGCATGTGAATCCATGAAAGATCCAATGCTGGAGAAGGGAGTAGTTTTTTACCTGTAACTCCATTTCTCCAGCATTGGTATCTTTCATGGATTCACATGCGCCCTCCGGCCTCCCCGGACTGCAATGTGGAAGATTGGTATGTAAGCAAGTTTTCCCCCCGTTATCTTGGAGGGGTCGAAATCTGAAGGGACCCGCGGGGGCGGGGCTTATATACCATCACGTCCAACGGGGCGTACGTGGGCGGCCCCGTAGAGGACGCAGACGGGGATAGGGCAGAAGTTTTTCCTATTGGAAATGACTATATATATGTGTACCGAGGGTTCCCAGTCTGACGACGGGGAATATTCTAAGCATGTGAATCCATGAAAGATACCAATGCTGGAGAAATGGAGTTACAGGTAAGAAACTACTCCCTTATTCATGAAGATGTGATTTGGGCCTCCTTGTTTTTTCCAGCGATGCGAAAAGTTGATAAATCATGCCAATTATGATTAATGAGGCCCGTAAAACGGCATATTTTTCACTGATATGGTGCCTGAGTAAATGAAGAAAAACGGTATCTCTGCACAGGAATGACAGACTCCTGACTTGTTTCATCTGATTCGCGTTGAAATATAGTTGTCAAAAATGTATTCATACATGTAAAGTTTTGGAGATTAAGGGTACTTGCCATGTAGTGAGATTTCTATGTCCCCGAAGCATGCTGAGCCCACCTGTCAAAGTGAGATGAAGCTCTTTTCCCCTAGCTGTCCCAAATCACTCCTCCATCCCCTTGTCCTATCGACACACAGGTGGGAGTGGGGTAGTGACACTCCACCAATCCCTTTCGCGAGCATTATAACAAGTTAGTGATGTCATTTGCCCAAAAAACTAAGCCAGCTTGCCTCCGAACTGGACTTCTCCCACTAATTGCATGAGGTGACCTGCTGCCGAAATTTGGCGACAACATCCCAGCAGAGAGGCCTAATTGTGCAGTGGAGACAGGAGCCAGGATACTTAGAAACTAATTGGGACCCCTTGGAGGACTCGGAGGAAATACTTGACTGACCCCATGCTGTCCCAGCAGTGTTCTGATGCCCAGTCCAGAGCTCTCCTGTAAGTAGAAATATCCCAAGTCATCGATTGTGTATGCCTTGTATTCTTTCAGCATTGTTTATTTCCCCATTGAAAAATCCTGTTTGCCTGTCTAGATCCTTAGCATATTTATCAAAGTAAATCAATTAATTTACCCATTTAATTCACAGGATCTCTATTTTTGCCATTCGAAACCAACACTCTTTTCCCAGTGTGCTGTGAGCCGGTATAGTCATAAAGACTTGCCAAAAGAATTAACCCCCCAACCCTGCTTCCACGTGTGTGCGCAGGTTCTGAAAACGAAATCCCCCATTGATCCCATTCATGTTAAATCTGAAGTGGGAAGCCCAGTAGTGCCTGTGCATATGCAAGGTGCAAAACGAAATTGTCCCTGCGTTCCCATTGTGCACTGAAAAACGAATTTCCATTTGCATTTTCTTTCTGACGTTTCTGGGATCCCAAAACAGATTTTCCCATTGTGTGCTGACTTATATTCCCCAAAGCCCTGCTTGTCCTTTTTGGTGTAGGAAAACAAATTCCCCATTTCTTTCTATCCTTTCCCATAGCAGTTGTGCTAGATTTAAAAACTGTTATTGTGCACTTAAACCGAATGTTCCCATCACCTTCCTGCCTCCATGTTTTTTGTGTGCTAGACCACAAATCCGATTCCTCCCCCTACCCCCCCATTCCCTTCCATTCAAAGGAATGAAGCCTAATTGATGATGGCGGGGGGGGAGGGTTGCTGGGGGAACCCTAAACCAATCTGGTATTGCTTTGTGTTGAATTGTTCTTCTGTCTTGTGATTTAAAAGGAATTGTGACCGTATTTCTCCACGTTGTTGCTATACAGAAGTCGTGTTGTGTTGCCACAACATTGGTGGCTGATGTAATCTTTGAGAGATTTGGCCAAAAAAATTAATAATTTTTAATACACACCGGCCTGGTTCCTAGTCCATTGTGGCACCAGGTATTTGAGGTTGTGTGCAAGACGGGTTGGAGGCCTTACCATAGTGAACTCTTCATAAAAAACAATCCAAATTGATTTATTGTGTGCCACATTCATTGTGGGGGAAGTAGCTCCCTGACTTGGGTGTCAGGTACAATAAATCGCGACAGAACCTAGACATTATATAGCAGGCTAGGAGTGATGCTACCAGGAGCCAGTACAAATGCAAATGGACTAGGTTTCGTCACTGGGCAGAATCAAAGGAGGTTGATCCGTTGACCTGCACATTGGACGACATGCTCTTTCTCTCTGCACCTCACACACTCTTGGATGCAGGTACACACATGCTGCACCTATCTGGCGGCCATCGGCGCCTACAGGAACTTGGAGGAGGTGGTGTTTTCATCCTCTTATCCGGTGGTTGACATCTGGCGGGCCTGACCAGGCTCTACCTGCCTTTCAAGAAGCCACACCCAGTGTGGAACTTCAATGTAGTCTTGGGCGCCCTGGCGCATAAACCATTCGAACCTATGGCATCTGCGGACATCGGGCTAGTCACCATTAAGACGATCCTCCTCTTGGGCCTTACCTCGGCACAACGGATCAGTGAAATCCAGGCGCTGGTGGCTTCAGAGCCCTGTACTACTTTTCATAAGGTCAAGTTGGTGCTTAGAACGCAACCTGCATTTTCACCTAAGGTGGTCTCCTTTTCACCTAAATGGGGAGATGGTGCTACCACCGTTCTTCACAGATTCCAAACATGATGCTCGGAGGGTATTGCACTGTCTGGATGTGAGGCGTGCGCTGAGATACTACCTAGACAGGACCAAGAGCTTCCGCAAATCAGCCCACTTTTTCACCTTTGGTGGGTCAAAGCCTGGCTGTCAGGCCTCCAAGGCTTTCATAGCAAGGTGGATGGTTACGGCCATCAAGGAGACGTACGACGGGCAGAATAAACCTCTTCCAGCGTATCTGCATGCCCACGCAATCAGAGCGAAGGCCACAGCGGTTACTTTCCAGAGGCATGTCCCGTGCCAGGTTATCAGCAAGGCGGCTACATGCGTTACGCCCTCGGCCTTCTGTAAGCACTACTGCTTGGATGCCGGCTCCAGGTCTGGTCAGTCATTGTTAAGGAACTTGTTTTCTTAAGCGAGCACCTCTCCACCGTGGGGTTACATTCAGTTGTACTCGCCCATACAGTATGGAGGAAAGGGGACAGGACGTAGGAGTAATTCTAAGTTACTCACTGTAGTGACTAACATACTCCTAGTCAATAGTGCCCTTTCCTCCATATGTCCCAACATATTCTCCCCTAATAAAACTGGTGTCATTAGGCAATGTTAATGTTGTCGACGCGTCAAAGGGGACTAAGGAGTGGCGCTGGTGGGCAGAGACGGGGATCCCATGCTGCCAGGGCCGCGCCCCTGCATGCCTCTACATTTAATGGGGAAGATGATTTCTCTGGTGAAAAGGGTTCGGTCTCCTGTCCTTAGCGAGGTACGCCCACTATACAGGATTCTCAAACCTAAGTGTAGCCTCCATCTCGGTTTAATATTTGCGGATACCTGCTACAGTATGAAAGCTAGGCCTCTTGGTATAGGACTCTTAATTCTAGACATGTACATATATTGCTCCCGGCCAAGCAATCTCGCAGCCTATGGTACGTATATCTTCACACCACTAGCGTGGACACTAGTGCTAGAAACAGTACGTGAGTTGAATCAGAGAAACGTCGCTTTCTCTGCACGCGTTCAGGACCATAAGAAAACTACAATCCCCAGCATGATTGTAGTTCTCGAACTCCATTTCCCCTGAAACCCAGCGCGATCGCGCCAGCCCGCACGGGCAGGCAGTCTGCTTCGGTCTGCGCAAGGAAGTTCTAGGAGGGCCATAGAGGTAAGTGAGTCAGCACCCATTTATGTTCATAGGGCAGCCAAAGCAAGCAGCAGAGCATCCTCTCTGTCCTTTGGACCCTCACATATAAAGCTCACTCCGAAAGCCAACCAGGCACGCAGCGCTCCAGCCCCAGGAACTTTAGTGATGCTGACACCAAACGGGGTTGCGAGCAAGCAGGTAGGAGACGGCCACCCGCAGCATTTTAATAGCATACCGGCACGACCGCGTGTCAAAAGGAGCAAGGTAAATAAGGAGAGGTCCGCACAACAGTCAGTGAGAGAGGTCAGGAAAATGCTCACAAATGCGACACAGTAATCCTGAAAGTAGGGCTTTTAAACACGCTCTCATTAAACAAACATGCACTCGGTGTACATGATCTAATCAAGCACAGGGACCTAGACTTTTTATGCTTAACCGAAACATGGCTGAAGGACCGCATTGGCCCAGTAGGCTTAAACGATGTCCCAGAAGGATACACATTTTATAATAAAAAATAGAGAAAAGGGGCAGGGTGGAGGAGTGGCAGTAATAGCCAAAGAGGCATTACACCTTTTTTAAAGCTAGTTTTCAATGTACAGGCTGTGAGACCATTCAATTAAAGCTGACCCATACACCAAACTGTTTAAATATTATCGTGGTATATAGACCTCCCTCCTTAATCTCAGGCTTTGATAATAGTCTCCTCCCAAATAAGCAAGCTAATCTCAGTTAATTCTTCCACCTGATTAGTGGGGGACATGAACAGGTGGAGGGGGAACCCAATTGATAGAGGCTATGGCCTTGGAAAGTACCATGAACAACATATGCTTCCAAATAATAAACAACAAACCCACAACCCCTCAAGAAAATCAGTTGGATTAGATCTGTACGAATAACTTGCAAACAGCACAGGTTATAACGGAGCCATGTATCTGGTCTGACCATAGTCTGGTCACTCTCGAGATATTACTAGATCCCCCATCTAAACAGCAGGAGAACCCTCATGTGAAAGCTTGGAGCACAAACTTTAATAACATTGGGTCCGAGCAACTAAAACCATGTTTACAGCAAATCCTTGAGTCATTTGCAGTAAATGACAGATGCGAGCACATGTTATCGAAATACACTAAACATTTGCAGGAGTTGGTTGATAAGTACGCTTCGTTGAAAAACCAGTCCGAAAAAACAATAACCAATGTAAATGGTACGATGAGGAAATTAACAAACCTAATCAAGTAAAACGCGCCAAGGAAAGAGTATGGCAACGGAACCAAATGCAAGAAAACAAGGAAGACTGGAAACGTACCGACCAAGAGTATAGAAAGGCAGTAAAAGAAGCAAAATCAAACTATTATAACAAAGAAATAGAGGCAGCCCCTAACTCCACTAGTAAACTCTTTGAAATACTTAAGGCAATTGAAAAACCCAAAGTGCTCTCACCACCTCACAACCCTTCAAAGGAAGTTTGCGAGAGGGTGCAAGAAGCCTTTGCCACCAAAATTCTAAAAGCTAGAAAGAATATCATACAGGCATGGGATACCACAAGTTTAGAAACCCCTCTCATAGAAAACCCTCCATCTGAAATAAGAGGGAGATTTAGTTTCTCAGCTATCACTGAGGAGGAACTATGTCTTTTGTTGTCCAAAATAAAACCAACATCATGTGCGGAAAACACCCTCCCTACTAAGATCATACTGGACAACAAAGAACTCTTTGCTCCCACATTGACCAGGATAATCAACGCCTCCTTCACAGAGGGATTAGTTCCAGAAGCTATCAAAGATGTTACAATAACTCCCCTTGTCAAGAAGGCGGGCCTGGACCCCAAGGATCCAAGCAACCTACGTCCCATCACCAACTCGAATTTTCTTTTGAAGATTTTAGATAAAATTGCTACAAACCAGCTGCAAAAACATGTGGAGACATTTGACACCCTCAACATACAGCAATCTGGTTTCAGGGCAGCCCATAGTACCGAGTCAGCTATGCTTGACCTACAGTCACACATGCTGGAGCTGATAGACGATGGTAAATCGGGGCTGCTCATGCTGCTCGAACTCAGTGCGGCATTTGATCTGGTAAATCACCAGCTACTCCAATCAGCGCTAGATAAAATTGCTGGGTGTTCCACAACAGCATTGGCTTGGCTAGCCTACTTCCTGAGGGACAGGAAGGCAAGAATACACTGGGGTGATAAATTCTCAGAAGCGGCCCCAATCCTGTTCGGAGTTCCTCGGGGAGCTAGTTTGTCCCCATTGTTGTTCAACTTATACATGCGAAGCCTCTGCGACCTGCTGGAAAACATTGGTGTATTTTTTTTTACAAATTACGCCGATGATACACAGCTTATCTTTGAACTGACAGGAGATTACGCCAAAGACGGTGCTAAAATGAGGAGGTTTACAAGGTCAGACATCTGGATGCAGAGACACTGGATGTGTCTAAACAATACCAAGACAGAAGTTATGATTTTTGGATCTTGTCAGGCAAGATCTGAACTGGGAGCACTATACAAGGCTTTCTCTATCAAAGAAGCTACCATACTAGTATCACCCCAAGTTAAAACATTGGTGATGATGGTGGAAGCGTCAGTTGGTGCCAAAGCCCAATTCCCCGATCTATCTAAAAACAATGCGTACTATCTGCGCCTCCTAAGAGCCATCAGACCCTTCATTAGCGAAGCAAATACCGCAACCATCGCAAGGGCTATCCTACTGTCACGCCTAGATTATGGCAATGCCTTGCTACTGAGATATACTAAGAGAGAGCTATGAAGATGTCCGGTCTTGCAGAATGATGCAGTTCGTAACGTTTAAGAAAATAAAACAGAGAGCACCTATCAGCAGGAAGAAAGGATCTACACTGGCTCAAAATAGAGGACAGAGGTAACTTTAAGGCCATGACGATTGTCCACAGATGCCTTTTTGGGGAGGCTCCGACCTACTTCAAAAAAACAATTTTCATTATATGTGCCCCAGAGATGCCTTAGATCAGCAGACGCAGGTCTTCTGAAGGTTCCAGATGCTAAACGGGCATCTGGACGAGGCAGAGCTTTTCTGGTCAGGGCAGCCAAATATTGGAACAAGCTCCCAGTTACCCTGAGACAAGAAGGAAACTACCTTACTTTTAGGAAATCATTGAAAACTTTTTTCTTTTGCAGTAACTCCTTAGAACTAGGGTGTCCTCTAGACTCAGCTTGGGTACTTTAGAAGCTGGAAACTCTATCCAACCTTGTGAATCTTAATCTCTTGGTTATCCGCGCCCTGATGCCTGCAGGCTTTCGGCACGTTACAAGCGCATAGACGTAGACATAGGCACGGCCAAGCATCCATGCACAATAGAATACGGCTATGGCCAATCATATCCGGTCTAGTTCACACATATCCGTCTAGACTGAAACACCCGACGTACCTCAACACCTCTGCCTCTAGCATACAGCGACCACCACCCGAAAGGAAACGGGTACAGCTGTCCTCGCATAGACTCAACAATAGCAATCTATCTCTAGCCCTCAACATCCACCCATGTCTGACCTCTCTTGGGCTGCTTAGTCGAGCTTTGCCAGCCACCCAAGTCTTAGAACGGGAACATGCACACATGCATCTCTTAAGTTTAACTCCCTAGAATTTCTAACCACGTCGAATATGGTAACCAAGGGCGTTCCAACCGAGGAAAAAGCGCATTTAGGCGAAAGAGCGCTATATAAATAACCAAATACAATTCATACAGTATGGAGGAAAGGGGACTATGGACTTAAAAGTATGTTAGTCACTACGGTGAGTAACTTATAATATCTCAGACATTTAAAACATAATGATTTATATAATGGACAAAGTTAGTTTTCATCTCATGTCAAACTTTGATATGGAGCATGCCATATAATAGCTCCTCATCACTCCTAGGGAACTCCTGCTTACTTTGTCTGATAGTTGGAGCTTCTCCTGCAATATATTTTGATTCTTTCCCTCTTTGTGACCCCATCAGTCTTCATTCTTCCATGGTTGATCTAGCCTGCTAAACAGTGTAGGTGTAGGCTAGATTGCCACTTTACTGGGATCTGGCAGAAAGTAACCCCAGATCCTGTGAAACCAAAAGGCTATGCCAGATCTACCATACAACATTGCACCTGCAATCATAAACTGAGGCTTACTGGCAAAGTGGGCGGCAGTCCTAGGCACAGAATCTACCGTTCCCAGTGCTCACTGAATTAACTTACATGCTGTGGTAATTGGGACGTGCTATGGCCTGTCCATTAATGTACATCTGACTATTTGTTGATGAGAAATAGGAGGGGGTACGTACATAAGGCTGCATACTGTGTGAATCCGAAATACAAGGGCAAACCCCTACATCAGTGGAAACGGGTAAATCAAAACTGAAGACCTTATTGGGCAGCCCTACAGATAATGTTTGTTAGCCCCTTTTACTCCCTACAAATAGGCAAATACTCCCAAAAAATTAAAATGGGGAGTAAAAATACTCCCAACACAAAATGGGAAACGCACATGGCTTTGTGCTCCATGGCTACGTTTGGACATGCAGTGCAATGTTGTACCATAGAAGAAATTGCTATTACTGCCTGATCAGAGGACGTAAACATGCATCTTTTAATGTGCATGAATAACTAGGTGCAATTAAATAATGATTACAAAAACATTTTTCCGTTTCCAAATTAAAACATATTTTTAGTCGCTTATAAAATACTCCTATTGGGAATTGGACTTATATTTTTACTACCATAAAAATATTTGTACTCCCAACTTTAGAAAATAGGGAGTAAAATACTTGCACAAAATCTTATCAGGAGCATAGGAGAGGGGTTTCCACTGTACTTAACCAATTTACCACACTAGGTGCAATCTCATTCATTAAGCTTAACTTTATTCTCTTCACTTGTGTAAACAAATGAAGTTACTCAAGTTATGCTAAAGGAATTGGATAGCACCTAGTGTGGTAAATTGTTTCAGTTCAGTGGAAACCCCTTAATGTCTACATACTGGGTGAGATCATGATTACAAGCGAGTGATCATACCATGCATTTTCTTTCACTGTTTCTTTAGTGGTTGTTAGTACAGTTGTTACACACATTTTTCTTAGGTTTACGTTACTTTGCACATTGGTACTTCTATGCTTCAATTAAGTGTGGAGAACAATACAATTATACTAATCCTTGTGCTCCGTGTTCAAGTCCCCTCTATAAAATTGAGTTATGCTTTTTGCAAGCCCATCACTTGTCTGTCATAACTCCATCAGGAGTGAGTTTCTAGAGTACATTTTTTCCATTTGCAGCACTGTGGCCAAGTGCAAGAAATTGATCATACCACCATCTCTTTTCTAGGTTGTCTTCTCATTTTGCTCCTGTAAGAAATTTCTTTCGGGCTGTCCAGATTCTGGAATCCACATGATTTCCGCAGTACCATCCCTTTTGTCAAGAGGCAGTTGTGGTTGCGTCAGTGATTGGTTACATCCTTGAATGTTTACTTTTCATCTATCCATATTCCCCAACTAATTTGCATGAGCTAGAAGTTACTTTTAAGATTACTAAAGCATCTTCAGAATATGTTGGGAATCTTAATACTGTGCACATCACCTCCGTAATGCTTTTACAGCGTTGAATATTGTCTGTATACTGCCAATTATGAAGATCCCAAGAATAAAAGTAGACCATAGTCCTACAGAAAGGAGTAGATGAGGGAAAGGCAAGCATGAGGAAGGAAGAGGCTAAAACCAATATCCTGGTATAGGAGAGATAGTTGCTGGGAGGGTGGTATGAGAGTGGTTGCAGGAATAAAAGTATAATGGATGCAGATTTGATCAATCAAAATTTGATTTGGAAAAGGAAGAGGACTGCTTTTGAGTGTTAGCAAACCTTTCATGAAGGTATTTTCTATTAAAATGTGTGAGAAGTACTAGCGTCAATCGGATTATGAATGTGTCTGGTATGAAAATTAAGGGGAGCTGGGCGCTATTTAGCTCTTGCTTATATCCTAGAAGAGCATGATTAGCTTGACACCAACGGCTACCAGGAGCTACTTTTGGCTCCCTGTGCCAACTGATGCCGAACAAACACACATTTGTGAATTTATGCATTTGGGACAATCTATAAATAAACTTTAGGACACATCTATTTGACATTTAAAGCACACAGGGTCATAAATAATGGACAAAATATGTCCCCATCTTATTGGGAAGTTAGATTTGCTGTACGCTTTGTATATCTCCTAGTCACTGGTTAATCCTGGCTACTGTAAGGGTGCTTATAAAGGAAGGTGACATAAAGGTTTCATGGTGGGTGCTATAAACTTTTGTTTATAGTAAAAAGAAACCCCCACCTTCCAAGAGGGTTTTGCATGCCTCCAACTAGTACTAAAGGGTCTGTCGGAAGGTCCATCCCAATCAAACTCAGTTCTCCTGTGTCACAACCTACTCTTCTATCCGTTACACTGCAACTAAAGAATAATAAGAATAATCAGAGTTCCTTCTCCAGGAGAATTACTCCCTTCTGGTGTTCGAGTGGTGTTAAACAATGTTCTCTTGCACAAAGATGCCAGGGGGAATGACTCCCTTCCCCTGGCTTGCCAGAGTACAACAAAAACTTTTGAACGGTTCAGCTTCCTGTACCAGGAGATTGACTCCATTTTCCTGGTATTGATCTGTACACTCCAATATAGTTCACAACAAAGCCAGGCGGAATGACTCGCATCCCCTGGTGTCTCTTGAGTATATTACAAAAGGGCTTTAGTTTCGTCACCAGGAGAAAGACTCCCTTCTCCTGGTGTTTGAGATTTCATGTCAGTATCTTTTAACTTGCTGTCTCTTGCTACTCTCTCGCGGTATTAGCAAAGTCCCAAATCCTTCCTTGGGTTTCAGTGGACTTATCTCTCCCACTGCGACGAGGAAGATCTCCTTGGTTGTCTGCTTCACTGGCGTTGGGGTCCCAAGCCCTTCTCTGGTGGTCAGTGGTCTTATTCCTGCAACTGCGACATGAAGTTTTCCTCGGATGCTTTGACTGTTCTCAATAGTTTGGCTCTTACTACTGGGCCAGCTGAGAACCACTCAAGCCTGCCTCTCTTCCAACCCTGTGTACCCTTTGGGTCTCTCATACCTCCTGTTACCTTCTTTGGGACTTTAATACGCCACTGGGGCTTCATGGGACAGGGGTCAGTCTCTTCTGTTCTTTGGGCTTCTCTCCTCTGCTTCTGCAGCTGCTCTGCTGCACTGCTCTCTTCACCTGCTTAGTGTTTGGGTCCGCTCCAGCTGGACCCATGGAGAACTCCCTCAGTGATTTGGTTGCGTTCTTCTCCGATCTGCCAACAGGATTTGAAACTGCTGCGGTTGGTTGCCACACCTTTTGACCCTTGGCTGGGCTTGACAAGTTCCTTAGTCCATTGTTGCCAGTCCCGCCATGGTGGAAGTCCTTTGTTTCTTTTGACACTTTGATCTTCATGCCTCATCTGGGCCATCTTGTACCAGTACTAGCACAGTCATCCTCATGTCTTCTGTGCTCGTCTTCCTAGAACTTTCTACTTTTGCTGTGTCCCATTTATTACAATAATACATTAGTCTACTCTGAAGGAAGTGACTTGGAATGGAAGTGGGGGGCTGGAGGGGCTAGTGAATGTTTGGGTTGGATATTTCTCAATGGGCTGTACCCCTCCTCCTGCATTGAACCACCCCTAGGGGGACCATCGGGCAGCGGCTGCACCTCCCATGCCTAATGGGATAGGGCTCCCCCTTTGGGTAAAGTGACGATACCTACTGTATGGTATGGTAATGTTGATTTTGTAAAGCATCTATACACAAGGCAAGTGTTTCAAAGCGCTCAAGGTTGGAGGGAACATGGGGAGGAAACAAGTCATTCAGAGCCCTTGAATTTCTGAACGATACAAGGCTGCATAGGCAGAGTAAGTGCCTATAATACAATTAACAGTGTAGATAACAGCAAATGGGCCTGACGATGATTCTGCAGTTTTTTCAGCTGCTTTGAGGCGCCACCATGCAAGGACGGGAGAGAGGGAAATAGGCGATCTTCAAAGCATGGTACTTTCAGATCGTGCAAGTGCACAGATGGTACAGGAGAGGGGAGGCAGAGCGAACAAGTGCATGGGTTTTCAGGGTGGAGTCCAAGTGCGCCCAGTCGGTCAAAGTGGGGTAAATGCTGAGAGATGCCACTCTCATGGGTCATTGACCAAGTGCAGAAGCAATGAGGCAAGTGCGGGAGGGCGAGGGTGCCTGTGACCTGTGAGACTGAGGTACACCCGGCGGCCAGTCAGCAAGCTGTGTGGAAAAGGAGGGAGAGCAGGGTTGGAGCAGAAAAGAGGTTAGCAGGGTAGAGGGAGAGAGAAGGAAGGAAGAGGAGAAAAGGAATGTCTTAAGGAGTTTCCGGAACTTAAGGAGATCTGGCTCAATACGGAGGGTGACAGGGAGGTTATTCCAGAGGGAGGCCCCTGCTGAGGATAAAGATCTCCCTCCAAATCTCTGCTTGCAGAACCGGCTTGCTTGCAGAAGGTTGGAGGAAGATGAGCGGAGGGCTCCGGAAGAACAGTATTAAGGTAGGCATTGTTGGGGATTGGTGGGACCCAGGCCTCAGAAAGCCCTGTGACAATGCAAAGGGTCTTGAACTTGATCCTTGCAGCACTGGGAGCCAGTGGAGGGATTTCAGCGCCGGAGAGATGCGGTCCCTGGACTTAAGGCCAAAGATGAGTCTTGCGGTTCTGTTCTGGATGAGTTGTAGAGGGCTCAAAGCAGAGGCAGAGAGGTTGAGAAAGAAGCTGTTGCAGTAGTCCAGCCTTGAGAGAACCAGGGCTCTGGAGACAATGAGCCTCTGAGGTAAGGTGAGAAAAGGAAGAGCACCTCTAAGGAGGTGCAGCTGGTACGTGGACTTTTTAGAAATGTTCGAAATGTGAGTGGAGAAGGAGAGAGTGGAATCGAAGGTGACCCCAAGTTTTATTTATTTTTTGCCTTGCAGGGGCGTGCAGGTACAGGGTCAAGGAAGGCCATCCAGAGTGAGGGTGGGAAAGCGGGAGCAGGAGTCCCAGTATAAAAGATTTCAGTCTCACTGTCGTTGAGGCAGAGGTAGTTTGCAGAACACCATGACTGAATTACGGACAGTCTGTCAGATATGAGCGAGGTAGATGAGTAGATGAGGGTAGCCTGAAGGAGAGTTGCGTGTCCTCCGCATAACACTGCAAGTTTGAGGTGAAAGTGGCAATAACACGTGCCGGGGCATCTATGTAGATATTGAATAATCAGGGGCATAGGTTGGAACCCTGGGGAACACCACAGGTTGAAAGAGTGATCTAGAGAAAGGACCCAACTTCGGCCATCCCAGGTGGGTCGGAAAGGAGGGAGGTTAACCATGCCAGAGCCTGACCTGTGATTCCCAGGTTGTCGGAGGCGTGCGGTCAGGATGTTGTGGTTTACCGTGTCAAAGGCAGGGGAGAGGTCAAGAAGAATGAAGAAAGGGAGTGTGATTGCCAAGATTCGAGAGCAAATCTTGTAAGGTGTTCAGAAGAGCAGTTTCCGGGTCTCTGGATGCGCTAATGCCAGACTGATGGTCGTGGAGGCAACCAGCAGATTCAGTGTGGAAGGTGAGCTGAGAGATAGCCAGCTTCTCCAGGAGTTGGCTCAGGAAAGGGGTGATGGAGATGGGGCGGTTGTTTGCCGGAATGGCGGGGTCGGCAGAGGGTGTTTTTGAGCAGAGGGTGCACAAGGGAGTGCTTAAGAGAAGTTGGGGAAAACGCCGGCGGCAAAGGAGATTGCAGATCAGCCAAGGCTGGGGCGAGAGGGTCAATGTTGTCCTTAATGGTTTTGGAGGGGCAGAGGTCCACCTGTTTGGATGAGGCCTTCATAGACCGCACTTGTCTGGCGACCTCATCAGGTGTGATGGGATTCAAAGAAGTGGTGGAGGGGACAAGCAGGCTCAAAAGGTGTTGGTGTATCAAGTGGTGTCGAAGTGAGAGAGGAAAGGATGTCTTGGATTTTTGCAGTGAAGTGTGCAGCCACGGCCGAGCAAAGCTCCTGGGTGGGTGTGACATAAGAGGAGGCTGCAGCAGCATTGTCCAGTTCCTTGCAGACTTTGAAAGGTTTGGCTGTGTTTGATGCCGCAGAGATCCCGGCTTGAATAAAAACTTTACTTGGTGTGGATGCAGAGTCGATATTGCCTTTTTAATGAGGCGGAAGACCAGTTTCAAAGGGTTCGCCTGACAAATTCCATTTCTGCTCAGCTGCCCTACACTTTTTGGCAGGCTTCAGTCGGACCCTTGTGACAGGGGCAAGAGTACAAAGTGTGTTGGAGATGGAGAGATTGAAATTGGTGAGGGCTGTGTCCGGGTCGGAGTCCGTTGGAGGCAGAGAGTAGGTGGCGGCAACGGCAGCGTCTGTCACACTTTTCAAGGGTCTGGTGACTTTGAAACATAGGGGTGGCATTGGGTATGCTGATGCAAGAGGAGAGGAATGCTTCAAGTGTGAAGAGAGAAGAGTGGTCCGTCCAAGAGAGAGGTAGTCAGAGGGGATAGTGAGAGGGATGTCGGTAGAGATGAGAGCATCCAAAGTGGGGCCCGCTGTGTGCGTGGGGCTATACGGTAAAATAGAGAGTTAGAGAGAGTTGCATAGGTTGCGGAAAGGTACTGAGGAGTCGAGAGAGTCCAGATGAATGTTGAGGTCACCCAGCAGGAGGAGTAGAAGAGGCCAGGTCAGCCCATTCCGAGCGGAAAAGAGTGGACTGTCTTGGTGGCTGACTCAAGGTGGCCATAAGGAGAGATTTCGAGAGCGAGAGCCTGCAGACTAGGCTCTCGAAGGAGTAGGCCTGAGTGGGGATGATGGACACAGATATCCATTCTGGGAAGATCAACACCATGCCCCCTCCTGACCCGTTGGGCCTGGGCAGAGAGAGGATCTTGTATCCTTCAGGGAGGAGTGTGTCAAAGCTTGTGACAGAGCTGTCCTTGAACCATGACTCAGTGATGGCAAACGCATCTAGATCCATGCGTTCAAGGAGGTTGCAGATGTCAGACCAGTGTTTGACTGCGGAGCGAGAGTTTAGCAGTTTAGCGTGGCGCTATGGAGCGGTATCCAGTCATATTTTCGAAAACACATTTTCGACATGCCATTTTGTTGACACAAATTCCAAATGTATTTTATTTTATGTTTTATTTTTGTTTTGTTGAAAAAAGTGTGAATAAAAAAAACGGGTTTGGGGGGGAACCCCCCATTAACCCCCCCATTAAAAAAAAACATTTGAAAACCTTTTTTCAGCATTTTTGTGTCGACAAAATGGCATTTCGAAAATGTGACGTTCGAAAATGTCACTATAAAGGCCATGGCGCAGCTTGCCATCTTTGAAGGTCTTCCATTGGGGGGACGCAGGGGAAGGTGGTTCCCTCCCCTAGGGTGGCAAGAGAGAGCCAGAGGGATGGTGGAGGAGGAAGGCATAGTAGGTAAGGGAGCCTGTGCAGAGAAGGCCGGCTCAGTAGGCAAGGGAGCCTTTCCACAGGGAGAGGTATGGTTTGAGAGGCGAGGTAGGAGTCTGTCAATGAGAAGGTTGGGTTGAGGACCCTGTAGACATTAATGATGACCCTGGAGATGGTGAAAAGGTCAAGGAGTACCTCCCACCGGGTGCCACCATTAATGGGAGAAGCGACGATGGGAGAGAGAAGGGCAACCATGTACCGGGTCCATTGGTTGGGTGAGATAACGACAAAGAGGATGTCTGTGAGAGTCTCTCTGGCAGAAGCCGTGACATAAGTGTCTGCAATAGGAAGGTCTGGGTTGGAGCCCAGTATGTCCTTAAGTTTCTTCCGGCCAGATTTAGTGGTAGGTGAGAGATAGGAAATAGAAAAGCCGTTAGAGATGATGGGAGATATAATATAGTGACATAGCTAGCTGCGATGGTGAGGAGGATACTTACCAGACAGATGTACTGCGGCAAATGAAGGGGGGGCCCTGGGGGACAGAGGGTACGAGGGGGTTGGGCACTGAGGACAACGATTTTTGGCAAACATGTACTTTCAATGCAGGAAGGAGGCACAGGCTAAACACGAATTTCACTACACAACATGTATACCCAGAGGTATGTAAAAACTCATAGCATGTGAGAATTATTTTCTTTTCTTTTGCAATCTCTTTACACAGAAACAAACTTTCAATTATCAACATATTCTTTATTTTATATAATGGAGAAAGCGGGAACACAATATATAAAGTTTTCATTCATTAAAAGTACATGGCTAAATCTGTGATACAATTATTTCAATTAGATGAAACACACAACCACCTGTGACCAACTCCGTACCCCATACAAACCAACAACCTTCATCCTCGTACATAATCCATTTATACAGTGCAAAAAAGCACAAGGTAAACAATTTATAGAAATATTAGGTCTGATAAATCGACCTAAAGTGCTGTTTTGATATTAAATGCACCAAATAGTTTAAAGGCTGGCATGTATCAATTATCTTGTTCAGATACAGAAATTCTCCACAAAAATCATATAGGCTATCCAGCTTTTGTTGTCCGGTGGAGTTTGTGACAAACAGTGTCGACTCAAGTTTTGGCTCGGTAATCTAAATGGATTCCATTCCCAAGCCATCTTCAGGACTCAGAGAACCCATTTATGATCACATTGGTGTCTTACCAATTTGACATACTGAGTGTCTAGATTGACAACATGGAGAAAAAAGAAAGAACAAGGGGGGGAAGAAGGGAGGAAGAATCATTAATAACTACTTCTATACATATTCCAATTGATTATTATCTAATTGGGATACAATGTCAAAAGTGACAAACAAATCAGCTCATATTGTATTCTGACAATGTTGGACGAAAGCAAAGGGTCGCTATAGCCATTATCTGAACACTCTCCCACATTTGCAACCATCTGGCAGACACGTAGTTTGCAATACAAGGAGGACACTTAATGATGGAAACTGTTAGTGTAACAGGGTGACACTGCGTGAGTGAGTAGAGGCACCTCTACATAGCCACAGTTACTAGTCAACCCTAGCGGTAGGTAACCCGACAATGCAGAAAATTGATCTCATTAATCTTTAATGAGTGCCCCCATAGCTAAACATTTGTACGTGTGAAGTGGCTGGCACATAGAGAACCGAAAAGGCATAACTTCAAATCACCAGCACCTATCTGTGGTTCATAATAGGACAGTCTAAAACACATGTTTGAGATTCCTAACGAGCGGACTTCATGGTAAGCCATCTCCCAATTCCTAAGCAGATGTAGAGGCATGACTGCGAATTGCGCCGCCATACCTAGGTTAACTTGACACTGAAGGCTTCCAGGAGCTACTTTTGGCTTTAGGATTGAGTGGTTCTGGGATAATCCAAATACAATCAATCCAATGTTTTAAGAGTAAGAAAATATCAGTTGCACAAAGAGGCAATTTTATTTAAGATTTATGACTCTACTACCCTCAGTATATACTGGAGTAGGAATTTCTCATTAGGCTATGAGTGGTACTTGATACATTGAAACCTAAATTCCAAAGATTATATATGAAATTTAGAATTGGATTACCTGGTCAGTAAACGCCTAAATCGGTGGGACTCTAGGTTTCGGAGAGATTTGGATACTGTAAATATGTTGTAGAAAATGATGTACATTTTGTTAATTTGCCCTTTATATGGGAATCTCAAACTCTTAAGACCGATATTCCGCGACTATGGTGTCAGGATTACAGTGCAAGACATGGAACTATGCTACAAAACAGATAGCAAAGTTAGTTTATTCAGTGGTGAAATACCTACGCAGAGCATGGTTGAAGACACTGGACTTCCTAAAGCTATCAATCTGATCTTTATTATGTTCTGATGTGGTCTTAGCTAATGTAAAAACAAGGCTTGTGGCATTTGGCCCTTATAATCGTTAACAAGTACAACGGCGTGAGGGGAAGACAAAGCAGTGGTCGAGGCTAGAAAATACCAGTAGAAGAGAAAAAGGACGCACCAACTATTCCCTAATCCTGGAACAGATAATACGGACCAGAGATGGTCTAATTTTGAATAGAAACAACATACTTAGTTTGCTGCATCACGTACCTACTTTAAGGACCATTGAGTCTGACAACATATTAATCGAATTTATGGAAGAATCAAATCATGACCGGGTGAGCTTGCTTATTCACTCAAGAATGATATGCGATCTACTGTTGAGTGCTGTGCACTCTTATTCCTCTAGGATTTGATATTTTGGAAGCAAAAACATCCCATTCAGGGACCAAGTAATGAAAAACTCACTTCTGAAGTTGAAATAGTGGGCAACTTGGATGAATCTAGAAACTAAAGAAGGCGGAAAGAGCTGGCGAAATTGCTTCGGCCAGAGAAGGTGGAACCACCTAACATACAGAGGACCTGTGCAACCAGCCACCCAGACTCCAAGACTCGGGATTTTCCAGAAGATGCGATGAGAATAACTGTCAATTGCAACAACAGCTTAAATGAAAGAGGGCTATCAGAAAAACACTTAACATAAGCAGAAAAGGACAAAAATTGGAGTTGGCTTGCTGGAGTTCTAAGTAGACGCAATCATAGTTAACACCAACAGGAACAGGTGGCAATAATCCGTATTGGAAGCTGGAATACGAGGGGGTTCACACATTTGTTTAACACATCTCACAGGCTCAACATCTTTGATATATTGTGTTTACAAGAAACCTGGCTCTCAGCACCCCGACTGTGGAGGACTTTGAAGTGACTATAAATCCTGTCATAAGTGGAAAGAAAGGACGCCCCATGGCTGGTCTGCTTACTTTGATTAAAATAAAGAGCGGATGCCGAGTCGTTAGTTTGAACAATCTAACTTTTTACATTTTGATAACGGTTTTTGATAATCCTGATGAAGTAAAGGCAGAGGGGAACAAGATTTGCATCCTAAAAGTATATTGGCACCACAAAGCATCTGGCACTCTCAAAATGTGTTGATCAAATAACTGATCTAATTGTCCAAATCAAAAGTATGAACTTGTGCCCCAACATAATACTGTGCAGAGATCTCAACCTTGAGTGCTTAACCGCAAGATCCGCTGGGAAACCAAAAAGCCAAAAGGCTGGACATAGTAGTCATCTGGTGAGCCATTGGCAAGAAGAAATGGAGGCAAGAGACACGTCCATGCTTAACGGAAACACCAAAGGTGACATCCCTCCAGGAATCGCGTGGAAGAGGAACACCCAAGAATTGATTTTGGACTATTTCTTTGTCTCTGAAAGGATAGCACAAAATATAGCCACGCGTCGAGTCATTACTTTGAATCAGAGCGACCATAACCTAGTGGAAATCACATTGCACGGCCAGTCAACAACTTTGCCATATTCATGGAATGGAAGCTTGTCCGTTGCGCCATCTAGAAATAGATTACGGCTAAACTCTAGCAACGTTAAGAACGGCCTAAAAGAATACCAAAATAGCCTAAGTGGGCCAACCCCAATAAAGTTGAATACAGCCCACATCTGGACCAATATGTGGAGATGAAACAGGGACTTTGTAACAGTGGGTTCAAGAAAAAACGTGTTTTGATCTTGAAATCCTGAAAAGGAAACAAGCTTCAAAAAGAAATCTGTCTTATCGCGTGCTCGCAAAATGAAAATCAAGCCATTGTGAAAAAAGTATAAACAAAAGTATAAAAACTGGCTGATTTCGCATGGGCATATACAGGAACAATGCGACACGGAAACTGTTGATGATTCTATCACATAAAAACTCAAGAGACTTTTGGAAACTCATAAATCATACAAGTGCCCCGCAGCAAGCCATTTTGAGTAATCTGGTTTCTGAAACACCTGGCCAGTAATTATAATGTGTTACATATTTTTATAAACTCTCTCCGATGCTCCAACCTTTTCACAATTAACTCATTGGAATATCTGTTTTCAGCAAGATGACATTCTGAAGAAGATTAAACAAATCAGCTCCTCTCGGGCCCCAGGGCCTGATGGAATCACGAATCAAATGTTGAAGGAAAACCCTGAGGAGTGGGCAGAATTCTGTATGTTATTGTTCACCACAATAATGAAAGGGTGCGTAATCCCGGCATCATGGAACAGTGCGATCGTGGTTCCGATCTTTGAAAAGGGCTGCAGATCTGAACCAAAAATCGATCGCCTGATCGTGCTCCTTGACGTCTTTGGGAAGATATTTGCCTCTCAAATTAAACAGCAAATGACAGCTTGGATCAAAGCATACTCCTATGATTCACGACAAACAGGCTTTGTCAAGGGCGTTGGATGCAGACTAAATCTGATAACTTACCTCCTAAAGATAGAGGCGATTCGAAAAGGAACTTGGATCTACCTTGCATTGATCTATTTGGCCCACGCCTTTGACAGTGTGGATAGGCAGTTATTATGGCAAAAACTAAAAAAATGGAAATGTCCAATCAGTTGATCATGGCACTGAAAGAACTGCATACAGATACCGAAATACAAATTCGCCTTGATCAAGCAGGCAACCTATCCGCACCAATAAAGACCTTTAGAGGAGTTAAACAGGGCTGCCCACTGGCGTGTCTTCTCTTCAACCTGTTCATCTCCGATATTGGTGAGACCTTAGGGAATGCTTCTGCTTTCCCTCCTAATATCAGTGGGAACCACCTTAGCTGGATGCTATATACGGACGATTTAGTCCTACTAGACGTCATCCCGATAGGACTCAGCCGAAACTTAGTAGAAGTGAATGGATTAAACATCAATCCCATGAAATCAGAAATACTAATCCTTCAAAACTTAGAAGGAAACATAACAGCAAAAAGGTTCCAATGTCAACTGGCGAAAAAAACATTAACTTGCGTAAACCACACTAAATACCTAGGAATGTGGGTAAATTTCAACATCAATAATGCGCCCTGGGTGGAAAAAATAAAACCAAAATGTAAACTCACAGCGCAGGCAGTGTTAATTAACAAAAAATTTGGTAAATTTACGTTAAAGGCAGTAATAGACTTCTATAGACAAAAAGTTGTTCCTGCATGAACTCATGGAGCGGAGTGTACCTTAGGTTGTCCCTGATCACTATGGGCAACGCTTGAGAATAACTTTTGGCGAACAGTGCTCTGGCTGGCGAAAGGAGTTCCAACAGCCTTTATGCGATACGAACTGGGCCGAAGGTCAATAAATGCTAGAGGGGTGTGGAGTACGCTCTCTCTATAGGAACATTTCTGCTAAAGAAAGGCCTCCCCAATTTAATATTCTACACAACCCAAGAAGTCTGAAAAACGAAACAATTCTGACTCAATGGACTGCACAGTCTAGAGAAATCCTGGAGTATGTCAACATCGATATGGAAATGCTGATATTGAGCCAGGAGCTGGTCAAAAAGAAGCTCTGGCTCCAAGACTGGATTATGACCATAGACCAGACACATACACACAAACTAATGAAAGATGTTGCCAGTGAGGCAAAAACCCTGAACAAGTTGCTGAATTACCTGGAGAAATTTCCAAGCAAATTTCACAGGAACTTGCATATGAAAATCCACCTTAACCTATTTTCTACCAAAAGTTTTAAATATACGGAAAAACAGTGTATGGCAAGAATGTAAATGCAGATTCTGTGATGCTACAGAGGAAACGTTGAAGCACTTAACTCTTTACTGTCCTGGATTGAGATTGCTGGGAACAAAGTTTCTTGGTCCTTTCATAGAAGTAGAAACGCACAGATGCAGTGAAGATTGGTGGTTTGGTGGAACAAACAAAAAACAAACGTTTGCACTGGCCTTCTTTCTGGACCAATTCACTACACTAGTGACAATTGAAGATAAAAATATTGGAACTGGAACTGATCAGGGGGGAATTCCTTGGGACATAGCAAAGTGTGAAACATAAACTTGATAGGGCGATGGACTTGGCATTCAAAAGTTGAATTTAAATTGCTCTAATGATGGATGATTGTGAAAATGTATTCTTTTAAAAGTTTGTAACAAACTAATACGTTTTTAAAAAACAAGACTTGTGGGTTCTTATGTGATGTACTTTGCGATCTAAAGGGGACAACTTTGCTTCATATAAGGCCAAAATTGAAAAATGTTCTTAACACCGTAGTGAGGTCCTCTTACTATTTAATCTATGCACTTTGCTGTATAGATTGTTTTCTGTATCTTATATTTTATTGGACTTTAACTTTGCGTTATATATATAATCTGTGATTTGAAGTGTTTTTGTATATGCCTGTTTGGATTATTTTCCGAAAATAAACATTGATTGATGTGTATACGCTACAGCAGTGGCTTTCAAGTCACTGGTCTCGGACGGATGGCAGTTTAGACAATCTAGTGGTTATAACAAAGGAGGTCATAGGTGCTATCCGCTGGTGGACAAGAGAAAACCTCTTTAAAGGAGTACTATTACCAATACAAATAACTCTGAATACAGACTCCTCAATGCTGGGATGGGGAAGACATTGCCAAGAATGAACGGTTCAGGGAGCATAGTCCCAAAAGGAGAGCCTCATAAACGTACTGAAACTCTTAGCCATCAGGATGGCATTATTATCTTTCCAGACAAGATTGGCCAACAAAGTTTTGCTAGTCAATACCGGCAACACCCTGCAATGTCCTACATAAACAAGCAGGAGGAACACTCTGTAGTTCTATCCCAGCTGGCACCGAACATATGGATGTGGTGCACCAATGAAGGAATTTATATCCAAGCACAACATGTTCCCAAGGAGATCAACTGCCTACTGGACAGCCTAACCAGAGCATTACAACAGAATCCTGAGTGGGAATTTAACAAAAACGCACTCAGATTTTCAGAAAATGAGGTCACCCCACAGTGGACCTTTTCGCACCAGCATAGAATGTGAAATACCCCACCTTTGCATACAGGTACCCAGAGAAAGTGTCACTAGGGAACTCACTATGAATGAACTTTTTTGGGACATTTGCTTACACTTTTCACCCAGTTCCACTCCTGTGCAAGGTAGTGCACAAACCGTTGTACACACAGCTCACTCTGATAATTATAGCACCAATGTGGGCATGACAACTGTGGTATCCTAAAGATGGCCACTCAACCACCAATCATTTTATAGAACTGACCCAACGGTTCTGAGTTGCAGGTAGGGGCAGAGCCTACGTGTTTCAGCAAACTGGACGAGCCCAGACCTGTGTCGACCATAGAGGCATGCCCTACAGGTGCAGACAAAATGGCAGCCCAGGCAGACAAGATGGCGGGCAGAACAGGTAAGCGCCAGGCGGGCAAGCACCAAAGGCGGGGATCGATGCACAGAGCAGATTGGACACCTGGTATCTTTAGTCACATGGTCCATAACCTACCCGACAGTGTCGGGGCCAATGCTCTACACGGAGGCCTCCTTTTCTCATGACTGGCTCCTTGGGGGCAGACAACAGGGCTATATGGCGCCGCCTGTGCAGGCATCTGTGAAAGAGCGTGCTCAGCAAGCCTGCGAGGAGCAGTTCTTTGACAAATTCTTGATGCTTATGCATTCTCTGCAAATGAGTAATATTCAAAAGGCAATCATCCATGACTTAATCCCTGCAATGCTCCCTCGAGAGCCAGTACCAGCGCAGGGGCGGACACAGCCACAGCCTCCAAAAAGAAGCACCTCGCTCCCGAAAACTGCGGCCCCACTTGCCACCCCAGTGGGTGCCTGCATGACTCCCTCCGCCCACTCACCTCTGGTGGATCTTGTGGGCCCTCCCGACGTGGGCGACCATCAAGACAGACTAGAAAGTACGAGAGTGTCCCATGATGGGATCGCTGGCCTGGCTGAATACCTGGGCATCCCCCAACCTCAAAAAGCACAGCCTGAAGTTGGCATCCTGGCAGAGGTTCTCGCCATCCGTGCAGACTCCAGGTCAGGTATACCTCTGCAGAAAGATGTCGAAGCTCTGGCTAAAAAGAGCTGGGCTAAGCCACACTCCACACAGCCAGTTAACAAAAAGCTGGATGCCAAGTTTAGGCAGGTCGAGGGCTATGCACTACTCTTGTCCATAGATCCTTTCGCCGATGCCATCTATCGTGACAGCCTCCATGTATGCCAAGCCCCAGGTTTTTTTGACCAGCACACCTACATACGCGCTACTGGGCAAGGAGAAGAGAAGGTCCTTGAGGCATACAGCAGGAAGATCTATTCCAATGCTAGGGCTTCACCTCAGGCAGGCAAATGCCAATGCTATCCTCACTGCAGCAAATCAAACACGGTGGTGTGAAATCGCCGACTTCCTCCCGGACATTCCAGCCCACAAGCAGGTGTCATTCAAGGCAGGATTGGCAGAGTCCAACATAGTGGCACAAGACCTCTTGGAAGCCACGATCGCTCATATTGATACTGGCAGTATGGCCATTTGCGTAGCGACGGACGAAAGACGGCCTGCTTCAAAGGCACATGGTTCAACCCAAATGTCCAAGAAAGAATTATGGATCTGCCATTTGAAGGGGTGATTTGTTTCACTCCACCACAGACGAGCTTGATAAAAAGAAAACCAGCTCCCAAACAGCCAAGTCACTGGCAATCCTTACCAAGCTGGCAGACAAAAGCTTTGGCCATGGACAACCTCTGGCGGATAGAGCCTGAACATTTGATGGATTTCAGACAGGTCCCCCAGTCAACACTGCCTGAAGCAACACAAATCCTCACACAAGGGGTTCTTCCAGTCCCCCCTCACACTCCAGCCTCAGAGGCAAGGAACAATAACTGGATGCGTCGGATCCATAGCACTCCAGTGGAAGGCAGATTGGCCCTCCACAGTCAGTCCTGGTGGACATTGTTCACGGATCCTTGGGTGGGTTTGGTGGTCTCGCAAGTGTTCCGACTCCCCATTCCGTTCCCCCTCCCTGTTCATCTCCCCTCCCCCAGATCGGGACATCATCACTCCTAGCAGAAATACGTCACTCATAGTGAGCAAAGCGGTAGAGGAGGTCCTAATCGCTCAGCGGGAATGGGCTTTTACTCCAGCTCTTCACTGTTCTGAAGAACCACCAGGCAGGCCTGTGAGTGGTCCTAGATCTGTCCTTCTTAAACATGTACCTGCCCTTGCAAAAGTTCTAAATGGTTACGCGAGCCCTGATGGCAGATTCACTGTCTACACGTCCCTATTTGGCAGCCCCATTGTTTGTCCGTCAGGTTTCGGGTCATGGGCTTGCATTTATAATACAAGGTGCAGCCGTTTGGCCTCAACTCAGCACTGAGGGATTTTACGAGGCTCAAGAACACTGTCGCAGCGCAGCTCAGGTCATAGGGCTTAGATGTCCATCCATACCTAGACAGGTGGAAAACGGGGGTGAGGGGCGAGTCTCCTGAGCAAGTCAAGAAACACAGCAGACAGGCTCCTGACCACCCTCTGCAACCTAGGGTTTTCCATCAACTTCCAGAAGTCGCAGTTGCGGCCCACACAAACTCTGATGTTCTTGGGACTCCCATCAGAGACACAACGCCATATATTTCCAACAGAGAAGGTGGATGCTATCAAGGCGGCTGTTGGGCATTTTCTCAGGACAGTCACCACAGCATGGTGGCATCAGCACCAGTTGGGCATAATGCCTGCATGCCTCCTGGCGGTGGCGAACACCGGGCTCAAAATAAGTAGACTGCAGCTACACTTTTGAGACTCTTGGAATCAGGAGGGCAGGGCCCAGTCTGCAGCAGTTGCCGTACTAGCGAGCCTGCACCAGGATCTTGGGTGTTGGAGGAAAAACTACAACCTCAGGGCAGGCAGGCCATTCAAACAACCCAAGCCGGAGCACACGATTGCAACGACTCCTCACTCAGGGGGTGGGGAGCCAACCTGGACAGACATGCCATGCTGTGCATAGGCTGTGGTCGGTGGAGGACCAACAGAACCATATCAACTGGTTGGAGATGGTGGCCATTTGGCTCACGCTCAGGGCGTTTCTGCCAACGGTCAGGGGCTGCGCAGTGTGCATTCAAACTGGCAACTCCACCTGCATGTACTACCTCAACAAACAGGGCGGTACCAAGTCCCCCCACCCTCTCCCCTGTTGTGCAGGCTGGCCATCGAGCATGGCTTATGGATCTCAGCTGTGCTTCTGCCGCGGTAGTCGAAACTCGAGACAGACAGGCTTGGCAAACTGGGGTCTGACAATTACGAGTGGTAGCTCAACAATGTCCTGCAGAGCATTTTCATCATGTGGGAACATCCTCACATAGACCTTTTCACAACGGAACACAACCAGACATGTCAGCAGATTGCTTCCCAGGGAGGGGGGTGGCAGGGGAAAAGGCTTGATGGGGGACGCATTGCATATGCAGTGAGACGGAATGTGGGCCTATGCATTTCCTCAAACATCTCTGCTGCTTAGGGTCATTCACAAGATCAGGGAATCTCGTCTGCAGCTGATCCTAATAGCACCACAGTGGCTGACCAGGCCTCAGTACTCCAACCTCCTTTAGATGGCGGATCACCCTCCGATCCCCCTTCCTTTTGTGGACCATCCCGCTCCTGGTCCAGCAAGGGGGTGGAGGGGACAGTGACCCACCCCTCTTCCAGATAGGCTATCCCTAGCAGCCTAGGCCCTAAGCAGATAACTCTTCAGCACCCCCATCTGTCTTGGGACAACATGGAAATCATCCAAGTGGCACGAGCCAGGCTACACGCAGACAATACAGAAGCAAATGGGCCAGGTTCTGCTTCTGGGTTAGAGACACAGGAGTTGACCCTCAAACATGTACTCTAGACCAGGTGCTGTCATTCTCTGCATCTAGCTAGATCGGGGGTCCTGGTAGAAACATGCAGTACCTACCTGGCAGCAATAGGGGCATACAGAAATGATACAATTTATTTTTCTATTTCCATCCCAGTGGTCAAGACATCTGCCGGGTTTGACGAGGATTTTGCCGCCGGTCATGCGCCCACATACAGGGATCTCAACCTAGTCCTCAGCGCACTTGCGCATAAACCATTCGAGCCCATGGCAGTTGCTGACAACAGGCTGGTTACTATCAAGACAGTGCTACTTGTGGGCCTCATTCGGCACGGAGGATTAGTGAAATCCAGGATCTGGTGGCTACAGAGCCATACATGACTTTCCATCGAGACAAAGTGGTACTCTGCTCCCATCCTTTGTTTCTCCCGAAGGTGGGCGCCTCGTTCCACATCGATGAGGAGATCCTACTCCCGACTTTCTTCCCTAGTTCTACGGATGAGGCAGAGAAAGTGCTGCACTGTCTTGACGTCAGGCGAGCACAGAAATTCTACTTGGACAGGACCAAGGATTTTCGTAAGTCAGGTGCCCTTAGTCACCTTCGGTGAGGCGAAACCAGGCGGCAAGCGTCCAAAGCTTTAATAACCAGGTGGATGGCCTGAACCATTCAGGAAGCATACACGGTACAGCGGAAGGAGTGTCAAAGAAACATACATGCTTGCTTTCCAAAGACATGTACCATTGCAGGTGAATAGCAGGGAGGTGACCTGGTCAAGCCCACAGAAATCCGGAAAAAATGTCCAGAGAGCAAAACTATGTTGCTTACAAATTGTATCAATTTTTATTTAATCATGATACAGAAATTTGAAAAATAGTCAATTAATGGCACAATACTTTAAAGAACATATTATTACATATCACAACAGCAAGGGTAAACATTACACAGGGCTAAAATTAGTCCATCAAAACCATTCATAGTGCAGCATTCAAACCATACGACATTCAAAGTGACATTCATCCAAACAGCAATAGCTAAAAATGACAAAATTGATTCATAATCGGGAGTGAGCACAATCCTTGCATCCCGTCTGATTATTTTGATATTTTTTAGAAGTAGAAAAACATACAATAGAAATGATTAAAACAATCTATCATAAGGGCGGATCTAAAAGTGAAAATGTTGTGTAGATCAGATCCCTGGGGAACAAAGCTCAACCGGTTTCGACGTATGTCTATTGCACAACGTCTTCATCAGGAGATATGGAACGAAAGACTGCAAGATAAGAGCATTACTGCATAAATATGCGGCACTGCCCCACCTCATAAAACAAACTCAACAGTTAAAAATGTATTGTGTACCCACCATGTGCCACCTTTTACAAACCATGTAAAGAGAAAGTGAAATATTTAGGTGCTGGGGAAGGCAAACAAAATCAGGAACGCATCCCAGTAGCGGAGGTATATTTAAAATGGCCAAACGCAGGGGTGCCAGCTCTGTGCAAAGTTGCCGGAAGAGCAACGCTAGTTGGAAACACCAAAGAGGTTAGAGAGAAGAGAGGCATGTACACCAGATCAATTAAGGTGACTGAACGACCGGAGGAATCGAGACCCAGTGTAAAAGTGCACTAGTAGGTAATAAGCCAAACTGACCTCACACGGTCAGCCAATCACTGACATGATGGATGGAAGGAGTATCTATACTGGAATAAGAACCCACAAGGGGCTACAGCTGTTCATGAGTTGAAAGACAGGTATGGCACAAATTAGACCAAAAGAAAATAAGCACTACACAGAAAATACTAGCTGTGAAGGGTAAATCCGATGAGGTGACCTACTGGGCGTTGAATATGGTGAGAAAGCTTGTATCAGCTTCAGATGCCCAGGCTGGCTGTGGACCAAATGATAGTATGAGTGTAAGCTCAGACTGTGTCCACAAAGATGAGGCAAACAGTATTGTACTGAGACAGTTGGTAAAAAACACGAGCGGAGTACGAGTGTCTTCCCGTGGAACAAGCCAAATGACACTGTTGTGAACTAAAGAACAAGTGTCTAAGCACTACAGCAAAAAAATGCTGTACTGGGACAGTTGGTAATTAACACGAGCGAGATACGAGAGCCTATCCGTGAAACAAGCCAATTGACACTGTTGTAAACTAAAGAACAAGTGTCTGAACGCTACAGCAAACAATGCTGTAGCCATGAGGGGGTCCGCGACAACCAAAGAAACCCCCGGGATCAGATTGCAAAGAGCAGCAGGGCTTTCCAGTTAATAAAAATAACTAGCATGTACATGATGGGCGCCTACCCAGATGAAATACATAGTCGAACACCAAGGGACTGTAAAATGAAAACACCCAGACTTACTTGATACACGGGCTGAAGAGAGGGGTAACTGTGAGGAAATCAAGCAGCCCGCTCGCGGAGCTCAGCTCGGCGCAGTCACGTACTGCATTATCGGGAGTGCAGTTAGTGCACTAAATCTAACTCAGCCCGCGGTGTAGGTCACGTGACCAAAACACAACACGTAACCGGGCTAAGTAGCGTGATGCTGGAAGCCTCCGCATCAGAGTGTCAGGCCCGTCCAGCATGGAGATGGAAAGAGGACTGGTGCAGAGCCTCAGTTAAAGCAACGGCTGCAGTGAGAAATGTGGGTGCGGGTGTACCACGGAAATGGACCAATTAATTGAATATAGGAAGATGGGTAGTCCCATGACGGAAGTGATATCGCCAAGCCCACATGGGTGCCAATGTGGCACCACAATGTAGCCAATTCCCAAAAGTAAAGATCCAAGATGAGAAATGGACTGGAAATCAATAGTGTGCGGTGTAGAACTGCAATAACTGAAATACGGCACGAACAACTTATGCCAGTCCAATATATGCAGGTGAAAATATACACCTAGCAATAGCAACCCCTGCCCAAGGTTAAAGATGGCGGCTGCATGTGATATGCACAAACTTAATCCCTGATGTATATCAGCCATAAAGCAAAATAGACTGTACATTGAAATAGAAATAATTGGAAATCTAGACCACCCACACATTGTTGGGCTGGAACTGTATATGCCCATGTCGCGACAGATGTTGGCCGTAGTAGAGGGCTGACTATCCCACATTAAACTCCCATGTTTCCATGGAGTTGAGCCCTTTTTGTAAAGTCCTGAGATTGAAAATCCACATTTGCTCTTTGTATGCCAATTTGTTAGTAGTTTGCACATGGCCATTTGCTGAAATCTTCTCAAGGCAAAACCATCTTAATAAATCTGCGCCATGACCCCTCTCTAGAAAGTGGAACACCAATGGGGCAGTGAGACAGCGCATCCTGATCTTGGAGCGGTGTTCCTTGATCCGCACATGTATCTCCCTGGAGGTCTTGCCTATGTAAAGCAAGTTACACGGGCATTGGATGGCATACACCACGTTCTTGCTTTTACATGTGGTGAACGTCCGCAGATTACATTGTCTGCCTTCATTCACAAAGTATGTGGTCTTTTTTAGAAAATCTGTAGGCCATGCAAGTGGTGCTGGGATAGCACCCTACCACAGGTTGTAATTAACTTTTAATGTTTGTTAATCTGCTTATATTCACATGCTGTGCATAGTCAACACCCAGTGGTCTCTGCAGAGTATTGCATTTTGTTTTTCGTAGTCGAAAAGGGGACGTCGAAAAGGCGTGTCTATAACACTATCCCTATAGTGACGTGCAGTGAACCCACAATCCCTCACGCGTCGAGGTCCCTCAGATTGTATTTTTCCACCCAGATATTGGTCGCGTATAAGCGGATCTCCTCGAGAGACATTGCAAAAAACTTTATTCGACCTTTGGTCGCCCTTAACTTATATTATTACTTACATCCCTCCGACGGCGGTGCCTTCGACGGTGGAGGTTGTTCAGCGTTCGCCGAACATGTGGCTTCGCCTCGACGGCCAAATACAGTAGGGAGAGTGGGGTCGTGGGACATTTGTTTCTCTTTGAGAATGCCTTTCCCTTTCCCCTCCCTTTCCTTCGGGGTTGTTGTCACATGCAATCTGTTCCTCAGCTATGGAGAGGACACCTTTTAGATTTTGCCCGCGTTGCAAAGGCAAATTTACCTGGAAAGACAAAAATAAACGGTGTAACCATCGATTGTCCCTCGACCACAAAGAAGACTGCTGTGCGGCCTGTCAGCTCCTTAAGCCGAAGACTTTGAAAGACCGTAGGGTCAAGAGGTGGGCAGCCTACGCCATGTCTAGGTCTGATTCATCACCCGCCGCCGCAGAAAGTGACGAGGAATGTGACAACCCGACGTCTGTTTCGGAAGTGGTAGACCTCTCTAAGGAGCTCCTCGTCGTCCGTCCCCGGTCCCGACAAGCTCGGCTCACACCCTGCTTATGGGGATGAACACCCCGGCGACAAGGACGCACACAGAAAACACTCCCATAAACATACTACCCACGGCTCTTCCTTGACGAAGAGAGCATTAGCGCCAACGGAGACGCAGGTCCTATCGGCGGCCTCCTCAGACCGTAAGAGTCTGAAGCCCCCTTCGCAAACGCGACTAGCGACTGGGCTACCCCCAGATAAGGGCGCCATCACTAAACAGCCAGACGACGCGCACCAGCAGAGAGCGCACGTCAGCGTAGAGCAAGCGACGCCTGTAAAGTCGACGCCGGAGGTACCCTTGACAGACAGTTTAGTTGTCGAGAGCCTGGCGAGGATTATTTCCACCGATAGCCAGAGACGGACGGCGAAAGAGACGTCGGCTACCGCTCATAAGGCCCGGGAAACGCCGAAAAGGTCAGAAGGAAGGCAGGAACCGCCCGCTCCGTCGAGAATGACTACTAGCCAACCAGAAGGCTTTTCAGAAGGCTAGGGGAACCTCTCTTCGACGTTATGGGATAGGTCCCTTTTCTCCCCCTGACCGCTCTGGGGGTACCTCAAACCCTAGAAAGACTCCAGTTCTGTATGGACAAAATGGAGAGGTTTATGGAGACTGAAAACCTTTCAAAACCCAAGAGATCAAGAGAGGGACCTCAGGAGGATCCCAGGGCCAAGTACCCCAGGCTGTTCGATTCCCCTCAAGAGGATGTAGATCTATATGACCTCACTGGAGAGGACCCCCACTTTCAGGATGACGACGAATTCTTAGGCAATGAAGGGGAACAAAACCTAGAGGAGGAAGGTTTTGAAGACAACCCGGATATGGGTGAGGGGGGCTTCGGAGAAGACCCGGAAGAAGGCGCTTCACAGCCCTGGCAGTCCCCATCAGCGTTTTCAGACCCTGAAGCCATAAACCTGTCCCCACCCAAAGACTCACCTATTAGGAATACATCTCCTATAGACTATCAACCTACCTTTAATGCACTCCTACGCAAGGCAGCAGCGCATTTCGAGATCGAGACTGGGGAAACTTCTCCTGACATCGACTTTGTAGAAAGATCATTAAGGAGAAACCCCCTGTCAGCCAAACCATTCCCCTCCTCGCCTCAGTAAAGAGACAAATTATTCCTTCACTATCCACTCCCGCGTTGATCAGAGGGGGTCAAGCCCAGGATAGAAAAATGTAGTCCTTCTCCATCGGACCCATTATAATCAGGGGCCACTCTGTACCAGTCTCCTTAGTGGTGACAAATACCAGGAAGAGAGCAGGGGTCCCGCTGTCAACTAGCGAGGCACCACCAGATAAAGAGGTTAAAAAATGGTATACCCTAGGAAAGAGGATTACAGCCTCAGCTGCCTTTTCCGCAAGAATTGCCAACAACTCTTTGCTGGCAAGTTACGCAGATGCACAATGGAGCAAACTACGTAAGAACATTGAGGAGGTACCGGAAGCCCTACGTACTCACCTTCTAGCCACGGTGACTGAAGGGACCTTAGTCAACCAAAGCATCATTAAAAATACTCTGGATGCTGCAGAGACGGCTGGGCATTCCCTAGTCCAAGGAATCCTACTCAAACGCCATGTATGGCTATGCAATTCAGGCTTTAAACCTGACACACAAGCATCTCTTATTAACAAACCTATGGAAGATGCAAACCTTTGGTAAGGCGGTGGATGAGGCACTAGAGACCGCAAAGAAGGAATTTGATACATTCAAGACACTAGATCAAATTTCAAGGCCTCCCAACAAACGTGGTTATGGCAACAAATGTTTTTTTGAGGCCAACGCCAGCAGCAGCAGCAATACTCTGCAGGTAACTGGTCCTCTAACCAAGGCACCAGTGGACAATATAACCAAAGAGGACAACGTTGTGGCAAGGGAAGAGGTCGGGGTCCTACCCCTAGAGGTTCCCAAGCCACCAACACCAAATGACTCAAAGATTTGGGTCCCCTCCCATGCTTCACCAATCGGGGGCTGGTTAACATCCTTTCTTTCAGCATCGGAGGGTATAACATCAGACCGCTGGGTACTATCAACCATAGCCCGCGCCTACTGTATAGAATTGAACAGTTTCCCTACGTACAGACCTCCAAGAGGACGACGCATGTCGCCTGAACACCTCGCCATCCTTCTTCAAGAAGTGGACCAACTACTAGAAAAAGGAGCTATAGAGGTCGTGCCTCTATCCCAGGTAACAGAAGGTATTTATTCAGTGTACTTCCTTGCACCCAAAAAGGACTTAACCATGCGCCCCTGTACTAGATTTGCGCCCAGCGATCAAATTTGTCAAACCTCAAAAGTTTCGTATGGTGACTCTACAGGAGGTAATCCCCCTGCTTTCACAGGGAGATTACATGACAAAACTGGACATGAAAGATGCATACTTGCATACTTTCATACTTTCATATTTTAATGTTGCCAGCGCACAGGAAATACCTCCGCTTCATGATAGGGGGCAAACACTACCAGTTCAGAGTGCTACCCTTCGGCATAGCATCAGCGCTGAGTATTCACGAAGGTACTGGCAGTGGCAGCGGCCCACCTGCGCAGGTTGTCCATCCCAGTATACCCTTACCTCGACGATTTGCTCATAACGGGATTCTTACGAAGCATGCTTCTCAAATACCCAAAAGACTGTAGACCTTTTTGTTTCAACTGGGCTTCTCCATCAACGAGAAGAAGTCCAGCTTAGACCCCAGCCAGATCAAACTATCACTAGGGGCTCTAATTCGAACAAAGGACAGCCTAGTCTTCCCCTCCAACGAGAGGGTCCAAAACATGCTGTTTCAAATCCCTCGATATATTGCCGGTCGAGAGGTGACGGTACGCAAAGCAATGCGCTTACTAGGAATGATGGCGTCATGTATTTGGTACCTCACGCGCGCCTGCGCCCGCGCCCAATGCAAGAGTGGCTCAACAGCCAGTGGTGTCAGGCCAGCGGTCAATGGGACGATCTAGTGGTGGTCTTGCAGGCCTTGGTTCTCTCGCTACGGTGGTGGTCGAAGGAAAACCTGGTAATAGGGAAACCATTCGCCACCCCCGCAATGGAAGCCACTCTAACCACAGACTCATCCCTCACAGGATGGGGGGCTCACCTATCCCATCAGACTGCTCACGGAGTCTGGGCTCCGAGCGTAGCATCCAAGCACATAAACTTACTGGCGCTACTAGCTGTGTTCAAGGCACTGAAAGCCTTCCAGGCACACCTGCAAGGGAAGACAGTGATGGTCCTCACGGACAGCACCACAGCCATGTTACTACCTCAACAAGCAGGGGGGCACTCGCTCTCCAGGACTGTCCAAGCTGTCCCAGAACATCTGGAAGTGGGCTCTCAAACACATGTTCCTACTGTCACAACATGTACCAGGGGAACTCAATCTGCTAGCAGACGAACTCAGCAGAGACTTCCCTCTGCCCTCAGAGTACGAATGTCCGTTACTCGAAGACATCATCTTCGACGTCTTCACACAATGGGAATTCTCCGAAATAGATCTGTTCGCAACTCTGGAGAACTCGCAATGCCAAGATTACGCCTCCAGGTACCCCCAGAACCAATCCAAGGGGAACGGTCTATCGATACCATAGTCAGGGAAATTTGTTTACGCTTTTCCCCCCCGACTCCCCTTCTCAAAAAGATAGTGCACAAGATGCACCAGGAACAAGTTACCATGATACTGGTGGCCCCTATGTGAGCCAGACAGCCTTGGTCCGCTCACTTGATGGAGATGTCCCTATCTCCTCCAGTGAAACGTCCCTGCCCGTACAACATGCTGTCACAGGACAAGGGCAGGACACTACATCCATGCCCTCAGACCATGAATTTAGCAGCCTGGCTCCTGAGATCATAGAATTTGGACATTTACAACTCCTGCAGAGATGCATGGACATTCTCAGGGAGGCTAACACTCGTCACTACTGTTCTAGCAAATGGAAAAGATTTGTCATCTGGTGTAGGGGAAGGAGCATCAACCCAGTGGACTGCTCTCCCACACAAATTGTTCTGTACCTGACTCACCTACTAGACTCGGGCTTGGTGTTTAACTCTATTAAAGTCCATTTAGTTGCACTTTCCGCATACACCACTTCCCAACTTAAAGTGTCATGGTGGAAAGTCCTAGTTATTAAAGCCTTCGTGGAAGGAGTGAAGAGGATCCACCCTCCCATAGCTAACCCTGCTCCCGGATGGGAACTAAATGTGGTACTAACCAGGCTCATGGGGTCTCCCTTTGAACCAATGCACAAAGCAACACTTAAAGACCTCACTCTTAAGACTGCTTTTCTAATAGCTATCACCTCCATTAGGAGAGTAAGTGAACTACAAGCGCTCTCTGTACTAGACCCATTTGTTACAATTCACAAGATAAGGTGGTTCTACGCACACATCCGAGGTTTGCACCAAAATGTATCTCTAAATTTCATGTCAACCAGTCAATAAAACTACCAACGTTCTTTCAAAATCCCTCAAACTTAGGTGAGAAGAGCCTGCATACACTGGATGTTCACAGAGCAGTGATGTTTTATATGGAAAGAACTAGACCATTGAGAAAGACTAATCAGTTCTTTGTCTCGGTGGCAGCAGGAAGAGAAGGAGATACAGTTTTGAAATCCACTATTTCTAGATGGATTGTACAATGCATCACTCTGTTACACTCTTGCTAAGAGAGAACTACCCTTCAAGCCAAGACAACACTCCACTCGAGGCACCGGGGCTTCCATAGCTTTCATTGCAAATGTCCCTCTTGAGTCCATTTGCAAAGCGGCAACCTGGAGTTCTGTTCACACCTTTACAAAACACTACTGTCTAGATGCCCACTCTAGATCTGATTCCCAGGTGGGACAAGCAGTATTAAGACATCTTTTCTCTACTGTTCCTTCTCACAACCCACCTCCAACTCCGGGTATTGCTCGCTAGTCTATGCACAGCATGTGAGTCTATGCAGATTAACAAACATCAGAAGACAATGCATTACTTACCGTAAAAGCATTTCTGATGGTTGTATCTGCTTCGATTCACATCCGCCCACCCTTCCTCCCCGCTCGGATGGAAGGAACATAGACTTTCTTCTATATCTCGCTTTTCTGTACTCACTCACGTCTAATAGGCTCCCTCGGGGCAGAAAAAATACAAACAGAGGGACCTCGACGCGTGAGGGATTGTGGGTACACTGCACATCACTATAGGGATAGTGTTACAGACACGCCTTGTTGACGTCCCCTTTTCGACTACAAAAAGCAAAATGCAATACTCTGCAGTGGCCACTGGATGTCGGACTATGCACAGCATGTGTATCTAAGCAGATACAACCATCAGGAATGCTTTTACGGTAAGTAATGCATTGTCCTCCCTAACCACATTGCGTTGAAATGACAATCTGTTGGCTCGAGTGAGCTTCTGTACCAGACTCTTCCCTTTTCTAAACACAAACAGGGGTTTTTTCAAATTAATATCGGCGGAATTCAGGATCCTCCAATTCTTGAGGATAATCCCCTTAATGGACTCACTAAACTTGCAAAAAGTGGAGATGCAAACAAGCTGTTCACTTTGTGTTTTTGGGTTGTGCAATGAGCAGGGTATCACGGTTGGTATAACGCACTCTTTTTCTAGAGTGTTTGATGAGTTCTTTGGGGTACCCACGAAGTAGCAGTTTAGCTTGTAGTATATCTGCATGCTTATTGAAATGAGAAATGTTGGTACAATTACGTCGTAACCGTAGGAACATGCCGTACGGTAAATTGCGTAATAGGCTCTTTGGGTGTTGGCTCTTAAATTGCAGGGTGGTATTGCGTTCTGTGTGTTTTCTATACAGTTCTGTATGGAGGCACCCTTCATCAACAAAGATGGATAAGTCGAGAAAGGCAATCCTAGAGGTGGAGGATTCAAACGTGAATTTTAAGTTGGAGTCCACTGTCATGATCTCGGCTTCCAAAAGATCAGGACTTGCCCGACTCCCTTGGAAGCAGACCCATAACCCCGGTTCCGAGTGCCAGCCAGTCCCAATTGGGACCTTTTGGACCCTGTCCTGGCGCCAGTGGCACCAGGCTCATAAAGATGCCCAGTCCCAGCGCTGGAAGCGCCGGGCTCATAATGCTTGGGTGGACTTACCTGCAGCAGACCATGCTGCTTACTTACCTGCCAGTTGAACCCCTGATCCTCTTCTGTTTGGGACTACTTTTCCTGTTGGGTGGGGCAGGAGCCACTCCCTAGGTTCAGAATACTGGAACTCTTCTGGAAAGCAGGAACTCTTTTCTTACCTTGGCGTGGCTGTGGAAGGAGACACCTAAGCACTACAGGAGGCTATTTAAACCACACCCGATGGATGAATCTTGCTTTGTGTTATTCTGCATTCTCTGCAGCAGAACGCTCATCGTGTCTTCTGCTTCTGATCCTGGGCCTAAGGGAACAAAGGCTTACCATCCTGGAATCCAGTCTTCAGCAGCACCTGTAAAGACAAAGAAAGAACAGGTTAGCACTACGGTCTTCAGTGGCAGCGCATCTCTTACCTGGTCCATCGGCTGTCACCAACGCCTTCGGCGCTGCATCCCGCATCTGAAAGACAAAAGAAGGTGCGTTTAAAGACATTGGGCAACTTTATTACTCACGTGCCATTACTCCTTCCCACGCCGAATCCAGTGGGTATTCCAGCACCCTTCAGCTTCTCTAAAGCTCCGAACTTGTACCTGCAAGATAAAAGAGACAGTTAGTGCGCATCGTGAAGCAGGCTACAAGCGCTTACTTACGTGCTTCCAGGCGCTTCGATTCCTCACGCGGGTTCGATCCTCAAATCTCATCAGCCCGCCATCCGCCATCGCCGGAACCCTGCAAAACAAGAGATATCATTACAAAAGACTTAAGACATTTGAAGTGCCCAGAACTTACCGTTCGTGCAGTTAACAACGGACAGCAGTCCTCTGAGGTCAAGAGGCCTGCACCCTTATCCAGTGAAGAAACTGGTTACGGCACCCTGCCCCGAGGCAGATGGAGAGCTCGGCGTTCACTTACCTAAGGTGAGGGCGTTAACCTTTGGGGTTCTACAGGAGAAGAGAAAGGGAAGAGGAGAGAGGCACCCAATAACCCCAGTTCATTAATCCCATATTTTCTATCTGCAGACATCTTACTCTTCGAGTCAGACATACAGTGCACAGAGGTCCAGCCCAAAGAGCCAACCGTGTGTTACACATCACCTTTGAAGATACGGCATTCACCCAGTCAAGACCGGCGCCTCTGCGGGAATCAGGTGAGCGTTACAGAACACAAAGCCTACCGCAAAACTCCCACCCAGGCGCTATGGAAACCTCGGATACCGACCAGCTAGCCCAGTTACTTGGGGAACTAAGAGCAGAAGTGCATGCAGCCCGTCAGGAGACAAATGCTCTAAGAAGGGAACTGATTATTTCCAAGGAGCGAACAGACGATCTCGCTAGACAATTGCTATAGTCACAAGCCGGACAAACTCCGTTACCCGCATAAGGGGCAAATCTTCCTTCAACATCCTCTACGAACCCAGTGCAGATCAACCTACCTGGGAATGTACCTCTGGCTCCGCCCGAACGATTTTCTGGTGACCCAAAGAGGTTTGCAGTATTTATTAATCAGTGCCGGTTGCACTTCTTATGCCGGCCAGCAGCCTTTCCAACTGATCAAGCTAAGGTAGCTTTCGTGCTTTCGTACCTTAGTGGCAATGCGGCAGACTGGTCGATCCCTCTAGTTAATCAAGATGATCTGGTTCTCCATGATTTTCAAGCTTTTCAGCTCAGTATGGAAAAACTGTTTGCAAGACATTCACAGGGGCAGGCCTTGGACAATGAACTCCTTTCATTGCGACAGGGTAATCAAGACCTTTTGGCTTATATTGCGTCTTTCAACAGACTGATAGTGGAAACTCGATGGCCTGAGGACAAAAGGATTACGCTGTTTTATAGAGGTCTACGTGGAGAGCTCAAAGATGTGTTAGCCCAAGTAGTGAATCCCCCGCAAGACTGTTCGGACTATATTGACTTAGTCGTTCAAATTGACCACAGACTGCAGAACAGGAAGGCCGATCGTTCCAAGTTTGATGCTCGAGTATTTTCCAAACCACCAACTCCTACCAAAGGAGTAGACTCCGGGGAACCCATGCAAATAGGGGGCCTGAAAGGACCACTAACACAAAAGGAGCGGGAAAGGAGAAAACAGCTGCAATTATGCCTCTATTGCGGAAACTCGGGGCACTTTCTTCGAGACTGTCCGGTGAAACCAGCCAAGAAGGCAGTAGGAGCTGCAGTTACCAGGGTCACAAACTCTGAGCAGGGAAACGACCTCGCCCGACAAGAATAGAGGTCCTCTTGCCGAGCGTTAAAACCAGTTCTGTGACCTCGCATTTCGTGATACCTATGGTCCTCATTAGCCCTGAACATCCGGATCGATTACATGCGATTGAAGCTTACGTCGACAGCGGTGCCATCGGCAATTATGTGGATCATGAAATGGTTTTGAGGATGAATCTGACTCTTTGTCCAAAGGCTGTAAAGGACGTCATTACTACGGTGGATGGTACGGAGATAGCCTCCGGACCAGTAACGCATACCACCCAAGAAGTGACGCTAGTAAGTCAAGATGGACACCATGAGAAGATCGTGTTCGATGTGATCAAGGCCCCTCAGTTCCAGATTATTCTAGGAATTCCTTGGTTAGAGAAGCACAATCCTCAGATCGATTGGCGAGCAAGAACGGTTCAGTTTCCAGAATGTGTCTCTACTTGTCACCCTCGACCTGGTGTTGCACTGGCAGCAATTACCTCTGAGGCTCCCCAGTTACCTCCTGAATACCTAGAATTCCAAGATGTTTTCCGGAAGGATCAGGCTAATTCTCTACCTCCTCATAGGTCTTATGACTGCCAGATAGACCTGATACCTGGATCTACTCCTCCTTGTAGTAGAATTTATGCCCTCACCGAGCCTGAGAATCTTCACCTCCGGCAATACCTGGATCAATACCTAGCGAATGGGTTTATTCGTCCTTCCAAGTCCCCTGCTTCCTCAGCTTTGTTCTTCGTTCCAAAAAAAGAAGAGGACCTTAGAACTTGTATAGATTATCGCGCCCTGAACCAGATCACCGTTAAGAATAGATATCCGTTACCTTTGATCCCTGAACTCCTGGACCAAGTCAGAAAAGCATGCATATATACAAAGCTGGATCTTAGAGGAGCCTACCACTTGGTACGAGTAAAAGAGGGCGATGAATGGAAGACGGCCTTCCGCACCAAGTATGGGCTATTTGAATATCAGGTCATGCCCTTCGGACTTTGCAATGCCCCGGCCGCCTTTCAATATTTTATGAACGATGTCCTCAGAGAGCTCATAGATGTGTGTGTTGTTGTTTACATTGACGACATCCTCGTTTATTCTTCATCGGAAACTGAACATCGGAAACACGTGAAAATGGTCCTCGAGAGATTGCGTCAACACAAACTTTTCGCTAAGTTGGAAAAATGTGTTTTCAACGTGACTGAAGTTGAATTCTTGGGATTCATATTATCACCTAGCGGAGTGCGTATGGATTCAAAGAAGGTCGATGCAATTCTCAAATGGCCATCGCCATCCTCCGTAAAAGGTGTTCAAAGCATGTTAGGCTTCGCTAACTTTTACCGCAGGTTTATCCCCGAATTCTCTCGAATAGTCCAGCCCATCACCACCTTGTTAAAGAAAAACAAACGTTTTGAATGGTCTACCGAGGCGGAACAAGCTTTCCAGAATTTGAAGACTAGATTTATCTCTGCACCGATCTTAAAACATCCTCGCCCAGAACTCCCCTACATCGTTGAAACTGATGCTTCGAGCCTTGCCATGGGGGCAGTTCTATCACAAAAGGACCCAGTAACCAGTCAGTTGCATCCCGTGGCATTTTGGTCCCGCAAATTCTCGCCTCCTGAAATCAATTACACTATTACTGATAAGGAACTTCTAGCTATCAAGTCCGCCTTTAAGGCTTGGCGGCATTATCTTCTGGGGGCCCGACACACCGTTACTGTGATTACAGATCACCGAAACCTGCAATATTTGAAAACCGCAAAAGCTCAATCCTCTAGGCAACTCCGTTGGGCACTATTCTTTGCCGAGTTTGACTTCATAATTACCTATCGACCTGGTACAAAAAACGGTAAAGCTGATGCCCTTTCTCGGATGGGAGTGGAAGAACATTTGATCAATCCTAAACCTGTACCTATCATTCCCGAACAAAGAATTCTAGGTGTAATCGCCACACAATCCATAGAGGAAGTTAAGGATAAAGCCAGGCTAATGGTAACTCCAGCAGACATACAGAATTGGCATCTGCAGGGAAAGGACTTTACGGTGAAGGACAACCTATTATATTTCCAAGAACGGTTATACCTGCCCAGCACAGATTTACAGAAAAAGGTAATCTCTTGTTATCACGATTCTTTAATGGAAGGACATCCCGGTATGACCAAGACCTCGGAAAAGATCAAGCGCTACTTCTGGTGGCCGTCTTGGAAAAAAGATATCAGAGACTTTATAATGTCCTGTGGAGTATGCGCCCAAAACAAGAGTCAAAAGGAAAAACCAGCCGGCCTCTTACGCCCTATTGACATCCCGCCTCGCCCTTGGCATACGCTTTCTATGGACTTCATCACCGATCTACCTCCATGCTCCAGATACAATACGATCCTAGTAATCGTGGACCTATTCTCCAAGATGGCGCATTTCATTCCACTCAAAGGCTTACCAACAGCAGCAACTCTGGCCCGAGAATTTCTCAAACATCGTCCGACTGCACGGTTTTCCTTCAGTTCTAATTTCGGATCGAGGTAGTCAATTTATTTCTCATTTTTGGCGAAGTTGCTGTCGGTCGGCTCAAATTGATGTGAGACTTTCGACCAGCCACCACCCTCAAACCGACGGACAAACCGAGAGGACCAATCAAACTCTGGAACAAGTATTTGCGCTGCATGCTTCAACAAACTGAAAAAACTTGGAAAGATATCCTTTGGATAGCCGAATATGCCTACAATAACTCTGTCCACTCGGGAACTGGGAAGTCCCCGTTTTTTCTTTTATACGGTAGTCACCCTCGAACCTCGGAGTTGGATCCACTCCAAGATCTTGGAACACCAGCAGTAGACCACCTGCATTCTACAATCACCCAAGCCTTTAAGGAAGCAGTTTCTCACCTTCAAAGGGCTAAAGAACAATACAAGAAAGGAGCAGACCAACATCGGAAGGAAGCCCCCCAATATCAAATAGGAGATCAAGGCTGGTTATCCACCAAATATCTACCTCTAAAAGGACCACGCACATTCAACCCAAGATACCTTGGTCCCTATTCCATCACTACCATAGTAAATCCAGTAGCGGTCAAGTTGGACTTGCCCCCTCACATGAAGATACATCCGGTCTTCCACGTCTCTCTATTAAAACCCGTGCAACCTCAAACCCGACTAACTACATCTCCAAAACCTATTCTAGTTGATGGAGAACTCGAGTTTGAAGTCAAAAGCATCCTGGATTCCAAGATCTCCAAATCTAAACTATTTTACCTGATTGACTGGAAAGGCTACGGTCCCCAAGAAAGATCCTGGATACCTGCAGAATATGTCCACGCGCCTCGTCTAATCAAAAGATTTCATCGAACATTTCCTAACAAGCCCAAACCCCAGGAGAAGCCCGGTTTGGGAGGGGCCTTGAGGGGGGGTGCTGTCATGATCTCTGCTTCCAAAAGATCAGGACTTGCCCGACTCCCTTGGAAGCAGACCCATAACCCCGGTTCCGAGTGCCAGCCAGTCCCAATTGGGACCTTTTGGACCCTGTCCTGGCGCCAGTGGCACCAGGCTCATAAAGATGCCCAGTCCCAGCGCTGGAAGCGCCGGGCTCATAATGCTTGGGTGGACTTACCTGCAGCAGACCATGCTGCTTACTTACCTGCCAGTTGAACCGCTGATCCTCTTCTGTTTGGGACTACTTTTCCTGTTGGGTGGGGCAGGAGCCACTACCTAGGTTCAGAATACTGGAACTCTTCTGGAAAGCAGGAACTCTTTTCTTACCTAGGCGTGGCTGTGGAAGGAGACACCTAAGCACTACAGGAGGCTATTTAAACCACACCCGATGGATGAATCTTGCTTTGTGTTATTCTGCATTCTCTGCAGCAGAACGCTCATCGTGTCTTCTGCTTCTGATCCTGGGCCTAAGGGAACAAAGGCTTACCATCCTGGAATCCAGTCTTCAGCAGCACCTGTAAAGACAAAGAACAGGTTAGCACTATGGTCTTCAGTGGCAGCGCATCTCTTACCTGGTCCATCGGCTGTCACCAACGCCTTTGGCGCTGCATCCCGCATCTGAAAGACAAAAGAAGGTGCGTTTAAAGACATTGGGCAACTTTATTACTCACGTGCCATTACTCCTTCCCACGCCGAATCCAGTGGGTATTCCAGCACCCTTCAGCTTCTCTAAAGCTCCGAACTTGTACCTGCAAGATAAAAGGGACAGTTAGTGCGCATCGTGAAGCAGGCTACAAGCGCTTACTTACGTGCTTCCAGGCACTTCTATTCCTCACGCGGGTTCGATCCTCAACTCTCATCAGCCCGCCATCCGCCATCGCCGGAACCCTGCAAAACAAGAGATATCATTACAAAAGACTTTTAAGACATTTGAAGTGCCCAGAACTTACCGTTCGTGCAGTTAACGACGGACAGCAGTCCTCTGAGGTCAAGAGGCCTGCACCCTTATCCAGTGAAGAAACTGGTTACGGCACCCTGCCCCAAGGCAGATGGAGAGCTCGGCGTTCACTTACCTAAGGTGAGGGCGTTAACCTTTGGGGTTCTACAGGAGAAGAGAAAGGGAAGAGGAGAGAGGCACCCAATAACCCCAGTTCATTAATCCCATATTTTCTATCTGCAGACATCTTACTCTTCGAGTCAGACATACAGTGCACAGAGGTCCAGCCCAAAGAGCCAACCGTGTGTTACACATCACCTTTGAAGATACGGCATTCACCCAGTCAAGACCGGCGCCTCTGCGGGAATCAGGTGAGCGTTACATCCACCTGATTGAGCCAAGACACAAATCTATCCAGTGTGACAGTCACCTTCCCAAAGCAGCAGAATATCATCTATGTACCGACGGTACAGTTTGATGTGTTTGGCAAAGGGATTGGTGGTATTTAGTATATGGTTTTCCTCAAACAGAAACATGAAAATGATGGCCAGGTTGGGAGCAAAGGTACAGCCCATTGCTGTGCCCTTGGTTTGCAGGTAGTAAGTATCCTTAAACTTGAAGCTATTGGACAAAACCAGTTCAGTCCATCAGCCTTCTGCAGACAGTAATGCCTGAACGTCACTGCACGTCCAGGTGGTACTATGCAACCTGCACCCCTAAAAAGGTGAACTACACTCCTCCCCTCGGCTTTATGATCACTTCTAAACGCCCATACAGGATGGCGGAAAGGGGACGGGAAGGAGTCATTACAAGTTACTCACTGAAGTGACTAACATCCTCCTGGTCCATAGTCCCCTTTCCTCCATACTTCTGAGGTGTGTCCCCAGTGGGCAGAGTCATGGGAGCAAAAAGGCTTTGGTCCCATCCCTCGCGAGGGACGCTCTTACAGGATGGAGTAAGGGGGACTATTGACTAAGAGTATGTTAGTCAATCCGGTGAGTAACTTGTAATTACCCAAGATCCTTCAGTGCATCGAGGTCCTCAAATAAAATGTTTCCGCCTTTCTGGTCGGTCGCTTAATGCGGAACTCGTGTTTTGAGATGATGTTGCTATTACCTACGTCTTTGGTGTTTTCCTCGACTGACTTCTTAGATGTTTCAACTAACCTCTTTGGCTGTTATTTTGCAGAACTTTGATACCTCTGTTCTCAGCCTTGGCCATCAGGCTTAGGCCTTACAGTACAGAGTGGGGGACCAGTTTCTCTAGTCACATCTTTCTGAGAATGCCTTTTCTTTTCTTTCCCTCTTTTTTTTGTTTTTTTGTTTTCCTTCTCTTGTTTGGCTGCTTTTCCACGCTTTTATGGCGAGAACGCCTTTTAAGCTTTGCCCCTCATGTAGCAGTAAATTTCAGTGGAAGGACACTGTCTCCCTCGTGACCACGACATTGCAAGGCCTGTAAACTCTTTAGCCCTAAGACACTTAAGTACAGGCATACCAATCGATGGGCGGTGTGAGAAACCTCAGGTTATTCTCCCAGAACGACCTCAGGAATACCTTATTTAGGTGGCCAGGACACAGCCATCTCTGTTGGATCCAGTTCCTGGGGGTGGACCAGTCGGGGAGGATCAGCTGGATAGGGGAACTAGGGGGTTATGCTTGGGGGCGGGGGGATGGGGATATCCAAGGTGAGACACAGTATCATGCTGAAGAAAGGGACGAGGAAGACGAGCTTCCTGAAGTGTTCATAGGTTTCTCCAACTCAACCTCACTTTCACCTAAAAGAGCTCCCTTATTTAGATCCAACAACCCCTCTGTGTGCCATCCATCATCCAAGGTCCTAAACCCTGTTACATCCAAAATACGTAACTCCCAGAATCCTCGTCTACATTCAAATACTCCCGATATGTCTTCTTTCCGTTCTTCTGATTATAATTTTCCGTATTCCCAACTTGATCAGACAAAACACTAAGATTCCCACAATCCCCTTGGTTCATGTTACGACCCGTGCTATTCCTGCTTAACCTGGAAACCTACTAATTTCTTCCCTCTCATCTTTTGAAACCCCAATCTCCCATGATGGAATACTACCAGTCCCATGATTCCCTATGTGCCGTTCCGCATCCTCCTGGTCATTCTCATCCATTTCTCCATCCTACGCGATGGGACACTCGAAGCCTCTAACACCCCCTTTTTCCAATATGAATACTTTTTGTTACTGTGATAGACCACTGACTTGTAATAACTTGTTTACCTGACATGTCCCAACCTGAGGGTCAAGCAGTTGACTTAAACAATACACACCTGACGGCCCTTTCCTTTCCCCACAGGGCTAAAAGGTGGAGCAGGAGAGTGCAGTACAAGTAAAGCGAGAAAGGCAAACACGGCAGATAGCACGTTGAGACGGCTACCACACGGCAGTTCAAGAGAAGGAGAAAGGCGTTGAGGAGAGAAGTGACCTTGCCCTTTTCGTGCTGTGCCTGCGCAATCTTCGGTGAGGAGAATCTAAGACTGAATAATAGCACAAGTGTCCTGCAACAGATGTCAATGGTAAACGGGGCAAGCTTACATCGATAAGGGAAGCCCCCGCGGCCATGGTACCAGCCTTGACTCCAGAGAAGCCAAAAGCAAAGCGTTCATCGCAACCAGTGAGTCGAGGAGAGAACTGATAAGAACCGGGATGTGCTGAGTGACAATCGCAGGAATGGCAGGCTTCGCACCAAAGGTATTAAACTGCAAAAGGGTGAAGGTGAGACCAGCGGCAGAGGGAAACCGACGCCACATGGGTGCCAACTCAAGAGACTCAGGTCAAGCCCCATATTGAGAAACTACCGAAACCAGAAGGTCAAGGGAAGGCCGCCAAAGGAAGTGTTGTATGAGAGGGTCAAGTAAAAATCCTGCACATTTGAATGACTTTGATACGTACGTTTTCTGAAAGTAAGGGAAGTGAGTCCCGCATGGTGAATGAAACAAAGGTACGTGAATCCTGTGAACATTTGAACTGATGTAGAAATCCATTGTGAACCCGGAGGAGGAAGGCAAAGAACAGACTGTCCGAGCCCGGACGAGGGAGATCCAGGCGTGAAGTCACCCTAGGGCTGACAGTCGAGAGGTGTCAGAGCCCGAACGAGGGCGTCCAAGGAGTTCAGCTATCACCCAAAGTGCATTGAGAAAGGGTCAGCCCAGAAGAGGGGGATCCAGTGGTGAATTCCTCACCCTATCTGAAACTTTGGATTACATTTGACAAGGGTCAGCCCAGAAGAGGGGGACCTAGGGGAGAACCCAGCACCCAGCGAATATTGGGAATGAACCATCATTTGTTAAAGGAACTTTCGTTTTGTTGTTTGAAGACATCAGACCCCGAAGGCAAGAGTCTCGGAGGAAACGAGACTTGGCCATCAATGGCCCTGATTACGGAAAGCTCGAGGGTTAAAGCTGAACTGTCATCTCGTGCTAGACAAACCCGAGAGTGTGTCCTAAGAAGTGTCATTGAGACTGTTGTCTTGTGCTGGGAAGCCTCGAGACCATACTGTACTCCAAGCTCCCATCTTATCCTATGTCCAAAACGTGGGAAAGGGAGACCCAGGCTACCGCCTCCTGACTTTTCATTTGAGAACAGTTATTTCTTTCTTGAAACTTAACCCTACACCCTTTGTATTCAGCTTAATGAATTGCCAATAGGTTTTCTTAGTATAGTCCCTTTTTATTTGACTTGACACCACTAGGACTGCCTTATTTTCATTTCATGGTAGAAACCTGTTCCCTTTTTAGATTTAGGTTTAGATGAGTCATTTTTCCAACCCATATGCAAACTTTCATTGGTCAATAAACACCCTTGAACTGTGATTACTTGTCTGTCTCGTTTCACCATGAATTTCTCACAGCGGCCTACGCTATGCAGGCAGAATCACACTCCTGCCATTGCCTCGGACAAGGAGTCAGTTAGCAGCCACAGCTCTGTTTCCAGAGTCGGAAGACGTAACCGTTAAGTCAGCCGACTCCCACGTGCCCATGCCCAGCCCAGCTAAGCATGCTGTTGGCAGTGCAATGGGGAAATCGCACCCTGGCAACAAAGGCTCACATTCTTTTCCTAATGCCAAACACCAGCCCCTCAGCCACTTTGGCCGGATTGTTCAAAAAAGCCATTGACGCCCATACGTCCGTCAAAACCTTCTGGTTCGGGGGACACACTGCGCCCCCACTATCACACGCAGCATAGGGTCCCAAGGCTTTGGTCTTGCAGGGCGCCGTGTCTTAAAGTTTCGACGCATGTTCCGGAGGTGTCGAAAGACGTGCCGAAGTGTGCTTACCTTGTAAAAACAGCTTTCCCTCTTCCATACGACCCCTCTGCCTCTACTTAGACTAGGGAAAGATTTGAGGCCTGAATGAACAAAATGTAATTTATTAACTTTTTTCGCAGAAATTCGAAGACATCCTTAAAAGACCATCCTATGGATGAAGGTCCTAGGCCCTTGAAGCCTCTTAGATGTCACTGTCCTGAGACTCGTTCTTCCTCTTCTTCTAGATATCCATTGCCTGACCCCCCTGAAAATATATTTCATGATGATGTTTATGACCAAGGCGATGGGGTCTATTGTGTAGCAGATCCAGATGGCTCCCTGGACCTAGTTTCTCAGGACCCAGATGCCTGGACCGCAAAGGATGACCAGGGCAATTGGCACACTACACCAGCCCATGAAGCTGAACCCAATATTGTATTTTTGGATTCCCCCACCCCCCCAAACCCCCATCTCTCAAGCAAGGGATACTTCTCCAGTAGATCAGATGCTGTTCAACACCCTGCTTAGGAAGGCAGCAGACCACTTTAAAATTGTGATGCAGGAGAAGGTGCCTGGTTCAGATTTTGTCGAGGGTATTCCAATGGGGACGAGTGCACGAAGGTCTGCAGAATGTACCAGAGCCTAATGGATCACTGCTTCTGGCGGTGGTATATGAAGGGCGTCACGGTGACACAAAACATATTAAAGAACACCCTTAACTCAGCAGTGACGGCGGTTAGGGTTCTAGCGGAAGCCATGTGTGGCTTAAAAACTCTGGATTCAAGCCCAAGACTCAGACCTCACTTATTAATAAACCAGTGGAGGAGTCAGCCCTCTTCAGCAAAGTAGTGGATGAAGCCCTTGAAACCGCGAAGGAGGATTACACAAAGTTAGTCTGAATCAGTACTTAGCCAAGCCATTTGTAAAACGCAGGGACTTCAATACTGGCTGGTCCTTTTCCTGGGGAATTGTACGATCGGACCGAAAACAAAAGGTCCGACCGTAAAAAAAAAAAGACCGAAAAATGCTACCACCAAAAGTTTGAACCTTTGGTGGTAGCATTGTAGGCAAGTATAAAAAAAAGACTGCGGGGGTGTTCCCCGCAACACCCCGCTCACTATACTTTACCATATACAGAGCAGGGGTTGTGGGGGGAAACCCCTGCAGCTCCCGAAAGAAAAATGACCCTGCGGCACCAGTTCCCGATCACCAAAGTGAAAGGGAACTGGCGCTGCAGGGACACAGCGCGACGCAATGACAGGTAAGTGGGGTGGGGTTGGGGGTGGCAGTGTGTGGGGGGGGTGTCGTGGGTGGTGGTGTGGGTGTGTAGGGGTTATGAACGTGTGTTCGCATGGGAAATGAACGAACCCTTTGTGGTTCGTACATTTCACATGCAAAGATTTCGGCCGCGGCAAAATCGGCTGCGGTCGGATCACGTAGATCCTTCCCTGGCAGTCCTTTTCCCACTCAGCTCAAGGTACCTATGGAACTGGAGGATCTCTCTAGTATTCTGGCAAGGGTACATCCGGTAACTTCCAGACCCCTAAACAGCAGGGATTGCGGCATGGCAGAGGTATAGGCGGAGAAATGCGCCAGCCAGTGTCTCCCATGCCAGCGAATGGCTCAGTGGTTCATATCCCCTCCCATGTTTCCCCAGTAGGGGGACCATAACCTCTTTCACCCACGCATGGAAGGGAGCGACCTCAGACCGATGGGTCCTCATAACCATCAGCGGCAGCTACTGGATCAAATTTCTCCAACCACCCCGATACCACCCGCCAAACAATTGAAGATTTCCAGAACATCTCCACATCCTTCTGGAGGAAGTACAGACCCTGTTGCAGGATTGTGAGGTAAACATGGGTATTTATTCAGTATACTTCCTTGTAGCCAAAAAGGATCTAACCATGCATATTAGACCTTCAAACAAGTAGTCAATCCTCAAAAGTCCACAATGACCGCTCTACAGGAAGTGATGGCCACATTGCCTATGAAAGATGCATACCTTCAGAATTCAATGTCAGCGCACAGTAAGTACCAAAGGTTCAAGATAGAGAACACTTGGCACTCTCCTTCACTACTCCCCTTCGGCATTGCCTCAGCCTGGAGGGTGTTTACCAAGGTATTGGCAGTGGTGTCATCTCACCTGCGCAGGCAGTCCATTCCTGTGTACCCTTATTTCGACGACTGGCTCATTCCTAAATTCAAAGTGAACCAATCCATTGAACGTCCAACTTTCTTTCAGAGTCCTACTAATTCAGCTGAAAGAAGCCTCCATAAATGAATGTTAGGAGAGCGGTGGTGTATTACCTTGACAAGACACAACCACTGAGAAAAACGGATCAATTGTTTCTCTGTTGCCGCTGGTGGAGCAGGGGACTCTGTCTCCAAGTCAGCAATCTCTAGATGGATTGTTAAATGCATCCAAATGTGTTACTCTCTAAGAGTTACCCTTTACGGCTAGGACACATTCTATTCCAGGCACATGAGCTACTGTAGTATTCATTGCAAATGTTCCTCTTGATTCTATTTGCAAAGTAGCTACCTGGAGTTCTATTCACACTTTCACTAAACATTACTGCTTAGATACACACTGTAAGACTGTTTTTTCAGGTGGTGTTTAGATCTTTGCTGCCGTTCCTTCAGACATCCCACCACGATCGCCTGGTACTGTTCGCTAGTCTATGCAAAGCATGTGATTCTAAGCGATTGACTAGCATCAGAAGACATATATTACTCCCCTTAATTTTATTTCTCACGCTGTTATCTGCTTAGATTCACATGCACCCACCCTTCCTTCCCTCTTGGATTTGAAGGAACATAGACATCTTACACCTTCTCTTATCTTTACTCGCTCGCGCATTCTTTTTAGGCTCCTTCATGGCCGAACAAATACAACCAGGGGGACCTAGACACTTGAAGGATCTTTGGTACACTGTACGTCACGTTAGGGATAGTGTTAGTCACGCCCATGTCGACGTCTTGTTTTTTTAATATATTCGAAAAAAGATGCAATACTCAGATTACCAGTAGATGTTGTACTATATGCACAGCATGTGAATCTAAGCAGATACAAGCACCAGAAATAAGATTATGGTGAGTAAAGTGTTACAGCTAGCATGTCTTTGTATGATATTCCACAAAAATATAGAAATAAAATCCTCAATGCGAGTTTACTGCACATTCTGCATTTTCGAAAATAGTGAATCCAATTTTACAGAAAAATTGAAGCGGTGGATGCAGGGGTGCCCCCTGCTCCATGTACAGTAAAAAGGGATTTGAGGGTTTCCACGGGAAAAATGACCCTGCATTGCCAGTTCCGACCCACTTTTGTGAAAGGAAACTGGCGTCACAGGGAGAGAGGGGATACAGTGGCACACAATGTATCGCGAAAGGTAAGTAGGGTCTAAAGGGGTAGGGGGTATGGGGCTGGGGGAAAGTGTTCTATGTGATCACTGCGCTCTGCGATTGTCGTATTCGACATTTTGTTCTGAATTTTGGGCCGGGCAGTGATCACAAAGATCCCATTTGCATTGAGCGCCAAAGCCTCCTATAATCAGAACACCATAGCAAAAGCAGACGACAAAAGCAGAGCCCTCCTAAAAAGCGGTCCAGCACTGAGCCAACCCGCTACCCGACCCTGCCTTACCAACATCCATCAGAAAATCCACTGCCGTCGACAAAAACAGCAAGATTCGCCAGTACATAGACATCAGCGCTTCATATACAGACCCACTTCCCGTCCATCCTTGTGTAATCGCCACACCCTGCACAACATTGTACAAGACACTGTACAGAGGCCCTGGTAGAATCCCTGGCCGCCCTCAAAGCCAATCGTATTCAGACTGCATCCTCAACACCCTTCTTGCAGAAGCTCTCCTTCCCTATCAGGAGATAATTCCCTAACTCGGGGCACCATCCCGTTGACCCTAAAGACAGGGCAAATCGTCCCTCTACTAAAGAAACCCACTCTGGATCCCGACAACCTAGGTAACTATAGCCCCATCACCCATCTTCCCTTCCTAGGTAAGATCATTGAGAAAGTGGTAGCCGCGCAGCTGCAGCAACACATCAACACCAACAATCTCCTCCAAACCTACCATTCAAATGGATTGTGTCCTCCAACGTATTCCTTAGCTATGACATGTAATGTCCACTGCTGTGCTGCTTTGGAATTTTTTTCGGCAGAGGGCGTCCTTGCGTCGATTGCATCGGGCCGATGTCTTTCGAAGGCCTCCGTCGAGGGTGATGTCAGCGGATGGTATAAGTAGCGCGCACGGCGCCTGCTTCCTCAGGAGAACTTGGCACGCCCCGTGTCTTCTGCTTTGTATCGTGCGATTATGTCTTCTACCCGTCGACCCCGCTGTCTGGCTTTAAGAAGTGTCAGCACTGTGGGTCCAAGATATCCATTATGGACCCGCACCGTATCTGCTTGTGGTGCCTGGGCGAGGACCACGCCACGGACAACTGCTCGAAGTGTCAGTCGTTGACTGCCAAGGCATTGTAGGAGCGCAAGGGGAAATTGAAGGTAGGCCGTGTTTCCAAGCACCGTAAATCCAAATCTGCTGGTATGTCGGCCGTCGAGTCTCGGGAGTCTCCTCGTCGGAAGACATCCTGGAGGTCTAGGTCCCGGAATGGTTTGTGCCACGCTTCCTCTTCGTGGAGGCGGTCCTGGAAGCGGCATCACTGTTCGCCTTCCCCGCCCTCGTCGGAGGAAGACGACCCAAAGAAAATGTCATGCCCCAGTAAATCCTACCCCCAAGTCATGGAAGTCTTTTTGGGAGCAGATGTTGAAGATTTTTCAATCTCACGGCACAGTTCCGTCCACGGTTGAAGCCGGCAAGTAACAGTCTTGGTCTGATGCCCGTGCGCCCTCGGGCCAGGGTAGTTGGCGCGATAAACATGGGGAGCCCTCGAGGTCCCGTTCGGACAAGGCATGAGACATGCCAGTTCCAGGACGCTGTCTTCGTCGCCAACAAAGATGTCGAAGGTGTCTACGCCATCGCGCTGTGTCAGTCGAGTGAGTCTATCAGGTCTTTACCCCCGGTCAGACGTTTGACGCCCTTGTCGACATCATCATCATCAGGAAGGGCCCTCAGTTCGCATCCTGGCAGGGCCTAGGCTGCCTGGGCGACGCTTTAGTTACAGTGGAACAGCATGAATGCATATGCATTTCCACCCACTCCCCTGGTGGACAGGGTGATCTGCAAGATAAGTGAGTCCCAACACCTCAGCATCATTCTGATAGCTCCTTGGTGGCTGGAGAGACCATGGTTCTCAGAGCTGCTCAGCCTGTCGGACCAGCCTCCGATCCACCTTACATAGGCCCAGCTCATCTTCTATCTCAGCAGGGAGGCAGGGTCATCCACCCTGCGCCACAGAAGTTAGCCCTCCAGCGTGGTTCTTGAACAGGTCACATTGAAGCAACTGCATCTGTCACAGGCGAACCTAGACATCATACAGAGTGCTAGGAGCGATGCTACTAGGAGCCTTTACAAAAGCAAGTGGTCTAGGTTTTACCACTGGACAGAGTCTATGGAGGTAGATCCCCCCCCTTACTTGCACGCTAGGCGACGTGCATTCTTCTCTGCACACATCGCCCACTCGAGCATGCAAATAGACACCTGTTGCACATATCTGGTGGCCAGCATAGCTTACCGGAACTCTGAAGGGGGCGCTTCCTCTTCCTCCAACCCGGTGGTTCTGGGACCTCGCCATAGTGATTGGTGCCTTGGCGCATAAACCTTTTGAGCCATTGGTGTCCGCGGACATCCGTCTGGTCACCATTAAGACAGCCCTCTTGATGGGCCTTGCATCTGCATGCTGTGTCCGTGAGATCCATGCTCTTGTGGCTTACGAGCCTTACACTACCTTTCATAGGCACAAGGTGTTCCTTAGAATGAATCCAGCGTTCCTACCTAAAGTAGTCTTTGTTCCACCTAAATGAGGAGATGGTACTACCAACTTTTTTTTCCTGACCCTAAGGACAAGCCTCAGAGGGTCCTGCTCTGGCTGGATGCTGGACATGCTCTAAAATTCTACCTTTTTAAAAAAAACTATATGCGTTTTAGTTTTACAGTTACAAAACAAAAACTGGCCTGCCCAACTGTGGGTCGGTCAACTTGCACCAGTACAGTCCCCCGTCCCCTGAGAAGTGTCCTAAACACGGCTGCATTTCTGCAAGGTTTCTTTATGAGAAAGAAGGCAAGAAGATATAGGGGAAGGGGGGCAATGCGAGTTTTGCTCTTGATACATGTTTTTCTAGGGTGAAGTTTCTCATACAAGTGGGAAGCCAATGAATTATAAAGTTCTTGTGAAGTTAAGATGTTAGTCCAAAGGGGGGAAGAAATTAAAAATTCTTTATTTTAAACGCCTATTTTGTGGGCTTGATGCCTTCGGCAGTCTGTCCAAATAAAAGCAGTTTGATTTTATGGATTTGAGTCCTAGCCTGTGTATTTTAGGAATGCTAATTTATCGCTTAATCCGATGGATTTTTCATGTCCATGAGGGTTTTGTTACTGGACTGTAGCTTCTTTATAACACAATGACCCGAATTTCTGCTTCAGTAATTGGCTCTTAAATTTTGAAGATACCTTTGTGATGCCAGTCTTGTTCAAACTATAAGATGCTAGTCTACCTGCTCTAATGCTATGCGAAATGAAGTTTGTCTTTGCCTTTCCCATCTAGTTGTATGAATTTTATGAATTCTTCTTTAATCGTGCAAGGGTTTAAGATGTGGGTATGACGCAGGGGAACTGCCATGGCCAGTTAGCGTTTCACAGAACCCTGTTCTAGGCCCCACGTGTAGCATGGTCTACTTAACCTGGCGCTGCTACTGATCTCAGTTTGTTAGTGTTTGTATCACACACAGCTGACATTTGCATGGCCTCCGAGTGCTGTGGAGACCTTGAAAGAGATGGGGAAGGCTTTGGTTATTCAGGAATGAGGAGGAAAAAATCCATGATTACTGTGTTCTAATGTTGATGCGGGGGAGACTGCAGGCAAATTTTTAGGTGTGAGTAAAGGGGCTTGTCTCTATAGGGGATACTGTGTGTGCCCATAGTGCTAAGATGCAATTGGCCAGGGGTTTGTAGTATGCAGGTTTCCTGTAGGCTAGAGGTGTAGTGTTCAGTCTGCTGAGGGGTTATTAAAAAGTATGTGTGTAGCTTAGGTATTTTGCATTTCAGGTTTGACTAGGTAGTGGGTATGGGTTGCAAAAAAACTGCAGTAAGACGCAAGAGACTGCCTTTTTATCCAATCACTAGCTGGGGTACCCAGTGTTGCCCGTGTCCTGATTGAGTGGTCTCAGGTGCCCTGGAGGATGTTGCCATTGTCCTCATGTCAGCAAGTCTTGTTTCAGTTTGCTCTGGCATCTCATTTGCCTTGGAGAAAGTTGCTCTTGTCCTCTGGTTGGCCAGTCGTGATGCTGTTTGTTGTGATGTTGATTTTCGCTTAGCATCAGATGGAGATATTCCAAGTGACGTTTGTTTTTTGTTCGACATGTTTGTCACTGAATGCCTTCAGCACATTTGAGAAAATGTCCAAGAAAGATTGTTTGTGCTCTCTTCTTGTGAATGAACTTAAGTAAACTGTAACCTTGCCATTTCCAATATTTGGAGTGGTGTAATAGAGAAATCTTTTTTTTTTAAATTCCCTTTAAAAATACTTTAATAAACACTTTCCTATATATTAGTAATACATTTGAAAGAATAACCAACACATCGAACATTTTTCTTAAGACATTGTTCCAAATTCTGCTTCCTAGTACCTACTGTAGTGAATCGGGGTGACCATCAGTAAATGAGGGTGTCGACAGAGTGAATTTTTTGCATCCAAACAGACTACAATCGTGCCCCAGACAAATTAGGAATCCATGCAAAATTTGGTAGCAGTGGGTTCAGCGATGTGGATTTGTATAGCCAGACAAATCTACACCTATACATATATTCAGCTTTATATATAAAGATGCGTGTCCCCAGACACCAGTGGTAGACCTGTCGTATACAGTGTGCCACTTTCAGGAGTCGGGTTTGTGAATTGTGTCAGGATAGATTGGCCCCAGTCATGCAACTGAAGTCTCAAATACAATGTGCAGCCAGGAGTGAATGGTTCCAATTGTTGCGCAAGCGAGTTGCATATTGGTGGTAGGAGTGGAGGGGAGCTGGCATGGCAGTTTGTGTGTGTGGTGTTGAGGGGGAGCCAATATGAAAAAACATTTAAATTATTCGAGGCACGCATTCCAATGAGCTTCCTGTTGCTGTGCTGTTGATGACTAGGCATTTACTTGCCTATTGCTGTGCTGTTGATGACTAGGCATTTACTTGCCCAGTCTCATGTTTTTCTGAATCTGAGGTGTTGGCTGGCTTGTTTGGATTTCATTTGGTAGCAGGTTGTTGGGGAAAGATGGCCCTCGGGCTGTGTCTCTGGTGTAGCACGTATGCTCAAAGTAAATTGTCGCTGCGTCTTTCTAGGTTGGTATGATCTTTGCTTGGGTACATTAATCCCCACAGCCCTGAAGAGCTTGGTGCGATGCAGTGTGTGCAAAGCTTTGAAGTGGATTCCCATAAACTAGTAGCCTGTGGAGATTTCTGTGAGCTGGGTTTGTGTTCCCTCCTTTCGAGTCTGACCAGTAATTGTGCTGCTGCATTCTGTATGCATTGATATTTCTTTGGAAGGTAGTTTTTCATGCAGAGGTATAAGCAGCTTGCTTTGATAAAAGGTGTCCTGTGTGTGGAAGGTGAGCAGGCGCATAAAGCGTCTGAGCGCAGACAGAATCGCACATTTTATTTTACCAGATTTTTTTCCCTCCCAGGTTCACTGCAATATGATCCCCATCTTAATCATTGCATTTGAGGTTTTTGGGCTGTTACCTATTACTGGAGGTAAACGTAATGTTGCTTTGGTGCTGCTTTAGACAATGACAATGACAATTATAATGTGTAATGTCTGTTCAGTTTTAAGTTGTAGTCATCCCATGATTGCTGGTCATTTGGAATTTGACATGCATGGTTTCTTTTAGGCCTTGTAAGTGGGACCATGTAGATGTGGAAAAAGATGTCGAAAAGGATGTCGAAAAGGAGGGTTGATGGGTGTGACCATTGCGGGAATCCAAAGGTTATTTTCTTTGAGTGGCAAAAGAAAGGGGAAGCCTGGTGATTTCTGTATTTGTAAGAAGACTTCATCCACACTAGTGTTGTGTAGTCTGACTTCTTCCAGCCTCCTGATTGAGGACTTGTGGTTGGCGGTGTTGAAAAGCACTGAGACATCTAACACTACTGTGGCAAGTTTGTGTTTTTGAGATTGTCCCATTTAAATAAGAGTGCTGACATGTCTGAATGCTACTTGTGCGTGATGGTTAAATTCCAAATCCTGTGCTACAGGATTTGCCTATGTATTTACCAGGCTTTCTAGGATTTTAGTTAAGTTGGGTATATTTCAGATAGGTTGGTGGGATTGTCCCAGTGCCGGGAGGTACCTTAGAGGAACAGTTTGTCATTAGGAAAAAGCTCAATAAAATTCCTGTTTACAATTAAGTGCAAATAGTTCTTTTACTCCTAGGTTCCAGCAAGAGGAGGAGAAAAGAAGAAACAACGGGGAAAAATGTGAAGAGGGCACCACATGAGTTGGATCACAATGGCTTGGTTCCTTTACCAGTTAAAGTCTGCTTCACCTGCAGCAGGTGAGAACTATTGCAGTTTCTAATGTGAGCTTCTCCCCCCGCCACCATCCTCGACCCCCCACTGCCTTCAGTGTGTACTTTGGTATTGTTTTATAGCAGAGTAGCAATATCCCCTGTGAAAACTGATGTTATAATACATGTTCATTTCAAGGTAATGAGGAAAGATTGCTAATTTCTCAAGCAGCTACACTGGTGTGAAAAAAACACCTGCTAAATGTTGTTGAAAATCTATGAAACCTGGGCACACAATGAGACGGATGGTGCTGAACTTGTTCCTAAGTATGTGTGCAGATGTCAGCTTTGTTTTTAATGTGTTGGTGCTTGTGTACAGCAGGTCACTCAGGAACTCACCAGTAAAAATGACAAAAGTAGTCTAAAAAGATTGTGTATGCTGGGCAAGAAGTAACGCAATTTATTCTGGGCTTGGAAACAGTTGGGAAAGCGAAATTCAAACAATGTGGACCAGAAAGCATGAAAATCTGTCGAAAATAAGCCACCAAAATGGAAACATTTATAATCGTACAAACAAACTAGCATCAAGTAACATTACAACATTAAGTCTGTCCTCCAAGTGAGGCTAATTGGCAGAGCTATGTTATTCCCCTATAGCGGGACATACATTACCTAAAAATGATTGGGTCCTGCAAATCTTACCAAACCACCCTTGTGATGTCCCAGTCCAACCCACATTTTCGACATTTTGCTAAAACATTGAGGCATTTGAGATGATAGGCAGATCTTTATTCATCTGACCCCGGACTTTTCCATCCATTTCTGGTGAGAATGAACGCGATCATGACACTACAAGAGCCTTGAACCATAGACAAGTTACATTTTTAATGTTGCATCTTTGGAACTTTTTGAACCATTTCCCAGGATTGGATGTGCTAAGGGGCAATTTGAAACCACCATGGTTTATTTTGAAACTATCAGTAGACCAGTTTCATAAACTAATATGCCAAATTATAAAATGATTGTGCATTTACTGCCTTCCCCTGAGACCCATGGGCTTGGCTTCCTGACCTCAAAAGTATCAACGGTTGTTCATTTCATACCATACGTTTCTGGGAACAAGTTTGTGTCGGTTTACCGCGCTGAATTTGCATTTTTTTCTACACTTGCATGCATGTGCATGCAGCTGCTGGGCGGCAGACTCAGTGAAACATTGTCAAATGCAGCATACCACCACAAAATAAACCAAAGACCCAGCTTTAGTAAATGCACATAAGCCCCCGACTTTCCTCGCTTTACCTTACAGAGGTATTGGGGAGATTTGTCCACAGCCCTGTATTTAAGGGTGTCAAGAGACCTTTCCTAATGTGGAAAACGGTGTCCACCAAGTTACACCAATACCTTCACATTTGGTAATGTAGCAAAACAGCTAGGCCTCATTTTAAGAGGTAATAGTCTGGTATCAAAATACTGTTAACCCCAGACACAGGATAAAATAAACCACACACATTTTTTGTATATAGTTGTATATAAGGCATTAATCCTACTTGAAGCTAGGACATAAAACCCAGGAGACTAGCTGAACAGGTGAGCACTACTCCTAAAAGGGCAGCAAAATTAAAATGACCCTACTGGGCCTGACTTCACCTTTTTTTTAAATGTAGAAAGTGTAATCGCTGGTAGTTAGTGCCACACTGTTGACTTTAGGCAGAGTTAATTGCAGTGATCTGTTATATTAAAACCTAGGATTAATTACTGATACTTCCTTAAATTCTAGTCTTTGTCCTAAAACATCCAGGGCCCTGTGGAGGACCGGGGAGAACATCTCAGTTCATGAAAGTACCGTAGTCAGGAACTTAAATGTTTTAAGAGTTTCCAAAGTTGCGCCTAGATACCTCTGTGTTTGGAGGGCTATAAGTTTCCTCCATAGAAATCAATGAGGCAAAATCTCATAGCAAAACAAAATTGATGGCTGAAAGGTTTTGAATGAATCCTAACCTCTGGCATTGCTCTGGGCAACCCTTCAAGCAGTCTTTTTTCAGCCTGCCACGCCATTACGGACGAGGAAAGACCATATGCAAATCGGGATTGGTCCTACCCGAAAGGGGCAGTGCAGCAAGATGTGGGGTCTCAAGCGTTCCATGCTTATACACGATCTATACCCACTGACTATACCCAATGAGCCTGAAATGTGTCTGAGATTGCATGGTCTTATGCAGAAGGGATGTGACCTAGGAGTTTGGATTTAACTGCCCCTTTTGGGTGTGACCATTCTTGTTTGCATATGGTCTTTCCCCTTCTGTAATGGCACAGCAGGCTGAAAAACGACAATGTGCAGGGTTGCTTTTTTTTCTCCCAGCAGAGATCCAGTTCAGAGTTTGTGAAACCAAGCAGATTGCAATGGGAGTAAAAAAGCCCCTCCTGTAAATGGAAATGGTGAAGCGAGTTTACTGAAAAGCAGTGTACTCACAGACCCATGGCTCTCAGATGAAGAAACCGAGGAACATATCGGGACAAGTACTTGTGGTGCTGGATATGGAAGATTTGGTTTATTAAGGTTTGGAGAACAGCCTGGGTACTTAATTTATTTTGAACTAGTCGTGTTTGGGACCTCGTAATTGAAGACACTCAAACCCGCAACCCAGTACAGATCCCGATGACCAAAGGAGCAGCAAACGGCAACCCACGTAAGAAAACCTGTCCTTTCTCTCCTCCAATAGACTGCCCAGGTACTTATTCTACACAGTCAATGCAATTTGCACTAGCTAGAGAGCCCCAGCGTTGTGGCATCTCATTAACGTGCATTGTCTGAAATGGGGATACATGGAGTAAGAGATTGATGTCATTCCTTGTCACAGGTTTTGTTTTGACCACAAGCCATATCACTTGTGCCAGTGGATGCAACTCTGCTCAAACATGCTATGCATTTTAAGAACCCGCAAACATGAAATACTGAGTAGTCTGCAAGACCATTTAATTACACGGATCTTTACTCCACTAAACATTCACTGCTAACAAAACATGTTTTACTTGATTGGTTGCTGAACAGAGTTGCAATAAATTGGCAACAGAAGTATGTGGCAAGGGTTGGGGGGGGGGGGTGTCGGGTGCACTAGAGCAGCTATCCAGCTTTAAAACCTCCTGCATGCAGTTTTATCTACTGTGGGGTCATGCTGCTGCCAACCCACTGCTTAGCTCGGGTCCCTGTTCTGGCCTCCTTTGTGATGGGCCTTTTGTACTTTGATGCAAATGTTGTCTGATAACATGTGGGCTGCTGGCCCCAGTATAGCCTGAATGTGGGAGTTGCTGAAGAATACTTCTGGGAACCTGGCTCCTTGGGCCTGCCCCGAGTTTTGATTGGAGCTGTAGACTGAGGCAGAGCGGAAATCCTGCAGTGGCTCTGAGCTCCATGAACAGGAAATGTAGAGTGAGCAATGCACTGAAGCGCAGGTCCTCCTACGGTATGCTGCAGCATGGACTGAAAAGACGTCCTCCAATTGGAACTGTCCTGGGATGGAGGCTAATGACTTGCCTGCTACCCCAGTGAGATCACTATCGTGAAAATGTTGCCCATTGTACCTGGCTGAATGTTTGCAGGAGTTTACCCTGTGTATGAATAAGCAGCTTCTGTGAATGCTTGGAGTGCTGCAGAATGCAAACTGGGATGAAAAGTATCTTCCATCACCTCTTCCATCTTTGTGTAATCAGTGTTAGGAGGCTGAAATTGGTAAGGAGGTGCCCTGTGATCCTATTTCTTCCATTTATGCCGTGAGCAGGGTGCATTGGTCGGTCCATGCTCCTCTGGCATAGTCAGTCTGGGAGCTGACTCCTTACTAACCTGACTGTCCCCTCAAGATTCCCCCAGACTTTATTTTGCTACCAAGAGATTCTTTCATTCTTGCTAGGTTGGTTTGTGGTGCGTGCAGAACTCAATATTCCTTGGACAGCTGATTCCAATATAGCAGACTGAAGGCCAATAGAATCTGCACATTCAGTTCCACCTCTGGACTTCTCATGAGCATGGCACATTTTTAATAATAAAACCGGGCAAGTTGGTTGGATTTGCATATCGGGGAAGTAAAAGCAAAGTCTGACCCATCCAGTCCTGCCTCACCCTCCACCCGTGATAGGCTACCTGATTGGCAGCATCCAGGCCTAGCCTACGGCACTCCTAGTGCGGGGCACTTCCTTCCTGGCCTCATCAGGTGAGCTTGTGTGCCCGTGACCCTCTATGGCTAATATTTATTTAAGTAAACCCTGTGTTGTTGCCTCTCTGCACTGGAGTGCAGCGAGGCAGTCTCCCTTCCCTTCCAAGCTTGGTTCACCTCTCTCCTCCCGGCCCTCCCTCCACCCATGATAGGTCAGCGCACAAGCCATACTGACCCTCCCAGGGCAGCCCTCTGCCCGGCAGCCCCTTTGGCTAAGGGCCCCAAGGCAAAGGGCAGCTCTAGATTGTGACCGCAGGTGTCAGCAGGGGAAGCCAGTGGCCAGCTGTCAACCACCAACAACTAGGACCAGTACAGTAGGAGTGGTCTAGGTGGGGAGTAGAGCAATTACTCTAACCCGGAAGCCTAGCCGCTTATCAAACTTAAACACACACTGAGAATACTTTCCCACTGCCTCCCTCTCCTCTCCACTCTTAATGTAGCTGTGTTTAGTACCTCAGTCAATTGTTCTGTTAGACGTAGGCCTCTCTCCCACTGTGCAGGTATCTCAAGTCAAGCTGGGCCCTATTTCAAACTGCACTGTCTGGTTTTCAGATTGCATTGTGGGCTGGAGGCCACTCTCTCCCTTTGCAGGACTCTCGGGTCTAGCTGTGCCCTATTTCAGGCTGCATTGTCTGGTATTCAAATTGCATTGTTGGCTGTGTGCCACTAATTTCGTGTGCAGAGCTCACGAAACTAGCTCTGCCCTATTTCAAATTACATTGTATGGTATTCAAGAGGCATTGTTCCCTGGGGGCCTCTCTTCCATTGTGCAGGAGTCTCAAATCTAGCCGTGTCAATACTGTCAAACTACCATTAGAGATTAGAACTCATTGACCTAATTCACACCTAGAAACCACCATTACAGAATAGCACTGTATTTATTAGCTGGTGCCCTCTAGAATTGTGCTGTGAATGCTAGCTGGCGCCCCCCAGGATAGTCCTGCGATTATTGCCTTGTCCCTCAGGATAATGCTATAATTGATTGTTAGACTGAGCACTAACCGAGATCGGCACACACTGACTGATTCACACATAGAGAGCATCACTGTGAAGTGATATTGCGATTATTGGCTGATTATTGTGCAGTGATACTGTGATTATTGGGTCGCGCCTTAAGAGATAGTCATTGTCAGTTACGCCCATTGGGACAATTCTGTAGTTACTAACTATACCCTTCTACACACCACTTAGTTTGTCTATTGCAGTAAACCTCTTCCAGGGAGGCCTACAATAGTGACAGCCACTGGAATTACCCCAAATATGACCCTACCAAACCTCCCCTACTGTACCCGAGACAGTGACTGAACAAGCCAGCAATATCAGCTGACAAGACCTCCAAAAGACTTATCCCAAACTTGTACCAAACAATCCCCTACACCTAGTACACCACCACACGACAACCGGACCAAAGCAAAAACCAACCCGGCATCAACAAACAGAAATAGACCAACAAAAAATGCTCAAACTCAGAATGCCATGCAAACAAACTGGACCAAAGGAAAGCCAAAGAGCAGAAAGAAAAAACACAACTGAACACCACCGAAGACTTACAATTACAACTACAGAACACACTCCCACAGTCAGTAACGACAACAGAACCAACGCAGAGAGAAGAGAGAAATCCCTCTACTTAACTCCATACCTCGCAAATAACCAGTCACCTGAACGAGCCAACCCAACGTACGAATCAACAGCACACAACCACGCAGAAGAACGGACAACGCTAGAAATAACGAGAACATTGTCGACGTACTAACACCTTACATCACCAAAACAAGAGGAACTTTAACACAAGAGCCTCCAAATTTTGAAGAGGAACCTGATGAAAACAAAAACCCAAGACAGAACCTAGAAGAACTTTTCGATGACACACAACTGTACCAAAAGCTGAGACCGACCTGGAAGGAAAACGCAACACTGCTCAGAAAACAACGGCGACAATAAAACACAAACCAAATGGCACCTTTTAAAATCCACTGCAACCTAATAAACGCAAGATCCATGTCAAAACACTCAGATCTTTGACCTTCTCAGCGACAACAGCATTGACATCCCATTCATCACAGAAACATGGCTGGATGACAACTACAAAAACACACTCCAAAGCTGCCTCCCGACCAACTTCAAATGCCTTCAGGTAAACAGGGAAAATAAAAAAGGATGAGGCCTTGCAATAGCCTTCAAAGGACACCTGAAAATAAAAACAGATGAACCCCTCAACATCAACTGCGAAACCATGGTCATTCACCTATCGGCGAATCAAAAAACTAACATCACATTCATTCCGGTTTACGATCTAACCTTCGACAAATTCATAGAAGCCATCACCAACCTAGCCATCAAGCAGGGACATCTAATAATGCTGGCGGTGACTTAAAAAACATCTGGTTAGAAGAAAAACATGCCAACTCCCAAAACTCACTAATTGAGGCAGCTAACAACCATGAAACTACAACAGTTGGTCAAAGGGGCAACACACTCGGCGGCAGGACACGCCCTTGACGCAGTCTTTGCCAAGGAAAAACGTATCACCACGGCACCACCGATACAAATACTGTGGAGCGACAATCTCATCATCCCATTCGTGATCACACTACCAACTCAATTCTGCATCCAGCCCCCCAAGCTCACAACCATAACAAAAAGAAACTGTAAACCCTTCAAAGCAAGCAACCTAATGGAACAACTGGAGATGGCCAAACCCTCAACCACAGAACTATAGCTGGCTGACTTAGACAGGAAAGCGGAACTACTCCACAAATGGATTTCTGATGCAATTGAAAGCATCACCCCGGAAAAACCATTTACCCCCTCAAAAAAAAGGCAATGGCAAAATGGTTCACCCTGCTACTAAGCACCATGAAAAAGGACAACAAGAAAATAGAATTGGAATGGAGGAAAGAATACAACCAAGACAAGAAAATACTGTTCCAGAAACAAATCTGTGTGTACAAGAAGGAACTACAAAAGGCAAAGAGAAGGCATTATGATGACAGAATCAACAATGCCACCAACAAACAAAAAGAAATGAGAAACCCACCTGGTTGCGACAACACTTCAACCCCTTCTGAGAAACTTTGCAACGACTTGGCAGACCATTTCAAGAACAAAATCAACGACATCCGACAAATCATAGAAAACAGACCAACCATAACACTAAACCAACTGGACCTAATAAGACCCACAGTACAAACTCTAAAACGTTCCTGAAATATCAGAAGAGGAATTTGCCAAGCTGGTAAAACACAGCAAGAAAGCAGGATCACCCATGGATCCCTGCCCTCCCCCTGACATCTACAAATCAATCCTCGCACAAAGAACGCCATCAGAATACTAAAGAAATCTCCAAAATCGCTCACAACAGGAACTGTACCAAGATCCTTCAAATCAGGATATATCGAACCTCTTTTAAAAAAAACACGAGGCGACGTGGAAGACCTCCAACTACAGACTGATTTTCAAACATTCCCTACCCGGCAAAACTCCTAGAAATACAAACTAACCCAAGAACACGTAGAAGAACCCCAACTGCTAGACCAAGCACAAGTCGGTTTCAGACCCGCTAGTGGAACATAATCTGCACTACTATTCATCTGGGACGACCTAAAACGAAACAGACTCCAACTCAACCTCAGCTCTGATTCTGTTCGACCTCTCCGCAGCCTCCGACACAGTTCGCCACGACACCCTAACCAAAAGATTGGAAGACATCGGTATAACCGACATGGCACTACTCTAGATTAAATCATTCCTAGCAGACAGAACAGAAACCGTATGGATAAAACCCTTCAAATCTACTAAACAAGTTAACGACTGTGGAGTACCACAGGGATCCTCAATATCGCCACTATGTCAACATCTACCAGACTCCAGTAACCAGAATCTTCAAAAAATACAAAACTACATGCTACAACTACGCAGACGACACGCAAATCTACAAATTCCAAGACAATCAAGCTGATCATTCACCCCTAATTCAGTGTCTAAAAGAAGTCTTCAACTGAATGAACGCCAACAACTTGAAAATCAACCCAGGAAAGACAGAAATCATGATTATATCCTAAAAGAGTACAGCACCTACATTCCCTGGCAGACGGAAATGGGGAACCGCTCCAACACCATCTAAGGTAGTAAAAAACCTGGTAGTCCTGATGGACAAAGCCCTAACCTTAGAACCACAAATAAATGCAATAATCAATAAATGCTTCTTCCTTTTTCACACATCAAGAATCCAACCTTTCCTCTCCTTCACCCACAAAACACACACAGCCTCTACCTCGGGATGCCAGAATACCTCATGAAGAATCTACAATGCCGCCAAAATTCAGCAGCCAGACTCCTGAGCAAACTATCCAGAAGAGACCACATCACTCCAGCACTAAAAATACTACATTGGCTCCCAGTCAAACCTCGCATCTCCTTCAAACCAATGTGCATAACTCAGAGAGCAATCAGCGGACATAGAGCTGAATTTCTACAAAAAGAAAATAATCTACAAGCCAACCAGACTCCGCAGATCAAGCAACAAAATCCACCTGGAACCAAAACCATACCTCAAGAAATAACTAGAGGATCCTCCTTCTCCCACCTAGCTGCAAAAATCTGGAACATCATCCTGAAAGAAATGAGAAACACCAAGGACCACCTACAATTCAGAAAACTACTAAAAACCTGGCTCTTCAACGCCGTAGATTCAAATTGAAACAATTAAACAAACCAAAAAGAACAGGATGACAGAATTCAGGATGAGACTGACAACACCCAGAACCCACTAAGGGTAACTCCTACATTAACAAGAGAGACGACGCTATGTCGAATAGGACACAAGCCACACCCAAAAGGACGGATTTAGCCTCCCTGCCCAGCTCCATCCCAACAACCTCACCCACTCCATGAACGCTACCAGGTACCACACCTGGATAGACTTGTGTGAAAGTTAGTAGTTGCCACACTTTAACTGAGCTGTGGAGATAGGCATACGCCGGCCCCCGGACAGAGTTGTGAATGATTGCAGGTGCAGCGCCTGTATGTGGCTGCTAGTGTTGGCATTTGTCACGCCACAAAGGGGCTGTGAGCAATAGCAGCTGGATAAGACAGTGAATGCCCACCACTGCTACATCTGCATGGAGTAGCGTTGGTTGACCAATGCAGCATACGGATTGGATTGAGAATGCTATCAGGGCTTTATTTGGTTGGACTCACGAACACTCGCCCCACATACAGACCGGTTTGACGGAGGAGGGCGGGGGCCGAACTTGGGCACGGTTATGAATGTGGGTGAGCATCATGTGTGAAAGGGAATGTGGGTGTCAGCCTGTACCAGATCTAGATGGAGGTTCGGAGATGTTCACGCGCCCCACCTGGAGGGAATATGGAAGTATAGCGCTTCCCATCCAGGGAGCAATGGTAATTAACCAATCCACTAACAATTTCTCCCCTCTGCATACACCTCTCAAGCTCTAACCAAACACAACCACAACCTATAGCACAACAATCCGCACAAACTTCACTATACTGCAACAACAAAACAAACCACACAGACTCGCACAACAGTTACCGACCGGAAAACACCCCAAGCCCAGTGAACGTGCTAACCGGGTTAAGGCTGCCAACGGCACATCACTGTTCTCTTGCACTTTTCCCGCTTAGTACCACTAACTCTCCCTCCCCTCCGCACCTGCCCCACCCCTACCCCATCCATTCCTCTTTTTTCAGAGCCGCCAGGGGACCACCCTGGTGGTGATAGTGTGCGGTACAAATATCCATTAACATTTCACCTCTGTGGGTGAAGAGTGCTATTGCGGTGCTAGGTGTGCCATTACTATGAAATTGTCCGATCCTACTGACAGCTATGTGGTTGTAGGTGGTGGTGGTTGCACTTCAGGTAAGCACATAGGTGGCTGGTGTGATACCCATTGATGGCAGGGTGCCGATCGCGGTGAAAGAAGTGTGTGTGGAACAAATGCGGTCTGTATTTTAGGAGGTAAAGTATTGGCATAGCTGGGGTAGAAGAATCCCTGGGGCAAGGGATGGGTCAAATTGGGACATGAAGAGTCATTAATTAGGTCATAACACCATTCAACAAGATTGATGGGGATGAGAAACGCCCCGCCCCCACTGGTATACATAGGAGTGTGGGAACATGCATAGCAATTGGAGACATTCATTAGGTCAGCGTAGGCCCAAGAGAAGTTGAGGAAGGTGTTGGTATCTGGGTGTAGGATGGCGGAGGCAGAGCAAATACCATGATAAGGAACAGCAACACGTTGGAAACATTTCAGACAGTGAGTGCATCAATAATGCAATAGCAGCGTTATTCCCAGCTTTAACAGTCCAACCCTAGGGAGATTGGGTCTTTGGGCCGAAAGTACTAAAGAGTGTCGGTGGTTACAGGACCCATAAGATGGGAGAAAGGATGATGCAAAAGTTCAGGATCCCTGCAAGAATAACAATGACATAAGCATAGAGCTGGATGATGAAATCAAGCCGTTGTCCCACTGTTCTAGGCTGGCGAACAGCGAGGAGGAGACCCAGGTGCTTCACGTGGGACAGGCACAATGGCAAATGCAGAGATCAATAACTGCAGAACAAATCCTTCAGCTGCGGCGCTGTGCAATTTCAGCTGGCCTTCAAACCCCTTGGGCTGGAGGACATATGCACTTTAACGCAAGGTGCGCAGTGTTATTGTAGCTGCTTGTTGAAAAAACGTTTGAGAGCGATGGGCCACCCGTAGAAGACTGGTGTAGCAGTAGTGTGCTTCTGGTAGGTGTTCACCTGCTGATGTCAGGTGAGATGGTGGCTGCACTCTGCATGTTGTACCTTGGGACAGGTAGCAGAGCTTTGTCGTTGAGGAGTGCTGCACGTGGAGTCACTGGGGGTTTAGCTGCTGGGGCCCTGTTGGGCAGCTGAAGAGGGGTGTCTTTATCCTGTACCCCAGTGGAAGAGGAAGGAAGGTTGTGGTAACCGATCAGCCAGAGGGGAATAGGTTCACGGCCGTGCACTGTGCTGGACCATAGATTTTGGTAAATTCTCAGTCAACATGTGTGCCATGCTTCTAAAAGCGACCTCTGGTATGGTGAGGACCTTGTTTAGTCGGCGCAGTTAGGCGAGAGACACGGCCATTTTGTGGTAGCTATGGTTGGCCCCCTTCCCAAAGGTCACCTTGGCTTCGGCGTCCGCGTGCAGCAATGAGACGAGACACCAGACTGATGGCAAACCAAGCTTCTTGTATTAGATAGTACACCCGTACAGAGAAATATTAGCTCATCAGCAGGAAAATGCAGAAAGAGAAGTGTCCAGGCAGTTGTCACACAGCCCTTAAGGGGCCTCGTTTAGAGTGCAGGTTAAATAGCTTATCATAAGCAATCACTAATATATTTTCTGATGCTTGTGAATCTTCTTAGAATCACATCCACTGCAAGGAAGCCGGCGTGAGGTGAGGCAGCCCATCTCTGGGCACTCATGTGTTTTTTGGGCCTAGACTAGGCCCCCAGCCTGCGCCCCCCGCCCCCCAGCGTCCCTTTCCCACCCCGCACCCTCTTCCTGTTCTCTGTCCCTCCCGACCCGCCCATCCCCGCTCTCATTGGGCCTCGAGCTCTGCTGGAAAGGGTCTAGCGACCCTCCTCACACCGGCCCCTGCATCCACTGCAAGGAAGCCGGCGTGAGGTGAGGCAGCCCATCTCTGGGCACTCGTGTGTTTTTGGTGCTTAGACTAGGCCCCCAGATCCCCAAACGTCCCTTTCCCACCCCGCACCCTCTTCCTGTTCTCTGTCCCTCCCGACCCACCCATCCCCGCTCTGATTGGGCCTCGAGCCCTGCTGGAAAGGGTCTAGCGACCCTCCTCACACCGGCCCCTGCATCCACTGCAAGGAAGCCGGCGTGAGGTGAGGCAGCCCATCTCTGGGCACTCGTGTATTTTTTGGGCCTAGACTAAGCCCCCAGACCCCCAAAGCGTCCCTTTCCCACCCCACACCCTCTTCCTGTTCTCTGTCCCTCCCGACCTGCCCATCCCCGCTCTGATTGGGCCTCGAGCCCTTCACCACCGGTCCTCCCAGGGCAGCCCTCTGCGGCTAAGGGCCCAAGGCCAAGAGCGGCTCCAACAGAGGCGGCTCCAGGAAGTGTCAGCAGGTGTCCGCAGGGGAAGCCGAGGAAACCAGCAGACACCAACAAAACTGTGAGTGTGGCATGGGTATGGTGTAGAGCAATTACTCTACTCCAGAAAGCCCCTGTCACTCTACCTTACCTTCCATAGCGTAGACTGCCATATACTTAGACACTGTAAAAGGATTGTAAATGGCATATCAACTTACTTCCCAATTTTAGCTAGTGCCACACCTGTAGGGAACTTAACTTTAGCTTGCGCCGCATCTAGATAGAAATGTGAATGTTAGCATCTGCCACACTCTTTAGAATGTGTGCCTAATACCCACTCTGTGCAAAGTGGAATTTAGAAGTGTGCCGATTAACATGCCCTGGTTGACTTTAGAATTGTGCCTAATAGCGCACCCCGGCTGACCTTAGAAGTTGAACTTAGAAGTGTGCCCAATAGCCTCTCTGTGAAAGTAGAATTTAGAAGTGCATTTAGAAGTTGCATTTAGAAGTGTGCCCAATAGCCTCTCTGTGAAAAGTTGAATTAAGTGCATCTAGAAGCTGAATTTAAAAGTGTGTCCAATAGCTTCACTGTGACAAGTTGAATTTAGAAGTGCATTTAGAAGCTGAATTTAAGTGTGCCCAATAGCCTCTCTGTGAAAAGTTGAATTTAGAAGTGTGCCCAATAGCCTCTCTGTGAAAAGGGCATTTAGAAGTGTGCCCAGTAGCCTCTCTGTGAAAAGTTGAATTTAGAAGTGCATTTAGAAGTTGCATTTAGAAGTGTGCCCAATAGCCTCTGTGAAAGTAGAATTTATAAGTGCATTTAGAAGTGTGCCCAATAGCCTCTCTGTGAAAAGTTGAATTTAGAAGTGCACTTAGAAGCTGAATTTAAGTGTGCCCAAAAGCCTCTGTGAAAGTTGAATTTAGAAGTGTGCCCAATAGCCTCTCTGTGAAAAGTGCATTTAGAAGTGTGCCCAATAGCCTCCCTGTGAAAGTTGAATTTAGAAGTGCATTTAGACGCTGAATTTAAAAGTGTGCCCAGTAGCCTCTCTGTGGAGGGGGTGAGTGTGTGGAGGGGTTGAATGCATAGTGCGTGTGACGACATAAAACGGACGAGTGCGTAGAGCGGGTGAGTGAGCAAAACAGATGAATGCATGGTGCGTGACGTACATAGTATGGTTTGGAATGCAGAGAACGTTTGAAAGAGCATGTAACTCATCATATCTCACCACCACGCTTACTCTCTTCTTTACACCACCACTCAACTAGAACACAGATACTATGACACCATTCGGTATAACTGTTCTCATACCAACATCCGCCGCTCCCTCCACATCATTCTAAGTTAACACTGCTGGTTACACACCCCCCAGCCAGGTGTTCTCCTCAGGCCTAACGCAGCCACATTCGGTCTGGATAAATCCTGCCAGAACAAACACATACTACTGATCTCTCAACCACCAAACCTACCGCTAAAAAGCAGCTATTACACGTATACCGCACCAGCTGCACACATACCCGGTGCACACATGCACCTGACTCTCTACTGACCTGAACTTCGGTTCCCAAGGGCGTTCAACCTACCAGCGCCTTCAGACCATACCAATGGTATATAAAGCGCTATATAAATGCAAAATAACATAACATATAGTCCGACATCTAGTGGAAATCGCAGAGTATTGCATCTTTCTTTTGGAGATCGAAAGTGGACGTCGGCCTGAGCGTGACTATAAAACTATCCCTAACGTGACGTGTAGTGTACCCAAAGTCCCTTGCTTGCTGCGGTCCTGCCAGATTGTTTTTTTCCTCCAACTTAGTTGGTCGCCTACTGGGGCTCGCAGGAGTTTTGTATTGCTAAGTTGCCCCCACAACTTATGGTCCTCAACGACTGACTGCTTTGTGGGTTTCCTGCCCCCGATGCATCTACAACTGCTCGGCAACTGTCGACTGTGTGGCCTCAGCTCTCCAGCCAGGCCCTTGCAGTAGAGAGTGGGGGGGGGGCCTGAGTTTATTCCTCTCTGAGAATGTATTTTGTTTACCTCTTTCTCTTCTTGGTCTGGCTGCTGCTACCCTCTGCTATGGAGAGGACTCCTAGCACTGTAAAAATAAAGATTTTGTTGTCCTCATGATTTGTTTTTTCTCTTGGGCACACCTCCATTTACGCACCATGGCTTTCTGGACATACTGACCTTGTGTCCAAGTACATAGATTGATTGCCTGGGACCTTCAGACCCTGGCAAAGTGATTAGGTTTTCTGCACCTGCCAGAAGGGTGCCCTTTCTTGGGATATTTTCTTTGGTGTCCCTTGATGTGGAAATTACTCCCCATACTCCTACGTCCATCCCCTTTCCTTCATAATTATGGGACATCTCTCCGTCCTGTGGGACGGGACCGGAGCACTTTGTAAAAAGCATCCAAAATTTTGCAAAAATGTGTCCTTCCTCTTTCTTGCACGGGGCCCGGCATGCGGCCGTAACCCCGCCCACCTTTGCTCCGCCCCGCACATCACCCATCAGTACTTTCTCTGCTCGTTCGGGACTGGACGCACTTGCATCCGCGGAAGATTTTCTTCCTTTTTTCCTCTCTGGCTCTCGCTAGCGATCGTGTACTAGTCTGTCTATGTCGTTCAAACTAGACTTTCCAGATTGTTCATCGTGTCACCGACGCTTCGCGACGGCGGATCCCCATCCTCTTTGTTTAGAGTGTTTGGGTCTGGATCACCATTGGGACTCCTGTTATTACTGTGATTCCCTCTCGGTCCGGGCTCTTCAGCGTCGGTTGGAGCGTTGGGAGGAGGTTTTCCGACAAACTCCTCCATCTCATTTTCTAGCGTTCATCGACGTAAAGAAGACCCGCCCGGTAAGTTCTTTACTTTTCAGAGCACCCCGGCCGGGAGACACCTTTCCGGGTTCCTCCCGGGCCGGGCGGGGCGTTGATCGCTCTGTCACCGGGGTTTGCCCTGAGGTGCCTGTTGGGCCTAATAATTATACCAGAGTTTTCTCTGAGGGTCTCCGTAAGGGGCCTGTGAATACCGGAGTACACTCCGAGGCCCCTCCTGTGGGGGCTGCTTGTAGACCCAGTTCTACTGAGTTGTGTGGTACCGTAGCTTGCTCTGAGGCCCCTCTGTCGGCTTTCCCTCAAAAATAAGACCAGGGTTCGCCCGAGGCCTTGGCGGGGTTTGGTGTTACCGAACGGATGTTCGAGGCCTGCGCCAGTAAGGCTGTTACCGGACCTGGGTCCGAGGTCCCTCGCACAGAGGCTAAAGTTACCAACATTTCTGGGAGGCCTGGCAAGGCCTTATCGGTGAAGCTTGTTTCTCACCGTTCCCGCTCTTGTGGCGACGCCAGATCTGTTGAGGGGGGCAAAGAAGGAAAGTTCTTCTTTTACCGGCAGTGCCGAGGTCCTTCTTGGGAAGGCTAATTTGGGGATTGGTATGTCGCAGAAACATTCCAGGCCACATAGTACCGGCTCAGCCGAGGTTCCTTATGTTAAGGCTAAAGTTAAGACCCCTGATCCATCGACGGGGACCCCTTCCTCACGTGCCGCAGTTTCCCTCAGGTGATGACAAAATGGCGCCCGTTCCCGCCACGACCGCAGTGGCCATTCTGGGTACTACCCCCTGAAACTACGCCATCGGCCTCAGGTTCCGTAGGTGAACATAGAGTTCCTTGTGCGCATCCTTATCGGCCAGTTTATGATTGGAACCCTCGGATGCCCCTTCCGCACAATGTTTCGTTGCCTGCGGGGTCGGCACCTTTGATTTATGTGAATACGTCGGTGTGGCACCCTTCCCCGTTGCGTCCCTGAAATTATTCTCCTCATGAGAAGCCTCCTCCGGTTCCAAAACAGTCCCCGGAGGACGCCTTTTTCGGCAAATTTCAGACGCTCATGCGTACCGACCCCATGAGGAATATTTCGAAGGGATTTTTAGGGAGATATGTCCGCCCGTGCCTCCGGCTCCACCCGTTGCTCCGGTGGTTCTGCCGGCGCCTCCCTTGCCTACGGGGCCTTCCCCGACTCTTCTGCCTTTGCCCCCATTGTCCCCCGTGGACAAGGCAGCGCCCAACAAGGTTCAGCAGGATCCTGACCTGTCGGATGACGCGCAAGGCGATCAGGACAACAAGGACCTGCCCCGCTCTATTAGAGCTTTTCATGACCGGTCACTGGACATGATGTGCTTCTTGGATGTTCCAGTGCCCGAGGCACCCGCTCCGCAGGAGGGTGTGCTTTCTGGGGCGTTCACCCTGTATCCTTTGGAGTGTACCAGCCTGTTCTTGCAGAAGGATGTTCTGGCCGTGGTCCGCAGTATCTGGGGAAAAGCCACACTCTAGACTTTTCGTCAATCAGAAAATTGACGCGCGATACAGGCTGCATTCTTCGGAAGAGGTGGCCCTGTCGTCTTGTCCGCTCCCCTCCTCCACAGTGTTGGCTGCGGCCACTTTGCAGTCCAGGCCTGCAGCATCCTCTTCCATGACGGCTACTCAGGTTCTGGGAAAGTAGGATAAGTTCCTTGACTACCTTGGGAGAAAGATTTTCGCCAATTCGGCCTTGCAGCTCAGACAGGCCAATGCCGAACTGGTGTTAGCGGGGGCTAATATGCGGATGTGGAAAGGTCTGTCGGAGTTTGAGGAGTTCATCCCGGTCGAGAAGATGTAAGACTTTAAAGCAGGATTATCCGACGCCAGGGTCTTGGCCCAGGATCTCCTGGAGGCTGCGGCTCATCACGTAGACGCCTAGGCTCGGGCCCTTGTGCTGGGGGTTGATACCTCACGACAGGCGTGGCTGCATGCCACCAAATTCTCAAAAGAAGTGCAGGACAAGGTGTTGGACCTTCCGTTTGATGGTATGGAGCTCTTTCATTCTACAACAGATGTAGAGCTGACCAAGACGAAGGCTAGCACTCGGACAGCTAAGTCCTTGTCGGTCCTTGTTAAGACCCCTTTCAAAACCCAGAGACCGTTGTCGCAAAGTCGACCCTCCTCTGGCTTTAGGGGCTTCCTAGACTGGAAATCTCGCAGAGTGCATACCCCTTCGGGGAATAACCGCCAGAGGCAACAGACTGTTTTTCTCCCGCTCCTCAGCCACCTCCTCAGGTTCAGGTCGCACGAGGCCCCGGTGGGAGGACGCATTGCGTCTCATTGGGAGGCGTGGCAGACCATCACCGAAGACAGATGGGTCTTGTCAGTCGCTTGGGCGGGCTTCCGCTTACCCCTGCCCCCTACCCCACCCTTGAACCCTCATTTTCAGCTGTCGGGCTTGCCCGCCCTCAAAGCCGAGGTTCAGAAACTTCTGGAGACCCAACCAGGCTGGCCTGCGCACCATCCTAGACCTTTACCAGTTCAATCTTTTCCTACCCCAAGAGAAAGTCAAGATGTTCAAGCCCAGCCAGATACGGTCCTCCTTGCAGATGGGAGATTGGCTCAGCGTGGTGGATCTTCAGGATGCGTACATGCATATTCTGATTTGGAATCCACACAGGAGATATCTCCGTTTCTCTTTGGGAGAGGAGCACTTACAGTTCCGAGTGCTTCCTTTCGGCCTCAGCTCTGCGCCGCGTGTCTTCACGAAGATGTCGGTGATTGCGGCCTATCTTCGTCTGCAGGGTGTCCATGTGTATCCATATTTGGACTGGCTCTTATGCAGTCCTTGCCCGTTGAAAGCAGCGGGCAATCTTCAGTTTCTCCTTCCGCTCCTGTTCCATCTTGGGCTGTCGGTGAACTGGCGGAAATCTTCCATGCCGTTCTTGTAGGACTTGATTTTCCTGGGTTTTCGCTGGAACACTATCGACTGCAGAGTGTACCTGACCGGGGACAGAATGGCAGATCTGTAAGCCACGTGTCAGATGTTTGCGCAGTCGGAGAGCATGTCGGCCTGGTGGTTACAGAGGCTTCTGGGCCTCATGGCCTCGTGCATGTTGGCTCTTCCTCTTGCTCGTCTCAAGATGAGGCGGACTCAGATGGCTCTTCGGAGTTTTTGGCGTCAGGCTGTGGACCCGGATTCCAAGCTGATAATGATTCCTGCTTCCATGAGAGTGGACCTGAAATGGTGGTCATCTCTCAGCAACCTGTCGGTGGGTGCGGGGTTCCAGGATCCAGCCCCTACGGTGACGATCACGACTGACTCCTCCCTCCTGGGGTGGGGTGCGACATTGGATCCTCTTCACGTCTCGGATCTCTGGTCGCCTCAGGACAAGCTCCTTCACTTAAATCATTTAGAGCTTCTGGCGATCTTCCTAGCGCTCAGGGCGTTCAGACCGACCATAGCCAACAAGGTGGTCCGCATACGCACGGACAATGTGGTGTTGATGTATTACATCAACAAGCCAGGGGGAACCAAGTCTCCCCCTCTCGTGGATCTGTCCATCCAGATTTGGGAGTGGGATGTGCTTCATGGTGTTTGGCTGCTTGCAGTGCACATTCCGGGCCAGCTGAATGTCACAGCGGATGCCCTCAGCCTGCGGACAGTGGTCAGCTACGAGTGGGTGTTGAAGACTGAGGTCCTCTCATGGATTTTCTTGCGTTGGGGCACACCGGAGGTGGACCTCTTCGCTACGGCGGTAAACAAGAAGCTTCCTCAGTATGCCTCCAGAGGGGGGCTGGGAGCCTCCTCTCTGGGGAATGCTCTCGAGATTCCATGGCACAACATGAGAGCTTACGCCTTCCCACCTCTGCCTCCTAGTTCACTGAGCAATTTGGAAGCTGAAGAACTTGGTGAACTGTTCACTTCTACTCATAGCCCCGTGGTGGCCGGCCATGTTTTTGTTATCAGAACTTCAACACCTGTCGGTGTATCCGCCGATCAGTTTACCAGTGACCCCCGATCTTCATCAGGGGGAACAGCAGATGTGGCACCCGTCCCCACAATCGTTCAGCTTGGCGGCATGGTGCCTGAGTTCAAGTCTTCAGAACATCTTAACTTGTCTGCGGATAACATGCGTATTATCCAGGCAGCCAGAAAACCCTTGACTAGGTCCCAGTACAGAAGCAAATGGCTCAGTTTCTGTCATTGGTGTTTAAACAAGCAGTTGGACCCAAGGGGGGGGCTACAGTTGACACGGTTTTATCCTTTGTATCCTTCTTAGCAGAGTCGGGTGTCCATGTTCTGTCATGCAGAACTTACCTTTCAGCGGTTTCCGCTTACCTTTCAGCGGTTTCCGCTTACCTTTCTACGGACCAATGCTCTTACTCTGAGTAACCCAGTGGTTAAGAGGCATTTTGCAGGCTTGACACGCCTCTATCCTCCAATTCGTAGTCCGCACCCGTCGTGGGATCTAAATGTAGTCCTGACAACGTTGTCATAAGCCTTTCGAGCCAATGGCCACGGTGGACCTCAAGTACCTGTCCTGGAAAGTGTCCTTTTTGGTCGCTGTTACGTCAGCAAGGCGGGCGAGTGAACTCCAGGCCTTGTCGGTGGAGCATCGCTTTTTGGTCTTTCACAAGGATCAGGTAGTCCTACGGACTAAACCAGCTTTCCTGCCAAAGGTGGTATCTGAATTCCATCTGAATCAGTCGATCTCCCTGCCGGTCTTTTTTCCGAACCCTACCTCAGAGGCAGAAAGGGTTCTGCATTGTCTAACTGTCAGAAGGGCTCTTAAGTTCTATCTGGACAGAACTTCCGAGTTTAGGAGTTCTTCTCAACTGTTTGTGACTTTTGGTAACCCTCAGGGTAAGCAGGCATCTAAGGCGACTATTTCTCGGTGGATTGCCGCCTGCCTTACACCGTCCAGGGGCTGAAACCTCCTAAGGGTATTCATGCACACCTAGTGCGGGGCAAGGCAGCCGCGGTTGCTTTCCAGAAATGTCCCCTGGGAGTCCATTGCTAGGGCAGCTACTTGGGCCTCCCCATCTGCTTTTTGTAAGCATTATTGTCTTGACATGAGCTCAAGAGCTGATGCTCAGTTTGGTCAGGCGGTGCTGAAGAACCTGTTTCAGTAAGGGGTATTTCCATCCACCTGCATTTCCTGTAAGGAGTGCTTGGGAATCTCCCATAAGCATGGAGGAAAGGGGACGGGATGTTGCAGTATAACCAAGTTACTCACCCTAGTGACCACCTTACTCCTAGTCTATAGTCCCCTTTCATCCATACGCCTGCCTGCTGTCCCCTCTAATAAGGTTCCTCTGTTATTGCTAATAAGTCTTAGACCTGGCAATAGAAAAGGACTGAGGCGTGGGGCGGGGGTAAGGTGGGCGGGGTTACGGCCGCGTGCCGGGCCCCACGCAACAAAGAGGAAGGACACATTTTTGAAAAATTTTGGATGATTTTTACAAAGTGCTCCGGTCCCATCCCACAGGACCGAGAGATGCCCCATAAGTATGGAGGAAAGGGGGCTATGGACTAGGAGTAAGGTGGTCACTACTGTGAGTAACCTGGTTAATTTTCCTCCTCTCCCATACGCCTTAGGTGCCAGAGAACGGCACAGAATTTTGTGCTGTTGCATAGTTGCTTGGTCTAGGTCCTTTCTTTGAGACTCAGCCGTGACAACTCTAAGAGGTGCACTGGTTCACGCCAATTGGAGAGACCTGCCAATTTGTCAGTTTTACTGGATGAGCTGCACCCTCACATCTCTCTAGTCTATCAAATGCTGTAGCCACGCGTGATATGCGTCTAGTCACCCCTTCTCCTTTTGCCTGCCCTGCTGCAGATGAACCCTTCTAAAATAATCTTTGATTCGTGGTGGAAAGTATTGGGAGAGGGCATTTTCTCCCAAAGCAGGTTATTTACTGACTGTAAGGTCTTAAATGTTTTGTGCAACGCCTTGCAGCAAGGTCTTTTCACAGCCCCATCATCATCACCAACCTTTCGACCCACAGGGCCTTGACTTGATGGAGCCCCCCAAATCTCATACTCCTATGTTCCATCTCCTTTCTTCCATACTTGTTCGACGTTTCATCGATCGGATCCTCAAAACGTGGCTGATAAAATGCGGTTCAATAGTTGCTAATTCTATGACTGGATACTAGCTATGATAACATTGGGGACAAGTTTACACTTGGCAAGATATGGGAAACTTCCTGAAGACCCAAGCGGCAGCTCATCGACTGTGGCCACTGAGCCTAAAAGATATGCTTGTGATCTTGTGCAGAAAGGGATGTGGCCCAACAGCTCAGGCTGGGCTTCCTCTTTTGTTGTGGGTCCAAACCAAATTTGCGTGTGGCTTTTCCCCTTCTGTAATGGCTTTGCCGGCTGAAAAACAACGGTGTTGAGGATTACCCAGAGCAATCACCATAATTATGACCAATTCAAAATCCATGTTTTGTTTCAAGATTTGAGGGCGTGGACAACGATAGGGAAAACATTGCAGGACAATTTCTAGAACCTAAGGAATCTGTCATTAGATTAGGGAAGAAGAAAAACTGGGCAAATGGCTTTGGCCTTATAAATACTGATAATAAAATTGTAGCAAATGTGTTGGCAAACAGTCTGCTTCCACTCAAGTACTTTATGGTGATCAAGCTTGATTTTTTAAAATTTTTTTTAATTTATTTTTTTTCCAGGCAGATCCACCCAAAATAATCTCTGTGACACTGTCTTAATGCATAAAACGGATTCTAATATTCCTTCAGTTCTCCAGCATGGGGTCTGGCATGGATTCACATGCTCATGAATATTTCCCGTCGTCAGGCCGGGAATCCTCTGTATAGAAAAAATCAGTATCAGTTTCGTTTCTGATCTCTTTCTCAGTAGTAACCAATCACTGGTCTCTGGGTCATACTGCCCCCAGCCAATGACTGCCCTCTCCCTAAGCCCCGCCCCTGGCAGCCATCCTCAGATTTTTACCGCACGTTCAAGTGTTGGGAGTCCTCGTGCTGTAGCTCTCGAGCTTTTGCTGCATTTTCACGCTTTTTCAGGAGATTTTCTCATTTTCGGTTAAATAGAGCCTCAAGCTCCACACTTTCTACATCCGATGAACGGGGATCCGTTTCGGAGTTTCTACGCCCCTCAAGGGTGAAGATTTCGTCGAGTTACGCTTTTGGAGGATTCCAGAAGTTCCGAGGCCTACCCCGAACATGGCCCAGGAGAAAGGAAGCTCGACGCCCGGGAAGCTGTTCAGGACCTGCCCTGGATGCCAGCTTCAGAAAGTTTTGAAGGAGGACGAGCATTCGTTATGCCTCTACTGTCTCCATGAGGACAAGACGCACAAGGAGAAGGACTGCGCGTTTTGTGGGAACATGTCGGAGCGGACCATGAAGGATCGCCACCTCCGTCTCGCCAACTGGCTGGAAGGAAAGAGCCCGCCAGGCGAGAAGAAGAAAAAGAAGTCAGAGCGGTCTTCTAAGTCCCGTGAGGGTGCCCCGGCGACGGGGGCCCAACAAAAGGCTAAGCACCGCGAGTACCGGGAGCGCCGAATGGTCGGGCTCCTTGGCTGCCAGGCAGGGCGCATCCTCCCCGGCGCCATCAACCACGAGCCAAAGCTCTGGCTCGGCTAAGAGGAAGTCTGAGAACCCGGCGAAGCTTCTGGAGAGGCCCCGGTCGATCTCGAAGATTCCGGCAGAGTGGGAGCGAGGCTCGGACCCTCCCCCCCCCAAGGTGAAGGCCCCAGGCGTCCAGAAGGTGGCGATGGCCTTAATTCACCCTGCTAAGACCTCGATTGAGGATGTCGCCGCGGCCCTGGCTCAGCCTGTGGAGGCTACACCAGTGGAGGCGCCCTCAGGACCCAGAGTCTCCCTGCCACCGCGGAGAGAGTCGTCTTTCAGGCCCATTGAGAAGACCCCCACGAAGTCCTCGTTGGATAAGGTGGGGGAGGGGCTGGTGGCCATCGTGGATACGGACACGACCTCTGAAGAGGAGCTCATCGAAGTCGTGGAAGAGGCCCAGCCCATTGGGAGGGATCCCGACGAGGGCGACACGAGGGCGACAACGAGAGCGACGGTGTCTCAGACAAGGCTCCTCAAGAGCCCTCGCTCCCGTCGTTTCCGGCGCCGCAGGACGCCTCGGCGGCCATTTTGTCAGCGATTCAGTCCTTATGCTCGGAGATGAGGACTAGGTTGCCCCTTCCCCCGACGGAGGTACCTGAGCCAGACCCGACGGGGGAACCGGAGCCAGGACCTTCGGAGAGTCCACCGCTTAAGAGGAGGAGGACGCATCCTACGCCACCTCTCCCGCCTCTGCGGCCTTCTCAGCCTTCCCCCCGGTCTACTACCCACGGGGATGATACAGGCATGGACACGGCTACGACAGGTACAGATGACGATGGAGGCGACGACGGGACGTGTCCACTGTCGCCCCCTGCCCGGGCGTCCCCGCCCGAAGAAATTGGATCCTTCCATGCCATGATTTCCAGGGCATCCAAGCTCTTCCAGCTCTGCCCCGAAGAAAAGAAGGAAGGGTTCCTTTACCAACGGCGCGAGGCTAAAAGGAAGACGGTCCTCGCCGTACCGCTTCTTGATGACATCTGGGATGAGGGGCTCGCCCTCCTCAAGAACCCTGCCACAGCGCCTGCAAAGAGGGACCGGTACGAGAAGTACCGGGTCCCCGACGCTGCCCCCTTGTGCCTTTGGGCACAACCTACCCCGGATTCAGTTGTTTCGGGGGCAGCCAAGAAGAAAGCGGGGGGGGGGCATCGGCCTAGACTTCAACCTCCCAGCCGGACGGCGAGGGTAGGAATCTGGATGCGATGGGACGACGGGTCATCTCATCTGCAGCGACGACCATCAAGGCGGCCAACGCCCTGGCCATCGTAGCCCGCTACGACGGGGAGTTGTGGTTCAAGATCGCCCCTCTGTTGGACTTCCCTCTGGACGCCAAGAGGGCTGAGGCCCTGGAAATCTTACAGGAAGGTGAGATTGCTTCGGACCACGCCATTACGGTGGCTACGGACATCGCCGACACCGGTTTCCGTCAGTTGGGCAACGGTGTTTGCCTGAGACGAGGATGGCTCAAGGCGACGGATTTCCGCCAGGACGTACAGACCAAGGTTTTGGACATGCCCTTCGATGGGAACAACCTGTTTGGCAAGGCGGTTGATGAGTCCCTTCAGGCGATCAAGACGGACACAGAGACGGCCCGTGCACTGGGTGTGCTCCAACAGCGTCGGCCGTCCTTTCGGAGCTCCGGAGGCAGACAGGGTGCCTCCAAGGGAGCCGGCAGTAGCTCCTCTATGTACCGCCAAGCGGCAAGATCTTCATCTCAGGAGGCCTACAGGGGACGCGGCAAGTCAGGTGGATCCCGCCGTCGTCGCCAAGGTGGTCAAGGAGGCAAGGCGGCCTCCAAGCAAGATTGAACCGACCGTCGGGTTGGGCCCCTGCCGAAGCACCCCGGTGGGAGGCCGGCTGACGAGATTTGTCGGCGTGGGGGAGTCCATCTCCACCGACCGTTGGGTGCTGGACGCCCTGGCCCTGGGGCACCCCCTGAAGTTCCAGAAGAAGTGCCCCCGCATTCCTCCCGTGGCCAGGAAGGAAAATCACATCCCTCAACTGCTGTTGGAAGTAAGGGCGATGCTCAGAAAAGGTGACATCGAGCTCGTTCCAAAGAGGCTTCGGGGATCCGGAGTTTACTCAAGGTACTTCCTTGTAAAGAAGACAGGAGGATGGCGTCCCATCCTGGACCTGCGACGACTGAACAAATACATCAAGGCACAGAAGTTCTGGATGGTCGCCCTCCAGCACGTGCTGGGACAGCTGGAGGAGGGCGATTTCCTGTCGTCGTTGGACTTGGAGGATGCGTACTTCCACATCCCTATTCTAAAGAGACAGCGAAAGTTCCTCAGGTTCGTGGTCCAAGGGCGGCACTACCAGTTCAAGGCCCTCCCGTTCGGATTAAAATCGGTGCCCAGGGTGTTCACAAAGTGCCTAGCACCGGTGGCGGCGCGGCTGCGCCTACAGGGGATCCACGTCTACCCCTACCTGGACGACTGGCTCATACGGGCAAGGACAAGGGAGCTCGCCGTAGAACATACTGCGAAGACCGTCCAGCTGCTCACGGACCTGGGGTTCTCCATCAACTTTCCGAAATCCCACCTGGTCCCGTCGCAAGTCGCCCTGTTTCTGGGAGCACAGCTCGACACAGTGGCGCGGCTGGCCTCACCGTCGGAGGAAAGGATCAGGACCATCCTGGGCAAGGTGCAACGTCTGCTGGCCACGGACGTGGCCAGAGTGAGGTCCATCAAGTCCCTCCTCGGAATGATGTCCTCCTGCATTTATCTGGTGTGCCACTGCAGACTTCGGATGCGGCCCTTGCAAGAATTCCTCGACGCCCACTGGATCCAGTCGACGGGCAGCTTCGAGGACAGGATCCCGCTCGATGAAGCGTCCGTCAGGCGATACGATGGTGGGGTATCCGCTGTCATCTGACGGCGGGAACAGGTTTCCTAGCCCCGGCCCACCAGGTGGCGACGGATGCCTCCCTAGAAGGTTGGGGAGCGCACACCGGGGATCTCCACGCGAGAGGCCTTTGGCTCCCGGAGGAGAAGACACTCCACATCAACATCTTGGAACTCCGTGCAGTGTTCTGGGCCCTCAGGTCCTTCCTTCCGTCCCTCAAGGGCAAGGTGGTGCGGATCTTCACCGACAACACCACCACAATGTTTTACATTCGGAAGCAGGGCGGAACCAGATCCCCTGCCCTATCCAAGGTAGCCCAGGATCTGTGGCATTGGGCCGTCGCCCAAGGGATGTTTCTGGTACCCTTTCATCTGGCAGGGATAAAAAACACCATCGCCGACTCACTCAGCAGAGAGCTGCGCTCGTGCCACGAGTGGGAACTGCGCCAGGTTCAAGTGGATCGACTCTTCCGACGATGGGGCGAACCCCAGATCGATCTCTTTGCGACGGCGGCGAACTCCAAGTGCCGGAGGTTCGCCAGCAGGTTTCCCCAACCGAGGAGCATGGGCGATGCTTTCTCCTTCCCCTGGGACGGCCTATTCCTTTATGCGTTCCCGCCATTGCTACTCCGGCTCGTCAACCAACTCAAGAGGTCCCGGTGCAGGAGGATCCTCGTCGCACCGGCGTGGCCGAGACAGATCTGGTTCCCGGACCTTCTGGACTTGTCAGCGTCCACACCAGTCAAGCTGCCGACGGACGTGGATCTTCTCTCCAGAGAAGGAGGTGCCATTCTTCATCACGAACCAGGGTCGCTGAACTTGCAGGCCTGGCTCCTGCAGCACTAGACTTTGGAGGATACGACATCCCGGCCGACTGCAGAGAGGTTCTTGCAAAGGCCAGGGCATCCTCAACTCTCAAGTGCTACGGACATAAATGGATGAGGTTCTCTGTCTGGTGCTGTGCACAGAAGATTAACCCTCTGCGGATTACGGCCCATCAAATATTGCCGTACCTACTGTCTTTGGCCAAGGCTGGCCTATCTCCCGCTTCCATCAAGGTGCATCTGGCTGCCGTCTCACGTTACACCAGAACTACAGGACGGGCGTCCTTGTGGTCTCATCGACTGGTGAAGGAATTTATGAAAGGACTGTTCCGATCGTTCCCGCCGGTGAAGGCCCCTGCCCAGGCGTGGGAGCTCAAAGTGGTGCTGACTAGGCTCATGGGGGCCCCATTCGAGCCTATGCATTCAGTGCCGTTGAAGTTTGTCGTGGAAGACAGCATTCCTCGTGGCCATCACCTCTGCACGACGAGTGGGAGAGATCCAGGCCCTATCTTGCAAGCCTCCATACTTGACTTTTCACGACACAAGGGTGGTGCTGAGGACGCACCCCTCCTTCATGCCCAAGGTGCCATCGGACTTCCACCTCAACGAGCCCTTGGTGTTGCCAGTTTTCTTCCCGTCGCCGGCTGAGAGGACTCTGCACTCGCTAGATGTAGCTAGAGCGCTGAAGTTCTACGTGGACGGTACGAAGAGTTTTCGGAAAGACATCACAGCTGTTTGTGAACTTTGGACCTGTGAATCAAGGGAAGGCTCTCTCGAAGACTTCCATTTCCAGATGGCTCTCCGGCTGCATCATGCACTGTCACCGGTTGGCAAACCGACCGTTGCCACGCCGTCCGAGAGCCCATTCGACCAGAGCGATCGCTGCTACTACGGCGTTCCTGTCTGGTGTGCCCCTGCTCGACATCTGCAGGGCTGCTACGTGGAGGTCGACGCACACCTTCACGAGATTCTACTGCGTCGACCGGGATTCCAGGGAGGAGTCCAGAGTCGGCCAGGCAGTGCTGCGCAACCTGTTCGCCTAAGGTGAGCCTGGTGAGGAGGTAAGGGTTGCTTAATGTTGAGTTGTTGTATTGCTTGATATCGAACCTTTTGCCACCTCCCGTGGTTGTGCATGTGTATACTGCTATGTATTCTTAAATTCATGAGCATGTGAATCCATGCCAGACCCATGCTGGAGAACAACAGTTACAGGTAAGTAACTTGTTCCTTCTTGGAACTCTAGATGCCAAAATATCATCCGACTCAATCACGTTATTTGCGGTATTGCAGAGTTCTGATTTGTTCATTTTAATAGTCAAGTGTTGTATTGCTGAGTAATGATGTATCACCTACCAACACTTTCACAAGGGGAACACAACAGGGTTGCCACCTCTTGACCTTATTTGCAATTTCACTTAAGCCCTTGGTTTCCACTGCAAACAACACGCTGAACGCTGCATTCACATGTAGAATAGAATGTCCATAGTGTCATTTTGTTGACTGCATGCTCTATAAGTGAAATACCTGGCACACAGCATAACTCCTATAGTTAAATACGCATCCCTATGGGCTACTGGCGGGATTGAAAGTGAACTGGGATAAGTGAGTTACTACTCCCATGTGGATGTCAAGGTAGGATTTTGATGCTGTCCTTAATCTATGTGGGAATTATGGTGTTCATGAACACTGAGACAATTGAAGGGAACTACATTCAGCCCCCACTAGAAATCAAGATCGAAAGAGAGGCCACATTGCCCTGAACCATTATAGAGCGTATCACTCTGATGAAAATGGTTGTTCCTAAGCTTCTGTCTATCAAAATGTGCCTATAGCTCTCCCAGAAAAATATTTGCAACATCTATGTAGTACACTTGTGCAACTGATCTGATATGGAGCACAGTCCAGAATCTTGTTTACTACAGTGAGTAACCCCATACGATTTAGATGGCCTTTTACTTCAGGGCTCTTGAATTAGTGAGGTTGACTTGTAAAACTAAGAAAAATGTATATAGTAAAGCACTTGGGATTAGTCTGTACCCAAAACATAAATGTCAAGAACTTTTTGACTGAGAAAAAATCAAAAAGCATGCAGGAATTGAATTGGGTTAAGAGGGAGGAGGGATGGGAGTAGGGATTAAAACCAAATAGTAAAAAGGGTTAATTAGTACATTAGTATTCATTAAATTACAGTGTTAATATTAAAGCAAATCTATGAATTTCTTAATCATGTTTTATCATGGTCTGGTAACTATTCTGCACCTCCAAATATGGTGAATTCCAATTGAAATTAATTCAGCCATGTCACTTAAGGAAAAGAATCTCAAAACATTTTGATTATAACTATTGGTGCATGAAATGAATTGTACAATTCTAGTGTAGTGATTTATGAATGCATTCACTATCCCATAATATGGTGAAAACCGATCTCTATTGTCTATTGGTGTGAAGTAACTCATGTGTTTACCTTTGAGTGCTATTACTGTCCAAAAGGTTGCATATTTAGTCTATCGTTTTACAGTGGATTATCTGTTCTGGAGAACCAATATAGTTACATATGTTTTGCACGCATTTTGTTATGTGGTAATATTGTGAGAAATGATTAACACAGTCTCTTTATTGACATCTATTCTTCTAAAAGATTAATCTTTAATTCTGTTGTGGGTGCTTGAAAAGATGATTTTTGTCAATTTAAATTTCCAGCCATGGATATTTGCACGGATTAGAAAGAGGTTTGTCCTTAAAAATATGTAAATAAATAATCCTTAGTTTTCATGCCTGTCAAATTTCACGATTAAGATCGTGAAAGTAATAGTTTTCCTAGGAAGCAGCTAGCGATTGCCCCGGTTCCCCTGCTACATGAACTTGCACTTAACACGTTTACCTTCTGGCTGGAAGAAAAATCTTGCTGCTTATATTGCGAGATTTTAGAGTAAATGCTTCTGTTCACGCTATCCAACACCAATTTAATTTTCCATGGCAATTACTATACACAGCTGATTGGATTTGCAATCCGAGACACACACGTTCCCTCTTTAGACAATGTATGTATCTGGCAGTTTGTAATAACCCATGCGTTAGTACAACAGGCTCAGATAAAGAAGTCCTAATGGAGAAGGTGCACTGGAGATATTTTTGTTATATGAACAGGTGGAATGACTCAACTTAATGAATTCACAGAAAAACTCCAAAATCCCTTCAAAATAGAATTTACATGTACGGAGAGGATCAACTTTTGGGATTTGGAGATTTCAATAGTTGAAGACCAGATTGTAACCAAACCATTTTGCACAATCACTGTGGCTAACTCTATGCTACATGCAACTTGTCACAAATTAAGTTCAATAAATAATCTACCCAATGGGGAAATGCTTGGAGGAATTGCAGTGCCATTGAAGACTTTGAAAAAAAACCGTACTTATAGAGTAAATACTTAAAAGCAGGTGTTACAAAGACAAAAACATTGTAGCCACCAGAGACCAAGCTAGGAAATATGATAGAGAACAGCTACTCACACCAAGATTAAATCGTACACAACTAATGCCGAGCTAGTAAGGTTTATCACTAAACATTTATCTCCTAAAAATGCTCTCTATACAATTTTGCAAAACAATTGAAATATCCTTCTTGATGAGGATCTGAGAGAATATGTAAGGGATGCACCTAATCTAGTATTGAAAAGAGCACAAACCATTGGACTAAGAGTCGGCACTAGCCTGGTGCCATCCAGTGTACCAGGGGAAAAAGGATTGCAGTGTATGCCCTCATGCTCCAATTAAAATCACTGAATTTCTCCAGCATGGGGTCTGGCATGGATTCACATGCTCATGAATATTTACCCGTCGTCAGGCTGGGAATCCTCGGTAAAGAAAAAATCAGTATCAGTTTCGTTTCTGATCTGTCTTTCTTAGTAGTAACCAATCACTGATCTCTGGGTTATACTGCCCCCAGCCAATGACTTCCCTCTCCATAAGCCCTGCCTCTGGCAGCCATCCTCAGATTTTTACCGCACGCTCAAGAGTTGGGAGTCCTCGTGCTTTAGCTCTCGAGTTTTTGCTGCGTTTTTGCGCTTTTTCAGGAGATTTTCTCATTTTTTACGGTTTAATCGAGCCTCAAGCTCCACCGTTTCTACTTCCGATAACGGGGACCCGTTTCGGAATTCTTCTACGCCCCTCAAGGGGGAAGTTTTCATCGAGTTTACGCTTCTTGGAGGATTCCGGAAGATCTGCGGCCTACCTCAACGGACATGGCCCAGGACAAGGGAAGCTCGACGCCCAGATCCAAGCTGTTCAGGTGCTGCCCTGGAGGCGGATTACAAAACGTTTTCAAGGAGGACGAGCATTCGCGATGTCTCTACTGCCTTCATGAGGACAAGACGCACGTGGAGAAGGACTGTGCGTTCTGCAAGAACCTTTCGGAACGGACCAAACAAGATCGTCGTTCCCGCCTCGCCGCCTGGCTGGAGACGGGCACAGCAGGTGAGAAGGCAAAGAAACTGAGCGGGCTTCTAAGTCCTGTGAGGGCGCCCCGGCGACAGGGGCCCAACAGAAGGCCAAGCACTGTGAGTCCGCGGGCACCAGGAGCGCCGAAAGTTCGGGCTCTTCGGCTGCCAGGCAGGGTGCGACTTTACCGGCACGTTCAACCACGAGCCAGCGCTCAAGAGGAAGTCCGAGAACCCGGGTAAGCTGCTGGAGCGGCCCCGGTCGATCTCGAAGGGGGGGAGCGAGGCGCTGACCCTCCCCCCAAGGCGAAGGCCCAGGACGCACCTAAGGTGGTGAGGGCTTTGATGCAGCCGGCAAAGGCCTCTATCGAAGTGTTCGCTGCGACCCTGGCGAAGCCGGCTGAGACTACGCCAGTGGAAAAGGCCCAGAGTATCCCTGCCACCGCCGAGGGAATCCCCTTTCCAGCCCATCATTAAGACCCCTGTGAAGTCCTCGGCGGAAAAAGAGGGGGGGGGGGGGCGGTGGCCATTACAGACTCGGAATCTGCCTCTGAGGAGGATCTGGTGGAAACCGAGAAGAGCCTCAACGAGAGGTTCATAGGCCTCAACGAGAGGTTCGAGAAGGTTCGATCCCAGGGGACGGTCCCCGCTGATGTGATCGAAGATAGCGACGAAGAGGGCGCAGTGGAGCGGCCATCCCGTCCGTCGCAGCCATTGCCCGAGCCCCAGGATAGCTCGGTGGCCATTTTGTTGGCGATCCAATCCTTCTGTACCGGGATGAGGACGAGATTACCACGGACCCCGACGGAGGATCCAGAACCAGGCCCGTCGGGAAACCCTCCGAACAAGCGGAGGGGAGTCCACCCCTTCGTGCCCGCGAGGCCTGTGGACCCCTCATCCCCCTCGCCGGACCCTAGAGAGGATACGGGGACGGACGATGACACCCCGCCAAATTCCCCTCCCCCCAGGGCTCCAGCCGGCGAAATTATCTCCTTTCACGCCATGATAACCAGGGCATCCGAGCTCTTCCAGCTCTGCCCTGAAGAACAAAAAAAGAGGAAGGGTTTCTTTACCAACGACGAGAGGCCAAGAGGAAGACGGTCCTCACGGTGCCTTTGCTCGACAGCATCTGGGACAAGGGGCTTGCTATCCTCAAGAACCCTTCCACGGCACGCGCCAAGAGGTTATAGGTACGAGAAGAAGTACCGAGTCCCTGATGCTGCCCGCTTGTGCCTCAGGGCCCAGCCCACGCCGGAATCTGTCGTCTCGGCAGCGGCCAAGACGAAAGCAGCGGGTGCGGCGGCTTCAACTTCCACTTCCCCGCCGGACAGCGAGGGCAAGAAGTTGGACTCCATGGGACGAGTCATCTCGTCGGCGGCGACGACGATTAAGGCGGCCAATGCCTTAGCGATCGTGGCCCGCTACGACAGGGAGCTCTGGTTCAAGATAGCTCCCCTGCTAGATTTCCTGCCTGATGACAAAAGGGCAGAGGCCCTAGAAATTCTGCAGGAGGGCGAGATGCCGTCAGATCACCCCATTACGGTGGCAACGGACATTGCTGATACCGGATTTCGCCAACTGGGCAACGGAGTTTGCCTCCGACGACGAGGATGACTCAAGGCGACAGACTTTCGCCAGGACGTCCAGACCAGAGTGTTGGATATGCCGTTCGACGGCAACAACCTTTTTGGTAAGACGGTCGACGAGTCGTTCCAGGCCATCAAGACCGACTCGTAGACGGCCTGGGCCCTAGGGGTACTTCAGCAACGACGGCCCTTTCGGAACTCCGGAGGCAGACAGGGTGCCTCCAAGGGATCCAGCGGTGGCTCTTCCACATACCGCCAGGCGGCCTGCTCCTTGTCCCAGGAGGCCTACAGAGGTCGCGGCAAGCAAGGGGGACCCTGCCGTCGTCGCCAAGGCGGCAAGGCCTCCTCCAAGCAAGACTGAACCGGCCGTGTCGTCAGGCCCCCACCGAAGCACCCCGGTGGGAGGCCGGCTGACGAAGTTTGTCAGTGTGTGGGAGTCCATCTCCACCGACCGCTGGGTGCTGGACACCCTGGCCAACGGGCACTCGCTGGAATTCCAAAAGAAGTGCCCTCGCATTCCTCCCGTGGCCAGGAAGAAGAATCACGTCCCTCAACTGCTGTTGGAGGTAAGGGTGATGCTCAAGAAAGGGGCCATCAAGCTCGTCCCCAGGAGGCTCCGGGGCTCCGGAGTGTACTCGAGGTACTTCCTCGTCAGAAAGAAGACAGGCGGTTGACGCCCCATCCTGGACCTGCGTCGGTTAAACAAATACATCAAGGTGCAGAAATTCAGAATCGTCACCCTCCAGCACGTGCTGGGACAGCTGGAGGAGTGTGGCTTCCTATCGTCGTTGGACCTGGAGGATGCTTATTTCCACATCCCCATTCTAAAAGGAAACAAAGTTTCTCAGGTTCGTGGTTCAGGGACGCCACTACCAATTCAGAGCCCTACCGTTCGGATTAAAGTCGGCATCCAGGGTATTCACCAAGTGCCTGGCACCAGTGGCGGTCCGGCTGCGCCTGCAGGGGATCCACGTCTACCCCTACCTGGACAACTGGCTAATTCGGGCAAGGACAAAAGAACTCGCCGTCGAACACACGGCGAGGACCGTCCAGCTGCTCACGGAACTGGGGTTCGCCATCAACTACACCAAATCCCACCTGGTTCTGTCGCAGGTAGCACTGTTTCTGGGAGCGAAGCTCGATACAGTGGGGCAACTGGCCTCCCCGTAAGAGGCGAGGACGAAGACCATTCTGGGCAAGGTGCGGCGCCTGCTAGCCACGGACGTGGCCAGGGTGAGGTCCATCAAGTCCCTCCTCGGGATGATGTCCTCATGCATCTATCTTGTACCCCTTTACAGACTTCGGATCCGTCCGCTACAGGAGTTCCTCGACGCCCGCTGGCTTCAGGCCAACGGGCTGCTTCGAAGACAGGATCCCTCTCGACGAGGAGTTCCGTCGGGCAATCATATGGTGGGGTACCCGTGCTCACCTCACTACAGGCACGGACTTTCAAACCCCGGCGTTTCAGGAGACGGTGACGGGCGCCTCTCTGGAGGGTTGGGGGGGGGCCCACACCGGAGGTCTCCACGCAAGAGGCCTTTGGCTCCCGGAGGAGAGGTCTCTCCACATCAACATTCTGGAGCTCCGAGCAGTGTTCTGGGCGCTCAAGTCGTTCCTTCCGTCCCTCAAGGACAAAGTGGTGAGGATCTTCACCGACACCACCACCACCACGATGTTCTACATACGGAAGCAGGGGGGCACCAGATCCCCAGCCCTATCCATGGAGGCCCAGGATCTGTGGCACTGGGCAGTCGCCCAGGGGATGTTTCTGGTTCCCTTCCACTTGGCAGGAATAAAAAACACCATCGCCGACTCACTCAGCAGGGAGCTGCGCTCGTGCCACGAGTGGGAACTACGTCAGGACCAGGTGGATCGGCTCTTTCGACGATGGGGCAAACCCCGGATCCACCTTTTCGCGGCAGCGACGAACTCCAAGTGCCAGAGGTTCGCCAGCAGGTTCCCGCAGCCGAGGAGAATGGACGATGCTTTATCGTTCCCCTGGGACGGCCTGTTTCTTTATGCATTCCCTCCGTTGCCGTTGCTGCTCCGCCTCATCAACCAGCTCAAGAAGTCCAGGTGCAGAATGATCCTCGTCGCACTGGCGTGGCCGAGACAGATCTGGTTCCCGGACCTTCTGGACTTGTCAACGTCCCCACCAGTCAAGCTGCCGGCGGATCTTCTCTCCAGAGAAGGAGGCGCCATTCTCCATCACGACCCACAGTCGCTGAACTTGCAGGCCTGGCTCCTGCAGCACTAGAGTTTGGAGGGTACGATATCCCGGCTGACTGCAGAGAGGTTCTTGCAAAATCCAGGGCGTCCTCAACTCTCAAGTGTTACGGTCATAAGTGAAAGAGGTTCTCTGTCTGGTGCCGTGCACAGAAGATTAACCCTCTGTGGATTACGGCCCCTGAAGTACTGCCGTACCTACTGTCGCTGGCCAAAGCTGCCCCCATCAAAATACATCTGGCTGCCATCTCCCGATATACCAGGACTACGGGACGGGCGTCCTTGTGGTCTCATCGCCTGGTGAAGGAATTTATGAAGGGACTATTCCGATCATTCCCGCCGGTGAAGGCTCCTGCCCCGGCGTGGGAGCTTAATGTGGTGCTGACCAGGCTCATGGGGATCCCATTCGAGCCTATGCCTTCGGCGCCTTTGAAGTTCCTGTCATGGAAGACAGCGTTCCTCGTGGCCATCACCTCCGCACGACGAGTGGGAGAGATCCAGGCCCTATCTTGCAATGCTCCATACTTGACTTTTCATGACACGAGGGTGGTGCTGAGGACGCATCCCTCTTTCATGCCCAAGGTGCCGTCGGACTTCCACCTCAATGAGCCCTTGGTGTTACCAGTTTTCTTCCCGTCGCCTTTGACGCCGGCCCAGAGAACTTTGCACTCGCTGGATGTAGCTAGAGCGCTGAAGTTCTACGTGGACCGCACGAAGAGTTTTCGGAAGACGTCGCAACCGTTTGTGAACTTTGGGTCTGTGAATCAAGGGAAGGCTCTCTCGAAGACTTCCATTTCCAGATGGCTCTCCGGCTGCATCATGCACTGTCACCGGTTGGCAAACCGACCGCTGCCCGGCCGTCCGAGAGCCCATTCGACCAGAGAGATCGCTGCTACCACAGCGTTCCTGTCTGGTGTGCCCCTGATGGACATCTGCGGGGCTGCTACGTGGAGGTCGACGCACACCTTCACAAGATTCTACTGCGTCGATCAGAACTCCAGGGAGGAGTCCAGGGTCGGCATAGCAGTGCTGCGCAACCTGTTCGCCTAAGGTGAGCCTGGTGAGGAGGTAAGAATTGCTTGATGTTGAGTTTTGGATGTAATGCTTAATGTTGAGCCTTTGCCACCTCCTGTGGTTGTGCATGTCTATACTGCTATGTATTCTTTTATTCATGAGCATGTGAATCCATGTGTCATGATGCCTACCTCCAAGGAGCCAGGTCCGACCCAGCAACCCCAGAGGCAGGCATTTCCCCCAGGGAAGTGCCAGCGGGCCCAAGCTGGGGCCCTTTGGACACAGTCCTGGCGCCTTAGGCGCCAGGCTCATGTTGGACCCCTGTCCTGGCGCCTTAGGCGCCAGGCTCATAAAGCTAGACATGTGTTCAAGTGTTTTAAGGTGCACTTACCTGATGCAGACCATGCTGCTACATCCAGGCCCTCTTGAGGCCTGAATGGAACTACTTTACCTGTGGAACTACTTTCCCCTGGGTGTGGTCGGGGAAGGATACATACCTGATCGGTGGAAGGATACATACCTGGAACTTCTGCCAAAGCTATTTAAACCACGCCCGATCAGCAACTCACGGTTCGCGGCGTTCTGCTCCTCGCAGCTGGACGCTCACCGTGTCAGCTCCTGCATCTGGACTTCAGCCACGCCTGTCAGCACCGTGGGTCACCTGCTAAGAGAGAAAGAAGACCTTACCTGCTAAAGCTGCATCACAGAGACTTCACACCGACGATCCTGAAAGGGAAGACATTTTAAAAGCATTTCGTTTCGATCGCTGCAGCGCTGCATTTCACTCACCTTTCCTGGGCACCTCCATCTTCAGCAGCGATCATCCGGATCCGCAGCCACTTCCCAGAGCCTAGAGAGAAAAAGACAAGAACACAAGGTGAGAGAAGGAAGGGAATAGGAAAAGCTCAGTTTCCTTCTAAGACTTACCTGTTGGGTCATTTCCATTTCATTTCGGGTCCTGCCGCTTCCTGGCATTCCGGACCCCGGCCCCTATGGGGAAAAAAGACAAAGACATTGAATGAGCGAATGCAAAGACATTACCCGAACGCTCATCCAGAACTTACCTGTCATTTACTGGAACTGCACGTTTCACTTCGGGTCGGCGCCATATCTCCGGCATTCCGAACCCCGGCCCCTAAGGGGAAAAAGACATAAGCGTTAGCGCTTGCAGCAATAAGACAATGAACATTATTATTAAGCTTGAACTTTTGAACTTGCTACAGAACTCTTACAGCGCCTTACCTGAATAGTCGAGCTTATTTGAACTCCCATCAAACCTCAATCCAGTGAAGTAACTGGGTTTCAACGCGCCCCTGCATCAGAAGCAGGATGGAGAACTCATCCTTCCAGACCCTAAGGTGAGACTTCACGGGGAATCGAGGAAGGGTATCGTGGAGGGTTGGAAGGGAGTGGGAGGCTTCAGCATTATTCCGTCAGTAGGTAATGCCCCCTTTTCACGAACAGGGGACCATTCCTGCGAGCCAGTGAGTCCATCTTCAGATTCCTGCGCTTCACCATAGAAGAAGCATCAGCCCTCGAAGCCAGACCTGCGCCTCCGTGGGAATCAGGTGAGCGTGACAGAACGCGAAGCCTACCCACAATTTCCCACCCGGGCGCTATGGAGACTTCCGAGACAGATCAGCTGGCCCAGCTTTTGGGGGAATTACGGGCAGAAGTGCACTCAGCCCGCCAGGAGACTAACGCTCTCAAAAGAGAACTGATCCTATCCAAGGAAAGAACAGATGACCTGGCCAAAAGGTTATTGCAGGCCCAGGCAGGGCACGCTCCTTTACCTAATTCCGAGATACTTCCAAATCAATCGGTTTGAATAACCCGGTACAAATCAATCTACCTGGACACATGCCTTTGGCCCCGCCTGAATGTTTTGCGGGGGATCCCAAGAAATATGCCGTCTTGATGAACAAATGTCGTTTACACTTTCTATGTAGACCCGGGGCCTTCCCTAACGACCAGACCAAGGTAGCCTTTATACTATTTTACCTCAGTGGCAGTGCTGCCGATTGGTCTATTCCATTGGTAAATCAGGATGATCCCATCCTCCAGAATTTTCAGGGTTTCCAGGCCAGCATGGAAAGATTGTTTGCTCGACACTCTCAAGGACAGGCCCTTGATAACGAACTGCTATCCTTACGACAAGGTAATCAGGATCTTTTGTCCTACGTTGCCACCTTTAATAGACTGGTTGTGGAAACTGGATGGCCAGAAAACAAAAGGATCACATTGTTTCATCGAGGCCTGCGCGGAGAGCTTAAGGATGTTCTAGCTCAGATAGTAGATCCACCCCAGGTCTGCGCAGACTACATAGACTTGGTGGTTCAACTTGATCACAGACTTCAAAATAGAAATGCAGATCGGTTCAAGTACAAAACCCGAGTACCGATCAAAACCCACGCTAACTCCAAGAGTACCGACGTATCCGAACCTATGCAAATCAGCGGTGTTAAAGGACCATTAACACAGAAGGAACGAGAGAGAAGGCGGCAAATGCAACTTTGCCTGTATTGCGGGACTTCCGGTCACTTTCTTCGAAATTGTCCGGTTAAACCACCTAAGAAGGTGGTTGGAGCCACTGATAACGATTTATTGACACCTGATTCGGGAAACGACCTAGCCCGACAAGCGTAGGGGGTCCGCTTGCCGAGCTTGAAAACAAACTCTTTGACCTCGCATTTTGTCATGCCAATGGTGCTCGTGGACCCAAAACAGCCTCAGCTGTTGCATGCTATAAAAGCATACATCGACAGTGGAGCTATTGGAAATTACATAGACCGTGAATTGGCTTCCAGGATTAAGCTCCCTCTCCGCCCGAAAGTAACCCAAGATGTTATTACTACAGTAGATGGAACCAAAATAGCCTCAGGGCCTGTAACGCATTCCACTGTTGAAATGACACTGGTGGGTCAGGATGGACATCGGGAAGCAATCGTGTTTGATGTGATCAAGGCCCCACAATTTCAAGTAATTCTTGGAATTCCTTGGTTAGAAACACATAATCCCAGAATTGACTGGCGAGCAAAGAAGATAAGTTTTCCTGATTGTGAACCAACTTGTTACCCAAGAAATCCAGTTATGGGTCTAGCCTCAGCAACTTCCACCCCTGTACAGCTACCGTCAGAATACCAAGAATTCCAAGACGTTTTTCAGAAGGAACAGGCTAACACGTTACCTCCCCATCGGTCTTATGATTGCCAAATCGATCTGGTACCCAATGCTCAACTACCTTGTAGTAGGATTTATGCTCTTACGGAACCTGAGAACCTACATTTGCGTCAGTATTTAGATCAGTACCTAGCCAATGGTTTTATTCGCCCGTCCAAGTCTCCTGTCTCCTCAGCTCTGTTCTTCGTGCCGAAAAAAGAGGGCGACCTTAGAACATGTATAGACTATCGCGCCCTAAATCAAATAACGATTAAGAATCGTTATCCTCTGCCCCTGATCCCTGAGCTTATCGACCAGGTGAAAGACGCTTGTGTGTACACCAAGTTAGATATCCGAGGAGCTTATCACCTGGTGCGTATAAAAGAAGGCGACGAATGGAAGACTGCATTCCGCACCAAATTTGGGCTCTTCGAATATCAGGTGATGCCCTTCGGTTTGTGCAATGCACCTGCCGCCTTTCAGTACTTTATGAATGATGTTCTTCGGGAACTTATCGACTTCTGTGTCATTGTTTATATTGACGACATCCTGGTGTACTCCTCTTCAGAATCCGATCACAGAAAACATGTTAGGGCAGTTCTTGAGAAATTGCGCCAGCACAGACTATTTGCAAAGCTCGAAAAATGCGTTTTTCATACCACAGAAGTGTAGTTTCTCGGATTCATCCTGACACCTCAAGGAGTCCGAATGGACTCGCGAAAGGTGGACGCCATCCTCAAATGGCCATCTCCTAGCTCGGTGAAGGGAGTTCAGAGCATGCTCGGCTTCGCCAATTTCTATCGAAGATTCATCCCGGAATTTTCCCGAACAGTCCAACCCATCACAGCTCTCCTAAAGAAAAACAAACGCTTTGAATGGACTCTTGAGGCCGAACAAGCCTTTCAGGACCTGAAAACGAAATTCACCTCTGCACCTATATTGAAGCACCCGCACCCAGATCTCCCTTACATTGTGGAAACCGACGCATCCAGTTCGGCCATGGGAGCTGCCCTGTCGCAAAGAGACCCAGAAACTAACCAACTACACCCTGTGGCCTTTTGGTCCAGGAAATTTTCTCCTCCTGAAATCAACTACGCAATTACCGACAAAGAGTTACTGGCTATTAAATCTGCTTTCAAGGCTTGGCGTCACTACCTTCTCGGGGCAAGACACACCATCACCGTAATTACGGACCACAGAAATTTACAGTATTTAAAGACGGCCAAGGCTCAATCTTCACGACAACTCCGATGGGCTCTATTCTTTGCGGAATTTGATTTTGTAATTACCTATCGCCCTGGCTGCAAGAATGGTAAAGCGGACGCCTTATCCCGGATTGGCATGGAAGAACCCAATTCGAGTTTAGAACCTGTGCCAATCATACCTGAACAAAGAATCTTAGGCCTAACTTCATTGCAAACTATTGAGGACATCCAAACGCAAGTAAAACAACTTCTAGACTCTTCAGCCTTACTGGAATGGAGTCCTCATTACACCGTTAAGGATGACTTACCCTACTTCCAGGAGCGGTTGTTTCTGCCTAGTAAAGAATTGCAAGAACTTGTTATTGCCCATCATCATGAATCATTAATGGAAGGACACCCTGGTATCGCTAAAACGGAGGAAAAAATCAAACGCCACTTCTGGTGGCCTTCTTGGAGAAAAGACATAAAGTCTTTTGTACTGTCTTGCGGAATTTGCGCCCAAAACAAGGGTCAAAAGAAAAGGCCAGCCGGCCTACTTCAACCCTTGGATATTCCACCGGCACCATGGCACACCTTGTCAATGGACTTTATAACTGACCTGCCTCCTTGTGCTGGTTACAACACTATCCTTGTAATTGTGGATCTATTCTCCAAAATGGCCCACTTTATCCCTTTTAAAAGGTTTGCCTTCAGCTTCCACCTTGGCCAAGGAATTTCTGGAGAATATAGTTCGCATACATGGTTTCCCTTCCATATTAGTCTCGGATCGTGGAAGTCAATTTATCTCCCATTTTTGGAAGAAGTGTTGCCAACTAGCACAAATAGATGTGCGGCTATCCACCAGCCACCACCCCCAGACCGACGGACAAACCGAGAGAACCAATCAGACTCTCGAGCAATATCTTCGGTGCATGTTACACCAATCCGAGTTAAATTGGAAAGACATCCTTTGGATCGCAGAATATGCATACAACAATTCAGTGCATTCTGGAACCGGACAAACTCCTTTTTATACTTTGTATGGTCACCATCCTCGGACCTCTGATCTAGATCCACCTCTGACCCTGGAAATGCCCGCAGTAAATCATCTGCATTCCACAATAACCCGAGCCTTCAAAGAAGCTGCAACTCATTTACAGCAAGCCAAGAAAAATTATAAAGAAAACGCTGATTTGCACCGAAGTAAAACTCCTCCTTACCAAGTAGGAGATCAGGTATGGCTAGCAACGAAACATTTACCCCTCAAGGGCCCGCGAACCTTCAATCCCAGATTCATAGGACCTTATCCCATCAAGGCTATAATCAATCCCGTGGCCTTTAAACTGGATTTACCGTCTAACATGCGTATTCATCCAGTTTTTCATGCATCACTTTTGAAGTCAGTACAACCAGGGACACGACTGTCCAAGCCTCCAGACCCAGTTCAAATTGAAGGGGAATTAGAATTCGAAGTTAAAGACATTTTAGACTCCAAGGTGTTAAAGTCCAAACTCTTCTATCTTGTTGACTGGAAGGGATATGGACCTCAGGAGAGATCGTGGGAGCCTAGTAACCATGTTCACGCACCTCGATTAATACAAAGGTTCCACCGGAGATTTCCGAACAAGCCAAAACCCCCGGAGGGAACAACCTTGGGAGGGGCCTTGAGGGGGGGGTACTGTCATGATGCCTACCTCCAAGGAGCCAGGTCCGACCCAGCAACCCCAGAGGCAGGCATCATTTCCCCCAGGGAAGTGCCAGTGGGCCCAAGCTGGGGCCCTTTGGACACAGTCCTGGTGCCTTAGGCGCCAGGCTCATAAAGCTAGGCATGTGTTCAAGTGTTTTAAGGTGCACTTACCTGATGCAGACCATGCTGCTACATCCAGGCCCTCTTGAGGCCTGAATGGAACTACTTTACCTGTGGAACTACTTTCCCCTGGGTGTGGTCGGGGAAGGATACATACCTGATCGGTGGAAGGATACATACCTGGAACTTCTTCCAAAGCTATTTAAACCACGCCCGATCAGCAACTCACGCTTCGCGTTGTTCTGCTTCTCGCAGCTGGACGCTCACCGTGTCAGCTCCTGCATCTGGACTTCAGCCACGCCTGTCAGCACCCTGGGTCACCTGCTAAGAGAGAATTGGACAGAAAGAAGACCTTACCTGCTAAAGCTGCATCACATAGACTTCACACCGACGATCCTGAAAGGGAAGACATAATTTTAAAAGCATTTCGTTTCGATCGCTGCAGCGCTGCATTTCACTCACCTTTCCTGGGCACCTCCATCTTCAGCAGCGATCATCCGGATCCGCAGCCACTTCCCAGAGCCTAGAGAGAAAAAGACAAGAACACAAGGTGAGAGAAGGAAGGGAATAGGAAAAGCTCAGTTTCCTTCTAAGACTTACCTGTTGGGTCATTCCCATTTCATTTCGGGTCCTGCCGCTTCCTGGAATTCCGGACCCCGGCCCCTATGGGGAAAAAAGACAAAGACATTGAATGAGCGAATGCAAAGACATTACCCGAACGCTCATCCAGAACTTACCTGTCATTTACTGGAACTGCACGTTTCACTTCGGGTCGGCGCCATATCTCTGGCATTCCGAACCCCGGCCCCTAAGGGGAAAAAGACATAAGCGTTAGCGCTTGCAGCAATAAGACAATTAACATTATTATTAAGCTTGAACTTTTGAACTTGCTACAGAACTCTTACAGCGCCTTACCTGAATAGTCAAGCTTATTTGAACTCCCATCAAACCTCAATCCAGTGAAGTAACTGGGTTTCAACGCGCCCCTGCATCAGAAGCAGGATGGAGAACTCATCCTTCCAGACCCTAAGGTGAGACTTCACGGGGAATCGAGGAAGGGTATCGTGGAGGGTTGGAAGGGAGTGGGAGGCTTGAGCATTATTCCGTCAGTAGGTAATGCTCCCTTTTCACGCACAGGGGAATATTCCTGCGAGCCAGTGAGTCCATCTTCAGAGTCCTGCGCTTCACCATAGAAGAAGCATCAGCACTCGAAGCCAGACCTGCGCCTCCGTGGGAATCAGGTGAGCGTGACACCATGCCAGACCCCATGCTGGAGAAGGAACAAGTTACTTACCTGTAACTGTTGTTCTCCAGCATGGGTCTGGCATGGATTCACATGCGAACCCTCCCGCCTACCCCTCTGCGGCGCTTCACTAGGTCATACTGCCACTTTGCATGCTACCAAATCTGAGGATGGCTGCCAGAGGCGGGGCTTAGGGAGAGGGCAGTCATTGGCTGGGGGCAGTATGACCCAGAGATCAGTGATTGGTTACTACTAAGAAAGACAGATCAGAAACAAAACTGATACTGATTTTTTTCTTTACCGTGGATTCCCAGCCTGACGGGGAATATTCATGAGCATGTGAATCCATGCCAGACCCATGCTGGAGAACAACAGTTAAAGGTAAGTAACTTGTTCCTAATCGCTTATATTGACAGGAAAACTAATACTTGAATACATAAATTGCGTAACTACTTATGTAATCTATTGAATAATCTGTATTCGCTAGAAGTACTAAAAGCAAACAGTGCCTGAGGATCTGAGAACATCTTTATGCAATCCGAACTGTCAATATCGGCTTGCCCGACACTGGATTTCTGACATAACTACAGTTTTGTGGCATTAAGAGAAATGATCGGAAGCTGAGAGGTGGTAACAGAAATGAGAAATAAAGAAGCCAGACTAATATTTGAACTAAGTACAACTAAGGATGGCCTGAACACATACGATGAATTGAATGCATTTGTTGGCACTTAATTTATGATTAAGAAAAAACGACTGCCATAGCTGATTTGACACTAATTGTTATCACTGTTTTAATACGTTTACTAGCACGCTGCCTTGGGACTCTAATTGAAAAAAATGATTCTGCACTGTTCCCTTATTGAAGACTACTCGCTGTGCAACTCTACTAAAAGTTAATCTAATCGACCACTATATTCTGTATATTAGATCTGATTTAATTTATAGAGGGTCACACCCTTTTTTGCTAGCAATCCCAAAATAATTGGCTTCATTCATAGACTGTTTAATTTTCAGACTCCCTTAAGAATGTTTTTTGACCACCATATAACTGGTAAGTACAATTGAGAGCAGATGTAAGAAATCCCTCTTTTTATGGCTTGCTCTCCCTTTGGCCTCAAAAATGTGTTTGAGGGTGACAAACATGAGGCCTGGATTTATTGCCCCTACCCTAACCACTCCATTGTGGGGTGTGACTTCTGTCAGGGCATCGGTGCCAAGACGCTAAAGAGCAGGCACAGGAGGCTAGTGTGCTGGCTTAATGAGGCACAGTAAAAAGAGTAAGGTCAGAGAAGAGATCACGTAGAAGGCATAAAGAACAAAAGATGCACCGTTTGGGGGAAAAAAACTCCCATGAGGTACCTCACATGCCGCCCACGAACAAAGGCCAGGCTTCAACGATGGCCGAGTCATCAACCGCTTAAAAGCCTTTAATGTCGACGGGCTCGTCAATGAAATGGTGGGGGAAAGATGGTCAAAGCCATTGTCGACAGTCAACATCAAAATCGTCATTTCATGCATCGTCCAAGTCAACAACCGAAAAGTCTCCACAAGTACCCCTGACGAACGTACAGTCGAACACTCACTTATCGATGACGGATGCAGCGCAAATACTGTTGACGAAGGACTCTCTACTACTTGCTAGTCGACTACAAGATCCTATACTTCCGTGCAGATGGAGTCGCATCATCATTCTCATAATGTGTCTCGTCATCTAAGAAAGAAATAGATCACGACATCGTCAACTGCCAGACAGGGGGTGGGGGGTTGGTTTGGAGGATGGGCAGCGGGTAAAAGCCCACATCACAAACCCGGCCCACAGGGGGATCAGACGTGAGAAACTACTCACTAAGGCTAGAAAAGACCACAGCCCAACCTGCATCTGTAGAACCCCCCCTTATGCCATAGGGGAAGAACAAATACAGATACGTTTTGCATCTATTGTCTCACCGATCACTCACAAATAATGCTAGAGGAGATACTACAACAGATTGACTCAGATTTTGCGGCACAGCAAGGATACTCTACAACCTACTCTGATTCTGAAGGCTGTCATACTAGAGGAAGACCTATCCGCTAGAGCAAGAGACAACATACATCCAACTCTGCATCCACAAGCTCTGCAGAGACTAGCCCCACCGCTAATACTGACCGGCACAGTACCGCCTCCACAAATTCCACTACCAGGACAACCATTACTGAATCAACCAATGTTATTAACCATACAAGTTCTGTCATCTCTGCAACGCCTCCTCTCACAGCTAAGCACAAGGCTTCTGCTTCCAACCCCACAGAGGCCAGAGCAATAAGACCCAACAACTCCAATACATGGTGTTCCCCGCAAAGGCGCATACATTGCGTTTGTCAATAAGGGAGGCAAGATCGCCATCAAGAAGGTCAAGATCCTCTCAATGGGATTGATAGAGGGTGTTCACTAAACTTTCACAACCAAGGCCCCATAGGTCACCAGCATGCACCCGAGTCACCAGGGCATCTCCCAGGGCATTCGCCACCCTGAACAGAGGACCAAGAGGAAGTAGGGCTGCCACACCCATAGAGGATTGTTCTCGGGACACAGCATCAACTACTACGTCCACATCTCCATTCAAAGGGGATGGGATATGAATGACTCTCCTGCAAAGGACATTCCAAAGGACAACCTAAAGCAATCCCCACCAGATGAGATGTGAGCATTTCCCACCATGATCACAAAAGCGTGCCAAGAGTTTGTACTAGTTTGCCAAAGGAAGAAAAAGATTGCTTCCTTTTTGACCACATAGCAAAGGGGGGCAATAGTCTTCATTCCCTTCCTTCCTTGACCACGTCACGGATGAAGGCCTATCGACCATGGGTTCACTGAACCAGCAGTAAAAGGCAGGCTAGAGAAAAGGTTTAATGACCCTGAATCTATGCCAAAATGCCTTGCCTCTTAACCAAACTCTGAGTCGTTGGTCTGGGCGCCTGCGGAACAGAAGATGCATTTACATACCCAGAAATACTCAGTCCCTCCTGAGAATGAAGGGCGTGAAATGGCAAAGGGCTAACTATAGGAGCCACCACAGTAAAGGCAGCAAATTAACTACCTATCCTGTCGAGATACGACAGGGAGATGTGGCATGAGATGGCCCCAATCCTCAAGCACTTGCCAGAGGAAAAAAGAATAGAAGCACTTGCCATCCTTAAATAGGCAGAAGAGGCCGCAAATCATAACATGACTTATTTTGTGAATATAGCCAAAACCAGCTTTAAGTAGGCAATGGAGCGATTCTCTGGCAACAAGGGTGGGTACGCTGTACTGACTTCAGACAGGAAGTACATCATAAAGTTATAGATATGCCTTTTGAAGGGGACAGCTTGTTTGGGACCAAGATAGACGTCTTAAAGGCAATGAAAGTGTACACAGTCGGATCCCTCAAGACGCTACAGGGCAGAACACATTTTTCGTCCCTTCAGAGGAGCATCCGGCAGAACCACGTCCTCATCCTCCATGAGAGGATGATCCTTATAATAAAAGTACCTACTAATCGCAAAGGTACACAAGGGAGTTTTCAAGGGTACCGGAGTTCGAAGGACTAAATGCAGATGCATCTGCGCTGGGTCTCTTCCCCCTTCGTAAAGAGGAAGGCGGGGGGAAAAACGCAGGCATGACTTGTCAAAGTACAAAGAAGGGGCACATGTAGGGGGGGGGCAAAGTCACGAATTACGTGGAATGGAGCAGGATAAGGGACAGGTGGGTCTTGGATGTCATCCAACAGGGTCACCCACCTAGATTTTGCTAAGCCCCCCTTTTCATGTTTTCCAAAAGATAGGCGCTTCCACAGCTAGAAGTGCTCCAACAGGAGGTGCGAGAAAAACTGCAAAAACTCGCCATAGAGAATCTGCCCCCACATCTCTAGGGCACAGGAGTCTGCTCCAGGTACTTTGTTGTAAAACAAAATTTCCAAACAGCAAATAGCATCCCATTCACGACCTGAGGAAATTGAACAAATTCATAAAGAAACAGAGGTTCGAGATTAGGATCAGGGTTGAAATAATGAGTTACAAATGTTCGAGAGAGAAAAGAACAAAGATGATTTTTTCGAAATAACCTTCGGTCTTTTCTCCCCTTAACATTTCTGACTTGGCCCACACCCATATCAACACCCTAACCACACCCACAGCACACCGCTACCTACACCCCAACCCCTACTTGTCTCCGACTCGCTGGTCTCTGCAATGCCTGTGCCCATTCACTTCCGTTATCGGGAACCAGCGCCGCAGGGTCCTTTCCTTTTTTTTCTTCGAACAGCCGAAATTCATCTGAATCATGCATTCGGGCAATTTTGATCGGTCTTTTTTTGATGATTCCCAAGATTGCACTGCAAGAGGTATAAGAGCAGTGCAGTCTCAGGAACCACCACACCAACAGACCCTGATCACGTGTGCCTCTCTGTCTGGCTCACGTCATCCATCTCCACATCCAGATAACCGCAGAAGTGGACCTACATATCAACATCTTTGAGTTGAGTGGTCCGGTTGGCTCTCCGATGGTTCCTGCCGGTATTGCGGGAATCAACTGTGCGAGTCCTTATAGACGACACAACTGCAAAGTATGACATCAGGAAGAAAGGGGGAATGAGATCCAAAACTCTGTCCTGGAAAGCTCAACAAATTTTGGCACTGCATAATCCCCAACCACATAACTCTTCTGGTGTACCACCTCCCAGGGCAAACGGAACTGTGGCAGACAGTCCAGTGATCCACAGGGTGGTGCAGATTATAACATATCCATGCCGCACAATTCTAATGGCACCTGCATGGCCACGGCATCAGTGGTATTCCGACCTCAATTGTCGGAAGACAGCCCAATCTGGCTATAGGTAACCCCCGGCTTGGTGTCCCAAGACCAGGGGGCGGATACTGCACTACGACCCACAGTCACTGAAGTGATCAGCATGGCTCTTGACTTCTCAGAATTTGGGCACTTGGATGCTGGATAAGAAAGTAATGAAGTTCTTGACCAACCGGTAGATTCTGCTTATGTATGCACAACAAAGCCTACAGCCACTCTGATGCTTACAGAGCAGCTCCTTTCATACCTCCTGTTCTTAGCTCAAGGGAGCCTCTCCCATCCCTCGATCAGGCCTCATCTGACTACCATAGCTAGGTACAACACGAGGAGACACAAGGCACCATTAAACATTTCTTAAGGGGTTTGTTTCCTCTCCCCATGAAATCTGTGCCTCTGTGCAGCCTGAACACAGTTCTGGCAGGTCTTCTGAGTGCACACCTGAACCCTTTGCCACAGCAAATATAAAATACCTGTCTTGGAAAGTGGTGTTTTTGGTGGCTATGACCTCATCCAGAAGTGTCTGAGATACAAGCACCTGCAGTGAACGAACCTTACTTTGTGTTTCAGAAGGGATAAAGTGGTGCTGAAAACCAATATCCGCTTCATACCTTAAGTCCCTACAGAGTTCCGCATGAACTCGACCATCATACTACCTACCTTCTTCCAAAATGTCATGTCACTGGCAGAGATTGCGATTTACTCGATGCAACTATTTGCGGCTTTTGGCCCTTCTAATAAAGGAAAGGCGATCCCCAAATAGGGAATATCCAGCTGGATCTCATTGGTGATCTCCCTCTGTCATGCAAACGCAAATAGACCATTGATGCGCAAAGCCCAGGCCCATTCTACAAGGGCCATAGCAGCGTCTGCCTGGAAGGGTAACACGCTGCAGAAGCAAGAATGGTTAGAGCCGTCCTACAGCACCTGTTCCAATAAGGTAGGCCTTTACTGGGTGTAATCCACCGTAATTATAGTACTGCTATGCATTCTATTCAATGCATGTGAATCTATGAAAGATCCAGTGCTGGAGAAGGAGTATATTTCTTACCTGTAGCTCCAGTTGTCCAGTATTGGCATCTAGATTCACATGCCCACCCGTCCTCCCATATGGTTAAGACCTATTCTCATGTGTTAAAGGAGGTTCAGCATTTGGCTGTTAGAATCTGAACATGGCCTTTAGTGAAGGGGCTTACTACTCAACGGGACCAAAAGCACACATGAAGGGGGATACACTACAAAATACACCAGATTCTTAAAAACATTTTTTTTACTTTTAAGTAAAACTATGAAGTGTGTAACCAAGGATTCCCAGCCTGACAACCAGGAATATTCAAAGCATGTGAATCTATGAAAGATACCAATGCTGCAGAACTGGAGTTACAGGTAAGAAACGTGCCCTTGCATATTATTTCCCCACCATTTGTTTCTACTGTTAACGTCATATAACGTAGACAAGGCAGCGCTTCTCGCCATCCCGCAAACACACTACAGACAGGAGACCGTTATGGAACTGTAAGGTAAGCGGGGCAATTGGTAATAGTTTCCTAGGAAAACTATTATTTTTACGATCTTAATTCAAAGTTTTGGACAGCCATGAAACCTTAGGATCATTTTATATACTGATTTGTTAGGGGGAACCCTCTTTAATCCGTGCAAACATACACAGCTGAAAAAGTAACAAAGTGCATCTTTTTGGGGGACTCTCAGAGGAATTTAAATGTAATCTTATATTAAATAGCTGTCAGATTTGTTGCGTAATCATTTCTCACAATGTTATTACCCCGTATCGATATCCTCACAACACAAATGTAATTAACTCTATTGATTGTCCAGAACAGATACTCACACTATGCCAGGAACAACTAAATATGCAACCTTTTGGACAGTAGTAGCACTCAAAGGTAAACATTTGATAAAATGCTTTACGCCAATAGACTATAAAGAGATCCCTTTTCACCATAATATGTGATAATGAATGCATCCACATATCACTAGAATTTTATAATTAATTTCATGTAGCCATAGTAATCAAGTTACATTCTTCCCCATAAGCAACATGACTGAATTTATTTCAATTGGAATTGACCATATTTGGTTTGTTGCCGTTCAGCCCAAATATATTGATATGACTGTTGGTCCATATCGCCCAGCTCTTATCCCCCCCACCTTCAGCTCCACCAGACCGCTGTGGCACATGCAACCTGTCCCACAGTACCAATAGCTTTATAGCCCTCCTCCTTGGGGTACAGCGTGTCCTAATGTTTCCCAACCTTTAACGCTTTTGCTTGGGTATCCATTTGGGCTTACAGGCATTATGACCTTGTGTAGCCAGAGAGGCAGGGGCCTAAAAGCTTAAATCGTCAATTTTGTCTTCAGTGTGACTCCAGAAATCAATGTGTTAGCAACTGCATTCAACGCAAAGCGTATTTGATTGTAAAATCCTTTGCTAATCCTTTGGTAAAGATGTATGTAATGTGGGATTGTATGCAATTTTATCACCACAGCAAAATGTTGATGGTAAAAGCATATAGATATAGAACAGCTTTAACTCGACTTGATGGTATTTGTTTGTTATAGCTTTCTTTTGCCGAAATCCCACATCCAATTGGTCTGGCTATGGCCTACGTTACCTGATGAGAGGGAAAGTCCTGCACCCTAATCGACTAATTAACTTTCCAGTATGATTCAAAATCCCCAAGATTTCCTGAACATCCTAAGGATGAGTCATAGAAACAATCAACCAGGAAATAATTTCTAGAATGGAACTGGTCATGTATTTCATTTCTGTGAAGGGTAACAGATCACGGTTTTATATTGCACATCATGCTGGATTTCTTTTGCTTTTAACAGTTGTTGGTATTCTCGCCCAGTTTAATACTACCCAATTGTTCAACCTTGCAAGGATGGAGAGCTGTGTCAGCCGTGCCAGGATTCGAACGTGAAAATTCAATGCCGACTCATGTCTGAGACGTGTGCTTAACTTGTGTGCTATCTTAATAAAGCTGTTACTGCTTGTTGTAAAAGGAGATGACATGAATGAGTCTATTTTTGCAGTTAAAATTAGTCTTGAAACCCCTACATTCTGCATTTGATCAGCTGGAGGTATACGGAATACCTGTGTGGTTAGAATTGCGTACAGCATACTAGACACACAGTACGCATTGCAAATGAACAGATTGGCTTGACCCAGTCTGAACAATAGGGTTCATATACTTACCACCTTCATGGAGCTTTGAGCTTGTGCATTAATTGCAGACAAGTGTAACTTGACTAGAGCGCCTACATTCAGCTTCATGGAGCTTTATGCATTCACTGCAAACATGAATAACGTTACTATTGCCATTAGAAAGAGCTTGCCTCTTGAATATATTAGATGCATATACTATTTTTGATGTCCGATTTGGACATTCACATTGAAAAGGTGACGTGCTTAGGGTCATTTTACATTGGACCACATTTTGAATTTAGGAGAATCCCTTTTAAAATATTCCCGTCTCTAAACTCAAGCAATTGGAACAAGATGGAAAGTGTAGACATTGTTCAACAAATATGACGTAGATAATATCCCGTTTGCTAGAGGGAAAGTTTTGTATTGCGTAAGGCAAATTACGGATGAGCTATTTAACACGGCAATGATAGAAAACAATGGCCTGGACCACACATTACAGCAAAGTGTCTGGGGAGCTCCTGTAATTAAAAAAAAAACAATGCAGCTACCTACACTGGAATATTACATTAGCCACCTAAATGTACATACACCGCATTCAATCTGGCATGAAACGGAGGCTCTGAAGGAACTAGAGCCATTATTTTGTTGGCAGACAAAGTCATGCAGGAGATGTGAGCAGAGGGCTGAACATCAGCCAAGCAAATATGGAAGCAGAGATTTGAACCCACACCAGCCAGATGAGGGGTGCTGACCACAATATGGGTATGAAACTCCATTTGTCAAAGAGACAAGGAAGTGGTTGGGAATTTGTAAGCGATCTTCAGCTACTCTCTGTGTAGACACAAAAGAAGCATTTAGTATTTGTTTGGATGCTCTGCAAACTAGGTTAATGCTGAGACACCTAAAGAGGACTACATTTATTTGTATTTATTTGACGAACACGGATGTCCATTTCAATCAAATGGCTTGCAATAACACATTTACGGTTGGCAGAAGCATTCCTACGAAGGGTACCTGTGTACAGTGGCATAATGATAACAAGTAGTGAGCCAGTTTAGAAGGGTGTAACAAATTAAGACATGCACAGGGTCGGAAACAAAATGTATATAAGAAAACTGGTAACTTACAAAGATAACATTAACCTAAGGGGGCAAGTGCTCCAAACTAAAAAGTACGACCAATTAAATGTACAAAATGACATTACGCATCACCAGAGGCAGTGATGGAGTCGGGTACGGAAGATTGAGGAGAGGGCGGGGGGAGCCAGGTCTGAAATATAAGCCGAGCTTTGATGAGATCCACAGTTGGGCTGGCTTTGATTGTTATGGGCAGCGGGTTCCAGTGGAGTGGAGAGTATTGGGAGAAAGAGCGCTAGCGAGAGGAGACACTGAGGTTACGGTACGGTGAAGTGGAGTGCAGTTGAGGATCGGAAGGAACAAGATGGTAAGTAAACTGTAAGATAATCGGATACTGATTAGCAAGACCGTTGATAGCTTTGTAGACTAAGAGAAGAAACCTGAAAAGAGGACAGTTGTGCATAGAGAACCAACCAGCATGTCAGTCGGTCGGTAGGTAGAAGTGGGGGAGGATTTGGGTAGGTTGTAGAGAGTGTAGGTAGCAAACTTGAGCACTTTGTCTCAAGGGAGGAAGGAGTACAGTGAAAGACCCAGGAGTAGGCTTGAGCTGTAGTCTAGTTTGTTGAGCGTAAAAGTGGAGCTTAGAGTTTTTGTAGAGTGGTTAGTAAGAAAAGGAGGAATTTTCTGAATGCTGAGTTTAATGCAAGTAGCAGAGGGAGTGATCCATTATTCAGTGATAGATTGGTATCAGAAAGCCCCAAGATTTTGAGCCTTGGGTAAAAGGAGCAGGGTCAGGCGTAAAGGAGTTGGCAGAGGGAATTGAAGCGCTAAAAAACTGGAAGAAAGAGGACTTCTGTTTTTTAAGAGTTGAACATGGGGCAGTGGAAAGCCATCCAGTGATGAATTGTAGTGGTTTGTTCTGAGCTTGTTGGGGTGAAGGAGGGAAAGGAGAAAACGATATGTCTCATCCGCAGAAAGGTGGTGGTGAAAGCCAAAGGAGGAGATGGGCCTTCCTAGGGCAGAGGTATAGAAGGTGAAGAGCATGCAGTCCGATCCTTTGTGGGAGCTGGGTGGGTGTCGGAGGTTTACAAGCTCAAAGAGATTTTGAACGATCGACCTTCCAAGCAAGAGCAGATTTGTGAAACACAATGTACTGGAGAGTGAGGAGGAGAGAGGGAGTGGTCAATCGTTAGAAAGGTCCAAAAGGATGAGCATATAGGGTTTGAAGTGGTGAGCATTGAAGAGGAAGCCAGATTGAAATGGATCTCCAAGGCTACATCCTCAAGGTACTTGGTGATCTGGTCAAAGACCACTTGCTCAAGGACGTTTGAATAATGGTGAAGATACTCTGACCGTTTCCTGGACCTTAAGGTTAGCAAAGAGTTTCTTCAGTCGGGGTAAGACCATTTCAGATTCGAAGGAGGTAGGACAGAGTCCAGCGGGTGGAAGAGGTTAAAGAACTATGAGAGATGGGGGCATGTGATTGAGACTAAGTCTTTGACCAGTTGGGGAGCAAAATGGTCACTTGGGAGCACAAGATGGGTTGGCACTGCAGAGGATGGGTGGTAATTCAATGGGAGATGTAGCACAGAAGTAGTTGAGCATAGAAGAGGCTATGGTAGGGGAGGGGAGGGAGAGGGAGTGCTATGAGAGTCACACGTTTATTTTAAAGGAATAATGTGCAAAGCCTTAGCAAAAAGGGAGGAAGCGATGGATACTGGCTTAAGACGTGTGAGCAAAAGTTGGCGGTAGGCGAAGTTTGCGGGTGTGATTTTAACGGGAGGAGATTAGGTTTTTGAAATGGGGGGATTTGGCAGAGGTTAGGGCAGCAAGGGAATATTTATTGGCTAGGAGTAGGGAAGATGTCTGTAATTTTTGCCAGCGTTGTACGTCTTGGCTCACGTTTGTTTTGTGGATCTGAATTTCAGAGGTGATCCCAGGCTCAGGCCGGGTACAGGAAGGTGTGAATATCGGAGCAGGATAGCGTTTGTCAGATGGAGTCATATGTGCATAGTGAAAGTCTGAGAAAGCATGGTCCGTGGATGAAGCCCGAATAGGGCAAAAAGACAGTTCCTTGCATCAAGGTAAGGGGCAAGAGTCCTGCTTGAATTTCCTTTTAGCCATTGAAGAGGGGAGATGAGGTGTAGAAGGACTGCGATATTAAAGATAACAATGGAGTGACCAAATGGAGAGGGGTCAATGCAGAGGTTGGAGGAGCAAAGTGAACTGGAGAGAAATACAAGGGCAAGAGTTCACACCAGAGTGGGTAGGCTCCTCAAATAGATATTTAAATTCAAGGAAGGTAGCTGCAGAGTGCTTGGGAATGTTAGTCCCCCAGCATGACAGTGGGGATGTCGGTAGGAAGCCACTCAAGGAGAAGTCGGATCAGGGGAGGAGTTGAGACAAACAGGGGTCGATGGAGAGCAAGAACAGTGAGGGTAGTAAGAGGCAGCAGTTGAATAGTGGGGTACAGGGACCGTGTTGCAGGTCTTATTCATAAGGAACCTGCTGCTGTTCCCAACAGTCATGGGAGAAGGTAGCACTCAGTGTGGAGCGCTGCTAGAATAGCAGTGTCATGAGGGGATATCCCGCTTTCATTGATAGCAAGAAGTGAAAGTTGAGGGTGATACGAGTTGGTGGTCAGTGATGTAGTTAGAAGTGTTGCAGAGGAATTGTGCATTCCAGAGGCCAGTAAGGAGTGCAGCAGTTGTTCAAACAAACGACTTGAACCAGCACCCCCTCCCCCCTTCTACACTGACACCTAGAGTAGTGGGATTGGCAAAGTACCTCTGCACCCTTAACTTTGGAACTCCCAAAGAGCTTTATTCTGCATCTGTACTCAACCTTTTGGCATTACCAAAGTTTGCACTGGGGGTCTTTCAAGACATTCTGCTCCATACTAAGGTATTTACCTGGAACATTTACCCTGGAGAACTAGGCCTACTTAACTGGTACGGAAGGACTGCTGGAGCTATATGGGTCTTATAACTGAAATGCAGAGTATATGGCTTAGGTTTTACGTGCATTTTTCTGGGAAGACCCATAAAGACCGAATATAAAAGAGTGAATGGGACATTTGGTTGAATTTCGGCCAAACGAAAATTTGGAATGCCAAAAAATTCATCCAAATGCCCCATTCAGTGGGATTATAGTGAAAAGTGGGAGCGTGGGCTGCGGGGGTGTCCCCAGCACCTTTGTTCACTATGTCAGCAGAGGTTGCGGGGGTGTCACCCGCACACTTTTGCATAAAGTGGAGAAAAAAAATCAAAGTACCCTGTGGCATTGGTTCCCGATCAGTGATCGCAGGGACATGGCGAGTCAGCGGCACACAGCGGAGACTTCCACCGTCGAGTAAGTAAGGGGGTGGGTGGGATCGGGTTATCCGAAATAGCTGCAGGAGGAAATACTGAATTATTTCTTCCTCATTCATTTCGGATATGGACAATTCACCCAAATTCAATTTTTCCTGCACTTAACACATTTTGGCTTAATTATTTTGAACTGCTTGTACTGAATTTATTGTAAGGTATAGGTGATCTCACTTTGAGATTACCAGGTGTGCACATGTGTATGTGTTTTAGTGATAATTGCTAGACTTTTACTTAACCTACTTAGTTATAGGCTTTATAAGTTAGTATAATTTTGTACTGTTGCTTGTTTTTAGTGGTTTGGTTTGTGTGTGTAACTGTTCTGTTAAACCACCCCCATATCTTCAGAAGTCTACCTTATTGCTCACTCTACAGTACCTAGATAGCGTTTGGTTAGGCCTATGCTGCAATTACCTGTTCACTAAATAAGGTGCCTCGTAGAACCCGGGATTAGTAGTTAATGCATTTATGTGTTCGTGCCCCTTCCAGTCCAAGAGTGATCGTTCATTATGGCTAGTTATGAAAATCCATTTTAACAGATGTATACAAAGATTATATTAATGAGCTTGGGTTGAAGTGTAAACTTTACAAGTATGAGCTGATTTCAATATTTGGGCAAGGAAGTTGGATGTGGGTTTTTAGTCTGGTGGTACAATGATTGAGAAAGTTAACATAAGGGATTATCAAGACATACACTTCTCTGAAAAGTTAAGTGATTTAGAGAAGGAAGCTATCGGAATGTTGCAAGCTTTTGGAGACCATCTGCTTTGCATTTGAAATTCAACCGTTTACTTGCATCGTGCGTGCACATGAAGCTAAAGTGAAATTAGTGGCTTTATATCGAAACGGCCAGGGCCACAACAATGTGGGCAAGCTCAAACGAATGCAAAATAAATTCTGTAAGAGATTATTCGTTTTTTTGCAGTTCGCTCCCACATTTGCTTCACATTCTGAAATTGGATTAACTTTTCTGTCAGATCAGGGTATCGAGTTTCATTATTCATATGCACATTAATGAATAAGAGCCAAATTGTCTGACCTGTTATTGGACAATTCATTCAATTATAATTAAAGCCCCAAGATCCCCTGGCTGAGGTATGAACTAAATCGAAATCTAGTGCATGCACTAGATCTGGTGATACAACCAAACCGCCTTACTAAAGCTATCCATTTGAGGATCATATCTGATCTAGCTCATGAACATAAGCTTTCATAAGAGGTGCTGAGCTGACTAAGCGCTTAATCTTGCCCTTGCAGCTATATCGAAGGCGACAGTGACTCAAAGGTATCAAACTCTTGAGTCCTCCTTTGTACGATAGGTGTCTGCTCACCAGACTCATGTCTAACTGCCTCAACATTAACACTGATGGCTAGACAACGCTGAGTGATGGATTCTTTGTGTCCCCTCTCTTTTTATGTATCCGAAAATGCCTTCAAATATTCTTTTGTAAGAAATATTCAGAACTAAAATCTTAATTCCAATTTTAAAACCGACCTAACAGTTGCCCTGCTTTTACTTATTCTAGGTTAACTCACTAGCTGTTTCTTTGTCCCCTATACCATTCCTTAGAAGAGCTGTGCCATTTAGGAGAGGCCCACAAGAGATTGACGTATAGTCATAGTTTCGTTTTTTACAACAGTATGGTAGAGGAATTGTTTTATTCGTTGGATTTAATCATTTTTATTTTTTTAAGGCTTTTTAAGGCTTGTCTTCAAATTAGTCAGTGATAGTAGGGATCTGTCCCGTGGCTGTGCTTTGCTATTGCCACTGTTCGGAACATATAAATAGAGTTGTCTCGGTGGAAAAAGGATGATCTCTGTTCATTATTTCCTGTTTGTTGGTAGTAGTTGCACTGCATATTTATTGTTGTTGAGATGTGCTTGTTTTTGGAGAGTGCATGTGACTGGCACACCACTCGTCACTAGGGCTGCATATCTAGCACCATGATTTGTTGAATTCTGTAAAATGGCACACTGTTTATCTTGTGACATTCCTTTTTGCCACAAATCTGGCAATACAACCATTGTGCATCTGACATGCTGTGTTGCCTCCTTTCTTTCTGTACACTGCAACACTGTCCCTTGCCAACAGTGTTTGACAGGAGGCTGTGCATGGTTACCTCATTTTTAATCTTCAGTGTGCATCTTGACTGGTAAATGTCTTTTCTTTTTAAGTTCTAGGCTCTCTACCACTTGGTGTATTGACTACTTAATAAGTGGTTGCCAGCCATGAAGGCATTGTTTGCTTCTGGACATTGATAAAGTACTGGAATCACACCATTTTTTTCTTCCTTGTAGGAGCTGCCGGGTGGCCCCACTAGTGCAATGCGATTACTGTCCCCTTCTCTTCCACATGGACTGCTTGGAGCCCCCTCTCACTGCCATGCCGACTGGCCGCTGGATGTGTCCTAACCACATCGAACATGTTGTGGTAAGGTCTACCTGAGGGAGGGTGAATGGGTTGTGGGGACTAAGAAGAGTTGAATATCTTTGTTCCCATTTGGATGACATGTGGTACTGTGAAACAAACCAGTTTATTGTTCAGTGTGCTGCCATCAAGATGTTGGAATTCCCTTGATGATAGTGTATGCAGAGAGGACTAATGGGCAAGATGTAGAGTGAATGCATTCCTAGCGCCTCCAGAAGGTAAAAGGTGCAGCTAACCTTTTCTTCCTCTGAAAGGACTTTCGTTTTACTAGGCTGTGGCGAAGACTGCTCCAGAACCCTAAATATACCACCAAGAAAAGTAACATCGCTTAAAAAGAACAGTCATCTCAACACATGCAAAGCTCCCTTTAAGAATTCTGTGATGTGTTAATTGGTTTTCTAGCCTGCTCTGCTGCCATTTGCATGGTCTCTTGGCACGTTGGCAGTACATGAAAAAAGAGGTAGGACTCTTGTTGGTGTGAAGAATGCAGATGGCTTGGCTGTTTTATTGACTGGTGCAGACTGAAAGTACCCGTGGAACATGTACAGGTCTCTCTGTAGGTGGTGTCTTGTCGAGTGCATTGAGGTATCTGTGTCCAGAGCTGAACCTCTTGGTCCCATGGTGCAAGGATACATTAGCTCAGGAATGCGATGTGCAGATTTTTAGGAGAGGTGTAGCATTTGGATGTTTGATGTCTTTAGAGAGGGCTGTTCAATTGCCATGTGTGGTTCACCTAATTGGACGAAAGACAACGCAGCTAAACACGGGTTCGAATCCCGATCTTGTGCTTAGAAACCAATCTCTGGAATTAAGCACGTTATAAAAGACCAATTATAATTATCTAATCACTGTGTGAATACCATGGAAGACGTACTGGAGTGGGGCCGCCTTGTGGAACCTGGCCAATAGTGGTATTAACTCTCTCCAGGGGTGTAATGATAGTGGAATCACCTATAGCACCTCACCATGAGGACAGGCCCAGTAGGACAACACAGTGCAATCCCCATTTGGCAAAATCGTAGTCTGGCATTGAGAAGCAAATCAGTGGGATGGCAGGGTGTGAGGTTACAGTTCGGCCTTTTGGAGCACATTCCATTGCGCAAAATCAGTGGGAGAAGTATGAGCGGAATCAGTAGGCATCTAGAAGTAAAATGCTAGTGTGCAATATTACAAAGGGATAGCTCTTCCAGTGGGTCCAGGAGAGCTGCCTTGTGACTCCTCACGTGTCCTGGTTCTAAGAAGATGGTCTCTGGGCAATGTAGTTATGGCAGCACTTTGCCCTGCAATGTGAGATCCTGTGACGTTTGGGTGGTAGCGTTTCGGCCTCTTGTCGAGTTGTAGGGCAGGTAGGTAGTCCTGTAATTGATTCCATTAGGGTTTCATTGTGTGCAGAATGGTTGATCTGTCCTGAGCCCATCTGGATCGAAGCTTATAGGCACCCTCTCTTGTGAAGAAGGCAGTGTGTTGCCTTGGATTCAGTGGCAACATGTGGAGGTGTATCTCAACAGTTATGCCTTGGTTAGTTTTGTTGAAAAGCCAAGAAGGTGGATCCTCTCTCATTTTCTGACATATCTATAAATTGTAATGAATATGTTGTTGCTGGATCTTGTATAGGGATAATCTTCCCTTGCGGATTCACCAGAAATCTGATGCAGGATGTTGCAGGCGGCTTTGAAATGTTTTCTTTCCTTGACTGTTAATCAGTGGAGCGATCTTAGATTTGGTGCGATTTGGTCTCCTGTCCAGTCTCGGTAGCAGTTTTGTATCTGGGTACTGGATGTGCTGAGATTTCTTTAATAAGTAGTCTGAAATGTAGAGGTATATATATTTTTGAAGCTTGTTAATCTGCTTAGAATCACATGCTGGGCTTATGGTCCGACATCCAGTGGTAACCGCAAAGTATTGCATCTTGTCTTTCGGGTACAGAAAGAGGACGTCGGCATAGGTGTGTCTGTAACACTATCCCTATTGTGACGTGTAGTGTACCCAAAATCCCTCAGATTTATTTTTTTCAACCAGATAACTGGTGGCCCCATTGCGGAACGCTTCATAAGAGACATTGTTTATCCTTGTTTACCGACTTTGTCGGTTTATTCCCCTTAAGTCACTTCAACAGTGCTTCATATACTACGACGAAGACTGCGAGGAACTTTTGACAGCGGTGGACCTCGACGCCTAAGATCAGACGTCCACGTGGCCGGGCCCTCTGGCCGGCCCACACATTAGGGAGAGTGGGGTCAGGGTGGTCATATCTTTCGCTATGTCTTTCCTCTTTCCCCCTCTTTACGCTCTAGGCCTGGGCATCATTTTCATTACCTTTCACTATGGAAAGGACACTATTTAGGTTTTGCCCCTCTTGCAGGGTCAGATAACCGTGGAAGGACGAGCACGATAAGTGCAATAATTGCCTGCCCCTTGACCACGACGAAGCGTGGTGCGCGGCTTGTAGACTCCTTCGGCCTTAAACACTCAAGGAGCGCCGCATTAAGCGGTGGGCCGCCTACGGCATGTTTCGGGCTGGTTGATCTTCTCCCACCGCTGCACCCGCCGAAAGTGACAGGGGCACTAGTGATGACCAAGCATCCATACCGGATGCCATCAACCTTACGACGGACCCCTCTAGGTCCGCCACGCCCGTCCCCGATCCCTCCAGGCCTGATACAAGTCATGCTACTGGGACAACACCCGGTGACGGGCGTACATAAAACACCCGCTAAACACACAACCCCTTCCCCAATTTAGATGGTTTAGTCGAAACAGGTGAAAGCGCCAACAGGACCACCAAAAGTTTCGATGCAATCCTCTGATATTGCGGATCAACGGCCTTCCCTGCATCCGCAGCAGCGTCTTGTGACTGGGCCTTTGAAAATTAAGGGCGCTACCTCACAATCACAGACCACTCGTCTGACGCTCCGACGCCCCGGTAGGACAAAATCTACTGTTAGGCCTTCTAGTCAATCGATAGGTGTAAAACCTACCACTAGGCCTCCTTCTTGCTCTGGGCCTCCTTCTACTGCTAGGCCTACTGCACGCCCCGTTTCACCAGACATCGCTGAAAGTATCGCGAGCATCACTTTGCAGTGGGGCTGGTGCCTAAGGAATCGACGAAGCGCAAGGAGCATGCCGCGGACACGTCTGAAGATGCGCCACAGCACCCAGATGCTCGCGAAGACCGAGGATAGTCGGGAGCTTTTGCCTAGCACGATTACTAATAAATTTCGGTGCCAAAGGCAAGAAAATGAAGATTTTCCACCTTTTGCACCTTCTGGTTCATCTAAATGGACCAGGGAAAAATGTGAAGGGTGCATGGACCTACCGCCTGGAAAGGATTGTCACTTCCAGAGCACCCTACACCCAAGAGACCTCGAGAGGATCCTCTTTCTATGTCAACCTTGAGATTCCCTGAAATTTAGAATCTTTTCAGGACCATTTCATTTCTGTCCACCCTGAGGAGGAAATTCAAATGGACACTTATCAAGATATTTGTGATGAGGAAGAAGAGAATACCTTCCTACAAGACTATACTGCAGATGACCAGGCGGATGCCACGGACAACTGGGAGGACACATCAAGTTGATACGAAGCCTTGGGCACTCTCTACTCATAATCGGGACACAGATGTCCTATGTCTGGACTCCCCTCCTTCCACCCGGCCCGCCAGGCTTCACAATAGACGATCAGATGGCCTTTAATGCAGTCTTAAGGAAGGCAGCCCTGAAAAAGATTTTGTGGAGGACATTCTTAAAGAAACCCCCCCCCCTCCGGTCAAGCCATATCTCTCCTAAATTCCATTAAGAGGAGATTGGCTCCTTCTCTTGTCAGACCAGCCCAGACCAGGCAGTCAATCCAAGGATGGAGAAATTATTTCGGCCATCGCCTACATACCCTCAATTTATTAAAAGCCACGCTACCCCCGATTCCCTAGTGGTTACCACCACCCAGAAAAGGGCGGGAGTACCCCTTGCGACGGGAGAAGCACCTCCCGATAAGGAGTCAAAAAGATATGCCTTGGGTAAACGTATTACCACTGCAGCCGCCTTTATCACGCGCATAGCAAACACCACTTTGCTTGCCAGCTATGCTGATGCGCAATGGCACCTTATACAAGAAGGTCTCCAGGAGGTACCTGAACCTGCAAAATCCAAATTACTCGTCATCGTGGCTGAGGGCAGACAAGTCAATCAAAATGTTTTTAAAAAACACTCTAGATACTGCAGAGAAGGCAGGAAGAACCCTGGCGCAGGGCACTCTGCTTAAACGACACGCTTGGCTCTGAAACTCGGGCTTCAAGCCGGAAACCCAAGCTGCTCTTATTAACAAGCCTATCGAAGAGTCGGATCTCTTTGGTAAAGCAGGCGACAATGCTCAGGAGACTGCCAAAAAAGAGCATGATACTCTTGAGTCCCTGGAACGGATCACACAAAAACCCTCCCCCCAGAGGGGAAGTGGTTCCCGCCGGTTCTTTCAATGCCAATCCCATTCCGCCCAAAACATCTACAACACGGGAAACAACTGGAACTCAAGCCAAGCATCCAGCACCCCCACCAACTATCCACCTAGGGGTCAGCGACGCAGGAAGTGCAGAGGGTACGGCAACCACTGGTCAGAAATGACCTACGGATCCAGGTCCCCTCCCATGTCATCCCGGTCGGGGTGGCAATTAACATCTTTCCTTTCGGCATGGGAGGGGGATTACATCAGACCAGCGGGTTCGGATTACATCAGACCAGTGGGTTCTAAAGATGGTCGCCCACGGGTACTGCGTGGAATTCGCCAGGCCTCCACAGTTCAGACCGCCCAAGATAAGACACCTGACGCCAGATCATCTGAGAATACTGAAGCAAGAGATGGAAGCACTTCTGGAAAAGGACGCCATAGAAGCCGTCCCTGTTCTTCAGGTAAACAAGGGTATTCAGTGTGCTTCCTTGTATCCAAAAAGGACCTCACCATGTGCCCTGTACTAGACTTGCGGCCAGGGAACATATTTGTCAAACCTCAAAAGTTTTGTATGGTAACTCTGCAGGAAGTAATTCCACTGTTGAAACGGGGGGATTACATGGCAACATTGGCCATGAAAGATGCATACTTTCATATTTCAATGTTGCTGGCGCACAGAAAATACTTACGGTTCATGATGGAGGACAAGCACTATCAGTTGAAAGTACTCCCCTTTGGCATTGCCTCGGCACCAAGGGTGTTTACGAAAGTCATTGCAGCAACACACCTGCGCAGACTCTCTGTCCCTGTCTACCCTTACCTCGACGACTTGCTCATAACAGAGGACTCTTAGGAGGCATGCCTAAAAAATACACAGAAGACAATAGACCTCCTATTCAGTCTAGGATTCTCCGAGAAGAAATCCAGCTTCGACCCCAGTCAAATCAAACAATTCTCAGATGCTTTGATTCAGACAAAGGAGGGTCTCGTCTTCCCCTCAAACGAGAGGGTTCAGAACATACTTTCTCAGATCCCTCAATATGTAGCCAATCGGGTAGTGACGGTACGCAAGGCTATGCGCTTGCTAGGTATGATGGCGTCATGCGTTTATTTAGTTCCCCACGCGCGGCTGCGCATGCTTCCCATGCAAGAGTGGCTCAACAGCCAGTGGTGTCAGGTCAGTGGATAATGGGAAGATCTGGTAGTTGTCTCGCCAGCCCTCGTTCTCTCTCTGCAGTGGTGGCGAAGGGAAAACCTCTTTAAGGGGAAGACCTTCACCACCCCTGCAGTGGAAGCCACTCTCACGACAGATGCATCTCACGGGGTGGGGGGCTCACCTACTTCAAAAGACCGCGCATGGAGTGTGGTCCCCACAAGTAGCATCTAACCATATAAATCTGTTAGCCATTAGCAGTGTTCAAGGCACTAAAAGCCTTTCGGTCTCGACTACAAGGGAAGACAGTTCTGGTCCTGACAGACAGCACCACATTCGTGTACTACCTAAACAAACAAGGGGGCACACACTCTCCGGGGCTATCCAAGCTGTTGCAAAACATTTGGATGTGGGCTTTCAAACACAAGATGTTTCTGTTGTCCCAACACGTTCCAGGGGAACTCAATCTTCTGGCAGACGTGCTCAGCAGAGATTTCCCACTGCCCTTAGAATACGAATGGCGTCTACACGAAGACATCGTCTTCAACGTCTTCGCAAAATGGGGCTTCCGAGAGATGGATCTGTTAGCTACTCAGGAGAACGCCCAATGCCAAGACTACGCCTCGGGTAACCCCAAAACTGCTCCAAGGGGAACTGACTCTGGATACCATGGTCAGGGAAATTTGTCTACGCTTCTCCCACCCCCCCCCGACTCCCATTCTCAACAAGATAGTGCACAAGATATACCAGGAATCTGTTACCATGATTACCATGATACTGCTGGCCCCCATGTGGGCCCGCAAACCTTGGTTCGCTCATCTGATGGAAATGTCCCTCTGCCCCCCAGTAAAACTACCCTGACCGTACAATATGTTTCAGGACAGGGGGGAGACCTTAGACCCATGCCCACAAACTCTGAACACCTACAGCTCCCTCAGAGATGCACGGACATACTCGGGGAAAGTAGGAAATCGAACACGTGCTATTGCTATTCAAGTACATGGAAACGCTTTGTTAGCTGGTGTAATACCAAGGGCGTAAATCCCATCGATTGCTCACCCACACACATTGTGCTGTACCTAACCCATTTGTTAGACTCGGGACTGGTCCTCAATTCCCTAAAGATTCATCTTGCTCCTCTCTCAGCCTACACCACGTCACAACAGAAAGTGTCATGGTGGAAAATACCGGTTATTAAGGTTTTTATGGAAGGGGTTAAGAGAATCCATCCCCCCATCTCTCACCCAGCTCATGGATGGGGATCTAAATGTGGTTTTAGCAAGACACATGGGATCGCCCTTTGAGCCAATGCATAAAGCAAGTCTAAAAGACCTTACTTACAAGACAGCCTTTCTAGTGTCTATCACTTCAATTGGAAGGGTTAGCGAACTACAGGCCCTTTCTGTTCTAGACCCTTTTGTTACAGTCCACAGGGACTCATCCCAGATTTGCGCCTAAATTCATCTCAAAGTTCCATGTTAACCAATCAATCGAACTACCCACTTTCTTCTCCCACTAGCATGGCCGAAAGAAGCCTACACACCCTAGATGTGCGCAGGGAAGTCATGTTCTACCTGGAAAGAACAAAACCACTGAGTAAAGCAAACCAGTTTTTTTTGTTTCAGTGGCAGCTGGCATAGAAAGGGATCCTGTCTCTAAATCGGCTATCTCAAGGTGGATTGTCAAATGCATCACACTGGGTTACACTAGGTCTAAGAGAGAACTGCCCTTCATGCCTAGAGCACACTCTACTATGGGCACTGGGGCTTCCATAGCATTCATTGCAAATGTTCCCCTTGTGTCCATTTGCAAAGCGGCAACCTGAAGTTCTGTACACACCTTTACAAAACACTGTTGCCTAGACACTCATTCTAGGTCTGATTCTCAGGTGGGACAAGCAGTATTAAGACTATCTTTTCTCTACTGTTCCTTCTCATAACCCACCTCCAACTCCGGGTACTGCTCGCTAGTCTATGCACAGCATGTGATTCTAAGCAGATTAACAAGCATCAGAAGACATGCATTACTCACCATAATACCATGTCTGATGATTGTATCTCCTTAGATTCACATGCGCCCTCCCTGCCTCCCCGCTCGGGGTGGAAGGAACATAGACGTCTTACTACTTGCTCTATTCATGTACTCACTGGGGCTCCCTCATAGCAGAGAAAATACAATCGGAGGGACCTCGGCGCATGAGGGATTTTGGGTACACTACATGTCATAATAGGGATAGTGTTACAGACACGCCTATGCCGATGTCCGCTTTCGGTCCCTGAAAGACCAGATTCAATACTCTGTGGTTACCACTGGATGTCGGACCATATGCACAGCATGTGAATTTAAGCAGATACAATCATCAGAAATGCTATTACGGTGAGTAACACAGGTCTTCTGAGGCTTGTGGAATCTGCTTAGATCACATGCTGTGCATAGGCCGACATCTAGTAGAAGCTGTGGAGTATTACAGTTGTTGTTTTAGAAACTCGAAAAGGGACATGCCAGTAATACTATCCCTAGTGTGGCATCCACTGTACCCATGATCCCTCACGCATCGAGGTCCCTTAGATTGTTTTTTCCCGCCATGCTAGACGGACACGTATTGCAGAGTTCCTCTTTTGGCGTAAAGCCAGTGACTTATTTCAATTATCAATAGTTCATTCTTTCTATCCTTTACTTCACCGACCATTGTAACATCACGCTGGTGAAGACAAAGAAACTGCCCGTCGAAAGACTACCGTGGCGGACCGTTCGGCACAGACAGTAGGGAGAGAGGGGGGATGTCATTTTAGGATGTATATGCCCCTTTTTCTACACTATGAACACCCAGCTGCCATAGTTTAGTTATGGACAAGACCCCATTTAAATGCTGCCACAAGTGCAATCGTAAATTCCTGTGGGTCGACAAGCATTTAGTATGTAACTTGTGTCTCCCAAGAGACCATGTCGAAACATCTTGTCGAGCGTTTAGACTCTTAAAGCCCAAGACATTAAAGGACTACTCCACAAGCTGGGCCCACTATGCCAGGCAGCTCGAAGCCATGGAGGTAGTAGGCGCTTTCAGTGATGGCAGCAACGCTGCAGGTTCGGACGGCGTGGGCGACGGTAGCTCCGGCTACCCAAGCATCGGCCCCCGGCCCCAGAGGACAGGCTGGCGGCCATGTTATCGGGACTACACCTGACAGCGGAAGCACATCAAAATCACACACCACTAAACACATAACCCCAAGTCGAGACTCGACACATGGGTCGAGTGTTCGACAATGCACGACGCCCACGGAAAGGTCAGTTGAGTCCCTGTCCTCTGGGCGTTCTCGTTAGAGATCGCTGCACGACAGGACCCAACCGCCGAAAGACGAGCAAGAGTGACACGCGTAAAACTCCCCCTGAAGTCCGGTTGTCGGCAGACAAGGCTTCTGCCCTCCCCACACCTTAAAGTCGACGCTCCGCGTCCGGCCCCAAACAGTCGTATAAACAACGGCCCTGGGCGCCAGGGGGGGCAGGAGTGGGGGACTCAAAGGCCCCTCATAGGGATAAAAACCCTCCTAGGGGAAAAAAACTTCTCAGAAAGAGAAGCCTGCCTAAGGAAACTAGGCCCATCTCTAATAAGGACAACCTTGTAGAGACTAGGCCTAAACAATTTGGGGTTATTCCTCCCACAGATGAAGACTTGGGACTTCCTTCCTAACCCTTGATAATCCCAAGTTCAGCAGAATGATCTTCACAAAACATAGATGGGGTCATGAGGAGAATGTCTTTTGTGGGCAATTTCTACAAAAAGGACCCTGCATACCTCCAGAGTTTTTAATCCAACCCCGGAAACCCCCAACCACAGCTCCCTCTGGGTCTCAAGTCTGTGCTCAACCTTCTCAACCCCCTTCTAAAAGGTCTACAGAAACTCCAGTGTGTCGCACGTTCATAGAGCTCTGACCAGGACTACGAACATGAGGACCTTTCAATTGTAGAGGCAGCTGACCCTCAGTACAACGAGGAGGCAGCAGTGCCTTATTACGGGGATGATGAAGGCCAAGAGGCTGACCCAGAGGCCAATATGTACCCGATACTCAGCGTTCTGATGCATGTTAATCTGCTTAGAATCACATGCTGTGCATATGGTCCGACATCCAGTGCCGCAGAGTATTGCATCTTGTCTTTCGGGGACCGAAAGGGGACATCGGCATAGGCGTGTCTGTAACACTATCCCTATCGTGACGTGTGTAGTACCCAAAATCCCTCACGCGCGGAGGTCTCTCAGATTGTTTTTCCCCGCCCAGATAACTGTTCGCCCTATAGCGGAGCTCTTACTAGAGACATTGTTTATCTTTACCGAATTGTTGGTTTATTCCCCGTTAAGTCACTCCGCCAATAAGAACATCTTCGACGAAGACTTTGGGGGAATCGTCTATGGCTGTGGATTTCGGCACCTAAGATCCGGCGGCTGATAGATCTACGAGGCCGGCCCCTCTGGCCGGCCTTCACAGTAGGGAGAGTGGGGTCCAGGTGGCCATATTTCCGTTATGTCTTTCCTCTTTCTCCCTCTTTACCCTCTGGGTCTGGTTATCTTTCCCTTTCGCTATGGAAAGGACTCCCTTTAGATTCTGCCCTAAGTGTCGGGTCAGATATCCTTGGAAGGACGAGTACAGGACGTGTAACGCCTGTCTCCTCCTAGAGCACGACGAGAAACAGTGTGCGGCGTGCAAACTCCTTCGGCCCAAGACCCTTAAGGAACGCTGTGTAAAACGGTGGGCTGCGTATGGCATGTCACGCGTGGAGCCCGCCCCCTCCCCCACACCAACCGAAAGGGACAGGGGTACTTCGGATGACCAAACGTCCAACGCGGATGTTATAGACCTTAAGGCGGACACTTCTAGGTCTGCCACGCCCGTCCCCGACCCTTCAGGTTCGACTCTGGTCTTGCTACAGGGACCACACCCGGCGTCAGGGGCGTACAATCGCACTGTAACACTAAGCACACAACCCCTACGCCAATTTCGACGGTTACGTCGAAAAAGGCGAAAGCGCCAACGGGGCCGCCGAAATCTTCGCCAGTTCCCCCGGATCGCTCTGATCCACGGCCTTCCCCGCATTCACAGCAGCGCATGGCGACTGGGCAAACAAAAAAGACCAAGGGCGCTACTCCTAATCCTACAAACGTCGAAACTCAGGAGCCCGACGCTTCGAGTTCCAAGCCCTCTATAGGCCCAAAAGATATGACTAGGCCTCGACCCGGAAACCCGTCCGCTAAACCTCCTGGTGGCACGGACGGTCTTTCTGCTGCCGACAAATCATTGCAGCCTTTGTCTCTCGACGTTTCGGCGACTATCCAAAGTAGCATCGTAAGGATCGCAGCAGCGGTGGGTCTTACCCCGGTTCCGCCAAAGATTATGGGTCAATCGGCGGGAAAGATTTCGTCGGATTATGTTCCCGATTCCGATGGGACTTATGTAGATAGTCGAGAGAGACTCTCTGACACCCTTAGAGGTTCCCGTCGATGCCAAAGTGCAGAGAATGTCACTTCTCCTCGCGCCGGCCCGTTCGGGTCCTCTAAATGGACTACAGAAAAGTTCAAAGGTTGTATGGAGCGGATCATCGCCTCTTCAGATCTGCCCCAGAAAAAAGCACGAGTAGACCTTCACCCTCAAGTAGCTCAGTCTCATGTTTCCCAACAAGGAGACTTGATCCGTATGGCTACTTGTAGAGATATCTATAATGAGGAAGAAGCAGCGTCCTTTCTCAAACTATGAGGAGGATCAACAGGACACGACAGACAACTGGGAGGAGACCCAGCAGGAAGGTGAAAACCCTTGAACACAAGATCAGGACTCTGATATTTTTGTCCTGGATTCTCCTCCGGCTCGCCAGGCCTCCCCTGTGGATGACCAAATGGCTTTCAACTCCATGTTGAAAAAAGCGGCAGAATTCTTCAAAATTGCCAATCAAGAGGCGGTACCGGAGCAGGATTTCGTGGAGGATATTATTAAAGAAAATCCTCCAGCAAGTCAATCCATCCCCCTCCTTAACTCTGTCCGGAGTCAGGTAGCTCCATCTTTGGTCACACCTGCTCAGACACAGGTGGTGAACCCGAGAGTCGAAAAACTATTTCGGCCTTCCCGTACCGACCCTCTGTATATCAAGGGGCACGCCATCCCAGACTCACTGGTAGTGACTGCCACTCGAAAGAGGGCAGGGATACCCCTTGCCACGGGAGAATCACCACCGGACAAGGAGTCTAAAAGGTTGTATGCCCTGGGCAAACTTGTCACGTCAGCAGCTGCATACACCATTCGGGTTGCTAATAATACTACGCTATTAGCAAGCTATGCTGATGCCCAATGGAACTTGCTCCAAGAAGGCCTCCAGGAGGTTCCTGAACCAGCCAGAACAAAGCTTCTCGCCATTGTTTCGGAGGGAAAACTGGTTAATCAGAATGTGGTGAAGAACACCCTGGACATTGCAGAACCAGCAGGCAGGTCTCTTGCACAAGGTACTCTTCTAAAAAGACACGCATGGCTGCGCATGTCAGGCTTCAGACCTGAGACCCAGGCCTTTCTCATTAACAAACCCATTTAGGAGACTAACCTCTTCGGGAAAGCAGTGGATGAAGCGTTGGAGACGGCCAAGAAGGAGCACAAGACTTAAGGTCTTTGCACCAGATTACACAGAAACCCTCCTCCCAGAGGGGTAATAATTATCGGCGGTCCTTTCGAGGATAAGCCCGTGCCGGTCAGAACAACTACGGCACAGGTAACTTCAACACAAATCAAGCATCTGGAAGCCCTACCTACTACCCCCCAAGGGGTCAGAAACGCAGCAAAGGTAGAGGCAGAGGCCCCAATCCCAGAGGAGCCTCAGTCTCTGGTCAGAAATGACCACCAAGTCCAGGTCCCCTCCCATGTCTCCCCGGTCGGGGGGCGATTAAAATCTTTCCTCAAGGCATGGGAGGGGATAACTTCCGACCAGTGGGTCTTAAAGACGGTCGCCCACGGTTATTGCGTGGAATTCGCCCAACCTCCACAGTTCAGACCGCCGCGCTCACTGAGCCTTTCACCGGACCATCTGGAGATCCTGATCCAAGAGGTGGAAGCACTGCTGCGAAAGGACGCCATGGAAGCCGCCCCCATTCTTCAGGTAAACGAGGGTATTTATTCAGTGTACTTCCTTGTACCCAAAAAGGATCTCACCATGCGTCCTGTTCTGGATCTGCGCCCAGCGAACAAGCTTATAAAACCCCAGAAGTTTCACATGGTAACACTGCAGGAGGTGATCCAATTGCTGAAACATGGGGACTTCATGGCAACATTGGATATGAAGGATGCATACTTTCATATTTCAATGTTGCCAGCGCAAGAAAAACATTCAGGACAAGCACTACCAGTTCAAAGTACTCACCTTTGGCATCGCCTCAGCGCCAAGGGTGTTTACCAAAGTCCTGGCAGTGGCAGCAGCACACCCTTACCTCGACGACTGGCTCATTACGGGGGACTCGTTCTACTCTTGTTTTTCGAACACCCAAAAAACAGTAGATCTCCTCTTCAGCCTGGGTTTTTCAATCAACGAAAAGAAATACAGTTTAGTCCCCAGCCAAGTGAAACAATTTCTGGGAGTGCTAATTCAGGCGGAAGACGGCCTTGTCTTCCCCTCCAGCGAGAGGATTCAGAACATGCTCTCTCAGGTTCGTCAATATGTAGCCAGTCGGGAGGTGACGGTACGCAAAGCCATGCGTTTGCTAGGGATGATGGCGTTATGCATGTACTTGGTTCACCGCGCGCGGCTGCGCATGCGTCCCATGCAAGAGTGGCTCAACAGCCAGTGGTGTCAGGCCAGCGGACAATGGGAAGATCTGATAGTTGTCTCGCCAGCCCTCGTTCTCTCTGCAGTGTTGGTCAAGAGAAAACCTCTTGAAGGGGAAGACCTTCACCACCCCTGCAGTGGAAGCCACTCATACGACAGACGCATCTCTCACGGGGTGAGGGGCTCACCTGCTACAGCAGACAGCACACGGAGTGTGATCCCCTCAGGTAGCGTCCAATCATATAAACTTACTTGAGCTACTAGCGGTGTTCAAAGCATTGAAAGCCTTTCAGGGGCAACTGCAAGGGAAGACCGTGCTGATCCTAACAGACAGCACTACAGCAATGTATTACCTGAACAAACAGGGGGGCACTCACTCTCCAGGGCTATCCAAGCTGTCCCAGAACATTTGGATATGGGCTCTCAAACACAAGATGTTTGTTGTCCCAACATGTTCCAGGGGAACTCAATCTTCTGGCAGACGTGCTCAGCAGAGATTTTCCTCTGCCAGAAGAATACGAATGGCGGCTGCACAAAGACATTGTGTCCAACGTCTTCGCAGAATGGGGTTTCCCAGAAATCGACCTGTTTACTACTAAGGAGAACGCCCAATGCCAAGACTACGCCTCCAGGTACCCCCAGAACCGATCAAGGGGAACGGGCTCTGGATAACCTGGTCGGGGAAATTTGTCTACGCTTCCACCCCCCCCCCCCTCCCCCCCGACTCCCCTTCTCAACAAGATAGTGCACCAGGAACCAGTTACCATGATACTGGTGGCCCCCATATGGGCCCGCCAACCCTGGTTCGCTCACCTGATGGAGATGTCCCTCTCCCCACTAGGGGTGTCATGGTATTCGTTTTATGACGGTACAATAACCTTCTTGCCAAATGACGGTATATCATGGTTATCGCGGTATAGCAGGTGGAGTTAACTGATCTTAACAAATATTTTCTAAAAGGTCATAAATTGACAGATGTATCATCACAAACAAAACCAGGCACCAAGGGCCAGAATTGGGCTTTTCAACATACTTTCCAGTGAAATGCCTTGCTTCCACCAAACACAAACACGTGTGGAGAGGAGGGGGTGGGGTGGAGGCCTGCTGCAACTGGCAAAGCAAACTGAATAGCTTTTCTTAAGTGGTCATTTAGGCTTTTTGCTTCCCCACTGGCTACTGGTGAAGATGAACATGTTGCCATCTTGATAACCTGCATGCCACAGATCAATGGAGGCTGATGGTAGTATACGCTTGTGCACACACACACACACACGCACACACGCACTTTCTCTTTACGTTACAGCCTTTAGTTTACCTGCGGGCCAAAAGGTGTTCAGTAATCACTGACATGTTACCCTTTGGTATGGCAGCAGGGAATACCCACAGAGATGAGTGAATTTCGCAGTGTGACTTATTATATGTAAATTCAATGATAGAACCAGCAAAATCCCCCATTGCCATATGTTTAGAGAATATTATCCATTATAAATATATAAACCCCAAAGCCGCCACCCCAAAGTAAACCCTATTCCTTCTTGGCACTGTATCTATTCTTCCTATTGCTAACATATTGATTTTGTGTCAGGCACGTGTGGTTTATGGAATGGCATTAAAAACTGCTCCAACTGAAACTACTTGGTAGACGGCACATCCAACAGTGCAAAACCAAGACTGCACAGCAATTGCTTACTGCAGCCTTTCCAAATCAGATTGAAAAGCACACTTAACGGTATGAACGGTATAACGGTATAAACAATATGACGGTTATTATTGTTCAATTAAGTGGTTCACGGTATCTTTAACGGTATAACGTTATACCGTTACATCCCTACTCCCCACCAGTCAAACTGCCCTGCCCGTACAACATGTTGTCTCAGGACAGAGGGGGGACCCTACACCCATGCCCACAAACTCTGAACTTAGCAGCCTGGCTCCTGAGATCATAGTTTGGACACCTGCAACTCCCTCAGAGATGCATGGACATACTCAGGGAAGCGAGAAAGCCTAATACACGTTGTTGCTATGCCAGCAAATGGAAACGGTTTGTCATCTGGTGCAATTCCAAGGGCGTCAATCCCATCGATTGCTCACCCTCACACATTGTGTTGTATCTGCCAGTGGTTAAGATTCAGTCTAAACCTTCCAGCCATCACCTCTTTGTTTTTGCTTTGTCACCCCAAGTGGGATGGGTATGCCCAAACGTGGGTCCCGTGCCTGCTCGGCCTAGAGACCCAAGCTACTCCTCACTGAGCCCCAACAAGGGCAAAACATGTTTGTGGATGCTTGTGGTCTCGTGCAGAAGGGATGTGACCTAGCAGTTCGGGCTGGACTGCCCCTTTTCGGGTGAGGCCAAGCCTGATTTGCATATCTTCTTTCCCCTTCTGTAATGGCTTGGCAGGCGAAGAACGATGGTCTGGAGGGTTGCCCCAAGCAATGCCAGTGGTTAAGATTCAGTCTAAACCTTCCAGCCATCACCTCTTTGTTTTTGTATCTAACCCACCTGGTGGACTCTGGATTAGTCTTCAATTCCCTAAAGGTTCATCTGGCTGCACTGTCAGCCTACACAACATCACAGCAAAAAGTATTGTGGTGGAAAATACCAGTAATTAAAGCTTTTATCCTCCCATCTCTCATCCAGCCCCTGGGTGGGATCTGAATGTGGTTTTGACCAGGCTCATGGGAGCTCCCTTTGAGCCTATGCATAAAGCAAGTCTGAAAGATCTGACTTACAAGACAGCTTTCTTAGTGGTTATCACTTCTATCAGAAGAGTTAGCGAACTACAGGCTCTTTCTGTTTTAGACCCCTTTGTTACAGTCCACAAAGATAAGGTAGTTCTGCGCACACATCCCAGGTTTGCGCCGAAGTTTATTTCAAAGTTCCATCTGAACCAGTCAATCAAACTACCCACGTTCTTCCAAAAACCTACTAACATGGCCGAAAGAAGCCTTCACACACTAGACGTGCACAGGTCAGTCATGTTTTACATGGAAAGAACTAAACCACTGAGGAAAACTAAACCATTCTTTGTTTCTGGGGCAGCTGGTAGAGAAGGGAATCCTGTCTCTAAATCCGCAATATCAAGGTGGATTGTCAAATGCATCACACTGTTACACTCTTGCAAAGAGAGAACTGCCCTGCAAGCCTAGAGCACACGCTACTCGAGGCACTGGGGCATCCATAGCATTCATTGCAAATGTTCCCCTAGAGTCCATTTGCAAAGCGGCAACCTGGAGTTCTGTACACACCTTTACAAATCACTATTGCCTAGACACCCATTCTAGGTCTGCTTCTCAGGTGGGACAAGCACTACTAAGACATCTTTTCTCTACTGTTCCTTCTCACAACCACTGCTCGCTAGTCTATGCACAGCATGTGATTCTAAGCAGATTAACAAGCATCAGAAGACCTGCATTACTTACCATAATAGCATTTCTGATGATTGTATCTGGTTAGATTCACATGCGCCCTCCCTACCCGCTCGGGGTGGAAGGAACATAGACATCTTACTACTTTTCTCTCTTTATGTACTTGCTCACTATAGCCTTGGGCTCACTCATGGCAGAAAAAATACAATCGGAGGGACCTCGGCGCGTGAGGGATTTTGGGTACTACACAAGTCACGATAGGGATGACCAGATGCAATACTCCGCGGTTACCACTGGATGTTGGACCATATGCACAGCATGTGAATCTAAGCAAATACAATCATCAGAAATACTATTACGGTAAGTAATGCATGTCATCGATCAGGATCCTTCTATAGTTGATTGTCCTTTTGACAAACAACCCCTTCTTAATGAGGTGCTAGGCGGCAGAGCACTTTCAAATTGACACCCAAGTAGTGCATGAGGATGTAGACTTTGTTGAACAGATCCTTGGGGACAAGAAAACTGTGGCAGAGTTTATTCCTTTACTCAATTCAGTAGAGCGCAGGATACAACCGTCATTAGAAGCCCCTAACCTCACATGGGCTGTGAACCCACGTGTAGGAAAGCTTTTTAAACCCGCACCTTCAGACCCACTGTATATTAGAGGGCAGCTGAAGCCAGACTCATTAGTTTTTAACTACAACTAGGAAAAGAGCGGGCACCCCCCCTTGGTTCCTCGGAGGCCCCACCCGACAAGGAAAGCAAAAAGATTTACACCATGGGTTGGAAAGTCGCCTCCTCCGCGGCTTACCAAACCAGAATTGCAAACAATGCTACCATTTTGGCCAGTTACAACTCCCACAAATGGAAGGATGTGTCGGCTCTACTATCGTCTGCCCCAGAACCACTGAAATCCCAGCTAGCACAGGTGGCCCCAGACGGGAGGGCAGTGTCAAGTTGCTTACTTAAGACCAAGCTTGACGCACCGGACAATGCTCGAAGAATCATTGCTCAGGGTACTGTTATCAAACGTCATGCATGGCTGCGGCAATCGGGTTTCAGGCCAGAAACACAGGCCACACTAATTAACATGCCTATTGAACCCAATGTGCTCTTCGGCAAGGCCGTCGAGGACACCCTTAAAACAGCCAAAGACGAGTATGCCTCTTAAATCGTTAGGCCAACTCGCCAACAAGCCACCCGGCCAACGGCAATTTTCGCCGTTTTTCGCAGCAAAGGTTCTCAATGGGGGTCCAATTACAGTCAAAACCAAGGTTCCTCCTGGGGAAATAATCAGTCCTCCCACGGCTTTCCTAGAGGACAACGCTGAGGTCGTGGTCATGGAAGGGGCAACCCCTCTAGAGGTGGCATTCTACCTCGGAAGCAGTGACATTCCGCTTCACCCACGCATGGGAGGGAATCACCTCAGACAGATGGGTGCTGTCCTCAGTAGCAGCCGGATACTGTATCGAACTCCTCCAACGACCCCACGACCATCACCAAAGACAGAAGATCCACTCAAGAGAACACCAGTGTATCCTCCTCAAGGAGATAGCCACTCAAAGTGGTCCCGGCCAATCAGGTAAACGGGGGTATTTATTTAACTTCCTTCCTTGTGCCACAGAAAGATCTAACAATGCACCCAGTATTAGATTTGTGCCCTGCAAACAAGTATGTCAAACCACAAAAGTTCTGCATGACTACGCTACAAGAGGTAATCCCTCTACAGAAAAAGGGGATTACATGGCAACATTGCCTATTTTCATATTTCAATGTTCCCAGCGCACAGAAGATTCTTGCGTTTCAAGATAGCGAACCAGCACTACCAATTCAAAGTGCTGCCCTTCAGAATAGCCTCTGCTCCAAGGGTATTCACAAAGGTACTGGCGGTGGTGGCAGCGCACCTATGCAGGGAGGCAATCCCAGTGTATCCTTACCTGGACGACTGGCTCATTACAGGGGAGTCCCCCCCCTAATTTGCAGACAAAATATTCAAAAGACAATCGACCTCCTCTTTCAATTGGGCTTCTCCATCAAGAAAGTCAAGCATTTCCAAACAGTTCCTAGGAGCTGTTTTAAACACACAAGAGGGGTTGGTCTTTCCGTCCGAGGAAAGAGTCCAAAATGGGTGACTGCAAATACTGCATTATCAGGCTGGCCGCCAGATAAGGGTGCGCAAAGCTATGCGTTTGCTAGGCATGATGGCATCTTGCATTTACCTAGTTCCTCACGTGCGCCTGTGCATGCCACCCATGCAGGAGTGGTTGGCAAAACAGTGGTCTAAGGCAAGTGGTCAGTGGGACGATCTAGTTGTCGTTTCGCCAACACTTGTACAAAATCTTTGCTGGTGGACAAGGGAAAATCTGTTGGGAATCATTTGAATCCAATTTAAAGAACCAATCTGTGCAAGTCCTAACAGGCAGCACTACAGCAATGTTTTATATCAACAAACAGGGGGGCACACATTCTCCAAATCTGTCCAGGCTTGTGCAGCAAATTTGGAAATGGGCACGCAAACGGATGATGATCCCATCGTCACAGCATGTGCCAGGGGAACTCAACTCTCTAGCAGACTCATTGAGCAGAGATCCCCTACCAAAGAAACACGAGTGGCGTCTACACGAAAGAGTTGTAGAACACTTCTTATCTCTATGGGCTTTCCCCACAATAGACTTGTTCGCTACAAGCAAACAGTCAATGCCCAGATTTCGTGTATAGGTTCCCTCAGCCAGGCTCCAAGGGGAACGCCCTATGGTTGAACTGGTCAGGGAAATTTGCCTATGCTTTTCTCCCCAACACCTCTCATAAGGAAGGTGGTGAACAAGATCCACAAGGAAACGATGAGCTTATCCTAGTTGATCCTATGTGGGCAAGACAACCATGGTATCCACATCTGTGCAAACTGGCGATGTGCGATCTCATCCAACTCCCGTACCCTTACAATCTACTCACTCAGCATGAGGGACGACTAACCGTGCACTCGCAGCCTCACTCAATGAACTTGGCGGCATGGCTCCTGAAGTCATAGAGTTCGGACATCTTAACCTGCCACAGATGCATGGATATCTTGAAAGAATCAAGAAAACCAAATACTAGACACTGTTACTGTGACAAATGGAGAAGATTCGTAATTTGGTGCCAGTCTAAACAAATCAACCCCATAGAATGTACTCCTTCCCACATTCTAACTTATATGCTCCATTTGCTAGATGCAGGGTTAGTATTCAACTCCCTAAACGTCCACTTGGCGGCTTTATCAGCCTACACCTCTTCCCATAATAAGGTTTCATGGTGGAAGGTGCCTGTCATCAAGACATTCTTGGAAGGAGTAAAGAGACTCCACTCTATTTCTAACCCACCGCCAGGATGGGATCTCAACGTGTTACTCGCTAATCTCATAGGACACCCTTTCGAGCCAATGCACAAGTCTAGTCTAAAATACCTAACGTACAAAACCGCCTTCTTAGTGGCGATCACATCCATAAGAAGAGTGAGTGAAATAAAGGCATTCAGTGCAGGATCCTTTCTTTGTTGTACACACAGACAAGCTGCTTTTACATACTCCTTCTAGGTTCTCCCCTAAACTCGTCTCCAAATTTCACGTAAACCAGTCAGTTGAGCTACTGGCTTTGTTTATTTTTAATGCACGCCAAACCCGAAGGTAACCAACAGGGCGCAGCAATAAGAAAGTGAACAGCTTTCATGGTTACAATTAGTCAAGTTATTACAATCATCCAACAAAGAATACATTTATATTTACAAGTATGAGTACAACTGAAATATTGACAGGTATAATTATATACAAGCAGGTCCTAGAGAGAGCAGCCTAGGTAGAGAGAGAGCTAGGGTGAAATGGTACGGGTGGAGAGCAGGTTAGTGGTCAGTGGCGTTGAGCAGGTTGATGTAGTTTTTTCTGAAGTGTAAGTAAGGTAGGTCTGCTCTAAGCTCGTGAGGCAAGGAGTTCCAAAGTTTAGTGGCCTTCACAGGGAAGCTGTTGCCTCCAACCTTAGTAAGTCTGTATCTCGGCACCACAAGGCAGTTGGCATTACCAGCTCTGGTCGGCCTGAGGGTCATTCTTCTCTTTAGTCTGTCTGAGAGGTAACTTGGGGCAGCTTTATTTAGTGCTTTGTGGGTCAGGGAGGCACTTTTTTACAAAAGTTTGTTGTGGGTAGAGAGCCAATTATATTGCCTACTAATGGCAGAGATGTGTTCTTTTTTGTTTATACCTAGTGCTGATCTTAAAGCATTATTTTTGAAGGATTTGTAACCTCTGAATGATGGCTTTATTAGCACCACTGTATAGCGCATTGCAATAATCTAATCTAGATAGTCGGGCATAGTCCATGTGTGGCCATCCATGCCTGGATGATGAGATATATCCTATTCACCAACGCCAAATCCTTGTCATAATCCCCAGAAAGCGGGAGGAGAATCTGCGTATCATCTGCATAGTTAGTGTAGGTGATACCCAGAAGATCCAGATCATCGAACAAAGGTTTGGTGAATGTTGTACAGGGTAGGGGAGACACAGGAGCCCTGGGGTACACCACACTTAATGGGATCCGCTGCAGCTGAGGGTGAGAAAACCCTCATGGTTCTCTTACTCAAGAATGATTCGGTCCATTTGATGGCATCTGAGGAAAAGTGGGCTGCTGAATCCAAATGATTACACAAGACCTTGTGATCCACAAGATCAAATGCAGCCGAAAGATCTAATAGCAGGAGGAGGGCAGTTTTGCCCTTGTCTCTCAGCTCATCAATCTGTGTTTTTAAAACGATCAGGGCATTTTCTGTCCCATGTAATGGGCGCAAGCCAGATTGTCTTATTCCCAGGAGTTTGTAATTCAAGAAATCTTTGGATCTGTATGTATGCAACCTTATCCAAAATTTTAAGAAGGAAGGGAACCGTTGTGATGGGACGGTAGTTGGTGGGGATGAGTGGATCTAAGGTTTGTTTCTTTAGGAGGGGAATTACCCATGATTGTTTTAGATTGGGGGGGAATGGTGCTGGAGGTGAAGGAGGCATTCATCAATTTGGATATGAATGGGGACAGGTCTCTGGCGGCTTCTTTTATAATTTGAGCAGGACAGACTTCACCTTTGCAGTTAGAAGGTTTGAGAGACAAGATAACTTTCTCAACCTCTAGGCTAGTAGTTTTAGTGAAGCTGAATCTAGTGACCCCTGGTAGGGCGTGTCTCTCTGGGACCTGTGGTAATAGGGGAATGCTGTGTGTTCGAGTCTTTTTTTTATGGTTTATTTTGTTTTGAAGAGTTTTCACTTTGTTGGCTAGCGCATTTTGAATATCAGAGCACCAAGTTTTATTTTTAATGCAAGTATCGGGTATGGGGATCAGAGACTAGTTCTTTTAGTATGGTAAATAGTTCCCTCATACTTGAGTTAGTTAGCAATCCTCTCGTAGGAATTTTGTTTGGTCAGGGAAATTTAATTTTTGTATTGCGAGGAGATAGATGCTAGAGTGGCCTTATTTTCAATAGACTGGCATAATCCCCAAGAGGATTCACATTTTCTTATTAGGAGACAGAAGTCCCTTAGTTGTGGAGTAAAGCACTTATTTAAGTGGGCTTTGGGTTTACTTGGTCTTAATTTGAGGGGTGCGATCTTGTCCAGTGTGGTGAGCATAATTTTATTATATTCATGGACCAAGGTGTCAGGGCTAGGTGTCGGACAATGAATTCAGTGTGGGGAGAATGGCAGGGATCACTTTGTCTATTGTAATATTCTCTTTATTTCTGGTTAGACAAGGTGGGGCCATTTGAGTGGGCGTGGGAGGTAATCTAGTTGTTGAGAGAGTGAAGGACACAAGGGAATGATGTGTCCACGCATGTGGCGAGATAGAGGTGATGGTAGCGGTACAATTGTAATCGGCTACCCAATCTAAGGTTCTCCCTTTAATGTGGATAGGCTGGTATTGTTTTATGTGACAGGCCTAAAGCGGTAATAGAGTTGGTTATTTCAAGTGCATGCTTGACTGCTGGGTCATTATAGCCTAGATTAAAATCACCTAATAGTAGTTGGGAGGTTGTTAGCTAGTATGCTTTCAAGTCCTCTTCGAATGTCCCGAGAGGACCACGTGGTCTATAGGTTAAGTGGATAGTGAGTGACTGTGAGTTGGCCAAAGGGAGTTTGGCTGTGAAGATTTAGCAAGATTTCAGTTTTTGTGGGGGCTAATATCAGTGAAAGGCTTAGTCTGGATATAATGGTAATACCTCCGCCTCGGGAGCCATCTCTATCTTGCCTAGATATTGTGTAACCATCAGGGATGGCTAGCATAAGTGATGGGCCTGCGCCATTATGTAACCAGGACTCGGTAATGGCGAGGAAATCCAATTTATTTTCCACTATTAGATCAGAAATATCTGTGGCATGTGCAACAAGTGATCTCAAGTTAAGGAGTGCTCCTTTAATGGAGAATGCCTCTGTTTTAGCTGTGCCCTGGAAAGGATTAAGTATGTGCTGGTCGATTAGCTTGGGTTTGTGTCCTATGCTGAGTAGCATTAGCACAAGGGGCTGAGCCAGATACGGGTTTTTTGGAGTTTAGCAGCTTTGCACAAGAGGGGTGCGTTTTTCTCTTGTTAGATGGTGGTAAGGATCTCTTGAGTGGTTCATGCAGTTTAGAGAGTCTGGCACAGAGTTTGAGATTTCTGGCAGTAGTAGTGCAAGGGTATGTTGCAGATACACTGGGACCTATGGTGCTACAATGGATAGGGTAGTGCATATTCAAGTTATTGACTGTCAGTTTTGTCAGGGTTGGTGGAGTTTGACCAACCTTGAGAGGGGGGAGCCACCAGTCGCTATGTTCTGAGATGCTGGTTAGGGAGAATATAGTGGCCACTATAGCCATAAAGATGCTATTATGTAATAGCATTTCTGATGTTTGTTAATCTGCTTAGAATCACATGCTGTGCATAGGTCCGACATCCAGTGGTCACTGCGGAGTATTGCATTTTGTTTTTCGTAGTCGAAAAAGGGGACGTCGACAAGGCGTGTCTGTAACACTATCCCTATAGTGACGTGCGTTGTACCCACAATCCCTCACGCGTCGAGGTCCCTCAGATTGTTTTTTTCCGCCCAGCTTCTGGTCACCTTACGCGGAGCTCCTAGAGAGACATTGCAAAATACTTACTACGGACCTCGGTCCTTAATTATACTTATTATATTGTTAAAGATCCCTCCACTCGACGTTAGCTGTGAAGCTGTTTCTCCGCCGAGCAAGTTTTCGACAGAGGGGAAGAGACGGAGGGGATCCGTCGGCGCTGCCGAACACGTGGCCTGGCCTCGCCGGCCAACATACAGTAGGGAGAGTGGGGGTTCGAACTTTTATCTTCTCTTTGAGAATGTCTTTCTTTCTCCCCTATCTTTCCCTTGGGGTTGTTATCACCAGTTATTATTGCCTCAGCTATGGAGAGGACACCTTTTAAGTTTTGCCCACGCTGTAGGGGCAAATACACTTGGAAGGATAAACACAAGCTCTGTAATCGTTGCTTGCCCCTCGATCATAAGGACAGCTGCGCGGCCTGTAAATTCTTGAAACCAAGAACTCTTAAAGAACGAAAAGTTAAGAGGTGGGCGGACTACGCTATGTCGAAGTCAGTTTCCTCACCCGCCGCCGCTGTTACAGAAAGTGACGAGGAGGGTGATAAGTCGACGTCCGTTACGGAAGTCATTAACCCCCAGAAGGAGCGCTCGCACTCCTCGACGTCCGTCCCCGGCCCCGACGGGCTCGGCTCACGCCCTGCTTATGGGGATGAACACCCCGGCGACAAGGACGCACATAGACCCCATAGGCCTAAGCACACAACCCACGGCTCTTCTTCGTCGATGACGAAGGATCCATCAGCGCCGAAGGGGACGCAGGGCACTCCGGCGTCTACCTCAGACCGTAAGGGTCTCAAGCCCCACCCGCAAACGCAGCCGCGACCAGCGATTGGGCTTTCATCAAACACGGGCGCTACCTCAAAATCATCCGACGTAACGCTCCATAGAGCGGCCGTCGAGAAACAACGCGTAACGCAGGCAACGTCGACACCAGAGCCCTCTACTGACAAACTCGTTGTCGAGAGCCTGGCGAGAATTGTTTCCGAAGACAAACGTAAGCGGACGACGAAACAGACGTCGAATACCGCACAAAAAACTATAGAAACGCCGAAAAAGCACGAGTAGCCAGGAACTGCCCCCTTCATCTAAGGGCACTTCTGAACTACCGGAGGGCTTTTCTGAGGGCGACGGAAACCTTTCTTCGACGTTGTGGGAGCGTTCTAAGCGTTTGGAAGGTGAAAACACTGATTTCCCCCCTCTAGACTATTCAGGGGTCCCCCATGAGACCCTTGGAAGACTCCATTCTTGTATGGAGAAAATGGAAAGGTTTTTGGGAAGCCAAAACCCACCCACACACAAAAGACCAAGAGAATGGCCCCAGGATGACCCTAGGGTCAAGATCCCTAGGCTGTTTCCCCTTTCTACAGACGTATATGACCTCACTGAAGAGGAGCAATACCTCCAGGAAGATGAGGAGGGTTTGGGTGGAGAGGAAGAACATGAGGAAGAGGGGTTTGAAGAAGATCCTTACACTAGTGCAGGAGTTTTTGAAGAAGATACAGCTACCTCGCAGCCCTGGCAATCCCCATCAGTGCAGCCTTGGCAATCCCCATTAGTGCACTCAGACCCTGATGCCTTTCACCCTTCTCCTCCCAAGGATTCACCTATTGGAAACACCTCTCCCATAGATGACCAACCTTCACTTAATGCACTATTGCGCAAGGCAGCAGTGCATTTTGAAATAGACACAGGGGAAACTCTTCCTGACATAGACTTTGTAGAAAAAGTTATTAACGAAAAAGCCCCTGTTAGTCAGTCTATTCCGCTCCTGGCTTCTATAAAGAGAAGAATAACTCCTTCCCTTTCCAATCCTGCATTAGTCAGAGGGGTCAACCCTCGGATAGAAAAGCTCTTCAGCCCTTCGTCCTCTGACCCCTTGTACATCAGAGGACATTCTATTCCGGACTCCCTTGTAGTTACTAATACAAGAAAAAGAGCGGGGGTACCACTATCTACTAGTGAGGCACCACCTGACAAAGAGGGCAAGAAGCTCTATGCACATGGGAAGAGAATCACGACCTCCGCAGCCTTCTCAACTAGGATTGCAAATAACAATTCCGTACTAGCTAGCTACGCAGATGCACAGTGGAGCAAGCTGCGCAGCGAAGCAGAGGACGCACCCAGAACCCCTGCGTTCACGCCTGTTAGCTATCATCTCAGAGGGAACTCTTGTAAACCAGGGCATCGTAAAGAACTCCTTAGATGCCGCAGAGACGGCTGGCCGTTCCCTGGTTCAGGGAATTCTTCTCAAACGCCATGTCTGGCTGCGCAATTCGGGATTTAAGCCGGAAACCCAGGCTTCCCTGATAAATAAGCCCATAGAACAAACACATCTGTTTGGGAAAGCAGTTGATGAGGCCCTAGAACATGCGAAGAAAGAGTTTACCATCAAGACTCTTGACCAAATTTCTAGGCCCCCTAACAGACGCGGCTATGGCAATAGACGCTCCTTTCGTGGCCAACGCCAGCAAAACCAACAGCAATTTTCCTCTGCTACCAACTGGCCCTCTAACCAGGGTAACAACCAGTTCAGTCAAAGAGGCCAACGCCGTGGCAATTCAACGGTTCCCCGAAGTACAGACCCCCACGGAACCGACGCATGACACCGGAACACCTCACCATTCTTCTTCAAGAAGTAGAAGAGCTACTGAAAAAAGAAGCTATAGAGGCTGTCCCCCTATCTCAGGTAACGGAAGGTATTTATTCAGTGTACTTCCTTGTACCCAAAAAGGACTTAACCATGCGCCCTGTATTAGATCTGCGCCCAGCGAACAAGTTTGTCAAACCCCAAAAGTTTCGTATGGTGACCTTGCAGGAAGTAATCCCACTGTTATCACAAGGGGATTACATGACAACACTAGACATGAAAGATGCATACTTTCATATTTTAATGTTGCCAGCGCACAGAAAATACCTCAGGTTCAAGATAGAGAACAAGCACTACCAGTTCAGAGTACTACTCTTCGGGATAGCATCTGCACCAAGGGTATTCACGAAAGTACTGGCAGTGGCAGCGGCCCACCTACGCAGGTTATCCATCCCGGTATACCCTTACCTCGACGACTGGCTCATAACAGGGGATTCTTACGAAACATGCTTCTCCAATACCCAAAAGACCGTAGACCTTTTGTCCCAACTGGGCTTCTCCATCAACGAAAAGAAGTCCAGCTTAGACCCCAGCCAAATCAAACAATTCCTAGGGTCTCTAATTCGAACAAAGGACGGCCTCGTCTTCCCCTCCAACGAGAGGGTCCAAAACATGCTGTTTCAGATCCCCCATTATGTGGCAGGTCGAGAGGTGACGGTACGCAAAGCAATGCGCTTGCTAGGGATGATGGCGTCATGTATTTATTTGGTACCTCAAACGCGCCTGCGTATGCGCCCAATGCAAGAGTGGCTCTACAGCCAGTGGTGTCAGGCCAGCGGACAATGGGACGATCTAGTGGTGGTCTCGCAGGCCTTGGTTCTTCCGCTACGGTGGTGGACAAAAGAAAACCTGTTATTAGGGAAAACTTTTGCCACACCCGCAGTGGAAGCCACTCTAACCACAGACGCATCCCTTACAGGATGGGGGGCTCACCTATCCCATCAGACTGCTCACGGAGCGTGGACTCCGAGCTTAGCATCCAAGCATATAAACCTGCTGGAACTACTAGCGGTGTTCAAAGCACTGAAAACCTTTCAGGAACACCTACAAGGAAAGACAGTGATGGTCCTCACAGACAGCACCACAGCCATGTACTACCTCAACAAGCAAGAAGCACTCACTCTCCAGGACTGTCCAAGCTGTCCCAGAATATATGGAAGTGGGCTCTCAAACACAACATGTTTCTACTATCACAACATGTACCAGGGGAACTCAATCTGCTAGCAGACAAACTCAGCAGAGACTTTCCCCTGCCCGAAGAGTACGAATGGCAATTGCACGAAGACATCGTCTTAGACTCTTCACGCATTGGGGGTTCCCGGAAATAGACCTGTTTGCAACTCTGGAAAACTCACAATGCCAAAGTTACGCCTCCAGGTACCCCCAGAACCAGTCCAAGGGGAACGGTCTGTCGATTCAATGGTCAGGGAAATTTGTTTACGCCTTTCCCCCCCGACTCCCCTTCTCAACAAAGTGGTGAACAAGATGCACCAGGAGCAGGTTACCATGATACTAGTGGCCCCAATGTGGGCCCGGCAGCCATGGTTCGCTCACTTGATGGAGATGTCCCTATCTCCCCCAGTGAAACTTCCCTGCCCGCAGAACATGCTGTCACAGGACAAGGGCAGGACACTGCATCCATGCCCTCAGACCATGAACTTAGCAGCCTGGCTCCTGAGATCATAGAATTTGGACATTTACAACTCCCGCAGAGATGTATGGACATCCTCAGGGAAGCCAGAAAACCTAATACTCGCCACTGCTATTCTAGCAAGTGGAAAAGATTTGTCATCTGGTGTAGGGGAAGAAACATCAACCCTGTTGACTGCTCTCCCACACAAATTGTTCTGTACCTGACCCATTTACTGGACTCGGGTCTAGTATTCAATTCTATTAAAGTCCACCTAGCGGCACTTTCTGCATACACCACTTCCCAACTTAAAGTGTCGTGGTGGAAGATACCAGTTATCAAGGCCTTCATGGAGGGGGTAAAGAGAATACACCCTCCGATAGCTAACCCAGCTCCCGGATGGGACTTAAATGTGGTACTTTCTAGACTCATGGGCCCTCCTTTCGAACCCATGCACAAGGCAACTCTTAAAGACCTCACTCTTAAGACCGCTTTCCTAATAGCTATCACCTCCATTAGGAGAGTAAGTGAACTACAGGCTCTTTCTGTACTAGACCCCTTCGTAACAGTTCACAAGGATAAGGTGGTTCTACGCACACACCCAAGGTTTGCACCAAAATTCATCTTGAAATTTCATGTAAACCAGTCAATAGAACTACCAACGTTCTTTCAAAACCCTTCCAGCTTGGGAGAAAAAAGTCTGCATACACTAGATGTACGCAGAGCTGTCATGTTCTACATGGAAAGAACCAGACCACTGAGAAAGACTAATCAGTTCTTTGTCTCTGTGGCAGCAGGAAGAGAAGGAGATGCAGTTTCAAAGTCCACTACATCTAGATGGATTGTTCAATGCATCACTCTCTGTTACACTCTTGCTAAGAGAGAACTACCCTTCAAGCCAAGAGCACATTCCACTCGAGGCACTGGGGCTTCCATAGCGTTCATTGCAAATGTTCCCCTTGGGTCCATCTGCAAAGCGGCTACCTGGAGTTCTGTGCACACCTTTACAAAACACTACTGTCTAGATGCACACTCGAGATCTGACTCCCAGGTGGGACAGGCAGTATTAAGACATCTTTTCTCTACTGTTCCTTCTCATAACCCACCGCCAACTCCGGGTACTGCTCGCTAGACTATGCACAGCATGTGATTTTAAGCAGATTAACAAACATCAGAAGACAATGCATTACTTACCGTAAAAGCATTTCTGATGGTTGTATCTGCTTAGATTCTTATGCGCCCACCCTTCCTCCCCGCTCGGATGGAAGGAACATAGACCTCCTTTTCTATAGTTCTCTCTTTTCTGTACTCACTCACGTCTAGAAGGCTCCCTCAGCAGAAAAATACTAACAGAGGGACCTCGACGCGTGAGGGATTGTGGGTACAATGCACGTCACTATAGGGATAGTGTTACAGACACGCCTTGTCGACGTCCCCTTTTTCGACTACGAAAAACAAAATGCAATACTCCGCAGTGACCACTGGATGTCGGACCTATGCACAGCATGTGAATCTAAGCAGATACAAGCATCAGAAATGCTTTTACGGTAAGTAATGCATTGTCATTTAACATAGTGTGGTAGGATGGTACGTCTATATTGGTCAGTGTCGTGACCAGGGGCACCAAGAGCTAGGGGCGACGTAACATCAACAATATAGGTATACTGAGTCCCTAGAGAGACAAATATACAGTTCAAGTGGGTCTAGTAACACACCTAAGGAAGGGAGTGGGTGTGGGGCACACATACTTCTTAACAGTGTAGACACATTCATATGTGCATAGGCTAAAAGCATAGGATAAGTGTCGAACAAGCAGAGAGGTGGATCAAGTTCACCTAAGGCACTAATGACTCAAAGATGTATATTGAATGAAATATGGCACATTCAATAATATATACATGATCATACATGTGTAGGTGGTTCTATACTGGACCAATTTGGCTGATTTGCACAGAATGGAAGTCCACTGAATGGGCTTTCTTCCAGGAACCCAATAGCTCAGCTGAGGTAAAACTCCACACACTAGATGTGAGGCGGGCGGTGCTCTACTATGTAGACAAGACCAGACCGCTAAAAAAAACAGATCTATTGTTTGTCTCCATAATGCCAGGCAGAGAAGGAGATCACATTTCAGAGAATGCCATCTCTAGGTGGATAATCAGATGTATCCAACTGTGCTATTCCCTATCCGATAAGACACTGCCTTTTATGCCCAGGGCTCACTCCACAAGAGGCACAGTAGCCACCCTGGCTTTAATTGCAAATGTCCCCTTTGACAGTATTTGCAAAGCAGCTACATGGAGCTCAATACATATTTTCACTCATCACTACTGCATTGACACTCATTCCAAGACGGATACACAAGTGGGACAAGCGGTTCCAAGACATTTATTCACTCATGAACCTTCTCACATCCCACCTCCTCCTAACACTGCTCGCTAATCTATGCACAGCATGTGATCTAAGCAGATTCCACAAGCCTCAGAATGGATACATTACTCACTGTAATCGTAATTCTAATGCTTGTATCTGCTTAGATTCACATGCAACCCACCCTTCCTCCCCTCGGACAGAAGGTGCATGGCTGCTTATGGGCTTGTCTGATACGTATCTGTTTGGATACAACTATACTCACGATACACCTCATGCTACCTCATGTCAGAAAAATAATCTGAGGGACCTTGACGTGTGAGGGATCATGGGTACAGTGAACGTCATACTAGGGATAGTATTACTGGCACGCCCTGTCGACATCCCTTTTCGAGTTTCAAAAACAACTGTAATACTCTGCAGCTTCCACTAGATAGTCGGCCTATGCACAGCATGTGAATCTAAGCAGATACAAGCATCAGAAATTCGATTACGGTGAGTAATGTATCCGATACCTTCGACATAGTCCATTCTTGATAAAGAGATAGGACTTTAAGGGTTCTATGTGGGAAGGTGAGAAATCTCTGCATTCACTTGAGCGAGGGCTGGGTCTGTCAGTGGTTGTTTTGAAGATGATTTGGGTGTCTGCGGCGTTCTAAGCGGTGAAGCCGTGTTTGAGTCCCATGAGTTGCACTATCTAGCCGTTGAAGCACAGTAGTGACTAGATCTATCCTTGTGGTACTCCAGAATTTAAGGTGCACAAGTTTGGTTTGTGGGGGATAACCACATTCTTTTCTACAAGTGAGAAATTAGGTCACCCATCATGGTACCATGTGGTCTAGCCCTGACTCCTGGACTCTATAGATTAGTCTTGGGTGGCTTGCTGTGTCGAGTGCTGCATGTCTGCTTCAATGTATGAGGGATCAGGTGATGTTGGTATCTGCATTGGTTTTTAGGTTCTCTCATATAGATGCTATTGCTGATTCTCCCCCTCTACCAACTTGGCAGATCTCAGGATTTTCTTCACCATGGCGTGTTCCAGGATTTGAGTATTTACATAGTATTAGGCAAGGTTGGAATGCAGTACCCTTTGGGAACACTACAAGCAACTCTGACTACCGGTATAGTCAACCCAATCTTTGGTATAAGCTTGTACTTCACAGTTTTGGTAGCGTGTTGAGCAGCCAGGCTTATCTCAAGAGGGGAAATGTGAGCAATAGTGGAGTTACACAAAGATTCACAGTTACAGGTATTCAAATAAACTTACACTCTGGGTTTCTTGCATAAACAATTATTTTATCAGTCAGTTATACAGCCTTCTTTAGAAGGGAGCAATATAATAGTAACGCACAATGACACGTCAATACTGTACACTCTGAGTTTCTGAATCAGACGAGACCCTTTTGGGATGGCCCACAGATAAAACCTACACCCACAGGTGACTTCAATAACAAGGGTGCTGGGGAGATTAATATCTTACTGTTGGCTTTCAAAACACTCTTATAAGTTAGTAAAAGGCAAAGGTTATTGGAACACAAGAGATCACCAATATTCTTAAGCGGGGCAAAACACTTTCAGATTCTCTTAGAAGAGTCATACAATTCAATAGGCTAAACCAAAGTCAATGGGCAAAAGTCTTGGATAGGATGAAGCACTTCTGGTAAGTAAATGGGAGTCTTTGCACAAGTTCTTAGGAGTCTTTGATAAAAAGAAGAATCAAATGTAGGGCCACAAGCTGATTAGACTTGTAAGTTGCAGAAGTTACAAGCACTTCCGCAGTAAGAGAAGTTCTCTTGGACTTGTTTTACAGTACCTTAGCAATGAAGAAAAGATGCAGCTGATGACTTCTGTTACTGTGCGGCTCTGCAAATCTCACTGTGCCTGGACCTCAGTCGGGACTCCTGCACTGCACTGGACGGTCAAAACTTGGTGTTCCTCTCCCTGGCTCTACGGTTTCCAGCACCAACTCTGTGGAAATTCAACCAGCTCCAAGATGGATGTCCAGGTGGCTTATTGGTCCCACCAACTCAAAGGGAGAAGTCGTCCTTGCAGGAGCTTCTCTGTCGATGCAAACTTGGCGTTTCGGCACTGCAGCAGGGCTTCACCGGGCAAAACAACGGTCCAGGAGTTGCAACAGGTGTTCTCTTCAATCTCTTCTTCGGTTCCTTCGTCCAGTGGTCGACTCTGCCTTCCAAGCCAAAAGGTTAGCCTTTTATTCAGTTCTCTCCCATTAATTCCAGCCTAGCTGTCACTCACCCAGCAGGGTGGCTGTCCTTGCCGGACAGTCAGCTAGCCAATCCCCACAGAGTGCATTTGGGTCTCCTTGAAGACTAAGCACAGGGAGTTTCAGGCATCTCCCTCACTTCCTGCCTACCCCAGACACTCTGGAGCCAGAGGCGGGTTTCACTCCTGAAGCCCGCCAAAGGCGAAATGAACAAAGACCAAACCTGGTTTGGCGGGCAGAGAAAATCTCTAGAAGGACCTTTGCACAAAGACATGGTGTAAAAAAGACCGGGGACCATTTTGTCAAAGATGGCTCTGTGCCATTTTGAAAAAGATGGCTCCTGCGGTTGCTTTCCTGGAGCTGCGAACAGTAGTGGTAAATGCAAACCATGGTAGCTCAAAACGAAACCACTGCCATCAGCCATTCAGTGAGGAAAGGGTAACATAAAACATGTTATATAAGAAGCTAGACAAAGGGGATACTAAGTAACCCCTCCAGCACTCTATTGTAAGATGTTGTGTGTTAGGTCTAAAAAGTTACAATGGTAAGTAAAGTCAATTTCACTTTACTGCTCTGGGAAACAGTAGTTTATCCCAGAGAAAGGTATTTAAACCTTTGGGAAATCTGGAAGACTTCCCTGTGCCACTGCACTGAAGGTGCTATGTGACACAATGTAAATGATGCCTATGGAGTTTGTCAGACTCCTTAACCTAAAGAAACACAGATTTAAAATTCAAATTAAAATACAAGAGAGTGGGGAAAAAGGGTCTTTCTCTCTCCAGGTTAAAAAAAATCAAGTCCTCAAAATCCAGCAAAGTTGCCTGGGGTCTCCAAAGTGGAGGGAATTCGCACATTTCTGAGAATCCTCCCTAACCCCTAGCTCGCAATGTTTTTTGCTGGGAATGTTGCGTTTAAGATCAGTTGGTAGTACGTGATGGTCTTCCAGGTTTCCACTCAGTTTTGAACAATAGGTTTATGTAACCTCTCTTGAAATATAGTGCCAGTAGTGCAGTAATCGGTGCTGAGTTAGAGTTCCCTATGAAGACGTTGTCTGACGTTACCTTGCTAAAAATTTCTTAGTATATGCCTGGAGGGGAGGGGTCTGTTAGTTCTACTTTGCTTCCCTTAAGCAGTTTGAAAAATTACGTCTTGCTGTGAGTTTAAATTGGTTGGGCTTTGTTGGACTAGGTGGGGCATCTTTGTGAAATGTTTCTTCACGTTTGTTCAGAGTCTGTCTTCTTGGATGGTCTTGATGTTTTGGAGGTGGTTGGGAATGTATAGTTTTCAAGAAGCTATCGGCTTTTTGTTGTGTAAGTTTTAATTTCTCATTTTTTTGGGTGAGTTTTCTTTCTGATGCATTCTGCATAATGTAGTTTCTTTGCCTTTAGGAATGCTTCTTTGTTGGATCTCACTGGTACACGGCTTTGTCTTGACATTTGTAGCTTTTCCTACATGCCTATTCCAGTTTCCTGTTGGTTTTCTTGTGGATGCGTAGTTCTGGGTAAGGAAACGTAACAAAGTGAAAGATTTTATTAAACAATTGTTTTTCCCCAGCGAGCCCATTGGTACCTTAACAAATGGCTCCAGCTTTGTCATACATCCACTATTTAAGGGTCAACTGTGCTTAAAATGCATGATGCTGCTAATGTCCAAACTTCCTTTTGCCTGCATTAAATAAAATGTAATGTGCTTTCTTTATTCTCAGCTTAATCAGAAGAATATGACCCTAAGCAACCGGTGCCAGGTATTTGACCGGTTTCAGGATTCTATTTCTCAGCACGTGGTGAAGGTAGACTTCCTGAACCGAATACATAAGACTCATCCTCCCAATCGAAGACTCCTCCAGTCTGTCAAGAAAAAATCGTTAAAGGTGTGTAGGGAAGCTGCTCGGGTGGGAAACGGCATAGCACATTATACATCATTGCTCGGTGGGGGTGTACGGGGTGAGCCACTATGCAAACCTAGTCAAATATTAATTTGTCTACTTGTTAGCTTTTTTTATTTTAAGTGGCCCATAAATTAAGCTTTTATGTTAAGCCCCATTGTACATTCTGTACTTTCATGCTTCATTGTGGAGTGTTTCTGCAAGGAACATACAGAGCTAATGCCTACTAGTGCAAATATCCGTGTATTTTTGTGAATTAGTAATGTAGTGAGTGTACACATGTGGGACAGGTAGTTACTTTTCATGGGGTGATTTTCAGTGTATGGCAGTCTGAACACGTAGAAGAACTTCACTGGGATTGGGCACATGTTTGAGTGAATAGTTGTTCCCTGGTTATGTTTCAGATGGTTCAGAGGAGTTTTCTCACTTGGTCAACCTGTTGATGGGCAGCCTTTGCTTGATTAGGACCTAGAAAAGATGAGGGGACTCCAAAAGTCACTCTGTTTAAGGAAATCCATATTAAACAGAGGCAATCTGCTGCTTAGCTGCCCAACTGTTGATTAAATGCTGGGATTGATTAACACATAAAGCACTGTTATAGGCTATGATTCAATTGTAAATCTTTGTCGCTGGTTATCAGGACTGCCCCTAAACATTCTATTCCCTGTCCTCCAGGTACCAGATGCAATAAAAGCTCAGTATCGTTCTCCGCCTCAGCTACTTGCGCCTGCAGGAATCCGTGATGGAGAACTGGTCTGTAATGGATACCTCGATGAATCACAGAAGCACCTTTTTAACTCTGAGCACTTAACCAACCAATCAGAGCAACAAGAGGTAAATGTCTAATAACAGTGTGCCATCCAATGGTAAGTAGTATCTGATGTGTGGCCAAGTGGCGGCCATCCCATAAACTCGGGAGGATAGCTCAGCAGCAACGTGCTTGCCTTGGAAGCAAGACGACATGGAGCCACACAGGTTCGATGCCCGGGTCCGCGCTTAGAAACCTCTGGGTATTAAACGCGTTATAAATAATCTATCATATAGATTAGTTTAACTGTTTTTTGGGATGTTTGATATGATGTGGCATTTACAAGTATTCTAGGCACGACAAGACAAGGAGGGGGAAACTGGGAGGACAAAAAAAACGATCTTACTAGGCCTGGTGTCATTACTAGGCCTGGTGCAACTGCGAGGGGGAAGGGGAGAAGTGCCGCGGGAGAAGGTGGAGAGGTGCGGGTAATCAAAAAGTGCAGCCAGCGGGTGTCTCATTAGTGAAGAGAGAAGGGGCTGTAGGGTTACAGATACAGACCCCAAGTGCTGGGGGTGCCAAAGACAGTATGAGGTGCAACTGGACAGGCAGGGACCTGAGCCGAAGTTCAGAGGGTGGCCAGGTGCGTGGAGCAGACGGTTCATGAGCAGGGGAGAGGAAGAGAAAGCGGAAGTGAAGAGGAAGGTCTTGCGCTGCTTCCGGAACCAGAAGTGGTTCTGCTCAAGTTTGAGAGAGGCATGAAGGCTGTTCCGGAGGCAGGCCCCAGCCAAAGAGCCAAAGAAAGAGATCTGCTCCAACTCTCAGCTTGGAAAAGCGACTGACCCTTGGAGGTGGACGAGAGCTCGAGAAGGGAGCTGTTTTGTGAGATAGAGTTGGAGGTAGTGTGGACCCAGGCCCCAGAAAGCCTTGAGTACAATGCAGAACTTTATCCTTGATGCTACTGGGATCAATGAAGAGATTTCAGAGCTGGAGAGATACGATCCCTGGACTTGAGGCCAAGGACAAGTATTGTAGTCCTGTTCTGGATGAGTTGTAGAGTGTGGAGAGTAGAGGCAGGAAGATTTAGAAAGCGGATGTTGCAGTAGTTCAACCTTGAGAGGACCAGAGCACTGGAGACAGTGAGCGTCTGGGGGAAAGAAAGAATACCCCTAAGGCGGTGCACCTGATGGATTGAAGATGTGAGGAGACAGGGAGAGGGTGCAGTTGACCCCAATGTTCTTAGCCTCACAGATGGGAGCAGAAAGAGGGCCCAGAGTGGGCAGCCAGAGAGAGGAGAAAGGAGAAAAAGATTGTTGAAAAAGTGAGTTATTTCATTTTCGTTAACATAACTGGATACCTAGTTCTATATGGGTTTTGCAGGCCTCAAGTCTGTTCTAGACTGTGTGACGAGAAATAATCGGAATGTGCTGGAGGGGCCAATAACATTTTGAATCAAAGAAGAATATGGTACAGAAGAAGTTAACTTGGCTCCACGCCTCTAGTATCCTTGAAAGAAAGTGGCACACTAACTTTGACAGTAATGCCAAAATGGATTACTAGAAGCAACTCCACTATTACTAACAAGTTATTCAATACTTTAATCACAGGCTCTAAATATCTCTAAAGAGATTGCTCTAAATTCAGATGAATCAACTATCCACACTGTCCCTGCTTCACAAGAACTAGTGGATTCACTGCACATTTTCAAAATAAAATGTATATAATTTGAGACTTTGATCTTGCATACATATAATTTAAGGTACAGCACCAGTAGTGATGGCTCCTATAACAGCAGCCCTATTGCCGCTGTAGAAAATCTTCAGCCACTTAACTGTTGACCAGCTAATCTTAATTCTTTGCACTGTTAAAAGCTTTGAACCGCACAATGACCCTTGAATTGCCCTGTCTGTTCTACCCTACTACCGGGTAGAGATTCACCACCTTTTTAATCTTTTACTAGCAACAGGCACAGCCCCGAATGTTTGGTAAGAAGCTGTGGTCCATCCACTACTTAGAAATCCCACCTTGGACACCTATGATTTGAACAATTTGAGAACCCTCTCTTTGGTGCCTTTTTTATTTTTTGGCTAAACAGCTAGAACAAAGAGTGGTGGGCCAGGTTCAATCGTTGCTACTGAACTACCAAAATCTCAATCCATCTCAGGTTGCAGAAATGTTTTTATTCCATTTTTTTATTTTTAGCACAGGTTATCACTGCAACTATGCTTGACAAGCTGAAGGAACTTCTTGATAATGGAGGCTCCGGAGCAGTAGTTCTTCTGGACCTGTTTGCAGCGGTAGACCCTGTTGACCTTCATGGTGTACTAACATGCTTTGAACAGCAGTGTGTTGGGAACCAAGCCCTGAAAGGGATCCACTTGATCTAATCGCAGTGATTTTACCTCTGATAAAGCTTTCATGCTGTCTCGTGCAGAGATCCTCTCTCCCCTGTTTCTTTAACCTTTATCTGATCCCTCTGACCAATATTTCTCAGAATATTGGCGTATTCTTTCTAAACCATGCAGATGATACGCAGTTGTACATAAAAATGTCAGAACATGACCTCGAACCTCATTTGTGATAATCCACAATCTTAAAGCCAAAGTCTCATGTCGCATCATAGAACTTAATGTCATTAGATTTAGAATAGAGTAGATGTCCCATCAGTAAACGGTTTCCTGACAGAGAACCCTGTAGAACTGTCATGGCCAATAGCGGTACATGCACACAAAATATCAACTCAAAATGATAAAGTAATTGAATAGTTTATTTATATAGCGCACCTGTCCCTCAGGTAACTGGGCGCATTACGTAGGTTACATAGCAAAGTTACGTAATTGGTTACCATATAGTACAGATACATAGTGCAGGAGGCTCATAGGTTATATACAAGTGGGTGGATACATCATCCAGTACGCAGTAGTAGTAAAGTACATAGTGTAAGGTAAGCAGATAGGTTATGTACAGTTAAAAGGGGTTGTATGTGGATACAAGGTGAAACATATACATTTATAAGTACCGTAGAGTAGGTGGGAGATTAACCATCAGGTGAGTCTTTTGAGAGGAAGGAGGTTTGAGTCTCCAGAGTGGTGAGCCAATTTTTTAGACCTGAATTTGCGGAAATGATGGTTCTGCTCTTAGAGCTATAGGTAGGGAGTTCCATAATTTAGGTGCTAGGACAGGGGAGCTACTGCCGCCTGATTTTAGTAGATTAAATCTAGGGACTCTTGAGACAATGTAGTTGAGCAGCTCTGGTAGGTCAGTCTGGTTGTCATTTGGTAATAGGCAATTACCTGAGTATGTTGGTCATTAAATCAGCTTAGGCTCCCCCAAAATTGCTGCACAGAAGAAAATAATGAATCCCAACTAAACCTAACTATCTGAGGTGGATCAAAATGAACAGTTCTGTCTCTGCATCTACATAAACTTCAAACTATCTTCTTTTCGCAAGTCGGTGTCTGCACAGAAACCTGGGCGGACTGATTCCGATGTGCGGGGATGCCGCTCACAAAAATCCATGAGGCGTACCTGCATCCCCACCCTGGGGCAGCCGTCCGGAAACTGCTCGGTCACTTAAGTTCCAAAGGCTCAAAGAATCACCATCTTGAAAAAGTAATCACAAAAATGTTGTGAATTAAAAGTAAAGAACAGTCAGACAAATTATGGCTGATAATCTTTACAGGATATCGTTGTCCCTCCCCATCGTGTCAGTTATTAGATAATACAGCGTGATGACAATGGCAAAGTAAAACACCATTATAAAAAAAAAAACAGTTCAAGTCCAAATCCAGTTTCATACCTTTGGGGGTAAGTGAGGAGAGAGTGTCAATCCAAAATACTTTACGTTGTTTTAATAGACACAAGATTGCTACCTCCTCTTAGGCATCACCACTTTTTCCAGGACAACAAATTGAAGTTGGCCCTCGGTGGTGTTGATGTAAATGACTTGCAACTGGTGATTTAGGGTTGTTGGTCCCGATTTGAGATTTTTGTTCCATCCAGCAAATCTTAACCACGCTTGTTGTCAGACTGTTAGGCAAGGTTTGGAGCAGTACCCTTTGGATGCACTACAACAACAACTTGACCTCCTGGCAATAGGAACCCAACCGTTGGTATGTGTCTGTAATACACAGGTTGGTAGTGTGGCTGAGCAGCCATGCTTATCTCAAGAGGGGTCAATGTAAGCAGTAGGGGAGTTACACAGAGAGTCACCGTGACAAGTATGCAAATAAACACACTCAAGGTTTCTTGATTAAACAGTTATTAATTTAACAGTTTGAATAAGCCTTCTTCAGAAGGGGCAATATAATGTTAACAAACTCCACACTCCAAAATGCACACTCTTAGTTTCTCTAAATCAGCAAAACCCCATTTGGGATGGCGCACACACTTCCTACACCCTCAGGTGACTCAAATAACTAGGACACTGTGGGCATTAATATATCACTGGTTCATTTAGAGAAATACTGAAATGAGTGTTAGAGATTTCAGAATAACACAAATATTTTGAAGCAGGTAAGTACTTTTGAACCCCCCAATGCACAGTAAATTAACCCTTTCCTGGAGGGAAGGTAAGACGCACGCAGAGGAGAGAAGAGTCATTCAGGGAGCCGGGCCAGGCAATGTCAATTGGGCAAAAGTCTAGGCGAGCTGAAGCACTTCTAAGTCTTGCACAATGTTTTAGAAGTCTTTTTAGACAAAGTAGAATCAAAGTAGGGTCACAAGATGGGAGGCTTGTGAGAGGTAGAAGATGCAAGCAACTCTACGGAAGCAACCAAGACAAGTCTCAACTGAGATCAAGTAAGGTTTCAACAAGAGGCAAGTTCTCTCAGACTGTACAGTACCTTTGGTTAGTAGAAATGGTTCCAGCTGTCTTCTGTTCCTGTATGGCCCTGCAGATCCTTTTGTTCCTGTGCCTCAGTCGTGGGGACAAGAGGGAGGACTTCTGGAGACTCCTGCAACGCGACGGTTGGCGACAGAAAAGAACCAACTTATTTTCAGCTGCACTTTCCGGTTTCAGCTCCTCGCACCTCCGCAAATAGCACCATAGCTGTCTCACAGAAACCACTCTGGACTTTCCTTGCATCTGGGGTCCAGCATTCTTTTGAGTTAGTTCAGGCTTGGTCAGTCCTGCTTACTGGAAGTCCGGAGGATCTTCCAGCAGCTCGGGTCCGTCTTAACTGATGCACTCCGTTTGGTGTTCCTCTCCCTAGCACTTCGGTTCCAGCAGCAGTAGAAGTTCAGCTCTGAGAGGATGTCCAAACGAGTTCACTTTGGAGTTGATTGGTCTCACCAACTCAGAGAAGTCGTCCTTGCAGGGCTTCTCTAGTCGAGGTGAATTCGGAGCTTCAGCACAGCAGCAGGGCTTCACCAGGCAAACCAACGGTCCAGGAGTTGCAGCAGGCGTCTCTTCCAAGTTATTCTTCGGATTCCTTTGTCCAGTGGTCGACTCTGCCTTCCAAGCCAAAAAGCCTTGCCTTTTATGCAGTTTTCTCCCATTCATTCCAGCCTTGCCGGACAGCCAGCTGGCCAATCACCTTTGGGTGCATTCCTGTAACCAAGGGGATTAAGCACAGGGAGTTTTGAGCATCTCCCTCAATTCCTGCCGCTGCCAGACATACTGGAGCCAGAGGGGAGCTTCACTCGTGAATCCCGCCAAAAACAAAACGAACAAAGGGACCAAACCTGGTTTGGCGCGCAGAGTAAATCTCAAGAAGGACCTGTCCAGCAAGAAATGGCAAAAAAAAAAGACGAAACTGCCATTTTGACAAAATGGGCACCCATTGGTGCCTTACTGCAGCTGCGAACGCAGCCCACAGTAAAAACACGCAATGGTTTAAAAAGTAAACCACTGCCACCAGCCATTAATTGTAGAAAGGGTAACATCAAATGTTAAATGAGAAACTAGACAAAGGGGATACCAAGTAACCCCTCCAGCACCCTATTGTTAGTGTTTGATGGGTCTAGAAAGTTAGTTTTAAGTAAAGTGAATTTCGAGGGGATTGTGTCCTCCGACGTATGACAGTAATCACCACAGCTGTGCTGCTTCGGAACATTTTTCGGCTCCTGCTTCGATGACGTCGAGACGCTGTCCCTCAAGGGCCTCCGTCGAGCGCCGACGTCACCGGATGTTATATGTAGGACACACGACGCACATAGCCTCCGTTCCAATTTTTCCGCGAACGCGTTGGCTTCGGAATCTCGGCACCCCTCGGTCCTCTCCTGTTGAATCGGTTCTTCTAACTTGGTTATTATGAAAATGTCTGTCTTCTACCCCGCGGTCGGGCTTCAAGGGGCGTCGGGACTGCAGTTCCAAGATGTGCCTGACGGACCCGCACAACGTCTGCCTTTGGTGCCTCAGCGAGAGCCACGCTACCGATGACTACAATGAATGCCAGTCCTTGACGTCGAAGGCCTTGCGGGAGCGGAAGAAGTTGTCTGTAGGTAGGGTTTCCAAGCCCCGTAAGTCGAAATCCGCTGGGCTTTCGACCGACGATTTGAGAGGCGACGCTCCACGTGGGCTTAAGTCCATGGGGTCTTGTTCTCAGAGTGGGTCCCGCCATTCCTCTGCCTCTTCTAGGCACTCTCGGAAGCGCCGTCACCGGTCGCCTTCCTCGTCCGAGGACTCTGCCAGACGGCGGGTGGCTTGTCCCAACAAGCATTCATCACCGGCAGAATGGGACGCATTTCACAAGGAGATGATGGCGATTTTCGAAGCGCAGGGCACCGTTCCATCCGCACCTTTGAGAGAAGCCGGCAAGGAACGCGCTAGGGCCGCCGCTCGCACGCCTTTGGGCTTGGGCGGTCGGCGCGATCATCTGGAGCTCTTGAGGTCCCGATCGGATCGCCATAGCTGTGCCAGGTCCAGGTCATGGTCCTCAACGCTCTCGAGACGGTTGGAGCCTGTGTGGCCTTCTAAGAAGGCATCGGCGCCATGTCCGTCGAGGGATTCTCTCTAGGCTCTGGCTCCGAGGAGGCCGTCGAAGGGCACGCTCGGGGCTGCGGCCTCGAAGTCGTCCACGCAGATTCCATAGACGCCTTTTGAAGAGACTGTACCAGAGGTTCCCCGGAGGACCGTGGAACCTCTGAGGAAGGCCCTGAGTAAATCATTGAGGGCCTTCATCCAGGGATTTATTCCAGCCTTTGGATTACATCTCAGAGGTGGAAGAAAGGTTAGATGAGGAGGTGATTGTACCTCCTAAGGTTCCTGATGACCTGTTGTCTGGTCATAGCCAGATGGAAAACCTGCGTCAATCCTTGCATGATGCCAGTGGTCTGGACACCTTCCCCGCAGGTTGTTTGGCAGGCCTGAGCCTGGTACACACGCCGAGTCTTCGTACAGGCGTCTCATGTCGAGGGTGACTGAGTACTTGGGGTGGTATGCTCCACCTGTGGATTTTCTGCAGGATGACCTGGCAGATGTATTGGACCAGGGTCCGCCCACTGACCCGGTGCTTCCATTTCATAAGGCCTTACAGAGAAGGGTGGCGGCGGCTTGGACTGCTCCGGAGAGTCTCCTGGCAGTGAATAAGTCGCTACCGAAAAAATACCGTCCAGCCAGTGGCGACCCCTGCTACTTGTCTACGCACCCCACTCCGGAGAGTTTGGTGGTGCAGGCGGCTACTGCCCCAGCTATGCAGGCTGCATTCCCTACCATCCCTCCGGATAGGGACGACAAGCGCTTTGACGGTTGGGCGAAGAAAGTATTTTCTTCTGGTGGTATGGCTTTAAAGGCAGCCAACTCAGTTTGTGCCTTGGCGAGATTCACTCACACTCTGGGGAATTGTGTATCTTTGGCAGCTGAACATATTCCCGAAGGGGAGGAACGGGATTGTTTTCTTGCCCTCGTGCAGGATGGCAAGGATGCCATGTGTGAATCCGTTCAGTCGGGTCTGGACATGGCAGGCTGTGTCAGCCGGTCAATGGCGGCCAGCACCATGATGCGCAGGTTTGCATGGTTGCGGAAGTCGGGGTTTGCTCCTGATGTGCAGTCCCGGCTTCTCAACATGCCCTTTGATGGTGACCATCTTTTTGGCAGCAAGGCTTACGAGAGCCTTGAGAGGTTGCAGACCTCCAAAGCTGCAGCGAAGTTGTTGAGCGCTGCAGTAAGTCAACCTACGCCTTTTCGTCCTAGGGGACAGCAATGGATGGGAGGTTCCTTTCGATACTACTCTTCCTTTGGTAGATCGAGGGGAAGCTGCCAGTCAAAGGGGGCAACGTAGGAGTACCATAGGTGGAAAACAAGGTACTCGAGGTGCCAAAGCCGCTTGGGCAGTTGCCTCTTTGCCCTCAGGCACTGCCGCTTCCGCTCAGTCATGAAGCCATGTCCCATGGTTCGCCGGTTGGGGGAAGGCTGGCGCATCATCGTGTAGAAGGGCGTGCCATTACTTCAGATGTGTGGGTTCTGGAGATCATAGCCCACGGCTACTGTCTTCCTTTCCGGCAGAGGCCTCACGACAATCCACCGGGGAAGCTCTCTGAAGAATCCGGATCCGCTTCTTGCGCAGGAAATCAAATCCCTGCTGGAGAAAGGCGCCATAGAACTAGTGCCTGTAGCGGAGAGGAACAAGGGGTGGTATTCCCCATATTTTTTTATCCCGAAAAAAGACAGGGGAGTGGGGGTTGAGACCCATCATGGACCTACGTGTTTTGAACAAGTTCCTCAGGAAGGACAAGTTCAAGATGGTTACTCTCTTAAGTCCTCCGGGCCCTTCAACTTCAGGACTGGTTGGTGTCTCTCGAACTCAGGGACGCTTACTTTTGTGCCGATTCATCCCAAGCACAGGAAGTACCTGAGGTTCGCGTTTGGCGACTCGCATTTTCAGTTTCGGGTCCTGCTGTTCGGATTGACCTCCGCCCCGAGTGTCTTCACCAAGCTAATGGTGGTGGCAGCGTATCTCAGGAAAGGGGGGATTCACGTCTACCCCTACCTGGACGGTTGGTTGATCAGGGCACGCTCTCCTGAGCAAGCCCTGGATCATCTGTCGGTCAACTGCTACTCCCTTCACAAGCTGGGCTTCTCCCTCAACTTGAAGTCTGATTTGACACCTACCCAGTGGCTCCAGTACATCGGAGCGTTGCTCGACACATCCCTGGGGCAGTGTTCGCCTCCCCAGGTGAGGGCTCATCACATTCTGCAGATCGTGGACAAGTTTCAACATGCCCAGAATCTCCAGGCTTTCGAGTTTTTTATGTTGCTCGGCCTCATAGCATCCTGCATTCTACTGGTGCCAGAGGCCAGGCTGCAGATGAGATCTCTGCAGTGGGCTCTCAAGAGCCAATGGTCGCAGTCCTCCGGCAGGATGTCTGATCCCGTTCAGGTGCTGCCCTCGGTCGCCCAGGATCTTCTGTGGTGGGCCGTCAAAGGCAATCTGATGAAGGGGGCTCTGTTTTGGCTACCCAGGCCGGAGGTAACGATCGTGATGGACGCGTCCCTCATGGGATGGGGAGCTCAATCCAACGAGTTGACAGTCAGCGGTCGTTGGTCTCCCTCGGAGTCCAGACTCCATATCAATCTGTTGGAGCTGAGGGCTGTCAGGTTATCACTGAAGGCTTTTCTGCCATCTGTGCGGGGGAAGTGTGTCCTGATTATGACGGACAATACAGTGGCCATGCACTATCTCAACAAACAGGGGGGGCAGGGTCTCTCACATTGTGCTGAGCGGCGATGCAGCTCTGGTTCTGGGCCATCCAGCAGGAAATTTCGATCTCGGCAGTTCATCTGGCCGGAGACGAAAACGTGGCAGAGGACGCTCTGAGCAGGCAGAGCACAGTCTCTCACGAGTGGGAGCTGGCTCAGGAAGTTCTTTTGGAGATCTTCGCCCTTTGGGGGACCCCACAAGTGGATCTCTTCGCCACCAGTCTCAACCAGAAGTGCGAAAGATTCTGCACGTGGAAATTTCCTCTAAGAGGAGCCTTAGGGGGCGCGTTCATAGTTGAGTGGTCCTTCCCACTGTTGTATGCGTTTCCTCCAGTCCCCGTCATTCCGCAAGTGTTGCGGAGGTTACAGCGGTTCGGTTCCCGAATGATCCTCATTGCTCCGGCGTAGGCCAGAAGGGCGTGGTAGCCGGACCTTCTCGACATGTCCATCTGCCCTCCACGCCATCTTCCCTACCGAGACTATCTGCTCTCGCGGGAGGGGAGTCGGATTCTCCATCCAGCGGTCAAGTCTCTCAGCCTTCAAGTCTCTCAGCCTTCATGCTTGGCATGTGAAAGGCTGAGGTATAAGGATTGGGACCTCCCATAAGACGTGATGGAGGTGTTGCTTTCGGCCAAAAGGCCCGCAACAAAATCCCTGAACCGTTGCCGTTGGAGAAAGTTCTGCGACTGGTGCAGGGTACAGAATGTGGATCCTTTTCAGTGTTCAATTCCTGTGGTTCTGTCTTTTTTGCTTTCATTAGCCCACAAGGGCCTGCAAGTGGTTACCATTAAGGGTTACCTGGCGGCGCTGTCCATATTTAAGCGCTCGTCTGAGGAGTGTTCTTATTTTAAGATTCCTTTTGATTCCTCAGTTTCTGAAAGGGCTAACTAATGGGTTTCCTCCGTCACCTTTCCAGGTGCCCGGTTGGGATTTGAAGTTAGTTTTAAAGTTCCTGATGGGAGCTCCGTTTGAGCCCTTACATTCTTGTCCATTGAGGCTGTTGTCCTTTAAAACTGTATTTTTAGTTGCGGTTACTTCCGCTCGCAGAGTGAGTGAGTTGCAGGCACTATCCGCCAAGCAACCTTTGACGGTGTTCCATAAGGACATGGTTGTCCTTCGGGTTTGTCCTACTTTACTTCCGAAGGTTGTGTCGGAATTTCCTTTGAGCCAGAAGGTAGTTCTTCTGGCATTCTATCCTCTTGCGCATCATGGTAAGGAAGAGGAGAGGCTCCAAAGGTTGGAATTCTAGGAGAGCTTTAAGTTTCTACATCTCACGCATGTCCGGGTCAGAGTGGACGATCAGCTATTCGTAGGATACGCTGGAAGGCGTTTGGGTCAAGCTGTTTATAAGCAGACCTTTCCCGTTGGATCATCTTGACAATCTCTGAATGCTACCGTCTGGTGGGTAAGGACCCTCCGGTGGGCTTACGGGCTCATTCTACTAAGGGTGTGGCTGCCTCCACTGCTCTGCAGAGGGGTACTCCCATTCGTAATATTTGTGAAGCAGCCACATGGGCCTCTGTCCATACTTTTGTAAACCACTACTCCCTGGATTCTATCCATGGGCAAGATTTGGCCTTTGGCAAGGCGGTCCTCTATTCTGAAATTTGATTGGGCATTCTAAAATTCTAAATTCTTTTCCCACCTCTATACGTTGGTACTGCTTTGGGAGTCTGTCATAGATGTGGAATGTCGGAGGACACAATCCCCACATCTATGACAGTAATCACCACAGCTGTGCTGCTTTGGAAAAATGTTTTGCGTCGATTACGTCGATACGCTGTCCCTCGAGGGCCTCCGTTGAGCGCTTCCGTCACTGGATGTTATATGTAGGACACACGACACCTGTAGCCTCAGTTGTAGATTTTTCCCAGAACGTGTGGCACCAATCATTTGCCAGTATGACTACAGAAAGCCTTGCGGAAAAGTAAGCTGCAATCGCATAAATTCTGTAGAGGGGCACGCTGGGAGGGTGCAATGTGGAATACGTCGGAGGAACATCCCATAGAAAGAACGTTACCAGGTAAGAAATTAACTTGTTCTTCACTTTACTGGAAACAATTTATCCAAGAGAAGGTGGGAAATCTAAGAGGCTGCCCTGTGCCGCTGCACTGAAGGGGCTGTGTGTCACAATGCAAAGTTAACGCCTATGGAGTTTGTCAGACTCCAAAACCAAAAAGAAACACAGTAAAACACATAGAATTAAAAGTACAAAGTCCCAGAATTAAAAGTACAAAGTCCCAAAGTTTAGCAAAAGAGCTGGGGGGGTCTCAAAGGTGGGAGGAATTTAGCACTAAACTGAAATTCTCCCTAACACCTTGATATTTTCATGGAGTGGAGAGATGGGTGTCCACTTTGCCAGATGATTTTGAGGCAGGACCACATCTCCGGGCCAGGGAAGTACTAATTGTCCAGGCCATGCGGTCAGCGGCCTGAGGGGAAGGGGGTTTGGTGTCTGTGGTTTATTAAATCACCAGAAGCTAAAGAGAATGCACTTTGCATGAAATTCGTTTATATACCCTAAAGCACAAAATATCCCAGTTAATTTTGGGACGAGTTGATCTTATACCTTTAAATCTAAGACCCCATTGTATTTGGTTGGTGTATGTGAATAGAGAACTGTTGGTAGTGACTTCAGTTCTGCACCATGAAGCTTTATTCCTATATCGCTCCCATGGCTACTGGCTTGTGGGTGTTCCCTCTCCTTCCCCGACCATTTTCAGCCCATCCAGCATCTATTGTTCATTTGCAACATGTTAGATACTTACCTACAGAGGACTGGATAGTGTTACTTTCCCAGATATATGCTGTATTCTGTCCCAAATCAGCAATATTGTTCCAGATGATATTGGACCTTGTGATTTTGTGTCCTGGTGGTTCCTTACACCAGCCTTTGCAGAAGATCGACACAGCTACCATTGGCCACGTCCTGGAAATGGAACTCTCACCAATCCTTCATGAATTGCTTGACCACATGTGGTGTTGTCAGCCTTCCCCACCCATCAATGGTGGTTCCCATTTCATTCCACAGAACCTACCGATTCCCTAGAACCTACCTATTTATTTAGAGTAGAAGTCGTCCTTACTGGGGGGGAAGCTACCTCGGGTCATTCGCAGATTCATGTTTTATGTAACATTCAGACTTCTCTGGGATACCTATCTCTGGGTGATAACTTCCTTCTCTCTTGGAGGAAGGACCGTTTATTTAGCCCTCCACTTCCGATAAGTGTTTCACAAACGCAGGTGGTCTGATGACTGCAGAATACTGCTCATGCCTCTTTTTTGGCAGATGAGTTATGAGTTATTGGTTCTCAGACCTCTTGGATCTGTTGAGTCCCCTCTGCCTTGCCAGTTTTCCCTCACTGCCATCACCCCTCAGATTCTTTGCGTCCCCAGACACATGAGCAACTGATAAATCATCCACACTTCCCCTCAATTGCTCTCGTTAGCCCCTTAGAATGTAGCGTTTGGCCCTAGTAAGGCTTTCATTGGAGAACATGGCAGTCCTGTAGGTGGTCGTAAATCATCCTATCGGCTGTAGCAGAGATTTGGGTCTGCCACTGTTCACTGCACAAGAGCCTAAATCCTCCTCTGGTGCCCCTCATTGATGTCTCTTTGTATCCAGCCTAGCTTCAACAGGCCTTAAGGTGGTCGATTCCTGCTGCATGTATCCTTCGCAGAGACTGTCTTCTCATTGCACATGCCAGATGTTGAGGCACATTTATTGTCTTGCGAAACCTTTCATACTCTTACGTCCCCTCCGTACTGCAGGGGTGTCCTGTCTCTTGGAAGGAACTTTTTTCACCAGAAGAAAACATCTTCCCCTTTAAATTTAGAGGCATGCAAGGGTGCGGCACTGGGAGCATGCGCTGCCCTGACTCCGCCCACCAGCGCCACACCTCAGTCCCCTATTCCGCACGACGGGAACGGGTCGAATACAGCAGCGCTCCTGGGTTTGGCTTTGGCCATGTAATTCCACGCACATATACTTCTTTTCTTGGTCTTTTTTTGTCTTTTTATCAACCCAGCTGGTGAATTAATGCCTGGACGCCAAGTGCAGATGGAGGGGGATACACTCTTGCTATCGGCCCATCCTCAGCCACACTCTTCGGTGATCGCTGTGGCATCACTATACTCCAAGCCTCAGTCGTCCGCCGCCGCCTCCTCTGCGGCGCTGCTGGGCAAGGAGAAGATCTTGCAGGCGTACAGGAAGAAGCTGTATTCAAACGTGTCTTTGCACCTGCGTCAAGCCAACGTGGATGCCATGCTAGCAGCCATTAACCAGGCTATGGCAGGAAATTGCTGATTTCCTCCCAGAGCTTCCGGCGCAGAGCCAATCATGATTCAAGGTGGCCAAGATTGTGGCGCAGGATATCATGGAGTCCTCCGTGGCCCACATTGACACCTCTAGCCGTGCCATCTGTATTGCCACAGACATGAGAAGAACGGCGTGGCTCTGTGCCGCGAAATTCAACTCGGATGTCCAGGAACGCGTTCTAGATCTTCCATTCGAAGGGGGTGACCTCTTCCACTCCACAACGGACGAGGAGCTGGACAAGAAGAAAAACTGCTCTCAAACAGCCAAGGCTTTATCCATCCTTACAAAGACCACGCCCAAACAGGACACCCAGTCACAGCAACGCTCTGAGAAGGGGCGTACGTATGGAGGGCTCTGCGGCTTCCAAGAGCAGAGGTCCAGGCAGCCTGACCGTTCGCTGTCCCAGCATTGGCACACGCAACAAAAAAGGGGGGAGGTAACTGCTTTTTCCAGTCCCCCTCCGCCTCAGTGGGAAAGAAGGCATGACATGCCCCTTTGGGTCCATGTGTCTCCAGTGGGGGGGGCAGGCTTGCTCTTCATGCACATTTCTGGCGCCAGAATTCTGTGGACCCCTGGATCCTCTCTGTAGTCTGCACGGGGTACCGCCTCCCTATCCCAGTTTCTCCTCCCTCCTCCACTCGCGCAGGTTGAAACAGCAACTCTTTGGGCAGAGATCCGGTCGCTCGTCGAGAGCCAGCCAGTTGAAGTCCCAGCGAGCATTGGGCTTTTACTCCAGGATTTCGCCATTCAGAAAAAGAACCAGGTGGGCCAGAGAGTTGTGCTGGAACTGTCCACCCTCAACCTCGCTCCCTACCTCTAGAAAAATTCAAGATGCTTGCGCCAGCTTTGATAGCAAGACATTGTGCAAGGGAGACTGGATGTGCTCCCTGGATCTGAAGGACGTGTACCTACACGTCCCGAGCTGGCAGCCTCCTCGTTCCTTTCTACGATTCAGGATCATGGGCTACCATTTCGAAGACAAGGTGCTTCCTTTCGGCCTCAACTCGGCCCCCAGGGTCTTTACCAGGCTGGTGAACTCTGTGACGGCTCTCCTCAGGGCCACCACATCTACCCATACCTTGACGACTGGTTCGTCAGGGCTACATCTCTGGAGATAGTGCACCATACTACCCATGCACTTATGAACACACTGCACGAGCTGGGTTTTTCTCTCAACCGCAAGAAGTCGCAACTGCAGCCCACGCAGAGACTGACCTTGGGCCTCCTTTGGGATATGTGCTCCGAGAAGGTTTTTCCCTCGGAGGACAAGATCACGGCAGTCAAGAGGGCCACAGTGCACTTCCTAAGCAGAGAAGAGACCTCGGCTTGGTGGTACCAACACCTACTGGGTCTTATGGCAGTAGTCCTCTTGGCCGTCCCCCATACGAGACTCAGGATGAGGAGGATACAGCTGCACTTTGCAGCATCTTGGAACCAGGAACGGGGCCATCAGTCAGATGATCAACGTTCCTCCGTCACTTCACCCAGACCTTACATGTTGGTCCAGGGACTGCAACCTGTGGATGGGCAAGCCTTTCCGGCAACCTACACCACAGGTCACCATCACCACGGACTCCTCTCTTTCGAGGGGTAGAAGGCCACTCTGGACAACCACTGCATCCATGGCACCTGGACCCGGCAGTAGCAGGAGTACCACATCAATTAGCTGGTATTGAAGGCCATCTGGCTGCCGCTCAGGGCCTTCCTTCTGGTGGTCGAGGACAAGGTTGTCCTCATTCAGACAGACAACTCGACCAGCATGTTCTATGTCAACAAGCGGGGAGGTACCAGAGCACCCCCCCCCACCCCCCTCTGTGCAGGTCTCGCAGTCAGCATGTGGGAGTGGGCCCTGGAGAGCAACATCTACCTCACGGCGGTCCACCTGCCGGGGGAATCCAATCTGGAGGCAGACGGGCTCAGCAGACTGGGAGTGGACAACTACGAGTGGCAGTTGAACGACCTAGTGCTGCAGGAGATCTTTCGCAAATGGGGTCACCCTCAGGTGGACCTCTTCACCTCCCAGGGCAACAGGAAGTGCCAACTGCTCGCCTCCTGGCAGGGCCAGTGACCGGGCTCCCTGGGCGATGCCTTTCAGATCAGTTGGGACGGCATGACAGCATACGCCTTTCCGCACACTCCCCTGATTCAGTGTGATATGCAAGATCAAGGAGTCTCGCCTCCTCAGCATTATCCTAGTAGCTCCATGGTGGCCAGCCAGGACATGGTTTTCGGAGCTCTTCAGCCTCTGAGAGGCCTCCCATTCGCCGGCCGACGGGCCCAGCACTTATGCTGGCGCAGCAAGGGGACAGGGTCATCCGCCCTGCACCAGAGAAATTAGCCCTCAGTGTGGTTCCTGAACAGGTCACGCTAGGACATCTCAGCCTCTCTCAGGCCAATCTAGAGATCACACAGGGCGCCAGGCGCAAATCTACCAGGGCCAGTATAAAAGCAAGTGGACCAGGTTCTTTTACTGGGTAGACTCAAAGGGCTTTGACCCTCTGACATGTTCCCTGGACGACGTGCTCTTTTTCGGCGCATCTCGCGCATTCAGGTGTGCAGGTGAACACTTGCCGCACTTACCTGGCAGCCGTTGAGGCATACAGAAACTCAGGAGGAGGAGAGTTTCATCTTCCAACCCGCTTGTCAAGAGACATTTGATGGGTCTTGCCAGGCTCTACCCATCAGAGGCCGCACCCTGTGTGGGACCTCAACATAGTCATGAGCGTCCTGTCGCACAAACCATTAGAACCAATGGCGTCTGCGGACATCAGGCTGGTCACCATCAATACGGCCTTGTTGGTCGGCCTCTGCTCGCAGGATCAGCTAAATCCGGGCGCTGGCTACCTCGGAGCCATACACTGTTTTACAGGGACAAGGTGGTCCTCCAGAAACACCCAGCTTTCCTGCCTAAGGTGCCGTCTGCATTATACCTAAACGAGGAAATTGTGCTGCCTACGTTCTTCTCCGCTCCTAACGACGAGGCACAGAGTCCCGTACTGCCTTGATGTCGGGGGTGCACTGAAATTCTACTTGGACTGGACGAAGGGCTTCCGCGGGTTGGTTGCTCTTTTTATCACCTTTTGGAAGTTCAAGACCCGGGGTATCGGGCATCCAAGGGCTCCGTAGCCCGTTGGATGGTCGCGGCCATCAAAGAAGCCTACGAGGGACAGCATAAGCCACTTCCGGCCAACATGCATGCATGCATGCATGCATGCATGCATGCATGCATACGCGGTGACAGCCAAGGCAACTGCCATCGCCTTCCAGCAGCATGTCCCCTGGCAGGTCATAAACAGGGCGGCCAACTGGGTCACCCCTTCTGCTTTCTGCAAGCATTACTGTTTGGATGCCGGATCTAGATCAGATGCGGCTTTTGGACAGGTGATTCTTAGAAACCTGTTTGCTCCTCTCCTCCCTGGGGCTACATTCAGTTGTAATCGCCCATGCAGTATGGAGGAAAGGGGACGGAAGAGTAATTATAAGTTACTCACCGTAGTGACTAACTTACTCCTTAGTCTAGTCCCCTTTCCTCCATACGTCCCACCATCCTCCCCCCTAATAATAAAACTGGTGTCATTAGGCAATATTAATCTATTGTCAACATGTCTATGGGGAGTGAGGTGTGGCACCGGTAGGCGGAGTCAGGGCAGTGCATGCTCCCAGGGCCACACCCCTGTGTGACTCTAAATTTAAAGGGGAAGGTGGTTTTATTCTGATGAAAAAGGGTCCGTCTCCCGTCCCTTGGAAGGGACGCCCATGCAGTATGGAGGAAGAGGTAATAAGAGTAAGTTAGTCACTACAGTGAGTAACTTCTAACTTGATGGTGCGGAAAAGAGGGAATTCGGGGGTCGGCCCTCTTCACCCAGTGGGATTTCTACTTTCTTCCCACCCTTAAGCACAATCCCTTTGTGCCTATGGCATCATTCATTTTGTCTTTTGTTAAAGTGACTTTCACCATAATTATGGTCCCAACACGCTTTTGGTTGAAAACCCTCAGAGACCGGAGACCAAAAACGTGGGAGAATTTGATAGGTGCTATTATGCGTGTGTGCATTTAAGCCATTAAAGTTGTGAGGGTGGCGAAGACCGTGGTTGTCACCCATGTCTAAATGGATTGTGTATGGGCACTGCAGAGGTATACCATGGTCAAAGGGGGGGTTGCGTTTAAGGAGATGGTTATGCGGGAAGCTACAGTTTGAATTTTTGTTGTTAGCTTTATTCTTATGGCAGACGTGATGTGCAATAGTGTTGATGTGAGTGCAGGGTGTGTGGAAGTAAGCCTGTGCCTTCCGCTAAATTGCAAAGGGGGGCTGTGTGCGAGAGGAGAAATTGGTTAGCTATACAAGCATCTACTTCCTGGGTTACATCTATGTAGATGGAGCAGTGCTACGTTTCACAGGCAACCTAATTGCTAGATGAATGCCTAATACCTTACCCAATTAGGCTTAATGCGAGATATGGCTGACTAACACTAATCGACTAACAGAAACAAGGCTGTTGTGCACAGACATCGGTCTGGTAACATGGAACACAGTTTCTCATGACTCTCACTTCAGCCAGACAAATTGGGGATCTTCAGGCTCTCAGCTGCAAGGAACCTTTCATTTACTTGTGCAAGGACAAAGTAGCCCAACGTATTCCACCTATATTCCTCCTTCACTTAAATAAGGCAATATATTTGCCTGGTTTTTTTCTGCCTCCTTCAGGTGAACCAGAAGGGACCCTTCATAATAATCTAGCAAGAGCTCTAAATGTTTGGCTGAAGCAAAACTACAACTTCTAAAACGCTTCTTCAGCTATGGGGTTTACTTGCCTGGTTCCAAAGCGGCCAAGGCCACCATAGTCAGAAATGTGTTTTTGAGCATTCTGCAATGTAACAAGTGTCAACACGGTCTACATCTGAAAGGCTTGCATGCAGATCTGGTATGTGCCCTGTGTTAGTTGCGTTTCAGAAGCACATACTTCTGAGAAGCATCTGCAAGACTAAGTACTTCACTCACATTTTCTACCTGCACTGTTCGTGTGAAGCTCCAGAGTTAAAATTGCCATCCAGTTTTTGGTTCCTTCTCATGGTTGATCAGTAGTCCCCTGCAACTATTAGGGCGTGGGGGGGGGACAAAGTTAGCCACCATAGGGACTACTTTACTTCTAATCCATAATCCCCTTTCCTTCATACTGTCTGCCTCTAAGGCCTGCAGAAGTGTCCCTTGTAGGACTATGCCTGCTTCAAAAGGGACAGGAAGCAGGCAGCCAAAGAGTGAGAGGGCCTGGCTCCAGTACTAGCCCCATTGTTATGACGTCGCTCAAGTATGGTGCAAACGGCACTAAAAACTAGGAGTACGGTAGTCAATACGGTGTGTAACTTTAACTTCCTCTTGTGTCCTGTCACCTTTCCTCCATATTTTGGGGCGTTACGTTACTGCAGGCAAAGCAGTGGAGGTAAAGAACTATTATGATTTAATTTTGCTGTTGAACCACCTCCTTCCGAGCCATGGCTCATGTGAGGGTGGGGGCTAGGAGGAGCAGTGCAGGGGAAGTTTAGAGGGGATGTGGTTGATGTCCTTCAGCTGGGAAGTGGGTCACCTCTCATTAGAGGAGTTAAGCATAAGACTGCATAGGGCCATTCAGTGGTGTATGGAGGCCATGCAGTCTGACGCTTGGAAGAGAAGAGGCTTGTGACACATCAGCAAAGTGGAAATGCAAGTGACCAAAGGATGAGATGAGTTTGCCAAAAGAGGTTGTGTAGTGACTAGGAGGGGTAAACCAACAATTGGTCCTTGAGGGATCGATATTGGTAAAAGGGTTGCAGAAGAAGTAGCAACACCCCAGGAGATTTAGAAGGTGTGTGGCAATTTATTTAGGCATTCTGGAAAAGTACAATGTCCTCGGGTGTAGGGGCAGAATGAGTGAGTCAGGATGACAGATGAGTGGTCAACCGTATTGATGGCTCGAAGACTACAAACAGTGAGGAGCATGGCGTTGTGTATGTGATTAGCATAGTGAGCATGTTGGAGGCCTGGCTGTTGTGGAAGTCAAGCTTGAAGGGATTGTATAGTTTCCCGGTAGCTGGGGATTTGCTTGAACACCACACACTGTAGGATTTTAGAGTAGTGGGTTAGAAGGGAAACTGTTCATGTAGTTAGCAGGGTTGTTGTTGTCCACTAAGTTTTGCTGAGAGCAGTGGAAGTGTGACCACTTAAAAGCAGGTTCAAAAGCTCCCAGAGGGCAGGCAGAGAGGTTGAAGACGAGTGGCAGAGGCACATAAGTGGGTAGGGTTCCAGTTCTTGAACTGTATGGGGTACAAAAGAGTATTCATTAGCACAAGTGTGGTGTGTACAATGGAGGATGGGTGTCGGTTCAACTGCAGTGGTTGGTTAAAAAGTAAGAACATAGGAGTTGAGTGCAGCCTAATAGAGCAGGGGGAAGAGATTTGAGTTGGAAAAAAAGCTCAAGCGGCGTCTTCATCAGGAAGGGATGGAGACTGGTTAAGTGTAGGGCGGGCATGAACTGGAGGGTTCCCGGCTGGCTTGTGTGGTTAAGAGTGGGAAGATGATATGAGGGTCCTGTAACAGGAGGACTTATCATTGGCAACAGGGGACTACTTTTTCGAGTCGTTCAAAACACCCTGAAAAAGTACATATGCTTCCCCTTTAAACATGACATATTTGAGATATTATTAGTTACTAAGCACAACCCTGATATTACAAACATGAAGTAGGTTTAAGGTTGTATTTAACGGATTTTCTGTGTAAACCATGAAAGCAGTCCAACCTGTTTAATTTTTTGAATAACGTTTGTCTCTTTTACATTCAGTGGCTCCGTAGTGTTGTGGCTCTCCAGTGCAGCATCCTCAAACACTTGTCCAAGCAAATGCCTTATCACTGGCACTCGGATTTGACTGAAATGCCTGATATCAAGCCTGAAATCACACCAGACTGCGCCATCAATAACTTGCACCAGGCATCTCACAAGAAGAATCTCACCTGCTCTTATGTGTCAGCGCTACCAGGACAGAATTCTACGCAAGCGCAGCAGATTCCGGCGCAAGATGATCGCTGTTTTTTGGACAAGCAAAGGCGACCTCTGTGCGGGACTGCCAACGGACCCACAGCTTCTGAGGTGAAAGTGAACGGACCTCATTCATATAGGGTTTCCCCAGAGCCCTTGGCACCATTGACAGACCCACAGAGGCTCTCGGGACCAAGTACTCCAATATCTGTTCTCTCCCACCGACAGACTTGGTCCAGGCCCACCACGCCACCGGCAGCGAGTGGACTTCCCAACCACATCCAGCCAACTGTAATAAAGACAGAGGGTGTGTGTGGATCTTCTTGTGCCCAAAGGCATTCTTTGCCAGTAACGAACCTGCCCCAACCTCCTTCCCCAGGCTTTGAGGCCACCAGCACTTTGCAACGGAAAACTGTCCAGACTCCGTTAGGACCTCCTTTGTCTGTACTTGATTCGCGATCCCATGGATCCCCATTGTCTGGCACGAGGGCACTTACTCCCCCACAAGCGTCTGCTGAAGGGCACCTGCACACGGCAACTTCTGCACAAAGACTTTGTATCCCCACACCACCAACAGGTGAGCCACATTTTCATTTTGGAGGGATTGGGGGAGAAACTAATCTTAATGTTAACTTTATTTCATTATTAAAAGCAAATGCCTTACAAGACCTTAGAAACAGTGCCAGCAATATATGTGGCAAGGCGAAGCGGTGGAACAATATGGCAGACACATTCTACTGTCAGCATGAAAATAGGTGTGCAACCCACTAACGCATCTTTCAGTAAGTGTAGGCGATTGCTCAACGAAACGTAAAGGCATCATTACTTATTGACCTATAACATTAAATACTCATATAAGCATGCTCTGAGCACAGACAGTTAGCAGGCTCAACCGTAATCCTATGTATGTAAACAAACATCAAACAGACTTTACACACTCACAGAAGACAGGTTGCAGGGGGACTGTTGCATTAAATCGTAGGTGTTAATGAATAAAGCTCATTGAGGGAGGTGAGAAAAATCTGACATTTTTAAAATCGAGTGCACAATTTGGCACCTTTTTGATTTCCTCCCACCAACAACCAATCTCCTAAAATGGCCAAATCCCAAGTCCAAGCCAGGGGCACCCCAAATCATCTGTGAAGTGTTCTCAAACTTGTTAGCCAAAACATTGGTGCGGTTGAACAATGCTACAGAGACCCTTTATCTGCATTGTCTTGTATCTTATACCCGTAAGATTGCTCAGCGGGTTGATCGCTCACTGGTGTAATCTGTGATCTGCAGGTCAAAGGTTCGAATCCCGGCAAGGCCAACTCAGCCTTTCATCCTTCCGAGGTCGATAAATAAGTACCAACTCCGGGTGTGTGATATTGTATGCATTATGTTCACTGTAAAGCGCATACGTGTAAGTAACACATTATCATTCTTGCCCTAATGCAGCTAAGGCAATTAATCCTGCATTTTGTAAGTGTATTGGTGGGCCAGCTGACCATATAGCAGGTAAACAAAATGTGGGCAATGGAAGCCTACACCTTGTGTTAAAATGTATTCCTAGTGTGTTGCATGCTGCCTGAATGACTGCACCAAAGGTTAACACAGTTATGGGAAGAAAAGGTATTTCCGAAACACAAGTACAGAATGTTTGAGTTTGTGAGAAAGCCTGGTTTTCAGGCTTGTCTGGTTTTGAAATGGTCAATGGAAGTGGATTTGGTTGAGGGGGAATTATAGTGATCAGCCTTCTTGGTCACACTGGTTTGTCTTTCAAATTTCTTAGCCAAGTGCCTAATACATTTGAGAATATATGAACAAACCCCACTCTGCAATGGAAAAAACATTCCCTTTTTGCAAATGCTGTCCAGAACATATCCTTTTCCATCACACACACACCTATCTTCCTCTGAATTTTCCAGTTGACCTCACCATGGATCAATTGCTCCTTGACTACCTACTCCACGAGGCAATAACCATACACAAGATCAGTTGCAACACACTAGACCATTTCTCCCCATCCATCCTAAGTTTTGATCCCTTTTGTACTTGTAAACCCACCATACCATGCTTTTTCATTAATCAAGAACTAGGCCTAACAGCTGGCCTAAACTCAAGGAATTGCTTGCCTATTACTTCGACCCCAATCCCTGTACCTCTCCTCCCAAAACAGCTTGCCTCAGAGGTCATCATGACCATTATCTACTAAAGATTTTGAGGGTATGGCATTTTTGTTTTTGTAGGACTTTGTAAAACCTGGAGGAGAAATATGTATGTTGAAGGTCATACCCACCAAAAGTCAAATAAATGGGCAAGTTGTGCCATTAAAGGCATGGTGCTGCATCCACTGTGTCCTTCGGCAGAGCACAATCAAACCTATGCTCTGCAATTCAATCATTAATGGAAATTGTGACCAAATCTAAACGTTCTCTTCTTGGTACACAAAGATTCTATGGAAAAACATGCAAGCCATGCAAAGAAGCTTCCTAAGTGCCTGCAACAAAGCCCCTGCTCCTTTTCTCCACAAATCCTGTCTTTGAAATCCTCGGCTCTCTTCCCTGAAAACAAGCCACATTTGATATCCAATTCAAAGAAAACTATATCCTACAAATCTAAGTAAATGCAACCATAGCCATGCATGGATTACTGCAACCTGCTACAGTCCTATCAATCTAGCTTCAAACACCACCACATTGCAAACTGACAATCTATCACCAGGTTTTTCTGTCCATCCTCATTTTAAGCATTGGTTAAAGTAGCCATGCTGTACTGTTTCACAGCATTCTTAGTGAACTGTGAACAGCTTGTCCAAATGGGTTCTGTTTGATCCTCTCTCTTGCGAGTACTCGGCAGAATCTCATTGGCTTCATTCTGCCCCATGATATTTATATTGACTCCTCAGAGGCCCGTCTATGCAACCAACAAATCGGGACACACCAATGCACAGTTAAACAGGACTACATAAAAGTAATAATTTCCAACATTGTCTACAAACTTGGATCGTGTGCATTCTTCATGCTTTATAGCAAATGACTGCACTGAACCCAACAAAAATAGATTGTTCGAGGGGATTGGGTCCTCCGACGTATTCCATATCTATGACAGGTAATCACCACAGCTGTGCTGCTTCGGAAACTTTTTCTGCGTCCTGCGTCGATGCGCCGTCGTCGAGGACCTCCTCCGACGTCATCCGATGTGATAAGTAGGACGCACGACGCCCGTAGCCTCAGTTCCGTTTTTTCCGCGAACGTGTTGCTTTGTGAATCTCGGTTACGCCTCGACTCTTTGGGGTTCTGTTCTTCTCGGTTCTTCGAACCTGTTTGTTTTTGTGAGAAAATCCTTCGTGTGAAGATGTCTTCTACTTCGTCTTCGACCCCGCGTCCGGGCTTCAAGAAGTGCGGGGAGTGTGGGTCCAAGATGTCGGTGACGGACTCGCACGACGCCTGCCTCTGGTGCCTCGAGGAGGCCCACGACACGGATGACTATCGACTGCCAGTCGCTCACGTCCAAAGCCCTACGTGAACGTAAGAAGAAGTTGTCGGTAGGTCGGGTGTCCAAGCCCCGGAAGTCGAAGTCTGCGGGGCTTTCGACGGATGATTCGAGAGGTGACTCTCCGCGTCATCTTCGTAAGTCTCGTGGGTCTCCTTATAGGAGTCTGTCTCACCACTCCTCGGCCTCTTCGAGGCATTCTCGGAAGCGCCGACAGCAGTAGTCTTCCAGGTCCTCTTCTGAGGACTCTGCCCGGCACGTCGCTTACCCCACCAGCCGTGCGACGCCGGAGGAATGGGCTTCCTTCGGGAAGAAAATGCTGGCGAGTCTCGAGTCGCAGGGTACTAAGCCGTCCGCGCCCCCGAGTGGGGTCGGCCATGAGAGGTCGAGAGACACCGCTCGCAAGAGTGGTCGGCACGAGTCACGGGAGAGGTCCCGTTCGGACAAGGGGACTTGTTCTCGACATACCCGTTCCAGGTCCCGGTCCTCGACGCGTTCGAGACCGTGTGCACCTGTGATGTCTTCGAGGAAGACATCGACGTCTGAGGCGTCGACAGGCTTTCTCGAGGCTCCGAGGAAGTCGTCGAAGCCGTCGACGCTCAGGTCGTCGAAGGACACGCTCGGAGCTCCGGCTTCGAGGACTGTGTCGACGCTGTCGATGCTGGCGGCGCTGCATCTGACGTCGACGCCGACTCACTCGATGCCTTTCGAGGCCGGGGTGTCGGAGGTACCCCGTGGCACGGGGGAACCCGCTAGGAAGGCTCTGGTTAAGAGCAAGCACTCTCAGGGATCCTTCTTTTCGCCACCTGGAATATATTTCAGAGGTGGATGAGGATTCTGATGGCCTGGTTCCTAGTCAGGTTCCAGATGAAATGGTCTCGGGCCATAGTCAGTTTGACGATTTGAGGCAGTCACTGCATGATGCCAGTGGACTGAACACCTCTCCGGAGGTGGAGTTTTGTAGGCCTGAGCCTGGCTCTCATGCCGATTCCTCGTACCGGCGCCTTATGGCTAGGGTTTCCGAGTACTTTGGATGGTCTGCTCCCCCAGGGGAGTTTGTGCAGGATGATCTTATGGACATCCTTGATGTTGGTCCCCCAACTGACCCGGTACTGCCGTTTCATATGGCTCTACAGAGAAGGGTGGCGGCGGCTTGGACTGCTCCGGAGAGTCTCCCGGCGGTGGGCAGGTCCTTGTCGCGAAAATACCGTCCAGCCAGTAGCGACCTCTGCTACTTGACCAGGCACCCCACTCCGGAGAGTTTGGTGGTGCAGGCGGCCACGGCCCGGCAAAGCAGGCATCGTACCCTACCATCCCACCTGATAGGGAAGACAAACGTTTTGATGGCTGGGCGAAGAAAGTGTTTTCTTCTGGGTGTATGGCGCTTCAGGCAGCCAACTCCATTTGTGCCTTGTCTCGTTTCACACACACACTGTGGAACTGTGTTGCGTTAGCGGCTGAACATATTCCCGAAGGGGACGAACGGGATGGTTTCCTTGCTATGGTCCAGGATGGTAAGGATGCCATGTTTGAGTCCGTTCAGTCGGGTTTGGACATGGCTGAATGCGTCAGCAGGTCCATGGCGGCGAGCACCGTGATACGCAGGTTTGCGTGGTTGCGGAAGTCGGGGTTTGCTCCTGATGTGCAGTCCCGGCTCCTAAACATGCCCTTTGACGGTGAACACCTTTTTGGCAGCAAGGCTGACGAGAGCCTTGAGAGGTTGCAGACCTCCAAAGCTGCAGCGAAGTCGTTGGGCGCTGCAGTTCGCCAACCTCCGCCTTTTCGTCCTAGGGGACAGCAATGGAGGAGTGGTTCCTTTCGCTATTACTCGTCCTTCAGTAAAGCGAGAGGAGCTGGCAGTCAAAGAGGCCAACGCAGGGGTACCAGAGGTGGACGACAGGGTACCCGTGGTGCCAAGGCCACTTGGGCAGTTGCCTCTTTGCCCTCAGGTAACGCCGCAGCCGCTACCTCTGTCATGAGGCCGTGTCCCATGGTTCGCCGGTTGGGGGAAGGCTGGCGCAGCATCTTGTAGAGTGGCGTGCCATTACTTCAGATGTGTGGGTTCTGGAGATCATAACCCACGGCTACTGTCTTCCCTTTCGGCAGAGGCCTCACGACAATCCACCGGGGAACCTCTTTGCAGAGTCCGGATCCACTCCTTGCGCAGGAAATTCAAGCCCTGCTGGAGAAAGGCGCTATAGAACTGGTGCCTGTAGCAGAGAGGAAGAAGGGATGGTATTCCCCTTATTTTTTGATTTCGAAGAAAGACAGGGGATTGAGACCCATCATGGACTTGCGCGGTTTGAACAAACTCCTCAGAAAGGACAAGTTCAAGATGGTTACTCTCTCTCAAGTCCTCCAGGCCCTTCAGCTTCAGGACTGGTGTTACGCTCACCTGGTTCCCACGAGGGCGTCGACCGGAACTGGGCCGCTGTTATTTCCACCAGCGTGACGTGTAGCGCCGAGATGACTGACTGGACTGGCCCGCTCAGCCTAGTTTGTCTGGCTCGCAAGAATATTCTTCTGCAAAGGAGAAGAGGAATTAACCACCCGTGGAATTGAGTGTCAACCCACCTTCCCCACTCCCGTTGTCTTCCCACTGATCACTCTTGATGTCCCCTCCTTAGTCTCACCTGATGGTTTGGAAGGATGAGCTCTCCATCCTGCGTCGACCGCAGGGGCGCGTTGATGACCAGTTACTTCACTGGCGTAGAGGAATTGGTGAGTTCCAGTATTGACTCTAAAGTCCAATTGTTCATAAGAGTTCAAATGTCTGCTCTTCACTCTGCCCGATTCCTTGCAAGTTGCCGATTAATCCACTCGAAGATTTCCAAATGGCACTCGGTAAGATTCAGGTAAGTCTATTGTGTTTTTCCCCTTAGGGGCCGGGGTACGGCGATAAAGCAGAGTTGACTGTGCCGACCCGAGATGAGGTGAGACCCCCGTGGTAAATCAGGTAAGTTTTGTGGGGGCTAACTGGTATTGTCCTTGCTTTCTCACCTTACTCACCTTGCTGTCTTTGCCTCCTTAGGTGTCGGAGGGCGGCAACGAGATGGAGAGCGTGATGGAATGCTGAAGTACCGCCAAGCAGGTGAGTTCAGCGCGGCGCCGTAGGAATGCGAAGCGATGCTTCAAAGACTTCTGTCTTTCAGTTCCGTGGCGAAATGGATCAGGATTCAGGTAAGGATTAAAGTTAAAACTCCTGTTCTAACCTTTATCCTTTTTGTCTTCTTGTTTCAGGAGTCCCAGGACTGAAGCGTGCGTGGCTTGAAGACTGGAGCTGCAGAAAACACGGTGAGCGTTACGCTGCAGCAAGCAGAATAACGCGAAGCACGTGTGGCTGTCCGGGCGTGGTTTAAATAGCCTTGGAAGAAGATCCAGGTAAGTATTCTTCCACAGCCCCACCCAAGTAACAAAATGGTCCCTTCAGTAAAATAGTCCCTCCTAAGCCTCATTTGGCTTGAGTCTTCAAGCAGCATGGTCTGCCTCAGGTGAGTATGCAGCATGGTCTGCTTCAGGTAAGTTATCAATAATGAGCCTGGCGCCATAGGCGCCAGGACTGTACCCAAACAGCCCCTAACTGGGGCTTTTGGGCATGCTCCAAGTGGCATGATGCCTGCTTCCGGGGCTGCTGGGCCTGGTCTGGTCTTCCGGGGGCAGGCAGGCATGACAACTGGTTGGTGTCTCTCGACCTCAAGGATGCTTGCTTCCATGTGCCGATCCATCCCAAGCACAAGAAGTACCTGAGGTTCGCGGTTGGCGACTCGCACTTTCAGTTTCGGGTCCTGCCGTTCAGCTTGAACTCCGCCCCAAGGGTTTTCACCAAGCTCATGGTGGTGGTGGCAGCGCATCTCAGGCAAGGGGGATTCACGTCTACCCCTACCTGGACGATTGGTTGATCAGGGGGAGCTCTCCCGAGCAAGTCCTGGATCATCTGTCCGTCACCTGCCACTCCCTTCACAGGCTGGGCTTCTCCCTCAATTTAAAGAAGTCCCATTTGACGCCAACACAGCGGCTCCAGTACATCGGAGCAGTGCTCAACACTTCCCTCGGGCAGTGTTTTCCTCCCCAGGTGAGGGCTCTTCACATTCCGCAGATGGTGCACAAGTTTCAGCATGCCCAGACACTCCCAGCGTTCGAGTTCTTGAGGTTGCTCGGCCTCATGGCATCCTGCATTCTTCTGGTGCCAGAGGCTCGCCTGCGGATGAGATCTTTGCAGTGGGCACTCAAGATGCAATGGTCGCAGTCCTTCGGCAGGATGTCGGACCCGGTTCAGGTGCCGCCCTTGGTCGCCCGGGACCTTCTGTGGTGGGCTGTCGAAGGCAACTTGATGAAGGGGGCTCCATTTTGGCTTCCCTTGCCAGAGGTGACGATCGTGACGGATGCATCCCTCACGGGATGGGGAGCTCATGCCTACGAGCTGACAGTCAGCGGTCATTGGTCTCCGTCAGTCCAGACTACATATCAATCTGTTGGAGCTGAGGGCCGTCAGGCTAGCCCTGAAGGCTTTTCTGCAGACTGTGCGAGGAAAGAATGTCCTGACCCTGACGGACAACACAGTGCCCATGCACTACCTCAACAAAAAGGGGGGGGGCAGGGTCACTTCCTCTGTGCAGGGAGGCGATGCAGCTCGAGTTCTGGGCCATCCAGCAGGAAGTTTCGATCTCGGCAGTTCATCTGGACGGCGACGAAAACGTGACGGCGGACGCTCTGAGCAGGCAGAGCACGATCTCTCACTAGTGGGAGTTGGCTCAGGAGATTCTCCTGGAGATCTTCACCCTTTGGGGGACCCCTCAAGTGGATCTCTTCGCCTCCAGTGTCAACCGGAAGTGCAAGAGGTTCTGCTCGTGGGAATTTCCTCCAAAAGGAGCCGTAGGAGACGCGTACGTGGTGGAGTGGTCATTCCCGCTGCTGTACGCGTTTCCTCCAGTCCCCGCCATCCCGCAAGTGCTGCGGAGGTTACGGAAGTTCGTTTCCCGGATGATCCTCATTGCTCCGGGGTAGGCTCGGAGGACGTGGTACCCGGACCTTTTCGACTTGTCCATCTGCCCTCCACGTCGTCTTCCCTACCGAGACGATCTGCTCTCACGGGAGGGGGGCGGGGGGGGGTCAGGTTCTCCATCCAGGTCAGATCCCTCAACCTTCACGCTTGGCTTCTGAAAGGTTGAGGTATAAGGATTGGGACCTCCCTGAAGTCGTGATGGAGGTGTTGCTCTCGGCCCGACGGCCAGCAACAAAGTCTCTGTGCCGTTGGCGTAAGTTCTGCGAATGGTGCAGAGTTCAGAATGTGGATCCTTTTGCATGCGACATCCCCATGGTTCTGTCCTTTTTACTTTCTTTGGCCCACAGGGGCTTGCAAGTGGGTACCATTAAAGGTTACCTGGCGGCGCTGTCCATCTTTAAGCGCTCGTCTGAAGAGTGTTCCTACTTTAAAATCCCTTTAATTTCACAGTTTCTGAAAGGGCTCACTAATGTGTTCCCTCTGTCACCTTTCCTGCTGCCCGGTTGGGATTTAAACCTTGTTCTTAAGTTTCTTATGGGTGCTCCGTTTGAGCCTTTGCATTCTTGCCCTTTGAGGCTGTTAACTCTGAAAACTGTGTTTTTGGTTGCGGTTACTTCCGCTCGCAGAGTGAGTGAGTTACAGGCACTTTCAGTTAAGCCACCCTTCACTGTATTTCACAAGGACAGGGTTGTCCTTAGAGTTCGTCCTTCTTTTCTTCCGAAGGTGGTTTCGGAATTTCATTTGGCCCAGAAGGTTGTTCTTCCGGCATTCTATCCTCCTCCGCATCCTGGTAAGGAAGAGGAGAGGCTCCATAGGCTTGATCCTAGGAGAGCTTTAAGCTTTTATGTTTCACGCATGTCCCGGGTCAGAGTGGACGATCAACTCTTTATTGGTTACGCTGGAAAGCGTTTGGGACAGGCTGTGACGAAACAGACTTTGTCTCGCTGGATTATTTTGGCCATCTCGGAGTGTTACCGCTTGGCGGGCAAGGACCCGCCGGCTGGCTTGCGGGCCCATTCTACCAGGGGTATGGCTGCATCTACTGCCCTGCAGAGGGGTGTTCCTATTCGCAACATCTGTGATGCTGCCACCTGGACTTCTGTACATACATTTGTGCGTCACTATTCCCTCGATTCCATCCGAGGACAGGATCTGGCCTTTGGCAAGGCGGTCCTTTGCTCTATTTGATATGGCAATTCTAAATTTTGATTCTAAATTCTTTCCCTCCTCCTTGCTCTGGTACTGCTTTGGGAGTCTGTCATAGATATGGAATACGTCAGAGGACCCAATCCCCTCGAAGAAAAAGTTACTTTCTTACCTGGTAAAGTTCTTTCGATGGGATGGTCCGACGACTTATTCCATATCGCTCCCTCCCTGCCTTCCCCGCTGCAGAATTTCTTTTGCGATTGCAGCTTACGTTCCGCAAGGCTTTGTGTCTGACTGGCAGTTGACTAATGTCACACGTTCTGGGGGAAAAAACTACAACTGAGGCTACGGGCGTCGTGCGTCCTACTTATCACATTGGATGACGTCGGACGTCGGAGGAGGTCCTCGACGACGGCGCATCGACGCAGGACGCCGAAAAAGTTTCCGAAGCAGCACAGCTGTGGTGATTACCTGTCATAGATATGGAATACGTCGTCGGACCATCCCATCGAAAGAACGTTAGCAGGTAAGAATGTAACTTGTTCTTCTGCTCAATATCGCTAAACAATACCCAATCATGCAGTCCTGGGTCTGAAACATGATCCTAGAAAACATCATCCCACTTCTGACACAAGCATCAAATCCCTTTGCACTCAAATGAGCAGCCATCTCTTGTTCAAACAGTGCAGCACTAAGAAAGGGTTGGATGCTACCAATTGCCCCAGCAAAATAAAACTAACTTTGTTTCTGAAGCTTGTTAATCTGCTTAGAATCACATGCTTTGCATATAGTCCAACATCTAGTGGTAACCGCATAGTATTGCATCTTGTCTTTCGAGGATCGAAAGGGGGCGTCGGCATAGGCGTGTCTGTAAAACTATCCTGAACGTGACGTGTAGTGTACCAAGAAATCCTCATGCGTCGAGGTCCCTCAGATTGTTTTTTTTCCGCCCAGCTAGCTGGTCTACTTATGCGGAGCTCTATCACAAATTGCAATTTGTAAAAATCCTGACCTTTCGTTCTTTCGACGTTTACTGAACCGCCTCTGAAGGCAGAACAGACTTCGACGTCTGGCGTTCCGGTCTACGCTGTCTACCACGTGGCCGGACCTTCTGGCGGGCCTACACAGCAGGGAGAGTGGGGTTTGGGGGTCCCCATCTTTTAAGAATGTCTTTCCTTCTCCCCTCTTTGCCCCTTTGGTATTGTCGCTTCTTTTACCTTGCACTATGGACAAGACTCCATTTAAATGTTGCCCTTCCTGAAAGGGAACATTTCCCTGGAAAGACGAGCACCGTCGGTGCAACAAGTGTCTTCCCCTCAACCACGCTGAAGCATCCTGTCGGCACTGTAAGCTCCTTCGTCTTAAGACCGGAAGGGAACGTCGTGTAAAACGGTGGGCGGCCTATGCAATGTCGCAGGCCGAGGGTAGCTCCCCTGCCACCACAGCCGCCGAAAGTGATGAAGCCCATAGCAACGACCATGGCTCCAATACGGACTCCATTGACATGACAACGTAGCACACTCGCTCCCAGCTGTCCGGCCCCGACAGGCACAACTCAAATCATGCTATGGGGAGGACAAACCCACATCACATGGGACTAAACACACAACCCATGCTACCTCTTCGGTCTCTCACTGGAAGCAGTCTAAGGCGCTTACGAATGTGTTTGGTTCCTCGGCGACACCTACCGATTCGCGAGATCGGCAGACCTCCCCACAACCGCGTCAGGGGCGTGCGTTCGGGCACTCTATAACTAAGGGCGCCATTACCAAATCCCACTTCAACGCGCCTTCTAAGAGCATGACGACGCCTAAGAAAACTCCAGTCCCACCGAAAGTTTAGATGCAACCGCCCACTCAGCCTAAACACCTTCCTGTGACGCCAAGCATCAGCGAAAGCCTCGCAAAGATTGTTTCTGCGGCTGATAAATGCAAAGACACGTCGAAACACGTATCTGAACGCCCAGAAGGGCGGGATAGGCCCAAAAGGACACCGAAAGACCCGCCAGAGTGCCCTAAAGAGCGTCAGGAATGTACAGAGAGTCCCCAGTCTTTGTCCAAGACTTTGTGAAAAAGCTTGACGTTCTAGACTACAGGATCCTCTAGAGGATTCTATCCCCATTTAGACACTTCCGGGTCATCTTAATGATGGACTAGAGAGACATTTGAGGGGTGTATGAACAGGCTAGAGAAATGTGTAGATTTTTCGGAGAGGTTTACCCCATAAAGGCCTTGTGAAGAGACCCATTATGTTGCACCCTCAGTAACTAAATATCAGAGGACCTCAGACCCCCTCCAGGAGATGTCTTCGATCTTTCAGTACCTGAAGAGGTTCCTCCTGACCATTATGCACAGGACCTTTATGCACAAGACCCTTACACACAGGGGGATGATCTTTCCGATGAGCCTCGTGATCACACCCCGATTTGGGGAGATGACCGACCTGTTGGTGAGAACCCACCATGGCTATCCCTGACTCCCACCATTGGCCTAGACTCCATCGTCTCCCCCCTGTGCGTCGGGCTTCACCTGTGGACGACCCAATGGTGTTTAATGCCATTCTCAGGAAGGCGGCAGAGCACTTCCAGATTGCCACACTGGAAGCTGTTATGGATTCTGATGTTGTGGAGGACATTTTAAGAGAAGCCTTTGGCTAGCCAAGCTATTCCCCTTCTCAATTCCTCCAATAGGCGTATAGCCCCCTCTTTGTTAACACCCTCTCAGACTAGAGCTGTTAATCCCAGAGTGGAGAAACTATTTTGACCCTCCCCTGCCGATCCCCTATATTTTGGAGGTCATGCTAAGCCAGACTCTCTGGTGGTCACAACTACGAGGAAGAGGGCGGGGTTCCCCTTGTCTACATGCGAGTCGCCACCAGACAAGGAGTTTAAGAGATTATATACTCTGGGGAAAAGAATAACTACTGCTGCGGCTTACTTCATGCACATAGCCAATAACACCACCCTATTGTCTAGTTATTCAGACGTCCAGTGGAACCTACTGCAAGAGGGTTTGAAGGATGTCGCAGAACCAGTGCACACTCGCCTACTTGCAATCGAAACGGAGGGCAAACAAGTCAATCACAACACTCTCAAGAATATCTCGGATGCTGTTGAAACAGCTGGTTGCTCCCTGGCACAAGGGACTTTGTTAAAGCGCCATGCCTGGCTGAGAGATTCCGGGTTTAAATTTCGGGCATCATTGATTAACAAACCTGTGGAAGATTCCAATCTGTTTGGGAAGGCGGTGGACGAGGCACTGGAGACTGCCAAAAAAGAACATGAAACCCTCAAGTCCTTGAACCAAATTACCCAAGTCCTTTCAAAGAGGGGGAAGTTATCACTGCTCCTTTCGCGGCCAATCCTATCAACGTTCCACCCATAATCAGTATGGCTCGGGGAACAACTGGTCTTTGGGACAAGGTTTTAACACCTCCACTACTTACCCTCCCAGAGGACAATGTCTGGGGAAGGGAAGGGGTCGCCACGCCACACCTAGAGGCTCCCCGGCCTCTGGCCAAAAATGACTCTCCAGTCTGGGTGCCCTCCCATGCCTCCCCGGTCGGGGGATGACTAACATCTTTCTTGCATGCATGGGAGGGGATCACATTGGACCAGTGGGTGCTCAAGACAGTCACCCACTTGTACTGTATAGAGTCAGCCGGCCACCTCGGTACAGACCCCCAAGATCCAGGCGCCCGACACAGGAACACCTCCAGATCCTGCTACAAGAGGTCAAGATCCTGCAGGAAAAGGGCGCCATTGAAGTCGTCCCCATTCTACAGGTAAACAAGGGTATTTATTCAGTGTACTTCCTTGTACCCAAAAAGGATCTAACCATGCGCCCTGTGCTAGACTTGCACCCAGTGAACAAGTTTGTCAAAGTTTTGCATGGTGACGCTGCAAGAAGTAGTGCCTCTTCTCATGAAGGGGATTACATGGCAACATTGGACATGAAAGATGCATACTTTCATAATTCAATGTTGCCGGCACATAGAGCAACTAAGGTTCATGATTGAGGGCAAGCACTAAGGTCCTTCCCTTCGGCATTGCCTCAGCCCCAATGGTATTTTCAAAGGTACTGGCAGTGGCAGCGGGCTCACCTGTGCAGGCAATCCATCCCACTTTATCCTTACCTCGACAACTGGCTCATAATGGGGGGCCTCCTACAAAACATGTCTAGCAAATGCTCAAAGGATGGTCAACCTTTTATTCAGTCTGGGATTCTCAATAAACTAAATGAAATCCAGCCTCGACCCCGGTCAAGTCGAGCAGTTTCTAGGAGCTCTTATTCGGACGGAAGACTGGCTCATCTTCCCCTCCAACGAGAAGGTTCAAAACATGCTGTTTCAAATCCCTCAGTATGTAGCCGGTCGCGAGGTGACGGTATGCAAGGCCATGCGACTGCTTGTAACGACGGCGTCTTGCATTTACTTGGATCCTCACGTGTTTGCGCATGCACCCCATGCAAGAGTGGCTAACCAGCCCAATGGTATAAGTCCAGATGACTATGGGACGATCTAGTGGTTGTCTCGGTAGCCCTCGTTCTCCCTATGAGGTGGTGGTCGAGGGAAAACCTTCACCACCCCTGCAGTAGAAGCCACTCTCACAACGGACGCATCCCTCACGCGCTGGGGGGGGCTCACCTTCAACAGATGGCGCACAGGGTTGGACCCCACAGTGTTAGCTTCCAACCACATAAACCTGTTTGAGCTGCTAGCGGTGTTCAAAGCACTGAAAGCCTTTCAGACACGGCTACAGGGAAAGACAGTACTGGTCCTCACGGACAGCACCACAGCCATGTACTACCTGAACTAGCAAGGGGGCACTCATTCTCCAGGGCTGTCCAAACTATCTCAAACATTAATAAGTGGGCTCTCAAACACGAGATGTTTCTATTGTCTCAACACGTTCCAGGGGAACTCAATCTTCTGCCAGACGTGCTCAGCCGAGACTTCCCACTGCCCTTAGAGTACGAATGGCGACTACACAAAGACATCGTCTCCATTTTCGCAGAATGGGGTTTCCCAGAGATCGACTTGTTCGCAACTCTGGAGAACTCACAATGGCCAGATTACGCCTCCAAGTACCCTCAAACGGTCTCTGGATAACATGGTCAGGTAGATTTGTTTACGCTCCCCCCCACCCCCTACTCAACAAGATTGTGCAAAAGATGTACCAGGAACCAGTGACCATGATTTTGGTGACCCCATTATGGGCACGCCAACCCTTGTTCTCCCATCTGATAGAAATCTCTTTCCCCCAATGAAGCTGCCTTGCCCTTACAACATGTTGTCTCAGGACAGGGGGGAAACGCTCCATCCATGCCCGCAAACTCTCAACTTAGTGGCCTGGCTCCTGAAATCTTAGTTTGGGCATCTCCAGCTTCCTCAGAGATGCATGGATATACTCTGAGGCAAGGAAACCAAACGCCAGACATTGCTACTCCAATAAGTGGAAACGCTTTGTCATATGGTGTAATACCAAGGATATCAATCCCATTGAATGTTCCCCAACACATATTGTGTTCTACCTGACTCACCTTTAGGACCTGGGTCTTGTATTCAATTCCCTAAAGGTTCACCTGGCTGCACTTTCAGCCTACACTACGTCCCAGCAGAAAGTGTCTTGGGGGAAGATCCCAGTGATTAAAGCTTTTATGGAAGAGGTGAAGAGAATATACCCACCCATTTCCAACCCAGCTCCCGGATGGGACCTTAATATGATGTTAAACAGACTTCTGGGGTCTCCCTTTAAACCTATGCACAAAGCAAGCCTAAAAGCACTCACTTACAAGACAGCCTTCCTAGTGGCAGGCACTTCCATACGAAGAGTTAGTGAACTACAGGCCCTTTCTATTCTAGACCCTTTTGTCACAATTCAGAGATAAGGTAGTTCTGCACACTCACCCAAGGTTTGCACCTAAATTCGTTTCAAAGTTCCATGTGAACCAATCTATAGAGCTGCCTACATTCTTCCATAACCCTACGAACGTAGCAGAAAAAAGCCTACAAACACTAGATTTGTGTGCAGGGCAGTCATGTCTCGAAAGAACTAAACCACTAAGGAAAACAAACCAGTTTTTCGTTTCAGTTGCAGCTGGTAGAGAAGGGAACCCTGTCTCTAAATCAGCTATCTCTAAATGGACTGTCAACTGCATCACACTCTACTACAAACTTGGCAAGAGAGAACTGCCCTTCAAGCCTAGAGCACATTCTACTCAAGGCACTGGGGCTTCCATAGCTTTCATTGCGAATGTTCCCCTAGAGTCCATTTGCAAAGCGGCAACCTGGAGTTCTGTACACACCTTTACAAATCGCTATTGCCTAGACGCCCATCCTAGGTCTGATTCTCAGGTGGGACAAGCAGTACTAAGACATCTTTTCACTACTGTCCCTTCTGACTTCCCTCCTCCAACTCCGGGTACTGCTCGCTAGTCTATGCGCAACATGTGATTCTAAGCAGATTAACGAGCATCAGAAGACATGCATTACTTACCGTAATGGCATTTCTGATGATTGTATCTGGTTAGATTCACATGTGCCCAACCTTCCTCCCAGCTCGAATGGAAGGAACATAGACATCTTACTACTTCTCTCTTTCTGTACTAGGTCACGATAGTCATAAGGCTCCCTCACGGCAGAAAAAATACAATCGGAGGGACCTGGATGCATGAGGATTTCTGGGTACTCTACACGTTGCGTTAGGGATAGTGTTACAGACACACCTTTGCCGACGTCCCCTTTCGATCCTTGAAAGACAAGATGGAATACTCTGAGGTTACCACTAGATGTCGGACTATATGCACAGCATGTGAATCTAAGCCGATACAATCATCAGAAATGCTATTACGGTAAGAAATGCATGTCGTTACATCCATGCTCTCATAGTGTCGAGCGAAAGCAATGCTTTACTCACATTTTTAGCTGCCTCAGCCATTGTGCCTCTCGCGCATCTTAAAATTGAGCAGTGTAAATATAACTGTATACAATGCACCAAAACCACTGTGCTTTCTCTAGCTTTCTCTGCAAACTTGAATCATGTGTTAATACTGATGCATTCTCTGCAAAGCAGTGGCAACCAGAAAGCCCTCCTCCTTTGCTTAGCTTTGCAGCTCCAAGCAGTACAGTTTACACCTTTTCAGTGGAAGTTGGAAAAGATGCTTAAATGCACATTTAAGTATGTGGCAAGAATTACCATCAAATTTAGACACTCCTTTTCACAGCATAACTAAAACACTTTAGGAGACTGATGCAAACACTCCTGTTGTTAACTTCTCCTGAATGTCTGCTTTCTCCCAAGAATGGCAGACCGTGGGACAAAAGTCTTGGTTAATGTTTACTAAAAGTGTTAAGGAATCAATCGAACTTTCATTTTGCCGGTGACCACTGCTGAAGACACTCTGGATTGCGTTCCGAGCAATGAGTAGCTTCTGTTGATTAGTTTAGTTAGGAACGTATTCCATACTCCTTCCTGTTCCCATTCCGCCATATTGATGTCCTATCCAGGCTGCTGTACCTAAGGTGTGGCATGGCTGCCCACAATTAAAGCGGTTTGCTTTAAGGTGCCGACCTGTGTGGCTCTGGCCAGTCATAAGTGGAACATATTTTTTTTAAGGCTGATTTAGAAAGACCGCTCTGTGACCTCACACAACAGGCTTTCTAAATTGAACTGTCAACCCTTGCAATGCACACAAGTGAGTGCAGGGGTTGACAGGAGCAGCAAGACCCGGAAGAGGAGTCTGGGGGAGTGAAAACAAAACTGCATTTGTGCGTGGGGCTGGGGGAGTGGTGTACTACGGAGGGGCTGGTTGGTGAGGATACACCTTTTGCTCCCCCAAACTGGAATAAGGGACCCCACAAATCAGACTCAGACCAAATAAGTCAAGTCATCCATTTTATTCAATTTAGGCTTTTGTAAAAGGGCATGACTCCCTGCACACTCCAAAGACTGCGCAGGAGTGAGCTAAGCATTCAAAGTTCATACAACTTATATACATTTTGGTTAACATTGCATTCAATAGCTGGCACGTAGTCAAGATAAAAAGCTGCAGAGTCATTGGCAGCTGGTTGCACGCCTTGTCTCGCATGTCTTTGTTCGTGCAAAGGATTTCTTGCACACTCATTCATCTAGCTTTACAGTTATCTCACACACCACGCCTGCCTGAACTTCAGGCGGCCTAGTTCGGGGAAATTTCTCGTGTGGTTGCATAACTAATGCATATCTTCTGCTACAGACATGCATCCCACCCCTGCTCGGCTGCTCGTCTTGGAATACCAAGGGTATTAGTCACAAGCTATCAGCCCTTTCTCCGAAAGTGTCAATGGTTTCCGAGAAGGGTTTATCTTGCTGAAAATATGAATACCAACTGAAGCGACATGCCCAGCCCTCCTAATCAGAATCCTCAAAGCAGCCCCTTTGCTCATGTTTGAGCAAGATCAATATATATCTTATTTAAGTCTTCCATTTCTTTCAGCCACATTACCCGCTTATACTCTTAGTTTGCGGCCACATGGGATTGGCTTGCGTTGATTATTTTATTCACTGCTCTACCAAAGCAATCCACGCAACACCCTACAAACATTGGAAAACACTGCACACAAAAGCACAATAATATTATCCCAGCCACTACCAGCAGCGGGGTCAACAGTTTCCATCCTCAATCCTTCAACAATGCCATCCACCAGCTTTCACCTGACCCAGTCTCGTAATAAATGGTTTCGGCAATCTTATGCAGCTTTGATATACCAGATAACACCCTGTCCGTTGTCTGGTATGTACATGCAACATTGGGACCCCACCATAGTACGAACTCCGCCCCTTTCTGCGGTTAACATATCCAACACGTACCTATTGTGTAATGCAGTGTGAGTGAATGCCCCGCAACCCCTCCCCTTGGTCGCTAGTGAGAGTGAATGCCCTCCAACCCATCCCCTTGGTCGCCAGTGTGTGTGCATGCCCCCACCCCCTCCCCTTGGTCGCTAGTGTGAGTGAATGCCCTCCAACCCCCTACCCTTGGTCGCTAGTGTGAGTGAATTCCCCCGACCCCCTACCCTTGGTCACAGCGTGAGTAAGTGCCCCCTCGCCCTGGTCACAGCACAAAGGAATGCCCCCCCACCGCTCCCCTTGGTCGCCAGTGTGAGTGAATGCCCCCCACCCCGCCGCTTCCCCCGTAGCTTTCCATCTCCCCCTGCTGCCCCTGTATATCTTACCACCCCACCCCTCCTCTCCCCCTTCATGTCCCCACTCTCCACCCTCCGCCTGCCCATGTTTGTCCCCACCCCGTTCACCTACCCCCTAGTCGTTCCTTCCTCCCTTCTCCTCCCACCCCAGTAAGTGTATGTAGTTGCCCGCCTTTCCATGAGATTTGCTCTAGGCGAGTGCCCGTTGATTTAAACCTATGTAATGCTATGCACTGCCACCGTCCAATAAGGGACTGGCCCCATGCTATTCTATGTATGAAACCAACCTCGCACCGATCTGTAGCTTCTCTCCTATGTATCTGTGCCGGTCACCACGCACTTGCCCATTGAACATGACCATGCATTCATGAGATGCTGCCGCCATTCAACCCTTAGGTAGCACTAATGTATGCATACTTTTCTTGACCCCGTAACTGTCTGTAGCTGCCGCCATGCAACATGTGGCTGGCACCATGCTCTTGCCCACCGAAGCTGACATTGCATCTTTATGTAGCTGCTGCCATGTAAGATGTGGCTGGCACCATATACTTGCCCATCAATCTATGTAATCACTGTTATGCTCTTACTGTAATTGTCTGAAGCGATCATCTATGTATGTATGCCTTCTAACTGCACTTAAGTAACTAAGCAAGCATTGTTAACAGCGCCACGATGCCCGAGACCAGTGGGCGCTTTACAAATTCAAATAAATAAATTCAAATAAATAAATTAAATATCTCTGACAATTTCATTGGAAAGCACATAGAAGTGTTTGGCATACCCTCATCCAAAGAAAAATACAACTGGCAATTTCTGGTACTGCAAAAGCATACATAGGTATTCCATCCCCTGCATGGCGGGGAGCATGACTACATATCCAACAACTTGACAAATCCAATGCCTTCTGTGTTGTATTCATTAAGCGTATATATGCATTCCTACTATACTCTTCGTCTTCATGACCGTCATGCACATGCCTCTTTACTGTATACATAATATTGGTGTCATTTGGGGAGCTCGCCACGGGAAACATCGTCTTAAATGAATACATTGAAGGGTGTTCCAGATACCATAAAAATACACCAAGCCCTGCTACCACCAAGACACCTGCCATACAGAACGATGGTCTGGAGGGTTGCCCCGAGCAATGCCAGTGGTTAAGATTCAGTCTAAACCTTCCAGCCATCACCTCTTTGTTTTTGCTTTGTCACCCCGAGTGGGACGGGTATGCCCAGACGTGGGTCCCGTGCCTGCTGGGCCTAGAGACCCAAGCTACTCCTCACTGATGAGCCCCAACAAGGGTGAAACATGTTTGGGGATGCTTGTGGTCTTGTGCAGAAGGGATGTGACCTAGCAGTTCGGGCTGGACTTCCCCTTTTGGGGTGGCGCCAAGCCTGATTTGTATATGGTCTTTCCCCTTCTGTAATGGCTTGGCAGGCGAAGAACGATGGTCTGGAGGGTTGCCCCGAGCAATGCCAGTGGTTAAGATTCAGTCTAAACCTTCCAGCCATCACCTCTTTGTTTTTGCTTTGTCACCCCGAGTGGGACGGGTATGCCCAGACGTGGGTCCCGTGCCTGCTGGGCCTAGAGACCCAAGCTACTCCTCACTGATGAGCCCCAACAAGGGTGAAACATGTTTGGGGATGCTTGTGGTCTTGTGCAGAAGGGATGTGACCTAGCAGTTCGGGCTGGACTTCCCCTTTTGGGGTGGCGCCAAGCCTGATTTGTATATGGTCTTTCCCCTTCTGTAATGGCTTGGCAGGCGAAGAACGATGGTCTGGAGGGTTGCCCCGAGCAATGCCAGTGGTTAAGATTCAGTCTAAACCTTCCAGCCATCACCTCTTTGTTTTTGCTTTGTCACCCCGAGTGGGACGGGTATGCCCAGACGTGGGTCCCGTGCCTGCTGGGCCTAGAGACCCAAGCTACTCCTCACTGATGAGCCCCAACAAGGGTGAAACATGTTTGGGGATGCTTGTGGTCTTGTGCAGAAGGGATGTGACCTAGCAGTTCGGGCTGGACTTCCCCTTTTGGGGTGGCGCCAAGCCTGATTTGTATATGGTCTTTCCCCTTCTGTAATGGCTTGGCAGGCGAAGAACGATGGTCTGGAGGGTTGCCCCGAGCAATGCCAGTGGTTAAGATTCAGTCTAAACCTTCCAGCCATCACCTCTTTGTTTTTGACCTGCCATACATAAAACAGTCTTTTCCTTCATTGTACACCCATATTGATCCACCTTCATCTGTCCTTGTGGGTGGGCAGGCAGAGCTAAATCCTGCAGTTCCATCTCAATTATCATTGCTTCTACCACCTTACCCGAGTTTATGCTGACACTTGCAGGTTCAGTTTCGTGGTTTGGCTGGGTCCTGCCGCCTTGCCTTCTACCCTAGTGAGCAGCCTCTCACTCTTATGGCTTACGTTCCCAACCCTATTTAAAGCTCCAGTGTCTTTGTACCCTATACGTACAGGGCGCAATGGCAGCCCTTTTTCACCGTTTTGTCCCACGTCCCGTCGTGCCTTGTACAGAAGGGATGCTGGAGGCCCTGCGAGCTAATTGCTTGCCGTCTTCGGCAAGGTTGTGTACTGCTCTAACCGACAAGAGTTTTGTCTCTCTAACAATTAAAGTTCAATTCACAGTCCTTACTCGTTGCCTGGCACATATACTTCTCGCTACCTTAGATTATACCTGGGTATATCAGTGGGGAGAGGGGTTTGGTACGATTCCAGTAGATCGGTTTGTAGCCTGGGAGGTTGCAATGGCCGCACGTTAGCAGCTCTCTTCACATGGTTTTCATGCAAACCTGTGTGTTTTGCCGTCCACCTTCAGTGCTGTTTGTATTGTCAACAACACTTGATAGGGTCCTTTCCAGCGAGGCTGTAGTCCGCTGGTTTGATCAAATGCCTTGATGACCACCCATTCCCTGGGTCTCAGATCATGCCCTGGCCTAATTGATGGTACTGGAGCTGCATCATTTACCTGTGCTTGTATAGAAAGGAGCCCGTTAGTCAATGCAATACAATATTGTTGCAATGCTGGCCATGCTTGTTAAGACAGTTTCTTGGGGTCTGCAGGGGTACCAATGATGCGCGGCCGGCCCATTACAATAAAAAATGGGGATAGTCCATGGGTGCGTTTGGGAACAGTTCTCATGCTCAGTAATGCCAAAGGCAAGGAGTCAGGCCACTTCAGACCTGTATCTGCACAGGCTTTTGGCATTTTACTTTTCAGCACCTTGTTAGTGCCTTCAATAATTCCTGTCGACTGGGGGTGAAATACGGCATGGGACCTTTAATCGATGCCCAATGCTTTGCATAGATTTTCCACTATTTCACCGGTGAAATGTGAACCTTTATCTGACCACAGATAGGTAGGGACCATGCACAGGGGTACCCAATGTTTCAGTAGGAACTTTGCAGTTGTGGTAGTGCTGCTATCTCAGAGGGGGAAATCTTCCACCCACCCCGAGTAACCGCATTTCATCATAAAACAGTAAGCAAACTTGTTAACAGGTTCCAATTGTATAAAATCCATGTACACCATTTCAAAGGGCTGTGTGGGCAGCTTGCAGTGCCCTGCTGGGGCCGGCACGCCCTTTACAACATTGTACATCACGCAAATCTCACACTGCTTTGCCCATTGCTTACAATATGGACCCATTTTCTTATTTTCCCAAACAGTCCTTAACGCGCACTCTCCATTGTTCTCGCATTCACGTGTGTTGGCCCATGTGCCAGGCTTACTACAATAGGGAGATATGCATCTGGTAACATCCATTTCTTTGTGATCTCATTTGCCCATGCCCCGCTCCCCAATTGTTTTATGTTCTCATCTGAATGTCAGTTTTTCCTTTCTTCTTCCGTTGCATCATCTTGGATCCTCGCCACCTGTTCTCCCACATCCAACCCCTCCTCTGTTTCAAACTTATATTGTCCTAGTTCATTGTTTGTACAATTTTCTGCTGCATATCTTGCAACCATGTCTACTAAATCATTACCGTGGGATACATAGTCAAGTACCTTGCGGTGGGCTGCACATTTTAGCACTGCTACCCTTGTAGGTAACGTCAAAGCATTTAGGAGTTCATATATCAATGCTACGTGTTTTACCTTTTGTACCTTATGTCAAAAATCCCCTTTCAGCCCAGCGTCTCCCAAAGTTGGTCACCACCCCATGTGCATATGTTGAATCAGTATACACTGTTATGAGCTTTCCCTCACCATGTTTTAATGCCTTTATCACAGCATGCAGTTCTGCTGCTTGTGGCGATTTTTTTTTCTTATTATTTTTCCTTTTCTGGTACTCTTCCCCATGTCGACTATGGTATCTCCTGTTACCGCATACCCTGCTACCATTTCTCCTGAATGCAATGTTTAGCGAGACCCATCACAGAATAACACACCGTCCCCTTCCTCCAAAGGCCTGTCCTGTAAATCAATTCTTCCCTTGGTGCTTTCTTCCGTTCTAATCACAGTCATGCATCACTAGATTCTCATTTGTTTGCACCGGTATCAAAGAAGCTGGATTCAACACATTGCATCGTTCGATTTTAACATTTCTACCGAATAGGTGCATTTCATATTGTGTCAATCTGGCGACCGTGAGGTGCTGAGTCTGGGTTCTGTTTAATAGCACATCCACGGAATGTGGTACTCTTACTGTTACATCGTTTCCTAGAATTATTCATGCGCTTTGCTTCAGAGCTAGGGCTACCGCTGCCACCGCCCTCATACATGGCGGCAATCCTCGGGCAACTGCATCCAATCCAGTCGAGAAGTAGGCACATGGCCTTTGCCTCCCACCTTGTTCTTGGGTTAATACAGACACAGAACACCCATCCACCTCATCCACAAATAAATTAAACATTTTCCCATAATCGGGTGTCCCCAGAGCTGGTGCGTTACACAAAGCACTTTTCAATGTATCCTACGCCCTGTTCATCTCTTCCGTCCAGAGGAAGGCTTCACCTTCCTTTTCCCTTTAGTGCCACTAACAATGGTTTTGCTATTACAGAAAACTCAGGTATCCAATGTCTACAATATGACAATACCCTTAACACTTTTCGTAGCTCTTTGTGTTATGGGACAGGGCATAGATTGCACCAGTGCTATGTGGTCGACTGACGGTGCCCTTCCTTTTTTTGATTAAACATGTCCCACTTAGTCAACCTTCTGTTGTACATAATGCATCTTTGCCAGGGACACCTTGTGATTATGTTTTGCCAAATAAAATAATACTAAGACAGTTGCTTCTCTGCATCCTTCCTCTGACTCTGCACTGATCAATATATCATCCACATACTGGACTAAGGATGTCCCTATTGGTAGCATGAGCTTGTCTAACTGAGCTTTTAATGCTTGGCTAAAAATAGCTGGGCTTTGTAAAAAAAAAAAAAAAAAATCTTGACTACATCGTTTTTAGTTTGTTCAACAAACTTTTACAACCTTTGTTTTTACAAATGTTCATATATGTAAAACACTAACCTCACTTAATATAGTTACGTTTTGATATTCCAACATTTATATAGTGTCATTTCAAAACAATGGTACATTTCTAACCAAAATAGTGAGTTAAGATTCTGCACCTATGATTAAAAATGTGTTACCAGCACACATTAGATTCATTAATTTCACATCAACTATTCCATAATCTCGCATGACCGCACTCTTGAAAGTTTTAATAGGCTTCTATTCGAAGGGATTGTGTCCTTCGACATATTCCTTATCTTTGATAATTCGTCTCCAGCTTGCTGGCCTCGGAAATTTTTTCTCTGTAGAGGGCGCTGCGCGTCGAAGTCCGCCGAGTCGATGTCCCTCGACAGCCACCGTATCGGCGCCGACGTCACCATGCCCATAAATAGCCATGCGCGGCGTCCGTTGCTCAGTTCCGTTTTTCCGCGCTTCGTGGGGCCTCGGAATATCGTTGCTCAGTTCAGTCAGAATAAAACCTCTTATAGTTACTGGAAATACCAACTCGTCCTTGATGGCTTCTTCATCGGAACAAACGACTCTGCAGTCCGGCTTCAAAAAATGTTGAGATTGTGGAAAGAAAATGTCGATAACGGATCCACACAGGATCTGCTTGTGGTGCTTGGGAGTGGAGCACCATTGTTCGAAGTGTGAGGACTGCATGTCCATGACAGCGAAAGCCTTGAAGGAGCGCAAGGGGAAGCTCGAGAGAGGTAAGTCAGTCAAAATCTCATCGAAAGTTTCTTCGACCGAGGCATTCGTCTCCTCGCCGTCGAAAGCATTCCCATTCCAGGTCTCGAAGTAGCTGCCACCATTCGTCGAGATCTAGACACTCAAAGAAGAGACGTCGAAGATCCCCTTCCTTGTCATCTTCTGCTTCCCCAGTAAGGGTCTCCTGCCCCCACAAAACACCGCTCTCAGGCTGAGTGGGAGGAATTCAGGCAGAAAATGCTAAGCGTCTTTGAGAAAGTGGCCTCGACCCCCTCGAAGACAGCTGAGGGTGATACCCCGGGTGAAAAACCTAAAAATCGAAACACTGTGAGTCGCTGCACCCGGCGAAAGAGTCCACCCGAGAGCGCCACGGGCCATCGGGTAAGAAGGCACCATCTTCGCCGTCGTCGAAGATCCCTTTGATGCATGGATCGGCGCCATCGATGCCGTTGTACAAGGGTTCTTCGACGCATCGGTCGATCGAATCGACGCCATCGTCGATGCCGATAAAAGAGATGACCACGGCTACTTCACAGCCAACGGTTATACCAAGAGCCTCCGGCATGACGCCGAGACCGTCATCGACATCCTCGAGTAGGATCCCGATCCTCTCAAGTTCTTCGAGGCCTCTTCCAGTTTTCTCAACGCCTTTCTCTGCGCCTTCGAAGCCTGTCACATCGCCGTCAACGACATCGACGTTTTCTCGCCCAATAATGACGAGTTTGGCTCCTTCTGCCTTAGAAATGGGTTTTACACTATTTCCGAGGTCAGAGTACCCCGGATTATCTTCAATCTATGAAGAAGGGGAGGATTCGGACCAGGAAACCTTCGGGTTGCAGAGGACCACAATACCTGTTGCAGAGGATTTTACCTCTGAGGAAAGAAGGTTGAAAGACCTACAGGAATCATTACATGGGGCAAGTGGGCTGGACACTTCTCCAGAAGTGGAATTTGTCAAGCCAGACCCAGGGGAACATGCCGAAGCACCCTATAGAACCCTGATGACAAGGATTGTTGATTTTATGGGTTGGTCTGCGCCTTCACCTGTTTTTCAGCAGGATGACCTGACAGACATACTAGACAAAGGTCCACAGGAGGATCCTGTGGTCCCCTTCCATGCAGCCTTGCAAAGGAAGATTTCATCAAATTGGGAAACTCCTGAGATTATCCCTGCAGTCAATAAAAGATTGTCAGCCAAGTATAGGGTAGCTGCGGCTGACCCTGAATACTTATCAAAACACCCGACTCCAGAGAGCCTGGTGGTTCAAGCGGCAACTTCATCAAGCAGCAGATCCGCTTACCCTACTGTCCCACAGGATAGAGATGACAAAAGGTACGATTCGAGGGGATTGGGTCCTCCGACGTATTCCATATCTATGACAGTAATCACCACAGCTGTGCTGCTTCGGAAACTTTTTCGGCGTCTGCGTCCTGCGTCGATGACGTCGATGCGCCGCCGTCGAGGACCTCCTCCGACGTCCGACGTCATCCGATGTGATAAGTAGGACGCACGACGCCAGTAGCCTCAGTTCCGTTTTTTCCGCGAACGTGTTGCTTCGTGTTTCTCGGTTCTAGCCTCGACTCTTTGGAGTTCTGTTCTTTCTGGTTCTTCGAGCCTGTTCGTTTGTGAATATTCCTTCGCAGCGATGTCTTCCACTTCGTCTTCAACCCCGCGTCCGGGCTTCAAGAAGTGCGGGGTGTGTGGGTCCAAGATGTCGGTGACTGACTCGCACGACGCCTGCCTCTGGTGCCTCGGGGAGGCCCACGACACGGATGACTGTGTCGACTGCCTGTCGCTCACTTCCAAGGCCTTACGCGAACGTAAGAAGAAATTGTCGGTAGGTCGGGTGTCCAAGCCCCGGAAGTCGAAGTCGGCGGGGCTTTCGACGGATGATTCGAGGGGTGACTCTCCGCGTCATCGTCGGAGGTCTCGTCGGTCTTCTTCTAGGAGTCGGTCTCGCCACTCCTCTGCCTCTTCGAGGCGTTCTCGGAAGCGCCGTCACCGGTCGCCTTCCGGGTCCTCTTCCGAGGACTCTGCCCGGCACGTCGGTTATCCCTCCAGCCGTGCGACGCCGGAGGAATGGGCTTCCTTCGGGAAGAAAATGTTGGCGATTCTTGAGTCGCAGGGTACTCAACCGTCCGCGCCCCCGAGTGGGGTCGGCCGTGTGAGGTCGAGAGACGCCGCTCGCAAGAGTGGTCGGCACGAGTCACGGGAGAGGTCCCGTTCGGACAAGGAGGCTCGTTCTCGCCGTACCCGTTCCAGGTCCCGGTCCTCGACGCGATCGAGACCGTGTGCACCTGTGATGTCTTCGAGGAAGACATCGACGTCTGAGGCGTCGAGGGCGTCGACAGGCTTTCTCGAGGCTCCGGCTCCGAGGAAGTCGTCGAAGCCGTCGACGTTCAGGTCGTCGAGGGACACGCTCGGGGCTCCGGCTTCGAGGGCTGTGTCGACGCCGCCGATATTGGAGGCGCTGCATCTGACGTCGACGCCGATTTCCTCGACGCCGATCCTCTCGGCGCCGTTGCCGGTTTTCTCGACGGCGGCGCCGATTCGCTCGACGCCATCGACGCCTTTCGTGTCGGAGGTGCCCCGTGTCTCGGGTGTACCCCCTAGGAAGGCTCTGGCTAAGAGCAGGCACTCTCAGGTGCCTTTCCACCTCTTGGATTATATTTCGGAGGCGGATGAGGATTCGGTTGGCCTGGTTCCTGATCAGGTGCCGGATGACATTGTCTCGGGCCATAGTCAATTTGACGATTTGAGGCAGTCGCTGCATGATGCTAGTGGTCTGGACACCTCTCCGGGGGTGGAATTTGGTCGGCCTGAGCCTGGCTCCCATGCCGATTCCTCATACCGGCGCCTTATGGCTAGGGTGTCTGAGTATCTGGGATGGTCTGCTCCCCCAGGGGAGTTTGTGCAGGATGATCTGACGGACATCCTTGATGTTGGTCCCCCATCTGACCCGGTTCTGCCATTCCATATGGCTTTACAGCGTAGGGTGGCGGCGGCTTGGACTGCTCCGGAGAGTCTCCCGGCAGTGGGCAGATCCTTGTCGCGGAAATACCGTCCAGCCAGTGGCGACCCCTGCTACTTGACCAGGCACCCCACTCCGGAAAGTTTGGTGGTGCAGGCGGCCACGGCCCCGGCAAAGCAGGCGTCGTACCCTACCATCCCTCCTGATAGGGACGACAAACGTTTTGATGGCTGGGCGAAGAAGGTGTTTTCTTCTGGTGGTATGGCGCTTCAGGCGGCCAACTCCATTTGTGCCTTGTCACGTTTCACGCACACTCTGTGGAACTGTGTTGCGTTAGCGGCTGAACATATTCCCGAAGGGGACGAACGGGTTGGTTTCCTTGCTTTGGTCCAGGATGGTAAGGATGCCATGTGTGAGTCCGTTCAGTCGGGTTTGGACTTAGCTGAATGCGTCAGTTGGTCCATGGCGGCGAGCACCGTGATACGCAGGTTTGCGTGGTTGCGGAAGTCGGGGTTTGCTCCTGATGTGCAGTCCCGGCTCCTCAACATGCCCTTTGATGGTGAACATCTTTTTGGCAGCAAGGCTGACGAGAGCCTTGAGAGGTTGCAGACCTCAAAAGCTGCAGCGAAGTCGTTGGGCGCTGCAGTTCGCCAACCTCCGCCTTTTCGTCCTAGGGGACAGCAGTGGAGGGGTGGCTCCTTTCGCTATTACTCGTCCTTTGGTAGAGCGAGAGGAGCTGGCAGTCAAAGGGGCCAACGCAGGGGTACCAGAGGTGGACGACAGGGTACCCGTGGTGCCAAGGCCGCTCGGGCAGTTGCCTCTTTGCCCTCAGGTAACGCCGCAGCCGCTCCTACTCAGTCATGAGGCCTTGTCCCATGGTTCGCCGGTTGGGGGAAGGCTGGCGCAGCATCTTGTAGAGTGGCGTGCCATTACTTCGGATGTGTGGGTTCTGGAGATCATTACCCACGGCTACTGTCTTCCCTTTCGGCACAGGCCTCGCGACAATCCACCGGGGAACCTCTCTTTGAAGTGTCCGGATCCGCTCCTTGCGCAGGAAATTCAAGCCCTGCTGGAGAAAGGCGCCATAGAACTGGTGCCTGTAGCGGAGAGGAACAAGGGATGGTATTCCCCTTATTTTTTGATTTCCAAGAAAGACGGGGGATTGAGACCCATCATGGACTTGCGCGGTTTGAACAAACTCCTCAGGAAGGACAAGTTCAAGATGGTTACTCTCTCTCAAGTCCTCCAGGCCCTTCAGCTTCAGGACTGGTTGGTGTCACTCGACCTCAAGGATACTTACTTCCATGTGCCGATCCATCCCAAGCACAAGAAGTACCTGAGGTTCGCGGTTGGCGACTCGCACTTTCAGTTTCGGGTCCTGCCGTTCGGTTTGACCTCCGCCCCGAGGGTTTTCACCAAGCTCATGGTGGTGGTGGCAGCGCATCTCAGGCAAGGGGGGATTCACGTCTACCCCTACCTGGACGATTGGTTGATCAGGGGGAGCTCTCCCGAGCAGGTCCTGGATCATCTGTCCGTCGCCTGCCACTCCCTTCACAGGCTGGGCTTCTCCCTCAATTTAAAGAAGTCCCATTTGACGCCAACGCAGAGGCTCCAGTACATCGGAGCAGTGCTCGACACTTCCCTGGGGCAGTGTTTTCCTCCCCAGGTGAGGGCTCTTCACATTCAGCAGATGGTGCGCAAGTTTCAGCATGCCCAGACGCTCCCAGCGTTCGAGTTCTTGAGGTTGCTCGGCCTCATGGCATCCTGCATTCTTCTGGTGCCAGAGGCTCGCCTGCGAATGAGATCTTTGCAGTGGGCACTCAGGATGCAATGGTCGCAGTCCTCCGGCAGGATGTCGGACCCGATTCAGGTGCCGCCCTCGGTCGCCCGGGACCTTCTGTGGTGGGCCGTCGAAGGCAACTTGATGAAGGGGGCTCCGTTTTGGCTTCCCTGGCCGGAGGTGACGATCGTGTCGGATGCATCCCTCACGGGATGGGGAGCTCATGCCAACGGGCTGACAGTCAGCGGTCGTTGGTCTCCGTCGGAGTCCAGACTCCATATCAATCTGTTGGAGCTGAGGGCCGTCAGGCTAGCCCTGAAGGCTTTTCTGCCGACTGTGCGAGGGAAGAGTGTCCTGATCCTGACGGACAACACGGTGGCCATGCACTACCTCAACAAAAAGGGGGGGGCAGGGTCACTTCCTCTGTGCAGGGAGGCGATGCAGCTCGAGTTCTGGGCCATCCAGCAGGAAGTTTCGATCTCGGCAGTTCATCTGGCCGGAGTCGAGAACGTGACGGCGGACGCTCTGAGCAGGCAGAGCACGATCTCTCACGAGTGGGAGTTGGCTCAGGAGATTCTCCTGGAGATCTTCGCCCTTTGGGGGACCCCTCAAGTGGATCTCTTTGCCTCCAGTGTCAACCGGAAGTGCGAAAGGTTTTGCTCGCGGGAATTTCCTCCAAAAGGAGCCTTAGGAGACGCGTTCGTGGTGGAGTGGTCGTTCCCGCTGCTGTACGCGTTTCCTCCGGTCCCCGTCATCCCGCAAGTGCTGCGGAGGTTACGGAAGTTCGGTTCCCGGATGATCCTCATTGCTCCGGCGTGGGCTCGGAGGACGTGGTACCCGGACCTTCTCGACTTGTCCATCTGCCCTCCACGTCGTCTTCCCTACCGAGACGATCTGCTCTCACGGGAGGGGGGTCAGGTTCTCCATCCAGAGGTCGGATCCCTCAACCTTCACGCTTGGCTTCTGAAAGGTTGAGGTTTAAGGATTGGGACCTCCCTGAAGACGTGATGGAGGTGTTGCTTTCGGCCCGAAGGCCCGCAACTAAGTCTCTGTACCGTTGCCGTTGGCGTAAGTTCTGCGACTGGTGCAGAGTTCAGAATGTGGATCCTTTTGCATGTGACATCCCCATGGTTCTGTCCTTTTTGCTTTCTTTGGCCCACAGGGGCTTGCAAGTGGGTACCGTTAAGGGTTACCTGGCGGCGCTGTCCATCTTTAAGCGCTCATCTGAAGAATGTTCTTACTTTAAAATCCCTTTAATTTCACAGTTTCTGAAAGGGCTCACTAATGTGTTCCCTCCGTCGCCTTTCCTGGTGCCCGGTTGGGATTTGAACCTTGTTCTTAGGTTTCTTATGGGTGCTCCGTTTGAGCCGTTACATTCTTGCCCTTTGAGGCTGTTGACTTTGAAAACTGTGTTTTTAGTTGCGGTTACTTCCGCTCGCAGAGTGAGTGAGTTACAGGCACTTTCTGTTAAGCCACCCTTCACTGTATTTCACAAGGATAGGGTTGTCCTTCGAGTTCGTCCTTCTTTTCTTCCGAAGGTAGTGACGGAATTTCATTTGGCCCAGAAGATTGTTCTTCCGGCATTCTATCCTCCTCCGCATCCTGGTAAGGAAGAGGAGAGGCTCCATAGGCTTGATCCTAGGAGAGCTTTGAGCTTTTATGTTTCTCGCATGTCCCGGGTCAGAGTGGACGATCAACTCTTTATTGGTTACGCTGGTAAGCGCTTGGGGCAAGCTGTGACGAAACAGACTTTGTCCCGCTGGATTATTTTGGCCATCTCGGAGTGTTACCGCTTGGCGGGCAAGGACCCTCCGGCTGGCTTGCGGGCCCATTCTACCAGGGGCTTGGCTGCATCTACTGCCCTGCAGAGGGGTGTTCCTATTCGCAACATCTGTGATGCTGCCACCTGGGCTTCGGTGCATACATTTGTGCGGCATTATTCCCTCGATTCCATCAGAGGGCAGGATCTGGCCTTTGGCAAGGCGGTCCTTTGCTCTGCTATTTGATTGGCTATTCTAAATTTTGTTTCTAAATTCTTTCCCTCCTCCTTGATTTGGTACTGCTTTGGGAGTCTGTCATAGATATGGAATACGTCGGAGGACCCAATCCCCTCGAAGAACAAGTTACTTTCTTACCTGGTAACGTTCTTTCGATGGGATGGTCCGACGACGTATTCCATATCGCTCCCGCCCTGCCTTCCCCGCTGCAGAATTTCTGTTGCGTTTGCAGCTTACGTTCCGCAAGGCTTTGTGTCGGACTGGCAGTTGACTATTGTCACACGTTCTGGGGGAAAAAACTACAACTGAGGCTACTGGCGTCGTGCGTCCTACTTATCACATCGGATGACGTCGGAGGAGGTCCTCGACGGCGGCGCATCGACGTCATCGACGCAGGACGCAGACGCCGAAAAAGTTTCCGAAGCAGCACAGCTGTGGTGATTACTGTCATAGATATGGAATACGTCGTCGGACCATCCCATCGAAAGAACGTTACCAGGTAAGAAAGTAACTTGTTCTTCTATGGCAAAGTCTTTTGTGCTTGTAGTATGGCGTTGAAGTCCATCAACGCCACCTGTACGCTCGCCAGGTTCAGTCACACACTGTGGGATGTGCTTCATCAGCGGCTGACTGCATACCAAAAGGAGAGGAAAGGCAAGCCTTTCTTAACATCATTAAAGATGGCAAAGATGCCATGTGCGAATCACTTCAAACTGGCATCGATTCCGCTGACAGTTTCAGCAGGGCCATGGCGGCAAGTACGACAATCCGCAGGCATGCGTGGTTGCGAAAGTCTGGCTTTGCTCCAGATGTACAGGCCAGACTTTTGAATATGCCCTTTGACGGCTGTTCGTTATTCGGTAAAAAGGCTGATAACAGTCTGGAAAAGTTGCAAACGTCTAAAGCAGCAGCAAAATCTTTAGGAGCTGTAATCCGCCAAACTCCTTTTCGCCCCTCAGGAACCTTTGGGAGAGGAAAGTCCTTTCGTGATTATTCCGCATTCGGGAAAGGCAGAGGACAGCCGGCTCAAAGAGGCCAAAGGAGATCCACCCGAGGTGGACCGGTCAAAAGTACTAAAGCCGCAGCAGCAGCAGGTGCCTCTACCCTCGGCATCTGCATCAGCCGCCCCCAAACCACTCTGAGGTCTTTCCACACAAAACACCTGTAGGGGGCAGGTTAACTCACCATCTGACGGAATGGCAGGCTATTACGTCAGATGCTTGGGGATTGGAGACAGTTGGCCAGAGTTACTGCCTACCCTTTCTACACATCCCTCAGAGTCATCTACCAGGGCACAGCTCTCTAAAAGTTCCAGATCCGCTCCTCTTGCAGGAAATTATAGACCTGCTAGAGAAAGGTGCCATAGAACCGGTACCTGTAGCGGACAGGAACAAGGGCTGGTACTCCCCCTACTTTCTCATACCAAAGAAGGACGGAGGACTGAGACCCATCCTGGACTTACGAGAATTGAACAAGTTCCTCAGGAAGGACAAGTTCAAGATGGTAACTCTCTCTCAGATCATTCAGGCCCTCCAGCTCCGGGACTGGCTGGTATCTCTGGACCTTCAGGATGCTTATTTCCATGTGCCAATCCATCTCAAACACAGGAAATACCTGAGGTTCACAATTGGCGGCTCTCATTATCAATTTCGAGTTCTGCCATTTGGGCTGACCTCCGCCCTGAGGGTCTTCACCAAGCTCATGTCGGTAGTGGCTGCGAGTCTAAGGAGGGAAGGGATCCACGTCTACTCCTACCTGGCCGATTGGCTGATCAGAGCTGTATCTTCGTAACAAGCTAGATTATGTCTGCCACTTCCTTCACAAACTGGGCTTCTCCCTCAATTTAAAGAAGTCACAGATGATACCATCACAGAGACTCCAATTCATTGGAGCGGTCCTGGACACTTCCCTGGGAAAAGCCTCGCCACCAGAGGGGAGGGCTCAAGATATTCTTCAGATGGTCGAGTTTCAAAATGCCCAACGTCTCCCAGCCTTCGACTTTTTGAGGTTGCTAGGCCTCATGGCATCCTGCATCTTCCTTGTGCCAGAGGCTCGCCTGAGAATGAGATCTCTTCAGTGGGCACTGAGAACTCATTGGTCGCAATTCTCAGGGAGAATGACAGATCTCCTCCGGATTCCGGACAAGGTAGCCCACGACCTTCAATGGTGGGCCTATCCAGAGAACATCTTGAAAGGAGAACTGTTTTGGCAACCATGGCCGGAGATGACAGTAGTCAGACGCCTCACTCACGGGGTGGGGAGCCCATTCCAACGACTTGACCATCAGCGGTCGTTGGTCTCCATCGGAGTCCAGACTACACATCAACCTATTAGAGCTGAGAGCGATCAGACTAGCGCTGAAAGCTTTCCTGCCATCAGTACAGGGGAGAAATGTCCTGACAATGACGGACAACACGGTGGCCATGCACTACCTCAACAAAAGGAGGCGTAGGGTCACTGCCACTGTGCAGAGAGGCAATGCAGCTCTGGTTTTGGGCAATTCAGGAAGGAATCTCTCTATCGGCAGTCCACCTAGCTGGAGAGAAGAACTTGGCAGCGGACGCTCTGAGCAGGCAGAGCAGTGTCTCCCACGAGTGCGAGCTAGCTCAGGAAGTCCTTCAAGAAATCTTCACCTTTTGGGGAACCCCTCAGGTGGATCTGTTCGCCACCAGCACCAACAGGAAGTGTGATCTGTTCTGTTCAAGGGAATTTCCCCCGAGAGGAGCTCTAGGGGACGCGTTCGTAGTGGACTGGGAATTCCCACTCCTTTCCGCGTTTCCACCAGTCCCTGGTGGAACGCGTTGAGGAATACCTCAAATGATCAAGCGGTTGAGAAGATTCCGGAAAACCATGATCCTAATTGCCCCGGACAGGGCCAGGAGAATGTGGTACCCGGACCTTCTAGATATGTCCATCTGTCCTCCAATCCGTCTTCCACTCAGAGAATCTTCTCTCTCAGAAGGGAGGTCAGGTTCTCCATCCAGACATCAGAACCCTCAACCTTCACGCTTGGCTTCTGAAAGGGTGAGCTACAAGGATTGGGCCCTCCCTAATGACGTCATGGAGGTGTTGCTTTCGGCCAGAAGGCCAGCAACAAAGTCTTTATACCGCTGCCGTTGGAACAAATTTTGCAGCTGGTGTAGAGAAGAAAATATCGACCCTTTTTCATGTGGTACACCAACGGTGTTATCGTTTCTACTCTACTTGGCAAACTCGGGCCTTCAAGTTGGCACTGTAAAAGGCTATCTCGCAGCACTTTCAATCTTCAAGCGCACTGCGGTGGAACCATCGTATTTCAAACTACCTCTAGTAATACAATTTCTCAAGGGATTAACTAATGTTTATCCTCCAAGACCATTCCAAATTCCCATATGGGACTTAAATTTAGTCGTAAATTTCCTAATGTGTACTCCATTCGAACCACTCCACTCTTGATCGCTGAGATTTCTCACTCTTAAAACTGTCCTATTGGTGGCACTAACATCTGCTAGGAGGGTGAGCGAATTACAAGCTTTCTTGTAAACCCCCCCCCCCCCCGACCTCCCCCATATAATTTTCCATAAGGACAAAGTTGTCCTACAGGTGAAGCCTAATTTCCTCCCAAAGGTGGTTTCTGAATTTCACATCACTCAGAAAATTACCTTACCTTCGTTTTACCCTCCTCCCCATCCGGGGAAAGAGGAAGAAAGGCTACACAGGCTGGACCCAAGGCGAGCTCTGAGCTTTTACATCAGCAGACTGGCTAGGATTAGGCAAGCAGACCAACTGTTTGTAGGATACTCAGGTCACAAGTTGGGACTACCCATAACAAAACAGACCATTTCCAGGTGTATTATAAGTAACTTGTTCTTCGTCTGGAGTACAGTTTCTTTCGTATAACTCTCATGATTAAAGATTGGCACGCTTGAGTTCTAGCTCCTGGGAAATCTCTACCAGAAACTTTGCTAAGGACAGGACAATCTTAGTAGAATATCCCCACATAAATGAGCGCCAACACCATTCCCTCGCAGACGCTGTTATGCCTTTTGGGCTCCAACCCAGAAGAGCAATCTGCCTGTTGTCAAAATACTGACAATAGATTACAAGATGTTTTATTGTTTAATTTTGGGCTAGGTTAAGACAGAAGCGGCACCTCGATTGCCCTCTATCAGTTGAATGTTCCCATCTCATGATTCTTTCCAAAGTGTGGAACTGATTTAGCTTAAAGCATAAATAGATGTCCCTCAATGAAGAGCAGGGGAATTTCATCAAATACATGCGAAGAGGTGTTATTTTAGATGCAAATATAGCAGCTTCCATATACGATATCTTTGTACCCATTAGTTCTAGGGTTTTTACCCAATCGTTTTCAAATACTCGTTCTTTTGACGTGTAGAAGGCGATATTCCAAGTGAGGTGGACAAAGCTCACATTTTTCTAGAAGTTTTTTTAAGGGATCATAGAATTTTATGACTGAAGATGGATTTCTCTCAGTTAACATTTGTCGAGAATCCTGATATAATGAATTGGGGGGAGGAAATAACATCTTTGCTAAGTTGGTCAACCGCTGCCAATGAAATCTGGTAGACGATGATAATGGTCCCAGTTCCATAAATAGCCGGGCTTTACGTGTAACCTTGCGGAGCTCTCGTGAATCGATACTTCCGTTGCCCCAAAGTGAAACTGAACAAATATCTCGACTCTGGGGCAGTGGGCAGACTATAAAACTAATTTTTCAAATCAATCACACTAAACCATTCAGCCGTACTTGGTAGTAAGGTCAAAATACTAGGCACTACGGGGAACCGTGGTTCCACTATTTTTATTAATTTCTCTCAAATCAATAATAAACCTGTAGGGCAGTGTCTCGTCTCATTCTTTATGGACCGGAAGCACAGGGGAGTTGCAAGGGCTATCATTGCATTCTTCTAGCACCACTATGTTCACCAAATCTCCCACAATCCTGATTAAAGCCTCCTCCCCCTAAAGTGATATCTTATACTGTTTCACTCTGGGGAGTCTCGCGTTCTCCTTTTAGTTTTATCACAATTGGATCAATTAGCAGAGTTCCCACATCATTACTGTGTGCCACCCATAAGTGTTCTGGTAAATCCTGTAATTCTACTGGTAGGGGTCTGCCGAGTGCCATTATAATGCGGTTACTTGGGTCATTTATGGTCATGCGCACCCCGCTCGGGGAACAATAAATGGTAGCACACAGTGCTTTTAAATAATTGATGCCTAGTACGTTTTTGTGACATTTCTCTGTTAGCAACCATTTATCATCCCACTTGACCCCTTGAATCTCTGCTTCCATTTCTCCACTTATCGGATTCACTATAGGTTCCCTGCCAAACCCTACTGATGTCTTTTTAGTTCCCGATAGTGGTGCTGAGGGGACGGCTTTAGTGTCCACTGAGCTGTTTCCAGCTCCGGTGTCCACTAAACGTTTCATGGCGGGTTGCTGACCTAATCTTAAAGATACATAAGGACCCTTTTGATCGATAGGTAGATACCATTCCCCCAGATCCAACTCAGCCTCTTCATAATAGACTGCTAGTTGGGTCCTGAAATCTTTGGATCCAGATTCCAAAATGATACTGGTGCCACCTTTAATGAGGAGGGACCTCTTGTGGTGGTCGTCTCTCAGCAATCTGTCGGTGGGTGCTCCTTTCCAGGACCCTTGCCCACTATTGACTGTCACGACGGATTCCTCCCTTCTGGGTTGGGGTGCGACGTTGGACCATCTCCAGGTTTTCGATCTTCGGTCGCCACAGGACAGACAGCTTCATATAAATTATCTGGAGCTCCTGACGATATGCCTGGCGCTGAAAGCGTTCAACCCAGGCATTGTCAAGAAGGTGGTCCATGTCTGCACGGACAATGCAGTGTCCATGTTCTATATCAACAAGCAGGTGGGTACCAGATCTTCTCCTCTTGTGGATCTTGCCATTCAGCATGCTATCTGGCTGGTAGCAGTTCACATCCTGGGCCAGCTGAATGTCACTGCAGATGCTGTCAGCCGACTAGCAGTGGTCAGCAACGAGTGGGAACTGAACACAGAGATCCTCTAGGATATTTTTTGCTCTTGGGGCACTCCAGAAGTGGACCTCTTTGCAACATTGACAAACGGAAAGCTTCCTTTGTATGCCTCCAGGAACAGGCTGAGAGCCGCCTGCTCTGGCAGATCCTCTCGAAATTCCATGGCACAACATGAGGGCCTATGCTTTTCCGCCCCTTCCTCTGATCCATAGGGCACTTTGCAAGCTAAGGAACACAGTGAATTGCTCTGTCCTGTTCATAGCCCCTTGGTGGCCGGCCAGGTTTTGGTTTTCGGAGCTTCGGCATCTATCGGTGTGTCTGCTGCTCAAGCTTCCGCTGGTTCCCATTCTGCTTCACCAGAGCGATCGGCAGTTGTGGCACCCCTCGCCACAATCGTTCAGCTTGGCAGGCTGGTGCCAGAGTTCAGAAACTTAGAGCGTTTAAATGTGTCCGTAGATAACATACGCATTATTCAGGCGTCCAGGAAACCTTCGACAAGATCTCAGTATAGGAGTAAATGGTTACGTTTCTGCCACTGGTGTTTAACTAGGCAGCTGGACCCCAGGGAGTCTATGGACCTAGTCCTTTCTTTTGTCTCACATCTGGCAGAATCGGGCATTCATGTCTTGTCTTGCAGGACTTATTTGGCAGCTGTCGCTGCTTACCTGTCCTCTGACCAGTGCTCTTTTTCACGGACGTATCCGGTCATTAAAAGAAACTTTGCAGGCCTATTACATCTTTACCCTCCACCTGCATCCAAGGTGGGATCTGAATGTGTCAGAAGCCTTTTGAGCCCATGGCTACTGTCGATTTTAAGTACCTTTCGTGGAAAGTGTCCTTTTTGATTGCTGTGACTTTGGCAAGTCGTGTAAGTGAGCTTCAGGCCTTGTCGGTAGAGCATCCATTCCTTACTTTTCTTAAGGATAAGGTTATCCTGCGGACAAATCCCTCCTTTCTTCCGAAGGTGCTCTCTGATTTTCATTTGAATCAGTCAACTTCATTGTCTGTCTTCTTTCCGGACCGGGTCTCAGAGGCCGAAAGGGTTCTGCACTGCCTAAACGTTGGAAGAGCCCTTAAGTTCTATCTGGACACAACATTGGAGTTTAGGAACTCTTTGCAGCTTTTTGTGACCTTCGGAAATCCGCAGTGAAAGCCGGCCTTGACAGCAACCATCTCCTGATGGATTGCTTCCTGTATTTCTGAGGCGTATACCATTCAGGGTCTTCGGGCCCCAAAGGGAATTCATGCTCATCTTGTGCGGGGCAAGGCGACTGCCGTTGCCTTCCAAACATTTTCCCTGGGAGACTATCGCGAAAGTGGCTACAAGGGCCTCCCCATCAGCTTTTTGTAAACCTTACTGTCTGGACCTGAGCTCCAGGGCTGATGCTGAGTTCGGTCAAGCTGTGCTTAGGAACCTGTTTCAATAAGGAATTTCCATCCACACAATTCCTGTGAGGAGTGCTTGGGAATCTCCCATAAGTATGGAGGAAAGGGGATGGGACGTAGGAGTATAATAAAGTTATTCACCGTAGTGACTACCTTACTCCTAGTCCATAGTACCGTTTCCTCCATACGCCCGCCCGCCGTCCCCTCTAGTAAGTATCCTCGATTATTGCTTAAATAGTCTCAGACCTGGCGATAGAAAAGGACTGAAGGGCGATGTGCAGGGCGGAGCTAAGGAGGGTGGGGTTATGGCCGCGTGCGATACCGCCCGTAAAAAGAGATGGGCACATTTTTCAATTTGATTCTTTTTACGAAAGTGCTCTGGTCCTGTCCCACAGGACAGAATGTCCCAAAATTATGGAGGAAAGGGGACTATGGACTAGGAGTTAAGGTAGTCACTATGGTGAGTAACTTTATTTCTACTATCTTTAGCCAATCTGGGACTCCAGATTGGTACTATTAAAGGCTATTTGGCGGCGTTGTCCATCTTTAAGCGCTTGTCAGAGAAAATGTCATATTTCAAACTTCCACTGGTGACACAATGTCTAAAGGGGCTCACCAGTGTGTCTTCCCTCTGCCCCAATCCTCCTTGCCAGGTTCCAACTTGAGACCTTAATCTGGTATTAAAATGTCTTATGTGTGCACCCTTTGAACCTTTACTCTCATGTCCCTTAAGGTTGTCAACCTTTAAAACCCTTCTCTTGGTAGCCCTAACTTCAGCCCGTAGAGTGAGTGAGTTGCAGGCTCTTTCATCTAAGCCACCCTTTACTATTTTCCATAAGGATAGAGTTGTTCTGAGGGTAAGCCTTCATTCTTACCCAAGATACCCAAGATCATTTCTCACTTTCACGTAGGACAGAAAATTGTTCTACCTTCTTTCTATACCCCTCCTCATCCTGACAAGGAGGAGGAGATATTATATACGGGGCACAAACTGGTTCAGGCTGTTACATAACAGACCTTATCCAGGTGGATCATTTGGGCTATTTCGGAGTGTTAGACTGGCAGGCAAGGATCCTCCTGAAGGGTTAAGAGCTCATTTCACCAGGGGCATGGCTACCTCTACAGCCCTGCAAAGGGGTTTACCGATATAAAAAGTATTTGATTGGCAGCAACATGGTCTACGATTCACACGTTCACAAAACATTACTGCCTAGAGTCTTCCCTCGATCAGGATGGGAGCTTTGGAAAAGCAATCCAGCATTTGTTTCATGAAAACCGATGAACTGAAATTCTTACTCCCTCCACCAAATCCAACACTGCTTTTGGAGACTTTTAAAGATGAGGAATACGTGGGAGGACACAATTACTTTGAAGAACAAGTTACTTACCCCTGGTAACGTTCTTTCGACTGGATGTTCCTCCTACGTATTCCTCATCGCCCTCCCATCCTGCTCCGCAGTACAATTTCCCATGCTATTACAGCTTTCGCTCCTTCGAGGCTGAGTCATTCCCATGGTTATGCAGGTATTTCTACTGTAAGAAAAAGCCAACGGGCACTGCACTTTCTATATATACCTTCAATGACCTCCTCGAGATGGAGGGTCTCGTGGGACATCAAGTAAACGCCATTGATCATTGATGCACAGCGCCCTCTGCTGAATTTTCTTTCCTTAGCAGCTATAGACGGGGATATCGAATATCAAAGATGAGGGATAAGTGGCGGAACATCCAGTTGAAAGAACATTATCAGGGGTAGCCAACTTGTTCTTCTGTGTGATACACCTATAGTATTAGCTTGTTTGCTGCATCTAGCCAACTAGGGGCTCCAGGTTGGTACTGTGAAAGGATACTTGGTGGTGCTGTCTGTTTTTAGGCGCATGCCTGAGCAGGTGTCTTATTTCAAAATACCTATTGTACAATTCTTGAAAGGGCTCACTGTGTTTCCTCCGGTCCCCTTTTGTGTTCCCATTTCAGATTTGAACTTGGTTCTGAAATACCACGTGTGCTCCTTTTTAGCCGCTTCATTCTTGTCCTTTAAGGATGTTCACTTTGAAGACAGATTTCCTTACAGCCATTACATCGGCACGCAGAGTGAGCGAATTGTAGGCTCTTTCTTGCAAACAGCCATTTACCACCTTCGAGGAGAAAGTGGTCTTGAGGGTCCGTTCTAACTTTCTCCCAAGAGTGGTATCAGAGTTTCACCTTTCTCTGAAAATAGTCCTACCAACCGTTTACCCTCCACCTCGCCCTAGTAATGAGGAGTAGAGACTTCATCGTCTTGACCCCAAAAGAGCATTAAGCTTTTACATCTCTTGAATGGCAAATGTAATGCAAGACGACCAGTTGTGTATTGGGTACACTGGACACAGACAAGGACCGACTGTGTCTAAACAAACTTTGCGTCACTGAATGCTATAACTTACCCAGAAAAGACATTCCTGTAGGTTTGTGATCACATTCCACAAGGGGTCAAATAATCAAAAAAGAAATTGCCGAAATGAAATCACCTGAAACAACAGGAACAAGAACTATCACAAGTTGCATGATATCCTAAAGGAATATCAAGACAAGGTTAAACTTTGCAAGATGAAAAAATACATTGGCAATGATTGAGATTACAGGGAGTATCGTGTGTATACGTTTCAGAGCAAATGCGATCAAAAACTTACTACAGGATCCACAGGTAGAACACCTAACACTTCGACAGCCAGTTCAGACATCGAATCTGACCACGAAGAGCACCGGATTCCATTTCAGAAGCTGAACCAAGCTCTCTGACGATGACTGACAATGAAAACACTTTTCTGCTAATATCACTTCAGGAAAATGAAGACTTTGAAATGAGAAATGTATTCTCTGATCTAAGAATTAAACCAATTAACATCAAGGTAACGGGACTCGAACCTAAATCAAGATCTGTACCGCAATTGGCTAAAGATTAATATTATAGATACTTTTTGGAAAGCAGTCACTAATGACATTAACAATGCACACCCTCATTTTGAAAGAGACATCACGTTTTCTAAAGGGGGTAATCTCTCCTGACAGGAAAGACGTGCACTTCAAGACCTAAAAACTGACGTGGCAATGGTCATTAAGGAAGCAGACCAAGGGGGCAATATTGTTATCCTGAACAGAGAAGACTACGTTGCAGTGGCCATGCAACTTAGTCTTCATAGACGCCAATCTTGGTTCTCCCATTTCATGGCAATGTCAGTCTCCCCTCCATGGAAGCTGATGTACCCGTACAACATGCTTTCTCAAGATCAGGGAGAGACAATGCATCTATGCACTGAAAAACTTAACTTAGCAGCCTGGCTCCTGAAGTCCTAGAGTTCGGGCACCTTCAGCTCCCTCAAAGAAGCATGGACATACTCAGAAAGGCACGGAAACCTGCCGCCAGATACTGCTACTCGAGCAAATGGAAGCGCTTTATCTGGTGTAATGTCAAGGGCATCAATCCTATTGATTGCTCACCTAAAGATATCGTCCATCACCTAACTCACCTGTTGGATTCAGGACTGGTTTTCAGTTCTCTTAAAGTCCACTTAGCCGTGCTTTCGGCATACACCACGTCCCAGAGCAAGGTTTTGAGGTGGAAAATTCCTGTAAACAAAGCCTTTATGGAATAGGGGGATGAAGTATCTACCCAGCTCCCGGGTGGGACCTGAATGTTGTTCTTACCAGACTAATTGGGCCTCCCTTTGAACCAATGCACAAGGATAGCCTTCCAGCACTCATCTACAAGACTGCCCTCCTGGTGGCGATCACCTCTATAAGGAGAGTTAGTGAACTGCAGGCCCTTTCAGTTCAGAACTTATTTGTCACAATTCACAAAGACAAGGTGGTTATGCACACACCCTTTCGCTTTGCGCCCAAATTTATCTCAAAGTTCCATGTTAACCGGTCCATAGAACTACCCACCTTTTTCCAGAATCACACTAACGTGGCTGAAAGAAGCCTCCACACACTGGATATAAGGATAGCGGTTATCTACTATCTGGAATAGACAAAGCCATTAAGAAAAACAAACCAGTTCTTTGTTTCAGTGGCAGCTGGTAGAGCAGGGTCCCTGTCTCTAAATCGGCTTTTTCCAAGTGGATCGTAAACTGCTTCACACTGTTTCTCTCTTGATAAGAGAGATCTACCCTTCAAACCTAGAGCACACTCTACTCTGGGCACAGGGGCTACCATAGCCTTTATTGCAAATGTTCCTCTAGATTCCATTTGCAAAGCAGCAACCTGGAGTTCTGTACACACCTTTACACAACACTTCTGCCTGGATAGATACGCTAGGTCTGATTCTCAGGTGGGACAAGCAGTGCTAAGATATCTCTTTGCTACTATTCCTTCACACATCCCAACACCATCTCTGGGTAGTGCTCATTAGTCTATGCACAGCATGTTATTCTAATCAGATCCACAAGCATCAGAATCCTGCATTACTCACTGTAACAGCATTTCTGGTGATTGTTTCTGCTTAGATTCACATGCACCCACCCTTCCTCCCCTCGAAGTAGAACGGACATAGACTTCTTACACCTTCTCTCTTCTGTACTCGCTCACGCAGACTATAAGGCTCCCTCAGGGCAGAAAAAAACTACCGGTGGGACCTCGACGCGTGAGGGATTTTGGGTACACTACACGTCACGGATAGTGTTGCAGTCATGCCCATGTCGACATCCCTTTCGATTTTCGAAAGAAAGATGCAATTCTCTGTGATTTCCACTAGATGTTGGACTATATGCACAGCATGTGAATCTAAGCAGATAAAATCATCAGAAATCTTATTACAGTGAGAAATGCATGTCGTACTGCTCCCTTAACCGCTTGCTGTAAACATAACTTGCCATCCCTCTTCGTGACAACCATTTCTGCAATGCCCATGGAGGCTTTGTTCAAGTAAAGTATTTATTTTTTTATGTGGGCTTACAGCTTAAAGAAAACTCCAGTCTTGTGAGCGTTGGGCAGCCCCAGCAATTTAGACAAAACAATAAAATAGTCTGATCTTTGACTCTGTCTACATGCAAAGCACTGCGCTAATTTGCTTTGCAATCTAGTCGCCACAACCCAAGCATATTCTGCCTCTAAGCCACTGTACAAGTTCTAAGCAAACTATGTGCTTAAATGTTGGGTATGAAAAGAGGCACGCTTTTTATAATTAAACTAAGGAGTTCACAGTAATTATACTGGTGTACCGTTAGACCCCTACTCTCAACGCTTACCTTTGATTGGGTTTGGCTAACCTCAGAGTTTCATAAGTTTACTATAACCAGGGTGAACTCCTAAAAATCTGTTAACCAGGCCAGATTCTAGAAATCCATCTTAATAAGCATCTTGGGTAATCTTGTACTTGCGAGGAAACGTAGGCTAAAAGCTTTAATCCATACTAGAAATTAGTGGTTTCCTGAGAGATACATAACCATATACATATGCAGACACTGTGAATGCCGTTGGAGAAATCTGACAGCCAATTGTAAGGTAAAATGCAGAACTCTGCTGAATCGTTACTAGAAAGTTATTTTAAAAGCAAAACAGGCCTACTTTGCCATTAGAATCTGAAAAGCTAATTCTGATACACTATAACTTATTAAAATCAATCGGAAGTTCTATTTCAAATGGCAGTTCTGGCAAACCGACTCCATTACAATCTTTTTGTGATTTTACTTTCCCCTTTCTTTCTGTTCAAGATTTATACTTCGAAGGGATTGTGTCCTCCGACGTATTCCTTCTCTTTGATATAATCCATTACAGTTTGCTGGCCTCGGAAATGTTTTCCAGTAGAGGGCGCTATGGGTCGACGTCCCTCGAGTTGGTCTCCCTCGACAGCCTCCGTATCGGCGCCAACGTCATCCTGAGTACAAATAGGCTTGCGCAGCGTCCGTTGCTCAGTTCAGTTTTTCCGCGCTTCGTGAGCCTCGGAAATGTAACGCTCGGTTCCATTCTTCATAAAAAATCTTATTTCGTTGAAAATCTACATTTATAACGATGGCATCTTCATCCGAACCATCGACTCCACGGTCCGGTTTAAAAAAATGTTGCGACTGTGGAAAGAAAATGTCTTTAACAGACCCTCACAGGATCTGTTTGTGGTGCCTGGGATCGGAGCATCACTGTTCGGAGTGTGAGGACTGTATGTCCATGACTGCGAAAGCCTTGAAGGCGCGTAAGGGGAAGTTAGAAAGAGCTAAGGCTTTTAAAACTTCTACCCCTTCAAAAGTTTTTTCGGCTGAGTCGAGACATTCGTCTCCTCGTCAAAAGAAACATTCCCGATCGAGATCTCGAAGCGGTTCCCATTGTTCTTCGAGATCGAGACATTCTAAGAGGCGCCATAGATCTCCCTCTTCTTCCTCTAGTTCCCCGGAAAGGGTTACCTGCCCCACGAAACACAGCGAAGTGGGAGGAATTCCGTAAAAAAATGCTTAGCGTTTTTGAGAAAGCAGCCTCGACCCCCTCGTAGTTGTCTAAAGGTGATACCCTGGTTGAAAGACCCAAAAAACCAAAACTCTGCGAGTCGTTGAACCCGGCGAGTAAAAATACTCGAGCGCCATGAACCCTCGAGTAAAGGTAATAAGACTGCATCATCGACGTCATCGTCGAAGATTCCTTCGACACACAAATCTGCGTCATCGAGGCCTTTGTCAAAGGGCCTTCGCATAAATCTGCCTCATCGACGCTGTTGACTCCGATGAAGGCTTAGCCTAGAACTGCCACTACGTCACAGGCACCAGAGATGTTGAAAGCCCCAGCCATGACGTTGAGAGTGCCATCGACGATCTCGACGACGCCGAGTAGGATTCCGATCCTCTTGAGTTCATCGAGGCCTTTCCCGATGCCTTTTTCAGGATTGTCGAAGCCTACAACGTCGACAACCACGTTTTCTCAGGCAGTAACAACAAATTTGGCTCCTTCTCTAGAAATGGGTTTTACTCCATATCCTAGGTCTGATTACTTAAGAGCATTGTCCTCCATATATGAGGAAGGGGAGGACTCTGACAATGAGACCCTTTGGTCTACAAAGGACAACAGTACCCATTCCAGAGGAATTAATCTCTGAAGAAAATGGGTTGAAGGACCTACAGGAGTCTCTACATGAGGCAAGTGGTATAGATACATCTCCAGAAGTAGTTTGCTAGACCAGAACCTGGAGAACATGCTGAGATACCTTAAAGGGCTGTTATGGCTAGAATAATTGAATTTATGGGGTGGACTACACCTGCACCTTCTTTTCAGCAAGATAACCTTACTGGTATATTAGATACGGGACCCCAAGAGGATCCTGTTTTCCCTTTTCATGCTGCTCTGCAAAGGCCAATATCTGCAAATTGGGAGACTCCTGAAGTTATCCCTGCAGTAAATAAAAAAACTCTCTGCTAAATACAGAGTATCAGCTTCAGATCCCGAATATCTAAGCAAACATCCAACTCCAGAGAGTTTAGTTGTGCAGGCAGTGACTTCATCAAACAGTAAGTCGGCATACCCCACTATTCCACAAGACAGAGATGATAAGATTTGACGCCATGTCAAAAAAAGTATTTTCGGCATATAGTATGGTGATTAAATGCATCAACGCCACTTGCCCGCTAGCAAGATTCAACCACGCACTTTGGGAGTGTGCTTTATCTGCGGCTGACTGTCTGCCAGAAGGGGAAGAACGGGAAGCATTCTTAAACATCAGGGATGGAAAGGATGCAATATGAGTCCATTCAAACAGGCATTTATTTATTTTTATTTATTACATTTGTTACTCGCCCAGACCCGAGGGTATCACGGCGAAAATACAGGCGTGTTGATGCATTTTTATACAGTGTTACAGTTAGTCATATAAAACGTTTTTATACTAAGTTACAAAAAGTCATGTAGTCAAATTACTTATACTAAATTACACTTGGTCAGGTAGCCACTCGCGATTTGTTTCAGCACTAGTTGCATTTCTGAAGGTGACCCCTGGATGTACATGTTGGCCATGGGAGATGCATATAGTGGCAGAAGAACTGAGGTCAGCCAAGAGCGTTCTGGTACTGAGGTGGAGTAGGACTCGAAGCGGTTAATATTTGTTGAATAACCAAATTTTTAGTGCTTTTTTTTAATTTTAGTAGGGTGTCCTCGTTTTTGATGCTAATGGGTAATGCGTTCCAGTGCGATGGGGCTAGGACTTTGAAGCTACTTCCTCCTATTCTACTGTATTTGTATTGAGGAACTTCTAAAAGGGCAAGTTTATTGGATCTCAGTGTTTTACAGGAGATTTTTTTCTTAATGGAGTTGTTGAGGTAGCTTGGCGCTTTGTTGGTGATACGTTTATAGACGATACTGAGGGTTTTGAAGATGATTCTTGCTTCAATTGGCAGCCAATGGTTTTCTCTTCTAATGCTGGATATGTGTTCGGATTTCTTTATACCTAGTGCCGCTCTAAGGGCTTTGTTCTGTAATAATTGGGTTTTGTTTAAGTTGGTTTTAGAAGTTCCTAGAAAGAGGATGTTGCAATAATCCAGTTTCGTTAAAATCAGAGCTCTGGCCAAGGTGATGCAATTTGAAGGGGTAAGAAATTGGCGGCTGAGTGCAATACGTGTTGCTGTATAGGCTGTGGACGAGGAGAGGGCTATTTGTTTGTGCATAGTGAGGTTGGCATCTATGTAGACACCAAGAGTTTTGACTTGTTTGAGTACTGGGATCAGTGTACCATCAATGTTAATGTGAGAGTAGTCCGGGTGGAGGGTGCTTCATTCTTTTTTGGGAGCCCACAATGAGGACCTCCATTTTCTCATCGTTAAGGCAGAGGCTATTGAGGGCCATCCAATTTTGGATTATAGAGTATACTTTATTGATGGTGTAGGTGTCTTGGGTGTGGTCGCCTGTAATGGGGATGAGGATCTGGGTTGTCATCTGCAAAGTTGGTGTAGATGACACCCATATCGTCTAGGGCCGAGAATAGGAGTTTAGTATATGCATTGTAGAGGGTGGGAGAGAGTCAGGATCCCTGGGGGACTCCTATGGGGTCCGCTGCAAAATTTCCGATGGCAACTCTGGATGTACGGTCCGTTAAAAAGGATTTTATCCATTGTGTGGCGTTGCTGGAGAAATTAAAATCTTTCACTATGAATGACAGCATCAGCAAGGCCATGGCGGCAAGTACCACAATCCGCAGATTTGCGTGGTTGCGGAAGTCTGGGTTTGCTCCAGATGTGCAAGGCTGACTTCTGAATATGCCCTTTGGCGGCACTTCTCTATTTGGAAAGAAGGCTGATGACAGCCTGGAGAAATTACAAACATCCAAAGCAGCAGCAAAATCCCTTGGGGCTGCAATCCGGCAAACTCCAAATCGCCCCACAGGTCCATCCTGGAGGGGTAAGTCCTTTCGCTTTTACTCCGCATTCAGGAAAGGCAGAAGACAGCCAGCTCAAAGGGGCCAGAGACGATTCACTCTTGGTGGACGGGTCAAAGGTACAAAATCTGCACCAGCAGGTGCTACTTTACCCGCAGCATCTGCGTCAGCCACTTCTAAACCCCTCTGAGGTCTCCCCTCACAAGACACCAGTAGGGGGCAGGTTACCTCAACATCTGCCACAATGGCAGGCTATTACGTCATCAGATGCTTGGGCATTGGAGACAGTTGCCCAAGATTACTGCCTGCCTTTCCTACAAACTCCTCAGGCATCCACCAGGGAACAACTTTTTGAAGTTTCCAGACCCGCTCCTTATGCAGGAGATTTCAGACCTGCATAAGGTCAGAGCAAGGTGCCATAGAACCGGTACCTGTGGTGGAGAGGAACAAGGGTTGGTATTCCCCCTACTTTCTAGTACCAAAGAAGGACGGAGGATTGAGACCCATCTTGGACTTGTGAGAATTGAACAAATTCCTCAGGAAAGCAAAGTTCAAGATGGTAACCCTTTCTCAGATCCTTCAGGCCCTCCAGCTACAGGACTGGTTGGTATCTCTAGACCTTCAGGATGCTAATTTCCATGTGCCAATCCATCTCAAACACAGGAAATACCTGAGGTTCGCAAATGGCAACTCTCGTAATCAATTCGAGTTCTGCCATTTGGGCTTACCTCCGCCCCGAGGGTCTTTACCAAGCTAATGGCACTTGTGGCTGCAAGTCTAAGGAGGCAAGGGATTCACGTCTACCCCTACCTGGACGACTGTTTGATCAGATTAGTATCCCGGAACAAGCTCAGATCCATCTAGATTGTTTGCCATTTCCTCCACAAGCTGGGCTTCTCCCTCAACTTAAAGTCGTCAAAGATTATACCATCACAGAGACTCCAGTTCATTGGAGCAGTCTTGGACACTTCCCTGGGAAAAGCCTTGCCACCATAAGTGAGGGCTCAAGATATTCTACAGATTGTCACCAGGTTTCAAAATGCCCAACGTCTACCAGCCTTCAACTTTTTTGAGGTTGCTCGGCCTCATGGCATCCTGCATCTTCCTAGTGCCAGAGGCTCGCCTGAGAATGAGATCTCTCCAGTGGGCACTAAGGACCCAGTGGTCACAATTCTCGGGGAGAATGTCAGATGATCTACTAATTCTGGACAGAGTAGCTCGAGACCTTCATTGGTGGGCCTGTCAGGAGAAAAGTTTTGGCAACCATGGCCGGAGATAACAGTAGTCACGGATGCTTCACTCACAGGGTGGGGAGCCCATGCCAACGACTTGACCATCGGCGGTCGTTGGTCTCCATCGGAGTCCAGACTACACATCAACCTATTGGAGCTGAGAGCAATCAGACTAGCGCTGAAAGCTTTCCTGCCATCAGTACAGGGAAAACACTGCCACTGTGCAGAGAGGCAATGCAGCTCTGGTTTTGGCCAATTCAAGAAGGAATCTCTCTATCGGCAGTTCACCTAGCCAGAGAGAAGAACTTGACGGCGGATGCTCTGAGCAGGCCGAACAGTGTCTCCCACGAGTGGGAACTTGCTCAGGAAGTCCTTCAAGAGATCTTCGCCCTTTGGGGAACCCCTCAAGTGGATCTGTTCGCCACCAGTATCAACAGGAAGTGCGATCAGTATTGCTCAAGGGAATGTCCCCCCGAGAGGAGCTCTAGGGGACGCGTTCGTAGTGGACTGGGTGTATCAACTTCTGTACGCGTTTCCTCCAGTCCCCGTCATTCCTCAAATGATCAGGAGGTTGAGAAGATTCCGTAAACCCATGATCCTAATTGCCCCGGATTAGGCCAGAAGAACTTGGTACCCGGATCTTCTAGACATGTCCATATGCCCTCCAATTCGTCTTCCGCAAAGAGAGGATCTTCTCTCGCAGAAGGGAGGTCAGGTTCTCCATATCGGAACCCTCAACCTTCACGCCTGGTTTCTGAAAGGTTGAGATACAAGGATTGGGATCTCCCAGATGACGTCATGGAGGTGTTGCTTTCAGCCAGAAGGCCATCAACAAAGACCTTGTACCGCTGCCGTTGGAAATTTTTTTTGCAACTGGTGTAGAGAAAAGAATATTGAACCCTTTTCATGTAATACACCGATGGTGTTATCTTTTTTGCTTTACTTAGCAAATTCAGGTCTTCAAGTTAGTACGATCAAGGGCTACCTCGTAGCGCTGTCAATCTTTAAGCGTACTGCTGAGGAGCCTTCATATTTCAAATTACCCTTAGTAATTCAATTTCTGAAAGGATTAACTAATGTTTATCCCCCAACACCTTTTCAAGTTCCATTGTGGGACCTGAACCTAGTCTTGAAATTTCTAATGGGAACTTCATTTTAACCGCTTCATTCCTGTTCATTAAGGTTTCTCACTCTTAAAACATTTTTTCTTGTGGCTTTAACTTTGCCAGAAGAGTGAGCGAATTACAAGCTTAATCTTGCAAACCTCCTCATACAATCCTTCATAAAGATAAGGTTGTTTTACAAGTGAAGCCCAATTTTCTCCCAAAGGTGGTCTCAGAATTCCACATTACTCAGAAAATAGCTTTACCCTTATTCTATCCTCCTCCCCATCCAGGGAAAGAGGAAGAGAGATTACACAGGCTGGATCCAAGGCGTGCCTTAAGCTTTTACATTAGCAGACCTGCAAGAAGCAGACAAGCAGACCAATTGTTTGTGGGATATGCAGGGCACAAATTAGGTTTGCCAATTACAAAACAAACCATTTCAAGATGGATTATTTTAACTATTATAGAATGCTATAACTTGGCAGGAAAAGAGAAGCCCCCCCAACATCTTAGGGCTCATTCAACCAGGGGTATTGCAGCCTCTTCAGCTCTCCAAAGAGCAGTTCCAATTAAGGACATATGTGCGGCTGCCACATGGTCGTCCGCACACGCATTTACCAAATTTTACAGCCTTTATTCCTCCTAGCCATGAGACAAAATTTGGTAAAGCTGTGTTGCATTCTGTACTTCTTTAAACGGAAACCATTCATTTAACTCCCGCCTCCCCTATATACTACTGCTATGGGAGTCCATCAAAGATGAGGAATACGTCAGAGGACACAATCCCTTCGAAGAACAAGTTACTTACCAAACTGGTAACGTTCTTTCGATGGGATGCTCCTCCGACGTATTCCTTATGTCCCTTCCTATCCCTCCCCGCAGTAAAAAAAATGTCCCTTGTAGTTGCGGTTTACACTCCTTCAAGGTTATTAACCAATTCATGCAAAGCAAAACTAAACTTAAAAACAGAACTGAGCAATGGACGATGTGCGAGTCTATTTGTACTCATGCTGACGTCGGCACCGATACGGAGGCTGTCGAGGGACAACAACTTGAGGGACGTCGACGCGCAGCGCCCTCTACTGGAAAACATTTCCGAGGCCAGCAAACTGGAATGGATTATATCAAAGATAAGGAATACATCAGAGGAACATCCCATCGAAAGAATGTTACCAGTTTGGTAAGTAACTTGTTCTTTGCGCTCATCTATTGAGGCAGAATCTAGAGCATGATTATCCTGAATGTCTGGTATGGCATGGCTCTAAGAGTTTTAAACAGTTTGGTGCTCTATCTGGGGAGGGGAATGCGGGTTGGGGTGCAATGTAGTTTGAAGGGTTTTCTAAAACATTTCTTCTTCTTGGATCCATTCTCATCTTGAATTTGAGAGGAAGCATATTTGATACACTATCAGATTACTTGGTAGTTCTCATAAAAGCCTCTTTACCAAGAGGATAATTACCAAGTCCCTTAGGCTGTAGTAATGCCATTTAAAAAAATAAAAACTTTCATTAGACCCTTCTTTTCCAGCTAACGTCTGACCTTTTTGAACCCTCCCCTTTCGAAGTGTAATCTTGGTAGGAGAGGTTACAGCACAACTATGTTGTCTTGAAAATGAGCAACGGTTGGCAGATTCAGTCAGTTTTCCGCCCAGCTCACACAAACCTCAGTCCGTTTGGTCAAGGAAACAATTGGATCTGAGGGTAGTGGTAGACTAGCTGCTCTAATCATATTAGATCTTATCAGCCTTTTGCATCCAAGTCCATGGCATCTTACTTCTCACTTGGAACATCTAGCAGGGATTAAGTGGACAACTTAAGCTGGGCTGGATCCTTTTTAGAGGAGAGGAATCGGGTGTGCAGATGGGTAATTATATATCGCCCATCTACTGTGCCCTCTACTCGCCCCTTTATTAAACATCTGGATCCCCTGAAATAGTTGGTGGAGAGCTTTGTTGCCAGCTTTATGCTAATGACACCCAGATTCTGGTCGATATCCATCTGGTTTCTAGATAAGACTTGAGGTTCCGTGTTTGCATGGTTCATTTCTGGATAACTGTCTGTAATTTAATGGTTATAACACGGGGACCATGTCTATTGGTGGACAATCAAGCTGATTGTTCTACTATGATACGTGTTGGTACACAGAACACCATTGGCCACTCTCTGGTCCCTAAATTCCATCTGTACAAAATCACATGTACTTTGCCCCTTCCAGTGTGGAGCCAGTGCATGCATTTATTGTTGAGCGCATCCCTTGGTTCTCGTTGTTTGAAAGATAATTTGGGGACCTTATGATGCAGCAATACTGTGCCCCTCCGAAAGCCCCCAATTGCCTTAATATTGGTCATACCCCTAATATGTGGACTGCATTCCCTGGGGTGGGCAGAATTAGGGCACCATGAAGCACTGTTTTTTTGCTTGTTATGCGCTTATACAGCAAGTAAAATGCTGTTTTAAAGCACCCACAGGGCGAGGGAGGGAACAAGGGAGTGAAACACATTACAAACACTATTTAAAGCAGTGGAGGAAAAAAGAACAAACCTACTATGCCTGGTCAATATTCAGAGCTTGCAAGTGCAGCAAGGAAGAGGGTACAGGAGGTAAGTGATGGGGAGTGTGAGCTCATGGGTGAGCCACAGATGACCTGCTTGAATGTGGAGTGCTACACGGCCTGGAGCAATGTTAGGTGCAAGTGCGAACTTCCAGGGCGGAGGGTGTGCAAAGGCAAGTGCTGAGGGTAGACAGGAGCTGAGCAATTGGGTTTGAGAGGTCAGGGGCCCCAAAGATGCATAAGAGCCCTGGACACCAATGACCGCAACTGTGCGATTAGCAGAGGAGGGGAGACGGGAAGGAGGAGGTAAAGAGAAAAGTCTTGAGGAGCTTCCGGAATTTAAGAAAGTCCTGCTCAAGGCGCAGAGGGAGGAGGAGGCTGTTCCATAGGAGGAAGCCAGCTGAGGAAAGAGATCGACCACCTACCCTCTATTTAGCTAAATGCTTTACACACACAGTTGGTGCCCGAGTAACATAGTGGTCTAGAGGGAGAGTATTTAGTAAGATTACGTTGAAGATGGTGAGGTCCCTGGGCCCAGACAGCCTTGTGGATGATGCAGAGGGATTTCAATATAATCTGTGCAGCGGCTGGGGGGTGGTGGGGGGGGGGGGGCAGTGAATACTTTGTAAGGCAGGAGAGATGCAGTCCCTGCGCTTAAGACCAAGGATAAATCTTGCTGCCGTATTCTGGATTAGCTGGAGGGGTTGCAGAGTGGAAGAAGATAGATTCAGGAGGAGGCTATTGCAATAGTCCAGCCTAGAGAGAACCAGAGCTCGGGTAACATTGAGCCATTGGGACTTCTTGGCAATGTCCTGAGTGTGAGGGAGTAAGGAGAGAGGAGTCGAAGATGACTCCAAGGTTTCTGGCTTGTGAAGGAGGAGCAGGGGGAGATCCCAAGGATTAAGGCTAGAGTGAAGGGGCGAAGGGGGGGGGGCATGGGTCCCGATGGGAAGGATCTTAGTTTTACAGGTGTTGAGGCAGAGATTGTTGAAGGTGCACCAGGACTGGATGGCAGATAGGCAGTCAGGAATGATGGAGGGTGCAAGAGGGTCAGCAGGAAGTTTGAAAAAGAGTTGTATGTCTGCATAACACAGGGAGTTGGAGGGAAAGGGGGAGATGAGGCGTGCAAGCTGAGCAATGTAGATGTTAAAGAGCCAAGAGGAGAGGATAGGACACTGGGAGGGAGGGGGACACCATTGCTGGAGAAGGAAGTAGGAGAGGAGAAGGTGTCCAGGATGACTTGGGTAGAGCGGTCCGTTAGCAAGGTGGTCAGCCAATCCAGTGTCTGTTCCGAGATACCAAGGGTATCGTGGAGCCTTTGTATGAGGATGGAATGGTTGACCGTGTCAAAGGCAGAGGAGAGATCGAGAAGGATGGAGACAGCTGGGGAGTTGGAGTCCAGAGATGCAAGCAGTTATTCACGGGTGTTATGGAGGCTCGAAATCCAGATTGATGGTTGTGGAGACCACCAATAATTTTGGTGTGCAAGTTGAGTTGGGACAATGCCAGCTACTCCAGCAGCTTCCCCAGGAAGGGGGTGATGGAAATAGGGCGGTAGTTGGCAGGACAGGTAAGGTCTGCTGATGGTTTTTTCAGGAGGGAGCGCACAAGGGAGTGCTTAAGGGAGGAGGGGAATGCTCCAGTGGCAAAAGAATGATTGCAGAAATCAGCAAGTGCAGAGGCAAGAGAGCCAATGTTATCCTTGATGGTCCTGGATGAGCAAAGGGAAACCTTCATTGAGCGGACAACTCTGGTAACTTCATCGGGTGTGACAGGGGAGAAGGAGGAAGAAGCTTTGTGAGGGGCCAAGGGAGGCAACGGGGTGTGGGATGGGTAGGGAGGCTGTGTAACAAGGGTGTTCAGGATGGCTTGAGTTTCGGTGGCAAAGTGAGCGGCCAGTGCATTGCAGAGGGCCTGGGAATGTGAAGCAGAGAAGACTGCAGAAGGGTTGGCTAGTTCACTGTAGATCTTGAAAAGTTCAACCGTATTGTTGGATCCCCCCTGAAACCCGTGCCTGTATGTGGCCTCTTTTCTTGACACTGATGGCGAGTCTGTATTGCCTTTGGAGCAGGCGGCAGGCCAGTTTGTCAGAGGATGAGCCTAATGTTTGCCACTTCTGTTCCACTGCCCTGCCCTTTGGTTGCAGGACTGTCACTGTGGGCACCAGTATTTTCATCATAGTCCCTTATCATGCTGGTACTTATTGTAGCTGGGGGCCTCCCCTCTTCTACTCCCACCCCACCCCTCACACCCTCCGTAACTCCCCCTCTTCCATGGGCTTTTAACAGGACTAGATACAACCTCTATGTCTGCAAGTTCAGACAGTACTTCCTTGCATTTTCATCCATGATACATGGGTGCCTCGTTCGTAGCTAGCTCAGTAATCGGCGGGGTACATAGCCCAGGTGGGCTTGGGCAAGTGGGTGGGATTAGGCAGGGGGTCACTCCCAGAGTGCACATCTAACATATTCTTGTTCACAACCGTGTCAATTCAAGGGAGCTTGTTTTTCAGGGATCACATTCACAGCCTCTAGTTCCCTCCATTCCATAGGTTCCCTGAGTATTGGTCTCTACAGGTAGTGCCAGGATCTTGGCGTGTGGGTTGAGACCAAGTGGGTTAAAGATCTCAAAGTCCTTGTGATTGATCATTGGGCTTGTCTTGTTCATCGCTACCCACCCGAGTGATCAAGTTGAAGGTTGACTAGTTGTGAGGGACGGCTCTTTGATTCCCAGCACTAGCACAGGTCCGGACTCACCTTGTCTGTTGGAGTACGGTGGTATTTGAGGGGCACTGGTGGAAGCAGGGCAGGTGACTTTACTTATTTGAGGAAGAGACCTCCGGTATCTGAAGTTCCATTAATGCCCCCAAACCCCTTGCAAGAACTCTCTGCCTGAAGTGCTGGGTAGGCCCACTTTCACTGGTTGGTTGGGCGATTTGTTGGTGGTGGTATTTTCTGCTAGGGTATCTCTGCCTATATGCCCAGAATTACAAATGGCCACTCTATTATCACAGTTGTGGTGGTCCTTTTCTCCTAATTTACTGGATACACCCCTCCCCTTCCCCCAGTAGTCCTGATTAGTCCTGAAGAACTGATGGATTTCCTTTGTTAGTAAATAAGCCTTCCCGTAAACTTGATGGGACTGTGGGCTTCTTTCTTTGAAGCAATGTCAATATCTGTATCCACACCATGAGGGAGGGATCCCAGTGCCAGTTCCCCCTCTGTCAATATTTCCCTTTTGTCTCTACAATATTGCATGATGGAAAGTGAGAAGTGATGGATTATATAACATGTTGAAAGGTATTGGGAGGCGTTTGGAGAGGCTAGAGTTGGTTTTTAATTGGGCTGGCTTGGGTGTGTGCGAACAAGTGCTCTGACAGTCACAGTCCTGTCACAGGCACGGGACTATTGTCCCCTCCACCCCCAGCCTGCCTTGCTCAGCCCTTGACCTTGCCCTCTCACCTTATGGGCTTTCTGTGATGTTCCTGGCTTCCCCAGGGCTCCAGGATATATGTGCCTTTGCTTAAGGGGGTGCCTCCCACCATGCTGGCATGGAACACCCAGCAGGAGCGCAACACCCCTTCCCTGATCCCACAGGCTTCACCCTGGCGTGCCTGGGCTGAATGAGTAGTAGTAGTTGGGAGCGCGGCCCCAGGCGATCTTTTCTTTGAAATAGTAATCTAAGATTGGCTCCTGCCTCGGTAGATTGGGTCAGAGGTCTGGGGTAATCTTTGGCGCCCCAGGTTCATGCAGTGATGAAATCTGCTCATTTCTACTTGTTAAATATTAGCAGGTGCAGCCCACCTGCTCAGTCTGAATATTCTTATTAGTTCAGACTGTGGAGATATGCAGAGTTCAATATGGCAGGCAGTGTATCTGGGCATGGAGAAAAAGCTTGTAGATAAACTATAAGCTGTTCAGAATTGGGTTTCAATCAATTACACTGGTCACTCACGCTCTCCCTTAAATTAGCATTTCAACAAATATATCATTGCAATTGATGTATACAAAAATTAGGATTTATTTTGATCCAATTGGAATGGGCTTTTTTAAACAATGTTTCAACACATGGTCTTTCTCAAGGCTGTTATTAAAACATGGTCATAACAGTGCCAATAAATAATAGTAACAATACCACATTAGGCATAAATTATACATAACAAATACCATGGTTGGGTGCAGGAAATCAAAAATGGAGGGGGTATCCGAACAAAATGCAGAGGTAAATAGTACTCTGGTTCAATCATCACAAACCTAATTGATTGCCATACCATGTATCTATATCGAAGGCTGTGTATCCACTTGGTTCAATACTGTCAGTGACCTGCGGCACAATGCTAAAATCAATTTTCCTATTGTGGATGAGGTGAAGCACCCAAAATGGTGTCATATCAAACAGTGGTTAGCTGCTCCCAAAGGTGGTCTTCATTATGACACCTATGAACTATCAAATGGACTCTTTTAGACGGATGGAATCTAAATGTATATGTAACTTGGGTAGCATTACTGAAGGGCTTAACACGTAACACAAAATGCTAATAAGGGCGGGCGTGAGCGACACCGGTAATTGAATGCATGAGGTTAAGGGTATAACCTAGCCACGCTGCATCCCACACCATATACAACAGGACCAGAGCGTACTGAGAGGCGGCTATACCCAGTTCTTGTTACTTGTTCAGAATTGTCTCTAGTTATTCTCATGTTGAAGAAAAGTGATCATATTACACAGGCCTTTCAAATCCTAGTCTGGTAAACACAGAATATCAGATCTAGGCTTGTTCATGGACTGGCATATGGTAGATTCTTAATGTAAATGCTAATATTAGGTTTTGCCTTCACCAGGGGTACATGCCTATTTAGTGCATTAGTGGCCAATGTACCTTTATGATAGCTCTGTGGTTTTGTTTTAGGGGATTCCTTTGTTCAGGGTAACCACAAGGCAGACCTAAAAAAAACATTTCAGCTCATGTGTGCTCTGTGTGAGCCTAAGATGGCAGCCACTATAATGTTTGAAGTGGCTTAGACTGGATCCTGGCTTTGGGCAGTGCAATGTACTTGGTGTGGGGAGGGGGGGGTGCCTTTGGGGCCAACCTGATTTTCTAGCCGGCAAAACATTTATTTCAAATTCCCTAATGGGATTGGTGGGCTGACAGAAGCCAGCTCCTGTGAGCGAAGGGACATGTAGGGGAAATCCCCATTCCTGAGTTCAGGGTTGATGCATATTTGGAAGGAGGGCAGATTTCCTAACATGCTAGAGCAAGGGTCTGCCACCTTTTGGCTTTCCAGAGGTTTTAGGCTGGGACTTCCATCATCCCCTACCATTGACCATGCTGGCTGGGGAGGATAGGAGTTTTAGTCCTATACATCTGGAGAGCCAAATGTTACAGGCCCCTGTGCTGGAGGATATTTTGCCAGTTCCGGTGGTGGCTACATTTTTACACACTCTTATGGACATTTTGGCTGGATGCAGTGGTCTGTGCATATCTCGAGTTTGAGTTAACTGCTTGTCCTTCACAAGGCTTCCTTGTCAGGCTGCTGGAACCAGACCTTTCATCCGGAGACCATTTTCCAGGCAATTTTATTGCAGCTTGGTGCATTTTACTGCTAGGGTCTTTGGCCTTAGTTGTTTATGCTGCCACCACCTGGAGGGGTATTTGGTCCCAAACAGCCCATCAGATCTGCTTGTCTGCTCTGTCTCTGCAAGCCACCATCATTGTCCACCTGTAGTTTATTTCTGGTGTGCCATCCATGTTTGTATGCAGAGGTGCCGGGTGTGCAGATTCTTCTGTCGTCCTGGTGCCATTGCTCATTCTGCTTCTGGCTCGTGGGTTCCACCGATGTGAAGTACAACTGTTCTGGTTTTAGGCCATGTGATTGCTGTTAGCGCAGGGTTCAAAGTAATGGGTAACCGAATTCTTCATTTCACCACTTAAAAGAATATTTTACTTACCTGGTGGTTTTGCTTTCCTGAAAGTGTTTTCTGGGACTAGCTTTGTAATTACTTACCTTACCTCTGGGCTGGTGGGTTTTGAAGATAGTCAGTTGGGGGATTCGGGGGGCAGGTGGTTCTGTGGCCATTGGTTTCTGCAGGTCCACGTCTATCGCATGTGTCCATTGCTTGACATTAGAAGCAGAATCCTGCTATGCTTTTATGATCCGGGGGCTGCTGGTTCTCATCTCTTCTTCTAGGTCTCTACTGCTGTCCCCTGGGTTTGATTTACTTTTTTCTGCATACCTGTGGGGCAGAACAGGGACTCATCACATTTCACCAGATCTACATTCCAGCCTAAATACGTTGTCCTTTTATTTCCTTCTGGGCACTTTGGTTAACTTTGACCTCCTACAGTTTGCACTGAAAGATGCGTACCTGGATTATGGCATTTTTCTGTGGTTCTGCTAGAGTCCCTGGAGTTCTTCAAGCCCTGGATTTTTAGATACTTTTTATGATTTTCTTAGCTATTTTTAAATCTGTATATTACACTCCTGCATAGGATATACTTTGTTTTACTGTGGTGCTACTGTTTCACACCTTGGTGTGTAATATTCCCTTCTGGGATTAGGGACTATCTTAACTAAAACGTCTTCCTGGCTGGGTTGGACCTTTTGGTTCCCCTGTTCCTACATCCCAGTGTTATTACTATATTGTGTGCATCCATTTTATGAACCATACTTCTACTTTTCGCGCCTTGAAACACCTGTGTATAGGCGCGTTACAAATGCCATATCATATCATATACTTGGCTAAATGGTGTATGCTATCTTTGGTAATCATTTTATAGGGGTCTGCTCTTTAATTTAGCTCTGGAAGTCTATATGCCTTCAGTCTGCCGTTATGTATTTGGTTTACATTTTAGGGCAAATAGTAAATTAGGCCTTAACTTGCCAATTGCTGTTTATCGAAATTATAGTCAGTTTAACAGAGGGGGCAGAAATTCAAATTGCAAGCTACTAGCCAGTCATAAGTCACTCACCACCCCAAATATATATATATATATATATATTATTTCTGAGGCTCGTGGAATCTGCTTAGATCACTTGCTGTGCATAGGCCGACATCTAGTGGAAGCTGCAGAGTATTACAGTTGTTGGTTTCGAAACTCAAAGGGACGTCGACAGGGCATGCCAGTAATACTACCCCTAGTGTGATGTCTACTGTACCCATGATCCCTCACGCGTCGAGGTACCTCGGATTATTTTTTTCCACCATACTAGACGGACGTGTATAGCAGAGTTCCTTTCGGCGATAAGCCATTGAGGAAAGAGAAAGAAAACTGCCCGTCGGAGACAATCGTGACGGACCGTACAGCCTTGGAAGGCTGTCCCGGGCCTCGGCCCAGACAGTAGGGAGAGAGGGGGAGGCCATTTTACAATGCATATTCTCCCCTTCCTAAACTTTGTTCGCCCAGCTGCCATTTCCATAACCCATAATTATGGAAATACACCATTTAAGTTTTGCCCGAAGTGTAATCGCAAAATCCCCTGGGTCAACAAACACTTTGTTTGCAATTTGTGCCTCCCGAGAGACCACGTCGAAACTTCTTGTCGAGCGTGCAGGCTCTTCAAGCCTAAGACGTTGAAGGACCGTTCCACAAAACGCTGGGCCCACTATGCTAGGCAACTCGAGATTATGGAAGTAGAGGGAGCATTTCGCGATGGCAGCGACGCCGCACTTTCGGACGGCGAGGGCATCAGAGCAGCTTCGACTACTCAAGCGCAGACCCCCGACCCCGTAGGACAGGCCGGCGGCCATGTTGTGGGGACTACACCCAGCGGCGGCAGCGCTACAAAAGCACTTGCCACAAAGCACATAAACCCTAGTCGACATTCGGCAGATGAGTCGAATACTCGACCACGTTCGACACCCCGTGAACGGTCCACAGAGTCCCGGTCCTCTGGGAAATCTCGTTCAAGATCGCCACACGACAGGGTTCAGACGTCGAAAGACGGCAAGGGTGTTGCATGGAAAACTCCTTCCAAAGGCTGTTCGTCCGTGGACGAAGCCTCAGCTCCCACACCCGAAGTTCGACATTCGTCATCTGATAAAACGTCAGGCCCCAAAAAGTCTGTTAAACACTCCTCTTGGCCCCAGAATGGGGAAAAACACTGTAGTAAATCCTCGAAGACCCCTCATAGGGACAGTGGTCCTGCTAGGGACAGGTCTTCACAAAAGGGAATATTGTCCAAACCCATAGAGAAACCTAAGGACTCTAGGCCAAAGGTTATACCTCCCACTAATGAAGATATGGGTATTCCCACTCAGCCCATTGTAATCCCAAGTTCAAAGGAATGGTCATCGCAAGATATTGATAGGGTTATGTGAAGAATGACCTTTATGGCAAATTTCTTTTGAAAAAATCCAGATTACCTTCAAAGTTTCCACTCCTCCCACCTCAGCCCCTTCCAGCTCTCAAGCCTCTGCCGCTCTAACCCCTGCTAAGAGGTCTCGCTCTGATATCCCTGTACAAAGCAGAGTTATAGATCTGTATGACCCTGAGATAGATCTAGACGAACAGGAAGATCTTTCATTTGTGGAAACATCTGACCCTCAACTTATTGGAGAGGGTACAGATGAGATTTATTATGGGGATGATTAGGACCCAGACACAGACCAGGAGGCGAGCATGTACTCCTTAGATTCTCCTATTAATCAAGACCCTCCAGTGGTAGATTCCCCCGTTGACAATCAACCACTCCTCAATGAAGTCTTAGCCAAAGCGGCTGAACACGTCCGTATTGACTCTCGGGAGGTACAGGAAAACAGACTTTGCTGAACGACTATTGGGGAACAAAAGGACAGTAGGCCGGTTTAGCCCACTGCTAAAATCGGTGCAACGCAGAACTCAACCTTCCTTAGAAGCACCCAATCTCACACGGGCCGTTAACCCGTGTGTGGAAAAACTGTTCAGGCCTGCACCTTCAAACGTTCAGCTGGCACACCCCTTGCTTCCTCTGAGGCACCACCGGATAAGGAAAGCAAGAAAATATATGCAATGGGTAGAAAAGTCACCTCTTCAGCAGCCTACCAGACGAGAATAGCCAACAACGCTAACCTTTTGGCAAGTTATAACTGCCATAAGTGGGAGGAGGTTTCTGCATTACTTTTGTCCGCCCCGCAGCTACTTAAATCTCAACTAGCTCAAGTGGCTGCAGACGGAAGGGCCGTGTCTACTTGTCTCCTCAAGTCGAATTTCGATGCAGCTGACTATGCCGGGAGGGTCATTGGACAGGGGACTATTATAAAAAGACATGCATGGTTTCGCCAATCGGGCTTTAGGCCACAAACTCAAGCCACTCCGATTAATATGCCAGTGGAACATAATGTGCTCTTCGGCAAGGCCGTAGAAAATGCACTCAAGACAGCAAAGGAGGATTATGACACTCTAAAATCTTTAGGTCCGCTCACAAACAAACCTACTGGTCAAAGGGGGAACAGTAATTTTTGCTGTTTTCGGGGCCAAAATTCAGAGGATTCGGTTACAGTCAAGGCCAAGGTTCCTATGGCAACAACCAAGGACAAGCATGCCAACGCTATCCACGAGGACAACGTAGAGGCCGTGTTAATCGGGGCAGAGGCCCAGCTCGAGGTGGCACCCCACCTCAGGGCAAGTGGCATTCCGCTCCAGGTACCCTCCCATGCATCTCCAGTAGGACGACGCATTTCCAACTTCACCCACGCATGGGAGGGTATCGCCTCAGACAGATGGGGGCTGTCCACGGTAGCAGGGGGCTACTGTATAGAACTCCTCCAACGTCCTCACGACCACCCCCCACGACAGAAGGGCCACTCTGAGGAACATCAGCGGATCCTTCTGGAAGAAATAACAGCACTGCTATTAAAGGACGCCATAGAAGTGGTCCCCATCAACCAGGTAAATGGTGGTATTTATTCAACTTATTTTCTTGTGCCAAAAAAAGATCTAACGATGCACCCTGCAAACAAGTATGTCAAGCCACAAAAGTTCTGCATGACTACGCTACAAGAGGTAATCCACCTTCTAAAAAAGGATTACATGGCAACACTGGTTATGAAAGATGCCTATTTGCATATTCCAATGTTCCCAGCGCACAGAAGATTCTTGCGTTTCAAGATAGCGAACAAGCACTACCAATTCAAGGTGCTGCCCTTTGGAATAGCCTCGGCTCCAAGGGTATTCACAAAGGTACTGGCGTTAGTGGCAGCACACCTGTGCAGGGGAGCAATCCCAGTGTACCCTTACCTGGCCGACTGGCTCATAACCGGGGAATCGACTCTGATTTGCAGACAAAACATCCAAAAGACAATCGACCTCCCCTTCCAATTGGGCTTCTCAATCAACGAGAAAAAATCAAGCCTAGTGCCAAGCACTTCCAAACAGTTACTAGGAGCTATTCTAAACGCAGAGGAAGGATTGGTCTTTCCCTCAGAGGAAAGAGTACAAAATGTGTTACTGCAAATACCACATTATCAGGCCAGCCGCCACATAAGGGTGCGCAAAGCAATGCGTTTATTTGGCATGATTGCATCTTGCATATACCTGGTTCCTCACGTGCGCCTGCGCATGCGTCCCATACAGGAATGGTTGGCGAAACAATGGTCTTGGGCAAGCGGTCAGTGGGACTAGCAATACAATGAACATAACGATTCTCACTCGTCAACGGTATGTATATAACCGGAAGGCCCAGAGTACAGAAACTCAGCCCTCCCTTTTTTCTTTATATGTACCCATGTCCTACAGGTTAGTTCCACAATGTTCCTGGGCCTCGTCTGGTTCTGCGGGGCAGTGAGTATCATAGCATGCAGCATAGAGGGGGCCGCCAACGCCCTTTCTATTTGCACATGTCTCCTATCTGTTCAGAGAAAACCAATATGACACAAATGACGCTTGTGCCGAGTCATAATACGATTCCACATCTTGTAGAGTTAGTCCTCCTTGCTCGAGCGGTGCCGTAAGGGTTTCCCACAAAGCCCTGGGTTGTTTCCCCGCCCAGATAAATCGTGACAGTACCGCTTTTGACTTCTTTAAAAGAATGTTTTAGACACTGCCAGGGGCACGTTCAGAAAGATGTACAAGAACCGCAGCAACAGAACCTCCCTAGCCTGTTCCGATAATTTTCCCAATAAAGAACATTCAGGGAACCAGCCACCTCAACCCCCGATATTGGGTCTTTGTTACCGGGCCTAAGACGTTGAAAGACTGTTCCACTAAGCGCTGGGCCCACCACGCCAGGCAACTCGAGGCCATGAAAGTGGAGGGAACCTTCAGCGATGGCAGCAACGCCGTACTTTCAGACGGCGAGGGCACCAGAGTAGTGGACACTACCCAAGCGCAAGCCCCCGACCTCGTAGGACAGGCCGGGGGCCGTGTTGTGGGGACTACACCTGGCGGCGGTAGCGCTCCAACTACACACACCACAAAACACACAACCGCCAGTCGACACTCGACAGATTCTTCGAGTACTCGACAACGCTCGGCACCCCGTGAACGGTCAAACGAATCTCTGTCCTCTGGGCTATCTAGATCCAGATCGCTGCATGACGAGACAAAGGCGTCGAAAGACGGCAAAACGTCAAAAGACGGCAAGGGTGCCTCACGAAAATCAACATCTGATGCTCATTCGTCCGCAGACACCTCGGCCCCCACATATGAAATTCGACGTTCATCTATTAAGACGTCAGGCCCCAAGAAGTCAGTTTCACTCTCCTCTGGGACCCAGGGTGGGGACAAACACCATAAGGCACATAAAACTTCCCATACAGAAGGCATATCCGAGGGGAAACATAAAGACCCTTGACCTAAGCCTATCCAGCCCACTAATGAAGACATGGGCCTTCTAGACTCTGAGCCCAAAATGGTATTTCCAAGCTCGAAAGATTGGTCCGCAGAGGACATAGACAGGGTTATGCGTAGGATGTGCTTCATTGGGAATTTCTTCCAAAAGCGCCCTGAACAGCTTTTAAGCCTTGAGACCACACCACCCACCTCAGCCCCCTCGAGCTCCTGACCCCCTATGTCTCATCCCCCTTCTAAGAGGGTTTGTACTGATGTTCCACCTCGGGGCAGACTTTTAGATCTGTAGGACCCTGAAGTCCAACCAGAAGAACAGGAGGATGTTTTGTGTATTGATGCATCTGATCCTCAACTTATGGATGAGGACTTAGACGAATTCTATTATGGGGACGATGAAGACCCAGACCAGGAGGCCAACATTTACTACTTGGATTCACCCATTAATCAGGATCCTCCAGTAGTAGACTCCCCTATAGACAACCAACCCCTGCTCAACGAAGTTCTGACTAAGGCAGCAGAACACTTCTGCATAGATACCCTGGAGGTGGTAGAAGACAGACTTCGCTGAGCAATTGTTGGGAGATAAAAAAAAACAGTAGGCCAATTCATTCCTATATTAAAGTCTGTACAACGCAGAATCCATCCTTCTTTGGAGGCACCCAACCTCACACGGGCCGTTAACCCCCGTGTTGAAAAAATGTTCAGACCTGCAACCTTCCGACCCTCTTGACATAAGAGGCCAGTTGAGACCCAATTCCCTGGTGGTTACCACCACACGGAAAAGAGCAGGCACTCTCCTTGCTTCCTCCGAGGCTCCTCCGGGCCAAGGAGAGCAAAAAGATTTACGCAATGGGCAGGAAAGTAACCTCTTCTGCAGCCTACCACTCATCGCAAATAATGCTACACTTCTGGCAGGTTTCAACTGCCACAAGTGGGATGAGATTTCAGCATTACTTTCTTCTGCACCTGAGCCACTTAAGTCCCAATTAGGCCAGGTGGCAGCAGATGGTAGAGCGGTTTCTACTTGTCTCCTAAAGTCTAACTTTGACGCAGCAGACAATGTGGGTAGAATCATTGCAGAGGGCACCATCAATAAGACACGCATGGCTTCGCCAATCCGGCTTCAGGCCAGAAACTCAGGCCACCTTAATATGCCGGTGGAAAAAGATGTGCTCTTTGGCAAGGCGGTAGAAGACGCACTAAAAACTGCTAAAGACGAATACGAAACCCTTAAGTCTTTAGGCCAGCTTACGAACAAACCCACGGGGCAGAGGGGCAATGGCAATTTTCGTCACTGTAGGGGACAAAATTCCCAGAGGGGATCTGGATACAACCGAGGCCAGGGTTCCTATGGCTCCAACCAAGGACAATCCCTTCAGGGCTACCCATGAGGACAAAGAGGTCGTGGTACTCTGTGGCAGAGGCCAGGCTCGAGGTGGCACGCCACCTCAGAGCAAGTGACATTCCGCTCCAGGTACCCTCCCATGCATCTCCAGTAGGACGATGAATTTCTAACTTCACCCACGCATGGGAGAGTATTACCTCAGACAGATGGGTGCCGTCAACGGTAGCAGGGGGCTACTGTTTAGAACTTCTTCAAAAATCTTGCGATCATCCCCCGAGACAAAAGGTACACTCAGAAGAACATCAACGGATTCTTCTACAGGAAATTACAGAGCTTCTATTAAAGGACGCCATAGAAGTGGTCCCAGCCAACTAGGTAAACAGGGTTATATATTCAACTTACTTCCTTGTGCCCAAGAAAGATCTAACAATGTGCCCTGTATTAGATTTAAGGCCTGCAAACCAGTATGTCAAGCCACAAAAGTTCCGCATGACCACGCTACAAGAAGTAATCCCGCTTTTAAAAAAGGGGGATGACATGGCAGCACTGGATATGAAAGATGCCCATTTTAATATTCCAATGTTTTCAGCGCTCAGAAGGTTCTTGCGTTTCAAGATAGCGAACCAGCACTACCAATTCAAAGTGCTGCCCTTCGGAATAGCCTCGGCTCCAAGGGTATTCACCAAGGTACTGGCGGTGGTGGCAGCACACCTGCGCAGGGAGGCAATCCCAGTGTACCCTTACTTGGACGACTGTCTCATAACAGGGGGATCACCTCTGATTTGCAGACAAAACAATCAGACAACAATCAACCTCCTCTTCCTATTGGGCTTCTCAATCAATGGGAAAAAATCAAGCCTGGTGCCCAGCACCTCCAAACAGTTCTTAGGAGCTATTCTAAACGCAGAAGAAGGGTTAGTCTTTCCCTCAAAGGAGAGAGTAAAATACTTGTTACTGCAAATACCACACTATCAGGCCGGCCGCCAGATAAGGCTATGCAAAGCAATGCGCTTAATAGGCATGCTGGCATCTTGCATTTACCTGGTTCCCCACGCGCGCATGTGTCCCATAAAAGAGTGGTTGGCGAAACAATGGTCTCAGGCAAGCGGTCAGTGGGACGATCTAGTGGTTGTTTCGCCAACACTAGTACAAAATCTTCGCTGGTGGACGAGGGAGAATCTGACCAAGGGGAAACCCTTCTACGATCCACAGTTACAAGCAGTGGTCACAACAGATGCCTCACTAGCGGGGTGGGGGGCCCACTACCTTCACCACACAACTCTGGGCCTGTGGTCTCACTCTACGGCTCAGAACCACATCGTGCTGCAACTTCTAGCAGTGTTCAAAGCCCTCCAACATTTGAACCCCATTTATCAAGTCTGTTGGTGCAGATCCTAACAGACAGCACCACAGCAATGTTTTAGATCTCCAAACGGTGTCGGGGGGGACCACCTTCTCCAAATCTATCCACTTGCACAGAAAATCTGGAGATGGGCAATCAAACGGAAGATGTTCCTGGCATCTCAACATGTTCCAGGGGAACTCAACGTTCTAGCAGACTCTTTGAGCAGAGACCCCCTGCCATAAGAACTCGAGTGGCGTCTACATGAAGAGGTCATAGAACACCGGTTTTCCCTGTGGGGTTTTCCAACTATATACCTATTTGCCACAAGTGAAAATCGGCAATGCCCATACTTCGCGTCCTGGTTCCCCCAGCCAGGCTCCAAGGGGGACGCCCTATGGATGAATTGGTCAGGGATGTTTGCCTATGCTTTTCCACCAACCCCTCTAATGAGGAAGGTGGTGAACAAGATCCACAGGGAACCGATGACGCTCATCCTAGTTGCTCCTATTTGGGCGCGACAACCGTGGTACCCAAACCTGTGCAAATTGGCGGTGTGCGATCCCATCAAACTCCTGCGTCGGTACAACCTACTCACCCAGCACGAGGGACTAACAGTGCACCCACAGCCCAACTCAATGAACTTAGCAGCATGGCTCCTGAAGTCAGAGTTCGGACATCTCGGTTTACCCCAGAGATGTATGGATATCTTGAAAGAATCAAGAAAACCTAACACAAGACACTGTTACTATGACAAATTGAAACGATTCGTTATTTGGTGCCAGAATAAGCAAATAAACCCAGTTGATTGTACTCCTTCTAACATCGTCACCTATATGCTCCACCTATTGGATGCAGCTTTAGTGTTTAACTCACTTAAAGTGCTCCTGGCAGCTTTATCAGCCTACACCACTTCCCATAATAAAGTGTCATGGTGGAAAGTGCCAGTTGTCAAAGCATTTATGGAATCCTCCCCCAATTTCTAACACACCACCAGGTTGGGACCTTAATGTGGTACTTACTAAGCTCATGGGGTCCCCCCTTTGAGCCCATGCACAAATCTAGTCTCAAACATTTGACTTATAAAACTGCCTTCTTAGCAGCCATCACTTCCATAAGAAGGGTCAGTGAAATCCAAGCTCTGTCAGTGCAGGATCCTTTATTTACTATACATAGGGACAAACTGATTTTACAAACTCACCTTAGGTTTTCACCTAAGTTCATTTCTAAATTCCATGTAAACCAGTCTATTGAGCTACCAGCTTTCTTCTAAGAACCCAAAAGCTCTGCTGCGGTAAAACTCCAAACACTAGATGTGAGGAGGGTGGGGGGGGGGTCCTCTACTAGGTAGACAAGACCAGACTGCTAAGAAAAACAGATCAGCTGTTTGTCTCCATAGCGCCAGGCAGAGAAGGAGATCGCGTCTCCAAAAACGCCATCTCAAGGTGGATAGTCGGATGTATCCAACTGTCTTATTCCCTTTCAAATAAGACACTGCCTTTTACGCCGAGGGCCCACTCCACAAGAGGTACTAGAGCCACGCTGACTTTCATTGCAAATGTTCCTCTAGACAGTATTTGCAAAGCAGCTACATGGAGCTCTATACATACTTTCACTCGGCACTACTGCATTGACACCCATTCCAAGACAGATACACAAGTGGACAAGCGGTTCTAAGACACTTATTCGCTCATGAACCTTCTCACGTCCCTCCTCCTCCTTCCAGTGCTTGCTAATCTATGCACAGCATGTGATCTAAGCAGATTCCACAAGCCTCAGAAGGGATGCATTACTCACCGTAATCATATTTCTGATGCTTGTATCTGCTTAGATTCACATGCAACCCACCCTTCCTCCCCTCGGAGAGAAGGCGCATGGATGCTTATGAGCTTGTCTTATAGTATCGATCTGCTTGGATATAGCTGTACTCACGCTACACCTCATGTCAGAAAAAATACAATCTGAGGGACCTCGACGCGTAAGGGATCATGGGTACCGTGGACGTCACACTAGGGATAGTATTACTGGCACGCCCTGTCGACGTCCCTCTTCGAAAACAACTGTAATACTCTGCAGCGTCCACTAGATGGCGGGCTATGCACAGCATGTGAATCTAAGCAGATACAAGCATCAGAAATATTATTACGGTGAGTAATGTATCCCATATAATGTGTCAAGGACGGCCATAAGGAGAAAATTGACTCTGGCTCACGTTGAACTTATTACAACAAATAGGGGAGATCCTGTGTGGGCAAGCGTGGCTAGTGTCAAAATACAGTAATGTAACAACAAATATGACCACGCTGCCAACAACTCAATGTGTTGCAAACATTCTAATCATTTGATGAATTTAATAAAGTGCTGGAGAAGTCAGAGAATATATCAAATATTTAACAATTACCTTTTAATTGTGAGGGCATACATATCCAATTAAAAACACAAATCACAATATAAATTGTGAGACCATTATTAAATCAAAACAGTAACACTATAACTTATAGTATAGTCTATTGATGCAATTGAAAAAAAAAGAAGTAAAAAAACAAGGTTTAACCATAGACAGTTTTGAAGAAACAAACCTACATACAATAATGTTACTCAATCTAAATTGAGTTGCTACAGGGTATTAGACATGATCAAACAATGATCCTGTCTGAAAAGCTGCCTAAGTGAATGTTTCAAATCAAGTGTTTAACAGTGCCCCTTTCTCATCTTGTGGGCATTAATACACGTTTCGGCGTGCCATTATTGGTGGCATCCTTAAACACCTTCCTCAGGGCTGGAAAAAGACCCTATTTGGGGAGGGGGGTGGGTGTTCAGCAGAACAAAACAGTGGGTGAGAATTGTTTTAAAAAAATATTCAAAACACAGGGTGTGAGATACACTGCAGAAATGGATTCTCTGCCCCATACTTTATCAAAATACCCCTAAAGTCACCTACCCTGCACTTCATGCAGGGGTATGAAGAGGTATGGCCACAATTGTGGATTCCTCACAGCATAGGGGAAAAGGCCCTTCCCTCCGAGTAGATTTCAGCTCCCCAATCAATGGCAACTGGGGGTTTAAAGCAAGGCACAGGTTGTTCGGGTGCCCATCAAATATGTTTGAAATGCAAGAAAACAGATGCATAGCGTCGGTGAAGCACTTGGTGTCTAACCAGGCACGTATCTGGATGCCATGGAACAATTAATAATTATGGTCAGTTGTACCTGGCAGTATCCTCATTACGGCATGTGGAATGTTGACCATCAGCAGCACATCTCAGTTTTTCAGAGATTAACCAGATACCCGCAAGTAGTTTTAGTGTGAGTTCCCTGCAAATAAGCAGATTTTCACACAAAATAATATAGTATGGGTACTATGCCTATAGGTGCTGTTTGCTAGCATGTGAGGGGAAGGCTTAAATGTCTGCCAGCGTTGTAATCAGAGATAGTAACCACGTGTATGTATCACGTAAAAAAAAGAATCTGTAAATGCCTACCTTGCTGTTCTTGTTTGTATACAGGCGTGGTAGAATTATTAGGAGACTGGTGTCCAACCGAAAGGTCCGTACGTCATGTAACGATCGTAGATTTTGTCCAAGGGCAAACAAAAAATAAACAAGTCGCCCATTGAAAATCGATGCACAGTTGCTGAGTGCCAAGTGGAATGCTTAACTAAAAAACATTCGGCTCCAAATACCTTGTCACTAGTGTGCCGCGTGGGAGATAGCGCATGTCTTCTTTTCCTGTCAGCCGACAACCCTACGTTGTCATGGAGATGCGTGGCTTTGTACCTGATAATTAGCGACCGCAAAGTGCTGCCTGCAATGTTGCGGCTATGTTGCCATAGTGATTTGCTTTCATTATCTTGGAGCCAATCGTGACGCTGATGTCTGCGGCTGCGCATAGACTGTTCTTGTGTTGTACGTTGCCTGAGTAACCGGCCGTGACTGTTGCGGAAGCCCATGAGCTGTTGATCAAGTTTCTTTAGCGGACTGCGATACACTGAACACAAGTCGGGTGGCAGATTAGATCATTTGAGCTCCGAAAGGAAGTGGTATCTGAATCTCATACCTCGGGATCTTCAAACAGTGCCACGCATGGAATATTGTAAGTCAGTAGGCAGTTGAAAAAAATCCTTGCAGCAAATACCAGGATTGCTAATACAGAACTGGCAATTATATATCTACAGAAATCAATCTCAATATCTCCTGATTGGAGTTGTCTAAGTAAAAAAACATTGGTATTCACAATTTTAAGTGCACATGAGACATGTTGAGAGGGAAATCCCGAAGAGTATAGTCAATTCCCAGAGATGGATAAAAAAAAGTCGTGTTCAGTTCTAATTGGAGTTAGTAGATGTGGCAGGTGTGGGTGGAATAGACGCATTCAGATGATGATCATAACTGTAATGTCCTATTCCCATTGTGTGCGGCAGCATCATGTAAACAGGCACATCTAGCAATAGGTACTCAGGCCTGATAGCTTCATAGAATTGATGTCCCTGGCTTTGTGCAGAAATTACTTTGCGTTCAAAGGCCAATTTTACCTCCAAACAAAAGGGTCGGTGATGGGGGCAACTTTCGCACCCAGTCTAGCAATGCTATTCATGTCAAGTTTCGAAGACCACAATATCCTGTCCAGCAGAAATCCCCTTCAAAATCAGATCTCGCACTGGAAGTGATATATTGATGACATTTTGTTCCATCTGGGAAGGCACTGAAATAGACTTGGAACTATTTCTACAATGGCTCAAAAATGTTGATGACAACATCAAATTCACCATGGACCATAGTACCACAGAAGTCATTTTCCAGGACCTAAAAATCCAACACACTGAAGGGGCACTGAAATGCGATTTATTCTGCAAACCTAGTGACAAAAATACTGTTACATTTCTCCAGTGACCATCCTAAACACATTTGACAGAATCCCCCATACGGTCAATATCTACAGATTAGGAGGAACTGTACAATTTCAAGACTTTTACAATCCTGCTGAATACCTGGACCATAGACTCATCCAAAGAGGCTATCACCGCAAACTATCAAACTATCATGAGATCCAAAAAACGTGCAAGATTCTCCGATAGGGATGCCCTTTTGATTTGAGGTCCAAAACATGACAATGAAAGGATAACATGGGCCATGACTCATGGTAAACATACCTTTCAAATCCGTACACTCATAACGAAATACTGGCCACTTGCGAAATTGAGCCTTCCCAACGAACAACAACCAAGGTGCGCATTCAGGTGTGTGAAAATTGGTCCACTCTAAATTCATAAAACCTCCACCTAGATTAGGACTGTGGTACCTGGGAACCACCACCGGACACTAACCGTCTGGTAGTTGTACTGCATGCCGTTTCACAAAGAAAATGAAGGACTTTTCCTTTAGTGGGCAGACATGGACACTCCGGGAACCAAACCAACTGCAAGACCAAACAGGTGATTTACTGTATAGAATGCCTGTGCGGCCTGAGGTATGTGGGCCCTACCACGAGAGCCGCTCACATCTGAATTTGCGAACACACGTCGAGGATCAGATGCAGGACCCTTACGGCACCTCTGGTCAACCACTACATCAAATTCCAGCATACTGCGGACGATATGACATGGTGGGTTCTTGATGTAGTCACCCAATCTGCAAGCGTCCAAAACAGTTTACTACAAAAGGAAGCCAGATGGATACTTAGATTGAACTCTTTTCACATGGGCCTAAATGAGGAATTCACACCACCATTCTGAATGGCCAACAGAACAATATAACCTTGGAACTTCTGAAATGGAGCCTGTGTTTGCTGAAATGTATTGCTAGATGTGCCTGTTTACATGATGCTGCCGCACACAATGGGAATAGGACATTACCGATTATGACCATCACCTGAATGTGTCTATTCCACCCACACCTGCCACATCCACTAACTCCAATCAGATCTGAACAGTGGACCACTTTGACCATCTCTGGGGATTCACTATACTCGTCGGGATTTCCCGCTCACCACTTCTCATGTGCACTTAAAATTGCAAATACAAATGTTTTTTACTTGGACAACTCCGACAAGGATACATTGAAATTGATTTCTTTACATATATAACTGCCAGTTCAGCATTAGCAATCCTGGTATTCGAGGTAAGAATTTTTCTCAACTGCCTACCAACTTACAATCTTGCATGCGTTGCACTGTTTGAAGCTCCCGCGATAAGAGATTCAGATACCACTTCATTTCAGAGCTCAAATTATCTAATCTGCCACCCAACTTGTGTTCAGTATATTGCAGTCGCTAAAGAAACTTGATCAGCAACTCATCGGCCGGTTACCTTGGCAACGTACAACACACGCCGCAGACAACAGCGTTCCTATTGGCTTCAAGATTATGAAAGCAAATCACTATGGTAACGTAGCCACAACAATGCAAACAGCACTTCGCGGCCGCTAATTACTAGGTGCAAAGCCACGCTTCTCCATGACACCATAGGGTTGCTGGCCGACACGAAGAGAAGACGCATGCTATCTCCCACGCGGCACTCTAGTGACAAGGTATTTGGAGGAAAATGTTTTATTAAGCATTCCACTCGGCACTCAGCTACTGTGCATCCAAAGGGTGACTTATTTTTTGTTTGCCCTCGGACAAGATCTACGACCAGTCTCCTCCTAATAATTCTACCACTCCAGTATACAAACAAGGACGGCAAGGTGTAGGCATTTACAGAAATTGTTTTACGTGATACATACACGTGGTTACTATCTCTGATTACAACTCTGGCAGACATTTAAGCCTTCACCTCACATGCTAGCAAACAGCACCTAATAGGCATAGTACCCTTACCATTTAATTTGTGTGAAAATCTCTGCTTATTTGCAGGGAACGCGCACTACGACTTGGGGGTACCTGGTAAATCTCTCAAAAACCGAGGTGTGCTGTGGATGGTCATCATTCCACATGCAGTAACAAGGACACTGCCAGGTACAACTGACTAACTATTAATTGTTACATAGCATCCTGATACGTGCCAGGTTAGGCACCAAGTGCTTCACCGACGCTATGCGCATTTGTTCTCTTGCATTTCAAACATATTTGATGGGCACACGAATAACACTTGCCTTGCTTTAAATCCCCAGTTGCCATTGATTGGGAGCTGAAATGGACTGTGAGGGAAGGGACTTTTTCCCTATGCTGTGAGGAATCCACAATTGTGGACATAAGCCTGCATGAAGTACAGGGTAAGTGACTTGAGGGGGATTTTGATTATGGGGCATCGAAGACATTTCTGCAGTGTATCTCAAACCCAGTAATTTTTGTATTTTTTTTTAACACCATTGTCACCGCCAGTTTTTTTTTTCTCGAAATGCATGGATAAGCTCTGAATGTCTGATATCCTTCATAGATGAAAGAAGAAGAACACATCTGTGTGAGCCAAATGTTGGTCAATTAAAAGCACCCAAAGTTCATATAAATGTTCTATGTTCATAAAACGCCAGTTTCTTTGTTGCGGTACTTTTTTGCTGAATGTTTTTGCCGAAAAAGATTGAATTATTTTATGGGATGGGGGGGTGAATTCCCCTCTTCCCATTATTTATTCCCTATACAGCACCCCACCCCACCCCTTATATGCCCTACCCCCACACCCCTATATTCGATCTTTTTCGGCAAAAAAGGCTGCGAAAATAAAACGGGTAATGAATATCGTGCCCATAAGAGTGAGCAAGCCTCTAGAGGCCAAAACGAGCAACAGCACCCTGCATATGTTAATCAGATAGCAGTAAATCGAAGGCTGAAAAGGGCACAATTGTGGTCTCGTCACACATGAATCAGAAGTCGAAAACAAAGACTATACATTAGAGTCTTAAGCTAAGATAGTGGTGTACTTGCACTCCCCCGAATGTTCCGGGACAGTTAACAGGCAACCAGGTCAACTACAAATAGAAGACTTTGGCTGATGGCCTACCGATGAGAGACAGACTAATTGGGAAAACTGGAAGTAGTCCGAAGGGATTCAAACACCTATGTTTTGTTTCATGTACGTGCTGCTAAAGAGCCCAAGGTTGGGATTGTATGCCAACCAATCAGTGGGGTTGAGGGACAACCGAACATGCAATGTAGCATAGACCAAACCACTGTTTCGTCTGCTATAATCAGTACTATGCTTATTCATAGTTAGTTCACGGCGCACCCTACAGATAAGGGGTAGCCAATGTTGTACTAATTCATATGTTCTAAGTATAAGTAGATATGTTCCCTTGACCAATTCCTTCCCTTGATAGGTTTTGTATTTTGCCACGTAGAATGACCTCATGGATGACGCATATAGAGGTATGACAGCCATGTAATTGAGCTGCTATGTGAGTGTACATGCATCAGTACGATGTTGGATCTCCCTACTTAAATGACATTGTTTGAAATTATTTTAATTCTATCTAGCACAAACAGACGCTTAAAGGTGCCAGAGCACATTATATTGCGCCATCTCAAGTGGTTACATGTGATTCTATCAAATCCGTAATAACTAATCCCATTACAACCCATACCAAAATAACGAATTCCAATTTCCTTGGTTTTGGCCCCCCAAAAACCCTCCCTTTTATGTTCCTAATACTTTTTCCCCTGACCCCTAAAACCACTATTCCCACTCGCAACCCCTTTTTTCAATTATTTTCAAAATTGCTTGTTTTGGAAGGAGTTATTTTCGATTTGTTGTAATAGGATTATTTATTTTGTGAATAGTTATAATCACTGCATACCGCCTCAAGGCCATGAGCACTCTTTTTGATGGGCAGTTCAACCCCAGGACATTCCAAGACATAAATCGCACCCCTTTATTCGTTAGAGTCAACATCATGATGGTACATTCCAACGCTCCCCACTGGCCGAGACCAGAGTACCCAGTTTGTCAAAGGATCCATATAGCCAGACTGGTGAACGGTCAACCAACCCAATGACCGCAAACACCCCTCGACCCCCACGAGCAACCCAAATCCGCCAGTTAGCCCCCAAAAAAGTGCTCAATTGTGTAAGCATGAGGAGCCCTACTGAGACCACACACCCAGCCGACCTCCATGTGGCTGCCTTCATCGCCTTAACAGACATTATGCATCAACTTTTCAGCCCCTGCACAGTTCAGTCAAGGGTCCATGATCAGCGCCATGCTCTCGGCGTCTGGGAGACTGCGGAAAGGATTTCAGGAAGCCATTAGCCTCAGGAATAAAAAAGAAAAAAAAAATTAAACGCCCATTGTGCACTTCCTTTAGCTTCGCCGGGAACATCGGAATATCTTGGGCCCCTGTCTCTGAATCTCTTCTTGACATCCATGTTTGTCTTATGCACCGCTTACACTTTATTGGAAAAATCTGGGTAGAACTTTATATCATTACCATTAAATGTCAGGGTACCCATTTCCCTTGCCTTACGAAGTGCCAGGTCTCTATCCAGGTAGTTCAGCAGCTTGGCTATGATTGGTCAGACCTGCATGCCGGGAACCGGCCGCCCTCCACTAGGAATCTGCTGCGCACGTTCCACAATGAATGCTGAGGAAAATTCATCCAAGCCCAAAGACTCCTGTGTGATGGGCTCCACTGATTTCTGATATGCCGACTCGGGACCACAATCATTCTCAGCTTGTTTCTACTCTACCTCGATTCCAGGTCATCTTGCTTGTCCGCCAGCTCCTTGAGGGCCTTTTTGACCTGAGCTAGCTCCTGCGCCATTGCGGATGATGACTCCTCTACTACAGGTAGTCTAATCTCCGCTTCGTTAAGCCTCTCACTGTGTTTCTCCAGCCAGATGTGCATGTGTCCCCCTTGTAGGTCAAGGTATCCATTATGCAGTCAAGTGATTGGATCCCAGACTGTACCTGCGTGAACATTGCCCTAATGTCGTTCAGAGCGTCACTCTGGCTGGCCACCCCCAGAGCAGACTCGCCTCCCTGAATCAGTTCCAGCATTCTGGATGTCTTATGAGCAGTGGTATCGAACTGGAGCTTGGACTGATATTTTTTTGGCTTTACCCATGCTGTACTGTACTGCTGGCAAGCTTGACAGAACTCAGAAGATGCAATTTGCGGTATGCCTCGGCCTCCACCACCAATCCAGTGCAGATCAGTGCCCAGAATCACGTGCCCCGCGTCAGCTCCACCACCAGGCGCCTGGGGCGCTCTGACAGCATCAAGAGGGTCCCACAACACTCAGACTGACCCCACTATGCCAGCTAGATCCGGGACTCACTAAACATCAACCTCTCCTAGGCCAGCGGGCAGCGCCACTCCAACAGTGATATATGGCATTCATAACGCGCCCATGTCCACCTCATTTATTCAATCCTCTTGCACTCACTGCGCCCTGTCTCCAATTCTCCCATAAAAAGTTCACAGGGGTCAGATGGTGGAACTTAACCGGTTGTACCCCCTTCCCCTTTCCACTGAGGAAGCACAGGTTTGCAACCTGTGTCAGCAAAACCAGTCACACTGTGTGAGAATATGAATACTGCCACTTGTTGCCTCCCAAAGTCAACAGAGACAGCGTCCTGCTGTAGGATCCACCACTGATATATAGCACCAGGGACAACGACAGCAGTGAATGCGGCCAGTACTTTCCTGGGTCATTGACAGCCCCTCCTGGCTGCTCACTGGGCCGACCCCACAGAGAGATCAAAGAGGCCCTCCACAGCTCCTTTAGATCCCGGGGCCGCTGATCCCAACAGGCCTGTTGTATGCGCTCAGTCCTCCGGGGACATTCACAGCTGCATGCAAGCACCGTCCACGTAGATTACCGCTACCGGCCACTGACCTGTCTTCACAGGCCGAGGCCGCCCCCCCATGCACGCCCACCAGTGTAGAGCCCGAAGATTGCTTCCCGCTTCTCACCAGGGGCCTCGTCAGCATGGCGCAGCTGCAGACACTGCAGCGGAGCAAACTCTCCAGGTGTTACAGCAGTCTGCTTGACATCCGCCGGCCTCCGGCTGCTGATGGAGCTGCCCCCACCACAATTTCTCTGTTGCAGAGGTCTGCAGGGACTGCCTTCCCAGCCTGGCAGACACTGGAGTCGGAGAGCGTCCCTGCTGCCAAGCTTCTCTGAGGGAAACTGGGCTGTGCACAGGCCTTCCACCAAGGCTGCCCTGAATATCAACAGGTTCCTGACAGCCTACTCATGCATCCAGGACTGCTCCGATGAATTGGAGCCTTTGTGATGGTATCAAGGGGAACTTCTTGAAGTTGGGGGAGAAGAACAGCTTGTGGGGGGAGTGGCAAGTATAGCTGAGATGATCTAGGGCTTGTTCTGGGGAACTGGACCTGATTAGCCAATTGTCCAGGTAAGGGTAGACGTGAACCCCCCCCATCCCCCCTCTCCTGAGACTCGTTGCCACCACTGCCTGCCATTAGCTTGGTGAAAGTCCACGGGGCGGAGGTTAGCCCAAATGGCAGAACCCGAAATGGATAGTGAAAGTTGCCATCGGCAAACCTCGGATACGGTCTATGCTTGTGATGGATCGTCACATGAGAGGAAGCATCATGGAGGTACAATGATACCATCCAATCCTGAAGCTGGAGGGCCTGATGGATCGGAGAAAGGGTTTTACCATCTTGAACTTGTCCTTCCTAAGGTACTGCCATATTTCTTCTGTCATTGGCTGACCAGGTGACCGTTCCCACTTTGCACGTGCCATATCTACCCATCCCACCCTGGCATCCATTATCTTTGTATATATAACCTAGATACCAGCCTCCCCCTCTGCTGTAATTACTCTATGGAGTATCAGGGCCACTGCCGGTGGGCCCAGGAATGTAGCACACCGCTTCTTGAGGGTGTCCCTCAGCTGGAAACACAGGAACAAATTTAGTGCAGAACTGCCTCCCCTCCCCTTAAATTCATCGACTGAGATTAATTTCCCCAGTGGGAACAGGTCCTGAAACTGAGTGATGCCCAGTCTAGCGACAGACTTCGCATCCAAGGGGAACGCCCTATGGATGAACTGGTCAGGGAAGTTTGCTTATGCTCCCCCTGCCCCCCGCACCCCCGACTCCTCTCATGAGGAAGGTGGTGAACAAGCTACACAAGGAACCGATGACGCTGATCCTTGTTGCTCCTATGTGGGCAAAGCAACCGTGGTATCCACATCTGCGCAGACTGGCAATGTGCAATCCCATCAAAGTCTCGTGTCAATACAACCTACTCACCCAGCACTGAGGACTAACAGTGCACCCACAGCCGCACTCTATGAACTTGGCAGCATGGCTCCTGAAGTCAGAGTTCGGACATCTCAATCTACCACAGATGTATAGATATCTTGAAGGAATCAATAAAACCAAACACTAGGCACCGTTACTATGATAAATGGAAACAATTCGTAACTTGGTGCCAGAATAAGCAAATCATGACCCATTGATTGTACTCCATCTAACATTCTAACCTATATGTTCCACTTACTAGACGCAGGGTTAGTGTTCAACTCCCTAAAAGTCCACCTTGTGGCTTTGTCAGCCTACACCACTTCCCATAACAAGGTCTCATGGTGGAAGGTACCAGTCATCAAAGCATTTGTGGAAGGGGTAAAGAGACTCCACCCTCCATACTCTAACCCACTGCCAGGTTGGGACCTTAACGTGGTACTCGCTAAGCTCATGGGACCCCCTTTCGAGCCTATGCACAAGTCTAGTCTCAAACACCTGACTTATAAAACTGCCTTCTTAGTAGCCATCACTTCCATTAGAAGGGTCAGTGAAATCCAAGCTCTCAGTGCAGGATCCTTTCTTTACTATACACAAGGACAAACTGGTTTTACGCACTCAACCTATGTTCTCACCTAAATTCATCTCCAAATTCCATGTAAACCAGTCTATTGAGCTACCGGCTTTCTTCCAGGAACCCAAAAGCTCTGCTGAGGTAAAACTGCACACACTAGATGTGAGGAGAGCGGTCCTCTACTACGTAGACAAAACCAGACCGCTAAGAAAGACAGATCAACTGTTTGTCTCCATAGCGCCAGGCAGAGAAGGAGACAGCCTCTCTAAAAATGCCATCTCTAGGTGGATAGTCGGATGTATCCAACTGTGCTTTTCCCTATCTGATAAAACACTGCCTTTTATGCCAAGGGCCCACTCCACAAGAGGTACTGGAGCCACTCGGGCTTTCATTGCAAATGTCCCCTTAGACAGTATTTGCAAAGCAGCTACATGGAGCTCAATACATACTTTCACTCGGCACTACTGCATTGACACTCACTCCAAGACAGTTACATGGGTGGGACAAGCGGTTCTAAGACATTTATTCGCTCTTGAACCTTCTCACATCCCACCTCCTCCTTCCACTGCTCATTAATCTATGCACAGCATGTGATCTAAGCAGATTCCACAAGCCGTACTCACCGTAATCGTATTTCTGATGCTTGTATCTGCTTAGATTCACATGCAACCCACCCTTCCTCCCCTCGGAGAGAAGACGCATGGATGCTTATGAGCTTGTCTGATACGTATCTGCTTGGATACAACTGTACTCGCGCTACACCTCATGCTACCTCATGTCAGAAAAATAACCATCTGAAGGTCCTCGACGCGTGAGGCATCATGGGTACAGTGGACGTCACACTAGGGATAGTATTACTGGCACGCCCTGTCGACGTCCCTTTTCGAGTTCGAAAACAACAACTGTAATACTCCGCAGCTTCCACTAGATGTCGGCCTATGCACAGCATGTGAATCTAAGCAGAAACAAGCATCAGAAATACAATTAGAGTGAGTAATGTATCAGACCTCGAAAATGACGACTTTGTTTTTATTTCAACCCCCTTTTACACCACATATATATGGGGGGGAGACCCCGCACCTCCCCCTACTTGTTATATATACCATACTCCCTCCCACATATGTGGTGTGAAGGGGGTTGAAATATAAATGTGTCCTTTTCTGCAGTTGCAGTTCTGGGGGCGCAGTAATTGTATTAATCCCACACACCACACCATTTCTTACTTTTTAAATGTCAAATATCACTGGGCAGTGCCAAGTGCACATTTTGCAACCTGTTAACCAGAGTGTTTACTTTTCCCATCATAAATATGTGACCTTAGACAAAAAGTGTGTCTTTCTCAGTACACCAGTGTGGCGTATTCTTTTGTGGTGTCTATGGCATTACTTTTACCTACCCGCTAGGCCTCCAGAAGCTAAGCCTGACTCCTTTGCTAGCCTTACCATTGAAGAGTATGGCATTTCCTTTTTGTGTGACACTCTGTTCTACCTTCAGGGTAGGGGACTACAAAGCCCTCACCAGAGAGTTGTGCAATAATCTCCCCAACAACCTTCATTCCATCTCCAGTCAAAGATTTAAATTGATGTACAGGCTTCAAAAGAGAAATTGTGAAAAACTGAGGAAATATTTTTGAATTGTTTGTTTCCATTAGGGAAGAAATTGGAAAAATGTGGGGGCAACGGGGCGTAACGAAGAACAAACACAAAACAAATATTTTTTATAGAAATATATTTTAATGTAGAGTTTACTTCAATGTTTATACTTTGTTTTTTTTTTTTTTTTACACGTTAGGCTAAACTGCTGCAATGTGGCATCTTGGCACTCCTGTCTTTGACGTTAACTGAGAGCTTGTGATCGCAAACCTGATCTTGCCAAAGCCAGTCTAGTGTGTAAACTAGCGCTCAGTGCTATCCTTACTTGAGTTTCTATACCACAAGATGCACAGCTGCAGGGCCACTGATTAAAATACCATTCTCGACCCCCTGCATGGAGCAGGTGAAACTGCTCCATGCTACAGAACAGATCATGTATTTTGCATCCATCTTACTGCCTACGAAGTAGCTCCTGTAGACTCTTTCCCTCTACCCAGGATGCACTATACAAAATAGTAGGTGTAAAGTTTTTTTATTTGCTTTTTCCTCTGAAGGAGAAATGGCAATATAGTTTTTTTCTGAATCAAGATTGACCTGTGTGGGTTTAATGGGCGGCAAACATGACTGTTTAACACTGCTGGAGACTTCCATAGTCCTGACCTACAGATTGGTGTGTGTGAGAAAAATATAGTACTAATCTGACCTGACATTTCTTTTTCCTTTATTTCTTATAGAAGGTAAGATCAGTCCCAGCACGTTACTTGGAGGTGCTTTAAGTAGTCCTTTCACATCAAACTCTGCATCCATGGTGGACCTCACAAACTCCCTGAGATCGTACATGGATGGCAGCGGCGGTGAGTCTGCTAAATGGCCTTTAGAGACCTTTGTTTCTACCTTACCGAACAAAGTTAATAAGATAAGTCCTGATCAGAATTTTCTACTACATGCCATAACATGCATTTTGAACTTCAACAACTTAGCAATGAATTTATGTGGTGTAAAAATGAGTTTACTTCCAGCTGCTGTTCCTTAACATGTAGTGCAATAGACAATCTGTCTTGCACAAGAAGGAACATTCTCAAGTCTGTTTCCCACCCATGCGGTTTGGATCCTCTGAGACATACAGTGTGCACTTTAGGCTTCTGGCTTGCATACACACTTGAGCATTCTTGTATCTTGCATGTTCAGAGTTACTCATACTGCATTTATAGAGACATTTTGGGAATGGGCAGGGCGAATGTGGTTGAATGGAAATCCTTGTACTTTAACAGCTGCCTGGTATTCTTTTCTGAGCTTTTGTTTTTCTTTACATAGAGATCGAGATCAACCTGCTAGATGACAAACTTGTGAAGTTCCTGGCCTTACAGAGGATAGAACAACTCTTCACGCCAAAAGCTTCACCAGCACCTATTGGTGTTTCCCCGCATCCACTGCCCTCGGTTGTTGGGCACCCAGAAGGTGGGTGTCCTAGGGAACATGACTTAGTTAACAAATGCTGCAGCATTCCGCTCTCCACCCATTTCTATTGGTATAACCAAATGGGTCGGGGTAGGGGGGTGGCGGCGGGTGCCAACATTGGCTTGGTAGCACATTAATGACTCATTGGGCTCAATTCGGTGTTCCTTTTTCTGCCATTACTGCATGTCTTCAAGAGGTGCTGGTTTTGTCGGTCTCGCTTCAGTGCCTCACCACCCCTACCCTAACTGCATGCTTTGCGCACAATCATTTGTCTTTTAACAGGCATCTCCAGTGACCGTTTTCTTGTTGAAGTATTCATTTTGAATGGATTGTGTCCTTTCACGTATTCTTCTTTTGACACGGTTTTCCAGCTTCAGCAAAACATTTTTGGCAGAGGCGCTGTGCGTCAATGGCGTCGAGAATGATTTATATAGCACGCGCACCGCCCTTTGGCTTCAGTTCCGTTTTTCTGCAATAGCTTAGAAGAAATACGGTGCTCTTCTTGACTCTTGTGACGACTTTGCTAATTTCAAGATGTCTTCATCCACACCGACGACTCCAAAGTCTGGTTTCAAAAAGGTCCGGATTGCGGGTTGAAAATGTCCCTGACCAATCTCCACCCGATATGCTTGTGGTTCCTCGGGGCAGACCATGACACCGCCGACTGCTCCAAGTGCCAGTCTGATTGGAAATGCTGTGAGGGAACAGAAGAGACAGCTGAAGGTAGGCTAAATCCCTAAATCACCTACCCGGACCGTGAAACCGACTGACTAGCCGAGAGGCGACTCTCCTTGGATGAAGAAGGCCAATCGGTCAAGATCGAGGAGTGGCTCACACCACTCTTCTAAGTCCTCGAAGAAATCGAAGAGAAGGCACCGTAGGTCGGCTTTGTTGTCGGACGCTTCCCCAGAAAGAGTTGCTTGTCCAACCAAAAAATCAACTCCGGCCGAGCGGGAAGCCTTCCGAGCTGAGATGCTCAACATTTTCAAAAACAAAAGCCTCAGTCATGCTACAACCGCAAGAAGCCGGGAAGGAAAGGGCTTGATCTAAATCACTTGAGCCTGGGACGAAGGCCCGATCCGCATCGTGAACCCTTGAGGCCTCGATCCGATGAGACATCGAAGGATCAGTCGAGCCACAAACACAAGTCATGGTCGTCAACGCCTTTGCCGGCGGCCCTCTTTGACGCCTACCAAACCCTCAACATTGAAGCCAAAGGCATAGACGCCAGCTGCGCCATCGACAGCTGCACCATCATTGACAGCTGCGCCATCGACGCTGAGCGCCCCAGTTAAATCTGTTGCGCTGATCAAGACAACCTTGACCACTACTCCAGTGTCGAAACCATAACTATCAAAACCCATGATTCCTGACAAAATATATGTCCCACTACCTAGGAAAGACTATTGCAAGTCTTTCTTCAATCTATGAAGAAGAGGTGCAGTCTGATGAAGAGGCCCCATTTGGCCTACAATATGGTTCACCCAATGTACCAGAGTTTCATTGCGGAGGAGTCCAGAATGAGGGACCTCTATGGTAACCTGCAGACTGCAAGTTGGGTGGATACCTCTGCTAAACTTGAATTTGGGAATCAAGAGGCTGGGGATTTGTTAAACAGTAGACGAGACACGGGATAGGTGTGAAACAAAACTTCCTTTATTCAGGTTCTTACAATTGCCTATGGTCTCATCAAAAGAACGAAAAGGAAGAATGGTATTAATGTGCTGCTGGAAACGTGACAGAGCGTAGCTGGCCGGCAATATTCTGCTCCGGTTTTCCGGAGGTTCGGGTATACGGTTTTCTTCTCTCACGAGGTCTCAGCTTCCTAATATGCCCAGGGAAAACCGGTATCCTTTCTGCCACTCTCTGGCGTCCGTCGCTGCTGATTCCTTCGAGAAATGGAGAACAAACTCTCATCATTCTCCGCCACTTTACCAACCCCGCCGCCCTTCCTATTCATTCTCTATTGTTTTCAATTCTTGCGGCTGTTCCTTGTCGAGCCCCTCCCTTTCCCGCCCATTGTCCCGAAGTAGGTTTTCCAACTTTCTCCACGTAGCCGGCTTATCCCCACCTTCTGTCCGTGCCTCTCTGCAACCCCAGGGCATAAGGTGGGTGTCTTTTATGTGAAAACACACTTGGTCTTGGACTTGTGAATATGCGTGTTTTGTATCTGCGCAAGGCCCTATGGGACATGTCCCCAGCTCACGGGAACACGCAAATACTGGAGGTATAGTGGGGAACTGTTTAACCGGTTGCGTGGGTGCTGCTTTTTCTGCAGATACAGGAAGGGAATCAGACTGGCACCCTGTCACAGCGCCATCTTCTGTGACCCAGCTATGTTGCTGTATGGTTGGCTTTTGGGTCCTTCTGTTCCATGGACTCTAGGTTGATTATGTTACCAACTGTTGCAGTTGTTTGATTTTCTGGCTCGGGATACTTTATTTTCCAGGACTCCTCAGCCTCAAAGGATCATGCAAATGCATCCTACAGGCAACTCATGTCAAAGGTAGTGGATTACATGGGTTGGAGTAGGCCTCCATTACTGTACGAGCAGGATGACCTTACTGACATTCTAGACAAAGGTCCACAGATAGATCGCATCTTAGCATTCCACATTGCATTGCAGAAACGGGTGGCAACGAACTGTGAGACACCGGAGACCAATCCGGCTGTTAGTAAATATTTGACCAAGAAGTACCGCCCTTCCAGTAGTGACCCTGACTACCTGTCAAAACACCCCATTACGGAGAGTCTGGTGGTGCAGGCATCTACTGTGACAGCAGAACAAGTGGCATACCCTACCATCCCTCCTGATGGGGGCGACAAACAAGTAGATGGATGGGCAAGGAAGTGATTTTCTGCAGGGAACATAGCTCTGAAATCAGCGAACTCCATTTGTGTCCTCGCAAAGTTTATTTTCACTCTATGGGACGGCGTTTCCATGGTGGCGGAACACATTCCTGAAGGGGTTCAAAGAGACTGCTTCTTAGCCATAGTTGCAGACGGCAACGAGGCCATGTGTGAGTCTATTCAGTCAGGTTTGGATTCTGCTGGTAGCATCAGCAGAGCCGTGGCTACCAGCACCATTATGCGCAGGTTTGCATGGTTGCGTAATCGGGTTTTGCAGCAGACTTGTAATCCAGACTTCACAACATGCCCTTTGACGGGTCTGACCTTTTTGGCAACAAGGCTGACGAGAGTCTTGAGAAGTTGCAGACCTCGAAGGCAGCAGCCAAATCTTTATGCACTGCTATGCTATCAGGCAACCTCAGCCTTTTCGTCCTAGTGGATAACCTTGGAGGGGTAGATCTTTTCGCTACTACTCCTCAGTTGGAAGGGCGGGAGTAATGGCTGGTCAGAGAGGCCAAAGACTATTTCCTTGTGCTGGACGAGGAAGAGGTGCAAAGCAAGCTCAAGCAGCAGCCTCAGTACCATTGGACGCTGCATCAGCCGCCTCGAAACCTCTGAGATCTTGAGTCACAGTTCACCAGTGGGGTGGGTGCGGGGGCGGATGGGGGCAGGCTGTCTCCGTATCTAGAAGAATGGCGAGACATTACTTTGAATGCTTGGGCTCTACAAACCGTAGCCCACAGTTACTGCCTTCTTTTTTATTTTTATTTATTTTTATTTATATAGCGCCCTCTGGCCCCAAGGCAGTGTGGCGCTTGTTACAGAATACTTGATTCTTAGTCTTATGTCGTACAACAGTTAGGCAGCATTACAGAGAATCAACAGTGGTATATGTTCCTTGGTTACAGTGGAACAGGGTGGCAGTCATAAGGAAAAGATGCATGTTGTAAGGCGTAGTTATTTAGTTGAACAGTTTATAAGGAAACCTCAAAACAATCCACCGGGGAACCACTCTGAGGATTCTGGATCTGCTCCTTGTGCAGGAGATTTTAACCCTGCTAGAGAAAGGCGCTATAGAGCCAGTCCCTGTAGCAGAGAGGAACAAGAGATGGTATTCCTCAATACCCAAGAATGACAGAGGACTGAGACCCATCTTGGACTTGAGATACTTGAACAAGTTCCTCAGGAAGGACAAGTTCAAGATGGTCACACTTTCTCAGATCCTTCAGGCCCCCCAACTCCAGGATTGGTTGGTGGCATTGGACCTTCAGGATGCTTATTTACATGTGCCAATCCATCACAAGCACAGAATATACCTGAGGTTTGCAGTTGACGGTTCTCATTATCAATTTTGAGTTCTGCCATTCGGGCTATTCGCCGCCTAAGGGTTTTCACCAAACTGATGGCGATGGTGGCAGTGAGTCTCGGGAGAGGGGGATTCAGGTCTACCCCTACCTGGACGATTGGCTGATCAGGGCACCTTCTCCCGAAGAAATCCGGGATCATCTCAACGTCACCTGCCACACACTCCACAGACTGGGCTTCTCCCTCAATTACAAGAAGTCCCATATGACAACTTCTCAAAAACTCCAGTTCATCAGAGCTCTACTGGATACTCCCTTGGGAAAGAGCTCGCCACCCGAGGTGAGGGCTCAAGACATTTTTCAGATGGTTACCAAGTTTCAAAATGCCCACAGTCTACTGGCCTTATATATTTTGAGGTTGCTCGGCCTCATGGCATCCTGCATTTTTCTGGTGCCCGAGGCCCGCCTGAGAATGAGATCCCTTCAATGGGCTCTAAGAACTCAGTGATATGATAGGTTATTTATAACGCGCTTAATACCCAGAGGTTTCAGACCCAGGGATCGAACATGTGTTGCTGTGTCGTCTTGCTTCCAAGGCGAGCACGTTGCCCCTGGGCTATCCTCCCGAGACCCATGGTCCTAGTTCTCAAGAAAGATGGCGGACCTAGCAGTGTCGCACAAGATCTTCTGTGGTGGGCCTGTGAGGACAATATTCTGAAGGGAGAACCCTTTTGTCAACCATGGCCAGAGAGAACAGTTGACGAATGTCTCACTCACGGGGTGGGAGCCCATACCAATGATCTGACAGTCAGCAGTCGTTGGTCTCCATCGGAGTCCAAACTACATATCAATCTTGTGGAGCTGAGGGCAATCGGACTAGCTCTGAAGGCCTTGCTGCCCTGTGTACGCGGAAAGAATGTCCTCATAATGACGGACAACACAGTGGCCATGTAGTACCTCAACTAGAGAGGTGGTGTAGGCTCACTACCGCTATGCAGAGAGGCAATGTGGCTCTGATACTGCGTAATACCTCGCCCCCACTCCCGCCCCCTTCATATCCTTTCCAGGTTCCGACTTGGGACCTTAATCTGGTATTAACATTTCTTATGTGTGCACCTTTTGAACCTTTACATTCATATCCTTTATGGTTGTTAACCTTTAAAACCATTCTTTTGGTAGCTCTAACATCAGTCTGTAGAGTGAGTGAGTTTCAGGCACTTTTGTCCAAGCTACACTTTACAATCTTCCACAAGGATAGGGTTGTTCTAATGGTCAAACCTTCATTTTTCCCCAAAATCATTTTTGATTTCTATATAGAATAAACTAAGGGCTCCTGGTATTGACCCTATTCTGCCCAGGAGGGCTATATTATCATCAGATAAAGAACGGGTCAGTCAGAAAAACACCTGCCCCTATAGCTCATTTTTGGTACCCAGATAGCGTAAATAACATCTGGTCTCACTCCTTAGTTGTGATAATTTTTGTTTAGATTTCAAACACATACAGATTTGCTAGTTAGTTACACACAACACCAGTTTTTACTTACACGTACAGCAATACAAATTGCAAACAATATATCAGCAAGTTAAATTCCTTGCAATACAGTATACAAGATCAACACAATACATATTCTAATGTCGAGAACAAGCCCGACAAGGGTCATATTACATGAAAAAGTGCAGTGGATTCATATAATAACATTTGTGAACAGTGGAACAGTTGTAACACTGTAGTTAAAGAGTTAGTGTCTACACCACAGTGTTTCGGCCTTTTGTAGCGGCTAGAATATAGCCAAGTTCTTGCATGGGCCTTCGTCAGGACAGGTTAGACTGTGACATCTGGGTGTTCAGTGGATGCTGTGGAAAATAACACGTGATGCGCCATCAGGCCTCGTACTTCTATTGCAGATATGCCCCCCCTGACTCCCCCCCCCTCACCCCCCCACTCTCTTTTGTGCATTTACTGCATGGTGATTTAATGAACACAATTATTTAAATAATGTCACATAGCGCCAACCTCTCACTATGCTCCATTCATTTTCCACAGCATCCACCGAACGCCCATACGTCAGTCTAACCTGTCCTGGCAAAGACCCATACAAGAACATGGCTATATTCTAGCCGCTACAAAAGGCTGAAACACTGTGGTGTAGATGCTAACTCTTTAACTACAGTGTTACAACTGTTCAACTGTTCACAGCTGTTATATGTATCCACTGCACTTTTTAATGTAATATGACCCCTGTCGGGCTTGATCTCAACAGTAGAATATGTATTGTGTTGATATTGTTTACTGTATTGCAAGGAATTTAACTTGCTGATATATTTTTTACAAATTGTATTGCTGTATGTGTAAAAACGGGTGTTGTGTTGTACTTACTAGCAAATATGTATAGGTGTTTAAAATCTAAATGAAAATTATCACAACTTAAGGAGTGAGACCAGATGTTTACGCTATCTGGGTACTGAAAATTAGCTATAAGGGGAGGGTTTTTACGACCTGTTCAATTGTATCTAATGATTTCCATATAGGGCAGAAAATTGTTCTACCTTATTTCTATCCCCCACCTCATTCCTGGCAAGGAGGAGGAAAGACTACATAGGTTGGACTCTCGTAGACCTTTAAGCTTTTATATATCTTGTATGTCAAAACTACGTATTGATAACCAACTCTTCATTGGATACACAGGTCATACACTGGGTCAGGCTGTTTCTAAGCAGATCTTACCAGATGGATAATTCTGGCCATTTCAGAATGTTATAGGTTGGCAGGAAAGGAGCCTCCAGAAGGTTTAAGGGCCCATTCCACCAGCAGCATGGCTACCTCTACAGCCCTGGAAAGGGGTGTACCGATTAAAAACATTTGTGAAGCAGCAACGTGGTCCACTATTCGCACATTCACAAAGCATTATTGCCTGGAATCTTCCCTCGGTCAGGATGGTAGCTTTGGTAAAGCAATCCTGCACTCGGTTCATGAAAACCTATATAGAGTCTAATTCTAATCACTCCTCCAAATCAAATGGTGCCTTGGGAGTCTGTCAAAAGATGAGGACTATATGGGAGGACACAATCCATTCGAAGAACAAATTACTCACCCCTGGTAACGTTCTTGCGACTGGATGTTCCTCCCACGTAATCCCAATCGCCCTCCCAACCTACCCCTCCGTAGAATTTCCTGTGCTATTACAGCTTCCGTTCCGTCAAGGCTGAGTGCGGTCATTCTCGTGTTTTGCGGATATTTCCGCTGTTAAAGGGGAACAGAACTGAAGCCAACGGGCGCTGTGCGTGCTATATAAGCCTAAGATGACATCCTTCGACGGAGGCCTTCTGGGACATAGTCGACGCACAGCGCACTCTGCCGAAAATCTTTTTCCGACGCAGCTAAAGCTGGATAACGTGTCAAAAGATGAGGAATACGTGGGAGGAACATCCAGTCGAAAGAATGTTACCAGGGGTAAGTAACTTGTTCTTCGATTCAACAGTATTGAGTGGATTCATTGCAGACTTGGAAAGTTTACAAACCGGTAGCACAATTGAAATTCATGTTTTAGAAAGCTACAAAACTATCCTATATTAAAGCGTTTATCCCAACTAATTTAAAACCTTTCTGAGTATCATGTTTTGAAAGTGGGGGGGGGGTATATTAAAATTTCTCAAAATGGATATCTGTTCAGTCGACAGTAAGCAGTGCAACCATGTTTGCCACAACCACATCTTCCAATAAACTTCACAAACTGCTGATCCTTGCTGGTCGGTAGGGCTGCAGTCAGAAGTGAAATTTAGGAAGACTTGGTTGGAGGTCCATCTAGAAGAGTCTTCAGACGGGAGAAGGGTAGAGCAAGATTTTTGGAGGATTTTAAGCAACGGGGCAGGAATTGAGTTCACACCGGTAACCCTGAAAGATGCAACAAAAAATTTAATTGAGAAGGCAAATCATGACATCCAGAAAATGGGGCAGTGGGGGCATAATAGACTATTTTCTGAAGAGGCAAAAATGAAATTTTCAAGGTAGCTATCAAACTGCCATTCATTTTGAGTTCACTGCTAGGTGGGACAGCTATGATTTATGCAGATAACAAAAAAAAACAAAGTTTCTAAGAAGTTAAGCTGTTGCTGGGATGTTGGCAGACAACTGATATTGCTCTTCTAATATACATGGTAGTATAATTGTATCTATTTGCCTTGGGGACGGGCTCAGATGCTGCTTTTTTGCCGCTGGCAAGGCGGTTCACATCTACCGGTCATTCAGTTCTGGGAATGGAAATAAACTGTGGGATCCCCGTAGGGGGTACGGGAGGCTTTGGGGGATGGTGTTGTCGAACGTGGGAGATTTTTCTAAGCCCCCACACCCTTCCATAAAGCTTTCCATTTCAGGAGAGTAATTGGCACCTGGAAAATAACTTTCCTAGAATGTTGCAAGCAAAGTATAAAAGGTGCACACCTTAAACTACAAAACTTACTTCAATTATTTATTTTCTGCAGAGTACAAAACCCAACAAATATTTTGTATCCTGACCATATGTTAAAGTGGTTTAGTGAGTAAGTCTCCTGTCCGTCGTCCTGACAATGTGTATTCGAATCCCAGCTTTGGCAACAAAAGCAAATTAAAAAATATTAAACCCTTGAGGGTGCAACTTGATTTCTCCAGCATTGGATCTTTCAAAGAATCACATGCTGTGACTATTCCCCGCCATACTGGGAACCCCCGGTAACACTTTAAACTAAAACTTTCAGTCACTTTTTTGCTCCATCATAGTCATTTTGGGTCATGCTGCTCACAGCCAATAGGAACACTTCCCTTAACTCCTGCCCTGCCGGCCATGTTCAGATTTTTTAACGCATGTTTGTGTAGGGAGTCCTCAAAAATAGTCTTCAATGTTTTTACGAATAATTTTGGATTCAAACATCTTTTCCACAAATATATATTTTTTTCCGACATCTACTCTACGACCGGCGTTGGCTGCGTCAATGCTAGCTCTGTAGACCGTTCCCACCACTGGTAATCTTCAACAAAGTTTCATCTGCGCGGTTGGGCCTAACTCTTGTGGGAATCCATGAGGAAGAGCCTATTCAATACCTGTGCCCGCTGTGGACTGAAGAATGTCTACGTGGAGGATCACCACGACAGCCTATGTCATCCAGGACTGTGAAATCTTAGTCGTTCTGCAACAAGACGCTGAGGGATTGTCACCTTTGTCTCGTCGCGTGGCTAGAGGACATCTGCGGGGCCTCAGGCTCCCCTTTGAAATAGTCATGCCTCGTTAGGCAGGATAGGATAGCCCAGCGAATCACCTCTAGTAAGAGGTCTACGTCGCATGAAGTCGAGGCCACCAGCAAGAAGAAGCATAAAGCCACCTCCGCCGACAAGCCCAGATCCTCACACAAGGACCGGTCTTCACCAAAGATCAGTGTCCAAGGCGTGTCGACAGGGGTGGAGAGCCAAGGCCCTTTCCATCGCCCCAGGGAGGCGACATCGTCTTAGTCCACGTCAAAATCTGGTGCCCACTCTTCACCTTCAATGTCAAATTAGTTTGTCGAAATCGGCTACAAGGCCATCATCGCCGACGACCATGCCTCCCTCCCAGGTAGTTTTCTCCCAAGACAGTTGATGCCCACGACTACCTCGCCATAGCTGTCAACGACCACCTCGTCATTGACAAAAACATCAGTGGCCACAAGGATCTCGTAGACTGCATCTACGTCCACGGCTGATATACCCTCGTCGACACCCAAAAGTGGTTCCTTCCCATTATTGCCTTTGTCACTGGCGTCTCCAAAACCCACACCAGCAGTGTGTCTGCATCACCGGCCTGTCCGCCGGTATCATTCCCGAACCTTGGGATGGCCTTGCTGCCGGGTGGTATTGTTGTGTCAGAGCAGTCTCTCTCCCAATCAGACGATGTGGAGTAAGCAGAGGAGGCCATCATGTCACCGCTGTTGTTGCCAGCGCGCAGGACGTAGCCTCCCAGAGTTTCACTGAAGGGTGAGGCAATCCTGATCAGGGTACCACCTTTACCCCCTCTGCATTCAGCTCAAGCCATCAGTATACCAGAGCCATTGCTGCCTCCACAAAGAGACCGTTCACTGGACATTTTATCTACTTTAACCACACTGGTGGCAACCTTGCAACAGCTGCCTGCGGACCTTGCACAGATGTCCCCGGGCCTTCCAGGGAAATGGATGACATCCCTTGTCCTCTCAGAAGGGGTAAGCACCATTCAGTGCCGCTGAGGCTTTCGGATACTGTGACAGACACAGACCCCGACAACGTGGTCTCCACACACTCGAGCCACACTGATAAATTTGACAATTTAATCACAGCTGATGGTGAACCAGATGACATTACACTCAGGGACTCAGCCCCTGATAAAGTATTGGCCTTACACACACTCGTGTCCAGGGCGGCCACTATGTTTGGCCTTGCATCGGCGGAGCAGCGAAAGGAGAGTAAGCTGTACCAGTGCAGAGGAAATCTGTTGTGCCCATCACGCTGTTTGAAGACGTCTGGGAGGATGGTTTGATCACCTTGGTGCATCCGGCGGCGCCCCGTCTAGGAAAGACCGGTTCGACAAAAAGTACAGAGCCCCCCAGAGAGCTCTGCCTCCAGACTCGACCCACACAAGACTACATTGTATCTGCGGCTGCCAGAAAGAGGTTGGCTAATCCATCGTCCTGCTCTGTACCCCAGACAAGGATGGCAAACGCCTTGATGCCTTCGGTAAGATGGTTACCACTGAAGCCATGACTATCAGGAGGGCTAATGCAATGGCCATACTCGCACGTTAAGATCGCGAGCTGTGGTACAAGTTGGGTCCCTTGCTGGATGACCAGAATCGGGAGGCCTTGGAGGACATGAAGGCGAGTTGGCATCAGTATCACCAGCTTGGGAATCGAGCAGTCCTACGCAGGCAAGGTTAGCTGAAAGCCACAGATTTTCGACCACGATGTCTAGGGCAGCATCTTGGATATACCCTTTTTGGGAAGAAGGTGCATGAGGCATTACAGTCCATAAAAACGGACATGGAAACCTCTTGCTCCTTGGGCTTACTACAACAAAGGCCCCAGTCCTTTCTTTCAGCAAAGGGGCACTAAAGCAGGACTTTGTGGGATAACCGCACCAGTCCCCCCCCCTCCCCACGCCCCTCTTACAAGACCCTGTACTCACCAGTACAGAAAGTCCCAGTTGTACAGGAGTTTGCGGCGATGCCGTGGCTCCTCCCAATCTAGCGGCCAGTCCGGCAAACAGACTTGACCAGGTCCTCCTGCTTCTGCACTCCCCAGTGGGGAGGACTGTCAAGGTTCGCTGAAGAATGGACGCACATCACGACTGACAAATTGGACCTGGCCCTCCTACAGCAGGGCTACTTGCTGGAGCTCGTGGACTATCCACCGGACATTCCTCCCTCACACAAACAAGAGAAGTTAGGACACCTCTTGCTTTAAGAAGTACGAGCTATGCAGCAAAAGGGCACAGTGGAAAAGATTCACATGGACTAACTGGGGACAAGAGTCTGCTCCTGCTACTTCCTGGTAAGGAAAGTCACTGCACAAGAAGTTGTGGTGGTTGGCGGCCCATATTAGATCTGAGGGTGCTCAACAAGTTCATCAAGGCACACATGTTCTGCATCGTCCCACTACAGCAGGCGTTGTCAAAGCTACAACAAGATTTCTTGGCATCCCTCGACCTCGAGGACACCACCTTTCACATCCCTATTAGCCTCTCACACCAGCGCAACCTATGCTTCTTGGTGGCACTAGCACATTATCAGTTCAAGGCCCTTCCATTCGTGCGTTCACGTCTACCCGTATCTAGACTGGTTGGTAAGAGCGCTCTCCTATCCGCTGGCAGAAACCAACACCGCCACTATCATCCAGTGTGACTTGGATATCCAACCCCTTTGATGAGTAGCAATTACCCTTGAGATGGATGGGGATGCAGATTTTATTTGTACATCAATCAAAATGACTCGGGTCTTTTGGCAAAAGGAAATCTGTTTTGATGTCAATTATCTAAAACAGGGAGTACAATGAACATCAGCACTCGCTAGAGCCTCTTACTCAACGAATCTTAGAAAAAACGGAGGTTATATTAAGCAAAATCGTCATCAGTGGCGTGTTGACCTGTGTCATTACCAATGTCATCCTCTGTGGCAAACTACAAAAACCTATTGAGGGAAGTGATGGGCTCTAAGTGAATATCTAAGTAGAAGTTCCATATCAGTATAGAACAGTGAAGGAAAGTGATAGGCTACTTAACATCAGGTAGGGCAACTAAGCCCTCCCCTTAAAATGGCCACTATGAACGTCACTAAATGCACAAAGTCCTATTGGCCACACAAACTATAGGACCCTTAATTACTCTGTCCTCTACAATTGGTTGGCTTCTAACCCCCGTCAGTACTTTTCCACATGTCTAGCAGCTTGCAGACTGAACATCCATGTGCGGGTGAGCTCGTCTTAACACTAGCTTCCCCCCAATTAGCAAATCAATCCATCATCGCCTCAATGGTCCAGTGTCAATTGGGGCTTTGAAGCCTGGCCTTGAATTTTTACTGTGCTCTGAGAAATTTTAAGGTGTGTGTGGGCATACTCTTTCCTTGTGCGTAGGTGTGACCACCTCGCTCTTCCAACTTCATTCCTCCATGTGACTGGAGACCATGGAATCGAGCCTTTTAGTGTATTAAAATACTATTTTCCAATAGTCCTCTGACGTCTTTGGTTTTGATCAAGGCTTCTGAACAGGAGTTTGTTCTTTCACACAAATTGTATCCAATGTCAGTTCACTCCGGTTTGATAAGACCTTTGCTACTTTGGCTCATCCAACTCCTTCTGCAGAGATTCATTTTGTAATTCAATTTGCTTTTTAACTACGACACACTGAAATGAGGTCTTCTTGCTAATGTCCAGCACTGCTTATAATTCGTAGTGGCAACATCCCTCTTTTACTTGTCCATATGCATATAAATATCTTGCCGATTGCTGCCATCTATTTACTATGAAGCTAGCCTCAAGATTACTTCATCTGCTTGCATTTCTTTTGCATCTGTACACGTATAAACTAGCTTAATATCTTCATCTGGTTCTATGGCATAAGCTTTTTCACCTTCATCTCAAGATGTCACTTATCCTTGATACTTTCTTGATACCTTATAGAAAATCTGCATTCTCTAGTCTCTGCATCTCTTCTACAGACGTCAGCTCGATTCTGTGTGACATCACCATTCATCTTTGCCATTTATCTGGTCTGCATTTTCAGAAACCTCATTCAAATGGCCATTATATTTTCTTGTATGCAGGTGTTAAACTCACTTGGTTCCACGGAGGCGCCACATGATACTGGATGGATGTCTAATCGCTATCTCGGACCCCTCTCTGCTTGGTTACGTGCCAGACCTTGCGTAGCGCCTGTAACAGGAGAATGGAGGGTTAGGATACTGGTTCTGTGATGGGTGGACTCCCACCTCCCTCTGGTCCAAATCCTCTCCCTTGGGGTTATTGCTCACCTTAGGTTTTTGTGCGTTGAACTCTCCGTCCTGCGTATCTCTGCAGGGGCGTGTGGTCGATGTGGGCGTTCCATGGACCTAGTTGCTTCACTGGTCCGTATGCCCTTATGTCTGGTCCAGACCAGCTGTGACTCCGACTCTGCTTGCTGTGTTCCAGGTGAGTTATAATGTCTTTTCAGTCTTTTTCTGTCTCTTCCTTTCCCTTTGTTTTCTGTCTTCTTAGCGTCTTTGCTCCACTACGCTGTTCCCTAACAATGTATTTTTGTTTTCACAGGGATGATTGCGATTTTCGGAGTTTCCACGCCGGTTGACGAATACCACAGTGAGTTATTGATGCGCGGAGCGCTGTGCTGTTTGTTAGTGTTAATTGCTAACCTGTGTTCTCTTCCCTTCTTTGTACAGGTTGCAGCAATGTTTCGGCGTGACGAGCGATCGAAGTGCTGCTTGCCCAGATAAGAATTGTTAATGCTGTCCTTGTTCCTTTACCTTTGCAGGCTGCAGTGAAATCCGGAGATGGGCGAAGTAAGCAAAGCGCAGGATGGTTTCAGGACTGGTTACTCACAGGTAAGTGTTCTTGCTCGCTAATGCTGTTCTTGTTCTTCCAGGTTAGAAATGGAATCCGGATTGAGGACTCAAGATGGGGCCGCCGGAGAAGCAGATGAGCAGCAACTGAATACGGTGATAGTTAAGCTGCAGGAGTGCAGAATAACGCGAAGCGTGTTCTGCTGGTTGGGTGTGGTTTGATTAGCCCAGGTAAAGTAGTTCCAGGCAAAGTAGTTCCAGGCCCAGCCACACCCAAAACACTAGACCGCATGGCTTGGTTCTAAAGAACTGAGCTGTGTAATAGGCCTCCATGTTGGATTAAGGTCCAAAACTGGTGTTGCTTTATTCCTGATAATGAGCCTGACGCCAAAGGCGCCAGGACGGACTCGCATGAATGTTTCTGATGGAGTTTTAAGGCCCTTGAGGCCAGTGTGAAGGGCCTTAGCCCCACTGCTGCCAGGGGGCTGTTATATCTGAGGGGCTCAGGGGCATAGATCGTGATAGCAGGTACGGTTTTCTCAATGGGTACCTTGCCTTCCAGATGATCTTAGGTATTGGTACTTTCACTGGTTCTGCACAAAGTCCTTACTCTGCTCTTTGTCTTTTCAACTGCTCGGTGCATGTCTCATACTCTGGTTTCCAACAGACAGGTAATATGGGCCGGGGAGTTGGAGTGGGGGTACTTGGCTCCTCCTCTACAAGTGTCTACAGAAATGTTTATCCATCAACTTCCCATAGTCGTGCCTGGTTCCATTGCAGCAGGCACTCTATCTCGGAGCAAGACTTGACACCCAAATCTGCACCGCCAGACCCTCAGACGAAAGGGTGGCAGTTCTTCTAGACAAGATGCGCCGTCTGAACGGCGCCCAGGTTTTTGCCAGTCCGCAACTTCAAATCCCTGCTGGGGATGTTGTTGTCATGCATCCTGTTGATCAACTGCCGGTTACACATGAGACCAGTGCAGGAATTCCTGGATGCCTGCGGGATCCAAGCCTCAGGGTCCTGGCATGACTGCATTGCTCCGACACTGGTTTTCAAACGTAGCCTTTGCTGGTGGTCAGTGCGGGAACATCAGTGCAGGGTGCCCCCTTCAGGTTGCTGGACCATATCAGGCCACTGTCACGACAGTTGCTTCACTGGAGGGCTGGGGTGCCCACTGTCAAGATCAACACGCCCAGGAGCATTTTGTCAAAGGAAGGAAAGAGCCAGCACATCAACAAGCAATTGTTTGGGCCCTGAGTCCTTTCTTCCCCTCCTGAGGGGGAAAGGTGGTTTGGATTTACACAGACAGCACAAAGTCGATGTTTTATATCCACAGGCAAGGAGGCACAAGGTCCCCACAGCTGTCCATGGAGGCCCAAGCCCTCTGGAATTGGGCTTTACAGCAGGGCATGTTTCTCATTCCCTTTCATCTACCGAGGATTCAGAACACTGTGGCAGACTCCCGTAGCAGGGAGTTACGCTCTTGCACAACTACCAGCTTCACCTATTGTTTCAAACATGGGGCACTCCAGAGATTGACCTCTTTGCCACCCATGACAACAGTTGCTGCAAGACCTTTGCCAGCCACTTCCCACATCTGGAGAGCTTGGGGGGACGCCTTTGCGTTTCCATGGCGAGGGAAGTTTCTGAATGCATTTTCCCCTGATTCCTCTGGTGCCTCAAGTCCTACACACCTTCAGACTGTATTGGTGCAAACTGATATTGGAGGCCCTTGCGTGTCTGTGACAGTTTTGGTACTCCGACCTCCTTGTCATCTCGTCAGCAACACAAATAAAGCTGCGCCTACACCAGTCACTCCTATCTAGATATCTGGGAGCGGTACTGTATCACGACCTGGCGTCTCGATTGGACGGCCTGGCTCCTGGTTCTTAGAGTTCGGGGCTCTGTCCCTTCCGCGAGATTAATTATAAGGATGGGTACTTCCAAAGTTTTTTGTTATCGGGGTGTCGGGGCTGGAGGAAGGGAGATTCTAAAGAGAAAGAGAAAAGCCCAGGCTGACTACCCCTCTCTCTTTGGTCTGTCAAAGAACACAGGGAAGGGATGCACTAAAACCTGCTTAATAATAGAGCAGAAAACTACACCTGTTGGGTGAAAAATTATTTAAGACTGGATACTTAATTACAAAAGTAGACATTTCTTTTAATATTTTCATTGTTTAAAAAATTGTTAATAAAAACAGACAGTTACAAATTACAACATGCATTCATCAACAGTTACATATCAATCCATAAATTGTATGAGTCCAGGGTGCTACAGTTAACATGTATTTTAAGCATAGTTGTCAATTTCAATATGTGAGACACCAGAAAAAACACAATTAGGTTTTCCTATAGTCAAACTATACTAATTTTTCACCCAACAGGTGTAGTTTTCTGCTCTATTATTAAGCAGGTTTTAGTGCATCCCTTCCCTGTGTTCTTTGACAGACCAAAGAGAGAGTGGTAGTCAGCCTGGGCTTTTCTCTTTCCCTTCCGTGAGATTGCCATGTGATCCTGGCCAGGTCTAGAGCTCGGTCCACCTTGAAATGCTACAAGAGTAAGTCGAACAGTTTTCACGTATGGTGCAGAAACCTGCAGCTGCGACCTCGGACCATCCGGCCGGAGGATCTGTTGCCCTGTCTGTTGTCCCTGGCTCATCTGCTTTAACACATTCTTCCATTAAGGTGCACCTAGCTGCGATCTCTAGGTACAACTGCGCTGCAGGGGTGCCATCCCTGTGGTCTCACCGGCTGGTGAAAGAGTTTTTGCGTGAGCTGTTCGGGTCTTTTCCACCTGTCCATTGCCCAGCACCAGCATGGGAGCTCAATGTGCTACTCGCAAGACTTATGAACTTTCCTTTTGAGCCCATGCAACACGCATCTATAAAAAAAATCTTTCCTGGAAAATGGCATTCTTGGTGGCCATAACTACGGCCAGGCGAGTGGGTGAAATCCAGGTGTTTTCTTCGAATCCGCCCTGTTTGACTTTTCACAAGGACAAAAGCTGTTCTATGTACTAACCCGACCTTCGTGGTGAAGGTTCCATCTGCTTTCCATTGAAATCAGCAGGTGGTTTTGCCTGTATTCTTTAACACTGTCTCCAGTGGAGCCAGCACTGCGCACACTTCATGTGGTGCATGCCCTCAAGTACTACATGGCGCATACTAAGTCATTCCGTACAACAGATCAACTGTTTGTTTCATTTGGACTTTCTGAGCCCTGGAAGACTCTCAAAGTCCTCTATCGCAAGATGGATTGCTGCCTGCATCTCATTCTGCCATCGACAGGCCGCTTCCCGGCAGGTCCCAAGCTCACTCTACCAGAGCAGTAGCAGCAGCCACTGCTTTCCTCTCTGAAATTCCGCTGCCTGACATCTGCTTTGCAACCACCTGGAGATCAGGGAATAAGTTCACCAGGTTCTACTGTGTCGACAGATTCTGCAAATGAGTCTAGAGTCAGCCAATCGGTACTGCAGAACCTTTTGCGTAAGGTGGATAAGTCTCCAGTTGTAAGTTATGCTGGCAGCTTGCCTCCGGCCATTGCTTTTGTTGTAATACTGCTTTGTAATCTATTCACAGCACGTGAATCGATGAAAGATCCAATGCTGGAGGAGGCATAAGTTACCGGTAACTCCGGTTCTCCAGCATTGGTATCTTTCATAGATTCACCTGCGACCCGTCCACCTACCCTGCATGGCTAGTCTTTTGGCCCTTATTGCCACTTGTGCGCTGCCAAATCTGAAGATGGCCTACAGGAGAGGAGCTAAGGGAGGTGTGGCTATTGGCTGAGGGCATTATGACCCAAAATTACTAAGATAGAGCACAAAAGTGACTGTCAGTTTCAGTTTGTTTATACTGCTCTTTTACTGAGGATTCCCAGCCTGATGATTAGGCATATTCACAGCATGTGAATCTATGAAAGATGATGCTGGCGAACCAGAGTTACAGGTCAGTAACTTATTCCTTCCCAGATCAGAGTTCCCACAAGACATCTGGAAAAATCCAGCCCAATGACCAGAGCTATCTGCATGAATGATTGGTTGGTATGATTGCCTCAACATGGAAGATTCTGTACTCCAGGTGCTGCAATACGGCATTTCTGATGTTTGTTAATCTGCTTAGAATCGCATGCTGTGCAGATAGTCCGACATCTAGTGGTAACCGCTGATTATTGCATCTAGTCTTTCGAGGATCGAAGGGGGACGTCGACATGGGCGTACCTGTAACACTATGCCTAATGTGACGTGTAGTGTACCCAAAATCCCTCACGCGTCGAGGTCCCTCAGATTGCATAAGGCGTCCAGCTAGCTAGGCGGAAAAAAAGAGTTTTTACTTATTGAAAAATTGTTATACTTCCCACCTGACCTCTGGTCGTTTATACATTATTCATCCCCTCTTTGACGATTACTTCCTAACCACCACCGAAGACAGCGAAAGAACAGACTTCGGCGGTTCGGTACCTCCTGGCCGGCATATACAGTAGGGAGAGTGAGGTCTGGGGGTTTCTATTCTTTTCAAGAATGTCTTTCCTTCTCCCCTCTCTTTTCCCTTTTGGTTTTGCCATCGCTTTCACACACCTGAGCTATGGACAGGACAGCATTTAAATGTTTCACTTCCTATAAGGGAAAATACCCCTGGAAAGACCAGCACCGGTGGTGCAATAAGTGTCTTCCCCTCAATCACAATGAGGCGTCCTATCGGTACTGCCAGCTCCTGTGTCCTAAGACGATCAAGGAGCGTCGAGTGAAACGTTGGGCGGCCTACGCCATGTCGCAGGCCGAGGGTAGCTCGCCCCCCCCCCCCCCCTTGCTGCAGCTGCCAAAGGTGATGAAGATCTTAGCGACGGCCATGGCTCTGATCCGGCTGCCATTGACCTTGCATCGGAGCGCTTGCACTCCGCGACGTCCGGCTCCACCAGGCACGATAGTCCTGCTATGGGGAATGTACACCCAGGCGACAGGGACGCACACAATACCCATAGAAACAAACACTCAACCCCCAGTACCATCTGGCGGATCAGTCGAAGCAGGCCAAGGCGCCAATGGGTACGTCTAGTTCCTCAATGGCACCCTCAGATTCGCGTGATCGGTTGCTGTGTTCCCCACAACCGTGTCAGCGGCATGCGTCGGGGCATTCTACGAGTAAGGGCGCCAGCACCAAAACTCACTAGGCTGTCGAGACGCCTCCTAAGAGCGTGCCGATGCATAAAGCTCCGGTTGTGTCGAAGTCTACATCGCAACCGTCTAAACAGCCTAAACCCCTCCCGGTGACGCCGAACATCAGCGAGAGTCTCGCTAAGATCATTTCAATGAACCGTAAACAAAGGGACAGGTCTAAAGATACGTCGAAAGACATGTCTTTATGCCCAGAAGAGCGGGAGGGTTATTCTGAAAGTCCCCAGTCCTTATCTAGGAAACTCCTTGACAAATCTCGGCGTCCTAGGCTGGAAAATCCCCAGGAGGAGCCCTTTTCCCCCTCTGGTTCATCTCCATAGACCAGGGAAAAATGTGAAGGGTGTATGGACATGTTGGCTACATTTGTGAACTTCTCTGAGAGATTCACTCCTAAAAGAACTAATGAAGACTACATTTATGCTGCAGTGGCCAAATTCCAGAAAATATCTTGCCCACTTAATGAGGAGGTCTTTGACCTTACAGATCAAGAAGAGCCCCTTGACCCTTATTTAGAGGAGGATGATCCCTTTGAGTATCCCACTGATCAGACCCAGGATTTGGGGGAGATGACCAGCAGGTGGATAACCCGCCTTGGCTGTCCCCTACCCATACCCCGGACACCATATGTATGGACCCCCCTTCCTCCTCACCTCTGCGTCAGGCATCACCTGTAGATGACAGATGGCGTTTAACACCATTCGGGAAAAAAAAGGCAGCTGAACACTTCCAGATAGCCATGCAAGAGGAGGTGCTAGATTCAGATTTTGTGGAGGACATTTTTTTAGGAGAAGCCCCCTGCCAGCCAGGTTATCCCTTTATTGAATTCCATCAAAAGGCGCACCGTCCTTCCTTATTAACTCATTCACAAACCAGGGCCGTAAACCCACGGGTGGAACAACCTTTTCGCCCCTCCCCTTCTGATCCCCTCTATATTAGGGGTCCTCATGCCACCCCAGATTCTCTTGTGGTCACGACTACAAGAAAAAGGGCAGGAGTCCCCTTGTCCACAGGCGAGGCACCGCCAGACAAAGAATGTAAGAAATGTTATGCTCTTGGGAAGAGAATCACTACTGCGGCAGCATATTCTACCCGGATAGCCAAAACCACTACACTGTTGGCCAGCTATTCTGATGTCCAATGGAACTTGCTGCAGGAGGGCCTACAGGAGATCCCTGAACCAGTGCGTTCTCGCCTGCTTACAGTTGTATCAGAGGGTAAGCAAGTAAACCACAACATCTTTAAAAACACCTTAGAGGCTGCTGAGACAGCAGGGAGGATCTTAGCCCAGGGTACCCTTTTAAAACGCCACACCTAGTTAAAGAACTCTGGGTTCAAACCAGAGAAACAAGTGTTGTTAATCAACAAACCGGTGGAAGAGACTAACCTGTGTGGCAAGGCTGTTGATGAGGCGCTGGAGACAGCCAAGAAGGAACACAAGACTTGAAAACTTTGAATCAAATCACTCAAAGATCTTTTCAACAGAGGGGGGGGGGCGGAGGTTCTCGCTGCTCCTTTCGTGGGCAGTCCTATTCTCGTTCCCCACACAACCAATGTGGCTCGAGTAACAATTGGTCCTCAGGACAGGGGCCTGCCTCCTCAAATCCATATCCACTCAGAGGGCAACGGTGTGGGAAACGAAGGGGTCGCAATGCCACCCCATAAGCTCCCCGGCCTCCAGTCAAAAATGACTCTCAAATCCGTGTTCCCCTCCCATGCCTCCCCGGTTGGGGAACGTATAACATCATTCTGCACGCATGGGAGGGGATTACCACAGACCAGTGGGTGCTCAAGACCGTCACCCACAGTTATTGCATCAAGTTCAGCCGGCCACCTCGATTCAGTCCTCCAAAGTCCAGGCACCTAACACCAGAACACCTGAAGATCTTGCTGCAAGTGGTCGAGATCCTGCAGGAAAAGGGCACAATCGAAGTCGTCCCCGTTCTACAGGTAAACACAGGTATTTAATCAGTGTACTTCCTTGTACCCAAAAAGGATCTCACCATGCACCCTGTGCTAGACTTGCGCCCAGCGAACAAATGTGTCAAACCATAAAAGCTTCGAATGGTAACACTGCAAGAGGTAATTCCTCTGACGCAGGGGGATTACATGGCAACATTGGCCATGGAAGATGCATACTTTCATATTTCAATGTTGCCGGCACACAGGAAATACCTAAGGTTCATGATAGAGGACAAACACTATCAGTTCAAGGTCCTTCCCTTTGGCATTGCCTAAGCCCCAAGGGTATTTACAAAGGTACTGGCAGTTGCAGCAGCACACCTGCGCATGCAATACATCCCAGTTTATCCTTACCTTGACGACTGGCTCATAACAGGCGACTCCTACGGAACATGCCTGTCGAAAACTCAAGACGATAGACCTCTTATTCAGTCTGGGATTAACCATAAAGGAGAAGAAATCCAGCCTAGACCCCAGCCAAGTCGAGCAGTTTCTGGGGGCTCTAATTCAGACAGAAGACTGCCTCGTCTTCCCCTCTTAGAGGGTTCAAAACATGCTGTTTCAGATACCTCCGTATGTAGCCAATCGAGAGGTGATGGTACGCAAGGCCATGTGACTTTTAGGGATGATGGCATCCTGCATTTACTTGGTTCCTCACGCATGTTTGCGCATGCGCCCCATGCAAGAGTGGCTCAACGGCCAGTGGTGTCGGGCCAGTGGACAATGGGACGATCTAGTGGTTGTCTCGGCAGCCCTCGTTCTCTATGCAGTTGTGGTTGAGGGGAAAACCTCTTGAAAGGGAAAACCTTCACCACCCCTGCAGTCGACGCCACTCTCAAAACCGACGCATCTCTCACAGGGTGGAGGGCTCACCTCCTTCAACAGATGGCTCACAGCGTTTGGTCCCCAGCAGTAGCATCCAACTACAAAAACCTGTTGGAGTTGTTAGCGGTATTCACAGAACTGAAGGCCTTTCAGACACAGTTTCAGGGAAAAACAGTACTGATCCTCACAGACAGCACCACGGCCATGTACTACCTGAACAAGCAAGGGGACACTCACTCTCCAGGGCTGTCCAAACTGTCAGAACTTTTTGAAATGTTCTCTCAAACACATGATGTTTCTATTGTCTCAACACGTTCCAGGGGAATTCAATCTTCTGGCAGACTTGCTCAGCAGAGACTTCCCGTTGCCCTTAGAGTACTAATGGCGACTACACGAAGACATCATCTCCAAAGATTTCACAAAATGGTGCTTCCCAGAGATCGACTTGTTCGCATCTCGGGAGAACTCGCAGTGCCCAGATTACGCCTCCAGGTACCCTCAGAACCAATCCAAGGGGAACGGTCTCTGGATAGCATGTTCAGGGAAATATGTTTGCGCTTTTCCCTCCGGACTCCCCTACTCAACAAGATTGTGCACAAGATGCACCAGGAGCCAGTCACCTTGATATTGTTGGCCCCGATGTGGGCACGCCAACCCTGGTTCTCCCATATGATGGAAATGTCTCTCTCCTTCAGTGAAACTACCTTGCCCATACAACATGCTATCTCAGGACAAAGGGCAAACACATCATCCATGCCCGCAGAGACTCAACTTAGCATCCTGGCTCCTGATATCACAGAGTTCGGGCATCTCAAACTTCCTCGGAGATGCATGGATATACTTGGGGAAGCAAGAAAGCCTAACACCAGACATTGCTACTCCAAAAATGGAAACGCTTCGTCATCTGGTGTAATTCCAAGAGCATCAATCCCATTGCTGCTCTCCTACTCATATTGTGCTATACCTGACTCACTTACTAGACTCAGATCTGGTTTTTAATTACCTGAATGGTCACTTAGCTTGACTCTCAGCCTATACCGCGTCCCACCGTAAAGTGCCCTGGTAGAAGGTCCCAGTTATTAACGCTTTCATGGAAGGTGTTAAGAGAATTCATCCCCCCATTTCTAACCCGGCTCACGGATGAAACCTAAATGTGGTATTAACCAGACTTATGGGGTCTCCCTTTGAACCTATGCATAAGGTAAGTCTCAAAGCTCTTATTTACAAGACGGCCTTCCTAGTGACTCACTTCAATAAGGAGAGTCGGTGAACTATAGGCCCTTTCAATTCTAGACCCTTTTGTCACAATTCAGAGAAGGTGGTTCGTTCTGTGCGCTCACCCTCGTTTTGCGCCCAAATTTAAGTTCCATGTGAACCAGTCAATAGAACTACCAACTTTCTTCCGGAACCCCACTAACGTGGCGGAAAGAAGCCTACACACACTCGATGTGCGCTGGCAGTCATGTACTACCTGGAAAGAACTAAACCACTAAGGAAGACGAACCAGTTTTTCGTTTCAGTGGCAGCTGGTAGAGAAGGGGATCCTGTCTCTAAATCGGCCACCTCTACGTGGATTGTCAATTGCATCACACTTTACTACACTCTTGCCAAGAGAGATCTGCCCTTCAAGCCTAGAGCGCACTACGCGGGGCACTGGGGCTTCCATAGCATTCATTGCAAATGTTCCTCTCGAGTCCATTTGCAAAGCGGCAACCTGGAGTTCTGTACATACCTTTACAGAACACTATTGCCTCGACGCTCACTCTAGGTCTGAATCTCAGGTGGGACCAGCAGTACTAAGACATCTTTTCACTAATGTTCCTTCTCACATCGCACCTCCAACTCCGGGTACTGCTGGATAGTCTATGCACAGCATGTGATTCTAAGCAGATTATCAAACATCCGAAGACATGCATTACTTACCGTAATAGCATTTCTGATTGCATCTGCTTAGATTCACATGCGCCCACCCTTTCTCCCCCCTCAGATGGAAGGAACATGGACACTTTGCTACTTATTCTCTCTCTTCTGTACTCACCCACGATAGTCATAAGGCTCCCTCACGGCAGAAAAAATACAATCGGAGGGACCTTGACGCATGCAGGATTTTGGGTACACTACACGTCACGTTGGGGATAGTGTTCCAGGCACGCCCATGTCGACGTCCCCTTTCGGTCCTCAAAAGACGAGATGCAAAACTCTGTGGTTACCATTAGATGTGGGACTATATGCACAGCATGTGAATCTAAGCAGATACTATCATCAGAAATGCTATTATGGTAAGTAATGCATGTCATATGCATTGAACCCTAGTTTCTGTAGTCCCAGACTCTCCATTGCGTCACTGATTTAGAACATTTGCATGCAGTACTAATTTGTATCACTTGTGTGTTGATTTCACAAAAAAGCTTAGTCGTACTTGTATACCGACTCACCCACACTAAACATGTATTTTAAATGCATATGACAACAATTTGTAACAGAAAAAAGCATAATTGCAAACCTAAAACTTGTTCATTTACTGCTCAATTAAAACGATGATGTCCTTGCATTATTCTTCATTTGAAGGCGGTTTTCCGTAGCTGCTTGTGTGGAATAAGAGTGAATACATAGTAATTTAATCTGGGAGTAAATGCATTGTGGTTTTCTACTTCTGTTAACGATTGTAGAAAATACTTGCTGTTTTTTTTTCTTTTTAAGTCCATTCCTTATTTTGAGGCAACAGGTTGTCTTTTGTGCACTTTCTTCCTTGTCCTATCCGAGGATGACCTGTCGGAATGAGGGCGAGAGCCATTAGCTTTGGTGATCCTGGTAATGATGTAGTTGGATAAACCACATGCTGAACAATACTGTTGCTGCCCTACCTGTAGTTGGAGCTCCTCGTGGGGTACTGGTTATTCTCACAATTTAATTGTAACATTCTAAGGGCTCCGAGTCATGTTCTTGTACAAATCTGCTTTTTCAGAAGATTGTGTTTGTGACAACTAGCACCATTTCCATTACAAATTATGTTTTAGCGACCAAAGCTCTTATTAGGCAGCGCAGCTATGGAGAAAGCATAGCTATCCTTAAAATGTTGGCTTTAAATCTGTATCTTCTTACATTTTGCTTGCTGCTATAGAGAATGGTGTTGTCCAAATGTGCAGTAGTTGATTCTCACCTTACTCATTTTAGTTGCTGCCAGCCGCTAGTCTGTGTTCTTGTTGGGCTGTGTGCTAAGCTGGATGTACATGTACTCAGAGAGTGCAGGAAACCAAGACTCACCATTGAAAGGGTGGCCATTAGAGTGCATGAAGGAACTGTGGCAGGTTGTTGTGTGCGCTGCTATGCTATGGCTCGCACATTTCCTAGTGAATTCCATGTTGTGATTGGTGTGCAAGGTTGTTGTATCACTTGTTGTATCACACTGTAACTGAAAGAGTCTGTGTTAAGGCACATTTCAAAGCCTGTGGTTAGAAGGTGCCACAGCATTAGCCAAGTGGCTACTGTTGCGTGATGATGTGGCACGGTTTTGGTTATACATGGCAATATAAAAAGGGAAGTTCTCCTTTAAACCGAGCAGCCCAATATTTGCCCAGTGACTAGCAGAGTCGAAATTCATACCCATGGCTCTTAGGTTAAAATAAAACGTTTTCCCATCTGTGGAGTGTTTCAGTAAGTTTTTACCCCCTTTTGAAGTGCAAAAATGGGATCCATTTCAGTTATACGTAGTGACACGAGATGTGCTGTCATCGCCCTGTGTCTGATACAATCGGTGTTCATTAATGCAGGTCTTGATTTTTCTCCCTCTTTTATAACACAGGTACGACTTTTGATATACTACCATATTGTATTAGTGTTCTTCATATCTAAAGGCTACACTGTTACATGGGTAGTGTCCTGTGATGGCTGGTAACCCAAAGAAGTATCATAAGGTGCTCTTTCACTGTCCTGTTTCTGATACCATGTCCGTCCTTCCCAGAGCATCCCAAATACTCCTTTTGTATGCAAATCTGGGTTAGTTACATTTGCGACGTCCATTTACTCTTATGTGCCAATGTTCGTACAGTTCTTTACCTCAAAAGTTATTAAAAAGTAGGAACATATGCAAGGATATTCTTCTTTTTTAATTTTGCTCTACAGCCTTCTAAAAATTCTTCCCGGTTATTGTATGCTCAGCTTCACTCCCTTTTAATGATCCTTTTGGGTTTGCTTTTCTGTCTCAATTTGTGCAATAGTACTTTGTCTTTGTTTCGAAATTCTCAGATTTTTAGCTGTTTTCATTTTAGACGCAGGAATTGGCCAAAAGGGACATTTTTGCATATTTGATCAAGAGTAGAAATGGTCAAATCTGGGTAGCGAAATGCTATCTAGGAGCTTAGTGTGTGTTTTCACATTTAACTTTTCCTCATTGTAAACTCTGACCTCCCCGCAATTGACCTCTGGTATCGGTATGTGTGAACCTTAATTGGGGGTAAAGTGCATCTGGCCAGTCTACAGAGGCATTTGTTTCCTCTTTACTGTCTTCCTAGACGATAAGTGTCATCTATAAGCCGCTTTCAAAGAAGATGTCGGTGTATGTTGTCAACAAGGTAAATGTCTTTTTTCAAATCTTTCCACAGTTTGGTCACATCCTGGGCTATAGTGGCCCACATGACAGAGCCTTCCATTAGTTTATATAGCTCGGTTTGGCATCTGAAAAAAGGTGTTGGTCATTCTGGTGTACCATTCAATCAATATTATTTGTGTCGAAAGTGGTATCTTTCTCTAAGTGGTCATGTACTATTTTTACGGTAGCTTCTTCGGATATACGAGTAAATCTATCTTTCCAGTCCTATGAGAACGTGACGGTCTACATCGAAAGGCATTCCATCTGTTAATTATGTTGAGCGCTGTCCTTCACTAATGAGCCCATATCTGGTATATGCTGCTTTTGAGAATCAATCAGCATAACAAGATAAGGGTTCCAATATCTTGTTTACTGCTGTCACTATTGTTTGGCTTGGAGGGTATTGTACATTTCTGTGTATCCCACAGGTCAGCCTGGACTAGATGAAGGAAGGTCACAGAAGACAACCCATTTCCCCAAAGGTAGGAATTGATTCAACCAATCCAGTAGGTATTTTCTACAATCATTAATAAAAGTAGAAAATCACATATGGTAAGCACCATCAGACTACACTATTCTGCATTCCCTGATTCTACCATAAAGGCAGCTGTTAGATAAGATTTTCATATCAATGATAAATCTTCCTGAACTGTCAACCCCAGAACTTTTGGCTGGACTGGTAGATACCTTTTCCCTATACCTCAGTGAGTGGGAATCTTTTTCCACGCACTTTTTATGGGTGTCATTTTTAAGACTCTCCGTGGAGTTCAAGTTATCCTCTTTGACAACTTTTTGGCAATAAGTGCCTGTTGCTGGGATGCCATAGGGGCTCCCCTTTAAACTTTCTCCGGCTAACCTTATGAGAACTACTGTTCCCAAAGGTAGAAAGGATCTTTGGATCCCGTTTACATTTTATTAAGTGAGACCAGCAACCCCCCACCCCTTACCCCTCCTCCCCACCTTATGTGGAGTGCTGGAGAGATACTGAGTATCCCCTTTCTCATTTCAAATGTAACATTTGTTACAAGGACACACTTACCTTTATTCCTTTGTGTAAACTTTATCTTCGGTAGGAAACCTCGGTCAAGCCCGCCCAGGCTCTAGAGTGTCTGTGAAGGCAGGAAGCTAGGGGAGGAGTCAAACTCTGCAGACCCTTGTCTTCAGGCTTGGACTAGCCTATAGAGAAATAGGCCCACGGCTGAACCAAAAACGGAAAATGCTGATTTGGGCCAGTTTTTTTTGGTCAAAGTGGGCCACTAATTCGGCCGATGTGGGCAAGTTTGAGGAGTTATTTCACTATGCGGCTGGTAGTTTTGACCAGTGTTGCTTAATGAATATTCTTTAAAATGCACAATTTGCATCACACTTTATCAAAAAACTCCCCCCTTGGTTACTATTCAAACAGTGCAGCAAAAGGCATGACTTTCCATTTGCAACTGTGGGCCACTTTTTCATTGGTGCCCGAGACAATTTTATGGCCCAGTCCGACCCTGCTTGTCTTCCAGCCTGACTGCGAGAATCCAGTTCCAACTGGAAGGCTGGCTGTCCTGAAAGGACTGCCAACACTCCACGTTTGAATTTTGCAAGGCTGTTGCTTTGCCTTGGTTCCTGCAAAAAATTCTGATGCTGGAAGCTGAAGAGGTAGTCGACCACTTGAACCAAAACTGAAGAAGTTAGAAACCACAGCAGAGATGTTTTCCAGTGACCGGAGAGCCTGCTGTGTAACCGAAGCCTGCTGTAGCCCTTCCTTCCAATCAACCTGGGAGTCCCAAACATGACCACTCCTACCAAAAGGCTGGTGACATTCACTAGTCCCAAGGAGACCTGCATTTTGAGCCATCCCACGTCGTGCTGCAACCTTGCAGGGCTACAATACCCTGGGACCTCAAGCCATCTGGCTGTGCACGGTCTTCCGAATCTCTGAAACTTTGTGGGCATCCTTCTGGATCTCCAACGTCCCCTCACCAGATGGTTGGACCTTTCAAACGCCGAGAATCCGACCAGCAATATTCTGTCTTCTGTGCTCCTCAAAAGGCACCACATCCACAGAGCCCGCATCCAGCCACAAGTAAACTCTTGCCTGGAGCCTTCTTCTGTGTTCCCATCTGCACAATTCCTTCCAAAGTCCTGTCTTCCGTCTTCTTGACAAAGTTATCCATCTACCGGGTTTTCGGCTGCATATCCGGAAGTCTTTCTGCTGCTGAGGTACTGTTTTCTCGGGTATTTTTACCTACCTTAAGCCTTAGTGATTTCTGTATAGCGTCGGGGTGTTTTCTGTGATTGAGAGGTACTCATCCAGTTCACCCAGGCCCACTGCGGAATCATCCTAGGGTGTCTTCTCTGAAGTCCCTGGACCGTTAACTAACTTTAAAGTGTAATACTTACTTGTTTGAACAGTCTTCCTCTGGAACTCTGACTTTGCCTGCTACTGAACCCTATCTCACCCTGCCTACAACTGGCACCTAGACCACTAGGGTCCATGTACTGCCTCCGATTTAACTTATGCTATAGAATAAGGGAAGGACTGGATACGAAAAGGGTTCTGCCTTGAAAAGAATAACACGTGTTAGTTTCTGACTTGTAAATTAAGTTGGTTGGTAACTGTAACTCTGAGAGAGAACAGTTAAAAAAAGTTCCTACTTACCTTGAATGTGTGTTCTACTATTCTGAAAAGTAGATATATATGGTTAAGTTACTCACTTGTGAATTGGTTGTGCCTCTTCGCCGATGTAATACTGTTGGTTTCACTTTACTGTTCCTGTTGGGATAAATGTAAGAGTGTCCCCAATTGGGTCTTGCTTCCCCTGACTTGCTGTTAGCCTGTCCAGAATATGTCTGCCTATGGTTATACTTAGCTTTTTAAGTTGTTGATAGCCCCTTTAAAAAGTATGTTGGTTTTACTTACCTTGTGTTGGCTGTCTGCCACCCTAAAACAAGTTAGTTATTGCTTATCTCAATCTATGTTCCACTGATCTTAAAAAGCAACTATACTAACCGATAGTGAAGGTGGCATAGCGCATCGGAGAACACTCAAGACTAAACATTAATTGGACAAAATCAGAGGTACTGCCACTGACTCCTACAGTTCCTCTGCGAGATATAGGCGCAGAGTTTAGATGGTCCCCTCAGGGTATGCAGTATTTAGGAATTCATATTTCCACCTGCCCCAACGAGGTATATCTGCAAAATTATATGAAAGCCCTTACATTTCTGCAACAGAGTTGAATCTTGGATCCACCTACCTATCTCTCAGGCCGCTCGTATCGCCTTATCGATAATTGTTGTTCTTCCTTATTAATAGTACATATTTAATAATGCCCTGATCTGGCCCCTATCAGCCTTCTGAGTCAGAATCCAGAAGTTAATGACACTGTTTGGACAGGGAGACAGGCACGGGTCTCATTGGGTCTTGACTTCAGGATATGAGCAGGGCGCGATGAAAGTTCCTGATCACATAGCTTATTTCTTAGCAGCCCAACTTCAGTACTCTGTGTGTTGGTGGTCCCCCACCTCTGACCTTCCACACATCCTGCTGGAACGTGCGATATTGGCCCCGGAAGACCTGAGGGGACTGCTCTGGGCCCCAACCCACCGTATCCATGGAGACGAGATACAGCTGACTGAAAACACGTGTAGAGCCTGTGCAAGTCTATGCTCCCCTGCATTCTCTATATTTAATGTCCAGGGAATACATTGTCCAGGAAATACATCTCGCATCACAAAAACATATTTAAGGTACACATGGCTAAATCAGGGGTGGAATCCCTACAAGACCTACTAGAGGACGGTAGATGTATTACCTGGTACATACATACGACCAGAGTGGAATGCAGTGCTGTAACGATGTTATTGTTCTTTCGCATCCGCGAGGTGCTAAAGAATACTTGGCCCAGATATCCTGATTCCCCAGCTCTGATCCCATTATTACAGTATGTGACTATGTCCTCTCCCTCTAAGGCCTTAGTATCCATAATATATAAAGAAATGAGGTCCCTAAGACCTCCTCTACCGCTCACTTCCAAAATTAAATGGGAAATGGCCTTGGATAGGATAATGATAAACAATGGAAAGAAATATGTATGTTAACTAAATCAATATCCATAAATAAACGTTAATACCTTAACCACTACAAATTCCTACACCAGGTATACCACACCCCGGGCAAAGCTCCGTAGGATCTATCCGGTTAGATCTCCCCAATGCTTCAGATGTGGCTGCGACAAGGCTGATTTTGTCCATCTGGCATGGTCCTGCCCGGACTGGGATGCCTGCGCTGCTGCTATACCCAACTTGATAAATTCTCCATTGCAGTCCTCCCCGTAATTCTGGTTACAAGCAGTTACGGATGAAGGCTCCAGAGCTGAGAAGAAGCTTGTTAGAACTAGCACAGTTGCGGCAAGTCACATGATTGCCAAACACTGAGGCAGATGCAAACCTTCCAGTTTCAGAGAATGGCTAAATTATATGAAAAGTTGTGAATACATGGAAACAGTGTGCAGCTATGGGCCCAGTGATCTCAAGGCCCACTGACTATTGGCCTCCATTCAGGACGTATCTGGCCATCTATGATGAGGTGGTATGTTCACTCTCCTCTTAGATCTACAGTGATTTTATTTATGCTGCAACCACTGTACCACACTGGTAAGCAAAAGCAGATGACATTTTGGCTGCGGCTAACCAGAAGCTGTGGCGGTGAGCTTGGGGAATTTCTGCCTGACCTCCCTTCGGACAAGCAAGGGCCATTGTGCAGGACTTCATGGAGTCTTCGGTCCCCCATATCGACACAGCCAGCAGTGGGCTGTGCCTTCGTGTCGAAATGAGGACAGCAGTGTGAAAGCATGCCGCTAAGTTTTCATCTGACGTCCAGGAGCTGATCCTGGATCTGCCCTTTGCGGGCATTGACCTTTTTCATTCATCAACTGATGACTAGTTGACAACAAAGAAAACCTCCACTCAAACTGCCAAGTACTTGGCCATCCTGACAAAGCTGGGACAGAAATCCTTCCCTCAGGGCAGGACCGAATTCAAACCCTGTGCTTTCTCCTGCTTCAAGCAAGGGGTTTCTGCACTGCAATACGTGGAAGCCTGACGGGTCGCCCAGCGACAACAGGAGGAAGCAGAAGAGAAATTTTCAGCTCCCCTCCTCTGCTCCCGTCAAGAAGCTGTGACATCAAGGTTTGGGAACACAACTTGCCTGTGGGGGGAAGGAGGTGTTAGGCAAGATTGTGTGCAGTACCCTTTGGGAGACTACAGCCGCCCTGTCTTCCTGGCAATAGGGAACCCAACCTTTGGTATAAGTGTGTACAACACAGGTTGGTAGTGTGGCTGTGCAGCAAGGCGTATCTCAATAGGGGTCAATGTGAGCTGTAAGGTTGTAACAGAGTTTCACCGTGAGTTATTCAAATAAACACTTATACTCAAGGTTTCTTGATTAAACAATTATTAATTTAACAATCAGTTATGTAAGCCTTCTTCAGAAGGGAGCACAACATGTAACACTTATACTTCAAAACACAGTTTCTCTAAATCAGAGACCACCCATTGGGGATGGCACACACACCTCCTACACCCTCAGGTGACTTAAATAGCTAGGACACTGTGGATATTGATTTATCACTGGTACATTTAGAGCAATACTGAGTTTGGGTGTAAAGGATTAGATAGGGGAATTAAACAAAGGTTAAATAATTCATGAACTGTTAAGTACTTTTTAAACCCTTGAATGCAAAGTAAATTAGCCCTTTCCTGGAGGAAAGACAAAAGCACAAAGTCAAAGGTAAGAAGTCTCTCAGGGAGACAGGACAGCCAATGTTAGTTGAGCAAAGACTAGGGGAGTTGAAGGTCTTATTGCAGGGAAGTAAAGGTCTTGCACAATGTTTTTAGAAAGATTTGTAGAGATAAGATTCATTTGAAGGGTCACAAGCTGGGAGACATGTGAAAGGCAAAGCTGCAAGCATTTCTGCTATGGGAACCAAGACAAGTCTCAACTGAGAACAAGTAAGGCTACACAACAAGAGGGAATTCCTCTTAGGTTTACAGTACCTTTGGTTAGAAGAAATGGTTCCAGCTGACTTATGTTTCTGTACAGCTCTGCAGATCCTGGTTTTCCTGGGCCTCAGTCATGGAGAAAAGAGGGAGGACTGTGGACTCCTGCACTGCAATCGGAAGGTCGGCGGCAGCAATGGGCAAACTTCAATTCTGCAGCACTTGGCGGTTTCAGCTCCTCGCGTTTATAGCAAATAACACTGCGCTTCTCGGATACCACTTCAGACTTTCCTCGCATCAGGGGTCCAGCACTCTGTTGAGGTGGCTCAGGCTTGGTCAGTCCTGCTTCAAGTAAGTCCAGAGGATCTTCCTGGAGTTCAGATCCGACTTAAAAGCGATGCACTCTATCTGATGTTCCTCTCCCTGGCACTTCTGTTCCTGCAGCTGCAATGGAAGTACAGCCAGCTCCGAGAGGATGTCCAGACGAGTTCAGTTTGGCGTTGATTGGTCTCACCAATCCAAGGGGAGAAGTCGCCCTTGCAAGGCTTCTCTAGTCGAGACGAATCCTGAGCTTCAGCATAGCAGCAGGGCTTCACCGGGCAAACCAACGGTCCAGGAGTTGCAGCAGATGTCTCTTCCAAGTTCTTCGGATTCCTTCGTACAGTGGTAGACTCTGCCTTCCAAGCCAAAATGCCTCGTCTTTGATGCAGGTTTGTCCCATTTATTCCCGAGTAGCTGTCAATCACACAGCAGGATGGCTGTCCTTAAAGGACAGCCAGCTGGCCCATCACCTTAGGGTGCATTCCTGTAACCAAGGTTATTAAGCATGGGGATTTTCGGGCACCTCCCTCACTTCCTGAATGCCACCACAGCAAAACTGACAGTGACCAAACCTGGTTTGGTGCACAAAGTAAATCTCAAGAAGGACCTTTCCAACAAGAAATGGTGAAAAAAGACGACCGAGGCCATTCGACAAAATGGGCTCCCATGGGTGCCTTACTGCAGCTGCGATTGCAGCCCGTGGTAGAAACACACAATAAAAAATTAAAAAGTAAACCACTGCCACCAGCCATTAATTGTAGAAAGGGTAACATAAAAATGTAACATGAGAAACTGGACAAAGGGGATACTGAGTAACCCCTCCAAAACCCTATGGTAAAATAGTGTGTGCTGGGTCTAAAAAGTTACAAAATGTAAAGTCAATTTCACTTCACTGCTCTTGAAAACAGTAGTTTCACCAAGAGAAGGTGTTAAAATCTTTGGGAAATCTAAGACTTCTCTGTGTCACTGCACTGAAGGTGCTTTGTGTCGCAGTGTAAAGAAGATGCCTATGGAGCTTGTCAGACTCCAAGGTCAAAAGAAACCGAGTCCAAATCACTGAAAAACACAAGAGAGTGGGAACAATTTCACTCTCTCCAGGTTAGGACTTTTAATTTCTAAAGTCCAGCAAAAAGAGCTTAGGGTCTCTAAGGTAGAAGGGATTTAGCACATTTCTAAGAGTTCGCCCTAACAGTGCCGTTTGGCTATTTTCCAGGGCACCTGGAAGCTTCTTTTCAACAACCCTGGATCCTATCTGTAGTTTCCACGGGTTTCAGCCTTCCTCTTCCTTTACCTCTTCACTCCTCCCCCTTTTTGTCAGATCGGGTCCACGGCTCTTTTTTTACAGGAGGGCCTTTCGCTCTTGGAGATGCAGGTGGTAGAATCTGTTCCTCTATCAGACAGCGGCTCCGGGCACTATTCAAGATGATTACTCCCACACACATAGCCAAGTCTGTGTTCCCTGGACCTCAAGGACACGTACCTGGATTTAACCATCTACCAAGAGCATCAGAATTTTCTGCGATTCATGATAGTTGTACCATTTTCGTGTCATCACAAAGAGATTGGCGTATAGCCTTCATCGGCTGGAGTTCTCCCTCAACCAGAGGAAGTCTGTTGTGCCCATCTCAGGTTGTGGTCTTCCTAGGGGTACGTTGGAACACAGCCATTCAGTGGGTATTCCCCATGCCTGAGAGGATCCTGTCCCTCTGCAATGTGGTGGGGCACTTTCTGGCCATCTCGACCCCCTTGGCATGGTGGTTCAAGCACCTTCTGGGCCTGATGGTCTCCTGCGTGCTCACTGTACAGCACGCTTTGCCTCAAGATGAGGCGCCTCTAGCTCCACCTGGCAGCCAATTGGTATCAGGAGACAGGGTCTCAGTCGGACAGGATCCTAATACCACTGCTCCTACTGCCTGTTTTTCCCCTGGTGAATGATGGATGGCAATGTTTCAGTGGGAGCCCCCTTACCCTGGCGGTGACAACAGACTCCTCTTTCGGACTCGGGGCTACTCTGGAAGGCTATGCCTGCATATCAATCTGCTTGAGCTCAGGGCAGTGGGCTTGGCTCTCAAGGCGTTTCTGCCCCTCATCAAGGACACAGGGACAGGTCTGTTCTGGTCAGGACGGACAACTCTACTACGGTGTTTTACCTGAACAAGCAGGGTAGCACCTGTTGTGTGTGTGTCCCTCCTCCCCTTCCTCCCCCCCCCCCCAGTTACCCCTTGTCAGGAACCAGTATTGATCCGGGAATGGGCCCTGACTGAAGAGGTTTGGATTTCTGCGGTCCACCTCCCAGTGCACAGCAATGCAGAAGTGGGCCAACTGAGCCACTTGGGGTTCAACACCAACGAGTGGGAGTTGCACACTGACTCCTGTTCCAGAGGTGGGTGTTCGCAGACCTGTACTTGTTCGCATCTCTGAATGCCAAGTGCCCCAGTTTGCTTCATCAGCAGGTCGGGGGTCGCTGGGAGACGCCGTCCAGATCTGTTGGCACGGCTGCAGGTGTTGTGTTCCTGCCCACCCCTCTGCTCCAACAGACCATCTGCAAGTTCCGAGCTTCGGTGGGTTGCAGCCTCATCCTGATTGCCCCCCACTGGCCTTCGCATCCCTGGATTTCAGATCTGCTGCAGTTGCACTCCCAGGGTCCTGTCCACCTTCCGTTCTCCAGCAGCAGGGTGGGGCAGTGGAACATCCGGTCCCGGCCAAGCTGGCGCTGGCGGCCTGGTTCCTTACCAACTGAGGCTTCAGCAAGCGAAATTTTCAGATGACAATGTGAACATCATTCAGGAGGCCCTCTACTTGGTCCCAGTATAAGAGCAAATGGACTAGGTTCTGCCATTGGGCTTGTGACAAGGGTCTGGACCCCTCATCTTTCCTCTGGATGACGTACTGGCTTTTTCAGCACATCTGGCCTGTGGAGTACAGGTGGATACTTGCTGCACTTATTAGGTGGCCATTGGGGCTTACAAGAATTCCCCTGAGCATGTGTTTTCATCAGCCAACCCAGTGGTTAAGGTCTATCTCAAGGGGTTGTCTAGGCTTTTTCCTCGGATGCATAGGCCGCACCCGATCTAGGACCTCAATTTGGTTCTTGCAGCTTTGCAGCAAAAGCCTTTCGAGCCAATGGCCTCTGTGGACATCCGCTTCGTGACACTAAAGACAGTTTTACTGGTAGCTCTCACCTCTGCGCGCAGGGTTGGTGAGCTGCAGGCATGGTCTTCATGCAAGCCCCTCACCACGTTTCACAATGACAAGGTCATCTTAAGCACCCAAACTTCATGTCTAATGTGGCCTCTCCGTTTCATCTAAATAAAGGGATCTGCCTGCCGGTGTTCTTCCCGAACCCGCAGTCCAAGGAAGAGAGGGCCCTACATTCCTTGGATCTCAAGTGGGTTCTCATGTTTTACCTCTCTCGGACAAAATCCTTCAGGAAGTTTGAGGCATTGTGACTTTTGGGGGCTCCTCCCCAGCTCTCAAGCTTCCATCGCCCGTTGGATGGTTCGGGCCATTTCAGAGGCATACACGGCCATAGGCAAACCTATTTCTGAGGGGATTCATGCCCATGCGGTTAGAGCCAAGGTCATGAGCATTGCGGTTCAGAGACCTGCTTCTTGGGGTGTCAGTTTAGGAAAGATTTCATTTTATATGTAATTTTCCCTCCAGTTGTACACCCCCAAACTTTTTGCTGCCGTTTAAACAACTTAGTCTGACTTTGCCCTTTTCCAATGTTGCAACTTTTCTGCAACATGTAACAAGTGCCAGTGTACCTTACAGTGCACTTGGGTCTCATAGTAATTTCCAAAGACCCTAGATACTCTAGTAGGACTTTTTGGGAGATGTGCAGATGTGTCATGGACAGGGCTGGTGGCAGCTTATCTTTCCTGCTATTTAAACCGTGTTAACCGCGTTTGGCACGAATAGGAGTTCTGGCTCCAAAATGGCAGTGCCACGAAGTTCTTTGTCCTGTCCTTTGGCCATCTTGCCCCTTTGCCTTCCCTAGGTCCAGCCGACCTGGGTCTGTCTTTATTTGGTCATGCAGTTTCCTGCGAAACGCCAAGCTTTTGCGGGCTTGTGCATGCCTTGTGTGTGTGCCTACAGGATGTGGGATGGGGTCTCTGTCCCCAATACACATCCTGGGTGCCAGAGTCTCTGGAGTGCTGTGAATGCCTGGGACCACCGTGGTCCATGATTTGTCCACGTATGGAGTGTGTGTTTGTGAGCAGATCTCCCATTGGGTCCTCTCAGTTTTGGCACAAAGGGAACTTTGGATAAGAGGAGGCTGAAGTCGCCCATACCATGTCGATCTCTGGAGTTCTCACTGAACGAAGGATAGGATCCAAGTATCCTGAAACTAAGAAGCCCAGTCGAGGAACTGCTGGAAGGTTTGGCACCCTGAGTCTGCTGTCGTCCCGAGGGACCCCTCTGCATCTGGTCGTCCTAGGTCTGCGAAGACTCTTCGACCCATTAGAATAATGGGACCAACTATTCTCGCCACCTTCAACAAAACCTGCAAGTAAGTCTTCTCGTAAGTGTCCCTGGGCCAACCAGTGGGCTGACCAGTTTACGCAGGACCATTGCTCTGTCTCTGCCTGCCGTCGTTTTGAGAAGGCCCTCAAAACTTGGTATACTGCTAGCTCTGTGTCACTGGCACCCGCACACCAAATTTCGAACACTTGGCATTCCCAGGTCTGAAGTAAGACGAGTGCGGCAGGACCGGAGTAAACGCGGTTACCGTATTGCCCAGCCGCGGCAACGATCTTTGCAGGTGCGCTGCATTTGTGACGCTCTTGCCCCTAAAGCCTGCTGCAGTGAAACTGGCCTGATCCATCCATCAGGAGCGGAGAAATCGCCACTGTCCCGTTTGGGAATAATCACTGCATCTTCGGAACTGAAAGCCGCAGAGCCGTCATATTGCCGCAGTTGAACCTGCAACCGAAGTGACTGGCGTTGTTTGGTCCGGAGTGGGCCTGGGGCCAGTGAGTAACCCTAACTGGTGGCCCCTAGCGCCTCCATCCATTATTACGCACAAGTGGCCTCTGGAGGGGGGGGGGTCACACTCCTTTCCACTGCTAGTGCGAACTATTCCCAAATCTTGGAATCACCTCTGCCTTCAAGTGGAGGCCCTCCTTGAATAGTGTCAATCTATTCATCGCGTCACCCACCTTCCTGAGGTTCTAGAGACCCCTGAAGATTCCCAGTTTTTCCCATTGGAACAACCGCCTGCGCTGCATGTACTATTGACCATAAGGCTCCTCTCTTCTTAGGGTTTAGACTGCCCCTTAGTTAGGTGTGTGCTTGATGTTGAAAGGGACTAAAGACTATCTGCACTGCCTATTTTCCTTCCCCTCTAGGTTGTGAACATATTTCGTGCCTTTAACCCTTTAGACCCCAATGGTCTTGTATTGATTGTGTTATGTTGGTTTGCTAGTGTTGCTGTGATTCTTTTACTGTGTTTTGAGTTGAAAAGGCCTTGTAATAAATGTTTATATTTTTCATATATACACCTGTCTGGGAGTAGTTTGTAAGTGGCCTTGCTCTGTGTGCTGATTGAAGTTCTTTGGTCACCCAGTCACCCTAACCCCTCCTGAGACTTAGTCTTGACCGCAGACCATAGCTACCTTGATTGTTCTAGCTTGTCCAGAGGTTACCCTGTTCCAAGAAACTAGGCTGGCCTTCTGAACATCTGTCCACCAGGTCAGAGTTTAGAAATCGTCTTAACAGTCCTCAGCAATGCAGCTACGTGGGCCACTCTGTCAGCCTTCTGTAAGCACTACTCACTGGACGCCAGCTCCAGGCGCGATGCAGAATTTGGTCAGACGGTTCTGAAGAACCTTTTTTGCTCTATCCTAGATACGAGGCATATTACAGCTCTACCCTATGGTATTGTTAGGTGGAATCACCCACAAGGATGATGGAGGAGGAAAGGTGATGGGATGTATGAGTTATTAAAGTTACTCACCGTAGTGACAAGAGTACTCCTAGTGCACAGTCCCCTTTTCTCCATACGTCCCATCCACCTTCCCCAGTTCGTATACCAAGGGCTAATATGGGAACTGTACTAAAATCTTGCCCACAGAAGTACAATTCCATGACTGCGCATTTCTGCCAATTTAAAATGCTGACTTACTGCGACTTCTGCGATCCATGCCTCCCCGACTCATCTCGGCATCTGGGTCTCTTGTTTCAGAGTTTCCCTTCCTGATTTCATGTATAATGCGGTCGGTTTAGTTTTCCATTTGGATTTCCTGACAGAGCATGGTCTCACCCAAAAAGTTCTTGCTCCCACACACATCGAAGGGAGGTCACTCGACTGGGTTACCAACTTGAATTGTACCATCACTAACGTAATACCACAACCTTGGACCGACCACTACCTCATGAAATTCTCCTCCACAATCGAGCCTCGAAAGCTGTCCTACAAAGCTATGGCATCCCCCCCACCAGAAGTAAAAAAAGACATTACAGCGGAAAAATTACTTCTGCACCTCCTACCTACTCTCTCCTCCCTCAAGGATAACTCCAACCCTAATTCTCTAGTTGAGTCCTTTAACAAGATCTAGACCAGTCTTTGACACTATTGCACCAATCAAATGGCGCAAAAGACCCACCTTAACACCTGGTTCATCCCCCAGCTCAAAGAACTACGATTACAGAAAAGAAAACTCCAAGCCATATGGCAACACTCCCTGACAGACGAAAACAGTAATTCTGACCAATTTTGCAAATAAGAAATAATCCTCACCAAAAGGAACACGTTTAATGACAGAATTTCCAAGGCCAACTCCAACACCAAGGAGCTATTCCCCATCCTCCGCAAAATGGAAAACCCTATTCCTCCCACTGATAACGTCCCTAAAGCTAAGCAATGGTGCACCAGCATCCAAAAAGCTTTAGTTAATAAAATAGCCACGCTACAGGCCAAAATAGCCAACAAAAAAGCTTCCCTTATCTCCACCGAAATAGTCTACCTTACCTGCTGTATTACCTAGCTCCCACATACCTTTTTAGATTCACTAATATCTCCATAACAGAAACCGAAAAAGTGATCCTATCTCTCAAGCCTTCTAATTGTCAGGGTGACAGCTGTTCAGCCCAAAGTATCAAGGACACAGCTAGAGATTTAGCTCCATTTATCTCAAAATTAATGAATGCCTCCTTCAAGACTAGCACTGTCCCTAACAACCTCAAAGAATCCTGGGTTCTACCGTTACTAAAGAAACAGACATTAGACCCCTCCATCCCCACTAACTATAGACCGATCACTATTGTCCCCTTCCTCCTCAAAATAATTGATATAGTAGCTTACCTCCAGATCCAGAATTATCTTGAAACCAACCACCAATTAGGCTCCCGCCAATCTGGATTCAGGCCACAAAATGGCACTGAAACAGCATTAATTGATTTAAAGACTCCAATTGATGAGCTGAAGGATAAAGGTAAAACAGCTATGCTGCTACTCCTCGACGGCTTTTGACCTGGTGTGGATCAGCGTTATGCAAACATCTGGCATCAGCCACCCACTTCTCGGGTGATGCCATAGCCTGGGTAGAATCCTTCCTAGCCTACCGTACAATGAGTCTTCTACCCCTCAGCATCAGCAGACCCAATCCAAATCACCTGTCCGACTATCAGCAAGAGAAGAACTGTTCTTTTTTGGCTTTGAAATATCAACCGAAATGTCAGTCAAGTCGGCCATCTGATCAAGAAAAAGAAAATTCAATAAATGAGACTGCCAATGAGCAGAGAAGGGATGAACTCGGGATGAGGCTTAACACAAACCAGACTACAAAAAAAAGTCTGGTACTACCAAAGAGAGCCGATGTAACACCAATTGTTTGTTTGATCAATGTTCCATGAAAACATTAGCTACCACAAGATCCAAATGAAGAACTTTGTACACTGATCTCGTGGAATACGAGAAGATTTATACACCTGTTTAACGAATTTCCTCTGGATCTAGATAACAACTTTGCAATCTGTTTGCAAGAAACATGGCTGCGAGACATTCCAACAAGAGACGGCTACCTAGTTCTATTAAATCAGGCTGAAAGAAATAAACTAGAAAGGCCATTTTCAGGACTGATAACAATGGTGAAAATTGGCACCGGTTGGGAAGTGATTTTGACAGAAAACCCTAACCTATTTGTACAAGGAACAACTTTACGATTAAGTCAGCCTGGCGTGGGAAAAATGAGACAACTGTTGCTGATTAACATGTATTGGAATCCTGCTAAGAACACCACAGGTTTTTGAACTCCATAATGACCCTAATTGATGGATGTCTGCTGAGATATATCGACCAAATCATATGTGATGACATGAATTTTTCGTGGTTCAAGACAATGAACCAACAGGAGACAGTAGATCAACAAATAAATTCAAGGTTACCAAGTAGAGGTGGACAATGGATAAGCGCCCTAGAAGCACGCAACTGTATAATGGTAAACGGGAATGTAAAAGGCGATATACCCCCAAAATATACCTGGAACCATCAAGGATATTATAAAACTTTGGATTACATCTGGATCCCTTTGAATATGTGGGACAAAATTGAAAACTTGACAGTCACACAGACTGTACAAAGTGATCATGATGTTTTGAAAATGACGTGATGCTTACAATGTATAAATTCCAAGAGTAAGTATACATCAAACCTGGAGACTAATCAAGGAGGTAACAGACTGAGAATCTTGGCCCCTCAGATCAAAGATTTAACAACCTTAATGATGTCGACCAATAGAAGTGGAACATATAAATTATGCACCCCTATTGATGCAATTCAAGACTTTGGGGAAACAACAAAATAGAAGCCTACAAATAAATAAGCACGTTTGGAGTGAGGAGTGAGTCAACAGTGAAAAAAAATCCTTGCACAAAGACAGAGTCCTGACAAAAAATGTAGGACGTCAAACAAAGGTTGCCATCAAATAACGGAAACAAAAATTCCGCAATTGGGTAAAATCATTTACATGTATGCGTGACCAAGAACGGGCAGAATTGATGCTGAACTTAATTAACAAACATAAAACCAGGGAAATTTGGACCATCTTGAATAATGGATCATTAATCCAAAGTGCCAGGCTAGCAAATGGGGTTTCGGAAGGTGTTTGGATAAAACATTTTACTGACATGTTCTTTATGACATCAATCAAAGAAATTAATATAGACTGGCAGAGTCAGGATGACTGGGATATATGTGAGACTGCTGAAGACATCGTACAAGCAATATCTAAATTGAAAAATTCTCGGGCAGCTGGTCCTGATGGTATCACAAATGTAATGCTTAAAGCAAATAAGGAGTTATGGTCAAGATTTATTGGAATTCTGTTTGAAAAGTCAAAATAAATTCCCAAATCGTGGGCCACGGCGGTGGTCGTACCGATTAATAAAAACTATCGCCCCATTTCCCTGCAAGATAATATTGGAAAGATCCTGGCTACCTTCTTGCAGAAAAAGCTAACAAAATGGGCAATGAAAGCCGATATAATGGATTGTCGACCAACCGGGTTGACGAAGGCAGTGGGAACGGAGGTAAATCTGGTTCTATTGAATATCTTAAAACTTGAAGAAAAAGACAAATCTTTTTTTAGCATTTGTGGACATGCGTCAAGCCTTTGATACGATCAACCGAGAGATGCTTTGGGAAAAGCTATCCAAATGGTCATGCCCAGCGAATATACTACATCCAATCATGGCATTGCGTGCAAATACTAGTATCTGTGTTCGAATAAATGAAAATGGCGACTTATCTAAGACAATTGCAACAAATAAGGGAGTGGAACAGGGATGTCCATTGGCTGCAATCCTATTTAAATTATGTATTGCAGAGATCCCTGAGACCATGAAGGCGGTAAACTGTTTACCGCCAAAGATAAATGGCCATCAAATAAGCTGGGCAATATATGCAGATGACTTGGTGATGGTAGATGCTACTCATATCAGCCTGCAGAGGCTCTTAACTAGCTTGCAAAAATATATGCAACTAAACGACCTTCAGATTAATGTTGGGGAAAACAAAAATGTTGACTATTGGACCAACCAAAGAAACAAAGAATAAAAACTTTAAATGGTCAGTTTCAGATGATGTAATTGAAAGATCAACTGAAATTCATTATCTGGGAGTTCTGTATAATACTTCAATTAGAGAATGGAGTTGGGCCCAAGATCTAATTCAGCGGATGACGATCTTCTCTTTACAAGGAGCAAAACTACACAGGCTATATGGGAAGTTTACAGTTCTCTTAGTACGTACATTCTATCTACAAAATGTTATTCCTGCAATAACGTTTGGGGCAGAAGCAGGATGGAATTTAAATCAGAACATCTGGCCTTACCTAGAAGGTCTATTTTGGAGAAGGGTATTAAGACTTCCTAGGAACATATCTATGATAATGATTCGAAATCAACTAGCATTAGAAGCACTATATGGTACAGTGCTGTGGAGATCTAGCCTAGTTCTGAGAAAGATGTGCATCAAAGATCCAGAACCAGCGTATACAATCCTTGTCCCACTTGAGAAAGACCAGCATACTGACCTATTAAGGACATGGCAAAAGGCTTTGAACATTCTTGAATGCGCAGATATAAAAATGGAAACAGTATTATGGCTGCCGCAATTGGCAAAAAATAAATTGAAACCATGGCACTGGATACAAAACATCGAGCTCTATAACAACCTTTCAACATCAGTTTATTTAGGAACAGCAATGACTGCCGTTGAGAAGATGCCAAAATATTTACAAATATTCCCTTCAAGACGACATTGAGATGGTTTTATGAGACTGAGGTTAAATGCTTGTAACAAAGAAATGCTGTTTATGAAGCACGACAAGGAAACCAAAGCTGATAAATGCAGATACTGCAATGAAGAAGTGGAATCCACTAAACACCTGATAGTAGAATGCCAGAAACTAATATCACAAAGGTCATTCTACCTTCAAAAATATGCTCCTATGAACGATAATATGGAAGACTGGTGGTTTGTAATATTGGGTGGACACAATTTACTTTTAACCTGTGCAATTGTAGATTACTTGGACAAAATTCTGATGAGAATGGGTTAATAGAATAAGACAATAAAAATGATGGAAGAAGCTCGGAAGACGAATGATAAGTAAATAACTGTGGAATAAGAGAAGTAAACCAATGATGTAATGTGATAATTGTGACAAGTTTATATAAACTATATGTTAAAATAAAATAAATCTTTACCAACCCTCTCTTCGACATATTGGACAGACTGGGCTTCACCTACACTAACTATGCAGACGACACCCAGATCCTGATGCCCCTTTTGGGCAATTTTGACGTGGACACGCCCTTGGAAAACAAGATATACCACCTCATTCAGGGAATGGATGGCCTCTGCCTGAACGGCGATAAAACGGACATCCTGATTCTGGGCTCGGACACCAATCTAAAATAACTCGGCCCCAGCTGTGCATTATTTAACATTGATGGCAACGCAATCAAAGTAGTAACCGAGGTCAAAACATTAGGATTTTACCTTGATTCTACCCTATCTTTAAAAAAACAAGTTGGCGCCATGGCATCCTCAACTGCCTATAAGTGCAAACTTATTAGGGGCCTGTAGACCCTTCCTCTCTAAAGCCAGCTGCATCACATTTGCCAATGCACTAATTATGTTTAAACTAGACTACTGTAACACGCTATATGTAGGGGCTAAGAGAAACATCCTAGAGAAAATGCACAAACACTACAAAATAATGCCCTCCGAGCAGCTTTGGACATTCCTAGCAGAGAGCACATCTCTAACATCAGAAGAAGCCATCACTGGCTAAAAATCGGCGACGGAATCCATCTTAAAACTGTCTCTCACCTTTAAATGCCTGAACAATGCAGCACCCCCTTATCTCTCAGACAGAATGATTATAAGAGCATCTACCCGCCCCACTAGATCATCCAATTCTCACTGCCTAGAAGTCCCTATATTTAAACTTGCCAAATCCGGTGGTGCCAGTTTCCCAGTTAGAGTGGCTCTATCCTGGAACCCACTCGCACTAGCATTTAGAACTGAACAGCCTTACCTCAGATTCAGACGTAATATGTTAAACTGGCCTCACACTAATGACATTTAATATTTGCATGTTTTTGAAATACCCTTACAAGCACGTGATTTCCGGACCACCCTCTTTATCTCCTCAGTTAAGCTTGACTACAGCATTGTTCCCCCGGCACTCCCAAATGTCATTTCTGTACCTTTACCATGTTGTAACTAAGCTTGATGTATACTTGTAAACTGCTGCGCCCAGCTACCTAAGGGGTTGGTGCGCATTACCAAATAAACAAGATGTATATTACGATTATAATCTATGCTTCTGGATATTCTTCCACAGATTTTGGCTGTAATGAAAGAAGCATCCCCTGGATTTGAATATTTGGAAAAAGGTGCTATAGGGCTTTCAGTGCCGCTAGTTCATAGTCCATACCACATTGAATTGTATGCAAAATCTGTTGTGGTAGTTTATCTTTAATTCTTCTGAAAATTTCAATGTATGAATTGTCCAATCGGTTCTTCATCAGAATATATACTAACGGAAAGAAGTCGCTACCAATCATTGCATTTATACTATAAAGTTGAGCAAAAGGCCTTGGACAACTCTTGAAAGTTACACCCATTAAGCAGTGGTCGCTTTTTGCCAATCTTTCTAGGTTTTGGTTAGTTAAAAAATATGTAAAATTCCTTTTCCTCACTATCGCCCTTGCTTGTGACTGTATATTGTCACAGTAATTCTACTTCCGCTATATGTTTGGGCTTATTTGCCTTTATGGATTATTTGTATAAAAGTCACCTTTTCAGTGCTCTGTCATTCGGCCTTTCTTCTGCAAGATGTTGCGGCAGCTCACTTAGGATCTGTCTCACTACCTGACCACTTGTCATTTGTTCATGCTCTGGTTTACTTTTCATTTTGTGTATTTTCGCTCTTATCTCTATTGCACTAATATTGGGTTTGTGGTTATGTTCCCTGATATACTTTATAGTCTCAGATTCATTATCAGTGCATGCCCGTCCACAGCAATAATTTATTTCATATTGTGTACATTTCCATAGTGTTACGCCACTTTTAATTTTTTCCTTAGAATAAATATAACCTTTCAGACTCGGCTGTTTATTTCCTTTGTTGGAAAAAATGCAGGCTGTTTTGTCCATTACGCTACATTCACCTAGTGTAATAGAAAATACAATTAAAAACCTATAATAAATGCTATCTATTGATTTAGATACAATTGTATTTGTATTCTCTAATTATCAAAAGGACTCACCCTTTTCATCGTTTGACATTCTTTACTTACACTAAAAACAGCTTTCTCGACTTTTATAAATAGTGGTCACCTTTCTCCTAATCACCTCAACTCCAGATATGAATGTTTTCTGAGATTAGTTGCTATTCTTAACTCATTTTTCATTATCCTGGTTAACAAACTCGCATAACCTTTCTTTTTAACCTTTGTATAAGCATGTAGATGGTTTCACAATTTTGAGGCGTACGGACACGACAACATTTTTTTAAAATCCTCTCGGCGCGTCTTACGCAGAGACTGATTTCAACTTCTACGGTCTGCCGCGAACGCTACATTTCCTATTCATTTCCACTTAAATGTCAAAACAATTATGCTTGCATTTGAATTTAAACATCCCACAGATTGTAAGGGATATTTTGTTTAACTGCCCTGATTACTTACAGAATCTGTAATCACTGCGTCGTAGTGAATATCGTCGGCAATTTTATAGGCGACATTTTCGGCATCGCAGTGATAACATAGCTTTGCTAATATATACTAAGAGTAGTTGGGTATATATTTGTGTTCAAAGGGCCTGAGGTGAGGTGCCAGAGGCCGTGGCATTCCCACACCTGAGGCCGCAACCCTGCGCACTATTCTAAATATAAAGGGGGGGGGCTACATTTTTCATTTCCAAAGGTTCTGGCACCATCCCCATGTTGGATGTGGGGGACACCCACTAGTATGAAGGTATGGACTAGGAGTACTCTAGTCACTACGGTGAGTAACTTTAATTTTGGCTATTATGTAGGTATAGGATCGCATTTTCCAGGCACTGCCATATTGGCACTGCTTGTCTTGCCAACAGCTGGAAAATGTTACATTATATGCCATTTTTATAGCACCGTCTGCCATTGGGATGGCTTAAAAGCGCTCAAGTTGAACGCCCTTGGAGGACCAAGGTATGAAAATTGATGAGGATTTTAGAATACGTGTGCATTTTAGCCAGTATGAAGGTAGGTAGGGGCGGCTAAGTTTCTGCTAGCAACCCATGGATAACTAGCTGGTGGATGGGCGCTGTAATAGGCTGTACGGAGAGTATGCAAGTCAAGGAGACTATGAGCCCAGATAGACCACATTTTTGCATTGGACGCCGCTGTATTACAGTGGCAGAGGTAATGTGCATTCACCAGCATTTGATCTTTCATAGTCGCATGCTGTGAATATTCCCCGTCTTCAGGCTGGAAATCCTTGGTAACAAAGCAGTTTAAAGTTAAACTGAAAACTTTCACTTTTATGCTCTTATTAGTCATGTTTGGGTCATTCTGCCCACAGCCAATAGGAGCTACTCCCTTGTCGGCCATCTTCAGATTTCATAATGCACGTTAGTGTAGGGAGATCTCCAAAATAATCTCAAACTTTTCTACGATAAAAATTCAAATGTAACTTATTTTTCCCAAAAAATAGATATTTTTCGCCGTCTACTCGACGACCGGCTTTAGTGGCGACAGCGCCTCTACTGTTGTCTGTCCCATCTCATCCAGCACTGCGAAATTTGCCAGTCGGTCTCGAACAAAACACTGAAGGATCGTCACTGATGTCTCGTCGTTTGGCTCGAGGACGCCGACGGGGCCTCTGACACTGCTTCAGAACAGAGTCCTGCTTTGTTAGGATTGGGCAGGTCGGCCCAGCGAACCACCTCTAGGAAGAGGTCTAGGTTGCACGAAGTACAGGCCTCCAAGAAGAGGGTCAAAGTTTCCTCAACTGACAAGCCCAGATCCTCGAACAAGGACCGGTCTTCCACAAAGGTCAGTGCCCAAGGGGTATCAACAGGGGATGAGGGCCTAAGCCTGTTCCATCGCTCCAAGGACTTAGAGGACTTAATCTTGGGGCCACTCTTCATCTTCGGGGTCGAAGACAAGCTCCTCATTGAAACACTTGTGCATAGGCACGTTACAAATGCCATATCATAAATCTGCGATAAAGTCGTCGTCAGCGACCAAGCCTCACTCCCGATAGTCTACCCCGAGGCCTCCGACACCATCCACGACTGGCTCACAGCGACCGCCACAAAGCCGTTGACGACCACAACTAACTTGTCGGCTAAACGGTCATCTGTTACAACTACCACGTTGTCAACGACCCCGAAGATCTCGTGTCCACGGCTGTCACACACTCATCGACACTGTTGATGGACATAACTGACCACCATGCCATTGTAAACACGGCCATCGTCACTGGCGTTTCAGATACCAGTACAGTGTCTGCATTGACCCTGTCCAAGAGCATCTTTCCATAACCTTGGAGTGGCCTTGCTGCCATGTGGCATCATTGTGTCAGAGCCTGCTCTCTACGAATCAGAAGAGGAAGAGGCCATCCTGTAACTGCCATCCTCTCCAGAGCAGAGGACATCTCCCAGAAGGCGGGGTGAGGCAAGCCATATTAGGCTACCACCTTTACCCCCTCTGCATTCACATCAAGCCATCACTCCTCCCACGCAAAGGGACAGATCTTTGGGCATTTTAGCATATGAATTTGACTATTTCATTGCAGCTGATGGTGAGCCAGATGACGTTCCACTCGTACTCCCCCTGATGAGGTGTGAGCCTTCCACGCTGTCTCATGCCCTGGGTGGCCACGATGTTCGGCCTTGTGACGGAGGAACAGCGATAAGAAAGTGTACTGTACCAGCACAGGAAATCAGTCATGTCTATCCCGCTGTTGGAAGACTTCTTTGACGATGGACTGATCACTTTAGCACAGGCTGCAACAGCCCAGGCTAATGACGGGTTAAACAAAAAATACAGAGCCCCAGAGAGCGCTGCCTACATATTCAACCCACAGCAGACTGTTGTCTTGGCCGCAGCCAGGAAAAAGTCGGCTAATCCATCCTCATCCTGCTCTGTTCCTCCAGATAAGGAAGGAAAATGCCTCGACACCTTTGCTAAGAAAATTATGATTTATGGTCTTTGCAACAAATGTTTTTTGCATCGAAACCTATCCATTGAAAATATTTCCATCAAATGCATTTTTTGTAGCGGTCTCCCCCCACCTCCTCAAACCCCCATTTTCTACCCTTAAAAACGCACCCCAACGAAAATTAACCCTTTGCCCAACACATATATGCATTTGATGCATATATTTTCGATGGATAGATTTTGTTGGAAATCTTTTCGTTGGAAACACTAGATACCGAAAATGATCACCACCGCAGCCACAACAGCAAATGCCATGGCCATACTTGCACGTTGCGATCGCAAGCTGTGGTACAAATTGGGTCCCTGGCTGGAGTTCCTACCAGACGGCAAGAAGCCTTAGACAGCTTCCATGAAGAAGAGTTGGCTTCTGACCATGCCGATACGGTCTCGGTAGACATCGCAGACACGCCAGCTTGAAAGCAGTGGTCCTGCGCCGGCAGGGTTGGCTCAAAGATGCAGACTTTCAATCAGATGTCCAATACAGGGTCGTAGATATGCCCGTCGATGGATCTGTCCTCTTTGGAAAAAGGTGGCCGAGGCTGAGGAGTCCAAAAAAACGGACATGGAAACTGCTCACTTGTTGGGCACACATCAGCAAAGACGCCAGACTACGACGCCTCAGGAAGTGAAGACTCTGCAGTGGAAGGGCACAGTGGAGAAGGTTCAGAGAAATGAGCTAAGCACAGGGGTTTACTTCCAATACTTCCTGGTAAGGAAAAAAGCACTGCACAGCGAGTCATGGGGTTGGAGACCCATGTTGGACCTAAGAGTGCTCTACAAGTTCTTAAAAGCTCAAACATTCCGCATGGTTACGCTACAGCCTGTGTTGTCGCAGCTACAAGGAGATTATTTTGTGGACCTAGAGGACGCCAATTTCCACATCCCTATTTGCTTCTCACACCAGCGATACCTACGCTTCGTGGTGTCCAGGTGTACATTATCAGTTCAAAGCCCTTCCATTCAGCCTGCTCTGCGAGTGTTTTGCAATTGCCTGGCACCAGTGGTGGATCATCTGCGGCGGAGGGGTGTCCACGTCTACCCGTACCTAGACTGGCTAGTGAGGGCCCCCTCTTTTACACTGGCAGTAACCAACACTGCCATCACCATCCGGTGTCTACAGCAACTGGGGTTTTCCATCAACTTCCCAAAGACATGTCTGGTTCCATCGCAACAGGCACTCTATATCAGACCAACACTTGACCCCCAGACCTGCACTGCCAGACCCTCGGAAGAAAGGATGGCAGCGCTTTTACACAAGGTGCGCTACCTCAGCAACGCCCGAGTGACATCAGTCCACAACTACAAATCCCTGCTGGGGATGTTATCATGCATCTGGTTGGTCTCCAACTACCGATTAGACATGAGGCTGGTTCAGGAATTTTTCGGTGCCCGTGGGTCCAGTTCTTGGAGTCCTGGGACGACTGCATTACCCTAACACCACGTTTAAAACAAAGCCTTTGCTGTTGGTCGGTAAGAAATCACCTGGTACAAGGTGCCCCTTGAGACTGCCGGACCATCGGGCAACGGTCACAACAGATGTTTTGCAGCGCCCACTGTCAAGACCAACACACCAGAGGCCATTGGTCGGAGGCAGGAAAGAGCCAGCACATCAATCTGCTGGAGCTACGAGCAGTTTCTGGGCCCTTAAATTCTTTTCCCCCCCTCCTGAAGGGGAAGGTGGTGCGCATTTACACCGACAACACGACGTCTGTTTTATGTCCGCAAGCAAGGTGGTACAAGGTCCCCACAGCTTTCCAAGGAGACCCAAGCCCTGTGGCACTGGGCCCTATAGCAAAGGCATGTTTCTAATTAGTCTCCATATACCAGGGATTCAGAACACTCTGGTGGACTCCCTCAGCAGGGAGTTACGCTCCTGCCACAAGTGGGTACTGCACACTGTTGTTTCAGGCGTGCAGCACTCCGGAGATCAACCTCTTTGCCACCCACGAGAACTGACGCTGCAAAACTTTTCCCAGCCGCTTACCCCATCCGGAGAGCTTGGTGGACGCCTTTGCAATTCGATGGGAGGGGAAGTTTCTTTGGGTTGCCCTCATTCCTCTGGTGCCTCGAGTCCTACACACCTTCAGACTGTATTGTTGCAAACGTATATTGGTGGTCCCTGCGTAGCCGAGACAGTTTTGGTACTTGGACCTCCTTGCCCTCTCGTCAGCCCCACCAATCAAGCTGTTTCCTCACCAATCTCTCCTGCCCAGGAAACAAGGAGCAGTACTGCACCATGGCCTGGTCTCTCTCAATCTGATTGCCTGGCTCCTGTCTTCTTAGAGTTCAGGGCACTGTCCCTTCTGAAAGACTGCCAAGCTTTCCTGGCCAAGGCTAGAGCCCCGTCCACCTTGAAATGATACAAGAGCAATTGGAAACGTTTTCAAGTGTGGTGCAAAAGCCAGTAACTGCAACCTCAAACTATCCGACTGGAGGAGCTGTTGCCATATCTACTGTCCCTTGCTCAATCTGGGTTAACGCATTGCTCCATAAAGATGCACCTAGCAGTGATTTCTAGGTACTCCCCTCCCCATGCTTAAATGTAAACTTGCAACCTGTTGTCCACGGCTGCCGGCGCTGCACCTGCACAATCCTGTGATTTATTGGTAGAAGCCTACATAAGGATTCTGCATAGTGCCTGGCTTGAACCAGTGCACCTTGTAATCTGTTTGTGATGTGTGGCAAGTATGGCTTTCTTACTCCTTTTACAGAAAATGAAGGTATGCATCTGCTCCGTGGCACAGGCTGTTTGATTTGTGCACACCCATCTCCCCTGGAGTGTTGGTTTGGTACCTTAGATTGGGGCCACTTGGGCTGTCCTTCAACCCCTTTAGGCACTATATGATTGAACTGTAGTCGCTCCCTGCCCCTCCTAAATCCCCCCCCCCCTTGCTTTTACCAAGTGAGCAGCGTTTGTTGCAGTGAATATCTTGGAAAAGGCGGAGCTCGCTGCAGAGGCCTAGGCTGCAGTGGGAACTGCAGGAACATGAGCGGTTATTATGATGGAATTCCAAAATGAATCCTAGGGTTGGAAATTGGAGGCCATCCTTCTATGGTTAACAGGAAAGGCACTGAAGTATAGCCATACTCAATCAAGGTAGGTAGTAGAGTGGTAATGCTTAGATTCAGTAGTGGTGTGAGAGTGCTCTAGGGCTACCAGGCGACACACAGTGCGCTCTAATAATTCCAGAATGAGAAGTGCAAATGTATATACAATGCTTTATTAGGCCTATAAAATGCACAGCAGCAATGAAACCTTCAAACATATATATTTGCATCCACAATTGGGGGTTCGGAGTCAGGATATTTATTAGCTACCCATACAGTGCACCCAGCAGTGTTTTTTAAATACAATGTTTCGTACAGATACAGATGACAAAGCATCTGAACACCAACAAGGAGTGTTGTGCATGGCATATACACATCCTTGGATTCTGTTACGGATCTGCCTCTGTCGACATGCAACTTCATTTTGTTAACTAAGTGTAATAAATAGTTTGGGCCAACCACTGGATGGTAACTGATGCATAACGTTTGACTGAAATCTGCAAAAATACTAATACTGAGGAGTAACAATTCCCATACACTTCAAAATGCAAATGTTTCCAAGCGCGCAGTGGCACAGTGCATAGCCTGCTGCATACATAGTGATGCCTCGGCTGTGAGTTTCTTTCAAGCAGATTACTTCAAATTCAAAATGTATTGCCTTCTCTTATTGCTCTGTCCTTGGATACTGTATGGCCTCTTTGCCACTCGGTCTAAAATGCTTGAGCCTGAAAAGATGCCTAATTTGTGCGAGAAACATGCCCTGGCTGGCTTGTGTGACGCATACTTAGTGATGCACTTCCATTATGTTCCAATCCCATATTTTTGTTTCTTTCACAGCACAGAGAAGGGAGGTCCAAGCCCGGGCTGTCTTTTACCCTCTAATGGTGGGAGTGGGTGCAGCTGTCAGCATGTGTTACAGGACTCTCTACATTGGGACAGGTGAGGGCTCTGAACCCAACACTATTTCATGTTCTTTACATTAACAGTGTTCATTTGTGCCTTATGTTCTAGTGGAAATGTGTATTCTGAGCAAATACTTACAAGGGGTTAGGTCTGTTCTTGCTTTTATTCACTTATAATTACTACAATGTATGGATTTATTGCAAAAACAGACCTAATTGCTTATAGGCTTCATGGGCATCAGAATGCTGTTAACTTGTTTAAGGAACAGGTTAGTCGTACAGCAGTTCAGTTTTTTGTAACCTTTTCCAGCATTGTAGTGCAGGATGGGAATGTGCAATGGCTTAGAATTCCTAGTCTTGCAGCATAGACTGAAAAACTGCAATCTACTCTGGAGACATACCTAAACTTGGGCTAGAAAACTAGGGGGGAGGAGTGGGGGGGAACCTGATTGGCTGCACTGAGGGTTTTAGTGGGCATGTACCTGACAATGAAGATGCCTAATAGTCATGTTTACCAAATATTTAAAGGTTAAACAACCTTACGGTTATGTTGGTCCTTATCAGGGAGCAACTTCAATGATGGCAGTCCTGCCTGGACGCCCTAGCTGCAAAGTGGACTAAAGTGTTTCTAGCACTTTGCAAAAACTTGATCCGTTTTGGGTCATGCCTGCTTTCAGGCTGTTTGAATAACACAGTATTGTTTTGGCTAGAAGCCAGAACACAAGTGGGTGAAGAATCAGAGTAAAGTGAGTTTATCGTGAGCTGGTTGAGATTTGATAAGTGCTTAAGACCAATGTCCCAGTTTCGGAATTTATGCTAGAGTATCAAAGCTAGACAACCCAAGTATAACTTGTATTTTTCCATGATGATAGAGGACAGACCAAGGAATGTAGTGTGGGGAAACTGTGATTCATACGGTTGGTGGTGACAATCGAGGTAAGATTTCCACACCCACATTACTGCAACATTAAATAGAAATATGGTCACTGTGAAGGCCAGAGCATTTTACTGACCAGTGTAATTTCTTCAAAGCATGGGCCATGTCTTTTAGTGCCCAGAAGTTGTTTCCCTGTCGGAAAGCTCCATACTACTATAGTGTGCTTTGAGTGAAGGAAATGACATGTTAGCCTTACATACTGCAGGATTGGATCAATTTGCAGATGGTGAGTTTTGAAGCTAGGACTCTGCTGTGGGACTAGAAGGCATCAAGGTCATCATTGTCTTGCCTTAGCAAAAATTAACATTTTGTATTTGGTTTGTCAAAGCAACTTTTCAGTTTGCAATTTTGAAAGATGCTATAAGCCTAGTGCATTCTCTTATTAAATATCTCTTTAATGCATATTTAGCAGTAGAAGCCAATTGTGGCACTTGAAGCATTTATTTGACTGGAACCACATGGGAGGATTTCACCATTGAGATCTTCCATAGGCTGCGCTTCCTTCAATTGCATGCAGAGGCTGCAAGTTTGCAGAAGAGTTGACATGACCATGGAACTGAGCTGTGGTAACCAGACATGCACTAGATGGAGAATTGTGGCCTCTATTTTAAAGCTTTGCTGTGACCAGCCACTTCACAAAACAGAAGATTTGATTTGAAGGCTGACTAGGCACACAATGAAAAGAGATCACGGATCATGTGTTCCAAAATAGATTTTTGTTTGGGTCAGAGCCTCGCATAAGTCATATTGACAACAAATTATTCAGAGTCTGGTCCAGAAAGTATACTCGTGCTTAATGTTGAAAATTGAAGTGTCCTCTGGTGGCAATTCTGGTGGCCCCATGTAACTAACCAAAGGAAAACTAGATGTACGATCCTATTCTCAAAAACCTGTGTCTATAACTGTTCCTTAATCAGTACACAAAGGCTTATCCTGTCATGAACTCTGACTATGTTCTCTGTTTTAGGAGCAGATATGCATGTGTGCCTTACAAACTATGGTCACTGTAACTTCGTCTCCGGAAAGCATGCCTGCATATTTTATGATGAGGTGAGTGTCCTGGCTTCTTAACCGTTCGGTTCCTGATCATTAGTATTAGCCATTCTAAAACCTCACACGTTTCATGACTGGTTGCGTGCCTCATTTCTTGTTGTAAATCGTGTTTTAGCAGATTCCACTAGCCGGATTAGACGCTATTTGAGCTTACAAAGCATCAATTAAAAACTAAAATGTCAGTTACTGAAGGACTGGCATTCAGCTGCTGCTGTACCTTGAAACAAGGCACTTTGTGATGTTTGGTATTTCCTGTCACAGAAGTTACTTTGTTGTATTCTGTTGTAGACTTGATGTGTGTGGCTTTGATGCACAACATGGTATTTTGGTTTCAATTTCGGGGCCGATAAAACGATTATTTACACAGTGGTTAAGACCTCGGCTCCTTTTTTTATTTTTTTTATAACAAAATGTTCCCCCCTTTGCGTACCATTAATCTGGGTTGTTCATCCTACTGGAAATGTTTCTGTATGTGCATTGCTGTGCTTTCTGTTTACTCAAACCAAAACATCTATCCCATTAACTCCCGTTATCCCATAGGAAACTGCTGGATGTTAAGAAACCAGGATATAGTAGTGTTTAATAGCCTTTCTCTATTTGTTGCAGTAAAAGTAGAGATTTTACCAAATAAAACCGACTGAAATTTGACATGGGTGGAAGGGATGGTTGTTTTATTAAAAGGACCACAGCCCTGGTGGACACCTAGAAATTCAAATGGATTCCTTATAGGTGTAGGAAAAAAATCTGTCATAGCCTCACAGGTTGTGCACAGGGATGTCATTTCACCAATATGCATGGGGTAGCGGAAGTGACAGCACGTGACCCTTGACCTGTGACATAACAGGAAGTGTTGTCATCTGACTCTACCCCGAAGTGACATCACAGGAAGCAATGGAATATGGCCTTTCACCCCTTGACAAAACAGGATGTGGCATTGCATAGCATTGTTTCAAAATACACTATGTTAATGTTAAATGACATTTGTACCGTGCACTATCACCACCGAAGTGGTCCCCTAGCGCTCAGCGGCTCTGAAAAAGGGGAGGAGAGGGGGTGGGTTAGTGGGAATAAGCTGAAAACGTGCAAGAGAGCAGTGATGTGCTGTTGACCGCCTCAGCCCAGTGGGTTCGTTGGCTGGGCTTGGGGTGTTTTGTGGTCCGTAGTCGTAGTTTGCTGTTGTGCAAGTCTATGTGTGGTTTGTTTTGTTGCTTTGTTGTGAAGTTTGTGCGGATTGCTGCGTTTTAGGCTTGTGGTTGTGTTTGGTTCTAGTTTGAGAGGTGTATGCAGAGGGATGGAATTGTTGGTTCGTTAGTTGGCATTGCTGTCCTTGCAATTGTGGGATTCCATCTAGGTGCGGCACATGCTGACAGTCACATTTCTATCTAGATTCGACGCAAGCTAGGTTCATAATTCTAAGTATGGTGCATGCTAAGAATCACATTTCTATCTAAATGCGACGCCAGCCAAAGTTCAGAATTCCATACGAGTGCGGTACATGATAAGTCACATTTCTATCTAGATGTGACGCAAGCTAGGTTCAGAATTCTAAGTGTGGTGCATGCTGAGAATCGTATTTGCTAAGTCACATTTCTGAAATTCCATCTGAGTGTGGCACATGCTAACAATCACATTCCTGCCTAGATTCGGCGTGGGCTAAACTCGAGAATTCCATCAAAGTGTGGCATATGCTAACAATCACATTTCTGTCTAGATCTGGCGCAGACTAAGCTTGAGAAATTCCATCTAAGTGTGGCATATGCTAACCATCACATTTCTGTTTAGATGCGACGCATAATAAACTTGAGAATTCCATCAAAGTGTGGCATACGCTAATGATCACATTTATCTCTATGAGCATATCATGTCCAGGCCCCTGTTCCTGTCCCTGTCCCCCACATTCCCTAGTGTCTGCACCACCACATGATGTATTTCCCCCCCAGAACGTGTCAAATTTTGGACATTCCCGCCATATGTGGGCCCATGTGCCAACTCCCCCACAGTCTCTCCAACATCCCTGGGTAGAGTGCAGATAGATCTTGTTCAGTCTGACCAGTGTTAGATGCCACTGGACCATCAGCTTTAGCCTGATCTCGCGGATCTACATACCTAGTTAATTTCGGTATTTGTGCCCACAGGAGTTGCCAGTCCCGCTCTCCTATCTCGGTGCCTGTGTGCGCCTCCCATTTACTCATGTAATTTCTGCTTGGTGGGTTCCCCCTCCTTTGTGTTTGTATATTGCCGCCATTAAACCCTTGTCCTCTGAGTGCATGTCCAGATATTTCTCAAATGGGGTTAGAGGTTGTGTGCCTGCCTGCTTCAGTTCAGGGTGGGGCAGCCAATTTCTTCGTTGTATGTACCCATACCTGTGCCTCTCATCTAGGTTAAAATCTGACTTGCACTTCTCAAAGTCCTTCACTGTGCCATCTTGATACATATCGCGTATCATCCGACATCCTCCCCAGTACCATGCATCAAATCCCATGTTTTTGCAACCCGGAGTGAATTGTGGGTTCTCGAACAGGGGGGTATAGAGGGAGGGGAATGTGGTGATGTGGGCCCATTTCACTGCAGTGTCCCATGCTTCTCCTATAGTCGATGTGATATAACTTGCATACATTTGAGGGGTTCTGTCTACCCTTGGTTTCCATAACATTCCCTCTAGATGCCCAGCTACCACTGCTCTGTCCATTGGCCGCCATGGTTTGTCACAATCGTCCTTCTGCCAGTCCCTAAGGATTCTAATTTGAGCTGCGAAATAGTATGCCCTAAAGTCGGGCTCCCCATTCCTCCCTGGGAGGTTGGGGTTCTCATAACAGATGCCGCCAATCTCGGTTTCTTTCGGTTACATGTGATCCGACTTGTGACCTTATGAAGGGCTTTGAAGTAGCTACATGGGATTACAATTGGCAGGAAAGCAAAGTGGTATAAAAGCTCTGGCAAAACCACCATCTTTAGGACGTTAATGCATCCCAGCCAGGAAATGGTTAGCGGCCCCCAGTCAACCAATTCTGATTTAATTTTCTCCATCAGGGGCAGATAGTTTGCCCGATAGAGTTCTCCCACGGTCTTAGTGAGGTGCACCCCCAGATATTTAGTATCCTTAGATGCCCATCTGAAGGCATAGGCATTTTTGATATGCTGCTCGGTGGAAGGCGACAGTCCGAGGCGGAGTATTTCTGACTTGTTTGGATTCATTTTCAGCCCGGCCACAAGTCCGAAGCGGTCGAGTTCCTCACTGAATACCTCCTGGTAACATTTCCCGAAGTCATCTCTCCCAGCTCAGAGTGAGTTGCAGGCTTCTTCCTCCCAGTGTGAAATGGAGAGGAAGGATTTGTACAGGATGGCAAAAATATGGTTACGGTAACACTGTAAAGTGATATACATTGCATACAAGAATTGATCACCATATGTATGGTTAATATCAGTGTGTATAGGCCCATATTACCAAATTACTGTGAATGCAAGCGGACGTCAAGAGCCAAAATGATAATGATGTGTTATTATAGATCACTTACTCTTAAGCGCTTCATAAAGAACAAATATACATACGATATCACCCAACCTGCGTTGGTACTCATTTATCAACCTCAGCAGGAAGAAAGGCTGAGTTGACCTTGCCGGGAGTTGAACCTGCAACCTACAGATCACACACACATTGCAGTAGTGAGAGCTCGACCCACTGAGCTATCTTACTGGCTACAGCTACCAGAAAACCAGCCACTCCAGAAACAAAGAGCCACACGTTGCTGGCCACAGCCCAGGAGCTGCAGTAAAAAAAAACTAAACAACCCCTGGCGACCCCTAAATGATGGCCCTGGTTGAGCATTTATCCCAGTCTCAGCCCAGATTCTCTTTGGTAAATATAGTGCTGCATACATATGAACAGAAAACAACTCACTGTCATGTTACGCCCCAACATTGACCAGTACTAGGGGTAGGTGGCAAAGGCTCTTGTGTTATATGGCATTTGTATAGCGCTTACTGCCATTGGTATGGCCTCGAAGCGCTGTGGGGGATGAATGCCCTTCGGAGGTCCGCAGTGTGAGATGTGAAGGATTCCTAGCGTGTGGGAATTTCTTGCCAGCACAAAGCTAGGTAGGCAGTGGCTAGTTCCCTGATGATAGGCCATAGATATCGCATGAGGCTGGGTACCGTGACAGAATGTCAAGTGAGTAGGAGGGGCAAGGAGACTGATTGTGTGGACTGAATTTCTTTTTGGGGACACTGCTGCATTCTAGTGGAGGTGGTGATGTGTTTGGGTGGGGTAAGGTCAAGCAGTGTTTATTGCAGATGTATGAAGGTGGATGGGCCGTGCCCTGGGCTGGGGATACTGCTATGTTCTGTTGTGATGGAGTCCTTGACTTTCCAGCGAAGCAAGGCTGACACCTAGTTAGATGTTGTACTTGCAGAGCTTATAATACAGCCTGGCTGAGCTGCATTCCGTGTGGTGTTATGTCCCACCTTGACAACTCCTCAGGTGCCCCCGCATTCCTGTCGGGGGTGGGGGTAATGGTTCACCCAGAAGATGTGCTTAGTCTTTGTAGATGCTGAAGGTAAGAACCAAGTTTTGAGAGCCTTCCTGATGGTGAGGTGATCCTCTGTGCGGCGGATGATAAATGGGATCAGGTTCCAGATGGTTGGTGCTTGGACTGAAAAAGAGGAGCCCCTTATTCTGGTTAATTTGCCACTGGAATGACACGTGGTGCTCCGTTAGATCTGAGGTTTCTGGTAGGCCTGTAGTATTTTAGTTTATACTGTATATAATTCTGGCCCTGTGTTGTGGAGAGCTTGGTGGGTGATGTACATTGCCTTGAAGGTGGATCGTCGCCAGATAGGTGGACTAGGGGAAGGAGGATCGTTGCAGCAGAGTTTTGTACCCATTAAAGTTTTCTTAGTTTTGCTGGGGATGATAGCAATAATTGCTGAGACTGTGTGGGAAGGTCCGATAGGGAAAGATGCAGCAGAGAATGCGCATGTGTAGGTAGCAGCTTTTTGTCATGGAATGGATGTGATCGGGTCAGGTCTGCTTCCATAATACAGAGAATTTTTATGTTGGCTTTGGTGGGAGGTGGGCCTAGAGAAAGCGGCCACACAGTGGTTTGGTGTGAGTGTGTTCTTCCTGCAGAGCATAATCTGTTTTTCCTGGGTTGAGAATGAGGTGGTTGGCAGTCAACCAGTGTTTGATTTCTGAGAAACCTGATGTGAGATTGGAGAGGCGAAGTAAGGGCCCTTTGGTATTTTGAAGACTTGTCCGTGTAGTTATAGCAGGAAAGGCCATAGGATTGAATGAGTGCATGGAGGCGGTTGAGCTAGGTTAAAGGGCTGAGCGGCGAGAGAAAGCACTCTGTGGGCAACTGAGCAGAGTCTAGGAGAAAAGAGGCATGTGTATTAATTGGGATCTGTTGGAGAGGAAGGAGTCCACTTCAGAGCCGCGTTCCTGATGCTGAGCAAGTGGAATCTGTCCTTGAGGGTGGGGTGTTCAATGGTGTTGAAGGCTGCCGGGGGGTATTGTGGAATTAGGGTGGCGCAACCTTCTGAGACTGCCTTTTAAGATCATTCCAGATGGAGACTAGGCTGTTCAGTCGATTAGTTTAGCTATGAACCGTTTTTTTTTTTTTTAGATTGACCTTCAATTGGTTTTGGGCAAAGGTGGTAGGGTAGAGTTAAGGGCTTTTTGAGCAGGGGCTTGATGCATGAGGTCTTGAACTCTGCAGCGAAGGTGCTGGAAATGAGATGTGTTGCAAATGGGTCTTGCTATGTTTTCAGCACAGGTGGAAGTTAGGATTTCTTTTAGTGGACTAGGGGGGCAGGAGGATCCAGGGGATCTTGAGGGGCGGCTGTTAGCTTTAGAAATTCAGGGTAGGAGAGTGGAGAGGAGGATGAGAAGAACGGGAGGGTGGAAGGCGGTTCTTATGTCCTGGTTGTGGTTGCAGGGGAGGGAGGGATGATCGATGCTATTAGAAAGATGATTTCGATGTTTCTTTCTAGGGCTATGTTGTGCAAGTGGCCTGAAACGGAATCGCAGAGTGTTTGGGTGGAGTAGGAGGCAGTGCATTGAATTCACAGATAAGCTTCAGGAGTTCCCTAGAGGGGTTCGAAGCATTGGTGATTCTATTCCAGTAATAGTATTTTTTGGCCTTGCATATTTCTGCCCGGTAAGATTTGCGCTGACCGGTGTAGGCTATTCTGTTAAGCGATGGGTCTGCATGCCATCTGCGATCTGCAATCTACGATGTGGTTCTGGGATTTGAGTTTTGAGGATAGAGTTGAATCATCTGGGAGAGGCCTTGTCTGTTGGAGAAGAAGCTGATTGCGGTGAGTGGATTGAGTGTTTCCGAGAACCACAGATCAAAGTGGCAGATGGAGATATGGTCCAAATGGAGTGATGTGGAGGTCAGGGAGTCTAGTAAAGAATCTGCCAGGTCAGGAGTTAATTTGATTTTCTTTCAAAGGCGGGAGTGGCTAGGTGTTCCCAGGGCTGCCTGGGGGAGGGATGGTGTATGCATGAAAGAGTGCAGAGGATGGCCGAGTGGTCGGTCCAGACGAGTGGTTGAGGTCTGGTGAGCTGAAGGTTGCGTCAATGGTGTCGTCTGCAGAGTGGGTGTGGCTTGAGAGTAGTTGTGTTAGATGTAGGGTTCCAGTTTGTCCAGCACGGATTGTGTCATGGGTTATTTGGGATGTCTACCAGATATTGAAGTCCCACAATATTGTGAGGGGGTGGGGGGTGCAAGACCATGATGGCTGCTAGAGAGTCGCTAAGGGATTCTGCAAAGCATTTATTCTACCCTGGGTGTCTATACATGTGCAGAAAGCTGTGCGTGTGCAAAGGGGCGAGCAGAAATGTTACCAGGAGGGATTCGGAGTGAGTTGCAGGCTTCTTCCTCCCAGTGTGAAATGGAGAGGAAGGATTTGTACAGGATGGCAATGCCACCTAACCTGCTGGTTCTATTATGCACAGTAGGATTGTAGACTGGAGCGAAGGCTTTGTGTGCAATGGGCCAGAAGTCTTGTGAGAACCAGGTTTGGGTGATCGAAGAGGATATTTGTGCATTCATATTAAATGAGTTTGGAAATGTTGATGATTTTTAGTGACTGGCCTGGCATTGATCAGAATGCACTTTAGCATGCTTGTTTTTTGATGTAGCAGGGTTTACATTCTGCAGAGGAGCTGGTAAGTGGGAGCTTCCAGGTGGATTGGCTTGGGGCATTAAGACAGTTTTTCTTAAGTCCAACTAAGGGTTTAGTAAAACCATCCAACTGAGACAGTACGTACAAGACTCCACTCTTAGCATAAGGCTGTACCACCTCATTATTTGGTAGTGTAGACCGTGCATCCAGGCTTATCTTAGGAGGGAGAGAGGGTTGTAGGAAAGTACAAAGAACCTCTAGCATACAAATGGTTCAACAGAAACACTTGCACCCAGAGTATGTATAAAAGGTTTATTATAAATACAAATAAGTAGGTTCTTTGTCATAGAATCATAAACACAATATAAAAACACAACACAATGCTTAAGGTACACAGACCAAAGCATAGACCTTGTTCAGAATCACTAACATTTCACGGCAAGTCAAGCCTAATCATACACATTTAGAATAGAACACATCTATTCAGGGGGAGTAAAAGCACAAGTTACTTTTAGATTACTTACAGTAATTCAAGGGTAGTAGACCCTGTCAGTCATGCAGTGACACTCAGTTATGAAATCACTTAGTAATCCACCCTGTTACCAGGATACATTTCTGAATATTGAAACACAAATTCATGGAACAGTATACACCTATAACTACATTCAGGCTAACCCTCAGTCATACTAGGTGAGTAAGACCTAATGTCGTAATAAACCATTACAGTTGCTTTTCAGATCAGTTGAACACAGATTAAGGTAAGCAATAACTTTAGGATGGCACAAAGCTGACCAAGGTTGGTAAAATCCTGAATACACTCATTAAGAATTGCACACAGTAAAACCCAAGGCAGTCTTATTTTAGACAAGCTATACAGCAGGTCAGGGGAAGCAAGACCCAGTTGGTAAATTGACACCCTTATATTCTGAAAGAAAGGGTTAGGTCAAGCCAACAGCATTACTTTTGGGGACGTGGGGCAACCAATTCACAGTGAGTAAAAAAGCCTTTATATAAACTTTTCAGAATGCAAAACACAAAGGATAGTAAGAACATTTGTAACTGCTCTTATTTCAGAGGGACAGTTACCAAACCAACTCTATTACAAGTATGTAACTTTTAAACACTTGTATGTACTAGACAAAAGGCCCAAACCTTAGAAGTCCTTCTTTATTCTTGGAGCATGAGTGTTCTCAGTGACAGGAGGGGGTGGGTCTCTAGTGGCCAACAGACAGATAACCGGCACCGATGTAGCAAAAGTTAGAATCCGTGAGGAAAGCTTTTCAAACAAGTAATTATTTTACTTTAGAGTGGTAGAAAGGTTTCAGGGACTTCAGAGAAACCACCCTAGAGGGATTCCAGTAATGGGCCTGGGTGAACTGGATGAGGTGACTCCCAATCACATGAATCACCCCCAAAGCTTCACAGGAATCACAACTTACTTCAGGTAATACCCCAGCCAACACAGTACATCAGCAGAAGAGGAGTTTGCAGCAGGACGTCTTCGGACTCTTTTTGCCAATCTGGTCCAGCACTCTGGTGAGGGGACTGCAAATCAAGTCTCTGTAGGTCCAGCAGGATGCCCCCCAAAGTTTCATCCGAATTCGGAATACCATGCACCGCGTAATGGCTTGAGTTCCAGGATATTTTAGTATTGCAGCCCGGCAAGGTCGCAGCACGGCATGGGATGGCTGAAAATGCAGGTCTTCTTGAGTCTAGTGGATCTCACCAGGCTCAGGGTCATCTTTTTCGGGATCCTCAGTTCGCTTGTAAGGAAGGGTAACAACAGGCTCCGGATAAACAGTAGGTTCTCTGGTCACTGGAAATCGCTTCTTCATCTTCCGCTCCAGTGGTCGACTTGTTGGCAGCTGGCAGGTTCGGCGTATTTAATAGGAACTACAGCACAACTTCTCCATTCTCTACCTGCCTTTTACAGAAAGGGGCGGTCTGGCTGTCGATTCACGACAGTCGGCCCCCCACTGGGAGTTGGTTCCTTTCAGGCAAGGTGAAAGACAAAGGGTTGCAGAGTTTTGGACTCCTACTTCGCTTCCTGCCTTCTCAGACTCTCTGGAGCCTGGGTAGGTAATCCAAAGACACTGGTGTCGTTCCCAGAATGGCAGGGGGAAGACCTCAAACAGCAAGGACACAAGAGGCGAAAAAAGGAGCCCACCATTTTAGCAAATGGCCCTTCTGTGCATTAGACTAAGTCATAAAGGTATAACCACTGCCACCAGCCATTCATGTAAACTGGCACTTGTAACAAAATGTTACTGGGCAAATATGGGGATACATTGTTCCTCCTCTCTCTCCCTCACCCCCGCACTTCACATAAGGTGGGGTGTACTGCCTCACTTGTAAATGTAAAGGGGATGAAAATCCCTCTTTAATACTTGATAACTGTAGTTCACCCAAGTATATGAAAAAGAAAAAATAAATTGACAGGGGAGCCCAAAGCAGCCCCCAGCCTAATCCCAAAAGTTGTAGAGAACTATAACTTAAACCATACACTATGGAGAGACATAAAAAGGTTGCCCATAAAAAGAGTAAAAGACTAGGTGAGAGGGGGAAAAAGATTCCTACTCACCTAGGGACAAGGTAAAATAATTAAGTCCAAGCAAAACGTTCTGGGGTTGGCACAGGTCAGGAAGATTTATCATAAATATGAAAATCTTCACTAACGCAAGGTGATGTGGATGTTGAAGGAGGGGGGGTGGAGGCTGATGCAGTGATAGCTGCAGAGAAGGAGGGGCCTGGTAGGGGGGCTCCGGTGAATGACTCAAGTATGCAGTGCACTAGAATCCAAGGGAGATATGTTTAAAGGTGAGATGTCTCTGGGGTGGTTCGTGGTATCCTGTGGAGTGTGTGTGTGTGTGTGTGTGTGTGTGTGTGTGTGTGTGTGCTCACAAGGAGTGAGTCCTCAAGGTAACTATGGATGGGCGTGTGTGTGGGTGGTGAGGAGTGGAGACCCTTGTGTGTTGTGTGAAGGTGGATGGAGATTCTGTGTTTGATAGGGGCTCAGAGGGTATGCAGGGTTCAGAGTAGGTTTTCCAGCCTTTTTTCCAGTCGGGGGACCCAGGGTCTGATCAAGTGGTCTAAGGGGAGGCTGGCAAAGGTCTTCCAGAGGTGCGATGGGAGTGGTGCCTGGTGGGGTGTGAAGCAGGTTGCAGAGTGATTTCACCGGGTTAGGTGGCTTGGGGGAGGCATCAAGGGTGTACGTGTGTGGGAATGACTTTGGTCTGGATGTGAGGTAGAGGGATGTATGCGTCTGTAGAAAATGCACAGGAGGCAGTGTCCTTTAGCAGTATAGGGGGCACCAGGGGGTGTGGGCGTAAGGGTTGGAGGGGCAGCTGACGGGGGTCGAAGGTGATGGCCGCAGCAAGGATTGCATGTAGGTGGTTTAGGGATGCAAAGCGTGGATCAGGGTGGTGTGATTACGATGTTAGAGTGTGCATGGATGTGGTGGTTGAGGGGGAAGGCTTTGGTGGTGGAGAGAGTGCAACCCGGATGAGGGAGGGGGGGAATGATTGAATGGGTGATGCGGTGGGGATCGTCTAGGCTGGGAGGGGTGGGGTCATGTCATCTTGTCAGTGTTAGGTTGGTGGAGGTGGCAAGTAAGCGTTGGGTCTGATCAGGCTAGTGGAGTAGTTTCTGGTGTCTGTAGGTTTTGGAGCTGCTAGTCAAGGCGAGTGCGGGCACAGTCTGGCAGCAGTGGGACTCAGTGGCCCGCCCCCGACTGGCGTAACCTGAGAAGGTGCAGCTAATAAAACAGTGGTGAGACTAGAGTCTGCAAAACCAAGTCCTGGATCACTCCAGTGCAAGAAAATTAATGCGTGGCCATCCACCACGGTAGCAAAAGTCAGTGTGAAACTTGGATCTGCTGTGCTCCTGTCAGGAGAGATGCAGGTGTGGCAAAACTCAGCTTAGACGAAGCGTAAACTTCAAAATCGCGGCTGGGGCGCTCTAGGAGGAGGATGTGTGGGTGCGAATGCAGAGCAGCAGCAAAGCGCTAAATGGGAGGCCCAATTCCTGAAACTCGTTTGAGGCCAAGTGCAAGGGTGGAAAAGCTATACAATGGCAAAATTCTATTGAGACCCTCACGCTGGAACCTGAGGGATGAAAAGGCAGGTATGGCAGCAGTGCAAACCAACGAATGAATGAATGAATTTGTGACACCCTCTTGTGAATGACTTGTATTCACCACTTGTTTGGTAACAGAGTCCAGTTAATGCTAGAGTTTGAGGGGGTTATTTTTCTTCACAGATTTTATTGTACTTCTGAGGTATTTAGTAAGCATGGTTCTTTTAACTTTTGCACTCCATTATAGAGTTCACCTGTACAATCCTTCTGTAGTGCCCTGATGCGACAGGTGCCCAGAGATTCCAGTTAAACTTGCCAAAAAGTAACATCGCTAAAAAAGTATTCACTTGACATCTTTACTGCCTTGATCTTCTTGTCAGTGCTTTGATATCTGCAGCACATTTACATCCAGAACCCTCAGTGAAAAAAGACAACAGTTCACATCTTCTAACGAGACAATGAAGCAGAAAGAGCTCTGTGCTGCTGAGCATGAAAAATCTTAAACTCAGCCCTGAAAAGCAAATGTGGTGCTTACCTTTTAACAGTACATAGTACAAGTGTTACTTTAGGACCTTGTTTCAGGAGGTTTCGCAGCACTGCTGCAAGAGAGACTAGATACATTGTTAAAGGAATTGCTGATGGCTGATGTTAGAAAAGATTTTCTTTTGCACATTTCCCTCAATGGATTTCTATGCGGCGCCCTTCTTTTTGCTTTGGTACCTGTTCTGAATTTAAGTGAAGTACAGCCCTCAGCTTTTCTTCCCTTACCTTTTTGCTCATTGTTATGGGGAAACTGAGTAGTCCCTAAGACTGTCAGTACTAACAGCCTTTGTTTCTCTTTTTGAAATTCTTGTATTTTTACAATTGCAGACACCACCTTACTGTGGAGTGCAATGACGATACTTGGTATCCTTTTACCATTTTACCTTTTGGGTTTTGGTTAGACGAGCTGGTGGCAGCAGTGATATTTCTGCCGAACATTTAAACTTTGCACTTTTGCCATTACTGCGGATAGCTACTAATGGTGGCTAGCACCCAAAGATGGCCGTGCCACAAGGTTTCTTGTTTGTTGTTTGGCCGTGCCATATTGTAGATTGGCCTTCTTTCTGCCCTCTCGGGACAAGAAATCTATATATGGTATTGCACTTGCCCGTGAAAGCTGCTGCGTCTGGTCCCAGTCCACATCCCCAGTAGTTCAAGATTGGACAATCACTGGCTTTTTGAATGTGGCAGATCCTTACCATTGGTGGGCTTTAACTTGCTTTTGCCCCAAATCTGGATTAAGAGGACTCCTGCAGCCATTCTTCAGATCCACGTTGGAGCCAAGATGCGCACGAAGAAGGGTAGTCTGCCGACAACTCCTGCAGCAGACAAGAATCAATTCCAGTAATTTGGCCTGGTGAAGCTCATCTCCTCTGCCTGATCTCAGAAGACCCTTTTTGGTACTTCAACCCTTGAGTTAGTGTGACTAACTAGTCTCGACCCCTCTTCGAGAATCTGTGAAGACAGAGCCTTCGTATGTGTCCCTGGACTCCTGGTGGGCTGGCCAGCTCCCTCCTGGGCTTCCTTGGGAGGGGGTGGGCAGATAGCGTTGGCTTGTGCCATATGTCGCCTTCTCCTGAAACTTCAACTTCCTATCCACAAGGGAGGCTGTGCTCAAGCCGCTTTTGTTAGTTGCTGAAGGATTGCCCATAGACGTCTGATCGTGGTGACAGTAGCTGGAACCCGTCTGCTTCCGTCCTGTGAAGACGCCAGAAGAAGCCCTCACACCCATGACCCTTGGGCCTTTCTCACTCGAACAAAGGACAGCAGAACATGTACCCAGCTAATTCCGGACAACCCACAGTGCCGCCTGGATGAATCGCCCCCTTCCCTCCATAGGGTAACATTAGGTGTAAAGCCCCTTGTTCCCAGCTCCCTCTAGCATGACCTTTGGTCGTCGAAACCTGGGTCAAGGATCCTACCCTACAGCTAACCTTGGTATTAGGATAGAGGAGTACATAACTGGTTTTAGGAAAATACTTATTTAACTTTTAAATACTTTGGTAACTTTCTAAACTCTTTTGAATCGCCTTCCACAGTATCTTGCTCTATAACCGGAATCTGTGACCTTTAGGCGCTAAGCCTCATACATCTTAAGGCTTGACTATTAAGAAAGGGGAAACCGGGGTTGGGCTGATTTTTGTCTACTTGCCTGATGAAAATTGGTGATCTTCTTTAAAAGATGTAATGCTGTGATGTTTTTCAAATGCTTAATTTAATCTCTGCCTAAGCAAGTGGAGACATTCTATGAAAGCTCGCAAATATTCCAAATAAATGACATTGTTAGCTCAATTGATTATTATGCGCTTGTACAAAAGTGTTTCAAAGCGCAATCATGCATGGGTGGGGAAGCACCAGGAAGACGAGACAAACGATATTACTAGACGTGGTATGTTAAAATCATGCAAATGCAACCGAACAGGAAGTGCGACTGGGGAGGGCGGGGGGGGGGGCAGTTAATAGGGACCAAGTGCACCCAGTCCCATCAGAATATGGGTTAAGTGCATAGAAATCCCACTCTCATGGGTCGTAACTGAAGTGCACTAGTGCTGTGGCATGTGCAGGAGACGGGTGAGGAAAACTTGGTACCTATGAGGCTCTGAAGGTGCACCATGCAACCAGTCAGCAGAAGTAGAGGAGCGAGAGAGCAGAAAGAGGTGGTTAGCAGTGGACAGGGAGAGCGAAGTAGAAGGAGGAGGCGAAGAGGAAAGTCTTGAGGAGTTTCCGGAACTTAAGGAGATCTGGCTCAAGACAGAGAGGCTGGGAGGCTGTTTCAGAGGGAGCCACCTGCAGTGGATAAAGATATTCCCTCCACCCCCATTCGCTGCTTAGAGAAGCGCCTCACCCGCAGAGAGTTGGAAGAAGAGAAGCGGAAGGCAGGGGAAGGCAAGTATTTAGGAAGAGAGCGTTGCAGATAGTGGGCACCGGCCCCAGAAAGCCTTGTGGACAATGCGAAGGGTCTTGAACTTAATCCTTGCAGCCATGGGCAGCCAGTGAAGATACTTCAGCGCCAAAGCGATGCAGTCCCTGGGCTTGAGACCAAGGATAAGTCTTGCGGTTCTGTTCTGGTTGAGTTGAAGAGGATGGGGAGTAGAAGGAAGGTTGAGAAAGAGGCTGTTGTAATAGTCCAGCCTAGAGAGCACCAGGGCTCTGGAGACAGTGAGCCATTGGGGTAAAATGAGAAAAAGTAGAATACCTCTGAGAAGGTGCAGTTGGTATTGGGACAAGAAGGAGAGAGTGGAGGTGAAGATGACCCCCAGATTTTTTGCCTTGTTGCTAGGTGCAGGCACAGGGCCAAGGGAGGCTGGCCAGAGAGAAAGAGGGTTGTGCTTTTGGAGTTTGAGGAAAAGTCACTGCTGCTACGTGGAGTGGCCCATGCCTTTCGGAAGACTTTTAGCTGTTTTCTTCATTGTGGGGCAGAGACAGCACAAGCACTTATAAACCGCTTTCTAGCGCGGAGCGCAGCAGTGTGCTGCGGTGTTTGGCAGGGGCGGACCGCGGTCACATCTCCTCTCTCCTTCTTCGCTCGCAGTCACTTCTACTACCTACAACAACAGCGCTGGTAAGACACACAACTCATTTTCAGGCTGCCCTTCGCCACCTCCTCTCCCATCTCGGATTGCCTAACTGCCATTCAAGATTGGTAGCCGCCAATGATCTTTGCCTGAATGCCAGCAAGACTGCGATCCTCCTCATCGGCAGACCTTCTCCATCCTTTCCCCTCTCTCTCTGGCCGGCCTCGCTTGGCCCTCCTCCCATCCCCAACTGCGAGGCTAAGAACCTCGGGGTCATCTTTGACTCCACACTTTCCTTCTCCTCCCACTTCTCGGAGGTCTCTAAAAAGTCAAACTTCCTATTGCACCTCCTCAGAGGTACTTTTCCTTTCCTCTCCTTCCCCCAGAAGCTCACTGTCTGCCAATCTCTGGTTCTCTGTAGGTTGGACTATTGTAACAGCCTCTTTCTAAATTTACCTGCCTCTACTCTTCGCCCTCTTCAACTAATCCTGAACAGGACTGCGAGACTTGTCTTTGGCCTCAAGCTCTCGGATCGTATGTCTCCAGCTCTGAAATCTCTCCATTGGCTCCCAGTGGATGCAAGGATTACATTTAAAACCCACTGCATTGTCCACAAGGCTTTCTGGGGCATGGGCCCAAAATACCTTCAGCTATCGCTCCGCAAATACCTTCCCTCTCGAGCCCTTTGCTCCTCTACCTCTGACTGATCCGCTCTCTTGGCACTGTGCACCTGGCCACCCTCTGTTCCCCCCTTCTCTCCTCACATCCCGGACCTTGCAAAGAAGGCCCACTTTCAGCTGGGCCTCCTCGAGGCATTCTCCCTTTCATCACCTTCCCCCCAGAAACTCGATGTCTCCAAAGCTCTGGTCCTCTCCAGGCTGGACTACTGCTACGGGCTCTCCGTCAACCTACCTAACTCCTCCCTTCGCCTCCTTCAGCTAATCCAGAATAGGACTACAAGACTTAACCTTGGCCTCAAGCCCAGGGACTGCATCGTTCCAGCCCTAAAATCTATCCACTGGCACCTGGTTGCTGTGAGGATCAAGTTCAAAACCCTCTGCATTACCACAAGGCTTTCTGGGGCTTGGGATGCAGCTACATTCAACTCTCTTCCTAAATGCATCCCTGCTAGAACCCTTAAGTCTTCTAGCTCCAACTCTCTGCAGATCAGATGTTTCTCCAAGCATTGAGTGGGGGGGTAGATCTCTCTCCTCTGAAGATGCTTCCCTCTGGAATGGCCTACCTGCCCCGCTCAGTCTTTAGCCAGATCTCCTTAAGTTCCGGAAGCTTCTCAAGACCCTAGTTTTCTCTTCCTCCTTCCCTCTCCTGCTAATATTTCCCCTCTGCCTTTTGACTGGTTGCCTGGTTCCTTCAGATTCTTACAGGGCACAATGCCCTCCCTGTCCATTCTACCCCTGCACTTGGTCTCCTCAGATCCACCCCTGGCCCCCCTCCCATATCTGGACAACTGTCTAGTCAGGGCTACAGCTCCAGAGGCAGTCCAACACACAAGGCAGTGTCTCATACAGATGTACGAGCGGAGGGTTTATATCACCAGCTGAAATCACAGCTCTCCTAGTCCCTCGGCTTGGGACGCAGTGCAGCAAAGGATTTTCCCCAGACAGCGTCTGTTCCATGAGTGCGTTGTTGGCACTTTTCTCAGCAGGATAGTGACAACTGCCTGGTGGTTCAACACCTGTTTGGGATTATGGCAGATTATATTTCTATGTTCCTGAGTGTTTCAAACTATTTTCCTTTCTACAATCCTATTGTGAGATAAGCACACCCCACCTTTTGCGGAGTGCTGAGGAGATGCATCGTACCCCCTTTCACATTGTTTCTGTAACTTTTCTGTTAGTTACTTTTTGAGAACAAATGTTCTGAAGGGTAGAGAGCAAGATTGGTATCCTCTCTACATTTTATATTGAGTCCAGCACACCGCACCTTATGTGGAGTACCAGGGGTTACTCTGTATCCCTTTTCTCACTGCTCAAGCATAAAATTATGGCTGATAGCAGTGGACGTGTTCTGACTTCTGCGTGATTCTTTTACTTGCAGGCTGTCAAACCAGCTGTGGTAATGCACAGAAGGGTCACGTTCATCTAGAATGGTGGCTTCTTTCTTTATTTGCCATTTTTAGTGTGCTTGTCCTCTTGGTCCTTCTGCCATCCTGGGAGGGAGAGGTTCTGGTTTGATTTTTGTCTTCGTGGGGCGGGGGAGGGTCCTTTGTGTAGCCCGCTAAGGCTCCGGAGTGTCTGTGAAGACTGTAAACGAGGGAGGAGTCTGACACTCTGCAGCCCTTTGTCTTCTGGCATGCCTACCTTGAACCAGTCCTAACTGGGAGGCTTGCTGTCCTTGGACTGGTGGGACCAATCAGTCGTAAGATGACCTGCATTTAGAGCCATCCCACGACAAGCTGTGACCTTCCCGGGCTGCAAACAGCCTATACACTGGGACCTCGAGGCTGAGTGCTGTGCAACGTCTTCACATGAAAGAATCTCGCTGAAACTTGACTCCTATTGGAGCTCCAGAAGGAAGATTCCACTCCTTGAAGTGCCCTCGCCAGAGGGCTGGACCGAGATAGCGAGGCAAATCGATCAGACGACCGTTCCACAGTGGCATAGCAGAATGAGATGGGTTCCTACTGTCTTTTCCTACTGTCTACTAACCTCATCAATGCAGGGTCAATGTCCAAACATGCCACCGAAATATACGATCTGCTCTGCGACGGAGGGATTGACATCCTGTTTGTAACAAACATGGCTAGATGACAACTACAAGATCGCCCTCAACAACTGCCTGCCTGAATACTTCAAATGCGTCCAAGCAAATAGAAAAACCAAAAGAGGGGGGCTGGAAATCATTCACAAGGAACACCTGGATATCAAATTGGAAGACCCACTAAACATTGATAAATGTGAATCCCTAATCATACGTCTAACAGTAAGCCCCAAAACAAACCTGAAATTCATACTAATATATAGACCACCAACCAACGATGCAACCTTCGTAGACTCCTTCACAGAAGCAATCCCTGTCCTAGCCATCAAACACAATCACCTGATAGTCCTCAGAGATTTCAACATCTGGTTTGAAGAAACCACAACCATACAAAAATCGCTAACCAACCAATTAGCAGCAATGAATCTGCAACAACTAGTCAAAGGAGCAACCCAATCGGCAGGGCACACACTTAACGCAATCTTCCCGAACAAACTACTCCTCACCACGGCACCCCCAATTCAAATACCCTGGAGCGACCATCTCATCATCCCCTTCGTAATCAAAATGAACACCCCAACAGTCAACCGGACAAAACACAGAACACCATGAAAAGAAATTGGAGAACCATCAAAAACTCCAACTTAATTGAACTCCTGGTGCTTAGCAAACCACACCAAACATTCATGGAAGATGACCTGGACAAAAAAGTAACCCTGCTGCATTCCTGAATTATAACTACTAAAGACAACATCGCCAAAGAAAAATCCTTCACTCCTTCTCATAAACTGGCAATGGCAAAATGTTTCACCCCACTACTTAGCACCATGAAAAGGAAAAACCGAAGACTAGAACTTGATTGGAGAAAACAAAACGACGTTGCGAAAAAACAAATTCCTACAACACAACCGAGCATACAAACAAGAAATACAAAAAGCAAAGAGGAAACACTACGACAACGAATCTTCGAAGCACCAAACACCCAAAAAGAACTCTTGAAAATCCTAAACGAAATCAAAAACCCTCCGGGATGTAACACACCAACTCCGTCCACGAAACTATGCAATGACCTTGCTGACCACTTCAAAAACAGAATCACCAGCGTCCAACAAACCATATAAAGCAGACTGCCTGATCTGACCATGATCACCACCTACACGCAGGAGGAACACCCAAACAAACTACATGGCTTTCGAGAAATATCAGTGGAGAAATTCGTCAAACTGGTGAATGAAAACAATAACTCAGGGTCTCTCGAAGACCCCTGCCCACCAGATATATACAAATCGATTCTTAAACCAGGAACGCCACTGGAATATCACAGGAAAGTCCTCAACCATTCCATCGCAACTGGGAAAGTGCCACAAGCCTTCAAAACTGCATACATCAGGCCACTATTCGGATACAGCGGGAAACGTAGAGGCCCTCTCCAACTACAGACCCATCTCCAACACTTCGTACACAGCCAAACTGCTCGAAACCTACATATACAAAACGACCCAAGACTTCATAGAAGAGCATGGCCTACTAGACCAAATACAAGTTAGCTTCAGACCAATGAGAGGAACGGAATCAGCACTACTCTCAAAATGGGACGATCTAAAAATGAACGCAGACTACAGCACTGCCTTGATACTCCTTGACCTATCAGCAGCATTCGACACAGTTAATCACGACACCCTCATAATGAGATTAGAAGGACTGGGAATAACCGACACCGCCTATTATGGATCAAATCTTTCCTAACAAACAGAACGGAAACCGTATGGATGAAACCCTTCAAATCTAGCCCAAGAGATTTGACCTGTGGAGTACCACAAGGATCCTCCTTCTCCCCGCTACTATTCAACATCTACCTGTATCTACTTATCAGAATCATCAAAAGCCACGGCCTCACCTGCTGCAACTACGCGATGAGTTCCTGAGAGACAAACTGCGTCTGCATCAACCAACAAGAACGCTCAGATCAAGCATTGACATCCACCTGGAACCAAAACCCTACAACAAAAGAAAACTTGGAGGATCCTCCTTCTCTCACCAAGCCCCGAAAACCTGGAACAACCTTCCAAAGTACATACGTAACACCTGAAACCACCTACTATTCAGGAAACTACTCAAAACCTGGCTCTTCACGTTGTAACTAGAAAGATCAGCCACAGGGGCGCACACACAACTAAAACTAAAACATCTATGAACGTAGAGAGACCCGGATCCACACCAAGCAATCAATAGGGACAAAACCCTCAGGAAAATATCCCACAACATACTAAACGACTAACCGGGAGACAGCCGCAATAAGACCAAAGACTGTATACATAGCAAGACAAAGACAGAAACACTAGGAATAATCAGCAAGAGAACCTTGACCTTAACCATAGCCATTCCCAACAGACCTTGGGACAATAGACAAAAAGGGAAAGAAAGCACTACACCACGAGCCCCAACCCAGTGGGTGAGAAACAAAATGTTTCATCACTACACACTGTCCACCTACCACACAGCGGGAAGCACAATGCCCCATCACACAAACTACAACAAACATCCCCAAGGACGTACACCCCACAGAAACCTTGGAACCAGCGGAAAGACAGTCATGACAGGAGGAAACGAGCGTCTGATTACACAGGCTGACCAAGACGGAAGCACCAGAACACCACAGCAACACCACCCCGACCCTGAACCTCTCAAAACCTCAACTGACCAGTGTCGCACCAGATAACAAGAGAATAGAGATATTACCAACCCAGTCCCACACCAGAAGGGTTCAGACGCACCTATCAATCCAAACAAACCCACTATGATACAGCTGAGTCAGCGCAGCACCAACAAAGCGAGTCAGCCCTTGAGGGAACCAGCATCAACCCAACCCAAAGGGATACAACTCTTAACGGAAACAGAAATTACCTGACTCAGGACACAAGCCCCACTAACCCAACCCTCAACCTTCTACATACTTAAACCACACAAAGCCACACAACCATCTCTCTCCCAGCAATCCACACGCACTTTACCACACCGCATCAACAACACATAAACATCACCTCCAGCACTCGAGGTCTCGCCCGATACTAGCACCAAAGCCCAGCACTCGGTGTATACCGAGCTGAAGCTGCCAACAGCACATCACTTCTCCCACTCTCCTGCTCCCCTCCTCCAGACTAACCCTACCCGTCCTTCCTGTTTACAGATCCTCCAGAGCACCTGGGGACTAATTCTGTTGGCGACGGTGCACTATATAAATACCTTTAACATAAAGACTGAAAACATTGGCATGGGTGTTAAGACATCAACCCCTCTGCTTAGTGTTCTCCTGTGGTGGGAACACATCTTCCAAAGCAATTTGTCCAATTTCAATAAATCATCACTTTTTTAAGGCAGAATTCCTACTTTGCGGATTTTAGGGCCACTTTGTGGGTCCCCCTGAAAGTTTTGCTTTGCCTCCTTTTTTTGTATTCCTTGATCTTTCGAGTGGCTAGAAGGGACTTCTCCTGAAGTCTTTCTCAGGGCTATTATAAAATAAGAGACATTCAATACATCGTCACACTGAAAACAGATATCTCGGAACTCTCTGAAATATTGACTTTGAATCAGGCTATCCAGTGCATCATTTTACCAACCCCAACACTGGAACTGTAAATTACGTGTACAACTGTATTTAACTACCTAATCCATTGATCAGATTAGGTAGCAGACACTTTACACATCCTGTTTTTATAGCCAATATGAAGACGAACAATCTTAATGCAAGAGACTCAATGATCCTGATCTCTTAGATCTATTGCAAACTATTTTTCAGTACGACAATGTATTGACTGTTATTCTATACCAGCCTTGAGAAATCTAAAGTATAGGCAAAACACAGGGATCTGCACAAGTGTAGGGATCAATCAAGCTCCAGTTATTTGCAACAAATATGTTTTTTCCAACAAAAACTTTTTTTTAATTGTTGACATTTATCAGTTCAAATACTTACACTTTTTCCCAAAAAGTTACTGTCTGCAACTAGATGGCATTGAGGTACTTTTTGCTCTCCTACAATTGACTGAGATATTTACATGCCCTTGGACATTTTTCCTGGATCTTCTAGGGATTCGGTGAGATCTGGACCAGGTTTGGTATTGATACTTGCATATGATTTTTGAATAGATTTTTAAAGTCTTCATATGCATTTCTTTCATGGGACTACAAGTGTAACATTATGACTTTTTCTTGTAACAATTACTATTTTCACCTGAAAAGTATGTATCGGGTAACTGTTACTGAATTGTTTTGCTAATTCTTGGAAGCCTTTGGCTGGGGTTTACAGCTGTTCCATTCTCTCTGCCTATAATCTTATTATATATGTGTGTGTGTATAAATACTTGTATAATGCTATAGGAGCATTATGAATATGGAGTACTGTTTTGTATAGACATTAGTTATTAGATTTTGCTGGTATCTTTTTAATACTGTTAATACCCAAAGTCCTTATTTGAACTGATAAGTTTTATATTTTTACTGTTTTAAAGGGAATATTTTTCAGTGTAGTGTATTCTCTACAGTTGTGGGTAGACTCATTTTACCTCTGTGTCGAACTATTACCCCTACCTGAGAGTTGAGCCTAGTCTCTGCCCACGTTAAATACACTGAGAGGTTTGGCTTCCAAGAGTGTGTAAATACACAAATGACTTGCAAGTACCAAATAAACCAGTGTCTGTGACAAGGTTGCATCTGCTGCTTTCCTTGTCAGTCTCTTTAGTAGATGTTTGTTGCTGTCCTTCACTGAGCTCCTGATGTGTTCTAGAAAGGGAATGTATTTACCAACAGTTGCAAGTTAATTGTCATTGTTTTTTTCCTCAGAATACAAAACATTATGAGCTGCTCAACTATAGTGAACATGGAACAACTGTGGATAATGTTCTGTATTCCTGCGACTTCTCTGAGAAGACCACCCCTACCCCACCCAGCAGTATTGTTGCCAAAGTGCAGAATGTGATAAGTAGGTGATGATTGAACCTGAATGCTGCTACGTCAACATGTACTGTTACTCTTTCTGATCTGTTCTATGCTTGTCCAAGTCCATTGCCACCCCCTCAAGCCCCCTCCTCCCAGGATGTGACCACAAGTCTCCCTGTATGCTGCATTCCTATCGTCTCAGGAATAGGCACCATGTGTTGCTGACTTGCACTGGGTGCAAGTCAAATGCAACATATATTGCCTCTTGACAATGGATGCGAGTCGCAGTTGTGTTTTACCACTCTGTACTGAATGATCATAGTTATATCTTCTGTCATGTGCACAGGATGTGTATGTAAAGTGCCTTGCATTCCTACACAATATATATGCCTTTGATTTCTGTGTTCCTGACAATCTGAACTATGTAGTATCTTCCAGCTCCCTGTGTCCTTTTGTCTTGGCACCCATTTTCCCCAGGCTCGCCCACCCCGTATGTTGACTTTATGCACTGGATGTGAGAGCCAGGCTTTAGTGCACTGTGATGCTGTCTTGCATGTGAGTTTTTCCACTATCATGCCATCCACTAAGAGTTCTATGCTCCATCACTTCTGAATGTGAAACCAAGTTCTGCCATTCAATACTAGATCAGACACTTGTGTACTGGAATGCACCAGTATTCTCTCATGTAGTGCAAGTTAAGTTTGGGTACCATTGAAACTCAAGTTTTTTTCTGGTTAAAATCTGCTTCCATGTCTTAACCTTGTGTTTTTCGTGCCACTTTTAACAGGCTTGGGTCTCTAGCACACTTCGCTTTTACACAAAGTACTTTGTGTATCTCCTGTCCGGCCCCTATTCTTAAAATTGAAAGGGGTACTGCCCACCTTATGCTCACCAAACCTCTCGCTTCCTTTCCATTAAAATGAGGATTCTTCAGCATAGGATCTTTCATAGATTCACATGCTGTGAATATTCCCCAGCGTCAGGCTGGAAATCCTCAGTTACCTTGTGTTTCCCTTGCTGAAAGCGAAGAAAACTTTCAGTTTTATAGACTGTCACCCTCTTTATGGGTGCTTTTGGTCCCCACCAATGGGACCTCCAGTAGATAGCCCAGTAGCCCCTCCTCCTCTTCCTCTCTTGATTCTAACCGTGAGTTAAAGCTGTTGGGAATCCTCACGTTTTCTCATCCGGAAATCTACTATACTCATTAAGAAAATCTACTGACAAAAATCATCTCTTCAAAGGGAGACTTCACACTTCCATCGTGTCGGCAACATCTACAGACAAGTGGGGATGGAAGGGGGAAAAAAAAGTCCTTGTTTAAGGCTTGTGCCACCTGTGGCCTTAAGAATGTATTCGATGGTGACTAGCAGACAGATTGTAGCTGTCTTTATCCCCACCATACAGTAGATCATTGTGAAATCCGAAAAGGGGGTTCAGCTCTAAAATCCTTAAACACAGGAATCGTCGCTTAGTTTGCTTGTTGAATGAAGACAACTACCTGGAGTATCCCCCAGGCGTCCAAGCCTACTAGGAGCTTGGCCATCCCCAAGGAAAAAAGACCACGCTCTAAGGAGAGAGCTAGGTCTGAGGAACGGCCTTCCAATAGGCGACACAAGACCCACGGCTACGACCCGGCGACAGGGAAAGACAGGACTGACAAACACCATAAATCTATGGGCAAGTCATCTGCCAAGACGACTGACCCAGGGGCTTCTTCCCTGCCTGTGGGGAAGATACTTTTGTCGTCGACAACACAGTCTGGGGCACCTAAAACCACAGGGGATACCAATGCTCCGGCCACGCCTTTAACAACAGTGTTTTACCAGCGGTGCAGAAGTCCTCTAAACATGTAGGACATGCCCAATCGCCCCAGACCTACCAAATCCTTGTTGACCGGCTCACTGCACCCCTCTATGGTGCCCGGGCACTCTTCTACAGAAAATAAACACTTGTCAGGTGGTACAAAGACTATGGCTGGGCAAAACCCCCACACCGTCCACAGAGAGCGACTACTACACAGTCTTTGGAGAAAATCTCCCCAAGATGTCAGATATAAGGGCTCCAGAAAAAGGTGGATCGTCATTGACACACAAAAAAGCCTCCGGAAACTGGGGATACTGCCCAGCCACCTGCATGTCTCAGGGCAGCCTATGCCTAAGACCCTCATGGAAAAGTAGGCTACTCCACTCCTAGAAGGGGGCACATGGGCAAGTTGGGCCTTCACCAATTTCTCCTATTACCTACTCTGTCATTCCGGAGGACATACTACAACATGATATAGATACTTACTTTGAGATGCAACACAAGCAGCACATGTAATTCTCAGACTCTGAGGATTCTGTAATAATGCAGGAACAGTGGTAGCCTCTGGCATCGCTTAAGAGGCCTGCCACTCCAGAGAGGCACATCCCCCTCGGGAGACCTGGCACTCCAGGGAGGCACGTCCCATTAGGTGTCCAGTCAGATCACGTACAGCAGCCAGAGCTGGAGATGGTGCTCCATCCCACACCAGGACCAAGTCACTTGGGCATTCACCACACAGATATGCAAGCCCTGCTAACCAATCCACAGGTCCTGTTGTCTTTGCAGGTGCCGTCTTCTCTGCAAAGTGTTGTTACACAGCTGGACTCTGCTTTGTCAAAGCCAGTGCTCCCCACACTGCAGCCACCAATCCCAGCATCGGTGCAACCGCCAATCTGGGTGCCACCAGCACAGCGATCGCTTTCCCCATCCAAGTCTAGGTCAAGGTCTGTGACCCAGTCTACAACACGGTCTTTGCAGAACCAGTCACGGTCCAGGTCCAGATAACATTCGGCATCAAGACCTCCCCTGGGTACCAGTGGTAGGAGCAAGTCACCCAGCCCATGGCAATAAAGGCTCTCATCGCCTCTACAATGCACACGAGAAGAGGGCGTACTGACGGGGGCAGCCCCCAGGACATAGTCAGCCTCCACGCTGATGCCCCAAAGGGATGACTGGAATACCAACTTTCCTCTGGATAAGGCGGCTCCAAAGCCTTCCACTTAAAATTACATCTCTGCATTCCACACCATGGTCACAAGATCCTGCCAGGAATTTGGCCTCATTGCTTTCGAGGACAAAGTAGTGTTTCCTATACACTAATTTGTGGAACAGAAGGAAGGCGGTAGTCTCTATACCGATCCTCATCATGTATGGCAGGAAGGCCTAAAGGTCATGAAACATCCATTTACAGACCCGACAGTGAAGGAAAGGTTGGATAAAAAGTATAACCTTCCAGACTCCACGCCAAAGTGTCTTACCTCACGACCAGCTCCCGAGTCGGTGGCGGCAGCAGGCCGATAGGCCAGGTGAAACGAGCAAAAATGTTCTGTGCCCCCTGACAACGAGGGCCGCAAACAGAAATGTTCTTGCAATTGGAGCGACCACCATAATGGTTGCCAATTCCCATTCTAAAATCACCCGCTGCGACCGCGAGATGTGGCATAAGCTAGCGCCATACTCTAACATCTACCGGAGGACAAGAGGAAGACAGCCAAGCAATCCTGAAGGAATAAGAGGCTTCCAACCCCAGCATATGATATGGCATTTATAACACGCCTATACACAAGTGTTTCGAGGCGCGACAAGGCGAGAGGGGAACAAAGGGAGGACGGACAACGATCCTACTAGGCAAGGTGACATTCAGATCGCGCAAGTGCTTGGGAAGGGGGGGAAGGGACAGTGCTGTACATGGGAAGATAACATTAAGTAAACGGCCAGCGTGTGGCAAGTGCATGGTTAAGTGTGGGCATCAGGTATCAAGGGCTGGTAGGGGGACTGTAGGGATACAGAAACAGTCCCCAAGTGTGGGGGTTGCCAGGTGAACTGTGCAGGTGTGTGACGCTGGCGGGGGAAGGACCTGGGCCCGAGATCAGAGGGTGTCCAGGTAGCCAGTGCAGTTCAGGTTACAGCCAGGAGATCAGCAGAGGAGAGGAGGAGAAAAAGCAGAAGGAAAGAAAGGTTTTGAGGTGCCATGCTCCTTAATCTTTATTCGGAAGTAACAATTTAAACTGTTTTTTCCAATAACAACTATTGTTGTTGAACACTAGGAGTGAAAACTCTTACCTCATCACTAATCTGGTCTACATCCGTCCCCTTGGGACGCTGCTGGCAGTGTTTGCGTCTACTACTGTGGTGGGAGGAAATCACAGAAATAGGACCATGGTTTGTGCATAGTTTGTCTTTCGGATTTCTACAGCATAGGATCCCACAATTAGTCATGAAATGCCTTAAAGGCGTGCTTGGAGTATTTTCTCTAGGTCTTCTGGAGATGGATTAGGAAGAAAACCCAACGGTGTTGTGGAGTGTTTCTATCAACTTATTCTCATTTCTCATAGCATTTTAAAAGTGCAGTTATCACAAAGGTAGTTTTTGTAGTTTTTAGGGGTTCCTGCCCCACCCTCCAATTCCCCTTGCCCAACACACATTTTTTTTTTCCTTAAACGACCATAGTGAAAATGTTTAAAATGCAAACGTGTAAAGTAGCCGCAGTGAAAGCATGGCATTATTATAAGGGGATCTAGATGGAAGTTAAGTACAGCTCATTAACAGAGCCGCACAATGAAGGAATGTAGACGCATATCTTAACAATTGCATAGGGAGATAAGAAAACAGTACATTTCTTCTAAAAAGCAGTCACAATTGAAATCTTCAGCATATGGTTCTACAGGTAATTCTCAAGCCATTTTTGGGGACTTAAGAAGTGCTGTAGCGTTTGTTTAAAGCAAACAAGACCTTTTTAAAAATACAAAATGGAAGGTGTGTAGTGCAAATCAGATCAATGTCCCTAAAGATCACAAATGTATATTTAAACAAGTGTAAATTACCTATTTAATAGAAAGTAAATGTATGCAGTGCTAGTGAGTTTGAGTATTTAAATGTTTGTTCATTGGATTTAAGGGGAAACATTTAGTAGGCAGCTTTTGGTTATAATGAGAACTCTGGTACATTTTTTTCTGCGTTTTGATAGAACTGCAGAGAAGACAGTCTTCAGACTGCCGAGCTAGAGTACCCCCATCACATGAGTTCCATATCCAGTTTTGACAACCAAAGTCTCAGAGGAGATGGTTTGCAAAGTTGGAGCCTTGCCGTGTTGTGAATTTCCCTGTTGGGGGCTTTGAATTGTACACTAAGCACCAGCCCCTGGCGAAGAAGACAGCATTGGATTGGATTGGAGGTGAAAACCCCCACTGAAGGTGACCTCGGCCAAGGGATGCTGCCAAGCAAACCTGTGAATTCCGGGTGCAGAGATCAGATCTAGTCAGGGTGTAGGTTTGGTTGTGGTGGCAAAGCCTCTGGAGATGGCTGAGAGAGGAAGACTGACAGATTACCCGCTCCCTGCCCTCACCCCCCTCTTTCAAGCAATCCGCAAAGCTGAAAGCTGAGGAAAAGGAAGCAGCTGTGAGATGACACATCTAAAAGTTACAGGGTGATCCATGGAAGAATAAGGGGCTCCAGAACAGGAGCAAGGGCATTTCCACCAAGAGGAGCTGCTGCCTAGGTCCAGGCCTGAGTGTGCAAAAGCTAATCAAGTACTTTAAGTTGAAGCAAATATGCCACTCTGGTTCGAGCAGACAAAAGGCACTCCTGGTGGAAGTAGTCTTCCTTTTTGTCCCTGAAGAAGCTGGGGACTGATGTCAAGCTTTAATGGCGATCAATGCCTTGCCTTCAACTTTTTCCACGTTTAATATCCCCTCAACTGCAAATATGTCATGCATGGTTTTTAATGTTTAAGATTTAATGTTCAACAGTGATGACATTGATAATCTTGATGCTGTCGGTCCTTGGCATGAAGCCTTGCTGCTTACTTTATGTGGCTCGTTAAGTAATGGGAGAAACGCTGGATGACTTGGAGCAAGTAGTAATGCCAGCAGCCTAGGGATTAAAGGCAAAATACTTCATCAAATCCTTCATCAAAGACTCTGAGGTCTGAAGGCCTTAGCGATCTGCATCGCTGGGCGGATGTCTGCACCACCTGGCTACTGGACCTTCTTCATTGGCTACCAGAGAGCTGCAGAATAAGAGGATGTTTTGTCTCTGGCCCAGCAACCACTCTGGCAGCTTAGACTACCTTCTTGCTGAGGAACCTTACTTTTTTCAACAGTGTTTGTGTTGCTCAACAATTATTTCCAAATGTTTTGACGGCGGTCGGTTGCGTTCCTAAAACTCCAAGCTTGCCTCTTGTCTTTACACCACTGTATTAACTTCACTGGACTTTAGGAACTAACCTAACTATATAATCTGGTCAATCTTGAGCTCTGTAGGCTCCAGGTGCTCCTGCATTCGCCTGTTGACCCTTAATTGGCAGTATGTAGTTCTGCATTCCACTTTTTCCTGCTCAACAAAGATGGATATATTCTTTATATTTTGCTGACATTCCATTATTAAGTCTTACGGTTTCATTTCCTTTTTACCACCCCACTACCCTTCTGAGGGTTTTGTCTCGACTACTCTGCCATGTTTACAACTTGGCGAGTCAGGTGGACTTGATGGAAACCATGTTGCCTGGTTGTGTGTTGGGGTTATTGCACACCCTGAACACAGTGGCACAAATAAAAACCCCACCAGACCAATCTTCAATGCCTGCATGAAAATTGGTGAAATAAGAAATAATGTTTTTTTGAAAAAAAGTATTTCTAAAGCGCTCAAGGCGTCCCTTGGGTATCGTGGCACTGTTAGATATGCATTGCTTAGTTACATGAGAACAAAAGTAGACGGATATCAAAGATTACAGAATTTAGGTGATATTTACAGGAAGAAAAACGAGGAAAAAAACTGCTTCAATCTTGGTGGTTACAGTGGAACAAGTTGAAGCTTGTGGTGGATGGATACGGCAGGGGTTTTTAGTTGAAAAGCTTAGTTTTCAGAGCCTTGCGGAAGGCTGCATGGGAGGTTTGATTTCTTTTTCTTTTTTTTTTCTCCAATATTTATTTTAATTTCAAATATCTCAACAATACATTACCAAAAGTTCAACAGAGTACGTTTCTCCCAACTCTATTACATAGGCAAATTAAAATCAATTAAATGTATGAAGAATCACTATAATATTGCAGATAACTTAAATTACTCCTATGCATAAATACATAATCATAATCCCCTTGCACATAAAACCCCACCTCTGAACAAAGACACTAAGACACTCCACAGACTGAACAAAACAAAAACGGGGGTGGGGGTTCCCAGATCAACACTTATGCTCATTACCAACTCATTAAAACCTATAGTTAATCAATCCTCAGATACTCATCCACCATGAAATTCATTAAATGGTGACCAAAGAGTCAGATACTTATCTTCCTTGCCCTGTCTTTGAAACATCACCCTCTCAATGTCCGACAATATCAATACATCATTAATCCAATTCATCACTCTAGGCTTTTTCCTTGTCTTCCATACCATCAACACCTGTTTCACTGCAATTATAAGCACCTTATCAATCCACTGCTCATATCTTCGAGCAACCGCGCATCGTCACTTTCCTGACAAAAGCAACACCTGCAAAGGCATCCTAGGAATACTTATGGACAAAATCGCATCTAGTCTATCCAATAGTCCCACCCAGAAATCCAACACACGAGAACAATACCACAACATATGAATTAGTTTCCCTTTCTCCTTCCCACATCCCCAACACAAATCATTGTCAGCTAGTCCCAATTTACACATACGTAACGGTGTCCAATACAAACGCCCGAATATTTTCAGGTGAATTAGTCGCAATTTGAGATCCAACTTCTACATCCCACACCCCCACCTAATTTCCCATTCCTTCTCCGTAATCTCGCATCTCAATTCCTCTTTCCACTTCTCCAATACTTCCTTCCCAGAATCAGCAACCGCATAACTCACTGGCATCAAGTTAATATGTGCTTACCATCTGCGGTGACGACATGAGAATCTTACTACCCGATGACACCTCCTCTAAAGGCCTCATCAGCATTGCCAACCTCTCACCCAATAGTGCTTTCAACGTCACAAATCTATTCATTTCCCTCCTGGCTAAATGAAACGTCCTGCAACTCCTCAAATGTAATCATACGACCATCTCGTACCACATCCCTTTCGAGACCCAACTCCTTCAATATATAAGCTTATTGGCAATATATAAGCTTGAATTAAACCAAATTAGAGGCTCCGTAATTGAGATGCATATTCCCCTGAAGAATACTCAACCACCAAATCAAAACATCCCTAGTTACAGCAATAGTCGGTAGCTTACTATCCCTCCCAGGTAGTCTCCCCATCAAAGCAACAGTACTCAACTTAAACCCATACATTTTACATCTTTCAATCAACACCCAAAAGGGTTCCGACCCATTCCCCATTGACAAATAGTGCACTGCTTTCTTCAGAAGAAACCCTTTATAGTAATGTTCCAAATCTGGGTACCCAAATCTGCCACATTTAGTACTACGCATCAAAATAAACGTCGGAATCTTCGGCCTCTTCTGCCCTCCTCTTCCCCCCTCCCCCTCCTCCCCCCCGAACGATCATCTCCCCCGACAAACTTTTTTTTAAAAAACTCAGTCAATAGTAGCTATCATTTTTTTCGAAAACTTCAAAGGCAAAGATTTTAGCCCAGATCCCCATCGGTAAGCGCTACCATTTCCTAATATCTTGGTAGCTACTACTTTCTCCACATTCAATTCCACCATTTTTTTAAATATCCCTAGTCAGGTAAATACCCAAATACTTCACATGAGACTCAGTCCATCTACAATTCCAATCCAAAAACGAATCCCGTACACAAGTCCTAGTAATCGGAAACCCCTCGGTTTTATCCCAATTAATCTTATGCCCCGATAAATTACTCACCTTATCGAAGATACTCTTCAAAACTAAACTACACCGTTCAGGATTCGCGAGAATCAACACCATATCATCTGCATATGAAAGAACTTTAATTTCCTTATGACCAAACTTCAGACTCCTAATGCTCCATTCCCCACGAATGTAGGCCAACAATGGCTCCAAAGGGAGATTGAATAAGTAAGGCGATAAGGGGCCGCCCTGTCTTGTCCCCCGAGTCAGTTCAAAGGCCTGAGATGACACATCATTCACCCAGATCCTTGCTTTAGCACCACCCTGAAGACAACTGATTATCCCCAGAAACCTATTCCCAAATCCAATACTTCCCATCGCAAACTTAAAATACCTCAAACTTACCCTATCAAACACCTTCTCTGCATCCACAAAAACCAATGCCATATCCGATAACTCCTTCTGCTGCAAACTCATTATGTCAACTAAAGTTCTTATATTATCATACCCAAACATGTTTTTCATAAACTCCACCTGTGACTCATGAACCAATTTCCCTATACATGTTTCCAACCTATTCGCCATAACCTTCACAAATATCTTCACATCCACATTCAGCAATGAAATGGGCCTATAATTACAATTTTTACGATCCCTTTCCTCTTTTGGTATCAAAGTAATCATCGCCTCGCACATTGACTGACATCCAGAGCCAGCTTTGGCTCTTTTGAAGGTGGGGACAGTGAGCTTGTTGGAGTGGTGGGGAGATACGGAGGGGCCGTGAGGGCAAAGCACTTGTTTGTGATTGCTAGCATTTTGAACAAGATGCGCTCTTTAACTGGGAGCCAGTGGGCATCTCTTCTTGTCTAGGAGATGTGATCCCTTTTTGGAATGCTTTGCGCTGCTCTGAGAGCATTGTTTTGTGTGATTTGTAGCCTGTTGAGGTTTTTGGCTGACGTGCCAACAAACAGTATGTTACAATAATCCAGTTTAACCCCAATAGTGGCTGTGGCTATAGTGAGGCAGTTTTTGGATGATAGGAAGGGTTTGACAGCATTCATGATTTTGGTGGTGAGTGCTGCTGAGGAGGCAATGGCACTGACTTGGCGGGTCAAGGAGAGAGAGGAGTCGATGTAAACTCCTAGGGTTTTAACTGCTGGTGAGACAGCGATAAGGGTATTCTCAATGTTGAAGGAGCTGTATTTAGTGTCCAACTTGTTGAGAATTTCCTTGGGCCCACCAGGAGGATTTTTGTTTTGTCCCCTTTGAGACAGTCCATTAGCCGCCATCCAGGCCTGGATGGAGACATACATTTGACAAAGTGTGGCGGCGTCCTGTTCGTAGGAGCCAGTAAGTGGGAGGAGGACTTGAGTGTCATCGGCAAGTCATTGAAGAGAGGTAGGGTGAAAATATTGTACGAAGTGGGTGATGTGCAGGAGCCCAGTGGTACCCCGCAGTGAATGGTGGTTGGTGGTGGGGCACAGGCTTCGTCCAAGAACACTTTCATGAGTCTTTCTTCAAAGGAGGAGTTGACCCAGGTTGTGGCTTCCGGGGAAAAGTGCGCTGCCTTGCCTTCATCCATCATTTCTCCTTATTGGTTCTTGAGATCCAATAGTGCCGACTCTGTACTGTGGACTAGACGGAATCCGGATTGCCTTTTTCCAGGGATATTGTTCACTTCGAGGAAGTGTTGGATTTGTACATACGCAACTTTGTCCAAAATTTTTAACAGATCAGGAACAGTGGTGATGGGTCTATAGTTAGTGGGTGAATCTGGGTCTAGGTTGAGCTTTTTCAGAAGGGGGTGGGCTCATGCCTCTTTAAGGGAAGAGGGGACGATGCCGGAGGCAAATGAATCATTAATAAAGGCTGTCATAAATGGGGCTAGTGTGTCTGCGTAGTCTTTAATGCGATTGGCTGGGAAAATATCACCTTTGCAGTTGGAGGGTTTGATTTGCTTAATGATGACTAGTACTTCAGTCTCTGTTACTACCCTAAAGGAGAAGGGCGTTGTGTCTTCGGTGTCATAGTTGGTCATGGGTGAGGTGGGCATGTTGTCACTAGGCAGTGCATTATTACGGGTTTTAATTTTTTCCTGCAGTAGATCTAGTTTTCCGAGCATGGCATATTGCACTCTGGTGCACCAGCCCTCGTCTTTTAACTCCGATTTGGCATTGGAGATTCTAGAATTAAGGGCCGTTTCCTTAGCTAAGATGATGGCTTTTTTGTATTGGGCAGAGATTCTTTTGTAAGCCTCTAGCGTGGAGTTTTGTGGGTCGGCTTGCCATTTGGAGAGCGCCTTGTGCTTGTGGGAGCGTAGTTCTTGGAGATCCTTAGTGAACCAGGAGTTTGTGTTTTTTCCTTTTATCGCTGTTTTGATTGTGGTGTTTGAGTTCTACCAGCTCCAGGGGGTCGTTGGAGAACGGAGGCTTGAGGGACTGAACATCAAGAAATTGGAGGATCCTGTCCGTGGTGAGGTTACGTGAGCATCTAGCTAATGCTGGTGGGGTGGGCGATTTAAGTTTGGGGATAGTAGTAGTGGTCTGGATGGAGAAGTGGATATGGTGGTGGTCTGTCCAGGGGCAAGGAGTGTTTGATCTGATGTCTGCTGCACAGTTATGGCCCGCTACCCAGTCCAGGATACATCCTTTGGTGTTGGTATGGTCTGTGATTCTTTGAAGGAAGCCCATGTCCCGGAGTGCTCTGGCCAGGGGCTTGACTTGTTTATCTTTTGGGTCATTGAAGCCCAGGTAGGATGGATTTAGACAGATTGTTCATGTTTTCGCCTAGCATGTGGAGTAGATTTCCAGTGAAGTCAAGTAGTGGGCCTGGAGGGCGGTATATGACATGGATGGCCATGGTACAGTTTGTTGAGAGGGAGAGTTTGACACATGGAGCGTTAGCGTTACCACCTAGTGGTGAATTAGTTTGTTTAACCAATAGGGATTCCTTGACAATGAGGGCCACTCCCCCACCTTTGGCTGTAGGTCTGTCTTGTCGGAAGATGGTGTAGCCTGGTGGTAAGGCTAATGAAATGGCTGGACCTGCCGCTTCATGGAGCCATGATTCCGTAACGGCGAGAGCATCCAGATCTTGGTTGGTGAGCAGGTCATGTATCTCTGTGGAATGGGCTGGGAGAGCACGTGAATTTATAAAGGCACATTGAAGGGGAGGACAGGGATTTGGTTTTGCTTACTGTTGGCTTAGGGGTCCTTGAATCCGTTTTGGAGATTGCTAACTCAATGGGACTATGGATGGAGGGGTGCTGGGGTTGTTCTGTCCGCTTATGTTTGGTGTTAGCTGGAGCCTGATAGGAGTGCGTGCCTAAAGGTTGGTTCCTAATGGAAGTAGGTCTGGGGCATTTGGCATGGTGATGGGGCTCTGTGCGACACCTTATCCTTGCTAGTCTATTAGCTAGGAGGTTAATGGAGTAATTGGTAGTGAGCTGCTGTTCTGTAGGGCGGGCATGCTGAATGATGGGAGGAATAGGGTGGGGGGAATGTCCGATGAATTAGGTGGCTCATTCTCCATGCTGGTGGAGGTGTGTGCTAGGTTGGCAGATGTTGTTAGTGTCTGCTATGGGTCGTGCCTTACTAGGAGAGCACATCGACAGCGCCACTGAGTGAGTGCTGGTGCCGAGAAGGGCACAGTTCTAATGAGTCATATGTGCTTACAAATATGCACAGTGCCTATGGGGGTACAGAGAAGTAAGCTAAGTTTGCATTCGGGAGAAGCAGTTAATAACAGTTTAAACGATGCATTTGGCAGAAGTTGTCGCCTAACCCTTTGTCCTTAGCCCCCTAATTTGATGAAAGGCTGGCTTAGGCCTGCCCTGTGTGTGGTGGCCTGTACCTATGCTGAGATTTCAACTGATATATCCAGAAGAAACTGGCTTACCTTATCTGCTTGAGCATTTGCTGCTGTAGGTTCATTTTAAGGACCAGATCCAGCCATTCTTGCTGGATGCTGTGTCCTAGGCTGATCTCCAGTTAGGGGTTTTAGCTGCTAATCATCCTTCTTGGGGCCCCCTCGTTTGTCCTGCTGGCTACAATGTGCTGGGTCAGGCCTCTCATGCTGGGACCATTTCCAGGATTTTTTACAATCCGCTTAGCACCGTACCACTGTGGCTGTCCTGCCTTGGTGCGGGTCCCTGCCATCGCCTGCAAGGGTGTTGACACGGATAATACCCCACCTCTACTCTTCAGGGCTTTCCTGCATCGCCCCTACGTAGTCCTGACTGTGGGACAGTTTTCTCTGGTTGGGTTGCCCTTGTTTTTTCAAGCAGCGGGAACCTACTTTGGCAGGTTCTCCTGCCTTCCATTTCTCGATGTTGCTTTTGCTTCTGATTTGCAGTGATCTCTTCAATTAAGGCAATTTATTTTCCGTGGTTGGTAGTCATTCTCTTAGAAAGTTGCCCCTAGAAAAGAAGTTCATACCAGGATGTTTAGTTTCCTTGAAACAGATTTTCAAAGAATCAATGGCATGAGTGCCTACCTCTGTAGCCTGTTATCGTGGCTTATTCACTATCTTTGCCCTCAGGGGGTCCCCGTAGTTCCTGGTTGAGAATATTCACATGTGCATCTCCACTGAATTTTCTGTTTATATTCCATTGGTGCTTTTCCTGCTGTGCTGCATATTCAGGGGCTCCTGGTTCTCAAACTAAGGAAATCGCCCTGCAGGTCTAGTGGGGTTTTTAAGAATATGCAAGGCCTTATATGTGCTCCTACTTCCCGTATCCTCCATGCTCTTGGGGATGTCTCCTCTGAGGGGATAGGACAAGAGCACTCTGCACAAAAGATGCACAGAGCACATGTGCGGGAGAACGCCTGCATCAGCCCTTCCCTTGCTCACTCTTCAGCTGCCAATTGACAGTCCCTTTTTCTGGGCTGTCGGGTGAAGAGCATTCGCTATAGCTCCCGACCAGATGCATCACAGCATCGCTTTTCTTGGCAGGGACCCGGTTGTCAGTGGTTTCTTTTCTGCTGCGCCCATTCCTCTGGCCACACTCGCTACCACTGTTGTGGCAAGGATTTTCCAGCAGCCGACCCTCACTGCTTGTGCTTGGCATGCTTAGACCTGAGTGGCAGCTTTGTGCTCAATGCAACGCACTTTTCGTTTGGACACTTGTATTTAGACCATCTCTTTGCTTCCAAGTCTTCGTCAAAGGTAATGCCCAGCGTATCTTTAATTGTCCTGCAAGGGTGACTGATTTCTTGCGGCCCTGCCTGTCTGACAGGTTCTTCATGCAATCCTACCAGGACTTGTCCCAAGATGCTGTGTGTAAGTGGTCTACTTCCTGCTCTGCAGAGGGATCGTCTCAGGCTATGCTGGCTAGGTTGGAGACTTGACACAGAGCATCACAGAGCATAGGTGGGACTGCCTACCCTGTAAATCCAGAACCGGGGCAACGCCCTAACCCAGCCCCTTGGAGCACTGTCGATCCATTGTCTGCCTCTGCCGGGCCCCCAAGTTTGGAGTTGCAGCTCCCTCATCAGGAGCTGCCTCACACAGTGCACAGTACATGCATGTCAGGGTCCCCAAGATGGCACACCGGTCATCAAGGAAGGAGACCCCGGTGAGGCCTAAACCTTCAGGAGCCCTGCAGCGATGACCAAGAACCCTAAACGTGGGCACTGAGATATTGTCAGCAGGCAGCCGTCACTTTGGCGGCTGCCACATCACCCAGAGCAACTGGTGACTGGGAGATGCCTGACATGGGTTCATGTCCCAGACATGTTGCCCCATGTCCGGTGGTCACGCAAGCTATCCCTCAAATGGGGTTCTGTGTAACAGTCTTGACACACGTTCTACATGTTTTCCCCAGCCAGTCCGGATGTATTGGCAACCACAGTAAGTGTGGTACCTACTCAGTGACGTTATTGTTCCCACATGCCCCTTGGGTTACTTGGGCCTTGTTGATGAGTCCTCCCGCTCCACCTGTGGCTCAGTAGCTTCCACGGGTTCTGCAGACCCTCAGCCAATGGCCCCTACTCCACAAACAGGGAATGTGCTAGTCTTCCCTGGAGAATTCAAACCTCCCCTGAAGGTTGAAGAATAAACTGTCATCCATCAGGGGCTTACATGAGAGGGCCATGGGGTTAAGGTTTCTTGGCCTACATATACCATTTCCGCTTGAGATAGGGAGTGTTGGCTTCATTACGCCCAAGCAAGCTTCCGATGAGGAGTGGTGCCCATGCAACCTCATGTAATCCAGAAGGCCAGTCAGGCATGGCACAAGCATCTGGAGGCCAAATATAGACTCTTGAAAGAGGAAAGTTGTGCATAGCTCGTGAACAGTTGGCCGAGTATGCAGTGGTGATGGCCGCTATGGCCCAAACATAAACATTCCTCATCAGCATCGTCCTCTATCCCTCCAGGACAGGAAGAGTAGCTCTTTGGTAATATCGGCAAAAAAATCTATGCCAATTACGTTTAACATTTTTCCCAGGACAACATAGGCCACCCATCTGTATTGCCATGTTATGGCGCAATGCATCTAATTTTGTGGAATGGCTCCGCAGAATAAGCGGGATCTATTTGTGACTGATGCGAAGTCCGTGGCAAGCAACATGCTGGAACCAGCAGCTTAACACATTGGCACGGTCCTCCATGGGCCTGTGCTTCAGCGCTGATGTCGGGCGTCCAGCTTGGCTGAGAAGCACAAATCTGTTTCAATATGCTTTGGGTAAGGTACTAAGCCTTCACTTTGACACCATCCAGCTTTTCCACACCACAACAGACAAGGTCCTCACTAAGGAATATGCTGACATACTAACAGCCAAAACATGACTGCAATCTCGAAGCCCATGTCAGTGAGATCGTCCACTACCACTCCAGTCCTAACGGAAGCAGGGGCTTTCAGCAACTTTCCCAGGAAAGGAGAGAGCAGCTGACCCATTCTTCTGGAGGCCTGGCACTTAAGAGGCCCAGGACCAAGGTGTTCTTCCTCCTTCGGCTCCCAGGCCAAACAATGAAGCTCAGTTGCATATGAACCACCTGACTCCGATGAGAGGTCGGGTGACTGCACCAGACCCACTTTTGTGTCTTTTACATGCATTGCATTTTAGCTCTCTGCATCCCAATCTAGTTTAATCTGTTATAACTCGTGTTGATCGATTTTATTAGTGGTTATATTTCATTTGCTATACTGTTTCTTAGCATGCCTTGCTCACTAATTATTTTAAGTGTTTTTCTTTCCAACCTGTGTGCTTTTACATTTTATAATGCTGTGCTGCCATTTGAACTAAAAGTTCCCTTAGTTTTTGTAGTTCTTAGTCCTCATTTTGATAGTCCCCGGGCGCGTTCCCGCCGGCACGTTAGGAACAAGCCGGTTAGTGGCGGTTTGTGTCCTGAGTGTCTACAGCCGTACGCTCGTACTGGGGGTCTGCAAAACTTTCAAGTGCTAATCTCTTTTGTAATATTTACATCTTTATGCAGTCTATTCTTAATACCAGAGATAATTTTCAGAATACCTCGATGCCTGCCTTTTTTCTAAATACTTCTTCCTGTATGAGTAATCGTGAAGATATTTTTGCTAAATATTGCACGCTGCCTGTTGCAATGCAGACCCTCCTGTGCCCCAGTACGTAGCATCTCCTGATGCTCTCACTCCGATATTGTGTGAAGCAGAACCCTCGCTCCGCTACACTGCCCAGGAAAACTCCCTCAATGCAGTTCCTATGACCTCTAAGCCCCCTACAAGAGCGATTGAGCACCTTATCGCTCCTTGTTTAAACGGTGATGTGTCAAGGCCGGAGCCTGTCTTTTGTCATCCCGTAAGTTCTGACATATCTTCCCAATCTATGCAAATTGAGTCCAGAATCCTCCAAAACCATCCATCCATTATCATCCCGAGACGACATAAATCTAAACATAGATTTAATCTCCATGACACTGCCATGAGTTTTTCTCTGTGGAATACTCGCTCACTTATGAGGCACATGATTTCCTCAACAAGTCTTCTTGTGATTTTATTGCAATAGCAGTGTCTTGGCTTACTGACTCCGCGCTCACTTCTGCCACACTGGCTGTTCCTCCTGAGTTCTCCATTTCTAGAGCCGATAGACCTGAACGGTGAAGTGGAGGGGTACCCATTATTATCAAAAAACGCTTTAATTTTCGTATTAATCCTCATCTGTCTCCCGTTGGTTGCAAAAGCATGGTAGCCAAAATTAAGCTAAATGCAAATGGCTCTTACCTTCCTGGTATTTTATCGCTGCCATCAGACACTCCTCTCTTTGAGGAACAACTTGTTAACCTACTCAAGAGCATTAACAAAGCAAACACCCCTGTGATTTATTCTTGAAGTTTTCAATTATTGGTCTAACGATCCCCAAGACAAACAAGCAATCCCTCTTCTGACGTTGAATGCCATTGTTTTCACCCAGAAAGTACTGGCCCCTACTTGCAGAGATGGACACACTCTTGACTGGATCCTGACACATCACATATCTGCAATTGATATTAGTATAAGCCAGTGTCCCTGGTCTGACCATTTTTTAGTGACTTAGACCCTTCCACAGTTAGGTACAAAATCTGTCAGCTGAACATTTAGTCAGGCTCACTCCTGTGGATTCCTTCAATAATCTTGCTTTACATCTTACCTCAGTTATTAATTACATTGCTGAAGATCTTGCACCTAAAAAATGCATATTAGTAAAAGCTTCATCTTATAAGAACTTGAAGATACGATTTTCACCCTTCGGTGCACAAAACGGAAAGCAGAGAGGGATTGGTGGAGGCACCCCTCTCACTTTCCGTCTATAAGCAAACTGTAAAAGATTTAAAACAGGCCATTATTGATGCAAAATGTCATAGCTTTAATAATAAGATCTCCACTGCTAAATCCAATGCACGTGAGCTATTTTCCATTGTTAGGAGTTAAAGGGTAAATCTCCCCCAGAAACCCCTCAAAGTTTCTGCCTGGTGTCAGGCAATCCATGATGTGTTTATTCATAAAAGTTACGGCCATCAACAATCCATAACAGTTCAGCAAAACCAATACCCCAAGGGCATGTAAGGTCTGTCGAGTTCCATGAACCCTCTAGTATCTTCCTTTAACAAGGAACATGTACAGTCTTTATTTGAGTTTAACCCCTGCTCAGAGGCCCAGATCTGCAAAACTGTTGCAGGAATTAAACCTACCTCATGCCATGGGGACAGCTGTCCCTCTATAGTTTTTAAGGCTTGTATGGACACTCTTGCCCCTGCGTGACCAAACTTGTCAAGCTTTCTTTTACTGAAGCAGACGGAACTTTGGTTCTCAAGGAGGCTTGGATCACTCCACGTTTGTAAAAGAGTAACCCGGACCCTACCATAGCGAAACACTATCATCCCATAATGAACGTCCCATTTTTACTTAAGCAACGCGATCCAAGATCTTATGTGCAGCTTCAGGAATTTATAGGGAGCAATAACATACTCGACTCTCGACAGCCAGGTTTTAGATCTAGGCACAGTATGAAGAATGCGTTGCTGGATTTGGAATCCAATCTTGCCAGCATCCTAGATAAAGGACAGCCAGCCCTCCTTATGCTGCTCAACCTGTCCACCGCTTTTGATTTAGTTCACCATTCTTTGTTAGTGGCTAGGTTATGTGAGCAGGCGTATTGCTCTACTTCGGCTTCCCAGTGGATTTTGTCTTTCCTCAGATTCAGGTATGCCAGGGTGCCTTTGGACAATGTCAGTTCTGCTCCAACATCGGTTACCTGTGGTGTTCCTCAGGGATCGTGTATAATCCCCTACATTGTTCGATATCTATATTATGCCCCTCCGGGCCCTCCTAGATGACCTGGGTGTCCAGTACACTAATTATGCAGATGACACCCAGGTCATATTTGAACTGTCTGGATGTTCTAGGCAGGGCATGGATGCAATCCATTCAATCCGAGTCCTTTCATGAATGGATGGTTACTGATTCCCTGGCTTTGAACGCTGATAAAACTGAACTTTTGAATGCAGCATCAGGACAGAAAATCAAAAAACTTGCTTCACAATATGACAGTTTGCTTATTGCAGGGAACAAAATCAAAGTCGCCAGATATGTTAAGACCTTGGGTGTCATTCTGAATGCTGAGCTCGCCATGAAGCCTCATATTGCCCACGTCTGAGCCTCATGTAGCTATGTCACCAAATAGTTGAATTACATTCGCCCCGCCATTTCATAAAAAAATAGATCCCTATTAGCTACAGCTTTGATAAACTTGCACTTTGACTACTGCAACGGCCTGCTGTCCAGTACCTCGAAAGCTAATATTTGTGGACCTCATGTTACGCAGAATGGCTCATTTCGTGCCGTCCATGGTCTGGCTAGGAGAGACCATGTCACGGAAGCCAGGAAGGAACTTCACTAGCTCCCGATTAAACACTGCCTCACACACAAACTATTGCCTCTTACATTTAAGTGTTGCAACAGTGATGCCCCGCAGTACCTGGCAGATCGCCTCCAGTCCTCCCATCAGGCCTTTGTCTGCGTTCTTATGATCCCTACAAACTGGTGCAACCAAGGTTCAAGCTCACAAGGTTTGGAGGAACCACGTTTGATGTCCTGGCCCCCTCCGCCTGGAACAAGCTTCCGCCAGACTTTAGACTGGCAAACCCCATCAGAGACATTAAGAAATGTGTTAAGACCCTTTTTCTTTAACCTTAATCCAGACTAATTGCCTTGCTTTACATAACTCTTTGCCTCCTTCATCTTATATGTTGGTCTGTCAAGTCTGTGCCTTTTAAGAGTCTGCTCTGAGGCCTACGGATTGGTAGCGCGGTATAAATATACAAATTAAAAAATGAAGGTGTCACCTGTGGACCTGAACTTTCCCTAAAGTTGGAGATTGGAAAACGGATTGATCGTGAGCTTTCAATAGGTTCTCCAGCCACTGCAGTTGTGACCCCTGGACCTCCAACTGGACTAACAGCAGAAGTGTCAACAGCAACTGGGTACCGTTGGGTAGGTCACTCAGAAAATCAGAGTAAGGGACCCCAGTGTTCTTACCAGTTTCCATGTCCCACATCCCACCATAGGGATTGTATGGGTGCAGAGTCCCCTCTCTGTATCGCCTGGCTGCGAGTGGCGTTCTAGCCAAGGATCCCACCTGACCCCCTACAAGGTAGCCCCTAGTGTAGTGAGATTGAGTGTACCCCTTAATTGACAGCTTATCCGTTATCTGCAAAGGTACTTTTAAACTACATCTTTTTCGTGCCTTTGTGTTTTGCCGTAACTTGTACAGGCGAACTCTTGAGACTTCCTTTTGCTTTCTGACACTTTCCTGGAACTTTGACTCTGACGCTCTAAGCCTACTTACCTGATGAAAAAGGGCTACTGAAGTTGGGTATCTGCCTCATGATTTATAATGCAGAGTATGTGGTTGTTGGTTTATTGCATTTGTCCTTTCATTTTACTTGCTAGTTATCCATTGTGTTACGCACAGCAAATCAATTCAATTAAGTAAAGTGTGTACTCTTCCTTTGAGGTGTGATTGGGGGCGGGGGGTGTGCACTTTGGCAATGTATGCTTTTTCTTAGATTTTACCTCCTTTGTGTAAAAGTACTAGTTGGTATGTTTTTGTATTTCTGGGTGGACTCTAATATTTGATTGTTTTATGTTGGTTAACTGCACTTGTCCCTCCCCACAAAATATCTCCTGAAGTCTCCTTTGCTGCTCTTAGCTTGATAAGGTGGCAAGACTGTGTTTATTTACTAGGTTGAACACAGCAGATGTGCACACCTTTTGTGGAACTCTCCTTTCCCCTGCACACCCAATTTGTATAACCAAACCTTTAATTTTTAGTAAATATTTTTCAATAATACCACATGACACTCAATTTTAGTAAAAAGGAAAGATTTACTTCATCCTATTGAGTAATCACAATTTGGTAATTATAAATAATCAGGTTGCCACCGTTGATTTATTTTCCCTCAAATTAATAAAGTTCGAGATTCAAACATCCGACTTTCTATTAGCAACTGTAATTGAAGTCATCAACAAAAGAATTCCACAATGTTCAACGAAGTTTTACATATGAATAGATTAACAATCGGTGATGTTACAATCCCTTGTGCATTGCTCTACGCCTTCCGGGAAAATATTTCCCTTCTTCAGGAGCTGTCTATTCAATTCTTTGTATTCTTTTTTCATATCTACAATAGTTAATTAATTACAATCATATAGTGTTTCTCATATTGTGTTTCCATTCACTTTTGCATCATCAATAGTGTCATGTCTCCTGCTTTAATCACCTGGATGATTCTGAGTTGCATGAATTCTCTCAAGTATCTTCTTCCTATCCAAATTCCTAATATAGATCAAAGTTCTACCTAAAAAATCAAAATCAAAAATTTGCTGTCAAAAATTATAACCTCTACCCTTTATAATAGCTCACCCATATCTAATTTGTGGATAACAACTAATTCCGAGAGCAAGTAAAAAATGGAGATACTTCTATCTCCTGTCTGTATAGGAATGTACCTGTAATTGAAACGGAGTTTCCTCCACTTAGAAGTGTAGCAAGTATCACTTGGGTGGCTCTATGATCGAGTGGACCAAGGCCTATGGCTCTGCAGTTAGACACCCTCTCTTGTAGATGTATCTGTAAGTAAAAGTTGTTGTGTCAAAAATTGGAGCCTGTCTCATCTCTAAAATGCTGTTTTAAAATTAGTAACAAAATGGTGCAAAAATGTGCCAATACTTATGTGGTTATAATTATTAAAAAAAAGAGCTTACCCCGTGTTGCGGTCGCTGTTTGGGACAAGATGGTGTTCCTTTTTTGTGCCTAGATATAAAGCACCTTAGGACTTGTTATTCCAAAGAATGTTCTCCCAATCACAACGTTCTGCACCTGCAAATTAAAGCAGGGAACTATATGATGTTTCCTTTTATAGGTGAGAGAGGTTCTACCCCCTGTAATATTTTAGCATATTCTCCTGTGTCCCATGCATCATATGGAGAGGGCCAGTCCGTATCTTTACTTGTATTCCAGTATCTTTCCAAGCCAAACCGACTGTGAAAGCCGTGAGGAACGTGGAATTGAAAATGGCCGCTTATTTACTAGGTTGGCCTCATACTCTCCCACAGGGTTAGTTCTGAAAATCCATCTTAATATGGTTCTGCTTGCATGTAATATCTGACACTTTAGCTCCCATTACAACTGAGATTTTTCTAAAGACAACAACGAGAACACTGTGACAGGATTTGTTCATTCACCAGGTCCGCGTTGTGCATTAAAATGAAATATTGTGATTTCCACCACTATTACTTGTACAGGTTGATCAAACTTCGTTAACTCTTTCAGCACTAAGCCTTTAGTGCCTTCCTATACAAATTAAGATGCATGCGTTTAGACACAATTAAACACAATTAAGACACTGACTTCTCAGCAAAGCTATTCCTGTAACTTTTAAACAGTTAATTTTAACTTGTACATTTCAAATTTTAAGGGAGGGCCTCCTACCATTTTGATTTGGCACTTAAAATCTTTGACCCTGGTGTCTCGCCCTCTTTTGGTAATGGTCTGGATGCCTGGCTGCGTACTGGAGCAGAGCCCCATGTGCATGCTCGTTCAATCTGTGATTGTAATAATAGATCCAAGTAAGTCCCTTCAAACCTGGCCTTTATGGCATTTGTAATCAAATGATGGGGCGACCTTCCTCTTTTTTTAGAACGTTATTTTGCAGTTTACATGGGGCAGACCGCATTTTTGCTACAGTAAAAAAAAATACAATGTAACGGTCATACAAAAGGCAGAGTGCAGACAATCCAAAGAAACGTACATTATAAGAAGTTCAGGGCGATGAATCCCCAGCTCGTATACTTCCAAGCCCTAGATGAGAAAGACTTAAAAAAAAAAAAAACATTAAAATAAAGGAAGGGTAGCTCCGGAGCAATGCATTTGTCTTGGAATCAAGACAACGCAGCGCAACACAGGTTTGAATCCCGATCCCGCGCTTAGAAACCACTCATTGGCATTGAGCACATTATAAAAGAAATTATAATTCTTGGTTTTCAATCCATGGAAGATATTTCAACAACCATCATTTAATATATTTATAGTCAACGACGGGTGACCTCATCCGCAGATTCTTTGGAACTCTATTAAGGAAGGCAGCTTTTAATTTTATCTGCCAATACCTGCTCAATTTACATGTAGCAGAGTAGAACAGTTCAGTTCGTTTTTTTAAAGTAATATTTTACAACAAACTGTTTATAGATGGAGGCCATCTCCTATAATGCTTTACAGTTTTTCGTTGCTTTCGTTTTGCTCTTCTGTTGATTGTTTTCTTTTTTCCATAGAGCGGCACAAGAGCCGGAAACCGCCACCACTACCTGAAGAAGAGCCGCAAGAGGAGGAGCCAATGATGAGCTCGCAGTCCCAGGGACCGCACCACCGACCCTGCAACTGCAAAGCCAGCAGCTCTAGCCTCATTGGGGGCAGTGGAGCTGGCTGGGAAGGAACGGCCCTTTTGCACCATGGCAGCTACATTAAGCTGGGCTGCCTGCAGTTTGTGTTTAGCATTAGTGAGTTTGCGACCAAGCAGCCGAAAGGGGACAATGCCTTTGTGGAGCTATTAGACATTGATGAGAAACCTCCACACCAGGTGCCTGTGCTACGATCCAACTCCATTCCTTAGTCGCAACAGCACTTGACTTTTTAAAAACTTGCACCCAATCAAGGTGCCCTTTGCAAAAATGTACAGGATGTTTGGAACTTTTTCTACTTTGGCCCGAAACCGTTCACACGTTTGCATGAAATGAAGAAACTTTTTTTTAATATATTATTTTTTTGCTCAAGTTTTGGGGGCATTTGCACATATATTTGTACCATGCATTTCATTATTTTCATTTTTTTAAAGGAAAAACAAAACTTCACCGGTGCAGAGAGGTTTTTTAAAGACAGTTTCTCCCTCGGACGAGACATTTGGAAGCTTTTGAGCACACGGGTTTAAAACATAAACTTTCACAAGAGTGTGGAGGTTTTTTTCCAAGCAGTTCGATCTTAACCGAAGAAATCTTGTTCTATTTTGTGCCAGTGACGATAGTTTTATACTGAAGAGAAAATACAGTTTTTCATATTGAGAAAATCTATTCAAGATGATCCTTTTTATTTAATGTAAAGAAAGTGAAAGAAGCGGAGGGGTGGGGTTCTAAAGACAGGAGCCAGCTACTTATGAGAATTAAGCTTTCCCCATCATGGGATCTTAAACATTTGAAAATCTCCACCTGTGAGTGGGTTTCTAAGATCCTGCACATAGTAAGAGATTTTCAGTATCAATGAATTAAAGGAAGATAACCATGATGGGAAAACTAGAATTACGTTTATGTAACTTATTGCTCATGTTTTGTGTACTTTACTTACCCACATCAGCGAAACTGTCTTGCTTTTCCTAAAGTAGTTGAACTTTGTATTTAGAATCCTACCCAGAGACTGCCTGCCCCCCTCCCCATCACCCAAGCCCTCTTTTGCTATGGTTGCACTACAGGTACCTTTTGTCATTGCAGGACATAAAACAAACCTACGCCCTTGTTATCGGCCCTGGATTGCATTCTACACTCGGCATTCTAGACCAAGGAAGCAATCCTGCAAGTCTCCCTGAGAAACACGGAGGCCTTAAACCCACTGAGCACTTTCAATTCCTGGGGGCACTTGTTGAGAGCAGTGTATGCCACATGGCCCTTTCTTGGATGTTTTATTAATGTCACTTTTCAGTGTTTGAATTGCAGACTGTAATACAGTTATTCTGTAGCATTTGCGTCAGCCCTAAGGAAAAAAGAAGCCCACAATCTGGTAACAGTTTTACTCCTTGTGATACAAATAATTTACTACAAATAAACTTCAATGCGATGGGCTGGTAATTATAATCTTTTGAAATGTGCTGGTAGCATAATTGGTATTCAGTGTGCAGCGCTGACTTTGATTTCACATTTCAGATCCCTCCCTGTTGGCCACTTCAAAATGGCGTGTCCTATTTTTCTTTTGAACCAAGCATTAGTTCTGTCTCCCCACCCCCTGACCCCCCCCCCCCCCCCCAATGGAATGTTTGGTTGAGTGAGCACGGCTATTTGTCGTCTGAGGTACTCTTAGCAGACAGGTGATCTTTGAGACACAATCTGTTCTGCCTGGAGGCCCTTAAATGACATAGAAATCCCTGGCCTCTATGTAAATACATAAAGTATTCATATATTTTGAATCCTATTTTATTTTTGATCGTGTACAGTGCTTCGTGTGGTATGACTTTGGCTCAAGTTGTTTCTTGTATAAAAATTCCGTTCTCGTCGTAACCTTGTCTACTTTTTTTAATTATCATATACCACCTTTCCCTGCCTCCTCCTGGGCAAGACAAGCTAGTTTCTTTGTAAATAGTAATTGTATTGTTTTAGATTTTACAGAAACATTTTTCCTGTATTCTGTATATAAAAAACATTCAGTCATTCACTGTCTGCGGCTCCTAACTTCAGGGGAAGGTTGTGATTGGGGAGGTTGCTGCTGGCAGACTTCATTTGAAGTTTGCGCAAGGAAAGGGTTTCTCTTTCAGCAGGTATCTAATTAGCTTGTGTGAAGCTCCCTTCTGATGTTTGGGAGGGCTAAGGGTCATGAGTGCAACCTTTTTTCAAATGATTTCTTTAATGAGAGAATAGTTGATTCTATGCTTCGTGGGAGTGAAATGGAAAATATTGCTAGTTTTGGACAAGCAGTTGGCCACTTTTCTAAATTGGTAATGTGGTGATTGTTTTGCAAGGTGCACGACTTGGCAGTTGTGAATCAGATAAACTGTATACTCGAGTCTGATTTTACAGCAGAACATTGACTATAGTAGATGGCCAACTAAATTGTTTAACACTTTTTTATTTTTGTATTAAGATTTTTCCAGCTTTGATTCTGTTTGTGATTCACATGCTTGACGTTGTTTGCCATCCAGGGGTTCCTCTGCCAGTACAGTATCACACTGTTGACTAAGATTTTCATCAGGCCCTGACAGCAGTGGATCAGAAAAAGTATCAGTTTATGACGGGCATGTCCTACACTCAATGCTCTTGTTAGTTGCACACATCATGTTATTTTGTCGTCAGTTCCGTCATGGAGAAGAGAAGTGAAGCACAGAACACTGCTTTAAGCACCTTCAATGTGGAGATGTTTGCAGAGAAGGTGCCTAGAACAGGTTATATAAAAATGCAATTTTTTTGTTCTTTTTAATTTCAGTGTTCAGACTTGATTGAAAAAACAGCGTGTGTAACATTTTGTCTTCCACAGGGCTATGATGACATTTAAATGTTATGCTTGTTAGGAGTATTTAAACCTAAAAAAACACTAAAGACATGGAAGGAAAATGTGCTAGGCTGTGAATGCATTGGAGAACGGTAGGTTTGAATTATTAATGCTCAACAAGAAATTGGAGATAAAATTGCTTTGTAGGCAGATTTCCAATAGATGGTTCTTTAACTGCCAAAGAGGAACATGTTCTAGAGAAACCCATTTGGTGCATCTGACAGTGCTTCTGGGAAACCTGTTTCCTCGCAACTCTAAATTCCCAGGAAATCAAGGTTGAAAGAACAAAAGAGCACCCTGTAAGCTGATGGTAGACCAAAACCTGTGAGCTTGGCACTGAAAGGTACATCAGACCTGGAAAAAACGGATGTATACTAATTGACCTTTTCGCAATTGACCTTGGGAGACTTGACCTCGGGAGAATTGACCTAATTTAAAAGGTCAATTAGGACATGTATACAGGGGAGAAACCCCCCCAATCCTCACTCAATCCCTTTATATTATTTATAATCCAAAACCAACCCAATACATATATAAAATAACTAAAATCATATAAAGGTCAATTGTGCAAAAGGTCAATTTGGGTAATACCAAAAAAAACAATTTGCTTAAGACTGCCAGGCCAAGAAAACGTATTTAAAAACTCAAGCACAAGTCATTCTTGCCCAAGAAACATTACACAAGCACTAAAAAGGCACATAATGCTGAAGAAACACATGCCACTTAAAAAATGCATGAAATTGAAAAGGCAACACAAGACAGCTGAAAAGCATCTATAGCAAACACAAAAGGGTTACTGTTCAAAGAACAAAGTTCTGAAAAGTAGCATCTCTTGCCTGACCCCTTCCTGCATAGACAGTTATTTAAAGGCTTTGGCTGCAGTTTATCATGAGCAGGAAATACCAAGACAAGGACCCACTTATCTTTTCATGAGACCTTACATAACCGCTACAAACTGATTAAGGTCCAGCTGGAAAGGGGAGGAGTGGGTAGGTAGAGACCCTTTTCAGACCAGGTCTGTCATTACAAATACCAGAGCCAACTGGAACCACTTCACAAGAGCATATATAGGTCCTGTCACAAGTACTGCCGCCTCCAGTTTTTCTCACCAAACCGTGACTACGTGTAAGGGCTTGGGTTTTGATCCCCCTCCTTCGCAGGGTCTTCATCACGTGACTCCAGCCCACAACCCAATCAAGAGCCACCGTCTATTATATCTAGCCTTGCTTAGGTGTCCTCGGCCAAGCAGGAAGAGCAGAACTGCCTTTCCAACATCCGTCAGACATTACAATGAGTTTCTTACACCCCCATTACATTCCCGCGCTCATGCGCACACAAGCACGTGCCTCACCAACACCTCAAAATCTCTCACTCACATCTCCACCTCTCTGGCAACCTAATGCTCATTAATGCACACTCTGCTGCCTGCCACAACAGACCATATCTCATACTAACTCCATCCTAATGTGTCTGGGAGAATCCTCAGAAATGTGCGAATTCCTTCTACCTTAGAAACCCCCAGCTCTTTTGCTTGACTTTAGGACTTTTTATCTCTCGTAATTTTAATGTGATTTAATTTGTGTTCTTTTTAACTTTGGAGTCTGACAAACTCCATAGGCATCATCTTTTCATTTTGTCACACAGCACCTTCAGTGCAGTGGCACAGGGAAGTATCTTGGATTTCCCACAGGTTTAAATACTTTCTCTTGGTGAAACTGTTTCCGTGAGCAGTGAATTGAAATTGACTTTACTTACAATTTGTAACTTTCTAGACCCAGCACACACTATTTTACCATAGGGTGCTGGAGGGGTTACTTAGCATCCCCTTTGTCTAGTTTCCGATCTAACTTTTTTTGTTACCCTTTCTACAGTTAATGACTGGTGGCAGTGGTTTACTTTTTACTACCATTGTGTGTTTTTACCGCGGACTGCGTTCACAGCCACGGTAAGGCGCCTACGGATGCCCATTTCGTCAACATGGCCCCCGGTCGTCTTTTTTGCCATTTTCTGTTGGAAAGGTCCTTCTTGAGATTTACGCTGCACGCCAAACCGGGTTTGGTCTCGTTTGTTTTATCTTTGGCAGGATTTACAAGTGAAGCCTGCCTCTGGCACCATTATGTCTGGCAGGGGCAGGAAGTGAGGTAGGTGCCCGAAACTCCCTGTGCGTAATCCCCTTGGTTACAGGAATGCATCCAAAGGGGATTGACCAGCTGACTGTCCGGTAAGGACAGCCACCCTGCTGTGTAATTGACAGCTAGGCTGGAATGAATGGAAGAAACCTGTGCAAAAGGTGAAGCTTTTTGGATTAAAAAACGTAGTCGCGCACCTCGGAAGTACTGTTGTGCTGTGCCGGTGTGCCGAGGATCTTTTGCCAAGGACCTTTTGAATGCGGTGACTTTTGCTCGTGTTTTGAGTTGAGAAAAGCGTTGTATGCGCAAGAGGAAGGAGCGCTGAGTGTTGAAGCGAAACGCTGGGGAAAGGCCCGCATTTACCAGAGTAATTATACTGAAAAATCTTTGGTCGCTTCTCATGGACTGTGGATGTGTCATGGGACTGGGACTTGGTGCTTGGTGCTAGGGGGAGGGTGTGTGCTTACCACGCCGAAGCAAGTTACTAAAGTGTTTTCCTGCTCTCTTCTCCCTAGATTCCTTGCTGCTTAACCTTTAGCACCGGGTGCGTGCGCATCCGTGCGCGCACCTCGGAAGTACTAGGAAGTACTGTTGTACTGAGAGGGTGAGGGGGGTTTCCCTTTCTATCTGTATTTTGGCAAGTTTTGTGTAAATACGTGTTATATCTTGGGGGCAGTATTCAAGCGTCACCAAACTGAGCAGTGTTTTGTGAAGGTTGGGTATCAAAATACTTCATTTTGACAAGTAAGTGTGCGAGTGTGGGGATCCAGTTGAGGCACGGTACTCAGAACGGTGGCAATGCCACGTTACTGAGGTCACAAACGATTCAGCAGTACGGAACGGTAGCCTTGAGGTAGCCCCTGGAGTTCTGTGATTTCGAACGAACCCGGGGCACTGGCGGTGCCCTTTAAAGTAGCTACTGTGCGGCTTGGTGTGGTGTGTTGGTGTGTGACACCATTGTGTGATATACTGACTCAAGCTATAGTTTGTTGTTTACCAGTTTTTGTGCTTGAGTTCTAGCAAATTATTGCAATTGTATATCGAAATAGGCAGAGGGCATTCTAACGCCTGCAGGCACTTAGTGGTGAACTCCTGAATTGGGCCAGGATGGTTAATGGACTGCGTAGTGGTAGGAAGCTCACAGGGGCGAATGGTTCAAACACAGTGCCCATAGAATTGCCTACCGAGGGATCCCTCCATGAGGACCCATTGGACCATAGTGTTGTCCAAGATGAAGTAGTGAATTTTGAATGTAGGGAGCATAGTATAGTGCATATACCAATGTTACAGAGTATAAACGAAGAAGGTGATGTGGTAATGGATGCCTTAGAGCTTGAACAACAAAACAGAAGGGCGTCATTAGCCCTTGCATCCTCACTGATTAAATTCAATGTGAAAGAAGTCAATGACTATTCCTTGCATAACAGCCCGGGTTGCACAGAGTTTGAGCATGATGAGTGGACGAAGAAAAAGATGGATTTTGGCCAACTATCCAAAAGCATGGTGGGAGGTCTTAACGACTGCTCTATCCTGGGTCCAACAATAGAGGCCGAAGTGGGCAAAAGAATGAGATTTTCCCTGGGGCCTTCGACACCAGTGTCAAAAAGAGTGGTAGGCAGAGAAGATGTCCACATGCATAGCATACCTGTAAAAAGTATTCATACTCAGTACTCTCCTAAAAGGGGTATGTTTGCAAGTACGGGAGGGAAAGCGAAAAAAGAAGGGCTTAAAGAAAAAACGAATTCATTGATTGAACCTAACCGTTCGTGGCCCACGAACAATCCTTTTACAAACCCTATTGAACAGATTGATTTATTCGCTGCAAACACAGGAAATTGTCCCAAATTGAGTATACATGCAGATGTTGAACAGGGTGAAGTACTGGACTTACGTGCACGGGATGTCCCGGGATTTGGTGAGGACTTTCCGGTCATCACTAGAATCTTGGACCTGCTTGATAAGGGACACGAAAGAACCCATTGTGAACTCAAAGACTTAAGAACTACTATGACACAATTATTATATAAGATCAATAAAGTAGAGGGGCTCCTATTTACGTGTGATGCAGTATCCTCACTGATAGTGGCAAATAGAAAGGGAGTAACTCTTAAGGATTGTGCTACACAAACTCCTGGGGATGAAAGAATGGTAAGCGCAGTGAGTAGAACTTTTGCTGAAATGGTTGCAACTCCAATAGGTATTAATCAGCATTCGGAGGTAAAGAACAGCAATATGGTGATGAACGCAATAGGAGCCCTGTCTAATGCTATGCAACGGATGCAAGGTGATATTGAAGTGGTTAGAGAGGCTATTCTGGACGGTGGTAGAAATGGGATCATGTACCCACAACCATCGGACCATGATTCGATGCACAAGAGGGAGGCACTAGACAGTCCAACAATGCTTCTGGACTTAATTGACCTGTCTGGCAATGAAGAGCAAGGTCTAGATGGGGATACGATGAATTCTGATTTTGAAAAAGAGTGTGATAAGCAGGCTACGGTACTGACAAGGAGGGAAAAAAGAACCATAGCCCGTGCTCAGAAAAGGGAGGCGAAGAGAAACAAGTCTAGAAAGGCTAATAAGAAGATTCTAGCTAATGTACAAACAGGAGAGATCCAGGATTTTGCAAGTGTGGATTCAAAAAAACCAGTAGCACAGAAGCGGGACGAGGAGAATGGTATTGATCTACATCAATTGGATGATGAATCTAAGGCTCACCTACACCTTCTCTTAGAGGATCCTGACAAAATCCCCTTGCATCCTAAGAAATGTATTAAAAAAACGAAACATATGAATTCAGGAAGTGATTGTGTTGGAGAGAGGGTTAGTAAAGATTGCAATCCCCATCCTCAGAAAAAGGGACAGCAGGTTCCTGCTAGTAATGTTTAATCAGGTGTGCAAACAGCGCTTTCGCAATTTTACCCAGTAAATAGTAAAAGAACTGAGAAGAAATGTATTATATCTCCCAAAAAAACTAACCATTGTAATTATGGAGTAGGAAAGAACGATATTATAAAGGAAGAATTGAGGAAAGGAATGGTGGGTGGATCAAAAGTAGGTGAAGTCATGAAGTGTGATGATGAGTAGAAGAGGAGGTAGCTGTCCCAGTGATAGAAAGTGGGATAGGGATTAATTCAAAAAAGCCTCCCCTAGGCAACCCAACAAATCCAATCCCTGAATTGAATGAAAAAAAGGAGGAAGTGGAGCGGGAGGAGTGTAATGAAGGGTACTTGATGGGGGCCGGTACAAAGAAAAAGATCTATGAAGAGGAATTGGTATCAGGAATGCCGACTATTATGGGATGGGAGAGTGATGCCAAAATGAACGGTAGAACTAGTCTGAATAGAACCTTCATGTTGAAAACGTTTCAGGCTATTCCCCTTTTAAGAACACTGCGCTCTGATGATCTCGATTGGATAAGGCTTGCTACCAATTATAACCACCATATGATTTGTGGGTTCCAGTCCATGATTATTATGAAGATGGTTTGGGAGCAAAGGGATAATTTCATTGCTCTTGGTCTTGTTCCTTTTGTTTTTAAGGATGTACAAGATGCTGAGGAATTCTTGGAATCTCCTCCCGAACCCGAAATTGCAAAAGAGGTGCCCCTGCATTCCATTCCTCAGTTGAATTTGAGTGCGGATACTTTGAAGCATCTGCTTGCATTAGTGGTAGCACTAAATGGGATCACTCCAGGGCCTAGTGCAACTACATGCCCACCTGTGAAAACAAAATAGGATGTAATAGCGTAGCACGTGTCCACTTAGGGTCACATCTTGGAATTGTTGTGGACTGGCAAACTTCCATCGGTGGATTGCCAAGGTCGAACCAGGGAATCTCCCTGAAATCATCATGCTCCAAGAAACGATGCATATGTGTACATTTGATATTGCTGGGATACAGCTGCAATGCTATGGAGGCTACTTGAGGTCAAATGGGTAGACCCTCTGGTGGACTTGCAATACTTGTAAGCAATAGTTGTAAATATGATGTCTTGTTATTGCATAAGGATGAAAGTCTACTGGTTCTACGAATGAACTTGTGTAAATTACAAGATCTCGCCTTGGTATTCATATGTATATATTGGAATAAGATCCAAATTACCTGGGAACAGATTGTTGATTCTCTAGATAGTATTCTGGAAGAAGTATTTATATGTATGGGAAGTGTGGGGATTATTATAGGTGGCAACTTTAACTCCTCTTGCTATCAGAGTGAGTGCCTTAGAGTGAGAAAAGAGAAAGAAAGGTCTTCTGTGTCGTCAAGGAATGGTCAAAAGTGGGTAAAATACTTACTGGGATGGGACCTGCAATTGGTGGAGCCCATACAATGTTCTTACCCGACTACATGAAAGCGGGGTGATCGCAACTCCTAAGTAGACCACATCTTTGTATCTACAGTCCTGCTGAAGAACACTGAACCTACACAAATTTTAGATCTTGGGTATGGGGATCACGCAGCCATCTGTATTAGCATCAATATCAGAAACTGGAGCCTCCACTCCGAACATGCGCTGAGAGTGATTGAGATTGATAGGCCTGGCTTGTCAATAAGCTGGAATAGACATACTTGCATGAGGTTGATTAACAGGATTAAGGAGGATGCATTCTTCAAATACATCAGCCGGAATCCTAGGTGCACTCATGCTCATATAGAAGCAGAGATGTGTAGTCGCATTCAGGTGTACCTATTGGAGATTGCACAGAACACTAGGCCACAACCAATCTTGAAGGCGCATAGGCATGCATTCAATACCAAAATTTATTATCTCAAGATCATAAAGAATCGGAAAATGAGGGATTTAATTAGATGGAATCCTGGGCATGATGCATATTATGCCGAAAAGAAGCGTATTATTCTATTCCATAAACTTCGGATTAAGGAATTGAAGCAGGAAATCGCCATCAGGGGCAATCAAAGTATGATGTATAATATTCTGTCCAGTGATACAAGGAAAATATGGACCTTAATTAGAACTCTAAACGCCCCCACTAGCTCTATTGAGCCCTCCATTATGGCTTCCACTTGGGTACAATATCTGACAAAAGAATTTGAACTACCAAGTATATTCTTAGGTGAATGTAATGTGGTCTATTCCAAGTATATTTTAGAGTCTTGTCCATGTTCTATCGTAGATATTATTGATGCCTTAGCGAAATTAAAGGATTCCAAAGCATGTGGCCCGGATGGGATTCCTTCCTGTGTGGTAAAATCTGATCCGCAACTTTGGGCTGATTTTCTTAAATTGAAGTTCGCTACGATATTTGGCAATAGATGTATTCCTAGCTCATGGTGTTCGGCCATAATAGTGCCGATATATAAGAAAGGATCTATTAATGATCCCCAAAATCTTAGACCCACAGCACTTACGGATGCCTCTTCTAAGGTCTTCTCGCAGTTAATTTTAAAGGAACTGCAGGAGTTCCTCTCTGCTAATGTTTCCTTGTCCAAATATCAAATTGGCTTCAGAAGGGCCTGAGGGTGTTCACTTAATGCTACTATACTTGCGCTTCTTCAGTGTCAAACCAAAAATGGGATATCAGGTGCAGTCTATATGGCAGCACTTGATTTAACCTCTGCTTTTGATACTGTAATTAGATCTAAGTTATGGAAGATAATGATACATCTAGGGATTCCAGTTCATTTAGTGGGTCTGATAGCAATGCTACACACCAGGACGAATTGTATGGTACGGGTCAACAGTAGGGGAACTCTCACGCAGGCTATCCCCACGGAAATTGGGCTGAAACAGGGTTGTTCCTTGGCAGCGGTCCTCTTCAATTTGTATCTTTCATCGATCGATTCTATCTGGAAAGATATAGTGAATTATCCGGTAAGGTTGGGTCAGCTCAAATTGAACCATTTCCTTTGCGGATGATCTGCTGTTATTTGATAGAACACCATTTGGGCTACAAAATAAGTTGGATGTTCTCTTTGATTTTGCAGAAGAGCATAATCGAAAGATGAATCAATCTAAATCAAAAATCATAACATTCGCGGAAGGAAGAAAAAGGATCAGCAAATTCACTTGGTCAATTGGGTTAGAAAAGCTTGAGATGGTAAATGAGATTTGTTACCTTGGATATACACTTATCGATCAGAATTCTATTACATGGTAGAAGAAGCTACTTGGAGAAAAAATTAAACCTTTGACGGCACAGATGTGTATTGTATACAGGAAATATTGTACTTTTTCTTTGATTCCAATTATACAATTTTATTTGCTGAAAATTGAGCCATGCATTTTATACATCTTGGATTTATGTATTGCTGAGATTGATGAATTGTTCGATTCAAGGTATTTTGCGGAAAAGGGTGTTACACCTAGCAAATTCTATTCCAAATGATATTATTAGGCATGAGCTTGGTCTTTTACCCCTCTCTGCTAAATGTAAGTGGAGGCAACTAAACAATTATCGGAAAATGTTGAGTCCCATTAGGAACTCATTATATGTAGATCTAAATGAAATGATTAAGATCGGGGATCTGGTTGATTTATACAGATTTGCAAAGAAAATGGATTCTCTTTTGGAACTGATGAATTTATCTAAGGAGGATTTGATTTTATGTTTACCCTCTAATAAGCGCAAATTTCAACTGTTGAATTGGTGCTTGCAATCTGACCGTATAGGTAATTATTCAGCATATAAAGTATATGCTGTATTTAGAAGGAAGTTGGGAGATCTTCCTGGTTACCTATTGCAATTTCCATGTCTCAGTTCAAGAAACTTATATATGCGCTTTCGCTTAAACCATTTTCCAACTTACGATCGAATTGGTAGATGGATGGGGAAGAAGGAAAAGCCTGGAACTTTAGGAATGTAATGTCGCTTTTGCCATATTGCTCGAAGTATAGAAACTCTGAGACATTTGGTGATTTATTGTGTATGCTTTGAGGAAATTAAAATCTTCCACTTTGGAAGCTATTGGCACTCAGGTATGGAGCTTTTGAGGCTCGCACTATGGAATAAGTGTATGTGGGGTAATGGCACTAAATTTCTTATCAGGTTGACTAATTTCCTGGAAGTACTAATGCAACGCACTACTGCACAAAATGATGTAAATGTATGATCCTAACTATGTCTATATTGCAATTATGCTTCTATTTTATGAAGATGAATTGTGTATGATATTGAATGTATTATTGCACAAAACGATGTAAATGATTGATCTTAATTGCAACTTTGTTGCATATATGTTTTATATTCTTATGTAGATTAACTGTGTATGGAATAGGACGGTTTAGATTCAAGCCCTCTTTTTACGTTTTCTAATTTGTAAAGTTTCATTGATGAATCAAATATAATTTTTAAAAAATTTTTTAAAAAGGCAGTTGACCACTGGACAAAGCAATCCGAAGAAGAACTTGGAAGAGACGCTTGCTGCAACTCCTGGACCGTTGGTTTGCCTGGTGAAGCCCTGCTGCTGTGCTGAAGCTCTGAATTCGCCTCGACTAGAGAAGCCCTGCAAGGACGACTTCTCTCTTTGTGTTGGTGGGACCAATCAACTCCAAAGTAAGCCTGTCTGGACATCCTCTCGAAGCTGGTTGCATTTCCACTGCAGTTGCTGCTGAAACCGAAGAGCCAGGGAGAGGACCACTAGATTGTGTGCGTTGCTTTTAAGTGTGACCTGAGCGCTAGGAAGATCCTCTGGACTTCCCTGATGCAGGACTGGCCAAGCCTGAGCCATCGCTACAGAGTGCTGGACCCCAGATACGAGGAAAGTCTGAAGTGGTATTTGAGAACCACGTGTTGCGATTTGTTGTCAGAAGCTGAATTGAAGTTTGCCCATTGCTGCCGCTGACCGACCCATTGCAGAGCAGGAGTCCCCAGACGTCCTCCCTCTTGCCCCCACGACTGAGGCACAGGAACAGCAGGATCTGCAGAGCTGCCCAGGAACTGAAGCCAGCTGGAACCATTTCTTCTAACCAGAGGTACTGTAAAGTCTAAGAGAACTTACCTCTTGTTTTGTAGCCTTACTAGCTCTCAGTTGAGACCTCTCTTGGTTACCTTGCTGAGTTGCTAAAGCTTTGTCCTTCACAAGCCTCCGAGCTTGTGGCCATTCAAGTGTTCTATTTTCTACAAACATTGTGCAAGACTTTTTACCTACCTGCAAAGACGATCTTCAGCTCCCCTTGACATTGTGCAATTAACATTGGCTGTCCTGGCTCCCTGAGAGACTCCTCTTTAACTCTGACTTTGTGCTTTGGGAGGTGTTTAAAAGTACTTGCCTGTTTGAGTTATTTGTTAACCTTTGTTTTATTCCTCTATTCCATCTTTTTCACCTCAGTATTGCTCTAAAGGTACCAGTGATAAATCAATGTCCACAGTGCCCTAGCTATTTAAGTCACCTGAGGGTGTAGGAAGTGTCTGTGTGCCATTCTCAATGGGTGTGATCTGATTTAGAGAAATTGAGTGTTCTTTGAAGTATGTTGAAGTGTTGCAGGTTTTGCTCCCTTTCTGAAAAAGGCTTATGCAACTGACTGTGAAATAAATTGTTTTATCAAGAGTGTAAGTGTTTATTTGGATAACTGTATTGTGAAACTGTGTCACAACCTTACAGCTCACATTGATCCCTCTTGAGATAAGCCTGGCTGCTCGACCACACTACCAACCTGTGTAGTTTAGACTTATAGCAAAGGTTGGGTCCCTACTGCCAGGAGGTCAAGGTTATTGTAGTGCAACCAAAGTGTACTGCATACAATCTTGCCTAACATAATGTTATCACAGAAACATGCTCATCCCCACCACTATCCACGTCTTTTACATCATCGAAAATGAACCACCCGGTAGGTGGTGGGGCATGGCAGTTATCCACAAATCAGACTTGACCTTTACTGTGCTCATCCGTGAACAACTTAGAGCTTGCCTCATTCCACCTCCCATTATTGCAGAAACAGACCGCCACATTCCATCTCATTTATCGCCCGCCTCATAGGTGGAGCTCATTATTCAATGACATTTCCAGCCCTGCAGCATCAATCTTAGACTCGGTAAACCTCCTTCCAGGTGACTTCACTCTGCCAGGGTCCCAAGCCACTGAAAGCACCAGGGATATTCACCTCCACCTCATGTATTCCCTGAACATGTATCATGTTTGAAAGGAAACCTACTCTTCTCAGCATACCCCGTGATACAATATCTTTACCCAGACCCATTTTCTGGACAGACGATACCGCAAACCCTATCCTTACACATACCCTCCAATCCAGCAAGGGGCAGGGTAAGCCCACCATGTCCTCGAGCCACTCTTTTAGGACTTCTCCTTGAAAGTACTCGACCACAGATTAGCAACTCTAGCCACCCCCAACTAACCAACAATAAGCACACCTTCGGTTCACTCGAAAAACACTTGCTAAAATGGCATGGGAACAAAGGCGACACCATCCTGAAGGCCTTGTGCTGTACGCACTGTTCTCTCCCCCAAGCTTAACCGGCTTATTACTCAATCTAATTGTATTCTTTGTATTGTTTATTTATTTGTAAAGCGCACCGAGCCGTTGGGCAACTGGGCGCTTGTGAATTCTTAGGTTACAGTTACATAAATCTTACATTTCTTATGTTACAGTTGCATAAATATCGTACATTTACATGCAGGTTATCAGTCATAATTGAGGTTATGTTTATATATACAAGGAAGAACAGCTTGAGGCAGCACTAAGGAGTAGTACACAGAGTGGAGAGAAATATATGTACACCACAGGTGAGGTTACTGATACATATATGATATATATGAGGTTTACATTTACAGTTATCGGTGACATAAAGGATTAGAAGAGGTAAAGGGAGAGGAATGAAGTGTCTAGGTAGGTGGAGACCGGTCATTCAGAGGTAAAGCGTCAACAGACGTTGGTGAGTAGCCAGAGTTTAACATTGGCTTTGAACGAGTGAAAGGAAGGTGTGGCTCTTAGTGGATCCGGAATAGAGTTCCATAGATGAGCTGCCAATACTAGGAAGCTTGAGCCTCCCGTTCTTTTCAGATTGAAGTTAGGGATTCTAATACTATTGGCTTAGGCCTTTCTGATGGGGAGTTCAGATGTATGCTTAGTGAATTTCTCTGTGAGGCATGCAGGTGCCTTGTTATTGAGACAGTTGTGTGTAATGTTCAGGGTTTTTAGTTCGATTCGGTCATTGATGGCCAACCAATTGACGGCTCTTCTTTGGTCAGATATGTGTTCTTTAGGAATGCCTAATGCTGTTCTAAGGACATTGTTTTGCAGGGTTTGGAGTTTATTAGTGTTGTGTTTACTAGTGCCTAGATAAAGTCCGTTACAGTAGTCTAGTTTCGATAGGATAAGGGCTTGTGCAATGGTGATGCAACTGTCAGTAGACAGAAATGGTTTACATACATGAATTAGTTTACACGTGTAACTAGTTGCTGACGCTGTGGCATTTACTTGCTGGTCGAGGTTGAGAGCCGAGTCCAAGTAGAATCCTAAGGTTTTAACTTCCTTGGCTACATTGATCTTGATACCATCAATAGTGATGGATTTGTACATGTGGGATAGTTTGTTTAGTTTACTGGTGGATCCAATGATTAAAAGCTTGGTTTTATCGTCGTTGAGACATAGACCGTGTGGCCACCCCCATGGTTAAAGCTTGCTTCACAGCAGTTGTGTACTGCTCAAACCCACTGCCCGACCCAGTAATTCCGGAGTCCTTTTTTCCATCAACAAGATAGGTAACATAGAACAACTGATATATTTTATTTGTATTGCGCTCGTACACAAGTGTTTCAGAGCGCAGCAAGGGAGGGGAACAGGGGAGAACACAACAGCGATCTTACTAGGCCCAGTGACATTGAGAACACGTACATGCATGGGAAAGGGGAAAAGTGTATGGAAGGGGGAGAGTGGAAAGTGCGGAGCAGAGAACAGATAAATAATAATGAATACAAATAAAAAGATAATCGAGGCAATAAACTGTGGTAGTGCAGCCAGCAAGTGACAAGTGCTGTGTTTACGGCATCAGACTGGTAAGTCTGATAAGCAAAAAAGGAACAAAATGGGGGTTTGGGGGACTGTATCGGTACAGATACAGTCCACAGTGCAAGGGGTGGCCAGGAGGCAGTGCAGGAGGGTGGCAGGGTGAGCAGGTACCTGGGCCCAGGGGACAGAGGGTGGCCAGGGGCACAATGCCAAGAGAGCAGATCAGCCAGGGAGAGGGGGAGCGAAGGCAGAAGCAAAGAGGAAGGTCTTGAGGTGCTTCTGGAACCAGAGATGGTTCTCCTGTTTTAGAGTGGAAGGGAAGCTATTCCAGAGGGAGGCCCCAGCCGAAGACTGAGATCTACCCCCAGCTTGTTTCTTTGAAAAACGACTGATCCTGAGGGAGTTAGAGGAGCGAAGAGCTCGAGGGGGGAGGTATTTGCGGAGGGATAGCTGAAGGTATTTTGGACCCAGGCCCCAGAAAGCCTTGTGGACAATGCAGAGGGTTTTGAATTTAATCCTTGCAGCCACTGGGGAGATTTCAGAGCTGGAGGGATACGATCCCAGGTCTTGAGGCCAAGGGCAAGTCTCGCAGTCCTGTTCTGGATTAGTTGCAGAGGGCGGAGAGTAGAGGCAGGTAGATTTAGAAAGAGGCTGTTAAAATAGTCCAACCGAGAGAGAACCAGAGCTTGGGGGACAGTAAGCTTTTGGGGGAAGGAGAGGAAAGGCAGAGTACCTCTGAGGCGGTGCAGTAGGAAGTTTGACTTTTTAAGAGTCCTCTGCAATGTGGGCGGAGAATGAAAGTGTAGAGTCAAAGATGACCCCAAGGTTCTTAGCCTCGCAGGTGGGGGTAGAAGGAGGGCCAAGGGAGGCTGGCCAGAGAGTGAGGGGAAAGGATGGTGAAGGTGTGCCGATGAGGAGGATCTCCGTCCTGCTGGCATTCAGACAAAGATGATTGGCAACACACCAATCTTGAATGACAAGCAATCAGAGTTGGGAGAGGTGGCGGCAGAGGGGAGACTGAACATGAGTTGTCATCAGCGTAGCACTGGAAATTTGAGCAGAAATGATAATGCCGTGGGCAAGAATTGCCAGGTATTGGTTGAAAAGCCAGGGCAAGAGGGTAGACCCCTCGGGAACACCATAGGTAGATGAAACAAAATCTGTGACACGTGCACTCACCTCATCAATCCTACAGCTCATAACACAAAACTTGACCGCCTTCGCTACACTCACCCCCAAGGATCTTGCAGACACATCCTCGAGTCACTTAAGCCAACAAACCATGCACAAAGGTGACACCCTTGGTGCTACCCTCCTAAAGCAGATCAAGGTGCTGCCCTCACCCCCCCCTTTTTGAAATCCCAAATGCCCTACCAATGCAAGAATCTTCGCAAGCACCCTTAAAATATAGCTAATCCAAAGTCTCCTAAAAAAAGAAACACTTTGGACCTAGACGTTTTGCTAACTACCACCCGATCAGTAGCCTTTCATTAATTTGAAAAAAAAAGCATTACAAAGGCAGTTGCCGGCCAACTCATGATTGTTGTAACAAACACTACCTCCTCTGCGATTACCACACTGGTTCAGACCAACATTTAGCATTGAAACAGCCAGCCTCTAGGTCATAGATATCATGGAAAATGTGACTCGTGTCTTCTGGTCCTCCTTGACCTCTGACGCTTTTGACACTGTATATTACCCAACACTGACCAGCCTACTCACTAAAAATGATGGGCTTCTCTGCTGCAGTTCTCAATTGGTTCGCATCTTACCTCTTACAGGCGCAAAACAGTCTAAATGGGCAACTTCACATCAGAATGCCACCTGTGGAGTCCCACAAAGCTCAATACTGACACAGGTGATCTTTTATCTGTACACATAGCATTTGCGACCACTTCTCTGTGACCCCAACATCTCACTCCACCAAGTGGTACCCAGAAGATTTCATGCCCCCAGGAGTATCATGGCCTCTATCCAAGCCTGGATAACAAGCACATAGCAGAAGTTTAATTCCACAAAGACTAACTACATCCTACTCTGTCACCTTTCTAAGATGGATACCATTCGAGGGTGGCTAGACAAAATGTACCTTGACTGCTTCAAACCTCACCGGAGCCACACTGCCAAAATCACCCTGGTTCATAATAGAGAGCACTCTCTACTGACAACAAAAAAGCCCAAACTGCTTAATACCAGCTAACCCTCCTATGGAAGATAATATCTTTCCTTCTACCAGAGCACTTTGGATCCACAGTTCAAGTCCTGTTAATATCCCACTTAGACAGGGTTAAAAAACCCTTGGGTAGCTGGGCGCACAGAACAACAAGAATGCTTAGAACTTGGTTACAGGTTGCATATTACAGGTTGTTGGTAACATAAATTGTATACAGTAATTACATTATGTACATTCTTTACATGTAAGAGTGGAAAGCTAAATTATATACAGTAAATACATTATGTACATTTTACATGTAAGAGTGGAGGGGTACATGTGTCATCAGGGTCACCGGTTTCAGAGGTCGTTGCGTCGAAGCCAGGTGCGGGTATGGTGCCTGAAGATGGTGTAGGGCTGGTCCCTTAGTTCAACTGGTAGGGCGTTCCAGTACTGGGCTGCTTGCACAGGGAAGCTATTACCTCCTGTTTTTTTAGTCAGAATCTAGGGGTTCGGAGGCAGAAAGAGTTGGCTGTTCTGGTTGGTCGTGCAGTGGTTTTTCTTATTCTATCCCTAAGGTATGGGGGGGGGGCTGCATTGTTCAGACATTTGAATGTTAGTGTGACAATTTTGAAGGTGATCCTAGCGCTAATTTTTAGCCAGTTGTATTTTCTCCGCACATTCGAGATGTGCTCTCTAGCTGGGAGGTTCAGGGCCGTTCTGAGCGTGTTGTTTTGTAGGGTTTGAAGTTTATTTATGATGTATTTGTGCCTGCATAAAGTGCATTGCAGTAATCCAGTTTTGAGAGGATTAGTGCATTGGCTAGGATAATGCAGCTAGCTGGTGAGAGGAAGGGTCTGCATGCTTTAATAAGTTTACCGGTATAGGCTGTGGATGAGGCCAGGGAGTTTACTTGTTTCTTTAGGGACAAAGTGGAGTCCAAATAGAAACCGTGGGTTTTCACCTCTTTGGCGACGGGGATTATATTGCCATCGATATTGAAGGAGCTGTAGTTGGAATCGAGTTTCTTTAGGTTGTTGGGTGAGCCTAGAATGAGGAGCTCTGTTTTTTCGTCATTCAGGCAGAGGCCATGGGTTGCCATCCATGCCTGAATGAGGGTGTACATTTTGTTTACTAAAGCTGTATCCATAATGAAATTGCCCAAAAGGGGGATGAGGATCTGGGTGCCGTCTGCATAATTTGTGTAGGTGACACCCAGTCCGTCCAATTTGTCGAATAGAGGTTTAGTAAAGATATTATACATCGTTGGCGAGACACCAGAGCCCTGTGGGACTCCACATGTTGTCTGGATAGGGTCTGCAGAGTCTAAGGTGGAGAAGACTTGCATGCTTCTGTTGTCGAGAAAGGATTGGATCCAGGCTATGGCTTCACTTGAGAGGTGGGCGGCTGGCGCTAGGTGTTTGCAGAGTACTGCGTGGTCCACTAGGTCAAAAGACGCCGACAGATGAAGGAGGAATAGCATAGCTGTGTTTCCTTTATCGTTGAGCTCGTCCATTTGGGCTTTGAGATCTTTAAGGACGGTCTCAGTGCCGTGTTGCGGTCTGAAGCCCGATTGACGAGTGCGAAGGAGTTGGTTGGTCTCCAGTTATTTTTGGATTTGGAGATAGGCCACTCTGTCAATTATCTTCAGGAGGAAATGGACAGTAGTGATGGGCGTGACCCCACTTGGGGCAGCCTAATGCACCCCAGCATGAATTTTTACAGGAAACAAGAAATTAAACTTTTGTCCAATTCTAAAGAAGCTGCACTGGCTTCCCACCTGAAACACTGTTTGACTACCTGCATTACATTTAATGCAAACACCGCTCACGCACCTGCCAAACTGTGTCCGATAAGTCACAGTTATCCAGGAGCTAGGCCATCCTTAGACTTGCGGCAAAACTGGCATTCTAGTTTTTTTTTTTAAACGGACATCATGCCTTCTCTTGCTATGCCCTTGCCTACTGGAACATCATCTCTGTGGAAATCCAAACCATGCCAATGCTCTTGCAGTTCAGGAAGGAAATCAAAACCTTATTTTCAGCCAATACCTAGGTGTCACCTAGGTTCCTTGCATTTTTCTGCATCACATTACACCCACATGTCTGGAACATCTATGCCACATATTGTAAGCCCCCCCACCCCTTTGCATCATATGTGCCCATCTGTGACCTCTGTTCCTTCCTGGCTAGGTTTGCGCTGTATAAAATACAAATACAGGTGGGCTCCTGACCAGATCAAATTAAATAATTTGTAGATTAGCAAAAAGATTCACAATTAAAATGGAGAAAACCACGAATTAAACGGTTGTCTTAGTGGCGAAACACAGCACACCACTAATCGTCCCGAACACTTCAGCTTCTGGAGCAGGTAAACAGTTTTTGTATCAAGCTTCTAAATAGTATTTTTATTTAAAGTTAAATATGATGCTTAATCCAGTCATATCTTGTTGTGTGAACTATAGAATCGAGAAGAAATGGAAAGCAGTTCTACAAGAACCAATCATTAAGTGTCTTCCAAGAACTTATTCTGATGGTCACCACAGCCAGAAGATACAGTAATGCCTTAGTAGGAAAGGAAAATTCTCCAACAAATAAAAGTAAAAAAAAAAAGGCATTCACTGAGAGGAACGATTTTGGCCATTGAATAATATACACATTGCTGTACTAACCACCCCCCTTTTCAAGCAATAGTGTCAACACAATGGTGAAGTCCAGCTTAGAGACAGCTGCAATGTTGTCTGTTTCACACTTGAGCCTTGGGCACAGTTCGTTGACATGCCCTTTGATAGGAAAAAACATATTTGGGAAACTGGTAGAAGAGGTTCTGGAAAAGTGAAAAGGAAGACTAGCATTAACATTCAGAACTTGCAAAAGAAGTTCCACAAGGAGGATACCTGTCGTCGTCTGGCTAGTGGTCCTGTTAGGGTAAAGCACCTGTATGGCAGCAATACCACAAAGCACAGTGGAGAGAAGTCCAAGGAAACGCCCTCCCGAAAGCAGTGATTATCATGCCGATTCCCTCTTACAAATCCTTGGTCAGAGAGCAGAATAACATTTTACCCATGACTTGGAGAAAATTCCCCCAGATGAGTGGAAATTGGGCACCATACAACACAGATGGATTTGTTAAAAAAACAAAATATGCCAAATTCCCTCCAGGCAACACAAAACAATGTCAGACACCTCTCTCTTGTTTGCATAGGTCAAAGCTCACTTGGGAAAATTACACCATTGTGGAAGTACCAGGAAATGATTTAGCGGAAACTAGCCCACCTACTTCCTTATTTCTGGCATGCAACCCATCCTATACTCTAAACAAGTTGGCAAAGGCACACACGTTCCATATGACAAACCTTCTGGCGGTGATACTACTTCCATAGCAATGTCACATGACAAAATAATGCAATTCTTCCAAAACATTGAAAATGCCTAGGTACCAACGTGGATGCCTTGCTTCATCAGTTCAAAGTCCTTTCAGTCGGTCTAACTTCTGCACAAAGGGAATTAACAAATATGTTATTGGTGGCAGAGGCACATTTATGTAGAAAAGCAGTTCATGTATAGATAGAATTATCTCCACAACTGGCTGATTTAAAAGTAATGAAAGTGCCAGTCAGTGCAGTAAGAATGCACAAATACAACAGTGCACTCCTATCCTCTGGCTCGCTATCAAAATTGTGAAACTGCACCTCACCCCAAATCAGTCCAGATTTCTGGGAGAAGGTTGTGACACTCTCGCAGGTCACTAGCCTTTTCTTTTCTATCGAGGAATGGGGCTTTTGTGGAAGCTGTTTGGAAAGTGAGAAACGTTTTGAGTAAGATAGCATCTTAAATTAACCTAGTATCAAAAGACCTACACAGGACCCTAACTGCCTCTGTACTCCAAGACCCCAAGTGTAGGGAGAATACCAAAGATCGTTTTTTCAGTTAAACTGGGGAACACAGGGTCTAACAAAGGGTCAAACATTTGCAGACCCTTCACCCCAGGTGGGCATCAATTCAGATGCACGTCTATCAGGGTGAAAGGCTAATTTATTATGCATGAAAGTATATGGGTGTTGACACAGTAATAGCAAAGTCTGCTCATCAGTGTTGAAGATAAGGGCATTCTACTGTGGTAGATCAGACACAGGAGACTGACAACTGGACATTTTCAAAGGATCTACATTTTAGTAAAGAAAAATGCCTCACCTAGCTCTACTTCTAAAATGGAGGTTCCCCAACCTAGGAAATAACAAAGGGTGCTAGTTGGGGCATCTTACATACCTGTGCTACACTGCTGTCTCTCTACCACTAACAAGGGAAACAAAAACTTAGCCTAGAGACTTGTCCTCGCTCCCCTTTCTTGGCTTGTGCTTGTTGGTTGTGACACCTTCCCAAAAAGTCTCTAAAATTCTGTTTTTTGGGTGTCGGGTCTGCTTGAACACTTCAAAACGAAGTTAAAATGTCTGTTTCTCTCCTTGTTTTTAGGCATATGACTGGATGTACAATCCCCTACAAAGCACCTTGATTTTCTACACAAATGGAGGGGGAGGGGCGCTCCTGACCCCTCCCTGGAAAGCCTTGTTCAGGAAAAAAAAGTTTGTTCCTCAAGTGTACAATTTGACTCTGCGAATATACTGCAGTTCAGGTTCACTCCCTCTGGGGTTTGTTTACTCTTTGATTTCTGGTGACCCTTTGCAGGTTATTGTGTTCAGGTTCACCCCCTCTGGGTGTTTCTTTATCTCTGGTTACCTCTCACAGGTTATAGGTTTTGGGCTCACCCCCTCGGGGTGTTTCTCTTGGTTTCTGGACTCTTTATCCAATTTCCTATCTTCCTTACTCCCTTTTGGGGTGTATAAGAGTTCGGCTACCCTCCTCCCTCTCCCTCCCTCTCCCTAGCGTAAACTGCATTTCTGCTTGCCAGCACTCTTCTGTGTAGGAGGTGACAGTTCCTGTAGCAGTGGCACCCTGCTTAATGGGTCGTTGGTTTCCTGGTTTTGCTTCTTCATCTGCGCATGCCGGTATGCTTCATCGGCCACGGTTTGCTCTCTCAGCATCAGAGATCTCTGTGCCTGGGGCTCTCTGCTCTGCTCTAAGAGTCCACCCACCTATGCAACGTGGTCCTACTTTCAGGATGTGCTGGCTCCGTGCTGCAGTGTAGGATTCTGCTGAGCACTGTTTCCCCGGGCTGGCTCCTGCCACATGGCTGGTTCGTTCTGCAGCGGCACCTCGGTAGGTAAGGGTGTCAGCCTTTTTACGCCTCTGCCAGAAGAGACAATCCCCATTTGGTTCTCAGTTTGTCAGCGTGGAAGAGTCGGCAACAAAGAAGTGATCCGAGTTAACGTGCAACTAGGAGGAGACTATGCAATATTTCAAAAATCTCAAACAGGAGTGACATCCGAAGGATCAAATAAGACAAACCAAAGGGGCAGGACAATATCACATGAAAAGACAGGTTTAGTAGTGGTAGCAAAGAAATTACAAAAAGAAAAGAAAGCAAAGAATGTCCAAAATCAAAAGCCACAGGCTCACAAGCATTCTTGACAAATATATTGACACTGCCAAGGGTCACAAAGATACCTGTAGGTCCATATGAGCCAGTGGTGATGTTGAAGGATCAGATTGACTAACAGACTGAATCGATCTATCTGGGCTGTTAACAATGGTTCAAAATAACAGCGAATTGTCAATAACCAGTAGTGGAAATCCCAATCAGTATGTGCAATGGTCGCTCCTAAAAGAAGAGTCCAAGACAAATGAGTCCCATAACATTCTAGTTATAAACATTTACTGTAATCCAAAAGAAATTAACACAACAGGCCTAATTGACTGTTTAGGGGCTCTCATTGATGACAGACAAAATCGAGTGTTTAATCTGCTAATACTGATTTGTGGTGATTTCAACATTAAACTGCTAACTGGTGGCTCACCAAAAACAAACCAGGATGGATTTCTGCATCAGATGTCAAACCGGTCACGATGGTCCAATTTAATGGATACTGGGAACCTTCACTTACTGAACGGTCAGACCACAGGAGACATCCCAGGGAAGTTTACCTGGTCTAACGGCATCTTGAAATCTACACTGGATTATGTGTATATGCGTCATGGAATCACCTGCATAGAATTAAACGATTAGACGTTTTGAAAAGCCAAAACAGTGATCATAAGCCCCTCAAAGTAACATGGAAAGCAGCTGCAAAAACTGTGCAAACAATTCCCGCGTTTGGACTGGAAATCAACCAAGGTTGTAACCGCCTAAAGATTAGGCAGTGTGATGTGAAACAACTGAAAAAGAATTATACAAAGCAGATTGTAGAATCCTCAAAGGATAATGACTATGAACCTTTGCTGGCCGTATACCGAGAAGTAAGAACTGGCATGAAACAACCACTCCTAAGCCCCAAATATGTCTATACTAAAACGGTACTGGAAAAAAAGGAAAAAGTTAAGAGGAGACATAAGAGTGGGGAAAAGCAGCATGGAGCATGTCGGAAACGGAAAGAGCCAAAGGGTTAACAGCACTAAAACAACATTACAAGAATTGGCTGAAGTTCTTTAAAAAGAAAAGAGATCAAGAGCAAGGGGAAGGTATGTTAAGAGCAATGAAAGATAAGACTATGAAAGAATCCTGGGCGCTAAAAAACGGCATAACTTTACATCAACAGAGCCGATTGAGTATTGTAGTACCTGAGGAAAAATGGATTGAACATTTTAATCAACTGTTTGAAACTACCAAAATGGATGAGTATAAAAAGACGACCAGGGGGGCAAAAGTAAGGTGGAACCATGGGCTGACACAAGATGTAATCAAACTTCAAATAAAAAATACTAAAAACATCAGCAGCAGCAGGACCAGATGGCATCTCTGCAATAATGCTAAAGGACAATCCAGTAGAATGGTCTGACTTCTTGGAAAAGGTTTACGATCAAATTGTAATCCTAAAAAAAACTCCCCAAATCATGAACGTCTGGAATTATAGTCCCAATCTATAAAAAGGGCCCCTGAGTACAACTAGCACATTACAGACCAATTTCCTTGTTAGACGTGCCAGAGAAATTGTTGGCATCGAGTTTTTCAAGAAAGATTATCAGCCTGGACAAACTAGAAGATCATAGATCCAAGACAAACAGGATTAACTAAACGCACAGGAACAGAGTTGAACATATTCACGCTGTCGTTACCAAAAATGGAAGCGATTAAAGCTAAATTAAATCTATACATGGCCTTCATAGATATAAAAGAGGTTTTCGATAGCGTGAATAGTTAGAAATTATGGCTGAAGCTGCAACAATGGAATTGCCTGCAAGATTGGTTGGAAATGATAAAGATCTTTCATAAAAACACGACAACAAGTCAGGTTAAACAAAGAAGGAAAACCTATCAAAAGAAATTAAAATTATAAAAGGTGTTAAGCAAGGATGCCCTCTGGCAACAACACTTTTTAAGTTATACCTTGCAGATTTGTCAGAGAAGACAAGAGACTACAAACTAAACCCACCAAATCTGAATAACGTTAAGGTTTCAACGATAGTCTATGCGGACTATTTGGCAGTCCTTGACCAAACTGAGAGAGGCCTACAAAGAAGATTGAGAAGAATACAAAATGACATGGAACAGAATGACCTGAAAATAAACAGCAGTAAAACCAGAATACTGGTAGTCGGGAATAAAAGAAAGAAAAAACTGAAAAAATGTATGTGGGAACTGGTCGGGAAAACGCTGGAAACATCAGATTCCATTGGATACTTGGGAGTCCACTACAATGTATACGAAAAAGAAATGATTTGGCAAAAGGAGCGGGGAAAAAAAGTAACAGCACTAGCAGTACAAGGTGCGATCATGCACGCACGGTACGGAAATTTACCATGGTCCCAATTCTACTTAGAAAAAGCAGTACCATGCCTCACTTATGGTGGAGAAGGAATCATCAATGTAGACTGGAGCATTTGGTCCAAGATGGAGAGTAAGAGTAAATTCTGGAATAAAAAGTCCAGAGACTACCTCAGAGCTTACCAATAGCCACGGTAAGAGCTGGGGCTGCAATCACTACATTCAGTGATTGTGTGGAAATCACTAAATCACTAAAACTGCTGAGAAAAATAATGGAAGGAAAGCTGGCGCAAAGTTACACATGTTAAAAAGTAAATGGTAGCAAGAAAGGAACTAACTTGCTAAATGAATGGAAAACAAAATGCATAGAGCATCTGGAGTGGTTAAACTCTTCACTAGATTGTCTAGTAACATTCAGACGGAGTGAAGGAGAAACTAAAACGCTTAGACTGGATCACAACACAAGATGAAAAACTATCATACAAAAGTTTGAGGGACAGAGCAGATGAACAAAGGAAACGGAATGAAATTCCAAAGTATCTCCAACAATTCCCCAGTAAATTTCACAGACGCACTCCTTCGAATTAGATTAAACATCTATCAAACACATGGATATCTGTGGCGAACGCGACAAAGGGGGATAAATGAGGGCAATTGTTGGGTGTGTTGTAATGAAGGGCAAACTGAAACAGTGAAACATTTAATGATCTATTGCAAGGCCTTGACAGAGTCGAGAATGCTGTTTCTGGTGAAATACGTCAACAATAGTGTAACAGAAACAGCAGAAGGCTGGTGGAAAAGGTTTCTATCTGGCGAAAAAATCGGACTTCCTTGTATCGGAATTTGCTTTTTAGAGGAAGTAATGAATAAAATGGACGATTCTTTGATTGAAGGAATTGTAGATAACAGTAAGAGTTGAACGCAGTGTGGGTGGTAAGGAAAAAGGTGGGAATGATGACCTCCATGTTTTAAAGAGACATTAAGAATCCATGTGTTAAAAGTTTAAATGAACTAAAATAGCACAATAAAAATAAAAAAATAAATTTCAAAAAAGACATGCTTCCCAGAAAGGCGATGCAATAGTCATAGGCTGTGTGGTTCCCCCAAAACTGGAGGTGTACCTATCTTAACAAACGGGTCTCTGTGGGGCAGGAAAGAAACAGCTGTGGCGTGGGGCAGAAACAAGGGTAAATCCTTGCAGATGGATGATGAATCGGGACCAACAGGTTCTGTCCCATCATTGCCTCTGGCCGGGTAATTAGAGCCCGGCCCTTTTTCCATTTTTGGTAGCAGACAAGAGGTCATGACCGATTGAGCAGCTATTGTTGAGAGCATGCCCTGATTACGCAGTAGGTACCCAGCACCACCGTTGAGCTTCCACCACTTAAGATTGCATTCACCCATACTTCCTATACCTGCTCAAAGAAGCCATCTGAAGACACTAAACACAAAATCATATTTTTAGCACAGAAACCCACTTTCTAGCAGGGGTAGTCTGACCAAGGCGGCTGCAATGACTGTGGAGCAATAGCCCCCTGCTGTTACAGGGAGACACACTCCTGGCTCAGACGCTTACAACACCAGACAACCACTGAAAATATATTGCTTAGTCATTGCCATGGAGGACAATGTGGAATCCATGAATACCTGCTTTGATTGTCCGAGCATTGCAATTGGTTGCATAAAGGATCTGATCTGTATCCAGTGAGCATCCCGTCAAGGAAGATGCTGCCAGGGGGGCAACATTTCCCTGATTTTGCACACTCAGTAAAATCAAATCCCTTTCCCTGAATATTCTAGGATTGACGTTTATAATCGTAATTGACAGCCCTCCTAGAATAATTGTGGAAAGTATTTTAAGGGCCAGGAAAAGAGATGTGCCTTCTTGATGGCATTTTTCAGGCAACATATTCACATGGAACTGTCTAATCTAGGTGAAAAGTCTGAGGAATATTATTTGAATCATGTAAAGTTCCAACAATGTGCAGTAACGTGGCGAGTCACTTAAATGTATCCATGGTGACCAATGTACGGATTCTACACTTCCCAGCAACATACTGGAAGGAAGCACTTGAAGATCTGGCAAAGGTTTTCCTAGTCGGAGCTGAATTCTGGGGCAGCAACAAATGGTGCCAGTGCACAAAGTATACCAGCTGTCTACCTGCAGACTTTGTAAAAAGGACTGTAAATTGTACTTGATACCTGGGGTGGGAGGACAACTAAGAGCTTTCATTCTTAGTAAACCATTCTTTTCAAGAAATTGCCACTCGCCCCGAATCAACCCACTATGAATTTAGCAGCCTGGCTCTACAAATCATAGATTTCCGACAATTAAAACTGCCTCAAAGGTTTATGGAAATAAATCGAAGAACCATGAAAACCCAATACGAGATATTGCTACTTTAATACATGTAAAATATATTTTTTATGGCGCAGGTGACATGCTGTGCTTCAGTGTTGTGAATTGTCAGCAAGTTTCATACTTAATAGTGACCTTTATTAACATGCACTGAAGGATTCCCTAGCAGCGTTTAACTGTTGCTTCACAGTGTAACGTCTCAGGGTGAAAGACCTTTAGCAAAGGAATTAATGTAAGGAATAAAAAATGTTACAGCCACTCAAAGACCAAATCTGATAGGGATTTAAGTATTGTTTTACAGACTAATGATTTTGCCATTTGAGCCTATAAAAATGCATTTTTAAGCATCTCGCTTTGAAGGTGTCTTTCGAATGGATTGTGTCCAATGTATTCCACATCTTTGACATGTAATGTCCACAGCTGTGCTGCTTCGGAACTTTTGCAGTCAACGGCGTTGGGTCGATGTCCCTCAAAGGCCTCCGTCGAGGGTGACATCATCGGATATTATAAGTAGGATGCACGGCGCCCGTAGCCTCAGTTCTTTTTTTCCCGCAAACGTGTTTGCTTCGAGAACTCGGCGCGCCTCGTGTTATCTTCGATAATTTCTTCTTCTACCCCTCCGACCCAGCGGTCGGGCTTTAAAAAGTGCAGGGACTGTAAGTCCAAGATGTCCATCAAGGACCTGCACCGTATCCGTTTGTGGTGTCTGTGCGAGAGCCACGACAGACTGCTCGAAGTGCCAGTCGTTGACTGCCAAGGCCTTGCGGGAGCATAAGGGGAAGCTGCAGGTAGGTCGGGTATCCAAACACTGTAAATCCAGTAAAATTGCTGGTCTTTCCACCGACGACTCGAGGGGTGACTCACCCAGTCAGAGGGAGTCCAGGGGATCTCGGTCCCGGATTGGTTCTCGCCACTTGTCGTCCACGTCGAGGCACTCCCGGAAGCAGCATCACTGGTCGCCTTCCCCGTCGGATGGCTCTGCGAGGAAAGTGGCTTGCCCCACTAAACCCTCTACTCCTGAGGAGTGCAAGGCATTCAGGGAGAAAATGCTGGAGATTTTTCAATCCCAGGGCACTGTCCCGTTCCGTCCGCGCCTTCGGGTCTGGGCAGTCAGCGCGATAAACATCAGGAACCGTTGAGGTCTCATTCGGACATGGCTGCGGTAGATCACCAGAGATGTGCCAGATCCAGCTTGCAGTCTTCGTCCCCAACAAAACGGTGGAAATCTGGGAAGGTGTCAAGGAAGGTGTCCACCCCATCGGGGCTGTGCCCATCGAGTGCGGCTGTCGGGGCCTTGCCCTCGGTCAGGCCCTCAGTGTCATTGTCGACGCCGAAGCCGTCGGCGCCCTCTATGCATTGGGGCCTAAAAGCCTGAATTGGCCGGTGGAGGCCCCTAGAGCTGTGGAACCTCTGAGGACTGCTCGGTCTAAGACTGTGAGACAGTCTCCTGACTCCAGGTCTGCTCCTGTACCTAGGAGGGAGTTCTTTCATTCTCTACAGGATATCTATGAGGATGAGGAGACATCTGATGCGGAGTTGGAGCCTTTTGATGCTCCTGGTGACACCCCTGAAGCTCCTGACATGGTCTTTTCTGAGGACAGTCAGCCGGAGGATCTGCATCAATCTTGACATGCCAGTGGCCTGGACATATCTCCTGAGATGGAGTTTGGCCGGCCAGAGCCTGGGGCTCATGCTGAATCCTCCTATAGGAGGTTGATGTCGAGGGTTACAGAGTACCTGGGGTGGTCCGGCCCTCCAGTTGAATTCGATCGGGATGGCCTGACTGACATTTTAGATCAGGGTCTATCCACTGACCCAGTGTTGCCTTTTCACATGGCGTTACAGAAAAGGGTGGCTACTGCTTGGAACACCCCAAAGTCTCTTCCAGCGGTCAACAAGTCGTTGACTAAAATACCAGCCATCCAGTAGCGACCCAAGCTACCTATCCACACACCCCACTCCTGAGAGTTTGGTGGTTCAGGTGGTCACGGCCACCTCGAGGCAGGTGGCGTACCCTACCATCCCTCCTGATAGGGACAACAAGCGCTTCGATGGATGGACACGCAAGGTATTTTCGGCTGGGAGTATGGCCCTTCAATCGGCCAACGCCACCTGTGCCTTGGCCAAATTTTCACACTCTGTGGAAATGTCTCTCTCTCTGGCAGCTGAGCATATTCCCGAAGGGGAAGAAAGGGATGGGTTCCTCGCTATTGTGCAGGATGGCATGGATGCAATGTGTGAATCCCTTCAGTCTGGGTTGGACGCGGCAGATAGTGTCAGCCGGTCCATGGCTGCGAGCACCGTGATGCGCAGGTTTGCGTGGTTGCGGAAGTTGGGCTTTGCACCGGATGTGCAGGCCTGTCTTCTCAAAATGCCCTTTGACGGCTCTCATTTGTTTGGCAGCAAGGCTGAGTCTTGAGAGGTTGCAGACCTCCAAAGCAGCTGCTAAATCTTTAGGTGCAGCTGTGCGTCAACCTCTGCCTTTTCGTCCTAGAGGACAGCAGTGTAGAGGTTCCTTTCGTTACTACTCTTTTGGTAGAGCGAGAGGAGCGGCCAGTCAAAGGGGCCTCCGTAAGGGTCTTTACAGTGGACGGGGACGAGGTGCCAAAGCCGCTCAAGCAGCTGCCTCTTTGCCTTCAGGCGCTGCCACAGCCACTCTGAAACAGCTATAAGTCCAGGTCTCATTGTTCGATGGTTGGGGGCAGACTGTCTCAGCATCTCGAAGAGTGGCGAGCCATTCCGTGGGTTCTGGAAACAATAGCCCACGGCTAGTGCCTACCCTTCGTAAATCGGCCTCACGACAATCCACCGGGGAAACTATTTGAAGATTCTGGATCCGCTCCTTGTGCAGGAAATCTTGACCCTGTTGTAGAAAGGCGCTATAGAACTAGTGCCTGTGGCGGAGAGGAACAAGGGCTGGTATTCCCCATATTTTTTGATTCCCAAGAAAGACAGAGGACTGAGACCCATCTTGGACTTGGGTCGCTTGAACAAGTTCCTCAGGACGGACAAGTTCAAGATGGTCACTATCTCTCAGGTCCTTCGACTTCAGGATTGGTTGGTGTCATTGGACCTACAGGATGCTTATTTTCATGTCCTGATCCATCCAAAGCACAGAAAATACCTGCGGTTCGCCGTTGGCAGCTCGCGCTTTCAGTTTCAGGTCATGTCATTTGGGTTGACCTCCGCCCCGAGGGTGTTCACCAAACTCGTGGTGGTGGTGGCAGCGTATCTCAGGAAAGGGGTGGGGTACACGTTTACCCCTAACTGGATGACTGACTGATCCAAGCGCGTTCTCTCGAACAGGCCTTGGATCATCTCGGCATCACCTGCCACTCGCTTCACAAGCTGGGCTTCTCCCTCAATTTCAAGAAGTCGCATATGACACCTTCCCAACAGCTCCAGTACATCGGGGCTGTGTTGGACACATCCTTGGGGAAGTGCTCGCCTCCCAAGGTGAGGGCTCATCACATTGTCCAGATGGTCGACAAATTTCAACATGCCCAGAGTGTCCCGGTTTTCAAATTCTTAAGGTTGCTCGGCCTCATGGCGTCCTGCATTTTTCTGGTGCTGGAGGCCACACTGCAGATGAGATCCTTTCAATGGGCCCTCAGGACACTGTGGTCACAATTCTTGGGCAAGATGTCTGATCTCCTTCAGATTCCGCTCACGGTCTCACAGGATCTTCTGTGGTGGGCCAGTGAAGGGAATCTGATGAAGGGAGAGCCGTTTTGGCAACTGTGGCCAGAGGTGACAGTAGTGACGGATGCTTCCTTCACAGGATGGGGGGCTCACGCCAATGAGCTGACCACCAGCGGTCGTTGGTCTGTCGGAGGCCAGACTTCACATAAATCTTTTGGAGCTGAGGGCAATCAGGCTTTCCCTGAAGGCTTTTCTGCCTTTTGTACGCAGGAAGAGTGTCCTGATCATGAGTCAACACTGGCCATGCATTACCTCAACAAAAAGGGGGTGGAGGGTGTAGGATCGCTTCCGCTGTGCAGAGAGGCGATGCAGCTGTGGTTCTGGTCAATACACCAGGGAATCTCACTCTCTGCAGTTCATCTGGCCGGAGAGGAGAATATGGCGATGGACGCTCTGAGCAAGCAGAGTGCAGTCTCCCACCAGTGGGAATTAGCTCAGGAAGTCCTTCAAGAGATCTTCACCCTTTGGGGAACCCCTCAAATGGATCTGTTCGTGACCGGTACCAACCGGAAGTACGAGACACATTGCTCAGGGGAATTTCCTCTGAGAGGAGCTTTAGGGGACACGTTCGTCGTTGGATTGATCATTCCCACTTCTGTATGCGTTTCCTCCGGTCCCTGTCATTCCTCAGGTTCTAAGGAGATTCAGGTCCCACATGATCCTAATTGCTTCGGATCGGGCCAGGAGAGCGTGGTACCCGGACCTTCTAGAAATGTCCATCTGTCCTCCACGTCGTCTTCCCCACAAAGAGGAGCACGTGGGAGGGGGAGGGAGAGAGGAAGGGAGAGAGAGCGAGAGGGAGGGTGGGGGTCAGGTTCTCCATCAAAAGGTCAAGAAAGGTTGAGATATAAGGATTGGGACTTCCCAGATGACGTTATGGAGATGTCGCTTTCAGCCAGGCATCCGGCAACCATATCCCTGTACCGTTGGCGTAAGTTTTGCGAATGGTGCAGAGGACACAATGTTGATCTGAACTGGAGGCTTCCAGCCCTTTAAGATGAGTAGCAATACCCTGAAGATGGATGGTAATGCAGATTTTACTCGCACATCAATAATCGAGACGACTCATAGTTGGGCAAAAGTCTTTAAAACAGGGTGTACAACGAACATCAGCAATCGCTCGATACTCCGACTCTATTTCATAAAGTTGGGTTCTTCTACCTCTAATTGGTCATAGCTGATGTGTTGCCCTGCGTCATTACCAACGTCATCCTACGTGGCAAACTACAGAAACTTATCGGGAAGCGGGATTGTTTCTAAGTGAATAACTAAGCATAGGTACTATATCTGTATGGAGTAACAGAGAGAGCTAATAGGATATTTAACATCACGTGGGGCAACTAAGCCCTCCCTTCAAAATGGCCATTTTGAATGTAACTAAATGTACGACGTCCAATTGGCTACACAAACTATAGGACCCTCAACTACGTCGTCCCCTGCGATTGGTTGGCTACTAACCCCACTTCAGTAATTTCCACCTACGTGAGCAGCACGCAGACCGAACAACAAGGTGCGAGTGAGCTTGTCTTGATACCAGCTTTCCACCAATTAAAAAATGTGACCATCATCACCTTGATGGTCCAGTGTCAATTAGTCCTTTGAAATTGGCCATGAGTCTGTACTGTTCTCTAAGAATTTTTAAGGAGTATGGGTACTATCCGGCTTCCGTGCGTAGGTGTGATCTTCTCGTTTGTCAAACTTTCTTGCAACACGTGACTGACACCATGAATTGAGTCTTTTCGTGTATTTGATTTTATTCTCCAATAGTCCTCTGACGTCTTTTGTTTTTGCTTGACCTTCCTAAACAGGAGCTTCTGTTCTTTCATGTTAATTATATCTAATGTCAGCAAAATCCTAGTTTGATAAGACCTTGGCACAGTGAACTCCTTAGCTGAAATAGATCGTTTAATTCAATTGCTTTGTGTAACTGGGACACTGAACGGAGGCCTTCTTGCGTTGTTCAGTACTGCTTTATACTGTAACGCTCACCTGGCTCCCACGGAGGCGCTGACCTGGTCTGGATTGCTATGACCTCTTCAAGCGTGATGCGCAGGATTCGAAACACCGACTGAACTGGACCCCCAAATCTGGCTTGTCTGGCCCGTAGAAAAATCTTTCTGTAGGTGGAGAAAGGGGATTAACTGTCTGCAGAGTATTGTGATTGCTTCCCACCTCCCCTTTGTTCTTCTCTGACCACCTCCGAAATCCCCAATCAAGGCTCACCTTAATGTTTGAATGGATGAGCTCTCCATCCTGCTTCTGGTGCAGGGGCGTGTATTTGACCAGTTACTTCACTGGTTTCGGAAGGCGAAATGCCGTAAGTATGCAATTTAAAAAGTTCCAGAGTAGTCTTCTCTTTGTTTGCTTTTCTTAACCTGCGATCTGTCCTTATTTTCAGGTGCAGAGTGGAAGTGATGCTTCGAGGGATATTGCCGGAGATAAACTCAGGTGAGTTTGTGATAAAATGATCCCTTTAAATGTCTTTGAATCCCTCTAGTAATGTCTTTCTTTTTTCCCCCTTAGGGGCCGGGGTGCGGTACCAGGCCAAGAAGTGGCGCCGACCCGAAATGAGGAGTGGTTCCGTCAAATATGGCCAGGTAAGTCTTGTGACGGAAAATCAGGCTTTCCTCATTTGTTCCTCCTGCTCACCTTTTGTCTCTTCTTCTCCCCTGCAGGTGCAGAGATGTGGTGGAATGTCCAGAAGGTTGCGGTGGATATTGAAGAGCCCACGAGGCAGGTGAGTGATGCGCGGCGCTGCAACAAGTAGCGCGATGCTTTTAAAGAAAGTCTATCTTCAGGATCGCTGGCGTGATGGTTCCGGACACAGGTAGGAAGTTAGATTAAGTTCTTGGTTTTCACCTTTTCTCTTCCCTTCCTTCCTTTCAGGTATCCCAAGATCGAGGCGGGCGTGGCTGGAGGCAAGATGCAGGAGCAGGCACGGTGAGCGTTCAGCTGCTAGATGCAGAGCAACGCGAAGCACGTGTGGCAGTCCGGGCGTACTTTAAATAGCCTTGGAAGAAGTTCCAGGTAAGTATTCTTCCAAGGTCCCCACCCAAGTAAAATAGTTCCTTTGATAAAATAGTCCCTCCTAAGCCTCATTTGGCTTGAGGCTTCATGCAGCATGGTCTGCGTCAGGTAAGTGCACCAAACACCCTCTTTTATGAGTATGGCGCCAGGACTGATGTCCAACATGAGCCTGGCGCCAAAGGCGCCAGGACAAAGTCCAAAGAGCCCCTATTAGGGGCCGCTGGGCTTTTAACCGAGGGCATGATGCCTGCTCCCGGGGGTGCTGGGCCTGTCCTGGTGCTCCGGGGGTAGGCATCATGACCTATACGTATTGGAAACATTAATTCTTCACTTAATCCAAATGTACCTATGAGGTATATAGGTATTTGTTGGCGCTTGCCGCGGTCTAATCAATTTAAGCATGTGGCTTGCTTCATGATTTCTTTGCTGCTTGTGTTTCATTGCATCTGTACACGTTTAAACTAACTAAAAATTTTCATCAAGTTTGTGGCATAAGTTTCTTCATCTTGATCCCAAGATGTCACTTATCATTGGTACGTCTTTGTTCTTTATAAATCGTCTGCCTCTCTAGTCTGGTTATCTTTTAACCTGGGAGTCGATTCAACTTTGTATGACGTCACCATTCATCCTGGTCATTCAGTTTCTTTGTTTCATCAGGAATCTCGTTCAAATGGCCGTCATATTGTCTTGGATGTAAGTATGTTTTCCTCAATGAGTACTTTACCTCCCATATTCTCTTAGGTATAGGTATTCTTATGGGTACTGCACAGAGCCCTTGCTCTTCTCTTTGCTGGTTTAACTGTTCAGTATACGTCACATATTTTGGTTCATACGCTTCAGGTGATGTAGGCAGGGCAGATGGAGTGGGGGTACTTGGCTCCTCTACACTCCCCCCTCTGGGCGATTCATCGACCACTCTCACCTCTTCTTCCAAATGCAGACATCCTGGTCTCAAGAAATGCTTCTTAGGGATCCATATCTTTATAACCTCCTTCAAGCATCCAGCTGATTTCAAATTCTCATCCTTGTTCCATGTCATGAGCATGCACTGTCCACTTGGACTGCAGTAGATCCATCTCCCCACATATTTCCTATGTTCCTTTTGGAGACACTAACTTTGTTCCCTCAGGTGCATAGATACTGGCCTTCACAAAGTCTCAGATTTCTTCATCGGTCAGATATTTAGGCTTCCATCCTGGTTCAACATCAGTCATAATCTTCATCGCTATGGCTTTCTTTGCTGTCTTCTTGCATTGTGAGAGTATTATCTTGATCACACAGAATACAAGCATTACTAATAATAATAAAGCTCCTAAAAACTTGAGCATATGTGCCATCCATTGTGGAACCCATGAGAAGAGTGATCCAAACCAGCTTTCCTTAGCAATGTCTTTGACCTCTTCTATCATCTTACAATGGAGCTTCGCTAGAATATCTTTGGCCTCTGTCAATGTTCCATGCTCGTCGTCATGTGAAGGTATAAATGTGCAACATGATTCTCTAATTTTGGCACAAACTCCTCCATCCATAGCTTTGATCATATCTAGGACAGATCTGTTCTGGAGGGTCATCAATCTTACAGCTCTCTGCTCTTTTCTGATTGCATTGAATCCCTTTATGGTAGTATTAATCGTCTGTAGCAGTTCCCATCTGGTGATCTGAAGCCACATAGTATTTGCTCCAACCTGGATCCTTGGCATAAAGATCAACGTGAACACTGAAGAAGTCTAGCTGAACAGTCTGTTCATATGGTATAGCATCAAAGGCTTCTATTGATTTAGCTGAAATGTAGTTCGCTCTTCATTCGATATTAGTTCCACAGATTTCTTTTCTTAGATGAGCATCTGCTTTCAGGAAACGATAAATGTTCAGTTCACCTTTAGGAATCACCAATGCAGGAACATGGACATTCACCAATGTGCAGATTCCTCCCCAATCCTTTGATAGTCTGATGTAGGCCTTGGATCCACACGCCCAATGATGATCCATAATTACTGCTGTTCTGATATTCATTCCTAGTGCATCAAAGATTCGACCACAGTTCTGATTTTCTCCCATTTTTCTTGTACCATTGTTCCTGAAGCATACTTTAGAACTGTCCAATGGTACTATCTACAAGGGTCCTCCTCTGTCTTCGACCCATGTCAATAGTAGGTTGATAACGGCCAATAACTAACCATGCTCTGCAAATCACTCCTTTCTCCCATCCGTCTGGTGACAGTACTGTTCCCCAGATTTGCATTTGACCTCTGTTTTTCCATCTGCGAGCTTCTTCTGAAGTTTTTCCTGTACCCTCCAATTTCTTGTTCACCTCCAATCTGATTCCAGCTCCTTTTACTCCAGGCTTCTCATATCTGATCACATGAATTCTCGTATGGGCTCTGTTTCTTGTCTATATATCTTGTATATGGTCATCTTCGTCTGGATCTGTCTTTTCAGTTGCCCATTTGAGAAGCATCACTTCCCATAAATTGACCTTTGCAAAGTACAATGTGCGAAAGACCATGTGCTGTTTGGACATCAATTTCAATAGCTATGACTATTTTCGACTTCCCCACGCTGTATGGCAGGAATGCACATACGAAGCATTCTTCATCTGACGTCCTTCCAACATCTTCCATGTGTTGGTGCCATGTTATTTCCCAAGTGTGCTGTGCTGTCTAGATAATCATTCAATTCATAATTATCTTCTTGAGTGCTTCTTCTGGTTCTCAAAGTCTTCATGTAGTTACCTATAACTACATCTTTGAATGCATCAGTATAGCTTCTTCTGACTGGCCAATTTGCAGTATCATCCATCCGGGTTCCCTGTGTAGAAGAAAGTTCAGCAAGTCTTTCTTTATCAATCTGTCTCTTTCTGGAAATAGCTAAAAACGGCCATAGAGATTCTGCTATAATCTCTGCGTGTGATCTTTCTGTGGGACTTGTGCTTGGACCTTTTGTTGTTGGACTAGGTGTCTTCATGCATTATCTGTGTAGGCCCAACCTTTGTCAACCCCTTACTTTGCCCAGTCCGCCGACCCTGTCTCCGGTGTTTAAAGGCAGTGTTTGAAGGAAGTGCTGTGTGTGATTTATTACTGATAACATCCATTTCAAGCTCAGCTATCTTTCAATTTTGTCTTCGGACAGGAATGACTATGTAGGGCCTAGGCTGCCTTGTAGTTTCCACGCTCACTGTTTCCTTCTGCTCAGAAACATATACAGGAATCTTTGCATCATATGCTCCTATATAGAAAGCAGTTCTCACTGTCAGTGAAAGCAATATGAGGATGAATATAATGCATGTGTAAATAAGACCGTGTTAAGTAATTCGACAGCATGTACTTCTGTGACAATTTGTACGTCTATCCTCCTGGGACAACACAATATTGCTGCTTTGGTTCCCCATCTCGAACATGTGATGCTAAGTAAGGAAAAACAATTTTAATGGCTCTACATTTGTAGATTGTTTCTGGTAGCTGTTGTCTTCATTCAGCATTCGTCCATCAATTGTCTGCTTTCTGGATGCCTCACAAAGTGACTTTATTTTTCTCTTGAACCAGTTTTTTCACCAATCAGGATGCAAATGTTCCTTTATCGTGAAGAACAATGTCCTTGGTGAACCTCTATGACATCTGCTTCATTTATTAGTTCCCAATCAATCCCTCGAATCTGCTTCAGTCCAGATGACAAGTTTCCCTGTCAGCATGAACAAATATTTTTGTCCTTCATTCAATTCCTCGATCTGTCCCTCGGAGGAACATTTCGACACAGCTCTGTGATTTCTTTCAGAATAGATTGCCACCTGGATGATGATTCCTTCCAGGATCACATTCAATTTGCAGTATTTCTTGGATCTCTTAGGAAGGTTACTGCGTCTGTGTGTCTTCCAACGAGATGCAGGTATTCTATTATATGAAAGAACACCACACTGGCCAGTCTGCTGTGTCAGTTGATGAGGACATTTGTGTTTTCCTCCCTGAACTCGGGCAACTTCAGAAACTCTTCAGTGATGATTATGAGCAATCTTCTAATAAGTTTTTCATTTTCAGGATTTTGGATCTATGCTGGAATATGGCAAGTTCTCCCCACCAACGTAGGATAAGAACGTAACACCCACTCAAGATACGTAAGTATGTATCTAGAAAGGTCATCACTGGGTAACACCATGAGTAGAGCCAAACAAGAACTCTGTGTAAAAGGAATCAGGGTATTGTACCCTCTTCCAATTGCTGTGTCCACGCTCAAAATTTGGCATATCCTTATTCTTGATCAAGGCTTAAGTATGCCTTAGTCAAAAGCCACAATAGCTTATTGACTTTGAAGAATGTATATCCTTTTACTCTGCAACTAAGATGCACAGTGTTCGAATGTGTCCTTTTACTCTTTTATTTGTAGCTAAAAAGGGAGTGTCCAAATTAAGCCACAGTCCACTGGTATGTTCCTTTTCCGCTTTTCGGGTTATGCGTCCTCCTTCCTTGTCATAAATCTCGTCTGCACGTGCTGTGGTTCTTCCCTGATGTTTGTAGCTTCTTCGCGGTGGGGTGCAGGCAGAGGGGTCTCTCTGGAGTAGATCTTCATATCTCCCATGAAGATCCAAGCTCACCTACCCTGCAATTTCACAGCAGATGGCTTCACGTCCTCAACGACAAAAGGACAGTTGAAACGGGGCTCGTCTCACTTTTTCCTTGTGTGGTTACGAATTAGGACTTTATCTCCTGGGTAGATTCTTGGACGTAGAAATTCGGGAGTTTGGGTTGTTGAAGCATCTCCTGTGTTCTGTACTGCCTTACACCCTCGTCTCTGCAACTGTCCTGAAATCACAGAAAAACTAGATGTTAAACAGTTCAAATAGTTTTGCAATTCAAGTCCTCATATTTCTGACGTTGGCTGAGCATCACTTCTAACTCGGGATGGAGGCATTAAAGGTATTCTCATTCGCCTTCCTGTCACAATTCCATGCGACGTAAAATGGTGGTCACAACCTGGTTGGTTCCTCAATGCATACAATGCCAGTGGTAGGCAATGCAACCACCCTTTTTTCAAAGTAAGCTTCAACTTAGCTATTCTTTCTTTTAACAGGCCATTGAGCTTTTCACAGATAACATTTTCTTGCGGATGATGAGCCTAAGAAAACTTGTGTTTTTATACCAATCAACGAGGTGATCTGTTGGAAAACTTTATTAACAAAGTGAGGTCCATTTTCTGATCTCATTACTTCGCACACTCCCCATCTGGGATACACTTAGCGCACTAAGAACTTGGCTGCACAGGTAGAGTCTGGGTGTGTGCAAGGACCTGCCTCTATCCATCTAGAGAAAGGACATACTACAACTAATAGGTATCTATATCCATTACAAACTTGTATCATGTCGACATAGTCGATATGCAAGTTCTGAAAAGGGCCATTAGGTCTTGGGATGACTCCCCTCTCTATGCGCAGTGTATTCCTAGCCGTGAATTGTTGGCAAACAATACAATTTACAATAAACAAATGCAACATGCTTCATTAGGTTCGGTACAAACCAATCCTCAGCAATGGTTACAGCAAGTTTCTCCATAGTTGTATGTGCTGGGTAGTGTAGCTGTTCTAGCGCCACCTTTAGTAAGGCTACAGGCATCACTGGTTTATCAGTGCGGTCTTGTGGCCACAATGCTTCAGAGGGGTTTAAAGAACACCCTCTTCGCTTCCACAAGTTCTTTTCCTCTTGCAGTGCCTCTCCTTGAAGCTCCACTATTTGCGTTTTAGCCATATGATTATATCCCTCATCCACACTCATCATCACAGTCATCCTTTCATTCACATTAATGGTTTTAATATTCATAATTCCTGTATCTGTATTTGCAATGTGCTTAGCTTCAGCGTCTGCTGCTTGATTTCCGTGCGAGATAAAATCTGTCACTTTCATATGAGCTGCGCATTTAACAACTGTTATGCTGACCGGGAGTTGTAGTGCCTTAATGAGCCTATCCAATAAGGCTGCGTGCTGCACTGGTGGTTCCTGTCTGCTCTGAGGCAGCCCCTTCTTTTCCAGCGCGCTAATCCTGCGTGTACCGTTGATGTCACATAGGCAGAGTCGCTGTACACTGTTACTTCCTGGTCTGCGTGATTCTCAATTGCGAGTATAAACGCCAATAACTGCAGCTTGTGCTGAATAATGAGATGGCAATCGAGTACTCTCAAGCACTTAAAATTCTCCATTTGCCAAATGTTTCACTACCGCGGCGCCTGGATATCTTTTCCCATCATTTTGATCAATTCTCGAAGACCCGTCAATGAAGACAATCTCTCCCCCTGCGAGTGCATTCTTTTTTGTTCTAGGGAGCTCATCACAGAATTCTTCATAGTTTGCACAATCGTGTATTGGCTCTCCTTCGGTAATTGGCTCAGCTATAAACATGGCTGGATTCACTATTTTACATTGAACTATTTTAATCGCTGGAGTTGATATGATTACCTCATAGGCAGAAGCCCTTTGAGTAGTCAACGTGCCTTTTGGTTTTTCTAAAATGGCAAATAATGCGTGTTCAACAAATAACGTCACGGAGCATCCCATCACTATGCTTGTAGCCTTTTCTATGGCGAATGCAGCAGCTGCCAAACTTTGTTCGCATGTAAAATGACCTCTCATTACTGTGTCCAAAATTCCACTGTAATATGCAAGGGGCTTGTACCCCAACGTGGTTCTCTGTGTGAGTACTGCTGTCATAAAAGTACCATCTGTATGCGAGAATAAAAATAATTCCTCTGCATAGTTGGGACTAGAACTGGGGCTGTGCAGATTGCTTTTTTTCAATTAATCAAACCCTTCTTCCATTGCCTCAGTCCACACAATTTTTTCTTTCGTTGCCTGTGCTTTTTTTCAAGGCCTGTAAAAGGGGCCTTGTATATGAGCTGTAGTCAAAGACCCATGCTCTGACATAATTACATAGTCCTAAGAAAACTATGCATTTGTTTTATCGTGTCGGGCTTGGCTGTTTTTAAAATGGCCTCAGCTCTTTCAGGGGTGACCTTCTTTCCCTCATGTGAAATCAATTGGCCTATGTACAACACTTCTTGTTGGCAATATTGTAACATTTCCTAGTCATCCTTATATCCTTTGTCAGCAAGTATAATCATCAGCTGAACAGAATTGCGTCTGCACTCTTCCTCTGTGGTGCTTAAAACTAAAATGCCATCTACATATTGCAGCACAACTCTCTCTAAAGCAATATTGCTCAAATCCATCTGGAGGACGCTTAAAAATTGATGGGGACTCACAGTACCCCTGAGGCAGCATTGTGCTTCTAATTGCACTTGTCTAAAAGTAAACCATGTCAAATCTTGTGAGTCTGTGTGCAATGGGATTGAGAAAAATGCATTTTCAAGTCAATCACTGTGTAATACCGTGCATTAACAGGTATATTACATAAAATTGTAGACGGATTGGGGACTAGACGGAACTCGGCCTCTACAATTTGGTTTATTGGGTGAAGGTCTTGCACTAGCCTCCAAGACCCCCCTTCCCTTTTTTCACTGGGTAAATCGACGTATTACATGGTGACTCTTGACGTCACTAAAATACCTTGGTCCAGCATGGCGGAAATTGTCTTAAAAATGCCTTCATCTGCCTCTCTAGACATGGGATATTGTCGTGCTCGAGGTAAAATTGCTCCTGGTTTCAATTTAATCTTCACTTCCCCAACTCCTTTCAGTAAGCCTATGTCATAGGGGCCAGTAGTCCATAATGAAATTGGCACTTTGCCATATCTTCATTAAAATATTCAGGGCGGGGGATCCACCAGGGGGCGCAGAGATGGACTGACGCATCTCCGCTCGTCTCCTCGACAGGGCACAGATCGCGGGACCTGAGCCCCCCCCCCCCCGACGCCCCAGGAGTGAGAAACCGACACCACCCAAGCCTGTAGGAAGGTGTCGGGCACCCCCAGCCCAAATTTGAGCTTCGTAGGTGGAACCAGTCCGAACTTCTGAGCACTTACTTCCCTGCGGGACGGAAGCCCCTCCTCCCCGCGGCGCCGCGGCTCCGCGGAAATCTACGACGAGCCCGGGCCTGAGCGCGCCCCTTGCCAGTGGATTCCTCCCCCCGCCCGGGTCTTTCTGGTGAAGGTGACCCGCGGCTCGCTCCTTGGAGAAGAGGACAGGCGCATAGCACCACGGGCGGCCAAGACAGGGCCCGCACCGAGAGGAGCAGGGATTCACCCGCAGGAGCAGGCGGACCCCGGTGAGCCCCTTCGGGGCACAAGAGGTGAGCCCCCCCACCCCCCCGAACGTAACAACGGAAAGGATCAACGCGGGTGGAAACGGGCGGACCTCCGCTAAACCCTTGACCCGGAGAGCACGAGACACGGGAGGCTATCACCTACGTAATAAGGCCTGGCCTGAATAGTTCCCCCACCATCCACAGAGGGAGGCTCTTTGGCCCCCAGTCCCTCGCGGAACGGAGTCGCCGCTTTAACCTCCGAGGCTGCCTCTAGCACCACGATTCGCATCCCGGGCCTACTGGGGCTAAGGCCTATGAACTGGAGGGAATCCTTGCAGAAGTTTCATCGCACGCCCCCCGTAATGGCGGCCCAGGTGCAACAGGAACCGATGGACGCAAACTCAGTCACCAGAGGTATGGCAGCCCTATTGGAAGAAATTAAGGGCTTCAGAGCGGACATTACATTACGATTAGACACCCTAGACAAAAAGGTGGATAACTTGGACGATAGGGTCCAGGCACTGGAATCCAACACAGCCTCAGCCGACGTCGTTGAAACCCAATTTGACATGCGCTTGTCGGAGCTCGAGAGAAGGGAAGAAAAATGCGCCCTAAAAATGGACGATTTGGAGAATAGAGAACGTCGTTGCAACCTACGTTTCCTGGGCTTCCCAGAACGCGACGGCGAAACGCAGGCAGACATTATCAAGGCCGTTAATGTGGTAATAGGAATCTTATTTGAAGGGGCTAACACCAGCGAACCCACCATCGACAGAGCCCACAGAGCAGGGGCACCATCCCGAGGCCCCAGATCGGTGTTAGTCCGCTTTCACTACTTCTCGGAAAAAGACAGGATCATCGAATTAGCTCGCAAGAAGGGGCCGGTGGAGTGGGAAGGAGCCCGGATCTCGATATATCAGGATTTGTCGGCCTTTACCCTCGCGAGACGCAGACTCTGTGCTCCCCTGACGAAGATGCTCCAGTCCAGGGGAGTCAGGTATAGGTGGGGGTATCCTTTTTCACTCTCCTTTGAATTCGAGGGCTACAAGTACGCATTGATCACGGAAGACGATATCCAGAGAGTGTCGGGCGAACTATTAGACAATCCAAGTATGGAAACGGAGGACCAGAACTGTGTGCGACCCCCGACAGGTCCGAAAGGGAACAAAGCACCGAAGGAAAGGCGCAGAGTCAGAGGCCAAAGAAAGTACAGGAGAGTGGCCCCAACGTCTCCAGCTCCCTTGAACGGTGGAAACGAGCCGCTGGTGCCTCACGAAGCAAGTGACACTTGACTAGGTGAACAGAAGGGGATGTAGTAGTCTGTGAATTGTATTGTAACCGGGGATAGGGGGGGGCTCGAATCATAAGTTAAAAGAAGTATATGAGCCCGGAGGGGGGAGACACCGGTGGCCTGGTTTGGATTGTCCTGACAATGTCACGAATCAACCAGGCGATCAGGGGGGAGGCGGGAGGGGGGTGGGACGAGGGGGGGTTGGGGTGTTGGGGTTACTGCTGTTGCGCGCTAAGTTTTTGGGTTACTCGTGCGCCCCGGGGGCTCCTCCGAGCCTGTTGTGGGCGGCAAAGACATTGTGGGAACTGCGACGCTTGCGATTCAGGGAAGGGAGTTATGAGCCTTGACATCTTTTTTCATGGATGATCCACTCCTATCCTTAACAGTGGGGTCACTAAATGTCCGTGGGCTCAACTCGCCTACAAAGAGGTCGTTGATCCTAAGGGAGTTTGCGAAGTTACGTCTTCATTTCCTTTTTGTACAAGAGACTCATTGGGTTCGAGGTAAAGAGCCTAAGCTCAAGGCCAATACCATAGAGCATTTGTTCACGGCCTCTTCACAAACGAAGAAGCGGGGAGTTGCCCTGTTGGTAGCCCCTGGGGCCCACTTTAGGTTTAAAGCCTCGAAAGCAGACCCAGAGGGTCGGTATCTCATGGTGAAAGGGGAGGTGCGGGGCCGCTTGTTCACCCTGGTCTGCATATAGGCCCCGAATGAAGCACAAGACACCTTCTGGGAGGGTATGAGAGGAACAATATTGGCATTCTCCGAGGGCACCCTATTGGTGGGGGGGGACTTTAATATGGTGCTTTGCCCCGAGCGGGACAGGAAGTCTGCAAATCCCTGCCCCAACATCCGTCACCATAGGAAGTTGGCGAAGGCCTTTCAGGAGGTGAATGGGGTGCTGGGGTTGTGCGATACACATGTCACTGTACAGGGCCGGAACCCCGACTACACTTTCTACTCCAAGCCTCACGATGCTTTTTCACGCATAGATTACATCCTGGTGTACTCATCGTTGCAGGGAGAGGTCACAAGCTCGGGGGTAGAGACTGTCCCTTGGACAGACCACGATATGGTGACGATAAAGATTGGCCTCCCCCCCGCCCCGGTAGCTGAAACCCGATGGAAGTGCAATGACCTCCTCTTACAAGATAGGGAGATACGCCAAACCATCCTGGTAGCCATAGAAGATTACTTCGCCCTGAACGACAATGGAGAGGTAGGCACCATGGGAGTATGGGAGGCATTTAAAGCAACCATTAGAGGCACACTCATAAGTATTGGGTCCAGAAGGAAGAGGGTGAGGGAGCACGAGGAGAAACAGCTGAAAGGCAAGATAGCGGCCATCCAACCAGGGGGAAAACTGAAAACACAGATGTTCCCTGGGCAATGGGAGGAATTGCAGGGGTTGCGAGCTAAGCTAGCCGACCTTCAAGTGGGACAAACGGAAAGGAAGCTTTCTTTTTTGAAACAAAAATATATGGAAAAGGGGGAAAAGGCGGACAAGATATTGGCCTGGAGACTTCGGGAACTCAGGAATAGTAGAAGGGTCAATTCGGTTCGCACCACGGAAGGGAACCTTACCGCGAGGGACGCCAAGATCGCAGAGCAATTTAGGTTATACTATGAAAAATTGTACAGTTCAGAATATACTGGGAATGGGAAAGACATCGACCAATTCCTGGACTCTCTCCCCATACCGGGCCTTCTCCCTGAGAAAGCCGAGGCACTAGAACACCCCATCTCCCCAGAGGAGATAATCGACACTATATCCTCTTTAAAGAGCGGCACCGCCCCGGGAGATGATGGCTTCACAGTCAAGTTTTATAAGACCTATAGATCAGCACTCGCTCCATTCATGGCCAAGATGTTCAATGCCGCGCTAGACCAAGGCACCCTCCCCAATGATGTCAGCTATGATTGTAGTTCTGCCTAAGGAGGGTAAGGATCCCGCGCAATGTCAATCTTACCGCCCCATATCTCTTCTTAACACGGATGTTAAGATACTGGCCAAGCTCCTAGCGAATAGGCTGGCAAAACTCCTCCCCACCCTAGTGCACGGAGACCAGGTGGGCTTCATCCCGGGGCGCCAGGGGTCCGATAACATAAGGAAAACCCTCGACCTCATGCACGAGACATCCAGGCAGGGAGTGGAAGGGTACCTCCTTTCACTCGACTCAGAAAAGGCATTCGACCGGGTCGAGTGGCCCTACATGGGCAAGGTCCTCCGGAAGATGGGCTTGGGGGACAATTTTTGTGGGTGGGTAGCAGCACTCTACAACAGCCCCACAGCGAGAGTGTTAGTTAACGGAGGCACCTCGGAGCCCTTTTCCCTCACCAGGGGCACCCGGCAGGGATGCCCCTTGTCACCCTTATTGTATGCTTTGGCAATGGAACCTCTAGCTATAGCGGTCAGGAACGACCCAGAAATCACGGGTATACGATGTGGGGAGTGCGACTTCAAACTCTTTCTATTTGCAGACGACATCCTGGGCTACCTAACCAATATCCAGATATCCCTACCCCGATTGTTCGACCTTATACACACCTTTGGCTCTTTCTCCGGGTTGAGGATAAACACTTCCAAATCAAGCATCATGCCCATCGGCCAGAGCGACCTGGATGTTGGAAGCAACTCCGATATTCTAGGGGTCAGAATCGAAAGAGAATCCACGAGGTATCTGGGCACTACCATCCCCAGAGACCTGTCACAGCTATTCCAGTGCAACTTCCCAGGGATCCTTACCCGTATTAGCAACGACCTTACTAGATGGGCTCCCCTCACGCTTTCCTGGCTGGGTCGCATGGTCACAATCAAGATGAATGTCCTGCCCCGCCTCCTCTACCTCTTCGCAGCACTTCCTGTTGTGATACCCGAGACTTTCTTTGAAACACTGCAGTCCCGTGTCCTTCATTTTATTTGGAATGGTAAGAGACCTAGAATCAAATCCTCCACCTTAACCCTCCCAAAGACACATGGTGGTTTTGGCCTCCCCGACTTCCGACTCTATTATAAGGCAGCCCAGCTCAGGGTGATGTTGGAACACATGCGAGATGACATGGGCACATACTGGACGTACATAGAAGACATCCATGCCCACCCGAAAAAGGTTAGAGATTATTTTTGGGCCTCTCCTAAGGTTCTCCCACTCCAGCTAAAAATGCACCCCACCTTGGCAGCCCTGTGGGCGCTATGGAAACCTAGCAGGGCCAACAAGCCCCTAACCACCTGGCCTTCCCCGCTATCCTCACTCTGGGGGCCCCCTATCGACCTAGACACAAGAGGCTTCCGCGACACACAGGCCTGGTCCGACTTGGGCTTGGAAAGAGTCTCCCAGCTGACACGAGAGGAGGGCTTCATAGAATATGGCAGCTTGCTTGAGGCCCTGGTAGATAAGCCCCCCACGATTTTTGAATACTTACGATTGAAGGGGATTTTGTCCCAACCCCGGTGGTCCGAACAGCTGAGCCGCCCCCTCACCCCATTTGAATCCATCCTGGCCAAGAGTACATCACGTAAGGGTGCGCTGTCCAAATTTTATATGGTCTTGATAACGTCCGACCTAGAGGGCAGACAACCCTTTAAACGCATATGGGAGGAGAGACTGGGGATGCCCTTGGATGACCATACCTGGAGGGCCGTTTTTAAAGGTATTTTCGCGGGCTCCCTATACACGGCTGCCATGGAACACAGCTTCAAAATTCTTCATTCCTGGCATCGCCCTCCATCCCTGCTGTCCAAAATGTTCCGAGACGTATCTCCTTTCTGCCCCAGGGGTTGCCACCAAAGGGGAACCTGGTTTCACATGTGGTGGGGATGTCCTATTATACAGGTTTACTGGTCGGAACTACTTAGCTGGATCAAAGATATTGAGGGGTTCGGTCCATCCTTGCACCCACTAGAAGTCTTGCTGGGTATCCCCTTGCTGGAGACGGAAACAAATCTTTACCCCAAAGTCATTGGTGCCATGCTGCGAGCTGGAAGGCTGGCGCTTGCCCAAAAATGGAAGAGCGGCCAGGCCCCCTCCAAGGAAGAATGGCTTCATAAGCTTAGGATGATATTCTCGTACGAAAAGCTTACAGCAATAGCGAATGATACCATGACAGATTTTGTACAAGAATGGATGGCAGTCCTTCTGCACGATGATTGTGTCTCCATGCGCTTATACAAGGGGCATTGTACAGGCTCATAACAGAGTGCGCCTGATCCGTTGACTCTTAGTAACACTCATCCCACCGCACTCTGCTGAGTTAACCATTGCGGCTAACACCGCCTGTTTTTCACTTCCAAGCTGTATACATGTTTGAGGGTTGAATGGTTGAGTTGCACGAACTGGACCCACTCTGTGCCCACCAACAACTGGAGAACCTGGGAGGAGTGTTGTGTCTCCGCTCTACTGTTGGTCACGCAGACCTGTGTAATTGTATATAATTGGCGGGCCCTCACTCGCCCCTCTTAGACCTGGCCTAGCTTCCGCTCACCTACCTTTCATATGAACCCCACTGTTCCCAGTGCTACTCTTAATAACTGAATGGCTCGCATTTGTACTTCCCGAAATTTCATATACTTGTAACACCACTAAACTTTGCTTGTTAATTGTTTGGGGTCGGGGGGGTGGGAGGGGGGGATTCGGGAAAAGAAGTTAAGAAAAATGTAATTGAAAATGTTACCGACAATGTGTTTTTTTTTTTTTTCTGATGTTATTTGCTGATCGGGTCGGATGTTCGGCCCGACCTTATTTCTGCCTATTGTCAATAAAAACTTAATTTGAAAAAAAAAATATTCAGGGCGCTTCTTTGCTAGCATCATCTGCTGGACTTCTCTCTTGATTGCCTTTACCCAATAAGTAATGCACATTTCAAACATCACAAAATCGTCAGATATCTCCAAACAAGTCCTCATCAGTGATGTCGGTCACTTTGCAACCTTCTTCAATGGCAATTATTGTGCTCCATAGTCTACCTTTACCATCAGTTGCATCAAGCAAAGCCATATTTCCTCAGACTATAACTGCTTCTATGTCGAAGGGGAAAATGTGCCCCTCCACTTTTTCCATGGGTATCTGAGGTGTAAATAGAAACTGATCTGGTATTCTCCTGGTTCTGCCTACTAGACCTGGCAGCCATGTTAAAACCGTATCCCATAATGGAACACTTCTGGTTCCAACGGTATCGCTCTAGGCACTACATGCCCTGATAATTACTCACACATTTAAATAGTGCATGCCCGGTGTACAGCATACTATGCCATCGTCTGTAAACAAAATGGTCATATTCATTTTCGTCATTAAATCTCGTCCTAATATGTTGACCGGTGTTTGCTTCGGATAAAGCATTGGCACTGTCATATCGCATTCTCCTATGGAGACTTGTAATTCTTTTGTAAAAGGAACACGACTCGTTGCGCCTGTAAAACCCTGAGTATTCATCGCATCGTCAATTGAAAATGTACCCTCAAGTATGCACGAGCGTGTTGCACCCGTGTCCACTAAGAAGGAAAAAGCTTTGCCGTCTATAAATGAGCTGTCCTATTTCATGTACAGTCTCACTCCATCACCCGTGAATGGATTTCCTCCATCAACAGTAACACCTCCTATTCTACATGTCATAGACGGTTCTGTGTTCGTGTTCTGCTGAAGGTGCATAAGAAATTGCTGCGATGGTCCTTGCAGTTGATTACCTGTTACTTGCTGTGATTGCAAGCCTTGCTCCACTCTCGACCGCTTGCTGCTGCACTGTTTGATCGTGCGCAAATCCATTTCCGCCCTGCTGCGAATAAGCAGGTGTATATGGCATTCCCTGTCTTGAAAATGTGTCATTCTGTACCATCCCTTGGCTTCTACACATAGGAGTTGTGTGCCCTGTCACTCCACATGTTCAACATACAAGTGGCTGTCTCTCCATCTACCCATATTGTATATTCTGGAACCCTCCCTGATTATTCTGCCAATACCCTTGATTACCTTGCCAACCTGTCCCTCGATATGCCCTTCCTCGTGGATCATATCCTTTATTTGTCTTTGGTTATTTACTTGTGGCATGTGCACTGCCTGCTGCGAATTTGGTCCGCCTACGTTAGTTAACATTGCCCCTTCAATGGCGTGCTTGGATAGCTTTTTCTGAACTAATTTTGCTTCACCTTTTCGTGCATCGTCCTTTTTGCGATTATTTTCCTGCAGGAGTCCGGAATAATGTGCAATGGTTAAATGGATTTACGACCATGGTTTGGCTTCAAACCCCACTAATTTCTTGAGCGGTTTCTTTACCGATCTGGCTGCCCTTGGCATAATATATGATAAAATACACGTATGGACTCCCCCAAAGCCTCACATGTTTCAAGCGCCAATGCGTCTTGAAAACTTTGACTGTAAAGCAACGGGTCCTCTCATTCCTTCATTTTTCTAGTCATTGTAGCTCCCATATCGGACGTGTCCCGATATAGCGTTCAAATCGCTTTCCAAATCGCTGCTCTACAGTTATTAAATGGTGATCCATTGTGCGCGATGTTGACTGTAGTCACACCAGGGTAACCTGCTTGTGTCCATACGTCCTCAGCTCTCACCAAGTATGGCGATGAGAAGACCTTTAATATCCCCTATAGCTAAAGTATTCCTTCCCGTCATTTTTTCTTATTCATATATCCATTTTCCAGCGCTGGAAGTTAAATTTGGGAGTTTATATTTTAAATGTTCTCTGTCCATCTGGGGCCATGGTATATATTGTGGCCTGGCCCCTCCCTTTTCCAACAAGGGGAACTGTGACGCTCAAACTCACCTCTCATCATTTGTCTATCTACCGCTGGCGTAATATTCCCACATCGCTGACTACCTGGCAATGATCTTAACCTGCTTACATAAGGCGGTGACTCCCCCCTCTGACCATGGGGGTGCCTCTTATACAGATCTGACTGTCAGTTGCTCTGGTGCCTTAGACATAGGTATTTCTGAATCTGACCATCTTACTCCCTTATCCATAGGGGAACATCCTTCTGCGCCACATATATCACTTCTTTTCCCTCTGGAAGATTTCCCTTTCTTCGTCTGATACTACTTGTGCCCAACTCTTGCAACTTCTCTCATCTCTATTTAATGTTAGTCTGTTTAAAGACAGCTCTTGATGTCTTGCACTACAGGAGCCTTCCTCCGTGTCATACAACTGAGTGCTCTCAAGACAATCATTTTTTCCTTTCCCTTGTGATTCTTTCTGGGCTTGCATTTCATGGTATACCTTATCAATCGTGTCCCCAATGCTTTGTGAGTCAAACTCGTCTTCTAGATTTACTCTAGACGTACCTGGTAATGATTCGGGAAAGCATTCCTCTATATCTTCCCATGCGACCTGTGGGTTGGGATTTCTTACTTCCCTTTCCAATTACTCGATCTTGTGCTCTCTGCTTTCTTTTACGTTCCACTTCTCTGCGCTTTCTCGCTTCTTCTCTTACTCTATCTTCCTCTTTCCTTTTCATATCCCTTTGTTCATGTACCCTTCGTATTTCCTCATCCCTTTGTCTTTGTATTCTTTTGTCTCTTATCCTTTCCTGTTCATCATCTTCTATTCTTTTTTTCTTTCTAGCCTTTCCTGTTCATCGGCTGTTCTCCTTTTATCGTCACGTTTTCTTTGCTCTTCTGCTCTCTTGTTTTTTAGCTTGCTCATCTTGATATAGCTGTTCTTGTCTTTGTCTATCTTTTCTTTTCGCTCCTTCATCTTTCAATCGTTCCTCCCTCTTTGTCTTTTCTCTTGTTCTTCTTGATCTCCCCTTTGTCTTACATCTTCAATACTCTTGCCATCAAGTTTAAGTAGAATCTGACCTCCCAACCATTCATTCTGTAAGAGCGCTATCTCATCAGTTTTATCCTCATCTCCTTTCCATCGCTTTATTTCTCTCCTTATGTCTAGAGATGTGCTTGCTCTGTCATTTCTCTCCTTTTCGCGTCACTTCTTGCCCCTTGGAATTTTGGAGGTTATATCTTTATCGGTGTCTTTCTCTGGGCCCTCGTCACTACTTTGCGTAGGTGACTCATATGACGGATTGCTATATCCCGTAGCCGCTTTAAATTCTCTTAATGGGTATAATCCTTCATCTTTTTTAATCTAGTCTTTTATTTCAGATGGGACGGGCGGAGCAGAAGGCCCTTCACCCCCCTTTTTGCATACATTGAGAATCCAATCTAAAGGTGGCTCCACCTCCTTCTCGTGTTCATACATTTTCCAAAGCTCTCGACTCGCTAGGCGCTTTTCGATCTTTTTCCCTATGTACGCAGCATGCAAATATGTTGTCATATGCTGCAGAACTGCTCTCGATAATGACCCGGTTTGTGGCCATGGCATAAACATTTTATCTGTGGTCCCTTCTGCACTGTATTGTTTAAGTTTAAGCGCTGCTTTGGTAGCTGTTTGCAAAGATGCACTAATGGCGTAACTTCCATTTCTTAACCTTTACTTTTCTCTTTGCTTACGCTTGCTTATGCTTTAGTTAGTTTTCAGTTTTACGTCTCAATCAACATACACTTATGAGCGAGCACAAACCATTGCAAGCTCCAATCCCGTCACAATGCAATGTTTTACTTCAATCTTGCTAAAAAGAACAACCATCAAAGTTTAATCTTAAAATAATCAATTTTCGCGTCTCAACTTCACGTTTTTCTATTACTTAAAATATTAATTTTTCAACTTTGACATCACACCTTACAACCACATAAAACAAAACAGACACTAAACCGGCCACATGTACAAACTCTTCACAATCTTCTTTTAAGGCTCGTCTTACCTGTTAAGACGGATTTCTGAACTCTGTCCTGGTGGCGCAGAAGTTCAGAAGGCCAACCTAATTACTTGGAACAGGGTAACCTCTGGACAAGCCAGACCAATCAAGGTAGCGATCGCGGCGGTCAAGACTAGGTCTCAAGAGGGGTGAGGGTGACTGAAAGCCCACAGTGAGCACACAAAGCAAGAGCGCTTACAAACTACTCCAAACAGTTGTTTATATCAAAAATAGATACACATTTATTATAAGGCCTTGAAACTAATAACCACAGTAAAAGCAGCAATATACAACGATATTAAACCAACCCATACACTATCCACCCAATATATATACAGAATACACAGTTTCACAGCATTAGCAGCACGAAATATGTTATCCACCTGCAGGGGAAGGAAAACAGGCAGTGCGAACCAATGCGTGTGATATGTCCGCCTTCTGAGGCCCCTAACTAGATGGTAGTCCAATCCCTACGAAGAGTGGAGCCTAGCGCTCAAAAGTACCTGCACACGCCGGTGCCAATGGGCAGAAGGTGAAGCTCTTCGGAGGACGTTGGACAGCTCTGTAGGGCGCCCTAATGAAGGAGAACACGGTCCGCGACTCTAGCGCAGCCTCCACTGTGAGGCAGAAGCAGGGCGCGAGTACGGACAAGGGGTGCTGTATTTACAGCGGGGAAAAGCAAGGGGCACTGCAGGAGGGCGACCAGATCCTAGCTAATCTACTCACCGGTCCCCGAAGCAAGCAGGCCCGAGCTTCTCCTCGATAGATGCAGCTTCTGGCAGGTTCTGAAGAGCAGGGAACGTCTCGTCGTCGTGCAGAGTAAAAAGACGTCCCGATCGAAGAAACAAGCACAGTTTTGTCGCCACAGCAGGGCAACGGAACGGCCGGGTGTATTCAAGCCAAACGAGCACCGCTCACCTCTAGCTTAGGGTTGCTAAGCAAACGAAGCGTGTGAGCGTGCCCCGGACTCAGAATACCACCCAACCTGTCGGCGATTACAGAGCAGGACTCCTTAGTAAGCTGGTCAGTCAACTGGATGGCCCAGAGACACTTCCGAAGGCTTACGGCAGGAGTTGATGAAGGTGCCGGGAATAGCTGGTCCTGCTATTCCAATAGGTCGAAGCGCCAGTACAGGCCTTCTTGTTCGATCTTAGGTGGAAAGGGCTTCACCGGACGACAGCAATGAGGAGCAGAAGTTCTTCAGGGGGTCATCAGCGATTCCTCGGTCCAGCCTCGTGTTCGCAGGATACTTGGCTCCTGTATCCCTGGGTTCGTAAGAACTCAGGAGATCGACCTGGTAGTGGTGTTTCCAGCTCCCTCTTATCCACGGTTCCCTTCGCGCCAAAACGGAGGGGAGCCAATGGGAGATCCGCTCATCAACACACATACCATACGTGGACCAATCACGGACCACAGTGGTCCCAGGCATTCACACCACCCTAGACTCTCTGGCACCCAGGATGTGTATTGGGACCAGACAGCCCAGCCCACATCCTGGGGGCACTCAAACGACATGTAGAAGCCCGCGAAAGCAACCGTGTTTCGCGGGAAACTACATGCCCAAATAAGGAAGGCCCCGGGTCGCCTGACCCGGGGGAAGGTAAAGGGAGCAAGACGGACAGTGGACGAGACAAAGGAGCCTCGTGGTCCGGCCATTTTGGGTAGCCGGGCCACCCTTTTGTGTTCGCGGCAAAAAGGTGCTCAGAACGGCAAAAGGAGCTCAAAATAAACCAAATGATCGCTGCCACCAGCCCAGTCCCTGAATGACTTGCACCGATCCAAAAACCATCCTACAAGAGTGTCTAGGGTCTGTAGAAGGCTAGAGACCCAAGAGAGCTGTAACTTGGCTTACAGTGCCCTCTTGTGTCGTGTTGCACTAAAATGGCGACACGATAAAAGAAACTACGGGAAACAGCGTTCCCCGGTACTGACTGTCTTAAGGGCATGTCAGTTTCCCCGTAAGAAAGGAGCGAAAGCCCAGAGGAGTACGGCAGAAGGCTGCACTTCTCTGGCAAAGTCAAGAAAACAGGTTGAAAACAATAGCAAAAAGTTTAGGGGTTGCCACATGGAAGGAAAGTTCCCTACAATAACGAAATCTTTCCTAACACTCGCCCCTCCCAGACTATGGACAGGGGGAACTAATCCACCCCTGGATGAGTCTCTTGTTCAGGTCGGTAAAACATTCTGGACAACCCATCAGCATTGCTATGTTGGACACCTGGCCTATGCTCAATAGTGAAGTCGAAGCCTTGTAGACTTATGGACCACCTAAGCAACTTTGGATTCTCCCCCTTCATGTTCATTAGCCACTTTAACGGCTTATGGTCAGTCTGCACAGTGAAGTGGGTCCCATAGAGGTAGGGCCGCAGCTTCCTTAGGGCCCACACAACAGAGAAACATTCTTTCTCTACCGTGGACCATCTGAGCTCTCTGTCCTTAAGCTGGCGACTAATAAAACCGATAGGGTGTTCCTTACCCTTCTCATCTACTTGCGATAGTACAGCTCCTATCCCAGTGTCAGAGGCATCCGTCTGCACGATAAAAGGTCTTTGATAATCAGGGGCCCTGAGCACAGGGGCCTGGCACAAGGAGTCTTTCAAGCCATTGAAGGCCTTCTCACACTCGTCAGTCCAAGTTACCTTCTTGGGTTTCTTCGGAGTTGTGAGGGCAGTCAGAGGAGCAGCTATGGTGCCATAGTCTGCCACAAAATTGCGGTAATAACCCGTGAGTCCTAAGAAGGCTCTCACTTGGGTTTGCGTAGTGGGGGTAGGCCAGTCTTGTACTGCTTGTACCTGACTGAGTAGAGGCTGTCTCCTCCCTCCAACTACTTCATGTCCAAGGTAAACCACTGAGCCTTGTCCATTTTGGTGAGGGGCCACGGGGACACCCTCAAAAGAGCTAACTGAAGGACTGCTTGGGAACAGGTCGGGGAGAGGTTCAGACTCCTCTTCCTCAAAGTCTGAAGCCAATAGCAGTGCTGCGATTTCGACGCTTGGGCCGAAAGCCTTCAGCCTATTCATGTGATACACTTTGGGAGCCTGTCCAGGCCTTCCAAGGTCCACTGAATAGTTAACCTCACCCAGGGGCTCCACCACTGGGTAAGGGCCTGACCATTTGTCCTGTAAAGCTCGAGGCCTTATGAGATTCATGATCAGGACTTGCTGACCAAGTGTAAAGTTGATGAGGGAAGCTTTCTGGTCGTACCAATGTTTCACCAGCGCTTGCCCTGCCTTCAATTTATCACTGGCCAAGCCCATCAGAAGTACCATCTGTTTTCTGAGCCCTAGCACATAATCAACTACGTTGGTAGTAACAGGGGGAGTGGGCATCTCCCATCCCTCTTTGATGATGGCTAAGGGTCCCCGTACGGGATGACCGAACAGAAGTTCGAAGGGGCTGAAGCCAACACCCTCCTGTGGTACCTCTCGGTAGGCAAACAGTAAGCATGAAACAAGAAGATCCCATTTTCTTCTCTGAGGCTCCTCCAGAGCCCCAATCATGCTTTTTAACGTCCTGTTAAGACGCCCCCCCAGACCATCGGTCTGGGGGCGGTATGCAGAAGAGAACCTGTAGGTGACCCCACATTCTTTCCACATAGCCTGCATATACTTCGACATAAAGTTGCTGCCACGATCTGACACAACTTCTTTAGGGAAGCCAACCCTAGTAAATATGCCGAGTAAAGCTTTTGCAACTGACTTGGCAGTTACAGTCTTTAATGGGATGGCCTCAGGATACCTGGTTGCATGGTCGACCAGCACCAGGATAAACCTATTGCCTGAGGATGTTTGCGGGTCAAGGGGACCAACGATGTCGATCCCTACCCTTTCAAATGGTACCCCCACAACTGGGAGCGGTACCAACGGAGCTTGGATTGTCACGCCAACCTTACCAGACAACTGGCAGGAGGCACAACTCCTGCAGTGGCTTTCTACTTGCACCCCCATCTTGGGCCAGTAGAAGTGCATAGATAACCTTTGCTTGGTCCTCTTCATTCCAAGGTGACCAGCAAGGGGAACTTCATGCGCCAACTGCAGGAGGAAGGGTCTAACAGAAAGGGGAACCACCAACCTCCTATGGTCTCCTTCTGTAGACTCTGTGGGCTCACTGTACAGGAGTCCACCTTCCAAATAAATCCGATGCTTCCCAGGAGGTTCACCCTCAAGCTGGGAGCAGGCCTGTCTCCTTAGGCCTTCCAGAGATGGGCACTCACGTTGGCCCTTACTGAAGTCGTCCCTATCAGGACCTCCTTCAACTAACAAGTCTTTTAGTTCAGGATGGTCGTTGGGGTCGAACACTTCAGGCATCGCCACCTCCTCGTCAGGCTCGGGCGATTGACCAACTCCCTCCACCGCAGTGGTAGGCGAGCTCGGGGGAATATTCTCTTTCCCCCGTCGGGACTTGTTGACTCCTTTCGCCTGGGGTTTCCCCTTCGGCTGGGGCGGCGTATTGGACTTGGCCAATGCTGCCCGTGCTTGAGACCGTGTGTAGGGTCTTTCGGCAGTGTCTCCTACGAGCCCTAGAGCTCTGAGATCATTGCCCAACAAGACCTTTCCCGGGACGTTTCTCTGAATGCTCACTGGAATCCTAACTGCTGTACCATTTAAAGTTAGATTAACAGGGATCACGGGAAACATACGGAGGGGGCCGTCAGCCAACTTAGTGGGCATCAGAGGAGCTCTGGCAACTTCCTCTGAGTCTACCAAGGTAGAATCCACTACAGTTCGACTGCACCCACTATCCCTAAGAGCTGGAGTATCCACTCCATTGATCAGCACACTGTCTTTAAAGTAGTGCTTGGTATTATCCGGAATCCTAGCATAAGCCTCTGCGACTTTAGGCTCCCAGGAACCCAGGGACACTAAAACTACCTCAGCCTCGATCCCGCTGGGAAACGAGTCTGAGGAGAAGGATGCTCCTGTAATCTCTTCTTCCTCGTAGGAGGAGAAGGCCAGATTAGCGGAGTGGACCCCCAAAGGTTTAACCTTACACCGGGGATCCCCCTTCACATGGTCAGTTGCTCCACAAGAAAAACAAGCCCCATTGGGTCTGTTTACGTAGGGAGGCTTATTATAACCAGAGTTCTGTTTCGGAGGCGAACCTCCGCTACCCTGTGAGTTCTCGTATGGCTTACCCTTATTTTTCTTTTTGTGGCCCTTATGGGAAGAAGATTTAGCAGATTCCCCACCCTCCATATCTTTGGACTTTTTCCCTTCCTCCTGCTTACCAGGATGAGTTTTGTCCTTATGGGACACTCGATGTGACACCCATAAGTCTGCTGCAATGGCCAGCTTCTTAGGATCTATCTCCTTCGAATCGGCCAAATGCTGCTTAAGCTCCGGGGAAGAAGAAGCAAAAATGTGTTCCAGCATGACCAGATTGATCATGCCTTCGAAGGTAGAAACCTTATAACCTTCAACCCAGCCAGTCAAGTTTTTCAGGGACTCAGCTACATACGACACCCAAGTACCACCTTCCTTTTTCTTATACTCTCTAAACCTTTTCAAATATTGGGTCGGAGTCTTCCCAAACTTTAAAATGAGAGTCTGCTTCAACATTGCAAAATCAGCGCGCTCAGCCTTCGACATTTCCATAATGGCACTGCAACCAGAATGGGGCAGTCTGCTGAGTAACCATGCAATCTTATCCGCATTATCAACCTCTTGAACCTCGCATGCATACTCAAACGCATTCAACCAGTCCATAATGTCATTTCGTTCCTCATACACACTGAGCAGATCTTTTGGAAACCGTGGATGAGAGGAAGCCCCAGAACCATGTCCAGGACCCTTGGACCCATTTGCGAACTGAAGCTTGGCCAGTTCCAACTGGTGATCCCTGTCTTTTTGTTTTTCTGCCTGGTCGATTTTCAGTTTGGCTATGCTGAATTCAAGCTCCTGCTGCCTAAACCGCAGCTCTTGCTTCTTGAATTCAAGCATAGCCTCCCCATCAACACTGGCAGAGGAAACGTTAGACATTACATCCTCCCTGTCCTCGTGGTCGTGATGGATCAGTGCAGCGGCAGAACCGTCGGTTCTGCCAGTGAGAGCAGCCCCACCACCTTCTGCACTGTCCTCGGAAGTTATAGCGTCAAGCTGCGCTTCTTGCCACGCCACGATTCTCTGGATCATTTCCAATTTAGTGCCTTGAGAGGAAACCCCTCTCTCCGCACACATCTTCTTCAATGTTTCAGATTTCGAAGCATTTAAGGTTAATAAAGTATTCGTTTCCATACTGTTGATAGGACTATGGCCTTTTTAACGTTATATTCACTACTTTACTGCGTGTCCTGGTTGGAATAACCTGAAAACGCCTCAGCTCGTGCGCAACACTGGATACCCTCAGTCGTATCCCACCGCTGTACACCAATTTGTTAAGACGGATTTCTGAACTCTGTCCTGGTGGCGCAGAAGTTCAGAAGGCCAACCTAATTACTTGGAACAGGGTAACCTCTGGACAAGCCAGACCAATCAAGGTAGCGATCGCGGCGGTCAAGACTAGGTCTCAAGAGGGGTGAGGGTGACTGAAAGCCCACAGTGAGCACACAAAGCAAGAGCGCTTACAAACTACTCCAAACAGTTGTTTATATCAAAAATAGATACACATTTATTATAAGGCCTTGAAACTAATAACCACAGTAAAAGCAGCAATATACAACGATATTAAACCAACCCATACACTATCCACCCAATATATATACAGAATACACAGTTTCACAGCATTAGCAGCACGAAATATGTTATCCACCTGCAGGGGAAGGAAAACAGGCAGTGCGAACCAATGCGTGTGATATGTCCGCCTTCTGAGGCCCCTAACTAGATGGTAGTCCAATCCCTACGAAGAGTGGAGCCTAGCGCTCAAAAGTACCTGCACACGCCGGTGCCAATGGGCAGAAGGTGAAGCTCTTCGGAGGACGTTGGACAGCTCTGTAGGGCGCCCTAATGAAGGAGAACACGGTCCGCGACTCTAGCGCAGCCTCCACTGTGAGGCAGAAGCAGGGCGCGAGTACGGACAAGGGGTGCTGTATTTACAGCGGGGAAAAGCAAGGGGCACTGCAGGAGGGCGACCAGATCCTAGCTAATCTACTCACCGGTCCCCGAAGCAAGCAGGCCCGAGCTTCTCCTCGATAGATGCAGCTTCTGGCAGGTTCTGAAGAGCAGGGAACGTCTCGTCGTCGTGCAGAGTAAAAAGACGTCCCGATCGAAGAAACAAGCACAGTTTTGTCGCCACAGCAGGGCAACGGAACGGCCGGGTGTATTCAAGCCAAACGAGCACCGCTCACCTCTAGCTTAGGGTTGCTAAGCAAACGAAGCGTGTGAGCGTGCCCCGGACTCAGAATACCACCCAACCTGTCGGCGATTACAGAGCAGGACTCCTTAGTAAGCTGGTCAGTCAACTGGATGGCCCAGAGACACTTCCGAAGGCTTACGGCAGGAGTTGATGAAGGTGCCGGGAATAGCTGGTCCTGCTATTCCAATAGGTCGAAGCGCCAGTACAGGCCTTCTTGTTCGATCTTAGGTGGAAAGGGCTTCACCGGACGACAGCAATGAGGAGCAGAAGTTCTTCAGGGGGTCATCAGCGATTCCTCGGTCCAGCCTCGTGTTCGCAGGATACTTGGCTCCTGTATCCCTGGGTTCGTAAGAACTCAGGAGATCGACCTGGTAGTGGTGTTTCCAGCTCCCTCTTATCCACGGTTCCCTTCGCGCCAAAACGGAGGGGAGCCAATGGGAGATCCGCTCATCAACACACATACCATACGTGGACCAATCACGGACCACAGTGGTCCCAGGCATTCACACCACCCTAGACACTCTGGCACCCAGGATGTGTATTGGGACCAGACAGCCCAGCCCACATCCTGGGGGCACTCAAACGACATGTAGAAGCCCGCGAAAGCAACCGTGTTTCGCGGGAAACTACATGCCCAAATAAGGAAGGCCCCGGGTCGCCTGACCCGGGGGAAGGTAAAGGGAGCAAGACGGACAGTGGACGAGACAAAGGAGCCTCGTGGTCCGGCCATTTTGGGTAGCCGGGCCACCCTTTTGTGTTCGCGGCAAAAAGGTGCTCAGAACGGCAAAAGGAGCTCAAAATAAACCAAATGATCGCTGCCACCAGCCCAGTCCCTGAATGACTTGCACCGATCCAAAAACCATCCTACAAGAGTGTCTAGGGTCTGTAGAAGGCTAGAGACCCAAGAGAGCTGTAACTTGGCTTACAGTGCCCTCTTGTGTCGTGTTGCACTAAAATGGCGACACGATAAAAGCAACTACGGGAAACAGCGTTCCCCGGTACTGACTGTCTTAAGGGCATGTCAGTTTCCCCGTAAGAAAGGAGCGAAAGCCCAGAGGAGTACGGCAGAAGGCTGCACTTCTCTGGCAAAGTCAAGAAAACAGGTTGAAAACAATAGCAAAAAGTTTAGGGGTTGCCACATGGAAGGAAAGTTCCCTACAATAACGAAATCTTTCCTAACATTACCCTCTAGGTTTGCTCCGATTGGAAATTTAAACAAATTCCTTTAAGAACGTTTTTAAACTAATCTGGTCTCCTATATGTCCCTCGTAAAGGGGGCTCTGAATTAAAAGCTTCTGCTAGCACTCTTTAAAGTCTAGGAACAGGGCATATCCACATAGCATGGGTACACTCGCAACTATTTTTCCTCATATATTACTTGACCATACGTCAATAAATATCTCGTTTGCCATATACATATATATTACACTCTTACTCTTGCATTATATTTTATCCCGCTTCCCTCTGTTACTCTCCATTATTTACTAAACATGCATCCCTTTGACACACTCTTTGGTCTATTCACTCACTGCTTGCATGTTTTTCATCTTCAGACCCTTAGGATCACTGCCTTTGTTACCGCCTCTTCAAGCCGCTTTCCAATCCGCTTCTCGTAGATGTGGGAGGGATTTCTATGTCAAAATAGGGGTCCCGTCAAACCTTTCCTTGCAAGGATTTTTCCTATTCTAACCACTAACTACGGGGAGCTTTACGTCCTATCAGCCGAATGGCAAAGGTCGTGTGATATTGCAGAGACTCTAAAATTACTTAAGAAAAGCCATCGGCCGTCGACTTATCTAATCTCTGCTACCAAGTGAACTGGAGGCTTCCAGCCCTTTAAGATGAGTAGCAATACCCTGGAGATGGATGGGGATACAGATTTTACTCGTACATCAATAATCAAGACGACACAAATAGTTCGGCAAAAGTTTGTCTGTTTTAATGCAAGTCTTTAAAACGGGGAGTACAACGAACATCAGCAATCGCTCCATGCTCATGACTCTATTTCATAAAAAAGTTGGATTCTTATACCCATAATTGGTCCTAGCTGACGTGTTGACCTGCGTCATTACTAACGTCATCCTACGTGGCAAACAGAAATTTATCGGGAAGAGGGATTGGTTCTAAGTGAATAACTAAGCATAGGTACTATATCTGTATGGAGTAACAGAGAGAGGATATTTAAAATCAGATGGGGCAGCTAAGCCCTCCCTTCAAAATGGCCACTATGAATGTTACTAAATGTATGACGTCCCATTGGCTACACAAACTATAGGGCCCTCAACTACGTGGTCCCCTGGAATTGGTTGGCTACTAACCACATCAATAATTTTCACCTAAGTGAGCAGCACGCAGACCGAGCAACCAGGTGCGGGTGAGCTTGTCTTGATACCAGCTTCCCACCAATTAAATGTGATCCATCATCACCTCGATGGTTCAGTGTCAATTAGTCCTTTGAAATTGGCCTTGAGTCTGTACTGTTCTCTGAGAATTTTTAAGGAGTATGGGTACTATCCGGCTTCCGTGCGTAGGTGTGATCCTCTCGTTTGTCCAACTTTCTTACAACACATGACTGGACACCATGAATTGAGCCTTTTTCGGGTATTTGATTTTATTCTCCAATAGTCCTCTGACGTCTTTTGTTTTTGCTTGACCTTCCTAGACAGGAGTGTCTGTTCTTTCACGTCAATTGTATCTAATGTCATCCACCTCCTAGTTTGATAAGACCTTGGCTCCGTGAACTCCTTAGCTGAAATAGATTGTTTAATTCATTTTGTTTTTGTAACTGCAACACTGAACTGAGGCCTCCTTGCGTTGTTCAGTACTGCTTTATACATAGTGGAAACATTAATTCTTAACTTAATCATATGTATCTATGGGGTATATATGTATATGTTGGTGCTTGCTGCGGTCTAATATATTTAAGCATGTGGCTAGCTTCATGATTGCTTTGCTGCTTCCGTTTCATTGCATCTGTACACGTTTAAACTAACTATCTTCATCAAGTTTGTGGCATACGTTTCTTCATCTTGATCCCAAGAAGTCACTTATTTGTTTATTCATTTATAATGCGCACTAGACTTGGTGGTATCAGGGCGCAGCAGATGCAGGATATGCAAGGCTTAGGTTAGGATGTTAAACAAGATGAGCAGCAGTCGTACAGGTACAAAATAAGGGTAAGTCAATAAATACACTGGGGAGAATATGCAGATACAGTACAAAAGTATAAATCACACATGAGCGGTCCTTAAAAGCCAGTTGATGTAGCTAATTCTAAAATTCAGAAATTGTTGATTTTCTCTCATTGGGGGTGGCAGGGAGTTCCAAAGTTGGGCCGCTTTAACAGGGAAGCTGCAGCCACCAACCTTTTGAGAGCTTAAATCTAGGGATGGTGAGGCAGTTGGTGTTGACAAGTCTCATTGGTCGGATGGATGTTATCCTGTGGAATCTATCCATGAGATAGCTGGGGGCAGAGTTATTCAGTGCTTTATGGGTAAGGGATGCAGTTTTCAGCTGGATTTTGTTATAGGTTGAGAGCCAATTGTTTTGGCGCCTAATCTCATATATGTGAGCTTCTAGCCACACTGAGGGCTGCTCTTAGGGCATTGTTTTGGAGGATTTGTTTCCTCTGGATAATCGATTTGTTGGCACCGATATAGAGGTTATTACAATAGTCCACACTCGAGAGTATGAGGGCTCTGGCCAGGATAATGCAGTTGTCATCCGAGAGAAAAGGTTTGCCGGTTCTATTACCTCCTTGGCCACTTTGATAGGGTTACCATCGATTAAGAAGGATAAGTAATCCTGGCCTAGTTTATTGGGGTTGGTGTTGGTACCCAGGATGATGAGCTCAGTTTTGTCATCATTCAGGCATAGACCGTGGGTCGCCATCCATGCCTGGATGATGAAGTACACTCTATTCACCAAGGCCAAATGCTTAACGTAATCCCCAGAAAGTGGGAGGAGAATCTGAGTATCATCTGCATAATTAGCTCTGGGGCACACCGCACGTGATAGGAATGGGGTCTGCTGCTGCTGAGGGGGAGAAGACCCTCATGGTCCTGTCACTCAAGAAAGACTCAATCCACACTATAGCCTCTTTGGAGAAGTGGGTGGCTGAGTCTAGGTGGCTGCATGAGACCTTAGGGTCCACAAGGTCAAATGCAGCCGAGAGGTCAAGCAATAGGAGGGCTGTTTTCCCTTTGTCTCTTAGCTCATTGACTTGGGTCTTAAGGTCGATGAGGGCAGTCTCTGTTCCGTGTTGGGGGCGGAAGCCCGATTGTGGAGCTCCTAAGAGTTTGTGAAGTTCAAATATTTTTGGATTTGAAGGTAGGCAACCTTGTCGTATTTTTAACAGAAAGGGTACTGTTGTGATAGGGCGGTAGTTGGTGGGTATAAGTGGGTCAGGGGTTTGCTTTTTTAGCAGTGGGAGCACCCAGGATTGTTTGAGGTTGGTAGGGATAGTGCCGGAAGAAAATGAGGCATTGATCAGTTTGGAAAGAAAAGGGGCAAGATCTCTTGCAGCATCCTCTGAGCTGGGTCGGGCAGAGGTCGTCCTGGCAATTAGATGGCTTGAGTGAGAGAAACTTTCTACCACAAGAATGGATGTTTTAGTGAAGTTTAATCGGGCAGGGTAGTTGGATAAAGTTTTCTTAAAGGGGGTGGGGGGTCCAGAGTAGTGTTGTTAGAATTTGAGAGAGATTTAAGGAGGCTTTTTTTAAGGCCATTTTATTTTGGAGGGTAGTTAGTTTGTTGGAGAGTGCCTGTTGTATATCTGAGCACCAGATTTTGTCTTTAGTGCAGATGTCAGAAGTAAGGATAGGAGACTCTAATTCCTTTTTAGGATAGTGAATAGTTCCTTCATACTAGAGTTAGCGTTAGAGATACGTTTATTGTAGGAATTACGTTTGGCCAGGCAGATTTCCTTTTTATACTGGGATGAGATTTCAGTTAATTTGATTCTGTTAGCTTCTCAGGGGAGTGATCTCCAGGAGCTATCACAGCTCCTCTTTATCTATGGGGTGAACCACTTGTTCAGGTGGGTTTTGGGCTTACTAGGTCTGAGTTTCATTGGGGCAATAATATCAAGCGAGGGTAGCATGATTTTATTGTACTCATTAACCAGCGTTTCTGGATCTAGATTGTCAGCAAGTGCGCTGAGGGTAGGGAGAATGGCGGGGATCACTTTGTCCACTGTGATGTTCTTTTTGTTCCTTGTTAGGCAAGGTGGTGCAGTGGGGGTGACTAGGGGGAGTGGTCTAGTAGTTGAAGAGTGGAAAAGACAGGAGGAAGTGGTCCGTCCAGAGTTCCGGGGAGATAGAGGTGATGTTGACGGTATAGTTGCAATCAGCCACCCAGTTGAGGGTTCTCCCTTTGTTATGAGTGGGTTCACTGATTTTTTGGGTTAGGCCAAGTTCGGACAGGATGTTGGAGGTGGATGTGGCATGTTTAGTGGGTCATTGAAACCCAGGTTGAAGTCACCTAAAAGTAGTAATTGAGAGGTAGTTTTGAGATTAGTGGAGAGTATAGTGTAGATGTCCTCCTCAAACGTCCCGATTGGGCCGGGAGGTCTATAGATTAGGTGAATAGTAGGGGTCTGGGAGTTTTATTTATAGAGCGCACTACAGCCCCCAGGCATCGAGGCCCTATGAAGAACATGAATGGAGGCTTGATTCAGGGTTACATGAATGCGGCCCAACAAAGTTACTTAATGCATAGTGATAAGTTACATTTACAGGAAAAGAGACAATGTGTACAGCAGTTTGCGAATGGACATGAGTAAACCTATACAAAGAGCCTAGTTTTGATAGCTATCCTGAAAACTGAGTGAGAGTCAATCTGTTGGAGTTCCGGTGGGAGGGAGTTCCAGAAGGTAGCAGCCATATTGGGGAAGCTAGTGCCACCCGCCCACACTCTGTGTGTGATGGGTGCTGTTAATCTATTGGCATACGCCGCTCTCGACAGTCTGGAAGTGGTGCGGCGGACAATTCTGTGGGCTAGGTGGGGGGGGGGGGCAATCCATGAAGGCATTTGTGCGTCAAGGCAAGTGTTTTGAAAACAATCCTTTTCTTGACGGGAAACCAGTGGACCTTCCTCCTGACTTCTGAGATGTGGTCTTTTCTAGATATGCCTGTAGCGGCTCTCGGTGTTGTTTTGAGCGAGTTGGAGTTTGGCCACATTCTTGCTGGAGGTCCCTACAAAGAGCATTGCAATAGTCAATCCTAGAGCCAATTATTGCCCTTGCAATGGTGAGGCAGTTCTCTTGGGACAGGATGGGTCTGACTGCATTAAGAAGTTTGGAGTGGTACGCTGAGGCAGAGGCTACAGCATTAACCTGTTTATTGATGGTTAGGTCAGGTTCGATGTGCACACCCAGAGTCTTGATTACTTGGGAGACAGCAATAGGGATGTTGCCAACAGTAAAGGAGCAGTATTACTTGTCCAGTTTACCCAGGGTAGATGAGGATCCAATTAAAAGAAGTTCGGTCTTCTCGCTGTTGAGACATAACCAGTTCTCTGCCATCCAAGATTGGATTGTAGAGTAAATGGAGTTGAGGGTGTTGAGGTCGGCCAGATAATCCCCCGAGAGGGGGATGAGCACTTGGGTATCATCTGCATAGTTGGTATATGAGATGCCCATTGAGTCCAAGATTTTGAATAGTGGCCTTGTGAAAAGGTTGTATAGTGTCAGAGCAATGCAAGAACCCTGAGGAACCCCGCATTTGATGAGACTTGTGTTCGCACATGAGGATTCAGAAAAAACCTTCACGACTCTGTCCTGTAGGAAGGAAGTTATCCAAGCACAGGCCCTTGAGGAGAAGCTAGCTGCGGTGGATAGGTGGTGACAAAGGGTCTTGTGATCCACCAGATTGAAAGCAGCGGATAGGTCGAGTAGAAGGAGGAGCGCAGGTTTGCCCACATCTGAGATCGTCCATTTGATTTTTTAAGTCAAGCAAAGCTGTTTCCATGCCATGCCTGGGCCGGAAGCCAGACTGCCGGAGACCGAGGAGGTGGTTGTCCTCGATTAATTTTTGGACTTGCAGATAGGCTGCTTTGTCCAGAATTTTTATTAAGAACGGCAGTCGTAATCGGCCTGTAGTTCCCGGGGACACATGGGTCAAGAGATGTTTTTATTAAGAGTGGGCGGACACACGCTTCCTTGAGTGTCGTTGGGACAATGCCCGACTGGAATGAAGAGTTGATAAAGACAGTGATGAATGGGGTAAGGGACGGGGCACAGTCTTTAATGACCTGAGCCGGGCAGGCATCCCCTTTACAGTTGGAAGCTTTGATGGATTTGAGGAGTGCTTTGACCTCAGATTCACTCATATCCCTGAAGTCAAACACTGGGGATGTGTTCTCTGAGGTAGTTGGAGGTGCCTTGTTGAGAGATTTGGCTAGTAAGTTAGAGAGGGCTTTTTGGTGGGTGAGGATTTTGGTGTGCAAAGTTTCAAGTTTGTCCAGCATGGCCGTTTGTTTGCATTTTCAATTCTGGTGTTGAAGGAGGCAGTCTTGGCCTGTATAATGGCAGTTTTGTTGTTTTTTGTAGATGGCCTTAAAGGCTGCTTTAGAGGCATCATTGGGGTGGTTTTTCAAGGTAGCAAGCGCTGCCCTTTTTTTGGCACGAAATTCCACTAGTTCTTGGGTGAACCATGCTTTGGAATGCTTGTTTTTTTGTTGTTGCTTTTTTGAGGGTAAGTGGTGCAACTTTATCAACAGCTTGGGTGATGACCACATTAAAGCTGATTCAAGGAGTTCTGGGTCATTTGTAAAAGGAGGCAGGAGGGCAGGTACTGCGAGAAGGGGCAGGATGTTCTCCATAGTGAGCTTGCGAGAACTTCTTGAGAGAGCAGCAGGAAGTGGAGTAGTTACTTTCGGAGCCCCCTTGGAGGTAGTGATGCTGTATTTAATGTAATGGTGATCAGACCAGGGAATGGGAGCAATCTCTGAGACCAGGAGTGAGCAGTTATGAAAGGACACCCATTCAAGCGTGCAGCCTTTCTCGTGAGTAGGCTGCGAGATAGCCTGGCAGAATCCTAGGGTGGAAAGGGCTTTCTGAAGAGTGGCGGCATTCAGGACATTCGGGTCATTGAGTCCTAAGTTGAGGTCTCCAAGAAGCAGGATTTTAGAAGATTCCTTTAGATTGTCTGAGAGGGCATGAATTAAGGATTCATGGAAATCTGTGACCGGGCCTGGCAGGCGGTAGACTAGATGAAAGGCAATAGTGCAGTTGAGGGACAGATAAAGTTTAAGTGGAAGGTACTCAGAAATTTGGCCTAGTTCACCATTGAGCCTCCTGATAGAGATAGTGTCTTTAGCTATGACAGCTATGCCTCCCCTTCGTTGACCCACAGGGTCCTGCCTGTAGATAGTGTATATCCACAAGGGATGGCAAGGGAGAGTGTAGGGCCAGAGGTGTCTGACGGCCAAGTCTCACAGAGAAAGAGGAGGTCATGAACATCCAAGGAATGCGCTGGCAGGGAGCGTGAGTTGACGAGAGCACAATTGATTGGCATAACAATGCTGGTAGAAGGACTTGAGGGGGGATGAGCAACAGGTAAAAGCAAATTGCTGGAAAAATCGACAGTGTCAACAGGCAATACAAAGGAGCAGGTAGCAGGAGTAGGCAGCAAATCAACAGTACCGGCAGGCAATACAGTGGGGCATGTACCAAGGGTATGCATCAGATCAACGGTGTCAACAGGCAATAAAATAGGGAGTGCACAAAGTGGTGGTATGATCTGTGGAGATTACATAATCTCGAGCAAAGAGTTGGCAGGGCTTATGTAGCTGCATCTATGTGCAGTGCTGCGGCGAGCCTGTCTGATATTGGTAGGTAGAGCATATGCAGGCAGGGCAGTGGTTATTCTGTTGACAGCCCCGTGTGGGAGAGCCACTGGGGCTGATAGCAAAAACCTATTAGGATACATAGCAGGCAGCACGCCTGTTTGGTGAGGCTGGAGTGCAGCTGTGCAAACCTATGTGAGATTGGAGGGTTAGGGGAACATCTAGCTCGCAGGCGAGCATTTCTGTAGATAATGCTGGGTGTGAGGGCTGCGAGGCGGACGTTCAAGAAGCGCGATCTGAGGCGCATGTTTCTAAGGGAGATAGAACAATGCACAGAGGCACCATGGGGAGTAGTGCTGGCATATTCCTTACCGGGTGGCGGACAGTGCTGTCGAGCAGTGGAGAGCTGCAGAGAGGGGTTGAGGCCTTGTCTCCTGGCCTTTCCTCCACAGCTTTGTCTCCCGGTTCCAATCCCCTCCATTTAAGGCAGGAGGGGAGGGCTGGGGAGGGTGTGGGAGCCAATCCGGGCGTCAGGCATGTGTTGTGTTGCCGGTGTCCATGCCAACAGGAGCGGCGCCCATTTTAGGGCAGGGATGCTCCTCGTGGCGGTCCATGGTGGAACGAGAAGCGCTTGGGCACAATGGTGCTCGTGAAGTAGGATCTGGCTGTTGCAGATGATGCAGCTGGACACCCTCTCGCAGCGGAGCTGCAGAGAGACTAATGGAAGTTTAAGTGTGAGGACTTCAGAGGATTGGGTGATTTGGGAAGGAGTGAGTCTCATAGAGAGGCTAGATTTGGAGATCATGGCAGTGCCTCGTGCCTTGTCTCTGTCCTGTCTAAGTATTGTGTAGCCGTCGGGGGCTGCTAGAGAGAGCATAGGTCCTGCTGCTTCGTGCAACCATGACTCGGTAATGGCAAGAAAGTCCAAGTTGTCTGCCAGTATCAGGTCGGAAATGTCTGTAGCATGAGAAACCAGGGACCTAGCGTTCATTAAAGCTCCTTTGAGATGGGGGGCGATGGCTGTGGCAAGGGTGAGGTTGGTGGTTGAATCTACTTTCTTGGGTTGGTACACAGTGTGGTGCTTGGTAGTGGCCTGATACCGATGGGGTTGTCACTAGTAGCGTTTTGGTTGATGGGGAGGTTGGTTTTCTTGTTTGCCATGGGCAAAGATCTGGCGAGGGGTTCGAATAGTTTGGTTAATCTGGATCGAGTCTGGAATTCCTAGAGGCTGTAGTACAAGGATTGCTTAGGAATGGGCTCAATGTGGAGTAGCTGGATTGTCCAATGATGTGAAAGCCGTCTGTCGACATATTGGTCTGACTTAGAGGGGCTCGTAAATTGGGGAGAGAGAGCCTAGCGAGACACACTAGGAGGTAAGGTATAAGTAGTGTGCCAAAGGCGCAGAGGTTGTGAACTGTGGTGAGCATATTGAGAAAAAGATTTCAGTTGTGGCTAGGGGGGCCACTAATGTTTTAGTAGGGTAGACCAACATTGACATGGATAGAGGAGTGTGTCGTCTAGGCCGACCTAAGCGAATAGTATAGGCTGGAGCAATTAACATGGTAGACTAGTCCATCAGTACAAGCTAGTGCAATTAACGTGGTAGGCTAGTCAACAGTACAAGCTAATGCAATTAACGTAGTAGGCTAGTTCAACAGTATAAGCTAATGCAATTAACGTGGTGGGCTAGTCCAACATTAACATAGATGGGGCATCAACAATCTAGGCAAGCGTGATCAAGCAGGGCGGACTAATGCATATTGGGCGGTCCAGCATTAACGTAGTGAGATAGACGGGACCCTAAGAGTGGGGGAGGGTGGTGGAGGCCTAATATATGTAGGCAGGTTTGGAGCTTCTGATATAGTAAGCCAGTTCACTGTAGGCATAGATATGTGCAATCAGGAACTGTATACAGAATAGCAAGCCTAGTGTTAGTAATGGGGAGCTTAGCCATCTTGAAAGGTGAGAAATATAGCCGTTAATCATGCCAGTACTGTTAGATGACTATGCAAATATAGTTACATATGTAGGCAACAAGCATAGTGCAAACAATGTCGATCATTATGGTGGAGGCTGGATTTTCGTTCGGTAAATTGTCAAGGTAGGAAAGGAGGTATCTCGGAGTTTATGCAGCAAGAAAAGTTGTTAGGTACCGTGGGACCAGTATCACTTTGTTGGGCAAACTAGTCACTCGCGCTAACAGGGGCGTTAACAGGGCCTTGTATGTGGGCCTTAGGTGGGAGGGCGGCTACGCCTGCCGGCTCCCTTTTGGTCCTTTAGTAAGTTTTAGTGGCCAATCAGAATGGTCTCGGGCCAGATAACCGGAAGACAGGCAGGGCTCGGTCTCAAACACGGCAGGCGACCATCTTAGAACGCTGCAGCATATTTTAAATGTAAAAGCCTCATCTAGGCTTTGTTCAACACCGTGCACGTCGCATCCATGTTACAGATGCTTTGAGAATGAAAGCAGTGGTGTGCCGGTAGTTGAATCGCTGCTGATAGCGATCTGGGCAATGTAGCATGAAGCACGACGGCTTGTGTGCAACACACACTTCTTTACATGTTAAGCCCTGGAGGGCTTACTTTGCTGCTACAGGGTCTTGGCATCATCAGAGGTGCTGGACTTGAGCGCCGCAGGTCCTGCCGTCATGGTATCACCGTTGTTGACAAGGTACTTCTTTGTTCTTTATAAATCGTCTGCCTCTCTGGTTATTTTTTTATCTGGGTGTCGATTCAACTTTGTATGACATCACCATTCATCCTGGTCATTCAGTTTCTTTGTTTCATCAGGAATCTCGTTCAAATGGCCATCATATTGTCTTGGATGTAAGTATGGTTTCCTCAATGGGTACTTTACCTCCCATATTCTCTTAGGTATAGGTATTCTTATGGGTACTGCAGAGAGCCCTCTCTCTTCTCTTTGCTGGTTTAACTGTTCAGTATACATCACATATTTTGGTTCATACGCTTCAGGTAATGTAGGCGGGGCAGGTGGAGTGGGGGTACTTGGCTCCTCCTCTACAGATCCTTTTCAGTGTTCTATTCCGATGGATCTTTCTTGCTTTCTTTCACCCACAAGGGTCTTCAAGTGGGGTACCATTAAAGGTTACCTGACAGCGCTGTCTATTTTCAAGCGCTCATCTGAAGAATGTTCTTATTTTAAGATTCCTTTGATTCCCCAATTTCTAAAAGTGCTCACAAATGTGTTCCCGCCATCCCCTTTTCAAGTGCCGGTTTGGGATCTGAATCTAGTCTTGAAATTCTTGACGAGTGCTCTGTTTGAACCTTTGCACTCTTGTCCTTTGAGACTGTTGACCTTCAAGACAGTTTTCTTGATTGCAGTTACAGCTGCTCGCAGAGTGAGCGAGTTGCATGCACTTTCATCTAAGCCACCCTTTACTGTGTTCCACATGGATAGGGTTGTACTTGGGGTACGTACATACGTCCTTCCTCCCTAAGGTAGTGTCTGAGTTTCATTTGAGCCACAAGGTGGTACTTCCTGCTTTTTATCCTCCTCATCTTGTTCAGAGGAGAATTGCCTAGCATTTCAGTGCTGCACTGTCCCAGGGCAGGACAAAGACTGATATGTTTGGGATATTTCTTCTCTGTGAAAAGATAGTGAGCTAAAGACTCTGGTTAAGTCTCTCGTAACCAGGACGAATGTCTGGCTGAGGGACTCCCAGGACCCCCCTCGTTAATTTGTGGTACTCAATATAAATCTATATTTAATGGGGTTTCTCAGTTTAGATTCACCTGCTGTGCATATTCTCCAGCATGGCGTCTGGCATGGATTCACATGCTCATGAACATTCCCAGTCAATGCTGGGAATCCTCTGTAAAAGAAAAAAAGTTTCACTAACTTTAAAACTGTATTTCCCCTCTAAACCAATCACTGTTCTCTGGGTCATATTGCCCCATCCAATGAAAGTCGTCTCCCTAAGCCCCACCCCTAGTGGCCATCTTGAGATTTTTACCACACACTTCAGTGTTGGGAGTCCACATATTGCTCTCAGAGCTAATTTGGTGTTTTTTCATAGACATTTTTGCAAAATAGTTGGATTTTGATTCATCATCTTCGACGAAGGATAGAGACCGGAAGCTGGGCTCCGCTACTGGCGAAGATCTTCATCCACCGTCTGATCATCGAAGTTTCGATAAGGCCTGGCATTGGGGCCTGCTTCATGCCCTTTCAGCATGGCTGAGGAGAAGAAGAAAGGCTGCAGCATCTTCAAACTCTTCGTGAAGTGTGGGCTAAGAAATGTCTTTGTCGAAGATCGACACCATAAATGCTTGTACTGCCTGCATCCGGACCACGATGAGGGATGCAAGGTGATGTAGTTTTTCAGAAAAAAAACAAGGACAGATACAGCAGATGGTTGTCGTGGCTCAAGTTGACGCAGCCGCGGGACAGGGTCAAGCCTCAACCAGGACCGGCTGGTCCGAGGAGCGTTCTCCCTCTGGGAGGAGGTTGAGATCCTTTGAGGATGGCCAGCGTGCGTCCAAGAGAAGGCCCAAGCTCTGCAACGCTAGCTCTGCTGGGTTTGCCGCTGATGCAGGTCCTGAGTTGGGCAAGAGGCGTTCACCATAATCCTCCACGGTGAGCCTGCTAACGACAGGAGTGTTTTCGAAGAGCAAGTCACTAACCCCGTCCAAACTCGGTGTGTCCGAGGACAGTCTGAGGGAAAAGCCCGGTAGGACTTGTCAAAGCCAGCTAAGGCTTCAATTAAGATCAAGTCTACGAAGTCTGCAGCACCATCGACGAAGGCAGCCACAAGCACTTTGTCATCTAAATCAATGACATCTACCGCTCTGAAACAGAGCCGGTCCAGGAAAGAGGTGGCAGCTGCCCAGTGGGTGTCCTTGCCCTGAGGTGAGAGAGGGCTGCGGAAGAAGCGGCAAAGGAATCAGTGCAAGGTACAGATCAGGCGGTCACTCCGGCCCAACAACCTTGGGAGAGGGAAGCGGTCTCACCTGTGGAGCCTCCCAGGTATGCAGACTGGCGGGCTACGGAGGATAGACCGGACCATATATACTCCAGTACCAATGAGGACGCCCCCTCACGAGGTATGCTGCTTGGACCATGGAGGGGGAGAACCTGAGGAAGGACCTCAGTCTCCGGTGCGGAAGAGGAGATCCATTAGCCAGGATCCAACTCCGTTGGCTCCGTTTACCCCTAGACCTACGGACGTGTCTCTGGACATTTTATCCACCCTGCACACACTGGTCACGGAAATCCAACTGAGGATGCTGCTGTCGGGGCCGGCACCTCCAGAGCTTCTGAATGTAAACTCCCTCCTGCTGAAGAGTAAGTCCAAGGGGGGCCACAGGTCCTCTGCATCATCCGACCATGCCGCCACTGCCACGTCTTCAGGGCAAGACTCCTACCGGGGCTACAGATCCACACACGGACATGGGCACGGACACAGCTACCATGGCTACTGGTACAGACTAGGACGACTATTTCATTGTGGCAGACGGGCAGACTCTGCACATGGACAAGCCCCTCCCCTCCGGACAAAGTCGGTTCCTTTCATTCGGTCATCTCAAGGGCGTCAGCACTGTTTCAGTTAGCCCCTGAGTAGACGAAGGAAGGCTTCTTGTACCAACAATGCCAGTCGAGGAGGAAGGCCATCATCTCTGTCACCTTCCTGGGCGACATCTGGGAGGAGGGCCTCTCCCTTATGAAGAACCCAAGTACAGCCATGACGAAAAGGGACGGATTGGAGAAGAAATACAGGGTGCCCGACTCAGCGCCCAGGTGCCTAAGATCTCAGCCCTCGCCGGATTTGGTGGTCTCACCCACAGCTAGGAAACGCTCAGAGAACCAGTCATCGGCAGCCATGGTACCACCATACCAGGAGGGGAAGAAGCTGGATGCGATGGGAAAGAGGATAATTTACACGACAGCTTCTACCATCAAGGCAGCAAATGCACTAGCAATTTTGGCCTGTTATGGCGGGGACCTTGTACACGCAAGGCCCTATCCTGGAATTTCTTCCAGAGGATGAGAAGATCGAGGCACTGGAACTTTTTCAGGAAGCAGAGGTGGCTTCGGATCACACCATCATGGTAGTGGTAGACATCAGACACAGGAGTCTGTGCTGTCAAGGTTGGTTGACGGCTACGAACTTCTGACCAGACGTTCAGACAAAGGTGCTGAATATGCCGTTTGACAGGGAAACCCTCTTTGGAAAAGCACTCGACAAGTCTTTGCAGGCATTAAAGACCGGCACGGAGACAGCACGTTCCCTAGGAACTTTGCCACAGCAACAGTCCTCGTCCTTCTGCTTCTCCAGAAGAAAGCCAGGAACATCGTCAAAGGGTTATAGTACCCCCTCAAGCGTGCAGGGGGCGTTCTAAAGGCAGCGGAGGCCAGCGGCAGTGCCGTCAGCAAGGCAGAACTACTGCCACCAAGCATGCCTGAATCGGCCGTGGCTCCAGGCCCCCACGTACGCACCCCAGTGGGATGCTGGCTGGTGAAGTTTGTCAGCACGTGGGAAAAGATAACCACAGCCAGATGGGTGATGGACACTCTCGGACAGGGACAAACTTTGGCGATCCAACGCAAGTGTCCTTGTATCCCTCTGATTCAGCTGCAAGAACTACACGGGTCTGTGTAGGAAGTGCGGCCCATCTTACAGAAAGGAGCAATGGAGCCCATCCCTCAGCGACTCCGGGACTCAGCAGTATATTCCAGATACTTTCTAGTCCGAAAGAAGACGGGAGGTTGGAGACCGGTTCTGGATCTACGTCATCTCAACAAGTACTTGGTCCCAAAGGTTCTGGATGGTCACGTTGCAGCACGTACTCTGCCAGCTGGAGCAGGGAGATTCTCTAACTTTGTGGAACCTGGAGGATGCCTACTTCCACATCCCCATTCTCAAAAGGCACTACAGGTTCCTGCGATCCGTAGTTGTGAGAAACCTGAAGGTGTTTCCCTAGCTAGTGGATCTGTCATCCAGGTGGCCAGGACACTGACATCGCTATTGGATCCAGTTCCTGGTGTTGGTCCAGTGAGGGAGGATCACCTGTACGGGGGAGGTCCTCGGGGGGGGGGGGGGGGGGGTTCACCAACGGGTGAGACGCGGTATCCCCCTTCATTTAACACCTTTTCCCCGTCCTCTCACGTAGGACATTCCAAACCACTGCCCCCCCATCACTTTTCCACCGCGAACACTTTCGCGCAACAGACACTGGAGCCGTTTACCTGACATGTTCCAATGCCAGGGTCAGGCAAAGTCAAGCAACTGATCAGAATCACACACACCCGACGACCCTTTCCTTCCCCACAGGGAGAAAAGGTGGCGCCAGAGAGCACAGTACGAGAAAGGCAAACACATCAGACAGCACGTCGAGACAGCTACCACGTGGCAGTTCAAGAGAAGGAGAAAGGCGGCGGGAAGCGAGAGGGTGGCAATGAGAGAAGTGACCTTGCCCTTTTCGTCCCATCCCACGGAACCTTCGTGGAGGAGAATCTAAGACTGCAAACAATAGCACAAGTGTCCTGCTGCAGATGTCAACGGTATACAGGAGAAGCTTATACTGATAAGGCGGACCTGAGAAGACTTGAACGCCCATGGTACTGGCCTTAACTCCAAAGAAGCCGAAAGCCACGCGGTTCATCACAACCGGTCAGTGGAGGGGCGAAACGATAAGATCTGTGTTGTGTTGAGTGAGAATTGCATGTGTTGAGTGAGAATCGCAATGTGTCTATTTTTTAAACCCAAAAACGGATGAACTGTAAAAAGTGTGAAGGGGAGATCAGCGGCAGAGGGAAACGACACCACGTGGGTGTCAACTCAAGAGACACTGGTCGAGCCTCATATTGAGAAACTACAGAAACCATAGGAAGGCTGCTAAAGAAACTCGGTGGTCATACGTGAGGGTCGAGCAAAAGCTCCGTACAATCGAAAGACTTTGATCCATAAGTTGGCTGAAAGAAAGGGAAATAAATCCTGCAATGAGGAAATCCAGGTTGATGGGAGGTGGAGGGGTTAGTCGAGTCCCAAGAAACAGTGTGTTTTGAAACTGTTTAAAAAGACATTATGATCTGTAGAAAGCGATGCGTGAAGGGTCCGCCCAGAAGAGGGGGAACCAGAGGTGAATCGTTACCACCCTAGCAAACTCATTTGTTAAATGAACTTTTGCTTTTGAAACACGTCAGGCCCGAAGGCAAGAGACTTTCAGTGGAAATGAGACTTCACCATCGACGGTCCTGAGAACTGCCATTGAAACTGTCGTCTCGTGCTGGAGAAGCCTGAGACAGTACTGTGCTCCAAGCTCCCGTTCTACCCTGTGCTAAAACTTGTGGAAGGGAGACCCAAGCCACCTCATCCTGACTTTTTTGAGAACACTTCTTTCTTTGAGAACTATCTTACACCCCCTTTTGTAGTAGTTGTAGATTTAGTTTTCGATAAGGCATTTTTCAAACCTGTACATCTTTTTCCTTGTTCAATAAACACCCTTGAACTGTGATCACTTGTCTGTCTTACTTGTGTCGCCATGGGTTTCTCACATTGTTCAAGGTCCGCACTAACAGTTAAGAGCCCTGACTTTCGGCCTGAAGTCGGCACTGAGGGTGTTTGCAAAGTGCCTGGCCCTCGTGGTGACACATCTTCGCCTACAGGGCATTCACATTTACCCCTACCTGGATGACTTGCTGGTGCGTGCCCCCTCGATGTCTGTTATGTGAGCACACAGAGAGGACCGTACGTCTGCTGACGGAGCTGGGGTTCTCCATAAATTATCTAAAGTATTGCTAGAAACCATCTCAAAACGCTCTTTTCCTGGGTGCATGACACTACACAGTGACCTAATATGATTTTGGTCAGCTTGGCATCATTTTCTTGCGTTCGCAGGGACCTATTTAATATGAACCATGCTTTAGCACATAGCCGTATCAGACAATCTTTCTCTGCATGTTTATCAGCAGCTGTTACGCTCACCTGGTATCCACGGGGACGCCACCCAGCCCTGGTTGGATGATTTGCACTCTCGAACCCTCTCTCGGTCCCTTGCTAAGGCCTCTGGTTAAATATGGGACTGCAATATAGGAGAGCCGGATTCAATACCAGATTGTCTTTGTTTTCCCACCTCCCTTGGCCTCAACCCCTTAGTCCCCCATAGGCATTCTCCTCACCTTAATATTGTAAAAGGTGGATTCTCCGTCCTGCTCCTTGTGGCAGGGGCGCGTAGATGTGGGGGGTGAGCAGCGACCAAGTTACTTCAATGGTACAAGCCCCCCTGTGGGAATCCAGGCCTGCTGCGACTCCATAGGTTTGCTGCTTTACAGTCTTTATATGCAGTTCTTATGTTCCTCTTAGTTCGAATAATAATGTCTTGCTTCTTTCCTTTTAGGCATGGAAAGGTATTTTGGTGTTGTCATGCAGTTTGAAGATGAGCATGGGCCGGTAGGTGAAAGCGCGGTGTGCGCAATGCTGTCCAGTGAGTAATGCACAATGTGCGGCGCTGTTTCGCCTTTTATATTGCTAACCTGTGTCTTTTCTCTCCTTGCACGTTGCGATGTTCCTCGCCGAGCGCTGTATTGTTCCAGCAATGATACTGACCAGGAGATGACTACCCAGGTTAGAATTGTGTGGCTTTCTTCATTCGGGAGGAAACGTGAGTAAACGCTTACTAATGCTGTCTTTTTTTTGTCCTTTTTCCAGGTTATGGTATTCCAGGATGCATGCGGTGCCGGATGATGGAGTTTGCACCTTCAGGTGAGTGGAACTGAAGTCAGTGATGGATTGAAGACAGGATACTGTTCCAGGTAAATTTCGTAGTGTTCTTTCTCTCTCCGCAGGTCCTTGGTTTCAGGTAAGCTGGCATCAAAGAACTGGCCACGGTGAGTGTTACGCTGCCCACAGCAGAATAACGCAAAGCATGTTCTGCTGTTTGGGTGTGGTTTAAATTGTCTCAGGTAAAGTAGTCCAGGTAAAATAGTCCCAGGCCTGCCACACCCAAAGTAGTCCCAGGCCTGCCACACCCAAAAGACTAGACCGCATATATCAGTTCCTTGTAACTGAGCTATGTGTGTGCCTTCATGTTGGCTGAACCCCCCGACCCCCCGTCCCGAGTTAAATAGTCCCATTCTAATGTTGGTCTTCATGATGGTTATGAGCCTGGCGCCAAAGGTGCCAGGACTGACTCCAAGAGAGTCTTGGATGAGGTTTTAAGGCCTTTGACCTGGCCCTAACTGGAAGGCGGACTTGCCAGTGAGGGCCAGGGGCAAGGGTAATGGCAGCAGCATTTAATCTCAGAAGACAGACCTGAATTATGCTACCTTCTTCAAAAATGTTGTCCAATAGCTCCTTCTGAACTTCCCCATAGATACGGTCATGCCACTCTGTGGCATTATTTAATGACCATGTTCCATGTGCATATAATTTTGCCTCCAGATACTGCACCAACTCTGGGAATGTGGCCTCTATTTGAGACATTCTGAGATTCACTTCCAGTGTCACACTGCTCTCATAAAATGGGTTCCCTTTAATGCACGTATGGTAGTATTGCACACACTTGCCACGCCCAGTAGATGCTCTACAGTCTATTTTCCCGGCCAACGCCCCATTATTTGTATGAGATTTTGTCTTATTGGGGTAAATTTGGTATTTGGCAGTATTTTCTTACCGTAAAAATATTGGCAGTAATTTGGTGGTAAATTAGCCTTACATTTAGAGTGGGTTTGGTATCGCTCTATTTTAGTGACCATATCTTATTAGCTTGTATTGGCAGTAATTTAAGTGGTATCTTACCTTGCAGTATTTTCAGAATGATCTTATTCCTATATTATAGTGGTGAGCTTGGTTTTATTTTCTATACTAAAACCCCATCATAAAACAAACCTTTCCTTTTTATTAGAATGCCTTCTAATCGCCTGTAGAGAGCCCCAGACCTTGAACACTTCATAGAACCCAATGAGTTTATTCAATGCGCCACCTATTGTTTGTGGCTGGTATTGGGCATTACCGTTTTATATACATCTAGTAACCTATGTGCCAGATTAGGCACTCCTTCCCATTAGCATGCAAGGAAGAAATCACTCATCACATTGCACACAACTCTCTACTTGTAGGTGTCTATCACTGACTTTCTCTTGTTTACTATTTTAACCACAATGATGCATTGGTAAATACATTACTGCACTGGTATAAACATAATTTTTTGTACTTCATATATAAATGATTCACAGATGCATGAATGACACCAAAGTCATTACATTATATTTACAGACCATGAAATCTTACCACAGGATATTTACAGCATCACCTGCCAGATAAAAAAAAACAGAACACGCAGGTATTTTACAAAAACTTCTTGGCGTCTCCTTGGGAGGAGAGGGTAAAAACCATACAAAGCAAGGTGCAGCGCTTGTCGGTCCAGGCAGCGACAGTGCGATCCATCAAGTCACTTCTGGGCATGTTGTCCTCTTGCATTCACCTTGTTCGCCTCTGCAGACTGCACATGAGAACCTTCCAGGAGTTCCTGGATGCAAGGTGAATGCAAGTGTCTGGGAACTTTACGGACAAGATCTCTCAACGAAGAGTTCCATCAGGCAATACTGTGGTGGGGCGTTCGGCAGAATCTTGTCCAGGGAGCTCAGTTTCAAGTTCCTCCTTACCAGGAGACTGTCACCATGAACGCCTCTCTAGAGGGATGGGGAGCCCACATCGGACACTTGCACGGCAGAGGCCGCTGGCAACTGGAGGAAAAGGGGCTACACATCGCCCTGGAACTACGGGCTGTATTCTGGGCCCTCAAGTCTTTCCTACCGTCATTGAAGGACAAGGTGGTGAGGATCTTCACAGACGCACAACCATGTTCTACATCTGGAAAAGGGGGGGGGGCTCTGTCTCAGGCACTCTCCAGGGAGGCCCAGGACTTGTGGCAGCAGGCCATTCATCAAGGCATGTTCCTCATTCTGTTTCACCTGGCGGGAGTCGAGAACACCATTGCGGACTCGCTCAGCAGGGAACTATGTTCTTGCCACAAGTGGGAGCTTCGCCAGGACCAGGTGGACAGACTGTTCGAATAGGGATGACCCCAGATGGATCTCTTGGCGACAGCAGCAAACACTAAGTGTCAGCAGTTCACCAACAGGTTCCCTCAACCGAGGAGCTTGGGGCACACGTTCCTATGGGAGGGACAGTTCCTATACGCTTTCCCCCCCATTTCCACTCCTCCTACGTGTGATCAACACACTCAGACAATGCCACTGCAGGATGATACTCATTGCCGAAGCAGATCTGGTATCCAGACTTACTATGCCTGCAGGTGATCCAGTCCATCAGGCTACTGCTGTCTAGGGACATTCTTGACAGAGAAGGCGGGGTGTTTCTTCATCACAACCCAGTGTCTCTGAACCTCAGTGCATGGTTCCTTCAGTCCTAGAGTTTGGAGGTTATGCTTTACGCACAGAATGTAAGGACATACTGGCCAGGGCCAGAGCCTTGTCTACGTTGAAGTGCTAAGAACATAAATGGAAACGCTTCTCTGTGTGGTGCCGGACTCGGAAGATATTACCGCTCTGCGTGCCACGGCTCTGCAACTTCTGCCATACTTGCTTTCCTTGGCGAAAGTGGGACTGGCTCATGCTTCTATCACGGTGCATCTAACCACCATATCCAGGTACACCGGGTCCCCGGGCAGACCTTCGCTGTGGACTGACTCGTCAAGAAGTTCCTTAAGGGGCTCTTCAGGATTTTCCCTCCATTGAAGGCTCCTGCACTGACTTGGGAGCTCAATGGTGTGTTGATTAAACTCATGGGAGCGGCCTTCAAACCTAGGCATCAGGCTCTGCTCAAGTTTCTCTCGTGGAAGGCTGCTTTCCTCGTGGCTATCACCTCGGCCGGGCGCGTCGGCGAGATTCAGGCACCGTCTTGCAAGCAGCCTTACTTATCTCTCCACATTTCAAAGGTGGTACTGTGTCAACCTACCTTTTATGTCTAAGGTACCATCGGAATTCCACCTCAACCTTTGGTGTTGCATGTATTCAGAATCTGTAATTGCCGGCAGAGAGTGCCTTGCCTTCACTGGACGTTGCTCATGCCTTGAAATTCTACATGGCACGAACGAAGGAATTTTTAAAGACTTCTCATTTGTTCGTCAACTTTGGACACCTCCGGTGTGCCCCTGCTTGACATCAGCAGGGCTGCTACGTGGAGGTCCACGTACACCTTCACATGAATCGACTGCATATTTATTTATTCAGATTTGTAGCGTGCGCAGCAGCCCGAGGCATCGTGGCGCTTGTTGCAGACAGAAAGTTTAGTTGCAGGCAAGGACAGAGAACAAGTTGTTACATGTATACCGTTTTGCATAGAATCTTTTACACGGGTTAGAACATACAGAGGGTTAGATAAAAAGAGAGGTTTTGATTTTTTTCCGGAAGGCAGGGAGAGAGTTTTCCGCTCTGATCTCTGGGGGTAGAGCATTCCATAGCTTGCCAGCTATGTAGGGGAAGCCCAGCCCTCCAGCTTTGGCTCTGTTGATGCGTGGTACGTATAGTTGGTTGGCGTAATAAGTCCTAGTTGTCAGTCTAGAAAAATGGATACCTTTCATATTTGACGGCAAACGTTAGTTGGTGGCCGTGGGCCAACCGTCTCATGCATGATATGACAGACATATAGGTTTCTGAGTTTGCCAATGAACGACCATTTTGATGTAACAAGGATCGCCATTTTGTTTTCTAACCATTGCTCATTGCTTTCTGTTCTTATTGCTTCGCAGCACATTTTCTGCTTACACTGCTGGACTGTAAAACATTGTTGTCTGAACGTGAAAGGACAAGGCCGCAGGGCCATGAGGATAACAAGAGTTTGTTGAAACTCAAGATAGGCTGCGCCAGGAAGGAATGCCCGGCTCCCTCCCGAATGTAGCCTTGAAGCAGAGCTGCAGGGCATTTAATCATTTCGCAGCTGCATATTGTTACTCGAATAGATATTTGAAGGTGTCATAATTGTCAAGTGTCCATCATCACACCGAGTTCATAGAAACCCAATAAAGGGGGGTGTTAAACATGTCATAGCTGATTGTATGATATGCATCTTGTATATATGTAACTGATGTATGCAATTCACTCTCTTGCGTCCCTCGAGGTCTAGAGATGCACGTTGCGGGGCGTGAGACCGAGTTGGCCAACTGAGACTATTTGCTTTGCAATAAACCCTAGCTTTGGGAATACAACCTTGTGTCTGGCGTATCTATCGTTGGTGGTGACTTGCCTTGTTTCCATAGACGTAAGGGACCACTAGGGGCCCCTTTCATAGTGGGTCGTGTTGAGTTGGATTTGGTTATAGTCTCTGCAAGGTATGATGGTGCTGTGAGGTTAAGACATTTGTGGGTGAGAGTGAGGATTTTAAATGTGATGCGCTCTTAACTGGAAGCCAGTGAGCTTCCTTTCTGGCAAGGGAAATGTGTTCCCTTTTAGGAAGGTTCAGAGCAGCTCTTAGGGCATTGTTTTGTGTGACGTGTAGTCGGTTAAGGTTTTTTGTTGATGTACCTGCTAGGAGGGTGTTGCAATAGTCTAGTTTTGTGCCAATGGTGGCTCTGGCTATTGATAGGCAGTTTGGCTTTGATAGGCATGCTTTAATTGCGTTGATGAGTATGGTTGTGTGGGCTGAGGCAGAGGTGATGGTGCTGACCTGTCTAGTCATGGATAGTGTTGAGTCTATGTAGACACCTAGAGTCTTTACAGATGTGGAGACAGGGATCGTCGTATTGTCAATGGTGACGTTGGAATATAATTCATCTAGTTTTGCTAGCGTGTTTTTTTTGACCTAATGATTTTGGTCTTCTCCCCATTGAGGCAGAGGCTATTGGCTGCCATCCAGGCTTGAATGGTGGTGTATAGAGTGAAGAGGTTGGGTGTCCTTGTTGTAGGAGCCAGTGAGAGGTAAGAGTACCCGAGTATCGTCGGCATAATTGGTATACGTGATACCTAGGGCGTCAAGCTTGTTGAAGAGGGGCTTCGTAAACAAGTTGTATAATGTGGGTGCTGTGCAGGAGCCTTGTGGGACTCTGCAGTGGATGGTGGTGTGGGGCAGCGTTGGCTATGTTGGAGAATACTTTCATTGCCCTGATTTCAAGGAAGGAGGTGATCCATAGCGCTGCTTCATTTGAGAAGTTAGCTGATTGGGTGAGGTGAGTGTTTTATGATCAACCAAATCAAAAGCTGCCGACAGGTCAAGGAGTAGTAAGAGGGCTGGCTTCCCTTTGTCCATGATTTGGGTGATCTGGTATTTGAGGTCAACCAGGGCAGTTTCCATGCCATGACCTTTGTGGAACACTGATTGCCTAGTCCCGAGAATGGATTGGGACTATAGGAATTTTTGGATTTGGCAGTGGGCTGCTTTATCCAAAATCTTGAGGAACGGCACAGTGGTTATGGGACGATAATTATTTGGCTCTGCTGGGTCTAGTGTAGGCTTTTTCAGAAGGGGGCGTACCCATGCTTCTTTGAGGCTGGCGGGAATGGCGCCTGTTCTAAAGGAGGCATTAATGAAGGCTGTCAGGAGCGGAGCTCGGAGGTCTGAGCAGTCCTTTATGAGCTTGGGTGGACAGATGACCCCTTTGCACATGGAGGGTTTGAGGTTTTTGAGGAGGCTGATGACTTCGGGTTCAGGGATGTCTCTGAAGGTGAATAGAGATTTGGTAGAGTTTGGTGTAGGGGAGGTGGGGTCAGATAGTGTAGGCTCGGCATGGTGAGGTAGAACTTTGTAGTGGTCCTTCATTTCTTTTTGGAGGAGTTCAATTTCATTGAGCATGGCAGTTTGGATACTGGCACACCATGCTTCATCTTTGATGATCTCATCTGGAGTGTTTGGAGGAGAGATGATTCATTGATGATGGCGAAGATTTCCTTAGATTGTGAGTTGGCATTGACGATTCGGACGTTGAAGGAGTTTGCTTTGGCTTTAGTAATCGCATCTTTATACTGGCGGGAGATGAGGTTGAAGCAATTCTTAGTGTTGTCGCTGGGGTTGGTTTGCCAGCTTTTCTGAGCCTCTCTTTTAAGGGAGCATAGTGACTGTAGTTCTTGACTTCTGAACCAGGAGTTTTTGTGTAGCGACTTTTTTCCTTTTTGTATTCAAGTGGTGCTATGGAGTTGATGGCTGTAGAGTGGGTATCTTTGCATATGTCCGCTAAGGTGATTGGATTGTTGGAGAAAGGTGGGGCTAGTGCTGGGATGTTAAGGTAAGGTCGTAGGTTATCCTGTGTGAGTTTTATGGAGCTTCTTACTTGAGCAGTGGGAGCCAGTGTGAGGATTTCTGGTGTGGAAGAAAAGCGTAGGGTGAACTCAATACAGTTGTGGTCTGTCCATGGCAAGGCTGTGTTGGCTGCGACAGTGGTGAAGCAATTGTGGTCTGCAACCCAATCAAGGGTGCGGCCTTTGGAGTGTGTAGAGCTTGAGACTTTTTGTGTGGATCCTATGTCGATGAGCTCTTTAGTGAGGGAGGTGGCGGCTTTGTCATTGGATTAATTAAATCCTAAATTTAAGTCTCCAAGAAGAAGGGTCTTAATAGAACCTTTGATGTTATCGCTGAGTAGGTAGGTGGGTGAGGTGTCCCTGGAAGTCTGATGGGAGGGCAGGGGGGTGATATAGTATGTTGGTGGTCAGTGCAAGCTTGACAGATAGGATGTCAAAATTGCTATCCCAGGAATGACTAAGGGGTCTGATGGCGAGGGTTTCTTTAAAGATGAGGGCTACTGCTCCTCCTGTGTGACCTAGTCTGTCCTGTCTGAAAATGGTGTAGTGGAGGGGGCTGGGGGAGAGTGCGAGAGCAACCGCAGGGCCGGATGCTTCATGTAGCCATGTTTCTGGGATGGCCAATAAGTCGAGGTACTGGTTGGAAAGGAGATCATGTATTTCTAGGGCGTGTGCTGGAAGTGAGTGAATGTTGAAGAGGGCACATTTAAGGTGTGGGGTGGGTGCAAAATTGGGCTTGATGCTGGCATGGATGTGGCCTGCGTCAGGTGTAGTGTGTTGTGGGTGTGAATTTTTGTATGCGAGTGTTTGAGGTGTGTGGTGCGATTCAGGGAGGAACGTGAGCCTAGCGGGGATTACGGTGAGCTGTGGACATGGGAGAGTAAATGAGATCTAATGATTGAGTTCTGGCTCTAAGTCTGATGCATCTGGTGGATGGTGAGCATGAGGTGGCTATGTGTGGGCTTAGAGGTTGTTGGGTGGTGATGAAGCTGGACATGATGGCGTGCAGTTGGGGAGTGGAGTGGTGCAGTGGAGGTTGCAGTGGAGGTTGAGAGTAGGGAGAGTTAGTGAGTGTAGTGATATTATGGTGGGTGGCTAGAGTGAGTAAGAGATCAAATGCTGTGGTGATGGAGGTAGAGCGACTGTTGAGTGTCTTCCAGGCAAGCTTACTTGTGAGATTGGGCAGCATGGTGCTGGTGGGAAAGCAGGGGCCAGGTGTCGTAGCAGGCTGAAATTAACATGGTGGGCAGGCAGCAGTGAGGAGGTATCACTACGGTCCACTATTACACATAGAGAGCGGGCTGCAGAGCAATAGTGATCACAATAACATCGCAGGCTACAGATCAGCAGTGACCAAATTAGCATTAGAGGCGCTTAACACGGTGAGTAAACAGCATGGGCAGATATCACTACAGTCCGTAATTATACATGGTGAGCGGCAGCAATGTGCAAAATATCATTACCGGCCGATGAAGGCAGTCATTTGCTTATGGAGTCTGGGACCTTCAGAGTCAGCAGGACAAGAATTTAAACAATCAAGGGATATGATTTGAGTGGTGGAGATCGCGTGAACAGGGGCAAACCGGGCCTTAGATGGCCTTGGATGAGGGGGGCTCGTCCGCCTGCCGGCGGATATGGGGCAATTTCAAAACACTGGTTGCTTAGCAACCGTGAGGACGCTTAGCCTCGTTGTGGCGCTGCATCGCGCCCGACATTTTGTTTTATTAAACCAATGTCGGCGCTGATGCAGGTGTGCAACCCGGGCTGCCCAGGGTGAAATAGGGTGCTGGATGGGGTAAGTCCTACAGGATGATTAATTTACCAGGAGTAGGATCCGCATCAAGGGGATGAGGTGAGGCTCCTAGATTGGTGGCACGGCTGTAAAGCGGATCTGGTCCGCTGCTGCTGCTTTGGTGCTGCAGATGGGTGGGGGCTCCTGCCCTCGCCACCAGTTGTGGGTTCTGGCATAGACAGTGATTCCAGGGAGGAGCAACCTGTTTGTTTGGGGTGACCCTTTTCCAGAGGCGAGTTGTGTTACTTCAGTTGAGCCTTGCCACCTCCCGTGGTTGTATATATGTACTGCTGTGTAATCTTTATTCATGAGCATGTGAATCCATGCCATGCTGGAGAAGGAACAATGTATTTAACTGTAACTATTGTTCTACAGCATGGGTCTGGCAAGGATTCACATGCGGACCCTCCAGTCTTCCCCTCTGTGGCTCTTATTGGTTCTTACCAAATCTGAATTTGGCCACCTGAGGTGGAGCTTAGGGTGAGGACTGTCATTGATGGGGGGCAGTATGACCCAGACGATGGTGATTGATTTATAGGAGAAATACAGTTTTAACTAAGACACTTTCTTGCAACAGCGCCTCAATGCCCACAGGCTGTTAGTGCACTTTACAAATCCAGAAAATAAATAAATACGGTGAAAGTGTTTTTCTTTTATAGGGGATTCCCCAGCCTGACGACAGGAATGTTCATGAGCATGTGAATCCATGCCAGACCCATGCTGGAGAACAATAGTTACAGTTAAGTAATTTGTTCCTTCCTCCATCTAGTTGTTGAGCGGGAGTAGTGTAAAAGTAGTCTTCATTGGTAGCTTTGTCATACTACTCTTGTACTACTTGTGCAGGTTCCCATGATGCCTCTTGAGTTAACAGCCCCCACACCCCCCAACAGTGCAACACATTTTCAACGTGGGCCGCAAGCCTGATACAAGAGGAATGATTCTATGTCAAGACCGGAGGCAAGCATTATGCTTCAACTTCCTTTATTCTACTCATCACAGTAGATTTAAATCTTCATATTTTCTTTCACTTCTTTGTCTTCCAAAAACACAACAAACCAAACTGAAACTACATATCCCATGAACACAAAGGCCTCTGGTAGTGTGTGTCCATTTCCTGCCTCTGGGCTGCTCTAATCACTTCCTGCCCAGGTCCTTTCCTGTTCTTTTGATGCCCTCCCACTGACCTGACAACCAGCACGAATAAAAATGAACACCATCCCGATGACCAGTCGTTGAGTCTGAACAGGAGGCAATATGGCCGAAAAACTCTTGTCCTGCGTTGGCTCTCCATCAACGACTCCTCGACACTTTCGCTCTCTGGCACTCAGCCTGCTTTCTGTTCATCACCTGCCCAAACAAGACATACATTATGGAGGTTATCAGGACGCAATGTACAACCAAACATTTGCTAGTCAAAATCCCAGTATAAATGACAATGTACTTGTGTCAATGGGCAGGATAATGGTCGCCTCTGTGTCTTAACAGAATCCCGAGTCTCTCCACTATAGGAGGGGTAATCTTATGCGAGGACCGGAGGTGAGCATTATGCTTGTTCAAAGCTACCCACTACCGGTGCTACCACACTTGCTACTGGCTTAAAATTAAATGTCTTGAAAGTGGCATTGCCGGACCAATCTGCTGCCCTTAAATTGTTCTGGAGGCTAGTGCCGGCAGAGAAAACTTTGGATGACATGGCGCCCCTCACTGAATGTGCCCTGAAACGTGGTGACTTCCTGCACCCATCTGGCTTTAGTAGCGGCACTACCACCTTTAACCATTTCCTGCACATGAGCAGTTGGCATGCCCTATGGTCTCACTTTGCTCATCCTGGCCTCATTCTCCTTGATACAATTCGCCACAAACCATTTAGGCTGCTCCCGAAAATAGGGATACAAGATAACCATAGTGTGTTTTTTCTGTTGCAAAGAGAACAATCTGTACCGAAGGTCTTCTCATCTACCTCAAGAGCTATCACATTCGCTACTCTCCTACTGGATACCAGACACAGCAGCATAGCCAGCTTCCCTGACAGCTGATATGATAGGTCCTTGTTGTGCTGCCAATCCGCAAAAAGCTGCTAAACTGTATTGACGTCCCATAGATGTGCATATTTGGGCAAGGGGGCGCACACTTTTTCATGCCGCGAAGCATCGATGCATGACCCTTCAATGCTGAACAGTACTAAAGCAGGTAACGTGCAGTCGGCACCCAAATCTGCCAAACCGACCTCACGTGCCAAACCCTCTAAGAAGGGAGATTATCGAAACAAAGAAAGGCCATCTCTTCCACAGAAGCAGAGCATGCTGTGGCAAGTTGACTGAACTGCCTATCTTACTGTGTAACAGAGGTGACCCGCTAGGAACTGGGTTGATCTGGGCGCTACCTAATGTCTCTTAGAGGGTGGTGTAAGGGTGCAGAAGTAAGACACTGACATTGTGATTAGCATACACATTTATTCAAGTTAGAAAATGAAAAGAAAACCCTATCTTCCCCTAGCTCTAAGAGGGATTTCCCTGCATCAACCAAAAATACTAATGTCATAGTCAGAATGTTCAAAAGTAAAAGTCATATGTCATAATCCCATCTCTGTCCGTCAGACCCTGTTAAACTAAATAAAAAGGAGACTTTCCCGGTCAAGAGTAGTGACTCCCTTCCCTTGGACAATAAGGGCCAGTTCTTGGTTTGCAAGTCTTGGGTTGTGGTCTCCTTTCCTCAAGCTTATAACATAGTTCCAGATTTATCTGGGATTTGTCTCCCCCAACCTGCCTCTCTCAGGCTTCTTCTCTGTCTCTGGGATCCCAGACCCTGGTTGGCAGACCTGGTTCTCTCCTACCAGGCACTTCGATGAAGTGTGGCTTGGATGCTCCTCCAAGCTGTTCTCGGTCCCTGAGCCTGGTTGTCAGACCTGGCTTCCTAGTACCACGCACTTTAACAAAGAAGAGTGGCTTGGATGCTCCTCCAAGCTGTGGTGGGTCCCTGGCCCTGGTTGGCAGACTTGGTTTCCTTCTCTAACAAGTCTTCGTCCCAAACACAGACTTACTCTCACATGCAGACTTGGTTTACTCCCCTGACAAGAACTGCGTTCATATTTCTTATTCAGACAGTTCTCTTCACCTTCTCTATTATACAACAGCCATGGGTCACCTTCCCTCCTAGTACTGTCACGAAGATTGGGTACTTTTGTTATGGGATGTCGTCCTCCTGTAAGGGTTCTTGACCCTGTTCCCTTTGTTACAATATTTCGATAATGTTTCACTAAGTGTCCTACAGGGGTTATCCACTTCACCCACTTTACATGCCCTGTTAGGGGTTTCCTGTTCCCTCTGGGGACTCCCAACCAAAGGCTCGGCCACCTAAATACCTTTTTGGGTCTTGGCTGCAGCCCACTGGTCGGTCACAGACTTCCCCGTAGCTTTCTACACCTCGCTGGGACTCTTCTCGGCTTGCCTCTGCGGCTCCTGACCCTGTTCGGGTTTCGTCCAGCAGGACCACGTGGTTCTGAAGTGCAGCGCTGTGGGTGCTTTTCCCAGCCAGCCTCTCGGTTCGCTCAGGGTCTCGGGTGGAGACCACCACTTCGGCGTCCCTAAGCCTAGGCCTGCTCCCGCTGCTCTCCTCATCGAGCAATGGGCCCTCTCACAATTCCTCTCCAGAGCATCTGACATTCGGAGGAGTCTGTTGTCCGTTTTGCATGCAGTCTGTATTTGGAGACTAGACTGTTCACTTCCGTTCTTCCGTTTGATCCCTGTGGATCTGCACCTCTTCCTTGTCAGTTTAAGTTGGATCCTCATGATAGTTACCCTTATTCTTCCTCATCTCGGTCTGTCCTACTTCTTGTATGTTATAAAAGCATATGGGAATGGAGTGGAGAGAGTGGGGTGAAGATGAGGTGGGTTTTCGGTGGATACTCATTCTCCCACAGTATTCTTCACTGGTCACACAGGGGTTTTCCCCTCCCATGTGATTTCCCCCCCCCCCTCCCCCACGGAGTACCACCCCCAGGGGGACTATCGGGTGGGGACTTCACCTCCCTGGCCTCATGGGAAGTGGCTACCCATACAGTGATGACATCTTGGTATTCGTCACAGTGGGAAGAATGGGATCCTGCAGGCTCGTCTTCCCCTCAAACACAGTATATTGCTTCCTCCCAGAGAAAGACAATTCCCGCATAAACAGGATTACAAATCCAAACATCCATTGGGGTACATGGAAAGTAAGAGTAGAACATTCCGAAACTGGCAGCCCATCATAGAGGACAAAAGGGTGGAATTGGAATGCTCTGTGATTATCGGAGGTTCTCCAGCATGGGGTCTGGCATGGATTTACATGCTCATGAATATTCCCTGTCGTCAGGGCGGGAATCCTCAGTAAAAGAAAAAACAGTTTCTTTTACTTACAAACTGTATTTCTCCTCTAAACCAATCACTGCACTCTGGGTCATGCTGCCCCCAGCCAATGACTGCCCTCTCCCCAAGCCCCTCCTCTGGCAGCCATCTTCAGATTTTTTACTGCACGTTCAAGTGTTGGGAGTCCTCAAAGCTTGCTCAGTGAGCTGTTTTATGTTTTTTTTGCACTTTTTTGAGAAAGTCCTAGTTTTGTCAAACGGAGCCTGTGTGCTTTTCTCTCCATTGGTCGACAAGTGGGGATCTGTTTGTCAGTGAATTTCAGCACCCCTCAAGGGCAAGTGATCGAGTTTCATCAAAGTTTCCTGAAGGCCATCGAGCCTACTCCGTACCACCGACCATGTTGGAAGAGAAGAAAGAGGGAAGCTCGCTTTTTAAGCTCTACTCCAGATGCTGACTGCGGAACGTGTTTGTGGAAGACAAACACCTTCAGTGCCTCTACTGTCCTTCACCTGGACCACAAAGAAGGAGATTGTGAAATCTGCCTCATGTGTTCTAAGAGAACATTGAAGGATTTTCGCAGTAGACTGGTGGCGTGGCTCAGCGCCAAGGCCTCTAGCCTGTGCCCCAAGCAGGGTCATGCCTCACCCAGGTCCGGTCACTCCGAGGAACGGGCTTCTTTTGAATGTGCTCCATCCGTGGGGGCCCAAGACAAGGCCAAGCAACGCAAGGCCGTTTCCGTCGGGCTGCCGCACAAGCGGGTTCCACGATGGGCAGGGTGTGATCAACCTCACCATCTGCCTCCATCTCCACCCATCGATCGATCCAGTTCCTCTGCCAAGAGGAAATCAGCCAACCCGGCTAAGCTGCGGAGGCAGCCGGCCTGCCCAAGAAGGCCCAGGTGGTGCAAGAACAATCGTCGACGATGGAGATGGTGGCCACTGCGCTCACGAAGGCCAAAGGGGCTGACACAGTGAAGTTAGCCCAGATTGTGTTCAGGGTATACCTACCCCCAAGGCGGGAGCCTCGGCCAGGGCGGTGGAAAAGACACCGGAAAAGAGGATGCCGGCACTGAGCCCGGTTCTGACCCCTCAGGATGCAAGAAAGGTGAGGGGGTCAGGGGGGGGGTTAGGGAGCCAAGACATGGATGTTTCTTCCTCGGATGAGGAGAACCAGGAGACCATGCACACGACCCACGAGGACGTGGGGGACGATGACGGAAACGCCAGCAGCGACGACTCCGTGGGGCCTAGTAGGCCTACCGCTCCAACCTTGTGTCGCTGGACATCCTTTCGACCCTACACACATTAGTGCTGGAAATCCAGAAACGGATGCCACAGGCGCTGGCCCCGGATCAGCCTCTGGCAAAAAAGAGGAAGCGCGGTCCAACTCCTCTGCATCAACCTCCAAACCCGTGCCAAGTACCCGCCCTCTCCCCCGAGTGACAAGGACACAGCAATGACATCGTCGCGGCGGGCGGTTCACCGCAGCCGAGGGCATCCCCACCGGATGAGGTGGGGTTGTTCCATGCCATGGTTGCCAGGGCTTCCGAGCTTTTCTGGCTGACGACCGAGGAGACCAAGAAGGATGGTTTCTTATACCAGAGGCGCAAAGCCAAGAGGAAGACCATTATGGCAGTGTCCCTCCTGGATGACGTGTGGGCGGAAGGCCTGGCCCTGCTGAAGAATCCTTGCTCGGTCCTGGCCAAGAAGGATCGGCTGGAGAAAAAGTACAGGGTGCCGGAGTCCGCACCCAAGTGTCTACAGTCGCAACCGTCGCCGGACTCTGTGGTGTCAGCAGCTGTGAGGAAGAGGTAGTCTAATTCCTCATTGTCGTCCTCAGTCCCTCCGGACAGTGACGGGAAGAAGTTGGATATTGTGTGGGAGGAAGGTCATCTACTCCGCGGCATCGACAATGAAGGCAGCCAACGCATTGGCAATCTTGGCCAGGTGCGACAGGGAACTGTGGTACATGCTGGGCTCGATTCTGGAGTTCCTATCCGACGACAGGCGCATTTAGGTGATCTCCTTCCTACCGGAAGGGGAAGTGGCTTTGCACCATGCCATCACAGTGGCCCTGGACATTGCAGACATAGGTTTCCGACAGATGGGGAACCGTGTCTGCCTCTGTCATCACAGCTGGCTGAAGCCCACCAATTTCCACCAGAAAGTCCAAACAAGGGTACTGGACATGCCCTTTGGGGATAACCTTTTGGGGAAGGTCGTTGACGAGTCCTTGCAGGCAATCAAGACTGATGCAGCTCGTGCCCTGGCACCTTTCCAAAAGCACTGCTCTTCTTTTCGGCCTCTGCCAGAAATTCCGGCAGATCGACTAAAGGGTTTTGGTGGAGGCTCCTCGTTGTACCGTCAGCCCTCCCGGTCCACGACCCAGGAGGCCTAAAGAGGACGTTCCACGGCTTTCGGTGGAGGTGGTCAGCGCCGTTGTCGAAGCAGGACTGATCCGGCCAGGACGTCGGGCCCTCACCCATGCACCCAAGTGGGAGGCGGGCTGGCTGATTTCTTCAGCGAGTGGATCTCCACCGACAGATGGGTGCTGGACGCTCGCCCACGGACACACCTTGGCGTTTCAGCAAAAGTGTCCACTGATCCTTCCAGTGACCCGTAAGGAGCAGCACCTCCCTCGGCTCCTGCAGGAGTTATCGGCCATGCTAAGAAAGGGAGCGATAGAGCTAGTTCCAAGACGACTCCGGGACTCCGGAGTCTCCTCCAGATACTTCTTAGTCAAAAAGAAGACCAGGCACTGGAGGCCAATTCTAGACCAGCGGCATCTCAAGTACCTCAAGTCCCAAAAATTCAGGATGGTCACGTTGCAGCACGTGCTCGGCCAGCTGAAGGAAGGAGACTTTGTGATGTCACTGGATCTGCAGGGCACCTACTTCCACGTCCCCATTCACAGGAAGCATCTGAAGTTCCTGTGCTTCGTAGTGCAGGGAAGACACTACCAAGTCAAGGCCCTCTCTTTTGGCCTGAACTCGGCGCCCAAGCTGTTTAGGAAGTGCCTGGCACCTGTGGTGGCCCATCTACGTCTATGAGGGATACACGTATACCCGTACCTCGACTGGCTTATCTGGGCCAAGTCAAGAGAGGTAGCAGTCGAACACACAGATGACCGTCTGGCTGCTGACAGATCTGGGGTTCTCTGTCATTTTTTAAAAATCCTGCTTGACACGTCGCAGAACGCACTGTTCCTGGGAGCCAGGTTCAACGCGGTCTGCTGCCTGGCATCACCCTCGGAGGAGAGGGTAGCGGCAACTGAAGACCGCCACGGTGCAGACCATCAAGTCGCTGTTCGGCATGTCTTGCATCTACCTTATCCGGCTCTGCAGGTTACGGATGCGACCTTGTCAGAAAGCTTCACGGACAAGATCCCTCTCAGCGATGCATTCTGTCGAGCAATAAGATGGTGGGGAGTATACTCCATAGTTGCCCGGCGCACCAGGTTTCAAAACCCCACTTACCAGGAGATGGTCACCACGGACGCTTCCTTAGAGGGCTGGGAGCCCACACCGGACGTCTGCACGCCAGATGCCTGTGGCTGCCGGAGAATGATCTCCACATCAATATCCTGGAGATGCAGGCAATGTTCTGGGCCCTCAAGTCTTTCCTTCTGTCCCTGAAGGGCAAGGTGGTGAGCATCTTCACGGACAACACCACAATGTTCTACATCAGGAAGCAGGGGGGCACTCGATCCCCAGCGCTTTCCAGAGAGGCGCAGAACTTGTGGCACTGGGCCATTGGCCAAGAGATGTTCCTCATCCCCTTGCACTTGGCGGGAGTCAAAAACACCATCACCAACTCCCTCAGCAGGGAGTTGCGCTCCTGCCAAGAGTGGGAACTTCGGCAGGACCAGGTGGGCAGCATCTTCATCAAGTGGTGCAGACCCCAGATTGATCAGTTTGTGACGGCGGCAAACTCCAAATTCCAGAAACTTGCCAGCAGGTTCTACCAGCCGTGCAGCATGGGGGATGCGTTCTCCTTTCCGTGGGACGGCCTGTTCCTATATGCGTTTCCTCTGCTGCGAGTCATTGGTCAACTCAAACAGTACCATTGCAGGATGGTACTCGTCGCCCCTGGCATGGCCGAGGCAGATTTGGTACCTGGGCCTTCTCAGCCTTTCAGCGTTGCCTCTGGTCAAGCTGCCAGTGGTCACGTATCTGCTCACCAGAGAAGGAGGTGCAATCCTGCATCACGACCCAGGATCCCTGAACCTGAGGGCTTGGATCCTGCAGCCCTAGAGTTTGGAGGATACGAGTTGCCAGCGGACTGCAGGGAGTTCCTTGCCAGAGCGTCATCGAATTTTAAGTGCTACGGTCACAAGTGGAAGCGTTTCTTTACGTGGTGCCAGTCGCTGAAGATCAGCCATCTGAGGGTCACAGCCCTGCAGATTCTTTCTTGTTGTCCTTGGCCAAGGTGGGTCTTTCAGACACCTCTTTCAAGGTGCATCTGGTGGCTATCTCGCGCTACACCAGGTCTCCAGTACGATCTTTGTGGTCCCACCGTCTCGTCAAGGAGTTCCTCAAAGGACTGTTTCGATCTTTCCTGCCGGTGAAGGCTTTTGCCCCGGCAGGGGAACTCAACGTGGTGCTGACGAGGCTCATGGGAGCCCCCTAAAGACCTATGCATCAGGCCCCTCTCAAGTTCCTCTCATGGAAAACAGCTTTCCTCGTGGCCATCACCTCTTCCAGGAGGGAGGGTGAGATCCAGGCCCTGTCCTGCAGGCGGCCATATCTAACTTTCTTCAATTTGAGGGTGGTGCTACGGGTGCACCCCTCCTTCATGCCAAAGGTTTCATTGGAATTCCACCTCAATGAGCCTTTGATACCTGTGTTCTTTCCGAAACCTTTATCACTGGCTGAAAGGAACTTGCACTCGCTGGATGTTGCTTATCCTCTGAAGTTCTACGTGGCACGCACAAAGAGTTTTCAGAAGAAGTCTCACCTGTTCGTGAACTTTGGTTCTGCGAACTATGGAAAAGCCTTGTCCAAAGCTTCCATCTCAAGGTGGCTCTCTGGCTGCATCACACACTCATCGGTTGGTGAACAGACCGCTGCCCGGAAGTCCGAAAGCCCATTCCACCAGAGCATTCACTGCAACAACGGTATTCCTGTCTGGTGTGCCCCTGCTGGACGTCTGCAGGGCTGCTACATGGAGATCCACGCACACCTTCATAAGATTCTATTGCGTCGACAGGGATTTCAGAGAGGAGTCCAGAGTTGGCCAAGCAGTGCTACGTAACCTGTTGGCTTCAAGGTGAGCCTGTTCCGGAGGTAAGAGTATTTGCTTCTGTTGAGCCTTGCCACCTCCTGTGGTTGTATAATGTTGTACTGCTATGTATTCACTATTCATGAGCATGTGAATCCATGCCAGACCCCATGCTGGAGAAGGAACAAGTTACTTACCTGTAACTATTGTTCTCCAGCATGGGTCTGGCATAGATTCACATGCAAACCCTCCCACCCGTCTGTGGCTCTTCTGGGTCATACTGTCACTGTACGTGCTTACCAAATCTGAAGATGGCTGCCAGAGTAGGGGTTTAGGTAAAGGGCAGTCATTGGCTGGGGGCAGTATGACCCAGAGTACAGTGATTGGTTTAGAGGAGAAATACAGTTTGTAAGTGAAAGTGAAACTGTGTTTTCTTTTACTTACTCAAGCAAGTGGGAAGAGGCTTATCTGGTGTAAGAAACGCACAATAAACCACAATCAGTATTGATTGCCAGACCTACTCATCTACCTGCTTTATTGGATTTAGGGCTAGCATACAATTCCCTAAATATGTGTCTAGCAGCATACATTATATCACAGCCTAAAGTTTCAAAGCTTTTGTGGAAGGATTAAAGAGAATACACAAATAAATGCCTGGCCCTGCTGGTATTTAAACCGTGTTGGACAGGTTAATGGTATCCCTGTTCAAAGCCATCCCCAAATGCTTGCTCGCACATCTGACATACGAAATGGCTTTTTAATTGCTAACACTAGTAAGAAGGATCAGCGAGCTGGTAACCTGCTTTTTCCTATCTCTGCAAACTGGGGACTGTAAGAAAGCAGGACACTCACCCGATTGGTTTATATGAAACTTAGAAATTAACTTGGTGAAAAACATGCAGGTATTTGGAACAGAATGAGCCTTACATACATTGCATGTTCATTGGGCAGTTGTGTTTTACATAGCCATAACAAAGCAATTGTGCAAAACTAATCAATTTGTTGCCTCTTTCCCAAAGCCAACAGGGGCAATCGTGTTAGTAAATCAATCATTGTGTAATGGTTTGTGTTGCATCCAAGAATGCTACAACCTAGCACACAAAACATTGCCCTTTGCACAGGAGCTATATTAGCGCTCTTAGCTAACGTTCTTTTGGACACAATGTAAAGAAGCAACATTTGATTTTAGTGCACACTTTGACTCAACACTGCAACCTGGACATGCAACCCAGGGCAGATTTGCAAGTGGGTCAAGCAGTATGAAGGCATTTGTTTTCAATTGCCCATCTGTGCATCCACCATTTACTTAAAACAGTTTGCTATTGAGTGCATAGCAAGATTCCCAATCCCCAGAAGACGAACGTTACTTACCCAATACGTATGTCTGGAGGTTGTGTACAGTTTAGAATGGTGTACCCAACCAGCCTCCCTCGCTGAGACATCTGATGGTGTTGACTCAAGGAGCATCATAGGTATCTGCACACATAATATGGGGATAGTGTGACAGTAATGCCTCTGGCACACAATTTTAGTTTTGACGTAAACCATTTGTCATACTCTGGACCAACCAATAAATCTTGGAATATGCATAGTATGTGATTTCTTTCAAATACAAGTTTCAGAAAGACTAATTCTGGGAAAGTAACCATTTTATCATACACGAGGGAGGGTAGTCACTATAAACGCTTCATGGGATGTGTTGAGGTTTCAGGTGGTGAAATATGCTGGACAGTGCAGAAGCCACCTCCTATTGAGTGCAGATGCAGCTTGAGTGTGGCCGTAAATGCAAGGATGTTGTCTGGGTGTAGAGCATTTCAGTGCTGTTGCAGCGTAGGACGCAAAATCAGGAGGATGGACTAGGTGGGTGTAGGACGAAGATTGAGGACATTAGATTGGAGCCTGCGAGGTGGGCAATTGTGGTCGGTAGAGGTAGACTGTTAAAGTGGGAAAGCTCATGAATTGCTTTAAAAGACACATATAAGGAATTTAAAAGGGGGCCAGTGTTTCAATGTCATCCAACATGAAGACGCATTGGAGAGTTGGGAGAAGAGAGCAAAGGAGTTTATATAGGGTAAGCGTTGCAAAGTTTAACTTATTTGTTGAAGGGGGGCAAAGGAGAAGAATGGAAGTGTCTGAGGTGTTTACCACAGTGAACCTTTAAAGTGGTTTTCGGAAGACAACAGGCTCATCAAAAGTTTTCTAAATTTCATGTCGAAAAAATTAGTAAGGTTTGTTCGCCAAAGAAACTATAAGACTTCATACATTAAACGTGCACAGAGCAGTTGTGTTTTATATGCTGTGGACCAAGTTTATCAGGTCATTTTTTCAGGTGGTCTTGTTGTATAAAAAGGTATCAAGGATGGCACTCTATTAAGAGTGGCACAGGACACCCAGGAAGGATTTGGGTGGTTGTGCCAAAGTAAAGTGGACAGAATAGTTCACACACAGCTGAAAGAAAGGAGAGCGAAGAGTAGGCAAGTGTAGTAAGGGAAAAGGTACAGAATAGATTCCCTCTTGGGGTGTATGCAGATATAGGAAAAGACTATTCCACGAACCTTAGGAAAACTCTAACCTTCTGCACAGTTTGCTATAATAGAGGCCCACACTGTTTGCTCATGGCTTGGAACAGCTATGGGTGTCTGTAACGTAGAAACTAGACAAGGGAAAGGGCAGAGGTTGCCTGACGGAAACCAACAGACAAGCTCTGTACAAGGGGTTTACAAACAGTACAAGAGAAGACACTAACAGATAAATCCAGGGAAAAGGAAGTTGAATAGCAAACTAGCAGAAGGAAATGAAGGGAAAGCCGTATAACAGGATTGGATAGGGAGAAAGAACTGAGGGTTGAAAACAAGGAAGAAAGCAAGGGAGCAGCAGTCAGGAAACAGGAACTGTAATAACTGAAAGTAAATAAAGAAGGTAAACAGATGTGGATAGCAGAGGACGGTAGGGTACAAGGTAGAAAGCTCAGAAAAGCAGGGAAGCAATGGGCAAGCCCAAAAGGAGCAGGGCTGTAAGGAAGGAAGCCCCGAGGGATAGGGCTTAGGGCAGCGGAGTGAAGCAGGCTGCACGGCAAGGAGCCCAAAAGGGCCGGGCAGCAAGGAGTGAGCCCAGAGGAGTAGGGCCGCTGACTGTAGAAGGGTGCAGGAGGACTGTAGAAGGCTACTAGACTGGAAGCCCAGCGGACGAAGACTGTAGGTTGAAGGCAGTGGAGCGTGATCTGCTATAAGGCAGGAGCCTGGGAGGCAATGGCGGAAGGTAGCAGCGGAGCGTGATCGGCTGCAAGGCAGGAGCCTGGAAGGCAAGGGCGGAAGGTAGCAGCGGAGCGTGATCGGCTGCAAGGCAGGAGCCTGGAAGGCAATGGCGGAAGGTAGCAGCGGAGCGTGATCGGCTGCTTGGCTGGAGCCTGGAAGGCAATGGCGGAAGGTAGCAGCGGAGCGTGATCGGCTGCTTGGCTGGAGCCTGGAAGGCAAGGACGGAAGGTAGCAGCGGAGCGTGATCGGCTGCTTGGCTGGAGCCTGGAAGGCAAGGACGGAAGGTAGCAGCGGAGCGTGATCGGCTGCAAGGCTGGAGCCTGGAAGGCAAGGACGGAAGGTAGCAGCGGAGCCTGATCGGCTGCTGTGCAGAGGAACCGCATACAAAGATACGTAGCTCGAAGCAAAAAGGTGCTGGAATGACTCTTAATGCAAGAGACTGAGCCCCTGCAGGCAGCAGCTTATATACTGCCCAGCCCAGCACAGAGGCAGGCTAATTGGTCGCACCTGGCTAAGCACACCTGCAGACAATCGGCCACCTCCCTCTCTGTTCCTGAGCTGGTGGAAGCAGAGCAAATCCCTAAGGCTTCTGAGGATTGTAGTTCCGATGATGACCAATAGGAATAGCCAGGAATAGATGGTTATAGCCAAGTGCATTGTGGTTATTGAAGTTTGTTGGAAGAAATAGAAAAGTACCAAAGTCTCGAAAATGGGAAATAAGGTCCATAATGATCGCCAATGTATGAGCCCATGGCGCAGGCATGACAAAAGGAGGCCCAGCCAGCAAAGCGAGGCTTTCCAGATGCATTGCACAATGTATCAAAGAATGTCATAAGCCAGCAAATAACCATCTGCTAAGCCCAAGGCCAAATCTACTAGGGCACTAAAGGCTACAATTTCTCATTTTACAAATGACTTGTTAACTAATATATGCAAACCACCCGCATGGTGCATCCTTTCACTAAGCATCACTGTGACTAAATTACTTTTGCTCTGCAGGAGTACATGGAATAGTAGTGGATAATACCTGTACTCAGCCCCACACTACTACTAAACCACCACTGATCCCAATATAGCAGAAGCACTTCCTGATGGGCATACCTCCTTTGCCTCTTTGGGTAACATTGGCAGAGGACAGGCTGTTCTCTACAGGAGGCATGTGGGCTAGCACAGAAGCAGTCCAAATAACAGTACTGAGGTTCCAAAATTAAAGGAATGTCCAGCCAAGGTTACATAAAAATAGGAGACTTGAGGCAAACTAAAAATTCAAACCTACTAAACAAATATTCGTATCCCACCCATGTAAGAGAAGGTGAAGAATGTGCAGACATTTTAGTAGCTTGGAGCACTCTGGGCCTAAAGACAAGGGTGCAGAGGTAGTAATTTCAGAAGGAAAGTCAAGTTCAGTGAAGACCTTTTAATAGTTAGGAGTGGGATTTTAAAATGCTTCAAGTGAACTTCAAGGTAGACCAGGTGGACCACACCACTTCAGAAACCTTTTGGGCTGTTCTTGGATCTCAACAGTGTCTATTCAGGATTCTTGGCATTTTACCATGGGTTGAGTCGGTGTTGAGATGTTTCCAGATAGTTGTTACCAATGGATCAAGGTCGTTGAGACCGTTGCATTGACTTGAAATGGTACTGAGATGCGGCCCTGCAAACGGTCAAGATCGGGCAGGAAACGCTCCAGTCAGTTTCTCAAATCAGTCACGTTGGCTTGAAACGGTCCAGCGATGCTGATCTGCAGTGGTGATCTACTCCAACGGCTGGAGTGCAGGCAAGCAATGGCAGTGTCAGCCGCTTGAAATCTGAGTGTCAATGGAAGCTGGGGTAAGTGTCTTGAAGTGCTTAAGCCGGCACAAACATATTGAAACAAGCAGTACCCAGACCTGGGTCTTGACTTCTGTTTCCTTGGCGACCCCGTCCAGGATCTCCAAGGGCAGCACATGCAGCCAGAGCAGTTACCAGTGAGATCTTGCAGTGGATGTCTTCTCCAGTGAGTATGTTCCTCGGTACTAGTGGTCTGTTTGCAGCTGGCTTTGTCCAATTAGCAGATCACTGAAAATGTTCATCTGGGCTGGTTGAGGAAAGGTGCTTGCTCCTTTCTTGGAAGTTTGTTTTCACCTCTGTGAAAGAGGACTTTTGGCCTTCTGTAGTCCAAAAATGATTCAATAGAGGGGGTGGCCTGACTCCCTTAAATAGACATTCTGCAACTGCAGATTGGTCCCTGTCTAGCCTTCTGTAAAGGGGTCCAATCCTGGGTGCTGTGTTCAGATCCTTTTACCTGGTTAAGTATGTCCCAGTGTGCCCGTGTCTATAGGCATTGGGGAAAAGTGTACAGGAAATATAGGAACCCTGGGAGAATCCACAATAGTGGGGCCATTCAGTGCACTGGCATTCCCATCCTGACTACTCTGTCCTCTGGTATGCTCTGCACCAAAGGGTCTCTGGTAATGACCACCCTGATGTGAGCTCTCCTTTGTCCTGACGGGGCTCACCGCCTGTGTTTCCCAGTTAGCTCCGTGGTGATATTGCTGGTCCTCTGGGGAAGGTGACCAGCCTTTTATAAAAGATCAAAAGCAGAGGTTCCTGGCCTTGGCCCCAATGGTTGTTTTGAGTGAAACCCAGTCCAGATGCTGATTCACAAAGCCCTCTCAGTGGAATGATTCACTAGCAAACCATGTGCCAATAATATGACACCAATGTGTATTGACTGGTTTCATTTCGGATTCCAATAAGCCACCATGTCAAAAAATGAAATGAAATGGCTTATGTTTAGATTTTAATCTGCCACTAGGATCTGTGAGCACACAATTCTAGAATGTTGGCACCAAGCTCCCCAAAGTTAATGGTAGGCCCGGGCTGCTGGAAGTTTGGGTTCCATCAGACCGTTGGCAGGAATGAACATGTCGCTCTGAAACTGCCAAGTTGTCAAACTTTAAGGCACTGTTGAGGGGCGTCAGTCGACCGGCTCAGCAGGTTCATATGTGCTATGTCTTTAGCATGGATCATTATGAACATGGGATCTGATTGTCTGATCTCGCTTCCGTAGACCTATTTACCTGCATCATTTTATACTAAAAATAAAAACTCGGGCTATTCCCCCCTCACAAGTTGCAAAAGGAAAATGTTACTTTCTTGTAGCAGTATTTTTGCAGCTTCGTGGGTTTTATTTGCATGCACTCAACCCAACCTCACCACGGGTAGGAACAGTATGAAAAAGATGCGGTATACATTACACGGCCACGCTAGTGGCCGTGTAGTTATGGTCAACTTGCTGTTTCCATAGGAAGAGCACTTTTTGAGCGGCTTATAACTCCGCTGCGCCTGGACGAATCCTCACCAAACTTTGCAAAAAAAGTATATGGCCCACTCTGAATTATTTCGCAAAGTGTGGTGAGGTTTGGTCCAGGGGGGGAAAATGTATAGGGTGGGGGGGTCCCAAAACGTCTTTTTTTCCCCATAGACTGAATGGGGGAAAGACTTTGCGCATGGCTACAGGTCAAACCGCTGGACGGATTTTCACCAAGGTGCAGGGGCTTGGTCTGGAAAGCGTGCTTTTGTAAATTTGGTGACCTTCCGTGCAGTACTTTTCATTAAAATGACCAAAAAGTAGGTCTGAAAAAATTAGTGATATCTATGTCTGCATTGCGGTCACACTACCCTGTTCGGTCCACAGACAAGACACCGATTGGCTAAGGGGCTGGCGTCATGACCGTGGACACGCAACGTCTCTGCCGATTGGCTGCAGCCAGACGTGTTCTGCATCAGATTGTTTGGATGCGCCGACATCTTGGATCCGCCGATAGCTTCCAAGACTGTTGGCCCTGGCCACAACCACTGCAGCATGTCACACCCATGGATACACCCATAGTATTGCATACCGATTGGCTGGTTGTGGGGAGTGTGTACCGTCTTGGGGCCATTCACCCAAGAACAAAGTTATAAGCACTGGACGTCCAAGCCACTGCACACACATCACATCTAATATCTATGGACATACAGCTAGGAGTGCAGCCTCTGACCAGAAGCACTGACTGATACCACACCTATAGAAAAACACCAACTACCACACATCACTGAGGTGGTTGTGGGGAGGCCCTGCACTCTTGTGTGCATGGCCAAAGGCCATGCACCCAACAACAAAGTTATAACCTCTTCATGATGTATTTTCTCTGGCCACCTTGTACGCACAGAAAATGAGGGGTGTCATAAGGGTAACATTTCAGTCCGTGCAGTTCACAGGGAACTTGTAACTGTTGTAAGGACAAATTGACAACATGCCATAATTGCATTACTTTTTCCTATGGGTATTGTATTCATTAGTACGCCGCCATGGGTGTGACATGCTACAGTGGTTGTGGCCAGGGCCTAGAGTGTTGGATGCATGGCAGTCGGCCAAAGGCCTTACTTCCAAGACTGTAGGCCCTGGCCACAACCATCGCAGCATGACACACCCCTGGATACACCCGTAGTAATGTGCATTGATTGCCTGGTTGCGGGGAGTGTGTGCAGCCTTGGGTGCATGGGCGAAGGCCATGCCCCCAAAAGCACATTGTACGTAGTGTATTTATATGCCCCAATGGATGTCATATGGTGTGGTAGTAGTGGGCAGGATGTAGAGTATTTGAACAAAACAATAGGCACTGCAGTTGTAAGCAACTATGGATTTTATATACTGTATACCCATAAATTGAAAAATTCTGTGGCCTCACACTCGCGTCTGTAGCCTGTGGCTACAAACTACTGCAGCATAGCACAGCTATAGGTACACTTGTACTATGCAACATCATTAAGATGGTTGTGGAGAGGGCATAGCGTTTTGGGAGCATGGCCGAAGCAAGTTTGTATGTAGTGAAATTACAAGGCAGAATGGTTCCGATATGCTGTGGTGTTTCTGCCCAGGACCCAGAGTCTTGCCTGCATGCCCAAAGGCCATGCACCCAAGACTGAAGTCATAAGCAGTGGGCTTTAAGTGAATATGGGTGTGGTGTAATGCAGTAGTTGTGTGCACGTCCTAGCGTCTTGGCTGCATGGCTGCAGACGATGGTCCCAAAAGTTAACTTATAAGTAGTTAATTTACAAGGACCATGGTTTTGATATTCAGCGATGGTTGTGGGTAGGAACTATACTCTTTGTACCTTTGTCGTAAGGCGTAGGCGGTAGGGTACACAACCAAGATGCACGGGCCAGCCTACAGCCACTGCAGCATATTAGTACCATAGATTAGACGTGTAGGTTCACATGTGTACAAAATGACTGCCAAAATACTTACTCCTTACTTTGTTCAGAATCCATATATGTGTTAAATGACTTTAGTACTTGGCGGAAGTATCCTTTTTTAATTTCTGTGATAAAAGGAAAAAGTATGTTAGTCTTTGCATTTTATGAAAACTTACTACATTGCATAATAGACAGTTTACCATTTTTTTTACCCTCAGATTTAGTTAACAAACCAGTGTACTGTGCATTCTGCTCAGTTTCTGTGTTTGCTTTTCTAATCCTTGGGTCTGGGGGAAAACAAATCCATGTCGGATTAAAAAAAACCTTCATTTGCTATGATACTAACTACTTCCTTGTTTCCTTTGAGTGTTTCTTCATCTTTCTGAATAATGTTATGTTTGTTGCCTTGCTGGTGATTTGTAACAACAGTTAGATACCTGTAGGCGTATTCTTACTGTGCATTTTTTCTTACAGTTCTGTGATATTCATTTGTGTCGTTGTTATATCCTGTTGGGCAGTTAGATACCTGTTGTCGTATTCTAACGTTTTGTAGTCTTTTCCATAATTTTTTGCTAGTCTTGAAGTACACATTTATTAAATTTTGGCTTTAAGAAGATTTAAATACGCATTTGTAAGATTAGCTGGCAATCTCTGCTTTAGAGTAATGGTGCTATCGTTACATCCGAACCATCCACATTTCTTTTTAATGTATGCAGTGTAGTGACCTGCATTAGGTATAGCTCCTGCATGGTAGATTATACCTACTGTTGTAAAGGTTTTCTTTCCAAGCGACACTTGACCGTGTGCGAATCCAGTCAGTTTGCAGTTGTTTTTGGTACCATCTGCATTATAACGTAGAAGCATAAGTATTATGTAGGTACTATGCGATTGTATCAGTAAGGTGGAGCGATTGGCTGAATTGCAAATAGTACATAATCTGCCATGGTTTGCATTCTGTACAAGTTGCTGAAATGGATTCACAATTAGGGATGGAAACATACACAAATCGCTCATTTGGGATTTGTTACTGTATCACATTGTTACAGAGAGTGCATGTATGTTTCCACATGTACGATATCTGTAAGATTTCATTTACAGTTATGCTTTTGTTTTCCATTACTAGTAGTAAGTACATTAGAAATTCGTGTGGATCTTCTTGTGAGTTCATACTGAATCTCACCATTCCAGCACAGTAGTCCAATTCTCGCCTTATTCCATGAACACTGTATGTGTTGTCAGGATTGTTTGTTGCATTTCTATGAAGCACTAACATTTGCAAAGACAATTGGTCTGTACTGTGTACGTAAATATTGTTAACAATTGGTGGCAATTGAAATAGAATATTAATTGCTACATTTGCATAGCAATTTACCCCAGTTTAATTTGCAAATTTGAATGGACCAGCTAGTTCTGTATCTGAGTGCATTTTTTGGAGTTTCTGTTTCTTCTCTGGAGACGTACCTGGTTTACATTCCCTAATAGGTTCTTCTTTGTTTGTAGTAATTGATGAAGCTTTAGCTGCTTTTGTTTTCTTTGAGGTATTTGCTGTTGGATTCCGATGCATTTCTGTTTGATTTAGTTTTCTTTTACCACGTTTCACTTTATCTGGAACAGGATATTGTTTCAGATGGGGGGTGTACAATGACCGCAGTCTATTGTACTCTAGAATGCAAGGAATATCAGCTTTGACTTTACTTGCATCAAAGTTCATTAGCAATAGACCGTCAAGTGTATGTAAGCGTAATAATGCTACATAGGTCATGCCTTCTTTAAAGACTGTGTTTCCTATATCTATTGATGCTTTGTCTAGGGTAAGACCTTGGGATTTATGAATGGTAATTGCATATGCAAGAGTTGGAGAAAATTGTTCTCTACGTACATACATGTCTTTAAAGAGAAGGAATCGAGCAATTGAGCGTCCTATCCTTTTCACTTCTGAAAGTTTATCAAAGCTAATATTGACAAACTGAATGTTGCTGTCACATGGGTATGATTGAAAGCCAACAACTGTACCCAGTGCTCCATTAACTAGTCCTTGATCGACGTCAAGGTTACGTTTAAGCATTACTCTACAATTTACGGATAATTTTAATATTTTTTCCAACCCAGCTGTGTTGGAGATTGAATTTTCTAAACTATTTAGTCTTGTTGTGGCTTGCTCACACATGGGTACTGTCATACCATGTACGTCTAGTTTGTCTGTGGTGCTAATTTCAATTATTGGTTGCATTTCTTTATTTAACATTGTTTAATTAAATTTGAAACAGCTTGCAGGAGTTGGCATTAGGCCATACAATTGACATTTTTGTGTGCAATTTGTTCCATAACATCAGTTGCACATGCATTATCGCCATAAAGTTCATGAATGTGCCTGTTTTTCGATACTGCTTGTGCTTCTTGCGATAGTACACCAACTCTAATACTTTTTAAGATGTTGGCATAAGTGAGATCTGCAGATTGCTGCACGTTCTCTGTTAATTCTCTGTATTGGAAATGTTGCCAAAGGTTGACATTTCCTATGCTGCCAACAGTTTTATGGCAGAGTTTGTGGCCTAAGGTTTTAAAAATAGGTTCACCTTTCACTGGTGTCAATTGTAGAAGATCTCCGAAAACGATAATGTGTTTCCCTGCAAAGAGTTCTTAGTTGTTACTTTTAAGTACTTCTTGCAATCTGAGGTGAATCAAAGCCAACATTAGGTTGGAGACCATGCTCACTTCATCTATTAGTAGCATTTTCATTTGTTTTAATACTCTGCGTACTACCATTGCACCTTCTGCTGAAAGTTTGTAATAGTCCAATTTATTTTGATGCTCTACTGGAAGCAGTAGTAATCGGTGTAAAGTGACACTGCCTATGTTGTAGGCAGCTAAACCTGTGGGGGCCGTTACAACAGCTTACAGTTTGTTGTTGGTCAATTGTTGAAGGAACTTGCTGATGATTTTGATTAAGAATGTTTTCCCTGATCCAGCTTCACCACTCACGTACAGCAGTATAGGTTTGTAATTTTGGCAGGTACATTCTTTATTTTCGTGTTGAACACCATGTACAATTTCTTTTGTTACGTCTTCCAAAATGGTGCGCTGATCTTTAAGTTCTGCTTGTTACAGTTAAGTCTTCTGTATCTTCTTGATACCGATACATGGTGTTTTCTACTTCTGCCATAGCTACTGCTGCATCATTTGCTATTAGTGGTTGTCCTAGTGGTTCTTTACTTCCTGTTACAGAAGGTTGACTACTGTTGGAAGAGTCCTTATCTAGTTGGGCCTGAAGTTCCTCTTCCTGTTGCTGCTCATTGTGTAACATTGTTTTGTACTGCGTAAAGTTCACATCGGTGATGGCGCTTTCATTTGCTTTAAACGCATCTTCATAACAGTCATAGTTATCTAGTACGTCTTCCTCTTTCCTCCATGGTTTAAAAAGTTGTAACAGAGACATGTAATATAGTTCTTTCTGTTGAGGAGTTTTTAATGATAATTTTACATGTTTAAGCTTCGTTTGGTAAGTTTCACTAAGCTCCCTTCACAATTGGTCACTCTATATCTACCTTTGCTTTCATCAGGTTTTATATTCTTTTTTTATGCAAAGTTTTGAGCTATGTGGTATAGGCACATGCTTTCCAAAGTGCTACTCCTGTTCGGATAGTATGTGTCTAGTAAATTGTTTTTTAGAATGTCTTGGCTGTTGGGATCATTTCTGGCAATTGTTTCTATGTCCTCATATGATTTCAGAACTCCTCTTCTAGATTTAGCTGGACCAACACTTAGCCATACTATGTTGTCTGATTTTCCATACAAAGCAGTACCGGTTAAACGATCTGCTGCTTCATAGGCGCCGCATTCTGTATGAGAAAACATTTTTATGCCTAGGCTGTACAATTTCTGTGATAGTGTTTTGTCTGATGCCAGGTCATCCCAGAGGTCCTGAAGCTCTGTTTTTTCTGCTTTTGTTAATTAGGCTGTAACATGTTGTGCAACAGCAGTAGAATTGACTGCAATGTACTGCACATCTATATTTGCATTCCATAAGAGGGCAATGATTGCATTGTAATCATTGATCTATTTTGATTCTTCTTTTTTTTAATGTAATACGTGTTCTTAGGTGATTTACCTTTAACACTGTCGAACTGAAGACATGAAGTTGTTTACTTCACTTGTTTCTGTAACTGGTCTAGGGAAACCAAAGCGGCATTTGGTGTAGTATTTACCTTAGTTTTTGTATTTGCGATGACAATATTTGCCACATTTGTGTCTTTGAAATTGTAAAATCTGCCCATGCAGCTCCACTATGTGTCTGTTGTGAAGGGATTTCACAAGTGACATATTTTTGGATAAAGTGCAAAACAGTGCTATCACTGTCGTGACCAAATTTAGGTGTACCTTTGATCCATAACAGCATGTGAATATGTGGTGCTCCGCTCGCTTGATATTCTTTTCTCCAAAAGTGTTGCACTTCTCCAAGGGGAGGAACAATTTTATTGCAAATAAAGTGTAGCATGGCAATGAAACGATGATGGAAATATCTTGACACATTAACTGGATCTAGAGAGCAAAGTTCTCCAGGTGTTAATATATCTATGTTGCTTTTGTTGCTGTTTGCTATTGGTAGTAACTCATGTAAATCTTCCCATGCATATTCTGCACAACTTAGTGTAACAAACCAAGTCGGTGGTCCAAGGTTTCTGATCATACAACGCACGTCTGTGCCGTCGGAACCAATATTCCTTTGTACCTCGCATGTTTGCAAAAAATGTGTTATACTGGATTGTAAAACCTCATCTTTTTCCTGTACTTTCTGTATTAACTGCGTAGCGGACATATTTTGAAAGTGGGTTCCAGATTTAAAAATGTTTGCAACTCCGTAACATAGCGTTGCTAATTCACTTTCATAGATTAGGTGGAATATGTATTCCACATTTTGTCTAAATCTGTGATCTTGTGAATACATTCGTAATGAGCGGTATTCTGATGCCCCAATCTGAGGGGGTCTATCATCGGATCTTCCACCTTTGCCAGTAGGAAATAGCAGTGGAAAAGCACGTGCTTCTATACTTTTTTCCCCCATATACTCATTGGTGAACCTTTGGTTTGCCGCATTTGGCAAGTTTCTAGTGCATCATCTATGCTTTCATTGGAATGCAATGGATGAATTGTGTACTGGTCCAAAAGAGTGGATACTGTAGCAGGATCCAGAAGTTCGAATTATCCAGTTTCTGATGGCTCTTGAATTATTTCCGTCGTTTCCCTTAAGCTTTCTTCAATATTTATTTCCTTCCAGTACTCTTTATTGTTTTTTAGATATTGCAATGCTTGTCTAACTTTATGTAAGTCCACCAGTTGTTGCCAAATTTATTTGCCTTTTGTTGGTACACCATTTACCAAGACTATTAAAGAATGCTCTATTGAACGTTGCACTCCTAGAGTGTGTACATTGTCAGTTATATCTAATGGCAAATAAACTACTTTGCCACAAATGCCTTTCACCAATTCAGAGGAAGGTAATTTTGCTGTTTTTGGATGAAGGCGTATAATTGCTTGAAATGGGTGAACTGTTTGAATTATGATGCTCTCATGCAAATTGAGTTGTTGCAGGACTTTTGGTAGTGGGAACAATTCCAAATTATTGTTAATAGCACGTGAAGGAGTGTGGTTGTCTAATTTTGTAGTACAGTAACTGCAACATATTAGGCGTACAGTTAGTTCATATTTGTTTTCTGCTAAAAGGTAGAGAGCTAATCCAAACCATTTGGAATCTTCATTGTCTTCTATTTTGTATGCTATGTCCACATTTTTCGTGTTCCTTTTGTAAAACGTTCTGTGGCAACACACACACACATGGTTTGGTACTTCAGCCGATGCCCTTTTAAATTTTAGTATTTATTTTCTTTATGTGTGTAATATAAGGTTGATATGTGCAGGTTTGTTGCTACTATGCTCTAAAACTATTGCATTTTGTAAGAGGTTTTCACTTCCAAAATACTTTCTCTGAATACGGTCAATTTCTTCTTGTAAGTATTTGGGTGTACCATGCAAAAGAGTGCCTAATTCTGAAGCTGGACTTTTTGCATAGTATATTTTATACACTAGATTTCTAACATTTGAATGATGTACTGAAATCCTTTTGATATCATGGAAGGTGCTTTTGCAAATAGGCCCAGAAATTCAGGCTAATGAATGTCCTTGTAGTCCTGTGTATTTGCGCACTGGACAAATATCCATATTTTGCAGCACTTTCATTTTACTTTTTTCTTTCCTTTTTACATACAGATTGAGGAACTCACGGAAGGATTTGAAAGCTTTGTTTGGAATGACACACATTGATGTGCACGGCCATTTATATACTGGACGGTGTGGTTCTGTCAAATCGAGATGTAATTCTGAGTTTTCAGGGGATACTTTTGTAAGCAGTGTTTCTTGTTCCATGATGGTACTATTGATTTTCTCATACCCTCGTCCACTGCTATGGATGGCAATTGTGTTTGTTTGATTTTGTTTGTATGCTTCCTCATTAAAATATGGTTCTGTGGTTGTCGAGTGACTCCATTCACCTCCAAACATTTAAGAAATTATTTTTGTTCACATTCCGTTTATTGCTGAGTTTCTTTTGTAGTTTGGTACTTAGTTTTGTTAGTGCTTTCATCCTACTTAACACTAATATAAACAACTTCCTTTTGAGAAGGATTGCACTGTCCACGAGAGCTTGTAGGATTAACTTTCTACAATAGGTTTTAAGGGGTGAGGATGATTTCGGTCCTCTTCTTAGTAGATTCTGAAGCACTCTGTGACAACATTTTTTTGCTAAAATACTTTTTTACTATGGGTTCTTGTTACTATATCAGGATTATTAGGAGCATTGTTAGCTGTACTGGTAGCCAATTTTTTTTGCCACGCTTTTGTGTTTTGTGACACATTTTGATGGAGGAGGTAAAGTTTTGGTATTTGAAACATCCTTTGGTTTGCTAGACGACTGCATTAGCTGGTTTGTTCTAACGTTCTCTACAAGCTCTACTACAGATGGATGCTTACATTGAACACTTATTTTTATTTGCTCTAGTTCTGCGTTCCTTTCTACGAAGTTGCTTTTTGGTAGGCATTCTTTGGTGTCTGTTGAAAAAAAGAAGGCATGCTTTGGTCTGTTGTTCAATGTATGTGTGCTGTGTGCATGCGTGAATGAGTCACATGGGGAAGCTCTTTGTCATGGTGTGTGAATGTGCATTGGCCTCTTACAATGATTTGGGTAGGCTATTTTACTGTTTGTATACTATTACAATGTGCTTCAGATGAGAGTACAAACTGGCCTAGTGGTGACGAGAAGCATTATTAGTAAACGAAATGCCATAAACTTGAAACAGCAACTTCTTTTCTAGAATTAACATTCTAATGATTCTGTATGTTATTTGAGTGCCAAACACACAGGGATTTGTGAGCCATTCTGCCTGTTATTCTCTGTTTAATAAATTGGTATTTGTAGGTAGAATGGTTCAGAAATAATTGTTTCTTTTGTTGTACAAATTAAATAAATAACCCACAGAGCCTCTTTGAGGAATAGTTACAATATAAAGTTAGTACTGTGCTTACTTTTTTTGCGAAATGACCAGTTTTCTTCGGATATGTCGTTGCAGTGTAGATGCTGTTGATTCTCAGGAGAGTAGTCTTCACTGCGATTGAAAAAAAATACATTCATTTGTGTGTTTACAGCAGTGATGATACTGCACACATTAATTGTGCATCTTTCGTCAGAGCGTTCTCCTTTCATATTTCAACCCAGTGCACATGTGCACTTCACTTCACTCTGTGCAGCTTTTGTATGTTACTTGCAAGTCCTTCTGAATTGAGAACAATTTTAAGGTTATGGTAATGCCTTGTTTTTTAAAAAGGTATACTATCTATAGGAGAGAGGTTTGTATGCGATAGGGCATAATAGTAGATGTGAAAACATTTTCTACTTCCAAATTATAAGCACGATGCTGACACATCGGAAGATCCTCAGAAGGAGATGTCACCACAGCAATCGGGAGCACTTATTTTTCTCATACCATCACATTGCAAGTACCATTACTGTAGGCAGTACACAACTCTGAGATTTTCGAATGCAAAATCCAGTTTGACCCTAAATAGGCATGCTTGTAACGTATGTATAGGTTATGCGGAAGACAGTAAGAAGTCGTGCGGTTTGTCAATGATAAATCAGACATCTTGCACTTAAAAGGGGGAGCGTTGGTATGTATTGCGTATGCACATTTAGCGGCATTAATTTAAATTACATGATAAGAGTTGCACATGTTCTCTGATTAAAACATGCGTACCTGTACTCTATACTCCTGCATGGAGCTGCACGTAGAAATCCGCAACACTTGTACGGTAGTTTGTGAAGTAGGTGCTTTGCAATGATATGCGACTTCAAGTCCTTGTACGGTAGTTTGTGAAGTAGGTGCTTTGCAATGATATGCGACTTCAAGTCAGAGTCATCGACAGTACATTTGAAGTGCGCAATGTTGATGACGGAGTTAGATTTAGCGATGTTGAATGTGATTGGTGGATGGTTGTGTGACTGCTTAGTTGTGTCCAATGAGGGACTCGATTTGCTACTGATGTGGAAAGGGTAGAAGGACTGGGTAAGAGCTGCGTGCCGCATGTAGGCAACGCTTGTCCGTGGGTAGGGCGCGTCACATATGGGTTTCTACAGCAAATCCTGCATTGAAAGGAGACTGTAGGCATCAGCCAATCAGATGTTCACATTACTATTTTGTGTCGAAAGACAGTGCATATACTGAAGATGGCAGAGGTGGAGAGGGTCAGGGTTTTGGTGCTTGGAGACATTTTTGTCCATGGCTTACAACACTATGCTGAGAGTAGGCATGTGGCACACCATTTCGATGTGAGAGGAGTGGAGGAGGTGTGGAGTGCTGACACTGATTCCAATGCTGCAGCAATTCTGCAAGTTTGCAGAGACATGCGTACGAGGACCACTCCTCATGTGGTAATTTTGCACAACGGTGCTTGCCATTTGGGCTACGTGAGTTCACGTACTTTGTTGGCAGATTTGGGACAGTCGGTTGAAGCACTCATGAACATCTTCCCAACAACGAAAGTAATTTTTTCTGGTTTACTCCCTAGAGTAAAATGGGACAACAATTCTGTTTTCTGTCCAGATCAAAGTATTGGGAGGTGTATCATCAATCGCGGCATGCGCGCTTTCATGTTACGAGCTGGTATGTTTTCTGCAGCCACAATAACATTGTTCCAAATAATGCAGATTACTTTGAGGCAGATGGTGTTGCGCTATCTTCTTTGGGAAATACCATGTTCTTTTGGAATGTAAGGCATGCTTTAGAGAAGGTTCTGTAATGGTTGTCGGAGTACAGAAAGCACAAAAAAATAAACAAAATAACAGATGTCTGAAAGGCATCTGCCCAAAAAGAAAAACAAAAAACGGCTCTTTTCAGAGCCTGCCTGAAAGGGGAAAAAGAGGAATAATACTTTAATGTACCGTCGTCACGCTCTGATCCCATACATGTCCGCGGATATGGTGGTAGTTTGCAGGCTGCGCATATCACAAACAGGGAGGATTCTGGGGTGGAGACGCATGAGAATGAGCGGAGCTAGGGATTGGTCAATAAAGTTCAGTAGGTGTGTTCTGAATGGCGAGATTCAGTAAGACTGTCTTCTCCCTGACAGGAGACCACACAGCCGTGGCTCTGCGTACTCGAAAACAGATTATCTGGATTTTGGGAGACTCATGAATACATTGGTTGAAGGTGCATGCAGAAAGCTACCGTCTATCTGCAGATCTCGGATTTCCTCATGTGGAAGTTCACTGGCATGGCGTGCGTGGAATGAGGTAGCTGGACTTGGTACCTCTCTGTGTTACTTTACTGACAGAGCGTCCTCCAGATATACTAATCATTCATTGCGGAGGCAACAGTTTAGGACATGCCTCTAGAATTTCTTTGTAATTTGCAATGAAGGAAGGACTTGCGAAGGTCATGGACATGCTTCCAAATTGTCAAATACTTTTTTCCTGTATTGCACAAAGACAAATATGGCTGCGTTCTTCTGCATTTGGTCCACAAATGGAGAAAGCGAGACACAATGTGAATAAGGCTGTTTGTGCCTTTCTAAGAGATGTTGGCATGTCCTCATTCCACAATTAAAACATTTTTTTTTGCAGCTCTTTCATTTTCCGCAGAGATGGAGTCCATCTCACATATGCTGGCAATCAGATTTTTCTTCGCAATGTACAAAATGCATTACAACCTCTTTTGCATTCACAATAACATATGTGACAATCCAATCCACAGTTTTTGACCCACACAACAGACCACCGAAAGGCTCTTTTCAGAGCCACCACTTACTCCCAGCATCCACTTCATTGGGTTTGCTCTGCTTGCACCCTCCTTTTTTGTGTCCTACGACTGTCGGTGAAATTGTTCACGAATGCGCGGAGGCCTACATCGGTCACTTGATAGTTCTATTGTTAAACGGAGAAAGGCATGTCTGAAAAGAGCGATTTCTTTTTTTTTGTTTTTGTTTTCCACTTTCCTGCTTTTGCCGACACAACACACTAGGAGAGGAGGACAGAGGAGGGTAAGGAAGGGACACCAACCACGGGGATAAGAAATTGCAAGTGCACAGAGAAAGAAATAGGGTGAGCTTCACTTAGGTAAGGAGCAGATCTTCTGGTGCTCCGTGACCGTAGCCTCAAAAGCACTTCGAAAAGTCTCCCCCCTGCAGAGTACTGCCTCACAACACATACACACTATTGTCACCTTTGAAAGGTAAGGGTCAACAGCATTGCAAATGGCTTGTGAGGCAGCTGGAGGGAGCCGCTCCCCCCACAGGAGTGTCTTTTATGGTGAGAGGATCGGACACGAAGGATGCTGTGAAGGAACTCAATTGACTACGCTCTTCACATGGCACCACCTTGCGAATGTCCGCACTGTGAAACGAAGTGAGGTGTCGCTTCATGGTTGTTGTACCAAAGCTGTACGCACCAGGCCTCAGCACCACCTGGTATGTTCTTTTGGTACGTTCCCATAAACGGAAAACAACCGCCACACCCACGACTCCCGGCGAGTGCTTGTAGTGCGTAGTTCCTCCACCTCATTCTCTTCCTCCTCGATCTCTACATCCTCATCCGTATATCTCTCTGCAGGCCCTTGGGGAGGTGGTGGTGGTGGCGGGTTTGGGGGTGGTGCAGAGGCTAATGAAGCAACAGCAGCCATGGATGCCATACAGATTACTTTCCTTTTGGTCACTACAGCAGTAAAGGCAGTACACCTCAATCTGCTACAGCTAGAAGGACAATAAAGATGCGCTCAGGGGTGTGGCCACTTATAGGGGTGGAGGGGTGCGCCTTGTGACCTTCTTCATCATTGAAAAGCTTTCCGAAAATTTTACACATGTCCACAGGTAAGCTAATGTCTCGGATATGTGAAATGCTATTTTTAGACTGTACAATAATTTGCCTTGTGTGCATAAGTTTCTTTTGTACTGTTGCGGAAGCACACAAACTGCGCAAATTAGTCCTCAGGCTCAGCATGGGAGTGGTCACATGATGACGTCCTGAACAAATCCACGCCAGAAATGGGTGTCCGCTGGACAGCAAATGCAGACTAACAAACTTGCGGTAGTGTTCTAAGGACAGTGTTCAGGTTCTCAAACTAATTCAAAGTGCGACACAAGTGAGACGGACAGTTAAGGTCAGGCGCGATGCTCGCTGTACTTATGGTTGCACTGCGCATGTGTGTACATGTTATGCTCACTGTACGGACAGGTCCATTGTCCTTAGGACTCCTCCATTTTGTTTGACTACGAACTTGCCGGCCACGGCGCCTGTCCTACGGACGCCACCATCTTGCCTGCAGAGCATACGGACAGGTATACTGTCATTAACACACTCCCATTTTGCACATTCACTTCCATCCCGGACACCTGGTGTGTCCTACTAACCTGTTTTATCTTGTTGGCCAGCGGTACGGCGAGGTATAACATCCTTAGGACGCCCCTTTCTGTTTATGTACCCACAACTTGTACAGATGGTGCCGTCAAACATCAACTCCATCGCAATTGAAATTAGTAAGGGTAGGTGTACTGCCTTCACAACATCCACATTCCATTCCTTACGGATAGGTCAAACAGGCGCGCTGTTCGTGAACATTTTAAGTCTTTTTAATGAAAAAAAATGTATTCCTCACCATCTTTAACTACAACTACTATACAAAAACCTTCCAAACACACACACCTTTCATTCCAAAGAAATACCGTGGGAAGCAGATACTGACACAAATATAAGGGAATTAGGATTCAACACAGGCTGGTTATGAGGGGAAGAAGGGATGGATGTTTCGTCAAAACGTCTATTTTCTTGAAGGTTTGGGGATGGTTCTTTAGGGAATGGAGAAAGGGGGCAGGTAGAGGTGGGACAGTGGTAACGTACTTTCCCTCTCACACAGTCCTCCACAAACTCCCTTAAACTTCTAAAATTCTCATTCAACGTGTCCATTTTCCGCTCAATCCTTTTCATCCTGTCTTCGTCTCTCGTTTGTTGGCCTTTCTTCTTTTCTTTCCTGGTCTGTAAAAAATAAATATATATATCTATTAAATGCCCATAAAATACTGCCCATTACTTTGCATACGCAGAGTGCTGTGTACCACTGCTATCGCTCTCTTCTGACATTTCCCCATGTGGAAAGTACTGTTCCAACCACTCCAAAGTACTCGTCGTTTCTGTGTCAAAACAACAGAAAGGCATTATTATTTCTGCACCACATACCAAAAAAAAATACACACACTTTCAAAAAATGACCTTCACTTACTATTTTGATGTTATTTCCCTTCGTCCTACTGCGTCTGTCCACTGTCGGGACAGGCTGCAGAGTTTCTGTGAAGTAATTACGATGGAGGCATCCTTTTTTTTTTAATGGTACCATCCATTTCATTCCACATGGCTTTTAAATGCATCTTTTTCATTTCACGCATTCAGGTTTCCTTATTTATTTACTTATAGGTATGTCTTTCAGTCCTTTTTCTAAGTTCAACATTTTTGGTGTAAGAAAATAGTACATTTTCAGATACTCACTGCCCGTTGACCCCGTCCGCAAACAGGCGCTCAGTCCGTCCCTTTCTAATATCAATAGGGAGGGGGTTCTGTATGTTCTATGATACATGTACGTGCATTATACTACATTTCTCCCAAAATCACATAAGTGTATATTCAGCACACCAACTTCATTATCACAATCTTACCATTAAGTTCCCCTTCCAAAAACCTGTAAAATTCTGTACAAAAAAAACTTTAAGGATACGTTATGGTTAAGTTGCCCTATCAAAAACATGTGCACTTCACTACAAAAACTTTTCAACCTCCCCATTATGCTTCAAGGTAAAACCGAAAAACCCCTGAAATTCGCCGTTATGGTAGAGTAAGCCACCATACCTGCCATCACCACTATGCACTGCTAACACTAACACCCAGAACATGAAAGATGGCATCTCAAATGTCATTGACGTCACATGTTTAGGCCCTTTGTTTACATTCACTGCCATTTACATATATGTACATTCAGTAAAAAATACATTGTTAAAGGGATGTTACACATCACAGTGAAACCAAAAAACTCTGCACATTCCCTAATATAAGCTAAGCAAACCTAACTGACACCACATACGTGCATTGCTAACACTAACACCCAGGACATCAAAGATGACAAACAAAAGAGGTTTGTAGGATAGCATGGAGACCTCTGTTAAACAAAGGGGGTAAACACATGGTATCTGAGATGCATTCTTAGTTTTCCACCTCAACCCCATATTATTGGAGCAACAGGATTCGCAGGAAAATATACACAGGTATTCAAGCCAAATAAACCTATAAAGAGACTTTTCTGGGACACTCCCTCAAACAGACTTTCATTTTTACAAAGTGTTAACCTTTTGATGAAGAATCTAATAGCTAGGGGGAAGGGCAAAGCACGGGTGAATATTCTGATCAAGGCACCACACTCTACCAGAGGGAGTGCATTCTGGAACTAAAACATGTTTAAGAGGGCAAGGAATCCCTCTCCAAGGAACAGGAGCAGCAGTCACCTAGACAAAGCAAAGACCATCTGGGACAATTACCCTATCGGATTCGCTAGAGGGCCAGATATAGCCCCTTCTTTCTCCATCTACTGATGCTCAAACTAAATACATATCCATCATGAAGAGTTTGACCCCAAGATGTATTCTAAATACTCAAACAGGGCGAGGATTAAGATTTCCTTATTGAAACCTTAGTTCACCATAAGCCTTTTTCACATTTAATTCCACTTCATATGCTAACGCGTGCTTTGCTGGCACCTGCAACAGCGAGGTGTCAAATTCAGAATAGGGTAAACCTATACAATAGCGGACATCCTGGAGTTGATTCAATAAGTGAGTAGCCGTCTGGAGTAAATTCAACACCAGCCACACCTTCAGAAGCTCATACCCAGCAAGAGCAGTTTAGATGCTGTGGAAACTTCTGTAAAATGAGGAGCCACAATTGTAGTGATCAAAATGTGCTGGTTTTGCCTTGTGGCTGGATTCCATCTTGAAAGTGAAACATGATTAATATGCCTTTTTGATGGGCACGAACTAGTTTGATAAGTTGTGGGACAATGAGCCAGCACTCCGTGGGAGCCATTTCTAGTAGGCCCTTCCGAAGTAAAGTTTCATCTTCAGCGAGAAGTGATTGTGGAAATCTAAGTTACCACGAGTCCCTTCAGGGCTCAGAACAGACTTGGTCAATTTGGTCCAGGCCATTATCGCACAAATGAGAGAGTAAGAAGTAGATGTCAGCCCACAAGGAATGGTTCTCGACAAAAAGTGACTTGCAGCATGGGGCAGGAGTTGGCGCCATGCCCACAAATGGGTGATCACCAATTTGGACAAGTGGGAGAAGGACAATGTAAAACCTGGCTATTTCATACAATTCACAAACACGTTGCCAGAGATCACCAAGACTGTGCAAAATAAACAAGGAACATCTTCCTCTCAAGTGCAACAGTAGAGGTACTCTTAGAAAAAGGATAAGCAAAGCAAACCGCTTTGGTTATCTTTTGTAGGTGTGGGGAAAGTCATTTTTCAGACACTGCTGTTATACTACTTGGCCATAGGATAGCAACATCTGGTAAATGGTGTTAAGCATTGCCATAACATGTCTAAGTACGATCTCCTACCTATACAAGATCATGACTATGAGTACAGTGCAGGGTACAGATGCAAGGGTATTACCCAAATTGGTCGTTTCTAATTGACCGAATAGTACAACAGGCTGAATTCAGATAGCTGAAGCACACTTGATAACACATTACATCAGGTGCCGATTACTGCTGCATCCAAGCAATTATCATTCAGCAGACTACTTAGTAAGAATGCATCATCTTACCAGAGAGCTAGCTCAGAGATTCAAGGGGTTGTGTTTTGGATGGGCAGTCAGTGGGTGAGTGAGAATCTAGCACTGATGGGTAGAGTGTCATCCTTTCATCCCATCAGTCTCCAAAGCTCACTTCCCATGCCAATAGTTCTGACTTATAGGGAGCACGTAGAGTACAATCTTATAGCCAAAACTAAACCGGGGCCATTGAGTATAAAGAAAGGAACAAACAATTACTTCCACATTCCCAAGAAAGACAGGATGTAGGGCACTATATTAGACACAAGAGCACACAGCAAATTTGCAGATAGACATATTCTTCTTAACACCATGCTACAAGTCATTCCTCTGCCACAGCAGGCGAGTACATGACCACGTTTGTCATAAGATTCATACTTTTTTATATAGTTGTATAAACCAATCAGATATGCAGTGCCTCAGATACAGGATAGTTGCTTGTCAATATTTGTCTAAACTACTACTAGTCAGAGTTATGCCTGTGCCAACAGTGTCTTATAAAGGTGCTATTCCTAGTGGACGCACATTCACACAGACAAGCAGTACATGTGGATCCCTACCTGACTGCCTGAGAACAGGGAGCAATGCTAGTCTGTGCACTCGGGGTTTGCAAAATACTCTAAGCACCAAACCCATTCCAAATTCCTGGCAGAAATGTTGAGTTCCTAACTGGTTTTGGCTTTTCCATCACTGATAAGGATACAGGCCTCCTAAGAGTGATGGCACCGTGCATTTGCTTAGTGCTCAAATGGAATCGTACCATAATGTTGCCACTATGGTACATTACTAACACTGAGCCTGTGTGCAATATGAAAATCCCCCCCCCCCCAAATTACTGTGCACAAGCAGAGCAGGGGTGTCCCCCGCTCTCCTTGGGAGCAGTAACAGTGGTCAGGGGTTGCAGGGGTGTCCCCTGCTTACTATTATGGTAAGCAGGGGATAAGATGACCAAAAAAAGGACCCTGTGGCGTCAGCACTGCCCCACGTAAGTGGGAGGAGCTGATGGCGCTTGGGTACAAGAATGGTGGTGCACACAGGAGTGCACTGCAGAAAAGGTAAGTGGGGGAGATTTTCAGGATTGCGGGGCAGAAGTGATCTATCTGATCACTGCGCTCTGCCGTAATTGGCAACAACATTTTCGTCGGCGCACTGATCACAAAGATCCGTGACAAATGCCCGCTGGCACATAGGGACAGTCCGAAAATAGCTCAGTGGGCAGGATGGGGGGCAGGTGCGGGGGGGGGCACCTCCAGTCCTAAATGTAAGGATTGTGGACCCAGCAACACCAAACAGTGCGCATCCTCACATCGGAAATTGTTAAGCTTGCTCTAGCACTGACTTTGTCACTCACAAATCAAGGGGAAAGACTTGCTAGTAAAAACCCAACAGTACCATTGCAATGTTTGACATTAAAATCCGGGTGTGACACACTGCAGGAACCTTATCATAGATAAAACAATTTGGCATAGGTGCAGGAGGCCCAGCACGCTATGGGGTGTTGCATTTTCCTGTAGAAAATCTCTGCAGAAATGCAGCAAGAGTAGGAAATGAGTAAAACACGTGAACATCCTTCTCAAGTGGGGAACACCAGGTCTACACTTCTTTGCCACAAAGGTCGAAGCACAATGCGTAACATGTACATCCATATATCCCACTATGGGGACTCTGGGTGCACTATGGTTCAGCTGGTCAGGAATACCTGTATACGCCTTTTCCACCAATACAAATGATGCTGGAAACTCATGTAACACTCGCATATCACATCACGTGGGCACAGCAAGTATGAGATCCACACCTAATGAAGATGGCGGTCAACCAATGGAACTCATCCACATCTGCTCGCACAGGAATAGAGGACCACACATTCAAATCCGCACTCTAAACCTAGCAGCTTCGCTCCTGAGATCTAGTGGTATGTTTGAAACTGCCTCAAAGCAGGAAGCATGCGAGTTTTACAAAAGGTGTTGCTGCTTTAGTAAGTGGAATTGGGCATTCTTTTCCTGCACTAGGCACACAAGTCATACTATGTAGTGTGCAGAATCGGTTCGTGCCAAATATCTTACACTGCCTTAGACAGTGGACTAGTATAGAATTCCCTAAAGCTCCATCTTCAGCTTTGTATTTATTTGAAGAGCAGGGATGTCAATTTCAATCAGAAATGACTTACAATAAACCATTAACAGATGGCGGAGGTGTCAAATCTTAAAGGGATGTCAAGGTAACCACGAGGCAGCCAATGGGGGGGGAGAAGGAAGTTGGGGAAAGGGTGTGGACTGATAAGGGAAAGGTGGGGACAAACCATTAAGTGCATACATATCACCAAATACTAAGCAGGCTACTTGTTAACCTGTAATCCTATACCAAAACCTTCCTAGACCTAGTACTCTGCCTGCAACCCTAAAAACATCACCTGAAATCACCTCTACTCAAATTGCATCCTTGCTTTAGCGAGTTCACACATAAAAGCACATATAACATGACTTTGAATCTTGGGCACAGAGTGCCATAGGTTGCCCAACGTGTACATGATAACATGCCTAACGGAAAACAAAACACATGTGCAAAATGAAACATACAAGAGAAGCTCCCTGTCATGAAATGACAGTACACATGACCTATAGGGCTATCAACAAAACACCATAGAACAGAACGTTTGGCAGCGATTCCTGACACACTTTCCAAGAGAAAGCACCCCTATTCAGCAGGTTCTAACTAGACGTTTCATGCACCCATCCACTTGCTGTCTGGGTTCTCTAATCATGGGGAGAACGTATACTATTCCCAGGTTTGGCACTTGCCATCAAAAGCATGAAGGCAGGGTAGGATTATAAACTCCTTGATGCGCGAGTACTGCCATAAGTTCTTGAACCAAAAAGCTACATTGCCGTTATTTCCCCATAACAACAGAGCGTGCAAATAAACTGTGATCACAAGCATTAACAAGTCACTTATCTGCTTGCCCGAGTGCCTCGTAATGACACTTGGGTGCCGTAGAACTGGCTCCTTATCGCGGTCTGGACGAAAGCTGCTCACCGCCGCGGCCCGGGAATAAACCTCATAACTCTCCAACCCGGAGATTACCAGGATTGCTGCTGCTTCGGATCACCGCCGCCTCCCAGGCGTAGTTCTCAGCATTCGCTCTGCGTCTTAACCCCACAGAGCTTCGCAAACACACGCTGTGGCCGCCCATGTTGGATCTTCAATTGGCCTCACCTGAGCAGGGGCGGCCAACGGTCTTTAATAGCCCAGGCTCTCTCACACAGCTGATACCGTGTGCGCTCTGAAACTACTCCAGGCCCGGAGGCTGCTGGGAATTGTAGTTCCAATACTACTTTATTTATTTATAGTCCTGTTTAACCAAGGACGAGGTATCTCGTCCTTGGGATTACCTCCCCAGTACCAAGGACGAGATAGCTTGTCCTTGGCACTTAAGGGCTTAATGAAGGAGAAAATGTTAGAAGGCTTTGCATGGTGAAATACTGAAATCACCAAAAAAGGCCTTGGCACTGGGGGGGACACCCATGGCAGTTAAAAGGTTAAATATACAAAATTACATTATTGAGCACCACTGGAGGGTAGGAAGTAGGGGACCTGTGGGAGAGAGCAGGGGGAGTGAAGATTAAGCAGAGCTTTGAAGAGACTCAGTTGGTCAGCCTTTGATTGTTATGGGCAGTGGGTTCCATGTGAGCGGGGAGAGTAGGGAGAAATAGTGGATGCGAGAGGGGGCACAGGGATGGCATGGGACAGTGATGTTGAGGGCAAAAGAGGATTGGTGGGAACAAGATGGTGAGTAAACTGAGATGCAATCAGGCCGGTAATGAGGAGCAAGACCATTGATAGCTATGTAGACTTAGGGGGAAGGCACTTGAAAAGAGCGGTTGTGTATGGAGAACAAACCAGCATGCTGTCGCTAGGTTGAAGTGGGATGGACCTGTTTAGATTGTAGAGAGGGCAAGTAGCAAAGTTGAGGACTCTGTCTGTAGAGAGGAGGGCCAAGGAGTAGGCTTGTCCAATTGTCTAGTTTGTAAAGCATAAGAGTGGAGATTCAAGTTTTTGTAGAGTGGTTAGTTAGAAAAGAATGAATATTCCAAATGGTGAGGTTAACACCGGGAGGGAGAGAGGGAGAGAGGGAGAAAGGAAGAGGGAGAGAGGGAGCACAAGAGAGGGAGGGAGGGAGAGAGATCGAGAGAGAGAGAGAGATCAAGAGAGATCAAGAGAGAGATCCCCAAAGGGGTGAGTATGTGATTGAGACTAAATCTTTAACCATTTCAAGAGCAAAATCGCTGATCAGAGAGGAAGATGGGTTGGCACTGCGATGGCTGGGTGCCACTTGTGTATGGTGCTTTTGCATCATTAGACATAGCACAGAGTAACGCACTAGAAAGTACCACTAGCAAATCCTTTCAAGTATGATATTAAGAGATTCCACCCCATGACAAGCTGAGCAGTGACACATGCAACCCTTGAATTCTTAACAAAACAGTCTTTATTAACATGCAGAATGTGCAGGGGAAGATTACAATCTTTCCATCACTGGGTTAGACTATAAAAAGGTATTTCTCAAGAGAAATTCATATACCTCATTGTAAGTGCAAATGCCCCATCTTCAAGGCTGGTGCCCTTCCTCCTGACGACACGTTCATCGCACTAAGGAAAGGGGTATCAAAATGTGGTCAAAAGAAAATCTAAACACAATTTTAAGTCTTATAACTGCCTGGCTACTCTAGTAACATAATATCCAAACTGATTGACAAGCTCAAAGTTCAAACCTATATTTAATAAGTCCATCCCTAATTAAGCAATATCAACAGAATCACCAGTTTGGTAAAATTTTCCTTTGGTGCAGGTATCGTATAGAGTTGTGGAGTTCTCCTCTCTAGCGTGGCCATTTCTGAAGCACTCGTCAGCTGGATTTCTCCCTGGTTAGGGATCTTACTCATAAGTCCCGTCCCCTTACTTCCATCCTTGTGGTACGTCTCCCGACATGGGGACGTACTAGAACCTTTGGCAGCGAACAAATGAGCTTTCCTGTGAAATTTAGTATATCACGCAGAGGTGTGGGAATGCCCCATGAAGTCCCCACCATCCGGCTTCTCACCTCGGTATCTTTTACCATACGGATGGTGTCGGATCTGGCAGCCAGCGCAGAGACCTTTTTTTTAGCTTTCTGCTTGCTCCCCATTTTGTTTTTTCTATTCTAGTTTTCACTTCCCTTTGGTGCCTCACCTCCCACTTCACCTCCGGTGCACCTCTTGCGACCTCTCGTTCCCGGCCTCGGACACCCATGCACTCTGTCTTGAGTGTTTGGAGCCCAACCATCCCTGGGACTTGTGTGCGGCCTGCAGCGCTCTCGGTCACAGGGCATTGAAGAATCGTTTGTTGTAATGGAGGGAGATCTTCCACACTTCTTCCCCTCTCCACTTTAAGGACTGCATCTCCGGGACCTCTCGTCAAGACAATGTAGGACCTCTGTTCAGCATGGCAACTCTTTCCCTCGAGGTTTCCACGGATCAGAGTTCCTCGCATTCAGGTTCTGGCAGGCCCAAGACCTCTAAGGCTACCGGATCCCAAGCGTAGGGGCCCGGGGGCTGTTTGGGCGGTCTGGTGACCAACCTGAGGCCTTCCAGGCTACTGGCTCCCAAGCTGAGAGGTCCAGGGGCCCTACCAAGTTGTCCTCGAACAGACGATCAGGCACGTCCTCTTCGACGCCAGCGGGTAAGGCCACGACCAAGCGTTTCTCTCGGCTAGATGCAGCACAGCTCCGAGGCCATCATCCAGGTTGTTTCAAATACTGGCTATCTGGCTGAGGGCTCAGCACCCAAAGGGCTCTCTGAGGTCGATGTCTCTGCTTCGGGCGCAAGACCCAACCTGTATCCTCTCGTGTCTGAGGCCTCTTGGCTCAGGTCCTCCACGCCCTACAGCCCAGGGCGTGGTGCAAGGCTTCAAAATGACGGAGTGGCATGATCTTGGATCCAGTTCAGGGCCCACCAGTGCTTTTGCCTATCGAGCGGGCTTTGTAAGACAATTCCAGCCACCTTCCTTCTAGAAGTGGCAGCAGATCCTACGGTGCAGGGTTTCAGTCCCCGCAGGGGTACATTTGCCCATCACAACCCTACAGCTACACGCACCAGGTGCTTGGACCAGGAGCAGAGGCCCTGTGCCTCAGAGGGCACGGCTCCTAGGGACCCGGCAGCTAGTGAGGACCGCTTCTTGGAATGCTTCCTCTTCCTCATGCGTCCCCCCTCAGGTGAAGGGGCTCCTGAAGGACATTGTGAAGGAGGTTATCCCTCAGGCGGCGCCAACTGTGCCCGTTCCCTGGGGACTCCTCCCATTCCTCTGGCTCTCCCAGTGTCTGTCCCTCCACCGCCTCCTGTACCACCAATTACTCCCCCTCAACAGCCGTTGGAATTGTCTGCGGCTCTAGACCTGGAGGGGGGGCCCGCCGGCACCTGTGTCCCAGAGCCCAGATTCCCCTCGGCCTGTGAAAAGGGGAGGGGGGGGCGATAACGATGACGCCAAGGACGATGAACCCTCTTCCTGAGGAAGCCCCCCCAGGTGTCTGGTGTGCTTGCATAGGTTTTGGGGAAACTCACCATGACCCGGTCTGGCATTTCACTCCAGAAAGATGTGCAGCAGGTGGCACAGAGGGTCTGGGAGAAGCCTAGGGTCAACACCCAGAAGAACAAGAAGTTGGACAGCAGGTTTAGGCTGACAGACGGGAGCCAATCCTCCTTGCCTCCCACCCACAGCCCCATTCCCAGTGGTCGAGGTGGGTGGGAGCGGTCGGGAGCGGTGCTCCTCTACTTCTTTTAATTAAGTTTTACCGTTCCTATACTTTTATTTTAAAAAGAAACCGTTCCGGAATGGTTTCGTTTTAAAATAAAAGTGTAGGAAGAAGTTGAAACTTGCACTTTCGGTGCACTGCACTGGACGTTCCCTTAAACAGCAGGCATGTGTCTTTTAGGGTTTGAATTGTGCATGGGGGGGTTTAGCAAAGGGGTTTGTGGGGAGTGGTGCAGACCAGTAGGGAACATAGTTCCACTACTTCTTTTGTTATACTTCGCCCACTGCCCATTCCTCTCTGGTGGCCGCAGCCTCCTTTATATTCTAAGCCATCTTCTTAGTCTTCCTCCATGGGAGTCACCTTCAGTTGCCTCTCCAAGGAGGACAAAGTCATCAAGTCCTTAGGAAAGTGCTGTTACTCCATCTCAGGACTGCATCTGCGGCAGGTGAACACGGATGCCATCTTCACTGCGACTAACCAGAAGCTGTGGCTGGAGCTCTGGGAATTTCTGCCCTGCCTCCCCTCAGACAAAAACATGCCTCCTTCAAGACCGGTCTAGCAGATGCCCGGGCCACTGCACAGGACCTCATGGAGTCTTCGGTCTCCCACATTGTCTTTGGGTCGAGCTGTGAAGGATGGCCTGGATGCACGCCACCAAGCTTTCATCTGACGTGCATGAGTGGATCCTAGATCTGCCCTTCGAGGGCGTGGACCTTTTTCAATCATCCACCGATGACGCATTGACAAAGAAGAAAACTTCTACTCAAACCGCCACGTCCTTGGCCATCCTGACAAAGCCGTTTCAGAAATCCTTCCCTCAATCTCAGGGTAAGACAGATTTCAAACCCCAAACCTTCTCCGGCATCAAGGGTTTTAGAGACTGCGGTACACAGAGGCCTGACAGGTCACCTAGCGACAACAGAAGGAAGCAGCAGAGGACTTTGTGAGGGTTTTTCCACTCCCCCTCCTCTGCCCCCGCCAAAAAGCAGTGATGTCAGGATCGGGGAACATAGCTTGCCAGTGGGACACCTGGAAGTGTCTTTTCAGCAACTCGTGGGTCCTATCCGTAGTCTCCACGGCCTTCAGCCTTCCTCTTCCTCTACCATCCTCCCATCCTCTTTGTCAGATCGGGTCCCTGGCTCTTTTATGGGAGGTACCTTTTGTTCTTGGAGATGTAGACGATAGAACCCGTTCCTCTTGTAAACAGGGAATTCGGTTACTATTCCAGGATTTTTGCAGTACCCAAGAACAAGCAGTCTGGCCTGAGGGTCGTGCTGGACCTGTCATTTCTAAATCTGTCTTTAAAGCTGGAACGCTTCAAGAGGATTACTCCTGCACACATAGCACAGTCTGTGTCCAGGTGACGGGATGTGTTCCCCAAACCTCAAGGATGCACACCTGCATGTACCCATATATCAACCACATCAGAAGTTTCTGTGGTTCATGATTGTCCTACCACTTCCAGTACAAAGTGCTGCCCTTTGGCCTGAACTCGGCCCCTTTTGTCTACTCGAAGTTGAAGAATGCAGTGGCAGGTCTTCTCTGCTTTGAGGGCCTATCGTCTATACCCTTATGTGGATGACTGGTTGGTGAGGGTGGGGTCACCCAAAGTGGTGGTGCGCTCCTGCCAGAGATTGGTGCATACCCTTCAACAGTTGTGGTTTTCCCTCAACCAGAGGAAGTCAGTTATGTCCGTCTCAGGAGCTGGTCTTCCTAGGGTGCGTTGGAAGGCTACTGTTCAGTGGGTGTTCCCCATGCCCAAGAGATTTATGTCCCTCCGCAAGGCAGTGCGTCACTTTCCGGCCTACTCGACCACCTCTGCATGGTGGTTCCAGCACATTCTGGGCATGATAGCCTCCTGCGTGCTGACTGTGCAGCATGCCCTTCTCAAGATGATGCACCCCTAGCTCCACCTGACGGCCAACTGGGATCAGCGGACAGGATCCCAATACCACTACTCCTTTTGCCCAAACTTCACTGGTGTCTGGTGGACGGCAATGTTTAAGTGGGAGCAACCATTACCCGACCGAAGCCTATGCTGGTGGTAACGACTGACTCCTCTCTTTCGGGCCGGGGCCTACTCTGGAGGGCTATACAATTCATGGATCATGGTCCAGGATGAAAGCCCTCCTACATATCAATCTGTTGGAGCTCAAGGTAGTAGGCCTGGCCCCCAAGTTTTTTTTTTGTTTGCCCCTAATCGGGGACGAGTCTGTTCTGCTCAGAACAGACAATTCTACTACATTTACCTGAACAAGCAGGGTGGCACCCGTTTCCCTGCCACCCCCCCCCATCCCCTTGCATGGAAGCGGTTTCGATCTGGGAATGGGCCCTCAGAATATTTGAATTTCTGCAGTCCACCTGTCGGGGGGACAGCATTGCAGAAGTGGATCAGCAGAGTCTTTTGTGGTTCAACACCTACGAGTGGGAGTTGCACTTGACTCCATGTTGCCCCTGTTACACCGTTGGGGGATTGTGGACCTGGATTTTTTAGTCTCTCCTCTGAATGCCAAGTGGCCCCAGTTTGCCTCATGGGCAGGTCAGGGCCAGGGGTCACTGGGCGACACCTTCCAAATCTGCTGGTACGGCCGCAGGTGTTACGCATTCCTGCCCACCCCTTTGCTTCACCGGACCCTCTGCAAGTTCCGTGGTTCCGTGGGCTGCAACCTTTTGAGCCGAGGGCATCTGTGGACATCCGCTTGGTGACACTGAAGACTGTTTTATTGGTGGTTCTCAACTCTGCACTCAGGGTTAGTGAGCTGCAGGTCTTGTCTTCTTGCAAGCCCTTCACCACGTTTCACAACAACAAGGTCATCTTGCATACTCACTTTAACTTCTTGCCCAAGGTGGTGTCTCCGTTCCATCTGAATCAAGAGATCTGCCTGCTGGTGTTCTTCCCAAACCCACAGTCTGAGGCAGAGTGGGCCCTACATTCCTTGGACCTCTCACGTTCTACCTCTCTCGGACAAAATCCTTCAGGAAGTCTGAGGCACTGTTTGTGACTTTTGAGGGCTCTTCCCCCAGCTCCCAGGGTCCAAGGCTTGCATCGCCCATTGGATGGTCCTGGCCATTTCAGAGGCCTATACGGCCTTGGGCAAACCTGTTCCTGAGGGGATTCATACCCATGCAGTCAGAGCTAAGGCCACGGCTGTCACGTTTCAGAGACATGCTTCTTGGGATGTCATCAGCAAGGCGGCCGCTTGGGCCACTCTGTCGGCCTTCTGTAAACACTATTTGCTGGACACCAGCTCCAGGAGGGATGTAGAGTTTGGTCAGGTGATTCTGAAGAAGCTTTTCTCTTCATACTAGATATTAGGCAGGTTGTTGTTCGGTGGAATCACCCATACGGATGGAGGAAAGGGGACCGGATGTATGAGTAATTCAAGTTTTACTCACTGTAGTGACTAGAGTACACATAGTCCATTGTCCCCTTTCCTCCAGCCGTCCCACCCACCTTCCCCCGCTAGTTTGCCAATGGCTTATAGGTAATCTGATTAGCCCGGTATCTTAGCATCCGATGTGCTCAAAGCGGACTGAGGTGACGCGCCAAAGGGCAGAGCATCGGTGGGGATGGAGGAAAGGGGACTAAGAGTACTCCAGTAACTACAGTGAGTAACTTTAAGTTCTTCACCCTGTAGCTGTCTTCTCTTCTTGTTTCTCAAATGTTGCAGTCTCTCCTAGCCTATCTTTTTTATGCTTCTTTCTTCAGATACTTCCCGTCCCTCGACTTCCTCAATATTCATAACCGGTCACTCTGGGACTTCAGCTTTTCCAAGGTGCTCAACGCGACCCTCCTTAAAGCAGCTTCCACTTTCCCAGGGATTGGTTAGCTCAGGCTCCTTTCCCAGCATATCACTATTACTGGGATGCCACAGTTTTCTGTGGAGTCTGGTCAGTTTCAATCAACAAGCCCTTTTGGCATAGGTGTTTACTTCCTAGATCTCCATTGGTATCAAGGGTGAAGGGATCGACACATCCTCATCCTTTGGGATCTACCAGCCACCTTGGCCCTCTGGTCATTTTTATACACCGCCGCCTGAGCTTGGATTCCATGCAATTAGTCACTCCTGACTTGTCTTGGAATTGGGACATCCCCTTCACAGTGGTAATTCTTCTTCCCTTGGCTACATCCCATCCTCTGGTTTAAATTGGTTAAATACTTGTGCATATCCGATTTATTTTTCCTAAGCCCTGCGAAGAGTTAAATATTGGTGCCAGTGACTGCGCCATCTTGGATTTCTCCTAATTGCAGGACATGCTGCTGTGTTCGGAGCCCTTCTAGACAGTTCAGCCCCAAGGTGTGTCTGGTTCTTGGGATGCTCTGGAGAGAAGCCTTGGTCTCTTTGCTCCTCGGTTGGTAAGCTGCTTCGCGGATGTCTCATTTAAATGCGAGCTGGGCCAAGACTTTCTCCAGTGATTGTTTTTTGTGTTTTTACACCTCTATCATGCCTTGCAAAATTGGCATGAAATCTAGCCCCCAGGAGAAGTAATGATATTGCCAATATTTGAAGTCAATTAACCCAAGAAACTTCAAACAAGAAGTCCAAAGTATAATTTCAATGACCTGTCAAGTACAATTTAGCTGGACAGATGCAAACAATAGAACATTGATGAACCACCTGGTAGTGGTGAAACACAAATAGACAATGTTCTTGAGGCCTGTGGATTAAAGGATTAATGGGGATTTAAGGCATGAAAATGAAATCAATTAAGGATTTAAATTTGAGATCCTATTATAAAAAGATTGAGGATTTCTTTGAGGGTCATTGAGGAGTATCCACAACATTATGATGCCATTAAGATTTTAATTTGAGACATTTGTAGTAAAAAAAATGTAACCAACGGAATTGATTGCAAGTAAGCTTATTATTGGAACCAAAAACTGATTAAGCTTTATCAAGAAGCTGTGTTATAATAAGTGATACAAGTTAAGATTTTTCATTAAGCTGTTACTCCAGTTTGACAGCAGCGTATGATGTTTCTTTTGAATCGTATTAAATTAAACACTTTTTCTTGATTTGGCATTGGCACACCAGCTCTTCAAAAATACATTTTTAGACAGCTTTTTAAACTTGTGCAGTTGTGTCATGCACTTGGTCAGTTTGATTTGGACCAGGTTTTTTTTGGAAATAGGGGGGTTGTGTGGTAGAGGTTGGGGGAGGGGACTTCCCCCATTCCTCATGTAGCCCACAACCCAAGTCGTCCACCAACACATACACATTTACACAAGTGGTTGATTTTGGCCAAAAGTTCACACATTTACACAAGTGTCTACAAATAGACATATTACGTTCTTTAGATAACCTGCAGTCTCAATGTTTGCTGATGTTACTTCTAATAACCCAAAAGATGAGAGGTATATTCTGTGTGCCATCATTTTGCAAGTGATCCAGCTATATATCTTCAACAACAGACTTCAGACCTGACCATACACTCTGGAACAATGTGGATCCAGTAATCACAAATAGACTAGCTAACAACCCTAGTTTTGCACATGCTAATATAAAACCAAGAAGAGCTGCAAACTACATCACCAGTGTAAGAAGAATCAACACCCAAAGATGCCCATGGATAGAACCAAGGATTAGCTGTACACTGAGACTGCCTCATTAGGAGAGAAGCCACTGTTGACTAAACTACTGGAAACCTTGACCAATCGACTATTGATGGTCCCACCTACTCAAAAACATTCCTCAATACTGCCAAAGAAAGAGATAGAGAGCACACTACAACAGATCAAACATTCTGCACATCTTACACTACTTTTCAAATTGCCCACATTGCCAGTATCCAAACCCAGCTCAGTAGGGAATAAAACCGCACAAATATTTTTTGTGCAGCCGGATTCATAAAATCACTGGACGGTTTTACTCCATGCACAAACTTATTGGTACACCCAGTGCTAAAATCAACTAATGATACATTACGCAGCAATGAGAAGCCCTCCATTTTTCAACAAAGGAACAAGATGTTTCTCCTGCGGGATTGAATACCAGGCACAAAGGTGTTGTAATACGCTTTGCTGTATGAATGCAGGCTTGGAATGTATGAGGTCAAAGACAATGATTGAATGTTCGAGTTAGTATGTGTGGTAGTGCTGTGTACCTGGTATTCAACCATTGCCACTTGGAAAGATGTAGCCTGGGTGCTTGAGCCAGTGGGTTGACTAATACTGTATCTTATGGACTTACCTGAAGTGTCACAGATCCATCATTGTAACAGAAGGCAAAGTGCTGTATGTTTTCATTGGCTTTACCATCACAAGGGCACTTGTGAATTCCCCTCAAATTAAATTAAGATTAAATCTAAATTTAATTATTAACCTCCTTACTGTGAGAAACCTGAGGGTAGTCTCCCTGAAAGGCCTCGAGAATCCCTTATTCAGGTGGCCAGGCACTCTGAAATCCCAACCCTGGCGGTGGATGAGCGAGAGAGGATCACCTGGGTAAGGGAACCCACGGTTGTGCTGGGAGAAATGCCCCAGGTGAGATGTGGTATAATACCGGGGATTAAGAAGAGGAGGATGAGATCCCCAAGACCTCTATAGGATGTTCCAATCCTATCCCCCCTCCTCCCTAGGAATCTTCTGTAACCAAAACCAATAATCCATCTATCTTTTGCAAACCTTATAAAAACTCAGTGCCATAGGAAAATACATCTCCCAGAATCCGGGTCTTCCTGTTATGCACCCGAAGATTCACGATCCTTCTTTTCCACGTCATTCTGATTATTCTTTCCCACACTCCCAACTAGCTCAGATAAAGTACTACTGTTCCCACAATCCCCTTTGTTCATTTCACAATCCCTACAAACCCTACCAATCTGTCTTTTTCCGAACACCCAATCCACTATCACAGAACACTACCGTTCCCACAATCCCCTCTGTTCTGTTCTCTGTCCCAGTCATTCTCGTCCATTTAACAAACCCTCCAAAACCTACCCTTCTGGGAGCACCCCAAACCCAGGTACGAAGAATATGATCCCATACAACACCTCTTTACCTTCTGACCTTGTAGGATGCTCTGATATTCAAACGTTCCCCTTTTCCAACATAAACACTTGTGCACACCACAAACAATGGTCGAATAAAACTGTGTACCTGACATGTCCAAGCCCGAGGGTCAGGCAAAGTCAGGCTATTGACTCAAATTGCACACACCCGACGGCCCTTCCTTTTACCCCAGGGATAAAAGGTGGAGCAAGAAAGCTCAGTACGAGCAAGGCAAGCACGGCAGACAGCACAACACGATAGCTAATCGGGCATGGCAGTTCAAACTAAGGAGAAAGGCAGCAGGAATCGAGAGGGTGGCAAGGAGAGAAGTGACCTTGCCCTTTTCATCCCAGAACCGCAGAACTTTCGTGAAGAAGAGCTTAAGACCGTGAACAATAGCACAAGTGTCTTGCAGATGTTAACAGTACATGGGGCAAGCTTACGCTGATGAGCAGGAGCGAGGGAAGCTCCTGCGCCCGTGCTACAGGCCTTGGCTCCAGAAAAGCCAAGCGGTTCATCACAGCTAGTGAGCCGAGGGGAGAATCGATAAGAACCAGGCTGTGTTGAGTGAGAGATCTGCATAGTTACAAGTTTGAACCAAGTTTAATGAACTGTGTAAAGAACTGTAACAGTATTGAAGGGGAGACCAGATGCAGAGGAAAACCAGAACCATGTGAGGTCTAACTTTAGAGACTCTGGTCGAGCCCCATATGAGAGAAACTACAAATACCAGAAGGCCATAGGAGAGCCAGTGGAATAGGTCAAAGTGGTCATACGGGTCAAGCAAAATATCTGTACAATTGAAAGACTTTGATCTATAAACTGTGTGAGAGCAAGGGAGGCGATTCCCACAGTGATAGGAAACCAGGGAAGCGAATCCCAAGAGGGGAAAAAGTCTAAAGTCCCAAGAAACAGAGTGGTGACAGGTGTAAAACCCGACAGAGGGTTGTCCACTATGAACTGTTTGAAAAGACATTGAGAAACCAACGGAAGTGAATCTTGCTGAAGAGAGGACAGAAGAATCAGTGCCCAGAAGAGGTGGACCCAGGTGTTAACCCATCACCCAGCGAACATTGGAAACTGAACTTTATTTGTTTGTTAAAGGAACTTTTGGTTTGGTTACTTGAACGCGTGAGGCCCCAAAGGCAAGAGACTTTCAAAGGAAACAGTCCTGAGAACCGCCATTGCAACTGTTGTCTCGTGCTGGGGAAACCTGAGAGACTACTGTGCTCCAAGCTCCCATCTTACCCCGTGGTCAAAACTTGGGGGAGACCCAGGCTCCTGCATCCTGACATATTGAGTACACTTCTTTCTTTTCTTGCGAACCATCCCACACCCATTTTTGTATTAGTTGTAAGGCTTGGCAATAGGTTTCCTTATATAGCCCTTTTTATTTGACACAACTCTACTAGGACTGCCTTATTTTTCGTTTGATGGGCGACACGTGCTCCCATCTTAGATTTAGGTTTAGGATAGGTGTTTTTCCAACCTGCATACAGAATTCATTGGTCAATAAACACCATTGAACTGTTATCACTTGTGTCTGTCTTACTTGTGCCACCATGAGTTCCTTACATTACTGAGACCTTTTTTTTTTTAACCCAAAACGGACACAAATTAATTCCTCGTGCCATACTCCTAAAGGGTAAGTACATATTTGAACGGTATTCTTCTTTAAAGAAATCAACGAAACCTCCTCTACTCCTATGATGGATTCGCTATGCTAGAAAACAACAAAAACGTGTGCTCATCAGGATGACGCACAAGTAAAACCAGTCCTCTGTTCGAACCTTTGCTACTCTACCAACTATCCTATCACTTTATAAAGAAGGATTAACAGATTCTACGCTCCATTTTAGGATAGGTTTACTTCCTCTTTTAAGTGGTGGCTGATTTTCGAACTCCTACCCAAAGAGTTCTTATGATTTCTTTCTACTTCTCGGCTTCGTATAACAATTGAAAACAAAAGAAATGCCTCATCTCCTGTGGGTTGAAACAATGTCCTTGTCAGATTGCCCCTACAGGTTCTAGTCTATCCCTTCTCCTAGGATGTAGTCTCCTTATGGGCTATGTCTGTGTCAAACATAAACAAGGTTTATTCTTTACTCCTGCTGTGGTGTTCAACTCATTATCCCAGTGTGGGCTTTGGGTTTGCTCAGTCTGGTTTGGTTGGTTGCTTCTCTTATCCCCTCCTGGCGTAGTCTGATTGTTAGCCCAGTGTGGGCCTTGAGCTGTTTAGCCCAATGTGGTAGGTTGCTCCTTTCACCCCTTCCCAGGGTATTCATGTTGTTGGTCCTGTATGCATCTCGGTTTCGCTAAGCCCAATGTGGTTGGTGATTTCTTTTGTTCATGTTGTCTGCAGTCCCGCTGTATCTCTTCCGGTGCTAAGCTTCGGCAGAGGATGTTGCTGGTGTGTCTGTTTTCTCTCGGTTCTATCGTGATTTAGCATTCCTGGATCTGCAACACTCAGCTGGCTGTTGTGGGGCTCTGCCTGCATGTGTGGCTGTCGGCTCCTCGTGACTGGGAGCAGCGTCCTTTGTAGCAGGTCCACGCAACCAGACCAGCACTTCCTGCTCTAAGGCAGATTCTTTCCTGCTTGATGATCTGTTGTATCGGAGTCCCTCCCTGGAAGGGAAGAGGGGGCTCAATTGGTGCGGTGTGTGTAAATGGGCAGAGACAAAAACAGGTCAGAAACCAAACCATCCACTTTAAAGGGACCCTGTATGTGTTTGCCCTGTTCAACTCCCATATAACCGACTAACATGGGGGATTTTTTGACATGGAGGTAGGATGGTGTCCCTATTTGGGAATTCCTTGTCTTCAATTGGGAGGGTGTCACCCCCAGTGGGATCCTGCTTGCCCTCTCCCCTACAGAGGGTATGGCATAGCAGGCTCACCTCCATAGACCCAAAGAGGGGGTGGCTCCCCCTTGGGGATTGGGAGGGGGGGAAACATTGTTTGGATTCGTCTCACTTCACAAATACCCGCAGCCCATTTTTATACCTGTTATTGTTTAAAGGATATTTGGATACTGGACTTCACTTTCAACTGCAAGAGTCTTGAATTATCCATAAAGTGCAACAATCCTATTTCACTGAAGGATGCCTGAATTCTTTGAAGCCAAGAGATGCCTAAATGCCCTTCTAGGGGTAACCGCTCTTTAATAACGCAATTTGTTAAAACTACTTTATGGTTGGAGCTTGCCGGATCTGACAGTAGTAAGGGGGCAATAGACAGTTCATAAAAACGTTCAGTTCTTCGTTCATTGTATAATCCTTCTGGTGATGAGATTGACACCTGAGAGGCATCTGAGGAATGTGAGTTCTGAATTGGTAGGTTATACAATAAACACATTGGATACAATAGATGCATTGGCCCGAATACCTGCAGCATAGCAAACCAGGCCACACGTATTTGCCTAATATATCCTTAATGATATGTTTATTAGTGGCAAAAAACTACGTTTCCTCCAAAATTGTGGGAAAATCTCTGAATACCAGCAATCACCTTGTTCATCTGTATCGCTATTTTCGTTGTGTGAGCAGTCCATTTATTAGCATCATTAAATCTGGCACCTGCATAGGTTTGGATGCTGAAGAGTGTAGTTTCCTATATAGACAGCTGGAATTATTTTGGTTTCTGTGATAAACTCCAACGTATGATTTTACAGTATTACGACATACCCTGTTCTTCCATAATTTTCAGAATCCGGGATTCATTGTTGAAGTGCACTTGTGTTCTGCCCTTAGGATGGTCTCATCCACTTAGCACTGGAACTCATTTGCCGCATCTGCTGCTGTTTTCACCAGGTGTACCTCAAAACCTCTCTGATAGAGATTGAAAGGGAGGGGTGCCATGATGCATCCTTGTCTGACCCAGGATATACACAAAAAACATTTGTCTACAGTTGACTTTGCCTCCCATTTCTATAAAACAATTTTAAAAAATCATCACTTATTGTGGATGTGCATTCCCATATAGCAGTGCACATTAAAACAAGGAGAAAACAGCATCTTCTCCTTAGCACATGGAATAAATACAAATAAAATTGATGCAGCACAAAAAACCTTGTTGTGGTTGCTGCCATTGTGCAAAACACAATGGATAAAACCTATTTGACAATGTAAATAGTAAGATATTATTAGAGTTCAGTGAACAGTCCTGAACCGCTACAATTACAACCTATTCTAATTCTGCCTGGAACCCATAGGGTACCTCTATTATCACCTTACCTCCGTCACCCGAAGATCACTTGAGGAGATAGTTCCACCTTCTAGCATGTGCTCTCCTCAAAAAACTAGATGGAGCAAATATAATTTACCTATTTGGGGTGGTTAGGGGAGTTTTCCTAAAGTCCTACTGATAGTAAGACTTTAAGCTATCTTAGTGGTTTGTAGATGCCCAACTCTTAGTATCAGTCTGTACTAACTCAGGACCATGGTAGAGTGGCAGAGCAGTCAGGCTTATCTTAAGAGGAAGAAGTGAGCTGTAGGTAAGTACACTGAACCCAGTTAGACATGCACATCAAAAAAGCACTTAGGCTTATCATTTTTATAAAGTGATATATGTATTATATTTATACCAGAATCACTTTAAGTACTTCATACGTTTACACTAGAATACTTTGGAATACGTTTAGAATATACTTCATAGGACACTTTCACGTTTGTGTTTGTTCGCGGTTACATTTGCTGCAACGTTAGAAAGGGAACAGACAATGCTATCCTATTGCTGGTAATTACGCGCACATGCGGTGCTTAGCAGATTTACGGTAAGACAATTAGTCTGCAAAGACATATAAGAAGGTACCTTAAAAGAAGGGAAAGGGTTAAAGTAATACTTGTCTGGTTTAAGTTTCTAGAGAGGGTTTCTTTGTACAGCAAGTCTTAAGTCCAAAAACGCAACCCTGGCTAAAGGCAGTTCGGAGAGGGCTAAAAATCTTTACAAGCAGCAGAATACAAAGAGTTCCTGTGGATTTCTTCAAGTGTCTAGTCTTTTAGCAGCAGCCAGTTAACAACTAACGATGGAGACCCTAAATAGGATTCGTTGAAGGGACACAAGCAGCAGCTTGGGTCGGAGGTAAGGGGGGTTGCCCTGGACACATCTATGGGCACTCCAACACTCTGGACTGACTCTGTGATCAGGTAAGCAATACTATTTTCCCCACAGTACCTATGGTTAGAAGAAAATGTTCATGCTGGATGCTCCGTGATGTTGCGGCTCTCAACCCGACCTCCAGATTCCTTGGTCTGATGACTGAAGGCAGGACAATGGACAAGATCTCTCAGCAGCAGTCACTAGGGAGGACCTGGGGCATGACTTTCAATAACGTCTCGGTTCACACTCTGGTTTTGGTGCCTTTTCTGCAGCACCAACAAAGGACACAGATTGCCCAGTCATTCTTAGCTTCCTGCAGTACCATGCTCTGATGAGGGGGTCTGGGCGAGTTGGATCGAATCTCTGGAGTGTCCTTGAGGGCTCATCAAAGATTTGGATGGATCTGGCCTTTCCACAACTATGCACTCGAAATGGGCAGCAAGTCTCCTGTTATTGGTGTTCTGCAGCTCTGGAAACTCCTACGACCTTGGGAGATGGCTCATTTCAAAGTTCATCTTGGGACTGGTTGTTCCCACCAGCCAAGGGGAAGAAGTCTTCATCTTTGGAGCTCCTCTGTCGTACAGAAAACAGAGCCAGGACAGCAGTGGTCACTTCACGGTATTGCAAAGGGTCTGCAGGCGTCTCTGACCATCTTCGGTTACTTCAGCTTCCAGTGGTCAAATTGCTTTCGACTCTAGAAGCCTCACCTTTTATACAGTCCCAGCACACACTCCTCTACAATCTCTCTCAGCATTTTACAGAAAGGGGCATATGGCTATCGAATCACGACAGCCAGACCCCTTGTGGGAGCTGGTCCTATTCAGGCACTCTGGCAGACAAAGCACAGGGGGGGACGTAAAACTCCTCCCCCACTTCCTGCCTGCGCCGACACTCTTGAGCCTAGACTGGGACACCCAAGGGTTCCTGCCAAAGGCAAAACACATGCACTGACTTCCCCCTCCCAGAATGGTAGAAGGGCTAACAAAAAATAACCACGCTAGAAATGGCGATAAAAAAAGGGAGGCCCCAAGTTGGTACTTGTGTGCCCCTATTGTGTACTACTGAGACTATGGAACTAGCCTACAGTACAACAATTACACAATAGTTGGTAGAACATGTCCAATGCCACCAGCCATAACTAGAAGATTGTGTATGTGATTAAAAAGTCACAAGAGAAGAGAGAAGGGGGATACTAGTTATCCCTTTGGCAGTCCACATGAGGTGGTGGAACCTCTCAGACTATAGAGTTTTGGGAGAGATACTAAGTATCCCTCTATCCTTAAGAGCGGTAGTTACTTGAAGATATAGAAAATAATCTTAAAGGGTTCCCAGCAACACTGCCCATAAGGAGCTGTGTGCTGCAATAGAAGAATACAGAGGCCATTAAAAGCTATGGAGCGGACAGACTCCATAGTACATGTACAATACAAAGAATAGAGTTCCAAAAGACAGAGCTCACATGAATGAATGAGTGGGAAAAGGATCCACACATTTAGGATTTAAAGAAAAAGGTCCAGAAGTCCAGCAAAAAGTGCTGCGGGACCAAGGGGGAGTCTCACTAGGAGAGGGGAAGAAGCATAAAAATGATAAATCTCCCTAACGGGGGTTGATTTACTGCCCAAGGCTAATGCTGTCTTGAGTTTCTAATTCTATAATAATTAAGTAGTGGTACTAGGCAGCAATGTCTACAGTTTTGCTGTATGTAGACAGCCTTTTTTGGACCTTGCCCATGGGGCAGATTTTTTCATTGCTATTGTTCCATGAGGAGGTATTCCACAAGGAGGTACAATCCGTCAAGAGTAGATTAATTACACCATAATTCTGACCCCATACAAAACAGCAGTTTTAGACTTTGCCTTTTAACCTCCAGGGTCAAAGATACTGCTCTACCTGTCAACCGTTTTGAAAAACGTAAAACTACACAAGCCTGTCTTTACATAGTCAATTGACTTTTAAATAGATGAGATGGCCATTTCCCTTTATTGTCACACCGTAGGATTAAATAATCAAAGTGGCCAAAGCATTCAATTCTGTCGCCATTTAAGTAAATATATAATGGAGGAGGTTTCTCTAGGTGACACATGAAAGCCCTGCCCGTTAGTCAAAAGGTTATGCTAATTAATGTACTATCTTTTGGGATTGTTAGTAAGAATTTTATCTGATCCTGCTTTCTATTTCCCTGTTCTAAACGTCCCTTGATGTCTAATTTTCAACCTATTTCTCCTCTTTCTCTTCCTTTGCTTTTCAAACTCCTTGAAAGAGCTGTTGACTCACAAATTACATCTTATATGCATCTACACTCTTCCCTTCATCTGACTCAATTAGGACTCTGCCCTACCCACTCTACAGAAACAGCTCTACACCTCTCCAACTCCCTCCTCACTTCCCAACATATGTCTTCATCTATTCTTATTCTCTTGGACCTATTCACTACTTTTGACACTGCTGAGCCCTGCTCTCACTGCACTCTGTTTTTTTTGACTGTCACTCACTGGTTCCACTCATAACTCTCTGATCGCACCTTCTCAAACTCTTGGGCAGGTCACACCTCCTCCCCCCCATCCTCTCCTTATGGTGCCCAATGAGGCTCCGTACATGGTCCCATACTATTCCCTATAAACACTCTACAGCTATTCTCACTCATTAAATCATATTCCTTTAAACTCTCCTCTCACTTGTATGTCAATGACTCACAGATTTTCTACTGCTTTACTTCTTTTCTGATTCTCTCCTTTCCTCTGTCTCGTCATGGCTCTCTGCTGTCCAATCTTGGATGACATCTTGCTTCTTTCATCTCAGTCCCACTAAAAACAGATATCCTTTTCTTTGCACCATCTCCCTCCCCTCCCTTCCTTTTCCGGGGCTCTACTTTCCTCCTCTTTCCTCTTCTGTACGTTAGCTTGGTGTCATATTTGACTTTTCTCTTTCCTTCTCGTCTCACATTTCCTCAACTTCCCAGATCTGCCGCTTTCACCTCTACAATATCTGTCATTTTCATCCTTTTTTTTCTTTTCATGCAGCTAAACTTCTTGTCACATCCTCAATCTTCTCACGCATAGATTACTGCTCTGCTCACTTCATTGGCTGGCACCTCTTACCATACCCCTCTTTGATCGGTCTTCAACTCTATTCGTCCTCCCTTCTCACTTACTCCTCTATTACCTCTTCTGTCCATCTCTTTTCTACCATACGGCTGTTGTCTTTTTCTTTGTATTGTTTTAAAATATTATCACAGACTTGCACACCCCTTACCTCACTGTTGTATTCTAACGACACTCGCCATTTCAACCCCTACGTTCTCAATATCTTCCTCTGCTGGCTTCTCACAAGCCTCCCTCTCGCTTCTGCTAATTTTCCCATCTTGTCCCCAAACTCTGGAACTATTTGCCCCCCCCCATTACATTTGTTTCTCTTTCCCTCCACATCTTCCACTCCTGTCTAAAAGACCACCTTCTTTCCTCCCTCTCCTCATCCTAAAATCCCCCAACCTGATTAGTTGTCCTTCCATCTGTTCTTGTTTGGTAGCGTTTTTTGTAAACATGTATAGTGCTTTGGCAAAAACGCTATTTCAATCCTAAGTAATTATCTATTAGCATTTTATCTAAGTCGCCAAATCTCCACGTGGGCGCCCTCTCACCTTTCCTATCCAGAATGACATAGCTGGTAAAGCACTGTTTATGAATTGTATTTAAAGGAACAGTGCGCTCAAATATGTTATTGTCCCGATCGTTCGGGCAAGTCGTTACAAGCATACAGTGATTGATCGTAAAAAATTGTTTCCGATGCATCTTTCCTTAGTTTTCCTCACTTTTACACATGCGAAAAAAAAGTGTTGGGCACAGCCATCTTGTGCCAATCTTATCCGTGGATCAATCGCCCTAAATTCTTCAAGTGCACTTGCAGCAACAAATCAAAATACCCGCCCCTGAAGCTGACATCACTAGACGTGTTTGGCCCATTCCACAATACCAATTCACGTCTGTTTTCAACATTCTCTGTCTGCAATTTATTGATGTGTCTCCATGGAAATGGCAGGACTCCGCTTTCCTCAAGAAGTATAAACAGACCCTTTCTGATCAGGCAACACTAGCTTCTTAGTCAACAGTTTCACTGTATTTTGTTTAGATCCCCCGTGGCTCGTCATTGCTTGGTTGAGCTATCTTACTAGTACGAAGCCCCTGCGACCTGTTACTTACTGTAGCGGAACTGATTTCACTTGTTACTTGCATTTTGGTTAAATCTTTGTCGTACAATGTCAACAATACAGCCCTACCAGTACGAGCCTGAGTATTCAGAGGAGGAACTAATGGAAAGAGAAGGCTGCTGAAACGATGGGGAATCAGACAATAGTTTGCAAGATCAATCACCCGAGCATGAACCGAAGCCGAGTCGCATGGGAGACATTTCAACGTGGTGTACCCGCAATCATTGTGAGATCGTGCCAACCGAGGTGGAGAACTGCTGCTGCCGAGAACTCTGGATGCGCTGCCTACATAGCCGAAGAAGACACATGACTGCTTGGCGTTACAGAGCTGCATGACTTCAGGGCAGCCTGCCTCACAAGGTCCGTGTCAAGGATTATGATGGTGCTTATGCACGAACTTCGCTGAATAATTCGGCCACGCAATCCAAGTAACGAGTAGGTATACTCTAGATGTGATGTAATTTTGACCACCTAGACCATTTGAATTTCATGTTTTTCTCCTACTTTCTCATAATAGTGATCCATCTCGCTGTAGAAATGCAGCTCTACCTTCCCCAGTGCCTCGCACAGCAAGCCCCACCCACACACACACACCATTGCCTCCCCCTGTCAGCACCGCGTGATCACTGTTCTTACGAAAGCCCTGCCATGCCGTTGTTACAATTCTGTAGTATCATTACCGAAAGAATGTGCTCTGCTGAGAGCGTGAGACTGTAACAAGCCATATCCCAAGTGTACATTCATCTCCATTAAACTGCCTGTGCCCTCTCAACCCCAACCCTTCCAGTCCAGTGTCCCACCAGCCCCGACCCCCCAGTTGCTTTCATGCTGATACTCATCTGACCCCCTTGCACTGACCATTCAGAATACCCACAACAGCCCTGATGCCGTGCATCAGCATATTCTCCCAAAAGCAACACACCTCCACCTATATCACTAGGATCCAAGCAAGGCAGATGGTAGATCAAACCTCTGTCATGTGTTATAATTATTTCTTTTGCATATAGTGGGGACTTGTACTGTAAGGGTTCCCGCCTTCATTTTTCTAAGGGTAACTATGTCATTGAATTTCGGATGTACTTTTTGAAGTTGGATGCTACTTATCAGGTTAATTCAATTAAAATATGTATGTTTCTCTTTTTCAGGTGGTACGTGCTGGTGGCCTATCGTTCGTTTACATGGTGGCTTTATGGGAGGCTTGGATACAGCAATCGACGAGTAATACCCGCCTGTGTCGTTCGAGCCATTCGCGGCAAATTCCCCAGTGACAGTGAACAGTAAAGGGGATTTTCTCATACTGTACTTCAACCTCAAGAATACAATTTATAGTTTGTTGGTGCCATCAACTTCACCCAATTAAATAAAATACATCTGAATTAATAAGGTTATTTTTTGAGTTTTTCAGTGAGTCAAGAACATGCACAATCGTCTGAGTGTCATGCTAGAATGGTTGTTGCCCGGGTGGACTCTGAACGAATGGAGGCACTGGAAATAATTTGCAACGTGGTCCTATATTACAAATTTTGATCTAGCTCCACCCTTTTCATGTGATAAAATGTGAAAATAAAATACAAAATAGGCACAGAGTGCAGAAGCACACAAGGAAATCTCCACAGTACCCAGTAGCCCAGTCCATCCCTGGTTGGTGCACTTTTGCGCTCACCTTGTCCCCATCCACCTTCCAGTATCAATGGCATTTCGCACCTATGACCGTGCGCTCCCAAGGGGGAGGGGTGGATGTGACTGCTCGGGTTGTCAAACACCATGTACACTTCAAAGGCATATTCTGCACGTTCACCATTGTCCACATGGCCTCCCCAGACCGTGTGTCTTCAGACTCCCCTCTTCAAAGCCCATTCCCTGCAATCAACAAAAATTTGTGTCCCTTCAGCATTGTTTCGGCCTTTTCGCGCCCGCCTAACACCCATCCACCCAACCTTCCAGTATCAATGGCATTTTGCACCTATGAACGTGTGCTCCCAAGGGGGCTGGGTGGGTGTGACCGCTCAAGTTGTCAAACATCGATTACAACCAGGTTTGTGTTACAAGCCTGGCCCTAAATGCTGTACGAGTAGGCCCATGCCTGTGCGCTGGAAAGGCAGCAAGGTGGGTTCATATAGCAGATGGGAACCATTGCCATGGAGGCAGAATGGGTGTCTATGAACACGTTATCCATTAATTCACATACACACCCACTTGCGTAAGCCTTTATAAACACCTTGAGATTTACCTTGACAACATCTGGGAAATCTACTAGGTATATCGTCATTGAACTACCTGTTCACCGGATACTTGTTCCCCTGCTTGCTGAATCTGCTCATCTGTTTGCCAAAGTAAGTCAACTAATTACTTCCCTATGTTCATCCAACATTATTAAGAATGTTTGTCGATTACAACCAGATTTACCCAGGATTTTAATGTTCATGTATCTCAAAGACTTATGCATTAGCAATTAGTTCAGGTATTTTCTTCTTGATAACTACCACAATTCATCACTGTGCGTTTGTTTGTTTATTCATTTGGTAATGTGCGCCAAACCCCTGGGTAGCTGGGCGCAGCAGTACAAGTAGACTCAAAGCTTAGTTACAGTGCATATCAAAAGCATATGCATACGTGTACATACATACAATACAGTGCATAACCTTTGCATAAGATTACGTGTGCATACATACAGGGAATATATAGTACTGACTCCACTGGTTACAGCATAGTGGCGGCAAGTGCTTACATATTAGGTGATGCATAGGCAGATACGATAGGTACGGTTAATCGTGTCAGGTAGGAAGGAAAAGTAGCAGTCAGGGATGAGGTGGGTCTGCTTATGAGTCCTTAGTACGGAGCCATTTGAGTACATTGTGTCTGAATTTAGGGTAAGGTTGTTCCAGTCTGAGGTCAAGTGGGAGCATGTTCCAAGATTGCGCAGCTTTAAGTGGGAAACTGGTTCCCCCAGCTGTAGAGCATTTGAATATGGGAATTTCAAGCATAGAGGTATTGCTAGATCTCGAAGGGCGTGGGGCTGTTCTCCTAGTGATTCTTTCCGACAAGTAAGGAGGTGCTAAATTGTTCAGACATTTGGAAGTGAGAGAGACTGTTTTGAGGAATATTCTGTCCTTTATACTGAACCAGTGGGCCTCTTTTCTAAATTTAGATATGTGCTCCCTATATGGAATATTGAGCGCTGCTCTCAAGGCATTGTTTTGCAGTCTTTGGATTTTACCTGTGACATATTTGTTAGCTCCTGAGTACAGGGCATTGCAGTAATCTAGTCTGGACATTATGAGAACATTGGCCAGGGTAATACAGCTAGTACTAGAGAGAAACGGTCTAGAGGCTCAGATAAGTTTGCACGTATAGGCCATTGTAGAGGCAAGAGAGTTGACTGACTTCTTAAGGGTGAGAGAAGAGTCCAGGTAAAAACCTAAGGCTTTAACCACAGGCATCACCTTGATAATATTGTTGTCAATGTTGAAAGATGCGTAGTTTGGGCTTAGTTTATTAAGATTGGCTTCAGAACCTAGGATCAGTTACTCATTTTTATCGTCATTCAGGCATAGGCCATGAGATGCCATCCATGCCTGAATGAGGATGTATATCTTGTTAACCAGGGCCGAGTCCGCTTCAAAGTTGCCCGAAAGGGGTATGAGGATCTGGGTGTCATCTGCATAGTTAGTGTAGGTGACACCCAGTCTGTCGAACTTGTCGAACAAGGGCTTGGTAAAAATGTTATACATAATGGGTGAGACACAGGACCCCTGTGGGACTCCACAAGATATTTGGATAGGATCAGCGGAGGCTGATGGGGAGAAGACTCTCATGGTGCGGTTAGCTAGAAAGGATTGGACCCAGGCTATGGCCTCCCCTGAGAAGTTGGCAGCAAGCCTGAGGTGGTTGCATAAGACTGTGTGATCCACCAGGTCGAACGCTGCCGATAAGTCCAGCAGGAGAAGCATAGCTGTTTTGCCGTCATCCTTCAGCTCCTCAATTTGTGTCTTGAGGTCTAGCAGGGCTGTTTCAGTGCCATGAAGGGGGTGGAAGCCAGATTGCCGTGAACCTAGCAGGTTATTGACTTCCAGATAATCCTGAATTTGTAGATAGGCAACTCGGTCAATAATTTTGAGTAGGAAAGGCACGGTAGTGATAGGTCTATAGTTGGTTGGGATGGTGGGGTCTAAGGTTTGTTTTTTTAGCAGGGGCAGGACCCAGGATTCTTTAAGATTGGTGGGTACTGTATTTGTTTTAAAGGAGGAGTTTGAGCTTTGAGATAAAGGGGGCTAGGTCCCTAGCTGCATCCTTTATTATTTGCGCTGGGCAGCTGTCTCCCTTGCAGTTTGAGGGATAGTATGACTTTTTCTGTGTCAATAATGGAGATAGTCTTGAAACTGAAGGGCGGCATTGTTCTGGTCTCGGTAAATTGTGGTAGTTGCTGATCAGAGGGGGGGGCAGTGTGGCCTTTTTGTTAGCTATTGTCATCCGCAACCGCTACCGCGGATGGCGGCTCCTTCCACGTTGGAGGCTCTCCGGCAGGTAGAGCCATTTAGTCCTTTCTTTGTATCTAGTACCTACCACCACCAATCACAGCACTGCCGGCAGTTTATCTGTCATCCAAGCCCGACAGTCGCTGCGTTTCAACCGTTGCTGGCGCTCTCTCCAGCGGCTCGTGTTTTTGCGCTCTCCAGCGTTGCCCTCTGCTAGCCTCGACTTGCAGCGGGTCTCCTTTGCTTGCTCACTCCTCATTTTTGGTATAGGAGTTCTTTTCCTCTTACCTATTTCGCTGTTTGATTACAGCGGCAGTTTTTTGCTTTTTGCAGCATTTTGTACTTGCCGATCCTTCGGCTCTTCTTCGTTTTTTCTCTTTCTAGACTCGCCGCTCCGGCGGCGGGCGTGCTATTTTTATCCTTTCGCTTTGCCGCTCTTTTCTCTCGCGGCTCTCCAGTTTTCCTTTTTTCTCTGTCCATCAGTTTTCTTTTCTCTTTCTCTCACCGCTCCCAACTTATCCGTGGCCTGGTTCCTTCCACCATTCTTTGGAGCATTGGATATCCCTCCTGAGTTCTAACCAGTGGATCACGCATCAGCTTCCAGTTCGATTCGTCCCACTCCTCTTTACCAGAACTTCCTAAGGGTTTTTTCCCACTTGTGGGTTTTTCCCTTTCTTGTCCGGCCTGTTCCCGGTCAAGGGGTCCCAGGACGGCTGTCCAGTCAGCGGTCACTGTGGCTTCTCACCGAGACAGGCAAGTGCTACCTAAAAAACAACGGGATTACCTGAGCCGGCGAAACCTACAGAACACCGGTGACTCTGAGGACTCAGGTGAGGAGAGTGTGGAGGGAAGAAAAGAGAAAGGGGAGACACAGCTTTCACAGCCACGTAAATCACAGATTGAAACGCCATCTAGGACCAAGATGTCTGCCGAAGAACAAGTCCAAGAATTATGGAAGGCTTTTCAGGCCATGTCACTGGAATTACAGGGGGTAAAGTCGGAGAATGCCCTTCTAAAGCAAATGGTAGCGGTCCGGGAACCCTCACATCCTCCGGAATTGCCTCCTATGACTCTTTCGTCAGGAAGATTTGATGGCTCACCTAAAAGGGTGAAGGAATTCCTGGAAGCCTGCAATGTATATTTTACCTTCAGACCACACACCTTCTCTACAGATCAAGCCAGAGTAGGTTTCATGATCTCCAATATGACAGGGAATGCTTTAGCCTGGGCTACTCCGCTAGTTACGAGCAGCAATGCTATTCTACAGGATTGCTCAGGTTTCCAGAACCTATTGAAACAGACTTTCGAGCGACCTGAACTATCTTTTACTGCAGGTGAGGACCTGCTGGATGCACGACAGGGTGCACTGGATGTGCTGTCATATATTTCCTCTTTTAAGACACTGGCGGCAGGAGCAGGATGGTCCGAACAAGCACAATACGCTGTATTCCGAAGAGGGTTGAGAGAGGAGATCAAAGATGAGTTAGCCAGATCTCCACGCTCTCCCACATTTCCAGACTTACTTGCTGCCGCGCTCCACATTGAATACCGTCTCCAAGAGAGAAGGACAGAACGCAGGAAACAAAGAGGACCAGGAAATCTCATGAACCCTCCTTCACACTCTCCTTCTGGACGATTCACCTCTACTCCAAGCGAAGAACCGATGCAGATCGGAGCTACCAGAGCACCTCTATCGTCAGCGGAGAGAAGGCGAAGAAGAGAAAATGGGTTGTGCGCCTATTGTGGTTCCGATCAACATGTACTGAAGGACTGCTCTGAAGTACCGGAGAAGAAGGTGGGAAACGATTACCCTCGGCGCCAATAGGGACGGGCAGCCGGGGGTATTCAGATCTTTTTCAGCGTCCCTATGTCACACTTTCGGTATCAGCGTCAGAATCCCAAGAGGATTCCAGACTGATGGTACTATCTGTTACCTTGAATTTGAATGGAAGACTGGTAGAAACATTAGCCTTATTGGATTGTGGAGCGGCCGGAAACTTCGTGGACACTCTGTGGGCAGACAAGATGGGGCTCACACGGATAGTACGGAAGGTGGGTCAGAAGGTAGAAGGAGTGGACGGTACACCTTTGTCATCCGGATTAATCACTCATACCACTGAACAACTCTCCATGGTCATCAACCAACACACAGAAAACCTGCAGTTCGACATCATTAGAGCCGCACATTTCCCCATAATCTTAGGCATTCCCTGGCTGCGCAGGCATAATCCGTATATCGACTGGACGGAAAATCGACTAAGCTTTTGCTCTACTTACTGTTCGGTACACTGTTTTCCTCCCGATACCAGGGCGGATCAACAGTCTATCAGAGTTCTCTCCAAGGATCATATAGGTATTCACGCGCTTCCTAGTTTCTGTGCAAGATATTTCGGGGTATTTCAAGAGAACCTTCACGCTCAGCTACCTCCCCATAGACCAGAAGACTGTGCAATCGATCTCGAACCTAATGCACTGGTACCATTTGGGCGCATGTTCTCTCTCTCTCAGGCCGAGAAGAAGGCATTAAGAGTCTATCTAGATACCAACTTGGAGAACGGTCTTATTAGACCTTCGAAGTCGCCTGCTGGCGCCTCCCTGTTCTTCATTAAGAAAAAAGACTCGACTGATCTTCGACCCTGTATCGATTACCGGGGCCTCAATAAGGTTACAATCCGTGACCGGTATCCCATGCCACTCATAACCGACATTATTGAGGCAGTACAAGGGGCTCGAATATTTACAAAATTGGATCTCCGAAATGCGTATCATTTGCTTCGCATCACCGAGGGGGACGAATGGAAGACGGCTTTTCGAACTCCATTCGGTTTGTTTGAGTACAGAGTAATGCCGTTCGGCCTAGTGAATGCACCGGCTATATTCCAAAGGTTCATGGACAGGCTATTCTCTGATCTGCTGTCAGTCTCAGTCATCATCTACCTCGATGACATTCTGGTTTTCTCCCCTACCCAGGAGGAACACGTTCAACATGTCACACAAGTACTGTCTCGCCTTCAGAAAAATCAGTTGCTAGTCAAGAGCGGGAAGTGTAAATTTGCAGTATCCTCAGTTCACTATCTCGGATTCATTCTTTCAGAGGAAGGGGTGGCCATGGACCAAACCAAGGTGGATGCGATTCTGGATTGGCCAGCTCCTACTTCAGTCCGAGAAGTCCAGAGATTCCTAGGACTAGCCAACTACTACCGCAGATTCATTTCAGACTTTTCAGAGGTAGTATACCCGATTACGCGCTTACTCAAGAAGGAGGCTATTCCTTTTTTTTGGTCTGAGGAAGCAGAGAAAAGCTTCAACTTTCTCAAAAGATTGTTCTGTACTGCTCCCATTCTCCAGCATCCGGATCAATCAAAACCTTTTGTTCTGGAAACGGACGCGTCTGCGGTAGCTGTAGGAGCGGTGCTTCTCCAGTTTATCCAAGGAGCGGAACACCCCGTAGCCTACATGTCAAAGACCCTTTCTCCCAGCCAGCTCAACTATTCGGTACTGGAGAAAGAACTTCTGGCCATGAAACTAGCCTGCGAAGAGTGGCGCCATCTCCTGCTAGGAGCCAGACATCCTTTTCTGATTAGGACCGATCACAAGAACCTCAAGGTATTACAAGAATTGGAATGTTCAAATTCCAGACAGGCCAGGTGGGCACATCACTTCGCACAGTTTGAATTCCAAGTCTCGTATATCCCGGGATCCCAGAACAGTCTGGCGGATGCCTTATCCCGCAAAGACTCTACCAAGGAACACTTGGAAGTAAAGAGGGAATCCATGTTCAAACGCAACCAAATTCTGGCCTTGGTTGGTTCTTTCCTCAAAGAAGTGAAGACTGCCCTCACTCAGGAAAGACTTCAAATACCCCTACGTAACACCTCTCCTTTTCAACAAAGAGGTGACTGGTTATTCTACAAACAGAAATTTTACATCCCCACGGGTCCTCTTCGTTCGAGAATTCTAAAGTGGAGTCACGACTCTCGCTCGGCCGGCCATAGAGGACCTGAGAGTACTTTGGAACTTCTCTCTAGAACATTTCTTTGGCCAAATGCTAGAAAGGAGACATACGAGTATGTCAACACTTGTCCAATTTGTGCCAGAGCCAAGTACCGCCTAGGAAAACCATTGGGTCTGCTCACTCAGGTCAAACTTCCAACGCGCCCTTGGGGTCTTATATCGACCGATTTCATAGTTGATTTGCCTGTTTCGGAATCCTGTACCTGCATCATGGTCACAGTAGACGCTTTTTCAAAGTTGGCTCATTTTTCTCCCCTTCCTGGTCTGCCCACTGCTGCTAAGATGGCGGAGGTTTTCTCTCGAGATATATTCAAGCTACATGGTCTTCCCGATAAGATAATCTCGGATCGGGGAAGTCAGTATATCTCAAAGTTTTGGACCGCCTTCTGCCACCGTTTGGGCATTGAAAGAGCTCTGTCTTCAGGTTTTCACCCAGAGACCAATGGTCAGACGGAACGCCTTAATGCAACACTGGAACAATACTTAAGGTGTTATATTTCTCAACATCAGGACAACTGGGTATCGCTGCTTCCCACAGCGGAATTCTCATACAACAATACTAGACATTCCTCGACAGAACTCTCTCCTTTCTACTGCACTTACGGGGTTCACCCTCGTGCAGTATTTCCGGAGGTTCCCAGTTATACTAACTCCCCTACAGTGGAAGAGGTATTAGGAAATATCAAGGAGGCCCAAACCTCTGCTATGCGGAGTTTAGAGATTAGCAGAAGACGGACGAAATCCAGTGCCGATCAACATCGGAAAGAATGTCCTGTTTGGAAGCCAGGGGATCAGGTGTGGTTATCCACCAAGTTTCTACCTAGATGGACAAGGCCTTCTAAACTGTCTCCTCGTTTTCTGGGACCTTTCACTATTCTCTCTAAAGTGAATCCTGTAGCTTTCCGCCTTCGGCTTCCTTCCTCTCTTCACCGCATTCACCCGGTCTTTCATTCCTCTCTTCTCAAACCTTACCATCCCGATCTTCACCAGAGAACTATCCCCAGATCTATACTAGCAAAGTCCTCGGAGCCTGAGGAATATGAGGTATCTAAGATCCGTGATTCCAGGTATTATCGTGGACGTCTTGAGTACCTTCTGTCCTGGAAGGGATACCCGGAGTCGGAGGACTCATGGGAACCGGCTTCTCAGGTTCATGCACCAAGGTTATTGGCTACTTTTCACCGCCGCTATCCGGGGAAGCCTGGGGCGGTTAGGTGGGGAGGGGGTCATACTGTCATCCGCAACCGCTACCGCGGATGGCGGCTCCTTCCACGTTGGAGGCTCTCCGGCAGGTAGAGCCATTTAGTCCTTTCTTTGTATCTAGTACCTACCACCACCAATCACAGCACTGCCGGCAGTTTATCTGTCATCCAAGCCCGACAGTCGCTGCGTTTCAACCGTTGCTGGCGCTCTCTCCAGCGGCTCGTGTTTTTGCGCTCTCCAGCGTTGCCCTCTGCTAGCCTCGACTTGCAGCGGGTCTCCTTTGCTTGCTCACTCCTCATTTTTGGTATAGGAGTTCTTTTCCTCTTACCTATTTCGCTGTTTGATTACAGCGGCAGTTTTTTGCTTTTTGCAGCATTTTGTACTTGCCGATCCTTCGGCTCTTCTTCGTTTTTTCTCTTTCTAGACTCGCCGCTCCGGCGGCGGGCGTGCTATTTTTATCCTTTCGCTTTGCCGCTCTTTTCTCTCGCGGCTCTCCAGTTTTCCTTTTTTCTCTGTCCATCAGTTTTCTTTTCTCTTTCTCTCACCGCTCCCAACTTATCCGTGGCCTGGTTCCTTCCACCATTCTTTGGAGCATTGGATATCCCTCCTGAGTTCTAACCAGTGGATCACGCATCAGCTTCCAGTTCGATTCGTCCCACTCCTCTTTACCAGAACTTCCTAAGGGTTTTTTCCCACTTGTGGGTTTTTCCCTTTCTTGTCCGGCCTGTTCCCGGTCAAGGGGTCCCAGGACGGCTGTCCAGTCAGCGGTCACTGTGGCTTCTCACCGAGACAGGCAAGTGCTACCTAAAAAACAACGGGATTACCTGAGCCGGCGAAACCTACAGAACACCGGTGACTCTGAGGACTCAGGTGAGGAGAGTGTGGAGGGAAGAAAAGAGAAAGGGGAGACACAGCTTTCACAGCCACGTAAATCACAGCTATTTTGAGTTGGAGAGAGGACATTTTATTCGATAGAGCATTTTGTATGCTGATGCACCATATATTGTCCTTTGGGACATTGTCTATCGGTTGGATTGGGGATTCCATTTCACAAAGGATGGAGAAGAGTTCCTTCGTGTTGGATTTGGCCTTTGCAATTCTGTCGTTGAATAAGTTCTTTTTAGTATTGATTATTTCTTTTTCATAGAGTTTTGAAAGGTCAGTTAATTTAGCATTATTAGCGTCAGTAGGAGAGCTTCGCCAGATAGATTGGAGCTTTCTTTTTTGTAGTCTTAGATTTTTGAGTTGGGGCGTGAAACAGGCATTTAAATTCGATTCCTGCCTACCTTCGCGCAGTTTAATAGGTGCAATAGTGTCCAAGGCCTTAGTCATGGCGTTATGAAGGCATTTACTAGTGTGTCAGGATCGGCATTACTTTCCAGTCCGTTAATGGAGGGAAGGTTGTGGGGGATTAGTTTTTCTGCAGTAATATCCTTAATGCTTCTGATTGGGAGTGGAGGTGCCATGCTAATGGTTTTTGGGCTGAGGAGATCAAGTGTAGCGGAGAACGTGATTAAGTAGTGATCCGTCCAGGGTTGCGGAAATTGTCAGTAATGGCAATATTGCAGTTTAGATCGGATACCCAATCGAGAGTTCTTCCTTTATTGTAGGTAGGAGAGAAGACTTTTTGGGTGAGTCCGTGATCTTTTAGTAGGGCTGCTATTTATTGGGCGTGTTTTTTGTCTATATCATTAAAGCCAAGATGAAAGTCACCCATCAGCAAAGTTTGTGAGTGGTCTCTTGTATTATTAGCTATGAGATTGGTTAGGTCATCTTCAAAGGTTCCTAGTGGCCCTGGAGGCCTGTATACCAAGTGGATAGTTAGTGTACGGTTGTTAGATAACAGCAGTTTAGCTGTGAGTATTTCACAGGATGAACAGGATGGTGAGGTGGCAAGTCTAATAGGAAGAGTGGTTTTGGAGATGATGGCTAGGCCACCACCCCAGCATTAGGCCTATCTGCTCTGAGTATCTGATGGCTATCAGTTACTGTTAACATAAGGGTTGGTCCTGCTGCCTCATGGAGCCAGGTCTCAGTTATGGCAAGCAGGTCCAGATTTTCATTATTTAGGATGTCCGCTATTTAGATAGTGTGGGCTACCATTGATCTGGAGTTGATAAGCGAACCGGATAGCGTCAAGATGCTATTAGGTTTGGGCATAGGGGTATTTTGGCTCATGTGATTCTTCATGGTAGTACGAGCGTGAGCTGAATTTAGGGTGTTTAATTTGGTTGCCTGTGATCGCTTAGTCAGAAGATCATTAGGTTGGGTAGTGATGTGTCTGGTAGACCTGGTTATGATGTTTCTTTTTGGTTCATAGAGACAGGGCATTCTTGACCCAAGTCTCGTGTTTCTGTCCTTGGGAGGGCATGTTGAGATAGTAGCAAGGGCCATGATGGTGAGGAGACTAAGTGTGGGTAAGATGGTCTGGATCTTCTGAGTTTTACTCATGTTAGACAGGTTAGTTAGTCGCGGTGGAAAGCTCAGTGTGCTGTAGGCTAGATGCAGTTCCCCCATTAGAGGGCGGAAATCACTTTTGTTCTATACCTAGTTTCGATTTCCACAGTAAAGGCAAAATTACTTTGTACTATCAGCAAGTTGCAGTTTAGCAGTAGAAGACAGTAGCAGTAAATACCTGGTTTCAATTTCCAGTGTGGGCACAATTACTTTGTGCTGTCAGCAAGTTGCAGTTTGGCAGTAGAAGATAGTAGCAGTAAAAAAAAACTAGTTTCAATTTCCACAGTATAGGCAAAATTACTTTGTGCTATCAGCAAGTTGCAGTTTAGCAGTAGAAGACAGTAGCAGTAAAAAATACCTAGATTAAATTTCCACAGTATAGGCAAAATTACTTTGTGCTATCAGCAAGTTGCAATTTAACAGTGAGAGGCAAAGTCACTTACATGCTGTACCTTGTTTCAATTTCCATAGTATAGGCAAATTTCAAGTAATAGTACCAGCATGGCAGTAGCAGTGTGGGTACTGTAGTGTTACACCTGGGCGAGGAGCCGGCCTATGTAAGTGCACACAGTTGCCAGTGGTAGTGGGGTGTGCGTAACAAAGGTTAACAATGCAAGTGTGAGAGCAAGTACACAATGCAGTGCACATGTTTCAAATGGGATAGCAAAGGATATATTGCAGATTCAAATATCGCCAAGGGAATGCACGCGCAATTGTGAGAGTAACCTCGACATGTCATCCAGTATGGGTCAGCCAAAGGGTAGTAAGGGTCAAGGTGGCTCAGGTACGATGGCATGTACTAGTGATAGTCAACATGGAGGTGGCAGGGGTCCAGGCACAGCAGGACATTAGTAGTGGTGGGACAATGCAGTAGAAGACAGTAACGTGGTTAGCTACGCGGTTAGGGGGCGAGATAACATATGATCAGATGAGCGTACAGCATACTGGCAGCATGAAATAGGCAGCGCGCAGGGCATGTTGGTGAGGCGGCAGTAAATAACTATATAGTCACCAGACTTGATGGGCACTATTGGGCATACTGCCTTAGTGGCTTGGCTATGTGGGATTGAAAGTAACTTGTAAAAGTTCTCATAGGCGGACCGTCGTGCTGGGTTTCTGGCAGACGGCTGGGAAGGTGTGGACAGGCTGGGACAGGAGATTAGCCTTAGTGCAGGCCTTCTTGCAGGAGGCTGGCTTTTGCCTGCCGGCTTGCGGATTGGTCAAGAAGAATGCTGGGCAGCCAATGGGTGATCCAGCAGCATGAGTGGACCCAGACAAAAGAAGCAGGCAATCTAGAGGTGTTGGGCGGCCATCTTGGAATGGCGCCAACAAGATGTGCACGTAGGGGATCGGCTTGTAAAAGTTGAATAACACTATGTAGCGTGGTTTGCCGCATATGGTGGAATAATCTTCTGCCAGATCGGGGCAGTGCGCATTCAATAGCGCTTTTTAGCGAATTTTGGTGGCTTTTCAAAAAATGAGGGTGAGCCCACGGGCCTACCTCGATAAAGGGGGAGAAGCTCCAGCTTCTCTCCCAGGCGTTGCACTGCTCCTGCAGTGTTTGGAGGGGCTCCTACTCCTCCGGTGCATGGCATTGTAGTAGAATGTGCAGTATAACAATTCTATATAAAGTTGTCGCAGAGTTCACTGAGATAGGTCACACAGCTTTTCTGTCTTTATTCTAATTAAACTTTAAAGACAAATATCTGGTGCAAATTGCTTTATTCACATTCATCCAGCATTATTCGTGCTAATAGTTCATATTTCTTTATACAGTTCTCACACACTTTTCAAGAATGCCATCATTTGTGGTTGTCGGTTGCACTTCTGCAAGCCACTCCAAAGTTTAGGGCACTATACTGCATCTATGCACAAAGGATATTGATTTAATAAGAATATGGCTTAGAAATTGCAGTTGTGTAGAGGGCGAAATTGAAATTAGGGCCCAGGAAATCAAGGCCGACGTGAGGGCCAATCGATTCCGTGTCTGCAGCCTGCACTTCACCCAGGATATGTACGACCAAGTACACAAAAAGTTTTTGCCCGCAAATTCTTCCTAAATTGCTTCCAAATGCCATCCCAACTCAATTTCTGCATGCGGATGGTGAGGTGAGTAGTGAACGTTGAGTTTGTTCTATTTGTTGGTATGTGGGACGATGGTCTGCATTAATAAGTATTGTCTTCCTTCTGTTTATTCACATCACTGTTCTATTACTCCATTTTCCATAGTCACTGGATTCAACACAAGTGTCAAATATTTCATCTTAGTATACTTCATATTTCCCAACTTTCTGGAGCCTCTGACCAGTAAATGTGATCCTTGATGAAAACTTCTGCAGTGCCCCTTGGAAATTATGTTTGGGAAATGTGTTGGTTGACATATCCTTCTTCACTTAGAGCACATTGATGGAAGAACAGACCCTCGTAAGCGACGCAACCACCGACACGCCTTCTATCCCAATGATGAGCCCTACCGACCTGCACAAAGTGAAATAGTATAGCGTCACATAAGTCCACTTTTCAAGAACTCATTTTCCTTTTCCATTGTACTATTTTTGTACATTGGGCTGAAAATGAAGGAGCAAGATTCTGGATCAATTTCATTTCCGGAGTCAACCTCAACTACACTGCTCTTTGTATGTGATTGAACTACTTACATGTGGGATGCTTTCAATGTAAGCATATCAAAATGTATTATGTGCAGAAATGGCTATTTGTACAAAGTGGCAGGTATGGGTTTGTGTACGTGTGTACCATTGTACGCATTTCAGTTCTCTATGTACCTTTTGCATTGCATTTTTTCTGTTTCATTTTGCTTTTTAATCCGTATTAAAACAAGTGCTGTATTATATGTGGATGTGGAACTTCGACTACTATCCCGTCCTCCTTTGCAACAGGTCCACAGCTTGAGGTATTTCTATTCACATTTCACTTTCAAGGATCACAGTACAACAAAAAATTAGATATACTTTGAAAAATAAATGTATGTGACCGTGCACCGTTTAAAACTTTTCATATTTTGGTAGTAACGTTGCATTTCCCCAATAATGCAGAACAGTTACCAAGGACGCATTACAAAGCAAAATACTTTGCACAGCAACATTTTAATCACTAAGTTTTACAGGGTGACCTCAAATCAAGTCCATGTTTGAACTCGGATGGATATCAGGTGAAATATGAACTGAATGTTATGATGAAGTCACATACACTTCATTCGAGGTTTTATCTTTACTAACGTTGAATTTGTGTTGTGACAGCAACCCTAATGGTATATGGTTCAAAGTCTATGTAAAATACTTAGCTTGGAGACGCTCTGTTGAATGCAAATTTTTTTATTGAGCACTATGGCTGACATTGCATTTTTTTGTATATTGCTCTATTCAAGGAAATTACTCCAGATGTGGACTTAGAAGAGGCGCATGGAATCGAGGTATACATTTAGTCCTCCCTTGACTGCAGGTGAGCTGCTTGGTGCATAGACCCTCCTAGGGCTGTATTTTAAAATCTAAGCAGCCCGCAGGCCCTGCGTGCATTGCGCTCCTTGAGGAATCCATTTCCTTATCACGCCTCCCAGCCCGCCCACCCAGCTGATTGTCTATCCCTCTGCAGTGCCTAGGTGCATTTAATCCACCTTCACAGGGTAGCCCTCTGCCTGTGCAGCCCCTGCGGCTAAGGGCCCAGAGGCAAAGGGCGACTCCAACTGAAGCGACTCCAGAAAGTGTCTGCAGGTGTCCGCAGTGGAAGCCAGTGGCCATCAGTCAACCAGCAACAACCAGGATCAGTACGGTAGGAGTAATCTAGGTGGGGAGTAGAGCAATTACTCTATTGTAGAAGCCTAGCAACTTACCAACCTTATCTAAAAACTGTAAATATTTCCGCTGCCTCCCGCGACCCACACTGTTAAATCTAGCTGTGCTTAGTACTGCACCCATTTGATCTGTGAGGCATAGGCCTCTTTCCCACTATACAGGACTCTCAAATCTAGCTGTGTTTAGTACTGTGTCCATATGATCTGTTAGGCGTAGGCCTCTCTCCCACTACACAGGTCTCCCAAATCTAGCTGTGTTTAGTACAACACCCATTTGATCTGTTAGGCGTAGGTCTCTGTCCCACTATACAGGATCTCTCAAATCAAGGCTGTGTTTAGTATTGTAATCATTTATTCACCTGTGTCTCAAATCTAGCTGCGTTTAGTACTGCACCCATTTGATCTGTTGGGCGTGGACCTCTCTCCCATTATACAGGACTCTCTAAGATAGCTGTGCTTCAGGTTATAGTCAATTGCTCAACTGTGCTTCAAACTTAGCTTTGTTTGTTACCGCATCCATTTGCTCTGTCTGGCATGGGCCTCTCCCCCACTATACAACTATCTCAAGTCTATCTGAGCCTTATTTCAAACTGTCTTGTCTGGTGGGCAAATTGTATTGTTGGCTGTAGGACACGCCCTCCCTATACGGGAATCTCAAATCTAGCTGTGCCCTATTTCAAACTACATTGTTAGCTATAGGCCTCTCTTCCGGGATAAAGTGTTTATTTACTGAGTGCTATGGAGTGATACTGTGATTATTGGGTCACACCCCAAGAGATGATAGTGATTGTCAGCCACGCTCATTAGACAATTCCGTAGTTACCAGCTATACCCTTCTTCACATCACTTAATTTGTTTACTGCAGTAAACCTTTCCAAGGAGCCCCACATTAGGGACAGCCACTGTATTAACCCAACAATATAACCCTAGCAAACCCCCCCCCCACCTTACTCGAGACAACGACTGAACAAGCCAACAATATCAACTGACAAGACCGCCAACAGACTAAGCCCAAAACTTGTACCGGACTTTCCCGCTTCACCCAGTATAACACCACAAGACAGCCGGACCAAAGCAAAACCTACTCAGCGTCAACAAACAGAAATAAAAGATCAACAAAAACGCTCAAACTCAAAATGCCACGCAGACATACTGGACCAAAGGAAAGACGAAGCGAAAAAAGAACAAACTCAACTGAACACCACCGAAGACTCACAACTGCAGAACACACTCCCACAGACAGGAACGACAACCGAACCAACGCCGGGTGAAGAGGGAAATCACTCTACCTAACTCCATACCTTGCAAATAACCAGTCACCAGAACGAGCCAACCTGTCACGCCCCCATCTTCATCCACGCGTTCCGTGGACACATCCCATAATCCAGCCCCCACTATCACCACCAAAATACATGCCAGAACATACTCTCCCCTGCAGGCCTGCCGGCAAAGGGTGGGACAAGGTCAGCGACCCCGGTTTTTGCCTCATTTCCCATCCCGGCGTTGGTTTCCATTCCGGCGTTGGCAGTTGCCATGGAGACACGCCACGGGCATTCTACAACGTCTCCGTTGCCGGCACCTGGTAGCTCCTCCTTCAGCACGTTCGATCACGTGACGGATGATGAGTCACGTGATCATTAGTCAGCGTTCAAAAGCGACGCGCTGACTGCCCTCCAGCGCTTCACAGCTGATCCTGTTGGGCGCATTACGGATTACAGACTACCACTGACCTGGGATTGATCTTGGACTCTGATTTGGCTTCTTCCTTCACGGTACCTTTGCCTGGAACTTACTCCTTTTGCTGTACCCTGCTGGAACTGTTCTCCCCTGGACTCGACCACGTTTTCGTCCCGGACTGCTATTGGATTGTCCTTTTGTTATGAACTTTGTTCTTGGATCACGTACCTTTCAATTGATTGACTCACAGCTTCTGGCTTCTACGTCAGGTGGTGATTTCATCCTACTAAGTGCATTACCAAGCTGTCATCTTGTTGTCACCCTTGCCGGCTGCCTACGATAACATCCTTACACCAATATTGGGTCCCGACCAACTCCTAAGGGTAAGCCCTATTGTAGACTTCTTACATATTCATATACAAGTCTAGGGTTCTGTGTTTATGACCTAACTTCGTGTTTGCCTTACAGTGGTCATAGGGGGCATCTTCCGGCATTCCTGGTTCCGGCTGACGAAATTCACCACCTGTGGCCTCAAGGACCGCTCGGGCAGTAATTTTCTTGTTTGCTCGAGTGGTACTTGGGGACGGAGGTTTCATCGGCTACACGACCATCAAGTCTTGACACAACCCAACTTATGAATCAACAACAGCAGACAACCGAACACAATCACACAGAAGAACGGACAACGCTAGAAATAACAAGAACAGAATCGACGCACTATTTATTTTATTTCTTGTATTTTTTACATTTGTATAGCGCACAAACAGCCCTCGGGCATCGTGGCACTGTTAGTTGAGGGGAGTTTAGTTACAGGGAAGGTACAGGGCGGTTATACATTTACATGTTTTACATTAATACATTATAGCTGAAGTTACAAGTACATTTGCGGGTTAACAGGAGATGAGGTAAGCAGTCACCTAAGAGGACTACAAAAAGTGTGGTTTTCATGGCTTTGCGGAATGCCATGAGTGCAGCCTTCGAGCCAAGGGTTGTAGGAAGGGTGCTGCTCCAGTGTAGGGAGGCAAGGTAGGGGAAGCTAGCCCCCAGCTCTAGCTCTTTGTACCCTAGGAACGGTGAGCATGTTTGCATAAGGTGTTCTTGTTGGCCTTATGGAGGTAGAGGGTTGGATTCTTTGTGATAGGTAGGCAGGTGCAGAGAGGTGGATGCATTTATGGGTAAGTGTCAGGGCTTTGAATATAACCCTCTCTTTTATTGGGAGCCAGTGGGCTGATTTTCAGGCAGCCGTGATGTGTTCTCTTTTGGAGATACCTAGGGCGCACGCAGAGCACTGTTCTGGATTACTTGCAGTTTTTCCAGGTTTTTGGTAGATGTCCCTAAGAAGAGTATGTTACAGTAGTCCAACCTCGAACCGGTGATGGCTCTGGCTATGTTGGTGCAGTTCTCTTTCGAGAACACCTTACATCACCAAAACAAGAAGAACTCCCACTCCATAGCCACAAAACCTTGAACAACCTGATGAAAACAAAAACACAAGATTGAACATAGAAGAACTATTCGGCGACACAGGCGACACAACTGCACCAACACCTCAACAACAGACCAACCTGAAAGATCATCGCAACACCACTCAGGAAACAAGGCTGACAATAAAACACAAACCAAACCTCACCTTTAAAATCCACTGCAACCTAATAAACGCAAGATTCATGTCAAAACACTCAACAGAGATCTTTGACCTCTGTGAAAACGACATTGACATCCTATTCATCACAGAAACATGGCTGGACAACAACTATAAAATCACACTCCAAAGCTCCCCCCGACCAACTTCAAATGCCTTCAGGTAAACAGGAAAAATAAAAAAGGAGGAGGCCTTGCAATAGCATTCAAAGAAAACCTGAAAATAAAAACAAACTAACCCATCAACAGCAAAACCATGGTCATACACCTATCGGCAAATCCAAAAACTAACATCATATTAATTCTGGTTTACAGACCACCGACATACGATGCAAACTTCGTCAACAATTTCATAGAAGCCATCACCAACATAGCCATCAAACACGAACATCTAATAATCATGGGGGACTTCAACCAACATATGGTTCGAAGAAAAACACGCCAACTCCCAAAACTCACTAATTGGGCAGCTGACAACCATGAAACTACAGCAGTTAGTCAAAGAGGCTACACACTCGGCAGCACACACCCTTGACGTAATCTTCGCCAAGAAAAACTCATCACCACGGCACCACCGATACAAATACTGTGGAGCAACCATCTCATCATCCCATTCGTGATCACACTACCAACTCAAGTCCACATCCAGCCCCCCAAGCTCAAAACCATCACAAAAGAAACTGGAAAACCGTCAAAGCAAGCAACCTAATGGAACAACTGGAGATGACCAAACCCTCAACTACAGAACAAGAGCTGGCTGACCTAGACGGTAAAGCAGAGCTACTCCACTTGGATTACTGATGCAATTGAAAACATCACCCCGGAAAAACTAATTACCCCCTCAAAAAAAAAGAGCAATGGCAAAATGGTCACACCGCTACTAAGGACCATGAAAAGGGACAAGAAGAAGATGGAATTGGAATGGAGGAAAGAATCCAACCAAGATATTACTGTTCCAAAAACAAATCTGTGCATACAAGAAGGAAATACAAAAGGGGAAGAGAAGGCATTATGATGGCAGAATCACCAGTGCCACCAACAGACAAAAAGAAATCTTCAACATCATTAAAGAAATGAGAAACCTACCTGGTTGCAACAACACTCCAACCCCCTCAGAGAAACTTTGCAACGACCTGGCAGACCACTTCAAGAACAAAATCAACATCTGTCAAATCATACAGAACAGACCAACCAACCATAACTCTCACCCAACTGGACCTACGAAAGTGCCACAGCACAAACTCCAAAACTTTCCGGAAATATCAGCAGAGGAATTCCCCAAGCTAGTAAAGCACAGCAAGAAATCAGGATCACCCATGGATCCCTGCCCCCTGACATCTACAAATCAATCCTCACACAAGGAACGCCATTAGAATAACTACAGAAACCTCCTAAATCTCTCACTCACAACAGGAACTGTACCAAAATCCTTCAAATCAGCATATATCAAACCACTTTAAAAAGACACAAGTGGCGACGTTGAAGACCTCTCCAACTACAGACAGATTTCCAACCTTCCCTACCCGGCAAAACTCCTAGAAACGTACGTATACAAATTAACCCAAGAACATGTAGAAAAAAAAAACTGCTAGACCAAGCACACGTCGGTTTCAGACCCTCAAAAGGAACATAATCAGCACTACTATCCATCTGGGACGACCTAAAAACAAACACAGACTCCAACACACCTGCAGCTCTGATTCTGCTCTACCTTTCCACAGCCTTCGACAGTTAGCCATGACACCCTTAGCCATGACACCCTTACAAAAATATTGGAAGAAATAGGTATAAGGGACATGGCACTACTCTGGATTAAATCATTCCTAGCAGACAGGAGATAAACCGTATGGATAAAACCCTTCAAATCTACTCCACGAGTTAATGACTGTGTAGTGACACAAGGATCCTCACTATCGCCACTATACTTCAACATCTACCAGACTCCAGTATCAGAATCTTAAAAAAATATAAAATCATATGCTACAACAGCGCAGGCGATACTCAAATCAAATACAAAATCGAAGACACTCAAACCGAACACTCAACCCTAATTGAGTGTCTGAAAGAAGTATTTAACTGGATGAATGCCAACAACCTGAAAATCAACCCAGGAAAGACAGAAATCATGAATATATCCAAAAGCCAAGAGAACAACACCTACATTCCCTGGCCAACAGAAATGAGAACTGCGCCCACGCCATCTAAGGTAGTAAAAAATGTGGGAGTCCTGATGGACAACACCCTAACCTTAGAACCACAAATAAACGCAAAAATAAAGAAATGTTTCTTCCTCCTTCACACAACAAGAAGAATCCTACCTTTCCTCTCCTTCACCCACAAAACACTCACAATCGTCGCCCTCATCATGTCAAGAATCGATTACGCAAACAGCCTCTATGTCGGGGTGCCAGAATACCTCCTGAAGAAACTACAACGCATCCAAAATGCAGCAGCCAGACTCCTCCTCAAACTATCCAGAAGACACCACATCACTCCAGCGGTAATAATACTACATTGGCTCCCAGTCAAACATCGCATCACCTTCAAAACAATGTGCATAGCACACAGGGCAATCAGCGGACTGGAGCTGAATTCCTACAAAAGAAAATAACAATCTGCAAGCCAACGAGACTACTCAGATCAAGCAATGAAATCCACCTGGAAACAAAACCAGACGTCAAGAAAAAACTAGGAGGCTCCTCTTTCTCCCACCTGGCTGTAAAAACCTGGAACAACATCCCGAAAGAAATAAGAAACACCAAAGACCACTTACAATTCAGAAAACTACCAAAAACCTGGCTCTTCAACACTGCAGAAACAAATTGAAACAACTAAACAACCAAACAGGAAACATAGAGAACAGGATGACAGAAATTAGGATGACGCAGACAACACCCAGAAACGACTAAGGCAATGTCCTACAATAACAAGAGCGACAACGCTAGGTTGAATAGGACACAAGTGACAACACCAGGATGTTACTCACCAACTAGGATGAGGATAAGGAGGTGACCAGGACTGGTATTCACAGGGTTTGATTGAAGAGCTCGGATGGGGCCTCCAACCGAGCCTCCTCTATGTGAGGGTATAGATCTTTAAAATGATATGACCCTCTACTGATTAAAACAGTACAAGAGCCCGATCACCCAAAAGAGCGGGGAGAACACACTGCCACGATTTTACCAGCTGTAAAAATAAAGAAGAGAAGATGAGGTTTATGATTGCAGACCGGGGATGGATTTTCCTACCTAAAGACAATATCACTGTCAAGACTATTCAAGGAACTATGACAATGGGTTGGAATAGGAAAGAAACACTCCTTACCACTAGTAGAGTTGGGATCAATCCAAGGTGAACAAAAACGGCAGTATAAAATAATAAACGGGAATGTTAATGAGGGTTGTAACCCGAACAGCACGAGGAGCGCACTAGGTCCGGGTTGGTGCACACTCTGCGCAGCGTCCCCCTGTGCACTTTTTGAAGAAAGGTAAACACAATCCCCAATGTCCAATAGATCAGAAGTGATAGAAATGTCAATGAATCCCAGATGGTAATTTCCCAGATTGTAAGTTCCACAAAGGTAGTTTGAGATCCTGTTAGATGTGCTGTTCGGGGCTAGTAGCAAGGGCCAGTGTAATGACAGAAGGCAGGTGTGGAGTGAATGGAAAACTTATAAGCAACCGCAGTAACAAGGCTTGCAAAAGGGAGAGCAATCTGAAATGCACAGGCACTTTCCTCCTTTTTTACAGGCTAAAAATAGCAGTGATAAATGTTAGGTGAATCACTCAAAGAAGGCTGGAAAGGGTCCTGTTAACGTGCGGGCGGCAGAAGTACAGAATCGTGAGGCAAGGCAGTCCGTGAAAACAAGATATAGGTCCTGGTACACTAACCTGGCAGTAAAGTACAAAGCAGCAGACAAGACGGTCCGTTAGGCAGGCAAAGGTCAAGAAATCCAGATTTCCAAGAAAGGACGAAGACGAAACTTCAAAGGTGCCAGCAACTTTAATCCGAAGCAGCGAGCCGAATGAAAAGACTGCTTTTACCCGAAAGTGAAAGCAAAACGTCAGAGCATGGTGATTGGAGGCGCAGGACACATGATAGTGCAGTGGAGCATCATAGTACTCGTAGTTTGTTCGATCCCTGCCGCAATCTCCATTGTAAAAGGAACGGGGGAATGAAGCGCCGCACACCATAAGGAAGGAAAACGGGTTTGCGCGTACCTTTTAAAAAAACAAGCCCGTCTTCTGGAATGATGTGCACGGCGGGATGTAACACAGGAGGACAGAATTAACACCCCTTCCTAATTCCATCCTACAACCTCACCCACTCCATGAACGCCACTAAGTGCCAATTATGAATGTTAACAGTTGCCAATTTTGGACGGAGCTAAGGACGTTACCATGCGCAGAGCCCGGACAGAGCTGTGAATGATGGCAGATGCCACGCCTAGATGTAGCTACAAGTGGTGGCATGTACCTTGCTTGGATGAAAAGGTTGTGAGCGATGGCCTGCGTGAGCAACTGGGTAGGATTGTGATTGCCCACCATTGCCAAATATGGATAGACCGCTAGGTTGTCGAGCAAAGCCACGTCCAGATTGCATTGGAAATGCTACCAAGGCCAGATTAGGATGGAATCGCAAATACCAGCTAGCCCCACACATAGCTAGTTCCACTGGTGGGCAAGGGCCAAATTTGGGCACAGTTGTGAATGTTGGTGTGAATGGGATGAACAGGAAGAAGGGGAGGAAGGCTGCCATGAGGAAAAGAAACGAATGCCGTGGAAACGCCTCCGTGAGGGGGAAAGACAGATGGAAGGCCCCCGAGAGTGGAAACAGCAATCCCACCTTCCCGGGCTGGACCCAGCGTCGATTGGGGCCGAGGAGACGGGTGAGAATAACCCAGCGGTTCCCGTTCCCTTAACACATGGAGCCGAACTTATGCCGGAAAAACACAGTGAGAGCCGGGCGGTCCCCGCTCCTTTCGTTCAAGGCTGGTGGGGCTCCAAGATGAACACAGACAACGGGGAACCGTTCTGGGTGAATACAGAGAGTCGTCCAGAGGGTTACGGGTCCTTGCACGCTCCCGTCTCCCGTTCAGCCATGGGTCTCATGGCGTCCCCCACAACCATACAAACAGATGCCGCCACAGTAAACGGGTCCCGGTACCCGTTTTCCACGTGTCACTCACCTGCAGATTTGGGAAGCGAAACTCCAGAGGGCTTGGTTGTGTCTTCGTGCAGGGAAGCAGAAGGGCCCTGCAGGGTTCTGGTGTTGGTGGGTGAAGCTGATGGAAGGACCGTGGCCAAAGAGGAAGGGGGCAGGGCTTGGAGGGATATTTATAGAAAAAGGGCCCAAGGCAGCCCTGATTGGTTCAAACAGCCCCAACCCCTATATAAGGCTGAAACTGAGGACGGACTGTGTTTGATTTTCGGATTCTCTTTCAGAGCATCGGGAGAGAAGGAGAGAGAACTGCACCTGAGATGCTGTGGGCCTACGAGGACTAGGCGACAACTCTTTGTTGGTCATCCTTATCACCGGAGAAGAAATAAGGCTATTTGAGTACTTGAGCCATCCATTTCTTTTATTTATTTTTTTATCCTGAATAAAGGCTAATTATTTTCTTCAATCCAGCTGCTGTCTGCATCACCCTAACAGTTGGCGAGCGTCATTTATGGAAGGGATAATGACTATCGGCTGATGCCGGAGCTAGATTGACATGCAGTGATGTTCGCGTGCCACACCTAGAAAAAACGTGGAAATTCAGCACATTGCTTATAGACAACGATGCCAATAACCAATCCACTAACAATTTCATCCCTCGGCTTACACCTCTCAAGCTCTAACTAGACACAACTACAACCCTGTACCACAACAAACCGCACAAACTTCCCTACACCGCAACAACAAAACAAACCTCACATAGACTTGCACAACAGCACACAACGTCTACCGACTGTAAAACACCCCAAGCCCAGCGAACAGTGTTAACTGCATTGAGGCTGCCAACAGCACATCACCACTCTCTTGAACTTTTCCTGTTTACTCCCACTAACTCACCTCCCTTCCTGTTTCAGAGCCACCAGAAAACCAGGGGACCACTCCAGTGGTGATAGTGCATGGTACAAATAGCCTTTAACATTAACAAGTGAAATTGGGCATCACATTGCATTCTGAATACATTTTCATTATGTTGCTATCTTTTCCAGTCCGTCTAGTTGTTTTCGATTTGTAGATATGTACTTATGTTAGCTTTGAAATAAAATTTCCTGTTTTAAAACCATATAAAAATGTTTTTTGCAGCTTCATGTCACCGTCTGCAAAGAGAAGGCCACTGTTTCGAAGCAAATCAAGAAACCAAGGGTAAAGAACGTACCAGTTTGTTTTGCACAAGCTTTTCAGCAGATATTTTAGTCTTTCTAGGTTTTTAGTTGCAATATCATATGTTCTGTATGTGTGAAATACATTCAGCATCTTCTTCTATTTATTCTTTAGAAGCCAAGAAATAAGGGGAGTATAAAGAAGCAGACATCGCTTGTAACCAAAGATGACGCTTGTCAAACCGATTTCACATTGGAGCAACTAATATCAGGCGCAGCGTGGCACAGTCTACAAGCAAACTAGTGATGGATTTGTCCAGTGGCCGGAAAATGAATGGAATGTCAGATGCGACCCTTACAAAGTCAGCCTGGACCATTGCTACTTTATGCCAGGTCAAACACATGAAAATTAAGAAAGTGATGATGCATTGCAACTGCTTGCCGACCCCTTCACACAATCTACACCCGCTTAAAATGTTGTACCAAAAAAACATTCAAGGTTAGCTGTTTCTCCAATTCATGTTGAATTATCACATCATGAACTGACAGAGGTTGAAGCTTAAATGAAATTGACCGATGATCTTGCACAAGATCTCGACTTCAGTTTGCCAAGTCTTGAGGATTTGTCCACCACCGTCGGCTCACAAAAATCAGTACTGCAGGACAATTGGCTACCAAAGGAGCAAAAGTACATTGTGTTAGATAGCTGCCTGATAGAGATTGTACACCTGCTCAAATGTGAACATACCATTGGGGGCCAAGATATGCGGTGAGCCATTGTTGAATGTGTCTCGCGTATTACAAGGCACCAACCTGAAAATGTGTATTATTTGTATTTTATTGAATTTATATAGCCCTTTACTCCAAAGTGCTTTACATGAGAACACGTAAACAATACAGCAAGCATGAGATGACAATTGAACCACAACCTGAAAACATTATAAAGAACAACTTACAAAATTTCAGGGGTGAAGAGGGTGAAGGGATGGGAGAGGTGTACAAGGGAGTAGTAGATGTTAGAGGAGGTAAGGACGGGGGGAAAACAGGGAATGCATGAATGTGAAGGAAGAAGAGAGGAAAAGGAGAGGCTAGATGCGAGCATGGGGAAGGGAGGAAGGAGATAGTTTAGATGGAAACGGTAAGGAAGAGCAGTAGTAAGAGGTGAGAGTAGTGGGGAAGGGAGGAGGAAAGGAACGTGGGGTGTTAGGGAGGAGAGTGGAAGAGAAGATTTTAGGGAAGAGTGAAAGGAAGGGTAGGAGGGAGAAGAGCAGATGTGAAGGGGGAGGCGGTTCCAGTGGAAGGGAGCAAGGAGTTGGAAGGAGCGGAAGCGGGAGGGGGCGCAGGGTGGAAGAGGAGGAGAGATTAGGAAAAGATTAGCAGAGCGGAGAGAGCAAGAAGGGGTTTAGAAAGAAAGAAGGGAGTAGAGGTAGGGGGGGCAAGACCATAGAGTGATTTGAAAACAAGACAGAGGAACTCAACCTGTGTCCACCTCCATAATACATTTACATGGTCTGCTCAACCAATGCTCAGCAAATTGCCAGCTGGTAATCTACTTTGTTCAACAGCTTTACTGTTCAGCGGATAGACTTTCAGCAAGATTTCCAATTTCTGGCCGTTTGTGGGTCTCGATTTCCTTGCTAAAACCCAATGTTACAAATACCAAAGGTAATTCTTATTCCCTGCCATTAGTCATGCTTGGAATGTTAAACAGAGGTCAATGGACAGTACATTCTCTGGCAAAAGTTTCTGGCTAGCTGGCGACGGACAGTGTGACAGTTAAGGATTTTCCGCAAAGTACTGCACTTACCATTTTCAAGACATGGAAAGTAGAAAATAGTGAGTTCTGTGATGGTGCAGGTGTCTCAATGTTTGTCCGTTGACATGGAGACACATGGTTTCATAAAATCCATTCAACTTCTGCAATCCAGGGGAATGGAAATAGACGTGATAGCCACCAACAGCCATGTTTCAAAAGCAAAGGCCATGCGAGAGCGGTTTCCACACATTCGGCATCAATTTGATGTATGGCACATTGCAAAATCAATCAATAAAAAAAGACAGCTGCTGGGAAAAAGAAGGGTTCGGAAAACCTTATAAAATGGTTTCAGTCCATCAGCAACCATCTTTGGTGGAGCTCCAAAACTTGTGATGGATCTGTGGAAATTTTACTTGAGAAATGGCGTTCATTGATGCACCATTGTACCAACGTACACGCATGGACAAAAAAAACATTTCCACGAATGTGCACATGGACCGTTGTCGAGGCAGGAGGAAGGGAAGAAGTGGTTGGTGCCATTTTCACCTCCACACAAAGCACTTAAAAAGATTTTGTTCGATAAAACGCTTTCGAGAGACCTGAAGAGACTCATCGATTTCTGTCGCACTGGAGATTTGAAGATGTTCCATAATATGTGCCTAAAGTACAGGCCCAAAAGGTTGTACTTCGGCATAGACGGTATGGAGGCGAGAATGAGATTAGCGGTACTTGCCCATAACAATAACGTAGGCAGGGATCAGGAAACTTGGGGGTGTCACGTTACTACAGTGCCTTTACAAAACAAAGAAAACAATGGGTGGCCAAGCCAATATACGAGGAAATGGATTTTGAATTTGTCAAAGATCTGACATTGACTCTGTTGGCCATGCATACTCGTGGACTGCAACCTGATTTCGTTCCCAGGACCCATAAAATGCCACAAAACATTGCAAACTAGCCTTGTCCTCCAAAATCTGAACTTGTCATAATGCGTAGTTCTAGATTCAAATGAATTGTAGCTCTCTGTAAAATTTGTTCACATTCACATCTGGAGGTGTTATCAATGCCAAATCATGAATGCCAAAACATAAAAATTGAATTCAAAAGAAACTGTAATTGAATATTATACTGCTTGGTCAAACTCCCCTATATTAAATGTGATATCAGAGTTATTGGTTTATACTGTGTCTAGTATATAAGTTTCACTAGATCATACAAATGTATTGTCCAGTTTGTTCTAGTATGTAATTTCTTACAGAAAAAAAGTCACAAAGTTCTCTCAGTACAGAGTGAATGTTGGTGCCTTTGGAAAAGCCTAGACAGAACCAGTGCTCTAGACACAGTGAGCATCTGGATGAAGGTGTGATCATTGGAGGCACAAGGCTCTGGGATAGCAAACGGACAGTCCGAGACATTCAATGTTGTCTTTGTTAGCCTGTGCCACCCAGGTATGCTCAGACTTCTGAAAACTGCTCTGACGCCAAGGGCACACCCTACTCGAATAGTGGGAACCAATTCTTCAACGCCTCAAGACCCTTCCTGACTTGACACAGACATCGCAAGAAGAACCGTTTTTTCATACAGCGGCACGATCATGCACTTTCACGAGCTACTGCAATTTTAAAAACATGTTGACACACTGCTCTGGGATGTGCTATGACACCTGTGTTGCATGATGGTTACAGAGAGGGCTGACCCAGGAGCCTTTTGGAAGGCCACAGCACCAGTAATGAGATCACACACAGTGTCTGAACATGCACCGTTCATTGGTAAGGCAGTGTACATAACAGTATTACATATGGGGCGGAAGGCTACAATTGTTTTTTGCTCATCTGCCTATTGATTGCAGTGTGTGTAAGCTAGGATCATCTCTCCATGTAGCTAATGCTAAGGTCTATCTAACTCTCACAAGTTACATTGTGAAAGACACAATAATATGCTAGAGTCGGCTACTGCAATAACAGGTAACGCGCTTGATTCTGTTCTGGAGGAGGGTGAGGTTAGCTTTATTTGGAATTTCCTTTGAGGGCTGATAGACACTTGTGTGTTGCATTAACACACACAATTCGTGAATGTAGGCACGTTAATGTGGCGTAACATATCTTTACATTGATGTTTCAAGCTGTGCTCCTGTTCTGAAACACTGTACCACCTCAATGCATTTTTCCCCGCATTCTTTGCCGCAATCAAAAGCTAAACGTCTCTGCCTTTGAATAGGACAAGTGCCTTATTGTAATTTGGCCTTGAACTCTAGGCAGCAATTGCTCGAAGGACGTACGTTGTGGGGAATACAAAAAAAAGATAATTCCAACTATATTGAGAGCGGACATGTACCGTCAAGTTAGTGTGAAAGTGTGATACATCGTACAGAGCGGTTGCTCGTGGACTAACCATGGAATTTCCAGAAATTATGTAAATTCAAGTTTACATAACATTTTTATTGGGATTAAAAACGAGTAGGGTGCAGTGCTGTATGCATAATAATTAATTGATGGTGTGAGGCAGAATTATATGCAGTACCCTTTGGGAACACCACACCCACAATTAAGACTACAAGTGACAGTACAAATTCTCCTTTGGTACAAGCCTGTACTACACAGTTGAAGTGGTAGCGATAGCGGAGTAGTCAGACCTATCTCAAGAGTAAGTGAGCAGTATCAGATAGTTACAGAAAGGACAGCAATTACTATGATTCAGGCAAACACTGACTCAAGGTTTTCAAGTAAAAGAATATACATTTATTTCACTCTTCAGTTGTATAACATTGCCCTATTATAAGCGGTCTAAAAATTACACTCTTAATACACCACACCACGTCCCTTAAATTCCAGACAAGTTAAGCTCACAAATTGTCATGATCTCTGCTTCCAAAAGATCAGGACTTGCCCGACTCCCTTGGAAGCAGACCCATAACCCCGGTTCCGAGTGCCAGCCAGTCCCAATTGGGACCTTTTGGACCCTGTCCTGGCGCCAGTGGCACCAGGCTCATAAAGATGCCCAGTCCCAGCGCTGGAAGCGCCGGGCACATAATGCTTGGGTGGATTTACCTGCAGCAGACCATGCTGCTTACTTACCTGCCAGTTGAACCCCTGATCCTCTTCTGTTTGGGACTACTTTTCCTGTTGGGTGGGGCAGGAGCCACTCCCTTGGTTCAGAATACTGGAACTCTTCTGGAAAGCAGGAACTCTTTTCTTACCTAGGCGTGGCTGTGGAAGGAGACATCTAAGCACTACAGGAGGCTATTTAAACCACACCCGATGGATGAATCTTGCTTTGTGTTATTCTGCATTCTCTGCAGCAGAACGCTCATCGTGTCTTCTGCTTCTGATCCTGGGCCTAAGGGAACAAAGGCTTACCATCCTGGAATCCAGTCTTCAGCAGCACCTGTAAAGACAAAGAAAGAACAGGTTAGCACTACGGTCTTCAGTGGCAGCGCATCTCTTACCTGGTCCATCGGCTGTCACCAACGCCTCGCGCTGCATTCCGGCATCTGAAAGACAAAGGCTTACCTACTCTTCGCATGCTCCGGAGTTCTTCGCACTGCATTCCGGCATCTGAAAGACAAAAGCTTACCAGCTCTTCGCACGCTCCGGAGGCCTTCGGCGCTGCATCCCGCATCTGAAAGACAAAAGAAGGTGCGTTTAAAGACATTGGGCAACTTTATTACTCACGTGCCATTACTCCTTCCCACGCCGAATCCAGTGGGTATTCCAGCACCCTTCAGCTTCTCTAAAGCTCCGAACTTGTACCTGCAAGATAAAAGGGACAGTTAGTGCGCATCGTGAAGCAGGCTACAAGCGCTTACTTACGTGCTTCCAGGCGCTTCTATTCCTCACGCGGGTTCGATCCTCAACTCTCATCAGCCCGCCATCGCCGGAACCCTGCAAAACAAGAGATATCATTACAAAAGACTTTTAAGACATTTGAAGTGCCCAGAACTTACCGTTCGTGCAGTTAACGACGGACAGCAGTCCTCTGAGGTCAAGAGGCCTGCACCCTTATCCAGTGAAGAAACTGGTTACGGCACCCTGCCCCGAGGCAGATGGAGAGCTCGGCGTTCACTTACCTAAGGTGAGGGCGTTAACCTTTGGGGTTCTACAGGAGAAGAGAAAGGGAAGAGGAGAGAGGCACCCAATAACCCCAGTTCATTAATCCCATATTTTCTATCTGCAGACATCTTACTCTTCGAGTCAGACATACAGTGCACAGAGGTCCAGCCCAAAGAGCCAACCGTGTGTTACACATCACCTTTGAAGATACGGCATTCACCCAGCCAAGACCGGCGCCTCTGCGGGAATCAGGTGAGCGTTACAGAACACAAAGCCTACCGCAAAACTCCGACCCAGGCGCTATGGAAACCTTGGATACCGACCAGCTAGCCCAGTTACTTGGGGAACTAAGAGCAGAAGTGCATGCAGCCCGTCAGGAGACGAATGCTCTAAGAAGGGAACTGATTATTTCCAAGGAGCGAACAGACGATCTCGCTAGACAATTGCTACAGTCACAAGCCGGACAAACTCCGTTACCCGCATCCGGGGCAAATCTTCCTTCAACATCCTCTACGAACCCAGTGCAGATCAACCTACCTGGGAATGTACCTCTGGCTCCGCCCGAACGATTTTCTGGTTACCCAAAGAGGTTTGCAGTATTTATTAATCAGTGCCGGTTGCACTTCTTATGCCGGCCAGCAGCCTTTCCAACTGATCAAGCTAAGGTAGCTTTCGTGCTTTCGTACCTTAGTGGCAATGCGGCAGACTGGTCGATCCCTCTAGTTAATCAAGATCCGGTTCTCCATGATTTTCAAGCTTTTCAGCTCAGTATGGAAAAACTGTTTGCAAGACATTCACAGGGGCAGGCCTTGGACAATGAGCTCCTTTCATTGCGACAGGGTAATCAAGACCTTTTGGCTTATATTGCGTCTTTCAACAGACTGATAGTGGAAACTCGATGGCCTGAGGACAAAAGGATTACGCTGTTTTATAGAGGTCTACGTGGAGAGCTCAAAGATGTGTTAGCCCGAGTAGTGAATCCCCCGCAAGACTGTTCGGACTATATTGACTTAGACGTTCAAATTGACCACAGACTGCAGAACAGGAAGGCCGATCGTTCCAAGTTTGATGCTCGAGTATTTTCCAAACCACCAACTCCTACCAAAGGAGTAGACTCCGGGGAACCCATGCAAATAGGGGGCCTGAAAGGACCACTAACACAAAAGGAGCGGGAAAGGAGAAAACAGCTGCAATTATGCCTCTATTGCGGAAACTCTGGGCACTTTCTTCGAGACTGTCGGGTGAAACCAGCCAAGAAGGCAGTAGGAGCTGCAGTTACCAGGGTCACAAACTCTGAGCAGGGAAACGACCTCGCCCAACAAGAATAGAGGTCCTCTTGCCGAGCGTTAAAACCAGTTCAGTGACCTCGCATTTCGTGATACCTATGGTCCTCATTAGCCCTGAACATCCGGATCGATTGAAGCTTACGTCGACAGCGGTGCCATCGGCAATTATGTGGATCATGAAATGGTTTTGAGGATGAATCTGACTCTTTGTCCAAAGGCTGTAAAGGACGTCATTACTACGGTGGATGGTACGGAGATAGCCTCTGGACCGGTAACGCATACCACCCAAGAAGTGACGCTAGTAAGTCAAGATGGACATCATAAGAAGATTGTGTTCGATGTGATCAAGGCCCCTCAGTTCCAGATTATTCTAGGAATTCCTTGGTTAGAGAAGCACAATCCTCAGATCGATTGGCGAGCAAGAACGGTTCAGTTTCCAGAATGTGTCTCTACTTGTCACCCTCGACCTGGTGTTGCACTGGCAGCAATTTCCTCGGAGGCTCCCCAGTTACCTCCTGAATACCTAGAATTCCAAGATGTTTTCCGGAAGGATCAGGCTAACTCTCTACCTCCTCATAGGTCTTATGACTGCCAGATAGACCTGATACCTGGATCTACTCCTCCTTGTAGTAGAATTTATGCCCTCACCGAGCCTGAGAATCTTCACCTCCGACAATACCTGGATCAATACCTAGCGAATGGGTTTATTCGTCCTTCCAAGTCCCCTGCTTCCTCAGCTTTGTTCTTCATTCCAAAAAAAGAAGGGGACCTTAGAACTTGTATAGATTATCGCGCCCTGAACCAGATCACCGTTAAGAATAGATATCCGTTACCTTTGATCCCAAGTCAGAAAAGCATGCATATATACAAAGCTGGATCTTAGAGGAGCCTACCACTTGGTACGAGTAAAAGAGGGCGTTGAATGGAAGACGGCCTTCCGCACCAAGTATGGGCTATTTGAATATCAGGTCATGCCCTTCGGACTTTGCAATGCCCCGGCCGCCTTTCAATATTTTATGAACGATGTCCTCAGAGAGCTCATAGATGTGTGTGTTGTTGTTTACATTGACGACATCCTCGTTTATTCTTCATCGGAAACTGAACATCGGAAACACGTGAAAATGGTCCTCGAGAGATTGCGTCAACACAAACTTTTCGCTAAGTTGGAAAAATGTGTTTTCAACGTGACTGAAGTTGAATTCTTGGGATTCATATTATCACCTAGCGGAGTGCGTATGGATTCAAAGAAGGTCGATGCAATTCTCAAATGGCCATCGCCATCCTCCGTAAAAGGTGTTCAAAGCATATTAGGCTTCGCTAACTTTTACCGCAGGTTTATCCCCGAATTCTCTCGAATAGTCAAGCCCATCACCGCCTTGTTAAAGAAAAACAAACGTTTTGAATGGTCTACCGAGGCGGAACAAGCTTTCCAGAATTTGAAGACTAGATTTATCTCTGCACCGATCTTAAAACATCCTCACCCAGAACTCCCCTACATCGTTGAAACTGATGCTTCGAGCCTTGCCATGGGGGCAGTTCTATCACAAAAGGACCCAGTAACCAATCAGTTGCATCCCGTGGCATTTTGGTCCCGCAAATTCTCGCCTCCTGAAATCAATTACACTATTACTGATAAGGAACTTCTAGCTTTCAAGTCCGCCTTTAAGGCTTGGCGGCATTATCTTCTGGGGGCCCGACACACCGTTACTGTGATTACAGATCACCGAAACCTGCAATATTTGAAAACCGCAAAAGCTCAATCCTCTAGGCAACTCCGTTGGGCACTATTCTTTGCCGAGTTTGACTTCATAATTACCTATTGACCTGGTACAAAAAACGGTAAAGCTGATGCCCTTTCTCGAACAGGCATCGTTGGTAGGCCTATTTTGTTTATTAGCAGGATTGGAGAGGGAGGTAAACAGTGAAGATGCTGCAACTGAGTCTCAGATTAGGAGCTCAGCGTCTGAGTGGTAGGGCAAACTTCCCCTGTGGTATTATTTTGCTCTAGCTGCCTGGTGAGAACATGCTGTGGATGCATGTGGACACCTCTGCATGCTGATGTGGAGAATTTGTCAGAAAGTTGAGGCTTTGGGGGGTAAAGTGTGGAGGTGATTGGGATGCAGTAGGTGCAGATCAGAGGGGCAGCTGCCATTGAGGTCGCATCTTGCTCTTGTCTGGGGAGAGGGGTCTACTGAACTGTGAATGGCCTCCACTGCAGGGATGGTTTTGAGTGGCATTCTTCCTTCCACAGGTTTTGGGAGATTTAAGAGGGGGCTAGGGGGAGAGGCTGTCCTTCACGGGGTTCATTCTTTTACTCCGCTCTTGGGCCTGCTATGACTCTGGCGCCCATTGACAAGGTTAGAGAAGGGGGCTGAACAAGGGTGAGACTTTGGAGGGTTTTGTGCTGGGGGCGTTACTGAGCATAACGTTTGGGTGGAGACCGGTTTACTGTATTTTGCAGTGCCCAAACTTCGGTTTCTTAGCCTGATTCTAGCCATTTTGAGGCATTGGGACCCTATATATCACTTTTCTGCTTCATGTGGATGTGCAGGACCTCTTGAGGATTTTCCCTGGGAACGTGCTGTGCAATGTGGTGGAGGTAGGGTTGAGGTTCTATCACTGTGTTTGGTCTAACTTGCCCTTTGAGAACATGGGAGGATGGGGGACAGGGACCAACAGGCATCGTTGGTAGGTCTATTTTGTTAATTAGCTGTCTCCGCTCTACCCCTGCAATGATTTTGCCTTTTGTTGCGAAGCCGTTTGCCTCCGCAACAAGCGTCAAAATAATGGGAGACAGCAGGGCTCAGAAGTGAGCTCTGCTGCCTCCCGTTATTCAGGGGACGACATAGACATGTCAGAGTAAAGGGGGGCATCTGGTCCCCTGTGGCTGCGCGGGGGCTTTTCAAGGGTGCATGGAGGTAATGTACGTGTTTTTTATTTTAATTCAAATGTGTATACATGTGTATTTAAATTAAATGAGTATGTATATGTGCATGAATGTGTATGTTTGTGTTCATGTTGGTGTCAATGCTGCGTTTGGTTTTATGTATACGTGCATGCAAGGAGTTGAGACTGGTGGATGAATGCATGGGTGAAAGTGTTGTATCTAAGTGTGCAGGCCGGCCACTGTCAGCACCCTCAAGAATACAGTGCAAGGCGCTCTCTTTCTCACGCAGCACATCAGCTGGCCCTGACAGGGCCATAAAATACACAGACACAGAGGTACCAGTTACACGTCTTTATTGACATCCCACATAATGGCCAACTGCCAAAACCTCTACCCACGTGACCCCCTTCCATAGCCCACTGTTCCTTTCCTCGTCCTGTGGCCTGAGCTGAGAGCCACCCACATAACGATGTGGGATGGCTCCAAGAGTCACACTGCAATGTGACATCTCCCCCCTTTTTAGAGTATAACTTGGCCCATGCCTATTAGCCCATTTCTTCAATCAGTCTGAGGGACTTTATGTGGCTGCGTTGAGGTCTTCTGTTATGCAGAGGTTCTTGGGCAGGTGAACATTTTCCTCCAAGCGGTTCTTCATCAGAGGGTTCACTATCTCCTTGGTACGACTCATTTAAAAATGATCCATTAACATTGTCATTTGACCACTCCCATCTCTCAGGTATGCGACCTGGTAGTTTCCTGAAACAAGAAGAGTTTCTCATGACCTCCAGTTGGCGGTCTCCACTGGCAGTCTCCATGTTGCCCTTTTTGTCAGTCACTCTCAACATTTCTGGAGAAAATATCGGGTCTTCCTCACGGGCCTTTGGCTGGCACATTACAAACTGATCGCCTATATCTATCTCACACTCTTGTGCTTTCCTTCGTGTGTCAGCTCTTTCTTCTTTTCCTTTTGTTCTAGATCACGATTCTTAACTTGTTGTTCAAGGGGTGTGACGGGTTGTCGGCTTGGGCTCTCTGGTAGTCGTGTTCTGATGGCTCGTCGAAATATGACGTCAGACGGGCTGCCTCCAGTGGTGCTATGATGGGTGTGACGATAGTCCCGTAGCAACCAATATAGTGCTTGCTCAAAGGGTTTGTTGATCAGATTGGCTACATGTAAGGATTTCTTGACATTGGCCATCAATTGTTCAACGATCCCATTAACTTGAGGCCATCTCTGCATTATCTTGAGGTGTAGGAAACCCAGGTATTTGGCAAAGTTCTCAAAATCATAACTTGTGAATGGGGGTCCATTATCTGATTTCAGGACCTTTGGTATGCCATAAACAGATAGCATTCAGTCTAACGCTGGAATGATGCACGTTGCTGACGTGGAATCAATGATCTGGAAATCGGGTATGTTCATCAATGAGTACTATTGCGTATTTTTCATTTTGCAGTGGTCCAAACAAATTGACTGCCACCTCTTCCCAGACACCTCCAAGTAGTCTCGACATTTGTAAGGGATTTGGGCGCAGCTTGGGAGCAATTGATGTGCATAGCTCACATCTACTCACAACTTCTTCCACCACAGTATCTAATTTTGGAAACCAAACATTCTCACGCATAAAACGCTTCGTGGAAGCTAGTCCTCGGTGACCCTCATGTGCTAGCTCAACCACACGTTCCTTTAGCGATGAAGGTATGACGACTTTTGATCCTTTCATCACAATGTGGTTCTCAGTTACTGTCAGCTAATCCTTTACAAGTTCCAATGCCTTGACGTCATCTTTCATAGTCTCTTTTTCTTGTTTGGCTTGTTTGGCATGTGACACCCTGTCAGTCCATATACAGTGAGTTATTATAGCAAGTGCTTTGTTATTTTCTGATTCTTTACTTATTGTGGCCCACTCCAGCAGCAGAGGTTGCAGGTGATGTATGATGTAGTTGATGTTATTATCTGCGATGGAGGGACCGGCACAGGCTGGACATGCAGGGGTGTCTTGAAAGGTAGTCTGCCGGGTTATTTCCGTTTCTTGGGTGGTGTAAGATGTGAAATTTATAATCTTGAAGGCGTAGTCCCCACCTTGCTATTCTTGGGGGCATTCTTGCCTTGGGGTCACCAAAGATTGTAAGAAGTGCCTGGTGATCAGTGATGATGGTAAATGCTTTGCCATATAGAAAAAGATGAAAATATTCACAGGCCCATACCACTGCTAAGCTTTCTTTTTCTGCCTGAGAATAGGCTTCTTCTGTTGTTGCAAGGCTTCTATTTGCATATGCCACTATAGGTTTTTCACTCGGTTCTGCTGGGTTGCATTGTGTCAATATGGCACTGAGTTCCACCAGGCTGGCATCAACTATTACTTCAGTTTTCTTATCTGCGTCAAAGTATGCCATGTTATCTGCTTTGGTGATATTGTCGTGGAGGGTTTCAAAAGCTGTTTGACACTCTGAAGACCACTCAAATGATTGATTTTTACCTGTGAGTAGATGTAGCGGATTACTTACTGTGGCATAATCTTGTAGATATCGAGAGCAAGAGCTAGCCAACCCAAGAAAACATCGTAGCTTGGATATGTTTCATGGCGGTTGGGCCGAGTTGAGGGCCACCACTTTTTCAGGGTCCAGTCTCATTCCTTTTTCTGAAAATATGTGTCCAAAGAATCTGAGAGAGTCTTTTCGGAACTCACACTTTGTTCGATTAAGCGTGAGGCCGGCTGTTTCAAGTGCTGTACACACTTTGTGGAGAGCTGCATCATTTCTTCCTTGGATTTTCCATAAACCAGTACATCATCTGAGTAGTTCAAACAGTCGGGACAAATGGCGGATGACCTTATGGATTTTTCTCTGGAAGATCTCTGCCGCTGACAAAATACCAAAACGGAGTCTTTTGTACTGGAATAGTCCTAAGTGGGTTATGAAGGTGGTAATGTATCTGGATTATGGGGCAATTTTGATTTGATGGTATCCTTTTGTGAGATCCAGTTACAAAAAGTATTTGGCTCCATGCAAAAGGTGAATCATATCTGTTATTCTCGATGGCCTCATTTGCTCTTCTCATATCCACACATAACCTGATTGACCCGTCTGGTGACTTCTTCGGTAACGGTACTATTGGAGATACCCATGGAGTAGGCCCTGTCGCTGGCTCTATGACATGTTGCTTTAATAATTTGTTGATTTCATCTTCAATTTGGTGTTGTATATTAATAGGTATGCCCCGATAATGTTGGGCGACAGGTTTTATTTCTGGATTAATATAAAGCTGGACCTTACAGTTCTTTAGCTTCCCTAGTCCTTAGAATAATCTTGGGAAAGTTGCCTTGATGTCCTTTGGCCGAGAAAAATACTTGTGAGCCATCAATTGGTGCATGATATGTACTAGTCCCATTTCCACTGCAGTCTTAAAGATGAGTATGCATCTACAATTTGCTTCAGTCTTGAGTACATGTATCTGAACTTTTGCAACATGAGATTTGTGTGTTCACATAGCTGAAATAACTCCTTTGCAGGGCAGGGGTGTTGCTGAGCCATGCAGGTATGGGTCTACCATTGCTTTATTGAGCTTTGGGGCATTTGGTTGAGAGTCATAGGCTTCCTCACTAATTATAATGATGGTGACACCAGTGTTGGTGAGGAAATCCATGGGTGTGTTGTTTACTTGAATGCTCAGAACAGGGCTATGTTGAGTTGCAGTGTTATTTAAAGCCCACACGTAACTCTTTTTCAGCTGATCATCTCCTGCTGAAGACGATTTACTGCTGGAAGGTGACTTCATTTCAATATAGAGAAAATAGCGCCTTCGCCTGCTGGGTCGTGAGATGTCAAATGGTTTATGTTCATCTTTCAGATATGTTTTCTTGTGGTCTCTCTCATCTCTCCTTTGCCACCTCTGGTCTGCATCTGGACCTCCTTCACACAGGCTTTTTGGTGCAGACCTTCTTGGCTCCTTGAAACTTCTCAGGAAGTTGGGTTGCATTGGGGCATTCTTGCACATGGCTCTATAATGGTCATATCCTCCACAGGCAGCACCTTTTTGTCCCATGGCAGGGCACTCTCCTGCATGGGGGTACTCATAACCACATCTGTAATGGGTAGCCTCGCTGCGTTTTGATATTGAGTTGGCTGATGAAAACAATGTATTGACTGCTTCTTGATCAGGCGGTTTTGTCTGTATTGTGACTTTGCTTAGATTGTCAGATTGGGATTCCACTGCCGCCTCCACGCTGGCCAGGGCAAGAATTTCATCAAGGGACCGTTGCTTTTGTAGTAATTTCTTGCGATAACCTTGTCAGTCACACCCAGCTATTACCTTGGATCGAAGTGCCTCCTCATTGGAGTAAAGATGAAATTCACAGTGCTTCAACTTGATGAGCAATCGCATTACATAGTTGTCTATGGATTCTCCCTTCTCTTGGCATGTAGTATGGAAAATGTCTTTCATAATCTACATTGGTCAGTGGTGTGAAATATTCTGTCAATTTGGAGTGTAACTCATAGTATTGGGCAGTATCAATATTAATTTTAACTCTGCTACTATATCTCTTACTGCAGGACCTACTGCCATGGATAGGGTATTCTTGAGTCTGGTGTCATCTTTAAGTCATACGGCACCTACGTAGAAATTGAAATCACGTGGCCCATCTTGGTCCTAAGTTACTAGTATCTCGTATGTCAAAAGCATGTGGTAGTTGTAATACTTGTGACCCTCCACTTGTTGTGGTTTGTGTCTCATTTGATGGGGTGGCCCCTGTAGAGGACGTGAGATCTTCAGACATGTTGGCTGACTTAATTTCTTTTTAAGGTTACTTGTACCACTTAAAGTCGTGGTAAAAGACTTCTCTATAGAGCATTCACACACTGCAGTTGGTGAAAATGTCTCTAACAATATTTACTGTTTTATTCTGTTTTCTTTTTCATTTTTTTTTAGCTTCCTGCCGTTTTTATTCACCAATTGGTTTCTTGTTGAGCCTTATGCACGTGGCTGACAGTTTTTTTTTTTAATCAAATGGTGGGCTGAGATATTGAAGGGATACCCCGGTGCCCATGATAAATGTGCGATATTTTAATATCGCTCTGAACCCAGAACAGATTGAACTCTCACCTACAGTGTGGACTCCATCACGTGGGGCTAGTTTACTCTTCTCATAAATTATGGTTTGGTTGATCTGTGTTGCTCCAGTCATTAGCAGAAGGAATATTTTTTTCATTCACTAGCACATAGAATCTACTCGAGGATTGATTTTTATTTTCTTCTAGTCTACGATTTTCAATCAACTTGGGTGTCCGATATAAAGAACTGGGGTTTGGGTGCTATCCGACTAACCCCCTCTTGAATATAATTGAAGGTTAAGCTGGGCAGATGAGCCATTCTCACTTGGGGTGCAACTGTCCAAATGCCTTTGACAGATACATTGCCAAAGTTTGTGGCTCAAAATGCTGGGCAGTGACAACCCATCATTGATGCTAATCCAGACGTCTTCAACCTGCAGATCTCTACGGATGTTGTGGACTACTACTCCCATGATCCCCTCACCATTGCTGGCCAGGGCTCATGGAAGTGTTAGTACAAAAAGATCTGAAAAGCCAAAAATTGCAGACCCCTGTGGGCTCTGGGAAGGAAGTGTTGGCGGCTTTTGTCAGGGATGGGTCTTTAACTAAGATGAAAGGGGTTGGTGGGTTTTATTAGATCAGGTGAAGCATCATCAAGGGGATCTGACAGAAATTGGCAAAATGGAAGAAGAATTGCTCTCAATGTCCTGCCACAGGATGACACCAGCAAAGGCAATGCAGCCTCTGGGGAAATAGGATTATGGTAGATATCTCACACAGCAACACTGGGAAGTGGATAAAGCTGGGCGAATGATGGCTTGGTTGTTGAAAAGAGACTTAAGGGCAAAGGTTGAGGGTTCAAATGAATGTTATTGCCAATTATATACCCTGTACCCACCAGTGGACCATGAACAAATGGAGAAATATATGAATGCGGCGTGCCAGCCTTTCCTTGCTGAGACTGTTAGAAAAGAATTGGAAAAAGGCTACGCCACTTCAAGATGTTCAATAGGCAAGTGATTCAATAAATATTGGGAACTTGATTGTAAGTTAAGGTTTACCCTCCAAATTATATTAGTTGTATCAAATATATTTGCCCCCTTCTTAGTGGAGGTCTTCCAAGAAGCGTGTGGGTTGCAGTGCTTAACTCATACAACGAGGCTTGCAATTGTAACTGTGCTCCCTGCGCTCAACAAGTACATCTTTCCCAGCATTTTATATAATTCCATCATTATTGAACATGGATACCAAGATATTGAGTAGTTTCATAGTTGGGCCTATATAGATGGCATTGGTGCAAGAAGATATCCAAACACTGGTATTAGCGTTCTCAGGCTCATGGTGGTCCTGGAATATAACGCAGGCGGAAGTGCCGGTAGCGCTGGGTAGTCTGGATGCAGAAAAGGCATTTGATTAACTTGCTTATGCTACTGTCACTACCTGTCTTTGGGTTTAGTTCTGAGCCTACACAGAGCGTTAAAGTACTCAACACTGGCTATGTGTTGTGGGAGAGAAAAGACCACACTTATTCTACAGAGTGGCAGCCTCAGAATACGACAGGGATGCCTGCTATCGCTGCTCCCTTTCCCCTTAGCCAGTGAGGTCACTAGGAACCAGGTTGCAGTTACAATTTGCAAAGTGAGGCTTGCTGTTGGCTGACCCACCTCCGGGTAGTGGCTCTTTATGTGGAGAACATTTTATTGTGTATGGTGATCCCGGAGTACACCTTCACAGACATGCTAGAATACATTGAAAATGTATGGGATCCAGCAGGACGGTGCCTACATTAGGCAAAGTCATGTGTGTTTCCAATAGACTCACTTAGAACTGCCAAGTTCAAATACTGAGTTTCAGTGAAGATCAATTAATTTCAAGTATATGGGGACTTATCTATGATAATCATGTGGAACTGCTGCAGTGTAATTTGCTGAACAATATAAAACCCTTTCAAAAGCTGATGGAGTTCTGGGTCAAGATGTTGATCTCATGCTAGGTAGCTTAGCATTTAGCAAGATGATACTCATACCCTGATTGTCATATACAATGTCTCCGGATGATGGTTTCCTTACATTTTTTAAAGAAATTAGATGATTGACTATCTTCTTCGCTGTGGGCTGGGAAAACAGCTGGAATCAGTTTAGTGACCATGAAACTGCCATTTGAGAAGTGCGGGAATGGTAGCGCCCACTTTTGAACCATAGCCGACTGCAGCATAACTGCAACATGCGGCTGAGTGGGTAGAGGGTGCGGTCCCATCGCAAGAGATGCAAATGATACGATGGATTCCTGGCATGCCCCTAGGAGGATTGCTGAATGATGCTGTGAGATAAGGGATGGGTTCTCGACATTTGCCCATACAATAGCCAAAATATGGTTACAAACAGACAGGAAACTCCAGTTAGGTAAGCCATATCTGGCAGAAGGGGAATTCTGGGATAGTTTGGAGGTGAGACATTGCTCATCCCGGAGTGAATTTAATTGTTCGATTGAATCAAAGCAGGGCAAACAATGCCAGTTTACCGCCCCTTTTACTTTCCTGTTAGAAGGCAGTTTGCCTAGGGTGCAAATTCTCAGCTGTCAATATTTGGATTTAATTAATCTAACCATGCTAATCCCTCCCCACCCTCTGTTATTCACCAATATTTACATTTCGTACACAGTCTATTCTGGACTGGGCTACATTCGATCCCAGATGTGCCGTCCCAGAAGGAATAATTTGAAATTCATTTTACAATCAAATTAAAATGTATGCCTGCGCAAATGGGCCACCAAAACTCAAGGGTTTGTCTGAACACCTCACAATCCCCTCATGAATCCAAACCCATCCTCAAAGCCCATCATCTATTAATTTCCTATTCTCTAAATCTTCCAGTAAACCCTGTTCATAAACATTTTAGAGCCCACCCTTCTTTTTCTATTACAGATCGATGGTCCATCTAACGGGTATTACAAAACATTCTTCCCCTGCTGTATCCCTGGCTCTGCTTTTTGTCTCGCACCCGTTCCCACTTTTCGTTGCTCCTTGTGAGAGTACGGCTCTTGGAGTGCTGTTTCGCCCCTTCTTCCCTACTCGTGCTCTCCTGTGTGTTCCACCTCATTATGCAAACCATTCTTGGCTCCTTCACTTCTGACACATGGTTTGGCATCCCAGACTATTTCCCTGAGCATTGGCAGGGTGTGCCCAAAATGCCACCTGACCAGTGTGCAACCACATTTCACAGGGTTTTCCCGAACATATAGTCACCACACATCCATGCTTTGACCAATTCTGGTACTACCTCGCGTTAGCCTCGACACTGTTAACATTGGAAAATAGTTTACATCCTTCCTCCTGATCAGCATTTCATCTGATCCTCTGCTACTGTCGTACTGTTTGACATGGTTGTGTGATTTAAGTTGTCTTGATGGTCATTGATGTGAGTGGCTCAGCATTAGAAGCTTTGTTGAGTGTATGAAATTACTGTACGTATTGTGGCGCATGTTTGTGATCAGCAAACCAATCAAAAAGAATGTGAAATAAAATCAGGGGAGGTCTGGCCCGTGGCGTGGGGGAGCTAATCCAGCGTAACCCTGTGCTTTGGGCCGTTGTTGAGTTGTTTTCCCACCTCACCGTGTCATCTAGACATCCGTGATCTACCTTGTGACATACTGATTTCACTGTCCCTTCAGCAACAAAAGGAAGCGGGTACGCAGCGAGACGCTCTGCATGATGATCCAAAAGTGCTGTCTCAGCAGTCCTGCAGCGCATGCTCCAACTCTGGAGCTCCCGAGGCTGGGACAAGTATTACCAAAGCCAATAGGTGAGTTTTCCTTATCCAATGTCCACTAGAATTGGAAGGAAAATAAATACTCTGACATATCCTTGAACCAGTAACATTTTGGATATTTGAGTATTTCCCCCCAACTCCTATCTTATCCTCATTTACCTTCTTTACATCCCTTGCCATCATATGCCACCAAAACAAACACCACACAAATCATATCCCCACATCCTCCGGCGGTCCTTAACCGTTCACAGACCCCCCACTTTGCGCTTACTGTGCACCTAATCTAACTACACTTATTCCATGTTCTTATCCCTGATTCATCTGTTTTTCCTTTTTATTTCTATTCTATGGTTCTATCCTGCTTTTCATTTCTGCAGGTAAACCATTTACGACTACCAACATTAATTGCAATAGGTGCAATCCTTATGAGTTTTCAGCAATCGCTGCAGTGCTTTCTGCAACATCACAGTATTCTGCTGTATTTTTAGCTGGGTGAAAGAGGGGCTTAGGTCACGGGCTGACTGAAGAGGAGGCGAGCTGGTGGGACTGTTATTCACCACAACTCTGAGACAGCTGCAGCATGTCATACAGCTCCATGCCACCCCTGCCAACATGTGAGAAAATACTATGAGACACACTATGGTGGTAATGTAAGGTTTCTCAGTCACTTCCCGATTTACTGCACATAAAACATCTCCTGCACCGCACATCCTAAGTGATCGGTGTGCTACTTCAAATGCCTGCTTCTCCTGATTATAAACAGTTTATAAAACCTACAAACTCTTAGTCACATCAGTTACGTGTATTACCACTTCTTCCACCTTCTCTAGGTAATCGAATCTATGGGGTACCAATTGAGGCCGTCCCTTCAAGAACTCAACATATATCTTCTCCATCCTTTTCTCAGTAGCTGGCTAGAAAACTGTAAATTGCTTAGTACCTGTGTGAATATGGTAGGAAGGGGCCACGATCTTCCCGCTCCCCGGGTGCTTTAAAATAAGGCTAAGGTTGTCATCAGTAATGTAAGAAGCCAGGGGGGGAGGGTGTTGCCCTTAAAGGCTTCTGCACAATCATATTATTGCATATCTTGTAGGTGTAGTGCACATGCGGGAATAGCAGCCATCTTAGATATTAGCTGCCATACTGTGGCACAAAGCTTAAATGTAGGGCAGCAGTCAGCACTCAAGGCCTAGGTTGCGAACATGAGCAAAGGAGTAGGTTGTGTCTCACACAATGAGAAAGGCCAGAGCCGCACCGATCCATAAACCCTTCATTGTCCCAAAATGTTGCCAACCTTTGCACCCAGGGAAGAATGTGCCCTGCAAGTCCATGAGAGGAGGGCTGAGCGTCTGTTATCCTTGCCAGAGGTGTGTTGTTCCTTGTTCCCTAGTGGGTTGTATGTTTTTTCTTGTGTAAGCTTCTAGGGGCTTTGCTACATTTGGTGACCCTGATGTGATGTCTACAATGACGTAGGCTTCCAGGCTGCTTCTCGAAAGGGGCCGCGCCCACCTGCACTGACCAGTCCCAAGCGTGCAAACCTACAGAGGTGTGCAGGAGCCATTTATGACAGAATTCCTGTCGCTCTTTGGAGCGGGGTGCGGCTCCTGGGAGAGTGCAGGGTGCTACTGGGACCCCGTGGCGGAGGAGCTTGGGTGAGCACGCAAACGTGAAAACACCCCTTGCGCGGCATAACAATGAGAGGTAGCATGTATGGGGAATTATTGTATGCATGAGTGAAGGAGGAGTGTGGTAAACCCACGTGGCGAGATTTCGCTTATTTTATTTTGGTAATTTAAAAGCATTTTAAACCCGACATATGTACCTATTCCAGCTACTGCCCCATCTCTCTACATACCAACACCAAGTGCTATCTCCCCCCAGGACAGTAAGGTACAGAAGGAGCTGGAGGAGGCATTGGAGGCTACGTGGGTGAAATTGGCTCAATTGAGGGTGGCACAGGAAGGAGGAGGGAAGAAGGGGAATCGGTTAGGTGAATCGAGGGCAGGAGATCTTATTTTCAGGTTAGACAGTGCAGCGATCATGGGTGTGCACAATGAGAAAGAGGTAGACAGTGACGGGCGAGCATGGAATATGGAACTGTAAGCTTGTATTGGAGGTACAGACGGAGAGTTAAGGGAAGATTAATGGGATACCATAGACTAGTTTAAAGAGGATTAAGTGAATGAGCAGACGCCAGAGATTACGCAAGAAGTGGAAAGTTTGTGGGGACCACAGTTAAGGAGCAGGTTTGGCCGGGTGGCAGTACCAAGGAAAAAGTGAAATGTTCGACGTAAAGAAGGAACTAACACTGGTATTTGTATTTGTATTTATTTTATTTATAAAGCGCACCAGGCCCAAGGGCATCTGGGCGCATCTCTTAGGTTACAACATGGTATGGGCAGACAAAGCATTACAAATTATTACAAGTATGTACATACATATAAACATAAAGTAAGGATAAACAGTTACTATTTACACAAGATGAGGCAGGAGGCTATTGCATGAGTGGAGGCTAGAGAGTGGTCGGGTGCGAGTCTTGGGCAATTAGCCAGGATTTGGCCATGTTTTTGAATCTATGGCAGGATGGTTCCGCTCTTAACGGGTTAGGGAGCGAGTTCCAAAGTTTGGCAGCCAATACTGAGAAGCTGGTCCCGCCAGATCTCTGAAGGTTGAAGCGGGGTATGGTTAGGCAGTTAGTCTGCGCAATTCTGCGGGGTCTGTTAGAGATGTGAATGGAAAATCTATTGGCCAGGTAGCAGGGTGCTTGGTTCAAGGAAATTCGTTGTGTTACTGAGAGCCAGCGCATACTGCGTCTGGTGTCTGAGATATGCTGGTTCCTAGGGATATTTAGTGCAGCTCTGATGGCATTGTTTTGGATGATTTGTAACTTGTTTAAATTACAAAGGTTAGTGCCAAGATAGAGGGCGTTACAGTAATCGATTTTTGACAACACCAGAGTCCTGGCTAGTGTGGTACTCAGATGCGGTTGTTGCACAAAGGCCCAGGTAGGACGCACTATGCCCCCTGGGCGCAAATGGATAAGAATAATCTGATTAAGCTGCTCCGGCCCCTTATTTCTAGGACCGGAAAATGGATCTATGCATTCACAAACCAGACAGTGGGATTCTCTTGGCTGTGGGGTATATTAAAAGTTTGCTTGTCGCAATATTGGGGGACCAAGCTGGGGGCATATGGGTTAAAGCACAATACCCCGGAGTAAAGCTAGACGATGACGCATACCATGGTGTGCCTTTTAACAATATCAGAGCCCAATTGTGAAATGCACTGCAGCGAACATGCCCTGATACGCCAGACCTGCAGTATACCATGGGGGATGATGAGGATGCAGCGCAATACAACATGAAGGTTCAGCAGATGTGGCGTGCAGAGACGTGGGACCGATCAGCTCCTCTGTTTTACTTAGTTATTAAAAGGGGTTTGTCCAAGAAAGTTCAGAAGGCGCTAGAAAAAGATTTGTCCATTAAAGTGAAAGGGTGGGTTAAGATACAAACTATCATCATACATCACTGTAAAAGAATAATAGAGCGAGTAAAGGAAACAGCTCAATGGCCGGTGGTGCAGAAAGTGAAACTAGTGCAAAAGAAACTAGCGAAGATGGCAGTTGAGGGGCCAGTACCAATGAGTGCACGAAAGGAAGTGGCGGAGCAGACCAGACCCCGGCCCCTCCAGATGTCAGAATAGCAGCATTTTGGCCAGGAGGAGGACAAGAACAGTGGAGAGGTGCACCTCAGTTCCCCCACCCAGGGTGGCAGCAAGGAAGTCTGCAATGTGGGAGGGGCAGGTTTGAGGCGGGAGAGGGGGATTTGAAGGGCTGGGACCTAGGGGAGCAGTTATGAGTCCCTCGCAATACTGGAGCCATGGGAAGTGGGGACATTTCGCAAGGGAGTGTAGGATCAGGCCAGGGGCAGGATAGCAACTACTGTCAACTGCCCCAACCATAGCTTCCATAATCCTACGAGATACACCAGACCTACACTCAACTACCACCACAACCCCCAGGTGCACAAGTAGAACACCCACAAATGACACAACCATTAATACCCCAACAGAATGCCATGTATGGGAGTAACCTGCCGATGACTGACTCGGTGCCGAATGGCACCGTTGTACCCACCTGAGTAGTGAGCATGGTGGGAAACAACCCTTTCATATTTCCTGGTACCAACACATATCCCAACTTGGAAAGCCCACAGAGAACTCTTGTGTGCCTATTCCTATCCATGACATTCCACCCTGACCAGGAACTCTTGGTGGGCACTGGGATAGTTAACTAGCAATTCATCTTCATGGTTGACACAGGTGCTTTTAAATCATGCATCAATGAGGTAAACTCCGACTACCCGGTGAAACTCTTGACACTCAGGGCTTCTCTGGGGCTGTTGCCACGGTTCCCTATACAAAAGAACTTCACATAAAAATAGGAGGAAAAATGGTGCATGCGCCTTTGTCATATTCTGACAGTTCCCCTGATACATTTATTGGGGCGAGACCTATTGAGTAAATTGAAAATTACTGTTTCTTTCACAGATCAAGGTATAGTGTGCACCACTCCTGGCATGTGTGTTATAAGAGCAATGGTCATAATACATGGCCGGGAACGAGAGGCTGTGGTTTGCGGTATCCCTGTGAACACTGACTTGTTTGTGTACAGTATAACAGTGCATCTGGAAGCAATGGCTCAAATTGGCAAAGCGTGTTGGCCGGTGCCATCTGATTTCATTTTCTGACCTGTGGTGCCCATGAACTGGTAGCAGGAACAATATTGTCTGTAGATTTGCAGGATCTCATGGTGTCAGCCAAATGGATTGTTGTAATTGGAACTGACTCCGATGGATGGGAGCGGTGCACAGTGTTGTGTATTGACCCTGCAATGCTTCTCAAAGTGACTGATGCAGATTTGTTTGAAGATCGACCAGATGATGGCGAGATTATGCTGTCGATTTCTATCCCTTGCGATATTATGGTGCAGTATCAGAAAGTGCACCGGTCCATGAACCTTTGATTGTCCTAAAATGTTGCCAACCTTCGCGACCTGGGAAGAATGTGCCCTGCAAGGCAATGAGAGGAGGGCTGAGCATCTGTGAACAGTGTGATCCCATGCAAAAGAGGGCATGGGCCTCCAACCTCCACCATTCCAATCCTACCTTATAACACCCAAATGCCCTGGCTTTAGGACCCCCAAATTCCAATGTACCAGATAACCCCAGACCACGGAGCGTAAACCTGTTGGACCCTCGATCGATCAAAAAGATCAGAAAGCAGAGCATTAATTCCGCTATTCCTGGGTCACGTGATTTGTGCTGAGAGGTGCAGGGAGGGATGAAATGATAGCCCAAAACAAGTTTGATAGACGTTGGAGAAGTCTACCTGTCGAGCAAGTGGAGGGTGTGAGTTAGTATGACCTTGACTCTCTCCCTGGGCCCCTGTCTGTTCGTTCCAGGTGCACTGTTACATAGATATAGATGTGTTTTTCCTAGTAATACAATTGCTATTTGGTTGTCTGCTGACTGATGACGACTGCAACATCATCCACGTGAAAGAAGATGGACGGATGGTGCTGGGACCAATGGCCTAGCATCCCCTATGGAGCATGTGACCTATGTGTAGGGTCCTACCAACCAGCAGCCCATGTTTCGACTGTATGTGATGATGTCACTGATGACGCTATGTACCTTCTTAATTTGCCGCTCATGCAGATTTTGGCAGAACATACTACGGCAGCATAGTTCTTTGTTGGTGCTTTTTCCTTTTGTATGGAAATAAAACTTGTTATCCTAGCAAGAGGTGTATTGGGCCTTTTTCCCCAGTGGTTTGTATCAACGGCCCTTACCTCCGATTAGCCTGCTTCCTGACACCTTATATCCAACCCCTTCACCTTTCAAACATACCCTGTTTCCAATCAATATTATCTGTCCATCTCCTAGCTGATTCAGGCTAACAAAGTGGGCTGTAAAGGCCATGATTTCCAATTGGACCCTAAGCTAAGTCATAGCTCTGGAGTAATTCCTGGGGCAGAGCTTAGGTACCTAGAGGCCTTATTGGACAACTTAATTTCCCATATTTCGTGATGGGTCACCCATTCCCAGTTACACCCTGCTCACGGTCAGGGCAGTATTCTGCTGGTCAGGGCCCATTGTCCTCTGAGCAGCCCACGTGCAGTGAATAAATATTCCTTTACTTCGCAGTGCCAGCCACTGTACTTAGAAAAATATCTCCACTGCCACAATCGTTCTGATATTCCCGAGTCATTCTTCAACAGTCTGAGTCAACTATTATGCCGCACACTGGGTAGAATGGGACAAGAAATAGGCCCAGGCAAAAAGTGGCCCTCATCAGAAAACAAGTGGCCCACAACCCTCATCTGTGAATCACGTCAATTCACGACGTTACAGGAAATGCTAAATTTGGACAGTTAATGGTGTTTGTTGCATGTTCTGTTTTGTGAAAACACTTGAGAAAACCACTGATGCGGTTGGTGGCTGTGCTAGAGCCTGGTATGAGTGGATACTTGAGGTTGTGTCTGGCTGAGGAAGCAAATGTGTAAAAGACGAAGAAAAATATAGAAACAAACTCTCAGTATGTATTGTATGGTTCATGTACACACATACAGTTCAGGGATGGTTGTAACAAAGGTATAATAAGCAGGAGCAACAAGAAGCCCCTAGATAGCGGGCATCATCCAAAAACCAGGTGCTATTCCTGTGGCTGTGGACTGACGAGCTAGTAGCGCACATTTCAGAAATCTAACTAGTTCCACACAACACGTTAACCATAATTAGTCCACTTTTTAATGAGTCTTGATACTGCAGCATCCCTGCAGGGCAGGGAGAAAACCAACACAGCAAAGCAGAAAGAATACATTGGACTACAGCACACATTCTGTTGTCGGGCTCCCACATCCATCCATCACATAATTTGCATTCTTATATAGTGTGCTTTATACTGGCACCTGATTTATCCTGCTTTTAAATGCTGTAATAGCAGGTGTTGTTGTTCCAATTAATATTTGTCTATGTAGCAACCACCTCACTTAGAAAGATGAAAGACTAAGTTGACCCAGCTGCAGGTTTCGAACTTGCAAGGTACAGCCTTTCTTCACTGTGATTGACAATAGGAGGTGAGCACATAACTTGAGAGGGACCCAGCCAGGCACTCCAGGCAGTAGCAGTACATAATGATGATATTGATTTGTTATTCATATAGCACTTTTGCAAAGGTCCTGTTCATAGAACATATTTACATGCAATTATTATCCCAACCGAAGATGTTATTTATTTATCGATCTCAGAAGGATGAAAGGCTGAGTTGGCTTTGCCAGGATTCAAACCTGCAACCTGCAGAACACTCATAGATTCCAGCAGTGGGCGTTGAACCCGCTAAGCTATCTTGCCATAGTAAGGCCTCCCTTCCAAGGTGGCTGCAGTCTGTCTCTCTGCAGGGGGCAATGTTCCTCCAAAGCCTAGGGCTCAGCTACCCTTGCCAGCGCCGGCATGCAATGCCTTTCTTCCCGGGTTAGTCTGGGTGCTCCATCAGATCCCGCATGGTGACCCGAATAAAATGGAAAACTGGAGAAAAAAAACATGTATTATCCAGACATTGCCAGGCCGTGAGAATGAAGGCTTTTGTTCTCAACTACTGTTCGGAACATCTATACTATAGCACTGACCACAAATGTTGGTCTGATCATTGCATTTTAGCACTGCTTGCATCTCTCACCTCTTCAGTGAAGTTTTGACGTGTGGTCTACTGGAAGCAGCTCCTGTGGCACTCAAGGGACAGGCACCACTCACACTTGCTGGCAGTGTCCTCGGCTCAGAATCTTTGCTCATTTGTATCCCATGGGGTTGACTGTCAAGCAGGAATTAAGTAGGTTGCAGACCTAGAGTCCCAAGGATGTCAGCCGAGGCCTAACCCGAGTTCATGACCCACCACCCAATTGTTTTTGTTCCAGACAGCGAGCGGGTCTGCCTGGCGCAACGCCGGCGAATGCCTGGGCACTAGAAGCACAGGGGCCTCACGCTTTTGGTCCATTCATCAAACCAAAGTTATCACTTAGTAACCTCTAGCTACTAAGTGTTCACTTTTTTGATGTTTGTTCTCATCAGACTCTGCATTAATACATGATGCATGTGCATCCATCCGTGTACAGCGAGCTGGCAGTGGTAAAAAAAAATCCGCCCCATCTTGTGGCTAATAAAATCAGGCCCAGGGACAACACAAGTATAATCTGATTCGGCCGGTGGCTGAATGGCCGATAGGCCAGTTCGTCCCTGGCCGCACATCGCCTCGAATCGACACCAGCTGGGCATTCAGATAATCCTGTACTTTCTCACATACCAGGTCCCATTCCAAATTCCTTCCAGCTTCCATCACACCTTGCATCAGTTTCTTTAGGACACCATTGGTGATCTGACTGAGGGTGCCAATTACGTGTTACTCGCCAATTCGTGCCTCAGTTACTATCAATTCTGCCCCCGATATGAGCTGATTTGTCTTTTCTAATCAGCCAACAAAACCTTTTTAAATTCATACCTTTATAAATCCCCCACCTGGCAAGTGCTGTATTAGCTCCACTCCACACCTTATCTAATTCTTACCTTTTCTACCGTCCTTCCAGTAATTCTTCCTGCTGCTGTGCCAACTGGATTCTGGCCCCACTGTAACAATTGTGGTACTGAATAGTAAACTGAAACACAGACAAAGGAACAGTAAACAATACAGTGGCTACCATTGCATTCAACAATGCATACATAGAACCAGCTCTTTCTGGGGTTGGTACTGAATTATGCCACAGCTGTTGATTACACACCTGGGTATATGTAAGAAACTCTTCTATCTCTGTGTCTGAGCACTGTAAATGCTGAATCATAGTACATGTTCTCTTATTCAAAGTATCTGAAAAATGACACTGTGCATCCGTGGAGTTAGTGCACGCCTTTACTGTTCTAGTATAGTTCTGTCCATCTACCTTTGTTAGTAAATAGCACTCTAAACACACTGGGTGATCCTTTCCTTTCCTACCTCCACACGAAGATTTTCCATTTCACATTACCTTCGAACCACCACTCGGTGCAAAGCCATGGGCAAATTTACCAAGTCTGGAGTCGCTCCTACATTGCCACCAAGTTCTCTTCGTATTGTCACAATAGTTGTCCCAGTCCACTTCTTATACCAATAATAAACACACACACACACTACTGATCGGTTCAATAAGTCCTTGGGCCTCATTACGAGTTTGGAGGCAGCCATGGAGCTATTGGCTCCATGGCTGCCTCCAAACCGGGCTCCATTACCGGGTCCCTGCAATGGGGACTTACCGGGTCATTCCGACATAGGAGGACCCGGTAAATCCTCCTTGCAGGAACCATTCCCCATTCCCATTGATCCCCGATAGGGCTCAATGGGAATGGGGAGGGAGGTAACAACGGGCACATTACAAGTGTCCCGTTGTTACCTCCCTCTTCCCCTCGCGGGACCTGGAAAAGACGTCTGGTTTTACCAGACGTCTGATCCGGGTCCCGCAAAGGGAAACTCGTAATAGGCACTCCCGTAATGAAGGGGGCCGGTCCTGTACCATTACGGAGCGCCAGGGTCGTAATGAGGCCCCTTGACTCAGCAAGCACTCAATGACTGGGGTGATACCTGCTTCTGCCTCCGGCTTTAGAGGGTATTGGGGTGTGTAGGGTAATCTCTTAAATTAGTCTACTTTTATTTTCACTGGCTCAGCTGTATGGCTATAACCCACCATATCATGGGTGGCCCACAGACACTTTGGTATAGAATCAATTTGTTCCTGCAAGTCCTCTGACGACTGCGCCTCTTTCTCCACTACGCTTTCTCCAGTCTCTTCCTTTAATGCAGCCTTCACTACTACCATGTTATCTGAGGGCACACTTAAAAACACCCCATCCCGTGTGCAATAAATAGTGCACTTCGTTTTACACAACACATCTCTCCCTAGAATATTTACAGGTGATGTAGGCCTTAGAAGCAATGCATGTTGCTCTGCAATGGGTCCCAGAGTAAAAGTCAAAGGGTCTGTTACCACGTGTACGACAGTGGTATTCGAGATATCCACTGCCCTCACTGTTTCTCCAGATATTGGGACATGAGGAAATGTATTCATTCGTAAGGCAGATCTATTTGCTCCTGTTGTCACGACTCGCTCCCTTCGCTCCCGTTCCCACCACTTGGGGGCATGATTTGGGGTTTATTCCCTACTGGACTTTTCCTCCAAACCTTATGCTACAGTGCTGTGATGAATTGGGAGTGCTAAATCCCTATTTTTCAAGCTACTTCCCTTCCGGATCCATTTCAGGTTTTTGGCAGCCAGCATGCTTCTTTAACCAAATGACTATGCTTCCCAGAATGCCTGGCCCACTGCTCCACCTCCACCCTTGCAGGACAAGGTTGGGTGGAGGATAGGTAACAGCTGTGGCTGCAGGTGCAGCAATCAGCACACCTGAGGCGTGTGCTCATTAAGCAGCTTTAAAAGCCTCAGTCTTACTTCAGTCCAGCGCTGGTCATCGTTTGCAGTGTTCCTGTTGTGACTAGTCCCTTGTTCCTTGTTCCTTGCCTTTGTACCTAGTTCCTAGTTCCTGTTTTCTTGTTCCTCCGCCCTGAATCTCGGATTCATGCGCTAATTGATTTCTGCTCCCTTGATTCCCTTTTTGTCTTCCTCTGTTTGCAGGCAGCATTTCTCAGTGCTTTCCCCTTTTAGATGCAGCCCAGTTTGTCTGTGTTCTATATTTCTTTGACTCTGTCCTTTGCTGCTGTAAACCCATATGCCTTAGCCTTCCTCTTAGATTAGCTTCCTGTCTTTTCCTTGGAGGGGTAGGGAGAAGTTTGCATTGGTTATTTCGTTTTTCCCTGCTCCTGATCCTTACTTTCTATTGGGATCCATGCCATGTTTTCCATTGCACTTCTGCATTTATTTCCCATTTGATTATTAGGTGTGGTGTGCGGTTGTAGCTAGCTCCTGTGTGAATGCTTATGTTTTCCTCACTAATTTGTAATCACTATTCCAACTTAGGTATTTAGTTTTCCTCCCATTGCTGTTCTAGCCTTTCTGGGTCCCAGTTTCATCAACAGGATTCGTGGGCTAGCTGACATTCAAGAGGTTTATCTCGTCCTCGTGAGTACAGTTCTTTAGTTCCCTTATTTAATACCATCAAGAGTGTTAGTTCACAGATCCTGTCATTGCTTGCCCTCCACGTGGGTTTAGCGCTGTCAGTACCTGTAACAGCAATTGGGGGTAAGGCGCTTGCCGACTTTCCTCGCGGTCAGGTGCTTACCCCACATCCCTTTTCATATATTGGTTTTGTTGTCACACTCTATTTGCACTCCTGGGTTCTAGCATACATGAGAAGTTGTTCCTGTGTGCACGTAGTTTAATTCGAAGCTATCCACTGTGTGATTTAGTGCACATTTCCCTTGCCATATTCGCTGCCTTTGTACTCGCCTGACTAATCCTGACAGAATGACCAGCCCAAAATTCCCTTTGAATATGGCAAGTTTAAGAAAGAAAGGCAGCAAGGCCTCTAACAAGTTTGTACAGAAAGCTTCCCCTACATTTACCTGTGACAATCAAATCACTAGTCCTGACTTAAATGAACTCCTTGTCACGAATGGGCATTTACGTGCAAAGTATTTTTCTCATAGGATGGCACATCCTACATTGCCTGATCCTAGTTCTATCTTGTGTTTTGATCCCGATTCTATGTCAGCACAAGCCTTAGCCGCAGAAAACAACACACTGTTAGACTTATTATACAAGAGTACCTCTGTTGTTGAACCCCATGATTCCAGTTGTGCTTCACCTCAGATAGAACAGTTTCATGATACAAACATAAAGAATGGAGGGGTTCCTTGCATAACTTCTGTTTTCTACCCTCAGTCTAAAGCATACTCCTTTGCACAGGTACATACTGTAGTCCCTAATGCCAAGAGGTCTAATTTCAATAGTTTGCTTAAGGGAAACACAGACCAAGTTGGTAAGAGAAACTATAAACCACAGAACCTGCAAGCAGTAGAGGACAATGTACAATCGGTGCACATCCAGATTGCTAATGCAGGATCCAGCCCTGATGCCACTATGCCTCCCCCTGTGCCTACTGATAGTGATGTACAGTTAATGCAGGGCATGCTAAGAGCTAAGCTTGAGGAGTTAAGACAAGAATTCATTTCTTTACAAGAGGAGAATAAAACCTTGCACTCTTTACTGAATACACCTCAGACTTTATCTGTTGATGTTGAGGAAGTGAACACTGTTCAGCCCCTGAGTGCAGAGACTTTGGTAAACCATGATATTTGTCAATATGTTAGATCTATTGGGAGTGAAGGTCTTTCGTCTAGCACAGCGCTTAATCTGGGCACAGTTTCTAACAATTGTTCTGCTGTTTATCAGGGATTGCAGTTAGCTGAAGATTTACAAGCCACTCCTTTACCTAAAATTTCCTGTGTAGCAGTTTGTCATAATTCTGAGCTAGCACACATACAAGCTTCTGATTTCCAAACACAATCCACAATGGTGGCATACACAGATTCAGTCACTACAGTAGGCTTAGGCCCTGCTCTTGATACAGCTGCTGAGACTGAAGTAGATGTTAAAGCTGATGTGGAAAACGATGTTACCTCTGGGTTCACTCTTCCTTCTGCCAATTCTGATCAATACGAACAGTCAGAGACAGTACAGATTTCATGTTCTGATGGACTCATTCCACAGTATACAGAACCAAAAAACCGGCAGGCGATTCCTGAACTGTTGATTGTTAATCTGCCTCTTTCAGAAGCTAAAACAGAGGAATGGACAATTGACGAAATCCTGATTAACAGAGACTTTACTATGGTGATTCCACTGGTTGATTTTGACTTCTACAAAGAAAGAGACTCTGTGTCACCCACTAAAGAAAGGGACTGCAAGGGTACAGCTCAGTCTTTGGTTACTGGTGCCAAGGAGTCTACTGCCCTAAAGGTGCCCTTCATTCCTGAGCCACCAATGTGTCTGTCAACTTCTGAGACTTCTGTCTGTCTTCCTACAACCATTGACTCTTCTATGATCCAATCCACAGCCCTGCAGTCATCTTTGGCACACATGTCTTCAACCAATGAACCGCTGCCATGTCTGCCATTTACTCAAGAGCCAGTCCCAAAGACCTGGACATGTTTGTATCCAGCAACCGAGATTGCTTTAGCTTGCATGCCTTCAGCCTCAAGGTTACCCCTGGCCTGCCTGTCTTCAGCTACAGTGACTCATCCTGCAGATCATCCTTCAGCTTTAGAGCCTCCGGTAGTCCATCAAAAGTGCATGTCTTCAGTCCCGGAGTATACTGAGTATTTGCCTTCAGTTCATGAGACGCCTGTATCCTGCTTAGCCTCGCTGCCAATATCAGAGGTATACCTGTCTACACCATCAGATCCTGCTGTATTTTCTTCTGCTCCAGCGATTCCTCCTGAATCCCAACCATTTACTGTCGATGAACGTCTAGCTTGCCTTTCTTTTGCTTCAGGAGGAGCACCAGAATGCCTGCCTTTTCCACAAGACGATTCTCCCAACTGCTTCACTTTAGCATCAGAGCCTCCTAAAAATGCAGCATCAGAGTTTGAGACTTTTGCCAGCTCCCGCTTCCGAGTCATCAAGCTGGACCAAGTGGTGAGTCAGAACCACTCACCTGGGTGTGCACAGGGGGTGGTGCAGACCGGCGTATTACCTACAGGACTTGTGCAACAGAATTCCGCCAAGAAGCACCAGTTGGGTGCTAGTAGCCAAAGGAAGGGAATGACTGCTGCAGTTCAAAATGTGTCTGTTATTGCTCCTTCTGCGAGTGTGCCTGAAATACCAAGTACTGCGTCTATCACTCCTATCAGTATGCCAAAAGTCCCTGCTGTTGTATCCCACGTGCAACAAGGTGGTTACACGACTGTCACCAGGAGTACCAGCCTTGTACAACCCATTGGACTTTCAGGTCTCCAAGGCGTAGAACATGTGCAGTCAAACCTTAGTCACTTTCAACCACAAGCCTTTTCCCAGATGGATGACAGAAGAAAATCTGAACCTCTACCTCAGCTGCCACCTTCTCTAATGGCTGAACATAAACCTTTCCTGAAGCCAGCAATTTCCTCACCTCCCGCATGTCCACTCTCGGCAGAAAGGCTAACAGGGCTTCTACCATTGTCTAAGGCATGTTGCACCAGCCTGCCTCCCTCCTCAAAGACTTATAAGGGTCCACTCCCAGTGACTGAGCTTCCTGGACCTTCCAACTCTGCTTCAGGTCCTGCAAGTCCTTCATGCCTTTCTTCGAACCATGAGTCTCTTCCTCACCAGAAGCCACCGTTTCCATCAGTACCACCTCCAAAGACAAAGCACTCCTATCATGGAAGTCCATCTGCCTTTGCCCACAGGCCACCATTTCCATCAGTGCCACCTCCAAAGAAAAAGCACTCCCATCATGGAAAGAAGATGTCTCGTGCGGGTGGCGGGCACCCGAAGACGGCCGTAGGAGGGGGTATACTGTCACGACTCGCTCCCTTCGCTCCCGTTCCCACCACTTGGGGGCATGATTTGGGGTTTATTCCCTACTGGACTTTTCCTCCGAACCTTATGCTACAGTGCTGTGATGAATTGGGAGTGCTAAATCCCTATTTTTCAAGCTACTTCCCTTCCGGATCCATTTCAGGTTTTTGGCAGCCAGCATGCTTCTTTAACCAAATGACTATGCTTCCCAGAATGCCTGGCCCACTGCTCCACCTCCACCCTTGCAGGACAAGGTTGGGTGGAGGATAGGTAACAGCTGTGGCTGCAGGTGCAGCAATCAGCACACCTGAGGCGTGTGCTCGTTAAGCAGCTTTAAAAGCCTCAGTCTTACTTCAGTCCAGCGCTGGTCATCGTTTGCAGTGTTCCTGTTGTGACTAGTCCCTTGTTCCTTGTTCCTTGCCTTTGTACCTAGTTCCTAGTTCCTGTTTTCTTGTTCCTCCGCCCTGAATCTCGGATTCATGCGCTAATTGATTTCTGCTCCCTTGATTCCCTTTTTGTCTTCCTCTGTTTGCAGGCAGCATTTCTCAGTGCTTTCCCCTTTTAGATGCAGCCCAGTTTGTCTGTGTTCTATATTTCTTTGACTCTGTCCTTTGCTGCTGTAAACCCATATGCCTTAGCCTTCCTCTTAGATTAGCTTCCTGTCTTTTCCTTGGAGGGGTAGGGAGAAGTTTGCATTGGTTATTTCGTTTTTCCCTGCTCCTGATCCTTACTTTCTATTGGGATCCATTCCATGTTTTCCATTGCACTTCTGCATTTATTTCCCATTTGATTATTAGGTGTGGTGTGCGGTTGTAGCTAGCTCCTGTGTGAATGCTTATGTTTTCCTCACTAATTTGTAATCACTATTCCAACGTAGGTATTTAGTTTTCCTCCCATTGCTGTTCTAGCCTTTCTGGGTCCCAGTTTCATCAACAGGATTCGTGGGCTAGCTGACATTCAAGAGGTTTATCTCGTCCTCATGAGTACAGTTCTTTAGTTCCCTTATTTAATACCATCAAGAGTGTTAGTTCACAGATCCTGTCATTGCTTGCCCTCCACGTGGGTTTAGCGCTGTCAGTACCTGTAACAGCAATTGGGGGTAAGGCGCTTGCCGACTTTCCTCGCGGTCAGGTGCTTACCCCACATCCCTTTTCATATATTGGTTTTGTTGTCACACTCTATTTGCACTCCTGGGTTCTAGCATACATGAGTCGTTGTTCCTGTGTGCACGTAGTTTAATTCGAAGCTATCCACTGTGTGATTTAGTGCACATTTCCCTTGCCATATTCGCTGCCTTTGTACTCGCCTGACTAATCCTGACACCTGTATCCAGCTGGCCCTGATTGCTCTTGAACCTGTCCTCGCTGTTGAGGCACTGACCTATTATTTTGGATATTATTGCCTTGAGATGGTAACCGCTGTGGCCTAAATCAGCACTCATTCTTCCAATGACCTTCCTGTTTACAATAGTTACAAACCAAAGAGTTTGGTACCATGGCTCTGGGAGCCTGTGGGTTATTCCAACATCCCTGTTGTCCCTGTGCTCCCTCCTGCTGCTGAACCCCCTGTCCCCACTGTCTTTGCTGTTGTGGTTGTCCCACATATCCCCCCTGTTGAGCTTGATAGCCTGACGGACCACCTTGGCCTCTGTATCTTTGTATTCTATTGTTTATTTATATAGCGCCTATACACAGGAAGTGTTTCAAAAAGCTCAAGGAGGGTGGGAACAAGGGCAAAACAGTCGTTCAGAGGCCTTGAAATTCGGAGACGATAATAGTCTGCACAGGCAGGGTAAGTGCGAAAAATACATTTAACATTTGAAACACAGCAAATGGGCCTGACGGCGATTCTGCAGGTTTACCAGTGCAAAAGGGGGAAGACAGAGGAGAAAAGACAGACGATATTCAGGCACTTTGAATTTGGAATGTGCAAATGATTAGACGGTAATAGGGGGGAGGTCAAGTGCACCCAGTCAGTGGAGACTGGGGTAAGTGCAGAGAGAGCTTGGGTTATTTCTAAGTGCCGTGAAGGAGCGTGGGTATGGGGTCATGAGGCATGTGCAAGAGAGGACTGGCGGGGGTGCCAGGGACCGGTGAGACACTGAGGTACACCAGGCAGCAAGCTGTAGGGAAGGGGAGGGAGAGATGGAGAGAGCATAGAGCTAGGTTAGCTGGGTAAAGGGAGTGCAAATGAAGAGCAGAAGAGGAAGGTCTTGAGGAGTTTCTGGAACTTAAGAAGGTCAGGCTCAAGACGGAGGGCGGCAGGGAGGCTATTCCAGAGGGAGGCACCTGCTGGGGATAAAGATCTCCCTCCAAATCTCTGCTTGGAGAACCGGCTCACTCGCTGAAGGTTGGAGGTAGATGAGCGGAGGGCTAGTGAGGGACAGTATTTAGGTAGGCAGCGTTGCAGGTAGGTAGGTCCCAGGCCCCAGAAAGCCTTGTGGATAATGCAATGGGTCTTGAACTTGACTGTTGCAGCCACGGGGAGCCAGTGAAGGTATTTCAATGACGTAGAGATGCGGTCCCTGGACTTGAGTCCAAGGATAAGTCTTGCGGTTCTGGATGAGTTGCAGAGGGCGCAGGGCCAAAGAAGGGTGATTGAGGAAGAGGCTGTTGCAATAGTCCAGCCTAGAGAGAACCAAGGCTCTGGAGACAGTGAGCCACTGAGGGAAGGTGATAAAGGGTAAAGTACCTCTGAGGAGGTGTAGCTGATAGTTAGTCTTTTTAGAGATGTCAGGGATGTGAGAGGAGAAGGAGCGAGTGGAGTTGAAGATGACCTCGAGGTTTTTTGCCTCACAGGTGGGTGCAGGCACAGGGTCAAGGGAGGCTGGCCAGAGTGAAAGTGGAAAAGCGGGAGCAAGGGTCCCAATGCGAATGATCTCAGTCTTACAGTTGCTGAGGCAGATGTCGTTTACAGCACACCATAAATGAATAGCGGACAGACAGTGCGATATGAGCGAGGAGGGAGGAGGCGGCTGAAGGTAGCCTGAAGGATAGTTGCGTGTCATCCACGTAACAATGGAAGTTAGAGGTGACAGTGACAATCACACGTGCCAAGGCAGCCATATAGACATTGAAGAAACAGAGGGAGAGATTAGATCCCTGGGGAAGGCCACAGGTTGAGTGAGCAATAGTCGAGAGAAAGGCTCTGAGTCCCACCTGGGATAGGATATTGGAGAGAAAGGAGATTAAACACGCCAAAGTCTGACCTGTGATTCCCAGTGTGTCACATAGACATGCGATCAGGATTTATGGTTAACTGTGTCAAAGGCAGAGGAGAGGTCAAGGAGAATGAGGACAGAGGGGAGTGTTTGTGTCCAGGTTTGAGAGCAGTTCTTCACAGGTGTTCAGAAGAGCAGTTTCCATGCCTCTGGATGCTCTAAAGCCAGACTGATGGTCATGGAAGCAGCCAATAGATTCAGTGTGGAGGGTCAGCTGAGTGATAGTCAGCTTCTCCAGGAGTTTGCCCAAGAAAGGAGTGATGGAGATAGGGCGGTAGTTTGCCGGAATGGGGGCATCGGCAGAGGGTTTCTGTCCTTCCGCATCCTCTGTCTTCCCCCGCCCCCTTGGGGCTGATTTCCCTGATAGTGTGCTGCCCCATGTAGCTGTCCTTGCACCTGTCCCTGCAGACTCTGCATTTGTAGGTACATAAGCCTGTTCACAAATGTCTCCTTCTTTTGCTCTTGGCAAGCGACGCAATGATTTGCCACTGCTACTAGCACTGCTAACCGATTGGTCTGCCAACCTATACACACATTCTTAAATTGCGCTTGTACCTTCGGGAGCAAACCTGCAACACATTAATTCACTATAGCCTCCTCGTCTGTTTCCTCCATCTTAGTAATGCCAGAATACTGCCTGAATACCACCTTCAGTCTGTCTAAATAATTGGTGGGAGATTCGCTCTGATTCTGTGTACAATTTCTTTGCCCAATCAGTCTTTCTAGGGCACACCTCTACAACCGCTGCAACTATTCTTTCCCTCGCTTGCAACAGGACTTCCCCTGTGCCTTTCCGCTAATCGCTCTCTCACCTCTGGTAGCACCGCTAATCTTATAAGCTGATTTGTATCCACCCATGATGGATTATAACACTATTACGTCCTGCAGTGCCTTCACAAACTATTGGGGTTCTCCCCTTATATTGGGGAAACTCCTTCGCCAATGTCCGAAGGTCTCCCAGTGTCCACGGGTACATGGACTGTGATGAGACCTTGTTGTTTCCCACCCCCCTGACCAGATGATGGTACCTGTCTGAGGGGCTCCTGAAAGATGTGTGAATCCCTACCATATATTGTACCGCTCCTCATCAAGGGATCCTACAAAGGTGCCAGCCCCCTGGACGCTTCTGCCCCTGTGGGTCCCAACCTGCTTGGCTCTTGTGCCCCAGAAGCTATTTGTCCTGAAGGGGGTAGCTCTACCATGAGCGCTCCTTCCCAATCCTCCTCCATTCCTGGCCCCATAAATAGTCTCGTACGGGTGAGAAATTCAAGTATATCCTCCAGTATCTCACTGCCATGTTCCTCTTTGACCCACTCTGTCTTGTTGGATTCACTCGGTCATTCCTTCTCAACAATCTGGGAGCACAATCGGGCCCCATCTGTTCCTCTCCTACCTCTCAAGAATTAGTTATGTCCCCTCAATCGGTCATTATTTTTCCTTAGTCCTCTAAACCTACTTTCACATTTCCTAGCCGCAGCATCTTCCAGCTATGTAGCAAATACTCTCCACTGTGCCAATTATATTTAGTCCCTTCAGCTTCTAGAGCCTTCCTCAGAGCTCCCAGTTTGTTCAAATTAAACGTCCCTTCAATGGGAAACTAAGTCTGTCTGTTATGTGCAGTCAAATAATTCCATGAATCCAAATTGTCACAAGACGTACTACTAAACTGCCTAAACATTTAATGGGCGGGTGACCCCTTTGTGGCTTCCTGCGCCTGTCATTTGTCCATCCTTTCCCTAGTTAATTTCACCTTCACCTATCACTTGCCCCATTACTCAGGAGCCCCTGTTCCTTTCACACTTTGACTCCACTCTTTCGTGGTCCTGAGAGAGATGAAGGTTGATGTTCTCATTTAGCTGTCCCTATTTAATGTTTGGGTTTCCCTCTTCTCCAAACCTAATACCCTGATATATGTACCCAACACTCATTACTCCAGAATCATCCCCTATCCTTGATATGTTTACCAAATTACTCTTTGGATAAAAAAAGGACAAAAGCAGCAGAAGCACAAAGACACCACCAATAACACTATATCTTCCCAAAATGTCCCTGCCATTTCTGAAATAACTGTTAGAAACGCCCCTTCCCACATGGTCCATTCCCTGGGACCCTCTACCGCGTGCGGCCCCGCATGCCCTCTCCCCAGGCATGATATCCTGCTCTGGAAACCCCATTTGGAGATTTGAAAGTAAGTCTCCTTCCTAATCTTGTTGAGCGCTCGTGGGGGTGTCTGGACGGAGGTGCTTGGGAGCCGGATGCCTGCAGCGTTGAGCGACAGGATCTGTGTTGCGGTCAGCATCTATCAATGCAAGATCAAATAAGAGACTCGGTAGTCCGTTAGAGAGTGAACAACGCAAGACATTTATTCATAAAAAGAAGTTTGCAAACTGAATAAACTGACGGCTCCTCAATAGCCCGACCATCCGATCCAACACAACTCACCTCCAACTCGTCTTCCCCTTATATCCCCTCATGGTCTGGCCCCTTCCATTTGGTGTCATTTTCGTTCAACTGTTCCCACGCCCCATGACATCACAATCACCCCAATTGTTTGTCATGGTCCAAACTGGCCGGATCCAAGATGGAGGCCCGAGTGGCCTTTACCCAGTGCCCCCTAGAGCTCCAAAAGCACTGTCTCGGCAGTCCTGCTGCACATGCTCAAACTCGGGAGCTCCAGGACTGGGACAAGTATTACCAAAGCCAACAGGTGTGTTTTCCCTATCCAGTGTCCACTAGAATTGAAAGGAAAATAATAAACGCTCTGGCTTATCCATAAATAAGTGACATTTCAGATATTGTAATATTTCCCCAAACGCCTCCCTTAACCTCATTTACCTTCTTTACATTCCTCGCCATCATATACCCTCAAAACAAATGCCACACATCATACCCCCCACATCCTCCGGGGGTCCTTAACCGTTCACAACACAGCCACGCAACCTCTTTTTTCATCCCCTTTGTATTTTCCAACCATTACTCTCTCTCTCTTCAAGCCTTACTTTTCCTTTCACCCTCCCTCACACCTTTCTGTTCTTCTTTTCCTCCTCAAGACCTGGGTCTGGTTAGCCCTGACATGGGCACCATAGGATACCTTCCTGGGCAAGCCAAGCGCGGGAAGTCCCCTAGGCAGTGCAAACGCTCATTAACATAACGTAGCACATGCTTTCTGCCCAAAAAGCAGCCCATGCGCACGAAGACACATTTTTGCAATTGTGCAGTAAAGTGCCTAACCCAGCAATACAGGCATCCTCTCCTCTAACTCATGCAATTAAGTGCCACGACCAACTTTGGAGCTTACAACAAGTCAATGCTGACTGGCTGAGGGTGTTCTGTTCGGACATTGCCAGATATACATGCCAATCCTCCCAATTTAGGTGGGAGACTTACTCTTTCTAAATTACTCCCATCTAAAACATTTCTAATCCCAATGTAAATCCTATCGTAAAATTTATTTCTCCGAGTTTCCATGCTGAAATCTCCCACCCATGTGCTTCCCAGTGTTGGCATGTAGGTTTCCATTGTCTGTGCGTTCAAGCTGCCACAGTAAGTTTTCGGCCCCTCTGCTTCCATGCCCCGTGGCCCACCCTGTATCTGGTCACTTTGGCAGCATAGCAGCGCCACGCCGCCCCGTACCAACATGCGCGCCACTTCCGTTCTTCACCCGGCTTCAATTGGAAAGCGTGCTCAATGGTCCAGCAGGAGATGGCATTGCTGAGATGTCAGATGGCGCACCTGGAGACGAGAAAAATGGTGCTTCTTCCTAGATCTACTTACTAGACTCTCTGCTGATCAGCTTTCCCTTTGACTCAGTTTCCAATGGCTGTTAGCATTCTCCTGGTTTCAAGTTTTCAATCTGCTGCTACAACAGTTTGACAAATATGAATTATTATTATTTTTTTACATTTATAGCAGCGCACAAAGCCCTGAGTCATCTAGACACTAATTACAGTTGCAGTTAGTTACAGGTTACATGGTTACGAGACGTAAACACAGCTTAATTTGTGGGGGTGGTTGCCGGTGGCCAACACCGGCACTCTTTTTTTGGGCACCGGAACACATGCGGGGCCAGCGCATGTGCAATTGCTTTGCTTGTTCTTCCACTTCACTTTGCTTCGATTATAAATCATTGGGATTTTTCATTCTGATCTCAATCTCTCTCGTGCTAGCAGGTTGCAGGCCATGGCTGGCTGGGCCTGGGAGGGGCCAGCAATAGCAATGAACAACAAACTGTTACAAACAACAGCCAATGAAAACTGCCATTCTGTTGTTACTATGCAGCATTTGATAAATTCTGTATAGTAACACAGAATGTGCAGTTTTTCGTTGGCTGTTCTTCTGAGCCAGTGAAATGACATGGTGAAGTGTTATTGTTGCCACAGGAGGCAGCATGGCACCACCTTCATTTCACGAGTTACTGTGAAGTGAAGGTGTCGAGGCGTGGCATCGTCGGTCCTGACTTGTGAGAGAGAGAACCTGCCCTGCGTGGTCCGACCTAGTTGCTTCCTGGGGCCCTCTCTGCCTGCTTTTTCATTTGTGCGAGTGCCGGTGTGCGCACCCGGCCCTCCCCATCGCGAGGCCCCGACAGGAGACCACGTCCCAGCCGGCAAAGCAGGTAAGTCAGTTGTTGTTGGGTGCAGTGCAGCCTGAGCCTGTCACAGTTAAGTGATCAGGCAAGGCCCAGCTCGGGGCCCGGGTGGCGGCACGGTCCCCTGGTGGTGACCTGACTGCCCAGGAGTCAGGACCCCACCAGGGGCCCGTCCGCGCCCGGCCTTCTGTCTGTGTGACCTGTGTGCAGTGTGCTGCTGACTGCAGTCAGTGTTAGGCCCAGGCCAATTTCTGTGACCAGGGGCTGCCGGCTGCCGCAGATTGAGTCGGATGACTCTGCCACGGGCGGCCGGGCCCGTGGATTGTGCCCAAAAGTACGTTTTTAACTTTTTTCATTGAAAACCTGACCTTCCGTGGGGCCGGTGGCTGGGGCTCCGCCCCACGGAAAGTAGATTTTAAAAGAAATAACTTACTTTGAGTGGCGGCTGTGGCCCATCACTTCAAAAGTGATGGGTCCCAGCCGCCCAAATATATTTTTTCTCTTTTAAAATCTGACCTTCCGTGGGGCCACTGTGCACGCACCTATTTTTGTCATCATCCGGCTCAGCATGGCGGTGGCGGCCCCACGGAAGGTAGCCTACGTGATTGAGGCAAGGCAGGGCAAGGCCCAGGACCGGGTGGGGCACGGGCGGCAGTGTGGTCCCACTAGTCTGTCACAAAAGTAATGAAATGTCGTTTGCAACTTTGGCCACTTTTTCATTGGTGCCGAGCCCGACTCGAGACAATTGTATGCCCCAGTCTGACCCTGGATAGCATTCATCTAAGCGAAACATGAACTGTGAATTTTTGTCTGGGTGTTTCCGTTCTTCCTTTTAATGTTATCGGCCTCATTAGTTCACAAACGAGCTTCAGCGAGGGGACCCGGTCCGGAACAGTGCACGTATTGGGCCGAAACCGAACCGGCTGCACTTCGCGAGAAAAGCCCATGCAAAGACGAACTTCTAAAATGCCATTTCAGGCAAAGATACACACGTGGAAACTAAACGGGAATAAACATGGTGCACGTGCCCACTAATCTGTCGTCATAAATAAAAGCACTAGTTGAGTATTCGAGTATAATTCTCAACCATCTTTTGCTGTCATTTTTTTTACATAATTCCAGCGCATGTTTTCTATCCTGATGTGTGGTTTATACACCAGATGTGGCCCCTTAACCTGGGTACAATACGCTCCGAGCATGTGCTCCGAATGAGAACACATGCAATCCTCAGATAGGAATCCTCAGATAGAGGTGGGTGTCTGTTACACCCCGCAGTTTAGTGAAGTATGTCAAGAACATGTCAGTGGGAAGGAGATATCCGAATATGCATTCTCCTCTGGCTCCTGAATATTGGCTGACCAAACATATTTAGTTTTTTAATATGTGTTAAGGTGGAAAGGGGCCCTAAAGCAGAAGTAGCACAGGCTGTTGATTTCACAACAATGGGGGTCATTACGACCCTGGCGCTAAGGGATTACCGGTACCGGTAATCCCTTAGCGCCCAATTCCCATAACGGCAGCTGGAACCAGCCGTTATTGCAGGGACCCGCAAAGGGACCCTGGCGATAATTACGGTACCGCAATTTGCGGTACCGTAATTACCGCCTTTCCCCATTCCCATTATGCCCTATGGGGCAAAAATGGGAATGGGGAAGGGCCATGGTGAAATGGGGAAGTACCACCCCGCCAACCTTGGAATGGGGTGGTACTTATCCATTTCACCATGGCTGACTCGTTACAATACTGGCAGCAACCATGGTGCTAATAGCGCCATGGTTTAGCGCCGGTGTTGTAATGAGGGTCAATGTCTTGCAGAAATGACTTTTTCCAAGTTATACAACACCATGCTCATGCTTGACGGAAGGGTGAAGGGGGATGAATTTATGAGATGTGATGACTGATAAGGGCTTGAGAGTAAATTGATTACACAAATCACCTGGATAAGGTGACTGAGGAACAAGCTGAGGGGAGGGTGCTCTTCCTGAGGTAATCGATTAACAATACTTGGTGTACTTTAACAGATTGTCAGATGGGGCAGAAGGGGTAGAGACAAATACATTGCAACAGTGACTGAAACAGATTTTTAAAGCGCTCACACAGCCCGGGGGCATCGAGGCACAGTTACAGGAGGAGCATGTCTTAGTTGCGTATTTATAACACGCTTAATACCCAGAGGTTTCTAAGCGAGGAGTCGGGGATCGAACCTGTGTTGCTTCGTGTCGTCTTGCTTCCAATCAAGCACATTGCTGAGTCCCGGGACAATGATTGCAACGCAGCTCCACTCAGAGCTATTTGGGAAACAGGGCGGTGAGAGGGGGTGGGCTGGGCGGTTGGGGAGGGTCATTCTACAAAATTGACAAATAAGATAACATCCTCAGCTTTGCAACAATTTTATCAAATGCATTTTCACTTCGAGGACAGCAAGTGTGGTCCAGACATCTAAAAAGTGTGGTCTAGAATTTAGAAGTGTGTTCAAATGCACTCTTTTGCCTCTGGGTTTGCCGGAATGCTGGAACCACTACACCTACCATAACAAGTGTTTTCCAACTTTAAAGCATTATACTTTCTCAACCCATGTGTGCTGTTCCCCATCCATCCCACTACTAGCCTGTGCCAGCAGTTGCTGCAGCGCCAAACATGTGACATGGAGCAGCAGCAGTGTGATGGGCTGGTGGTGGGCTGATCTAGGTAGGTCTAGCACTGAACTGGTGTGGCCGGCATGCCCGCGCTGAGGGCGGCGCTGCGCCCGCACTGCGGGCAGCGCCACACCCGGCATTATGGGGCCAATATTTTCTGGGCACTGGCACTTATTGTTTTACAAATTAAGCACTGGACGTAAATAGGATAAGTAGTACAAAATCCGACAATATCAAGGAAAAAACGATGAAGTAAATGTTAATCATCCCCACAGTAAAAAAGGGCCAAAGCAGGAGGTGCTAGTTTTCCTTTCTTGCGCCCAAACTATGGAACGCTCTCCCCACCACACTCAGGAATCAGACATCCCTCACTGCCTTCCGGAAAGCCCTCAAAACCACCCTCTTCAACTAGCCACTCTTGTCCCCTGCTGTCCTTAACAGCCTCTCCTACTACATCCGCAGAGCGCCTTTCACCTGGCTAGGTGCGACGCCTGCCTGTGTTTTTTGTTGTACTCCCCTCTTGTCACTGATGTAAAGGTTCAATGTAACCATGAACCTCCACTTGTGTTTTCATTGTTGTTTTGGTTTTCTGTAACTACGGACCATGTTTTTCTTATGTCTGCTCACCCTACCTTTGTGTTCTGCATTGTAACTAAGCTAAGTATTCTTGCCTGCAACAGCGCCACGATGCCCAAGGGCTGCTTTGTTCACTTTACAAATGTAAAAATGAAATACAATATAGTGAGTTTGGAGCAAATAGGACAGCGGTTGACATGCCCTCCCTGCTGGGTCCAATTCAAAGCATGGTGGTCAGGTGGGGACACAGCAGGCACATATAGGGAGCAGTAATGCGGTAGGTGGCATGGCTCAAGCTGGAAAAGCCGCACCCAGGGGCCTGGGGGCTACCTCAGCAGTGCGAGATGATAGCGCCTTTAGTCCAAATAATATTTTGCATACGCTGTAGTGGTGGTTACAGGTCTAGCGTATTAAGGACAGCAAGCAGAGGTCATAGCTATAGCCAAATGGCAGCCACATGGTAAGGATAGGTGGAGAATGGCGTTGGCTAATGTACCCGTGAGCATATCCGAGTAGTAGGTTGTTGATGTTACACTTAGCCTTACGATTGGATGCCAATCTGTACACATACCTTAGAAGGCAGTCATGCCAGGGGACTTCCTGGCCCAGACAGGCCCAGACAGCGGTCATAGTCTGTAAGTATGGGCTTGCAAGGGCGCGGGCGTCACCTGCCGGCACCCTATGACTGGCCTGTTAGTGTACATTGTCTGCCAATCCAGTGCGGGCGAAGGCGGTAAAGTAGGCTGATGAAAGCCCTTTAATTAATAAGGTGAAGTCGGGTGCTATTTTTAAATGTAGCTCCTGCTCCCGGTTAAAGTAGTGTGAACTGGCTGATGTCACCCTCAATGTGGCTGCATCATCCGTCAGATCTCCACTGTAGTGGAGAGACTGTAACACACCACTGGTGCTGGTATTGTGGCATTGGTTGCAGATTGTAGAGACCCCCCGACAGGGGACATAGGCCTTAAGTGTGGGCCTTGCGAGGGGGCTTGCATCGCCTGCCGGCTCCCTGTGACCAGCCATTAGTGTACGTTGTCTGCCAACCCAGTGCGACTGAAGTCCAAATAATATCATATTGCTCACGCTGTAGTGGTGGTTACAGGTCTAGCGTATTAAGGACAGCAAGCATAGGTCCTAGGTAGCTATAGCCAAAGGGCAGCCACATGGTAAGGATAGGTGGAGACGTTGGCTAATGTACCCGTGAGCATATCCCGGTAGTAGGTTGGTGATGTTACGCTTAGCCTTATGATTGGATGCCAATCTGTGCACATACCTTAGAAGGCAGTTATGCCAGGGGACATCCTGGCCCAGACAGGGGTCATAGGATGTAAGTATGGGCTTGTGAGGGGCTTGCATCACCTGCCGGCTCCCTGTAACTAGCCCATTAACTGGACTGTACATTGTCTGCCAACCCAGTGTGATGCTGGAAATGCATCGAAGGGACACGGCCTCCGTATCCTTGTCCTTTACTGCTTTTTATCGTGTGTTCTGTCGTGTTTTCCACGCCGGAGTTCATGTGGGACTCCTGGCGGTGCAGCTCTTTCTTTTGGTTTGGTGAACGGACCCGTGGGATACCCTTATGGCACCCATGGGTGGGGGTACAACCCTGTGCCCCTAGTGTATGTTTTTGGGCACTTGTGGGTGGCCCACAGAGCAGGGTATGGGCTGGTGGCAGCTCCATGCTGAATGTGACAGGTGCGCGGCGTATCCTCCATTTTGGGATACCCCAGCCCTGCCATTGGGATCAGTTGATTCCTGATGGAAAACAAGATGGCCCCGGTGGCCTCTTGCTTTCTATTACCCATTACCTTGTTTTCCCAAAGTCCTGGGAAGCCCTGACTCTGTCCCTTCCCCCTGACTGGCTGTTGGATGGAAGTGCCATATATGGTGTTGTTGTGAAGGCGCAGTCAGACTAACTGGAGCCTTCCCGGTGATGTATGTTGTGGGTACCTCCTGTGGGTGGGACCTGGGTGAATAGAATGTGTGACGAATATGCATTCTGTGTTGTGGGTGTCTAGTATCTGGTGGCTGACACAATGACCGAGACAACCCTGCCCGAAACCGGTATGAATGCAGCTTGGAGTGTTGAATGGCTCGGTACTTGTCCCAATACACAACTTGTTGTGAGTGTCTGGAGAGAAGTAAATGGCCTGAATACCTCGTGTGCCTGATTGGCTGCCTGCCTGCATGAATGCCGTAGTCGTGATTGGATGCTTGAGTGTGAACCAGCGGAATGAATGGGAGATCAACAGTATATCTGGGGACCTCTCACTGCTAGGAATCGTGTTCAGAAGCTGAAGTCCACTACGACGAGTAACTGGATTAACTGACGCTTGACCTTGAAGCCCTGCTGGACCAGAGGAATTGCTGCTGCTCTCCTTCACAATCTGAAAGCTGCTGTGCCTCCAAGGACTGACCCAGAGAGGACCTGGTAAGGCGCCCTCTTCCCGAGCTACGAGGGACCATCGTGCACAGCTGATCTTTGCCAACGCTCCCTGGTAGACAGACCTTTGACAGGCTGCCGACCCGATATGGGGACTGCTGCGGAACTCCAAGGAAAAGCACTCGGACTGTTGTCTGCCACTGTCGACGACCGCCGTCGCCGACCGGAGCCGCTGTGCTCCAGTTTGCCTAAGAACTTCCATTGATCATCAGACGCTCTCGTCTGCATCATCACCCGCTTGTCTCCCGCTGGAGAAGGCCCGACCGTCGACGCGCCGAGGAGCATCCACCGGTGGGTTTCCCGCCACCTACAGACCGCAGAGACACCGACGACTCAACGCCCTTGCTGGGCCACAGTTCTTCATCATCTCTTTGCGGTCCAGAACTATTGTCACCGAGGTGCCCCGCTCGCCTCCTCCTTGCAGGACGCCAACGCCCTGTCGTCGACAAGCACCGCTAGGAACGAAGCTGCCACTTCCCTGCCATAGTTCACCCTGTTCACCGTCGGACGTTCGACGACCCGTGACTCCTGCCTTAAAAGGAGGGCAATCAAGAAGGGCCGTTGATTCCCCGACACCGAACGCCAAGTTCCCCCGACACCTCTCGACGATCCGTGGCTCCCACCTGAAAGGGAGGCACTCAAGAAGGATCGGTCGGCGCATCGTCGGAGAACTCTACTCCACCAGGTACATTGGGGGGGGGGGGTAAAACCTTAACAGGAAGAAGTAAGACTATTGAACATTTGGACTGGGCTTGTGCTATATATCTTTATTTACAGGTTGCCCAGGTGGGGGGGGATCTCCACACAGAACTGCGCCTAGAGGTAGGGGCCAGTATTCTGCCTATTGTTTTAACCATCTTACGTTCCTGCCTATCTCTATTGCTGGTTTACTCGTTATTGATCTGTGTGACATTTTAACCGTACAGTTGATGCACTTTAATGAGATTTGATAACATTAGTGGTATCACTCTAGACGTGTATATAGTTATCATTATTGACTTCCAAGTACAAAGTGCGTTATTGTGATCGTGTACATACCTTTGAATATTAATTATATAAAGACTGTGTTTTCAGTAATACAGTGTGTGGACATTCCTTTGTGGGGGTTCCGGGACTACACTGTACTTAAGAACCAGCCTGCATCACCTCCTCAGAAGCTAGGCTTTGATTGCTCGACTACGTTACTAATAATAGAGAATCTTGGCTGGGGTCCTCTGTGCCTCTCCTCTACCATATAGAGAGCGGAAGTACAGACACCCCCTACCGGTCTTTACACTGGTGGCAGCGGTGGGATGCTTATGGTTTTAGGATTCAGTGTATAACCGTGCCACTTTACAAAATATCTGCACTTTATTCGATTAAGGTTTGGGTGTGTACAAAATAACTGCATTACAAGCAATGGAGTCTATTGTGAATGGTAAATTGACTCGGATGAGCTTAGAGGCTCTCCAGAGTGCTTGTGAAGCCAGGGAATTAGACTTTGTGGATAAGTCTAGGGCTGAGCTGATAGCTGCCCTGGTGGACTACCAGACCGATGGTGAAACTCTTGATGAGGGGGGGAATGCAACCAATGAGGACTCTGCCCCTGGGGTTTCTACTGAATCTGTTTCTGGGAATGCCGCCATTCCTGCTGCCTCTGTTCCGAACCCCAGCATATCCTTGGAACTTGAGTTATTAAGGATGAAATTGGCCTTTGAATATCGCAAGTTGGAAATAGATGCTGAGCTTAAGAAAGAGGAGCTGGCGCAACAAGTGGAACTCAAGAATAGGGATCTTGAACTCAAAGACAAGGACACTGAATGTCAGAGAATCCAGCTAGAGAAAGCTCGAGTGGAGACTTCAGCGAAACCCAGTGAGTGTGTCAGGTCCCCAGCCACTAAATTTATGAAGGATTTGGTTGGTGTGTTTTCGGAGGGTCCTGATATCCTCCAATGGATTGAAGCGTTTGAAATGGCTTGTGCAATTCATGATGTTGATAAGAGATTGGGCTAAGTGTTTGCTATGCAGAGTGCCTCAAACTGGATATGACTGTATTCAGAAGGTGAGTGTGGAAGAACAGGGTCATTATGAGTGTATGAAATCTGCTTTGATTGCCAAGTTTGGCAAGACACCTACCCAATACCTTAAAAGGTTCAGGGATTTTAAGAAAAGAGAGAATGTGTCTTGGGTCGACTGGGTGAGTGCTGCGCACATGAATATGATGGGGTGGATTGACGGTTACAAAGTGAAAACGTTTGTTGAATTGTCCCACCTGTTGTTTTTTGAGCATTTTTCTGAAGCCTGTTCACCAGAGCTGCGTCAGTATGTTGCTGACCAGAACATTTTGGATCTCTTTAAGCTGGCTGGGTTGGCTGACAAGTGGGTCTCCCACCGGGTGTCCCCTAAGGACTCCAGTGGGGAGGATAAGGACAAAGAAAAGGGGGCCTCTCAGAAAGCTGAGGAGTCCCAAAAGCAGTCAGTCGAATAAACCTAAACCCTCCTCTCCTAAGACCCAAAAATCTAGTGGGGATAAGTCATCTGTGGGTGGGAATAAGAGTAGTGGTCCACCTGCTGCAAAGCAGGCTCCCGGTGGTTCCAGTACCGTACCCAGCACTCCCGGCACTTGTTGGGACTGTGGGGCTCTGGATCACAAAAGGGGTGACTCCAAGTGTAAAGGTAAGGCACTCGGAGTACAGGCTGTCAGCCTGACCTACCCTTACCCCATGCCTGAGGTGGAGGCCACTGTCCTCCCCTCCTCTACCGGGATCACTTTTGGTGCTCCCGTAGAGATTTCCTTAGTGTCCCTTGGGGCCTGGGACTAGTACGCAGAAGTACTGGCGACTATCCCACAGAACACCCGTAGATTTTTGAGAAGTGTCCTCCTGAATGGCCAGCCTTCTACTGGTTTGAGAGACACTGGGGCAAGCATGACAATGGTGGACAGGACCCTGCTCAAGCCAGAGGACTATGTAGATGCTCCTCTGAGAACCACCAGGTTAGCTGGTGGGGCTCCCAAATTATCGCCTGTAGCCTGAGTCACACTCGTAATTGGAGACAAGACAGCAAAGCTTCTTGTCCTGGTTCAGGACAACGTCCCTGCTAACATTCTGTTAGGTAACGATCTAGTCGAGTTGGGATTGATCGCGAATGGTCTTCCCATGACTGCTGCTGCGGTCACTAGGTCACAGGTGACACCGGGTCTGGCTGTGAGTCAGGTACCCGAGCCAAAGGCACGGCCTAAGGCACGACGAAGGAAGAGAAAGAAGGCCACCTCCGTGGAGGGAGCCCCTTCTCTTCCTGCTGTTCCTACAGCACCCATTGGGATCCATGCTCCGGACGGGCTGGATCCCGTGGTAAACCACGTCTCAACTCCTGTGGGAGAAGAGCCAGAAGACTCTCCTGTAGGAGAGGTTCTCAACCCGGAGGATCATCCCGATCTTCAATGCTTGTTAGCTGAAGGGGGACCCTCCCGGGCAGACTTCTGTAAAGGACAGAGAGAGTGTCCCTCTCTCGAGGGTCTGAGGAAACAGGCCCTGTCCCAGGCACAAGGCGAAGTGCCTAGGACTTTCCGGATTTATTGGGAGGGTGAGCTCCTTGTTAGTGAGCCCACTAAACCTGAACCTGGTGCCCTCAAGAGGTTGGTGGTACCCCAGGTTTACAGGCCCTTCCTAGTGCAGTTGGCGCATGAGGTGCCCTTGGCTGGTCATCTTGGTACCAAGAAGACTAAACAGAGGCTCTCTGTCCATTTCTACTGGCCTCGGATGGGAGTAGAAGTGGAGTCTCACTGCAGGACCTGCCCAACTTGTCAGTTGTCTGGCAAGACTGGAGGCAGTGTCATTGCCCCATTGCAGCCATTGCCAGTGGTTGGCACACCGTTTGAGAGGGTGGGCATTGACATCGTCTGTCCCCTTGACCCTCCCACGTCAGGTGGACATCGGTTCATCCTGGTTTTGGTAGATCATGCCACCAGGTACCCTGAGGCTATACCCCTTCGGACTGTTACTGCCAAGGTGGTTGCCCGGGCCCTCCTGGGCATTTTCACCCGAGTTGGATTCCCCAAGGAGGTTGTCTCTGACCGAGGATCCAACTTCATGTCTAGTTACATGAAAACCATGTGGAAAGAGTGCAGGGTTACCTACAAGCTCTCCACTTCTTACCACCCCCAGACCAATGGTCTGGTTGAGAGGTTTAATAAAACTCTCAAGGGCATGCTAGGTGCTTTGGAAGAGCCCCTAAGGAGGAAATGGGATCTCCTCCTGCCATGCCTGCTGTTTGCTTACAGAGAGGTACCTCAAGAGGGTGTTGGTTTCAGCCCCTTTGAGTTGCTCTTTGGACATCCCGTGAGGGGTCCCTCACCTTGATCAGAGAAGGCTTGGAAGCCGCCCCTCCCGGTCCCGCCAAGCAAGTGGGGGACTATGTGTTGGGCCTCAGACGGAGGATGACACAGATGATGGGACAAGCAACGGCGAATCTCAAGGCCAGCCAGGAATTGAACAAATACTGGCATGACCTTAAAGCATCACAAGTGGAGTGGACTCCGGGACAGGAGGTCCTCGTGATGGAGCCTACCAAGCCTCGGGCATTGGCAGATAAATGGACTGGACCCTTCCTGATAGTCTCCAAGATGGGCAAGGTCAATTATCTGGTTGGCATGGGAATCCCAGGGGTAGCCCCTCAAGTATTCCATGTTAATAGGCTCAAGCCGTTCCACAGGCGAGCAGAAGTCTCATGTCTCTTGCTGGCTTCAGAGCAAGAAGAGGATGAGAGTGAGCCCCTTCCTGATTTGCTGCATAGCAACCCTCAGGATGGCTCAGTGCAGGGAGTACAGCTCTCTCCAGATTTGACAACCGAGCAGCAGAGGGCCTGCAGGACTTTGCTCCAGCAGTATGCCTCTCTGTTTTCGCTGACGCCAGGCATTACACCGTGGTGTAAGCACGAGATTGACACTGGTGACAGCGTGCCTGTCAAGAGCAGGAGCTACCGAATGTCAGATACGGTTAAGAACCACATCCAGGCTGAGGTCGCCAAGATGTTGGATCTGGGTGTTATTGAACCCTCAACCAGTCCCTGGTCCAGTCGTCCTTGTCCCCAAGGCAAGTTCCAAGGCCGGTACCAAGGATTGGAGGTTCTGTGTGGACTACCGAGGAGTCAATGCCGTCACCAAAACTGACGCGCACCCGTTGCCCAGGGCTGATGAGCTCGTGGACACCATCGGTGCTGCCAAATTTGTGAGCTCCTTTGACCTCATCTCAGGCTATTGGCAAATAGCTCTGATGGACCATGCCAAGGAAATGACGGCGTTCTCTACACCAGAGGGACTCTACCAGTTTAGGGTCATGCCTTTTGGGTTGAAGAATGCCCCTGCCACCTTCCAGAGATTGGTCAATCATGCTCTCAGTGGGCTGGAAGCCTTTTGTGTGGCTTATTTAGTTGACATTGCCGTCTACAGTTCCACTTGGGAAGAGCACTTGACACATCTGGGTAGAGTGTTGCAGGCCTTAAAGAACGCTAACCTCACTATCAAGGCCACCAAGTGCCAGATAGCTTAGGGGAAAGTTACGTATCTTGGTCATGAGGTAGGAGGGGGTCAAATCCAACCTCTCCCCAGTAAGGTACAGGATGTACAGGACTGGGAGACTCCCACTACTCAAACCCAGGTGACAGCCTTTTTGGGTCTCACAGGGTGCTATCGCAATTTCGTGGCGGACTATGGAACCATAGCTGCACCACTGACAGCACTGACTTCACCCAAGCAGCCTCGGAAGGTCAATTGGACTGAAGACTGTCAGAGGGCCTTTAAAGGCTTGAAAGAAAGTCTGTGTCGGGCACCCGTGTTGTGTGCGCCTGACTACAGCCGACCCTTTATCGTCCAGACGGATGCCTGCGACACCGGAATTGGAGCTGTCTTGTCCCAGTTAAATGACAAAGGGAGAGAACATCCTATCATATTCATCAGTAGACAACTCAAGGGTAGAGAACTTAGGTGGCCTACTGTTAAAAAGGAGTGTTTTATTATAGTTTGGAGCCTTAGGCGTTTTAGGCCCTACCTTACGGGGTCTACCTTCAAGGTCCAAACGGATCATAAGCCACTAAAGTGGATTATGCAGATGAAGGGTGAGAACCCGAAACTGCTCAGGTGGTCCATTAGCCTGCAAGGGCTAGACTTCACCATAGAGCACAGACCAGGGAAGAGTCACGATAATGCAGATGGCCTTTCCAGATGGAATGTTGAATGTCTGGATGAGGGTGTCTATCCCGTGGGAGATTAGGCACCCTCCACCTCAGTCTCGGGGGGGCGACTGTGATGCTGGAAATGCATCGGAGGGACAGGGCCTCCGTATCCTTGTCCTTTACTGCTTTTTATTGTGTGTTCTGTTGTGTTTTATGTGCCAGAGTTCATGTGGGACTCCTGGCGGTGCAGCTCTTTCTTTTGGTTTGGTGAACGGACCCGTGGGATACCCTTATGGCACCCATGGGTGGAGGTACAACCCTGTGCCCCTAGTGTATGTTTTTGGGCTCCTGTGGGTGGCCCACAGAGCAGGGTATGGGCTGGTGGCAACTCCCTGCGGAATGTGACAGGTGCGCGGCGTATCCTCCATTTTGGGATACCCCGGCCCTGCCATTGGGATCAGTTGATTCCTGATCAAAAACAAGATGGCCCCGGTGGCCTCTTGCTTTCTATTACCCATTACCTTGTTTTTCAAAAGTCCTGGGAAGCCCTGACTCTGTCCCTTCCCCCTGACTGGCTGTTGGATGGAAGTGCCATATATGGTGTTGTTGTGAAGGCCCAGTCAGACTAACTGGAGCCTTCCCGGTGATGTATGTTGTGGGTACCTCCTGTGGGTGGGACCTGGGTGAATAGAATGTGTGACGAATATGCATTCTGTGTTGTGGGTGTCTAGTATCTGGTGGTTGACACAATGACCGAGACAACCCTGCCTGAAACAGGTATGAATGCAGCTTGGAGTGTTGAATGGCTCGGTACTTGTCCCAATAAACATAACTTGTTGTGAGTGTCTGGAGAGAAGTGAATGGCCTGAATACCTCGTGTGCCTGATTGGCTGCGTGCCTGCATGAATGCCATTAGTCGTGATTGGATGCTTGAGTGTGACCCAGCGGAATTAATGGGAGATCAACAGTATATCTGGGGACCTCTCACTGCTAGGAATCGTGTTCAGAAGCTGAAGTCCACTACGACGAGTAACTGGATTAACTGACGCTTGACCTTGAAGCCCTGCTGGACCAGAGGAATTGCTGCTGCTCTCCTTCACAATCTGAAAGCTGCTGTGCCTCCAAGGACTGACCCAGAGAGGACCTGGTAAGGCGCCCTCTTCCCGAGCTAAGAGGGACCATCGTGCACTGCTGATCTTTGCCAACGCTTTCTGGTAGACAGACCTTCGACAGGCTGCCGACCCGATACAGGGACTGCTGCGGAACTCCAAGGAGAAGCACTCGGACTGTTGTCCGCCACTGTCAACGACCGCCGTCGCCGACCGGAGCCGCTGTGCTCCCGTTTGCCTAAGAAATTCCATTGATCATCGGACGCTCTCGTCTGCATCGTCACCCGCTTGTGAAGGCCCGACCGTCGACGCACTGATGCGCATCCACCGGTGGGTTTCACGCCACCTACAGACCACAGAGACGCCGACGACTCGACGCCCTTGCTGGGCCACAGTTCTTCATCATCTCTTTGCGGTCCAGAACTATTGTCACCGAGGTGCCCCGCATGCCTCCTCCTTGCAGGACGCCAACGCCCTGTCATCGACAAGCACCGCTAGGAACGAAGCTGCCACTTCCCTGCCATAGTTCACCCTGTTCACTGTCAGACGTTCGACGACCCGTGACTCCTGCCTTAAAGGGAGGGCACTCAAGAAAGGCCGTCGATTCCCCGACACCTCTCGACGATCCGTGGCTCCCGCCTGAAACGGAGGCACTCAAGAAGGATCGGTCGGCGCATCGTCGGTCGGGCCATTGGGGGGGTAAAACCTTAACAGGAAGAAGTAAGACTATTGAACATTTGGACTGGGCTTGTGGTGCTATATATCTTTATTTACAGGTTGCCCAGGTGGGGGGGGATCTCCACACAGAACTGCGCCTAGAGGTAGGGGCCAGTATTCTGCCTATTGTTTTAACCATTTTACGTTCCTGCCTATCTCTATTGCTGGTTTACTCGTTATTGATCTGTGTGACATTTTAACCGTACATTTGATGCACTTTAATGAGATTTGATGACATTAGTGGTACCACTCTAGACGTGTATATAGTTATCATTATTGACTTCCAAGTACAAGGAACGTTATTGTGATCGTGTACATACCTTTGAATACTAATTATATAAAGACTGTGTTTTCAGTAATACAGTGTGTGGACATTCCTTTGTGGGGGTTCGGGGACTACCCTGTACTTAAGAACCAGCCTGCATCACCTCCTAAGAAGCTAGGCCTTGATTGCTCGACTACGTTACCAATAATAGAGAATCTTGGCTGGGGTCCTCTGTGCCTCTCCTCTACCATATAGAGAGCGGAAGTACAGACACCCCCTACCGGTCTTAACACCCAGTGCGACAGAAGTCCAAATAATATCATATTGCACACGCTGTAGTGGTGGTTACAGGTCTAGCGTATTAAGGACAGCAAGCAGAGGTCATAGGTAGCTATAGCCAAAGGGCAGCCACATGGTAAGGATAGGTGGAGACTGGCGTTGGCTAATGTACCCATGAGCATATCCCGGTAGTAGGTTGGTGATGTTACGCTTAGCCTTATGATTGGATGCCAATCTGTGCACATACCTTCAAAGGCAGTTATGCCGGGGGACTTCCTGGCCCAGACAGGCCCAGACAGGGGTCATAGGAGGTAAGTATGGGCTTGTGAGGCGCCGGCGTCGCCTGTCGGCTCCCTATGTCTGACCCATTAGTGTACATTGTCTGTCAATCCAGTGAGGGCGAAAGCGGGAAAGTAGGCTGATGAAAGCACTTCAATTAATGAGGTGAAGTCGGGCGCTATTTTTAAATGAAGCTCCTGCACCAGTTACAGCAGTGTGAGCCTGCTGATGTCACCCCCAATGTGCCTGCATCATCCGTCAGATCTCCGGTTTAGCGGAGAATGCAACACACCACTGGTGCTGGTATTGTGGCATTGGTCGCAGATTGCAGAGACCCCCCAGACAGGGGACATAGGCCTGAAGTGTGGGCCTTGCAAGGGACTGGCATCGCCTGCCAGCTCCCTATGACCAACCCATTAGTGTACATTGTCTGCCAACCCAGTGCGATTGAAGGCGGGAAGTAGTTATGCGAAAAGAACTCAATACCAACCCTCCAAACCAAATAGATCTTTACTGCTTTGGGTATACAAGATTATCATTATTACTTTCCTTTTCTAACCTAAGTACAAGATTACCTTATTTTATCTGTTCTTGTTTTCTACTCTACGTTGCAAATGCCCAATTTTAACTACATGGGTAATTAGTCAAAAATGCATTTGTGAGCAGGTATGGTCCAAGTCTAATTGGAACCCCTTATTTAGTTTCTAAAAGAGCAACAGAAATGATTGGAGGGGAATCTACCTTTAATAGCCCATGAAGGATAAACTGAACAATGAAGATTACCCCTGCTAATAGCGCAGGGAGTTTTGATTCTATTAAACACAAGGAGGCAAGCATTATGCTTCATCTTCATTTATTTCCTCTCTCCAGCAGTTTCAACAACAAACACAATTTCAACTTTCCATTTGGACAAAAAAAAATCTTTTTTTTTTTTTACATTTTCAAGCTAAAAACTACATTTCCCTTAAGTCCTGGGCCAACTGTAGTCCCAATGTCTTGGCCACGTGACCTTAGTCCTTCCACGTCCTGTTCTCTCCCTCTTCTCGACTGCTTTCCAACTGCAATCCAACTATAAACTGAAACTTTCAACTAGACCAACATAGTCTCTGTTCTTTCAATTTCTCTGCTCTGCTGCTCCTCCGCATTCCAACTTGCAGTTTTGTTCACAACATCTCGTCTTCTCCCAAGGTGACCTCAACTGTTCTTCTGATTACCTCCTGATGACAGACACAACAGATCATGTTAGGGAGGCGGATACACACCCTATTCTGGGAGAAACTTATTGTAAGCACATTGTTATAAATCAACATCACATTGTTATAGATCAACTTTAACTCTCCCGTGTATCTAGGGCAGGAAAGTAATGCTTGCCTCCTTGTCTTTAATAGAATCAAGACTCCCTGCGCTATTAGCAGAGGTAATCTTCATTCTATGTCAAGATGAAGGCGAGCATTATGCTTGTTCAAAGCTTCTTACCACTGACTCAGCTACTGAATGTACAGGTTTAAAATAGAATGTTCTAAAAGTGGTATCGCTGGCCCAATCAGCTGCTCTTAGAATATCTTGCAATGTCACGCCCTGTGCCAGCGCCTTTGAAGCCATTGCGCCTCTAACAGAATGCACTCCAAACTTAGTTATATTTATTCCTGCTAAGTGCATCATCTCTATGGCCCATCTTGCTATAGTGGCTGTTGCTATGCCCTTATGTGGCTTTCTATGCGCAATAAGCAATTGCGTTGCCCCCATTGGCCTCATCTCTGCTGTCCTAAACTCATATTCTGTTATGCAGGCTGCTACACACCACTTAGGGTGTTCCTGCATATATGGATAAACTATCGTTGAAGAGTCTGTCTTTGTTCTCCTGACTAAGGTTAAAGTCACTCCCTCTGGCCCATAAATATTCCTATTCATGTCTAATGCTCTGACGTCTGCTACTCTTCTACATGGCACCATACATAAAATCATTGTTAGTTTTCCTGACAGTTGTTCTAATGACAGGAACTTGTTTCCAGGCCAGTAGGCTAGCAGTTTCAGCACTACTGAAACGTCCCATAAAGAGTCATACTTCGGTTGTGGCGGTTTTCTAAATCTTATTCCTTTAAACAGCCGAATTACTGCCACGTTCTCTCCTACGGGTAAACCTTCATATGGTATGTGACCCAATGATATCGCTGATCTGTACACCCTAATTGTTTTATAGGCTTTCCCATCCTGAAGTAACTCTGCTAAAAAGTTTAGTATCTCCACTAAAGGGGCCGAAACGGGATGAACACCTCTTCTTTTGCACCACCGTGACCATCTGTTCCAAGTTGCGCCATAGCTCCTTCTAGTCGATAGTGCCTGCTATCTTGCACGCCATCAGCGGGAAAATCCCTCTCACTCTCAGAGGATGATATGACCCAGCTGTGTCCATGAGAAGGTTGTCTCCTGGCGGTAGTATTCTCGGGTAATCTGTCACTAGCTCCATGAGTGTCAGAAACCGTAGTTGCGATTTCCATATCGGGGCCACTACGATCAGTGTCGCTCAGTGCTTTAAGTGGGGTAAGAAATTGAGGGGGGGCCCTCGTTTGGAGGCGTGGCCTCCATTGTGGGCGTGGCCTAAAAGTGCACAAATCATAGTAAGGTGCGCAAACAAATATATAAATGTATTTGAGCATTTATATATTTGTTTGCGTACTACTATGGTTTGTGTATTTTTCAAGCCGCCTTTTATATTCATAGCAATGTTACATATTTCTATGTTTATAAAAGGTGGCTTGAAAGTGCACACACCATAGTAAGTTACGCACACTTGTGTGCTTACCTTACTATGGTTTGTGTACTATTCAAGCTGCCTTTTATAAACATAGACATTTGTAACATATGTCTATGTTTATAAAAGACGGCTTGAAACGTAGGCATCTTTTATAAAGCGTTGAGGACGGACAAAACCCAAGGTGGCTTTGTCCGTCGACAAAGCTTTATAAAAGTTGCTTTGAATTGTGTACGATTCAAGCCATCTGTTATAAACATAGAAATATTTCTACGTGTATAAAAGATGGCTTAAACGTACACAGTTGAAGGCATCTTTTATAAAGCCTTGCCAAAGGAGAAAGGCGCCTCGGGCTCAGTGATCTCTGCTCAGAGCACTGACCCCGAGGCGTCTTTCACTCTCTGCGAACCCGCGGGCTCCGTGATCTAATCTACATATTAGATCATGGAGCCCGCGGGTTTGCTGAGGGTCAGTGACCTGGCGAGGGGAACTAAGGGACTGTAGCTTCCTCTGATGGCCCCTCAGATGAGGGGTCATCAGAGAAAGTTACAGAGACTGACGGAAGTGCCAGCCAGTCACAGCGACGCTGTGGCTGGCTGGCACTTCTGTCAGCTTGCCTGACGTTTAACTGGCGGGCGCATCTCTCGTTGCGGCTGCGGCCGCAGCGGGATAATGCGTCCTGCCATGGCGTGGTGGGGCTGGGGGGCCCCGGCAGGGCCCCGGCTCAGCCTCACTTTTTGGAGACTGCCGGGGCCCGGCCCCGGCCCACTTAAAGCACTGGTGTCGCTGCCTCCCTGCGTACCTTTGTTAACACTCTGCCCATCATCATGAATGGCGGAAATGCGTAGTGCATCTCTCCTCTCCAGTCTTGCAGAAATGCATCTACTCCTGTCGCATTAGAGTCCAGTCTCCAACTGACGTATTTGCTCTTCTGAGTGTTCAGTCTGGATGCAAACAGATCTATTTGTACTGGTCCCCAGATCTCTTCTATTTGCTGAAATATCTCTTTGTCCATCATCCAGTCCGCTACTACATTCATCAAACCTGGGAGATATTCTGCTACTATTGATGTCCCTGACTCTAGGCAGGAATGCAAGACATCCTTGGCTATTTCCGCTAATAATCTGGACTTCGTCCCTCCTAAATGATTGACTGCTGATATATTGTCCATTTTCAGCAGGATACATGAATTCACTGAGTCTTTCATGAAAGCTTTGATCGCAATGGACCTGGCTAATAGTTCTAGGCAGTTGATGTGTAGTTTGAGTTCCTTCGAACTCCAGTTGCCTCCTGTCTGCAGCTCTCTGCAACGAGCTCCCCAGCCTGCTCTGCTGGCGTCCGATTTTATCACTATGTCGGGCCGGTCGCCAAATATGGCTTTCCCGTTCCAAGCGTCCATGTCTGTAACCACCATTCTCGTTCCGTCCTGGACTCAGGATCTAAATGTACTAGTTGGTGATACCGTAAGCCTAGCTGTACGTGTTTTATCTTCAGCCTTTGAAGGGCCAGATAATGCAGGGGCCATGGAAATATCGCTTGTATTGAGGCTGCCGGTAAGCCTACTACTCTCGGTATCGTCCGGAGGGAGATGACCAGTTTGCTGAGCCAATTCCTTATCTCTCTTTTTATATCTCTTATCTTTCTGTTTGGCAATTCTAGGGTAGCTGTCCTGGTGTCTATGACAAACCCTAGGAATTTTATCACTGGTATCACCTCTGACTTTTCTCGATTCACCAGGAACCCGAGCGAGGTCAGGAGGCTCGCCACCCAGTTTTTCTTGTACTGGAGTGTGTCTCTGCTATTTGCCATCAGCAGAATGTTGTCTAGGTTAATGATCATTCTTATCCCTTTCTCTTGAATTGCCACGGTTATGGGCCTCATGTGTTTCGTGAACGCCCATGGTGCTCAGGCTAGCCCAAATGGCATTGTCGCAAATTGCCAGAATCGCCCATCCCAGTTGAACGCTAGGAAGGGCGGTACTCCTCTTGGACTGGTATCGTAAGATGAGCATCTTTTACATCTATCCTCGAGAGCCAGTTGCCCTGTCTGAGCGTATCCCTGAGCTGATGGATCCCTTCCATCTTGAAATGATGGTCAACTACCCAACTGTTAATTTCCTTTAAATATATTACTGACCCTTACTTTCTCCTTCCTGTGTACCAGGAACATATTGCTTATAAACTTCGGGGCTGCCTTGCAAGGTTCTATCGCTTGCTTCTTCACTAGGCTTTGTAACTCTGCGTGTAATGTTTCCCTCTCTGCTTGCGCTGAGTGTAATGGGCGGGGGGATTGGGGTTTGGGTCAGTATCTCTGTAAATTCTATGTGCAGGCCTCTGGCTGTCTGCAGTACCCAAGCGTCGCTGGTAAGCGTGCACCAGTTTTCCCAAAATCTCACTGTTCTCCCTCCTACTGACGGATATGTGTGCTCTCTCACCTTTGGGGAAGTTCTGTCCTCTTCCCTGGCCTCTGTTTCACCTTCCTCTTGGGAAACAACCTCCTGGGGGAAAGAACGTGGCTGGCTGCTTGTTTTCCCAGTAATGGGCTCTGTTGCCCTGAGTCCTCCTGGAGGTCTGGTAGCAACCGGTCGCTCTGCCTTGGTACCGACCAGTCCCGCCAAAAACTCTTCTGGGGAATATTTTCTTTACAGAGGCTTGCGCCTTCTCCAAGGAGGTATAGGTTCCGATGAACCTCCCCATTTCCTTACCAAAGGTCTCTCCAAATAGCAGTCCCTGGGCTGCCTCGCCCGCCTCGTAGGAAGCCAGATCCCCTAGTTTGGGGTCTATTTTGAGGAGCAGCCCTCTTCTGTGCTTCGATGAAATGGGGCAATTTGCGTTTCCTAGGAGGCAAACTGCTCTTTGGGCCCAGTTACCCAGCGCTTCTGGGTCCACTTCCTCTCCTGTGTCCTTTGCTCGTTCAGCCAAGTCCATAATTTTTGCTAGTGGTCCCGCTAGGTCTAGGACCTTTTCTTGGGAGCTTTGCCTTGATCGATCAATCCCTTTTCTGGGATCCCTAGTGAGCTTTGCCACGAAAGCCAACATCTTCGGATCAAGCTCTTGTGCCTCTGCCACTTTCCCTAGCAGTTCTGGCTTCAAGCACTCTGCCCTCATCCTTTGTCTCACTTCTTTTTCTAGTGCTTTGCACAACCTATTGGTCATGTACTTAGCGACCCTCAGTGATGGCAACCACTCTGAGGACTTTGGATTTCAGATGTCCTCCAGGTAGAACAGATCCGATGTCTCCTCCTCATCTTCTATATTGTTGAGCTTCCACAAACTTTTCTTAGGCAGAGTTTGTACCTCCTCTTTCCCATCTTTATTCCCCTCTTCTTGCGAGGAACTCAGGGACCCAGTGGGCTCCTCTTCGGGGAATCTTTCTTCTTCATCGGCCATATTATCTTCCCCTGGGTAGGGGGTCTTAAGGCTCGGCACTCCCGACTTGTTCATAAATGCGTCTCGCAACCTGTTTAACGCGTCGGTAGCCTCTGGGGCCCTTGGGTCTGCCCCGTCTGTCTGGCCCAAGGGGTCAGAAGAGTTCTTGATCTTCCGGGAATTCTTACACCCCTGCAGGTCCTCTTCCTTTTGCTTCCAGGTGCTTCCTTTTGCTAGGGTGCCTGTCTCATTCTGGCTCAGGAAGAACTCAATGGTTTCTAACCTTTCCTGGAGGGGCTTGACCCCTTGAGCCACTACCTCAATTAGTGAGTCCCCCAGCACCTCTTTGAAACTATAGGCTAGCTACTCTGAATAGGCTGCCTCTTGTTCCTCCTCACTCCATTCGTACTCTGCCATCCTGTTCTGGTAAGTGCCTTATGATAGCGTCCCAGGTGTAGTGGCATGTCCACGTAACTCACTATCAGTGCTGTTGAGGCTGTACCGTGGCCTGCCAGGCAGGCATCTGTATAGTGCTCTCTGGCCACTATTTATCCACATGAATCAGCTGTGGGTCAAGCATTTATTCTTTCCACTTGAGCCTTGAGGCTTAATCACTTTAGTCTGAATGTGGATGGTACTGTCTGTTTTACAATCTCACTCTCTGTAATGATCTTCTCTTGTGACGGGAGTCGAGCATTATGCTCTGCTCTCCTCACGTCCACAGGCTCCACCTCCCCTCGCCAATGAGCTGCATGCTCCTATCTTTGCCCCCTATGTAGTTGGCTTGCTTCTGCGAGTGTTAGCCATGCCCCCGCAAAGGCGGGGGTAGCTTCTCCAAGTCGCTGCGCACCTTGCCGTGTGCTACTACGGCTGCTGGCTCACGCGCCCTAGCTCTGCCCTCACAAAGGTGGGGGTGGTGCGTCTCCACTTATTTTCAATAGGAGAGGAGCCCGGTGGGCCCTTACTGTGCCGATAATGCGGCACGGGGTCGCAGACTCCTCTTCAGCAACTAATTTCTCTATCTCAGTATCCTGCGCTCTCATCACGTTAGCTCTAAGCAGGCTATCCGCTGCGCTCTTTACTGCAACATTCCTAGTATCGTTCCCATACACAAATACACAAATATCATTTATAATAACGCAGCTGTCATTAAGGGTACTTATTGGAGAGCAGGAAAAGAAGAGGGAGAGAACAGGATGTGGAAGTACTAAGGTCACGTGGCCAAGACATTGGGACTACAGCTGGCCCAGGATTTAAGGGAAATGTAGTTTTTAGTTTGAAAAAGTAAAAAATAAAAAAAATGTTTTTTGTCCAAAATGGAAAGTTGAAATTGTGTTTATTATTGAAACTACTGGAGAGAGGAAATAAATGAAGATGAAGTATAATGCTCACCTCCGTCTTGACATAGAAACTGTCTTCTTTACACTTGGAGATGTTTTGCAAGTCTTGACCATTTTATCTCATATGTTTGCATTTGTGTTAAATTCTTACAGTGCCCCCGAACCCGTTTGTTAATGAGGTTGTCTAAATTGCATACTGGGCTCAAAGGCCGGCTTCACCACGGAGGTGTGTGATATTGTCACATAGTTTTATCTTGCTATGCCCTTACGCCCATAACTGCGTGTGATTTGAGTCATATGTAAGCTGAAGACTCATTGATACAGCCCTTCAGTCCCTCCTCCCCTAAACCCCTTTGTGACGTGCGAGTCACGGTAGGCGCATGCGCAAGCCTCGTTCTGGCTACGCGCATGCGCGGTTGATAATAAAGTGCGCCCGTGCCGGCAGTTGCGGCCAGGAGGTGAACCGGCCAACACCGTGTCCCGTGTGTTCTTGCATGTGTGAGTGAGTGCACGTGTGCATGCAGGCAGGCCCGAGGCACGGGCGGCCACACAACATCGTGGCGACGAGGCGGATGCAAGCGGGGCGTAGAGTGACACGCCGCCAAATGCTTTCATCTTCATAACGCCGTACAGCGGTACGTTACGAACCCGGCGCGAACACAACGGAGGTGTTTTCACGCTTGGTGGACAGCAGTAGCGGCCTGAAAAGGTGCTTGTGCGCTGCTTTTACCTGAAAAGCCTCTCAGAACAATAATTTTGGGAAACTCTGCAGTCCTCACCAGACAGGAGGACTGCACCTGAACTAGCTGCTATCACACAAGGGGCAGCTGGTACAAAGTACATTCACAAGGGAAGACCCTCGTCAACTTGGAGGTTCAAGGACTGCGCAGTGATCCAAGCTACGTCCACTAGTCACCTAAGTCAGGTTTGCGGCCTTGAATCCACCACGAGGTGCCTGTGTGACCTGTGAACATGGCATATAGCGACGGCGAACTAGAAGCAGTGAGAGTGGTGGTAAGGAGGCAACAAGGGGCGTTACTACCCATGCAAGAGTTTGACACAACGGGCCCCCCTTCCAAACTAGGCCCGAGGTGGCTGCTGTGGATCAAGAAATTAGACATGTACTTTACTGCGACGGGGAAAACCGATGATGACGCAAAGAGAGCCATCCTTTTGTACTCGGCGGGCATGGACGTATTACGCATCTATGAGTCCCTGAATCTACAGGTAACCACCTATGACGCCGTCAAAGCTGCTCTTGAGAACTACTTCATTCCGTTGTCCAACGTGGACTACGAGAGATTCCTGTTTTGCGGCGAAAAGCAGCGGGAAGAGGAGTCACTCGACCAATTCTGCGCTCGCCTGCGTCAAATGGCTACAACTTGTCGGTGGGACAACGAGGAATCCATGATCCGGAATCAGGTCATCCAAGGCTGTGGCTCAGGCAAGTTACGCAGGCAAGTTTTGAGGGAGCCGGGTTGGACTCTACAACAGATCTTGGACAGCGGCAGGACTTATGAGCTGGCGGAGTCAAGGGCCACCAAAATGGATGCCGCAGTGCGCCCGGGAAAATCAGAAGAGGCATTTGCCATTGGGAAACAGGTGGCGTTGAAAGCTAAGTGGGGCCAACGGCGCCAGGACACTGGGTCGGTGCAAGGGGCGTCGTCTGTGTGCCAATACTGTGGATATGACCTACCACACTCTGAAGAATGTCCGGCCAAGTCGAGAACATGGGGCAGATGCAACAGTCCTGGTCATTATGCCCGGATGTGTCGTGCTCCCGCCCCGGTGACTGTACAGAGGGACCCCGCAAGGGCGTTTGGCGGAAATTCAAGGAGACAAAGGAGCGTTGCCGTGCTAGAGCAGGAAATGCAGAGGCTCAACATGGCCGAGGAAGAAGAAGATGATGAGGTGGAGGAGGTGTTCTTCATTTCAAGCTTGGCCACGGGGGCGAAAAAGAAGAGGCAACCGAAGTGTGTTGTGGACATTCAAGGGGTGCCGACACAAGTACTGGTGGACACGGGAGCCTCGGTGTGTGTACTGGCGTCCGATCACTACCAGTCCATACCGGGTACACCGGCGCTGGACTTTTCAACGGCAAAAATATTCACGTTCGGTGGAGATACACCGCTCCCTATCAAGGGCGTTTTCGTGGCACCTGTGTCCAGAGGAGGCAAGACCATCAAAGCCCTTTTTTTGTCACAGACGTGAGCCCTCACTCTCTACTCAGTTGTGCGGCTTCTGAGGCCCTCGACCTGGTGCATTTTGCGTGGGAAGTTTACCAAGTCGACATTGAGCAGTTATTGGGCAAATTCCCAGGTATTTTCGAAGGGGTGGGGAAATTGAAGGCTCCTCCGGTGCGTCTGCACATAGATGACACCATCAGGCCTACGGCGCTCAAGCATCGTAGAATCCCGTTCCACCTCCAGGAGAAGGTCGAAGAGGAGCTTTGTTCGCTTGTGCAGATGGACATCATCGAGAGGGTGGAAGGCCCTACACCCTGGGTCTCGCCCATTGTGGTAGCCCCCAAGCCGAAGCAGCCCGGAGCGGTGCGCATATGCGTAGATATGCGCCTCCCCAACGCTGCTATCAAGAGGGAGAGACGCATCACACCCACTCTTGACGACATCATAGGGGAACTGCAGGGCGCAAGAGTGTTCTCGAAGTTAGATTTGCGAGCAGGCTACCATCAGCTTGAACTCCACCCAGACTCCAGATTTATTACGACGTTCACGACGCATGAAGGCCTATACCAGTTTAAGCGCCTGAGCTTCGGCATTTCATCTGCCGCCGAAGTCTTCCAGAACACCATTAGGGGTCGCTGGCGAGCCTAAAAGGCGTTTCGAACATGAGTGATGACATTCTAGTGTTCGCAGAATCTGAGTCTGAGCACATGAAGAGGTTGGAGTGCACACTAAAGAGGTTGGATGATTTGGGACTCACCTTACATCGCGAAAAATGCGAATTTTTCAAGGACAGAATTGGGTTCTTTGGATTCATCTTTCATGCCAGTGGTGTGTCACCGGATCCGGCAAAGATTAAAGACATTCGTGAGGCCGCTGTGCCCCAATCCCCTACCGAGGTGAGGAGTTTCTTGGGGATGGTAAATTACTGCGGGCGCTTCATCAGAGGGTTGGCCTCCTTGTCGGAACCCCTCAGGGCGTTGACCAGGAACGAAGCCACGTGGGCATGGGAGAGGAAGGAGCAAGAGGCCTTTCAGCTCCTCAACAATGCCCTGTCGGATAGTGACACCATAGCGTATTTCAACCCGTCAGTTGAATCTGAAATTGTTGTAGATGCTAGTCCCGTGGGTGTTGGAGCAGTTCTACTACAGCCAGACAAAAGAGGGGACATGCGACCCATCGCTTATGCGAGCAAAGCACTCTCGGACACTGATGGCGCTAATCGCAAATTGAAAGAGAGGCTCTAGCTATCCTTTGGGGCTGTCGCCACTATCGGCTTTACATTCTGGGCAAGCCTGTAGTGGTCGTGACTGATCATAAGCCGTTACTGCCCATCCTGGCGGGAGTGTCGTCCAAGCCGCCTCCCAGAATTGAGCGTTGGATGCTGGCCCTGATGGAGTATGGGGTGAGGCTCGTGTACAGGCCAGGCACCAACAACCCGGACTACCTGTTGCGTCACCCCAACTGGGTGAGTGGGGACCTGAACGAGGAAGTGTCGGACTGCCAGGGGCTACTCTGCCACGTCGTGGAAGGTGCATTGCCAGTGGCGCTATCGAGACTCACCATCGCAACAGAGTCATCCAAGGATGAGGTGTTCCACATCATCAAGGAGGCAGTAAGGAGTGGTGACTGGAAAGCTGTGCTAAGGGACAACTCCAGGCGGCAGCTAGAAGCACAAAAGGACCTTCAGGCGCTCTGGAAGGTGAGGGATGAGTTGTCTATTTCGGATGATGGCCTGCTACTGAGAGGGAGACAAATTGTGATTCCGCAAGCTCTGAGGAATCGCGTCCTGGAATTAGCACACATTGGGCACCAGGGGGTCGTCAAGACCAAAGCGAGGCTCCGTCCAAAGGTGTGGTTCCCCGATCTTGAAGGGATGGTTGAGCGCTTTGTGGGAAGGTGTCTGCCGTGTCAAGCAGCGGCTCCAGGGGACAAGGCCCCATCGATTAGGTCGATGGAACGGAGCGAAAAGCCCTGGGGAACTGTCCACGTGGATTTTGGATCGACTGGTCGGGGCATGTATTTCTTAGTAGCCGTGGACCAATGGTCGCGATACCCGGAGGTGGAGGTGGTGGAACACACAGCGACTGAATACACCACTAGGGCCCTGGACAAAATGTTCGCGACACATGGATTCCCGGAAATAATATGCTCTGATAATGGACCCCCGTTCACCGGCAGTGTTTTCGCCCAGTACCTCAAGGACAGAGGCATCCACCACCGGAGAGTATCACCTCTGTGGCCTCGCGCCAATGGGGAAGCCGAAAGGTTAATGCGCACATTGAACAAAGTGCTAAGAATTTCCGCTCATGGGGGGGGGAGACCTTCCAAAGAAGCTAGTGAGCCGAGCGAGAACAGGGCTTCCGAGGAAACCCCGGAGGATCGAGTGGAAGACGTCCAGAGGGATGCCGGCCCAGCTGAGGATGGTCTCAGTGGAACTGCGCCACAGATGTCAAGGTACCCTACGCGGAGGGGTCGCAGACCGCCCTCCTACCTCAAGGACTACGTCCTGGACTCGGGGGACTGAGCCGAGGCGGGGGGAGGCATTCTTGGAGAGCAAGAAAATGTTTGGGGTGTTCGAAGTTTGAACTGTTATTTCAAGGTATGTTGGGTTTGTGTTTTCGTTAAAGAAAAAAAGGGATGTGACGTGCGAGTCACGGTAGGCGCATGCGCGAGCCTTGTTCTGGCTACGCGCATGCGCGGTTGATAATAAAGTGCGCCCGTGCCGGCAGTTGCGGCCGGGAGGTGAACCGGCCAACACCGTGTCCCGTGTGTTCTTGCATGTGTGAGTGAGTGCACGTGTGCATGCAGGCAGGCCCGAGGCACGGGCGGCCACACAACACCCTTGTCCGACCCTGCAGCTGCCCCATTGGTCGGTGGTACACCACATAACCAGAAGTGCTCCTCATCTGAGGACCACCCAAGGCAGCTGGTTTGGGTCGGAGGAGTAGCTCCCATCCCGTTTGCGTGGGCGCACTACGAAGCTGTCTACTGCAGCAAGCAGGTAAGTTGGCAGGAAGCGGGAGCGTGGCTAGTGGGATGCCTCTGAAATTCTGCCACTGTTATACCCAGCTGAACCCTGTGTGCAGCCAATGTATTGCATTTAGCTGAGCCTTGATGCAACTGCCCTCTCACCCTAATAATTCTCCAATTTCCTGCTCACTCACCCTCAAACACAGAACAAACACAGCAATGTCTCTACCGCAACAAACCCCCAAACCACCAAACTGCGCACCCCACGCAACGATTAACTAAATGAACCACACAAACACTCATATGCCAAACGCTGTCCATAAACAAACACAACAGCACACAGTGACCGTTTTTTGCGAAATGAAGCGTGAAGCTAACAACAGCACTCAGTTATCTTGCTCTTTTCCCTCTCAATCCCACTAAGACCTCCCAGAACTCTGATCCGGCAGAGCGCCTGGAGACCATAGTAATGACATTGGTGCACAGTATAAATCACAATAACATAATAGAGAACATGTACGATCATAGAAATGTTAATTTCATTGTGAAATACTGATTTGAAGTGTCAAACTTGGGAAACTTCACCAGCTATCTAAAACGGCAGTCGATATAATGCACTATATAAGAACTATCAAATAAATGAAAATTTCATTAATGACAAACTGTGCTTTCGCGTGAAAGACAAGGAAAGCCCTCAAAGTGCAGCACAAAAAAATGGAAATACGGTTTATCAAAACAAATCTTGTTTTGTAGATGAACAAGGCATATTTTCAGTTTAATGGGGAACATTGTCATCAAAGAAATGTCGTTATTGAACAATTCATATTTAGTGTGTCGAAGGCAGTCTGGCTGCGCCTCCAGTCAGTGCACAAAAGGAGCCAAGGTCTTTACTTCCATCTCAGTACAATGTTTTATTGGCATGGCTGGGAGCACGCATATTTAACAGTATGTATTAAGTAGCGTTTTGTACGCTGCAGGAATGTTTGGTTCCACCCTACCAGCCTGTCATTTCTATTGCATTACACCCGCCCTTCGCCCCCGTCACTTCCACTGCAGGCTCCGTGAGGCAAGAGCCAATAGGAAGGCTAGCTCTCTTGTCCAATGGGAGCCGGCGGTTAGCTGACCGGCGTATTTGTGGGGGTAAAGTTCAAGGGCTGCTGTGTGGGCTCACAAATAGTAACCAGGAAGTGGTTGCGGGATGAGATAGCGAGCGTGCTCAGGCTCAAGCCTTCACCCGTGACCTGCTCAGGAGAAGGCGTTTAATGTGTCTAGAGAATGGCAGTGTATTCTAACGAGGTCCAACAACCAATGTGTTCATTTGGAGTGTACCCCCCTTTAATTAGTGGGCACAGCCGAAGTTTAAAGACCGTGTGATTTTCTTAGCTACAAGGCACCCGAGGAGACAGTGTGTGAACTGTGTGGAGTTACACTTACTTCAGTGTGTGACCAAACCAGTTCTACTAGGATTGTCAGTCTTTCAGGTTTGGTGGGGCTACATCAGGGGTGCGCAAAGAGTTTGGAGCTGCACGCATCGCGCAGTAATCGCGAGGAGTTCAGGGACTGTTACTCCTCGCCCGGGGGCCAACTCCACGAGAGTACAGGGAGTGAGTTGCTCGGCAACAGCATTTATTCTCCTCTTCCTGTATCCGAGCATCACAGTGCCCTTTTAGTGTAGGGGTGGTTGCATCTAAGATGGAGAACCTTCTGCTGGGGTCAGGGCTGGTCCTAGGGGCCTATGTCCTCATCTACTACAACTTAATCAAGGGGTCCCGCTGTCGGAGCTCCCGCAGCCTGAAGGGCAAGACGGTGATCATAACAGGTGAGTGCTGTCGTAATGAAAGAGGTACTGCCCTGTTGTCAAAACACCGTGTCAGGTTGGAGGGGGGGGAGGGGTGGGTGGAAACATTTTATACATTGTCATTTGTTTGCACTGCTGTCATTTCCTCGAGGTGCTGTGTGCTTGTCAGGGTGCCTGACCGCCCAAGTCCTGGGTGGAGTGGTGTGTCCTATGGGGTTGATGTCCTTTGCCATGTGTCGCGGGCAAAGCTTGTCGTGGTGTATTTGTCGTTGTCTTGTGTGTGCAATGGTTTGTGAATGATTTTCAACGGCTTTACAAGGGAGATTTGCCATTTGTGCTTATTTTTCAGAGAGCATGCAGAATAACTGTGTGGTATACACTGTATTATATGTGAGCAGTAGAGGATGGTCTGTGTAGTGGCCACGTTTGCCCAGTCAGCTGTGTGCACTTGTGGCTAAAGTGGTTTACATTAGTTTGGGCATGAGGTGATCTCATCCCAACCTGCCGCTGCGTGGCTTAGGTGAATTCACCAGGGCATGTTTGGGGTGCTAACTGGTTCGACAGAAAAGCGTAAGGTGGGATGGAGGAGAGAGAGCTTTTCTAAAAGTTCTTTACAAATCATGGAGGTTCTGGATTCTGTGGATGTGAATTCCATGGTTGTGTGGTGTAGACTGATGTTGGGGAGATTTTCCTTAAGACATGCAGTTAGGGTATTTCGGGATGCCTTTGTAACTTAGGGATACTAGTGATTTCCTCAAGGTTACCAGGCTCCCTAAGTGTAGTGTGGCAGTGCAGCCCGGACCTAACTCTCAGGAGGTGGAGTACAGTGGTTAACCGGTACAGAGCACACTCTCCAGCAGGCAGTTTTCTGATGCATTCACTGAGCAAGTTTTTAGTGACTACCTTAGGTTCTAGCGATGACACACTGATGCAGGAGGGACCCCAAGACTCCTGGTAATGGCAATTTGACATGTGGTGGTTCCCAGCTCAAGGGTCTCAGCTAGAGTGGCTGAAAGGCAGAGACATTGTCGTCAGTGGTAGTCTGCGATACAAGGTTTCAACATAGTCCTCAGGCACTGGATTTTACTTTTGATTCTGGGGGTCAGCTTGTGAAGACCCTGGGGAAGAACTATTATAGAAGGTATTCTTGCAAAGTCATCCTGAAGAGGGGCCAGCCAAGGAATAAGGACAGGGAGGTGAGTTTGGTGTGGTGGAAGGAAAAAGGGCATCACTGAGCATTGGAGCTTCCCAGATGGTAAAGATGTCTTGTGATGAAGGAACTTGGGTCTAAATGGTGTGAAGCGTCTTAAGGCTCCCAGCAGCGAATGAGCTCCCACCTCTGTATCCGGAGGTGCAGAGACACGAGGACCACGGGCAGTAGCTGTGATCCAGTAGTCCCTACCAGGCTTGGGGAAAGGAGTGCTGCAGTCAGTTCCTTCTGATCTTCTGGATAAGCCGAGCCTCGCTGTCAGATTTGATGTAGTGTCAAAGATGCTGGTGTTCTGTTGGTTCTTCCTCGAGCAGCAGGCTACCAGAAATGCAGTTAACGCTTCCACGCAGTAGAGGGTTGATTTTTATCTCCCTTGGAATGTAGTGCGTGAGCACAATGACCAATCGCACACCAAAAATCATTGAAACAAGGGGCTTTATCAGCGAGTGGCAATCATCCCTCCAAACACATCCATGCGCTGAAGAAGGGCCTTACAAAGGACATGCATCTTACTCTCTGCCAGACTGGCAGCTGCATATCCCAGCCAGAACTGGTTGCAGGCAGGCTTCAGCCCCCAGTTCTGGGTAACAGGCAAACAGTGGCCAAAGTTAGCCACCTCCTTTCACATAAACAAAGGGGAACAAGAGTTAGTAATGTGCTCTTCAAGGCTTTGAGGCAAACAAAGGCATTCAGTGTTGGTAAAATGGAGGACGGGTTTTAAAAATGACCCGGCCAGGTAAAATGAATTCCTCCAGTGGAGCCATTTTACACAAGCAAAAATGCAGCCATCAGCCTAATCACATGTCTGTGAAGGATACCCTCTCTTACACACTGAGGTAGCATTGGGGGTACTCCTACCTTTAGGATATTGATATTTTATTTCTATCGTGCTCGTACACAAGTGTTTCACAGTGCGGCAAGGGAATGGAGCAGGGGAGAACAAAACAACTATCTTACTAGACCCAATGACATTGAGAATGCGCAAGTGAATGGGAGAGGTGGAGGGGAAAAGTGCATGGAGGGGGGAGAAGTGGAAAGTGCAGAGCAAAGGAGATGCAGATAAATAATAAATAAATAGTAAAGGCAACAAACAGTGGTAGTGCAGCCAGCAATTGGCAAGTGCTGGGTTTAAGGCAGCAGACAGGGTAGGTCTGATAAGTGCAGGAAGAAAAAGGGGGGACTGTATGGGTACAGATACAGACCCCAATGCAAGGGGTGGGCGAGAGGGGGAGCAAAGGCAGAAGCAAAGATGAAGGTCTTGAGTTGCTTCCAGAACTGGAGATTGTTCTCCTCAAGTTTTAAAGTGGCAGGCAGGCTGTTCCAGAGGGAGGCCCCAGCCGAAGACTGAGATCTACCCCCAGCTCATTTCTTTGACAAACGACTGACCCTGAGGGAGTTAGAGGTAGAGGAGCAAAGAGCTAGAGAGGGGTAGTATTGCGTAGGAATAGCTGAAGGTATTTTGGACCCAGGCCCAAGAAAGCCTTGTGGACAATGCAGAGGGTTTTGAATTTAATCCTTGCATCCACTGGGAGCCAATGGAGAGATATGATCCCAGGGCTTAAGGCCAAGGACAAGTCTTGCAGTCCTGTTCTGGATTAGTTGCAGAGAGTATAGTTGCAGAGAGTAGAGGCTGGTAGATTTAGAAAGAAGCTGTTACAATAGTCCAACCTAGAGAGAACCAGAGCTTGGGAGACCATGAGCTTCTGGGGAAGGAGAGGAAAGGCAGAGAACCTGTGAGGAGGTGCAGTAGGAAGTTTGACTTTTTGGAGACATCAGCGATGTGGGCGGAGAAGGAAAGATGATCCTGAGGTTCTTAGCCTTGCAGGTGGGGGTTTGAGGAAGGCCAAGGGAGGCCGGCCAGAGAGTGAGGGAAAAGGATGGTGAAGGTGTGCCGATGAGGAGAATCTCAGTCTTGCTGGCATTCAGACAAAAATCATTGGCGGCACACCAATCTTGAATGGCAGTTAGGCAATCGTAGATGAGAGACGGAGAGGAGGTGGCCAAGGGAAGCCTGAAAATGAGTTGAGTGTCATGAGCGTAGCACTGGAAATTTGAGCAGAAAATGTCAATGCAGGGGGTGAGAGTTGCCAGGTATTGGTTGAAAATCCAGGGCAAGAGATTAGACCCCTGGGGAACACAAGTCATCGCACCAGGAGTCATAAGGACTCTAAAGCAGAGCACATAGAAACAGAGCCACACTGTCAGACATGGGGTAAATAAAGTCCAACGTTGGGCTTTCTGTTCAACAACTGAGAAGGAATAACTTGGGTCTGGTGCCCTGTGCACTGGCCTTTAATGAGGTGCTTCTCGCTAAAGGTCACACCTGTATCTTTAGAGGATTCAATGTAGTCATCCTCACTGGAGACTCCTTGTTTCTTCTTGCTTGCTTTTTGTTTGTCTCTAAGCCGTTCGCTGAATAAGTAAGGCCTTTCCTGACCTCCTGCTACAGTGTTGCCTCAAGTAACGGGAACAACAAATGACCCCTATACGGAAAAAAATACAGGAAGGAAAACTAACCTTGTGGACTGGGCTAAAGGACCTTGAAATGGAGCTCAAAAGGACTGGAGAGTGTGAGGATCCAAGCAGGATGGCAGGGTATCAGAGGTTAAGAAAACGGCAAAAAAAGGGTTGAAGGTAGCGGAAAATAGGGATGCAATGCACCAGTAGCAGAGAAGATTAGCGGAGAACGGGATCAAGAATTGCAAAGGCAGGAAGAGGACATCGCAACCCTTGCATGCTCCCGGGTAAGATAAAGTGCTGGTTCGTCGTCGGACGCCGAATGGTATAGTTGCTGATAGAGCGGGCGGCATCTTAGAGCCAACCAGATCGTGCCTGACGGTTCACTATTAACGTGATAGAACGGCTACTTTCTGAAGCACCATCGCTGCCACAGCGACCACTGCCCTGTGACAAAAGGTAATTCGAGCACTTGTTAGGCCCAGAGTGTGGTCCCATTGGTTGAGATATAGAAGCAATCATGTTGCGGCATTGGTTGTATGTCTTTGACATACACTTTTCCAAGAGGGCGATCGCCATTGTGTTCTGAACTCCATGAGTTAATACCAAGAAAGGGAGGCAATGCCCAAAAACCTTCCATACATGTAATACCGAGTGGGTTTGTATGGGGCCCTTTATTTTGTTGCCCCTAGACACGTGCTTCTGCAGTTCAGGGGAGGTTAGGATGGCTAGAGCCAGGTGTAAAGCCTGTGGTGGCGATGGGTGCTTGCTGAAAGAACTTGTTTGCAGGTAGGATTCTAGGTTGGTTATTATGATTATATTTTAGTGTCGGTTTTTCGAGAGTTGAACTCAAGATGTATTGGTTGTCAGTGCTGGCATTCTGCTAGTGCCACTGATCTGAGGGAGGCACAGTAGTGTTCCATAGGGATAAAGATGTAGAGACCACTCAGAGTGCTCAAAGTAGCCCCCGGTGCTTAATGTGTGCTAGCATGAGTGACTGCAGTGCATGCGGGTTGTGGAGACTGGTAGATGAGTTGAAGAGGTGGGAGAATTTGTCAGGCTGTTGAGGATGTTTGCTGGCCTGACCTTGTAGGGTTTTGGCCTGCTGGCTGTGGAAAATGGGGACTTCTTGTACTTGTTCTATCATCTGGATGGCGGGCTCTTGCCATTCAATGTTCTTTTTTTTTAATTATCATAGTTGGGTGGTGGTAGTTGGGGAGGATCTGAAGGAATCCAGTGTGTGTGGTTGGGTTGGACGGACATGGTGGGTTTTGGTTATTGAGTATGTTAGAATTAGGTTGCGTTAGAAGAGGTGTCTTTAATTCCTCTGCTTGGTGTGGAGGGCCTGCAGTAAAGACAGTGTGAGACAGCCCAATCTGTGCTACAGTCCTGGTCATTGCATAGAGCAGAGAGGGCAGATTCCCAAAGGGGTGTTGGAAAGGCTTACCTGATTGAGCCTGGAATAGAATGCAAACTGGATTTCAGTTTGAGGAGTAGATGAGTGGAAGGCTTTAGCACAGTGCTACTTTGTCGTGCTGGGGAGAGAGCGGTTTCTAGGATGAAAGCAAGATGTTCACTATTTTAATCTGCTTGTGTGTCGTCCCAAGCTCACCGGGCAATAGGATGAATAGTTGAGTTGGAGATTTCAAGTTGCCGCAAGTCGGTATATCACAGATGTGCATTTATATTCTGGTCATTTTGGGTTATGCAGTAACCTACTTCAAAAACAAAAGATACAAATGAATAGGTCCAAGGATGCTAGGCTCAGAACAACACCTCCACATGTATTATCAAACTCTGCATTGCTAAGGAAGGAATCACTCTTCAATAGTACTTCAGTCATTGCGTGATAATTGTGTTAGATGAGTGTGATAGAGCGGATTGAGATAGACCAGGCAATACACGGTTTGACTTGAACTATATCTTTTTATTTAACTTCTTTAACTTAACAATAACAACGTTAGGCGGTCTGCTGGTAACCTTTGACCCTATTCTTCGTCAGGCCGACTGCCTCCACACTCTTAGACTGTTGTCTAACGAACTGGTCAGAGATACGAGTCCTTTAAGCCAAGCTTGGCCTGTCCTTGGCCTTTCGAATAAAGCTAACCCTAATGGGCTTGGACCTCTTGCAAACTCCTCTGTGTCTTTAAAGTGGCTTGCCCAGGGGAATGTCAAGCGAGGGGTTAATGGCTGATTGCAGTCCAGTTTAATGTCTTTTGATTCTTTTCCCCTCCTCCAAGAATGAAGGTCTTTCTTTATTTCCTCTTATGAACTCCCTCTATCTCTTTCTCTTGACCTTTAAACACTCTTTCTTGCTTTCATTTAGGCCCACTTGGTAAAAGAAACTTCTCGCCTCGTTTGTTTCTCACAGCTTCTTTGTGTTCGTGTCTCGGGTGAATCGCTCTCTCTGATCAGCTCTCCGTGTCAGCTGGCTCACTGGATACACTTCCCGTGACGTGCTGGGCTGGCCTGGTGTTCCGTTGCGGTTCCTAGACGGCGGGCTTCTCCCTTCAAGCCAGGCCCCGCCCCCGCAACAGTGGGGGCCGAAGAAGCACTCTGGGCCTCTCGCAGCTGATCTGTCAGCTCCGGCTGGATCGCAACGGTGAGGGCCGGAGCAGCGCTCCGCGGCCTCTCACAGCGGATCTGTCAGCTCCGGCTGGATCGCGAAGACACCCCCTTGCACAGGAAGGCCCGTGCCAATGTGATTGGCGCTCTGCCGCTCCTCACAGCTGGTCTGACAGCACCAGCCGTGCGACGACTACAGCCTTCGGCCAGGGAGAGCTAGGCCAGCGCTATGCACAGTCTTGCAGCTGCTCAGACAACCCCTTCCTCCGACACGTCTCGCATACTCTTCAGCTGTTCGGAAGAGTCTTTCGGTCGTTGCTGGCCGTTATTTGCTTCCTGGTCTCCACACCCGATTCACCTCTCTGTCTCTCGTTTTAATTCGGCTCCAGCTTAAATAAAGTACAACTTCACGAGATGCTCAACAGGAGCATATCTCGTCTTAACTCTTTGAGAATTGCTAATAAGCCCACTCATAAATTGTCCCCTCTTTGGGGGGGGGGGGGGGGGGGGGGGAGTCTTTCCTCCTCGCTCTTCTCCATACTCTACAAACAACAAAAACCAGAAGTCCAGTATTAAAGTAAAGCACCACACTTTTCTCTCAGTAGAGCACTTGCTTGTCTGTCAGCAGGAAGGCCCTCCCTCCAAGACCATCTGACATCATCCCTGCAGTGCACTCCTCCTGGAAAGACATGGTTTTAATGGCTCTTCACTATTTAATTGACCCTGATGTGGCTTAGCTCCCTCTGACTCATCACAATGAGGCTTCAATATTTTATTATTTCAGGTAGCGCTTGACCACTGGACTGTGTGCGTCTTGGGGCACTTCTTCAAAGAGTTTAGGGCCATTGATGTACTGAAGGGTGGCAGATAAATTGTTATGACCTGATCAGCAAGGAACAAATAGATCCCGCCAAGGGCTGACTGAGCCTTGGACCCCTATTAGGAATGGCTGGTGGATTAAGGTTGGATGGCCTATTGTATTGAAGCAATGGAGAGGTTAAGAAGAATTCAAACATGTCCTTCATCAGTGTCGGCCTTTGTCCCGTATGATATATTTTATTTATATTGTGCTCATACACAAGTGTTTCAGAGCGCGACCAAGCAAAGGGAGGGGGTAACAAGGGAGAAACAAAAACAACAATGTTACTAGGCCCAGTGACATTAAGAACACGCAAGAGCAGGTAAAAGGGGGAGAAGTGGAAAGTGCATAGCAGAGGAGAGAACAGAATAAATAATAAGTACAATAAATAAAGGCAGTGAAGAGTGGTAGTGCAGCCAGCAATTGGCAAGTGCATGATTAGTCAGATAGGGTATATCTGATAAGTGCAGAATAAAAATGGGGGATTGTATGGCTACAGATACAAATCCCAGTGCAGGGGTGGCCCGGAGGCAGTGCAGGAGGGAGGCAGGGTGAGTAGGTACCTGGGCCCGAAGGACAGAGGGTGGTCAGGTGCACGCTGCCACGAGAGAGAAACAGATCAGCCAGGTAGAAAAGGGGCAAAGGCAGAAGCGAAGGGGAAGGTCTTGAGGTGCTTCCGGAACCGGAGATGGTTCTCCTCAAGTTTCAAGGTGGCCGGGAGGCTGTAAAGGGAGGCCCCAGCCGAAGACTGAGATCTGCCCCCAGCTTGTTTCTTTGAAAAATGACTGACCCTGAGGGAGTTGGAAGTAGAGGAGCGAAGCGCCCGAGTGGGGAGGTATTTACGGAGGGATAGTTGAAGGTATTTTGGACCCAGGGCACAGAAAGCCTTGTGGACAATGCAGAGGGTTTAAAATTTAATCCTTGCATCCAGTGGGAGCCAAAAATGGGATTTCAGAGCTGGAGAGATAGGATCCCAGGGCTTGAGGCCAAGGACACGTCTTGAAGTCCTGTTCTGGATCAGTTGTAAAGGGCGGAGAGTGGAGGCAGATAGATTTAGAAGGAGGCTGTTACAGTAGCCCAACCTAGAGAGAACTAGAGCTTGGGAGACGGTGAGCTTCTAAGGGAAGGAGAGGAAAGCTAGAGTACCTCTAAGGAGGCGCAGTAAGAGGTTTGACTTTCTAGAGATGTGTGAGGTGAAGGAAAGTGGAGTCAAAGAGATTCTTGGCCTCGCAGGTAAGGGGTAGGAGGAGAGCCAAGGGAGGCCGGCCAAAGAGAGAAGAAAGGATGGTGAAGGTGTACCAATGAGGAGGATCTCAGTCTTGTTGGCATTTAGACAAAGAGCGTTGGTGGCACAACAATTATGAATGCCGATTAGGCAATCCGAGATGAGGGAAGGAGAGGAGGTGTCTGAGGGAAGCATGAAAATGAGTTGGGTGTCATCAGCAAAGCATTGGAAATTTGAGCAGCAAATGGAGATGCAGTAGGCAAGAGTTGCCAGGTATTGGTTGAAAAGCCAGGGCGAGAGGTCAGACCCCTGGGAAACACCACAGGTGGAGAGGGATATAGAGGAAAGGAAGGACCCAAGTTGTACCTGGGAGGGTCGATCAGAAAGGAAAGAGGTCAGCCTGATCAGTGATACCCAGGTTGTCACTGAGACGATTGAGGAGGGCGGTATGGTTGACCATGTTGAAAGCAGAGGAGTGATCAAGTAGGATGAGGACGGAGGGAATGTTAGAGTCAAGGTTGGAGAGCAGGTCTTCACGGATGTTCAGGAGAGCAGTTTCTGTGCTTCTGGCAGCTCTGAATCCAGATTGTTGGTCATGGAGAGAGCCAACAGTGTCGGAATTAAGGTTAAGCTTTGAGATGGCCAGCTTTTCCAGGAGCTTCCCCAAAAAGGGAACAATGGAAATTGGGCGATAGTTAGCCTTACAAGAGGAATCCGCTGTGGGTTTCTTGAGGAGAGGATGCCCAAGGGAGTGCTTCAGAGGGGAGGGGAAAGATCAAGAGGCAAAAGAATGGTTGCAGAAATTGGCAAGGGCTGGAGCGAAGGTGTTGATGTGGTCCTTAATGGTTTTAGAGGAACAGGGATGGACCTGTTGTGATGAGGCTTTCATAGATCGGACTTGTCTAGCAACCTCATCTGGGGAGAAAAGAGGAAAGGGGGAGAAATATGGAGGGGGGGTGGCTGAGGGAGGGTCAGCAAGCCGGACGGAGAGGGGAGAGAAGGGGGGGGCAGAGGAGAGGGTGGACAAGATGTCCTGGGTTTTGGAATTAAAGTAAGCAGCAAGGGCATTGCAAAGAGCCTGGGAGGTGAGAGGAGGGGTGGAGACTGCAGCAGGGCTGGCCAGCTCCTTACAGATTTTAGAGTTTGGCCGAGTTGTTGGATGCCACAGAGACGAGGACTTCAATGTGGCCTCTCTTCTTGGAGCAGACAGCGAGGCGGTATTGCCTTTTGGAGCAGGCGGCAGGACAGTTTGTCAGAGGATGAGCAGGAAGCCCTCCATTTCCTCTCAGACGCCCTACACTTGCGCTTTAGTGTAGCTAGGTCAGAGTCATACCAGGAATTACACTTGGCTTTGGACTTCAAACGGATTCTCATGACGGGGGCAAGAGCATCAAGAGTAGCAGAGATAGAGGAGTAGAGCAGGGACAGGGTTGTGTCAGCCTGAAGTGGGGGACGGGGGAGAAGGTGGCAGCGAAAGCCTCAATTGACACACGCTTCATGTGCCGTATGTCGGAGAAAGTGGGTGGAAATCTTGGGGAAGGCTTGGCTTGGTGGGAGGAGATGGAAAGATGAGGGGAGGAGGCAGTGATCACTCCAGGAGAGAGTAGTGGTGACAGGAATAGGTAGGGGGAGGCCAGAGGAGATCAAGACATTAATTGTGTGACCGGCAGAGTGAGTCGGGCCGGAGGGGAGGATAGAGAGGGAGAGTGAGTCACGTAGGTCACGAAAGAGCGCAGATGAGGAACAGGGAGAATCAAGATGGTTGTTAGGATCACCAAGGAGCAGGAGTTGAGTGGTTGAGGCAAGGAGGTAGGAGGAGAGGTCTGCCCATTCAGTGAGAAAAGAGTACATTTGACCATGGGGCAGGTAGAGAATAGCGACAGTGAGAGTGGCTAGGAGAGCGAGAGAGAGCCTTCATACCAGGCATTCGAAAGAAGAGTAAGTCTGAATGGGGATGATGGAGGCAGGAATCCACTTGGGGAAGATCAGGGCTACAGCTCCTCCAGGCAGTTGGATCTGAGGGCAGAGAGGATCTTGTAGCCGTCTGGGAGGAGTGTGTCAAAAGTCGTGACAGAGCTGGCCGTGAACCAACTTTCCGTAAAACCAAGCACATCAAGGTCAAGTTCTTCTAGGAGGTGGCAGATGTCAGAGGAGTTTTCGACAGCAGAGCAAGAGTTGAGAGTGGCAAGATGAAGTTTGCCAGCCTTAAAAACCTTCCGGGGAGGGGTCAAATCAGGGGTACGCCCTGCAGAAGTGTGGAGGGAGCTTGAGATGGGGAAGAGGCGGAAGGAAAAGAGGGAAAGGTAGCCAAGGGTGGAGAGTAGGGGACAGCTGGAGATGAGAGGAAGTTGATGAGGCGAGGGAACCGTCTATCAAAGAGGAGGGGATTAGCCTGAGGACCTTGCACCATGACAGTGCCATTCAGGTAGACATTAATGGTGACTCTGGAGGAGTCAAATTCATGAGGACTTCCCAGCGGGTGCCACCATTAATGGGAGAGGAGGAGACAGGCCAGAGTACAGAGATCATATGAGGGGTCCAGGGATAAGGCGAGGGAACAAAAAAGAGAAAGTCAGTGAGGGTTTGTCTGGCAGAGGCGCTGGAATAGGTATTGGCGATGGGGAGACCCTGGTTGGAAGCCAAGATATCCTTTTTTAATTTCTTCTTACCAGATTTGGCGAGCAGGGATGGATATTTAATAGAGAAGCAGTTGGAGTAGATGGGGTAAACAGATAACGTCATGAGCAAGTAAAGAGAGGATGGCAGTAGGAGAAATATGCAAGAAAAGCGGTAAGGAAAAGTCACCATTAAGTCACTGTAGTCTGCACTGGTGGCAGAGTGTACTGTTATATGAACAAATGGAGTCAGTACGCCGCCTGTGCATTGTGATGGAGGCTGTTGGGTTCCCTTAACTCCTGTAGCTGCAGGTAGACTGCTCCCACAATGAATCCACCAACCAAGTAGTCGTTGACTATTGGACTATGGTTGTTTTGATTGATGCGACCTGCTTTCTTAAACACTGGTTTGAAAAAGTCCTGTTTATTTGTGCTTTTATTGCTGATTTGAATGAGGCACACAAACAGTGCAGTCTGCTTTTGCAGTGTATTCCATGACTTCCTCAAAGGGTAAAAGACCTTAAGGAGTTCTGCTTTTCTGCTGATGGTGGATATGCATTGACGTTGTTGATGGGGTGTTAGAAAGAGGCTTGGTGTGTGGCAGAGAGAAAGCATTAGGAAATGTGAAGCAATAGCTATTTGGGCAGAGCATAGGCTTCCAGGCCTCAAGATTTATTTTGAAATTGGTCAGGGTGGGGTGTGCACAGGCATAAAGATGAATGATTATGTTATGGACACAATCCATTGAGATATGGAACTCTTGATAGGTGTCCAACCAAATCTTTGTAAGGGCAATGATTAGGCCGTTGGATTTATTTCTTTGAGAGCCTTCTGCTGTTTGGTATTGTCTGAGCAGACAATAGTAGTTGAGCACACTGCCAGGAGTAAAAGCATTGCACAATCTATGCCTCAGAGACTTATTGGTACCATTGAGCCCTTCCCACTCCTCCTGAATCCTCTTGACTTGTACTCTTTCGCGCTTCCCCCAGAGCCACTCCCCAGCACCTGGTCTCTCTGCCCCCCTTTGCCCGGTGTCAACCCGTACCGTGCCTTCCTCCTCCAGGCCCTGCTTCCCTGCCCCGCTGCCCCCATCCACCAACAACTTTGCCCTCTCTTGCCTTTGACAATGAATGTTCTTGTTAACCTGTTTTAGTATGGCCCTTTCTTGGCTTTGGCAATGCGGGTTGTTAGCTTGCCTTAGTATTTCCCTTTCTTGGCAGTGATGTTTTTTTAATTGGCTTAAATATTGCTCTTTCTTGGTTTTGGCAATAACGTTTGCTTTCAGGGTAACAATTGTAACCTTTCTCTTGTCTGTTCACAACAATCTTATCGCGCCACTTCAACTTCTTTAGATCAGTTCGGTATTCAAAATGCACACACAAGTGGCCAGCGGGCGGTTACAGAGAGTACCGAGGTTACATACTCTAGGTAAACTTCTGCTTTCACTGCTGCCTCCTCCGGTTGGCCTCCCCAAGGCCCGTGCCGACTGGGAATGGAGCATTCTTTGCTCCAGGAGCACTGCATTGCTCGCCTTTCACCGGAGCACACGTCTTCAGCGGGAAAACTTGTCACTACAACACTTCCTGCTGCGCAACCTCGGCATACAAGGCCATTAGGGTTAGAGACCCTCTCAGAACCGGCATCCGGTCTAACTAGCGGTGGCCCCGGCGTCTGTTTCCCTTCTGCTGCCACTGCAACGTGGAGTCACAGCATTCACTCCACTTGCTGCTTTTCTCGTTGGCCTGCACTTGAGGAGGTCTTACATACAGTCACTCTCACGTGTGGTTTATTAGAGCCATTAGGCTGCTTCAATTTTCCAATAGGCCATTAAGAGGGTAGCGTCTCTTGGGAAGTTATTGAAGGTGTTCTGCCAGGCCTCCTGACCTGATTTACGCCCACCCACCCCCACCTGCATGTGGTCCTCACGCAGAACACCACCCCTAGGGTGGGTATCAAGAAGCATCTTCCTTTCTCTGGCCACATGAGTAGGGTCCCAGGCCAGGTTTTCTGGGGGAATCGCCTCAGCTTCATTTTACCAGCCAAACCAAAATCATACACTTTCTCCAAGGGACCCGTGTAATGTGTGACACCTTCAGCCAGTCCTTGAATCTTGCATGCTAACCAACATCACAGTTTTGCGGTTTTGTATTTACCCATATGAGCATTGAGTGTCTAGTTGAGCGCAAACATCTATTGGTTGATAAGATATTGGGCTAGAAGTCAAACAAATTATTTAAGAAAAGTAATGGCACTCCTTTTTAGTGGAAAAAATGAATGGCAGGCAGGGACGGCATCGGGGCCGTTAACGTTTTTTAAATGAAAGGGGCCTCAACTTGCCATTTTTTTTTTAACATAATTTTATTAATTTTATTCAAACAAAACAAAACCAACATACAACCAAAAACCGCAGTGTCTTACAGAAACAAGAAAAAAAGGGAGAAAACACATAATCAAATTAATGCTTAATCTTGGCCACTGCTCCCCACCCTCCCACCCCCCATCATGAGCCTGTCTGTTTATTGTTCTCCGTGTCCGCTGCATGCGGCGGGGTCCCGCTTCCTGTAGATTCCGTATCTTGTGTTGCTCCAAACAATTCCGCTATGAGTAACTTCCATGCCATCAGGGTCCCTATCTCATCCCCCCCCCTTACAGTGTTCGACTCTTGCCATACTATCGTTTCTGCCTCTGCCCATTTCTGTAGTTCCTTCCACCATACCTCCACCCGTGGTTTATGACAAGCCTTCCAACCCATGGCAATCCTCCGTTTAGCAAGCACATACGCTAGGTCTTTCAGTTTATTTACATGCTTAAGTTTTGATGATCTGGGGTACCCTCCCAACAAACAAGCCCAAGCTGTGTCTATAAGAAGCGTGACCCCTTTCTCAGCCAACGTTTGTGCCACTTCTCCCCAGAATCGCTCAATCACTGGGCATGACCAGAACATATGTGTCATATCCGCGTTCTCCTCGTCACATTTGGGACATGCTTGTCGTCCAGCATTTTCAAACTTGGATATCCTTAAGGGCGTCATATATGCTCTATGTAGTATATATAGTTGAATTTGTTTAAGTCTAGCATTCCTCGACACCTTCTTATGGTATCCGAGCGCCCGTTCCCACATCCCATCCTCTATCGGGGTTCCCACCTCTGCATCCCAGTCTAGCCTTAGCTGCGTCGGGTCCTTCTCGACTTTAGACATCACCATCTCATATAGCCTGGAAATCTCATGCCCCCCATCTGAAATATCATATATTATTTCTATGTTGGCATCGGGTTCTTCTCCCAACACAGCTTCAGGCCACGTCTCCCGGACTCTCATAACAATTCTATGGTATGTTATGTATTGGGCCGCATGCAATCCTGTCTCTTCCCCCAGGTCCCCAAAATCCAGAATGGCCCCCATCTGCCAGACATCTCCTAACGTCACCAGCCCCACAGATTCCCAGTGGGTCCTGAGTATAGCTCTCAATTGCGCATCATCCCCTGCCAACACAACCAGCGGCACCTGCGGGGAGCAGGGAAATGGGTTCTCCATCATCCGGCACGCCCTGCGCCATATCTGCCACCCCAGCATCATCTTAGGGCGCTCTCTCATTACGGCCCTTGGCACCCAGATCATTTCCCTCAAGTGAAAGGGGGTGCAGTCCTGCCCAAATAACCTAGACTCAGGTGTCACCTCGTCCGAAAGCCACTGAGCCACATACTGCAGCTGACACGCCACATAATACACCTCAAAATTGGGCAGTCTTATTCCCCCTTTTTCGTAAAAGTTCTGCAACTTCCACAGCGCCACCCTGTTCCGGGTGCCATGCCACAAGAAATCCCTGCACATACCGTTAAGCTTAGCAAAGAACTTCTTGGGTATCATGTATGGGACATTGCTAAAGTAATGTAAAAGCCTCGGCAGGACCACCATTTTCAGCATTGCACCCCGCCCCATCATAGCCAAGGGCAGCTTAACCCAGAACTGCATACACTTCTCGATTTTCCTGAGTGCCACCTCGGTATTATGCTTGTGCTCCTCCTCCACGGTATGATACACATCTACCCCTAAATACCGGAAAGAGCTAACCTCCCATGGTATCTGCAACACTGGTAACCTCGTCTCAGGGGTTCCCTTATAGTCGCCTAGTGGGAACATGCTGGACTTCTGGGGGTTTACCATTATGCCAGACAGTTCTGCGTACCTAGCCATGACCTCCAGTATGTACTGGAGGTTTTCTTCCGGGTATCTTAAGTATAGCAGCAAGTCATCTGCATATAAGGAAATCAGATGTCGTTCCCCTCCCACTTCAATACCTATCGTGTCGTATTGCTATCTGAGGTATATCGCTAGGGGTTCAAGGGCTAATATGTAGAGCATCGGGGACCAGGGGCACCCTTGCCTAGTGCCTCTACTCAATTGCCACCTCTCGGATATTACTGCACCCGTCTTGACTCTAGCCAGTGGCTCACTATATAGCATCATCACCCACCTCATATACCCGGGTCCCATACCATACTTCTCCAAGGCCGCTAACAACCATGGCCATTTGACCGAGTCAAAAGCTTTGACCGCGTCCAAGGACACAATCGCCATTTCGCCCTCAGCAGTACTGCCCCATTCAATCACCCGTCGGAGTCTCCTGTGATTATGGGTTATATTTCTATTTGGGACATAGCCCGTTTGGTCTGGGTGTATCAGCTTGCTGATCACTCTCTGTAATCTGTTTGCCAGGACTGCCGTCAATATCTTGCTGTCCTGGTTTAAAATTGAGAGAGGTCTATAGGAGCCACAGCTGTGTACAGGTTTATTAGGCTTAGGGAGCGGTATTATGACCGCCTCCCTGAGCGTTTCCGGCAACCGTCCCACCTCAAACGCCTCGTTGAGCATATTCAACATCGGGGGGAGCACCTCTGCTTTGTATGTCTTATAGAATTTACTCGGGAACCCGTCCGCCCCTGGGGTCTTGCAGGTAGGTAATTGCCTCACCACTTCCTCTAGCTCTTCCAGGGTGATCGGTGCATCTAGCTCCTCCCTGTCCTCCTCACTTATCATGGGTAGTCATATATCTTCTAGTGTTTCCAATATTTCCTCTCGGCTACTCCCTATCTCATCCGCATACAACGCTTTATAATATTCTACAAACTCCTCGTTGACACCCTCTTGGGTGTCTACCACGCTACCATCTTCCATAATCACTGCTCTAATCGGGGGCCTTGGCGCCTCACTCTTATATAACCACGCTAGCAACCGCCCTTTCTTATCCCTGCCCGCATGCTGTCTCTCAATGTACTTCTTGTAATTCAGGTTACTGAGCCTTTCCCAGTGCTCTGCGCATTGCTGTTGAAGCCCCAATACTCGCTCCATGTCTTCGCATCCACCCTTCAATATTTCCTCTAGCGCCTCTTCTGTCTGTCGTAAATCAGTTAGAACCCCGCCCTGCAGGCGCTTTGATTTTGCTATTGCGACCCCTCGCATCACTACCTTGAAGGCTTTCCATAATGTACCCGCTGAATCAACGCTGCCCGTGTTCTCCTCAAAGTAATTAACTATCTCCTCCCTCATGTCTTCTCTAAAGACCGGATCCTTAAGCGCCTCAGCGCGAAGGCGCCATGTCGGGATCTTTGCCCTCGGGGGGCGGTACTGCCACCCCAGTACCAGTGGCGAGTGATCGGAGAGGACCCTCGCCTTGTGCTCTACCTGGCCAACCTCCACCATCACATCCGACGTGGCAAAGATATAATCCAGCCTCGTGTGTAGCTGATGAGGGGCGGAGTAATGAGTACTGCCTGTCCTGGGGGTATCTGGTTCTCCACATGTCCACCAGGTGGAAGTCGTCCAACAGTGTCTGCAGCGCTTTCGCTGCTGGGGAGGGCCCATCCATCCTGCTATCCAATCTGTCTACATTGGGATGGAGTACACAGTTAAAATCGCCACCCCAAATCACTGCGCTTCCCATACATATGCCGAGGTTAGCACTTGGAGTCCTGAAGTAGGCCGCTGTATCCCGATTGGGGGCATACGTGTTTATAATGCTGATCTCTCTGTTCTCCACCAGTCCTCTCAACATGACCATCCTCCCGTCCGTCTCCGCCAACTCCTGCAATGGTTGGAACGGAACATGCGGCGCCACCCAGATTAGTACTCCCCTAGCATACGCAGAGTATGTAGAGCCCACCACCACCCCTTTCCATTTCTTAACTATCGCCTCCATCTTCTCTCGCGTCAGGTGCGTTTCCTGCAGCAACGCGATATCTATCCTCTGCCTCCTCAAATACAACATGACCTTGTTCCTTTTCAGGTAGCTGTTGAGCCCCCTGACATTCCACGTAATTATTTTGAGATCCCCCATAGCTCATCCCCCTCATCTACTTCTACCTCCAGCAGGTCCCACCCTCCTGCGCGACACAGATCCAACCAACCAATCTTGCTATATGGGCTCATGTTTAAAACAAAACTCACACTCCCCAAAACTATATACATATCGAACTCCCCTTCCCCAACAAAACCGTTCCCAACCGTTGCCCAGCTCCATCCCTCAGCTCTCCAGTATTCGCGCTCAGTGTGCCATCCCCGCACTCTTCAAGGCCCCTTGCTCCTTCCCAACACCCCAGGGTACTTATGGCAGAAAATCCCCGCAGACGTCCACCCTCGGCAAAGTGTGGAGACCTCTCGTGCCCCCTTGGCATCTAGCACTGTTTACAGGCCCAATGGTGTAATTCCGACTGTCGCCGTGTTAGATCGTTTCCATTCGCGGCTGCCGTGTATACCGCACTGTTCAGTCCCCCACGCCGGGGGGTATTTTGCTCTGTGTAACTGCGCAGCTGGCTCTCCAAACACCCGTCGCTGCCCACCATGCACCCTAGCAGGCACCCCGGGGCAGCCCAGCTCGAGTGATACTGTCCAGGCTTCTCTTCCGAGCTCCACAATGCAGCCTGATTGCTGCTATGGCCTCAGCTTCAGTCCTTAGGCAATCCAATGCCCGGTGGGCGGGGTTTCATGCACTATCCTTTCCTCACAGTGGCCCTGCTCATGGGTGCTGCGTCTTTATCTATCTGACCATCCACCCGGCTCCGTTGTGCTGAGCCCCTTCCAATGGAGACCTGACCTCGTGGGGGGAGCATTGCGCCTCTACTCACCTCCCTGCTGCAAGGTGTTTGTTGAAAAGTTTATGTATGCTCTGCTTTGTAATTACCACAGACCTAGCGTGACAATCATGCTGCGCAGTGATCTCCCCAGTCCAAGACGTATCACTGTGCTGCTATTCCAATGAGCGCTTGTTACAGTTCCATAACTGCGGGTGAGTCACTACTGGACAGCAGGTCCTAAATCATCCGGCGCATTGCATTCATTTATGCTCTTCCCTTTGGCGCCTCATCCCACCTGGCAGTGGGCCACCACTTGTGTGCAGCAGCTTACTGGTCAAGCCTCACCAATCCATGCCTCATCAGCTCCGCCTGTTGCCTGCACTCCACAATGCTGTCCACTGTCATGCGCTTGCTCCTGTCTACGCAGTTAATGTGTTAGTGTGTTACAGCCCAGACTCCATCGGCTCTGCTTCTGAGGAGTGACTGCGTAATATTCCTGCGTTTCATTCCATCTCCGTTGCCTCTCTCTCTCTCGTGAGCAGCGTCCATGTAATGCCCACGCTATTTCTGCATACGGGACACGGGACACAATGTATCTATCCCAGCGTAATTGTTCGCAGTTGCTCGTCCGTCGTTCTCCTGTGACCTCGCCGGTTTATTGAAGTTGCAGCAGAGGCAGGCGCCCGGCATCAAGCCTCTTCCTGGATACTTCGTGACTCCGTCCCTCGTTGTATTATGGACCCTCTTTCTCATGCAATGGGCCCTATGTGGATACCGTCCGTAGTCACCTGTATGTTGCGCTGGCTGCACTTCACTGCCGACCGCGTTGTTTGTTGTCAGTGGTCTTGGCACCCGCTCAGGCCATTATGATTCCTCTGCAGCCTCATATGTTCCTGTCCCGTTCCTCTGTTCCGAGCGGGCTGCCATTTTCGTTTTACTCTCGGCAGACTTCAAAAGGTTTCCACTGCCCGTAACTCGTGCATCCAAATACCAATCATTGCGGTTTCATGCTGTCTGCATGCTGCGTGTCTTCATTCAGCCGCGCTTTCAATCAGAATCCCGTTCCGCCTTCACTCTCGACATTCTCGCGGGTCTCTTTGTCCTCAGTGCGCCGCCATCTTGCCTCAATGTTGCCGCTCGCGGTCCGTGCAACAATGTTTCATATCTTGCACTCGCCTGGGTCGATTTACTCGCGGGTGCCTGCTAATTGTGCCAGACGTCTTCATACATCCATGGTGCTATTTTAAAGTCTGTATCTGCTGCCAGGCAGCTGGCGCTTCTCAGGATCAGTCCACGGATCACGGAGCCCAGTAGAGACGCAGCCTACTCCATGGCTGCCAAGCCACGCCCCCCCTCAACATGCCATTTAGCAGTCTTATGATACTTGGATTCCTTTCTATATTTTCGTTCTCTGACTTTTAAATGTGCACTTGCATCTTCATTTGCTGGCGCCTTTCTGCCACCTAAAGGGCTCCAGCAAATGAAACTTGTAACACAGGCACTGCAGATTGGCCATTTAAAGCAATGAAGTGCACCCTGGCAATAATAACGGCCTATTATCCCGAGACCGCCAGCCAGAAGGGAGCTGAAATAATAAATGCCCACTAAAAAGCAATACGTTCTTCTTTGTCAGCAATGAGCGGATGTGGTGGAATCGGTGTTAAGACAACAAGGTGATAATCGGTGGGCATTTAGGGTTTCAGCTCCCTGATGGTTGGCAATTTCGTGATAATTGGTGGCTATTAACCCTGGCTGTATTTGTCTCCATTATAATGTATGCACCTCACGGGTGCCCCAGACAGTTTTCCCGCACTAAGCAAGGGGGGAGGGATGGAGGGAGCCCAAGCATCCTGTTGAAATTTGCCCCCCGCACTTCTTCAGCCGGCCCTGATGGCAGCCTACATCATTGCATCCTATCATGCGAGTCTCGGGGTTGCCTCAGTTGATTCCACTTAACGCTCTTTGCAAGGCTTGTCATCCAGCGTACAGTCCATGAGCAACTTCTAAAACAAATGTAGTCTCATATTGGCAAAAGAGAAGACCGTGTTGCCACATCTCCACGGTATTAGTTGTTTGGTTGTGCCATCCATCCACTGACATCGCACTCTCCTCTCTTTAGTCTTTCCATTGCCTATTCTGCATGACTCCCTTTCCTCCTTCCTAGCTTGTCTTTCTTCTCTTTGACCCCTTTCCCCTGTACGCCCTTAGACTCACCCTCGAGCCGTCATTACTGTACCCTAAACTGTTTTCCCATCTTAGGAGCATATACCGTCGCTTTGCCGAAGTAAATTACTCTGTGGTAATTTACTTTGAGAAAATAACTTAATTGAAGAAATCCTGATTTGTTTTTTTTTTTTTATAGGTTAGGAAATACAGGGGGAATTTACAGTAGTGGTGGCAATGGGTTGAGGGGAGAGTGAAGAGTAAGATGGGCACCCCCATTGGAGAAAAAATGAAAAAACTCTTTGAAGTGCTTTTAAGTAAATTACCACAGAGTAGGTTACTTTGGCAAAATGACAGAACCCTTGGGAGTACCAGAAGCAAACTAAGGTGGAGAGCCAAGTTGGGTGAAGGTTTGCCATGAGGTTCATTCCAGGTTCTGGTTATGGACTTCTCTTCCTCTTGCTCTGTTGCCATGTTTGGGGTTGTTGCCTGGTTGTGTTAGTATCATTATTCATGTGTGCTATTGTATGTTCGATGGTGGATTTCACTCTTGAATTCTGTCCTTTCTCAGGAGGAAACACCGGCATCGGCAAAACCACTGCGCTGGATCTTGCCCGGAGGGGAGCTAGGATCATTCTGGCATGCCGCAGCAAAGAGCGAGGCGAGAGTGCAGTCTACGATATCCGCAGAGTGAGGCCTTGTGAAAATTTCCCATCTCCCAGCACACTGTTTTGCCACACCTTGGAACTGTTGTGCCCATGACCAACCCTGATGTGTTTTCAAAATGTTTTGATAGACATGTTTATGGACTGCACTGCCCAAAGTACTGTTTTGTTGCTTCAAATATATTTTTGCCGTCAACCATTACAAACGCAACGCAGCGACCACGTTTTACGATCCATGGGGTGATGGAGGGAGGATGAAGAATCCTCAATAAAATACACATTATTTATTTATCATGACACTTCCACACACATTGCCTAAGTAAATACATTAGAGAGTAAAATAATACATATGTGTTGTCATAGGCATTGTTTTATTATCTTACTGTGATTTGTTCATACACAGTGTGTAAATAAGAGGAGACTGCAAACACCTGTTAAAGAGAAAGCACACCCTGAGGCAATCCCTTTCAGGCTGTGTCGCAAACATCAGGAATACTCATTTCCCTGAGCTTTGTTTTTTTTTTTCCTTTATCTTCCACAGAGAACTGAACGCCACCAGATTTTTGATATTTATTTGATCAAAAATGACTTACACTAACACATATACAGATGGTGGAGTGTCATGATGCATACCCCCAGGCATCCAGACCACGTCCATCAGCCCCGGGAGCAGGCATCATGTTGCCTTGAGAAAACCCAGCAACCCCTGTTAGGGGCTGTCTGGGTTCAGTCCTGGCGCCTATGGCGCCAGGCTCATATGGGACATCAGTCCTGGCACCATAGGCGCCAGGCTCATATGTGCACACTTACCTGATGCAGACCATGCTGCAAGAAGATCCAAACCCATGTGAGGCCTAGAAGGGCCTACTTTACCTTAGGGACTATTTTGTTACTCGGGTGTGGTCGGGGTGGAATACCTACCTGGGACTACTTTGGAGGCTATTTAAACCAAGCCGAAGAGCAGCACACGCTTCGCGTTATTCTGCATCCAGCAGCGTAACGTTCACCGTGCCAGCAGAAGCATCCAGCCTTCTGCCATGCCCGCCTCGAACCGGGAGCACCTAGAAAGAAGGAAAGAAGCAAAGGTTAGAACAAGAGTATTACCTGATTTCGTACCTGATTTCGTACCTGATTCCAGATTCATCGCATCTTCAAACCAGAGGAAAGACTTTGTTTTAAATTGCATCGCAGCAGCAGCGCTGCGCCATTCTCGCCGTTCCACGCAGCATTTCTTCGATCCGGCGCTGTCTCCATCTTTACATCGCCGAATCCCGGCATCTAAGGGGGACAAGAAACAACAAGGTGAGCAGAGAGAACAGACAGAGACAATCTCTTTAGCCGCCATATGCTTACCTGATTTTACCGCCGGAGGTATTATTCATCAGCACGCCACATCTTCTTATGCCGCACCTGTAAGAAAAGGAGAAAGCAGCAAGTTTAACCCTTGGCATTATTTACCGGACAGTGTTGGGTAACACAGACTTTTACGGGAGCGCTTTCAGCAGTCAATCTTCTTATTGGGTCAAAGTTGCAAGATAAAAGAGGAATTGGGCAGGAGTGAATTCCAGACATTTTGAACTCTTATGAACTATATACTTACGGCTCTTCGCCAGGACCTTTTTGGAGTCAGGATTCATCTACAACTCTTCCAATATCTTCAGGCCAGTGAAGTAACTGGTCATCAACGCGCCCCTGCGTGCTTTGCAGGATGGAGGGCTCATCCTTCAAGAATATAAGGTGAGATTGCTGAGAGGGCACATAGGTGATTAGTGGGGAAGACAGTGGGGAGCTATCACTTGAATCACAAGTGGCTAAATCCATCCCTCCACTTGTAGGAGAATATTTCTACGGGTCAAGCAGACAAGATTAGGAGGGCAGATCCAGTCAGTCATCGCTGCACTACGCATCACGTGGGTGGAGGCTGCAGCAGTCTGGGTCCGACCGACGCCCCTGTGGGAGCCAGGTGAGCGTAACAGAACACGAAGCCTACCAAAAAAAAAACACCCGGGCGTTATGGAAGCCTCTGAAACCGATCAACTAGCCCAACTGTTAGGGGAACTTAGGGCAGAGGAGCACTCTGCACGCCAAGAGACTAATGCCCTCAGGAGAGAACTTATTTTGTCAAAGGAACGCACTGATGATCTTGCTAGACAAGTGCTGCAAAGCCAAGCCGGCCAAACACCACTACCTGGACTCGGAGGGAATCCAACTCCTGTCTCTTCGAGCAATCCTGTGCAAGTGGTTCTACCAGGGAGCATTCCTTTAGCTCCACCCGAACGTTTTGCTGGGGACCCGAAAAGGTTTGCCGTGTTCATGAACCAGTGCCACTTGCACTTTCTATGCAGACCAGGAGCTTTCCTAAACGACCAAGCCAAAGTAGCCTTTGTACTATCGTACCTTAGTGGCAGCGCAGCAGATTGGTCAATCCCGCTGGTCAACCAGGATGACCCTCTTCTTTGGGATTTTCAAGGTTTTCAATTGAGCATGGAAAAACTATTTGCCAGACATTCACAGGGTCAGGCCCTGGATAACGAACTTTTATCTCTACGACAAGGCACTCAGGATCTGCTAACCTATATCGCAACCTTCAACAGGTTAGTGGTGGAAACCGATTGGCCAGAGGTGAAAAGAATTGCCTTATTTCATCGTGGGCTTCGGGGTGAACTCAAAGATGTTTTGGCCCAAGTGGTGAACCCACCCCAGGATTGCACAGAATATATAGACTTAGTAGTCCAGTTAGACCACCGACTCCAGAATCGAAAGGCTGATTGAGCTAAATTCGAGAATCGAGTACTGGTCAAACCACATGTTACCTCCAAAGGAACTGATGCATCAGGACCCATGCAGATCAGGGGGGTTAAGGGACCCTTAACGCAAAAAGAGAGGGAAAGAAGACGACAAATGCAATTGTGCCTTTATTGTGGGGCTTCAGGACATTTTCTAAGGGATTGCCCTATTAAACCATCCAAGAAAGTAGCCGGAGTAGCTGTTAGAAATCAAACGGAGCCTGAATCGGGAAACAACCACGCCCGACAAGCGTAGAGGTCCGCTTGCCGAGCTTGAAGAAGGACACTCAGACCTCGCATCTAATCGTACCAATGGTCCTCATTGATCCAAGACTCCCATCACATATGCACGCAGCAAGGGCATTTATCGATAGCGGGGCCGTAGGAAACTATATGGACCATAAATTGGCTTCTAGGATGAATCTATCTCTCTGCAAAAAAAAGACCGCTCCGGATGTCGTCACCCCAGTCGATGGAACTTAAATTGCCTCAGGGCCTGTAACTCATTCCACTACAGAGATGACATTGCTGGGTCAGGACGGGCATCGAGAGACTATTGTGTTTGACATAATCAAAGCCCCACAGTTGCAAATAATACTGGGGATACCTCGGTTAGAAACACATAATCCTTGTATTGATTGGCGAGAGAAGAGAATAACCTTCCCCGATTGTACACACACCTGCTACCCGGAAAAACCCTTGAACAAAGGCCTGGCCACAGTCACTACTCCAGTCGTGCAGTTACCTCAGGAATACCAAGAATTCCAGGACGTTTTCCAAAAAGAACAGGCAAACACCTTACCGCCACACAGATCATACGATTGTCAAATCGACCTCATCCCCGGTGCACAACCCCCATGTAGCAGAATCTACGCCCTAACGGAACCCGAAAACCTGCACCTACGACAATATTAAGACCAATACCTTGCTAATGGTTTCATTTGTCCATCCAAGGCCCCTGTTTCCTCAGCTTTGTTCTTCGTGCCAAAAAAAGGTGACCTTAGAACGTGCATAGACTACCGCGCACTAAATCAGATTACGGTAAAAAAACAGTACCCATTGCCTCTGATCCCCGAATTACTAGACCAAGTAAAGGATGCTTGTATCTACACTAAGTTAGATCTCTGAGGAGCATATCATCTGGTACGTGTAAAGAAAGGAGACAAATGGAAGACGGCCTTTCGCACTAAGTATGGATTATTCGAGTATCAGATGATGCCCTTCGGGTTGTGCAATGCACCAGCAGCCTTCCAGTATTTTATGAACGATGTCTTTCGTGAACTCATTGACGTCTGTGTTGTTGTATACATAGACGATATCCTTGTGTACTCCTCCTCAGAATTAGACCATGTTAAGCACGTACGTGCAGTCCTTGAGAAACTATGCCAGCACAAGTTATATGCAAAATTGGAAAAATGTGTTTTTCATGTTACGGAAGTTGAATTCCTTGGATTTATCTTGACTTCAAAAGGAGCCCGAATGGACTCACGAAAGGTGGACGCAATTCTCAAGTGGCCATCACCTAGTTCAGTTAAAGGGGTACAAAGCATGCTCAGATTTTCCATTTTCTACCGCAGATTCATTCCGGACTTCTCACATGTTGTACATCCCATCACAGCACTTTTGCGAAAGAACAAACAATTCTTGTGGACCGAACAGGCTGAAAAGGCCTTCCAAGAGCTGAAAGCGAAATTCACGTCTGCGCCTGTCTTAAAGCATCCACGCCCAGAGCTTCCATACATAGTGGAAACTGATGCATCCAGTTTAGCCATGGGAGCTGTCCTGTCCCAGAAGGATCCTGATGGTCAACTTCACCCCGTGGCATTTTGGTCCAGAAAGTTCTCGGCACCCGAGTTAAACTATGCGGTTACCGATAAAGAGTTATTAGCCATCAAATCCGCCTTTAAGGCTTGGCGACACGATCTTCTCGGTGCCGGGCATACCATTACTGTAATCACCGATCACCGGAACTTGCAGTATCTATAAACAGCCAAAGCCCAGTCATCGCGCCAACTTCGATGGGCATTGTTCTTTGCCGAATTCGATTTTGTGATTACTTATCGACCAGGCTGTAAAAATGGCAAGGCAGATGCCTTATCCCGAATAGGAATGGAAGAAGCATATGCGAACCCGGAGCCGGTGCCTATAATTTCCGAACAAAGAATTCTTGGCATAACTACTTTACAGACACTAGAAGAAGTTCATTTAAAAATCCAACAACTCTTCGATCCAGCAGCCCTGCAGGACTGGGTAAAGAAAGGCCCGGATTACTCCTTCATCAATGATCTACCCTACTATCAAGGATGACTATTTTTACCACAGGAGGAATTACAGGAACTTGTCATCTCCAATTATCATGATACCCTGATGGAAGGTCACCCAGGTATCGCAAAAACCAAAGCTAAAATTAAGACAATCCTGGTGGCCCACCTGGCGAAAAGATATAAAGTCATTTGTGATGTCTTGCGACATTTGCGCCCAAAACAAAAGTCAGAAGAAAAAACCAGCTGCCCTTTTACAACCTTTGGATATTCCACCTACACCATGGCACACCTTATCTTTAGACTTTATTACTGATCTGCCTTCATGTAATGGATTTACACCATTCTAGTTATCGTGGATCTTTTTTTCAAGATGGCCCACTTTATTCCTTTGAAGGGATTACCTTCTGCTTCAATTCTGGCCAAGGAGTTCCTCGAACATTGTTCGAATACGCAGGTTTCCTTCCGTATTGGTCTCTGACCGAGGTAGTCAATTCATTTAACATTTTTGGAAGAAATGTTGCCAATTGGGGCAAATCGATGTAAGGTTATCAACCAGTCACCATACCAGACCGATGGTCAGACGGAAAGGACCAACCAGACCCTTGAACAGAACCTACGTTGCATGCTTCACCAGACCGAAAGTAATTGGAAAGATATTTTATGGATTTCCGAATATGCATACAATAACTCTGTACATTCGGGAACCGAACAAAGCCCCCTTTTTACACCATATATGGACATCACCCTCGAACCTCAGAACTTGATTCGCCTCAGCACTTAGAAATGCCTGCAGTTAGTCATTTACATTCTACTATTACACAAGCCTTCAAGAAAGCAACAGAACATTTAAAGCAAGCAAAAGAGAAATACAAGAAAAATGCTGATCTACATAGAAGTGAAACTCCACAGTACCAAATTGGAGATCAGGTTTGGCTAGCTACAAAACACATACCTCTAATAGGAATGCAGACTTTTAATCCTAGATATTTGGGACCTTACACCATTAAGGCCATTATCAACCCGGTGGCCGTCAAACTGGAATTACCCTCCAAAATGCGAATTCATCCTGTCTTTCATGTTTCACTTTTAAAAACAGTTCAACCAGGAACAAGACTACCCAAACCACCATATCCTATCTTGATAGATGGAGAACCTGAATTCGAGGTGAAAAAGATCCTGGACTCCAAGGTGGTTAAATCAAAACTTTTTTACTTAATCGATTGGAAAGGTTACGGGCCACAGGAAAGGTCATGGGAGCCTAGTGACCATGTTCATGCACCACGATTAGTGAAGAGATTCCACCGGGACTTCCCAGACAAACGAGGACCAAGCGGAGGAACGACTTTAGGAGGGGCCTTGAGGGGGAGTGCTGTCATGATGCATACCCCCGGGCATCGAGACCACGTCCATCAGCCCCGGGAGCAGGCATCATGTTGCCTTGAGAAACCCCAGCAACCCCTGTTAGGGGCTGTCTGGGTTCAGTGCTGGCGCCTATGGCACCAGGCTCATATGGGACATCAGTCCTGGCGCCATGGGCGCCAGGCTCATAGGTGCACACTTACCTGATGCAGACCGTGCTGCAAGAAGATCCAAACCCATGTGAGGCCTAGAAGGGACTACTTTACCTTGGGGACTATTTTGTTACTCTGGTGTGGTCTGGGAGGAATACCTACCTGGGACTACTTTGGAGGCTATTAAACCCACGCCCGAAGAGCAGCACACGCTTCGCGTTCTGCATCCAGCAGCGTAACCTTCACCGTGCCAGCAGCAGCATCCAGCCTTCTGCCACACCCGCCTCGAACCTGGAGCACCTAGAAAGAAGGAAAGAAGCAAAGGTTAGAACAAGAGTATTACCCGATTTCTTACCTGATTCCGGATTCATCGCATCTTCAAACCAGAGGAAAGACTTTGTTTTAAAACGCATCGCAGCAGCAGCAACGCGCCATAATCACTGTTCCACGCAGCATTTCTTCGATCCGGCGCAGTCTCCATCTTTACATCGCCGAATCCCAGCACCTAAGGGGGACAAGAAACAACAAGGTGAGCAGAGAGAACAGACAGAGACAATGGCCCTCATTACGACCCTGGCGGAAAGTGACTGACCGGACCGCCACAGCGTAAATAGCGTTTCCGCCATTGCACGATGGAGCAAAGTGCGGCCCATTCCGACCCATCGGGCACGAGCACCACGGCATGGCGGAAGTGCAAAGTCCGCGATGGCGGAAATGACCCCAAAACGGCCCACACCGCCGCCGTACGGCGCCCTAGGTGCAATACCGCCACCCATCTTAGCGGACACCGCAGTGAGCGCCAACCGGAAAGTACGGTGACCGTAAATATACGGAAACGGAAGTAAAAACATGGGCCCGGAACGGGAAACAACACGCCGTACACCTATAAAACCACAAAATCCACACAACCACTAAAAACACTACCCTGAGACACATCCCAACCCGTCATCCACCCTAGCGAAACCAAGAAAAATGGGAAAAGTAGCGAAGAAAGCGTGCGACCGCAAGCGGCAGGTCCACTTCTCCCGTGAGGAACTCACCGTGCTTACAGACACCCTCCAGGAGAATGCCGCCGCCGTCTTCTCCACGCAAATGACCAGGACGGCACTTGCGAACAAGAAGGCCATATGGGCCCTGGTGGCACAGCGGGTAAGTGCGGTGGGGACCGCACCCCGCAACCCACAGCAATGCAGAAAGCGATGGGACGACCTGCGGATACGCGTCCGTAGCATACTTTCTGCCAACCGCAACATTGCCACAGCCACCGGGGGAGGATCGGAATCACCCATCAAGTTGACCCCCTGGGAAGAAATCTGTGCCTCCACCATTGGAATGGAGAGCATAGAGGGAGTCGGAGGGATGGAGAAAGGAGTGCAGACATCCGGAGAATCCGGTAGGTGGCCCAAATAAAACCATGCCAAATCCACAATGTCCAATCATGTGAATCACATGTGTCCACATAGCGCAACAGCAACACATGGCCAGGAGAACTTCCACACACATTGGCCTGATAGCGCACTTTAAAACTCACAATAAATACATAAATAATTAAAAACCCCAAAAACACCCACTACACGTGCAGCAGGCACACCCTAACTGCAGGCTGCCAAACAACTGCACCCTCACTCCACACACAAATGAAAGCACCTCCAAGGCCCCGACCCAAATCACCCTCGGGTACCACCCCAATGCATGTGATACATTGCCATTCCAATTCCCACAGACCCATTAATAACGCTCGCCCTCCTTTACTCCACCACAGGGTCCGATCCAAACGACGAGCTTCAGGACACCCCTACCAGCACACCTGCAAAGAGGGCCAAGACCAACGGCCAAAGACCCTCCACCTCAGCTGCACGCATCAAGACACGGCAGCAGCACAAATCAGGTGGCAGCACAGAGGAGGGAACATCAACAGGCACCCCAGCAGCCAGCATGCCCACAACAGCAGCACCACAGGTCCCCCCAATGGATGCTATAGAAGGCACTGCCTCTGGTGGCAGCAGCACCATAGGTGACACCCCATTAATGGCAGCATGCTCCGACACAGAAGACGGGGATGTCGAAGTCAGATCCATCCATGACCTGTCCCAATCCCCCCTGTCTGTTCCATCCCGTACACCATGAGGATACCACGCAGGGGCACCCACAAGACGACGACTGGCCATCCCCCACAAGCCCTGTGGCAGGGCAACATGAGGCGAACAGCCACTCTGTGACACCACCGCAAATGGCCATGGCCCAGCAGAGGCAACAGTCCCTCGACCAGTTAATCGTGCAACGGCAGCAACTGGCCACGCTCCTCAAGGACCATGCCGATGAATGTGGGGGCACTAAGGCAGACATAGAAACATCAACTGAGACACTTAGGGCAGAAATGGAGAGAAGTACAGAGACACTAAGGGCACAAATGGAGAGTAGCACCGAGTGCCTGAGAGTACAAATGGAGAGTAGCACCGAGAGCCTGAGAGTCCAAATGGAGAGTAGCACCGAGAGCCTGAGAGTCCAAATGGAGAGAAGCACCGAGAGCCTGAGGGGGGAACTGCATGCGACGTCCAAAGACGTATGTGCCGAACTTGCCGCAGTGCGCCGTGTGCTCACTGAGCTCTCACAAACCCTTAGGGACATGCATGGACGTGAGCAGGCAGAGACATCATCCGTTGCAAGTTCCGTCCAGGGCAGCCCCCAACGTAGATCTGGGAGGAACCTGCGCTCCACAGGCAGGGGTGCCCCTGATACCCGCAGAGGGGGCTTGCAATAGCGACTGCCCACTGACAATGAGCATCTTTGGACACTGGTGTTCGGGGGGGAGGTAGGAGGGTGGAGGGGGTGTGTTGGGCTCACTTGGGTGGCGGGTCGATAGGGTGTTCAACATGATATCACATATGCCATAAACAATGCACGATCAACCAATGAGATGTGTGGACAATGATCTTTGTGTACTAGGCCATCATAGGCGTACAGTCCATATTGTGCATGTACCAGACACACACAGTGCCACGAGTCCCGTGTCCATGTATCAGCCACCAGGCGTGAGTGCTAGAAGCATGCATCAATGAGATGCTGACGAATGTCACGGCCCTCCTGTGCCTCGCGGACTCCTTGAGGTGCTGCCACATCCCCACCCTCATCATGACCATCTTCAGGTGCTTGCAGTTCTGCGTCAGGGGGCATGGGCACATTTCTACGTACGCACATGTTGTGTAGCATGACACATGCCATCACCATCTTTGCAACCTTCTCATGGCGGTACAGGAGTGCCCCGCCAGACCTGCTGAGGCACCGGAAACGAGTCTTCAGTAGGCCGAATGCCTGTTCAATGACTACACGGGTACGTGAGTGGGCATGGTTGTAGTCCTCCTCATGCTGGTCCCGTGGGTTCCGGACTGGTGTGAGGAGCCATCTCTTCAGTGGATATCCGGCATCACCTGTATGTGGACGATAAACGAATTATGTGGAATGCCATTGCTACGTACGCACCCCCCCCCCTTCCTGCCAGGTCATTGCCGCATCACATACCCCACATCATCATGCATGAAATGAGACTCACTGAGTAGCCAGGATCTGTACCCTGCGTGTCGCTCCATGTAGCGTGGTATTGTTGAGTTCCTCAAGACCATAGAATCATGGGTTGATCCAGGGAATCGGGCACAACAATGTGTAATGATCCTGTTGGAGTCACACACCATTTGTACATTCAGAGAATGAAATTGTTTTCGGTTGCGGTACTGGGCCTCCATGGCATGTGGGACGACCAATTCCACATGGGTGCAGTCGATGGCACCAAGGCAACCCGGTATGCCGGCAAGTGCATGGAATCCCACTTTTGTGTTGGTAATTTCCTGCTCCGAGCGTGGTAGAGAGATGTAGTCGTCTGCGTGCTGCAGGAGGGCATCGAGCACTTGCAATAGTGTCCGTGAGAACAGTGGCTGAGAAATGCCATGCAACTGTCCGACTGTGTGCTGGTAGGTGCCTGTGGCCAGGAAGTGGAGTACAGACACCACCTTCAGTAGGGGTGGGATGGCGGTTGGGCTATCTATCATGCTGACAAGGTCAGCCTGTGTCATGTCCACAATGGCGGCTATGGTGTCCCGGTCCAAACGGTAGAGGGTGTGGATCTGCTCATCAGTGAGGTTGAACGGATGTGCTCGGAGGCGTGGGATTGCGGGCTGCCTGCGTGGTGGTAGTGGCTGTGCTGGCGGCCCTTGCTGGCCCTGCCTTGCCCTCCTCCTCCTCCTCCTGCGTCTCCTCCGTGCGGCCGGTTGTAGTTGGTGTTCGTCTTCTTCTTGGAGTTGGAGTACTTGCAGTGCTATCAGGTCCCCCAGGGCCAACATTGCGAGTCCTGCCGGTAGCATTTCGGAGTGGGTGTGGTTGTGGGAGGAGACTGGGTGTGCAATTTATGTGTTTTCAGGCTGTATGGCCTCCACCTGTGGTGATTCATTCCACCTGTGCAAGCTGCTCTCCCCTTTGGCCGAGCACGTCCCGCACACAACGCTGCAATTCGAGGAATGGCATCTTGCTATTGCAATCATGTATTTGTACCCGATGGCCGTGTAACATTGGTTGATATGTTCATTCGGCTATGGTCCCATTGTTTCACATACAATCTTTGCAGTTGCGAACAGACTTGTGAAGGGTCAGTGGAACGTAGTACTCGAGTAACGGTGGACCCTCATGCATCACTGTACCGAGTTGCAACGACGGGCGGGGCGTCCCATTTGTGAGTGAAGGCAGTTGCCATTTTCACACACAGCCGCACTAGATGGATTAATTTGTGATTTCAAGCGGCCACAGATGCCTTTTCGACGTGATGTTGCAAATGAGGAATTCGAAGGGCGGCGCTTTCGGTTATCAGCTAGCGGCGAGGAGATGCCCACAGGTCTGACTGCAAATATAACGTTCTATTGTTCAATGTCCTTGGGACAGGGGCCATGGCGAGGATGCAATGATTGATATGAATAGTTTGGGATGCGCAATAGCGAAGTGGACGGTGAGGCCGGACGTTCCCAAATACATGTTACTTCACAACACTGGAATTACGGGCTGGGGCACAGTGGATTTTGCAGGCTGCATAACGCACAGACTCAATGGAATTCTCACATGTTATGTGAGTATGGAAACAGGCGTTATCATTACGGGATGAGGGAATGATGAATGGATGCATGGACAGATGATTTGATACAGTGTTTGCCATGTACAGGGCTTCTTGGAATCTGTCCGCCTCCCCTGCGCTATGTGATGCAGGGCTGCCATAGTGGGACCATCGTCTATCTGGCCTTGTTGAGCCCTCCCTGTCTCGACGCGCCCTCAGACACTTGTGTCCATGCACTTTACCAATCCCATCTGATGGATTCTGTTTTCACAGACGCAGGCACAGGTACACTCGTTTGTGATGGTGTTTACACCTCGATATAGATAGTTATGAGTCGCAAGTGGTTTTGGGGTGGTGATGATCCTTTGGAGTGGGCTAGCATGCATATGGCTGTGGATTTAGTGTGATCATTGAAGTGAGTTGTTCGAATGTAGTTCTGATGGCCATTCTGTTCTTTTTCTTTTCTTTTGGTTGACAGGTATCTCCTCCCCTTTTGCCACTGCCATCTGTATGCCACTCCTGCAGATGGCTTTTACTCCCGACACCTGCTGCTTCGTGTTAATCAGTGGAGCAGCATTACGATCTTATGGGACGATCGCCAATGGGCCACATGCCCTTACGCAGTACTAGTGGCTCGGAGCAACATTTCGGCCTTTCAGCTGGACTAGTGCCTCCCCATTGGGACGGCCCTGCGGTTCTGTGCGCTTCCATGTTGTCTTTTCGTATGAGAATGTGGCCCTGTGTACCATGAAGGAACAGGGCGTCGCACAAGAAGCAGCTGGTCATTTCTTGCGGATGCAGCCCACAATGGTGAAATGTGTTTTGGAGTTCATGGCCTAATGGCTGTATGGGCTTGGTGTATTTGTTGTGCATTAAATTTCTATTCTGATATGGGCCGTGTAGCGTTCTTCTTTGCAAGTGATGTGGCATATTCCTATTTGGGGAGCGATGTATTGTGAGGAGATCTGCATTGGGTTCCAGCTTCGGAGTATAGTTGCGTGGTACTGTGCTGGGCGCGTTTGCCTACGAAGCCCAGTGAGGTCAGGTATGAAGGCTGCCAATATGACTGTTTGAATGATGTCATGCTCAGGGGCGGGGGATTAGGTTTTGTGTAACAGATGCCGGTCAGCCAGGTGGACTGGTGGAATGATGTGATTTTCGGAATATTGCTGGTCACAGGTGCCTGTGTTTGCGTGCGTTTCTTGGTGGGGGACTGTGGTCATGTCCATTGGAATGGCTTCTGTATTCGTGCCATCTGTGCCCTGCAGCTCCCATTGGCCCCTCTTGAGATTCTTTTGTTCATTGGCATGCATGGGTGACTTGTACATTTCACTGGTTGCATTGTGACTTCATTGCACCTACGGGGAGTTGTACTATGTGGCCAGGGAGCGGTGTACAGGCACTCAGTGGGGCCGTTTACGGTTGATTCGCGATGCCGTACTTCTCACCATGGCGGAATGGTACTTTCCGCCGTGCTTGATGGCGTTAGGTACATGTCCGCTAGGGTCGGAATTCACGTACCCTTGCGCCATGGTGGTATTTACGGTTTGGCATGGCGCGCGCGCGCGCGTACTTGGTGCAGTTAGCGTTGGCGTTCACTACGGTGTCGCTAATGGCATCGTACTTTGCGGTGACGGGTCATAGTCGCACCGAGCGCTATTCGATGGCGGTATTGCATTTCCGCCATCGTTTTTCGATTTCCGCCAGGGTCGTAATGAGGCCCAATCTCTTTAGCCGCCATATGCTTACCTGATTTTACCGCCGGAGGTATTATTCATCTGCACACCACATCTTCTTATGCCACACCTTTAAGAAAAGGAGAAAGCAGCAAGTTTAACCCTTGGCATTATTTACCGGACAGTGTTGGGTAACAGACTTTTACCGGAGCGCTTTCAGCAGTCAATCTTCTTATTGGGTCAAAGTTGCAAGATAAAAGAGGAATTGGGCAGGAGTGAATTCCAGACATTTTGAACTCTTACGAACTATATACTTGCGGCTCTTCGCCAGGACCTTTTGGAGTCAGGATTCGTCTACAACTCTTCCAATATCTTCAGGCCAGTGAAGTAACTGGTCATCAACGCACCCCCTGCGTGCTTCGCAGGATGGAGGGCTCATCCTTCAAGAATATAAGGTGAGATTGCTGAGAGGGCACAGAGGTGATTAGTGGGGAAGACAGTGGGGGAGGTATCACTTGAATCCACAAGTGGCTAAATCCATCCCTCCACTTGTAGGAGAATATTTCTACGGGTCAAGCAGCCAAGATTAGGAGGGCTGATCCAGTCAGTCATCGCTGCACTACGCATCACGTGGGTGGAGGCCGCAGCAGTCCGGGTCCAACCGACGCCCCTGTGGGAGCCAGGTGAGCGTAACATGGAGGCATTACCCCGAAGGGTCCCTTTTTCTCAAAGATGAGAACAAGTGGCGAGCGAATTGAATCAATCAATATCCATTTACTTCTGGCGTAAGCCCATACAAAGTGTAGTACAGGAAAAAAACAAATTGTGGGACCATAAATAACATATCGACACATGATACAAAAATAATGGACTAAACCAGTGCATGTAATCGTCATAAGTTAAAAACGAGTGGATCAATTGTAAAAACGAATCTTTGCTTTTGACCGAATTTGCCATGCCTTATTAACAAAAGGTGCACATAAACATCCTCATGATTAGTCATTTTGAATAGAACATATGCATCTTTGGCACATACTTGTTATTTAAAAATAATAGCTGTATGCAGGGCAAATCGGCAGAAAGTAAATATCCGTCTCGACTTCAGAAGTATAAAATGGACACAGGTTTGAGGAGTCTGGACCATTTGTTAACTCTGCGACAGGAAAAACGTTCACTCTAAATTCAATAAATACAGCTCTATTGATACTAGGAAACACATAGTTGAGATTGGGTTCTGGGTCCATGTTAGTTTTGAATGGCAAATAACCTGGAAAATGTGATGGACTGGAAGTCAAACATTTTATGCATAGATGGAAGGCGTTGAGTCGGGTCCTGGTTGCCCTCATAGTTTCCTACATGACTGCGGCCCCTTCAACTAGGAGATGTGGCTTTGTTATTCTGCATAATGGACTCTACAGGTGCCTATACCACTTTCACGATTACCATTCAGAGACTCTACTATGGCTTTGAACTCATTTTAGACACTTAAATCATTTGATTTGTTTAGGTGTAACCCGTAAAAAAGAGGTCTAATAAGAGCCAAAAATGTAAGGCGTCCGACACCTTTTTCCATCAATCACAAATTCATAGGAGTGCTATAAGGAAGATTATTTTCTTTTGTGTCTTGGTCATAGAAGAAGTGTCAGTGTATTCCCATAGTTTGCTGCCGTATAGGGCAGTGGACCGTGCTTGGGCTGAGTACACATCAAATTCAGTTAAAAGGGAGTTGGTAACCATATTGTGAATTGAGTGTGTGTACTGTTTCAGAGATCCTTTTAAGGATAATATCACTCTTGGCTAGTTGGGACGACCATTTGACGTTATCTTGTAACCTGACCCCTAAATAATGATAGACGCATACCTGCTGGAGCAGTTCCCTTTCAATAAATATTCTTGTTTTTGATTTTATAAGTGAAATTTCAAACAATCACCATAGTTTTACAGCTTTTGAAATCCAATTTTCTATCTTTATGGAAGTCTATCAGTGATTTTAGCTGTTTTAGAATGCCCGTTTTGGTCTTTGAGATGAAGACTGTGATACCTGTGTACATGAGAATGACGACTTTGCGGTTAGCAGTTCCTGGGCCGTCTGTATTTAATTTTGCAATTCTTAAAATCAGATCATTAACATAAATAAGAAAAGGTGAAGCAGCGAGGACGCAACCCTCGCATACACCATTTGTTAGCGGGAATGATTTGGTAGTTTCCCCATCTTGGACACACCTAAGTGGAGTTGAGTTGTTACCATAAAGTTTTCTGATGTGGCTTAAGATTTCAGGAGGATTATTAAGTTGGTATAAAACGCTCCAAAAACCAGCACAATCCGCTGAGTTGTATGCTGATTTGACATTAAAAAAAACTAAAGTCCCCATTTTAATTTGTTTTTATTGTACTATAGTCAAAAATATGACGTTTCACATATGCAGAATACAAAACATAAGATTAAACAATCCATACAATAAAAGAGAACAAAAAAGGAAGGCTAAAATCATTATTTTCTTATAAAACCTAAAATTTTGAGCACTCTCAATGCTTCAGTGATGAGACCTACTTCATGGCCGGCTATCAATTTCTCCTAGAAAGAATTCAAGGTCCACCAACTGACCAAGCAAGCGACCACTTAGCTCCGCAGTACACCTGCAATTGATCATTGTTCTTTATGGACTGCGTTAGCCTCTCGTCACATAGGGAACAAAAATTGGCTCCACTCGAAGGCTTCTCGTGAATTGACTGGATTTCACCTGTGTAAATCAAGTTTAAACGGAACCTTAAAAATTCTGACTTTAATTTTGAATTTGGAAAACGTCTCAAATAATTTGGCAAAAGCCTCCTCGGTTTGTCGTAGATTGGCAGTCTCAAGATCTTTGTCAATCTATGCATGTGTGTTATTGTTTGAATACAGTCCATACTTGGCAAAGTCATTTTAACGCCCACTGGGTTCATAATAAGATCATCCACTACTCGATCACTCTGTTGCAAGATCTTGATTGCATATTTTTCCAACTGGACCAGAACGGGGCAAGACCCCCGTTTTTACCATTTTACATCTGTATAACAAGATGATCTTCCAATCCATATACATCTTTAAGGGTTGTAATCCTAATTTGTACCTCTGGTTTACCATTAGAAGGCTCTGAGAAAGAATCGGTACCTTCTTCCATAACCTTCCTTCTACTCTGGACCAGTTCATTACTTGGGATTGAAACTTTACATCCAATCCGTACAGTAACGATGGAATGACCTTTAAATTATAAAAGCTTACCAGGGGAGATATTGAAAACGTACAGTAGGTATTGCTGAATCCTTTTAATTTGGCATACCAACTGAGCCAGTTTGTCCTCTGTCAAATTCAAACTGAGCAAGTGTTGAAAAAGAGCCCAGACTGAAGCCCAAATAAGTGACTTCTTTTACCAGAGGAACTGATTGTTCTAAAAGAGTCCACTTAGAGGTTGGGGAAGACTTCAGGAGCCTCCTAAAGGCAACAATGTTAGATTTAGCTGGGCTTATTTGGAGGTAATTTACAGAGGCATATTTACCAAAAGCACTTGAAAGTCTATGTAGGCCTATTGGTGTATAATCCAAGAGGACTATACCGTCTGTGTAGGCTATCCAGTTTAAAGATTGAGGACCAATCTTCAGACTAGGCAACGATTGACGGTGTAATGCTTCTGATAAGTAAGCTAAATAGAAGTTAAAGAGGCAGGACATAATAATACACCCCTGCCTCACTCCTCTCCCAGTTGATACAAAGTCAGACAAGTCCCCCCCCGAACATTTACTCTAACTTGTAAGTTACAGTCCGCATGCATACTCGCAAGTATTGCAAGTATTGCAAGCAAGGAATTTGGCAGCCCCATGCAAATCGTTAATCGTGTCAACGGCTTTGGAAAGATCTATCTATGCCCCATATAATGTGGGACCACCCTTCATCCAACACTTATTTGGCACGATAGACATCACAAAGCCGTAAAGCAGAGAGAACCCTTCTGAAGCAGATTTGCTGCTTGCTTTGCCCAGACTTCGAAATCCCTCAAAATAGCCCCTGAAAAAATGTTGCCATCAGCATCCAGGTGGGCGATCTGGCGATAGTTGGAAGGATCCGCCTAATCGCCTTTCTTATAGATCGAGATGATAATAGTCAGCATACATGAATCTGGGCGAAGCGCACTATTTTAAGTATGAAATTGGTCAATCCATTTGGGCCAGCGGCCCTGGAAGATGAAGATCTTTTCATTAGGTCTGATATTTCTTTGCTTAGGGTCAACCTCCACATTGTATGGAGTCTCTTTAGTTACTGAAGGAGTGAGAAACCTGTAAATGTCACCAAAATAATTACGCCAGTGTAAACCCCTCTCGGGCTCCTCAGCCATGTTCAGGGAAGTTGAAGAAGCCGTGGAAAACGCCTGGTCGGAAAGGACATACCCAGGGCAGCTTCCCCAACAGAGGAAGATGCGGTGAACCGTGAAGTCGCCAGCAAACGAGCAGCGTTTGCTGAGATAATGGCTGAGGGGCAGACAGTAAGAAAAGAGGACGTTCCTACTGCAACCACAGCCGAGGAAAATCAAAGTGAATTAATACTTTGGCCAGGCGAAAGTGTCTGGAGTAAAAACACGTGTCTTCACCTACACAGAGACAGTGGGAAGTAATGGAAAACTACATGGAAGGAACTCTGGAGCAACAGAGTGGGGTTTACCTAAATCAAAAAGCAACAGAGTTTAGAATACAAAGCAGTGTTAGGCAATGCTTGTTTTCACTTACCTAAAACTTCAGTGCCGGGAGGGTCAAACAGCAGTCCATGAGTCAGCCGTGCAGAACCCATTATGGCGGCTTACATTCTGATAAGACGGGGCAGGGCTTGGGGAGGCTTATCAAAGCTTCACAGTATGGGAGAATCTGATTGGTCTAGGAGACTCACACCCCTATATAAACCGGACATCAAGAAGGGACTAACAGATTGTTCTCCCTTCTGTTTCAGAACAGACTGAGGTGAGGAAGGAGCTTCAGAACTTCATTGGACGTATGAGGACTAGATCCAGGGTCTTACCTTATCCTCGAAGAAGCCCCAGACCCAGGCTATCTTTGGACTTCATTTAAAGGAGAATTATCATGTTTTTGTATTTTTTTTTATTTTCCTTTTCTTAGTCAATAAAGACTAACATTTTGTTTCCAGTCGTATCCTATCTAGTGTGTTCTTACAGCCAAGATGAATCCGCTATAACGTTAAACGATTAGTCAGAGAATCCTTGGAGCTATTTAAAAACGACCCAATATTCGGTGAATTATTGTTCACCATAGCGCTCAACATTATTTCCCCATCTTGTTGGTATCTATGTGATCCGGACCAATTTTTAAAGTTATTCCGTAGAATCTTTAATTCTGTTTGGCACTCTTGTTGTGTTTTGGTTGTCCGTTTTAGGCTAGATTTCCTCAGGGCTTTTTCCTGAGCCATGTTTCCTCATGAAAACAGTGTGCAGGAGTTTGGCGCTTTGTAGGACCGTTGGATCCTGGAACATCCAAATTGCATAAAAAGTCCAAAAAGCTGGTTGGATTACATGCTCTGGTCAACTCCCAGTCAGGTCGTTGTCCACTCTTTTTAAGTTGTTATTCAGTGACACCTCGTCTCAATTTCACTACTCTGTTTTTGCATTATTCAATGTCAGATAAGAGAGATGTCCTTATGCCGACCCCAATGTCCTGTGGGTAAAATACCTGAGAGCATATCATGATCACTACTGCTCCCACCTATAATCTGGAAATCTTCACACCTGGCAAGCAGATCTTCAGAAAGAAATGGATAATCTATGGTTGAACTCTGCAGACCCCTAGACCAAGTTTGCGCTGAGGGGGGGAGGGAGGGGAAATATCCCTTCCGCACATTCCCATTGACCATGACAAGGTTCCAATCTGAAATGAAAACAAACCATGAACCACTATTTACTGTGGGCTTTCTAGATGTCGTTACTAGACACAATATTATGCACTGGGAATTAAGATCTGACCGTATAATGCCTGCTGAACCATGTGTGGTCTTTATTCTCAACAGGTCAGATGGTGACTCCAAAAAAAACGGTTAGATTCTGATAAGTGGGGTTCCAGTAGATGTTGATCACAATTTCCTTCCACTTAATGATACTATGGCAGCTAGTACACCATGAATTGAAGTTGGCATCAATGGAAGCCTAGACCCTGAATGGCAATCGTAAGGCCTCCAGCCGGCCGCCCACCCGTACCCTGGATCACTAATTGCTCTACTATGAGAAAGCCATCCGTCTTAAAATGATGGGTCAGCCAGGCTTCCTGAAATAAGATTAGTTCATAGCTGCCAAATATACCCTCTCTCATTGCTTTGCTTTTGAAAGAACTGGAACCCTGCATGTTCCAACCCAACATTCGGAGGTCCTGCTTCACTAGAGATTGTCCTTGGTCCCGCATCGCTTCTGAAAGTTTTGAGACTGCATGTCGGGCAACGAAAACCACTCCTTTATCTTAGTATTATGCGAACAACGCTGCTCTCCGGAAACTTATGTTGCTAATCTAATATTTTATGTTCTAGTGGTAGAGGAAAGACCTGCCTGATTTGTTACTCAACTAACTTCTAACAATTATTTCCCTTTTTCAGCAACACATTTGCTTAAGATGTCAAAAAGGCTGAAAGCCTGGTCGATTGTGAGATAATTTGAGGGTATAAATAAAGTGGGACATAGACCAGGGACAAAACAAAGAGAAAACAATACGGCAAAGGTTTTAGAGCAATCTACCTGTGGCCCTCACCCAAAAATAATGTTAGCCCATTCTACCCCCAGGAAAAGTTCATTCGCCCATTTCTTGCAACATTTACACTGTCCACACTCATTTTAGCCTTTTACCAGCCCTCAAAGTCCATCATCGGAGCTTGTATGCACTATACTGCAATGCCATGGGCACCCAACTTGTTGGTCATTTCAGCAAGAACTACCTTAGCTGAACGTGCAGGGTAAACTGACATTGATTTAAAAATCTGCTGCAAGAAATTGGAAATACTGTGGCACAAATCTGTTCAGTTGCAGCATTTATATTAAAGTAGAATTGTTGGTTTGTTACTAAACTTGGATAATTGAGTTGCCCTTACTGTTCCTCCTTATGGGGAATACGTTTGCAGAGGTAATTCCTTCATTTAAATATGGTGTGGGGGTGGGGAACACTGGCGCTGTAGTCCTCAGATGGTAGAAAGCAACAGTGACTTTTTCTTTAGACTATTCAAAATGAGTGGCTTGTGTGTAAAATACTCGATTAGCAACATTTGAGAAATTCAATTTCCACCACCTTAAAAATGACACATTTTGCATTTTTTGTTACAAGTACAAAATTGCTGTAAGCTGTGATGGTCTGCCAAACGAGGCCCATCATGGCTGAACGTACTCTGATGCCAAGCCATGGCTGATGCTTCCCTTGCTGTACAATCCACACATGCAACCTTTTTGTCCATATTGCCCACACCACCAACCCACTTCAGTCCCATACAGAAGACCCTTTCCTTCTTTTTTCCCCAGTCTAACACTGCACGCCTCTTGATTCCTACTGTATCTTTGCCAGGGCCTTGTCCTTCTATGGAAGGACTGGGCAGGTGCCTGGCAGAATACTGATTCCCTTCCCACGCATGGAGCCCCATTGCCCCGTGGACATGGCCTTGCCCTCTCTAGTTGCCTCTCAATCGTGTAGGGGACTGCAAGCATTACCTCTGATGCGCTCTGTGAATCTGACCTTGCTTACCTCACTCTGCTAGGTTGGTCCCTGGTCTTTTAATGGGTTCCAGAACAACAAGGTCCAGTTTGGCCCGGAGTGATAACCCCCTATTGCTGAAAAGAAATGGCTTTAAGCCCAGCAGGTAACAAGGGGAATGTTTTCAGATACACCCATAAAAAGCTGGATGTCTGCCCTGGGACATGTCCAGCACTGTCTGCCTGTGATCTCATTTTGCTGGTCTCTCCCATAACCTTATTTGATTCCTGACCCCACTGTGATTGGCAAGGGCCCGTGTGGATCTTCAATTCCTAGCCAGTAGTTTGACTGGCATCCTTATAGTCTATGGAGTAAACAGCGGAGTCCAAATAATACTGTGCTTATCTACACTCAAAGGCAAGGCGTTGGCCGACGATCATCCACAAGCTAATCTTTGCAAGGGGTGAGGCACATCAGCCAATGAGGCCCTTGCCTGTCTGGAGGCATCTGAGCTGCCCCCTCTGCCAAGGATACACTAATCTCTAATAAGCAACTTCCAGCCTGGACCCGAGTGCTCTCTGACTTATCGCTCTCCGAGTCTTATTCTGTTTTATAGATTTGGGAGAGATTGATCTGTGGAACTGTTAAAGCACATCTCTTACTCAGCGAGACCTGGAAGGAAGAGCAGGGGGCAGGTACGAGGGGGGCTGTTTGAATGTGCATAGATGGTGGGAGCTAGGAGTGAGGACTGGGAACAAGCGTCCTTAAAGAAGCACAAATCCAGCTGCAGGTGTCCAAAAGGCCCATGGTTAGTAGTCGGTGGTAACTGGGGGCTCCTTCCCCAGGTTTCCCTATCGGCACCTTCTGGCGAATCGGCCTTGGGAAACCAACAATATAGGGAGTCAGTACTTTCGTGCGCACAATTCTCTTCTATGAAAATTTGTTCGAAAATCTTATGTTACCTTTTCCTTTCTAGACCAGTTCTAGTTCTATATAGCTCATCTGAGGGCCTACCAGCTCATCCCTACTCCCAACATTACACACGGAAGTACACAATCTCCCCACCAACCTTTAATCTAATAATATTTACTGCTACAGGCTGTACACCAACACTAAAGGTCCTCTCAAAGTAGACAATAGCAACCCCCCCCCCCCCTCCCTGTAACTTCATTTTCGGGAAATGCAGATAATTTCCTGGAAAGTTGTGTTTTATTTCTTTGTATGCTATATTGATTTGCATAATGCATGTACAAACGGTCAGGTATGTCCAGGGACGTCTGCTGCTACCCCTGGCTCCACCTCTGCTAGACATGTCCTTGCGACCCCTGGGCCACTGGACAAAGAGGCAGTGCCAAGAGCAGATATGTGTTGCACCTGAAAAAGGCAATTGTGAATGTAGCGAAATATGTACAACTGCTTTTTTCATCTGGAATCTAGATCTCGTTAGCTGGAGAAATAACAGGGATGCAGAAAAAGCCACGAAGCCACCATCGCTACTAGTTTGGTAGTCCATGAGTAAAGACTGCCTGGATGGTTGCATTCAGAGGCGGGGCTGTTTGTGCAGCTCATTCCTAGTACTGTAGCAAAAGGAAATATCTGGGGGCTAGGTCTAGCTGGCTGGGAATGGTTAAGAGCAGCCTGCAGTACTCAGTGACCACACAGCAAGAACACAAATCTCATTATTTCTCGTCCGCTTTGCACATTCAAGGAGCCACTTGGCCTGTGATGAGTGGTGTGTCCTAGGTTCTGCCACCAATCCTGCCTGGGCACTCTGTGACCTGACCCAGACCTGCATCACAGGCACACTGCAGATGGATGCAAGCTGAGAATTTGCTTGAAGCTGCCCTTTGCCTTTTGAAGTAAACCATCTGCTTACTTTGGGAACAAGAGGATGCAATGCAACATGTGCTCAGTTCCTGTTCAGTGCTTAGAAGCTGGAAAGCAAGTTATAAGGAACAGAGAATTGATAGCATGGTCCCTTTCTAGGGGTGATGTTATGGAGCTGCTGATGCTGTTTAGATTTTGACATTATAAAAACGTGCAACTACTGTGACCCAACACATCCTTCCCATCTGACAAAAGAACTGTGACTTAGTTACCAAATGAGCAAAACAGAAAGGTGATGGCTGGATGGTTTCAAATCATTCATAGCCACTGCCACAGCTCTGGGCAACACTCCAGACCATCATTTTCCAGCCTGCCAAGCCACTATACAGAAGGGGAAAGACCATCAGCAAATCATGCTTGGTCCCACCCCAAAGGGGGCAGTCCAGCCCGAGCTGCTAGATCATACCCCTTCTGCACAAGACCACAAGCATCCCCAGACATGTTCCAGCCTCATTGGGTGCCATGGGTGAGGAGTAGCCTAGGTCTGCAGGCCTATCAACCGTTTCTAGGGGTGATGTCATGGAGCCGCTGCTGTTTGTTTTAAAATGAAAAGTCCTGCAATTGTGACCTCCAACACATCCTTCCCCTCGATCTCCCATCTATCAAAAAACATGGTTTACTTACCAAATAAGCAAAATAGAAAGGTGATGTCTGGAAGGTTTCAAATCCTTCATAACTGTCAGAGCTCTGGCTAACCCTCCAGACCATCGTTTTTCTGGTTGGACTTGTGTTGGTCAGCTGCTGTTTCCAGTCTGTGTCGGACACTTGGCAAGCACTGATATCTGGCTTTGGGGTTTAGGCCTCTTTAAGATGCTTTATTTACAGTTTAGCCTCAGTGATGTACAACTGTGCAGGTTGTGTTGGACGTCTGCTTGCATTCAAAGTGATGTGGTAATATGGGCATGTACACACTTATATTAACAATACATGTGGTGGTCCGTTTTTGTATGCAATGTAATCATTTTACAGGGATATCGTAAGCATATTTATCTTGGTGTACTGAGGAACAATGCTATGTGATGCCACTTCCTGTTTTGTCAAGGGGTGAAAGGCCATGTGATGTCACTTCCAGTGATCCCACTTGGGGTGGGGTCAAATGACATAACTTCCTTTGATGTCATCAGTGGGTCGTGTGATGTCACTTCTGCTACCCCAGGCATTTTGGTTAAATTGTCGCTGCGTATGCCTCTGTGCACTAAGCTATTCTCCACTGCAGGGAGGGCAATTCTCAGTCGCACTGCGCCCAAGAGTGAAATATAGTCATATGTTGCAAGTAATTGAAGAGATATGTGGTTATAAGTCCTATGGGACCGAAGATAAATTGAATGAAGGACAGTGCCAGAAAACTCTCTCTCGGCCTTTCACATCACTTTGGCTTTTCCTGCTGTGCTGAAATTACCGCAATTGCGAAGCCGTGAGAGAGTTTTCTGGCACTGTCCTTCATTCAATTTATCTTGGGTCCCATTTACAGCCTCGGATGAAGAGTCGGTTTAGACTCAACGAGTGTCAGGCTACTTTGCAAATAAATCCATCAGACTTATAACCACATCGCTCTTCAATTACTTGCAACACATGCCTATATTGCACTCTTGGGCGCAGTGCGACTGAGAATTGCCCGTGCTCTAATTGTTTCCACAACAGTTGGTTGTACTTGGCAGTACTCCCACACCTCTCAGGCACCTGCAGCCTATGTGCACTCTTAATATTTATTCATACAAGTGCTGTGGTTTTGTGACTTTTTCTGCCAAACCTGTGTTATTATCCACTGCAGGTGTGGCCTCATAGTCGCATGTCCATCAGGCCCTCCTCATTCCTGGGTCTATGAAATGCATACCATCGCATTTGGTAATAAACATATCAGTCTATAGTGCCAAGAAACCCACCTGCAGCTGAACGAATCTCTACAAATGCACAATCTATTATAGTTTACCCTAGCCACTTATGGCATTTCTGGGCCACGATATGGAAAACTGCATAAATGAACCCATATTTCGCTTTTTTTTTTTAACTTCTGATATGATTTGGTATTTATAACGCGCCTGCACACAAGTGTTTCTAGGCGCCACAAGACGAGGAAGACAGGACAGCAAAGACAGGACAACGATCTACTAGGCCTTTTGTCATTCCGATCGTTCAAGTGCGACAACATAAATGCAAGGGAAAAGGGAGGGTGGGGGGGTTTAGTGCAGTGTAGAGGGAAGTGGAAGGTGCACAAGCACTCAGGGCACCAAGCTTCTGAGTAAGTGCCATTTTAGAGGAAAGCACCTGTAGGGGACAGAAATCTACCCACCCGCCCCCCCACTCTCAGCTTGGAGAAACATCTGACCCTCACAGTTCAAGATAGCTGAGCAAAGGGCTCTAGAAGGAAGGTATTTAGGCAGAGAGAGTTGGATATAGTGTGGGCCCCGGCCCCAGAACGCCTTGTGGACAATGCAAAGAGTCTGGAACTTGATCCTTGCAGCCAGTTAGTGCAGAGACTTCAGGCTTGGAGAGATGCAGTCCCTGGGTTTGAGGCCAAGGATAAGTCTTGAAGTCCTGTTCTGGATTAGTTGAATGGGGCGAAGAGTAGAGTTAGGCAAATTGAGAAAGAGGCTGTTGCAGTAGTCTAGCTTGGAGAGAACCAGAGCTCTGGAGACGGTGAGCTTCTGGGGGAAGGTGAGAAAACGGAGACTACCTCTGAGGAGGTGCAGCTGGAAGTGGGCCTTTGCAAGGTCTGTGATGAGAGAGTGAAGTCGAAGATGACCTCAAGGTTTTTTTTGCATCTGAGGAGGACAGCGGTAGAGGACCCAAGGAGGGTGGCCATAGTACAAGAGGGAAGGTGGAAGCAGGGGTCCCAATGAGTAGAACCTCAGTCTTACTACCGTTGAGGCAGTGATCATTGGAGATGCACCATTTCTGAATCATGGATTCACGGTCAGGAATGAGCGAGGAAGGAGAGGAGGCTGAGGGAAGCCTGAAAGAGAGCTGTCTCATATCCGCATAACACTAGCAGTTGGAAGACGAGGTGGAAATCGGGTAGGCCAAAGGGAACAAGTAGACCAGAGCCAGGGGGAGAGTCTAGAGCCCTGGGGGACAACACAAGTGGAGGGGGAGGTGGTGGAGGGGAAAGGACCCAAGTTGGACTTGGGAGGGTCAGTCCAGGAGGAAGGTGGTCAGCCACGCCAGAGCCTGATCTGTGATGCCCAGGTTCTTGCAGAGATGTGTTGGGCAGAATCCTGTGCAGTTCCTTTGGGGAAACACTGCAAAAAGATTAAGACTACAGGAGCAGCAGTAAACCCAATTGGTAGCAGTCTGCACCACCCAAATTTACCTGGTAGATGTGGCTGAGCAGTCAGACTTCTCTCAAGAAGAGTAGGGCAGTATGCAGACTATACACAATAGGGCCAAAACACAGTAGAGCAAACAAACACTGACCAGAGCTTTGTATAAAAGTATATAGTTATTTATTTAAAACACACTTTAGGTAATACACTAGCACTCTCAATGAAAAGTAATCTAAAACACAGTCAGGTAAGTATACACACCTCCGTTGATAACTATCAGACAAGTCAGGGTTAAAGCACAACTATTTGTTAAGACAGAAGTGAGCGCTTAACCTAGATGGCACTCCAATAGTTTAGGTTAAAAAGGGAGAGAAAAGGCAGAACATAAAATAAAACAGTTCCCAACACTTAGTTCAGAGCAAGGGGTGAAAGGCAGGTTATACTGTAGAGCCAAAGTTCATAGGCTAGGCCCACTTTAAAGGGAGCCAAGCGAAATGTGCCCAGGATCACAGTTAAAAGTGCACTGAAAGTCTTTGCAGAGTGTTCAAAAGAGGTTGGGGTGAGTCAGAAGATATAGTTAGAAGGCCTAGAGCCAACCCAGTTTAGAAGCCAAGGATTTAAGGATCACCTTTAGCAATCTGTAGAAAGGGAGGCCTGGCAGGACACAGTACCTTAAAGAGAAAGGAAGCTCCAGCGGGGGCAGTTGTTCCTGGCAGTGGTTGAAGTTCGTGGTTCCGACCAGGGGAAGAGAAGATCTCATCGAGGAGGAAACGTGGAGTCCTTGCACTGCACAGGGATGAAACCAGCCGCGGAGTTCCCGATTAAAAGGTGCGGTCCTTTTATTTGCGGTCAAAATTGGTGAGCTTGGCCATCCAGCCGGCGGGGTGCTTGGCACGGGCGATTCCACCAAGGGCCGTCTTTGGCAGGCGAAAAGGGTGAACTGGTTGGTCCCACCAGCTCAGAGGACGAAGACTCGTCCAGCAGAAGATCTTCTCTTGTCGTCGGGAAAGTGGTGAGGTAGCTGCAGCAGGGCTTCACCGGCGGTGTCTTTGTTGCAGATGGCTCAGTTTCGTCCCTCTTCGGATTCTCAGGTCGTGTGGCGACTTCTGAAGTTCGAGTCCCAAAGGCCCTGCTTTTATGCAGAAAACCCCCATTCATCAGCCTAGCTGTCAATCACACATGCTAAGTGGTGAGCCGGGCGGCTCACCACTGGGCCAATCAGAGTAGAGTGCGACTTGGGTTGCTAAGGCAACGCATACCAGGGTGCCAATTCCCCCCCCCCCCCCCCCCCCCCCCCTCCCCTCCACCCTTCCTCTGGAACCCAGACAGAGTGGCACCATTTGGAGGGCTTCTGTGGAGAAGCCTGCCAAAATAGTGGAACAAAGGGCTCGGCCTTGGTCAGAGTTACAGAGACAGACACAAATGCCATTTTAGAATCGAGTTCTGGCAAAAAGACCCAAACGGTGATTTAATATTAAATAAATAAACCGGCGGTATCTTTAACATTGCACCAAAAAGTGGTGCGTTTTAAAATCAATGGGAAAATCCCATAGAGAATATTCCGGTGGAACATTTTGCGTGGTAACCACTGCCACCAGCCAGAAACTCGACAAGGGGAGACGGGACAGTGCCCCCTCGAAAACAGACCCAGGGGCAATCGAATTACCCTTTACCAATACTTCCACAATATGATGGTTTGTACTGGTTCTGTTCACAATTTTGGACTAGTAAAGCCAGTGGTGACTTTATATGCCCTGGGAGACAGTAGTCAGTCCCAGGGTATCGAGTCTATGTTTGGGGGTCACTGTGACACCCCTGTGGTACTGCACTGAGGGTGCTGTGTACCAAACATACAGAAAAACAGATGATACCCTATGGAGTAAAAAGGAACCCCATAGCCCATAGGCACATAACAAGTCAAAGACATACCTCAAATCATGCCTAAGAGTGGGAGTAAAAGAGTCTCACTCTTAGCAGGAGAAACAAACCCCCCAAAAATCCAGCAAAGCTGCTGGGGGACTCACTAGGTTTGGGAAATTAGCCTTATAAGAGAATTCTCCCTAACAAGATGATTAATCAGGATGGTGTGATTGACCGTATCAAAGGCAGAGGAGGGGTCAAGGAGGATGAGGACAGCGAGAGAGCTGGATCAAGGTTAGTGTGCATAGCTTAACTGGTGTTCAGAAGAGCAGTTTCCCTGCCTATGGCTGCTCTGAAGCCAGACTGATGGTTGTGTAGACAACCAACCGATTCAGTGTAGAGGGTTAGCTGGGAGATGGGCAGCTTTTCCAGGAGCTTGCCCAGGAAAGGAGGGATGGAGATCGTACAATAGTTTGCCGGACAGGAAGGATCGGCCGAAGGCTTTTTTTTTTTAGAAGGGGGTGCACAAGGGTGTGCTTGAGGAGCGAGGGGAAAGATCAAGTTGAGAGAGAGATTACAGAAATCGGCCAAGGCTGGTGTGAGGGAAGCAATGTGGTCCTTGATGGTTCTGGAAGAGCAGGGAAGCACCTGTTTGGAAGACACTTCCACAGATCGGACTTGTCTAGAAACAAAGTCGGGTGTTTTAGGAGAGGGGTGGCAAAAGGGGGCCTAAGAGGAGGTGAGGAACGTGAGGACAGGATGCCCTGAGTTTTTAGTGTTGAAATGAGAGGCCGGAGCCGAGCCGACGGCCTGGGATGGAACGGGAGAGTTGGAGACTACAGTAGGGTTGGCCAGCCCCTTGCAGATTTGAAAGAGTTTGGCCGTGTTGTTGGAGGCCACAGAGACGCGTGTTTGAATATGGACCCTCTTTTTGGAGAAAGCAGAGTCTATCACCTTTGGAGCAGGCAGCAGGCCAGTTTGTCGGAGGAGGCGCCGGATGCCCACCACTCCCGCGCAGCTACCTTTCACTCAAATTTCAGGGCAGCCAAGTCATTCATACCAAGAGTTCCACTTGGAGGTAGGCTTCTGACAGATCCTCATGACGGGGCCGTGGGTGTCGGAGTGTTGCACATAGAAAGATGTAGGTTGGCTGTGTCACAGTGGCACTCAGCCGCAGGAGTAGGAGGAGCAGAGAAAGTGGCGCAAAGGCGGCCATTGGCACTTGCTTCATGGGCTAAATGACCGAGAAGGCAGGTGGCAGTGCTGGGGTGGGCTTTGCCTGGGGGGACCGGATACTTCAAGTAGGAGGAGAGCAGAAAGTGGTCAGTCCAAGAGAGGAGTAGTGAGAGGGTTAGATGGGGGAGATGTCTGAGGAGATGAGAACATCCAGAGTGTCAGATCATTGAGTAGAATGGAAAGGGAGAGAGTCGCAAAGGTTGCAAAAGAGCCTAGAGGAGAGGTCCGAGGCATCCAGGTGGATGTTGAGATCTCCGAGGTGGAGAAGTTGAGAGGAAGAGAAGAGGTGAGGTTTGCACATTCTGAGAGGAAGATTGTGACTTGGTCAGGTGGCATGTAGATGGTGACCACAGTTGGAGAGAGGCCGAGAGAGCGAGAGAGAGAGAGAGAGCGAGCATGCACACCACACATTCAAATGAGAAATAAGTCTGTGTGGCAATGACAGAAGCAGGAACCCATTCAGGAAAGAACAGGGCCACTCCACCTGTGGGCTGATTGGTTCTGGGCTCGGAGAGGATCCTATAGCCCAAAGGGAGGAGAGTGTCAAAGCTTGTGACAGAGCTGGCTGTGAACCACGTCTTGGTGATGGCGAGGACATCAAGGTCTTCCAGGAGGTGTCAGAGGAGTGTTTGACAGCAGAGCAAGAGTTGACACAGCACAGGTTTGAATCCCGATGCCACGCTTAGAAACCAATCCCTGGTATTAAGCACGTTATAAATGAACAATTATAACAATAACTGTAAATGTCAGAGGGGCCCAAGGGGGGGGCAGAGGCAATGTTCATTGTTAAGTCTTAGTCGTATTTCTCGTTGTTTCTCATCTTTAAAGGCTAGGGGTTGCAGCTCGGCAGTCTATTTTAATATTAATCTAGGAAGAGCTTTTTAAAATTTGCAACATTAAGACCTCGCTTTTCGGCCACAATTGGGTGGGAAAGCGTGCTCCAGAAGTGTCAGCTTCCTTGACCCCATCCCATATTTCACATTGGATAGTTTTTCAGTCTGGTTTTAGGTGTTTTTATTTTCTTTGCAGCCTGTGGCTCTCCCCCTCGGTTTGTTCCTGCGGTTTTGCATTGCTAGCCTCTGTGAAGCATGCGGTTTCTCAACCTCTGTGGTTGTTGCCTGCGGTTTCGTATTGCCCACCGCTGTGAAGTAGTCTGAAGTTTCCTGCAAGTCATGTTTAATATGTGAGTTTCTTGTACTCACTGAGGCTCGTGTCCTAGTAAACTATTGATGCTGCCGCGCGGCGCCTGCCTTTGGCATTGTATGCTGGGATTCTGACAAGTGGACCTGAAAAGAAGCGTCGGACCAGGTAAATTAGGTGCAGGTCTTTATTACAGCGGGCCCACCTCCTCACGGCTCCACTAACCGTATACTTTTAAAAGCCTGTATCCCAGCTTCACGAGCCTCAGAGAACAGGTTGCATGTCTTGTGAAGCTGGAACGCGGCCAACAAAGGAAACACAGATCATTACATATCTTCCACCTTAAAAATATAAAGTACAACACACCATGTAAAATACAACACTGCTAAAAGAACTTAATAACTGAAGTAGTGAAAAATATAATAAAGAACTAACTGATCACTTAACAATTTGGTAGACATAACCTAGATAAAGAAAATCATTAAAACTGTAAATGTGCAAAAGCAAAAATATTCACTGAACAAAGTCCTTCATCCAACTAGGTTTGCTTGAAAGTCTCTTATTATCACCCTTGTTGCTTTCTTTGACACATCTACTTTCAGGATAATCACTCTCCCTTTGCTCTCTTGTAGATTGTCTTTCACTCTCACCCAACACTTTCTCCAGCTCTCCACCAACATTATTTCCTGCTCTTGCCAACTGCCCTGCGACCACACCTCTCGTCCATCCATTATGACAACTCTACCACGTACTGCAGAAATTCTTTTGGGACCTATGAACTTACTTTCCACACACTTTTGTGTAGACCTGGGATTTTTTTACCCATACCCAATCTCCAATTCCACTCTATATTCTTGACACACTCCCTCCTGTCAAACGACTGTGTTCCTCATTTGTCTTTTTTCAATCATTCTCATTATGGCACACCTATTCACCGCAATGGTCCCTGCCAAACCTAACCACCCAGGACACAACTTGGTAACAGGCTCCCTTCCTTTGAGTGAAACAAAAGGAGATATGTTGGTAGTGGAGTGAGGAGTCGTTAGATAACTCCACATCATGTGATTCATTACCTCCCTCCAGGGAAGGCCATTACACATTGCAAGCTGGATCCCCCTTTGATATATCTATTTACTCTCTCGACCAGACCATTCGCTCTTGTGAGATAAAGTGCTGTTCTGCGTTGTTTGATACCATAGTCCCCCAAGAACATTTTCATGAAATGAGAGACAAAGTGTACACTGTTGTCTGAAACTAACTCAGCTGGACAACCTTCCCTGAGAAATACCTTTTCCAAAAAAGAAACTAATTCAACCGCTGTCACTTCTCTGACTGCCTCCCACTCCACCCATTTAGAATGGAAAACCACCAGCACAAAAATGTATTTAAAATCATCTCCTAACCCTGCTATCGGTCCCAAGATATCCACCGGTAGCTTCTGCCATGGTTGACTTGGTACCGAATTAGGTATCGTAGGCACTTCCCTCACTACCTTGCTTTTATCACCCAGTTGATTAGCATTACACTAAATCTTCAGCCATTCTGTCTATCCTGGGCCCCCAGTAGTTGTCTCAACCTCCTCTTAGTGGCTCCCTCACCCTTGGTGGGCTAAATCTTAACAAACTCCTTCGGGAGGCACTATACAACTCCCCCCCCCCCCCCCCCCCTCCTCAACCTGTCACCCAGTAGACTCAACCTGTCTCGTATTTCCCATGAAACTACAATTTATTTTTCTTCAAGTAGCTCTTTATCAGGCCACCCTTCAACCATCCATTGCTTTATAAATGAAATCCTGATCTGCAAGTTTAGCTTGCTCCCACTCTTCTCTGCCCACAATCACTAACTCGGGAACAACCTACTTTTCACACTCTTGAAAATGAACTGTTTGATCTTGATCCACTGGCAATATCGATAGACAATCTACCAAATTTCTTTTTCCTGGTATATAACAAACTTCAAAGTTGACTGGAGCCCGAGACCCCATCTGCTTATTCTTGGGGATCCTACAGCCCATCTGCTACTGTTAAATAATTGTACTAAAAGTTTATGATCTGACCGTACCGTAAACCTCCTTCCCCACAGAAAATATTTGAATTGATTTGCTGCCCGGAACATGGCCAATGCCTCACACTCTATTACTGAGTAATTTTCTTCAGCCCCTCTGAGCGGTCTAGAGGCAAATGCTATAACCCTTTCAGCCTTATTATTGTCATACTGCAGCAATGTAGCTCCCACACCTAAACTGCTGGCATCAACTACTAACACTGTTCTGTCATTTGCATCAAATTTTCCTATCAAAGGAGCCTGAACAGTCCCTTGTTTGATCAATCTAAAAGCTTCCTCACATTGTGTGGACCTCTGAAATTTGACCCCTTTTTTAATAAAGCACTTAATGGTGTGGAGATACCTGCAAAGTCTCTCACAAACATATGGTTATACTCCGCCAACCCTAAGAAGGACCTGACTTGGTCTTTGTCACTGGGACATGGAGCTTTTTCAATGGCCTCTACAAGACTTGATTTGGGTTTTATGCCCTGTCTTGAGACCATGTGACCCAAGTATTCCACACTATCTACAGATGGTTTACATTTATTCAGTTTGACAATTAAACGGGCTTCCCCCAACTTTGTCAACACAACCTCAACCTTCAACAGTTTATCATGCTCTTAACTAGACTCTGCATACACTAGTATGTCATCCTGGAAAATTATCACATTCTGAACGCCCTCCTTCACCATCTCCATCACCCTCTGAAAAACAGCAGCTGCTGAAGCCAAACCGAATGGCATTCTGCAATATCTAAATGTGCCTTTGGTAGTGATAAAGGTAGTTAGATGTTGACAATCCTCTGAGAGTGGAATTTGATGGTATGCTTGTGATAAGTCAATTACAGAAAATGTGTTTGCTTTCCTCAACATGGCCAACTCCTCGCTGATAATAGGTAAAGGGTGATGATCCACTAAGATGTTCTTATTAAGGTCTCTCAGGTCAACACATAGTCTTTTATCCCCACTGGCCTTGGTAGCTACAACAACTGGTGGCAACCATTCTGACCCTTTCACTCTCTCTATAATGTCTCTTTGAAGTAATGCTTCAATCTCCTCCTTTACTTTGTGTTTGAGATTCTGTGGAACTGGTCTGACTCTGTGTATACTTGGAGCAGCTCCCTTCTTTAGCTTAATTCTGTGTTCATAACCCTCTAGTTTCCCTAGGTCCTCAGTGAACACATTCGGGAACTCTTTTTTTTTTTTTTTGTTTCCCCCCCCCCCACTGATCTCTCACTTCTGTGATGGTGACTGGGTTCTCAGCGTTTGCTTGAATCCGAATCCCAAACTACTTCTCGCTCCAGCCCAACAAAGAGGATCCTTCTTTAGTGACAAATATGTCAGCTTCACAACTCCTCCCTTTTGAACTTGATGGTGGTTGAAAACTTTCAAAGTAACTCTATTTTGACATTTCCATACGCATATGGTTCTATGTCTGGATGCTTTAATTGTTCAATGTTCCCATATACAAAATTCCCAAATGTTTTCCTAGATATAATAGTCCATGGAGAGCAACTGTCCACTTTCATTGTGACCACTCTGCCGTTGACCATGAAGACATCAATTGGCCCCTTATCAGCATTGGACACATCTCCTATTTCCAAAACATGTTTGACTTGTTGATACTCTCCAGCAATGTCCTCTTGTTCTGGGCACCTAGTATTGGCATTGGCTTCTATGTTTTCCACTGAAGAGTTTTCCCTGCAGACTCTGGCGAAACGTCCCTTCTTTTTACACTTGAGACAATTTGCACTCCGTGCTGGACAGAATGGGTTTGACGAGACATGTCTGTTGCTGCAACACTTAAAACACTTTAAGCTTCTAGCATTGCTGGGCTTCTTGCTGTTTCTGACTGCCACCACCTCATTGATCTGCTTGTCTGTCTTCATGCTGGCCATGTACTTAGATTTCTCCTCCATACCCCCTTGCCACTTCCACCGCTTGCTCAAGGGCAGGTCTTTTGACAATAACTTTTGTCGCTCCCTACTATTGTTGGTGCAGTGCACCAACAGATCACGAATCAGTGATTCTGCCAACTGTCCAAATTCACACAAATGGCTGAGAGTGCGAAGTGCAGCATTAAACGTTTCTACAGGTTCATGAAGTTCTTTGTTCCTTCAAAAGAACTTGTGCCTCTCAAAGGTGACATTCTTCCTTGGTTCAAAGTGTAATTTGTAGTTTCCTGACTGCAACGGAGAACTGATCCTCTTCTCCTTGACCCATCTACACGGGCTCTGCCAGGCCATCAAAAACGCTGCATCCTTCAGTCTTTCCTGGCTGGTGCAAACTTATCCCCCCCAATGGCCACCAAGTAAGTGTCCAACAGTTTCTTCCATCTGTCCCATCTGATGAGCGGAGTACCCGATTCTGACAGAAAAGGTGGTGGGGGGGCATACTTGTAGCTGCCATGTTTGCTTTTAGATTGCAGGTGTGGCTTTCAACTTATTAGTTTATGCCAATCTGGTTAAACCACGCACATACACACTGTTTGTTTTGTTTGTGTATGTAGTACAATCGGAAGACTCAATTGTGAAGGTGGTGGCACCCTTAATATGTCTATACCACTAATGGCCTGGATATTGCAGTCTTAACATATGCCAATGGTTAGCTGGAAAGGCTCTCTGCCCCTTTTAATCAGCTGTAAAGATGATCCAATTACTGTACTTGCCACTATCATACAGAAATGACGGCACTTGTGAATTCAAATTCTCTGCACATTGCCACCAGGTGCTACAGCACGCATGCGTTGTCCCAAACTTCCTGCTCCTTACTACAAAATTGTGCCTTTGAGCTGTTTAAATGCGTGTGCTAACTGCTGTGTTATGCCAAACCTGTCACTGCTTGCCCCTCTATTAAAGAAAATATGGTAGCAGGCCTGCAGATCCCGAAATAAACAATTGGGCATGGCTTCACCGGAGACGTTGTTGCTCTAAGTTGGCCGCATCACGCTCAGGGGAAGAGCGGAGCGGCTTGATTGGACGGAAACTGACTGTCTCTGCCCTGGGTATGCATCTGGTCCCTCGTTGGCCACTGCAACGCCCTGGGGAGGGGGCGGAGCGGCTTGAATGGGAACTGGCGAAACAGCTGTTCCTGGACAGCACCGCCGGCAGACTTCTCTGCACGCGTAGAGCCCTCGGTGACGGGGTATGAAATATGTGCGGCGTGCCCGCTGTTGCTCCTTTTAAACTCGTCACCAATGAAAATAAGCGTCGGACGAGGTAAATTGGGTGCAGGTCTTTATTACAGCGGGCCCACCTCCTTCACGGCTCTGCTAACAGTATACTTTTCAAAGCCAGCATTCCAGCTTCACGAGCCGCACAGAACAGGTCGCATGTCTCGTGAAGCTGGAACACGGCCAACAAAAGAAACGCAGATCATTAAGGGACTTCTGGGAAACTCAATTGGGGATAAAAAATGTGTTAGGGGGAGGTTATCTTGTTTTTTTTTCTAAGATTTACTTTTGTGGTTCCAGAATGCTGGTCCATTTTTATCAAACAAAATGAGGATTGCCCTCTGCATCGACTTCTGCCGTTTGATGTTCTTAGTTGTGGAAGTTTTCGTTTTGCAAAACGTAGGGTGGCTTTTCTTTGTGATTTTCTTCTCATTCTGCCACCCCCCACCCCCATCACACCCTCCCTCTAGTTTAGCTTTTGGGGCAGTAATGCTCCGGTCTCCAGTAGTTTTAGCATGCGTTGTTGTTCACATGAATTAAGGATGCGAGTTGTGTATAACACGCAGGCCTTTTTGACCAATCGCCCAACGATTAACTGGTTCAACCCACGGACCGAATCCATCTGTATTCCACTTTTAAGCCAAAGGAAAGGATCTGGCAGACTGCTGCCTCAGTCCACGATGTTCACAGAAGGGGATAGGCGAGGCTGCAATGGTCATAAACCTTTTGAAAGTTTTGTATCTCAGTGTGTACACCAAGCAGGGGCAGAAATGCCCATAACCACCTCTGCCCTCTCCAGCTCTGACTGCTACCGCCCCAAGAGGCGAGGCAGGCAGGGCTGTTTCTAGCCAACATAGGGCCCAAAGCAGAGCACTGGACCGTGCCCTGCACCCACACCACAAGCCCGCCCCAACACTACAAAATCTTTGAAATATGAGCAAAATCTGCTTTATTAACTTGTAATTGAACTACTTAAAAGTATAAAGTAGGCAAGCAAAGTAGACAATATTGCAAAAAGGAATTCCTTTTAATTGTCGAAATGGAGCATACGTGGCTGGGTTTTGATGCGTAAAAGCATTATTTCTGGCGTGTATCATTTTTCTATAATTTTGCACTCACTCGAAAGTATAACCTGAGCCAATGTCTTTCTTCAGTCATTTAAACCATAAATATGGTTTTATCAGTTTTAATGTAGTCCAACTCCCCTAAAGCCCCCCCTCTGCTATCAGCCCACTTCTCGAGCATGCTCAACAGTTCCAAGGCTAGTGGAGTTCTCTGGTGTACCAGAAACCAGACCACCTCCCCACCATTCCATCATCCTCTTCTCCCTACTCAACATCCCCCGCAAAGCCCCCTCCACCCACCCACCCCAACATCAACTCAAGGCTCCCTAGCACACACACCCCTTGTATCCAATGCACTCGCCCAACTTCCAAACTTCCAGCACTATCCCCAGGCCCCCCTCCTCCAACCTTCTCTCAGCTTTCACTAAGAGCAGCCTGAACAGACCTGGTTGACTCCCCAATCAGCAGCCCCACCCACCTTAAACCCTCTGGCACCCTCACTTCGCCCTAGACACAGAAGCCCCTCAATTTTTATTTTATTTACTTGTGTGCAATCAAAGGAAAAATTGATTTTTACAAGAAGTTGATGAATACAGTAGGTGTAAATCAAAAAGAAAATCAAGAGAAGAGTTCGCCAATGTAAAACTCAGCGACTAAACTTCACAGAAGTTTTCAGAGTTGCACCGGCAGATCACTAGCTAAGCCACCGATTTTAATGAATGCTGCTTCCAATATTTTGGCCGTGGCTACCGCCCATCGAGGCTTCTCGCCAGATATTAAACGGCACCACCACGTGTGCTCCTCGATCAAGACCGAGTCAAGCCAAAGCGGAGTCAAAAATGGAGCGCGAATGTCGTTCAAAGCCGGGCAGTTTAAGAGCAGGTGGCGGATGTTCTCCACCGAGCCAGGGTCTTCACACAATTTGCAGGCCTACCTCGCCTCCCTTCCCAATCTCATCCCGTCCCACTCAGCTACAACTCTATTTCCCGCCCAGCCATCTATCCACTCTTCCACTCACCTAGAAACTACACTAGCCCCTTGCACCCCTCAAGCTGCAAGCCCCTTTGCCCTTCTCTCAATTGGCTTCACCCCTTAACATGTCTCCCTCACCACCTCTCCCTTCCAATCCCTCCATTATTGGACCAACCACCGATGCCCTGTATCCTTCCCTCTGCACCCTCTCTCAAAATACCAACCCCTCCCCCTCAATTACCCCCTTCCTCCGGCCACTGCCCCCACTTTCATGCATACTCAACACCAGATCTGTTGCCAGAAACCAGACACCCGATATTCGATCATATCTCCGATGAAAGCCCAGACCTCTTCCATTACCGAAACCTAGTTCTCTGAAGACTTCCTTCCTACTGCACCCCCCCCCCCCCAACCCATTACTCCCTGATCATGCAAAACGGATGCAGCAGAGCAGAGGGAATATCCATCCTCCACAAACTTCACCTCGAGAAACAACCCTGCAGCAACGTCTGTGAATCCCTGATAGTCAAATTCCAACTGTCACCCTCGTTCACCCACAGCTTCCTCCTCCTTTAGAGACCGCCTGGCTGTAACAGAACATTTGCAGATTCTCTTAGCGACTCTGTAGCGGTCATCATGATCTCTCACCTTGCTGCTTACCCTAATAGATGACCCGAACGTCTGGTTCGATATCCCCTCCAACCCCATGACCTGTCATCACATCGACAACCTGGAAGCCCTCCAACTGACCCGCTCATATCGGAGCCCACCCACGTTGCTGGTCCCACATTGGATGCCGTTTTGAACTCCACCAGTTTGATTTCCTCCACCCTCACCCGTCCCCTATTCCAGACTGATTACTCTGCCATTCTTTTTTCACTCCTGACAATACCCCACCTCTCTCCCCCTCCCCTGCCGCCTCCTCCCTGATTCCCTTTTGGAACAAGGTCATTATCTCCTGGACTTGTCCTCCACCCTTCCCTGACTCCCCCCTTCCCTCCGTCCCCCTCCAAGGAGGAACCCCCCAACCCCCTCTACTTAGACCAATGGCTCTCTGAAGCGCCCCCCCCCTCACACCCTCCAGATCTGCCTCCTACCGCACAGGTCCTTCTCCCAGGTGGTTCAGCCCCTCCCTCAAATCCCTCACGCACTGTCTGGAACACCATGGCAGGCCAACCCCTCCCCGCAGAATAAAGCCACCCTTGCTAGACCGATCAGGGCCTACAGGATAAATATCATGAAAGCCAAACAATCTTTGTATAGCACCCGCATCTCTAACACCAACAATCCCTGTAAGGAACTCTGCAAGATTATTACAGAGCTCAAGACCCCTCTCTTGCCAACCCCCTAGCCCCATCTCAGAAGCACTCTAAAATGCCCTGTCAGACCACTGCTACAACCTACAAGATGGCCATTGAAAGGAACTTCACCATCAGCACTAAACTAGCTTCTTTCTCCTGCTTCTCCCCCTCCATGCCCCCACCCCCGACACGCACCTTGTCCCCCCCCCACCCTTCTCTGCCATCTCCCAACCCAGAGTTCCTAAGGCTTCTCTCAAACAGCTGCTCCTCCGGAGACCCTCACCCTCCTGCTCTCAAGAACATTCTCACTTACACCTGCAGATTTTCCCAGAAGCATACAAAACCTCCCATGACAAACCTTACTCAAAAAGCACTCTCTTGAGCCCCCTCTCCCCCTCCAATTACTTCACCGTCTCTAACAATCTTGTCATTGCCAAGCACCTAGATCGCACGGCATACTCCCAGTTCACCCTCTTCGCAGAATTCCATGGCCTTCTTGACCCCGACCAGTCAGGCTTCAGACCCCTCCATGGAACCGAAGCATCCTTTGTCTCAATCTGTGATGACCTAAAAAGGACAGTGGACTCTGAAGGCTGCGCCACACTCATCCTTCTTGACCTCGGGAGTTTTGGACATGATCCACCACACCACTCACACGAACAATCTCTTCTGCCTAGACATCAGGAACTGTGCCCTTAGATGGATCTCCTCCTTCCTCACGGACCGCTCCCAAATTGCCCTCCTCCTCCCTTGCCTCCCGGCCAGTGCATCACGGAACACTTCCCCTCTCTCCTTCCTCTTCAACATTTACTTATCCCCCCTCGCTGCTTTAATCTGCACCCAGAATCTCGCCTGCTACAACTACGCCGATGACACAGATTAATCTCAAGATTCCGAACTCCACTACCTCGCCCGTCCCAGACCTTGCCTCATAGACTTGGACCACAGGATAACGAACAAGCTCCTCCTCCTGAATCCTGCCAAAACAAAAATCCTCCTCTGCAGTAAAACATTGCTGTTCCCCCTCTCCCCCTGCCCCCACCACCCCTTGGCAGCCGTCCTTATGACGCCCACCCTCTGCATTATCCTTATTCAAAAACTTAGTATGTGCCATTAGCTCAGACCTGACCCTCTCTTGCCACAGTTTCTTTCCAGAATAGGGTCAGAGAGTCAGATAAATATATTTCCAAAGGGCCTATATTCTACATCTAGTTTTGAAGTTTGAAGTTTTGTTTATTTATAAAGCGCAAACCAGGCCCAGGAGCAACCGGGCGCATACTCTTGAAAACAGATTACAATAATCAGTAAATACACAATAAATTTACACAAATATACAACAATATACAGAAATAAATACCATTAGCAGGTTATAATACAAGTACAATAGGAGGTGTATATACACATAACCTATATTACACGTGGAAGGCAGGTCTGAGTGAGGAGCCTCATGGATCATGAGAGAACAGACAAGTTTTAGCGTTGTTCTTGAAGGTTTGGAACGACGGTTCAATTCTGATAGGAGTAGGCAGTGTTCCAAAGTTTGGAGGCTAAAACAGGGAAGCTCACACCACCTGCTTTTTGGAGTTTGAATCTAGGCAGGGTGAGGCTGTGAGTTTGGGCTGATCTAGTGGGTCGGAAGTAGGTGTCGAGTGTAAGGCGGGAGGAGAGGTAGGGTGTGGCATTGTTCAGGCATTTGTGGGTCAAGGCTAAGGTTTTCAGGGCAAGTCTTTGTTTTACTGGGGGCCAACTTAAGTCAGATCTGACGGTGGAGATATGGGAACGTCTCGGGATGTTTAAGGCTGCCCTTATGGCATTATTTTGTACAGTTTGCAATATATTGAAGTTGGACTGACTAGTCCCTAGGTAGAGGGCACTACAGTAGTCGATTTTGGCCATAGTGAGTGTTCTGGCGAGGGTGATACAGTTGATTGAGTTAAGAAAGGGTCTACAGGCGGTGAAAAGTTTACAAGTATAGGCTGATGCCGACCTTACTGCATTAGTTTGTCTATTCAAGGAGAGCGTGAAATCGAGATAGATGCCTAAAGTTTTAGTGTCTTTGGAGAACTTGATATCATTGCCGTCAATGGTGAAGGACTTGTAAGTTTGATGTATTTGTTAAGACGATGGCTTGATCCTAGTAGTAAGAGCTCGGTCTTATCATCGTTAAGGCAAAGTTCATGATGTGCCATCCAGGCCTGTAGGACCAGGTAGGCGTCATTCAAGGCTTTGGTGTCAGCAGTGTAATCACCTGTGATAGGAATGAGTATCTGGGTGTCTGCGTAGTTGGTGTAGGAGACACCCAGACTAGATCTAGTGACCACCACTGAAAAAAGTGTATCACAACGAGTGGAGCAGCAAGTATTAGACACATTAGTTGGTGCTAGTTGCCCAAACACAATGTCCATAAGGCCTTCTGGGGTTTGGGACCAAAATATCCCCAGCTTTCTCTTCTGAAGTCTCTTCCTACTCGAGCTCTTCGCTCCTCCACCTCCCACTCCTTAAGGTTCAGTCGTTTTTCCAAGCAACGAGCTGGGGGCAGATCTCTCTTCGGCTGGAGCCTCCCTCTGGAACAGCCTCCCTGTCGTTCTGAAACTTTAGCAGAACCATCTTAGGTTCCGGAAACAGCTCAAGACTTTCCTCTTTGCTTCTGCCTTCTCTCTCCACCCCCCCCTGCTGATCTCCTGTCTGATACTGCACTGGCTACCCTCTGAACCATGGGCCCAGGTCCCTGCCCTCCCTGTTGCACACCTGCACTGCCTCCTGGCAACCCCGCACCTTGGGCTGTATCTGCATCCCTACAGCCCCCTACCTGCACTATCTAACACTTGCTGTTGTAACTTAACCCCTGGCACTGCCACCTGCTGGCCACACTTCTTTTTATTTTGATCCTATGTCCTGCACTTGCTCTTCCTCCCTTTCCGCTGGCACTTCTCCCCTGCACTTGCGCGATCTGTCACTGGGCCTAGTGAGATCATTGTCTTGTCCCCCCCTTGTTCCTCTCCCCTGCCTTGTCGCGCCTTGAAACACGTGTATAGGCGCGCTATAAATAAAATATATCGTATATCGGTGATCTAGAGGGAAGGTACAACAAAATCTTTGAGCAAGCTTGTGAATACACTTGTAAGTTAGGCATAACATTTTAAAGGCATAACATTTTAAAGACCATCTGTTGCTGGACTGACAGCCAATGAAGAACTCGTTGATAAGCAGAAATAGAGTACCATTTGGGCAGTCTAAAAATGAGGCGAACATCCACATTTTGAAAAATGTTCAGCTTGTTTCAGAGGCAGTGCAAAATCTCTGCTTGGAGGGTATTGACATAGTCCAGTTGTGAGTTTTTATAAGGGCAACCACCATCTGGTCATGGACTGCTTAAGGGATAAAATTAAGTCCGACTATGATGTCCAAGTCATCAAAATGATGCTCAAACGATTTAATTTATCTGGTACATAAGTGAAGTTCTGGTTCCCAAATAAACCCACGGTCCTTCACCTTGCTACAAAAGGATGGGTGCAATCTGAAAAGAGTAGGAGGTGGCACAGAACATAGTGGATCATTTAAGAGGTGTTTTAATCATAGCAATAAAACTTCCGTCTTCGGTGGGTTAAGCTAAACCCCATCGAGTATCATCCATTGATGAACCTCAGACATTTGCCGAAGAGCGGATAAATTGCAGCAGATGCAGAAACGTTGACATATATCAGCGTATCCTCCCCGTAGGAATGTTGTTGCTGGAACTTTTGAATAGTCTTGTGAGGTTGACGATAAATATCAAATATTAAAGGCGATAAGGGGGCAGGGCCTTGAGTGACTCTACTACCTAGCTACCATGTTGATAAATATGTAACCCGTGGAACAAATGGGGCCCACCTAGGTTGGGCCTACATATGTTATTAGCACCTGTAGAAAGAAAAAATAAATAGCCATGCACCCAGAGTTGGCTGAATATACTTTATTTGATGTGTAAATGTAGTGTGCTTTAATTACTGCAATTACCTGTCCTTTGGTAGTAGACTGTAGCACCAGCAACGGGTCATTTTGGCATCCTGGGGCAAACACAATGGACATGCCAACCCTGCAGTGGTCGGCTGTCGTAGACTGGAGTGACTGGAAGGGAGCTGCGAGAGAACCCCCACCAATTGGGCAGCTTGGGGAAGAGAGTGCAGAGGGATGGGACGAGGATGCCAGGTAAGTGCAGACATAACAGTAAGTAAAACACACTACTTTTACACATCAAATAAACTATATACAAACAGCTATGGGTGCTTTAAAAAAAGGTTTTATTTAGCGTGCAAGCTTGATGGAGGGATTCATCACCTGTTTGAGATCACTCTCGCAGTGAGACCATTGCGCCCCATAGAGAGAGCTTGATTTGTTTGCCACAGATATTCACTTGCACCAAAAGGCATGAGAAAGTCAGTGTTCTGGCTGTGAGGGAACTGTTGTGATCAGCGTACCTGATTATTCATGAGCTGCTGCACATGTGTTTGTACTCCACAGTTTGTCCATGCCCTGACAGTTGGAATACAGTTTCAGTGGTAAGGAACACTTTGTAGCGCCTAGCACTAGGGCGCAAATGTGAGAGCAACTGGCCGAAGGCAAGTCTAATCTTTATCCGATCACAAGACTAAAGGGAGGAAAGAACTTTGAGAACATTTGCAAAACTGTACATAGTTTAGGACTAGATTAGGATTTGCCGACGTGCTGTCTACCAGAAGAACTGAAGTAACAGACTGATCTCAAGAGTCCAACTAAACTGCAGCAGTGGCTTCCTACAGTTGATGGAATTAAATATGCTCCTCCACACTGTTAGCAGAGAAGACCAGATATGGAGAGGAACTGTGGAGTGTGGTGAAGCAGGAGTGGACCACTGGACATGGTTAACCTGAAAAAGGTTTATTAACTTAAATGCAAAACCTACCTCATCTGGCCCTTACTGCTATGATGATGATCCCCATCTTCAACTGAAAACCTAAGGTGCTCGTCAGGATGTCTAGTCAACACAATAGCTTGTCCTCGGTCTGAAACCTAATCAAACTGGCCCCACCAGCACACACAAATGATAACATCTAAAGTAAATGTGCATTAGGCTTGACTAATTAGCATCTGATGGCCGACACCCCCTCCTTTTGTTAACCTTTTTTTTTAAAAACACTTTTTTATTAGCGGCAGCCTTCTCATGGGCTTGCTGTTATCTTTCTCTGGGGTGTCAGTGTCTCATCTCCTTTCTCTGTTGGCGTCTTTCAGGACGCGAGCAGAAAACCTTATTTGGCCAGCATTTCTGGGCTCTGCAAAGTTCTGCAGGCTGCTTGCCATGCACCTTCACTCTGTGGTCCTGTCTGCATGCAGCGCTGCTTTCACACCATAGCGGCTGTGTCCTCTCTGCTCGTTTACAATCCAGCTGATTGACTCTACGCGAGCTGGTCTCTCCTCTCTCCAGGTAAGGATCTTGTCCCTTATAGGCTGTTGCCTGTAACAAGAGACACTTCAATTGATCCTGGGGCTTCAACTTCAAGGAGCGGTCAGTAGCAGAATTAGACATCTAAAATATCATTACATTATTGGGATCATTCACTCCCCTGTAGGCTAAAACATTTGTGATATTGGCGTTAAGGGAGATATTGCATATATGTTCATCTAGGAGTTCTTGTCTGAGCTGAGACCTGCTCAAAGCCGACTGCTTGGGTTGTCTCCTCTGAGGAGCCATATCCCAGCTCGAAGTGTGGGGACCAACCACGGACAGTTGAATGTGTAGTTGGGGTGGAGCTGCCCAGGGTTATGGGTAATAATAAAAGCTGGAAACATGTCTTTGGATGCCTTGTGTTATGTTACATTGCTTATGGGATGCTAATAAAGTACAACATAGGGTGTTGGCCATGAACCTGGGCAGTTGCCCCTCTCCATTTAAATATGTCCTCCTTTATTTTGCATGTTGCTTACCATGGGTTTCTCCCCACAGCTGCTTTTATGGTTGCAACATGGGTTGTTAGTGGTCCTTCCCTGGCCTGGTGGCAATGGGCAACCAGTGTTCCAGGTGAAAAATCACCTGGGCTGATAAATATAATGATGTTTGATCTTCAAGTGCCTAATCAAATGTTCCTTTATGGCAATGACTTGATATGTTCACAATTAAGCTCGTTATATTAACACAATGAGGAAAAAGCATATGATTGCAGCTTTATTTTGCCAAACCACAATGGAAGCTATCAAGTATCGGTAGGCAAATTAATGCAAGTGAGAAGAGTATCCCCTTGGTTTTCCAGCTGCACTTTCAATACTTAGAGACACAGTGAAAGCACACGATACAATCCACCTGTTTCTAGTCATTGTTTCACACAGCATGTTGCTTGTTATGCACCCCTCATTTCAAATCGCCCAATATTCACGCTTTTAAGGCATGACCCAGGCGCTAGCTGCTCCCAATTACCCATTCAGTACTGTCGCCAGCCATCTACCAGTAATTGCTCCCGGCATGTTAGGAAGGCATTTGACAGACTCCAGATAAGCCTGCATGCTGTCCTGTTGCTTGCTTGGTGCCAGAACTACAAAATAACAAATTCGAGCAGCACTCTTGTAGTCTGAGATTGGAAGTTAATACCTGAAGGCTGGGAACAGCTGTCTCTCAAAATACTATACATGGCTTAAAATGTGGATGCCCACCTCCATGAAGGAAGAAAATGTAAGAATCGAACTTTGTGTCCTACCTAGAACACAGTTGCACTCTTTCTTTGACAAGATACCATAAATATCGCCACGTATTCTATTAGGGATAATTACACAGTATTAATAAAGTTTACTTTGAAAGGAAGTAAATGATCACAAAACTTGTACTCGCCACCCGAGACTATGGTCTGCTCCTCGCGGTTTCCTCCCGTGGTTGCTTGTAGATCTCTTGCTGCCAATTGCCCGCTCTCCCCTGTTAGCTCTCCGCTCCTGCTCTCTTCACTGCATTCTTCCCCCATGATCCGAGCTCAATAAATACCATAATAACGGTTCTATGTTCTTAGATTGCCTAGTTTCTTTTGGTGTTTTTTTTTTTGCTGAACATTTTTGGGCGAAAACTCATTGTTTTTTGTGTTTTAAAAGAATATATTTGAGGGCGTTCCCTCCCCCCCCCCCCCCCCCAACCCCACCCCAATTTTCCTATTATCTAGTCCCTATTCCCAGGCCCCTATATTTTATTTGATGTTTTTTTCAGCTGAACATTTTTGGCAACAAAATCTGCAACAACAAAAAAAACAAGTGATGTAACAAAGTTGTACCAATAATAACATTCCAAATTGAAGTTAGTGTCAATAGAACTATCCATGTATGTATAGCAATTCAAGGGTTAAACATTGATTTATACATGGTCCATTGTATAAATGATCACAGTAAAGTTGACAAATATTCATCATCGTAGAAGTTAAATTGAAAACTCTTGTTTCTGGAGTATCCCTTCAGGAGTAAAGAATTTCTTAACCTCCTAAAAACAAACAAAAAAAACTGCGTACCAAATTCTTACCTCTGTTTACCTATAAAGAATCGATCATGGATAACCATCCGGACGAACCTGGTATTAACTTCCCTCCATTACAATAAATGCAAAAGTGTCACCTTGAACATTGTCGTGTGCTCAAAAATTGTTCTGAGAAATATATACCTAAAAGGAATTTACTAAGATGAATAATGAATACATTCCAAAACATATTTTACCGTCAATAACTAAACAAAATTTTACCTGAATTCATGGCAATTCACTTACAAAAAATTGTTTGCCTGCAATTGCCCTTTTAGGGACATTGAAATCTATGGGAATAAAAAACTTATGTAGAACCACAATAAACAACAAAACCCTGTCATGAAAATCATAATCAGCGTTGAGGCAATATAACCATACTACAATGCTTGCTGACTATAATCAAATTAAGTGTTGTTGTTTGGGACACTGCTGAACTGTGGCAAATAGCAGATGAGTGTGTTGTCCATGTATACGGATAGAAGCTTCAGTGTACTGTTCATAATGTCACTTCCGGTCCGGGCTGAACCGCATTACCGAATGTTAAGGAGCCAAGGCCTTAAAGTAAAACATTTATTATAAAGGAAACCTCCCCAAAGGCAGCCATTTTCAAAAGGATTGCAGTTCCAATGGGCACCTGAGATCCCATCACGAAATGAACCACAGAAATAGTAGTCACTGGAGCCAGGTTTAAAATGAACACATCTTTATTGGTAGAAAAAAAAAAAGTGTTGCCGCTCCTGCAGCTTTATCATGGTTTAGTTAACATTACGAACACACTTTTATTCATACCAAACACAAAAAAGGGTTAATGAAGATTAAATAGGACGACAAATAGTCTGCTTTCAGAACCCGTATCTTCATTCGTTAGAGTGCATATAGTGCCAAGATGATATATACATTGCAGCGAAACGGAATTAAGATTGGATAAGCAGCAGCTAAAAGCAGCTCCTGGGTATCCAACGTTAGCCGGTGACCAGGAGGTAATACGGCAGGACGAGGAGCTAGTACACAGCGTTCTGCAAATCTAACTTCCACATAAGATGCACAAATATAATTGTGTACAGTATTTGACCCCTTAGGCTTTATATGTGATACAGATGTGTCCTTATGTTTATTTATAGATTGTTCTAAATGCAGTTTTAAATTCACATGTGTATTTTGTTGGCATCAGGTGGCCTGGGAGCCAAAAGTAGCTCTCTGTAGCTGTAGTCATAAAGCTAACCAGGCTCTTCTAGGCTACAAGCCAGGAGCTAAATAGCTCACAGCTACCCTCAATTTCGAACCCTGAATTCATTCTTGCCTGAATCGTCTTTATTTTAACATTCCAGACATTCGATTAATATGGAAACCTAGTCATGTGGGAAGTACCAATGTCTAGGTATGGATTACACAAAAAGGTCAAATTATGTTAGCATACCTATTGAAAAGACAGCCCGGAAGTGACATCACTTTCGGTAATCAAGAACCTCGACTGCAAATTGCATGAAATCATACCTCCCAAAAATAATCCCTTTTTAACCACACAACATAATTATTCTTAAATGTATGTAAAGTCGTAATCCTACAATTAATGAAAGCAGTTCAAATCAAATTCCAAGTCCATCCCCTTAGGACTTTGGGTAGATAAAATAAGAATAAAATGAATTTTGCGTTGTATATCCCATCCTCTCCTAGGCAGTGACACTTGTTCCAAAACCACACCTTTTAATTGTGCCATGGAGTGATACAATGCAACAAAATGAACTGCCACATGTGATTTTAAGTTCTTGGTCCGGATTTGTGTTCAGTCCATCTTGTTTGTTTATATGCTTATTGCACTGGAAGCCCACGGAATGTTGTCTTGACCTTCCAGGTAGTTAGACCCACGCCGAATAAACAACATTGGCGTTTCTGTCCATGAATAATGTTAGAAGAGCCACATGTTGCAAAATCTCTTAATTTGATCGTCTTGCCTGTATAGAGATGGATAATAGCTGAACCTTTGCTATTGCAGTGTTGACGAAAGTAACATGGAAAGGTACCAATTTTCAAATTTTGCGGACACATTTGTTGTACATTCAGCCTTAATCAGAATATTTCTGATCAATTGAGGATTGTTGTATGCAAAAAATCAGAGCGTCCATAAATAAGCTCGATGCCACTGTCATATTCAAGAATTTTCCAATGCTTAAGGATTCTTTTATAGATGAACTCTGACATGAATGCACTAATGTAAACCAAACTTGTTTCTTTAGATGGTTTACTTTTAAACAACTCACTTAGCTGTATTAGTGATGCCTTCTTTTAAGCCAAATTCAAACGATGCTCATACAGTCTAGATCTTAATTTATTTAGTACCTCATTTTGTATTATCAAAACATCAGAATCGGAAATGATCCATTTTAACCTTAACAGTTGGCTGTATGGTGAATCCTGAATAGTATTGGAAGTATGAAAACCTTTCTCATGTAAGAAATTGTTACGGTCAGTAGGCTTAATATATAAAGATGCAACAAGTTTCTGATCAAAGTTCCTGTCATGATCTCTGCTTCCAAAAGATCAGGACTTGCCCGACTCCCTTGGAAGCAGACCCATAACCCCGGTTCCGAGTGCCAGCCAGTCCCAATTGGGACCTTTTGGACTCTGTCCTGGCGCCAGTGGCACCAGGCTCATAAAGATGCCCAGTCCCAGCGCTGGAAGCGCCGGGCTCATAATGCTTGGGTGGACTTTCCTGCAGCAGACCATGCTGCTTACTTACCTGCCAGTTGAGCCCCTGATCCTCTTCTGTTTGGGACTACTTTTCCTGTTGGGTGGGGCAGGAGCCACTCCCTCAGTTCAGAACACTAGACCTCTTCTGGAAAGCAGGAACTCTTTTCTCACCTAGGCGAGGCTGTGGAAGGAGACACCTAAGCACTACAGGAGGCTATTTAAACCACACCCGATGGATGAATCTTGCTTTGCGTTATTCTGCATTCTCTGCAGCAGAACGCTCATCGTGTCTTCTGCTTCTGATCCTGGGCCTAAGGGAACAAAGGCTTACCATCCTGGAATCCAGTCTTCAGCAGCACCTGTAAAGACAAAGAAAGAACAGGTTAGCACTACAGTCTTCAGTGGCAGCGCATCTCTTACCTGGTCCATCGGCTGTCACCAACGCCTCGCACTGCATTCCGGCATCTGAAAGACAGAGGCTTACCTACTCTTCGCATGCTCCGGAGGTCTTCGCACTGCATTCCGGCATCTGAAAGACAGAGGCTTACCTACTCTTCGCATGCTCCGGAGGTCTTCGCACTGCATTCCGGCATCTGAAAGACAAAAGCTTACCAGCTCTTCGCACGCTCCGGAGGCCTTCGGCGCTGCATCTGAAAGACAAAAGAAGGTGCGTTTAAAGACATTGGGCAACTTTATTACTCACGTGTCATTACTCCTTCCCACGCCGAATCCAGTGGGTATTCCAGCACCCTTCAGCTTCTCTAAAGCTCCGAACTTGTACCTGCAAGATAAAAGGGACAGTTAGTGCGCATCGTGAAGCAGGCTACAAGCGCTTACTTACGTGCTTCCAGGCGCTTCTATTCCTCACGCGGGTTCGATCCTCAACTCTCATCAGCCCGCCATCCGCCATCGCCGGAACCCTGCAAAACAAGAGATATCATTACAAAAGACTTTTAAGACATTTGAAGTGCCCAGAACTTACCGTTCGTGCAGTTAACGACAGACAGCAGTCCTCTGAGGTCAAGAGGCCTGCACCCTTATCCAGTGAAGAAACTGGTTACGGCACCCTGCCCCGAGGCAGATGGAGAGCTCGGCGTTCACTTACCTAAGGTGAGGGCGTTAACCTTTGGGGTTCTACAGGAGAAGAGAAAGGGAAGAGGAGAGAGGCACCCAATAACCCCAGTTCATTAATCCCATATTTTCTATCTGCAGACATCTTACTCTTCGAGTCAGACATACAGTGCACAGAGGTCCAGCCCATAGAGCCAACCGTGTGTTACACATCACCTTTGAAGATACGGCATTCACCCAGTCAAGACCGGCGCCTCTGCGGGAATCAGGTGAGCGTTACAGAACGCAAAGCCTACCGCAAAACTCCCACCCAGGCGCTATGGAAACCTTGGATACCGACCAGCTAGCCCAGTTACTTGGGGAACTAAGAGCAGAAGTGCATGCAGCCCGTCAGGAAACGAATGCTCCAAGAAGGGAACTGATTATTTCCAAGGAGCGAACAGACGCTCTCGCTAGACAATTGCTACAGTCACAAGCCGGACAAACTCCGTTACCCGCATCAGGAGCAAATCTTCCTTCAACATCCTCTACGAACCCAGTGCAGATCAACCTACCTGGGAATGTACCTCTGGCTCCGCCCGAACGATTTTCTGGTGACCCAAAGAGGTTTGCAGTATTTATTAATCAGTGCCGGTTGCACTTCTTATGCCGGCCAGCAGCCTTTCCAACTGATCAAGCTAAGGTAGCTTTCGTGCTTTCGTACCTTAGTGGCAATGCGGCAGACTGGTCGATCCCTCTAGTTAATCAAGATGATCCGGTTCTCCATGATTTTCAAGCTTTTCAGCTCAGTATGGAAAAACTGTTTGCAAGACATTCACAGGGGCAGGCCTTGGACAATGAGCTCCTTTCATTGCGACAGGGTAATCAAGACCTTTTGGCTTATATTGCGTCTTTCAACAGACTGATAGTGGAAACTCAATGGCCTGAGGACAAAAGGATTACGCTGTTTTATAGAGGTCTACGTGGAGAGCTCAAAGATGTGTTAGCCCAAGTAGTGAATCCCCCGCAAGACTGTTCGGACTATATTGACTTAGTCGTTCAAATTGACCACAGACTGCAGAACAGGAAGGCCGATCGTTCCAAGTTTGATGCTCGAGTATTTTCCAAACCACCAACTCCTACCAAAGGAGTAGACTCCGGGGAACCCATGCAAATAGGGGGCCTGAAAGGACCACTAACACAAAAGGAGCGGGAAAGGAGAAAACCGCTGCAATTATGCCTCTATTGCGGAAACTCGGGGCACTTTCTTCGAGACTGTCCGGTGAAACCAGCCAAGAAGGCAGTAGGAGCTGCAGTTACCAGGGTCACAAACTCTGAGCAGGGAAACGACCTCGCCCGGCAAGAATAGAGGTCCTCTTGCCGAGCGTTAAAACCAGTTCCGTGACCTCGCATTTCGTGATACCTATGGTCCTCATTAGCCCTGAACATCCGGATCGATTACATGCGATTGAAGCTTACGTCGACAGCGGTGCCATCGGCAATTATGTGGATCATGAAATGGTTTTGAGGATGAATCTGTCTCTTTGTCCAAAGGCTGTAAAGGATGTCATTACTACGGTGGATGGTACGGAGATAGCCTCCGGACCAGTAACGCACACCACCCAAGAAGTGACGCTAGTAAGTCAAGATGGATACCATGAGAAGATCGTGTTCGATGTGATCAAGGCCCCTCAGTTCCAGATTATTCTAGGAATTCCTTGGTTAGAAAAGCACAATCCTCAGATCGATTGGCGAGCAAGAACGGTTCAGTTTCCAGAATGTGTCTCTACTTGTCATCCTCGACCTGGTGTTGCACTGGCAGCAATTTCCTCAGAGGCTCCCCAGTTACCTCCTGAATACCTAGAATTCCAAGATGTTTTCCGGAAGGATCAGGCTAACTCTCTACCTCCTCATAGGTCTTATGACTGCCAGATAGACCTGATACCTGGATCTACTCCTCCTTGTAGTAGAATTTATGCCCTCACCGAGCCTGAGAATCTTCACCTCCGACAATACCTGGATCAATACCTAGCGAATGGGTTTATTCGTCCTTCCAAGTCCCCTGCTTCCTCAGCTTTGTTCTTCGTTCCAAAAAAAGAAGGGGACCTTAGAACTTGTATAGATTATCGCGCCCTGAACCAGATCACAGTTAAGAATAGATATCCGTTACCTTTGATCCCTGAACTCCTGGACCAAGTCAGAAAAGCATGCATATATACAAAGCTGGATCTTAGAGGAGCCTACCACTTGGTACGAGTAAAAGAGGGCGATGAATGGAAGACGGCCTTCCGCACCAAGTATGGGCTATTTGAATATCAGGTCATGCCCTTCGGACTTTGCAATGCCCCGGCCGCCTTTCAATATTTTATGAACGATGTCCTCAGAGAGCTCATAGATGTGTGTGTTGTTGTTTACATTGACGACATCCTCGTTTATTCTTCATCGGAAACTGAACATCGGAAACATGTGAAAATGGTCCTCGAGAGATTGCGTCAACACAAACTTTTCGCTAAGTTGGAAAAATGTGTTTTCAACGTGACTGAAGTTGAATTCTTGGGATTCATATTATCACCTAGCGGAGTGCGTATGGATTCAAAGAAGGTCGATGCAATTCTCAAATGGCCATCGCCATCCTCCGTAAAAGGTGTTCAAAGCATGTTAGGCTTCGCTAACTTTTACCGCAGGTTTATCCCCGAATTCTCTCGAATAGTCCAGCCCATCACCGCCTTGTTAAAGAAAAACAAACGTTTTGAATGGTCTACCGAGGCGGAACAAGCTTTCCAGAATTTGAAGACTAGATTAATCTCTGCACCGATCTTAAAACATCCTCGCCCAGAACTCCCCTACATCGTTGAAACTGATGCTTCGAGCCTTGCCATGGGGGCAGTTCTATCACAAAAGGACCCAGTAACCGATCAGTTGCATCCCGTGGCATTTTGGTCCCGCAAATTCTCGCCTCCTGAAATCAATTACACTATTACTGATAAGGAACTTCTAGCTATCAAGTCCGCCTTTAAGGCTTGTCGGCATTATCTTCTGGGGGCCCGACACACCGTTACTGTGATTACAGATCACCGAAACCTGCAATATTTGAAAACCGCAAAAGCTCAGTCCTCTAGGCAACTCCGTTGGGCACTATTCTTTGCCGAGTTTGACTTCATAATTACCTATCGACCTGGTACAAAAAACGGTAAAGCTGATGCCCTTTCTCGGATGGGAGTGGAAGAACATTTGATCAATCCTAAACCTGTACCTATCATTCCCGAACAAAGAATTCTAGGTGTAATCGCCACACAATCCATAGAGGAAGTTAAGGATAAAGCCAGGCTACTGGTAACTCCAGCAGACATACAGAATTGGCATCTGCAGGGAAAGGACTTTACGGTGAAGGACAACCTATTATATTTCCAAGAACGGTTATACCTGCCCAGCACAGATTTACAGAAAAAGGTAATCTCTTGTTATCACGATTCTTTAATGGAAGGACATCCCGGTATGACCAAGACCTCGAAAAAGATCAAGCGCTACTTCTGGTGGCCGTCTTGGAAAAAAGATATCCGAGACTTTATAATGTCCTGTGGAGTATGCGCCCAAAACAAGAGTCAAAAGGAAAAACCAGCCGGCCTCTTACGCCCTATTGACATCCCACCTCACCCTTGGCATACGCTTTCTATGGACTTCATCACCGATCTACCTCCATGCTCCGGATACAATACGATCCTAGTAATCGTGGACCTATTCTCCAAGATGGCGCATTTCATTCCACTCAAAGGCTTGCCAACAGCAGCAACTCTGGCCCAAGAATTTCTCGAAAACATCGTCCGACTGCACGGTTTTCCTTCAGTTCTCATTTCGGATCGAGGTAGTCAATTTATTTCTCATTTTTGGCGAAGTTGCTGTCGGTCGGCTCAAATTGATGTGAGACTTTCGACCAGCCACCACCCTCAAACCGACGGACAAACCGAGAGGACCAATCAAACTCTGGAACAGTATTTGCGCTGCATGCTACAACAAACTGAAAAACCTTGGAAAGATATCCTTTGGATAGCCGAATATGCCTACAATAACTCTGTCCACTCGGGAACTGGGAAGACCCCGTTTTTTCTTTTATACGGTAGTCACCCTCGAACCTCGGAGTTGGATCCACTCCAAGATCTTGGAACACCAGCAGTAGACCACCTGCATTCTACCATCACCCAAGCCTTTAAGGAAGCCGTTTCTCACCTTCAAAGGGCTAAAGAACAATACAAGAAAGGAGCAGACCAACATCGGAAGGAAGCCCCCCCCAATATCAAGTAGGAGATCAAGTCTGGTTATCCACCAAATATCTACCTCTAAAAGGACCACGCACATTCAACCCAAGATACCTTGGTCCCTATTCCATCACTACCAAAGTAAATCCAGTAGCGGTCAAGTTGGACTTGCCCCCTCACATGAAGATACATCCGGTCTTCCACGTCTCTCTATTAAAACCCGTGCAACCTCAAACCCGACTAACTAAATCTCCAAAACCTATTCTAGTTGCTGGAGAAGTCGAGTTTGAAGTCAAAAGCATCCTGGATTCCAAGATCTCCAAATCTAAACTATTTTACCTGATTGACTGGAAAGGCTACGGTCCCCAAGAAAGATCCTGGGAACCTGCAGAATATGTCCACGCCCCTCGTCTAATCAAAAGATTTCATCGAACATTTCCTAACAAGCCAAAACCCCCAGAGAAGCCCGGTTTGGGAGGGGCCTTGAGGGGGGGTGCTGTCATGATCTCTGCTTCCAAAAGATCAGGACTTGCCCGACTCCTTTGGAAGCAGACCCATAACCCCGGTTCCGAGTGCCAGCCAGTCCCAATTGGGACCTTTTGGACCCTGTCCTGGCGCCAGTGGCACCAGGCTCATAAAGATGCCCAGTCCCAGCGCTGGAAGCGCCGGGCTCATAATGCTTGGGTGGACTTACCTGCAGCAGACCATGCTGCTTACTTACCTGCCAGTTGAGCCCCTGATCCTCTTCTGTTTGGGACTACTTTTCCTGTTGGGTGGGGCAGGAGCCACTCCCTCAGTTCAGAACACTAGAACTCTTCTGGAAAGCAGGAACTCTTTTCTCACCTAGGCGAGGCTGTGGAAGGAGACACCTAAGCACTACAGGAGGCTATTTAAACCACACCCGATGGATGAATCTTGCTTTGCGTTATTCTGCATTCTCTGCAGCAGAACGCTCATCGTGTCTTCTGCTTCTGATCCTGGGCCTAAGGGAACAAAGGCTTACCATCCTGGAATCCAGTCTTCAGCAGCACCTGTAAAGACAACGAAAGAACAGGTTAGCACTACAGTCTTCAGTGGCAGCGCATCTCTTACCTGGTCCATCGGCTGTCACCAACGCCTCGCGCTGCATTCCGGCATCTGAAAGACAAAGGCTTACCAGCTCTTCCCATGCTCCGGAGGTCTTCGCACTGCATTCCGGCATCTGAAAGACAAAAGCTTACCAGCTCTTCGCACGCTCCGGAGGCCTTCGGCGCTGCATCCTGCATCTGAAAGACAAAAGAAGGTGCGTTTAAAGACATTGGGCAACTTTATTACTCACGTGTCATTACTCCTTCCCACGCCGAATCCAGTGGGTATTCCAGCACCCTTCACCTTCTCTAAAGCTCCGAACTTGTACCTGCAAGATAAAAGGGACAGTTAGTGCGCATCGTGAAGCAGGCTACAAGCGCTTACTTACGTGCTTCCAGGCGCTTCTATTCCTCACGCGGGTTCGATCCTCAAATCTCATCAGCCCGCCATCCGCCATCGCCGGAACCCTGCAAAACAAGAGATATCATTACAAAAGACTTTTAAGACATTTGAAGTGCCCAGAACTTACCGTTCGTGCAGTTAACGACAGACAGCAGTCCTCTGAGGTCAAGAGGCCTGCACCCTTATCCAGTGAAGAAACTGGTTACGGCACCCTGCCCCGAGGCAGATGGAGAGCTCGGCGTTCACTTACCTAAGGTGAGGGCGTTAACCTTTGGGGATCTACAGGAGAAGAGAAAGGGAAGAGGAGAGAGGCACCCAATAACCCCAGTTCATTAATCCCATATTTTCTATCTGCAGACATCTTACTCTTCGAGTCAGACATACAGTGCACAGAGGTCCAGCCCATAGAGCCAACCGTGTGTTACACATCACCTTTGAAGATACGGCATTCACCCAGTCAAGACCGGCGCCTCTGCGGGAATCAGGTGAGCGTTACAGTTCCGGACATAAGTGTCCAAAAAGTAAATGTTATCTTGATTCATATTCAAAGTAAATTTAGTACGATAATGAATTTGATTAATAGCATTGACCCATGTTAACTCTAATTCAGTACCAGTGCAAATGCCATAAATGACATTGTATCCTCTATAGAATATCAAATGACACCGGCAAGTTCATAAGTCAATATATAGTGATTTTCAAAATAATACCTAAACACATTAGCATATGTCGGAAGTCCCAAGAATCTGAAGAAATAATTGATATTGAAACCTGAAAAAACGGGTAGTTCAATATCAATTTCAGTAATGACTAAATAAAGATGTTATCAACTCCAATGTTTTCATGTTGCAGCAAGAACCATTCAATTTCTGAAATTCCTTATGAATGAGGTGCTGACGTATCCAAACTACATCACAAGTACACAGAACCAATTGTGAATAATCAAAGGTAATTCCATCAAGAGTCCTTAAATAGTCACTGGTATCTTTCAGATGGGTCTCCGTGTCAATTATCAAAGGTTGTACAATTTGATCGATATATTGGGCTAGAGGTCCCAAAAGTTGTTATTGGAATTTTATTTGTCAAAGACACTTGATCTAGACGGAAAGCCATCTTGTTTTTTCAACCTCATCCAAGACAATCAGTTCCATTAATTGAAATGTAGGGGCAACACCTAATAGCATATATGTCGGTGTCCTTCAGTAGACATTCCTGAATGTAATCTCAGGTGTTCATAACAACCAGAGTTCCATCCTTATCTGCAGGTTTAAATCTAAGATTATCCTGACTCGCTAAATCCTTCAAAGGTTTTAGTTTATTTGTGAGATTGGAATGTTTTATGGACTTGTAATTCACTTGCTTGAAGCCCCTAAGAACCAGCTGTTCAAAAACGTCAAATGCTAGATTTCTAACTGGTGGATGAAATGTATTTTTTTATTTAAATTAATTTAACCCGTGTCGTCTTTCAGTAATATCTTCTCTAAATTCAGTCGTGGAGAAAAATACTGTCTCATTTTACATAAAAATATGTGAAGGTCAGTTTGTTGCTTTAGAAAATTAGTATTTTATGTGGTGTGACGAATCGCAGGAATTCATTCCTTCTCAACAAGGGGAACCCCTTTCCCCTTTTGAGGATAGGGAGGTGAGCCTGCTCTGCAACACCCTCCCTATAGCTCGAGGGAAGTGGAAACCTCACTGCCAGAGCCTCCCCCTTTGGGGACACGTACTCCCATTTCTGTGAGGAACTCCCTAAAGCATATACCAATTTTGCCTCTTCAGACATATCCTATAAAGATATCTGAAGAAAATACTAATAGGTGCCATTGTAAATATTACTTTAACTTTAAAAAACACATTAACTGAGACGAAGAGGATGACCTGTGTATGAGAAGAGAAGCCATGGGAGACCGAGAGACAAGAATATGAATTTACGGCAGAAAAGTCCAATGGTTGCAAAGCATACGAAAGGGGAGGAGCCTGGAGATGAGAGAAGGAAGCCCACAACTTACGAAGCAGCTCGCACGCCGGCACTGATCAGAGGCTGGACGCTCCACGTCCTGAACTAGAGAGAGAGCAGGAACCAGAGTGAGACGTGCAGCATCTCTTAACGAGAAGGAGAGAAGTGAAGTTGGATGCACCACGTCCTAGAAGTTGGGAAGCGAACGAGACGGAGAGTGGTGGCATGACCACAATAACCATGTGGTGGACCAGGGGTCCTGTAAACGTTGCTGGTACTGCTCTGCCTTCAAATACAGCGACACAGAGAGATGTTAAGGGAAAGGCAGAAGCCCACCTGACAATCTGATGAGACAACCAGGAGAAAACTGACAACCTGGTGACTGTTAGCCCTACCAGCACAACGTAACAGGGAAGTGGGGAAGACTGGAGACCCGGGAGGGGGGAGGGGGGCGGAGAACCATTATTGGAATGCTTATACCCGTCCCAGTACATATATATATATATATATAGATTTTTATTTGTAATGCACTCCCAGTCCTTAGGCATCTGGCCTCTAGCTTACAGGTTGCATAGTTGCCTTTTACATTATAATATTTACAACATTACATTTAACATTTTAATATTTACAAAGTTACAAATGTACATTGCACGTAGATTAATTAAGCGATTGTCAGGTTACAAATATACAGGTAAAAGATATGTAGCTTACATGTTGCCTAGAGTGACCCATGAACAGGTGCATTGAACTGGAGGGGGTGTTGGCTGGTAGCATATATACAGGTAGGTTTCATGGTTGGCAATGGTTGGATATTGTACAGGTATGTGCAGATACATTATCAGTAGTGGCGATCTTGCTCCAATAGCCAAAGCGTACTGTTTTTCTCAATAGGTGGTAAAATGGTTCTGCTCTTATCGTAGGGGGTGGGGAGGGAGTGCTTTCCAGCTTTTGGCTGCGAGGACTGGAAAGCTAATTCCTCCTGCTCTTTGTAGGTTGAACCGAGGGATCTTTATGCAGTTTGTCTGGGCAGTTCTGGTCGGGCGGGTAGAAATGTTGAAGTTTAAGCTATTAGACCGGTATTGGGATGCACTGTTGGTGAGACACTTGCGAGTAAGACAAGGTTTTGAATGTGATTCTTTGCTTAATGGGAAAGCCACTTCAGCTTGCCCCTGATTTCTGAGATATGATGAGATCTAGGGATATTCAGAGCTGATCGGATAGCGTTATTTTAGATGGCTTGCATCTTGTTTAGATTCTGTTGGGTGGTACCTAGGTATAGAGCATTACAATGGTCCAATTTTGAACAGTACAACGCTGGGGGGCGACTGCCTGGCCTTAACAAAGATAGCCCCACTCTACATGGATGGCTGTGCCCAAGACACAGAAGGATGCTGAGAGGCATGGACGATGCCACACAAGGGAGGTGGTAGCTACATTCTTAGAACAGACCCCGGACGCCCAACAACTGGTAAAGGCGGCGTATTGCACACAACAGACCACGTCAGCATATTGGATCCGCAGCTCTGGGTCGAGAACCACGGCCCAACACTTCCATCGCAACAGAGCTCACTATATGTTGCAGCTAGACCACTAACACTGAGGACAGGGGAACGAAACCCCGAAATCCCCACTGAGTATTCCCACTCCCCCAGACACTGTGGTAAGAAGACATACAATGCCCAAAGGGGCAGCGCCCAAAAAAAGAAAAGTCGCCATTGAGAAATACAGACACCTAAAGCAAGTGACAAGGATTGCACTGGTCCTGGATCAACCAGGCAGACTGCGCCTACAGCCACGCAAGTCACCGAGGGCCCCCAGGCGGTCTTTGCTTCAATGCAACAAGGCTTTGCGGCCTTGAACGACCGACTGGACGAGATCAATGCGAACATAACCACGATCAGAAACCAGCTTGAGAAGGCCACCAACCGCATCAGAGGCCGAAAACTGGATCAGCACCACAGAAGATGTGCTTGACACACTACGGAACACTGTGACAGAGATGGTCAAAGATCTGGGAACAGTGAAGCTCAAATGCGAAGACTTGGAAACTAGATCCCGTCGCAATAATGTGCGCATAGCGGGGGTGCCCGAAGATGTGCTGAAAGGCCGGATGGAAATAGTGGTGGAGGAATTGCTCAGACTTGTTGGGGACCCTGGCTGGTTCTCGATGTTTGTAATTGAAAGGGCGCATAGATCCCTGGTGCCTTGCCCCGCACCGGGAGCCTACCCCAGACCTATTATAGCCAGACTGATGAACTATAGGGACAGGGACCTGGTGCTCCGGGCAGCGAGAGACAAACTGGAACTGAAGCTGGGCCCCAGCGTCATCCGGATCTTCATAGATTATACATTGGCAGTCCAACAGGAGCAACGCTCATTTACAGGCATAAAGAGAATGCTAAGTGAAACGGGAGTGACATGCAATGCTGTACCCCGCCAGGCTCCGTCTACAACATAATAACAAAACCTACTTCTTTACTTTTCCAGAGGAAGCAGCCTCCTTTGTTGAATCCAGCATCCCAATGCCAGCCAAGCAGATGCCAGGCGCCACCGGTGTAAGTGATGACGTCTCGACACTGTCTGGTTGAGAAGTCCAAAACAACTGTCTAAATACTACATTTAGGAGCAATGGACATAGGGCTACAGTAGCAGATACCCAGGATCAGTATATCCTTCCTATATAGTTGTCTTCTGCAACGTACTGTTATACTACTGAGTGCCACTGATCATCATGTGTACTGGAAACGTTCATGTTGGTAACTTTATGGGCCGCTATATTATGGTCCTGGGCCTCGGCAGCCGCAGAACCCCCCCCCCCCCCCCCATGCGGGTGCAAGGTTTTGTTGAGCCGAGAAGGGTATGGGGGTGTGGGGAAATGCATAGTTCAAGTTCGGGGGACTATGAGGATGGGAGTTAAAGTTAAAAATGCACACATACAAGATGGTCATATGGAAATAGCAAGGGGCACTTGGTCACCATGGCACTTACTAGACATTGTGCGGAGAATGGCTGAACAGGGCCCAAAAGGATTTAAACAAATACGTCGGAATGTAAGGGGACTGGGGACGGCAGTAAAAACACGGAAAGTAATGGCGTACATTAACAGAGAACTCGGAACACCCAGATCGCATTCCTCCATGAGACGCATCTACTGGGAAACCAGGCGGACAAGATGGCACTGGGCTGGGGCAACTACATCTTCTACACAACCTACTCAAGCAAAGCATCGGGGGGTACTCACATTACTACATAAAGCACTACCATACACCCACTTAGCGGCTGAGTGCAATCCGGAAGGGCGATATGTGATCGTTCACTGGAAATTGGCAGGGACGGAGGTACTCCTCATTAATCTCTATGGCCCAAACACGGACGAGCCTGACTTCTATACCAAGATCTTCCAGAAGTTTGCTAAATATCCTACTGCTCACATAATTATGGGTGGGGATTTCAATACGGTACTAAGCACCCAACTGGATCGTACATCCAACAGCCCCAGAACACTCACCCAGGCTGCGCGCACGATACACACGCACAAAACTGACCTGGACCTGCGCGATGTCTATGGATTCGGCCCAAATTTTGTGGGATAGGTACGGATATTATGCACGAGACCGTATGCCAGAATCTTTGTCAAGGGGATCCTTTTCACGATCCTGGAGCTTGCCGGTCGTACAGGGCTGCCCGCTATCCCCTCTATTATTTGCAATGGTTATAGAGACACTCGCAGGTTTGCTGAGAGCTCGACATAGCAAGATAGGAATTTCACTGGCGGGGAGGTTGGAGATCATTACACTATATGCAGACGACCTAATGTATTTAAAAGACCCTGAAACTACCCTTGGTAGTGCGCTACGATTGGTCAAAGAATTCGGGGAATATTCGGGGCTGAAGCTGAATTCGACCAAATCTTCCCCTCACAGAGGCAACTCATAAACCCACAGAGCTACATGGGCTCTCATGAACCCACACACAGGTGAAATACCCGGGCGTTGAAATAGCATGAAATACGCAGATCGCCCACGCCTCAAACTATGCATCAATAGCTGACATGCTATGTGCCAAACTTGAACGTTGGCTGTCCTTGCCAATCTCGCTTATGGGTAGACTCGCTCTAATCAAAATGATCCTCCTGCCAAAACTATTCTATTTGTTCAGTACTGTCCCCATATGGCCGGGCAGATAATTATTTACCAGAATCCAAGGGGCATGTACACCATTTGTCTGGAATGGGCAGCCCAAAGTGAGTTGGCAAAGACTTACCCAAACGTATCCCTGAGGTGTTCTCTCTGCTCCAGATTTTGTACAATATTATCTAGCAGCGCAAGCATATTAAGCCACATTCTGGATAGAGGGGAGTCCCCCGGGCACCACACTCAGCGATCAAAACGCATACACTGGGCCCATTGAAGTTTCTGCACAAAGCAGCAGCAGCCAGAGTCAGAAATGACAACACCATCAACCTGGCATTGGTAACCTGCTTAGCCTGAACCTGATTGGCCGGACACCCCGGACATGAGATCCTGTATCATCCAAACATGGCGTTATGGGAAGCACACTATTCCCTCTCCCCCCTCTCCCTCCTCCGCCCCCACGCAGGATAAGACCCTCGCCACACATGGGAGAGATAAGGGAATACACCGGTTTGGAGATCTATTCATAGATAAACAGTTGATCAGTTGGGAGGAGATTAATTAGACCATAGGGGGCAACCCACTGCAGAAGCTGCAATACCTATGACTGTGCTCGGCCTTAGCAGAGGTATGGGCTATATTCCCTACTGTACCACAGATACATCCGGGCCTAGGGTACATGTTTTTGGCTAACGCAACCAAGACGTCCATCTCCACGTTATATAAAATTGTACAATCCACCAAAGAGTTATTACCCCTAGACGACAAAGGAAAATGGGGAAATTGATCTGGGCCACACGATCTCTGACCAGAAGTGGGCAAAACTGTGTGCACGAACAAGAAATGTCTTGTATAACTCAAGCTATTGGTTAATACACTATAAGGTATTGCACAGAGCCTACTACACCCCGGCCAGGATCAGAATCTTATACCCTATGGATGATGGGAAGTGTCCCAGATGCCGGAGTGAAGAAGCTGGCATGCTCCACATGTTGTGGTCGTGCACGCGGCTATCTAAATACTGGACAGATGTGTGCAATGTACTTGATGAAATGTCAGATCAACCTATTGTGTGGGATCTAGGTATATGTATGTTGGGTACAGTCAGTAAAATGAACCCCACTTGGCGTACATTGCTTAATCTCAGTTTGATACTTTCAAAGCGGACAATATTAATGCGATGGAAATGTTCTGAACCACCCACAAAGAATGATTGGGAAAGGGACATGACATGGGCCAATGACTGTGAAGAAGTATATGCCAGCTTACTACATGTACACAGCCGCCCCAGAGACATATGGAGCAGATATAAGCAGTATTTGTCCGATCAAATGTGTTGGAAATGGGGACTTTGATACAGTATTACAGTGCCTCTAAGTGTACCTGATTGCTGTAAAACAAAATGATGATGCTGAAATAGAATGTCAGGTTATGATGTTATGTCTGCAAGTTAAAATAAAACAATAGTCCAATTTCAATAGGACTGGGATTCTGGCTAGAGTAATACAATTAGCTGGTGTTATGTAAGGTCTGCAAGCAGTGAGGAATTTGCCAGTATAGGCGGTAGAGGATGCAATGGCATTGGTCTGTCTTGTGAGTGAAAGAGTGGAGTCCAAGTAAATACCTATAGCTTGTACATCTTTGGAGATTTTGATTATATTGCCATCAATGTTGAAGGCAGTGAATTGATCATCTAATTTAAGTTTAGCAGGTGATGTAAGGAGAAGCTACTTTGTCTTATCGCCATTAAGACAGTGTCTGGGCTTGGCCATCCAGGCTTTTATAATGAGATAAATGTTGAGCTTGTGGCTATCGGTGGTGTAGTTGCCTGTGATGGGCATGAGTATTTCGGTGTCATCAGCATAATTCATGTAGGTGACACCCAAATAGTCAAGGTCATCAAACAGTGGTTTGGTAAACACATTGTAGAGTGTTGGTGACACACGAGCCTTGGGGAACACTGCATGTTACTGGTGTTGGTTCAGCTGAAGCTGATGATGCAAAGACTCTCATGGATCTGTTATTGAAAAATGACTTAATCCAGGCATTTGCTTCGTTTGAGAAGTGTGCCAGCAACGTGCGGTGACTGCACAGGATTTTAGGATTAACAAAGTCAAACGCTGCCGATAGGTCGAGAAGGAGCAGCAGGACGTGTATGCCTTTATCTTTGAGGGATTGGATTTGTGTGTTAAGGTCGATCAGTGCCGTTTCAGTCCTGTGTCTGGGTCTGAATCCAGATTGTCTGAGACCAAGAAGATTGTTGGATTCCAGATGATGTTGTATCTGCAGATATGCTGCTCTATCCAGGATGTTTAACAGAAAAGGTACTCTAGTGATAGGTCGATAGTTTGCAGGATTATTAGGGTCTAAAGTGGGCTTTTTTAGTAGCAAGAGTACCCAAGTATCTTTTTAGGTTATTGGGTACAGTACTAGATTTAAATGATGCATAAATTAGGGTTTTAATGAAAGGGGCGAGTTACTTAGCAGTCTCTTTAATAATGGGCGCAGAGCAGATATCTCCCTGGCAGTTAGAGGGTTTTAATTTCATGATGATATTTTCAACTTCTTTGAGAGGGGTGAGAATTTAAATTGGTTAGGCATGTTCTTGTCCGGTAGGTTGGGATTGGGATTATGTGCAGTATTTGATAAGTGGAGTGTTTTAGATTCTATTTTGCTTTGAAGCAAAGTGATTGCACCTTGTAAAACTATCTTTAGTGCAGGTTTCAGGGGGCAGGGCAGGCGATTCTAACTCTTAGTGCTTTATTTCGCATTGGAGATCCGGTCATTGTAATTGTCTTTTTAGCCTGGACAATGGCTATTTTATAATTCAGGGGCGCTAGTGAAATGTGGTCTTTGTCTGTGGTAGGGGTACCTCTCCATAACGTTTCTGCATTTCTCTTCAGTTTCCGTAGAGATCTGAGGTGGGGGGGTGTACCAGGAATTGAGGTGCGCTTGAGGTTTAGATTTGCAGGATTTTAATTGTGCTAGCTTATTAATAGCTGAGAGTAAGGTATGGTTATAAAGGTTGACTAAGACTTTGGGATCTGTAATAGCTGTATTGTGATTAATGATGGGCTGGAGCAAGGGCAGGAGTTTCTCCCGAGTTGTTACGTTTTGTTTCTTATATTCATAGGTGGGGCCAAGAGCAGATTGTTGGAGTGGGTGCTTTCTTTTATACTGAAGGAGATTATATGATGGTCTGACCATGCACAAGGTATATTGGATGTGATGTGTATGTCACAATCGAGGTCGGCTAGCCTTCAAGAGTTCTGCCTTTATTGTGGGTAGGTTCACTGATTATATGTAGAAATCCCAAATCAGAGTCGGCAATGGCCGCAGCTTTAGGGTATTGATGGCCCAAATTAAGATCAACCAAAAGGATAACTTGAGATTTGGGTTTGATATTAGACGATGGGAGGATTGATTATATCGTCCTCGAAGTTGTGGGGCCTGGCGGACGGTAGATGAGGTGTATAGTGATTAGTGGTGGATGGTGAGGTCGGTAGTTTGATGGATAGTAGTTCAGCAGAGGATATAGTTTGGTTGGCAATGGGTCTTAAAGCAAGGGTTGTTTTGTAAATGAAGGCGATACGCCCGCCCTCGGAAAGGTTAGGGTCACGGTCACGCCTGATGGAGTAGTTGTAAGGGATATTAAGGGCAAGAGACGGTCCTGAGGCGGCATGGAGCCATGTCTCTGTGATTGCTATGAAGTCGAGGGCATGAGATGTAATGTAATCTGCTCTATCAAGTGCATGGGCTGGCAGGGATCTTGCATTGACAAGTGCTCCTTTGATAGCAGTATGGGCACTGTCGGGTGTGTATTTCGCTATGGGCAGGCGTTGTTTGATTGTAGTAGCAGTGAGTAGCACTTTCTTAGAGGCGTTGTCTCTTTGAGTGTTGCGTTTGTTGACAGAACGGGAGTGCCTCAAAGAGTCTCGAGCATATTATTTAGTGGACAGGGAGAACTGGGCTCTAGTGTAGAATTCGTTAGATTGGAGCTGTTGGGATGAGTGATGCTAATGGGCAAATCTTTAATAGTTGGTTCAGTAAGCAATGGTACTGGTGTTGTCAGCTGTAGTGGTTGTAGGTGGCCATATCTGTGTGTGGTGTCCAGTGCGGGTGAGTGCAGTGATGTAATGATTCTCAGTGTGTATGGCAGATGGTGAGAAGCCTGGTGGGGTATGTCTAATGGTGCTGCTTGTGAGCAAGGTGGTAGAAAGCGAGATGGTGGTATATGGGTGGATAGCGGCAGGCTGCGTGCCATGGATAATCAATAACATGTGATGAGGTTAGAGTCCATAGTGGATGTCATTGTGTTGCAAGGTGCAGTAAAGGCTGTGGTAGGATGGTGCAAAAATATGAGGCAGTTTAGTAAGATGGCTATGTTAGGGAGTGTCATGCACATGGTTAGGCGTTTTGTGTGAAATGCTGTCTGTGGAGAATAGGGCCACTATGGACAGTAGCTATTTTAGGTATGGTGCGCATATTGTTAAATGGTTGGGCTGTGAGATCTAAACACTAGTGGGTGGCAGGCGTGGTGGTCACTATGTTGGGGACAGCGCTATGCAGGTACCAATCAAGCGTTACAAGGCACTTGGAATACAGTTCAGTTCTATGTCAAGTGGACAAAGGTCAAGATGAAGTAACAGTTATGATACAACTCCAAATGCAAATTAATGATGCGGTAGGCAGTCTAGTACTCGGTGCATGATCTCATTCTAGTACTCAACATGCAGGGCTTGAGGCTAACTCGGGTAGATGACGTGCTGACATTAGTACTTGGATGTTGGCATCATAATAAGTAATCGAATGTGAGGGCAGAGATGCAACTTAGAGGTGTAGTTTTCATCAGCGGCAAGTTGATACAGTAAGTTCGCAGTTGGTACTGACAGCAGTTTTGCACAAGAGAAGCTATAGCGTCAGGAGACAATCATGGGGCACAACATGTTAAGAACATGTTAAGAGGTATATATAAAAGTAGGCTTGGTAGCTAATCACAGGTGTTTGGTGAGCAACAATCGTACAACGTAATGGGTAGTGCATGACAGCATTGGCATACTGTGTTAGAGCTATTAACATAAAAGATTGCTGAGCGATGAACGCAAAAATGCAAATGTGTGCACATAGGACACATGGATAGGATAAACCGATGCAAAGGCTTATATGCAGGGTTGGCAAATAGTGTATACAAGGTTGTAGGATCAGTCATTAAGGATAAGATAATTATGTATGTCTTCGTTGGTGCTGTAGCGTAACTAACAGCGTAGCTTTGGCATGAGTAGAACTACAGCGCTATGAAGTTAGTGATTTATATGTCCATGAGAACAGTGCTTACCATACTGGATGAGATGACCAGAGCATGATGATATTAAATCCCAGTGAAGCAGATAAGAATGAATATTGGAATACTCATAGGGTATATCACGTTATTATCTAGAAAAGTGAATAAGTATCGCTACTGGAATACTCCTACTTGTCCCAGTGAGCAAGGCGGAAATATCACCCTAATAGCCAGACAAGGGAATGAAGATCGGTATTGCAATGTGCACTCTCCCCCCTGCTTCTCTGCTCTTTCCCAGTTTATTCTGTTCCCTCCTCCTCCCTTCTCCCTCACTCCTCCCGCCCTCCCTTTGTTTTCTATGCATTTATTCTATCAGAATTGTCCCTTGTCCTAGTATGATAGCAACGTTTGTCTCTTCCCCCCCCCCCCCATACTTGTTCTCCTCCTCGCCCCCTTCCAGCACTATCTGAAATGTCGTCAGGCCTGGTACGATAGTCTCTTGTTTTGTTCCTCACCCACTTTCTCATCCCTTCTCCCTCTCCTCTTGTAAAATTCCGGCTCTAACAGAAATGTTATCAGGCCTAGTACGGTAGTAGCCGGTCTGTTTCCCATTCCTTCCTATCTGTATCTTTGCATTTGCTCTATCTGAAATGTCGCCAGGCCGAGAACGATAGTTAATTTCACATTCTTGTTGTTCATGGTCTGTAAGAATGTCATTGTAATTTTCCCTTGTTCCCTCCCTTGCCGTGAAGCGCTTTGAAACACATTGTGTACAGGTGCTATATAAACTATCATATACTCGTATAAGTCAAGAAAAACTAAATAAAGGAGAGAGAGGCAAGGAATAAGTGAAAAAGCTGAAGAAAAGGCTGGAACAAAGTAGATACAGAGGATGTTTTCAGAATTGTGTACAAAAAGTGAGTGTAAAAGGAGAGAGTTGTTATTTGATAACGCTACCAGGGGGAAAAGAAAAACTATTATTCATTAATAAAGTTAAAAGGAAAACAAGAAAAGAATGGAAATCTCTAGTTAAAGAGGCAAGGGAGGAAAACCGAATATTATTTTAAAAGAACCGAGTGAATTGATCAAAGCAGTCTCTAGAGAATACTTGAAGATAACTTATTGAACTGAAGTTTGCAAGAAGCAAAGACATCCGGAGAAGGGAGTAATTCTCCTGTACTTGGTTATTGGGATTAGTGGTAGGGTTAGTTTGGGCAGATTCTTTGTGAGAAATTCAATGATGACTGACGAGCACCGTAGCTAGTTTTGTTATGATGGGACGCCTTATAATATAGGGAAGGATAGGCCTTTATTCCTTTCTTTAATAAATCAGTGAAATGAATAAACAGTCTGCATCCTCCTTCTGACCTGCCATATTGGGTACAAAAGAAAGCCCTTTGCAAATTGTTTGTCTCTAAATCTGTTAGTGAATTTATCGGATATTACATTCATTATCAAGTCTTTCTTGGTGATTTCCTTGTGGGTTGATTTTATTTTGCCCTCATCTAGTCTTCTCTTCTTAAAAAAGTTGTGATCTTGGGTGTCCTGTTTAAATTTCTTTAACTGTTTAGATTCTAATTACTTATAATCCTCTAATGTAAGGTTAATGGACTCCAATGTGGCTAGCCACTCCTCTCTAGACAGATGCTGTGTAAGATTCATTTTTAATATCTCACTTCATGTCTGCTGAGATTGTTGGCAGGTTCTTCAATTGTCAAGACACTCAGATCTAATGAGCACTTGTTAAGACACTAACAGCATTTTTAACAAACTGAGGGCTATCCTTACAAACAGTGGGATGTAAAGAGACTCTAAGCCATATTATTTCAAGTCCTTTGTTGATTGTTGGGGAAATATGGATCCCAAAAATAGTCCCTTAAAAGTAAGCTAAAAACATGGGGGGATTGCTTGGGTTTAGAACAACATAGACTCCTTGCTCAAGAGTTTGTTTTTACGGGTTTCCGCTTCTTACTTGCTACCATAATGAAAAGAGTACACTGCGCAATACCAATAATCATACATTTTTCAACAAAGCAAGAGGATTCCACAAACGATAACCTTTTTTGCCCAAAGAATCTGGAGTGTGATGACCAGCAAAAGAACTTGGCTAGGCCCCAGAACACTTATTTTTTAAGCCTGGAAGCTTAAAACAAATGTTATCAGCCTGTTGCTATATTTTTGTTGCCATGCGTTTATAAAAAAAAATTCAAACGTGCTGCTTTCTTTCCATTGGTAAAGTCAGATATATAATGTAAAAAAAAATAATGTATTCTGAAATGATGATGAAACAAAACACCATTTGAAGTTCCATTACTTTTAATAACACTCTATTGTATTTAACTTGAAATAGTGCATGCCTTTATATGCAAACTTGGATTTATCTTGGAGTAGTGCAGCCCAAACCGTAGGAATTTGCGTCGGAAGCCTTATCAGGGAGATGCTGCTGTCCGCAGTAAGATTGATCTGCCGTAGCCTGTTGAAACCAATTTACCAGGTTCTGGTCATGAGAAATTGTTTGTTTACCCCAAGAGGAAAATCATATTTGGAGCTTTCCTATAGTACTATTGGACCAATTGCCCATTTTTATAGAAACAATAGGTTTTTCAGCCAGCACCAGATCCGAATTGCATACAATTATGTATATTATAAGACATGAAAAATGAATTTCTCCAAATATATACAACTCATAGCCATATCGTATCTCGAATCAGCTATCCTGATGTATAGATTGTTTTTTATTTTTATTAAACTACCACTCTCCCATCAAAAGTTATTGTATGCAAATGAAGGGCCTCTCCATAAGATTAGAAGTGAATTTCTCCTTCGTGTCCAGTCCAAACCGAGAAGTGAATGGCACCCACTCCTTAGTCACTAGATTAGAGGAGGAGATTTGATTTTAAAATACATTGCACACAGAGAAATTAACATTTGGGACAGGTGTAAGTGGATTTAGGTCAAGTGGCCTAAATCCCACCACGCTGTCCATGACTTCTCTGTTGGTGCCTTCATTTCCCCGCCCACCTTTTTTTTTTCCTACTAAAGCAGCCCTCCAACCTCTCTTCCATTTGCAGGTACAAGTGAATCTAGGTCACATGGCCTAGGGCCACCCACCTTCTTAGCACTCTCTTCCTTTCTGCTCTTAACATTCAGATCAAGGGCTGGGCGTCCGAAGTGAAGAGAAGACAAAGAAAAGGGCAATTCCTGTATGGATCAGCGCTGCTGCCCCTCTTAGCATCAAGTGATCTCCCTTGAATATGTGTTTCACTCCTCTCTGCCAACAGCCCATTCCTACCATCACCAACATTCCTACCATTGCCACTCATCGCAAACCACGCCGCTCACCAGCAACATCATGGACATCAAATCACAGCAAACTTCCCCTTGTCACCATACACCCCATCACCACTCTATCATCCATCATTCCATGAACATTGATGTGAGCCAGTGTAAGCTCAGCAATCAACCATGCAGCTGACATCGCCAACCTCATCACCACACATGAGTTGGATGCCATCTTCATTACTGATACCTGGATAACATTCACTTCCACCCACACACCAACATGCATGTCCTCATCCCCAGCGGCTACAGAAGTCTACAACAAGACCGTCCATACAAGATCAGTGGAGGCCTCGCCATCATTCATAAGGGATTCATGGCCATGCACCCAACCACTTGAAGAATGAGTGCACTCTTTGTACGTAAAGAACGTTTATTGTATGATTTATTCGGGGAGCAGTTAGATGGTGTTGCAGGACCAAACAAACCTAAGCCTCAATGCACCACATCAGTTTACATCTTTTATACATTTTTGCAACAGTTAAAACATACAGATACTTTATTGCATTCCACCCCCCAAACATGATTGGACAAAAGCCTCTTCAAAGAAATCCCATCTTTTCTCAATTCCTACGTTTTCATTGGCCAGTATTCTTACTAGCCATCTTCAGATCGTATTTATAACACACCTCTCAGGATTCGTTTGTGGTGGGTCATGACATCAGCACATGGTTAAACATTGGCATTGAAACAGAATTCATTACTAGCAATAACTGGCCCAAGCCTGGGTAAATGATTTCTTTTTGAGTTAGTGATTTTTTCTCATTGCCCAGGTCATTATTCTCAGTGGAAAATTCAAATCTAAATTCCCTGCCGCTTTATCGCACATAGCACATCTGACAATACAATTGCAACTCCTGGTTTCTTACTAGTTAGCTATGGGCATTGGCTCACCCTGTGTTTGACTGCTAGCTAGAGCAAATGAGGAAAACCCCTGCTGTCATGCTCCTATTCATCAGTAGATTACCTTCTGCTGTCTGTTATTGATAAAACCATAAACTCATGGGCAGTTCCTGCAGCTCCGCTGACTGTGCATTTTGATCGGTACTTATTAACCCATCCCCTGACTTTCAAAGCCTCACAGAATAAGTTACTTAACAGTCAAAGTTCACCTCGCAAGAAATCCTGACTACAGTGGGTTTGATTCATTTGTAAAAGCCCACTGTATTGAGATTCATTAATTCCCCATCTATTTGTATTAATGTGTATGCATGTTTTTACATTTTGGTGGGTTTAACATTTTATTTTTCTACGCATGTGCAAGCTGATGTGGATCAATTCCCATAATTAACCACACTTTGACACATATGAAAAGTGCAACATCGTGCCCAGTTCGCCCCCCCCCCCCATCACTTATCAATACAGCGTTTGTAACATGAGCCCCTTGTATTCATGGGGACCTTGCCTGACCACTCCACACAAACATTTACTTCCTGGGTTCCATCTATGTAGATGTAGCAGTGCTATGTTTCACAGGCGGTCTAAGTGCTAGATGAATGCATAATACCTTACGCAACTGAAGTGTTTCCATTCCTCTCATTGGTCTGAATCCGACTTGTGCTTGTTCTTGTGGCTGCTTGTTTTCTACATGTTTCAGGATTTATTCCTAGACCTAGCTTTCTGGGAGGTTTTGTCAGGTATGGGATGTTTTGATATTGGTCGGTAGTTGATTAGGTCTTCTTTGTTTCCTGAGTGATCTTTAAGGAGTGGTTTGATTTATGCAGATTTGAAGCTTTGTGGTACATTTCCAGTTTTCAGTGAGTGGTCAAAGAGGGTGCAGACATATTCTGCCTGTGTTTTTTCCATGAGAATAACTTTGTATAAGTTTGGTGGGCAGGGGGTCTGTTGGTGAGCCTAATTTGCTGCATTTTTCCACTAGGCCGGTGAATTTCTCCATCGAGATGGGTGGGAAGAAAGTAAGTTGGCTAAGGTGTTGGTTGGTTATGGGTGCTGTTGGTGTTTTTGGATCTGGTCTTGATGATTTGCTGGATTTTTGGGATGTTTTTGAAGTGGTTTGCCAGGTTGTCACATAGTTTTTGGGAGGGTGTGGGTGGTGTTGTAGGCAGTTTGATTTCTTAGCTCACCGTTGGTGCTGAACGTTGCTTTCTCGGTGTTGGTTGAATTGTTGATACGTTGTTGAATAGCGACCAGAACTCTGTGCCACAGCTACACACTAACAAAAACCAAAAGTGACAGTACAACATCAAGGCAGCAAAGTTAGTATTCGAATTTAATGTGGTGATCTCCACAGTTGCAGAACCCAAAGTGGCAAGGTTCAACTGTAGCAAAGTCAAAGAGGTGAAGTTTAACAGCATAATCGAAACACAGCCGTTTCACAGGGGCACATTCAAAGTGGTAAAGTTTAGTAGGAACATTGAAGGTGGCAAAGCTCACAGTATCCAGGCTCACAGTGACCTTGTCCCACAGTAGCAAGATTTAGACTGGCAGAGTTGCAATGTTCAAAGTCTGAATGTTTCCCAGTAGCACCGTCAAAGTCGGAAAGTGCCACCAGTGATAAAATTCAGGGTGCATAAAGTTCACGGTATCAGGTTCCCAGTGGCCAAGTTTCACAGTAGCAAAGTTCAAATTAGCAGAGTTCTACAGCTGTAAAATTAATGTGGCACGGCTTCACAATACTAGGATTTGAAAAGGCAAGGTTGCACGGTATCAGAATTTAAAGTTCAACGTGGCAAAGTTCCACAGTGGCAACATGCGAGGCAGCAAAGTTATACAGTAGCAAGTTTCATAATGTCAGACTTCGGAAGCGGCAAAGTTTCACAGTAGTAGGATTCAAAGTAAGGAAGTTCCATAGTGGCAGAACCCAAAGTGGTGAAGTATCACAGTAGCAGAGTTTAAACCAGCAAGGTTCTTCAGTAGCAATGTCGAGGTGGGAAGGTCTTGTAATGAAAAACTTAGGGGAGCTTTATAGAGGGAGCCTAGAGTTGTCATTCCTTACCTTTTTTTCCAGTGGTGGTCCTGGTTTGTGTCACTGCAGCGCAGAGCTGGGTGCCAGGTAAACACGAAATTGTCCTTGTCCTCTGCTAGCTGCAACAAGGCTGTACTGGGAGGGTCAGAGAAGAGTGCCATTCTAGGTCATATGAGCCCTCCCCACCCCCCCAGCAGTACCAATCGGAGCCTAGGGAGGGCAGGGGCAGGGGGTGGCGAGTGGGAGTTTATTTGGGTTAAATTAAGGAAGGGGATCGGGTGGAGATGTGAGAGGGGGTTAGGGGATTGCAGGAGTTTACACCTACTTACCTGCAGGTGAGCAGTGGGGGTCTTCTTTGCGTTATGACTGGAAGCAAGTTGCACAGTTAAGCAGTGTGAGAGACATTTTATTGTAAGCAATAGAAGCATACTTAGAATTCCTAGTATTCTTTAGAGCTTAATATATACATAGTTTATGTAAATCGATGCTTGTGTGTGAAACATACTGACATGCAGGTAGGTAACATTTCTTTTTGCTTACAAATTGTCTGAACAGATCGTGATGAATTCCCTGGCATGAAGCTGAAGACGGCCTTTGTTTGGATTTGACTTTAATTTTCTATAAATAAATTCAAGTTTTCACACAACTGCCTGTTTTTGCCTGGAATTGTGGGGTGGATCTGTACAAGTGGGGGTGTGAGACCAGCAAGATCATACTATTGCGGAGTCTAGGAGTTAAAGTAAAATATATCCTCCTAATTAATAAGACAAGATGGAGGTCTTTTTTTCTGCCATACTGAGAAGGGAAAACACAGGATAAGGTAGCAATTCAATTTGCAAATTCTCAATCTGTCCCAGGTGAGCAAAGGGTTTGACAGGGAGATTTGCAAGGAAAATAAGACCACCAAGTTTTTAAAGATGCTTCTGAGGGGGCTCTTGTGCAAGATGGTGACATAGACGCTCTTTCTCCATCTGCGCTCCTATGGCAGATTTGCGAGGCCGTAGGTGCTTCCAATCAGCATGGATTGCCTCCATCCAGGCAGGAATTGTCTTCGGTGTGGGTGGGGCGTGAGGAGAGCTGTGCCAGAGGGAGCGCGGCAGCTCCAGTGGGGGAAGATTTTGAGTCCCGTTCGCGAGGAGCCGGTGGAGACAAGATGACGGTGTGTGGCAGCTGCTGCGGCCAGTGAGGAGAGGGCCGCGGTGCAAACACAATGCAGGGAGCCGGTGAGCGGCCCTGCCTTTACCATTACAGTGGCAGGGATGGCACAACAGGGAGGAGCTTGAGGCTCGGGACATGCACGGGAGCGTTGTCAAGGTGATGGCTTCCTGTGCGGTCTCCCAGTAACACTGGAGCAGTACGTGAAAGCAAGGGACAGCTCCTGCCCCCTAATTGAATGTTTGTCCCAACCCCCAAATCCCCCATGGGGAGCCATTTGCTGTACTGAAGGGCAGGTGACCCGTGACCTGGGGGGCGGTGACTACAGCAACCCATAGAAGCAATGTGGTAAGGAGCGACCACTAGAGCCAATTAAACTGTGCCATAGCCCAGGCAACATTCACTAGCACGAGGAAGGAGGACATAGCCTGGGACATGTGTGGGCAGGCAGTAGAGCAGCCACACCAAGGAGCACATACGCAGCAGGGTGGGCAGGACTTACCCTATCATGCAAGAACTGCACGGTACGTGGCGCAGAGGGTGCCCAGAGCCATATAGAGGGAAGAGGGCGCTGGCACAGCTGTGTCGAATAGGGTGTAAGGAGAGTGGGGGCAAGGAGAGGAGCAGGAAGTGCCCCAATAGAGCATCGGCAGGGAAGCTGCAAGAGGGGCAGAGAGCAGTGCAATACCCACCGGCGAAAAAGAGGACGAAAAGGCAAGTGCAGGCAAGAATGGACACATTTACGGGAACCCCCAAAGACTCCCCTGCCTTGCAACACAGGTGTGAAGGACACTGGACACACCACAGGCCTCTCCAACTCAGACAACTTTTGGCTGCTATCCAGGACTCGATCTTTGTTGTAGGGCAAAGTGGATGCAGTAGGGGCAGAGGTGAGCTTTCTGCGACACAACCTGCAGAAATGTCGACAAGAGTGGGGAAAGCGGAGCCAAGGATTTCAGATAGAGGATGTGATGCAGCCGATGCAGAAGGATATTCAAGACTTGAAGAGCAGAACAAAGCTTTTAGAAGTTAGGGTAGAAGACGCAGAGGGGAGGGCCTGTTGCAATAATATAAGGATGCCAGGCCTCCCGGAGAAGATTGAAGGCCATGCCATGGAGCTGTATCTTGAAGGATGGTTGACAGAGTGGATGGGGTCATCATGGATGTCGCAGTTCTTCCTGGTGGAACAATCCCATCACATCCCGAGGATGAGAGTGTGACCGGCTGGGGACCAAGACTGCCAACCAAGGAACAATGTGATCTGAACAGAATGGAGCTTATTGAGGCCTGCTTATGGCCTGGGTATAAGTGACTTAGTTGGAGCGTAACTGGAGAACTGTGACGAGCACAAACACCCGGATAGGCTGCCTGCAGGCGAGGACGATCATTGCTTTGGCTTTTGATGTAGTGACGACCGATGCTTCAGGTTTGGGAGGGACACATAGGGAAGGATGCAGGATGTTGGGGATGTTCTACGCTTGGTTACGGGTTTTCTCAGTGCACTCATCTGGGAGTGGGACAGGAGGACATCCATTGGCAGGGCTGGTGATGTAAGGGTCTCCAGGGGTCGGACGCTGTTCGCGAGATAGGAATGGCGGAGGGGGGTCAGCTGCATAACAAGTCCTTCAGCTGCATGTCTTGGAATGTCAGTGGGCTCTTAGATGAGAACAAACTGGGGCTAGTGGCGAAATTCTTGGCGGCATGCCAGTCATACATTGTGCTATTACAAGAGACTCATATGCTGGGAACGGTGTGTAACATTTTGGGAACGGCAAGATATTCGGTGGTGGAGCATGCAGGGTTTACCAAAGGATCCAGGGGGTGGCAATTCTAATCTGGAAATCACTGTCCTTGCTAGCACAGAAGGTTGAGAGGGAATAGTGAGGGAGTAGGATCCTCATGAAAGGCACACTATGGGGGTGAACGCTGTGTATTAACTTTTATGCCCCTCCGACCCTGCAAACGGAGCCATTGAAGAGGGTGCAAGCCCTGTTGGCCAAGCAAGGGTTGGCTCTAATGACACAGTGCATCCCAAGATTGATAGGAAACCGTGTGGGGGTAGGAGTCACATCCTCTGCTTAATTCCTTTACAGAGGGAACTGGGTTGCAGGATGTATGGAGAGAGATGCACACTGGGGGTGTGGGGGTGTGGTGGGTTCTCCTTTTCTTCAGCGTGCACTCATCCTTCTCACACATTGATTATATTTTTCTCCCGAGCACTATGGTGGGCAGGGTAACCAAGGCCAGGTTCCTCCTAAGGCGTACATCAGATCATGCCCCCTTATGTGTAACGATTAGGGGAGCAGAGATGAGGCAGAGTGGGGGATGGTGGTTAAATGCATACTATCTGAAAGACGTGAGGACAGCAGAGGCTCTGAGGGAGGACTCTGGCCTACTTTCTGAACAGGGGGATGGTCGAAGGCCGCTCCACACTCTGGGAGACATACAAAGCGGTGGTATGGGGAAGGGCAATGCAGGTGGTTAAAATCTTATGGAGCGCAGAGATGATGTACTGGAGCAGGAAGTAGAGGTTGCGGAGGAAAAGATGGTGCGGCATGGAACGGACGCAAACAGGATGGCCCTCACCAAGGTGTAGCAGCTGTACAGATCAGTGGCCCAGGACGAGGCAAGGGCAGCTCATTGGGATAGGCAGGCAAGGGTTTATGACACAGGTGATGAGTGCGGCACACTGCTGGCGTGGTTTGAAAGGAGGGATGAAGGGACGAGGAGGTTGAGGGGGATTAGAAGGGCGGATGGGGCACTTGATTACAAGAGTCTAGATTTAGCTGATGCGTTTGCAGCATATTACGCAGTTATATCGGGGCCCGGTAATTGGGGATGTGGCCAGGATTGTGGGATACTTAAGATACAGGACTGGCACATGTGACCCTAGAGCAAAGAGAGCGGAGATCCAATCTGCAATTAATCAACAGTGGAGGTAATGAGGGCCATGTTTGTGGAGAGCCAGGAGAGGGGCATACTACCCTAGCACCAGTGGTCGAAGTGTACGAAAAGAAGTAGTGAAGCTATGTTCCTTGCCGGTCTGCCCCACGCTCCACAAATCCCATTGCTGCGCCCCCTCCCAGACACAGGCCAAACCCCCAAACAAACACACCTGTTATTTAAGGGAATGTTCAGTGAAGTACCAGCTTCAACATCTTTCTACACTTTTATTTTAAAACTAAACTGTTCCCGGAACGGTTTCTTTTTAAAATAAATGTATAGGAACAGTGAGACTAAAAAAATAAAGTATAGGAGCACCGCTCCCGCCCACTTCGACCTGTGGCTAGGACCTGTGGCAGGTGATGATTGTAGTATTGCACAAGGAATGGAAGCCGCCGGACCAATTTAGTGGAGATCACCCGATCTCCCTGATTAAAAGGGAGGTGAAAATACTGTCAAAGGTCTTAGCCAACAAACTATTGCCAGTCATCGTGGCATTGATACACCCAGATCAATGCGGGTTTGTTCCAGGTAGGGCAACCAGGTTGAATATCAGACCCTTACATAATGTACTGAGTGCGGCCTCCTCCCTCAAGGGGCCACATGCAGTGATGGCGATCGACTGCATGGGGTGGGAGTATAAATCTCTGGCAGAGCTACGTTCACCCAACTAGGAGCCTCCTTGGTCAAAAAAATGCTCGAGGCTCCACAGCTGTAAATCCTTGCAATCTATGGGAGCTTTTAACAATCCGACTCCTGTTTTGGTGTTTTTGGTTTTATGGCCTAAAAAACAGCCAACAGAGCTGTGAAAGAATGTCATCTAGCGTGGGCAGGATAGCTGTACCTTTTTGTTTAGAAATAAAATGTTACAGGTCATTCTGTTTCTGAAAGGGAAGCCTGCTAATTATATCCCCCTTTTTAATAAAGCTCCATTACAAAATCATAGTTCACTCATCTGCCTTTAATGTGACCGTTTCCTGACCTCTCCAGTAGCAGCAGGGCAGGGTTTCATGTACACAAAGTTCCAACAGGCAAAGGTGGCTTTTTAATAGTCTACGCCTATGGTTAAAAACAGAACTGTGCACCTGAGCTGTCTGGCGGCAAGGTAATTAATATAAGCCTTGCCTACTAATAACATGGTGCCTGCAGAAGTTACACAATTACACAAACGCAGCATTTGGATGTCATATTGCTGTCCGCTTTGTAAGGTGATTCTCTCATGACCGGGGTGGGTATTATTGGTCTGACTTGGGTGTACCGACAACATTTTTGTGGGACCCTGACAGTAAGCTGCCTCATGGATCCCTCATAGAAAGGCTGACTCCTTCCTGCAGGTCAAAGGAACCTTCCCTGGGAAACAGTGCTTCAAATATGGTGCCGACATAACAATGGCCTTATCACGCAAGGGTTCTAATGGGGGAGGGGAGGATACCCTATATCTTGTCTTTAGTGGGTTAATCTTTGGACTTTAAGACGAGGATTCACCTTGAACTCTGTTGGAGATGCAGTCTATTCCAAAGTTCCAAAGTCCTTTGCATAGAGGTGGAGAAAGAGGAACGCTCTTAACCCTACTCACCGTAAGAGTACTTTTGGGGTGAAACTGATGAGGACTAAGCAGCTTCTGCTGCCTGTGCACCGAAAACAGGATTTTGCTCACCAGAGGTGAAGGAGGCCCTGTAGGTGACATACCAGCTTTCTGGAGTGGATGGGTGAAAGCAAAGGATCTCCTTTTCCATGGCGATCTTAGATTGGGCCTCCTAGTAACTTGGAAGCCATGAAGCAGCTCCGAGTCCTGTTTAATTGTTTTGGTTTTCCACTTTCAAACTAGCTCTACTGCGCTTTACTCACTTCAAGCCACTACAGGACCTGTGCTGCTGCTTTGGCCCTCTAAGAATTTTGTACCGCGTTACTTCGAGATCTCTTGTCACCAACTCAACCCAGTGAAGCACATTGCCTCTGCGACTTGACCAATGCCTCACTGGCGTGGGAGCACCTGACTCGCAGCTTCCCAAGTGCTGACTCGTCACAACAGAAGCATTGTCTCAACCCGCTTCCAACGTCAACTCTATCAGCTGGAAGCCATCGAGTCACCCATCTTGAAAGTTGGCTCGACCCAGCAGAAGTATCATCTCTACTCGACCCGTCTTGAACGCTGACTGTGTTGTTGGCTCACCAATGGAAAATTGCAACTCGACAGGCTTAACTACAGAAAAGCAACAAGAAGTCCAGCTCAATGCTGTCGAGCCACCAAGACCAGCAATAATGGTATTTGCATTGGTCCCCTCCCCGCGTCCACTCTAAAAGGCCCTCTTCGACCCACCTTTGTCTTTTTAAGACACTTTCAAGTACTCTTGATATTTACTGCTCAAATCAACTGCCTGCAGCCCTGTCTTCACTCAAAGTGCCCTATTTTCTGCAAAAGTCTGCATTCTCTGAGTTTATTGCATGGTTAGTTTTGATTAAAATTCCTATTTTTATAGAACCTTGGTTGGACATTCTTTTATGTTGGTGCCACTGTGCTGTTGTGTTGTATCTTTACCAGTTCACAGTACTTCTGAAGAGTATGGTCCACCCTCGGCCCACGTTACCAAAAGAGGCAAATTAGTTATATCTGTCCGGCTATGCCTCTTTCACCTTTGATTGGGATCACTGCTGTGTATTAGTAGTAGTAGTGTGGGCCTCAGTAGGCTGTTCAGCCAGTATTTATCCCAGTACAACTGCAGAGCAGTAGTCGTTTTTGTCAGAAAGGCCTAAGTGAAGCACTGCGTGGAAGTAGGTGGTTTTGAACTGTGAGCAGCAGTTAGCCCTGGTTTCGACTTACTTTTTATGCGAGCAGAGCTTGCTCCTAGTTTTCAGTTGCCCTTGTATCGACTGACCTCCCGTCTGGCTTGCCTGAATCGCTTTATTACCTCACCTTCTCTTGAGTTGGCTGACAGATTTCAGCTGCCCACCTGCTATTTTTCAGGCAGGTTGGCCCATTGCCACAATACACTACAATGGTCGCACCATTTAGGTTTGTAATGTTTTGCTATTTGACAGCGCGATTTGTGACAACCTTGTTTGCTGCCTTAGCTGGTGATCCGTGAAGCAGATTTTGAATTATTTAGGCAGCATTACTAAGCCCTCCTTTAATTCTGCTGTTTTTGTCGTTTAGCAGCACATGTTGGATCCTCGGGTCCCAATTCTCGACCACTCCTGATGTTTTAGTATGTGTTACATTTATTGAAATGCTTGTGTTTTCTCCTGTGCTTTGCTTTCTTGACGCCCACCGCCCCCATATTTTAGTTTCTAAGAAATGTCTGAGTTCTCCAGTGCACTACCTCTACTGCGTGTCCGCCCTACGGCACCTGGAAGTTTGCATGCGAGAGCCAGGGCTCTGCCCTGGCAGTGTCCAAATATTGCCCTTGAGTCGGGCTCTGCAGGGCTCTCCGAACTTGCTTTCCCGACCAGATCTGATCATTGCAGTAATGTAAATACAAAACTGAGCGGCAATACTGCTCTCCATCGGTAGATGTCACTATCCGTCCTGATTATAATTACATCAGTTAAATACTTTTTGAATTGGTGTAACAAGTTTAATTATTGCAACACATTATATTACGTATTTCTTTCGAAGGATCTATGGGATTTGCATGGTGCAGTGACCTATTTTGATTTGAAGTTCTATTTTATTGATTAATGTGTTTTGGACAATAGCTTTAAGCGCACTTATATATTTTACCCACTTTCATTGCACGTATGAAAACTCGTGGCTCGATTAGGTCACTCTTAATTACATAGGCCCCAACTCTTTGGAGATTTGAGTGAGGCAGACTTTTTTTTCCTTCTTTTTTTTTTTTGTATTACCGCCCCCCAAAGCTGCATCACTGAGCTGTAGAGCGCTCGTCGATTTCTGATCTAACTAAAAGCACTGGGGAGAGCCATGTGCCAATGTTTTATAAGCGTCCTTTATTTAACCTGGAGTATGTGCAGTGCTTTAAGTGGGGTAAGAAATTGAGGGGGCCAGGGGTCTCATTTGGGGACGTGGCCTAAGAATTCATGGGCGTGTCTATAAGGCACGTATAATAATTTCAGATTTGTGTTATAGTGCTCCTTGCAAGATTCCTCTAGCTTCCTAGGACTGTAGAGGGCTCATATTTTTTTTGAAACATACTATAATAGACCGTATTACTGTTGTCTATTATATGATTGTTCAATCGCATGGGGAGCAGGTGCAAGTGGATCTAGGTCACCTGGCCTAAGCCCCGCCCACCTGATGCCTTCCTGCCTGCTGCTCTTTTTCACCACTTAGCAAGCCCCGCCCACCTGGTGCCTTCCTGCTTGCCGCTCTGTGTCCCTACTTAAGGAGCCCTCCAGCCTCTTTTCCTTTGCAGATGGGGAGCAGGTGCAAGTGGATCTAGGTCACGTGGCCTAAACCCCGCCCACCTGGTGCCTTCCTGCCTGCTGCTCTTTTTCACCACTTAGCAAGCCCCGCCCAGCTGCTGCCTTCCTGCTTGTTGCTATTTTTCACCACTTAGCAAGCCCCGCCCACCTGGTGCCTTCCTGCTTGCTACTCTTTTTCACCACTTAGCAAGCCCTGCCCACCTGGTGCCTTCCTGCTTGCCACTCTTTTTCACCACTTAGCAAGCCCTGCCCACCTGGTGCCTTCATGCTTGCCGCTCTGTTTCCCTACTTAAGGAGCCCTCCAGCCTCTTTTCCTTTGCAGATGGGGAGCAGGTGCAAGTGGATCTAGGTCACCTGTTCTAAGCACCACCCACCTTCTTAGCCCCGCCTCTTCCTGCCTGCTCTTAACTCTTAGATCAAGGGTGTCTCTCGCCCAGGCATCTGCAGTGAAGGGCAGACGGAGAAAAAGGGCAATTCCTGTTTGGACCTGTTCGGACCAGGAGGACCCAGGGCCCGACCCCCACACCCCCTGCTCAGACAGCAGGTAAGCATGCACAAACATAGGTTGCCCCCCTCTGTCCCCACAGGCCATCCCCACCCCCTCTCGTCCCCCTGTGATGTTCCCTTGTGCCCCCCCCTTCTCGCACACAGGTGTTGCCTGTTTTGCTTGATTCTTCTACCCTGCTCCCCCAGCCTACTTCTTCAGGAGTCTATCCTGATGCATTCTGGTTTCACCATCTTGTGGCCAATGCTGGATTTGACTTTTATGGACTTCATTCATTCACGGTGTGTCACTCTTTCTCAACTCTCATGCTGGACTTACTTAGCATCTTGTACTCATGGTGGCCCTGAATCATGCTGTTCCCATCTTCAACCTGTATCCTGGCTTGCAACATTGTGTTACTACTGACTTCTGCAATTTATTCGCTCTCCACTCTTTTTGACTGCTTACTCTATTCTCGCCTCCTTTCCCTTCTCCCTTTTCCCATCTCCTCCCGTTACTTTCTTCTATGCACTTACTCTATCAGAAATGTCCCTGGACCTAATATGATAGCAACCTCGTCTGTTTCCTCTACCCTCCCATTACTGTTTTTTTCCTCCCCACACACCCCTCCAGCACTATCTGAAATGTCGTTGGGCCTAGTATGATAGTCACTTTTTTGTTCCCCCCTTTCTGCACCCCTCTCCCTCACCGTTTTGTTTTTCTCCAGCTCTATCAGAAATGTTGTCAGGCCTAGTACGGTAGTCGCCTGTCTGTTTCCATTTCCTTCCCACTCTCCCCCTCCCTTCCTTATCTATGTCTTAGCTCTTGCACTATCTGAAATGTCGTCCGGCCGAGTACGAAAGTTAATTTCACATCCTTACTGTTCATGGCCTGTAAGAATGTCATCGTATTTTCCCTTGTTCCCTCCCTTGCCTTGAAGCGCTTTGAAACACATTGTGTATAGGTGCTATATAAATAAACTATCATATCATGCAATATATTTGAATTTAACATCAAGGCATTTTTTGTCAAGTTATTGCTTTCCGAGGCTTTAAAAAGTAAGTTGTGAAACCCTTTAATGCTTTAAGAATGTGCTCCGCCAAGCAGTGCGTGTCCTTTTGATAATGGAATGCCGATGTACTGTGTAAACGAGTCTCCAAATTGCGAAAGTATGCGGCTTTGGTTTCACTTCATGACGGGAAGCGTGAAACATTACCGTGCCTAGCAATTGTGCTGTTTCGTATTTCCAGTTCTGAACTCAGCGTTCACTTTTAGCCTATCACCGCAACTGACGGACCATGGTCAGGATAAGCCAAGATTGTTTGTTTTATCCTTACTAGCAATTGCGTCACTGAGCAACTTACCCCTTCAGGCAGCTGTGACTGGCAGAAGTGTCAGCCAGTCACAACGTTGCTCAAACAGTTTGCGCGACGCTGTGACTGACTGGCAATTCTGTCAGTCACAGCATTTGCCTGACTCAGTTTGCCACTGACTTGTCTGACTTCATCATGGGCGGCCGGCAGGCTCATCCCCCGTCACCGCTGTGGCGGGGGATTATGACCCTCTGGCGCCGTTTCTTGGTAGGACGGGGCCCCCGGCTCAGCCTCACTTTTTGGAGTCTGTCGGGGACCCGGCAGGCCCGGCCCACTTAAACCACTGATGTGTTTAAAAGCCGAGGCGCCCCACTCAGCGATCTGCTCAGCCCAGCATGTAACTATGTAAAGAGCAAGCTATCTTAGTATTCTTAGCAGGAAAAATAAATATATGCCCATGACTGCTTGTGAAAATAACCCCCAGAGGAGCCCAGCACCAGTTTGACTGGGTCCCACCCTTCTGGGAAGAGAGTAAGGGGCCGTCTCTCCTGAAGCACCTACTACCCATAGACCACTGTCTGCATAAAAACACAGGGCATATGGTAGAAATTGAGTTTTAGAACTTGAGCATAATATGTAGAATATTACATTTGCACCAAGTCACACATGCCACACTGCCAGTTAGTAAATGCACATCCAATTCATAGCCGCATAACCAAGGCATTGTGGTTATGAAAATGTGCTCAAATGCTAGCCCAAATGGAATATTCTACTTTCAAGTTTCATTTGGAAGAGGTTTTCTAATCCTTTAACCCCCCCACCCCACATAAGTTTATATGTGTATGCTGTAGTAAAAAGGTTTTGGAGAAGAAAAAAAAACTTTCATCTGAAATGTGAAAATTGGTAAGTCCATTTGAGCCAAATCACACATTCCACAACGCCACCTAGTAGCCATCGCTGGAAGTTCACCTCCAGTTCTGAGCAACAGCAAGGCATTGTGGGTATAAGTAAGACCCCCAAGGGCTAGCACAGGCACCAGTTGGAGGCAGGAGGAGACTAGCAGGGGAGGGGGAGAAGGAAGGAGGAGGCGAAAAGGAAGGTCTTGAGAAGCTTCCGGAACCTTAAGGAGATCTGGCTCAAGTCGAACAGAGGGGTAGGGGGGGCGGTCTAAAGGGAGGCTCCTGCCGAAGAGAGATCTACCCCACACTCTCTGCTTGGAGAAACATCTGATCTGCAGAGAGTTGGAGCTAGAGGACCGAACGACTCTAGCAGGTAGGTATTTAGGGGGAGAAAGTTGGATGTAGCGAGGTCCCAGGCCCCAGAAAGCCTCAAGGATGATGCAGAGGGTCTTGAATTTCATCCTTGCAACCACTGCAGGCCAATTGAGAGATTCGGTTTGGAGAGATGCAGTACCTAGGTTTGTGACCGAGGATAAGACTTGCAGTCCTATTCTGGATTAGTTGAAGAGGGCCGAAGAGGCTGTTAAAGTAATCAAGCCTTGAGAGAGCCAGAGCTCTAGCAACATTTCGTTTCTGGGGTAAGGTGAGGAAAGGGAGAATGCCTTTAAGGAGGTGAAGATGATAGTCTGCCTTCTTGGCAAAGTCAGTGATATGAGGAGAGAGAGGAGTTGAAGTATTTAGCCTCACACAAGAGTGAGGAGAAGGGGGGCCCAAAGAGGGCAGCCAGAGTGTAGGAGGGAAAGCGGGGATAGGAGTCCCAATGAGAATGTTCTCAGTCTTACTGGCATTAAGGCAGAGATCATTAGCAGTGCACCATGCCTGAATAGCAGACAGTGGGGAATGAGAGCGGAAAGAGGGCTGTGTCAGCATAACACTGGAAATGAGAGAAGGTGGATGTCGAGGGTGAGGTAGAGGAGAGAAAAGGGCCCAGTTGCACTTGTGACATCCGATTTGAGAGGATTAAAGCTGGGGGCCATTAAAAGATGCTAAGTCTTTGACAGTAGTGCTCCACAGTCAGACATGCGTTAGGCAGAAGTTATGAAAAGCATACAACTGAGAGCAGGATGGCTTGAAGTCTACCACAGCTGTCTACCACAGCAATGCCATACTCGCACTGTCTGCCAGTATGCAGGACACCAGCTCAGAATAACTGAGAAATGAGCCCAGACACTGTTCTTGTTCAGCGCTTTAACTCTCTCTTTGGAAACAGCCGACGCCTGTAGGTGCTCGGTCATTACAGCAGCTATGTTGATAGATTCAGGTGCTGTCTCAAAACGATAGCAGCCTTGCCAAGAAATGTGGCATGAGGTGCCAATAAGTGTGCAGAAGCCCTGTTGTGGATAATTGACATTGCCCCATGAAATTGGTATGGCGCTCTGTGGGTAATTGGGGGTACTGTGCATAAATATATAGCAGACTTGCTGAGCAGCACTGGCACTCTCTAACATACATAAGTCACTACGTGGGCTTTTATAAGAATTGTATTCATTTCAATTTTCTACATTTCATACCCTGTACCTAATTTACGAGGTGGTTTTGACTTAAGTATATAATTTGATCAACATAATATACCATCGACCTGAATTGATGCACAACATACTATTCAAATATGAATCATCATTTTCTTGATTGATACCTCTCTTTATATACACGTGCCCATACATTCATGTGGATGGCATATTATGTTGATCAAATTATGTAGTTAAGGGCAGACCACCTCCTAAATTAGGTATTCAATGGTATGAAAGGAAGAACAATTTTGTATACAAGCCCACGTAGAGCTTTGTGTACGTTATAGACGTTGTCGGGCCCCTGGATTCGTGGGAAAACAGGGAACCCTGGTGTAAGGTACAACAGAAAAAATATAAAGCAATGCTAAGAGGTGTCTGATATAACGAATATCAGCTTCCCTCACTGGGAAGGGTTGCTAATGTTCCATTAAAAGAATGAAAGCCTACCCAAGAAGTGCTGGTAGATTTTCGCACTGCCTTCCTGTATGCATTATACATGCTCAGAAATGGGTGGGACAGTGGGGGCGAGGGTATGGTTTCGATCGCAACTTTCTTGCTCTCTGCTCAGACAACTAACCATAGACCGTGCCCTTTCATGCAGTCTTTTTAAAGCGCATCTTCATATCAAACATCAAAAAGCTTTTCCTAATCGCATGTGCAAGCACAATTGCTTGCTGAGCATCTCTCCTAAAACTTCTCATCGAAAACCCCAAGCCATTAAATGACATTAATGCACTTCTGATATGAAAATAAAACGGTACGAAATGCTTATGCTGCTGTAAAGAGCTGCCTCAATTGCAGCCGATGAAAACGGAGGAAACCAAACGCAGCCATGCTTGACTAACATGAACCCAAAAAATGCAAGCAATTGAACATCCTAGATCACTCAAGGACCACACACTCCTGTAGTCTAAATGACTCAACAGTTGCCAATTCTACTGACAGTAAAAGTATTATATAGGTAGAATTATTAACAGAGGAGAGTGTTAAAAAACAAACCAATCACACCTCCATCCCAGTTGCTTCTGGTAAGGAACTGTGCGGATAGCTAAAGTAAGAGGTGGGTTTCAGTGCTTAATTTGTAAAAAAATAAGTGCCAGTGCCCAAAAAATATTGGCCCCATAATTCTGGGTGTGGCGCTGCCCGCAGTGCGGGCACAGTGCCGCCCTCAGCGCGGGCGCGCCGGCCACACCAGTTCAGTGCTAGACCTACCTAGATCAGCCCACCACCAGCCCATCACACTGCTGCTGCTGTTCCATGTCACATGTTTGGTGCTGCAGCAACTGCTGGCACAGGCTAGTAGTGGAATGGATGGGGAAGGGCACACATGGGTTGAGAAAGTATAATGCTTTAAAGTTGGAAAACACTTGTTATGTTAGGTGTAGTGGTTCCAGCATTCTGGCAAACCCAGAGGCAAAAGAGTGCATTTGAACACACTTCTAAGTTCTAGACCACACTTTTTAGACATCTGGACTATACTTGCTGTCCTCGAAGTGAAAATGCATTTGATAAAATTGTTGCAAAGCTCAGGGTGTTATCTTATTTGCCAATTTTGCAGAATGATCCCCCCAACCGCCCAGCCCACCTCCTCCCACTGCCCTGTTTCCCAAATGGCTGAGTGGAGCTGCGTTGCAATCATTGTCCTGGGACTCAGCAATGTGCTTGATTGGAAGCAAGACGACACGAAGCAACACAGGTTCGATCCCCGACTCCTCGCTTAGAAACCTCTGGGTATTAAGCATGTTATAAATGCGCAACTAAGACATGCTCCTCCTGTAACTGTGCCTCGATGCCCCCGGGCTGTGTGAGCGCTTTAAAAATGCAAATAAATAAAAAAGCATTCTGTTTCAGTCACTGTTGCACTGTATTTGTCTCTACCCCTTTTGCCCCATCTGACAATCTGTTAAAGTACACCAAGTATTGTTAATCGATTACCTCAGGAAGAGCACCCTCCCCTCAGCCCGTTCCTTAGTCACCTGATCCAGGTGATTTGTGTAATCAATTTACTCGCAAGCCCTTATCAGTCATCACAACTCATAAATTCATCCCCCTTCACCCTTCCATCAAGCATGAGCATGGTGTTGTATAACTCGGAAAAAGTCATTTCTGCAAGACATTGACCCTCATTACAACACCAGCGCTAAACCATGGTGCTATTAGCACAACGGTTGCTGCCAGTATTGTAACGAGTCAGCCATGGTGAAATGGGGCGCTGGCCCCGCATGAGTTCCGGTGCCCAAAAAAAGAGTGCCGGTGTTGGCCACCGGCAACTACCCCCACAAATTAAGCTGTGGTGGGTTTACAAGCTACTCCTTGAACAGGTTGTCGGCAGTGGGCTCCATGATTTATCGGGGTGCTCCTGGTAGGGAACAATGACAGGCTTCGTATTCACAAGATGTATGTGCATTAAAAGGCATGGTATGCTGCTACCCTTGCAGGCACTATCATTTTTGTTGTTGTTGTGGATACCAGGTTTACCTTTGAACGGAATCTATTGCATTGGAGATGGGAGGGAAACGGTGTCCGGAATGGATAATGTTGGCATGTATGGGGCTTGTGGATGTTGTTTGGTTATTTACCCACCCTTTGACTGCCTGTGGCCATGCACATGACTATTCTGATTCCCACTGACTATCGGCGCCACCCCAACCAAATCACACTCTCCCTGGGATCTCTCTGCGCTTGCTCTGTCGAGCAGTAACGTCAAGGCATCTGATCTATAGTATAGTACCTTCCAGTGTTATATCTAAGCAGCCTTCTGAAAGTTTGAGGCTTAATAGCTGCTGTATATGTATGCCTGGGGTAATAAGTGTGTTGCACTTGCACTGAAGTTCCATGAAAAACACGCATTGGCAAAGCCAGCAATTTTGGCTTGTATATAGTTATTAGGCATTTGCCTGGCACTGTTCTCACATTGAGTTACTCGCACAATTTGCAGCTGTTGACATTTTATGGCCAGTGTGTGCCATTAAGGCAGTGTCCGGCAAATGCCTGTACACAAACCCAAACTGTTGGCTTTGTCAATGCTTTTTTTATCCTCGTGGTTCGTTGAAAATAGTCTATCTACCTATTTTGCGCTCGGAACCATGATCATTATCATTTGCGCGTCTAGTGTTGCCTCCGTCTGTATAACTAAAGGTGGAGAGAGACGTTAGTTGGACCTTAGATTCCAAGTAATCGCCCTCATGGATTCAAGGAGTATCTACAGAGGAAGCACCTCATATTGTATTGGTACGTTTATCGTCACTATCTATGACGTACAAACCTTGCGAGATTGTATTATTAATGTGAAGTAACTTTTTTCCTGTGCTGCATTGTTAAATTTTAGAACTCGTTTAAATTCAGACAAATTATTGGTTTTCAGCACTGTTACTTATCAAACTAAATCGAAGAGAAAAAAGATGGTCCGACTCGAAGCATACTCGTAGCAGGGGAATGGCTTGACCTAAAATGGAAAAACGAGAATTCTATGCCAGGGCTTTCAAATCTACACAATTTACAGTTCAGTATGACTCATTTAATGAAATTATTCATACGTGCCTCCACTTCTACCGCTCTTGTCTCGGTGGTGGAAGACTTCCTCGGCCCACCAGTCCATAATGGTCTCTGTGCTGGGGGGACTCCCTCAGCCCACCAGTCTACTCTTATCTCACTAGTCTGAGCGATAGGAGACTCCCTCTACCTACCCCTGTGGTCAGTGCTGATGAACTTCCTGGGAGATTCCCCAAGATCCCCAAGCTCACCTCTCAACTTTTAATAGCCTTGATGCAGCAACTCCTCCGATGCACTACACAACAGATACACTATTGCACGTCTGTCTCAGCAGTGGCAGGGAACTCCTTTCCACCACTGCTCTCGTCTGCCTCTTTCAGTTGTAGAGACCGTCACCCCACGTACCTCAGCCATGTGTTTTCAATGGTGCACATTCAGGCAGCACTGAGTGCGTGGCTAGTTCTTGCTCAGGGTGATATTGAGTGGATTCTTTTCTCTTCTCAGGAGTCTGGAAACCAGCAGGTTCTCTTCTTGAAATTGGATTTGGCGAGTCTGGCTTCGGTACGGCAATTTGCTGATGCATTCCTCAAATCTGAGCCCCAGCTGGATATCCTCATTAACAATGCAGGTACGTTATCAATTAATTGATACTGGTGCCGTTCCAGGATCTTGGTGACCATTATATGTAGGAGAAACTCGTAGTTGTGCAAACAAAATGTGGAGTTTAGAACAAGCCCATAAATAGGCAGGTCTGACTGCTACTGTGTGGCCGTCCATAGGGCGTCTTCCTGCTACTGGGCGGTTGTCCACGGGATGGCCGCCATGGGCAGGCCTTCTTGCTACTCTGAGTTGTCCGCATGTAGGCCTTCCTGCTAATATGTGGTTGTCTGCAGGCAGGCCCTCCTGCTGCTCACCGCAGGCAGGCTCACTTGGCCGACTGCAGGCAGGCTCTCCTTCAGATGGTCCATACACCTTCATTTTATGCTCCTGCAGAATAGCCAGCCTGTGCATAGACTATTTCTATAACTGTGCTGCCAGTCCATATCTGACATTCCATATCCCCCACTCTACCCTATTCTTCGTGTGCTTTGCCTATAACTTTGCTCTGAAATGGTCTGTGCAGATTCTTTAATGTTTGTTTGTGATAATTGCAAACGTATAAAATTCCACCTTTCTGCCCCACACAGGTGTCTCTTCAGATGGTGCCACAGAAGAAGGCTTCAACCTGATGTTTGGCGTGAATCACCTAGGTCACTTCCTGCTGACACACCTGCTCCTTGAACGTCTGAAACGCTGCACCCCAAGCCGCATTGTGATCCTCGCTTCCAATGCCTACCGCAATGGCAAGATTGACTTTGGGGCTCTGAACATGCCCACAGGAGGCTGGAAACAAAACTTCCAGGCATACTGTGACAGCAAGCTTGCCAACATCTTGTATGCCAGGGAGCTGGCGACCAGGCTGCAGGGAACCAACGTCACCTGCTATGCTGTTCACCCAGGTAGGCCTTATCAAACGCCCTGATGGGGCACGGGGGAAAGTGGGGGGAATGCTTGGTTGAATATTGGAGCTAGGATTGTACTCCATGCTCATCTTTTGACAACCTAGACGACACTTCAGGGTAACTGAGCTTTTAGCACAAAGGCATAAAGCTATCTCTTCTCACTCAAACTATAAGATACCGGTGAGGGATCCGTTTGGGAGGTGAGAGGGAAGACGTTTTTAAAAGGTGCTGAATGGCAGGGCAAAAGGTGTGGTAGAAAAGGCAATAGATGCAAGTTTGTGGGGAATCTTGTTTTATGGGTGCAGGATGAGATTGTAGTTGAGTTGAGAAGGTGTTGGCATAGAAGTTCAGGGTAAGAAGTGTACAGTGAGATTTTGGTATGAGGGGTGAGAAGGCTATGGTGATGGGAAGAAACACGCAAAAACCTTAATGGAGTGAAGACACTAATGCTGTACCAAATGCAAGATCTGCGGGCAGGAGATTAGGAGTTTATGATCCCTAAATTGTGCAGACCAACTGGAATGGATCGCGGCAGCCAATGGCCCCTTGCAAACGTGTACATCTTGAAATTGGACAAAAGGAAAGTGTAGACTCCACGACCACCGAAAGGAAGGCCACATATGAAATGTTGCTTTGTGAAGACTAGTAAATGAGATAAGAATCCTGCGGGGGAAAGCCAGCCAATCGGGAGGCTAGAAACGCAGGCTGTAACTGCGGATCTAGCCCATGTTCCGAACTGCCTGATGGCCGGTTCCCCCCACACGCCATCTCCACCCCCACCCCCATCTATACCCTTTTTTCAAAACCTCCCTCCTCACGAGTGCTGCCACTGCAGCTGCTTCAGCTCTGTGAGGCTGCCATGGAAATGGAAGATCGGCTCTGTATGGAACCCCGCCTTCCAAATCCATAGTGTTTATTTTGGTACAGTATTTTCTTTCCATGAACGGGACGCAGCGATGGGATCTGTTCATGAAAAGAAAATACTTCAAATGAACCCTGTTCCTGCCCATGGAACTGGTGCTAATAGTATTAAACACCTGTTCCAAGGGCTGGAACGGAACACCTGTTGCAGCCCTTGGAACGGGTGCTCAATGCTAAATTTAAAACCCCACTCAAGATGAGGATGTGAGCTTATGTGTGCAGAGGGGACAAGTGAGTAAGGTGCAGATGTGAGCAACATGTATGTCCTGGGCTCTGGTTTTTATAAAGTTTATGCTAGGTTTGTGGTGGCCCAGACATGTTTATCTATGGTGGTTGCTTAGAGGACTGCAGTACCCAAATAGGTTCTTCAGAAACTCATAAATATGTTGCATAGGCCACACTGCTGCCAGATTTTGGGGTTCCTTTCCGTGGGAGCTTTCACTCCCCATTTTCCTGCCCACCACAGTGCTGGATCCTTACGTTTGTATTAGTGTCTTCATTTAGCACTAAGGGATTTTAAGTAGCAAGTATATGTCATCCGTGAATTCTAGATTCCTCCCACAAGCTTGACTCTCCCTCTCTCTGCAATGAATGTAAGTGATTGCGCGCTCTTTGACAGTGGAAAGCGATGAGGTTACCATCAAGGCGCTGCATCATGCATTGAGAAATGCGTGTCCAGCCCAGTGAGCCTCCAGTTCTGTGAGGAACAGCACGTTCTACACGCCCAGTTGGCCTGTCCAGAACCAGTCAGCCTAATCCAGAACAGGACTGCGAGACTTGTCCTTGGCCTGAAGCCCAGGGATCGTATCTCTCCACTAGCTCCCTGTGGCTGCGAGGATGAAGTTCAAGACCCTCTGCATCGTCCAAAAGGCTTTTTGGGGCCGGGGACCACACTACATCGAAACTTTCTCTTCCTAAGCATCTTCTTGCTTGAGCCCTCTGCTCATCCACCTCCAACTCTGAGGGTCAAACGCTTCTCCAGGCAGGGAGTGGGGGGGTAGATCTGTCCTCTGCTGGGGCCTCTCTCTGGAACAGCCTCCCTGCCTCTCTCAAACTTGAGCAGGACCACCTAAGGTTCCGGAAGCAATTAAAGACCTTCCTTTTTGCTTCCACTTTCTCTCTCCCTTGCTGATGTCCCCGTCTGCTGCGCATACTGGCCACCCACTGAACATATGGGACCAGGCTCCTGCACGACCAGTTGCCATTGCACTGTCTCTAGGCCTACCAACCACTTAAGGGACTGTCTCTGCAACCCTACAGTCCCCTGACTCTCTGCACTTATGAGCTACCGCCAGTTAGCACTTAAGTTACTTTCCACTCCCCCTGCACTTGCATGATCTGAATGATACTAGGCCTAGTAATATCGTTGTTTTGTCCTCCTTCTGTCCTCCCTTCCTTGTCTTGTCGCGCCTAGAAACACTTGTATACAGGCACGCTCAAAATGACTTTTCATATCATCCTGCTGCGTGTGACGTAAGTTCCACAATGTGGGAGCCCAGCAAGAAATGTCAATTAAAATGCTTTGGGCCTGATGCATCAGAGGGTCACACCTAAATTCTGGGCATTAAATAAGACAAATTATGTGTTAAGTGGTGGCAAAACCTTCCAAATGCAGGCCAAGTTAGAGCTTGTCATTTAACAGTCGGTGCTATAAGATTTATGCCAGTTGACATTGCTTATTGTCAATGTTTTGGAACTCCAGTCAATGAAATGTGATCACCAGAGAGCTCTTCCATGTCATACAGTTTCCATAAAAGTAAAAATATATATATTGATGAAACTGACTTACAGATTTCTAATACAAATACTTATAGGAGGAAGTGGCGGACAGACCTTCATGCGTCAGAAGATGTTACGAGAATTTACGAGTTCTAAAAGGAATGGGTTTCCGCATTTGGGACAGACCTCCACCCCTATGGACCTGCTGCCTATGGCAAAGCCGGGTAAAAGAAGCATTTACCGATCTTGCAGTCCTTTTAAAAGGGTTCATTCGAAAAGTTAACATACCCATAAGAATGTAGAGTTCCTTCCAGTCTGTGTTCATCCCAATATTAAGGAAGTGATGCACGCAGTACTGTGTATACAGTCTGTGTGGGAGATTGGCTAAACCCAGCTTCATGCCTTTCTTTTGGCACACCTCACTCTGCACCATTGTCAATCCAGCTTTTGTGTAGAGCAGGGGACAGTAGCTAAACTACTCTGGTGTCTGTTTTGGCCAAAGCACTTGCAGATCTTTTTAGAACTGGTAATGATCTTCAATATCACAATCATAGTAGTCTGCTGGAGCTTCAATAAATGGCAAATGCAGTGTGAGCGGAAGGGGGTGGAGGAGGGGCAAATCGCTGGTCCAACATTCAATTTTTTCTATTTTTGATATTGTGGTGATTGTGAAGAATCCAGAAAATGTGTCCCTTCTCAAGGGGAAGCCACCCCCTTTGGGAGTAGGGAGGTGAGCCTGCTATGCAAGACAGTCCCTAGAGGACTGGGCAAGCATGATCTTACTGGGGTCGACCCCTTCCCCTTCGAGGACAAGGCAGTCCCAAAATGGATTTAGCCCTCGTCTCACTGGTCAACAAGTCCCACCTGCCTTAACGAGAAACAATCGCCTGATCAAATTGGAGAACATCCTTCTCCTCCAACCTATCACCAACACTCACACACTTATATATGGTCCCTGCCAACTTGGTGGACCTCTACAACCAGAATTTACTCCAAGCCCTCGACCAAACAGCTCTGCTGAAATTGAGAAAAGCCAAGCCCCCAGCACACCTAAACAAATGGTTCTCACTAGACTTGAAAGCCCTTTGTAAAGCCAAAAGATGCTCCAAAGCTATGTGCAAAAAGAACCCCTCTATCCAGAACAAGGAAAAGATTAATAATGCTTCCAGCAGCTACAAAACCGCTATCCCGAAAGCTAAAAGTGCCATTTTTAACCGTATAATACAAAACGCAAAGTCCAGCTCCAAAGAGCTCTTTTCCATCCTCAAAGAGCTTGAGTCTGCCACCTGACTCGTGCATTAAAGACGCCCTTTGGTGTGGCAACATCCAAAAGGCACTTCTCGACAAAATCGCCCTACTACAAACGAAAATTGAAGCCAAAAAACTCAGCTTCACACCAAGTGCCAAATCAAGTGAATCCCACTCTACTCCCTTTACCTACCTTTTTTGAATTCTGACCAATCACTACCAAAGAGGTAGAAGCTATAATTGCTAGCCTTAAACCTTCTAGGTGCCAGGGAGACATCTGCCCAGCTACAATTATAAAAGAGGGTGCGAAGGAATTTGCTCTCTATCACATCATTCATGAATTCCTCTTTCGCCTCTAGTTCAGTCCCAAAAAAGCTTAAAGATGCCTGGGTCATGCCTCTCATCAGAAAACCTCATCTTGACCCTACCATTCCAACCAACTAAAGACGAATAACAACCGTCCCCTATCTCTTGAAGATATTGGATAGAGCAGCCTATATCCAAATAGAAAACCACCTCGAAACCAAAAACCTTCTTGGCCTTCGGCAATCCGTATTTAGACCATGACACAGTATTGAGACAGCACTCCTGGACTTAAAAATCCAAATGGATGAAGCCGAACATGATGGAAATCCTGCCTTACTCCTATTACTCGACCTATCTGCAGCATTCGATTGTTGATCATAAGATCCTAACCACACATCTGACTACAGCAGCTTCTTTTTCCACTACAGCTGCTGCATGGGTCTAATCCTTCCTCTCAGACATAACAATGAGGGTCTTTTCTCCATCAGCCTCAGCAGAACCCTCACCAATCAAATGTGGAGTCCTGCAGGGCTCTTGTCTCACCAACCCTATACAACAACTTTACAAAGCGTCTATTCGACCACTTAGATGACATGGGTGTCCCTTACACAAATTACGCTGACGATATGCAAATTCTCATCACTCTATCAGGTTCAGATGATAAAGACTCCACACTCCTAAATTAAATTTACCTCAGAATTCAAGCCTGGATGGCTGAGCATGGTCTTTGCCTCAACAACGACAAAGAGCTACTGCTCATCGGCTCCAGGCACCGCCTCAACAAGCTAGATCCCCAATACAACACATTCAATATTGATGGGAACAACATCAAAGTGTCTATGGATGCCAAAACACTTGGAGTCTACTTGGACTCCACCTTATCCCCGTCTAAACAAGTTAACGCCACAGCATCAGCAACAGCCTATATCTCCAAATTAATAAATTCTTGCAGAACCTTCCTGACCATTATTAGCTGCATCACGCTTGGAAGAGCCCTCCTACTCTCCAATTTGGACTATTGTAACACTCTATACTTGGGCACTAGCAAACGTAATCTCAATAAGTTATAAGTGCTGCAAAACAACAGATCAGCTCTTAATATTCCTTGCTCCAACCACATTTCCCAAGCAAGACACAACACAAACTGGCTCTCAATAGAAGACAGGATCATGTTTACAGCTTTAATGATCACTCACAAATGCCTCTCAAACTCTGCCCCCAAATACTTGATTGATAAATTCTCCAGAAAAGAATCCTTCAGACCTACCAGAGCGAACTACCTTCATTGCCTTAATATCCCTAAATTCAAATTGCAGAAGGCCAGCAGGTCTAGCTCCCTAGTGCTGGTAGCCAAAGCTTCAAACCCTCTGCCCCCTGCTCCAAGAGTCGAACCATCCTTCAGAAACGAGGTAAAATCCTTGCTCTTCTCCCAACTGAACTAAGTATATGCTGCCAACACTGATTATACACCAATGTATCTGTCTACCACATACAAAGGATGTGGGCTTAGATCTGTAACACTAGACGCCTCCCTCGACGTTCTCCACTCCCATACTTATATACGCTGTATATAATTTGTATAGTGCTTTCTAAGTCATTTTATTTAATTTGCAACACTTGGCAATCGCCTACACTGCATTTTACTGTATCTTATTATCATTGTATGAGACTACCGATTGCTCATGTAAATAACTGTACCATTATATAACAATTGTCGTATATGTAAGAAAAAGCGCCTAGATACCCTTCGGTTTGGTGCCCTATATAAGCAAATAAACTAAACCTCCCTTTTGGAGTGAATCCTCATTGTTTGTGTTACATGAGATTTCAAAAGTATTGTGAGAACAAAAGCCGTTTGAAAGGGAATGGCATGGTTACTGACCCCGCTCTGCTGGCTGCTGGACCTTGTGCAAGGAGACAACCCTGTTTTCTCTCTTGCTACACAGGTGAACATCAAAGGAATCTGTATCGTACCTGGGGGTGAGGGGCAGTAAACCTGAGCCAGCCCACGCACAGGCAGGACCGCGTCCAATACGTGTGGGGGGGGGGGGGAAAGAGGGCTGGATGCCTGACGATCGAGAGTCTCTGTGAGCTGGAGACCAAACCTGACGAAAGCTGATGCACCCATGCCCCTGATCATAGCAGCAGAAGCGCGGACCGCTGCAGAGAGGCAATGAATGCAAGGGTGCGGCTCCACAGTCAACAGTTGCCAGCGCTGATTCCGAAGGACACCACTGACAAAGTACGCTGACGGCACAGAGGAAAGGGAGGTGAGCGGTTTGATACCACAGAGACCCAGAAGGGGTTGGAGACACTCCAGCCCACATACGGCCAAAGAGGTCTAGCAGCCGACAAGAGGCTGAGTGACCCAGAGACCCTGAAAGGGTTATAGATTCAGCCACTTGTATGTGGCCAAAGAAGTCAAGCAGCCCACAAGAAGTTGGGAATCTAGAAGCCCTGAAGGGGTTGGAGACACTGCAACCGACCTACATCCTATACGACCAAGCAGCCCATGACCGGCTGTGCAAAACAGTAGACTAGAAGGAATCTGGGACACTACCACTCAAATACGGCCACTGAGGCCGAATCTCACATGAGAGGCTAAGAAGATCAAGACCCTTGAAGAGGGCCACAATATTGTACTGAAACGATTCTTCAGTTAGAGAAAACATTGGTAAATTTTGAGAATCCTATTGAGAGCCGCAGGAGCTCCCTTCAAAATAGAGTGCCAAGAATAATACAGAACTTGTGTGATTTTTGAATTGTGGTCTAGCTTGCTGAGGGGGACGAGTTCTTCCTTTTGGAAGTATCTAGAAACCAGAGACTGTGTTAAAAAAGACGGTGTTTGTTTTGAACGCTACCCAAGCTTGGTGAGGGGGCTAGGAAGCGTCTTCGGGAAGTTTAAGAAAGCAAGAATTTTTCGAGAGAATATCAAAGTTAGCTTGACATTTTTGGTTTTCCAAAGGGTGCCGAAGGACAAGGGGCCCTTCTCTCTGAGGCATAAGAACGAAAGACTCATTGTTTTCAGACTATATGCAGTGACCGATTTTCCACTCTAAAGCGGGAAACAACGAAGTACAGAAGGATTGGGGGTGAAGTGTCAGCAATCGCTAACAAGAGGGGAGCAGAACACATTGCTAGGCTGATTTGAGTTTCGTTATTGTTAATGATAGGGCAGGTAATAGGACAAGAATAGGTTGAGGACAGATGACGGTTATTTTTTAAGACTCCTTGACGAGCGCCTTCTTTGTTATTTTTTTAGCATAGGGATTCATCACCAGTAGAAGGGCCATGGTAGGCATTTCTTTTCTTTAATAAAAGCCAACCAGGATTAAAATGTCTGTGTTCGTCTCCTACATTTGATTTACCACTAGATGTCCGAAGTGGGTTTCATATGACTCTAGATAAACTTGCAGAGTTCTTACCGGGCCCGGGTTGAAGTCCATAGAAATATTGGGTCCTATCGGGCAATTGGGGGATTAAACCCTCTTTAGGGGGTGATCGGAAAACCTCCTTAGTCAGGTAATGGGCAACCAGTACCACAGACCTGTGGCCTCTCCCCTGACCAGTGGATTTCCCAGTGGTTTGGAAAACGAAGGCAAGTTTAAGACCCCAAGCCTGAATTATTTTCACCCTCTAGTGAAAAGGTTGTTGAGGGGCTAACCCAAAAACCCTTGTGTTTAAATATGGCATCTTCCCCATTACATCAAACACGAACCAGGCACGGGCAGACTATCGGGAGAGCCTAGATGGATTAGGATGTAGTCTGGCACTGCCACATGGAGCGTTTAAAACAATATTGAGAGGGAAAGCACTTGGGAGCCGCCTTCCATAATTTTTGAAGACTGGCAACTGTGACAAACGAGGAGTCGGAGTCGGCCGAGTTACTGACATGTTAAAAGGTTTTATTTAAATGAAAAGAAAAACATCTAGCTATCCCTATTGCTGTGAGGGTAGTTCCATACCTAGAAGAGAGAACCGGCTCCCCTAGAGATGGAACCAACCTTGCTAATCTCTATTAGGTTGTTTGTTTCTTTTGTGATAATGGTGGCAAGGTCACAGGTTTGTCGAGGTGTAGCCCACACCTCTTTTGTTTAGTATAGAGAAGGGGGGTTAACCTGGATACCTCACATCTGTTTTTTCAAAAAGAATTAGATTTTCCACGCAGTTCTCACGTTTTGAGTTTAGTCGCAAGAGGTTTTGTTTTTATTTCATCTTATTGCATTGAGAACACCTCTTATAGATACAGTGGGGGCTGTTATGTCCCGAGTGTGGTCAGCCGACACGTGTTTCGACCCATAGGTCCTTTTCAAGGCTGATACATGTTCAAAATCACATGCATATTGTGACTTTTTGTGTTTCATGTGACATTTGGTGATATAGTACGTGTTAAATTGTGCATGGTGTTGGGTGGAAAGTAGTGTAGAATGATGACATGGATCATACATTAACACATTGTAGTTTAGATGAAACCATTGTAGATCATGTGGAGGAGAGAAAATAAATGGAGAGAGGGGAAGCATGCAAGGTCAGCATAAGTTCTGGAAGAAGTTCCAGATTGTGATATTGGTGGATCTAATGTCCTCTTACCTATGTAATGCGGTCCAGCGCCCCCTATGGGGTCGTTGTTTGTTAAATCACGTAATTCTTGTGATAACAGCTGGGCTCTGTTGGGCCCTGTATAGATGGGACGCACAAGTGTTATTCCCTGTTTAAGGGGCTGGCAGGTGTTGTTGCTAACATAGGTTACTTGTTGTGCCTATGCATACCGTGGCTTGGGGGGGTGGAGTGGAAGGAAGTGTGCCTGGGTGTTAATGGGGGGGGGCTGCCATGCTTGCGATTGGTGGTGCTTGCGGGTGATTCCTATGCCGTTGGCATGTTCCTGTAACCTGTAGTGCGCTTAACCGTGTTACTGGCACTGATGAGTTCCTATTTGCAGTTGCAGTGTGTTATTAGCGCAATAGGGGCAAAACTGATGCTGCAGAGTCAGAAGGAAGCGGATGAGCAACAGGTAAGTGTGGGCGGAGGGTGAAGATGTATTGGTGATGGGGGCATAGATGTGTGGATTATGGCAACTGTAAATTGGTTTTGTGGTGAAATTGACTACGGTCAATTCCGCCGCAAACAATTCTGCCACGGCCAAATCACACAGATCCGGCTAATGCCCTAATTGACTCAGGCACTTGACAAACCGCCATTCGATCTGATTTGGTTTATCCCCAGAGGATAAAGCCAGGGAAGGTCATCAAAATAACTTGCGTCCATGGGGATGCCAAGGTATACCTAGAGGTCCCTCTCACTCTAGAGGTCAGAGGGGACTGTACCACCCTGAAGGTAGTTGTTGTCCGAGGTTTACCCGAGGAGGCAATATGGACTGACTTCCAAACCTTTCCTGAGCTCTTTCAATGGAATATTGCTGCAGGAAACTTGGATAGATATTAATCATTGTCCTCTTGGCAAGAATTTCCCAAAAGTGACCAGGATCCAACATGGGTTTGGTAGGGAGGTTTTTTCTCCCTAATAACCAACCCCGAAGAGCGGAGCTCCGGTTTAAGAGAAGAGGTATCTGATGAATCCAAGGAATTTCTCCCTTCTCCTCAAGAGGGAGCAACCCCCTTTGGGACTAGGTGAGCCTGCTACACAAGACTCTCACTAGAGGAGAAGGCAAGCAGGATCTCACTGAGGCAATTCCACTTAGAAGAAAAGGCAGTCCTAAGCAGGGATATGCTTTCCACCTCCCTTTTGGACTGAATCCTCCTTGTTCGTGGATTACATGAGAACGAAAAAAAAGTCCATTCATTGGGAATGGCTTGGTTACTGGAATCGCTCTGCTTGACCGTGTGCAAGAAGCTGGGAACCAATCCCGTTTTCTCCTGCAACACAGGGGATCATTAAAGGAAGCAGGATCATAAGGAATCCAGATCATATCCTGGAGTGTAGAAGCAATAAACCTAAACCGGCCAGCATACCTTTGCCGTGATGCTGGCAGATTATACCTGGAGGCAGGACCACATCCAATATGTGGTGGCCCAAGGAATCTCCGAGCCTGCAGAACGCTGCTGTGCCCAGGCGGGCAGGACGCACAATGATCCAGAGTCTCTGACAGCGCAAGACCGAATCAGATTAAAGCCAATGCACCTGTGTTCCCGAGCAAAGATGTGGCAGCTCAGACCACTGCAGGAGAGGCAACGCACACAAGGGTGTGGCTCCAGAGTTGAGGGTGTCCCTGCAGCTGACCGCGAAGGACACTGCTGAAATTCAGGAACGTGGATGGCATGGAGGAAAGGAAGGGGGGTGGTATGACTCGAGAGATCCTGAAGGGATTAGAGACACAGCAACCCACATACAGCCAAAGAGTTCCAGCAGCAAATTAGAAATTCGGCAAACCAGAGACCCAGATGGAGTTTGCGGGGGGCAGGGGGGGCGGTATATATACTGCCATTTGTATATGTCCAGAGAGACCCAGCAGCTCACGAGAGGATGAGCGAACCAGATACCCTGAAGCGGTTAGAGACACTGTCACTTGCATAAGGCCGAAGAGTCCAAGCAGCCCACGAGAAGCTTAGGAATCAAGAAGCCCTGAAGGGTTTAAGGACACTGCAACTCACCTACGTCTGATACAAAAATGTAGCCCGCAAGAGGCTGAGCCAAACAGAAGACCTGAAGGAATCGGACACTGCCACTCAAATGCAGCCACTGTGGCCCAATCTCACACGGAAGGCCGAGATCAAGACCCTTGAAGAGGGCCACAATATTGTACAGCAACAGAATCCGATTCTTCAGTTAGAGAAAGAACTTTGAGAAATTAGGGAAATCCTGTTCACCTCTAGCACTATCCAAAGTAACCTCAAAGAATCTTCGGTGCTCCCCTTACTAAAAAAACTCGAGACCCAGCCATAGCTACGAACTACCGACCGACCACAACAGTGCCTTTTCTTCTGAAAATTTTAGATAATATGGCTTATCTACAAAAACAGAAGTATTTGTAATACAACCACATCCTAGGTGCACGACAATCTGGCTTTCGGTCACAACATGGCACAGAAACGTCCTTAATAGACCTTAAGGCCCAAATCGACGAGCTTAGGGACAATGGGAAATCGGCCTTACTGCTCCTCCTTGATCTGTCGGCTGCATTTGACACTGTGGACCACAAGGTCCTATGCAGCCACCTGGACTCAGCTGCTCATTTCTCTAAAGAAGCGATAACATGGATACAATCATTTCTAAGCAATAGGACTGAGTCTTTTCTCCCACAGCTGCAGCAGACACCATCCCCATTACTTGTGTAGTGCCCCAGGGATCTTGTCTCACCCACATTATACAATATATTCACCAAGCCCCTCTTCGATGATCTGGACCAACTTGGTATCACCTACACCAATTATGCAGATGATACTCAGATTCTCCTACCACTTACTGGGTATTACAACAAGGATTTGGCCTTGGTGAACAGGGTAGATCTCATCATGCAGGCATGGATGGCTGCTCAAGGGCTATGCCTTAATGATGACAAGACTGAGCTTATCATCCTAGGCACTAACTCAACCCTCAAAAAACAGAGACCTAAATATTCTACATTCAATATTGAAAATAACCCTATTTCTGTCGCCAGCGAGTAAAAACCTTAGGTTTCTACCTTGACTCGACACTTTCTTTCACAAAACGGGTCAATGCCATGGCTTCGGCCACGGCATATACTTGTAAATTAATCAGAGCAGGCAAATCCTTCCTTTCCAATAACAATTGTATTACCCTCGCCAGAGCCCTCATATTATTGAAGCTGGATTACTGTAAGCAAACAAAGGGGGGTCTGGGAATCTCTCTACCAGCACGAACATAGCCCAATGACCTGTTCTTGGGTGAATAACCCCTGGGAGAGACTCTACCAAGTCTTTAGCTCACTGTCCTTTTCACAGAGAAGAAATTTCCCCGCATATCAGCCTTTGTCCTGCCCAGGGGCAGTCCAGCGCCGAAATGCTAGGCTGGACTGCCCCTGGGCAGGACAAAGGCTGATATGCGGGGAAATTTCTTCTCTGTGAAAAGGACAGTGAGCTAAAGACTTGATAAAAGAACTGAAACCCTCCAGAACAACACCCTGAGAGCGGCCCTCGGAATAGCTAGGAGAGAACACATTCCCGAGACCAGAAGACAAAACAACTTCTTATCCACCCACGACAAAATCCGGCTGAAAACTGCCTCATACTCACAAATGTCTGAATAATGCTGGGCCCTGCTATCTGAAAGAGATTCACCAGCAAATCTTCATTAAGACCCGCTACAACAGCCAGCAATAATTGCCTCACAGTCCCAAGATTTAAACTTTCCAGAGTCTGGGGATGCAGCTTTCTGGTCAAGGACACACAATTCTGGAATGCCCTACCCACCGCATTGCGAGTGGATCAACCATATTCAAAGTTCAGACAGAACCTTATCAACTGGTTCAAAGACAACGACCAGTAATGTGGCTATTCCACACCTTACTATCCTGTAAATGGATCTCAATCTGTCTGAGAAGGCTGCCCTCTCTGTTTGCCTCTTGAAGTATGACTATCACTTTCACCTCCTGCTGACCCTGTGTTAATATTTATATTGTACATGCTATACCTTTTTTACTACTGACCTATCTGTACCGCCCTGATTTGTATTTTCTGATGTGTAACTAAGCTGTAAAATGTCTTATTCCAATGCACACTATTACCCTCGGGTCTCGTGCGCAATACAAATAAATAAACAAACCAACCTGTTGAGGGCCTCCAGGTCTCCCTTCCTTCAAAATAGAGTGCAAAGAAAACCAAAATTGAAAACAAAAGGTACCTAAGAACCACAGAATGTTAAAAAGTACACTTAAGTTGTTTGTTTGGAACTCTACTCCTGCTTGGTGAGTGAGGGGGATAGGAATCGTTCTCTTCTGTACCTTTAGGAGACGGTCTTTGTTGAGAGACTATCAAAGTTGGTGTTTTTCCCAACAGTTGTTGAGGGGGGGGGGGAATGCCTTCTCTCTGAAGCATGAAAACCAAAGACATATTTTTTTAAACTACATGCTGCATAGACTGAAATTCCACCCAAAAGGGGGGAAAGGACTGGAAGTACAGAAGGGGTAGGGTAGCGCGGGGTAGGGGGGATGTTATGGGCACGGCACACACGTTCCAGCCATCCCTAAGAGTGGGAACAGAACACTTACTAGGCTGATATGTGTTTCATTATTTTTAGTGCTAGGGCAGGCAATAGCAAAACTAAGTTGAGGTCCTAGAACGGTTGTTATTTTTGAAGTCATCCTGGCAAGCATCTTTTGTTATTTCTTTTAGCATATGGAGTCCCCAGTAGAAGTAGGGACAGGATAGCATTTATTTTCTTTAATAAAGCCAACCAGAATGTCTTAATGTGCGTCTCCTATGTCGGACTTATTTACCCAAAACTTTTTATTTTTGTGTGACCACTTCCGTTTGTGGCTATATCACAAAATCATGGCTTCTGCCTTCATCCTTATTCCAACAATGCAGTACCTGATAAACCTACCAATGCATTATTGTGGCACAAGATGCCTTTGAGTTTTTGGTAACCAGCGATTACGTTGCAGGAAAAAATAGTAAACGGAAGGTGTAATAATATTGAAATTCAAAAAAAGAAAGAGGATAAAAAACATTGAATTGAGGTTTGCCTATCGACAAGCATGTGAAAATTAAGATTTGCAGATGGGAATTGTATATAAAAAACATGTCTAGGTAGAGTTCTGTTGAAAAAGGGAAACATTATTGGAGGCTTTGGTTGGGGGGGTAAGGGGGTTTCCCCACCGAAAAAAGTGGCATTTGTAAGTCGGGTGGTGATAGTATGCATGTTGAGTGAGGGGAAAGGACCACAACAACCTTACAAACATTTTAGCAACACAAACGCATTATTGGCAGAAACGCATTCTGACACCCTAGATCGTGAATGCAGGCACCTCTGAAAAGGGGAATTCAATATGTTTCTCAGTTGTTTGCAGATGGATGAATGACCATCTTGTGGTTATAAAAATGGCAAAATCTCATATAACCGAGTGTTTCACTTGCCTCTCCACTTCCTTTAATCCTCCTCGATGCAACGGCAGCAAGATGGTGTGCTAAGCTCTGTCCTACACAAATAGAGCTGAAACATTCGCCTCTGTTCACATGCCCTCCACCAAACGGCCAATGAAAGGCTCACCTCCTTCCATTTCTTGCTTATTCTCTGTAAGGCAACACAAACCAAGTCTGCATCCCTTTGGAACCCTGGGTGGCAGCTCTGATCCCCTCTACATATTGCTAGAGCAACATATGTTCGGCTATGAATCTAATTATTCACCTAAACACCAAATGCTTTTATTTCAGCCTACCCATGTCCAAACAGCCATTCAAAACCTACTTTGGGGTCCCACCCGACCAATCCCATGAACTAGTAGATCGTCTTCGAAAGACACCGTCCCACTTTGGTCTTAGAAAAGAGGTCCTAACAAATCCATTGGAAACCTTAAAATGCCCTTGCCAACCCAAACCGCATTCTCATAAACCTGAAAACTCAATTCAGTAAAATGTGCATTTTACTTTCTGTAATCCCTGTGGTGGTGTTCCACCTAGAGATTACACACGAGTCAGTAACCCAATCCACCACGGAAACCCCTTGATGTGGTTTTGGTAAGGTATGAACATCTGTAATGGTGTCATTGAGCCCTTTGAGATAGATGAACTCTCCGTACCACTTTTATTTTGGTGCATACTATATGGGCTGTCGTGTTTGTTTACTTTGAGGCTAAGTGAAACCATTATCACTTACATCTTGTAATCTGTTTCAACTGAGTCTTCTAATCTCTGCAGCCTTTCCACTGTCACAGACTAGTCTCTGGCTGTAGAAAGATCTTTTTTCTGGAAACCAAATTACTTTGCTGGCTTATCCCACAGTCTTTTGATTTCCTTGGGGCATATCCCATCTTTGCCTGTAAAATGTTGTAAATAACAAGGATTTAATATCATTCTTAAATCCCTGGTGTGGCCATCCCATAATCCTAGTCCCATGTTGATCGAGTTTACAGATTTCCACCCTCTATTGTCGATCATTGTACTCCATGTCAACCCAGTTCTACGCCTGTTGTTTTTCCTGCTCTAATATTCTACATACTATACCCCAAACAAGGATCTGCTATAACTGTAACTGTTCTCCCCTTCACGGACACTCGTAATCCCATTCTTGTCGCATTCCCGCTCCATATCCTCCCATTTAAATCATGCTCCACCTGTCTTAGTCCTACAATTTTTGGTGAAATGCTCTCTCCGGTTTCTGTTTCTGACTTAACTCCATTTTTTTTTCTTGTTATGCAAGTAAGAGGGAGTTAGCCCTGGTGGCGCTTATACCTTTAAAGAATTATGAATATCCTTGGCCTGTTGTAGTTTGTTCCAACTTTTACATTTTATTTTATACAATTGGTGAGGTACAGGATATTGGTGGTGCATTTCCTTTGACATCTGCACACGCTTGGTTACGTTTTTATGATTGTGTCTTCTCATTCAAACTTATCACAACTTCCTTTTTGTTCGGTTTGTGCTTTAGTCTGTTACTTCACTGGGACATGGTCAATTGCAGCTATGCAGTTCAATTCAATCTTGTTGCCGTTTCTGTATTATTGTATAGACCATTTCCTTTTTATGTAATTTGTCCTTAAGTCACAGTTACTGCATTGGAACATAATCAATTCCTTGACATTGTTTCACTTGCTGCTGTCTGCAGGGTGGGATAGCTCTTGTTTTTTAAAATACATATTTAAAAAAACAAAGAGAAAACGTTCAAAGATGCAAACTACAGAGTGAACCTTTCTTTAAGAACATAAGACTACACACATGGGCTCGCTCAAACATAGGTAATTACAATTTTAGTTAGCCCCAAGTAAGACCCTGGCAAATCTCTATCAAATATGACAATAGAAACGCTAACCATTGCCACTACAAATATTACGGCGTCATATTATGCAACTATATTAACCCAATCTGAGCCCAAACCAAAATGGCGGCCGCGATGCGGACACATCATGACGTCACAGCATGAGCAACGCGATGACGTCATCGCCATGCGCAATGGTATTCAAAGATGCTATGCGCCGAGTATTCAGCAACCAGAATACCCGGAATCCAACCACAGATTGCGAGGGACCCAAGACACACAAAGGTAAGCACACCAGGCCATGCAACTCATCAAATGTGTAGCATTGGACTTGCAAAGAGTCTTTATATGCAAGCCATGGAATGTTGGCTGTGTAGAACCCCATGTCACCCAGGGTTCCACGAAGGACGGTTGGGACACAGGATGGGACAGATAACCTGGAAAGATGTATTCGCCATAGCTCCCATTCCGCTTCCTCTCCAATCCCTGTAACTTAATAAAACTAACTTCAAATCACACTCGCCAGGTCTCCAGAGTACTTAATGTTTCCTGCATATCTGTGGGACAGGGAATACTACAAAATATCAGAGTAGAGCCCCAGCACTTGACTCACTTCTCTTTGAGAATAGATATAACTAAAAAACACTTTTAAATATACTCATGATAGCTCATATCTCTTTAGGACACACCATCCTTAAGAATGTCTACCTAACACGCTCAACTTTAAGAAAACTCCATTGAAGTAGCCTGTAAGTATTGGCCCGTTGAGTGTATAGCTAATGCAGCTAATGCTAAATTAAGAAGTATATTCTCTCAATACCATGTCTCTTAACTATACTTCGCAATCTATTCCAAAGGTAACCCACCTAGTGAACAGAAGAACGAAATCTCCTCCCCTGAAGAACTGCCCCCACAGGGGCGGGGAAACACGTGTCGGGAGTCATCATTGCAAAATGTAATCCAATGCCCTCCCTGCAGACAGAGTGAGGCAAGAAAATCAGTATCCTAAACCAACATTTAGCTCCTTTTGAATACAGCATAAAGTGAGGCAATAAACAATACCCAAAGAGCCGACAGTGAAAACCAGCAGCTATCCCACCCTGCAGACAGCAGCAAGTGAAACAATGTCAAGGAATTGATTATGTTCCAGTGAAGTAACTGTGACTAAAGAACAAATTGCATAAAAAGAAAATTGTCTATACAATAACTGCAACAACAAGATTGAATTGAACTGCCTAGCTGCAATTGACTATGTCCCAGTGAAGTAACTGTGTCTAAAGCACAAACTGAACAAAAGGAAATTGTTGATACAGAAATTGTGATAAGTTTGAATGTGAAGACACAATCATAAAAACTTAACCAAGCGTGTGAAGATGTCAAAGGAAATGCACCACCAATAACCTGTGCCTCACCAATTGTATAAAATAAAATATAAAAGTTGGAACAAACTACAACAGGCCAATGATATTCATAATTCTTTAAAGGTATACGCGCCACCATGGCTAACTCCCTCTTATTTGCATTTTATCATAATCCTGACCAGTCACAGGATATAGCCCAGGTAAGCAGCTGACCAAGTACTTGCATAACTTTATAACAATATTGGGTTTAGCGCCTAGCTGTTGAAGACTGGAATAGAACTATCAAAAAAAAAAAATCTTGTTACCCAGTTAACCAGTTCTACATTCCCTACAAAACTTAGCCATCCATACTACGTAGCACTTTGACACGTTTTGTGTTTTCAGTGCATTGAGCAGTGAAAGTATTACATGCATCTTAGATATGATCCGTTTATGTCAAGTTGTTCCTGTACTTTCTTGTCATAGTTCTTGGTCCCCCAAGGCGTTTTTATTATTAAGTCTTAAACCACAACTAGCAATGCACTTACGATTGGCTCATATTCCCCCTACATCTTGGAATCAAATTTGTCTTTCCATTGATTTTTCTTCTCCAAATCTCTTCTGAGACCTAGCATATTCCTACACCTTGTAATCTCCACCCTATACCCACATCTACCTCTCTTTGCACAAGTAACTACTGATATGTTTACACACTGTGCTTGTGCAAGCAGTGCTGTGTTATAGCCAAATGAAAATGTTCACTTTCTAAACTTGCACAAATATGTGTCAAGCAGATTTATCATGGTGTCCATTTTATAGGAGAGCGCCATAGTGAAGCCAGGACTCCAGAAAAGGATTAACCCCCTTTCTGTCTCCCAAGTGCCATGGCATACATGTAATTGTCACTTCATAGTTTGTGCCCACTACTGCTGAGATGCATCCCGTGGCGGCGGGCAAATGCGCAGTCCGACTCTGTGTTGTGGACTCGGGGGCCGCTAGCGTCTGGTTCGCGCAGGGCACGGATGTCCGCACCGCAAGGATGCTATAAAGATACTGCGGACTCAGGACTTCACACTCATCAACCATACATACCCGTTTCTTCAGTCTCTTGTTGTCACTGCCTCCTGTTTTCATCTTCTGCCTGTTTTGCCAACTTGTTTCTGGATGCCCCTTGCCTGCCTTGGTTGCCTCCTGGATTGATCTCTCTTGTACCCGAACCCTGGATTGCCTGCTCCTTAGCAACCTACCTGCTTTTGGATTCATCTTCGTTCTTAAAATTCTCCAGCATGGGGTCTGCATGGATTCACATGCGCCTGAATATTCCCGGTTGTCGGGCCTTTTCAACAGGGCTTAGAAAAAGGAAGGCTGCAGCCTCTTCAAACTCTGCGTGAAGTGTGGTTTAAGAAACGTTTTTGTGGAAGATCGACACCATTAATGCTTGTACTGCCTGCATCCGAATTGTGATGAGGAGGGATGCAAGGTGTGCTGTGGTTTCTCGAAGAAAACCAAGAAAGACAGATACAGCAGACAGTCGGCGTGGCTCAAGTCGAGTAAGTCCTCTAACACAGCCATGGGCTGGGTCAAGCCTCATCCAGGACCATCCAAACTCGGTGTGTCCGTGGATAGTCCGATGAGCGCTAAGGCTTCAACCAAGGCCAAGTCAACGGAGTCGACAACGCACCATCGATGAAGGCAGCCACACGCACTTTGTCTAAATCATCGTCGTCCACCGCGGCTCTGAAAGAGCGGTTCCAGGAAAGAGGTGGCAGCCGCAGAAGCAAGGTACGGCTGTGAAAGCAGTGGCAAAGAACCCAGTGCCAGGGAGAGACCCGGTGGCCACTCTGGTCCAACAGCCGCCTGAGAGGAAAGCGGTCCCACATGTGGAGCCTCCCAGGTATGCGGACCCGCAGGCTAACTGACGAGGACGACGATCCTCATGAGGCATGCTGCTAGGATCACGGAGGGGGAGAACCTGAGGGTGCAGCTCAGTCCCCGGTGTGTAAGAAGACTCATTAGCCCAGATCCGACTCTGTTGGCTTGGTTTACCCCTAGACCTAGGGATGTGGCTCTAGGCATTTTATCCATCCTGCACACTCACCGAAATTCAACTGCGGATGCCCATCGTCTGGGCCGGCATCTCCAGAACCTCTGGAAATTAACTCTCCCCCGCAGAAGAGAAAGTCCAAGGAGGGCGTGGGTCCTCTGCATCATCTGACCCCCGCCGCCGCCACCACCACCATCTCGTCACAACAAGACTCCTACCGGAGTTGCAGATCCGCGCACGGACTCAGCTACCATGGCTACTGGTACCTGTGAGGACGACAATTTAATTGTGGCAGATTCTGCATACAGGCCCAGTAGTGCCTCCCCTCTGGACGAAGTTGGATCTTTCATTCGGTCATCTTGAGGGCCTCAGAACTGTTTTAGTCCCTGAGGAGACGGAGGGCTTCCTGTACCAACGACACAAGTAGAGGAGGAAGACCATCAGGTTTGCTCCCTTCCTGGACGACATCTGGGAAGAGGGCATAGCCCTTATGAAGAATCCAAGTACAGCCCAGACGAAATGGGACGGATTGAAAAAGTACAGGGTAACCAAGTCGGCCTCCAGGTGCCTAAGATCTCAGCCCTCGCCAGATCCAGGGGTCTCTGCCACAGCTAGGGAAACGCTTGGCGTACCCGTGCTCGGCAGCATTGCTATGTCAGGACCAGAAGAGGAAGAAGCTACATGCGATGGGCAAGAGGATAATTTACAAGGCAGCCTCTACCATCAAGGCATCAAAAGCCCTAGCCATTTTATCCCGTTATGACCGGGAACTCTGGTACAAGCGGACCCTATTCTGGACTTCCTACCCGAAGATGAGGTTGAGGCACTGGAACTGTTTCAGGAAGGTGAAGTGGCCTCGGATCACGCCATCATGGTGGCGGTGGACATCGCAGACACAGGTTTTCGCCAGATGGGGGAGGGTCCAAGATTTGTAAAAATTATAGTCAGTCGACAACCCCATTTTAAGACCAATACATTCCTGTCTATCTAACTTGATACAAATCTCCCGCGGGACAAGACCGGGGTGCCCATTGTCACCTCTATATATGCCATATACCTAGGAGTGAAACTAACAAACTCAGTATCAACCATGTATGGGTCAAATTTCCCGGACGTGCTTGCCACAATAAGAACCGACCTAAACAGATGGACTCCATTGAGAATATCCTGGCTAGGCAGGATAGCTTCAATAAAAATGGTGGTGCTCCCCAAACTGTTATAACTATTCCAGACGCTTACAATCAAGATACCACAAATATTTGTAAGACTCTGAATAAAATGGTCTTGCAGTATATATTGCAGAAGAAAACCCAGAGAATAGAATAGGAAACCCCTGACAGTGGACACAATACCTTGCGTTTCGGGCGAGCATAGGTACTCTGACTACTACAGTGGGGATTTGGCACATTATAAAAACTTTATAACATGACACTTTGACCGGATTTATTTGTACAAGCTGACCGTCTTTTGGTTGGCCTGTCTGTGTATGCTATTGGTTTGTGGTGTTTGCTACAGGAATAAACAGACTACACATTGTGGCTAAGCTGCAAGCAGGTAAGCCCCCAAGGTTTAGTTGAAGGAAGTGGGGAGTATAAACTGCAGACCTGTGACCAGTCTATGCCCTATGCAGAAACAGCAGGGAGGTTTCAGAGTAAGTGGGTCCTTTTGGTTTCAATCCTAAATTAGGGTGGTTCTTCGCATGATAATCTTTTGTTGGTACCTGGGATGTGGTCTTCTCAGCAGGAGGTTATTTGTTAATCATAATTCGATAGACCTGCATAATTTGTGTGTGGATGGGCCTTTCATAACCTTAACCCAAACAAGCCAACCACTTAAGAAGGGAGTACACGGTTGTACATAAAGCAAGTTTATTGTGCAATTTACTGGAGAGCAGTTAGATTGTGTTGCAGGACCAACCTAACACAAGTATAAACAAGCCACATCAGTTACCATCTTTTTATACATTTTTGCAGCAGTTAAAACACTCCCAGATACTTTATTGCAATCCATCCCCAAACATGATTGGACAAAAATCCTCTTCAAAGAAATCCCTTTTCCAAATTCCTAGGTTTTCACTGGCAAGGTTTAACTTAAGTCATCTTCAGATGATATTCATAACAAGCCTCTTCTTAGGATTCGTCAGTAGTAAGTCATGACGTCAACACATGGTTAAATATTGGTATTGAAACATAATCAATTGCGAGCAATAACTGGCTTAAGCCGTTTAAGCCCTCACTCTTGGTTTGCACATGGTTCATATGAATATCCCCAGCAGTATGAGGAAGGCTGGGTAAATGTTTTCTCTTTGAATTGGTGATGCTATCTCATTCATAGGTCATTAGTCTCAGTGGGAAATTGTAATCTAAATACCCTGCTGCTTTATCACACATAGCACATCTGACCATATAATTGCAACTCCTACTTAGAGTTTAGCCATGGGCATTGGCTCACATCGTGTTTGACTGCTAGCTAAAACAAATAACGAAAAACCCTTCTGTTACCCTCCCATTCGTCAGGAGATTTCCTTCTGCGATATTGAAAACCTCACTGAATCAGTTAATTAACAGTCAAAGTTCACTTTGCAAACAAACCTGACTACTGTGGGTTTGATTAATTTGTAAAAGCCGACTATATTGAGATTTATGAATTCCCCATTTATTTGTATTAATGTGCATTTTTACATTTGTGGGTTTGACATTTTATCTTTCTACACACGTGCAAGCTAATATGTATCAATTTATAGACGAGCTGTAACTTTAAAGTAACTAAAATGTCCCATCCATAATTAACTACACTTTGAAACATATGAAAATTCCAACATTATGCCCAGTTTGCTGCCTCCACCCCCACTTATTAATAAGGTGCACACACCATTAACCCCTCGTAATCATGGGGACCTTTCCTGACCAACCCCAGCATTTGCCTTGGAATAATTTACACGGAATGTAATGCTCCGTCCTCCCAACCACAATAGTTTATGGCTAAGAATAGATTTTTTTATTTTTGTTAGCATTTTTATTTAGACTCAGTTGAGATTAGACCGTTGTCTACACACACCCCCCCCCCCATTAGTGCAAGATATTTCTACACGTGTGTTTGATGGGAGCAAGGCAAATTAAATCCCTTTCTTCGTAGTGAGCGATTTTGGCACTGGACCTGTATACTTGGAGTCATGCAGTCAGTTCCCTTTGTTTCAGTACTGAAGTTTTTTTATTTTTCTTCCTCCAACATGGCAAAAGAAATTGCCCTAGATAGTGCTTTGCGGGGACCTCTTTGCATGATTTTTGGTGTTTATTAGACTTCTTGAAAGGTTTTGATGGGATTATTGTGAGTACCAGTTTCGTTAGTTTTGTTTACTTTTCAATTAAAATATTGTCAGTTTGTTGCAATGGTCTTGAAGTAGAGGACATGTGTACCGCCTTGAAGAGCTTGTGGGGCAGTTAACAGCTGTGTGCGTGTGTATTTGTGTTGCCTGACTGGAACCCTGTTGTGGTATGAGGTTGCAGAAACTGGCCCGACTGGTCTGCGTGGGTTTGTTCGGTAATGCTCATTCATTCTTACATTTTTGTACCTCGAGAGCTGCAGGCCCTTCTACTTCTGAGACAGTCACGATATTGAGGAAAGTCGTCATCTGGGCATTTTGCACCCACCCATTTCCTGGCATGTAGGCGTGACACAGTGCCTTTCCAGTTAGTGCCTTGGCAGGAGAATGGAAGTCTGCCTAGTCCTCCCAAACTACGATGTGCTACTAACCAGGAGCATGGGGGTATTGTTATTTGTATAGATTAGGGGTGTACCGAAATTCCGCTTTGAGTAAGTATTCCTCTGAAGTCGGACTGAAAATCAAATATTCGGCTTTGGCTGAATACTTATCCCTCGAAACCGAATAGTTTCCCCAAGTACTGCTTTGACTGCTTGCCTGAAATCATTCAGGCGTGTACTGTGTTGTTATATAGTTGCCTTCTGTAAATGTTTCCCAGTTTTTCTTTTTACTATGACATCAATAAAGAATTTTGTTTTTTAAATCAATAAACAAATGCTGCTGCCACTTTATTTGAGTACCTACAGAGCATGGGCGTGAAAGTGCAAACAAAGTCCTTGCCCTTCATGTGCTGGACAGACCTTCATCCGTTGGTTTGCTGGAAAGGGGTGATTTGAAGCAAAACTCAATATTTTGAATGCATCTCTGGTCGCTGCACTATTTTGCAGTTGGAAACCGTTGAGCTGGAACAATAGTTTATGAAGTCTCTATTTGAAAATGGTATTCTCTTTAAGTGATTACTGATTTGCTGGTGACCTGCGTGAGAAATATGAAAGTTACAGGTTTAAATCCCACCAATTCCCAATCAAATAATATAATCAAGTGGATTAATATAGCTGTTACAGAGATCCCAGTAATTTTCAAACTTGAGCAAAATAGCTCAGGAGGTAGTGTGCCTGCAGCACAGAACTGTATTGAGCCTGCAGGCCAAGGCTATAAAGCAAGTAAGATGGCTAAGTGGGAAGTGTGCCTGTGGCAGAGAGGCGCTTATAATATCGAAACCTAGGTTACAATTACTGCTTGCAATTATGTCATGTTGACAAAAGGTCTCTTTGAATTGAGTGGAAGTGGCAGATGTTACTAAAGAATGTGGGACATTTTGGTTAAAAAGTCTGTGGCAGCAGAAATATTCCTCCCAACATTAGAGGGTTCAAAAAGAGGGATGTGTGTAAGAAAGAGGAGATCCAAGTCTGCAGTTTAGAAACATTTGACCAAATTAATCAAATAAGTAAAATAAACATGCACGTGCCAATTAAAGATCTGCAAATCAGCACTGCCCCTTCCCTACAGGGTCAGCCGAAAACTATGGATGCCTCGGCATTCCCTATATCTTTTGTCTTTTACCATGCCCGAAAATACCACAAACAGACCCCACCCAAAAAAGAAAGAATAATGCTAGCTTAAAATGAAGACATTTTGCAAATGCCTCATCCCCTTTCAGTACCACAGGTAGAAAGCATAGCATCCCAAAGGCTTGTATTTAGTAGTACTTCAGCAGGATTCTAATTGATGTACTCACTCCTTTTGTGTTCGGAGCCAGAAGGCTAAAGAAGGGCAAGCCCAAAAGGAACATTTGAAGGTACAAGTACACACACCCCAGTTTCCCCTCTGGGATTGCATACTATACTTTTGGGCTAGTCTTAGTTACTTGGGCCCTGCCCAGCAAGCGACACCTATGAATGTACAAAAATATAATCTGTGTAGTTATTGAACATTTTTTTTTCTGATAACTTATTCCTTTCATGGCTTAGACAAACATATTCTATAGACAACAAAGAAATGCAATAAAAAATAGGTATACATGTTTTAAAGTTTTTAATTTGCAGTGTTTTTCTTGTCTACATAAAATGATTTATTAAAAAGGCAACTATTCGGGTCACTTCAATGTGATTTCATTGAATCCAAATGAACTAATCCAATTACAACTAATACCAAAATAACTAATTCATTTTTTGTTGTTTTTGAGGAGGTTCCCTCCAAAGCCCCCTTTTTTGTGTCTAATACTTTCCCCCACCCCCAAAACCACTATTCCCACTCCCAACCCCTTTTTTGTTTTTTCCAAATTCGTTATTTTCGAATTAGTTATTTGGTTTTTTTTGTAATTGGATTCGTTATTTTGTTATTAGTTATAATCCCTGCATACCATTCGGGTCCGTATTCAGCTCAGGATGAATAATTATCCATCTCTTCCGTATTCGGCCAAATACTTAAATCTACTATCTGGTCCACTATTATAGATATATGGATTATTGCGTTCAGATTTGTCTCATCTGCAATATTGTGTGCAGTTCTGGATATCTCCTTTGGCGTATTTTGTCCAGTTCCAGCGGTCTTGCTCTGGTATACTGTGCCCAGATCTGTAGGTGGCACGTGCAGTGTGTGGTTTGCCTCAAAAGAAGGCTGATATACAGTGCACCGGAAAGCTACAATGGTGCCACACTTGCATGGCTAATTCTTCATAGGCAGGTGGCCGTGAATTTGTATGGCATGGAATAGCAGGGGTTGAAGTGTAAATTTTAAAAAGAGTCAAACTATGTGCCCATCTGCCCCACCCACTTCGTCACTGCGCTCCATTCATTCAAAGGCAACGCTTTCCGCCACTTTCTTCACATCAGACTCTCAGGCCAAACTTTCAGAGCTAAGAGGCTCATTGATCTGATATTCTCAACACAAGCACAACGAGGATGAAGCAGCATTTGCATCTGCATGTATCCAGATTACAATGTGAAGAAGCACCTGAAAGCTTTGCAGAAACTTTGATTGCCCCATTGCCGTAGCAGAGATGTCGGCCAGGTACATATGTTCCTTGAATGCTCAAACTAGGCGCTTTGGTACTGGCTTTTCATAGACATCTCTCACTTTGCAGAATACTTTGTCTCCACAGCTTACATTCCTCTATGCTCCAAATGTTCATGATACAATATGATTATTTATTGCAATTATCGCAAGGTAACTTCTAGCTGAGTAGTGGAAGCGCAGCGATCTCCTACTTTTCAAGGAGTGGAAATTCGAAATGACCAGCTGTTTACTTTGAAGACAGTAGAAATGAGACGGATTTACTGAAAAGTGAGCAACCTTCTACAGATGGGGTGGAACCTTGTGTTTACCCATTCCTCTCTGGTTTCCAATCAACGACTAAGTGGCTGGATCGGATACAGAAGGACACAGCGGAGAGTCTAGACATTCACAGGCAAACACCTGCTCTGCAGAGGGTGATGGCCGCACCTGCTTAATTGCAAAAATAGTGCTGTTTCTTCTTTCGCTTCTCTGTGTTTTATTTGTGTACAAAAACTGAAAAATATATCTTTTTTTTGTAAGAGGATGTATAGATCTTAAAAAGCATTGAGAATGTGAGCGCAGACCTTGACATTGAAGATAAAGTGCAGTAGGTAGCTTTGCAGCATATTGACATTATGTAAACCTGCTTCACCTAATCAAGATTCCTAAATGCAGCTGCATCTCGTAATTAAGAAATCCATGAAACCACTCAATTTGTATCCAACAATGCCTATTGTCATTAATGATTCAAATATGCTCAACCATAATTTGTGTGTGTTAGTAAAGAGTGACTTGATTTACAAAGAATGTGCCACAACTGTATGGCCATCAGTTTCGCCCTTTGCTGGGCTTCTTCAAGGCATTTTAAATCATGGTTCAGCATATTTGAATCATTAATGACAATACAAATTGAGTGATTTCCTATATTTCTTCAATATGAGATGTGGCTGCATTTAGGGATATTGATTAGGTGGAGTTAATTGTAAGGCTTTTGGTTGTGAGCCTTCCGTTAGCAGAGCAGCCCTCAACGATAGTTATTTTGATATGTGAATATTTCAGTGGCGCAGCACTGCAAAAACTGACAACCAATCAGCTTCTATATTATGTAAGCATAACCCACATTGTTTATCTTTTTAAAGTGTCAGTGCCACCAATAATGACTTCATCTATTGGAAGTAAACCAGTCTGTGTACTGTATATCAAGTGATTTTCATTCTACTTTAATCCACTTTGTAGGCCACTTCGGGACATGCAAATATGTTCTTCCGATATGTGCCGATTCTGCCACTGTCTGTCAAGAGTGAAGGATAATTCAGGACATGCCATTCCACTTCCTTTAACACTGATACATGTTAACAATGGACAGATGTATTTATTTCTATTCCTAGAATACAGTCGTCCATTCTGCGAGGCTGAAGTGCATCTATGTAAAAAATCCGAGTGTTCTAGGAGAACTATTTTATAGTCCTGATTTTTGAAAATGTCATATAAACAGTCTGCGCTATGTGAAAACGTTTTTCTCTTAGTCTACTTCATGGTTGCTATCCTCTTAAGTGACATGACATTTTGAAAATCAACTAAATAAAGATATTGGAGGCTTGATTAATTCATTTTGTTCCTTCAATAACAATGTGATTTATTAGATGTTAAGTGTCACTTTGCAGACACTCCAGACCACTTGTCCTCCGCAAAGAGTTCCCGAATTGGTGGTGTCCCATCCTTCAAGTAGGAGTTGTGGGTCATCGTGATATGGTTGACTTGCATGGAAAAGCTGTGTCTCCGTTCTCCCATGCCCAGCAGTCTTTTTTTTTAGTTTGCACAGTATATGTAAACTAAATGTTTTCTATTGTTCTGCCCTGTGGCGTCCCAGTTTGCTGTCTCCAACTCAATTCCCATCACACACCAGTTTATGTACCAACCGGTTTGCCATGACCCTGCCAGGGGTCTGCAACGTTAGGCTATTGGACTACAACTCCCATCAGCCTGAGCAAGCATAATGGGAGAAGGGCCCTGGGAGTGTTAAGTCAGAATAATCTGGAGGCCCTCAGGAGTGCAGACCATTGCTTTGTATGAAGCACTTACAAAGGGATTGTTCTCTGTTGGAATAAACCTTCTGTACAGTTCATCTTGGAGAAATACTCTCCTCTTGAATTACCTGTATAAAAAGTGTGTGTTTTTTTTTTTGTTTTTTCGGTACCAGGCTTAGTTCCACTATTCACTACAAATGGGGCGTTTGCGGATTTACCCGGTTGGGGACCCCTGTGGTACAATATATTTCCACCAATGATGCGCCATCCTCGAGGCTGCAGGAGGCTCACCAGGTAGACGAACAACCTATACCCATTTTCAATCTGGCTAATGTTGCCCTCTCGAAAATACAAACATCAGCCATTTCGAAAGGACTTTCTTATGTCCCCACACATCAAACCGATTGGTTTAACACCAAAATGGAGGTGCGTACATTTTTCTGCCCGGTACGATTAAAAGTCTTTTTTGAGGATCAAGATTGTGAGGACATGGACCCCGACTCAGGGCTACATGTACCATCCACTTTCTGTCCCCAGGACCATCAGGTACCCCCTGAAATTATCACTTTTGAGAAGTGTTCTAAAAGATCTACATTCCCTTAAACGAGAAAAATCCAATAACCATCACAACCTATCAAGAGAAGAAAACCAAGCCATTATTGAACTATCCAAGAATCGCTCGTTGGTTATAAAATCAGCGGATAAAGGTGGTGGCATCGTTTTGATGACATCAACCCAATATCTACTCATGGTTAACGACCTCCTAGCCGACGGCATAAGCTATATTAAAATCAGACAAGACCTGACTAAAAACATTTTGAATGAGATTACTGAGATCTCCAACTATGCCCGGGAAAGAGACTGGATTACCAAAAAAGAATTTGAATTCCTGACCAATAATCAAGGGAGGGTACCTACCATCTACGCCCTCCCCAAGATTCACAAGAATAGTGTTAACCCACCAGGCCGGCCAATCGTGTCTGGATGTGGTTCGATCCTTGAACCAGTTTGTAAATTCATAGACTTCTTCCTGAAACCCATCAGCGTCCTGACCCCCACATATTTACATGACACTACCCACACCATTCAAACTTTTGAAGACCTACCCTTTGACCCGACATTATACTTGCTAGTAACTATGGACAGCAAATCCTTGTATACTAGCATACCGCAGGGTGAGGCTGTTGAATGTATGAGGAAAATGTAACCTTTTCCACAAACCAAGCGATAAGAAATACCCTGCTCCATTTTTCCAGCGACCACCCGAGACACCTTAGAGAAAACCTTCCATTTGGCCAGTTTCTTAGAATTAGACGTAACTGCACCAACATCGAAGATTTTTACCAACATGCACAGGACCTTGATAGCAGACTGATCCAGAGAGGGTATCCACGCCATATAATCTCCAAATCTAAAAAACGTGCCAGATTCTACAATAGGGAGGCCTTACTGACACCTGAAACCAAAGCCCCGGACTCCCGCACCAGGACTACCTGTGTCATCACACACAGAACGCACTCTCAGAAAAAACTAAAATTAATTTCCAAATATTGGCCCCTGACTCGACTTTGCCTCCAGGATGAGCCAGTTCCCAGATTTGCGTACAAACGTGGCAAGAACTTAAGGGACCACCTTGTTAACTCAAGATTCGTTAAACCAGCACCCAGAGTGGGACTATGGAATCTGAGGAGTGCTGTGGACCATTTTCCGTGCGGAAACTGCACAGCCTGTAAATTTACAAGAAAGACTAAAGATTTTGTGGTCAATGGAAGACCATGGACCCTTCGTAATCTTACAAACTGCAAAATCAAACAAGTGGTGTACGTTATTGACTGCCCCTGTGGCCTCAGATACGTGGCCCAGACGATATGCCCAGCCCACATTAGAATCTGTGAACATCGTTCCAGAATTCGGTGTAAGATCATGATGTAACGCTCACCTGGTATCCACAGGGACGTCACTCAGCCTGTTCTGACCTCTTACGACCTTGAACGCTTCCCTGGAGGCTATTCGACTGGAGACTGGGCCTGAAACACAGGATTGGTAGAGTTGAACTCCCTATTGTCTCTGTGTGCTTGAACCCCTTCTTCCCCGGGGTCCAACCCTTCCCTTTGATCCACAGCTCACCTTGTTTTCTTGGGTAGTGTGCTCTCCGTCCTGCCTTCAGCGCAGGGGCGAGTTGATTGATGCAGGCTCGTTGCTGCCTAGTTACTTCACTGGCAAGAGTCCGACAGGTAAGTATGAGTCTTTTGAACAGTTCTCTAACTTTGTTCCTTTCCTTCCTTAGATGATGGCCGGCGTCCCGGGATGGCGGCGTACTGCTGAGATGAGTAGCGCTGAAGGTGAGTGAGAGCGCGATGCACCCCTTTTGTATTTGCATTGACCCGAGTTCTTTTTCTGTGTCTTTTAGGTGCCGCGATGTTTTCAGCATGGATGCCGGTTATGAAGAACAAATGCGGTGGGTAAGCGCGGTATGCGGCGCCTCTAGATGTTTCCACGCTAACCTGGAGTGTCTTTTCCCTCTTGCAGATGGATGAGAAGTTCCGGAGACAAGAGTTCCCCCAGAGTGGCTGGGTTTCAGGTAAGCGTTTGAAGCTCGTACAGTATTTAAAAATAAGCAAAGATTTGCAGAATTCTTACTAATGCCTTTTTTCTGTTCTTTTCCCTTTTCCTTAGGAAGCGGCATGCCGGGATGGGAATGACACCACTGAAGATGCCTGCAGAACAGAAGGAGCGATGACTGATGGGCAGAAGCGCCGCAAGGTAAGGCTGTTTCTAACGGTGTTCTTGCAGGAGCTGAGCGCAGAAGAAAGATGCAGGCCTACTGGAGACCGATCCGAACACGGTGAGTGTCACGCTGCAGGTTCAGAAAACGCAAAGCATGTTTCTCAGCCTAGGTGTGGCTTAAATAGTCTCTGGGTATCCCAGGTGCCTCTGGGCTGAACCACACCCAAAAGACTAGACCGCGCATGCAGTTCTGGGGACCGAAATATGTGGGGGCATCCATCTTGTCCCCATCAATGCACTACAAGTCCAATCCCCAATGTTATCCTATGGGAGTGAGTGAGTCTGGTGCCACAAGCGCCAAGTCTGACTCCAAGTGGGTCTTTGGAGGGATGGAGAGGCCCTTGAGGGCCATGTAGGTGATCGTGGCCTGGCTCCAGCCTGACCTCTTGGAGGGCTGGGGACATGAGGGGCAAGAATCATGACACATGAGTGCTCCACTAGTAAGCCACTATGTAGAATTCCACCCCACCATTCTGTTGATGACATCACTTGGTGGATTGTAGACTTAGTTGTCCACTCCACTAATGCCCTTGCAAGTCTTCTATCTAAAGAAGGCCGATGGATTCACCGGCTTGATTCCTTTTGCAATGGCCTGAATGAGGAATTCATACCTCCATTATGATCCCTCTGACCGCCACAACAGCTGGCACACACACCTCTCCAACATTGCCCCCCTGCCTGTTTGGCGGTGTTTGTTGCCGCTCTGACTTTTCCATTTCCCTTGCCTCCCTATTTTTCTCCCCTCTGACACCTTTGACCTGCTGCGCACCTCCGCAGCAGCACAGCCGGTCTATACCATTTAGGCAGTAACTCTCTTCCTCACGACCTGCCCCAGCACTGTGTGCTGCATGCTCTTTGGCACCTCTTTGCCACTCGTGGATTGAAGAATTAATTGTGGAGTGCCCACCTGGCAGACTTTGTTGCCCCTCCGTTTTCACCATTTCTTCTCTTCCCCCTTTTTGACCTGCTGCGCACCACAGCAGCACCATGGCCGGTTTATTCTAACTACGCAGTAATTCTCTGCTTTACGACCTGCCATTATTGGTCTGGACAACTATTTGTGGAGTGCCCTCCTGGTCCGGACCCTGGTACTACACGACCACCTCTCCGTGACCTCCCCAGCGGGGTCTGTTTGTCTTTCCTCAGCTTTGTGTCCCGCAATGACGGGGCTTCTTTTCCCTACCCCCCTTTCCCTCCCCCCGGGGCCTTATTATCCACCATTGTGGGTTTGCCTGCCCCGTTGATATCTCTCTGCGATGTTGTTTTGCTGGTTTTCACAGCAGCAGCGCAGCCCGCTCATTATTTTGGGCTTTGTTTTTCCTTTTGTGGCAGGTGCCCCGCCTCCCGCGCCATTGGCTCCTTTGTCCCATGACACGCTCCACTCAGGTGAGCGTTGTACGGGTTGGCGCCAGACACACCTCCGCCCAGCCTTCTTGGCGGCCGGTTGCCATGATAACCTTCCCACGAGTTGCTAGCCGGCTTCTATTAGCCCAGCTGCTCGTTGCGCAAAGGCTTCACTGCTGTGTTTTCCTAATCATGACGCGGCATTTCTCTTCTTGCTGCACGCCTCACCTCCATTAATCACTCCAGCCAAGCGTCCGCCGCTCTGCGAACGCACAGGTAAGCGGACCTGAAACTTTTCTCCTCCCCACCCCCCTCTTTTCCATACATAATTTAGGGCTCCCATTGGCATAGCTAGGCACTGGCGCTGCCTTTCTGTAGGTGATTTTTTTTTCACCTTTTTATAAAAAGAGAACATGTCGCCCTTTTTTGCAGTTCTCTTCAGGCGATTTTCCGTTATGTGCTGTTCCCCTTCCGGTGGTTTATCCACCTATACCAATGTGAACAAGTTGTCCCCTTTGTAATGTGCTTCTCCGGGCGACTTTGCATTCTTTTCACAGCATCATCTGTGCTGCGGATTTGGTCCGTGCATCGTCAGTCCATCCTGGACTCCTTTCCTCATCCAAGCCTTTCAATCCAGCATTGTCGGGTACTGTGCTCACAGGTAACCTTTCTGCCATTGTATGCACCACTTTCTTTCTAATCCGCTCGACCGGTGTATCACACGCGTTACTTATGACACTCACGAGCAGTCGCTCTTCTTATTCTGCCTTTTGGTTGTGGTGCCTAAAATTGTGTCTGCCATATCTCTGCCTTTTTTTCCCACATTTTCCAAACTAATCCTTTTTTCCCTGAAAATGGCCACTCCTGTGCCCTTACCTACCGGACACTTTCACACGTGGTGTGTGCACAACCATATACTAATACACCTTTTGCTGATGTCTGTATGCAGGGTTTGTGCAACAGCCAACCCTATCACACTTTCCCTCAGACCTGAGACCCGTTATCTCTTGTGCTTGCCTCCACAGTTGATGGACTCCCTGTACAGCAAGCTGGAGTATCGGCCATGGTCCACCCCCTTTGGCTGAACTTACAAGTAGTGTAAGATTCCTAATACACCTGGATAGTAGCTCCACGGATTCCCCCTGCCCTCCATGTACATACAGGGTGAGTGATCCGTGCCCGTGTGACAGCAGTAAAACAAACTTTGATATCCCACTGAATGTATCCTATAGAGTACTAGTTGTACCAACTATGTCCTATTCTTCTCGGCCCCCTTTAGGGAAAAACTACCATACTACATAGTTCGTGCCCTCAGGAAGGCCCCAACTACTGATGCTTGTTTTGGCACGCCGAAACATGTTTTCCATGTGTTTTGTTCCCCTCCCGTTTGGAAGTACTTCGGGAACAATTTCTTGATCTCTCCTACACGTTGGCAGTTAACCATATGGTAGATAACCATATTAATCAAGTTGATTGAATGATTTCGCTTTTACCTACCAGGGTAATTTTTTATACACCCTGGTAATACCTAGTCCACAGGAACAATCTTTTTCCTGCTAGGATTTTTTCATCAATTGAGTTCTTGAAAAATATCCAGTTTGTTCTCTGATGAATATACCGCTCTTGGTGAACTTATGTATATACGATGAATGTTATGTTTTATGTCTTTTTCTTCTTTTGATATTTCTCTTTAACTTGTGTAAAAAGTAACTTGTACTACAAAAAATGTGTTTTGTGTAATAAATTTATTGTTTGTACTCTTAGGACCTTTTCTTTGGTTTTTGTTCTTGTGACTTTCTTTGAAAGCATATACCTTGTACTGACATGGAGATTTGACCAAAATAACTGACAGAAATTAGGACTGTCACAAGCGTGGGTACATCTTTTGGTTCCTTGTTTCAAACGTGTCAATTGCCCCTGCCCACGCGTGCACACCGGGGCACACCTATTGTTTATATATAAATGATTTCCTATGAACAGCAAGAAGCTGTGCCAGACCGTTCTATGCCAAGTCAAGCTATGTTTCAAGCAGAAAATGTTCCAGTCTTAATTGCCTAACGAGTGGGACCTGAAGCTATTGTAGTTGGGCCCAGTGCAGTGACATTATGTCCACACAGCACTGCAGAGTGGGCATTTACACATTTTGAGCTGGAGGGGACTGGGGACCAGGGGATTTCATGGAACCGGTAAGTGGTCTCATTGATGGAAGGTCTCGCATGGGCACCTTCTGCTGGAGGGGTTGACGAGGTATCCCTGAGATGGAGGTGCTGCATTGAAGCACTGGGCGAGCTGGGCTAGAGGGACATCTGGTGGATGGCTGGTGGCGAGGTGCCCTGTTGATGGAACACCCTGGGAGGTGCTTTCTCATTTAGTGTCGGGGAGTGTGAGGCACCTGAAGGTGTCTCACATGCTAGTCCCCGGAGATCTGTCGTCCAGGTGGCCAGGACACGGCCGTCGCTATTGGATCCATTTCCTGGGGATGGACCAGGGGAGGAGGATCACTTGGGTGAGGGGTCTTCGAGGAGTGGAAGTGGGACACCGAGGCTTGAGACGCAGCATCACCTTCCTTGGAACACCTTTCCCCTTTCCTACCCTGTAGGATATTTGGAAGCACTGCCCCCCACCCCTTTTTCCAACACGAACACTCTTACACGGTAACGGACAACGGACTAAGCAGAGACGTTTACCTGACATGTCCCAACACACAGGTCAGGCAGAGTCAGGCAATTGAAAATAACCACGCACACCAGACAGCCCTTTACCTTCCCCAGAGGGATAAAAGGCGTAGCACGAAAGCACACTTCAAGCAAGGCCAAATGCACAAAGAGACAGCTACATCAAACTGGCAGTTCAAATGGATGAGAAAGGCGGCGAGACCTGGAAGGATGACGAAGTGCGATTGCTCTTGCCCTTTTCAACTCAGACCCGCGAAGCAGCCGAGAGGGAAATCTTAAGACCGGGAGTTACAGCTGGCGTGCGGACCAGCAGATGTCAACGGTGCACGGTGGTCTCCCGCATTGATAAAGCAGGTGGGGAGGCAAGCTGGCTATCATGGCACTATCCTTGATGCCAGAGATCAGACAAGCCAAAGGGTTCAGCACAGCCGGTGAGTCAGAGGAAGCTGATAGCAAACCAAACTGTGTTGAGCCCAAGGTTGCAATTAGCAACATTTTGAACGCAAGAAGAAAGAACTTGTGTGTATGTTTGAACTGTTAAAGCCCAGACACGGGCCAGCTGCAGAGTGGTCAGGTGCCGTAGGAGTGCTCATTCGAAGGACTCTCGCTGACCCCTTTGGTGTTCATTGAAACTGCAAAGACCAGAAGGCCCCTGGAAAGGGCAACGTGAAGTGTCAGAGTGGTCCTACAAGGGTCACATCAAATCTCTTGTACAATCGAAAGTCTCTGACCCATTGCTAGGAGAAGACTAGGGGAAGGGAACCACGCTTTCCGACAAGGTTGGGAACTGTGGAGAAAGGCAAGTGTGAACCAGACAAAAGGATGCCAAAAGAAAGCTAATAGAAGGGAAATCCTGCTTTCTGATGAACTGAGCAATACATGGACTGTTAAAGAAAGGCCATATTGAACCTGACGGAGGGAGGCCCATCTGTACATGGAGGATCCGAGCCCGGCGGAGGGAGGTCCTGGTGAAGACACCGATGAACGTTGTGTCAACAAGAGTGAACCCGGTCGAGTGTTACCTGCAGTGGGAAACTGTTTAAAAGGACATTTGAATATTGCAAGATATATATTTTTAAGGTCGGAATGAACCAGATGGAGGGAGGCCCAACTTGAAAGAGGATCCGAGCCTGACGGGAGTTCCTAGGGGCAAAGAGCAATTGCCCAAGGTACAGGAATACCGAAGCAACTTTTTGTTTGTTTATTACTTTGAATCAGCAGGCCTTCTAAGACAAGAGACTTTTACAGGAAAGAACCTAAACCTCTGACGGTTTTGATATCGTTGAACTGGAACTGTGAACCTTGTGCTGTCGAGGCCCGGAGTGTGCTGTGCTCAGAAGTCCCACCTTGTCCCATGCTTAAAACGTGGGGAAGGGATACTCAGCCATACCATCCTGACTTTTCATTTTGTGAACACTTTTCTTTTCTGTTGAACATTATCCCACACTCTTTTTGTAATTTAGCAGTAAGGATTGGCAATAGTTTTGCTTTTAGTATAGGCCCCTTTTTATTTGACAAGATCCCACTAAGACTGCCTTATTATTTGATGGTCATAGCTTGCCCCCAACTTAGATTTCGGTTAAGGTTCGGCATTTATCTCACCCATTATAAAGTTCAATAAACATCCTTGAACTGTGATCACTTGTGTCTGTCTTTACTGTTGCCACCATGAGTTCCTTACAGGAGACCCCATAAGGATGGAGGTCTGCGTTTGTGTGTTGGCGGAAAGAGGGACTGAATTGGTACCCAGAAGATGGTGGGGCTGGTGCAGATCCCTGAATTTGTGGTTAGTGCTCTGGAAGAGGAGGGGTGTGTTTGGGAAGGTGATCTGTCAAATGAATTAGCATGGGGGGCTGGGGTTGGTCCCTTGGCATTTGCAGGAGCCATGGGCAGTGACTCTGACTGGTGAAGGCTGGTTTAGGGTTCGGAAGACACTCCTAGCTCTGTTAACTTTCTAATCCTAGACAGACAACTTTTATGTATTCCTGGGCTCACCTAGTAGTCACTGTGATTAAGCAATTCTCTGTTCAGCATGGAGCCGGGTAGACAAGAATACAGTGTGACGCAATGATTTTGAATATAGTAATGTCACGTGCAGAGAGGTGCTTGAAAATATACTTTATAGCTTGTTAAAACATAAGTAAGATGTTGATGTAGATTAGAGATGTCATTCAAATTCAAAATGTCTAGGTGTAGAGAGGCGTGTTTTTACTTCTCAACCCTGCTTGTTGAGGTGAATCACAAAATTAAACTGACCTGGGACTCTAGGTTACAAACTTTGATATTGTTAGCCTGGGTGTACTGTGGAACTTATGTTGGCTCCGTTGGGGTTCAGTCTCTCATACGAAATAGTTAGAGAGACTTGATAGGTGGGGGCATTCAGTGTGTACTGTAGAGCCCATAGTGGTAAGCATAGGGCCTAATGTCAGGCAGGACCAATGTGAAAATACATTGCCTTGGGACTGCTTATTTGACTTTCTGAAGGCCTGCCAAGTGGTGGGTAATTCACTTTAGGGTATTTTGAGCAGTTTTCTTGACCACATTGTTTTATTATTTATAATGCGCACCAGACCCTAGTGTATCAGGGCGCAGAAAAGCAGGAAGAATTTGTTCAGCTTCGGTTACATTGCTGTGCAGTTATATACATAAATAGACAAGTATACAAATTAAAGTACAGAATAATACAAGCAGTAGGAGAGGGACATGAATAGTGGCACAGGTATGGGCAGTTCTAACGTTAATTTTCCTTAATCCAGTGAATGATGATGTGCCTGAAGTGTAGGTATGTTTGATCTACGCTTAATGCAGGAGGAAGGGAGTTCAAAGTTGGGCGGCTTTCACCGGAAAGCTGCTTCCTCCGGTTTTAGAGCGTTTAAATCTGGGCACTGTCAGGAGGTTGGAGCATTGTCTCTGTATTCTGTTGATGAGTTATCGTGGGGCTGCATTATTAAGGCATTTGTGAGTGAGAGGCTACTTTTAGTGTGATTCTATCCTTTGTGGTGAGCCAGTTATGTGATCTCCTTATGTCAGAGATGTGTTTTTTTTTTTTTTTAGTGCTGCTCCAAAAGCATTGTTTTGTAGGATCTGGATTTTGTCAGTGATATATTTGTTCGTCCCTAAGTGTAGGGCGTTAACAATAATCCAGTTTTGATAATATTAAAGCTCTTGCCAGGGTAGTGCAGCTGTTGGTGGAAAGGAATAGCTTGGCCGCTCTGATTAGTTTACATGTGTAGGCAGTAGTGGAGGCCATGGAGTTGACTTATCTGTTGAAGGTGAGGGTGGCATCTAGGTTGAAGCCTAGTGTTTTGACTTCTTTGGCTACTTTGGTCGTGTTGCCATCTATGATGAAGTTGGTGTAGTTTAGTCCAACTTCATTGTTATTGGATGAGGTGCCGAGGATTATACGCTCTGTCTTATCATTCAGGCATAGACCATGAGGCCATCCATGCCTGGATGATGAGGTACATTCTATTCACCAAGGCCAAATCCTTGTTGTAGTCTCCCGTCAGCGGTATGAGGATCTGGGTATCATCGGCATAGTTGGTTCAGGTGATACCGAGACCATCAAGATCATCAAAAAGGGGCTTTGTGAATAGGTTGTACACGGTGGGGGAGACAAAACATCCCTGGGGCACTCCAGAGGTAATAGGAATGGGGGCAGCGGATGCTGAGGTTGAGAAGATGCGCATGGTTCTGTTGTTAAGGAATGATTGTATCCAGCCTAACGCTTCCGGCGAGAAGTGTGCGGCCGAATCCAGGTGGTTGCAGAGAATTTGATGGTCTACGTCAAATGAAGCTGATAGGTCGAGGAGAAGTAGTAGTGCGGCTTTACCATTGTCTCTGAGTGTGTCAATTTGTGCCTTAAGGTCAATTAATGCTGTCTCAGTCCGTGTTGGGGTCTGAAACCGGACTGTCGGATTCCTAGGAGGTGATTTTGTTCAAGGTATTGCTGTATTTGTAGGCATGCTACCTTGTCTAGAATTTTAAACAGGAAGGGGACAGTGGCGATGGGTCTGTAATTGGTTATACAGGGGTCCAGTGATAGCTTTTTGAGTAATGGGAGGACCCAAGACTCTGAGGTTGCGGGGATAGTACCAGTGGAGAAGGAGGAGTTAATCAGCTTTGAGATAAAGGGTGATAAGTCTCTGGCTGCGTCCTTTAAGATTTGAGATTGGCATGGATTGCATTGGCAGTTTGAAGGTTTGAGGGTAAGTATGACCTTTTTGACCTGTAGGATGGTTTCTTTGGAGAAGCTAAAGCAGTGTGGGGGGTTTTGTGAGGGTCTTAGTGTAGGATGGGACATGCTAGTTTCAGGGGTTGAGTGGTTTCTTTTTTGCTGGCAATCTTGACTTGGAGGGTTGCTACTTTATTGGAGAGGGCGTTTTGGATGTTGGTGCACCAAGTATTGTCCTTTACGCAGGTGTCTGGGACTGGGATAGGGGATTCCAGTTCTTGAAGAATTGTGAACAGCTCTTTTATACTGGAGTTTCCTTGAGAGATTCTCTGGTTGTAGGAGTCATGTTTGGCTAGAATGATTTATTTCTTGCAAAGGGAGGTTAACTTGCTAAGCTTGATCTTATTGCATTCAATACTTTCTCCCTCACTGGGTGAGGGATCCATGGTGGCAGTTGTAGTAATCCAGCAATGTGCCTGATGAAGATCTTCAAGGGAGATTATCTCCTGGAGCTGGGGTACAGTGCTGCTATCTGGTGCATCGGAGATGTCACACCCTTGCAATGTGAAAACTGCTCAACAGTGGCAGTTCAGGTAGGATGGGGACTCCTGTGTCTCACCATTACTTTATTTCTTTTCTGCGACAAAATATCATTTCTTTTTTCACGTAGCAACTGTAGGCCTCAAGCTCTGTTCGCTGCTGGTGATCGCAGTGTCTGCTGATTCTACTCCATCTCATCATACCAATGTAGGGACTAGGCAGCAAGAACACATTCTTCAAGCTTTGTGTGACGATTGTCCCCGGCAGGTCAAGAAAACAGTTTGTTGGTTCTCAGTTTGCTCTGGTTGGTAGAAGGCCAGTGTCCGCAGGTACCAGGCCAAACTTTGTCCTCAGAATATTGATTGGAAGACTCTAGGCACCAGCACAGCCTTCTTGGTTTAAAGTTGTGCATCTACTGTGCTTTGGGCCCCCTCACCAGATTCAATCAGGTAAGACTTCTGAAGCTCATTTTATATGCAATATTTGGGCTTGGGGAATAAATCCACTCCCAGAAACCAAGGTGTCTGCCATTCTGCCTTCCTTAATCTCACTTATTCCTTCTTTCATCGCATTTTGTGTCTTTTGTGCAAACGCGAAGCCTGGTGTGTTTTCTGACATCTCTGCACCCCATTTTGCATTGCATTTTGTGTCTCTTGCGCAATTTGTAACATCTCTGCACCAATCTGCTATACCAAAGTATTCCCAGTGCATTCGTTTTCTTGCTTCCCTTGGCTACTAGGCTGCCTGGTGAGTTTGTGCTCGTACTGTGCTGCGCAGCACCTCCTCTTTCTTCCTCCTATCTTCCATCGCCCCTGTGGCACTCACCATCTCCCCTATCTTTTCTAATTGCTATACTATCACCTATCTTGCCTCCCTCACGATGCCTGGAAGAAAAAAGCATATAAAAAGACATCCTGGCCACTAACCCTGCCTACCTGTCGCATATACCTATGTTAGTGCAACTTCCAGACAAATCTTCACTGACATCCTCTTTTCTGTCCCCTCTCAAGACCTATGGACTCATCTCTGCTCTTTCTCCTCTCACATCCTCGCCCATTAATGGCAGCACTAGATGGGAAGTACTCTTGGCGGGCTTTGCATCATCCAGGTGTATCATTGTCTATCATACTGGTACTATCTTGGTTCAGGATCCTCAACCCAACAACCTCCTCTTTGACCGGCACCTGCCGTCCCTTATTAACTTCCTTCCCACACCTACTACTCCTTCCACTCTCTCTGCCCCCGTCCCCTCTAGCTGGTGTACCATGCCCCTGTATCCCTCCTCAGAAGACCTTCAAAGGTGGTGACCACCTGGATCTAGCCAAGCATAATGCTCGTTGTGCCATTAAACACTGCTGACATCTACCCCCTCCTTGAAGACCTTGATTTCGATAACCTAGCTCTTACCGAGACGTGGTTAAATGCCAGTCATAAGGATCGGCCTGAAAAATTCCTCCAAGTGTAACACCTGGTTCTACTCCGAACATGCAACCCTGAAACACACAAGTGCAGAGCTGCGGAGCAGAAGTGGCAGACCTCAGGCTCACCCTCTGGCAAACTGGCTTGTCTGTAGCTCCAAAGGCTATACCGACTCGCCATCCGCTCCAAGAAAAGGGCCCACATGCAGGCTCACGTCTCGGTGCATCCAACAACATGACTGAACAATTTTAAAATCTGCAAGGAACTAGTCGACCCTTCCACAGTCTCATCTTCACCTCTTCCTTCCCAGGCCTTCTGAAGCGCACTGGCCACACACTTCACTGAAGGAACTCTGGACATCCTGAGCACCCTTTCATCCCTCTCCTTGCCCTGCCTCCTATGGCCTCCTATCCCCCTCTGCCTTTCTCTATTACACCTGATGAGGTCACCAGAGTTGTCCGCTCCATGAAGGTCTCCTCCAAACAGGTCCCCCCTGTTCCTCCAGAACCATTAAGGACAATATTGGCTCTCTTGCCCCTGCACTTGCTGATTTCTGCAACCAGTCCTTTTCTTCTGGATCTTCCCCTTCTCCCTCAAGCACTCCCTTGTTCGGCCCGTCCTGAAAAAACCTTCTGCAGACCGGTCTTGTCCAGCCAACTACTGCCGCATATCCATCACCCCCTTCTTGGGAAACTCTTGCAGAAGCTGGTCTTCCCTTCACTGTCCCAGCACACTGAACTTGTTGGTTGTCTACTCGACCATATCAATCTGGATTCCGAGCATCCAGACGCATGGGAACTGCTCTTTTGAACACCTATGAGGAACTGCTTGCATCTCTTCACTCCAACTCTCCAGCTGTTCTCATTCTACTTGATCTCTCCTCTGCATTTGATATGGTCAACCGCTCCATCCTCATAAAACAGAGGCCTAAGTATCTGAGTGGGCACTGGACTGGCTGACCTCCTTCCTCAATGATTGTCCGTCACAGGTTATTCTGGGCTCTTTCTCCTCCCCCGCCATATGCAGTGGCCCCCCCTGGCTCCAACCTTTCACCCTGGCTCTTTAATACCCATCTTGCTCCACTTGCACACCTGATCTCCACCTTCTCCACCAACTTCAAGTGTTATGCAGATGACACACAACTCTTCTTCAAACTTCCTTCTGGCCCTCTCCTTACTTTGTCCATCATTCCTGACTGCCTATCTGCCATCCAGTCCTGGTGTACTTCCAATGTGTTACATGTCTTTCCATCGATTGATTTATTTTTTTGCATCGCGAATATTTTCCATTGAAATGTTTCCATTGAAAACTTTACCATTGAATCACTCATTGAAACTGTTTCATCGCTGCTTTCAATGGAAAATCGCTAATACTACACAACTAAGAGGGATCTGTCCAGTGCTGGAATTGCTTCCATGCGTTAAGCACTGGAGAGCTCCCTCTAACTTCTGTAGTGTCAGCGAGTGCACTTGACACTTTTATTTTAATGCGGGGGGGGGGGGTCTCCTCCCCCAACCCCCAAATAAAATAAAAGTCCATAGTCCAGTCAGATGGAGCTGTCCAGTGCTGAAATATATTCAAAACAGTTGCAATGTATTTCAGCACTGTACAGCTCCCTCTAACTTGTGTGGTGGTTATTTTTTTTATTGGGGGGGCGGGGGTCCCCCCCACCAATCCCCCCAATCCCATGTTTACAAAACTGCACCCTTTGCCTCACCCAAACATCAATACATCTATTTTTTAAAGATCCATAGACACTTTCCATCGAATTTTAATGAATTAAATGCTTTTCCATTGAAATTCAATGAAAACAATTGTCAATTAATATTAATTTCTATGTAAAGGTATTTCAATACATTTCGATGGAAAAAGTGTCTATGGATCTTTTTTCAATGGAAAAGACTGCATACCCTTCCAATGATCTCTGTGTCAAAGCCAGCAAGACCGAGATCTTTCCTATTGGGACTCCTGCACCCTCTTTCTTCCCCTCACTCTGGCAATCTTCTATTGACCTCTTTGTCTTCATCTGAAGCCAGAAACCATGGCATCATCTTCGACTCCTCTTTCTTTCCTCCCTCACATTCAGGACCTTGCCAAGAAGACCCACTTTCAGCTCCAGCACCTCAAAGGAATTCTTCCTTTCCTCACTTTCCCCCAAAAGCTCAAAGTCTCTAGAGCTCTAGGTCTCTCTAGGTTAGACTACTGCAATAGCCTTGCCTTAACTGACTCTTCTTCTCTACGATCCCTCCAGCTAATCCAGAGTAGAGCTATAAGACTTATCCTTGGACTCAAGCCCAGGAACCACATCTCGCAGCCCCAACAGTAGAGTGCACAACTTGATGGTAGTATTGAGGAAGAGGTCTCATCTCTAAGGAACAGTCCCTCCCTGCCCCCCACCCAGCCAATACAATTGGAAGAAGGGCCCAGTGGGCTGTGAAGTAGTTGTGAGGGGCCACAGGGTAGTACAAGGTGGGAGAGGGAGATATGACTAAAGGTTCTGAAGGGGAGAGGAGGGGACTTTAAGGGACTCTGGAAGTTAAAGGGGGAATGGTCGATCTTTCTCATCAATCTCACAATAAAGTGGTATAAAGGAAGAGACTATTACAGTGATAATGTCAATTATGATAACGTCCTATAATGTACAGGGATTAAATTCCCCCGCCAAACTGAAGAAAGTTAAAAGGCTACTGGACCGCAATAAACCAGACACTATCACATTACAAGATACCAACATAAAAAAAGGCGGAAAAGGCAGTCCCCCGCTTTCAACACTTCACACACATCTATCAAGCCAACGCTCTGAGTAGGTCGTCGGGGGTTTTGATAGGCATCAGACAGTCTCTGCATGCAAAAAAATGGAAGATAAATTGGGCAGGTGCATCTTTGTGCAAATCCAATTGGGGCATAAAAACGTAACTTTGGGATCTGTATATGCTTCAAATTCTAACCAGCCCAGCCTCCTTCGCACTGTACTTCAAAAACTAGAAAGATTTATGATAGGGGTGATTATACTTACAGGAGACTTTAACTTAGCTTGGGAGCCTTCCAGAGATTGTAGTTCACATCGTCCCCAGGGTAATAGTCCCCTTCCCAAAACCTTAAAAGCAACCTTTGAGAATTTGTCCCTCAGGGATGCCTGGCGAGAAATAAAGGGGGGAGGATAGCGGGTTGTCTCGTTTTTACATGTACACCAGACGCATTCCAGTAGTGACTACGTTTGGGTTTGGGTGTCTTTGTTGGGGGAAGCGCCAGGCATGGACTTGGGGGTAATTTACCCTTTCAGATCATGCACCGCTGACTATCTCAATACGCATATGGGAGCCCCGAAGAGGTTTATGGGCGTTCCACAGGGAGATCGTGTCTGATGAAGCGGCGCTGGGCACCTTGCAGGACAAAATAAATGAATATTTTACAGAAAATGAGAACTGTGGAGTTTCCTTGGAAGGAGTATGGGAGGCTTTCAAGGTGGTCCAGAGGGGGTCGGGGGGTAATTGTTACAATTCAGTCTCAAAAAGGAGAGCGAGAAAACGGGTGGAAGGAGACATAGAGGCCCACATTCAGGAAACCATGCAATCTCTAGCAAAAGACAAACGCTCCACATATAAGAAATTGAAAGACCTTAACTCACAGTTGGAACTGATCTGCTCTCGCAGAGCGAAGAGGTCTCTACTGTACACTAGAAAGCTCCAATAAAGCGTGTAGACTACTGTCCAGCCAAGAGCAGGCAAAACCAACTATATCGGCCCTGAAGCAGAAACCGAAAATAATCTATGCTTTCCAATCTTATTATGGGGCTCTACATAGATCTGACCACCCTGACCAAGAAGCAGTGAAGCACTTCATAGGTGGGTCTCATTGCCACTGGTTGCGAACCAGGATGGGGCTCTCCTGGAGGGTGAAGTAGGTAGCGTGGAGGTAGAAGCTGTAAATAGGGGGCTGCTGAGAAATAAATCCCCGGGTCCTGATGGATACCCGGCGGCTTTCTTCCAGAGATTCCAAATAAAGCGGAGCCCAATTCGAGCAAACTGTACAACACATTTACTCATAACGGCAGTGTGACTCCCTCGATGTCAGAAGCCAAAGTTATTGTTTTAAGTAAACCTAATTGGGACCCGACGTTCTGTGGATCCTATCGCCCAATAGCGCTACTGAATTTGGATGCCAAGATTTATATGGGAGTATTGGCAGCATGTTTGGCACTTCTCTTACCAAGGTTAGTGGAAACTGATCAGGCAGGCTTTAGAAGAGGTAGGCGTACATGGGACAATACTAGAAGGGTGCTCCATCTGATGGAGAAAGTAGAGTGCCAGTCGGTGCCTGAGTGCTAATCGCAGTCAACCCGGAGAAGGGGTTTGACCGAGTTGAATGGACATTTCTAATGGAGACCCTTACACACATGGGGGTGGGTCTGAGATTTGTACAAATGATAGAGGCAGTCTTCAATAACCCCATTTTAAGACTATCAATAAATTCCTGTCTATCTGACTTGATACACATATCCTGAGGGACAAGACAGGGGTGCCCATTGTCACCGCTACTATATGCCATATACGTGGAACCATTCCTTAGGTCCATTAGACAGAACCCGGCTATACAAGGGATTACCTTTGGCGCAGAGGAACATAAAGTGTCCGCTTTTGCATATGACATTTTGATTTCTCTATAAGAGCCGACCATATCAATTCCGACACTACTACAAGAAATGGCCAAAATGGAGAAGTTTTCTGGGCTAAAGGTCAATAAGGCTAAATCAGAAATTCTGAATCTAGGGCTTACGGGAGACCAATTGGTGACACTGCAGAGAGTCTCTCTGTTTAAAATCGCTAAACACTCGATTCCTTACCTAGGAGTGAAACTAACAAACTCAATATCAACCATGTATGGGGCAAATTTCCCGGACGTGCCTGCCACAATAAAAGAACCAACCTAAACAGATGGACTCCATTGCAAATATCCTGGCTAAGCAGGATAGCTTCAATAAAAATAGTGGTGCTCCTCAAACTGTTATACCTATTCCAGATGCTTCCAATCAAGGTATCACAAATATTTTAAGACTCTAAATAAAATGGTCTTGCAGTATATATGGCAGAAGAAAACCCAGAGACTACTACAGTGAGGATTTGGTGCATTAGAAAAACTTTATAACATGGCACTTTGACCGAATGTATTTGTGCAAGCTGACCGTCCTTTGGTTGGCCTGTCTGTGTGTGCTATTGGTTTGTGGTGTTTGCTACAGAAATAAACAGACTACACTTTGTGGCTAAACTGCAAGCAGGGTAAGCCTCCAAGATTTAGGTGAAGGAAGTGGGGAGTAAAAACTGCACAGACCTGTGACCAGTCTATGCCCTATGCAGAAACAGCCGGGAGGTTTCAGAGTAAGTGGGGCCTTTTAGTTTCAATCCTTTATTAGGGTGGTTCTCTGCATTGCCGGTCACATCAGTGTGTTCCACTCTCTAGATAATCTTTTGTTGGTACCTGGGATTTGGTCCTCTCAGCAGGAGGTCATTTGTTAATCATAATCCGATTGACCTGCATAGTTTTTGTGCGGATGTGCCTTTCATAACCTTAACCCAAACAAGCCAACCACTTAAGAAGCGAGTACACGGTTGTACATAAAGCAAGTTTATTGTGCAATTTTCCAGGGAGCAGTTAGATTGTATTGCAGGACCAACCTAACACAAGTCTAAACAAACCACATCAGTTGCCATCCTTTATACAATTTTGCAGTAGTTAAAACACTCCCCGATACTTTATTGCAATCCATCCCCCAAACATGATTAGACAAGCATCCTCTTCAAAGAAATCCCCTTTCCCAATTCCTAAGTTTTCATTGGCCAGTTTTAACTTGAGTCGTGTTCAGATGATATTCATAACTTGCCTCTTCTTAGGATTTGTCCGTAGTATGTCATGACGTCAGCACCTGGTTAAACATTGGTATTGAAACATATCAATTGTGAGCAATAACTGGCCTAAGCTATTTAAACCCTAACTCTTGATTTGCACATGGCTCATATGAATAGTCCCAGCAGTATGAGGAAGGCTGGGTACATGATTTCTTTTTTAATTGGCGATGCTATCTCCTTCCCAAGGTCATTAGTCTCAGTGGAAAATTGTAATCTAAATACCCTGTTGCTTTGTCACACATAGCACATCTGACAATATAATTGCAACTCCTGCTTACTTACAGTTTAGCCTTGGGCATTGGCTCACACAGTGTTTGACTGCTAGCTAAAACAAATAACGAAAACCCCTTCTGTCACACTGCCATTCGTCAGGAGATTTCTTTCTGCTGTATTGATCAAACCATAAAACTCGTATCCAGTTCCTGCAGCACCGACCGTGAAGGTTTTGGAGTTACTTATTAACCCCTTGCCTGGCATCTAAAACCTCACTGAATCAGTTACTTAACAGTCAAGGTTCACCTTGCAAACAGTCCTGACTACTGTGGGTTTGATTAATTTGTAAAAGCCCACTATATTGAGATTTATGAATTCCCCATTTATTTGTATTAATGTGCATTTTTACGTTCGTGGGTTTGACATTTTATCTTTCAAGATGCGTGCAAGCTAACATGTATCAATGTATAGATGAGCAGTAACATTAAAGTAACATATCCCATCCATAATTAACTACACTTTGAAACATATCAAAATTGCAACATTGTGCCCAGTTTGCCGTCCCCACCCCCCAGTTAGTAATACGGTGCACGCAACATTAACGCCTTGTAATCGTGGGGACCTTTCCTGACGAACCCCAGCATTTGCTTTGGAATAATTTACGCGAAATGTAATGCTCCGTCCTCCCAACCACAAATGTTTATGGCTGAAAATAGATGTTTTTATTTTTGTTAGCATTTTTATTTAGACTCAGTTGAGATTATACTGTTGTCTTTCCCCCCATTAGTAAAAGGTTTTTCTACACGTGTGTTTGATGGGTGCAAGGCAAATGAAATCCCTTTCTTCGTAGCAAGCGATTTTGGCCCTAGACCTGTGTACTTCCTTTGGGGTCATGCAGTCATTTCCCTTTGTTTGGGTACTGAAGGGTTTTTTATTTTTCTTCCTCCAACATGGCAAAAGAAATTGCCCTAGATAGTCCTTTGCGGGGACCTCTTTGCATGATTTTTGGTGTTTATTAGACTTCTTGAAAGGTTTTGATGGGATTATTTTGAGTACCAGTTTCGTTAGTTTTGTTTACTTTTCAATTAAAATATTGTCAGTTTGTTGCAATGGTCTTGAAGTAGAGGACATGTGTACCGCCTTGAAGAGCTTGTGGGGCAGTTTGTGTGTGTGTGTGTGTGTGTGTGTGTGTGTGTGTGTGTGTGTGTGTGTCTGTGTCTCTCCTGACTGGATCCCTTTTGTGGAATGAGGTTGCAGAAACTGGCCGGACTGGTCTGCGTGGGTTTGTTCGGTAATGCTCATTCGTTCTTACATTTTTGTACCTCGAGAGCTGCAGGCCCTTCCACTTCAGGGAAAGTCGTCATCTGGGCATTTCCTGGCATGTAGGCGTGACACAGTGCCTTTCCAGTTAATGCCTTGGCAGGAGGATGAAAGTCTGCCTAGTCCTCCCAAACTACGATGTACTACTAACAAGGAGCATGGCGGTATTGTTATTACTTGTATAGATTAGGGGTGTACCGAAATACGATTTTGAGTAAGTAGTCTGAAAATCAAATATTCGGCTTTGGCTGAATACTATCCCTCGAAACCGAATAGTTTTCCAAGTACTGCTATGACTGCTTGCCTGAAATCATTCAAGCTTGTACTGTGTTCTTATATAGTTGCCTTCTGTAAATGTTTCCCAGTTTTTCTTTTTACTATGAAATCAATAAAGATTATTTTTTTTAAAAATCGTTAGACAAATGCTGCTGTCACTTTTTTTTATTTGAGTACCTACAGAGCATGGGCGTGAAAGTACAAACAAAGTCGTTGCCCTTCGTGTGCTGGACAGACCTTCATCCGTTGGTTTGCTGGAAAGGGGTGATTTGAAGAAAAACTCAATATTTTGAATGCATCTCTGGTCTCTGCTGTATTTTGCAGTTGGAAACCGTTGAGCTGGAACAATAGTTTACGAAGTCTGTATTTGAAAATGGTATTCTCTTTAGGTGATTATTAATTTGCTGGTGACCTGCGTGAGAAATATGAAAGTTACAGGTTTCAATCCCACCAATTCCCAATCCACATAATATAATCAAGTGGATTAATCTAGCTGTTGCAAAGATCCCAGTAATTTTCAAACTCGAGCAAAATAGCTCAGGAGGTAGTGTGCCTGCAGCACAGAACTTTTTTCAGCCTGCAGGCCAAGGCTATAAAGCAAGTAAGATGGCTCAGTGGGAAGTGTCCTTGTGGCAGAGAGGCACTTGTAATATCGAAATGTAGGTTACAATTCCTGCCCTGCAGTTATGTCATGTTGACAAAATGTCTCTTTGAATTAAGTGTAAGTGGCAGATCTTACTAAAGAGTGTCTATTTTTTTTTATAACCAAAATGTCTGTCTGTGATAGCAGAAATATTCCTCCCAACATTAGAGAGCTCAAAAAGAGGGATGTGTGTAATAAAGAGGACATGCAAGTCTACAGTTAAGAAACATATTACCAAATTGATTTACAAATCAATCAAATAAGTAAAATAAACATGCACGTGTCACAGATCTGTAAATCAGCACTGCCCCTTCCCTACAGGGTCAGCTAAGAGCTATGGATGACTCTGAATTCCCTATATCATTTTTGTCTGTCTTTTACCATGCCCCAAAATACCACAAACCTACTCCACCCAAAAAGGAGAGAATAATACTATCTTAAAATGAAAAGACATTTTGGTAATGCCTCATCCCCACTCAGTAGCACAGGTAGAAAGCATGATATGATATGGCATTTGTAACGCGCCTATACACAAGTGTTTCAAGGTGCGACGAGGCAGGGAGGGGGGAACAAGGGGAAGACAGACAACGATCCTACTAGGCCAGGTGTCATTCAGACCGCGCAAGGGCGAGGGGGAAGGGAAAAGTGCAAGGGGAAGGGGAGGGGGCAAGTGCAGTACGTAGTAAGTAGTAGTAAGTGTAAGTAGAATAAAGTAAATAAATAGGGCCAGCTGGTGGCAAGTGCAAGGTAAGTGCAGACAAGTGCTGGGAAAGGGGGGTGCTGTAGGGATACAGAAACAGTCCCTCAGTGCAGGGGTTGCCAGGGAGGCAGTGCAAGAGGAGAGTGACTGGGCCCAGGACCGAGGTCGGTGAGAGTGGCCCAGTTGCAGATTAGGTGCAGATTCAGTCGAGAATTTAGCTGGGGAGAGGGAGAGAGAAAGCAGAAGCAAAGAGGAAGGTTTTGAGGTGCTTCCTGAACCGGAGATGGTTCTCCTCAAGTTTCAGGGAGGCAGGAAGGCTGTTCCAGAGGGAGGCCCCTGCCACGGCGAGAGATCTACCCCCAGCTCGTTGCTTCGAGAAGCGGCTGACCCTGAGGGAGTTGGAGATGGATGAGCGAAGGGCTCGGGAAGGAAGATATTTAGGAAGAGAGAGTTGAAGGTATTTAGGCCCCAGGCCCCAGAAGGCCTTGTGGACAATGCAGAAGGTTTTGAACTTAATCCTGACAGCCACTGGGAGCCAGTGTAGAGATTTCAGTCCTGGAGAGATACGGTCCTTGGGCTTGAGGCCAAGGACAAGTCTCACAGTTCTGTTCTGGATGAGTTGCAGGGGGCGGAGAGTGGAGGCAGGCAAGTTAAGATAGAGGCTGTTACAGTAGTCCAGCTTTGAGAGAACCAGGGCTTGGGAGACAGTGAGCTTCTGGGGGAAGGAGAGGAAGGGAAGAATATCTCTGAGGAGGTGCAACTGGTAGTGTGACTTCTTAGAGACGTCAGATATATGAGGAGAGAAGGAGAGTGTGGAATCGAAGATGACCCCGAGGTTTTTTGCCTTGCAGGTAGGAGCAGGAGGAGGGCCAAGCGAGGCTGGCCAGAGAGCTACAGGGAAGGAGAGAGTGGGTGTGCCGATGAGTAGAATCTCAGTCTTACTCGCATTAAGGCAGAGGTCATTGGCGGCACACCATTCCTGGATGGCAGACAGACGGTCAGAGATGAGGGAAGGAGAGGAGGAGGCCGAGGGTAGCCTGAAAATGAGTTTGGTGTCGTCCGCATAGCACTGAAAGTAGGGGCAGAGAGCGTCAGCATCCCAAAGGTTTGAATTTAGTAGTACTTCAGCAGGATTCTAATTGATGTAATCACTCCTTTTATGTTTGGAGCCAGAAGGCTAAAGAAGGGCAAGCCCAAAAGGAACATTTGAAAGTGCAAGTAGACACATCCCAGTTTCCCCTCTGGGATTGCATACTATACTTTTGGGCTAGTCTTCGTTACTTGGACCCTGCCCAACAAGCGACACCTATGAATGTACAAAAATATAATCTGTGTAGTTACTGAGCAATCTATTTTCTGATAACCTATTCCTTTCATGGCTTAGACAAACATCTTCAGTAGACAACAAAGAAATGCAATAAAGAATGGCGCTGCATATTTTAAAGTGTTTTTAATTTGCAAAATGTTTTTCTTGTCTACATACATTTATAATATTAAAAGGCAACTATTCGGATCGCTTACATGTGATTTCATTGAATACAAAAGAACGAATCCAATTACAACCAATACCAAAATAACTAAGTCTTTTTTGTTTTTGAGGAGGTTCCCCCTTTTTTGTTCCGAATACTTTTCCCCCATCCCCAAAACCACTATTCCCACCCTTTTCTTTTTTTTCTTTTTCCAAATGTGTTATTTTGGAATTAGTTATTTTGTTTTTTGTTTGTAATTGGATTCGTTATTTTGTTATTAGTTCTAATCCCTGCATACCATTCGGGTCCATATTCAGCGCAGGATGAATAATTATCCAACTCTTCCGTATTCGGCCAAATACTTAAATCTACTATCTGGTCCACTATTCTAGATATATGGATTCCTGCGTTCAGATTTGGAGGCCTCATCTGCAATATTGTGTGCAGTTCTGGATGCCTCCTTTGGCGTATTTTGTCCAGTTCCAGCGGTCTTGCTCTGGTATACTGTGCCAGATCTGTAGGTGGCACGTGCAGTGTGTGGTTTGCCTCAAAAGAATGAAGACTGATGATACACAGTGCACCAGAAAGCTACAATGGTGCCACACTTGCATGGCTAATTCCTCATAGGCAGGTGGCCATGAATTTGTATGGCATGGAATAGCAGGGGTTGAAGTGTAAATAAAAAAAGTAGTCGAACTATGTGCCCATCTGCCCCTTCGTCACTGCGCTCCACAGAGACCCCATACTTGCCCTAATTCCCCCAACTCAAATGATACCTGGGTCCTGCCTTTCCTCCATTCCACCCCACAAAGTTGTATTTTACAACTGTTCCTTCAAGACTAAAGAAGACACTGAAATAAAATGCATTTAAATGACCAGTGTCAGTCAACATACCCACAGCATTCAGGTCTGTGCACCCTTCCCGGTCACCCCCCCCCATTCACACCTTTTAAGGGACATACCTAGGACTATAGCCACACACATACCCTCCCAAAAGTGCACAGACCCCTGCAATTGATGCATAATTGCTGAAGACAAAGGAAGATTACTGTCGGCAATGCTTTTCGACTAGCAACAGGTTTATGTCCCAAACAGTCTATTCACATTAACCACCTCAATCCACCCCCTTGCGAGATAGCAGAGTGATTTATGACCCTGGATTGCTAACGGCGGGTCCCTGGTTCAAATGTCCAGTACGGGAGATGTATAAAATAAAAGTGCCCACCCGCAACAGTGCTCTTTGTCACTTAAAGTAAGGATACGATAGTGGGTTTGCCTGAAAAGTAAGGGAACGTTGTACCCTTTGGTTACCACCCACTTTGTTCTCTGATCAGTGGGAGAATAGTGTCAGTGGCCATTGAAATACCTCTGGGGTATGCGAACAGTAGAGCATGAAATCCTTTGCTAGTGGAGGGTTTGCAAACACGTGCATCATGATGTCCTGTTTTGTGTTAATTGGAAAGTGTTATTAACAGAGGGATATTCCACCAAAGACTAATAAAAGTACAGAACCGGATTCTAGCTGGACCGTTGGGAAGTGGAAATCCAATATAAGGCCTTGGACTGGCACAGAGAATCTTGGTGTCAAGAGCAAGTATAGACTGGAGGCTATGTAGCCTTGCTGCTATTGAAATATGAAGGGGAAGACTGGGAGGTCCTGCCAACCCACATATGTAACTTGCTATCTGTATAAAATATAATGTTCATGTATTTTCACCTTCAGAAATGTGATGATCATTTTGAGCACCCATAGAACATGTATGTATGTATAGTATATCTTTTGAGGAACTCTTTCGGTGGGATTGTCCTGTTGCTGGACCTCAGCGCCCTTGGTTATATTGCTGGCATGACTCTTCAGGGTCGCATGGAAAAGTAACAGCGGAGTGTTAAACCACAAAATAACATAAGGTTAAATTTCACTAATACTTTTCAATGGTAAATGAACAGGTATTCATGTAATGGTCCATGCACTTATTGATTTATATATTTTATTATTTTTTTCATTATTCTTGATTTACTTTTAATTATTATGGTATCAGGTACTACGCACACAGCCTTACCTAGTTGCACTGTTTCCCACTAGTATTCTTAATGTCTTGTGAATAATTTCATGGGTTAAAGCCCAGATCCATCTACAAAAAACAAAAGGAATTGTTGTTGGGAAGCATGTTCGTCCTGTTATGTGTTTACATTAACCGAATTTGTGCTGGCTCACGTTTCTTAATTCTCATAGTTCCCATAAAGAAAGAGTAACAATCTTTAAATGGTTGGAAAAGTGTTCTATGAGCATTTTTTTCACTTGTTGTTGGCTGGCCTTCACGGTAAATGCAGCAAATTGAGAGCGATAAATTTACAGGCTTCTGTTCTCTTGCGTTTTAAGCACACACTTTAATAATTGTTCAGAAATGTTCCACGTGTTCCCACGTGTGCGAGATAAACCAGACCCCTTCGTATTTCTAGCCTCCCTCCCCCCCCCATGAGCGGGCTTACCTTTCCTTCACTGCGTCCCGTGACAAAATATCGTTGTGTTTATGGCGTCACCACCAGACTATTGTATGCTACGCTGTGGTAGCCTGGCAACCCAGTCTCGTTTCACCGTAGTTGCCCGCGTCCATATTGGAATGGGAAACCTAACTGAGTTCACATGTTTACCCATGGTTCTGATCGTGAATTAACCTCTTTAGTTACAAAGAGTGATCCGATGTACAATGTACAGTTACTAATTTGGCATTTGTTGAAAATATTAGCCAAATAGTTGCCTGTTACTTTTCTTTTTATTTTAATAGGTTACTAATGCTAGTTAATACCGCATTATCTATAGTCCTTTCTCAATTACTGGTACCACGGCCATGTTCCTGGGCTACTCAAAATTACGGTCTTGTTTAATACAGTATTTCAGTTCTAGTCCCTGCGATATGTTATGAATGGATTTTATGTCAACGCTTTTCTGTCAATGTGTGAAAACCTGTCTGATAGCACGTGTGTCTTCCCTGATACCATATATCCCTTACTTTATCAGTTCCAGTTGAAGGTAGTTCTTTATTATTCAATACAAATGGATTGATATATTCTCTCTGTATTCATGGTTAACACAAAGCAATTTGTACATTTGCACATTTTCTAATTATTAAAAAATGCTTGTTCTCAATCCGCAAGTTCAACAAATACACTTTCAGTCAATGCTCTTCTCAGTGCGTAAACACATATATTATTCATAAAAAGGAGGCCATCTCATTGTCTGTGTTGAGGCCTTTCACTACAGCTTGAAATTTGCAAATTAGTTCAGCTTCTTGTTGCATGCATGAGTTTTAGTTCTTGGTCCCCGCCTCTTGGGCCTAAGGTTACTTTTTTCAGCCCAACAAATCTCAGCGCTTTTTTATCGTCCATCTGATGTTTCTTCTGCCAGTGTTGGGCTAGTGGTAGGTTTGTTGCTTGACTTCCAGTGGTTGATAGTTGTTCCCGTATTCTAATTCTGAGTTCCCTAATGGTACTTTTACCAATGTATATTTCTCCACATTGGCAAATGATGGCATACACCACATATTTTGTCTTACAATTTATATAATCTTCAATTCTTTGTGTGACACCATATTTGTCCTTTAAGGTTGTTGAATTGTCCAATGCATACTTACACATTGTGCAGGTGCCACACTTGTAGAAGTCTTTAGGAAGTGCTGGAAGCCATGTTATTGTATTATCCTTTTTCAGCTCTGGAAGAAGTGAAGGACTCAAAGTTTTTAATCGTTCTTGCCCGTTTGTAGATTATAATTGGGTTGTCATCAATGTATTTCTTCACATTTGGATCCAAATGGAGTAAATACCAATTTTTCTTTAGAATTTTCCTCAGAACTATGTTATCCGCATAGTAGGTAGTAATGAAGCTTATTTTTCGTCTTTAACCAGTTTTGTGTTAGTGGCTGAGGTATTGGATCTGGGATTTAACCCATGAAATTATTCACAAGACATTAAGAATACTAGTGGGAAACAGTGCAACTAGGTAAGGCTGTGTGCGTAGTACCTGATACCATAATAATTAAAAGTAAATCAAGAATAATAATGAAAAAATAAATGATAAAAAATAAAATATATAAATCAAGAAGTGCATGGACCATTACATGAATACCTGTTCATTTACCATTGAAAAGTATTAGTGAAATTTAACCTTACGTTATTTTGTGGTTTAACTTACTATTTTCTCTTTTTTCTCATCTAATTGTTTTATTCAATCCGTAACACTCCTACCCTTCACCCCTCCCTAAAATGGCCATTCTTTAATTTTATTTTAGCTTACTTAATTTGTGTATTTTTGATTTCAATAATTCGTTGACTTGAATGTTCTTACTTGATAAATCAATAACTCTCATATGTTGTTAATATGGGAATTTCATGGTATGTGCTTAACATGTGTAAATTATCAAATTATAAAAAATGTTATGTAATACTAATAGCCCTGATTTGAAAAAGATGATTTAGTCATCGAAACGCGTGTAATCACAAAGGGCACCAGAATATCTCATAATAAACAATAAGATGTGGATTTTCTGAACACTGTAAAGGGAGTCATTTGTCATCCTTTTCAGTTATTTGTGGGCGCTTGGGAATAAGCCAATGTAACACCCTAAAGATGTATGGATGTATGTATGTATGTATGTATGTATGTATACATAGAAATCTGCAACGTGCTCCGCCTTTTCACTTTTGTTTACCAGCTGTCCTCTGTCTGGCAGGGGTGGTCCGCACTGAACTGTTCCGGTACATGAAGCTCTGGATGAAGGTTCTGGTATTCCCCATTGCCTGGCTCTTCTTCCGGGACTGCACGGATGGCGCCCAGACGTCCATCCACTGTGCCGTGCAGGAAGGCATTGAACCATTCAGTGGTCGCTTCTTTGCCAACTGCCGAGTGAAGGAAGTCCGCAGCCATGCCCGTGACGACGCAGTGGCAAAGAAGCTCTGGGAAGTCAGTGAGTCAATGGTGGGTTTGGCTGGGTAAGGCCCGGAGCAGGATTGCCTCTACTGCGCAAAATACTGTACCATCTTAATAAATCTTAGGTTTTGGGACTACACGGCCTAAACCTCATCTTAAGACTTTTCTCTAACTAAGCAGCACTGTCTGAGGATGGAACTACAACTATGGCATGAAGCTAATTCGGCAGACCAAATGGAACTTGCTACCCAATGAAATCCATCCGAGCAACACTTCCAGCATAGCTCAGTCTTATTGGCTGATTCCATTACTAAGCGGACCCGCTTTTTCTTTAGTTGTGGTCCATTGCACAATGTCTCTGCTAAAATCACTCCATGGAGACCAGCCTCTTTGACAGGTAAGAGTTCCATGTCATTGTGCGCATTTTATTGTGTCTACAATGGGTTGTCTGACGACGAGTTTTATCCCTGGTCTGAAAATGACAGAAGAGTATTGGAAATAATCTTCACACTAGTATACCACACACAAATATCCGTTATTTCCCTTTCGAATTCTGATTTAAAGGGCATTACAATAGTTTTAAGCAATTGAAAAACAACTGGAGATAATGGTCTCCTGGCATAAATATCTTAAACATGTTTGACCAGCTTAGCCTTATGCGCTTTTTCAGCGCTAACTTAGTATAATGGAGGACTGATTTCCTGTCCCTTCCTGTGACTCTAGCGTATTGATTTTTTTGTAACTAAAAAAAGCACACTTCACACACAATCCAATAGGTCTACATCGCTGCTTAACACAGATATTAAGATGTTCTAGGATGATACTCCCAAAATGCCTGTCCAAATTTATGAAGACATTTGTTTGACTGCGGCAACATGCCTTCACCCCTGAACGCTTCACCAGTGAGCATACCAACTATGTTCAGCTCAGCTTTTGACAGTGGTCGTTTCTGTGGGTGGTACCAGTAGACATTGCTATGGGACCAAATGATTTGCAATATGCACAAACACCAGAGCCCCCTTTCCTAGAGTCTTGTCAACTGCAAAGCTTGCGGGAAGTTACCAATGCAGACAGGACAGCACAAAGTCCTTTCTACTGTTTGCACTATTTTTATAACCATTTGTTATTTATAGTGTGACATAGGAAGGAATTCACTTTTTCAAAATGGCAGTCGTCAGTGCGGTCCTGGCCTAAGCGGACAATATCGCTATTACCACAAATACAATGGAAGTATTACTGCCAATGATTCTACCGTTTGGAGAAGAACTTGCCCAGTACTCTAGCTACAAACTTATTACGACTATAGCCACCGTTATTATGATTGAAAGTAATACACTTTTCATTTCGTGATGTCAAAGGTGTAATATCTGGGGGTGACGCCTACTCTCTTCCACTATCGCCAGATTCATACGGGTTTATAGAAAAAAACGTCAGAGTGCTTACACAACTGTGACTCCCATTGGAAACTGGAGGGCTGGCTATCCCAAACTTCTTATATTAGTAGTGGGCAGCAATCTGTCAGCGACTAACCAAATTAGTAGATACTACATAGATGGCAACATTACCCATTTGCATACTTGTCTAAGAGGGACAGGATTATTAATCAAATGCAATACCCCCCTCCTCCCAGTTCTTTAAAGATCAAACTAAAGTGTCTTCAAGTTAGCTGTCATGTATGATGTGACATTGCACATGCATTGAAACTGCCCAACCTGCGAAAGTATATACCCGTCTGCTCAATCCAGAATTTTCCCTGAGCGTTCGGTGACAGCGGCGCACCAGTGGTTAATGAAAGAAATAGGACAATTATAGAGGCGAGGCCATCTGACACAGCTACGCCAAGTACAAGAAATATTGAATACCCTGCAACTGGAATTCTTCCATTCCCCTACACAAAAAAAAACCTAACCAACTGTCTCTTGGACATCCCGTCTCTGTTGCTGTTCATCCAATGGCAACGCTTTCCGCCACTTTCTTCACATCAGACTCTCAGAGCTAAGAAGCTCATTGATCTGATATTCGCAACACAAGCACAACGAGGCTGAAGCAGCAATTGCATAACTATGTACAGATTACAATGTGAAGGAGCACCCGAAAGCTTTGCAGAAACTTTGATTGCCCCATTGCCGTAGCAGAGATGTCGGCCAGGTACATATGTTCCTTGAATGCTCAAACTAGGCACTTTGGTACTGGCTTTTCATAGACCTCTCTCACTTTGCAGAATACTTTGTCTCCACAGCTTACATTCCTCTATGCTCCAAATGTTCATGATACAATATGATTATTTACTGCAATTATCGCACGATTACCTCTAGCTGAGTAGTGGAAGCGCAGCGATCTCCCACTTTTCAAGGAGTGGAAATTCGAAATGACCAACTGTTTACTTTGAAGACAGTAGATCGATTTCCTGGGGCAGGCTAGAAGGATTTACTGAAAAGTGGGCAACCTTCTTCAGGTGGGGTGGAACCTTGTGTTTAACCATTCCTCTCTGGTTTCCAATCAACGACTAAGTTGCTGGATCGGATACAGATGGACACAGCGGAGAGTCTAGACATTCACAGGCAAACACCTGCTCTGCAGAGGGTGATGGCCGCACCTGCTACATTGCAAAAATAGTGCTGTTTCTTCTTTTGCTTCTCTGTGTTTTATTTGTGTACAAAAACTGAAAAATCTTTTTTTGTAAGAGGCTGTATAGATGATATTAAAAAGCATTGAGAATGTGAGTGCCGCCGACCTTGACATTGAAGACAAAGTGCAGTAGGTTGCTTTGCAACATATTTACATTATGTAAGCCTGCTTCACCTAATCAAGATCCCTAAATGCAGCTGCATCTCGTAATTAAGAAATCTATGAAACTACTCAATTTGTATCCAGCAATGTCTATTGTCATTAATGATTCAAATATGCTCAACCATAAATTGTATGTTAGTAAAGAGTGACTTGATTTACAAAGAATGTGCCACAACTGTATGGCCATCAGTTTCGCCCTTTGCTGGGCTTCTTCAAGGCATTTTAAATCATGGTTCAGCATATTTGAATCATTAATGACAATACAAATTGAGTGATTTCCTATATTTCTTCAATATGAGATGTGGCTGCATTTAGGGATATTGATTAGGTGGAGTTAATTTTAAGGCTTTTGGTTGTGAGCCTTCCATTAGAAGAGCAGCCCTCAACGTATAGTTATTTTGATATGTGAAGATTTCAGTGGCGCAGCACTGCATAAACTGACAACCAATCAGCTTCTATATTATGTAAGCATAACCCACATTGTTTCTTTTAAAGTGTCTGCACCACCAATAATGACTTCATCTACTGGAAGTAAACCAGTCTGTGTACTGTATATCATGTGATTTTCATTCTACTTGAATCCACTTTGTAGGCCTCTTCGGGACATGCAAACATGTCCTGCCGATATGTGCAGATTCTGCCACTGTCTGTCAAGAGTGAAGGCTAAATCAGGACATGCCATTCCACTTCCTTTAACACTGACACATGTTAACAAAGGACAGATGTATTTATTTCTATTCCTAGAAGTCGTCCATTCTGCGAGGTTGAAGTGCATCTAGGTAAAAAATCTGAGTGTTCTAGGAGAACTATTTTATATTCCTGATTTTTGAAAATGTCATATCAAACCGTCTGCGCTATGTGAAAACTTTTTTCTCTCTTAATCTACTTCATAGTTGCTATCCTCTTAAGTGACGTGAAATTTTGAAAATCAACTAAATAAAGATATTGAAGGCTTGATTAAGACATTTTTTTTTTCCTTCAATAAAAATGTGATTTATTAGATATTAAGTGTCACTTTGCAGACACTCCAGACCACTTGTCCTCCGCAAAGAGTTCCCGAATTGGTGGTGTGCCATCCTTCAGGTAGGAGTTTTGGGTCGTCGTGGTATGGTTGACTTGCATGGAAAAGCTGTGTCTCCGTTCTCCCATGCCCAGCAGTCTTTTTTTTTAGTTTGCACAGTGTATGTAAACTAAATGTATTCTATTGTTCTGCCCTGTGGCATCCCAGTTTACTGTCTCCAACTCAATTCCCATCACACACCAGTTTATGTACCAACCGGTTTGCCATGACACTGCCAGGGGTCTGCAAAGTTAGGCTATTGGACTACAACTCCCATCAGCCTGAGCATGCATAATAAGAGAAGGGCCCTGTGAGTGTTAAGTCAGAATCATCTGGAGACCCTCAGGAGTGCAGACCGTTGCTTTGCATGAAGCACTTAAAAAGGGATTGTTCTCTGTTGGAATAAACCTTCTGTACAGTTAATCTTGGAGAAATACTCGCCTCTCGAATTACCTGTATAAAAATTGTGTGTGTTTTTTTGGTACCAGGCTTACTTCCACTATTCACTACAAATGCGGCGTTTGATGATTTCCTATGAACAGCAGGAAGCTGTGCCAAACGTTCTATGCCAAATCAAGCTATGTTTCAAGCAGAAAATGTCCCAGTCTTAATTGTCTAACGAGTGGGACCTGAAGCTATTGTAGTTGGGCCCAGTGCAGTGACATTATGTCCACACAGAACTGCGGAGTGGGCATTTACACATTTTGAGCTGGAGGGGATGGGGGACCAGGGGATTCATTGATGGAAGGTCTCGCATGGGCACCGTCTGCTGGATGGGTTGACGAGGTATCCCTGAGATGGAGGTGCTGCATTGAAGCACTGGGCAAACTGGGCTAGAGAGGGGACATTTGGTGGAGGGCTGGTGGCGAGGGGCCCTGTTGATGGAACACCCTGGGAGGTACTTTCTCATTTAGTGTCGGGGATTGTGAGTAACCTGAAGGTGTCTCTCACGCTAGTCCCCGGAGATCTGTCGTCCAAGTGTCCAGGACACTGCTGTCACTATTGGATCCAATTCCTGGGGGTGGACCAGCGGAGGAGTATCACTTGGGTGAGGGGTCTTCAGGGAGTGGAAGTGGGACACCGAGGCTTGAGACGCTGTATCACCTTTTTTGTAACACCTTTCCCCTTTCCTACCCTCCAGGATATTTGGAAGCACTGCTCCCCCCTTTTTCCAACACAAACACTCTTGCACAGTAACAGACAAAGGACTAACACCAGAGACGTTTACCTGACATGTCCCAACACACGTGTCAGGCAATTGAAAATAACCACGCACACCAGACAGCCCTTTACCTTTCCCAGAGAGATAAAAGGCAGAGCATAAAAGCACACTTCGAGCAAAGCCAAACGTACAAGGAGACAGCTACATCAAACTGGCAGCTCAAATGGAGGAGAAAGGCGGCGAGACCTGGAAGGATGATTGCCCGTTGCCCTTTTCAACTCAGACCCGCAAAGCCTCAGAGAGGGAAATCTTAATACCAGGAGTTACAGCTGGCATGCGGAGCAGCAGATGTCAACGGTGCACGAGGGTCTCCCGCATTGATAAAGCAGGTGGGAGGCAAGCTATCCTTGATGCCAGAGATCAGAGAAGCCAAAGGGTTCAGCACAGCCAGTGAGTCAGAGGAAGCTGATGGCAAACCAAACTGTGTTGAGCCTAAGGTTGCAATTGGCAACATTTTGAACGCAAGAAGAAAGAACTTGTGTATATGTTTGAACTGTTAAAGCCCAGACACGGGCCAGCTGCAGAGTGGTCAAGCGCCGTAGGAGTGCTCATTCGAAGCGCTCTCGCTGGCCCCTTTGGTGTTTATTGAAACTGCAAAGAACAGAAGGTCCCAAGAAAGGGAACGTGAAGTGTCAGAGCGGTCCTACAAGGGTCACATCAAATCTCTTGTACAATCGAAAGTCTCTGACCCATTGCTAGGAGAAGACATGGGGAAGGGAACCCCGCTTTCTGACCAGGTTGGGAACTGTGGAGAAAGGCAAGTGTGAACCCGACAGAGGGATGCTGAAAGAAAGCTAAGAGAAGGAAAACTCTGCTTTCTGATGAACTGATTAATACATGGACTGTGTTAAAGAAAGGCCATAGTGGGAGGTCCATCTTTGCATGGAGGATCTGAGCCTCGCGGAGGGAGGTTCTAGTGGTGAAGACACTGATGAACGTTGTGTCAACAAGAGTTGTGTGTCTGCAGGTAACCCGGTCGAGGGTTACCTGCAGTGGGAAACTGTTTAAAAGGACATCTGAATATTGCAAGATATATATTTTAAAGGTCGGAGTGAACCCGATGGAGGGAGGCCCGACTTGAAAGAGGATCCAGCCCGACGGAGGGAGTTCCTAGGGGCGAAGAGCAATCGCCCAAGGTACAGGAATACCGAAGGAACTTTTTGTTTGTTTATTACTTTGAATCAACAGGCCTTCTAAGGCAAGAGACTTTTACAGGAAAGAACCTCAACCTCTGAAGGTTTTGATATGGTTGAACTGTGAACCTCGTGCTGTCGAGGCCCAGAGTGTGCTGTGCTCAGAAGTCCCACCTTGTCCCGTGCTTAGAACGTGGGGAAGGTATACCCAGCCATACCATCCTGACTTTTCATTTTGTGAACACTTTTCTTTTCTGGTTAACATTATCCCACACTTTTTGTAATTTAGCAGTAAAGATTGGCAGTAGGCCTTTTTATTTGACAAGATGCCACTATGACTGCCTTATTATTGATGGTCATAGCTTGCCCCCAACTTAGATTTCGGTTTAGATTAGGTGTTTATCTCACCCATTATAAAGTTCAGTAAACATCCTTGAACTGTGATCACTTGTGTTTGTCTTTACTGTTGCCTCCATGAGTTCCTTACAGGAGGCCCCATAAGGATGGAGGTCTGCGTTTGTGTGTTGGCGGAAAGAGGGACTGAATTGGTACCCAGAAGATGGTGGGGCTGGTGCAGATCCCTGAATTTGTGGTTCACTGCTCTGGAAGAGGAGGGGTGTGTTTGGGAAGGTGATCTGTCAAATGAATTGGCATAGGGGGCTGGGGTTGGTCCGTTGGCATTTGCAGGGGCCATGGGCAGTGTTTCTGTGACTGGGGAAGGCTGGCTTAGGGTTCTGAAGACACTCCCAGCTGTGCTAACTTTCTAAACCTAGACAGACAACTTTTATGTATTCCTGGGCTCACCTAGTAGCCACTGTGATTAAGCAATCTTCTGTTCAGCATGGAGCCCGGTAGACAAGAATACAGTGTGACGCAATGCTTTTGAATATAGTAATGTCACATGCAGAGAGGTGCTTGAAAATCTACTTTATAGCTTGTTAAAACTTAAGTAAGATGTTGATGTAGATTACAGATGTCATTCTAATTCAAAATGTCTAGGTGTAGAGAGGCGTGTTTTTACTTCTCAACCCTGCTTGTTGAGGTAAATCACAAAATTAAACTGACCTGGGACTCTTGAGTTACAAACTTTGGTATTGTTAACCGGGGTGTACTGTGGAACTTAGTTGGCTCTGTTGGGGTTCAGTGTCTCATACAAAATAGTTGGAGAGACTTGATAGGTGGTGGGATTCAGTGTCTACTGTAGAGCCCATAGTGGTAAGCATAGGGCCCAATGTCAGACAGGTCCAATGTGAAAAGACTTTGCCTTGAGACTGCTTATTTGACTTTCTAAAGGCAAGCCAAGTGGTGGGTAATTCACTTTAGGGTATTTTGAGCAGTTTTCTGGACCACATTGTTTGTATTATTGTTTATAATGCACGCACGACCCGAGTGTATCAGGGCGCAGAAAAGCAGGAAGAATATGATCAGCTTTGGTTACATTGCTGTGCAGTTATACATAAATATACAAGTATACAAATTAAAGTACAGAAGAATACAAGCAGTAGGAGAAGGACATGAATAGTTGCGCAGGTATGGGCAGTTCTAACGGTTATTTTCCTTAATCCAGTGAGTGATTTTGTGCCTGAAGTGTAGGTATGTTTGATCTACCCTTAATGCGGGAGGCAGGGAGTTCTTTAGTTGGGCGGTTTTCACCGGAAAGCTGCTTCCTCCGGTTTTAGAGTGTTTAAATCTCAGCACTGTCAGGAGGTTGGAGTTGGCAGTTCTAGTAGGGCGGTTAGAGCATTGTCTCTTTATTCTGTCGATGATGTATCGTGGGGCTGCATTAAGGCATTTGTGAGCGAGTGAGGCTACTTTTAGTGTTATTCTATCCTTTGTGGTGAGCCAGTTGTGCGATCTCCTTATGTCAGAGATTGTTTTTTTTTTTAGGGCTGCTACGTGCTGCTCTAAGAGCATTGTTTTGTAGGATCTGGATTTTGCCAGTGATATATTTGTTAGTCCCTAGGTATAGGGTGTTAAAATAATCCAGTGTTGACAATATTAAAGCTCTTGCCAGGGTAGTGCAGCTGTTGGTGGAAAGGAATGGCTTGGCCGCTCTGATTAGTTTACATGTGTAGGCAGTAGTGGAGGCCATGGAGTTGACCTGTCTGTTGAAGGTGAGGGTGGCATCTAGGTAGAAGTCTAGTGTTTGACGACTTTGTCTACTTTGATGGTGTTGCCATCTATGATAAAGTTGGTGTAGTTGAGTCCAACTTTATTGATATTGGATGAGGTGCTGAGGATTATAAGCTCTGTCTTGTCATCATTCAGGCATAGACCATGAGAGGCCATCCATGTCGGGATGGTGAGGTACACTCTATTCACCAAGGCCAAATCCTTGTTGTAGTCTCCCGTCAGCAGTATGAGGATCTGGGTATCATCGGCATAGTTGGTGTAGGTGATATCGAGATCATCAAAAAGGGGCTTTGTGAATATGTTGTGCATGGTGGGGGAGACATAAATTCCCTGGGGCACTCCACAGGTAATAGGAATGGGGTCAGCGGATGCTGAGGTTGAGAAGACGCGCATGGTCCTCTTAAGGAATGATTGTATCCAGCCTATCACTTCCAGCGAGAAGTGTGCAGCCGAATCCAGGTGATTGCAGAGAATTTTATCGTCTACTAAGTCAAATGCCGCTGATGGATCGAGGAGAAGTAGTAGTGCGGCTTTACCAGTGCCTTATGGTCAATTAATGCTGTCTCAGTCCTGTGTTGGGGTCTGAAACCGGACTGTCGGATTCCTAGGAGGTGATTTTGTTCAAGGTATTGCTGAATTTGTAGGCATGCCACCTTGTCTAGAATTTTAAGCAGGAAGGAGAGAGTGGTCATAGATCTGTAATTGGTGGGTATAGAGGGTCCAGTGATTGTTTTTTGAGTAATGAGAGGACCCAAGACTCTTTGAGGTTGCTGGGGATAGTACCAGTGCAGAAGGAGGAGTTAATCAGCTTTGAGCTAAAAGGTGATAAGTCTCTGGCTGCGTCCTTTAAGATTTGGGATGGTCAAGGATCACCATGGCAGTTTGAAGGTTTGAGGGTAAGTATGACTTTTTCGACCTCTAGGATGGTTACTTTGGAGAAGCTAAAGTGGTGTGTGGTTTTTTTGTGAGGGTCGTAGTTTGGGATGGGACATGCTAGTTGGGGTTTCTTTTTTGTTGGCAATCTTGACTTGGACGGTTGCTATTTTATTGGAGAAGGGGTGTTTTGAATGTTGGTGTACCAAGTATTGTCCTTTACGCAGGTGTCTGGGACTGGGATAGGGGATTCCAGTTCTTTAAGGATTGTGAACAGCTCTTTTATACTTGAGTTTGCTTGAGAGATTCTCTGGTTGTAGGAGTCCTACTTAGCTAGAACGATTTCTTTCTTGTAAAGGGAGGATTAACTTGCTAAGCTTGATCTTATTGCATTCAATACTTCTCCTTCACTGGGTGAGGGATCCATGGTGGCAGTTGTAGTAATCCAGTGATGTGCCTAGTGAAGATCTTCAATGGAGATTCTCTTCTGGAGCTGGGGTACAGTGCTACTATCTGGTGCATCAGAGGTGTCGCACCCCTGCGCTGCAAGGTGAAAACTGCTCAACGGTGGCAGTTCAGGTAGGATGGGCACTCCTGTGTTTCAGCATTACTTTATTTCTTTTCTGCGACGAAATATCATTTTCTTTTTTCACGTAGCAACTGTAGGCCTCAAGGTCTGTTGGCTACTGGTGATCGCAGTGTCTGCTGATGCTGCTCCATCTCATCATACCAATGTAGGGAACAGGCAGCAAGAACACATTCTTCAAGCTTTGTGAGATGGTTGTCCCCGGTAGGTCAAGAAAACAGTTTGTTGGTTCTCAGTTTGCTCTGGTTGGTAGAAGGCCAGGGTCCGCAGGTACCAGGCGCAAACTTTGTCATCTGAATATTGATTGGAAGACTCTAGGCACCAGCACAGCCTCCTTGCAGTGGTTTAAAGTTGGGTATCTCCTATGCTTTGGTCCTCCTCACCAGATTCAATGAGGTAAGGCTTCTGAAGCTCATTTTATATGGAATATTTGTAACCTCTCTGCACCAATCTGCTGTACCAAAGTATTCCCAGTGCATCAGTTTTCTTGCTTCCCTTGGCTACTAGGCTGCCTAGTGAGTTTGTGCTCGTACTGTGCTGAGCAGCCGCTCCTCTTTCTTCCTCCTATCCTCCATCGGCCCTATGGCACTCATCTCCCCTATCTTTTCTAATTGCTATACTATCACCTATCCTCCCTCCCGCATTCCCACACAAGGTCTGGAAGACCAAAGCATGTAAAAAGACATCCTGGCCACTAACCCTGCCCACCTGTCGCAGATACCCATGTTAGTGCAACTTCCAGACAAGTCTTTACGGACATCCTCTTTTCTGTCCCCTCTCAAGACCTATGGACTCCTCATCTCCGCTCTTTCCCCTCTCACATCCTTGCCCATTAATGGTGGCACTAGATGGGAAGTACTGTTGGCGGGCTTTGCATCATCCAGGTGTATCATTAATTTCTATTGTACTGGCACTATCTTTGTTCTGGATCCTCAACCCAACAACCTCCTTTTTCACCAGCGCCTGCCATCCCTCATTAACTTCCTTACCACACCTGCTGCTCCTCCTTCCATTCTCTCTGCCCCCCCCCCTTCCCCTCTGACACGGTGTACCACGCCCACTGTACCCATCCTCGGAAGACCTTCAAAGGTGGTGACGACCTGCATCTAGCCACGCGTAATGCTCGTTGTGCCATTAAACACACAGCCAACATCTTCCGCCTCCTTGAAGAACTTGGTTCTCGATATCCTAGCTCTTACCGAGACGTGGTTAAATGCCAGCTCAGTCACTGCTTTTGACTCCCTTGTCCCAGATGGCTAAAAGATCATTGCCAAACCTTGTCCGAACTGTGCAGGTGGCGGGGTTGCTCTGATTTTCACTGAGCGGATCCCTTCTTCCCTCATACCCACCCAGCCTTACTCTTCCTTCGAGAGCCTGGTTTGCAAGCTGGTCATCTTTACCACCTCCTTTCTGACCATTGCCACTATCTACAGGCCACCTGGCTCGACCACTCTGTTCCTCTCTGCATGGGCTGATTTCTCCTCCTGTCTCCTTACAACCACCTCTAAACTCCTTCTCTTTGGTGACTTCAACATCCACCTTGACTGCTCAACCACGGCATCCACTCTCTTCCGTGACCTCTACACCTCACTCTCCCTTTCCATTCACTCTTCTGGTCCTACTCACTCAGCTGGACACAGCCGTCATCCACACTGATCACCCAACTCTTCCTCTCAGCCCATTCTCTCCTCTCGGCCCTCTGGCCGCACCTTCACCAACACTGCCAACCTCGTGAATGTACATCGGTCCAATGAAAGGAGTGTCAGCTGCTGCCTTCGCATCTACCTTCACCCCCCCCCCCTCTCCCCACTATAGACTGTACCCCTGACTCTGCTCTCAGCAACCTCCATCTTGCCATCACTAATACCCTTGACTTTCTTGCCAGAGTCATAAGGATCTGCCTGAAAAATGCCTCCAAGTCTAACACCTGGTTCTACTCTGAACATGCAATCCTGAAACACACGTGCAGAGCTGCCCAGCAGAAGTGGCAGACCTCAGGCTCACCCTCTGACAAACTGGCCTGTCGCCTGCTCCAAAGGCAATACTGACAGTCCATCCACTCCTAGAAAAGGGCCCACATACAGGCTTGTGTCTCGTGTGCATCCAACAACATGGCTGAACAATTTAAAATCTGCAAGGAACTAGTCAACCCTTCAACAGTCTCATCTTCACCTCTTCCTTCCCAGGCCCTCTGCAGCGCACTGACCACATACTTCACTAAAAGAACTCCTGAGCACCCTTTCATCCCTCTCCCCACTCCCTGCCTCCTATGGCCTCCCATCCCCCCTCTGCCTTTCTCTATTACACCTGATGAGGTTACCAGAGTTTTCTGCCCCATGAAGGTCCCCTCCTGTTCCTCCAGAACCATTAAGGACAATATTGGCTCTCTTGCCCCTGCACTTGCTGATTTCTGCAACAAGTCCTTTTCTTCGGGATCTTCCCCTTCTCCCTCAAGCACTCCCTTGTTCGCCCCGTCCTAAAAAAAACCCATCTGCAGACCCGTCTTGTCCAGCCAACTACCGCCTCATATCCATCACCCCCTTCCTTGGGAATCTCTTGCAGAAGCTGGTCTTCCCTTCACTGTCTCAGCACACTGAACTTGTTGGTTGCCTACTCGATCATCAATCTGGATTCCGAGCATCCAGACGCACAGGAACTGCTCTTCTGAACACCTATGAGGAACTGCACGCATCTCTTGACTTCAACTCTCCAGCTGTTCTCATTCTACTTGATCTCTCCTGCATTTGATATGATCAACCACGCCATCCTTATAAAACGGCTCCACGATACCCTAAGTATCTCTGAGTGGGCACCGGACTGGCTGACCTCCTTCCTCAATGATCGTCCATCACAGGTAATTATGGGCTCTTTCTCCTTCCCCCCCGCTCCAACCTTTCACCCTGGCTCTTTAACACCTATCTTGGTCCACTTGCACACCTGATTTCCACCTTCTCCCCCAACTTCAAGTGTTATGCAGATAACCCACAACTCTCCTTACTTCCTCCATCATTCCCGACTGCCCATCTGCCACCCAGTCCTGGTGTACTTCCAATGTTTACATGTCTTTCCATTGATTGATTTATTTTTTGCATCGCAAATATTTTCCATCTAAACCTTTCCATTGAAAACTTTACCATCAAATCACTATTAATATAATTAAACGTGAACATTCATTGAAACTGTTTCATCGAAATGAATAGATGGTAAATTTTCAATGGAAAATCGCTAATACTACACAAGAGGGATCTGTCCAGTGCTGGCATCGCTTCCATGCGATTAAGCAGTGGACAGCTCCCTCTAACTTGTGTAGTGTGGGGGGGGGGGGGTCTCCTCCCCCAACTAAAATAAAAGTCCACAGTCCAGTCAGATAGAGCTGTCCAGTGCTGAAATATATACAATACAGTTGCAATGTATTTCAGCACTGGACAGCTCCCTCTAACTTTTGTGTGGTGTTTATTTTTTATTGGTGGGGGGGGGTCCACCCCCCAATCCCTCTCAAACCCACGTTTACAAAACTGAATCCTTTCCCTCACCCAAACATCAATACATCTATTTTTTTAAGATCCATAGACACTCTTTCCATCGAATTTTAATGAATTAAATGCTTTTCCATTGAAATTCAATGAAAAAAATGTCAATGAATATTAATTTCAATGAAAAGGTATTTCAATCTATACATTTCGATGGAATACTATGACTTTGTGCTGAATGTGGTTATTGTCATGCTACGGCCTCATAGTCTTGGGGGCATAATATTGTTTAGTCTCACCCTCTACCCCAGTGGAGAGAGCGAGTATAACCCAATAGGTTTTATTTGTATATAGAATTTGTAAGGAAATATGCTGTTACTGTAGAAAACCCCTTAGTTATGCACTGCATGTCCCTTACCCTCGTTCTAGTTTTCCTACTTCCCCATTTCTATCCACTAACTTTCCATAACCCTCTTCTCCCCCCATTTGCTTACTCAAGGTGACCATCTCGTCAAAGTGTAGGCACCTGTGCCAACCAAGGTGGGAGGATAGTGTTGTATGGCTCTGGGGTCATGTGGAGGATGTGGCCATCCCTTTTTCCGCGCGTGAAATGTGAGACAGTCTTTCTCTGTTTGCGCCCTATATTGTGGTGCTAGACTACCAGGATGTGTTGAATGCAATGGAGACTCCGAGCAAAGCCCAGAAGATGCAGCTCATGAAGAATTACATTAATCACTTATCATTGGCCCTCAGTTATAAAGCAATGAACCTCAGCTTGTACCTTAAGGAAGGCCATGGGGATACAGTTCCTTTGTCCGAGGACACACCACAGGAGAGTCCTAGGACTGTTGGGGTACCTCGCTGGTCAAACTGTACCTTCTTTGTGTTGTGTCAGAGAAACAGGCCTCTGGGGCTGCCAAACAGAGAATGACCGCCAAGTACAAGGTCTACAAGTAGCATCAGCAAAACCACAAAATGGTTCCCCATTAGATCACGGCAGAGGCCAGTGACTCCTGTTATTGTGAAGGGGTTCTCTAAATTGGATACTGTTTTTTTTTTTATTGGAGTATTGAGCGCAGACCTAGCTTCAGGAAGCAATATAGCGCTTCACAATCATAAGGGGGAGGAAGGATAGGGGTGGCAAGGTTAGGGAGCAGAGAAACAAGGGAGTAGGGTTCTGAGAGGGGAGTAAGGGCAATTGTCAGCAATGGATCTACAAGTAACCAGGGGAGGAGATAGTGGGGATCAGATCACCCAATTTTGGGTATGTTGGGGTGTGGACCGAGGTGTTTAGGAGGAGCTATTTCTTGAATAGGAGGGTGTTGAATTTTGATCTGTTGTGACGTCTAGGCTAACATTTGAGCTTTGTTCGTCTAGCTTGTGCCGCCCATGATCAGATGTCACCTGGAGACCTTTTGATAGTTCTTACCTGCCAGATTATTTGCAAAGCAGCTACATAATGTAAACCTCATTTGGTTGCCCTTATGTTTCTTTGAGTACTGTTGAACTCTTATTAAATGGGTTGTTGGTCCGCGTGATGCCCTCTAGCAGCAGCAATAGTAGGTGCATCATTGTTGCCATAAAATACATTGACATACCAAGAAGTGGTGTTGGGAAGATCCACCCACAAACAGGAAGTGACGGACACCTTGTCATCTCTCTGGTCAGTAAGATTCTTGAGCAGGTGATCTTGGGCATGTCTGTGGCAGCAGCCATCATCCCAGCACAAGATATGCCCCTGACACCTATGGCCTGAGAGGTTCTATGAGAACATCAATACACAGTGTCTTTTTGGAGAAGCCTGGGTGGCACTGAGCAGGCAACTGGGTTTTGTTTTTATGATCACAAATATGAGGGAGGGTAATGAGATGCTTTCAGCTGATCTATGACGACCAAGAAAAGAAACGACTCAGCCCATATTGTCCTATATTATAAACTAACTGAATTACTTTAGGAGCTTATGTGTCACGGGGGTAGACGGTCTGACAGAGGCCCAGAAAAAGCAGAAGTGGGACAGAGTTTTCTTTTCCGGTTAGAAGGAGGAGGTTCCACTGTTTGACCCTTTGCAGCATAAGTGGCAAGCTGCATGGATGGAACTTGGCCAAAATCTGCAACATCGGTTATGTGCTGTGGAGGACAGGCTGATGCACAGAATAAATAAAGATGACTAGGCCCCATATCATGGGATTGCTGATGTGGCCCCGTTTATCTAGAACCAAGAAGATTCAAAAGGGACTTCAGGGCAAATGCTGTACCTGGTGGAGAGCTGCAGGAGTGGCTACAATCATGTCATGGTTGAACTTTCATCAGAGATGACCAGTGTTCCGAGGAGGTTGCCGCTGATTGTAAGCATCTTTGAGATAATGTATGCCAGAAAGTGTTGGCTTGTGAAGGTCGTGGGGCAAGACACAGCAACAAGTGATGTTCTGCCAATGCTGTCCCATCAACGATGGTTCGCACTAGGCTCTCTGGTGAAAACCTGGAACTTTTGGTCCTCTGCTCAGGTGGAAGAGATTGGTGAATCTGCAGTGATGATAAATGTTGTCGGGGACCAAGAGGGAATAGCTGGCATTCATCTAGTCATTGAAGGAGCTGCTGCTGTAACTGTATGACATCCTTCATAGTTCTCATAGACTACAGCCCTCCGGCTTTCCTGCCTTCTCTAGAACCATTAAGTTGGGTAACCCACCCCTATTATCTGTCAGTAGCGCCAAGATGCCCCTTGGGGTGAATGTGCGCTCTACATATACACCTGTTATGTTATGGATGCTATTGGGAAACCTCTCCAGTTAGAACCGTACATGCTCACTGTGGAATATTGCCTTCTCGTCAAGAATGCCAATGTCTGATCCTTCCATAATTGTGTTCTGGAGATTAGGCAATGACGAGACCGACCAGGTCCTCGTTTTATGGCAGAACCACCACTTGGGCAATCTTGTTTGTTTGTGCAACCAGGCCCTTCCACAGCAAAATAAAACAAATACTGAATCCTGTGAAAAGGATAAGGGGGCCTATGGACCGTGTAGTGCAAGATGGGACATCTCGAAGCTTGTGTAGTGCAAGATGGGACATCTCGAAGCTTAACCGAGGAGACTAATCTGCAAGTAATGTCATATTACGTGTTGGAATACGCCTTCATACACAAGCTTGGCAGTGCTTCTTTGTAAACGCCATGGAACTTGTGTGCTGAACCCTTCCCTTGATTATGTGACTATGAAGGGTTTACTAGGTGATTACTAGGATCAATAGAGGACACCCTCATCCTTTGCCTAGGAGTAGATCACTGTCCTCTGGACACAACTTAAATATAAATCATTAGTTTACATGACAATCCGTAGCATTTTATTTTTCTTAGATATACTTATCACTGTGCCTCAAAACTCTTGTGTATAGGTGCATTACAAATGAACAATAATTAAAACTACTTGGATAAAAGATTTGTTATTTCAGGGTGTATATCCCAAGTGTATAATGGTGTAATCCGTCATCTACATTTTTGAGATTTGATGCAAAATAAGCAATATAATTTCACATCAGTGATGTTTAATATTCGGAAAATGTGCAGGAGATTAATCTTTCAGTATAAACCTTCATAAATAGTAACGTTAAAGGGTTTTATACCGTACGCAAGCGCCACTTGTGTGGTCTCTCGGCAATCCAGTGGTTCTGTGAAAAAAGAGGGGGGAGGGGTAGGTTAGTGGGAGGAGCAGGAGAAAAAGCAAGGGAGCTGTAATGTGCTGTTGGCAGCGTCAGATCGGATGTACAGTTCACTGAGCTTGGGTGCGAGATTCGGGAGGCAGACGTCATGTGGTGTTGTGCAAGGTTTTGTATGCTATGTCGTGTTGTGAAGTGTGTGGTTTGCTGTACTTAGTAGTTCTGGTTCTTTTAGTGCAGTGTGTGAGAGGTGTATGCAGAGGGTTAATTGTTAGTAACAGTTTGGGTTGTTAGTGGCAGTGGGTGATATTCAGCTTTTATGGTTTATTGTATTTTCCCTTCCGTGTGCCCTTTCTAGTTCTGTTGCCCGAATTCTGAGTGCAGTCCCCCTTTGTAATTAAATGCCCAGAGAGTGTTCAGCAGGGAGTTCTTAACCCACCACCCCATGGTAAATTGGTTAAAGTTCTAGTAGGGCCATATTTAGTGTTTGGTCCCTCTTGTTGCCCTTATTTGTGGCATGCCTCGGGAATGATCGCCTCCCCCTCCCCTTTTCCATTCCTGGGTTTTCCTTTGCCTACTTCCCTGGCCCTAGCGTTTCTCCACAGAAAACCACAAACTAGCCAGAAAACGATTGCAAAAAGCACATGAGACAGGCCAAAAAAGGATTGGAATCAATGTAAAACGACTTGCTGAGCATCATCCAGCCCCTGAGACTGTAATCTAGAAGCACCATGCAAGGACACAACTTGGAAAGCAGTCAGGAAGGCAAGTGGAAAGGGCTGCCAGGAACAGAGGCAGAGAGACACCTGACTGATTCAGCCGATTGCAAGGGGGAGGGTGGGGCCAGTAACAAAGCCAGAAACAAACAAAGGACTACACCACAGACACTGCACACCTTAAATGCAGGCCAGCTCAGAAAGCGGGGGTTGCGGGGAGTCCACCAAAAACACAAGATAAACATCACAGAAAACCACAAACTAGCCAGAAAACGATTGCAAAAAGCGCACAAATCCCTCCACAAAAGCACCTAAGAAAGGCCAACAACGGATTGAAATTAATGTAAAACTACTCACTGAGCATTAACTAGCCCCTAACACTGCTTTTCAAGTGCTGTCCATGCAGCATGCCTACCCCAGCACTGCCACCTTCCTTCTTGGTCATTCAGCCCATGAAGTGAGTGTCAGTGGATGCCTTTGCCTAACTTCTCTGCTCCTTCTCCGGCTGACTTGCACTCTGACACAGCCCTCTATAACCTGCATCTTTCTATCTCCAACACTCTGGACAGCCTTGCCCCTGTCATGAGAATCCATCTGAAGTCTTCCACTAAGTGCAACTCTTGGCACAACTCTGACCTCGCCGCCCTGAAACGCAAGGGCAGGGTGGCTGAGGGTAAGTGGAGGGCTTTGGGTGCATCCTCTGACAAACTGGCCTGCCGCCTGCTCCAAAGGCAATGCAGACTTTCCAAGAAGGGAGTCCATATCCAAGCCTGCGTCTCTGCAGCCTCTAACAGCACAGCCAAACTCTTTAGAATCTGCAAGGTGCTGGCCAATCCTTCTGCAGTCTCAACGCTCCCAGGCCTCCTGTACGCTCTGGCCTCTCATTTTACCACTAAAACGCAGGCCATTCTGTCCACCTTACTCTTCCTCTACCTCTCTCAGGTCCCCTTTGGCCACCTCTCCCTCTCCACTTCCTTTTTCCTCCTTCGCCCTGATAACTCTTGATGATGTCTCCAGACAAGTCCAATCTCTGAAAGTGTCTTCCAAACAGGTGCTCCCCATTTCCCCCAGAACCATCAATGATCACATTGCCCCCCCTTGGCCAATTTCCGCAATCACTTTCACCACTGGATCTTTCCCCCCTCTCTCCTCAAGCACTCCCTTGTGAACCCCCTCCTAAAAAAAAAAGCCAGCTGTTGATCTTACCTGTCTGGCAAACTATCACCCGATTTCTATCACTCCTTTCCTGGGCAACTCCTGGAAAAGCTGTCCATCTCACAACTGATTTCACTCTGAATCTGTTGTCTGCCTCCAGGACCATCAGACTGGTTTCAGAGCAGCCAGAGACACAGAAACATCTTTCCTGAACACCTGTGAAGATCTGCTTGCTAACTTTGATCCCAGCTCTTCTTCTGTCCTCACCCTCCTTGGCTGTTCCTCTGCTTTCGATACAGTCAATCAGGCCACCCTGATTAACCGACTCTGTGTGAACCTGCACATCACAGATCAAGCCCTGGCGTGGTTGACCTCCTTCCACCTGGACCATCCCTCCCAGGTCCAGTGTGGGTCCTTTCTTTCCACCACCTCTCTCCACATGTGTCCCACAGGGTTCTATCCTCTCACTCTGGCTCTTCAATGTCTGCCCCTTTGGCCCACCCAATCTCCACCTTCTCTCCTAACATTCAGTGTTATGTGGATCACACTCGGTTCTCTTTCAAGCTTCCCTCAGCCCCCTCTTCTTCCTCACTCATTCCTGACTGTCTTATCAGCGAATTAGAATTGGTGCGCCTCCAATGATCTTTGCCTAAATGCCAGTAAGACTGAGATCCTTCTCATTGGGACCCCCTGCTCCTGCTTGAACTTTCACACTGGCCTCCCGCCATGGGCCTTCCACCCTCGCCTTCCTGTGAGGCAAAAAACCTCAGTGTCCTCTTCAACTTCACTCTCTCCTTCTCTCCTGACATCACGGACCTTGTCAAAAAAGGCCCACTTCCAGCTGCATCTCCTCGGAAGTATTCTACCTTTTCTCACTTTCCCCCAGAAGCTCACCGTCTCCAGGGCCCTGGTTCTCTCCAGGGTGGACTACTGCAACAGCTTATTTCTCAATCCGCCTACCTCTATTCTTGCCCCCTGTAACTAATCCAGAACCGGACTGAGAGACTTATCCTTAGCCTCAAGCCCAGGGACTGTATCTCTCCAACCCTGAAATCTCTCCACTGGCTCCCTTTGTCTGCAAGGATCAATTTCAAGACCCTCTGCATTGTCCACAAGGCTTTCTGAGGTAGGGGACTGCACTACATCCAACTCTCTCTTCTGAAATACCTTCTTGTTAGAGCCCTTTGCTCAGATACCTCCAGTTCTCTGAGGGTCAGACTCTTCTCCGGGCAGAGAGTGGGTGGTAGATCGCTCTCCTCTGCATGTGCCTCCCTGTGCAATGGCATACCTGCCCCTCTAACTTGAGCCGGATCACCTGAAGTTCTGGAAGCAGCTCAAGACCCTCCTTTTCTCCTCTGCCTTCTCTCTCTCTCGCTCCCCTGCTAACTAACTTACCTGTCTGTTGTGCTGACTAGTTGCTTGGTTCCCTCAGCCTCTCACTGGGCACCAGGCTCCTCCGCGACCAGTCGTCCTTTGCACTGCCTCTGGACCTACCACGCACTTGAAGGCTGTACTGTAACCCCTACAGCCCCCTGCCTCCCTGCACTTACCCAGAGCCGTGCTACCCTGGCTGGATTTACTGAGAGCCATGCTGCCCTGATTTCACTCCCCCCTCCTTCTCCCTTGCACTTCCCCATCTCCTTCCCCTTGCACGTCTATTGTCAAGCTTGCACGATCCGAATGACACAAGGCCTAATAGGATCGTTTGTCTTGTCGTCCCTTTGGCTTCTCTCCCTTGTCTTGTGCCTCCTAGAAACACGTGTGTACAGGCGCATTATAAAAGACATACATCATAAAAGCACCCCCCAACACCCCCACCCCCTTTCAAACCTCTAGATGTGCAGCTTCCTATTCTAAACATTTTCCTTTCCCCAAACTATTATGGTCAATTCTTAAGGAAATTGACTTTCACAAACCATTATTCTTGGGTGTCACTGGTGGCTTTGCACGTGTGCTTCGATCTGTAATGAGGGTTGTTCCTGTAACATGTCTTAAGTATACGTATCTTCTCTTGTATAATATACTTATAGAATCCATATTAATGTGGAAAGAATATTTGATGCGACTATACTGGGAAAATGAAAATAAATTAGTATTTTCAATGTCAAGAGTTTGGACTTTTGTGTAGGCCTGGAAAAGACACTTGCCAGGGACTGCCGTAGATGTATTAACTGACTATTGATGTTAGCAGGTGCAAAATGGAGTTGGCACCTGGACATCTAATAGCAGTTCCTGCAAATGCCTAATACCTATACACAAGCCAAACCTGTTGACTTTGCTAAATCTTGTTTTTAACAGGACGTCCATGAAGGACATAATGTTTATAAATCGAGTGCCTGAAGGCAGACATCGTTAAGACATTTGTATTACACCAGTAGTGTGTTTACAACTCCAGTTAAGTGATTACCTCGTAGAAGACCGATTTGAAAAAAACACTGGAAGACATTCAGAGCATAAAGTTTGATGGTAAAGCTTGATTAAAGCTAGCTCAAAGAGCTCCAATGAGGAGGTGTTTTGGGCAGGAACTGGGTGGGAATGGCCGTAGGGATTAGCATGGCCGTATGCAGTCAATTGCTGGGCAAATAAACCAAACACTGAGAAGCTTTGTATCCCTCCTCCTATGCCATTTCTCACTAAGCTAATGCAATAGTTTGGGCTTTTAGGTGGGCACTAAAGCGCTACCGAATAGCCCAAACTAAAAAATTGGAGAAAAAAAATGGATTGAAAAGACTTTCCTTCAATTAAGTGCTTTGGGTTGGTGGGTGGGGCGGTCGGTCATTAACCCTTTCTATTTTAATGGAAGGAGATCCCAATAGTGGAACTAAGTGGAATAAGTTTTTATTTTGATAAAAGGAAAGATTTGTAAGAATAGATAAACACTTGGTATTAACGCTATATTAATTAAGAGGGATGACTCCCGGAAGGACTTCTAAGGAGCCCACCTAGACTCTTTCTCTCCTAAGAGAAATTTACAATAAATATGACCATGTTGCCAACAACGGTGCACTTATGTCGCGTCTAGACCAGTATCTTGAAAAGCAATCTCCAGGGAGATCTGCAGAATGCATAGAAAGATACCAGAACCAAATATAATGGGTGGAGGGGTTGGGAGAGAGGTGTGTAGGCATACTGGGCAAGAGATGGGTGTAGGCAGGCAAAATGAAACGTATGTCTCTATGTAGCGCCCTCAGCCCACCCGTTACCAGTCTCAAGCAGCCCCAGCTCTACCTGTAACTCATTTAGCGTCCAGATGCCTTTGGGCCTTAGTTTCGCGCTTTATATATCCATAAATAAATAAAGAGATCACCCTGGATGTGCCTTGTGCCACACTGGGAAGGGTCAAGAAGAGGAAAGGGAAGGGTCCCAATGCCCCAAATGAAGTAAAACACAGGGTTATGACACTTCATACTATTAAAAAAAGACCACAAAGATACACTGACAGCGATGTTTCTTATGTAGTCACTGGCTTTGAAGGGGAAAGAGCTGATCCAGTTCACTTTTTTAGAGTTTTTATTATTTTAATGAAAACGTGGGGTTTAACACACTTAACATGTAAAACCTGACTAAACGGAAGCATTAGAATATCAAAAAAAGTCGTTAAAAAGATAAAAAATTCTATAAAGTGCCCTTATAAAATAAAAAGAAATGCACAAAGGGACCTTCCCTTTATCGCAGACGGCCTGTCCCAGGCTTCCTGCATGAAGTCCTTCCCACGTGGCTGTCTTTCATCTAAATGATCTTGGAAGTCTGGGGCAAGCGTGCAGGGTGGCTCAGGGGAGCAGCAAGGAGCCACAAACAGAGTCCTGACCCCGGGCTGTGTATGTCCAGGGTGCCCAGCTGATTGTCCTGATGGCACGGGCTGTGTGTGTTGCGAGCAGCTCAGCTTAGCATCAGCAGGGGGCCCCCCATAGGAGGACCTTAAAGCTGGGCCGTGAATGCCAGGAACGGTCTGGCAAAGTGGCAGTGGGGAGCCAGAAAAATATGTCTCCTGTGTTGTGACTCGAAAACAGACCGTGGATGGAGGGAGGGTCCGCTGGTGCAAGGAGATTGGCCCAGCAATGGTCTCTGCTGTGCTCCCTCTCTACGTTTGGGAGCACGGCGGGTGTATGAGCCTGTGGTTGTGTGCACCACAGGGCCCCTCCTTGTCCCTAGGGCGCTGCTCTGCAGTAGGAGATGCCAGGCCATGGCAGGTAACATCGCCTGGCACACTTCTTGGCATTAGGGCACTGGGTTTATGAACCGAAGCAAGATCAACCAAGTATTGGTTTTAGAGGAGCGGGTCGCCAGCTCGCTGTCTGAAGTGAGGATTGGGCGCCTACTGATTCTAGGGTGCCGCGTTTGCACCTCAGTTAATGTTCCTGTTTGATTTGAAGGGTTCATCGTGCGACACCTGCACACAGAGACCCTTCACTTAGGTGCAAGTCAGGGGTGCCCTGCCCTGGGGTGCACTATCTTTTTGATATATTTTTTTAAAAATTTTAAAACATTTGCCATTTTTATTTTTTTTAAACATGAAAACTTCCTTCCACTCCTTTTATGGTGGGGAGGCGGGTTACATGCTCCCTGGAACTATCCTCGGCTCCGAAGATAGCCTTGGCATAATCAAATGTGTCCAGCCATGATCTTTATTTAGGGGGCCACCAGTTGCCACCCACTAGCCTGAATCTCCGGCACCTCCCACAGAACCCCTGGACTCACAGTAACCTGCTCTAAAGAGGGGGCAACGGAAGACCAAGGAACCGAAGACTGGATCCTCACACTGAACTCCTGGTGAACCACATGTCTGTTTTATAACTGGTGACTTGCTCTCTTTCCCCCTGGTGGAACACCGGAGAGCAGCCTGGTCATTGTCTAGGGTTTCTTCCTGAACTGACAATCAATATGCTGAATCAGGGTCCCTATCGACCAGTGGAGGGTAACATTTAATTATTCTCTGCCATTTCCGAAATAGCGCAGGTGATGGGAGCAGGTTCAGGATAACGCTCAATAGGAGCAGTCCTAGGTTTGGACTCAGGCTTTCTAGGAGTGGGTTCTGGACACACTGGGGCAGGAAACCACACTAGCGACTAATCGGGGAAACTGACTGCTCTCGCCATTACTGTCCTTCCTGCTAGTCTTGCCATTGTGGGAGTTCGTGGAGCATATGGTGATTGAGCCAATAGGTGGTCGTCTTTGTTAGCAGCGTCACTGCTGCCTCATCATAGGCCACTTGGGTGTTGAGATGTCTACCTCTTCTTATGTAAGCGCGACCTGATCTCCTATTGAGAGCAGTTGGTTGGAGTGCAAGGTCTTCATATTCCTTGGCCATCTTTCTTCCCGCAGTCACTAAACCGGGTTCTCTCCCAGCTGATGATCTTCAATGAACGGTTGGGACTCCCACTTATAGCCCAGCTTGTTCCATCCCCTTCTCTCCAGGCTGCGGATCGATCAACCCACAATCACCAGGCTGAAGAGCGTTGAACCTGACAGTCGCCCGGTAGTAGTGTTTCTTGCTTTCAGCCATTTCTCAGCTGCAACCTGGGAGAGCTGATGGATTTGATCTAGCTGAGGTTTGAGATGCTTCACATAGCTGGTGCCAGTTCCATCTGTGGACAATCCAAAACACAGATCTACAGGCAGCCAACATCAAGTAGTATGGTGTAAAGTTGGTGGCATCGTTCTTCATACATTTGTAAGCATAGGTCAGGGTAGTGACATGCTGATTGACTCCACCTGGTCTTTTCCTCTGGCCTCAGGGTGCCTGGCTTCATCAAGAGAGTGATTGAACATCTCCACATATGCATCTCCCTGGGTGTGATATGGAGTTGTAGGGGTCTTCTCAATGCCAACCAGCTCCAGCATCTGCTTAATGAATGTTGATTCGAAGTCTGGTCACTGTTCAGAATGGATTCTGGCTGGCCAGCCATAGTGCATAAAGTACTTCTCCCACAGCACAAGGGTAACGGTGGTGGTGTGTTGATCTTTGGTGGGAAATGCCTGGCTGTCTAAAGTAAAGTGGTCTGTCACCACCAGGATGTTCTGCACACCTAGGCAATACATCCCCTACCTGAAGAAGTCTATGCAGATGAAGTCCATGGGCCCGGGTACTCTGCAGGTGATGCAGACAGGCTACTGGACAACCCACTGTCTTACCGGTGACATACCTGGTGCTGTACGAGGAGTAGTACTCTACATCAGTGGCTAGTCGGCGCCAGAAAATGATCTGGCCAATTCAAATATTCTGTCGCTGCGGGGATATACATGCTGCTCATGAAGATTATACAATGCAGCTTGACCGAAAGGCTGCGGTAGCTCCAGGTGATGTACTTCCTGGTCTTCAACATAGCTTTCCTTGTACAGGACTCTACTTCTGTACATGCATCTTCAACACCCTGCGCTTTGATTTCTTATAAAGGTTCTGAGCACTTCCTCTTCTTTGGTCTTGACTTGAAGGAACAGAGTGATGCTAGGGTCTGCTACTTCTGACACTTGGAGCGCATCTCAGGTCAGATGCAGTAGCTCTGATACTTCCATGTTGGTGATTTGTAGTAGACCACTGGCACAGTCTCAGCCAAGGATCCCAAGCAGTCTCACCCTTGCCTTTGTCTTGGTCCTGCGAATTTGCAGCCTTGCAGATAGCCCTGAAGCCTGCTGAAGACAACTCCTTCCATGCTGTGTATCTAGCTGTATCACCCATGAAGCATGAGGCCTCCAAGAGAGGGCATTGGCATTGATGTTAGTGTAGCCAGGTCGGTAATGTAGGTTGAAATTGTATGTGGACAGAGCATTGAACCATCAGTGTCTGGTAGCATCCAGCTTCAGACTTCAACACATAGGTCATGGGGTTATTGTCAATCCTCCTAATTAAAACAGCACTGTAGAGGTAATCCTGGAACCTCTCAGTAGCCTGCCACTTCCAACACCAAAAACCCCAACTTGTGGGCATGATTTCTGTTCCATGCAGGCATCGCTAGCGAAAGCACTCGGTCTCATCTCACTGTTGGTCTCCTGGTACCAGACAGCTCCCAATCCCTCCAGGCTCACGTCCATATGCAAGATGTACTGCAGCTGGTGATCCACGTAGGTCAGGACCAGTGCCTGCGGTAAGGGTCTGCTGAGCTCCTCGAAGGCCTGTCAGTCCATCTTTTGCCAAAAGGCTCTCATAGGTGGCATAAATGGTCAGTAGGATCTTGTGGTTTCCTTTTGCACTTCTGGATAGATTGATATCATTTGGTGAGGTCCACAAGTGGTCCAGTGATGATGTTGTACTTGATGCTTGTCCGGCAAAACTTGCACTTTCATAGTAGGTGGTGTTGCAGCAGGAGGTCCCAGCTAGGCCACAGGCTTTACTCAGTCACTTAACATGGCTAATAAGGGACACTAGGCACTCTGTCAGCTTGAGCATCTGGATCAGCTCAGTCCAGCTAATTACTTGATGCCGATCCATGAGGGTGGTACCTGTCTCTCTGGTTGGTGTCCAGTCTGTTATAATCGGTTACAATGATTAAATATATTTACAAATCAATCCCTATCCACAAAATTGCACAAAGTAACTCGAAGGATAAAAGTAGAAACTTACTCTGGTTAGAATAGATACATATGTACACTTTAGCCCAAGGATGGCAGACAGGAGGATTGTAGGAAAAGCCAGGTAGGTAGTGTAGGTGTAGACACACCACCAAAGGGTGATCTTTGCAGTGCCTCCTAAAATGGAGTGTGAGGGTGTGTGTGTAGGTACACTGGGCAAGAGACGGGTGTAGGCGGGCAAGATGAAACATACCTACATATGTTTGGGAGCCCCTCTCCTGATGGCGAACATGGTTCAAATAAACCTGTTGTATGGGATGTTTCCCCACTCACGAAGGTCTACAACCATAAGTTAACAGTGTTCCACAGTGAGGGAGCCCTGTGCATCGAGCCAACTTGGATATTAACAGGCAATGTCTTGCTATTGCAATAGGATTCAGTCGTTCCAAAGTATTTAAGGAGCAGCATTTTATTTGGCCAATTCTTACACCTCTACTATAAAGGCACGTAGAAAGAGGACTATGAAGGAGACAATTTGGGAGTAACCTGGAATAAAGGGTTATCATTAGCATGTTCTGAAAGGAGAGGTGAACGAGAACCAAATGGCCGTTTTGAAAGGAGCTGGAACCAAATAGCTGTCACCTTTTCAAAGTTGTTACATAGTTAAGTGTATTATCTTAAAACCTATATTTTGCATAGTGGCGAGGTACATTTGAGGCATCCCTTTATGCATTGAAAAAGAAGCACCAGCCTCAAAGATGGCGTTATACGTTGAAACATTAAGAATAAGGCTAGAACTAAAGAAATTATATAATTACAAAGAGTTGCCGGGCATACTTGTACTATGGAATCACCCTTGTGTCTCCTGTGCAGTATATCAAGTGGATATAGGACTGCACAAAAACTGGCAACAGAGACCTGCTAGCAACACAAGCATTGTAGTCTATGCCATTACATTTCCGTGAGGCAAGATCTATACTGAGCGAAAGCTAAGGGAGGTGAAAACCAGAAAAGAAACATGTTCCAGCAGGCCTAAACGAAGATACCTTTAACAACATAAAGAGCTCCTCTGAGCTAGGCTTGGCAGACTGAGCTAACTGAATTGTACAACCTTGTTTAGTTTCCACAAACAGGAGTAGGACCAAGGTTAATTCATGTAACTAAGACCGAATACACTATGTAGGCGAGTTGCAGAACATACAGCTGGACCATAAACACAGAAGGGCCATCATGTTTCTGACCTGCATCCCAGGGAAAAATATACAGCATGTGTAGCTGGTTTGCAATTTGTATGATGTCCAGGGAAAAAGATGGTCTGAGGAAGAAACGCTGGAACACCTTAAATTGTAACTCAAGTGGTGAAGCTATGATGTACCCCTTAACAGAACAAAATCCAACCACAGATGTTCAAAAATAAAAACATCAGAGGTGCCCCAGACACACTGCCTGATGATATGAAGGGACACAAATAGAAAATGTTTTTTTGAACTGATCTCACTTGCGGGCCTACATATGGACACCTCCTGTTTCTAGTATGGCCACGGGCCTGTTTCTTGTAACGTCCGGCCCTTCCTCTGTCCTTATTCCATTTTTCAACATTTACATACAGCAGTTGATATCGCCCTACTCCTAACTGCAACAGAATCCAGTATGACAGAACCTCTACTCTTTCCCTGGCGCTTGTAGCCAGCTATAGATCTGTATTGCCTAAATTCAGAATCTGCAAGGAAAGTGACTCTCCTAGATGATGTCAACTTTTTTTCTGTTTTAAGCAATATAATAATTTTAGCCTTGAATATTCTTTCTAAGATCCCTACTCTTTCCACTCATTAGATTTGATAAAATAATATTCAGACCTAATTGGTCCTTTATGTCTTCTGTATATCGGTATGTACCCTGTAATACTCCCATTAGAAAGTACTGGCTGTTCTCTGTATTTTGGCACCATGCGTCTTTTATTCTCTTTTTGTATGCTGTAAAATGCTGACTAATGTGTACTGCAGTTGACCTTTTTTTTTATTACCTTGAGCACAGTTTAGCCACAAAAATGTTTTTTTCAAAAACGTTGAACTTTCATACTCGTGGAACATAGGAGCTGCATCAGACACTGCGCCTATCCAATGGCATCAATTACATAACTGCCAACCCTTCAGGAAAAGAGGGTAGGTGGACAGTATCACAAACATATATCACAGCCAGCATCAGATTGCTGAGGGACAATATATTTAGAACAGTGAATGATTGTATGCATGCAAACCGACTGAATAGGACTTAACAAAAGCGTAAAGTGGTATACGGTAACATTGAGATGATCTAGTTTATTCCTGAAACTATTTGGAGTGCTTGTGTGAAACTCCAAGGTATAACATGGTTATAATAATCATGACAATGACAAGGCCACACAACGGAAAGACAATTGTAATATTAAGTGTTACATGACTGCAAATAAACTGCAATGGAGGTGAACAACAAGAGACATCAAGGTAAGACCAAGTACACAGAGGTTAAAATAAAAAGCAGTGTTTGGTCACCATAAACATGTGCATGACACCAATTGAACAAGAGTAGAACTGCAAACTCGGATTGTCTCAGTTGTTTGGTAAGCAAGCTTAATTTTCTTAAGGCTTTAGCACTATTGAGATTAGGTTCCGAACATCATGAACAGGCTATCCAGGGCATTTGCAGCTGTTGTTGGACCTAAAAATAAATCCTTGAACAAAGAGGCTTATCGGACCAAAATAGTTCTCACAAGTGGCTGTTGAATGAACTTCAGCCTATATTTTGATGATAATGAGTCTAGTAAACCTTATACAATTGCATGGAATTAATATAGACAGTGGGTCAATATTAAGTCATCTCGTAGTGTCCGCAGATTTATGGTGCCAAATGAGCACAGAGGGAAAGAAAGTAGGCCATGTGAAGTAGGCAGACCACCCAGTATGTTATTCCACTATTTCAAATGTTCGGGGTTAAGCGCCACAAGAATTGTAATTAATGTACTGTGGCTTCTAAAGAGTATCCACATAGTTAGATACATATAATTATACACTTTCTGTGATTACATTTCTCCTACAAGTTGGGGTGTTAATGCAATGCCATGTGTGATTCTTTGTTCCTCCCAAAAATCATTGAATGTGAAAGTCCATTGCCTGAGGAATTCCCCCTGGTAATCGGGGAAAGAAACCTCTTTAGTTTAAGAGGCAGCACATCTGAAATGTAACCCGTAAAGACCAATTAGTTTATTAGGCTTGATTTGGCAATGTTTGGCATATTATCTGTTTTTTAAAAGTAGGGCTGGTAATGATACAATTGCTTTATTGTGCATCTAATCTGGAGATTTGGGCAATGAATTGCATTTTTCTGCCCTTGGGATGTGCATTGAAGTAACTAAACTGTTTTATGTAGTGGCACAGAAGACAGAAAAAATATGGTGTGGATGGTTTCCCAGAGTAATGCCGGAGATCATGAGCCACCATTCTCCAGCTTTCCATTAACACAGTGGATGCTGGTACATAAGATGCACGTCTAGGAATTATGCCCGTGGTCTGCCTCCTATATTCCCCTCTTTTCGGTGGGACATGGCCAGACAACCCGGTTTTAATAGCTACACCACCTTAACTATGAGCCTCCCAATTGTACAACCCATGAAAACACTGATGGCATCATCAATAGTGACACTGGAAACTAGGGCACACTGAAGACAGCCATGGCCTATTGCCATGTTGCATAAGCACAGCTTAATTTGTGGGGGTGGTTGCCGGTGGCCAACACCGGCACTCTTTTTTGGGCACCGGAACTCATGCGGGGCCAGCGCACGTGCAATTGCTTTGCTTGTTCTTCCACTTCACTTTGCTTCGATTATAAATCATTGGGATTTTTCATTCTGATCTTGATCTCTCGTGCTAGCAGGTTGCAGGCCATGGCTGGCTGGGCCTGGGAGGGGCCAGCAATAGCAATGAACAACAAACTGTTACAAACAACAGCCAATGAAAACTACCATTCTGTTGTTACTATGCAGTAGTTGATACATTCTGTATAGTAACACAGTATGTGCAGTTTTTCGTTGGCTTCTCTACTGAGCCAGTGAAATGACATGGTGACGTGTTATTGGTGCCACAGAAGGCAGCACGGCGCCACCTTCATTTCACGAGTTACTGTGAAGTGAAGGTGTCGATGCGTGGCATCGTCGGTCCTGACTTGTGAGAGAGAGAACCTGCCCTGCGTGGTGCGGCCTAGTTGCTTCCTGGGGGCCCCCTCTGCCTGCTTTTTCATTTATGCGGGTGCCGGTGTACGCACCCGGCCCTCCCCACCCTGGGGCCCCGACAGGAGACTACGTCCCAGCCGGCAAAGCAGGTAAGTCAGTTGTTGTTGCGTGCAGTGCAGCCTGAGGAGCCTGTCACAGTTAAGTGATCAGGCAAGGCCCAGTTCGGGGCCCGGGTGGCTGCACGGTCCCCTGGTGGTATCCTGACTGCCCAGGAGTCAGGACCCCACCAGGATATGGATGGTTTGGTCTTAGCACAGTTGGTTTTTAGGTTGGAATGAGTGTCCACCAGTTTTGAGTTGTTGAACAATTCTAGGAGGACTGAGGCATTTATTGTGGTGAGGTATGTGAAGTTTACCTCGAGCTCATTGACCAGGAAGGTTTTGAAAGAGTGGCGCTGAGTCAGAGGACGTTTAGCCTGACCTTTGTGGGCATAGTTCACTGGGTGGCGTGGTCTGACCCATTGAGTGGGATATGGTCTGCGCAAGTGATGTCAACACTATGTCTAGGGTGTTGCCTTGGTTGTGCGTGGGGGAGAGCACAATTTCCTTGAGGTCCATGGCTCCGGTCAGTACGAAAAGCATGCTTTGAGTGTGGCGTTCAGTGTGAGGTTGGAGGATGTTAAAATCTCAGAGTAAGACATTAGTAGAGTGTGCTAATTTGCCAAAGGAGAGTAACTTGGAGATGTTGGCAATGAAATAACATCACAAAGCAAAGGCAGAAGTAGTGTATAGATGTTACATTGCAACAACAGTATTGTTAAAGTTTCAACGAACTTTACAGAGGAAAATGCTTTCTTCTGCAACCTTTGTTCCCATCCATGAAAGTTCACCATATTTGGCCGACCACTGTTCTGGCTAAATTGCCAAACCTGAACGCTCCAGCTGAATTTGGCAAAGTTTCATCAATGTTTTCATGCAGAAAAACATTGCTGAAAAACTGTTATTTGCACTGGGCTTTCCTCCAAGGCAGAAACATGCACTTGTTAGCCCACAATATCTTAGAATTGCACACTTTGAATTTCAGAATTTTCGGCAGCCACCTGGCCTACCATGAAGCAGTGCAATCCACAATAATGTTAAGTGCATCAACCAATTGTTTTATGTCCACATGTATCTATCTGCGAGCATGCCCCGTAGGTTTAGAGGGACAAGCAGAATTAGAAGTATACTACAAATCACGCAGACAACCTAAAGCCCACAAACACACACACAAGTCTATTTTACAAAACTCATCAAAAGCCCCCACACACCCTATTAAGTCATGCGAACTAGAGTCGATGGGACCAATCAAAATAAAAGTATTCTGCAAAATGATATACAGTCCACAAAATATGTCACACCAAACACACAGTTGGGCCACCGTAGGTGCCTGAGGATAAACTTATTAAATATATTTTACAAATTTCACAAAAAACATCCCCAACCCGAGTATGCACCCTGACGCATACTCCTATATAAAACAAAATAACACTGAGCTATACCCTGAAGATGGCTGCACCTAAGTTGTAAATACTACAATTAGATTTTCATAAACAAGCACATGTTCACACTCAGCAAGTTGTTATGTGCAATGAAAATTCCAATGCATTTTGGACCAAACTGGTACTTCGTCATGGCAATGTCTATGGATAAAAGAAAATAAGGATCTTTCAGTGACCATCCACAAAAGAATGCTGAGGTAGCTAATTGCTGCAATTTAAGTTCCCCAGTAATTAACAAGAATAGATGCAGCTAACACGTACCTGGATAGAAGATATATTCGAGTGCCACAAAAAGATGTAGTGGCATGTCACAAAAATCTGAAACATAGAGTCAATAATTATTATAGTGGGTCCACTAAGATGGCAAAAGGGTTAAAAATGCATATTAAAAGTATAATACATCTCTGTGGTGAGCCATACCTGATTCAAAATGACCCACCTAGAGGTCTAATGTAAAGACCAAAAGACAGGTTTTATCACAATAAAGAAAAAAGGAAAATGTGTGTCAGAAAAATAAACGATGTCAAACCAGTCGCTGTTAGAAGGTCCAATTAGACCTATATTTAATGATCATAATACAATAAGGGCTTACCAGAAATGTCAACATGTTACATCCAAACGCAGATGTAGGAGGAGGTATTTGCTACGGAACAGGCAGCAACATTATACATTATCCATATATATTTACGGAAAGCCCACAGCCGACTCCATGTGGACGCATTGCCACGGTGATATCGCATAAAAACACAATGGGCCTCATCACATGGTATGCAGTAACCATGGCGCTATTAGCGCCATGGTTGCCGCCCGTATTTTACCATGTCCGCCTTGGTGGATGGCGGAATTACCGGCCTACTCCAAGGTGAGAGGGGCCGGTAATTCCCGATTCACCAAGGCACTTCCTCATTCCCATTTTTGCCCCCACAGGGCTCAATGGGAATGGGGAAGGAGGTAATTACGGTACCGCAAATTGCGGTACCGTAATTAGCACCAAGGTCCCTTTGGGGGCCCGTTCCTTAACGGCTGGTAAAACCAGCCGTTGAGGTCGGGTCCGGCAAAGGGACCTTGTAGTAAGGCGGTAAGGGTTTACTGGTACCGGTGCCCTTACCGGTACCGGTAAACCCTTACCGCATACCGTGTAATGAGGCCCAATGTCTTCATAGCATTGTAAACAATGTGTATACTCGAAAAGGTAGCAGGAGCCCCTCTCTAGATAGAACATGGCATGATAACCTGCTCTGTGGTCGTTTGCCACTTTGAGAGTCCGCAACCATCACTTTTTGCTCACTGTACCTTTCACAAAGGAGGAATATCCATTTGCATATCAGTCTTTGCCCGCCCACAAGGGCAGTCCAGCACCGAAATGCCAGGCAAATCTCCTTTGAACAAGAGTACAAACAGCAACCTCAGACATGTGTTTCAGCCTTGTTGGGTCTCATCAGTGAGGTGGAGTGCCTCTCTGAGTACAGTGAGCAACGGGTCCACGTCTGGGTTCCGCCTGCTAACTTAAGGTGACCAGCCCCAGGTTCCTTGCAAAAATACAAGAAAAGGTAGCAGGCGCCCCTCTCTAGATAGAACATGGCATGATAGCCTGGTCTGTGGTTGTTTCCCACTTTGAGAGTCTGGACTACCCTTGTGGGCGGGACAAAGACTGATATGCAAATGGTATTCCCCCTTTGTGAAAAGTACAGTGAGCTAAAAGCGATGGCTGCGGACTCTCAAAAGTGGGGGGAAAACCACAGAACAGGTTATCATGCCATGTTCTTTCTAGAGAGGGGTGCCTGCTACCTTTTTTCTATTTTTGTAAGAGACTTGGGGTTGGGCACCCTAAGACCTGGGGTAACCCAGACGTGGACCTCTTGCTCACTGTGCTTAGAGAGGCACAGCTCCACTCACTGATGAGGCTCAACAAGGCTGACACACGTGTATGGGGTTGCTGTTGGTACTCTTGTTCAAAGGAGGTCTGCCTGGCATTTCGGTGCTGGAATGCCCTTGTGGGCAGGACAAAGACTGATATACAAATGGTTATTCCTCCTTTGTGTAAATTACAGTGAACTAAAAACGATGGCTTCGGACTCTCATAGTGGGAAAAAAAAACAGAACATGATATCTTGCCATGTTCTTTCTCGAGAGGGCCGCCTGCTACTTTTTTTTGTAATGTCTATACTTGTGGAACCACAGTGAGCACAAGTAATTGGAAAAAAGGCATACCCAAACAAAAAACTGAACGCAAGGCTGAGGTAGGTAACCCAAAAATAGTAGAAATACACGGACACAATAAAATAAAAATAGAAACCCAGCAAATAATGACAAAAATTCAAAACAAAATAGGATGATGGAAACACCACAAAAAAGACGGATGAAAAAATATGGAAATAAAAATAGATAAAATGTCAACATAAAATGCAAGAAATAAAATAAAATATAAAATACCATAAACAATATAAAGAGGCAAGTAATAGGAGAACATACACAATTGTACAGTCTCAACATTCATAGTGAGGAATAGTTCCCAAATCCAATAATCAACCGTTTACATTTGGACCAACATATGTAATCTGGAACCGAGATAACTGTGGTGAAATGAGCTACGTCGTGTGTATATCCCATAACATGTAGTGTCCTCAATCTAATAATGCTGTATCACAATGTAAAGAAAGATAAATGGGACACAGCTCTGGTACTTCCTAAAGTAAAAGTATGCAAAACGATAAACAGCTCAGAGATTACAGATATGATATATTTTATTTCTATCGCGCTCGTACACAAGTGTTTCAGAGCAAGGCAAGGGAGGGGAACAGGGGAGAACAAAACAATGCTCTTATTAGGCCCAGTGACATTGAGAATGTTCAAGTGCACGGGAGAGGGGGAGGGGAAAAGCGCATGTAAGGGTGGAGAAGTGGAAAGTGTGGCGCAAAGGAGAAAAAGATAAATAATAAACAAATAATAAAGGCAACAAACAGTGGTAGTGCAGTATGGGTACAGATACAGACCCCAGTTCAAGGGGTGGCCCGGGCAGTGCGGGAGGGTGGCAAGGGGAGCAGGTACCTGGGCCTGGAGGACCGAGGGTAGCCAGGTGCACAGTTCCAAGAGAGAACAGATCAGCAGGGGAGAGGGGAGCGAAGGCAGAAGAAAAGAGAAAGGTCTTGAGGTGCTTCCGGAGCCGGAGATGGTTCTCCTCAAGTTTTAGAGTGGCAGGGAGGCTGTTCCAGAGGGAGGACCCAGTCGAGGACGGAGATCTACCCCCAGCTTGTCTCTTTGAAAAGTGACTGATCCTGAGCCTGAGGGAGTTGGAGGTAGAGGAGCGAAGAGCACGAGAGGGGAGGTATTTGTGGAGGGATAGCTGAAGGTATTTTGGACCCAGGCCCAGAAAGCCTTGTGGACAATGCAGAGGGTGTTGAGTGTAATCCTTGCATCCACTGGGAGCCAATGGAGAGATTTCAGAGCTGGAGAGATACGATCCCAGAGCTTGAGGCCAAGGACAAGTCTCACAGTCCTGTTCTGGATTAGTTGCAGAGGGTGGAGAGTAGAGGCCGGTAGATTTAGAAAGAGGCTGCTACAATAGCCCAACCTAGAGAGAACCAGAGCTTGGGAGACCATGATCTTCTCGGGGAAGGAGAGGAAAGGAAGAGTACCTCTGAGGAGGTCCAGTAGGAAGTTTGCTGTCTCTAAAAAGTCAGAGATGTGGGTGGAGAAGGAAAGTGTGGAGTCAAAGATGACCCCAAGGTTCTTAGCCTCACAGGTGGGGGTAGGAGGAGGGCCAAGGGAGGCCGGCCAGAGAGTGAGGGGAAAGGATGGTGGAGGAGTGCTGACGAGAAGGATCTCCGTCTTGCTAGCATTCAGACAAAGATCATTGGCTGCGCACCAATCTTGAATGGCAGTTCGGCAATCTGAGATGAGAGAGGAAGAGGAGGTGGCTGAGGGCAGCCTGAAAATTAGTTGAGTGTCGTCAGTGTAGCACTGGAAATTTGAGCAGAAAGTGGCAATGCAGTAGGCGAGAGTTAGCAGGTATTGGTTGAAAAGCCAGGTCGAGAGGGTAGACCCCTGGGGAACACCACAGTTAGAGAGGAAGATAGATGATAGGAAGGACTCAAGTTGGACCTGGGAAAGTCGATCAGAGAGGAAAGAGGTCAGCCACGCCACAGCCTGATAAGTGATACCCAGGTTATCACAGAGACGGTTGAGCACAATGGCATGGTTGACTGTGTCAAAGGCAGAGGAGAGATTGAGGAGGATGAGGACAGAGGGAATGTTAGAGTCAAGGTTGGAGAGCAGATCTTCACGAATGTTCAGGAGAGCAGTTTCAATATATAATTGATCTAAATAATCATTGATGAAAATCAACATATCAAAATTAAAGACTCACAAAAAGCAAATTGCTTGTATCCTCATTAATTCCCCCGGGCACCAAAGCAACACGTGTATGAATCCAAAATGCGCCTTTCTGCTCTATCCTCTTCTCTAGATTACCAGATGTATTCAGTTTCTCAGTGACTTATAGTATTTTGAAACAAAGCTGGGTTATTGATTTCCCGAAGTCCTTGAAGGGCTTAGCTACTGATGAGTTCATGTTGGTCCTAATGCATGAGCGGTGCTCATGCCCTTTTATGCATGCTTTCCTGTGGTTCTGACTTACATAGTAGATGCCACAGGGGCAACAAATAGAGTATATGACATTCTCAGAATCACATGCAGCAACATTCCTAAGCAAGATCGATTCCCCGGTCTTGGGGTGAAATAGTGTTCCCTTAAATGATATTGTTGCAGTTGCCACATTGTAGACATGGCCATGTGCCGGTTTGTGCAGTGGTAGTTACATTACATTGCTCAGTGTGCATTAATGCATATCATAAATTACTGCTCCTACCAAATGCAAACACTCAGGAGTAGGGAAGTGTTAACTAGTTCTGCTGTCACATTGGAGCATGGTGTACACCGCACATGCAGTTACCATGCATGTAGCACACCTGTGACAGGCTCATAACCATTTCGGGGGTGCCAGTCCCTGAAACCTCCTCTTCTGCCATGCAAGCTGCCAATGCTACCACCCTCTGTTGCACAATGCCTCACAATATTGTTTCTGACCAGGGTTTTGTTTTTCTGTTTTAGGACAACTCCCAGAAGGCCCCTCGGAGCAAGCAATAGAACCCGGACCGCAACTAGGAGGACAAAATCAAGAACAGTCAGAGTGGACAGGAAAAGTCCTTGCAAAACAGAAATGAGACACTCAACACACGACCTGCCAACCCCAAACAGACCCCAGGGGAACGGTGAGGTAACCAAAAAAAAACAAAAAACGAGGAGCTGCAGGGGTGCACGAGAAACACTAAATCCTCCGCAAACCAAATGGGAAGAAAACTTGACAGCACATGAAGGGAGCTACAAGGAAGAGGAGCAGCCCGAGTCCCTGCCTTCTATCACGCCTTCAGAGACTGCAAAGAAGTCTGTGCTGTAAAAGTGGGAGGGGCATTAGAGAGTTTTTTCAAAGCTTTTCACCTGTGTAACCTAGCCCGTGGGGACAATGCAATATCAAATTGGCCAACTGTCAGGTGAACACTACAAAAAATGGAAGGAGAAGGTGTTAGAATCAGGAAGAGACACGTATATAAGGGGAGAGTATGGGTCGTTCGGATGAGGTGCAGTGGAGAGTAGGCAAACCAAGAGACCAGCCAGGAGGGTGTACCAGGTGGAGAAGGTGATGGAGGCTGTTGGGAGTATAGAGAGAGATTGAAGGCAAGGTATTGGTTAAGAGAGAGTCGTACTAGTTGTGTGCATTGTGAGAAAGGGTGTAAAAGGTGAGTGATATAAAGGTAGGGGAGTTGAAGTTTAAAGGGAATTTGGGGGGAGAGAGAGGGAGAGAGCGAGAGAGAGAGCGAGAGAGAGAGAGAGAGAGAGAGAGAGAGAGAGAAATGGCAGGCGTAAGGTAGCGGTAAAGGATAGGTGGAGAGAGTGGGGTATGGTGCAGCTAGAGAAGAGGCGTAGTGAGGCGACAGGGTTAGAGAAGGGGAAAGAGAGGGGAGGAGAAAGGTGAGGGACCAAACGAGGGAGCGAGTGGAAGGAGCAGGGTCTCTGAGTCTGGCAACATCTTAAAAGCATTATTTGATATTTGGGGAAAGGCTAGGATACCATAAGGAAGTCCTGGAGGGAGAAAGATAAGGATTCTGCATTTAGGCCTCGGTCCATAGCCAGATAGATGGGTTTACCAATCTCTAGTGTCCATCATCTTGGGGATTAGGGAACGCTGGGCTAGGGTCGAGAGAGTCCACACGAAGAGGATAATGAGGAGGACAGCCATTAGTTAAACTCCCTATAAATCCCAATAAAAACCCTTAAACTGTCTTTGAGACTTTGTGTTATTGAGGCCATCTGTCAGACACCACAGCAGTGGCACACCTCTAATTTCTCAAACACAAATGGCAGAGGGCAATTTGAAATGGGTGCACAGCAGACGGGCAATACAGCATTGCATCACACTTTAACACACTTCCACGACAATCCACCCGTTCACAAGTGCACCTTTTGAAAACAAACATGCAGACAATCAGGATTTGGCAGGCCTTGGTCAACACTCTGTTAAGGTACCACACCAACTGAAAACCACCCTCTTTCGGTTGCAAAGCATAAACCGAAAAGATTCCCGACCCTGCAGCAAAATTACAGAAAACATGGGCTCCAAATAAAGACTACTACCAACATAAACTGTGGTAAGACAATTACAACATGCAAGAAAACATCATGACTTCTGGATCTAAAATGAACACAGAGGCTGTTAATGTGCAGTCAATTATACAAACGTTGCACAGGAAAACTGTAATATATTAACTGTAAAACAGTGTTAACTTTAAATAAATTATTGCAATATACATGAGTGCAACTAGCAAAATCTAAACGTTTACTTGTTACATAAGGTTTCATGGGGGATGAACTTCCTTCACAAACTTGACAACTACCATGCCTAAATATGTTCTCTGGATGGATACAAAACATGCGCGAAAAGATGATACTCATAGCAACAGAATAAAAATAATTCGGCATTGAAGGATTGTTATAGATCAGCAGTAGACGGTAAAAGAACATAGTGCCCAAAGAGTAAGAAGATGAGATCCAACGAAAATGAACAACCACAACGATAACAGTCCATTTTTATGTTGTGACATATTCATGTGTGCAATTTGTTGTGCTACTACACTGAGTAAATTGTCAATCCACAGATAAAGATAGTAGCTTAATGGTGTTTTTATTATAGTTTAAAACAATTGGTCTGGGAGGATTGCGATGGTTGAAACTAATCTCGTCTCAACGGCTCTCTCGATCTCCCTGTGGGCTGCCTCCACTCTATTCCAGACATACCTAACCCCCAGAATCTCTCCCAACATTCTCTAACGCAAGGGTAACCCCTACTAAGACTTTCTAACCTTGACGGGGAGACTTCAAGGTAATGGCCTGTTCCATCTATCCCCCCTGGACTTTCTTAGGGATACTTCTGGTCTTTTGGACTGTCCAATGTTGCAAGGGTTTCTCTTCTAGTTGCTCGCCTTCTTCTCAGTTGCTCTGTTACTCTCTCTTTCCCTCTGTCGGTACTCTTTTTTTTCTGTGATCTTCTTAGCTTCCCTCTTTCTTACTGTCCCCCATTCCTTTTCCTCACACCTCACCTCCTTTTCTCGTCTCCCATCTCCTAACTGCTTCTTTCTCCTCTCATCTGTCACACTTGCACTACCAACAGGTGCCTGCTCTCCCCTACCCCTCTACCTGCACCTCTCACCTCCCTCACGCACCCGGTCTGCTCCTCCGTCTCCTAACCTTACACAACCTCTCTGCCTGTCTCCCACCTGACAACTTCCTCCTCCGTGTCTGTTATCCCTAGTGGCAGTCCTGCAGTCTACTTTCTGGTGGTCTGTCTTCCCTGGCCACCCTTACCTGAAGGAGGAGTCAAACCTACCCTGCTCACCATAAAGACTCAGACCTACCGCGGAGCGGGCGGAGAGTGGCAGTCCTGCAGTCATGGCTGGCATGACTGGTCTGACTGGTCTGACTGCCCCCCCAAACACTCCTCTAGAAGAAGATAACGAGCGCTTAAAAACTTTGTGACCCCGTCCACTCCTCGAAAAACTCCCTCTAGAAGACCCGCAAAACTCACCAAATACTTCAGCACCAACCACCAAACTTTCCAAAACTGCAGGAAACAAAGTGGGAAAAAAAGTATTCAAATTACCCACAAGGACTCTAACCAAAAGCCTGTGGCCGACGCCGAATGAGTCCCAACTTTCAACTGAGCCTCTCTTGAAACCACCAGAGGAGCTTGAGGAGCGTGAGACATCTATTACTCAATATCAACATTCAAATTCTGACATCGCTTCAAGTTCACCAAACACGATCCCTCCCACCATGCCTCCCCTCGCTCGCTTACCGGCTTGCCCCGGAGGGGGTGCTGTGTCTGCAGTCGAGGGGAGGACCTCTGGTGGGTCCGGATCCGTGTGCTGGTCCGCGCGGGCGGCGGTGGAGAGTCTGGAGGCCGCCCGACCTCGCGGGGCCCCCCCGCCTTCCAGGACGCGGAGGCGTCGTTGAATCCAGCAAGGAAAATGATTGGGAACTCTGATGTTTCCCTGGCCGCCGCTGACTCTGCGGAAGATGATACTCCCGCGGCCCCGCATTCGACTCTTGCACTCGTCCATGCTGAAGGCGAGAGCCGGGAGCCGCGGGAACGGCGTGATGGAGGCGCGGAGGCAGCTGGACTTGGCCCCGCTGCGGCTGCAAGCCGCCGACTGCATGCCCTGACAGCCACGTCATCAGAGCAGGAGCTCTGTGAGACCTATGACGATCTTGAGCCATACCCCCCAGAGACTCAGCCTACTGAGAAAAACAAAACAAGCCCAACCAACCCAAAAAAAGATCAGCGCCAAGCGTGAACGACGACGAAAAGAAAAGGAAATCGGCAATACAAAGCCATATCTACTCGTGAAAACAATACAACACAAAAAAACATTATTAAAACGAAAGCAGAGAAAGTGATAACTAAAATCCTAAACACTAGACCAAAACTTTCGCCATTGTCAACATTGACAAAGTTCTTTAAAAAAAAAAAAAACAAAATGGGAGAAATCACACAGGCACGCGTTATGAGCTCACAGATGCTGAATTACTGGATGCAGTGCACGACCTACAACCTCTCAGCAAGCACAGAAAAATTGAAGGAAGCGAAAAGGTTACACCAATTCCTCCAAAAGCAAAGTCACTCCACACAGGACAAAAAGATATTCAACTTGCCAATCCAGAAGGCAATTCTATGCCAGACAAAACAATCACCATAGTGATTCCTGACGATTTCACCTTTGGTCAAACCCCGCTCATACCGCAAACCTCAGCCTCTTCATCTTCTCCAGTGATCGTTCCTTCAAGCCCAATACCAAATGAACTTCAAGTGGATACAGACTCTGAGATCGTCCCAGTTGCCGCCGTAAACAAGAAACAAACAATTATCCCTCCATCCCCTCCAATGTCAACACTACTCTTCCCAGTCTTACAGGATATAACTACCCCCTTACCCTTGCTACCAATTGAACAAAAAGACTCAAGTCATCAAGAACCAGAAGACCAAAATGAACTCAAACAAATCGACCACACAAACCGACCACCTCAGGAACCCAGAGACAAAAGGAAATCACATCGCAAGTATGACCCTCGACCGGACAGGAGAAGCTTCTATATGCCATCCACTCCCACACATGGACCAGGTAGAAAATCATCTGCTTTGACAAATGAAACACCCTCAAAGAAACTGGACCTACTATCATATGTGTCGGCATTATCAATTGCCCTTATTCCCTTCACCAAACTCTATGAATCGCTAAATGAAACACTAAAAGATCAAACAGTACTTCAAGTTATGATCCACACGAAACTCACCTTCCTCGAAGGTCACGTCAGAGCTCAAAAAGACATAAAGAATACTCCCTGGACAAACCTGGCAGATATCAACGCACGCCTACAGACAATAGAATCGACTCTGAATCTCCTAGAAGAACGATCAACACCAGATACAACAGCAAATCAACTTAAAACACCTATCTTACCTATTGATCTCACAGCTGAAAACTTACACAAAAATATAGCAGCTAATCAAACAAATCCGATCTCCAAAAAAACGCTACAACATCCCCCCATTTCCACAAACGGATCTATCACCAACATCGTCCTAGTTATCGACGACGAAGAAAACAGAAGCAAAGCGGCCAAAGACCAAATGGAGCAACCCTATTCAATCTTTGACTCAACCAGATCCAAAAACTCAAATAACCCTACAGCCTCAGACGCTACTAACAAAAAGCCTCTTCCAACAAAAAAAATCACAAATCAAAGATCCAACCCCGGCACACCACACAGGAGGCAGCAGTCTTCCCAAAAAAACACATCCCACCAATCGAACAACTCACTGAGCTCTCCACCTTCTCTCACTACTCAACTTACCAGGGGCTCACCGACAACAACGGACGACTTCCTACAAAACTCAGACCTAATGAATCTTTCAGAACACCTAGATCCAACACTCGATACGAGCAATACACCTCACCAACAAGAAGAAAATATCAACCCTTCCAAACCGAACAAGGAAAATAATACTCCCAGGATCAACAACAATCGTGAAGAACAAGAAAGTCCACTGACCTTCCTAACCCTAGAAGAACGTCGACAAAAGATAGAACGGTCGGCAGAAATCAAACAAACAACAAATTCAACCAAAACGAACATGCACCTAAGATTCGTCAGCACGAAGATCGATCAAAAAAAGGAAAAGACACGTGCTGAAAAAGATAACAACACCCAGCCAAAAAATCTAAACGAACCCGACCGATCGTCTGCCCCAGAATATTCGCCCAAATCATCGCGAAGAAATCGAGAACGAAGCAATAGCCAAAAACAAAATGCTGTCTATTCGACTCAACAACAAAACTCCAGAACAAACACACAATATAATTCCAACTACTCCGAACGTCAGACGGAAAAGTGGATCCTGAAAGTTGAACAAACGAAAGACAACAGAGACGAAGTCACACTAAACAGAAGAGGAGTCTTGACGCTGATACATCTTGTTCCAAAATTGTCCCAAATAACGTCAGACGATCTAACAATTGTTGAACCAAGTCACTATCACGGAAGAGCTACATGCCACCTTCACATCATCTCGAGAAGAATCAAAAACAAACTGCTAGACCGAGAAAGGGACTTCCGCAGTTTGGGATATCATCTCTCTCAACAACAAAGCAACTACGAGAACCCAAACTCCAAACACACAATACCCTCAGCGAAGAAATCACGTAACAGCGAAAACGCCTATGACCCAAGACCCAAACATAACATAAATGGTAGGGCACATGAACGGAGACCTTCATACCGAAACACCACTACGACCGCTCAACAAAACTTAGATAAGCTACCACCAACTAAGTCTCAACCTCCATCTCAAACTGCCCGAACTCCATCCATATCAGTCGCTGCTACTAAAGACAACCAAAAAGCGAAAATAGCCTTCCAAAAGGAACGACACGACCAACACAAGAACCTTACCAAAACCATCCACTTACCACAAAACTTGCCCTCTACACCAAAAACCAAAAATTCGACTTCATCTAGCTTCTGGGCTTGGCTCCCAAAAGCACTGGCAACGCATCGATCGAAATAGCAACTCATGGACAGATCCAGCCTACAAGAACCAACAACTACTCAAGAAAGACTCCCTCGTGACTTGAAACTACAATCATGGAACACCAGAGGATTCAAACAATTCACCTCACCTAGCGACGTCAACCTAGGATCAGCAGATCTGTGGTGCCTCCAGGAAACCTGGTTGACCAAAACTCCATCACTCGATGGCTTTGACCTTCGTTTGGCACCAGCGTCAAAACGATCACTTGGCCGACCATCCTCAGGCCTCATAACTGCATGCCGAATCAACAGTGGCCTGGCAATAACAGCCATTATCGTCTCAAACTATTCAATGCAGGCATTACTGCTAACATGGGAACTCCCTCCTAACGCGGAAGCACTCCACCAGACGATCCCGGTGGCAATACTAAACGTCTACTGGTATCCCGCGGCAATTGATGAAAAAAACTTTATGGCCTTAATTGAATCCACTGTGGACGAGGTACGCACCACCTACAACACATACCACATTATAATATGTGGCGACCTAAACGCCCAATGCAAACAAACTTCCACTAAAGCCAACACACAGAGTGAACGACAAGGCGGAGCTTGGACCAAACTGATGAATTCTAGACACCTTCACAATTTGGATCCTGTGTATAAAAGCAACACCCGTCATCCAACATGGACAAACAACAACTCGACATCCACCATTGACTATACTTTTGTATCCAAACCCATGCTATCCTTAGCAACTTCTTTCGATGTCCAGCTAACGTCATCCAGCGACCACAACATCCTGGTAACCACATGGAAACCACCACTCATCACCCGAGATAAAATGGAGTATGGACTTGAACAAAATAATCAAAAAAATAGACTGCGTCTCACAGCTCAAAGCATAAGAGACTTGACAAATCGTTACTCAAAAACTAACGATACACCTGAACACAAAACCATGGATTATGCTCCCCTGCTTATCTCATACATGACACAGCGAACCAACCCAAGCAAAACCACTCAAACACCCATCCATACATACGACAAACTCTTGGTTCCCAGACGCCGTGCCTACAGGAAAGCAAAAAGATCAGCAGCAACACTTCCCCCGTCCAACAGAGAACTAACCATCAAAGAACTAACGAGAGAATATAAATCTTGGGTGAGAAGACACAGATGGACATTGCATCAACAAGATGCCGAAACCATGCTAAAAGCCATCTGCACCAATAACTCAAAAGAATTCTGGTCTCTACTCAATAAAACATCTTCGTTTACCGGACCAGAAATTACCAATTCAATCGATGAAGCAACTTGGGCCACCCACTTTAGATCACTCTTCGAGCTGCCAAACACTCTATCCAAATACGAGCGTCCGAAACCATTGTCGACTGACCTGAATCGCCTAAACCAAACTAACATCTGGACAAAGCTGGACGATTTAGATGACATTTGTAACATCATTAAAAAATTGAACAAATCCAGAGCTCCGGGACCTGACGGTATCACCAACTTTGACCTGAAATCACATCCAATCGAATGGGCCAAATTCATAAGATCCGTGTTCACTCGATGCGTGGCTGCACAATCGATACCTCCTACACGGCTGTCCGCAATAGTGGTCCCGATTTATAAGAAAGGCGACAAGCAAGACCCTACAAACTACCGCCCTATCGCGCTACTAGACCCTATAGGGAAAGTTTTCGGGTCCCTTCTCCTAAAAAAATTCCAATCTTGGGCCACAGAAGCTCCGTGCAATGACAACTTCCAAGCCGGATTCAAAAAAACACTGGGAACCACGATCAACATCTTCCTCCTAACCATCTTGAAAAGCAAAATAAAAGACGGCCACCCAAAAGTGTACTCAGCCTTTATAGACTTCTCCAAAGCCTTTGATAGAGTCGATCGCAACAGACTCTGGCAGAAACTATCTTTCTGGGGCTGCCCAAGCGACATTCTAAATCCGATTAAGGCACTCCACAGGGATACCAACATTAAAGTACGACTAAATCAGCAAGGCAACTTATCCACTCAGATCAACACGGATAGAGGAGTCAAACAGGGCTGCCCTTTGGCCCCGGCCCTCTTTATCGCTTACATGGGAGATTATCAACATTCCGAAGCCTCAATCAGATCCTTCCCACCAAAAATAGCACAAACACCCATCAGTAGACTGCTCTACGCGGATGACCTTATTTTGCTGGATTTAACACCCATAGGCCTCCAGCGCCAACTCACCAATCTACAACTATTTTGTAACGAGAACAATTTGGAAATCAACACCGACAAAACCAAAATCATGGTGATGGAGCGCAAAACCAGAGAGCGGGACAAATACAACTGGTTCCTGGAAAAACAAAAATTGAAAGAGTAAACAGCTTCAAATATCTTGGCGTAACTCTGGACAATTCAGCAAAAGAAACATCTATGCAAGAATCCCTGTTCGATAAGATCCGAAGCCTGGCAACAAAAGGCAAAGCAATAGACAGAAAATTTGGTACATTTTCCACCATCTCGCTACTGAACTTCTACCAGCAAAAAGTGGTCCCCATGGTTACATATGGATCAGAAGCGTTGCAGTGCGTACCCAAGACTCTTTGGCCCAAATTGGAAGCCTATTTCTGGAGGACGACCCTTGCCCTTCCGGACTCAACGCCAATCACACTGATCCGTCGGGAACTCAGTCTGCTTTCTCTTCAAGGCACTGTAGACTGCAGCACTCTGGTGCTATATAGGAAATGCATTCTATCAAACTGTTCCTTTCTCCACGGCCGAGTGTCCAAAGAAATTCTAGAGGGAAGCTGCATCATGCTACGTCAATGGAAAAACGAAAACCAAGCTCTACTGAAAATCATCGAATGTACAGAAGAAGATCTGATTAACAATCCTACAAGAATAATAAAAAAAACTAAAGACATGGACTGGATTCGCACTTTAGATGCAGCCTCAGAATACAAGCTTGTCTCTCACTTACCACCGCTATGGAAAAAACGTGACGATCTACAGAACTACATCAAAAGATTCCCCAGCCGAGCGGCACGCAATCTTATAATCAGAGCAAGACTGAATCTTGTGGACACCAACGAAATCCGCCACATAAAGAAGCAATCACTGACTAGTACCTGCAGATTCTGTGGAAACGAGAAAGAGACCATTCGCCACCTTATAATGTCTTGCCCAAGCTTGACAATATCCGCCACCCCTATATGAAATATATCTGCCAACTCTCCACAGTAACTGATGAAGATACATGGTGGAAAAGGATGATAAGTGATGACCGGACATCGTGGCAACTAGCGACATACAAAATCCTTGACGCTTTAACAGAAAAACTCACTGCGCAGCGAAATGAAAACTAAGACTCTCCTTGCTTCCTTTCTTTCATTCATCTTTTACACCCTCTCGCTGCCCTACACTCAACTGGTACAACTCACTCCTACACACAATACCAAACCTGCACTCACTTATAACACAGCCACAGTCTTCTCAGCACTCCACTCTACTGCACTGTCGGGTATCCGCCACCGCTCATCCTGATCACCTTTCACTCTCATCTGTGTTGGCTGGGTGTTTACAACCCAGCCTTCCCCCTACCAACACCCCTCCCAACTCCATTGGCCCATCTGGCCACATGCTCCTATTGGACAATCTCTGGCTAAGCTATCCCTGGAAGGCTTTAAAAGGTATTTTCGCCCCAACCCTTTTTCAGTCTCCAATTTCAGGATATCAGCCATTTGCTCAGACTGCTCGTTTTCCTTGTGGCTTTCTTCATGTGCTCGTGAGTTGTTTGCTCCCAATTCAATTTGGAGAGGATTTCTGTCTATCCTGATCCCCTGCAGTCCCTTTTCACTCTGTTAGTTTTCTGTTGCCCTGCCACTCCCACAGGGTCCACCGGGGGATGGTAGGTCAGGTGTCGGGTGTGTCATTTCTATTGAACAGGTAAAATGCCAGTCTATACCTTGCCTGTTCTCAATTCCATTCCACTCATTCTGGGTTTTCTTTGTTGCGCCCAGGTACACCCAGGGAGGAGTTGTCCTAAAAGACAACGGAGAACTCTGTCCAGAAAAGAGGCTGACCCGGATTATGCACGGGACAGCTGTACTAGCTGACAAATACAATGAACAGCCATCAGGGTGGGAGGATATGGGGCAGGGACTGGGGCCTCCTGAACTGTTTCACCCCGCCTCAGGGGTAGGATTAGCTCTGGCATACACCCTAGTAGGCTGCCCACCATACCCCCAGGTTGGCGAGCGTCTCTGTACTCCTGACAGGGTCAAGACCCTGACCCTGTCACAAAATTCCATATAATGTCTCGAGTCCCAATACAAAATCAACAGCAAATCAACGTGTGAGGGTCACTTCACAAATAGTTAAGAACTTCTTCGTATTAACACATGCATGTGAAGAATTAAATGCATCTCCCCTTCAAAAAAGAGGAAATCAATAATGGAGTTGTTTTTTCAACAAATGGTATGGTTACTAGCTATAAAAAGGGGAAGTGAATGCTCATTGGGAATATCAACGTCAAGGGTTAACCTAGTGTGACCTATTTAACACTTAACAATATTAAAACAAACATTGTTGGAACTTTAGCACACCATCACAAATAACAAGTAAACAAAACAGCAGCACCTTAACATACTAACCTGCATAGCAAGCATACAATATATTATAAAAACGCGCATTACATTTTAAATCAATAGGAATAATATACACATTATACTACATGACCTCAAAATATACACCCATGATCACACCCTTTATAATAACTGAGGTCAAAACGTACACCTATAAATACAACTTATGTAAAATGACCAGCACACCCTCATCATTAGTAAAATCACAAGTTCACACAATATACCACAGTAGTATATTAATAACACACCAAAGACTGTGCCAGGGTCATGATTTTGGTGGGTCTTGGATCAGGCACACCTCTCAACCTGGGGCAGGAGGACTACCAGAGTTTTCACCAGACTGAGGAGCTGAGGGCCCCTTCTCTGATCTTCTACATGTGCTATTCTCGCCAAACCCTATTCTGGCCAGAATTATTTTTTTCATTACATGACTACAAGTCCCAGAAGACCATGAAGTAACAGAAAGGCACCACTCCCAGCTGGATGAAGCTGTCACCTTGCAACTGATTCAAGAATGGCAGGGGCAGTTACACAGCACAACCATACACCAAAAAGGACCGCATCTCTGCAACAGCTGCACAGCAACCGAGCCCTGCACAAGAGAGACTGATTCAACAGCTCATGTGCCAAAAGGTCAGAGGGGCTAAATGAGGGTTCAAAACCTGCAGGTATTGTGGCCCATCACCAGGTAAAGAGTAAGCCCAAATTGAGGCGTCTAATAAGAAGTGTAACCAATGGAAGGGGAGAAAAGGGATGTCGGGAGTATAAAAACCCAGCGGCAGCCAGAATGAGAAAACAGTGTTTAAGTGAGGTCAGGTAGAGTGAAGGCGGACTGAGACACCAAGGGGAGAAAGGTTTGTGGCACAGTGTGTCTGGTGGAGTCTGGAGGCTGACCGCTGTGCTTTTTCTCCCGTTTTCAGCAAAAAAGTCTGAGTCCGCTTTCTACTGCTACTGCTACGAGTGGAATTTTGAACTTAATCACTGCGCTGGCGCGGAGCGCGGCGCGGTGTGTGGCACAGTGTGTCTGGTGTCCCGTGCACCGTGCACCGCGCACTGAACCCGAACTGCTGACTGAAGATCAGAGGTGAGAATCACTAAGATCTACCAAGACCTAGCAAGAGCGTCCAAGAGTGAACCCAGCGCTTCCTTGCCTGCCCCCTTTCCCCATCCACAGTTATCTTTCTGTCACTCCCTCCCTTCCTCCCTCCCTCCCTCCCTATCCCCATCCTACCCCTCCCTACACATTTCGAGGTCTGGTCCCCGGTACACCCCCTTTTCTTTCCTCTTTTTTTCCTTCTTTTTTTTTCTTTTTTTCTTGTTAACCTAATCCACCCCCCTTAGTCACTACTCCTCCCCCTTTTCCCCCCTCACTCGACGGTGCTCTTAGCTCACCTCCTGTGAGCCCTCCGACTGCCCTTTGACTGTCTGGCATCAATCAAACACTGAGTGGCATCGGACTTCCAGTGGCTGCTACTTATACCATCTCCTGGGTCGCGCTAGAACTCTTTCTGCTGCCCAAGCCCCCAGCAGAAGGCGACAAACCCCTGGAAGCCGTCTCGGGCTTTTGTAACCCGTGCTTCTCAAGTGCTTCTCAAGTATAGTCCGCAGCATGGTATCGCTACCCCCTGAAGGGGGTCAAGGGCGCTGGACCCGCAGCATGAAAACCCAACAAAAGATTGCTCACAGAAGTCTGAGCTCTCTCGGAACTGATGCAGAAGGAAACGACCCCGCAGTCGAGACTGTGGTGGAGCATGGGAGTCCTCGTACTCCTCCGTCTTCCGACAGGGTCTCCCAGGTGACTAGGGCGGAGGAGGGGGGGCCAGGCTACCTGCGGGGTCAGATTGAGCTACCGCTCGTAAGTACTCAGCAGCCGTCATTACTCCTAGACCAGCAAAGAAGAAAAACTGTATTCACCTTCAATAGTTCGACTGATGAAATGCTTCGTTCCCCCTCCTCCTCAACCCCTGGCCAGCCAACCGTGCAAACGAGAGGTCCCGGGCCCGAGGCGGTCGGAGGACATCCCCGGCAGGGATCTGTCTGGCTGGGGGAGCTGGGGGTGGAGGCAATCAGCGAACAGAATAACCAAAATTGAAAATCCAACTACCTGGGCCCGGAGAAGTCTAGAATGACACAAGGAGGAAAACAAATAGTCTCGGATAGCCCACAAATGCTCGGGTCTGCACCGAGCCTGGTGACTTCAGTGGTCATGCATACCAATAAAGACACAGGAGTTTGCATGAGCAGAGAGGAAGAGGTCTGTACGGATGTACCCAGGTCCAACCTAATAGAAGAAAGCGTCACGACGCCAGAAATTGTACTGGACTTGTGTGGAAGGGGTCACAAGGCAAACATAGATGACTTAGTGTTTGAAGCTCGGGAAGGTTCAAATGCCTCGTGTTTCAAAGCCCCCGAGGAAACACTAACTGCAACGGGCCCCTCAATGGTGCCCCTCCCTAAAATAAGCCTGGAGTGTGACGGTAACTCCGGAAGTACGACCGCCAAGGATCAGGTCTTGGAACCTATGGGGTCCGTATCAACTCACACATTAAGTGCATCAAATGATTCGCTCTCCGCTCTGGAGGAAGAAGAACAAACAACAAAAGTAACAAGTCTCAAAAGAACCTGTAAAGGAACGGCAAGAAGACCCAGATCAAATAAAAAATACAGGAAAGATCATGATAAAGGAAAGATTGCAGCTGGAAGAGGACCTGCTAAAAAGAATTTACAAACAGGTCTAAAAGGGCATGGCGGAGTAAAGGGGCTATCAACTCCTTTACTGTCGACCTCCCTGAAAGACTTTTTCATAAGATCTAGCAAGCGTAAACTAACCCCGGACCATGAAATGTCCGACGCAGAAATACTTGAGGCTATAGAAGACCCTCCCCCACTGAATAAATCTCGGAAAATTAATCTAATACAGGGGAACTCGGCGCCCAGAATTAAATGGCATGCTCACATCACACCTATTGAGGTGGGGGTCACCGAGGCAGTAAAAACTGTCTCCAACGTCACTCAAAGTGCCGGTAACCAACCATCACCGGCCAAGTGTATAAACAGTCCATCAGCGACGGAACCATCGATAGGCCTGATTGTAGAACAAGGTTATCCGAGGCCTCGGGCGGGTGGAGAAGCAGGTCTGACCCCCTCACTCGACCCCCCTAATCTCACACAACTGGGATCTATATCTATACATCCCCCGGAGAAAGAACCAGAAGTAAGCATGCAGTCTGTGGTTAAGCCACTCGAATTCCCCCCAAGCCTCGACAAACAAGAGAGACCTTCAGCTAGAGTGAGGCATTCATTGGGGGACGATCCGTATGGTTGGACTCGTGAGCATATACAAACTAATGCTAACAGAAGGGGGACAGACGCATTAAGCGCCACCCAACCTCTAAAATCATTTATAGATAAAAACGCAACGGAAAGATTACCCCTTCACCAAAGTGAAAGGGGCATACACACGCCCCACAGATCGAGGAGGCAAAGCGAAATATCAGTTACCTCCGATAAAGAGACGTCGGCTTCGAAAAAAAAATCTGACCTGCTGTCCATTATGTCGGCCCTCACCATAGCACTCAACCCCTTCAGTAAATTGTACGAATCTATACACGAGGCTTTAAATGACAATACAGCAATAATCAGCACCCTAAAGGATAAACTAACCTTCATTGAAGGCTACGTAACGGCAGTAGAACAGAGCTCGGCTGTCATGCATCAAAAAATCGAAGAAAAAATAGAAAACCTGGGGAGGGAGCTAGCCAACACTGCACTAAGAGTGAAGTCTACCAACTTATCTACCGCCAGAGGCACACAAACGGACGAAGCTGGCCTTATTAAAAAAAAGGACGTAGCATCCATCTTTTTAACAGGCCCACCCAAGTTACCATCATGCCCCACAAAGCAAATACTAGCCCCAAAAAGTCAAACCAATGACAACGCCAAGACGAAGGGACCAGTGCTGTGTCTTAACACAAAAGAACCCTTAGATGGACCAGAGAGGGCGAAACCCCAGCTGCTTAAGGGCCAAACAACAAAAAAGGATTCAAGTAGCCCTCCAGAAGACTTACCACGGCAAAGCGCTGCTGTGGAGAGGGGAGGGCCTCACCACAGGCAAAGCCAACTGAGACCCGTCGTAGTGCCGTCTATACAAATGGATGGAACTGATTCATCAATCCTGGATCTGGATTCCTCAAATGGCTCCCGGCCCTTGGAGTGTGTAGAAATAACGACATCATCACCTGAGAGACAGAGAGTGGAAACAAGACAATCCCTCCCGGATGAGAAGGAGGGACAAAAAGAAAGGGAAAAAGAAAAAACAAAAAAAGAGGCTCAACAGCTACCACAAAAAAAATCTAATACGGATGAAGACCGGAAGCACAGTCCCCAAAGACAACGCTCAAGCACTCCAAGTGCAGGCCTAGAGGCCATTGAAGCCCTAAAAAATAAAGAAAGAAATAGAACTCAGACCAAAGAAATGACTAAACCCACATGGAAATCACGAACACAAGATCAAAGAATTGATCGGAAGTATTCCTTCCAAGAAGATCCGAGCAGGTCTAAACAAACAGGAAAAAAAGACCAAAAATCAAATGAGATAACAATCTTCAAGTTAGAACAATCCTCTTCAGGACATAAGCACATTGTCCTGAACAGAAGAACTGTCTTAAAAATAACAAGGCAAGTGGAAACACTAAGGCACTTATCGACATCGGATCTGGTTCTGGTGGAACCGTACCACAGGGACAACACAGCGAAGGCCTACTTACATGTGAAATCAAAAGTCCTAAAGGATTGCCCTCTAGAAACATCAAAAGAGCTGCAGCATTTGGGACTAAAATTAACACAAGTACAGATTACCAAAACAGCGAATGAAAATGGGACCAAAGAATATCAGACTAGCTCACAAGAACACTCGGTCAAATGGAAAAGAGAAACTCCTAGGAAAAAAGGCAGATACCGAAAATACACCCCAGAACGGTGTAGAGAAGAGAGGAACAAACAGGATGAGTACCACCATAAATATCGAAAACCGATACTCTCAACAACTACTAGGAACGTACGACAAGAAATAAACACGATTCCGGATCAAACAACAAGAGTCCAAGGTGCTCCATCTAACATGTCCTCTAAAGCCCAAGCGCCCTCAAAACCATGGAAATGGTTAACAGACACCTTCGGGCGCCAAAAGAAGGATTAGCAGTTAGCCCATGACGCCACCCAGCAGAAGGATACTAACTTCAATGTGTCCAATAGCTTGAACAAAACCACACTACAGATGGCGTCATGGAACACCAGAGGCTACCTTCACCTGACTAAATCTAATACTACAAACTGGAACGAATTCAATTTAATCTGTTTCCAAGAGACCTGGCTTGCGGATAAACCTTCCCTGGAGGGATTCACCTTGGAAATCTCCCCTGCCAAGAGAGCAGCCGTGGGGAGACCATCATCGGGACTACTCACGGCAGTCCGAATGGGTTCCGGAATTGAAATAAAGAAAAAAATCAGCGAAGATTACGGCATGTTAGCCATTCTAGCGAACTGGAATCACGAAGCTGTGGGAGAACTCGGAAAGTCCACTACCGAGCTGGTTGTGATAAATCTCTACTGGAACCCGGAAAAAACATCTACAAAAGAATTCTGTAACATGGTTGCAAATACCATTGATGATGTGAGAATTCACTATGGCAGCCCCGACATCATCATCTGCGGGGACCTGAATGCGAAATGTGGAACGCACTCAAGAAACGAACTGGTCCACCCCGCATTAAGGAAAGTTGATGAAAGAGGACGGGCATGGCAGTCCCTGATGAAATCAAGACACCTTTATAACATTGCAACCTTGCAGGAGGGTGTGACCAAAATCCCTACCTGGGAAAGAGATACCGCAATTGCTAATATAGACTACATCTTCATATCAGACGGGATTACACCCTTCTTCCAGGAATTTAAAGTAATAAGAACTGTAGAAAGCGACCACAATCTGCTCCACTTCACTTGGAGGGGAGTAGTGAAAGTTCATCTTATGTATCAATTCGATATTGAAACCAACAAGCAGCAAAACAGGATCCGTATCACGTCAGAAAACCTAAAAATAATGAGGAAGGCCCTCGTTAAAAACCAAGCAGCCGGGCAGAATGAATCTGTTAAACAACGTCCAGAATATGTGTCCTTATTGATTCCACATAAAGTGGCCTTTGGAGGGAAGCCTTGTATTCAACCATCGCATACTCATACGTTCAATGCAACTTTAGTTGCAAAACGCAAAGCAATTAGAAAATTAAAAAGATTAGCGGCCAAAGAGGCTACTGAGGTCGCGTGGTCTGCATATCGCTGTGGAAAAATAACATACAAAGCATGGCTAAGAGAAGAGCGACAAAAGCTCTACCAAAATGACGCTGAGGCCATGTTAAAAACTTGGGCCTCGAAAAGTAGTCGAGACTTCTGGTCGTTATTAAAGGTCGTAAAGAAACAGCGACCAGCACAGATTCTTAGCTGTGTTTCTGAACAGCAATGGGTAACCTACTTCTTAAATCTCTATGCACTCCCAGAAAACGGCACATTGAAGAAGGGACAGCAACATCATTCAGTATGCCAGACTGAACCTTGGAAAAACGTAGCCGTCTGGGGGGATATTAGGGAGTCCATCGCCCGCCTTAAAACCTCTAGGGCACCAGGCCCGGATGGCTTGACCAATAATGACTTGAAGCTCCATCCAGAAGCGTGGTCCGACGTGCTGTGTGAGCTGTTCGATCAATGTGCAAAGACCAAACAAATCCCCATCTCGTGGACGGAGGCGGTCCTAATACCGATTTATAAAAAGGGTCCCAGAACAGAACCGGCCAATTACAGACCAATTGTCTTACTGGACATAATCGGTAAAATATTCGCCACCTTGATACTAACCCACTTTAAAGAGTGGGTTAAGAACTCGCCAGCACAAGATATATTCCAGACTGGCTTCCAAAAAGGAGCAGGTACTGCGATCAATATCTTAATACTAAACACCATCAAGGCCAGAGCAAAAGGTGGTGGCCCCGGAGTACATATGGCAATGATCGATCTTACCCAGGCTTTTGACACCGTGGATCGTAACAAACTATGGGCAAAGCTGGAAAAGTGGAACTGTTCACCAGCCATCCTAGAACCGATCAAGGCTTTGCACACAAAAACTTCTCTCTGTGTTCGACTTTGCCAACAAGGAACCCTTTCAGACAAGATACTTACAGAAAGGGGTGTCAAACAGGGCTGCCCTCTGGCTCCGGCACTCTTTGTCGCCTTCATCGGAGACTTCCAGAACACCGAAGATCGGGTGCGATCGTTTCCCCCGAAGTTAGGTGAATCATCAATATCAAGATTATGCTACGCAGATGACCTGATCTTGTTAGACCACACTCCTATTGGTCTACAAAGACAGATCGACAATCTCTACAATTACATGGAACAGAACAACCTTAAGATAAACACGAAAAAAACTAAAGTCATCTCGTTCACCAAAACAAATCAAAAAACAAAGGCTCCCCACGCATGGTATTTGAATAAGACCAAGATTGAATCAGTAAAAGACTTCAAGTACTTAGGTGTCATGCTTGACAATACTCTGAAGGATAAATCGCTCCAGCATTCGCTGTGGGAAAAAATCCACAACCTAACTGCCCAAACCAGAGCTGTGGACACCAAATTTGGGAAATTCTCCTGGGCACCGGCACTTCACTTTTATAAATCAAAGGTCCTACCAGCCTTAACTTATGGTATGGCTGCAAATCTATCACTCCCGGCAGAAATCTGGATCAAATTGGAAGGTTACTTTTGGAAGTCAGTTTTGGCTCTTCCCCAATCAGCCCCTATGCCAGCCATTCGTAGGGATTTGGGTCTGCAATCGATAAACGCAGTAATAATTCAAAGCGCAGTCCAGTTATATACAAAAATTTTGAGCCCTAGTTCGCTTCCCATCTTTCAACTTATGAGCTCTGAAATTGCCAAAGGCACCAGCAAACCCCTACGTGATTGGGTTGCAAACATTTCTGAAAAATTGATTGAAGTGGCCTGCCCTCCAGAAATGCTGCTAATCAATCCAGGGAAGGTGAAAAGAAAATTGGAAGATCAAGATTGGATCAATACCTGTGAAAGAGTTCACCAATACAAATCCTTAAAACATCTTCCGCCGACCCATAATGGCCTGAAATCACCCTTAAAATACTGCGTAAAATTTCCAGACAAGAAGCTCAGAAAGACTTTCATGAGAGCACGTCTGAACCTTCTTATCACAAAAGAAATATTGGCAAAAAGAGCTCCCACGCAGGAGAACCATTGCAGACTATGCAAAGATCCAGACCAAGTCGAAACACCATACCATTTAATCATGAAATGTCCGGCTATGGCAAATGAAAGACACTCTTACCTGACACCACTGGCTTCTAATGAAATCATCTTAGACGACGAAACGCGCTGGTTCCGTCTAATTGCGGGAGACTCGGCAAGATGGTCTAGGATGACGGCGAAATTTCTTACTGAAGCCCTAAGAAGGGCGTCTGCTATTCCATCACATATTGGGGACTCTAGCATCCTAGAAATTGCCGAAGCCTAAGCCGAGACTCAATTATTGCTTGAACAGATTCAGTGGTGTCCTAAGTAGGAAGCAGGAAGACGAAAGATAAAAGACTGAATGTCTTAATGTGTGAAGTTATCTCTTCTTTTTGCAAAAACCTAAACGGTTAAAACAAATTTAAAAAAAAAAAAAAAAAAAAAAAAGAAAGGTTTTTGTATCAGAGTTTGTGCTAGAGTTTGTTGCATTTGAGGTGTTGGTAGTGGTAGGAGTGAGGCTATTAATGAGTAATTTAGACCGTATGATAGGGGATAGGAATAGAGGGGAGAGAAAAGTAGATTGGAGAGAGGAGTGTAGAGGGATAGAATAGAGGGAAGGGGAGAGGAGAGTGGAGAAGATAGTGTGGAGTTAGGTAGAGAAGAGGAGAGTGGAGGAAAATAGAGTGGAGAGCTAAGAGGACTGTAGAGTGGGCGGGGAAGGGAGAAAAGAGGACAGTAGAGAAGAGTGGGGCAGGAGAGGAAAAGGGGAGGAGTGTAGATGAGTGTAGTGGGAAACAGAGAGTAAACTAGGAGATTGTGGGCTGGTCTGGCCACTATCCGGTGTGTCTCAGAGTGGGTTGGAATTTTCCAGATCCCATAGGCTTGCCCCCTTCCCCCACCCCTTACCAAGGTATGGTGTTTCATCCTCAAGGATATTGAGAGACCAGAACCGGGGACCATGAACTCCATCCCAGGATGTATATGGGAAAATAAATCTCTGAACTGAGATGTTCAGGAGCAATCACAATCCTGCCTAGAATCACTGAAGTTGAAGTGCAAATGCCACGAGTTAAAAAGATCTGATAACGACCCACCAGTACTGGGCTAATGAACATGCCTCTAAGCGCCCTAACAATCAGCAGTGCTTACAGAGTGCAGGTTAACAGTCTGCATTAACAGGGCTGGAGAAGCCCACTCACAACTGTCTTGGGAGTAAAATTCACAGAAAGGAAGAGAGAGGAAGCGTTCTCGCCACGTCTTGCAAGAGCACAGAGAACACCACACTGGTATAACCTGTGAGTTTGCTGAAGGAAGTGTTGGGAACCGGAGACCCGATACAAGGGTAAAAAGTTGGCCGGAGGTCCTGGAAAAGACCTGCAAAATGGAACCCGAGACCCCATGTTGTTGAGGTACTGGCCCAAGTTGAAGGCTGAATCTGATGTCATGCAGAGAGCTGCCCAAGCTGAATGCTGTATTGGAGATTGTGGAGATGTCTACCCAAGTTGAATGCTGAATCTAAGGTAGTTGAGGGACTTCAGAAGCTGGATTCTGAAACCCAGGCCTTGGAAATATCAGAGCATCTGAATCCCAGACATGAAGAGACCTGAGAAGCTGAATCGCAGACGTGGAGGGACCTGATTGAACGAACATCAGGTCAAGGTTAGACAAGATAAAAGAAAAGCTGGGAATTAAGGTCCACCACCCAAGTTAATATTAAAAGCATAAAAGCAAGGATATGGAAAGACCTGCTTCCAAAAATCATGAAGCCTGAGAGGAAGGCAAATGTGTGTTGTAATGGTCTAGAAGAGACCAGTCTGGCGGACTACCAAATATTTGAGCTAAATCCAGTGACTAGGTGGGAAAAGCTGAGAATCCAAGGTGAAAGGGAGAGCCTGCTAAACCTTGAAGTAAGGGACAAGAGAAGAACCAGAGTGAAAACGGACAACCACAGTGGGTCCAGACTCTGTATAATCCGTAAAAGAGCCTTTCCGGGCCAGGCTTCTTTTTCTTTATATTCACGACAAGCAATGAGTGGTGCAGCATATGCGTTGTGAACTCCTTTGTTGGCCAAGATTGTTTTACTTTTACTTTACAACATTTATACTGCGCAGCCATAAACCCATGGGTGTGAGGGCGTGGACAAGACAGACGAGAAAACAGAACAATACATGTCCCGAGAAGAACTTAACTAAAACGGTGAGGAGGCAAGGACTAATTAAAAAGCAAGGTCTTGAGCTCTTTTTTTAAAGGTGCTCGGTGATGATGGATTTCTTAAGTGAGATGGCAGAGTATTCCATAGCGTTGGAGCAATGCACAAATATGCTCCCGCTTGAACTTTCTTAGTTTTGCATCTGGGCAGAAAGAGAAGATTTTGGTTGGTAGATCTTAGGTTTCTGTAACCGGGTTTTTCACTAATATGCTTTTGAAGATAAGGAGGCATAATCATCATGCGACACTTGCAGGTAATAACCAGCAGTCTAAAGGAGATTCACGCCTCCACAGGGAGCCAGTGTAGTGCCTGGCATGCTTCTGTAATGTAATGTGTGTGCTTTAGGGCAGAGTACTTCTAAGATTAGGTTATGTTTGTTTTTTTTGTTTATTCATTCATTTATAATGCGAACAGACCCTAGGGTATCGGGGCGCAGCAGTTACAGGTAATGCAAACCTTAATTAACAAGTTACAAGATATAGCAAGAAGATGCAGGCAGGGTGATACAAGTATGGTGCAAGAGTACTAAAATATATACATGGGTACAAAATATAACAAAAAGGCGAAGTAAATACAAGTATGGTACAGGGATGCAGAATGCAAGAATATATACAGGCATGGTACAAGAGTGCAGCACTATATACATAGGTACAGGGTGTGAGTCACACATTCAGAGACATTAGTTATCGTTGGACTTGAGCCACTGGATGTAACTGAGTCTGAACTTCGGATAGGGTTGATCGTCTCTAATGGATGTGGCAGGGAGTTCCAAAGTTGGGCCGCTTTGACAGGGAAACTGCTGCCACCGACCTTGGAAAGCTTGAATCTGGGGATAGTGAGGCAGTTGGTATTAATTAGTCGCATGGGTCTGGTGGAGGTTCTCCTTTGGAATCTGTTCATATGATAGCTGGGGGCAGCACTATTTAGTGCTTTATGGGTGAGGGAGGCCGTTTTTAACTGAATTTTGGTGAGGGTGGAAAGCCAGTTATTTTGTCGCCTTAACGCGTATATGTGTGATCTTTTGGTCACGCCAAGGGCCGCTCTTAAAGCATTGTTTTGGAGGATTTGTATCTTTTGGATAATTGATTTATTGGCACCAACGTATAAGGCATTGCAATAGTCGAGCCTAGAGAGGATAAGGGCTCTAGCCAGGATAATGCAATTGTCATCAGAAAGAAAAGGTCTGCCAGTTCTGATGAGTTTACATGTGTAGGCCGTGGCGGAGGCCGTGGTGTTTACTTGTTTAGCAAAGGAGAGGGTGGAGTTGAGGTAGAAGTCAAGTGTCTTTACCTCCTTAGCCACCTTAATGAAGTTGCCATTGATTATGAAGGATGAGTACTCCTGGCCTAGTTTCTTGAGTTTGGTGTGGATACCCAGGATGATGATCTCCGTTTTGTCATCATTAAGGCATAGACCATGGGTCGCCATCCATTCCTGGATGATGAGATGCACCCTATTCACCAAGGCCAAATCCTTAATGTAATCCCCGGTAAGTGGGAGGAGAATCTGTGTATCATCTGCATAGTAAGTGTAGGTGATACCAAGATGGTCCAGATCATCGAAAAGGGGCTTAGTGAACATGTTGTATAATGTAGGGGAGACGAAAGAACCCTGGGGCACCCCGCACGGGATGGGAATGGGATCTGCTGCTGCTGAGGGGGGAAAAAACTCATAGTCCTGTCGCTTAAAATGGACTCAATCCATATTATGGCCTCTTTTGAGAAATGGGCAGCTGAGTCGAGGTGTCTGCATAAGACCTTGTGATCCACAAGGTTGAATGCAGCCGAAAGGTCGAGAAGTAGGAGGAGGGCTGTTTTCCCTTTGTCTCTTATCTCATCGGCTTGTGACTTCGAGTCAATAAGGACGGTCTCAGTTCCGTGTTGGGCGTGGAAACCTGATTGTCGTGCTCCTAGGAGTTTGTGGAGTTCCAGATACTTTTGAATTTGGAGATGGGCAATCTTATCAAGTATTTTTAGCAGGAAGGGTACTGTTGTAATGGGGCGGTAATTTGTAGGTATGAGTGGATCTAGGGTTTGTTTTTTTAGTAATGGGAGCACTCATGATTGTTTGAGATTGGATGGGACGATGCCAGATTAAAAGGAGGCTTTAATGAGTTTAGATATACAAGGGGCAGGTTCTCTTGCAGCGTCCTTTATGAGCTGGGCAGGTAATTTGGAAGTATGCTACCTGAGTTGGTGGATGCTGGAGCATTTCTTAAAATGAGAGTCTCTCTCTCTCTCTCTCTCTCTCTCTCTCTCTCTCTCTCTCTCTCTCTCTCTCTCTCTCTCTCTCTCTCTCTCTCTCTCTCTACACACAGGTGGATGTTAAGTCAGGAGTGAGGAACAAGTTACTTACCTGTAACTCTGGTTCTCCATCATTGGTATCTTTCATAGATTCACATGCTGTAAATATCCCCCGTCATCAGGCTGGGAATCCTCGGTAACATAGAGCACTTTAAACTTAAACTGAAACTTTCAGTCACTTTTGTGCTCTATCATAGTCATTTTGGGTCATACTGCTCACAGCCAATAGGAACACTTCCCTTAGCTCCTACCCTGTCAGCCATCTTCAGATGTGGCAGTGCAGGCTAGTGGCAGTAAAAGCCAAAAGACGAGCCATGCGGGCTAGGCGGGAGGTTCACATGTGAATCTATGAAAGATTCCAATGCTGGAGAACCGGAGTTAAGGGTAAGGAACTTATTCCTTCTCCAGCATTGGATCGTTCATAGATTCACATGCTGTGAATAGATTACAAAGCAGTATTACAACAATACCCATGGGTGGAGGCAAGCTTCCAGTATAACTTGCCACTTGAGACGTACCCACCTTACGCAAAAACGTTAATCAGAACCAACTGGCCAACGCTAGACTCTTCTGCAGAATCTCTGTCGACACAGTACAACCTGGTGAATGTATGCACCGAACTCCAGGTGGCTGCATGGCAGATGTCAGGCTGCGGAATTCCGGAGAGGAAAGCAGTGGTTGCCGCCACGGCTCTGGTAGAGTGAGCTTGGGGCCTGCTAGGAAGTGGCCTGCCCGCTTGCTGATGGCAGAATGAGATGCAGGCAGCAATCCATCTTGCGATAGAGGACTTTGAGAGAGCCTTCCCGGCCCAGATGGTCCAAATGAAACAGTTGATCTGTTGAACGGAATGACCACATCCAGCATTTGCAGTGTTCGCTCCGCTGGAGATATTGGTGTGCCAAAGAATACGGGCAAAACCACCTTCTGATTTAGATGGAAAGCAGATGACAAAGACCCAGGGCCATCTTAAGCACTTTTGGGGCCCGGGGCACAGACATCTTTGGAGACCCCTCCACCAAAACAAAGGAATTAAGTGATCAAGAATATCCGATCGCACCCACCCTTCTTCGCAATCACAACCCATAGGTTGATATGCTGCCTCACAGCATTCAAAATAAGCATGTTTACTCCCTTAAAGTCCCCTTACCCTCTTCATTCTTGGTCTGATCAGAATGATAAACAAGTGGCATTTGAAGGCCAACATTAGCAGGGTACTAAGAGGTTACTTCTGTTCTTGTATAGATACAGGAGACAGTTGATCAGTAGCATCCAGGAAGGTATGCAGCCTGTACTATTAATGCAGGACCATATGTAAAAGGTGAATGTAACTCAGAAAAGAGAGAGAACTCCCATTGGCTGCCTCACAGAATGCAAAAGTGCTCAAGCATGGTTAGAGGAGACTAATTGGATGGAAGGAGAAAGCTACACATACCATAACATAGCATGGACAGTGGATGCAGATTAGAAACTACCAGGAAGGTATCCAGACAGACTGAGATTAGAAGTGGGATATGGCTTTCAAATAATGTTCCTTTGATCTCTAATGGCAACAAGTGCCTATGGTGTGCAATATATCCATGCTCCCTAGTAGTGGAAGCAACATTATAGCCAGTGAAACCATGAGTGAGGCTTTTTTGAAGATGATACCCTGAGAAGGAAATCACTCTGAAAGTCTGACAATTTTGAAAGGTTTAGGGACTGGCAATCTTGAGAGGTTAGGCAATACAAGATTAAATGAGATTCCCAGGACCACACATTGATTAAGGGGTGAAGCTGGGATTTGTGCCAACTATGCAATTTCTGCATATGAACACTTTCTTTTCCAGTTCTTACCATGAACTAAAATAATCTCATGTCATAAAACTGACTTGGAAAGTACACAAATCAAATGACCAAACATGAACATTTGTAAAAACAAAATATTATAGAAGGGTGTTACGCAAAATGGGAATGATTCAAGCTTCATTCTCTCTATCAAGGGAAGTACATAAGTGCCAGCATACCAATAGAGTTGATTTAACAGATCTAGTCTGGGCTTACTTACAAAACACTGGCTTGTGAAATTGTCATTTATAAACATGCAGAAAAACCGACTTTTTCCAAAAAAAGCAAACGTTTTTGTGTGAAAAGAGCAGACCTTAAAATATGCTTACCAGAGGCCTGCAACATCTAGTCTGCTATTTTCTGTCTACCAACCCTTCCACTCAAATGGCCTATAAAAGAAGAAAGATCAAGTAATGGGCCAAACGATGCCACCAGCACGTGAGAAGGCAAACCTCACAGAAGACAGCACAGTAATGTAAGAGATATTAGCTGATTTGACCAAGATGACTGTATCGTCTGTTGGAAAACCCAGGATACAAGCATGAACGCTTTGGTTCCACAGTCTTGAATTTGGATACTTATTCACCTCTTGGAATAACAGTTTATGCTAATCGTTGGAGGTGATATCCTACGTTTTTGCAATACCCCATCTGAACAAACCAATTTCTAGACCTTCACTATATGGATGACATGTTAATTTTTTATAGCAACCCCTATCTGGTGCAGGTGCATTACTGATAATAGCACCCGTTGTGCTGCAAAACCAAGTGCATATGCAGGCAGGTTTCTAAACTTCAGACATAGGAAAGGCTCAGCCAGCATTGCTGGAATGTGCTATTCTAATCTTGCATATGTACACATATCTCTGTAATTAATTAGTGCTTAACACAGAGCTAACCTCTGAACCATTGTGGCACTCAGTGTATCAAAATGCATTTCAACTTTGGCTATAGCACATGATCAACATGATTCCCACACGAAAGAAAGAATGCTACAGGAGTTGTGCTGCAAGGAGCACACAAACTATGTATACCACAGTGAACACAGAAAGCCTTACATGACGAATTTATCAAGGCAGAATGTACTTGTAAAACAGACAGGCAAAAGGGTTTAGAGCTTCAGCAGCACACCATCAAATATCCTGACATGTGCTATTCAAGCCTGATGAACAATTGAATCTTACTTCTTTAAATCAGGCAGTCTTGTGGGGCACCCCTCCAAGGTGGTGGCCCGAGGTAAGTGCCCTTTTGCCCTCTCGTAAAAACGTCTCTGCAAAGGGCGGGTTAGTACGTAGAACAGCTTTCTCCTTGTGAAATGTCAAATAGGGCGTTTTTGCGGAATTTCACCCACTCACCTGGCCGAAGGTACGGCCACCAAGAATGCCGTTTAGCAGGAAAGATGTTTAATAGATGATTGGTGCATGGGCTCCATAGGCAGCTCCATAAGTCTTGCATATAGCACATTCTGCTGGTGCTGGGCTGCGGACAGGTGGAAAAGACTGAAACAGCCCACTCAAAAAGTCCTTCACCAGCTGGTGAGACCACAGGGATGGCACTCCTGCAGCGTGGTTGTACCTGGAGATCACAGATAGATGCACCTTAATGGAAGAATGTGTTAAACCAGATTGAGCCTGGGGCAACAGATCCTCCGGCTGGATGGTCTGAGGTCTCAGCTGCTGGTTTTTGCACCATACTTGAAAACGCTTCCACTTACACCTTTAGCATTTCAAGGTGGACGGAGATTTAGCCCTGGCCAGGATGCCCTGGCAATCTTGCGGTAGGGACAGAGTCCTGCAAACACAGGAGCCAGGCCATCGGATTGAGAGAGGCCGGGTCGTGATGCAGTACCGCTCTCTGATTCCTGAACAGGAGCGACTGGTGTGGGCGCAGCTTGATCAGTGTTGCTGACGAGAGGACAAGGAGGTCAGAGTACCAAAGCGGTCCTGGCCACGCAGGGGGCCCTAATATCAGTTTGCACTGATACAGTCTGAAGTTGTGTAGGACTCGAGGAATCGGGGAAAATGCATACAGAAACTTCCCTTCCCATGGAAACGCAAAGGTTCCCCCAAGCTCTCCAGATGGGGGAAGCGGCTGAGAAAGGTCTTGCAGCGACTGTTGTCATGGGTGGCAAAGAGGCTACTCTCCGGAGTGCTCCACATTTCAAACAAGTGAAGCTAGTCGTTGTGCAGTTCTCACTCATGGCAAAAGCGTAACTCCACCATAGTGTTCTGATCACACAGTAGTTGAAGGGGAATGAGAAACATGCCCTGCTGTAGAGCCCAATGCCACAGGGCTTGAGCCTCCCTGGAAATCTGTGGGACCTTGTTCCTCCTTGTTTGTGGATATAAAACATTGACGTTGTGTTGTCGGTGTAAATACATACCACCTTTCCCCTCAGCAGGGGAAAAAAGGACTTCAGGGCCCAGAAAATTGCTCGTTGCTCCAGCCGGCTCTTTTCCTCCTGCTCCTAACCAAAGGCCCCTGGTGTATTTGTCTTGACAGTGGGCGCCCCGGCCCTTCAGTGAAGCATCTGTCATGATGGTGCAGCTACCTGAAGGGGGTGCCCTGCACCAGATGTTCCCTCACTGACCTCCAGCGAAGGCTCTGTTTGAAAATCAGTGTCAGAGCAATGCAGTCGTCCTCGGACCTTGAGGCTTGGATCCAGCGGGCATCCAGAATTCCTGCACCGGTTTCATGTGTGACCGGCAGTTGGTGATCAACGGAATGCATGATGACAACATCCCTAGCAGGGATTTGTAATTGTGGACTGGCGTTACCTGGGCGCCGTGGAGACAACGCACCTTATCATTAAGAGCTGCCACCCTTTCGTCCAAGGGTCTGGCGGTGCAGGTTTGGGTGTTGAGTCTTGCTCTGTGATAGGAGTGCCTGTTGTGATGGCACCAGTCACGACTTTGGGAAGTTGATGGAGAAACCCAGTTGCTGCAGACACTGAATGGTGGTGGCAGTGTTGGTTTCTGCCAGGTGATATAAGGGGAGCTTACCAACCAGTCAACTCTGCTGGAGGTGAGCCACCACTGGAGCCAAGGCATTTGGTAAATACCCACAGAGAAGACCGCATGCCAAAGGGAAGGGCATTGAACTGATAATGTACCCCTGCCACCACAAAGCATAGGTAGCGCTGGTGTGAGAGGCGAATACGGATGTGAAAGTAAGCGTCCTAGAGGTCGAGGGATGCCAAGAAATCTCCTTGTTGTGGCAGGGACAACACCTGCTGTAGTTTGACCATGCGGAACGTCGTTTGTGCTTTGAGGAACTTGTTGAGCACCCTCTGATCTAATATGGGCCTCCAACCCCCTGACTTGTTGTGCAGTGGGTATTTCCTTAACATGAATTAGCAGGAGTTGACTCCTGCTCTCAGCTTGCCCTTGGGACCCTTCTCCACTGCACCCTTTTGCTGCAGAGCTCTTACTTCCTGAAGCAAGAGGTGTCACAACTACTCTGGTTTGTGCGCAGGAGGAATGTCCGGTGGATTGTCCACAAACTACAGCGAGTGGACCTGCGGGAGGAGGGATAGCACCCATTCGTCGGTCGTGATGTGTCCATTCTTCGACAAACGACAGTCCTCCCACCGGGGTGCTGAAGCAGGGGGACCTGGCCCTGGACCGATCATGCCTGTTTGATGCACTGGCCCCTAGATTGGGAGGAGCCACAGCATTGCTGCAAACCCCTGGAGGACTGTGACCTTTTCCTGTACGATGAGTGCAGGGTCTTGTAATAGGAGGAAGACTGATACGCAGTGCGGTTATCCCGCAAAGTCCTGCCATAGCGCCCTTTTCCTGAACAAAAGGACTGGCACCTTTGCTGTAGTGTGCCCAAGGAGCGAGTGGTTTTCGTGTTCATTTTTATGGACTGTAAGGCCTCATCCACCTTCTTTCCAAAAAGGGCAGATCTGTCAAAGGGCATATCCAAGACCCTGGACTGGAGATTGCCTTGAGCAAACCCTGCCTGTGTAGGACCGCTCCATTCCCAAGCTGGTCAAAACCAGTATTGGCAATGTCGCAAGAGACCTTAATGGCACAGTCTGATGCCAACTCGCCTTCATGGAAGACGTCCAAGGCCTCTTGCTTCTCGTCATCCAGCAGGAATTCCAGCAGGGGGCCCAACTTGTACCACAGCTCGCGATTGCAACGTGCGAGTATGGCCATTGCATTAGCCACCCTGATAGTCTTGGCTGCGGTGGTAATGATCTTCTTACCAAAGGCGTCAAGGTGTTTGCCTTCCTTGTCTGTGGGTACAGAGCAGGATGATGATGGGTTAGCTGACTTTTTCGTGGCAGCTGCAGAGACAACAGAGTCTGGTGTGGGTTGAGTGCAGAGGCAGGTGGCGGTGCTCTCTGGGGCTCTGTACTTTTTGTTGAACCGGTCTTTCTTAGCCAGCGCAGTCCCGGGATGCGCTAAGGTGATCAGGCCATCCTCCCAGACGTCTTCCAACAGCTGGATAGACATGATAGATTTTCTCTGCTGCTCTCTGTGCTGGTACAGCACACTCTCCTTTTGCTGCTCCTCCGGCGCAAGGCCGAACATAGTGGTGCCCTGGACATGAGCGCGTGGAAGTCCCCTACTTCCTCAGGGAGTAAGTCCCTGAGTGGAATGTCATCTGGTTCCCATCAGCTGTGATGAAATTGTCAAATTCATCAGTGTGGGTCGAGTTTGTGGAGACCACGTTGTCGGGGTTCTGTGTCTGTCCCAGTATCCAACAGCCTCTGTGGCACTGAATGGTGCTTACCCCTTCTGGGGGGACAAGGGATGTCATACATTTTCCTGGAAGGCCCGGGGACATCTGTGCGAGGTTGCCTAATAGGCTCCGCAACTGGGGCTGGTGCAGGCTGCTGTTGTTGCAAGGTTGCCACCAGAGTGGCTGAAGTAGATAAAATGTCCAGTGACATCTCTCTTTGTGGAGGCAGCGATGACTCTGGTAGACTGATGGCTTGAGCTGTAGGCAGAGGTGGTAAAGGTGATAGCCTGATCAGGCTTGCCTCACCCTGCGGTGAACTTCTGGGTGGTGATGTCCTGCGTGCTTGTGACAGCAGCAGTAAAATGATAGACGATGTGGAGGAAGCAGAGGAGGAGGCCAATTGGGAGAGAGGCTGCACTGACACAACAATACCACCCGGGAGCAAGGCCACCCCAAGGTTAGGGAATGATGCCCATGGATGGGCCGTCAATGCAGACACTGTGCTGGTGTGGGTGTCGGAGACGCCAGTGACAATGGCAGTGGCAACAATGGTATGGAAGGAACCACTTTTGGCTGTCGACGGGGTCATCAACAAGGGTATTGCAGCTGTGGACATAGATGCCGTCGCCGAGATCCTCATGGCCGTCGATGACGCAGTAGTTGTTGCCGTTGATGGCTTTGTTTGGCAGTCATAGCGAGGTAGTCCTAGTCAACGGCTTTGTTGATGGAGTGCCAATGGATGGCGTCAATGGCCCTTGGGGTATACGACCTGGAAGGAGGATTGGTCGTCGCCGATGACTGCATCGTCACCGATTTCAATGACTAGCCAGTTTTCCATGTGGATCTAGAAGACGTCTCCTTCCTGGGGCAATGGAAAGGCCTTGGCTCTCCTTTTCTGCTGACACCCCTTGGGCACTGACCTTTGGTGAAGACCTGTCCTTGTGCGAGGATATGGGCCTGTCGCTGGAGGTGTCTTTATGCCTCTTCTTGTTGGTGGCCTGGACTTCATGTGACCTAGACCCCTTACTGGAGATGGTTCGCTGGGCCATCCTGCCCCACCCTAATGAGACATGACTCTGTACCGAAGAAGAGTCAGAGGCCCCGTCGGCATCCTCGAGCCACGCGATGAGACAACAGTGACGATCCCTCAGCATCTTGTTGGAGAACGACTGGCAGATTTCGCAGTCCTGGATGACATGGTGAGGATGAAGACGGCAGAGGCAGTCGTCTTGGTGATCCTCCACGTAGACCTTCTTCAGTCCACAGCAAGCACAGGTCTTGAACAGGCTCTTCCTCATGGATTCCGCCATAATGTAGGCCCAACTGCACAGATGAAACTTCGTCGAAGATTACCGGTGGCGGGAACGGTCTACGGAGCTAGATGTCGAAAAAAGAAAAAACCTTTTTTGTGGAAAAGATGTTGAAATCCAGACTTATTAGTAGAAATGTTGAAGACGATTTTTGAGGATTCCGTACACTAATGTACGGTAAGGAATCTGAAAATGGACAACAGGGTAGGAGTTAAGGAAGGTGTTCCTATTGGCTGTAAGCATTATGACCCAAAATGACTCTGATAGAGCACAAAAGTGACGGAAAGTTTCAGTTTAAGTTTAAACTGCTCTGTTACCAAAGATTCCCAGCCTGACCACGTGCAATATTCATAGCATGTGAATCTATGAAAGATTGAAGCTGGTGAAGAAACACTAACCTATCAGGGAAAGTCCAGGTAATGTTTGCCAACAATGGATATGACGATTTATAACCAGGTTGAAGATCTCATTGGACACAAAGTTCATCAATGAGGTTATCATAAGCCCCAGAATAGAGAAGGTAACTACCTTGAAGGACAATGTGGGAGGTAAAGTAGGATTTGGTTTTACCAGAACATCTTGGACTCTCACAGATGTTACTACAGATTCTCCCTCTTTGGTCTGGACTTAAACATCCTTGAGAACCCCTCTCCACGATTCCACATCTCAATGAAATGACCCACCGTTGAGAGATGCTGTTTGACTGGACATGAGTCAGCAGGTGTGATGTTATAGGGGCCATGTGTTTCTCGAAGTAACTGGCGCAAAAATCTTAAAGAATGATAGCAAATCTTTATACCACCTGCTAGCTCCTAGGGCCTGGCTTAAGGTGCGATCGGGCAGTGCTGCCGCACAAGGCAAAAGGAATATGTGCCCTTTCACTCTTTATTTCTTTCTTGTGCCTTTGCTTTGTTTTGATTTTAAGTTTTGATATTTCTGACTTTGGTGCCTTCTTTCCCTCTTACTTTTTTTATTTTCTTCTTTCTTTTGCTCTTTCCTTCACTATTGAACTCCTTTTGTCTGGTCTTTTGCTCCCTAACTCTTTATTCCACATGGTATTTTTGTCCCTTCCCCCGCTCCCTCTCTCTCCGGCAGGTGCTAGAGGAGAAATATATGAGACGTGAATTTTAAGTTGTGGAGCACGAAAGCAGCTCATTAATCACTTGTGATGGTGATGGTCTTTTTCATGTCCTTCCTCTGAGGGTTTGCTTCCTGCTGTCAAGCTAGGCACACTCACTGTATAGAAAGCCCTGCTAAGCCCACGGACCACACAGAGGCAGACTTGCAGTTAATGCACATACAAGTCCCCAGGTGTTGCCATCCTAGGGGTCGTTGCCACGCAAATGTACCTGCCCACTCCTGGCACTAAAGAGAGGGATGAGCCCAACCACTCTTTGTAACACATTTATCATTAGCAGTGAGTGCGACATAAGCAGGATTTGAGGTACTGCCACAAAAACGGCCCTCTAAGGCAGTGTGCAGACAAGCCGGCGATGCCCAAGGACCATTACATAGATGGACTAGGCAGGTCAGAAAGACCTGCAGTTGCAACACAATAATGCTTTATTTGCATGCCCAGACAAGTACTACCAACACTATTATTTAGTTTATATAGCAAAGCCCTCTGGTAGAAACAGGCCTACAGTAGTTATCAATGGGTTGATTTTCCTAAACTATATGTCTAACTAGACCTTTTACAGATTTGCAGGAATTATGTTCCCCACATTACTAACTGAATTGCTTAGCAACCTTTGACTTTTGAATTACTTTGGTATTCTCATTTCTCCGAGCAGTGTTGTTCATGAACCATATGTGAAGAATCTGATAAGATTCTCCCCAGAAACCTGTTCTGGGACCCTCCCAATGTGGCCAGGGAAAGGCAGACTCTTCCTGATCCCGACTGTTAGGGTCCCGGGCAGACCTGTGCTTACCTGACATTTTCACTGCTGCACAGATAACCATGGATGTTTGTGCATACTGCGTTCACGAGAGATCGGGTTCTGCTACGCGAGAGATCGGATTCTACTTTGCAGCGTTACCGTCTCCTGTGGCAACTGGGGAACATCGGGAAGTATTCCCGATGTTAATGCCGAGTTCTTCCGTGCCCGCACAGGCGAGCAGCATCACAAGTCAGCTGACTTGCAACACTTTAATAGGGCCTTTCCTCTAATTCACGACTAGCGCACCGGATCATGGCATAAAGCCCAAACATTTTCATTACGTCCTTAATATTGCAACGGTCACACCCATGGCCAGAACCTGTGCATCCAGAATTGCTCCAAGCTTTTCAGGTAATTAGGTATAAGTATTTCGTTAGGGACTGGATCATCCACTAGAGTTCCAGGCTAGGAGTCATTCCTCATTGGGTAAGAATGTTATTATATTGTTTACATGTTCTGTTGTAATCAAAACAGTATTTTCAACATCTCCAATAACATAACCTTATGTCTCCACTACAGCTCCTGATCCTTTCACTAAATCCAGAGGGGGTGTGTGCATTAGCACTCCTGCCCTGGTCCATGTGTCACACAAATTTTACTTTAATCTATTGAGCTTGTAGATTAGGGAAGAAGTAGCATAGCTTCTCGACTTCGAAGAAATCATCTGAAGCATCCCGAAACTCTGGCAAACCTTACACCGACCCTGGGAGTGGTGTAATGCAGTAGGATCACATGGGGCGGGGGGGCGACAGACCAGTAAGACTGGGATATCCCCTTTTTAACTTTCCCCGTAATTCCACCCTTTTGATGGCTCTTTGCCAAACTAAAGAAGTTAAAAAACCTAACTTTGTTGAAAAGAACTACATGTCCCAGAATCCTAGAAGAACTGAGAGGAGCAAGAGCGCTGAAGCTGCATGTGGATGTAGTAGTCAGGCAATTAAACCTGGTAGCCACTGCAGGAGTCAGGCAATTGAAGCTAATTGCTCACACCTGAAGCCTATTGTAAAACCTGTGAGGCATAAAATGTGTCAGCAGGAGAAGGAGCTGGAGCAGGAGTTGGGAGGCCGGCAGTGGTATTAGCAGAGGAGAAGCACGAGTCTGGGAAGTCATGAGGAAGTGGGAGCACAGAAGGGACGCTGACCGTGTAGATGGCAGATTTCACCTGCAAGTTCTGGGAGGGTCCTGTGTTCCCAAAACATGTATTGCAGAGGCTATGCAGAGGAAGGTGTGCTGGAAGTGATGTTTTCTGCATGTGAGCCAGGTTGCTGTGATTTCAGAGCCATGACTGTGCAGGACCCCAAGGCCAAAAGCAAGAAGGCAAGCTGAGGCTCTCGGGAGTAAAAGAAACTCCCAAATAAGGTAGCCGGACTAGAGACACCCGTGCTGAAGAAGGGTGTGGGTGCCAAGTTAGCCAGAAGTGGTAGCAGTGGTGGAGGAAGTCGGGGAGGCAGAGCAACCCGCAACTGCAGTGTCCCTGAAGCTGGTGAGTGAAGCACAGCCTTCAGATTCACTCCATATGCCTTGCTGGTAGCTGTAGTCAGCTCTGAAGTAACTTGCGTAACGTTTAAAGCAAGTTAAAGTTGTTTGATATCTTTACACTGTTGGTGAGAATGGAATTGTGGCACTTGCGCTTATTCCGAAAGCTGTAATATTTGCGTGAGAAGTGAAAAGCCAGTACATCCATTGTTGAACTCTTTTCGGATAAACTGAGTGTTTGCGTGTCCTTGATTGTGAAGAAGGAAGGCTTGTAAAATCCATTCCGAATACCTAACATTGACGTTGTACAAGAGTTGCAAGTAATATCAAGTGAAAACTGTATCAAAGGAAGGTTGTGTGTGACCAATTGTCTTTCCCGAAGGAAGTCTGAAGTGGTCTCCTTCAACGCTACAGGGGAATACAAATCTATTCATCACTTTAAGCTTAAAAATGTACCTTAGAGTGGTTGTGTGTGCCCAATTATATTTTCATTTTGAAGACTGAACCTTGTATTGTATGCAGAATTGATATTCTTTCGCATTCCAAGGAGTTAAGAATACGCAGTACTGAAGAGAACAAGCTTTACCAAAGCCAAGGGGTGAATCTTTTCCAAAGTGACACCAGTCTTGTTCAGAGCTATCCACTGACTAAAGTTGTCCAGTAGCCCAAGAGATAAGTATGGCATTGTTACCTGAAGCTGAAAGTGTGGCACTATGGCTTCTGGGTAATTACCTGAGCAGAAAAGGTGCGAGTAAAGTTGGGGAGGGTGAGCTGGGTGCTTGTAAAGAATATTCAGAAGTTAACCAGTAATGCTTAAGGCTGCTGAAGCTGAAAGGAAGTACATCTTGTGGGCAGAAGCAGGTTATTCTTGTAGCAGTCAGACAGACAAAAGAGGCAAAGAGGCTGTCCCCTTTTTAGAAAGTCATTAATGGGAAGGGTGCCTTGCCCACCCGAAGAGGTCGAAGTGTCTTGTCAGTACATGCCTAATAATTCTAAAGACACTGAACGGTTGTAATTGTATTCTTGTGGCAGTCAGACAGGCGGAAGAGGCTAAGAGGTTGCCCCCTTTGTAGAAAGTCATTGAAGAGAAGATTGCCTTGCCTACCTGAAGAGGTCGAAGTAGAGTTTGCCTAATAATTCAGAAGTAAAGTTGTAGCTGGAGAAGTCATAATAGTAAATATTACATATTCTTTTGAAATCATAGAAATAATCTTGAAAAGAAGACAATGTATCGTCATAACCCAGGCTACCACTGGTGCTATTTTCTTTGCTGGAATTGGAAGGGGATCTTCTCAACCAATACCAAAGAATTGTTATCAGCGTTTTTTTGTTTGATGGACTTTTGTTTTGACTTGGAACTGATAAGAACTGGTTCAAGGCTTTTCTTTTCCTTTGAACATTTTGAAGTTGCCTTTAAAGCCTGGGGAAAGGATCTTACCCAGGACAGGTGAAGCTCATCCAGATATTGTTTGATATTGCTTATTATCTTGCGTTGCTTTATAATTTCCTTTGTATGTTTGTTGTTTAGAGTGAGGGCCAGTTTACCCATGCTAGAGATTGTTCCCTTGGCCTATAGACTAGGTAGGCAATTCCTTGGTAGAGTAGGGCAAGCAAGCTTTATTTGAAAACATTTACTTTTAAAAAGTCATATTTTCAGAAAACTACAAGCAGTTGTCCGCCTCGCATTACTGACCTCTCACAGTTAGCAGTTAACTTCTGTAAACGGCTTCCACTGTGTAGCTTGAAGGTGAGTTATTAATGAAGACCGCAAGTGGGATGGTTCGGATGGGAGCTGTTAATGGCAGTGTTTTGACCATTTAATCCTCATGGATTTGGATCTGCGCTGGTAATCTCCTACACTAGGTTTGTCCTGATTATTGCAGGCAGCCATGGAAGCCTGATGGTGTTGGGGCTTGACATCATCAATATCCATTGATGTGTTAATGGGAGGCCGGGGATTGCTTCCGATTCCAAGAGGGTTTGCGTCTGACCAGAAAAGAGGTTAGTGATAATATTATTATTACTTATTGGTTATATATAGAGCGATTTCGCCAAAGCGCTGTACAACGAGCATTTTTATATACTACAATTGGTATTACCCAATCGAAGTAGGTACTCATTTATCAGATAGATGACTCAGTTGGCCTTCCTGGGATTCAAACCTGCAGATTGCACACAGATTTTAGCAGCGAACATGCAACCCGCTGAGGCTCAGTGCTGTTTGCTGTTAAATAGCTCAGTGGCTGTGGAGCTAAGGGGACCTGTCTAATTGGCTGTGAGCATTATGGCCCAAAATGAATTTAAAATGGAGCACTCAAGTGTCAAGCAGTTTAACAATGTAAAGGTAAACTGCTTTAATGTTACCGAGGATTCCCAAGCTGTCAACGGGAATATTCAAGAGAATGTGCATCCATGAAAGATCCCAATGCTGGAGAACAGGAGTTACAGGTAAGTAAACTGTTCCTTACCAGCTTACAGTACAGTTGCCTATCGGAATGCATTGTTTGAAACTTACTGCAGCCTGACCTGAGATGCAAGTTGTTTTTGTATCTTTTTCTACCTGCTGTAAGAACCACTTTTTACACTTGACATTTTCTAAGGGCATGTCATTCTGTCAATTATGTTATATGTCATCAATGGCAATGCACCCTTAAGAGGTGGTAATTATAGTCGAAAAAATAAATGTTGCAATGTGCATAATGCAAAGCAAGTCCATGGACTTCAGAAAGCGCAGATCGTATGTTAGGCGCATACCCCAAGTTAACAAAAGTTGCTCTTTATTTGCCCCCAATATGGTCCAAAGAATTCTCCAATGGCCTTTACCCACTTCAAAATGTACCCAGAGTGGGTTTTCATTCAGCAGCTAACATGACACTAATCCCTCCATTTCTCCCTGTACTTTCAGTCCCTGGCTGCTGCTGAAGCAGACTTTCAACAGGTCGCCACTGAAAATGAAGTTGAGCACAATGCAGGTCCATTTTCTGCTTTCTTAACATTTACAACTGTCAGGCAACCCAAAATGGCGGGCTTCAACTACGCAACGATTGATCATCACGATCACCTACTCGCAAGTGGCAAACACGTGTGCTATGTGAAATAGACATAATATAGGTCTGCAGTCTGCCTGTCCTATTATTGTATCAAGAAAAGAATTGCCTTTTAAGGATGACCACTGTGTACAATGTGGCGTTCATCAGCAAAGTTGGATTCTTTTTATTTTTTAATGCGATCGACCGGGACTATGGCAACATTTTCGATTTTGTACAGATTGAAATGTAGCCTCAAAAGTATCACACTGGTAAAAAGAACCCATCGGGTGCAGAATTTAAAAAAAGAAGAGCTGTGGAGAAGGAAGCCGAATTTCAAGGAAAATATAAATAAATGTATGAACCTTCAAAAGTAGTTGACATGGACAACTTAAGTTACAGAGTGAAAAAGCCAACCAAGAGAAGCCTATGACATCAAGCTATGGTCCCCGTCACTTTGTGCAAAACAAATACCAATGCTGGTACTCTTTATGGTGTAGATAAACCCAAACTCACTACCTGATATTTCGGATGTTCATGATTCCAAAACATCCAACACAAATCTAAGTGTGACAGATCCAGCTTCATGGTCTAAAACTTGCCATACTAAAATTATAGATTACTTAGTTCTTAAGTAATTCGGCTTACACATTATCCTTGCGATGCAGGCGCTCACCATTTCTCTAACAACCATTATTTTCATACACTTCCTAATTTAGATGGTGGTTGGATTCCGAAACGAGGGACCACATATTTTCTTCCGGCCGCCTACGTTTTGATCAAGACTCTAGTTAGCATCTAGCAAGTGTTGCCTTCAATGACTGGAGCCATTTATCTTCTGCCCTAAAATATCATAAAATCAGTGCTAATCACAGTAATTGATTGAAACTGAATATAGACCTATCCAAATGTACAAATTGATATGTTCGAACAACTGTTTATTCAGAAGTAATCAGACCATTGGGAAAACCTTTTGACTAGATTGTGCCTGTCAGAAAAGGTATGGCATTTCGTCTGATACTGTACACAAAAAATGGATAGGATCTATGTTTTATACAGTTATTGGCCAAATTTGATCCCATTATGCAAGAACACGGTCGTATTTTGAAAGTTGAATTAGCAGTTCATTACTGCGAGTAAATATCAGAAATTCACTTACTGAATTAATGGCTGAAGAAGTTAATGGCAAAATCATTTCAAGGAAAGACATTTAAAAATGTTTTTCAATAATAGCCGACTGCACACCAGACCTCAGTCACGTGGAACAATTGTCTTTGGGAGTAAGATTTTTCTATTTCCCACACGATAATGCTGAAATCTGTGAACGGCTCTTGGGGGTTTACCCCAATTGTCGACTGCACTGTTAAAGGACTACTGGATGTAATAATGAATTGCCTGGCAAAAAATAATCTAGACTTAAAACATTATTGAAAACAGGGATATGACAATGGAGCAAATGTGAAAAGCAAGAATACTGGTCATCAAAGGAGAATTGTAGACCATAATCCATTAGCATTTTTTTGCCTTGCGGATGCCATAACCTGAACCTAGTTTTGTGAAATATAGCAAAATCATCTGTCAAATCTGTCTCTCTATATGGGATCTTAGGAATATGGTATTCTGTTTGCTGCCTCTGTCAATCATTGGCAGATTTAACAGATAATGTTAAATCTTTCACCTTAAACTGATTTAGTGACACACATTGGGAAGCACACATTGCCAGTGTAAAAGCTGTTAGATATCAGATTTGTGACATCATTGATGCACTTATCAATGTTGCTGAGAAGGAGGAAAAACACGATCCTGAAATTGCACATGAAGCTACTACTTTGTCATCAACTGAAAGATTTCCGTTTTTTTTTCATTGGTCATTTGGTAAAACATACTCTTCCAGCTTAATGTTGTCAGTAAATCAATGCAGAATGAGAGTATTGGTGTGTGCGAGACTGTGTATATTAATAAAGGGTGGTTGACTGTGTCCAGTGTTTTGTACGAGTACAGAGAAAATGGTTATGAGAGAGCTATTGCTAGGTACTAGTGAACCTGCTAACCTTCTTGAAGTTAAACCTTGATTTCATAAAGTGAAAAGAATAAGGTACGTAAAACAGCATTTTGATTATGAGAGCAGATATGAGCTAAGGACGAGGCAGTCTGTGGTTGAGTTGAACCGTTCTCCTCTGATGCCTCAGTTTCCAACATTGGCCCCTGCCACCTCACCAAATACAAAAACGCTGGAACCCGAGACCTCGGCACAGTCTGTGGAAGTCTGGTTAGAGTGGAATTAACCAAAAACCTGGCCATGGACTTCTGTCTCACTTTTGTCGGACTCCTTAATTTGGGATCCTGTCAGATCTTCTTGGAGGTCTGCCTGGGGCCCATTTACCTGTACAGCCGCCTGGCTTAATTGACAGGAAGTGGAAGCAGCTACCTCACGGCTGGATTATTTGATCATAAGTTTTGTGTATAAAATTGGGGCGGACTAAGGCAGCTCCTTGAACCAGTTGGGCGTGCCCCACTGTTCTCTCTCTTTTTGAACTCCCAACAACAATATTTATTTCTGTTATCTTATTTTTGTCAAAAGGCATAACGGAGGTTAACATATTCATTCATAAGATTGAGTGTTTGTTAGAAGACTTTAATGACCCAGTGGTGGCCATCCTGATGTGAGCCCTTCCACTTTGGACAAGCATTCTGACCACCGAAGGTAACAAAAGGCTCGGCAGTGTCAAAAACACTCCAAACAAAATTGTCATTTACTAAATCCACAACTAATCTTATACTGTCCAAAGTCGCTTCTCAAAAGGAAAGATTTAGTGATCGTAATCCAACAGTCATTCCAAGGTCACCTAACCAAATAGGGGCCTGCAATTACACCTTCCCATTTAAGATGCATAGTATTAAGGAGAGTATTATGGAAAAGAGCAGAACATATGGAACGGCCCCTAATTAATCATTCAATGTGCAAACAATTACTGAGAAACTATACATAGAAGTACCCATTTTCATAGCTGAAGGCAGAGACTTCCAACAGCTGTGATCCTCTTCTCACCCTTGCTAACCAAGACCCTGTGGACTCATTGAACAATGATCTTTGCCCCAAGATAGTGGACCGAGCCAGCAACAATGAAGACATTAAATCAACACAAGAGATGTTCTAAAATGTGTTCGCAGCAATGGGGTTTGGTCTAACTGTTCTTTGTTATTGTGTGAGATAAAAAGACTATACAAGGTTAGGGGGAATCTAAAAAATGAATATGCTTTAGTTAAACAAGATTTAATAACCTAATTTGTTTACTGGAATTACCTAATCGTAGCCCACAACTTGAAATGCTAAAAACGCATTTACCAAAACCAAATCCTTCACTTATGAGACAAAAAGAAAAAGATATGATCTAGTCCTGCAGTTGATTGACAGTCATGCCTAAGTCACCCTTATCCAAATAGGATTTTTGATACGCTCATGGGCAAGACGTCTAAAGAACAGGTAATTACACCTACCATGTCTCATACAGAGTAAGTGTCACTGGCATAGGGTAGACCAAATGGGAACCATCGACAGGGCTCCCATCCCATGCCCCCATTCATGATTTAAAAGGTAGAGCACTATATATTGTCAACGTCCCAAGGTTGGAATAAGGCAAACGGGAGGGGAAAGAAAGCCTAATGAATAAATGCATTTATTGGACAAACCACCCGAAGCACTGTCTTTCATTTGTGAGAGGAGATTCTATCAGTGTATTTCGTCACCATGCCAGAGGGGCAGCGCATCAGGACTACATTGAGATCATCTTTCACAATCTAGACCTTGCAAACGGTCTTATATCAATAGACTTCCGCCCCCCCCCTCGATTTAAAAAATAGCAAAATAAAATGCAGATTACTAGATGACCCAATTCATGGACAATTCTTAAATAACCACTGTTCCAACTCCGATAACCAGTCATCAACTACTAATGAAGTGAACCCACATGATTCTAGTATCTGACACATCTTCTGGTCACCACCCCCAGCCCCCGCCAGTCACTTCCTCCCAGCTTTGCCAATCTCCTGGCAGAGCGAGAACTTCCCCAGCATTTTTGTCTGGTAGCATGGAACAATGCAGGACTGCAAAAACATTTGTTTAATACCAACTGGGTCGATTTCATTAGATCGTTTGACCTAATATGTCTTTAAGTAACATGGCCTTGTTCATCCCATCTACATGAAGGAAGGTATATGCATGTTTTTAATTGACAACTGTCGGCCAACCTATTATCTGAGATGGGCAAAGTGGGGGGCGGGGGGGTTATGTATGTGGGTGAGTGTTAAACTAAATGCTTGTATAAGATGCAACAGGCACACCAGGTATACATGGGCTAGATGTGGAGATTCTGGGATGGGCAACACTCTCCCTCTTTAACATCTATGATAGAACTTACGGGCCTGATGGCATGAGAACACTTCAGAATTTGGAGCATTTAATAACTAATCTGACAACTAATGAATCGGGTAACAAAGCCAAAAGACAACCTTAATAGCTGATGGAATATGAACCCTTAAGTGAAAAGTTTAATGTTATTGATTGATCCTGACATTAAGAAATCTTATAAATATGCCCTGTAAACCACACAGCTCTTCTATCGACTTGGTATCCAAGCATGCAAAGAGATGATCAGAGTTTGATTCACTTCCAATACCTACTTATTACAATGCTGGAACATCTAGTGACATTGAAGATATTTTAATTGATTTATATAATTGGAAATTTGTGAAGACCTTTCAAGTTGTCAAAGAGGTAAAAGTGATCACCACCCCCTATAACCATGACACTATTTACAAACATGGCAACCCATGTGCCGTTGGAAAGGTCACAGGCCCTGTGCTTCTTGGGTAACAATAGACTCTTGAGATGGGATGGCTGCGATCTGAATAAAATCATATGAATGATCCATAGAAATCAAATTCCGACTTTTGAAAATATTTCCAATTTGTCAGAGGTTGATTCCTACATCATTTGCCATTTACATGAGGGTTACTACTACCAGTGCTCTCCTATTTTCACCAAGACACTAAGAGCAACCTCCGCTCAACTACTGAAGAGAGAGACTTGGTTTTATTAAAGATTGTAAGTATAAGAAAAACATACAGCTTGCTGTACTTAAATCATGCAATTGTGAAGATAATGCTAACAGAGTATTGAGGTCAGAATATAAGAGTCTGTTGAAAGAGAAAAACTAAAGAAATCCATATAATTGGGAAGCTTTAACATTGGCCTCTAATTCTAATGATTCAAGGGCATTTTGGTAAAAAATACACAAAGGTACATCACAAAAAGATTACTCACTACCCTCAGCATAACTTGCATAATCATTACTCTACGCTCCATCTAAAGGACAGAGAGCCCTTCTTAATGAATGCAGAGGCTGTGAATACTGTTCACCTAAGGGAAATTGCATACCTTTAGAATTAAGTCTTTCTGAGGGCATTGTTGCCATAAACTCCCAAACACGAGATAAAACCCCCAGCCCAGATTGTATCCGGATGGATCTTTATAAAGATGGACCAACTGTGTGGGACCTCACCTTCATATGCTTTTTAACGCTATTATTAACTTCTGTGGGGTCCCAAATTCTTGGAAATTGCGTGAGATATATAACAAGGTGGGCTGTCTGTGAATTATAGACCGATTTCCCTGCTGGATGCCTGCAGTAAAATATCCGGCAAATCCCTCCTTCTCAGATTGGAAAATTGGATGATGTAGACATCCGCTATCAGCCTTCAAGCAGGCTTTAGGAAAGGGGTCAGCACCCTGGATCAATTCTTTAGATTAAAAATAATCATGAACACATATTTCCATCAAAGGTGGCTCCCTATATCCACTATTTAATGACCTAAAAGCCGCTTTTTACAGGATACCCAGAGTAGATCCCTGGAGAGAATTGATAAGGATGAATATCCCATTGCCTCTACTGAAAGCCATCATAGAGCTATACGAGGGGAGTATGGCCTGTGGCGGCTGGGGTACAGGGTAGTGCACGCTACCCTTCGCTGTGGGAAAAGGAGTGAGACAAGGGTGTACTCAGTGCTTTAAGTGGGGTAATACATTTAGGGGGGCCCTCATTTGGTGGTGTGGCTAGCATGATGGACGTGGCCTAAGGATTGATGGGCGGGGCCTAAAGACGAACATGTAAAACTGGTCGGGCCTACATTACTAAGTACATATCGTAACACAGACTACTTGCTACATGCCATAAATTATAACAAATCAAATCTCAACGTTATTATTTATTGGACCCTTAACTAGGGCCGTTGACAAAAGTGTATGTGTTGAGGTACACACAGGGGTAGGCATCCTCCTCCATTTTGCAGAACGATGGTCCACCTAACAGAACTGAGGTGCTCCCATGATGTCACAAAACCCTCTTCTCAGCTGCCTCCCTACTTCCCTCTCTGTGTTTGTAGTATTTATTTCCGTTTTCCCATCCTCCCCTCACTCATTTTCGTTCCACCAGCAAGCCAAGGTCTGCATACCCCTGGTGGGGGAACACCACAACCCTCCAGGGACAAGCCTTGATGCCCTTACACTACTATGGTGCTATATAAACGCCTATTAACATAGCATAGGAAAGCCTATGCTGTGTTATGGCACTCCCTTCTGAGTACGGATATTCTGCTGGGTTATTGGGTGTGTGGTTGTCTTGGTAGCAGTGCTCTACTCTATTGAAGCGTGTGCACCAGTGTCTAATGACACGCTCCCATGTGTAAGGTCATCCTCGGTGTAAGGTCTCCCTGCCCTCTGTAAAGGCGATGTGCTTATGTAAGGGCACTCGCCCTTTCTAAGGTTCAAATCTGCTGTCAAACAAGCCCTCACCCTTCAAGGTACACCTGCCCCCTGTATCACTTCCACTACCCCGCATGTGTCATCTTCTCTGCTCCCTACTCTGCATAATTGTGCACAACTGTAAACATGTGTATCATCAAAGTCTCATTGTTTGTTTGTTTATTTATTTGGTAATGCGCACCAAACCCTTAGGTAGCTGGGCGCAACAGGACAAGTAAGCTTAAAGCTTAGTTACAGAGCATGTCAAGTGCATATGCATACATGAGTGGTGGTACATGCTGTAAACATCCATATTATTAGGATGTTCTGCATCCCCTTCATGTTTCCACTCCTCTTCACAACAAGGTTGAACTCTATGTATATTCCGCTAATATTGTAACGCGCCTGGATACCTGCTAGCCCCTCTTAGCGGTGCTCTGTTTGTGCTGTGTTTCTGCTAGAAGTGCTATGTGACCTTAAACAAGTGGCCAGATTAGAGTGAGAGCAAACACTGAGCCAGAGACTAGGGAGAAGCGCATGCCCCCTCCTGAATAAAAAAAATAGACCCATTCTGTTTTAGTTCTAATGCAGGGGACATCATGAAGTACCCTGCAGTAGAACTAAAACAGAAGGCGTCCGATTCAGAACGATTCACCCAAGGTTTGCAGAAGGTCAGGGGGTGTGTGCATTGGGCTGAATCATGCGCACGCCAGCGCACCCACTGACCCTCGGCGAACCTGGGGTAAAAGAAAGCAGACGCACGCATCACGGAAGGGAAAATAAGATAGAGCGAAAGGCAGGCAAAGATAACAGGAGGTGGAAAGTCGAGAGCAAGAACAGTTTCCGCTGGTAGAGGCGAACACACGGAAGTGAGAAGTTTGCCTCGACCACTTGAAACTGCAAAAGCAAAGTCACTCATCATACAGCAGTCAGGAAAGGGCCCAAAATGTCACCCTCGCAATTGCGACAGCCGAAATGGCCGACTTTTTTTTAAGCTCCCCCTTTACACCACATATATAGTGGGGGGGTGATGGGATATTATAGAAATATCAGGGGGTGGGGGGTCTCCCCGGTCATATCTATGTGGTGTAAAGGGGGGTTTAATTTAATTTAAAAAAAGAGAAAAAGTCGTCATTTGAAGCCGTCGCAATTATATGTGGTCGCAGTGATCACATAGATCCCAGCAGTCACGTTGTTTTGGATGTAGCTATGGGGCTGTGGCTTCTCGTCGGATATCGGATGGTCTCAGCAGGCAGGTAGGGGCTTGGAGTCTGGTGCCGCGCAGTAGGTAAGAAAGATTTGCAAAATGGTGAGCCCTTCTATCAGGGCTCACCTGGAACTGCAACTTCCTCCTGTGACATTTTGTTTCAGAAAGCTGTGTGCTTCCTGCAGACAGCTGTGACTGGCAGAAATGCCAGCCAGCCACAGCATTGGTCAAACAGTTTGACAGAAGTGCCATACAGCTACAGCGTTGCACAGTCAGAGCTGCCTGACTCAATGATGACGGCGGGCACGTCTCCTGTCGCGGCTGTGGCGGGATAATGATCTGCCATTGTGTACCGGGACTGGGGGTCCCTGGCAGGGCCCCGGCTCAGCCTCACTTTTTGGAGACTGCCGGGGCCCGGCTGGCCCCGGCCCACTTAAAGCACTGGGTGTACTCTCACACTGTTCTTGCTTAATTTGTTCTTAAATGGTGTTCAGGATGACCTGCCAGTACATACATCGGACGTCGCAACACTTGGAGGTAAAAAATCCCATTACTGAAGTTTGCGGACCATGTCATCCTCCTCTCCTGCACTCCAGGTGGATTAATCAAGCTGAAGGAACACTTTGTCAAATACTGTGAGCATATGAAAGGTCTGGGAGCCCCTCTACCGAGAATGAACAAGGCCAAATAACCTGTTCTATGGGTAGGTGCCCACCTGGGAGTGTCTACAGCCATGTCTTAGCTTCGTACTTTTCACGAAGAAGAAATAGCTATTTGCATATCTGTCTGGTCCCACCCACTTGGGCAGTCAAGCACTGAAATGCTAGGCAATTTTCCTCTGAACAAGAGTACCAGCAGCAACCCCAGACACGCGAGCATAAGGGCCCAATAATAAACACTGAAAAGACAACACTAATGAGGTGTGGTAAAAATGTAAGACCATGTTCATGCATGGACCTATGCATAGGGGATATCAACAGTGAGGATGTCCCTTTTTTTTACTATCTTGGTGTAAGGCTAGGGTTGAACATGAAATGGCAAAACCAAATTGATAAATTCAATGCAATTGAATGTAAAACGGCTGGGGGGACTGTGTTGTCTTTCTCAAAAGCCTTTTGTAATGATATGGCCTCCTGGGCCTTAGAGATCAGGCTCTTTTCGGCAGCATTGTATGGTGTGGAACTTTGGGGACACTGCAATATTTTCTCATTGGGAACAATTGAAAATACATTCTTAAAAAATGTACCCCCTAGTACACCGAACATACCATTACATTTAGAGGTTTACCTCTTATCATAGATAATGTCCATTTGAAAATAGGACTCTTTTGGATACGTATCTGGTCTGGGAATTCACTTTTGTATGGATGCATTGTTGGACCTATTGGGGTACCCAAATGCTAACTCTCTCTCATGGTTTAAGCAAATAAAGAACCATTTATATCGTCTGCACATGGAGAGATATTGGCTGAATCCTGCATCAATTACCCTGACTGGCAGATATGTTGTAATTGACACTCTTGTCAAATGGTCTATGGGGAAGAATATTAGCAATTGCCTGGTGCTTTTGACAGGCTATGTGCACCTTAATATCAATTGTGACCGCACTTTTGAAACATGCTTAATTAATGCCCCAATCCAAAGGTCATAGGTAAGACTGGCTGGGTACGTTACCAATTGCCTCTTTCAGGTCGGGTTGGAACAAGGATATGTCTGATGGTTGCCCATTTTGCCTGACTATGAAAAAAAGCATCCAACATTTCCTCTTTTTATGGCCCAGATATAAAAGGGTGAGTGAGAGGAATCTGAACTTGTCTACACAATAGAGGTGTTCAATCTCTAAATACTGCAGAACTGTTATGTAAAGGTTCTGAAGATCTCAATGTTTTTTTTGCTGGCTGTACTTATTTGGGCCGCGCGTGATGGCTAAGAAGTATATCTCCTGCTATATCTTAAACCAACCCGTCCCAAGTAATTAAGAGATTTCGGCCATGACAGTGGATCTTACCTCTAATTATAATGTAACTGCATATCATACCAAATGCTTAACTATGAAGTTAAATGTGTAGCATTTTCATGAAATATCGATAATTATAATTAGGTTTATGTGTTCAGCAAATGTGTTTAACTTGGAGATGTATTTCATATTCTTTACATCATGTTTAACGTTTGTGAAATTGATTGAGTGATTTCAATCATTATCCATCTGACATATAGAATGGTTTTATATGGATGATTTTAAGGAAGTCATTTTTATTTTTTTTGCACTTTTATCGTTACTTACTAACCAAAATAAAGTTTATGATGATGAGCCCATTACAACCGCCAAGAAACAATTTGAAATCAAATGTTTCACTACAGTGCTTGACACAGCTTTAATGTCAATTCAAGAATGATTTGTATAACTTCAATTGCATGCAGAAGCAAAATTTACAAAATAAATAAATTACAGAAGCAAGAAGAGCTTGAAAATAACTGCTCTGTACTCGAGTAGGCCTTCACAGTTGCCGTAGATACAGATATTGAAGTGAGTCCTCTATGAAATGAACGTATAGGTCTTCAGAAGCTTGTGGAAAATCCGACTCCACTAAACATTTAGAATTTCATTAAAAAAATAAACCTGGATAACTGCCTCCTAATATATAGATTTCTTTAAGAATGTTGTTGACAACACCAATAGCTTGTCTTTCAATGGCAAACGAGGTTTCTCAAAACATGCACTTAACAGAATCAATTAAAACGTTTGCTTGTAAAAAAGGAAGAAAAGTCATATTTTATTAGTTATGAATGTAGATTTATATGTACCATCCTATGTTTTAGTTATCAAGTCATTATTGAACCACACATGTAATTTATTTTGTTTATATTACATAATGAGAGTGGATCATATGTGAAAACCAATACTAAATGAAACTGTATTGTGACATTTTAAAATATTCCACACTTTGAGAGTATTGTGTAAAAGTGCCTTTTAACAGTCGCCTATAGTGTCAGTCTTCCTGTTTTACATTCATCAGAACTCAATTTACTATTGTGTGGATTCCTTTGTCCACTTTCTTCCCTTAGTCTTTGCCTCATGGCGGTTTTACAGAAGGTTCGGACTTTGTGCAGATCTTCAGGTCTGCTTGTTGCGTGCTAATATAAAATGTGCCGCATTAGATCGGTTTATAATACCTTTTTTCTTTAATATGAGAATCATCGTTTTTACAGCCATACTTTCAAGGTGTTGTTTAAAATAAACACACTCTATTTATCCTACATTTTGATGTCTCGCAAATGCTTTACTTATGCTATGTTATTTTGTTTTCTTCATGATAAAAAAATGCTTCCCCGTCAATAGATGATTTCGGTAGGGAGGTGCGCAAGTGCACAGACAAGCTACATCTCTGGACGGGGGAGAGAAATGTCAGCCCATGAACGCACTTGTCATCAGAATTGGAATTCGGGAGATGGGGCCTCTCAGTAGGATAGTGACAGGTTGAAGTTTCATAGTGGAAATAGCCAGTCCTGTTTGTGAGAGTTTGAGAGCAAGCTGACCGGCCTCCCTTGGCCCTCCTCCTACCCCTACCTGTGAGGCCAAGAACCTTGGGGTCATCTTTGACTCCTCACTTTCCTTCTCCTCACACATCTCTGACATCTCTAAAAAGTCAAACTTCTTACTGCATCTCCTCAGAGGCACTCTGTCTTTCCTCTCCTTCCCTCAGAAGCTTTCTGTCTCCCAAGCTCTGGTTCTCTCTAGGTTGGATTACTGTAACAGCCTCTTTCTAAATCTACCTGCCGCTACTCTCCACCCTTTACAACAAATCCAGAATAGGACTGTGAGACTTGTCCTTGGCCTCAAGCCCTGGAATCGTATCTCTCCAGCACTGAAATCCCTTCATTGGCTCCCAGTGGATGCAAGGATTACATGTAAAACCCCCTGCATTGTCCACAAGGCTTTCTGTGGCCTGGGTCCAAAATACCTTCAACTATCCCTCCGTAAAAAACTCCCCTCTCAAGCCCTTCGCTCCTCTACTTCTAACTCCCCAGGGTCAGTTGTTTTTCAAAGAAACAAGCTGGGGGTAGGTCTGTCTTCGGCTGGGGCCTCCCTTTGGAACAGCCTCCCTGCCACCTTGAAACTTAAGGAGAACCATCTCCGGAAGCACCTCAAGACCTTCCTCTTCTGCCTTTGCCCCGCTTCTCCCCTGCTGATCTGTTTTCTCTCTCAGCACTGTGCACCTGGCCACCCTCTGTCCTTCGTGCCCAGATACCTGCTCACCCTGCCACCTTCCTGCACTGCCTCCAGGCCACCCCTTGCACTGGGGTCTGTATCTGTACCCATTCAGTCCCCCACCGACTTCTCTTCTGCACTTATCAGATATACCCTACCTGCTTAACCTAGCACTTGCCACAGGCTAGCTGCACTACCACCTTTATTTATTTATTTACTTGTACTTATGTATTTATTCTGTTCTCTCCTCTGTTCCGCACTTTCCACCTTTCCCTCTTCCATGCAGTTTCTCAACTTTTCCCTTTCGCATGCACTTGCACGTTCTCAATGTCACTGGGCATAGAAAGATTGTTGTTTTTGTTCTCCCCTGTTCCCCTCCCTTTGCTTGGTCGCGCTATGAAACACTTGTGTACGAGCGCGATATTAATAAAATATCATTTTACACTTTTCACACATTTTACTCTTCTCACACTATCTTGAGGCTTGGTTCACTTCACTAAGGATTTAAGGCAGTTCACTGCTTGTGCCTCAACTTCAGAATCCTTGCCCCATGTCTCTGCGCAGGTGCCTCCCCTTCTTCAGCCTCTCCGGCCCCCTGGACTTAGCTCTCACTGACCTACATGGGTAGCTAATCCCTCCTAAATTGGGGCTTTCTTCCTCCCGTCTTATGCCCTGGGTGATGGGTCTTACTTGTCTTGGGGGGCAGTGTTGTCCTTCTTGTCCATCTTCTTCCTGCATCCCCCGCAGCAGGCTTCTTCCGCTTACTTCTGTTCCTTGCAGGCACAGGTTCTCCTTTTTACGACCAACTCGTCGGCATTGCTACAGTGTGACTTCCAGTTTTCTTAGGGTAACTTCTAGGGTTTATTAGCAAGTACTTAAGTTACAGTTACAAGAAGATATAGACATAAGTTAACCGGATATAACACTGGCTTCCATCACCCGGTTTCAGTTAGGGTGTGGTGGGACTAAAGCAGCATGCCAACCGGCACGCTTGCATCAATTTTATACAGTTAGAAAGGTATCATTAAAAACTAGCTAGATTATTACAAAGGTCAACTCGAGAGGAGTTTGGCCTCAAGGAGCACATCAACCAGCTGGAGAAATCCCAAACTATCAGGTGTATTTACACTTAGTGATATACATCATCCTAGTTCTATATCAGAATCGCAGTGGAATAGCGAAAATCGCAGTGCAATTGCGAAAATCGCATGAAAAGCAGCGCACGTCGATTCATGGAAGGCTGTGCGCGAGAAAACCAGCGGATGTGCGATAAAAAAGTGTGCGGTGCACGTTGGCGCACAGGCCATCTAACAGCGTGCGCCAGGTCACAGCGAAAATCGCACAGGCCACAGCGAAATTCGCACATAGCGCGGCGCACGCAACAAAAGTAGGCGGAACACGGGCGTAACACTCGGAATGGGGAACAACTTGCCAAAACGTGGGCGTCACGGGGGAAGTACAGGGCACAAGTGCGCGGAACGCCCACACGCTCGCCTACAACACGTATTCATGGAATAGAATAGGGCAAAAAAGCGCACGCTCAAACCAGCGCACAGGCACAAACACGACCGCCACAAGAAAGCAGGCGGTAGCGTCTCTGCGGCTGTAAGAAATGTGCGCCAAAAGGTGCGCCAACAAATAGCACCTATATACTGCCATGATGAATGTCCCATACTGTGGCCCTCCAGGAAAAATGACATGCAAAGGGGTACCCACAAACACGGACACCCACTGACAAAAAATACGTGTGCGTGTATACCGGGGTGCGCGGGAAGTCTAACACGCGATTTCAGCAGGGTACGTGCATCACAGGGGTTCGCGTGAAGTTATTCACGCGATCGGGCCTGGGGGAGCGGGCTACGTGTATTTCAGGGGTTCGCGTGAAGTTTCACACGCGATCGGGTCTGGGGGAGCGGGCTATGTGTATTACAGGGGTTCGCGTGAAGTTCCTCACGCGATCGGGCCTGGGGGAGCGTGCTACGTGTATATCAGGGGTTCGCGTGAAGTTTCACACGCGATCGGGCCTGGGGGAGCGGGCTATGTGTATTACAGGGGTTCACATGAAGTTCCTCACGCGATCGGGCCTGGGGTAGCGGGCTACGTGTATATCAGGGGTTCGCGTGAAGTTCCTCACGCGATCGGGCCTGGGGGAGCGTGCTACGTGTATATCAGGGGTTCGTGTGAAGTTTCACACGCGATCGGGCCTGGGGGAGCGGGCTACGTGTATATAAGGGGTTTGCGTGAAGTTCCTCATGCGATCGGGCCTGGGGGAGCGTGCTACGTGTATATCAGGGGTTCGCGTGAAGTTTCACACGCGATCGGGCCTGGGGGAGCGGGCTACGTGTATTACAGGGGTTCGCGTGAAGTTTCACACGCCATCGGGCCTGGGGGAGCGGGCTACGTGTATTACAGGGGTTCGCGTGAAGTTCCTCACGCGATCGGGCCTGGGGTAGCGGGCTACGTGTATTACAGGGGTTCGCGTGAAGTTCCTCACGCGATCGGGCCTGGGGGAGTGGGCTACGTGTATTCCAGGGGTGCGCGGGAAGTTCCACACGCGAATAGCCTGGGGGCGCGTGTATTCCAGGGGTGCGCGGGAAGTTCCACACGCGAATAGCCTGGGCGCGTGTATTTCAGGGGTGCGCGGGAAGTTCCACACGCGAATAGGCTGGGCGCGTGTATTTCAGGGGTGCGCGGGAAGTTCCACACGCGAATAGCCTGGGGGCGCGTGTATTACAGGGGTGGGCGGGAAGTTCCACACGCGAATAGCCTGGGCGCGTGTATTTCAGGGGTGCGCGGGAAGTTCCACACGCGAATAGCCTGGGCGCGTGTATTTCAGGGGTGCGCGGGAAGTTCCACACGCGAATAGCCTGGGCGCGTGTATTTCAGGGGTGCGCGGGAAGTTCCACACGCGAATAGCCTGGGCGCGTGTATTTCAGGGGTGCGCGGGAAGTTCCACACGCGAATAGCCTGGGCGCGTGTATATCAGGGGTGCGCGGGAAGTTCCACATGTGATTTGACAGTGTGGGTCCTCCCAGGTGTACCCTGTACACCCTCCACGGCCCCTGCAGGCAGCCCACACCACAGGGGACTACCCTGCATCCCTGGTCATGTCCCGCAGGCAGCCCACCCACCATGGGCATGCCCCCCAGCAAAGGCACATGTCTCCTTGAACTAATGACCACCAACTCATGTCCCCTTGCACCCCCACCCCCCAGCACTGTGGGGCACCTGCCAGCAGGCCCCCACCCATGTCCAACTCATGTCCCCCACCACCCCCAGCCCCCAGCACTGTGGGGCACCTGCCAGCAGGCCCCCACCCATGTCCAACTCATGTCTCCCACCACCCCCACCCCCCAGCCACCAGGGTCACCCTCCACCAGGCCCCCACTCATGTCTCCCACCACCCCCACCCCCCAGCCACCAGGGGCACCCTCCACCAGGCCCCCACTCATGTCTCCCATCACCCCCACACCCCAGCAGTGCAGGGTCACCCTCCACCAGGCCCCCACTCATGTCTCCCACCACCCCCACCCCCCAGCCACCAGGGTCACCCTCCACCAGGCCCCCACTCATGTCTCCCACCACCCCCACCCCCCAGCCACCAGGGGCACCCTCCACCAGGCCCCCACTCATGTCTCCCATCACCCCCACACCCCAGCAGTGCAGGGTCACCCTCCACCAGGCCCCCACTCATGTCTCCCACCACCCCCACCCCCCAGCCACCAGGGTCACCCTCCACCAGGCCCCCACTCATGTCTCCCACCACCCCCACCCCCCAGCCACCAGGGGCACCCTCCACCAGGCCCCCACTCATGTCGCCCATCACCCCCACCCCCCAGCCACCAGGGTCACCCTCCACCAGGCCCCCACTCGTGTCTCCCACCACCCCCCAGCCACCAGGGGCACCCTCCACCAGGCCCCCACTCATGTCACCCACCACCCCTACACCCCAGCAGTGCAGGGGCACCCTCCACCAGGCCCCCACTCATGTCTCCCACCACCCCCACACCCCAGCAGTGCAGGGTCACCCTCCACCAGGCCCCCACTCATGTCTCCCACCACCCCCACACCCCAGCAGTGCAGGGTCACCCTCCACCAGGCCCCCACTCATGTCTCCCACCACCCCCACCCCCCAGCAGTGCAGGGTCACCCTCCACCAGGCCCCCACTCATGTCACCCACCACCCCCACACCCCAGCAGTGCAGGGTCACCCTCCAGCAGGCCCCCACTCATGTCTCCCACCACCCCCACCCCCCAGCCACCAGGGGCACCCTCCACCAGGCCCCCACTCATGTCTCCCACCACCCCCACACCCCAGCAGTGCAGGGTCACCCTCCACCAGGCCCCCACTCATGTCTCCCACCACCCCCACCCCCCAGCCACCAGGGTCACCCTCCACCAGGCCCCCACTCATGTCTCCCACCACCCCCACGCCCCAGCCACCAGGGGCACCCTCCACCAGGCCCCCACTCATGTCTCCCATCACCCCCACACCCCAGCAGTGCAGGGTCACCCTCCACCAGGCCCCCACTCATGTCTCCCACCACCCCCACCCCCCAGCCACCAGGGTCACCCTCCACCAGGCCCCCACTCATGTCTCCCACCACCCCCACCCCCCAGCCACCAGGGGCACCCTCCACCAGGCCCCCACTCATGTCTCCCACCACCCCCACCCCCCAGCCACCAGGGTCACCCTCCACCAGGCCCCCACTCATGTCTCCCACCACCCCCACCCCCCAGCCACCAGGGTCACCCTCCACCAGGCCCCCACTCATGTCTCCCACCACCCCCACCCCCCAGCCACCAGGGGCACCCTCCACCAGGCCCCCACTCATGTCACCCACCCCCCCCACACCCCAGCAGTGCAGGGTCACCCTCCAGCAGGCCCCCACTCATGTCACCCACCACCCCCACACCCCAGCAGTGCAGGGGCACCCTCCACCAGGCCCCCACTCATGTCACCCACCACCCCCACACCCCAGCAGTGCAGGGGCACCCTCCACCAGGCCCCCACTCATGTCTCCCACCACCCCCACACCCCAGCAGTGCAGGGTCACCCTCCACCAGGCCCCCACTCATGTCTCCCACCACCCCCACACCCCAGCAGTGCAGGGTCACCCTCCACCAGGCCCCCACTCATTTCACCCACCACCCCCACACCCCAGCAGTGCAGGGGCACCCTCCACCAGGCCCCCACTCATGTCTCCCACCACCCCCACACCCCAGCCACCAGGGGCACCCTCCACCAGGCCCCCACTCATGTCTCCCACCACCCCCACACCCCAGCAGTGCAGGGTCACCCTCCACCAGGCCCCCACTCATGTCACCCACCACCCCCACCCCCCAGCCACCAGGGGCACCCTTCACCAGGCCCCCACTCATGTCTCCCACCACCCCCACACCCCAGCAGTGCAGGGTCACCCTCCACCAGGCCCCCACTCATGTCTCCCACCACCCCCACCCCCCCCAGCACTGTGGGGCACCTGCCAGCAGGCCCCCACCCATGTCCAATCCATGCCCCCCTGCACCTGGGTCCCAACATTCCCCAATCATGTCCGTAATGCCCATCCTCCCCTGCCAAAAGGCCCAACCAACTATCACACCCACCCACATATCAAAGGCAATTACATGTTACAACCCCAATTTAAATAATGCAATTGAACACATGTCTGTCACACACAATGGCTGCAAGTGAATGACAAAACACCCAACATGACATGCCTGAAAGCAATGAGATGATACGACACATTGAAGATTAAAAAAATAATATGTATTGAACAGCAAGTAGAATGGAAATGAAATAAGAAAAAACACAAAGCAAATCAAACAAAACAAGATGAATGTCCAAGAAAATAATCTGAAAAATTAAAATAAGCCAATGAAGAACCATGAAGAAGATCATCCTGGGTCCATGAGCCCAACCAAATTAAACCTAACTATGACTACTAACTAAAAACTGAACTATATACAAAAAAGTGGTGCATTGTCTAATCGCAACCAAAAGAAAAATCAAAAAAACAAAGGAAACCTAACCCTAACTATACAACTATATGCAAAGGCAGCGGGCTATTCGGACGGCTCACTGGTTGTTGTCATGGGCCAGGGCATCATCGAACTCCTGGTCAATGGCTTGGAGGCGGGCATGTTCCCTGGCCCCGAGGTCCCGCAGGGATAACGCAGTGTCAAGCTCAAACTCCCTGCGAAGACCCTCGAGGCACTCAGCCCGCCTCAGCGCCCTCCGCATGGAGTCCTCCGCCCTGACCATCGTGAGCCGTTCCTCCTCTGCCCGCTGCCGCTCCGCACCTATCCGCTGGCACAACCGCTCCCATACGGAAGCCACTCCCATTCCAGGGTTCTCCTGCCCTCCGGCCGATGCCTGCACCCCTGATGTTGATGGCCCCGAGCCATGATGCCTCCCACGTTGAGCCTGCTGCTGCCTCCGACGCAACTGCCTGTGCCAGCACGACGGCATCCAGGCTGATGGAAACCACCGACGCCGTCGTGCACGTGCCCTGCCCGATGATGCCGTCACATCCTCCATCTGCTGGGGTCCAGTTGCTCTGGTGTCCACCCCTGCTGGATCTCTGACTCCCGACTGTGGCAGGGATGGGATCCCCACCGAGCTGGCTGCATTGGTCGGGGCAGGTCCACAGGGGGCCCTGGTGGCATCTGGGCTGGAAGACGGCAAGGAGAACGACTGGTGGATAGCCTGCACAGAGGAGGAGAGGGCCGCCACATTGGCCAACACATGCAGGAAACCCCCGAACATGGCCGATCCCAATTGGGCCACGTCGGCACGGTGCACTTCGTGATGACGTGCGTGCTCCTCCCGGGAAGCACGCACGGCATCACGAATCACAGCCGTGCGCATCGCGACCCCAATCAGGACCTTCTCCGCACGGCCAGGGGTTCCCACGTCCGCAGGTGGAGGGGAGTCAGGTGACATGGACATCCCCTCTACCTGCGGACAGGCCTGGGACGGGGCATCCCTGCTGGTGCATGGTGGTGCACTCACAGGGTCAGGGACAGCGACATGCACAGGCCCCTCCACAGTGACCTGTGCTGCCTCCTGCCCCTGGCCCTGGACTGCACCACTTGCACCAGCAGGGATGCCCCCACCAGGCCCCATGTGTGCCCCAGTGGCGGCCTCCTCCTCCTCTGTGCAAACCACCAACCTGGATGGCTCCTCACCGTCTCCCACCGTAGCAGGCCCCTGTGGGGGCTCACCCACCCCTTCCGCTGCAGCCGTGGGGGCATCCCCGCCGCCTTGCTCCACAGCGCCGTCTCCGCCCTCTTCTTCACTAGCCGCTGCGTAGAGGGAGACAAAGAACACAAGCATCAGGGCACTGTACAATGGTCCCCTAGACAGGAAGCAATAGCAGATGAGCACCACTGTCAAAGTACACTTCCATCATGTCCCTCCACAACACATGGGTCAGTCCAGGCAAAACACACACAGTAACAGGCATGGTGCATGCCATGGACATTTCCATGCATGTCCAATGGACTCTTGAAACATTCAATGATATGTAACTCACATGCATCATGGCTCATGCCCATCACATGCACACACTTCACCTCAGTCACATCCATCTGGCCCCAAACACACCAAACACAGCGGATACAAGGGTAATTTGGCTGCTTTACTGAATCTGTGCATTGTCACACACATGTGTCATGCATCCATGGCATGCACAAGTCACAGACACGCAGGTCAGGCACACAGACATGGCTACCATATATGTACCTGGCATCAGCACCCATCCCTCACCCCCACCCATGTCCAGGTACAGAGACTGGCATGCTCTCATGTTCAAAATCTGCATAGGGCTCCCCATGCGGCATTTCAACACATGCAACAACCATGTGCATCACACATCACTGGTCGCACATGCATTACCATGATGTCCCTGCACACATACATGCATACATGGCCTATGGCACACATACAGGCAAGTATCATAGAACCAGCACACCGCAACATGCCCTGTCTCACACAGTAATGCATGGACACTTACCGCTCAACTCCAGACGGGCCTCCCTCTCAAGGATCTGGGCGTGGAGCGCTGGGCGTACGCGTTCCAGGACCCTCATCTGGATGGAACTCATGCGGCCCCGGCCCCCCTCCACGAGGCGCTGGGCCTTCACAAGGGTCCTGGACCTCAAGTCCTCCCAGCGCTTCTTGATCTTCAGGACGTCGCGGGTTGCCACCCCCTCCGCGTTGATGGCAACCACACAGTCGGCCCAGATCCTCTGCCGTCCTTCCTTGCTGGCGCGGGACGATCCAAAGAGGGCATCATACTGCCCCAGGACATGCTCCACCAGGACACCAACTTCGGTGACAGTGAAGCTGGTGCCCCTCTGCCCCTCTGGCCTGGGGTTGCCACTGGTGCCAGATGTGGAAGTGCCCGACATGGCAACCCCAGAGGCAGGTGTGGGTGGGCAACTGGGTCCTGGGGCTGGGCTGTGGAGCGATGTAATCCCAGTCGGGAGTCTTCAGTTCCAGCAGGGGTGGACACAGCAACTGGACCCCTGCAGATGGCTGATGTGCAGGCACCAAATGGCAGGGCACAGTGGCAGCAGGCAGGCAGGCAGCAGCAGATGGCACGTGGGAGGCTGCTCGGGGCACTGGGGGGCAGTAACTCGGCCTTCTGGGCAGGAGCGTGGGCTTCCGTGTGTTTTCGCGTGGCCAGCTTGATACGGAGTGATTTGGCACGTGAAAATCCTGCACGTCAGCGTGAAATCCGAGGAAAGGCCCTTAGCGCGTAAGCGCGTCAGCACGCATACGCGATTCTATTGGACCAGAGTCCCTCAGCGCGTAAGCGCGTCTGTGACGTGACCCGCACGGGTGTTCCCCACTCAGCACGTGATGACGGGGCACACGTGGAGATACTGCACGTCAGAGTGTCATCGCGTGTAATTGGACAAAAGTGCGCGTACACGCGATTGGCCTATGTACGTGTATTTAATGGGTGCGCGGGCACTTACACACGCAAGTACGTCAGCGAACCTGTATCCCGTGGTGCGTGTGAATTTCCACACGCTATTGGACTGGGAACTGGATTCCAGGGGTGCGCGGGTCACACGCTGTATCCCGTGGTGCGTGTGAATTTCCACACGCTATTGGACTGGGAACTGGATTCCAGGGGTGCGCGGGTCACACGCTCGCCTAGAACACGCGCAAAGCATAAATTTGCGGACTTTAACAATAACAAGCTCAGACGGCAGGATGAACATACCGTTCCTAGCAGCAGTGGCAGTGGGCTACCAAAGGAGGAGGAGGAGGATAGTCAGGGCCAGAATATTCACACCCAGAACCAGCCTTTTCGGGATGCCTGATGACCAGGTGTATGGGAGGTACAGGTTTCCACCACACATCATACTGGACCTGGTGAGTGAGTGGGAGGAGGACCTCACATCACCCACCCTGTGCTCCCAAGCACTCAGCCCCCTGGAGAAGGTCCTCAATGTACTGCACTTCTTAGCCACTGGATCATTTCAGCGGACAAGTGCCATAGTGGGTGGGGTGTCACAGGCCACCCAGTCACGCTGCCTACACCAGGTCTTGAACATCATCACTGCATGCCCATCAGTCCGCAGGCACATATACCTGCCCAGAACACCTGCAGAAAGGCATGCTGCCGCCCTGGATTTTTACGCTGTGGCACGATTCCCCAAAGTGCTAGGTGCCATCGACTGCACCCATGTGGCTCTACGTCCCCCCAGGGCATCTGAGCACATCTATAGGAACCGCAAGCACTGGCATTCCATCAACGTGCAGCTAGCATGTAATGCCAAGGGAATCATCACCTCAGTATATGCCAACTATCCCGGCTCCACCCACGACAGCTTCATTTACCGAATGTCCACCCTAAGCCGGGACCTAGAAGCTGGGCGGCATGGCGATACATGGCTGCTTGGTGAGTATGTATGCCACTGCACATGCATGCATGTTGGATACTGAGCAAGGTCACAACCCCACCAATGATACCAATCACCACCTCCACAGGGGACAGTGCCTACCCTCTCAGCCCCCACATGATGACGCCAATTCGGAACCCCACCACGCCACCCCAGGTAAGATATAACACAGCCCACATTACAACCAGGGGCATAGTGGAGCGCACATTCGGAGTGCTAAAGTCACGCTTTCGCTCCCTTGACCGTTCTGGCGGGCAGCTGTTATACGCTCCCCCAGTAGTGTGCAGGATCATAGTGGCAGCATGTGTCCTGCACAACGTTGCAACACGCCGGGGCCTGGCCGTGGACATGGTGGTGGCCCCACATCCCCAACCACATGCACAGCCGCTGCGCATGGGAGGGGAAAGGGCACGGGGGGAGGCAGCCCGTACACAGCTAGTGGCTAATTACTTCACATAGAAATCACACCCCTGTGGAGTGCACACTGCCCTGGCACATTCCATCTGACAATCAATGATGACTCAACCTGACACTGATCCTGAATGTCTGGAGAATGAACCAGGAATACCATGTCAGCCTGAGATTGTTCACCTGGAAGTGTCACAATGTGTGCATCCCTACCCACACAGACACCACCAATGCAGTTTTGTGAAGTTACACATTGAAGCAGCTAAAATGAATACCCACTTGCAAAATGCAACAAGAGGACAGTGCCATGTCAGCCAACCCAACCCCAGCACCGCCACACGACACACCGTGCCATGTCATGCTAATTGCAGGTAAACAAAGTAATCCCCACAACATGACATCAGTCTCACTATGTACAGTGGCACTATTAGAAACCTGCAACACCTGAAATGCTCACAGCAATGCCGGACCAACAACATACTTGAGCACGTAGTACCATTAACATGACATCACAAATGTTACATATTAGTAGTCTCACCACCTGGAAATGCCTGCACTCCCACCACTACCAACTGTGCAGTGTTGTCGCCATGTAGAGTTGTAGGTGCACTGCTGCCAACATGGTCCCCATCTCCAGACTAGAGGTCCTTGTGTGGACATGAGGAAGGGACCTGCAAATTGGGAGGTAGACACAGAAGAAGAGTTACACATCAATGCAACATGCAGTGTACAACACAACAGCAATATGCACTATGAATGTATACACAGTATTGCCTACAGACTGGCCACACAGCTCATGGGAGTCCAACGTCACTGTGTAATTCACTGTCACTTGGGCACACCCTTTGCAAGCCCATGGAAACGGGAAGCAGGAGGGGTGTGTGACTCAAACCCAAGTATCTGAACCAAATACATTACAAGCCTGCATGTGCCCAGCCACAATGCAGCGTATGCCCACAGGAACCACGGAAGCCAACAGATCGTCCCAAAAAAATTGGGAATAAAAGAAATCAAAATAAAAATAAAAATAAGAAACAATCAAAAATGGCCATTGATGGGCCCGGGGGGGTTGGGGAGGCCACCCAGGAGGTCCGAGGACAGGATGCACACCAGAACCCACCTGCGTGGATCCTGGGAAGATAAAACACCTCCATGGGCTCATGGCCCACCCGGCTACCCTATTGTGGGAGTATCACTGCTGTCGCTATTATCACCCTGTGCAGCTGCATCCGGAGGTGGTTGCACTATGGGAGGCAGCCCACGCAAGGCCCTAGTCTGCTCCTCCATGGCTGCAAGCATGCGGGTGTGGTAGGTCTGGTTCTGGAGGATGAGTGTGCGGAGGTCCCCATGCAACAACTCACGGGATGCCCGGACCTCCGCCCTCGTTGCCTGCATCTCAGCTGAGAGCGTACGGGTGAGACGCTCCAGCTGCTGTTCTGTCCTTTGGTGTGTTGAAGCCTCAAGCTCAACAAGAGTCGTCCTGAGGTGAAGGAGCTCCTGCCTCAGGGCTTCCCTGTGGCCCTGGGACTCAATGGAGATGGCCTCCTGCAGAGTCGCCAGTGCCGCCCGCCTGTCCCTGTTGGACCCCAACATGTCCTCCCTGTGTGACTGGCAGATGGAGTCGGTTGCCTGCTCTAGTCGCTCCATCAGCCTTTCTGGGGGGACAATGGAAGTGGCCACCCTATCCATGGCCTGAGCCATCATCTCGGATGATGCAGCCTGTTGGGTTGCCATACCGTAAATGGATTGCTCCCATGCGGTATTGCCGGGTGGCGTACGGCCACCACGTCGGCGGGCACCACACCTGTCTGGGGCAAGGCGAACTGCGCCTTGCTGTGCCGGCACTGCCTGAGGCTGCAGGACTGCATTCCCCCTCTGATCTGCTGGCCCAGGAACAGGATCAGATGTCGCGGAGTGTGACCCTGCATCCGTAACCACCGAAGGCGTAGCTGCCAACACTGACATCCCCATGGAGGGTCCTGACCCTGGTGCAGGTGGGTGAGACAGAACAGAATCCCTCCCTGGAACACTCACCTGCGACGGCACGTAGGTCTCATCCGAATCAACACCTGAGTACAGCTCGGGGGAGGTGCAGCCAGAGACACCCCTTGAGAGCACGACCTGCAGCACTTGTGGGTTCTCCCCCACCACCACACCACGTTACTCACTGGTGGTTGGTCGGCCCTCGGACCCCTCCTGGGTCTGCACCATCTCCACAACCCCAGCAGTATCAGGTGCGTCTTCCCCTGCAAAGACATGAAAACAAAGAAATGGAAACAGGCATTAGCACCATGGCACACAATGAGGGCTGAGAAGCAAGAGAACCAGTACTTGATTGACACATGTCCCACATGACTAAAACCCTCCCATGCATGCACCCTCACTGCGTATGAAGTGCAGGCAAATGGCACACACTGATGACACCAAGATGGAAGATGAACACATTTTCTGCATGCTGCCTGGCAGTGGCATCACACATTGGCCTGTGATTGCCAGGTGAAACACACATGCCATCACACAGATGGCATGTACCATTGCTATTGAGTGAAGATGGAGAGGAGGGCAGCACCTATTCATTCAGTCCAGTTCCTGCATGTAATTGCTTTTCTAATTCTAACAGGTCAGATTTTTCACCTGGAGCTGCCAGTCTGAAATGGTCCAATTGCACAGGGACATGTGTGTACAAATGATATCCAGGTAACAAAGTCACTCCACTTTACCATACCCATGTCAGACATGTGACTAGTGGACAGCGACATGCCTAGTGAAAGTGGTGGAATGCAAACAAACTGACTGAATGAACAGTGAAAAATAAGCAAATATGTTGTGGCAAGGTGACACTTCAAGGGCAACTGGCGTGCAGTTGGGCTAGATGTCTACTGTTGGCAGAAGGGATACTGCTATGGCCAAATGCAGCTGCGCAGGAAGGATTGCATGAAGCACATGGCTGACCCATACGACTCAGGCGCACACACTCTCACCTGGCACACAAACAGAAGCCCTCACACACACACCATGCACATGGATGACACACACATGCATGTGCACTCACCGGACAATGCCTCGTAATCAGCCAGATCTCCCACGCCTTGGATCTGTTCCTCCGTGACGTAGGTCCCAGCGACTGACTCATGTGGAGTGAGTTCTATGTCTACTACTGGAGACCCACCTCCAGTCACTAGAGTTGCGGCATGACTTGAGGCCAGCTTACTCTTTGCCCTGCGCTTTAGGTCATTCCAGCGCTTATAGCAATCATTGGCTGTGCGCCTCACAATTCCAAGGGCACTTACGATGTCCGCAACGGTCTGCCAGTGTGCCTGGCGTTGTGCAGGTGTGGTCTTGGATCCTGCAACAATGACCATCTCGTTGTCATGTCCGGACACATACTCGACAAGTGCATTCAGTTCGTCATCCGTGAAGCTGGGCTTCCTGGACGGGCCGGACTGTGTAGCCGTGTCTGGGGCATCAGCCTGTGCCGGACGAGCACTCTTCCTCTTCCGCTTGGAAGGTGGTGGTGATCCTGAGTGTCCTGCGCCGCTCTGGACACTAGGGGCAGGAGCCCTGGTGGACTCTGTATCAGGAGTGTGGGATTGCACACTCAGCATGGGAGTTGGTGCAGGCATTGGCTCTAGTGTGATGGTGTCAGGGGGAATGTCAGCAGCATGGACTAGGACCGACACTGTCCTGGCTGGGTGTGTGAGGGCTGGGGTGGATGGAGCCGCAGCTGCCCCTGCAGCCTCTCCGCCCTGCCTCCTTGGTGCAGCAGATGACCTTGCTGTCCCAGATCCACGTGGCATGATGGCATCAACGTGCACCAGCGCACGTGTCGTAGCCCTGCTGACCTGGAAGTCAGCCATGGAGTCAGCCAGGTCTGGTGCCACAATGGGCTGGTCCAACAAGGGCTGAGCATGGATGGTGTCAGCCACATCAGCCTCAATGGGAGGAGGGGAGGGGGGATTATGGGTGCCCGTGACTGGTCCTCCACACATGGGGGGACAGGCTCACCCTGCAAGTTACGACCACGTCCCCTACCGGATCCACCACGGCCACCACTTGTGGCTCTTCCACCTTTGCCACCCTTACGGAATCCTCGCCTCCCAGCCATGGCACTGATGTTAATGTGCGTATGGGAGTGGATGTAGACTATTGTCCTGGGCAATTGGGGGTCAAAGGGGTTGGGTACCAGATGGTAATTGTACCCTAGTGCTCTAGCAAGGCTGAATGTAACCCCTGGGGAAAGATGACGGGTCACGCAACGCACAGGAGGCCCAAAAAAGGGAGATGACGTGCACGCAACCCCTCCTAGACCACGTGTGCAGAAAGAAAAACCTGCACTACGCTGTGGCACCCAGAAACACAAGAATGAACGTATGCGTGTCACACGCAGCCTAGAATGACCTCTGAAGGGGTAGGCTACACACGGGGCAAGCACAGATGTTAGATACGTGCGTGACTCACCGTCTGCCTGGTAAACGAGCGTGTAAAAGGAGCACTTTTGGTTGGCAACACCCCCGCCAAAAGAAGATTTGTACGCTGTCTGAGGAGACAGGACAACAGTAGAAGGGAACACTGTTTGAGGGAACAGGCCCAGGTAAACCAGTAAAAGCGAAAGAAGAGAAAAAGCTGTCAGAGGTAACAGGGAATACGAACTTGAAACGCCGTGAAGTAAATCGCGTGTGAAACGACAAGAAGTACAGAATTCACCCACTCGCTCTCCACGAAAAGCACGTACAAGGAAGTGGTGTTCTACGCGTACCTTTTATACAGGCCCACACGTCCAGCGTCACTTACGCGGCGTGTACGCGCTAGGGCCATTTCCACCAATTACACGCTTTGTCACTTCTGCGTGTAGGGACATTTCCTCCAATTACACGCTTTGTCACTTCTGCGTGTAGGGACATTTCCTCCAATTACACGCTTTGTCACTTCTGCGTGTAGGGCCATTTCCACCAATCACACACGATGAGACTCTGACGTGCAGTCTTTCCACGTGTGCTCTGTCATCACGTGCTGTGTGGGAAACACCCGTGGGGGTCACGTCACAGACGCGCTTACGCGCTGAGGGCCTTTGGTCCAATAGAATCGCGTATGCGTGCTGACGCGCTTACGCGCTAAGGGCCTTTCCTCGATTTTCACGCTGACGTGCAGGATTTTCACGTGCCAAATCACTCCGTACCAAGCTGGCCACGCGTAAGCACACGGAAGACCACGCTCCTGCCCAGAAGGCCGAACTACTGCCCCCCAGAGCCCCGAGCACGCTCCCACCTACCATCTGCTGCTGCCTGACTGCCTGCTGCCCACGTGCACTGCCATTTGCTGCCTGCACATCAGCCAGGGGTGCTGTTGCTGTGACCACCCCTGCTGGTACCGAAGACTCCCGACTGGAATTCCATCGCTCCACAGCCCAGCCCCAGGACCCAGTTGCCCACCCACACCTGCCTCTGGGGTTGTCATGTCGGGGCAAACACCATCTGTGACCACTGACAACCCCCGGCCAGAGAGGCAGAGGGGCACCAGCTTCAGTGCCACCGAAGTTGGTGTCCTGGTGGAGCAAGTCCTGGGGCAGTATGATGCCCTCTTCGGAAGTTCCCGCGCCGACAAGGAAGGACGGACTCGGATCTGGACTGACATTGTGACTGCCATCAACGCGGAGGGGGTGGCAGTCCGGGACTTACAACATGTCAGGAAGCGCTGGGAGGACTTCAGGTCCAGGACCCTGAACAAGGCCCGGCGCCTCTTGAAGGCAGCGGATGCCAAGGGGCGCCGGGGCCACTTGTCGGAAGAACAGATGGGGGTCCTGGAACGCATATCCCCAGCGCTCCACGTCCAGGTCCTGGAGAAGCAGACCCGTCTGGAGTCGAGCGGTGAGTGTACATGCATCCTGATTGTGAGCAGTGCGTGTGGTGATTATTCGGTATTGTGCAGGTTGCACATCTGTTTGTATGGGGTCGAGTGTGGGTGGGGGTGTACATGGCCGTGGGGCTGACACATGCGAGGGCTGTAATGTGTGAGACATGGATGGTGCTTGTGTGTGTAGGCTTGCATGGCAAATGCAGTTGTGCGTGCACACATGTTTGTATGTATGTGTATGTAAGTAGACATGTCCGTGATGTCACGCATGTATGTTGTATTGGGCTGCATGTATGAGCACTGTGTACATGTGCATGTGTGTGTATTTGACAAGGGTGCAACAGTGATGCAACATGGATGCATGTGACTGTGGTATGTGTAAGCCTGATTGGCAGATGTGACATGGATGCCCGTCTGAACAGTGCGACACTTGGCCGAGGTGTACACATGCATGCAAGTGTGGTGGTGTGTGTACATGTGTGGTGCACTTCCTGTGTTGCATGTGATGTCTGGGTCACCTTTGGCTGCTCATGCTGTTGTATGTGTATGGATGGTGGTGGCAGTTGCGATATGGCTGTGGTATGGCTCATGTGTGCGAGTTGCAATGACATGTGTGTTGGGGATTGTGATGACATGTCTGAGGTTTGCCAATGCCACTCATGTGCAACTGTCATGTGTGTATGTGTCCATTGTACAGTGCCCTGATGCCTGTGTTTTGTTTCTCCCTGTGTGCAGCGTCAACTGATGAAGAGGGCGGAGAAGGTGCTGTGGAGCACAGCGGCGGGGATCCGACCGCCAGCCGGAGACGCAAGGCCCGGCTCCCCTCCCGTGTTGTCATCTCGTCGGGGAGTGAGGAGTCCGGTGCCGCGTCCCAGGCCGCAGCTGCCGGGGGGAGGTCCAAGAGGCGGAGGTTGGAGTTGGACTCCTCGGCAGCAGAAGGGGCAGCTGGGACCCCACAGGGCCCAACAGGGGAAGATGGCACGGAGTCATCCAGGTTGGTGGGGGGTCTGGTGGAGGAGGAGGCCGTGCAAGCACCAGAGACGGGGTCTGGAGGTGGGGATCCCACTGGTGCTAGTGGTGCAGTCCAGGACCAGGGACAGGAGGCAGCACAGGCCGCCGCGGAGGTGCCTGTGTGCAATCCTGTCCCCGATCCTGTCCCTGCATCATCTTGCACCAGCAGGGATGCCTAAGTCCAGACCCGTTTCCAGGCAGGGGATGAGCTGACGTCAACTGGCCTTCCTCTGCCTGCGGACGTGGCTATCCAGGTCCGGGTTGAGCCTGTCCTGGCTGGTGTGGCGTTGAGTCAACGGGCCATGCGAGGTGACCTGCAGTCTTTTCATGGAGAGACTGCACGTCATCTCGAATGGCTCGTTGACCACGTCAGCCTGCTGGGACAGGTCACCCAGGCCGGATTCCTCCGTCTGATGGGGCTTGCTCCGACCCCCTCCTCAACTGGACCCCCTACGCGCCAGTCGTCCTCTGTGCCATCTTCCCACCCATCAGTCACCTGGGTGCCCTGTGGAGCTGCCTCTGACGGTGCGGCCAGGCTGGTGGAGGAGGCATCCCTGCCACAGTCGGGAGTCGGTGGTCCAGCAGGGGTGGCCACATCAACAAGTGCACCCCAGCCGGCGGAGGATGTGCAGGCAGCAGGAGGCAGTGCACGGGCAGAGGCAGAGCAGCAGCAACATGGTGGGAGCCATGAAGGCTCGGGGCTTTCGACATCGGAGGGGCAGGCATCGGCCGGAGGGCAGGGGGACCCAGGACAGAGAGTGTCTTCCGTGTGGCAGCGGTTGGGCCACGCCATAGGTGCGGAGCGGCGGCGGGCGGAAGAGGCGCGGCTCACATTGTCAGGGCGGAGAACTCCATGCGGAGGGCCCTGAGGCGGGCCGAGTGCCTCGAGGCAATCCTATTGGGGTTGGAGGAGGACACAGCGTCGTCCCTGCGGACCCTCGGGGCCATGGAACTGGACCGCCTCCGGGACATCGAACAGGAGTTCGATGATGCCCTGGCCCGGGACACCACAGAGTGAGCCGCTGGACTTGCCCGCCGCCTTTGTATATAGTTCTTTAGTTTTAGGTTTCCTTTCTTTCGTATTATGATTTGGAGTCGACGGACACTGCTCCACTTTTTGTATATAGTTGATTTTTAGGTAGATTTTTTAGTAGGTTTCCTTTGTTCAGTTGGGCTCATGGACCCTTGTTATTTTTGTACATAGTTCTTTATTGCATGGAGATTTTTTTGCATTTGACTTTGGACAAAAAATTTTTCTATTTGGATTTCAAGTTTCATTTTTTCATACGGACATGCAGCTTACTTTTTTCTCATTCACATTGTAGTTAGTTTTCTTTCTTTAGCATTCTTATTTTTTTTCAATACAATTTTGTTTGCATACTTCACTGTGTGGTATCATCTCATTGGTTTCATGCATGTCATGTTGTGTGTTTTCCCATTCAATTGCAACCATTGTGTGTGACGGACATGGCTTCATTAGCTTCATGAACATTGGGGGTGTAACATGTGATTTCCATTTCCATGTGGGTGAATGGGTTACTTGGTAGGGCTTTTTGGCTGTGGAGGCTGACCATTACGCACAAGATTGGGGATTGTGAGGACCTGGTGGGGGCTGCCCATGGTGGCAGGGCGGTGGGGGGTGGTGGGAGACATGATTGGGGGCCTGGTGGAGGATGCCCCTGGTGGCTGGGGGGTGGGGGTGGTGGGAGACATGAGTGGGGCCCTGGTGGAGGGTGCCCCTGCACTGCTGGGGGGTGGGGGTGCAGGGGGACATGAGTGGGGGCCTGGTGGAGGGTGACCCTGGATGCTGGGGGGTGGGGGTGGTGGGAGACATGAGTGGGGGCCTGGTGGAGGGTGCCCATGCACTGCTGGGGGGTGGGGGTGCAGGGGGACATGGGTGGGGGCCTGGTGGAGGCTGCCCCTGGTGGCTGGGGGGTGGGGGTGGTGGGAGACATGAGTGGGGGCCTGGTGGAGGGTGCCCCTGGTGGCTGGGGGGTGGGGGTGGTGGGAGACATGAGTGGGGGCCTGGTGGAGGGTGCCCCTGGTGGCTGGGGGGTGGGGGTGGTGGGAGACATGAGTGGGGGCTTGGTGGAGGGTGCCCCTGGTGGCTGGGGGGTGGGGGTAGTGGGAGACATGAGTGGGGGCCTGGTGGAGGCTGCCCCTGCACTGCTGGGGGGTGGGGGTGGTGGGAGACATGCATTGTTGATCAGTAGTGCAAGGTGACATGTGGGTTGGCTGGGGGGCATGCCCATGGTGGATGGGCTGCCTGCGGGACATGAGCAGGGGTGCAGGGTAGTCCCCTGTGGTGTGGGCTGCCTGCAGGGGCCGTGGAGGTTGTGGAGCATACACCTGGGAGGACCCACACGGCCAATTCACGTGTAGTACTCCCCAGAACCCCTGAAATACACATACCCTGCAGAAATCGCGTGTGGAACTTCCCACGCTCCCCTGGAATACACATACCCTGCTGAAATCGCGTGTGGAACTTCCCGCGCACCCCTGGAATACACGTACCCTGCTTGCACGGGGCCAATCGCGTGTGGAACTTCCCGCGCACCCCTGGAATACACGTACCCTGCTTGCACGGGGCCAATCACGTGAGAGACTTCACGCGAACCCCTGAAATACACGTAGCCCGCTCCCCCGGCCCGATCGTGTGAGAAAGTTCACGCGAACCCCTGTAATACACGTAGCCCGCTCCCCCAGGCCCGATCGCGTGAGAAACTTCACGCGAACCCCTGAAATACACGTAGCCCGCTCCCCCAGGCCCGATCGCGTGAGAAACTTCACGCGAACCCCTGAAATACACGTAGCCCGCTCCCCCAGGCCCGATCGCGTGAGAAAGTTCACGCGAACCCCTGTAATACACGTAGCCCGCTCCCCCAGGCCCGATCGCGTGTGGAACTTCCCGCGCACCCCTGAAATACACATACCTTGCTCGCACTGGGCCAATCGCGTGTGGAACTTCCCGCGCACCCCTGAAATACACGTTCCCCGCTTGGCGTTTGCTGTTTGCCAGCCTGGTGAACTGGTCCAGGGTTAGCGCAGCCCTTTGCGATGATTTAGCGATTTTGATGGCTTTTCCTTGCGCGAGGGCGTTCTTCGGGGCGTTACTGGCGCTGCTGCAGGGTCGCTGCGATTCTCTGCGCCACGGCTGGTTTGGGAGCCTAAAATCCATGAATACGCTGTGCGCGGAAATCGGTTTTAGCGCACGTGCCTGGCGCAGTCAATCGCACGCGGACACTCTGCGCCAGCTGCTTGCGACACTTTTCTGCGAAATTCTATGAATTACCCTCTTAGTATTTACCGTCAATAGTCCTCTACCATATTCTCATGAGGGTCATGGTGGAGAAGGGGGGCAGGTAGCTAATATAGTTACATTATGTACCGTGCTTACCTCCCGGTGTATCAGGGTGTTTCCTGGTAATGCATTCCCAGCGGCGACATCAGTATGTGTAACTGCGTCTCCGATATGTTTCTGGATGCAGTTAGTGTACAGAATATGGATACCACTGTAACAAGGACTGAAAAATGTTCGTACTTATAGCAGCAATGTTGTCAAGCAAATAAAGCATAACTGGTGTGACATTAGAGATGCAGTTGTTTTGCAGGAAAGATCTTTAGAGTCCACATATAATTCTTAGGACAGGCAACTTAAAGAGAAAACAGGTAAACAAAACAGGTAAACAAAAAAACAAAAATTAAAGAGTTGCTAGAGTTTGCCAGCACATAGATTCATTTAAGCCTTTCACATCTGTGCACAGTCTGCAAGTCTGTATATCCACATTTGCTCGCGTTTAAAGAGCAAGTTTTGAATGTTGCCTCCTCTTGTTGGAATCTTCACCTTTTCAAGGATTGTCCATTTGATTTCTGTTGGACTGTGCTTCTTTTCCAAGTAATGTTCCACCATGGGTGCTGAGATTATTTTGTTCGTATACAAGAGTGGTACTCTGCCAGCCTAGTTCTGATCGGGCGAGCAGTCATCCCTACATACCTTAAGGCGCATGGGCATGTAATCAGATCAATCAGATAAATGGCATTCTTGCTGTTGCAGTTGGTCATATCTTTCTGTATCCATGGATAGCGCCATCCAATATCCATGGTTTTAGTTCTCATTGTTCCAGGGGAGGCACTACAAGACCCACATGGAGTGTGTCCTGATGGTTTTTCTTGATTCCAAAGTGTCTCATGGAGGAGGCTTTTTTCTTTGTAGGTTTTGACGAGGGAATCCCTCAGATTCTTGTTTCTTTTCATTGCAAATCTCAGGGGAGCCAAGTTCGTTTCCCCTACGTTCAAAATAGGCCAAAGTTTTAGAACTTCTTGTTTAAGTTTATTGGTGAGTGGAGAAAACATAAAAATATCTGTTATCTTGTCTTCGGAGTTCTTTGGTTTTTCATGCTGTTCTAGGGTGATATCGCGTGGTATGATGCATGCTCTTTTTCTGGCCTGTTTTATGGTACTTCTAGGGTATCCTCTCTTCTTTAGTTTGTTTGCCAGATGTTCTGATTGTCTTTCAAAATCTAAGATGTTTGAACAATTTCTTCTATACTTTAAGAATTGGCCAAAAGGTAAGTTGTTCTTCAGGCTGGCCGGATGAAAACTCGAAAAAGTCAACAAGGAGTTCCTATCTGTGGGTTTGTTGAATATCAATGTAGTTATGGTATTGTTGCGTACCTGAAGTTAGCGATCTAAAAAGTGTATCTCGGATTTGCTATGAGTTTTAGTGAACGTCAAATATCTGTTTTGTTCGTTGAGCCAAATCATGAATCTTGTGAGTTCTTGTTCAGTGCCTCTGAATATCATCAGGACATCGTATATGTAGCGTGACCAAAGTTCTATCTGAGTTTTCCAGGGGTTTTCATTAGGACAGATGGTGTCCTCCTCGAAGGCTGCTACGTACAGATTGGCAAGAATCAGCGCATAGATTGCCCCCATTGCTGTGCCTGATATTTGCTCGAAGTATGTTTGTTCATATATAAAATAGTTCTTGGTCAGTGCTATTTCCGTCAGCTGCATGATCAAGTTTACTGGAGTATCTAGAGGTGGATCCAGATTTCTGAGAATATTCTCAACCACTTGTAAAGTGGCCATTTGAGGGATTTGTGTGTATAATGATTCAATGTCCAAAGTTACCAGTGGGAACCTTGGGAACGGAGCTTCTAACAAGACATGTATCTCTGAACCTGAAGAAATAGGAGTTGTCTCAAATTACCTCTGGTCCAACATTCCAAATACTCTACCTTTGGTGCCAATAAATATTCCGTGAAGCGAGCTCACGTGATATAAATGTTGCCTCTCGACTTGGATAACAGAAAAGTATTTTTTCAGCCGGGAGACATTAGACCATCTCCTTTATTTTTAACCCGTTGCATTCCAAAAAACGAAATAAAGTTTGATGTTTATTTGGGAAACAACAAAAACATAGAAAAACATAATGTGTGGAATCCTGAAGGATGAAATGAACAGGAACCCAACACTATGGATCAAGTCCGGAATAGAAGCAATGTTTAAATAGAATTTACTCAAATCATACTGTGTTACGATAAATATAGCCTTGTCATGGTGGACTGTGCCACCAGGTACCTTGAAGCATTCCCTCATCAAACCAAGAGCCAGCAGCAGATACTTACACACACTCTCCTTTATTTTTTTTAATGGATTAGGTTTCTAAAGAATTACTAATGGGGCAGGGAAATACATGTTGGTGTAAGCGAATGCCACAGATAAAACAATGTTTGGGGATCAAGACCATCCACACCTCAGTGTAGGCTGGTACAGAGATTTAAGCAAACTGCTAAGTCCATCTTTCGGCAACTCATCAATGAAGACCATCAAAATTGGGATATACTAATCTCATGGGCATTATATTTAGTGGGCAACCCCCCCAGTGTTCCACTGGCTTTGCACCATTTCAATTAGTGTGTGGGTGTCACAGTTGATTCAAGAAATGCTCTGAGTCTCAGAGATAGTTTAAGGGGTTTTATTTGGGTTTTCAGGGCCCTGTGGCTGCTCTCTCTCATCAGGAAAGCACCAGAACATCCTAGCCCTGGTGTCCCTATTACCCAGGTTAGTATATACAGAAGACTGACCCCCTAGCATCTAAGTTCTGACTTATGCTACAGTGGATAACATACGTGCTGAAAGCCTTCTCTGTCTAATCTACCTCCGGGACTTCCTAGACTGACCCTACACTATCCAGTGCTTAGTTGTAAAAAATAAAAGGATGATGGGTTGTGCCTCTGACATTCTGCCAGACTTGATCTTTTTTTCTATTATGCACACATATTACTCTCCCTCTCACTCTCTGTTCTTTCCCTCTTACTACTCGCCTCCCGTCAACTCCACCTACCGCTTCTACTCCCTATATCTTCTTCTGTTCCTCACATGTCTCTCACTTCTTTTAAGCTGTAACCCTATCCCTTACTCTACTACTGCCCCCCTCTCTACTACTCCACCTCTTCTTCTACTCACACGCTACACAGTCACATCCTACACTTCTTTACCTAAGCACACAATTTACTCTAGGACGTCCTCTCCCACTGGAGTATGACTTGCACTCAATAGCCAATGCCTCACCTGATTTAAAAATCTCCTCCTCCATCCTTGCCCTTGCTGGTCTCTTGGTCTGCCACTGCTACCTGCTCTGATCTAATCTAAACAGCCCATAACTTCCTTTTTCCTGTTGCCCTCTGTATACTCCCTTTTCTGTTAGCTTTGGGGGTCTTGCCCTGTCCAACTGATCCTGCTTTCCCCTCCTGAGTGGTGTTACAAAAAGGAATGTTGATAAATAGCAGGTTAAGCCCCACCCCTTTGCTTCACGTGGCTCTGCTGTGATTCGTGGCTTGCAAAGTCTCTATGTTGGGGAACATCTGGAAGGCATCCCCACATGTTGGCTAGTTTCTGGGGTCACGGCTCCTTTCCATTTCTCTGATGGTTTCGGGTTAGGTCCACAGTGCTAGATGAGCCACCACCACTGCTTTGGAGCACACTACTGCACTCTGCATTCGAGGGGCTTTTCTCAGTGTAGTTCTCTTGCCGAGGAGATGTTCTGGGTGGCAAGATCTGCTCGTGTGGTGCTCTGGCAGCAGCTTTAGCTTATGGGGTGTGGATTGCTGCTTTGGTTTCCATGGTGTTTTTGCAAGAAGTAAACAAAGTCTGATGAGCATCTCACTTATGGGGTATAGCTTGAGACAAGATTGTACAACATAGAAACATACTGGAACACGGTTTGGCATATGAACTGTGATCCTCACAACTGCCACTGTCTGCCAGGGAAGTACTGGCTCTGGATTTCTCCCTGGTGGACCGCCAACCCCCCTCAGACGGGTTCCATCCCCTCTTGACAAGCCCAGGGTACTGGCCATGTCACAAAACACAATAGTTGAAGACAAGTGGCTCTGAGTTCCAACATTGCTTGTACCATCTGTTGTACTATTTGATGTTTGGCTTACGGTAACTGGTAGGATGGGATTTGGATGGACTTTCCGAGAGGAGAATTGAGGCAATGCACAAACCCATTTACTCACCCACGTTACTCTCCAAACACCTCATGGAAGTGATTGAGTTAAGCCTGTTGGTTTGATTGATCATCAGACTGACATGGATAATTTTCCTCAGGCTGGTAGCGAGGACTGATGTATAAATGCCCATGTTGGCCATCATTGTGGAGGCCTCTGGATCCCTCTATGCCCTCAACCAGTAGAGCTACTGCAAAATGTATATCGTAAACATTAAAATATAGCTGATCTGTGCTGGAAAGTCTTGATTACTTGTTCTCAAACTGACACTCATGTTTATTTTTGTGTGTTTATTTTAGAACAACACGTACGCTTGGTTTAATTGCATGACAACTGTTTTGCAAGAAAAAGGAAATCTGTAGCAGAGATAAAACTGCGAAGTGTTCTATAATGGAGGGGAAGATGAGGCTTACCGAGAAAATTTGTTGCAGGTAGTTAAGTTAGATCAAACAAGAATTCAAAACTAATCCTGATTCATATTTGTCTATTGATTATTTTAGTGTTTTCAGTAAGAACACTCAATTTTTCCATGGCAAATCTTGAAATGATGATGGAGAAAGGATATTACTTGTATATCCTAGTTTATTGTGGATAGACCACTCCTGGATGAATCCCTTGTATCTAGAATTATCTTGTTTGGTGCTAATAAAGTGCTTACGGATCATTGTCAGCATGCTGGACAGATACTATCTTGGTTTTCAGCTTTTCTTGGTGATCATGCACAAACGTTCTCTTCCACCTTTCCGTTCTGCCTCTGTTCCTCTGGTCTTTGTGGCCCCTCAGTGTTCAGCCTTGTCCCCCCAATCTGTTTAATGTGTATATCCAGCCTTTGGTTGACCTCATCCACTCTCACGGCCTCTGATGCTATTCCTATGCTGATGACACCCAGATTATTCTGCGGCTTGATTTTTCTTATCTTGATCTGGCATCTCAGTTGCAGCGTTGCCTGGAGGACATGGGGTGCGGGATGGGCAACAACTGACTTAAACTAAACGGGGCAAGGCTGAGATCATGGTGGTTGGCCTCCCCCTCTGCCCTTTCTCTTTGGACCCCTGCTTTCTGGCCGCCTTCTCTTGGCACCTGTCCTAGTCCGGTTTCTGTTGTGAAGGATTTGGTGGCCAGGATCTCTTCCTCGCTCTCTTTGGAGACTCAGGTGGCCTCTGTTTGTCAGCCTGGGCACTACAAACTGAGAGTTCTGTGCAGGGTATTGGGTTTTCTCCCTGCACAGTTTCATGCTCCAGTGGTTGCTGCACTGGTACTGAGTGGACTACATTTTTGTAACTCTCTGTATCTAGCACAGCCACTGTATTTAATCCACCTCCTCCAAGTGCTGCAAAATGTAGCTGCCAGATTGATGGTTTGTACTCCCTATCGCATGTCCATCACCCCAGCCTTACGGCAACTACATTGACTCCCTGTGGCCCACGGGGTGCACTTTATATCTATGTGCATTGTGCACTGGGCTTTCTATGGCGGGGGGGTCTAATACCTGCAGTGCAAGTTTCACCCCTACGTTCCAAATCGCCCACTCCTTTCCCTTGAGTCGTGCACTATCATTGTTCGGCGGGTGCGGCTCTGCCAGGTTTCGCTGGTTAGTGAAGACGTTTCTTTTTGTCTAACTCCGTGACAGGGGGTCTGAGCCTTCGAATGTGCTCTGTTTATCGACCAAAGATGCCCTTGGCTGGACGTGCGATTTATAAGTTAATTTAAGATAAGATGCAATGCTCTGATTGAAAGGTTTCCCTCCATGCAAAGGCGTTTGTGAGTGCCCTACGAACTGCAGTTAGGTCGCTTTCATGGGTAAGACTTCACGGCCCAGCATCACGGTACGGGCGGCAGCACCTGGCCCTAGTGGAGTAACTTTGCTGAAAATGTTGAGGGGGACATGACATCTGAAGAAAAGGTGCCCCAGCTAAATGAATGGGGACAACATGGTGTGCCATGAAAGTTGGGGGGGACAAACACCCCTGTCCCCCCCTAAAATTACGCACATGCCTGGCCCCCCATAATTACCCCATCCACCACCCCTAGGCACAGGCAGGCAACTTCATCACAGATGTGTTTAATCAGGGATTTTACAATGCATGCATTTTCATTTCAGCGTGTGTTTGCATTTGAATTGTTTTTTAAGTGACGTGTTTTTGGATGATTTTTCTTTTTACTTTTGAAATGAGAACATTTCCTATACAGTTTCTTTTAATGAGTGGAATACATTAATGAAATGTGCACATTAGTAAATGAAACTGAGCGACGCAATGTTCTTGGGTGCGGTGTGAGTTAGTGCTGGGAAGGGGTGTGTGGCTCTGAGGATTGATTCTCTGTCATTAGGTTCTGGATGTATTGATTGGAATGCCTTATGATGTGTTTATGAGGTGGTGCACAAATGATGTCAGCCTGCATTGCTGATGATGTACTGTGATGGGGTTGATTGTGTGCATTCACGATTGTGATGGGGTGGTGCTTGGCATAAGTATTTTTGTGCATTACAATGTGTCTGAGGTTTGTGCATGATATTTTGACAATGGAGTTCTAGGTCTGGCCAATCGCATGTGTTTGATATTAGAGAGGGTCCCTGCTTCGGCCCTGCATGATTGATATATTGGGACATTTCAATGTTCAATGTGTGAGTGTTGAATGAAAGGGGGAGTGTGTCTAAGTGCTAGGTTGGTCTGGATGGCAACATACCTTTTTTTGGATGACTTGTCTGGCTCTGTAGGCATCACTATCTTGTCTTGAATGTGCGATTGACGGCCCCACAATGGCACAAGTTTGTTTTGCCAGTGACTGCATAAGTGTAGTTGTTACAGTCGGGTTTATGCAGGAGCCTAGATGTGTGATTGGCCCTCGCATTGTCATGTCGTAGGAAACGTTTTGAATTTTGTTTCATGCTTGGTAGCACGTTGCGTGTATTCGTTTGGTCCACGATACCTTTCTGCGCGTGAGTAGTCTTGTACTCTTACTGTAGTGTCCTCTCTCTATGCCCAAGACACAGAGGACAGGCTCCTTCTTTCCTTTTATGCCTGCACTGCATATTTCAGAATTGCTTTTGTGTCTGACCTTGGAGCGCATGCACTTCATGTTGGGTGTGGGATCCAGAGATATGTGTCTATTGACCAGTGTAAACTATATTTTGTTTGACCCTTCGACCTTACTGCGCATGCGTTCCAGGTTGGACGCTCCATTTGCGAATGTCTGTTTATTGGATGGTATAAACTTCATTTAGTTTGGCTCTCCTTTAGCCTCTGGTCTTGTCTGAAACGACTGGTACATGTTTTAGAATTTTAAGTTAATATCTCTAGTTTGATGAGATTTTCGAAATGTGTGTCTTATGCACCTTAGTTTAATGTTAGTTTTATGCCAAAAGTCTTGAAAATCAAGACTGAGAGTGTGAAGGTATATTCGGCAAAATAGTGCATCCTTCAGCCTCTATTGAAATCCTGATGCATAAAATATGGCTTTACAGTAGTCATATTGGCAATGAAAGCGTTAATAAAAGGTTGCCAAATGTGGCATAAGCATTTGGATTTGGCAGACCAGTTGCATGCACATTTTTGTGAACTTTCATGGATGAGAACAAAAGTTAGAAGAACACATTTTTGCATTTTCCTTTGTAAAGTTTTTTTATAACCTCAACTCTTGCTTCGGCGTCAGCAGTAATATCCATAAGCTACTACTATTGTGCTTGCTTTCTGGTGTTAGGGAATCAGCATGAGTGTTATCTACAGAATGTATTTTGTATAAGAACGCTGCGTCTGTTTTTTGGTGAGCTGCATATATTCCTTGACAATGGCTGCAAAGCACCCGTATCAGGCGGGGCTCTTCAAGGCTGTGGTAAAGTGGTGTACGTGTGTGAACCCTTCACTCCGGGGTCCTTAGTCAAACCTATTGATTCCTCAGATCTGACATACAAGGGTGAGCTTTTGTTGCCTCATTTTCATGCACCTCACTGCAGTTGTCTGTTGCAGCCTCAGATGGAGTCTCATGCACCCCATTGTAGAGGTCTGATGCCCGCTCAGATGGCGTCTGATGCACCCCATTGTAGAGGTCGGATGCCCTCTCAGATGGAGTCTCATGCACCCCATTGTAGAGGTCTGATGCCCGCTCAGATGGCGTCTAATGAGGTGTATGGGACTCCATCTGAGCGGGCATCAGACCTCTACAATGGGGTGCATCAGAGTGGTCTGTTGCAGCCTCGGGTAGAGTCTCCTGCACCCCATTTTAGTGGTCTATGATGCCCATGCAGATGGTGTCTCATGCACCTCATTGCAGTGGTCTGTTGCATTCTCATGCACCTCATTGCAGTGGCTTGTTGCAGCATTGGGTACAGTCTCATACACCCCATTGCAGTGGTTTGTTGCAGCATTGGGTTGCAGTCTCATGCACGTCACGGTAGTGGCCTGTTGCAGCATTGGGTGCAGTCTCATACGCCTAATTGTAGGGGTCTGTTGCAGTCTTTTGTGGAGTCTCCTGCACCTTATTGCAGTGGCCTGTTGCAGCATAGGGTGCAGTCTCATACACCTCATTGCAGTGGTCTGTTGCAGTCTCTCCTGGAATCTCATGCACATCATTGCACTGGCCCGTTGCAGTCTCTCATGGAGAATCATACACCTCATTGCAGTGGCCTGTTGTAGCATTGGGTGCACTCTCATACACCTCATTGTAGTGGTCTGTTGCAGCCTCAGATGGAGTCTAGTGCACCCCATTGTAGTGGTCTATTGCAGACTAAGGTGGGGTCTCCGGCACCTCATTGCAGTGGCCTGTTGCAGCATTGGGTGCAGTCTCATACATCTCGTTGCAGTGGTCTGTTGCAGTCTCTCATGGAGTCTCATGCACATCATTGCACTGGCCTGTTGCAGTCTCTCATGGAGCCTCATACACTGTTACTCACCGGTATGGGGAGTGCGTAAAAAGCAGACCGGTCCTCTTGTGCTGGGGATTTGCTTGAAGAGCTCGGGTTGGAGCCTCCACCCGAGCCTCCTCTCTGTGAGGGAATGATCTCTTTAAACTGATATGACCACCTGCTGAACTGTACAGACAAGGGGACCGATCAATCAAAAGAGCAGGGAGATCACACCGCCACGGACCCAGCTGTAAAGAAAAGACAAGAGATGAATATTCTAGCGGAATCAACCCTGGCTTTCCCCAAAACTATTACCCTTAATAGAGTACCTGAGTGAGTTCCCCTTAAGCCACAAAAAGGACCTGGAGCAACCTATAAAGCAGAAGAGACTTTGATACTAGCTAAATGTGAAAACTGCCCAATGATGGTAATCAAGGAATAATACTTTACCACTGGTGGAGGTAAGACTAGTGCAAAGAATCCTGGGCAACAACGAAAGTATAAAACAAAAAAAAAGGAAGGTTAGTAGGGTAGCTATATCCGGACAGAACCAGGGTCGCACTGGTTTCGGGATGGTGCACCACAGCAAAGCGTTCCAAAATGCACTTTAGAAATGAAGCAATGTTATCCAAAGATGAGGTAACAGTTCGATGAAAAACAGGATTCCAAAATGAAGAATTGGCCTTACCAGTGTTATTCCCCAGGAGAACGCAAACACTGTGAGGAATGGGCTCAAGAGTCCGTGGACAAGTGAGAGATGGTATTCATACAGGAAGTAGCAGTAGCAAAGTCTTAAACCAGGGATCCAGGAGCAGGCAAAAGGTCTGGTACAGGAGCGGACAGCAAACAAAACCAAATCACAATCCAGGAGTCCAGGAGCAGGCAAAGGGTCTGGTACACGGGCGGTCAGCAAACAAAACCAAGACAGGATCAAGAACTAGAAGTCTGTGTGCAGGCAAGGTCGGTACACGGGCGGACAGCAAACAATACCAAGGTAGAATCAAGATTTAGGAGTCCGTGTGCAGGCAGGGTCGGAACACAAAGAAAACGGGAGACTTCCGGAATTAAGGCACAGAAAGTAGCACTTCAGAAAAATGCTGGCTGCAACTATAAACAGAAGCGGTGTTCTGAAAAACCGCTGTAGGTTAAATACAACAAGGAGGCGGAACATAATCGAAAACGAGGCTCCCGTATTAATGCCGGGAACTACAACCCATGTCAGGTTTTCCGGGAAATGTAGTTTATTGCAGCTATTCTCCATGGTAGCTGCCACCGTGAGAAAAAAGGTGCATGACAGGGCCGTAGCCCCTTATGAAGAGCAACCACTTTCTTGTTCCTCTTTCTGGCTTTACATAGAGCTCCCCAACTGTCCTTGTTAACGCGGGAGACCGGAGAGGCACGGGGCAGACACCGGGGAGTGTGATGAGGCGAATGTCGGGGTGTAACAGCATCCACCCCCAAAAGCGGCGCAGACCCCCTCCGAGCATGGAAGCGGCGTAAGGGCACTGGAGAATGAATGTTGCATAATGGTTCCCAGGATCTGTCTTCGGGGCCGTACCCTTTCCAATCGACCAGATAAAAGGGGCGCCCCCTGCAGAGACGAAAGTCCAGAATCTCCGCCACTTCATACTCATCACCCCCGTGCACCTGAACCAGAGGAGGGCGATCGGGCAGCCGAGTAGAGGGCGGACAAGGTTTCAAAAGACAGACATGAAACACAGGATACTGTTTCCAAGAGGTAGGTAAGGAAAGACGTACAGCCACCGGATTTACAATCTCCGTGATGGAAAAAGGACCTACAAATTTAGGCAGCAACAAACGTTTGCCAGGCATTCGCAAATTGCGGGTGGACAACCAAACTTTCATGCCCACTTTATAGTCGGGTGCAGGTTTTCTGTGATGATCAGCATTCTTTTTAGCCCTCGCTTGGGCTTGAAATAGATGGAACGGACCGTTCTACGGATTGTCACCAACTCCCTCACACAATCCTGAGCAGCCGGGTTGTCGATGGGAAGAGTCGAGTCCAGTGGCAATGATCATGGATGACAGCCATACAGAGCAAAAAACGGCGAGACCCCTGAGGCGTTGTGCATAGAATTATTATAAGCAAATTCTGCAGAGGGAAGCATTGTCAACTATGAGGCTTGAAAGCGGAGGCAGAGGCACCGAAGGAATTGCTCAAGGGTGGCATTAACCCTCTCAGTTTGTCCATCAGTCTGAGGATGGTAAGCAGAACTGAACCGGTCGTCAATACCAACGGACGCAGTCAAGGCCCTCCAGAAACGTGATGTAAATTGAGAGCCACGGTCTGAAATCATGATAGCAGGCAGACCAAAGAATCGGAAAACGTTCTTAAGAAAAAGGGAAGCCAAGACAGGAGCAGAGGGCAGACCCGAACAGGGAATGAACAATGCCATTTTGGTGAAGTAGTCAATGACCACCCATGTGGTATCAAAGTCCTTCACAGGAGGTAGGTCCACAACAAAGTCCATAGAAACCATGTACCATGTCTTGTGGGGCACAGGAAGAGGCCGTAACAGACCCACAGGTTTAGAATGGGAGACTTTGCATTGAGAACATACTGAACAGGATGCCAAATAGTCAACCACATCCCTGAACATAGTGGGCCACCAAGACCATCGGCGTAAGGCCTCCAGCGCCTTCTGTTGACCTGGATGAGCCGCGAATAGGGAGTCATGCGACCAAGCCAGGGCATGCAGGCGTGCCCGTCCTGGAGGCACAAACAGGAGTGCCTGAATGTAGGGCAGGCCTTGAACCACATCAAGATTAAGAGTGTCACATTCCTCCTTATGTGTGGAGACCCAGTCTGAAATCAATGTCCGGAGGGTAGATTGAGGGGTGCAGGCACAGATAACGTTACAAGGTAACAAAAGAGGTTTGTCAGAGACTTCGCTGCCAGAATGAAGGGCAATGCACGACAAAGCATCCGCGCAAGAATTCAATCGGGCCGGCCGATATGTGATTGTGAAATAAAACTGGGAAAAAAAAGATGCCAGCGAGCCTGTCGGGCAGTAAGGCATTTCATTGATTTAAATGCCAAAAGACTCTGATGATCGAAAAGATTGTGACCTGATGACGAGCCCCCAAAAGATGATGCCGCCATTCAGAGAAAGCATCTTTTATGGCTAGGAGTTCCCATTCCGTGATCGGATAGTTGCGCTCATAAGGGGACAATTTCCTTGAAAAGAATGCGACTGGATGAACCTCTCCTGAATCTGGACATTTCTGAGAGAGAACTGCCCCGATAGCCGACCCAGAAGCGTCAGCCTCAACCAAAAACGGGAGTAAAGGATTAGGATGCTGTAATACTGGAGCGGAAGTAAATGCTGCTTTAAGGGCATCAAACGCTCGCTGTGCCTCCTGGTTCCATTGATAGGATTTCTTAGAGCTAGTCAGTGCCGTCAGAGGCGCAGAGATAGAGGAAAAGGAACGGATGAAGCGCCTATAGATGTTCGAAAACCCCAAAAATGATTGCAAAGCTTTAATCGATGTAGAAACGGGCCAGTCCAAAATAGCTCTAACCTTGGAACGGCTCATTCGTATACCTCGACTGGTCACATCATAACCAAGAAATTCCACCTCACTGGAATTGAAAACACACTTTTCAGCCTTGACAAATAAGTGGTTTTCTCTCAACTGTTGCAGGACAATTTGCACGTGTTTCGTGTGTTCCTCTTTGGAGGACGAATATTTGCCAGAACTTCCGATCCAAGGTTGTCTCCTGGCTGAAACTAGGGTCCCACTAGGATAATGTAATACCTAGCGCTACCCGCACACATCGTAACCACGTGTGCCTTCCTGCTCTCTTGTATATTACAGTCCTATAATATGTCTGCTGATCTGTATATAACTTTATGTACCTATTTTTGTATCATGTATCTTCTCTGTGTATTGTAACCAAGCTTTGAAATTTCTTATATGCTGCGCCCTGATACCCCCGGGTACAATCGCGCATTATAAATAAATAAAACAAACAAACAAACAAATATGAGTATATTGTCCAAATATACCACTACAAACTGTCCAAACAGTCATGAAAAATGTCATTCATAAACGCCTGGAAAGTGGCCGAGGCATTGCACAGACCGAACGGCATAACCAGATATTCATACAATCCATAAAGTTTTTTGAAGGTGGTTTTCCACTTGTCCCCTTCTCTAATTCGAATGAGATTATATGCACCCCTAAAATCAAGCTTAGTAAAAATTACAGAGGAACCGAGTTGATCTAAAAGTACTGAAATGAGCGGGAGGGGGTACTGGTTTTTTTACTGTCACCGCGTTTAATGCCCTATAATCAATACAGGGGCGGAGGTCTCCCTCCTTCTTAGGGACAAAAAAGAGAGGGGAGGCCGCAGGGGACCTGGAAGGTCTGATGAAGCCAATAGCCAAGGCCTTGTCTATATATTCCTTCAACACCTTATCTTCTGGTACAGTAAGAGAATAGACCCTACTAGCAGGAATCTTAGCCCCTGGCAATAAGTCGATGGGGCAGTCGTAGGACCTATGAGGTGGCAACTGGTCTGCCCCTCCTTTGTCGAACACGTCTCGAAAAGACTTGTATTCAGGAGGGATTTCAGGTTCAGGAGACTTAGTGATGGCTCCAATTACAGACATGGACGCCACCAAAGCCTGACAGGAAGACTCAGGGGACACATTAGTGTCTTGGAAACATTTATCATTATACTCAGACGAAGGAAACTGAACGGTTTTCTTTGCCCAATCAATGGCTGGATTATAATGTTGCAACCAAGGGATGCCCAAAATGACCTGGAATTTGAGGGGCTTTAATTAGATCGAAGGAAATTGACTCTGCATGTCCTTCCTCTGTTTGCATACGAACTAAGGAGGTATTTTGTGTAACCAGGCCAGAGATCAAAGATGTGGCATCCACAGCGTGAACAGCCTCGGGTTGGGCTTTAGACAAAATAGAAACATTATTACGTGTGGCGTAATCGTAATCCATATAATTTCCGGTTGCCCCAGAATCAATGATCGCCAAGGAAGGAAAGGTATTAGCTTCAATAGTGGTAAACACCACAGGAAGGCTAACGGGAGCAGAAACAGCACCATGGGAGTCCAAAGAAAGTACCCCCGGCGTAGGGACTCTGTCTATCGCCGGGTTCTGGCGTTTCCAGATTTTTGACAGGTTTCTTAGGGCAGTCCTTCAGTTGGTGTTCAGCAGACCCGCAATACATACATAGATTAAGTGATCTGCGATATTCGCGTTGTGCAGGGGTCAAAGGACCTCTCACTGCCCCGATTTGCATAGGTTCTGGAACAGAAGTGGAAGGAGAGGGCTGGTCCAAATGTGGAGTAATAGGGACTGGTGCCTTGCGTTCCCCTTTTCTTTCGGACCTTCTAGCATCTATTTGCAAAACCAAATCTAGCAATTCACCAAAAGTGGTAGGAACCACTGGTACTGTAGCCAAAATGTCCTTTAATTCTTCCGACAACCCTTTATAAAAAACAGCTGATTTTTTCTCTTCAGGCCAATCTGTCTCGGCTGCTAATTGGTTGAACCTGGTAAGGTACGAAAACAAAGAAGACGTGCCTTGACGCAGATTGAGAAACTCCAGGTCAGTAGCCTGAGATTTATAGCGGGTGTCAAAAACTCTGTTCATGGCAGTGATGAGTGCATCACAGTCGTAAAGGACATAGCTATTGGACTCGAGTAATGGATTAGCCCAAGCTGCTGCTGTGCCCCCAAGATGGGAAAGGACAAAGGCTGCCTTTGTAGTGGAATTAGGAAAAGCAGTGGGCCGACACAGAAAATGTAACTTACACTGGTTGATAAATGTCCGGTATTGTTTGGGTTCCCCGGAGAAACGTTCTGGGGGGGCCAGCGGGAAATGGGTAGCCATAAACACCGGGTTTGCCGTAAAGCCAGAAGCAGAGGCCGTAGGAACACTCGAACCCGATGCAGTAGCACCAAAAGTATCCACCCCCAGGGTTTGGGGAGTTGGAAAACTCTGTAAACTGTCGATCCTATGATGGATAGCATCATGTGCAGCTGTCATGTCAGACCGAAGTTCGGACACCAAGTGAACCAAGGTGGCCAAAGGATCGTCTTCTTCCATCGGCTTCTGTTTTTGTTACTCACCGGTATGGGGAGTGCGTAAAAAACAGACCAGTCCTCTTGTGCTGGGGATTTGCTTGAAGAGCTCGGGTTGGAGCCTCCACCCGAGCCTCCTCTCTGTGAGGGAATGAACTCTTTAAACTGATATGACCACCTGCTGAACTGTACAGACAAGGGGACCGATGAATCAAAAGAGCGGGGAGAACACACCGCCACGGACCCAGCTGTAAAGAAAAGTCAAGAGATTAATATTCTAGCGGAATCAACCCTGGCTTTCCCCAAAACTATTACCCTTAATAGAATACCTGAGTGAGTTCCCCTTAAGCCACAAAAAGGACCTGGGGCAACCTATAAAGCAGAAGAGACTTTAGATACTAGCTAAATGTGAAAACTGCCCAATGATGGTAATCAAGGAATAATACTTTACCACTGGTGGAGGTAAGAATAGTGCAAAGAATCCCGGGCAACAACAAAAGTATAAAACAAAAAAAAAAGGAAGGTTAGTAGGGTAGCTATCCCTGGACGGAACGAGGGTCGCACTGGTTTCGGGATGGTGCACCACAGCAAAGCGTTCCAAAATGCACTTTAGAAATGAAGCAGTGTTATCCAAAGATGAGGTAACAGTTCGATGAAGAACAGGATTCCAAAATGAAGAATTGGCCTTACCAGTGTTATTCCCCAGGAGAACGCAAACACTGTGAGGAATGGGCTCATGAGTCCGTGGACAAGTGAGAGATGGTATTCATACAGGAAGTAGCAGTAGCAAAGTCTTAAACCAGGGATCCAGGAGCAGGCAAAAGGTCTGGTACACGAGCGGACAGCAAACAAAACCAAATCACAATCCAGGAGTCCAGGAGCAGGCAAAGGGTCTGGTACACGGGCGGTCGGCAAACAAAACCAAGACAGGATCAAGAACTAGAAGTCTGTGTGCAGGCAAGGTCGGTACACGGGCGGACAGCAAACAATACCAAGGTAGAATCAAGATTTAGGAGTCCGTGTGCAGGCAAGGTCGGAACACGGAGAAAACGGGAGACTTCCGGAATTAAGGCACAGAAAGTAGCACTTCAGAAAAATGCCGGCTGCAACTATAAACAGAAGCGGTGTTCTGAAAAACCGCTGTAAGTTAAATACAACAAGGAGGCGGAACATAATCGAAAATGAGGCTCCAGTATTAATGCCGGGAACTACAACCCATGTCAGGTTTTCTGGGAAATGTAGTTTATTGCAGCTATTCTCCATGGCAGCTGCCACTGTGAGAAAAAAGGTGCATGACAGGGCCGTAGCCCCTTATGAAGAGCAACCACTTTCTTGTTCCTCTTTCTGGCTTTACATAGAGCTCCCCAACTGTCCTTGTTAAGGCGGGAGACCGGAGAGGCACGGGGCAGACACCGGGGAGTGTGATGAGGCAAATGTCGGGGTGTAACATAGACCTCATTGCAGTGGCCTGTTGTAGCATTGGGTGCACTCTCATAAACCTCATTGCAGTGGTCTGTTGCAGCCTCAGATGGAGTCTCGTGAACATCATTGCACTGGCCTGTTGCAGTCTCTCATGGAGCCTCCTGCACCTCATTGCAGTGGCCTGTTGCAGCATTGGGTGCAGTCTCATACACCTTGTTGCAGTGGCCTGTTGCAGCATTGGTTGCCGTCTCATACACCTTTTTGCAGTGGTCTGTTGCATCACTGGGTTGCAGTCTCGTGCACCTCATTGCAGTGGCATGTTGCAGCATTGGGTGCAGTCTCATACATCTAATTGCAGTGGTCTGTTGCAGTATTGGGTGCAGTCTCATACGCCTCATTGCAGTGGTCTGTTGCAGCATTGGGTGCAGTCTCATACACCCCATTGCAGTGGCCTGTTGCAGTCTCTGATTGAGTCTCATGCACACCATTGCACTGGACTGTTGCAGCCTCTCGTGGAGCCTCATGGACCTCATTGCAGTGGCCTGTTGCAGCCTCGGGTGGAGTCTTATGCACCAACGATTTTTTATAAGACCAACCAGACAACTGCATTTTGCTAATCTGTGGCTATTAAACCAAGAAGCTGTGTTGGAGGTATTGCTATGCAACAGATGGGGTAGATAAATGTTGCAAGGGAGTAGGGAGGTTGTTGGGGGGGGGGGGGACCTTCGGCTTCTACAATGTTCCGAGGAGTTGGTAAAGGAAACTCCGGGTTATCTAGTGGCATCTGTGACCCAGTGTAGGAAGGCTACATTGCAAGAGTCGCCTTTCGGGTGGAAAACCACTGAGCTGAGGCCGTCTTCCGAATGGGGTATGCTCTGCAAGCATGCATAATGCCCACTGCTAAACGCTCAACTGGACCGGAGATGGCCGCCCATCCCTTCATCTCATTAGGGCTAATGCTTCCCACTGGCGGGGGTGGGGGGCGTCCATAGAGTGCCTCATTACAGACCGCCGCCTCCAGCCCAGGCGCTTAGTGGTTGAAAGCTTTGCACTTAGCTCGATCTGTTTGTGTTTCCCACTACACGCATTTAGCACTGCTCGGCTGGCTGCAGATACTCGTGCTGGGACACCTTACTGGCGGAATATGCGGTCCCAATATTTCCTCCAGCTGCAGTCTTGTTCTCTTTGGTAATGTCCTATTTTTTTAGCGCATTTTGTATACATAGCTCTCAACAATTTGTGTCGCAAAGGCGGGTGAAAACCCACGATTTTGTTTTTGGCAGGTGAGAGCCCATTGGAATGAATGGGCGTTCAGGAGACTTGGCGGTGAGTCAGCTCTTTACAAGGCAGGTGACATGCAAAAAGCGTACACGTTGAGAGCTATGTGAGTGACGCCTTAACACTAAACGTCCTCTTCAGCGCACGTGCAGACGGGGAATTTGTACGCAAGTGTCTACGGGTCTCAAACTCTACCCATTTAAGCAACGTGTTAACTGACAGACAATAAAACAATTTCTATTTTGCAACTAACATTTTTAGTTTTCGTCGGGAAAAGTACTTTTTTGTTTGTTTTTTAAATGTTTTTCGTGTTATACAGATCAGTATATATTGTCGCCGCTAAAGATCGACTAGAAGGCAAAAGAACCCTATCCATGTCTGCCATTTTGGATCCCATTTCTCCTCTTCCAATTAAGATATCAGCTCCTGCTTTTCTCCTAATACGTATTGGTGGATGTGAGATTTTAGCTCGTGGCGCATCATCCACGGTCATGTTTGGTCGGTCCTTTGTGAGTCATTCCTGCGTGGGTCAAAGAAGTTAACTGCGAGCAAGGAGCCAACAACATGACCACAGGGCAGGTGCAGGATGTGAAGGGCTGCTGCTGAGTAAGTGTCTCAGCTGAGTGCTGACTTATAGATACATTATTTGTGGTGTTTGGCAGGTAAGTTCACGAGTGTGTTAGTGATTCTGTCTACATTGGTACATTACTTTAATGTAAGAAGGAAGCACTTTCGTGCTGTTTTCAGTGCAAAGACAGTCCAAATGTTAAACTTGCCACCATTAGAATCAGGTGAAAAGGATAACTAGATTGATGTCTTTAAAGAAGCAGTTACAAATTTGGGGCCTTATTTACAAAGCCTTTTTCTATGGGGTTTTCCCATTGAAAAGTGTTTTTGTAAATCAGGCCATTGGTGTCCTATTTCGAGACACCACTGGTATTTCATGTTACATTATATGTTTTAATCTTGAGCGGTATTTGTAAATCACACATCTGCCAGGGGTGGTGCACCCATCTTTTCCAATGAGCATCAATCCCAAATATATTGATACTGCGGGGAAAGGCAGTGAGTGGTGGGGCAATGGGTGGCAAGTTTCTGCCCTGACACGGCGAAGCTGCCCTGAAAAAAATTGGGGCCCTTGAACCCATTTTACAAATTACGCACCGATGATTGTAGACGAGGTGCCCAAGTGTCTGTGTGATAGCCTTTGGTGGCTGTGCGACAGGAAGGTCGGTAATGTGCTGGAAAATGATGCTGTGGTTATAGGGATGCTGTCTGTTATCCAAATGTATGTTAACAAATTGCAATTTTAGGACGCCTGCTCCTGAAATTGCAATTTGTAAGCATTAGCGCAGAAAACAAAATGAACGGGGGTGGCAGGGAAATATGCAAGGAGGAATAGGAAGACATTGGAAGACAAAGGAAAAAGCAAGGGGCAGACTTAACTCCCACCCTACCATATAGTGCAGGCCAGAAAAAGAAACGGGAAAATACCGTAAGAGTTCTGTCATTGAACTGCATGACTGGAACACGTGCATTACAGATGTTGGCACGTGATGGACCTGTAGTGCGAGCTGTGGTCGAGCACCCTCTGAAGATCTCTTGGTTAACGCAAAGCGACGGATTTCACCCGACCCTCCCTCTTAACTGGGGTCACCCAGGTCTCCAATGCTTTCCCTTCAGTCTTTGCCTCCTGGGCCGGAGGTTGGCTTTCACCATTCCTCCTGCATGTGCAGGGTTGCTTCCTTTGCTGGTGGCCACCTCCTCTTCACATGGTCAATGGAGTAGAGGCACCAGGACCTCCGGCACCAGTAAGGAAGGGCTGCGGGTCAGTGTGTGGGTGGTGGGTCAAGAGTGTGAGGCCGTGATATAAGTGTACAAAAAAGTAGTGGAACTTTGACTCCGGCCAGGGACAGAGTAAGAAGGAAAGGAGCAACGGGAAACACATTTTTTAAAGGTGGCAGTCGTGCTGGTTGGCAGCCAATTGATTTGAAACGGATTTCAGTTTTGCTCTAACTGAAATCCAGTGGTAAAATGGAGAAGTGTGCTTTAACTTCACAAAGAGCAGTTCCGAAATGGTGAAAATGGTTGCAAAAAGTAGTGGAGCTGGCTTCCACATTCTGATTTCTCATTTGTGAATATTTCTTCCTTTCTTGTAAATCCTATCCCACACTCGTTTTGATATTTAGTTGTAAGGAATGGCAATAGTTTTTTTTTGTATAAACCTTTTATTTTGACAAGACGCCACTAGGGCTGCCTTATTTTGATTTGATGGTCGTAGTTTGCTCCCATCTTAGATTTAGGTTTGGACTAGGTGTTTTTCCATCCTACCTATACAGTTTAAAAAACACCATTGAACTGTGATCACTTGTGTCTGTTTATTCTTGATACCATGCCTTCCTTACAGTACTCATTTATCGACCTCAGAAGGATTAAAGGCTGAGTTTGGCCTTGCTGGGATTCAAACCTGTGACCTGCACATCAAGCACAGATCGCAGCAGTGAACGCTCAACCCACTGAGCTATCTTGCCGACATTTCATTTTTCATTGTTAAACCTGTCTATTATGTATGTGCTCATGGGCTTTGCAATGGGGAGACGCTGAGTAAAGATGATCATCACTTCCCACATCTGCTGAGTTTCAGGGGTTTTGCTGCATTAAATCTGATCACTTTAACTAAAGATTTTCAATGAATTTCTAGGGTTTTGTTATACCATAGTTTATGCAAGGGCCACTAGCAATAGCCTTTGGCCATGGTCAATGTACATGTTCCACCTACAGGTTCCCTTGTGCCCCACTAGCCATGGCCTTCGTCCCTGGTCAGTGGGCATGGCCTTCAACCGTGCCCATTGTATATTTTAATAAACTAGGTTTCTTTCAAGCCCACTCGTCATGACCTTTAGCCACAGTCTTTCACCGTGGCCGCTGCACATGTTGCACCAATAGGCTTCTTTGGGGCCCACTGACACAAATACCCCTTCCCCCTGCCTACTAGATGTGATAACAACAGATGTCCCTACATTTCTTTGTTTTTCACCTGTTTGCATTTCCCCAATAATTTCTGCAGTAATATCACGCTAATTTCCACAATAACGCTCGAAAATGAAAAAGTCCTCAGAGGCGCTCCCATGTGCCTCCTTCCTGTTCCCTAGGTCCCCCACCCACCTCAGTGGATGTTTATTTCACTGACCTTGCCCCTTACTCCCTTTCTCTCTTTGCTTTGTGTGATGCATTTTCGTTTCCGAGCATGTCTTGCGTTATTACCGCTGTAATCTTGCAAAATTCATCCGATAATACGAAAACGTCCAAACTGTAACTCTCTCTCCACAGGCCACCCCCAAATCCCTATGCTGTCCTCTTTCCCCCTCCCTACCTCTAGCCTAATGGGATTGCAAAGTTTTCCTCCTCCAAATAGCTTATTTGCACTTTTCATATTTGTATTCCCCCGCATCGAGCAAAAAAACATTTTGGGTTTTCATTTCTGAAAAGGCTCTCTGCTGCTAAGCACCATGGGAGATATAGCTATATTATTGGGAGAAGGGGGCATCCCCTTCCCTGTCAAATATTTTTAAAACTACTGAACGGAATAACCACAAACCTGTCCCGGAAATGTAGTCAATGCTTCGTTGTCCAAGTGGTTTCTTATTTGGTCCCATTCCCTCCAGCGGTTTTTGCTTTTCGGTTTGATAAAATTTGGACTTTTTCTCTAAGAGAAAATTAATGAGAGCATGCCAAAAACAGCTTTTTTTTTGCTTTCTTAACTTTTTCATTTTTTAATGACTCTTTCCCATAATTTCCAGTCTGGGGCGGGAGCAGGGCGTGACAATCTTTTTGTTTTGAAAATATCAGCCAAATCTGTCATGTTAGTTAAAGGTTATTAGCAATAGAATTTTAGGATATGCTATGGCTCATGTTACTCACCTTAACTATAGTGCAGCGACCACTGCACTACTATACATATATATTCACTGAATAAAACTTTAGTTAAGGGACAGTTAAGGTGATCAGATTTAACGTAACACCCTTGAAATTCAGCAGATTTGGAAAGTGATGATCATCTTAACTCTGCGTCCCCCCATTGATGACCTATAGGATCTAATGATGTGTTATTTATATATAGGGTAATTCATAGAATTCAGCGCATAAGTGGCACATGCAGCTGGCGCACAGTGGCGCGTGCGACTTTCTGCGCCAGCCGCGTGCGCTAAAATCCATTTCCGCGCACAGCGTATTCATGGATTTTAGCTTCCAAAACCAGCCGTGGTGCAGAGTGGCGCAGCGACCCTTCAGCAGCGCCAGTTACGCCCCCAACCCCTCCCCGTTTGCCATGCACAGCGCACAAATCCCGTACATGGCGCACAGGCCCCCAATCACGAAAACGCCTGTTAAACTCCCCGCGCACCCCTCCGAATACACATACCCCGCTGCACGGGGAGTCTCACGTGATTGGAGCGGGGTACGTCTATAACTGGGGTTCGCTGGAAGTTTCACACGCGATTGGAGCGGGGTACGTGTATTTCGTGGGTGCGCTGGAAGTTTCACACGCGATTGGAGCGGGGTACGTGTATTTCGGGGGTGTGCAGGAAGTTTCACATGCGATAGGCCTTGTGCGAGTGGGGTATGTGCATTACTGGGGTGCGCGGGAACTTACACACGCAATAGGCCCTGTGCCAGTGGGGTACATGTATTTTGGGGGTTCACAGGAAGTTTCACATGCGATTGGAGCGGGCTACGTGTATTTCGTGGGTGCGCTGGAAGTTTCACACGCGATGGGAGCAGGGTACGTATATAACTGGGGTTCGCGGGAAGTTTCACACGCGATTGGAGCGGGGTACGTGTATAACTGGGGTGTGCGGGAAGTTTCACACGCGATTGGAGCAGGGTACGTGTATTACTGGGGTTCGTGGGAAGTTTCACACGCGATTGGAGTGGGGTACGTGTATAACTGGGGTTCGCGGGAAGTTTCACACACGATTGGAGTGGGGTACATGTATAACTGGGGTGCGTGGGAAGTTTCACACGCGATTGGCCCAGTGCGAGCGGGGTATGTGTATTACGGGGGTGCGCGGGAAGTTTCATACGCAATAGGCCCTGTGCGAGTGGGGTACGTGTATTACTGGGGTGCATGGGAAGTTTCACACGCGATTGGCCCAGTGCGAGCGGGGTACGTGTATTACGGGGGTGCGCGGGAAGTTTCACACGCAATAGCCCCTGTGCGAGTGGGGTATGTGTATTACTGGGGTGCACGGGAAGTTTCACACGCAATTGGCCCAGTGCGAGCGGGGTATGTGTATTTCAGGGATGCGCGGGAAGTTTCATAAGCAATTACGCTGTCAGAGCGGGGTACGTGTATCCAGTGGGGTGCGCGTGGAGTCCCACACGTGAATTAGCACTGTAGGTCCTCCCAGGTGTCCCCTCTACCCCCTCCACGGCCCCTGCAGGCTGCCCACACCACAGACTACCCTGCACCCCTGGTCATGTGCCTCAGCCAGTCCATCCACCATGGGCATGCCCCCCAGCCAGGCCACATGTCACCTTGCACTACTGTTCACCAACTCATGTCCCCAGCACCCCCACCCCCCAGCAGTCAGGGGCACCTGCCAGCAGGCCCCCACTCATGTCCCCCAGCACCCCCACCCCCCAGCAGTCAGGGGCACCTGCCAGCAGGCCCCCATTCATGTCCCCCAGCACCCCCACCCCCAGCATTCAGGGGCACCTGCCAGCAGGCCCCCACTCATGTGCAACTCATGTCCCCCAGCACCCCCACCCCCCAGCAGTCAGGGGCACCTGCCAGCAGGCCCCCACTCATGTCCCCCAGCACCCCCAACCCCCAGCAGTCAGGGGCACCTGCCAGCAGGCCCCCACACATGTCCCCCAGCACCCCCACCCCCCAGCAGTCAGGGGCACCTGCCAGCAGGCCCCCACTCATGTCCCACTCATGTCCCCCAGCACTCCCACCCCCCAGCAGTCAGGGGCACCTGCCAGCAGGCCCCCACTCATGTCCCCCAGCACCCCCAAACCCCAGCAGTCAGGGGCACCTGCCAGCAGGCCCCCACTCATGTCTCCCAGCACCCCCACCCCCCAGCAGTCAGGGGCACCTGCCAGCAGGCCCCCACTCATGTCCAACTCATGTCCCCCAGCACCCTCACCCCCCAGCAGTCAGGGGCACCTGCCAGCAGGCCCCCACTCATGTCCCCCAGCACCCCCACCCCCCAGCAGTCAGGGGCACCTGCCAGCAGGCCCCCACTCAGTCACCCAGCACCCCCACCCCCCAGCAGTCAGGGGCACCTGCCAGCAGGCCCCCACTCATTTTCCCCCACCACCCCCACCAGTCAGGGGCACCTGCCAGCAGGCCCCCACTCATGTCCCCCAGCTCCCCCAGCACCCCCACCCCCAGCAGTCAGGGGCACCTGCCAGCAGGCCCCCACTCATGTCCCTCAGCACTCCCACCCCCCAGCAGTCAGGGGCACCTGCCAGCAGGCCCCCACTCATGTCCCCCAGCACCCCCAACCGTCAGGGGCACCTGCCAGCAGGCGCCCACTCATGTCCAACTCATGTCCCCCAGCACCCCCACCCCCCAGCAGTCAGGGGCACCTGCCAGCAGGCCCCCACTCATGTCCCCCAGCACCCCCAACCCCCAGCAGTCAGGGGCACCTGCCATCAGGCCCCCACTCATGTCCCACTCATGTCCACCAGCACCCCCACCCCCCAGCAGTCAGGGGCACCTGCCAGCAGGCCCCCACTCATGTCCCCCAGCACCCCCACCCCCAGCAGTCACCAGCAAGTCCACACTCATGTCCCCCTGCACCCCCACCCCCCAGCAGTCAGGGGCACCTGCCAGCAGGCCCCCACTCATGTCCCACTCATGTCCCCCAGCACCCCCCCCCCCCCACAGCAGTCAGGGGCACCTGCCTGCAGGCCCCCACTCATGTTCCCCAGCACCCCCACCCCCAGCATTCAGGGGCACCTGCCAGCAGGCCCCCACTCATGTGCAACTCATGTCCCCCAGCACCCCCACCCCCCAGCAGTCAGGGGCACCTGCCAGCAGGCCCCCACTCATGTCCCCCAGCACCCCCAACCCCCAGCAGTCAGGGGCACCTGCCAGCAGGCCCCCACACATGTCCCCCAGCACCCCCACCCCCCAGCAGTCAGGGGCACCTGCCAGCAGGCCCCCACTCATGTCCCACTCATGTCCCCCAGCACTCCCACCCCCCAGCAGTCAGGGGCACCTGCCAGCAGGCCCCCACTCATGTCCCCCAGCACCCCCAACCCCCAGCAGTCAGGGGCACCTGCCAGCAGGCCCCCACTCATGTCTCCCAGCACCCCCACCCCCCAGCAGTCAGGGGCACCTGCCAGCAGGCCCCCACTCATGTCCAACTCATGTCCCCCAGCACCCTCACCCCCCAGCAGTCAGGGGCACCTGCCAGCAGGCCCCCACTCATGTCCCCCAGCACCCCCACCCCCCAGCAGTCAGGGGCACCTGCCAGCAGGCCCCCACTCATGTCACCCAGCACCCCCACCCCCCAGCAGTCAGGGGCACCTGCCAGCAGGCCCCCACTCATTTTCCCCCACCACCCCCACCAGTCAGGGGCACCTGCCAGCAGGCCCCCACTCATGTCCCCCAGCTCCCCCAGCACCCCCACCCCCAGCAGTCAGGGGCACCTGCCAGCAGGCCCCCACTCATGTCCCTCAGCACTCCCACCCCCCAGCAGTCAGGGGCACCTGCCAGCAGGCCCCCACTCATGTCCCCCAGCACCCCCAACCGTCAGGGGCACCTGCCAGCAGGCGCCCACTCATGTCCAACTCATGTCCCCCAGCACCCCCACCCCCCAGCAGTCAGGGGCACTTGCCAGCAGGCCCCCACTCATGTCCCCCAGCACCCCCAACCCCCAGCAGTCAGGGGCACCTGCCATCAGGCCCCCACTCATGTCCCACTCATGTCCACCAGCACCCCCACCCCCCAGCAGTCAGGGGCACCTGCCAGCAGGCCCCCACTCATATCCCCAGCACCCCCACCCCCAGCAGTCACCAGCAAGTCCACACTCATGTCCCCCTGCACCCCCACCCCCCAGCAGTCAGGGGCACCTGCCAGCAGGCCCCCACTCATGTCCCACTCATGTCCCCCAGCACCCCCCCCACAGCAGTCAGGGGCACCTGCCTGCAGGCCCCCACTCATGTTCCCCAGCACCCCCACCCCTCCAGCAGTCAGGGGCACCTGCCAGCAGGCCCCCATTCATGTCCCACTCATGTCCCCCACCTCCCCCACCCCCCAGCAGTCAGGGGCACCTGCCAGCAGGCCCCCACTCATGTCCCCAGCACCCCCACCCCAGCAGTCAGGGGCACCTGCCAGCAGGCCCCCACGCATGTCCCACTCATGTCCCCCAGCACCCCCAGCAGTCAGGGGCACCTGCCAGCAGGCCCCCACTCATGTCCCCCTGCACCCTCATCCCCCAGCAGTCAGGGGCACCTGCCAGCAGGCCCCCACTCATGTCCCCCAGCACCCCCACCCCCCAGCAGTCAGGGGCACCTGCCAGCAGGCCCCCACTCATGTCCCACTCATGTCCCCCAGCACCCCCCCCACAGCAGTCAGGGGCACCTGCCTGCAGGCCCCCACTCATGTTCCCCAGCACCCCCACCCCTCCAGCAGTCAGGGGCACCTGCCAGCAGGCCCCCATTCATGTCCCACTCATGTCCCCCACCTCCCCCACCCCCCAGCAGTCAGGGGCACCTGCCAGCAGGCCCCCACTCATGTCCCCAGCACCCCCACCCCAGCAGTCAGGGGCACCTGCCAGCAGGCCCCCACGCATGTCCCACTCATGTCCCCCAGCACCCCCAGCAGTCAGGGGCACCTGCCAGCAGGCCCCCACTCATGTCCCCCTGCACCCTCATCCCCCAGCAGTCAGGGGCACCTGCCAGCAGGCCCCCACTCATGTCCCCCAGCACCCCCACCCCCCAGCAGTTAGGGGCACTGCAGGTACCCCCACTCATGACCCCCAACACCCCTACCCCCCAGCAGTCAGGGGCACCTGCCAGCAGGCCCCCACTCATGTCCCACTCATGTCCCCCAGCACCCCCACCACCCCCACCCCCAGCAGTCAGGGGCACCTGCCAGCAGGCCCCCACTCATGTCCCCCAGCACACCTACTCCCCAGCAGTCAGGGGCACCTGCCAGCAGGACCCCACTCATGCCCCACTCATGTCCCCCAGCAGCCCCACCCCCCAGCAGTCAGGGGCACCTGCCAGCAGGCCCCCACTCATGTCCCCCAGCACCCCCACCCCCCAGCAGTCAGGGGCACATTCCAGCAGGGCCACACCCATGTCCCACCCATGTCCCCCAGCACCCCCACCCCCCAGCAGTCAGGGGCACCTGCCAGCAGGCCCCCACTCATGTCCCCCAGTACCCCCACCCTCCAGCAGTCAGGGGCACCTGCCAGCAGGCCCCCACTCATGTCCCACTCATGTCCCCCAGCACCCCCACCCCCCAGCAGTCAGGGGCACCTGCCAGCAGGCCCCCACTCACGTCCAACTCATGTCCCCCAGCACCCCCAACCCCCAGCAGTCAGGGGCACCTGCCAGAAGGCCCCCACTCATGTCCAACCCATGTCCCCCAGCACCCCCACCCCCAGCAGTCAGGGGCACCTGCCAGCAGGCCCCCACTCATGTCCCACTCATGTCCCCCCTACATGAAATACAGATGCACAATCATGTCCCACTTCTACACCAAAATACCACAGCACGCCACCCCATTCTTGAGACGCAATGATTTCCCAATCCACCCCACACTGACATGCCTATCTAAAGACTCAAACCAATAGTCAACTATGTACATCAACACATGTCCGTCACACACACACACTGGTTGGCATTGATTGTGTAAACCCACATTTTCACATGCATCAACCCAATGAGCGAATCCCACACATGGAACTAAAATATGAAAATGTATTATGTACAAAAAAAATCAATGACATGAAAGCATTAAAAAACAGCAAACATGAAATGAAAAGCATGTGCAAAAGATGAGTAAATGAAAAGTATAACCAATCCAAACAAATCCGAAAGAAAAATAGTCCAAACTCTCCCTCCAACAACGCAAATCCAAAGGAAACGTAAAAAGAAAAATCCATTGATCCATGGTGAAATCAAATGAAAAAGGTCAAAATAATCCATTGTCCAACTATGTACAATCTATTGTCAAGGGTCCATGAGCCCAACGAAACAAATGAAACCTACCTAATAAACTACCTAATAAAAAAACTATATACAAATGTGTGTGGCATAGTCCATTCACCACAAATCAAAGGAAAAGGAAACCTAACTGTAAAAACTATTTACAATGGCAGCGTGCTAGTCCGACGGCTCACTTTTTGATGTCCCGGGCCAGGGCATCATCGAACTCGCGCTCAATGTCCTGGAGGCGGTCCTCTTCCATGGCCCCGAGGGTTCGCAGGGATGATGACATGTTCACCTCCAACTTCCTGCGAATTGCCTCGAGGCACTTGGCCCGCCTCAGTGCCCTCCGCATGGAGTTCCCCGTCCTGAACATTGTGAGCTGTGCCTCTTCCGCCCCCTGCCGCTCCGCATCTATGGCGTGGCCCAACCGCTGCCACACGGAAGACACTTGAAATCCTGGGTCCTCTTGCCCTCTGGCCGATGCCCGCCCCTCCAATGTTGAAGGCCCCGAGCCATCATTGCTCCCACCATGTTGCTGCTGTTGCTGTGCCTGTGCCTGCGCCCTGGCTCTTGCTGCCTGCACGTCCTCCTCCGGCTGGGGTGCAGTTGTCTTGGTGGCCACCCCTGCTGGACGTCCGACTCCCGACTGTGGCAGGGATGTGTCCTCCACCAGCCTGGCCGCTGGCTCAGAGGCAGCTCCACAGGGTACCCAGGTGATACATGGGTGGAAAGATGGCATGGAGGACGACTGGCGCGTAGGAGGTTCAGGTAAGGAGGGGGTCGCAAGAAGGTCCAGCACACGGAGGAATTCAGCACCGGTGACCCGTGCCAGCAGGTCAACGTGGTCAAAGAGGCATCCAAGATGACGTGCAGTCTCTTCACGAAAAGACCACAGGTCACCTCGCATGCCCCGTTGATGCAACACTACCCAGGCCAGGACAGGCTCAACACGGTCACGGATAGCCACGTCCGCAGGGAGAGGAAGGCCAGTTGTTGTGTGCTCATCCCATCCCTGAAAACGGGTCTGGACGTAGGCATCCCTGCTGGTGCCAGATGATGCAGTGACAGGATCAGGGACAGGATTGCACACAGGCACCTCTGCGGCGGCCTGTGCTGCCTCCTGTCCCTGCCCCTGCACTGCACCACTAGCACCAGTGGAATCCCCACCTCCAGACCCCGTGTGTGTCCCTTCCGCAGCCTCCTCCTCCACCAAACCCCCCACCAACGTGGATGACTCAGTGCCATCTTCCTCCGTTGGACCCTGTGGGGTCTCAGCTGCCCCTTCTGCTGCCGAGGAGTCCACCTCCGACCTCTGCCTCTTGGTCCCTACCCTCGGCAGCTGCGGCCTTGGACGCGGCACCAGACTCCTCACTCCCCGACGAGATGACAATCTGGGAGGGGAGCCGGGCCTTGCGTCTCCGGATGGTGGTGCGATCCCTGCCGCTGTGCTCCACAGCACCCTCTCCGCCCTCTTCATCAGTTGACGCTGCAGACAGGGAGAGATAAAACACAGACATCAGGGCACTGTACAATGAGTGGCAGTGTCAAACTTCAGACATGGCATCAGACTCCACGACACACATGTCATTTCAACTCACACACATGAGCATTTCCACAGCAATATTGCACCAGGCAGCACCATCCATACACATACAACAGCATGAACAGCCGAAGGTGAGCCTGACATCACATGAAACACAGGGAGTGCACTAGACATGCACACACGCCACCACACTTACATGAATGTCTACATCTCCTCCAACTGTCGCAGTGATGCGATCGCCATACATGTCACATCTGACATTCAGCCATCTACATATCAGTGTCACGTGCATCCATGTTGCATCACATTTGCCCACTTGTCAAATACACACACATGCACATGTACACAGTGCAGATACATGCAGCAGGAACCACCATCCATGTGTGACACCACAACCATGCCAACGTACATACACAGAAAATCAAACTTGTGCTCCCACACCTGCATTTGCACAGCATGCTTACCAACACATACACCATCAATGTGTCTCACACCTAAGAGGACTCACATGTGGCAGCCTCACGCCCCTGTTCATACACATCCCTACATGGCCCTACGAAAACACACGTGCAACCTGCACACTACTGGCACACCACCACACACACAGCGTCCAATCAGTATGCATGTACACTTACCGTTCGACTCCAGGCGGGTCTTCCTCTCAAGGACATGGACATGGAGCGCTGGGCATATGTGTTCCAGAACCCTCATTTGGTGGTCGGACAGGAGGCCCCGGCGCCCCTTGGCATCCGCTGCCTTCAAGAGGCGCCGGGCCTTGTTGAGGGTCCTGGACCTGAAGTCCTCCCAGTGCTTCTTGACATGTTGTAAGTCGTGGACTGCCACCCCCTCCGCGTTGATGGCAGTCACGATGTCCATCCAAATCCTGGTCCGTCCTTCATTGTCGGCGCGCGAACTTCCAAAGAGGGCATCATACTGCCCCAGGACTTGCTCCACCAGGACACCAACTACCCTGGCACTGAAGCTGGTGGCCCTCTGCCTCTCTGGCTGGGGGTTGCCAGTGGTGCCAGATGGTGTTGTGCCCGACATGGAAACCCCAGAAGCAGGAGTGGGTGGGCAACTGGGTCCTGGGGCTGGGCTGTGGAGCTATGGTATCCCAGTTGAGAGTCTTCGGTTCCAGCAGGAGTGGTCACAGCAACTGCACCCCTGGCTGACGTGCAGGCAGCAAATAGCAGGGCACGTGGGCAGCAGGCAGTCAGGCAGCAGCAGATGGCAGTTGGGAGCATGCTCGGGGCTCTGGGGGGCAGTAATTCGGCCTTCTGGGCAGGAGCGTGGTCTTCCGTGTGTTGTTGCTTGGCCAGCTTGATACGGAGTGATTTGGCACGTGAAAATCTTGCACGTCAGCGTGTAATTCGAGGAAAGGCCCTTCGCGCGTAAGTACGTCAGCACACGTACGCGGTTTCATTGGACCAAAGGCCCTTACCGTGTAAGCGCTTCTGTGATGTGACTCGCGTGGGCGTTTCCCTCGTGACGTGGGCATAGTGGTTCAGCGCGCGTGAAAAAACTGCACGTCCATGTGTGAATGCGTGTAATCCGAGGAAAGGGCCTACGCGCGTAAGTGACGTGATGCGCGCAGGCGTTTCCATCAACACGGGTGCATGTTCATCGTCCACGTCCAAAAACTGCACGTCCGAGTGTCAGCTCGTGTAATTGGAAGAAAGGGCCTTAGCGCGTACACGCGTGAGTGACGCTGTACGTGTGGGCCGCTTTAAAAGGTACGTGTAGGACACCATTCCCTTGTACCTGCTTTTTGTGGAGAGCGAGTGGTTGAATTCTGTACTTCTTGTCGGTTCACACGCGATTACTTCACAGCATTTCAAGTTCGTACTCCCTGTTACCTCTGACAGCGTTCTTTATTTTATTTGGGCCTGTTTCCTCAAACAGCGTTCACTTCTTCTTTTGTCCTTTCTCCTCAGACAGCGTACAATTCTTTTGGCGGGGATGTTGCCTACGCGTGTTTTTTTCACGTTATTTTTCCAGGCAGACGGTGAGTCATGCATGCATTTACCAACTGTTCTTGCTCCATGCGTCGCGTACCCCTTCAGAGGTCATTGTAGGCTGCGTGTAACACGCATACGCTTGTTTTTGTGTTTCTGGGTGCCACAGCGTAGTGCAGGTTCATTTTTCCACGCACGTGGCCTACGAGGGGTTGCATGCACGGTACTTATTGTTTTTGGGGTGCCTGTGCGTTGCGTGACCCGTCATCTTCCCCCAGGGGTCACAGACAGCCTTGCTAGAGCACTAGGGTACGAATTCCATCTAGTACCCTACCCCTTTCTCCCCCAATTGCCCAGGACACTTGTTTACTGCAACTCCTATACGCACAACAACATCAGTGCCATGGTTGGGAGGCGACCAAGCGGTAAAGCAGGCAAAGGTGGCTAACCTCCAAACAGTGGGCATGGTGGCCGCGGTAGTGGACGTGGCCAGGATTTGCAGGGTGCCCCTAGACCCCCATGTGTGGAGGACCAATCAGGGACACCCATGCTCCCCCCCCATGGTTGAATGAAACGTGGCTGACACCATCCCAGCTCAGCCCTTGTTGGACCAGCCCATTGTGGCACCTGGCCTGGCACAGGATGACTCCCAGGCTGACTTCCAGGTCAGCAAGTCTAAGCCACGTGTGCCGGTGCAAATTGGTGTCACCAGGCCACGTGGATCTGGGGCAGCGATGTCATCTGCTGCCCCAAGTAGGCAGGGTGGGGAGGCTGCAGGGGCAGCTGTAGCTCTATCCCACCCCAGCTCTGAGTCTCCCAGCCAGGACAGTGGCGGTCCTGGTCCATCAAACTGACGTTGCCCCTGCCAACATCACACTTCAGCCAATGCCTGCACCAAGACCTATGGTCATTGTGCCTTCGCACACTCCCAGCACCCAGTCCACCTGCGCATCTGCCCCTACTGAGCAGAGCGGCGCAAGCCACTCAGGCTCTGCTCCACCTTTGAAAAAGAGGAAGAAGGGTGCTCTGGCACTACAGGCTGAGACCCCAGACATGGCTACACAGTCCGGCATGTCAAGGAAGCCTAGCTTTAATGACCCCGAACTTGATGCACTTGTGACCTATGTATCGGCACATAGCCGCGAAATGGTGGTGACTGCAGGGTGCAAGACCACACCTGGTCAACGTAGGGCACACTGGCAGACCATCGCGGACCGCATAAGTGCCCTTGGATTTGTGAGGCGCACAGCTGATGATTGCTACAAGCGGTGGAATGACCTGAAACGCTGAGCAAAGAACAAGCTGGCCGCAAATCATGCCGCTACTCTGGTGACTGGCAGTGGGTCTCCACCAGAGGACAACGAACTCACTGAACATGAGTCTGTTGCTGGGACCTTCGTCACAGAGGAACAGATCCAAGGCGTGGAGAGCTACCTGATTACGAGGCATTGTCCGGTGAGTGCCCATGCATGTGTGTGTAATCCATGTGTATGTTGTTTGGGTGACGGGTTCTGATTGAGTGCCAGGTGAGGGTGTGTACTCCTGAGTGTTATGGGTCACCCATGTGCTTCCTCCAATACATTCACGTGCCTTTGATTTGGGTATAACAGTATCCCTTCTGCACACAGTAGCCAATTAGCCCCACATTACTGCTTTTGCACTTGAACTATCATCTTGCAACAACATTATTCTGATTTTTTCTGTGTTCATTCAGGCTGATTGTTTAGATATCCCATTTTTCATATGCTTTTTTCATCCCTAATGCCACATATGTGACATGCTTCTGTCATTGTTTACACCCCACATTGTGCCACTTTAGTTACCTGGTTATGTGAATGTTTAAACCATTCAGGGCGAGGGAGTATTGGCCTGCTGAAATGTATTTTTAGGGCCTGTTTGCATGTGGAACATGATAGTTGTTTCCTGTCATGTTGAAGTGACCAACCATTGATGTGTACATCTGCCTACAATCACTGACTAATTGTACACTGGATGTTTTGCAGTGTGCGGCACATGCATATTTTGCAACACTATTCTGCATTAATCTTCTCATCATGTCCATGTGACATGGATGTGTGACAGTACTCATTCACTGACATATCGTTGTAGTTGTCTAATTTACCATGGCTATGCTACATGACATCTGTGTGCTGGCATGTGTCATGTATGTGTATTGGACATGCCACTCACAGGCTGATGTGTGATGTCAGTGCTTCACGACATGCTGCAAATGTGTTGCTTTTCCATCTTGGTGTCCTCATTGTCTGCCTTTTTGACTCCCTTTCAGAATCATTGACAGTGCATGCATGTCAGGGTTATGGTCATGTGGGACATGTGTTAACCATGTACAGGATCTCTGTCTTGTCAGGCCTATGTGTGTGCTATGGTGCTCATGCCAGTTTCCATTTCTTGTGTTTCATGTTTTTGCAGGTGACGACGCACTTGATGCTGGTGAGGTTCAGGAGATGGTGCAGACCCAGGAGGATTCTCAGCCACGACCATGCATCAGTGGGGGACGTGGTGTGTGAAAACACTTTGGTACTGCAGACCATACTGTCGAGGGGTGCCTCTGGGTGCAGCTCCCCAGACCTCTCTCTATTCAGGTGCTGAGTCGGATGATGGGACTTATGTGCTGTCGCAGGTCAGTGCTTCTGGCAGGGATTCTGGTCTGTCCAACTGTCAGGGATGGCACTCTATTAAGAGTGGCACAGGACACCCAGAAAGGGTTTGGGTGGTTGTGCCAAAATAAAGTGGACAGATAAGTACACACACAGCTGAAAGGAAAGAGAACGAAGAGTGGGCAAGAGTAGCAAGGAAAAAGATACAGAATGAATTCCCTCTTGGGGTGTATGCAGATATAGGAAAAGAGTATTCCACGAACCTTAGGAAAAAACTCTAGCCTTCTGCACAGTTTGCTATAACAGAGGCCCACAATGTTTGCTCATGGCTTGGAACAGCAGCTATGGGTGTCTGTAATGTAGAAACGAGACAAGGGAAGGGGCAGAGGTTGACTGATGGGAACCAACAGACAAGCTCTGTACAAAAGGGTCTACAAACAGTACAAGAGAAGATACTTACAGACAAATCCAGGTAAAGGAGGTTGATAGCAAACTAGCAGAAGGAAATGAAGGGAAAGTCGTGTAACAGGATAGGATAGCAGAGGACAGTAAGGAACAAGGTTGAGAGCTCAGAGGAGCAGGAAAGCAATGAGCAAGCCCACAGGAGCAGGGCTGTAAGGTAGAGAGCCCAGAGGAAAAGGGCTTAGGGCAGCAGAGTAAAGCAGGCTGCACGGCAAGGAACCCAGAAGGGCCGGGCAGCAAGGAGTGGGCCCTGAGGGGCAGGGCCGCTGACCGTAGAAGTTTGCAGAGGACTGTAGAGGGCTGCTAGGCCGAGAACCCAGCGGAAAAAGGTAGGTAGTAGGCAGCGGAGCGTGATAAGCTGAAAAGTAGGAAGCCCAGAGGACAAGGGATGTAGGCACCCGGAGTGAGGCAGGCTGCAGAGCGGGGAGCCCAGAGGACAAGGGCTGTAGGCAGTCGGAGTGAGGCAGGCTGCAGAGCAGGGAGCCCAGAGGACAAGGTCTGTAGGCGGCCGGAGTGAGGCAGGCTGCAGAGCAGGGAGCCCAGAGGACAAGGGCTGAGGCTGGAAAGCAGCAGAGCATGATCAGCTGCAATGTAGAGAGCCCGGCAAGGCAAGGGCGGAGGCTGGAAGGCAGCAGAGCGAGATCGGCTGCAATGTGGAGAGCCTGGCAGGGCAAGGGCGGAGGCTGGAAGGCAGCAGAGCGTGATCGGCTGCAATGTGGAGAGCCCGGCAGGGCAAGGGCGGAGGCTGGAAGGCAGCAGAGCGTGATCAGCAGCAAGGCAGGAGCCTGGAAGAGCAGGGCAGAGGCAGGGAGCCCAAAAGGCTAGGGCTGTAGGCAGCAGGGTGTAGCAGACTGCAAGACAGGACGCCCAGAGGAGCAGGGCTGAGGCAGGGAGCCCAAAAGGCTAGGGCTGTAGGCAGCAGGGTGTAGCAGACTGCAAGCCAGGAGCCCACCAGGGCACTGGAACAAAAAGCAGGTGAAAGCAGGAAACAGCATACAAAGTTTGTAGCTCGAAGCAAAAAGGTGCCGGAAGGACTCTCAATGCAAGAGACTGAGCTCTCACAGGCAGCAGCCTTTATACTGCCCAGCCCAGCACAGAGGCAGGCTAATTGGTTGCACCTGGCTCAGCACACCTGCAGACAATCGACCACCTCCCTCTCTGTTCCTGAGCTGGTGGAAGCAGAGCAAATCCCTAGGGCTTCTGGGGATTGTAGTTCTGATGAAGAAAAATAGGAATAGCCAGGAATAGATGGTTATAGCCCAGTGCATTATGGTAAGTGTAGTTTTCTGGGAAAAATAAAAAAAGTCTTGCAAATGGGAAATAAAGTCCAAATAGTGAATAGCGGTTGATCCAAGAGTTTTCTGTAGATAAATGAATAACAATTTGTCCATATTGATCGCCAATGTATGCGCCCATGGCGCAGGCATGACACCAACCCACCTGGACCAGGGGTAGAACCCTCTATAGGGATGTCAGTGTTGGTAGGTCCGCCTTTGGCGGTTACGGATGCAAGGTCACACTCCACAGCATCTGATCCTGTTCCTGGGCCAGCAGATCAGAGGTGGAATGCAGTCCTGCAGCCTCAGGCAGTGCCAGCACAGCAAGGTGCAGATCGCCTTGCCCCAAACAGCTGTGGTGCCTGCCGACGCGGTGGCCGTGTGCCACCAGGCAATACTGTATGGGAAAACTCCATGTCTGGTATGGCAACCCAACAGGCAGCATCAGTAGAAATGATGGCTCAGGCAATGGAGAGGGTGACCACTTCCATTATCCCTCCTGAAAGGCATATGGAGCAACAACAGCAGGCAACAGACTCCATTTGCCAATCTCACAGGGAAGACATGTTGGCGTCCAACAGGGACCGACGGGCGGCACTGGAGACTCTGCGCAAATCCATATCAATAGAGTCACAGGGCCACAGGGAAGCCCTGAGGGTGGAACTCCATAACCTCAGGCAGAGTCTGCTTGAACTTGAGGCTTCTCGAAATGTTAGGGCAGAACAGCAGCTGGAGCAGCTCACACATTCGCTCTCAGCTGAGCTGCAGGCAACACGTGAGGAGATCCGGGCATCCCGCGAGGCCATGCGTGCAGAAGTGCAGGCAACCCGTGATGTGCTGCATGGGGATCTCCGCACTTTAATCCTCCAGAATCAGACCTTCCAGACCCGAATGCTTGCTGCCATGGAGGACCATACCAGGGCTTTGCGTGGGCTGCCTCCCATAGTGCCACCACCTCCTGATGCAGCAGCAGAGGGTGAAGAGACCGACAGCAGTTCTCCCACAATGGCATAGCCGTGCAGGCCATGAGCCCATGGAGGTATTTTTTTTCCGCAACATCCAAGCTGGTGGGTGTTGGTGTACACCCTGTCCTCGAACCTCCTGGGTAGCCTCCCCCCCTGGCCCCCACATGGCCATTTATTATTATTTTTTTTATTTTTTTTTACAGTGTGTTGCCTTGTGTGGCTCCCGTGTGCATCCACTGTATTCCGGCTGGGCACATGTAGGCTTGTCCTGAGTTTGGGTTAGATGCTTGGGTTTGTGACACACACACCCCTCCTGCTTCCCGTTTCCATGGGCTTGCAAAGGGTGTGACCAAGTTACAGTGATTTACACAGTGACATTGGGCTCCCATGAGCTGTGTGGGCAGTCTGTAGTCAATACTGTGTGTACATCCCTAGTGGGTATTGTTGTTGTATTGTACACTGCATCGTGTATTGATATGTGCTTGTGTATCCATGTCTTCCTCCTAATTTGCAGGTTCCTTTCTCATTTCTTTACAAGGCCGTCTCCTTTGCAGATGGAGTTCATGTTGTATGCAGTACACTGACACATTTGCGTGGCAGCAACACTCTACAGTTGGAAGGGGTCGATGGGCTGGCTTATTCAGGTTGTAAGACTACCACTACTTTGACTTAGTACTGTCATGTTTTTGCAATGTTTCATGTTGTGTTGCTGTATTGTGTTGGTGGTAAGTATTTGTTCATGTGTGCTGTTTGTTATTGATTACTGGGAGCATATTGTCTATGGGCAGTTTCCATTTGGGACAGTGCACATTATGACATTTGTGTCAGGTCTTGTGCATTGCTTTGTTTGCTTTCACATTGCATGACATGCCATGGTATGTTGGGTGGCAGAGCTGGGGAGGGGTTGGGTGACATGGCGCTATTTTCATGTTGTATTTTGCAAAGGGGTAGTCATTCATGCAGCATAAATGTGTGTTTTTTTGGTGACACAGCATTGGTTGTCTTTCGGCAGGTAGGGATGCACACAATGTAACAATTCCAGGTGACCAATCTCAGGCTGGTATGGTTGTGACAATTGACTGTCCCTTATGTCATCATCATTGATTGTCAGCTGGTATGTGCCAGGGCTGTGTGCACTCCACAGGGGTGTGATTTTAGGTGAAGTAATTAGCCACCAGCTGCGTACGGGCTGCCTCACCACGTGCCTTTTCCCCTCCCATGCCCAGCGGGCGTGCTTGTGGTTGGGGATGTGGGGCACCACCATGTCCACGGGCAGGCCCTGGCATGCTGCAACGTTGTGCAGGACACATGCTGCCACTATGATCCTGTACACTACTGGGGGCACGTATAGCAGCTTCCCACCAGAGTGGTCAAGGGAACGAAAGCGTGACTTGAGCACTCAGAACGTGCGCTCCACTATGCCCCGGGTTGCAATATGGGCTGTGTTGTATCTTACCTCTGGTGGTGTGGTGGGGTTTCCGAATTGGCGTCATCATGTGGGTGCTCAGTGGGTAGGCACTGTCCCCTGGGGAGGTGATGATGGGTATCATTAGTGGGGTTGTGACATTACTCAGTATCCGACATGCATGCATGTGCAGGGGCATTTATACCCACCAAGCAGCCATGTATCACCATGCCGCCCAGCTTCTAGGTCCCGGTTTAGGGTTGACATTCTGTAAATGAAACTATCATGGGTGGACCCTGGATAGTTGGCATATACTGAGGTGATGATTCCCGTGGCATCACATACTACCTGAACGTTGATTGAATGCCAGTGCTTGCGGTTTCTGTAGATGTGCTCAGTTGCCCTGGGAGGACGTAGAGCCACATGGGTGCAGTCAATGGCACCTAGCACTTTGGGGAGTGTACCACCCCGTAAAAATCCTGGACGACAGCCTGCCTTTGTGCAGGTGTTCTGGGCAGGTATATGTGCCTGCGGACTGATGGGCGTGCAGTCATGATGTTCACACAAAAAGAGTGGGCAACACACATCTGTATTATAGGCTAAAAGCAACCGAGAAATTACCAACTTCTATGGTGTGTAATACATTCAGCCTTACAAGGCTGAATGTATTACACACCATAGAAGTTGGTAATTTCACTCTTATTCTGTCACTATTAGACAGGCGTTGCAACACTGCAACCTAGTTGAGAGTGCACAGTAGGCAGGGATAGTACCTCTTTTTTCGCTCTATCCTTCTGTCTTCTGCCACAGCCTTGTTTCTCACTTCATTTACAATCAGAGTCCACACCACAGTTACTCTTGGGTTTGGTTTCACCAACTGGACCTCTCTTGGGTCTTTCTCGGCTGCTTTTAGCCTATAACACAGATTTGTGTTGCCCACTCTTTTTGTGTGAACGTTATCTACTAAGGGCAGTACCCTGTTAACTTTGTAGATTTTGCCCTATTGTTTGTTGCAGTCATGATGGCCAACACCTGGTGCAGGCAGCGTGACTGCGTGGCCTGTGAGACCCCCCCCACTATGGCAGTTGTCCGATGGAATGAACCAGTGGCCAGGAAATGCAGTACATTGAGCACCTTTTCCAAGGGGCTCAGTGCTTGGGAGCACAGGGTGGGTGATGTAAGGTCGTCCTCCCACTCACTCACCAGGTCGAGTATTATGTGAGGTGGAAACCTGTACCTCTCATACACCTGGTCATCAGGCATCCCAAAAAGGCTGGTTCTGGGTGTAAAAATTCTGGGCCTGACTATCCTCCTCCTCCTGCGGTATCCCACAACCACTGCTGCGAGGAATGGTATATTCATCTTGGCGTCTGAGCTTGTTTGTTGTTTGCGCGCACATTTATGCTACGCGGGTCAACGTACACCTGCTTCCTGCTGGCGTACGTGTTTCCGGATTAGCGCGTCTTTTTTGGCGCATGCATTTGCCCCGTTCGATTCCATGAATACATGTTGTAGACGCGCGTGTGGGCGTTCCGCGCATTTGGCTCCTGTACTTCCCCGTGACACCCACATTTTCATGCATTGTTCCCCATTCCGCGTGTTACGCCCCCTGTTCCGCCTACTTTAGTTGTGTGGGCTGCGCTATGTGCGCTTTCGCTGAGCGCATAGCGCACACTGTTTGGAGACGTGTGCGCCAGCGTGCGCCACGCAGGATTTTAGCGCACATCCAGGGATTGGCACGCGCACGGACTTCCATGAATCGCTGTGCGCGGGTTTCGCTGCGATTTTCGCACTTGTGCTGCGATTCGCACGCTTTCGCACGCTTTCGTGGGAATTTTCAGCGCACATTAATTCCATGAATCGGCCTCATAGTCTTTACACCTAAGTGCTTTACATACTACACATATACCTACATTGATAGACCTCAGAAGGATGAAAGGCAGAGTTTGCCTTGCCAAGATCCAAACCTGTAACCTCAAGACTGTTGAGAGGCAGATGAATGTGTCATTCACAGCGTCGGCCCCTCCCCCACCTCCATATCATAAGAACGAGAGAAATGCGACATTGATATGATACGGCATTTATAACGCGCCTATACACAAGTGTTTCAAGGCGCAACGAGGCAAGGGGGAGGGAACAGAGGGAAGACAGAGACTACGATCTTAATAGGCCAGGTGACATTGAGATGGTCTCTGCTCCTTTCCCGCCTCTATACCACAAGTTTGACAGATGCTATTCACTAAGGCAACCCTACAGATCTTATCCTCCATCAATCAAAGAAGAAATTAATCTGTAAGCTCAAGAAGAAATGAACCTGCTGTAAATAAAGATGACACATGTAGATACATTAGACACAAAGCAGATATGCACTCACCATGAAGATACACAGACAATAGGTCAAAACTTTCATTTAGACATGAAGAATATTACTTGCATCAGTAGACACTAGAAACATATCATAATCAATGTATACACTGAAACGCAAGGCAAGCGAGATGCACACAAAGCTTGCTTCATGTAGAAATGCAATGGTAACCAGTGGCCATTTTGGATGAAATGGACGGCAAAGCCACGTTTGAGTGAATGGGAAGCATCGAAGAAACATGAAAGCTGCAGGGAGATTCGACTTGCTCAATTACCTGAACATTCAGATCTGTGCAGACCAGATAGTAGCTGCACAACTCCTGCCAAGGCTATTGTGGAAAAGGGCGGTTTGTGTAGCTCTAAAGCGAACAGAAGATAATAATTCCCAAGCATAAGGCATATTTCTCTTAGATTAAGTAAAGAAACAAACAGCCTTTGAAAGCCATGTGCCCAGTAATGAATGCTTAATATTGGAAGAAAAGTAGCTCGAACAAGTCTCCAGTGGCCAAAGAGGGTAAAGACACCCGTGTTAATATGGGGTAAAATCCTAATAAAAGTTGAGCAGAATATTTCCAAGTGTGGGCTCCTCACACGTGACTGATAGTTGGAGAGCAGTAGCTTTTCGTTAACCCCAGACATAGATAGGCCCATGCCTTCACTCCCCTTAAGTTCTCAGAACAAAGATACCAGACAGAGCCAAGTTCAAAGCTAAAGTCCTGGCTAGTGGCCTAGGAAATCAGAGCTGGTGTCTTATTTAATTGATAAAAGCAGCTCCTTGATGCCGCTCCCTGTACCACTATTGTTGCTCATGTGCTGATGACCTGCCAAACTCTCAAGGTTGGTAAAGCCAAAGCCAACCAATCAAAGCTCTCGAATGATGCAGTCTTGTAACTGTTCCAATAGCCAATAATTTGTTGATACAATGATGTCTTTCCTACTGTTATCAAGTTTGGGGTGGTCCGAGGTGGGGCTATCAGATAGATTGTACCTGATGAAACTACTAACACATATGCATACCATATGTAGACAATTCCCTAACCAATCCCAATTCCCTATAGGTTTTTGTAACCAATATTGAGATGCACGTCAATCTTTTTTTTTAAAAGATATTTTCATGCTTGAGAAGAACAAGAGCGCAGAGACTTACATGCTTTTTGCTGTCCCTGTTTTATATATGGATTGTTAATAAAACAGGCCTTTGCCATTTGCCTTGTGCCTTCTGGTTATTGGGCTCGGGACCTACCGACCCATCTGTTCCACTAGGACTGGGGATTGCCAGTCCACCTGTACGTATGGTAGCATAGGATGGTTCAGTCCAGGCCCTTCGGATAGTCGATGCCCCCCACCCCCACTGCAAGCCTGAGGACTGCAGAGGTGACCTGTGAAGAACAGTGAATTACTCGTACAATTGAGACAGTCAACAGGAGCCCACTTGGAGAAAATCCGAGTGGCCGATTGACGGAGAATCGATACCGATACACAGGCCGATACACAGGTGTAACTATAGAGCAATGAAGTAGCAAACAATGGTGGGAGGGATTGGATTGACTTGGATTGGTCTGTGTATATTGGGGAATAAAATGATAAAGTGTTTAGTTATTAGAGGATACCTGTAACCAGGGTTATAGAAGGTGGCGCACCAACCCTTGTGATGAGGTATTATGTTATTAAGAGTAAAGAGATTTCCTGCGACAAGGTCAAAGAAGAGTGCACCACGCCCCGTTTGGGGTAACTTTAAGAGATAAAAGGATACCTTGATAAGAAGGGCAGGAAGACGGCCTTAGTGATTTTGTTGTGTTATTTTGAGGGTGCACCCATATGTGTAGTGATTGCTGGTACCAGCAGGAGGGTGAGAAGTGGTTTAAGTTGTAAAAAACGAGACTTTATGGATATTGGTTTACATCATAGAGCACATGGAGTTGTGGTTTAAACCGAAGGGGTGGGGTCCTGAGTGTTAGCAGCTTTTGTGGTGCTTGCCCAAACAGTTGTTGAAGCTGAGTGGCTTGGAAAAGAGGCACAGAAAGTGTTGAAAGTAGAGGAAAGTATTGTTGACAGAAGATAGTGAAGGAGAAGTGAAGAGATAGTAAGGTTAAAAAGGGTTATTTAGGTCCAGTAAGTATCAGCAGGTAGAGCGTGACATGACAACATGGGAGGAGATACTCCCCTAATGCATTTATGCAAATCACTGCCGAGGTATAAAACTAAGATGTGTTCATGGCACAGCGTGTAAAATGTTTATGCCCTGGCCACAGGAGGAGACGCTTTCGAAATCAGTGCTGCAACACATGACGACATACTTACACGCTGCGTACAAACAGAAAAAATTGAACAAAAGGTTGGCCATTTTAGAATTATGGAAGATGTTTGGAGACGAGGTAGAGGATCTACCAGCGAGAGAGTGGATGTTTAGTCAGCATCAGGGTTGTTGCTAGGTCTGGAAAAGATCTGGGGCTCTGCTAATTTTGGGACTGTCAGGACTGGCGGTTAGCTAGCCTTTTTGGTTGTAACCGCTGAGCTTCTATCCGGGGCTATAACCAAAAGATCCGGGACAATAGCTCCCTCAGCCCCCCCCCTAGCAACGCCTCTGGTCAGCATGAAGGGGAAGGCACAGCCCCCTCAGCTCCTCCTCCTCCCAAGAGCATTGTGCCACCAAATGAAGGACAGGGATTCTACCTATCGAAAGAATTAAAAGCAGCAGCAGGGTATACTAACACAAATATGCACTGTGATGACTCCTGCAGAGTCGTCACTAGTCCCCAGCCTAATGTCTCCTCCCATGTGGCCAAGGGAAGGCAGCCGCTACCTGATCCTGACCCTGGGGGTGGTATTCTGAGGGTGGATCACAGGGGAGGAGATGGATGTCGGGGGGATGTGATGACTTCTACAGGAGGGATGCAGTATTCTTTCCTTATATGTGAAGAAGAATCCCTCATCCCAGAATTTCTAATGGCCTGTTGTCATTGATCAGAACACTGGAATTGTAAGCGCTTGAAACCTACTTTGGCTGAACATCAAAATCAGAACTTTACTTCTCATTCACATATGCATAGTGCCTCTAAAACTCTTTTGACATCTGAGGTTGAAGAGGGTTGTCATGTAGATAAAAATGTTCAACAAAAGCATTAAAAAACATATTGTAAAACCTTGGACTCCAATTCCCAGAAAGATTTTGATACTGGGACGAAGAAGATGAGCATAGAGTTAATGAAGAGCCATAGTGCTGCCAAGAAGAACGTGTCGTCTAGTTGTTGCTATTTCCATCAATCAAGCGAAATCTGCAAATTACCTGCAGGTGAGAGAAGCTGAAGAAGTCGTGTGGCGCGGCAAAGTATGCAGAGCGGCAAGCGGGATCGTGGAGGAAAGTAGAAGCATGGGAGGAAGCCCAGCTGAAAGGGATATGTGCTCCCGAGTTGCAGAGAATTGCTCTGATGTGCAAGATCATCAGGCAACCCGACAGAGCCCGGTGAGCTCCCGGGAAGTGTTGCGCAGGCAACGGCAGCCGCAGGAGAGCAGCTGTCAATGGTATTGTCGGATGGTCTAAGAGTTTACCAAAGCTCTTCTCTCAGCGATACCGCACCGCAGCCACGTGAGACAACAGAGAGATGCCAAAAGAAGCCAGTGAATTGGCCTAAGGAGATATGTAACCCTGATTTCTCCAAAGGGAACAATTACAATTAAGAGAAAGTTTTGAATACCAACCAAATAGAACTATGGGAAAAATAAAAAGGCACACATGGTACAGTTCTCCTGACATAAGATGTCAGTTGGGGGAAACTTGGAACTGGCCATGCCGTAAATACTTTATAAAGAGAACAAGAGGGCAGTTGTGGCACTGTTCTCCTGACGTGAGAATCTAAGAATTTAGAACCAGTATTGCCGTAAGCCAAAAAGACATTGTAAAGAAGAAAACGGTTGTACAATTCTCCTGACATGAGATGTCAGTTGGGAGAAAGTTAAAACAAGCATTGCCAAGAGACGTTACCAGAAAGGATAATAGCAAGAGTTTGAACCAACCCTCATATAAGGGATATCTGTATGGGGAGATTGATACAATTAATCGTGGAAGTCAACAAAAGAGTGCTAGTGAGAAAGCACTGTTATGTGATACCTATGAAGAAAGTGAATGTAAAGAGAAGCCTGATAAGGATATCCGGCATTGAAACCTTTATGGAAACAGATACCTGGTAGGAGAGTAAACCAGGAAACTCACTTTAAGTTGGTGTGTTGAAAAGAGACTTGGTCATATTAAGTTCTTCTTTCCTTTGAACCTTTTGTTAACCAGAAACTTTGAGAATACTTGCCTTTAGCCATACTTGAACCTCAGTTGTGGATAATATACTTTGTTCTGTCATTCTGAAAAGTACTATGGACTTACTTTTGCCTTATTCAAAACAACATTGGGCAAAGATGCTTTGTTCTGTCATCCTAGGAAGTATTAAAGACTTTCCTTTTCCTTGGTCAAAACAGCATTATGATATAATATGATATTTTATTTATATTGCGCCTATACACAGGTGTTTCAAGGTGTGATGTGGCGAGGGAGGGGAACAAGAAGGAACAAGACAACTATCTTACTAGGCCCAGTGACACTGAGATCGCCCAAGTGACATTGAGGTCGCCCAAGTGCAGGGGAGAGAGACGGGGAGAAGTGCCAGGGGAAGGGGAGGAGGAGCAAGTGCAGGACATAGGATCAAACATTGAAAACAGGAGTGCGGCCAGCAAGTGGCAGTGCAAGGGTTAAGTGAAGAAAAACAGATGATAGATAAGTGCAAGTATGGGGGTTGTAGGGTTGCAGATAAAGCCAGAGGGCAGTGCAGGAGCGCAACTGGGAGGGCAGGAACCGGGGCCCGTGGTTCAGAGGGTAGCCAGGTAACCAGTGCGATATAGGACATGAGATCAGCAAGGTAACGGAAGAGAGAAGGCAGAAGCAAAGAGGAAAGTCTTGAGCTGCTTCAAGAACCAGAGATGGCTCTGCTTAGGTTTCAGAGAGGCAGGGAGGCTGTTCCAGAGGGAGGTGCCAGCCGTTGAGAGAGATCTGCCACCAACTCGTTGCTTGGAAAAGCGACTGACCCTCAAGGAGTTGGAGGTGGAGGAGCGAAGTGCTCGAGGAGGAAGATACTTCAGAAGAGAAAGCTGGAGATAATTTGGTCCCAGGCCCCAGTAGGCCTTGTGGACAATGCAAAGTGTCTTTAACTTCATCATTGCAACCACTGCGAGCCAATTGAGCTATTTCAGTGCTGGCGAGATACGATCCCTGGGCTTGAGGCCAAGGACACGTTTTGCAGTACTGTTCTGGATGAGTTGCAGAGGGCGGAGAGTAGAGGCAGGCAGATTTAAAAGGAGGCTGTTACAGTAGTGAGGCCTAGAAAGAACCAGAGCTCTAGATACAATGATACAATGAGCTTCTGGAAGAAGGAGAGGAAAGGAAGAATGCCTCTGAGGAAAATGACATTAGGGAAAATATACTTTGTTTTGCTATTCTGAGAGACTAAGAGAGATTTCCTCTTTTATAAAACCGTCTCATGCAAAGAACTTTTGTTTTCTCATCTCGAGGAGAGTGTTAGGTAAAAGACATTTGTAAGATCTTAAAGAGACTGGTTTTGACACAGAACATTGTGCATAATTTGGTTGAGACAATCCAGGGGAATTGAGTTGTTAACCCTTGGATACAAGAAGTGTTTTGTGGAAGTTATGTTTGATTTATTGCACTTTTCTATTGAATTGAACTTTGAAATATTTACCTTGCACATTTGGTTTGAATGTGTTCGTGTGAGGGTCAGACTGAGTTTGAATACTAGGTCATCCTACTTTAGTTTTATTTCATTGGAAGGGACACTTGTTAGGATAGGGAAAGTTAGGCATTTATTCAACCCCTTTTTATGTCAGTGAAATGTCTGAGCTTGAGAAAAGTATCTCTTTGTGTTCGCCACTCATTGCTGACCCCTCACAGCACCTTCCGCTTACAGTAGTGAAGGCACTATGAATGCGGTCAAGTTAAATAAACAGACGCCAGTGTCTATGTGCAATAAGTATAATGAGCGCTGCGAGCTGCAGGTCAAGCTAAAAGAGATTGAAGGAGAAATGCAAAGGCAAAAAGGCTGATGAAGTGATAAGGAGGATGTGGCGATCATCCCGAATGAGTGGGTTGGAGGACAGATATGGCTTAATAAATTAGATGGAAAGAACATGAGGGATGCTAAAGACAGAGAAATGGAAATTTAAGAGAGACAGGAAAAAGAGGAAGAAGAGGGAAGAAAACAGGACGAAGAGACACGGCAGAGACACAAACAGGAGGAGAAAGAAAGAGAATGGGACAGAATAAATGTGAAACTGAAGGAAAGGCAAAGGAAACATGAAGCATACAAAGAGAAAGAGAAGAGGTGATACAAGGAGAAGAGAAGGGAGCTAGACAAAAGAGAAAAGGAGAGAGAAGAAAGGAAAAAATGAGAAAACAAAAGGAAGAAATGGAAAGGCAAAGGGAAGTGCAGAAAAAGAGAGTGAAGGAAATCGAAGAGGAAATAGAGAGGCAGAAAGATACAGGAATGGAACAGAGCCAAGAGAAATGGCAAAAGGAAGTTGAAAGGATTGTCAAGGAACGTATTCATCGAGAGAAGGAGAAAAGTGAGGAACAGGAGCAGGAAAGAGAAAGGAGTTTAGAAAGCCATAAAGAGGTAGATGAGATAATAAAAAATCAATCATACTCTCTCAGACGAAGATGAGGGAGCAGCAATACGAAGAAGGGTTGTATCCTGTACAGAAGCAGGAGGGACAGTGGTATCATCCGAAAGATAATGAGGAGTGTAGTAGGGTCCCCACAAAGAGAAGAGAGTTTACTAGAAAAGGCACATAGGGATTGTACAGAACAAGCCATCTTAAAAGGTTCGATTTTGGGGACAGAGAATTGAAGGAAGTGATGAAGTTGAGATGATGCTTTCAGATGAGAAGAGACATGAAAGTGAAAATGAGGTAGAGGGGGCTGTGCTCAGTGAAAGAGATAGCGTAATCCGATTTGAAAGAACCAGAAGGGGAAAGGCCAGAACTTGTACCATACTCTAAATGTCCAAAAGGGCAATCGCTTAGCATGGAAGAGGCAACCCCATATGTAGACAGGTTAAGAACGTTACCAGAACGAAAGAAAGTGAGCATTACAGATGCTGTCCTCAAAAGAAAGAGTGTAGCTGGAAGTGAACATGGGGCAGGATTAATGCAATTCCCATTGTTGAAAAAAAGGTGGAGGACGGCCTCAATATATACCATGGCCACAAATGGATAAGGATAATTTGAGGTGTAAGTTACCAATGTTGACATCGGGAGCGGGTAAATGGATTCAGGAATTCGAGAGAATGACGGCAGGAATGACGTTAGCAGTGGGTGACTGTGAAGGCATCACGAAAAAGGACACAGACAACAGATTCAGATCTCAAAATTAGCACTTTTCTTAACTTAAATAGCAGGATGGAAAAAGGCCTAACTTGCCCTATACTAAGGTAGGATTTCCTACCCAAAGAAAACTAAGGAACGTCTGAGTCACGAAGTTCAACTGAAGAATCTGTCAGTGTCCAAAATCTATATTTGCCCTCACAACTAATCCTATAATCCTATACAAAGTGTAGGGATATACGTAAGCACAAGAAAACAGTTCTGAGCTTCTTCCAGCTCGCAGATTCTGTTCAACCCTCTTCCCCAAGTGTGAAAACAGTTGTATAACAAAGTCTCAAAAATCTCCTTTGAAAACCATAGAATAAGGAATTGTTTTTATTTTCACATCACTTGGTTTTAATTAAACCTTAGATGCAAACATCTACAAAACATAAAAATATAAAACAGATAAAAATCATCATCGTCTTCAAAGGCCCATTCTACAAAACAAAAAAAAGGAAGAAGAAAAAAAGAAAAGAAAGTAAAGGAGAAGCAGGAGAAGGAAAAAAGTAAGCCAATCCACAGCCAGGCTTGTAGTAACCTAAATAAGAGTGAAGATTCTTCTAACCAGCTGTAGTACGGCTAAAGACAGAGAAAGCCGTCCGCCCCATTTTATGGAAGCCCACCAATCCTCCTGCGATTTCGTTGATGATAGAAAAAGGAAATCGTTTAAATCATGATCCAGGGTTCTCTTTCCCAAGTTTAAAGCTGCTCCCAAAAAAAGCACTGGGGTTCCCTTGCCTGAGTTCAAAATAGTTTGCACTGTAAGCACTAGGGCTCCCTTCTCCAAGTTCAGAATAGTTCACAGTGAAAGCACTCAGGTTCCCTGCCCCAAGTTCAGAATAATTCACAGTGTAAGTACTCAGGTTCCCTTCTCCAAGTTCAGGATAGTTTACAATGGAAGCACTGGCGTTCCCTTCCCCAAGTTCGGGATAGTTGACAATGGAAGCATTATTTTCCTGTATACAAAGTGTAGGGATATCAGTAACCAAACGAAAACCATGTTTAACCCCCAAGTTTCTGAGCTTCTTCCAGCTCGTAGCTTCTGTTCAACCCTCTTCCCCAAGTGTGACAATAGTTGTCCTCATGTGCTGCACAGACCTTTTCACTTGCGTGTGAGTGAACGAAATGCAGACAAGCCATATGAATATCAAACTATTAAGACCCTGCGCAAGCGTTTCTAAGAGTCAAAAGAGTGTAAGCAATGCCAAGGGCCAAGAGAGAGCAAGTGTTGCCAGAGGTCAAGAGAGAGCAAGTGCTGCCAAGAGCCAAGAGAGAGCAAGGATTGCCAAGTTGTCCTCTAGCCAGGAGAGGAACAGTTTTGTTGTGTTTGACATTGATGAACTCTTGGGAAATCTGTAAGGTGAATACACCAGTTCCCAAGTGGAGGACCCTTTGCTTTGTGAACTTTTTGAGAACTTAGCCAGACAAGAGGGGCTGGGGCGCACCCTCCCGTTTGTCAGCTGAAAGTATTGTGGGAACCTTTGAGAACTGTGTCTTGATGAAAGTGAAGAACCTTTTGTTGGACAAAAGGGGCTTGGACGACTCCCCTATTTGTCATTTTGAAGTGCCTGAAAGCCTGGTGAAGAGTCAGTGGAACATTTTTTGAACACTTATCATTTTGAGACTCAACCCTTACACATTTTGATCCAAGTAGTACCTGAGGACAAGATAGGTTTGGACATAGACAGAACGTTTGATTTGGACTTCCTGACATAGACTGAGCTTAGTTTCAGTTAGGTAGGGAGAATCCCACTTAGACTAGGGCAAGGTTTCCAACCCCATTTTCCTTTCAGTAAACGTTTATAGCCAAAACTATATCTTTTGTGTCTGTGTCTGCTTCATGATGCTTTCACAGTGGGTGGAAAGGAGTACAGGGAGTGAGGGGTGGAGATACTGGGGGTAAGTAATTTGAAAGGGAGATGTGCGTGCCAGTTACTGTTCTAAACACTAGCTTTGAGACGTTGGCTAAAAAGGACTTCATCTCCTCCCACTCCAATACTCCTTTCGACCCACCCCCGGGCTCCTTCACATACCTGCCAACCCTCCCAATTTGAGCGGGAGACTCATGATTCTTTCCACCAAAAATGGGGCTATTTTGTACTTTCTCCCTTCTAAAATAGTCGTATCCCCAATTCAATCCAATGGGTAAAATTCACTTATGCGATTATAACAAAATCTCCCTCCCAACTGTTGCAAAATGTTGGCATGTATGCCTTCCTCAATCCAACCACAGACACTCTTTGCAGTACCTGGGCTGTATTCCCCTCCAGTCCTCTGTGTCAGTGTGTAAGACTTCGGCGCACTTCTCTGCACTATGCATACATACCAACCCTGCTGATTTAGATGGGAAACTCGATTTTTCAGTGAAAATTATTGCTATTTTTGACGTTCTCCTGCCTAAAATAATGATAGCCCCAATGCATTCCTATGGGGATATGTATGTCTCCCGATTTTCCTGACACAATCTCCCTCCCAGGGCAGTCGGAATGGTGGCATGCATGACTTTGTAGTGTGATTTTGAGTTGTTTGTGGAGGAATTAATGGACTGTGGTAATGAGCATACCTCTACGTGGAGCCACAGAGATCAATATATATATTTGGTGTACAAAGTTGCCTAATTTATTTATTTAAATGTTCAAAGTTTGGTATTGCACATGTTTTGTATGTGGGTGGGTGTATATATACACCAAGAAATACAATTTCCTGGAGAAAAAGATTTGCATTTGAGCTAATTTGTATACCCACAATGCCTTGCTGTTGTGGCTCAGAACTGGAAGTGAACTTCCAGCAATGGCTACTAGGTGGCGTTGTGGAATGTGTGACTTGGCTCAAATGGACTTTCCTACACATATATATATATATATATATATATATATATATATATATATATATATATATATATATATATATATATATATATATATATATATAAAATACAAAAACAAACTTTGTTGAGGGGACATTATGGTTAAGTTGTCCTAACAAAAACCTGTACACTTCACTAAAAAAATACTTTCCACCTCCCCTTTATGCTTCAAATTAAAACTGAAAACCCCTGAAATTCGACAGTTATGGTAAACTAAGCCCCCAACCCTGCCACCACCCCTGTGCACTGCTAACACTAACATGCAGACCATGAAAGGTGTCATCTCAAATGTCATTGATGACATCAATGACGACATCACTTGTTTAGCCCCTTTCTTTTCCTTCCCTGCCATACATAAATATGTACATTCAGTAAAATAAATGTCACTAAAGGAATGTTATACTTCACAGTGCAACCAAAAACCACTGCACATTCCCCCATTATGGTAAGCTAAGCAACCATAACTTGCACCATCTACGTGCATTGCTAAGACTAACACCCAGGACATCAAAGATGACATCAAAAATATCATTGATGACATCACGTGTGCCTCACTTATATTGGTGCATTGAAAAATGTAGGCCAGGTGGTTTTATCCACTGACCAGCACAATATGAAAATTGAAAAGGTGCTGTATAGCAAAACGTTACCCTTGTAGTGTGTTCTTAAACTACTTTCCTTAGGGTCTGGTGTGACCTCATGATGCACATGCATGGGGCAATAGCAGGCCTCAAACAAACAATTAATTTGTATACAGGAAGGTCGGATGCTGCTAGTTCTTTCTTCCTTACGCCAGTTCCCCTGTATGTGCGTCTCATTTATAAGCATTGGGTCGTCATATGTATTGTTTGTGCTAGCACAAGTGTGTATTAAGTCTAGATTTGTGAGGTAGTTATTACATGTGTAATATTACACAATCACTCCTGACATCTTGCTACCAACATAATTGAAAGAACCCCTTGTAGTTAGGGAGTTTTTAGGAATATTATTTTCACATGTGATGTCATCAGTGATGTCATCAATGATATTTGTGATGTCATCTTTGATGTCCTGGTTGTTAGTCTTAGCAATGCACATAGATGGTGCGAGTTATGGTTGCTTAGCTTACCATAATGGGGGAATGTGCAGTGTTTTTTGGTTGCACTGTGAAGTATAACATTCCTTTAGTGACATTTATTTTACTGAATGTACATATTTATGTATGGCAGGGAAGGAAAAGAAAGGGGCTAAACAAGTGATGTCGTCATTGATGTCATCAATGACATTTGAGATGACACCTTTCATGGTCTGCATGTTAGTGTTAGCAGTGCACAGGGGTGGTGGCAGGGTTGGGGGCTTAGTTTACCATAACTGTCGAATTTCAGGGGTTTTCAGTTTTAATTTGAAGCATAAAGGGGAGGTGGAAAGTATTTTTTTAGTGAAGTGTACAGGTTTTTGTTAGGACAACTTAACCATAATGTCCCCTCAACAAAGTTTGTTTTTGTATTTATATATATATATATATATATATATATATATATATATATATATATATATATATATATATATATATATATATGTGTAGGAAAGTCCATTTGAGCCAAGTCACACATTCCACAACGCCACCTAGTAGCCATTGCTGGAAGTTCACTTCCAGTTCTGAGCCACAACAGCAAGGCATTGTGGGTATACAAATTAGCTCAAATGCAAATCTTTTTCTCCAGGAAATTGTATTTCTTGGTGTATATATACACCCACCCACATACAAAACATGTGCAATACCAAACTTTGAACATTTAAATAAATAAATTAGGCAACTTTGTACACCAAATATATATATTGATCTCTGTGGCTCCACGTAGACGACAGCGGCAGCGGCACAGCCGGAGGGGTTTCCCGGCTGGTGGACCGGTGTCCTTGCGCCCCTTTCCACGGTGGCGGTTGCCATGGCGACACCCCCACGCGTCACATGACCAGAAGACTCCCGCAACACTAATCCCTGTCTGCATCCCTGTCTGCATTGCGTTCCACGTGACATGCAGCCGCGGCCACGTGATCATGTCACATGACCACGCTCGCATTTGAAATGGGCCGAGCAGACGCGGAAACATTGCTTCACAGCTTCTTCACGGAGACCTGTTTTGGCGTGTTGTTACTCTTGCTATTCTTGTACTACCTCGATCACGGAACGTTTACTTGGACTGCCCTTGGATTATTCTTGGATTTTGGCGCGCTCTCTGATTACCTGGATTTTTTTACCTCTGGCTTGGATACTGGACTTGCATTTGGATTTCCCTGGCTCCAGTTTTGATTATTGGCTCCCAACCTCGGATTGTGTTTAGGACTGATCGGATTATGTTCTTGTTCCCTACCTGACTCAGGTGTATTCCCGGAGTGCCATCAGAACACCCCAGCCTGTTGCCGCTGCCAGCTGTATTACCTGCCTACACCTACAGATTCCCCACCTGTTCCCAATAGGTAAGCTGCTGGTGTTACCCTGTTACTACAGTCCCTCTTATTGTTGCTAGCATTGTCACTGTTTAACATAACCCTTCCTTGCCTTACAGTGGTCAGGGGGTTCTTCCGGCATTCCCGGTTCCAGGCTGACGACACTCTACACCTGTGGCCTCGAAGATTGCTCGAGTAGTGTTTTTGCTCTTAATCGTGTGGTACTTGGGGACGGAGGTATTTACTATCTACACAACCATCAAGTTAGAACAGTAGTAATAAGTAAATATGGAAACCTGAAGATGTGAAAAGAAAACGACACATTTAATAACCATGTAGAATGAAGTGGATGGTACCATTTAAAAAAAAAAAAGGATGCCTCCAGCGTAATCACTTCACAGAAACTTGGCAGCCTGGAACGGCAGGGGATGGACGCAGTAGGACGAAGGGAGATTACAGCAAAAGAGTGAGTGCAGGTCATTTTTTTATATGGGTGTGGGTTTTTTTTGGTATGCGGTGCAGAAATAATAATTTCTTTCTGTAGTTTTGACTCAGAAATGTCTAGTACTTTGGAGTGGCTGGAGGAGTATTTCCCGCATGGCAAAATGTCTGAAGACAGCGACAATAATGGTACACATTGCTCTGCATATGCAAAATAATGACCAGTATTTTATAGGCATTTAAATTATGTATTTTTTTTTTCAACAGACCAGGAAAGAAAAGAAGAAAAGGGCAACAAACGAGACAGAAGAAGACAGGATAAAAAGGATAGAGCAGAGAATGGACATATTGAACGAGAATTTTAAAAGTTTACGGGAGTTTGTGGAGGACTCTGTGAGAGGAAAAGTGTGTTACCCATTGCCCCACCTACACCTGCCCTGCTTCTCCATTCCCTAGTGACCCATCCCCAAACCTTCAAGAGGAAAATAGACGTTTTGACGAAATATCCATCCCTTCTTCCGCTCACAAATCTTCTCCTCATAACCACAGCCCGTGTTGAATCCTAATTCCCCCATATTTGTTTCAGTGTCCGCTTCCCCCGCTATTTCTTTATAATGATGTGTGTGTGTGTGTTTTCAGTGTTTTTGTACAGTAGTTGTAGAGAAAGAGTTTGTTTAATTCTTTTTTTTAAAAGACGTAAAATGTTTGCGAACAGCGCGCCTGTGCGACCTATCCGCAAGGAATGGAATGTGGCTGCTGTAAAGGCAGTACACCTACCCTTAGTAATGTCAAGTAAGATGGATTTGATGTTTGACTGCATCATCTGTTGAAATTGTGCGTACATAAACAGAAAGGGGTGTCCAAAGGATATAACACCTCGCTGTACCGTTTGAAAACGAGATGATACATGTTCGTAGAACACACCAGATATCCGGAATGGGTGTAAATGAGCAAAATGGGAGTGTATGAAGGACAGTATAGCTGTCTGTATCGAGCGCAGCCAAAATGGTGCCGTCTGTAGAACAGGCACGGTGGCCGGCAAGTTCGTATGCAAACAAAATGGGGTTGTCCTAAGGACACTGGAACTGTCCGTACAGTGAACATAGCATGCGTGCACATGCGCAGTACAAACATAAGTATAGCGAACAACGCTCCTGTCCCTAACTGTCCGTCTTACTTGTGTCACACTTTGATTTACTTTGAGAACCTGAACTTTGTCCGTAGGACACCAGCGCGCATGCGCACGTTTGATACTCTGCATTTGCTGTCCAGGGGACTTCCATTACTGGTGCGGATGTGTTGAGGACGTCATCATGTGACCGCACCCACACTCAGCGTGGGGACTAATTAGCGCGGTTGGTGTGCTTCCACAACAGTACAAAACAACTTGTAGACACAAGGCAAAGTATTGTAGAGTGTAAAAATTTGAATATCCCAGACAATAGCTGACCTCAGGACTTGCTGTGTAAAATTTTTGTACCGCTTTGCAGGGATGAAGACGGTCACGAGGCACACCCCTCCACCCCTACAAATGGCCACACCCCCGAGCGCATCTTCATTGTCCTTGTAGCTATAGCAGATTGAGGTGTACTGCCTTTACTGCTGTAGTGACCAAAAGGAAACTAATCGGTATGGCTTCCATATCTGTTGTTGGGTCATTTGCCTCTGCACCACCCCCAAACCCGCCACCATCATCACCTCCCCAAGGGCCTGCAGATAGATATACAGGTGAAGATGTAGAGAACGAGGAAGAAGAGGAGGAAGAGAATGAAGTGGAGGAACTCCGCACTAGGAGAACTTGCCGGGAGTCGTGGGTGTGGCGGTTGTTTTCTGTTTATGGGAACGTACCAAAAGCACGTGCGAACATGGTGATGTGTAACCAGTGCGAGGTGGTGCTGACTCGTGGGAGATTTGGTGCGTACAGTTTTGGTACGACAACCATGAAGCGACACCTCACTTCGTTCCACACTGCGGACATTCGCAAGGTGGTGCCATGTGAAGAGCGTAGTCGATTGAGTTCCTCCACAGCATCTTCCATGTCCGATCCTCCCACCACAAGAGACACTCCTGTGGGGGAGCGCCTTCCACCAGCTGCCTCACAAGCCATTCGCAATGCTGTTAACCCTTACCTTTCAAAGGTGACAGTAGTGTGCACGTATTGTGACGCAGTACTCTGCAGGGGGGAGAGTTTTCGAAGTGCTTTTTAGGCTGCAGTCACAGAGCACCAGAAGAAATGCTCCTTACCTAAATAAAGCTCACCCTATATCTTTCTCTGTTCACTTGCCCTTTCTTATCCCTGTGGCCGGTGTCCCTTCCTTACCCTCCTTTGGCCTCTTCTCCTAGTGTGTCATGTGCTGTTAAGCAATAAATGTAAAAACATCAAAAATCACAGAAAAGGCTGTTTTCAGAGCCGCCTCTCTCAGTATAACAATACAATTATGAAGTGACGGTCGTAGACCCCCGTGGAGTTCTGAAAAAGTTTGTGGACAGTCGTAGGGAAAAAAAGGGAGGGCGCAAGCGGAGCAAACACAATAAAGTGTACACTCGGAAAAGAGCCTTTTGGTGGTGTGTTGTGTGGGTCAAAAACTGTGGATTGGTGAAAACGTATTGTCAGGTTAGGGTGATTGCAAAATAGGTTGCAATGCATTTTGTACATTGCGAAGAAAAATCTGATTGCCAGCATATGTGAGGTGGACTCCATCTCTGCGTAAAGAACCAAAGGGGGGAGGTCACATGGGGAAGTACTTGGATTGTTTAAGTACTCATGAACTAAGAAAGATGTGGAGAAAGGAGAGGTTCAGTCAGGTAACCAGTTACAACATCATATTTTAATATTAATCAAAAAACATTATAAAATTGTATAATACATTCACATAATATCAACCTTAAAAACCATTGAATTCAATAGTAATGCAAAATAGTTGTATCAAAATTGTTGAGAAAATATCTATTACTAATTGGAATCATGCATGCCCATCTCTGTGTTAATATATTTCATTGAACGATGGAGATGCTTTTGCAACAAGTACTAAAGGCAAAAAAAGTGCTAAGTGCCAACTGTAGATACAGAATGTTAAAGTATCATAAATGTTACAGTTTCGGCGACAAGATTTTGTCTAGTTCGTTAAATTGAACTGATGGTCGCTTTCATTAGGGTGCACTGTAGAGTACAAATCACATTGGAGACATACTGGTACAACAATTTATACATAATTTGTAAATAGCCCAGTAGATCTCATAGATGAAACGTTGAATTGTTCCAAACTTGATTGCAGGTCTCATCTCATCTCACTAGATTAATCCACATGTGGCGCAGGAAACCATTGTATTGTAAAAGCAGGCCAACCAGAAAAAAGATGAAAACCAATTTACATCTCTGATATTGAAGTGTTTCCAAGCCTGGAATACAACTGATGACTCGAGGTAGAGTTAAGCAGAGTTGAGTCCAAATTATTGGAACCCTTCAATGGGAAAAGGTGAGGAGGTAGCCCCTTGATTAAGGAGGCCTACGTAGACTGCCTCAAATCTCATCTGGTAGCCTTTGTTCTGTTTCTGCATATGCAGAAAATGAAAGTGCAGCGAAACAAAATGTTTTCATTGTGGAAAGAGGACATGCCAACATCACTTAAAAAGGCACACACAGCCTTATTCACATTGCGTCTCGCTTTCTCCATTTGTGGACCAAACACAGAAGAACGCAGCCATATTTGTCTTTGTACAATACGGGAAAAAAGTATTTGACAATTTGGAAACATGTCCATGAGCTTCGCGAGTCCTTCCTTCATTGCAAATTGCAAAGAAATTCCAGATACATGGCCTAAACTGTTTCCTCCGCAATGAATGATCAGTATATCTGGAGGACGCTCTGTCAGTAAAGTAACACAGAGAGGTACCAAGTCCAGCCATCTCATGCCATGCACGCCATGCCAGTGCACTTCCACATGAGGAAATCCGAGATCTGCAGATAAACTGCAGCTTTCTGCATGCACCTTCAACCAATGTATCCATGAGTCTCTCAAAATCCAGATAATCTGTTTTCGAGCATGGAAAGCCACGGCTGTGTGGTCTCCTGTGAGGGAGAAGACAGTCTTACTAAAGTACGTCGGTCATAACACACCTACTAAACTTTATGGACCAATCCCTAGCTCCGCTCATTTTCATTTACATGCGTCTCCACCCCTGAATCCCCGTTGGTGAAATGTGCTAGTTTCAAACTACCGCCAAGTTCGCGGACATGTACAGGATCAGAGCGTGACGACGGTACATTAAAGTACTATTCCCCTTTTTCCCCTCTGAAAAGAGAAGTTTTTTTAATTTTTGGCCAGATACCGTATAGAGATCTGGTATTTTATGTATTTTTTTGTATTTTTTGTCCTTGCTTTACTCCTGCAAACATTACAAAACCTTCTCTAAAGCAAGCCTTACGTTCCAAAAGAACATCGCATTTCCCAAAGAAGATAGCACAACACCATCTCCTTCAAAGTAATCCGCTTTGCTTGGAGCAATGCTATCATGGCTGCAAAAAAACATACCAGCTCGTACCATGAATGCATGCATGCCCCGATTGATGATACACCTCCCGATGCTTTGATCTGGACAGAAAACAGAATTGTTGTTCCATTGTACTCTAGGGAGTAAAGCAGAAAAAATGACTTTCGTTGTTGGGAAATGGTCATGAGTGCTTCAACCAACTGCGCCAAATCTGCCAACAAAGTACGCGAACTCGCGTATCCCAAATGGCAAGCACCGTAGTGCAAAATTACGACATGAGGAGTAGTCATTGTACGCATGTCTCCACAAACTTGCAGAATTGCCGCAGCATTCGCATCAGTGTCAGCGCTCCACACCACCTCCACTCCTCTCACATTGAAATGGTGTGCCACATGCCTACTCTCGGCATAGTGTTGTAAGCCTTGAACAAAAATGTCTCCAAGCACCAAAATCTTGACCCTCTCCACCTCTGCCATCTTCAGTGTGCGCACTGTCTTTCGACACAAAAGAGTAATGTGAACATCTGATTGGCAGATGCCTACAGTCGCCTTTCCATGCAGGATTTTCTGTAGAAACCCGTATGTGACATGCCCTACCAGCGGACAAGCATTGCCTATGTGCGGCACGTAACTCTTACCCAGTCCTTCCACCCTTTCTACAGCGGTACCAAAGCGAGTCCCTCATTGGACACAACTAAGCAGTCGCACAATCATACACCAATCACATTGAACATCGCTAATTTTAACTCTGTCATCAACATTGCGCACTTCAAAATTACTGTTGATGACTCTGAATGGAAGTCGCATATCATTGCAAAGCACCTACTTCACAAGCTACTGTGCAAGTATTGTGATTTTCTACGTACAGCTCCATGCATGTGCACATGCATGAGTATAGAGTACAGGTATGTATATTTTAATCAGAGAACATGTGGAACCCTTATGATTTAATTTAGACAAAATAATGCCGCTAAATGTGCATAGGGAATACATAACAAGGCTCCCCCTTTTAAGTGCAAGATGTCCGATTTGTCATTCACAAACCGCACAACTGCTTACTGTCTTCCGCATAACCTGTACATACGTTGCAAGCATGCCTATTTAGGGCAGAACTCAATTTTGTATGTGAAAATGTCGGAGTTGTGTACTCTGTACGGGCTACAGTAATGCTACTTGAAATGTGATTGTATGAGAATAGTAAGTGCTCCCGATTGCGGTGGTGACATTTCCTTCTGAGGGTCTCCCGATTTTTCAGCATTGTGCTTTTAATTTACAAGTAGAAAATGTTTCCCCATCTAGTACTATGCCCTATGGCTTACAAACCTCTCTCCTATGCATAGTACATCTTGTAAACAACAAGGCATTTCCATACCCTTAAAAGTTTTAGCTATTTTGAAGGACTTTCAAGTACCATATTGCAAGTACCATGCAAAAACTGCACAGAGTGAAGTGAAATGTACACGTGCACTGGGTTGAAATATGAAAGTTGAATGCTCTGACGAAAGAAGCACAATTTATGTCACACAAAGTAATTGATTTTTTTTTATCGCAGTTAAGACTAGTCTCCTGAGAATCAACAGTATCTACACTGCAGACGACATATCCGAAGAAACCTGGTCATCTTGCAAAAAAAGTAAGTACAGTACAACCCTTATATTGTAACTACTCCTCAAAGATGCTGCGTGCGCTATTTGTTTATTTTGGGCACCAAAGCAAGCATTGATATCTAAACCATTCTACCTACAAATATTCATTTATTGAACAAAGAATAACAGGCAGAATGGCTGACAAATCCCTGCATGTTTGGTACTCAAATAACATATGTAATCCTTAGAACAGTGATCCCCAACGTGTAGCTCGCGAGCAACATGTTGCTCTCCTGACCCTAAAATGTTGCTCGCCCGTTGCTCTGGGTCATTGTGTGAAGGCTAAGAAGAAGGACATTCAGATATGAGACAACAATGGCAGTGTACCCTGAGCCAGAACTGTGCAGGAAGGCTAGCCAATCAGCCTACTCTATTTGACAGGCATGACATACTGTTAGGTATTGACGCTTTAGCTGTGGAGGCATCAGTAGAGTGGTCTGAGTGGTGGGGCAGGCCAGGTGGGTGCAGGGAGCAAGGGGGGGGGGCGGTTACAGAAATGAATCTCTTGGGGCTTCAGATGAGACAGTCCCCAGTGATTGAAGAGAACCTGAAGCACAGAAACTAAGCTGGCCTGGCCACCCATGTGAATACCCATGGTACTGCTCTGTAATCAGAAGTAAAAAGCACTCCCCACTGAATCCACCCTTATTCAGACAATTTCTGTTTTAGCACTCTGAAATGTATATGCCACTTGAAACTCTGGTACACTATGAGGTGCATCGCTGGCTGGATCAAGAATACAATCTACGAAGATAATGTTGCCGCCAACTGAGCCTTCCCCCGTTGCACTCAGGTAGACCGCAAAGGGGTTAGTCGTCGAATAGTACGAAAAGAAGTTGGAAAATAAGTGACTTGAATGCCCAACTGTCAAGGAAGTTCCAATAAGATTCTTTTGTACATGTATGATTTGCGTTTGTTGCCAAAATGTAATTTTTTGGTCCAAAATGTTTCACAATAATTTCATAATCTTTGTGAAAACATTTTCATCTTCTGATTCTTCTTTCTAGTACGGAAGTGCATTAATGGGAAAAATAATTGAACCAAATGCCTGTGTTTGTGTTCTGGTGACAATTGCCAGCTTCTGTGCCTTTATACAGCTGGTGCCGACATATTGGGCAAATAAGTGGCATGCATGCTCAAACTTTCCTTCTTAAACAATTTGCTTATGCCAGTTTCTTTACATGTGAAGTTTGTGTTTGCGGGCCCCATGCCTCATAATTGGCATAAATGTTACATACTACTTGTATTGCAGTGCCTGGTGGGAACATTCACATTGTATGATGCTTTGCTTATCTGGCATATGACTAATGGATTTCTAAGGGGAATGAGCTCCAAATTGTGCACACTTAATTAGTGTAGCTACCAACTGCAATTCACTTATGTTACTGAAAATAATTTCTTAGTGACATAGAAATTATTTTTACTTTAGTATAGTGTTTCTTGCTAGATTCTTCCTGCTTCTAAATTCTTTAAGAACGGATATTACCCAATGTAATGTAATGAATTAATCAACCTCGAGCAATGAATGGCTAAGTCGACCCTGCCACAGGTATGAACTTGCGAAGTGCAGGCTGACCCCATGTCAAGGGAGTGCACTTAACAATTGAGGTATACAACCATAAACATATAATGTGTACAATATGAAGGAAGAATGCCGCCCCTTCTGTAAAGTGGTCTTCAAAAGTTCCAGTTTGTGTACAATGTTACTGGCCCACTAGCATGCTTAAGAATGCACCACTTACAACTATATTTCCCAGGGGATTGCTTGGGGAAAGAGTACCCAAATCCATCAGAAATCGTTTTTTTTTTTTATTCCTAATCACTTGTCTTCAATGTAACAGACCTTGAGTGCTTTAAAAAGCACTATTTTCCGCTAGATTTCTTAGGTGGATAACCCTCCCCTCACACAAAGCCTGGTTGAAATGATCTTTAAATTCTACCATATTCTGTCTAGTTTTACTCATCCTGTTCTCCTAAAAATGCCCAATTTGCCCCTAAAGATCCTGACAATCCCTTTGGAGGGATAGATGGGGCAGCACCAAAATAAGCCTTTATATTTTGCAGTAAATTCTACTGTTAAAACGTGCTTAAAAAACATTTACCATTAAATCGCTTGAACATTTCCTGGGAGAGAACTCCAAGCACTCAAATATTTTCATACATCCTGCAATGTTTTTGAATAATTTTGCTGGCCCAGTGCCTAGAAATGCACTGTTTGCCACTTAATTTACTAAAGATTGTATTTCTATACCAGTTTAATGTCAAATGATGTTATGATTTGTTCCAATCATTTTACCACTGAATGCTGATAAATTGCATCAAAGTGCTGAAGTTGCTCACCATTTCATCTGACGCTCAAATGTTGCTCATTGCTAACAAAAGGTTGGGGACCCCTGCCTTAGAAGGTTAGATTGTGAAAAGAAGTTGCTGTAGCAAGTTTATGGCATTTCAGTTATTAATAATGGTTCTCGTCACAAGTAGGCCACTTTGTACTCTCATCTGAAGCACATTGTAGTAGTATACAAACAGTAAAGTAGCCTTACCAAATCATTTCAAGCGTTCAATGCACGTTGACACACCATAACAAAGAGCTTCCCCATCAGACGCATGCACATATGCACACTGCACACATACATTGGACAACAGACCAAAGTATACTTTTTTTTTCAACAGACACCAAAGAATGCCTACCAAAAAGCAACTCCGTAGAAAGGAACGCAGAAGTAGAGCAAATAAAAATAAAGGTGCCCAATGTAAGCATCCACCGGTTGTAGAGTTTGTAGAGAATGTTGGTACAAAACAGCTAATGCAGTTGGTTAATAAAATAATGGAAGTCTCAACTACCGAAAGTGTACCTCCTCCATCAAAAAGTGTCACAAAACACAAAAATGTTGTAAAAAAAACGGCTACCAGTACAGCTAACAATGTTCCTAATAATCCTGATAGTGTAAGAAGAACCGATAGTAAAAAAAGTATTTTAGCAAAAATGTTTCCTCACAGAGTCCTTAAGAATCTACTAAGAAGAGGACCGAAATCACCCTCACCTTTTAAAACCTACCGTAGAAAGTTAATCATACAAGCTCTCGTGGACAGTGCAATCCTTCTCAAAAGGAAGTTGTTCATAGTTTTGTTAGTGCTTTCATCCTATTTAACACTAATAAGTACCAAACTACAAAAGAAACTCAGCAATAAACGGAATGTGAACAAAAACTATTTCTTACATGTTTGTGGTGGTGAATGGAGTCACACAACAACCACATAGCCATATTTTAATGAAGAAGCATACAAACAAAATCAAACAAACACAACTGCCATCCATAGCAGTGGACGAGGGCATGAGAAAATCAATACTACCATCATGGAACAAGAAACAGTGCTGACAAAACTATCCCCTGAAAACTCAGAATTACCTCTCGATTCAGCAGTACCACACCGTCCAGTGTACAAATGGCTGTGCACATCAATGTGTGTCATTCCAAACAAAGCTTTCAAATCTTTACGTCAGTTCCTCAATCAATATGTAAAAGGTAAAGAGAAAAGTAAAATGAACGTGCTGCAAAATATGGATATTTGTCCAGTGCGGAAAGACACCGGACTAAAAGGACATTCATTAGCTTGCATTTCTGGGCCTATTTGCAAAAGTACCTTCCATGATATCAAAAGAATATCAATACATCATTCCAATGTAATAAATTTAGTGTATAAAATATACTATGCAAAAAGTCCAGCTTCAGAATTAGGCAATGTAAATACCACTCTTCTGCATGGTACACCCAAATACTTACAATAAGAAATTGACCGTATTCAGAAAATGTATTTTGGAAGTGAGAGCCACTTACAAAATGCAACAGCTTTAGAACATAGTAGCAACAATTCTGCACATAGCAACCTTCTATTACACACATACAGAAAAGAAATAGTAAAATTTAAAAGGTCATCGGCTGAAGTACCAAACCATGTGTGTGTGTGTGTGTGTTGCCGCAGAATGTTTTACAAAAGGAACACAAAAAATGTGGACATAGCATACAAAATAGAAGACAATGAAGACTCTAAATGGTTTGAATTAGCTTTGTACCTTTTAGCTGAAAACAAATATGAACTAACTGAACGCCTAATATGTTGCAGTTACTGTACTGCAAAATTAGACACCAACCACACTCCTTCACGTGCTATTACAAATAATTTGGAATTGTTTCCATTACCAAAAATCCTGCAACAGCTCAATTTGTATGAGAGCATAAAAATTCAAACAGTTCACCCATTTCAAGCAACTATAGGCCTTCATCCAAAAACAGCAAAATTACCTTCCTCTGAATTGGTGAAAGGCATTTGTGGCAAAGTAGTTTATTTGCCATTAGATCTAACGGAAAATGTACACACTCTAGGAGTGCAATGTTCATTAGAGCATTCTTTAATAGTCTTGGTAAATGGAGTACCAACAAAGGACAACCAAATTTGGGAACTATTAGTGGACTTACACAAAGTTAGACAAGCATTGCAATATCTAAAAGACAATAATGAGTACTACAAGGAAAAAATATTGATGAAAGCTTAAGGGAAACAACTGAAATAATTCAGGAGCCATCAGAAACTGGACAATTCAAACTTCTGGATCCAGCTACAGTATCCACTCTTTTGGACCATTACACAATTCATCCATTGCATTCCAATGAAAGCATAGGTGATGCACTAGAAACTTACCAAATGCGACAAACCAAAGGGTCACCAATGAGTATTTGGGAAAAAAGTATAGAAGTATGTGCTTTTCCACCGCTATTTCCTACTGGCAAAGGTGGAAGATACGATGATAGACCCACTCAGATTGGGGCATCAGAATACCGCTCATTACGAATGTATTCGCAAGATCCCAGATTTAGACAAAATGTGGAATACATATTCCACCTACTCTATGAAAGTGAATTAGCAACACTATGTTATGGAGTTGCACACATTCTTAAATCTGGAACCCACTTTCAAAATATGTCAGCTACGCAGTTAATACAAAAAGTACAGGAAAAAGATGAGGTTTTACAATCAAGTATAACAAATTTGTTTGCAAACATGCGTGGTACAAAGGAATACTGGTTCAGACGGCATGGAGACATGCGTTGCATGATCAGAAACCTTGGACCACCGACTTGGTTTGTTACGCTAAGTTGTGCAGAATATGCATGGGAAGATTTACATGACTTCCTACGCATAGCAAACAGCAACAAAAACAACAGAGATATATAAACACCTGGAGAACTTTGCTCTCTAGATCCAGTTAATGTCTCGAGATATTTCCATCATCGTTTCATTGCCATGCTACACTTTATTTGCAATAAAACTTTTCCTCCCCTTGGAGAAGTGCAGCACTTCTTTTGGAGAAAAGAATATCAAGCAAGAGGAGCACCACATATTCACATGCTGTTATGGATCAAAGGTGCACCGAAATTTGGGCACGACAGTGATAGCACTGTTTTGCAGTTTATCCAAAAATATGTCACATGTGAAATCCCTTCACAACAGACACATAGTGAGCTGCATGGGCAGATTTTACAATTTCAAAGACACAAATGTGGCAAATATTGTCGACGCAAATACAAAAACAAAGATAAATACTACACCAAGTGCCGCTTTGGTTTCCCTAGACCAGTTACAGAAACAGGTGAAGTAAACGACTTCATGGGCCTTATTTTGACCCAGGCGCTAAGTGTTTAACGGTGCCGTAAAAGGCTGCGGCGCCGTTAAACACTTAGCGCCTTATTACGAGGTCCCTTTGCGGGACCCGACCTTTACCAGCCGTTAAAGTAGGGTGCGGCAAAGGGACCTTGGTGCTAAGTACGGTGCCGCAATTTGCGGCACCGTACTTAGCGCCTTCCCGATTCCCATTGAGCCCTATGGGGCAAAAATGGGAATGGGGAAGGGCCCATGGTGAATGGGGAATTACCGCCCCGCCAACCTTGGAATGGGGCGGTAATTCCACCATTCACCATGGCGGACCCCGACATGGACCATGGTGCTAATAGCACCAGGGTTTAGCGCCGGGGTAGTAATGAGGCCCCATGTCTTCAGTTTGACATAGTGTTAAAGGTAAATCACATAAAAACACGTATTACATAAAAAGAAGGAAAGAATTAAAATATATCGATGATTACAATGCAATCATTGCCCTCTTATGGAATGCAAACATAGATGTGCAGTACATTGCAGACAATTCAACTGCTGTTGCACGATATGTTACAGCCCACTTAACAAAAGCAGAAAAAACAGAGCTTCAAGACCTCTGGGATGACCTAGCATCAGACAAAACATCATCACAGAAATTGTACAGCCTAGGCATAAAAATGCTCTCTCATGGAGAATGTGGGGCCTATGAAGCAGCAGATCGTTTAACCGGCACTGCTTTGTATAGAAAATCAGACAACATAGTCTGGCTCAGTCTTGGTCCTGCAGAATCTAGAAAAAGAGTGCTAAAATCATATGAGGACTTAGAAACAATTGCCAGAAATGATCCCAACAGCCAAGACATTCTAAAAAACAATTTACTGGAAAACATACTATCCGAACAGGAGTAGCACTCTGGAAAGCATGTGTCTATACCACATAGCTCAAAACTTTGCATACAAAAATAATGTAAAACCCGATGAAAGCAAACGTAGATATAGAGTAACCGATTGTGAAGGGAGCTTAGTGAAACTTACCAAACAAAACTTAATTAATCATGTAAAATTGTCATTAAAAACTCCTCAACAGAAAGAACTATATTACATGTCTCTGTTACAACTTTTCAAACCATGGAGAAAAGAGGAAGACATACTAGATAACTATGACTGCTATGCAGATGCTTTCAAAGCAAATGAAAACACTATCACCGACGTGAACTTTAAGCAGTACAAAACAATGTTACACAATGAGCAGCAACAGGAAGAAGAACTTCAGGCCCAACTAGATAAGGACTCTTCCGACAGTAGTCAACCTTCTGTAACAGGAAGTCAAGAACCACTAGGACAACCACTAATAGCAAATGAGGCTGAAGTAGCTATGGCAGAAGTAGAAAACACCCTGTATCAGTATCAAGAAGATACAGAAGACTTATCTGTACAACAAGCAAAACTTAACAACGATCAGCGCACCATTTTTGTATATGTAACAAAACAAATTGTACATGGTGTGCAACACGAAAATAAAGAATGTACCTGCCAAAATTACAAACCTATACTGCTGTACGTCAGTGGTGAAGCTGGGTCAGGGAAAACATTCTTAATCAAAATCATCAGCAAGTTCCTTCAACAATTGACAAACAACAACTGTCAGCTGTTGTAACGGCCCCCACAGGTTTAACTGACAACATAGGCGGTGTTACTTTACACCGATTACTACTGCTTCCAGGAGAGCATCTAAATAAATTAGACTACTATAAACTTTCTGCAGAAGCTGCAATGGAATTACGTAGAGTATTGAAACAAATGAAAATGCTATTAATAGATGAAGTGAGCATGGTCTCCAACCTAATGTTGGCTTTGATTCATCTCAGATTGCAAGAAGTACTTAAAAATAACAACGAAGAACTCTTTGCATCGAAACACATCATCGTTTCGGAGATCTTCTACAATTGACACCAGTGAAAGGTGAACCGATTTTTAAAACCTTAGGCCACAAACTCTGCCGGAAAACTGTTAGTAGCATAGGTAATGTTAACCTTTGGCAACATTTCCAATACAGAGAATTAACTGAGAACATGCGGCAATCTGCAGATCTCACTTATGCCAACATCTTAAAAAGTATTAGAGTAGGTGTATTATCGCAAGAATCACAAGTTGTATTGAAAACCCGGCATATACATGTACTTTATGGCGATAATGCATGTACAACTGATGTTATGGAACAAATAGCGTACAAAGATGTCAATTGTATGACCTTAAATGCCGAATCTTGCAAGCTGTTTCAAATTCAATGAAACAATGTTAAAGAAAGAAATGCAAACAATAATAGAAATTTGCACCACAGATAAACTAGACGTACATGGTATGACAGTACCCATGTGTGAGCAAGCCACAACAAGACTTATAGTTTAGAAAATTCAATCTCCAACACAGCTGGGTTGGAAAAAATATTGAAATTGTCCTTAAATTGTAGAGTAATGTTTAAACGTAACCTTGACGTAGAGCAAGGGCTAGTTAATGGAGCACTGGGCACACTTGTTGGCTTTCAATCAAACCCACGTGATAGCAACATTCAGTTTGTAAATGTTCGCTTTGATAAAGTTTCAGCAGTGAAAAGGATAGGGCGCTCAATTGCTCGATTCCTTCTCTTCAAAGACATGTATGTACGTAGAGAGCAATTTTCTCTAACTCTTGCATATGCAGTTACATTCATAAATCCCAAGGTCTTAGCCTAGACAAAGCATTGATAGATATAGGAAACACAGTGTTTAAGGAAGCCATGAGCTACGTAGCATTATCACGCTTACGTACACTTGACGGTCTATTGCTAATAAACGTTGATTCAAGTAAAGTCAAAGCTGATATTCCTTGCATTCTAGAATACAATAGATTGTGTTCACTGTACACCCCTCATCTGAAACAATACCCTGTTCCAGATAAAGTGAAATGTGGTAAAAGAAAAGTAAATGAAACAGAAATGCAACAGAACTCAACAGCAAAGTCCGCAAAGAAAAGAAAAGAAGCTAAAGTTTCATCAATTGCCGCAAACATAGAACAACCTAGTAGGGAATGTAAACCAGGGACGTTGGCAAAGAAGCAACAGAAAAATCGAAAAATGCACTCAGATCCAGAACTTGCTGGGCCATTCAAATTTGCAAATGAAAGTGGGGTAAGTTGCTATGCAAATGTAGCAATGAATATTCTATTTCAATTGCCACCAATTGTTAAAAATATTTACCTGCACAGTACAGACCAATTGTGTTTGCAAATGTTAGTGCTGCATAGAAATGCAACAAGCAATCCTGACAACACATACAGTGTTCATGGAGTAAGGCAACAATTGGACGACTGTGCTGGAATGGTGAGGTTCACTATGAACTTACAAGAAGATCCACAAGAATTTCTAATGTACATACTATTAGTATTGGAAAACAAAAGCATACCTGTAAATGAAATCTTCCAAATTTTGTACATGTGGAAACATACATTCACTCTCTGCAGCAAAGTGATACAGGAAGAAATCCCAAATGAGCGATTTGTGTATGTTTCCATACCAAATTGTGAGAGCATTCCATTTCAGCAATTTGTACAAAATGCAAACCATGGCAGATTATGTAGTATTTGCAATTCAGACAATCACTCCACCTTACTGATACAATCAAATAGTGCCTACATAATACTTATGCTTCTACGTTATAATGCAGATGGCACCAAATACAACTGCAACTGACTGGATTCACACACGGTCAAGTGTCACTTGGAAAGAAAACCTTTACAACTGTAGGTATAATCTACCATGCAGGAGCTACAGACAATGCAGGTCTCTACACTGCATACATTGAAAAGAATTGTGGATGGTTCGAATGTAATGATAGCACCATTACTCTAAAGCAGAGATTGCCAGCTAACCTAACAAATGCGTATTTAATGTTCTTAAAGCCGAAATTTACGAAATAATGTGTACTTCAAGATTGTCAACAAATTATGTGAAAGACTACAAACAGTTAGAATACGCCCACAGGTATCTAACTACCCAAGAGGATGGAAGAATGACACAAATAAATGATTATCACAGATGGTTGGAAACAAATGCGCAGGTAGAATACGCCTACAGGTATCTAACTTTTGTTCAAAATCGGCAGGAAGGCAACAAACAAAACATTAATGAGAATGATGAAGGAAACATGATATACAACAACACAAATGAATGAGTATCACAAATCTGTAGGAACAAATGCACAGTTAGAATACGCCTACAGGTATCTAACTGTTGTTAAAAATGGGCAGGAAGGCAACAAACATAACATTGATCAGAAAGATGAAGGAAACACTCAAAGGAAACAAGGAAGTAGTTACTACCATAGTAAACAAAGGTTTTTTTTACTCCAACAAGGATTTCTTTTCCCCAGACCAAGGATTAGAAAAGCAAACACAGAAACTGAGCGCAATGCACAGTACACTGGTTTGTAAACTAAATATGAGGGTAAAAAAAAAGGTTAACTGTCTATTATGCAATGTAGTACATTTTCAAAAAATGCAAACACTAACACACCTTTTTCTTTTATCACAGAAATGGAAGTAAGGCCTTCGGCCGAAGGCCTTACTTCCAAAACTCTAGGCCCTGGCCACAACCACTGTAGCATGTGTGTAGAACATACGTCATTAAGAAGGTATAAGTGTATTATTGGGTGCATAGCCTTCAGCCATGCACCCAAGATTGCAGGGTCTCCCCAAAACCACCTCCGTGATGTGTGGTAGTGGGGGTTATTCTATAGGTGTGTTATCCTTCAGTGCTTTTGGCTAGAGGCTTCACTCCTAGCTGTATGTCCGTACATCTTACTTGGGATGGGTGTGCAGTGGCTTCCACGTCTAGTACTTATCACTTTGCTCATGGGTGCATGGCCTTTGGCCATGCACCCAAGACTGCATGCACTCCCCACAACTTGCCAATCAAAACGCAACACTACGGGTGTGTGCATGGGTGGCACATGCGGCGGTGGTTGTGGCCAGGGCCTACAGTCTTGGAAGTAAGGCCTTCGGCCTTCGGCCAACGGCCATGCATGCAAGACTCTAGGCCCTGGCCGCAACCACTGTAGCATTTGACACCCATGGCGGCGTACTAATGAATATAATAATAGCCATAGGAAAAAATAATACATTCACGGCATGATGTCAATTTCAATGTTGACTACCACTACGTGTGTGCTTTCAACAGTTACAAGTTTCCTGTCCACTGCATGGACTGAAGTGCTATCGTTATTACACCCCACATTTACTGTGCGTACAAGGTGTCCATATAAATTACATCATGAAGACCGACCCCCAGAACAAATGCACTGATCACCCATGTCTTACTGTCTGAACCTTTTCCAATGCTCTGGACATAGCAAAAGAGTTTCACGAATAGAGCATGTGTACGCTGGTTGTTGCTCCGCTTTCGGCAGATCCAAGATGTCGGGCGCATCCAAACAATCTGACGCAGAACACGTCTCGCAGCAGCCAATGGACAGACGTTGCGTGTCCGCGGTCATGACGCCAGCCCCTTAGCCAATCGGTATCTTCTTCGTGGACCGAACAGGGAAGTGTGACCGCAGAGCGGACATAGATATCACTAATTTTTCCAGACCTACTTTTTGATAATTATAAAGAAAAATACTGCACAGCTTGTCACCAAATTTACAAAAGCACGCTTTCTGGGCCAAGCACCTGTACCTGCTGCAGATTTCGTCAAAATCCGCCCAGCGGTTTGACCTGTAGCCGTGCGCAAAGTTTTTCCCCCATTCAGTCTATGGAAAAAAGACGTTTTGGGACCCCCCTATAACTTTTGCACGAAACACCTCCAAAATTTACGAAAAAATTCAGAGTGGCCCATATTCTTTTTTTGCAAAGTTTGGTGAGGATTCGTCCAGGGGGAGCGAAATTATAAGCCGCCCAAAAAGTGCTCTTCCTATGGAAACAGCAACTTAACCATAACTACACGGCCATGTAATATATATATATATATATATATATATATATATATATATATAATATTATTATATTATTATAGAGGCAACAAATCCAAATCGTGTACGCATGTGTAGTGTGGCTATTTATAGCAGCTTAATGGGTGCTTGTGCTTAACATGCACAAGCTCTAAGCAAGCATGCCTTTTACCATTGAGTTCCCTTCTGTTATGGGCTTGGTAATATTTTTTTCAAACCATTGTGGCCTAATATACAATCAAAGACCAGATTTTGTACCAAATATTCTCATGTCTATATTTGTAGCTGTGTTACAGATTTTACGAGCCTTATAGATAAATGGTCTCTTAATGAAAAACACATTATATACCAAATCATCTATACTGATCTTTTGGGGTACCTGTAGTAAATCCCAGTCATCTCATGCACTCAGCACTTTATACTATTCTGCAATTTTTAATTGGAAAATATTAAAAAAACTAGGACAAGTGTTCTTCTCATTTAATATCAATGGGAATACCATTAAAGTCTCCAAAGAGGTAAAAACCCTTGGTTTCTATTTGGATTCCACACTGTCTTTTGACAAACAGATAAAAACGTTAAACTCATCTACGGCTTACACCTGTAAGTTGCTAAGAGCAGGTAAACCTTTCCTCTCGGAGGATAGCTGTTTGATTCTGGCTAGAGCCTTAATACTTTCCAGAATTGACTATTGTAATGCCCTATACAGTGGGGCCGATAAAACTACCACCCGGAAGCTCCCGATATTTCAAAATTATGCTTTAATAGCAGCCCTAGGTACCAATAAAAGAACTCATATTTCATCCCTTAGACGCCAACATAAATGGCTGTCTACAGACAACAAGATTCAGCTCAAGACGCTTTCTCTGACTCACAAAGCCCTGAACAATGCTGCCCCTAGTTACCTTTCAGATAAATTCCAGAGAAGAATCTCTCCTATACTCACCAGAGCTGGTAATACTAACTGCCTGACTATTCCTAGATACCGGCTCACCACCATTGGTGGCAATAGCTTCCCTGTAAAGGCGGCCAAACTGTGGAACACCATTCCTCAAGACCTGCGTAGGGACCAACCGTTCCCATCCTTTAGGAGAAATGCTATCAAACACATTGTCTCGACTGACCCATAGTCTCCTACCCCTTCAGGCCTTTTACTCTCTATCCTTACGTAACTACATCTTACCTTTGAAACACATGTGGAATCTGTTCCACTTGTGAGTCTAGCTGTTACATGGTAGTGTAACATGCTGTCATGATGCCTACCCCCGGGCATCCGGACCAAGCCCATCAGCCCCGGGAGCAGGCATCCAGGTGCCTACAAAAAACCCAGCCAAACCTCCGGCTAGGGGCTGTCTGGGTACAGTCCTGGCGCCATTGGCACCAGGCTCATAGAGGAAATCAGTCCTGGCGCCATACTTACCTCATGCAGACCATGCTGCAATGAAGTCAAGCCAACGTGAGGCCTGAATGGGACTACTTTACTTCAGGGACTATTTTTTACTCGGGTGTGGTTCTGGGGGAACTTCTTACCTGGGACTACTTTAAAGCCTATTTAAACCACGCCCGAACAGCAGCACGTGCTTTGCGTTATTCTGCATCCAGTAGCATAATGCTCACCGTGCCTGCAGTCAGCATCCATTCTTCTGCCACGTCCGCCTCGAATCCTGAGCTCCTAGAAAAAGAGGAAAGGAGAAGAAAGGATAGAACACGCACTTTATTTTAATTCCTTACCTTATTCCGGATCCATCACGTCTTCGATCTTGGAAAAGACATTATTTCCGCACGCGTTGCATCGCCAGCTGCAGCGCCGCACCATACTCACCAGTCCTCACAGCATTTTTCGATTCGGCACTGCCTCCATCATTTTCCTCACCGAACTCCAGCATCTAGGGGACAAAGAAATATAAGGTGAGCCGAGAGAGCCAACAAATACAATCTCTTTTTACCACCATAGACTTACCTGATTTACCACCGGAGGCATTATTCTTTAACATCCCGCAACTTCTTACGCCGCACCTGTAAGGAGAGAGAAAAGAACAAGTTAAATACACGCATCTTTTACCGGACAGTGTTGGGTAATACAGACTCTTACCTGAACGCCATCAGCTGCCACAAGACAATCTTCTCTTGGACCGGCTGCAACACAAGAAGGGAATGGGACAAGAGTGAACATCGGACATATTGAACTCTTTGGACTTTATACTTACAGGTTCTCGCCAGGAACCTCGGAGTCAATATTCATCCGGAACTCTTCCAACGCCTTCGAACCAGTGACGTAACTGGTATCTACGCGCCCCTGCATTCCACGCAGGATGGAGAGCTCATCCTTCAAAAACATAAGGTGAGATTACTGAAAGGGAATATTGGAGGTGATTAGTGGGGAGAACAGTGAGGTGCCATTACTAGAATCCACGGGTGGCTAAATCCCTTTCTCCACTTGCAGGAGAATACTTCTACGGGTCAAGCAGACGAGATTAGGCGGGCCAGTCCAGTCCGTCATCTCTGCACTACGCATCACGTTGGAGGAGACCGCAGCTGTCCAGGTCCAATCAACGCTCCTGTGGGAGCCAGGTGAGCGTAACACATACTGCATACTGTATATTTGAACATTGTATACCGTTGAAATTTATATGTCTCTATTCTACCTGTGAGTTTGAGGGTTCCACAGAGTAATCATCTGCAATTTGTATATTTGTACATTATATATCATTGTAACTATTTGTACTTTGAACTGTGCTCTGTATCTATTGTAATTCCTATTATATTGACATACTTTATTTCTGTACACTGTATAATTATGTAAGTCTTGCATCTTCATACTGTTGCGCCCTATTACCTCTGGGTCTGGAGCGTGTAATAAGTGAACAAACAAACAAACAAACAAACAATATACCTTTCGGGTTCCGATTTCAGATCCCTTAGGCATTATCAGAGATCTATGAACCAAATTATGTACTAAGCACTTTACTGTGACGCTCATAGTAGCGGTGGAGGTATGTGGTATCTTCGATATTTCAGGTCCTTTACTGAAAGGTACAATGCACAACAGGGTGCTCATGTATGCCATAGAAGGCGCAGCTGTTTGTATTAAAGCTCGTAGTTGTACTGGGCATCTTCTAAAAGATATTGGGCCTCATTACAAGGTGGGCGGTAAGGGATTACCGGTACCGGTAAGGGCACCGGTACCAGTAATCCCTTACCGCCCTATTACGAGTTCCCTTTGCGGGTCCTCCCTTAACGCCTGGTTGTACCAGGCGTTAAGGACGGGACCCGCAAAGGGACTTTGGTGCTAAAAACGGTACCGCAATTTGCGGTACCGTTATTAGCGCTTTCCCCATTCCCATTGAGTCCTATCGGGGCTCAATGGGAATGGGGAAGGCCCCCGGTGATTGGGGAATTAACGCCCCGCCAACCTTGGAATGGGGCGGTAATAGCTCCATTCACCAGGGCGGCGTCGGTAAGGGTTTGGAGGCAGCCATGGCGCTATTAGCAGCATGGTTACCTCCAAACTCCTAATGAGGCCCATTGACATTCGATAGACTATTGCTTTGTACCACATATCAAGGCTTAATCAAAGTGGAACTTGCCATCATGCCAAGTATTAAGATGTGACTTTATTTGGGTTTGCTCATATTTGCAGAGATGTTATGCACTGACTACCATGTGTTTTGTTATGGGACCAATGTATGCACATATAAAGTATCGTGCACTATGCACTTTACATGAACTTTTGTTTAGCATTATGCAACATGCACTTTATACATAAAGCTTCATGTATCATGCACTTTACGTTAATATATATGAACTATTATGTAACATGCACTTTATGACGTACCTGATGGTATTCCTATATTCATCAACTTTGAGGCACTTTGCACATTTTTACCATGCACCTTATTATATGGCAAATGTAATTTCTATATGACAGGACTACCATGTATTTTATTATGTGATTCATGTATGCATATATCAAGTATCATGCACTATGCACTTTATGTGAATTCATGTTTAGTGTTATGCAACATGCACTTTATATATAAAGCATCATATATCATGCATTTTACGCTAATATATATGAAGTATTATGCAATATGCACTTTATGATGTATCTGATGGTACTTTTACATTCATCAAATTTGAGGCACCTTGCACTTTCCAGTAAGTTTCTTATTATGTGACAAATGTGATTTTCACATTTAGAAATGACTGCTTTGACTTAAATCAAATTGAGTGGAAAAATGAAGCACTTCTTAATAGCATGCACATAGAATTCAGCAGCACCCTTAGGGTTCTCTGCTAAGCAGTGTCCACACCCAACATGGCGACCAAAATGAGCTGCCAATTATCAATTTGGAACTGCCTCAAGTGTTTGGAAATGGAAAAGGCACTCATTCATCACAGGAAGGTTAAAACCCAGAAACGCTTTCACTTTACACAATCTGACAAAGCCTGTAACAGACATTATGGATACAGGAAAAACCAAAAAACCCCAGAAAACAACCATGACTCCCGCTACCACAGTGCACTGCAAGGACTAACACCAATGACATCAAGGATGACATTATAAATGTCATTGATGACATCACTATTGATATTACATGTGTATTTAGTTTTCATGAAAAGCCTCCACAAGGATTGTCGGTGTAATGTCGGCAGAAAAATATCACAGATCATTGGAAGAACTATAATGACGCAAATAGTTCATTAAAGCATGCATTCCTATAAACACTATTTCTTAACATAGTTCTTTCTAGTACATGAATCCAGTGATGTACAAACGTAGGCATTGTCTGCACCATGCATCGTAAAGGTGCAATAATGAAAATGTTCTCATGTTGGATAGTGCAGTGATGAATGCTTTCGTTTCAAAGTTTTGTGTAATGTAACACGTGTAATAACTAGCTAAGAATGCCTCACTTCCTACGTAACAGTACTGGTATACGCAAAACATAGAGACCACAAATCATACTAATATCAGCATATACAGAGAAACTAAAGTCAGCAAAACCATAGCACTACTACCACAGTGTTCATACCCTCACTGACTATCTTCATGCACAGACATGATTGCTGTGTTTCAGGGTTGCCTCTTCTCCTATGTACATGTATGATATGATGTGACTGAACCATAAGGGAAGTAGTGTAATAACATATCAGAAGGGTAAGGTCTGCAAATATGGTACCTTTTGATTTTTTACTTCCTGACTGTCAGTGAAGAAAAGCACCTGGTGTACATATGCCACTGAACAAAGAAAGAGGGAGCCGGACATGTCATGTCATCAGTAATGTCATCAATGACATTTATGATGTCATCCTTGATGTCATGGGTGTTAGTCCTTGCAGTACACAGTGGTAGCGCGAGTTATGTTTGCTTAGCATACCATAACTGGCAAATTTCTGGGGGTTTTCGGTTTTACCTGTATCCATAATGTCCCTGTAACAACGTTTTTCCATTGAATTGCATAGGTTGTTACTAGAGCAACTGAGCCATGACGTCCCTTTAACAACATTTTTTCAGTGAATTACATAGGTTTTTACCAGGATACCCTTAGTTTGTAAAGATGTACGGTACAACATGCTGCACCCGCTAGCAGCATGTTAATGCGCACAGCAGTTGCGAAGTTGCGTCTGGCCTCGGACATCGGATGTTATTCAACCTGCTCAGAAAGCCACAGGCTCTCCTACAAAGTGAACCATTCAGCAAACACAAGGAACATATAGAAACAGCACGATGTACATGAATTGCAAGGGAATATACAATAGGTCTACAAATTGTGCACTTATGAAACAAACAGCACAAAGTCATAAGGACTGTACCATTACAGAATGCACCAACACGACATGTGACCTCTGCCTTCAACAATCTTACCACACAGCGACTTCAAAAGGGAACAAAGAACGAATTGGTAGAGTAAGGACTGGAAAGTACCAACAGCAGAACGGCAGTACAACATTCTAAGCACAGTTAAGTTTGTCTGATAATTGCCCAGGTGATGCAGTATACAATAGTAGGTAAGCATAATGTTGCTTTCTTTACGCAGCAATGGCAAGCACCTTACAGTGGCTGCAAAGAAATTTCCCGCGTAACAGTATGACATGATAGTAACCCCATTCGTATGTACAGAAGTTTAAAACATACAATATTTCATATGTATTGCTTCATGTACACCTAACAGATTTTCTTTTCTGTAAAACAACATATTTGAAAGGGAAGCAAGGCTGTAGAAGCGGCACCCCTTTCACAATAGCATATGGGCAAAATAAAGGCAAGAAACACTATAAATAGCAATGTGGGGAGCCTGGAAGCCAGAATGGAAGAATTGGTGAACAATTTTGTCGCCTTAAAAGATAATGTATAAGGAGAGATTATGGGCAAAATAAAATTCCTCTGCCCGATGTACACGTGTACCTCTTCCCCATTTCACAAGATGCCATCCCTTCAAAATCCGTGTAATCACAGACGGTACGATGATACCTCAATCCCTTCCTCCCCTCTCTACCAACTTGTTGAAACCCCCACTTCCCTACAATAAGTATGCACTTCTGCTACTCCTTCTCTTTACTAAAGGTATATAGGAATGTGTGATGGTGAATGTTAACATGTAAGTTGTTGTCCAGTGTCCATGTACCTTATCCTTTTTTTTTAAATGCCGTTTTGACGCAGTACAGCACAGTACGGGTGGGAATGACTGCAATTAAGGAAAAGGGAGGTACCCTACTGACACCGCACCTGGACCGCCTATTCGCAATTACAATACAGGCATCCGCAGGACGCTAGTATGACCCGCATGTCGACATCTTGTGGACCACCTCCAATTAGTTGTGGGAGCGGACGGTTTGTGCGTTGTACAAGTACGCGCATGCGCATCTCTTCCTCTGTCTGCTGGTGACACCGCCCCTGTCCAGCATATGGCAACAAACTTGTAACAAACTCTTATTTGTTGGACCCGCCAATGCACGTCCTACAGCTTGTTCCAAAATGGTCGGCGCAGGTGTGTTGCACTATTAATCAGGCCACAGAACCCAACGCTATGCATAGCACACCTATCCACATGTGCACAAAGTATTCCACCCAAAAAGCGTCCTGCAGAGAGCCAAGCCAATGGAGAATATTGGCGATGCCACCATGCAACCGCACCTACGTTCGGCCTGGGCCCTTATTTGGTGGGCGCGATCCGCACCCTTCTATAGCAGAAAAGTATACTGTTGTACTATGTACAGAGTCGTATTGAGAAAGTACACATTTACAAACACCGCACAATCTGCCATTGAACATGTATGTATGTGTGTCAACAATTTAATGCTATATTCTGGGTGCCCGTCTTCACACCAACCCTACAATAAGCCACACTATAGAGGTGCTCCCCAATCTGTTTGGAGCTTTTCACACAAGAGCTGGCCACATAGCTTTGCACTGTAATTGATGCCGGCCCAAATCTGCTTTGCTACATTACATTCCCACGTAATAGCACCCATGTCAGCCCGACTGACTACGCACAGTAATGGAGAAAATTATTAATGCCCCTTGCTATCAACCAAATCGTCAGTGTCGCCAATCCCCACTGTCCCATTCTCATATGCAGCATTCTGAAAACGGTAGTATGTGGCACGTGCGCTTCCCCAAGTACTGCGAGGGCCATGCCCCACTACACCAGAAGCAGTCCTTCTGGTCTGTCCTCTATGTTCTTTCCAACACGACCTCACTGGGTACTGTGAAATATTCACACACGCATCCATCAATCACATTGAAGAGCTCTCCATTTAACACTATCAGGCCTGTGCAACAGTCCTCTGTGTAGCCACCACACCCAGAAACGTTATTACGCAATCCCTTAGCATCCACAGTCCTATTTCTATGGCAGCCACTCTCAAAAGCCCCGGATGTGCCTTTGGTACTGTGTGCGGGTGTGAGGGAAGAAAGTGCAACCAGGGTAGGGGATTGCATGTTGAGAGGTGGCTATGAAAAGAGCCATTATTTTTAATTAATTTTTTTACATGCTTCTAGTCAAACAGCTTCTTTTCTGTTTTTATATGATTTTGTGTTTCATTCTCCTCACATTTTTACAGTAAAGTCTTCAGTGCATCCTGCAGATTGGCAAACAAAACAGCATTACCAACGGGTGACAACAAAATGCCATTTGCATCGAAAAACTCTGCATTTCGACAACTAATCGTCATTGTTGCAGAAGAACATCCCACCAGCGGACAAAATGTTAGACATGCTTCTGTTGATGAGACACCTTCCAACCTCTGGCTGGGAACAACATGCATTACCATTATCCCATGCTCTTGGGGGTGGCATTGATGAGAAAAGCACCTGGGCAGTGGGAAAACGCCTCTTCGCTGACTTCATCAACCTCTTTTGGTCAGTTTGTGCCCATCTTCTGGTGGAGTGGGCTGGAGCCCCCACCAGCTGCCCTGCCACCCTGCCCGCTGCCCTGCCACAACACTTACCTGGACGCATTCTACGACGGCAACTGCATCCGACACACGGTGAGCAATCCTCAGGCTGCCAGCCAGCCCCTGCCTGGGCTCCGATCTACAGCTACCTGATTTCCTTCCATTGTGCTACCGAATCTGTCCATATAGCATCGCACCGACTTGCCCACATTTTAAAAATGTCGGGCGCGATGCGGCCTCAGAACGAGGCTTGGCTTCTCCACGTTGCTAAGCAACGGCCGGAATAAGGATCAGGAACATCCGCCGGCAGGCGGAAGAGCCGGCTCCAGCTAAGGCCAGTATAAGGCCCTGTTAGCTCCTGTGGCCTTCCAGTTTGTGCCCATCTTCTGGTGGAGTGGGCTGGAGCCCCCACCAGCTGCCCTGCCACCCTGCCCGCTGCCCTGCCACAACACTTACCTGGACGCATTCTACGACGGCAACTGCATCCGACACACGGTGAGCAATCCTCAGGCTGCCAGCCAGCCCCTGCCTGGGCTCCGATCTACAGCTACCTGATTTCCTTCCATTGTGCTACCGAATCTGTCCATATAGCATCGCACCGACTTGCCCACATTTTAAAAATGTCGGGCGCGATGCGGCCTCAGAACGAGGCTTGGCTTCTCCACGTTGCTAAGCAACGGCCGGAATAAGGATCAGGAACATCCGCCGGCAGGCGGAAGAGCCGGCTCCAGCTAAGGCCAGTATAAGGCCCTGTTAGCTCCTGTGGCCTTCCAGTTTGTGCCCATCTTCTGGTGGAGTGGGCTGGAGCCCCCACCAGCTGCCCTGCCACCCTGCCCGCTGCCCTGCCACAACACTTACCTGGACGCATTCTACGACGGCAACTGCATCCGACACACGGTGAGCAATCCTCAGGCTGCCAGCCAGCCCCTGCCTGGGCTCCGATCTACAGCTACCTGATTTCCTTCCATTGTGCTACCGAATCTGTCCATATAGCATCGCACCGACTTGCCCACATTTTAAAAATGTCGGGCGCGATGCGGCCTCAGAACGAGGCTTGGCTTCTCCACGTTGCTAAGCAACGGCCGGAATAAGGATCAGGAACATCCGCCGGCAGGCGGAAGAGCCGGCTCCAGCTAAGGCCAGTATAAGGCCCTGTTAGCTCCTGTTAGCGCACTGGTAGTGCACAGTGTGGGAAATCCTATCTCCTTACTGTGATCTCATCGGCGGGCAGGATCTCAATGTTGGAGCAGTGCCCTGCACGCCTGCATCCGCTGATCAGGCCTATCCACCCATAGAGGCCTGCATCTCCGCTAACAAGACTCCCTTCCACGGTCATCTCAGCATAACGCCACCAATTTCAATCCAGCACCCTGCTATCTGCAGCGCTTGCACTCACCACCCCCTTGACCAGCACCAGTTGTATTCTGATTGGCCTCTCCAGTCTATCTCCAAACCAAGGACCTGACCCCATGACAATTCTCCATAAGGTAATACGAACGCTATCTCACAATTTGATGCTATACTATCTCCTTTCTCACGGTGCCATTGTGGCTGTATATATATAAGTATAAGCATAGGCAGCTTACTGTACCTGCCCTCAACTCCATACTGTGTACTGGCCTACAGTGCCTGCCCTCAATTAGACTTGCCATCAGACTGCATTGTGTTGTGCCCTATGGTCGCCTTGACCTCACTTGCATTGTGTTGTGCCCTATGGTCGCCCTGACCTCACTTGCATTGTGTTGTGCCCTATGGTCGCCTAGACCTCATTTGCATTGTGTTGTGCCCTATGGTCGCCCTGACCTCATTTGCATTGTGTTGTACCCTATGGTCGTCTAGACCTCATTCGCATTGTGTTGTACCCTATGGTCGCCTAGACCTCATTTGCATTGTGTTGTACCCTATGGTCGCCTAGACCTCATTTGCATTGTGTTGTACCCTATGGTCGCCTAGACCGCACTTGCATTGTGTTGTGCCCTATGGTCGCCTTCACCTCACTTGCATTGTGTTGTGCCCTATGCTCGCCCTGACCTCATTTGCATTGTGCTGTACCCTATGGTCGCCTAGACCTCATTTGCATTGTGTTGTACCCCATGGTCGCCTAGACCTCATTTGCATTGTGTTGTACCCTATGGTCGCCCTGACCTCACCTGCATTGTGTTGCGCCCCATGGTCGCCCTGACCTCACCTGCATTGTGTTGTGCCCTATGGTCGCCCTGACCTCACTTGCACTGTGTTGTGCCCTATGGTCGCCCTGACCTCATTCGCATTGTGCTGTGCCCTACGGTCACCTCAGACCCAACCCACATTGTGTTGTGCCCCACCTATATCACCAATGCCCCCCACCCGCCACTCCTCTGTACATCACCCTAGCCCCAGCATGCTACTTTGCCTGACGGCGATCATGTTCCCCTTCTGTGTCATGCAAAGCAACATACCTTGCACTGGCAATAGTTACCTAGCCTATAACAATGGCTTAGTCAGACCCGCCTGCCCAAGACATCACCCGATCACCTGCCCCACACCATTCCTGCCCACCACACCAGCCTTCCTCCCGGATCCTAAATCCGCCCATCCCACCCATAGCCATGCACACTCTCCGGATGTCCCAGCTAATACGCACCTAGCTGTCTACAAGCGGAACCCCATCAACACGAGAGCATCATGCCCCACTTTCGACTACAGCACCACCACAATAGCTAACCCAACTATCTCCCGAACCACCACCTTCATCCCTTCCGATCGAAACATTAGACTTGGCGCCAGAACCCACTACAGATCTAGCAAAGGCCCAGCCAAATCACCTAATAAGACCAACCCTCACACTGTAACACCTATCAACACCATCCATCCCATTCCTAAAGGAGCTCTCCTAAATGTCAGATCACTAGTCGCCCACTCCACAGAAGTCGCAGATATTATTCTAACAAACAACCTGGACTTCCTTGCGGTAACCGAAACATGGCTGCACGATGCTGCAGGACCATCTCTCACTCTAGCCATACCTGATAACTACACCATCCTTAGAGCAGATAGACCGAACGCTCGAGGAGGCGGTGTAGCCATTATCTTTAAGTCCACGCTTGACATCAGACTAGCCTCCTCTCCTCCACTTAAATCCTGTGAGCACATCACAGTCAAATTTCAAACTTCCCCTAAAAGTACTATCACGTTGCATTTAATTTACCGACCCCCGGGCCCACCTGGCTCATTTGAGGAAGACATCACCTCACTAGTTGCTGAAAGCTCCAAACCATCAGCACAAATGATTATACTTGGAGACTTTAATCTTGGGTTTAACGACCCCCTCGACACCCCAGCCACTGCCCTGGCCATGGCATTAGAGGAGCATGGCCTCCAACAACTTTGCTCCAAACCCACCCACTCGAAGGGCAGAATCCTCGACTGGATAACGGCCCTTAATTGCAACATTACTGTGAAAGATCCCACACAACTTATTTGGACTGACCACTACTTCCTCCCTTTTGACATTCACACTAGCAACTTAGCGCATAAAAGGCCTATCATTGCACCTGCCTGCCCAACCAGGAAAAAGAGCAACATTACAGCGGAAGCCTTAATACCTTTGGTGATCCCTACTTTGAACGCACTACCTGCTATAACGGACTTGAACCAATTGGTCAACGTCTACAATGATTCCATGGCCAAAGCCATCGACATCATTGCCCCACTGAAACTGCGTAAAGGGAAACCTAAAGCGCACCTGAACACATGGTACACCCCGGAGCTCAAAACCCTCCGTCAACAAAAAAATAAACTCGAAGCACTATGGAAATCAGTGCCTTCTGTAAATAACAGAACTAATCTCACCAACATCTCCACTCTCTACAAAAACGAGATTACACGTGCCAAGAAAGAATCTCTCAACACTAGAATCTCCCAGGCAAGCTCCAGCACAAAGGAGCTCTTTAACATACTAAAGGAATTAGAAAACCCCATTACTCCCACCGACGCTTGCACTAAGGACAAACTGTGGTGCACAGGGATCCAGAATGCCCTAGCTAACAAAATCTCAGGGCTCCAAACCAAAATCAACAACAAACGACAACAACTTACTCTTGATCCTACCTCCATCCCCATTCCCCCTCCACTTACTGCCACCAGCTCAGGCTTCACCTTCAAAAAGGTATCCATATCGGAGGTTCAGAAAATTATAGCATCCTTGAAACCATCTAACTGCAAGGGGGACAGCTGCCCCGCACAGATCATAAAAGATGCAGCTAGGGATCTCTCCCCATTCATCACTAAACTAATAAACCTGTCTTTCGCCAATAACATGGTCCCCAGCAATCTGAAACAGTCCTGGGTCTTACCTCTACTAAAAAAAACTACGCTCAACCCTGACATTCCCACGAATTATAGACCCATTACCACCGTCCCATTCTTACTAAAAATCTTGGACAGAGTGGCCTATTTACAAATCCAGGACTACCTCGAGGCAAATCATTTACTAGGAACTCGCCAATCTGGCTTTCGACCACAACACGGGACAGAAACGGCCCTTGTTGATCTCAAATGCCAGATAGACGAACTCAAAGACAAAGGTAAGGCTGCCATCCTTCTACTCCTCGACCTCTCCGCTGCCTTTGACCTGGTCGACCATAAAATCCTGTGCAACCATTTGTCTCTGGCAGCACACTTCTCCCACTCTGCGGTCACATGGATCCAATCTTTCCTGGACAATAGGACCATGCGGGTCTTCTCTCCCTTAGCAGCAGCTGACCCTATCCCCATTACCTGCGGTGTCCCACAAGGTTCCTGTGTCTCACCCACCCTATACAATATATTCACTAAGCCCCTATTCGATAAGCTGGACAATTTGGGTGTCACCTACACGAACTACGCAGATGACACCCAGATACTCCTCACCTTATCAGGTAACTACAACAAGGACGCCAAATGGATCAACGAAGTCTTCTCCATCATTCAGGCATGGATGGCCACACATGGCCTGTGCCTGAATGATGATAAGACTGAACTGCTCCTTGTCGGTTCACCTAACACCATCCGAAAACTCTGTCCCGGCTACACTAGCTTTACTATTGACGGTAACACCATACCCATCGCCAAGAGCGTAAAAACCCTCGGCTTTTACCTAGACACGAACACCAACCTAGCTAAACAAATCAACATGACTGCCTCAGCCACTGCCTACACTGGTAAATTAATTAGGGCCTGCAGACCATTGATCTCCCCTAACAACTGTCTCATCCTAGCCAGAGCACTCATTCAATCCAAACTGGATTACTGTAATAGCCTCTATGTAGGTGCCAACAAAACAGTAATCAATAAATTGCAAGTCCTACAAAACAACGCACTCCGTGCCGCCCTCAATATCCCCAGAAGAGAACACATCTCCGCCACCAGAACTGCTTGTAAATGGCTGTCCATCCAACAAAAAATAGACCTAAAAACTATATGCCTTACATACAAAGCCCTTAATCATCTTGCCCCGCCCTACCTCTCTAACAAATTTACATTAAGACAGAATACTAGAACCACCAGATCGTCTAACACTTTACAACTAACAGTACCCAAATACTCCCTCAAAAGAGCCGGTGGATCCAGCTTCCCAGCTCTGGCCTCACAACTTTGGAACACTATCCCACTGGATATCAAATCCACACCCACTTTCCAACCCTTCAGAACCAAGATCATCTCCTGGTTACTTAACAAATAACCATCCTACCATATATGTATGCATTCCCAATGTCCAATTGTTTTCCTATGTTATTTGCCTATTATTATCTATGCATTAACTGCCTTCCTGTTCAACTTTCCTATGCCCTATTACTACTGTACTATTGTCCGTTACTTGTAACATGATGTTAAAGCGCACATATACCCCTGGGTCAAGAGCGCTATACAAATAAATAAACAAACAAACAAACAAACATGGAACAAATGTGAACAAGCCGCATAACCCAAATGCATGCACCATAATGTACGACTACAACATTTACAGTTGCAAAACTGGAAATTTTTCTGCAAAGGTCAAGGAAAACACGAAAACTACGCACATGGACAGCGCTCCATACTGCGTCCACTCCATCCAAACCAAAGTCACCATCAAAGTGTCTTTCCAGGGCATACTTGTGCAGATCTATTAGGAAGGGATCACCCAAAATCAACACAACTTTCTTCTCCATCCCTGCCCTCCTCACTACGCAGAGTAATAACAGAGTAATAAAAAAAACACAGATACCGCCCCTTTCTGTAACCCACTCCCTCGGTACCTCATTGGATAATCCTCACAGTCCCATTGCCATTGGCCAGCACAGTGAAAAGCGCACAATGTGGCATACGTGCTTACCCACGTTCCGCTAAGGCCACACCCCAGTAAAGCAGAAGCATTCTTTCTTCCCTTTCCAGTAGTCCTTGTCCAGCACTCCCTAATTGGCTACTCTTAAACGGTCACAGACGCATCCACCAGTCACATTTAAGATTTCTCCGTAGAAGGCTATCATCTCACTTCAAAACTCATACTAACCGTTACACACGCACGGTAGAAATGTCCTATAAAGCAAACGCACCTGAACTGCAAAGTGCTGTAAAATGATACATTACTAATACATCCACATTCATCGACACCGCCAGCCATCACCACGCCGTGCGGGTACCACTACTTTTTGCACAGTACATTTGCACCTGTGTTACAAGTCTATCGCACCCTGGCACGAATCACTGAATGTCCATACTGTAGTACAAATGCATACTGCCATTTGTCCCACCACCTACCATAACATAGCTTATACCATGGTAGGTGCTAGCAAAGTTGGCATTTTTCCATACCTGCCATTCTTATATGCAAACGGTTACTCTCTTCTTGCTGTCAGTGAATTGTACGATGTTTTCCCCCATTAGCACACCTGCTATAAAATTTGAACAAATCACACACAAAACAACCACTGAACGTATCCCACCAAAGTATGCCACGTGCATACATTACATTAATAACAACAGATTGCCTGCCACTTACCTTGCACACTTTCTACATAGCAATTTACTGAAAACAGAAAAATGTGTATGTGCGAATGTACAACTGTACCATTCACAAATGTACATAAGGAAATGAAAGAACAAAAGCAACTGCTCCACTCATGGTGCAAGGACATACATGTAGAAAAGTGCATTCAAATGCACACACACAAGCATTCTCCTTTGCAATGTCTACATCTTTCTGACCCTTGTTGTTATTCCTCCAGAATGACAGGTTCTCCATTTTGTTACTGTACAGTCCTACCGCAATATCCACACTTGCTAAATAGGACTTCATACAATACGCTTGCAATTAACCCAGCCCCCCATCACAAACATGCTCGTACTCCCAAATCCCTATTGACATACTGACCCCTCCAATGACACACACACTTTCTCATCCTGCCAACACATCCCCCTATACTTTTGAAGAATGTATTGTACAAATGCAATTAGTATGCCATTACCCAACATATGGTGTTACTATCTTCTTATACAGGTGTAGTACCACCTCTGTCCTGAAAGACACCAGCATGTGCACTTCAAAATACAACCTGCAATAAACCTACTGCTACCAATCAACAAAGTAAGTACAATACCATCATAGTGTTTTATGTGTTACTGTGACAGTGCACTACTCTTGCATTGTACAATACAGATTTGCAGGAACCCACCAGTATGTACTCCATTCTTACTCACAACACCTCTGCAGGTGCTCAGTGTTCAGTATGTCGCCAACATTAGACTAATCCTCAGGTACTAAGATATAGTCCCTACGCGAAATGTAGAGGCCATTAGACTGTAAGACATTTGCATTTATATGCCTACCCTCTTAGACAACCAGTTATGCACATTACAAACATACCCATTTCACCATCTCCACACCCACACTTTCCTTTCTTCTCCAACAGGTACCACACAATGGCTACCAAACATCAACTCTGTAGGGAACAGCACTGAAATAAAGCCACACAACCTAAAAGCACAGAAAGTAGGAATGCACTCCAAACACAACGTGTAGAGAAAGTTATAAGAGAAGAGCTAATACAGTATGCACCTACCAGTAAATAAACTGTAATTCCTCTAGCAAAATGTGTGATTGGAAAGAAAACCACTACAAAGAGTGCTACTCGCAGTACTGCTAACAGAGCATGTGGAAATGGTAATGTAACCAGAAGCAAGCATTCCCAAACATTAATTTTACAAAAAATGTTCCAGCACAGAGTCCTTCAGAACCTTATACATAGAGGGGATAAATCTCACGCAACCGTGAAAAGTTACTGCAGAAAAGTAATCTTGGAAGCTGTTGTAGACAGAGCAATGATCGTAAAATGAAAATTATTTACACTAATTTTAAACAGAATAAACCCACTAATAATATTATTTGGTAAACTACGAGCAGTACTTCGAAACAAGTGCAATATCAGCATAGATACCTTTCACCAGATCATTCCAGGTGAGTGGAGTCACACCACCACCACAGAGCCATACTTCAATGAAGAATGATACAAACAAGAGCAAAGCAACTGAATTGCCTTACATGAGAGTGGACAAGGGTATGAGAAGAGACACTGCTTTCACAAATATCCCCATCAAAGTTACATGTCACTCTCCATTCGACCGAACCAAGACGCCTCACATACAAATGGCCTTGCACATCAATGTGTAATGTTCACCGATGCTCAATCAAATATTTGCAGCAGTTCCACAATCACTATGTGAAAGGCAACGTGAAAATTAAAATACAAATACTGCTAAGTATGGACTCCTGTCCAGTGCACAACTACACAGGAATACCAGGACATTCCTTAGCCTGTATTTCTGGACCAACTGGCAAAACCACCTTCCACCATATCAAAATGTTAGCAACCAACCATTCAACTGTCAGAAATCTCGTTTACAAACTGTACTATGCAAAAAGTCCAGCTTTAGCACTGCAACATTTAAATGATATTCTCCTATACGGTACAGCCAAGCAAGTGCTTCAAGAAATAGAGCACATCCAAATGAAATATTTTGGAACTAAAGAGCACGTGCAAACTCCAGCATTTTCAGACAACAGCAATGACAACATTGCAGATGTCCCCTTTTTGTTTCACACATACAAAAAAGAAATAATAAAGTTCAAAAGCACATCTGCTGAAATACCAACCCACGTATGTGTGTGTTGTCATAGAACTTTCTATAGGCAGAGCACCAAAAGTATAGATATAATGCAAAAAATAGAAGACAATAATTTCAATTAGCTCTGTACCTTACAGCTGAAAACAAATACAAAATGACTAAGACCTGCATACTGTGCACATACTGCACTGCAAAACTTGACAATAACCAAATGCCTTCATGGGCGATCAGTAATCATTTGAAAGTATTATCACTCCCAAAATGCACTGCAGCAGCTTAATTTATATGAGAGCATTATAATCTAAACAGTGTACCCATTTGAAGCAATAATGTGACTACAAGCGAAAACTGCAAAATTGCCTCCCACCAAATTACTAAGAGGCAATCGTGGGAAGTAGTTTAGTTGTCATTAGAGGTAAAAGAAAATGTACACACTCTACGCGTGCAAAGGCCATTAGAATAATCTTTGATTATCTTGGTAAATGGTGTACCTACAAAAGACAAAAGAATTTGGCAGCAACTAGTGGACTTAAACAAAGTTAGGGAAGCCTTGCCATACCTTACAAAAAACAATGAATACTACAAAGGGCCTCATTAGGACCCAGGCGGAGTGGGTTTCCGCCAGCGCTAATCGCGGCGGACCCGTCCGCCGTACTACGAGTTCCCTTAGCGCCATGGAGGTTTTCTCCGCCTGGTTTTACCAGGCGGAGAAAACCATGGCGCTACGGGACCTCGTTGTTAATTACGCCACCGTATTTTACGGTGGCGTAATTAACTCCTTCCCCACTCCCATTATACCCTATGGGGCAAGAATGGGAATGGGGAAGGGCAGAATGGGGATTGGGGATTTACCGCTCCGCCGAGGTCGGAATGGGGCGGTAAATCCGCCAACCCCCATGGCGCTATCGACGGCTTTCCGCCGTGCTTCGCGGTGCATTTAGCACCGCAAAATCCGCCTGGGTCCTAATGAGGCCCAAAGAAATAAACGTTGAAAAAACCTGAGAGAAACTACCAAAATAATTCAGGACTTCTCGACAAACTGGCCAATTTCAACGTCTAAATCCTACTGCAGCCTCCAATATTTTGGATCACTATACAATTCACCCACTGCACTCCAAAGACACCATAGACGATGCACTAGAAACATATCAAATGCGGCAAGTGAAAGGTGCGCCAATCAGTATATGGGAAAAAAGTGTAGAAGCACAAGCCTTTCCTCTACTCTTCCCAACTGGAAAAGGTGGAAGATATGATGAAAGATGCACACAAATAACAGCAGCAGAATACCGCAGTTAACAAATGTATTTTGAAGATCCTAGATGTAGACAGAACGTGGAATACATATTCCATCTTCTCTTTCAAAGTGAACTGCCAACACTATGTTATGGAGTTGCACACACTTTGAAAACTGGTTCCCATTTTCAAAACATGTCTGCTACACACTTACTTCAAAAGGTGCTAGACAAGGACGAAGTTTTACAGTCAGGTATCACAAATCTCTTGGCAAACATGCGTGGTATGAAAGAGTACTGGTTCCGATGGCACCCGGATGTACGGTGTATGCTACGCAACCTTAGCCCAACCACATGGTTTGTCACTTTAAGTTGTGTAGAGTATGCATGGGAAGACTTGCGCACTTTCCTAGGCATAGCAAACAAAAACAAAACAGGTGTACACATAAAGACACCAGGAGAACTGTGCTGTCTTGATCCTGTAAATGTTTCACTTCTGCTTCCCTTTTTTTAATATTTAATAGATACACCATTTAAAAACCACACCCTCCTTACTATGTTTGAAGAAGGCATGAAGTAATTGCTTTTCTTTACTGACCGACGGCCCCAAACATCTTCATGCTGCAATACACCAAACTCCGTAGTATGGGGCAGCCACCGACACATGGAGACCCATCGCTCACACAGTCTGGCATTGTGCACTGTTGCCTCGTAAGACACTAAACATATACATATTCTTTAAGGCCTGCACATATACATTTCATATACGTTGCCATCTGTGCATTCACTGTACCATGTGTACGTCAACATCATCTCTCCTTTTTCCTGATATTAACTTCAACGTACTGACACTACCAACATTCTGCAACGCATTGTAAAATGAAAACACGTCGCCGCCTGGATCTCTTTTTTTTCGCCTTGGTCTCTGGAAAGCAAAACCTAACATACCTCTCCTTCAACATGACAAATGCTCATTGTAAAAGAGTCTTGAGTGGAAAGCAGGCTTAGCTCCAAGAGCACACATTATATGCAATTGTACAGAAAAAGTAAAGATAACTTACAGTGCCCCAAAGTTAGACTTCAACGGTTCATTACGCCGTACACAGCACTTTCTCGTCCGCCCAATACAAGCATGGAATTTGCAGAAGTTATGTAAGTACAACTTTTCATTACATGTGTATTACCTTTACACTGTAATAGACTGCACTTCTGTGTGCATAATTATGAAGTCCCCTTAGCGCTCACTTTGTCTGTCTGCATTGTACGGGGGTTTCCAACAGCAGTAGTCACACCGAGTTACAGTGCCATGTCTCTACCATTCAGCGTAAATGGCACCTATCATTTTGTTCCTTTCCTTGCCATGCTTCTCCAGCCTCTGCACATCCATTAATAAACCATAAGTTGAAAGGGAACGCAACTCGTGCATTGAAACAGCACACCTCATTCTCATTCATACATTGCTACATTGCCTGTTCTGTCCTTACTATGCCCTTTCAGACAGTTAACATTTCTACGCACCCTTATTGTACAGACATTAAAATGGCCCACAGGTGCACTTAGCACTCTACCACCATACAAACATGCACACGTGCTATTTTCGTATTGCATTCTCTAGCAAAAGAGCTCCTGCATTCTCCTGCAATCTGAGAAGATCCCCATGAGGTTTTTTTTCATCTTCCTTTGGACACACACACAGAGATTGTGCCATCGGTCCAATGACACTCGCTAGCACCGTCATCTTTTTTAAAAAGGAAACACATGAAAGGAGAACCTGTTCGCAAAGTTTGCAAGACATTTCCCATCCGTTCTGCCCTACAAGGACAGTACCCCCTACAAAGCACACAGCAAAGCAGTGGGTGAACATATAGCGGTACTCATTCACACAAACTACATAACCCAAAGGTCCATGGGACAGCCACCTACTGCCCGTTTACTACATCCTTCCCGCTAACACTTGTCCTGTACGCTGCCACTAATAACGGCTACTTACATTTATTCTTATTCCTGTTTCTTTTCAGATACCTTGCACCTTACTGCGCATGTCACACCTTCCACCTTCCAACAGATGGATGGTGGACGGATCATTACAAGATTCCCATAAGCGATGCATTTTCCGTCATTATTACCTGGGCCAACCAATATGGGCCTGTATGTCCATTTGCGCCTCCAGCAATAAGAACCAACCTACTAACTTTCATAATGTAACGCATTACAGAGACAACAATGCCTACCTTTCCTACCTTGCAAAGAAAATGCGTTCTCCCACACGGTCCACCAAGGACCATCAAATAATCCTTCTCCCCCTTTCCCACAGGACAAAAGAAGTACAGAAATGCACAGACGGCATTGCACACTGAAATTGCACATTTGTGTCAACAGTCTGTACCAAATAAAGCACTTGCAACACTTCACAGTGTACTTCTTAAAGTATTAAAATGTTTTCTGACCGTACGGTCTGTGTGTGCATGTCTGCTTTTGCTTCTGTTTATGTTGTTCTTTCCATACTTTGCTGCTCAAATTGAAAGGCGCGCTATGCTGGGCACGCACGTTATAAAAGTACCTGACTCCACGGCGTGACCAATGACTGTCCACAACTAATGTCAGCTATGGAAGTGAGTGTTGCCATGGTGTGTCGCGCCGACATGTAAAGGTAATGCAAGCAATGCACACATAACAATTCCACACAATAGGAACGGCAACCACGTTCGTTGCCCACCTCAAGAACTACACAAAGCAAAGGTAGTAGTGGGATGGCCTGCCGTCCTGCACATGGCAGCACTTAACCAATGCTTTTCTCCAGTGCAAACGCATGTGTGTCGGTCTGTACATTAGCCATACTTTCAACATGTGATGCTAAGTAACTCATGTCATATCCCAATGTCTTCCATCACTCCCAAAGCAAACGGTATGATCAGGGGCACACCATACCAAACTCAAAAGGTGGCATGTCAGTCCCTCAATGGCCACAAATCCAATACTGTACACAATAAGCACGTCCAGGCACTCCAAACCACCTGTGGTGCTGCACCAATTCTAACATGTCCTCCACAATCAATCTGTAATGGTTACCACCCACAGGAGACATACATAGTTTCAAGTGTAAACGCTGCAGTTATGTATGGATACAAGAAGCAACGCAAATAAGTCAACAATCTGAAACCTACTTGCAAGCAATGCCCTGACTGTTACGTCCAAGAGCCCTATGCATGCACACAAGGCAGTATGTCCTTGGCACTCACAATAGTACATAGTACACCAAATCCACATATCCTGCTATCATATGCAATGCACTCCCCATCCGCAATGGAGTCTGCCTGCACTGAACACAGAATGTAGTGGCCTGTACAGCTAGCCAACAATGAAGTGCATGTGAGTATCTCCGTAAATGGTCCATATCGCAAAAGTGTTATGCTAAAAATCTCCTTTCATGTCGCTATCTCTTAGTGCCCTCCCTGAAGCAAGGCTATGTTTACGGCCACACAATTCCACACGCGAATGTTGGCATGCGTCACCACTAGTATACTAATATACCTTAAGATAAAGTGATCCATAGTCTACGGATTAAGTTAGACGTCCCCTACAGCACAACGTCCCTACAGAGTTTTTGAGTATGTGCGCTGAATTGGTCCTTGCTAACAGTTTCTTCAGGTTTAAGGAGGAATATTTTTTGCAAAGTAAAGGGACTGCAATGGGCTGTACCTTTGCCCCGAATTTGGCCATTATCTTTATGGCACTGTTAGAAGGAAATAAAGTCTTGAGTAACATCAACCCATTTGGTTAGCAGATCAAATTATATTGTAGATACACAGATGATATGATCTGGGAGGGTTATGTTGAGACACTGCTCTTGTTTGTAGACTGGCCTTATCAGGTAGATCCAAACCTACATTTTACATTTGACCATTCTATCACGGGAATCTCATTTCTGTATTTGCCAATCTTTAATGAATCGGGTTTCCTGCAGACTGAACACTACAGGAAACCCACTGAAAGAAACACCACGTTAAAATTTGTCAGTCAACATCTTAAAATTTTGTTATGTAATCTCCCTTACGGGATGTTTTTACGTCGTTATATCGTAATTGTACTAATATCGTGAACTTCAATAAGCACGCTGATATTATAGAAATTACTTTCCTCGAGTGAGGTTACCATGAGAAATTGATCAGACACTCTAGAAAAAGGGTACAATACACCAATCATGAGTTATTGCTTTGCCCTAAGGTCAGACCAGCTGATCCACTTTCTGCCAGCACAGTAATGCAATTAAAGCAATTATCCTAAAGAACTGAAGAATTCTCAATTTGACAGAGATTAAATTGCAAAAACCGTTCTTTGCATTCAAAAAGAGCAAAAACGTAAGACAGAAACTTACTTGTGCCAACAGACTATCCTCTAAACATACATCAATTAGAGATACCAACTTCAATCCGGTATTGGGTCATTACCCTTGCACCTCATGTGTGGCCTGCAAGTATTCTAAGAAAACAACTTCTTTCTTTGGCAAAGGTAAGACTTGGGACTTGCACACTTTACCACATGTAAAAGCAAAAATGTTATCTGCGTGATCCAATGCCCCTGCCAAATGTTTTATATTGGGAAAACAACAAGAGAGGTAAATGTGCGCATCAATGAGCATTGCTCAATAATTAGAACATATAATTTGAATGCACCAATAGTGCTTCATTTCGTAGAGATGGGCCATGATATGGACCAACTGACATGGTTTTGCGTACAAAGAATTGGTGCATCCAATATTGTGCAAATAACAAACATATTGACCTATAAGGAACAATTGTGGATTTTCAATCTTAAAACATTAGTTAAAGGCCTTAACACATTAGAACCATGGAATTCCAGCTCGTCATAAAAACGCATTGTAACCATATAGCTTTCATTCTGTCAATAATTTTTGTGTTCCATTTGCAAAGGTGTTTTCAACATAAATAGCTTCCCTCCCTCCGTCCTCTCTTTTTAGGCTTAAGAGTCTGCCCCAAATCAGAAATAGCAACCGTTCTTTTTATTTACTTGGGTTTCATTATACACCACTTTTATCTTCTAGATTATTAGTGCGGCACCACACCACCTAATGTAAATGCTTTATGTAATTGGACTAGCGTAATTGGTTCCTTTTTCACTTTAGTAAGTGGCCTCAGTAGGTGTAGCAATATGCGCCTTTGTGCATTTCCATTGTGGCTGTAACATTGACACGCTTTACCTTTAAGAAGGCTTGGGTCTCTTGAAATAAACATGGGAGTGTTTCCCTTTTTCTATCACGTGATTGCCGCAGCGGCACATGACTTACGTATTTCTAGATGTCCGCACATGCGCACTATGTCAATGTGCGTTGTGGAGGCCACCGGATGCTGCACGGATCGGGTCTGTGTCCAGTGGGATGCCCTTTACTTCATAAGTACTTTGCCGCTTCGGGTACATTTTTGGGAATCATTGTGCTAATGGCCAGACAGGCCCTGCCTACTTCTTTAGCTATTTCTACCCATGTGAGCTCACGTCTGCAATTGGGTTCCACATAAATACATTTTGCGCTTATTTGTGGACCTTATGCTACAGATGGACTTTGATTTCGGCGTTCTGTTTTCTCGCAGTCTCGCGTTGTACATGCAAGTAGTGGGACCTTTATCCGTCTCAAAGCTTATTGTCCAGTATTTGGGATATTTACACCATGTACCATTCTGAGCATGCAACGCTGTCTATGGTAGCTCTTGTACAATAAGGGCTGTTTTAAAAAAAAAAACTCTGTATTCTAGGTTTATGTACGTGTGAATGTAATTCGGTTATTATTCTTTTCCATCCAGATGATGTATAATACATCTTGTTTGAACCACACACTGCAAACAGCATACTGGGCATTGGCTGTCGTAGTAATAGCGCTTCTGGTGCCATTTACCAACATTGTTAGTACCCAATGTGAAATAGGTTTGGCTTCTTCCTAATAGTGAGGTGAGTTACCCCAGCCAACAGTGTATATTTTCACTACACCATTTGTTACTTTAGGCGTAATTTAACTACTATTATGTTCTTCCCAGGAACTGAAGCCTTTTTGGTTTCAACCATTGTGTTTTTTAACCAGTTAGTTTTCTGATTCCTTGCGTTGAAATTTGTGATCATTGATGCAAGGTCAGTTTTTGATTCATACTCTGGGAAATGAGTTGCACCGTCTTGAATTCTTCCGCTGTGTTTTCTCTCTAAAAAAATCTAAAAACTTGTGGTTTTTAATTTGTTTTTTGCAGGTTTGTGTATAGGAATTATTTTTCTCTTTTAGTGTCCTTGTTTTCTATGTTGTTTGTATAGGTAAGTGCACTAATCATCATGTGCACATTCCTTTTTAGTACATCCATGTTTTTCCTGATGAAGACGTTGATCAAATCATCTCTATATGTCAAAACCGGTCGAAGAAAGCTGAGGATGTGATCATTGGATTACATTTATATGATCCACTCCACTAGTTGAGCAAATGTTTTATAATTGTAGTGATCTTTAACATTGAATGCACTTTATGAAATAAGCTTGTTAGTTGTGACCATTAGAATGTCTCATTACACACCTAATGTATTTTGGTTTAGTTTTAGAAGTTTGTGATGGATGATTGGTGCTGAATGTGGACGAATGAGTGAATGACTCACTGTCAGTTTGATAAATTGGCATGTTTTAAGTTCATGTTTTCTTGCAATGTAAATGAAATTCGAAGTGTTGACTAATGTATGATTAATTAATTTCTTACAAATTGTGTATCAAGCTAAATAAATGTTTGATACTTTATTAAAATTTAATGTCCTCTGGACAATTCTTTCAGTATAAATCTGGTATGGTAATACCCTGGTCCAGAGCGTAGGATTTCCTACACCTTTCAGTTATTCATGTGTCACCACTGGTGCAGTAACAAGTGTAACATGTCCTCCACAATTATTCTACAAAGGTGGGTACCGTAGCACACTTACATATGTTAAAGTGTGAAGTCTGCAGCAACGTATGGTTGTACTAACTTACCCAAATGACTGAAGGAAAAGGGAGTGCACTCTGTATACATATGTGTGCACTCCACATACCACTATCACACTGATCTCATGCATGGGCCCATTGTATTGCGGGGGTTCTAGCCAAGGCTTAGCCTTAAGGGTACATTCAGAGGCCTACGGCCTCCACCCATCCACCCAAAAGCCTACCCCTTGCCCACAACCCCTACAGGGCAATGCAGCCATGCCATGCATTGCAACATGTAGCCACAGACCCTAACTCATTCCACTTAGCTACGGTTGTATGAATGTACACAACCAAAGGAACAATCTGAAACCTAGTTCCAACCAGTAGCCAGACTGTCAAGTGCAAAGGCCTTAGCCATGTACATAAGGCAGTAGGGCCTTCACACTCAAAGCACAACATGGTACAACACTTTCAAATTTCCTGATCCTGTCCACACAGCGCAGTCGCCTGTGCAGTTACCCGACAATAAAGTAAATGTGAACAGCTGTGTTAATGGTCCTTATCGCAAAATGTGTGCCATACAGCACAGTATAGCTACAATAAGTTACCCAAATGTTCAAAGGACAAGGAAATGCACTCTGTGTACATATATGTACAATCCACATATCTGTATCACACTGATCACATTCGTAGTTCCATTGCCTTGTGGTGGTTGTGCCCAAGGCCTTTGCTGTTGGGTGAATTGCGGAGGCCTAAGTCCTCCGCCCATACACCCAACAGCAAAGGCCTTGGCCACAACCACTGCAAGGCAATGGAGCCATGCATGGGAACATGTGGCCACGTTCCATAACTAAGAAAAGCACCACAGTCACCAGCACCTCTTCCCAATGCTGCAATGCAAAGGAAACCTACAAACACCACATAACCACTGGCATCCCTACCCACCCGCACAACACATTTTCAATATCTTCGTATCATCCGCAATCCAGTCCCCATTTCCCATGTAGCATCCATACAATCAGCACAAAAGGTAGTTACCTGAAGACGTCACCACAAAATGCTGCAATGCTCGCAGACACCACTCGCACACCACCGTCTTCTTCGACCTAAACAAATATATCATATGTTCCACTTTCCACTCCGCCAACCTTCCCATCCCCTCTTTCAACCATCCGACCGCCAGTACTATGTTTTGCAATCCCTTCTGCTGCCGCCGCACTATCCTCTCATACACCATGGCAGCGTTTCCCAAACATTTTGATGACCAGCACGCTTCCCTCCAGCCACCCACCGGCCGTGTCCAATGTTCGCCGGCATCATGGCACACTGCAAGCCAATGACACTTGTGTCCGTGGAGCGAACAGGGAAATGGGTTCGCGGAGCTGAGACAGATATTACTAATTTTTTCAGACGTACTTTTTAGATCACTGCATCACTGCTCTGAACTGTGGTAAACTAGGGTGCTTTTCTCCCCTCGCAGGTGGCCCGGTACCTAATACGCTTTACTGTTTGCTCTGAACTGTGGTAAACTAGGGTGCTTTTCTCCCCTCGCAGGATTCTCAAACTTAGGTGGCCCGGTACCTAATACGCTTTACTGTTTGCTCAAACTTAGGTGGCCCGGTACCTAATACGCTTTACTGTTTGCTCTGAACTGTGGTAAACTAGGGTGCTTTTCTCCCCTCGCAGGATTCTCAAACTTAGGTGGCCCGGTACCTAATACGCTTTACTGTTTGCTCTGAACTGTGGTAAACTAGGGTGCTTTTCTCCCCTCGCAGGATTCTCAAACTTAGGTGGCCCGGTACCTAATACGCTTTACTGTTTGCTCTGAACTGTGGTAAACTAGGGTGCTTTTCTCCCCTCGCAGGTGGCCCGGTACCTAATACGCTTTACTGTTTGCTCTGAACTGTGGTAAACTAGGGTGCTTTTCTCCCCTCGCAGGATTCTCAAACTTAGGTGGCCCGGTTACCTAATACGCTTTACTGTTTGTTTGCTCTAATTTTGGTAACTTGTGCTTGCCGCTCACTTCCTGTCTGCGTGCTCTCGTTTCGTCTGTCTCCCCCCCCCCCCTCCCTTCTACTCCATGGTGCTCTCTGTCTCGCCTATCTTCTCTAACTGCTTCTCCATTGACTATCCTGCTCTCCTCACTAAATCTGGTAGGAAAAAGTTTAAAAAGGACATCCTGGTCTCCAACCCAGGCCTCCCTATCGCTGACACCTACACTAATGCCTGCTCTAAGGAAACTCTCACTGACATCCTCTTTTTCGTGCCTTCGCCTGACCTATGGACCCTTCATATGGTCTCTGTGCTCTCTCCTTTCTCCTCCTCTCCCATTAATGGTGGCACCAGTTGGGATGTCCTCTTGGCCCCCTTCCGCTCCTCTAAGGCCATCATTAATGTCTACGCTAATGGGACCGTCTTGGTCCAAGGCCCTCAGGCCAACCTTCACCTCTTCGATAGACGCTTCCCACACCTCATCAACTTCCTCTCCTCTCCTGCTGTCCCCCCTCCTCTATCCTTGGCTACCTTGCCTCTACCCTCCCTCCCTGCCCCCTCTCGTGCTCCTTCTTCACCTCCTTCTTCAATACCTCCGCAGGGCGTACCTCTGATCTGTACCCCTCCCCGGAAGTTCTTCAAGGATGGCAGCCTTCTCCACATTGCCACTCTAAACACTCGCTCTGCCATCAAGCACTCCTCCGATATCTGTCACCTTCTTGAGGAACTGGACCTCGACGTCCTTTGTCTCACTGAGACATGGTTCACAGCCAGCTCTGCCACCAGCTTCGACACACTCCTACCTGACAGTTACAAGATCCTCTCCATGCCCAGGCCTAACCGTGCAGGGGGTGGTGTTGCCCTTATCTTCCCTGAGTGGATTCCTGCCACTGTCACTCCTACGCAGACCTACTCCTCTTTTGAATGTCTTGTCTGCCGACTCTCTCTCTCTCTCCTAGCCATTCCCTTACCGTGGCTACTATCTATCGGCCACCTGGTCAAATTTCCTCCTTCCTCTCTGAGTGGGCTGACCTCTTCTCCTCACTCCTGCCCTCAACCACTCAACTCCTCTTTCTTGGCGACTTCAACATCCACCTTGATGCCTCCAGTCCCCCCACTGGTCTCTTTCGTGACCTCTGCGACTCTCTCTCACTCTCTATTCTCCCGTCTGGGCCTACTCACTCTGCTGGGCACACTCTTGATGCTCTGATCTCTTCTGACCTTCCCCTCTCCGTCCCTCTCTCCACTCCTCTCTCCAGGAGTGATCACTTTCTCCTATCCTCCCACCTCACCCTCCCTACCCCACAGGCAAAGCCACCCTCTTCACTGCCACCCACCTTCTCGGTCATCCGACCCATGAAGCGTGTGTCAGTTGAGTCTTTCGCTGCTTCCTTTCTCGCCCCCCCCGCCCCTTCGGCTGACTCCCACCCTGACACAGCCCTCTCCATGCTCCACTCTGCTATATCTGTTACTCTTGATATCCTTGCCCCCGTCATGAGAATCCGCCTGAAGCCCAAAGCCAAATGTAACTCCTGGTATGACTCGGATCTCGTCACCCTAAAACGCAAGTGCAGGGTTGCCGAGAGGAAATGGCGTGCATCATGTTCATCCTCTGACAAACTGGCCTGCCGCCTGCTCCAAAGGCAGTACCGGCTCTCCGTTCTCACCAAGAAGATAGCCCTTATCCAAGCCCGCATCTCTGCGGCATCAACAACTCTGCCGAACTCTTTAAAATCTGCAAGGAGCTGGCCAACCCTGTTGCAGTCTCTACCTCTCCTGTCCCCTCCCAGGCCCTCTGCACTGCACTGGCCTCTCACTTCATCTCAAAATCTCAGGACATCCTGTCCTCGCTCTCCTCCTTTCACCTCCCTCCCTTCCCGGCTCTTCCTCTGGCCCTTCTGCAGTCACCCCTCCTCCCTCTTTCTCTGCCTTTCCACCTTTCTCTGCTGACGAGGTTTCCAGACAAGTACGATCAATGAAAGTCTCGTCTAAACAGGTTCACCCCTGTTCCTCCAAAACTATCAAGGACCACATTGACTCCCTGGCTCCTGCCCTGGCTGACTTTGGCAACCACTCCTTCGCCTCTGGAGTCTTCCCTTCCCCCCTCAAGCACTCCCTTGTACACCCTCTTCTCAAGAAACCCTCTTCCGACCCCTCCTGCCCGGCTAACTATCGCCCTATCTCCATCACTCCCTTCCTGGGCAAGCTCCTGGAGAAACTGGCCATCTCCCAGCTTAACCTCCATGCTGAATCTGTTGGTAGTCTTCATGACCATCAATCTGGCTTCAGAGCTGCCAGAAGCACGGAAACTGCTCTCCTGAACATCCGTGAAGACCTGCTCTTGAACCTCGACTCCAACACTCCGTGTGTTCTCATTCTGCTCGATCTCTCCTCTGCCTTTGACACTGTCAACCATGCCATCCTGCTCAACCGTCTCCGGGAAAACCTGGGTATCACTGGTCAGGCTCTGGCGTGGCTGACCTCTTTCCTTTCAAATCGACCCTCCCAGGTCCAACTGGGGTCCTTCCTCTCCGACATCTTTTTCTCCACCTGTGGTGTCCCCCAGGGATCTAATCTCTCCCTGGCTGTTCAACCAGTATCTGGCACTCCTTGCCCACCGCATCGCCGCTCTCTGCCCTAATTTCCAGTGCTATGCGGACGATACCCAGCTCATTTTCAGGCTACCCTCAGCCTCCCCCTCTCCTTCCCTCATCTCTGACTGTCTGTCTGCTATCCAAGAATGGTTTTGAGCATTAGCATTAAGGCTGCTAATGACCTCTGCCTTAATGCTAGTAAGACTGAGATTCTACTCATCGGTACTCCCACTCCCTCCTTCCCTGCAGCTCTCTGGCCTGCCTCCCTTGGCCCCCTCCCTGCTCCTACCTGCAAGGCAAAAAACCTTGGGGTCATCTTCGACTCCACACTCTCCTTCTCTCCTCATATTTCTGACGTCGCCAAGAGGTCACACTACCAGCTGCACCTCCTCAGAGGTATTCTCCCCTTCCTCTCCTTCCCCCAGAAGCTCACTGTCTCCCGAGCCCTGGTTCTCTCGAAGCTGGATTACTGTAACAGCCTCTATCTTAATCTGCCTGCCTCCACTCTCCGCCCTCTGCAACTCATCCAGAACAGAACTGCGAGACTTGTCCTTGGCCTCAAGCCCAGGGATCGTATCTCTCCAGGACTGAAATCTCTACACTGGCTCCCAGTGGCTGCGATGATAAAGTTCAAAACCCTCTGCATTGTCCACAAGGCCTTCTGGGGCCTGGGTCCTAAATACCTTCAACTCTCTCTTCCCAAATATCTTCCTTCCCGAGCCCTTCGCTCATCCGCCTCCAACTCCCTCAGGGTCAGCCGCTTCTCGAAGCAACGAGCTGGGAGTAGATCTCTCTCCGCGGCAGGGGCCTCCCTCTGGAACAGCCTTCCTGCCTCCCTGAAACTCGAGGAGAACCATCTCCGGTTCCGGAAGCACCTCAAAACCTTCCTCTTTGCTTCTGCTTTCTCTCTCCCTCTCCCCTGCTGAACAGCTAATATTCTTCACTGAAACTGCACTGATCCTGCAACTGGACCTCTCTAAACGGCCTCGGCCCTGGGCCCAGCCACTCTCCACTTGCACTGATGCCCTGGAACCCCTCTGCACTGCGGGACTGTCTCTGTATCCCTACAGCCCCCCCCTTCCCCAGCACTTGTTCTGCACTTACCTTGCACTTGCCACCAGCTGGCCCTATTTATTTATTACTTTACGCCACTTACCTTGTACTGCACTTCCCCCCTCCCCTTCCCCTTGTACTTTTCCCCCTCCCCCACCCCTGCACTTGCGCGATCTGAATGACACCTGGCCTAGTAGGATCGTTGTCTGTCTCCCCTTGTTCCTCCCCTCTCTGCCTCGTCGCGCCTTGAAACACCTGTGTATAGGCACGTTAGAAATACCATATCATATCATATCATATCAAATGTATTACTCAGATTTCAACCAAAACACACAAAAGCACTCTTTCTGAACCAAGCTCTTGCTCCTGGCGCAAATTTGGCTAAAATCTGTCCAGCGGTTTGGGCTGTAGACGTGCGCAGTTTTCCCCCATTCAGTCTATGGAGAAAAAAAAGGATCTGGTTGGAAGCCCCCCTATAACTTTCCCCCCCTCCCCAAACCTGGCACAAATATTCAGAGTGGCCCATATACTTTTTTTGCAAAGTTTGGTGACGATTCGTCCAGGGGGAGCAAAGTTATAAGCTGCCAAAAAAGAGGTCTTCCGATGGTATGAGCAACTTAACCATAACTACACGGCCGCTACCGCGGGCCATGTGAGATATATACATATATATATATATATATATATATATACACACACACACACACATATTATAGGATTATAGGGCGGCGGTCGCTGCCCTATAGTTAAGGTGAGTCGGAGACACATAGGAACCCCTCAGAATTTTATTGTTAATAACTTTTGATTCGATTAACAAATTTGGCCAAAATTTCTTAAGTGATTAAAAGTCTGCAGCCCCCCCCCGCCCTCACCCAGACTGCAAAGTTTCATAAAGATTCGTTAAACAATAAAAAAGTTATTTAGCGTGAAAAAAATATTTTTTTTCAAAAAGTGCGGCCTATTTCCCCATTCATTCCCCCATAGACAAAAAAAGCTACATTTTTGCCAAAGCACACAACCGCTGGATGGATTTGGACCAGGTCCGAAACAACTTGGGCACAAAGCATTGACTTGCGGTCAATGCATGGTTTGGGGTTATTCCGTGCCGTAGTTATTTTAAAATTGACATAGAAGAGGGTGCACCCTTCCCCAAAAATTATAGTTAAAATTATAATGGTGCATTGCAGGGTCATGGTTTTCAGAAATTAACCGACCTCCATCTTGTTTTTCAATCGATACGAGAGATATTCGCAGCTATAGCTAAGATTATGGGAAAATGAAACGCAGAAAAAAGTTATTTGCAGGTCAGAAAACATACGTATGCATTCAGGATAGAGGTGGGGGTGGCTAGAAAGCACTGAGTGGAAATTTGTGAGTTGGAGGGGGTCCGGGGACCAAGTTTTCAACACAAATCTTTCTCTAGTCTCGGCTGTATCTGAAAGCAAACTGCATCACAGAAGCAGCGTGTGCTCTGGGGTGAATGGGAGAGGTGAGGCTATATCCAACGTTATAGAAAACTGCCAGTATGGCCAGTGACTCAAATGCCCTCCAGGTATCCCATTCATGCTGTAACCAGGAAACATTCTGCTTAGTTTCAAAGGGAGGAAGGGGCCAGCCTCCTCAGGCAATGTTGCCTGATAAATGACCCAAACTTGCAAGACCACTTAGAGAACTGGGCTGGTCCTTTTCTTGCTTTCAAGCTAAGCAGGGTCAGCCCCGCTTTGAAGCTAAGCATGGTTAGCCCAGGTTACTGCATGAATGGGTGACCGAATGGGCATCTGAATTATTTACTTTTTAAACTGTGCTACTGTCAGTCCTTGAAAGTTTTGCACTCGGGGGCAATTTTTTGCCTTTTGCTGAATATATGCACCCCCCCATAGAAGAACATTTAGAGAAACATGGCCTAAGGGGGCTGGATCTTTCCTCCCTTTGAAACTAAGCAGAGTCGTTCCTGGTTATTGCACCAATGGCAGACAGTCCATGGTCCTGAATGCTCTGTGTTTTCTTAGCTTTAAATATCTCATAACACACGGCATCCGCATTTTTATAAAATAGAAAAAAATGAAATAAAAGAACAATCACATTTATGCTGTACACTGCTATCAGAGCACTCTGGTCTTGAGGAGTTCAATATGCCGCACTTAACCATTATGCTACAACAATGTTACTGTTTGGATTTCCACAAGTTTCATACCTAGCCTTTTAACATTGAACATGCTAATTATAGGCTAAATATGAAATGTATGCCCTATAAAGCACCAAGCCATTGTGGCCTAGTGGTTACGTGCAGGGCCTTGAACTCTGGCAGACTAGGGTTCAAGGCTGTATTTTTTTTGTATTTAACTAATTTAATTTAATTAAAAGAAAATCAATGCAAGTGGGAGGTGGCGAGGTTTGTTGCAGTGCAGTCCTGTTATCTTATTTAGCATGAGGGCATTTAGACGTAGCTGCAATGTCAGCCACGTCCAAACATCCTGGGCGCCAAAAAAAGGGTGACGGAATGGTTTTCGCGCTGAAAAGGGCATGCCGGAATGGGTGCTGCAATGAAATGCCCGTGCCAAATTGGGCCGTGCCAAAATTATGGCACCGAAAAGGGGTGTACCGCTTGGAGAATGCTGCTTTACCAAAGTGTGTGCTCCATGGCAAGTAATTTAATCTCATTGCTCATTGTCAAAAAACATGAAATATCTCATAACACACGGCATCCGCATTATATTTTTTTAAACAGTGCTGTCAGTCGTTGAAAGTTTTGCACTCAGAGGCATTTTCTTTGCCTTTTGCTGAATTGCATTCTGGTATTTGCAGTCCCACAGTCAAGATGGGGGGAATAATGCAATAATTGTACACTTTTGCCTAACATAGTTCTAAAAGGATTTATACATTTGAGAGACACTATACTATGTGTATTTTTGAAGTTAGCTTTATAAAGCAAAGTATTGGTGAAAGACAGGCATGGGGGTGAGGAGGGGAAAAGATGAGAGGGCAAGTAAGTCATGAGTATGTGCCCACAATGTGGCAAGAGTTTGCAATCCTGGACAATGGTGCACATATTTTCCCCTGATTGTGATTGCTTTTCAGGGCACCAGTAAAGGACACATATGGGTGGACAGTGTAACTTTTTTTCAGAGGGCGGATGCAACCCCGTGGGTTTTTTGAGGTTGGTAAGCTTGCATAAGTATTTGGATACCAGGATTTTACTCAGGTTGTCATGTTCCCAATGCAGACGCTTACCCACAAGACCACAAGCACTTGTTTCATATTGTGATTTTGTTTTCCATGGAATATTTCACTACAGATTGCTGAGTTTAAAATGTGAGCACCTTTTATACTTTGCCAGCATATTTATTGAAAGATTTCCTCTCTCAAGTTATTTTTCTGGTGTTCGTTACTTTTTTAAACATCCAATGCATTTTGTCTTGCACACTTTCTACGGAGGAGAAGGTCAATTGAATTACATTTGTATATTTCAGTTTAAAATATGTGGCCACTTACTGTGCGTACATTCATGGGTGCCAGCTTTCAATTTTCGCTATGGGGAAAAGTACCTGGGCATATTTTATTCTTGCAGCCGTTCATTTTTTACCTTTTTCTGTGCTGCTTAAATGTGGGTAGTTGGGGGTCATGCGATTTATCTCAACAGTCACCAAGAGGCCTAACCAAAGTGTGTGATACTCTGCAAATAATATAATCGCACAGGGCATTAACTAAAAACATTGGGAGTTCTCAAAGCCTGCAATGTTTTATGCATAAAGAAATTAGATATTTTTACAGCTACAGTGACATTGAGGGCAAAAAATTACTGGTGACATGGGTCTCCCATCCATGAAGTAATCAGAACTGACCCTGCTTAGCTTCAAACTGAGGACAAGGCCAGCCGCCTCAGGCCATGGTGCCTAATAAAAAAGCAAATTTGCAAGACCACTTACAGCAACATGGCCTGAGGGGGCTGGCCCCTTTCCTCACTTTGAAGCTAAGCAGTACTGTGCTAATTTTCAAGGGGGCCAACTTTTGATTTTCGGTATGGGTGCAGAAGGTACCTGGGCATATGTTATTCTTGAAGCCGGACATTTTCTCCCATTTCCGTGCTACTTAAATGTGGTTAGTTGGGGTTGTGTGATGTATCACAACAGTCACCAAGAAACCGGCCATAAAACAAGGGGCTTGGAACACGGTACAGGACATTTCGGCATGGGCAGTTAGGTGCACGCCATTATTGCGTGACCGTTTCGCAGCAGGTTCTGTTTTGGCGCGCCCAGTTTGACGCAGCCAGTTGGCACAGGGACCTCTCGGCGCAAGTATTTTGTGGCGTGAGAGGTCACAATTGGCATGACCCTGCAGGTACTTTGTATTTTGTAATATGGATTAAACATGAAAAAGATGTATTTACTGCAACATTATAAAACAGGATGGGACATGTATTACACTGTCGTTGCAGAATTAAACACGTATTAAACAAGAAACACATTTATTTACTGCAACATTATAAACTGCAGGCAACTATCCCTCCCAAACAACTTCACACCATGTACACACACACACACCACACACACGCTCACATCAAACACACACATATTCCAAGCACACCCTCTCAGATGACATGCACACCCTCACACCACACATTCCCCATTACGCTGTACATACATTCAAAAAGAGGACTACGTCGTCTCTGGGCAACATTATAAAACAGAAAAAATGAAATTAAAAAATCACATTTATGCTGAACGCTGATCTCAGAGAACTCTGGCATTAAGGAGTTTGAGATGCGGCACTTAGCCATTATGCTACAATGATGTTATAGTTTGGATTTTCACAGGTTTCATACCTAGCCTTTTATCATTGGACATATTAAGTGATAGGCTATGAAATGTAAATCCCATAAAGCACCAAGCAATTGTGGCCTAGTGGTTAAATGCTGGGTCTTGAACTCTGGCAGACAAGGGTTCAAGGCTGTATGTTTTTTTATTTAACTAAGTCTAGTTTAACTAAAAGAAAAGTAATGCAAGAGGGAGGTGGTGAGGTTTGTGGCAGTGTAGTCCTGTGATCTTATTTAGCATAGGGACCTTTAGACATGGCTGCAATATGAACCACGTCCAAACATCACTCACGCCAAAATAATGGTGCCGGAATGGCTTTTGTGATGCAATTTGGTGCGCCGATGGGCAGTGCTGGGATCTTATTTAGCATGAGGGTATTAAGACGTGGCTGCAATGTCAGACACGTCCAAACATCCCATGCGCCAAAATAAGGGCACCGGAATGGTTTTCGCACCGAAAAGGTCATGCCGAAATGGGTGCTGCGACGGAATACCCTTGCCAAATCGGCCCGCGCCAAAATGATGGCACCAAAAAGGGGTGTACCGCTTGGAGAGCGCTGCTTAACCAAAGTGTGTGCTCCATGGCAAATAATTTAATCTCACTGCGCATTGCCTAAAAACATTGTGAATTCTCAAAGCCTTTAATCCGAAGGCCATGGCTAGTGGTCTGGTTGCGTTTTAAAAATCTATGCAATAACAAAAACCTTGAAATTCAAGGCAGAAACTTAAATTGCAGGTACGTTAAGGTGAGCAATAATTTGTAACAAACATTTGAAATTCAAGGAAAAAACTTTTGTTGCAGGGACGTTAAGGTGAGCAATACATTGTAACAAAACCCTTGAAATTCAAGGAAAAAACTTTAGTTGCAGGGACTTTAAGGTGAGCAATACATTGTAAGAGAACCTTTGAAATTCAAGGAAAAAACTTTAGTTGCAGGACGTTAAGGTGAGAACTTAATGTAAGAAAACCCTGGATTCAGCTAGAGCCACCTTAACTTCGCACCCCTGTTGCGCAGACTATGACCACAATGATGACATCACAAATCACATCACTGATGACATCACTAATTACATTACAACAGTAACTGGCATTAAGCATGGCCTCGAGCCATGGTCAGTGTGCATGACCAAATATATTTTAACACATGAATGGGTACTAGTTATGGCCTTCAGTTATGGACAGTGGTCACAACTCTCACCCATGAACTTTCACCGAGCACTGAATATTTTAAAACACTAACAAGGTACCAACCATAGATTTTGGCGTTTACCAGTGGACGCAGCTTTCAACAGTGTCCATTGTATATTATAAACACTGAACAGGCACTAGCCATGGATTTAAGCACAATACTGGCCAGTGGCTACAATCTGTGACTGTGCCCACTATATATTCTAACATATAAATGGGCCACCAGCCATGGCTTTTGACCTTGATCAGTTTGTACATCTTTTTGCCATGTCAACTGCAAATTTTAAAATAATAACATGCAATAAGCGATGACCTTCGGCTGTGCCCACTGTGTATTACACAACACTAACCAGCCACTAGCTATGGGCTTTGACTGTGTCCACTGTATATTATATACACTAACCAGCCGCTAGCCATAGTTTGCAACACAATACTAGCCAGTGGCCACAGCCTTTGGCTGTTCCGACTGTATTTTCTGACATGTTAATGGGCAGTAGCTATGGCCTTTAGCCATGGCCACTGACTCCAGCTTTCAACATTGCACACTATATTTTAAAGCATTGACAGGCTACTAGGCCTGGCTATTTAACCAGGCACATTGGTATTTTTACTAAACGACCACTAGCTATGGCCTTTGATGCTGGCCAGTGACCCCAGCCTTTGTCATTGTCAAGTCCACCGCCTAAATTGTTATTAAGGTAATCAAAGTTTTCATGAGCTAACTTATAAATGATGTTATGTCTAATTCCATTTTTGATGTAATTAGTTATATACAATGAAATTAGTGTTAGCACCAGTGATGTGATTTGTAATGTCATCAATGTTCCCATATAACATGTAATTTGTGATGTGATATGTGATATAATCATTGTGGTCATAGGCTGCGTAACAGGGTGCGTGAAGTCAATGTGACTTTAGCTGAATTTCCAAGTATTTGTTGCATTAAGTTCTCACATTAATAATTATTATATAACTTGCCTTAACCTTTTGGCATTATTGAAATTGTAGTATTGGAGGGCGCCCAAATATTTTAAATGAGCAGATATTGTAAAGAATGGATTAAAACAGGAAATAAAATGCAGGCATGCAGATAACCCTCCCTCCAGGCAGCGAGCATCCATCAATGAAGAGCCACGCCTGGCACTTCCTGCGTGTGTAACGCGCCCACGCCACCTGACAACTGTCTGCCTCTGGAACGAGCCCGTCACTCGGAGGGAGGGTCCTGCGCGCTCCCGTCTCTCTAAGCATCCGAGCTATACGCGCTTCCGCTGGCACACGCTGAACTGCGGCTAGGGAGGCTTGTTGTGGAAAGAAGAAGAAAAAAACCATCAGCAACCCCGCCCCGGAGCTGGTGTGCAGTGGAGAACCTCTGACAACAGGTCTGATAGGATTGACCCTGCTGGGCTCCCACGAAAGCAGCGACACTTCCCAGGCGCCCCTGGTCCTAGCTGTACCCTTCATTACTGAGTTAGGGGCTCCTGTTTCACCCCCCCCCCCTTCCCAATTGGAAGAACTCGGATCCCATACACCGCCTCGTCTATAGTTCACACAACCCCCCGAGATGGGGAATTGTCACACGGTGGGACCCAACGAAGCGCTAGTGGTTTCAGGTGAGTGTGTGTCTGTGTTGTTGAGGGGGGGGCGTGTTTGGTGCTGGTGGTCTTGTTTCTCTTGGTGGGGGAACGATAGTGTTTCTGTGAGGCATGAACAGGAGTCGCATGGTGGCAAGAAAGGTGGCTAAACGCAGATGTTAGGGGCTTATGTGAGGGTGAGAAGGGTGTACTAGTAAAGTAGGGGGTCTGAGGAATCGAATGCGTTTCACTGGCTGGCTTTGAAGACTGGATTTGTTATTGTTGAGAGGGGGAGGGTAGTGATTTGCCCACTCGCCAGAACAGTGTGTGGTTCCTATGGAGCAGAGTAGTGTTGCTTAGCGAGAGGGGGGGCCAAGGTGGTGATAGGGCGTGTTCATGGGGAGGGGTTCTCGGATGCAATTGCTGTGTGGCTACGAATCCAGTAGAGCCCCACCCAAGGGAGTGGAGATGACAGTACAAAATGAGGAAATAACGGCACGGGGTTTCTTAGGGAGAAATGCCAATACGACGGAAAGTGGGATATTCGAGTGTTTCATGTTATTTGGCGAAATATTGGAAGGATGGTGGAGAAGAACCGGGGAGGGGACAGAGGATCACCGTGGGGGAGGAAAAGAAGAAACAAAATGGCAGGAAGGGGTAGTAAAGTGGGAGGGGATTAACATTCAAGGAGCAAGCGTGTGGTAGGTACATCGTGGAGATACTGGAGTATAAACCTGGAAGTCACATTGTTAGGAAGCTATGCAGGGGTGTCAGAATAAACTGTCCCAAGACATTTACGCCCCCCCCCCCCCTACAAGGAATCCTAAACCATATGAGGTGGAAAATTAGGCTGTAAGCATTATTTCACAATAAGCTATGCGTAACAAACCGAACCAGATAAAATAAGAAATGGTAAACATTTTGGCGAATATGGGATCAGGTGAGCGGGGATCCTGCTCCATCGTAGGGCATACTCAGGGCTGATACCTACCGCCTTTAACCAAAGCTCACGACTTTTATTTGCAAACAGTGTTGAGCCTTGTCATATTTTCGCATTCGCAGCTTATTTTTTGTCTATCATAACCTCTTTTCATTGCCTTTTTTTTGAGGCATAGATCTGTCACACATTTCCAATCACCAAATCCTTAGGTATTATTTGTCAATAATAAAACTAACTTTAGTTTCTTTGCCTTTTTTCGAGTCGTTTGGGCTGTGTCGTGGTTTTCTCTTTTTGTTTGTGTTTTATGTATCCATTGTGCCCTTTTTGTTGATGGATTTTCCCCCTCCCACCCAGAGGACTGGTGTTACCTGCCCCAGCCACCTTTGCAGGACTTGGGCGCGCAGTAGTCTGGGTGCCTTTGTCTTTCCTATCCTGTGCCCCTCCCTGCACATCTGAGTGCCAAGGAAACGTGTTTTTTTGGCTGTTTCTCATTTCCTTGCGAGGAAGCCCTTCCTTCCTCCATTCCTACCTCCCAACGTATCCCTCTGGGCCTACTACCTGCGGGTCCCATGGGAAACAACGTTGAAATTGACTGGCGAAATAACGTGAGCATGGAGAGTGTTGTATTTTGATGAAACAGGTGACTTAAAATAGCAACAGGAAGAAGATTAAAGTGCAGAGGGAATGCACCAATTAGAACTTACATGGGAAAACGAGTAGCAATAACATAATACAAAGAAGTTATATGAGGAAAGGGGACGGAATAGCATCTGGAAAGAAACGGGTGGAGTAACTTGGGGAAGCGTAGTAAAATGGAGTCGAGGAGAAAATCTATGCGAAGAAGGGGATAGTAACGGGGGTCTAGGCAGTCGGCCTAGCGAAAAAACCGAGCAGGGCACAGGCATTAGTGGGATGGGAGATTAGAGATAGAGCAGGGGAAGAGGTTTGCCCAGTAACACGTTGGAATGCGTTAGCAGTAGGATGGAAAGAGCAGAGTAATATTTTAGAATGAAGAACAGTAAACATGGGAGAGCCACAAGGAAGGAATGGAAGCAATAACATACAGGGGGCATAATTTACGGGAAGAAGATGATGGAGTAATAAAGGGAAGAAATGGCGAGAGCAACGTGTTTTGGAAGATGAGCAGTAAGATTGGCTGGGGCTTGGAGGAGAAACCTGAGAATAAAGAGGAGTAAAATGGAACGCGGCGTAGTCAATTGGTAGCCAGGCGGGTGGATCACAAGATAAGGTAGGGCATTGCCAAGGCGGGATAGTAAGATTAGTAATACAACAAGGTACTGTGATGGTGCCCCATCCCAGCAGGTGATTGCTGTGACTATTAGGGAGCCGTGAATATTTGGACATACGAGTATTTCTACACTGAGTAGTACATGCACTGTTTATTTTAGGGGCTAAAGGAAAGTCTCCTGGCTCTCATTAATCTGTGTCTAGAGCCGGATTCACACTTTACTCCCTCTTTTCTGGAAACATTTGGGTTTCAGCATGGGTCTTGATGTTGGCTTCTCAGGCTTGATTGTTTTATGACCACCTGTAAGGTCTCGTTGACAGTGTTTTTCTTTTGCCCAAAAAGGATACCAGTGTGCAGGCTGTTTCCCGCACTTGTTTGCTGTGATATTGAGCCATGGCCCCTGTCGCCTGTTACTTGAGGCTGTGTTTTGCATTGAGAATTCCTTTCTTGTCCTTATCTGGGTACCTGGTAGCGCTTGTAGTTGATTCCTCTATGTTTTCAATCCCTAATACTTTGTCCATCTTAACAATAAGCACTTTTCCAAAATGTGTTCCTGTCCACATGTGAGTGTTCTCTTTCTCGGGTAGACAGTAGAAGTAATTCCAATAATGAACAGCTTCACCTGTTTCGTTGCCAATAGTATTTCACGTTTCCTCCTCTGTTCAGATCAGAACAATGTGGCGCATGTGTCAGCTCCTCCATGTTCAATGTGCCCTAATTTACTCAAGTAAAGGGGCTGGAAAGGAATAATAAATCTCTAGCCTCCTTTAAGTATTTGTTTTTCTGTGCTCCTTAGCCCAGTTAGTAAGGGGCAGAGGCAGGGTGGTCCTGCTCCTCTTTTTGCAAGGAATGCTTGTGCATTACATAGTTTCGGTCAAAGTTAGTAATATAGAAGATGTGGATGACTAACTTCTCTTTCTGATTGGTTTAGTGCCATAATACTTGTGAATAAATGGCTTGAGAAATAATGTTATTAAGAGTATGGATACCTATTGCAAGGGGAAAGAAGACCTCATGCATACCAGAAAATACAGAGGATCATCGGGCATTGGTCTAACAGGGAAGTAATAACTACCGGAAAAGAGTTATCACCAGAATAAGGAATAACTTGCAGGAATTATTGGATGTGTGGAGGGAACTGCACCCGGGGGAGAGCTTCACGTTGTATTCCATGCCACACGGGACGCATACCGGTGTGGATTACTTTTGCGTATGCAAAGAGCTGCTGGGGAGGATCGCATCCTGTGATCTGGTCCTGTTGGATGGCCTGACCATGATAATGGTATTCATGCAGTGACAGCAAGTTTAAATACACAAAATACACAGGTTTCCCGTTGGCGTTGTAATGATTCCCTATGGAAGGATGCTTTAAAAAAGAAAACCAAGTTTTATCGAAATGCAAGTACCATCACCGACTATTTTCAGAGGAATGGTACGGGAGGTCGACCTTTGTACGGTGTGGGAGGCAGCAAAGATGACATGAGGGGGGCTGCTCATCAGGGAAGCGTCTAACTATGCGCCCAGATACCTGAGTTTGGAGAACTATATAAACAAACAATAAGAAGAGTGGTTACTATTGGAAGATTGGTTATGCTTCGCAACTAGCACGTTAGTCCCACTAAGAGCAAGTATGCTCCATTCTATCTATTCCTTGGTGAATGCCTCCTTAACTCAAGGCTGTGTGCCTCTGAAAGGAAAAAAATCCTATTTCACTCCTCCTTTTTAAAAAAGCCAACATTGGACCATAAAACACTGTCCAACTATCACTGTATTGCTGGTCTCCTGTGGCCTGCTAACATTTTAGAAATAATTGTGACCACACAGCTGCAGGATTTTCTTGAAGAACATAACATCTTGGATTCTTACCAGGGTTTAGACCAGGTCATGGCACAGAGACTGCATTGACTGCCATCTTGGATCACCTACTTTAGACTGCCGACAATAGTGTCAACGGCATGCTTGTCATGCTAGACTTGTAGGTAGTTTTGACACAGTATCATCATTGGCACATGTATCCGATGAAGCACTGAAATGGTTTACCTCGTTTCTGACCGATCGCTTTCAGCAGGTTAAAGCAGGTCCTTACCTTTCTGACTCATTACCGGTTACCTGCGGAGTGCCGCAGAGTTCTTCCTTGTCTCAGCTATTGTTGTATATATCCGTCCACTGCTTAATCTTTGCCTAGTTTGACTTATCATTCATATGCGGACGATACGCATATCTATGTCCAGTTAAACCGACCATTTGAGGCAATGGAATGAGTCTTAAAATGTGCATTCGAAATCCAAAGTTGTATGCTGGAAAACAAGTTAAAACTGAATCCATCTAAAACGGAGATAATCGTCTTTGGCCTAGAAAAAGAGCCTAGCAAATGTGGTCCAGTTTGTTCCCTGTCCAACTCTATTTGGAACTCCAACCATATACACCCAGACAGTAAACATTTTTGGCTGCATATGGCAGTCCAAGTTGTAACTCACAAGTCAATCGAACTATTAAGCATGTCTACTTCCACCTAAAACTTCTCAGGCCTCTACTCCCGCTAACCTCTGAGAAGGATCGCCCAACAGTAGTGGGAATTCTCACAAACTTCAAAGTAGATTATTGCAATGCTCTCCTGACCGGCATACCGAAATATCAACTTCAGCGGCTTCAGGTAGCCCAGATTTTCATGGTGTGATGGATTTTTAACAACAATTTCAGAGTTTCGAAAAATCCTTAATTTGCTCCCAGTGCAGCAGAGGATCCAGTTTAAAATACTGTTTGGTTTTGTATCCATGGCCTTGCCCCAGCCTATCCGATTCTAATTCCTCGTCCTAACTGACCTTTACGATCTATGGGACAAGGCCTGCTGGTGGTCCCTCCCCAACCCCCAGGACAGCTATATGGGTTGACAGACGTTTCTCCCTTCCGAGCCCTAGAGCCTGGAACGCCCTTCTGTTAAGGCTATGGCAAATTGAATCCATAACATTTTCAGGAAGCAACTGAAGCAACTAAAGACATATCTGTTTAAGTAAATCCCCAGACCAACCAACTTAAAGCAAGCAATTCATGTCATGTATTTATTTCTTTTTCCCATCAGCGCCCAGTTTCTGCCAGGTTCCCCAATGGGATATGTGCGTTACAAATACGGAACCAAATCATAAAGTTGGGAACCCATGAGAGAAAGGACCTCATAGGAGAAGTTGGAGGGAGGGATGCAGGGGGGGACGGTTTCTGGAGATGGGGAAAGTTGTGCGCAATTCCAATTTTTGCACCAGAAATATTACGAAAAGGAGGATAAAGCAGGCGCACTCCTGTTGAAGCATCTGAGGGGGGCGTCATAGGGCAGATAGATGGGTGGAGGGGTTTTCAGATGCCTGGAGGACATTGGCGACTGGTCACAGAACCTGTAGACATTGGCGACTGGTCACAGACCCTGTAGACATTGATGACTCTTTGCAGCATTTTATGAGTGGCTGTACAGTCTAGAGAATGAGCCGAGTGAGAAGAGTATCAGGAGATATTTGGCCAAAGCTTCCCTCTCCTGGTTGGAACCGAGTGAAGTAGAGGGGTTGGATGCCCCTATTTCTGAGGAGGAAATAAGGCAAATGCAGGCAAGGCCCAGATTTGTTGGTCTTTCACATGGCTGTTATTCAACTTAATTATGCTAACGGGCAGGGCCCCCAGTTCGTTTCGCCAGGCGTTGATCTCTGTATTGCGTAAGGAGGGGGAAGGACCATTGTCTGTACACGTCTTACTCCCTCTCCTCAAAGATATTTACTAGGGTTCTGGCTTCTAGATTTTGCTGCCGTTTCTCTCTTGTTTGATGTATCACATGAGCCTTTGGTGGCGCAGCTGAAGCATGACCATCGAGTGAAGGGGGTGGTAGCGGGTGACAGTTTAAGTTGGGAATGTATGCCGACGACATTCTCCTACATTTAATAAACCACCTGCATGTCTCAGTTCTGGCGGCCTTGGAAGTGATAAAGGAGTATGGGTCCCTCACAGGGTATAAGGTTACTAGGACCAAGTCCATTTTGTTCCCGTTTGATGTGGACTCTGGTAGAGACATGACTGCTCCACCTCGACCCAACATCCCCAACGAGAGAGAGCTGTGTCAGTATTTAGGTGTGATCATCGCAAACTCTTTTGAGGAACTGTCTGGTGCCAATTACCTGCCATTGTGGGGTGGACAAACCATTTTTTGGATGGGTCGGCTTAACGCCTTAAATTTTCTCCCCAGGATATTAGGTGTTCAAATGTTACCAGTAGCAGTGCCGAAGGGGGTGTTTGAGGCAAAGGGCTGTATGCTTTGCTTCCTTTTGGGCTGGGAAAAAGCTACTGGTATCCTACAATAGGTTCACAGATCTTAATTTATACTACAAGCCCAGCTTAGGGTGAGGACATGGATAAGCTGTGGGTCTACCTAGAGAACCACCATTTGAGACTGGCAACAGTGGGAGGAGTGGTTGTGGGTCCTGAGGGAAAAGGTCCCACAAAGTATAAGGGAACACCTTGTACTGGGCGTGATTTGCAGCATCTGGAGGCGAGGCCCGGGAATGTGGGGGGGTCACCACCTGGCCCTCGCCATTGAACCACTTGTGGGCCCTGGTGATCAGGGACGACATCCAAATTCCAATAGATTTCAGGGCTGGTTTGAAGCCGGCTTGAACGGAGTGGGCCAGATATGGGTAGAAGGAAGTTCATCACCATCCAGGCACCGAAAGAGGCATCGCAAGTTGGGAGACTCACTGTATTTCTATTCCTTCCGTTAATGGGGGTTTTGACAGCAGAGAAATGGAAGGAGTTGGTTCAGCGGGAGCTTACATAGTCGTAACATATTTTGAATACACAACGGGACATATAGGGGCTCCTTTCCCTGCTTTATGCTTTCCTGGTAAAGGCTAGTATGGGTGATATGGATGGGTAGAGGCTACTATGGATGGGCTTCAGTTCAAATGGGAGTGGGACTTGGGGCGTGAGGTGAATGAACAGCTATGAAAGATGAAGTATTCACGCGAGCCGGGGTGAGTACTTAAGGATTAATGTTTATTTATGATAACAACTGGCGCCCCGCACTGCGACCGTCTCTTACAATTCTCTTCATGTAACTGACTAGAACCCTTAAGTTCATTTCTAACTAAAGATTCTAAGAGACGTTGCAGCGCGAGGCCAAAAAATCCAACTAAGAATACTACACCCCCCCACCCCATAAATATTGAATGGGAACATATGGCTTACATCGTAGTACAATTAACAAGACATAATGGCCATATGACTTACATCATAGTACAATTAACAAGAAATAATGCTAGGAAACCAACCATTTTCCAATGCCCTTGAGTAACATTTGACAACCTACCTACTCATAAATATGAATGCTTAGCCTAGAGAACATTCTGAGAAAGTAAAATGATAAAGAAAACTAAACATAAAGTGTACATTTACTTAGGCATAACATAATCCCTGGACCAATATGGTAATCTTCTTTCTCTGAACTTCGTGGAAGATTACGTCCAACTACATTTTGTACATTGTTACCTTGTCGCATATTCACATCCATTCCTTCACTTTGTCTCGCTACGTCCCTATCATCACTCTCTATTTCATTTACATTCTCCCTTCTAAACAAAACTTCATCTGTAAACAAATCATTTGCTCTTTTTTATTTACCATAGAATCTGCATTCGTCCTGTTTGCCTCCCCATCTCCATCTACTTACCCTGTCCAAATTCCATACCGCTCTCCCAGCATCTCTAACTGCTCTTCTAAACACTTGCATAACTTTAATTGGACTGCTATATTTAGTCACCTTTCCTCACCTTACGACCACACTTAATCCGTACATAATCTCCTGGTGAGAGTCTCAATTTAGGTTCTCCAACATCCGGTTTTCCACTAGACCTCTCATTTTTATTTTGATGTTTGAATAACTTATATTTCTTATCATCCACTACTTTCCTACGATTAACCCAATCTGGATTAAGTAAAGTATTTGGAGCTCTTCCTCTCATCAATTGAAAAGGTGACACATTCATTCCTCTCTTAAGTCATCCTACTGCACCACACTTTCTCTTTGAGTACTTCATCCACCGACAAGTTATTACTCGATGCCAATTCTACAGCCTCTACAATCACGCGATTGTATCTCTCCACTAATCCATTGGTTTGAGGATGCTATAAAGATGAAAACCTCCATTCCATTCCTGATCTTTTGGCAAACTCTCTTATCTCTTTACTTTTGAATTGAACTCCATTGTCGCTCATTATCACTTTAGGGAATCCTTCCCTTCTACATATTTGCATAATGAACTTCATAATCTCTTGACTATCAATCTTACTCGCAGCCTTAACTTCAAGCCACCCTGAATAGTAATCAACTAGTACTATTGGGAACTTTTTCTCTCCTATCAATTTCCCGTATGGCCCAACGATATCAATATCTATCATTTCCCATGGCGCTTCACCTTTGTGAATGTCAATAGACTTTGACTCTACAACTCTTATCGCTATTTTGACATGGCCAACAATTTCTAACCACTCTTTCTACCATTAGGTCCATACCTGGCCACCAATATTTCAATCTTATGTTATTTTTCGTGCCTGTAATAACAGGATGACCCTGGTGTGCTTTCTCAATAAGTTCATCATATAACTTGCGTGGGGGAGTCAATTTGTCTCCTCTCAACAAAAATCCATCCTCCATGGACAACTCATCTCTTACCTCCCAAAATCTCAAACATGCTTCCTGAACTGCCTTTTCAGGCCACCCAGATTTCATGTATTCGCATATTTGTTGAAGCTCATCATCCTTCCCCAACTCCTCAATCCACTTATCTTTGGACGTAACTTCAAACACAACAGCTACCATTTCGTCATCCATTTCTACTATCATCTGCTTACTTCCCAAAGGTAATATCGAAAGAAAATCAGCTACAACATTCCTTTTTCCAGGCACATACTTCACAGAAAAATTATAATCCTGCATTTTAAGCCTTAGCCTTGCTAATCTTGGCGAAGCTCTGCACATTCCCTTGACCGTGAGAACCTCAATCAACGGTTTATGATCTGTCTGAATAACAAATTTTGTTCCCCACACATATTTCCTGAAGTAATTTACCGCCCAGGAGCAAGCCAACAACTCTTTTTCAATCACTGAGTATCTATTCTCCGTGTCTGAAAAAGCTCTCGAGGCATGACTGATTACTCTTTCATTTGCATCTTCATCAACCTGTGATAAAACTGCTCCCAATCAGTTTCCACTGGCATCTACTGTAATTTTAGTCATCCTACAAAATTCAAACCCTCCTAGCTCCAATGAATTGCAAATTTCGCTCTTTATGCATTGTACTGCCCTGTAGCAATCATCATTCCATACAAACTTAGCATCTTTTTTCATAAGTTTCCTTAAAGGTTCTGTGACACTCGCAAAATTTCCTACAAATCTATTGTAATACTCAAATAATCCCAAAAATGATCTTAACTCGTCTTTGTTCTTAGCATTAGGGGACTCTTTGATTGCTTCCATGGCATCCTTTTTAGGTTTATATCCTTTGCCATTTACAGTGTGCCCTAAATATTCCACTTCATTCACTCCAATTTTACACTTGCTCTGTTCAATTTTCAAACCCATATCTTCCAATCTTTTCAACACCCTTTTTAGCCTGTCATCATGTTTTTCAATTCCTTTTCCGAATACAATAATATCATCCTGATATACGAAAATTCCTTCTACTCCCTTGAGGACATGCATCATCACCCTTTGAAATACAGCTGCAGCAGAGGCTAAATCAAGCGGTATGCGCTTATACCTAATATAGACCATGTGGCACAATAAAAGCTGTAATATCTCTACAATCTTCAGTGAGTGCAATTTGATGATAAGCTTTTGAAAGCTCTAATGTTGAAAACACATTTGCATCACCAATACAATTCAACATCTCAGAAATAATTGGAAGAGGAAATATGTCAATTATGTTCTTATTGACGTCTCTTAAATCGATGCAAATCATGGGTTTGCCATTCTTCTTTAGCGCCACCACGATGGGACTCACCCACTCCGAGGATTCCATTTTTTCTATGACACTTTCAGATTCCAACAATGTCAACTCCTTCTCAACTTTGTCAGCTATGGCAAATGGAACCGGTCTTAACTTTGTGTGTCTAACCGGTATTGCTCCTTTCTTCAGGCGGATCCTGTGCGCAAAATCCTTTAACAAACCTAACTTTGATTTGACTTCACTCTTTTCTACTGACACATCGTTTCTGACACTACTATTGACTAATTGTATCCATGTTCTGAAGAGCAGATTCTATCTGATTCTCAACCCAGCTTGATCTCTCCATCCTATGATGTTGATGCCCTTTTCTGCCATATAAACTTTAACTTGGGCCCGTCTGTCTTTAAATTGGATGATGCTGGGAAACCATCCAATCATCTTTATCCTTGATCCTTCAAATCCACCCGGATTTTTAATGTTTGATAAATTCAATTCGCTCCACAGACCCTATGTCACAAGGTTTTTCCATGTCCTTTTGGTAATGATCGTCCAAGGTGAACAACTATCCACCTTCATCTTAAGCTTCCAGTTATCTAAGATCACCTCGCAACTTGGGCACTTAAACTCTCCTTCTGGGGGTTCTTGTATGAAAAATACTCTTTCCTCCTCTGACTCTTCCTCTTCGTCCACGATGACTGAAACTCTTTTCTTTTTCTTGCAAACAACTGCAAAATGACCTTTTATGCCACAATTCCCACATTTCTGTCCTAGAGCAGGGCATTGTCTTGCATTTGCGTAATGGCCATATCTGCCACAGTTGTAGCATCTATTTCCATCCCTTTGGTGGTAATTCTGATATCTATGATCATATTGTGTGCGAGGGTCACTCTTAGTCCAGCTTTTCCCATGAACTTTACTTGAACTTCCTTTTATATTCTGGATTTTTCATCTTGTTGCTCTTCCCTGGAGCAGCTTCAGCCTTGTCTTTAGGTCGCAGTGCATTAACCTGGCTATGTTCTTCCTGCTCCTGTACCAATTTCGTAGTGTTTACTTGCATACTCTGTACAGCTTCTTCCTTCTTGTTTTTCATTTCCTTAGAACATAATAGACTATGCTCAACTCGTTTGGCAATAGCTATAGTCTCAGGTAGTGATGGATTGCCAATCATCCACAGCCTGTCTTGAACTATATTATCCTTTGAGTGAATTATTATCTGATCTCGTATTAGTTCATCAAGAGTGATACCATTACCAAACTGACATGTTCTAGATAAGCCCCTTAATGCTGACACACATTCCTCGATACTTTCACTTTCTTTTTGCACTCTGGTATAGAATTTATATCTATCTAGGCCACATTGGTTTCCGGCGCATAATATTTGTCCAATTGTTTTATGGCTCTTCCATGTTCGTCAGCATCTCCAGCCTCATCTCTTGTTAACTCTGGAAGTTCTCTAAACTTCCTTTTGACCTTCTAATCCGAGTGCATGCAACAATAATAGTTTATTTTTCCTGGATGTGAGTTCTTCTTGATCCACGGCCTGAATATAATTCAGCCAAAATTCTTTCCATTCTGACCAGACAACTGCTGGTTGTCCTGGAGCCGGTAGAAAACTTGCAGGAGGTTGGATACTGATTCCTTGCATTATAGTATTCCAACACAGCTCTTAAGACTAAAAGTCTTTTAGTAATGAAATTCCTAAGTTCGTGTGTTCAAATAAATAGAGATGAGAATTTTTTTTTTTTTTTCGTTCTTTATGTACTGGGACGAGGATGAGGGTGCCTAATCCTCACCCTCCTTAGACTTCCTGGTCTTGATCCAGCCGGATCATGTGACCGCTATCTGTAGAAAGCTTCTTTTCTCAAATGTACGCGCTCAACAGTCATATGCGTGTGTTCCAATGCAATCGCTACACGTAGCGATGTGGGGACTGAGGGATCCTTTATTTCCTAATGCCAAAGAGGTGGGGCTGGAAAGGGCTTCCGGAGAACCAGGGGCAGCAAGTGTCCGGAGCTCAGCACGAACCAACGAAGCCTCAGTGGTTGGTTCGGAGCGTTCAAGCTCTAAGCTGCAGCCCCCTCTGTGGATTGGCACTGTAAGGCAGCGCAAACCGACACGTGATGTGTCAGTTCGGAGCATCTGCTCTCGTTCAGCTCCACGTTACTGTGTGTTGTGTGACAGCACAAGCCTGCGCTAACCGGTATCGCGCCAGGGCTCGGAGCAGCTGCTCTCGTTCTCCTGTGCTGTGTGGGTTCACCAGGGGCCGGTATCCTCGTCGCCAATTGAAGTATTCACGCGAGCCGGGGTGAGTACTTAAGGATTAATGTTTATTTATGATAACAACAACCGCCGCCCGCACTGCGACCGTCTCTTACAATTCCCTTCATGTAACTGACTAGAACCCTTAGGTTAATTTCTAACTAAACATTCTAAGAGACGCCGCAGCGCGAGGCCAAACAATCCAACTAAGAATACTACAAAAGAGTTTGTGCAGTAGAGTGTTCAAGACTTCTATAGCCCGACAATATAAATTGCACAGGGTGATATTGCTTCATTGCTGGCAGTATGATCCAGGTCGGCTCTCTAGAATGTTCCTGGGGGTGAGCCCTATGTGTTGGCACGGTTTTGGGGAAAGGACCACGTATTGGCACATGTGGTGGTCTTGCAGTAAGGTACAGGGGCACTAGTCGTGGTTTTGGTGTGGATAAAAAAGCATAGATTGGATAGAAATTTGCCCTGACCCAATGTTGGTGCTTTTTGGTTTGGAGGCAGTGGATGGGAAGCCATGTCTCACATGGTGCATTTCCTACTATTGGCGGCGCAAGCATACCTTGCAACACATTGGAAGAGAGAGAAACTTCCAGGAATGTCAGAACGGCTGGCCAAAGCTGGGGAGATTTATCTCATGGAAAAGTTCACTGCTGCTCTTAATGGGGTGTTGCAGACTTTGAAGGGGAATGGTCAGGGTTTTTGAATGGGTTCCCAGTGTCCTGAGGATATAGGGAGGGAACAGGAAGCCTTTAATGTGGGACAGGATGAGTTTTTCTCAGTTCTCCTCTTGCCCCTGCTCTGAGGGCAACTTAGTGTATTTAGATGTGCTCCCACGTCACAGATATTTTATGCTGTTTGATGCAGTTGCAACTTCGTTTCATTGATAATGCTGTGGGGTTGTTTTTCCTGTACGGGGTAGAGAGATAACAGTTGGAGCAGAGTGGTACATTTTGTTCATGGATTATGTGCCCCCTTCTTCTTTGCAGTGTTAACATCAATAACAATTGAAAGAAAAATAGGAGTAACTCATCATGTGGTGAATTAATACACACTGGGTGTGCAAGCAGTGTGTGTTTGGTGATCGAGGTGTCCGTAGCTCTGCTGGGAAGCTCTTTGACGTTGAACCTGTGTGGAAGCTCACTTTCAAGTCCTTCTACTTCTGTGATTTGCGGACCAGTTTTCATAAACACATTGCACATTCGCGGAGCGGTGCGTGGTGCGCGGTGTGCAAGCAGTGTGTGTTATGGTGATTGAGATGTCAGTAGCTCTGCTGGGAAGCTCTTCGACGTTGAACCTGTGTGGAAGCTAACTTTCAAGTCCTCCTTCTACTTCTGTGATTTGCGCACCATTTCTCATAAACACACTGCGCATGCGCAGAGTGCAAGCAGTGCGTGTTCGGTTTTGGTTGCCGGGTGCTGCTTGTGGGAGTGTACCTTTCTGACCAGTATGAAAATCAAGAACGCTGAGGTAAGCAGCATGGAGATGCAGAATGCGGTAAGCCTAATCTAATGTCGGCTGCGAACGAGGATATTGAATGAATTCTGTGCCGCAAATAAGTAATCTGCTACCCAAGTATCAAAGATTTTAGCCATTTTTCCCATAGTGACTGTACATGAATGGAGTCTGAACGCAAGTGTCAAAATACGGTACACAGCAACATTTCCCATACATAAACTATTACATGTTGAGCTGCCTCCTAATAAGTCGGAGCTGATTGGTCCATGCCTAGCTGGTGACTGCGGATTTGTCTATCTTTGAACCAGCTGGAGTTTATTGGACATAGGGCTGTGGGCACAGCATTGAATTTTTTGCTGTGAATTCGCCGGTGACTGGATACTAGGCAGACTTGATATTTTACACCCTGTTCGTGACTGCGGATTCATTGAGCCTAGGGTGTTCCTATCGAGCTGCCAAACGATCCTAATTTTACTGCCTCTGCCACGGTTTAAATAAAATGAAACTTGGGAGCAAATTGAAAGGCAATAAAAAGACCAGCAGTGGCGTGATTGAAGCTGATATCGTGGAAATAAGTACTCGGACCATTACATCTAAAGAAAAGAAGAACAGACTTGTTTGGGGAACAAACTGCTGTTGTGGAGATTCATACCGAACCAGAAGGAACTGGTGTACTCTTTAATGAGGCTGCTTGCACCTCAGCAGAATTTGACAATAATAATTAATTTGTGCTGCAGCCTTCAAGGACAAATATCTAACTTGGAGCGGATGAATGCACAAGGGCATGGTGTGGAACCTGGAAATCGTGCTGCTCCAGACTTATGTGTAGCTGATGTAACACCTAGTATTCCACATGCACCGGTTACTGATACACTCCTTCTCGCCACAACTTACTGGTCTTGTGGATGGTTCAACTGAGGTGAATTGTGAAATACAAGACAATGTGCCTTTTAAGCTCTAGCCATGAATGTGATGACTAACATTGGAAATAAGCTTAAGGAATTGGACAATCACAATACGGCAACTAGCTTTGCCTTGACCATTATGTTAAGATTATGTTAACTATTGTCTCTCAAGTTAGATATAACACAGATATGATGAAGGTGAATACAACTGTAGGCCCTGGGGCTCCAACTATACAAAAAGAAGCTATACCAATGAAACCTTTTACAGTTGACATATGTAATGATAATTTAGAATACACATTAGTGGAGATCATGGTTGGGGGTGACTGTGAGAGTGTGGAGGGATGTCGTCTGTCTAAAAGAGAGAGGAGAAGGAAGCAGAAAATGCTAACAAAACCTATGCAGTCCATAGCCGAGGCTGTGGGTGTAACTAATGGAAAGTGAACCCGTAATGAAAAAACCTCTTCCAAAAGAGCCAGAAAGAGAGCGACCAGGAATGTCAAAAGGCTTGCCCTGAAAACGGGTAATCTAACAACATGGCTGATTGTTTCTGATAAGAATAAACTAAAGACTAGGAACACTCCTATACAGTCCAAAGCTGAAAGGATATCTGAGGAATCCAGTTAAAGTTCTCTGGATACAACAGGTTCCACTCTAGATGGTAGCATTGATAGTAGTATTGAATCTGTGGAATCCCTGTTCCCTAAAAAGAAGTCCAAAGTAAAGTTTATAAGCCTGGTACGGGAACTGCCTCGGATCACATCGAGGAAGATCAAGAGACCATTGGAGATACCTGTCCTTGCTGGGAATTGGAAAGACTGTCTACCACGGAGACAATTCACTATCTCAGCACTTGCTAAGATAAATAGCCTATTAATGGAAGCAAGTTGCTGGAAATCCTCAATTTTCAACTGGCGTTGAGGATTCTAAAAAGTGGGGATTTCAAGTTTGTAGAGCAATGTCCGGAAATGTCTAACCGGGTTATTGCTTTTCCGAAGCAGTGGCCTGTCTGGTCAGGGATTGTAAGGATGAATTAAAAAGGAGTGGATCTCTGTTGGATGCTGGAGATGAAGTGTTGATGAAGGTGGAATGTATAAAACTAAGGAAAAGTATGGTAATGCTGGATTGAGAGATTGAGGAAAGATGCTTAAGGGTGATAATGCTGTAGTGAAATCCTATTGGGAATGGGTTTGCTCCTTCTTGCCACCTATCAACAATTTACAGTAGTATCTTGGAACACTTGAGGGCATCGGCAACCTTTGGGTAAATCGGGCTCCCATAGACTCTTCAATAAGGCGCAAATTTGTCATAAATCACCAATGTATCAATTGAAAAGGATACGGTAACCAAAAAAGGATACAATTGGTAGGGCTCTTCCGGATCCTTTTTCACACGACTTGATTGTAGGTAAGTCAAATTAGACCTTCCAAATGATGCAACTCTCTGACTGATGAAACAGGCAGAGAGATGGATCACTGGAAAGGGCGTGGGTATTGTATCGGAAGTCAGCCTAGGGTAGATAAAGTATCATAAGAAACTGTCCCAAACTCAACTCACTATAATGGCACAGTATTAGCATTAATTCAAAACACTGACCTTGTGGCAAAAACTGAAGAATTCAACGGAAGTCTCTTGAAGAAAACCAGGATATGAACCAACGACAAAGGAGGGGAAGATTAGTAAGGGAGGCTTATCCCGAACGGCACAAGGCTCACGCTAGATACCAGGTTGGTGCACCACAGGATAGCGTCCAAAGTACTGTGCACAATCGCCTTCCAATAGTTAATGAAATACTTCCTTTCCCACGAAGAACAAAAAATAGAAGTTCACCTGTTAACTATCACAGGCACCAAAGGTTCAAAGTAGTTCAGAAAACCACGTGCAGGATTGCACGTGACAGCGTACACGCAGCCAGGACAGCCGCGCTTGCAGACAGCCTCCGCGTGGAGATTTGACACACGAACAGGATACACGCAGCCCAGGACAGCCGCGCTTGAAGACCACACGAACAGGATACACGCAGCCCAGGACAGCCGCGCTTGCAGACAGCCTCCGCGTGGAGATTTGACACACGAACAGGATACACGCAGCCCAGGACAGCCGCGCTTGAAGACCACACGAACAGGATACACGCAGCCCAGGACAGCCGCGCTTGAAGACGGCGTCCGCGTGGAGATTTGGCACGCGAACAGGATACACGCAGCCCAGGACAGCCGCGCTTGAAGACAGCGTCCGCGTAGAGATTTGGCACTCGAACAGGATACACGCAGCCCAGGACAACTGCGCTTGAAGACAGCGTTCTCGTGTGGATAAGAACGCGAACCGGATACACGGCTCCAGGAATTAGCGTGTGGAGGAAAACGCGCTACAAAAGGCCAAAGAAGTTGCTGAAGGGAATGCGAGGAAGCAGGTCCAGAGTTCAGCTATAAAAACGCCAAAAATTAATTAATCGGAAGCAGCGCTCGACGTTTCCACGCTGCTTATGTACGTACTGCCGTAACACACGTGACAGAACTAAGTCACGTGAATTTAACGACGTGAAAAATGCAGACGTCGTTTTCCTGGCAATGCATCAAACAACCTCCATTTCGAATAGAACGGTCTAGCGATTCTATGGGCGTAACTCATTCTGTATGGAGAGGTTGTTCCCGGTCCAGAGATATGTCCAGCAGGCATGACAAAATGATTATAATTTTTTTTTTTATACAACCAGCTGATTTTGATTGCTATACGGCATACTGTAATTATGCCAGAGGAGAAAAGGGCAGACCATATGGGGGGCATACCTATTTTGGTGTCAAATGTTTTCAACTCATACGAATGTACTCTAGTAACTAATAATCCTAATGTACTAATGGTAGATGTATGTGTGAATAATGATAGCAGAATCATGTTGGTTAATCTATATGATCCTCTGGGCAATGCTCCTACTGTTGCTATTCAACTGGATATATATGAATGCTCAACTGACAAATGTACCTCTCGGGGTGAGATGAATGTTATACTGGGTGGAGATCTGAATTCTAATGTCATATTGCCGAATAATGTGGATACGATAAAAGCTGAAAGGTGGAAAACCTTTATAATGGATATGGAATTGCAGCTGGCGAATGGATATGGGTCTGATAAGTCCAAAATTGCTACCACTTGGACTAATGGCCTTTATACATCAACACTGGACTATATTTGTTTAAGTGACAATCTGTTTGTACGCCTGACTGATTTCGAAATAGTGATGAATTCATTTAGTGGTCATGCACTGCTGGTGTGTACTGTTATGTGGGACACAAAACAACTGCATTTGGATAACATTGGGGAAGTTAATATTTCTTGTAAAGGTAACAGACTAGGATGGTCTGATGCTAATCTAGCCAAGACAAGAATATGAGGATTACAGATGGAGCATAAGGCCACTCGATCTGCAGAAGATATAGTGAGCTGGAAATCTGTTTGTATGCATGGATTGATGCCTATAGGCGGAAAGTTAAGACCCTATAAGAATGGACAAGGTAATCTGAGACTATATGACAATGTAATACGGGGCATGAAAATCGGGATGCGTAGAGAACTGCGCATATGTGATCATAGTGACCTTGGTCTTGGGTCATTACATAAGGCCAAACAACGTATTGGGAACAATCATAGAAATGGGATTAGACGGTACCTGGTTTCTGAAGATATCAACTGGCAACACACAGTGCGGCTGCTGATCAATGGTGATAATAAGAAATTCTGGGCTAGTTTCAAATCTATTAGTAATGCTGGAAACCATGAGTTTATAGCTCCCATTGACAGCTCTATCTGAGCTAAGTTTCTTACCGGCAAATTCAAAGGTGAAGTTAGTAAGCTGGAGGAAAAAAAACTATCTTTAATATGACCACATGCAGTAATGATATTATACTGGTAATTAAGAACTTGAAATCCTCAAGAGCACCAGGACCCGATGGACTTTGTAATATTATAATTAAAGATGATCCAGAAATATGATGGGCGGACATATTGGCCATTGTATTTGAAAAGGTGATTGATACTGGAATCATGCCTAATTCTTGGAAGATGTCCAATATCATCCCAGTGTACAAGAACGTGCCCTACAATCTCCCTGAGAGATACTGCCTTTTGGTGTTAACTGATGTGCCTAGCAAGATCTTTTGTAGTCATAAATCTAGTGAGATTAATAAATAGATCAACAGTGAACATATTCTGGATAAGGTTCAAACAGTGTTCCGCAAAGGCTGCTCCACCAACGACAATATCTTCATTGTGAATACATTAATTGAGCAGGCCAATGGTGCAGATAAGTTACCTTTGTATATGCTGTTTGTCGACTTCTCTTATGCGTTCGACACTGTTGAGCTTGGGAAATTATGGAATAAACTTGAATCTTTTGGCCTAAACATCTACTCTAATCTTGCATGATGATATATGATGGAAAAGGCCAGGATCCGGCTTGACAACGCAGGTGCAATGTCATACCCTATATCTATCGAAAAGGGTGTCGGGCAGGGCTGTGCCCTAGCACCAACGTTGCACAATATGTTTATGGCCGATTTCGGAAGAATCTTTAAGAAATTAATGCCTTTCCCAGAATAGGAACCTGCAAGATAGGATTGATTAGTTATGCAGATGATATCATATTTGATTAATGCTTATATCAGCATCTGCAATAGTGTTAGTGCCATCTGTGAATACGCATCAAATAATGGCCTAAAACCTAATCTGTCTAAAACTCAATTTATGGCTGTTGGCCGTAATTGCTGTAAAATTTCAGGAATTTCCTGCTCGCTGGGTGTGCTTAAATAAATATCTAGGACATGAGGTCTGTGGCGAAAAGGAAAAAAAATGTAACCTCATGGGATGTCCTTTTCTAAGAATACGGCTGGATACAGCCTATTGGGTATTAATAATGTATATAAACAGAAGTTGGCCTCAATATTCTTATATGCCTTGGAAACCTCATATTCTGATTGATTGGTTAGATTAGGATGATGTGACTGAAGGCATGATCTGGAGAAGATTACTGGGGTTTCACTAAATCTACTCCTGGCCAGGCTGTTCGTCTTGAGCTTGGTCTTATTTCCTTATCTGCATGCATAGATTTCAATAGAGCAAAGCTCTATATCGGGATTACATTTGCTCGCCCTGAAACTCTTCTGTTCATCCTTCGGAAAGGTCTGGAGGGTGGAAAAATGGAGGCATTGAATACGTTTCAGGAGAGAATGTTTCAATTCTTTGACGAAATAGGATGGACTCCTAAATGGGAATGTGGGGAAGGTACAGTTATAAAATCTCTTAAGGAATCTATAGAGAAGTGGGACTGGGCTGCGAGCCACGATAAAGTGGCAATTATGAAATGATTAAGTACATTTGCCAAGATGCCTTCCGAGTATAAAAAACAACTAAACTATCTAAAATTGCTGCCTTCCCAGTTGACAACGCAGAATATTTCTAGATATCGGACTCAAAAGCCTGAATGTCCTAAAGATAAGAGGAGCATGGACTGGTATTCCGGTCGAGAAGAGGACTTGTAGACTCTGTCTCAATGATAATGTGATGGAATCCGCTAGACATGTACTTACCTGCTGCCCGAAGATGAGACTGATGTATGATAAATATTTGAGTTTGAACAGGAATACATTGTAAGTGAAACCTTCTGGTTGAGATGCTTATCTGGGTTTAATAATAGCCTGGTTATCGCCATTACCCAGATTTTGAAGAAGGCTAATGAATACCTGCGTAAATTTGAAGAGGATGTTAAACTGTTGAAATTTAGTTATGACACAATGTTGCTAGATGTTAATATATTTCTTTACTTGGTTGCTTTAAGAGGAATGCCACCATTCTGCCCTGGTCATTTTGGTATTTTGAAGTATGCTGACGCATATGCGATCTGCTTGGATATACATATATGGGTATTTACAGCTTAGCCATATGTTACAAAGGCAGGGTGTATGTGTTGCTCAGTCTTCTTTGTGTCTACTACTTGCCTAGTTTTCTTAGTATATGGTTTTATGCTTATTTTATACATTTAAGTGTAATGAGTATGTTACTTTTTTGTTGAATTTTTTTTTCTTTCTATGTATTTGTGTTGGAATCTGTGTAAAAGTTCAACTATATACACACAAAAATAAAAATATGCAATTGGATGCTCCCAACAGAAAAAAGAAGGAATAAGGATGCAAAACAGGCATGCCAGAGCCTGTCCCCTGCTTCCACTCCACCACTACTTCTATTAATATTTTCCTATGGGTTGCACTAGAAGAGCATTTCCAAATTAATTCACTATTAATATTACTGCCCAGTCTGAAGATTATCTTTACGGTAAAAAAGCATCCTTTTAATTTTCATGCATTACTAGTTATAATGAAGTTCTCTATTAGAAGTGAAAATATATTTTACTTCCAACGTCACCACATATGCAATAAAATACACCCAGATCTTATTTGGAATAAGAAAGCAAGTTGGAAATGGGTTGAAACAGAACGAGGGAGAGCAAATGCTCTAGGCTCCGGAAGATCCAATTTAAAGGAAATCGTGTGCCATTGATAGGGCAGGTGTAAAATGTGAGCATAATCTAGGAGGAAAACGATGACAGAAAATGCTGCGAAAGAAACCTCGCTGCATGAGGCAGCAGCTAGTTACCGAGAAATGCGACTTTAGGATGGATGTTTATTTGCGTGTGAGATAGTATGACGTAGTGCCAAGGGTTACTCAGTAGAGGAGATTTAGAGAAGAAATAATGTGACGCAGGTGAAGTTACCTGATTTGACCGTTGGGCAATAACTTCACAACATAACTAACTGAGGAATTGCCTACAATTATTAGGAAATAATACTTGACTGAGGAGTAATGTAGTGAGGCTGCAACAGTTTGGCAACCAGTTTAAGGTAATGTATGCAAAGAGTGACTGCACAGTTCTATGATGTGAAAGGATTGTGGCCAGATTGGGGGGGGGGAAGAGCATGTCATGACACAAAGTGAGCAGTGGCATGAAGTTCTGGCCTATTGTGATGAGGGACCTGGTTTATTGATGGACAATAAGGGAACACAATGCTGTGGATTACATTCAGTAAGTGGTACACATAGTAAAAATCTGATGGTATTTGTGGAATGTTGGAGAAGAAAAACTACAGAGGTGTGTGTGAACGAATAACTCCAGAGCCATGACGCCATGGTGTGTTGCATTGGGGTAATTTGTTGGCTCGAGCACCAAAATTGGAACTTGCCGCCACCACCACCACGCAGTACTTAACATGATTGGGGAGATGGATAAAGGACAGTGAAAGATGGAGTTGAGCAGAGAAGAGTGCATTACATGGTGGCAGTAAAGGTTGGTGTTGACTTGCAGGGTCTGTGGTTGTTGGGGCAAGTGTAGTCCTGAATGGATGGAAGATGTGCGAGAAGAAGGCATTCATCTGGTTTGATTTAGTCTGCTAGTCATACGGGTTTTTAACTCGTACAGGGTTAAATAACAGTCCATTGCAAGCAAGGTTGAATTTGGTAGTGGCATGAAGCTTATTTAAAAGCACAAACCTAGGTAAGTGGCAGTGGGTCGCTGTTCTAAAAGGAGCTTCCTTTAATGGGTTCACATTGGATGGACGCTGGGCTGGTGCTCGGTTTATTAGCTCACTAGGCGGGCACAGTAGCCAATTCAGATTGCTCGGATTGTGGGATGAATGCCATGATTCAAGCCAGTGCTGTGAGTAAGTTGCAAACTGATCTCGGCTAGCTATCTTCTGCCCCCTCGGTCCATTTGCCTACTCTCACCCCTGCCCCATATGCTCTCCCTTCCGTCTGTCTTTTCGTTCAGCCGGCTGTTGCGCCACTAACTATTGGAATTGAAGAGGGGCTCTACTTCAAAGTGGCCATCTTGAATAAGTATTTGTTTTGAATTAATTGGCTGCACGCTCGCTGCAACCCCTTCCAGTTAAGCAAATACTTTGCTGTTGGCACCCCTGTTTAAAAACATTGGGTACTAATGGAAATAAAATGACTGGCTTTTTAGAAAGCTGTTGACGCATAGAAGAGGCAGTGACACCAATTTGTAATGCAGTTTTATTGACGTTTCAGTTGTAAAACGCCCATGCACAAACACAAGTAGAACGAGGGTGGACACCTAAAGTTAGGCACCCTGCTAACCAACAGTCCCTCTCGGAATGACAAGGTAACCGTTCCAAATGACACACATGGGTTCTAATAGTGATGGACAGTAAGGCGTGGAAAGGAAAGACCTAGCATGCGTGCGCACACATGGATGCTGCTAGACTTGTGAGGCACGGGCATTAGATCTTCACAGTGGTTAAATGGAATTCCATGCCATGCCCAAGCCTCTAGGGTGCTGTTCTCTCTACACCACAGTCCCATGCTCACTGGAAAAGGTGTTGAGCTCACAGGCATATGAGTCACTGTCCCTAGACCCAGACCTCCACCGCTCATCCTCTCCCAGTAAGTCCCTGTCTTCAGCTCGTGTGTGGCCTGCATACAATCTGAAGCTGTGTGTGGGTCCGGACCTCGGGCTCGTCCACTAGCAAACGAGTCCTCTAGTTACAGCTACACAATTCTTGTACCACCCCCACCCAGCCTCAATCGCAACAAAGCCCCTCCCCAAATGTGTGACTCTCTCAGGCTTGAAGAACACTGTATGTGTGCCTTGTGAACTCTAAAGGGTTTGTGTACTGTTACACGATCACTCACTCCAACCTCACCCCCAACCCCCTGCATGCAGACGGCATCATAGGACTTGCTCTAGTCATCCTGGTGGCCCTCAACCCACACTCATATCGCTGAGTGATCCATGACACTATATGCCCACTCATGCATCCAGTGAGGATGGATGTGTGGGCACCCGCTTCCCCCTCATTCTAACAAAAGCCAACATGCTGGTCGCCACATGGAGGGGGTCGGGGGCGGGGGTGTTGGGTGTCACCATAAGCTACAATCCAGTTGCGTGAACGATAGCTGCAGGTTTTCTTTAAATACACTGTTGAGCCCCTTGACTTACCTGTTTGCTTTAAGGTTTTACAGAGCAGTACTGGTGACTTTCTTCTTTGTATCTTCTTCGAGACTAAGTACACCCCATTATTAGAAACGATGCTCTTGGGTAAGCCTCACTGGAAAATACCCGTTGAATTTAATTGGCAATTGGTCATGATCTGGTCGAGCTATCCCTGGTGGGCATGGTTAACTAACTTCTATCTTAGTTGCTTGTGGAGGTGTGCACCAGCCGCAAACAAAAATTCAAGATTTGCTCATCTCGTTTTAGTCGAAAGATGAGCGTAGGGGTCTTACACGACCAACCCCAATCAACATACTCTAGGACTTCAGGCAGTCCTGCTTCCTTATGCAACTCCTTCCGCATACCGTTTTATCTATGATGTCTGACTGTTGCACACTCTTGCTACCCAGTCCTCATTGCTATACTTTAGAATGGTAGCACTACTATTGTGACATTGAGACAGACCATCCCCTACATGGTTCTCCCTCCCTGAATCATACAGCGCAGTTTATTTGAATTCTTGCATGCTTGGGAGCCACTCCCAATACAGTGTAGAATAGAGTTGGATTCGGTGTACAGTGAGGGAAATAATCCACAGGTACCATGAGGCTCAGCAGCAACACGCCATGGCCTCCCTCTCAAATTAAATAGGCCTCACCCTCTGCACTCCAAAATGGGGCTGAGAACAGCGCTGCAAACAAACCCTGCACACAAATATCAGCTGTCGGGGAAGGTCTTCGCTCTTGGGTCAATCTTGTATGTGGTAGATGTTCACACCATTTCCACCTTGCGTGCGGAAATCTTCATTAGCCTCCTCCTTCCAGACAAACGTTGTGCCCTGCTTATGCAGCTTGCGGCAATGCGTCCCATCTTACTTGTGAAATTCATGATGAATCTGGAATAATTCTGTCCTATTAAAAAAAAAAAAACAAAAAAAAAAAAACCCTCGGTTGTTTCTTGCTGGAGGGCAATTGAACTTAAGCATCACCTATTCTAGTTTAGGTCAAGTGCAAATCCCCTGTCGTTATGAGGTGGCCAAGCTAAGTCAGATGCTCTTAATGATAATGGCTCTGCTCTACTATAAGACTTTTTTCCTTCTTTAAGGTCAGCCACCACCTCCTCCAAGATTATCGTAAACCAACGTATCATGCTCCGACTTGGTACAGACTGAAATCTCATCCTGGAAACCATGCACACCTGGTCACTTCTTGAACATATCCTCCATCACTCTCTGGAACACTGCCAATCAAGGCTGGCCTTCACTCTGCAAGTGCACGGGGCGAGTGGAAAAAAATGTGGCACCCCCTCCCCCAGCACACCGACCCGGGTCACTGCAGAGAGACTAGGTGCGAGGTAGGGAGCCAAATGTTTTGTTGCTGTATTTAATGAAGTACTCTACTCCTCACTCCCATGCAGGAGCAAGGAGCTAAGCACTTCAATACAGCACGGCTGTCAAACCAGCATGGGGCTGTTCTCCAATGCTGGTTTGACAGCCGTGCTGTATTGTAATAATGCACTCGGCCCTGCTGCTGGCACACCCAGCACAGGCAGGCAAGCAAGCGGGGCGCATTTCATTACAATAGGGCACCTTCACCCACCACGCCAGCTCGGGGAGTGTTAGGAAAGATTTCCATTTGTGTGTAATTTTTCCCTCCAGTTGTGTACCCCCCAACTTGTTGCTGCTGTTTAGCCTTCTGCTGCACTCCTCTGGGCTTTCGCTCACTTTTTATGGGGAAACTGACATGCCCATAAAACAGTCAGTAATGGGAGACTTTGTTTCTCTTAGTCCTTTCCAATGTTGCAACTTTTCTGCAACATGCAACAAGTGTACAATCCAGTACAGTACACTTGGGTCTCTGTCATTTCCGAAGACCCTAGATACTCTCAAAGGATTTTTTAGGAGATGTGTCACGGACAGGGCTGGTGGCAGCTTATCTTTTCATGTAATTTTAACCCTTTCCTGCCAGGTAAACTGCGATTACCGCGTTTGGTATGAATAGGTGGCCTGGCTCCAAAATGGCCATGCCTCGAGTTTTTGTCCTGTCCTTTGCCATCTTGCCCCTTCGCCTTCCCCAGGTCTAGCCGACCAAGGTCAGACCTTATTTGGGCATGCATTTTCCCGCAAAACGCCAAGCTTTTGCGGGCGTCTGCATGCCTTGTGTGTGTGCCTCCAGGATGTGGGCTGGGGTGTCTGTTCTCAATACACATCCTGGGTGCCATAGTGTCTGGAGTGCTGTGTATGCCTGGGACTACCGTGGTCCGTGATTGGTCCACGTATGGTATAACTTTATGTGAGCAAATCTCCCATTGGGCCATCTTTGGTTTGGCGCAAATGAGATTCTGGATAAGAGAAGCCCCCAAACACCCATGCCATGTCGATCACTGGAGTTCTCACTGAACGAAGGATAGGATCCAAGTATCCTGAAGCTAAGAAGCTGAGTCGAGGAACTGCTGGTGACCTGCTGGAAGGTTTTGTATCCTGAGCCCGCTGTCGTCCTGTGGGACCCCTCTGCATCTGGTTGTACTAGAAGGTCTGCGAAGAAGCTTCGACCCATTGTAATAGTGGGACCAACCATTCTTGGCACCTTCATCAAACCCTGCAAGTAAGCCTTCTCGGAAGTGTCCCTGGACCAACCAGTGGGCTGACCGGCTTATGCAGGACCTTTGCTCTGTCGACACCGCCGTTTTGAGGAGGCCCTCGAAACTTGGTATATCGCTAGCTCTGTGCTCACGGCACCCTCGCACCGAATTTCGTAAACATGGCATTCCCAGGTCTGAAGTGAGATGAGTGCGCCAGAACCGCAGCATACGCGGTTACTGTGTCGCCCTTCCGTGGTGACGACCTTTGCAGGTGCGCTGCATTTGTGCCCCTCTTGTCCCTGAAGCCTGTGCAGTGAAACTGGCCTGCTCCATCCACCAGGAGCGGAGAAATCGCCACTGTCCCGTTTGGAAATCATTGCTGTCTTCATCGCTGAAAGCCGCAGAGCCGCACTTGTACCTGCAACCGAAGTGGATTCGACTGCCGAAGTTGGGTTCGGAGTGCACCGGGGGTCGGTGAGTAATTGCAACCCTAGCCGATAGCCCCTAGCCCCTCCATCCATTTTTACACACAAGTGGCCCCCGAAGGCCCCTCTCCTTTCCACTGCTAGTGTGATAGATTCCCAACTTTTGGAATCGACTCTGCCCTCAAGTGGAGACCCTCCTCGAATAGTGGGAACCTATTCTTCATCGCCTCACCCACCTTCCTGAGTTGCTACAGACCCTTGAAGAGACCCCGTTTTGCCCATTTGAACTACCGCGTGCACTTGCATTGCATGTACATTTGAGCATTAGGCTGCCCTCTTTTTAGGGATTGGACTGCCTCTTAGTTAGGAGTGTGTTGGATGCAGATGGGACTAAAGAATATTTGCACTACATGTTTCTTTCCCCTTTTAGGTTGTGGACCCATTTGGGCATTAACCCTTTAGACCCCATTGGTCTTGTATATATGTATTTAGACAGGATTGTGTTGGCTTAATAAGTATTACTGTGATTTGATTTGTGTGTTTGAAACTCAAAGGCCTTGAAATAAATGTATATGTATTTTGAATATATCTACACCTGACTGGGAGTTATTTGTAAGTGTCCTTTACTCTGTGTGCTCATTGAGGTCTTTCGGTCACCCTTGCCCCTCCTGAGACCTAGTCGTGACCGCCGCCAAGCTACCTTGATTGGTCTGGCTTGTCCAGGTTACCCTGTTGCAAGAAACTAGGCTGGCCTCCTGAACCTCTGCCCACCAGGTCAGAGCTCAGAAATCCATCTTAACAGGGAGCCCTTGAAAGACAACCCCACCCCTCCCTTAGCTGGCAAGCGAGGTAATGTCGCCTGGGGCTGCCCTGCGGCCAGCCCTGCTGCAAATGCTGGCCTGAAGGGCTTGTTGTTTGCACCCATTGTCATGATAGATGTTGGGAGGCGATTCCACATGCTAGTCGGCCTAACAGTAGACCGATGACAATCCCTCTGGGTTAAAATAAAAACCTCACCAAATGCTTCTTTTAATTTACTTACTCTCAATTTGAAGAACAATTGTTTGAATGAATTGCTCTCACATCCAAATCCAGGAACACACTGATTATAATGGGGGACTTTAATTACTGGTCCAACAACCACCTTGACAAGCAGAGAGTCGCACAGTTGGACTCCCTCATATCTATTGGACTTCGACAATGGATGGAACTACCTACCCAAAAAAGGTGGGCACACATTAGACTGGCTAATATTTCAAACTCTTGCAGTTTCAACTAAATGTGGTCCCATGTGCATGGTCTGATCATGCTTTGATTCAAGCAATCATTACCTTACCAGCCCCTCCATCTAAACTGTGCTCATTGCCTCGTATGCACAAACTAAGTCGCAATCTTAAAAACATCACTGCTGCTAATTTCTCTGGTCTACTATCCTCACGATTACAGACTCTTGCCAGCTTCTCGGACTTGTCTTCTCTCGTAGAACACTTATCCACCTCCATAGATGAAGCTAGCTCTCACCTAGCGCCATTGAAAGTGAACACAATCAAACCTGAAATGCAACAGAAGACCTGGTTCTTTGAGGACATTATCTCTGCCAGGCAAGCCAAAATAGCCTTTTAGAGAGTTTGGCGAAAATATCCCAATGAAAATAGCATTACTGCATATAAACAATCTGTTCAGAAATGTAAGGCTATGATTATTTCTTCCAAAACCACCTATTATAATAAGAGAATTATAAACGCGAACTCTTTAAAATTCTGCCTGAACTCCAGGACTCTCCTACCAATGGCAATCTTGTTAAAGACTCTGCCTGATGTCAAGAGATTCAGAACGGTTTCATATCTAAAATTGCTTCTCCCAGAGAAACCATCAGGAATATTCAAAATTCTCCTCTTGAACCTGATATTTTGGATAACATTCTGCATAAGCTTGTAGGTAAATCCAAAAATATCCCATTCTTTTCCTTTTGCCACTACTCTGAAGAACAAGTACGCAAGACCATCCAAGATTTAAAATCCACCACTTGCCCCGGGGATGATTGTCCCACTGACATCTTTAAGGATTCCCTCAAACTCCTGGTGCCTTGGTTGACAAAACGTATCAACTTCTCGTTTGATGAGGGTGTAGTTCCATCTTCCCTCAAGGTTGCTTGGGTCGCATCTTTGCTCAAGAAGTCCAATCTGGATCCATTGGTTGCTGACAACTACAGGCCTGTCACAAATGTGCCATTTATCCTTACAATTTTGGATAAATTGGCATATCTTCAATTTCAAAACCATATTGAGGAACATAAAATCTTGGGCCTGTGACAGTCTGGCTTCAGCGCAGAGCACGGGACAGAAACCGCCATGCTAGACCTTAAGTCTAACCTGGCCTGCATGGTGGACAAATGTCATCCTGCCCTGCTGATTCTTCTGGACATCTTTGCGGCCTTCGATTCTAGTAGACCACGCTCTACTATTGACTAGGCTCGGGGAGGTCACCCACTGTTCTACTTCAGCATCCAGTTGGATATCCTCCTTCTTGGGACCTCGGACTGTACGGGTTTTCACTGAGGTTGATCACTCTTCACCTGACATCCAAACATGTGGTGTCCTCCAGGGTTCCTGTTTGTCTCTGCTTATTTTTGACATATACATCCAGCCCTTGCTTGACCTGTTAAACGCCCTCGATGCCTGGTATACAACTACGCTGATGATACGTGGGTTGTTCTTCAGCTCAGTGGTCATTATGAGCAAGATGTTTGTGCTATAAACATCAACGACAATGCCATCCAGGCCTGGATGGCATGCAATTCATTGGCACTCAACTGTAAGAAGACAGACCTTTTGATTGTTGCTTCTAAAGCAAGTTTGAGTTAGTTGGCACCATAGTATTCTAACTTTCGGATTGCGGGCAATATTATTGCCGTCTCAACGAAAGTTAAAACCATGGGGGTAGTTCTTGACGAGGAACTGTGAGGCCTCATGTTTCTTACATCCACTCCACATGTGGTCTCATCACCAAACGCATTCATTACATTCGTCCTTTCATCATTGTTGAAAACTGTGCCTTGCTATCTACTGCTCTCGTCAATTCGAGACTTGTCTATTGCAACAGCCTGTTGGCGGGAACTACAGCTCTCAACATTCGGGCCCTGGAAGTAACCCAGAATAATGCGGTCCGAACGACTTTGGGTCTCTCTAGACCCGCACACATTTCCGTCGCCAGGAAAGTATTGATATATCATATGATATGGCATTTATAACGCGCCTATACACAAGTGTTTCCTATTGCGTTGGCTTACTATTAAACAAAGGATTGCTCACAAAATTATGACACTGGCTTTTAAATGCCACTCTCAATCATGCCCGGCTTATCTCTCGGATCGTGTAAAGCCTAATCCCAATACTAGGAACCTTCGTTCCTCTATGACGCCTACCTTCTTCCAACCAAGATTCAAACTGGCCCGGCTTGGAGGGACCAGCTTTGATATTCAGGCACCTCTTCTGTGGCATTCTCTTCCTGCCTCTATGGGTCAAGCTAGTAACTGTATCTCTTTCAAGAAAGCAATTAAAACTCATCTCTTTAACCTTAGCCCAGACTAATCTAGTCTCTGGTTATGAATTTCTTTTCCCATGCTGCTTTGTTGTTTCTTGTCATGTTCTCTGAGGCTTACGGACATGTGGCGCTTTATAAAAATTCAAATAAACCATTTAATGGAGGCGTATGCGGTAGTATGACCACTCCGTAACATTATAGAGGCAAAATACTTGCTGCTCTCAATTGATTGATCCCTGCCCTGCACAATGAATCTAGTTCATCTTAGATTTGTATGTATCCTTATGGGCCCTTGTCTTAATTTGTGTACAGTAGGTGTTGCTCCATCTTTCAAATCTATTGTAATCTCTAAACGTGCGCTGTAGACTTTAGGGAATGCCTCTAATACCACTGTGCCAAGTCTGTCCCCAGGTCATCGACTACAGTGCAGAGATGCTCCTGCTTTCCTTGGTGGAGCTCTATGCCAGTGTGCCCTGGTGGCGCCGACTCAACAGGGAATCTCCTGTCTTGGCTATGCATATCCTGCACCTGATTTGCCTGACTTCGTTGTAAAAGAAGTCCTTCAGGGGTAAACATTTCAAGTTGCAAGCTACTAGTCAGCCATAAAATGTCACTTACCAACTCAATTCTATATATACAGACTTCACACCGTTTTTACTTTCAAGGAGTCTGTTATCACTTGCCAATAGCTAGCCCAAATTTTTCACCTGGAGTCGTCCATATACCCAGTCACCTCTATCTATCCTCCCCATATGCTTTGGCTTTTATGTCACTAGCTTGCATGCTCCCCACCCGGCCACGGATCATTGTACACAGCCGTTGACCCCCATGTGTACAGTCACCCTAAGTCGACTAGCCTGGGACCAGGCCTTCCCTGCAATGAGGATAATCTGGGATTGAGGGGCTGCACATTGTCTCTTCGCCCTTGTCAATACTGCTTAAGTTATTTTCGAACTCCTCTGTCCACATAGCTGACATTCCTGGGAACACCCCATCCTCTTGGGTTGCTTGCACATCCAAATATTCCCCGTCTTGTTGCTCATGTTACAAGTTCTGTGAGGGTTGGGCATTCTTTGATCTTGGCGGGGTGATGTGCGGAAACATGTGCACTTGGGGCCTTTTCTGGTCCCCATTGCCTCACACTTGTTCTGGTTCGCCCCCTTGAACTTTTATTTTCTTCTTCTTCCTTTGCCTAGAACCCTTCCTTGGTTACTCTACAGCGTGCACGCTCACGCATTTTGGAGTAACTTTTCTGCCAGGTTGGCATGATTACTGGGGCAGAGGTTTGGATTCTACATGATCGGCCTTTGGACTGTCGTGAAGCTACTCGCCCATCCCGACAATCCTCTGTGCTCTTTTCAGAGTGACATAGCCCGTACAAAGGCAACTCATGTACACGGGTAGGCGTGGATGGCGGAGTCGGTAAAGGGCGCCTGCATGTAAGAATCTTTTCTCATGTTGGATAGCTTCCACTGAGCGTGGGGTTCTGCTTCCTAAAAAAAGAAGCAATGTCTTCTTCAATGTGAGATTGGTGTGCAAAGTGTTATTGGCGGCACCTGCCTTTCCCTCCTCCATATCCTAGTCACCAGTACCAGAGGTCGCAACTGGCACCTCCTCCTGGCTGTTCACACGATCAGCCTGTGCCTTGCTTCAGCCCGCTGCTGTGCCTGGCTGCAATTCGCTGCAGGGTCTGCCGAGGTGTCGCACCTCTCATCGCCACAAACTTGTGAAATGGAAGAGTCAAGGACAGCAATTCGGCATGCAGATTTATTGAAGTTCAAATGGCATAACACCCCACCGTGGGTAGTGAGTGGACCCCTAAAGCAAGTGGTTGTGTGGGTGTGGTACAGGATGTTGTATTTGGTTTATTTATAAAGCTCAACCAGGCCCAGGGGCATACAGGCGTGTACGTTTTTTGATCATGTTACAAAAGAGTACAGTTACATTAGCAAGCAGTAGGCAACTGTTACAATAGTTGCGGTTTCAAATAAATACATACATTGGTATTACAAGTACAAGCGTACATGTTGCAGTTAAGGAGGTGTGCCGAAGGTGAGACAGATAGTAATATTATTTACAATATGTACAGTGGGTAGGCAGTAAATATAAGCTCTAGGATGTTAAGCTGTCAGTGTGTCCAGGTCATGAGGCCAACGTTTGGTGTTGCGTTTAAATGGGTTGAAGGAGGTTACAGACCTGATTGGAACAGGTGGTGTGTTCCATAGCTTTGAGGCTTATACAGGGAAACAAACTCCTCCCAAGTTATGGAGTTTGAATCTTGGCATAGACATAGTATTAACTTGAGCTGTTCTAAGTGGTCTTGTAGATGTGTGTGGGGTAAGTTGGTTAGAGATGTAGGATGGTGCGAGGTTAGCCCTGGCTTTGTGGTTAAGGGCAAGAGTTTTGAGGGATATTCTATGCTCTATAGGGAGCCAATGCAGATTACGTCTAGTCTCGGAGATATGCGACTTCTTAGGGATGTTGAGGGCTGCTCTAATGGCGTTATTTTGAGTAACTTGTAGTTTGTGAATATTTTTGCGGCTAGTGCCTAAGTAGAGGGCATTACAATAATCTACTTTGGAAAAGACTAACGTTCTAGCAGGAGTAATGCAGTTGGGAGTGGAGATAAACGGCCTACATGCGGTAATAAGTTTACGTGTGTAGGTGGCTGAAGACGCTACGGCATTGGTTTGTTTGGTGAAGGATAATGTGGCATCGAGGTAGATACCAAGGGTTTTAGTATTATTAGAGACAGGGATGGGGTTACCATCAATCGTGAACGATTTGAAAGCAGTATTTAGTTTTTTTTAGTTTAGCGTGAGTACCAAGGATAATCAACTAAGTTTTTTCGTCATTGAGACAAAGTCCATGGTGTGCCATCCACGCTTGTATTACTGCGTATATTTCATTGAGGGTTTTGGTATCAGTTTCATAGTCGCCAGAGATGGGAATGAGTATCTGGGTGTCATCCGCATAATTAGTATACGTGACACCCAGATAGTCAAGGATATCGAAAAGGGGCTTCTTAAATACATTACAGAGCATTGGGGATACGCAAGAGCCTTGCGGGACACCACACAGGACTGGTGAGGGTTCAGCCGAGTCAGTAGGAGAAAAGACCCTCATGGTTCTGTTAGCCAAGAAGGATCTGATCCAGGCAGTGGCTGCGCCGGAAACGTGAGCTGCAGATTTCAGGTGGTGGCAGAGCGTTTGGTGGTTGACCAAGTCAAAAGCTGCTGACAGATCAAGCAATGAGAGCAGTGCTAGTTTGCCATTGTCTTTTAAAATTTGAATCTGAGTAGTGAGATCTATTAGGGCAGTTTCCGTGCCATGTCTAGGTCGGATGCCGCATTGCCTTAGTCCCAGAAGATTGTTTCTAGTTAAGCCTGTATTTGCAGGTAGGCTGCTCTACCTAGTATCTTTAGTGAGAAGGGTACAGTTGTTATCGGCCTATAGTTAGACGGGTTGGCTGGGTCAAGAGTGGGTTTTTTGATTAGTGGGATGACCGAGGCGTCTTTTGTTATCAGGCACTACTCCCGTTTTGAAAGAGGCGTTGATAAGGTTAGTAATGAATGGTGCCAGTTCATGAGCTGCTGCTTTGATAATCTGAGCAGGACAAGCGTCGCCTTGGCAATTCGATGGTTTAAGTTTCCTAATGATGTTTTCTACTTCCCAAATTGAGAGGGGTGAGAAACTAAATGGTTTACAGGTTGGCTCAAAGGTAGGTGACTTGTTAGGAAGTTGTTGTTTGTCATTAGGGTCAGCGAGTAACAGGTCTTTTTTCGCATTGATTTTAGATCGTAAACGGGCTATTATATCTAGAAGTGCCTTCTGGATGTTGCTGCGCCATAGTGCATCTGTGACACATTTATCAATAGGGGCAATCGGGGATTCTAATTCTTTTAGAATCTTAAAGTTCTTTTGTGTTAGATTCTGCTTGTTCAATCCTTCTGTTATAGGTTTCTTTTTTGGCAAGTATAATAGCTTGTTTATAGCTAGAAGTTGCTGGAATTAGTTCATTTTTATTATTTACTAAAGGGCACTTTTTCCAATGTGCTTCTGCAGTTCTTAGTTTTACGTAGGTCTCTAAGATGCGGCGTGAACCATGTATTCAGGTGACGACGTGGTTTAGGTTTCCGGAATTTTAGGGGGGCGATGGTATTCAAGGCTTTAAGTATTGCCTGATTGTAAATGTCTACTAAGACTGTGGGGTCGGATGTGGCCACGTTGTCAAGAAGGGGAAGTAATAGCGGTAGGAGTTTATCTGGTGTAATGTCTTTCTTATTTCTAGTGCGGGTGGCATGATCCGACCAAATACATGGATCATTGGATAGAAGATCGATGGAGCAGTTAAGGTTGGTGAGCCAGTCCAATGTTCTTCCTTTGATGTGTGTGGGGTCATGAATAACATGGGTATGACCCAAGTCTGATAGGGTGTTGGCTAGATCACAGGCATTATTATTCGTGGGGTCATTAAAACCAAGGTTGAAGTCCCCTAGTAGGATAGTTTGTGAATTAGGTTTAGTGTCGGTGGATACAAGGGTTACAATATCCTCTATAAATGAGGAAATGGGTGCTGGTGGTCGGTAGATAAGGTGCGCTGTTGCTGTGTGGTTAGGTGATAGTGGCAGTTTGATGGAGAGGGATTCGGCAGAGGGAATTTGAGCATCCTGAATGACTCTAATGTCGTAGGTGTTTCTGAAGATGAGTGCAAGTCCGCCTCCCTTCACTTGGTTGGTGTTTCTATCGCATTTTATGATAGCATAGTCATTTGGTATAACAAGGGCCAGAGGCTGCATTAAGCCATGTTTCCGTAACTGCGAGGAGATCAAGCTTTTCATGAGTTATGAAGTCGGCGATGTCCAGTGCGTGAGCGGATAGGGACCTAGCATTCACCAAGACTGCTTTGATGAATGTGTCTTTTGCAGGAGTTTTTTGCGATGGTAGAGATGGGCCATGGATGGTGATAGGGGCTAGCTTGCTGTCTAACTCAGTGGCCAGATTAGCTAGAGTATTACTGCGCTGTGTTGCTCTTGTGGGCGTGCTGTGGTTGGGGTTTTTTGAATCGCAATCGTGCTCCTAGTCTGAAGTTTCTAATTGAGATGCTTGGGTGGTAAGAGCATGGTAAGGTTGGGGCGTAGTTGTTATTGATGTTGTTACGGGATAGGGATGAGCTATTATAAAGCTTCAAGTATGGACGTTGTTTTAGTGGGGTGGTTCTAGAATTGAGTCTGAGGTTTCCATTAGTAATAGCGCAAGGTTGATTGGGAGTTGGTCTGGTAGCAAAATGGCGTATCCAGTGTGCTGGATCATCCAAGTAAGGGTTGGCAGTGTCCATAGTAGTAGTCCACAAGGTGTGGGTAATGGGTAACTTAGGTGTGTGTGTTGGTTAGTATGTAGGCAGGGCTGGCTTGTCTAACGTCTAGTGTAAATGTACATTAGGTGGAGGAGTGTGGTCAGGCACCAATACATAGTGGAAGTAAGCTAAGCCAGTGGGCAGGGATGGAGGACTCAGTGTGTAGTGAGTACTATGTCTGAATGCAAGGCTAGTGGCACAGGCAGTACATAAGTTCAATTGAGGACACGTAGTTCAGGTTAGGCAGACTGGCAGGTGTGATGGCTGACCTTAATTCATTTAAATACAAGAGGTGACACGAACGTGGCCGGATGTAATATGTAACATCAGGTGACAACAGTTGGCTATCAATACATAGAACGGCACATGAGTTATGTTAGATGTAAGTTGGCAGAGAGTGGGAGTGCGGCTAAGCATACAGGCAGCGAGCATATAGGCAATGATGGCAAAGTATTGCAGTAATTAAGCATAGCGCATGGAGACGGTTCAGGCAGTTACTGGCGCTTAGTGGATTAATCTACAGAATGCGGTCGAGTAGATGAAGTGGAGCATGGGTGCCGTGAGTGCTGGGCGAGCAGGGGAGTTGCAAGAACAAACAGTCACATGATTCTATGTCGCCAAAGACTATGCGAGTTAATGTTGGCCTATCGGATAGCTCAGTGGGTTGAGTGGTCACTTCGATCTGAGTGTGATCTGCAGGTGACAGGATCGAATCCCAGCAAGCCCAACTCAGCCCTTCATCCTAACGGTGTCGATAAATGAGTACAGTACCAACTTCAGTTGAGTGATTCTGTGTATTTGTCCGCTGTACAGCGATTTTGCGAAAGCTCTCAATAAATAACATATTCACAGAATGGTGGAAGAAAGCTTGTATGTTCAGATTCTGGCGATTAGTCTAGTTGGTCTCAAAGGCTGAGGGAAAGCAGCAAGGTTACTGTCCTATGTTTGGTAGGAAATCTCGGTGAGAGCTAGGCTCCATATTGGCAGCATCCTTTTTGGTGCAACACATTTTGTTAGTTACGTTTACAAGTGATGTTGGTCAGAACACGGTGAAACGTGATTTCGGTAGATGAGTTTGAAGGAGACAGCAGTGAGGAAAATGTGCAGTGCTGACCTCTCCGGCCTTCAGAACAGGGTGTAAAATGCATTCCACCTTTTGAGGGAATTCAGGAAGCTACACTTGGCCCCTCGCTATGAGAGGTATTGAGCCAGCAGCTGCATGGGCACACCCAAGAGTTAATTATTTATCTGGAACTAAATGCAAATTAAACAAAATGAACAAGACGCACCAGCAGTGTGTACACAGTTTTTGGAGGGCAGGTCATTTTCGAGATTTTCAGGTCCTATAATTATAGTATGATATTTAAGAATTACGAGGCTATCTGTGACGGGGCCGGTCAGCCCGAACACGATTTCTCATAAAGTTATCATTTGTGTCTTGGTGCACCCCACCAGTTTGTGATTTAACTGTTATATTTTGTGTTTAATGTAAATGTGCATGACCAGCACCTAGCGAAAGAGGTCAAAAGGGCGGGAACTAAAGGCTACGCGGTTCCCTTACTTTCCTGGGGCAATCCTTCACCGTCCCCTTACTTATTCGACCGAGAATACCTTTCCAGGACGGCAACTTTCCAAACCTCTTTATATTTTATTTTCTATTCAGTTGATAGAAGATACAACTTTTAAAAAAGCTTAAAAAAGAGCAAAATGTTCCACGTATACTTCGATTATCTATTAATCAAAAAGTACACAGAAGATTGAGTCAGCTTTCCTCCATAACAGTGTGAGATGGAAAATTAACCCTCCGAGTTTCCATCCTCCAAACCTCCTCCAGAGGCGTATGCATGTCAGTGCCCCCATTTCTAAATGCTATATTCCTTAAGGGTAAGGGCGCTTCGCAATATAGCAATAAGAATATTTTTTTCTTTTCAACATCACCCCTACTGGCGACTTGAACCTGAGGGCTGTCAACATCAAGCCATGGAAACATCACACGGAGCTATCTCTAATTATGGGTGTAAAAACCATTCCCAGGCGGGCAAAAACCACCTCTTTACAGAAATCTGTGTATGAATGGCTGTAGGCTCAGCCTTTTTCCCAGGTTTTGAAAGCAGTGTGTGTAGCGCTGAGCATGTTCTTTAAGAGGTACGAATGGTGGGTGGAGAAAGGTGCATGCATGCCGAGGGTGACCTTGACTACAATGGTAGTCGTTTAAATGACCTTTCTTTCGTGTTTTCTTCGGTCTTACTAGAACTATAACACACTGTTGCAGGGTGGAGTGGAGGAAAGGAAGGACCCATGTATGGGGTTTGAATGGGGGGGGCGGGCGACGGGGAGTATGGGAGAGATGGCAGAAAAGGGGGCGGGACAGAGGGAACATCGATTCACTCATTTATTTTTTACACTTTCCACTGACTAGCATACACATCTGCTGCCGGTGCTCAGGCTTTGGGACATATTGCTAAGGAAAAGCAGGGAAACATTGGCTGAATTTAAACCTTCTCGCGTCCACGTTACTCTGATTTCTAGGTAAAACACAAAAGCAGGGCAGCTACCATTGTGTTTGCCTAGGCTATCCCAGAACTAACACGATAAGGAGTCGCTTACTTTAAACCTGTTAATGCTTGGGGTTGGTTTCTGGCATTTTTAGTACATATGCAGGAGTTTGGTTATCCTTCGGTCCGACCTACCAGATGCCCTTCTATGTACTGTGAAGCTTTGATTAAAAATGCCAAGATGTTGTCTACTCTATGCCCCCCTGTCCGTTCTGTCTGCGTTGTTTTGTGCTCCGTGTGTTGTCTTAAGCTCTTTGCCAGCCGGGTGTTATTACTAGCTTCATGCTTCCACATTTACATTTGTCTCCTTATTTTCTGTCTTGGCACAAGATGGCTCAACAGTCCATCTATACATAGCATTAAGCTAAAGTAGAGGACTGGGTGAGGGGAACTCCAAACCAAAAAACTGTCCTATCGTGCTGTTGTCCTCTTTTAGAGCTTACTCGTACTTTCTATTTATTTATTTCCCCCCTTCCCACGTCTGTAAAGTGGGCACATGTGAAAATGGTGATACAAGTTTTTAATGTGTAAATTAACTGTCTTTTATTCCTATTAGGGTAGCGACTAATCTTTATATCCAAACCTGACCATGCCCCATTAAAGATGGTATGCTACATTCCTGAGATGTGTACTGTACTCCACTGGCATTTGCAATGTCTCCAGACACCCAAATGCTGTGGGGCTTTGCTCCTATGGTGACTGTAGCCCTGTGTATCTTGCTGGCTCTCTTGGAGTTACCTCGATGGGTTACTGTTAAGATGGATTTCTGAACGCTGTCCTGGAGGGGCAGAGGTTCAGAAGGCCAGCCTAGTTTCTTGGAACAGGGTAACCTCTGGACAAGCCAGACCAATCAGGGTAGCGATGGCGGCGGTCAAGACTAGGTCTCAAGAGGGTGACTGAAAGCCCGCAATGAGCACACAAAGCAAGGACGCTTACAAATTACTCCAGACAGGTGTTATATTAAAAATAGATACATTTATTACAAGGCCTTTGTAACATCAACCATAGTAAAGAATCACGGTAAAACTCCAATAAACCAACACATCACAAGCTGTACAATATATATTCAAGACCAAGGGGTCTAAAGAGTTAGAAGCATGAAATATGCAGACCACCTAGATGGGGAGGAAAACAGGCAGTGCAAGTAATCGTTAGACCCAGTTCGACATCAGAGGCCACCTAACTAGAAGGAAGTCTGAGCCCTATGAAGAGTGGAGCCTTGTGCTCAAAAGTACCTGCAAACGTGGGTGCTAACGGGCAAAGGAGAGTCTCTTCAGGGAGATCAGGCAGTTCAGAGAGGTGAACAAAACGATGATGAACAGTTCCCCGCTACTCAAGCACGGCCTACACTTGTGGGCAGAAGCAGGGCGTGAGTGAGAAAGGGTTGCTGTTTACGACAGCGGTGGAGTGCCACAGGCTCCTACGGGAGGGTGACCGGTTAGGGTATTGACTACTCACCTGTCCCCGATGCAGGCAGACCCAGGCATCTCCGGTTCCGTTTCGGTACTGGCAGGTTCAGGTGCGATCAGCAGAATGTCTCGACGCCGTGTAGATTCCGCGACAGCAGGAGTCCAGGTCGAGGGTGTCCCAAATGCAGCGAACACGCACAGGTTTGTTACCACAGCAGGGCAACTCGGCAACCGCATGTATTCCGGTCCCAAAGCACACGTCTCACTTCAGACCTGGGAATGTCAAGTGTACGAATCATGTGAGAGTGCAGAGGACACAGGATTAGCAGTAAGCCAGACGGCGGTGACAGAGCAAGGTTCCTGTGTAGTCTGGTCAGTCCACTGGATGGCCCAGGGACGCTTCGGAAGGCTTACCTACTTGATTTGGTGAAGATGCCGAGAATAGTTGTTCCCACTATTCTAAAGGGTCGAAACACCAGTACAGGCCTTCTCGTTCGATCAGAGGCAGAGAGGTCTCACAGGACGACGGCAGTGCAGGGTGCCAAACTTCAGCGGGTCACCAGCGATTGCTCGACTCAGCTTCTTAGTTGCAGGATACTTGGCTCCTTATCCTTTGTTCGTGAGAACTCAGGAGAGCGACATGGTAGTGGTGTTTCCAGCCTCCTCTTATCCAGAGTTCCCTTCGCGCCAAAACGGAGAGGACCCAATGGGAGATCTGCTCACAAAACATTCACACCATACTGGACCTATCACGGACCACGGTGGTCCCAGGCATTCAAGACACTCTAGACTCTCTGGCATCCAGGATGTGTATTTGGAACAGACATCCCAGCCCACATCCTGGAGGCATACACAAGGCATGCAGAAGCCCGCGAAAGCGTTGTTTCGCGGGAAAGTGCATGACCAAATAAGGACTCGACCTGGGGGAAGGTGAAGGGGCAAGACGGTCAGCGGACAGGACAAAGAACCTCGTGGCTTGGCCATTTTGGAGGCCAGGCCACCCATTTGGGCCAAACACGGGAAGCGCGGTTAACATGGCAAAAAGGGGTTCAAAACACAAACTATAGCTGCCACCAGTCCTGTCCGTGACACATTTCATAAGTCCAGTGAGAGTTTCTAGGGCCATTGGAATGACTAGAGACCCAAGAGCGCGGTAATGTAAGTTACGGTGCACTCTTGTTTCATGTTGCTCAAATGCTGCAACATGAGGAAAGGACTAAGGGAAACAGTGTCTCCCGGTACTGACTGTCTTAAGGGCATGTCGGTTTCCCTGTAAGAATGGAGCGAAAGCCCAGAGGAGTGCGGTGGAAGGCTGCGCTTCTACGCAAAGTCTAGATCGGGGTGTAAAACAGCAAAAAGTTTGGGGGTTGCCACATGGAAGGAAAATTACCTACAATCATGAAATCTTTCTTACGGTTACCACTGATCTTGGTTTTAAAATGTGCTAAAAACGGATTCTGCAGCCTTGTTTTTCAAGAACAGATGATTGGGTTAACCAACGCACCTACACTAACGTAGCCTTTTTTGTTCTGTTAAATATGTATTCTCTAAAATAGCCCTTTTATGTGGTCGTATTTGTACTACCTAGGATTCAATTGGGATGGCAAAGCAGTTGGAGATTCTGGACTACTCGATGATGGGATGGGCCTTGAGCTGGCTCCACTGTTTCAGGTGCTGAAGATTAGGGGTTGGATTATCTAACATTTGCACCAGTGTTAACAATTGGGCAAATGCATAGATAATCTGGAATGGCGCAAACCTGTTTCGTCACAATCGGTATGATGTAAATAGTTATGCAATATGGCAAACCTTTCTTTTTGTACTATGTTTTCTGCATGTTAAGCAGCAACTATATTAAATACAAGTTTGAACTCGTTTTTGCCTAAGTCAAAATCTTTTTAGATTATTCAGTTTGGGGCTAAACCTCCATTTCACATTATCTAAGGAGAAGAATTGGTGTGAAATTAATTTGCTTATTTTTTTTTGCGCACAAGGTGAACGTTTTATTAATCTGGCCCCTGGTAGGGCTCCATCACTTTACTAAAAGCTGGTATTATAGGTTTTGAGTTGCGCTTAGACCGTCCTAGATGCCAGTGTACTTGAAGTGAGCTATGGTGGGAGGGAAGTGGGTATAAAGAACTGTGCATCATTCATAGCGATCCAACTCTCCACATTGCTGAAGACCCAGTGTTTGTTAAACCTTTCAATCGTGGCAAAAAGCCTCATTTTAAAATAAGGTTTTGACAGTGCCAAGGAGGTCGCTGTTAAGGGACCCTACTGAGTCTTCGATGCGTTTGGTTTCATGGAGTTCCATGATTCCAGTCTATATTGTCACCCTGAAATGGAAATGTTTCCTGAAGAGGCAGTGGTTTTCCTGGAGTCCGAGGCGGTCTGGGTGACACTTCCAGAGTTTAGGGGTAACTATCACCATCCCTTTTCAAACTCAATGTGGACCGGTTGAAGGCATTTAACCATTTAAATTCCCCAAACGTGAATCTCCATGACCTGGGATTGCTGGCTAGCCTTCTCTGCTGTCAAGAACATGGATGGTCACGCCCTGGGGGTGTGGGCGGACAAAGGAATTTACTTTCAAGTGGCAGTGGTGCTGAAGCAGTTCAGCACAATTGCAGTAGTGCACAGTTGGAAATTGATGGGAGCTATTTAGAGCCTGCTTCTATCCTAGAAGAGCATGGTTCGCTTGAAACCAACAGCTACAAGGAGCTACCTTTTGGCTCCCCATGCCAACTGGTGTCTTGCATGCATATCCAACATTAACTTTGAGAATGTTAAGAAAGAGGAGTCGGTACACATCTAGTACATATTTACACATAATGGATTGTGCAGAAATTAAGTGTGCATCTCGTGCGATAGTTAGATCTGTGTGCTGGGTACTGGCATCTGGTTCCCCAGCAGTACCTCTTGCTTATAGGTGGTGTCTGAGACCCAGAAACTCGTTTTAACCTGCTCTTCAAATCTTGAACCCTGTGCAGTGTATCCGTTTTGCTGGCACCACGCCAAGATAGAATCTGTCTACTTCTCTGGAAGCCATGTGAGATCCTTTTGTGAAATGTCACTTGGCAAACCCTACTAGTTCACTTATTACGGTACTTTATGAAGCCTTCATTTTTCATTTGTTTCAGAGTGTTTTCTTTTCAGTAAACTATCACACTCAATTTAATCTTTTTAATCTTCGTTGTAATTCATGTTCGTGTGTTGGTTCTAGAGCTGTCACCAACACGTATATTTCTAGGAGTGATCTTTCTCTCCCAATGCTGCAACTATTGACAAGATGCAAATGATAAGCAGTTGCGCTATTGTTTTCATTTACACTCACCTCAACACTTCATCCTCACAATCCTTTTATTGACCAGATTCCAGGAACGCCATGCTCACTGTACTGGATACTCTTCTTTCTCTCCCTCCCCTTATTTTTCTAGCCCCTCAGTTAATCTGACAGTTCTCATCTTTCAGGCTTCATCATTCCTTATTTCTACAATAGCAGCTTTTACCCATCCTGACCTCTTCTAAGACTCTAACTCTCAACATCCTTATCTTATTTGGGGTGTCCATGGAGCATGGGAATATCTCCATGAAGCTGCAGGGAATTAAATAATCTAGTATAATCAGAGTGGCGTGTGGTCTGAGGATTTGCAGATCGTTCCCCATTTATGACTTGGGCGATTACACTTCTTTTACATGTAGCAGGAGGATTAGGAGAGTTAGTTTCTATTTCTGGTGTATACGTGTTTTTGTTTTTTTGACACGAGTATTGTTTTATTTTTACCAACAGTTTTCTTCAGGGCTTCTATTTTAAGTTGTTCTGATGAGACTTCAATACATTCCGTATTGTCTGCCTCTTAAGGCCGGGGCTTTGACTTTAGTTGAGATTTTCTTTAGAATAATGCTATCTTTTTGTTTTGGTTGAAGTTCTAGTGTGGTCATGGGGGGAATTTCTATTGAGGCATGTTCGGTCTACGCTTTCAGTTGTCTTTCATTGCGAGACGAGCCACTGCAGGCTTTTAAGTGCGGTGTTAATTATCTCTCACCTAACCCTCCCATTAGACTTTCCTGCACGTTGTGTTGTCTGTAGGCATATGCTTGTTCTTTCCTTGGTTTATTTTTCTTCTGTGTGCATCATGGATTGATATCTTGCGATGTGTTTTTTTTTTTTTTTTTGTGTTTCTGCTTTCTTAATCCCTTAGGGATTCTCTCCCCTACTGGTCATCAGTTTCTGGTGGTTTTCCCTTTCCTTAATCTTAAACAAAGAGATTCATGTCTCATCTCTCAGCAGCAGTCTGTATGTAACCTGGGTTCCTTTTCTGTGAATCTGAATCATTTGACTGCAGCTTTTGTTTTGTGGTTGACCCCTATGTCCGCTATTCCACATGCTTCCTTTACCTTATTTTGGGCCTATGACTTCATGAGGGACTCCCACCAGGACGTCCCAGAGAAAGGTAAGCCACGAAAATAAACTGCTGCTGTAATATTTAACAATAACATTTTTACCTCATCCTCTGTTCTTTCGCCACTGTTCAGCGTTCAAGCCCATGGCATTGTTCCCTTTCAAATCTATTTGCCTTTCCAATTGATCCTAATCCATTTTTAACCTTCCTTGTTACATAACCTTTCTCTTTTTCTCCCATAGCTACCTGTTTCCTTTTTATCCTATCCTTACACTTGATTTGTCTTCCAATTTGCCCAAGTTTCAATGGCACCTGCTTGTGATGCTTTACTGCCCCTGTCGCCGTTCTAGATTCTCCAGTGAAGCTTTTGTCTCCTTATCTGACTAATATGCCCTCTGACTCAAACCCCTCGAGTGTGTTGCAAAGCCTTATCAGAGTGCAATGTGCCACAAGCCCCAACTCACTGCCTGCCTCATGTTCTGTGTGATCAAGGGAAATGCCCAACCATGGCTTCTCTGACCGTGTGATCTGTGGCTTATTTGGGACTTTTCAATACTGTATACTGAGAGCGGGTGTGTATTTGGGTCTTCTAACGGCAAGAGCAAACAGAGAATTTGTTATAACTATTTAACTGGACATACGCTGGATTAGGCAAACTTGGAGAATTCTGGGTTTGACAAACTGGCATTTTTCAGACTAGGTATAGCCGGTTTGTAAAACTGCAAATATGAGATTGTGCAAACTGGCACTACACTGGGGTTATCAAACTTGGAAAATTGAATTGTGTGGAGCTGGGAGTATTTTTATTTTATTGAGCATTTGTTAGGTGTCTATACAAAAGAATTGTTTCTCAAAGTGCCACAAGGCTAAATGAGAAGGGAACAGGGGGAAAAAATAACAATGGTAAAACAGTAAATATACAGTTGTGGTCCTACTAGGCCTTGTGGCATTCGGACAGTGCAGTGATGAGAAGTGCAGGAGTTTAAGATTGATCGAGACGGGGAGGGGTGTGGCGGGGTGTGAGGAGTGGACAAGATCTGGTTGAGGGCCCGGGCGGGAAGTGCCAAGGAGGAGATCTCAGGTTAAGTGCTAGTGGAGGCAACTCCCAAAGGTGGGTTGCAGGGGCCCACAGGGGCAGTACAGTGGGTCGGGGTGGGTAGATTCATGAGGATCAGGCCACCAGTCTCGGTGGCAGTGGGGTGATTAATCGGGAAGGGAAAGAAGTAGAAAAAAGCAGAGTTTTGAGCAGTTTCTGGAACTTCAGGAGGCTCGGCTCAAGTCTGAGAGGGGCAGGGAGGCTGTTCCAAAAGGAGGCACCAGCCGAGGAGAGAGACCGCTGGAGAAGCGGTTCACAGTGAAAGAGTTGGAATTTGAGCAGCGTAGGGCTCTAGCAGGGGAGTATTTAGGCATGGAAAGTTGGAGATAGCATGGTCCCAGGCCCCAGAAAGCCTTGTGGACAATGCAAAGGGTCTTGCATTTGATCCTTGCAGCCACGTGGCACCAGTGGAGAGATTTTAGGGCTGGAGAGATAGTCCCTGGGCTTGAGGCCAAGGATAAGTCTTGCAGCTCTATTCTGGATCAGCTGTAGGGGGCATAGGGAGGAAAGGGGGAGATTGAGAAAGAGGCTTTTACAATAGTCAAGCCTAGAGAGGACCAGGGCTCGAGAGACCATGTGTTTCTGGGGGAAGAGAGTAAGGGCCGAATACCTCTGTGAAGGTGCGTAGGAAATTTGACTATGTTGAGACATTGGAGATGTGGGCAGAAAAGGAGAGCGTGGAGTCTAAGATGACACTGAGGTTCTTAGGCTCACAGGTGGGAGTAGGAGGGCCAAGGGAGGCCGGCCAAAGAGTGACGGGAAAGGAGGGTGAGGGTGTGCGGATGAGGAGAATCTGTCTTGCTGGCATTCAGGTAGAGATCGTTGGAAGCGCACCAATCCTGAATGGCAGATGGGCAGTCGGAGATGAGATGAGATGAGATGAGAGGAGAAGGCTGAAGGGAGCCTGAAAATGAGTTGAGTGCCATCCGCATAGCACTAAAAGTTAGAGCAGAAAATGGCAATGCGGAGGGCGAGAGTTGCCAGGTATTGGTTGAAGAGCCAGGGTGTGAGATTAGACCCCGGGGCAACACCATAGGTAAAAAGGGAGATGGATGAAAGGAAGTACCTGGGAGGGTCGATCAGAGATGAAAGAGGTCAGCCAGGCCAGAGCCTGATCAGTGATACCCAGGTGGTCAGATGGTTGATCAGGATGGTATGGTCGACTGTCTCAAAGGCGGAAGAGAGATTGAGTAGGATGAGGACAGATCGGATGTTAGAATCCAGGTTGGAGAGCAGATCTTCACTGATGTTCAGGAGAGCAGTTTCTGTGCTTCTGGCGGCTCTAACCCCAGATTGATGGTCATGGAGATACCTAACAGAATCAGAATGAAGGTTAAGCTGCGAGATGGCCAGCTTTTCCAGGAGTTAGCCCAGAAAGGGAGTCATGGAGATTGGGCAACAGTTGGATGAACAATAAGGGTCGGCAGTGGGTTTCTTGAGAAGAGGGTGCACAAGAGAGTGCTTCAGAGGGGAGGGGAGGGGAAAACTCTTGAGGCGAGGTTGCAGAAATCAACCAGGGCAGGAGCGAGGGTGTCCATGTGGTCTTTGATGGTTTTGGAAGGACAGGGATGAACCTGTTTAGACCAGACTTTCGTAGATCGGATTTATCTAGAGACCTTGTCAGGGGAGAAAAGTTGAAAGGAAGAGAAAGAGGGTGGGGCACGGGGCTGTAGGAGGGACAAGATTCAGAGAAGGGGAGGAGAGGTGTAGGGGATGAGAGGGACGACAGAATATCATGGGTTTTAGAGATGAAGTTAGAGGCAAGGGCCGTGCAAAGTGCCTGGGGAGGGACAGGGCCCAGTAATGCAGGTGAGAAATTTCTTTCTATGCTAAACATATTCTAGCAAACTGAGTGATATCAATCAAGGTCAGTATTGGCACTTTTTTGTTCACTGTTACAAAATTGGGTTGATGAGGGGAAAATGGTTAGTCGAAGTATAACAGATTTTCAGCTGGTTCAATGGATGTTTCTCCCAGAGGGATGTGGGCAGTCTTTTATCCCAGCAATGACTGTGTCAACAATTAAAACATGTAAGGGAACAGGCACTGCAAAAGCCAATAGAGTTCAGAAGAGGAGCCTTTAGGAAACCAGGACAACCAAAATCAATGGGACAGTTCCAGTTCTGATGCAGCTAAAAAATGTTAATCACACAGTCAAGAGTTCTTTGAAAAAATCACAGTAGTTCAAGGGGCGCCTGCCTGTTGGAATACAAGCTGGAAGGCCTGGACATGTGAGTTGAAGTCACCTCTAGATGGGTGGAAATGGTACTTCCCAAGCCAGGAAGCACCACAAATGGCAAAAGGTAGTTATACCCCAAGTCCCACAGTACCTTAGAATTGAAGAATAGGTTCCATCGGGATGCCTTCCTGATGCAGTGATTCAGCCCCTTGTATGTGCTCCTTGTGATGCAGCCCCTTGTACGTGCTCCTTGGTCATGGTGACGAAAGGGAGGCCGTCTGGCAGGCTTCTGCGGCAGAACTCTGGAGAGTGACTTTACAGCAATGGATTCCACAAGATTCAGTGGCTCTTTTTGGTTTTGGCACCTTTTATTCAGCGCCAAGAAAAAAACAAATTTCACGGGCTGGAGTTTCCTCTGTCCTGAACTCTGATGAGGGGACTCTGGATGAAGAATTCCTGATTCTGGAGATCCTGGAAGGTGCCCACAAAGTTTTGTATGTCTTCGTTCTCTGGAAGACAATGCACTCGATAATGGTTGGGGGTCCCCAGGCACTGGGATTCTGCAGCCTAGGAAAGTCACAGCAAGTTGTGGGATGAGCCAAAATGAAGCGGGTCTCAAGGCTAGTTGGTCCCATGGGCTAGTAAACCAGCCCATGGGGGGAAGCCGTCCTGCACGGATCTTGCCTGTCGAAATGAAAACCAGGTCAGCACAGCTGCAACGCTTCTGCTTTCCTGAAAGGGGCTGCTGGCTTCTCTGCTCATCCTCTTTGTCGGATGTCTTGTTGCAGTGGTTGACTCTGCCTGTAGTCCCAAAAGCCTTGCCTTTTATGCAAAATCCTACATTCACAGCCCTAGGGCCGTAAATCACCTTGGGGGTGTCAGAACTGGTTTCAGTCAGGCACACCTAGAGACAAAGGACAACAACGTTTCAGGACCCTCCCTCACTTCCTGCCTTTCCAGACATATTGGAGCCTGGGCGGGCTTCAGGGCTGAAGCTCGCCAAAGGCAAAACGCACAAAGGATTCAAACCTAGTAAAAACAGAGTAAAAGCCCAGAAGGATCTAACAAACAAGAAATGGCAAAGAAAGAAGACAGGGGACATTTTGGAAAAATGGTCACCCATGGGAGCTTTAATGCAGCTGGGAAATCGGCCTGCACAAAAGGTAGTAAAAAGTAACCACTGCCACCAGCCGTTCAAGTTAGTTAGTGTAACAAAATGTTACATGAGAAGTGGGGTAAGGAGTTACTATGTAAACCCCCCGCAGGCCCCCCCCCCCCCCCTCAGCACTCCACATAGGGTGGTGTGTCCTGGACCCGTGTGTTGGACCCACAAAGGAAAAAGTAAGTAAGATAAGTTATCTCACTGTTCCTGGGAACGGTAGTTCACCCAAGAAATGTATTTAAACATTAAGAGAAGTCCAGTGGACTTCTCAGTGGCACTGCAGAGAGGGTGCTGGAGTCGCTATGCAAAAAGCAGATGCCTATGGATTTGACCAGACTCCATTAAACAGTTAATAATCCAAGTCAGAGAAAAATGCATGAGTGGCAAAAAGTACCACTCACTCAGAGGTTAAAAAATCAAAAAGAACCCAGATTCCAGCAAAAGAGCGGAGGGTCTCTAAAGTTAAAGGGGGAATTGGCACAGAAACTGAAAATTCACCATAACACCAATCAACATTTTTTAGATATTTGATGAGTCTGCAAAACGAGCTACGTCCGCATCTAAAATGGCCGATTACCGTTTGATTTGGAGGTCTTTGTCGTTGATGTTCATATGTGGGAAATAGCACATCTTTTTAGTTGTTTTTGTCTCTTAAAGCCAAATCTTGTTTTTTCTGGAATAAAGTCCAGGGTTTTCAGAATGTGCCAGTTACGGAGAACGGTTCTGCTTAAGCCGTTACCGATTGGCCTGAAAGTAGTAATGCAGGTGATTTTGTCTAACTTAGTTCTTTCTTGTTTAGGTAAACAGATGTTCATATTCATATTCTGTGCTCTTTTCGTTACTACTGGTATTACTTTTCATGGATAACCATGTTTTAATCTCATAGTTGGATCTCTACTACCTGTGTACAAGTCCTGCAAATAAAGAGTAACTGTCCAATCGTTATGTTATTTTGCATTTATATAGCGCTCTATATAACATTGTTATGACCTCAAAGCGCTGGTCGGTTGAACGCCCTCGGGGACCGCAGTTCAGGTTAGTAGAGAGGGTTGGTGTCGAATGTTGCGTGGGTGCACCAGTGATGTGTGCAGCTGATGTAATAGCTAGATGGTAGCTGCATCCTAGTATTGGGTTCAGTGGTGGAAATGTCAGTTGATTGTGTGCAGTCTGGTGGGTCGACACCCAGATTGGGTTCTGGCTGCGTTAGGCCCGTAGGACGCCTATGTGAGCAGCTAGGCTGGTTTGTCATGAGATATAGCTGTGTTTTGTCAGTGATGTTCTTATGGGGTAGTGTTTGTATGTGAGCAGCTAGGCCGAATTTATCGATGGTTATAGTTGTACTCTAATTGTGTGATTGTGTAGAGTAGAGTAGAGAGTAAGCGTGCGCATGTGCTTTGTGGATGGACACAAAAAAGGGGGAGAGAGAAGCAGAGGTTTGAGCTCACAGTGACAGGACTGGGGGGGGTAGAGGGATACATGGCGACATGGGTAGTTTACAGTAACAGGACGGGGGGTAGAGGGATACATGGCGACATGTGTAAGGGGGGGAAGCAGGGCAGACAGCGATATACAGGCGCAGTGGGGCATACAGCGACATCATGGGGACTGGAGGGGAGGAGTACACAGTGACATGGGCTCAGTGGGGTACACAGCGACATCACCGGGACTAGAGGGGCAGTAATACTGAGGGATATATAGCTGCATCACAGGGATCTATAGTTGCATCACAGTAGCGGGGGGCATGGGTACACAGCGACACATAGTCATAGGGGGCACAGGGAGACAAGGGGCTGGGCTTACAGTGACATGATTGGGGGCGTAGAGGGATACATGGCAACATCAACGCGCATATTCTTTGTGGATGGGCACAAAAGGGGGACAGACCGAGGGTTGCGGTTACAGTGAAAGGACTGGGAGTAGAGGTATACATAGCAACATCATGGGGAACAGGTAGGGCACACAGCGACACAGGCACAGCGGGGCATACAGTGACAATACAGGGATTGGAGGGGAGGGGTACGCAGCGACACAGGTAGTCGGGTATACAGTGACATTACCCCGACTAGGGTGCGGGTAGTAGTGAGGGATATATAGCAGCATCACAGGGATATATAGCTGCATCACGGGAACAGGGGGAACGGGGACACAGGACACAGCGACACATGGGCACAGGGAGCTGGACTTAGCGACAGGGCGGTGGGTAGAGGGATACATGGTGACATGGGAACAGGGAGGCTGGGTACACGGCGATACATGGGCACAGTGGGGTATTCAGTGACATCACAGGGACTTGAGGGGAGGGTGATACAGTGGATACATTGCGACATCACGGGAGTAGGTGGTCAGGGTGCACAGTGATGCATGGGTCACAGTGTGACCTCACAGAACTAGACGAGTTGCGGAATATCATATAGTCTTGGGTGTGTCGAATATGAGGGGGGAGCGAGTTCCACAGTGTCTGGGCCAAGGTAGAGAAAGCGGATCCTCCGATCCTGACAGAATTGGTGGGCGGGATCACTAAAAGGAGGGCAGAGCTTGATCTTAGGGTGTGGGGTGGGAGGTAAGGTTTTAACGTTTCTCGCAGGTATAATGGACCGGTCTTGTGCATTGCACGGTGAGTAATGCAGAGGGCCTTGAAAGAGGCCCTTTGTCCGACTGGGAGCCAGTGGAGGGTTCGGAGAGCCGGGGAGATGTGGTCTCTAGGCCCCAGGGGGAGGAGCAGTTTAGCAGCAGCGTTTTGCGCTCTTTGGAGTTTGAGGTGTTAAAACGGCGTTCCTAGGTATAGGGAGTTGGTATAATCCAGTCTCGACATTACAATGGACATAACGGCGGCAAGTCTGTTCGGGAAAGAGAGGTAGGGAAAGATGAGCCTGAGAAGTTTGAGATGCTAGTGGCACCATTTAAACACATTGTTTATTTGTCGGGAGAAGGTTAGGCCAGTGTCCATAGTGCAGCCTAGGTTTTTTACTGTGTTGGAGGGGGATTGGCCTAGGGAAGGGGGCCAAGGGAGAGGATGAGGTAGAACTGCTGTTTCCACACACCAGGATTACGGTTTTTGTGGGGTTTAAGAGGAGGTGGTTAATTGTCATCCATCGGTCAATATCTAGGAGACGGGCTTCGAGGTTGGGCTGGGGGTTGGTGTCAGAATTGTGAAATTTAAGGATGATTTGGTTATCGTCAGTGTAGTTGTAGCATGAGATGTTGTGCGGGCGGATGATTTTAGGGAGGGTGGACATATAGAGGTTGAATAGGAGAGCAGATAGACATGCGCCTTGGGGTGGTCCGGTATTAACTGAGCATGCCGCTGAGACAAAAAGGGAGAGCAGGGTTATTTGTTTCCTGTTGCTGAGTAAGGACACAATCCCATTGAGAGTGGTGCCACGGATTCCAAGGGATTGGAGACAGTTAAGGAGGGTTGAGTGATTAATCGTGCCAAAGGCTGCACAGAGGTCGAGGAGAATTAATGCAGTGCATCCTTCAGAGTCTGCAGTGACCTTAAGATCATCCCAGATGGAGGTTAGAGTGGTTTTGGTACCGTGTCTAGGTCTGAAGCCAGATTGAGCCGGGTTGAGGAGGTTGTTGGATTCAACAAAGGCGTTTAGCTGGGAGTATGCTGTCCGGTTGATCGTTTCGCAAGGAATCTCGTGTTAGAGATAGGTCTGTAGTTTTTGGGGTCCAGAGGGTCGAGGGATGGCTTTTTAAGAAGAGGCTTGACATGCATGATTTTAAAGGTGTCTGGGAAGATGCCAGAGCTGAGGTATTTAGTATGGTTCTTGCGTGTTCACCTGTGCAAGTAGACGAGAATATTTTTCAGGACAGAGGCGGGGCAGGGGTCAAGGGGGGAGCCAGACGGTTTGCTAGCAGATAGTAGAAACTCGTCGCTGGAGATGGGACTGAAGGAATCCAAGGGGGTCTGGGGCGGAAGGGGGAGGTGTAGTTGTTGCTTTGCTTGGTCGCTGGGGGACAGTTTGTTGTTAAGGACGGTCATCCTGTCAAGAGCGGTGGTGTAGAAGTTTAGGGAGATGGAGTCACAGAGCGATTGGGATGGGCAGGTTGGGAAGAGGTGCAAGTGGGTTTGACGAATTCAGAGATGATTTTATGGACTTCTTTGCTGCGGTTTCCACAGTTGAGAATTTGTTTGTTGCAATAGGCTTTTTTGGCTTTCCGGATTTCAGCTCTGTATTTACAATGGTGCAAGCCGAAGGCTGATCTGCTGAGATCGGTTTTTGGTGCCTGCCATTTGCGTTCTAGAGATTTATTTTGTTTTTTTTGGTGTTCCTCAGTTTGGGGGTGAACCATTTGGGAAATGGCCCATTGCGTGAGGAAGCTGGGCATGAGGGGGTGAGGGGGATGTCTTGATATTGGGGAAATCTTCCTCGGGACCAGCCCTTAGAGCAAAAATTACCCAATTCAGCCCAAAATACAGGTTCTATTGTGCCGAGCAGTGATCTCATGCTAGTGACAAATGACACCTTCAAAAAGTTTTAGTATTTATTCTAAACAGTGAATTTCAGCAACATTTTGGGATTCAAGTTAGAGAAGATTACAAAACACAAACTTAGAGAAATACAAAATATAGAGAAACATAGAACCTAGAGAAACATAGAGAAACACAGTCTTACGCCCCTTCAATCAGCACTGGGAGACCCTGGCCCTCATAAAATAGCTGTAACAAGCCCCGCTCAGAGGACAGCGCTGCAGGGTGCCGAAAGAGCAACAGGTTCCGGACACTCGATTTTGCTCGAACCAAGTCCACAGATCGATCTCCCACCTGAGTCATGTGGGCATGCATTTTTATAATCTCGTGCTGTCAGTCCATGACGCACAGTTCTAGAAGCTTCCCTGTGCAAAATATAGGCTTGCTCATGGAAAAACCCAACTCTGTGAATTTCCACTGTGCTCCTTTCCTGTGCCCCTCCCTACTTGGAGCCCATCTGCGCGAAAGCTCAGGAATGTCTTATCAGTGCCTTCGCAGAGAAAAGATTAGTTTACAAAACCATGCAGGGCTACAGTTAGAAAGTCGAGATGAATTAAGCCTATGTGAGCAAGCTCTAAAAGGCATGCCCTCATAGCTTAGTGTTCATAGCGCTTAAGACTGGCTATCTAAGCGCTATATAGGTGCCATAATGTTCCAAACACTCCAATAATGTCTATTAGCTACAGAGCTGGGGCCTTCGCCCTGCCTGTCTATCTACAATGCATAATGTGACCTACCACCCCTACTAGGCCTGCATATTCCTTGTAGCTCACTACTGCGTAATGGAAGTGCTACAACAGACTACTGTCAGCATTTTCGGCACATACTTTGAATAAACTATTGGCTTTCAGCGGCTAATGCTGTCATCTAAAGCCCTGATTGGCAAATTTGCAATTTTGTGTATCACTACAGGGGATTAGAGATTCATTGAGCCATGAGTCGATGGTTAAGGATCTGTCTGAGGGGGGTGTGCTTGTAGGGGATCTAAGCAGTAGGGCTTCGGCAAGGTCAGTTCCAGCATTTCAGGTGTTGGGGGGAGGCCAGGGGAGGAGTAGGGGCAGGGATGAGGATGGAGAAAGGGATGACCAACTGGTCGGACCAGATGAGGGCTAAGGGTGGGGGGGGGGAATAGATTAATCTGCTCATGGGAGCTGAAGATTGCATTGAGGGTGTGCCCCCTAACATGGATTGGACCATTCGTATGTGCTCTGCCTTCATAAAGACTGCCGATCAGAGGATGGGTCGTGGGGTTTGAGGGAATGTCCAGACAGATATTTAAGTCTCCTAGGGGAGTCAGCGACAGGTGGTTTATTTGAATGGTGGCTGCAGAACCGCAGAGGTTGCTTGAGAACTGTCGTAACCAGGGGGTCTGTAGATGAGTTGGAAGCTATGGGAGAAAGTTGGGGGTAGTGAGAGTTTAACTAGGAGGCATTCGCATGAGGGAATGCATGTCTGAGATATGACTAGACATCGAAATAAGATTTGAAGAGGACTGCCACGCTGTTTCTTCAGGAAGGTCTGTTGAAGGGGATGAGTGAGTAGCCGGGGCGGGGGGGAGGGGTGAAGCTTTGTGTGCGACAGGGGCAAAGTCGCCAGAGCCAGGTTTCAGTGATCAAGACCAAGTCAGGTTTGTCAGAGGAGGTCAAAGATGCTGTCTGTTTTTTGCTACAGAGAGGGCATTTAAAAAAGATGCATTTGACTTCTGGGTGGGGTGTGATCATGCAGGAGGTCATCAGGAAGTGGGAAGGGGGCGCAAGGGGCCTAGGAGGGGGGGGTGTCGGTGGAGCCTTTCAGGTCGTTGAGACTGGGGGTGGTATTAAGGGGGGGGGTGCCAGTGGATTCTGAGTGGCGGGGGTGGGGTTACATCGGTAGAGGATGGGAAGAGTAGGCGGGCAGAGGGGGGTGTGGGTAACCTTGGGAAGGGGCAGGGGAGTGGACAGATGGTCAGTGGGAGTGGGGGGGGTTAGAGATTGGAGTGTCTCGACGGGAATGGGGTTCCAGTCTGCAGGCTGAGAAGTTGCGAGAGTGAGGATGGAAGCAGTGTGAGGGCGGGGGGGGGATTGCGGTGGGGATGGGGAGGGAGAGATTGGGAGGTAGGGTTGAAGTAGAGGTGGTGAGGAGTAGGCAGTTGCGGAATGTGGCCACTCTTTTTCTAAATTTTATGGGTTTCGGTGCAATGGGGGGGTGAGAAGGTAGGGTGGTCGGAAGGAGATGGAGATGGAGATGGAGATGAAGCTACCGTTCTTGCGAGGGCGAGGTGTGCAGTTTTTAGAGACTGGAAGGGATATGGAGTTGGGGTTTGTTGGCGGGGGTCGATGGTGGGGGGGTGAAGATTGGGGGAGGTAGGGTGGAGGCGAGGATGGCCAGCTCAGAGGTCGGTTAGGGGGGAGGGAATTGGGGGTGATAGTGTTGAAGGGATGGTTGAAGGGATGGTGCAAGGGAGGGAGAGGAAGATGAGGGTGTGAGCCGTTTGGAGCGCCAGAAGGCTCCTCTGGCTTGGGAGTTTGATGGGGGGGGGGCCAGGTGTCATGGCGAGGTGTCATGGCGAGGGGCATTGGGGAGTGCGCAATGGCAGTCAGAGGGAGGGTGTGGGGGCGGAGGGTTTGGGTGGGATGGGTTGGCGGGATTAGGCTTCTGTGGAGGGAGGTGGATGGCGTGCCAGAGTGCATCTCTGATTTTGGAGTTGGATATGGGGTTGTGGTAGGAGAGTGGGTGAATGGCGTTAGGCTGTAGAGAAGTGCATAAGAGGGTTTCAAAGGTGGTATTCAGGGGGTAGTGGGAGGGTTTGAGAAGGTGGATGCTAGATAGCGGGTCAGGTGCGGTGGGGGATGAGTGAGTATGGGAGGGCTGGAGCGGTGGAATCTAGGAATTGGGATGGATGCGAGCGGAAGAGTCTTGCGAGATGGGTCCCCATTTGGTGATCGGAAGGTGGGATTTGAGAGATAGTGGTGGTAAATGGATCCTAGGTCTACAAATCTACAATTTTAAGCATTTCGACAGGCGGAATACAGCACAGTAATCTCTTGAGCACACTAACTGGATGCAAGGGATGTTAACTGGAGCAGTTTCTAAGCGATTAGGACCGGCAGAATACCACACCATAGTGATTAAGGTGCAGTAGGCAGAGAAACGCAGTAGTAGCTAAGGCGCAACAGGCTTGGGTAAGTGACACAGGCAGAAAAAACCACAGTAATCTCTTGGCACACTATCAAGATGTGAGATGGGCAACACAGTAATCTTTGTGTGTACTATCTAGATTTGAGACGGGCTAAGAGGCAGAATACAGCAGTAGTCTTTGAGCACACAATCTACATTTGAGACCAGCTAAAAGGGCATAAGACAACCAAGTAATCTTTGCGGGTACTATCTACAGAGACAGGCTACTGGCACAATATCTTGGCCGATTACAACACAGTAGTCACTTGGGGTAGCAGTCTTATGATTGAGGGACAGGTAGAGAGCAGCACAATAATCTCAAGGGCGTACTATCTTGGAGTGGATCAGGCAGGTAGGGAAAGTTCTAGGAGTTAGTGACGTATACCATTATAAACGCTGGTCTCTGAAATGCTCAGCAAGGTTTGGCGTAGACTAAAATTGCAGGAGGATGGGTATTTTGTGAGGTGGGAGTCACCTTGGTTACACTTGCCTTCTTGTCTGTTGCAGGTTGACTGCTGGCCACTAGCTTCCACTGCAGGCACGATCTGGAGCTGCCTCTGTAGGGGCAGCCTTTTGCCTTGGGTCCTTAGCCGCAGAGGACTGCCCTGGGAGGGTCAGTTATGACCAGAGGAGTTAGCCAATCGAGGACGGTGGGCGGGCAGGTAGGAGGGCTGCAAAAGGAACCAGGAAGGAAAACTGCGAGGGGGATGGCGGCACACAGGGGCACAGAGAAGCATTTTCACTAAAATTCCAGGCAAGTTTTAAATAAATTAGAGGTCAGGAGCACTGCACTAACCTGCTCGGATGGTTGGCAAGAGACAACCTAGGGATGGAAACTGTCCTAGTTTAATAGGTTTTTTTTTGTCTGTGAACGTTCTGTACAATGTTGTTTCCAGGGTTCTTTTGGGTGATTTTTGGCTCATCAGGGCCAGAAAGTCCATGTTGTTCTGATCATATGACATGGCTAACTTTAAAATATTCATCTTGGATATTCAACCATGTTAAGAAACTCAGCAAGTGCGTCTGGGCCTTTCCAGGTCATGAAGACATCATCGATGTAGTGATACCATCCATGTTCTCACGGAATGAATTGTCATCACTATAGATCGTAATGTATTCATAGTGGTCCATATATAGGTTTGCCATATCTGGAGAGAGTAGCTGCCATACTTGTACCATGTTTTTGGTTGTAAAAACACTCCTTCAAACAAAGTAGTTTTCAGTTCATGCAATCTTATTGCACTCTGATATAAACTTAGCTGGTACTTGATTAAGTGTGGTACTTGATAATTGTATTTTGATTCAAATACAATCTCATGAACTCTACACTAGCCATCTGAGGGATGCTGGTGTAGAGAGAGCCTCCACGTCTAAAGTGACTAAAAGGTAATGAGATTGGTATGTGCTAGAATATTACTCATCTCGGTAGTATCTTTTAAGAAAGATTTCATTGTATGGGCAAATGGTCTAAAAATATGTATCAGTATAGATTGAGCCTATAGCCGACACTATAGGTCTGCCTGGTGGAGTTGAGCTGTTTTTATGCATCTTTGGTGAGATAAAGAATGCCAGAATAGTGGGATGTGTTTTGGTGAGAAAAGCGTTTCATCAGAATCTATCCACCCATGGACGAAGGCATGTGCTGTAAGGCTCCCAATTTCTTCTTTTCACCTCAGAGTTGGATTGATGTCCTAGACTAGTGTTAAATGTGGAGTTATTCAATTGTTTAAACAACTCTGCCTTTTAATCTTCTATATCATAGCACAATGCCTCCCCCTTTATCCGCTGGTTTTATTACGAAATTCGGGTGGTCTTGTACGTTTCAGAGTGCCATTGTTTCTTCTCTATATAGGTTGTTGCCATAGTGATTATTTTTTTTAGATATTTTTTTTTGTTCAAATGTTTATCAATTTCTGCAAGAATCTTAGATTTCGAAGGTTATTTCTGGGCTGACAATTGCCTTTGATGCAGGAAACGTGGAAAGGGTTTTTAACCCCATTACACTTTCCTCTGTGTATTTGCTAAAGGATTGTGATTTATTTATTTTATTTTTTTTTCCCCCGGGTGGAGGCGTCTGAAAAATGTCCTCAGTTCTACCTCCGTCTGAAATTGGTCTGCTCATGTGACATGAATGAAACTTGGCCCTTTACTGAGGTCATTGGTTTTGTGGTGAGACAGTATGTGGTTTGTGAAATGGTGCTACTGTTCTTGTTGCTGTCTTGTCTGGTGTCCGTCCTGGATTCCCCTGGTCTGAAGTTGGGCGCAAGGAGGAAGCAAAGGTAAGAAGGCAACATGTGATGTCTGATGCTGGTATTTCGCTTTATACCGATGCCTTCCCCAAGGAGGAAGGAAAGGTAAGAAGGCAACATGTGATCCTGGTATTTCGCTTTATACCGATGTCTTCCCCTTTCCAAGTGTCCAGCGAGAGTGCTAGACAGTTCACTGGCGCTTATAACTTTTTTTATTTTAAATGCGATGTAATGGCCATTTTGTTTTTTGAAAATGACAAATCCTGTAGTCATTAACGATTTTGTCAAGTTCTGAGATTTAAATTGAATTCATGTCATTTTTCTCTTGGAATTGCGTGAGGCTGATGGATGTCTGCTGGCAAGCTTGATGTAACTAAGGGGTCCGTGTACAATCGTGACACAAATTGGGTTGGGGGTAAGGGGTAATGCGCTTTCTGCTCGTTCATTCAGGTATAAAGAAAAACATATTTTGGGGCATGGTCCAGGATGACTGGTGGTATGGGTGTGTGTGTGTGTATGCATAATATATATATCTCACCGTAATCGTATTTCTGATGCTTGTATCTGCTTAGATTCACATGCTTTGCATAGGCTGACATCTAGTGGAAGCTGCGAGTATTAGTTTGTTTTTCGAAACTCAAAAATGGGCGTCGACACATGGCATGCCAGTAATGCTATCCCTAGTGTGACGTCCACTGTACCCATGATCCCTCGCGCGTCTAGGACCCTCAGATTGTTTTTTTTCGCCATACTGGTAGGAAGCATCCCGCGGAGTTCCCTGGCCTTAGCCATAATTTTGCAAAAAATTCTAATATTTCACCATTTTCTCCACCCCAACGTCGAGTCACCGACCTTCGACACTCTACGCCAGCGGAGAAGAAAAACAACCGTTGAGAGCTGCATGACGGAATTGGGCCTCGGAAGGCCGCTGGCCTCGGCCCGGGCCTTGGAAGGCCTCTGGCCTTGGCCCTGCAAATAGGGAGAGTGGTGAGGTAGTACATACTCTACTATATATAGATAGATATATATGCGCTTTCTTATATATTCCTACACACACTAGCCCGCTGCCACAGGGTGCTTATGGAGGGTACCCCTTTCCAATTCTGCCCCAAGTGCAACAGCAAGTACCCTTGGGTTGACACACGCCACGTGTAACCTCTGCTTGCCGAGGGACCACCCCGAGGCCAGCTGCAGAGCGTGTTGTCGATTTAAACTGAAAACCCTTAAGGACCGTTGCACCAAACGTTGGGCCCACCACGCCAGGCAACAAGAGGCCATGGCAGCGGAGGGCGCCTTCAGCGATGGCAGCGACTCGTGTTTTCGGACGGCGAGGGCAATGTGGTGTCGAGACAGCCAAGCGCAAGTCCCCGACCTCGGAAGGTTGTCCGGCAGGGCAGCTATGGGGAAAACCCCCGGCGACACGAGTGCTACCCACAGCACTTCCACCACACGAAGTCCCACCGAGACTTGACACACACATAGAGTTCTCGGAAAGAGGCACACAGAGAACGGTCCACCGAATCTGTGTCCTCTGGGCGTTCTCGATTGCCGCATGACTCCAGGCAGCCATCCACTGTTGCCAAAAGTGCCTCGCTCCCTAAGGTAACAGAGGTTCGATCGTCGGAAGACAAAGCCGACCTCTATCCCCAGGCCGCACTCCAGGAGTCTGCGTCAGCAGACCGCGTGACAGCTGTTCCCGAGTCCGACCTCCACACTCGAGAGATAGGGACACTACCCCCGAACCTCGACGCCAGACGTCAAAAAGCTCTGAAGGGGTGAAAACATTGGGGAAACATTCTTCCACCCACGGGGAGGGGGGAAACAAAACCAACAAAAGAAGCATTCTCAACCTTCTTCTACACCTCAGAAGCAGTCAGACACACATGTCTCAGCCTTCTGTCAAATTACCCAAGACCCCTGCACAAGGACATAGGTCCAGTCAAGATAAAACAGGGAAACTCTCCCAGGAAAGAGTAATTCCCAGCTCTAAGGAATGGTCTAGTGATGACATAGACAGAGTTATGTCTAGGATGTCAGCCTTGGCAGACTTCTATGCCAAGAATTCTGAGCACTTCCTCTCCTATACCCCAGATGGGGCTACACCCACAGGCTCTAGGGACCCGATACCCCCAAGTAAAAGGTCCCGGGTTGAAACACCAAAACAAGGTCGGTCTTCGGACCTTTCTGTATACAGCCCTACTCCCAATATAATGAGGATCCACTTTTTATTGAGGATCCAGATTTGGGCACGTTGGGAGACCAAACGGGGATGGGCTACTATGGGGATGACGAGGACCAAGAGGACGAGGAGGACCCAGATACTTACATGGTAGATTCCCCATTAGACAAAGAGCCCCCGGTTACCGACTCCCCTGTCGACAAACAACCTCTCCTGAATGAAGTGTTGTCCAGAGCGGGAGAACACTTCCACATTGACACCCAGGGAGCACAGGAAGAGAGGGACTTTGCCGAAGAATTGGTGTGAGAAAGGAGAACTGTTGCACAGGCCATCCCTATCCTCAAATTTATACAAAGGGGAATGGACCCTTCCCTTGTAAATCCTAACCTCACCAGGGCGGTAAACCCCAGGATCGAAAAACTATTCAGGGCAGCCCAATCAGACCCGCTGTACATAAGGGGGCATCTGAAACCGGACTCCCTGGTAGTGAGAAACACCCGAAAGAGGGCGGGGCACCCCTATCATTGTCTGAAGCTCCTCCTGACAAGGAGAGCAAGAAGATTTATGGTTTGGGTAGGAAAGTAGCCTCCACTTCGGCCTACCAGGCAAGGATTGCCAACTCCACCACCCTACTGGCGAGTTACAACTGCCAACAGTGGGAAGAAGTCGCGGCACTCATCGACTCCCCATAACCCTTAAAAAGCCAGTTGGCAAGGGTTGCGTCGGAGGGAAGAGCCGTGTCCGGTTCCATCTTAAAAGCAACCTTTGATGCCGCGGATAACGTCGGCAGATTGATAGCAGAGAGCACTGTCATCAAAAGACATGCTTGGGTAAAGCAATCTGGGTTCAAACCCGAGACCCCAAGCATCGTTAATAGACAAACCGGTGGAGCCTGATTTACTGTTTGGCAAGGCGGTAGAGGACGTGCTAAAAAATGCCAAGGATGAGTACGAGACTCTTAAATCCCTGGGCCAATTAACCAACAAACCCCCCGAATCAAAGGGGGAATGGCAATTTTCGTCCCCACGCGGCCAAACTTCCCACAGAGGCTCCAACTATTCCCAGGGGCAGTGTACACCATTGAACAACAACCAGCAGTCTACCCAGGGTTATGGCATGGGTAACAAGAGAGGTCGTGTTAAGGGTAGAGGCAGCCCCAGTAGAGGTGGTGGCACGCCTCCCCCAAAACAGTGACGTTCCGTTCAGGGTCCCTTTTCGCGCATCCCCAGTAGGGGACACATTTCCAACTTAACCCAAGCTTGGGTGGGGATCACATCAGACAGATGGGTGCTGTCCACAGTGTCCGCAGGATACTGCATAGAACTGTTAGAGCGTCCCCAAAACCACCCTCCACGACAAGTACACACATTAGACCATCAGAAGATCCTCCTCGAAGAGATCGCCAATCTTCTAGCAAAGGACGCGATAGAACTCGTCCCGGGACACCAGGTAAACAAGGGTATTTATTCAACTTACTTCCTTGTGCCAAAAAAAGATTTGACAATGCGCCCAGTATTGGACTTACGCCTGCAAACAAGTATGTCAAGCCCCAAAAGCTTTGCATGACTACTCTCCAAGAGGTAATCCCCCTCCTAAAAAAGGGGATTACATGGCAACATTGGACATGAAAGATGCCCATTTTCCTATTTCCATTTTCCTAGTGCACAGAAGATACCTGCGCTTCAAGGTGGACAGTCAGCAGTACCAGTTCAAGGTACTGCCCTTCGGGATGGCCTCGGCTCCAAGGGTATTCACCAAGGTAATGACGGTGGCGGCGGCACACCTATGCAGGGAGGCAATCTCAGTGTACCCTTACCTGGACGACTGGCTCATCACGGGGAGACCCCAGTAATTTGCAGAACAAACATTCAAAGAACGATCGACCTCCTCTTCGAATTAGGTTTCTCCATAAACGAGAAAAGTCAAGTCTGGTGCCAAGCACCTCCAAACTGTTCCTAGGAGCCGTCCTAAACACACAAGAGGGGTTGGCTTTTCCATCAGAGGAAAGAATTCAGAATATACTGCTGCAAATTCCGCAATATCAGGCCGGTCTCCAGATAACGGTACGCAAAGCAATGCGTTTGCTGGGCATGGTGGCATCATGTATTTACCTGGTCCCCCACACGCACCTGCGCATGTGTCCCATGCAGGAATGGTTGGCGAAACAGTGGTATCAGGCAAGTGCTTAGTGGGACGATCTAGTGGTTGTTTTGCCAACACTTGTACAAAGCCTTCACTGGTGGACAAGAGAAAATCTGTCCAAGGGGAAACCCTTTTACGACCCCGAGATACAGGCGGTAGTCACACGGACGCATGCCTGTCAGGGTGGGGAGCACACCATCTCCACCACACAGCTCAGGGTCTCTGGTCCCACTCTGTGGCCAAGAATCATATCAACCTGCCAGAGCTTCTGGCAGTATTTAGAGCGCTCCAGGCGTTCAAGCCCTACCTGTTGAACCTGTTAGTGCAAATCCGGACGAACAGCACTACAGCATGTTTTACCTGAACAAGCAAGGGGGGGGGGACTCGGTCGCCAAATCTGTCCAAGCTTGCCCAGACAATTTGGATATGGGCACTCAGACGGAACATCTTCCCGTCATCTCAGCATGTTCCAGGGGATCTCAATTCTCTGGCGGACGCCTTGAGCAGAGATCCCCTCCCAGAGGAACACGAATGGTGTCTACACAGAAATCGTAGAAGATATCTTCTCTCGTTGGGCGTTGCCCACTATATACCTATTCGCCACAAGCGAAAACACAGTGCCCAGGATTCGCATCCAGGTTCCCCCAGTCAGGCTCCCAGGGGAACACCCTGTGGATGAACTGGTCAGGGATGTTTGCATATGCTTTTCGACCAACACCTCTAATCAGGAAGGTGGTCAACAAGATGAACAGAGAATCAATGACGCTCGTCCTCGTTGCTCCCATGTGGGCAAGACAACCGTGGTTCCCACACTTACGCAGACTAGCGGTGTGCGAACCCATCAAACTACCGGGCTGGCACAACCTACTGTCCCAGCACCAAGGTCAGAAAGTGCATCCTCAACCCAACTCAATGAACCTGGCAGCATGGCTCCTGAGGTCATAGTTTGGACGTCTCAATTTACCGCAGAGATGTATGGACATCCTAAGAAATCTAGGAAGCCAAACACGAGGCACTGCTACTTTGACAAATGGAAAAGATTTGTTATCTGGTGCCAGAATAAGCAAATCAACCCAGTCGATTGCACCCCTTCCACTATTGTCACATGCTCCACCTGCTGGATGCAGGGTTGTTTTTTAACCCGCTGAAGGTACACCCGGCAGCTCTGTCAGCATACACCACCTCCCATAACAAGGTTTCGTGGTGGAAAGTACCAGTGGTTAAAGCCTTCATGGAAGGAGTAAAGAGACTTCACCCTCCAATTTCTAACCCTCCACCAGGATGGGACCTTAATGTGGTGCTATCTAAAATCATGGGGCCCTCATTCGAGCCCATGCATAAAAGCAGTCTCAAACAACTGACTTATAAGACAGCCTTCTTAGTAGCAATTACATCTATAAGAAGGGTCAGCGAAATTCAGGCTCTGTCAGTGCAGGATTCTTTCTTTACGGTTCATAAAGATAAACTGGTTTTACGTACACACCCTAGGTTCTCACCTACGCTTATTTCTAAATTCCACGTGAACCAGTCCATCGAGCTTCCGGCTTTCTTCCAAGACCCTCAAGGCTAGGCTGAGGTGAAACTACACACCCTGGATGTGCGTAGGGCGGTCCTATACTATGTAAACAAGACCAGACCGCTAAGGAAAACAGACCAACTGTTTGTCTCCGTAGCTAAAGGCAAAGCGGGAAATCACATCTCTAAAGATGCCATCTCTAGGTGGATTGTTAACTGTATCCAGCTGTGTTACTCTTTCTGAAAAAAACTATTCCTTTCACGCCAAGAGCCCACTCTACAAGAGGCATTGGGGCCACTCTGGCTTTCATCGCAAATGTACCCTTTGACACCATTTGCAAAGCAGATACTTGGAGCTCTATTCACACCTTTACTAAGCACTACTGCATTGAAACTCATTCCAAGACAGATACTCAAGTGGGACAAGCGGTTCTAAGACATTTATTTGCTCATGACCCTTCTCACATCCCACCTCCTTCTAACACTGCTAGCTAATCTATGCACAGCATGTGATCAAAGCAGATTCCACAACCCTCTAAAGGGATACATTACTCACTGTGATCGTATTTCTGATGCTTGTATCTGCTTAGATTCACATGCGACCCGCCCTTCCTCCCCTCTGGGAGAAGGCGCATGGATGCTTGTAGTCTTATCTATCTGCTTGGATTATCTGTACTCACGCTACTCCTCATGCTACCTCATGTCAGAATAAATACAATCTGAGGGTCCTAGACGCGTGAGGGATCATGGGTACAGTGGACGTCCCACTAGGGATAGTATTACTGGCACGCCCTGTGTCGATGCCCATTTTCGAGTTTCAAAAAACAAACTGTAATACTCTGCATGCAGCTTCCACTAGATGTCCAAGTCACTATGCATATAAACTTTTTACTATTGTGCATACATGAACGAAAAGTTTGAACGCCTTCGAAAGTGCAAACTTCAGAGATACCAAGCATGTTTCCAGTTAGAGTTGAGTGACCTGCGCTGCCCTTTTAAGGACAATGCTGTGCAGTTGCCGGTGAGGTGCATGGACTTGTGCGGTGGCGATGTACGTAGTATAAAAGACTGGAAACGTGACGTTATTCCGCGCTGAATTCCTTAGCCGGAGCCAGGTTTCAAATTAACGGGTGTAGCCATTTCAGGAGAGACTTCCTTGTTCAGAGATGATTAAACCTGTGTATGAAATGACAACAACTATATTTGTTTGTACAGAAAACTACTCTGAGTTGCTGAGTGGACTCTGTAGCCAATCCAGTACTGGACTTGAAAGCCTGTTTTGTGTGTTTTCTCTGCTTACCCAATACCCAGAGCCAGATGTCTTGTTTACTTTAACCCAGCGTTGCAGTCACCAACCTTTAGTCGCTATATTATGTAAGTCTTTCCAGTTATAGGGATGAGCTTGGGAGCAAGAGCAATGAACAGATCATGTAGCTTGGTAGAAGCATGTAAATTAAGATCATTGACAGTCAGGCTGCCTAAGAAAACATTCAGAAATGTTAGTGTTACATTAGCAGTAAAGACTAGCTTAAGACCTTTCCATACTTCTGTGAAAACATAAATCTAAATGGACAGTCAAAAAACATATGTTTATAGGAGGCAGGTGCACCGCCACACAACAAACATTTACCATCTGAACCAGCCATGGATTTGGATAATTTCAAGAGGGTAATAAAGGCTCTGTGAATGAAGAAGTACAGATGTTAAATTGGCGGAAGCAGAGATGCCCCTGATTGTAGTATACAAAAGAGACTAGGTATGGTAACCGAGGACACGCCCAAGGTCAAGTTCTGACTGCGCGCACAGGCCAATTGGAGTCCACAGTTGTCAATACATTGTAAAATTTGGAAGCTTTGATATTAGAAACCATGGTCAAAAGCAGAAGTCTGGAGGCATCAGGCGGTAGGATGATGTTGTAGAAACTGGGGAGTGCATCAAAGCACGCATTGACCGGATTATTATAAAAGTGTAATGGGGATGGAATAGACATCTCTAAGCAGTTTGAAGGGAAAGAATAGAGGGACCATGAACAATTTGCTGAATAAATATGTTTCCTTTTTATTTAAATAGGATTTGCTATATAGAGCTCTATCATTACTGGTAGTACCTCTGTAAATTCTATTGTGCTCCGGTTGTTGCAAATCTGTTTGTAGACTACATAACCAACCACCTTTTTTATTTATTTTTTGTATGTCTATTTTCACTGCTTGTCTGCTGTTAGATTCACAAACACTATGGTCTGGGCAACGGTTGAGCAGGCAGGCACTTAAGTCACACTGCGATTCTGCACCATGATTCTATTGGACTGCATATTTCTTTGTGAGAGGAAGTTATGTAGACATTGTACCTTTTTACAGGAGATGATTTGGAGCTTTTGAAAAGTGGTTGCAAAGTAATTGAATGACGGGCAACAAAGTCTAACCATTTCTGTTGAAAGATGGGTGCACAGTTCCTACCTCCACTTGTTACACATCTCTAGCTAACAAATCAGACACTTTGGAAAAAAAACATAATTGAAACTTTGTTTTTCTTAAAATGCCGAATGCCCCGGTCTGTACTTTTAGCCAAAGCTTTTGCTTTATAATTTATTTTGCCCAGTCAAAATTGGTCCTTGTTTTATCAATCTTGGGAGGTTGAACCAGGGGGCCTCCGCTGCTTGGAATTCAGCCTGAAGGTCTTTTTGTTCAGATTCTTCCATAAGCGTGAGTTTTCAAATGTATTGGAGACCATGCAGTAACCTGACTTGTATTCTCTTTAGGGTGAAGGTCCCACAGCTTTTCTTGCCCCTATCCTTTTCAGTCTTTATTTTCAACCACTTTACCAAGTTCCTTCACTCGTTTCGACTGGTTTTATTATTACGCCACTGTTCAGGTTCAGTTCTTTGTGGTTTGTGACCGATGGACTTTGTGGCCAATTTTAGAAACAGCCCGTCTGTAGGAAGGAGTAAATGATCTATCATTGGCCAAAGCTTAACTCCGAAAAGACTGACATTTTGGTATTTGCTGTGGAAGAGGACCAATGAGACTTCAACTGTCCCGATCTTAGTGCCGCTCCTAGCACCATTCTCCTGGGTTAAGAACCTGTATTTCAAACAGGGTTGCACTCCCTCAAAGGGGCTAAACATTGTACATACCATGCTGAGGGAGCAAAACTGACGGAGGCTCTCCCAAACTCCACATCTACTGGCTCAGCTGAGGATACCCAAAAAGAGCTAAGGAACCATTGAATACTAGACCAACAAAAAATCAAAATCCAACATGGCTTCTGAGAAATCTGTGACCCATTACCACAAAGTCTCAAAATGGCAGCTCCTCAAGTGTTAATATCAACCATTTTGTCTGTGCCTTCAGCTGTGTCAAGTTCTGATGCCAGGTCCAAGTCTTTGCTGTCCTCTTTGGGGAGAGATCCTTGCAGTCCAAGAGTGGATTGGACTCTGCATATGACAGTACCATTACCACGGACAGTCTCTCTTCCTCGGCACCATTACACTACGTGGATCTGTGGTTGGAGGATCCCTCTTGGCAGTCAGTGTCAACCGAATCATGGCAGCAGAATCAGTTTGGCAGACTGATACCGTCTCCACAGCCAAGGCAGTCCTCGGAGGATGCATTTTTCAGCATTTTTTTTTAAAAGCCGGATGCATTCAAACCCAATGAAAATCTACTTCAAGAACCTCTTCAGGAAGTTTTCCTCGGACCACCGGGACCTCCAAGGCCATTGAAAATACTGCCTCTGCCTCCTCAACCACCAATGGCACGACTCCACCCCCGAGCCAGAGGTGTGCAAGCCTGTGCCACATGCTCTGCGCCTCCTGCTGAAAATCCCTCCTATAAGGGGGTGGCAGATGCACATGAGGAAGAGGAGGAGCCGCCTTAGTCAGGTTGTTTTCATGACCGGGTGATTAATCTTATGTCTTATTTAGACACCCTGTTACCAGAACTGCCTTCCTTAGAACAGGGTTTTTTCAGGGGCATTTACTCTGAAAACAAGGTCATTCAGGCCTCTTTCTTGAGAATATCATGGCTGAGGCAACAAAAATGTGGGGAAAAACCATACACTGGCCAACACATGAACAAACAAAATAGATGCTTGCTTCAAGCATCTGAATAAATTCCCTAACCACATGCCCTTTTCCTTCTTCTACGTGATGACAGTAGCTACTCTCCACTCTGTCTTTGGCATCTTCAGCATCACAAGTCTTGTCAAAGGCAGACAAGATTTTACAGGGCATTGGGAAGAAAGTGTTTGTAAATGAAGCTCTCCAACTCCGTCGAGCAAATACAGAATCGGTCCTGGCAGCAGCCAAACTAAAGATGTGGAAGGAGCACTGCCTTCGAACAGTTCATTTCCCAGGACAAACTAGACTATTTCAAGGCCAGGTCTATCTGTTGCCAGAGTCCTGGCTCAAGATTTATTAGGAGCCGCAGCCCATCGTATGGATACCTCAGCATGTGGCCGTATGATTGGATGCTTATGCCACCCAACATGTTTGGCCCCATGCGACTAAGTTCACAAAAGAAGTCCCAGAGCAGGTTCTCGAGCTTCCTTTTGATGTTAAATAGCTTTTCCACAGCTCTAGTGATGATAAGCTTGCTTACGATTAATACGAGTACCTCAACGGCAAAATCCCTATGCGTCCTCATAAAAGCACTGGCAGCAAAAGCTTCTTATCCCAAGAAGTTGGACTTGCGTTCCAGATCTTTCGCAGGTTTCACGGGTTTCAGGAATGGAAGTCGCAGCGGCCAGACCCCTCTCCTAGCGTCCCTTGCCGCAAACAGCAGAAATCGATTAGTCAGGGGGCCTCCCCACGGCCTGTATCGGCCTACACCTTGGGGGCCAAGCCATCCTTTGGATAAAAACCCCAAATGATGGTTCAGAATGGTCCCACATGACTCGGGTAGGAGGACCATTTTCTCTACATCTGGAGGCTTGTTGGACCTTCACAAATGATTCTTGGGTCCTATCGGTAACCTGTTCGGGCTTCTGTCTCCGTCTCACGCCAGTTACCCCTTCACTCCATCCTCCTTGATGGAAAATCTCCTTCTCTGAATACGGAAGTTGAGAAACATTTGGACTTAAGGGTAATAGAACCAATCCTTCCTGCTGAATCGGAGGAGGGCTTCTACTCCCACATATTTACAGTGCCGAAATGCAACCAGGCTGGCATGTGCGCTTTTAGATCTGTCCAAATTCGATCTCCACATTCCCCAGAAAAAATTAAAGATGATCAGTCCTGCACAGATCCGTTTGTCTCTGGTAAAAGAGGATTGGCTCGTTGTAGCAGATCTTCAGGATGCATACCTTCACATCCCGATATGGCTCCAGCACCACAAATACCTTTGGTAGGGAGCAAACATGTTTAGTACCAAGGCCTTCCCTTTGGAATGAGCTCAGCACCAAGAGTCTTTATCAAAATGATGGCGTTGAAAGAAGCTTTTCTCAGGTTTCCGGGAGTCATGTCTATCCTTCTTTTGGACGACTAGCTCCTCAGATGTTGCTGTCCCCAGAAAGCAGCTTCCCAACTGCAGGTGTTAGTACAGCTTCTATTTTTACCTGGGATATCCATAAGGTGGAGGAAGTCTTACATGATTTTCTCTCTAGATCTGATTTTCTTTGGTGTCTGCTTACCACGATGGGCAAGGTTTTTTTTAACGGACGAAAGGATCAGGGATCTGATTGAAGCATGTATATAACCTTTTTCTAAATGCCACTCGTATGTCGGCATGGTGTTCAAGAGACTGCTGGGCTTCAGGGCCTCCTGTGTTTTGGCTCTTTCCCCTAGCAAGATTCAAAATGAGGGTCACACAGTTAGCCTTAAGATGGAGCTGGTATCGGTCTCCAGACTCAACTGATTACAGAGATGATGGACGACCTTAAGTGGTGGTCTGACTACTCCAACCTCTTAGAGGGGACCCCCTTATTCGGAGTTGTCCCCTCGTGTAACATTAACTGATTCCACTCCTTGGTTGGGGAGCTATGTTGGGTCACCGTGAGGTGTTCGACCTATGGCCTCCAATGGACAGGGAACAACATATCCATTGCCTCGATTTGCTATTTCTCTGGCCCTGAAAGGTTTCCAGTCCAGCAGCACCAACAGTGTAGTTCGCATCAGGACAGACCATTCTGTCTCAATGGTTTAAGTAAACAAGCCAGGGTGGGTGGGTGGCCAGGTCCCTTTCCTTAATCAAGCTATCCCTACAGATCTGGGAATCAGCCATACTGAAAGGAATATGGCTTCTAGCACTACACATCCCTGTCCAAGAGAACACCACAGCAGATTACACTCTAGGTCTCCCGTACGCTGATGGAGACTGGTTTGTGACCCAGAGCAACAAGAACCTTCCGCTGTATACCTCCAGACAGGGTCTGGGCTCGGGCTTCCTGGGAAATGCCCTACAGATCTCCTGCGACAGAGTGTTGACCTTAACCTTCCCACCTCTCCCTTTGATTATTTGTGCTTTGCTGAAATGCAGATAATGAAAGTCTGCACAGTGGTGTTTTATTGTAACTTGGAGGTGAGCAAATTTCTGGTTTTTGGACCTAAAGACTGTCCGGTCTATGCCAATTCAGTTACCGAAGTATCCCAATCTACTTCACCAGAACAAGTGACATCCCACCCCACAATCTCTACTTGGAGTCTGGTTCCTGAGATCAGGTCGCTGGCACAGTTGAACTTATCTGATGATTATATATGTATTCTACAGGCCGCACACAAACAGTCTGCGCATGCATAGTACAAGAGCAAATGGCTCTGCTTCTTTCACTGCTCTCTAAACAAAAACGACATTGCGAGGACCTGCTACATCCTTTTCCTCCTATCAAGCCTCTTCAGGTGAAATGGGACCTCAATGTGCCGCTCAGTGCACTTTGTCATAAGCCCTTCGAACATACAGCGACTGTGGATCTCAAATTTCTCACCTGGAAGGTGGCCTTTTTGGCCGCCATCACTTCATAAAGAATTATTGGCAAGGTATAGACTATGTGCACTGAAGAACCCTTCATGTCCTTCCATAGAGCTAGTGGTGCTTCATAAATATCGTCCTTTCCTCCCTAACATTTCAGAGTTCCACATTAATCAATATATTAACTTGTTAGTATTTATCCGTACCCTTCTTTCAGCGTGAAATGGGTTCTGCACAACATAGACGTGAGGAGAGCTCTTCAGTTCTGTGTCGATAGGGTAAAAGACTTGCGTCCTCCCATCTTTTTATAACCTTCGGGAATGCCAAAAAGAACAGGCTGGATAGTTTTTTGTCATGGAAGCCCACACACTACAAGGCCTACAGGTTCCCAAGGGCATCCACGCACATCTAGTGCAGGTGTAAAGCTGCCTCTGGCTTTCCAGAGGTACTTCCCCTGGTAAACAATTGCTTGTGCGGCTATTTGGGCTTCGCTCTGCGTTCTGTAACCATTACTGTCGTTTGCCTGCATTCTAGGGCTCGTACTCAGTTTGGTCAGGCGGTCATCAAACGTCTTTAACTAAAGGAGTTTAATCCATCCATCCATCCATTATCTATTCATCAGTGCTCGGAGTGTATCTACCACAAATATGGAGGAAATTGCCTTTTCCTCCATACTTTCGCCCGCTGTCCCTTCCAAAAAGTTCCCTTTAGTTGCTAATATGTCTCCCAACCTTGGCGATTAAAAGGACCGAAGGGCCATGCGCTGGGCAGAGCTCAGGAAAGCAAGGCTAGAGCAATAGGTCTGCTGACCCCGTAATCAAAATAAAAAAGTGTTTTTGAATGCTGCTAAAAAGTACTTTGATGGAATATCCCATAAGTAGGGTGGAAAGGGGACTATGGACTAGGAGTATATTAGTCATTAGGGTGAGTAACCTTTTCTTTCAGAATGTGTATGCCCGCCTATTTATTAGTAGGTGCTTGTCTCTTAGATCATGTCACGCCCATCTTGCAACCATTACATTGGCTCCTTTTGTGGCAAAGTATTCTGTTAAAATGGCCTCTCTGCTAGGTGTAGGTTTCTTCATGGCCTTGCCTCCTGTTTTTTCTGGGTTAAATGTAGACCCAGCCCTGGGTGCACATTATGCACATCTTCTATTTTCTTATTGCGCACCCCACCATTAAGAGGTTAAGAAAAGTTGGTTACTTTTTTGGTTCTGACTTCCTTGTTGTGAATTTCTATTTGCTACTTATTTCGCAAAGCTGTAAAAAACGGTATTCATGTATTCATAATGTTAGGATTGTGTGATTCTAGCGCAAAGAGAACATTCGGTGCACAAGGGCACTACAAATACTATAAACCTGAACTAATTTCTTAATGTTTTAAACCATTCAAGTCATGGTAATTATATTGTGCCACCCTCAATTTTAAGGTTCTTTGGTACACCCAAATAAAAAGAGAATAGTTGGGCACCACACTTAAATTGCAACAAAAATGCATTCATGTTCTTGAGATAATGAGGTAATATATGCAGCTCCGATTGAGTAGAGCGAGAGCACATGGTTTACCAAGTTCAACTTTGGATTTTTTTTAACATAAAATGCACCTGCCACCTTAACCTTACAAGTAGGTACGTGAAAATACCATAGAAAACGTTTTTGTGCCCACAAAGAGGAATTGATTATAACTCTCTATTCAGATGTCCGGCATAAACCGGTTTATTTAGTTTGATTGTAGATACAACCTTACTTCTTTTCATGCAATCTACAGAGCATTTACAAATCAACATGGGTGTAAAGTATATATATTAAAGATAATTGAAAGCAAAGAAAATAAGGAACATTGAACATATTCCGTTGATGAGTCCTATGGTGAGGGGAAGTAGGCCTTTGGTTGGGACTCGTACTGAGGAAAAGCATTGAGCTCGCTAAGGGTGCCATTATACGGGATAAAGAACCATACAGTTCGAAACGACAAAGCCGGTCTCTGCAAGTTGCAGCTGGTAACTATGAGCCGATCTCTGAGGATGTGAAGTTTTTACAGTTCTGTTGTGAAAGTCGGGACTTCCCTTTCTCTGATGCTGAGGCAACATTCTGGATGTCTGATTTGCGATGTTTGTCTGCAATGCATGGGTTATGAACTCATGCACTGTTCATTAGGACTATAGTGACCAACGTTTTTGCACCCTGGACAGGATCATATAAACTGGCAAAGAAAATTATTTTAATTCACACCCAAAATCCATGTGCAGGTTTTGGTTTTGCTACAGATTCTGAAGGCTTCTCCTCACCAGATTTAGCTTGGGTACTAGTATCACTACTTTGAGTCAGGCGATGCTTAGTTTGAGAGGATTTAAATGGTGCCATGCGGGTCGTTGACAACATGAAATTTAGGATTTTATGAGACGGGGACTGCCTTAAATCGACATCCAAGCATTTGTGGATGTGCTACATAATGGAAGGTCTTCGATAGCTCTCAAGATTGGGGTGCGGGGGGGGGGGGGAAGAACTGTGAAAACCTTTATGAAAGGATGGTGTGACGAGAAGCATCTGAACGTTTTGGCATTTCGGATTAATGCAGGCGTACACATTTCAAGTTGGAAGCTACTAGCCTGACATAAAGTTACTATTGCCCTCTATTCTCCATCTGCAGACATTACACCATTTCTATTCGCCAAGAGACCAAGATCAGTTGCCAATGGCTAGTACAGATTTGAAGCTTGATTAATGAATATATTTTGTTATTGGAGACTGCGTAAGTCATAAGCACCCTTCTGCAGTGTCTGTTGATTCACCTGGAAGGTGAAGAGATTTTAAAGCTGCTTTGTGACCCCTCACTAACCTATTGTCTACCTGTCCAGTTTAAGTTTTCTGGTAATTTCAGTGAAATGCTATCACTTGAATCTCGTTCTAAGAGTTAATAGATGGGTTCTTTGCTCTTATTATTGGTCATGTTACGTCTGATGGTGCATGGTAAATAAGCAGTTGCGTCGAAAGAGGAATGGTTCATTTAATTGCAAAAACTGTTTTTTTAATTGTCCTGCCTCTTCTTTGACCCACTTTAGATAAGAGGATAACAGTCCTTACTAGACAAGTCAATCATTGGCAAACCCAATTAGCAGCTTTATCTGTAAAATGCACAGTGGAAGTTAGCAGCGGTATGAGAAGCTCTGTTTGTCAAATCTCTGGCATTGCTGTAAAAAACAATCCAAAAAAGGTTTCAACGGATAGAATATTCTATTGCTATGCCAGAACCTTTAGTCCACTGTAACCTTTCAGTTCACTGAGAGCTGTGAGAGAGATCGCTTTTTTTTAACTTTTTTTTTAGGACAGCCACATGATTATGAGAACTGTGCAAGTAATTAAAACAGATTTGAAATAATGTACCTATTCGGGTGTTGTCCTGAATACCTTGAAGGTATGTAAGAGAGCTCCAGAGTTGTGATTCATTGCCATAAATCATTCCTTCTGTCCCCCAACCGAACAAACTGCTACAATGTTCCTTTTCTCGACTATTCACCTAATTTAAACTTCTAAAAATGTGCATCAATGCTTTCTCCTTCGAACAATATGCATGATCGTATTTGCTTTTTTCTGAAATATATTCTCAGTATTTAATTTGGCAAAAAATAAAGACCTGGTGATGCTGGTCTTGCCTGTGGTTTTGAGAATGGCAGTGTTGCGCCGAGTAAACCATTTGCATTACCAACCATGCATGGTTGTATAGAAATAATACAACATGTCTTGGATGTCCATTAGTTGCCCAGTTCTAACCGTATCAAGTCGTTAGCTGGCAAACAGCAGTCCCACTTACTAAGAACTTTTGAACTTTGATTGTCCGACGGGTTTTTTGAGCCAGTGGTCATTGAAAAAGACGACCTGCATTTCACATGGCAATGATCAACATAAACAGCATGGTTTGTCAGGTGTTGCCACAGAATGGATCGCCAAACAGTAAAGTGAAGACTAGAAAGTTTTGGATTAATCTAAACCACTGATATTGTTTTCGGCAACCATTTCCAGACCATCGTTGCATCTGCCATGTCATTACAGAAGGGGAATGACTATACGTAACTCGGGAGAGGTGGGTGGATTGTGCATAATTGGTTGATATAACTAAAAGCTGTTGGTGTAGGTTTGCAGCATTTTTTTAAGCATACATTTTTTTATTTTTGCTATTTGACATTTGAAATATCTACGTATTTTTCTATTTTCTCTTTAAATTGTATCTCAAGACAAATGGTGCTTCTTTGAACACTACCTTCTTTTGATTTGTATTATAAGTCTTTATTTGGAAACACCCTGCTTTTCCAAGTTTCTGCGTCCATCCCATGTAGAGATGTTCCCCATTGGCATTAAATGAACCCTGCACCAGCAACTCCAAGATTGTCAGTCACTTGTATTTATTTATTGTCCATAGATTGTTTCAAAAGGAATATTTTTAGCAACACATACCAAGGAGACTCTAAAACTTTACTTCCCACTGTCCGATATAGTCAGTGTGACAGAATTGCCACATGTGAGGGTTGTATAACCTCACAATGATGCCGATAATTCTCACTCTGAAACAGGCTTTTGCTGATCGAATTCTCCCTTTCATCAAGTGCTTCCTGGTGAAGCATAGTGCACCTGTGTATGCCTCCCCCCCCGCCCCCCTGCGGCCTTCAGTGACAACAGAGCAGGGTCAAAGATAGCATGTGCATACCTGAATACAGACTGCTGGAGGCAAAAAAAGTACACCAGGGGGTGGGAGGGAAATGCCCTTTGAAGCCAGTCTTCCTATTCCCCAAAATGTTAATTGTCTCTCTCGAAAGGACCTGGAGGCAGAGGAAGCTATAAAGTTAAACCCTGGTTGGTTATGCAGGGGACCTCTTGAGATCACATAATTATAAAGCCACAAAGAGTGGAGTCCTATAGTTTTCAACCTGGATCAGTGACTCCTCTTTGGCGGCAGAGTGATTTCAGAGTTGCCTCGACCCAAACGAAGTATCCTCTTTGTGGAGGTCAGGACGCTTCACTTTTGTTGCTTCTGTGAGAATGTGACCCTTCCCCCGCCCCTTTTCCAGGACAGGAAATTCCTTTATGGGTTGGGCTGAGAACTCACTTCAAAAATATGCCTGCCAGGATACAATAGATTGTGCACACCAGGGTACTGATTACCAAAGACCCCTTCAAGTTTAGCAGATGGGGGAAGAGGAGGGAGCTAGTCTCCTGGGACAGAGGTACAGCCCACTGGAGGGGTTACCCAACCTTGGATTTTCCTGTAGCCCCCTGAACATCCTGCCCCCTCCAGTTTTGCTGCAGACAGAGCAGCCTGGGTATGTCAACCAAGGCCAATGGCTACTTGTTACAGCAGCCTGGAATTGACCTGTGACAACTGGATTGCTTTGGACCAGTGGGCTTCCCTCGTGCCCAGGAGATCGATGACGCTTACTACCTAAAATGCTGGCTGCCTGGAAGTGATGGCTTAATGGTAAACGCAGGTAAAAATCTGGGTGGTCCCTTATCGAGGTTTTCTCACTGCAGTATTTGTGTCAAGATGGGTGCCTTTCAGGCACTGTCCCCACTTGGTCTTTTTCCTCCACACTCGTGTGCCCCTCTCCCTCCCTTCCTTCCTCTTCTCCCTGCTACTTCACCGACCCTCTGTCCTATCTCGTCACACTCCCTCTTCTGTGCCTCCGATGTTACTCTCGCTTTTCTCCACCTCCACTCTCCGAACTTACACTCCCGTCTCCATACTACTACGAAACTCCCCAAACCACTACTACTCTCCCTCTCTCCACAATACACTGCATCCTACTACACTACACCATGCTTGCACCTTCTCCCACAATCACTCGTCTCTTACTCCTTCAATCACCTTCTCATTCACCCCTAATCTTTTCTCCCTCTCCTGGTGGCTCACTGTAATTAAACGCAGTGTCCTAGTACATGTGTGGTTCATCTGTTGTGTTTGGGATACTTTTTTTAGCAGTAGGAACTCTGCCCTGCCTGTCGAAGGTCACAGTATTATTTTTTTCCGAGTATGTTGAGAGTGCTAGAACACTGAGTGGTCTACTCATATTTACTAATGCTGGACTGCCATTTCTTGTGCTGGTCTGTGTCGCGGAGCAGGTTTACTCTGCTGGATGAGGGAGAGGGTTGCTCTGGGGCACAGCAGCTCCCCACTGGCTCTCTCCCTGGCAGGCTGCACCCTTGTTCTTTCACAGCTAGGAATGATGTATGTTGAAGTCCTAGGGGACATAAAAGACTGGGCAGCATTGTGCATTCTCGGCATAGTGTAAGAAAGGGAGGTGCTCCTTTCAAACATGCATGCACATGTAGAAGGGACATGGACTGGGGTCTCGCAACTCCGGCTCTGGGGCAGGACTGGCTGTGGTGAAAATCATGTCAGGCCTCCTACCCGTTGCGGCAAAGGGTTCCTATTCCCCTCCTCCACAGCATCAGATCCCTGACCGGTCACATTAAGAAGTGCTGCCATCCGAACACCCACGTCACATTCTGTCTTACTTTAACGCACTTGTACTCCTCAACCTGATAGTCTATCCTGCATCTCCCTTCATTACTTTCCCCTCTTTTCCTCTGATGCAACTACTCTCCTGTTCTCTACCACTTTTCCCTCTCCGCTACTTTCCCCTCTACCACGCTAGTACTCTCCCCTCTACTCCTCTCTCCCTTCGACTACTCTGCCCCGCTCCCCTCGGATGGTCTGCCCCTCTTCCCTGCCCACTGAATAAACCCCTCTGTAAACGCAGTATGTTTGTTCACACTTACAATATTTTGCTTGTTAACTGTTTCGGATACAGCAGTCCACAAGGCCTCTTCACAACTCAATCTCGCCCCAATTGCTTTCAATGGAACATTGACATGGTTCACTCACACAGGGTGGTCCCATGCATCCATTCCATTTAATTAAATCGCTCGTGCAGGCTCCGGCATTCAAGCACAACAAAGAAAACGGACCCTTTCTTCACGGGGACATTTGTCTAACACTCATAACACTCTTCCAACACACCTTCCTAAATACCTGTACAAATTGCAAGTTATTAAGGACTTCATATTGTTGGAAATAAGGAAAATGGAACATTTGAGACGTCATAAATAGTTGCTCTCTTCTGACGCCAAGAAAGAGGGTTTTCACTGTAGGAGACACCTTCAACACGAATACAACGTGGTGCTTACTGGGAGATGTCGTTTAAATTTGGAAAATATAACCAATAATATGGAGTTTTTAACCCCAGTGTTTTAGTATGGCCTGTTTTATGCCTTTCGGCAACACCCGCTAACTAAAGAAGTCACAGTTGTATCTAGCATTAGTGTCGACCTAGAAAACTTTGGCTAACGAAGCCAACTATAACGGGAGTATTTTTCTGGATTTTCTGCAGACTCTTAAGACCTGTCCTTTTTGATGCTGAAACATTTTATGTGAACTAGTGATTCACTTACTACTTGATGCCCCTCATACTAAAATTCGTCGGTGTACTTGGTGCAGTGTTAAGTTGCAGATTTAATCATTTTAATAAAAAAGGACCCTGTGCTGACAGAACCGTTAGGCACACGTTCCAATCAATATGAGAGCAAATAAGTAATGGCAAGGAAATCGCACACTGGCGTAACTGTTGCTTTGAAAGCATAGGGGAGTATGGAGAGACGCAGGTCAGTCGGCTGTCATTTTTCTCTGCGTCAAGTACGTATACGGGAACGTCTCAGTACCCAGAGGAATCATTCGAACCGGATGCCGAACGACCGGGCTAAATATTCCTGCTCTGCTGACAAAGGAAATGAAGTAGCCTGGGCTACCAAATACCTAGAAACGTGTACGTTATTTGGCTTCTAAAGCATGACTTGGCAGCAACTTCAGTAGTATTGGGTCGATGGCACCATTTTGTTGGATTTTGTCTTTCTAGATTACTCGAGAAGTAATCCAGTAGACTTGGGCCTTAAGAGCCCTTCAGGGCAAGCACTAGTGTTACGAACATGGTGAATATGCCTGCTTCCTGGCCGTGGTTAAGAGGCATTTCACGTAATTTTAATTTTATTTAATTTTATTTAAAAAACGTATTTTACGTATTGTACATACATATCCAATCGCACACTTCGGTGGGTGTGTGTGGGTCTGTGAAAAAGGTCTGCTTTTTGGCTGAATCCTCTACTTACACTTTACAAATTCCTAGAGATGGCTCAGACTGCCTCTAAATATGCCTGTTGACAGACCAAAATGAATGTGTATTGCAAAGGAGCATGGACGCCAAGGGTTCTTAGGCCAACGGCACTGAAGATCCAGATAATCCGGGCAAGTTTCTCTATACCTTTTCCTGGTTAACTGGCTAAACTGAGACCGAGTGCTGAGCCCATAAGGTGGCATTCACAGGGAAGCGGTAGAGCTGTTGAAGATACAAAAGACCATGAGCGATGCCAAGAATACCCGCAAGTCGTGAGTGAAAAGGGACGTCCAACTTGTAGCCTGCGTTTTCAAATTGAACCTGGGCTTTTTTTTTTTTTGCTGAGCAAATGTTGTGATACCCTGTCCGATTCGATGTACATGGAGGAGGCAGATTGAAGAGTACGTGCAGAAGTGGCACAGTGGTGAGTAACATGTATTTAGGTCATCCTTCTCGCCTGAACCGGTAAACCTTTCTTTTAATTAGTGGTCAGTGAACATTGTCTGATTTATTATTGTTAATAGTCAATGTTTCTAAGAATCAAAGGGAAACCATACGGGGGAATAGGCTAGCTGGGTGGACTCTGGCTATTGTTTCTGTTAACAAGTAGTTAAATGTAGACACTTTAGTAAGTCACCTTTCTGCTCTCATTAGAACTAAAGTGCTGAAAACATTTTGAAGATTGTTTTTTTTTTCTTCACGCCGTAGGACCCTGAGCACCACCACCCCCTAATACAGCGTTTTCCAAATATACACAATCTCATTACTCAAATATTCATATATGGCATTTATAACGCGCCTATAAGTGTTTCAAGGCACGACCAACCAACACATTTTTTGCGTTGGGTAAATACATTTATGTTCAATTCATTTTCTATTAACAACTTTATTTTGCTATGCAGGGGGTGATTGCCATTTCTTTTAATCAACGGTCTGTGATCTTGCTGTTCGAACTGCTTTTGCAAATGTACTTTTTTTGTCGCTCAACTCGCAGGTTTTATTTTACGGAACCAAAACCCCGACAGTTGAGATGTTGACATTTGGTAATTTCCCAAACGGTCCCTCCAGAGAAAATTGCAGGAATGGGGGCAGGGGGGCATACTATGCCTTTTTAGCCAGAATTTTTTTTTTTTTTTTTGCATTGCTGCTCGCTGTATTTTGTTACGGGTGTGGCTGGCATGGACTGGAACAAAATGTGTTGTAAGTATCGCAGGTCCACATCCGGCGTCTTTGTGCATGTTTATGTTGAACCGCATTCTGTGGTTAGCAGCTAGCTGTTGCGTGGTTTATTTGACATTTGCAGAATCTGCACTTCATTTCCCTTAGTTGAACATGCAGTGTCGCTGTGGCAGACTTACAAATCCTACCTGTAATTTAAGGGTTTACTTTTACGAAGTGGCCTTTCCATAGATGTCATGAACTAACCGCAGGCAGGAAAGTAAAGCTTCTTTAATAGTTAGCCTAGGTAAACCCAAAGGTTAGGACACCAGTACATCAGGGAAAATCCACCGGCACACCCTCTCGCAGCTGGCCTCTCCAACGGTCATCCAAGGAACATTCTGCAGGCAGCAAACAACCTCATGACCTCACATTCATGCAAGGCACGAAAACGTACATCAAAATACAACACTTGCCCCACGCTGCAACTTTCAGCTGCAGGACTGTTTGCCAAAGAAGTTAATGGTTGTATGATGGTTTTATTGCAGTGGAGAATATCCTCTGCCTTGGAAATGAGCACCTGCGCTGTGAAATATGCATTTTCTTGCTATGACAATCTTTTTCATAACTATAGCTTCTAGGGGGACGTGGCTAAGAAGCCATGGGATAGGACGTGTCTCATGGTGTCTCCTGCTGATCCTGAAACATCCTGCTGAACCCCAGCGTGTAAACGGATGCAAATGACACATAAACTACAGTTCTGCTAAGGGAATATGTGTGGAAGAAGATGGTAATACTTAATTGAAGTTCTGAGGTGATTTACCACAGTTATGGCAAGAGGAGCTGCGACAGAACCCCTGAGAAGAGTTAAAAAATGGCGCCGGCATGAGAACAAAGGACGCCGCTGTTATCTGCAAACACAACGAATCAGGACTGAAACGGGACTGGTGTAAAGAGACACACGACTAGGGGCCATAACCGATGCATAATTACAAACCACCCAACGTCTGTACGGCCCATTATCTGAGGAATTGCGGTAAGGTTGTATGTGCCCCAACAATGCAGCCTATGCTGCTTGAAAGCGAACTGCACTTATGGGACACTGGATGGCGGATCTGTTCCCTGTGGCCAGCTGGGAAGGGCACCCGGGCAGGAGATAGCAACGCAACGAGGAAGGTACGAGTGCGGATGATGGCCCGCATCACAGCGCACCCGGCAGCGTCGGAACAAAGGGATACCACAGGCTGTGAAGCCATGCTGCCTCGACTGAATTGGGAATCACCATGCCGCTAAACATTGGGCTGTGTGAAATTGCGAGGAACGCATAGCAACCGGGAAACGACCTGTGGCCACAGTGCATTGGGTGACCGTGAGATATCCTGCTACTAAAATAATCGAAGCAGCGCTGTGCCGTTCTGGACACATACGAAAGGATACAGTGTTACCATTCACTGTCAGATGTCTGTTGCCTCAAAGTTGTTAATCGGTCTTCTGGCGATCGGAGACGTTGGCATGGGAAAGGCGAAGGCAAACACTGGTGATGCGTTAACCTATGAAGCAGGCAGAACTGGTGTCCAGTCTCCCACTCGAAATACAGCTGCCAAGGGAAAGTACAACGTGAAGCAGCTGAAGGTACGTGCCAGTTGGCAGTGAGGTCTCTTGCATGTGATTACGGCCACAGTGCCAGGACTTTTATACGTGCAGCGCTGAGCACGACAGTGGCTGTTTCTCCCCTGTCGGAGACTGGCCCCGAACGGTGTTCGGCCACAGAGGCAGCCGCACGCCAAATCGGGCACGGCATGTAATGAATGGTGAAGAAGGGTCTGCAATGGAAGTATAGTGGAAACAGAAGCTGCTGCTTGTGAAAGGAAGCATGATGCGAAACCCTATGTGCACATGCAATCGCACACTACCCGGTGCCACAGGGTGGTCCCCTGGACACGTAATCAGCCTGTGGCTGATTACGGAGGATGTACAAGACCATATATGCAAAAGGGGAGCGGTCCCCGAAAATTGAATGGGGAAGGGGGGTGGGGAGTGGGGGAGTGGGGGGGTGGGGAGTGGGGGGGTGGGGAGTGGTGGTGGTGGTGGTGGTGGTGGTGGTGGTGGTGGTGGTGGTGGTGGTGGTGGTGGTGGTGGTGGTGGTGGTGGTGGTGGTGGTGGTGGTATTCACAGCAGCTGGACCAAGCGCGCGACCCTGAACCAGAGCTTTCCCTCCGCTGAGCGCAAACCTGCAGCTCTTGCCCGAGGCCTGGGAGCCCTGAAGCAAACGGAAGAGGCACAAGCCGCGCCCTCAGGTGTTTTGTAAGTAACAGAGATGCTAACTGAATGGACTCGGGGCAGAATGAAGCTAATACCCAAGCAGCTCTCTAGCTGAAGATGCAGGTAGTAAACTGCAGTGTGGGGCCACGGGGCTGCTGCCTAGATACAGGATTCCTAATCGGCAGCTGGGGCAATAGCAGTGGACGGGAACGCAACTAAAACACTGCAACAAAGGCGACAAGGATGGTGGGCAGTGGCCCTGCATGCAGCAACTCTAAGCCAACGCAGGGTCACAGGCCATAGGACTGGCATCCGCACTGACCTGCAGGAAGCAAACCGCAAATGAGAGATCGCAAAGACTGGGGCCGAGCTTGGAGAACATAAGAGACCGCTGATACGGGCGCCTGAGAGCGCTTTAATATCCAAAGACACAACCCGCATCCAGCGGGTGCTGTCAGCAGCACCCCAATAGATCCAAATGACCAAGCCGAGGCATAGAAGAGACTTTGGAGGTTAGCCCCAACTATAGTGACGCGATACGTCAGGTGATCGAAGCTGCCCAAAATGAAAGGGAAGCAATCGTCCGAGGAGTTACAAAAACACCTCAGTCATCCGATAGGGGCAGAAGCAAAGATAGGAACCCGCACACAGACACTGCACCAGAGCGAAATCACCAACAGATCCTAGATGCCATTGTAGACCTGAAAATCGCATGGGAAATCAAACTGGAAGCAGCCATGTCCGAAATGGAAACATCCCTGGACCTCAGAATTGGGGCCGTACAAGAGGAAGTGAATTTACTGAGACAAGAAGTTAAAGTAGGGGAACGCACAGTTGAACTAGAAAAGGAAGCACACGCAAACACAGCTGCCTGCACGTCGCATGCCTCGGAGATCCACATATTACGGCAACAAATGAACAACCTAGAAAACAGAGCAGAGGAAGCAGAAGAAGGGGCCCGCAGAAACATGCGTATTGTGGGGCTCCCAGAAGGAGAAGGACTAAACCCCACTGATTACATTGAGACCATGCTATTGCAAGAAATGAAAGGAGGGGCACTTACCCAGGGTTTCGCGGTGGAGAGAGCACACAGAGCCCTGACAAGGAAGCCACCGCCAGGAGCCCACCCCCGCCCCCCCCGGCCCCCCGAGACTGATAATCGCCAAAATCTTGAACTATCGAGACAGAGAGAAGATCCTGGAATTTTTACGAAAAGGGGGTACAATACAGAGGGCATCTGCGTCTGTCACGGCTTACCCAGACTACACTCTCCGAGTGCAGAGGAGGCGTCTGAATTATGGAATGGTGAAGAAGAGGCTACGAGAGGCGGGCTTCAGGTAGATGTTGATGTACCCAGCAAAACTGAGTGTTTCACAAAAACAGGGCACTTTTTTTTTTTTTTTTTTTTTTGAAACCCCGAAAGATGCGACAGAGTGGCTGGATAGACAGAACTGCCCATCAGGGGAGACACACAGGAGGACGGAACAGAGAAGTGAAGCGGCTGCTCCTGACGCTGAGGTGCTGTATAAATTGACATTGGGACTTGAATATAAGACCGGGCATATGTTAGAGAAGGCTAAGGGTGCACCCAATATGATGCAAGATTGCAGGAGATACATTAGACCCACTCCTACACCCCAGTAGTTGGATTAGATAGGTTACTGGTAGAGCAGTAACCTCCCGCTGAGTTCCTAGTACCGGTAGGCCGAGATAGGACTAAATGCGGGATCGCCTGAGATCCAGGGATGGAGCTGGGCAACAGTTTGGGACGGGAAGGGTGGGGGGGTGGTAGGGGAATTGGGGGGTTTTGTAGTGTGGTTTATTAAGGAACGAGCTTACACACAAGTGCAGTGGTGCTTAATCGGGAAAGTGAGGAAGGACAGAGGTGGAGACTGGGAACGGCCGAAATATGGGGGACCTTAAGATACTAACCTGGAACGTCGGGGGGGGGGTGTGGGGGGCTCAACAGTTACCTGAAAAGGAACAAGATTATGATGTATTTAAGAAGGCAGAAAGTAGATTGGCCCTATTGCAGGACACGTATCTCACGAAAGAACAGGAGGTGATGCAACGGAAATGGAAGAGGACTTTCATAGGTGCTACATATTCGGCTTATGCCAGAAGGGTAATCACCTGGGTGGTGCCATATGTCCCTTTCCAGTCGCTACAGACCACTATGGAGGCAGATGGGAGGATGGTGGCAATACAGGGATTGATAGAAAACATGGAATTATGCATAATAAAGGTATTACCCGAATTGTTCAACTATTTGTTCAACAATAAAGTTTGGAGATAGATGAATGGAGGGATCGTGAGGGACAGTATTTAGGTAGGCATCGTTGCAGGTAGTTGGGTCCCAGGCCCCAGAAAGCCTTGTGAACAATACAAAGGTTCTTGAATTTGATCCTTAGCCAGTGGAGGGATTTTAGCGCTGGAGAGATGCGGTCCCTGGGCTTGAGGCCAAGAATAAGTGTTGCGGCTCTGTTCTGGGTGAGTTGCAGGGCAGAAGGGAGGTTGAGGAAGAGGCTGTTGCAATAGTCCAGCCTGGAGAGAACCAGGGCTTTGGAGACAGTGAACCTCGGGGGAGGCTTGGGGGGAGGGGCTTTGCTGGGGGGGAGTGAGAAAGGGTAGAGTATCTCTGAGGAGGTGTAGCTGGTAGTTGGACTTTTTAGAGATGTCTGAAATGTGAGAGGAGAAGGAGAGAGTGGAATCAAAGAGGACTCCAGGTGGGTGCAGGTGCAGGGCAAAGGGAGGCCAGCCAGAGTGCAAGTGGGAAAGCGGGAGCAGGGGTCCCAGTGCGAACAAGGTCAGTCTTTTTTTTTTTTAAACTTTTTTATTAGTGGTCACGCATAGGCTGTTACACCACAGCACATCTGTTTAACTGTTACATGAAGAGTAAAATATCCATTACATTTCACATAGCAATATTATGACGACAAGTCAGCATCAGTAATCGTATTACAAAGGTAGAATCTGAACGGGCCCCAAATGTCCTTAGGTCTGCATGCCGAGGGTCGGGTTAAAACAAACTGTTCCTGACTCGTTGACATGTGGCAATTCTTGTAGGAATTGGTTCATGGTGGGCGGAAGAGAACTTTTCCATTTCTGTAAAATACATTTTTTGGCAATAGCGCATTAAATGTTAAATAATCTTCCTAATTTTTTCTGACTGCTTGCCAATGTCCCCAAACAAGTACTTCTGAGGAGTCAAATCGGGGGGTACATCAGTGATTTCTTCCAGCAGCTCAGCCACCGCCCTCCAGAATCCCCTCAGTCCCGGACAGTCCCAGTACATGTCCTAAATGTAATGCTCCTCAGGCTGGATTCTTTCACAAGCGTCAGAGGTGTCTGGTGCAAACCTTGCGATTTTGGCCGGTATATAATGTAGCCTGTTCAGGATTTTAAATTGGATCACCCTTAGGCCAGCATTAAGCGAGACCTTCTTGGATAACGCACAATAACTGGCCCATTTCTTTTCTTCAATGAGCCCCCTGTAAATCCGCTTCCCACTGCTCCTTTATCTGATTCAATGTGGGGGTATGAGCTTGAGCAGCTGTGTATAACCTAGAAATCCCCAGGCCATTTTTAGATGTTACTAACTGCACACATGGATGAGGTGGGGCTTCATCCGGGAAGAGAGGCCACCTCTTCTGGAATGCAGACCTCATACAGTAATATTGCAACGTTTTCAGGGGTCCACCCCCCAGCGCCCTCAGAAAGAGACCCCAGTCCACAAAAACACCATTAACAAACATGTCACCCAGCTTCATTTCCCAGGGGTCCCAGGACTCCTGTATGTTAGCGTCATGCGTGGGGAGTATACCTGGGAAGTCCCAAAGCGGTACCTCTGGATTGTAGGCGACCTCCAATCCCAGCCTCTTGAAAATAGCCATCCATGCCCTGACTGTGCAGCTAACCGGATTATATGCACATGTGTCTTTATACTTTGGATCAAAAATAACTGATTGTATATTCGTGGGATGTGTGGTATGTTCCTCTATCCATGCATCGGGTGTACTGTTCTCGTCATTATACCAATATTTCACAAATTGGGCTTGGGAGACATATTAATAAAGCTCGAAATCGGGAGCCGCTATACCTCCAGAGGAATAGGGTTCTGTCATTTTCTCCCAGCTAATCCTAGCTGTTTACCGTTCCAGAGAAATATTATTACCATGGATCTGAGCTTGGAGAAGGCGGCCCTGCCCGGCCATATAGGAATATTGACAAATAAGTACAAAAGTTTAGGGAGGACCACCATTTTAAGAATGGCAACACGGCCGGCTAAGGAAATTGGGAGCTGTCCCCAAATCTGAAGCTTGGCTCCTAAGGCCTGCAGGGAGCCCTCATGGTTATCTGCATAGAGTGTGAGCTTGTTCCTGGAGACCAGTATTCCCAGGTATGTAATGTGGTCTGCGGACCACTTGAGTCCCCCTGTGTCTGTAAGGCATCGGGTGGTAGATGTTAGAGGTAATATTTCCGATTTGGACATATATATAGTATACCCAGAATAGTCTGCAAACCCCTGGATCTCTGTCATGATGGGTGTTATATTTACCTCAGGCTCCCTGATATATAGCAATGTGTCATCCGCGTAAATTGAGATTAGTTGGGTGGAACCCTTCATTGTGATCCCTTTGTCTAGTGTCTAAGACAGACAGCGGCCGCCATAGGTTCAATGGTCAGTGCGGATAGTAGGGGCGAAAAAGGACAACCCTGTCTGGTCCCCCTCTCCAAGAGGAACATCTCGGAAATGGCTTTATTGGTCAGGACACGAACCCCAGGTTCCGTATATAGGAGTTTTACGTATCATATAAAGGTGGGACCCACCCCAAACGCCTCAAGCACCGAAAGGAGATAGACCCACGATACCGAATCAAACGCTTTTTCAGCGTCAAGGGATATGGCCACTGCGCTCCTCGCGGGGTCAATCTGTGCCATAATACCAAAGAGTCGTCTGAGGTTTAGGGCTGTAGATCGAGTAGGGACAAACCCATTCTGGTCGGGATTAACTAGGGTTGGGATTGCTGGCAGAAGGTGATTCGCCAGGACCTTTGCAAAGGCTTTAGCATCCGTGTTGATGAGTGACAAGGGCGGTAGGATGAAACGTCCTGTGTGGTGGTTGCCTGGGCTTATGTAGTACCATTATTATGGCCTCTCTCATAGTTGGGGGGGCAACCTGCTGGATTAGAGCGCCTCCTCCCACACTTGTTATATCGGCACGAGTTCCTCACGGAACTCCTTGTAAAATTCAGCGCCCAACCCGTCCGACCCCGGTGCCCTGCCTGTTGACAGATCCTTCATTGCTTCCCCAATCTCTTCCGTCGTTACCGGCTGATCCATCGCCAGGCGCAATTCGTCAGGGAGCCTAGGGAGAAGAGGGCTTCAAGATAGGTCTTGATTTCTGCGGATGTTTTCTTATCTTGGTTTGAATATAACCTCTTATAAAATTCCATAAATTCCCCGGTAATGTCCTCATCCCCAAGGAGAACTTTCCCCTGTTGCGTGCGTACACTTGTGATCTGTGTGGGTTGTTTATCGTGTTTAATTAGGTTGGAGAGCGCCCTGCCAGCCTTGTTGCCCTCCCCGTACCTGCGCGCCCGAATCGGGGCCGCCACATATCGGACCTCCCTCAGTGCAAGCTTGTCGAACTCTTGGAGATGTGTGTGTATATATCAGCTAGTACTGTCTTGTCTTGCGTATTTAAATATGTTTTCTCAAGTGCATCTAACTTTCCTTCAACAGACGACAATTCGGACCTCACATCCTTCAACATACCCGCAGTTCTAGACATCAACAAACCCCTCATCCAAACCTTGAATAATTCCCACACTGTCGAGAGTCTGTCGACCGATCTGATATTATTGGACAGAAACTCTGAAATTTCAGCATGGAGTGACTCCACTACCCCGGGTTCACATAACATTCCACCAGACATCCTCCACCTCCTGAAGGGACGTGGGGTGTTCCGGAATAGTAGTTCCAACAATACTGGGGAATGATCTGAGAGAGTGCGGGCAGGATTTCACATCGCTCAACCGAGGGCATCATGGGCGTGGAGACCAACCAGTAATCAATCATGGACTCGGAATCATGTACCGAGGAATAAAACGTGTATCTTCTACTGCCCGGGTGGACCTCCCTCCATGCATCAACCAGTGAGAGCTGTCCAATGACAGGTCTAAAATTCAGTGCTATCCTGCTTGGGGGTCTTATCACCGTAGAGGATCTATCAAGAACCGGATCAATGGCCAAGTTGAAGTCCCACCCCCCCACAAGACACCCGAAACATCCACTGATATAACCATCTGATATATATCCAAGTTGAAGGCCGGGTCATCGATGTTGGGGCAGTATGTATTGACCAGGAGAATCTGTTGGTTAGCCACCTCCCCCAAACCATGACAAATCTCCCCTGGGGGTCGACCCTGTGACCTCCAACCCGGAACCCAAGGCCTAGGTGAATAAGGGTGAGAACCCCTCTGGACTGAGTTGAGTAGTCTGTGTGGAACCTCAGGAGACCCCACCCGGGCAGGATGTGAGAATTACCCGTCCCCACCGCATGGGTCTCCTGCAACATCAGTATTTGAGGATTATGCCTGGAGACGTAATTGGAGATCTTCCTAACCTTAACTGGATTGTTCAACCCCCTCACATTCCACGTCAGCAGTTTAACCTTTAGCCCATTACCGGGGACCCGCGATGGAGAATTAGCCATGGTCAAATCTGACGAGGTCACAGTATTCGTGCCATACAATCAGTGCCAGCCCAAACGTGACCAAAACTTTACTTTTCAACCAACAGGTCGTCCCATTCCACCCTCCATTTAGAGGTAGCCAAAATCCTCAACAAAATGCCACCACAAGTCCATCCAACAGCTGAACGCAACAGCCCCTTCACCCTGTCCCACCCGCCCCCCTCAACACCCCCAACTTGACGATGTACCCCATCAAACTTATGGAACATTCCACGGGTAGCCATGTTGCTTCACATGGCCGCCGATCAGGTCCAACAACTCCACCAACCAAAGTGCCTGGTGTACCTTAATCGGTTACCCATCTGGGCCCCAGGCCCAACCAGGGTCGACACACAAGTGTTTCTCATTCCACGGGTCTGGGCCTGTTGTTTTGTGCTGGTCTGCCACCTCTGGGCGGAAGGGGTATGGAAGTTTCAATATAATGCATGGCCTCCGCTGGGGACTCGAAGAAATGGGCCCTGCCCGCATGTTGAAGCCTCATTTTCGCCGGGAACATTAAAGCGTATGGAATCTGGCGCTCTTAGGAGTTTCTTAATTGGTTCATAGGACCTTCTGCTCGCTTGAACTCCAGAGGAGAAATCAGGATAGAAATGTATACGACTTTCCTCATAGTGAAGGGTGCCCGCCTCTCTCGCTTTTCGTAGGATTGTGTCGAGCAATTACAGTGCGTGGTAGCGCGCCTGGTTTAGGTGCAGGAGCCAGCGTACGATGTGCTCGTTCCACCAGAAATTGTTCAGAGAAAGCCTCCGGTCCGAATAGGGTTTTAAGCAGTGTCTCAAGATGTTTCTCCATTTGGCCCTTTGCAAATGATTCCGCTATGCCCACGACATGAATGTTATTGCGCCTGGAGCGCGATTCTAGGTCTTCGCACTTGTTCTGTAGCTTCGTCATGCTTTCCTTAATTTGGATGATATCACAGCTGTGGTGCGAGATAGTATCTTCATTAGTGCTGATGCGGGTTTCAGTTTCCGTTATGCGTAGGCTTTCCTTCTCCACTCTAGCCTTTAAGGAGCCAATGGTAGAGACTATGTCATCCAATTTTGTGTTTGAGCGAAACCCTTTTTGGACTATAGCTGTTGGGTTGTGCAAATTCTCACTGGATTCAGCAGCAGGGTTCTCGGTGTCGGCCGCGTGGGCGTCAGCCGACGCGGCCTGACCCTGGCCACCCGTGTAGGCGTCCATGGGGCCCTCCCTCAGCTTTCCCGGAGTCTTGGAGCCTTTTGCAGGCCTCTGTGGTTACCCCCCATGATGAATGGCGTTCCAGGTGGTGCAGTATACTGTATCCCGAATGTTTTATAGTTTACCAGGAGGGGTCCCGAGCCACTGCTAGCTCTGGGGCCCACACCCAGCCCGGTCACCCGTCCAGGGTGTGCTCCGCCGGCCCAGCGACCCGCCCGTCGGGGACCGGAGCCTACTTCAACAAAGGTGTTTGCAGGTCCAATTTAGTCGCTACCCCGGCCGACCATGTGGCACACCGCGGGGGCTTCCTCTCTGCCCAGCCTCGCCTCCTTACCGGTCGACAGCGCGGGTATTTTCACCAGAGTTCCTCAGGCCGCGTACTGCGACTTCCACCGGATGTCTTGCCCTGCACCGCACTGTAGGGTTCGTAAGGAGTTCTCTGGGGCTCAGCAACTAGGGCAACCCCTACCGGGGCTGGATCGGGCCGCAGGCAGGTACAGACCAGAGAGTTGTCCACGCCGCGGTAGCCCAGAGGCCATAACGTATCACCAGAAGAGTGTCGGGGCCGAGCCGGCACCAAGCTCCTCCCACCTTGGGCCCAGATGTAGTAGACTTCTCTGGAGCTCGCTTCCGGATTTCTGTTCCTCCGTGCACTGGTCAATCTGAATCGCGCCGTATCTCTGGCGTCCCTGGACCTCGAGCCTCAGGATTTCGTCTGGTCACCCACGGGCTGCCGGGCCAGCCCCCCAGATCGTCCGAGCTGAAACAGGCAGTGCTGGACAGATAAACTAGCTCAGGATTTCTCAGTGGAGCTGGAGCTCTTGGGTCAGGCGGCCATTTCCAACGTGCGCAACAACGCCCCCCGCGAACAAGCTCAGTCTTAGTGTCGTTGAGGCAAAGGTAGTTTGCAGCACACCATGGGCCTCATTCCGAGTAGTGCGCGAAGGGATACCGGGCACCGTTAAGGACATCAGTGCTGGTAATCCCTTTGCGCCCTACTACGAGTTCCCTTAGCGGGTACCCTCCTTAACACCTGGTTTTACCAGGCGTTAAGTACGGGACCCGCTAAGGGAAATCGGAGCCAATAACGGTACCGCAAATTGCAGTACCGTTATTAGCTACTTCCCCCCTTCCAAGGTCGGAATGGACCGGAATGGACCGGCAAGTCCGCATTGAACCAGGTCAGAGTCGGACCCGGTTTTGGAGGCAGCCATGGTGCAAATAACGCCATGGCTACCTCCAAACTTGAAATGGGGACCCATGACTGAATAGCGGACAGACAAAGCGAGGAGGAGGAGGAGGAGGAGGAGGAGGAGGAGGAGGAGGAGGAGGAGGAGGAGGAGGAGGAGGCGGCTGAGGGTAGTCTGATAGATAGTTGCATGTCATCTGCGAAGCACTGCAAGTTAGAGGTGAACGTGGCAATCGCTGTGCCAGGGCAGCCATGTAGAGTTGGACTGACTACTTTCTGCTCTCCTCTCATCTGAAACTCTCTATCCCTCAGGCAGAACCCCCTTCAGCACTGCCACCTACCTTATTGGTCATTCGGCCCATGAAGCATGTGTCGGTGGAAGTCTTTGCCTCTACTTTCTCTGCTCCTCCTACTCCTGCGGCGGATTCGCACCGTGACACAGCCCTTTCTAATCTGCATCTTTATATTTCCAACATCCTTGCCTCTGTCATCAGAATCCGACTGAAGCCTACCTCCAAGTTCAACTCCTGGTATGATTCAGACCTCTCCGTCCTGTAAAGCAAGTGCAGGATGGCTGAGACAAAGTGGACGGCTTCAGGTGCATTCTCTGACAAACTAGCCTGGCACCTGCTCCAAAGGCAATACAGAGACTGTCCTGTCCAAGAAGAGAGCACACATTCAAGCCTGCATCTCTGCGGCCTGTAACAACACCGCCGAATCCTTTAAAATCTGCAAGGAACTAGCCGATCTTGTTGCAGTCTCTACCTCTCCTGATACCGCCCAGGCCCTCTGTATGGCTCTGGCCTCTCAATTCTCCTCTAAAACTCAGGACATCCTGTCTTCTACCTCCTCTTCCTCTCCCGCTCTTGGCCCCCCCCTTTGGTCATCCATCCCTCCCTCCCTCCTTTTTCCTCTCTCTCATGACAACATCCGACGAGGTTTCTAGACAAGTCCGATCTATGAAAGTGTCGTCCAAACAGGTGATCCCCTGCTCCCCCATAACCATCAAGGACCATATTGACACCCTCGCTCCAGCCTTCACCGATTTCTGTAATCCCTCTTTTGTCACTGCAACTTTCCCCTCGCCCTATAAGCACTCCCTTGTGCACCCCCGCCTCAAAGCAGTTTACTGACCCCACCTGCCCAGCAAACTAGTGCCCAATCTCCAACTTTTTCCTGGGCAAACTCTCTTGGAAAAGCTGGTTATCTCCCAGCTTACTCTCCACAGTGAATATGTTGGTTGTCTTCATGACCATCCGTCTGGCTTCAGAGCTGCCAAGGGCACTAAAACTGCTCCCCAGAACACCTGTGAAGATCTGCTCTCTAACCTTGATTCCAGCATTTCTTCTGTCCTCATCCTCCTTGATCTTTTCTCTGCTTTCGGGACCGTCAACCACACCATCCTGATCAATCGACTCTGTGAGAATCAGGCCCTGGAGTGGCTGACCACCTTCCTCTTGGACCGTCCCTCCTGGGTCTAACTTGGTCCCTTTCTCTGCCACCCCTCTCTACCTGTGGCGTTTCCCGGGGCACTATCATCTCACCCTGGTTTTTCAACCTCTACTTGGCCCCTTTGGCCCACCTGATCTCTACCTTCTCCTCTAACTTTTAGTGTTATGTGGATGACACTCTGCTTTCCTTCAGGCTCCTCTCCTCTTTTGCTCGTTCCTGAGTGTATATCCACGATTCAGGATTGGTATCCCTCCAACGATCTCTTCCTTAATGCCAGTAAGACAGAGATCCTTCTTATTGGGACCTCCTCCCCGGCTTTCCCTATCTCTGGCCGCCTGCCTTGGGCCCTCTTCCTTCGCACCAAAACACCTTGGTGTCCTCTTTGACTCCACTCTTTCTCGCCTCACATCTCGGACGTTGCTACGAAGTGGGACTACCACCTGCACCTCCTGCTCTGTCTCCAGAGCCCTGGTTTTCCCTAGGCTGGAATACTGCAACAGCCTCTTTCTCAATCTGCCTTCCTCTACTCTCAACCCTCTGCTGCAAATAATCCAGAACAGGAATGTGAGACTTATACTTGGCTTCAAGCCCAGGGACCCTATCTCTCCAGCCCTGAAATCTCTCTACTGGCTCTGTGGCTGCAAGGATTAAGTTCAAGACCCTTTGCATTGTCTACAAGGCTTTGTGCAGGCCCCCGGCCGCAGTACATCCAATCTTTCAAAATACCTTCCTTCTCGAGCCCTTCACTCGGCTAATGCCGACTCGCTAAGGGTTAGACTCTTCTTCAGACAGAGTGGGGGTAGCTCTCTCTCCTCTGCAGGTGCCTCCCTCTGGAATGGCCTACCTGCCCCTCTTAAACTTGAGCCGGATGTTGTGTTTTGTACTTGGTTTGTTTTTGAAAATTTTCCTGGACTGATTCAAGTTCTGTAACCTAACAGTTGCTGGAGCTGAGCCTGGCTGGCTGTGCCTGTTGCTCGCTTCGTTTTATCCTAATTACAGTATCTTGCCCTTACCCTGATATCCGTGCATTCACTCAACACTGGCGATGAGGATTCCGGGCTTTTTGACAGAGGAGAAGTGACCGCGGCGAGGCACGTTTTTTTTTTTTCCTGTGCCTGCTCACCATTGGAGCTTTGGGGTGGCGTGGAAGGAAGGCGGAACACTGAGCAGGGTGCAGCAGAGAGCAACAGGCACTGCGTTCGCCCATGTGCCCAGGTCAGAAGGGAGCGCTGAATTGTGGAGGGGGCAGAGGCCAGGATTCTTTATATTTGAACTAACTAGAAGCGCAGCAGGATCGGGAAAAGATTACTGTGCCTGCAAACTTGTTACCCTTCTGATTTGCCGCTCTGTTATTAGTGTATTACAGTACCTGTAAACAGATTCCTGCAAGAGGAACAGCACAAGTGGAAATTGTATAATTTCAGACACTTCAAAAGACACAGTGAGCACTTAACCTGGCCAGCTAGCACACCCCACCAAAGAGATATACATTTCACCACCTTTGTCCTTCCTTGCAGAGCCTGGTACCCCTCCTATAAGGTGGGAGAGATGGAGGATGATGTTTGAAAATTACCTGGTGGCAATAGGGGGGTTCAGTGCAACCAGGAAGAAGGCTCTATTGCTCCATAATGTGGTTACCGAGGGCTGTTGTATATATGATGGCCTAGCGAGTCGACTGGAAGAGGATGCTGGAGACCTTGAGTATTCTGTGGCAGTTAAATGTATAGAGGAGCACTTCGAGTTTTTTGGGCTTGGGAGCCTCAATTGTTTACATTGACATTTGGAAGGAAGAGCATATTATTCCATTCGCTTCAAGGCCATTAGGGGCGCTGAGATAAACTACTCTGTAATTGAGAGGGAAGCCTTGGCTGTGTATTGGGCAGTACTACACTTTAAGTTTTTCCTGTGGGGTCAGGAATTTTTCGTCCGAACGGATCACAAACCCCTGGTGCAGTTGATGAGCAGTGAAGGTTGTGCGAGGGGTTCTCCCAGGATTTCTAGGTGGATGCTTGGATTGCAGGGATATAATTTCCGTATGTGCTATGTACCAGGTAGGGAGCACTTAGTAGCTGATTGCCTCTCTCGTTTACCGATGGAGGAAGTAGGGGAACCTGTAGGAGTGACCCAGGAAGAGGACATAATTGCAAACGGTGGTGCCGTGGAAAACGAAGTGTGTATGTCCGGATGGAGAGGATGTGACAGTGGCTAGGGTGAAGGAATGGACTTTAGAAGGGTGGCCAAGGAAAGGGAATACGGATGGGGTTTTGATAGTTTTTTTGAAATCAAGCATGAGTTAAGTCTGTCTGAAGATGGTAGCAGATTTAGGAGAGGTTCTAAAGTTGTTCCCCCTGAAGGAGCCAGGAGTAGGTTGATTAACTTAGCTCATCAGGGTCACCCATGTATGGGGGGAACGAAAAGACTGTTGAGGCAATCGTTTTGGTGGCCAGGGATGGACAGTGAGGTGAATAGGAAGGTCCGCCAATGCAGGGAGTGTGAAATGTGTGACAAAAGTAAGGTAGTGAGAGAGGTTCCTCTCTTGCCTGTGCAGGTTCCGAGTGAACCTTGGAAAAAATAGCAGTAGATCTTATGGGTCCCATCCAAGGTTTGAGGAACGGTTTTAAGTTTGTTGTTATGGTGATTACCATTCAAAGTGGTTGGAGTGGAGGGACTTGAGGGAAGCCACCACGGGTGACCATTTAGCGTTTTTTGAAGGCGTTTTACAGAGAGGGTTTTCCATCCGAAATCATTATGGATTGCGCTTTGGGATAAGTCATGTGCGCACAGCTTAATACCACCCCAGAGCGAATGGATTGGTAGAGCGGGCCAAGAGGTTTCTCAAAGGGGACATACAGCTGGCACTGAGATATGGGTTATTGTGGATGGAAGTTCTGAAAGAAATGGTGTAGAGTTATTGCGATACCACATTGTGATTTTTTTGTTTTTATAATTACTTTACATATACCAGACATGTGGTTGTAGTTCCTGTTATCCTTTTTCCAAAACGTTAGTTGCTTTCCAAGTGATACTTAGACTAAATTTATTCGGTTTCTGTGGAATGCAGCTTTTCTTTATGAAAGTCAGAAGATTAAAAAAAGGTTGTTGGCTAGTGAGAAAAAATGTTGCCATAGAACAATAATGGTGTGTCTTGCTGAGAACACATTTTGGAGTGATTGGACCGAGATAGCTCAGTAGAACTCCTATATTCTGGAATAAGGGGTTGTAAGTATTTCTTTGACTCCTTTTCCAGAGTTGATGAATTCGTGATCCTCTATCTTATTTCAACAGGATCGGTCTATGGCCTGGTTTGCGATCCTTAGTTCCTCGCTTCTGTATGCCAGGGCACAAAGCAATAGCCTCAATCCTAACCTTATGGATGGATTATCCCCATGTGGCTGTCCTAGTTGATCAGAAGTTAAAGCATTTTCTTCCATTCTTGCTGCTTTTGACAGTGCATACCGGGGAACCTAGAAAGAAACCCACACATAATGTAGTTCTAGGTCTTAGGGGGGGGGGGGTGCAACAGGTAACATTGTACCTTATGTCACACAAAGTTAAAAAAGCTAGCTAGGGTCACATACTCGGGGCCAACTCAGGAGTCTGACCCTCAACACATCATAGGCCAGGTAACTAAGTATAGAACAAGCAGTATGCTAAATGAATGCAAGGGGAACCATGCTGTGATACGTTTTCACAGACCAAGTGACAAAGCACTTATGTGAAGGCAGTTTAGTCGTCGGAATTGGTGACAAGCGCCATCCGGTGCATCAGTGAGTCTTAGGACAGAGTCGCTAGTTCTAAAAGTGAGACGAGAGCTTTACCTGCCGTGTTCTAGAGGCGGGGGATGTTGCTAACTCTCCAGCTTACTGCGTGCTGCGATGGGCATGCAGCGCGAGCAGCGATCCGTTAATTCATTTAGAATCCAGGCAACGCTGTGGATGAAATAGTGCGTCCAACTATCACATGACTGATCATGTGTTGGAGATCACGCAACTTCTCGTGTCAAAATAGAAAAAGGACCAATAGAATTTGGTGGCCATTTTGATATGGGTAGAGAGAGTGTCTCATGATAGCGTGAAGTATTCATCATCACTTTATTGCACCACACCCCGCTCGATCACCAACGTTTCACCATTCATATCATTAAAGGGACGTCAGCCAGCCACAAAGTTGTGCCCCGGCTGGTTGGGGTTATTGGGGTGTGTGGATGTTGACCGACATGAAGTCAATGAAACTGTTAGCGAAGGCTCAAAATGAGTATAAGTGCAGTTTTGACATTGCAGCTAATGTCAAGGTACAGGAGTGGTCAGTTGGGGAACTGGTTTTGATAAAGAATCCCAGATTTTGGTCTAAATGTCTGGAGAGTAAGTTCTTGGGTCCCAAGAGGATCAAAGCTGCTCGGGATGGTGTTGCTATTGTAGAACGTGAGGTTTGGTCAAGAGTGGTGCTGGGATGAGCGATAAGTTGGAAATGGAGAAGGAGGCTGTCGATAACAATGGTCTGAAGAGTGATGGAGAAGGAGGTTGTGAGTTGCAGGACACCAGAAACCAATGGCCAGATAATTGACCAACAAAAAGGAAGGATTAAGAAAATGGCACGGATTCAAAGACTTCTATTGCAATTGTGTTGATTTGTGTGGTGTTTTTGTTTCATTATAAGGAGAGAGATGTGTTGTGTTTTGTACTTGGTTTGTTTTTGATGAGGTTCCAGAACTGATTCAAGTTCTGGAACCTAACAGTTGCTGGAGCTGAGCCGGGGGTGGCTGTGTCTATTGCTCGCTTTGTTTTATCTTAAAGTATCTTGCCCTTACCCTGATATCCATGCCTTCCTCAGAGTCTCACTGGGTACAATACTCTTTTTGATCAGTCACCCTTGCACTGCCTCTGGCCTACCACACACTTGTGGGCTGTAACCCTACAGTCCCTTCTTCTCCTTGCACTACCCAGTGCCACACTGTCCTGGCTGCACGTACTCCGAGCATTACTGCCCTGTTTCGCCCTCCCTTCTCCATTTCACTGCCCCCCTCCTTTTCCCCTTGCACTTCTAGTCTCTGTGCCACAGCATCCCGGGTGCTATGGTAGCCCATATTGCTCCCACGACCTGTGCTTTGTAAGCACCCCGTTTTGCCCCATGGATGATAATTGCTCCACATTGCTTTTAGAGAGTAGCCTGGTGGCAGCTGTAATTTAGTTGTTGCTTCTTCAGGGCAGCAAGCTGGAGTTATCTTCACCATTGTTTTCACTCCTGGAAAGGGTGATTATTCTACTTCAGTCTGACTGCAGTAACATTGCTCTGGGGTTGATATTTCTGGTGTCCCAGATCCTGTAAACTGCCCTGCCAGGGAAGGTTGTTTACTCACTGGGTCGTTCTTGCCGTTCCTAAGTGGTGTTTTGGGAACCATCAGTGCAAGTACTTGCCTCTATGTTCTTGACTGGTTGGTTATTTACTCTACTTGCGCTCAAGGTCCACAGTGTCCATAGATTTAGAATGGCTCAAATCTGGCTGTGCTTCCTTTCTTCCTTGGGCTCCCGGTTCTCAAGTCTAGGTGTTGTGACTGGAACACTTTTTGTGAAGGTCACCTCTGGTGTCCCATGGGGTAGTTTGCGGCCTTATCCGCATCTGTGGGGGGAGAAGAGGTGCTTGCCTGAATTTTCCTAATAACTGCAGCTGCGCCTACAGACTGTACTGCTTTATTCCTATACAAAATGTTTACATTTACCTAAAACTGAAATTTAAAGTGACTAAATGGGTACTTCCCTGAACATGGGGACTTTTTCTGCCCCCCCCCCCCACCCTAGGGTGCAGAGAGTTTTAGGCCAATGACTAGAATTTTAACCTGTATCACTGATTAATTTTAATGCATTTTTAAAGTATTACATTACATTATGGTTACTTTTGTATCTTTTGGAGTTCTAGTATCGTAATATGGCCATATGGGTCAGATACATCAGTCTAATTCTATCCATACTATCTTTAGCCTCCACCTCTAAAGTATTAACCTTTTTCTCTTTCTAGGTGCTGCCATATTTCATGTATGTGTGCATTTTCATCATTCATTGTAATGTGTATTAGAGTTCTAGGAATTATTGTGACTCTTATGTTGTAGTTTTGGGTCTGGATTACAAATAGGAATGTATTAATCTATTGTGTCTAGGGTATTTTCCTTACAACCCTTAGCCTTATATTGTGCCTACCACCAGGCAGTAGACCGCACATGTAGTTTGAGTGGTTTGGGTCTTAGTTAAGCATTCCTTGTTTCATACATATACTGTGTTTATTTTACTGATCTGTTTAGCCCTTATTTAATCTAATATAGATTCTATTTGTGATTTTGTAATAGTGTATATTTTTCAGTATACCATTGTAGTGTGTTCTTTGGAGTAACTGTTCTTGACCACACACCACCTCTCCCCTGAGTTAAGCTTGACTGCTCTGCAACAGCGATCTAGCTAGAGAGCTCTGCTCTTTCCTTTTGGTTGGAACCCCATTTGATCTTGGGTTAGAGGGTTTCACATCCCCTACCAGAGGGCGGTGAAAAATATCCCTAACAGTGGAAAAGTAGCAGAACATCTGATGGTTGAACATGGTCAAACTCTGAACAACAATGCCTAATAGACCTGTTATTCCTGGTTGACTCCAAAGAACAACCGGGTGAGATGTGCTTGTTTTGAGAAATGTTTGAAATAATGGCATGGGTAGCCGACCACTAGACTCTGAGGAAACACTGTGGGAGACATCACGGAAGTACACAGCAGTGTAGTGGACTGATTGCACTAACGGAGAATATAATATGCCTTTGTTGCTTAAACTGGACACATAGGATGGTCAGGCCCAAACTGCATGATTTCAGATGTCTGCTGGAAATGTAGAAAAAGTTATGGCTCCTGTTTCCACAAGTTCAGCCAGGATTAAATACTGGACTTGGGTTGAATACACATTCAGTCCTTTTTCGCAACTTGCTTGATGGCCATACAACAAAGCCGGACCAAAGGCTCTAGAAAGAAATAAATGGCCACAGGTAAGGCACTCGTGTTGCGTTCTTGTATGTCTGGCAAGCGTCTTCTGTTCGAGGATTTGCTGGTGTAAATTGGAAAACTAATTTCAGAGAGAATAATCCTCCGCTCCCGTCATCAAGAGTACCTATTCCAAGATGTTGGAAGTGATTTAGAAACTGGATGGTGTAAGATGTGGCAACTCTCGAAGACCATGCCATTGCGTGTCACTGCTGTATAATATTCTGCATAGTTCTATATCTTTAGCTTCTGGATGCTAACATTGCAATTTATTTCTCCCTTGTTTATAGTTTCTTTCTTAACTACTTCTTGCCTTGTCAATCATTGCAAGTGTGGTGACTATTAGCATCTTTATTTGAATACACAATCACTTTTGAATGGATGAGCGAGGTTTGTAGCTGGCCTTTGACAACATAATAAAGTATTGGGGTGCACATTTGCGCTTGCTACTAGCAATTGACTTGTGATATTTGGTTCTTGTCCAGTAGAACCGTCTTGTCCCGGGAGGATAGCTCAGCGGCAACGTGTTCGCCTTGGAAGCAAGACGAAACGAAGCAACATAGGTTCGATCCCCGGGTCCGCGCTTAGAAACATCTGGGTAGTTAAGCGCGTTATAAATACGCAACTAAGACAAACAATTAAGCCAAAAAAAAAATCCTGTAACAGCGCCTCGATGCCTGTGTGAGCGCTTTAAAAATGCAAATAAAATAAATAACAAATGATATGGTCTGTGTATGTATAGAATTGAGGTGGCGAGTGACTTTGTGGCTGGCTAGTAGCTTGCAACTTCAGTTTGTGCCCTCTGTATTAATTGCAATTTATTTTCTATAGGTGCATATTTATGGGCAACCAAATGGTCAACGCAGAGGCATACATTTACTATGGCACTAGTTATCCTGCTGTCATGTCGCAAAACACAGACTACTACTTGAGTGCAGTAGCCTTTGTTGAGCTACCCAGGCTCCTCTACGCACAAAGCAGGAGGCAAACAGCCCCAGCTTCTAGTTATTTCAGTCACACCAGTCTTCCACCTCGGCTGACTTGGATCGTCCTTGACCCAGCAGCTGTCTGTGTAAGAAAAGTTATTAGTTATTCCGATTTTAGTCTATTATCTACACATTTGAGTTGTGCCCTGCTGCTAGGGGTGTACCGAAATTCGGCTTCGAGTAAGTATTCAACTAATTGCGGCAGAAAATTAGATTTTCGGATTTGGCCGAATACTTATTCCATTATCACTTGAAGCAAATAGTTTCCCCTGAAAATTAGGACTCTGGCATCAAGCTGTCTCCTGCTTCTAACCCCCCGCCCCTCATGCCTCCCTCTCTCCTCTTTTTGCCCCTCATCTGTGCAATTTATCTCTCGTATTCTTTACCACCATGCTCTGCGTCACTCCTTGTCATTTCATATCACTCTGGTTTGATTCTTGAGCCATCCATCGCCCACACCATGAAACGGAGCGATTGATCTATCTCTCCGGGACCTGGACAAAGTACGGCAGTATGCCCCGGAGGAAGCAGAGTTAACCACGGCAGATCAAACATTAGATCCACGGGAGATGTGTATTAAGGGGCAGGGGAGTGGGGGTCGGCTAGAACATGGGAAGCCAATGGGGGGGGTCACCTGACAAACTCGCCAAGCAGAAAAAGAATGCAGAATTTAAATTTGAATGCAGGCCTATTTGCCAATTCCAAGCCTTGCTTGATCACGTGTTCTGCTTTTCACGTTTTTTTTGCATTGATTGTGTGCATACTAGAGTATATGAAAGAAATGGTACATTTGTTTCCAGAACTTTGGCCAACAACAACAAAATGCCATGCGCCACAGCATTTCAATAGGGCATGCAGACAAGTGATTGTGGGCCCTCTTTACTACCTCTGCGTAGTCACTGTGAGGCATACCTGCCTAGTATCCGAGTTTACGCCAGAGGCTCTGGGTTTTTACGCTCCGGAGAAGAGCGTGAATTCTCCAGGTTTCCCGCAATCCAAGGAAATCCTCCCACGCCTCGATGTGATTAACTACAAACATAGTTTGTGGCCAATCACATTGAGGTGTTGGTGGAAACTTAGGATCTGCAACAGATCTGAAGGCTGGCGCCCAGTTAGCAAGCATCACCTACACTGATGTGAGCTAAAGAGAAGAGCGTGAGCAGGGGAAATCTCTGATGGAGAGATGCCTGGAGGAGGCAGAGCTGGCTGGAGGAGGCAGAGCTGGAGAGAGCCAAGGAGCCTGTGACTTTCAGGACAGTGCTGAGCATCAGAAGGAAACGCTGGAGGCCCAGCATTTCCGAGGAGAAGGGAATCCTTATTCCGATGGTGGCGTGACCACGACTACTTTGTGTTTGGATGTGTCCCCATTGAACAATGCTGAAACCACCCACCAGGTGAAGTCAACGAGAGGACCTGCACCCAGACCCAGTGCACAAGAGAAAGGGCTGAGTGGGGAACAATGGCAACAAGGAGAAGCCTGAGATCTGGAGCAGAGAAGGAGAACCTGATGGAGCGCTGAGCCAGACCGTTTTCCCCTGCAGATACAGAGGGAACTGGGAGAACTGGAGTACCAGGAGGCCGCCAGGAAATTAAGAAGTAGGAGAAGCTCGTGCCAGTGAAATTGACGATACCAAATATAAACTCCTTAAAGTGTTACTGTGTTAATGTGAAAGAGAAAGTATTAAGAACGGAGCACAAACCTCCTGGAAAGAGGGGAGGTACCCCATGGCTTAAGAAGTAGAGTGGGGGGGGACCAGAGGGTTTATTAATATGAATGATGGGCAAAGTGAAGCCAAGTGAATCAGCAGTTCAGGAGCCGGTGTAGGTGAGATAAAGGAAAGGAGGGTGTTTGAATTAGTGGGTAATTTCATCTGCTGAGCACAATCATGTTCTCTTTACATAGTCTGGCTAAATGCACTGGTACTACAATTGCAAAACAAATGCTTGAAATGCCCCGAAACCTACCTCTAGCCTTGTCACCAGGCACTAGTTGAAGTGTTTCTGGCATATTGGCTATCCGACAAGAGAGGGGAAATAATGAATTAAATTAGAATCCCCCTTTGGCTAACGGTTCTATGTGAATTTTCAATTTTGTTTGTATTTTTTGTATCTTTTTTTAAGGCCTTACATAAACACAGATTCTTATTTGGGTCGATCTTGTGCAGCCCCCAAAAAGCTGAAAAAGCACATGCCTGTGGGGTTTCTTCCAATTCGGGGTGTTTAATCCCCCCTAGACCACCTTTCCACCCAACCGCATACACACACGCAACCCATTCCTTTCTCCACGCCGCTCCCCCTTCACAAACATTACTTTTCTCACACAATCGCACTCACCTGGCACTCTTGCTACTCCTCCCCTGGGTCTTGCTGTGCTGGTCAGCTCCAGCATGCACTCGTGTGCGTCACAGGGGCTGATAGACAGATGAAGAAAGATAGCTGAAAGCAATCTTTCTAAATCGGCAGTTTTTTACCCTTAATACCTTGGCTAATATGCAAAAGGGGGTGGTAGTTGTTGTATTGTAAGTAGCATTGGAATAAGGGACAGAACATGTTAATAGTAGTTAGAATGTAGAATGTTAGAATATGGAACCAGAGGTTGGAATGCAAGATTTAACAGTTACATAAATATGATTAAAGGAGTTGGGTCATGCCGTAAGAGCTCTTATTAATGGTGGTCATTATTATAGATAAAACATTTGGTGACGAGGAAGAAAGATAAAGAAATCGCGGTGACCGTACCGTGAAAAGAAAAGTAAATTGAAGGTACCGTGTTCAAATGAAATGAGAGGATTTGGATGTATGGAGACGCACTAAATGAAAGAAATAATGGGAAAAACCGCCACTAACATAGTCGGGTGCTAACATTGAAAAGGAAAGAGTGCCTGATGCGATTGTGCTTGATTTTAAAATAATATAAAAACGTTTGCACATGCCAGAGCGCACGAGGAAAGCAGAGCACGAGTGACTGGGGCTCGTGAATGTACATAAACAAAGTGATAAAGCACCCTAGAACGTGGAATGCGTGCCGAGGAAGTGCTTCATGAGTAATGACCAAAGTAAAGCACCCGGAAAGACACGTCATAATGTATGCTAGTCGAGCTATGAATAGCATTGAGGAGAAATATTCACAAGCAGAAAAATAAAGTTTGGCTGCTGTGTGGGCTTTTGAGAAGTTTCATCACTTCATAATAGGAAAGCCTTTTGTGCTTATCACGGATCACCAAGCTTTGATATCTCTATTTGGAAATCCACGGGTGAAGATGCCTCCACGTATTGAAAGGTGGGGAATACGATTACAAGAATACGATTATCGAATTGTACACAAACCAGGTAAAGACGCGAACCCTGCTGACTACTTGTCCCGACCGCAAAGAATGAAAATAAGATGCAAGTTGAAGCAGAGGATTATGTATCATATTTGTCTGCTAACGCCTTGCCACCAACGAGATCAAGAGCGGTATTCATGGAAAAGAGCAAAGGTGATCTGACGATTCAAGCAGCCATAAAATTAACAATTACTGGTCAATGGAAAAGATTAGTGGCAAAGCAAGAAGTTGGTGAGGAAGTAGATATAAAGGAATTGCAGAAGATGTCGAAGATATGTGGAGAGCTAACATCAACAAATGATGGCATGCTGTTAAGAGGAAATAGGCTGGTGGCACCTAAAAGTTTAAGGAAATCACTAGTGATTTTAGCGCATGAGGGTCATAGAGGAATAACGAACACAAAGAAAATGTTAAGGAATCATATATGGTTCCCGTGGATGGATGCCATGGTTGAGAACTTTGTGAAGAAATGTTTTGCGTGTCAAGTAACTGCACCTGATAGCAATACTAGTCCACTTCATATTGTTCCTTTACCTGAAGCGCCCTGGAATAGGGTATCTATGGACTTTTATGGACCATTGAAAGAAGGAGGATATTTGCTGGTGATATTGGATGAGTATTCACGATTTCCATTGGTGAAACATGTAGCTTCGACAGCTTTCCATCATGTGGTGCGAGTTCTAGATGAAGTTTTCAGTGAGTGGGGAATTCCCAAAACAGTCAGAACTGGTAATGGTCCTCCATTTCAGGTGTATCAATTTAATTTGCAGCATATTTGGGCTTTAAACATAGAAAATGATGCCGCTGTGGCCACAAGCTAATGACATGGTGTAGAAATTCATGCTCAATCTGAAAAGTACAAGGCAGAAAGCTATAGTGAGAATATGGTAATGACTCAAGCAGTGACACAAATGCTTCAGAACTATCGTAATACTCCAAATGAAATGGCAGGATATTCTTTATCTGAACTGATGATACGGTATAGACCTCAAACTCGTATCCCACAGTTAAATGATTATACCCTAGAAGAGGATGAGGAAATAAGGCAACGGGATGAAGAGAGGAGAAAAAGAGTTAAAGAATGGACTGATAATAAAAGGAGAGCAAAAGATAACAACATTGAAGTGGGAGAAAAGGTGTTCGTTTCGGCAGAGATCATGTTCTAAATTGGATCCAAAATACAAGCCGGTGGTGTGGAGAGTAAAGAAAGTAAAGGGTCCTATGATCACTGCAGTTGATAAGGGCAATCACGAAATTACACGGAACGCGTCATTTTTCAGGAGGCTATTTCAAGAGGATCGGTTTGATGAACCAGACAGGTCAAGATGTGGGAATGTTGGAGTGAACAATGACATTTCGACATGGGATGAACTTTCGGTGAACTCTGGAGATATCCAGGGTAGTAGCGAAGGAGTGACTAAATGTACAAGAGATGGTTAAAAAACTGGTAATGGGTTAAATTCGGGTGATGGAGATGTAGGAGGTAGGATTGAACCTGGTAATGATGGAAGACTGGAACCTGGTGTTCGAGTTGCAGTAAATAAAAATCGTCCTTGTCGTGTAGTGCGTAAGCCAGATAGGCTTATTGAGCAGATGTAGGTGTATAGACAAGCCAACAAACTGTAAGTACAGAATAAGCGTTTTACATGGATATTTGATGAAAGTAAGAATTTAAAATGTAAATGAGCAATATGACCCGAGCGGCGGGGGCATTACCGACTCAGGTAATGCCCCGGGGCCCACTGCGAGGGCCTTAACGAAGGCCCCGGGGCATTACCTGAGTCAGTAATGCCCCTGCCGCGAGGGTTATATAGCTATTAGTGCCCCCGCCCGCATTATGTGCGTAACCGGGGCACTAAAAGCATTTTTTTCTGTCCCGAAACGCTGCAAACTGAGTCCGTTGTCCCTTTCCATGGCGGCCATCGGGAGCGGACGCGCTGGGAACACAAGTGTTCCCAGCGCGTCCGCTCCCGAAAAAGAAGCAGAAGGTAAGTGGGGTTTGGAGGGAGGGGATGAAAAAAAAACAAAAACAAAAGTTACCTGCGTCCCCGGCGGGGGACGATGGAAGCTTCCAGCCGTGTGGAGGCGCGGAGCAGGGATGGCCCCGCTCCGAGTCTCCACACTGCTGGAGGCTGCTATCGTCCCCCACCGGGGATGCAGGAGCAAGCAGGTAAGTGGAGTGGGGAGGGCAGGGAGGAGGGAGGGAAGGGAAGAAAAAAAAGCTTACCTGAGTCCCCGGCGGGGGATGAAGGCAGCCTCCCAGTCGTGGGGAGGCTCGGAGCGGGGATGGACCCGCTATGAGCCTCCTCATTGGCTGAGGGGCTGCCACGCTCCCTGCCGAGGACAAGGCGGCTGGAATGCCGGCCGAGAATCGAAGGATTCTCGGCCGGGTATGGACCCGGCGAGAGCCAATCAGAATGCGTGTTGCATTCTGCTTGACTCTCGCCGGGTACTAAATATGTTTATAAGTATCGAATATAAATGTTAAGTAAAGGGGGAGTTGTTGTGTTGTAAGTAGCATTAGAATAAGGGACAGAACATGTTAATAGTAGTTGGAATGTAGAATGTTAGAATATGGAACCAGAGGTTGGAATGCAATATTTGACAGTTACATAAATATGATTAAAGGAGTTGGTTCATGCCGTAAGAGCTCTTATTAATGGTGGTCATTATTATAGATAAAACAGTAGTGAACACTTTCGAAGCTGACAAAGAGTTGGCTAACTTGATGGATAGCTCGGTGGAAGAAATAGTTGGGGCTACAGGGAGCAGTTTGCAATCGACTCCAATATACTCTGATGTAGAGGGGGAAGATGATGAATCTGACATCTTGGTCCCTTCCTCTAAATCAACCCCACAGCCAAAACACAAACGCCAGGCTTTTTAAATCCAACTAATAACAATTATGAAAATAATCTGAGTGCAGAGAAAGCACTGATTTCCTTAAACTGTTTTCTCTTTTGTTTTATTATACAAAGGAATAAAACAGGAACTTCAAATGCCTACAGTCGTTTTGGGGGCTATAAACAGAAAACTGGATACGGCCTCGAATGAAGCCATCTCGAGGCTTATTTTATGCAGAATTGCCTCAGCAGTCAGATGTCCAACATATCACAAGCCATTCAGATGTTACAAAACAGAGGAAGTGTGGAGGCTGAATCATTGAAAAATCTGCCAACTGCTCCAGTAAGACAGGTGGATGGTTCCCCTATTTTGGTCTCTGGGGTGGGAAGGATAAGGCTCTGGTACTCGTGCACAAAAAGGCAACGCAAAAGCACAACATAGGAACCCCAATGGGGAGAGTTAGGGGGAGGGGGGAGTGCATGGTTCCAATCTACGACAAAAAATCGTCCAGAAAATCTCTGTGTAACCCGACGATATGGATGCATTTGCTAAAACAAAGCCAGTTGAACTGAAAACATTTGTAGAAGTGGAAAAAGACACCATGAATCGATTATGGATAGGTTTTCGGAAGAATCTGAGAATGGCCCGGACAAGCCTCATAGAGTAGAACTGTTCACAAAAGTATGCAAATAAAAATCTGTGTTTCCACCTCTGCTACACAAAGTGGACAACTTTAATTTCCTGCAACGGCCCCAAAGAGCAGCATGGTTTGTACTGCAGTTCTTAGAACTGTCTGTGCAAACCGATGACAGGGCTTTGGCATCCGCCCCCTTCCACTCTAATACAGACATGCACCCCACGGCTACCTGTGTAAGTGGCCTCTAGTAACCTGGAGAGAGCAGTTTGTGTATGGAAATGGTGGATAGTTCCCCTTACAACCTTTGTATGGAGGGGGGGGGGCAATGAGTAAACAAAATGAGTTTGTAACGAGAGGAATGAACGTAAAGTGCTCCGTCATATTCAGCTCTTACTTTTATCTCAAGTGCGGACTATATCCATGCTAAAGTTGTATGCTCTTTCCGAGTTGCAAGGGTTGGAAAGAAGTGAATCCGTAACACCTAAAACTGTCTTTTGTATACTTAGTGGCTCGAGCAAAGACTCTGGGTGGAAGGAATAAGGCAGGCATACTGACAACGGTATAATATTAAGCCGAAAAGGCAGTGTGGAATGGCAGCATCATCGACACAGATGTTTATCATGAAAAGTATTTATAAGGATGACTTTCGTCTTGTCCTTAACAGGACGCCCATACTTGCCGTGTTTTCAGAGATCTGGAACTTATATGGCATCAATTCCATGGACATTGAGAGAGTGGAGTTCAGGCTCTCTTCTCGTCGCAACATTGTTTTTATTCATGTGATCTCAAATATGGTAGTCGAGGCTATTTTGCGCAAGATCCCTCTTCTTGGAAGCCTAGGTCTTATGGTGGCTGAAGTTATCTTTACTAACACAGACAAAGGAGGGCAGAAAGCCGCACACAAATGCTCTTCTATGATAAATGACGTACCCAATCTAATTATGTCTAGTGACAATTCTGTCCTGGAAAGTCAGAGTAGACAGCACCTGTTTAAAAGCGACAGTTAATAAGCCTGACATTATTTGCCTACAAGAACATTGGTTGACTTGTCCCCTAGTATTGATGGGTACACTGAGTTTCAGGCTGCTCAGAAAGGTAGTGTCCACCCCCCCCCATAATAAAAATGGGGGCTTATCTCCCGATTAGCACCCGGCGGTGGAAGCCAGCCAATCGGTTGGCTAGGAACGCAGGCTTGAACCTCCGATGCAAGCCCGCTGCAAGTCCCCTGCTGCCATCTCCCCCACCCTCACCCTTTTTTTAAATGTTTTATTTTTTAATTTTTTAAACCCTTTACACCCCCACTCACATTATTTTGGCTGCAGAAGCACTCGTAGCTGCTTCTTCTTGGCTCCTTGTGGAGCCCACCTTCCCTTTTTCCATGGCAGCCACCTTTGTAAAGACTTCTCCTTCATTCAACGGGACGCACGCAGCTTTGGCAACTTGGGGTGCTAATGGCCTTAAACCCCTTTTCAAGGGCTGAAACGGGGGTCAAGGCCCCGGAGCCTTCATTATCCATCTTCGCCTCACTTGGGGCGATAACTTGGGGTGCTGGGCCGTTGACCTCGCTCCAGCCCTTGGAAGGGAGGCTGAACGCCATAATAAAATCGGCAGTTGCATTAACGAAGTAAATGAGCTAGATTCTCCGACTAGGGCATTGTTAACGGAATATACATTGAACATTACTGGGGGAACGAACTGGACCCTGCTAATTAACATCTATTGGCATTAGGGTGTAAAGCATTGGGTACGTTTTTGACAAAATTAAGGTATGTTTTTGAAAGTTGGCTGTGTAAAAGGGTTCCCGAACATGTGATTGTTGTGAGAAACCTGAACTCATCCTGTAAGCTTCCAGTTCATGCTAATCTAGAGAATTGTACTGATCTTTTTAACGATCACTATATGAAGATTTGAAATGGAGTAAAATGGCTTGCTTTCATGTACTCCCTGGATCTGCTTCAGGTAAACTGGGCAGTGAAAGGGGATGTCCCAGAAAGCTATTCCTGCTTCAGTGGAAGGCTGAATCTATCTTGGACTACATCTTTATGGATGAGTATTCATTCTCCAACGGTGTCAGCCACCACCTGGAGCGATCATTGCATGTTGAGCTGCTCACTGGGACAGCATTCCGTTGATCCACAGCTTCTTCCCATGAGGTATTGGTCAACATTTGGGCAACAGACTGACCTGGAATACTGGTTCAATCAGAAAATGTAATGACACGATTAATCATGGATTAGACACATCAGGCTACCATTAAAAAAAACGGGCCTGTTTTTTGTCTATCGAAAAGAAATTCAAACCTGGCCTTAGCATGGGGGCAAATGGAAGGAAAAGTATAGTTCCAACATAGGTGAATTCCCACGCTTATGATCTGAGTATTTCGGAAAGAAACGAGATGAGAGCCGCAGTTAGGTCTGTTCGAAACTCCAGTCCCACCAGATCAGTAAAAAACAGTCATTTCACAAATGATTCTAAAATTTAAGAATTTGATTAAGGGTTAAAGAGTAAGGCTCCAGCATCAGGATGCTGGCTAGTCTTGGTGCTAACAATGCAATCTACCTTTTGGAATCTTGTTCACTCTTCTAAACACATCAGTAAGTGTACAAGTAAATGCTGTATTAAAGCACACATGGGTTACCCATTTTGAATCCTTGTATGCAATCCATAAGGTAGATGCAGTTTCATTGTGCCTTTCTAATTGCGGAGACGGTTGTCGTGAATTTAGAGACACGGCACACTCCAGACCAGGACTCTTGCCACTGGCCAGGGATGTGGCGCACCATAACGCTTTCAAGTTTATTAATTTCAGATTCTGCTTTGAGAAGGCAGCCAACCCGTCTCACACCCCCCTTGACGAACGGTACGACGTCCTTTCATTGCCTGCCTGTTCATCCTCTGGCTTTTTAATGTGCGCATTCCATCTAATGTGCTCATCAAAATTTTTAGGGGGGGTGGGAAAGGGCAGATCAGGGTTTGGGCGGGTGGGCAATGAGGGAGAGGGGGGTCTCAAGGGGAACCCGCCGCCAAAAAAAAACCATGAGAACGTTCGATGGAATGTGCATGTTAAAAAGCCTGGGGATGAACAGGAAGGCGATGCAATGACATGGAACCTTACGAACACCCTGTGTCGCAATAGACAATGACCAGGCCGATGTGTAATAATACAATATATATATTTCTGATGCTTGTTAATCTGCTTAGAATCACATGCTGTGCATAGGTCCGACATCCAGTGGTCACTGCGGAGTATTGCATCTTGTTTTTCGTAGTCGAAAAGGGACGTCGACAAGGCGTGTCTGAAATACTGTCCCTATAGTGACGTGTGTTGTACCCACAATCCCTCACGCGTCGAGGTCCCTCAGATTGTTTTTTTCCGCCCAGCTACTGGTCGCCTTTACGCGGAGCTCCTCGAGAGACATTGCAGATTCCATCTCCTCGACCTTTGGTCGTTTTTTCCTGTTTAAAGATTTAATATATCGATCCCTCCCTCGACGCAGTTGTGAAGCTGTCTCCGCCGAGCAAGATCTTCGATGGAGGGGACGAGCGGAGGAGATCCTTCGGCGTTGCCGAACACGTGGCCTGGCCTCGCAGGCCAAATACAGTAGGGAGAGTGGGGTCGTGGGACATCTCTGATTCTTTTTCTGAGAATGCCTTTCCTTTTCCCCTTCCTTTCCCTTGGGGTAGTTATCACGGTTTATTGCCTCGGCTATGGAGAGGACACCCTTTAGGTTTTGCCCACTTTGTAAGGGCAAGTTTACTTGGAAGGACAAGCATTCACGGTGTAACCGCTGCTTGCCCCTCGATCACAAAGAGGAGGGTTGCTCGGTTTGTCGGCTTCTAAAGCCAAAGACTCTAAAAGACCGTAGGGTCAAGAGGTGGGCGGCCTACGCTATGTCGAAGGCCGGGTCTTCACCCGCCGCTGCGACCACCGACAGTGACGAGGAACGTGATAACACGACCTCCGCTACGGAAGTCGTACACCCCTCTAAAGAGCGCTCGCGCTCTTCGTCGTCTGTCCCCGGCCCCGACGGGCTCGGCTCACGCCCTGCTTATGGGGATGAACACCCCGGCGACACTGACGCACACGATACAACACATAAACACACAACCCATAGCTCTTCTTCGTCGAAGACGAAGAAAGCATCAGCGCCCAAGGAGACGCAGGTTACACCGGCGGCCTCCTCGGACCGTTCAGGTTCGAAGCCCCTCTCGCAACCGCAGCCGCGACCAGCGACTGGGCTTTCGGCAAATAAGGGCGCCGCCCCCAAACCATTGGCTGGCGCGCACCAGCAGAGAGCGCACGCCGCCGTAGAACGATCGACACCCATAACGTCGAAACCCCAGCCCTCCGCTGACAAACGGATCGCAGAGAGCTTGTCGAAGATCGTGGCAGCCGACGCCCAGAAGCGTACGCCGAAGGACACGTCGAGCGCTACGCAGAGGTCGAAAGACACAACGAAAAGGCCCGAAGACAGACAGGGACTACCCCCTTCAGTCGGGGGGACCCCCAGCACTCCGGAAGGCTTTTCGGAAGGCGACGGGACACTTTCCTCGACGTTATGGGAGAGGTAGAGCCGTTTTCAGCTAGATGACACTAATTGTCCCCCGCTAGACCGTTCAGGGGTACCCCATGAAACCATGGAAAGGCTCCATCTCTGCATGGAGAGAATGGAGAGGTTTATGAACGCCCAGAACCCTCCCACTCCCAAGAGACCAAGAGAAGGACCTCAGGAGGACCCCAAGGCCAAATACCCGAGGCAGGACACAGCCTTAGACTTCCATAATGTGTATGACCTCACGGGTGAGGAACAATACTTAGAAGAGGAGGAGGATTTTGTGGACAATGAAGAGGGACAGAACCAAGAGGAAGGTCTGGAAGACAGCCCAAACATGGTAGGAGAAGGCTTCGGAGAAAATCCAGAAGAAGGACCTTCTCATCCCTGGCAATCCCCATCAGTATATTCGGACACTGATGTCCTGAACCTAAATCCTCCTGACAATTCACCTGTTAGAAACACGTCTCCCATTGACGATCAGCCCACATTCAATGCCCTGTTGCGCAGAGCAGCAGCACATTTCGAACTGGACACTGTGGAGATCTCTCCGGAAATAGACTTTGTGGAAAGAGTAATTAAGGAGAAACCCCCAGTCAGCCAGACCATTCCCCTCCTCGCTTCAGTGAAGAGAAGAATCATCCCTTTGCTATCCACACCCGCACTAATCAGAGGAGTTAATCCAAGGATTGAAAAACTTTTCACTCCTTCACCCTCAGACCCGCTGTACATCAGGGGACATTCCAGTCCGGATTCCCTTGTAGTAACTAATACAAGGAAGAGGGCAGGGGTGCCGCTGTCCACCAGTGAGGCACCACCTGACAAGGAGGGCAAGAGGTTATATGCCCTTGCTAAAAGAGTCACATCCTCGGCTGCCTTTTCGGCAAGAATTGCGAACAACAATTCTTTGCTAGCTAGCTACGCGGACGCGCAGTGGGCCAAACTGCGCAAGGACGCCGAAGAAGCGCCGGAACCACTACGTACACGCCTGCTATCTACTATTGGCAAAGGAACCCAGGTCAACCAGAGTATTGTAAAGAACTCTCTGGATGCTGCTGAGACAGCGGGACGTTCCCTGGTTCAGGGAATACTCCTAAAACGCCATGTATGGCTGCGCAGCTCAGGGTTCAAACCGGAGACACAGGCGTCTTTAATAAATAAACCTGTTGAAGACTCGAACCTCTTCGGGAAAGCAGTGGATGAGGCTCTGGAAATGGCTAAAAAAGAGTTTGATACTATCAAAACTCTTGACCAGATCTCTAAGCCCACGCCTTTTTATACCAGACGCGGCTATGGCAACAAACGCTTTTTTCGTGGCCAACGCCAACAGCAGAATCAGCAGCAACAGTACTCTGCCACCAGTTACCAGACCAATAGTGGGCAGTACAGCCAAAGAGGCCAGCGCAGGGGCAAAGGGAGAGGTCGGGGGTCCACCCCCAGAGGCTCCCAAGCCCCCAACAACACCAAGTGACGTGAAGATTTGCGTCCCCTCCCATGCAACACCGGTCGGGGGCCGGATAACATCCTTTCTTCCAGCATGGGAGGGAATAACGTCAGACCGCTGGGTACTTTCCACCGTAGCCCACGGATACTGCATCGAATTCAACAGTTCCCCAACATACAGACCCCCGAGGGGACGACGCATGACACCGGAACACCTTGCTATCCTTCTCCAAGAAGTACAACAGCTGCTGGAAAAAGGAGCCATAGAGGTTGTGCCTCTATCTCAGGTAACGGAAGGTATTTATTCAGTGTACTTCCTTGTACCCAAAAAGGATCTAACCATGCGCCCTGTATTAGATCTCCGCCCAGCGAACAAGTTTATCAAACCCCAGAAGTTTCGTATGGTGACCTTACAGGAAGTGATCCCACTGCTATATCAGGGAGATTACATGACAACATTGGACATGAAAGATGCATACTTTCATATTTTAATGTTGCCAGCGCACAGAAGATACCTCAGGTTCATGATAGAGGGCAAACACTACCAGTTCAGAGTGCTACCCTTCGGCATAGCATCAGCACCCAAGGGTATTCACGAAAGTACTGGCAGTGGCAGCGGCCCACCTGCGCAGGTTGTCCATCCCAGTTTACCCTTACCTCGACGACTGGCTCATAACAGGGGATTCTTACGAAACATGCTTCTCCAATATCCAAAAGACGGTAGACCTTTTATTCCAGTTGGGCTTCTCCATCAACGAAAAGAAGTCCAGCTTAGACCCCAGCCAAGTCAAACAATTCCTAGGGGCTCTAATTCAAACAAAGGACGGCCTCGTCTTCCCCTCCAGCGAGAGGGTCCAAAACATGCTGTTTCAGATCCCTCAATATGTGACCGGTCGAGAGGTGACGGTATGCAAAGCAATGCGCTTGCTAGGCATGATGGCGTTGTGTATTTATTTGGTACCTCACGCGCGCCTGCGCATGCGCCCTATGCAAGAGTGGCTCAACAGCCAGTGGTGTCAGGCCAGCGGATTATGGGACGATCCAGTGGTGGTCTCGCAGGCCTTGGTTCTCTCGCTACGATGGTGGACAAAGGAAAACCTGGAAAAAGGGAAACCCTTTGCCACACCCGCGGCGGAAGCCACTCTAACCACAGACGCATTCCTAACAGGATGGGGGGGCTCACCTATCCCATCAGACTGCTCACGGACTGTGGACTCCGAACGTAGCATCCAAACACATAAATCTACTGGAGCTACTAGCTGTGTTCAAGGTGCTAAAAGCCTTCCAGGAACACCTACAAGGCAAAACTGTGTTGGTCCTTACAGACAGCACCACAGCCATGTACTACATCAACAAGCAGGGGGGCACCCACTCTCCAGGACTGTCAAAACTGGCCCAAAATATATGGAAGTGAGTTCTCAAACAAAACATGTTCCTACTGTCAGAACATGTACCAGGGGAACTCAATCTGCTGGCAGACAAACTCAGCAGAGATTTCCCCCTGCCCGAAGAGTACGAATGGCGACTACACGAAGACATCGTCTTCGACGTCTTCACACAATGGGGATTCCCAGAAATAGACCTATTCGCAACCCTGGAGAACTCACAATGCCTAAGTTACGCCTCCAGGTACCCCCAGAACCAATCCAAGGGGAACGGTCTGTCGATGCAATGGTCAGGGAAATTTGTTTAAGCTTTTCCCCCCCGACTCCCCTTCTCAACAAGGTGGTGCACAAGATGCACCAGGTACAAGTAACCATGATACTGGTGGCCCCAATGTGGGCCCGACAGCCATGGTTCGCTCACTTGATGGAGATGTCTCTATCTCCCCCAGTGAAACTCCCCTGCCCGTACAACATGCTGTCAAAAGACAAGGGCAGGACTCTGCATCCATGCCCCCAGAACATGAACTTAGCAGCTTGGCTCCTGAGATCATAGAATTCGGACATCTACTGCTACCGCAGAGATGTATGGACATTCTCAGGGAAGCCAGAAAACCTAACACTTGCCACTGCTACTCTAGCAAGTGGAGGAGATTTGTCATCTGCTGCAGAGGGAAAGGCATCAACCCAATTGACTGCTCTCCCACACATATTGTTCTATACCTGACCCACTTATTGGATTCAGGTCTAGTGTTCAATTCCATTAAAGTCCATCTAGCGGCACTTTCTGCATACACCACTTCCCAACTCAAGGTGCCGTGGTGGAAGATCCCTGTTATAAAGGCCTTCATGGAGGGAATAAAGAGAATACACCCCCCGATAGCTGACCCAGCTCCCAGATGGGACCTTAACGTGGTACTTACCAGACTCATGGGCTCACCTTTCGAACCCATGCACAAAGCATCTCTTAAAGACCTCACTCTTAAGACTGCTTTTTTAATAGCTATCACCTCCATCAGGAGGGTAAGTGAACTACAGGCTCTTTCTGTTCTAGACCCCTTCGTTACAGTTCACAGAGATAAGGTGGTTCTACGCGCACACACCCAAGGTTTGCTCCAAAGTTCATATCGAAATTCCACGTAAACCAGTCTATAGAACTGCCAACGTTCTTTCAAAATCCTTCCAACTTGGGAGAAAAAACTCTGCACACACTAGATGTGCGCAGAGCGGTCATGTTCTACATGGAAAGAACCAGACCACTGAGGAAGACTAACCAGTTCTTCGTCTCGGTGGCAGCAGGAAGAGAAGGGGATGCAGTTTCAAAGTCCACTATTTCTAGATGGATTGTTCAATGCATCACTCTCTGCTATACTCTTGCTAAGAGAGAACTGCCCTTTAAGCCTAGAGCACACTCTACTCGAGGCACGGGGGCGTCCATAGCATTCATTGCAAATGTTCCCCTTGAGTCCATCTGCAAAGCGGCTACCTGGAGTTCTGTGCACACCTTTACAAAACACTACTGTCTAGATGCACACTCGAGATCTGACTCCCAGGTGGGTCAGGCAGTATTAAGACATCTTTTCTCTACTGTTCCTTCTCATAACCCACCTCCAACTCCGGGTACTGCTCGCTAGTCTATGCACAGCATGTGATTCTAAGCAGATTAACAAGCATCAGAAGACAATGCATTACTTACCGTAAAAGCATTTCTGATGATTGTATCTGCTTAGATTCACATGCGCCCACCCTTCCTCCCCGCTCGGATGGAAGGAACATAGACTTCCTTTTATATCTCTCTTTTCTGTACTCACTCACGTCTAGAAGGCTCCCTCAGGGCAGAAAAATACAAATAGAGGGACCTCGACGCGTGAGGGATTGTTGGTACAACACACGTCACTATAGGGATAGTATTTCAGACACGCCTTGTCGACGTCCCTTTTCGACTACGAAAAACAAGATGCAATACTCCGCAGTGACCACTGGATGTCGGACCTATGCACAGCATGTGAATCTAAGCGGATACAATCAGAAATGCTTTTACGGTAAGTAATGCATTGTCATATATATATATATATATATATTCAAATGAAAATCAAACTGATTCAATATAGGGCAGCAATCACCAACATGGTGATAATTACACATCAAAATGATAGGATACCCTTAATTTGACTTTCCAACATCGGACACATCAATGCAAAAATGAATGAAAGCAAGATTACTTTTTGGTAATACTTTTAGATGGCACACCTGTTATGTATTCCCCCTGCAACACACCCCCGAACCCCTGTTGACCAAGTTTTTGTATGGGAGGAGAGGAGTAGCAAGGAGTCGGGTATAAGAGGCAAAAATCAGATTGGAAATCTAACCTACCACCCCTGAATGGGAGGCCAAAATCTGATTGAAAACCCTTGAAAATTAGCAAAATGGCACTCGGAATTCACTGAATAGTTATTTTACATGTGTGGTTGAATGGATAAAACAGGAATTTGTGTGGCTGTACTAAAGAGGCAAGGTAACCTACAAGGTGAGATACTAAAGATGCATACAGGTGAGAAATCGACTTTTGGAAGGAAAACGGCACGGCAAAAATCACACGTGGCAGAATTGCAATTGCTTAGTTTTCACAGGTTTAAAATAAGCAAACAGCTTAGAAAATGAGCTAAACAGTCAAAATCGGAAATCAGTTTTACTGAGATACAAAGGCACATAACAGGTATGAGATGGAAGTAAAAGGATGACTCTTGATGGTATGGGATTCTTTATAGGAAAGGAAAATCGGATTTTAAAAGGGAAACACTTTCACAGGCAAACTCGATTTTGTTAACTGAATGATTTGTTCTACTGCAACTATCTTTTACTTGCTAGGTAATTAAAGAAAGACACGGCAAGCAAGGAGGTTAATTTGCAGGGTTAACCTATTCACGCCGTGTTCATTCTTATGGGAAATTAATTTATTCAAAATAGTACTAAGGACTTAGTCTATGTATAGCATAATTCTTTCCAAATCATTTCAGTCCTTTGTCTAACACAGATTCTTCTAAGGACCAGATATACAGAGGATTCTGACAATTTAAGAGTTACTAGGGTATTTATAGGTTGTTTATGGGGTTGGACAGAATGCCAGGTAACAGCGGTGTGTGCATCTTTTTAGGGACGGGTGATGCTTACAAAATGCACTTGAGTTTGGTAGATTGGACAGCTAACCAGGTCTCTGGACAGCCTGACAAGGATCTGGTCACTGTGCAGCGGCTGGGCTCTCCTTTAAGTGAACAGTGGGGCAACCGGGGTCTGGTCCCTGTGGACAGCGGGTGCATCAACTGGGCAAAGACAGGTCTGGTCGCTGGATTCTCCCAAAGGGGTCAGCAGCCTTTCCTCCTTTGTCCCTGAATTATTGGGATTTTTGAAGGGTTTAGTTTTGGATAGTGGCTCTTCCTGGATAGGAGGTTCTGCCTGGATATGGATCCAGCTACCTCTGACTGGAATCTTGCAGGGTGAATGTTGAATGTCTGGATCTCTGGATTTTGAATGTTGGGTTTTTGAATGTCTGAATCTTGAATGTCCTGACTCTCTCCATGCTTCCTCCTTTTTATAAGCGGATGACATCAGAGATTGTTTTACTATGTGGGCAGAAGTAACCTGGACCTATCTTTTAAGATGGGATAGGTCAGGCTGTGGATGTCGCCGCCTCCCTGCAGGCGGATTGGATCCAGGGAAGTGACATCAGTTCTAGTGTGGGTGTTTTAGGATGTGCCTTGTTCATCCACATTTACTTATTCCAAAATCAGTTATGAAACAAACTCTGTATATTTACAATTGTTGTTCTCCTGAAAATGAGATGGGCAGACCCCATATTTTACAAGGAATGTGCATTCCAAACCCCAAGTTTGTGCGATGCTGTTTTGTCCTTCTAGCAATCTATCGCCATTTCTATGGAACACATTTCACCTAAAATTCCACAAATGGCTATACACAAGCCTAACAGTTTGAGGCATATTTCCATTACATTTTACATCTGTGTCATGTACGCTTTCCTCAGAAATGCCTCTTTAATGCCATTTGCGTCACCCACATGCTAGAAAGACCCAAATAGTCTCATCTTGCTGATACAAAAATTACATTACAGCCCATCATAATTTCCCATTACTGCTTATTCAGATTACTGAAATTAATGTCTTAATGTAAAAAATCTTTTAAATCAAATTGGCTGGCTTTGTTCCCAAAAGTAGAGTCCTTCCAACCCCCCAGCCAAATGTCTTTCCCTGGTCGACTTTGCACAGAGGTTGCAATGGCTTCTCCTTTAAAGTCGGTCAGTTTGAATGCTGGGGATTTCACACTTCTGAGGCAAACACATGGGTTGGAATCCCCCTTTGTTCTTGTGAGCATCTCTGCCATGCAGTCTGAGGCACCCTGTAATTATCACTTGTCAGCCCAAAGAACAGGGTCCCTGCCCTTGCAGTATCAAATCACGGGGATGGGCGACATTTGTTCTTTAAGCCAAACTTGTCTAGCATGAATGTATGAGATTCAGCCAGGCTGTTGAAGTTCTTTTTGTGAGGAAAAATAAAATATACAGAATAAAATATACCTATATTCTTGCAACTTTTCTTCCCAAAATACACAGTGGTCTCTGAGCATTTTACAGTATTATTCCCATTCAGCTTTCACACTGTCATTTTACTGCTTTGCAAAACAGAATAACACAGGTCAATTTTATTTTTCATGTTCATTTAGCAAATGCGGTTTTCCTCGCATTTTCATTCTGAAGGCTTCCATAGCTCTGGTAAATTTCTATACACGGGATATGCTTGAGAAATGGGTTCTTTGAAACTGACACCAGGCAAAGGAGAAAGAGCTTCTTTGAAGTGCTTTGCGTGTGTTGATTTGTTTCCAAAGTGAATGTTCGCCGTGCAGACTGAAATGAACTGCCTGCTTTTCACAGACTTTATTTGACACAACAATGCCATTCAGGGAGGAATGGCCCTCATGTGATGGTGTTCAACCTGCATATAGATGGACATGGCTGTGTTTTACTGAAGGGTATCCACGTACTGGACCTAAAGGGTGGTCTGACACCGAATCTTCCCTTAGTTACTAACCCCAAGCTGGGTGATGTTTAAAGATGAAAGTAGCACCAGTGCAAGGTCGTTTTAAACACAGAACATTTTCTTGTGCAGCTTTAAGTTTTTGCAAATCGCACACAGCAGCGCTGAGCCACTCTGCCTTGGAATTCTTCTCTTTGGATTCACATGAAGAAAATAGATGCAGCAATTCTTGGGGTGTCTGTGTTCCATCTCACCCCATATGTGCTCAGCAGAGACAGCGCAGCAATTATTTCTGTAACTGCTAAAATGCATTTTTCGGATGCAAGGGATTTCTGCTGGGCTGGTAAAAATGCCCCACACAGTGCGCAATATCAAATTCACGTCTCTGTGCAGACTGTTCTAGACGTCATTAAAGGGACAAGTCATTCAAGGGCTCCTGGCCTAACAAATTATCCAACACACTATTCACGGATAATACTTCATGTTGGGCAAACTTTTTGTCCTTATTATTTTTGGACATACAACAAAAAGGGTCTGTTTGCCTCCTACTTGGAGAATATCTTCGATAATACCCATATATAAACGTGGCCCTCACTCAGACCTCAACTACTGCCACATCTCCATTCGTGACGCATATAGTAAGATCTACGCAGCAGTCCCTTTTTAAAACATCTTGCGGTGTGGGCTGAAAGTATTGGGCATCTGAGTACATGGCAAACTGAATTTAGGAAATCATGTGGTACCATTCTTGATGGGTATATATGGAAATATTGTCTAGACCTTGTCCATGATGGTGCTGCAAGTCTATACATGATGCAACTATAGATGTAAACTCTGCGTTTGACCTTGTTATTAATCTCTTATGGTGAAACTGAGTAACTGGGGAATACCATCTGGGTTTCTGGAATTAATAATAAGGCTTCACAAATCTACTGTGCTACAGGTCAGACTAAACCAGGCCAGTGTATTGTCTAAAGAAATTCAAGTTGGAAACTGACTAAGACAGGAGTGCATATTAGCCCAATGTCTATTCAATCTGTAAATTTCCGATGTGGGGGGAAGCCATAGAACACGCCACCTTTCTCGCCCAAAATTGGCCAACTAAGGGCCTCTTGGTTGGCTTGCGTTGGCGATTTCCTGTTGCTGGATTGTACAGCAGTAGGACTGCAGTGCTTACTGATTGCTTTTGAAGGTTACACCAGTTCGAACTTTATAAAAAATGAATGCAACCAAAACAAAGGTATTAAGGGGAAAGTGGGTGATGGATAGAGTTTTATTGGAGAAAGTTCTTGATGATAGACACTTGGGTTTTTATATCACGGTTGCTCCAAACAGGGTGAACACACTGCAGTATTTTGAACTTAAGACTGATCTGTTAATTTCTCAAAAAAGATATTCTAAGTATACCATTATGCCACCTATAAAGTATTGTGCACACTATACTCCCCAAGATGACTGGAATCGGTAGCTTTCCGCTTTGGGTCCTTCAAATTATTGAAACACTGGAAAGCAGAGTGTGGAGAATTGGGAATACTAGATTTGGTTCCAACAGTAGCGTTTTATGATGCGTTTGTGTAGTATGACCATGGTTGGGTGGAAAATTTTATTTTTTTCAATAACTTGCTGGTGCTCTTTTCTAATGCTCTACTTGGACCTTAATCAAATTCTACTAGTCGGTGAGGAAATAAATATGAAGGATTTTGGAGGAGAATGGTCTTACAAGGGAAAACCTCATTAATTCCAGATAAGGTTAAGAGCTTCAAAACAATGACTGCTGTAAAACAGATTCCATACTCAGAAAAGTATGCAGCAGCTGTCCCATGAACTTAAGCATTTCGGGTCCTGCTCAGCACTGCAGACTTTTTCCCTGTCCCAAACTTAGAAGGGACTTTGCAAGATTCCATTGGAATCAATATAGAAACAAAGGGGGATTCCAACCCATATAGGTCTTGAGGAATTTTAAGTCTATTGATTACAACAATGATGCCTGCCATTTTGGTTGTGAAAGGGGAACCAGTGAGACGCTCTAACATTTAACCATGCATTGCTTGACTTTGTGCCAAAAATGAAGTTTCATTTTGTAAAATTCTTTGAAAAAGGGCTGTTGTTTGACAAAGATGTATTCTGGAAATGCTGCTTGAGTGGCACGCCAGTTTCACTTGCTATAGCTACCGTGGGCTTTAACTCCTTGGGTTTTAGTAGTGAAACGAAGGGAATGTGGCCTAAGAAGAAAACAAAGAATACTTTTAATTTACTTCCAGAAATATGGGAAAAAATGAATGCAATGTTTTGTTTTATGATTTTTCTGTGATGTATATAATGTATGAATTGTAATGTTATTGATTTTATTTTGTATGAGAGATTGTTCAGGTTAAACAAAGTTTTAGCTAACATACAATTACATTTAAAAAAATACATGAATGGGAAGTGGAAATCTAGTGAAGCAGATAAAAAGAAATCGTCAAAATAAGCAACCCCGGGTTTTGGTGTGGGGCGAGATCATGTCAATACAAAGGATAACCAACCTAAGAATGCATAGTATACAAGCCTGGATCAAAGTATGAGAGAGTATGATATGATAGTTTATTTGTAACACGCTTAATACTCCGGGGGGGGGGGGGGGTTCTAAACGCAGACTCGGTGATCGAACCTATGGTGCTCCGTATTCTCTTGCTTCCTAGGCGAGCACGTTGCCGCTGAGATATCCTCTAGAGACCTCCAGTAATGCAAAGACTTGTGGAACAACTGTCCCTTAAGGGGAGACCAAACCTATGTACATTGTAAAAGCGCTACAAGATTTTGTCCATAAGGTGGCATACTATTTGAAGTTATCTTACTGAAGAGTTATGGAGTAAGAAGAGACATTGCCATAAGAGATAACCAGAGAGGGAAGAAATTCCCCTAGTATAATTAAAGTTGGGCAAAACAGTGGTAGGGTAAGTTAGAACTAGTTTTGGAACCTGGACATATTCATTTGAGACTTCCTGATGACTAGAGTTATTATTATAGGCAGGGTTACCCCTCTATTAAAATAGTAAAGAAGGCCCATCTTTCCCTATTGCTAAACACCAGTAATCCTGTTCAAGTGTCTGGCTCCTTCTTCCGACCCGCCACACTACCAAAACTAGACTAAGGGTGCTCATCCGTCATCGAAGTCCAAAGAAAATGTCCATCTAAACCCTACTAACTGTCCCTACTTCTGTAACTAATAACTAAAACGTTCTGCTTCTGGTAACTTCCCTTTAGCCATACTTCCTGGGCTGCTTCTCAGGGTTATTCCATGAAAACAAAGTCCTTGTAGTTCCAAAATGTGGGTAAAAGTCCAAAGTTTCTTCAGTTTCAATTGATTGTCTTAGACTCTGCGGCTCTGGATATGTTAAACGGTTTAGCCGCTTTGGGATTAAGGATCCTTCTTACACTTTTTGGCTTTTTATCTTTTAATCCTCTTTTCTCACTTTAAATCCTCCAGATTCGTTACGTTTCATACTGTATCTGATCGGGCGTTCTTGACCCTCTTCATGTACTATGGTACAGCAACTTCAGTGGGCTCTCCAAAGGCTTAGACTTCAGGTTTCCCAGTAACCAAACTCTTTTACTTTGGTTCACGTTCCTACTATTTCTGATAGAGTAGTCTCAGGCTTTTTGAACCACTATAGTTTATGCTCTTATACTTTCTCTGAACTTTTGTACTTTGGATTTCCTCTGGCTCTCATAAACGGCTTTCACATTCCAATCAACTAGTCTGCGTCTCATAGGGCACTGTTGGGCCCCCTCCGATCCTTGTCGAACAACCCTCTGGTTTTATCCCGAAGACCCATACTTTGGGTTTCTCAGATTCCCATCATCTGCGTTCTTCTCAATGTTTCTCACAGGGCATTGCCAACCCTCTTAAATCTTTATATCATCTAACTTTTGTGGGCTTCCCCAATGTCTTTTCGGTTTCTCTCATAGGGTGCTGTCGGCAAGTTCCAGCTTCTCCCAAAGTCGATAATGTAGGTTTCTCAGGTTCCTGTAACCGGTATTGTAACTTGTTTCATACAGTTGGTTCAGTCCCAGTTTCCTCCCCTTTCCTGAACTACCCGAATAGTTTTTCTTGAGCTAGACTGGTTCACAGGGCTTGTCGGTGTATATGGCAGCTTCAATCTTCTCTTCGCTATTTTCTTGGGTTATCACCGACAATCACTGACCCGCTCTGTCTGTCCACTTTGGTAGGCTATGCACACTTCGGCAGACGGGAGATTTCGTTCCTCCAGGTTTCGACTGGTCGCGAGTGGTGTTTAGCGATCCCACCAATGCTTCCTCGTGGTCCCGCCACCAAGTGGGGGTGCAGCGGTTGCTCCAGTGCTTGCTACGCCGGGCTTAAAACGTTCTCCTCAGGTGCCCGCTCTCCTGCTGGCTACGCAGTTTCGTGGTGCTCCACCCCTAGAGGACTGTCATGCACAACATCCGTGCCCCCACTAGGACCCCGACAGCACCCTCTGTTCGCCCGTTAGACCCACCTTTAGTACACCTGCACCCACCAGTATTAGAGCACCTGCAGCGCGGGGGTCGCGTGGACAGATTATGACCCGAGGAGGAGGCCGTGTGCAGTCTCGTGAGTTTCACTTTTTGCACTGGCAATTGCCCTGGCGAGTGCGGTCAGGCAGAGTCTCGTCGATTTCCTGGTCACATGATGCTTTCTTGGTCACGTGATCCTGCTCGCGTTCACATGACAAGGAAGTGGGCGATATAAAACAACGTCCTCGCAATCACTTGTTGCTTCACAGCTGTTTCACGACTGTGTTTGGCATTTTGGCTTCGATCAGGATCTATACTACTCGACTTCAGGAACTACGGACTTTGGATTACGGACTGCTTTTTGGATACTCCCTGGCATTGGCGCATTTCTCTGTGATTACCTAGCTCTTCGACCTCGGAACTTCATAACTGACTTCTTTTTGCTTTCCCTTGGGATACTACGAACTTACCAAAGTCCACGTCTTGCATTCTTTGGTTGTTGGGACTAATCGGGTGTGTTGCAGCTGGAGGTCCCTCTCCAGCTTACCAGCAACTGAAAAGAACTGTTCAGGCAACCTCCCCACAGCACCTTCCCGGGTTCTGTGTGGTTAGCAGTGTCCCGCTACCCCTGCTTAGGTAAGACTTATATAGTCTCTATACTTTCTGCTACCGCTTACACAGATTACTTTGCTTGTTTGTGCTAATCCCTGTTTCCTTTACAACGGCTCTGGGGTATCGGCTTTGCGAGGTTCCGGCAATCCAACCTCCACACCTGTGGCTTCAAGGACCGCACAGAGAGTATATTTAATTCTCCTTGTGGGGTACTTGGGGACGGAGGCCCCTATACTCTTCACGACTCAAGTCTCGACAGACTGTGAAAGTCTTTTTGTCATGTGGAGTATGGAGGGTTCAGCTGATGACCCTGTGGCCGCATTGGTACAGGCAATTATAGTATTCCTGGCGGACATGGCGGCCGCCATACATCAACGCCTAGACTCCATTCAAAGTATCCAACACCCTCTACCCGCAGACCTAGAGCTTGGGGATTCTGTAGCACACCCCTCAGCACCACAGCATCCTGTAGCAAACCCCTCCTTGCAGATCCCAGTAGTAGTACCCACTCCATTTCCATTAGTCGCCCTGGAAAGGTTTCACAGTGACCCTAAACAAATGTCGCACATTCCTTAATCAGTGCAAGTTGCATTTTTTGTGCAGACCTTTGGCCTTTCCTGACTCCACCACAAAAACCGCATTTACTCTCTCATTTGGCCGGTACGGCCGCCGCATGGGCCAATCCTTTATTAGAAAACGACAGTCCTACACTGTACGATTTTGATTTGTTAGTGGCAGAAATGATCCATGTTTTTGACACTAGACGCAAGGCCCAATCGCGTGATCTTGAACTGCTAGACTTACACCAAGGTAGAAGCACCCTCATTGAATACATCACTCGCTTTAATCAGTTGGCAGTTGAGACCTCATGGCCGGAAAACGAGAAGGCGCTTGTGTTCTATAGAGGGCTAAGCAACACTATGATGGATGCCATGTTTGTCGTACCCTTTTTGCCATCCCAGTATACTCAGTGGATCTCGCCCTACAAATCGACGTTCGGAACGTAAATCCAAAACTGGGTTTTCCAATACATACCGAGTTACCTCATCCTCCGAATCATCTGGTGAACCCATGCAAGTTGGTGGGATCCGTAGTCCCATTACGTCCACAGAAAAGGAGCGTTGAAGAGTAGATAATGCCTGTTTCTGTTGTGGCTTAAACGGACATCACGTCAAAGTTTGTCCCCGACCCCCCAAGAAGAACCAGGTTTTTCAAATTGCTCGATCTTAGACCCTGGGACTGGGTCGAGCACTCCGTGTTTTTCCTCGGACTCAAAGCCCGCTTTTGGTTGTATCAGGCCTGTTGTTGTGCAAGCCACTTTGAGACCTACAACAGACATCTCCCATCTAGTCACCATTGTCATCGATTCAGGGGCCACTGGGAATTGCATTGACATCACGTTAGCTGCTTCCCTGAACCTCCCGTTGGTGAAAAATCACGTCCGGAACCCGTTCAAGCGGTCGACGGCACTGCCCTGACTTATGGCCCTATTAAAAAAACAGACTGCCCCTTGTGTTATGGTCATTCAGAATACCCATAAAGAAACAATTTCTTTTGACTTCATATCTATGCCACAGTTTGGTCTAATCTTGGGCATCCCATGGTTGAAGGAGCACAATCTGTTAGTTGATGGCAGTCAGGGCAAGTACATTTTGAATCTGAGGTGTGCCAGAACTATTGGCTTACAATTCCAGAGGGGTTGGTTATCCGTCATCAGTGTGTCACAGATTTCCCCCCTTCTCACCGGTCTGTTGCCTGATGTCCTCCTTTGGTGGAGTCTTTTTGTATGGTTCGGGACTTAAATAAGACCACTCGGCCGTCCTCGGCTTCCAGATTACGTTCAGCTTCGATGTCCAGGATCACGGGAAACTCCAGGAGTATTCAAGAAGGTGTTGGTGGCGCGCGGAAGCGGCACAGAGATTCCAGGAAGTAGAAAAGAGGGAAGAAGTCGAAAGAAGGGAATCCAGGGGCCAGGGGATAGCAAGTAGCACTAGAGAAGGTTCGGAACACACATCCGATAACACCTAGTAGCAGCATTGAGACGCGGGGGTGTAGCTTCTTTATAGAGGACGCTGCGTAGAACGTGAAGACTGGCGAGCAGCGTGCTGAGCTTGCCGCCCTGTTGGTAGTATTATGGAGTGTAAGGCCCGACGTGACAGGGACCAGTAAGCTCAGAAGGGGCGAGTTCGATGGTTCATGACAGTGTTGGGCACCATCGCACAACTTGCTTTGGAGGATGCCGGAGATTCCACTCCTGATCGGCACCTAGTTGGGGCTGTCAGTGGGCATTCCTACGGTCTACCAGGATTTTCAGGAGGTTTTTGACCAGGGATCATCGGAAGTCCTCCCTCCACATCGCTCCTACGATTGCCCTATAGACTTGCTTCCCGATTCCACAATACCCACTGGCTGCATCTATTCCGTGTCCCATTCCGAAGAACAAGCTCTAAAAGATTACATCCAGAAGTCATTAAGATTAAGACACATACGTCCCTCCATGTCTCCGGCCACCAGCACAATATTCTTTGTCCCCAAAAAAGAAGGCGATCTTCGTCCTTGTGTGGATTATCGCCGCCTGAATGCTATCACTGTAAAAAAAGATATATCCAATACCACTTATCACACCCTTACTGGACCGGTTGACCCATGCTTCTGCATATACAAAACTCTATCTTCGAGGGGGCATATAACCTGGTGAGGATCCGCACCGGGGACGAATGGAAAACAGCATTTTGTACCCGTTATGGGTTGTTTGAGTATACGGTAATGCCGTTCAGACTTTGCAACGCCCCGGCCACTTTCCAACGATTTATGAACGAAGTATTCAGTGACCTATTTGACGTATGTGTGGCTGTCGATCTGGACGACATCCTCATATATTCACAGAATATGGAGGACCATGTGACACATGTGCGAGAGGTACTGTCTCGCCTCCGCCATCATTCTCTTTTCGCCAAGCCTGAAAAAGGCCAGTTCCACACCGAAAATGTCGAATTTTTGGGCTTTCACATTACCCCGGGGGGGGGGGGTTTAACCATGAACCATTCCAAAGTATGGGCAGTGTTAGATTGGCCAACACCAGTTGATCTCCAGGGCTTGCAATCCTTCCTGGGATTCGCAAATTTTTACCAGCCCTTTATCTATGGCTTCTCATCCATTGTAGCGTCTCTTACGGCATTGACTAGCCCTACTGTCCCCTTTCTCTGGTCGGATGAACAGCAGAGTGCATTCGAAACTTTGAAATCCACTTTTACCACTGCCCCGGTCCTTAAACATCTGGATCCTGGATTACCTTATGCCTCCTTTTTTGCAGTGGGGGCTGTTCTGTCTCAATACTGCCCCACTTCTGGTCATCTACACCCTGTCGCATTCCATTCCCGCAAGTTCTCTCCTGCTGAGGTTCACTATACAGTCACAGAAAAGGAATTATTGGCAGTCAAGGGTGCGTTCCATGTGTGGCAACACCATCTTTTGGGAGCGAACATCAGGTTACCGTGTTTACGGATCACTGTAATCTCCAGGATCTGGTTTCTCTTAAATGTGTCAATAGTCGTTAGGTGCTTTGGCATTTGTTTTTTGCAGCCTACGACTTCCAGATCAAACATCGATCAGGGTTGACAAATGGGAAGGCGGACGCATTGTCTCATTACCAGTATTTCCCGAAACCCTGCTGGAACCGAAGAATGTTATTTTTCTCTGTACTCCTCCTCTGTCCCTGTTGTCTTCGATCCGCACTTGGGTGACCCAGCATCCTGACCAATTGTCCGAATGGGACCCTGTATATCACGATGGTCTACCTTTCGTGCAGAATAGACTAGTTCTACCCACGACTCGCACTCTCAATCTTGCTCTGGAATGGTCCCCATGACATCGCCATCAGTGGACATCCCGGTCAGAGGCGAACATTAGCATTACTGAAACGCTGGTGTTGGTGGCTGTCTATGAAATGGGATGTTGATTGCTATGTGAATACTTGTTCTTTGTGTGCCCAGTGCAAGCATCGTAGAGGGCGACCTCTAGGCTTTCTGCAGCCATTACCTGTGCCCCCTCAGCCATGACACACCCTGACATGGACTTCGTGACTGATCTACCCCGAGTCCAGGGATGTGACACGATATGGGTCATGGTAGATTCGTTCACTAAAATGGCCCGGTTCATCCCGTGCTCTGGCATCCCTTCTGCTCCTGTGTTGGCCGGGCTATTCTTCAAATCCATTTTTTGTTTCTTTGGGTTACCTACCATTATTGTCTCCGATAGAGGTTCTCAGTTCACGTCCCGTTTCTGGCGCGCCTTGACGAAACTGCTTGGTGTTGACACTCGCTACTCCTCGGCCTATCATCCGGTAACGGACGGTCAGACTGAGCGGGTGAATCGGACTATGGAACAATACCTGCGCTGCTTGGTCTTGCAACATCAACTGTCTTGGTTCAGTGTCCTACCCCTCACGGAGTTTGCGTACAATAATGCCACACATTCTTCCACTGGTTTTTCCCCTTTCTACGCCCTGTATGGTCAGCATCAACGTACATTGCCTGTCCCTGATTTCTCCCTCTCTGGCAATCCTGCTGCTGCTGCCTGTGTCCGGGATCTGTCTACTGTTCATTCTCGGACCCTTACTCCCCTCCCTGAGGCTCAGGCATCTCTGAAGTCCGCAGCTGACCGGAAACTCGCTGTCGCTCCTGTCTAATCCGTGGGGGATAGGGTGTGGCTGTCCACTCGCCACCTCAGTTTACAGAGCTGTCGCAAACTTCTGACCCGGTTTGTTGGGCCTTATGTGGTGATGAGGGTGATAAATCCTGTAGCCTTTTGACTCTCGGTTCCCGCTGCCTGGCACATTCACCTTGTTTTTCACACCTCTGTGTTGAAGCCCTGTCCCGGTCCTACCCGTCTCCGCTGTTCTCCCGTTTCCGTGGATGGCCCTGATGAGTATGAGGTGTCGGGTATCCTGGGCTCCCGTTTCGCTAGGGAGAGGTTGCAGTACTTGGTGGACTGGCTGGGTTTTGGTCCTGAGGAACGCTCCTTGGTTCCTGCTGGGGACGTCCATGCTCCCCGTCTCGTTTCCTGTTTTCACAGGGAGCACCCGTCTTGCCCACGTGGGCGTGGGTCCTTAAGGGGAGTGGGGGGGAAGGGCTCTGTCATGCACAACATCTGCGCCCCACTAGGACCCCGACAGCACCATCTGTTCCACACATACTCCCCGTTAGACCCCCCCTTAGTACACCTGCACCCACCAGTATTAGAGCACCTGCAGCGCGGGGGGGGTCGCGTGGACAGATTGACCCGAGGAGGAGGCCGTGTGCAGTCTCGTGGGTTTCCCTTTCTGCACTGGCAATTGCCGTGGCGAGTGCGGTCAGGCAGAGTCAGGCTATTGCATCGATTTCCTGGTCACGTGATCCTGCTTGCGTTCACGTGACAAGGAAGCGGGCGATATAAAACAACGTCCTCGCAATCACTTGTTGCTTCACAGCTTTTTGGATACTCCCTGGCATTGGCAAATTTCTCTGTCATTACCTGGCTCTTCGACCTCGGAATTTCATAACTGACTTCTTTTGCTTACCCTTGGGATACTACGAATTTACCAAAGTCCACGTCTTGCATTCTTTGGTTGTCAGGACTAATCAGGTGTGTTGCAGCTGGCGGTCCCTCTCCAGCTTACCAGCAACTGAAAAGAACTGTTCACGCGACCTCCCCGGGTCCTGTGTGGTTAGCAGTGTCCCGCTACCCCTGCTTAGGTAAGACCTTTAGTCGCTATACTTCCCGCTACCGCTTACACAGATTACTGTGCTTGTTTGTGCTAATCCCTGTTTCCTTTACAGCGGCTCTGGGGTATCGGCATCGCGAGGTTCCGGCAATCCAACATCCACACCTGTGGCTTCAAGGACCGCACAGAGTATATTTAATTCTCCCTCTGGGGTACTTGGGGACGGAGGCCCCTATATACTCTTCACGACTATAGAGTCTCGACAAGGACATAGCTATGTCGGAGGTCCTCCCCTGCGTAAGGTCCTCTGCACTCGATTGAAAGTTTCTTTTGAGTTTTTGTATGTCATCTCAAATAAAAGGGATGGGTCTTTCCTCTTTGACTATGGAGTTCAGGCGAGAACTAACATTACCTGAAACCAAAGATTGATCACTAGGTGCATTCAAAACAGAAGTATTCCAAACCTCAAATAAGTGTTTACAATTCCCATCTAGGCAGTTCATGTTTTCTGTACCGGGAGTTCCTCATCGGAATGGGAGTCCTTGTCCCTGTGTCCTTGTCCCCAAGAGTGGAGTCACTCCCAGTGAAGTCCCACTTGCCCAGACCCCTAAGGAAGGTTTGGCTTGGTGGGTTCACCTCCCTGGCCTCCAAGGCAGTGGCTCCGACCTGTAGAGACGGGACGAATACCCTAGATTGTCCCATTCACAAACCATCTGCCAGAAAAAACATCTCTTGCCTGTCTATAGCATTTCAGCAGGTTGATAAAGTGTCTATTACGGAAGAAAATATCTAACCATCTTCCCGAATAGCTTGGAACCAAACTGGTCTACTCAGCTTTAAAAAGTTATTAAGAAGCAACTAAAAATCTTTTTCTTTCTGCTTGCGCTTAGTATTGCTTTGGCTGATTCTGCACCTTTCTGACTTCTATGGCCAGATTCTTTCACTCAAATGCTTTAGAGGACCTTGCGCTGTATAAGATATGTTAAAGTAACACATTGTCCCAATTTAAAACATTGGGAAACCGGACTTGTGCCACACAGCGCAATATCTGTTACACTATGCAATAGCAAGGTTATGCCACTTCCTGATACAAGCGGAGTCATTTATTCACAATCTAAACCTCTGGTTTGGTAGTGTCTCCACATGAAAGGCCCTCAAACCCTTGTCTTTGCCACCTCTACTACAGAATAGGTTTTGTCTTTGCCAAGGGGCTGAACCCGACAAGGAGACTGAATGACCAAAGTACAAAATGTAATGGATAACCCTACAACAGAAAACAAATATGCAACTGTGGGTATTTGTTGTACAGAACTCCAATGTACTGCATAGCTTTAGCTTCCAAGCAGCAATGTCCATAGGCCAGAATCACGCAAATGTTATGTGAAGGCATCATGAGTAAGACACACAACCGGTTCAAATTCGTTAACAAATCTTTTATTAACTTTAAAAGGCAGGGTAGAGAAATGCCTAACTTGCCCTATTCTTAGGTTGGATTTCCCACCTAAAGAAAACTAAGGATAGTCTGCATCAGGAAGTCCAAAAGAAATGTCGGTCTGTGTCCAAAACCTATACTTGCCCTCACAAATAATTGCATACAATGTGTAGGGATGTTTGCATCAAAATGAATAGTGGCAAAAATAAAGTTCCCAGCTTCTTCCAGCTCTTGGCTTGTAATCGGCTTCCCCTTCCCCAAGTTGAAAGTAGTTCATAGAATACAAGGGCTCCCTTCCCCAAGAGTTCAAATCTTCCAGCTTTCAACAAACACAACTCCTTTGGACACTTACCAGCTCTTTTGACATCTGTACTTTTCACTGGCTCATATAGTTCTGTTTCTAAATGTTCAAATCACGTAAGAGGCTGTTGCACAACACAAGCTTCTTTATGGATGCTCTCCTTAGCTTCTCCATACAGGGGGCACTTAGACTAGGCGCAGTCGTCGGACCACACAGTCTACCCATTACAGGTCCGACACTGATGCCGGTTCTTGACTGCTTTCAATCGACAATTGGCCACTGCCTTCCTTTGACATTGAAGCTTGACCCTTTCATCAGTGTCACTCTTCTAACACTTTTCTGTGGCTTGCTGGGCCACAATGCACTTTGCTACCCTTGTTCTATATTCCTCTGGATCTTGCCAAAACGGGTATGCTCTTAAGCTGCAGTTCCTTGAATTCTTTTAGCTTTGCCCAAAACTTGGTTTCTCATCTCATACACTTCTCTTGACTTTTGCCCCTGTTTGGGCCTCAAACAATAGATTCTGTGGTATCTGCCACATGTCACCTTTTTCACTCCACTCACGAGTGCTCACAGCTTGCTTTTGCCGTGGGTGGCATTCAAAAGTGCTTTTAATGTCTTTCAGTTGGTTCGGTATTCAAAAGTACTTGTTTCAGCGTTCACATTTGCCTTTCTTGCGTTTCACCGCTCAAATGTTTCATGAATATATTGCAAGCATGGACAAAACTGCCCTGCTGCCGTGTCCGGCTCCCTTTCCCAGGAGGATTCACCAGATGTCTTTCACTGCACTTCTGCATGGTCCCAGGCAGCCACAGCCTTTCTATCCCCCTGATGTCTCTCTGTAGCAATGCAGCGGCGTTCCGTGGCTTTGCTCTGTCTGCATGCAGTCAGTGGGTTTGGCGTCCTGGTGTGAGCCCTCCAGCGGGTGACTGTTCACCCCGGACCTCTGCCTTCCAGCAGCCTCACTTTCCGCTGCTTTCCCTCTGCAGCCTCTTGGTTCTCCAGCGATTCTCGTACCACAGTGCTCTCTCGCTCTGCTTCAGTCAAAGAATTTGCTTTGCCTTCTCCGCCGCCTTCTCCTAGTCGGCTCACCTCGAAACAAGTCACATGTAGTCTTCATTGACTCTGGACTCCTTCGTCCCACTACGAAAATGGTGTTTGGGGAAGTTTGTTTTAATAAAGGAAGTATATATAACTGTGTTGTCTCGTCCCAGGGTTTTGCAGTGGTATTTCTGGGGGACATTTTGGAGGGAAGAAAAGGGGAAAGGCTGACCGCCTACGAAGACTTTAGAGGTAGAGGGTTAATTGTGAAAACGTAAAGGGGGATACCATGTCTCACCGAAGGGCGTCCTCTCCCCAAGTTCCTTCCACCCATGTGGGATCCACCCCCAGGATCGAGATCCAAAAGCGATGGCCTTTTCAAGCCCACCTGAGAGGAAGATCCAGGGGGAAAAGGAGCGAGGACACCATCTGGTTCCTCAGTTAAGAAAAAGTCAGTACACAAAAAAAGTCCAGCGACTAACTCCCCTTGCTGAGGTAATGGGTCCAATAGAAGTGTCTCCTCTGATTAGGTGCAATGTCTCAGAATAGGAAAGGGAAAAAGTCGGAATAGACGGTGTGGCTAATCGCCTCACTAACAAACCTAAACGGCATGTAGCCTGATAGCAGGATGCTTTGCTCCGGTACATTAAGTGTACAGTGTGAACTCCAAAGCTGAAACCCAGGACATGAGGTAGGGTTGAAATGTCTGGATGTTTGTAGGTCTAGTGCAAAACGTCTGGCCAAAAACAGAAATGTGTTCAGTGCCAAGCCTTAAGTGTAGAATTCCATGGTGCCAGACGCTGTAGACGCTGGTCCGATTGTTTGTCGTGATGCAATGAAGCAGCACCCTGTGATGTGGACATGTGGAAGACTGTCTGAAAAATGTAGTCCTCTGTCACTCCTGTCCCCCACCCACAGTTGGCTTGCCAGCACAGCAAGCACCTTGCAGAATGCTTCATGCTGGGCTTTTGGTGGGAGTAACTGTTCATGGCAATGAACCAAACATCATCTGTTGCAATAGTTTTCGTTTGGAGTTTCATCAAATTTCACAACCGAAATAACCAATTTTGGCAGTTGTTCCACCCCCCTCCTCCCCATCAGATAGGACTGACTACAAATTACATCTCCTTCAACATTGGGGAAATTGGATTGGATCTTTTGTCCACAAACAAGTGATCAGTCTGGGCTGAATGAGAATATGGAATTAAATTGTTGCATTTGAAAGGTGTGGAAGTGTTATGTGCATGTTTAGTGCAGAAGGAAGATTTTCCTGATTGCCAACATTTAAAACAAATAACTGGGCACTCATATTGTTTTTTGAAAGGGCTTGACTGCAGACCCCATCCCCCTGCAAACTACTGACCTTTTCCCGTCATATTACAGCTATCATAGTTGAGTAAAGAACTCGGTCCAAACTGACGTTGGTTAGCTAATATTGATGTGGATGACTAGCTCCAATTTTCTCTGTAAAAAAGCAGTATAGTGCAAACCCCACAATGGTCCATTTCCAGAAATACTCTTAAGGAAAGACCATTTCATGCCCTACGAACATGCCAATTTCAGTATTGAGTGGCTACCAACCACTCTTTGGAATTGTATTGTTTTGAATGAACAACTCCGGCTCTTATGTTGCAGACTTGAAACAATGTCAGACTGAGCAACAGTTCTGATTGGCCTTATTCTAGCCTGGTTAAAATTGCTGATAATTGGGAACAAATCGGCAATCTTAAATAATACGAATACCTGCAAAATCATATGGCCTCTGGTCTAAGTAGTTCTCACAAACACCACTTTCCAATTGATTAGTTACCTGGGCAGCAGGCTTCTCTGCAGGCTTCCCTCCTTTCTTGAGTGCACGTGATTGGAGTATAGATGACGACAATCCTGTTCTGCCACCATCTTGCTATGCTAGCTCGATTTATACAGGCATAGCATGGTGGAGTTCAGAAGGAAACACAAAAAATGAGGGGAAAAGACAGGGGCATAAAAACCCCTCCACCAGCGGTCAGGATGGGAATCCAGCAAATCCAGCCACCAGACGTTGAAGCAATTCCAAAGGCAGCCAGAGCAGGTAAGTAGAAATAAAGAATCTGTAGTATTGAAGGCACAGCAATGAGGACCGCAAGAAACTGGAGCTGGAAAGCTGAGACATGGAGGAAAAAAGGACTGGAAACAGAAATCGGAAAGCCGATATGGATTTGAGTAAATAAGCAAAAATAATGGACACAAGGGGGAGAGTAAATGCTAAAATTCACCAGGCGGAGGTCTCCGTCAAAAATAAATGCACTTGTAAGTGAGTTTAACAATCATTTATTGCAATAAAACAAAGCTTCCGCGGAAGAGACGACACGTAACGTCATCAGAGGGATGCTGCTAGTGTGTGCTGCTAACATTACGGTGAGCATGCTTTTTATAGGAAAATGATTACATTGAGTCTTATGCCTAGCTCGGAACCAGACATTTCCAAACATACAGTTTCCTGCCGGAACACTTCTTGGCTGTATTCCCAGACATTGCGGTGAGGTTTACAAAGGCCGGGATCGCAAACGGACATTACTCTTATAACTTATCTAATCAAATCATAATACACTTCAGGATGCAGGTGTAACCTTTAACATGCATGGTCGTACAATGAGCTAGTTCATCACACTTGACAGTGGGCAATTTTGCAAGCTACACATATCCTGCTGCTGTAGTGATAATGATGTCCATTTATGGTTTGTTGAACAAAAGCAGGACATATCTTTTACAGAGTGACGCACGAGCGCCTGACACAAGTTCCCCTTCACACATATCCCAGAGAATAACAACTCCAAATATAGATACGTTTTATGCTTATGTCTCGGGAAAGAGTGCGGATGCTGGCAATCATTTATCCATGAGAGAGAACCCAGGGTGAGTGAACCCATGCTGACTTGCAAGGCCGCTTTCTGTGGAAGGAAAGTGCAAGAGTGCTCGCAGATTTTGTTTATGTAGCTTTTACGGGAAAGGAGAGCAGAGGGAACATTCCTAAATCTATGAGTAATCTGTGCTCGAGGCGAAAACCCTGGGCCTAGTGCACGGACACAAAAGCAGTTGGTTTAACATGGACATCATGCTATAACATGCGCAATGTTTTAAGTCTTGCTGAGGTAAAGAAACATGGCAATTACATGATTTTGCTACTTACAAACGACCCTTTTGCGTCAGCAAGACTTTATCAGTAATACACCTGGTTTGGTTTGTATTCATTCATTCATTCTTTCATTGTCGTTGTCTGACACATCAATCTTTTGTAACCCCTCGATTGCCTCCTCTAATTTTATCATCTCAGTGGTGGCCATGGCATTAGTGGGTTTGGGTGCCAGTGCTCCCATCATTTTCCTGCAGCAATCTCCTATGACAGACATACATAAGGGAAAGCGCTGAATGCAACAGCAGCAAGCAGCTATTAATCCTCCTACAACGAGAAGAGGGGTGAGGAGTGTCCATCCCTAGCTTAGTAATAGATCCCAGAACCAGGATGTCCCATCCCCAGGCCCAAATTCAGAATGGATTTGAGCTGCCATTTTATGCATTTCATCGATCCCTTTAAAGATATCGGTGCTATAATCGGGTGGAAGGTGCAACAGGAAGTGCCAATTATTTTACAAGCCCCTCCTACCTCTGCTAGCATTGTGTCTAATACTAGGCGGTTTTGTAGTGCGACCATCCGGACTGCCTGTACTTCCTTAGTTAGGTTAGCCAATATGTCGCCGGTTACATTTAGTTCCTTTTCCACTAATCTAGCCAGGTGCCTAATGCTTCTGGAATTCATTACTATCCCCATGGGCATTACTATGCCCTTTAGGAAATCAAAGAATTCATCCCAAGTGGTGTCTTCCTTAGTGACAACACCTCTTTTCCTTTGTCCATAATTTCCCGTGTTCAATTTTGTTCTCCTACTTTCTTTCTTCATATTAACCGTCTCTAATGGTTTGTAATGTAGTCCTAACATTATATAGCCACAGTACATCTGCCTTTCCAATAGTGAGGCAACCAAAGGAAGGCGTGTTTCCCACAAATAAACATAGCCCCTTCCGGAGGAAGGAAGGGTGCTGACTATTTAAATCCACTGTAATTTGGCAGTTGTCGGCCCATAAAGACACTTTTATGATGCGTTTGGGTTCGTTGATAACAAAAGGGGGCTTATCGAATTATATTCTGTACAGGTATCGGGGAGGGCAATTCCTCCTCTTCCCTGTAGAAAGTAGGATTGGGTCTATGTTCCTAGTGTCTGGCGGGCAGGGAGTGGATCTATTTAGATACCGGGTTGCATTTGGTGCTAGGGGAACGTAAGGCAATGAAACTTTTAATAGTATATGGCTCCCTATTGTAATTTATCCTAACGTTGTTGTAGGCCGTTGAGTTAAGCATGTCGAGAACACTTTGTCTATTTTCATCGGTTATTGAATCGATCAGTTCTTTATATTCACGGTCCCTTTCCGCCTGCTCACGGTTACTTTCTGCTATCCTTCTTTCTGTATTTTCACCGTCTTTTCACATCTTATAAATGGTGTGTGTAGCATTATGGGAAGCATCCAAGAGAAAATTTTGCAGGGGCACACGGGTATCATTTGTGGCAGGAGTCGCATACCATTCGGGCCCACTTTCATGGCTGTGGGGAACATACATGCATATATAGCAATTAGTCTTATTTAGGATCTGGTTCGTATCATTCATCCATGTCAGGATGCTATTCCTTGGGTGCTTTTTCCGATACTCCTGATCTATATGGGGAATAGTTACTAGTTCTGGTGTTGGAGGCTGCGATGTGGTGGGTAGCAGGTTACGGGCAGCATAAATATCATGATGCTCAAGGTACCAGAGGAATATGGCGAACCCTACTGTTATAAAAATACAGACAAGGGATGAGATGAGCTTTTCCTTTGGGGTGCATGCATATCTATTTACTCAAGGACGCCTCTGTCCTGCATCCTCATTATCCATTTTAACAACCTACTTTGTTCCCTCGCGCAGGGCTGATCCCAGATGTCTGTGTTCCGGAACTTGGCTGCCAAATGTATATATATTTATATCACAAAAAGTTCAAAGTCCCTAACAATAACCCTAACGGTGCCGTCCGTTTATGCGCTAGATCGCAAGGGTTGCACAATATAACCCGTTCTGCGGTCACCGCTTCTGGCTCCTACCTTGACTCGTCTCGTTGAGGTTACTTCCTACCCTTGGGGGGAGGGGGGGATGCTGAGACCATTTCATCTGTGTCTCGGTGGGGCTACTTCATACCCAGGAGGGGTTGCTGAGGCCACTTCATCTGTATTTTCAATTGTCCTTGCTTGTTCCGACCCTTTATCAAGTCCTTTCTCAGCCAGATGTCAGAGTTCAAACATAGGCTATCAATGTTGATTCCTGGGGTGCAAGTTCAACCTTGGAGTGTCCTCCGTTAGTTCAGCTGCAAAATGATCCGTGTCTTTGGTTGGGGGGGTGGACTATCTGAGGTGGTGCCTTTTTGAGATGATTGGCGTGTATCCACGTCTTGTGTCCAGCTACCTTGACAGCAGTTTGTGTTGCTAAGAGGACCAAGAATGGCCCCTTCCAGCGGGCTTGCAAGCAATTGGTGCGATCAAAACTCTTTACCAGGACATAGTCCCCTGGTTTGATGGCGTGGCTCTCTCCTTCTAGGACCGGCGGTGCTGCTTCTTTCACCTGTTGATGGATAATAGATAGTTTGTGAGTTCAGCACAGTAATCCCTCAACAATGGTTGTTCAATGTTACCAATAAGCCTTGGTTTAGGGACAGACCAGGCACTTGGGGGGCGACCCATCACGATCTCAAGGGGGGACAATTTGTGCGTTCCCTTTGGAGTGGTCCGCATACTCAACAATGCCAAAGGAAGGGCATCTGGCCACTTCAGGTTTGTGGAGGCACAGATTTTTGCCAGTTTGTTTTTGACTACGGCATTCGATCGTTCAATAATCCGGCACTCTTGGGATGATAAACGGAATGGAATCGCTGATCGATACCTAAGGCAATACATACATACTTCACAACTTGACCAGTGAAGTGTACTCGTTGTCGGAATACAGAAGGCTGGGCACAGTGTACTAGGGCACCCAGTGTTTCGGGATATATTTAGCTGTGGAAATAGCAGTGTTGTCTCTTAGGGGGGTAAGCATCCGTCCAACCAGAGAACCCACACCTCATTACAAGACAATATTTTAGTTTAGCAAATGGTTCAAGTTGTATAAAGTCCATGTATACTACTTCAAATGGCTGCATAGGCAGTCTGCTATGACCTGCTGGTACCTTCACAGATTTGCCCACATTGTGCTGGAGGCAGATGGCACACTGTGCTGCCCACCTCCTGCAATACGATCCAATTTTCCGGTTCTTCCATAACTTGCTCAGAATGTCCTCCATTGCACATGCATTAACATGGGCATTCCCGTGTGCCATATCAACTACCATGGGTAAATAACTGTCAGGGAGCAACCACCTCATTTTGATTTTGTCCAGCCACACCCCTTTAGAAGTTTGTCCATTGTTACTGTCTTTAGTCCATGCTTTAATTTTGCAATCTGCCGCTTCCTTTTGAATGTCCTTTACTATCTCTTCAGGGTCCTTTCCCAGTTCACCATTATCCCTCTTCCCATCCACATCCCTTTGCAGCATGTTAAACTCTGGAAGGGGCAGTTTACAGTGTTCCATGGCATATTTAGCCACCTGGTCTGCGAAATCGGTTCCCTGCCCCACAAAATCTACCACCTTTTTATGGGCGGAGCACTTCACTATAGCCACCTGAGCGGGTTCAGTCAGTGCTGTCAATTCATCAAATTACCATGTTTTATTTTGGTACCATGTGAGGTGAGAAACCCTCTTTCTTTCCATAGCAGGCCAAAATTAAAGGCCACACCATGTGCATAGGCTGAATCCGTATAAATGGTTACAGTTAAACCTTTGCTTAGTTCCAGGGCCTTTGTCAACGCTCTCAATTCTGCAGCTTGCGCTGATTACTCTGGTATGCGTTCCATATGGACAATTTCACTTTCAGTTGTAATCGCGTACCCACCCACTGTCTCCCCACTTTCCAGCTTTTAACATGAGCCATCAGAAAATAGAACCCCATCACCTCCCTCCAGGGGAAGGTCACTCAGATCGACCCTACCTCGGGTCTGCTCATCAGTGCGTATAAGGCAATCATGCATGTCTTGATCTCCCTCACCACTCGGCAAGGGTAAAAGGGAAGCTGGGTTTAAAGTATTGCATCTCATGATAGTTACATTTGGTGCAAACAATGTCAATTCATATTGTGTCAAGCGGGCTGCTGTGAGATGCTGAGTCTGAGTTCTATTGAGCAACACATCTACGGCATGGGGAACTCTCACAATTATAGCAGTTCCCAACACTAGACCAGCACTCTGTTTAAGAGCTACCGCTGCTACGGCAACGGATCGCATGCAAGGGGGGGGAAGTGCTGCAGCCACACTTTCCAATGTGCCAGAGAAATAAGCACAAGGCCTTTGCTTTACATTTTGTTCCTGAGTCAATACAGATAGAGCACAACCTTTTTGTTCATGTACGAAAAGAGTAAATGGCTTGTCATAATTGGGAGTCCCGAGCCCCCGGGCACTACACAAGGCGCTTTTGAAAGCGTTGCAGGCCTCTCTCATTTCTTGCATGCAAGTGAAGGGTATCTGATCCTTTTCTGTTTTCAGACATTGTAACAGGGGTTTTGCTAGCAGGGAGAACTCGGGGACCCAATGGCGGCAATATGATACCCAACAGTCGTCTCAATTCTTTAAAGGTACTGGGATAGGCCATTTCTTGGATTATTCGTACCCTTTCAGGTGACAGTGATCGACCCTCTGCAGTGAGAACATATCCCAAATAATCAACTTTAGGCATCACATACTGCATTTTCTTAAGCGATACTTTGTGACCATGATAAGCCAAATGTTGTAACACGATCAAGGTACCTTCTTTACAACTCAATCCAGTGTCTCCACAAATAAGAATATCGTCCACATATTAGATGAGCATCACACCAGGGGGTAACACAATTTCATCCAAATGTTTTAGTGCTTGGCTAATGCCGTTGTGCTAACACAAAGGAGAAAAGGTATCTGGATTCTTCAGCTATCGGTATGGAGAAAAATGCATTTTTCAAATCCACGACGCTGAAATAAGTAGCCGTGGGGGGGTCCATAGTAAGAATACTAGTCACACTGGGGACAACTGGATACCTAGGATCCACAACTTTATTAATTCTTCTGAGATCAATAATACTTCTGTACGGGGTCACTTCATCTCCTTTCTTATGGACTGGAAGAACCGGAGAGTTACAGGGACTGTCATCACATTCTTCAACAACCCCAAGCCGTATCAGGCCCTGTACAATCCTAACCAATGCTGCTTCCCCTTCTGGAGATATTCTATACTGTGGGGTTCGGGGTAGAGGGACACCATGTTTTACCTTGATCACAACAGGGGGAATGTTCAAAACCCCCCACATCATTACTGCAAGTAGCCCAAAGCTCTGCGGGCAATGCCTGTAATTCTGGCGGCAAAGGTTGAGTCAGATAACAACCACCAACTTTAGATTTACATATGGTCATTCGAATACCTGACGGAGAACAATAAATGGCTGCATTTAGAGCTTTCAAAAGATCCAATCCAAGGAGATTTTCAGGACACCTGTTAGTAAGTAACCATTTGTTTGTCAATCTCACTCCACATATAGATGTTTCAACTTTCTGGGACACTGGAGTACATATGGGTTCCCCACCGAACCCTACAGAAACCTTATTTTCACCCGATAGTGGAACTGAGGGGACGGCCTTTACGTCAACCGAGCTGTTACCTGCCCCGCTGTCAACCAAGCATTTAACGGTGGGGTGCTGTCCTATTTGAAATTTAACATACGGTCCTTTCTGGTCTATAGGAACAGACACCGCCTCCCCAGGTTTGCTGTATTATCAAAGAACATCATTCCACTCAATTCATCCTCCGCAAACCCATTGCCATTCACTCCAACCATTTGTCGCTGCGCCGCGCCAGTTGAGAATACATTATTTTCAGGGTTTACAAACCTTCCCTGTCCTTGGGGTGGTCCCGTATAAGGTTCACCTCTTCCTCTCCCACCCGCCGATTGACCACCCCGTGCCATCAATATGGGACACTCGTTTTTCCAATGTCCCATCTGTTTGCAAAATGAACACTGCTCAATTTGTGGGGGTGTCCATTGTGGGGCATTACCTGCTGGGTTTCTTACCTGGGGTTTCTGACCCTTTTGTTTACTATAAGATGGTTGTACCAGCTGTTGCATTAGCACCTTATTTTTTAAGTTCTTGTCTGCCTGTCTCTTACCTTTCATTTCTTCCTCCTCTTGCCGTTCGGAATATTTATCCATCTCTAGAATCTGGGACGGAGTGCTTGCCTGCCAAGTGCTCTCGCCCAATTTGAGTGGTTTCTTAATTCCTTTACGCAAACCCTTCACAAAGCCCATGGCGAAATACCACAAACCTGTAGGGTTGCTAACAGACTGACCACTGTGTGCCTTAAATGCACTTTCAAATTTCAGGAAATGGTCCCCAACTGTTTCTACAGGGCTCTGTATAACAGCATCCATTTTCTCAACATTCACATCTACCTCTGGCAACACGTCACTTAATGCTTTTAATATTCTCGTCCCTAGTGTTTTCAGGCTCTCTGGAATGGGGTCAGTTGGTTTCCGGTCTATATCCTCTTTTTCTAATGCTGTCCAATTGATATGCCCAGGAGGGTCCTGAGATCTGAAGGGTTCCCATACATCAGCCGGTGTTACGGCAGACATCACATGATCAATGTCCTGCAGAGTGAAGGTACACATTTTGAATAGTGCTCTTAGCTCCCTATAGAATCCCGCGGCATTAGTCCTAGGGTCCGGGGTGCTTTTTATTATACTAAACAATTCTGCTCTAGTGAGGGGTACATAGACCTATGTCCTGGTTACAGTGGGGTCTTTGGCTGGGTCTACGTTTGCTGTAACAATAGGTGCACATTCCCTCAGGGGTGCCATCATTGGGGTTCTTGGGAGAAATACTTCTAATAATTCTTTGAACAATCTGCGCGTCCTAAGATCCTCTACTTCCCAATTAGGTTTATACATTTTTAACTCGGCCTCGCACTCTCACCTTTTTACAAACTTCCTCCTGCCCACCTGTTGCACATTCCGATCCTATTTTGTTCAAAAGTCCTTTCAGACATACCAGTCGGGTTGCCTCGCTATGGGTGGCAAATATGTCCATCCAATATTCTAACTTCCCTGGCTCCTTTTCTTTAAGTATCCCTTTAATCAAAGCGTTAGCCGTTGGTTTGGCATCATGTAAGGACTGCGTTCTTCTAAAACTTTCCTCTTCTTCCCACATCACTTGGTCGTGGTAATCTTTTATTTTTAGTTACCCGGTCAATTATCTGATTGTATTTATCCCATAGAGCTGCCCGATCTTTTTCAGTGTCAAGGTCCTTATAAATGTTATGCAAACCCGCTGGCCACGGGCGTTCGGCATCATCTCTCAACCACTTATTAACAAGGTTGCAATGTATTCCCATTACCTGGCGAAATTCCTTTTTTTGGCAGGCGTTCAATTTCTGTTTTACCCCTGCAGCCGGGTTATCAAACAATTCCTTTGCTATGTATTCTGACCTTGCATATTCAAACGGAGTGAAGAAGGGTGGCTTTCTAGGCAAATGCCCTGCTTCCTCTTCCTCTGTATTATTTGGATCCATGGTGCCGATCTGGGTACCATATGGGGGTGGGGGTGGAGGAGGAGGTGCAGAAGGCACTTGAGGCGCAATATTAGATGGGGATATGACAGGTACTTTTAGTCGCAAAAGATTCTCTGTTAATCTCATTGCATCCTGATCAGCTTCGATGTTAAGACTGGCGATTTCCTTTTCTGTTTTAGGGAGAAGTGGGTACATACCTTTACTATATTTTATTAGGTCAGCCCGATCCTCTACATCTAGCTGGTGCTCAAATTCTTTGTTATCCAACTCACAGGCCTTCTCCTGCAAGGTTTGTTTTTGTTTCTTTCTATCCTTTTTATCTTTGGACATTTTCTGCTTTATCGCTTCTCTTCGCCACTGGCAAATAGCATCATGCTGGGCGGGGCGGACCTTTTTCCTAAATAATACCAATTCCAAGTGCTCAATTGTCTTAACATCAAAAGTCCCTACTTTAGGAGGCCATCTAAATTGAACGGACTTTGTGTAGTCCTCCCAGTTTTTGCAACACTGTACCGCCCCCAGCCCATAGTTGGTTAGCATAGTATAACACGGAGTGCCTTCAGCAGGCGCATGCATAGGTTCCTCATTCTTATTTCGGTCACACAAGTTTCCCATTATTAATAAAATACCTTACCAAACCCAAATAATATGTACCATAAAACTGATAACAATTATGGCTTACCGTCCACCAATACAATTTCTGCAGATACAATTCACTCACTGCACCAAGGAGACCTCCCCTCTGTCTGGTTCGTCTGGTCCTTGGCAGAGCAGTCGTCTCTCCCTCTTCCTGATCTCTGTCTCAAGATGAGGACTTGTGCTGTTTGCAGCAAAGGTGCGATAGAATTTGTGCCTACTAAGTCGTCCGCCGGAGACAGGAGCTCAATTGAAGGCACACATCAAAGCGATGGACTGCATCTGCAAGGCCACCAGCCAGGGACGCCAATTAGTAAATGCTCAAATTCACCAGGCGGAGGTCTCCGTCAAAAATAAACGCACTCTTTGAGTTTAACAATCATTTATTGCAATAAAACAAAGCTTCCGCGGAAGGGCCGACACGTAACATCAGAGGGACGCTGCTAGTGTGTGCTGCTAACATTACGGTGAGCATACTTTTTATAGGAAAATGATTACATTGAGTCTTATGCCTGGCTCGGAACCAGACATTTCCAAACAGTTTCCTGCCGGAACACTTCTTGGCTGTATTCCCAGACATTGCGGTGAGGTTTACAAAGGCCGGACATCGCAAACGGACATTAATCTTATAACTTAACTAAGCAAATCATAATACACTTCAGGATGCAGGTGTAACCTTTAACATGCATGGTCGTACAATGAGCTCGTTCATCACACTTGACAGTGGGGACTTTTGCAAACTACACATATCCTGCTGCTGTAGTGATAATGATGTCCATTTATGGGTTGTTGAACAAAAGCAGGACATATCTTTTACAGAGTGACGCACGAGCGCCTGACACAAGTTCCCCTTCACACATATCCCAGAGAATAACAACTCCAAATATAGATACATTTTATGCTTCTGTCTCGGGAAAGAGTGCGGATGCTAGCAATCATTTATCCATGAGAGAGAACCCAGGGTCAGTGAACACATGCTGACTTGCAAGGCTGCTTTCTGTGGAAGGAAAGTGCAAGAGTGCTCGCAGATGTTGTTTATGTAGCTTTTACGGGAAAGGAGAGCAGAGGGAACATTCCTAAATCTGAGGTAATATGTGCTTGAGACGAAAACCCTGGGCCTCGTGCACTGACACAAAAGCAGTTGGTTTAACATGGACATAATGCTATAACATGGGCAATGTTTTAAGTCTTGCTGAGGCAAAGAAATATGGCAATTACATGATTTTGGTATTTACAGGAGCATTACCTCCAGTGATCGTTACTAGAGGGTTGCAAGGCTCCAATCCGACCAGAAAGCTGTGCTAAGTACAGCGACCGCAGCAGCAGGGCACCATCTTGAAAAACAACTAGATCGTTGGGTGCGGTATCAGGAAAACATGATGGTGACTCTGCAAGGTCTCCACTTCCGCCGTTGATGCCACAGCCACGAGTGGGGAGTTGACAGCAGACTAGATTCACTGAAGCCAGTGACTAGGACGACTTACTTGATGCTTCGGGTTCATGCTGCAAAAGGAGACCAAGATGCATTTATAGTGCTGGGATTATATGGACTCTCTCGATGCCACATAATACTTTGATCATGTGCTTGATAAAGGGTTATATGGTGAACCTAAAGTGCATTGAACGAAAGATGATTAAGTCGTGTTATGTTTCGTTTAACGTTTTTTTTAGACTGTGACTGCGCACTATCACAACCTGAGTGGTCCCTTGGCACTCTGAGGAATCTGCAAAGCAAGAGGTTAAGGAGCGGCGGGGGGGGGGGTAATTTAGTAGGACTACGCGGGAGGAAAGAGCCAAGAGAGTGGTGATGTGCTATTGGCAGCTTCAGTTCAGTTTACACCGTTCGCTGAGCTTGGGTGTATTTTTCTGTTGGTAGCCATCATATGCCGTTGTCCAGGCTATGTGTGTTTTGTTGCAGTGAAGTGTATGTGGTTTGTTGTGCTTTAGAGGTATGGTTGTGTTTAGCGTTTGAGATATGCATGCAGAGATGCGATTTTAAAAAAAATCATTTTTATTCGGGTTGGTTAGTGGCATCACTATATAGATATGGCTCATGCTAATCCTTAAAATTCTATCCAGATGTGACGCATGCCAATGTTCACCCTTCTATCTAGCTGTAATGCATGCTAATCTCCACAATTTTGTCTAGATTTAACACATGCTAATCTTCACACATCTATCTAGATGTAGTGCATGCTAATCTTCACAATACTGTCTAGATGTGACGCATCTTCACAATTCTTCCCCCCTATGGCTGATAAGCATGGGTAGGCTGAGTGCCTGGGGAGTAGGCTATTCGGTAATGAGACAAATGGAGTAGTGGCTGTACCCCCTACGTGCACTACTAGTGGGCAAAACACCTAGATTTCAGACATCGCATTCAGGTCAAAGCATCTAGTCTACCATTTCCTGCCCCTGAGAGACCAAGTGAATCGCATTTCAAACCCCAAATCTGAGTGCAAACTGATGCATGGCTGGTTTCTGTCATTCTGTCCAAGAGTGGCATGTGGCTAGTCTAGGCAATCAATGAATGCAGAGTTTACTGTCTTATAAAGTTGGGTTAAATGCAGAATGCGAGATGTGGCTGCGGCTAACTAATGCAGTGGTGCTAAAGCTGGGTCATCGCTTGCACTATCAGGCCACAAGTGGAGTAACGGATGCCCTGCGCAAATGGCTGAAACAAAAAGATTACCCATCACGATGTAGGTTGAATGCATGTAGGTATATGATAGGTAAAAAAGTAATGAGTGGGGAGAGGAGCAGTTTAATGGAGTACAGTAATGGCTGTGCCCCCTGCCTGCACCACACTTTCCTTATCAGTCGCTGCTGGTTGACTGCTGAAAGCTTCGCAGGCGAACACGGGCACAAACACGGACTGGGGCTGCTTCTTTAGGCGCTGCCCTTTTCCTTCGGGCCTTTGGTAGAAGGGGCTGCTCAGGCAGGAGGGCTGCCCTCGGTGGCCGTATTAATAGTGCTACCGGCAGTCGAGTGCAGGTGTGGCTGGGTATTGGTAAAACTCGATGTAGCGAGGTCGGCAGCCAATCGGGGGAGGGGATGAGCTATTGGCAGCAAACAGGACCATCAAGCAAGCAAGCAGAGCAGAGGAGGCGGAGAAAGGCAAAAAGAGCGCCAGAAAAAATGAAAAACGCAGGAGGGGAAACAAAATGCAACCAAAACGTGGTCTGAGGGCACAGGGGAGAAAGGGTAAACACTCACCTGCTTTCCGGAGCTAAAGAGAAGTGCAGGGGTCAAAATGAAGGATCTGATCGCATTTGTAGATGGGTGCACGCTTTATAAATCAGATATGTACATACATGGAGTTTGTTGATTAATTCCACTATGAACGTTTTCTTTTTTTTTTTTTTGGTACTGTTTTTCCGTTTTTTCTTCATTCACAGTATCCGGCATCAAAATAAATTAATGCTTTGCAGTATATTTGTTTCCGTATTGGGTGTGCAAGTATTGCATACATACTCCCCTCAACCCTCCCACCCCCCCCCGCATCGAGTTCTTCCTGTGGACCTTTTTCAACGTAAGAAAGTAACGGTTATAAAGAGGAGGGGTTTGATAAGAAGAGGTATTTGTTGATAATTTACTGGAGATCATAGCTCTGTCTTAAGTGTAAATCCGGGGAGTGCGAGTGCCCATGGGTTTTGATGGCTACATTTGGTTTTCGCAAATGAGAGCACGTTTTTTTTATGTTTAACAAATTAAACAAGGATTACATGAGCTTCCTGTGAGGTGCAGGATCTCATAATGTGTTATGTTGCCCAGAGTCGTCAAAGCTGGGTAGTACAATGCAAGGAGTTATGGTTACCAGAGATTGGTCATTTTAAATCTATAAGCAAATCCTGATTTCAATAACTGTGATTGAATGCAGATTTTGTAGGAGTCTGTACGTGTTAAAATGAAATATTCTTATTTTTCTTTGCATTTTTGAAAATGGGTGTGTATGAGCAGGCCTTTGGAAAGTAGGACTCCAGGTCCATATATTAACTGGAAAGGTTATCTTGCCACTGACTTCAATTACACTGAGTGGTGCTTTGAAACTCCATTCTTTACTTCTTGTGAGCCTCGGATGACTGTCATTGTTGTTCAAGGTCGATTATCATTCTAAGTTGAGTCTGCAATTTATTAGACATGCAGGGTTGGCAGAATCAAAGGCTTGATGTATTATTAAATGCCTCTGATGTCTTGGGATTTATTTCTTGGTGGGTCGATTTTGCCTCCCTTTGGGGTATTATCCTAATGGAACTATAATAATTTTATATTTCAGGTGGGAATTAAGATGCACTGAATTGGACAGAGGTGGTGATGCCACGGAAGATCTATGTTCATAAGTTGCATTGTTTTTAGGAATCTTTAAAGGGTACTCAAAGCTGTAATATTTCGCTGTATTGGGTTATTGATGTCTTTACCGAACTATAGAATGGCTCAAGTGTTATGACCCTGGATGTATGACTCCGCCAAAAGTGGTCGTTCCATTGTCATGCTTGATAGAGCTTCAAGATGGTCAGTGAAATCACTATGTGCTGTCAACACTTCAGATTAGATATTTGGGTTTACATTACTAATGCCGAGGTGGTTGCTTTGACTAGTAGGATAATTAATGGGCGTATGGCTCTTGAAAAACCTACTGGGCCAATACTTGCTTTGAATTCTATTGATAGTTGAAGGGGTTGAGTGAGTATCCTCTTTGAAAGAACCATTTTGTTTTGGATGTCAAGTGGTGTATGACCAATTATAAATAACATTCTCTCTGGCAATTTTAGTTATTTTAGAAGTAACAAATAGACCAGCTTAATTGCCAGCTAGGAATAAATGGAGGGCACGATAAATTTTTTTTATTTATTTCCAAAGTTGATAAGAGTTCAGTAGTTAGAGGTGCCTGGAGTACAGGATCTTTTGGAATGATAATTTAATATTACAAGTTGAAGTTGGTGCAGGTGTCTAGCATTTTCTTAATCGGGTGGGGGAATGATGAGAACTGGAGATGAAATGTGTATAGTGTCCTGGAATGTGAATGGGATCCATAATCAAGATTTTTAACTATTTGGATGATATGAATACGACATTTGTTTCCTGCAGGAGACTCATTTGATGCAGGATGAATTAGCCAATCTGAAAAAGGAATGGGTTGGGAAAGTTTATGGTTCCTCGCGCAATTCAAAGTCAAGCGGTGTTGCAGTTCTAATACGCAAGAATGTGCCATCTGACGAGGAGGGTAGAATAATTGCTTTGTTGGTGAATATTCAGGGAGAAGTTATGACAGTTTAACATTTATGCACCATCAGTAGATGATGGCTCATTCTTTAGGCAGGTGGCACAAATTATACAAGCTTTGAATACACCAAATGTTTTATTAAATGGAGATTTTAACGAAGTCCTGGACCCTAAAATCGTTAAGTGTAGATTACAAAGGAACAAGAATAATCATTCAGTGGCACTTCAGGCTCTGCTTAAGGAACATAATCTAAAAGATAATTGGAGATTACAACATCCATCCGTGAGGGAATACAGTTTCTACTCTGGCGCTCATGATACCTTTTCTAGATTAGATATGTTGCTAACTGCGGGTAAAATGGCCGAAAACTATCAATTAAGTGAAATTGGAAATATACTGTTAAGCGATCATGCACCAGTAGCAATGTATCTGAAGCTTGATTTTGAGCTTAGAATCAATGTATTCTTCCATGTGAACGTTCTTCTGAGTTAAGAGAAGATTCTAGAAAAGATTGTCTGAGGCGTAACACTTTGTGGAACAAAACCGTACTTGGGGGAACTAGATGCAATGACGGTGTGGGAAGCCTTTAACCCTTTAAGTGCAATGGGTATTCCACCCCCCCCAGTGCCCAGGCCTTTTTTTGGTGATTTCGGTATGTGGCCATTCAATGGCTTGTAACATTTTTTTTACATGAGATATCTCGGCCAAATTTGGCTCCTTTTTTTTCCCCACATATAGGTGGTTGCAACGCCACCCAGGAATCCTAGGTTGCTGTAGGGGGGTGAGGGAAAATAAGCAAAAAAGGGCGAAAATGTTTTTCCAAAAATGCCAATATAATGTACTAAGAAGCCTGTGGTTTTTTTTCCTTGTAAGAGCTAGGAACAAATGGCTTGCAGTGCTGAATTCCCCAGTGTCCTGGCTTTCAGGAACAGGTTGAGTGGAAACGAAAAAAAACATTATTTTTATGTGGTTATCAACTGTTTTGTGAGAGGTAGGCGATTTTGGCCATTTCTGCCAATTGGACATGCATAGACGGAATGGAAGAAAAGGGTAGGAAAGCCGAATTGGAGGACAGAAAGGCATATATTTCTGAAAAGTAGACAAAATACCAAGTTTAGGAAGGGGTGATTTGCATAGGCCAGGCAACAACTAGGTAGGGGAAAATGTCATTGATTCGGGGGAAAAGCGGGAAAATGACTGAAAAAAAAGGCATGTGGTGGACATGGTTGGCTTGGTACGGCAATGGCTTCTAGGAATTTTGAGAAAAGCAATGCTCCGCTACATTCCCCGACTCTTGCAGTTAGGGAAGCGCACATTTTTTGTAGTGTTTTACAAAACCAGCAATACCACAAGCCAAACACTGAGCTATGGTACACAGGAGTTTTTTGCTTACGTCCTGAACAGACACACTTGCATGTGTAATGAGGAAAACCAATGTGGTAAGGAACAGCAAGCATACTTTTTTTGAAAGAGCACAGGCAGACCTTTTCAAGGGTAGGTGACTTGTGCAGGTTACAAAAGTGTATGGTGCCTAAAGCAGCAACTAAATGTAGGGCACATTTAGGAAACAAAAGGGTTGTGTGACAAAGGGCACCAGCAAATGGGTTAAAACGTTATGAAAACCACAAAAACACAACAAATGTTATACCTGCCCGTGCTCCCACAGGTGTCCCGATGCAAATGGTACAACACGTGTGGGTGCGCTTACCTGGGCGCCAAGGGGAAAGCCTAAAACACAGGTAACCCCAAGTCTGTTTTGACACGTGAATTTCACACTTTCTGCAGATGGGCACACCATACAGATATGGGCCTCGGGTGTCCAAGCCACCAAGGAAAATGGGGAACCCCATGCATTTCCGAAAAGAGGACACCCGTGGGAATCCGCAGAGGTATGATTTGTGCAAATCAGCCCAAAATGTATTACCCAGAAGCCCCGGCAAAGTCTGAAATGTGCCAAAAAAAACCACATTTTTCACTTTGTCAGGGGTTCTGGGTAAAACATTCTGGTCTGCTTCGCGCAAGTTGGACCTCTGTGAATTCCCACTGGTGCCCTCATTTCAGAAATGCATGGGGTTCCCAGTTTTCCTTGGTGGCTTGGACACCCTAGGCCCAAATCTGTAGGTTTTCTCCCCAAACCCTTTTGTGGTTACCAGTGGGTTAGCCTTTTCCCTTTGCGGCTAGATTGGTGAACCCACACATGTGAGGTACCGTTTTCGTTGGGACACCTGTGGGAACGCGGGAAGGTATGACCTCTGTTGCCGGCGTGTTTCAGTGGGTGAGCAGAGTGAAATGTCTGGAAACTGTGTTTTTTACCTCCAAATTTGGACTTTGCCAGGGGTTGTGGGTAGTAGATTCTGGGCCGATTTGCGCAAGTCATACCTCTGTGGATTCCCACGGGTGTCCTCTTTTCAGAGATGCATGGGGTTCCCTGTTTTCCTTGCTGGCTCCGACACCCTAAGCCCAAATCTGTAGGTTGCCCACATGAACAAAATGTGCTGTGGCGAAAGGCTTGGGGTTACCAGCAGGTTGCCCTTTTCCTTTTGCACCCCCGGTAGCTGCACCCACACATGTGAGGTACCGTTTTTGTCGGGACACCTGTGGGAACGCGAGAAGGTATGACATCTGTTGTTGGCGACGTGTTTCGGTGAGTGGATACAGGGAAATGTCTCTGAGAATTGTCTTAATTTCCAGCCAATTTCAGACATTTTGCTCTGGCCACCCACCAAAACACACCGCCAACAACACAGGGCCTACCTTCCCGCGTCCCCACACGTGCCCTGCTGAAAACAGTACCTCACATGTGTGGGTGCACCTACCGGGGGTGCAAAAGGAAAAGGGTAACCCACTGGTAACCCCAAACCTTTCGCCACACTTATTCCTGGTGCCCCCCCCCACCCCCACTTGAATGGGGGGGGGGGCACCTCATGTACTCATACCATTTCAGGGGGCAAAGAAATCCCAGGCCCACCCCCATCCCCATTCATTTCCATATTTTTTTTTTGGCCCCCTTCCCTGCGGGCAGATGATCATCCATCTGCCCCCAGGGTTGTACACATGTGTGCCCCCATACTTACTGTAAGCAGCCCCCACCCCCCCCCCCCCCGCATTCAAAGACTTCCCTGGTGTCACAAAGGGTGTTGTTGGAAAGGGGACAATCTCACCTTTCCAACGACACCTCCCTCGATCTCAGGCTTGAAAACAGCCAGAGATCAAGGGGGAGAAAGGTGAACACTCACCTTCTATTTTCACCGCAGCAATCCCGAAATGGCTGCTGTGGTGAAAATTATTTTCACGTCGGCGTGCTTTACGCACGCTGACGTGAAACTGAAGGTAATCCAGCCCCCTGGCAGTGAGGGGAGACCTTCCCCTCACATAGCCTGGGGGTTGGATAATAGTTTTGTGTGATCCCAAAAAGGACGAGCTATCTCGTCCTTGGCACTGCATATGCAATGTCGAGGACGAGATACCTCGCCCTTAGCACTTAAGGGGTTAAGTATTCAATGAGGGGGATACTATTACGTCTGTATAGCAGCAAGAAAAAAAGGCTTGAAAAGGAGAGACCAGATCTGGATTTACAGATGTCTTCCGTTGTAACTGATGGAAGAACCGAGGCAATCAGAAAAAGTTAAGGAAATTGAAAACAAAAATTAATAACCTGCTAACAGAGCTGAACGAAGTTTGTATCACTTAAGGTGTTCCTACTATGAAAGAGGGGAAAAATGCGATAGGTGGTTGGCGCACTGATTGAGGAAATTGAATTCAGACAGGGCTATAACTTTGATTCGTGATCCCGATGGTTTAATTACATTTAAACCAAAAGATATTAATGACTTCTTCAAGAAATACTATATAAAATTGTACCGCAATGAACCTGTGTGGAGTGAGAGATCACTTCATTGGGAGCCTAGAGATCCCAAAGATTTCTGAAACGGAGCATAAAATTCTAGAAGAAGAGCTGACGATCAAAGAATTAAGGTCAATCAGTAAGCTGACTACGGGGAAATCGCCTGCGCCTGATGGCCTTACAGCTGAATTCTATAAGATTCTACTAAATTCTGCCCTTATTTAATGAAGGATATGTTTGATTCATCACTAAGAGTTGGCCTATTACCACAACCGACCAGTCATGCTATGATATCTGTGCTCCTAAGAACGTAAAGGATGAAACTCAACCATTGAGTTAACGCCCAATCAGTTTAATAAACACGGACAACAAAGTTTTTTAAAACATTTTTTTAACCATTTCTTTATTGGCATTTTACTTAACAATGCAAACATCCAACAGCGACCTCCACCACTCCGCCACCCCCCGCCCCACCACCCGCTACAATCATGAAGGTGTAGAGTCTTTCCATAACAGGCCGCTCCGGAAAAGCTGAAGAGAGATGAAAAAAGAAATTTATAATTATTGATAGACCTATTACATTAGCTTTCAACAAAGGTCCGACACATTGTGGGTGATGGGTCAGCAATCCAAAAGTAACCCTTTTGAGAGGATCAGGTCATGCTATAGCCTCCACACCGTCCTCCTCACCCCCCCTCCTCCCCCCAAGACAGCAGCAGCTACCCCACAGCCCGTGTGCCCTGGGCCGTCTGGAACAGCGATCAGCAGGTATTCGACAGGCACCTCTTCACTAGACAGGCTGTTGCAGACCACCCCGCGGTGACCGGGGACCAGAACCCCCACTACTTGGTTGTTTAAGGAGATATAGCGTATAAGCATCCCACATCTGCCTGTCTCCCCAGCCCGATCCCTTCATTGCGCCCATGGACAACAAAGTTTTATCCAAGGTTTTGGCCATGCGGTGTGAAAGTTTAGTTCCAAAGCCGATTCATAATAATCAGTCCGGGTTTATTCAAAACAGACAACCTTCAAGTAATATACAGAGTCTTATTCAAACAATGTCACAAGCCACAGACTCAAATGAGGATATTGCGGTAATGTCTTTAGATGCTGAAAAGTCATTTGACCGTGTTAATTGGAACTAAAAGGCATAAAATAAGCAGTGTCGCATAGCAATTTGCTATGCAATTCTGTAGGTTTGCTAATCAAATGGGCACTTGTATAGCAAAGTTAGCTCTTTAAGTTGCCCTCTTCAATTAAAGCACAGCTTGCCCTACTACATTCCTCTTGTCCTCAGTGCGCTCTTCAATCTCTTTTCCCAGTTCACTTCAAGTGCTGGTGAAGAGAAAGTGCAGAAGTAATCATCTACTCCACTCTTAAGTGCCAAGGGCATGTGTGGGAGTGCTAGGCAAGAATTCCTTTTTCAAATAATTGCAAACCAGAAGTAATCGGGAAGATACATTTATTAAGCACTCTATCCTGTCTGGTAAAGACCTCTATGCGTCAACTTGCATTTTAGAAAATGGAATTGCAGGATTGTCTTTAAAAAAAAAAAAAAAATACAAGTTGTTACATAATGCATAATTACAGTATTGATGGTTTAAAATACTGCATCATTCTCCATGCTTTACAGTAAAGTTTATGGTAATGTTATCTATATTTCAGTGTCAACTATACTTTATTTTGTTGGGGAAGATGCATCACATTGACGAATGAACACTTTTGAAAATGTACATAATGAAATTCTTTTGATGGCAAGCCTAGTTCTGTAACCTGCAGGTTGCATACATCTTGCAACTGGCGCTCCTATGAGTGAAATCATACTCCCGGACATTCTGACATTCAATATTATCACCCTGTTGCTTTATACAAGGTACCCTGAAAGTGAGATGACCACAAACTACCATATTCCACCTAGTTTGCCCAGGTCTGTGCTTGCTACACACTCCGCTTAGTATCTTTCTTGCCTCTTACCTAACAAATACACAAAGCGCACTAGATGCTTACACAAAGTAGTGATCAATAGTATCATCCAGTCTGTACATCTACAACTCTAATGCAATACTAAACACAGTAGTTGGCCTCCATAGCTTGTTTTGCATTTTGATTGATTGATTGTGTTATATATTATCACCTGCCGGGGGATAGCTGGCCAAAATCTTTTCAGAGCCTATTTATCTTATGTGTTTTTGTCCATTCATGCAGCTAACCTTCTACATTTTAGACACTTACCTATGGTTCGCAAAGTCTTTTCGCCCACTCGCATAGTAGAGTAGATCTTATGAAGGGCGAGTAGCATTTGTAAGAGATGTTTGAAACTTTTATTTAACATTTACTTTACAATAAATGTAAAATAAAAGTTTCACTGTGCATTGTTGGCCTCTGGGTGGCAGCAGGGTTCCAAGCTAAGTGGGTGTGTAGTGACATGCACCATTTTACAGAAATCACATTTTAAAGGTGGTGTTCTCCGTGACATGTCTCCGTTTGAATAGGTAAACTAAGTTACACAACCTGCAGGTCTAGCTGAATTTTCAAGGCCCGACTCCTCTCACTAATGTCATATTTCAGCGTTACTCAAACTGCTGTATTGTTTCTCATTTCATGTTTTAGGTACAAATTACTTATGGTGACATTAACAATATTAGTAAAAAATTGCTAATCAAAACAGATTTCATTTGCAAACTCTGCTAATCAATTTTTGAAAACAAATTTATGCCTTGAACTACCTTTACACTGTTGTACAAAATGGGCCCAGGTGAGAGATGTATATCATGGAGTAAATTATTGTATCCAAAACCTACTGCTGATATAAATACAAATGGATTAAGATACATTTGAGCTAGAGAGAAACTAGGCAGGGATGCCCATTATCACCAATTTTGTTTTATCATTGCTATAGAACCTTTGGCCATTGCGCTCAGGCATGAAAGAAGGTTGGGTGTGATAAGTGGTTCAGGTGTGGAACAGAAGCTTTGGTTCTATGCAGAGCGGTCTTGAAAGATTTGGAACATTTACTACTCATTTCGATGGAGCTTCTGTCAAATTGCAGTGTGTCATCAGGATATAAAATTAACTGGGTCAAATCTATTGACAACCTGTAATAAACAGTTGGTTACTTCATTGGGTTTTAAATGGTGTGTGGATAGGTTGCGATACTTAGGAATATGGTTAACACCAAAGATTGAGGATATGGTACGTGACAATTTAAAACAGTTAAGCAAAGATTTCAGACTAGATTTGGAGAGATGGAAGGTACTGAACCTATAAACTCCTTCAAAATGAATTCGGCTCCTAAGACTAACTATGTCTTAGGTATGCAAATGTTGAAAATTGTCTCACAATATTGGAAATAATTTTATATTACAAGGTTAACGCTTTGGAAGCTACAATTGCCTCTGGAAAAGTCTGGACTGGGGTCCTGAATTTTCACGCTTATTGCGCATTCATGTCTCGATTATTTATTCCGTTCCTTGAAAATAATCCAGATGATTGGGCGATAGCTGACGCAGGTTTTGCGGGGCCTTTGATGCCTAGGGTAATTTTACCTGGCCTTGCCGATGTCGTTAAAATTGCTGTAGGTTGAAAAAAAACCCATAGGAAAAGTGGATTTAGAAAATGGGCTAAATTTTGACTTTTTTTCAGTTAAATCCAAAAAGGGTGAGGGAGGTTTGACAAGTAGAATCTATTAGCGGATTGTTGCGGAATATAAAGAGAATGATCAATTGCGGGGAGATTGGAGTAGGAGACTTGGTTGTGAAATTACTTAAGGACTTTGGTTGAGAATATGCAAAAATGTCAATCTATGTTCGATCAGTTTGGGTGAAAGGTCCTGGCACATCAAAATTTTGAACAGGGTCTAATGGACCCCAGAGCGATTATGTAAAAAAAAAGGTCTTTCTGACACAAATGATTGTTGGGGGGTGTGTACATCCTATTGGAACATTGGAACACTGGAACATATGTTGTGGGATTGTGAGGGTGCATGATTTTTGGTTGAATATTTGTGTAATATCTGAGGTTCTAGGGGAAAAGATTGCTTATGATTTTAGAACATTGGTCTTGGGAGGAGACGAGTTGCAGGAAGATTTTACCACCTGTCAAAAGAAATGGCTAATTAGAGGTGCTGTAATAGGAAAGAAAATTATCTTGAGAGGGCACAAATTAGGTGAAATGGAGAGGATGATCTATAGGATCTATAGGAGAGAAAGGAAAAGTTCTCTTTTTTGAAAAGATTTTGGGAAAATTCTTGGATTTGTATTAGTCTCTTTTTGCTGTGTGGATAATTTGGGGAGAGGGTTGAGAGGGCATGTATATATTTTGTGGTTTTATGTATATAGTATTATAACGTTTACCTCTTTGAATTCCAATGTTCACTTGTAATTTGAATTGACTGGGTCAATTTGCTCATGTATTCATGAACTGAATAAAATGAAAATAAAGAATTAAAAAAAACCCATATACATTGGACCCCAGCTTTACAGCTTTCCTGCCAATAGAACAGGACTTTTGTGGGTGTGCCGGCTCAATGTATTCTCGGTCCACTAGATCCAGAAGGCCCAGTGAGGGATACTCTGTCAGAACCTATTTCTTTAATGGCATCCCAACATGCTGCAGTGTGTCAGAGGTGATTGATCAGAAGGCAGCATGTTAGTGCCATAGAGAGCAAAAGAACAAACCCACTGTTTATACTCTATCTCTTGCATAGAAGTACAACTCCCTGTATTTTTGTTACAGGCGGCTGTTGTGGATCAGATGATAAGCAGTATGTTTTTGGAGGATGGGCTTGGGCCTGGTGGTGCATTTCCGATACACAGAGGTAAGGAAATCCTTTCTGTTTGTATTTCTCAATAGTGGCAGTGCAGCTTTAGTTGTTCACTGCGCCTGGCAATGTATATCGTGGTGATTGGCTTTCTCTCCACATCTCTCAAGTCAATTTAAATCTCTTTGCTCAAATTTGCATGTTCTAGAAATCTTGTTTGAAGAAATGACGCTACTGCGCTTTCAAAATGTGAGGTTCCCACACCAGGAATATACATATACCACTGAGAGGCGCAGATGTATTTTGAAGTGATTGGTTCCCATGTGGTTGGTTTTAACCTTTTTTCCTAATCTCCGTTTTGTATAATGATCACAACACACCCATGATAAGACCTTAAAGTAAGGCAGGGAGCTATTTAAGGCTTGACTGCCAATGAAGGGTATAGCCCTAAAATGCAAATTGCAGCTATGGCACCTATTTTTCTATCAAGTGATGATTTGTTTTTCTTTAGTTCCAATGGAAGGTTATATGCCTTTAATTCTATGCTCCCTATCCTATTTTATGGTCCATGCCTTTTTTAGCCCATGTACCACTGCACTAGATTTGGTTCTGTATGTCTGTTTTATTTAGTGGTAGATGCGTGTTTACCTTTGCAAAAAGCTTTTGTGCGCTTTGGAATGTTTATTTTGACACATTTGTCTGCACCATTCCATTGGGCTCTGGATCTTTTTTATTTTTTTTTAAAGCAAATCCTTCTTACACTTTGGCATTCACTTGTGTAGTTGTACAGGCACACATGTTTTATTCTGCTTTCACCTGCATTTTTCTAACTCGCAGATTACCAACTGTTTGGGATTCCTTTATGTAGACTAGGATATTGTGCTCGTCAGGAGATGAAAGGACAATGAGCAAGTGGCCTCTGCCATAAAGATCTTCTTATCCATCCTTGAAAAAGCTATGAAGGCGTTCCCGGCATCCAGCGTCACAAACTCGAACATCATAACTTTGGCATAGCTTTGGCTTGTGCTCCTAGGCGTTTTCTCCTAAAGATGACTTTATTGGCTATGTCTCTCGAATCTTCTGTATAAAGTGTCCAAGAAATCAAATGGAATACAAATATATATTTTAAAGGAGTTTCGTAAATAACAATCATGCGAAAAGTGGCGCTTTAAGGTGCCTGGGAGAAACTTGCAAGCCAAATGGTACGAAACCGCAGTATGACATTTAAACATTAACTAGAAGGCATGGGATGGGATTTCAAACCTATGAAGTCTACCTAAGTACGGAGATATTAGAGGTCTGCATTTCTAGGGTGAATTTCACAATGTTTATGGTTTTGCTAGAGCACCACGAGTTTCTGAAGTCTGGCGCCTTTGAGTGGAGACATTACAATAAACAGTAGACATAGGTACACCTCGGGCAACCTTTTGCACGTCCAAGGCAGGCCGAAGATTGAATTGCTACTTGATGCAGCTCAATGCTGCAGAGTGATAAGCAAGAGCAGTGAGACACTCGTCGTCAATGTGTGTAGTTTTCTGCATTCAATATTCTTTGTCTGCTTTTTCAGATTCCTTTTGAAAATCTTCAGATAGTGTTCCGTTTTTAGGAGTGAGTAGAGATTATTCCATAATTTCGGGTTTAACACTGCTAGTGAAATGGAGTATTCTGAGTGCCTGCTTGAAGTTCTAGCAACACACACTGTATTCTAGCTCCTCTTTCCAAGTTGGTTAGGATGGCAGAGGGAAGGAACCAGTCAATGGGGGGGCGGGGGTGGAAGGGCCCTGTCTATTTGATGACCTACCATACACCTTTTTGATTTTGAACATGGACTTTTAATGGCCGAATTACATAAATGCATCCAGTATTCCAGCTGGAATCGAATTCCTGCATCACCAAAGAGGTTTAAAAAAGTGATTATTTTTTCTGTCTATTCTTGGTCAAGGCCCTGTTCCTTAAAGAAAAGCAGTTTCGAACATGGAGATCGACACTGCTTTTGAATTGTGCAAATATTTCTTTGCACGGAGGAACTAGCCCAGGATAGCAAAGTCTAAATGAAGGAATATTTTGTTATAGATCTGAATCGCTTCCAAAGGGTCCGCCCGGACTCCTGCTGTAGAATGGGTGAAGTGTGTTTCTTTCTACCATTACGGGGCAGCTTTTTGTGATAGGTCATCCAGCTCATACTGAACAGAAGTAGCTCAATATTCCTGGCCACTGTGATATTCGAAGACCAAGCTATCCTTTAAGATCCCACCAAACTGGCAAGTTCACCTTCAAGTTCCTCCCCTTGTTATCTCTTCAGAGAACCACTTTTTTCTCACTGTTTTCTCCTCTCTGTAGATCCTGCTGTTGTGGGTTGGGCCTTCTCTGTTTTGGCCCCTAAGTGACACAATGCCCTTCCTCTTCAAGTGTTCCATCCTGTCCTGTTTTTTTTTCATGGCATTCTGGGACTTTTAGTTTGTGTCTCCTCCATTGTAACTTCAGGGCTACATATCTCAGAATATCAACCAAGAAAGGGACTGGATGGCTTTCTCTCCCATGTTTAATTATGGGGGATTTGAGCGCTCTGCTAGATTTCTTACCTTTTTGCTTTTTGATAAAAACGCGATGCACCTTTTCGCTAGAGCATTTACGAACTCTTGAGCTGTTCCCCGTACGGCACAAAGCAAAGAAACCACCTTTGTGCATGTGCATTTAACATGTATTCATATACATGGACGCCCAGCAAGATAAATCTCAATAAATACTCCAGTAGTTTTTTTAAATAGTTTCAAACCACATTCTTCCCAAAAATCGACGTTCAACTGGGAGCCACGTGTAATACTAATACAGGTCTTTTGATGCCATCATTTGTGGCTTAGGCATAAATGTGACCCTACGACAAGTCGGAGAAAGTAGTTTTGTTATGAAAAGCAATTTATTAAATAATGTGACAAACGACTGTTTCTTTCAGATCCAAGCGCAGCAAGGCCACCAATAGAAGCAGTAAGGCGCTATTCAAGACCACTTAACATTACATTATCCAGCTTAGTTTCAGAGTCGTATGTGACCAAAACTCTTATTTTAAGACTGGACCTAGACAGATATACAAAATCCACTCCATCCGGATTGCACCTTGGGCAAGCTCCTGATGCTGTGCAAGAGGTGATGTTTGCTATTAAATGAGATACTTGGATTGGGGGCAGAGCCCTTTCCAGACCGCTTCAATCAACAGCCCCAGAGCCACTGCTTATGCAAGTGTAGAGGCATCTCATACAGCGAGGATCTAATTTTTCTAGGATGTTCTAATCTATTATTGTACTAATCATGGGGGCTCTTGGAAAGGCAGAACAGGTAGCAGCCATCTCCTGTTTAATGTATAGAAACCTTAGTGCAGTGGCTATCTTTGGCTCCCCAGATGTTTTGGGCTACAAATTCCATAAACCCTAGCCAGCATTTCAGTAGGGAGGAATCCTATGAGCCGTAGTCCCAAACGTTTGGAGAGCCGCAGGTTAGACCCCTGCATTAGTGTAGGATTACCCGTCATCCCACCTAGCTCTTGACAGCGGTCTATAGTAAGAAAAGTATTGCATTCATATAAAACATCTTATGTTGCCACCCCAAGCTTTTGTAGTACCTTGATTTATTGCCTGAACATACGTAAAGGGGAGTCGCACAATTCTGCCTAGAAGAATGCTTCAACTATATGGTGGAGTTTGTTGAAGTTTAAGGTGTCATTTTTGGCTTGCCCAAGTAGTCGGACCTTGGATTTATTTAATGTGTCGTTAGTTTGGGGTCCTCCAGTAAGGTTGTTTCTAAATTACCAGTTTTGACAAGTATTATTTACAATGTCACATGTTTCCTATAAGCTTAAGGGCTATGCCCGGTTATGGCATGCTTGTGCAACCATATACGTCCCCGGCAAAGCTAAGCATCCACTCTCTAGGGGACTGGGGAATCCGCCCATACACGACCTATCAAAAGGAAGCCTAACAAGTGTAAGGAAGTTCCCTGTAGTTTTAGTGGGCTCATCGTAACGAAGTACAAATTTTACTAAAGTATTTTAATCCTCAAAAGCCTACCTCTGAGGGACAAAAGAAATTGAACATGTCTATTTTACATGCCGGGTCCAACAGTAGCGGAAGTTGTCTTCCATTTTGGTTATGGATTCCGTGGGCAAAAATAACTTTGATCTAGTTCAGTTGATATGTAGGCCTGATAAAACACCATAGTCTTTAACCTCCTGCACAATTGTTAATAGTTTGATTTTTAAGGGAATGGATGACTGTGGAGATTGTCAGTGTTTATAGAGGTGAGTATATTTTAATAGTTATGTCCCTTTATAAGAATTATCTTCATGAAGTACAAAAGCCAGCCGTTTGATTATCAATGAAAAGATTGTGGAGGGGGGCGCACATCACTTCCTCAGGCCATGGGCTAGTTGAAATAGAAATGTGAATCGGTTTGTGGTGAAACTAGGTGTAGGTTCATGGTATTGCATACCTACCCGGGAAATAAATCCCTCTCCAACCCCCATCTTGCACAACACTGTAAAGCGAAAAGGCCATTCTATTGATTCAATTGCTTTCCCAGCATTGAGCAGTGAGTCCATGGCATAAACAAAATGTGCTTGGGTGGAACCACCCGGTATAAAACCAGACTTGTCCTGCCATACCATTTGGGGCACCAGTAAGAAGCTTGCAAATAATTTCATTATCAACATTTTAAGGCGATAGATGCCTATAGGGGGTGCCATTTCGTGTTCTCCATGCCTGGTTTAGGAAGCACTGTAATGCTTGTTATCCTTGGCGATGGGGGCAGTTTTTCATTGGCTGAGTCTTCCTGAGATACGTGTTGTAGCTTGGGGACAAAGTTCAGAATATTCCCTGTAGCATTTGACTAATAGCCTGTTGGGGCATGGGATTTTGCCAAATGCAATGATCGACTAATCTCTGCTTCTGCTTTGAGAGATGCTCTTTTTGAACTCTTCGAGCCAGACAAACGTGGTCCAGTCCAGGAAAACCTCAATCCAAGCAAGAGTCATTCAGTGTACGGGGTAATATTAGACAAACACATAAGTCCGATTCATGTAATTTCTCTCAAAAGTGTTGCACGCGGCTGGCGCACAGCATGGCCGTGCGAATGTCTGCGCCAGCATCGTGCGATAAAACCAATTCCCGCGCACAGCGTATTCATGGATTCTCGCCTCCAAAAGCAGACGTGGCGCAGCGACCCTGCAGCAGCGCCAGTTACGCCCCCAAGAACGCCCTCGCGCAAGGAAAAGCCATCAAGATCGCAAAACCATCGCAAAGGGCTGCGCCAACACTGTACCAGTTTACCGGACTGGCAAAAGCGGGGAACGCGTATTACGGGTGTCGGAAACACGCATGCGCGAGAAGATTCACACGCGATCGGGCCAGGGGGAGCGTGTGCGTGTATTTCAGGGGTGCGCGAGAAGTCCTACACGCAAATGGCCTGGGTGCGTGTATTCCAGGGGTGCGCGAGAAGTTCTACACGCGAATGGCCTGGGTGCGTGTATTTCAGGGGTGCGCGGGAAGTTCCACACGCGATTGCCCTGGGCGCGTGTATTTCAGGGGTGCGCGGGAAGTTCCACACGAGATTGCCCTGGGCGCGTGTATTTCAGGGGTGCGCGGGAAGTTCCACACGCGATTGCCCTGGGCGCGTGTATTTCAGGGGTGCGCGGGAAGTTCCACACGCGATTGCCCTGGGCGCGTGTATTTCAGGGGTGCGCGGGAAGTTCCACACGCGATTGCCCTGGGCGCGTGTATTTCAGGGGTGCGCGGGAAGTTCCACACGCGATTGCCCTGGGCGCGTGTATTTCAGGGGTGCGCGGGAAGTTCCACACGCGATTGCCCTAGGCGCGTGTATTTCAGGGGTGCGCGGGAAGTTCCACACGCGATTGGGCTGCGTGCGTGTATTTCAGGGGTGCGCGGGAAGTTTCACACGCGATTGGGCTGCGTGGGTGTATTTCAGGGGTGCGCGGGAAGTTCCACACGCGAATGGCCTGGGTGCGTGTATTTCAGGGGTGCGCGGGAAGTTCCACACGCGAGTGGCCTGGGCGTGTGTATTCCAGGGGTGCGCGGGAACTTCCACACGCGATTGGGCTGCGTGCGTGTATTTCAGGGGTGCGCGGGAAGTTTCACACGCGATTGGGCTGCGTGCGTGTATTTCAGGGGTGCGCGGGAAGTTTCACACGCGATTGGGCTGCATGCGTGTATTTCAGGGGTGCGCGGGAAGTTTCACACGCGATTGGGCTGCGTGCGTGTATTTCAGGGGTGCGCAGGAAGTTCTACACGCAAATGGCCTGGGCGCGTGTATTTCAGGGGTGCGCGGGAAGTTCCACACGCGATTGGCCTGGGCGCGTGTATTTCAGGGGTGCGCGGGAAGTTCCACACGCGATTGGCCTGGGCGCGTGTATTTCAGGGGTGCGCGGGAAGTTCCACACGCGATTGGCCTGGGCGCGTGTATTTCAGGGGTGCGCGAGAAGTTCCACATGCGATCTGGCCTGGGGGAGCGTGTGCGTGTATTTCAGAGGTGCGTGGGAAGTTTCACACGCAATTGGGCTGCGTGCAGGTATTTCAGGGGTGCGCGGGAAGTTTCACACGCGATCTGGCCTGGGGGAGCGTGTGCGTGTATACCAGGGGTGCACGGAAAGTTTTACACGCGATTTCAGCAGGGTACGTGTATTTCAGGGGTGCCGGGGGAGTCCTACATGTGATTTGCCAGTGTGGGTCCTCCCAGGTGTTCCCTGTACACCCTCCACGGCCCCTGCAGGCAGCCCACACCACAGGGGACTACCCTGCATCCCTGGTCATGTCCCGCAGGCAGCCCACCCAACATGGGCATGCCCCCCAGCAAAGGCACATGTCTCCTTGCACTAATGATCACCAACTCATGTCCCCTTGCACCCCCAGAATTGCGGGGCACCTGCCAGCAGGCCCCAACCCATGTCTCCCACCACCCCCACCCCCAGCATTGTGGGGCACCTGCCAGCAGGCCCCCACCCATCTCTCCCACCACCCCCACCCCCAGCATTGTGGGGCACCTGCCAGCAGGCCCCCACCCATGTCCAACTCATGTTCCCCACCACCCAGCACTGTGGGGCACCCTCCACCAGGCCCTCGCCCATGTCCCATCCATGCCCCCCTTCACCTGGGTCCCAACAATCCACAATCATGTCCGTAATGGCCATCCTCCCCTGCCAAAAGGCCCAACCAACTATCACATCCACCCACATATCAAAGGCAATTACATGTTACACACCCAATGTAAATAATGCAAATGAACACATATCTGTCGCACACAATGGCTGCAAGTGAATGTTAAAACACCCAACATGACGTGCATGAAAGCAATGAGATGATACGACACATTGAAGGATGAAAATAAAAATGTATTGAAAATCAACTTGAATTGAAATGAAATGAGAAAACCCACAAAGCAAAACAACCAAAAGAAGATGCATGTCCATGAAAAAAATCCAAAAAATAAAAAAATCCATTGAAGAACTATTTACAAGATAATCCCGGGTCCATGAGCCCAACCAAATGAAACCTAACTATGACAACTAACTAAAAACTGAACTATATACAAAAATGTGGCGCATTGTCCAATCGCAACCAAATAAAAAAAAAAAATTAAAGGAAACCTAACACTAACTATATACAAAGGCAGCGGGCTAGTCCGACGGCTCACTGGTTGTTGTCATGGGCCAGGGCATCATCGAACTCCTGTTCAATGGCTTGGAGGCAGGCATGTTCCCTGGCCCCGAGGTCCCGCAGGGATAATGCAGTGTCCAGCTCCAACTCCCTGCGAAGACCCTCGAGGCACTCAGCCCGCCTCAGCGCCCTCCGCATGGAGTCCTCCGCCCTGACCATTGTGAGCCGTTCCTCCTCTGCCCGCTGCCGCTCCGCACCTATCTGCTGGCACAACCGCTCCCACACGGAAGCCACTCCCATTCCAGGGTTCTCCTGCCCTCTGGCCGATGCCTGCACCCCTGATGTTGATGGCCCGAGCCATGATGCCTCCCACGTTGAGCCTGCTGCTGCCTCCGACGCAACTGCCTGTGCCAGCACGACGGCATCCAGGCTGATGGAAACCACCGACGCCGTCGTGCACGTGCCCTGCCCGATGATGCCGTCACATCCTCCCATCTGCTGGGGTCCAGTTGCTGTGGTGTCCACCCCTGCTGGACCTCTGACTCCCGACTGTGGCAAAGATGGGATCCCCACCGAGCTGGCTGCATTGGGCAGGGCAGGTCCACAGGGGGCCCTGGTGGCATCTGGGCCGGAAGACGGCAAGGAGAACGACTGGCGTATAGTCTCCACAGAGGAGGAGAGGGCCGCCAGTTTGGCCGACACATGCAGGAAACCCCCGAACATGGACGATCCCAATTGGGCCACGTCGGCACGGTGCTCCTCCTGGGAAGCACGCACGGCATCACGAATCACAGCCGTGCGCATCGCGACCCCAATCAGGACCTTCTCCATACGGCCAGGGGTCCCCTCGTCCGCAGGTGGAGGGGAGTCAGATGACATGGACATTCCCTCTACCTGCGGACGGGCCTGGGACGGGGCATCCCTGCTGGTGCATGGTGGTGCACCCACAGGGTCAGGGACAGCGACATGCAAAGGCCCCTCCACGGTGACCTGTGCTGCCTCCTGCCCCTGGACTGCACCACTTGCACCAGCAGGGATGCCCCCACCAGGCCCCATGTGCGCCTCAGTGGTGGCCTCCTCCTCCTCTGTGGAAACCACCAACCTGGATGGCTCCTCACCGTCTACCGCCATAGCAGGCCCCTGTGGGGGCTCACCCACCCCTTACGCTGCAGCCGTGGGGGCATCCCCGCCGCCTTGCTCCACAGCGCCGTCTCCGCCCTCTTCTTCACTAGCCGCTGCGTAGAGGGAGACATAGAACACAAGCATCAGGGTACTGTACAATGGTCCCCTAGACAGGAAGCAATAGCAGATGAGTGCTACTCTCAAAGTACACTTCCATCATGTCACTCCACAACACGTGTCAGTCCAGGCAAAACACACACAGTGACAGTCATGGTGCATGCCATGGACATTTCCATACATGTCCAGTGGACTCTCGAAACATACAATGTAATGGTACTCACATGCATCATGGGTCATGCCTATCACATGCACACACTTCACCTCAGCCACATCCATCTGGCCCCGTACACCCCAATCACAGTGCATACAAGGATGACTAGGCTGCATCAGTGAATCTGTAAATTGTCAGACATGTGTCATGCATCCATGGCATTCACAAGTCACAGACACGCAGGTCAGGCACACAGACATGGATACCATATATGTACCTGGCATCAGCACCCATCCCTCACCCCCACCCATGTTCAGGAACAGAGACTGCCAGGCTCTCATGTGTGCAATCTGCATAGGGCTCCCCATGTCGCATTTAAACACATGCAACAACCGTGCGGTTCACACATTACTGGTCGCACATGCATTACCATGATGTCCCTGCACACATACATGCGTACATGGCCTATGTCACACATGCAGGCAAGTATCAGACAACCAGCACACTGCAACATGCCCTGTCTCACACAGCAATGCTTGGCCACTTACAGCTCAACCTCAGATGGGTCTCCCTCTCAAGGACCTGGGCGTGGAGCGCTGGGTGTACGCGTTCCAGGACCCTCATCTGGATGGAACTCATGCGGCCCCGGCCCCCCTCCACGAGGCGCCGGGCCTTTATGAGGGTCCTGGACCTCAAGTCCTCCCAGCGCTTCTTGACCTTCTGGATGGTGCGGGTTGCCACCCCCTCCGCGTTGATGGCAACCACACATTCGGCCCAGATCCTCTCCCGTCCTTCCTTGTTGGCGCGGGACGATCCGAAGAGGGCATCATACTGCCCCAGGACTTGCTCCACCAGGACACCAACTTCGGTGGCAGTGAAGCTGGTGCCCCTCTGCCCCTCTGGCCGGGGGTTGCCATTGGTGCCAGATGTTGATGTGCCCGACATGGCAACCCCAGGGGCAGGAGTGGGTGGGCAACTGGGTCCTGGGGCTGGGCTGTGGAGCGATGTTATCCGAGTCGGGAGTCTTCTGTTCTAGCAGGGGTGGACACAGCAACTGGACCCCTGCAGATGGCTGATGTGCAGGCACCAAATGGCAGGGCACGGTGGCAGCAGGTAGGCAGCAGCAGATGGCACGTGGGAGGCTGCTCGGGGCACTGGGGGGCAGTGATTCGGCCTTCTGGGCAGGAGCGTGGTCTTCCCTGTGTTTTCGCGTGGCCAGCTTGATACGGAGTGATTTGGCACGTGAAAATCCTGCACGTCAGCGTGAAATTCGAGGAAAGGGCCTTAGCGCGTAAGCGCGTCAGCACGCGTACGCGATTTCATTGGACCAAAGGCCCTTATAGCATAAGCGCGTCTGTGGCGTTTCGCGCACGGGCGTTGCCCTGGCAGGGCTTGGAGATCCCGCGTGCCTTTACACTGCTCTGTACGTGCTTTTCGTGCGGTGCGTGTGTTTTCCATCCGTTGGGGTTCACACGCTATTACTTCACAGCGGGTGTTGGCTACGCGTTCTTCTACACGCAAGGCAGACCGTGAGTGTAAAAACACCCGCGAGCCCCTGGAATACACGTACCCCGCTCCCCCAGGCCCGATCGCGTGTGAAAACACCAGCGAGCCCCTGAAATACCCGCACGCAGCCCAATCGCGTGTGGAACTTCACGCGCACCCCTGAAATACACGCACGCGCTCCCCCCAGGCCAGATCGCGTGTAAAACTTTGCGCGCACCCCTGAAATACACGCACATGCTCCCCCAGGCCCGATCGCGTGTGTAAACACCCGCGAGCCCCTGAAATACATGTACCCCGCTCCCCCAGGCCCGATCGCATGTAAAAACACCCGCGAGCCCCTGGAATACACGTACCCCGCTCCCCCAGGCCCGATCGCGTGTGTAAACACCCGCGAGCCCCTGAAATACATGTACCCCGCTCCCCCAGGCCCGATCGCATGTAAAAACACCCGCGAGCCCCTGAAATACCCGCACGCAGCCCAATTGCGTGTGGAACTTCACGCGCACCCCTGAAATACACATACACGCACACGCTCCCCCAGGCCCGATCGCGTGTACAAACACCCGCGAGCCCCTGAAATACACACGCCCAGGCCAATCGCGTGTGGAACTTCACACGCACCCCTGAAATACACGCACACGCTCCCCCAGGCCCTATCGCATGTGGGACTTCTCGCGCGTGTAGGACTTTGGCGCACATTTTTTTTTCCTGCGCAGGGACGCTACCGCCTGCTTTCGTGTGGCGGACATGTATGGGCCTGTGCGCGTCTTTGGCCGTGCGCTGTTTATCCCTATTCGATTCCATGAATACGTGTTGTAGGCGAGTGTGTGGGCGTTCTGCGCACTTGCCTCCTGTACTTCCCGTGACGCCCACATTTTCACGAGTTGTTCCCCATTCTGCGTGTGACGCCCCGTGTTACGCCTACTTTTGTTATGTGCGCCGCGCTATGTGCGAATTCGCTGTGGCCTTATCGCACGGCGTTCGATGACCTGTGCGCCAACGTGCGCCGCGCACTTTTTCAGCGCACATTTCGCGCGTGCACAGACTTTCATGAATCGCACGTTTTCGCACGCGTGCGCTGTTTTTTCGGCGCACGTTGATTCCATGAATCGGCCTGATAATGTTGTTGTCCCCAGAAGGTAAAACTCCATTATTTCCGATTGCAGGTACTATTTATTAGCTTTTTGCTGAATGTCCCAAGATAAAAATGGCCCTGGGCGTTCGCCTTGTCTTTATCTGCAGGCCCAAACCCTAATGGACATAACGCGTGTTTCTGCTTGGGCTACCTCACAGAACTTTGAGTCTCTCCCTTAATTTTGAAAAGAGATTCTAGTTGCTTAAAGAATTGTAAGATGTCCCCAAACCACACATTTTCTTTCCAAGATGTTCTCGGATCACAAAAGTGTGATTGCCTGATTTTTTGGCACACATACTTTAAAGGTTTGTGACAGACAACAAAAAACAAGGAAGTGATCCCTCATTCTCCAAAAAGAAATGGGTTATCTCCTCAAGAGGAGTACGGAAGCCAAAGGCACCCAAAACACCATGGTGCTGGTTTGCCTTAACACAATGGAAACAAGGGTCACAGTGAATTAGACTTAAAACCCCTCTTGAGGACAATGCAACTGGAGTGCCAGCGTGATCTACTCAGCCCCTTTGTAAAGGTTCTATTACCCAAATCGGACAGGTGCGTCTTCTGTAGAAATTTTTTTTTAATATGGCGATTCAAGTATGGTAATTCTTTCCTTGGCTTTAATGGAGTTATTGCCTCTCTCATTCAAGGAGACTGCATGGATTTCACTAGGGTCAGTTTGAAGAAGTCTCGTACAGTTGTAGCTGACTGAGCACACCCTTGCTGGACCCGAATCCCCAAAGATCTTAATATCGCTTTGTGCTCTGTGTGTGACTGGCACAAAACCTATTGGCCTCAGATTCCCCTCACACTGGGAGAACCACAACACCCAGTGGGTAAACCTGACCACTGTAACCGCTAAATTAGTTAGGACCGAGTATACAAAATAATTGTTGTCAATTTCGCTATGGGGTTGCCAACATTGCTTCAAGATGGGGAAATCCCTTGTAAAATGATAGTCGCATTCTGGTTCCCTCTGCAGTAGGTCTACAGTATCTACGACTCTTAAGTAGCAGCGGACCTAAAGAGAGCCTATTTCATCATTTAATGAAGATCTTTAAAACTTGATGGAATCCGACTTGAGCACAGAGGGAAGGAACCCTCCATGCACATATATGCCTGTTCTTTGTTATCCAGCAGAAACTTAAAATAACTAAGATGTATAGGTACAATAATTGTAAGCTGCAAACAAGCTGCAATGTCTAATGGCAGCAGCGTTGATTCAGCGCCTAGGGCTGGTCATATCAAAATTGATGTTTATGAAAGCAGACGTTTCTTTGGGAGGGGTTATGGATTGTGATTTCCTGTTAGGAAGAGATTTTAGTTTAGCCATAAACATGGCGCACTGTACTCCATAGTCTGAGGCACTTTGAACTGAATGACTGTACTCATGGAGACAGGGGGGGGGACCTGGGTTGCCTTTGGGTGGCAGGAGAGACGTGGGGGTAGGACATGTTTGGGGAGATATGGCGCAGTATTTTAGCTGATTGATGTCCCTTTTCTTTTGGCAGCATGTAACGGGATCCTGGCGTGGTAGCTGGATACAGGCAATTATTGACCAAGGAAGAAGACCTGAAGCAGCCTTAGGGTTGTATGCCACCTTTCTATTTGGAAATGGAAGGCGAGCATAGGATTGCCGAGGAGAGAGCATTTTCTCCAGGAACAGATCCATAGGACTGGTCTCCGTTGATTCCGGCAGTCCTATAGTGAATGTTATTTCTCCTGGAACGGTTTTCGAGGGTCCCCATTTTTTAAATCACAATGTAACCTGATCTTTACAGTGTTGCAAAGTATGCAAATCTGCTTGCTTTAGTGAGTAGCTCAACTTCAGAGATGGAAGAAATCAACAGTGGGAGAGACGTCCCAGAGGATTCAAGCACAAAGAGATTTATATTGTACAGGACTGCCCCCTACTGGTCACCAGCTGCAATAACCAGTGTTCTGGAACCTCTGCTTCAACATTACATAGTCAGGCTGCAAATCAAGATGAAGCAGGATGGGTTTCTGGGGTCTGCAGACAGGTGTACCCCTGCCTGATGCCAGGTCACAGCACGTTGCAGCAGAGTTGTGGAGATGGCGGCCGTATGTGGAGATTCCACCGTCACCAATGAGGTCATCTGAACTTCAGTGGTTTTCTGCTCCCAAAGACTACTTATTTAAATAGGGTGGTGGTGTTCCACTCAATATGCAATAGGCAGTGCTTTGGTACCCTGCTAATTCCAGAGGCCATGGGCCAATTTGCGGGCGCATGCAATTCCACAAACCAAGGGTGGTGGTGTCCGACTCTCCACAGCAATAGTGTTGCTAGGTCTGGAAAAGATCTAGGGCTATGCTAATGTCCGGACTCTTGGCTGGCTAGCATTTTGGGTATAACACCTCAGCTTCTATCCAGGGCTACAACCAAAAGACCCGGGGCTATAAGCCCCCTCTGGTCCCCCTCCCTCCTGTGGCAACGCCTCTGCTCCAGAGCAAGCGTAGCACCGGCTGAACCTCTGCGGTCAGCAGTGACTCGGGAATTGACCTGCAGCCGCACAAGAGTCAGATGGAGGAGGAAAACCTGTCTGTTTTCACCACATCTTCAGAGGCGTCATCTGCGAGAAAACGATGACCTAGCTAGGAGGCATATTAGGATGAAATGGCAGCATATATGGGCTTCCTACAAAAGCTTCATTGCACTGCATCCATTTTGGCGATGCACGTAAAACGTCTTAAATGTATATTTGTCATTCAAAATGTTGAATTGCACATATGATCAAATTGCAAGCTTTCTCCAAAGGGCCACAATCTGCAGAAATTCAAACTCAAATGTTGGTAGAGCCATTAATATATTGCGTGGCTAAAAATCAATGCATTCAGAAACCGCTAACTAGGCCAGTATTTGCAACATTTGGCTGTTTCTTGAGCTGTGTGAAGGCTGGATTGCTAGACGGATTGTACAATTAAATTGCAGGCAAAGCAGACTGTTGTATATTAAATTAATGAGATTTCCTACGTTGGGGATATACACTACACTGACACTTTCGAAATAAATATTTAGAAGACCTTTGTTAGAGCAGCAGTGTGGCGCTATTTACATATGTTTTTGAGGCTTGTGGAATCTGCTTAGATCACATGCTATGCATAGGCCGACATCTAGTGGCAGCTGCAGAGTATTACAGTTGTTTTCGAAATTCGAAAAGGGGCGTCGACAGGGTATGCCAGTAATGCTATCCCTAGTGTGATGTCCACTGTACCCATGGTCCTTCACGTGTCGAGGTCCCTCAGATTGTTTTTTTCCGCCATCGTGAGCGGTGGCTTATCACAGAGTGCAATTTCGGCTAACGCCGTTGACTTTATCAAACTTAAAAAATAGTTACTCTTCCTGTCCTTTTTCGATTGCTGTGTCTCGACGCGGTGAAAAATCAACAATCAAAGGACAAGAAGAACTGTCCGATGAAGAAACTTCAACGGATTCCTTCGGCCTTGGAAGGCTTAACGGGCCTCGGCCCTTACAGTAGGGAGAGTGGGGGGGGGGTGGTCATATCACAATGTATTTCTCCTCCCCTTCGTTGCCCTGCTGCCTGCCCCAACCATGGATAGGGCACGTTTCAAATTTTGCCCATCCTGTAACAAAAAATGTCTGTGGGTGATGAGCACAAGGTGTGTAACCTGTGTCTGAATCGAGACCACGACGAAGGGCACTGTCGGGCTTTCAAGCTCTTTCGACCCAAGACCCTCAAAGATCGTAGGACAAAACGCCATGCCCATCACGCCATGCAGACTGAGGGAGCCTCCAGCGACGACGTCCTTTCAGACGGCGAGGGTAACAGGGATCTTCCACGTTCCCCAGTGCTAGCCACCGACCCTGGAAGACAGGCCGGCGGCTCTGTTGTGGGGACTACACGCAGCGGCAAGAGCACCCAATCTCCCCACACTAAACACATACCCTGGGACACTGAGTCAAGCACACGCTGAGATTTGGCGTCCAGGGGCAGATCTGCGGCTTCGCTGTCCTCTGGGCACTCCAAGAGTCGGTCGCCTCATGACGGGCCCCAAAAGACTGAAGACGCCGCCCATAAATGTTCACCTTTCGAACGTTGAAAGATGCAGTGGATTACCATCCCGACCGCCAAACGTCCAAGGACGTGGTGAAAACCCTTCCCAATACCGAAAATCGACCTGTGTTGTTGAAAACTCGTAGTTCGAAAACTTCATCCTTTGATCACAGGGATAAACAAAAAAAATAAGTCCCTTAAGGACAAACCACATAGTGAAAGGCCTACCCCCTGACACAGAATTTTGCAGGAATTTGAAGATGCCCTACAGAAGGGCACTTTAAGTGAAGCCCTACATAATAAAGGCCTGCCTGCATCTGCTGTTCCTTGCCCAGACATTATTCCCAGTTCAGCCAAATGGTCAGCTCAGGACATAGTTATGTTCAGAATGACTTTCTTTGCTAACTTCTTCGAAGAGCACCCTCACGCCTTTGAGAGCATATAAAATGCACCTCCCACTGATCAGGCTACCACTTCTCAGCCCCGTCAATCATCCCAGCCATCGGGGAAAAGGTCTCTAATTTCTTCTGATCCTTATGATACGTCTACTGACAAAAAATAATCACGCATCCTTGCAGATCTGAGACATTCATGTAGACACAGAAGAATATCAAAAAGATACTCAGTACTAGGATGAAGAGGATGAGGGGGATAATAATGAGGATGAGGCAGAGGTTTATGCTATGGACTTCCCAGTTCCACAGGATTCACAGTTACCTGATTCCCCAGTGGATAATCAACCCATGTTTAATGCCATTTTGGACAAGCAACTGAGCACTTAGGCATTGAGACTTGGCAAGACAAAGATTTTGTTGAACATCCTGGGGCACAAGAAGGCTGCCACCAAGTTTATACCAGTTTTGAAGTCCGTCCAAAGGAGGATCCAACATTCTCTGGAAACGCCCAATCAAACAAGGGCAGTTAACCCAAGAATAGAAAAGTTATTCCGCCCGGCCTCATCTAACCCCTTATATATAAGGACAGCTTAAGCCAGACTCACTGGTGGTCACAAGAACCCGAAAGAGAGCTGGTACACCTTTGGCCTCCTCCGATGCTCTACCAGACAAAGGGCGCAAAAAACTCCACGCTATGGGTAGGAAGGTGGCTACTTCCGCAGCTTACCAAGCAAGAATTGCCAACAATTCCACACTGTTGGCAAGCTACGAATGTGCTAAATGTGTCGAGGTTACTGCTCTAGCTGATGCTGCTCCTGAACCACTGAAATCCAAACTTAACCTGGTTGCAGCCGAAGGCAGGGCCACTGCCAGCAGCCTGCTTAAGAACAACCTGGACGCGGCAGATCATGCAGGACGCGTTATCGCAGAAGGCACTATCCTTAAGTGCCATGCATGGCTTCGATAACCCGGTTTTAAATTAGAGACTAAGGCCACCTTGCTAAATATGCCAATAGAACCTAAAGTGTTATTTGGCAAAGCAGTGGAGGATGCTTTAAGGACAAGTATGAAACAATTAAGTCCCTTGGTCAACTCATTAATAAACAGACCGGACAAAGGGGTGGAAAAAAAATGCTTTCGCGGACAAAATCAAAGAGGCTCCAGTTACAGCCAAAACCAGAATACATCTTGGAATTACAACAAAGGACAAGCGTCCCAAGGTTATCCTAGAGGCCAGCACAGAGGTTGCGGCCGGGGGAGACCCTCATCTGGCAAAGGTGGAGGAATGCATCCCAAGCATTGACGCCCTGCTACAGGTCCCCTCCCATGCCTCCCCAGTCGGGGGATGAATTTCAAACTTCACCCACGCATGGGAGGGCATAACCACAAGTGGGTGTAATTGACAGTAGTGGGAGGTTATTGCATGGAGCTCCTAGAATCGCCATCAAACCTCCCCCCCGCGCCAAAGGAAAACGTCCAGAGAGGAACAACTCCTCTTGATGAGTATGTCAACGCGCTACTCGAAGACATCGAGATTGTGCGTCCAATGAGGTAAACAAGGGTATCTATTCAACCTACTTCCTTGTACCAAAGAAAGATCTGACAAATGCGCCCAGTATTTGTTCGCAGGGCGCAAGTCTATGAAAGCCACAAAAGTTCTGCATGACTAGGCTACAAGAGGTAATTCCTCTACTAAAGCGTGGGGATTACATGGCAACAATGATATGAAAGATGCTTATTTTCATATTTCACTGCTCCCAGCGCACAGAAGACTCTTGCGGTTCAAAGTAGCGAACCAGCACTACCAATTCAATGTGCTACCCATCAGAATAGCCTCGGCTCCAAGGGTATTCACCAAAGTACTGGCGGTGGTGGCAGCACACCTGCGCGGGGAGGCAATCCCAGTGTATCCCTACCTGGACGACTGGCTGAACACAGGAGAAACTCCCCATTTTTGCAAACTAAACACTTAAAGAACCATAAATCTTCATCAATTGGGCTTCTCGATAAACGAGAAAGTCAAGTCTTGTACCAAGTACATCAAAACAATTCCTTGGAGCTGTATTAGATACCCAAACAGGCTTAGCCTTTCCGTCTATGGAAAGCATGCTAAACATTAAACATGCTTCAGCAAATACACCATTATCAAACCGGTCTCAAGATAAGCGTACGCAAAGAAATGCGATTTCTAGGCATGATAGCATTGTACATTTATCTATTCTCACACGCATGTCTGTGCATGCGACCAATGCACGAGTGGTTGGCGAAACCATGGTCTCAGGCAAGTGGTCAGTGAGACGATCTAGTGGTTGTTTTGCCAAAACTGGTAAAAAACCTACACTGGTGGTAGAAAGAAAATCTGTTAAAGGGAAAACCCTTCCACGATCCAGAGGTACAAGCGTTTGTCACTGCACAGAACCATATCAACCTACTCAAACTATTAAGTACTCCAAGCACTTCAGACGTTCGAGATGCAACTGATGGACCAGTTGGTTCTAATTCTAACAGACAGCACAACTGCCATGTTCTATATCAACAAACGGGGGCACACACTCTCCAAATCTATCCAAGTTGGCACAAAGAATATGGAGGTGGGCACGCGGAGGGATATCCCTATCCTCCCAACACGTTCCAGGGGGACTCAACACTCTAGCAGACTCTGAGCAGAGATGCCCTACCAGAGGAACACGAGTGGCAACTACACTCGAGCGTCGTAGACAACCTCTTCTCTCAGTGGGGGTTATCCCACACTAGACTTGTACGCTACAAAAGAAAATGAGCAATGCCCAGACTGCGCGTCCAGGTTCCCCCAGCCAGACTCCAAGGGGAACACCTTATGGATGAACTGGTCAGGGAAATGTGCTTATGCCCCTCCACCCCCGACACCATTAATGAGCAGGAGTGTGAACAAAATACACAGAAACAGATAACGCTCGTCATAGTTCATCCTATGTGGGCGAGACAACCATGGTATCTGCATCTGCACAAACTTGCGATGTGCGATCCCATCAAGCTCCCTTACCTAACCAACCTGTTAACCCAACACGGAGGAAGAACGGTACACCCTCAGCCACACTCAATGAACTTGGCAGCATGGCTCCTGATTTGGGACACCTTCATCTACCACAGCGTTGTATGGATATCCTCAAGCAGGCAAGAAAACCTAACACTAGACACTGTTATTTTGACGGAGTGAGAAAGATTCGTAATTTGGTGGCAGTCCAAACAAACAAACCCCATAGAATGTACTCCTTCTCAACTATATGCTCCACTTGTTAGACTCTGGGTTACTATTCAACTCTATAAAGTTCCACCTGGCGGCTTTATCAGCTTATACCACCTCTCAAAGCAAGGTATTGTGGTGGAAGATTCCAGTCATTAAAGCATTCATGGAGGGAGTCCAAGGATCCACCCTCCTATTTCAAAACCACCACCAGGATGGGATCTCAATGTAGTGTTAGCAAAGCTCATGGGGCCCCCATTCGAGCCTATGCATAAGTCGAGCTTTAAACACCTGACATACAAGACTGCCTTCTTAGTGGCTATTACTTCCATGAGAAGAGTTAGTGAATTGCAAGCCTTGTCAGTGCAGGACCCTTTCTTTATCATACATAAAAATACATTGGTTTTACGTACTCATCCTAGGTTCCTCTCTTAATTCATTTCTGAATTCCACATGAACCAATCCATTGCGCTTCCAGCTTTCTTTCAGAAACCAGCTAGTTCAGCTGAGGTGAAACTCCACACTCTAGATGTGAGGAGGGCGGTGCTTTACTACGTAAACAGGATCAGACCGCTTAGGAAGACAGATAAACTGTCTCCATAGCATCAGACAGAGAAGGAGACCGCATTTCGAAAAATGCAATCTCCAGATGAATAGTAAGATGTATCCAATTATGCTGTTCATTATCTAACAAGATACTGCCTTTTACACCAAGAGCTCACTCCAAAAGGAACAGTGGAGCCACTCTGGCCTTTATCGCAAATGTCCCCCTAGACAGAATTTGCAAAGCAGCTACATGGAGCTCAGGACATACTTTCACTTGGCATTACTGCCTTGACACACATTCCAAAGCAGATACACAGGTGGGACAAGCGGTTCTAAAACATCTATTTGCCTCTGCTCCTTCTCACGACCCAACACCTTCTCATAACACTGCTTGCTAATCTATGCATAGCATGTGAGCAAAGCATATTTCACAAGCTTCAGAAGGGATCCATTACGCACCGTAATCGTATTTCTGATGCTTGTTAATCTGCTTAGAATCACATGCTGTGCATATGGTCCGACATCCAGTGGTAACCGCGGAGTATTGCATCTTGTCTTTCGGGGACCGAAAGGGGACGTCAGCACAGGCGTGTGTGTAACACTATCCCTATCGTGACGTGTGTAGTACCCAAAATCCTTCACGCGCTGGGGTCCCTCAGATTGTTTTTTCCTGCCCAGATAACTGGTCTCCCTATAGCAGAGCTCTTACTAGAGACATTGTTTATCTTACCGAATTGTCGGTTTATTCCCTGTTAAGTCACTTCGCAAATAACCTCTTCGGCGAAGACTACGGGGGAATCCTCTACGGCTGTGGATTTTGGTGCCTAAGATCCGGTGGCCGGATTGTGCACGTGGTGAGGCCCTCTGGCCGACCTATACAGTAGGGAGAGTGGGGTTGGGGTGGCCATATTGTTTAGTATGTCTTTCCTCCTTTTCCCTTTCGGTCTGGTCATCCTTCCCTTTTGCTATGGAAAAGACTCCTTTTAGATTCTGCCCTAAGTGTAGGGTCATATATCCTTGGAAGGACGAAAACAGGACGTGTAACGCCGGTCTCCCCCGTCCCCCCCCTAGAGCACGACGTGAAGCGGTGTGCGGCGGGCAAGCTCCTTCGGCCTAAGACCCTTAAGGAGCACCATGTAAAGCGGTGGCCCGCGTACGGTATGTCACGCATGGAGCTCCCCCTCCCCCACCGCCACACCAGACCAAAGTGACGGGGGTACTTCGGATGACCAAACGTCCAACGCGGAAGTTATAGACCTTGAGGCGGACACTTCTAGATCCGCCACACCCGTCCCCGACCGTTCCAGGCTAGACTCTGGTCTTGTTACAGGGACCACACCCGGCGACAGGGCGTACAAGCACATCGCACTAAGCACATAACCTCTACACCAATTTCGACGCCTTCTTTGAATAAGGCGAAAGCGCCAACGGGGCCGCCAAAGTCTTCGCCGGTTCCCTCGGATCGCTCTGATCCAAGGTCTTCCCCGCATTCGCAGCAGCGCATGACGTCTGGGCAATCTAGACAAACCAAGGGCGCTACTCCTAAACCTACACACGTCGAAAGTTGGGAGCCCGACGCTTCGAGTTCCAAGGCCCTCAGTAGGCCCGAAAACTACGGCTAGGCCTCTACCCGGAAACCCATCCGCTAAGCCTCCTGGTGGCACGGACAGTATTTCTACTGCCGACAAATCATCAGAGCCTTTGTCTCACGACGATTCGGCAACTATCCAAAGTAGCATCGGAAGAATTGCAGCGGCGGTGGCCCTTATTCCGTTTCCGCCAAAGGTTATGGGTCAATCCCCAGAAAAGATTTCGGCAGATTGGATTCCCGATTCCGATGATTTCTACGTAGATCGAGAGACTCACTCCAACACCCTTAGAGGTTCCCATCGGCGCCAAAGTGCGGAGAACGTCACTTCTCCTCCCGCCGGCCCGTTTGGGTCCTCTAAATGGACTACAGAAAAATTTGAGGGTTGTATGGATCGGCTGGAGCGGATTATCAGTTCCTCCGATCATCCGCCCCCGAAAAAGGGCTCCGGTAGACCCTAACCCCCAAATTCAAGTAGATCAGTCTCAGGTTTTCCAACAAGAAGACGTGAATCCATATGGATACTTATAGAGACATCTATAATGAAGAAGAAGCTTCCTTTCTCAAACTATGAGGAGGATGAACAGGATACGACGGACAACTGGAAGGAAATCCAGCAGAAAGGTGAAAACCCTTGGACACAACAAGATCAGGACTCTGATGTTTTGTGCCTAGATTCTCCTCCGTCCACCCCGGCTCGCCAGGCCTCCCCTGTGGCTGACCAAATGGCTTTCAACTCCATGTTGAAAAAAGCGGCAGAATTCTTCAAAATTGCTACTCAAGAGGCGGTACCGGAGCAGGATTTCGTGGAGGATATTATTCAAGAAAAACCTCTGGCGAGTCAATCCATCCCCCTCCTTAACTCTGTCAAGAGACGGGTAGCTCCCTCATTGGTCACACTTGCTCAGACACGAGCAGTGAACCCGAGAGTCGAAAAATTATTTTGGCCTTCTCCTACCGACCATCTGTATATCAAAGGGCACGCCATCCCAGACTCACTGCTAGTGACTACCGCTTGAAAGAGGGCAGGGGTACCCCTTATCACGGGAGAATCACCACCGGACAAGGAGTCTAAAATGTTGTATGCCCTGGGCAAACGTGTCCCATCAGCAGCTGCATACACCATTCGGGTTGCTAATAATACTCCGCTATTAGCAAGCTATGTTGATGCCCAATGGAGCTTACTCCAAGAAGGCCTCCAGGAGGTTCCTGAACCTGCCAGAGCAAAGCCCTCTCACCATTGTTTCGGAGAGAAAACTGGTTAACCAGTATGTGGTGAAGAACACCCTGGACACTGCAGAAACAGCAGGCAGGCCTCTTGCACAAGGTAGTTTTTTGAAAAGACACTCATGGCTGTGTACATCGGGCCTCAGACCTGAGACTCAGGCCTCCCTCATTAATAAACCCATTGAGGAGACTAACCTCTTCGGGAAAGCAGTGGATGAAGCATTGGAGACGACCAAGAAGGAGCACAAGACTATTAAGTCTTTGCACCAGATTACACAAAAACCCTCCTCCCAGAGTGGTAATAATTCTCAGCGGTCCTTTCGAGGACAATCCTGTGCCGGTCAAAACAACTACGGCCCGGGTAACTTCAACACGAATCGAGCATCCGGAAGCCCTACTTACTACCCCCCAAGGGGTCAGTAACGCGGCAAGGGTAGAGGCAGAGGGTCCAATCCCAGAGGAGCCACAGCCTCTGGTCAGAAATGACCACCAGGTCCAGGACCCCTCCCATGTCTCCCCGGTCGGGGGGCGATTAAAATCTTTCCTCAAGGCATGGGAGGGGATAACTTCCGACCAGTGGGTATTAAAGACGGTCGCCCACGGTTATTGCGTGGAATTTGCCCGACCTCCTCAGTTCAGACCACTGCGCTCACGGCGCCTTTCACAGGACCATCTGGAGATCCTGATCCAAGAGGTGGAAGCACTGCTGGGAAAGGACGCCATAGAAGCTGTCCCTTTTCTTCAGGTAAACTAGGGTAGTTATTCAGTGTACTTCCTTGTACCCAAAAAGAATCTCACCATGCATCCTGTTCTGGATCTGCGCCCAGTGAACAAGTTTATAAAACCCCAGAAGGTTTGCATGGTAACACTGCAGGAGGTGATACCATTGCTGAAACAGGGGGACTTCATGGCAACATTGGATATGAAAGATGCATACTTTCATATTTCAATGTTGCCAGCGCACAGAAAATACCTAAGGTTCATGATTCAGGACAAGCACTACCAGTTCAAAGTACTCCCCTTCGGCATCGCCTCAGCGCCAAGGGTGTTTACCAAAGTCCTGGCAGTGGCAGCAGCACACCTGCCCAGACTATCAGTCCCAGTTTACCCTTACCTCGACGACTGGCTCATTACGGGGGACTCGTTCGACACTTGTTTTTCAAACACCCAAAAAACAGTAGATCTCCTCTTCAGCCTAGGTTTTTCAATCAACGAAAAGAAATCCAGCTTAGTCCCAGTCAAGTACAACAATTTCTAAGAGCGCTAATTCGGATGGAAGACGGCCTTGTCTTCCTTCCCCTCCAGCGAGAGGGTCCAGAACATGCTCTCTCAGATTCCTCAATATGTAGCCAGTCGGGAGGTGACGGTACGCAAAGCTATGCATTTGCCAGGGATGATGGTGTCATGTATATACTTGGTTCCGCACGCGCCGTTACCCATGCGTCCCATGCAAGAGTGGCTCAACAGCCAGTGGTGTCAGGCCAGCGGACAATGGGAAGATCTGTTAGTTGTCGCGCCAGCCCTCGTTCTCTCTCTGCAGTGGTGGTCAAGAGAAAACCTCTTGAAGGGGGAAGACCTTCACCACCCCTGCAGTGGAAGCCACTCTCACGACAGACTCCTCTCTCACGGGGTGGGGGCTCACCTGCTTCAGCAGACAGCACACGGAGTGTGGTCCCCTCAAGTAGCGTCCACCCATATAACTTACTTGAGCTACTAGCGTTGTTCAAAGCATTGAAAGCCTTTCAGGTGCAACTGCAAGGGAAGACAGTGCTGATCCTAACCGACAGCACTACAGCAATGTATTACCTGAACAAACAGGGGGGCACTTACTCTCCAGGGCTGTCCAAGCTGTCCCAAAACATTTGGATATGGGCTCTCAAACACAAGATGTTTTTTGTTGACCCATCATGTTCCAGGGGAACTCTGTCTTTTGGCAGACGTACTCAGCAGAGATTTTCCTCTGCCAGAAGAATACGAAAGGCGGCTGCACGAAGACATTGGGCCTCATTACACGGATGCCGGTAGGGATTTACCGGTACCGGTAAAATACCGGTACTGGTAAATCCCTACCGCCTTACTACGAGGTCCCTTTGCGGGTTGGGGGATTTAACGCCTGCTTTTTGCAGGCGTTAAAATCCAACCCGCTAAGGGACCTCGGAGCTAATTACGGCACCGCAAAATTGCGGTGCCGTAATTAGCGCCTTCCCCATTCCCATAGAGCCCTATGGGGCAGAAATGGGAATGGGGAAGGGCAATGGCGGAAGGGGGATTTACTGCTCCTCCAACCTTGGAATGGGGCGGTAAATCCCCTTTCCGCCAAGGCGGTGCCGGTATTTTACCGGCATGAGTCATGGCGCTAACAGCGCCATGGCTCACCGCCTACCGGGTAATGAGGCCCATTGTGTCCAACGTCTTCGCAGAATGGGGTTTTCCAGAGATTGACATGTTCGCTACTCATGAGAATGCCCAATGCCAAGACTACACCTCCAGGTACCCCCAAAACCGATCCAAGGGGAACTGTCTCTGGATAACTTGGTCGGGGAAATTTCCCTACACCCCCCCTCCCCCCCCCTGACTCCCCTTCTCAACAAGATAGTGCACAAGATGCACCAGCAACCAGTTACCATGATAAGGGTGGCTCCCATGTGGGCCCGCCAACCCTGGTTCGCGCACTTGATGGAAATGTCCCTCTCCCCACCAGTCGAGCTGCCCTGCCCGGACATGCTGTCTCAGGACAGGGGGGAGACCTTACACCCATGCCCACAAACTCTGAACTTAGCAGCCTGGCTCCTGAGATCATAGAGTTTGGACACCTGCAACTCCCTCAGAGATGCATGGACCTACTCAGGGGTGCGAGAAAGCCTAATACATGTTATTGCTATGCCAGCAAATGGAAACCTTTTGTCATCTGGTGCAATTCCAAGAGCGTCAATCCCATCGATTGCTCACCCTCACACATTGTGTTGTATCTAACCCACCTGTTGGACTCTGGGTTAGTCTTCAATTCGCTAAAGGTTCATCTGGCTGCTCTGTCAGCCTACACCACATCACAGCGGAAAGTATTGTGGTGGGAAATACCAGTAATTAAAGCCTTTATGGAAGGGGTTAAGAGGATTTATCCTCCCAACTCTCACCCAGCCACTGGATGAGATCTGAATGTGGTTTTGACCAGGCGCATGGTAGCTCCCTTCGAGCCTATGCATAAAGCAAGTCTGAAAGAAGTGATAGCCACTAGGAAGGCTGCCTTATAGGTCAGATCTATCAGAAGATTTAGCGAACTACAGGCTCTGTCTGTTTTAGACCCCTTTGTTACAGTCCACAAAGATAAGGTAGTTCTGCGCACTCATCCCAGGTTTGCGCCGAAATTCATTTCGAAGTTTCATGTGAACCAGTCAATCGAACTACCCACTTTCTTCCAGAACCCTACTAACGTGGCCGGAAGAAGCCTTCACACACTAGACGTGCGCAGGGCAGTCCTGTTTTACCTGGAAAGAAGTAAACCACTAAGGAAGACTAAACAATTCTTGTTTCAGTGGCAGCTGGTAGAGAAGGGGATCCTGTCTCTAAATCAGCTATCTCAAGGTGGATTGTCAAATGCATCACACTGTTTCTCTCTTGCTAAGAGAACTGCCCTTCAAGCCTAGAGCACATTCTACTCGAGGCACTGGCGCATCCATAGCATTCATTGCAAATGTTCCTCTTGAGTCCATTTGCAAAGCAGCAACCTGGATATTGCCTGGACACTCATTCTAGGTCTGATTCTCAGGTGGGACAAGCAGTACTAAGACCTCTTTTCTCTACTGTTCATTCTCACAACCCACCTCCAACTCCGGGTACTGCTCGCTAGTCTATGCACAGCATGTGATTCTAAGCAGATTAACAAGCATCAGAAGACATGCATTACTTACCGTAATAGCATTGCTGATGATTGTATCTGCTTAGATTCACATGCACCCTCCCTACCTCCCCGCTCGGGGTGGAAGGAACATGTACGTCTTACTACTTTCTCTCTTTATGTACTCACTCACTATAGCCTGGGCTCCCTCATGGCAGAAAAAATACAATTGGAGGGACCTTGGCGCGTGTGGGATTTTGGGTACTACACACATCACGATAGGGATAGTGTTACAGACACGCCTATGCCAACGTCCCCTTTCGCTCCCCGAAAGACAAGATGCAATACTCCGCGGTTACCACTGGATGTCAGACCATATGCACAGCTTGTGAATCTAAGCAGATACAATCAGAAATGCTATTACGGTAAGTAATGCATGTCTTCTGATGCTTGTATCTGATTAGATTCACATGCACCCACCCTTCCTCCCTGTGGAGAAGGTGCATATATGTTATGAGCTTTCTGCCAATATCTGCTTGGATACAACTGTACTCACATTACACTTCATGCAACCTCATGTCGGAACAAAACAATCTGAGGGACCTCGACGCGTAAAGGACCATGGGTACATTTGACGTCACACTAGGGAAAGTATTATTGGCATGCCCTGTCAACGCCTCTTTTCGAATTTCAAAAACAACTGTAATACTCTGCAGCTTCCACTAGATGTCGGCCTATGCACAGCATGTGAATCTAAGCAGATACAAGCATCAGAAATACGATTACAGTGAGTAATATATCCCATATATCGCAGTGCTGCATTGATTCCGACCCAACAAAAGGAACACAAACTAGGGTAAGCATTGCTCAACTTTTTTGCAACTGCTCCAAACTCAAAATTCTCACTTTCTGTCGGGGGGGAGGAGATGTGGAATTTAGTCCCCCTTGCACTATATGTGAATCTATGGCTGATTCAAGCATCAAATTATCTATTTTTTTACTAGAACTGTTATTCAAGCTTGATACCTTTTTTTTTTTTTGTAAAACCACAATCGTATAATGTTGGCATAGAACGGACCAAGACCACAAAAGTGTGGTACATTTTATTTTGCACAAACTATTTCGTTTTAGCCCATATCATTAGATGTTAGGGTGATGCATAGCATTTCAACCTAATGCCAATATTAGGCTGCCAAAGCATTGTTACAAACAGCATTTTTCTGCTGCATAAACTAGGCTTGCATCTATCAAGCGAGTAAACCGGAGTGAGCGTGATGTTCCTATAGATACAAATCAATAACGTTTCCAAGATTCAAATCAAATTTACTTTAGTGTTTCCAGACAGTCCTGTCCATTGCCCCCCCCCAAAAAAAGTCTGTGTAAATATGCAGTTAATTGTGCAGCCATGCTGTGCATTTGGGAGTGATAAATGCAGTTCTTAGTGAGACCAACAGGACTCCTCAGGGTCAAGCTGTGCAAATGCCTTATAAGCCCCACAACACTGTCTGTGTCGTGCCTGAGACTGCTCCTGGGGCATTCCTGCCCAGAACACAATGTTCAGTCATTTGTAATGTATGCTTACTCTGGGGTCAGTTGGGGAACAAGATGAGCACCCGAGTTGAAGGGAATTTTTATCACCCAAAGGCTACCATCAGAATCTGCACGATAGATGGCAGTTGCCACAGTTGCAAAGACAGTTATTCAACAGGTAAGCCCACAGCACCACTAGGTTCTTTGTAATCTGAGCATAGAATTGTGAAAATCGTATCTTATCTTAAATACATGGCTAATGGAGTTATAGGAGTACACAAAAAAGTAATGGTTCCTAGACCAGGATGATGTCATGCCTCCACAAATGAGTTGAAATCTCTAGTGCTAGACATGTTAAGTACCTTGTGTTGTCTCCAAATCAACCGCTTCACAATCGCAGAAGTCTCCAACAGGCCATATTTGTGTACGTATCTTTGATGTGCAGGCAACATCGCTGCATGGTGGATTTCTGTTTTAAGGTCCGCAAAGTTTGCTCAGGTTGAAACGCAGCTTGGATCTCTTCGCCCTACTTTAACCATCGTCTTTTCTACCAGACCAATGACGAAATAATCTGGTTTCTTCGGAAATCATGTTTCTGATGTTTGTTAATCTGCTTAGAATCACATGCTATGCATAGTCCGACATCCAGTGGTCACTGCGGAGTATTGCATTTTGTTTTTCGTAGTCGAAAAGGGGACGTCGACAAGGCGTGTCTGTCACACTATCCCTATAGTGACGTGCAGTGTACCCACAACCCTTCACGCGTCGAGGTCCCTCAGATTGTTTTTTTCCGCCCAGATATTGGTCGCCTTTATGCAGAGCTCCTCGAGAGAAATTGCAAGTACATTTACTCGACCCTTTGGTCGTTATTTAACATTATACATTAGAACCCTCCTTCGACGACGTAGCCGAGAAGCTGTTTCACCGCCGAATAAGAACTCGACGGTGACGACTTCGACGGAGGAGGTCCTTTGGCACTGCCGAACACGTGGCCTGGCCTCGCCGGCCTAAGACAGTAAGGAAGAGTGGGGTTGTGGGACATTTCTTGTTCTTTCTGAGAATGACTTTCTATTTACCCTCCCTTTCCTTCGGGGTCGTTGTCACGCTTAACTGTATCCTCAGCTATGGAGAGGACTCCCTTTTTAGATTTTGCCCGCGCTGCAAGGGCAAATTCACTTGGAAAGACGAGCACAAATGGTGTAACTGTTGTTTGCCCCTCGACCACAAAGAGGACGGATGTGCGGCCTGTAAGCTTCTTAAGCCTAAGACTTTAAAGGACGGCAGGGTCAAAAGATGGGCAGCCTACGCTATGTCTAGGTCCGATTCCTCACCTGCTGCTGCCGAGTGTGACGAGGATAGTGATAACCCGATCTCTGCGTCAAAGGTCGTACACCCCTCTAGGGAGCGTTCCCGCTCCTCGTCTGTCCCCGGCCCCGACAAGCTCGGCTCACGCCCTGCTTATGGGGATGAACCGGCCGCGACACGGACGAACACAGAAAACACAAACGCAAGCACACACCCCACGGCACGTCGTCGTCCAAGACGAAGACAGCCCTATCGCCAACAGAGACGCCGGCCTACTGGCGACCTCCGCTGACCGTAAGGGTCGCAAGCCCTCGCCGCGACTAGCTACTGGGCTACATAGACAAGGGCACTACCACCAAAACATCAGGTGACGCGCCTCGTAAGAGCTCTTATCGTCCCCGAAAAAGACTTGGCACCTCCCAGCACGACGCCAGACAAACCCTCGACTGAGAAACTAATCATCGAGAGCTTGGCGAGTATAGTTTCCAAGGACGGCCAGAAACGGACGGCGAGTGACACGCCGAAAACCGCTCACAAGGCCAGGGAAGCGCCGAGGATGCCGGAAGGAAGGCATCGCTCCCTCCCGCCGCCGAAAGAAGGCCCTAGCCTGCGAGAAGGTTTCTCAGAAGGCGAAGGGAACTTATCCTCGACGTTATGGGACATACCTAGATGGATAGAGGCAGAGGGACCTCCTTTTTCACCTCCAGCCCGTTCTGGTTTACCATGCTGGACTGTTGAGAGATTCCAGTCATGCATGGACAAGCTGGACAGATTTATGTCCACTCCTGAAAATAAGACCCCTAAGAGACCAAGGGAGGCGCTTCAGGAGAACCCTAGCGCTAAAGATCCTAGATTATTTAACCCCCTCCAAGAGGACATGAATACTTATGACCTCACTAAGGAAGACCCTCACTTCCAGGAAGATGAGGAGTTCTTAAATAGTGAAGACCAACAAAACCTAGGAACAGAAGGTTTTGAGGAAAACACTGACATGGGTGGGGGGGGGCTTTGAGGAAGACCCAGATGAAGGTGGCTTACAGCCCTGGCAGTTACCAACAGAGTCTACAGACCCTGACATCCTAAACCTTCCCTCTCCTCAGACCACACCGGTCAGGAATCCATCACCAATAGATGATCAACCCACCTTCAATGCGCTACTTCGAAAGGCTGCGACGCATTTCGAGATTGAGACTGGCGAAATTACCCCCGATACTGATTTTGTGGAAAAGATCATTAAAGAAAAACCTCCTACTAGCCAAACCATTCCCCTCCTCGCCTCAGTTAAGAGACTAATTACTCCATCACTGTCCACACCTGCACTGGTAAGAGGAGTCAATCCCAGAATTGAAAAATGGTTTACTCCCTCTGTCGTACCCATTATACATTAGGGGTCACTCAATTCCGGACTCCTTGGTGGTAACTACCACAAGGAAAAGAGCGGGGGTTCCACTGTCAACCAGCGAAGCACCCCCAGACAAGGAAGGAAAAAAGCTCTATGCCCTGGGTAAGAGAATTACAGCCCCGGCAGCTTTTTCAACCAGGATTGCCAATAATAATATACTACTGGCAAGTTATGCTGATGCCCAAAGGGGAAAATTACAGCAAGGCCTCGAGGAAGTTATTGAGCCCTTAGGAACTCGCTTATTGGCCACAGTAACAGAAGGAACTCTGGTTAACCAGAGCATCATTAAAAACACTCTTGATGCTGAAGAAACGACTGGCCGTTCCTTAGTACAGGGAATTCTTCTGAAGCGTCATGTCTGGCTCCGCAATTCCGGTTTTAAGCCAGAAACACAGGCGTCACTCATTAACAAACCAATAGAGGAGTCTAACCTCTTTGGGAAGACGGTGGACGACGCACTGGAGACTGCAAAGAAAGAGTTTGACACTCTCAAGACCTTAGACCAAATCTCAAGGCCTCCCAATAAGCGAGGATTTGGCAACAGACGCTTTTTTTCGTGGGCAACGCCAACAACAGCAGCAACAACAACAGTACACTTCAGGCAACTGGTCCTCTACTCAGGGAACCAGTGGCCAGTACACGCAAAGAGGACCGCGCCGTGGCAAGGGCAGAGGTCGGGGCCCCACTCCCAGAGGTTCCCCGGCTACCAACACCGAATGACCCGAAGATTCGGGTCCCCTCCCATGCATCACCGGTCGGGGGCCAGTTAACATCTTTCCTACCAGAATGGGAGGGAATAACATCAGAATGATGGGTATTGTCAACTATAGCCCAAGAGTACTGTATAGAATTCAGTCGGTCCCCCAAGTACAGACCCCCAAGGGGACAACGCCTGTCATCGGAACACCTCGTCATTCTTTAAGAAGTGGAACTACCGCTACTAAAAGGAGCAATATAGGTTGTGCCTCTATCACAGGTAACGGAAGGTATTTATTCAGTGTACTTCCTTGTACCCAAAAAGGACATGACCATGCGCCATGTACTAGATCTGCGCCCAGCGAACAAATTTGTCAAACCGCAAAAATTTCACAGTGACCCTACAGGAAGCAATCCCCCTACTTTCGCAGGGAGATTACATGACAACACTGGACATGAAAGATGCATACTTTCATATTTTAATGTTGCCAGCGCACAGAAAATACCTCGGGTTCATGATAGAGGGCAAACACTACCAGTTCAGAGTGCTACCCTTCGGCATAGCGTCAGCACAGAGCACATTCACGAAAGTACTGGCAGTGGCGGCGGCCCACCTGCGCAGGTTGTCCATCCCAGTATACCCTTACCTCAACGATTGGCTCATAACAGGGGATTCTTACGAAACATGCTTCTCAAAACCCCAAAAGACTGTAGACCTTTTGTTCCAAATGGGCTTCTCCATCAACGAGAAGAAGTCCAGCCTAGACCCCAGCCAGATCAAACAATTCCTAGGGCTCTAATTCGAACTAAGGACGGCCTCCAACGAGAGGGTCCAAAATATGCTGTTTCAGGTCCCTCAATATGTGGCCGGTCGAGAGGTGACGGTGCGCAAAGCAATGAGTTTGCTAGGAATGCTGGCGTCATGTATATATATATATATATTTTTTTTTTCTTTTAGTTTATTAATAAACTTTTTGAAATACACAATTCTCTAATCAATTTCCTCATTCACAAAAAAAGAATAACACAACCATTCTAATGTCCGGCACACAGGTTTAGATATCAAGCATGTCAATAAAGTTTATCACCGAGCAAGTTAGACTGACGGAACTCCCACTCAAGATTCTGAACCACCATTCCTCCATATTTCCATTTATCGGTGCATACTTGCTCAGATGTGTCGATCTTTTCGAGTTCAGTTTGAGACAGCCGATTACCAAATGTTTTATGGTCTCGATTTCTTTAAAACAGAATCTGCACCAGTTATCACAAATCAAAGGATCTTTTCGTCTTAGTAGGACTTCTTTTGTTCGTAACGCATTCATTCTTAGGCAAAGAAAACGATCACAGTGATGTCTTGAGGGAAACTGAACAAGATATCTTGGCATCGTGTTTAATTTGTTAGAAGTTGGCCCCAATTTAGGCGCCGACACCATGATTTCCAAACGCTCCATGTTACGTACCCAGGCCCATTCTTTTAGTTTTTTCTTTGCGAGTTGAGGCCATTTTATCAATGTTTCTTTGCTTATACTGGCAGCTCGCATGATGTCGTGAATTTTTGTGGACCAGGAGGATATAATCTGCTCAGATGGTCGCACATCATCTATCGCCAAGATCTCATAGGCAGGTTCTTTCTTCGGGAGTATCATTTTTCTCAGTAATGCTAGTGACTTCCAAATTACTGTTGTATATAGATCATCTAGCGCAAGTTCATGCCTTATTACTGAGATTGGGAAGCAATTTGGTAGCTTCAGCACACGTCGCCAGAAGTGGCCTTCCAGTTTTGCCCACAGTTTGTAGTCAAGATTCCAACCTGCTTCTGTTCCATAGGTAACACATGGAATTACTTTTTGCAAATAGAATTGTCGAATCGGGGTTAGGGAAAATTTACCAAACAGGTTGTGGATTCGGGTTCTTTGAATAGCCAAGATATTCATACGGCAGCCTACATGTTTTGACCAACTCATCTCGCAAATAGACGCAGATATCATTATGCCTAAATATCTTATTTCCAGTACTTCCTCGAGTTTCGAGTTTCCAATTTGCCACTTGAAGGAGTTTTTCTTTATTCCTTTATGCGTTCCAATTTTCATAATTTTTGTTTTCGTCGCATTTATACTCAAGTGATTTGCATTCATATACTGATATAATTTATGTAATAAACGTTGTAGGCCAATCTGCGTGGTATCTGCTAAGATTATGTCGTCCGCGTAAACTAAGCAGTTTATGTGGGATCCATTTATTTTCGGCGGAAAACAACGTACGTCTTTCAGTGCTGATGGGATATCGGCGATGAATAGCTTAAACAGGCATGCTGCTATGGGACAGCCTTGTTTTACGCCTCTTTTGGTCCTCATTTTCTCCGACAGAGTTCCGGCTTCATTCAATCTTATCTGGATGGACGTGTCTGTATGCAATGCAATGATCGGAAACAGAATTTCATCTGGGCACTTCCAATTGTTTAATTTTGTCCATAAGGTTTCCCAATCGATGCAGTCGAATGCTTGATGGAGATCAATGAATGCTATGAACAGATGAGTTTTTTTTTCTATAGCATTCAGCTTGAGTAAGTTTAACAGGGTCAAGTTGTTTTTCATTCCAACGCCTTTTGTGAAACCAGTTTGTCTGGGATCTGTGATTCCTCTTTTATCGGCCCACTTAGTTTTTTTTGCAAAAAGTTCGCAAACACTTTGCCAATGGTGTCTAGTAGGGCGATCGGCCGATAGTTTTCCGGATTAGCTCGATCGCCCTTCTTAAATATGGGCACTATAATTGCCGAGGTCCACGAGGCCGGAATCTCTCTATGCTTTTTAATGTTGGCAAATAAGATCTCAATCAGTTTCGCCCATTCCAGTTTGTTCTGTTTAAGCATTATATTAGAAATGCCATCAGGTCCAGCGGCTCGGGAATTATTCAGTTTTCCAATGGCCGATAAGATGCCGTCCCTGGCTTCAGTGCAGTCCCAGTTTACAGACCTTAGATCACGCTATTTGATGTCAGTTTCCACATCCCCTGCAAAGACCTTAGTGAAATGTTTATTCCACTCTGCCTCAGTGACCGCATTTGCCATTTTGATCACATTGTTGGTTGTGCAATTATTTAGAATTTGCCAGATACCTCTGCATTTGTGATTTCATCATGGTCAACATGACTTCGCCTCTTTCTTGGTCTCGTTGGAACTTAAATGCTTTAGCCCAGTTACGATATGTTTGAGACCTCTTTTTTATCAGGTTGGCACTATTACTACCGCCTTGTGCTTTCAGTATACATATGTCACGTTTTAGACGCTTTTTTTCATCGTATACCCTTGTGCTCCATTCATGGGTATGTTCTTTCGCAGAGTTTTTTTTTCCACAAGTTCGATGAACTTTTCGAAGGTAACAGGGACACATAATCCACGTTACAAAGGGACATTGGGTCTACTGCCTCTAGTTTCGCCGTGATACAAGATATCTGAGCGGTAGATAGTCGTAACCTGTTTTTTCCATTATTTAGTTCCAAGACTTGAGTCATTGCTGACTTTTTAGTTCCTGATGTAATCCTCAGATGTAATACCAACGGATCATGGTCACTGTTTTTAGTGGGGATTATGTTCAGTTCATGAATTAGGTTCCATGCGTGTTTTGAGACCCATATATAGTCTAGTACCTTTGCAGTACCCATGTTGTGCCACGTATATTTAGGTGGCCTATCTCCATCCGTTTGACCATTCACCATGTCACAATCATAGGCCTCCATGATATTCTCCCAGATGATCTTTCTCTTCTGATTTAAGAGACTGTTGGAACAGCATTTGGTTAACGGCACGCCCTTTTCATTGAACCAGGTCAGGTTCATATCACAACATATTATAAGTATGATGTTAGACTTCTTATACATGTACTTTTCTAACAGGTTTATTACCGTAACTGTTCGTTTCTTAGTGGTGATCATCGCTGGATTCCAATATATATTCAGTATTAGTAGTTGTTGAGGCTTTCCCATCATGATCTTTTTGTTGTAATAGCGTACATTGCACAAACAAATTTGGATTTTCGCTGTTGAGCACCTTCCAATCACATCCGATTTTCAACATGGTTATCAGGCCGGCGAAAGGGCGTCCGTATGGATTTTTCCCTTCAGGATTCAGCAATGTAACATAGCCGTCTTTCACTGGCGGACATCTTAGCCATGTTTCTTGTAAGCAAATTATGAGATTATCATTCAACTCAATCGGAAAGCTTTCATAAAGATGTCGAAAGCCTCTCGTATTCCAAGAGACAAGGGAAATCAAGTTCTGTTCGTTTTCAGAGACTAGTTACTTGGAACCTTCATCATGTTTGTTGATTTTTCCAGAGCGATGCAAAGGCAATTCAATTCTCATGTGTTTTCTTAATTCATTGCTTCGTTGTTCTTGAGGAGACTCCTTATATCCAAACCTGTTCGACGGATTCTTGCTATCCAATGATCTTTGACTGGCCGAGTCGGACAGAACTTCCCTTATCTCAAAGCCAAACTGCAGTATTTCGTCCTTTGCTGCCAGGATTACATTACGTACTGCTTTGGAAGGTATGTGCAGATAAACTTTGTCTGCATATTTCTCGGACATGTATTCAATGATGGCTATATCATTGGACGTCACAATTCTCAATGCCGGCACCGAGTGTAAGAGGCGCATTACATTCTTTCTGTTCAAATTCACGTCAGGATCATCTTTATGAATGTTCGTAATTGCGATTCGTGGATTTCTATCGGTTGGTGACTCGTGGTCCCTTGATTTACTCTTCTCCACCTCATTTAGTCTTTGTCGGGCTGTGCATTTGGGGTTCAGGTTTCTGGTATTAGTACTGCCACCATATTTGCCACAAGTCGATGGGTCTTCATTTGGCAGTTTAACTGATGTCCGTGTGTCATGCATGTTTCCCCTGGATATTTTTTTGGTTCCACAAACCGACTGGGCCCGGTGAACAGAGTCCATAGAGCGAGATTTGGTTTTTAGGATCCAAGGGTTTCTCGCCCTTTTTTCCTTCGACGTCAAGGATTCATTTCGGTCAAAATTAATGGACTCATTTGATTCTAGACTACTTGTTGAGCTATTCAAAGTATTAGGATTAATTGTCACGCAATCATCCTCTATTGAATACGTTGATAAATCACAGAGATCAATTGATGGGGTTCTATTTAGGCTTTCTGCTGCTTCCGATTCTAACCTCTGACGTTTTTTTGGATTTCCCTTTTCATCTGCCACTTCTACGACATCTTTGCTTGTTCTTTCGCTCCCTTTAGAAGGTATTGGTGCATTGTTTTTTTGGATTCTTGTGAAAAGATTCGGTTTGGCAGGAGACGTCAGGTTACGTATAAATTTTCTTGTTTTGTTGTCTAGGATCAGAGTGATTTTTCTTTTCTTTTCGTTTCTTCTGAGTGTTACTATTTGAGACTTGCATCTTTTTGGGTTTCTCGATATTTTCTTTCCCTGTAGTTGGGTTTTTTCCCAAACCATTGAAGGTGTTTGCAGCTCCATTAAAGATCCCGAAAGAAGCACTTGGTCGTGATTGGTTAGCACATTTCTTGGTGTCATGAGACTTAGATACGGGCTCCAACACTCCTGGCTTAAGTTTAGATGACATAGAAGCTGGCTCAGCAGCCCCCATTTTTTCCGCCTCGTTATTGGACATGACTGACTCTTTTGACCTCAATTCAGTTCTATCAGAGTCAGCTGTTCCAATGGTGTCTTTTTCTTTTGGAAGTGGTATTAAGGGAGCAATTACCTGCATTATTTTGGTGCATTCATTAGTCAATGAATCCGCACATAAACTATTTGTTCTTTTTTTTCTCTGATGACACCGCAGTAATTATTTCGAGATCATCTGTCTCTGGGGGGCGCATCATTCTCATTAGCGTGGTTGAATGCTTTAGGCAGGCAGCAATGGATGTTATCAAGTCTTTCTTTTCCTGATTTTCCTTTGCCATACCTTCGTTTACTTGCTTTTGCATCTGTAACAGCGCGGTTTTTTCGGTTTCAAGATTATTTTGCAGCTGTATGATGAGATGTTCTTGTTTAGTTAGTTTGTTCAAAATGTGGGAAAGCAGCCCTCCATTTGATTGAAGCGCCTCATGTAAATTTTCGTATAATTTGGTGAACGGGAGTAAGGCAACCGACGAGGCGGCTAGCACATTATGTATTTGAAGGGCAGCTGCAGCCGATAGGTTTGATTTAAAGGCTGCTGCTACACCGCAATCTGAGTTTCCATCAACTGGTATTGGCAAATCCTTTTTCTTCCCTGTCATCGATTCTCCAGATCCCACCTTTTTATTAATCATTGGATTGAGATTTGTCGGAGTTCTCGGAGTCGAACCGGTAGATACAGACCTTGTCTGCGAGTTTTGGAAATTACTGTAGGCACTGTCCGCCCCTTGGGTCTCGAGCCGTGAATGACTGTTTTTACGATAGCTTGAAACTTCATTTACGTTTCTCTGCACCTCTCCTGGCGCTTGATGAAACGATTGTGGCGAAGAAGCCATTGTGGCGTTGTAAGGGCTGAAGGAGCGGGCCTTCATGTTATGATTGTCAGAGGTCTCCATTCCATTTCTTAAGGAGCCTGTGGACAACCGTTCTTTCATTGTTTCAAAGTCGACTTTCAGTCGTTCTGCGAGTCTAGCTTCACGTCCTGCTAGGTCCAATACCTGAGTCGAGAATGTGTTGTGTGCAGGGGAGTTTATGTAGGAGTTTTGCAACTCGGCAATAGCGCATTTCTCTTTCCGGATCGCTTTAGCTTTGTTTAGATTTTTCGCAATTTCTGCACTTGATCTTGACTCGATTTTCAGGTTGGCCGAGGTATCTTTGGTCGGAGATCGCCCAGAGATCTCTCTCTCTCAGGGTTAATGTATTTGCTTCTCATTTCTGTCTCAAGTTGTTGAATATCGCGATTATTTGTAGGTTTCTTAGTTTCACACATTGGAGTCTCAACGGAGTCCAACGCCATTTCTCTCTCGTGCTCGATGAGTTCTAGGTCTGTCACGTCGCACTCGTACATCGGCCTTGCCCTTTTTTCTTCAATCGTATGGTAAGAGACATTTATGAGGGGGGCAGAGACGTTTCTCTTCAATTCGATGTGCTCACTAATTATAGCGCTTGCACTGGTGGTTGCACTAGCTTCAACAGGCAAGATTTCCTCCTGGCCGGTCACAGGATCAATCAGGACTGCCAGGGGCAACTCTATCGTTGATTGAGTGAGAAGTACATTCGACGGAGAGGTATCACCTGCTTCCAAGTCTAATGATATTACTGTGGGGTTGCTCACTAGCTCAGATGTTGGTTCGGGAGCTGAAGGCAGACCCCGTAGTGTCGAGGTGCAAGGATTACAAAAAGCACTGTCAATACTGCCAGGCAGCGGTGGTTTAGATGGCAAGTATGGGCATGATGGGTGTGTGGAGAGGGTGAATCTCGAGCTTGAGTTAGGAGGTGTTTTACCCTCAGTGTATGGCTCACACAGCCTCTGCTGGTTCCTTTTATGACTCTCAGGGAATCTATCTGATAACCCTTCTTTAAACATGCAGTCTCTCGGAGAGGAAGTATCGGTCAATGAGTTGGAATCTAAAGATACAACCGCTTCCATTGGCTCAGGCTCGTCCAGACATAAGGACTGGGAACCTTCCACTCTCGATAAGTCCAACTTTCCGTTGGCTTGTAATGTTTGCCTGGACATGGCACGGGTCAAGGGCCCTGGTTCTGACATGTCAGCTTTCTTACCTTCTCTCCGGCAAGTCATTAATCGCTCGTTGATCAGCCTCGATTTTCAGCCTCAGCAGCGGACTGCCGCAGACTGAACTCGGCCCGAACTCCGCGCGCGCTCCGGGCGAGTTTTTAAAGTCAATGGGGCTTCTTTTCCTTAAAGGAATAGTGGCTCGAAACACAGTACCTCCATATCAAAGAGTGTGGCTGCAGCTCCTCACATCCACCAACCGCACCAGCGTCTGCCGCAGACTGAACTCTGCCCGAACTATATATTTGGTACCACACGCACGACTGCGCATGCGCCCAGTGCAAGAGTGGCTCAACAGCCAGTGGTGTCAGGCCAGCGGACAATGGGACGATCTAGTGGTGGTCTAGCAGGCCTTGGTTCTCTCGCTACGGTAGTAGTCGAAGGAAAACCTTGTAATAGGGAAACCATTCGCCACCCCCACAGTGGAGGCCACTCTAACCACAGGATGGGGGGGCCTCACATATCCCATCAGACTGCACACAGAGTTTGCACTCAGAGCGTAGCGTCCAAACACAAAACTTGCTGGAACTGCTAGCGGTCTTCAAAGCACTGAAGGCTTTCCAGGCACTCCTGCAAGGGAAGACGGTGATAGTCCTCACAGACTGTACCACAGCCATGTACTATCTGAACAAGCAAGGGGGCACTCACTCTCCAGGACTGCCCAAGCTGTCCCAGAACATCTGGAAGTGGGCTCTCAAACACAACATGTTCCTGTTGTCACAACATGTACCAGGGAACTCAATCGGCTGGCAGAGGAACTCAGCAGAGACTTTCCTCTGCCTGCAGAGTACGAATGGCAGTTATAAGAAGACAGTCTTCGTCTTCACCCAATGGGGATTCCCAGAAGTAGATCTGTTCGCAACTATGGAGAACTCCAAATGCCAAGATTACGCCTCCAGGTACCCCCAGAACCAATCCAAGGGGAATGGTCCATCGATACCATGGTCAGGGAAATTTGTTTACTCTTTTCCCCCCGACTCCCCTTCTCAACAAGATAATGCACAAGATGCACCAGGAACCAGTTACCATGATAATAGTGTCCCCTATGTGGGCCCGGCGGCCATGGTTCGCTCACTTGATGGACATGTCTCTAACTCCTCCAGTGAAACCTCCCTGCCCGTACAACATGCTGTCACAGGACAAGGGCAGAACACTACACCCATGCCCACAGACTCTGAACTTAGCAGCCTGGAACCTGAGGTTATAGAATTTGGACATTTACAGCTCCCTCATAGATGCATGGACATTCTTAGGGAGGCTAGAAAACCTAACACTCGTTACTGCTATTCCAGCAAATGGAAAAGATTTGTCATCTGGTGTAGAGATAAGAACATCAACCCAGTTGACTGCTCTCCCACACAGATTGATCTTTACCAGACCCACTTATTAGACTCAGGTCTGGTCTTTAATTCCATTTAAGTTCATCTAGCTGCACTTTCCGCATACACCACTTCTCAACACAAAGTGTCATGGTGGAAAGTCCCAGTTGTTGAGGCCTTCATGGAGGGAGTAAAGAGAATACACCCTCCTATAGCTAACCCAGCTCCCGGATGGGACCTAAATGTGGTACTTACCAGGCTTATGGGCTCACCCTTTGAACCCATGCACAAAGAATCCCTTAAGAACTTCACTCTTAAAACTGCTTTCTTAATAGCTATCACCTCCATTAGGAGAGTGAGTGAACTACTAGCGCTCTCTATACTAGACCCCTTTGTAACAGTTCACTAGGATAAGGTGGTTCTACGCACACATCCTAGGTTTGCACCAAAATTCATTTCTAAATTCCATGTCAACTAATCAATAGAACTACCAATGTTCTTTCAGAACCCTTCAAGTTTGGGAGAAAAGAGCCTGCACACACTAGATGTACACAGGGCTGTCATGTTTTACATGGAAAGAACTAGACATCTGAGAAAGACTAATCAGTTCTTTGTCTCGGTGGCAGCAGGAAGAGAAGGAGATGCAGTTTCAAAATCAACTATATCTAGATGGATTGTCTAATGCATCACTCTGTTACACTCTTGCTAAAAGAGAACTACCCTTCAAGCCAAGAGCACATTCTACTCGAGGCACTGGGGCTTCCATAGCATTCATTGCAGATGTCCCTCGAGTCCATTTGCAAAGCGGCAACCTGGAGTTCTGTACACACCTTTACAAAACACCATCTAGATGCCAACTCTAGATCTGATCCCCAGGTGGGGCAAGCAGTGTTAAGACATCTATTTTCTACTTTTCTTCTCAAAACCCATCTCCAACTCCGGGTACTGCTCGCTAGTCTATGCACAGCATGTAATTCTAAGCAGATTAACAAACATCAGAAGACCATGTATTACTTACCGTAAAAGCATTTCTGATGGTTGTATCTGCTTAGATTCACATGCGCCCACCCTTCCTCCCCGCTCGGATGGAAGGAACATAGACATCCTTACCTTTCTCTCTTTTCTGTACTCGCTCACGTCTGATAGGCTCCCTCAGGGCAGAAAAAATACAAACAGAGGGACCTTGACGCGTGAGGGATTGTGGGTACACTGCACATCACTATAGGGATAGTGTTACATACACGCCTTGTTGACGTCCCCTTTTCAACTACGAAAAACAAAATGCAATACTCCGCAGTGACCACTGGATGTCGGACTATGCACAGCATGTGAATCTAAGCAGATACAACCATCAGAAATGCTTTTACGGGAAGTAATGCATTGTCATGTTCCTGAAACGCTGACGAATTAGACGGGCCTTCATGTAGTCTTTCTGATAGTCTCAGGAGGATAGCTCGGGGGCAACGCGCTCACCTTGGAAGAAAGGTGACGTGGAGCAACACAGGTTTGATCCCCGGGTCCGCACTTAGAAACCTCTGGGTATTAAGTGCGTTATAAATTACCAATTACAATGGAAAATTTTACAATAACTAGATTTTCACCCTCTGTTTTTTGCAACAAATCTTAAGGATATGCTGGTTGGTGAAGTTAATTGTTCAGTAACTCAGCAGAAGAAGCTTGTATGACTCCAGGGTTTGGGCATTTATGTGAAGTACTAGTCTCTCTTGCCATATGAGCAAAGTCCTATCATGTATGCCGTTAACAATTTGTGACTGGCTTTTCTTAGTGTTGCTTTGCGAACAGGGGCACAGTCACTGTGGAATGAATTGTTTTGCTTGTGTTGGCAGTGCCCACAGTTTGTCCATATAATGTGAGGGTTTACGCTCTCCTGTCTAGAATGCCAAGTATGGTCATGTTCACCCCACTCAAGTACTTGCTCTGGCTTATTCGAGAGCCCAGCCATACATTTGTGACAAACCCTTTCCTTGTAGCCGTTCTATATTTAAAGACAGCAGTCAAAGTTCTGTTCTTTCCTTGTCTATTTAGTTTTGGCTGTTAGGTGGAGCTAAAGTGCTACCTATAAGTCGAAGCTATTGCAAATGTGGGACACAAAGCATGTAGGTGTTTGGTTATTTACGCACCCATTGACTGCTGTGGCAGATCAGGAGGAGGATGCGGACACCCTGAAGACATTTCCCATGAAGATGTATGAAATAATTGGGTCTAGCTCTCCCTATAGCTAAGGGGTGAACCTTACCTATATTAATAACAAAGGTGCTTGTCAATTGTCTGTAAATGACCAAATCAGAACCAAGTCTGCTGTCCAAAAACGAATCCTATCTGACTATACCACTATTCAAAACAAACCAGGGCCAGGAGAGTGACTCCCTTCTCCTTGTGAAGCAGGATTCTGCTTTCTCTTAGAGCTCTTTCAGGATAGCCTTTAGCCACTTTCTGTACCACATTCTTGGATACAGTCTTTGCGTTTTCCCCTCTTCTTGTGGGATTACTTTCCAAGGGTTCTTACGTGAAGTTTGTTTAATCCTTAAATCCACATGGTTTGGCCGGATATGACCTTGTGTGATAATTTATTAGTGGAGGTATTCCTTCAAGACACCCCCAGCGGTGTGGTTAAACCCTTGGTTTCTCGCCTATTTGATACTCTGTCTCCCTAGCGTTTGGTATTCTAGTTCAGAGACGCTCTGAACTTCACAGGCTCTGCTGTGCTCGTTGGCTCCGCCTCTCGCTTGCGTTACGCAGCCAGAAAGCCTCGCCGGCTGCCGAAATGATTCTCTCCGATCTTAGCGTGCCTTCTTCTTTAAACAGCCTCGTCCCAGTGAAGACCAGGTTTGTCCTTAAAGAGACTGCTTATTTTCTCTGATAATCGGGGTACATTGTAAATTTGTGTTCGGCGTAGTCTTTTTTTTCTTTTTTTTACTTTTCGCTGTTTGGTATCTCCGTTGATCCCATGTATGCCATCATGGGGAATAGGTTAAAAAGATCCTTAAGGGGGACAGGGACTCGCATTCCTCTAAAGGGGGGGGTGGGGAGTCTCTTCCAGTGAGGTCCCACTTGCCCAGCCCTTAGGGAGGGTCTTGCGGAACAGGCTCACCTCCCTAGCCTCAAAGGGGGAGGCTCCCTCCTTGGGTCGAAGGACAAATTCCCTCAATTTGTCACACTGCCCATGCTAACCCCCATGGCTAGTCCCCGCCCACTTCCTGTTTCTCCCCACCCAAAACACATCCTTCTGGTATGTCTTTGAGCTAACTTTTAAGCCTTCCAATCAAAATGTGTGTTCAAAGTGCCTGCCAGTTTTTTTTGTTATTTTTCAAAGCAGTCTTCTGAGAGTTAATGGCTTAATTGGAACTATGTGTTAATTGGGTCCACCTTAAGCCACTCGATTTATAAGCACTATGCGTGGCCTTCACTGCAGTCCTGTTAAAAACAAGCCCTGGCAAAGCCAACCGTTTTGGCTTGTGTTAGGCATTTGCCAAGCACTGCTCTATGCCCAGGTACCGCACCATTTTGCAGCTGCCACCATTGATGGCCAGGTAATGGCAGTACGGGAGTGCATGCAAATTACGTTTTTCATGCTTGCACAAAAGCCCAAACTATTGGAATTGGCAATGCTTGTTTTATTTTGATCTTGGAATTGAAACTGGCTCTTCTTGTGTGGACCGTCATTTCTCCTAAGAGAGTAAGTGAGCTGCATCCTTAATGTTGAGCGGCTTTAGTTTTTTTCAAAGTTAAAAATGGTTTGAAGACATTTCAGCAAATCAAAATCTGTTACATATTTGTTCAGTTTTGTTTTCCCAGCGGGAGGCGTTTTAATTTTCTTAAAGGTAAGCGATCTCTGAAGTTATTTTTTGGTCGTGCTTTGAGCCACCTGTTAAAAAAGCAGATGGCATTACTTGTCTGTGACCATTTATTCATGCATTCAAGGTCCTGCATCCTTTTTCCAGTCGCAGCGAACTAGTTTCAAAATGTATTTTTTATCGGTTTTTGGGAGCAGTACCGTTTGCTGCAGTGTGTTTCAGTTTATGCCTCTCAACCTATTGTCCTAAAACGGTTTACATGTTTACATTCTGCTTTTTCTACAGGGGGTGGTGGGGCGGTGAGGGAAGCATGCCTTAATTTCTTGAGAGGCTGCTCCAAATAGCGGAATTTGAAAAGAAAAAGGCATTTAGCAAACATAATTCATATCCCTCCAACCTTTCCATATTGACTCTCTATCTAGAGGGTTTAAAGAGAAAATGTTGACTGCAAAAATGTCGAAAAAAAATGTAAAAAAAAATCTTTTTTATTTTTTTTATAGGGGTGGTTCCCCAACCCCCGTTTATTTGTACTACCTAAACCCAAAAAAACATACAAATAAAAAAAATTCAGATTTTTATTTTCGACATTTTTTTCGACATTTTTGCTTTCGACTTTTTTTTCGGTATTATAACTGGATACCATCAAGAACATAGAATATTTAACCACTAACTGTAGTTTCTTTATGTTCTGATTCGCAATCAGCTCCAGGATATTCTGCGTACTTATGGCGAAAAGAGCTTTTACAGTAAGCTAGCCAAGTCACCCACAGAGTTTTTAATTTCTAAGAGTAGCAATGGAAAGCTCAAGCACAATGCCCGGTTACATAAACAATTGATTTGTGAAGGTAGGCAGCACCATGGCAGCCTCTCCAAACAGGTAATTTATGAAGAGTAGCATTCAAAAGCGCTAATACAATGGTAATTACCAAACAGTTGGTGATTTTTGTAGAGAAGCATTTAAAAGGGCTATTAAGAAGCTAGGTTTCCCAAACAGTTGGCAATTTGTGATGAGAAACATTAGAGGGAGCTAGCATTGCAGGTAAGTTACTTTTTGTTTTGTCATTCTCGATTCCACTTGTTATGGCGTATGCTTGGCTTTCCTTGGATTTATCTGAAAGCACACCATTAATCTTTTCTATGACTTTAAGGTCCTGGAAACTCACAAGTACAAATTGGTGAAGGGTGGGTGGGGCACATCATTTGCACATAACTTAAAGGAGAAACTTCAAGGTTGCACTGTTGCGGGCACCTGATATGATTTTCAATACAGACAGGAGTTCCAGCATCCTATGTCCCATCAACTGGCGTTACCTGGGCAATGGTCGAGTGCCTTTGAAATAATGTAAATGTTTTAATGAATGGCCTATTGCTTTTGCCATTCATATCGTGCTTCAGATTTTCTTTCAACTATACTGCCTCATTGTATTTGAATAGTGCTTTTTACTCAAAATTTCCGGTTCTTAATGTTATTTCATCTCTCACTAAGTATTTTATTTTACTGTGGCTACTGTTTACCTTGAGCTTTCTCCTTCAAGTGACATCTTAGATAGAATTACAAATGTTATTTCAAATGCTGTCCTTAAATACCACTAACCACTATTTGAAAACTCCTTCTTTCTTTGTCTCTTGTTCTGAGAGTAGCTGCTCAACCTTATTTCATGTCTGGCTTCTGCTACCGTGGATTCCATGGTCAGAACACCATTTAACAATTGTCTGTTTCCAAATGTGTGAAGTGGAATAATTTCTACATTGTTTTTCAGTCAATACTTCGACATTATACTGCTTTGTTTCTCTACAGATGGCCTGTCGAGACTCTACTCGCTTATTTGCCAAAGGTTTATGTTGCATTTGAGTGTGACATCAATTGATTTATGGAATCTGTAAACTGTTAACGCTGTGCCCCTCTAATAATACTAAAAAGAGGAAAAACTGGACTTTTTCTTGTTTTCTGGACGATGTAGAATTCCATTCTTTATTTTTTATCTTGGGAGGGACCAGGGTTCGAAATTGCCAAGAGCTATTTAGATACTGCTTACCTGGTTATATTGGTGCCAACAGCCCCAAGGAGTAACTTTTGACTCCCCTGGCCAACTGGGAATTTGTCTGAAGGAGCATTAGAACACATTTAGAAGATCTTTTAAACTATGATGGGCCATATATAATGGGCATAAGTTTGCCACATATGTGGATGTTAGATTTCTGACTGACTAGCTCCTAGTTCACCAAAGTTGGCTGATGCGGGATACCCAGGAGCTGCTTTTTGCTCCTGCGCCACAAATCCTTATTTCGACCCCTGGGCACTATGGTTCTATTGGTACAGTACGTTGCAGTGAGGGCAATAGCTCCCGCTGCACTAACTGCAGAAACCAGATGGTGTTCTACAGTAGTTGTCGAGTGGTTGGATTCCGTGGGTACAGAATACTGCTGATTGTTTCGATGACATCAAATACCAATAGCTGAAGGAAAACAACAAGTTAGTTTCCTATAAGCACAAATAATCACAAGCCTACGTGTGGGTCTATATTTTACTACGGCCAGTTTTGCCATGCAACTATTTCACTGCAGCCGTACATTAATAATGCATAGAATGTTTGTCATGTTAACTAACCATTGTAGTGAAGTCGAGGCATTTAAAAAAAGTGTGCCTTTTAATTTATCTGAAAATGGATAAAATGGCTCAACTTGATTTTGAGCGATAACCTACTTACTTGCACATCTTGCTCAATTGTCGATTTTAAATATTTTATCTTACTTATAGATGCATGTGGCTTCGCAGGTACCCTCTGTGCAGGCAGGTCCGGGATCATGTTAAGGAGTTTGCCAGTGTAGCATTGACAAATACAAATTGCAGAAAGCCATTTTTTGCTTTGAAATATCAGGAATAACCAGATCCTGTGTTGATTCTCGTGTCCCGAAATGTATTCCTACCAAGGCTCTTTATTCCCAATCCCATCCCTTTTCTCAATTTAATAAAATCCCTTTCTCAGTAACCAGATACGTTTCCAAGACATGGACTGTCCACTGGAATCGTATTTAAATAGCAGCATCTTTCATGACTAATTGGCATACAAATTGTTTGAGTACTAAATTAAGATGATGGGGGAGGTGGCAGTATCATAAGGACGCAAGACCTGGCCTTTTTAACTGTGTAAACACTGCTATCATTAGATTCAGAGATGGGGTAGAGTAGCTGTGACAACGTGTAAAGTCCTCTAAAACGAATATGGAATAGAAATGTAGTGCTATTTCTGAAGCAGTGTCGCTAGGCAGTTGTTAAACCATGATCATAGGGAACAAAGAAGACTGACTGTGATTCCGTTGTACTGCAGCATCATCTTTTAACAGACAAAACTCATGGACACATTCCCACTGGCCACTTTGAGGAAGCCGCGTTCAACACGCAAGTAATTGGAAAGAAATAGCGTGGGGTTTTGGTTAACTGAGTCTATCTTGGTTAGAGACCTGTACAAATACTCTTGGCAGAAAACTAAAATAATTAAATCACTTATGCCTGTACATTGGCTGCATGAATAGGTGAAAACCCCAAAAAGTCCAGTTTTTCTTCGGTGGATGTTATTTTTCTCTCTGATAACTGCTTTGTATATTTGCTGTCCTACCCTTATTTACTGCTACTCAGACTGTCTTTGGAGGTTATGACCATCCTCTGTCGCTGTGAGAATATTGAGACATCGGAGGGGGTCCCGCTTTACGTAACTGGGGTTGCACAGGTAATGAAGCACACGCTTTCTAACGAATTGATTTCCTTTCTTTTTTACTCTCTCCATGTTTTCATACAGCAACGGCAGCAGGGGATATTTAAAAAACTAACCATTTCCCTTCAGTGGCATATTAAATCCAACAGCCTCCTCTCTCCCTTGCTTTCTCTCATTCCTAGTGCAGTGATTATAGAAATTGGTTCTGTGGGTAATGCACAGTTCAACTCCACTACAACAAGTGCAATCCTGATATTTTAGTTGATGTTGGTTTTAAGTAATGCTTCTACTGTTGACAAATATTTTGAAGTCACTTATGAAACTTCATTCTTCAATGCAAGTTACCTTCATGTACAGAAAAGGTGCTGGTGTATTGGAATGCTGCATATATTGCTAGGTTTACCACTCTCAGGGCAAGGTACATATTTTTGAATGTGCCCATTGGCAGTGTTAATACCTCGAAGGTAGGTTTCAGATGTATGCTGATGGTATTGAAGCTTGTACATTGATCAGGGCATTTTCATAGTGTTCTACATCACAAGTGGCAGAATGCGCCATGTTGTCCCATTACAACCAGTGCAGCATACATGTTTTTTTGTGAATTGTGGACTTCCCCTGGTTGCTGTCTTGGGTAGATTGTGAGCGAGCTGGGTGTACGATATATTGACACAAGATTGGCTTTGTTCTGTGGCACTCCCCTCTATGAATAGCAGTAGCTATTTTCTATATTTGAATTTGCATTTTGTTGACATTAAACCCTTGCTGCCAAGATCACAGAATTTCTTGCACAGCATAGAAAAAGCAATGAAAGGCTGCACTCTGGAGCAGCTAATTCTTTGTAAGCCCCGCCCCCTTCAAAACACACACACTTGCTCCAACTTCCATATTTCAGGAACTACTCTAAGCTTTTTAGCCCAGTACATGGTCTCCAGCTTAGGACCAGTGTAACACCCAGAGTCCCTAGCTTGACCTTGTAGCGTAACGCACCCCCCTTAGGCATTGGGATAAAACCACTGTGTGCTGGCACCAACATAAATAGCTTGTCAATAGTGACTGCGCTGACTGGTTATAACGCTGGCATTATACATCTAAATACACATACAACAAAACATTAACTTTAAAGAAATGACATAGATTTTACATTGCGCATATTATCTACATAGTCTGTTTCCATAGTCTGTGACCGCTATCTAGTGGTCCTTTTAATAATTAGAATCCTGGTTTTGTGGTTTTAAATTTTTTTTTGTGCTAACTTTCTTTTGCCTTATTACGTTCAACCTACTTTTGCCTTGCTAATACCCATTACAGGGGCACAACCCTGACCCCTGTGTCTACTTACACCTCTTTCCTCTTTTTTGTCCTCCCCTTTGTGTGATTTTTAACTGAAGTCTATTAGGACTCCACCCCACCCCCACTTAAACCCAAACCAACCTGCAATACTATAGTATTGCCTACAACTCATTTTTTCTTCATTGTGGCACTTTTTTTTACCCTCTTTACTTTTGTTATTTTCACCCCTTCATTTGTCTATTTTTCTCTGCAATGTAATGCTGGTTACCGCGCTGACCAGGCTTCTGCACTTCGTGGCAGCCACCATTGCAGCCCCTCTCGGGTGCCTTTGGGCTAGACACCTCCCTAGGATGTGAGGATTGGGACATTGTGTAGGTACCAGCATACTCACTGAGGACTCCCTTGGGCACATGCCTCTGCCCCACACCTACAGAATCCCAGTTGTACAGGGCGTAAATGGCTGCTTGCTGGTCATTTCTCCAGAAGTGCTTCTTAAAGGGAGCCTTAGCCAAGGTCTGGGTCTGAAGTTGTTCCTGCACCAAGTTCTCTAGTTTCTAACCCATGGTGCCACCTACTTCTTCACCAGCGCCTGGTGAGTAACCTGGCTAAGCTCCTCAGCCCCTGGTCTCGGTGATGTAGCTCCTATTGTGCATCCCAGAAGAAGCAGGTGGACACAGATTCAAACAACCTTAGTACTATCCTAGTAGTAAGAGGGTCTATAGTCAGGCAAAATGCTTTCACTCCATACTTTATCATCCCAGGTTAGACGAAAGTCACTGCCGTCACTGAGGTGGTTTTGTATTTCAGCCTTCAACCAGTCCTATGTGCTTGCTGTGGCCCCCTGTACAATGAACAGCTTGACTGCCTTCACAGCTGCACCCCTGTATAGAGGGAGCATGCAGATCAATGTGTAGATGGACAACATAGACAAACCTATTTGCTCATTGCAGACAAATACCAGTGCTGTTTAAGTGGACTGAATCTTACTGTTGCACAGAGTGGAGTTGTTTGCAGCCACAAACTTTAGGAAACCTATTTCAGGTGCCCTTTTGGGCAGTGCACTGGGTCATAGATATGACTGTCTGCTCTACATACATTCACTCCAACTCTACATCTCGTTTAGAAGGCTCATTAAAAGGTCTTGGGCCTGGCTTTTTATGGTAAAGAGCTTTTTGGCATTTAGGTATACTACACCCAGTCAAATGCAAGGCAGGTGCTAACACTGTGATGTCCTATGGAAGAAGTGGATACAAAGATTGGTCCAGGCACACCATGAAATGGTTGTGATTTTACTAAAAGTAAAATCAGGGTGGTAAATTTCAGTTTATTTTTATTTGGGGGGGAATGCCCCAACCCCCCCTGTTTTTCTATCCTTTTAACCCCACCCCCACCCATTTTAACCCCCTACCCCGGTACCTATGTATCTTTCAATCCCAAAAGGTGTCCAGTAGTCCAGAGATGAGAGTAAGGCAAGATGGTATTTTGCTCTGGTGCCTTTACCAGTGACATTGTCAGGCTGACTGTGCTGTGTTTGAATGACCTGAAAGTCCATGGTCTGCCTCTATCCTCTGGGTCCCAATAACGTCCAGCCAAAAGTAAGCTCGCATTCAACTGATAAAGCCTGTCCCATCGCATTTGAGGCCCGTCGAGTGCAAACTAGCAATGCATTGGGATGAAGCGAACAGTCTGTAGTCACATCAAGTTCCAAACTAAAGAATTGCTGCAGAACTTTCAGTGATGGATAGTAACATTTTTATGTTCACGATTCCATTAGCATTTGAACAGTGACCCATTTTTATTTTTCATATGACCTGGGATTACAATACAGACACAACAAAATCCTTTTTGTTCCTGGTCTCCCAAAGGCACATGTATTGCTTCCTTCAACATGTAAATGTTATGTTGATTAGCGAACATATACATGTCCTTTTGAGTGACAAAAACCAAACGGCTTTTGTTTCTGTGAAGTTCGATTAGTGCAGGAGCCTGCAACCTTTGGTCCGCCAAATGTTTGGACTGCAACTCCCATCAATGCTATTTAGCATATTTAATGGTGAGGGATCATCGGTCATTCCGTAACCTCTTTAGTGCTACAGGTTGCAGACCCCTACCTCAGTGCTTCCGAGCCAGAGACCTTCACAACTACAGACTCCTTGGAGAAAGTTGGAAGAGCCGCACTGTATGATACTGTGGTCTCACGTAGCAGTCCTCCCACATTAGTGTTCCTGAGCTCAAGGTGAGGAGGACGAGGAGTTTTATCTTGGTGGTAAAAAGTTGCAAGCTACTAGATGGCCATTTAGTCACTTGTCCCCCTCCCTTTGCACCGTGCGCACAATGTCGTACTCGCCAAAAGTCCATTATGCAAACACTGGACTTGGAGAGTACTGTACAATAAGACTCCATAATGATCCCATTCATGCATTACTCTTTGCATGAAGATCCTTGTTTTTACAGAATGTATGCCCCAAAAATGTACTTTGTTTCTGATGCCTTTAAGAGTAGTAATTCAGTTGCATGCCAGTAGCACAGTGACCCAAATATTAGATTGTTAGAACAAAAACGGAACTGCCTTCTTGAGTATTAAAAGATCCACGGAAGACCACATATTGAGTTCCCATGTGCAAGAACCCCCATCTCTAAGACCTTTTCTCAGAGATTCCAAAACTGAATAATTGATAAAACTTGTTCTTCCAACCCTGTAATGAATGGGCAAAATGTCTAATTCAGTTGGGACGGCACTATCTTCTAACATTTCTCTTAAGCTTGATACCAATACTGTGAAGCTTATTCCGGTCTCCTTTCTGTGTGCTTGATTTTCCCCCCACCACTCGTTCCATGCCCTTATGTTTTATGCAAGTATCTTTCCCCACATGAAACTAACCTGCTCCAAAAGGTGTTCTAGTCAGCGTATTCTTCCACAATTTCCTACTGCTAGCAGGCTTTTAATATACCTTCCAACGTGTTCTTCGTGCTGTTTGAAATACACCAACATAACTCCAATACATTCTTGCTTGCATGAAACCAACCTTTCTCAATTTCATGCTTAATATTCCCAGCTCACTGCTGGATCCAAGTAGGCTACGGAGGGCTGAAACGAGAGAATCCTTGCACAGCAAGATACTTGGCTATATGAAAGGCGATAGAAAATACAAAAGTGGATACCAATTCCCCTGTAGGCGTGCACCTTAATTATCAGATTACGGCTGAGTTACGCACTACAATGTGTGTGTGTCTACTCTTCGCAGCCCGAAGTTGACTTGTGTTTTTGCTTTGGCAACTGAACAAGACACGAGGGTTCATGATCATTTGCTGAGCCTACCCTCCTGATGAAGGTGGTATAAAATGTTGTTCACCACCAAAACCGGTTGATGATGAAGACGGATGTGTGGGATATTGCAACTCACCGTATACAATTTTGGTTTTAAAATTGCTTCAAGTGAAGGTCGTTTTCCCACTTGATTTCTTTTTGCCAATTCATTCAGCGATGCATACAAATGAATGGGCTATATGCAAGTAGTAGACGCTGTGGATTAAGATTATACAGTTGCCTTATCCTAAATTCGGAGGACGTTTTTAGATTTTTTTTACATGCATGATAAATGGATAGTCCAGAAAGCATATTCAGACTAGTTTTGAAGACCATTTTAAAATCTTATTCAAGTGGGTGTTTGGGAAATAAGGGATGGTTTTCTTTTCATCTTTCCCCTAGATAGGGGGCCCATCACTGCTTGCTAGGGTTGGTACACTTGCAGAAGGTATATTTATCCAGCATGGGGTCTGGCATGGATTCACATGCTCATGAATATTCCCCGCCAGGGTGGGAATCCTCGGTAAGGAAAAAAATCAGTATCAGTTTCGTTTCTGATCTGTCTTTCTTAGTAGTAACCAATCACTGGTCTCTGGGTCATACTGCCCCCAGCCAATGACTGCCCTCTCCCTAAGCCCCGCCCCTGGCAGCTATCCTCAGATTTTTACTGCACGCTCAAGTGTTGGGAGTCCTCGTGCTATAGCTCTCAAGCTTTTACTGCGGTTTGCGCTTTTTCAAAAAGATTTCTCATTTTTCGGTTTAATCGAGCCTCGAGCTCCACTGTTTCTACTTCCGATCAACGGGGACCCGTTTCAGATTTATCTACACCCCTCAAGGGTGAAGTTTTTCGAGTTACGCTTCTTGGAGGATTCCAGAAGTTTCTGAGGCCTACCTCGTGGACGAGAAGAACATGGCCCAGGAGAAGGGAAGCTCGACTCACGGCAAACTGTTCAGGATCTGCCCGGGATGCAACCTACAAAATGTGTTCGAGGACAAGCATTCAAAATGCCTTTACTGCCTCCACGAGGACAAAACGCACGTGGGGAAGGACTGTGCGTTTTGCTTTAACATGTCGGATCGGACGATGAGGGATCACCGGACCAGTCTTTCCAACTGGCTGGAAGGCAAGAGCCCAGCAGGTGAGAAGTAGTCCGAGCGGTCTTCTAAGTCTTGTGAGGGCGCCTAGGCGACTGGTGCCCAACAGAAGGCAAAGCACTGCGGGCGCCGAACGTTCGGGCTCCTTGGCTGCCAGGCAGGGCGCACCTTCACCGACGCCATCAACCACAAGCCAACGCTCTGGCTCGGGGAAGAGAAAATCCGAGAACCCGGCTAAGCTTCTGGAGAGGTGTCATGACTACCTCCAAGGAGCCAGGTCCGACCCAGCAACCCCAGAGGCAGGCATTATTCCCCCCAGGGAAGTGCCAGCGGGCCCAAGCTGGGGCCCTTTGGACACAGTCCTGGCGCCTTAGGTGCCAGGCTCATGTTGGACCCCTGTCCTGGCGCCTTAGGCGCCAGGCTCATAAAGCTAGACATGTGTTCAAGTGTTTTAATGTGCACTTACCTGATGCAGACCATGCTCCTACATTCAGGCCCTCTTGAGGCCTGAATGGAACTACTTTACCTGTGGGATTACTTTCCACCTGGGTGTGGTCGGGGAAGGATACATACCTGATCGGTGGAAGGATACATGCCTGGAACTTCTTCCAAAGCTATTTAAACCACGCCCGATCAGCAACTCACGCTTCGCGTTCTGCTCCTCGCAGCTGGACGCTCACCGTGTCAGCTCCTGCATCTGGACTTCAGCCACGCCTGTCAGCAACCTGGGTCGCCTGCAAAGGGAGATAAGAGAGAATTGGAGAGAAAGAAGACCTTACCAGCTAAAGCTGCATCACAGAGACATCACACCGACGATCCTGAAAGGGAAGACATCATTTTAAAAGCATTTCGCTTCGATCGCTGCAGCGCTGCATTTAACTCACCTTTCCTGGGCGCCTCCATCTTCAGCAGCGATCATCCGGATCCGCACCCACTTCTCGGAGCCTAGAGAGAAGAAGACAAGGTGAGAGAAGGAAGGGAATGGGAAAGGCTCAGTTTCCTTCTAAGACTTACCTGTTGGGTCATTCCCATTTTATTTCGGGTCCTGCTGCTTCCTGGCATTCCGGACCCCGGCCCCTATGGGGAAAAAGACAGACATTGAATGAGCCGAATGCAAAGACATTACCTGAACGCTCATCCAGAGCTTACCTGTCATTTACTGGAACTGCACGTTTCACTTCGGGTCGGCGCCATATCTCCAGCATTCAGAACCCCGGCCCCTAAGGGGAAAAAGACATAAGCATTAGCGCTTGCTGCAATAAGACCATGAACATTATTAAGCTTGAACTTTTGAACTTGCAACAGAACTCTTACAGCGCCTCACCTGAATAGTCAAGCTTATTTTGAACTCCCATCAAACCTCAATCCAGTGAAGTAACTGGGTTTCAACGCGCCCCTGCATCAGAAGCAGGATGGAGAACTCATCCTTCCAGACCCTAAGGTGAGACTTCACGGGGAATCGTGGAAGGGTATCATGGAGGGTTGGAAGGGAGTGGGAGGCTTGAGCATTATTCCGTCAGTAGGTAATACTCCCTTTCACGCACAGGGGAATATTCCTGCGAGCCAGAAAAGCCAGAGTAGAGGGGCCCTTTCTGTCCATCCTCAGAGTCCTGCGCTTCACCATAGAAGAAGCATCAGCACTCGAAGCCAGACCTGCGCCTCCGTGGGAATCAGGTGAGCGTGACAAGAGGCCCCGGTTGATCTCGGAGGAACCAGCTGAGGGGGAGCGAAGCGGTAACCCTCCCCCTAAGGTGAAGGCCTCAAGCGTGCCCAAGGTGGTGATGGCCTTGATTCACCCGGCTAAGGCCTCTATCGAGAGAGTCGCTGCTGCCCTGGCGAAGCCTGTGGAGGCGACCTCTGGGCCCAGAGTTTCCCTGCCTCCTCGGAGGGAATCCTCTTTTAGGCCCATCGAGAAGACCCCCGTGGAGACCCCGGTGGAAAAAGAGGGGGGGGTGAGTGGCCGTGTCACACAACCTCCGAGGAGGAACTGACCGAGAATTTGGAAGAGGCCCAGCCACACGGGAGGAATCCCGAGGAGGGGGACGACGAGAGCGAGGGTGGCAACGACAACGAGGTTCCTGTGGAGGAACAACCGTCCCTCCTGGCAAGCCCGTTGCAACCCGAGCCTCAGGACAACTCTGTGGCCATTTTGACGGCAATCCAAGCCTTATGCACAGAGATGAGGACGAGACTGCCCCTGCCCCCGACGGATGACCCAGCTGTACCGGGTCCGTCTGGAAGCCCCCTGAACAAAAGGAGAATTCATCCAGTGCCCCTTCAGCCCTCACTGCCTTCTCAGCCTTTGCTGCCTTCCCCGATCCTGAGGGACGACACGGGAACAGACAAGGCCACGATGGGGAAAGATGACGACGGCGGTGACGACGGAACTGGCCTCCCGTCTCCGAATCCTCGGGCGTCCCCACCCGACGAGATTGGCTCCTTCCACGCCATGATTGCCAGGGCATCCGAGCTTTTTCAACTCTGCCCTGAGGAGAAGGAAGGCTTCCTCTACCAACGGCGCATGGCCAAAAGGAAGATGGTCCTTGCGGTGCCGTTGCTGGATGACATCTGGGACGAGGGACCTGCCCTCCTCAGGAACCCATCCATGACACCTGCCAAGAGGGACCGGTACGAGAAGAAGTACCGGGTCTCAGATGCCGCCCCGTTGTGCCTTAGGGAGCAGCCGACCCCGGATTCGGTCGTCTCAGCGGCGGCCAAGAAGAAAGCAGGGGGGGGGCATCGGCTTCACCCGGCTTCATCCTCAACTTCCCCACCGGACGGTGAGGGAAAGAAGTTGGACGCCATGGGACGACAATTAAGGCGGCCAATGCCCTAGCAATTGTGGCCCGCTACGACAGGGAGTTGTGGTACAAGATCGCCCCCCTGTTGGACTTCCTCCCGGACAACAAGAGGGCAGAGGCCCTGGCGTCCTACAGGAGGGTGAGGTGGCGTCGGACCACGCCATAACTGTGGCCACAGACATTGCCGACACCGGTTTCTGCCAGTTGGGCAACAGCGTTTACCTTCGACGGTGGGGGTGGCTCAAGGCAACAGATTTCCGCCAGGACGTGCAAGCCAAGGTTTTGGACATGCCCTTTGACGGGAACAATCTGTTGGGAAAGACTGTGGATGAGTCGCTGCAGGCCATCAAGACCGACACGGAGACTGCTCGGGCCTTGGGAGTTCTGCAGCAGCAGCGGCCGCCCTTTCGGAACTCTGGAGGCAAGCAAGGTGCCTCCAAAGGATTTGGCGGCGGCTCCTAGACCTACCGTCAGGCAGCCTGCTCCTCGTCGCAAGAAGCCTACAGGGGCGAGGCAAGTCCGGTGGATCTCGCCATCGTCGCCATCGTCGCCAGGGAGGCCAGGGCGGCAAGGCTGTTTCCAAGCAAGACTGACCCGGCCGTCGCGTCGGGCCCCCACCGAAGCATCCCAGTGGGAGGCCGGCTGACATTTGTCAGCGTGTGGCAGTCCATCTCCACCGACTGTTTGGTGCTGGATGCCCTGGCCCACGGGCACACTCTGGAATTTCTAAAGAAGTGCCCCTGAATTCCTCCCGTGGCCAGGAAGGAAAACCACGTCCCTCAACTACTGTTAGAGGTAAGGGTAATGCTCAAGAAAGGAGCCATCAAGCTCGTCCCAAAGAGGCTCCGGAGTATACTGAAGATACTTCCTCGTCAGAAAGAAGACAGGAGGTTGGCGTCCCATCCTGGACTTGCGTCGGCTAAACAAATACATCAAGGCACAGAAGTTCCAGATGGTCACCCTCCAGCACGTGCTGGGCCGGCTGGAGGAGGGCGACTTCCTAGTCGTGGATTTGGAGGATGCGTACTTTCACATCCCCATCCTAAAAGGACACCAAAAGTTTCTCAGGTTCGTAGTCCAAGGGCGGCACTACCAGTGCAAGGCCCTCCCATTTGGATTGAAGTCGGCGCCCAGGGTGTTCACCAAGTGCCTAGCACCAATGGCGGCGCGGCTGCGCCTGCAGGGGATCCATGTCTACCCCTACCTGGACGACTGGCTCATCTGAGCAGGCACAAGGGAACTCGCCGTAGAACACACAGCAAAGACGTCCGGCTGCTCACGGACCTGGGATTCTCCATCAACTTCCCCAAATCCCACCTGGTTCCGTCACAGGTCGCGCTGTTTCTGGGAGCCAAACTCGATACAGTAGCGTAGTTGGCCTCGCCGTCGGAGGAAAGAACGCAGGCCATCCTGGGCAAGGTACGGCGTCTGCTGGCCACGGACGTGGCCAGAGTGAGGTCTATCAAGTCCCTTCTTGGGATGATGTCCTCTTGCATCTATCTGGTGCACCTATGCAGGCTTCGCATGCGCCCTCTGTAGGAGTTCCTTGACGCCCGTTGGACGCAAGCGACGGACAGCTTCGAGGTCAAGATTTCGCTCAACAAAGCATCCCGCCATGCAATTCGATGGTGGATGACCCGCGCGCATCTCGCCGCAGGCACGGATTTTCAGACTCCAGCATACCGGGTGACGGTGACGAGGGATGCCTCCCTGGAGGGGTGGGGAGCGCACACCGGAGATCTTCACGCGAGAGGCCTGTGGCTCCCGGAGGAGAGGCCGCTCCACATCAACATACTGGAGCTCCGAGCAGTGTTCTGGGCCCTCAAGTCATTCCTCCGTCCCTCAAGGGCAAGGTGGTGAGGATCTTCACCGACAACACCACCACGATGTTCTACATCCGGAAGCAGGGAGGAACCAGATCCCCAGCCCTGTCCAAGGAAGCCCAGGATCTGTGGCAATGGGTCGTTGCCCAGGGGATGTTTCTGGTGCCTTTTTATCTGGCAGGGATAAAAAGCACTATTGCCGACTCACACAGCAGGGAGCTGTGCTCGTGCTACGAGTGGGAACTACGCCAGGGTCAAGTAGATCATCTCTTCCAGCGCTGGGGCAAACCCCAAATCGACCTGTTCGCGACGGCGATGAACTCCAAGTGCCAGAGATTCGGCAGCAGGTTTCCCTAGCCGAGGAGCATGGGCGATGCTTTCTCGTTCCCCTGGGACGGTCTGTTCCTGTATGCGTGCCTCCCGTTGCTGCTCAGGCTCATCAACCAAATCAAGAGGTTCCGGTGCAGGATGATCCTCGTCGCACCGAGGTGGCCGAGACAGATATGGTTCCCGGACCTTCTGGACTTGTCAGCGTCCCCACCAGTCAAACTGTCGACGGACGCAGATCTTCTCTCCAGAGAAGGAGGCGCCTTTCTTCATCACGACCCGGAGTCGCTGAACTTGCAGGGCTGGCTCCTGCAACACTAGAGTTCGGAGGGTACGATATCCCGACTGACTGCAGAGAGGTTCTTGCAAAGGCCAGGGCGTCCTCAACTCTCAAGTGCTACGGACACAAGTGGAAGAGGTTCTCTGTCTGGTGCCGTGCACAGAAGATTAACCCTCTACGGATTACAGCCCCTCAAGTGCTACCGTACTTACTGTCGCTTGCCAAAGCTGGACTAGCGCACGCTTCCATCAAGATACATCTGGCAGCGATTTCCTGATATACCAGAACTGCAGGACGGTCGTCCCTGTGGTCTCATCGCCTGGTGAAGGAGTTTATGAAAGGACTTTTCTGATCGTTCCCGCCGGTGAAGACTCCATCCCCGCCGTGGGAAATCAACGTAGTGCTGACGAGGCTCATGGGCCCACCATTCGAGCCCTTGCACTCGGATCCGTTGAAGTTTCTGTCGTGGAAGACGGCGATCCTTGTGGCCATCACCTCTGCACGATGCGCGGGAGAGTTTCAGGCCCTTTCCTGCAAGCCTCCATACTTGACATTCCACGAGACGAGGGTGGTGCTGAGGACGCACCCCTCCTTCATGCCCAAGGTGCCGTCAGACTTCCATCTCAATGAGACCTTGGTGTTACCAGTCTGAAGTTCTACGTGGACCGAACGAAGAGTTTTTCGGAAGACATCAAAGCTCTTTGTGAACTTTGGACCTGTGAACCATGGGAAGGGTCTCTCAAAGGCTTCCATTTCCAGATGGCTGTCTGGCTGCATCATGCACTGTCATCGGTTGGCAAACCGACTGTTGCCCGGCCTTCTGAGAGCCCATTCTACCAGAGCGATCGCTGCTACCACAGCGTTCTTGTCTGGTGTGCCCCTGCTGGACATCTGCAGGGCTGCTACGTGGAGGTCGACGCACACCTTCACGAGATTCTACTGCGTCGACCAGGATTCCAGGGAGGAGTCCAGAGTCGGCCAGGCAGTGCTGCGCAACCTGTTCGCTTAAGGTGAGCCTGGTGAGGAGGTAAGAGATGCTTAATTTTGAGTTTTATGTAATGCTTAATGTTGAGCCTTGCCACCTCCCATGGTTGTGCATGTGTGTACTGCTATGTATTCTTATATGCATGTGAATCCATGCAGACCCCATGCTGGAGAAGGAACAAGCTACTTACCTGTAACTGTTGTTCTCCAGCATGGGTCTGGCATGGATTCACATGAAAACCCTCCCTCCAACTCCTCTGCGGCTCTTCACTTGGTCATATTGCCACTTTACATATTACCAAATATGAGGATGGCTGCCAGGTGCGGGGCTAAGGGAGAGGGCAGTCATTGGCTGGGGGCAGTATGACCCAGAGACCAGTGATTGGTAACTACTTAGAAAGACAGATCATAAACGAAACTGATACTGATTTTATTTCCTTACTGAGGATTCCCAGCCTGACGGGGAATATTCATGAGCATGTGAATCCATGCCAGACCCATGCTGGAGAAACAGTTGCAGGCAAGTAACGTGTTCCTTAGTACATTTTCAGTGACATTTACCTAGGTTTACAGGTTTGTAAGTAGATGGAATTGTTTTCTGGTTGCATTTTGAATGTTTGGCGATTAGAGAGGAAATGCGTTTTTTGCCCAACAGGCCTTTTGGTTTGTTATTGTACAAAGTACACACCCAACATTCTCCTTTGCTTTTATGTTGCCTCTGCCCCATCATCAAACGCATGCCTCCTCTTCTCTTAGATTCCCACATTTGCCTACTGGCCTCTTTGAATGTAGGTCTAAATGAGGTGCATCAAGCACATTATGTTAGATTGAGGGTCTTTGAATATGAGTCGGATAGGTCTTCTGTAATGAACTTGGTTTACACGGTTTAGCATGTTTTTGATACTGAATACAAAATTGTAAAATATTGGGTTGTAAGAAGGTATTTTCCATGTATATCCTATGGTAGGGCTGTGAAACAGTTTGCCCGGGGGTCCCTTGGGTGCACCCAGTAGGCATAACTCACTTTACATATTGTTACATTTATGCTAGAATTAAAATGAGTCGTGAAATAGTTGTGGTTTCCGCATTCAGATATGTGCTGTGTAATGGACTTTGTATTAGGGAGATTCTTCATTAGTATAGTAAATGATGCCCAATTATTAGCATTCACAGCCTTTGTAGACTTCAGGTTGAAACCTTTTTTTCCACTGTCTTATGTCATGTCCTAATGGGCAAATAATCACTAAATTGGATCCTTCATATTGGCACGTTTTAAAGGCAGCCAAAGAGCTCTATTTAGTGGCCATCTTGCTTGACATGATGTACCATTTTTTTTATAAAGTTGCAGACATTTTTGCCTCTCCCTTCCACACAATGCAGGCAAAGAAGCCTACATTGTGTAGTCCTGTTGTCCCTTATGCCATTTAAGGCATTTAGGTATCAGTGATGTTGTGCCTGCATGATGTCTTACACCATGTTGCATTGAATGGATTGCAGGGCCCTTCTCTCAAGTTGTTAATCTGCTTTTATAATGTGCCAGATCAGTGCCGTAATGGTTTTCATAGCACGTTGGGATGATATTTACTGATTCCCCAGGGAAGATTTGGTCCTGTAAGTAAGGGCAAGATCATCTTTGCGGGAATTGCAAAAAGGAAGTGGGTACTGTGAAGGCATCATGAGACGGACAAGGACAACCGGTTAAATTTCATTTAACAAAGTTTTATTAACTCAAATGGCAGGATGGCGTAATGTCCAACTTTCCCTAATCTAAGGTGGGATTTAGCCTCCTAATGAAAACTAAGGATAGTATGCGTCGGTTAGTCCATAGGAATTCTGTCTGTGTCAAAACCCTATACTTGCTCTCACATTGAACTGCGTACAATGTGTAGGCATGGCAGCATCAACAATGTAAATTGTTCAAAATAAAGTTCATAGCTTCTTCACTCTTGGCTTGCAATCAGCTTCCCATTCCCCAAGTTCAGAACAGTTCATAAAGCACAAGGGTTCCCTTCAGCAAGGGTTCAAATCTTCCAGCTTTTAAAATAGCACTTGACTTCAAAATCACCTAAAATGTTATTGCAAAACACAAGCTTCTTAATGGATATTTTCAGTGGCTTTTCCATTCAGGGGCACCCGGGCTACGGGCAGTTGTCGGACCACATAGTTCACCCATTACAGCTCACGCAACCAGTACCCTTGCTTGACTGCTTTTCCATCAATACCAGTCCATTTCTTCTCCTTAACAGTTATGCTTGCTTCATTCACGTCACACACTCCTGACACTGTATCGTGCCTTGGTTGGCCAACATGCACTTGTTACACTTGCTTATGGTCTCTTGCCAACGCTTGTTTCCTTGTAACGTATAGTTCCTTCAACTCTCTTAGATTTGGTTATTGCTGGATTTCCAGGTAATATAGTTCCTTTTAATTTGGCTATTGCCAATGCTTGGTTTCTCGTATAATGCAGTTCGTTTCGTAACAGTTCATAACCTTCCTTTCACTCCTCTCGGTTTCAAGAGTGTTCACAGCTTGCTTTCATTCCTGTCAGTATTCAAATGGCCTTATATCTGCTTTCATTCAAATAGCAATGTGTGATTTCATTTAAATCCTTGTCCATTACTTGGTTTATATGTCTGCCTGCGGAATAAGGCAGAGTGTCTTCCCCTGAATTCTGGCAAACTACAGTAAGGTAAGGCATGAAACACTGGTTGTGGATTTAATGACCTTGACCTTTTGCATGGCCGAGTGTGGCTACTTTGTAAAGAGTTACTTGTAGAGGTTAGGCAGCCTATGGTATACGGGCTGTGACGCAGCAGCACTGTCAAAAAGTGTACCGCTTAACCAAATAACAAAATGAGGAAAAACAAAGCGCAACAGCGTGGATTAAACTCGCCACCTACAGTACACTTGAATGACAATCTTGCACAGAAGCGAACAATGGCAGAGGTGGTGATGGAAATGAAAGGTAATGGCACCGATTTGGGTGGGGTAATTAACCCGCCAGAGCAGGCGGTTATCCTGTTGGACATTTCCTGTGTCTCCACCGGTAAAGATCGACAACACTGATGCATCATGCTCATTAGAGCACATAGATTTTTTGAGGACTTGGATAACTGCAGAAATGTTGATTTAATTTCAGATGCGTCAATCTTGGCCCCAGCAGTGCGGCACAAACTTGCCAAACGGGTCCGCCTGTCACATGGGGCATGATTGTCAAATAGCCCGATTTGGGACATGCAGGAGGACGTCTCACTACATAGACCTGCATCAGTGAGGCTTACTGACTATTCCCCACTTTATTTGACAAAATGACATGTTCTGCTGAAACTTTGCTGAGATAATGGAGGATAGGGCTTTGCTCCCGAACCCTAAGGAGATGTTATAGATGTAGATAATTCCTCCACAAACTCGACCATTTCAGGAACAGAAAGGGAGGAAGAAAACTAAGAATATTAAGTTCAGCAGAAAAACAAAAAGGGCTCAAGAAAGTTCCTCTGTTCCCTTAGAGGTACAGATGGTCTAATTGTGGCTTCTAATGTAGCCTCCATGTCAGATCTTAAAGCTGTAATGGGAAGGTCAGAGGAGGGAGTTGCAGGGACCAGTAATGCACTCTTTACATCACAGCAAGAGGCATCTTCATTGAGTACGGGCCTGTCAAAGTACCATCAATAAGCTTTCTAAAGGGCTTATTACTATTTTATTTATTCATTTTTTAAACCAGTGCAGTAAATCTCCCTAATCTTGAAGTTCCAATGTCTGTTCTATATCAAGCTACAGCCAACAAAGAGAACTTGGACTTTTTGATAAGCACAGACGAGCGTGATGATTGCAGAGTAGGGACATATCCGGTAACCGACGAGTTCACGGAACAATTAGCTGGGCCTTCTCTGCTCAATCCAAGTGCTATACCCTTTAAACCAATCATCCAACAAGCAAGCATTCCAGAAAGTCTTTCCTCTGCTCATCACATTGGAGGACCGAAGAGGGAAGATTATTAATCTGCTAACTGAAGTATCTAAAACTGTGGCTGAGGTCAAAGTTCAACCAGATCAAAAAACCTATTATTGAAGACTGCTGCGAGTGGATGACTTCCTTGCTGGTCTTTAGGCTGGTGCAGAATCAGTTGAAGGTCTGAGGTGGGGCGCTCTAAAATGTTACCTTGGAACATATTTTTGCTGTTCATGGTTCTTTTCCGTTAAACAGGTGTTATGTTTTAACTCTTTTTGGGGAATTGCCAATTTTGAAGTACTTCACCACCAAAGATTTATCCCAGGTACAATTTACTGATGGGAACAGAGTCGATCTGGTGAGACTTGGGTTCTATTCTGAACTGGTTAAAGACCTGCTCCTACGGGAGGGCCCTACACTTAGACAGCCAGGCTACCTAATAACTGATGCCTCAGCTCATATAGATCTTTCCACACAGCCAAAATCGATATGGGTCTAATCTTTCATTTGTCCAAGAGCCCCTGCTAGTTACAGTAAATTCAGAAAGGCCAAATGACCACTTGGGTGAATGGCACACTGCATGTTCAGGGGGGGAGAGAGACACAAGACTGGGAGCCAAGTGAAATCTGGAATACACACAGATCTCAAGACTTGAGATCAAACTACCGTTTGTGGGACACTGCTGATTTTAATTTGCCCTCAAGAGACGTGGCTTACAGACATCCCGATATTGGATGGGTTTGACGTGCGCTTTGAACAAGCACATAAGGCAGTGGTCTGCATCCTGTGGCTCTCCAGATGTTTTGGACTACTATTCCCATGATTCCTCACCATCGACTAGGTTACCTAGAACTGCTGGTAATTGTAGTCCAAAACATCTGGTGAACTGCAGTTTGCAGAACCCTGACATAAGGGCTTACGAGGGCGTCCTTATGGAGGGCTGGTATGTGCACTCCGTCCTGCAAATGGTATTAAGATGATCAATTTGGAGTTGGGAAGAGATGATATTTTGGGCGTCACTTGAGTAGTCTGTGCGAGGGTCAGCCCTAAAGTCATCATGCATTGTCTTGAATGTTTATTTTCATCCAGGAGTGACTACTGTGCAGTCGTTCATGGAAACTTGTAGGGGAACAAAAACATTATTTTAATACTGGGTGACCTGAAACAGACTCCCTAGATCAGCATTACTATAATATGAAGGGTGGAAGAAAGGCCGCGATGTCAAAGGAAAGAGGGCAAGTAATCTGGTCTACTTTGGAACTCTGGGAACTGTCACTCCCAAGTGGGAGTTTAAAGGGTGACATCCCAGCATGTTACACCTGGGGTAGCTCGGTGGGAGACTCTACTTTAGATAATGTATTTATGTCGATTGATTTGGCCTCTAGATGTGAAACTCTGCTGGTAGCTTCAAGCAAAGAAAGTGATCATCAAGTTATCAAAGTTACACCTGATGAACGAAGTAGATGCAAGAAAAACCCATAGTGTTGGTTTAGCAATAAGGGGAAGAGACCATGTAGTCCTTTGGCGACCCACTCTCTCAAGTAGACTGAACGCCACAGTGGAGGATTGGTATGAAGAGGGTACATTTGAGAAGATGGATCCAATTAATTTGGTATCCCTAATCCAGTACCTGATGAGAGGGTTGGCTTTGGTAAGGAAACTGGACAAGGCCCAAGTTGTGGGCAATTATCAACATAGATTTGGCACACTAGGTTTACAGAAACTGGCTTAAGACATATCGACATACTATATCAACTTGATGCTGGAGTAATGTTGAGCACTCTCCAATCGGGAGTGGGCCGTGTTTCTGGTATTTGCTGAAATCAGTAGATAATCACGTCTTGATGCAAACCCAACCGATCGATGCGTTGGTTTGGGTGGGTCATTTTGAGGCACTTTATCAAATAGGAATGATGTAAATTGCACTGGCTAGGTCACTTTAAGATGTTCCAAAATAAAACACCTTTGACAATAATATAGATGATGTTCACAGTGCAATTCTCAAAGCGAAGAGTTCAAATGTGCCTGGTCCTGATGGCCTTTCAAATGACATTTAAATCAAATCCTTCACTTTGGGCAAGGGTTCCGCTGGAACTGTTCAATAAAATCATGGGACGGTCAATCTATCAACCTTCCTGGCTGAACGCGATAATTGTGGTCATTTTCAAAGGTGGAGATCCGCTGAATCTGAATAACTATCAGCCTATATCTCTGCTGGATGCCTCCTATAAAATCTTTTCAAAATGTTTGAGGGTGCTCCATGCCTGGGAAAAAGAAACAGTGCCTGGACTTGATAGACTTGAATCAGTCGTGGGGGGAATGGGGGTTAAAAGAGGCACGAACACCTAGTTGAATTGCCTAGTTTTAAGGCTGTTAATTAGCCAGTCGGTGGAGTCAAAGTAACAGATTTACTTTGCCTTTTTGGACATTAGCAAGGCTTTTGATTGCATCAATAAAACTAGGTCATGGAGTAAAATGTGTACAAATGGTTGTCCATCCCTGCTATTGTCTATGCTAGAGGCACTTCATGTGCACTAGGGTGCAGATAAAATTGTTTCACCAATGAACACTGGGTTCAAACAAAACGAGGATTGCGTCAGGGGTGTGTAATGGCCCCCTTTCTGTTCAACATGTATATAGCTGACATCATTGATGGCTTAAGAGGCATTGGAGCGAATCCCCCCAAAATTGGGATCCCTTGTGGTCCACTATCTTCTCTATGCAGACAATTGGTGCTTGAGGACTATATGCCAATTGGGCTGCAGTGCTCATTGGAGACAGTCAGCCGGTAATTTAAAGACTTAGTTGGACCTTAATATATCGAAATCTAAGGTCCTGATGGTGAACCCTGGGAAAAGGAGGGTAAGGACCCGGTATAACTGGATTATTGGTGACCAATCCCTTGGTGTTTCAAGTTTTAAATACTTGAGGGGGGGGGGGGGTTACCTTCGGTATAAGATCTCTCCGGTTTCTTGGACGACATTGTTGAAAGCCATGGCAGGAAGCATGGCTGCCCAGATGAGGAACCTGGTTAGGAAATTTGGTAGGTTCTCAGTAAAATCAGTAGTAATAATGTAAAATCAAAAATTCATGCCTAGAACTATCCGTGGTGCAGACATTTTGGAGGAGGACTGGAATTGGACCATGCTGGAAGCATGCATGTGGAAGAAAGTGCTGGGTCCCCCGTAAATATGCTGCAATCCGTCACAAACTTAGCTTGGTTTATTTACAGGTACGCATTGAATGGCTAAGTCTTCTGCTGTTTAGATCCATTTTGGTACCACCCTGGAGTACTCTTTTTATATCCCTCAATGAATTGTGGATTGGCCGTGCCTGTAAGGTTCTAAAGGTATGGGTTGCTATTTACCCAGTTGATATTAGCCAAAGTCGAGTCTTGCGAAGAAGAATTCATGCACTTTGCACTTGGGGTTAAGAAATAGGTGAAGGAACACCACTGGATTGCTAACGGAGAAAAGTTGGTGGGCCTGTTTGAACACTTTCAATTTGACATTAAGCCACAAAATATGTTACAGGTGTATTTAGAAAAACGCCTTTCTAGAGCATGATGAAGGGTGCCATTGAAAATAAAGCGAAGCCTGTTCCCCCACTCTGGACTTATTGGGAGCTAGAGCCAGAATTCAGCGGCAGGAGAGACTTATTGAAATAGGGACACAGACACGTTAAAACATTTAATGATAGTCTGTACCGCCTTGAGCAACGGTCATTTACAAATGCTTGAGGGTTGGAGGACAACAATCTTGATCACCTGCTGGGAAAGGATGTGGCACTGTTTGCTGTCCAATTCAGGAGATAAACTGTTGGCTGCATTAAGATATCTTAACCTAATTCTCCCAGAAGGAAATTTGCAAATTTTTGGTAACCCCAATATCCGCACACTGATTTGGATCTATTCTAATCTATAGTTGGAATATATAGTTGGGTGTTTAATGTGTAATTGTATTCGATGGACAAATGTGTAAATTTTTAGACTGTCGTATTTTAGTGAGTGAGTTTAATTTTTGAATCTTGTAATGGCCTGATGTCTAGACATTGTTTTAATTGTGAGGATTTTTTTGTCTATTGGAGTTTGAGTATTAGTATATTGATATTTTGTAGTGATTTTTAAAAAAAAACGTTTTTAGGTGTTGAACGTATGATGGGAGGTGAATTGTATTGGCAGAATGAATTATGGAGTGCTTTGTGGCAATTGAGGCCACTTTTGTTGGTCCTGAGTTTGACGACTGTTGATGATTATTCCGTAAGCTCTTCCTCTTTCCTCCTTTTTTTCAATGCATTGATTTACATTTATTGTAATGGATGTTTTTAATGTTGTTGATGTCGAGTTGTTGATGTCGAGTTGTGAAAGGTTTAGTTTTAAACTATAACGCATTAAAGGAATATGTCTGCATGCCAGCCCGGTCTCCCCCTGCACTTCCCTTCTGATTGCACTTACCAGTCGGACTTATGGCTTTGTACAAGGTCCTCGACCTGTTCCTTTCTCTCCGGGTGGTACCTCGCATCTTTGCCCAGCGAACTTCCGCAGCTTACGCTCATCCAGTGCTTCTTCTGTGACTAAGGACCTATACAATCGTTTCCCTCGGTCACGCCGGCCTCCTTCATACGGCTTGCCACTGGCCTCCAGTGTCTGGTACTTTCGCTTCCTGCTGCATAAATTCTGCACTTTTCCACGGGTCTCAAGTGCTCCCCCTGCCTCAACGCTACACTGGAGAGGTCTGCCTGCACCCAGCAGTTCATGGGCGTTCTCATACAGCTGACTATATTTCCACCTTGATTCCGGCTTTTAAAACTCCTGCCTCCATACTTATTCCAAAAAGGACTAGACAGCTCACCACTACAGCGATAGTCCTGCTTTACTCTTGTTGTCCTCGTCTCAGCACTTGGCTGGGGTCGATATGTGTCTGCATTAACAAAGTGAGGATGTGTTGCTCTAGTTGTCCTCTTCTTCGTCCCAGTAGTATACTGGTGTGTTTGAGGAATGTTTTTAGGGGAAGACAAAAGCCTGTAAAGGATTTAGGGATGGGGGTGGGGGGGTTTGTTGTGAAAGCGAAATGGGGGGATACCATGTCTCATCTAGGTGATCCTCCCTCTCATATCGACCCCCAGGGTTAGGATCCAAAGGCGCTGGTCTTTCCCTGGCCACCCAAGAAGAGGATACCAGGGCAGAAAAAGTGATGACACCTTCAGGTCTCTCACAGTACAACTCTGCATATGTTTTGGCTATGTCAGAATGTGGTCGTTTTGAGGGTGGGGAAGAGTCCTGCAACCTATAGATCTTGTGTTGGGTCTTTACCTCCCTTGTACACCTAGGTTGTATTTGCTGGGTCTATTCCCGGCCTGCATTAATGTGTCTGCTGGTAAGCTCTTCTGGGTCTAAAGAGCCCTTATGGTGGCTAAAAAGCTTATTTTGAAGCATTGGAAGAGTGATTTTAAACCCACTGCTGACGACTGGCTTCATAGCCTGTTGATTCTCTCCAGCAGTGTCCTTTCAATTCAAGCAACATGAAAATGACCAGGACATCTGGAATGCTTTCAATGATTTATGACTAGCCCTCTTCTCCCCACACACCCTTTTTTCTTAACGTTTTCGTTTTCATTTGTATAGTGTCAGGTCTGATACCTTAATGTTCTAATTGTGTTCTTATATGGCTGACTGTTGTAGCTAATTTACTGTTAACTATTCAATTATTAAATCCTTAAATATATTTTTTTATGAGACTTGTCTTTGCAACTGCCAAACCCGGAGCAAGAGTTTTGTAGTAAAGAACAGACTTCGTTTGAACGTGAATATTTGTAACAGAAGGGAATGGGGTGGATGACCAAGCACAGCAACATTGAGAAAAACCTGGAACCTCGATTTCGAAAGGGTTGTTTCCTGTCATTTCCTTCTATACTTTAATTCGCATTGAGACATTATGGTGCATTACTTGGAATTGGCTATTGTAGTATAGTAGTACATAGCCATGTAAAGTAACACTATATAGCCAGATCTACCTGTTCAGGCTAAGTTCAGTATACAGTATGAAAGGTGGAAGAGGCTGTGCAACAAAAAGGGTATGTTGGGAGAGAAAGCCCAGATGTCTAAACTTAAGTTTGCAGTGTGTTTGCCACCGTTTGTGTTTTGTTATGTTACTATGATTTTACTGTTCAATAGGGCTATGGCACACTTGGCTGTACAGCTTCTTATGCCACCATAAGCAGACTCACAGGACTGAGATGCAGGGAGGCAATAATTCAGGTAACAAGCCAACAACTTGAACAGTGCATCCCGAGATTGGCTTGTTGCTTGAGGGACCCTTCAGAGCTAAAGTGGAGACAATGGTTTTGAAACCGGAGAGAATGTGTTCCAAAACACTTGCAGACAAGAGAAATGGCGATTTTTACAACTTGTACACCTGGAAACCTTTCCATAAAAACCTCTGCGAGGGTTTGCATGCCAGATGGATTTGCAATGATTGCAACTTCCTAAAAATAAAAAAATACATAAATACAAAATTAAAAAAATAATAATATTGTCCATTTTGTAATCGCTTTGATAGTTTATGCCGCGCCAAATCATCTAGATCACCACTGCAGTAGTCTCAAGCCTCGTAGCACCTAAGCTTTTCTTTCGGTGCATGATGCTTCAGGACACCGAGCGCAATCTTTTAATCCATTCACAATGCATGGGTGCCAAGTTGACACTGGATGTTTTGAAAGGTTTATAGTCATAATGTCGACAACAAAAATGTCGAGTCAAAAAGTCGAAAAAAAAATGTCGAAAAAAAAATGTTGACTTTTTTTTTCAATGCATTTTTTTTTCGAAATGGGGGGGTTCCCCCCAACCCCCTTTTTAAAAATTTTTTATTTTCCCCTTTTTTTTACTCCCGAACCCCTAAAATAAATATATAATTAAAAAAACCGAAAGTCGACATTTTTTTTTCGACATTATTTTGTCAACATTTTTGTCTGTCGACATTTATTTTTCGACATTATGACTCCCCACCGTTTTGAAACCACGCCAAAACAATCGCCAAGGCAAAGCACTTATACATGCATCCTGAAGCAACACATCGGCAGATTCTAAAGACACTAAAGCTGGAAAGAAATGTGGGCACTTGAAATGTGTGGATTTTTAAACTTGCCGCCTCTGGGAGCAAATCCCTGCATCGGACCTCCTGCAAGCACTTGAGACCTGCTAGGAACTTCATGGGGATGCTGAGTCAGGACTCTTCTTAGGATGGGCTCTTCTGAGTTAATCTGCATCATCCAATCTTAATTAGCCTTCCCGACTGGGTAGCAGTTGCTGTGTTTTAATAGGGGAATAATGTGAATCTTAGTCCAAACTGGAAAAGGAAGAGAAGAACTACTTGCTTTCCACATGTCTTAACCTCCAGGTGCAAGTCAGGTCAAAGAAATCCAAGTACCGCGCTATCACAAAGGCTGACCTAGATAAAGCCCCACCTCACGTAAGGGTTCTTCTTTTCAACTCTACATTCACCCCCCCCCTTGCTGTCCCTGCAAAAATAATAAATACGCTACCAGATGTCATTACCAAGCGTTCCAAAAATTCTATCATGTGAACATTGGCTATACATAATCTTCTGTTTCACCAGAACAAGTCTCATCGTTTCATCTGCTTGCACGCTCCTCATGCGAAACACGGAACAATGAATGGTGGCAGTCCCCACTATAAATATTCTGGTATGCAAAGCATGATGGTGATGTTGATCCCATCCTTCAGCAAACACTTCTTGCTCCCCTTTGAAGAAATTAGAGTCCTGCAATTTGGCTACATTGATGTCTTCACTCTTCATATGACACAATCCTAATTTATACAGGCCTCTGTTATTGCTTCTAATTTGCCTGCCTGTCATTTAACTCTAGATGGGAACCATGCCCTTACTCAACTGTGAATGGCCTCTCCATGTCCAATGCACCCTCCCACCACGCAGTCACAAATCCAAACCCAGCACCCCAACATCCAGGTGAAGAATCCCCCAGATGTGACTTAACCCCTGCCCATACCTTTGCTAATAATGCTAGCCATGCTTTAGTTCACAAAAGCAGACTTGGGCTCACGAGTGAGCGTCCCTCTATTGGAGACTTTATAGTGCAGTAAGCAGCTCCCCCCCCATAATAGTACCTGGGTGCCGTGTTCAGGACATGGCTGAGCTTCTACCAATGGGGGTTTGAGTATGAGATGCCCCAATCCCTCAAATGTCAGCCAGTGATTAGCTCCATTCCAAGATTCAGTATGCTTCCATTGCTGCTTCCATTATGCCACAACACTTAGCTGCTGCTCCATCTTTCCCAACTTCTGCTATTCACAACTCGCTCCCTCTCTGCTTCAAAGCGGTCCTTTCCTATTGTGATATGATATATGATATGGCATTTATAACGCGCCCATACACAAGTGTTTCAATGCGCGACAAAGCAAGGGAGGGGGGGACAGACGGAAGACAGACAACGATCCTACTAGGCCAGGTGTCTGCTCACCACACCAACAGAGCCACCACCAGCCCTGCATTCTCGCCCAGTTCTGGTGCTTTGGGCCAGGACATCACCAGGCCATTCAGCAAATCTGTTTATGAATTGGCACATTGCAACCAGCCCCCCTCCCCCCCTTACCCCCTTTCCTTTCCGGCAATGAGCAACCTATCCGCCCCTGACCGTCTTTACAGGGAACCACCTCACTGACCTACATCAACCTTGTCTCCCCCCCCTACTTACCGGTCTCTCCAGGCTCGGACCTCATGCTACAGGGGCACAGTGCAGGGGCCTCACATGAATCCATATCAAATCTTACCCAGCGCTTTTGCTGGTGTGCCAGCTAACAATCCCCACACCTGCCATATGGTGAAAAAATACAGGCAAATGCCTGCACCCAAAAACAGGGCCGGCCTTAGAAGCTGCAGCACCCAGGGCAGCAGAACAAAAATGTGGCCCTGCAGGCCCCTAGTCATGAGGTGGGGAGGAGGGCACCACACTTTTCAATAAGAGCTGCAGTGGCCTATTGTTAAATGCCCTCCACTCCCGAGAGCGGGGCATATTTCATTTCATGAGGGTACCTGCCACACTTTCTCACACCATGCCAGCTCGGGGGAGACCACGAAATACTCCCCCCGAGCTGGTGTGGAGGGGGGCTAATAGCGCACCTGGCGGGCCTCCCCAAATTGGAACACTTCAATCATAACCGTTCGCTCTGATTAACTTGCACATACCCATCCTTTCCCAGCCCCTCCAGTGACCTTCCAGCTCCCAGTTCTATCTCAACCTCCAGATAAAAAAAGAAAAATTAAATCATCATTTTTTTTAACCTCCACCCATTCTAATCTGACTAAATCATTCAGCAATTAGACTAGCACTTTTTCTGGCCGTTGCAGTTAATCAAGTTTCACCTCCCAAGGAGCTCTGTCTATGTCGCAGATATTGCGGTTCTCTTCTGCGCCTCTTGGGCTTCCGGGGGCTGCAGGAGATCATTTGAATGCTTTGGACCTTTTTGTGCCTCTATCCCACAGCGCTCCATAACTTCTAACTCACTTCCGGCCCTTCTTTTATTTTCACTACCACCCCATTTTTCATCCTTTCCCTTCCCCCACTTAATGTTCCTCCCTTTGTCCTCTTCCTGTGTAGTGCTTTGAAACGGCCGGAAAGCAGTAATAGGCAAGAAACCCACACATGTGCTGTATATTTATTTGGTTCCCATTACTAGATATTTTTCTTTAACCTTTTTGGGATTGTTGTGAAGTTTGCGGACTATTTTTAAAAGGATAAAGCTAGGCATCGCACACTTGGTGATGGCTCTAAGGTTTTGAATTAATCCTAACTCATGGCATTGTTGTGGGCAACCTTCCAGGCTATTGTTTTCTGTTTGCCCTGCCATTACAGAGAGGAGGAGCCGCGTTTGTTGTGTGATAATACATTTAGTCAATTTGTAGTCCTTTTCAGGAATGCATATTGTACTTGCAGAAAATTACTTGTGGTTGTAAAGTTTTTGTTTTTATCAAAGTAAACGTAACATTTAACTTTATGGCAGGAAGTTAAACTGAACTATATCGACAGCAAATCGGGAACATTATCCTTTAAAACTTAAAGGTCTGAGGCAAAAATATTAATGCTCTGAAAAAGGCATTTTCTGATCTCTGTAGATGGATTGAGGTTGTTGAAGCATTGCTTAAATACCACAAAGTGTATTTGCCCAGCATTCCTTTGCCATTATTTAAAAAGGTTTTTTTGACTGTGCATTACCGATGGTGATCTCTGCAGTGGCGATGGAGATGAAAGCGAGAGGGAGCTGAAATGCTGATTTGTGTTACGAGGACATCTGCAAATGTTTTACGTTTTTTGGCAGGATTTCCTTAGAGATAATGACGTTACAGCCCCGGTGTGAGGACGTAGAGACGGCTGAGGGGGTTGCTTTAACTGTCACAGGTGTGGCGCAGGTACAGTAACAACCTAATTTTGGGAATGCATGCTTGACTTGGTTTCTTCATATTTTCTTCCTTCCACTATCCGGTACTCATCTGCTTCAGTAGAATGTGTTTTTATTTGAACAGCATAGCATCCTCTGTAGTAATTTTTAGGTTTTCTTCTGGTTATTGTTGGACATGGCCATACACAATGTACCATTCCCTCGACCCCTACCCCATAATGCTGTTTTATTGTGCCCAGATTGAAGTTTGAAATGAACATATTTACTGCTTTTTTTACAACAAATTGCATTGGCATTGGGTATCTTAAATTTTTATGAATAGAATAAAATACTTCGTGAAACTGTACCCGCATCCCTTCGATCTCTGAACGTTTTGCTACTTGGCTGAAAAGTTGCTAAACTCTTCAAAAGCAGCACAGGGAAGCACAGCACAGGACTATTTCAGACATCGATGAGAAGGTAACCTGTATAATATTGGCCTTCTATCTTTTGACAGTGTGTCGAATCCAGCATTCGTGGGTTGAGGATGAGACTGCAATTTTTAGATTGCTCATTTACATTTGTTTTACTAAAATATTAGTTCTTCGTATATCTGTATTTACCCATATATATGTATATACATGTATATGTATATGTGTATATATATATATATATATATATATATATATATGTATATACATATATTCATGTTCACTGTGGGCATTTTGCTAGGAGTGGCTTGGTAATTATGTGTGTATGAACTTTGGGTCTTATGAAAGCTGCTTATCACTAGATGCACAATTGGTGGAGACCAAAGCCCTTTTACTAAAGATAAACTCTCCAACAGGGTGAAAGTTGGCTTGGGTTTACTAAATTCATAAACTTTCGAAAAATGTTGGTTTAATAGGGATCATGTCATGAAGTCAAAGGGTTGGTTGGTCTCAAATGGTAGTTTCAGGTGACTTCAACTTAAAAAATGAAGCTTTGGGTATTATGTCCAGGCTTAGTGATGAAGATTGTAGTTGGAACATGCCTCCATTGGAAGCCTATTCACCATGGTGTAAAGCTGGCATGTACCCCCTAGGGTTGAAATCTGGATCTGACCAGTCCTCCGAGCATACAGAGGTGAATGGTTTTAGGGGATATACTGCCAAAAGAGACCTTGCAGAATGGAAACTATTCCAGCCATATCCACTATATTTTGATTGTGGGAATGGCAGAAAGCTCAAAGCTTTAATATCCTACTCAAGAGGGAGAGCTGCCATTACCCTCTGTCTGTACATGCATCTTGATCTCAAATAGAGCCCTCTGCCTGCTGAGAAGTAGGGGTGCTAATTACCCTGTTAAGATATTAGAGAATTAAACAGTTGGGATTGGTGTGATCATTAATATAGAATTCCTCAGATATTACAATCTCTTGTCTGTTTTCAAAGCCATAACAAAACCACAAAAGCCCAAATACGTACTAAATCCCTTTTTGAATGCTAGCAATGTATTCAAGTTAGGGGAACCGACTGCTTTTTACTATTTCTATGCTTAATGTAAGTGTGTACACTGTAACTTGCATGCATTTGCCAGTGTTGAAAGGTATTTACTAGGTATGTGGGCTCTAATAACTCTTTGGCCAAAGTTAGTAGGGGCTGTCATCTGATTGGTGAATGGGGAAGGACCTTGGGATAAACCGAGGCAGGAACAGTGGATCAGTAGTTTTCTGTGCACTCATTATTTTTACATAAGTGACCAACCACAGCTGAAAGTGGCTTTGCACCCCAGGAGGTTATTTTGCCCACATCCCCAACGCTGGCATTTAGGGGCAAAGCCATCAAAGGGGTCTATACAGCGGTAAATACTGGCCGTTTGCGGCACCACCATCACAGTTAAATATTTATGCATGAAATTGTTTGTTACTTGCTAGTGGTGTTGCCACTTTGATTGAAAGAAGTGCCTTCCCTGGTCTGCTACGGCTACCTCCTGGGAGTGTCTAGCAGAGAAGCCCTTTAACCTAGTTGTAGACTGATATTAATGAACCCTAAACTCAGATGCTAGTAAAATCCTAATACCCATATAAAAGACCTTCAACTGTACAGAGGCATTTGCTAGACCCCTGTATGACCACTTTGGCCCTTTTGCATGTGGCTCTCCCAAAGCCTTCTGGTATCAGTAGTTTCAACAAACGTGGGTTCAACCAGAGTTTCTCGAGTGAGCACCCATGTGGTGTCGGACCATTTTGCAGCTGGTTTTGCCTAGATGTTAACAGTTCTTTGAACTTCTAAGTTGCGACTTTAGTTCAACACAGTTCAGTTTCTTATTGGCTCTCCCCTCGACTCACTAGCTGTGATGAACTGCTTGGCCTCTCTTGTATCTGGAGTCTAGGACGGTGCCATGGTATGCTCCGTGTACCATTGACATCGGCTGCAACACACGCTGGCTATTATTTGAGGTCTTACGATTCCTTTCATGGAGGTTTTGCAGGTCTGGGTCAGAAAGGGCAAGGTTGCTTCTCTCCTTGTCCCCCCCCCCCTTCGATTCTCTCTGCCTTTCTCCTCTTCTTGAATTGCCATACTGGAATAGCTGTCTCGTCGTGCGGTCTCCCTTGCTCTTATTGTGCTCTTGTGCGCCACCTTTTATCCATGTGGGAAAGGGAAAGGGCCGTTGGGTGCGTGTGATTCTTGTCAATTGCCTGACTTTGCCTGACCCTTGTACTGGGACATGTTAGGTAAATGGCTCTGGTGTTAGTCTGTGGTCTTTCGTGGTGTCCGAAAGTGTTCGGGTCGAAAAAGGGTGGGGTGAGGGAATGGGGGGGGAAGTGTCTCTGAATGTCCTACGTGGTAGGCTGGGGAAAAGGTGTTGAAAGAAGAGGGATACCGCGTCTCACCAGCCAGTGTTCCACTTCCACTCCCAGAGGACCCCCTCTCCAGGTGATTGTCCCTCATTGGTCCACCCCCAGGAACTGGATTCAATAGCGATGGCCGTATCCTGGCCACCTGAATGGCAGATCCCTGGGGTCTAGTTAGGGAGACACCCTCAGGCTTCTCACAGCAGTCACCCCTTGGAGGTGGCTATGTTCTGGAATAAATCTCCCCCGCCACATTCTTTTTGGCAGTCCTCCGCAAAGAGTAACAATTGTAGGACACTGGTTTGAAAAGCATTTTAATGCTACATTTAGGTCTGCCTAATGCTGACTCTTTCCTGGCTTTTTAAGACTACATATTCTGAAACCAATTTGGCATATTTGATCAGTTTCTGCTAAAAAAGATAAAGGCTTTTTTCTCTAAGCTGAGAGATAGAAAATTAATAGCTTCTATTGGAACTAAGTCATGGGTCAGTCACATAGGAGTCTCGTTCATCAAGCAATGAATGGGGTCAAAACATTTGCCACCAACGCTCATGGAAAAATGTATGCTCTCCCTTTTTAAATGTGAAGACTTATTCCACCCACAAGCACTTAATGAAGAGCCAAATGTTCACTCTGACCACTTAGTGCCTAGTAGTTTTGACTAAACAGCTGCCCCAAACCTTTCTGGCCTCCTCCCAAAAAAGGCATTTGTAGTCTCAATCCTTCATAAGATTTCAAGGCTTTCAAGAGCATTTTTATATTGGGTGATTGGATATGCGTAGTGGACCTGAAGGATTCCTACCTCCATGTTCCACCTCTGCTTCCTCGTCAGTTCATGTGTTGGCTTTTCCATTTTGAGTAAGCAGTTCTAGGGCGGCGTCTCATCTGTGTTCCCCGGAAAGTCTTCCCAAGGTTAAGACAACATTCTCTTTGTACCCGAGGCCTTGAAGGGTCAATGCATATCCCCATTTGGATGACTGAGCAACTGGACGTCTGCGAACATATACACCATTCAGCCCTCCTCATGCTGCTAGATCTGTATTTTTTTTGTTTGTACATGGACCTTTTTAATCACAATCTGCTTTCATTATTTTTAATCTCATTTTGCGGAGCAGCAGTGATACTCGGGTATATTACGAGGGAGCAAATGTCCCCCTCCCTCCTAGAAATTATTCAAATGTTCAATCAGCTGCACTTCATTTTCTAGCTAGACGCCCCATGGCTTGGTGGTTTCAGCGCTTATTAGGCAATTGTATGGCGCATATGGGGCTGATGTATGTGTAGGCTATTCCACTGCCAGACTAAGTATTTGACTGGTATATGAAGCCTCACAGTGTAACCAGTCTACTCTTTCATGGACCATGCACATATCTATCCTTCCACCTGTGAAAGTGGATATTCATTGGTAGTGTGACACTTGTATCCTTTTTGTACACCCCTTGGAAGATCTTTCCTGTGGTATTAGAGGGACAATTCTGTATAAGTAATAAAGGGATTTATTGATTCATTTAACTGCTAACTAAGTATATGAAAGGAGTCTCTGAAGAAGGATGCTTCTGTCTCTCCAACCGCAGCTTCAGTGTCCTCTCCACCATTCCACATTCTCCTTCCAGAATCCCTGTAGGTTCCACACCAGTGCAGCAGCAGATATTACCATGCTACACATCCCTCTTCCTTCTAGACACATCTTCACTCTCCATAGTCCATTAAGTACTTCGGTCTTTGATACGTTCTCCCAAACCTTGATACAGAAGTTTGTATCCCAGTTGGTGCATATTTTTAATTTACTGGTAAGGAACATTCTTGGTTCACTCCATTTTCATCAACAACCATTTTGTCCCTACTCTCACTATTAGCTTTACCATTCATCCCCATAATTCTTCCATTGTTCCATACCCTTCCGTGACTTGTTCTTACAGCATGTTTAAACACCTCAATAACTTGGATCGGATCAGACCACTTAATGCTTTTCACTCCCAAAGCTTCTGGAAGCTTTACTCTCACAAAACATCCTACTTCCAATTTCCTGTTACACCTAAATCTTCTCTTGTCATGCCCTGCTTTATTACTATTTTGTCTGTCTAATCATATCTACCGCCTTACTGGTTATTACTCCCATATTTAGCATTTCAGTCATCCATCCAGCGCATAACTTAGTGGTGGCTTTTCTACCCCTGTTCAATTCAAATGGTCATATTCCTGTGGTACTGTGCGGAGTAAACCTTTGTGCTACAACCACCTTTCTGACTGCTTCTTTCCAACTCATTCCAGTGGCCCATGCCCATCTAATAGCATCTTTGAGAATTTGGTTGTATCTTTCTACTGCACCATTGGTGCATTGTGGGTGATAAATCGCACTAGTTACATGCTTTAATTGATTTTTTTTTTAAATACTCTTCCATCTCTAAATACTCTTCCATCTCTCCGGAAATAAATTGGGTCCCATTGTCTGATAAAATAACCTCTGGATAACGTTCACGACCACATAACTCTTCCATGAAATTAATAATATTCTTGGTCGTGACACTCGGCCTCATTTTTACTTCTGCCCACCTTGTTAGTATATCCATCATTACCACACAAAATGTTTGACTTCCTTCACTCCATACTTGGTCCCGTATATCAATTCCTACTTTCATCCATGGTCTACTTGGTAGATCAGTCATAACCATGGGGGGGTACTCATTACTCACACAACCCTTATTACAAAGGATACAGTCCCTTACGCGCCTTTCGATTTCTGCATCGCATCCCGGCCACCAATACATATTCCTTATTCTACTCTTGGTTTTGGAAATGCCTTGGTGCCCTTCATGTCCCAGTTCAATTATTTTCTTCCTGACGTCTTCTGGTGGAATTAGTCTGTCTGCTCTAAGTAAATATCCATCTTGTACACTTAGCTCATCTCTGACATTCCATAATCCTTGTACTTCTGCCTCTTTAATTTTATTAATGGAAATATGTTTACTGTTGATATTTTCTATCATAAACTTCATCTTCATGTCTTTATTCATCCCTTCCAACCATTCGTCTTTGGCAATAGCTGTCCTGCACTATAAATATCATTTCTTGTTGTTCTTCACTTTCACCTTCTTCTTGAACATTCGTAAGCCTAGGTAGGCAGTCTGCAGCATAATTGCTTACACCCGGAATGTGTTTAACCACTACATTGAATTCTTGCATTCTATGAACCCATCTCCTTATTTTTGCCCACACATTATCCAATCCTTTATTCATGAATAGTTCCACAAGCGGTTTGTGATCCGTGTGTATCTCAAATTGTGTTCCCCCACATAAAACTCCTGAATTTGTTTACTGCCCATACAATAGCTAAGGCCTCCTTTTCAATCGTTGCATATGACTTTTCTGCTCCCTTTAACAACCGCAAAGTAAACGCAATTATTTTCTCTTCTCCATCATGCAGTTGTGCTAACACTGCACCTAGGCCTACGTTACTGGCGTCTGTTGTAATCATTGTACGCTGTCCTCTTACATAGTTTTTCAGTGCTGGCACAGTTGTCAAAGCATTCTTTATGTAATTGAATTCTTTCTCATAATTTTCACCCTATATTTCACATTCATCTTGGTGAGATCCCTCAGGACGGCTGTGTGATCAGCAAACTTCGTACCATATTTAGAATAGTATTCAGCCATTCCTAGAAATGTTCTCAATTGTTCTTTATTGCTGGGGGTCGCCATAGTATTGATTGCAGACATCAAATCTGGTTTTGGTGCAATCCCTTCCTCTGATGTAACATGGCCTAGATATTCAATTTGCTTCCTATATATTTTTGACTTTTCCTTGCTTAATGTCATACCCATCTTGTGCAATTTCCTCAATGCTTTTTCCAGTCTACTATCATGCTCAGATTTATCTTTGGCATATATAAGAATGTCATCCTGAAAGAAGACTATACCTTCATCACCATCAAAAATGTGATGCATGGTCTTCTGAAACACAGAAGCTGCTGATATAAGACCAAACGGCATTCTCCTATATTGATATAAACCATCCAGGGTTATAAACGCCGTCAGATGCCTAGAATCCTTATGCCACATCAATTGATGATATGCCGAAGTAAGATCTAGAGTCGAAAACACTCTTGCTGACCCCATAGTTGATAGTAACTCTTGAATGTTGGGTAGTGGGTGTCTTTCAGGAATGATGCATTTGTTCAGTTCTCTAAGATCAATACACAGTAACTTTTCCTGAGCTCTTCCTTACTACTACCAATGGTGACACCCATTCTGCAGCATCAATTCTTTCAATTATGCCTTGCTCCTCCAGTTTCTTCAATTCCTTTTTAACCTCTTCTCTCATGGCTAGAGGCACATTCCTCAGCTTCTGTGCAACTGGTTTACAATTTTCTTTGAGTTGTATTCTGTGTGTAATACCTTTCACACAACCTATTCCATCCTTGAACACCACCTTCTTTATTGTCTCTGCAGTCATTTCATTTGATTCAATCACATAAACAGATTCTTCCGCACTAGCATCCAATCTAACCTTAAGCCATGCCTGTTGTCCAGCTGAGTAAAGGTGACGCTCCCTTTTTCGATACATACTTTCCCATTGGCGGTCCTATCCTTGAAAGCCAACTTCGCTTTAAACCATACAAAAAGGTCTATTTTCACACCACCATAAGCACTGGGATTAATGTCTGATTCATTTAGCCATTTCGGACCAATCTTTTTCCATATTGCTTCCGGCAATAGCGTGTATTTCGCTCCTGAATCTGTCATCATTTTTATTGGAGAGCCATTTATCATGATGATGGTCTTGGGACTTTCCAGTTCTGTTTTATTTGCATTATCACTGACAACAAAAACACATTCTTCCTCTTCATTTTCTTCTGCACCACCAATCCAATTCATGTTTCCTTTATCTATCCTACAACATTTGGCCAGATGACCCCTTCCATTGCAGTTCTTGCAGATTATATGGATAGCCGGACATTCAGGACTGTTAGCCCAGTGCATGGGACTGTCCCATCTAAAACCTGTCCTGATTCTTCCTCTGCCTCTTTGACTCAATTAAGGTTGACGATTATTCATGAAACGCCCTTGGTCATATCCTCCATATCCACGTCCAAACCCTCGACTCTTCACATCACCACTGTACTTGTATGTACTTTGCATCTTGGGTTCTTCTCTCCATTTCATCACAGCACTTTGACTGTTCCCATGACTGTTTCCCCGATCAGCTCTTGTCTTCTGAGTTGCATTGATGGGAGTTTCTGGTTTTAAAGCAGTACTTTTCACTCGATCTTCTAAAGTTTTTACACAATTTTCCATATTTTCAACTTATTAGCGATGCGTAGTACTCCATCCAAATCAGGGTCATCTTCAGCCCATAGACTTTCTCTAATCTTGGCGCTATTACACTCTAGCATGAATTGAACTCTGAGCCTCATCTAATTGCAGTCCGAATTTGCAATTCTTTGCTAGTTTTCTTAAAACTGTTATAAATTGTTCCACACTTTCCCCACTTTCTTGCGATCTCTTAAACTTATCTTTCCAGAATTGTGCTCAATTTTTTTCGTAATGTTTATTCAATTTGGCAATGCATTTCTCGTATTCATTCACATTCCCGTCATCTGGTAGGTTTGCTAAATCTTCATACTTTTCTTGTCCTGCTGGCCCCAAACAATGGAGTAACGGTGACTTTTTTTTCTCTCTACACTATAGTTCGTTCCACAGACAACTGAAGCATAATGTTCAAATGATTTTAACCATCTCTTCCATGGTGGATTTGATTCTCTAGCTTCAAGCAAAAACATGGCTGGTGGTGGAACAGTGTGCATTGTCAGGTTTCTGGCTGTGTTGATCACCAGCACCTCTGTTGTCAATGGTCGCTACTGTCACTTTTCTCAAATTGACAAAGGAGTTACACCCTCCTTGTAATTTCTCTCTATATTGCAGCAGTGTCAGTCTGGAAATATTCATAGAATTCCTGCACAAATTCCTTATTTCTCTTTCCTTATACTGACATGACTGGTGGTGGATGATATGGATAATTCTTCTTTTCTCTTATGAAGAACAAATCATTTCTTATAATGCACTATATAAAGTCTGTATAATATCTCAGGCTTGGCAATAGACGAATTCTCTACACCATGTTTCCCTATTTTTTATTTTGTTTAGGTACTGGGACGAGTAAGAGTAGGAGCAGATCAGTAAATCTTTATTTCCTCCATGTTTTTTTAATTTTTATTATATATTTCTTTTATAGTGCTAGGACAAGTAGTAGTAATTAATTGCTCCTCACTGTTTCCTTCGATTCCTTGTGGAATGTCACTTATGATTCATGTGCATGTGTACATTGCCAACATATTGTTTCCTTTCACTCATGCATCATTTCGGCGGTTGCGCAGCGCTACTTCAGACTTAAACTCTGTTTCCGTTGCCGGTTGCTACAGTAACCTCTTCCTAGGGCCGCACTCAAACGACATGCATCATCACGTCGCAGGTCCCTTTTTCCTGAAACCTCTCCTTGACTTCTGTATGCCGACGGCAGCGCGCGATCGCTCGAGGAAGTGTCTACATTTAACACAGTCGCACATATTAACGTCAAGTGCGACTGTAATTGCGTTAATGGCGAGCGTGTTGCATTACTTAAATGCGCGCCTGCAGTCACGTTTAAACAGCACATAGACAGGATTGGTGCCTCTCACCTGTTTATTTTCTTTGTTTTCTGTAACAAACGTTCTGCTCATCAACTGGTTACCGCATAGAACTCTTCACAATTCCACTTCCTCGTCGCCAATTGTGGTATTAAAGAGGGACAATTCTGTTATAAGTAATAAAAGGATTTATAGATACATTTAACTGCTAACTAAGTATATAAAAGGGGATATGAAAGGAGTCTCTGAAGAAGGATGCTTCAGTCTCTCCAACTGCAGCTTCAGTGTCCTCTCCTCCATTCCACATTCTCCTTCCAGAATCCCTGTAGGTTCCACACCAGTTCAGCAGCAGATATTACCATGCTACATTTCCCAACATTCTTCTCAATGATTGGCTGTGGGGCGACTCTTGGAGGGATTGAAAAGGGGCAATTTTTGATTTGCAACCTTTTATCTTAGTACTGCAAGGATTGCATCAGTTTCCTGGAACCCAAAGCCATTATTCTGCCTATTAATGCATTTCTACCATTAATTTGTAAGATGTCAAATAACCTCATTAAAAGGAGCGATCCCAGCAAACTCGCTTTCTGTGACCACCACTTGGCCCTGCAAGTTTTACTGCAGGATTGCGATTGGTGCAATGAGTGTTGGTTGTGGTTTTTGGAGTCCATAGGACTAGACCAGGATTTTGTCTGATTGAGGGTTATACTGACTATTTTTGCTTTTGAAGTGGAGGAGGCCAAACTTGTGATTTGGCAGGGCAGTAAAATTGATTGTAAATGGGTTGGTGCTGAAATGTGGCAGTAACAGAATCGCAGCCCCGTTTTTACTGCTCCTCCAATCTTGTAATGTCACTAATGTGGACAGATCACACCACAGCACTGTTTAACACACCCAGTACGTAATCTCCTTGCTTGTGATATCTGTTGGAGTTGGCCCTCTGCCTGGACAGCTACCTGAACATAAAGTGGACTTTCTATGCAAATTCGGATCAAAACCATGACTGGGCTCTTCAACCGGAAGGGATGAGCAGCATATTTCAGAGGTAGGCTTTCCATTGATTGACCAGTTAGTATCTCATTTAGTTTGAAGTGCCATTGAACACCTGAGACAGATAGGATCCCACCGTGTTGGTTAGGAGGAGACTCATACAGGCCCGCAGTGGCTGAAAGACTGGTACCAGACCCTTGCAGGAATGAGAGGAACGAGGGGGAGAGTGAGTGGTGAGAGAAGGAAGGGAAGACTTGGGCCCAGATTGGCCGAACGACAGGAATCGAGAAAGGGGGAGAGAGAGAGCAAAAGAGGAAAGAGCAGAGGAGGCTGACTGCTTGAAAACAGAGCCGGTCCATGGGGTAGGAGGGCGAAATGGGAGAAGGGCAGACAGGGGGTAGGGTACCTGCTAAAGGGCCTCTGCAGCTTCTCTGCCCCAGCCACCCGTTAAGCTCACCACTGCCAGCAACCAAAAAAGGATCCCATAGTGTCCCTCACCAGCCTCTTGAGGCTGTCGGCCCCTCACCCTCCAGAGCCCACCCACCACCAGGATGAACACTACAGAGGGAACTGGTTTCTAGGCAGTTCCCAGGGTCTAAATGAGGCTTGGTTACAGGAAGGAGGGGGAAATCACAATGTGTAGGACAAGTGAGCAAACACAGGCAGGGACAATAGATGAGAAGGGTAGGCCAGGTTGTTAGATTGCTGTTATTGGGAGGGGTGAACGTTCTAAGGAAGAGTTGAAAGGTCCAGGCCTAGGCTGCATATTACACTGGCTGTAAAACTGTCAGCTATTGCCTGGGCTGGGAACAGGTTTCGTTTTCAGTAGAGTTGTCTGGGTTTTGAAAGGAATCTAGTCCCTGTGTAGGGGTGGGAGCATGGCTAGAGTTGCACAACACGCCCCCCCCCCCCCCACGTACCCATGCTTTAATACACGGATACACACAGTGCAGGGGTCACAGAGTTGAAGGTTACACTTAATTGCAGGAACTCAACACAGGTACACATAACATGGCCGGTTCATACATTCACACTAAAGAGACAATGTGTACTATCCATACAGTGCAGGAACACAGGGTAAAAGGTGGCCAGTGTGCCAGGAGCCGGACAACTACAGAGCTCTGAGGGGTCAGAAATGTGAGACAGACAACTTTGTGAAGGTTTTATGGCATTTTATTAACTCAAAGGTTGGACAAGCGCCTCACTGTCCCTATCCCGACGTCGATTTCCTTGCCTAAAACAAACTAAAGGAAACGCTTTCTTATAAATACAACTACCCAACAAGGTAAAAACTGCCAGTTCAAAAGCAACACATACAGCAGTTAAATTCACAGTAGGATAACGGTCTCTCCTTATAATCTGGGTGAAGGCCGCTTCCCCAGATTAAAGCAGGATTTGGTTCAACTGTTCCAAAAGAATAAGGAAATCCTGTCTTGTAACACAGAACTTTTGTTGCCAAGTTGGAATCAAAAAGAACGAACACTTCAGAATTGCTCCACAAGGTTTCTTTCTCTGCCACTTGTGATATTAGGAACTCAAACAGTCTATGCATAAATCAAGAACATTTCCTTAGTTCATTAAGATTAACATAAATTGTGTATCGGGATTATTCTGCAACAACATACTTGTTTTCAAAATGTTAAACACTTGCTTCAGTAATGGAAGTTTGTCAGGATGATTCTGTAATATTTTACCAAAACACATCAATGGTTCTTCCACTTCTTCTTGGACTTTTTAACACCAATTCACAGTACTTCATCAAATTCCACCTGGTCTACTACCATGCCGGGCCTGCTACTTCAACATTCTCAGTTATGGTGTACTCTCCTGCCAGGCCAGAATAAACTACAAGTACTTGTGTGGTAAAGCTCGGCTCACAACAACTTATCAAAGTCTATTGCTTCACAACACCACTTTTAAGAATTTCCTGATGGAAATCAAGATTTGCATTGGTGCTATTTATTATACACTTGTGATTTCCACACACTCTGCAAGTTATGCTGCACTCTTTCTGAATATCTTTCACCAGAAGAGCAGCCTTCTTGCCTCTTTTGTTTCCACACTTCACTAACCAAATAATGGCAATAATTCTGTCTCACTCGGACCCTTCTTTAGCAATGTGGTTTTAAACAAGTTCCCTTTATGAACTTCTTTAAACATGGGCAATATGATTTACAAACATTTGGATTCTTGTTTGCCCATTCTTGACTTTAGCAATGATTGTCAATTTGAATGTGCTTGTTGTAACCCTTTTGACTTTGGCAATGGTAGTTTGTATTGGGTTCTTGAATTATTGACCCATCTTGTTGCTGGATTTCAAATGTACCCGCATGCAAATAATCACACCCCCTTAGTCTGATAAGCTTTTATCGTTGCACTTGCTCCTTTCAACGTCAGTTTGGTTTACAAAATACTGATGTATCTGCTTTGTCAGTTCGGTATTCAAAATTATTTATCCTTTTATTTCCCGCTACACGTGTTTCCTGCTTTTAAAGCACCTGGTCTGAGTAAGCTGGCAGTTACGGAGCTCTCTGGTGTCACAATATCTTGGTGAAATCAACTGGTCTGGCATGCGCATGCATTCCCCCATGCTGCTTCCAGATCCTCTGTCTGAAAGCAGCCGGTTGCTGGACTGCAAGAAACAGCTTAGTCTTCTACGGTCCGTGCTACTCGCACACATAGCCTTCTCTGTTCCAAAGGCTCCCTGGTGCTCGCCTGCCACCGGAGACTGCCTTGCTGTGGGAAAAGCTTTCCAAACTTTCGCTTCACTCTGTGCAGCCTCTGCAATTCAAGTCTCCAGGGGATAAAGCTTCCATCTCCGACGCCTACCGCTACGCGACCTTTGCAATTAAGGCTTCTTGCGGTAAAGGCTCCCTGCGGTAAAGGCTCCCTCAGGACTGGCAACCACTAGACGGTAGTCCCAGCGTAGTCTTCCTCCTCCAGATTCTGCTTCTGCTGCAACATGGAGAGTTCACAACTCATACAACTACTGCTCTGCGCCTCCTTTCTCGTGGCCTGCACTTAGAGGGGTTGGGGGAGGGGGCTTTCAAGCCTCCCAGTCTCCCTCAGGTGTTGGTTCCTTTCATTAACAAGCTGCACAGTTTTGTTCCTCTTCAGCCCTCTTCATCGTCCAAGTACTTTGGCGATTATGGGACTTGAGTCTATAATGTAAGAACCGGCTTTTCTCAAGGGAGTTTTGATATCCTGCTCATTTCTTTCCTTGGTTATATGCCCTAATGGAATATCATACGGATTAATGGATAGATGCAGCTTCACAACGAAATAAAGATCTTCAGGGTCTAAATTGGTATTATTTACAGACTCAATTTTACTATTCCTTTGGGAGTCAGGGGAGCTTCCATCTCAGAGTCCATGTTTTTAAAAGGGTTTTTCATTTCTCCCAATGCATAAATTGTTAATGTTTTCACCCACATTAAGATATTCAACTTGGGAAGTTGATTTATTTCTGACAACAAGCCATTACATATTTTGGCATTGCTGATATTTCTTCCTAGAGGGAGACAAATACTGCGTCTCTCCCAATGGAGTCGTCCTGCTCCCATGTGGCCCTTCTCATCCCGGCTAATACCACCCCCAAGGTCTGGATCAGGAAGCATCTGCCTTTCCCTGACCACATGAGAGGAGACTTAAGGTAGGACTCATCAAAGCTTATAAAGGAACAGAACAAAACGCAGTGGGCAGGCAATATTGAAGCCAGGTACAGTGAAGTGTCTATGCAGCAACCAAATACAGATTCCTACATGTAGGAACAAATGTCAAGAAGGTTCAGGCTTCTGTCATGGACAAAATAAAAACCCAGGAGAAACAGGCAAGCATTTGGGAGAAATAAACTACATGCGGACGTGGAGTGTGCTGTTCCCTACAGCACTGCGGGATAAGCCTGTGCATAGCCCATGAATCGCCTGCCCCTCCAAGGTTGCAAGACTGCACGTTGCTATTAAAGTATACTCTTAATTGTGCTCCCCGCCGTGGTCTAGGGAAGTGCTTAGAAGGTGAGATATTGCTGCCTCTGGGGGGGATAGTCGAGAGAAACTGGAGCAACAGGCAGACACCATTATTGATGCACTTGTGACATTGTATTGGCGCTCCTCTCTGCTCTTTTTGGCTTTTGACTTCCAAGAGGAGCACATGAAGTGTGCAATCTACACTGATGGTGCTGTGGTGAAAATTGAGCACAAGCACAACGCCCTCTGGTGAGTCTGGGGAAATGGATAATAGATCTTGTCCCATTGGAATGTGCTTTTCTTCTTTAACTCTAGACCTCCAAGGTTCACCAAGTCCTGCAGGACCTCACAGGCTATTTTACAGACTTACTTGTGCTTATCTGATTTATTGGGATTTTGTAGTTTTTTTCTTCCAATTTAATACCTGCGCTATCAACATTGCTGGCTCATCATGAGTTGTGAACGGAAGCTCTTTATGTGAGGTTTTGTACCCCACGTCACATCCCTCGTAATAAAGAAATCCACTAGCACCTTTTCAGGTGTGATCTCATGTGATTTCCGAGTCCTTTCCGAAGGGTGTGCTGCCAGTAGAGTAGAGAAGTGTTGGTGAAGAGACCTCTAATTTCCACCGAATTCCCACTGACTGACTTTTCTTTTTTTTTTTATGCTTCTCCTCACGGATGGTCCCTTGGAAAAACTAGGCCACAACTGATCACACTGCCACTACTGGAGCATTTTTGACATTTTGTAGTCTTGGAGTTCTACAGGCACAGCTTTTCATTTGCTTGTTTGAACACTGATTCTGATGTTTGTTAATCTGCTTAGAATCACATGCTGTGCATAGTCCGACATCCAGTGGTCACTGCGGAGCATTGCATTTTGTTTTTCGTAGTCGAAAAGGGGACGTCGACAAGGCGTGTCTAACACTATCCCTATAGTGACGTGCGGTGTACCCACAATCCCTCACACGTCGAGGTCCCTCAGATTGTTTTTTTCCGCCCAGATATTGGTCGCCTTTACGCAGAGCTCCTCGAGAGACATTGCGAATTAATTTACTCGACCTTTGGGCGTTACTTATTAATATCTATTACATAGATCCCTCCCTCGACGTAGCTGCGAAGCTGTTTCTCGGCTGAGTAAGAACTTCGACGGCGGTGACGAGACGGAGGAGATCCTTCGGCGCTGCCGAACACGTGGCCTGGCCTCGCCGGCCAAAAGACAGTAGGGAGAGTGGGGTTGTGGGACATTTCTTGTTTCTCTCTGAGAATGCCTTTCCTTATCACAGTCAAATATTTCCTCAGGTATGGAGAGGACACCCTTTAGGTTTTGCCCGCGTTGCAAGGGCAAGTTCACCTGGAAAGAACAGCATAAACGGTGTAACCGTTGCTGACCCCTCAACCACAAGGAAGACGGCTGCGTGGCTTGTCAGCTTCTTAAGCCTAAGACTTTAAAGGACCGCAGGGTCAAAAGGTGGGCGGCCTACGCCATGTCAAGGTCCGATTCCTCACCCGCCGCCGCAGAAAGTGACGAGGAATGTGATAACCGGACATCCGTTTCGGAAGTCGTAGACCTCTCTAAGGAGCGCTCGCACTCCTCGTCTGTCCCCGGCCTCGATGAGCTCAGCTCACGCCCTGCTTATGGGGATGAACACCCCGGCGACACTGACGCACACAAGAAACACTCCCATAAACACATAACCCACGGCTCTTCTTCATCAAAGACGAAGAAACCATCAGCGCCAACGGAGACGCAGGTTCCACCAGGCATCTTCCTCAGATCGTAAGAGTCTTAAGCCCCCCTCGCAACCGCAGACGCGACCAGCGACTGGGCTTCCCCCAGATAAGGGCGCTACCCCCAAACCACCAGACGAAGCGCTCTGTCAGAGAGCGCCCGTCGCCGTAGAACACACAACACCTGTAACGTCAATACCAGAGCCCTCCATTAGTCGTCGAGAGCCTGGCGAGGATTGTTTCCGCCGATAGCCAGAGGCGGACGGCGAAAGATACGTCGAATACCGCTCAGAAGGGTAGAGAAACGCCGGAAAGAAGGCAGTAACTGCCCCCTTCATCTAAAGGGACTCCTAGCCTGCCAGAAGGTTTTTCAGACGGCGACAGAAACCTTTCTTTCTTCGACGTTATGGGAGAGGTCAAAGCGTTTTCAGGCCCAAAACCCTCCCCCCCCCCCCCCCAGACCGCTCGGGGGGTACCTCATGAGACCCTGGAGAGACTCCAGTTCTGTATGGAGAAGATGGAGAGGTTTATGGTGACTCAAAACCTACCACCACCCAAAAGGGGAAAAGAGGGACCTCGGGGCTAAATTCCCTAGGCTGTTTACATCCTCCCAAGTGGATGTAGATTTAAATGACTTCAATGAAGAGGACCCCCACTTTCAGGAGGAGGAAGAATTTTTAGACAACGAAGAGGAGCAAAACCTAGAGGGAGGAGGGTTTTGAAGATAATCCAGATATAGGTGGGGGGCTTCGGAGAAGACCCAGAGGAAGGTGCTTCACAGCCCTGGCAGTCCCCATCAGCGTTTTCGGACCCTGATGCACTAAACTGTCCCCTCCCCAGGACTCGCCTAATAGGAACACGTCACCTATATACGATCAACCTACATTTAATGCACTACTACGCAAGGCAGCAGCGCATTTCGAAATAGACACTGGGGAGATTTCTCCTGACATTGACTTTGTGGAGAAGGTAATCAAGGAGTAACCCCCCTGTCAGCCAAACCATTCCCCTCCTTGCCTCAGTAAGGAGACGAATTATCCCTTCACTATCTACACCCGCGTTGGTCAGAGGGGTCAACCCGAGGATAGAAAAACTATTCAGTCCCTCTCCTTCTGACCCGTTGTACGTCAGGGGCCACTCTGTCTACCAACGAAGCACCACTAGGTAAAGAGGGTAAAAAATTGTATGCCCTAGGGAAGATCAAGCCTCCGCTGCTGCTGCTTTTTAGCAAGGATTGCAAACCACTCCTCGCTAGCAAGTTACGCAGATGCACAATGGAGCAAGCTACGTAAGGACGCCGAGGAGGTACCAGAACCCCTACGTACACTGCTTCTAGCCACGATTACTGAAGGGACCCTAGTCAACCAAAGCATCATGAAAAACACTCTGGATGCTGCAGAAACGGCTGGCCGTTCCCTAGTCCAAGGAATACTCCTCAAACGCCATGTCTGGCTGCGTAATTTGGGGTTTAAACCTGAAACACAAGCATCTCTAATCAGCAAGCCTATAGAAGATGCCAACCTCTTTGGAAAGGTGGTTGATGAGGCACTAGAAATGGCAAAGAAAGAGTTTGACACCATCAAAACCCTAGACCAGATTTCTAGGCCTCCTAACAAACGTGGCTATGGCAAAAGGCGCTTTTTTCGAGGACCACGCCAGCAGCAAAATCAGCAGCAGCAATACTTTGCCAACAACTGGTCCTCTAACCAAGGCACCAGTGGGCAATACAACAAGAGAGGACAACGCTGTGGCAAAGGGAGAGGTTGGGGTTCCACCCCTAGAGGTTCCCAAGCCACCAACACCAAATGACTCGAAGATTCGGGTCCTCTCCCATGCATCGCCGGTCGGGGGCCGGTTAACATCCTTTCTTCCAGAATGGGAGGGAATAACATCAGACCGCTGGGTACTATCAACCATAGCCCGCGGCTACTGTATAGAATTCAACAGTTCCCCAACGTACAGACCCCCAAGGGGACGACGCATGACACCAGAACACCTCGCCATCCTTCTGCAAGAAGTGGACCAGCTACTGGAAAAAGGAGCTATAGAGGTCTTGCCTCTATCTTAGGTAACGGAAGGCATTTATTCAGTGTACTTCCTTGTACCCAAAAAGGACTTAACCATGCGCCCTGTATTAGATCTGCGCCCAGCGAACAAATTTGTCAAACCTCAAAAGTTTCGTATGGTGACCTTACAGGAAGTGATCCCCCTGCTATCACAAGGAGATTACATGACAACACTGGACATGAAAGATGCATACTTCCATATTTTAATGTTGCCAGCGCACAGAAAATACCTCAGGTTCATGATAGAGGGCAAACACTACCAGTTCAGAGTGCTACCCTTCGGGATAGCATCAGCACCGAGGGTATTCAGGAAAGTACTGGCAGTGGCCCACCTGCGCAGGTTGTCCATCCCAGTATACCCTTACCTCGAGGATTGGCTCATAACAGGGGATTCTTACGAAACATGCTTCTCAAATACCCAAAAGACTGTAGACCTTTTGTTCCAACTGGGCTTCTCCATCAACGAGAAGAAGTCCAGCCTAGACCCCAGCCAAGTCAAACAATTCCTAGGGGCTCTAATTCGAACAAAGGACGGCCTCGTCTTCCCCTCCGAGAGGGTCCAAAACATGCTGTTTCAGATCCCTCAATATGTGGCAGGTCGAGAGGCGACAGTACGCAAAGCAATGTGCTTGCTAGGAATGATGGCGTCATGTATTTATTTGGTACCCCACGCGTGCCTGCGCACGCGCCCAATGCAAGAGTGGCTCAACAGCCAGTGATGTCAGGCCAGCGAACAATGGGACTATCTAGTGGTGGTCTTGCAGGCCTTGGTTCTCTCGCTACGGTGCTGGTCGAAGGAAAACCTGGTAATAGGAAAACCATTCGCCACCCCCGCAGTGGAAGCCACTCTAACCACAGACGCATCCCTCACAGGATGGGGGGGGCTCACCTATCCCATCAGACTGCTCACAGAGTTTGGACTCCGACCGTAGCATCCAAGCACATAAACTTACTGGAGCTACTGGCTGTGTTCAAGGCACTAAAAGCCTTCCAGGCACACCTGCAAGGGAAGATGGTGATGGTCCTCACGGACAGCACCACAGCCATGTACTACCTCAACAAACAAGGGGGCACTCACTCTCCAGGACTGTCCCAGAACATCTGGAAGTGGGCTCTCAGACACATGTTCCTACTGTCACAACATGTACCAGGGGAACTCAGTCTGCTAGCAGACGAACTCAGCAGAGACTTCCCTCTGTCCTCAGAGTATGAATGGCGTTTACACGAAGACATCGTCTTCGACGTCTTCACACAATGGGGATTCCCAGAAATAGACCTGTTCGCAACTCTGGAGAACTCGCAATGCCAAGATTACGCCTCCAGGTACCACCAGAACCAATTCAAGGGGAACGGTCTATCGATTCCATGGTCAGGGAAATTGGTTTACGCTCCCCCCCCCCGAATCCCCTTCGCAACAAGATTGTGCACAAGATGCACCAGGAACAAGTTACCATGATACTAGTGGCCCCTATGTCGGCCCGGCAGCCATGGTTCGCTCACCTGATGGAGATGTCTTGATCTCCTGCAATGAAACTTCCCTGCCCGTACAAAATGCTGTCGCAGGACAAGGGCAGGACACTGCATCCATGCCCTCAGACCATGAACCTAGCAGCCTGGCTCCTGAGATCATAGAATTTGGACATTTACAACTCCCGCAGAGATGCATGGACATCCTCAGGGAGGCTAGAAAGCCTAACACTTGCCACTGTTATTCTAGCAAATGGAAGAGATTTGTCATCTGGTGTAGAGGAAGAAACATCAACCCTGTTGACTGCTCTACCACACAAATTGTTCTGTACCTGACCCATTTACTGGACTCAGGTCTAGTATTAAATTCTATTAAAGTCCACCTAGCAGCACTTTCTGCATACACCACTTCCCAACTTAGTGTCATGGTGGAAAGTCCCAGTTATTAAAGCCTTTATGGAGGGGGTAAAGAGAATACACCCTCCGATAGCAAACCCAGCTCCCGGCTGGGACCTAAATGTGGTACTTACCAGGCTCATGGGCTCACCCTTTGAACCCATGCACAAGGCAACTCTTAAAGACCTCACTCTTAAGACTGCCTTCCTAATAGCTATCACCTCCCTTAGGAGAGTAAGTGAACTACAGGCTTTCTGTTCTAGACCCCTTTGTAACGGTTCACAAAGATAAGGTGGTTCTACGCACACACCCGAGGTTTGCACCGAAATTCATCTCGAAATTCCATGTCAACCAGTCAATAGAACTACCAACGTTCTTTCAAAACCCTTGAAATTTGGGAGAAAAAAGCCTGCATACACTTGATGTGCGCAGAGCTGTTATGTTTTATATGGAAAGAGCTAGACCACTGAGAAAGACTAATCAGTTCTTTGTCTCGGTGGCAGCAGGAAGAGAAGGAGATGCAGTCTCAAAGTCCACTATATCTAGATGGATTGTTCAATGCATCACTCTGTTACACTCTTGCTAAGAGAGAACTACCCTTCAAGACAACAGCACACTCTACTCGAGGCACTGGGGCATCCATAGCATTCATTGCAAATGTTCCCCTCGAGTCCATTTGCAAAGCGGCAACCTGGAGTTCTGTACACACCTTTACAAAACACTACTGTCTAGATGCCCACTCTAGATCTGATTCCCAGGTGGGACAAGCAGTATTCAGACTTCAAAGGGATTGTGTCCTCCGACGTATTCCTTATCTTAGATATCTCCTTCCAGCTTTGCTGGCCTCGGAAAATTTTTCTCTGGAGGGCCCTGCGCGTCGACGTCCGCCGAGTCGATGTCCCTCGACAGCCGCCGTGTCAACGTCATCCTGCCTATAAAGGCCGCGCGCAGCGTCTGTTGCTCAGTTCTGTTTTTCCGCGCTTACTCAGTGCCTCGGAATACCGTTGCTCAGTTTCGTAGTCAATTTATCCTATTTACCTCGAGATATTCGATCCATACTCGATGGCTTCCTCGTCGGAACCGACGACCCCTCGGTCCGGCTTCAAAAAATGCAGAGATTGTGGGAAAAAGATGTCGCTGACTGACCCTCACAGAGTTTGTCTGTGGTGTTTGGGAGCTGAACACGATTGTTCGGAGTGCGAGGACTGTATGTCCATGACAGCCAAGGCCCTGAAGGCGCGTAGGGGGAAGCTGGAGAAAGGTAAGACTTAAAAAGCTTCTTCTTCCTCGACAAAGTCGAGACATTCGTCTCCTCGTCACCATTCGCGCTCCAGGTCTCGGAGTGGGTCCCATCACTCCTCGAGATCGAAGCACTCGAAGAGGAGACGTCGAAGATCCCCTTCTCCGTCCTCCTCTTCCTCTGTTTCTCCTAAGAGAATCCCTTGCTCCACGAAACATAGTTCCCGGGCTGAATGGGAGGAATTCTGCAAAAATATGATGAGCGTCTTCGAGAAAGCGGCCTCGACCCCCTCAAAGACTGCCGAGAGCGATGCTCTGGTCGAAAGACCCAAAGGTCAAAAACGCCGCGAGTCGCATTACCTGGTGAAGGAAGCTTCTCGAGCGCGTCACGAACCCTCGAGTAAAGCTATGACCTCAAAACCTTCTTCGAAGGTTCCGTCGACGCCATCGACGAAGGTTCCGTCGACGCCGAGGTCGGTGTCTTCGACGCCGTTGTCGAAGGGACCTTCGACACATGGGTCTGTTGACTCGACGCCATCTTCGACACCTGCGTCGACGCCATGGAAAGTCGCGGTTACGGCGCACCCAGTGGCTATCCCCAGGTCCTCGATGACTATGGCGTCGAGATTGTCGACTTCCTTGAGCAGAATCCCAATTCTATCGAGGACCTCGAGGCCTCCGCCTTTGTTTTCGACGCCACGCCCGAAGCCTTCTACGACATCGACGTTTTCGAGGCCGATTACGACAACTTTGGCACCCTCTGCCTTGGAGATGGGTTTTACACCCTTTGTGAGTTCAGAACAATTGAGAACTATGTCCTCAATTATGGAAGAGGGAGAACTATCTGAACAGGAAGACACATTTGAGTTGCAGGGACCTGCAACCCCAGTTCAAGAGGAGTTATCCTCAGAAGAACGCAGGTTAAAGGATCTCCATGATTCCTTACATGAGGCAAGTGGGTTAGACACTTCCCCTGAGGTGGAGTTCGCTAGGCCAGACCCGGGGGAACATGCTGAAACCCCCTATAGAGCCTTAATGGCCAGAATCACAGAATTTATGGGGTGGTCAACACCTTCACAGGCTTTCCAGCTAGATGACCTCACAGATATTCTTGACAAAGGTCCACAGGAGGATCCTGTAGTGCACTTTCATAAAGCTCTTCAGAGGAAAATCATGACAAACTGGGAAACCCAAGATGTCGTCCTGGCAGTAAATAAAAAAAACTGTCTACTAAATACAGGGTATCTTCTGCAGACCCAGAGTTTTTGTCAAAACACCCATCCCCAGAAAGTCTGGTTGTACAGGCAGCATCTTCTACTGACGTCAAGACTGCTTACCCTACCGTCCCACAGGACAGGGACGATAAGAAATATGATGCTATGGCAAAGAAAGTTTTTTTCGGCATGTAGCATGGCGTTAAAATCTGTTAATGCTACTTGCACCCTTGCTAGATTCAGCCATACACTTTGGGAGTGTGCTTCTACAGCGGCTGACTTCATCCCGGAGGGAGAAGAAAGGGAGGCGTTCCTAAATATCATACAGGACGGTAAAGACGCTATGTGCGAATCCCTCCAGACGGGCATTGATTCGGCTCACAGTATCAGCCGAGCAATGGCGGCAAGTACAACAACCAGGAGATTCGCTTGGTTGAGAAAGTCTGGTTTTGCCCCAGATGTGCAAGCCAGGCTCTTGAACATGCCATTCGATGGCTCTTCTTTGTTTGGGAAAAAGGCGGATGACAGTTTAGAAAAACTGCAAACATCAAAAGCAGCAGCAAAATCCCTAGGCACTGCAATCCGTCAGACACCTTTTCGTCCCACAGGAACCTCTGCGAGGGGCAAGTCCTTTCGCTTCTACTCCGCATTCGGAAGAGGTAGAGGACGACCGGCTCAAAGGGGACAAAGAACTACCCGAGGTGGACGGGGTAGATATTCAAAAGCCGCAGCAACAGCAGGTGCCTCTTTACCATCGGCATCTGCATCAGCCGCCCCAAAACCACTCTGAGGACTTCCCTCACAGGACACCTGTAGGAGGCAGGTTAACTCAACATCTGGCGGAATGGCAGGCTATCACGTCAGATGCTTGGGCATTGGAAACAGTTGCCCAAGGTTACTGCCTGCCTCTCCTACGCATACCTCGGAGTCATCCACCGGGGATCAGCTCTCAGAAAGCTCCAGATCCGCTCCTCTTGCAGGAAATTTTGGACCTGCTAGAGAAAGGTGCCATAGAACCGGTACCTGTAGCGGAGAGGAACAAGGGCTGGTACTCCCCTTACTTTCTCATTCCAAAGAAAGACGGAGGACTGAGACCCATCTTGGACTTGCGAGAATTGAACAAATTCCTCAGGAAAGACAAATTCAAGATGGTAACTCTTTCTCAGATCCTTCAGTTCCAGGACTGGTTGGTATCTCTGGACCTTCAGGACGCTTATTTCCATGTGCCTATCCATCTCAAACACAGGAAATACCTGAGGTTCGCAATTGGCAACTCGCATTATCAATTTCGAGTGCTGCCATTTGGGCTGACCTCCGCCCGAGGGTCTTCACCAAGTTAATGTCGGTAGTGGCAGCAAGTCTAAGGAGGGAAGGGATTCACGTCTACCCCTACCTGGACGATTGGTTGATCAGGGCTGTATCTTCGGAACAAGCTCAGATCCAACTAAATCACGTGTGCCACTCCCTTCACAGACTGGGCTTCTCCCTCAATTTAAAGAAGTCACAAATGATACCATCGCAGAGACTCCAGTTCATCGGAGCGATCCTGGACACTTCCCTGGGAAAAGCCTCGCCACCAGAGGTGAGGGCTCAAGATATTCTACAGATGGTTACCAAATTCCAAAATGCCCAACGTCTCCCAGCCTTCGACTTTTTGAGGTTGCTAGGCCTCAAGGCATCCTGCATTTTCCTAGTGCCAGAGGCTCCCCTGAGAATGAGATCCCTCCAGTGGGCACTGAGGACTCAGTGGTCACAATTCTCAGGAAGAATGACAGATCCTCTTCAGGTTCCCGATAGGGTTGCTCGAGACCTTCAGTGATGGGCCTGTTAGGAGAACATTCTGAAAGGAGAACAGTTTTGGCAACCCTGGCCGGAGATAACAGTAGTCACGGATGCCTCACTCACGGGGTGGGGAGCCCATGCCAACGACTTGACAATCAGCGGTCGTTGGTCTCCATCAGAGTCCAGACTACATATCAACCTGTTATAGCTGAGGGCCATCAGATTTGCGCTGAAGGCGTTCCTGTCAGCTGTACAAGGGAAGAACTCCTGATAATGATGGACAACACAGTGGCCATGCATTACCTCAACAAAAGAGGAGGCGTAGGATCACTACCCCTGTGCAGAGAGGCGATGCAGCTCTGGTTTTGGGCAATCCAAGAAGGAATCTCTCTATCGGCAGTTCACCTAGCCGGAGAGAAGAACTTGACAGCGGATGCTCTGAGCAGGCAGAGCACAGTCTCCCACGAGTGGGAACTAGCTCAGGAAGTCCTTCAAGAGATCTTCGCCCTTTGGGGAACCCCTCAGGTGGATCTGTTCATCACCAGTGTCAACAGGAAGTGCGATCTGTTCTGCTCAAGGGAATTTCCCCCGAGAGGAGCTCTGGGAGACGCGTTCATAGTGGACTGGGAGTTTCTGCTTCTGTATGCGTTCCCACCGGTCCCTGTTATTCCTCAAATGATCAGGAGGTTGAGAAGATTCCGGAAAACCATGATCCTAATTTCCCCGGATTGGGCCAGGAGAACGTGGTACCCAGACCTTCTAGACTTGTCCATCTGCCCTCCAATTCGACTTCCACTCAGAGAGAACCTACTCTCACAGAAGGGAGGTCAGGTTCTCTATCCAGACATCAAAACCCTCAACCTTCATGCTTGGCTTCTGAAAGGCTGAGGTACAACGATTGGGACCTCGCTGGTGATGATATGGAGGTATTGCTTTCGGCAAGGAGGCCAGCAACAAAGTCTTTATACCGCTGCCGTTGGAACAGATTTTGCAGCTGGTGTAGAGAAAAGAATATCGACCCCTCTTCATGTGGTACACCAATGGTTTTGTCCTTCCTACTCTATTTGGCGAATTCAGGCCTTCAAGTTGGCACTATTAAGGGCTATCTCGCAACGCTATCCATCTTTAAGCGCTCTGCGGAAGAACCATCCTATTTCAAGTTACCCTTGGTAATACAGTTTCTAAAGGGGTTAACTAACGTTTATCCCCCAAGACCATTCCAGGTTCCCCTATGGGATTTAAACTTAGTCCTAACTTTCCTGATGGGCACACCTTTCGAACCACTCCATTCTTGTTCGTTAAGATTTCTTACCCTTAAAACTGTTTTATTAATAGCACTTACATCTGCTAGAAGGGTGAGCGAGTTACAAGCTCTTTCTTGTAAACCCCCTCATACAATCTTTCACAAAGACAAAGTTGTCCTGCAAGTGAAGCCTAATTTCCTCCCAAAGGTGGTTTCTGAATTCCATATCACTCAGAAGATTACCCTGCCATCGTTCTATCCTCCTCCTCATCCGGGGAAGGAGGAAGAGAGGCTGGACCCTAGAAGGGCTTTAAGTTTTTATATCAGTAGACTGGCCAGGATAAGACAAGCAGACCAGCTGTTTGTAGGCTACACAGGTCACAAGCTGGGGTTACCGATAACTAAGCAGACCATTTCCAGATGGATCATTCTATCCATTTTGGAATGTTATAAACTGGCAGGAAAAGAGCCCCCTCAAGACCTTAGGGCTCATTCGACCAGAGGTATTGCAGCTTCATCGGCCCTCAAAAGAGGAGTGCCGGTTAAAGACATTTGTGCGGCTGCCACATGGTCGTCTGTCCATACCTTTACACGATTTTACAACTTGGATTCCTCCTCCAGTCAAGAGACTAGGTTTGGAAAGGCAGTATTGCACTCTATTCATCAATAAAAGTCAGCATGAAGTCAGTACTCCCACCGCCAATAAAAGAATACTGCTATGGGAGCCTATCTAAGATAAGGAATACGTTGGAGGACACAATCCCTTCAAAGAACAAGTTACTTCTTACCTTGTAACGTTCTTTCGATGGGATGTTCCTCCGACGTATTCCTTATCGACCCTCCCATTCATCCCCGCAGTTCTACTTCCCTTGTTGTTGCAGCTTACGCTCCTTCAGGGTGATTAGTCTAGTCCAGACAGAAATACTGTGGGCTACAAAACGGAACTGAGCAACGGACGCTGCGCGGCCTTTATAGGCAGGATGACGTCGACATCGATACGGCGGCTGTCGAGTGACATCGACTCGGCAGACGTCGACGCGCAGCGCCCTCTAGAGAAAACATTTCCGAGGCCAGCAAAGCTGGAAGGAGATATCTAAGATAAGAAATACGTCGGAGGAACATCCCATCGAAAGAACGTTACAAGGTAAGAATTAACTTGTTCATTTTTTCTCTACTGTTCCTTCTCACAACCCACCTCCAACTCCGGGTACTGCTTGCTAGTCTATGCAGATTAACAAACATCAGAAGACAATGCATTACTTACCGTTAAAGCATTTCTGATGGTTGTATCTGCTTAGATTCACATGCGCCCACCCTTCCTCCCCGCTCGGATGGAAGTAACATAGACATCTTTTTATATATCTCTTTTCTGTACTCACTCACGTCTAGAAGGCTCCCTCAGGGCAGAAAAAATACAAACAGAGGGACCTCGACGCGTGAGGGATTGTGGGTACAGCGCATGTCACTATAGGGATAGTGTTACAGACATGCTTGGTCGACGTCCCCTTTTCGACTACGGAAAACAAAATGCAATACTCTGCAGTGACCACTGGATGTCGGACTATGCAGCTTGTGAACCTAAGCAGATATAACCATCCGAAATGCTTTTACGGTAAGTATTGCATTGTCTTATCCTTCGAGACCTGTGCGACTGTACTGCGGGGAGGGTGGGGGAGAGGCGGACTAAGATAGCTCCTTGAGTTGTCGGCATTCCCTGCATGTTCATCTTATTCATCTAGGTCAGGAACTGCTGGTGGAGCAAGCATTTTTATATCCTTTTAAACAAAACATTTGTATCCAGTGCATTAAGTGTACCAGCGCCTACAGCTTTTTAGCTTAATTGGATGATAACCCCAAATGGTGATAATATAATGTAACTTAATGTTGTTGGAGCTCCTTTAGGTAGTCACGCAATTTTTTTGTTTAAAACATATCACTTGTTTGACCGACATTCTATATGAGCTTTTGAGCTTTTAAACGGAATGGAATGTATATAGGACTCCCTGACTCATGAAGTTTTATAATGCATCTCAGGGTCTTTTTCTTATGATAAATCTAAACCTTGGAATTCTGCTGAAACGGGAGTGTTGGAGTAGGAGTGTCTGGTCCCAGATGCTGTCAGCGGATATTCATCGAAAGGTTTAATGTGTTTTGCCACATATTGTTATATTGCGATATTTTATTGTTACTGTTATCAATCTTTATAAGCTGTGAGGAACCAAGAATGAGAGAAGGACACAGAGGACTCGTGGTGATTGGTATAAACCTTTATTAAATAATAAAGCGGCTGGAAAAGGCCTCACTGTCCCTAATTTAGGAGGGATTGCCCTACCTCAACCAAAAACTAAGGCTCTATCCTGTGTCAACATCCTATCCTAGCTAGGGGTGTCATGGTATTAGTTTTATGACGGTACGATAACCTTCTTGCCAAATGACGGTATATCATGGTTATCGCGGTATAGCAGGTGGAGTTAACTAATCTTAACAAATATTTTCTAAAAGGTCATAAATTGACCGATCTATCATCACAAACAAAACCAAGCACCCAGGGCCAGAATTGGGCTTTTCAACATACTTTCCACTGAAATGCCACCCCTTGCTTCCACCAAACACACATGTGGAGAGGAGGAGGAGGAGGGGGGGGAGGGAGAGACCTGCTGCGACTGGCAAAGCAAACTGAATAGCTTTTCTTAAGTGGTCATTTAGGCTTTATGCTCCGCCACTGGCTACGCACACGCACACGCACCCCTTTAGTTTACTTGCGGACCAAAAGGTGTTGAGTACTCACGGACATGTTACCCTTTGGTATGGCAGCAGGGAATACCCACAGAGATGAGTGAATTTCGCAATGTGACTTATTATATGTGAATTCAATGATAGAACCAGGGAAATCCCCCATTGCCATATGTTTAGAGAACATTATCCATTATAAATATATAAACCCCAAAGCCGCCAACCCAAAGTAAACCCTTTTCCTTCTTGGCACTGTATCTATTCTTCCTATTGCTAACATATTGATTTTGTGTCAGGCATGTGTGGTTTATGGAATGGCATTAAAAACTGCTCCAACTGAAACTACTTGGCAGACGGCACATCCAACAGTGCAAGACCAAGACTGTGCAGCACTTGCTTACTGCAGCCTTTCCAAATCAGATTGAAAAGCACACTTTACGGTATGAACGGTATAAACAATGTGACGGTTATTATTGTTCAATTAAGTGGTTCACGGTATCTTTAACGGTATACCGTTATACCGTTACATCCCTAATCCTAGCCCCCTCATTCTAAAAGTAACTCTAACGTGGTAAAGGTATTGTCTGTGGCTTGATAAGTGCACAAATGTTCAAGTTCAACAATAAAGTATAAATCCAAAAAAAGTTCCAATTGGTTATGTTCACGGTTCCAGGGAATGACTCCCTTCCTCCTGGTTTCTCTCCACCAAAACAAAAGTTCTAAAGAATAACCAAGTTATTTGTAGCCCAAGAGGATAATCCCCTCCTCTTGGTGTTGCGATTCACTCCAGGAAAAGGACTCCCTTCCAGGTTTTTTCCACATTCAATGTAATTCACAATCTTAAGTGTATGAATTCACCTTTGAGCCCCAAATATGTCTAGCCCAAGCCAGACCAGGGGTCACAAGTTGGGCTAACAGAATATTATGCTTAGCAATATGCCTAGCCAAAGTCAAACTGGGGGCCGGGGGGGGGGGGATTCAATCCATCCTAGTGTCCCTCATTGGGAATCCTGCAGACTCTTACGATCTACTGGAATGCAACTTTAAAAAGTTCACAAAGCTATGTGGCAGGACTTGACTGGCATCAAGTGTGTCTTAGAGGAACTTAAGACACATTCCAGGCCACCAAGTAGGCGGACAGGGGGACATCTATTATATTTACACCAATGAATTCGGATGAACACGCTCCTAGTTCAGGCCATCACCCATAAATAGTGTTGCGGATAAGGTTGCAAAGGTTCTCATCACACATGAGGCAAGGAACCATCCCAAGAGACTAAGAGTACAGGTGTTGCATTACAAGAACCTTACGACTCCTTTTGTTTTCACTTTGTCCCTATAGTAGGAAAGCCAAGCCAGGAAGCAAGGATGGTCTCATGAAAAAAATAATACATTGGATGCAAACTAAGAGGTTGTTCTCTCATGCGGAATGACATTGGTTGGGCCCCGCCAAGCTTGTACAGGAGCCTAAGGGACATTATTAGAGTGCAGTTAGTGGAGGAAAAGCTAATTGGGGATCATCATGGTGATGGAATAGTGGGCTCGTCCTCCAGCAGGATTGGAAGTTGCAATCAGAATTCATCCACCCATATTACAAGGTTAGAGTGCAGACAAATTATGTAGAGCGGGTGACCATACAGCGGACTAGTCCCTGCGAACCCCAGTCAGCCCTCTACCCCATTCATCTGATAGGAATCACCCCACATGTAATCCATGTCAGGAACGAACACAGTAGCTCAGGTAGTGTCTCTGAGAGCTCCATGGGCAAGGGTGGAATCATCCCACCACCCATGATAATGTCGACAAGTGGGATTGGGGGCACCTCAGGCGAATGACCCGTCGTCTGCATGAATATAACACACAGAACAACATAGGACAAAGAATAGTCCAGGTTCAATTTGAATGACGAATTCAGCCTCTCCACCCTGCAGATAACTCTCTGGTCGCTGCGGTTGGTTTTGAGTCTATCAATCCCAGTATATGTGGGGTAAATTCTGCTTCAGGGATTGAGGTGCGCATCACATAGTGGAACATTGCTGGGATAAATGAACACTTAACTGATGCGGATTTGTTAAATTATATCCAGACATTTGGGGTCATCAGCCTGCAGGAGACCTGGGTGATAACACCACTCCCTCTATAGGGATATGCCACAGTCGCCATTCTGGCCACGCCAGGCATGGGAGGTTAAACACTGAGCTCTAATCTGTAAGAGTTTCTGATAATGGGTCTAACAACCTATTGGAGTTGCAGGTGAATCTCGGGAGGCCATCTTTCTGAATTTGTACAATAGGCAGATGGAAGGGCAGGGGGTGGGGGGCTATTCACCCTGCTCCAAAAAAGGGTTGACTCTTGCAGCGGCTCAATCAAAGTCGTAGTTACGGGAGGCTTCAACCTACAATATGAAACGCTGGACAGCATGTTCAGAGATTCTGGATGAGGACGACTCAAGAACTGAAAGCTGTTAAACCAAAGAGGAAATATAATCAGACTGGCCACCTCTTCCACATTCTTATGACTTCAAATCTAAGGGCATGCAGTGGAAGGTTCCCAGGGGACACCCCGGGTAGCATAACGTTCAGTGGAGGTACACACAGAAGTCAGATTGACTACATACTAGCAAATGTGGAAGCATGGGCATTACTCATAGTTTAGTGACCAGGAGAACCGACTAATCATCTCCCATTGACCCTTGTAGTAGATGGTGCTTTCTTTGGAGTAGACCTAAAGACAAAAAGGACCAAAATGTAGCCTTGTGTGTGGTGGGTCATGCTAGGCTTACTGTCAAATGGGCGAGACTAGATCCCAAGCTGATAACAAAGATCTATTAGAGTATGCTCCCTATGCTCGAGGGGTTCTTTCCTTTCAATCATAATCCTTCTGAAATATTAGATGCTCATGAGATGCTTACAAAAAGTTTACCAAGCCCTGCAAGCAGATGAAACATCATGCACATGGAAGGATGCCCTGTTATGATGGGGATTGTCACCGAGCCAAGAGGTTGCTTATTAAGCAATTGAAAAATATGAAGAACAAGAAAAGGGAATAAGGTGAGGAGGTGAGGAATTCCCTGTTGGTAGCAATCCATGAAGGGGGTTCCAACAAATTCTGGGCAATGATAGGCCTAGGCTGACAGGTAGTTTCCAGCTCTATTCAGGGCTGCATCCCAGAATCAATCCAGGGGGGTCGAGCATTTTAGGTCGTTGTACCATGAAGATAGGGTCTTTGAAACCTGAGGGATTCCTGGTACAAGTAGCGATAAGGATGCCACCACACCTAATTACACTCTGCTTACCTTGACACAAGAAGAAGTCTGAATTGCTCTCTCGAGTCAAGAGATCTGGTAAAGCCCAGATAAAGTTCTAATGGAAATTTATGCATCAGAGCGTGAAGTCTGGACTCCCTATTTAACTAAAATCTTCAATGCATTGCATATGCATAATGTTGTGCCTCTTTCCTGGACCCAAACCGAAATGGTGTCCATGATCAAAAAGGGATGTAGGGACTTGCTGGGTAACTACCGGCTGATCTTCCTACTGGACGCTGAGGGGAAAACATTTGCAAGGGCTTTCTTGACCTACCTAGAAGACTGGATTGAGGAAGGTAGGGTGTTAAGCCACCTGAGGGCAGGTTTTCGTACAGGATCAAGTACAGTGGATAAAAGCTTGCATTTAAAGATGCTATGCAACAAATGTCACCCTCAAGAAAATGTGCATCTATGCTGTTTTCATTGATCTTTGAATAGCTTTTGATACACTGCCTAGGTCCAGATTATGAGACATTATTTTTAGTCTTAATATCTCGGTTTCCTTACTAAGGGCGATTCAAAGTTGTTATACTAGTCCCAAAGCATTCATTAGATGGGGCATGGATGGTAGTACCTCTGCACCAGGGGGAATAGAGATGGGAGTGCGCCTGGGGTGCATTTTAGCTCCTAAACTGTTGTGTTTTTATAAATGGGGTAATTGAAAAACTGTTAAAGATCAAAACAGACGCCCCACTACTGGCCAAGGATGGGGTCCCCGTATTTCTGCTGATGATGCTGTTCTCCTCTCCCTGACAACACTAAGGGAGGAACCCCTTCAAAAAAACTACTCCATGGATAGTAATATCTCTACCTTCACAAAGGGTTTAGAGAGACAGAATATAAAGATACAAGGTAGAGAACATTCAGCAGCACCACACTCATAAAGTTAACATATCAGTAAGAATAAAGTGCAAGTGACACCAAGCAAAATGCTCACAATTAAATTGTAACAGTTCAATCCCAATTTCTGAATAAACCAGGAAAAGCCTTCTAATTGAACATTAATGTAGCATATGAAGGAGAAAATATGGTCAATGGAGACCCAAAAACATAAACCAGCGGAACTATTTACTGGTATTCTGCCTCGACATGTTTCAGTTCATATATTTTCATTTAGAACTTTCTTCAGGAGGATATTTTTATCCGTCACTTTCTCTTTTCACTTCAAAAATGCACGTAAAAATATTTTCAATGTGCTAGAACCGTGTGAGTGCTAGCGTGGGGGTGGTGATAATACAGAAAAAAAATGGAATAAATTCCATCTTCAAACGGGTATGCCACCCCTCAAAGGTTCAATTATCTCAACTTAGGTCTGGGAGTTCTGTAGCGCTATTAGATAAATAGCGAAGAAACAGATCGCATAATGAGTCACTTCAATTGGATGTAATGCGGCTTCTGCGCTCAGTCCATAAACCGGAGGTCCGCAGCAACACGTACGTCAGCCCTCTTAAATGGCACTTTTTCTGAGCGCATCAGGCGGAGCATCAAGCTGTAATTGCTCTGCAGTATCCTCGTCTTCTGCAATGGCGATGCAACTCGCATCCGTGTAGTGAGTATCTATAAATGCGTGCACCGTTCAAAATCCTCCTGAGACGCTACTAGGTTGGGGGGTTGTCAATAGATCGACGCCATATTCAGTTATTCTTCATGATGTTTTAGTCTTTATTCGTATTTTATAATGTATTTTAATGATTACCAATAAACTTTATATGTTGTGATATTAACTTTGAGTGTGGTGCTGCTGAATGTTTTCCCCTCTCCCTCACACCTACAGTCTTTAAAACCCAGCTCAACGTTTTCAGAGTTTTGTGAACATAATGGGCTGTCAACGTTTATAAATCAAAGTCGGTGGGCCTCATTACGACCCAGGCGGAAAACCATGGTGCTAATAGCACCATGGTCCATGCCGGTAACTTACCGACTCCGCCATGGAGAAAGGGGGAATTACCACCCCATTACAAGGTTGGCGGGGCGGTAATTCCCCCTTCCTCCATGGCCCTTCTCCATTCCCATTTTTGCCCCATAGGGCCTAATGGGAATGGGGAAGGCGCTAAGTACGGTACCGCAAATTGCGGTACTGTACTTAGCGCCAAGGTCCCTTTTGCGGGTCCCTTCTTTAACGGCTGGTGTAGACCAGCGGTTAAGGTCGGGTCCCGCAAAGGGACCTCGTAATCAGGTGCTAATGGGTCAACGGCGCCGCAACCTTTTACGGCGCCATTAACCCATTAGCGCCAGGGTAGTAATGAGGCCCAATGGTTTTTAAGAACAGTAGACTAAATGGAAACGGGTCCCTAAGGCTACAGTGAGCGAAGGGCAGATTGAGCGGGCAGATCAATATGACTATCTGAGCCTAAGGGTATGTGGTAATTGCAGCTGGTTTGGACCGAGAGCCAAGGCGGGCACGTTGGCTAGGTACAGCAGTACTCTAGCAAGGTTTAATGGAGAACATGGAAATGGGGCACTTAAGGTATCCCTGGAAACATACATGCACACGCCTGACAAGTGGCCCTGTATGATGCTGAACTCTGGGGAACTACCGATTGCTCAAACTCGTCATTTATTGAAACCCAAGTATTTGAAAAACATTCTTGGTCTGCCTCATAGTACACCTAATCTCCCAGTCTTTTAGAGAACAATGTGCTGCATATTGAGGCCATCTGCAGACCCAAGCCAGTTTACTACTAGGTAAGAATCTGGCCATCGGATCTGGGTAAATACAGGGATGCACTTAATGACCTCACGTCCCAAGATTGGGGCAGATCACTCAACTGGTTTGTACATATAAAGAAAGAATTGCACAATATCGGACTGAGTGATTACTGGTTTAGGGCGGATAGCATTGGCAGCAATAGTAAATTGGCCAGAAGGAGAGATTATGAAGTCAAGATGTTGCTAGACATGAGCAAAATAGGTCAATCAGCGCTTTTAAGCAGATACTGGGGCCTGAAACAAGTGATTGGTTATGAGACCGATCTAGACAGCGGAAGTCCCAGGCAAATGAGATGACTTTACTTGAAATTGCACCTGGGCACACTACCAATTGCGAGTTTGTGTAATGGAATAACATTGTGGCAGTGTGCCCATTCTACCCAGATTCAATCGAAAGCGCTGCTCATTTTGTACTAATCTGCCCACAGTACTAGACATGCAGGAAATATTTTTTAAACTACTGTTTAGGGCAGGGGTGCACAACTGATTTTGACAGAGGGCCAAAAGTACCTTACATGATGGCTATAGTGGGCCGAAAAGTAAATGTGGGCGGGGTGGTAGGCGGGGCGTGGCAGGAGGCTTTTTCAACCCCCAATTTGTATTAAACACATGGAAAAAGAATTTTTTGAGGAGTAACAATTTTTAATTGCATTTCAAACTTCTATTTTGTACTACATTTTCCATTGTTATAATTTATTTCTATTTAGTTATTGTATATCGTCTGTTTAATTAAATTATATTTTATTGACCCTTGATTTGACATTCCGTTAATTTGGACTGCTATAGTTTGCTGTTTGGGTTGCCCAAGAGGAGTATGGCCTTAGTTGAGGCAGGTTTCCTCAAAAAGCAAAGGATATTCATCTCCTAACTGTGCCTGTTTTAGCTTTATTATTGGATTCACTCTTGGCGTGCAACACTATTCCCGATGGCTCCCACCCCCAACCAAACACTATGCCCCATGGCCCCCTCGCCCCCAACCAAACACTATGCCCCATGGCTCCCACCCCAAGCCAATGCCCATACAGACCTGAACCCCCCACCCCCAACTCGGCACACAAACTCTCAAGCATGCACCCATACAGACCCGAACCCCACCACCCCCCAACTCGGCACACACTCAAGCATGCACCCATACAAACTCTGCATCCCAACATACACCGCACTTACACTCCAAAAAAAACATTCATGCACACCCGACACCCCCCACCAACCCCCGCATCTCAACATACACAACACAAACCTACAAAAACAAACATGTCTGCACACCAGACACCCACCCCGGCATCTCAACACAAACATACACACATACAGCAGAACAGACCCGACACACAAACGCAAACAGACCACTTACCGGACATGCTGGAAGGCAGGCTAGCTGGAACGCTGGCGAGGCCTCTGGCACTACAGCTGGCATGGGCATGGCAAGGCCGAAATGCCTTCCGGCATCAAGCCTTACTGGCCACGCCAGCCATAGTGCTGGCCCTCAATTGGTGCAGCACACGCACTACGTGCTCGTAGGAGCTATGTGATGCGTGTGCCCTGAGCCAGTGAGGGCCTGTGTTTTGTCCGGCCCGGAAGAGAAGAGTTTCAAAGACTTTCCTAATGGAGGGCGGCCGATGCTGCTTGCGGGCCGCACTCCATTAGGAAAGTCTTTGGGCCTCGCGAGCCGGACAAAGTGCCAGGGTGGGCCGCAACTGGCCCGCGGGCCGTATGTTGTGAACCCATGGTTTAGGGTGAGGAATGTTGGAACTATGGTGGAGGAAATAGCTCTGTAGCCATTCCACTGATACTCTGGCAGTTCACTCCTCATGCAATTACTTGATGTGAGCCTGGAACAGAAGACCTGCAAAGTCAGCCAAATTGCATTGCCGGAAATGAGTGAAGCCTGCAACTTGTAAAGTACAAATATTTAGATTTATAGAGTATTGTACTTGGTCAAGTCTTAAGCTGATGATGGGGTTATTTACTTATTCCATATCATGTGCATGAAGAGCAGGTGGCTTCCGTTGCCTACTGGCGTTTGCATAATAAAATTAAGAACTGTACGTTATTGACAGACATATTGATTTATGAACGCTTCCTGATGAATTTAATCAAATGATAAACTTATTGCATTACACGTTATGCGATTTTAACATATTCTATTTATTCAGATGGTATATGTGATTGTTGTATTGATGTGTTGCTTTTATGTTATTTTATCGAATAAAACTGAACCGAATAAACCACAAGCACAGGAAATGCAGTCAGGGCTTGTCATCAACCGAAATAAAATGTAGAGCAACATGCATGTACTGGTAATGTAAACGCACTCACAAACTGTATTTGGGGGTGATTCCATGTAGATTCATAGGCAGGGAAAAAGAAATATACAGTCACATACAGTGCAAGATGAAAATACATTTGGGGGAAAATGAAAAATCACACAATAGATAAATAAAATGAAGAAAATACAGAACACACACAGTAAATTGACATGTATAAGGGAACCACAGGTGCAGGCTGTCAGGGGACCACCTGCGGAGACAGACATTTCCACAACCACCTATGCCCCTCTTAAAAGCACTTACTGGAATGCAGTAGACTGCAGCTTGCACACTCACACCCAAGACGGAAGGGGAGGAGAGGAAGGGGCATACAGCTTGTGGCACTTGGTCAGGGCTAGAAAATCATGCCTGCCCAGTGAGGCAGTCGCACAGCACTAGGGTCACACTTCCCGAACTATTGCACAGGATGGGGCTGAGGATGAGAAACTGACACCACCCTGAGCCTGTGATCAGCAGGGTGAGGTGAAGAAATCCCTTTCTCTGTGTAGGGTGCAGTATTGGGCATTTTGCACATTAAGTAGTGGGATGTTGGGGCGGCAGTAGGGAAGGAGAGTGGTAGTGTGAAAAGGAGAGGGCAGCAGTGAAAGGGGAGAGTAGGCTGTGGTGGCGAGGGAGAGTGGTTCAACAGGGGGGAAAGCAGAGTGTGGGGTCAGGAAGAGTGGTGCGGGGAGGTAGGAGTGGAATGGAGAGAGTTGGAGAGGGTGGGGAGGGAAGGTGGAGTGGGTGCAGGGGTAGGTGTAGAGGAAGGGAGGGTGGTGCAGGGTTGGGTGCGGAGGGGGTGTGGGAGTAGGTGGGGAGGTAGGGTGGGAAGGTAGAGTGGGGGCAGTGTTATGGTAGAGTGGGGGGGTGGCACAGGGAGAGAGTGCAGCGGTGAGGGAAGGTGGGGTGGGGTGGAGGTAGGCTAGGGCATGGGGCGAGTTAGGGGAGTGTTGGGGGGGTGGAGCAAGAGGGGGCTTTTGTGGTCAGATGGAGTACTATTAAAGTTCCTCTGATACTGCAACCCTTTTGTTAGTGGATGACCTATGTTAGCCCAAATGATTCCTAGGACAGTGGTTATTTGTAAGCATCCCACTTGGCCGTAGGGTGGTTATAGCACCTTGTATTGGTTTTAGGAAGTAGGCTTATGACGGCTGTAAATTGGTTTTGGCTTCTTCAGGGTTGCAAGACAATTTACAGCCTTAGTAGCCAATTGTGCCTTATTGGTAGCTATTGGGGCACTGCTCTTGTACATTTTCTTTCTGGCCTACTACTTTGCCTTGAAACCCACAAAAAAGACCTGAAATAGCTATTATCCACACATGGGCTCATGGCTAGCCCTGAGCCCTATATTGTGTTTTGGACTTGTCGCTATTATACATACTTTGTGGAAGTTTCTGGGTACAACCTAATTGGTGGCCCACAAACTTTTTTGTTTAGGTGCCCTGGTGTGTGATTGGAGTTCTGGCTTAGGTCAGCCTATGATTGTATGTTTTCTTTAGGAGACCCTTCCTCAATAATATTGGATACTACTGGGAGGTCTGAGGATATTTTGCCTCTCACCAAGGTTGTCGTTCGCTCTGGTTTGGATGTTTGGCTAAAGAACTGCTTACTTGGGCTGTCCTCTTCCTCTCCCCTGTCCTTGTTGGCTGAACTGGGACTTCCAGGACCACTCTGGGGTGTTTCACTGCAAATGTCCAGTTGTATCGCCTTGGCAGTGCGTCTTGCAGTAGGAAGCTGCAATTGCCCAGAAGCGCATAGGGAACCCAATACCCCCCACCTCTGATTCCTTTGAGCTGTCCTGGGTCACCTCCCTGTTTGCTTTGTTGCACTGTTCTCTGCTGGAGCCGACAGAACCTGTCTAGTCTGATTCTTCTGTTCTTCTGCAGTTGTCGCCATCTTTCCTTTTAACCTCCTGGTTGCTGGGTCACACTAAGCTGAAAAGAACAAATAGCCTTTAGTCTGTCAGTGTCGTAGGTATAGGGTTTCAAGTCCCTGGAAGATTGGTCCCTTAAAACCATCATGCAAAATAACGTCCTATGTTCATTGGGCTGTTTCACCAGCCCTAGGCAGTCTTATTTGGAACTACCTCTGTGAGTACTTAAATCTGGGTCCTGGGTTGGCGAGCAATTTGAGATGTCTACAGGGGAATCCCCTAGTCAAAGGATTTTGCCAGTCCCCTTCTACCACATTTTGCCATAAACATCTATTGGCCAGAATTCTGCTTAGCTTTTTTTGTTCTTCCTGGGGTTGTTGGGACGCAAACCTGGCACTGGAACTCTTCAAGAGGGTCTGCTCTCAAGTCCTTTGGTTTCAGCCTTCTCAATACTGGTGGGCGAGGACTTGAACTTGCCCTCCTATCTCTCATTAATGTTGCTGTGCCTACTGACATTGTCCATTTGATTCTTATGGGGATCTTTTGAACTTGCATGTAATTCTCCTTAATAGCAGCTATGCATTGTAAAAAGACATTATTCCAAGAAATTAGTTGAACTTAACACTGTAAAAATACCGATACCCAGTGGTAGTTGCTAAAATTCTAAAACACCACTGACCTCCAAAGTCACTTTCCTTCCCACCAAAACCGCAAGAGTACTGTAAAGCTGCATACAATATGGTCAGTGGCGAGGACACGTCTCCAAGAGTTGCAATTTACATTTGCACAGGCTTTTCTGAGATAAATACCAACATTAGCGGGTTCATTATCACATTTATTCACGCTTTTCCAAAATGCATGCTCACCCAACTAGGGAGGGACTTGAGTGATTTACACGCGTCTCAAATGGGCGAGTTGCAAGGATTTTAGTTCTAAAAGACTACAGAAAACCACTGCATAACTCCCAAACCATCTCCCACATCTACCACTGCAAATGTGGTGGAGGTTAAGAGCCTCTCCTTTGATTCTGGTGTCAGGGGGGTCGACAAAAACTCCTGCTATCAAACAGAATGACCGACAGAGGCCCTCAGTCCCAATCGAGCGATGCTCAAACGGTAATCCAACTCCAGTAGATCTATAAATCCGCGGTACATTACTTCTAGACCCATTGTCGGCTACTGATGCACTCTCCACGCAACCGGAGGGAATTCAAATCAAGCAACAGTTCCCTTAGAAATTCGAATTGGGATTAGGATTTCCTACGGGAAAGAAATTCAACACACCTTCCAAATCCTCATTTCCAAAACACTTAACCCCATAATCCGATTTTTCAAAAGTTCCACCTTCTCTTAGATTCTGTGACAATAGAGCCCAGTACCAAGGGGAGTGCAGACCCAGAAATGAAGGTTCAACCAGTCCTTTGCAAGAGTACCCAAGTTGCTTGTCGGAGGAATAGTTAGTCTTTCAAGCAGCAACAAAGAATATCGACAAAGACTGACCTGTTATTCAAGTTGAGAGATCTTTTCTCCTCCCTCAGAACCATAGTGCAATCAATTAACAGAGAGCATTAGACAGATGCCTTGGGCCCAACATAACTCAGACTGCCAGAATTCTCCAAAATACCCTAACATCCGGGTCAGGTGCCCAGAGGGGACAACAATGGCAAGAGGTAAAAGAGGGATATGTGGGGAAAAGACATTCTAAGCCTTTGAAGAAGCTTCCTTTCTAACCCATAAAAGGCCCTTGAATTTAATAAATTCAAGAAACTAGTAGCAGCAACTCTACTGGGAACTAGAACCAAAAGAACAGAGAAAAATAGTGAAATTCCAAGAAACGAAATCGAATAGTTGCCATTAAGGGGAGAGGAGAACACAGAAAACACAACAAAGAACGTCTTCTCTTTCAGAGATGGTGCGATGCCTCCTGAATAAACGTTGGTCAAAATAGAAGACCCTGTATTCAATGGTATCGAAACAGAAACCGAAAAGTGAAAAGAAACTATAAATCAAGAAAGTTCAGAAACAATAGAGGTACCTTACCCCAAAGATTATCCTCTTAGGAGATGATCGCAAAGAATCTGTGGAAAGGCGGGATACACCTACTGCATATTTTATCTCCAAATGTTTGTTTTTTCCGACTCGTTCCCTAGCCAACTCGTGTGAATTGAATCTCGGAGAAGAAAGTACATGCATGGTGGCGACCCAAGTTCAAGTTTGAGAAATAAATGACATGATGAAAAAATTCATGGCAAGCTCTTACTGTGGAATAGTTTGTTGAAGGCTGTGCCCTCTGATTCAGTGCGTGAACATGTTTTCTGGACAAAAACAAACTATGCAATAAAGTTGAAGAGTACCAATGTCGCCCTGAGTGCCACTCGATTAAACCCCAACCAAATTTAATTACATTTTCTGAATAATTAGGTGCCCAAGGTCGCTTTTATCTCCGGAGGAGAACAGAAAGTTGAGGGAGACCTCATCCCAACAAGGGGTTTTCCACGTTGGAAGAGGATACCTTGAGGTTCGACACTAAGAAATCCATAGTGCTCCTGAAGAGTCCAGAAAAATAAATTCATAAACTGACTGACGTTCAGAAAAAGGATGAACACCTGTTCTTCCCCATTTAGATAAATGGAGGGAAAGATCGTGTACTTGTCAGTGTCTAAAGAATGGAAAAAGCTTCATGAGCAAAGCAGTGTTTCGGCAACTCCAAAACGACCTGTTCATTCCTTTTTCTTTTTTTTAATGTGGTAAATCCGAATTTGTTTTGGATATGCAAAATTCAAAACCTGTACTACCTAACGTGTTTTAAAAGATTCAATTGGCAATAAAACTATTGACCATAATTGTTTTATTGTTGGAGATGTCACTTCTGAATTTTATCTGGGTAATAACATTCTCCATCGATATATAAATAATTGCAAAATTTAGTTTGAGGCTGAAGCTGGTCTTTCCTGTAGCTCACAGGCTAAGACATTTACAACCTTAGTGATCAGTCCTCCATTCCGCCCCCTCCCTCACCTGAATCCAGTGCCATCCATGCTTTCTCCTCCCCTCGCCATCTCCCAACCCCACTCCCGCCCACCAATTGCCTGTTCTCCCTGAGAACCCCATCCAGTCCCCTAAACACATTATGCTACAACTTCGGGAGACAACCATTTGGTTGAATAACCGGTTATATTTTCAACTCTTGAATGGATTTTATCCGCATTTGTGTCTAGGACCACTGTTTGTAAGGAACAAGTTACTTACCTGTAACTGTTGTTCTCCAGCATGGGTCTGGCATGGATTCACATGCTCATGAATATTTCCCGTCGTCAGGCTGGGAATCCTCGGTAAAGAAAAAACCAGTATCAGTTTCGTTTCTGATCTGTCTTTCGTAGTAATAACCAATCACTGGTCTCTGCGTCATACTGACCACAGCCAATGACTGCCCTCTACCTAAGCACCGCCTCTGGCAGCCATCTTCAGATTTGGAAGCATGTGAAGTGGCAGTATGACCAAGTGAAGAGCCGCAGAGGGGTAGGCGGGAGGGTTCGCATGTGAATCCATGCCAGACCCATGCTGGAGAACAACAGTTACAGGTAAGTAACTTGTTCCTTCTCCAGCATGGGGTCTGGCATGGATTCACATGCTCATGAATAAAGAATACATAGCAGTACACACATGCACAACCACGGGAGGTGGCAAAGGCTCAACATTAAGCATTACATCAAACTCAACATTAAGCATCTTACCTCCTCACCAGGCTCACCTTAGGCGAACAGGTTGCGCAGCACTGCTTGGCCGACCCTGGACTCCTCCCTGGAATCCCGATCGACGCAGTAGAATTTCGTGAAGGTGTGCGTCGACCTCCACGTAGCAGCCCTGCATATGTCCAGCAGGGGCACACCAGAAAGGAACGCCGTGGTGGCTGCGATCGCTCTGGTGGAATGGGCTCTCGGACGGCCAGGCAGCGGTCGGTTTGCCAACCAATGACAGTACATGATACAGCCGGAGAGCCATCTGGAAATGGAAGCCTTCGAGAGGGCCTTCCCCTGATTTACAGGTCCAAAGTTCACAAAGAGTTGTGACGTCTTCCGAAAACACTTCGTGCGGTCCACGTAGAACTTCAGCGCTCTAGCCACATCCAGCGAGTGCAAAGTCCTCTCAGCCGGCGACAAAGGCGACGGGAAGAATACAGGCAACACCAAGGGTTCGTTGAGGTGGAAGTCCGACGGTACCTTGGGCATGAAGGAGGGGTGCGTCCTGAGCACTACCCTCGTGTCGTGAAAAGTCAAGTACGGGGCCTTGCAGGAAAGAGCCTGGATCTCTCCCACCCGTCGTGCGGAGGTGATGGCCACAAGAAACGCTGTTTTCCACGACAGAAACTTCAACGGGGCCGAGTGCAGAGGCTCGAACGGAGGTCCCATGAGCTTGGTCAGCACCACGTTGAGCTCCCACGCCGGGGCCGGAGCCTTCACCGGCGGGAACGATCTGAACAGTCCCTTCATGAACTCTTTCACCAGACGATGAGACCACAAGGACGTCCGCCCCGTGGTTCTGGTGTATCGGGAGATCGCAGCAAGATGAATCTTGATAGACACGTGTGCCAGTCCAGCTTTGGCCAGCGTCAGCAGGTACTGCAGTACTTGGGGAGCCGTAATCCGTAGAGGGTTAATCTTCTGTGCGTGGCACCAGACAGAGAACCTCCTCCATTTGTGTCCGTAGCATTTAAGAGTCGAGGACGCCCTGGCCTTTGCAAGAACCTCTCTGCAGTCGGCCGGTATGTCGTATCCTCCAAACTCTAGCGCTGCAGGAGCCAGGCCTGCAAGTTCAGCGATTTCGGGTCGTGGTGGAGGATGGCGCCTCCTTCCCTGGAGAGCAGATCCGCGTCCACCGGCAGCTTGATTGGCGGGGACGCTGACAAGTCCAGAAGGTCCGGGAACCATATCTGCCTCGGCCACGCAGGTGCGACGAGGATCATCCTGCACCGTGACCTCTTGAGCTGGTTGACGAGCCGGATTAGCAGTGGCAAAGGAGGGAACGCATAGAGGAACAGGCCCTCCCAGGGGAACGAGAAAGCATCGCCCATGCTCCTCGCCTGGGGAAACCTGCTGGCGAACCTCCGGCACTTGGAGTTCGTCGCCGTCGCGAACAGGTCGATCTGGGGTGTGCCCCACCGTCGGAAGAGGCGATCCACTAGATCCTGCCGTAGTTCCCACTCGTGGCACGAGCGCAGCTCCCTGCTGAGTGAGTCGGCGATGGTGTTTTTTATCCCTGCCAGATGAAACGGCACCAGAAACATCCCTTGGGCGACTGCCCAATGCCACAGGTCTTGCGCCTCCTTAGACAGTGCTGGGGACCTGGTTCCGCCCTGTTTCCTGATGTAAAACATGGTGGTGGTGTTGTCGGTGAAGATCCTCACCACCTTGCCCTTGAGGGACGGAAGGAAGGACCTGAGGGCCCAAAACACTGCACGGAGCTCCAGGACGTTGATATGTAGGGATTTCTCCGTCGGGAGCCAAAGGCCTCTTGCGTGCAGATTTTCGGTGTGCGCTCCCCACCCTTCCAGGGAGGCACCCGTGGTCACTGTCTCCTGGTGGGCTGGGGTCTGGAAGTCCATGCCCGCCGTCAGATGCGCGCGGGTGCCCCACCACCGGATCGCTCGTCGGAAACTCTCGTCGAGTGTGATCCTTTCCTCGAAGCTGCCAGTCGTTTGGATCCAGCGCGCGTCCAGGAACTCCTGCAACGGGCGCATCCGGAGCCTGCACATGGGAATGAGGTAGATGCAGGAAGACATCATTCCGAGGAGGGACTTGATGGACCTCACCTTGGCCGCGTCGGCCACCAACATCCGCTGCACCTTGCCCAGGATGGTCCTGGTCCTCTCCTCCGACGGGGAGGCCAGAAGGGACACTGTGTCGAGCCTCGCTCCCAGAAACAGAGCGTCTTGCGCGGGCACCAGGTGGGATTTGGCGTAGTTCACGGAGAATCCCAGGTCCGTGAGAAGTTGGACGGTCCTTGCCGTGTGAACCACGGCGAGCTCCCTTGTCTTGGCTCGGATGAGCCAGTCGTCCAGGTAGGGGTAGACGTGGATCCCTTCGCGGCGCAGCTGAGCCGCCACCGGTGCGAGGCACTTGGTGAACACCCTGGGTGCCGACCGTAGACCGAAGGGAAGGGCTTTGAACTGGTAATGACGCCCTTGGACCACAAACCTGAGGAATTTTCAGTGCCCCTTCAAGATGGGAATGTGGAAGTAGGCATCCTCCAAATCCAACGACGACAGGAAGTCTCCTTCCTCCAGCTGACCCAGGACGTGCTGGACGGTGACCATCCGGAACTTTTGCGCCTTGATGAAATTGTTCAGACGTCGCAGGTCCAGGATGGGGCGCCATCCCCCCCGTCTTCTTCTTCACGAGGAAGTATCTTGAGTAGACTCCGGAGCCCCGAAGCCTCTTTGGGACGAGTTCGATGGCGCCCTTCTTGAGCATCGCCTTCACCTCCAGGAGAAGTTGAGGGACGTGAAGTTCTTTCCTGGCCACGGGGGGGACGCACGGACACTTTCTCTGAAACTCGAGCGCGTGGCCCCGGGCCAAGGCGTCCAGCACCCAACGGTCGGTGGAGATGGACTCCCACACGCTGACGAAGCTCGCCAGCCGGCCTCCCACCGGGGTGCTTCGGTGGGGGCCCGACCCCACGGTCGGTTCAATCCTGCTTCGACGAGGCCTTGCCCCCTTGTCCTTGGCGACGACGGCGGGGTCCGCCAGATTTGCCTCGTCCTCCTGTAGGCCTCCTGAGACGACGAGCGGGCCGCTTGACGGTAGGAGGAGAAACCGCCGCCGGAACCTTTGGAGGCGCCCTTGCCTCCGCTGCTCCGAAAGGGCTTCCGTCGTTGTTGTAGAACTCCAAGGGCCCGGGCCGTCTCGGTGTCCGCTTTAATGGCCTGAAGGGAATCGTCCACTGTTTTCCCAAACAGGTTGTTCCCATCGAAGGGCATGTCCAGGACTCTGGTCTGAACGTCTTGACGGAAGTCCGTAGCCTTGAGCCATCCACGCTGCCTGAGGCAAATGCCGTTGCCCAACTGGCGGAACCCAGTGTCGGCGATGTCCGTCGCAACGGTAATGGCGTGGTCCGAAGCCACCTCACCTTCCTGCAGGATCTCCAGGGCCTCTGCCCTCTTGTCGTCCGGCAAGAAGTCCAGCAGGGGAGCCAGTTTGTACCAGAGCTCCCTGTCGTATCGGGCCACGATAGCCAAGGCGTTGGCAGCTTTAATCGTCGTCGCTGCAGACGAGATGACTCTGCGTCCCATCGCGTCCAATTTCTTTCCCTCGCCGTCCGGTGGGGAAGTCGAAGTGGAGGCCGCACCCCCCCCGCTTTTTTCCTGGCCGCCGCGGAGACGACGGAGTCCGGGGTAGGCTGCGCCCGGAGGCACAGGGGGGCCGTGTCCGGGACCCGGTACTTTTTCTCGTACCGGTCTCTTCTAGCTGGCGTCGTGGATGGGTTCTTGAGGGTGAGGCCCTCATCCCAATTGTCATCCAATAGAGGCACCGCGAGGACAGTCTTCCTCTTGGCCTCGCGCCGCTGATAAAGGAAACCTTCCTTCTTCATCTCCTCAGGGCAGAGTTGGAAAAGCTCGGATGCCCTGGCGATCATGGAGTGGAACGATCCAATCTCGTCGGGCGGAGAAGCCCTGGTGGGAGGCGACGACGGTAAATCCTCGTCGTATACCTCGTCGTCCGTACCCGTCGCTGCCGTGTCAGTCCCCGTATCATCCCCTCGGGTGGACGGGGAGGAGGGCTGGAAGGGGCGCGACGGCTGAAAAGGAGGAGGAGGGTGGATCCTTCTTTTCTTGGCAGGGGGAACTCCAGAAGGTCCCGGTTCTGGGTCCCCCGACGGGAGAGGTTCCGTCGGCAACGGTAGTCTCGTCCTTATCTCTGAGCATAAGGACTGTATAGCCAACAAAATGGCCGCCGAGCTGTCCCGTGGCGCTGGCAGAGGGGAATCAGACGGGCGATCAGGGGCCCCGTCGGTACCCTCGACGATGTCGTCACCTGCGTCGGGATCCATCCCGACGGGCCGGTCTTCTTCCACACCGAGGCCGTGGCTTAAGACTTCGACCAGCTCCTCCTCCGAGGTTGAGGCCAAATCTACGACGCCCTGCCCCCCCTTTTTCTTCCCCACGGAGGATTTCACGGGGGTCCTATCAATGGGCACAAAAGAGGACTCCCTCCGCGGTGGCAGGGAGACTCTGAGCCCCGAGGTCGCCACCACTGGCGTAGCCTCCACAGGCTGAGCCAGGGCCGCCGTGACAGACTCGATAGAGGGCTCGGCCGGATGGATTAAGGCCTTCACCACCTTAGGTGCGCTCACCGCCTTATCCTTGAGGGGGGGGGGCAGTGCCTCGCTCCCCCTCCGCCTTCGAGCTCGACCGGGGCCTCTCCAGGAGCCTCGCCGGGTGCTCGGCCTTCCTCTTACCCGACCCAGAGCGTTGGCTCGTGGTTGATGGTGCCGGGGAGGGTGCGCCCAGCCTGGCGCCCGTAGAGCCCGACCGTTCGGCGCTCCCGGTGCCAGCGGACTCGCGGTGCTTGGCCTTATGTTGGACCCCCGTCGCCGGGGCGTCCTCAAAGGTCTTAGAAGACCGCTCGGATTTCTTCCTCTTCTTCTCGCCGGACGGGCTCTTCCCTTCCAGCCAGTTGGCGAGACGTTGATGGCGGTCCTTCATGGTCCGCTCCGACATGTTGCCGCAAAACGCACAGTCCTTCTCCATGTGCGTCTTGTCCTCATGCAAGCAGTAGAGACAAAAGGAGTGTTCGTCCTCCTTAAAGACGTTCTGGAGCTGGCATCCAGGGCAGATCCTGAACAGCTTTCCGGGCGTCGAGCTTCCCTTCTCCTGGGCCATGTCCGGGCCTGAGAAACCTCTGGAGTCCTCCAAAAGCGTAGCTCGACGAATCCGACACGGGTCCCCGTTGATCGGATGGAGAGTCGGTGGAGCTTGAGGCTCTTTTGACCGAAAAAACGAAGTTTTTTGAGAAAAAACGTGAAAAAATAGCACTAACGCTCGAGAGCAATAGCACGAGGATCCCAACACATGAACGTGTGGTAAAAATCTGAAGATGGCTGCCAGAGGCGGTGCTTAGGTAGAGGGCAGTCATTGGCTGTGGTCAGTATGACGCAGAGACCAGTGATTGGTTATTACTACGAAAGACAGATCAGAAACGAAACTGATACTGGTTTTTTCTTTACCGAGGATTCGCAGCCTGACGACGGGGAATATTCATGAGCATGTGAATCCATGCCAGACCCCATGCTGGAGAAACTTAGCTACATATTAGAGTATAGCCACTATCTTTAGGTGCATTTTAATTTAGTATAGCCTCTGTTTTTAACTTGGGTGCCTTTTTGAGTATAGCCACTATAATATTTAGCTGCTTTTTTTTTTTTGTTTTTTTATAGCATAGCCACTGTATTGAATTTAGCTGCATATTGGAGTATAACCCCTGTGCTGACTTTAACTTCACTTAAAACGTTGCCTCCTAGTTGAATTGAGCTGCACTTGGAGTACAGGCACTGCGTTGATTTAGCAGCGCCCGAAATCGAACCTTCAATCAATCTCCACCTAGATTATTAACTGCACTTGAGTTTTAGCCACTCCGTAGAATCTAGTTGCATTTTGAAGTTGTCACTTTGAGTACTCTCACTGTGTAGAACCCGTTGCTAAATCGAGCTGCTCTTTCAGCCTCTGTGTTGAATACAGTTGCACCTTGACTTTGTCACTGCATTATTTATAGTTCCCCTCTTGAGTGTAGCCCACGCACACTTGAATCCCAAAACTGTGTTGAAACTAGTTCTGAGCTCAGTGGCGTAGCGCAAAATATGGTGGTCCCTGTGCTCGGCAACTAAATCACGGGTTGCGCCACACTCTGTGCTGACCACTACCACGCTTGTGCAATAAACACAATCATGCTGCTGAAGGGGCATGCCGCAAACCGCACCAAGAGAAAGCTATAAATGAAAGATATATAAATGTGTTTTAAGGCATTATATGGCACACTTTCTTAGAAAATGTTTTGCAGGGTCCAACCAATCCAAAAATCAAATGCATGCAAGTGACCAACAGTGCACAGAAACATCAATGCTTTCATTCAATGCTTTGCTTTTAAAAATGCCATGCCACAATTAAACATGTCCAACTGGCTGCACAATGTAGACCAGTCTAGACATGTAACATATTATAGTAAAACATTCCATGCCACGTTAAGGCATACCTAGACTGGTTGTACCAAAATGGCAGTTGAAGCAATTACACTCATCATGGTTATTTTATCACTGATGCCCAGAAAAATATACAATGCCACAGTTAAAAACGCCTAGACTGCAACTCTGCCTTCAACACCCCTGGCACTAACACCCCATCCCCCGACCACCCTGCCATCTCAACCCGCCCATGGAAATCTTAATCCTGGCATCATCCCAGACCTCCCTCCTCTCCACCTCCATTTTTAATCAACCCCTTTTGGCGTCCACCCTGCACCTTTGCAGGCCCCCTTAACCTCCCTCCCTCCAACTTCCCCGCTCCTCCCCCCAGGAACTGCACATCACAAGCACTCTTTTCACACTGTAAGAATGCCCAGAGCCTCGCCCTCCCACCTCAAGTCACCTCACTTTCACTTATCAAACATCCCCCCCTTTCTCTTGCCCTTTCATCCCACAACTTTGCCCTTCCTACCCCCCTATCCATCTGCACCTCCTCACAGGGCCTCCCCGAGGGGATCCCCTCGTCGACCATCTCTCACCACCCTTTCCAGCCCCCCCGCCGCTCACCTCTTACTACTCTCCTGCATCCTCCATGCCAGGTCGGTCGCCAAATTCTGACACAACATATTCAACCTGATTTCCTCTGAAAACCCAGACTCCTCATCACAGAAACCTGGTTCTCTGACTTCGAACCCATTGCGCACGAGGATTTAAAGAAACTATTCAAAGACTTGGTTGCCTTACCGGAATCTTGGGAGTCTAAACAAGATACCAAGGAACTGTTTACAAAAGTGACTATTCTTATTACAAATGAGAATCCAGGGGATGTGATCCATCCTCTGGAACCAAGGGTTTCTGCTTTGGAGAACATTTTATTGGAATTATACTTAATTCAGTTGTGAATGTTTTTTAGTCGAAGATATTTTCCTTACACATTATTCGTTTATAGTGCGAGGGTCAGGATAGGACGTCTTGGACACAAGGACAGTTTTTCAGTTATTGACATTCTGCCGCAGACCGATCCTTATTTTTTGGTTTATAGGCAGGGCAAAACCTCTTTAACATAGGGTCAGAGAGGCATTTTCCCAACTTTTATTTTTTATTTTTAATAGCTTCTATAAATATGGCAATCCTATGTCCAGCTCTCATTTCTGACCCCTCGCAGATGGCAGCCATTTCGACCAATCACATTCTCCAATGCCCTCAAACATTCTCACCCGCTCCAGATCGGCCTCCCACAGACCAGGCTTTCACCTAGATGGTTCAACCCTTTGCTCAAATGCCTAAAATCACTTAACCACTCTCTAGAACGCAGATGCGGGTTGGCCCGTCGGATCCATGTCTACAAGGCAGAAATTCAGAAGGCCAAAAAATCTTAACAGAACATCTCCGACTCCCGTAATGGCAGCAAGGAACTCCACAAAATCATCTCGGAATTATCTGCACTTGCCCCCCTTCCCCCACCCGCACATCACCCAAGCACTCGAATTCCCTCAGACCATTTTTTACAACACCTCGCTAGATGGAAACCACACCATTGGCACAAAACTAGCAGCACTTTACACCCTGATCACCTGCACCAGTGCCCGACCCCTCCCTCCTCCCACACACTCTCGACCCTAATTCCTGAAACTACTTGCTAGCAGCCACCCGTCAGGATCCCCGAATGATGCATGCCCTCCCACCCTCCTGAAATCAATCTTTTCCTCAAACTGTGCATCCAGCATCGCAAGATCCATCATTGACTTCTCACTCACCTCAGTCATATTCCCAGCAGCGTTCAAGACATCGCACATCCTACCCTCTCCTCAAATAACCTTCCCTTGACCCCTCCTTCAATCCATCAAAAGACCTATTTCTAACAACCACTTCTTAGCCAAACTTACTGACCGCACAGCCTACTCCCAGCTTTGCCTCTTCATCGAATCCAACCGCCTCCTTGACCCCGCCCAGTCCGGCTTCAGGCACTTCTGTGGACCCAAATCATCCAAAGTCTCAATCTTGGATGACCTCAAAACTACTGCAGATACAGCAGGCTGTGCTACACTCATCCCCCTCGACCTCTGGATGGCCTTCAACACCATTGACCACAACATCCTTATTGACTGACTCCACTCACTTGCAAAAGGGACACAGCACTGAGGTGGATTTCTTCCTTCCTTGCTAACGAATCACCCCCCTCCCTTCTCCTCGGTTCCTGCCTTGTTACTGACTGGGTCCCACAGGACGCCCCCCCTAACGCTCCTACTCTTTAACTTGTACTTGAGCCCCTTCCCCACCCTTATTTACTCATATAACCTAACCTGCTACAACTACACTGACACCCAGATCACCTTTAAGATCCTTAAGGCTGCCTCCTTACCCCATGCTGATTTAGTCTCCTGCCTCACAGACATCGATCATTGGATGACCACCTCCTCAACCCTGAAAAAACAGAAATCCTGCTCTGCGGGAAGACTGGTCTCTTCCCCTATCCACCCCATGGCCTTCCTCCCTAGGCCTCCTCCCCCATCGCATCTATTGCACTGAAGATCCTAGGATGAACCATGGATGATGTTCTGACACGCTCACCAGAATGAACACTGTAGAAATCTTCCTATCAACACCTCCACATTCTGACACATCTTCCCTTATCTCTCCTACCCTCAGTCACTGCAACCATGGCAATAATCCTCTCGACTAGACTACGCCAGCTCCCATTACCTGGGCGCCCCAGCATATCAACACGGAAAGCTGCAATGGGTGCAAAACATGTGGAGCCCTGGGCCCCAGAGAGCACATCACTCCTGCCCTACGTGTCCTTCCCTGGCTCCCAGTTGGGGGACTGGCCACCTTAAAGGCCATGTGCCCCACCCACTGTGCCCTTCACAAGACAGGCTTAGGATACCTTCAACAGAAACTCACCCGTTGCCAACCCTACAGTAACCTGCGCTCGGGTAATGTGCTCCTCCTGGTAATCCCTCCCTTCAAATCAACCAGATTAGAAGCCAGAATTAAACTACAGCAGAGAATAGACAGTGGGTCTAGATGTAGCACTCCTACGGCATGATTTACGCAAAGTCTCCTCGAGAGTCTGAGGCGGTTGGTGGTTGGGAATGCCATGGGCCTCCTGAGTGGGGATGTCAAAGCCCTACTTCGCAGAACAGAGCAATTGGAAGAAAGAACTGAGGCATCCGACTGGAGGTCTTGCAGGAGCAACCTGCGCCTAAATTTGCTAGCCAAGAGAGCTGAAGGGCCCTCGATGAAGCTGTTCCTGGAAGAGTGGATTCAAGAATGGGTGGGGCCGCAAGGGCTATCCATGTTCTTCTCCATTGAACAGGCCCATAGAATACAGAGTAAAGAACCTGATCTGAAGTGGGCGCGAGAACTGCAGAGAGCCAGAGGCTGCAGAGCTGGAGGGCATGGAAGACTCAAGCAATCCTAAATCGGACCCTAGGACAGACTGGAGCCTGCCAGGAAGACCCCTGAAGGTACAGGAGCACACAGGCCACTTGTGGGCTCACAAGGGTTTTTCTGTAGTACATAAAAGTAACACAGGAACAAATCGTACAAGCTGGGGGAGCAAAAGACACTTGCGTAAAGAGAAACTCTGAGAGCCATAAAGGGGAGGAATTTCCACTTGGGGGTTATCATCCAGCCCCTAGCTTTTCAAAAGAGAAGCAAGAAGAAGTTCCATATCATCATCTTCATGGCACTAGCTGGCAGAGATTGAACCAGGTCTGCCAGATCACTATAGTAGAGAGATGTGGGGCTGGGAGACTCACCCACAAAAAGAGAGCAGTACAAACCATCATCTTCGATGCAGTACCTGGCAGGAGAGTTAACCAAGTCTGGAGACGGGGAAACATGGGTCTGGGACACTCGCACTGAAAGTTTTGAATTGTGCAACCAAGTGAAAAGAGACCAGGGAAAGGGAGTCATTCTCCTGGTAACCAAAGCTTAAAAGACTTTGTGATACAAAGCGTTAAAAGATTAGCGGTGTGCCTGCCAAAGAGAAGGCCCGGAACTTTATTTTGTGTTGGAAAATTTTGACAAGGGGAATAGTCATTCCACCTGGTTAAGAACTTGCAACCAGAACTGTGCCACCCAGTCCAGGAGAAGAGGCTTTTTCCTGGACCAAGAACATTGTTGCAACATTTTAGTTTAAGTTTTAAGTGTAAGGATCCGATTTGGAGATTTTGACACAGAATGGTGGACTCTTTAGTTTACAACGGCATTTTGACATACCCCTTTAGCATTTTAGTTGAGACAGGGGATACCAGTTATAGAAGTAGGAAAAGTTAGGTTTTCTGTGTGTTCTTGGTGAATAAGTCTATAGCAACCACCATCCCACGTGTGTTTCCTCCTTCTGTGCTTTTACACCTTATATACAGTTCAACACATGTTGGATGCGAACTAAGGATAAATCATATGTGCATATGGTGATGTGTGTTACAAAATTGTCTATTCCTGTAAACCAGTGGTCTCCAAACTGGGGGGCTGCCCCGAGCGATGTCAAGGGATTTTCCAGATGCTTTAACAACTGATTAAGATGACTGGGTTTGGTATAAAAAAAGGACAAAGGCGATTACTTTCAAAATAAAATAGAAGCAGTAGACAATCAAGAACATGCCCCCCCTCAGTATCAGTTTGAATATCACTGCTGTAAACGTAGCATAGAAAAGTGATGCAACCAGTGTATTGGTCATTCTTCATTGAAGCTCGAATTTCATATATGCATACTTTGTTTATTTAAATTGATTATTTCTATTTTATTCGCACCCAGGGAAGGGCACTCAGCTATGATATGGCATTTATAACATGTCTATACACAAGTGTTTCAATGTGTGAAAAGTTGGCTGGAAATGCGGGCCAGAACAGTGTACCACCTGCATTTTCCAGCTATCCGATGCCCTTCCTTGGGTGGCGTCATCTTTGTGTGGCGGCAACAGGGGAGTAGTTAACTCACCCCAAAGACATTCTGCTGCATTTCCCCCCATCCTCCCTCCCTCTGCACCTGCAAGCCCAGAGCTTTGTGCTGCGGTCCCATCGCCTGTGCCGCCCGCCATGGAAATGGGAAAGGGATTAAGTACATTTTCCTATGACGACAGCCATCGGGTTCATAAAAAGAACTTAATAATTAAAAGGTGTGCCTGCCTGATCTGGGCTGGGTTGAAAATTCCCCCAAATTGTATGTCGCCTGATTAAAACATCCTACAGAACTCACTGATCAGCGACTTTAGCTTTCATTGTAGGGTGGAACTTGCAGCCCCAAAACTTATAGTAATGTGATTGCAGGAGACCTTTCTTAGGTGTCTTGTTGGCAGGTAGGGCTAAATGATCATGGGAAAGGTAGCATAAAGTGTGCAGTATTTTTAGTGATAGTGCTTCAGGTTAAACTTGCCCTTACAACACATGTTGGCCTTCAATTCTCTTTCAAACCCATCATGACTTTCCTAAAATTCTAAGTTTGACCCCTATCGCCTATTGGCTGTTTATGCCTTGTATCTACTTTACGATTTCTGTCCCTATGGAGGAACAGGCAAAGGGCCCCACCTGTTTATTTCCTTCAGTTCTGAAACTGCTCTTTGAGCATTCTTTGGTTTGACAGTGACAGTGGAGACCTCCATAAAGAAGCTACTATGTTAAATTCTCTTGTAGTTGTCCTTTAACGTCTGCACTCCTTCCCCCACAAGCTAGGACTAAACGGAAGAGCCTATGGATTGGTAGTAATGGGATTACGGAGGAGTCGAGTCTTTTTTTTAAAATGTATTTTAAAAAAATAATTAAATGCCTACTAGTGCTGTTCTTAGGAAGTTTTCAGAAAGGATAAATGTGAGATGTCCACTTGTAAAACAACCAGATATCTGGCCCTGAAATCTTTAGCTAACCATCAAATATACTGCAGACTGCCCCACCCATGGTTTTCAACCACCACTGTTTGGCATGCTCAACTCTCCTTGGCACCCCCTTGCTATAAGACATTGAAACATTTGCATATTCCTTTTTGGGGCTATTTTTCCCAAAAAGATTTTTTAGCATCTACTCTGGGACAGAAGCCAGTTGCTGGCTAAACATTGGTGTATCTGTAATTTATAAATGTACATGCTGACCTCTAGAAATGTCGGCGGTCCAGCACCCATGTAGACATGGCAGAGATTCATATGGTGGAACTATGAGACAAACAGCCTTTCAGAGACCACGTGTAACCGGTGATTAACCGGGCAGACTAACATCTCAATAATTAAATGAGTAAATACCATTTTTTTCCCCCTAAATAATGCAGGCTATGGTGAACCGTTGGATTTATCCAACATGCTTTGCTCTGTCACTTTCAGTTGGAATGAGTAGTTTCCGGTTTGAAGACTATAATATTTTTGTCCCTATTCATCAATATGTTTCATGGTGTGTGATACTCGTTGTGATATGAGGCTTGGATTTAATGCGTGCTGCTTGGATTTAGACACTCGTCGACTATACATTTGAGTAGTTCTATGACTGCACTTTGTGATTGGCCAATAATGTTGGCTTTCTGCTTGGTTTGGGGATGGCCCATTTGCTGCTGCTGCTGTTGAACGTCTTCAGTTTGCCTTTGCCAAATGCTTGTTTTTTTCTTTTCTATCTGCAGGTGAAAATAATGACAGAAAAGGAACTTCTAGCTGTTGCTTCTGAGCAGTTTTTGGGGAAAAATGTCCAGGAAGTAAAAAATGTGGTCCTTCAAACTTTGGAGGGGCATCTGCGATCCATCTTGGGTATGAGGCTCGCCTGCAGGCAGGGGTTTCCATTTTCTGCTTTGTCTTTTTTTGTGAAAATCGCTGGTGCTATATGGCCACTTTGCCTATGATCCTCAGTCCATATTTGCTTCATGCACTACTTTCACTGTGCTAGTTCAACTGCCGAGCTCCTCCTACTCGTGCATCTTTGTGGTGAAATCCTCCTTTGTATGATTGAAATGAACTTGTGAAACTGCATTGAAAATAACGGAATTCCAATGGGAAAAATAATAAACACAAAGTGACAGAGGTTCGAATATGTAGTGTTTTTAAAAAAGCTGAGCAACAGCTCCAGTGTTTTACACATACTAAAAAATACTGAATTTGTTAAGCAGCTCAAGTGAACCCAAAGGTTGACTGGCAGTGAAGTCTCGCAATGATTGGTGGCCATGATAACCAGTAAGCTCATGATATTGGCTTAGTAACATCACTGCCTGGGTTTTCATTGAACAGCTGTCCTTAAACCCACTGAAGATGGCTATCTTGGTAATAAGTGTGGCCTATAGCAGGGCGTATTGGAATAAATCAATTTCCAATTTAGCGGCCTTTTTCTCTGGCCAGTCAACGTATTGGGAATTTTTATGGCGCAACTGCTCTTTGCAAAAACCATGCAACAAACCTGTTCCGTGAATAGGACAGTTGTGAAGAGCCGTTCTAGAATATGCTTCATGTATACAAATAGTTGATTGTAGAGCCATTGCCTGAAATGCTTTCAAACAGTATTGGAGTTAAGAGGAGCAGTAAAAGTGGAATCCATGGGCTGGCAAGTTGATAATTAATGCTTGATTATCAGTTTGGTGTTTTCTTCATGATAGAATGGACTATATTTGGAGAATTGTAAGTCTTTTAGATTCACATGCTATGCATCGTCAGTCGTGAAGACCTTCGGCTCAGATTAAAAGTAGAGAATGGCAGAATTGATTGAAATCCTATCAGTCTTGTGGCATAGTTTGTTTTCCTAGAGCAGGCGACATAGAAGGCACATTCCTTGGTCAGTAATTTGGGGGTGATTTATTGTCGTCCTATTGGGTAATCTGTATTGAACAAATGGGACTGCAGTGACTCCCCCTGAACGATGCAGCCAGTTTCAAAATGTGTTACAAATACTATTGCAATTATCGTGTTTTCTGACGTGGCTAAGCCGTCTCCCGAATATTTTGCAGGTTTATTGTTCAATGCTCTGGCAAAACTGATTTACATATGTTAGTCCGAGCCCGCTGTGGTTTCTTTATTTTTTTTGTTTATTGGTATTGTCCCACTGACATTTTCTCAAGTCTCCAACAGACCTAGTATTCCTGCATTGGACTAGTTCATCTAGTTAAATTCCGGCCACACATGCTCACAAGCACACTGTACAGTGCCCAGACAAGATTTTGCAGCGCAAGTACTTTATGCCCTATTTTCTTATCTTTTTGAAAATGCCAATATACACCAATCACATGTCCGCAAAGAAACAGCCACAATCTCGGTCTACCATCTAACTCTGTAGTTACCAGCACCTTGAATAACCTGGACTGTATGCTTTTCCTCTCAGGGCTTCACTTGGGTTTTTCTCAAAGGGTGTGAGGGGACGCAAGATCTTAGAGAGCCAGTTGGGATCAGAGGCCCTTTAGGCGCATGTATTCAAACGCATTCAGGGAGTGTTTATTCCCAGGATTTCACTAAGGGGTTCATATTAGTGAAGGATTCACCTGGGAAAAGTTGGCCAGCTCTCTCCAGACCCATGTCTGACCACGTTTGTGTGAAGTGGCAGCCCCTGCGACCCATCACAACCCCCGCTCCCCCCCCACCTACTGAGCTCAATTGTGATGGCCAGGAGGAGAGGAGTAGGTTTGTCTTGTTTTCTCCATAGAAGCCACAGCACACCTAGGCTTGGGTGGGTCTTGGCTTGGCCCAGGATCACTCTTTTTGGGACCACAATAGATCCCTAACTTTTTTGGGGTGGGTGAATTCATCCTCCTGATAAGTGTCTTGGGCTTGTAGCTGGGCGCTTTGTAGTAAAGCCAGAAGTCTGAGAAGCCAAACCCTTCCTGGTCGAGAGTTAAGGTTGTGTATCTAAATCTCGGTTTTACCCTGCCATACAAATGTGTCAACCATGGATTTTAATTTGTCAAAGGAGGACTGTAGGAGGGATATGTTAAGCACAGTAAAGAGGTAGAGCAGGTGGGGGAGGACATTCATTTTCATCGCCACCATACGTCTCTACCATGACAGCGTAAGGGTGGGCCACCGTGCCAGGTCTAATCTTATTTTTTCCATTAAAGGGGGGGAGGGAGAGATTGCCTCCTCCAGTCTTGTCAGGTCATTGGGTAGTTTAACTCCCAGGTATGGCATAGCAGAGTTTTCTTACCTCTGGTGGCGGTGTCGTCTTCTCCTACGGCCATGAACTTGGATTTGGGGATATTTATTTTCAGGCCTGAGAACCCACCAAAGGTGTTAAACTGGTTGAGGAGTTCAGGGAGGACTGTTTCCATGTTGGTTGGGTAACGGAGAATATTGTTGGCAAACGAGGAGAGCTTGAATTCAGTTGTCCCACCCCGGATCCCTGTGATCTCAAGAGTTCCCTCTAATTGCTTTGGCCATGGGCTCCATGGATAGGGCATAAAGCAGACTGGAAATGGGCCAGTCCTGCCTAGTTCCTCTGGATAGGTGAACGAGGCAGATGATTGTGCCATTCAGTGCCACTTTTGATATGGGGTCATTGTACAGGGCTGCAATCCACTGCCTAAAGTTCTCACCCAACCCCATTTTTTGAAGGACTTTTCCCATATAACAACTCAGTCGCAGGCTTTCTCCATGTCAATGGAGACCAGGTGGGCACTTACTTGCTGGCGTTTTGCCTCATGCATCAGGTCTATCTATCAACTTCTGCACCTTGACAGCCTGGGATGAATCCCACTTGGTCTCTGTGCACAAGGGTAGTCCTAAGGTGACGGGGTCTATTGGCCCAATACCTTTGCCATGATTTTGACGTCAGTGTTGAGTAGGGAGATGGAGCGGTAAGACTGGCACTAGAATGGATCTTTCCCCTCCTTGGGAATGACTACGATGAGGGCTGAGAGCATAGACCTAGGGAGGGAGCCCGATGGCATCACCTTGTTAAATAGTTTGGCCATAAAGGGGGCTAATGTAGATCAAAATTGTTTGTAAAAGTAGACTCTGAAGCCGTCCTCACCCGGAAACGTGCCCCGTTCATACTAGCAATGGTTTCAATGATCTGCTCAGACATGGCCGCTTCCAATGTCGCTGCTTTGTCTGGTGGAAGCGTGGGGATTGGCAGGGCATCTAAGAACCGGTCTACACAAGTTCTGTCACCTTTGTACTCAGACTTGTAAAGGTTCTCGTAGTACACTCTAAACTCTTCCACGATGTGGGCATCCTGAAGGAGTCGGATTCCCCTTATCGGGTGGATTGCTGCCACCCTTCTGTTTCTCTGCTCCTGTAGTCGCCAGGCCAAGATTTTATCCACCCGCTTTGCATGTATTTCTGCTTGAGGAAGGCCAGCTTCTGTTCTGTTTGGCCAACCAATAGGGCCTTAAGTTTGGCTTTATGTTCCTGGAGTTTTCAATTGCCCCTGGGATTTCAACTTGCCTCCCGGTTGCAGGGCTTCAATGTTCCCCTCAGTACATTCTCTTTTGCTCCTGGACCCCATTCCTTTTAAAACTCCTCTCAGCGTGACTTTAAAAGCCTCCCAGACTCCCTGAATCTCCACCACCACTATCATTCATGTCGATATATTCCCTAATCGCTTTCAGTACCTCCAGAGCTCGCACATTCTCTCAGCAACAGGTCGGTGCAAAACCACCTGGTTTCCGGTTTCTGTGGAGGGAATTCCTCAATTCTAACATTCACCAGGTCGTGGTCTGACCATGGGATGGATTCTGTCGTGGATTCTTGGACACCACTCTGGCGTGGGGTGTCTACGAGGATCTAGTCGATCCCTGAGAAAGAATCGTGCACCTTGGAGTAGTAGGTGAAAGGGGAGGGCGGGGTCACTGCCTCGTACCGGATATAGGAGTCCACCACTCGGGTCTGAGTTGACTTGCTGAAAGCGGGCAGCTTGCCTAAGTTGCGGGTGGAGTGCTGTATGCTGGGATGACATGTTCCTATTGAGGTCTGGTTCTGGGACCATATTAGAATCGCCCTCTTATCAGGGCACCTTCCACAAACCCATGGATCTTGCTTGTGATTGATTCCCAGTACTGCCCCTGGTCCTCATTAGGGCAGTAGAGACCATAGTTGGTGCATTCCCCCTTACCTCTCCTTTCACCATCACAAAGCGGCCATTAGGGTCCTTCAGAAGCGCTTTGTGGGCAAAGTTAAATTTGCTAGCAACTACCACCACTCCCACGTTTTTGGGATATAAACGGGAAGCGTGGAACACCTCCCCTTTGGGTTTCGCCTGCAGGGATAGGTCTCTCCCCTCTGACAGTGGGTCTCTTGTAGGAACATCAGATCTAACTTCAAGAGATTGAACTTGCGAGTGGTCAGCTATCTTTTATGGGGGGGGGGGGAGTGTATACCTCTTATGTTGAGAGATCCCACTGCCACATTGCCTATTCTAACCGCGTGCGCCTGTTTGCTTTTCCATTAAACACTGTAAAGTGACTCTGCAATGTCTGACATTGCGTGTTGTAGGCCTTGTACTAGCCTGCCTTACAAGTCCTTACTCACTGTTGAATGACCTGGAATGAATATAACATTTCAACCCTGAAAACTTGCTTCAACAGAAGTAACAACCCCCCCCTCACCCCCCAAATCCACTACCCCCACCTGGCCTTTGTGCAACATTGACAACGTTTCTGGGCCAGACCACCGTCTGCTCCACCACCTTCAAGCTACCAAGCACAAATTAACGCCTCTGAGCCCCACCAACAAGCCCATCTCTTCAAAAGCTCTGCTCGCCGTTCACCCCCAACACAGATAACCGTCCCAAAACCCTACAACAGAAACTCAGAATCAGGAATTAGATTTCGGGTGGATTACATCGCAGGCTCTTGACCTTCCCCAGGCTATTAAGCCGCTCCTCCAATTTCAACTTCAGTGTGGGGAGTGGGGCCCCCGGATTCCCCCAGGCTACAATGCTGGATACTTATCTCCCCTCTCGAATCGGATGGTGAATGACGGCCCCCCTCATGGTTGTGTGGGGGGGGGGGTGCACTCAGGGTTCAGTTTCTTGAATTTGCAGTGACCCGAGTCAGCATCTGTCTACAAAGCCTCTGGCAGTGACGTCACCTTGTGCGCCCCCCTGGGCTTCTGAGATGGGCGTTGGGGCTGAGTCACTGAGGAGCTCCTGGAATACTCTGCCTATGTCCTCTTCCAACACGGTTGTATTTGTAGCCTTTCGGGACGCCCCATCTGTAACAGACTATTTTTGGACCTCGGCCATTTCGTCAATGGAGTGCTGAGTCTCCTTCTGTTTTTTCTGTGCAGTAGTGGAACTTGGCCAAGACTGTCCTTGGACTGCGGGGGCCCACACCCGCTCTGTGGGCCCCATCAATGGTAGGTTCATTGGTGTTTCCCTCATTAAAGATTCCTAACAACATCATTGATGGCTTTCACAATGTCGCTCTGCATTTCACCTTCTCGCTCCGGGAAGCTGAAAAACCTGTTTCTACGCTCGTGGTTTTCGAAGCCGTCCATCTTTAATGAGCACCTCTCCTCTCTCCTTTCCAACTCCAGAAGTGTATGTCAATCTGTGACTCTGAAATGTCCACCAAGGATTGGTTGGCTTCGAGACCCTGGAGACCATGCTATCCACTTTCTTGTCGAGCCCATCCAGTCTTTTCGTGATGTCTGCTCTAAAACCCCTTCTTTCCGCTAAAGGCGCGTTCATGCCTTTTCTCAATGAGTTGGCCTCCTCCAAGGCTTGTGGTGGAGTGGCGGGCATGGTGTCTTGAGCGTGCTGGGGAGGCTGATCGTATTGGAATTTCTTGAGTGCTGATGCCCAGCTCATGTGTAGTCCTGTGTCGGCCGTCTGCACTGAAGCACCTTGGCTCAGGGCCTTTCAAGGTCCGGCAGTGGAGGGGCTGCCCCCGAGGGCACACTTGTTCAGTGATTGGGTAGATTATAAGGTTTTTTGGGCTCCCAGGGCAGAGACTGTGGGTATTACTGTGCCGGATGGGTAGGCCTTGGCGCCCTCTTCCCCCCCTCCCCCTCTTTATCCCCCCAATACTCTCTACGAACCAGTTAGGGGAGCGTGCCTCCTAAGATTTCCCTGCCTCAGTACTGCCTTGACTGAATGTGAGGTGGTGCTCTGTGGGGCCAAGACGCGGGCAGACCTTGTTGCAGGGGGGGGGGGGTCTGGGCTACTATTCCGGGCCCCCCGCCTGGGCGATCAAGCCCTGGAAGGCACAATCCTTTTGGGCCGGTGCAGGGCTGTGGGGGCTGGCTGCCATGTTACAGCTGAGCTGGTGCAAAGGCTCAGGAGACCAGGCCCCACGTGGATTGTGGGCCCATGGGGCCGAGTCTCGGCTGTAGTACTCCGGGCATCAACTCTGTGGCTCATGCAAGCCGTTGGGTGGTGTTCATCCTCCTCATGAAGTTGGTGCGCCGCAATCATGGAGGGAGGCAGGGGGAGCCGTACCTGTAGGAGACTGGGCCACCCATCGCCTGCTCGCTGGCGGGAGTTGGCGCAATGCTACGGTGCTTGGTGGGGGAAGGGGAGCTCACTCTGAATTCCCCTGCATCCGGCTTCTAGAGCCGGGGGAGGGTGTGCCTTAGGCCCTGAGGTCCAAGGCTGGAGGTCCAATGGGGAGAAAAACGATTGTGGCGTCCTCTGGCCGTGCCAGGCCGCCGCCTCCGCCGGTGGTCTCCACTGCACCCAGGCAGTGTTGCACGGTTCTTGTGGGCGGCTCGGGCACAGGCTCACCCCGCTGCCGGAACTTGTGGGTATATCTCCTCCATCTGGTGGGCCAATGAGGTCAGGGTTGCTCGTGGGTGGGCCCCACACTGCAGCCCTTCGGGGGGGCGGTGGAGGGAAACACCTAACACAAGTGCATTTTGGGGGGGGACTCCGGTCCGGCTGGTGAGGAGCGACGCAGAGAGCTATCCACATCCCTGCGCCCCCAGTGGCCAATCCCTTACTCCCCATGTTTAAACTTGATTTTTTCATTTGTATAGCGTGCGAACCCTGGGGCATCTGGCAGCTGAGAGTACATGTAATTTCAAGGGAGTAAAAAAGTTTTCTCCTTCATAACAGTAAAAATGTGACATCCAGCCGATGCATGCGAAAAATTTCAACTGTATGGAAATCATTATCATGCACCAGTGATCCACTTCATGACCGAAAATCAGGTTTCGAAGGGATTGTGTCCTCCGACGTATTCCTCATCTTAAATATCTCCTTCCAGCTCTGCTGGCCTCGGAAATATTTTTTCTTTAGAGGGCGCTGCGCGTCGACGTCCTCCGAGACGATGTCCCTCGACAGCCGCCGTGTCGACGTCATCCTGCCTATAAAGGCCGCGCGCAGCGTCCGTTGCTCAGTTCCGTTTTTCAGCGCTTACTCAGTGCCTCGGAATACTGTTGCTCAGTTCTTGTCAGATTAAACCTATTTACCTCGAGTTATTCGATCCGTACTCGATGGCTTCCTCGTCGGAACCGACAACTCCTCGATCCGGCTTCAAAAAATGCCGAGATTGTGGAAAAAAGATGTCACTGACTGACCCTCACAGAGTTTGTCTGTGGTGTTTGGGAGGCTAAGGCCCTGAAGGAGCGTAGGGGGAAGCTGGAGAAAGGTAAGACTTTTAAAGCTTCTTCTTCGTCGACGAAGTCGAGACATTCGTCTCCTCGTCACCATTCGCGCTCCAGGTCTCGGAGTGGGTCCTATCACTCCTCGAGATCGAAGCACTCGAAGAGGAGACGTCGAAGATCCCCCTTCTCCGTCTTCCTCTTCCTCTGTTTCGCCAAAAAGAATCCCTTGCCCCACAAAACATAGTTCCCGGGCTGAATGGTAGGAATTCTGCAAAAATATGATGAGTGTCTTCGAGAAAGCGGCCTCGACCCCCTCGAAGACTGCCGAGAGCGATGCTCTGGTCGAAAGACCCGAAGGTCAAAAACGCCGCGAGTCACAGTACCCGGCGAAGGAAACCTCTCGAGCGCATCTCGAACCCTCGAGTAGGACTATGACCTCCAAACCTTCCTCGAAGGTTCCGTCGACGCCGATGTCGGTGTCTTCGACGCAGTTGTCGAAGGGACCTTCGACACACGGGTCTGTCGACTCGACGCCAGCTTCGACACCGGCGTCGACGCCAATAAAAGTCACGGTTACGACACACCCAGTGACTATCCCCAGGTCCTCGATGACGATGGCTTCGAGATTGTCGAGTAGAATCCCAATTCTGTCGAGGTCATCGAGGCCTCCGCCTTTGTTTTCGACGCCACGCTCGAAGCCTTCGGCGTCAACGACCTCGACGTTTTCGAGGCCGATAATGACAAGTTCGGCACCCTCTGCCTTGGAAATGGGATTTACACCCTTTATGAGTTCAGAACAATTGAGAACTATGTCCTCAATTTTGGAAGAGGGTGAATTGTCTGAACAGGAAGACACATTTGAGTTGCAGGGACCTGTAACCCCAATTAGAGAGGAATTTTCCTCTGAAGAACGCAGGTTAAAGGATCTTCATGATTCCTTACATGAGGCAAGTGGGTTAGACAATTCCCCCTGAGGTGGAGTTTGCTAGGCCAGACCCGGGGGAGCATGCTGAAACCCCCTATAGAGCCTTAATGGCCAGGATCACAGAGTTTATGGGGTGGTCTGCACCTTCACAATCTTTCCAACAAGATGACCTTACGGATATTCTTGACAAGGGCCCACAGGAGGACCCTGTGGTGCCTGTTCATAAAGCTCTTCAGAGGAAGATTATGACGAACTGGGAAACCCCAGATGTCGTCCCGGCAGTAAATAAAAAACTGTCTACAAAATATAGGGTATCCTCAACAGACCCGGAGTTTTTGTCAAAACACCCATCCCCAGAAAGTCTGGTGGTACAGGCAGCATCTTCTACCAATGTCAAGACGGCTTATCCTACCGTCCCACAGGACAGGGACGATAAAAAATATGATGCTATGGCAAAGAAAGTTTTTTTCGGCATGTAGCATGGCGTTAAAATCTGTTAATGCTACTTGCACCCTTGCTAGATTCAGCCATACACTTTGGGAGTGTGCTTCTACAGCGGCTGACTGCATCCCGGAGGGAGAAGAAAGGGAGGCGTTCCTGAATATCATACAGGACGGTAAAGACGCTATGTGCGAATCCCTCCAGACGGGCATTGATTCGGCTGACAGTATCAGCAGAGCAATGGCGGCAAGTACAACAACCAGGAGATTTGCTTGGTTGAGAAAGTCTGGTTTTGCCCCTCATGTGCAAGCCAGGCTCTTGAACATGCCATTCGATGGCTCTTCTTTGTTCGGGAAAAAGGCAGATGACAGTTTAGAGAAACTGCAAACTTCAAAAGCAGCAGCAAAATCCCTAGGCGCTGCAATCCGTCAGACACCTTTTCGTCCCACAGGAACCTCTGTGAGGGGCAAGTCCTTTCGCTTCTACTCCGCATTCGGAAGAGGTAGAGGACGTCCAGCTCAAAGGGGGCAAAGAAGAACTACCCGAGGTGGACGGGGTAGATATTCAAAAGCCGCAGCAACAGCAGGTGCCTCTTTACCATCGGCATCCGCATCAGCCGCTCCAAAACCACTCTGAGGACTTCCCTCACAGGACACCTGTAGGAGGCAGGTTTACTCAACATCTGGCGGAATGGCAGGCTATCACGTCAGATGCTTGGGCATTGGAAACAGTTGCCCAAGGTTACTGCCTGCCTCTCCTACGCATACCTCAGAGTCATCCACCGGGGATCAGCTCTCAGAGCTCCAGATCCGCTCCTCTTGCAGGAAATTTTGGACCTGCTAGAGAAAGGTGCCATAGAACCGGTACCTGTAGCGGAGAGGAACAAGGGCTGGTACTCCCCTTACTTTCTCATTCCAAAGAAAGACTGAGGACTGAGACCCATCTTGGACTTGTGAAAATTGAACAAATTCCTCAGAAAAGACCAATTCAAGATGGTCACTCTTTCTCAGATCCTCCAGGCCCTTCAGTTCCAGGACTGGTTGGTATCTCTGGACCTTCAGGACGCTTATTTCCATGTGCATATCCATCTCAAACACAGGAAATACCTGAGGTTCGCAATTGGAAACTCTCACTATCAATTTCGAGTGCTACCATTTGGGCTGACCTCCGCCCCGAGGGTCTTCACCAAGTTAATGTCGGTAGTGGCGGCAAGTCTAAGGAGGGAAGGGATTCATGTCTACCCCTACCTGGACGATTGGTTGATCAGGGCTGTCTCTTCGGAACAAGCTCAGATCCAACTAAATCACGTGTGCCGCTCCCTTCACAGACTGGGCTTCTCCCTCAATTTAAAGAAGTCACAAATGATACCATCGCAGAGAATCCAGTTCATAGGAGCGATCCTGGACACTTCCCTGGGAAAAGCCTCGCCACCAGAGGTGAGGGCTCAAGGTATTCTACAGATGGTTACCAAGTTTCAAAATGCCCAACGTCTCCCAGCCTTCGACTTTTTGAGGTTGCTAGGCCTCATGGCATCCTGCATTTTCCTAGTGCCAGAGGCTCGCCTGAGAATGAGATCCCTCCAGTGGGCACTGAGTACTCAGTGGTCACAATTTTCAGGGAGAATGACAGATCTTCTTCAGGTTCCCGACAGGGTGGCTCGAGACCTTCAGTGGTGGGCCTGTCAGGAGAACATTCTGAAAGGAGAACATTTTTGGCAACCCTGACCGGAGATAACAGTAGTCACGGATGCCTCACTCACGGGGTGGGGAGCCCACGCCAACGACTTGACCATCAACGGTGGTTGGTCTCCATCGGAGTCCAGACTACATATCAACCTGTTAGAGCGGAGAGCCATCAGACTTGCGCTGAAGGCATTCCTGCCATCTGTACAAGGGGAAAAACGTCCTGATAATGACGGACAACACAGTGGCCATGCATTACCTCAACAAAAGAGGAGGCGTAGGATCACTACCCCTGTGCAGAGAGGCGATGCAGCTCTGGTTTTGGGCAATCCAGGAAGGAATCTCTCTATCGGCAGTTCACCTAGCCGGAGAGAAGAATTTGACAGCGGACGCTCTGAGCAGGCAGAGCACAGTCTCCCACCAGTGGGAACTAGCTCTGGAAGTCCTTCAAGAGATCTTCGCCCTTTGGGGAACCCCTCAGGTGGATCTGTTCGCCACCAGCGTCAACAGGAAATGCGATCTGTTCTGCTCAAGGGAATTTCCCCCGAGAGGAGCTCTGGGAGACACGTTCATAGTGGACTGGGAGTTTCCGCTTCTGTACGCGTTCCCACCGGTCCCTGTCATTCCTCAAATGATCAGGAGGTTGAGAAGATTCCGGAGAACCATGATCCTAATTGCCCCGGATTGGGCCAGGAGAACGTGGTACCCGGACCTTCTAGACTTGTCCATCTGCCCTCCAATTCGACTTCCACTCAGAGAGAACCTACTCTCACAGAAGGGAGGTCAGGTTCTCCATCCAGACATCAAAACCCTCAACCTTCACGCTTGGCTTCTGAAAGGTTGAAGTACAAGGATTGGGACCTCCCTGATGATGATATGGAGGTGTTGCTTTCGGCAAGGAGGCCAGCAACAAAGTTTTTATACCGCTGCCGTTGGAACAGATTTTGCAGCTGGTGTAGAGAACAGAATATCGACCCTTTTTCATGTGGTACACCAATGGTTTTGTCCTTCCTTCTATATTTGGCGAATTCAGGCCTTCAAGTTGGCACCATTAAGGGCTATCTCGCAGCGCTATCCATCTTTAAGCGCACTGCGGAAGAACCATCCTATTTCAAATTACCCTTGGTAATACAGTTTCTAAAGGGGTTAACCAATGTTTATCCCCCAAGACCATTCCAAGTTCGCCTATGGGATTTAAACTTAGTACTAACTTTCCTGATGGGCACACCTTTCGAACCACTCCATTCTTGTTCGTTAAGATTCCTTACCCTTAAAACTGTTTTATAAATAGCACTTACATCTGCTAGAAGGGTGAGCGAATTACAAGCTCTTTCTTGTAAACCCCCTCACACAATTTTTCACAAAGACAAAGTTGTCCTGCAAGTGAAGCCTAATTTCCTCCCAAAGGTGGTTTCTGAATCCCATATCACTCATAAGATTACCCTACCATCTTTCTATCCTCCTCCTCACCCGGTGAAAGAGGAAGAGAGGTTACACAGGCTAGACCCTAGAAGGGCTTTAAGTTTCTACATCAGTAGACTAGCCAAGATAGGACAGGCAGACCAGCTGTTTGTAGGTTACGCAGGTCACAAGCTGGGGTTACCAATAACTAAGCAGACCATTTCCAGATGGATCATTCTAGCCATTCTGGAATGTTGAAACTGGCAGGGAAAAAGCCCCCTCAAAACCTTAGGGCTCATTCGACCAGAGGTATTGCAGCTTCATCGGCCCTCAAAAGAGGTGTGCCGGTTAAAGACATCTGTGCGGCCGCTACATGGTCGTCTGTACATACCTTAACAGGTTTTTACAAATTGGATTCCTCCTCCAGTCAAGAGACTAGGTTTGGAAGGGCTGTACTGCATTCTATTCATCAATAGAAGACAGCGTGAAATCAGTACTCCCTCCTCCAATAATAGAATACTGCTATGGGAGCCTATCTAAGATGAGGAATACGTCGGAGGACACAATCCCTTCGAAGAACCAGTTACTTCTTACCTTGTAACGTTCTTTCGACGGGATGTTCCTCCGACGTATTCCTCATCGGCCCTCCCATCCATCCCCGCAGTTCCACTTCCCGTGTTGTTGCAGCTTACGCTCCTTCAGGGCGATTAGTCCAGACAGTATTATTGTGCGCTACAAAACGGAACTGAGCAACGGACGCTGCGCGCGGCCTTTATAGGCAGGTCGACGTCGATACGGCAGCTGTCGAGGGACATCGACTCGGAGGACGTGGACGCGCAGCGCAGCGCCCTCTAAAGAAAACATTTTCCGAGGCCAGCAGAGGTTGAAGGAGATATTTAAGATGAGGAATACGTCGGAGGAACATCCCGTCGAAAGAACGTTAGAAGGTAAGAAGTAACTTGTTCTTCTCTCACAGTGAACAAGCACCCTCTTGCAAATGGAACAGATGAGAACTTAACATCTGAGCTTCCACTGCTTGCAAAGAATTAGGTATAACAGAAGCCTATTTTTTTAAATATTTGCTCACACACAACAGATCAGTCCGTTTGAGTAGGAGCAGTTTAGGTAAACGGGCGAATCGGGATAACTGCAATGCTAGCTTTTATCATGTAGAACCAATGAAGTGGATCAGTGTAAGGTAAAACAAGGGTTTGAGATTCTCACACAGAGAACAGATAAGGTATGAGTCTCCACAGTAGAAGCACCCCTCACATAAAACAGACGAAGCATCTGCTTCAGGAGTGCACACACCCCTCCTAATACAGAAAAGGTATTCCATGGGCCTAAGTAGACCATAGTCTCCTCACATGGAACAGGAACGTTTTGGCTATCAACAGAATTACCATAGATAAGTTGTTGGTCACAGCGGTAGCAGTTCAACTTCCATAGAGCAGGAACTGCATGGAATGGAGCAGTGCAAGCACAAAGTGAAGGGACTCAGAAATGTATGCTACACTTGCTTGGAACAGGAATATCATAGACCTCAGCAGTCCACATTTCCACCCCAAAGAACTTGCCCGACAAGTGATACGAGATCCCCTCTCATAGAATAGGAAAAACATCATAGCAGTGGGATCACCACTCAAATAGAACATGAACATGTGCCTCTGCAGTCCAACGTCATCCTAGAACTAATCTTGCATTGATGGACTATTTCAAATAGGTATACTCTGCTTCTGTAATCGGAAAAGCTCCACATAGAATTTTAGAAGGAATTCAACCTTCGAACAATAAAGAATGTGTACCAATTCCCAGCCACTCTATACAGTTGGTTCACTTCCTAAAGCATGCTGCAGAAGGTTGTTAATATTGCAGGGGGATAGGTCACTCAATACCCCTTTCATTGTTCCTGTACAAAGGTCTGCACATTTGATTTGTTCTTTATATATTTAATTTTTTTAACTCCACACAAGTCTGTTTGATTTACTGTGTAATTGGCATGGTTTGTGTTTTGAAGTTTAATTAATCATCAACCGAAGATTCTGCTATCAAAACTCCTTATTACTGGAATAAGTACTAATTAATTATATGCTATAGGACAGTGCACAGAAGAAAGTGCTTGGTGCTAAAATCTGTATCTAATCGTATGGTCAAATGTTGGCTGGCTTGTGTGTTGGCCTTTAATGCTTCACAGGTCAGTAAACGGACTTTCAACTTGGCTAATAATAATAATGTGCCTTGAATTTGGAAGAATCCAGCATGAAGCTGAAACCTTTTTAAAATACTGATCTGGATTACAACTACAGGGACATGTTTTGCTATGTTTTTATTTCATTTTCAGGTGCAGCCATTTCTTTATTTTGCAACCTCACTTGCACTGTCTGGTAAATCAGGTTTTGAATGTTTAGGCATAGTTTTAAAGATTTGATGGAGGCTGTGACCCATGTGACTGGTGTAATGGTAATAATTCACACTTCAGTACGGGCCTTTCTTCCTCTGACCATTTATTACATTGACTCCAAGACAAGGTTTAATAGATGTTTAAACTAGACATTGAATACATGTCTTTGCCCCAGATAAGATTTTGAGGCAGAAATACTTTACACACTGTTTTAATAATTAAAGTGTAAATTAAATGGTGAGAAGAAAATAATTTGCCTCAGCAAGAGTGTAAAAAAAAAAGTATGTGACACGCAACCAAAACATGACTAAATTTGAACTCCAATAGGACACATAAACGAAACAGTTGTATAGCAAATGTGTTGCACACAACAAAGGAACTAAAAAAAAGACTTTTGTGCAATGCAAGCAAGCATTCACTGAGAAAGTATAATTTGTTTGTAAAAAGGATACTTAACAAACTTGTAACTAGTTTTTAAAATCTTTCTTACTACTACAATACTAAAATGGTGGCAAAATAAATAGGCTTGCATAAATCTCCCCTAAATGAGCATTTACAGACACACAAAACTACAGAAGTCAAACAGAAAGAAACCCATTATCACACTGTGTGCTATTTCTGACAGGCTCAGTGCACACAGCTCAGAGAAAAATGTCTGAATTGCTCCTTCATGGCCTGCAACTCCATACATGCAGATACGATTCAAAATGTGGTCTGGTTTCTGTTAAGTCACCTTCCCTTTACTCGCAGATTGGTGCGTAAATGATACGCATGGAAAGATAGGTGTTGTATTTTTAAGATTTTAATTTGCAACAAGACCCGTTATGACCCTTTTCTTCGAGGCCTGAGTACTGTGGTAGGTCAGACATAGTAGACTACAACAAGAACATGGTCCAACACCTTTTTATTGGTAACCATAAAGGAGAAAACCCTATCCTTATATCTAAGATGATTTCCCGAAGCTAAAGATAACAATAAACCGATGCTTGTCATGAAGTCACAATTCAAAGACAGTTCTGTCACAAAAACTCTTTTAACCAAACACTCCCTTTCTTCTCTAGAAGGAAATGAAGAACTTCAGCTGTTGTTGCTTAAATGATGTTTACTTCAACCTGGGAGATGGCTGGTTCGCTGAACTTTTTCCCCCAAAGCGCAATGTAGTAGGATTTCCCAATACATACACAAAATGGCAATTTTGCTCTAAAGTAAATTCTTTCAAACAATCTTGCATGTTCCTTTTCCTCTGTCCCCTGCCCAGAGACAGATCGGGTTGGTATTTATGGTTCACAAACTCACCAGTTCTAGGCCCTCTTGGGCCATCCTGTAGATTAGTCAGGGTCTTTCCCACTCTCAGCCTTGTGTGGGCCATGGGCATATTCTGCCCTCTGCAGATTGCTCCTTTGAGGGTTTCTCTCATTCAGTGGCCTTTGCAGGATGTGGGCTTTTTGGCCTGGTGCGATCGCTTTGTAGGTTTCTGTCTCTGATAGCCCCTTGTATTTTTTTGTATTTTATTTGTTCTTTTAGTTGGGATTTATTAAGTGCTTTTATTCAATGGACTATACAGGGATTCATAAAAACAATAGTGACGATGCAGGCAAGAATAGAACAATCAGCCTTGTATATCAGTTTGCAATAAATAGGTCTTCAGTGAGGAATTAAATGGTGAGATATTGTTCGCTCCTTTTCATTTGAATTCTCTCCCACTTTTTCTTTCAAAGTAAATGAAAGAAAGCGAGCACTAGCCCAAAGGGGGACCACAAGAAATTGTGACTGAGAACGAGTAGAGAGATAGAGACCATCAAGGAGAGCTAAGTAGGTGCAAGATTAAGAAGAGATTTAAAGACTAGACATGGAAAATTACATTTAAGACAAATGAAATGAGAGACAGCCAAGAGTCGAAATAGAACAGACAATCGATTCACGTGGGAGAAGATGGAGATGGTGAATGGAAGCATTAAAAAACGATTTCAGCGGAATAAGACTGGGGAGGAAGACCAAATGGAGAGACTGAGCAATAGAAAAGTCAGAGAAAATATTAATAAAGAGTTTTGTTGCATCAAAGGTTGAGCTTTGCAGATATTGTATAAAAGTTAACGACATGCGTGGGGAAAATAACGAGATTTGAAAATCTGAGCCAAGGAAGATATAGGAAGCAAAGATGGAGGAAGAGAAAGAATGGCGTTTGCAGGGAAGAATAGTACTTCTGTTTTGGCAGCATTTAATACCAGTGTTCAATCATCCAGGAATGAATGGCTAGGAGACATGTAGAAAGTTTAGCGTGAATTTCAGGAGTGAATGAGGAGAAAGATGGGAAGAGTATTGTCTGGTCTTTCTCACCATTTCAATGCAAACGATGAAATAACTTGTGCCAAGGGAGAAGTATAGAGATAAAACCGAAATGGATCAAGGTCCGATCCTTGGAAAACAATGAACAAGAGGGATTGTGTCAGAAGTAGATCCAGCCCATGAGACCGAGAATGTCCTTTGGGATTGATGGGAACGGAACCAAGAAAGGACCGATCCTGAAAATCCAAAAGAAGAAAGAGAAGAGAGTAAAATAGAGCTTGTGGGCTGCAGGGTACTTGAGCCGGTGCAGTACCCCTGTGTTGGGTTGGGTCACTGTTAGCTGCTCGTGGGCTACAGGCTCCTTGAGCCAATGAATCACCCCTGTGTGGGGGTGTCTCTGGTAGACCAGTCTGGGCCATGGCTCCTTGAGCCGGTGCAGTACCCCTGTGTTGGGTTGGATCTCTGGTAGCCCCTCGTGGGCTGCGTTCTTCTCAAGCCATTGTGGTACCCCTTTGTGTGGGGTGGGGTTTTCTTAGATGGACCCTCGCAAGCTATGGACTCCTCGAGCTGATGTGATACCCCCCCACATAGAGGTATGTCTCTTGCTGTTTCGTCCAGCGCAAGTGGAGGTTGTGCTTCCTGCCTTGCGGCCCCTCTGTGCCTGGCGACTCGGCCTTCATCGAAGCATCAGTGTCTCCAATGCTGCGCCCTCCGCTCACCCACCACAGCGTTCGTTTTTGACTTTGCTCCGTTTCCACGTGGCTTTGCGGGATTGGTAGCATCTCTCTTCTGTCTTTGATCTTCTGTCACGTTCTAAAATTGGTGCTTCAGGAAAACTGAAGATTCCATTAGTTGGTGGAAGTGTCTTACGCAGGTAAGTATTCCATCCATCCCCCTTAAATGGCCCCTGAGTGTTTTCCCTGGGTTCCAACCCATGGAAATGAGTGGGGAAGTGCAAGTCTGGTAGAGTGGGGGTCACCTCCAGTGGGATCCTACTCGCCCACACCCATAGGAAGGGTATTTTTTAGCGGGCTCATCGCCCAAGTCCTCAAGGGGGAGGCTCCCTCCTGAGAAGAAGGGACACATTGCCTTTTGTCGCAGTATGCAGCTGTGCAAAGGTACCTGCAGTCTTCCCTACTCATGGTTTGGGACTTTTGACGAAGTTCAGCCATATGTCACGTTTGCACATCTTAAATGAGTACATAATGCCCCAACTCTGTTGCATTACTGGAGGGAACAATTTTCAGGGCATATCCGACTTTTTCATCGTTGCTCAGAGATGGTCAGTCTGCCATTTTGGTGTTGAAGGTCTTTCTTTGTGTACTCTTCGAATACATCATAACATGTATCCATATTATTTTCTGTCGAAAGGATTCTCTGTGTTGTCCTGGCTTCACCATCATATTAACATTAACAACCCTCTTGAGGGTCCCAACGTTTTGGAGGTATGCCAACAAAATAACTTCAATCACAATAACCCATATAATCTGCAAGTCCAAGGAAAATGTATGGACATATGCACGTTTGTTTGTATAGTATAGTGGGATCCTGAATGTCACATTCAAGCAGAACATGACATTTTCATAATACGGAATAAAACCATTGAAGCTTTTCAAATCTACCTTGCTCTAATAAACAGGAATAGGGTAAATCCACAATTCACACATGAACGGAGCATGAAATCCTTAGTTTGGTTGGCTCTAGAAAGGAAGTGCTGAATGGCCACTGTGGCGATTCTATGAATGGGGTCACTTCTCCCCAGCAGGGAACCCTCTCCCGTTAGGCCAGGGCGGTGCGACCGCTACTCATCAATCCCCTCGGGGATGATGCAATGCGGGCGGGCCCCTCATTCTTTTGGGACATGGACGTCTATTCTGAGTTGTCGCACCAGTTTTCCGTTCCAAACCACATCCCCAATATACACAACCTATCTACAACTTCCCACATACTGTATTGCAACTCCAACTACCGAGAAGAGTCAGTGATTTGAGGCTTAAACCTGGGAAACCAATCCGAGACTCTGAACCTAATTTTCAACCGGTGGGCCTTCTAAAACCAGAGGAGAAACCAACCTGGACCAGCCAGAATAAAGTCACCGGAGGGAGCGCTAGTCAAGACTGGAGAGTGAAAGGCTGAAGTAACCGGAGGGTGGCTGACCCTCATTTGAGACTGGAAGAACAGAAGCTTGGCTCTGTGTCAGCCAAGCCAAGAGTAACCAAGACTAGGCAGTGGTACAACCTCAAACCAGAGGTGGATCGGGTGGTCCAGTGCCGAGACTGCATGGAGCCTGGGGAAAAAACCTTTGGCGGGGCAGCAGTATGTCTTCAAGGTCAGGCGCACCTGTACTCAGACTGCAAGGAGCCCAACACCAAATCACTGGTGAGGCAGTGGTGTAACCTCAAAGCCAGGGTGGCCGGTCCCCAATACAGAGACTGCAGGGATCCTTGAGACGAGGAACCGCAGTGGAAAGGACGAGAGCTCACGAGAAGCCGGGTTGTCACACTTGCTACAGACTGCGAGACCACCGTACACGTAGCTAACGGAGTACGGGTATTGCAATCAGGGCGGGAATGCAAGAGGCGGGGGTCCAGGCCCGTTCAAACCCAGAGGTTGCGATAAAACCTTGTGTGGTGGCCAGAGGACATTGTGATAATGATTACCCCTGCCTAAGCGGAGAGTCTTGATTCTATTAAAGACACAGAGGCAAGCATTATGCTTATTCTGCTTTTATTTCTACCTTTGAGCAGATTTACATCTTCACATTTCTTTAACATTTTTTATTTTTTTTGCTATACATGAAAACAGAAAACACTCAAAACTTCATCTCCCATGAACCCCACTGTCTCTGGTAGTCCTCTGCCCCTATCCTCACACATGAGCCACTTTCTGCCCGGCCCTTTCCTTTTCTTTTGATGCCTTCCAACTGACATCTGGATCCACAACCAAACTCTTTGAATGGAAATTCCAATACGCTGCTCCACGGCTCCCTCCAGTCTGTACTTCGCACCTGAAGTCCTCCCATGGCCAACCTTGACTCTCGGACTGCTAATCTGTGCTTATTCTGATCTGAAACTTTCAGCCAGACTTCTGGTCATCACCTGACAGAGAGAGACATACGTTGGGGTGGGTCATGCGACCCAATGTAACAAAATACAACTGTCGTACATCACACAATTTGCTCTCAATGCCTTGTGTCTTTGGGTGGGATAATGCTCGCCTCTGTGTCTTTAATAGAATCAAGACCCCTGCGCCAAGGAAGGGGTAATCTTCATTCTATGTAAAGACTGGAGGAAAGAATTATTCGTGTTCAAAGCTATCCACCAACGCCGATGCTGCGCTCACTGTGTATGCTATACACCTATGCATGACTTCATGTACCTACCTGTCCTCTAAGAAAGCATCAAGCATCCTTGGAACCCAAGTTTCTGTAACCAAACGTCAAGTATCCTCTGTAACGATATGCATTCTGCAACTATGCTTCAAGTATCCTTGTAACTGCTGCGCCCAACTATCCAAGGGTTTTGGTGCGCATTACCAAATAAATAAACAAAAAAACAAACTATAGGCTTAAAGTGAAAGGTCTTAAACGTGGTATTGCTAGCCCAGTCTGCTGCTTTTAATATAATCAGTTAGACTTGCTCTGGCTCTGAATGCTTTGGAAGCCGTGACTCCTCTTACAGAATGCGCCCTGAATTTCGTCACATCCACCGCTTTAAATGTTTTTCTGCACATAAGCAGCGCCCAAAGGCCTCACTTCATATTCTTTGATACAGTTTGCTATGCATATTTTGGGCTGTTCCCAAAAGTAGGGATACGAAATAACCGTCAAGTGACCGTTAGTTCTTTTGGCGATTGGAAAAGGTCACTCTGTCTGGCCCGAAGGATTTCCTGTCTACTGCTAGGGCTTTCACGTCTGACGCTCTTCTACATGATAAGAAAGGGATGGTATCTCAAGAAAACTCGAGGTACAAACAAGGGCACAAATGTCAGCAGCTCAATAGCTGCAAAGCAATATTCCATACGCCATTTGTTTTTACTGGAGAGATGATTCAAAACAATGTGGTTTAAACAAAAGTATTATTAACAATTACCAACATAAAATCTTATTGGATATAGTCACTACAAATCATTCACCATGGCATGATTCTCATAGTAACACATTTGCATACATTTATATTTTAAAAAGTTATTTATCGTTAGATTCCACAAATATGCATCTCATTCAATCGACATTGGATAACCATAAATTAATTCAATTTGAATCTGTTTAACAAAAAATATGGTCTGATATCTAGACAGGGAAATGCTGCTGTTGTGTCTCCTATCTTATACTACGCGTTTTGGCTTGTTAAAACCCTTCTTCAGGTACCGATATAAGTTGTCTTTCTGAAAAAATGAATATGACATAGTGTTACTAAATTAATCATCAAGCTCTAAAAGTTATTAACTGAAGAAAAAACTAAAGCCTAAATTGGTTAATCACTTCACTAATCTGTTACTGTGATCAGTGATCATGGTCAATATTCGCAATGGACTCTGAAAAGGATATTCAAATCCTATGAACAACAAAAAGATGTATATATAAGTACTGTAGGAACGGTCTGTGACTTACATTTGACCTATTAGTGAACAGCGATGTATCACAGGACCAGTGGCTCAAAAAAGCACTGGGTCCCGCTCATAGATTACGGCCTTTATACATAGTGGTTATTGGTGACATAACGTATGACTCACCTATTGGGTTATGTGGTTTAGAATCTTGTCGCCCGCGGATTCGTCAAACGTTTCCATGGTTCCTTAACATCATCATGTAAGATGCAACGGCGGCTAGAGTAAAAACAGTGAAATCTTGGATGTAACTCTGGGTTAATGTACGTAATCATACATGAACATGTGGATCAATTGGTAATGAACCAGTACCTTAACATTAGTTCCGAAGACTTCTCTGTATTGTGAGTGAAGGTCTTCGCATACAGTTAGTTCTTGTCAGGCTTAGAAGAAATTAGAAACCCGCGTGTATCTAGGTTTTGTAAATTCCCACGCAGCGTTGCCTGAAAACGTATGTAATACGGTAAACAGGCAGCTAACCGCAGCTGGTATTCGTCAGCTGTTAAATAAATGGAGAAAGATATCTCAGTATTAATCATACAGTTACTCGAATTAACTATGGGTATGTCGCTCAATGTTCTATCCGCTAGATCTCAGTCATATAGGTAAAGCAAAGTATTACCTGCATGTAAGAGCGTTAGCGTGTCTTCGCGTCTTATCTGGAGAGTGACAGAATGTTTCCTGTTTAGCCGGCCGTTGCTGCGCAATGCCAGGCAATGTGTGTCATATAGACTAGAGTCTCTCAATTACAGAGAAGGCTCGGAGATCTGCCATCTTAGATGGAAAAAAGGCCAAGAAAAATACATAGCAGGTAATCTATAGGGGAAACCTGCAAGCTAAATTTAATGGGTGTAATGCATACCCAAAAAAAAAAACTATGGGTCATTGAAAGATTACTTGAACTAAAAAACGCTCGATTTCAATCATTTGCATGTAACCTTGCCGTATTGCAATCTGGGCGTGGTGTTCTATAGTAACCAATGTACCGGTTCATCACTTATAGGGGATCAAGCTTCACTGGAGCCCATATAGGATTCTTGTAATGGGCAAACTATAGTAGGTGTGTTACGTAGATGGATTAAATCTAACAGTGCTAAATAGGCATACACTTATCTCAATTAGGAGTTATAAAAAATGGTTCACAGATTGTATGCATAAATACCCATGTATCACAAATAGCAATATAAATCCAATTCGATATTCATCCCTCGTGGAGACATTGAGTCCAGTCTATCGATCCAAAATGTTTCCCTTGTGAAGCATTTTTTGTAAGTTAACTCCACGTCTTGGTAGTTGAACGTGTTCCAGAATAACAAACTGAATTTGGGTGATTGTGTTTCCTTTCAGTGAAGGGTTGTGCCACATGGGATTTGGTCATTTTCAACTTAACGTTGGATTTATATTTACACCATCGTTGTTTCACTTTCCTTCTGGTAAGGCCCACATAGTAGGGCCCACAGACATTTGATGCCATAAATGACACTTTGTGTATCGCAGGTAGAGGTATGCTTCAATAAGATCTTATTTCCTTTGTGTGGGTAATAAATGTAATTGCCTTGCGTCACATTGTGGCAGCAATTGCAATTATTGCATGGAAGGGTTCCCTTGAATTTGTTACTCTGTATCTTATTGGTGCTAAAATCCGATTTTATCAAAGTCTTGAACCGACTTATTTTTATTGTAAGAGTGGCGGTGTTGGAAAAAGGGTTTTTTTAGTTCAAGTAATCTTTCAATCATCCATAGTTTTTTTTTTTTAGGGTCTTCATTACACCTATTCAATTTAGCTCGCAGGTTTCTCCTATAGATTACCTGCAATGTACATTTCCCTGCCATGTTCCCATCTAAGATGGCGGATCTCCGAGCCTTCTCTGTAATTGAGACTCTCTAGTCTATATGACACACACACACACACACATTGCCTGGCGTTGCGCAGCAACGGCCGGCTAAACAGGAAACATTGTCATTCTCCAGATTGACGCGAGGACATGCCAACGCTCTTACATGCAGGTAATCCTTTGCTTTACCTATATGACTTAGATCTAGCGGATATAACATTGCCCGACATACCCATAGTTCATTCGAGTAACTGTATGATTAATACAGAGATATCTTTCTCCTTTTATTTAACAGCTGACGAATACCAGATGCGGTTAGCTGCCTGTTGACCGTATTACGTAAGTTTTCAGGCAACAGCGTGCAGGAATTTACAAACCTAGCTATACGCGGGTTCCCAATTTCTTCTAAGCCTGACAAGAATGAACTGTATGCGAAGACCTTCAATCACAATACAGAGAAGTCTTAGGAACTAATCTTAAGGTACTGGTTCATTACCAATTGATCCACATGTTCATGTGTGATTACGTACATTAACCCAGAGTTGCATCCAAGATTTCACTATTTTTACTCTAGCCGCCATTGCATCGTTCATGATGATGAGGAACCGTGGAGACGTTTGACGAATCTGCGGGTGACAAGATTCTAAACCACATAACCCAATAGGTGAGTCATAAGTTATGTCACCAATAACCACTAACTATGTATAAAGGCTGCGATCTTTGAGCGGGACCCAGCACTGTTTTTGAGCCACTGGTCCCGTGATAGATCGCTGTACACTATTAGGTAAAATGTAAGTGACAGACTGTTCCTACAGTACTTATAGATGCATCGTTTTGTTTATAGGATTTGAATATCCTTTTCAGAGTCCATTGCGAATATTGACCATGATCACTGATCACGGTAACAGGTTAGTGAAGTGATTAACTAACTTAGGCTTTAGTTTTTTCTTCAATTAACTTTTAGAGCTTGATGATTAATTTAGTAACACTAATTTATATTAATCTTTTCAGAAAGAATCAACTGATATCGATACCTGAAGAAGGGTTTTAACAACCCGAAATGCGTAGTATAAGATGGGAGACACAACAGCAGCATTTCCCTGTCTAGATATCGGACCATATCTTTTGTTAAACCGATTTAAATTGAATGAATGTTTTTTTAAATATAAATGTATGCAAATTTGTTTCTATGAGAATCATGCCATCGTGAATGATTTGTAGTGACTATATCCAATAAGATTTTATGTTGGTAATTGTTATCAATAATAATACATTTGTTTAAACCACATCGTTTTGAATCATCTCTCCAGTAAAAACAAATGGCTTATGGAATAATGCTTTGCAGCTATTGAGCTGCTGACGTTTGTGCCCTTGTTTGTACCTCAAGTTTGCTTGAGATACCATCCCTTTCTTTTCAGTATTTGGATCTAGTAGCATATATCTTAACAGGGAGCACTATTAAGTTTACTTAAATTTATTGAGAACTTTCTGCCTTCAATTAAATATCAACTATTACTCAAGTGTGCATCTCTACAACCAAACTGGCTCTTCTACATGATACCAAGCACAGCAGCATAGCTAGCTTCCCTGACAGCTGCTGGTCAGATAAATCTGTTACGCGGCCAGTCCGGGAACAGCCGCAACACAGAGGAGACGTCCGATAACTTTTCGTACTTAGGAATGGGTGCCGTGCTAGCCTTCACACCTCACATCAGTCTGGCTATCGTCTGGTGTTCCCCCTATAGGGACTCCATCTAAAGGATTATGGCCAGCTGAGATAGCTGACCTGTAAACTCCTATTGTTCGAAAATGCTTTCCCTTCTTTGGCTAAGGAAGCTAGAAAGTTTAGCACCTGCACTAGAGGAGCAGAAACGGGATGAAGGTTGCACAAGCTGCACCCGAAGTGCCATCTCTTCCAAGTTGCCTCATAACCTTTGAGTGTAGAGGGGGCCCAGGATTGCTTGCTTGATAAATTCTGCAGCTGACCCCGAAATGCCTGGCAAACTCAATCTGCTCCCGAGCCCCTGCCTGCCATCGGAGGTAGTGGGCCTTTCCTCATCGGAGGATGATGGGTACGCCAGGAGATCCTCCCTGATGGGAAGGACTCGCAGGAAATCAGTGGAATGTTCCATCAGAACTGGAAACCATGCTTGTAAGCTACAGCGCGGGACTATTATCACTACGTTTTCTCCTGACCTTCACCAGTACTCTCGCTAACATCACAAAGGGGGGAAATGCATGGTGCACTGCGCTCGACCACGCTTGCAGAAAAGCTTCTGCCCCTTGAGCCTCCGGATCCAGCTTCCAGCTGAAAATTCTCACCAACTGTCTGTTTAATCTGGATGCAAATAGGTTGGTGTCTAGGGGTCTCCAGAGTGTTGCGGTCTGCGCAAACACCTCCTTGTGCAGCATCCAATCGCTGTAGTCATGCCAATAGCGGGCGTTCCAATCCGCTACTACGTTCCGCACGCCCGGAAGGTACTCTGCTGCACAGAGATCTTGCAGTCGAGACCATGCCAGATGTCCTTGGTCAATTCTACTAAAATGGGCAATAGAGTTCCCCCTAGGTGGTTGATGTAACGGACTGCTGAGATGTTGTCCATCCTGAGTAGGATGCAACATTCTGCCCTGTGCTTGGCAAAGGCTGTTATTGCGAAGGAGCCTGCGAGCAGCTCCAAGCAACTGATGTGGGAATTTAGCTCTTCCTGAGACCATCTTCTGCCTGTTTACAGGTAGCCGCACCAGCCTGCTCTGCTGCCGTTGGACTGTGACTAGCTCTGGGACGTCTCCAAATATGGCTCACCCATTCCAGGCTTTCATGTTCTGAAGCCACCATTCCAGTTCTGATCTCCCTTCCTGATCTAGGGGTACAAATTGATGGTGTCCCAGACCTCCTTGTAGGTGACAGATTTTAGTCTCTGCACAGCCCTGTAATCTAGCGATCCTGGAAAGATTTCTTGTATGGAAGCTACTAGATGTCTGATAATCCTTCCTAGGGCCCGAAGAGAAATTTCTTTAGCTAGAGCTGCTCTGAGCTCCTTCTTTATTGCTCTCATCTTGGGGCCTGGCAGCTCCAATGTTGCCTTCATTTAAGAGGTTGATCCTGGTGTGGCACTCCTGCCGGGACTTTTCCTGGGGCACCGCCTTCAAGGGACAGGGGCACAGCGACCCTCCATTAAAGGCAGGAAGCTACTTGCAGATTCTGCTTGCGTGCCCAGCCTCTCCCGCAGGTGGTAATATGAAATACAATCCTAATCAAAGAGCAAAGCAAGCTCTCGAGGTGAACTACAGTACATGGTATTGCAGTAGATGTACAGAATGGATGGAACTATTGATCACTACTTTTCTTAAGCATCTAATTGGCTTTGTATGTTCATTTTATAAAAAGAAAGAAAGTAAGCGACTATGCAGAGTGGATGGCGTAGCAGGCAGAGAACTTTGCAAACTAGGGGGAATATTGTAGTTTGTGGCCATCTCACTTTCAGGGTAGCTGGTATAAAGCAACAGCGTGATAAAATGATAGAATGTCGAGGAGTTTGGGATCAGCTCATGGGATAGGCACCTGTTGCACAGATGGATGCAACCAGCAGGCCACGGCACTGTGATTTCTGTGCATTCCCCATATAATTGTGTACTTTTTCAACTGTTAACTCATATGATGCACCTTAGCCAACAAAAAGAAATATTTGACACTAGATGTAATACACTAACCTAAACGTTACTCAAAAACTGAGACAATGCAATGCTTTACAGTAGCAATACTGTAATTATTCAGTATGTATCAAATTATATTTTTAGGAATGGAATTGACGGACTGTCTCTAAAAAAAAAAAAAAAAAGTTAATGCATACTGGTCATTGCTAAACAGGATATGGTTTGTTTAATAAAAGTGTAATTCCAATTTGCAATTATTTGAAAAAAAAGAACTTTTCTTGTCTAGCACTTCCACACAGGCCTTTGGCCCATTTTGAGTGGAGGAGATCATTTCTGCTGCACTTTCTCCGTTAGCCCCTTTGATCTTGCAGTGAACAGAGAAAATGGGATAGAGCGACCCCTGAGAGCAAGAGGAATGCAGAGTGAGCGGTGCTTCATTAACAGGATAATTTAAATAGCTAGCTGTGCTACACATGCCAATTGAATTAGCAAACCTACATAATTACATAGCCAATTGCTATGCAATACTGCTTGTTTTATGCCTTGATCTATTATTGTAACTGTGTGTTCAACAGCATCTGTTAATATTGCGTTTGTAGATAAACTGGTTTTAGATAAACCTAGTACTGCACCTTCCTATAGTAACCTCCAAATCTAAAGGCTCACTGTTGGCTATTTATGGGGTCCGCATGATCTAGACTGTACCACAGATTGTCCTGTACAGTATATGGATAGTCTGTGTAGTGCACAAGGTATACTGCTCTCTCAAAACAAAAAGGTCAATTTTATTGTCCCACTGGCATATTTGTGTAATGAGATTTTCTTACTGCACCTACATGATCTGGTGCACTCTGGACATGCTGATAAGTGAATGTTGAGGATGTACAGACCAGCAGAATACTTTTTTTGAGTAAATGGGGAGTAAATTGGTAAGGTATTTTTTCACATTCCAAATAGAGATCTATATTCAATGTTTTTATTTTCAAACATGGTCCACTAACTTTATAAAAGCAATCAAAATCAATCTTTGATTTGTATTTTCGTGTTTTTTAATTGCCCCTTGTTTAATATCAGTAGCTTCAATATTGAAATTAAAATGAGTAAAGATTTGATAAATGCAAATTGCTGACTCGTATGTTTACTACACCCTCAGTAACCATCCTTTCTTAGCTTATGCCTCGTGTTAATACCAAAATAATAACATAGCCTGCAATAGTTATATATAACCCTGTCAATTATTTTCATATCACAGGCGAGTTGTTAATTGACCTGTAATTAGAAAATATTCTGACAATTGCTCTTTAATCGGTTATTATGCTTCATTTGTGAGGTTGCAATGCCTGCTGCTTAAGCAAGAAAAATACCTGAATTCTAGCTGTTACACCGGTTGTTAAAGCAGTTATAAGCTTTTCAAACTGAAGTATAAAGAAGCCTCAAACTTCTTAAAATACAAAATAAAAAAATGCATTTTATTTCAAATCTTGAAGCACAACCTATGCCGCTGTGGCGATTCATTTTTAGCATAGACGGTTGTTGCTGCTAACCATTTTAATCCCTGCCACAACAACCAACAGAAAAGCCAAATTACCTGAGCGGGCGCCCTAACCTCAAAGGGCCACCTTTCGCGGCAAGGTACGTATAATGAACCACTCCACTGGCTACAGGCCTGGCTAACCACACACAGCACTATACAGCAAGGACCACGACACAAAATCAGTTATGCTGTTCAGACATTTTCCGCTTACTTGCAAGTTACTATGCTTCAAAATCTCTGACGACAGAATGCAGCGCAGTACTACGATAAATGTGGGCATGCTGAACACTAGCGAGTCTCTAGCACCAACGTCACCCCTACTCTTTTCAGCACCCTTCCACATGCCTGACTGTGCATGGGTTGCTTCTCTATCGGAGGCTGGCCAGCCCAGCTATGTATGCCTTTGTCGTCCATATTGCACCCAACATAATCGTGCTCAGGACCTCCAACTCTGAGCATCCTAAAACATATGATGGGTTGGATAAACAAAATAAGGGGGGGGGGGGCGGAATACCGTGCCTCACCCCCACTCCCCAAAAACCCCTCACCCAGGAGATCCTCCCGCACTGGTCCACCCCCAGTGTCTAGATCAAAGGCGATAGCCGTGTCATGGGGAACTGGCAGGTGAGACACCTGATTTCTTACAACACCTACCGGGGTACTCAAAACGCTCCAAGTTTATGCCCTTAAAGGGAAAATGTGTGTATCAATGTCGGTTTGGGTTTAGGTGGGAAGTTCCTTTGCACCCTCTGAACTTGAGGCTCTTGGGATCCCCTGAGGGGCTCGAGGAGCCTTTCTTGCTGCCTTTGGCTCTCCCATGCCCAAGTGGAGGAGGCTTTGTCACACTACTTAAAACCTAACAGAAAAAACTGTCATTTCATGGGCTGTGATAATGTAATGCAGTTGTTTTACATGATTATCGGAATATGTTTCTACTGTGCATTTTATGCCTTCTGGGAGATGGAAATAGGGATTGCATGTTACAGCTTCGACACAACTATTTGCATTAAGAAATTGGTTATGGGTTAAGGAAGTGCAAAGTTTGACTGCAGAACAAGTGAATCAACCTTCATTTTCATGCACGAGCCATGTTAACTGTTCTTTTCGGCTTACAGGTCTCCTGGGGAACAGTGTTAACTTTTTTATTTCAAATTGTGCCATCAGGTACGCTTACAGTTGAACAAATCTATCAAGACCGGGACCAATTTGCCAAGCTAGTGCGGGAGGTGGCATCACCCGATGTTGGACGAATGGGTATCGAAATCCTGAGCTTCACTATTAAGGTACGGAAAGGCAAATTAATACAGTGGAATTTTATTTTAGCATTTGTTTGGCAGTGAGGACAATTGGAGAGCACTTAATTGTGCCTTCATATCGGAAAAAATACATATTTACTCCAGTGTCACACTTCGGACATCCCAAAAGACAACCTTTTAGACAAGTGTACTGGGGCAAGAACTTGTATTTTAGTGGACTGTACACTGGATGTCACATTTGATCTCAAGCTAAAGGGATGTAGCCTAGAGTGTGGGTTAATTTTTGGATGGGGCCAAGCTTGATTTGCATGTGGTCTTCCCCATTATTTAATGAATTGAAGTCTAAATAACAATGGTCTAGCGTTGCCCTGAGCAATGCCAGTGGTTTTTAGATTAATCATTCAAACCTTTCAGTCATCACTAATCGTTGTTTCTGCAACCTGCGAGTTCATGTGTGGCTCTACTATTTCTGGAGCTGTGCAGTGTATACCCCTTCTCTTTCTCTGAGTGCATCATTGCTCGCTTTCTCTTGTGGTTTATCCAATTGTTTACCAAGAACTATAATTGTTTGTCCACTCGTGAAGTCCGTTTTACTAAAGTTGTTCAAGTTTGTGGGCTTTATATGATTTATGCACTTTTGCATTTTATAATTTTACATTCACCTGTAGCCTGGATTATAGCTTAATATGCTGACTTGGAAAACAAACTAAATTTTTATACTGACCGTGTTGTCCAACACGAGCAGTAAGGCAAAAGCCAAAGAAAACTATGCCTAAGCTTTTAAAACTTGCTCCCCATTGCTGGCTGTTTTCAGTGAATGTGTACCCTACGTCTGTGAATATAGTGTCTGAGAGGTCCAGACAATTACCTTTTTGACACCTCATCAATTCTAGGCTTCCTTTTATATCCAGAGTTGTATGGAGTGCTGCAGTTTCTTTGCCAAATGAATTTGTAGTGAATTAGTTTATTTCATTTTTACCAGGGGTCTGGTTGGGATTGGGGACTTTCCACACAAACTACCTCTGCAGCACCTGGCTACCCTCCCCCACCATTATACCTTACCATATATCTGTAGTAAAATAACTCTGGTGGGGGAATGCAGCAAAACATAGTTCAGTAAAGTTGCCATTCGGCAAAGGTAAGTAAGCTAGACCATTTCCAGTATTGAAATTGAGGCTGCAGTGTCTGTAGATTGAGAACTGTGAAGTCATCGTGCATAAGCCTTTTTACTAAAATTGTCAGTCTGATTATTTTTGTACCTGTCCAATGTTCTTCTGCTTTCCCCATTTGTTAAATGGTATATTCAAAACTCATTCTCTCGATGGTAGGCCGATCTACATAAATTTGCAACGCTGACGGCTATGGTCAGTTGGTGGAGATATGTAACATTCCATGCAACCCAAGTGAGTGACCACTCTATACTCGTACAGAAGTTCTGGTAGACCATTGTATGCCATGATTGGAGTAAACCTAATTGCACTCCATTCACAGTAATTGTCATCCATATTCAGGGGGAGACGAGCACAACCTGCATTGCCTGTGGCAAAACTAAGAATGGAATGAACATCAATTTAAACTGTTTTCCTGAAAGGAGTTCTTATGTTCTTCAAAGTCATTTTATTTATCCAAGTTGTTGGAAGTAAACTTAACCACATAAATATTCGTAGTAGTGTTGAAGGTTCTTCTCAACTATGGCAGGCAAGTATACCAGAGCAGGAACTTCGTAGTGGTACTCCTGGCAGCTAGGTGGACCTGGAAGAAATCAATGAAGGACTGTGGTGTTAAAGTTTCTCAAGAAGAAGCAGCATAAACTGGTGAGATCATCCTAACAAACTGTATTGTTGATAAAGAAAATGTGTTGAACTTTTGCTATAAGTGGAAAGGCAAAGGTCTATCATCAAATTGAACTATTGGTTAAAGTGAAGCGGAGAACCTCTTCTCCAGCATGGGGTTTGGCATGGATTCACATGCTCATGAATATTCCCCGTCATCAGGCTGGGAATCCTCAGTAAAGAAAAAATCAGTTTGTTTTGTTTCTGAACTGTTTTTCTACTAATAACCAATCACTGGTCTCTGGGTCATACTGCCCCCAGCCAATGATTGCCCTCTACCTAAGCCCCTCCTCTGGCAGCCATCTTCAGATTTTTACTGCACTTTCAAGTGTTGGGAGTCCTCTTGCTTAGCCCTTGAGCTTTTACTGCGTGTTGCGATTTTTCTAAGAGTTTACTCTTATTTTTTTCGGTCAATTTGAGCTTCAAGCTCCACCGGTGCATCTTCTGATTAACGGGGACACGTTTCGTCGAATTTCACTTCTTGGTGGATTCCGGTAGATCTTTGAGGCCTACCACGCGTACACATGGCTCAAGACAAAGGCGACTCGACGCCCGTTGGATCCAAGCTCTTTAGGATCTGCCCAGGATGTGGACTACAGTACGTCTTCAAGGAGGATGAGCACTCCCGGTGCCTCTAGTGCCTGCACTCCGACAAGTTGCACGTAGAGCAGGATTGTGCGTTCTGCAAGAACATGTCCATCCGGACCAAGAAGGACTGTCGTAAATGACTCGCTGACAGGCTGGTGGCGAAGAGCCCGCCAGCAGGTGAGAAGTCGTCATCTGAGCGGTCTTCTAAGACCTTTGAGGGCGACGGGGGCTCAACAGAAGGCAAAGCACTGCGGGTCTGCGGGCACCGGGAGCACCGTTGGTTCGGGCTCCTCGGCTGCCAGGCTGGGTGCAACGTCACCAACGCAGTCCACCACGAGCCTACGCTCCGGCTCGGTGAAAATGAAGTCGGAGAACCCGTTAAGCTTCGGGAGAAGCCCCGGACGATCCCGATGGAGAAAGCCAAGTGGGAGCGAGGCGATGACCCTCCCCCACGGGGAAGGTCATGAAGGCCCAGATTCACCTGGCTAAGGCCTCGATTGAGGGAATCGTTGCGTCCCTGGCGAAGCCCGCAGAGGCGACCCCAGTGGAGACGACCTCCAGGACTATCCCTGCCATCCCCGAGGGAATCTTCTTTCTAACCGATCAAAAAGACCCCTGTGAAACCCTGGGCTGAAGGGGGGGCACAGTAGTCCTACCAGACTGATGCCTCCTCCGAGGACGAGATGGCTCTCATCAAGTCAGTCTCCTGGACAAGAGGATCGACTTGGTCAGGACCTACGGGAAGGATCCCGACGAGGTGGACGTGGAGAGCGAGGGTGGAGCCGACGAAGAACGGCAGGTTGACGAGTAACCGGAGGAGTCTCTGCCGCCGCTCCCGTCGCAACAGATGCCACCACTGTGGGACAGATCGGAAGACATCTTGCTGGCGCTGCACACTCTGTGCACAGAGATAAGGACAAGGTTGCCCTTGCCTCCGGCAGACGATCCAGCGGCGCCTGGACTGTCGGGGAGTCCGCCAGCCAAGCGGATTCGAGTCCATCCTCCCAACCCTTCCATCCTGCACCTCATCCCTTCCGCCGAGGGATGAGACGGAGACTGAGACGGCAACGACGGGGACAGGCGACAGCAGAGACGATGGAACAGATCTCCCATCGCCCCCTCGTCTGGCTTCCCCTCCCGACGAAAATGGCTAGTTTCGTGCCATGATTGCAAGGGCCTCAGAGCTTTTCCAGCTATGCCCCGAAGAGCAGGAGGAGGGATTCCTTCCTTAACGACGAGTGGTCAAGAGGAAGACCGTACTCTCAGTCCCGCTGTTGGAAAACATATGGGACAAAGGACTGGCCCTGCTGTAGAACCCCTCCACAGCCCCTGCAAAGAGACTGGAACGAGAAGAAGTACCGGGACCCAGATTCCGCACCTATGTGCGTCACGGCACAGCCATCCCCGGATTCGGTGGTGGTCGTGGCAGCTAAGAAGAAATCGGCAGGGGCGACGCCATCTACTTCCACCTCCCCGCCGGACGGCGAGGGGAAGAAGCTAGATGTCATGGGATGTCGGGTCATCTCGTCGGCAGCAACAACCAAGGCGGCCAACGCTCTCGCTTTCGTGGCCCGCTACGATAGGAAGCTGTGGTTTAAAATCGCCCCCCTCTTGGACTTCCTCCCGGACGTCAAGAGGGCGCAAGCCCTTGAAATCTTACAAGAGGGCGGGGTGACTTCAGACCACACCATCACGGTAGCCACAGACCTCGCCGACCATGGGTTTTGCCAGATGGCAACAGCATTTGCCTTCGCCGGTGCGGTTGACTCGGGGCCACCGACTTCCGCCAGGACATACAGACCAGGGTACTGGACATGCCCTTTGACGGGAACCACCTGTTCGGTAAGGTGGTGGACGAGTCACTGCAGGCTATCAAGGCAGACACCGAGACGGCCGTGCCTTGGGCACGCTTCATCAGTGACTGCCGTCCTTTTTGATCTCCGGAGGCAAGTCTGAAGATGCCTCCAAAGGATTCGGCGGCAGCTCTTCATTGTACCGTCAAGCGGCCCACACTTCGTGGCAGGAACCCTACAGAGGCCGCAGCAAGGCCGGTGGACATCGTCGTCGCCAAGGGGCCCAAGGTGGCAAGGCCTCTGCGAAGCAGGATTGAACTGGCCATGACGTCTGGCCCCCACCTGAGCACCCCATTTGGGAAGCCCGCTGGCAAACTTTGTCAGCGCGTGGAAGTCAATCTCCACCGACGGTTGGGTGCTGGATGCCCTTGCCCATGGGCACACGAGTTCCAAAGGAAGTGGCCACACTTTCCACCGGTGGCCAGGAAAGAAAACCACTTTCCACAGCTACTTCTGGAGGTACGAGCGATGCTGAAAAAGGGCGCGATAGAGCTTGCCCCGAAGAGACTCCGGGGCTCAGTAGTATACTCGCAGTATTTCCTCGTCCAAAAGAAGATTGGCGGCTGATGACCCATCTTAGACCTCCGCCGCCTCAACAAATACATAAAATCTCAAATACTCCAACGTCCCGTCCCCTTTCCTCCATACTTATGGGACATCTCTCCGTCTTGTGGGACGGGACCGGAGCACTTTTGTAAAAAGTATCCCAAAAAATGTCTTTCAAAAATGTGTCCTTCCTCTATTTCTGCGCGGGGCCCAGCACGTGGCCGTAACCCCGCCTACCTAGGCTCCGCCCATCAGTCCTTTTCTCCGCTTGTTCGGGGCTGGACACACTTGCATCCTCGGAAGATTTTCCTCTCTGGCTCTCGCCAGCGATCGTGTATCTGTCTGTCGTTCAAACTAGACTTTCCAGATTGTTACTGTCACCGTCGTTTCACGAGGGTGGATCCCCATCCTCTTAGGATGGGGATCCGCCCTCGCGAGTGCTTGTGCCCAGATCACTATTGGGATTCCTGTTTTTACGACTCCCATTCGGTCCGGGCACTTCAACATCGGTTGGAGCGGTGGGAGGAGGTGTTCCGACCAACTCCTCCTTCACATTTTCAGGCGTTCATCGACTAGAAGAAAAAACGCCCGGTAAGTTCTTTACTTTTCAGAGCACCCCGGCCGGGGGATACCTTTCCAGGTTCCTCTCGGACCGTGAGGGGTGTTGATCGCTCTGTCACCGAGGGGTTCACCCTGAGGTGCCCGTTGGGCCTAATAATTTTATCAGAGTTTTCTCCAAGGGTCTCCATAAGAGTCCTGTGGATACCGGAGCACGCTCCGAGCCTCCTCCTGTGGGAACTGTTTGTAGACCTAGTTCTACTGAATCGTGGGATACCGGAGCTCGCTCTGAGGCCTCTGTCGGCTTCCCTCAAAAATTAGACCGGGGTGCACGCCGAGGCCTTGGTGGAGCTTGCTGTTACCGAACAGATGTTCGAGGCCCGCGTGGAAAAGGCTGCCACTGGATGTGGGTCCGAGGTCCCTCTTTCTGAGGCTAAAGTTAGCAACATTTCTGAGAGGCCTGACAAGGCCTTACCGGTGAAGGCTGTTGCTCACCGTTCCCGCTCTTGCAACGATACCAGATCTGTTGAGGGGGCAAAGAAGGAAAGCTCTTCTTTACCGGCAGTGCCGAGATCCTTCCTGGAAAGGCTGGTTTGGCGGTTGGCATGTCGCAGAAACATTCCAGGCCTCATAGTACCGGCTCTGCCGAGGTTCCTTATGTTAAGGCTAAAGTTAAGACCGCTGATCCATTGACGGAGACCCGTGCCTCACTTACTCACGTGCCGCCGTTCCCGCCACGACCGCGGCGGCCATTTTAGGTGCTACAACTATGCCATCGGCCTCCAGTGTAGGGCTTGGTTCCTTGGGTGAACATAGTCCCTTGTGCGCATCCTTATCGGCCAATTTACGATTGGAACACCCGGATGCCTCTTCCGCACAATGTTTCTTTGCCTGCGGGGTCGGCACCTTTGATTTATGTGGATACGTTGGTGGAGGGCCCTGTGTGGCACCCTTCTCCGTTGCGTCCCTGGTTTTGTCCACCTCGTGAGAAGTCTCCTCAGGTTCCGAGGCAGTCCCGGAGGAGGCTTTTTTCGGTACATTTCAAACATTAATGCGTACCGACCCCATGAGGGAATATTTTAAAGGGCTTTTCAGGGAGATATGTCTACCTGCATCTCCGGCTCCATCCGTTCCTCCAGTGGTTCCGCCGGCGCCTCCCTTGCCTACGGTGCCTTTCCTAACCCTTCCGCCTTTGCCCCCGTTGTCCCCTGTGGACAAGGCAGCGCCTGACACGGTTCAGCAGGATCCTGACCTGTCAGCTGAAGCGCAGGGCGATCAGGACGACGAGAACCTGCCCCGCTCTATTAGAGCTTTTCATGACCGGGTAGTGGACATGGTGTGCTTCTTGGATGTTCCAGTGCCCGAGGCACCCGCTCCGCAAGAGGGCGTGCTTTCTGGGGCGTTCACCCTGTCTCCTTCGGAGTGTACCGGCCTGTTCTTGCAGAAGGACGTTCTGGCCGAGGTCCGCAGGGTCTGGGAAAAGCCACACTCTGGACATTTTGTCAATAAGAAAATTGACGCGAGATACAGGCTGCATTCTTTGGAAGAGGTGGCCCTGTTGTCTTGTCTGCCCCCTTCCTCCACAGTGGTGGGCACAGCCACTTTGCAATCCAGGCCTGCAGCATCCTCTTCCACGATGGCTACTCAGGTTCTGGGAAAGGAGGACAAGCTCCTTGAGTCCCTTGGGAGGAAAATCTTTGCCAACTCGGCCTTGCAGCTCAGGCAGGCCAACGCCGAACTGCTGTTAGCGGGGGCTAATATGCAGATGTAGAAAGGTCTGTCAGAGTTTGAAGAGTTCATCCTGGTTCAGAAACTGGAAGACTTTAAAGGGGGGTCTATCCGACGCCAGGGTCTTGGCACAGGTTCTCCTGGAGGCTGCAGCTCATCACGTAGACACCTCGGCTCGGGGCCTTATGCTGGGGGGTTCATACCTCACAGCCGGCGCGTTGCATGCAACTAAATTCTCAAAAGATGTGCAGGACAAGGTGTTGGACCTTCTTTTTGATGGGAAGGAGCTCTTTCATTCTACAACAGATGTAGAGCTCCCCAAGATGAAGGATAGCACTCCGACAGCTAAGTCCTTGTCGGTCCTTGTTAAGACTCCTTTCAAAACCCAGAGACTGTTGTCGCAAAGCTGACCTTCCTCTGGCTTTAGGGGCTTCCTCGAAAGAAAATCTCGAAGAGTGGATACCCCTGCGGGGAACAACCGACGTAGGCAGCAAACAACGTTGTTTTTCTCCCGCTCCTCCGCCTCCTCCTCAGGTTCAGGTGGCAACGCCACCAATAAACCTACTAAATGAGGGTTTTCCGCGCTCGCACAAGACCCCGGTGGGAGGACGCATTGCGTCTCATTGGGAGGCTTGGCAGACCATCACAGAGGACAGATGGGTCTTGTCAGTCGCTCTGGCGGGCTTCCGCTTACACCCATCCCCACACCGTCAACCCTCCTTTTCAGCTGTCGGGCTCGCCCTCCCGCAAAGCCGAAGTTCAGAAACTTCTGGACCTCAGAGCTGTGGAACCAGTTCCCCTGGGGGAGCTAGGGGAGGACATCTACTCCCAGCTGTTTACGGTGTCCAAACCCAACCAGGCTGGCCTGCGCACTATCCTAGACCTTTCCCAGTTCAATCTTTTCCTACCCCAAGAGAAATTCAAGATGATCACGCCCAGCCAGATATGTTCTTCCTTGCAGATGGGCGATTGGCTCAGCGTGGTGGATCTTCAAGATGCGTACATGCATATCCTGATTTGGAACCCACACAGGAGATATCTTTGTTTCTCTTTGGGAGAGGAGCACTTTCAGTTTCGAGTGCTTCCTTTTGGCCTCAGCTCGGCGCTGCGTGTCTTCACGAAGATGTCGGCGATTAAAGCCGATCTTCGTTTCCAGGGTATCCATGTGTATCCATATTTGGATGATTGGCTCTTACGCAGCCCTTGTCCGCTGGCAGCAGCGGGCAATCTCCAGTCTCTCCTTCAGCTCCTGTTCCATCTTGGGCTGTCGGTGAACTGGCGGAAATCTTCCATGACGGTCTCGCAGGACCCGATTTTCCTGGGTTTTCGCTGCAACACGATCGACTGCAGAGTGTACCTGACCGGGGACAGAATGGCGGATCTGTTAGCCCCGTGTCAAATGTTTGCTCAGTCGGAGAGCATGTTGGCCTGGTGGTTCCAGAGGCTTCTGGGCCTCATGGCCTTGTGTGTGCTGGCTCTTCCTCTTCCTAAGATGAGACAGACCCAGATGGCTCTTCAGAGTTCGTGGCGTCAGGCTGTGGACCCAGATTCCAAGCTGATAATGATTCCGGCTTCCATGAGAGGGGACCTGGAATGGTGGTCATCTCGCAGCAACCTGTCGGTGGGTGCGGGGTTTCAGGACCCAGCCCCTATGGTGACGATCACGACTGACTTCTCCCTCCTGGGGTGGGGTGCGACGTTAGAGCTTCTCCAGATCTCTGACCTCTGGTCGCCTCATGGCAAGCTCCTTCACATAAATCATCTGGAGCTTCTAGCGATCTTCCTAGCGTTCAGACCGATCATTCTCCGTGCGTATGCGGACCATCTTGTAGGCAATGTGGTGTCGATGTATTACATCAACAAGCAAGGAGGAACAAAGTCCCCCCCCCCCCCCCGTGGACCTGTCCATCCAGATTTGGGAGTGGGCCGTGCTTCATGGTGTCTGGCTGCTTGCAGTGCACATCCCGGGCCAGCTGAATGTCACAGCGGGTGCCCTCAGCCGGCGGACAGTGGTCACTACGAGTGGGAGTTGAAGGTGGAGGTTGCGTTGGTTGCGCTGGGGCACACCGGAGGTGGATCTCTTCGCTACGGCAGTGAACAAGAAGCTTCCTCGGTATGCCTCCAGAGGGGGGCTGGGAGCCTCCGCTCTGGGGGATGCTCTCGAGATTCCATGGCACAACATTAGAGCTTATGCCTTCCCGCCTCTGCCTCTAGTCCATCGTGCAATTTGTAAGCTGAAGAACTCTGAACTTCTCCCTTCTACTCATAGCCCCTTGGTGGCCGGCCAGGTTTTGGTTCTCAGAACTTCAACACCTGTCGGTGTACCCGCCGATCAGGTTACCAGTGACCCCCGATCTTCTTCCTCAGGGGGAACAGCAGATGTGGCACCCCTCCCCGGAATCGCTCAGCTTGGTGGCATGGTGCCTGAGTTCAGGTCTTTAGAGCATCTTAACTTGTCTGCGGATAACATGCGTATTATCCAGGCAGCCAGGAAACCCTCGACCAGATCCCAATACAGGAGTAAATGGCTCAGGTTCTGTCATTGGTGTTTGGAAAAGCAGTTGGATCCAAGGGTGGCTATGAAGTGCTGTCCTTCATGTCCTCCCTAGCAGAGTCGGGTGTTCACGTTCTGTCATGCAGAACTTACCTTTCAGCGGTCTCAGCTTATCTTTCTACAGACCAATGTTCTTATTCTGTGTTAGGCAGAATCCTGTGTAGTTCCCTTGGGGAACACTGCAAAAAGATTAAGTCAGCAGTAAACCCAATTGGTAGCAGTCTGCACCACCCAGATTTACCTGGTAGCTGTCGTTGAGCAGTCAGACTTCTCTCAAGAAGAGTAGGGCAGTATATAGAGTATACACAGTAGAGCAAACAAACACTGACCAGAGCTTTGTATAAAAAGTATATAATTTATTTAAAATGCACTTTAGGCAATATACTAGCACTCTAAATCAAAAGCAAGTTAAAACAGTCGGGTAAAGTATACACACCTCCCTTGATAACTATTAGACAAGTCAGAGTTAAAACCCCACGATTTGTTAAACAGATGTGAGCGCATAACCTGATGGCACTCCAATAGTTCAGTTAAAGGGAGAGAAAAAGGCAGAGCATAGAAATAAAACAGGTCCAAACACTTTTAGGAGTTCTCAGCAAGGGAATAAAAGGCAGTATATACTGTAGAGCCAAAGTTCATAGGCCAGGCCAACTTTAAATGGAGCAAAGCGAAATGTGCCCAGGATCACACAGTTTAAAATGCACTTTGCAGAATGTTCAAAAGAGGTTGGGGTGATTCAGAAGGTAGTTAGGTCTGGGGCCAACCCAGTTGGAAAGCCAAGGATTTAAGGGTCACCTTGGGCAAACCGAAGAAAGGGACGCCAGGCAGGACACAATACCTTAAAGAGAGAGGAAGCTCCAGTGGTGACAGTTGTTTCTGGCAGTGGTTGCAGTTCGTTGTTTCGACCAGGGGAACAGAGGATCTCGTCGAGGAGGAAACGTGGAGTCGTTGCACTGCACAGGGATGAAACCAGCCGCGGAGTTCGTCGATAAAGGTGTTCCTTTTATTCACGGTCAAAGTGGTGAAGCTTGGCTATCCGGCCGGCCGGGGTGCTTGGCACTGGCGATTCGATCAAGAGACGTATTTGGAAGGCGAAAAAGGCAAACTGGTTGGTCCCACCAGCTCAGAGGAAGAAGACTCGTCCAGCAGAAGATCTTCTCTTGTCGTTGGGAAAGTCGTGAGTTTGTTGCAGCAGGGCTCCACCGGTGGTGTCGTCATAGATGGCTCAGCTTCTTCCCTCCGGATTCTTAGGTCCTGTGGCGACTTCTGAAGTTCCAGTGCCAAAGGCCCTGCTTTTATGCAGAAAAACCCCCATTCAAAAGCCTAGCTGTCACTCAAACATGCTAAGTGGTGAGCTGGGCGGCTCACGACTGGCCCAATCAGAACAGAGTGCGACTTGAGTTGTTAAGGCAACGCAGTCCAGGGTGCCAATTCCCATCCCCACCCGTCCTGTGGAACCCAGACAGAGTGGCACCATTTGGAGGGCTTCTGTGGAGAAGCCCGCCAAAAAGTGGAACAAAGGGCTCGACCTTGGTCAGAGTTACAGAGACACACGAACGCCATTTTAGAAAAGAGTTCTGGCAAAAAGACCCAACCGTTGATTTAATATTAAATAAATAAACCAGCGGTATCTTTAACATTGCACCAAAAAGTGGTGCGTTTTAAAATCAATGGGAAAATCCCATAGGAAATATTCTGGTGGAATATTTTGCGTGGTAACCACTGCCACCAGCCAGAAACTCGACAAGGGGGGGACTGGACAGTGCCCCCTTGAAAACAGACCCAGGGACAATATAATGCACCCCTTCCAGTGCTTCCACAATATGATGGCTTGTACTGGTTTTGTTCACAATTTAGGACTAGTAAAGTCAATGGTGACTTTACATGCCCTTGGAGACAGTAGTCGGTCCCAGGGTATGGAGTCTGTTTGGGGGTCACTATGACACCCCTGTGTTACTGCACTGAGGGTGCTGTGTAACATACACAAAAAACAGATGATACCCTATGGAGTAAAAGACCCCATAGCCCAAAATCACACAAATAGTCAGAGACATACCTCAAATCATGCCTAAGAATGGGAGTAAAAGAGTCTCACTCTTAGCAGGAGAAAAAAACAAACCCCGAAAATCCAGCAAAGCTTCTGGGGGACTCACTAGGTTTGGGAAATTAACCACTGGGTTACTCAAGAGTGTTAGGGAGAATTCTCTTACAAGGCTAAGAGGCATTTTGCAGGCTTGACACGCCTCTACCCTCCAGTTCGTAGTCCGCACCCGCCGTGGGACCTAAATGTAGTCCTGACTGCACTGTGCCATAAGCCTTTTGAACCAATGGCCACGGTGGACCTCAAGTACCTATCCTGGAAAGTGTTCCTTCTGGTCGCCGTTACGTCAGTGAGGCGAGTGGGTGAGCTCCAGGCTTTGTCAGTGGAGCATCCCTTCTTGGTCTTTCACAAGGATAAGGTAGTCCTACGGACAAACCCGGCCTTTCTACCTAAGGTGGTAACTGAATTCCATCTGAATCAGTCGATCTCCCTGCCAGTCTTTTTTCCGAACCTGCCTCAGAGGCTGAAAGGGTTCTGCACCGTCTTGATGTCAGAAGGGCTCTTAAGTTCTACCTTGACAGGACTTCCGAGCTTAGGAGTTCTCAACTTTTTGTGACTTTCGGTAACCCTCAGGGTAAGCAGGCGACTATTTCTCGGTGGATCGCCACCTGCATTAGTCTTTCACCGTCCAAGGGCTGAAACCTCCTAAAGGTATTCCTGCACACCTGGTGCAGGGCAAGGCATCTGCGGTTGTTTTTCAGAAATGCGTCCCCTGGGAGTCCATCGCTAGGGCAGCTACTTGGGCCTCTCCATCCGCTTTTTGTAAGTCTTATTGTCTTGACATGAGCTCGAGAGCTGATGCTCAGTTTGGTCAGGCTGTGCTGAAGAACCTTTTTCAATAAGGGGCATTTCCATCCACCCGTAGTTCCAGTTAGGAGTGCTTGGGAATCTCCCATAAGTATGGAGGAAAGGGGACGGGACGTAGGAGTATAACCAGGTTACTCGCCATAGTGACTACCTTACTCCTAGTCCATAGTTCCCTTTCCTCCATACGCCTGCCCGCCGTCCCCTCTAATAAGGTTCCTCTGTTATTGCTAATAGGTCTCTGACCTGGCGATAGAAAAGGACTGATGGGCGATGGGCGGAGTCTAGGTGGGCGGGGGTTACGGCCGCGTGCCGGGCCCCGTGCATAAAGAGAGGAAGGACACATTTTTGAAAAAATAAAATTGGGATGCTTTTTACAAAAGTGCTCCGGTCCCGTCCCACAGGACTGAGATGTCCCATAAGTATGGAGGAAAGGGGACTATGGACTAGGAGTAAGGTGGTGAGTACCTGGTTATTCCGGATGGTCACCCTTCAGCGTGTGCTGGGACAGCTGGAGGAAGGGGGACTTCTTGTGGTCGCTGGACCTGGAGGATACATACCTCCACATTCCCATACATTTCTGCGCTTCGTGGTCCAGGGGCGGCACTATCAATTCAAGGCACTGCCCTTCGGGTTGAAGTCGGCACCAAGGGTCTTCACCAAGTGCCTGGCGGCGCGGCTGCGCCTCCAGCGGATCCACGTCTACCCCTATCTGGACGATTGGCTCATCCGAGTGAGGTCCAGAGAACTTGCCGTCGATCAAAGAGCGAAGACCGTCCTTCTGCTCACGGAACTGGGGTTCTCGATAAACTAGTCCTGCTTGGTGCCATCGCAGGGCGCCCTGTTCCTGGGAGCCAGGCTCAACACAGTGGCACGGCTGGCTTCACAGTCGGAGGAGAGGATAAAAGCCATCCTCGGCAAGGTACAAAGGCTGACCATGGAAGTTGGCAAGGTGAGATCCATCAAGTCCCTGCTCGGCATGATGTCGCCATGCATCTACCTTGTGCATCTGTGCAGGTTGGGGATGCATCTACTGCAGGAGTTCCTCGATGCTTGGTGGATACAAGTGGCAGGAAGCTTCGAAGACGTGATCTCCCTCAACAAAGCTTTACGACGAGCAATCCGGTGGTGGAGCACCCGCGCACACCTCATGGCGGGCATGGACATCCAGACCCCTTCGCATCAGGAAACTGTGATGGACGCCTGCCTGGAGGGATGGGGCGTGCACACCGGAGATCTCCATGCAAGAGGCCTCTGGCTCCCGGAGGAGAGGTCGCTGTACATCAACCTCCTGGAGCTCCAGTCTGTGTTCTGGGCCCTCAGGTCCTTCCTTCCGTCCCTCAAGAGCAAAGTGGTACGGGTCTTCACCGACAACACCACCACAATGTTCTACAACCGGCAGCAGGGGGCACCAGATCCCAGGCGCTCTCCAAGGAAGCGTAGGATCTTTGGCACTGGGCGGTCACTCAGTGAATGTTCCAGGTACCCTTCCACCTGGCAGGAGTGAAGAACAGCATCGCCGACTCACTCAGCAGGGAGCTGCACTCTTGCCACGAGTGGGAGCTTCGGCAGGGTCAAGTGGATCTTCTCTTCCGACGATGGGGCAGTCCCCAGATCGATCTGTTTGCGATGGCGACGAACACCAAGTGCCGGAGGTTCGCCAGCAGGTTTCCCCAGCCGGGGAGCTTGGGGGATGCATTCTCCTTCCGCTGGGATGGGCCTGTTCCTCTATGCGTTCCCGCTGTTGCCATTGCTTCTGCGACTCATCAGTCAACTCAGACGGTATTGGTGCAGGATGATCCTCGTTGTACCGGCGTGGCCAAGGCAGATTTGGTTCCCGGACCTTCTGGACATGTCAGTGTCCCCTCCAGTCAGGCTGCCGACAGACGCAGATCTTCTCGCCAGGGAAGGAGGCGCAATCCTGCATCACAACCCAGAATCACTGAACCTACAGGCCTGGCTCCTGCAGCACGGAGTTCGGAGGCTACGATTTCCCGGCAAACTGCAATGAGGTGCGTGCCAAGACAAGTGCTTCCTCGACTCTTGAGTGCTATGGAAATAAATGGAAGAGGTTCTCTGTCTGGTGCTGTGCACAGAAGATCAACCCTCTACGGATTACGTCCCCTCAAGTGCTGCCGTACTTGCTGCTGCTAGCCAAGGCAGAGCTGGCACATGCCTCCATCAAAATCAATCTGGCGGCTATCTCCCGCTACACCAGAACTACGGAGTGGTTGTCACTGTGGGCGCACCGCCTGGTGAAGGAGTTCATGAAAGGACTGTTCCGCTCGTTCCCGCCAGTGAAGGCCCTGGCCCCGGCGTGGGAGCTCAATGTGGTGCTGACCAGGCTCATTTGACCAAATATGAGGTCAGACTATAGCCGGGCATAGGAGACCTACAATCAACGTCTCCTCTAACTGTACTCCCATTCTGTGTTTCATGTACCTAACTACATGGTATTTTTCACCTACTAGGAAGTTGTTTGTTAAATGTGTTCTGTTTACGCCTTGGGCATCTATGAACAATTTTTCACTGATTTGTAGATATAATCTTGTGTTTGTTCAGTACAATGGTTATTATGAATTGTTATGCAGATAAAATTACTCTTTTGCAAAATATTTAAGTATCAGCAAATTAATAATAAAAAGCTGAGTTTCAAAAATTGAGACGTGTTCACTAGCAGCAAGTGTTTGTTCCTAACAGTGGTTGCCCCATGAGCATGGGCTTCCAAAAGGGTTTAAAACCAGTTTTGCATTTAAGTGGTTTTGCATGTTTTAGAATCGTACAGGGTAGGACAACCCCCAAATTATAGATTTTCAGGCTCATGGGGCCACCATTCGAGCGTTTGCATTCGGCGCAGCTGAAATTCCTATTGTGGAAGACAGCCTTTCTTGTGGCCATCTCCTCCGCACGACGCGTGGGAGAGATCCAGGCCCTCTCGTGTAAGCCTCCGTATCTGACATTCCACAAGATGAGGGTAGTGCTGAGGACGCACCCCTCCTTCATGCCCAAGGTGCTGTCGGACTTCCATCTCAACGAGCCCTTGGTGTTACCTGTTTTCTTCCCGTTGCCGGCTGAGAGGACTTTGCACTCTCTGGATGTGTTCTATGTGGACCGCACAAAGAGTTTCCGGAAGACATCACAGCTGTTTGTGCACTTTGGCGCTGTGAATCTAGGGAAGGCCCTCTCCAAGGCTTCCATTTCCAGGTGGCTCTCAGGCTGCATCATGCACTGTCATTGGTTGGCAAACCGACTGTTGCCCAGTCGTCTGAGAGCCCATTTGACCAGAGTGATCGCTACTACTACAGTGTTCCTGTCTGGTGTAACCCTGCTGGACATCTGCAGGGCTGCTACATGTAGTTCGACTCACACCTTCACGAAATTCTACTGCGTCGACCGGGATTCCAGGGAGGAGTCCAGAGTCGGCCAAGCAGTGCTGCGCAACCTGTTCGCTTGAAGGTGAGCCTGGTGAGGAGGTAAGATATGCTTAATGTTGAGTTGTTGTAATGCTTAATGTTGAGACTTGCCACCTGCTGTGGTTTTGCATGTGTGTACTGCTATGTATTCTTGTATTCATGAGCATGTGAATCCATGCCAGACCCCATGCTGGAGAAGGAACAAGTTACTTACCAGTAACTGTTGTTCTCCAGCATGGGTCTGGCATGGATTCACATGCAAACCCTCCCTCCAACCCCTCTGCGGCTCTTCTCTTGGTCCTATTGCCACTTTACGTGCAACCAAATCTGAAGATGGCTGCCAGAGGAGGGGCTTAGGTAGAGGGCATTCATTGGCTGGGGGCAGGATGTCTGTCAGAATCCGTGGTAGTTGAATCCGTAGTGTAGTAGTAGAGTTCTTCCTACAATGTACTCCTCTAGGTACCTGAGGTGAAACCCAGAGGGGTCAATTAGTCGAAAGATAGAACACCAGACGAAGGACCAGGCTCTGTAAAGGGAACAATGGCACGTTAGTCTGAAGGTCAGAATGAATATTCAATCTTTGCAAGAACTAGCAAGGCATTAATCTTTGGACCAAACTGGCAAGGCACTAACATAATAAGTTAGACCAGCCTAGAAAAACCCATCTAAGAGGCTTCACTTCCCATCAGAGTTTTCACAATGGTATCTCTAAAGAGTAAAAGAAGATGCAAGATAAAGCAAAAAGCAGCTCACAGAAATCAAGGTAGAATAATACTGTCAGGGACTGTGATTTACCAGGACAGGCTCCTGCTGGATTGGGATAGCCCCACGGAGCAACCACTGTATTATCTAACCCGATGGCACAAGGACACTAGACGGAAACAAATGTCTCTAGTCCCAGGACTATCCCGCCGGCACGAGGACGCCTCACAACCTGAACGCCAAGAAAAGTAGGTCTCCAGTTTGTGGCACTTTGTGGAAATACACTGGTGCGATGTGGAGATGTTTCAATGCAGCCAATGCCAAAGGGAGCGTGGGAAATGAAGCGTTGTCCACGGGTCCAGGTATTGGAGCGGATGTTCCAGTTGATGTGAGCAGGTAAGTAACAATCCAGGTTCACAAATGATGACTGAAAGGAGTAGGATTCCAGGGATGTTCAGAGTCTGTTAACGTGCAGGCCGAGAGGTTTTCAAATCAGCAGGCGAAAGGGGTTCTCAAGGGGCGTTCCGGGTCTGTCATCGTGCGGGCCGAAAGGTATCAGTTTAGCAGGCAAAAGGCAAATCCTAATAGCGGTCCGGGTTGGTCAATGTGCGGGCAGAAGGTATCCATCCGTTCAGCAGGCAAAGGCAAGTCCTAATAGCGGTCCGGGTCGGGATTAGAAAACTGGAAAGCAAGACAAGGCACAAGATACCATACAGAGTTCAAAAGTGTGCGAAGCCGTGATTTTGGCTAAAATCTGAAGCAGTGACTCGCGCAATCCGGAAGTTTTTTATGGGTTGACATGGAAACAGACTCCACCCCTCAAACACTGCAACGAGTGTGTATCGGACGCCAAAGTCACCATGGCAACCTGTGTCCGATACATCTAGGTAATTGGGGACGGCGAAAGTGAGATGGTGCAGCGAATGGCTTCATGAACGCAGTCGTCGTCTGCATGCAGATCGACCCATGATTGGGCCATTGTTTTTGTTTTCAAGCCGTTGGTTAACACGTGACAGGATTCTGACAATGACCAGAGACCAGTGATTTGTTATTAGTAGAAAGACAATTCAGAAACTAAACTGATTTTTTTTTCTTTACCGAGGATTCCCAGCCTGACGGGGAATATTCATGAGCATGTGAATCCATGCCATACCCATGCTGGAGAACAGTTACAGGTAAGTAACTTGTTCCTTTGTGGAGCCAGAGGAACCTTGATTCAAGCATGGCAACAATCCAGCACTTGGTTATTTGAACTCTTGAGTGAAAAGGCCTGCTTTGCGGGGACCCTACCCATGTTAGAAGGACATGGTCTTTGTTGAACCTAACTGATTATTTACCATTTTTTTCCCACTTTGTATTGAATGTATGTATAAGTGTGAGGGACAGATTCCTTTTATAGTGTTAGGTTAGAGATAGTGAGGCGTTTATCCAACCCTTTTCTGTTTAATAAAATGACATCTTGTGAAAACCTTGTCCGCCTCACATTTCTGACCCCTCACAATGGACTCAAAGTTCGAAATCGCTGTGTGAGATGTCTGCTTTTCATTTTACCAACCCAGTGCAGTCTCTCATGGCATCATATTTCTCTGTGAAGAGGGCCATCTGCTCTTAATTTCTTTTGCTCCAAAGAACGATACTATGGTTTGATCCACCAGGTTAATATTAAGTAGCAAAGGAACATTTGCACCTTTGCAAGGAAGTTCATAGCTGCATATACAAAGACAACCGAGACAGGCTCAGTAGGTTCCATGTCTGCTTTTGTTTTTTCTCTATGCAACTTTTTTTCATTTGATACTTTAGAAGACTGGGAGCAGCACACCCCATGCACAATTTCCATTTTACCTACCACCTGGTATGTTCTTTTTAAAGAAAAAAAACATTTGAAGGGATTGTGTCCTCCGACGTATTCCTTATCTTTAATAGATCTCCCAGCTTGCTGGCCTCGGAAAAATTTTTCAGTAGAAGGTGCTGCGCGTCGACGTCCCTCGAGCCGATGGCCCTCGACAGCCTCCATATCGGCGCCGACGTCATCATGCGTATAAATAGACTTCCGCAGTGTCCGTTGCTCAGTTCTGTTTTTCCACGCTTCGTAGGGCCTCGGAATATCGTTGCTTAGTTATTCAGTCAAGTATACTTTATTATTCCTCGTGGATACCGACTCGTACTCAATGGCTTCCTCACCCGAACTGACTCCACGGTCCGGCTTCAAAAAATGTCGAGACTGTGGAAAGAAAATGTCGTTCACGGATCCTCACAGGATCTGTTTGTGGTGCCTGGGAATCGAGCACCATTGTTCGGAGTGCGAGGACTGCATGTCCATGACGGCGAAAGCCTTGAAGGAGCGTAAGGGGAAGCTCGAGAGAGGTAAGGCAGTTAAAACTTCTTTGAAAGTTTCCTCGGCGTAGTCGAGCCATTCGTCTTGCCATCACAAAAGACATTCTCGTTCTAGATCTCGAAGCAGTTCCCATCACTCTTCGTGATCTAAGCATTTAAAAAAGACGTCGAAGATCCCCTTCCTCATCTTCTTCCGTTTCCCAAAAAGGGTCTCCTGCCCCACAAAACGTAGCTCTCAGGCTGAGTGGGAAGAATTCAGGAAAAAGATGCTGAGCGTCTTCGAGAAAGCAGCCTCGACCCCCTCGAAGACTGCTGAGGGTGATACCCTGGGTGAAGGACCCGAAAAATCAAAACGCTGCGAGTCGCAGGACCCGGCGAAAGAAGCCACTCGAGAGCGTCACGAACCCTCGAGTAAAGGCAAAGTCGCGTCTTCGACGCCGTCGAAGATTCCTTCGACGCATAGATCGGCGTCTTCAACACCATTAGCGAAGGATTCTTCGACGCACAGGTCAGTCGAGTCGATACCGTCTTCGTCGACGCCGAGAAAGGACAAACCCTCACCCACCTCACAGCCAGTGACCATACCCAGAGCCTCGATCACGAGAATTTCGTCGACAACCTCGAGTAGAATTCAGATACTCTCGAGTTCATCGAGGCCTCGCCCACCTTTCTCAATGCCTTTTTAGATGGCTTCGAAGCCTTTAACGTCCGCGTCGACCACGTCGACATTTTCTCAGCCAATCGTGACGAATTTGGCTCTTTCTGCTCTGGAAATGGGATTTATACCATTTTCAAGACCTGATCACTCCAGAGTCTTATCTAGTTAGGAAGAAGGGGAGGATTCGGATCAGGAAAGACCTTTTCAGTTGCAGGGATCTGCAACTCCTGTACCAGAGAAATTTACCTCTGAGGAAGGTAGGTTTAAAGACCTCCAAGCTTCCTTACAGGAAGCAAGTTGGTTGGACACTTCCCCAGAAGTGGAATTTGCCAGACCAGATCCAGGGGAACATGCTGAAACCCCTTATAGAACCTTGACGGCAAGGATAATAGAGTTTATGGGGTGGTCCACTCCCTCACCTGCTTCTCAGCAAGACAACCTCACAGACATCTTGGTCAAAGGTCCACAGGAGGATCCTGTGGTGCCATTTCATGCGGCATTACAAAGGCGAATATTGGCAAACTGGGAAACACCTGAGGTAATCCCAGCGGTTAACAAAAAATGATCAGCTAAATATAGGGTGTCTTCTGCTGACCCTGAATATTCCAACGCCCAACTCCGGAGAGTCTGGTTGTTCAGGCAGCTACTTCATCAGGTAGTAAATCGCCTTACCCTACTGTTCCACAGGCCAGGGATGATGAGATAGGACCCTATGGCCAAAAAAGTATTTTCTGCATGTAGCATGGCGTTGAAATCCATCAATGCTACTTGTACGCTCGCAAGGTTCAGCCACACACTTTGGGAGTGTGCTTCATCAGCGGCTGACTGCCTCCCGGAGGGAGAAGAAAGGGAAGCGTTCCTAAACATCATCAAGGATGGTAAAGACTCTATGTGCGAATCCTTCAAACTGGCATCGTTTCTGCTGACGGCATCAGCAGGGCCATGGCAGCAAGCACAACAACCAGGAGATTTGCTTGGTTGCGGAAGTCTGGTTTGGCTCCAGATGTGCAAAGCAGACTCTTCAATATGCCCTTTGACGGCTCTTCCTTGTTTGGTAGGAAGGCGAATGACAGTTTAGAAAAGCTTCAAACATCAAGGGCAGCAGCAAAATGCCTGGGAACTGCAATCCGTCAGACACCATATCGCCCCTCATGAACCTCTTGGAGAGGTAAGTCCTTTCGCTTCTATTCCGTATTCGGAAGAGGCAGAGGACAGCCGGTTCAAAGGGGTCAGAAAAAATTCATCCGAGGTGGACGGGGTAAAAATACAAAAGCCGCAGCAGCAGCAGGTGCCTCTTTACCCTCGGCATCTGCATCAGCCGCCTCCGAACCGCTCTGAGGACTCTCCTCGCAAGACACCAGTAGGGGGCAGGTTAACTCAACATCTGACGGAATGGCAGGCTATTACGTCAGATGCTTGGGCATTGGAGACAGTTGCCCAAGGTTACTGCCTGCCTTTTCTACGTATCCCTCAGTCATCCACTGGGGAACAGCTCTCTGTAAGTTCCAGATCCGCTCCTCTTGCAGGAAATTATAGACCTGCTAGAGAAAGGTGCCATAGAACCGGTACCTGTAGCGGAGAGGAACAAGGGCTTGTACTCCCTCCCCCCCACCCCCCCCTACTTTCTCATACTGAAGAAAGACGGAGGACTGAGACCTATCTTGCACTTACGCGAATTGAAAAAGTTCCTCAGGAAGGACAAGTTCAAGATGGTAACTCTCTCTCGGATCCTTCAGGCCCTCCAGCTCCAGGACTGGCTGGTATCTCTGGACCTCCAGGATGCTTATTTCCATGTGGCAATCCATCTCAAACACAGGAAATACCTGAGGTTCGCAATTGGCGGCTCTCATTATCAATTTTGAGTTCTGCCATTTGGGCTGACCTCCGCCCGAGGGTCTTCACCAAGCTAATGTCTGTTGTGGCTGCAAGTCTGAGGGAAGGGATTCACGTCTACCCCTACCTGGACGATTGGCTGATCAGAGCTGTATCCCCGGAACAAGCTCAGATTCAGCTAGATTATGTCTGCCACTTCCTTCACAAACTGGGCTTCTCTACTCAATTTAAAGAAGTCACAGATGCGACCATCACAGAGACTCCAGGTCGTTGGAGCGGTCCTGGACACTTCCCTGGGAAAAGCCTCGCCACCAGAGGTGAGGGCTCAAGATATTCTACAGATGGTCACCAAGTTTCAAAATGCCCAACGTCTCCCAGCCTTCAACTTTTTGAGGTTGCTAGGCCTCATGGCATCCTGCATCTTCTTTGTGGCAGAGGCTCGCCTGAGAATGAGATCTCTTCAGTGGACACTGAGTACTCGGTGGTCGCAATTCTCAGGGAGAGACCTTCAGTGGTGGGCCTGCCAGAAAAACATCTTGAAGGGAGAACTGTTTTGGCAACCATGGCCGGAGATGACCGTAGTCACAGATGCCTCACTCATGGGGTGGGGAGCCCATACCAACGACTTGACCATCAGCGGTCGTTGGTCTCCATCGGATTCCAGACTACATATCAACCTGTTAGAGCTGAGAGCAATCAGACTAGCGCTGAAGGCTTTTCTGCCATCTGTACAGGGGAAAAATGTCCTGATAATGACGGACAACACAGTGGCCATGCACTACCTCAACAAAAAAGGAGGCGTAGGATCACTGCCACTGTGCAGAGAGGCAATGCAGCTCTGGTTTTGGGCAATTCAAGAAGGAGTCTCTCTATCGGCAGTTCACCCAGCTGGAAAGAAGAATTTGATGGCGGACGCTCTGAGCAGGCAGGACAGTGTCTCCCACGAGTGGGAACTAGCTCAGGAAGTCCTTCAGGAGATCTTCGCCCTTTGGGGAACCCCTCAAGTGGATCTGTTCGCCACCTGTACCAACAGGAAGTGTGATCTGTTTTGTTCAAGGGAATTTTCCCCGAGAGGAGCTCTAGGGGACGCGTTCGTAGTGGACTGGGAGTTTCCACTCCTGTATGCGTTTCCACCAGTCCCTGTCATTCCTCAAATGATCAGGAGGTTGAGAAGATTCTGGAGGACCATGATCCTAATTGCCCCAGACTGGGCCAGGAGAACGTGGTACCCGGACCTTCTGGACATGTCCATCTGCCCTCCAATTCGTCTTCCACTCAAGGAGAATCTTCTCTCACAGAAGGGAGATCAGGTTCTCCATCCAGACATCAGAACCCTCAACATTCACGCCTGGCTTCTGAAAGGTTGAGATACAAGGTTTGGGACCTCCCTGATGTCATGGAAGTGTTGCTTTCGGCCAGAAGGCCAGCAACAAAGTCTTCATACAGCTGCCGTTGGAACAAATTTTGCAGCTGGTGTAGACAAGAGAATATCGACCCCTTTTCATGTGGTACACCAACGTTGTTATCCTTTCTACTCTACTTGGCAAATTCAGGCCTTCAAGTTGGCACTATCGAGGGCTATCTCGCAGCGCTATCGATCTTCAAGCGCACTGCAGAGGAGCCATCGTATTTCAAATTACCCTTAGTAATACAATTTCTAAAGGGATTAACTAATGTCTATCCTCTAAGGCCATTCCAAGTTCTAGTTTTTAGTCTTAAATTTCCTGATGGGTACTCATTTCGAACCACTCCACTCTTGTTCGCTAAGATGTCTCACCCTTAAAACTGTTTTGTTAGTGGCTTTAACATCTGCTAGAAGGGTGAGCGATTTACAAGCTCTATCTTGTAAACCCCCCTCACACAATTTTTCATAAAGACAAAGTTGTCCTACAGGTGAAGCCTAATTTCCTCCCAAAGGTGGTTTCTGAATTCCACATCACTCAGAAAATTACCTTACCTTCGTTCTATCCGCCTCCCCATCCGGGGAAAGAGGAAGAAAGGCTACATAGGCCGGACCAAAGGTGGGCTTTAAGCTTTTGCATCAGCAGACTTGCTAGGATTAGGCAAGCAGACCAACTGTTTGTGGGTTACTCGGGCACAAATTAGGACTACCGATAACAAAACAAACCATTTCCAGATGGATTATTTTGCCCATTCTGGAATGTTACAAACTAGCAGGGAAAGAGCCTCCTCAAAATCTTAGGCTCATTCAACCAGGGGTATCGCAGCCTCCTCGGCCCTCCAAAGAGAGGTTCCGGTTCGAGACATATGTGCGGCTGCCACATGGTCGTCTGCACATACCGTCACAAGATTTTACAACCTGGATTCCTCCTATAGTCAAGAGACTAGGTTTGGCAAAGCTGTATTACATTCTGTTAATTCCTTAAAGGAAACATGGCGTTTTACTCCCACCTCCAATTACACACCACTGCTATGGGAGTCTATCAAAGATGAGGAATACGTCAGAGGACACAATCCCTTCGAAGAACAAGTTACTTCTTACTGGTAACGTTCTTTCGATGGGATGTTCCTTCTACGTATTCCTTATCGCCCCTCCCATCCATCCCCGCAGTAATACTTCCCTTGTGGTTGCAGCTTACGCTCCTTCAAGGTCAATAACCAATTCATGTAAAACAACTGTTAACGTCAAAACGGAACTGAGCAACGGACGCTGTGCGAGTCTATTTATATGCGTGATGATGTTGGCGCCGATACGGAGGCTGTCGAGGGACATCGGCGCGCAGCGCCCTCTACTGAAAAAATGTTCCAATTCCAGCAAGCTGGCAGATCTATTAAAGATGAGGAATACGTTGGAGGAACATCCCATCGAAAGAATGTTACCAGGTAAGAAGTAACTTGTTCTTTCTTTAGTGGCTTTGTGTCCTTGTTCAAGTTCCAACAAGGAAAAGATATCCTGTGAAAGCAGCCCAAAAGACATCTTTTCCAGAATATTTTGGTATCTTAGTCTTGGCTAGTGAAATGCATAACTCCTTTTTTTTTTTACTTTTAAGCGCATGTGGTCTGTTACATAGTTTGTGCAGATAATTGTGGAATGGGCAACACATTTACTATAAGGTTTAGCAGTCATGCGTAGTGGCATGTCAGAAAGTACTCTGCTGCAAATAGGATGCTCAAACCCGTCTTACTCTTCATTGAGAGCGTCCAATTTGACCAGATTCTCTTACTGCTTTGCAACCTAAAATGGTATACATACCAGTAGGACCTTAAAGAGGAAAATATTATCTAGAGGGAAGACAGCAGAGAATTTCAATCGCATCTGACACCCACTGCATAATTTATACTTGCAAACAAGTAAGCTGTACTGAAGAAAAACCTGGCACAGAATTGTGAAATGGCGCGATCCCTTGTGGAGCAAGTGTTCATCATTTGCATGTCTTTATTGCAAAACACCTTCAGCCTCTTGAGTTTCTAATCTCCATTTTACTCGTGCCTGCTACTGCCAGAGCCAATCCCAGTGGAGCTCGTCCCTTTTGCACATGCACATCGAAAGTTATTCATCTTTCTAGGATCATTTGTATAGTGACAACTCATCAGACAACTAAAGGATATCTGACAGGTTTAAAGCACCGGAAGGCTGAAGGGGTTCGGGGTGGGGTTAAGTGCCAAGATTAAAACAAGAATATCTTGATGGAAGGGTTGCCGAGATTAAAACAAGAGCATCTTAATTCTGTTTGAACAATAGCAAGATCTTCATTTGGCAATCCTGGTTCATCTATTGTTTAGCTACCTACAAAGAACATCCTATCGTGTGGCCATGTTTGAAATGCGTGATGACTGCTCTTTATTTTTTTTATTTTTTGCAACCAAACCTTACATTTGAGTAGCCTTTTATTTGCATTTATTGAAATGTATAAAACATTTTCGCAAAAGTAAAAAAAGTGGTACAATAATAATAAATATAAAGATGAAAACAAACATAAGCTGTATGTTAAGTTGTAATTAGTGGCAAAGGAAGAAAGATGAATATTAATGCGAGTGCAGATGAGGAACAAATGTGAAGAGGCAAATAATTCCAGTTTTTCAGGGCCAGAAGGGAGAGGCACTGAAAAAGAGGCACAGGTAGGTTTTCGGGAGTCGGAAAATGAACATGGGGAAATATGAACAGAAAGATAAGGAGCAAAGCAATGAATGCATTTAAAAACAATGACCAGGATATGTAAACAAAGGCAAGACTCTTAGGGTAAAGGGGAATCGGCAAGAGGAGTAGGAGTAATAGAGGCATGTGTAGGAAGGAGGGATAAAAGAGTTAAAACGGAATGAAAAGAGGGGTAACATGGGAGGCAGGAAGTCAGAAGAGAGAAAAGAGGTTTAGTAGCTTCAAAGGTGAGAAAAGGGCATATACGATGAATGTTGGAAATGGAAACAACAAATACAAGCCATGGGAGAGATATGGCTACAGAAGGAGGGAGCAAGGAATCAAAATAAACACCAAGATTGCGTGCAGAAAAAGAGCATGACCTGAAAGTATTAGGGAAGAAAAGGCCAGAAGTACTAGATGGAGGGGGTAGAGGGAGGAAAGAATAACAGTTTGGTTTTGGATGGGTTAAGGTGTAACAAAAATGTGAGGACATACAGGTTTGGACAGCAGACAAATGGGCTGATACGGTAGAGTATAGAGAATAAGAGCATGATGGAAGAAAGACCTATGAGTATCATAGATACAGGAATGTTTGAAAGAGTCAATAAGAGCAAGGAGGGGGGTGTAGTATAAGGGGATGAAGAGGCCAGGCACTGACCCCTGCAGAACACCATAGAGAAATCCTCCTTCCGGTACCTCAGTTTAGACATGCTTGATCTGCTACATTCAGACCTCTGTAAAAGATTAACATACTTTCTCAGAAGAAGAAAGTACTTTCTGAATCTCTATCATTAGCTTGCCTTGGAATCGCTGTTCCTGATTTACTAGGTCTGGCACTTTAGTCCTTCTTCATATATAAGTGTTCTAATGTAGAGAAGAATGAACTTTTGCCGACCTGTCATTGGAAGAAAATAGTGTTTGTACTGTTCTGGCCTCTGTTCTGTCCCAGGATTGTACAGGCATCACATTGGCTCTGAAAATAGATATTAAAGGGTCATTGAGATGGGGGTTTTGGGGGTATGTGATGACATCCGAAAATGTATTTTTACAGTACAAGCAAAGTGTGCTTGAGGTAATTGTTGTCTCCACACTTTGCAAATTGAAGAAGAAACTGTTCACAGGCCTTTCCCAGCTTGCTTAGTACTCCATTTTACTGAGAAGCCACACTAAAGGTTCAACCAGATCACACTTAAGGTCACTCTACCTTTTAGAGTTAGTAAATACTTATGTCAGGCTTCCCCTCGGAAGTGGTGAGCTTGTTGTGAATTTAACAATTACAAAGCCAGTTAAGGTACAGAGGTCCACACAAGTGAGTACAAAAATAAACTTATCAAACCTTAAAAAGCATCATGTGCAACTTAGTACTACAAAAACAAAATAACTATTGAAGGGGGCGTTGCTAGGAGCGCCATCAATTTGAAATGCTCTGTGTGCGCCTCAGATGATACGAGGGGGATAATTCCATCTACCCCCTGCCCCACAAACTACTGCCAGCGGCTATAATTGGCAACAGTGGCAACCGGAGGAGCGGGGGCATCTTTGGGTGATTTTTCTAAGACCGCCGACCCCTGGAAGCTGTGCTTCGCAGAGGGAAACATGAAGGGTCAAAAATGTGAGGCGGACAACTTGGTAGAAGTTTTTCATAAAATGCCATTTTATGAACTCAAAAGGGTTTTCCAAATGCCGCACTATCCCTACCCTGACGAATATATATCTGCTTATCAAAATAAACTAAAGGAAACACTCATAACAAAAGTAATCTGTCCCTCCCACTTATTTATACAAAAAACCTAACAAGGTAATGTATGCCAACTCAAATAAAACGCGAATGAGTTATGTTCAATATAAACCTAATCAATTTCTCCTTTTAACCTGGGTGAGATCCCATTCCCCATATTCAAACAGGATCTTCAGTCAACAGTTCAGAATAGAAAGGTTCAGTCTTGCAACAAAGTTCTAATGATCCAGTTCTTCTTGCTCCAAAAGGTCTCTCACTTGGCCTCTGTCCAACAGTTCAAAATATGCAACAAGTCTATCCCTCCACTTGTAGCAGAATTCAACACTACTACTTCTTAGAACACAAGAATACTGCCTCTGTCTATATAGACAACAAAGCTTTTGTCAGGATGATGTCAAAATAGTTCACAATATGCTTTAGTGGTCTTGCCACTTCATCTTCTTCAGTCTTTAACACTGTACTTCAATGACTTCTTCCTGGTCCACTTACCTGCCAGGACTATTCCTGCAAAGTCCCTTGCCTGGTATCCTTGCTTGCCAGGACACACTGAAACACTACTGCAATTACTTCTGTAGTAATGTCTGCTTCAAACAATTTGGCAAAGTCTTTTGTCTTTTATCTTCTGGGAAGATATTGGTGCTCTTTGTGTGGTTTGTTTCATTGTTGTGATGTGCATGTGTTTTGTCGTGCTGTAGGGATGTGGTTGTGTTTAGTTCAGAGTTTGACTGGTTTATGCAGACGGGTGGGTGTTTTTAGTAGTCAGTTGGTACCCTATCCTACACAGTCTGTTTTGATTGACTGTGGCCTGTGTCCCTTCCCCTGTCGTGTATTCTGGTGTGCTGCACTTATCACTTCCATGTTGTGTGCAGATCAGTGGGTCCTCAATCGGCTATTCAGTGGCAGTACCTTTCAACCCCAAGCATTCAAACCAAGTGCTGCCCATATCCCGTCCCTCTTAGCTCACACTGGTGCGCAGCAACTACCACCCCCAATGGTTCCTTTGGGGGTGGGAGGACATTCCCTGTGCTTCACGACCGATCACTTCAGAAATCGGAATGCCTCTCTCCATATTTATTCCTCGAAGGCTCTGTCAGTGGTCCAATTGGGTCTGACCCATCTCTTTACCCCGCTTCATTTTTGACCCTCTATAGGGACTGGTACACCGAAGTCTCCCTCCCACTCGAACAACTCTTTTCTTCTCTGCACTCCACTCTGGTCTGTCTTACACCCCAGTCTTTCTTATGGATGCACAGCAAAATTTGGCCATAAACAGTGAATGCAGTGACACCCAGATCTGAGACGGCAGCAAATGATGAAACGCCTACATTTGAGGTACCTCAATATGTGGAGAAATGCCCAAATTGGGAGTCAACAGTGAAATCGGTGACACCTATGTTTGAGATAAAGCAGTGAGTGATAAGATAACCAAATTTGAGGCATCCATGTGACCCACGGTCCATTAGTTCCGAGTTCGGGACACGCCTCTCCCTGCCCTTTTTTATCTAGGGCCCTCTATCTGACGTTCAGTTAAGTCAGGCCCATTTCTCTCCCCTGTTTACGATTTGACCCTCTATGGGGGTGGGTACACCTGGGCCTCCTTCCTGTTCAGATGGCTCTATGCTTCCCTGCACAGTCTGGTCTGGCCTACTCTTTTTCAGTTCATTTCATGGGGCGTGGGTGGTGTTCATTCGTTTTCGTCCCCTTCTGAGTTGAAGAGCCAGGTCTTTAGAAGTTTAGAGGTACATAGATTTTGAGATACCTGGATAGAGGGAGGGACTCCTAAAATAGGAACACAACAGTAAATGTAGATATGAGATGCCCGGATAGGAGAGACGCCTAAAATGGGGACACAACAGTAAATGAAAGGGTACTTAAAGGTTGGTGCGCAGCAGTGATCAGTCTGCTACTTACTAGCTGGCAAACCTGGGTGTGCTTTATTATGTAGGGGAGAGGAGAGGTAGGGAATTGTAGAATACAGTAATTGCTGTACTCCCCACCCAGACCACACTTACTTTGTTAATCGCTGGTGATTGACGGCGGCCAGCTTCCCAGGCGAACACAGGCTAATGCGGACTGGCGCCGCGTCTCCTGCAGCTGCCTTTGCCTCGGGGCCCTTTGACAACAGGGCTGCCCTGGGAGTCTTAAGAGTCTACCTCTTGGAGGGAGGGGAACAGCTAATCACGGGCACAGTGCAGGGGAGAGTGGGCAGGGGAGAAGTCACACAGGTGCGACAGACCGCTAGAAAGATGGAAAAAAGAGCAGGTCAAAACGAGCAGGAAAGCAGAGGAATGGATGACAAAACGAGCAGGAAAGCAGAGGCATCGAGGAAGAAAAGCAAGAAAGCAGAGGTTGGAGGAGAAAAGGAGCAGTAAGGCAGTGAAATGGGGGAAGAAAACAAGCAGGAAAACAGAAATGGAGGAAAGAAAGGGCAAGAACGCAAGGGAAAGATTACAAAAAAAGAGGGAGTGGCGCAGGAGGCAAAAGCGCACCTACCTCATCAAGGCCAGGATGCTGGATGGAAAGAGCATCCTGGTCTCCTTAGGAGGTATTGGCTTCCCTAGTTGAAACTGCCAATCACAGGCCCAGGGAGGGGGTAGGTTGCACAGGTGCTACAGAGACTGCTAGAAAGATGGAAAAATTCAAGGAAAAAACAGACAGGAAAGCAGAGGAATGGCGGACAAAACAAACAGCAAAGCAGTTGAATGGAGGAAAAAAAGCAGGAAAGCAGAGGCATAATTACAGTATTTCTTCTGTAAACACTGCATTGTCTCCATGTTATTCAGTGAAGTTTAGGGTAGTATATCTAAATCTCATAGTGTAAACTATATTTTGTTAGGCAAGAATTGATGTAGTAATCCTGGGGGAGACTACCCAACCTTTGTCCTCTTGGTATTGGTCTGTACTACACAAGTTGGTAGTGTGACTGAGCAGCCAGACTTATCTCAAGAGGGGTAAATGCGAGCTGTAGAGCTGTAGCATTGAAATTCACCAATAGAAGTATCTAAATAACACTTAAACTCAAAGATTTCTAGTAAAATAATCATCACTCCTACGTCCCGTCCCCTTTCCTCCGTACTGTATGGGCGTCCCTCGCTAGGGATGGGAGACAGAACCTTTTTCACCAGAAAAATCCACTTCTTTTTAAATTTGCATGCGCTCCCCTGACTCTGCCCACTGGCGCCATGCCCCAGTCCTCTTTTCCGCATCTGCGGGAATGGACCACTTTCACCAGCGCTCCTGAGTTAGGCCTCGGCCTAATAATTCCACACATTCTTCCCCAGACAAGTATTTTTGTCTTCTGCCTTTTTGTCTTGTATTTAGATACCTCTGTCTTCTGGCACCACGCTCCACTCCGGCGCATGTCAACATCGGGCTTCAGCAGGTGTCAAGCCTGCGAGCGGCTCTTCCCTACGTCTGACCCCCACGCTCTTTGCCTCTGCTGTCTTGGCCTGATCACATCTGGGAGGGTTGTACCGCGTTTGGCGCGCTTACATCGCTCGCTGTGAAGAACAGGTTAGCTCGGTGGAGAGAGCTCTTCGGAAGGTCGCCTCAGAGGACTTGAAGGATTTCATCAGACACAAGTCAATGCCCAAGGTAGGGCCACTGTTTTCATCCGCACCCCGGAAGGGCGACTCCTTCCCCAGGAAACGTTTGAGCGGGAGGGACCGGTCGGGTCCTAGCACAGGTACCAAGGCTGTTTCAGCTACCGGCCGCCAGGATGATGGGTCGTGAGATCCTACCGGTGATGTCACTGAGGGACTGCAAGGTTTTATTACCGGGCCTCCACCCGAGGGGCTATGCCCTAGTGGCAGGTAGATATCTGAGGGGGCACCTGTACGCAGCACTACTGGTGTCACAGCTGAGGGCACACCGCCTATGAGGCCTCGGCCTGAGGTGCAGGGTAGGCCTCCACCAGCAAGAGTCAGGAAGAGGCCAGGCCCAGTGCGGCAAGCCTCACGCAGACATGTGGCATGCAGCTTGTTGGAGAGAATTCTCAGAAATGTGCTAATTCCCTCCACCTTAGAGACCCCCAGCAACTTTGCTGGATTTTGAGGACTTGATTTTTTAAACTGAAGAGTGAGACCCTGTTTTCCCACTCATGTATTTTAAATGTGATTTCTGAGCTTGTGTGTATCTTTTGGTTATGGAGCCTGACAAACTCCATAGGCATCATCTTTTACATTGTGGCACACAGCACCTTCAGTGCAGTGGCACAGGGGAGTATTTCAGATTTCCCAAAGGTTTAAATACCTTCTCTGGGATAAACTACTGTTTCCTAGAGCAGTAAAGTGAAATTGACTTTACTTACCTTTTGTAATTTTCTAGACCCAGCACACACTATCTTACAATAGAGTGCTGGAGGGGTTACTTATTATCCCCTTTGTTAAGCTTCTTATGTAACAATTTTGTTACCCTTTGGTGTCTTAACTACCATGGTGCACCTTTACCGCAGGCTGCGTTCACAGCTACAGTAAAGCACCCAAAGGTGCCATTTTTGTCAAAATGGCCTAGGTCTTTCACCATTTGTTCGTGTAAAGGTCCTTTTTGAGATTTTCTCTGCGTGCCAAAACAGGTTTGGTCCCATTGTTCGCTTTGCCTTTGGCGGGCTTCACAAGTGAAGCCCGCCTCTGGCTCCAAGGTGTCTGGGGTAGGCAGGAAGTGAGGGAGGTGCCCGAAACTCCCTGTACTTGGTCTCCTAGGAGACCCAAATGCACTCTGTAGTGATTGGCCGGCTGACTGTCCGGCAAGGACAGCCACCCTGCTGGGTGATTGACAGCTAGGCTGGAATGAATGGGAGAGAACTGACTAAAAGGCGAGGCTTTTGGCTTGGAAGGCGCAGTCGACCACTGGACGAAGGAACCGAAGAAGAACTTGAAGAGGACGCCTGCTGCAACTCCTGGACCGTTGGTTTGTCCGGTGAAGCCCTGCTGCTGTGCTGAAACTCCAAATTTGTATAGACCGAGAAGCCCCTGCAAGGACGACTTCTTCCTTTGGCGTTGATTTGGTCCCACCAACTCAAAGTAAGCCCCTGGACATCCATCTCGTAGCTGGTTGAATTTCCACAGAGTTGCTGCTGGAAACCATATAGCCAGGGTGAGAACACCAGATTGTGTGTGTTGCATTTAAGCTGGCCTAGAGCTCCAGGAAGATCCTCCGGACTCCCAGGGAGCAGGACTGACCGAGCCTGAGCCCCCTCAACAGAGTGCGCGGCCCCAGAAGCAAGGAAAGTCCATCTCGACAGCCAGGAACCGCAGTGTTGCTATTTGCGGTAGGCGCATGGAGCTGAAACACTGAACAGCCACTGAAAGTGAAGTTTGCCGGTTGCAAGTTTTGACAGTCCCAGTACAGTGCAGGAGTCCCCCGAGGTCCTCCCACTTGTCCACACAACTGAGGTCCAGGAACAGTGGGATATGCCGAGCTGCACAGGAACAGAACTAATCTGCTGCACTTTTTCTTCAATTCAGGTACTGTAACAAAGTCTGAGAGAACTTACCTCTTGCTATAGAGTTGCTTGCATCGTCTACTACTGAGAAGTCCAATGGCGTGTGGCCCTACAGTTGATTCTTCTTTTCTTCAAAGACTTCTAAAACATTGTGCAAAGACTTATCTACTTATATAGGATGAAGCACTTCTGATGGATAAGACGTTTGCCCATTGACTTTGGCCTGGCTGCTCCACACGCTACCAAAACTGTGTAGTACAAGCTTATACCAAAGGCTGGGTTTCCTACACCTGCCGTCAGAGTTGTTTGTAGTGTTCCCAGAGGGTACTGCATACAAACTTTGCCTAACACAGCTCGACAAAATGGCCGCTGTGCCAGACAAAATGGCGGCTCGTCCGACATATCCCCCTTCAGGGAGCAGGTAGGGGACAGAGTTTCCAGGTCGGACTGGTCTTCACCAGGCATGTGGCCTACAGCATATCCTACAGCGTCGCAGGGAAGACTTCAACAACCTCAGGGCCCTGCGCCTACGCACGCGCCATCAAGCGCTCCACTGGTCTGTGAGGACAGGTTTTTTGAAAAGTTCCTCACGCTTGAGACTTCCACAGATGGACGTCATCCTCTAGGATGTGATCAGGGACATGCTCCCTCCAGTTCTGCCGCTAGCACCCACGGCATCTCCACCCGTGGCTACAGCGCCTCAGGTCCCAGTGCAGCACCAGCTAGCCATGCCTGTTCCCACTGTACTGGCTCCACTGCCTCCTGAAGATCCAGCGGTTCCGTATCCGCCTCCGGCTCCGGTCAGTATACTTCAACCCTCTGCGCCCAGCACTCCTCCAGCTGTACCTGACCAAGAGGACACATTGGTGGACTTTGAGGAGGAGGACATCGACACATCTTCGTCAGCCAAGGCATTTCATGAACGGCTTGTAGGTTTAGCCGAATACTTGGGGGTTCCACAACCCAAGGTTGAACAAGCAGAGGCGGGGGTCTTGGCAGAGGTCCTCACTCTACACCCCATGGCTAGAATGGGGATTCCAATGTAAAAGGCACTGGCCAAAAAAGGATGGCTTACACCTCCTTTCGCGCAGCCTACCAACAGGCGCCTCAACACTAAGTGCAGGTAATTGGGGGGGGGATCCACTCTTGCTTTCGGCACTCCCTCAGCCACACTACTCCAAGCCACAATCATCCTCTGCTACCTCGGCACTCCTTGGTAAGGAGAAGATCTTGGAAGCATACGGAAAGATCTATTCCAACGTTTTGCTGCATCTTCGCCAGTCCAATTTGGATGCTATGCTCGCTGCTGTCAGTCAAAGGCTTTGGCGGGAAATGGCTGACTTCCTTCCAGAACTTCCGATACAGAGTCAGGTGCGTTTCAAGGCGAAGGGCTGGCGGAAGCAAAAATTGTGGCACAATACATCATGGAATCCACGGTGGCTCACATAGACACCTGAGGCCGTGCCATCTGCATCGCTATAGACATGAGAAGAATAGCCTGGCTATGGGCTACCAAGTTCAACCTGGACGTCCAGGAGCGCTTATTGGACCTTCCAATCGAGGGTGGCAACCTTTTCCGTTCCACCACTGATGAGGAACTGCATAAGAAACGGTTCCCAGACTGCAAAATCCTTATTTATCCTCTTGAATGCCACACCAGCGTTCCGACAAGGGTCGGTTCTTTGGAGGGTTCCGAGACAACCAGGAACGAAGGTCCAGACAGCCAGACCAGTCAACAAACCAACAATGCCGCAAGCAGCACAAGGTGGGGCATAAGTGCCTTTTTTTCAATCCCCTTCCCCAGCCCCTGCCTCAGAGGGGAAAAAAGGCATGACCTGCTCATCCGGGTCCACAAGTCTCCGGTGGTGGGCAGGCTTGTCCTTCACTCTCAATGCTGGCATGAAAGGTTTGTAGACCCCTGGATCCTGTCAGTAGTATCCTCGGGTTTCTGACAGCCAGTGTCCATGGAGTTTGGTCCAGTCAGGAGCAGGCAGCCCACATCAACTGGCTCGAGTTGATGGCCATCTGGCTTGCTCTCAAAGCCTTCCTTCCGTTGATCAGTGGCAAGGCGATCCTTATTCAGACGGACAGCTCCACCGGCATGTACTACATCAACCAGCAAGGTGGCACCACGTCTCCTCCCCTATGCACTCCGGCAGTCAGCATTTGGGAGGGGGACTCTGGAGAACAACATTCACTTGACAGCAGTCCACCACCCGGGGGAGTCCAACTTGAAGGCGGACCCGCTCAGCAGGCTGGAAGCGGACAGCTACGAGGAACAGGTCCTGCAAGTGCTCTTTGACAGACGGGTTGTCTTCAGGTTGATCTCTTTGCCACCTGGTACAATAGGAGGTGGCCCCAGTTTGCGTCCTGGCAGGGACAGGGCTGGGGCTCTCTGGGCGACGAAATGCAGATCCAATGGAACAACATGAACGCGTATGCCTTCCCTCCCACTCCCCAGGTGCACAGGGTAATTTGCAAGATCAGGGACGCCCGGCACCTACGTATCATCCTGATGGCTTTGTGGTGGCCCACGAGACCATGGTTCTTGGAACTACTCAGCCAGTCAGAGCAGGCCGCGGTGCACTTTCTACTTGGTCCAGCTCACCTACTCTCACAGCAGGGAGGCATAGTCATTCACCCTGCCCTCCAGAAGCTAGCCCTCGCAGCTAGGTTCTTGAAAAGGTCACACTAAGGCATCTACGTCTGTCACAGGCTAACCTAGACATTAGGTAGATACGGGGGGTGGAGGGGCTTGGAGCCTTCGTTTTTGTTGAAGGGGGACATATCTAGTAAGAAGAGAAGAGTCATAGGCTACCCCTGTTCTAACTGTATGTAGAAGGTAGGCTTGAGGGAAGCAGGTTGCCAGTGTATAGATGCTGGCAAAGGAGGGTCAGGGGAGAGAAATTTTCAAAACAAGTAGATTTATTCAAAACATTATTGCACACTATAAAAACAGTAAGTATATAGAAACGGAACCTATTCAAGGGTTTACTTGAGCCAAACCTCAACACAAAATTAGAACTGTTTTAAACATCAGTTTAAAGTGGAGGTTGGTAACATATTGTGTGAAAAGGGTTTACATTACTACTTTTAAACAGATAGTAGTATTGGTTGTCGACACAGAAATATGTTACCAGTCCGGGGTGGAGTAAGCCTTCACTTGAGCATAGTGGTGGTGTAAAATGAAGGGTCTGGACTTTCATCAGGACGTGGTTCAAGGGGGAAGTTTTCTAAAAGAAGATAGCAAAATTTAGAATAGTGTTTGAAAAGAAGGGGGACCACAAACACTGCGGAGTCAAGGCCTACCTTTAAATATCAGCGGTTAGACTGGAAGATTTGTTTAAAAAAAGGGAGCTGCGCTGTTTGCTAGGCGAAGCACTGTAGCCTGGGTCTACAGGGATGAAATGGATAACAGTAAGTTATCATATATGTAAAAATAAATTACAGAAAGGTGATAATGTTTAAAGGAAGGGGTACCTTTTTCCAGGGGTAAGGCTGGAAAACCAAGGTAGTTGTAGGCAGTACCCAGTGAGTCGAAGGCACTGAAAAATGAAAACCAATTCAGTAGGGTTTGGGAACTAAACCGGCAAGGTGCTGTAGATAGTGCCTGCATTTAAAAGTGAAAGAGAAATGAAGTGCCTATTTGTGCTCGGCCAGAGTTGGTGTCTGAAGAGGCCAAAAGAGAGTGCTCACAACATTGTGAACTACGGTGGTTGAGTGGAGGATTAGGGGTGTGTAGCCACAATGTAATATTTATGGTGACTAGCACAGAGTGGAAGGGCTTGGAATTTAATACGGCCATCAGTGAGGCATGGTAGCCAAATAACATAAAATACCGGCAGAGTGACTCGTGCGGCGAGCGTAATACGGGTGAACCGCTCGAGGTTTTCATCAGGGTTCTAAAAAGTAGAAGAATCACCGAATTGGGAATGCAAGGCTTACCTGGTGGCGTTACGAATAGGGCAGTGCTGGTTGGTGCGCGGAAAAGATCTGTGGTTCTCTTCGAGTGGGACAACAAAGTATTGATCGCGGCGCATGCGTGCAGTGGGGCCGTAGGAAGGCTACCAACACGCATGTGCGATTTAGGAATACTATGTTATGGAGCATGCGCGATGAGTGCTGTGGCAGCTCCAAAAATGCTCATATATTGGGAAAGTTGTCTAAGAGGGGCAGGGGGGACTCAAACGTCTTTGCCAGATGTACATTATTTTGCATGGTAATCATTCGGAAAGGGAAAAAGGACAACTAGTAATAACACAGCACTAGATGTGGTCTAAAAACATTATTCCATTCTGTTGTGATTTAACAGTATATTACTTACTGTAAAATGAAGGCAATAGGAAATGTTGCTAGTATACATTAGTTACATAGCCACTAGGTATTCATATGGCATAATGTGAGCACAGGTGATAGCATGTTTAAAACAAAAGAAAACCAAAAAAGGCATATACATATTGCGAGATAACAAACAACGTTAATGTCCAGGTAAATACAGCGGAAATAGTTCATTATTTTCAGGCATAATATTTAGAGGGTCAATTTAGAATATATTTGGATTACTGAAAGAGGATGGATAATCAACTAGATGCCAATCTCTCCCATACACAACATGATTGGCATCTAGTTGATTATCCATCCTCTTTCAGTAATCCAAATGTCGTAAGCCAACATTTTTCAAACCATGTCATGTGCCAATAATATATTCTAAATTGACCCTCTAAATATTATGCCTGAAAATAATGAACTATTTCCGCTGTATTTACCTGGACATTAACGTTGTTTGTTATCTCGCAATATGTATATGCCTTTTTTGGTTTTATTTTGTTTTAAACGTGCGATCACCTGTGCTCACATTATGCCATATAAATACCTAGTGGCTATGTAACTAATGTATACTAGCAACATTTCCTATTGCCTTCATTTTACAGTAAGTAATATACTGTTAAATCACAACAGAATGGAATAATGTTTTTAGACCACATCTAGTGCTGTGTTATTACTAGTTGTCCTTTTTCCCTTTCCGAATGATTACCATGCAAAATAATGTACATCTGGCACAGATGTTTATTGAGCCGCCGCCCCCTCCTCCCCCTCTCAGACAACTTTCCCAATATATGAGCATTTTTGGAGCGGCCACAGCACTCATCGCGCATGCTCCATAACATAGTATTCCTAAATCGCACATGCGTCTTGGTAGCCTTCCTACGGCTCCACTGCACGCATGCGCCGCAATCGATACTTTGTTGTCCCACTCGAAGAGAACCACAGCTCTTTTCCGCGCACCAACCAGCACTGCCGTATTCGTAACGCCACCAGGTAAGCCTTGCATTCCCAATTCGGTGATTCTTCTACTTTTTAGAACCCTGATGAAAACCTCGAGCGGTTCACCCGTATTACGCTCGCCGCACGAGTCACACTGCCAGTATTTTGTTATTTGGCTACCATGCCTCACTGATGGCCGTATTAAATTCCAAGCCCTTCCACTCTGTGCTAGTCACCATAAATATTATATTGTGGCTAGACACCCCTAATCCTCCACTCAACCACCGTAGTTCACAACGTTGTGAGCACTCTCTTTTGGCCGCTTCAGACAGCAACTCTGGCCGAGCACAAATAGGCACTTCATTTCTCTTTCACTTTTAAATGCAGGCACTATCTACAGCACCTTGCCGGTTTAGTTCCCAAACCCTACTGAATTGGTTTTCATTTTTTCAGTGCCTTCGACTCACCGGGTACTGCCTACAACTACCTTGGTTTTCCAGCCTTACACCTGGAAAAAGGTGTATCCTTTCCTTTAAAAATTATCATCTTGCTGTAATTTATTTTACATATATGATAACTTGCTGTTATCCATTTCATCCCTGTAGACCCAGGCTACAGTGCTTCGCCTAGCAAACCGCGCAGCTCCCTTTTTTTAAACAAATCTTCCAGTCTAACCGCTGATATTTAAAGGTAGGCCTTGACTCCGCAGTGTTTGTGGTCCCCCCTTCTTTTCAAACACTATTCTAAATTTTGCTATCTTCTTTTAGAAAACTTCGCCCTTGAACCACGTCCTGATGAAAGTCCGGACCCTTCATTTTACAACACCACTTTGCTCAAGTGAAGGCTTACTCCACCCCGGACTGGAAACATATTTCTGTGTCGACAACCAATACTACTATCTCTTTAAAAGTAGCAATGTAAACCCTTTTCACACAATATGTTACTAACCTCCACTTTAAACTGTGATGTTTAAAACGGTTCTAATTTTGTGTTGAGGTTTGGCTCAAGTAAATCCTTGATTAAGTTCTGTTTCTATATACTTACTGTTTTTATAGTGTGCAATAATGTTTTGAATAAATCTACTTGTTTTGAAAATTTCTCTCCCCTGACCCTCCTTTGCCAGCATCTATACACTGGCAACCTGCTTCTCTCAAGCCTACCTTCTACATACGGTTAGAACAGGGGTAGCCTATGACTCTTCTCTTCTTACTAACCTAGACATTATACAGGGCGCTAGGAGCCATGCTACTAGGAGTCCGTACAAAAGAAAGTGGACTAGGTTTTGTCACTGGGCTGAATCAAAGGAAGTTGATCCATTGACCTGCAAGTTGGACGATGTCTTATCCATCTTGGCGCACCTGGCACACTCTGGTGCAGGTGGACACTTGTCGCACCTATCTGGCGGCCATCAGAGCCTACCGGAACTCGGGAGGAGGAGGTTTTTTCATACTCTAACTTGGTGGTTAAAAGACATCTGGCGGGCATCACCAGGCTCTACTCACCTATCAAGAAGCCACACCTGGTGTGGGACCTCAATGTAGTCTTGGGCGCCCTGGCGCATAAACCATTTGAACCTATGTCATCTGCGGACACCAGGCTAGTCACCATTAAGACGGCCCTACTGGTGGGCCTTACATCTGCACGCAGGGTTTGTGAAATCCAAGCTGTAGTGGATTCAGAGCCGTGTACTACTTTTCATAAGGACAAGGTGCTGCTTAGAACTCACCCTGCATTCTTACCTAAGGTGGTCTCTTTGCACCTGAATGAGGAGATAGTGTTACCTACGTTCTTCGTGGACCCTAAGGAGGACGCTTGGAGGGCTCTGCACTGTCTAAACGTCAGGCTCTAAAATTCTACCTGGACAGAACCAGGAGCTTCCGCAAATCAGATGCTCTTTCTCACTTTCTGTGGGCTTCCAAGGCCTCCATAGCAAGGTGAATGGTTACTGCTATGAAGGGCAGTGCAAGCTTTCCCGGCAAACATGCATGCCCATGCTATCGGAGCCAAGGCTGTGGCGTTCCAGAGGCGTGTCTCATGGCAGGTTCTCAGCAAGAACCTTACATGAGCTACGCCATCGGCCTTCTGCAAGCACTACTGCTTGCAGAAGGCCGTACAGTAGTACACAGAAGTGTGTCCAGATCAGACACAGCATTTGGTCAGGCAGTTTTTAGGAACTTGTTTTCCTAGGAGGGGCAACTCTCCACCCTGGGCTAGATTCAGTTGGAATCGCACATACAGTATGGAGGAAAGGGGGTGGGACGTAGGAGTAATTGGAAGTTTCTCACCGTAGTGACTAACATACTCCTAGTCCATAGTCCCTTTCCTCCATACGTCCCACCATTCCCCCCCTGCCCCCAAATAAACTAGTGTCGTTGGACGCGTCAATGATTTTACCATTGCCTAAGGGGACTGAGCAGTGGCTCCCCCCGCACGCATCTAAATTTTAGAGGCAGAGTTGATATTTATTTATTTTTGGGTCGAAAAGTTTCCAGCTTCCATCCCTAGCGAGGGGCGGCCATACAGTATGGAGGAAAGGGGACTATGCACTAGAAGTACATTAGTCACTACGGTGAGTAACTTATAATTTAACGGTCAGTTTTAATTAAGCATTCGTTAAAAAGGGCAATGTGTGACAATAAAAATGCACTTTAAAATACTTTCTCAGAATCAAGGCAAAGCAAGCAGTTACTCTTTAGAGATGCTTCATACACACTTCCTACACCCTGAGGTGACTTCACTAACTAGGACAGTATTGGCATTTATAGATCACTTTTGCACTTAATAAAATTCTGACGTTGGTAGAAGGAGGGTCACATAGAACAAAACCTACAGAAGGAAGTGTTGGGCTAGCTGAGTAACGAAGGTAGGGTCCTATTTATATATCGCCTATGAGGGATAGTAAGGATCAAAGTCAATGAACTAGAAGAGTCTGCAGGGAGCCAGCACAGCCAAAGTCAATTGGAGCAAAGTCTATGGAGCTGAGGCACTTCTTAGGTAGCAAAAAGTCTTGCAGAAAGTTAGTTTGTTGTGAAAGCTAGAGCTCAACTCTAGAAAAGCCTCTACTACAAGTCTGTCTGGTTGCAGTGATGCAGATCCTGTGTTCCTAGGCCTCATTCGTGGGGACAAGAGGAAGGATGTCTGGAGGACTCCTGCACAGCAGTTCAAAGGTCGGTGGCAGCTATGGGCGTTCTTCGGATCAGCAGCACTTTGCGATTTCAGCGCTCGGTAAACAGCACTGCCGCGGATCCTGGACACCACTTGGGCTTCCTTTAGTCCAGCAGTCTGGTGTGGTGACTCTAGCTTGGGTCGTCCTCCTTTGGAAGGGTCCTCGAGACTCCTGGTGCTTTTGGCCGTCTTACAGACGTTGCACTAGACTATGGATTTCTCGAACCCTGGCACTCTGTTCCAGCAACAGCAAAGATATCCAGCCAGTTGGGGAAGGTCTTCCAGCAAAGTTCGTCTCAGGGTTAGTTGGTCCCACTAACCCAAGGGAAGAAGTAGTCCTTTCCGGAGCTTCTCTTGTCGATCAGAAAAGGAGTTTCGGCACAGCAGCAGGGCTTCAACGGGTAGTTCAACAGTCAAGGAGGATGCAGCAAGCTTTGTTCACGGTTTCTTCGTCTGGGTATTCTTCCCAATGGTCGACTCTGCCTTCAGTCAAAGAAGCCTCGCCTTTAATGCAGGTTTCTCCCGTGCATGCACAGCTTAGCTGTCACTCATACAGCAGGCTGGCAGTCTTACAAGGACAGCCAGCCAGCCAATCAGGACTGGGTGCATTCAGGTTGCCCTGGAGACTAAGGACAGGGGAGTTTCGGGCACCTCCCTCACTTCCTGCCCTTGCAAACACACTGGGGCCAGAGGCGGGTTTCAGTACTGAAGCCTGCCAAAGGCAAAACTAACAAAGGGGTCAAACCTGGTTTGGCGCACAGAGTAAAACCCAAGAAAGACCTCACAAACAAGAAATGGCAAAAAAGACGACCAGGCCATTTTGACACAATGGTCATCCATAGGTGCTTTACTGTAGCTGAGGATTCAGCATATGGTAGAAAAGCACAATGGTAGGAAATTAAATGTCCTGTGGCAGTGGTTTAAAGTAGTGAGGGTAATATAAAAAAAATGTTACATGAGTAAGTAGGAAAAGGGGCTACTAAGTAACCCCCAGCACTCCGCATAAGGTGGGGTGTGCTGGACCTACAAAGAGAAGAGAAGCGAAGTAAAGTCAATTTCACTTTACTATTCTTGGGAACTGTAGTTCACCCAAGAAAAGGTATTTAAACATTCAGAGAAATCTAAAGGACTTCTCTCTGACACTGCACTGAAGGTGCTGTGTGTCACTATACAAAAAGTACATCGCTATGGAGTTCGTCAGACTCCAAAAACAAAGTAAACACATAATCCAAATCAGATCAAAATACATGACCGCGTGAGAAAAGGGTCTCGCTCTCTCCAGGATTGAAATTAAAAAGTCCTGAAGTCCAGCAAAAGAGCTGGGGGTCTCAAAGGTTGAAGGGAAGTAGCACAGAAATGTGAATTCTCTGTAACCTATTTCATTTTGTTCAGGAAGTGCATCATATTGACCATTGAATACTTTTGATAATGTACATGATCACACAGCCAAATGCTTTTGATGGCAAACCTAGTCCTGTGACCTATTTGCGTGCAACTGGTGCTCAATCCATGAGCTGATCAGTTTTCTGCCATTTACAACGTCCACTCTGCGTACAGTTCTAGTTAGCTTTGTGTATTCACTATGTAAGAGGAAAGAAAGTAAGCAACTAAGCAAAGTTTTGATCAACTGTCCCATCCAGACTGTACATCTACTGCATTACCATACACTGTAGTTGGCCTCCAGGGTTTGCTTTACTCTACAAGTATGATTGCATTACATATTGGCACATACGGGAGAGAGCTGGCCAATCCAGAGGGTGGTAACAAAAGCAGAATCTGCAAGTAGCTGCCTGCATTTAATGCCGGCCGCTGCGCCTGTGCCCAGCCTTTACTTGGCCTGGGGCACCGCCTCCAAGGACAAAGTCTCCATTGGAGTGCTGCACCTTGATGACCCCCCCCACCACCACCACCCACCTCTCCGGCCTACTCCCCTGCACACCACCTTGTTCACATTCAGGTCCTGGAAATACTTATTTCCGACATCATATATATATGGGTCAGTTCTTTTTAATGGAAGGATGAATTGCACAAAGCTTGGTTTCCTTTTAAAACAAACAAAAAAAGTTGCAGAACCCCAGATTGCAGCCCTGAGTGCTAATAGCAACATATTTTGCTGTCATGGAGGCACAGGGCTGGAATGCTGCGCTTGTGCTTACTTGACTCTGGCTTGAGGATCGTTGGCGCCCCTGCCTTCCACCCGGAAGTGGTAATTAACGCTATATAGAAAAATGGGAGATCAATGATTGGCAAGTTCAATGTTGTCCACCTGAAGTTGAGTTACCCGATCTGTGCAAAACCATACGTTTTTAGTCTCGGGCTATGACTTTTATTTAACATTGAACTTTTTGGCTTTATGAAACTTCGTCTTACATAGGAAATTATGGGTCCAGCATGCAATATAAAGGATACTGCCGTGTGCAACACTGACTGCACCTAGCTGTACAGAGCCATGTTTCCAGAGCCTTTTTAATTTGATCTATTTATTTGGGTGCCATTCAAGAACATAACCTTTTACATTTTACAGACACTCCTCTAAATAATGTCTTACTTCGGCGGTACACAAAAATGCTGTTTTCTTGCTAATTAAATTTCTTGGTGACATTTAAAATATGAGTACATAATTGCTAATCAAATAAGTTTGTTTGCTAATCAAGAACATTTGAATTGTCAAATTCTGCTAATCAATTTTTGAAAATGTATTTATGCCTTGCTAGTATGATACCTTCCTTGTAAAGAACTTGAAGTGGCACAATAAGAACTTTGAGAACTCACATCAGTTCTGTATTCAAAACCATTAGATTTGACCAGCGGGCGATCAGAGCATTCTGGGGTTCACACAATGCTAGTGAAATCACTGTGTAATCACATACGCGTCTGCTTGCTCCGCTGCCTCCAGGTCTTTTGCTTCCTCTACTGCGCTCTGCCTGGCAAACTGCTTCTGTCTGCTTTACGCGGGCCGTGCCGGTGGCAAAAGGAGCGTTCCTCGCTCCAGATACTTTGGTGCTCGCCTACCACCGGGGCCCAACTCTCAATGGGGAATGTGTTTCCACTTTAGGCTTGCCGCTGCGCAACCTCTGCTTACAAGGTCTTTGAAAGTAGAGATCCTTTCAGAACCAGCATCCGTTCTAAAAATCACAGTAGCTACGGCGTCTGCTTTCCTTTCAACTTCTACTGCACCGTGAAGTTACTGCAATCACTCCACCTTCCACTACTTCTCCACATGGCCTGCACCCTAGGGGGTATTATATGCTTCTCAATCCCACTTGGGTGTGGGTCATTAACACCATTAGATTGCAAGTTGCAGAACAGGACCTCTGCATCACTCTTCTTCTTCCGAGTACTTTGGGTATTGTGGGACTTGAAGTCCCCAATGTTTGAATTACTACTTTTACTCAATGTTTCTAAATTCACCAACTTACGACTTAATGAGTGGTCCTGATTTACAGGGGAATTAGAGTTTTCAGATGTTAATGTTTTGAGATTTGTTTTTAACATTCCCCTGTTGATGATGGGAGTTTTCACCTCACAACAAATTGATTGACTTTTTTCACCACCATAAAGACAATTAGCTTTGGGAAAGAAAACCTCCCTCCGACAACAACCCATTGCATATTCTGGCATCACTGATATTTCTTCCTCCTGATGAATACAGTGTCCTTCCCAACTGAGTCCTCCTGTTCCCCTGCAGCCCTTCTCCTCCCAGGTGATTATCCCGGCTAATACCCCCAGGATCAGGTGGCAGCTGCTTTCCCGTAACCACCTGGGAGGAGAGAACTCTGCAGGATTCACATTTGCCCAAGATGGCAACGTGCTCTGTGTCACACTGGTAGGATGACTCACCTGGCACTGGCCTGATGCCAATGGAGCGGTGTGGCCTGCCACTGAACCTTCACACACAGATTGGAAATGGATTTGTTGCATCTGGGATTGCAGTTCTGCTGTATTGAATGCGCGGACCCCCCCCCAGCGCTGTGAGTTGGCAACTGGAGCTGGCTCGGGGACGGCCGGAGCAGGTGGCTTGCATGGGAGGAGGTCCTGTGGTGGCTGCCATCCCCCTACCACCCTCAGAGTGTGTGCAATGGGGGCTCGGGAGAAGTGTTGCCTGTGTTCTTAATCGATCTGTGGGATTTGGCCTCCTACAATCTGGCCCTGGTGGTCCCATCATGCCTGCATGGGTTAGCCTTATTTCCTTTGTTGGCTCATCCCTGGCCTTGGTAGCTTAACTGGCGAAGTTCAGGGGGACCGGTGGATTGTGGTGTGCGGATTATCAGAGACCATGCAGTGGCCAACAGGGCTCAGTGTGGGCTCCTCTGGTGGCCCCTTGTGGATTGCTAAATTGCTTAAAGCGTGTCTCGGACAGAGATAGTAACATGGTGAAGACACCGAAAAGGTAGCAAAATGTGGACATTGCCACAATGCTCTATGCCACTGAAAAAGGCTGAAAGTGTCTCAGTGCAGGTGCATGCCTGTCAGGGGCTTCCCTCTCAAGTGTCTGCCAAGTCTGACCTGCTCAGCGAGATAAAGTAGATTCAGCACAGCAGAGCTGTACAAGTTCTCGGCGCTTGACAATCGGATGCTACTGTGTGTCATTTGAAGTTTCTTTTTAAACAATTTTTATTTATTTCAACAAACAACCAAAAAGAAAAGACGGTGAACAACTATACATTCCAAGTATCGTTTGCAGTTTCACAACGTGTCCACCGCCTCCCCGTTACCCCCCGTTATCTCAAACTTACCCCACATCACAGCCTTCCATCACTCTATCCGGGGACAACCCTTCCTTTGCTTCCCCTGAGGTGCCATCGTCTTCTAGGCACGTCTGGGCATACCCAGACAGTGTAGCTACTTTGTGCCTTCACACCATCAAGGTCTCCACTTCATCTCCCCCTCTATTAACTGCTTCACTCCACACCATCGTTTCAACATCCGCCCATTTCTGAAGGTCGTGGCACCAGACTTCTACTTTTGGTCTATTACTAGCTTTCCAGCTCATGGCAATTCTTCGCTTCTCAAGTATATAAGCCAGGTTTTTGAGTTTACTCGCATGTTTCAATTTACGCGACCTGGGGAACCCCCACCATACATGCCCACAAAGATTCTACCTCCAGCCTAATCTCCTTTCCGGTCAATCGGTGGGCCACCTCCCTCCAGAATCTCCTTTTTCTGGGCACGCCCAGAACATGTGCACCAGTCCCGCATTCCCCTCCCCACATTTAGAACATGTTTGTGTTCCTGCGTTCTTAAACTTAGCAATCTTCTGAGGGGTCATATACGCTCTGTGGGTAACATATAACTGGATTTGTTGAACCCACGTGTTCCTGGACACTTTTTTGTGGTATCCTTGTACCCTCACCCACGACCCATCAATCATGGATTCCCTAGCTTCCTCTTCCCAATCCTGTCTCAGCAGAGTCACCTCCTTCCCCACCCTTGACATCAGTAGTTCGTAGATTTGATTCGGGAGACCTCATGGCCTCCGTCTGACACATCAAAATTCTATTGCCGTGTCGGGCTGACTCTCCAGCACTATTTCTGACCATGTGTCTTTTATCTTCCGTACCAACCTAGTATAAGCGATGTACTGTCCCTGGTGTAGTTCGGTGTCTTCTACCAGTGTATCAAACTCCACAGCCTTCCCATCCTGCCACACATCCCCCCGCCCCCCAGCATTGCTATACCAATCGGTTCCCAATGCTTCCAGACTATCTTCCTCAATTGCTCATCCACTCCATTCAGTGCCACTAGCGGTATCTGTGGGGAACACTGGGACGGGCTCTCCATGGCCCGGCAAGCCCGTCGCCATATCTTCCATCCCAAGTCTAACATTCTTGTCCCTCTGCCTTGCTGTAATTTTGGAAACCATATCCATTCTTTCAAGAAAAACGGGACACATTCAGCCCTCAACAACCTGGACTCCGATGTGGAGTCATCCGATAACCACCTCGCCACATACTTCAGTTGGCTGGCCAGATAGTATATCTCGAAATTGGGCAATTTAATGCATCCTTGGTCATACGTGTTTTGCAATTTCCATAACGCTATTCTGTTCCTAGTGTTGTGCCATATGAACCTCCTACATGTACCCTGAATTTTAACAAAGAATCGTTTGGGTATCATATATGGTATATTCACAAAGTAGTGTAACAGCCTAGGCAGTACCACCATCTTTAACAGTGCCACTCTCCCCATCATGGTCAAAGGGAGCTTGGCCCAGAACTTCATACTTTTCAATGTTCGCCATCGCCTTCTGTGTTTTGTTTGTGTTTGACCTCTACAATGTGATGTACATCAATCCCCAGGTACCTAAAGGTCCTGGTCTCCCGTTGTATTTGTAATACCGGCAGTTCCTCTCGTAGTATCCCTTTATATCTACCCAGGGGGAATATACATGATTTCTTGGGGTTCACTGTGATGCCAGACAGCACCGCGTATCGCCCCATTGCTTCAAGAATATATTGTAGGTTCTCTTCAGTATATCTGAAATACAACAGCATACATTGATATCAAATGTTGCCCTCCCTTCTTATTGATCCCCACCGCTCCATATTGTTGCCTCAAATATATTCCTAGGGGTTCTAGTGCTAAAATAAAAAGCATCCGGGACCACGGACATCCCTGTCCAGTACCCCTGCTGAGTTGCCATCGGTCTGAGATGGTCGCTCCCGTCCTAACTTGAGCCAGTGGTTTACTGTACAGCAGTTGGACCCACCTCAAGTACGTGGGCCCAACCTTGTATTCCTTCAGGGCCGCCATCAACCAAGGCCATTTGACAGAGTCGAAGGCCTCCACTGCATCTAATGAAATTATTGCAACCTCCTGGGGGGGTCCCTTTCAGTTTGTTCTATAACATGATGGAGCTGTCTGAGATTGTCGGATATGCTTCTGCGCAGAACCTACCCTGTCTGGTCAGGATGTCTATATGACCCACAGTCATGCATGATTTATTAGGCTTAAGAAGCAGGATAATTGCCTCCCTCAGACTCCGGCAGCATTCCCCCATCTAACGCCTCATTTAACATTGCTAGTACCGGTGGGAGCAACTCTGTCTTGTACGTTTTGTAAAACTTTCTAGGGAGTCCATCCGCCCCTGGTGCTTTAATAGTAGGTAAGAGTTTGATCACTGCTTCCAGTTCCTCTAATGTAATTGGGGCCTCTAAGTTCTCCCTCTCAGCTGCCTCCAATTTGGGAAGGCCGATGTCCTTCAATTTTTCCATCTCATCAATATCTCCCCCCCCCTCATCAACATCCATGGACAGTTGCTGGTAGAACTCTAAAAAGCCTTTATTCACTCCTTCCTGGGTATCTAGTATTTGTCCATCCATCCCCCATACAGCTCTGTTTGTCTGGGTGTCTTACTCTTGTACAACCAGGCGTACAACCTGCCTGGTTTATCTCGATCCGCATGCTATCTTTCAACATATCTTTCAGAATTCAGTTTGCATAATCTCTCCCAGTACTTCCGGCAATCCCGTTGCAGTTGTCGTATGGTTACAGCCTCCTCTGGGGAATGCCCTCCCCTGCTCATTATTAGATCTAATTTTATTTTCTGCTTTGTGTAACTCATGCGTTATTCCACCTTGCAGGCCTTAGGATATAGATATTGCAGCCCCCCCCGCTCACCACCACCTTAAATGCCTCCCATAATGTGCCAGCTGATTCTACGCTTCCGGTGTTGTATTCCAAGTATTCCACTATTTCTTTCTTCAGGTCCTCTCTAAACAGTGTCTTTCAAAGCTTCGGCCCCAAGTCTCCATGTCGGGATCCATGCTCTAGGCGGCGAGTACTGACATGCCATAACCAGTGGTGAGTGGTCTGAGGGGACTCTCGCTTTGTATTCTGACTGCACTGGTTCCCCTGTCGGCTCCGGTTCCCCTGTCAGCTCCGGTGCCGCCAATATGTAGTTTAACTTTTTGTGCAGGTTTTGTGGGGCCGAGTAGTGACAATATTGCCTATCCTGTGGGTGGTGCATCCTCCATACGTCCACTAAGCGAAAGTCCCTTAATAGGGTCTTCAGAGCTTTAGCTACTGGGTTGGGCTTCTCAAGCTTCTGATCTGTCACTCCTGGGATCTAGCGTGCAATTAAAGTCCCCTCCCCATATGGCTGCCCCCCCCCTGATATATGGGCTGATCTTGCCATATAGAGTTCTGAAGTAGCTGGTAGCATCTTGGTTCGGGGCATAAGTGTTGATGATGCTTAGCTCTCTGTTTTCCACTAGTCCTCTTATTGGCACCATCCTCCCATCTGGCTCTATGGTGGACTGCAACAACTTAAAGGGGACATGCAGTGCTATCCACGTAATTACCCCTCTGGCATACGCCGACTATGTTGCTCCTATGGTGGTCCCGCTCCATTTCCTCCCCACCACTTCCTGTTTTTCTTTTGGCAAGTGAGTTTCCTGTAATAAAGCAATATCGATTCTGTCTCCTCAAATATATCATGACCTTATTCCTCTTCAAGTAACTATTGAGCCCACTGACATTCCAGGTCGCAATCTTGAGGTCTCCCATCTTATCCATACCCCATTCCACCCCTGTCCTCCCTTGTCTTCCGCTCCATGCGCAGTGCTTTATAGGTGTATGCTCGCGCCCCCTCTTTTCTCAACACCCCTCTCACCTTCCTTTGTCTTCTCTCATGGTTTGTGATTATGGGCCCGCTCTCCCACCCACCCTCTCCCCTTGGCTTGTGATTGTAGGCTTGTACCACGTCGAAACCCCCAACATCCCTCCCATCCCGCCCTACCAACTCCCCAAACTAGCCCCGTACCCCCTCCCACCCCATACCCAACTGCCCAGCTCCATCCCTGGATCTCAGGCTATCCTGCATCTAGTCCTTCTCGGCCACACCGATATTCAGAACTCGGCAGGGGGATACCCTATTACTGGTCTTGCTACTAAAACTACTGGGAGGGTGAGGATGTATTCCCTCACTGTCTCCTTCATTAAGCCAGATTACACAAAAGCCATATTATGCACGATGTGTGCCCAAAGACCCATGCCACAAGAGCAAGTAGCATCCAATGTTTACATTACTATGCTTTCATGATGAGCCCCTTGGGATCTAACATCAATTACATCCGTTTATAGTACGGGTGGGAACAATGCTGGGTCCCTTATCCTGCTCGATCTGAGCCTGGCTCCCCGCAACATCCGGGCAACCCAGCGTGTCTAGCCAGCTTGCCGCATCTTCTGGCGTCTCAAAGAAAAACGCCTTGTTCTTGTGCAAGCCTTTTAGCCTTGCTGTGTACAACATGTACTTGAAGCCGGATTCAAGTAACCTCCTCTTGATCACCACATACTGTAGTTGTTGTCTCTGTACCCCCAAGATGTAGTCTGGATACGCTGTGACTGTGGCTGACGCTCTAGTCCCCGTTCCACTTTTGTGGAAATGTTCAAGGATTTTCTCCCTGTCCTTATAATTCAGGATCTTGGCGATGATCGCTCTGGGTGGGGCTCCCGGTTGGGATCTTCTCACTTGGGTCCTATGCTCCCTTTCCACCATGAACCCTTGAGTAAGCGCTTCTGCGCCCATCTCCTGTATCAACTTGTTCTCCACATAGTCCGTCAGGTCTGTACCTTCTTCTCCCTCGGGTAGGCCCTCCCTTCTGCTTCCTCTGCTCGACTTTCTAGGTTGCGTACCGGTTGTTGAAATATGTGGACTTCGAAGGGATTGGTTTCTCCGACGTATTCCACATGAATGACAGGCAATCACCACAGCTGTGCTGCTTCGGAAAATGTTCTGCGTCAATGATGTTGCTAGACTGTCCTCGAGGGCCTCCGTCGAGCTGACATCACCGGATGTTATAAGTAGGACGCACGATACCCGTAGCCTCATTTCCGTTTTTTCCACGAACGTGTTCGCTTCAGAGATCTCAGCGCGCCTCAGTTCTTCTGATTCTATCGGTTTTTCAAACTTGGTCTGTAAAATTATCATGTCTTCTTCTACCCCGCGGTTGGGGATTCAAGAAGTGTCGGGACTGCGGTTCCAAGATGCCACTTACGGAAATGCACAACGTCTGCCTCTGGTGCCTCGGCGAGGACCACGCCACCGATGACTGTGAAGAATGGCAGTCTTTGACGTCAAAGGCCTTGTGGGAGCGAAAGAAAAATCTGTCGGTAGGTAGGGTTTCCAAGCCCCGAGAGTCGAAATGCGCTAGGCTTTCGACCGACGATTCGAGGGGCGACTCTCCGCATCGTCAGCGTAAGTCCAGGGGGTCTCGGTCCCAGAGTGGTTCCCGCCATTCCTCTGCCTCTTCGAGGCACTCGCGGTCACCGGACGCCTACCCTGTCCTCGTCCGAGGTCTCCGCCAGATGGGTAGCTTGTCCTACCAAGCATTCCTTTCCTGTGGAATGGGCCGCATTTCGTAAGGAAATGTTGGTGATTTTCGAGTCGCAGAACTCTTTTCCGTCCGCGCCTTCGAGAGAAGCCGGCAAGGAACGCGCTAGCGGTCGGCGCGATCACCGGGAACCTTCGAGTTCCCGGTCGGACAAGGTGGATCGCTCTAGCCATGCCCGCTCCAGGTCCCGGTCCTCAACGCCCTCGAGACCGGTAGAGCCTGTGAGGTCTTTTAAGAAGACGTTGACGCCATCGGCGCCATGTCAGTCGAGTCTCTCTCTCTCTCTCTCTCTCTCTCTCTCTCTCTCTCTCTCTCTCTCTCTCTCTCTCTCTCTCTCTCTCTCTCTCTCTCTCTCTCTCTCTCTCTCTCTCTCTCTCTCTCTCTCTCTCTCTCTCTTTCTTTCTCTCTCTTTCTCTCTCTTTCTTTCTCTCTCTCGGCTCTGCCTCTGCAGAAGTCATCGGCGCCGAGGCTGTCGAAGGACACAAGGTCTGTGTTGAAGCCATCGGCGCCACGCTCGATGCAGATTTTTGTCGATACCTTTTTTGGAGGCTTTACCGGAGGTACCCCAGTCATCGGTGGGAACTCCGAGGAAGGCCCTGAAGAAGTCGGTAAGGCCTGTATTTGAGCCATTTTCTGTGCCCTCATCCAGGGATTTATTCCAGCCTCTGGATTACATCTCTGAGGTGGATGAAGGGTCTGAGGAAGGTTTGGTTCCTGATGAGGTTCCTGGTGACCTATTATCTGGTCATAGCCAGTTGGAAGACCTGCGTAAGTCTTTGCACGACGCCAGTGGTCTTGATACCACCCCGGAGGTTGAGTTTGGCGAGCCTGGTACGCATGCTGAATCTTCGTACAGGCGACTCATGTCGAGGGTGACGGAGTACTTTGGGGGGGGTCTGCGCCACCAGTGGATTTTCTGCAGGATGACCTGACTGATATCCTTGGCCAAGGTCCGCCCACTGACTCGGTGCTGCCATTTCATATGGTGGATTTTCTGCAGGATGACCTGACCGATATCCTTGGCCAAGGTCCGCCCACTGACCCGGTGCTGCCTTTTCATATGGCTTTACAGAGAAGGGTAGCGGAGGCTTGGACTGCTCCGGAGAGTCTCCCGGATGCGAGCAAGTCGTTGCCGAAAAAATACCATCCAGCCAGTAGCGACCCCTGCTACTTGACCACGCACCCCACTCCGGAGAGGTTAGTGCTGCAGGCAGCTACGGCCCCAGCAAAGCAGGCATCGTACCCAACCATCCCTCCTTATGGGGACGACAAACGTTTTAATGGCTAGGCGAAGAAAGTGTTTTCTTCAGGTGGTATGGCTTTACAGGCAGCCAATTCTGTGTGTGCCTTAGCACATTTCACTCACACTCTGTGGAATTGTCTCTTTGGCGGCTTAACATATTCCCGAAGGGGAGGAACGGGATGGTTTTCTTGCCCTCGTTCAGGATGCCATGTGTGAATCCCTTCAGTCGGGTCTGGACATGGCAGCCTGTGTCAGCCGGTCCATAGCTGCGAGCACCGTGATGCGCAAATTTGCGTGGTTGCGGAAGTCGGGGTTTGCTCCTGACGTACAAGCCAGGCTTTTCAACATGCCCTTTGATGGTGTCCATCTTTTTGGCAGCAAGGCAGACGAGCCTTGAGAGCTTGCAGACCTCCAAAGCTGCAGCAAAGTCGTTGAGCGCTGCAGTTCGCCAACCTCTGCCTTTTCCTCCTAGGGGACAGCAATGGAGGGGAGGTTCCTTTCGATACTACTGTTCCTTTGGTAGATCGAGGGAGCTGCAAATCAAAGGGGCCACCTTGGGAGTACCAGAGGTTGAAAACCGGGTACTCTAGGTGCCAAGGCCGCTCTGGCAGTTGCCTCTTTGCCCTGAGGCACTGCCGCAGCCGCTTGAGCTCAGTCATGAGGCCATGTCCCATGGTTTGCCGGTTGGGGAAGGCTGGCACAGCAGCTTGTAGAATGGCGTGCCATTACTTCAGATGTGTGTGTTCTGGGGATCATAGCCCATGGATACTGTCTTCCTTTCCGGCAGAGGCCTCACGACAAACCACCAGGGAATCTCTTTGAAGAGTCCGGATCTGCTTCTTGCGCAGGAAATCAAATCCCTGCTGCAGAAAGGCGCCATAGAACTGGTGCCTGTAGCGGAGAGGAACAAGGGATGGTATTCCCCCATATTTTTACATCCCGAATAAAGACTGGGAATTGAGACCCATCATGGACTTGCGTGGTTTGAACAAGCTCCTCACGAAGGACAAGTTCAAGATGGTTACTCTCTTTCAACTCCTCCAGGCCCTTCAACTTCAGGACTGGTTGGTGTCTCTAGACCTCAAGAACGCTTACTTTCATGTGCCGATTCATCCCAAACACAAGAAGTACCTGAGGTTCGCGGTTGGCGACTCGCATTTTCAGTTTCGGGTCCTGCCGTTCAGATTGACCTCCGCCCTGAGGGTCTTCACCAAGCCCATGGTGGTGGTGGCAGCGTATCTCAGGAAAGGGGGATTCATGTCTATCCCTACCTGGACGATTGGTTGATCAGGGCGCGCTCTCCCGAGCAAGTCCGGGATCATCTGTCAGTCACCTGCCACTGCCTTCACAGGCTGGGCTTCTCCCTCAACTTGAAGTCCCGCTTGACACCTACCCAGCGGCTCCAGTACATCAAAGCAATGCTCGACACATCCCTGGGGCTGTGTTTTCCTCCCCAGGTGAGGGCTCATCACATTCTGCAGATGGTGAACAAGTTTCAACATGCCCAGAGTCGCCCGGCGTTCGAGTTCTTGAGGTTGGAATCCTGCATTCTCCTGGTGCCAGAGGCCAGGCTGCGGATGACATCTCTGCAGTGGGCTCTCAAGATGCAGTGATCACAGTCCTCTGGCAGGATGTCGGATCCCGTTCAGCTGCCGCCCTCGGACACCCAGGATCTTCTGTGGTGGGCCGTCGAAGGCAATCTGATGAAGGGGGCTCCATTTTGGCTACCCTGGCCGGAGGTAACGATCATGACGGACGCATCCCTCTCGGGATGGGGAGCTCATGCCAACGAGTTGACAGTCAACGGTTGTTGGTCTCCGTCAGAGTCCAGACTCCATATCAATCTGTCAGAGCGGAGGGCAGTCAGACTAGCCCTGAAGGCTTTTCTGCCGTCTGTGCGGGGGACGACTGTCCTGATTCTGACGGACAATACAGTGGCCATGCACTACCTCAACAAAAAGGGGGGGTGCAGGGTCTCTCCCTCTGTGCAGAGAGGCCATGCAGTTCTGGTTCTGGGCCATCCAGCCGGAAACTTCGATCTGCGCAGTTCATCTGGCCATAGACAAACGCGGCGGCGGACGCTCTGAGCAGGCAGAGCACGGTCTATCACGAGTGGGAGCTGGCTCAGGAGATTCTCCTGGAGAACTTTGCCCTTTGGGGGACCCCACAAGTGGATCTCTTCGCCACCACTGTCAACCGGAAGTGTGAAAGATTCTGCTTGTGGGAATTTCCTCCAAAAGGAGCCTTGGGGGGACGCGTTTGTAGTGGAGTGATCATTCCCACTTCTGTATGCGTTTCCTCCAGTCACCGACATTCCGCAAGTGCTGCAGAGGTTACAGAGGTTCGGTTCCCGATTGATCCTCATTGCTCTGGCATGGGCCAGGAGAACGTGGTACCTGGACCTTCTCGACATGTCCATCTGCCCTCCACGCCGTCTTCCTTACCAAGACTATCTTCTCTCACGGGAGTGGGGGGGGGGGGGATCACGTTCTCCATCCAGAGGTCAAGTCCCTCAACCTTCATGCTTGGCTTCTGAAAGGTTGAGGAATTGGGTCCTCCCTGAAGACGTGATGGAGGTGTTGCTTTCGTCCAGAAGGCCTGCAACGAAGTCCCTGACCGGTGCTGTTGGAGAAAGTTCTGCAACTGGTGCAGGGTTAAGAATGTGGATCCTTTTTCATGGGCCATTCCTGTGGTTCCGTCGTCTTTGCCTTCGTTAGCCCACAAGGGCCTGCAAGTGGGTATCATTAAACGTTACCTGGCGGCGCTGTCCATACATAAGTGCTCATCTGAGGAGTGTTCTTATTTTAAAATTCCTTTGATTTCTCAGTTTCTGAAAGGGCTCACAAATGTGTTCCCACCGTCTCCTTTCCAGGTGTCTGGTTGGGATTTGAACCTTGTTCTAAAATTCCTCATGGGAGCTCCTTTTGAGCCTTTACATTCTTGTCCTTTGAGACTGACCTTGAAAACTGTATTTTGAGTTGCGGTCACTTCCGCTCGCTGAGTGAGTTGCAGGCACTTTCCACCCTTCACAGGGTTCCATAAGGACAGGGTTGTCCTTGGGTTTCGTCCTTCTTTTCTTCCGAAAGTTGTCGGAATTTCATTTAAGCCAGAAGGTCATTCTTCTGGCGTTCTATCCTCCTCCGCATTCTGGTAAGGAAGAGGAGAGGTTCCATAGGTTGGATCCTAGGAGAGCTTTGTTTCTACATCTCACGCATGTCCTGGGTCAGAGTGGACGATCAGCTCTTTGTTGAATACGCTGGAAGGCGTTTGGGACAAGCTGTTACTAAACAGACTTTGTCTAGATGGATTAGCTTGACAATTTCTGAATGCTACCGCTTCGCAGGTAAGGACCCTCCGGTAGGCTTACGGGCCCATTCTACTAGTGGTGTGGCTGCCTCTACTGCCCTGCAGAGGGGTGTTCCCATTTGTAACATTTGTGAAGCAGCCACATGGGCCTCTGTCCATACTTTTGTAAAACACTACTCCCTGGATTCTATCCATGGGCAAGATTTGGCCTTTGGCAAGGCGGTCCTCTATTCTGCTATTTAATTGGGCATTCTAAAATTCTAAATTCTTTTCCCTTCTCCTTACATAGATACTGCTTTGAGAGTCTGTCATAGATGTGGAATACGTCGGAGGAACCAATCCCTTCGAAGAACAAGTTACTTTCTTACCTGGTAATATTCTTTTGATGAGATGTTCCGACGACGTATTACACATCGCTCCCTTCCTACCTGCCCCTCTACAGAATTTCTTATGCGATTGCAGCTTTCGTTTCTGCAAGGCTTTCTGTAGTCATTCTGGCAGAAGATTGGTGCCACACGTTCTGGGGAAAAAACTACAACTGAGGCTTCGGGCATTGTGCGTCCTACTTATAACATATGGTGACGTCGCCTCGACGGAGGCCCTCAAGGACTGCGTATTGATGCAGGACGCATTCGCTGAAAATTTTCTGAAGCAGCACAGCTGTGGTGATTACCTGTCATAGATGTGGAATACGTCATCGGAACATCCCATTGAAAGAATGTTACCAGGTAAGAAAGTAACTTGTTCTTCTGTAGCGTTGGCCATGCTGGTATTGGTCTTCACTTGCTCTCCAACCCATTAGTGTGCTCTGCTAGCGTTCTTGCGTTACGTCACAGGAGCTTGACATCTACACTGACTGCATCAATTTGACTTCCAATGAGGTCTTTAATTCTGCCATGGCCACGTTGAGCTTTTGCTCCCACAAAGATTTCAAATCCGCAATGGCTTTCATGATCTGTTGATCACCACGCAATAGGGTGGCTACTCAGTGAGGAATTCCCTCAGTATTCGAAGGTGTGTCCGGTGACTGGGACAGCTTTGCGAAGATGCCCATTGTGGGTTGTTTCCCTATGACTTTGCTGATCTTGGACGCCATCACTTCTTGTATTGTGGGTGTCCTTTTCGCTCCCAGGAAGCCACGTGTTTGCAATGGAGGCAAAAGTTAGCAGTATGCGTCTCATACGAATAATGTATTTTCAGCCACTGCACAACCTTATCTATTACCCAGTCTGGGTTTGTGAACTGGTGTGCTATCCGCTTCACTGTCGCCCAAATGTTGTGTGGCCTGATCCACTTTGGGTCAGTGCAGCAGCGCCTCTGATTATCATGAGGCCCATCCGCAACATTGTGTCATCGTTGCGCCAGGTGTCTTCCTTGGCTGACCGTCTGTGTCCGCTCAACCATTACGTTGTTTCACCATCCAGGATCTGTCTTGTCAGCTCTGCAGTCGCATTTCTGTCGCATTCAGGTGAGCCTCAACTAGTGTCCTTAGGACCCTCAGCCCTCTGTCCTGGCAGTCGGGTCCGGATTTGTATACTGTGGGCATGCCTGTAGTTTTGCCTCCACATCCAGACCTGCCTTATGTCATCGGTCTAGGGGGTGCTGCTGACATGGGCTATGCAGTAACTTTCATGTGGAGCACACTCCGATGCAGAAGCTGAGAGTGCTGTGTCTTCCTGATCATCCCACTGTCCCTTCAACGCCCCGTTGTGTGGGGCTCACTTGCCTCAGAAATACTTGGGCGGATTAATTCACAACACACCCGTGGTCTTTGTTATAGGCAGTTGAGTGAACAGTATTCGCTTATGGCCACAATATTCGGTGCACAGTGGATTGTTGGCATGAGCAGCTGGATCCCTCTCAGCGTGTTGGTGATCCTCCTTTTAATCCATTTCCATTGCAGCATTCGAGGTCCATGCACTGGCTACACCCCCGCATTGCCAGCAGTCCCATATTCCCCTTTCCTCCCTGCGGGCGTCCGTTTGTATATAGTGTAGTTATCTGGATGCTGCCTCTTAGTGGTGTGCTTAACTGATATTTGTTTCTGTGAATCTCCTCACAGTCGCCACAGTCATATTGTCTAAAATGTATCACATGCCCGTATGGCTGTCTCAACTTGATATGTCATTACCGGTTTCAGCCCACGCGTCCCTCGATACTTTGTTAATCTGGGTTTCCGGCATTCAAATGCTTCATTCCCATCCATGCGATAGCAGTCGACGCTCGTGTTCGACTCACTCGGCTAGGGTGAGGCAGTAGATGTGTTGCTCCTGCTCCCTGGCCCAGCGATCTGTCGCAGGGTCCCAGTTCTCACCTGCGTGTACACTGTTTATTGTGAGGGCTGCCTATTTGTTCGCCCTACATCAGGCATCAGCCATTCCACGAGCAGAGCAGTCCAGGGATCGCTGCTCCTTTTTATAGTTGCAGATGCTTATCTGCTCTGGTCAGCTCGCTGCGCGGCCCCGGGCAGTAGTTTCATTGAGACAGCAGTCTCTGCATTTGTTCCCTTTATTCGTTAGAATCCGCCATTTTGTTTTCTTCGTTCGTGGAGTCTTTGTGGTGTTTAAAGCGCAATTAGTCTATTCACTATGCACTTTTAGTATGCAGCACAACCTTGTACGTCCATATCCTTAATTTAATAGGTTGTGGGCATCCTATAGCATGACTTTCACACGGATCAGCACAGGATCTGCAGGAGCTCTTCCGGAAGCGCGTCCTATTCCATGGCTTGGTTGCCACGCCCCTCGTGTGTCATTTGAAGTTGGTGAATGGGCTCATAAAAATTGAGCCTTTAGAGGCCATGGAGGAGAAGCAGGACGACGCTGAGAATCGCTCCCGCAGAAATTGTGCGCATCTGGGGTGGGTCCCAGTTAAATTTAGTGATGAGTGTTTGGGGGGAGTGTCCCGAAATACGTCAACAGCCTGTTTTTCTATATTCTCAAACTCCTGGCCAACTTCATGGCGGAGTTGGATAGTACGCCCTGCTTCAGACCAAGAGCGTGTCTGTATCGGGGGGTGGGATGGGGGGAGAACCACTGGATGTTCTCACCCAGGAGCACTTCTTTGTCATTGAAGAGCATGAAATGAAGGAGTGAGGTATAATCCAGACCTCGATTTTAGAAATGCTAAGATTGCACGGTTTCATATTCTGGAGGCCTCGACCTTGCAGAAGATGAGATCATTACGTCCCCATTGCTGCATAGCTATTCAGTCATGGGTCACCTATAGGCGGGTTTCCTTACCACGCTTAGCTTCACGTTCAAGGAGAAATAGTGTTGTATTAAATCCATGAAGGAAGGGGAGCCACTGCTGATATCAGAAGGAGAGAAATCGGGAACTGAAGAAGGGGATGAGGGTTAGTTTTGCGCAGACTCCTGGTCGAAATCTTCCTCCTAGTCGGGGAGTCCTATTAGTTTGTTTTTGTCCTGTCAGGGTTAGGTGGGAGTGGTAGTTTGGGGTTCTACAGTTAGGGTTACAAAAAGCACGGTATCAAGGCTTGAGTCTGCAAATACTTCTTTGGTGGGGGACAGACAATTTAGTTGATGTTCTGCGTTTTCTTGCCTCTGACCGTTCCGGTTAATGGAGGTGGCAATGTGCTTCGCTTGGGCACATGGAATGTTCAGGGGCTGGACTGCCCCATGAAAAGGAAATTGGTCCTTCGAAGACCGAGAGATTTGACTATGGCAATATTGTTTTTGCAGGAAACTCTCCTGCTTTAGGCTGACAAGCATAGGCTTATGCACAGGTCCTAGCCTTGACAGTTTTTAGCTACTGGTGGTGAAGGTGCTGAAAAGAAGTCGGGGGTCGTCAACTGACTAGTCATGTGCCGTTCACCAATGTTAAATCTCTGAGAGACCCTGTGGGTAGGGGATACGTATGTATAAAATGTAGTTTTTGGTCATCGTTTCACCCTTGTGTTGCTCTATGCTCCTAAGAGTGGGCTGGCACAGATTATCTGAGCCTTTATTCCCCAGATGCTGGCATTTGCAAATAGTATTAGAGGGAGACGTCCGCTTGGTTCCCAATCCTGAGGTAGATTAGACCACACATCCAGCCTACCAGAGTTGATTATTAAAAGTGCAATTTCTCTTACTGGTTTGTTTTGCTAGAGTTGGGATTGGTGGATGTTTGGGGTTGTTTAATGGGGATATTGGGGTTAATGCATTTTATGCACATGTGCATGGGGGATTTTCCTGAATTTTTTTATGCTGCTCCCGATCTTATTCTTCCTGTGCATTCGGGAAGTGGTAGGGCGCGGAACATGGTTTCGGATAATGCTTCAGTCGTGGTGTCCCTGACAGTCGTCCGCTCCTTTCCCCTCCCAGCTATACAACCCTATATTGAAAGGTGAGATGTCGGGAGTAATTAGTGTAATAATCAAACTATTTTGCGGAAAACCGCAACACCAGCTTCTCCATGGCAATCCTATGGGATGCTATGAAGGCAGAGGTAAGAGGGGAAATTATAAACTGTACATACACCAGAGCGTAAATTGTTTGGCTCTCAACTGGAGACAGAGGTACAGGCTGCTGCGGGGGCTCGTAAACAAATGCATTTTCGAGGGGCGTTTAGGATGCTTAAACTGGCAAATGCCAAGCTGGAGGCACACTGATAAGTCGGCACAGGCATTGTCGAAGACCAAGCAGTTCTACTATGTCCATGGCAATAAGGTGAACCGGTTGGAAGTCCACAAGTTAAAAAAAAAAAACTCAGAACACTCGTCACTCAATGCTTGTATGTTGACACTGGAACCTTGCGTCGCGGGGACACTGATAACTATGATGGCAGGCAAATCCTTGCAGCCCATCGAATTAATGCACTATCTTGCTGATGTCTCTCATCCGGCTATTTGTTGAGCTGGTTCATGATGTTGACTCCCCTATTCAAGCTACTGAGGTGGCATGGGCCATAAAACCCCTCAAGAATAAAGCTCCAGGCCCGGATGGCTTTACTGCCACCTTCATAAGTGCAGGGTTAGAAGATTCTGAAACTTCTTAAAGGAGCTATTCAACTCTTTCCTGGCTACGAGTAGGATCACTCTGTCCATAGAGGAAACGACTAACACATTGATTCCCAAGCTGGGAAAGATCCCACTAGCTGTGTTTGTTATAGACCAATTACCCTAATAACAATGGTAAACTTGATTCCAAGATACTGATGTAGAGATCATGGGGGTGCTCCCAGGGCTGATGGATGAAGACCAGATGAGATTTATTGTGCATTGGAGTACCCATGGTAATAGGGTCTTAAACTTAACCGAAGTTGAGCTCAGGGATTGAGTTGAAATGGGGGTTATCCCCTTTGATGCTCATAAAACCTTTGTCAGGGTGAACTGGGCATATATATAGAACACACCTTGGAAGCCTTTGGGTTTGGTCAGAATTTCAGGAAGCTAGTTTTGGCAAACTACCAAGAGTCAGTCAACTTCCATTAGGGTTAACGGACCCTGCACTCCGGGGATAGTTGGCTCAAGGGGGAACCAGACAAGGTTGCCCCCTATCGCCACTGATTTTCACATTGTTGATGGAAGCAGTTGGCAGAAAAGTGAGGCATAATGTAGGGATTAAAGGAATTAAGGTGGGCAGCAAGGAAGATGAAATGTCCCTATACTCTTGGTTATCATTACGTCATCAGAGATGTGAACAGGGCTCAAGTCGAGGATACACGCAGGTGGACAGTCCCCTCCTTTTATTTTTTTTTAGAAGTTCCCCCACTTTTTTCAGAGGGCACCTTGATGTGCTCATTTCTGGTGACACCACATTCAATTGCTATGTTGAGTCCCCCACCATTTTTTAAGGACTTGTCCCCTGGAAGTGAGGCCCTCGCTAGAGGTTTTATAGATTTAGAGCAATACTGAGGTTAGTGTCAAAAGGAGAAGATGAGGGAATAAAACAATGGTTAACAAATATTCTTAAGCAGGTAAGTACTTTTTTAAACCCTCCAGTGGAAAGTAAATTAACCCTTTCACGGGGGGAAGGCAAAGCACAAAGTCAGAGGTAAGAAGGGTCTTTCAGGGAGCCAGGACAGCCAATGTTAATTAAGCAAAACTCTAGGTGAGCTGACGCACTTCTTGCAGGTATGTAAAGTCTTGCACAAGGTTTTAGAAGTTTTTGTATAAAAATGAAATCGCTATAGGGCAACAAGTTGGGAGGCTTGTGGGGGGTAAAGCTGCAAGCAACTCTGCAAAAGCAACCAAGACTAGTCTCAACTGAGAACGAGCAAGCTGCACGACAAGAGGTAGTCCCCTTAGTTTTACAGTACCTTTTGGTTAGGTCAGGTCAAACAACTTTATTCGGCCAAAAAAAATGACCATCAAAGTACATCCTACAAAAACATTACTAAAAATAAAAATGCAGTTCTGATACAGCGTTGCATAAAATCAAACACAGAGAAAACAGGGCAGTACGAGCAATCCACCCCCTCCAATGGAGACCATAAGCAGATCATTAGGGCCAAAATCAGGTCCCACCATCCCCATGCCTCCTCCAACACCCATGGCGCCTCGGGCCTAAGACAGTCAAATTAGCACCTGAAAGGAAGCTGTTACTAGGGAAGACCCCAGTCTTTACTATGGCAGATCTAACAGGGGTGACAGGGCTGAGGAAAGGGGGCATACTGATTGAAATCCCACTCTTCGATAACTTGCCAGCCCGACCACAACCTCCCCAAACCCTGTATGCTATACGATGGTCCCAAAAAGTCAATTTAATGCTGTCCAGGGAGTTTTTGCCCATGCTGGTAATTCTGCTGCACCCCGCCAAAGCCTCTCTACGTACAAACGGGCAGCCTCCAGTGGTATTTAGCCAGAACAGGCATTTGTTAAGTAAAGCGTCCCTTGGCTCTGGCTTGTCTGCTGCCAGTTTGGGCACCCCCTGAAGAAAGACTATTGTATGATTGGGACTTCCTGATTCCAGCAACTTTAGTTGAGCCCCGATTTCCATGGACCCTGGGCTTTGGGTTCGATACATTCGGAGACCATGGGGGCAGAGACCTGTGCCTGTATTAGGTCAATGGCAGCCCCGTTGGGGGTGGACAAAACCAAAGGGACCTCTACAGGAAGACAAACTGGGGGACATTCCGGGAGTGGGGGCGTGTGCCCTTCGTCAGCTGGGGTATTGATCCTGGGCTCCTCCACTTGAACAGTTCCATCTCCCTTTTTTTGAGCCTCTAGCAAAGTGTATAACAGATCCTTGATGATGGCCAGTTCCGCCAGTACTTGGGTACACCCACACCCCCTATGCAAGGGCGCTTCCTCGGTGGGTTGGTCAGAGGTCAATTTGGGCTCATGGTTACTCTCAGCAAATGTATTGTTTTGGATGGTGACCTCGACCGACCGAGAAGGGGACACACCAAGGGGGGAGCTACCCCCTAAACTAGTAGATGAAAGTATATCGCTCCACAAACTATTGTGGGAGCTATTGTGGGAGCTTGAGGAGGAATTGCCCCTTTGGGCAGTTAGTGTCAGTCTGTCCCCCGCAGCCAAAACAGATGATATAGGAGAGTCCAGCCGGGGCCCAGAGGGTAAAACAACCTGATTCCGTGCAGGTAAGGGGAAGGGGTCTACCCTTGGACTATCCAGAAGATGACGGATCTCATTGAGCAGGAAGTGGGTATCCCCAAGAGTTGCAGGTGCTGTGGCCTCATGGGTGGTTCCTGGTGCGCAATGTGTTATCGAGGCAGCTAAGGGACCCGCTATCCGAGACCTCTTTAGCTGTCTGAATTTCCTCTTGGCGCCGGGAGGGGGGCCCGGGCCAAGCTCAGGTCCAAAAAACACAAGCGGTGCAAGGGTTGGGGTCCCCGCAGTGGCTTGAGCAAGGTGATCCGGCATAGGGGCCCAGAGAGTTGATTCAGAAATAGGGCAAAAAAGGCGCCAGTAAGGGATTGACACCTAGGTTACCTCCTTTACAGACAGCAGACGGCAGCAGCTTCCATACGGTGAACAACGGTGAGCAGCGGCTTCAAACTCCGACCTCCCTCTGTTCAGTGTTGGAGTGACATTTCAGCTAGCAAACAGGGAGTGCAACGCTTCCCCTCAGCGGTCCGCGAACACCCCTGCGGGACGCAAACACCCCGCGCCCTTTCCCCGCGGGCTTCACCCGGCGGGCTTGAATGTCCGTGCGTTTAAAGTGGGGGGCGTGGCCAAAGTACGAAGGCCCTCCTGGGCCAGACAAAGTCCCCCTGCGGGACGCAAACACCCCGCGCCCTTTCCCCGCGGGATTCACCCCCTTTTGGTTAGAAGAAATTGGTTCCAGCTGGCTTCTGTTCCTGTGAAGGTCTGCAGATCTTGCAGTTCCTGGGCCTCAGTCGTGGGGACAAGAGGGAGGACGTCTGGGGACTCCTGCACTACGAATTGAAGGTTGGTCGCAGCAATGGACAAACTTCAGATCAGCTGCACTTTGCGGTTTCAGCTTCTTGCGACCCTCGCAAATAGCACCACTGCGGTTCTCGGATACCTTAATGGACTTTCCTCGCATCTGGGGTCCAGCACTCTGTTGAGGGGGATCAGGCTTGGTCAGTCCTGATTCATGGGGGTCCAGAGGAGCTTCCTGGATCTCGGGTCCGATTTAGACACTCACTTGATTCTGGTGTTCCTCTCCCTGGCAAATGGTTCCTACAGCAGCAGTGGAAGTACAGCCAGCTCCGAGAGGATTTCCAGATGAGCTTGTCTTGGGGTCGATTGGTCCCACCAACCCAAGGGGAGAAGTAATCCTTTGTAGGTCTTCTAGTCTAGGCGAATTCTGAGCTTCAGCACTGCAGCAGAGCTTCACCAGGCAAACCAACGGTCCAGGAGTTGCAGCAGGCGCCTCTTCCAAGTTCGTTTTCGGATTCCTACGTCCAGTGGTCGACTCTGCCTTCCAAGCAAAAAGCCTCGCCTTTTAGGCAGGTTTCTCCCTCTCAATCGCACAGTTTGGGAGCTGTCCTCTGAGGACAACCCGCCAGCCAATTACCTTTGGGTGCATTCCTGTAACCAAGGAGACTAAGCACAGGGAGTTTCGGGCACCTCCCTCGCTTCCTACCCTGCCAGACACGCTGGAGCCAGAGGAGGGCTTCAACGGTGAATCCTGCCAAAGAGAAAACCAACAAAGGGACCAAACCTGGTTTGGCGTGCAGAGTAAATCTCAAGAAGGACCTTTCCAACAAGAAATGGCGATAAAAGACGACCATGGCCATTTTGACAAAATGGGCACCCATGGGTGCTTTACTGCAGCTGCAATTTCAACCCGCAGTAGAAACACACAAAGGTAGGAAAAAGTAAACCACTGCCACCAGCCATATTGTAGAAAGGGTTCCACAAAATTGTTACATGAGAAACCAGACAAAGGAGATACTGAGTCATCCCGTAAGATAGTGTGTGCTGGGTCTAGAAAGTTACAAAATGTAAGTAAAGTCAATTTCACTTCACTGGTCTTGGAAACAGTAGTTTAATCAAGAGAAGGTATTTAAATCTTTGGGAAATCTAAGACTTACTTCCCTGTGCCACTGCACTGAAGGTGCTGTGTGTTGCAATATAAAGATGATGCCTATGGAGTTTGTCCTACTCCAAAGTCAAAAGAAACGGAGTCCAAATCACAGAAAAATACATGAGGGTGGGGGAAAATGTCTTGCTCGCTCCAGGTTAGAAATTAAAAGTCCTAAAGTCCAGCAAAAAAAGCTGGCGGCCTCTAAGGTAGAACGGAATTAGCACATTTCTGGGAACTCTCCATAACACTCTGCATACATTAAATGGCCAGCAGGGTAAAAACATGCTCAAAACTCAGATTACCAAATGCGAGCAAGTGGGTTTCGTCATTTTGTAATTCAAGGTTTTTTGGGATTCGGTTTTATAACGTTGATCCCAAAATTCTAGATTTCAATTTGCGGACACTATCAAAAAAGGTCCTAGACATCTCGGGGAATAAGAAGGCATGGATCTCCAGGAAGGTACTGATGCGCGGCTTAGATGTGGGCGACTGGGGGTCCCCAATGTCGATCCTAATCAAGCAGGCCAGGTTTCTTGCCCTGTGCCCCCAAAGGGGGATAGACAGAGCGTTTGTGTGCTGGGGTTGACAAAAAACAGTTATGCAAACCGAGCGTTACGGCTGGGTCCCCGGCATGGATAAGATACAGTTCCGCTGTTGGATAGATGTAGGCTTAGCAACTCTGTAGCAATTATAGAAGTATGGTAGGGTGCTGCTTTTTCTGAATGCAAGATTTCATTCAACTTGGGTGAAATGGAAGGTTTCCGTTCTGCACAACTGACCTTTGTTTTCTCATCCCAACACCAAAACGAGGGGCTCTAGACCACTGAGCGCATTGGATATCACTCTTCAGAGGGTATTAACAAAATAAAAAATCTCAACTCTGTATAGATTGCTCGACAAAGTGGATTCCCAGGAACATCTGCCCTATATGGTTTGGTGGGAACAATACCTGGGGGATGGAGATTGACGGGGAGGCCTGGCAGTGCATATGGTCCTGCATGTACATATCCTCATGATGCGCCACTGACCAGGAGAATGTGTTTAAACGGTTATCTAACCCTGCAGAGGTTGCACTAAATCAACAGGGACTACTCCCCTAACTGTTGGAGGGGCAGCAGGGTTGAGGGCTCTTTGAAACGTAGTATGGTCATGCGGCAAGGTGAAGTATTTCCCGAAAGAAGTACTACCCTGGTTTAAAGAGCTCACCGGCCAACAGCTGCTGATGGATCCCATGATTGTACTAGTGGGTGACACTGACTAGGGAGTATTCCCTATGTCTGGACCTTTTGGCTACTCTCATCGGTCACCTATTGGTGGCAGCCAAAATAACTGCCTGCAATTTGGAAAAAACCCAAAGGCCTGCTGGTCCAAATGTGGTGGGTGAAGATGTGCGAGAACTTGGTCGGGCGAAAAACACAGTAATGGTTGAGGGAAAGTATGAAAAGTAAAAGTCAATATGGATGCAGTTCATAGAATATTCTGAAAGGGTTCCTGTGATTACTGTGACTGTCCATTCTTAGACAATTTTCATTGCTATGATTTGCTTCGAGAGGCATTACTGTTGCTTAGATTTATGCGGGCCCTTTCTGGTTTGGCTGCCTGGGTAGCAACCAATGTTGACAGTGTTATTGATGCTTTATTTTTTATTTTATTTAGTTCATTACAAACTTAAAAATGTATAAAAACGATGTATTTTTTTTCATGGTTTCACATTCATTACTAAATTACGTTATTTCACCATCAAACCTCCATCATCTCGTTGTTAGGCATTATCGGGTATAGTACATTGTCAATAAGTCTCTTTCGAGGGGATTGGGTTCTCCGAAGTATTCCATATCTATGACAGTAATCACCACAGCTGTGTTGCTTTGGAAAGTTCCTGCGTCGATACGCCGCCTTCGAGGACCTCCTCCGACGGCCGACGTCACTGGATGTTCCAAGTAGGACGCACAACGCCCGTAGCCTCAGTTCCGTATTTTCCGCGAACGTGTTTGCTTCGGGAATCTCAGCGCACCTCGAGTCTTTGGAGTTTCTGTTTCTCGGTTCTTCGAACCTGTTTGGTGTTTGTGAAGTACTTTCTTCGTGAAGATATCTACCTCGTCTTCCACACCGCGTCCAGGCTTTAAGAAGTGCGGGGACTGTGTGTCCAAGATGTCGGTTACGGACTCGCACGACGCCTGCCTCTTGTGCCTCGGGGAGGCCCATGACACGGATGACTGTGTCGACTGCCAGTCGCTCACGTCTAAAGCCTTGCGGGAGCGCAAGAAAAAGTTATCGGTAGGTAAGGTGGCCAAGCCCCGGAAGTCGAGGTCTGCAGGGCTTTTGACGGACGACTCGAGGGGGCGACTCTCCGCGTCGTCGTCTGAAGTCCAGTGGGTCCCGGTCCCGAGTCGGTCTCGCCACTCCTCTGCCTCTTCGAGGCACTCCCGGAAGCGCCGTCATCGGTCGCCTTCCCCGTCCTCATCCGAGGACTCCGCCCGTCGGTGGGTCGCTTACCCCACCAAGCATGCGACACCGGAGGAATAGGCGTCCTTCCGGAAGAAAATGTTGGCGATTCTTGAATCGCAGGGCACTGGTCCGTCCGCACCTCCAAGGGGGGTCGGTCGTGATCAGCCGAGAGACACCGCTCGCACGCCTTCGGGCTCGAGTGGTTGCCACAATTCGCGGGAGAGGTCCCGCTCGGACAAGGGGAATCGTTCTCGTCATGCCCCGTCCAGGTCCTCGACGCGCTCTAGACCGTGTGAACCTGTGGTGTCTTCACGGAAGACGTCGACGCTGAGGTCGTCGACGGACTCTTTCGAGGGCTTGCCTTCGAAGAAGTCGTCAACGCCATCGGTGTCCCGGCCGTCGAGGGACACGCTCGGGGCCCTGGCCACGAGGACTGTCAGCGCCGTCGATGCTGTTGACGCCGCACTCGGCGTCAAGGTCGATTCACTCAACGCCTTTCGAGGCTGTGTTGATGGGGGGGGTACCCCGTGGCTCGGGGGAACCACCTAGAAAGGCTCTGGCCAAGGTCAAGGATGGCTTTGGTTCAAGTTCTGTGCCTTCTTACCGCCATCTGGAGTTCATTTCAGAGGTGGATGAGGGCTCTGATGGCATGGTGCCTGACTCAGTGCCAGACGAGATTCTCATAGCCAGTTTGAGGACTTGAGGCAGTCCCTGCATGATGCTAGTGGGTTGGACACCTCTCCGGAGATGGAGTTTTGTAGGCCTGAGACTGGCACTCATGCCGATTCTTCATGCCGGCGCCTTATGTGAAAGGTCACCGAGTACTTAGGAGGGTGCTCCCCCGGGGGGAGTTTGTTCAGGATGACCTTAGGGATATCCTCGACATTGGTCCAACTGCCGTTTCATATGGCTCTACAGAGGAGGGTGGTGGCAGCTTGGACTGCTCCGGAGAGTCTCCCGGCAGTGGGCAAGTCTTTGCCGCGAAAATACCGCCCAGCCAGTAGTGACCCCTGCTACTTGTCCAAGCACCCTACTCCGGAGAGTTTGGTGGTGCAGGCGGCTACGGCCCCGGCAAAGCAGGTGTCGTACCCTACCATCCCTCCTGATAGGGACGACCAGCGTTTTGACGGCTGGGTGAAGAAAGTGTTTTCTGCAGGGGGTATGGCGCTTCAGGCGGCCAACTCCATATGTGCCTTGTCACGTTTCACGCACACTCTGTGGAAATGTTTCCTTGGAGGCTGAACATATTCCCGAAGGGGACGAACGGGATGGTTTCCTTGCCATGGTTCAGGATGGCAAGGATGCCATGTGTGAGGCCGTTCAGTCGGGTTTGGACATGGCAGATTGCGTCAGCCGGTCCATGGCAATCTGATGAGGGGGGCTCCATTTTGGCTGCCCTGGCTGGAGGTGACGATCGTGACGGACGCATCCCTCACGGGATGGGGAGCTCATGCCAACGAGTTGACAGCGGTCGGTGTCCGTCGGAGTCCAGACTCCATATCAATCTGTTGGAGCTGAAGGCCGTCAGGCTAGCCCTGAAGGCTTTTCTGTCGACTGTGTGAGGAAAGAATGTCCTGATCCTGACGGACAACACGGTGGCCATGCACTACCTCAACAAAAAGGGGGGGGGGCAGGGTCACTTCCTCTGTGCAGGGAGACGATGCAGCTCTGGTTCTGGGCAATCCAGCAGGAAGTTTCGATCTCGGCAGTTCATCTGGCAGGAGACCAAAACGAGACGGCGGACGATCTGAGCAGGCATAGCGTGATCTCTCACTAGTGGGAGTTGGCTCAGGAGATTCTCCTGGAGATCTTCGCCCTTTGGGGGACCCCTCAAGTGGATCTCTTCGCCTCCAGTGTCAACCGGAAGTGCGAGAACTTCTGCTCACTGGAATTTCCTCCAAACGGAGCCTTAGACGCGTTCGTGGTGGAGTGGTCATTCCCACTGCTCTACGCGTTTCCTCCAGGCCCCATCATCCCGTAAGTACTGCGGAGGTTTGGTTCCCGGATGATCCTCATTGCTCCGGCGTGGGCCTGGAGGATGTGGTACCCGGACCTTCTCTACTTGTCCATCTGCCCTCCATGTCGTCTTCCCTACCGAGACGATCTGCTCTCACGGGAGGGGGGTCAGGTTCTCCATCCAGAGGTCGGGTCCCTCAACCTTCACGCTTGGTTTCTGAAAGGTTGAGGTATAAGGATTGGGACCTCCCTAAAGATGTGATGGAGGTGTTGCTTTCGGCCAGAAGGCCAGCAGCAAAGTCCCTGTACTGTTGCCGTTGGAGAAAGTTCTGCGACGGGTGCAGGGTTAAGAATGTGGATCCTTTTTCATGTGACATTCCCATGGTTCTGTCTTTTTTTACTTTCTTTGGCCCACAGGGGGCCTTCAAGTAGGTACCATTAAAGGTTTCCTGGCGATGCTGTCCATATTTAAGAGCTCGTCTGAAGTGTTCCTATTTTAAAATTCCTTTAATTTCTCAGTTTCTGAAAGGGCTCACTAATGTGTTCCCTCTGTCACCTTTCCAGGTGCCCGGTTGGGATTTGAACCTTGTTCTCAAGTTTCTGGTGGGTACTCCGTTTAAGCCTTTGCATTCATGCCCTTTGAGACTGTTAACTCTTTAAACTGTATCTTTAGTTGCAGTCACTTCCGCTCGCAGAGTGAGTGAGTTACAGGCACTTTCAGTTAAACACCCTTCACTGTGTTTCATAAGGAAAGGGTTGCCCTTGGAGTTCGTCCTTTTCTTCCGAAGGTGGTGTCGGAATTTCATTTAGGCCAGAAGGTTGTTCCGGCATTTTATCCTCCTCCACATCCTGGCAAGGAAGAGGAGAGGCTCCATAGGCTTGATTCTAGGAGCGCATTAAGCTTTTATATTTCACGCATGTCCCGGGTCAGAGTGGACAATCAACTCTTCATTGGTTATGCTGGAAAGCGTTTGGGACAAGCTGTGACGAAAGACTTTGTCTCGCTGGATTATTTTGGATATGAGTGTTACCGCTTGGCGGGTAAGGACCCACCGGTCGGCTTGCGGGCCCATTCTACCAGGGGTATGGCTGCCTCTACTGCCCTGCAGAGGGGTGTTCCTATTCGTAACATCTGTGATGCAGCCACCTCGGCTTCAGTACATAATTTTGTACGTCACTACTCCCTCGATTCCATCGGGTGCAGGATCTGGCCTTTGGCAAGGTGGTCCTTTACTCCCCAATTTGATTGGCCATTCTAAATTTCTGTTTTCTAAATTCTTTTCCCACCTCCTTGCATTGGTACTGCTTTGGGAGTCTTTCATAGATATGGAATACGTCGGAGGACCCAATCCCCTCGAAGCACAAGTTACTCTCTTGCCTGGTAACGTTCTTTCGATGGGATGGTCCGACGTATTCCATATCCCTCCCTCTCTACCTTCCCCGCTACAGAATTTCTTATGCGATTGCAGCTTACGTTTCCGCAAGGCTTTGTGTATCAGACTGGCAGAAGACTGGTGGCACACGTTCTGGGGAAAAAACTATAACTGAGGCTGCTGGCGTCGTGAGTCCTACTTATAACTTCCAGTGAAGTCGGCTGTCGGAGGAGGTCCTCGAGAGCGGCGTATCGACGTCATTGACGCAGGACGCAGACTGCGAAGATTTTCCGAAGCAGCACAGCTGTGGTGATTACTGTCATAGATGAGGAATACGTCGTCGGACCATCCCAAGAACGTTACCAGGTAAGAGTAACTTGTTCTTTCAAGCTCTTCCAAGAAAAATACCAAAGTGAATGTTAAACCACTCTTCACCACTTAAACAAGATCTTTCTGTCATCTCCGTTCCTAATTGTACGGTTCGCAAATCCCTTAGTTGACTACAGTATAAAACAAGGTGTTTCAATGTCTTGCTTGTCGTATCACAGAACCTACACAGGTCATCGGATGCTGCTGTTCTGTTTCTCAAGTTTAGCACCTCTTTTGTCTTAAAAAGATTCATACGGAATTTTATAAATGTTTTCCTTTTATTATTGCAAGGTAAAGTTTCCAGGTATTTAGATAGTGTTCAGTGCTTTCGCTTCCGACACAGTTTGACTTGTACGTCTATGAACTGATCTTAGTTCTAAAGTTCTGCACCAGTCCTGCTCCCACAGTTTCTTCTTCACTTTTGTTTGGGTTCTGGATCGGGATCTCTTTATTCATATTTAATTGTATAAGCAGACTTTCGCACGTTTGTTCCTATTCAGCAAGGATTGAATCAGATGTTGCACTTATAGGTGTATTCAAGATCTTAAATTGAGGCAGATCAGCACCAATTACTTTTCTGTATAGTACTAGGGTGTTCCACATCACCCTCGCATTAATCTCTGTTAACCCCAATTCGTACCATATACAGGTGTTTGGCGTCCCTCTTGGTAATTGCAAGATTTTGCTCCAATAGGTATTTTCACACCAAGACCATGTTATATGTGAACACCCCACCATTTCTTCGCCTCCAAATATCAAGGATGGTGTAACTTTAGCTTTATAGAACTCCATTGTTGGCTTTAAGGAACATTTTCTGTATTTTTTTATTTATTGTTGCTCCTTGAGCAGCTAAAAGTTTGCATTTTCTTTTAATTTTTTGCACCATCGGATCATCAGTTATGTGCAAGTTAATTAAGACCACTAGATATTGAATCTGACTTGGTCAATTGGTGGAGAATCTATAAATTGCACATTTGAATTGTTTTTTTGTTGGATTTGGATCCTATTAGATTTTGTATTACTAGGATCCCTGTTTTTGCCACGTTTATCACAAATCCATTTCTTTCCAACCAGCGTTACATCAAGCAAGACCATATCGCCTGCATATAGTTTGTAGCTTAGCTGGTTCTCATTGATCTTCGGTGGAAATGCTCTGACTTAGTCCAGCTCTCTTCCCACGTCTGAAATGAATCGGTTGAACAAGGTTGCTCACAGAGGGCAGCCTTGCTTTACAACCCTTGGTGCTCTTATTGCAGAGGAAAGGGAGCCCTTTTGATCGAGCCTGATTTTGATTTCAGTATTGGAATACACCTCCTGGATGGCATTCATTTGACTTGTTGGGCATTTTCTTGCTGCCATCTTTGTTCAGAGTATTTCGCGATCAGCACAGTCTAAGACGTGAGCCAGATAGACAAAGGCTAAATATATTCTTTTTTTTCTTAATCACCTCCATTTTTAACAGGTTGATCAGGAGCAGTTTGAGGGCACAGCCAACTACTTTTACAAACCCCGTTTGACGAATGTCTATTACTTCTGTTTCTTTAATCCAGGTTCTTAGATGGTTTAGTAGTTGAGTTGCGAAGATCTTCCCCACTACATCCAATAGTGCTATGGGTCTAAAGTTTTTTGGCTCAGATCTTAGGCCTTTTTTAAATATTGGAACAATCGGGGCACTTTTCCAAGACCTGGGCACCCTCTTTTCTTTTGGAATGTTTTGAAATAAATCATAACTCGGTCCATTCTTCAGGATTCTGTTTAAGTATCATGTTTGTCAGCCCATCAGGGCCAGGAGCCCTTGATGTACTTAATTTTTTTATGTTTTCAAGTATGTCTTGCTTGCTAATTTACAGATCCCAATAAGTGAGGGCTTCTTTGTCCTGATAATTTGTTTGTCCTCGTTTCCTGAATAGCTGAGTAGTGGGCAATCCATTGGCTCTCAGTAACCAAAGAAGATTGGAGAGCACCTTGAGTGCATCTACATTATTTATCATTGCCCAAAACTTCCTTGTGTTCTTATACGTCATGATCCTCTTTATCTCCTCTGCATCTTTTTGCAGCATTATATTTTTGAGAACGTATCCAGGATTTATATGACAACTTAGTTCTTTTAATTTCTGTTGATCGATCGCATTCATTGCTTCTCATAATCTCTTTAATGGATCTTCTTAACTCCTTTTTCTTAGCAACAATCGGTATCGTAAACATGTTGGTGTCTGAATCCTGGCTTGCTCCTCCCAACTTGTTCAGTATATTGTTCTAGGAGTACGGGGTACTCAATTGAGTCAATTTGTTCGTTCTTTCCCCCATCTAGAAGCAATTTGGTTATCCTTGAGATTTTCTCACCATCCATTCATATCCTGTTTCTTCCTGGCGTTACATTCATCTGGACGTTCCACGACTCTTTCTCTAAGTGATACAGTCCATCTATTTTAATTGTGACCAAATTATGATCACTTTGGGCCATTGATAGGACCTTTAAGATTCGTTATCTTCTCTGCCATGGAGTTAGATACGTAGAAGTAGTCTAATATGGATTTGCTTTGTCCCTGTTCCCATGTGGCGTTGGTGGGATGTCGCCTCTAGTATTTCCATTCAGTAAGGTCAATTCTCACATATCCATTTCTTCTGCCCAAGCAGTTTTTATTTGATATGGATCTTTATTATTTTTTTTTTGTGATACTATTATCTAGTTGATGACATTCCATGTTAAGGTCCCCACAACGTATTATTTCTGCTTCTTTTTCCTTTGCTTTAATTGAATTGATAGTCTCACAGATCAAATTAAGGAATTCAGATTCATCCATGGCAAAGTGTTGTCAGTAGATGTTAATAATGTGTAGCAGTTTCATACTTCAATTTTTATAGATGATTTATATGTAGGGCGATGGGTTTGTTGACTTTATTATACGGATGTCTTTACTTGTTTTAACCATTGTTATTAGGCCTGCCATTGGCCTACCCTTCACCTGTTTGATTGCCGGGTTCAAGGCGATTTCAAGGCCTACTGAACTTGGTAATGATTGAAGCCAAGTTTCTTGTAGGCAAATCATGTGCAAATTATTCAGCTCTGCTTGGGTCTTCCCAAACAAGTAGATGAACCCTTGTGTTCCAGAAGCCTATCCGTATTATTTTTTCCTTTCTGGCATTTTGGCATTAGCTTTCTGAGCATGGATTCAAAGTACCTGCCAGCCAGCTCCATTTTCCCAATTCATTCATTGATCCCATGGCTTTACGTTCGTTCTTGTTAACATTCGCGGGATTTACATTGCAATCAACCGTAATTTTGATTTGTTTCTTTGGACACTGTTGCTTCAGATATTTGGTCAGTATTTCTCTCAGTCAGTGTTGATAGCCTTTTCATTGAATCAGCATTCCATTGCTGATCGCGGTTTGGATCATTTTATTCTCGTTATAGGTGTGCCCACCTTAAGCTGGATATCTTATCGTGCATCTCTTTGGGCAGGGGGTTTTCAATGCAAACTTCCTTTATGTCGAAGCCCAATGAATTCAAATCCATGTTACAGTTCATAATGAGGTCTCGGAGTGTTATTACATATCTATTCAAGAATCAATCTGTGGAGGTCTCATTTAAGAATTCCACTGTTTTAATGTCCTCGTTTGCTACTGATTGCAACTGCGGTATGTGCCTAAATAGCTGTAGCACATATCTGTTCAAAATTAACGTCTTGGGACCGAAAGATTCTTTCTAACAGGCAATAATTTGAGGCTATCTTTTGCCTTTCGATTATGTTGTTACAGGCTGCAGTTAATTGTCTCTTGTCCGCTCTCCAATCTTCCTCCAGTGTATGCTGATTTTCAGCTTTCCTCTTTAAGATCTGTTCGTTCAGCGTAGGGTTTAAGGACTTCACTTTTTGAAAATTGACCTCAACAAAGAAGGCTTTTTCCGATATTTCACTTCTCTGATTGGTTTTTCTGGCTGTTTTATTTATAACTAGATCTCTGCGCTCATCTAATATCAGAAATCTATTTCGTTCGGCTGTAACACAGCTTGTTTTTCTTTAGTCGGTGAACTCAAGATGGTGCACATTCTTTTAGGACGTGTCAATCCACTCATTGGGTTGCACTGTAGATTGGGCTCTGGATTCACTTTCAGAATCAGTCGTAACTGATGCAGGCTTCTTCCTCGCTCCCCGGTTCTGCCATATCATTTTCAATATCAGACTCGTGTGTTGACAGGTTAGCTAATAGTTCTATTATTTTATCATCCTAAGCTTTCTGCTCACTCAATTTCTTAGCTGTTTTATGTAGTGATTCTTGAGGGAGCATCTGTCCACCAGGATACTTTGTCGGGAGAGCTTTAGTTGATTCAGGTTTTGATATTTCGTACAAATGTGCACTCCTTTTTAACATGGATATTCTTTCGATTCGTTACATTTTTTTCTTTTTTTTGTCTGTTCCCGTTTTTGTTGCCTTCTTAATTTTTTGTTGAGCCATGCTTTTTTTTTCTCAAAGATCATAAAATTTGCATTTCCTAAGGTGCTACTTTTCTCGTTTTCATTCTCCAAAGCTGTTGGCATTGTCATAAATCCTTCTGTGTTTGCAGAGGTCAATGGAACAGCATCTTGATTATCGTCTATTTGAACTATTTCAGTTCCACTTAAATTCTTAGCGACCAGGTTCGCTTATGCAAATCGGAGGTTAAGCTGTCTTTCGGTGAGATATCAGTAACCGCAACAGCCTGACTTGCCAACACAGCTTGAGTTCTTAGGGGTACTGACACATTTCGTCTGGCTTTTGTTGTTGGTATTTGCAGGTGCTGCTTCCATGTTTTCTACCGTTAAGTACTTGCGATGGTGGGGCTCTTTGTTCTTTTGGAGCATGCTCTCGATCTTCACCTATAGATTGTTTTTTTAGGATCATTAGAGCTTCTCTTTCCACCTTGGCTAATGGGCGCCCTCAGCATTATTTTTAAGTTGATCTCTCAACAAAGTATTTAGCATTTAATTTTTCTTAACATTGTTTGTTCCTTGTTGCTTCATTTCTCCAGCATGGGGTCTGGCATGGATTCACATGCTCATGAATATTCCCCGTCATCATGCCGGGAATCCTCGGTAAAGAAGAAATCAGTTTCAGTTTCGTTTCTGATCTCTTTCTACTAGTAACCAATCACTGGTCTGTGGGTCATACAGCCCCCAGCCAATGATTGTCCTCTACCTAAGCCCCTCCTCTGGCAGCCATCTTCAGATTTTTACTGCACGTTCAAGTGTTGAGTCCTCATGCTATAGCTCTCGAGCGTTTACTGCGTTTTGTGTTTTTTCGAAGAGTTTACTCTTAAATTTTCGGTCAATCGAGCCTCAAGCTCCACCGACTTTGCTTCCGATTAACGGGACCCGTTTTCGGAATTTTCTACGCTCCTCAAGGGCAAAATTTTGTCGTGTTTCCACTTCTCAGAGAATTCCGGATGATTTTGAGGCGTACCTCGTGGATATGGCCCAGGACAAGGGAAGCATGACGCCTACTGGATCCAAGCTGTTCAGGAGCTGCCCTGGGTGCGTGCTCCAGAATGTCTTCAAGGAGGATGAGCACTCTTGGTGCCTCTACTGCCTTCATGATGACAAAACGCACGTGGAGTAGGACTGTGCGTTTTGCAAGAATATGCCCGAACAGACGATGAAGGATCGTCTGATTCGACTCACCAACTGGCTGGAAGGGAAGAGCCTGAACCAAGAAAAATTAGTACTGCTACTGACCAGGTATGTTCCCATATGTTATCAATGAGTGAAACAATTATATCCTAGTGGACGGGAATCCTGATATTAGTGGTACTACTGGGGAAAAAAACCTCTAAAATGCTACTCCATGAGGATGTCCAGAAAGAAGATAAGGTTTAAACAAAGAGAATCACATACAACCATGGTGATGAATAAAACGTGGTTTGTATTGAGATAAAGATCATTCAAACATAAACGAGAAAACATTTACAAATACTTTGTGTGTGAAAATTCAAATACTCTTAGACATAAATGAAAAACGAAAACATGGAAATCAGTTTTGCTTCAGTACATCAATTAGTGCAAAGTCCTTGATCATGTAACATGGCATATATCACTGGTGAGATCATAAAGGCTATGCTATAGTGCAATGGTGGGTGTAGGGTGCTACCCGTACACCGTATTCAGTACAAACATCTGAATTTTTCAGATGGTAGTATTATAGGTGCCGTATTCAGTAAAGCATCTAATTTTTCAAATGATATTTCAGGTGCCGATATTTCAGGGAAGAGCCCAGCAATAGAAGAAAACCGAGCGGTCTTCTAAGACCTTTGAGGGCGCTCCGGCGACTGGGGCCCAACAAAAGGCTAAGCACTGCGAGTCCGTGGGCACTGGGAGTGCCGATCGGTAGGGCTCCTCGGCTGCCAGGCAGGGTGCACTATCACCGACTCCAACCACGAACCAAAGCTCTGGCTCTGTGAAGAGGAAGTCGGAGAACCCGGGTAAGCTTCGGGAGAAGCCCCGGTCGATCCTGATGGAAACAGCTGAGGGGGAGCGAGGCAGTGACCCTCCCCCCCCAAGGTGTAGGCCTCAGGCACGCCCAAGGAAGTGAAGGCCCTGATTCACCTGGCTAAGGCCTCGATCGAGGGAGTTGTAGCGGCACTGGCGAAGGGGCTAGAGTTTCCCTGCCACCCAGGAGGGAATCTTCTTTTCTGCCCATCGAGAAGATCCCTGTAAAACCCCAGCAGGGAAAAGGGGGTGGGGGGGCATGGTAGCCATAACGGGCTCAGATACCACCTCTGAGGATGAGTTGGCAAGTGTCCAAAGGATCCTGGACATTAGGTTTGAGGAATCCAAGGCCCACGGGAAGGATCCTGATGAGAATAGCGACTGGGGAGCCGACGAGGAAGATAGGGCCACGGAGGATTCCGCACCCCGACCGTCGGCCCCATTGCAGCTGGTACCCTTACCACAGGACAATTCAGGAGCTATCCTGATGGCTATACAGACCCTGTAGGCAGAGATCAGGACGAGGATGCCCTTACCCCCCACCGAGGACCCAGTGGAGTCTGGTCCGTCGGAGAGCCCGTCTAACAAGCGGAGGCGAGTCCACCCCCCCCCCTTCAGCCTTCACCCCCAACCCCTTCTCCGAGGGATGAGACGGGAATAGAGACGGCGGGGACGGAGGAGGGAGTGGACCTCCCCTCACCACCACCTCGGGCCTCTCGAAATTGGCTCCTTCCACGCCATGATCGCCAGGGCATCTGAGCACTTCCAGCTCTGCCCAGAAGAAGGAAAGTTCCCAACGGCGGGAGGCCAAGAGGAAGACTGTCCTCTCAATCCCGTTACTAGACGACCTCTGGGACGAGGGGCTAGCGCTCCTGAAGAACCCGTCCATGGCTCCTGCCAGGAGAGACTGGTATGAGAAGAAATACTGGGTCCCGGACTCTGCCCCTATATATCTCAGGGCACAGCTGTCCCCGGACTCGGTGGTCTCAGCGGCGGGGGGGGCGACGGCCTCTACCTCAACTTCCCCACCGGACGGTGAGGGGCAGAAGCTGGACGCCATGGGACGATGAGTCATTTCGGCGGCAGTGACGACGATTAAAGCGGCCTATGCCCTTGCGATCGTGGCTCGCTACGACAGGGAGTTGTGGTTCAAGATCGCTCCCTTGCAGGACTTCCTTCCGGGTGACAAGAGAGCCGAGGCCCTAGAAATACTACAGGAAGGCGAGGGGGTGTCGGACCACGCCATCACGGTGGCCACGGACATCGCTGACACCGGCTTTCGTCAGATGGGCAACAACGTTTGACTTTGCCGGTGCGGTTGGCTCAAGGCCACAGATTTCTGCCAGGACGTGCAGACCAGGGTTCTGGACATGCCCTTCGACGGGAACAACCTGTTTGGCAAGACAGTGGACGAGTCACTGCTGGCCATCAAGGCGGACACCGAGACGGCTCGGGCCTTGGGTGGTCTTCAACAGAGACGGCCGTCCTTTCGGAACTCTAGAGGCAAGCAAGGTACTTCCAAAGGATTCAGCGGCAGGCCCTCGTCGTACCGCCAAGCGGCCCGCTCCTTGTCGCAGGAGGCCTACAGAGGACGCGGCAAAACAGGAGGATCCTGTCGCCGCCGCCAAGAAGTCCAAGGCGGCATGGCCGTGACGAAGCAGGATTGAACCGGCCGTAGCATCGGGCCCCCACCTGAGCACCCCGGTGGGAGGCCGGCTGGCGAATTTCGTCAGCATGTGGGAGTCCATCTCCACTGAACGTTGGGTGCTGGATACCCTGGCCTGCGGGCACACTGGAATTTCTAAAGATGTGGCCCCGTATTCCACCCGTGGCCAGGAAGGAAAACCACGTCCCTCAGCTGTTGCTGGAGGTAAGGGCGATGCTAAGAAAGGGAGCCATTGAGCTCGTCCCAAAGAGGCTCTGGGGCTCCGGAGTGTACTCCCGATACTTCCTCGTCCAGAAGAACGGCGGTTGGCGACCCATCCTGGACCTTCGTCGTCTGAACTAGTACATCAGGTCCCAGAAGTTCCGGATGGTCACCCTCCAGCACGTGCTGGGACAGCTGGAGAAAGGCGACTTCCTATCGTCGCTGGACTAGGAGGATGCCTACTTTCACATCCCCATTCTAAAAGGACATTGCAAATTCCTGCGAATTGTGGTCCAAGGGCGACACTACCAGTTCAAGGCCCTTCCCTTCGGATTGAAGTCGGCGCCCAGGGAGTTCACCAAGTGCCTCGCACCAGTGGCGGTGCGGCTGCGCCTGCAGGGGATCCACGTCTACCCCTACCTGGACGATTGGCTCATCTGAGCAAAGTCAAGAAAACTTGCAGTTGATCACACAGCGAAGACCGTCCAACTGCTCACAGATCTGGGATTCTCGATCAACTTCGCGAAATCCCACTTGGTACCATTGCAAGTCGCTCTGTTCCTGGGAGCCAGGCTCGACACAGCGGCGCGATTGGCTTCTCTGTCAGAGGAAAGGACAATGGCCATCCTGGGCAAGGTACAACGGCTTTTGACCATCGACGAGGCCAGGGTGAGGTCCATCAAGTCCCTGCTCGGCATGATGTCCTCGTGCATCTACCTCGTGCACCTGTGCAGACTGTGGATGCGACCACTACAGGAGTTCCTCGACGCCCGTTGGATGCAAGCGGCGGGCAGCTTCGAAGACAGGATCTCTCGATGAATTTCCGCCAAGCGATCTGGTGGTGGGGCACCCGCGCGCATCTGGCAGCGGACATGGACTTCCAGACCCCGGCACATCAGGAGCCGGTGACGACGGACGCCTCCCTGGTGGGATGGGGAGCGCACACCGGAGATCTCCACGCAAGAGGCCTTTGGCTCCCGGAGGAGAGGTCACTACACCAACGTCCTGGAGCTCCGAGCCGTGTTCTGGGCCCTCGGGTCGTTCCTTCCGTCCCTCAAGGACAAGGTGGTGAGGGCCTTCAGCGACCACATCACCACGATGTTCTACATCAGGAAGCGGGGGGGCACCAGATCACCAGCCCTATCCAAGGAAGCCCAGGATCTGTGGCACTGGGGCGTCGCCCAAGGGATTTCCCTGGTACCCTTCCATCTGGCAGGAATAAAGAAAACCATTGCCAAGTCACTCAGCAGGGAGCTGCGCTCTTGCCACGAGTGGGAGCTGTGGCAGGATCAAGTGGATCTCCTATTTTGACGGTGGGGCAACCCCCAGATCAACCTATTCGCGATGGCGACGAATGGCAAGTGCTGGAGGTTCGTCGGGTTTCCCCAGCCGGGGGAACATGGGCGATGCCTTCTCATTCCCCTGGGACGGCATGTTCCTGTATGCGTTCCCACCGTTGCGACTCATCAGTAAACTCGAACAGTCAAGGTGCAAGATGATCCTCGTCGCACCGGCGTGGCCGAGGCAGATCTGGTTCCCAGACCTTCTGGACATGTTGGCGTCCCCCCACCCCCCAGTCAAACTGCCAACGGATGCGGATCTTCTCGCCAGAGAGGGAGTCTCCTTCCTCCACCACGACCCGGGATTGCTGAACTTGCAGGCCTGGCTCCTGCAGCACTAGAGTTCGGAGGATACGATATCCCGGCAGACTGCAAGGAGGTGCTTGCAAAGGCCAGGGCATCCTTGACTCTCAAGTGCTATGGACACAAATGGAAGAGGTTCTATGTCTGGTGCCGTGCACAGAAGATTAACTCTCTGCTGATTACGGCCCCTCAAGTGCTGCCGTACTTGCTATTGCTGGCCAAAGCAGGGCTGGCTCATGCCTCCATCAAGATCCACCTGGCGGCTATCTCCCGCTACACCAGAACTCCAGGGCCCTTGTTGCTATGGTCCCATCGCCAGGTGAAGGAGTTCATGAAAGGACTGTTTCTGATCGTTCCCGCCGGTGAAGGCTCCGGCCCCGGCGTCGGAGCTCAACGTGGTGCTGACCAGGCTCATGGGGCCGCCATTCGAGCCGCTGCACTCGGCACTTTTGAAGTTCCTGTCGTGAAAGACAGCATTTCTTGTGGCCATCCCCACCGCATGACGAGTGGGAGAGATTCAGGCCCTCTCCTGTAAACCTCCATACCTGACTTTCCATGAGACGAGGGCGGTGATGAGGACGCACCCCTCCTTCATGCCCAAGGTGCCGTCGGACTTCCATCTCAATGAGCCCTTGGTGTTACCTGTTTTCTTCCCGTCGCCGGCTGAGAGGACTTTGCACTCGCTGGATGTTGCTAGAGCGCTGAAGTTCTACGTGGACTGCAGAAGAGCCTTCGGAAGACATCACAACTGTTTGTGAACTTAGGACCTTTGAACCAAGGGAAGGCCCTCTCAAAGGCTTCCATTTCCAGATGGATCTCTGGCTGCATCATGCACTGTCACTGGTTGGCAAACCGACCGTTGCCCGGCCATCCGGGAGCCCATTTGACCAGAGCGATCGCTGCTACTACGGCGTTCCTATCTGGTGTGCCCCTGCTCGACATCTGCAGAGCTGTTACGTGGAGGTCAACGCACACCTTGACGATCTTCTACTACGTCGACGGGGATTCCAGGGAGGAGTCCAGAGTCGGCCAGGCAGTGCTGCGCAACCTGTTGGCCTGAAGGTGGGCCTGGTGAGGTGGTAAGAGTTGCTTAATGTTGAGCCTTGCCACTTCCTGTGGCTGTGCATGTGTGTACTGCTATGTTTTCTTGTATTCATGAGCATGTGAATCCATGCCAGACCCCATGTTGGAGAAGGAACACGTTACTTACCTGTAACTGTTGTTCTCCAGCATGGGTCTGGCATGGATTCACATGCGAACCCTCCCTCCAACCCCTCTGCGGCTCTTCTCTTGGTCCTACTGCCACTTTCCGTGCTACCAAATCTGAAGATTGTTGCCAGCGGAGGGGTTAGGTAGAGGGCAGTCATTGGCTGGGGGCAGAAGCAGAATGACCCAGAGACCAGTGATTGGTTACTAGTAGAAGGACAGTTCAGAAACAAAACTGAAACAGTTTTTTTCTTTATTGAGGATTCCCGGCCTGACGGGGAATTTTCATGAGCATGTGAATCCATGCCAGACCCATGCTGGAGAACAAGTTACAGGTAAGTAACTTGTTCCTTCCTGTATCAAAACTTCCATATTTATCATTTTTGAGTTTGCTAACGCCATCAGCATGTTTTGATCTTTACAAGTTTCATTTAATTGTTTGTTAAATTTTATGAGGTGCCACAGCAATGTTCAAAGCAGAGATTATATTAGGTTGCATTTCATTTATCACTTGTTCCACCATCTCCAGTCTGCTCGATCTTTCGGGGAAGTAGATAAGCCAATTTGTTTTACTTGCTTATCTTGGGGGCTGCTAGTCTTATTTTTGGGAAGTCTCGTTCAACAAACGTGGAGTCTGTGGTTGTTTCATCAGCTGACTCAGATGAGTCACTATTGGGAACGGTCCGTATTGACTTTTTAGTTTTTGATTTACTGCCAATGTAGCGTTAATTTCCATCAAGTTCTTAAGTAGTTGGTCAGTGACCGCTAAAAAGTTGCGTCTTTCTGGTCCCTTCTCAGACTCCATACCCCTCTTGAGTGCCTATAATTCCAACATCGGGCAGCAAACACTTCGTCTTGTGTAATTTGAGGGGGATGGTCTGTACTCAAGGTCACATCTTCAAGGTATTCACGTTCAATCCTGGGCCACTTGCCAACTTCAGTTTGTGTGAGAAATGTCTTCTTCTCATTCCCCGGCAAGATTGGTTTTTGCCGATCCACTAGACTCCATGCTAGAACTCTCAGCAATGGGACTCCAGTGAGTAAATTCTTTCTCTTTGATTTGATTATTTACTTCATATGACTGTGCAGAACCATTTTGCAGTATAAGTCGGTATCCACACAACCTCATTTATTACCCACACTTTATCAATCGCCTCACATCGCTTCAGATTTGGTATGTTCCAGTTTTCAATTTTATTTTTTGTTAAAGTTTGGTCAATCTTTGCGACTGTGTAGTAGGAAGACAAACAAGCATCATCACTCATTTCCGTCGCTGCCCCAAGCCCTGGGGTGCCGCTCGATCGTGTGTCTGGATGCGGCATCTCAGTACTGATACTGGCAGTTCTATCGATCCCTGCGCTGAAGTCAAACAGACCACACTCACCACAGGGGCACACTCACCATACTGTGCACTCGGAGTAGATCCGGTTGTCTGAAAAGATACCTGTAATTCATGACGTGATGTCTGATCTTTCAGAGTTCGAAACGCAGCACTTGAGTGTAACCAGATGCTACCGTTGCTGCAGATTCCGACTGACAGCGTCGCTGCGCCCGCGCTAGTGGAGGTCGTATTTTCTTTCTTGACACTCGAAGGCTATGGATTCTGTTTATCCCCAACATGTCTCCAACAGTTTGTGAATATCCTTAGGTTCACTTTCCACAGTTTACACAGTGAACACAAGGAACACTCCCACACACTCTGACGCTGTGTGTCCGGGGGTTGGTTTTTGAGTAGTCTGTCCTTGCAAGGCAATGGAAAGTGAAAAGTTCCTCGTGCAAAATCACTGAGAACGTTGAAAGTGCAGTTATCCGGACACTAGGAACACTCCCACACACTTCCCCTGGAATATGCCTCGGGAGTCCTAAGAGCCCTGTACTTATGTTCTAGTTGCCCCATGGACTTCAATGCATTCACACATTATAAAGCTTCTTCTTGTGTAACTATCATAACCCATTGCCGGTGTTTATGCTGTATTTCGCATTTGTTGCTGTGATCACAGTCCGATAAATAAACTTTGAAAAAATAAAATCACTATTGAACATAAGGAGATTGGTATCATCAAAATGTTACCCACCACTTCGGTGTTTAGGCATGGGTGTTTGTATATTCACTGTAGGGTTGCTAAGTAGGGGGTGAACATGTTATGAGTAAATTCACAAGCCTAACATTTACTAGTGAACTCTAGCACAAGAACAATGCTTTAGAAGTCCTTCCTTACCCTATTTTGGTGTTCATCCTTACAAGCAAGTGGTCTTATCAGTCAGGTTTTTGTAGACCGTCGCTGTTGAAAGTTCCTAGTCAGTTATCTAGCTATGGGGAGTGTAAACTAGTAGTCCCCAGGCCTTCAGGTGACTATAAAGAGGACCCATGGCCCATACGCCACCTATGGCTGGCAAGTAAGCTCCTTTTTAAGTTGGAACTTAACACCCAAAGAAAATCAAGAGTAGCTAGGGGTGCCTAAAGAGAGCCAAGTTATCTGGACACCCAGACTCCAACTTGCAAATCCACCCTGGGACACAGAACCTTTCGGAACAACAAGACTTAATGTAAAGCTATTTGCTGAAAGCTCCTGTGCTGCAGGTTGGTGGCTTCCACTGACGGGTTAGGTCCATGCAGAGACTCGTGGACAGGGTGAAGGCTTCTCAAATTGGGCTCCAGCATCATGGGAGAGGACCTCCTCAGGAGTTTCAGATTGGAGCAGATGTTTGTGCGACCCTGAACAGGATAAGCAGGCCCCCAGGAGTAAGATGGTCCGATCGTGCTTCCAGAGATGCCCATATTTAGATATCCTCTTTACGCCCTGTGCACATTAAAAACATGAAGGCTTCAGTGGGTGTATGTTTAGGCATTGTGGTGATTAGCCCTTTTTCATAGTTCATAAAGCAAATACTAGATGAGCAAGAGTGTATGTGAGGACTAAAGAGTATATTCTACAGAAAATTTAGGATACTCTATGAAAACTATATTGCAGTCAACAGGTGGCCACAAGCATTTTAAGACAGCTGCTGCAAAATATTACCAGGTGAATTGGGAGATGGTGATGTATTTTAGAAAACAAATATTCAGAGGATTTTGAAGCCTGTTTTTCCTGAGATCAAACTGAGGTACTGCTTAATCCAGAAGGATAACTTTTAGTTGGTCGAAATAGAAAGGAAATGTAAACCAGCCCCGCAAGTTCACTTAAAAGTCTAGGGTCCTCTTCTGCCTCATTATGTCCCTGCAGTGAGTGCTTTTGTTTAACCTGATCACTGCAGAAGATCCATCACAAGAAAAGTAGAGTCATAAAATGCTACATGAAGAAAGGTAGGTGCATGTGCTTGATTTATAATTAAGAATACATGTTTGCACCGTTACTGGCAAGATATGATAAATACTAGCGACTCAAATGGAAGAAATTATAAAACCTCTTCCTGAGCATGCTAGTAGAAGGAGCTGCAATGTTGTTGAAGGTGGTCAAATTAATGCAATACAGGTTGAGATGCTGCCAGGCAAGAAGCTACAGTTTTGGTACTTAAAAGGCATTGTTCACTATGTATCTCTGGCTGTAGCCCAGAGAACCACAAACAGATGATGGGATTGCCATTTGTAGAAACGCTTATTGGGGAAATAGACAAAAATCTAGATAACGTAACAATAGATACTGTTTAATGTGTCTTGTACTGCACACTGTTGCCACTTTCTTGGTCTCTTGGCGCTCTGGCAGATCTCCAAAGGAAGGAAGGTTGCAGGGTTTGTTAGTGGGATTGAGAGTGAAAAGAGTAAGAGCTTTCATGTGGTGTTGGCACCTTCAGTTCGGAGAAACCAGTCAATTGGTGTGTTTTCGGTCGGTAGCCATCACGTGGTGTTAAGGTGTTGAGTTGTGGTTGTTTGTGGTTTGTTTTCAAGTCCAGTGTTGTGAAGTGTGTGTGGTTTGTGGTGCAGTAGAGGAGTGGTTGTGTTAAGTTCGGGGTTGGAGGGTGCGTATGCAGAAAGTTACTTTTTAGTAAGGTTACATTTCCTACAACCAATAATCCCTCCAAAATTTCCCAACCCCAACAGTTCATAGAAGTTCTTTACCACCCTCAGCAATCCATCCACGTGAGACACATTCCCTGTCACCAACATTCCATCCAAGAGGGGCACAGTTTGTGCACCGAAACAATCAGTCCAAGTTTGATGCATCTCCCACCCTCTCGTAATCCAGCCTGGTGTAACACACTTCCTATCTATTGACAATCCATTTAGATGTGATGAATGTCCTGCCCCCAGCAGTTTATCGACGTGTGATACAATTCCCATCCCAACAATCCATTTCGGGGAGCTGAACCCTGCATGCTACAGATGTTAACCTAGTGCCCGTTTAAGGGCACAGCAAGGAGTGTAAGGCTTAGCCATATTGTAATACCAAATGCAGAATGTGACTAACGCTGTCGTGCTTTGAAACACTTCTATATGGGCGCGTTATAAATAAAATATCATATAACCTATACATACAGGCTGAGTGTAGAATCTGGCTAGTTTACACAGTTCGGCCTCCTGCCGTATAAGGTTGACCTATGCTGGTAAGATAAATGCTGGTAGGCGTATGATATCAGGTGATGAGTGGTGGCTTTTTCTGGGGTATATTAGTGGCGGTACTCCTGGTGTTTCGGGTAGCTTTCGCTTAGTGGATTTTGCATGATTTAGCATGTAGGGTTGTGTTGATGGGGTAGGACCCTTTGGTTGGTCTTGGTTCATGTTGGGTGTGTTCGGTTAGTCACTGTTTTCGTGAGGTTCCTTTCCGTGTGTTTGCTCACTTCGTGGTGCGTAGATGTTGTTCAGGCGTTTTCCTCCCCTTTGGTGCTGAGGAGCCAAGTTTTAAACGTTTTTGGAATTCTTTTCTGGAGGGAGTTCCAGAATTTTATGGTGATGAAAGAGAAGGCTGATCCTCCACGCCTTTGCCTCGTCTAGTGATTAGGTTCTAGGCAGATGTCGTTGCTAGATCAAAGTGTTCTTGCTGGTTTGCAGATGATTTTCTTTTGTAAGAATTCCTCTCTGGCCGTAGATTGCTTTGTGTGGTTTTGTACATTGTTTTGAAGATGAGCATCCTTAGCGCTGGTCTGATGTGGTCTCTTCGGGAGAGTTTGAGGAGAGGTCTGGTGGCTGCATTCTGTATTTGTTGTAGTTTCCTCAGCAGGTATTTCAGCCTTCTGAGGTATATGCTGTTGGAGTAGTCTATTCTGGACATGAAGTAGATCATGGCAAGATTTGTGCGTGAAGGGAAAAAGTGAAGTATCTTTTTGATGGTGTGCAGATGGAAGAAGGATTTCCTAATTATCGTGTTTACTTGTGGTTCTAGTGTTAGCTCGTCCATTAGGATTCCAAGGTTTTTACTACTTTTGATGGATAAGGTGGGGTTCCCAGTTCTGTGGGCCATTGGGATGTCTTGGTTGCTTCCTTGGTTGTTGGGTGAAGTCATGATTTCCGTTTTGTCTGGGTTAATTTGAAGGTTATTAGTGCTCATCCATTGGTAGAGGTCTTTGAGCAGTTTTGTTAGTGTGCAGTTTGTCTTCATTGCCGTTGATTTTGTAGACTATTTTGGTATCCTCTGCGTAATTGTAGCATGTGAGGACTGGTCTTTTGATGAGGCTGATTAGGGGTGTTGGGTAAATGTTGAACAATAGTGGGGATAGCAAGGAGCCCTATGGCACTCCACAAGTGATGTACAGCGGTGCGGATTTGAATGGTTTTAGCCATATTGTTTGTTCTTCCAGACACGGGGATCGCCAACAAAGCACTCCTCTCGATTAACTCCTTCCTGTGTCTTTAAGTCTTATGATGAGGGTGTTATGGTCGACCATGTCGAAGGCTGTGGAGAGATCAAGTAGTATCAATGTGGAGTTTGTGTTGGAGTCTGCATTGGTCTTTAGGTCGTCCCATATAGTCGCGCTGTCTCTGTTCCTCTCATGGGTCAAAAGCCTACTTGTGCCTGATCGAATAGCTGGTTGTTTTCAACGTGTTCCAGTATTTGTTCATAAATGTAGGTCTTTTAGTTTTGCCTGCTATGGAATGTTTGAAATGGGCCTGTAGTTTGAGAGGTCTTCAATATTGCCTGTCCTATCTTGGAGTGGTTTGATGTAGGCTGATTTGAAGGCTTGTGGTACACTTCCCGTTGAGTGACATGTTGAGGTTTAGGTAGTATTCCGATAGTATTCCCTGTGCAATGATCGCTTTGTCGGTTTGGTGGACCGGGATCAGCTCGAGAGCCTTCCTTATTGCTTATGTTCACCAGGCTGATTACTTTTTATCTTGAAATTAGGGGATAGCGATTCAGCCTGGTCTGTGCGTTGGGGGTTGGTTGAGGTGAGTGGTCGGGTGGGTCGGTCTACTTTGTATGTTGGTGATTTTATTCTTAGTGATCTCCGAGACCGTCGCATCATTTTTGCGAGGAGATTGGTGTTATTGCATCTTGGTGTTATTACATCCAGCAGAGTTTCTCATCTCATTTATGATATTGAACAATTCTTTGAGTATTTGCTTTCCTGATCAGTTCATGTATTTCTTTCTTGCTTTGAGATTGTCTGCATTGAATGATCAGCTCTGTCCTTTTATATGTAGTTTTCCCTCAATTCTTGTTCTAGTTTCCAGTTTTTTTAATTTTTTCAGTGCTTTGAGGTGCTGCGTGATCCATCTAGCCACAGATTTCTTTTATGAGATGACTGGTTTTTCCAGTGATATGTTATCTATTATTTTCGTGATGCAGTGCAAGATTGTCTGTTTTGTCTATCTTTTGCATTCAGGGTAGTGATCGATGGCTTTGAGGACTCTAGTTGTTCCTCTAGGTCACTGCTTTTGGCAATTCTCCAGTTTCATTTCCAGATCGGGCGGTTGCTTCAGGGCTTGTTGAATGCTTTTGTTGGAATTTGAACCAAAAAAGGTATAATTCGCCAAAGAGATAGATGTGCACTCCAACTAAAAGACCTTTTCACAAACAATTTTATTAATTTTTATTTAACAGGTCCCCAATATAGCTAAAACATTTTAATCTTATTGCACATATTCTCTGGCACAGTTGCAAACCATAGATGTGTCTCAAATAAGCCGAGCTGATCCACAGATGGCGGTTGCCGATCTGTGAATGAGATGGAGAAGGTGGATTGGGGGGGACTTACAGGTGCTTACAAATGTGCTGTTTGTTGTGGAAGATTGAGAGAGACCCTCTGTTGGATTGCCGGCTCTACGCTTTGTTTTGGACTCCCTAGTCGGCTAGAGGAAGTGCTCTTTGACTGAGTTGCAGACAGCGAAACTCTGCAAGTATTTTGGACTGCTGGGGAAAAAAAGCTGTGTGTGACGTGTTTGAGCCCGCCTCCTGCTTCCAGCAAGTCTTGAAAACCCCAGGTGCACGCGCACATGCTTACAAGTGTGCTGTTGGCATAAATAGTTAAATGCTATAGCTCAGTATGTTAAATAGCTAACAGTTCTTTTTAGTCCTGTAACGGAACGTCTGTGTTTCGAGAACTAATTGGTTAACTAAGAACCTACCTCCTTATTGCTGTATACAAAAGGGAAAAGGGGAGCGGGCGTTTTAATATTCCTGTAATTATATTTTGATTTGTCCTGTTTTGTTTTATTTATGCTGAACTAGCTCTCCTTTTATCTAACATATTTAGATCTCAATTTACGAGTGGACTGTGCTCTTTGGTAACAGCTGTATCGATTACATGCACTTTATATTAGTCTCCGGTATGCCGGATAAAAACGATATAGCGAACCTTGTGGCTCCAGCTTTGGTTACTCCTAAATCATTGACCCAAAGTATTCAATTATCGCGGGTAAAGAGGTCTGTTAAAGACTTTTGTACCTGCTCCCCTTTGGCTGACATCAGATCCTTTTGTGCTCCAGGGTTTCGGGCGCTTATGCTGGTGCAAATACCCCCACTGGACATGCATATTTCATCGGTCAAAATTGTAAATGCCAACATGGAGATAGTTGGAATGAGAAATGACCAGCCGGCTTGTGCGAGTACACCAACCGACTCCCTTGTAAGTGCGGGTGCCCTGATGCTACAGGCACTACAAGCGGATATAGCCCCAATTTTGTCTACCCTACACCTCCCTCTGGCATCTAATAAGTTGGATACATTGCAAAATCAAGGTCCGATGAAAACAATAACACTTCCTGAATGCCAGACAGTTACTCATGACAATACCATAATGACACCTATTGCAAAACGAATTGCAATTACTGAATCGCCTTTGAAAGACACAGCAAGCACACAATCTTCCTTCCCGTAGATGCCGGCGAACTGTGATCTTTCTCAATCTCCTACGATGTCTCACCAACAACCCCCGAGTCATCAGCCCGGTCTTTGTCCTTTCTTCAGCCGGCCTCTAACCGGAAGTCTGCTTCACCTGGGGGCCCCCTGTAGACATGTCAATGGCACTTTTTCAGTGGGTTTACAAATTACTTTGCAATCAATGAATGTGGCTTTATTTTCGCTAAGTAATGTGTACGAGTCCCTGGACACAAAATTGAATGCCCAGCATTTATTACTGGCTCAACTTAACAGTTGCATGGGGCAGATAAAAGCCCTTTGTGTGCGCTGTAAGCCCATCCAAGGCAGACCAAATATTTAGTGGCTGAACCGGTGGCACAGTTGGAGCGGCCCACTTACACACAAGATGTTTTACTTATTGATTGTTCACCTTGTCAGCAATTCCAGCTGCAGCAAACCAAGGAGAAAGATCCCACCCTAAAGCCTCTGGAATTGCCTAATCTAACAACCTCTATGAATGATTTAACAAAGGCCTCCGTTACTTGTACTTCAAGCAATCAGGATGGTGCACTTTGTTAAGTAGGGCAGCCTTGCCAAAAGGAAAAAAAAGGCTAAAGTTAAGGATATTGTATGTGTAGATGGTAGTCCCCAGAGTATCATCTTGGCAGAGACTGATGGGTCTTTCCAGGAAAAAGGTGCAAAATGAAAAGGCAGCTGCTTTAATGCTAAAAAGGATAAGTTGGCCCGAGACAATTAAAAAATTAAGACCAAATATATTAAATCTAGTGGTGAACAAGCCTACGGGTTTCCAAATATTCATTGGCAAACTAACTTTACCTAAAACTGCGGCTTCTGTGGCGCGTGTAGCCATAGCTAATACATATCGAAAATGAAGCATCTCAGACTAGCCCAACCATTGAAACTCCAAACTCAAAATACAGCTTTAGCTTATGAGCCATTGGAATCTCTTGTTAAAATAGCACTGGAGACTGCTATTAAATTGAGCACTGAAATACAGCAGCCCGGTGTAGTCGATGCGCCCAGTGTAGCCATGCACGTTGATCTGCTGGCTCCCCACACATGTAATGATAATGGATCTTTGGAGCCGAAGGGCTTGCTCTTGAAGCAAGACAATAACAGAGCAAAGCTGGAGACCTGGAGGGAGGAAATTGATAAAACCTTGGTGTCTTCTCTCCCAAGTCGTAAATTATGATCTCCTGTTAATCGACTGAGCCCTTGCCTACGAGATCGGGCACAAAATTTGAGGGACTGTATTGGTAATCTTCCTCCTCCTGGTAATGAGCCCCTTAGAAAGTTTCAACAACAACTGATACAAGGTGTAAAGCAATATCCTAATCATGCGATGAGTTAATTCTCCAATGCCGGCAGCACCCTTATCCGAATTATGATCTCAATCGACAGTCGGCCATGAATATCTTGCTGGAAATTCTGACTCTAGAAGATGTGGTTTCGAGTGATATTGACCAAATTGAATTTCTACACGATTATGACCTTACCATTGTTAAGCTATGGATGAGATCAGCCCTGGTGAGAAACCTCTTAAGGCAGGCTTGTCATGAACTTTATCATCTGGGTTTCCTGCTGCTTATTCAGTCTACTCTAGAGCTGCAGCGAGTCGCAGGGCGGGATAAAACATCACCCCAATTATCTATGGCTAATACCCTACTAAATGTGAAAATCCCGGATGTTAGACAGAAGCAACATTTGCTCCCTCTCCTCGAGACAAAATCTGTGCTGGCCTCTTGGAACACTAGGGGTTTTAAACATTTAACCAGTACTGCGAATAACCTCTTGGAGGAATACGATATTGTAGCCTTGCAAGAGATTTGGCTTTATAAGCCACCGCTTTGGGATTCTCATAGTTGCCCTAATACCTGCCATACCCCCAATTCGAGTTCGCCCCATGGATGGACTAATGGTGGCGGTTAAATCCTCCTCCAATTTAACACTTGAAACCTGGGCTTCCCCGACTAGTTTTCTTCAAATGGTTATGATGGAGTCGTCTGATTCTGTAACTGCAGTAATCAATGCCTACTGGAACCATGAATGCATTAGAAGATCTCCTGAATCTGACCATGCTTGATCGCCTTTGCGGACATGTCATTTTGGTGGGAGATTTTAATGTTTCATGTATCCCGCAGGCCGATAAATCGCAGACTCCTATTGCGGCTAAATCTAATTCACTAATAAGGGGGGGGCAGCATTTGCATAGTTTCAATGGGGGACATCCCTGCCGTTTATACCTGGCATAGAGGGAAGCAGGTGGCACTATTTGACTATCTTTATCGTTAGTAGTCTGTTTAACTCTGTACGTGAGTTTCATGTTGTCAAACCTTTAGTGATCATGATATTATGGAGGTAAGTTTGTTGTGGTTTCATCCGTCAAGAGAATTGAATCGATCATTAGCCACAGGGATGAAGTTAAATAATGCCTGCAGGATTTTAGCGGTAAACTCACAATTCAGACTAGCACACGCATGGGTGGGGTAGGCTGCTCCCTATATGTGGATATTATGCAAACATTTGCAAAAGAGAGAAAGCTATCTATTAAATCGGGGGAAAACAAATGTTCATGTGTATGTCTCTGAACTGGCAGCCCGGAAATCTCTTTATAGAGCTGACAAAAGAGCTGCAAGCTTACTCTTTGGTCTGAGTAGGATCACGATTAAGAACCCTCAAATGTTAGTACAAGAACTGGTTGAAGGCTAGAAAAGCTCTAACATCAGTTCTGCATCGGGTTGTAAAAGTAGAGGCCTTTGCTAATAAGATCTCGGCTAGAATCTGGACACTTTTGAATAGGGCGTATGGTGGTCCGCAGTTGGCTGCACAAGTAAATATGGCTCCAGAAGAAACCTGCGCCAGTTTCTATAAAACAATGTATGCCATGGCCCCTTTGAGCAATGCCTTTGATATGCATTATGCCTCGCACAGTGACCAATTGTTTTGACCTAGATGACCTCTTTTTCATTTCAAAGTTGTTATCCTCTAAAGCCCTGGGCCCTGATGGCCTATCAAATTATATGATCAAGCAAAATCCTACGGCTGGGGCCCATATATTGTTTACCATCTTTATCCAAACCATCAGGACTAGCATGCTTTCCCCCTCTTGGAGAAAGTCAATTGTTATACCGATCTACAAGAGGGGGGATAGAGCCAGCCCTCCGAACTATAGACCGATTACTCTGTTGGACATCCCGGGCAAGCTCTTTGCGAGAATTAAGTTGCGAGACCTAAATGTATGGCTGGATAGCTCCAAACGGCGAGATCCTAACCAGACCGGCTTCTTGTCGGGTATGAGTACAGCAATAAACTTGCATACTTTACAGGCGATAAAAGGTAATGAATTGAATAAAAAGCAGCCAGTCTTTTTGGCCTTTATTGTTTTTCAGGCTGCGTTCGACTCAGTGTGTAGAGTCTTATTGCTTAACAAACTGCGTAACGCGGCCGGTCCGGACTATCTTATTGGATCAAAGAGCTACTCTCTGACCTCAATTCAGATTAGGCTTTCATTAGATGGCAATCTCTCGGAACCTGTGCTAACTTTTAGATCAAAACAAGGTGCATGCCAACAGGCAACTCTGTTTAACTTCTTTTTTTCCGGTATGGCCCAAGACTTTATAGGACTTGTTTCTGATTCACTGTGGTTGGGGGGTGGAGGGGGTGGGTGGTGGAGGAGGCGGTTTCGGTCCCTTGGTTGTTTTACGCTGACGACCTGGTGTAGCTAGCGAAGACACTCAGGGGGCTGAACGCCCTTCTTACTCAATTGGGAATTTATGTTGAAAAGAAGCTATTGACAATAAATCAGTCTAAGTGTAAAGTCGTGATTTGGTATGTAAATCATAGAGGGCCACAGAAGGCTTTCTCTTTGCTCTTGCAAAATAACAAATTAGAAGTCGTCCAGGAATACAAATAGCTGGGAATAATCATAAGTGGCCACCCTAGGGATCTCCCCTATCATCAGGACCTGGACCGAAAATTGAAGATGGGCATTGCCCAAGCTAGTGTTATCCAGGGGCGGTATGGCACATTTTCACTTGTGCCTACGATTACCTTTTTTAAACAAAAGGTAAAGCCAATTCTTACCTATGGCTCTGAGACAAGAGATCGCCTAACTGAATCCTCCTGGCAGAAGTTAGAAACTCCCTGCGGCAAACCCAGGATAGCCCTCCAAAAAAGTGCTTCTATGTGTTTAATTTGACATGAAATGGGCATGACTTCTCTGTACACGGCATATTGCTGGAAGATGGTTACCCTTTACAGGAGGTATTTAATTGCCACGAATGCACCTACAATCTTAACTGTCTTGGCTAAATATGTGCTAGCTACACATGTTAAAGTCGCAGCATGGAGAGAGGGTGCCAAGAAGATTTTAAATCAATTAGGGATGTCTGAACCCACCTTGATTACCAACCCAAATAAGGTTAAGGGCAAACTTTGGTTACAGGATTGGATTCGGACAAGGGAGAGATGGCAGCTTCTCAAATTATTTGAGGTGCAGCCTTTTGCCATGAAGAAATGAAATGAAGCCGAGCAATATGCGATAAAATTCCCAGATCCTAAATTAAGAACACTGTATATGAGATTAAGATTTAATCTGTGGCATACTAAAGAGATCCTGTTTTAAGACATATGAGTGATGACAATCATTTTTGTTTTTTCTCTGAGGTCACAAAAATAGAAACCCTGAAGCACCAGTTTGCTGAATGTCTGGTATTCTTATCAACAAGAGTGACATTTTTTAAATATACTCCCTGAATATAGAATACTGGACGCAGATATGCTTTGGAAATTGCTCTATAACAGCTCTAACTTTAGAGTGAATGTAGCATGATAAATTTAGTTCAATCTCTTAATTTGTTGGAGCAGCACAATTGATTTATTTAACCTGTATGTCATGTATGAAAATGACCACTGATGTTATATTCTATTTACACTCTGGAATAACATTAGATTTTTTTTAAAAAGAAACTAGCTGGTCGCTAATAATTTTCACAAGGTATAGTTTGAAGTAATGAAATACTTCCTTTTATGATAACGAGTAAGTCTTGGAGTACAAATGAATTAACCTCTATGACTTTCTATGTCTTGTATGTATTGATTTTTTCCTTTTGCCCCAATAGGGGGAGAATCAAAATGCTAAAGATCATGAATGATATGATGTAAATATGTGATGTTCTTGTATTGATGTAATGAGAGCTGTTGTAAATAGGAATTGAAAAGAATGAATGTAATTGGATGTATTTTGTTATGTAAAAAATATAATCTTTTGAAAATTTATAAAATTTGAAAGGCTGATTTTCAGCTAAAACAAAATACAAAAAATTGAAATTTGGGGGACTATTCGGGTGCAGGTACTGTGTGGGAGCAGAGTGCATTTTCAGTGATTTCAACATACATTTTCGACTTTTTTATTTAGGATGTATATGATAAAGTGGAATATCTGAGTTCTTTGGGAAAGACCCAGACAGCTGTCGTGCAGAGAGATGCAGACATTGGTGTAGCTGAAGCAGAGCGAGATGCCGGCATCCGGGTATGTTTTACTCACCAGGCACTCATCCATGCCTGATCACTTTTGGTAATATGTCTTTAACACATTGTCTTTCTTTTTAGATTGAGAATGAACTGACTAAAGTTCTTATAAATGATAGAATTAGTTTATTGCAGCTTTAACATTTCTTAATGGTAAGCATTTTTTATTAGACGTATGCTTCACATATTGATAACCTTGCCATAGAGCATAATCAACTGTCGTAAAACCTTGATAACGAAGTGCTGCAGTACCCAATGAATGCTAAAAACCACATTTTCGGGGGAGCAGTTATATGCCATTCATGCATACTGTTTTTTTAACCTCTCCACTGGTTGAATCCCGGTCTGAAAAAGCAGGTGCACTGTGAATTCAGCATGATGTACCTTTTCCCTTGCATCAAAAGTATCAGACCACCTGCCAGTGCCAACTTGCCAACAGATGTGGTGTTCTAAGGGTCAGACCCCTTAATGGATGCAGACACAAGGCATCCGGAACACCAATGTTCGTGTCTAAGCTCTAATGATTGGAACGCATTGTTGAACATGAGGTATACAGAGATAGGGGGACATTTTACCATTCAAACATTAGTTGCATATTTTGTTTGCCACCATGCAAGCCATTATTCAGGGTGAGGGATACTGCAACAATGAGCCTTTGCACTCTTTGACCTTGGCAACACATTTGTAGTGGTCAAATTGTGTGCATGTCCATTTAACTGCGGGTAAACCGCTATCCAGCCCTCAAACTACATGGAGGGTATGAAATGCATGTACTTTAACTCGTGACTTAATGCTTTAGTGTACACTTCACACAGTGGTGTAGTGTCATTCTTAAATTTAAATTGGCATTGCAACCACTACATGTAACAAGTGTGGCTATCGGGTAGCCGCAGACCTTTTTATTTACAAAAACTGAAGTTTGGTTGTTATTTTTAATTTGTTTTCCCAACTTTACTTATTAAGGAAGATTCACGTCTCACAGAAGCAGACATTACAACAATAATGATGGGCACAGTCGAGTGAAACTAGCGCCATTAACTGATACATCAATATTATATTTTAAGCCAATCAAAGAAGCTGAGCGTCTCAATATCGATCCCTAACTTGCAGCCACCAATCCCTCTACAGCAGTATCCGTGCATTGTGCCAGGAGGTAAGTCACTAAGGGACCCCATATGCTCTTAGACCTGGTCCGCGGCGCACAGTTTGCCATATTCCCCATCTGTATCACTCAACCAAATCATCCAACTAAGCTCGAATAGAAGGGGGGAGGGGGAGTGGTTGGTCCAGCACATCAGTACACATCTCAGAGCCACTATCATGCTAGTAGCCAGAAGCTTTCGTCCGGGACCCGGATCCCCAGGAAGCCAGCCGAACATGCAACACAACTCCCAGGGTATGTCATAGTCCAGCATACAGGAAAGGATACCAGTCATCCCAACCCACAAGTCTTGCAACTGGGGGCACGACCACAGCAAGTGAAGGAAGTCAGCTGGACTCACCCGGCATCTTGGACACATCACTTATACTGGGGTCAAAAAGGCAAAGGTGGGCAGGCACAAGATATACCCTATGAAGAGTCTTAAACTGGATTAACTGGAGTTAAGTATTGAATGCCCCATTGTGGGACCGCTCACATTGCGTCACCCACTGCTTATCCATAATTGGAAGCCCAAAATAATTGTTTACCCTTCAAGACCATCCTGTCCTCGAAAAGCTTCTGAGATACAAACACCCCATTGGGATACAACTCGGCTATATTACCTATGCCCACACCTCTCCATTCCTGGACCAAGGCTGCATCGCAACTAAGCTGAAGACACTCAATTTGCCAGAGCTGGAGCCCTGGGTCATAAGAGATGTCCACTGCCATATTCTTAAGGATCCTATTCCAAGCGTGCACCGTACAATCAACTAGGTCAAATTTACAATCATCCTTAACCCTCCTTGACACTAGAACACCCTGAGCTGCTAAAGGGTGCACCGAACATTTTTCAATCGGCACATGTGAGTATGCTGGGGACCCTGGCATCCAATAGGAAACCAACTGCACTTGTGCTGCCAGGAATACAGCTCCATATCAGGTGTGCAAATGCCACTATGTTCCCAAGAGAGGACCAGGGTGTCCTCTGGGAGGGACTTGAGGTGCCACACCAGTCTTACCAGCAAGACCTTCAAATCAGCAAAGCAGGCTGCTCACGGCCACACAGGGATGTTTTGAAACATATGTAACAATTTAGGGACCACTATCATTTTGGTAATGGCAACCCGGCCCAGGAGGGTTCGGGGTAACGAACACCTCTCGGATTTCAAGTGATTATCCTCCAGCAAAGACCAGGAGTTCCTACTAACCCATACACTTAAATACTTGACAGACAATTGCTACCACCTGTACCCACCTTTATCAGCTGGCCTAACCGTAGCCTCATTGAGTGGAAACAAAATGGACTTGGATCAGTTGAGACCAGAGTATTGGCTAAAATCAGCGACTTCTTGTTACAAAGAATACAGGTTTACACCAGAGTCTTTAAGATATAGAATTGCATCATCTGCATACAAAGACATCAGTTCTTCTCCCCCTCTCTCACCCAATCGCCAAACCACGGGTAAGGCGGAACTTCCGTAGCCTAGCCACCAAGAGGTTCTATCGCAAGTGCAAAGAGTAATGGAGATAACTAGACACCCCTGTCTAGTGCCATGACCCATGTTGAAGGCCACGGAATGCTTACCAAACAAGCTGATCTTAGCCTTCGCACCAGTATATAGAAATCTCACCACTGAGAGGATGCTGGAACCCCCACCATTTTCAGGACCTCGAAGAGGTACCCCATTCAACTGAATCAGACGCCTTCTCCATGTCGAGCAAGGCCGCGGCCACCTGCACTTTAGAATCTATTTGCGCTACTGTAGCAAAAAGTCAGTGGAGGTTCAGCAAGGTCTATCTCACTGGGATAGACCCGGACTGGTCCGGATGAATCTCATCCGAGATGAATGGGAGCAATCTGTCCCCCTGGACCTTAGCAAAGATCTTGGTATCTAAACTAATAAGAGATATCGGGCGGTACAAGGCACAGTCTAAGGGGTTGTTCCCATCTTTTAGAATTAGTCACCACAGCCTCATGCATTGTAGTAGGCAGCTACCCCGAGCACATTGCTTCCTCCCAAACATCCACCATGTACTCAGTAACTTCTGGCCCCAGTTCCTTATAAAATTCTGCTGGTATACCCTCGGACCCAGGAGCCGTAGCCATGGGGAGCGCACAGTCATCCACCAGGTTTTCATCTATCGTAATCGGCTTAGCCAGCAACTTAGCCGTCTCCGGGCTTAATCTTGATAAATATTCAGCTAGACCAACTTGCGGCTGGGGGTGCCCAAGACTCTCACACCCACACAAAATATGCCGGAAAGTCGTCTAGGATAGCGTTGGACTCCACTAACACTAGCCCAGCCGGCCTACGTATTGCATCGATATCGGAGGCCCCTGATTCCTGTCGCAGAATTGCCTCCAAAAACTGGCCTGATCTACCCTCCTTACATAGCAGCGTGCCGTCATCCGGCGCTAAATATTTGACCTCACAGTCAGCCAAATCATTGAAACGATCAAGAGCCCCCCTTCCCCCCCCCTCAGCCCAGTCCCGGCCTCCACATGATCAGCCAACGTCACTACAGCCTAAACCTTAATATCCTCTAGTCCCAGCAGCTGTATCCTGATCATTCTCAACACACCAAACTCTAAAGACTTGCAGCCACCACAGAGGACCACCTTAAATGCCTCCGATATAGAGGCCATCGTACGCACAGAGCCCATGCTATTTTGAAAGTACGAGAGCACAATACTGACCTCCTCACTTCGGTGAATTAGAGCTGACATAGCCGTAGCCTTAAATTGCCAATGAGGTCTAGGCTTCCCTTGCTGGCCCATATCCAGCCATCCCAATAAAGGGGAGTGGTATGACTGAGTTCTCGGGAGCATCAGGAGCGGACTAGCAAGAACAGTCCAGGAGCGGGGCTATGCACTGATGAATAGAAAGATTCTTTCACCCCAGGGTGAAGCACTCGCCAAACATCCTGCATAGACCTGCATCTTCGCACCACACTAGCTGCTTGGGAGAGTGGATGGGCACTTCCAGCAGATCTATTCATTGGCATTTCCAAAGTGACATTGAGGTCTCCTGCCCAAATATTAGTATGCATATATTTCTCCAGCATGGGGTCTGACATGGATTCACATGCTCATGAATATTCTGGGAATCCTCGGTAAAGAAAAAAATCAGTTTTTCGTTTCTGAACTGTCTTTCTACTAATAACCAATCACTGGTCTCTGGGTCATACTGCCCCCAGCCAATGACTGCCCTCTAGCTAATCCCCCTCCTCTGGCTGCCATCTTCAGATTTTTACCGCACGTTCAAGTGTTGGGAGTCCTCGTGCTTAGCTCTCGAGCTTTCACTGCGTATTGCTTTTTTTCAAAGAGTTTCCTCTTATTTTTTTGGTCAATTAGAACCTCAAACCCCACCGATTCTTCTTCCACTCAACGGGGACCCGTTTCGGAATTTTTCTACGCCCCTCAAGGGCGGATTTTGGTCACATTACACTTCTTGGAGGACTCTGGAAGACCTTTCAGGCCTACCCCGTTTTGGACATTGCCCAGGACAAACAAAGGAGATCCGACGCCTACTGGTTCCAAACTGTTCAGGAACTGCCCAGGATGTGAATTGCAGAACGTCTTCAAGGAAGATGAGCACTCCCGGTGCCTCTACTACCTTCACGACGGCAATTCGCACGTGGAGAAGGACTGTGCGTTCTGTAAGAACATGTCCGTCCGGACACTGAAGGATCGTCGTACTCTACTCACCAACTGGCTGGAAGCGAAGAGCCCAGCAGCAGGTGAGAAGAAGAAATCGGAGCGGTCTTCTAAGACCTTTGAGGGCGCTCCGGCGACAGGGGCCCAACAAAAGGCTAAGCACCGCGAGTTCGCAGGCGCTGAGAGCGCCGTTGGTTTGGGCTCCTCGGCTGCCAGGCAGGGCGCAATATCACTGATGCCATCGTCCACGAGCCAACGCACTGGCTTGGTGAAAAGGAAGTCGGAGAACCCGGGTAAGCTTCGGGAGAAGCCACGGTCGATCCTGACCGAGAAAGACAAAGGGGGGTTAAGGGGGGCGAGGCAGTGACCCCCCCCCTTAAGGTGAAGGCCTCAGACGCGCCCAAGGATCGTGAAGGCCCTGATTCACCCGGCGAAGGCCTCGATTGAAGGAGTCGTGGTGGCCCTGGCGAAGCCTGCGGAGGCGACAACCGGGCCTAGAGTTTCCCTGCCACCCAGGTGGGAAACATCTTTCCAGCCTATCGAAGACCCACTTGAAACCCCGAGATGAGAAAGAGGGAGGGGGGCCATGTTAGCCCTAACTGACACTGATACCACCTCTGAAGATGAGCTGGCTGGTGTCAAAAAGATCCTGGACAAGAAGTTTGAGCAGGCCAGGGCCTACAGGAGGGATCCTGACGAGGCGGACGTAGAGAGCAACAGCGGGGCCAACAAGGAACCGCAGACCATGGAGAAAGCGGATGACACCGCACCCCAGCCTTCGCTCCCGTCGCAACCGATGCCACAAGACAATTCAGGAGCAATCTTGATGGCTTTGCGGGCCCTATGTACGGAGATAAGGACAAGGGTGACCTTACCACCAGCGGACGATCCAGCGGTGCCTGGACCATCGGGGAGCCCACCGAACAAGCGGAGGCGAATCCATCCTCCACCTCCTTTCCAGCCTTCACCCCCATCACCACCTCCTAGGGACGAGACGTAGACAGACGGGGACGGACAATGGTGGCGATGACTGGATGGATCTCCCATCACCCCTGCCCGCGCCTCCCCGCCCGACGAAATTGGCTCCTTTCACGCCATGATCGCCCCGAAGAGTAGAAGGAAGGGTTCCTCTACCAACAATAGGAGGCTAGGAGTAAGACAGTCCTCTTAGTCCCCTTACTGGATGACATCTGGGACGAAGGACTGTCCCTTCTGAAGAACCTATCCACGGCCCCTGTGAAGAGGGTCTGGTACGAGAAGTACCGGTTTTCCGGACTCCGCTCCTACGTGCCTCAGGGCACAGCTGTCCCCGGATTCGTTGGTCTCCGCGCCGGCCAAGAAGAAATTGGCGGGGCGACGGCATCAACTTCCACTTCCCCGACGGACGACGAGGGGAAGAAGCTGGACGCCATGGGACGATGGGTCATCTCGTCGGCAGCGACAACCATCAAAGCGGCCAACTCCCTCGCGATCGTGGCAAGCTACGGCAGGGAGCTGTGGTTCAAGATCGCTCCCCTCCTGGACTTCCTCCCAGATGACAAGAGGGCGGAAGCCCTTGAAATCCTGCAGACAGGTGAGGTGGCTTCGGACCACACCATCACGGTGGCCATGGACATGGCTGACACCAGCTTTCGCCAGATGGGCAACAGCGTTTGCCTTCGCCGGCGCGGTTGGCTCAAGGCCACCGATTTCCGTCAGGACATGCAGACCAGGGTACTGGACATGCCTTTCGATGGGAACAACCTGTTCGGCAAGGCAGTGGATAAGTCACTGCAGACCATCAAGGCGTACACCGAGACTACCCGGGCCTTGGGTTCTCCATCAACAATGGCTGTCCTTTCGGACCTTCGGAGGCAAGTCTCAAGGTGCCTCCAAAGGATTCCGAGCCCGCAACAAGACAGGAGGACATTGTCGTCGTCTCCAAGGTGGCAAGGCCTCAACCGCCCATGACTTCGGGGCCCCCACCTGAGCACCCCAGTGGGAGGCTGGCTGGCCAAATTAGTCAGCGCGTGGGAGTCCATCTCCACTGACCATTTGGTGCTGGACGCCCTGGCCAACGGGCACTCCCTGGAGTTCCAAAGAAAGTGTCCCTGTTTCCCACCTGTGGCCAGGAAAGAAAACCATGTGCCACAGCTGATTCTGGAGGTACGAGCAATGCTGAAAAAGGGCGTGATAGAATTTGTCCCAAAGGGGCTCTGGGTCTCCGGAGTATACTCGCAGTACTTCCTTGTCCGAAAGACCACCGGCGGCTGACGGCCCATACTAGACCTTCACTGCCGCCTCAACAAATACATCAAGTCCCAGAAGTTCCGGATGGTCACCCTTCAGCACGTGCTGGGACAATTGAAGGAAGGCGACTTCCTGTCGTCGCTGGACTTGGAGGACGCTTACTTCCACATCCCCATACGAAAAGGACATCGAAAGTTCCTACGTTTCGCGTTCCAAGGGCGGCACTACCAGTTCAAGGCCCTGCCCTTCTGATTGAAGTCAGCGCCAAGGGTCTTCAAGTGCCAGGGGATCTGCATATACCCCTATCTGGACGATTGGCACATCCAAGAAAAGTCAAGAGATCTCGCCGTCTATCACATAGCGAAGACCGTCCACCTGCTCACGGAACGTGGATTCTCGATCAACTTCGCAAAGTGCCACTTGGTACTGTCGCAGGATGTCCGGTTCCTGGGAGCCAGACTCGACACAGTGGCACGGTTGGCTTCACCGTCTGAGGAGAGGACGAAAGCCATCCTGGGCAAGGTACAATGGCTGTTGACCATGGAAGTGGCCAGGGTGAGGTCCATCAAGTCCCTGCTCGGCATGATGTTGTCGTGCATCTACCTCGTGCGTCTGTGTAGGTTGTGGATGTGGCCACTGGAGGAGTTCCTTGACGCCTGTTGGATGCAAGTGGCGGTCAGCTTCGAAGATAAGATCTCCCTCAACGAGACTTTCCGCCAAGTGATCAGTTGGTGGGGCAACCGCGATCTAGCGGCGGGTATGGACTTCCAGACCCCGGCACATCAGGAAACTGTGACGATGGACACCTCCCTGGAAGGATGGGGAGCGCACACCGTAGATCTCCACAAAAGAGGCCTCTAGCTCGCGGAGGAGAGGTCACTACACATCAAGGTCCTGGAGCTCCGAGCCGTGTTCTGGGCCTCAGGTCATTCCTCCCGTCCCTCAAGGGCAAAGGTGGTGAGGGTCTTCACCGACAACATCACCACGATGTTCTACATCCGGAAGCAGGGGGGCAACCAGATCCCCAGCCCTATCCAAGGAAGGACAGGATCTGTGGCACTGGGCCATTGCCCACGGGATGTTCCTGGGACCCTTCCATCTGGCAGGAATAAAGAACACCATTGCCGACTCGCTCAGCAGGGAGCTGCGCTCTTGCCACGAGTGGGAGCTTTGGCAGGATCAAGTGGATCTCCTGTTCTGACAATGGTGTTCGTCGCCGTCGTGAATAGATCGATCTGGGGATTGCCCCAAGTGCCGGAGGGTCGCCAGCAGGCTTCCCCAGCCGGGGAGCATGGCGACGCATTCTCATTCCCCTGGGACGGCCTGTTCCTGTATGCGTTCCCGCTGTTGCTGCTGCGACTCATCAGTCAACTCAGACGGTCCCGGTGCAAGATGATCCTCGTCGCACCGGCGTGGCTGAGGCAGATCTGGTTCCCGGACCTCAGCGTTACCCCCCCCCTCCCACCCCTCAGTCAAATTCCTGACAGCCGCGGATCTTCTCACCAGGGAAGGAGGTGCCATCCTCCATCACGACCCGGGATCACTGAACCTGTAGGCCTGGCTCCTGCAGCACTAGAGTTCGGAGGGTACGATATCGCGGCGAACTGCAAGAAGGTGCTTGCAAAGGCCAGGGTGTCCTCGACTCTTAAGTGCTATGGACAAAAATGGAAGAGGTTCTCTGCCTGGTGCCGTGCACAGAAGATCAACCCTCTGTGGATTACGGCCCCTCAAGTGCTGCCGTACTTGCTGTCGCTGGCCAAGGCGGGGCTGGCTCATGCCTCCATCAAAATCCATCTGGCAGCGATCACCCGCTACACCAGAACTCCGGGGCGGTCATCTCTGTGGTCTCATCTCCTGGTGAAGGAGTTCATGAAAGGACTGCTCCGCTCGTTCCCGCCGGTGAAGGCTCCGGCGTGGGAGCTCAAAGTGGTGCTGACCAGGCTCATGGGTCTGCCATTCGAGCCTCTGCATTCGGCGCTGTTGAAGTTCCTATCATGGAAGATGGTGTTTCTTGTGGCCATCACCTCCACACAAGGAGTGGGAGAGATCAGGCCCTCTCATGTAAACCTCCATATCTGACATTCCACGAGATGAGGGTAGTGCTGAGGACGCACCCCTTCTTCATGCCCAAGGTGCCGTCGGACTCTCATCTCAAAGAGCCCTTGGTGTTACCTGTTTTCTTCCCGTCGCCGGTTGAGAGGACTTGGCACTCGCTGGATGTAGCTAGAGTGCCGAAGTTCTACGTGGACCGCACGAAGAGTTTTCGGAAGGCATCACAGCTCTTTGTGAATTTTGGCCCTGTGAACCAAGGGAAGGCCCTTTCGAAGGCTTCCATTTCCAGATGGCTCTCCGGCTGCATCATGCACTGTCTCAGGTTGGCAAACCAACCGTTGCCTGGCTGTCTGAGAGCCCATTCGACCAGAGCGATCGCTGATACTATGGCTTTCCTGTCTGGTGTGCCCCTGCTGGACATCTGCAGGGCTACTATGTGGAGGTCGACGCACACCTTCACGAGCTTCTACTGTGTCGACCGAGATTCCAGGGAGGAGTCCAGAGTTGGCCAGGCTGTTTTGCGCAACCTGTTTGCTTGAAGGTGAGCCTGGTGAGGAGGTAAGAGATGCTTAATGTTGAGCCTTTCCACTTCCCGTGGTTGTGCATGTGGGTACTGCTATGTATTCTTGTATTCATGAGCATGTGAATCCATGCCAGACCCCATGCTGAAGAAGGAACACGTTACTTACCTGTAACTGTTGTTCTCCAGCATGGGTCTGGCATGGATTCACATGCGAACCCTCCCTCCAACCCCTCTGCGGCTCTTCTCTTGGTCCTACTGCCACTTTACGTGCTACCAAATCTGAAGATGGCTGCCAGAGGAGGGGTTTAGGTAGCGGGCAGTCATTGGCTGGGGGCAATATGACCCAGAGACCAGTGATTGTTTATTAGTAGAAAGACCGTTCAGAAACGAATCTGAAACTGATTTTTTCTTTACCGAGGATTCCCAGCCTGACGGGAATGTTCATGAGAATGTGAATCCATGCCAGACCCATGCTGGAGAACAACAGTTACAAGTAAGTAACTTGTTCCTTATAACTGGACAGGAGTGATTCAAAGAACCCAGGATTGGGCCCATTGATGGTCACAATCATCATCGGAATATGAGCCCAGCTACCTACACAATAACAAACCTACCCTGTGGTTCTATGACCTTCTCCACTAAGTGAAACCGGAGCGACCTGTGTATTAATGTTAGGACCCCAGCCGAGTAAGCAGAATATGATGTGTAGTATCTATTGGATCCCCAGGACCTAGCAACCCCTTCATTTGCTGCTCCGAACAGGTGGGTTTCTTGCAATAGGAGCACCTTGGCACGATGCCGCTCACAATCACCTTGCAGGTTTTGCGTGGCTTATTCAGCCTTCTAACATTCCAAATTTTAATATTATAGCCAGCCATGATTCCATATAACCACACAGTTCAGCTCTGTACTCTCGGAGCCAGTCACCAACTTTGCTCCAGCACAATTCGACAGTGCGCCACCATACCTCCAGAAGAGGTGAATCAACTTTCAAAAAGAACATTCCCTGAACCTCTAGCCCCCCCAGCCACACTGCCTGGCCCCAGATAGCAATAAAACATTCCTTCCTGTTGTCAACCAACCCCCAAAAACTAACATGGGTAGCCCCCTGGGGGTGTGGTACACCACCACTAGATTGGCTCATCAACACCAACTGCTTGCAGGGGGGGGGGCTAAGAACAGTAAAGATGTCTAGCCATAAATCAGCCTTAGGTGCTCACACCCAGTGCACACGCACAAACATAGCATCCACCAGAGATAACCCATCCGCAGGGCTCCATCCACCCCCACACCCGCCCCCCTCCCAAGGGAGCAACCACAGTCGCCTGTGGAGCGTTTACCACAGCCTTTCAGCATAAGTATTGTCTTAGTCTTTCGGCAAGGTTTCCAGAAAATCATGAACCGCTCCAGGCTCAGTGAAAGACTTTTGTCCCCATGGACGGTTCTTAGTCTGGAAGGATACAGCATAGCATACTGCAGACTGCGATCTCGAGAGCACGCTTCGCTGCGAGAAAGAGGCGAGCCCGCTGAACAGATTGGGTGACATCTGGATAGAACGAGACCTGGGCTCCATCATACTGCAAGTCCCCATGTTTTCAGGTTTTTTTGAGGATCAAGTTTTTTTGAGGATCTTTGAAGTTTAATAAGCGAGCTATGACCGGGCGGGGACTTTGACCCGGTTTAGGAACCACCTGTGATATTCTGTGCACCCGCTCAATCAAAAACTGCAGAGACAGCGGTGGAGATTGCAGCACGTCTTGGAAAAGCTTCTCCAAAAATACCTCCATGTTACGTTGTGATGCCGACTCCGGGATCCCCACCACACAAATGTACCGACAGGACCTTACCTCCAAATCCTTGTTCTTTTCCTTGATCTCCCTTTGAAAAGATTGAATCGCCTGCGTCACCTCCGCACTAGTAGCTTCAAGCATTCGCACCCTGTGCTCTGTTTAGGAGGTCTGGCCACACTCCTTATCTAGTCGTTCCTGCATGCGGTCTACCTTGTAGGCCGTCCCATCCAACTTGGAATAAATAGCCCCAAACCCAAATCTCTTTTCAGAAGGCACCAGTCCAAGATCCGAAGCTGGCATGCTGCTGGCAGGGCTGAGCTCTCCCTTTCCCAAATGAGCCCGACCAGTTTTATCTGGTGTATCCCGAGAGGACAACATATCTCGCCCATTCACTTAAGCCCTCTTTTTGGGAGAAAGGCAAGCAGGACTGTTTGTTGCCCCTTCGCCATGTATTTCTCGCTCCAGAGCTCAGCAGGATAGTATACAAGAGTGGCCCCAGGGTTGCTGCAACCCCTCCTCTACTGCACCTTGGACGGCGCGCAGATTGCTACTGCAGCCACACAGAAAAACAGGGGAGGAGGGAGGGTACAGGCCCCCACCCACCAGTACTCTGAGTTCCCTCTAAAACGCCACCAGGAGCCACAAAGTCAAGGGGGAGAAAGCCAGGTGTCCCACACAGCCAAGAAGTTGAAGTACAGTCTACAACACCACAGCAGATAAATGGCCACACCAGGCAGGACTGGCAGACTTCAGATCGGTCCGCAAAAATCTTGAGAGACTGCAGCAAGGTGCGGCCAAGTTGGAGGTCCCCTAGGCAGTCGACCCTGTTGATGTGCACTGCGCACTGCAGATATCGGCCCAAGGCAATCCTCACTGGCTGGGCGTCCTGCAGCAGGGAACACTCGGGTGGACATGCTACTCCAGTAGTTAAAAGCAGCGCCGGAGCGGGAAGCCAAGGGAGGGCTCCTCGCCCACCCCATTGCAAGATCACGAAGTGCTGACCAAACCGGTCCCGCAAGCCCCGTGGTGGGGACACCACTCCTCCTGCGTCTCATGGCAGGGGCACTACCACTCCTCTGCCCCGCTGCGCCAGTTCCTTCCCCAGCAGACCAGATCCTTCCGCAGCAGACTGCAGCCACCCGGCTACACCCCCCATGGGACGCAGTGCCGGGATTGCAGCCCTTCACTGGTCCTTAGCACAGACCCGCTGGGCCGTGCTCCAATGGGCTCTCATGGTCGCACACCCGGCCTGCAAGGCACGCTCAGCAGTCTCCCTGTGCCGGTGTCTCAACCCTCCGCATTCAGGCAGCGGCTCACCAAGGTCTCATGGGGCCATGCCGAGCAGATGGCAGGGGTGCGCTTGGCGCAGTTAGTGTATGGCCTCCCCCTACTGAGTACCTCTCGGAGTTCAGCAATCAGCTGCCATCTTGGTTCTGAGCTTGCTAGTGCCCCCTGCAGTCTTAATTTAACAAACACATTTACTACTTTAGAATGTGAAACATCACATCTTGCTTTCAAATAGTGTGTTTTTCACTACTACGTTTTCAGTTTTCTCTGCAATGCCATGAATGTTTTATCAAACTTGCTGAACCCCACTTTAAGACTTACATCATAACTAACAGGACTGCTAGAAATGAGTTGTTCTGCGATGTGCACCCTGGCCTTCCCTGATCAGATGTATTGCTCTGTAGCTCTGTAGCTACCCCAAAACGTGCACTTCATTCAGCCAATGGTTTTAATGTGATGAATTTCTTTTTTTTTTTTTTTCCTCCGTGGAAGAAATGTCCAGGAAGATGTTTGGTTTCTCATTTCATTATGTCACTGCCATCTGATGAATTCTATGGATCTTCAAAAGCTAATGCATTTTACTATCTCAGCATATTTTCAGTAAGTCCAATGCTTGAAACCCAAGCAAGGAACTGCATAGAATCATATCCCTGGCATGCTCGAGCCAGCCCTCACCCGTCTCCCAAGCCCTATGTGACACCTTATTACACTTCCACAATGTCACTATTAACAGACACTCCACCATCATCTCTAAATTGGAACACATGCCCCCGCCCACAGGCTGACCATCGTCAAAACCCCCTTCGATACTAGCCTTCAATTCTTTCTCTCCCATTTCACACCAGGAATCCCACTTGCTTGTAGCAGAAAGCCGCCCTTCAGGCTCCCCTGAGGAGCCCTGCCTGCCCACCCTCAAAAACGTTCCTATCCTCAACCTGTGCAGGTAGTATTGCACGCTCAATCCTCAACCACTCACTCACATCAGGATCCTTCCTGGAAGCCCTAAAAAGGAACAAGTTACTTACCTGTAACTGTTGTTCTCCAGCATGGGTCTGGCATGGATTCACATGCTCATGAATATTCCCCGTCGTCAGACTGGGAATCCTCGGTAAAGAAAAAACCAGTATCAGTTTCGTTTCTGATCTGTCTTTCGTAGTAATAACCAATCACTGGTCTCTGCGTCATACTGACCACAGCCAATGACTGCCCTCTACCTAAGCACCGCCTCTGGCAGCCATCTTCAGATTTGGAAGCACGTGAAGTGGCAGTATGACCAAGTGAAGAGCCGCAGAGGGGTAGGCGGGAGGGTTCGCATGTGAATCCATGCCAGACCCATGCTGGAGAACAACAGTTACAGGTAAGTAACTTGTTCCTTCTCCAGCATGGGGTCTGGCATGGATTCACATGCTCATGAATAAAGAATACATAGCAGTACACACATGCACAACCACGGGAGGTGGCAAAGGCTCAACATTAAGCATCACATCAACTCAACATTAAGCATCTTACCTCCTCACCAGGCTCACCTCAGGCGAACAGGTTGCGCAGCACTGCTTGGCCGACCCTGGACTCCTCCCTGGAATCCCGGTCGACGCAGTAGAATTTCGTGAAGGTGTGCGTCGACCTCCACGTAGCAGCCCTGCATATGTCCAGCAGGGGCACACCAGATAGGAAAGCCGTGGTAGCTGCGATCGCTCTGGTGGAATGGGCTCTCGGACGGCCAGGCAGCGGTCGGTTTGCCAACCGGTGACAGTACATGATACAGCCGGAGAGCCATCTGGAGATGGAAGCCTTCGAGAGAGCCTTCCCCTGATTGACAGGTCCAAAGTTCACAAAGAGTTGTGACGTCTTCCGAAAACCTTTCCTGCGGTCCACGTAGAACTTCAGCGCTCTAGCTACATCCAGCGAGTGCAAAGTCCTCTCAGCCGGCGACGAAGGCGACGGGAAGAACACAGGCAACACCAAGGGTTCGTTGAGATGAAAGTCCGACGGTACCTTGGGCATGAAGGAGGGGTGCGTCCTGAGCACTACCCTCGTGTCGTGGAAAGTCAAGTACGGGGCCTTGCAGGAAAGGGCCTGGATCTCTCCCACTCGTCGTGCGGAGGTGATGGCCACGAGAAAAGCTGTTTTCCACGATAGAAACTTCAACGGGGCCGAGTGCAGAGGCTCGAACGGAGGTCCCATGAGTTTGGTCAGCACCACGTTGAGCTCCCACGCCGGGGCCGGAGCCTTCACCGGCGGGAACGATCTGAACAGTCCCTTCATGAACTCTTTCACCAGACGATGAGACCACAAGGACGTCCGGCCCGTGGTTCTGGTGTATCGGGAGATCGCAGCAAGATGAATCTTGATGGACGCGTGTGCCAGACCAGCTTTGGCCAGCGTCAGCAGGTACGGCAGCACTTGGGGAGCCGTAATCCGTAGAGGGTTAATCTTCTGTGCGTGGCACCAGACAGAGAACCTCTTCCATTTGTGTCCGTAGCATTTAAGAGTCGAGGACGCCCTGGCCTTTGCAAGAACCTCTCTGCAATCGGCCGGTATGTCGTATCCTCCAAACTCTAGCGCTGCAGGAGCCAGGCCTGCAAGTTCAGCGACTTCGGGTCGTGGTGGAGGATGGCGCCTCCTTCCCTGGAGAGTAGATCCGCGTCCGCCGGCAGCTTGATTGGCGGGGACGCCGACAAGTCCAGAAGGTCCGGGAACCATATCTGCCTCGGCCACGCAGGTGCGACGAGGATCATCCTGCACCGTGACCTCTTGAGCTGGTTGACGAGCCGGATTAGCAGAGGCAAGGGAGGGAACGCGTAGAGGAACAGGCCCTCCCAGGGGAACGAGAAAGCATCGCCCATGCTCCTCGTCTGGGGAAACCTGCTGGCGAACCTCCGGCACTTGGTGTTCGTCGCCGTCGCGAACAGGTCGATCTGGGGTGTGCCCCACCGTCGGAAGAGGCGATCCACCAGATCCTGCCGTAGTTCCCACTCGTGGCACGAGCGCAGCTCCCTGCTGAGTGAGTCGGCGATGGTGTTTTTTATCCCTGCCAGATGAAACGGCACCAGAAGAATCCCTTGGGCGACGGCCCAATGCCACAGGTCCTGCGCCTCCTTGGACAGCGCTGGGGACCTGGTTCCGCCCTGTTTCCTGATGTAAAACATGGTGGTGGTGTTGTCGGTGAAGATCCTCACCACCTTGCCCTTGAGGGACGGAAGGAAGGACCTGAGGGCCCAAAACACTGCACGGAGCTCCAGGACGTTGATATGCAGGGACTTCTCCGTCGGGAGCCAGAGTCCCCTTGCGTGCAGATTTTCGGTGTGCGCTCCCCACCCTTCTAGGGAGGCATCCGTGGTCACAGTCACCTGGTGGGCTGGGGTCTGGAAGTCCATGCCCGCCGTCAGATGCGCGCGGGTGCCCCACCACCGTATCGCTCGTCGGAAACTCTCGTCGAGCTTGATCCTTTCCTCGAAGCTGCCCGTCGTCTGGATCCAGCGCGCATCCAGGAACTCTTGCAACGGGCGCATCCGGAGCCTGCACCTGGGAATGAGGTAGATGCAGGAAGACATCATCCCGAGGAGGGACTTGATGGACCTCACCTTGGCCGCGTCGGCCACCAACATCCGTTGCACCTTGCCCAAGATGGTCCTGGTCCTCTCCTCCGACGGGGAGGCCAGAAGGGACACTGTGTCGAGCCTCGCTCCCAGAAACAGTGCGACTTGCGCGGGCACCAGGTGGGATTTGGCGTAGTTCACGGAGAATCCCAGGTCCGTGAGGAGTTGGACGGTCCTTGCCGTGTGGACCACGGCGAGCTCCCTCGTCTTGGCGCGGATGAGCCAGTCGTCCAGGTAGGGGTAGACGTGAATCCCCTCGCGGCGCAGCTGCGCCGCCACCGGTGCGAGGCACTTGGTGAAAACCCTGGGTGCCGACCGCAGTCCGAAGGGAAGGGCTTTGAACTGGTAATGACGCCCTTGGACCACGAATCTGAGGAATTTTCGGTGCCCCTTTAGGATGGGAATGTGGAAGTAGGCATCCTCCAAATCCAACGACGATAGGAAGTCTCCTTCCTCCAGCTGACCCAGGACGTGCTGGAGGGTGACCATCCGGAACTTCTGCGCCTTGATGAACTTGTTCAGGCGTCGCAGGTCCAGGATGGGGCGCCATCCTCCCGTCTTCTTCTTCACGAGGAAGTAACGCGAGTAGACTCCGGAGCCCCGAAGCCTCTTTGGGACGAGTTCGATGGCGCCCTTTCTGAGCATCGCCTTTACCTCCAGGAGAAGTTGAGGGACGTGAAGTTCTTTCCTGGCCACGGGGGGGACGCGCGGGCACCTTCTTTGAAACTCGAGCGCGTGGCCCCGGGCCAGGGCGTCCAGCACCCAACGGTCGGTGGAGATGGACTCCCACACGCTGACGAAGCCCGCCAGCCGGCCTCCCACCGGGGTGCTTCGGTGGGGGCCCGACCCCACGGCCGGTTCAATCCTGCTTGGACGCGGCCTTGCCGCCTTGGCCTCCTTGGCGACGACGGCGGGGTCCGCCAGACTTGCCTCGTCCTCTGTAGGCCTCTTGCGACGACGAGCGGGCCGCTTGACGGTAGGAAGCGAAACCGCCGCCGGAACCTTTGGAGGCGCCCTTGCCTCCGCCGCTCCGAAAGGGCGTCCGCCGTTGCTGCAGTACTCCAAGGGCCCGGGCCGTCTCAGTATCCGCCTTGATGGCCTGAAGGGAGTCGTCCACTGTCTTCCCAAACAGGTTGTTCCCGTCGAAGGGCATGTCCAGGACCCTGGTCTGGACGTCCTGCCGAAAGTCCGTAGCCTTGAGCCATCCGCGACGTCGAAGGCAAACGCCGTTGCCCATCTGGCGGAACCCAGTGTCGGCGATGTCCGTCGCCACGGTGATGGCGTGGTCCGAGGCCACCTCACCTTCCTGCAGGATCTCAAGGGCCTCCGCCCTCTTGTCGTCCGGCAGAAAATCCAGCAGGGGAGCTATCTTGAACCAGAGTTCCCTGTCGTAGCGGGCCACGATAGCCAAGGCGTTGGCCGCTTTAATCGTCGTCGCCGCCGACGAGATGACTTTGCGTCCCATGGTATCCAATTTCTTTCCCTCGCCGTCCGGCGGGGAAGTCGACGTGGAGGCCGCACCCCCCCCCGCTTTCTTCCTGGCTGCCGCGGAGACGACGGAGTCCGGGGTAGGCTGCGCCCGGAGGCATAGGGGGGCCGAGTCCGGGACCCGGTACTTTTTCTCGTACCGGTCTCTTCTCGCTGGCGTCGTGGAAGGGTTCTTGAGGAGGGAAAGGCCCTCATCCCAAATGTCGTCCAACAGAGGCACTGCGAGGACCGTCTTCCTCTTGGTCTCGCGCCGTTGGTAAAGGAAGCCTTCCTTTTTCTTCTCCTCAGGGCAGAGTTGGAAAAGCTCGGATGCCCTGGCGATCATTGAGTGGAACGATCCAATCTCGTCGGGCGGAGAAGCCCTGGTGGGAGGCGACGACGGAAAATCCTCGTCGTATGCCTCGTCGTCCGTACCCGTCGCCGCCGTGTCAGTCCCCGTATCATCCCCTCGGGTGGACGGGGAGGAGGGCTGGACGGGGCGCGACGGTTGAAAAGGAGGCGGTGGATGAATCCTTCTTTTCTTGGTAGGGGGAACACCAGAAGGTCCCGGTTCTGGATCCCCCGACGGGAGAGGTTCCTCCGTCGGTAACGGTAGTCTCGTCCTTATCTCGGAGCATAAGGACTGTATAGCCAACAAAATGGCCGCTGAGTTGTCTTGCGGCGCTGGCAGAGGGGAATCCGACGGGCGAGCAGGGGCCCCGTCGGTATCCTCGACGATGTCGTCGTCACCTGCGTCGGGGCCCATTCCGACGGGCTGGTCTTGTTCCACGCCTAGGCCGTGGCTTAAGACCTCGATCAGTTCCTCTTCTGAGGTTGAGGCCGAATCTACGACGACGCCCTGCCCCCCCTTCTTCCCCACGGAGGGTTTCACGGGGGTCCTATCGATGGGCACGAAAGAAGACTCCCTCCGAGGAGGCAGGGAGATTCTGGGCCCCGAGGCCGCCACCACTGGTGCAGCCTCCACAGGCTGGGCCAGGGCCGCCGCGACCGTTTCGATAGAGGGCTTGGTCGAATGGATCAAGGCCTTCACCACCTTAGGTGCGCTCACCGCCTTATCCTTGAGGGAGGGGGCACTGCCACGCTCCTCCTCTGCCTTAGAGCTCGACCGGGATCTCTCCAGGAGCTTCGCCGGGTGCTCGGCCTTCCTCTTACCCGACCCAGAGCGTTGGCTCGTGGTTGATGGTGCCGGGGAGGGTGCGCCCTGCCTGGCGCCCGTAGAGCCCGACCGTTCGGCGCTCCCGGTGCCAGCGGACTCGCGGTGCTTGGCCTTATGTTGGGCCCCCGTCGCCGGGGCGCCCTCAAAGGTCTTAGAAGACCGCTCAGATTTCTTCTTCTTCTCGCCAGACGGGCTCTTACCCTCCAGCCAGCTGGCGAGACGTTGATGGCGGTCCTTCATGGTCCGTTCCGACATGTTGCCGCAAAACGCACAGTCCTTCTCCACGTGCGTCTTGTCCCCATGAAGGCAGTAAAGGCAGAAAGAGTGTTCGTCCTCCTTGAAGACGTTCTGCAGCTGGCATCCAGGGCAGGCCCTGAACAGCTTTCCGGGCGTCGAGCTTCCCTTCTCCTGGGCCATCTCCGAGACCGGGCCTGAGAAGCTTCTGGAGTCCTCCGAAGCGTAGCTCGACGAAATCTTCACCCTTGAGGGGCACAGATGAATCCGACACGGGTCCCCGTTGATCGGATGTAGTATCGGTGGAGCTTGAGGCTCTTTTGACCGAAAGAATCGAAGTTTTTGTGAAAAAGCGCGAAAAAATAGCACTAACGCTCGAGAGCAATAGCACGAGGATCCCAACACATGAACGTGCGGTAAAAATCTGAAGATGGCTGCCAGAGGCGGTGCTTAGGTAGAGGGCAGTCATTGGCTGTGGTCAGTATGACGCAGAGACCAGTGATTGGTTATTACTACGAAAGACAGATCAGAAACGAAACTGATACTGGTTTTTTCTTTACCGAGGATTCCCAGCCTGACGACGGGGAATATTCATGAGCATGTGAATCCATGCCAGACCCCATGCTGGAGAACTGTCTATATCAAACCCATCCTCAAAAAACCGCCACTACACCCACTCCTCTCCAAGAACTACCGGCCAATCTCCAAAGCACGCTTCATGGCCAGACTCATGGACCGCACAGCATAAAAGCAGCTTGGCCTAGTCACCGAAGCCAACAACCTCCTAGACCCTGTGCGATCGGGCTTCAGGCCGCTCAGAGGAATAGAATCCTCCCTAGTCTTCATCTATGACGACTTAAAAAGAACAGCTGATGCGGAAGGCTGCGCTGTACTAGTCCTCCTTGACCTCTCCGCAGCTTTAGATACCATTATCACACTATCCTACTAGACAGGCTACAAACACTAGCAATCAAAAACACGACCTGTGAGAAAACGGGTCCCACAAAGAGCATCCCCATCTCCCCTAATCTTCAGCCTCCTACCTAAAACCCCTTCCCGCAGTCATCCGCTCCCACAATGTTACTTGCTACAACTACGCAGACGACACCCGGATCATTCTTAAAATGCCAAAATCTCCAGGCTCCAACAGTCCAGACCTGTTATCATGCCTCTCGGATATTGACCACTGACGACCAACCACCTCATCATCAACCCTGGGAAAAAATCCTAGTCTAGGGGAAAGCATCACTTTTCTGTGGCCGCCATCCATAGGACATGCACCAGCAACTCCAAAGTGGGTAAAAAAAAAAAAAAAACTCAGATGCACATTGGACACAGACTTATCCCTCGCCCAACACACCACCTACGTATCTAAAACCTGCTTCTTCCATCTATGGATTCTCGGGCATATTTTCCGTTACCTCACATATCCTCACCGCGTCACGGCTATCAACGCCATCATCATGACCCACTTACACTACGCAAACTGCCTCTACCTAGGCGGACCAGCGTTTCAACTAAGGAACATACTGCAGCACGCCTGCTCATTGACCTAACTCTGAGAGAACACAGCCTTACACTAAAAGTCCTCCAATTACTCACAATTAGTCGACGCACTACCTCCTAAAGCCATGTGCATCACCCACCGGCGATCCACAACACTGGTCCGGAATTCCTTTAAGACAAAATCCTGCGCTACAAGCCAACAAGGAGTCTCGGTACTCGCACAGCATATCACCTAGTGGTCCCACTTCACAACTCCTCCAGGCTGGGTGGATCCTCGTTCTCATTCAAGCGATGATCTGGAAATCCCTACCCCTACACATTCGAAATACTGAATCACCTGAAATTCAGAAAGGTCCTCAAAACCTGGCTTTTCTCAACATCCTCTTGAACCCCTTACCCCCCTCTCCTAAACTATATAGCTGAACCCAAACACATTAACATTCCTACCCACCAATTAAAGCACGGATGCCGGCAGCGTTCGCAGTGGCTCACCGGGACAAACTATCGCCCACACATGCATAACACCCCTACCCATCAATAATGCAGGGAAGCCGTCGGCATTCGCAGAGGCACCGCAATAAACCTTACTCCTCCGAAGAAAAATACCTTTCGCAAAGGCACTCCACTACAAATTTTTCGCCCTCACAGTTGTCCTTCCTCTTCCCCCCATCATCCTCATTCCCCCATGCCCTCCCCCTCCGGGACTCGCCGTCGCTGCTTAGACTTTTCGCTCCATAGATACCATGAAAAACGAAACCAAGCTGTCCACATTGGACAAAGGAAAAGAACGCTGCAGCTGAAATACATTAAAACATATGCTATACCGTACACCACGTCTGTGGACACAGGCACGGCCATCCATCCATGCACCATAGAATGCAGCGATGGCTATGCCATTCCTGTACAGCGACTACCAACGAAAATAAAAATCGGTGTAGCTCAATACACATCGATTCTTCAGCAATAGCACTCTATCTTAAACCACCAGCAGCGCCCACCTAAGCCTCCAGATAAGGTGGGTACAAGGCTTTTTTCCGCATGAAAATCTTGCAAATACAATTTTCCTGGGTACATTTACACACAGGTTTAGAGCAGAGGGCAGTGTAAAAGTCAGGTTACTTAATAAAAATCAAAAGAAGCCTCCTAGTTTCTATCTACATGGATGTAATTGCAAGCCACCTCTGAAACAGAATGTATTTCTCTGAAGCCTTTCAAAAAAAGAAACTGCAAAATGTGATGAAAGGAATGGTTTCTTTCCATTCAACTTTAGAAGCACTGTGCATAATTTCCTAGAATTTTAGTATTGTATAATTAATAAGATTTAAAACTAAGTTGCAGTTGAGAATTAATATTTTGGAACAAATTGTTTTTTTTTTCAGTGAAAGCAAACCAGTATTGCACAATTGTATTTTTCAGAATTCTGGTGCTGTGTGCATAATCGTGCAGAGGCAGATCATTTTTACACTGATAATTTAATTTACACTCTAATTGTAAGTGTGTGAAATGATGACCATGCACAGTCTAGATTACATCCATTCAACCTTGCAGTCAATGGGGTACATTACTATAAATGGTCAGTGGCAGCAGAGTCTTTGCTCAAGGGTGAGTGATTGTCATTACACCAATCACCGGTGTTCTAGCCTCTCAAATCTTCGACTACAATTAAAACATCCAAAACTTGACTCTCCAGGAAGCTCAAGCGCTGTTCAAAAACAAATTGAAGTTACATTTGTAATTGAAATAGAAACTCAGCACAACCTGTCCATGTGATAATCCAGATAGGTATTTAACTTCATGTTTGCAATCTGTGCATGATCTGTAGGTTGCAGGCTCGAATCCCGGCAAGTCCAACTCAGCCTTTCATCCTTTCGAGGTAGATAAACGAGTACCGACTTTGGTTTGCTGATAATTGTGATAAATATGTTCTATGTACAGCACTTGGTCAAATGGTTATTCATATAGTCCTTTTGGCCATTAGATTAGATGTAGAATTTAGCATGGAGTCATTGCCTCTCTGCACTGTTGTATCAGAACCTTGGTATAGCATTAGGTAGTAATGGCTCCAGAAAATGAGGACTCATTAAACATCAAATGATAATTCTGCTATCGAACCTCAAATCACCCAATATAATTAATGTTTGCTTTACTATGTAATTGGCTAGGTTTTTGTGATTTCAACATTTAAATATATACAGAAGAGATCAAATGGCCAGACCTTAGAGTACACCTTTCATTATTTTTCTGTCACAATGCAGAAAGCTGCCGTACGGTAATGATTTCCATACAGTTTGTGCATGCGTCGGCTGGATGTCGCATACATTTTACTCTCTTGCAAAGGAAAAAAGTAATTTTTACTCTCTTAAAATGACATTTACTCTCAAAGTTTAAAAACAGAGTAAAATACTCCCACCTCAAAATCTTATCTGGAGCACTGCGCCGACCCACGTGCCTGACCTTTTGGGCTGCTTATTGGAGCCTAGCCAGCCACCGAAGTCCTAAGCTGGCAAAAATGCTCACAAGCATCTCTTAATCTAAACTCTTAGAACCTCCAACCCATTGACTGTGGTCACCTTGGGCGTTCCAATCACAAAGCACATTGCGGCCAATACAAATGGGGACAGAGTGCTATATAAATAACTAATGCAATACAAAAAACTATCGAAGAGTGTTTCTTGTGAGAAGACCCTTTCTAAATATTTTACACTTTACCATCATTGTCATGATCTCCGGAGGTGTGGTGATCTGCCTAATTACTTTATCAAATACACATTATTTTCTGACTCCCTTGTTTGTTTTCTGTCCCTAGGAGGCAGAGTGTAAAAGGGAAATGTTAGATGTGAAATACCTTGCTGACACGAAAATGGCTGATTCCAAGAGAGCATTTGAATTGCAGAAAGCCGCATTCAGCCAGGAAGTGAACACTAAGGTAAGGTCCTATGGGTTGCTCAGAGCTCACTGTCTGCTTTTAAAGACTTGGCAGAGGTGTATTGATCAAGTGAGTGAAGTACAAGTTGATATTTTGTTAATATAGAGGTGAACTCCTTTCAGTAGATGGGTTATTACATCAGTACACAAAGAATGGAGCAGCTGTTATGGGAAGCCTCTTTGCGACTGAGCAGCACTGTCAGCGCAAAATAATGCAGCTTGTAAGTAATGTGTTGTGGGTGTAATGTTAGAGGGGGGCCAGGGTGTTTGCCGCCCCCAACTTTCGTGGCACACCATTTTGTCCCCCTTATTTGGCAGGGGCCCCCTTCCTTTCGATGTCATGTTCAAACATTTTCAGCAAAGTTGCTTCACTGCTTTGTGAATAAAACTTGTGATTGTCTTCTTGCTGTTTGGGTACAAAGTCAGTTCATGTCACACTGCTTACCATCAGAAGATGATCTCTAACATGCTAAACTATCCAATTGCTTAACATGGTGCAGTTAAGTGTTGGTAAAATACGTAAAAGGAGCCATTTAGAACAGCGCTTGAGCTTTCACGTTTTTAACCCTAGTAAATGCAGTTGTCATCGCATTTGTTTTATTATAAGGTCAAGCCATTTGGTGCCCTTAAGGAATTGTTTTCGTTGCTGTAAAGTGGTTCTTTTTTTCTTTCTTTAATTTAATAAAATGTAACCTGTCCGTGGTGGCAGTCTACATTTTTCTTCTCAATATTGAGGTCGTTGCCCATTTTGGACTTATTTTTAGCACAGTTTATTTAATTTAGTTGCATATCATTTCTTTTCTTGGGTTTTGCTGCAGTGATTTTGCAGTGTGAATCAGTTATAGGTTCACATTCTTTGCTTTGTCCAGTGGTTTTATCTGCAATTGTAAAACATTGAAGAAATAGTGGCTGTTGGCTTATGGCTATGTGTATGTATTTGTTTTTCTTATAAAGCAAAAAGCTAGCTAGCAAACAATGCCATTATTGCACAAAGGGAGGGCTACAGAGAAAAGGGAGCGCCATGGATTTGGAGGGAGTAACAGGCAGGAAATGGGAGAGGGGATGTGGGGGGAGGATAAGGTGCTATTGGGGTTCTGCAGAGCAAAAAGGTGTTTCTTGAATTGCAGTGGCTTCAGTTTATTTCTGAGTGTAGGAAAGATGAGGTCAAGCTGATGTGTATTTGTATGTTGTTCCCAAGTATCCAGGTGTATAGCAAGGGATGGTCTTTTTGCTTTGGTGGTTTATTACATGCATCTTTTTGAGTCAAGTCTGGCAGTTTTGTGCTTTCCGGTGGTGCAAAGGCCTCCATACAGCAATACAGGATGGACTTTATTGCCTTGCATGTGATGCTGGGTGTCCTGAAGGTGGGGCAGGCTTGCAGTGGTGTAACCAGTGTGAGGTTGGAGTGAGGTGTTCTTTCTCCTTCAGACCTCTGATTAGATGACTGGCATGGTGTGTAACATTTAGTGAGGCTAAGCAGTAAGTGGGAACATCGGGTGAGGAGAGGGGTTCTCTGCTCAAGTGGGAAGTGGACAGGGCCTTGATGACTGTTCTAGTGTCTCTGACCGGCTTGAAGGGCTCCATTTTCCCCAAAAGGGGAGAGCTGGTAACGGGCAGTTTGTCTTCATTTGTGATGTTGGTTTTGAAGGAATGGTTGCTGTTGCGGATGTTAGCTAAGGTGAGAAGCCATCTAGTTGAATTTATTTCAGACAGTTCTGGATTTGAGCATGTTTGGTAGAGCCCCCAGAGGAGGATACATGTTGTGTTCATTAGATTCAATTGAGTTAAATGTTTGCTAACATTCCTGAATGAGTGAAAGGTTAAGGGTTGTCACTGACCTCAAGGTTGAGCTGCTGTCAGCATAGTGGTGGCTTATGGGGGCATGTTTGCAGTAAGACCTTAATATGAAATTAACCAGAAAACCACAAAGACCATGGCTTTGGCGCCATTGTCTGATTTTCTTTTGCCATCATTGATTTTGGTGCAGGAGTTGACGTTGCAGAAGCGTTTATTAAAAGCATGGAAGATAATGCAGAAGCACAACCAAAGACATTCCACTGTCTTAATTTCCTTTTATGGGAGCTCTGAGTTGTAAGAGACTATGGTATTTGGGAATTTAAAGGTTCCTCACAAACTTGAATGCCTCTTCACTCATGAACAAAAATTGCGTTGGTAATTCAGTGTACCCTTTGCTTGTCAATACATTGCAATGGGCATTCGAATGCAGTGCTTTGACAAAAGATTAGTAGTCTCAGAAATAAACGTTGAACCTAACATGACATGCAGTTGAGCTCAAGCACTGATTCTTTTAGACACCAAAGAGGGCGTCAAATTTGAGGACTTGCACAAACAATTTGACATGTTTGAGTCCACGTGGAGAAGGAGCCTTGGTCACATGTTGCTCCTAAACACAAAGAAGGGCAGTCTAAACTGAGATCTATGCAGAAAATGAAAGGGTGCTTATAGTGATGATTGTGTTTCTTACACACCGTAGATGTGTTCCTGTTGAGATTAATTTTTAGATTTGGACCATTGGATAGATTCTGATGAGCTCGCCCTGTTCTGGTGAACAGGAAATTACAGTATTGTCTAGCCAAGCTCTCTCGGGCTAAGGCAATAACGCTTTCGCTTGGGAGAGTGTGAGAGTGGTGAAGAACTGTTAAGTGCACACAGAGCTCTCTTAATGACACGAGTTAGGCAGAATACATAAAAATACAATTATTTATTTAGGCATTGGACAAGTTTTAGGAAATAATGTTTAGTGTAATACTTCCCTGCAGTTTTCAGTTTCTATTATATACACATTTACATTTGAGGTGCTTGGGCTACAGAGCACCAACACTACTTTTGAACACTGTTAAAAGGATCTTGGCAACAGTAGTGCAGCAAAGTAAGTGAATAAAGAACAAGTTCAAGAAGTGATATGCAAGGAAGAAAGAAGGTTAACGCACAATATACAGCCTTTTAAAGTGTAGTGCCTTATTTTCATAAGTCCTTACCTAGCCAGAAAAGTTGGGCCTTGATGCCCTTTCATCCACAGTCGCAATAAAACCCTTTTCAGGAGGATGGTCGTCTTTAAAGGTGTCTGAGCAAGTGTTGACAAGGCCAACAGACGGTTGTCTTTGCAACTGGAAGAACAATTGCAGTAAAGTGCTTGGGATACCTTCGCTCAATCCAACCCACTTAGGGGAATCCCAGAGGAGGATCCTTGATCAGGACTTCACGGTCTGAGTAGAATTTTATACCAGTCAGACACTATGGAGGTATGTTTACTCCTCCCGTGTACTCTGATTCACTCAGGCACCACTTTAGAAGCTCCTGAAATCAGTCTGCCGGCATGCTTCATGTTTTGGTCTCGTTGGAGAGGGTATAGGTGTCGCTGATGCAGAGGTCACTTTCAGTGGCATGAGCTAGGCCTTGCTAGTTAGTGGTTCCACACACACTGGTGAGACTGATCCTGGCACTAGATTGATCCTGGCACTGGACAGCAGAACGACCCTGGCTTGATGAAGAAAGGACTACCACTTTGTCGATGACTGACCCCAGGACACGACGCAGGTGAAGATCAGCGAGGACACTGTGAAGAAATGGCAGAGGTCGACACAAATGGTACAAATAAAGAAGCTGGCCCTACAAGTCCCTCTGATCATTCAAAAGAAAGGGCAATAACACTCAGCCCGTGTCCTTTGAGTTTAGTTAGGGATCATATGTGTGATACTATCTACCTTCAAACAAATACATGGTGATAGCACGGAGATAGGCAAAATGTATATAGTTCCCATGACCCTTGCCCATGGCCCTCACTGGCAAGTCAGCCTTCCAGTTAGGGCCAGGTCAAAGGCCTTAACACCTCATTCAAGACTCTCTTGGGCGCCAGGCTCATAACCATCATGAAGACCAACATTAGAATGGGACTATTTACTTAGGATTATTTAACTTGGGGGGGGGGGGGGGGTGGGTTGTGGGGGTCGAGGTGTTAAACCAACATGGAGGCACACAGAGTTCAGTTACAAGGAACTGAGCTATGCGGTCTAGTCTTTTGGGTGTGGCAGGCCTAGGACTATTTTACCTGGACTACTTTACCTGAGACTATTTAAACCGCACCCAAACAGCAGAACATGCTTTGCGTTATTCTGCTGTGGGCAGTGTAATGCTCACCGTGTCCAGTTCTTTGATGCCAGCTTACCTAAAACCAAGGACCTGCAGAGAGAGAAACACTACGAAACTTACCTGGAACAGTATCCTGTCTTCAATCCATCGCTGACTTCAGTTCCACTCACCTGAAGGTACAAACTCCATCATCCGGCACCGCATGCATCCTGGAATACCATAACCTGGAAAGAGGAGAAAGAAATACAGCATTAGTAAGCGTTTACTCACGTTTCCTCCTGAATGAAGAAAGCCACACAATTCTTACCTGGTTAGTCATCTCCTGGTCAGTATCATTGCTGGAACATTACGGCGCTCGGCGAGGAACATCGCAACCTGCAAGGAGAGAAAAGACAGATTAGCAATATAAAAGGCGAAGAAGAGCCGCGCATCGCGCAATACTCACCGGACAGCATCGTGCACACCGTGATTTCGCCTACCGGCCCATGCTCATCTTCAATCTGCATGACAACACCAAAATACCTTTCCATACCTAAAAGGAAAGGAGCAAGACATTATTATTCGAACTAAGAGGAATATAATAACTGCATATAAAGACTGTAAATCAGCAAGCCTACAGAGTCGCAGCAGGCATGGATTCCTACAGGGGCTTGCACCAGTGAAGTAAGTTGGTCGCTGCTCGCCTCCCCACATCTACGCGCCCCTGCCATGAGGAGCAGGATGGAGAATCCACCTTTTACAATATTAAGGTGAGGAGAGGGCCCAAGGGGGAGGAAGGAGTTGAGGCCAAAGGAGGTGGGAAAACAAAGACAATCTGGTATTGAATCCAGCTCTCCTATATTTTAGAGCCATCTTTAACCAGAGGCCCTTACCAAGGGACTGGGAGAGGGTTTGAGAGTGCAAATCATCACACCAGGGCTGGGTGGCGTCCCCGTGGATAGCAGGTGAGCGTAACAATAATCCCTTAGGTAAAACACCATTTATTGAATACATCAACCGGTAAGTAGAACCACCTACTTCCTCATATCAAAAGATCTTGTTAAAACCACCTTATATACAAAAACATTGTATTGAAATCCACCAGTCATCAAACAATAATACAGATTCCAATCTCAGGTTAGTAACAAAGACTCAACCTAACACAATGATGGTTATTACACCTATTTTACACTATGTGCCACATTAGCCCGACTTGCATAAGTTTCTGTCCTGTAATGCTGTTACTAGCTGGACATTCCTCAGGTGCAGAAGATTAATGAAAAATGTGTTCTTATAGGTGGTGGAGAAGAAATAATTCCCTCTGGTTGCTCCTTGTATAACACATCAGTGTCCCTGTATAGGTGGGTACACAATTAAAAACATAAATATGTGAGCTTCCATAGCCAATTATTAGACCTAGCTAACATCCTTCACACCACAAGGTATACAAGTATACTATTAATTGTGTGCCTGAACGTACCTGCATTGTTAATTCATCAGGCAGACAAAGCAACTCCAATTGTTGCATCGACGCTCAAACGTTAAGCTGACTCCCTCTCCATTCAGTGCCTGCAATACAAAATATCTTCTTACTAGATATTATGGTCTATATCAATTTGGCTAGAGTACACACTCTAGGACCTCCTACCATCTCCTTACCTTTCCCATCAGAGAATAGCAGGAATGAGAGAGGCTTTCAAGGAGATCTGTTCCTCAATCCCTCATTAACACACCTATGAGCCAGACGAGAAAACCAATAAGGGCGGAGCCCCATCTGTCAATGGCTACCTCCTAGATTTTAATAATCACTTCACCAACACAAGGAAACTCACTTACTTGCAAAAGGGGCTCATCACTTAGAATCCACGACTCTTTACAATCAGGGGTGGGAATCACTATTGCTTCCCTCAAGACGCTAGGGTGGACAGGCACAAATCAAACCTATATAAGTAAATGGGCGGTTCATTAGCCCCCTGGACCATATACAGTCCAGAAAACGTAGGGCTTTATGACCCATTCTAGAAGTCCAATCTTACCTTTCAATAAGGCACACTCCTCTCTACCATGCGACAAGTATATACATTGCGCCCAAAATATTGAAATAAGAGTAGTTCTCATACATTCTTTTCTAGGAACATCTCAATAGTCCTACATTAAACAGAAAATTAAATAAGTTAAGGACCACTCAGTGTCTAACACGGGGCCCTCCTGTGGCACTTCAAGCCATACCGTGTAGGGAAAATGTAGTATATTGCCCCCTCTAAAAGTTTGGACTTGGCTACAACCAACAAGGAGAAATGCTTGTTCCTCGCCGTTCAGCAAACCTCTAGCGGCCATTCCCGCCATCTTACAAGCCGTTGCGTGCTGCGGTAATGGCATCATCACGTTGCATGACAACCTTATACGTCGTGTGGGCGCTCGGAATGACGCCCTATGCAACTTCAATCAAAACCACCCTGAAATGTACTGCCTCACACATCAAAAAACCACCAAGTTCTGGAAAACAAACTCCCCATGGTAGTCAGTTCTAAGAGAGAAAGAGTGAGTCATCAATGGTTGCTGGAAATTACCAATGGTAAATCTATAGATCTATGCAACTGTCATTATTCGGAAAGCGTGGCTCCCGCAAAAGTAAATTTCATACTGCACCGGGATGCCCTCGCTAAAATGCATCTGAGGGGTGTCCAGCAAGTAAGCTGCAAAAATGTTGGAGTGGGAAGGACCCCCTAGAAATTCAATGATATATAGGTATAAATGTCCTTTCTCTGGCAATGTCCCTTAAGACCAGAGGCTATATGTAAAACATGTGTAATTACATAGTGATAGCACAACATGTAAACATGAAACAAACAACAATAGCACTTGATTCTGCCATAATTTCACCAAAGGACAGTTCAGTAACATGATCATGAAGTGAGTCGGATGTACCCCACAATAAGCAGGTATAATACGGTTTGCAAATTCATACAAGCTTCATAAATGAAAGACATCATATTCAAGACTCCACCCGGTGCTGTCATTGCACTAGTCATTCAGGATTTTCAAAATATGCCACATTAATACCGTAATCAGTGTAGCAAAATTTACCCCCCAAAATGCAGGTATGAACCTGTTAACAGATTGCAAGTCTATACATGCTGCATCAAAGGAATTGATGTGATCATCATGTTCGAAGTCCAAGTACTATTGTTGCATTCGTACCATTACATAGGTTAACATCCTAGATGACATTGGACATTACCCCCATGTTGTGCATGCACAACATGAGATTAGGGGTTGTGCACATTAACAATGGTATACAATTTCAAAAACCCTGAAATGGGGTTGTTAGCATGTTATACTTTAAACACCGGGAATGTCTCCAACAGGGATGATTTAACACTAGCCTAACTGCACGTTCTGCCACTCAATATTCTCATTGAGCCCTACTAGATGGCTCTCGGTGAGAAATATAAGTTCTCCAGCATGGGGTCTGGCATGGATTCACATGCTCATGAATATTCCCCGTCGTCAGGCTGGGAATCCTCAGTAAAGAAAAAAAATCAGTATCAGTTTCGTTTCTGATCTCTTTCTTAGAAGTAACCAATCACTGGTCTCTGGGTCATACTGCCCCCAGCCAATGACTGCCCTCTCCCTAAGCCATGCCTCTAGCAGCCATCCTCAGATTTTTACCGCACGCTCAAGTGTTGGGAGCCTCGTGTTTAGCTCTCAAGCTTTTTTGCTGCGTTTTCGTGCTTTTTCAAAGAGATTTCTCATTTTTCAGTCATATAGGGCCTCAAGCTCCACCGTGTCTACATCCGATCAACGGGGACCCGTTTCGGATTTTCTACACCCCTCAAGGGTGAAGTTTTCATCGAGTTACGCTTCTTGGAGGAGTCCAGAAGTTTCTGCGGCCTACCCGGACATGGCCCAGGATAAAGGAAGCTCGACGCCCGGAAAGCTGTTGAGGGTTTGCCCTGGATGCCAGCTGCAGAATGTGTTCAAGGAGGACGAGCACTCGAAATGTCTCTGCTGCCTTCATGAGAACAAAACGCACGTGGAGAAGGACTGTGCGTTTTGCGGGAACATGTCGGAACGGACCATCAGGGACCCACACCTTCGTCTCTCCAACTGGCTGGAAGGAAAGAGCCTGTCAGGTGAGAAGTCTGAGCGGTCTTCTAAATCCTGTGAGGGTGCCCCGGCAACGGGGGCCCAACAGAAGGCAAAGTGTGCGAGTCCACGGCACCGGGAGCGCCGAATGGTCGGGCTCCTCGGCTGCCAGGCAGGGCGCCTCCTCTCCAGCGCCATCAACCACGAGCCAAAGCTCTGGCTCAGGGAAGAGGAAGGCTGAGAACCCGGCAAAGCTTCTGGAGAGGCCCCGGTCGATCTCCAAGGATCCATCTGAGGGGGACCGAGGCGGTGACCCTCACCCCAAGATGAAGGCCACAGGCCCGCAGAAGGTGAAGGCCTCGATTCACCCGGCCAAGGCCTCTATCGAGGAGGTTGCGGTGTCCCTGGTGCAGCCTGAGGAGGCAACACCAGTGGAGGCGACCTCGGGCCCAGAGTTTCCCTGCCACCGCGGAGGGAAGCCTCTTTCAGGCCCATCGAGAAGACCCCCGTGAAGACACCGGTGGAAAAAGAGGGGGGGGGGGCCGGTGGCCATTGTGGACACGGACACAGCCTCTGAGGAGGAACTGGTTGAAGTCTTGGAGGGCCTCTGCGAGGGCGTCGAAGAGGCCCGGTCCCATGGGAGGGATCCCAACGAAGGGGACGACGAGAGCGCCGGTGGCGCCGGCGAGGTTCCTAGTCAACCGCCACGCCTGTCGCTTCTGGAGCCGCAGGACAACTCGGTGGCCATTTTGTTGGCAATACAATCCTTATGTTCAGAGATCAGGACGAGATTGCCCCTACCACCGACTGAGGAGCCAGAGCCAGGCCCGTCGGGAAGTCCCCCAAACAAGAGAAGACGGACCCATCCAACACCGCCTTTTCAGCCCTTGCGGCCTGCTCAGCCTTTGCCCACGTCCCCCGTACCTGGGGATGACACGGGAACGGACACTGCCACGACAGGTATGGATGAAGATGATGATGGCGGCGACAATGGGACGGAGCTCCCATCGCCTCCAGCCCAGGCCTCCCCGCCCAACGAGATTGGGTCTTTCCACGCTATGATCGGCAGGGCATCTGAGCTTTTTCAGCTCTGCCCGGAAGAGAAGGAAGGTTTCCTTTACCAACGGCGCGAGGCCAAGAGGAAGACAGTCCTCGCCGTACCTCTGCTGGATGACATCTGGGACGAGGGTCTCACCCTTCTCAAGAACCAGTCTACGACGCCTGCCAAGAGGGATCGGTACGAGAAGAAGTACCGGGTCCCCGACGCGGCATCTTTGTGCCTTAGGGCGCAACCAACCCCTGACTCGGTCGTCTCAGCGGCGGCCAAGAAGAAAGCGGGGGGGCATCGGCCTCAAAGTCAACTTCCCCGCCAGACGGCGAAGGAAAGAAGCTGGATGCAATGGGACGATGAATTATCTCGTCGGCGGCAACAACTATTAAGGCGGCCAATGCCCTTGCGATCGTGGCCCGCTACGACAGGGAGTTATGGTACAAGATTGCCCCCCTATTGGACTTCCTACCGGACGACAAGAGGGCTGAGGCCCTGGAGATCTTGCAAGAAGGTGAGGTGGCGTCGGACCACGCCATAACGGTGGAAACGGACATTCCTGACACCAGTTTCAGCCAGCTAGGCAACAGCGTTTGCCTCAGACGAGGGTGGCTCAAGGTGACGGATTTCTGCCAGGACGTACAAGCCAAGGTTTTGGACAACAGTGGATGAGTCCCTCCAAGCTATCAAGGCGGACACGGAGACAGCTAAGGCCCTGGGAGTTCTCCAGCAACGAAGGCCGTCCTTTCAGAGTTCCGGAGGCAAGCAGGGTGCCTCCAAGGGATTCGGCGGTGGCTCCTCTACGTACCGCTAAGTGGGCCGCTCCTCGTCGCAGTAAGCCTATAGAGGATGGGCGGCCAGGCGTCCTCCAAGCAAGATTGAACCGACCGTGGTGTTGGGCCCCCACCGAAGCACCCCGGTGGGAGGCCGGCTGGCGAAGTTCGTCAGCATGTGGGAGTCCATCTCCGACCATTGGGTGCAGGAAGCCCTGGCCCAGGGGCACGCCCTCGAATTTCTAAAAGAGTGCCTCTGCATTCCTCCCGTGGCCAGGAAAGAAAACCACGTCCCTCAACTGCTGTTGGAGGTAAGGGCGTTGCTCAAGAAAGGTGCCATCAAGCTTGTCCCAAAGAGGCTCCGGGGCTCTTGAGTATACTCAAGGTACTTCCTTGTGAAAGACAGGAGGGTGCCGACCTATCCTAGACCTGCGATGACTGAACAAGTACATCAAGGCACAGAAGTTCCGGATGGTCACCCTCCAGCACGTGCTGGGACAGCTGGAGGAGGGGGATTTCCTGTCGTCGTTGGATTTGGAGGATGCATAATTTCACATTCCCATTCTAAAAGGACACCGGAAGTTCCTCGGGTTCGTGGTCCAAGGGCGGCACTACCAGTTCAAGGCCCTCCCGTTCGGATTGAAGTCGGCACCCAGGGTTTTCACCAAGTGCCTCGCTCCAGTGGCGGCGCGGCTGCGCCTGCAGGGGATCCATGTCTACCCCTACCTGGACGATTGGCTCATCCATGCAAGGACAAGGGAGCTCGCCGTAGAACACACAGCGAAGACCGTCCAGCTGCTCACGGACCTGGGGAAGTTGATGGAGAGCCCCAAGTCCCACCTGGTCCCCTCTCGTCACACTGTTTCAGGGAGCCAAGCTCGACACAGTGGCGTGTCTGGCCTCACCGTCGGAGGAAAGGACAAAGGCCATCCTTGGCAAGGTGCAGCGGAGTGAGGTCCAACAAATCCCTCCTCGGGATGCTGTCCTCTTGCATTTATCTCATGCGCCTGTGGAGGCTTCGGATGTGCCCTCTACAGGAGTTCCTCGACGCCCGCTGGATTCAAGCGACGGGCAGCTTCGAGGACAGAATCCCTCACAACGAGACCTTCCGACGAGCGATCTGGTGGTGGGGCACCCGCGCTCATCTAGCGGCGGGGACAGACTTTCAGACCCCGGCCTACCAGGCGACAGTGACGGATGCCTCCCTGGAGGGGTGGGGAGCGCACACCGGAGATCTTCACGCGAGAGGCCTTAGGCTCCCGGAGAAGTCGCTCCACATCAACATCCTGGAGCTCCGGGCAGTGTTCTGGGCCCTCAGGACTTTTCTCCCGCCCCTCAAGGGCAAGGTGGTGAGGATCTTCACCTGCAACACCACCACGATGTTCTACATCCGGAAGCAGGGCAGAACCAGATCCCCGGCGCTATCCAAGGAAACCCAGGACTTGTGGCATTGGGCCTTTGCTCAAGGGATGTTTCTGGTGCCATTTCATCTGGCAGGGATAAAAAACACCATCGCCGACTCACTCAGCAGAGAGCTGCGCTCGTGCCACAAGTATGAACTACACCAGGATCAAGTGGATCGACTCTTTCAGCGATGGGGCAAACCCCAGATCGACCTGTTCGCGACGGCGACGAACTCCAAGTGCCAGAGGTTCGCCAGCAGATTTCCCCAACCGAGGAGCATGGGCGATGCTTTCTCGTTCCCCCTGGGACGGTCTGTTCCTATATGCGTTTCCTCTGTTGCCGTTGCTGCTCCGACTCCTCAACCAGCTCGAGGTCCCGGTGCAGAATGATCCTCGTCGCACCGGCGTGGCCGAGACAGATCTGGTTCCCGGACCTTCTGGACTTCTCAGCGTCCCCACCAGTCAAGCTGTCGACGGACGCAGATCTTCTCTCCAGAGAAGGAGCGCAATTCTTCATCACAACCCGAAGTCGCTGAACTTGCAGGACTGGCTCCTGCAGCACTAGAGTTTGGAGGATACGATATCCCGGCCGACTGCAGAGGTTCTTGCGAAGGCCAGGGCGTCCTCAACTCTCAAGTGCTACGGACATAAGTGGAAGAGGTTCTCTATCTGGTGCCGTGCACAGAAGATTAACCCTTTGCGGATTACGACCCCTCAAGTATTGCCGTACCTTCAGTCGCTAGCCAAAGCTGGACTATCTCATGCTTCAATCAAGATACACCTGGCAGTGATTTCCCGATACAGCAGGACTGCAGGGCGGTCATCCCTGTGGTCTCATCGCCTGGTTAAAGAATTTATGAAGGGACTGTTTCGATCATTCCCGCCGGTGAAGGCGCCAGCCCCGGCGTGGGAGCTCAAAGTGGTGCTGACCAGGCTCATGGGTCCGCCATTCGAGCCATTGCATTCGGCCCCCGTTGAAGTTTCTGTTGTGGAAAACAGCGTTCCTGGTGGCCATCACCTCCGCACGACGCGTGGGAGAGATCCAGGCACTATCCTGCAAGCCCCCATACCTGACCTTTCACGATACGAGGGTAGTGCTGAGGACGCACCCCTCCTTCATGCCCAAGGTGCCGTCGGACTTCCATCTCAACGAGCCCTTGGTGTTATCAGTCTTTTTCCCCGTCGCCTCTCGGCCGGTGACAAAGGACTTCAAAGGACTTTGCACTCGCTGGATGTAGCTAGAGCGTTGAAGTTCTACGTGGACCGAACAAAGAGTTTTCGGAGGACATCACAGCTGTTTGTGAACTTTGGACCTGTGAACCAAGGGAGAGCTCTCTCGAAGGCTTCCATTTCCAGATGGCTCTCCTGCTGCATCATTCACTGTCATTGGTTGGCGAACCGACCGTTGCCTGGCCGTCCGAGAGCCCATTCGACCAGAGCGGTTGCTGCTACCACGGCGTTCTTGTCTGGTGTGCCCCTGCTGGACATCTGCAGGGCTGCTACGTGGAGGTCGACGCACACCTTCACGAGATTCTACTGCGTCGACCGGGATTCCAGGGAGGAGTCAAGGGTCGGCCAAGCAGTGCTGGGCAACCTGTTCGCTTAAGGTGAGCCTGGTGAGGAGGTAAGAAATGCTTAAAGTTGAGTTTTATGTAATGCTTAATGTTGAGTCTTGTCACCTCCCGTGGTTGTGCATGTGTGTACTGCTATGTATTCTTATATTCATGCGCATGTGAATCCATGCCAGACCCCATGCTCGAGAAGGAACAAGTTACTTACCTGTAACTGTTGTTCTCCAGCATGGGTCTGGCATGGATTCACATGCAAACCTTCCCTCCTACCCCACTGTGGCTCTTCACTTGGTCATACTGCCACTTTAGGTGCTACCAAATCTGAGGGTGGCTGCCAGAGGCGGGGTTTAGGGAAGAGGGCAGTATGACCCAGAGACCAGTGATTGGTTACTACTACGAAAGACCTATCCGAAAAGAAACTGATACATTTCTTTACTGAGGATTCCCGGCCTGACGGGGAATATTCATGAGCATGTGAATCCATGCCAGACCCATGCTGGAGAACAACAGTTACAGGTAAGTAACTTGTTCCTTTCTGTTCCAAATTAATGATTTTTTTGTTTATATGCACCTGGGATTTCCTACTTACTTTCTTCAAACTAACCCACTCAAATTCCATATGAGAGTGGCCCAATTCTCCTAATTGTTTGACTATGGGTGCTTTTTCAATCTTATTCTTCGGCAACTCCTTTGTTCAATCATACGAGTTTTACATTTCCTATTGGTCTTCCCAATGTAGATAAGAGGGCAAGCGCATTTTATCACGTAAATGTTATCGGTATTGCAATTGGTGTCCATTCTTGACTGAGACCCAAATCAATAGATGTCATATGACTGGTCTAGGAGCACATAGTACAGGTACCACACGGGTAGTGTCCAATTACTTGAGGCATACCCCACAAAGTGCTCTGAAGTACTCGCTGACTGTTCTTCGTTTGTATGTCATTCTTCATTACAATATTTCGAATGTTAGTACTCTTTTTGAAAGCTACCAAAGGTGGAGGGATACTCAACTTTTTTCCAGTTTGTGGCGATAATGCCCTTGACTTTGTGATGGGTCACTGAAGGTGTTCACAAACACTAAAGGAGTATCATAATTGTTACCATTAAAGTTTGTCACCTTTTCCTCAAACAGGGCTTCCTTATTTTTGTTAAAAGCCCGCTTAGCAGACTGTCTTGACAAATTTCACAGGGTACCCTCTGTTACTCAATTTTTCCATGAGTAAATGTGCTCCTTTCTCATAGTCCTGCTTAGTACTGCTATTGTGCTTTAAATGCAACAACTGTCCAAAAGGCAAATTGTCCCAAACATGTTTGGCATGATGGCTCCTGTAGTGCAGTAAAGCATTTTGATCTGTAATATTTCCATAGGGTCTTACCCAAAAATGGGCTTGTGATAGTGAGCTCCAGATAATTCTCATCTGAGGTGCTTATGCTAGCAGTACATTTTAAGTATCTGTTCTGACCAGTGAGCCACAAAAGGAAGTTCTTAGTGTCATCAATGGTCCCATGTCATACTACAAACACATCATCAACGTATCTCAGCCATCTTAAAAAAAATCTTTGTAGGAATTGATATCCGCATCCACCATGGTTTCTTCTTACATGTCTCCATACAAATTGGCAAGGGTGTGAGTCATAGCAGCCCCCATGGCTGTGCCTTCAACCTGTACATAATACTGTCCCATAAACTGAAAAAAGTTGTTAAGAAGAGCCATTTCGGCACACCATAGTATGAAGGCATTGCTCACTGGGTGCTGGTCATCCCTTTTTAGCAAGGTTTCTTCGACTACTTCTAGAGTCACTCGCTGAGGGATATTGGTGTACAAAGATTGTATATCCAAACATATTAACATGTCTTGTGTGTGACTGAAATACTATCCCTTCAATTTTCAAGCTAGCATATCTAGTATCCTGTATGTAACCTTTCATGTTCACGACAAAAGGTTGTAGATAAAAATCCACAAACTTGGAGAGTGGTTCCAGGAAACACTTTACTCCAGAAACAATGGGTCTACCCGGGGGTTTCTGAGTTTTTATGAATCTTGGGTAGTATATTGTACACAGGAGTTCTAGCCTTCTCTCTCACCAAGTATTCACCCTCTTGTTTTCTGATAAGATGTATGTCAACAGCCTTCAACTTTCTCTCTTATGATCTTTAGTAGATCTTTACTGGGATCTTGATGCATCTTCCGGTAACTGACCTCATCCGATTACAATCTTTCACATTCATCAATGTAATCCTGTTAAAGGATCACAATGGCACCCACTTTGTCAGCTTGCCTGATGACAATATTATCATTTTTTCCCAAATTGCGGAGGACCATTTTACTCAAATTAGAGTTCCTAGGGATGCCTTTCTTTTCAAGTTTCTCAATTTCTTGTATGTCTTTAGTTCCTGAAACCTGGGATTCAGGAGAATGAGACTGACGAGAAGGATTCCTCAAGCCACTACAATTGTGTGTTTGACTCATAGGCTGATCTTTGAAGAATTCCTTCAGGTGTGCTTTGCGCATAAAGGCATTGAACTCCGTTCTAAATTCAGACAGGTTGAGATGACAACATTCAGACCCCTTTTCAAGGTTTGTTCCTCCAGGGGTGTGAGACTGATCTTGGCCAAGTTAACTACCAACCCCTGTAGCTGTGTGTTTGCATCCAATCTCCTGTCCATTCCTGTCGACTGTTCCCTCTGCCTAAAAAAGGGGGCGCCTGGACCCATTGCGAGCTCCCTGATGGCCTCATGAGTTTCTACCACTTTGCATGTGATCATTTGTATTCCTACATCTCTGTCCTGGATCATTGGGATCTTCATTCTCTCCTGCTGTATCCCCTTCTTCACTTCTTCTGTCCTCCTGTTGAGGCTCCAAATATGTAATCCTTTGCAATATATGCAAAAGCCTTCTCATGTGTAAAAGATACCAAATCTTTCTTCATCCTTTTCACCCTCTCTGTGATTGTATCCAATGTGAAGGCCTGCATCTCTTTCATATGCGCCTCCAACTTTCTTTTAAAAGTTTCAACATCGAATTTCTTTTTTTTATTTCTTCTAACAGATTCAGGTTGATCATGATTTTTTTTACTCGTTTCTTTGGCTGTTTCTATAATTAAATCTAGCCAATAAGGGCCACATTTATTGGCTATGTAGCTCCATTTTAGTTTGAAATCAGTGGCTTCTAGAAACAGCCTTGGTTCATTGCGGACAATGAGTCCTTGGGGTAATGCCTGATTTTATTTTTTTTTTAGTTTTTTTTTTCCAGCGTTAGTTACGTTTTTGAGACAGTTCATCCCATTGATCATCTTTGGCTAGGTCACTTGGGTCTACATCCAGTCCTAGACCGGGAACAGAATTCAACAATTGTAGCACATAATCCTCATTAACCAACCAATTTCCAATGAGACACAGGCAGAGGACTAAGGAAAAGTTATAAAAGAGAGGTTTGCAAGTCCCTCTTCAGAGCTGCAACTGCTGAGGGGAGGGCCTCTTGTTTCACAAGTAGAGGGTCTGCAGAGTGCCATGTAAAATTCTGGATGGTGATCAATGCAGCGAGGTTGCCCTTAAGGAAGATGGTCAGCCCACAGGATATTTCAGGGACGCCTCTAAAGGCTTCCATGAGCATGATTCCCAAGCAGGGTGTCAGGACTGGTAGTTCCCACTGGTCCAGAGTTCAATCACTGATGAAGGCCTTTTGGAGATTAGCAAAGGAGGAGGGCTTTGCTGGACAGTTGAAGACCCCATGTTCATTGTCTACAACAATGATTTCTGGGACTTCAGTGAGATGCACCTCTTTGAAGGGTCTTGGCTCCAACAGCGATCAGACAAATACCTGCAAAAGTTAATCTTTTATCCAGGCTATGAGCTTGAGTTGCCTACCAATGGTAAGGATCTGGACCATTCAAACTGGTAGGGCTGTCCATTAATAGACTGCCTTCGGCCCCCACATCTGCCCAGCAACAGACGCACTTTGGCCTGGATGTGTACAGACACTGGACAGTCCAGTTCCCCACATCCTGCCATAAACGCACACTGCAGCTTTGCCTAGGAAAGGGATTACCATGTATGGTAAATCCAGCCCTGAGAGAACAGGAAAGCCAAAATACAAGATGCCCAAAGGGAAGGCAAAAATCTCATGGCACATCCATTTTTGGATATGCAGAAGTGCTTATTAGAATACAAAGAAATGCAGTCGAAAAATATCTGCTTCCACCATCCCTTCTTCGACTCATCATGCAAATAACAACTAAGTTAACAAAAACAAAGTTACAGAGCCACTGAGTAGCTCTATTCCATCTTGCTGTATGGTGTAGAGTGCAGTGTAAAACAATTTCATAATGGAAAACAGAGTTCTCACTGATTGGCATAGGGGCTGGTCAATTCCATCCAAAACAAATTCACTTTACAAGGCAACTGAAGTAAAAACGCTACACTTGCCACTAAAAGTCAGGACCGATGCAAAACAGCAGCAAGGGTCCAAAATGTCTAGTTAAAAAAGAAAATCTTTTCTAACAGTTCCCACAGACTTTGATTTTGGTTACATGAATGATGGCTAAAGGGCAAGAGCAATACCACCATTCCTTCATTTTAGTTTTGTTTTGGGACATTTTAAAATGTACATAAAGAAAGAAAACTTTAATGAAAAGAACCCTCCCTTAACTCCTGCACACTGCTCCAATACAATCTTTTTCACCGATCCATTATGTAAGGAATAAAGGGTGTGACAATGTGAGATCATTAAGTTTCTGTGCCAAAGTGCATGGTACAAAGATTTGCAAAAACATAAACCACAAAATTTAATGATATACACTTCCATGATCCTAGACTAAAGTAAAGCTAGTTTATTCTCGAACTCTTTATCCATTGTCAGCATGTGCTCATAGGCAGTAGATAATATTTTCTCTCCATTTTTTTTAGCATTCCTGTACTAGTTTGCTTCCAATGCTGCAAGACATTGTGCCTACACACGGATAGCACCGGTTTCCTCCATCTTGCCTCCTCTCCTAACAGAGGGTCGGGCAGCCCTGTCATACCCAGGAGCGCTAACTCTCGAGAAGGCAGATATGTTCTAGAAAGAGTGTTGATCAAAAAATAAAAAATATTTCTCCATAACTGATGTATCATCTGGCACTCAGAAGAGAATGGAGGAAAGTGCCAGCCTGACTACGACCCCACTAGCTATCTCTTTCATGTAATTTCACAGGTTACCAATATGTTCTTTGTAGAATGTTTTATGATATAAATTGTGTTTTTCTGTATTCCCACTTTTTACCTGGAAGGTAAAGTGGGCTAACTGTGAAAGTCTGTGGGTGTGCTTATGCCTAGGACATATGTTTAAGGAGACCCATAGTACGCAAATACTTATACAGAGTAGAATCCTACTAAACCAGATTGCTAACATGTAGGAGCCTCGAGCAAATGTAATGCTTCAATTTCAAATGTTTCCAGATGTCCTTGTCAATTTTAAAGAGTTGTTGCAACATTTCAAAGAGATAAATGAACAATCATCAAACCATTGGCCAAACAATAGAAGACCCTTATCTTACAAATGTCTTCAGAATAAAAAGTATCTATTAATCTAAAAACGTTTTTCAGGCATATAGGAGAATTATTAGAAAGATGCAGTAAAAGGCCTAGTGACCAACATGGCCTACTGTGCATGTTTTGAACAGGCCAGAATCTGATTTCGGCAAGGCAAATGGATAGAATGACCTAGCCACTGTAACATGTTAAATGGGGAAAGCAAAAGGGGGTCAAATGTAATCAAACACAGGTACTCTGACCCTTGGATTTGAACTCTATTCAGATGTGCCAGCAGGGTGGCTTACATGTATTTTTATATTCTAACCTCCTTCAAAAGGTAATGTTCTCTTTTTTTTCTATTAATCTAAAATATTTGACCTCATTGTGGAGTACCAGAGGTGGAAAACAGGGTACTCGAGGTGCCAAGGCCGCTCGGGCAGTTGCCTCTTTGCCCTCAGGCACTGCCGCAGCTGCTCAGTCATGAGGCCATGTCCCCTGGTTCGCCGGTTGGGGGAAGGCTGGCACAGCATCTTGTAGAATGGCGTGTCATTACTCCAGATGAGTGGGTTCTGGAGATCATAGCCCACGGCTAATGTCTTCCTTTTCTTCAGAGGCCTCACGACAATCCACCAGGGAATCTCTTTGAAGAGTCCGGATCCGCTCCTTGTGCAGGAAATCAAATCCCTGCTGGAGAAATGTGCCATAGAACTGGTGCTTGTAGCGGAGAGGAACAAGGGATGGTTTTCCCCATATTTTTTGATCCCTAGAAAAGATGGGGGATTGAGACCCATCATGGACTTGCGTGGTTTGAACAAGCTCCTCAGGAAGGACAAGTTCAAGATGGTTACTCTCTCAAGTCCTCCAGGTCCTTCAACTTCAGGACTGGTTGGTGTCTCTAGACCTCAAGGATGCCTACTTTCATGTGCCGATCCATCCCAAGCACAAGAAGTACCTTTTGGTTCACGGTTGGCTACTCAGTTTAGGGTCCTCCGTTCGGATTGACCACCGCCCCGAGGGTCTTCATCAAGCTCATGGTGGTGGTGGCAGTGTATCTCGGGAAAGGGGGGATTCGTCTACCCCTAACTTGGATGAATGGTTGATCAGGTCACGCTCTCCCGAGCAAGTCCTGGTTCATCTGTCAGACACCTGCCACTCCCTTCACAGGCTGGGCTTCTCCCTCAACTTGAAGTCCCACTTGACACCTACCCAGCGGCTCCAGTACATCAGAGCAGTGCTCGACACATCCCTGGGGCTGTTTTCCTCCCCAGGTGAGGGCTCATCACATTCTGCAGATGGTGAACAAGTTTCAACATGCCCAGAGTCGCCCGGCGTTCGAGTTCTTGAGGTTGCTCGGCCTCATGGTATCCTGCATTCTCCTGGTGCCAGAGGCCAGGCTGCGGATGAGATCTCTGCAGTGGGCTATCAAGATGCAGTGGTCAGTCCTCCGGCAGGATGTCGGATCCCGTTCAGGTGCCGCCCTCGGTCGCCCAGGATCTTCTTTGGTGGGCCTTCAAAGGCAATCTGATGAAGGGGGGCTCCTTTTTGGCTACCATGGCCGGAGGTGACTATTGTGACAGACGCATCTCTCAAGGGATGTGGAGTTCATGCCAACAAGTTGACAGTCAACGGTCATTGGTCTCAGTCAGTCCAGACTCCATATCAATCTGTTGGTGCTGAGGGCCGTCAGGCTAGCCCTGAAGGCTTTTCTGCCGTCTGTGCGGGGGAAGACTGTTCTGATTCTGACGGACAATACAGTGGCCATGCACTACCTCAACAAAAAGGGGGGGAGGCGAAGGGTCTCTCCCTCTGTGCAGAGAGGCAATGAAGCTCTGGTTCTGGGCCATCCAGCAGGAAATTACGATCTCGGCAGTTCATCTGGCTGGAGATGAAAATGCGGCTGGGGACGCTCTGAGCAGGCAGAGCACGGTCTCTCACGAGTGGGAGCTAGCTCAGGAGATTCTCCTGGAGATCTTAGCCCTTTGGGGGACCCCACAAGTGGATCTCTTCGCCACCAGTGTCAGCCGGAAGTGCGAAAGATTCTGCTCGCGGGAATTTCCTCCAAAAGGAGCTTAGGGGACATGTTCGTGGTGGAGTGGTCCTTCCCACTGCTGCACTCGTTTCCTCCAGTCCACGTCATTTCTCAAGTGCTGCAGAGGTTAGGGAGGTTCGGTTCCCGAATGATCCTCATTGCTCTGGCATGGGCCAGGAAAACGTGGTACCCGGACCTTCTCAACATGTCTATCTGCCCTCCATGCCGTCTTCTCTACCGAGACGATCTGCTCTCACGGGAGGGGGGGGGGGTAGGTTCTCTATCCAGAGGTCAAGGCCCTCAACCTTCATGCTTGGCTTCTGAAAGGTTGACATATAAGGATTGGGTCCTCCGTGAAGACGTGATGGAGGTGTCGCCTGCAACGAAGTCCCTGTACAGTTGTCGTTGGAAAAAGTTCTTCGACTGGTGCAGGGTTAAGAATGTGGATCCTTTTTCATGTGCCATTACTGTGGTTCTGTCTTTTTTGCTTTCGTTAGCCCACAAGGGCCTGCAAGTGGCTACATTTAAAGGTTGCCTGGCGGCGCTGGCTATATTTATGCGCTTCTCTGAGGAGTGTTCTTATTTTAAAATTCTCCAGCATGGGGTCTGGCATGGATTCACATGCTCATGAATATTCCCCGTTGTCAGGCTGGGAATCCTCGGTAAAGAAAAATCAGTATCAGTTTCGTTTCTGATCTGTCTTTCGTAGTAGTAACCAATCACTGATCTCTGCGTCATACTGACCACAGCCAATGACTGCCCTCTCCCTAAGCCCCGCCTCTGGCAGCCATCTTCAGATTTTTACCGCACGTTCAAGTGTTGGGGTCCTCGTGCTATTGCTCTTGAGCGTTAGTGCTTTTTTCGCGCTTTTTCTTAGGAAACTTTTCTCTTTTTCGGTCAAAAGAGCCTCAAGCTCCACCGTTTCTTTATCCGATCAACGGGGACCTGTGTCGGATTCTTCTACGCCCCTCAAGGGTGAAGATTTCGTCGAGCGACGCTTTTGGAGGACTCGAGAAATTTCTCAGGCCCTTCTCGGCATGGCCCAGGAGAAGGGAAGCTCGACGCCCGGAAAGCTGTTTAGGGTCTGCCCTGGATGCCAGCTTCAGAACGTCTTTAAGGAGGACGAACACTCCCTTTGCCTTTACTGCCTGCATGAAGACACGACGCACGAGGAGAAGGACTGTGCGTTTTGCGGCAATATGTCGGAGCGGACCATGAAGGACTGCCATCAGCGTCTCGCCAACTGGCTGGAAGGAAAGAGCCCGTCAGGCGAGAAGAAGAAGTCCGAGCGGTCTTCTAAGACCTTTGAGGGCGCCCCGGCGATGGGGGGGGGTCCAACAGAAGGCCAAGCACCGCGAGTCCGCTGGCACCGGGAGCGCCGAACGGTCTGGCTCTACGGGCGCCAGGCAGGGCGCATCCTCCCCGCCGCCATCAACCACGAGCCAACGCTCTGGCTCGGGTAAGAGGAAGGCCGAGCACCCGGCGAAGCTCCTGGAGAGACCTCGGTCGTGCTCGAAGGCCCCATCGGAGAGGGAGCGAGGTGGTGACCCTCCCCCCAAGGAGAAGGCGGTGAGCGCACCTAAGGTGGTGAAAGCCTTGATCCATCCGACCAAGGCCTCTATCTTAGACAGTCGCGGTGGCCCTGGCTCAGCCTGTGGAGACTACACCAGTGGTGGCGACCTCGGGGCCCAGAATCTCCCTGCCACCGCGGAGGTAGTCCTCTTTCATGCCCATCGACAGGACCCCCGTGAAACCTCCGACGGAGAAGAAAAAGGGGGGGGCGGGAGGTCGTCGTGGATTCGGCTTCAACCTCTGAGGAGGAGCTGATCGAAGTCTTAGGCCACGGCGCTGGCGTGGAAGAAGACCATCCTGTCAGGAGGGACCCCGACGTGGGAGACAACGAGAACGTCGAGGGTGCCGACGGGGCTCCTGATCGCCCGTCGGTACCCCCTCAACCAGTGCGCAAAACAACTCGGTGGCCATTTTGTTGGCTACACAGTCCTTATGCTCGGAGATAAGGACGAGACTGCCGTTACCACCAACTGAGGAACCGCTCCCGACGGGGGACCCGGAGCCAGGCCCTTCTGGGAGCCCTCCTCTTAAGAGAAAAAGGATTCATCCTCCACCTCCTTTTCAACCTTCGCGCCCTGCTCAGCCCTCCTCCCCGTCCACGACACGTGGGGATGATACAGGGACTGACACGGCCGCGACGGGTACTGACGACGAGGTTTATGACGAGGATCTCCCGTCGTCACCTCCCACCCGGGCTTCCCCGCCCAGCGAGATCGGATCGTTTCACGCCATGATCGCCAGGGCATCCGAGCTTTTCCAGCTCTGCCCGGAAGAGAAGGAGGAAGGTTTTCCTTTATCAACGGCGCGAGACCAAGAGGAAGACGGTCCTCGCTGTACCTCTACTGGACGATATCTGGGATTCGGGTCTCGCCCTCCTCAAGAACCCATCCACAACGCCGGCTAGAAGGGATCGGTACGAGAAGTACCGGGTCCCGGACGCGGCCCCCTTGTGCCTTCGGGCACAGCCGACCCCGGACTCGGTCGTCTCCGCGGCGGCCAGGAAGAAGCGGGGGGGCGGGGCCTCTACGTCAGCCTCCCCGCCGGACGGCGAGGGAAAGAAATTTGACACGATGGGACGCAGAGTCATCTCATCGGCAGCAACGACGATTAAGGCTGCCAACGCCTTGGCTATCGTAGCCCGCTACGACAGGGAGTTGTGGTACAAACTCGCCCCCCTGCTGGACTTCCTACCAGACGACAAGAGGGTGGAGGCCCTAGAGATCTTGCAGGAAGCAGAAGTGGCGTCGGACCACGCCATTACGATAGCGACGGACATCGCGGACACTGGATTTCGCCAGTTGGGCAACGGCGTGTGCCTTAGGCGGCGTGGATGGCTCAAGGCTACTGACTTCCGTCAGGACGTGCAGATCAGACTCTTGGACATGCCGTTTGACGGGAGCAACCTGTTTGGGAAAACAGTGGACGATTCCCTACAGGCCATCAAGGCGGACACGGAGACGGCCCGGGCTCTTGGTGTTCTCCAGCAACGATGGCCGCCCTTTCGGAGCAGCGGAGGCAAACAGGGTGCCTCCAAAGGTTCCAGCGGCGGATTTTCCACCTATCGTCAAGCGGCCCGTTCGTCGTCACAGGAAGCCTACAGGGGACGAGGCAGGTCGGGCGGACCCCGCTGTCGTCACCAAGGAGGACAAGGCGGCAAACCTCGTCGAAGCAGGACTGAACCGGCAGTGGGGTCGGGCCCCCACCGAAGCACCCCGGTGGGAGGCCGGCTGGCGAGCTTCGTCAGCGTGTGGGAGTCCATCTCCACCGACCGTTGGGTGCTGGATGCCCTGGCTCAGGGTCACGCGCTCGAGTTTCTAAAGAGGTGCCCGCACGTCCCCCCTGTGGCCAGGAAGGAACATCACGTCCCCCAACTTCTCTTGGAGGTAAGGGCGATGCTCAGGAAGGGCGCCATCGAGCTCGTCCCAGAGAGGCTTCGGGGCTCCGGAGTTTACTCAAGAAGGAGCTCGCCGTGGAGCACACGGCAAGGACCGTCCAACTACTCACGGACCTGGGATTCTCCATAAACTACGCCAAGTCCCACCTGGTGCCCGCGCAAGACGCACTCTTTCTGGGAGCAAAGCTCGACACAGTGTCGCCTCTGGCCTCTCCGTCGGAGGAAAGGACGAGGGCCATCTTGGGCAAGGTGCAGCGGATGCTGGTTGCGGACGCGGCCAGGGTGAGGTCCATCAAGTTCCTCCTCGGAATGATGTCTTCTTGCATTTATCTCATCCGCCTGTGCAGGCTCCGGATGCGCCCGTTGCAGGAGTTCCTGGACGCGCGCTGGATCCAGACAACGGGCAGCTTCGAGGAGAGGATCACACTCGACGAGAGTTTCCGACGAGCGATCCGGTGGTGGGGCACCCGCGCGCATCTGACGGTGGGCATGGACTTCCAGACCCCCGGCCACCAGGAGACAGCGACCACGGATGCCTCCCTGGAAGAGTGGGGAGCGCACACCGAAAATCTGCACGCGAGAGGCCTTTGGCTTCCGACGGAGAAGTCCCTCCATATCAACATCCTGGAGCTCCGTGCAGTGTTTTGGGCCCTCAGGTCCTTTCTTCCATCCCTCAAGGGCAAGGTGGTGAGGATCTTCACCGACAACACCACCACCATGTTCTACATCAGGAAGCAGGGCGGTACCAGATCCCCAGCCCTGTCCAAGGAGGCGCAGGATCTGTGGCATTGGGCCGTCGCCCAAGGGATGTTTCTGGTGCCGTTTCATCTGGCAGGAATAAAAAACACCATTGCCGACTCGCTCAGCAGAGAGCTGCGCTCGTGCCACGAGTGGGAACTACGACAGGATATAGTGGACCGCCTCTTCCGACGGTGGGGCACACCCCAGATCGATCTGTTCGCGACGGCGACGAACTCCAAGTGCCGGAGGTTCACCAGCAGGTATCCCCAGCCGAGGAGCATGGGCGATGCTTTCTCGTTCCCCTGGGAGGGCCTGTTTCTATACGCGTTCCCTCCATTGCCGTTGCTGATCCGGCTCATCAACCAGCTCAAGAGGTCACGGTGCAGGATGATCCTCGTCGCACCTGCGTGGCCGAGGCAGATATGGTTCCCGGACCTTCTGGACTTGTCAGCGTCCCCGTCAATCAAGCTGCCAGTGGACGCGGTTCTTCTCTCCAGGGAAGGAGGCGCCATCCTCCATCACGACCCGAAGTCACTGAACTTGCAGGCCTGGCTCCTGCAGCGTTAGAGTTTGGGGGCTACGACATACCGGCCGACTGCAGAGAGGTTCTTGCAAAGGCCAGGGCGTCCTCAACTCTTAAATGCTATGGACACAAATGGAAGAGGTTCTCTGTCTGGTGCCACGCACAGAAGATTAACCCTCTACGGATTACGGCTCCCCAGGTGCTGCCGTACCTACTGACGCTGGCCAAGGCTGGACTGGCGCACGCGTCCATCAAGATTCATCTTGCTGTGATCTCCCGATACACCAGAACCACGGGGCGGACGTCTTTGTGGTCTCGTCTGGTGAAAGAATTCATGAAGGGACTGTTCAGATCGTTCCCGCCGGTGAAGGCTCCGGCCCCGGCGTGGGAGCTCAACGTGGTGCTGACCAAGCTCATGGGACCTCCGTTCGAGCCTCTGCACTCGGCTCCGTTGAAGTTCTTGTCGTGGAAAACAGCATTTCTTGTGGCCATCACCTCCGCACGACGGGTGGGAGGGATCCAGGCCCTTTCCTGCAAGCCCCCGTACTTGACTTTTCACAACACGAGGGTAGTGCTCAGGACGCACCCCTCCTTCATGCCCAAGGTGCCGTCGGACTTCCAGCTCAACGAACCCTTGGTGTTGCCTGTTTTCTTCCCGTCTCCTTTGTCGCCGGCTGAAAGGACTTTGCACTCGCTGGATGTGGCTAGAGCGCTGAAGTTCTACGTGGACCGCACAAAGTGTTTTCGGAAGGCACCACAACTTTTTGTGAACTTTGGACCTGTCAATCAGGGGCTCGAAGGCCTCCATTTCCAGATGGCTCTCCGGCTGTATCATGTACTGTCATCGGTTGGCAAACCGACCGCTGCCTGGCCGTCCGAGAGCCCATTCCACCAGAGCAATCGCAGCTACCACGTTCCTATCTGGTGTGCCCTTGCTGGACATCTGCAGGGCTGCTACGTGGAGGTTGACGCACATCTTCAGGAAATTCTACTGCGTCGATCGGGATTCCAGGGAGGAGTCCAGGGTCGGCCAAGCAGTGCTGCGCAACCTGTTCGCCTAAGGTGAGCCTGGTGAGGAGGTAAGAATTGCTTAATGTTGAGTTTTGGATATAATGCTTAATGTTGAGCCTTTGCCACCTCCCGTGGTTGTGCATGTGTGTACTGCTATGTATTCTTTTATTCATGAGCATGTGAATCCATGCCAGACCCCATGCTGGAGAAGGAACAAGATACTTACCTGTAACTGTTGTTCTCCAGCATGGGTCTGGCATGGATTCACATGCGAACCCTCCCGCCTACCCCTCTGCGGCTCTTCACTTGGTCATACTGCCACTTTGCGTGCTACCAAATCTGAAGATGGCTGCCAGAGGCGGGGCTTAGGGAGAGGGCAGTCATTGGCTGTGGTCAGTATGATGCAGAGATCAGTGATTGGTTACTACTACGAAAGACAGATCAGAAACAAAACTGATACTGCTTTTTCTTTACCGAGGATTCCCAGCCCGACGACAGGGAATATTCATGAGCATTTGAATCCATGCCAGACCCATGCTGGAGAACAACAGTTACAGGTAAGTAACTTGTTCCTTCCTTTGATTGCTCAGTTTCTTAAAAGGCTCACTAATGTGTTCCCACCGTCTCCTTTCCAGGTGCCTGGTTGGGATTTGAACCTGGTTCTAAAATTCCCCATGGGAGCTCCGTTTGAGCCTTTACATTCTTGCCCTTTGAGACTGTTGACCTTAAACTGTATTTTTAGTTGCGGTTACTTCCGCTCGCAGAGTGAGTGAGTTGCAGGAACTTTCTATTAAGCCACCCTTCAGTGTTCCATAAGGACAGGGTTGTCCTTAGGGTTCGTCCTTTTCTTCCGAAAGTTGTGTCGGAATTTCATTTAAGCCAGAAGGTCATTCTTCCGGCGTTCTATCCTCCGCATCCTGGTAAGGAAGAGTTGAGGCTCCGTAGGTTGGATCCTAGGAGAGCTTTAAGTTTCTACATCTCGCGCATGTCCCGGATCAGAGTGGACGATCAGCTCTTTGTAGAATACGCTGGAAGGCTTTGGGACAAGCTATTACTAAACAGACTTTGTCTAGATGGATTAGCTTTACAATTTCTGAATGTTACCGCTTCGGGGGTAAGGACCCCCTGGTAGGCTTACGGGCCCATTCTACTAGGGGTGTGGCTGCCTCTACTGCCCTGCAGAGGGGTGTTCCCATTCGTAACATTTGTGAAGCAGCCACATGAGCCTCTGTCTATACTTTTGTAAAACACTACTCCCTGGATTTTATCCATGGGCAAGATTTGGCCTTTGGCAAGGGGTTGGTCTATTCTGCAATTTAATTGGGCATTCTAAAATTCGAAATTCTTTTCCCACCTCCTTACGTTGGTACTGCTTTGGGAGTCTGTCATAGATGTGGAATACGTCGGAGGAACCAATCCCTTCGGAGAACAAGTTACTTTCTTACCTGGTAACGTTCTTTCGATGGGTTGTTCCGACGACGTATTCCACATTGCTCCCTCCCTACCTGCCCCTCTACAGAATTTCTTATGCGATTGCAGCTTTAGTTTCCGCAAGGCTTTCTGTAGTTATTCTGGCAGAAGATTGGTGCCACATGTTCTGGGGAAAAAAACTACAACTGAGGCTACAGGCGTCGTGCTTCCTACTTATAACATCCGGTGATGTTGGCTCGACAGAGGCCCTCTAGGACAGCGTATCGACGCAGAAAGTTTTCCGAAGCAACACAGCTGTGGTGATTACCTGTCATAGATGTGGAATACGTCGTCGGAACATCCCATCGAAAGAACGTTACCAGGTAAGAAAGTAACTTGTTCTTTGCTGCTGTACCATCAAACATCCCCCTCACCTTCTCCAGCGACTGCTTGCCAGTCTATGCAAAACATATGGTTCTATGCAGATCCTCAAGCCTCAAAGCATACATTTCGAATGGATAGTGTCCTCCCACGTATTCCTCATCTTAAGATGTTCGTATCCCAGCTTCAGCTGCTTCGGAAAAATGTTCACCAGGGTGCGCTGTGTTCGAGACTGCGCAGTCGAGGGCTGCCGTCGGGCGTCAACGTCATCCGCTGTATAAAGGGCTCGAGCAGCACCCATTACCACAGTTCCGTTTTTCCGATGCAACTGATTCGTGTTACGAACGGCACATCAGAATTTTCTTCTATGTCCTTGTCTTCAAACCCCTCCACACCCAAGACAGGGTTAAAAAATGTCTAAAGTGTGGCAGGAAAATGTCTATAACCAACCCCCATCGGAATTGCCTCTGGTGCCTCAGCCCAGACCATCGGGTTGACGAGTGCGGGTCCTCTCAGGCCATGTCCAGTAAGGCTCTTGGGGAACGCAGCGGTAAACTGGTGGTAAAGACGAAAGGATTCGGATGAATCCGGGAGAAAATCTGGTCACGAGTAGAGAAGGTCGAGATCGGAGAGTCGCTCTGGGAAATAGTCTTCGAATAAAAATTCAAAGAAGCGACATCATGGGTCTTCTTCCTCCTCGTCCTCTTCCGAGAGGAAAGTAAGTTACCCTTCAAAGCACGATTTCCCTGAAAAATGGGAGGCCTTCAGGGGTTAGATGCTCAAAATATTCGAGAAAGCAGCCCAGACTCACTCGACGTTGCCGAGTGATCCTACTCCCTCTAAAAGTGACAGCGGAAAATCAAGATCCAAACACGCAAGGGTTGAAAAAGAATCTAGAGTGTCTTCAAGGGAAAGCTCCCAGACGCCTCACACTAAATCAAAGCCTCTGGTGCATAAATTGACATGACTGACATCCTGAGTAAGGGTCCCTTAAAAGATCCTGTTCTCCCATTCCATAAAGCTTTACAAAAAAGGGTAATGGTAAATTGGAACAATCCCAATTCGATTCCAGCAGTAAATAAAAAAAAAAAAAACTGGTACCAAAATATAGGCCAGCCTTATCAGACCCAGAGTATTTATCCAAGCATCCCTCTCCTGAAAGTCTTGTAGTTCAGCTGCAACCTCCACTAGGCAATCCGCTTACCCATCAATACCACCAGACGGGGACGATAAAAAAGTTGATGCTTGGGCCCGGAAAGCTTTTACTTCGGGCAGCATGGTCGTGAAATCGACTAATGTCACTTGCACATTAGCAAGATTTACTTATACCTTGTGGGACTGCATGTCATCAGCGGCTGAACGCATCCCGGAAGGTGAAGAACGGGATGGTTTCCTGGCTATAGTGAAGGATGGTAAAGAGGCTATGGAGGCTTACCTTCAGTCAGGATTGGACACTGCAGATAGTATAAGCAGGTCCATGGCTTCTACCACGGTCTTGCGCAGATTCGCATGGCTAAGAAAATCTGGTTTTGCACCTGATGTACAGTCTAGATTACTTAATATGCCCTTTGACAGCTTGAGGTTGTTTGGCAGCAAGGCGGACGAGAGCTTGGAGAAGCTTCAGATCTTGAAAGCGGCAGCAAAATCACTCCGCGCCACTATAAGGCAACCTCAACAACACTCTTATGCAAGCTCATCTTCCTGGAAGAGTCGCCCCTTTCGCTTTTATTCCTCTTTTGGAAAAGGGAGAGGGCAGGCCAGTCAGAGGCCAACAGAGAAAACCTTTTCGTGGTGGAAAAGGGAGAGGTGCTATATCAGCCAAAGCAGCGGCTACTACCTCCTCAGCCACTGCTGCAAAGCCACTTTGAGGTCTTAACGCACAAAACCCCGGTGGGAGGCAGAATCACTTGGTATCTGTACAAATGGCAGGGTATTACGTCAGATGCCTGGGCACTAGAGATGGTGACCCATGGTTACTGTCTTCCTTTTCATCAAAGACCTCAAGATCATCCACCGGAGTCAACTCTGTAAAAATTCCAGACCCGCTCCTTGTGCAGGAGATTTTAACCCTGCTAGAGAAAGGTGCAATAGAACATGTACCTGTAGCGGAGAGGAACAAGGGCTGGTACTCCCCCTATTTTCTCATCCTCAAAGGACGAGGATTGAGACCCATCTGGGACTTGAGAAGCTTGAACAAGTTCCTCAGGAAGGACAAGTTCAAGATGGTGACCCTTTCTCAGATCCTTCAGGCTCTTCAGCTTCAGGACTGGCTGATTTCATTGGACCTTCAGGATGCTTACTTTCATGTGCCAATCCATCTCAAGCACATAAAGTACCTGAGATTCGCAATTGGTGGTTCTCATTATCAGTTTCGGGTTCTACCATTTGGGCTAACCTCTGCCCCAAGGGTTTTCACCAAACTGATGGCAGTGCTGGCAGCGAGTATCAGAAGAAGGGGATTCACGTCTACCCTTATCTGGACGATTGGCTAATCAGGGCGAGTTCATCCAAACGAGCCCAGGAACATCTGGCCTTGACCTGCCACTTCTTGTAATTGAGGGAGAAGCCCAGACTGTGTAAGAAGTCACAAATGATTCAAGCCAAAAACTCCAATTCATCGGAGCGATCCTGGAAACTTCCTCAGGGAAATCGCCTCTGCAGGAGAGAGAGCTCACCACATTCTGCAGATGGTAATGAAGTTTCAAAATGCCCAACATCTACCGGCATACGACTTTCTAAGGTTGCTAGGCCTCATGGCATCCTTCATTTTTCTGGTGCCAGAGGCCAGATTGAGGATGAGATCCCTTCAGTGGGCCCTCAGGACTCAATGGTCCCAGTTTTCAGGGGAGATGTCAGATCGTCTACAAGTCCCAACCAAAGTGGCTCAAGATCTCCTATGGTGGGCTTGCAAGGAGAATATCCTCAAGGGGGAACCTTTTTGGCAACCCTGGCTGGAGATAACGGTAGTGACAGACGCCTCACTCACAGGGTGGGGAGCCCACACCAACGATCTGACAATCAGCGGTCGTTGGTCTCATCGGAGTCCAAACTACACATCCACCTTTTGGAGCTGAGAGCAATCAGACTAGCGCTGAAAGCTTTTCTGCCCTCTGTATGGGTAAAGAATGTCCTGATAATGACGGACAACACAGTGGCCATGTACTACCTCAACAAAAGATGAGGCATAGGATCACTTCCACTGTGCAGAGAGGCATTGCAGCTCTGGTTCTGGGCAATGCAAAAAGGAATCTCTCTATCGACAGTTCACCTTGCCGGAGAGCTAAACACGGCAGCAGACGCTCTGAGCAGGCAGAGCACAGTCTCCCACGAATGGGAGCTAGCTCAGGAAGTCCTTCAAGAGATCTTCGCCCTTTGGGGAACCCCTCAAGTGGATATGTTCGCGACCGGGCCAACCGGAAGTGTGAACTGTATTGCTCAAGGGAATTTCCCCCCAAGAGGAGCTCTAGGGGACTTGTTCATAGTGGACTGGGTATTTCCACTTCTTTACGTGTTTACTCCAGTCCTGTGATTCCTCACGTAATCAGGAGGTTGAGAAAGTTCAGGAAAACCATGATCCTAATTGCCCCGGATTAGGCCAGGAAGACCTGGTACCGGTCCTCCTGGACATGTCCATCTGCCCTCCAATATGTCTTCCACAAAGAGAGGATCTTCTCTCGCAAGAGGAAGGTCGGGTTCTCCATCCAGAGGTCAAGACACTCCTCCTTCACGCATGGTTTCTGAGAGGCTAAAATACAAGTATTGGGACCTCCCGGATGACGTAATGGAGATTTTGCTTTCGGCCGGAAGGCCAGCAACAAAATCACTGTATAGGTGTCGTTGGAACAAGTTCGGTAACTGGTGCAGGGATAAGAATGTGGATCCATTTCCTTGTAATAGTCCAACAGTACTTTCTTTTCTCTTACACTTAGCCAATTTGGGGCTCCAAGTTGGAACGATAAAAGGTTACTTGGCAGCGCTATCTATCTTTAAGCACTCTTTGGAAGAGGTGTCCTATTTTAAAATGCCTCTAGTCATTCAATTCTTGAAAGGGTTGACATGCACTCCATCGGACACCTTTTCAGGTGCCCACCTGGGACTTAAATCTAGTCTTAAAATTTCTCATGTGTGCTCCTTTCAAACCTTTACACTCTTGTCCATTAAGACTGCTCATTCTTAAGACAATCCTGTTAGTGCCTGCAACTCACTTACCCTGCGGGCTGATGTTATAGGCACTGTCTTGTAAGCCTCCTCACACCATTTACCCATAGGGACAAGGTTATTTTAAAAGTCAAACCATCTTGCTTGCCTAAAAAAGTGTCTGATTTTCATCTGTCACAAAAGATTCTGATCTTCCTTTTATCCTCCACCTCACGCTAGTAAGGAAGAGGAAAGGTTGCATAGACTGGAGCCAAAAAGGGCTCTGTTTCTATATTTCCAGAATGGCAAATCTCTGACAATGTGACCAACTATTCATTGGATATACTGGGCACAAATTGGGCCTTGCAGTATCTAAACAAACTCTATCCAGGTGGATAATTCTAGCAATCTCTGAATGCTATAAACTAGCTAGTGGAAAGAGCCTCCAGATAGATTAAGGGCTCATTCAACCAGAGGCATGGCAACTTCCATGCCCCTTCAGAGGGATGTCCCCGTGCAGGATATTTGTGCTGCGGCCACCTGGTCATCAATGCACACCTTTGTAAAGCATTACTGCTTGGACTCTACTTCATACCAAGGAGGACTACTTGCAAAAGCTGTCCTTCATTCAGTCCATAATTAAAATATCTAGTACTCCCACCTCCAAAATTTCCACTGCTATGGGAGTCTATTTTAAGATGAGTTATACGTGGGAGGACACAATCCATTCGAAGAACAAGTTACTTACCAACTGTAATGTTCTTTCGATTGGATGTTCCTCCCACATATTCCTCATCGACTCTCCCATCCTACCCCTGTGTACAGTTTACGCCAGTTGCACTCTGAATTCCTTAAGAGCCGGAAGACTTAAAACCTGATCAACTGATGCGACCATGAACACTGTAAAAACAGAACTGAGGTAACGGGCGCTGCTCGAGCCCTTTATACAGCGGATGATGCCGATGCCCGACGGCGGCCCTGAAGGCCTTCGACACTGCAGTCTCGAACACAGCACCCCCTGGTGAAAAATGTTTTCTGAAGCAGCTGAAGCTGGGATACGAATATTTTAAGATGAGGAATACGTGGGAGGAACATCCAATCGATAGAACATTACAGTTGGTAAGTAACTTGTTCTACTCACTGTAATTGTATTTCTGATGCTTGTATAGGTTTATATTCACATGCGCCGGCCCTTCTTCCCCTCTTGGATTTGAAGGTACTTGGACATCAAATACTTTAAACTTCCTCTTATGTACTCTCTCAAACACCTCATGCTTCCTTGAGTCTGAAACAAAACAAACTAAGGGACATAGACGCATGAAGCACCGTGGGTACTACGATGTCACACTAGAGATAGTATTACAAACTCACCCAGTCGACATCCATTTTCGACTTTCGCAAAATATGCAATACTCAGCACGTACCACTAGATGGCCTATGCAAAGCATGTGAATCTAAGCAGATACAAACAACACGATTACGGTGAGTAATGTATGCCATATATGTATATCTCTCGATGTTAACAGTCTTGTCTCTATATATATATATATATATATAATATTTTGGTCTATCTTCAACTCTATATATCGCCCAGGACTAATCAAGAGGACCTTGCAGGCTGCTGGGATTACTGCTGCAATTGTCATTTGCCAAGCCAACTAACCTAAGGTGACGCGCTGCCTCTCGACCACAGAAAGCCGACTAGCCATTTCCTTCCATTAAGCCAGTGGGGATGATGAGTTCTTTGTCCTTTTCTTGGCACTCTCCAACCTCTCATAGGACCCCTTCTATCTTCTTCAGTATGGAAAGTCTGCACATTCTTTGAAAAATTCCTATTTTGAATCTGGGCAAAAACCTGCTGTGCTTGCTGCTTCCTGTGATTTGACATAAGGAGGCAATCCGAATTAGCCCCACGTTTGCTGATGTGTATGTGAACATGGCACACATCTGGATGTCCAGGGTTTCCTGGACATCCTACATCTCCTATGTGTTTCCCATCTACATCAATTTAGCTTTCGCAGATGCCTATAGCAACCTGGCGTCCAATCATAAGCTAGGCATGCCATTGTTTATCCTGGGCACATAATCCATCATTCCAATATTGATTTGTTGTCCTGCTCTCTCTCCTTCCCAACTGGTTGGGGGAAACACCTGCATCTGCAGGTGGGTTGTCAAAGCTGGCTCTAAAAGATAGTTGCCCCTTTAAGAATGTTTACAATGATGGACTACATTGCACGCATGCATCCCTCCGCTTGCCAGTCCCTCCCTTCACCTCTACGTCACCAACCACCCAACACCCAGTTCCTGTTTTTTCCGCATACTGGGCAGGTTGAAAATTTGTGCGCTCCGGGACTTCCCTTTTTGGGGCTTTACTTTTTGGCTGTCCATCCCCTTTTTCATTAAGATTGGTGTATTTCTCTTTCTTTACTTCGTGATACAATCCCATATTAAACAGCATGCGTCGGAGGGAGGTAAGAAGCAGTTCTCAGTGACTAATCCTCATCATGCCTGCGTCTGATGCCTGGCAATCTTATCACTTGGTGAGTTTGTGTGTTACCTTGTTGAATTCACTGAGGTCTGCATAGTATTTTTATTTTTTCCATGACCGCTTGGAACAGTACCGAAGTCGACTGTCTTCTTCCTGGTCCTTCCAAAAGCCTTCAGACATCGGTAAGAGGGAGACTGTACCTGCAGGTGGGGTACATGTTTCAGCACCAGCCCTGTGCACCCAGGTGAAGACCGCCACTCCAGTTCTGGGGTCCTCACAGGACCATTCAGGGGGAAACCCTGGGCGCTCAAGTATTTCTGGGTGAGAAAACTTTAATAATTCTTGGTGGGAAAAATGTTAGTACCTCCAGTTGTGAACAAATCTTAAAAGGTCTGCCCGATACCAGAAGATCTGTTAATTCCAGACAAAATCACTACAGTACTGGTACCAACAAAGTGCTCTCCTACCCCGGAAATCAACCGTACCGGCAAGATTAGCCATAAAGAGGTGAAAGCCTCCAGGGTTGAATCTGTACCGACTGGCTCCCCTGGGACTGCATCTGTACCCAATTCTGCTACCCAGTTGAATCTTCTGTACTGAAGAAAGGCGAGAAGGTCTCAAGAGGCACAAGCTTTCTCGATGGGTACCAGGCTCGTTGCCAGTTTCTTCAAAAAAGCACAAAAGAAGGAAATCTTCTAAAGACTGATGCCCCATAGGTACCGGAGGAGCATGTTAGCCTCATTTAGGACTCTGAAGTATTTTGATGAATCCAAATCCTCACAGTGCCACCTGAATAATTTTTGGGCACTATAGTGAGACCTAAGATTCCAGTGATGTATCCCCAATTTTCTTGTGAGACTGAGCAATTTTTGGCTGAACCTACTCCATTGAATCCGCAATTAGTGTTGACCAATATACAGGTACCCAGACCTGTGGTGTTCAACATTTACAATCCTGCTCCGCAATCATCCAGGATTCTCTTCTGCATCTACCTTGAGACTAGAAGAAATCCGAGGTGAGCAATCTGATATGGCTAAAGATATTACTAATACAGTCCTGGTGACTGTTGCCTGAACAGTTTCTGGAAGTCTAGCCCAACATATTAAATGGGGTCTCCTGAACGTCCTCAAGCAGGGAATCCCAAGGAGTCAACTCTATTGCCAACACCAGTTACAATTGTACGAGAGGATGCTGCCCCTCCTAGCAAGAAACAAAAGGTGTCAAGAGTCAGATAATAATTTTGATGCTTAGTGAGTACCTTACTTTGATTCTGATCTGTTTTCTGTCTTGGTTTTGGGTGCCTTTTGGAGGGATTTGTGTGTATTTTGCAGTTGTTTCTTTTAGCTAGTTCTTGGTTTTCTGAGGTATTTATTGGGCGTTTTCCTTTAACCCTTCCCTCCCCCCCACCCCCCAAACAGCACAAAGGCAGGGCACTCCAGATGTAGTCGTTTGAAGGAAAAAAGCCAGAAACAAACACCCACCCAACCCCTCAGCAATTGGTTCAGACAGTCAGGTGTTTATGCCTCTGTCCTGGTGGCCATCCCTCCCTGCTTACCTCTGCCTTCTCCCATTCACCTTCATCCAGCCTTGTCACATTTGGATATAATTGTGAAGATTAGCCACCTAGAAGAACTTTGAGAGTACCCATTGTACTAAAACTACCCAACCTCACTCCTGCTCCTCTCCTACACACATTCTTTTTTACTATACATGCCTTACAGACATTCACATACAACCCAGGCATTGGACCTCACCCTTACGGATACAACAAGTCGGTGCACGCAATCAACCCATCTGTAGCCCAACACACACAGATGCCAGTTTCACCTGGGTCTGGACCTATCCTATCCCTCTAACTTCACTAACCAACCCCGCCCTCTTTCTTGCAGAGCCACGTGAGTGCCTGGAGCATGCCCCTGGGTGGTAGTAGTTCACGGTATACGTCAACATAACATAGCATCAGAGCCATGAATATGTTCCACAATGGTGTTTGTGGCTACTAGGCTGAGTTACCAACTGGAGCCCTCTCCTCTATGTTGCCAGCAGGCTCGCGCTTGCTCACCTGAAGCCTGCTTACTTCCAGTTGCATTGTCTGCCCTTCTCCAGATTTGTGGGATACCAGTCAGCGGGCTCCCCTTGGTAGGGATCCTGCAGTCCAGTAACAGGCACCACCCATGATTGCGTGTTCTGAAGCGGAGACCATGACCACTGCCAGCCAATCACAATCTGGAAACTCTTCTGCACCCACATTCCATGGGCCATCCTTGTTAGGCAGAGTAGCATGCAGTACCCTCCTGGACCACCACATACAATTAGGACTAGAGGTGTAAGCAAAACCATCCTTTGGTTTAAGTCTGTACTACAGTTTTTGGTAGCGAGCTGGGCAGCCAGGCTTATCTCAAGAGGGAATGTGAGCAGTAAAAGGATGTTACACAGAGGTCTTATAATCACAGTGGTTCAAGTAGACACTTGCACTCAATGTTTCTTGGTAAAACACTTACTAAATTATTAGTAATTCAGAAAACATTCACTAGAAGGTGGCAACTTAATATACACAAATTGAAAAGTATTGCTTTGGTACTGAAGTACGAGTAAATTAAGCTCCCCTGAAATAGGAGCAAAATGGCATTTCAGTCACTTTAAATAGGAGTACAAAGGCACACGTTAATAAAATAGATTACAAATACGTTCTTAGGCAGTGCAAATAGTTTTAGTTTACTAGAGAACTCCATTCAGTTCAATAGGCCAAAGTCAATGAGCTAGTGTCTTGGATAGGAAAGAGCAGTTTTTGTAGTAAACGGTAAAGTCTTTGCCAAAGTTCTCAGAGGTAGTTTGTACGAAAAGGAATCATGTGTTGGGTCACAAGCTGATTTGGCCTGCAAGTTGGGAAAGTTTCGCTTCTTTCGTTCCAGTGGTCGACTCTGTTTAAAAGGCGAGTCTCTTGGACTGGAAAACAGTTCTCGCCCTTTCATTCCAGCCTAGCTGTCACTCACCCAGCAGGGTGGCTGACCTTGCCAGACAGTCAGCCAGCCAATCACGCCAGAGTGCATTTGGGTCTCCTAGGAGACTAAGCACAGGGAGTTTCGGGCACTTCCTCACTTCCTGCCCACCCCAGACACTCAGGCGCCAGAGGCGGTCTTCAGTCTGGAAGCCCGCCAAAGGCGTAAGAACAAAGGGACCAAACATGGTTTGGAACACAGAGACAAACTCTAGAAGGACCTTTCCAAAAAGAAATGGTGAAAAAAGACGACCGGGACCTGAAAAACATGGCTCCTGCGATTTTAGCTACCGGTGTTCGTGGTTGGGAAAGATCATGGTTGTTCGTTGTAAAACCACTGCCACCAGCCATTTTGATAGGAAAGGGTAGCATTTGACTGCTATATGAGTGTCTAGACACGGGATACTAGGTAACCCCTACAGCACTCTAGAGGAAGATAGTGTGTGCTGGGTCTAGGAATTAAAAAAACGAGTAAAGTCAATTTAAACTTACATTCTCTTTGAAACAGTAGTTTATCCCAGAGAAGGTATTTAAACCTTGGGACGGCCTAAGAAGGCTTCCCTGTGTTACTGTACTGTGGGTGCTGTGTAACACACATGAAAAGATGATGCTATGGAGTGGTCTAAAACTCCATAATCAAAGAACACAAGAGTAAAACACACATCAACATATATAAGTGGGAAAAAAGGGCTCACACTCTTTCCAGGTAAAAGATCAAGTCCTCAAAATCCAGCAAAGTTGCTCGGGGTCTTTAAGGTGAAGGGAATCGGCACATTTATGAGAATTCTCCCTAACACTCCTCACTGCAATCATTATTGTTAGTCTTTCCCAAGTCTTCTGATTTACCTGTAGTTGCTAGTCTTCCCTGTGGGCTCTCCTGGGTGTGCTTACAGAACCTTTTTGTGTGCGTGTATATTTATCTATATCTTACTGGTAGGCTTGGAGTGCTACATCTTTTTCAAATGAAAAAAACTGGGCATCGACAGTGGCGTTCCTGTAACTATCCCTATCTTACATGTACAGGGACCCAAAATCCTTCCCGTGTCGATTTCCTCAGATTGGATTTTTTTTCCTCCATCTGTTTCAAGACAGAGAGGCCCTTACGGTGCCAGTTTAGGCATCTGGTGGGAAGATTTGAGACTGAATGATGCCGAACAAGAGTGGAGGACGATGCAGACAGTGTGGCGAATACAGCGCCGAGGCATACAGTAGGGTGAGCAGGGGAGATTTTAAATAAACTAATGGCACATATATACATTCAGCGTTCGAGGATACATAATATCACCCTCGTCTTTGCCATCAGTGAGGCTATGTTAAAACCTCGATTCTCTTATGGAGGACACACTGTTTAACAGGTGTTGCCTGGTGGGATACACACAAGGTGTGTAATAATTGCTTACCCTGGGTCCACACCCAAGACTGTCGCCAGGCATGCCGGAAATGTAAGCCGAAATCGCTTGGCGAGCGTAGGCAGGAACATTTGGTGACGTACACCATGCTGTCTGAGCCGGCACAGAATGAGACTGCAACTAAATGTTTGGTAGTCGAAGTAGAGGTTTCCAACGCAGGGGCTGAGGCCTACCCCAACATACAAACCAAGAGGCACTAGTGGGGGGAAGCTGCGCAGCTGATTTTTCTTTTTTTTGATTTTTGTCCCCTGAGCTTAGACGGCTCTTCAAAAAGAGTTCTGGAGAACTCCCCATGCGACCGAGAGGCTGTTTAGACAGAAATACAAACATTCTAGTCAAAAGATCAGAGGGGTCCTCATTGAAGTAAAGGCAGCAACGTTTCCCAGACAAAACACTTGTACAAGACCAAGGATAAGTATACCCTGAAGAGATTAATTTCCACTACACAAAACTGACCTACAGAGAAGGGTCTAGCGCCATTTCAAACACTATGAAAAGACTGTGTTAGTGGACGTGTGACTGAGGAGAACTGGGCAGGGTGGGGTGACGAAAGGGGGTAGCCCAGGAATAGAAATGTTCAACGCTGAAAGTTGGCCATTGGTTTCTCCGATGTCGGAGGGCATCCCTCAATGTCTAACAAGAGTGGTCCATGGGGGAGACTATGGCAAAAATGGTTTCCTTCATGAAGAGCCATGACTGCCCCAAAAAGAGAACTTGTGTTCCACAAGGGGAGACTCCTGCAATGGCGGCAAGGTTCCAGGGCTAGACTACTTCCCAGGAGGACACTTACACAAGTTACAGGACCCCACAGAGGGCTCAGACGTGCACTTGGATGCTCAAGAGTATGTGGACCTAGATGATTATATAATGGCCTCCCCAGATTGGAATGAGCAACCATGGTCATCCCATACAGAGGACATATTACTGTATACAGACCTAGTCGCAAGAGCAGCAGTGATTTGGGATTATGGCAGAAAAACCTACCAAAGATTTATAGAGGATTTGCTGTAGGAAAGGGACAGTTTACCACTGCATCCCCCTACTTGATTCAATTAAGAGGAGTAATCCCTCCTTACCGCTACGTGAATCCAATGGTGGAAAAGAAATACAAACCCTCCTACCCTTTATACATAAGGGGTCAACCCAGCTCAGAATCTTTAGTCGTTACTACAGTATGCAAAAAGCAACTCTGCCTATGCAGTTACGGAGTGTCCACCAGACAAGGAAAGTAGACTCATATATGCTCTCGATGAAAGACCGGCCATGTCTTGATCTTAATCGGATGACATGGAGGGACTGGCTAAACAGAAACCTAAGGAAATACAGGGAGATTTTGGGAGGATCATTGTGGAGAGTGACCACTCCACAAATTTATTTGATTTATTTTTTACATTTGTAAAGCGCACAATCAGCCCTGGGGCATTGTGGCGCTGTTTCAAGTAAAGCTTAACTTAGTTACAATAACACAGAATTGAACGTAAAGTGGGGGACATCGGACAGGTGGTTCGAGGTTACAGTGAACCAAAACAAGCAGTGGAGGTTTGTGGTTACATTGAACCTTTACACAAGTGACATAGGGGGAATGCAGCCAAGCACAGGGAAAGGCAGCTAGGTTCTATGTTCACTCATCTTGTGTTCCTAAGTGAAGATATGAGGTTCTGGATTGACCAGGGGACAGAGTGGCTAGTTGAAGAGGGTGGTTGTCAGGGCTTTCTGGAAGGCCATGTGGGCGGTCTGATTCCTAAGGGTGAATGGGAGAGAATTCCAGAGTTTGGATGCTAGGAAGGGGAAACTGGCGCCTCCTGCTTTGGCCCTTGCAAATGCCATTAGTAAAAATAGTTTGGATGCAGTGGAGACAGCAGGCCATTAGATGGCGGTTGCAACTGTTGTCAGACATGCTTGCCATAGGAGTATGCAGAAACGCAGGCTACCTTTTTATAGATCAGCCAGTGGAGCAGACTTGTGATTTGTAGCTATCTGGAGCCTCATCTACCTGTGCCCCAAATAGGCAACACCCAATACACATTAAGTCAAATCTCTGGTGGTGCTGTTTAGAACAGAGGGTTCCCAACAAATAAACAGGCCCTTTGGTCTGCTAAATATATGCAGCCAAGCTCCCACCAAACACAAACTGGGCATGGCTGGTTCACAGGCCCTCTGGGTAAGACGAAAACATACCCTCATGAAATATGTGCGGGGGTAAACTTGGGGCTAGAGGACAATCCAAACAAGTGTCGTCCTCCACTCAGAAACAGACTGAGGAGCAGTTGGTGTCCATGGAGCACTGCATCAAGGCTATTACTGTGCAACTGGAAAATGACAAGAGAACACTACCTCCTTCTGTAATAGTAAGTTGAGGGCTTACTACTAAAGTATGCCATTGAGCCCTTGCACATCGGGTAAACTGCATTTACTCACTTTGTTTTCTAGTCCTCCAAAAAGGACAAAACAAAAAGACCAGTACTAGATTTGCGCCCAGCAAATGTAAAACCCCAAATGTTTTGAAAGACCACCCTTCAAGAAGTCATTCCCTTACTGAAATGAGGAATATACATGACCACATTCGATATGAACAATGCATACGTTCATATTTCCATGTTCCCCAGTCACAGAAGATTTCCTAAGATTCAAGGTAGAGGCACACAAGTTCAGAGGGCTACATTTTGGAATAGCATCAGCACCTTGTGTGTTCACGAACGTTCTTGCGGAATTGGTAGCACACCTACGCAGAGAGCATACTAGTCTATCCCCATTTAGACAATTGGCTCGTAACAGGCAAGACATTAAAGTCATGCCTACAGAACACACAAAAAGTGATGAGCCTTTTTCGAATGGATTGTCCTCCAACGTATTTAACATCTTTGACATGTAATGTCCACAGCTGTGCACTTAGGAAACTTTTTCAGCAGAGGGCGTCCTGCGTCGATGACGTCGGGTCGATGTCCCTCGAAGGCCACCGTCAAGGGTGATGTCACCTTATGTTATAAATAGGATGCATGGCACCTGTGACCACAGTTCGGTTTTTTTCTGCAAACGTGTTGCTTCGTGAAACTCGGTGCGCCTCGTGTGTTCATCGTTCAGATGTCTTTTTCTTCGACCCCTCGGTCTGGCTTCAAGACCTGCCGGGACTGCAAGTCGAAAATGTCGATCACCGACCCGCATTGCATTTGTTTGTGGTGCTTGGGTGAGAGTCACGACAATGACTGTTCGAAATGCTAGTCGCTGACTGCCAAGGCCTTGCGGGAGTGGAAGGGGAAGCTCCAGGCAGGTAGGGGTTCTTAGTAAGTCCCGTAAATCAAGTCGAAATCCAAAGGGGGTGTCCGCCGACGACTTGAGGGGCGATTTTCTGTGTCAGGAGGAGGCCCTGGGTTCTCGGTCCCGGAGTGGTTCCCGCCATTCTTCTTCCTCGTCGCGGCAATCGCGGAAGCGCTGTCACCGATCGCCTTCCCGGTCCCCCTCGGAGAATGGAGCCACGAGGAAAGTGGAATGCCCGACAAAGTCCTCGACTCCGGAAGAATGGGCAGCCTTTAAGGAGCAAATGTTAGCGATTTTTAAATCGCAGGGCACGGGCCTGGTCGTGCCTTCTACCGAAGCCAGCCAGGATCTGTCTCGTACCGTGGGTTGCACGCCTTCGGGCTCGGGTCTGCGATGCGGCTCGCATCGGGAACCTTCGGAGTCCCGTTCGGACAAGGTTTTAGAGTGTTGCAAGAGACGTGCTTATAGGTCTCGGTCTTCATCCCCAGCGAGACCGCTGCAACCTATTTAAGGGCTCGACGTCGATGCGATCAGCGCCGTGTCCGTCAGACTCGGACGTCAATGCTTTGACATCTTATCAGCCCACGCCGCCGTCGGCACCAGTGTCGACGCAGAAGCCTTCACAACGCTGAGGTTGTCGATGCTCTCGGCGTCTAAGCCTTCGGATTTGGATTTTTGCCCAAAATTCGCCATTGGAGTACCCCGATGTGGTGGATCCTCCTAGGAAGGCTCCTTTGAAGTCTGTGAGGCCTGTATTAGACTCCAAGCCCTCTTCTGTCCCCAGGCCAGTGTTTCAACTCCCTCTGGATGACATATATGAAGAGGAAGAAAGGTCTGATTTTGAGGACCCTGGTGAACTTGATGTGGCTCCAATCTTTTCTGGTGACCGTCCGTTGGAGGAGTTGAGGCAAATCCTTCATGATGCCAGTGGGTTGGACACTTCTCCGGAAGTGGAATTTGGTAGGCCTGAGCCTGAGGCTCATGCAGTCTCTTACATACAGGAGGCTCATGGCTAGGGTCTCGGATTATCTGGGCTGGTTCAGTCCTCCTGAAGACTGTGTGCAGGATGATCGAACTGACATCTTAGATCAAGGTCCGTCCTCTAACCCGGTGTTACTGTTTCATCTCACCTTACAGAAAAGGGTGGCAGCTGCTTGGCAGTCACCGGAATCTCTTCCGGCTGTTAATAAATCTTTGGATAAAGCTGGGGTCGCTAACGGAAGGGCAGTTGTCACTCACCCCACTCCCGAGAGTTTGGTGGTTTAGGCGGCCACGGCCACCTCAAGGCAGACGCTGTACCCTAACATCCCTCCTGACAGGGACGACAAACACTTCGACGGTTGGGCTCGGAAGGTATTTTCTGCGGGGAGCATGGCATTGAAATCTGCCAACTCCACTTGTGCCTTAGCAAGGTTCTCACACACTCTGTGGAACTGTTTCTTTGGCGGCTGAGCATATTCCTAAGGGGGAAGAAAGGGTTGGCTTCCTGGCTTTCGTGCAAGACAAGGTTGCTATGTGCGAATCCCTACAGCATAGAGTGTTAGCTGGTCCATGGCTGTGAGCACCGTTACATGCAGATTTGCGTGGTTGCGGAAGTCTGGTTTTGCTCCGGATGTGCAAAGCATCTTCTGAACATGCCCTTTGATGGCGCAGATTTGTTTGGCAACAAGACTGACTAGAGCCTTGAGAGGTTGCAGACCTCAAAAGCTGCAGCAAAATCTTTAAGCGCAGCTGTGCGTCAACCTCTGCCTTTTCGTCCTAGAGCACAGCAGTGGAGGGGAGGTGCTCTCTACTCCTCCTTTGGTAGAATGAAAGGGGCCAGTGAAAAAGTACCCCTGGTGGTCGGGAAAATAGCTGCCTGAGCGGCTTTGGCACCTTAGCCTCTTTACCTTCAGCCACTGCCGCAGCCGCTTCCAAACAGTCTTGAGGCCATGTCCCATGGTTCGCCGGGGGGGGGGGGGGGGGGACTGTCTGAGCATCTTGAAGAGTGGCGAGACATTACTTCAGAAGCGTGGGTTCTGGATACCATAGCCCACGGCTACTGCCTTCCCTTCGTACAGCGGCCTCATGACAATCCACAGGGGAAGTTCTCTTTGAAGCTTCCAGATCCGCTCCTTGCGCTGGAAACCTTAACCCTGCTGGAGAAAGGCGCTATAGAACTGGTGCCTGTAGCAGGCACTATAGAACTGGTGCCTGTAGCGGAGAGGAACAAGGGATGGTATTCCCCTTATTTTTTGATCCCAAAGAAAGACCGGGGATTGAGGCCCATCCTGGACTTGCGTTGGGTGAACAAACTTCTCAGGAAGGAAAAGTTCAAGATGGTTACTCTTAAGTCCTCCATGCCCTTCAACTTCAGGATTGGTTGGGGTCTCTGAACCTACAGGATGCTTACTTTAATGTGCCGATTCATCCCAAGCACAGAAAGTACCCGAGGTTTGCGGCTGGAGACTCCCACTTTCAGTTTCGGGTCGTGCTGTTCGGATTGACCTCCACCCTGAGGGTCTTCACCAAGCAAATGGTGGTGGTGGTGGCAGCGTACTTCAGTTGAGGGGGAATTCACGTCTACCCCTACCTGGACGACTGTCAGATCCGGGCGCACTCTCTCGAGCAAACATTGGATCACCTCGGTCTCACCTGCCGCTCCCTCCACAGGCTGGGCTTCTGCCTCCAATTTCAAGAAGTCACATCTGACACCTTCTTAACAGCTCTACTACATCGGGGCTGTGTTAAACATGTCCTCAGGGAAGTGTTCGCCTCCCAAGGTGAGTTTTTAAGGTTGCTCGGCCTCATTGTTAGGGAGAATTCTCAAAATGTGCTTATTTCCCTTACCTTTTGAGACCCTGAGCAACTTTGCTGCATTTCTAGGATTTGATTTTTTTACCTGGGAAGAGTGAGCCTTTTTTCCCTTTTCCCACTCTTCCATGTATTTTGATGTGTGTTTTACTTTTGTGCTCTTTGGTTATGGAGTTTTAAAACCACTCCAAAGGCATCATCTTTTTGTGTCGCACTGCACCTTCAGTGCAGTGGCACAGGGATCTTTCAGACTTCCCAAGGTTTAGATACCTTCTCTGGGATTGACTACTGTCTCCCAGAGCATGTAAAGTTGATTTGACTGTACTAGTCTCTTTTAAATTTACAGACCCAGCACACACTGGGCCTCATTAGTAGTTTGGAGGCAGCCATGCCCTTAATAAGGGCATGGCTGTCTCCAAACTCTGGTCCGGGTTCCCTGAATGGGGAAATACGGGGCCGTTCCGACCTTGTAGGGCCCGGTATTTCCCCTTTCAGGGAACCCGGACCTTCCCCATTCGAGCCCCCATAGGGCTCAACGGGGAGGGAGCTAACAACGGGCCCGTTAATTCCGGGCCCGTTGTTAGCCCCCTGGTCACCTCGCCGGACCCGCTATGGACATATGGTAAAACCAGACATCCAGAGCGGGTCCCGCAAGGGGACCTCGTAATGCGGCGGTATGGGTTTAATGGCGGCACCGTTAAACCCATACTGCCAGCATCCTAATGAGGCCCACTATCTTCCTATAGAGTGCTGGAGGGGGAGCCTAACTTCCCCAGAGTCAAAACACTCATGCAACAGTCAAATGTTACCCTTTCCTACTTTAAATGGCTGGTGGCAGTGGTTTAGATCAAACTACCACTATTTTTCCCGACCGCGAACAACGGTAGCTAAAAATCGGGTCAGCCATGCTTTTCAATATGGCGGCCAAGACCGATCTGTAAAAACAGACTCTGGTAGACTTTTTTCGCCAATTCTTTTAGGAAAGGTCCTTCTTGCGTTTGTCTCTGCGCGCCAAACCAGGTCTCGTCCCTTTGTTTGTTGGCCTTTGGTGGGCTTCAGTGCTGAAGCCCTCCTCTGGCGCCAGGGTGTCTGGGGTGGACAGGATGTGTGGGAGGTGCCCGAAACTCCCTGTGCTTAGTCTCCTAGGAGACTTGAATGCACTCTGGCGTGATTGGCCAGCTGGCTGTCCGGCAAGGACAGCCACCCTGCTGTGTGAGTGACAGCCAGGCTGGAATGAATGGGTTAAAACCATTTAAAAGCAGGTCTCTGGGACTTGGAAAGCAGAGTCGACCACTGGAACGAAAGAACCGAAGACGGGGCTGAAGGAAGAGGACTGCTGCAACTCCTGAATGACCGGTGAAGCCCTGCTGCAGCTCCGAATTGCCTGAAACTCCAACGACAGAGAAGCCCTTCAAGGTTAACTTCTTCCCTTGAGTTTGGTGGGAAGAACCAACTCGCAAGCCACCTGGACACCGTCCCCATCTGGTCGAATTTTCGACAGCATGTTTTTTTTTTTTAGCTCGTTTTACAAACTTTTACAACAATCTTTCATTTGCATTGTTGCAGTATTTCTTACTGTATTCAATGTTCCATTAAAATCATTCACAATTAATACAAAAAACATTGCTTATCATATTCCACTATTTCACAGAAACAATTAAGGTTGATATTAGTCACATTGCCAAATTCAATTAATCATTATACCGATGCAATATGAAACGATCAATCAATGTCCGTTATGTGCACCAAGATATTCCAACAATTAGTCAGATATTCATCCCGCCAATACAGAAATTCATTTGCAGTGTTCACTAAATTTCTTTTTTTTTTTACATGCTAAGCAAAACCCAACATCCTCCAATTCTCTATCTAATAGCTTAAATTTGCTGGTCTCCAAGTCTGCATAGATATCCATTTGCTTCTTCAGTATCTTACAAGATTCTACTTAGGCACATGCGGTCGAAAATGTCCTATTCACATATCTGCAGCAAGGTTCTCCCCCTTTTCTTTTCTGCAGGGTTAATCAAGTATGCAAGTTACAAATTTTGTTCACAGCAATCAGCTGAAGGCAGATAACTTTTTCTGCAGTTCTACATCAATAGCATATAGTAGCCGTACCAAGGCTAGGACCAGCATAACATTTTTCACCCACATACATCGGATCCACAGCCATTCCCTCCCACATGACATGTAACTGACATTCGCCTCCCCAAAGTTGAAATAACGATGAGTATCAAAGTAACTGCAGTATACTGTAAGATGTTTTAGTGTTTCTTTCATTGTCGAGTTTGCACAAAAACGACATGCACCAAAGTTCGCCTCTCCGGGTTCTTTGTACCAAAATTGTATTTTTTCATTACTGGGAAACTGGTTTAGTTTGAAACATAAGTGGTTATATTTTCGGGCAAAATGGCCTGCAATATGTAGATATCTCGATCTAGGAGTAAGATTAGTAAGAGACTGTGCAATTTCCATATAATTTCCATATACAGTTTAAACTTTGAATATGACTGGATAGCTACCATTGAGACCGTTCCAAAGAGCTTTTTTTTTTTTTTTACATACATGGGGCGCAACCGAAGGTCACCAATCGTTACATTAATGCTGTCCGATAAAACTAACATTTCCTCATAATATCTTTTGATGGAGTTTGGATGGTTTACTGCCATCATGTTGGAGATGTTTTCATACAGGGAATTCTACGAAGGGTCCAACATTTTGGGAAAAATTCTTGAGACGCCTCCAATTGAGGCGGCTGCGAGTGATATTGGACCAAGCTTGTGTCGCAGCACTGCACTAGGTACTGAGTTGGCGAGCCTCAGTTTTTTCCCACATAAAGGCTTGGGCCTGATTTAAGCAGGACCGAGTTTTCAGAAGGCACATGTCCAGACCATACAGAACCACAGCTTCTACTTTTAGAGTATAGTACTCGATTAGTGGAGTCATAGAATATTTGCAATATCCGTTATATATAATTTTGATTTGCGAACATAAGGGTTTAATCTTCTCTTTAATCCTAGATTTCCACATGTTTTTTGACGCGATGTTGCAAAGATTATATCCGAGATACTTAACTGAGGGGGCTTGTTCTATTTGGGAACCAACCAGTGACCATTTATATACAACTTTCTTCCTATGGTTGTTAAATATGATAATCTGAAGGCAAATACAGCGAAATCCAACATTATGTGAGTACGCATATGATGCAAAGAGTTCCAGTTTTGTTTGCAGACCAAATGGTGTCAAATCAAACAGTAAGATATTGTCTGCAAATGCCAACCACTGTATTTTCAGGTTACCAATCCTAGCATTATATACTACTTTTCCTTGCCATATGTTGTCCATGTCACACAAGTAAGCGTTAAACAGAGTGGCTGCTAAATTGCATCCTTGTCTACTCCGATAAAGGTGGCAATTGCATCGGTCAGAGATCCCTGTTTGTTGATACGGAGGCGCACATGGGTGTTTTCGTGTAGCAGAGCCAGCATATGGAGGAGAGTAGGGTCGAATCACATGTTTGCTAGTTAGGACCACAGCAGAGTGCGGATTTCTGTGTCAAAGGCAGACGTTCGATCCAGAGATGGCATATATATTGGGCCACATTCGCCATTTCTCGATTTTGCCAGAAGATGCGCTAGAATAGTGGCGTTCAAGGGAGTACCCATTGAGCAGCGGAATCCCACTTGAAACCTAGATAGCATATTTGTAAGGTTCATGTGGATTTCTAATTCTTTGAGGATAAGAATCGAGAATAGCTTTTCAGATGTATCTAGTAATGCAATGGCTCTGTAGCTCGCTGGATCTTCAGTCTGCCTTTTTTCCATATCGGGACCACAATAGCAGTGTTCCGTGATGTGGTTATCTTGTGAGATTTGAAGATGTTATCATATTTTATTTTACACACACAGGCCCAAAAACTAAGATCTTGTTTCATGACACATGCAGGGATCCCATCTGGACCTGGGGCTTTCCAGTATTTCAGTCTTAGTATCGCCCATTCTATGTCTTTTTTCGACCACGGACAAGACGCAGCTGTAGAGGGGGTATTGCATAGCAAGCGGTTATATTACAGAATCTAGAGGGTAATTGATATTTGTCTAGAAAAAAAGTGGTCCAGATTGGCACCGATATAGGACATTCCAGACCAACAATCCTTTTGTCCACACCAAGTCGAAGCATGGCCCATATGGATCTCCTGTTCGTACAAAGGTAGGAGACCATATTATGATTGTCTTTGATTTTAAGGCCCGTTTTATATTACAGCATTTGTTGGAGTACATGTTACAGATCTTTCTTTTCAAATTTAAATATTATTCCATAGTAGGATAAATCTTTCCTAGTCTACGAATGTCTATTTTTGAGACATTTTAGTTTGTGAATCTCACTATTACGGGGTAAGCAATTATCGCCCGGCCTTGGACGGGATCCGCCTAGTCAAAGCAACGTGTCTGCTATCAGCTCAGTGAAGTACCTCTCTATCCTACTGGTATCGCTGTAAGCCTCAGATAATGATCCTGACCATGGGGCTGCCTCTTTGATAATTTTGTTTAATTTATGGCATAGTGTCATTCCATCTTATAGATATGGATGTGCGCTCAATCTCTACATATGATAGCACAGGATCATTCGGTAGTGCGGATCCATTCACCCTAATGGTTGTACCAACTATTACATGATCTCCAGAGTGTAACTCTAGAGAGAATATGTGGGATGCTGATGGAGCCAAGGTGTGTGAAACGGCTAGATAATCAATTCTGGAGTTCAACATATCCCGCCGCCATGTGTAAGGTAAGGCCGTGGAGCAAAATTCCAAAAAGAAGATATCCCAACTTTCCAAAAAATATCTCCATCTTTCGCCATTGGCTTGTGCATGAAGTTCGTGGGCAGAGGGAGCGTGCCTTAAATTCTTAGAAGCGTATCCAATGCTACATGCATTAAAATTTCCTCCAATGATCATATGATTTTGAGAATGACCGGAATAAATATCCTCCAGAATTAAATTCAGCTGGTTCAACATTTCATCCAAAGGCATTTTCAGAGGGTACCAATATATAGCAATTACAAAAAATGGCATTGGAGGTTCAGCAATAAACGAAAATTCAATAAGTAAAATATTGTCAATCTCCTGTACCATCTTTGACCTGATATTTAGAGTGTTAAGGCAAATTGCAAGCCCTCCATAGGGACACCCTCCCCTTCCAAACTTTGCCTTCGCTGCGTACGTAGTAAAGCCATTTACCATGAAGTCCTTTATGTTCATGGTTTCCTGTACTATGATTATAGAGGTTTGAGCATAAGAAGGAAAGTTATGCTCCCATGTATTAATACTTTTAAACCCACATGTGTTCCAGGATAAGATGGATAAATCGTGGTTACTATGAGGATTTAGAAGTTGGCTTTACTTCATTTAAAGTCTTTCCTTTGGCAAAGTCCAATCCTTGATTGCCGCAGTCAAATTGGCAAGTTGGGAGAGTGCAGATATTTCTGTATCTTTAAGAACCTGATTTATTAAAGGAGATTCTTCATTAGTAGACTACTTGGGAGGTTGAAATTGTAGGAAGGTTTTTGCCGCCTCGTGAGATTCAAATTGAGCTTCTAGGGCTTGAACTTTTTCAAAGTTCACACAGTGTTCGCGCAACATCTTGGTTATTATAGGAGAATACCAATAAAAGAATGGTATGTAAGACCCATTCTCCTAAAATAACCAAGTTCAATCCATTCAATGTCATCTGATCTCAAATTTCTTAAGGATGGAATGAGATTGAAAATGTGCAATAAGTGCGAGCGGTTAATCCTTTTCTTACCGTTTACATCTTCATCACTTTGACAGGGAAATGGCGAACATAATAGGTTGGCAAATTCATTGGTAGCATTAGAAGGGGGTTCCATAAGGGTACCTATACTCTTCATCTGTGCACTAATTGCATCAGTAGTAGATGGTAGCTTAGCATTTGGGTTACCATTCATATTCTCTTCATTATCAACTGTTTGTTCCTCCTCAGACTCACTCCATCAGTTTCCTTCGGTAACGTAGGAACTGCGTTAGATTTGCGTTAGATTTCAGTTTCATATCAATCTTCACTTTCAAATTGTTAGTTGAAAGTTTAGAAGATCCCTTGAAAGGGAAGAAAGAGGACAGTTGGGATTGCTTAGATGGTTTAGATTCACCGGACATTGTCGCAACTAAGGAAGGTTGTAGTAACTTCTCTGCGGCATCAAACAACTCCGCCGAACTCTTTAAAATCTGCAAGGAGCTGGCCAACCCTGTTGCAGTCTCTACCTCTCCTGTCCCCTCCCAGGCCCTCCGCACTGCACTGGCCTCTCACTTCATCTCTAAAACTCAGTACATCCTGTCCTCGCTCTCCTCCTTTCACCTCCCTCCCTCCCTACCCGGCCCTTCCTCTGGCCCTTCTGCGGTCACCCCTCCTCCCTCTTTCTCTGCCTTTCCACCTTTCTCTGCTGACGAGGTTTCCAGACAAGTCCGATCTATGAAAGTCTCGTCTAAACAGGTTCACCCCTGTTCCTCCAAAACTATCAAGGACCACATCGACTCCCTGGCTCCTGCCCTGGCTGACTTTTGCAACCACTCCTTCGCCTCTGGAGTCTTCCCTTCCCCCCTCAAGCACTCCCTTGTGCACCCTCTTCTCAAACCCTCTTCCGACCCCTCCTGCCCGGCTAACTATCGCCCTATCTCCATCACTCCCTTCCTGGGCAAGCTCCTGGAGAAACTGGCCATCTCCCAGCTTAACCTCCATGCTGAATCTGTTGGTAGTCTTCATGACCATCAATCTGGCTTCAGAGCTGCCAGAAGCACGGAAACTGCTCTCCTGAACATCCGTGAAGACCTGCTCTTGAACCTCGATTCCAACACTCCGTGTGTTCTCATTCTGCTCGATCTCTCCTCTGCCTTTGACACTGTCAACCATGCCATCCTGCTCAACCGTCTCCGGGAAAACCTGGGTATCACTGGTCAGGCTCTGGCGTGGTTGACTTCTTTCCTTTCAAATCGACCCTCCCAGGTCCAACTGGGGTCCTTCCTCTCCGACATCTTTTTCTCCACCTGTGGTGTCCCCCAGGGATCTAATCTCTCTCCCTGGCTGTTCAACCAGTATCTGGCACTCCTTGCCCACCGCATCGCCGCTCTCTGCCCTAATTTCCAGTGCTATGCGGACGATACCCAACTCATCTTCAGGCTACCCTCAGCCTCCCCTTCCCTCATCTCTGACTGTCTGTCTGCTATCCAAGAATGGTGTGCCGCCAATGACCTCTGCCTTAATGCCAGTAAGACTGAGATCCTACTCATCGGTACTCCCACTCCCTCCTTCCCTGTAGCTCTCTGGCCTGCCTCCCTTGGCCCCCTCCCTGCTCCTACCTGCAAGGCAAAAAACCTTGGGGTCATCTTCGACTCCACACTCTCCTTCTCTCCTCATATTTCTGACGTCGCCAAGAGGTCACACTACCAGCTGCACCTCCTCAGAGGTATTCTTCCCTTCCTCTCCTTCCCCCAGAAGCTCACTGTCTCCCGAGCCCTGGTTCTCTCGAAGCTGGACTACTGTAACAGCCTCTATCTTAATCTGCCTGCCTCCACGCTCCGCCCTCTGCAACTCATCCAGAACAGAACTGCGAGACTTGTCCTTGGCCTCAAGCCCAGGGACCGTATCTCTCCAGGACTGAAATCTCTACATTGGCTCCCAGTGGCTGCGAGGATAAAGTTCAAAACCCTCTGCATTGTCCACAAGGCCTTCTGGGGCCTGGGTCCTAAATACCTTCAACTCTCTCTTCCCAAATATCTTCCTTCCCGAGCCCTTCGCTCATCCGCCTCCAATTCCCTCAGGGTTAGCCGCTTCTCGAAGCAACGAGCTGGGGGTAGATCTCTCTCCGCGGCAGGGGCCTCCCTCTGGAACAGCCTTCCTGCCTCCCTGAAACTTGAGGAGAACCATCTCCGGTTCCGGAAGCACCTCAAAACCTTCCTCTTTGCTTCTGCTTTCTCTCTCCCCTGCTGAACAGCTAATTTAATTCCTCACTGAAACTGCACTGATCCTGCAACTGGACCACTCTAAACGGCCTCGGCCCTGGGCCCTGCCACTCTCCACTTGCACTGATGCCCTGGAACCCCTTTGCACTGCGGGACTGTCTCTGTATCCCTACAGCCCCCCCCCTCCCCCAGCACTTGTTCTGCACTTACCTCACACTTGCCACCAGCTGGCCCTATTTATTTATTACGTTACGCCACTTACCTTGTACTGCACTTCCCCCCCTCCCCTTGCACTCTTCCCCCTCCCCCACCCCTGCACTTGCGCGATCTGAATGACACCTGGCCTAGTAAGATCGTTGTCTGTCTCCCCTTGTCCCCCCCTCCCTGCCTCGTCGCGCCTTGAAACACATGTGTATAGGCGCGTTACAAATACCATATCATAACCGTTTCCTCCCCCCAGTGTCAGTTACTGCTGTGCAATTTTCTGTAAGGTCATTGCTAGTCTCCCGAGTTACATTTTTTCCTTTTTTTTCCCCTTTGCATTCTTTGTTTTATTGCCCTCATCATTTGGGGTTGTCATATTTGTTTTGGATATCTTGAGTGCTTTTTTGCTTTCATCATCCAGCTGATCTAGATCAAGTGTGCCGGAGTTGGCACAAGAAGTATCTCCCTTCTGGTTACCTTTATTGGCAGTAAAAGAGACTCCCTGATTTCATGGTTCCAGTAATCTTCACCTCCTTTTTAGTCAGTGAATTTCTATTTAGCTGGCGCATGTGGATGCGTTTTTGTCTACGAGACATGTGAGGGCCAGAAGTAAACCCCTTGTTGCCAGTAGGCAGAGACCAGGGGTGCCATGCTTGCTGTCTCTTCTCCTCCCGACCCTTCTTTTTCCTTTTCAATCAGATCGGTGAGGGCAGATGGACTATATATAGATGCTCCGCTCGGGGCAGGTAGTAGTAGGAGGTGTAAGTCTACATGGTAGCTGTGTCAGCAATGATTCAAACATATCTAATTCTGTGTTAATTATATCAGTGCCTATAGGTATCCTACCGGATATTTCAGCTCGTGTGCTTTTAGTAAACATCAGCCGTTTATCCAAAACGTTTGCATATGATCTGGAGGAGGCCACAAATATTTTCTCAGATAGGTTAGTTTGTACTGTTCTAGAGTGCACTATGAGTTCATGTGTCTGTGTGGACTCTGAATTGACAAAACCTTTCCTACCTGGAGCAATTTTGGTTGCATTTGTAGGGATAACTTTCTCATTCCCCATTAGATACCCCTCTATTTTACTTATTTTCATGAGGGTTTCTTTAGATGTCCATTTCAATTCTCTAATTTCCAGGTGTGTAAGTTCATGCCCTCTATCTAGTAAATTCAAAATCCTTGTCAATACAGGGAATGAATGTTCAGCATTTTCAAAGTCATTAAGCGCATTTGACATGCCCAGAGATGCAATTCGAGATACTTCATGGGCTGCCAAAGATATCGATTTTGCATCCACTGGGCTGGATTACTTATTCATTGTTATAAGTACCAGTAGTGTGTATATTGGGGATATGCAGAGTTTCATCCTCAATGGCAATTACAGGCTTAGATATTTTTTCACATACCTTCCCACTTCTTAAACCACTGGCCATAATTCCACACAAACACAGATAAGTAGCTTAATTGAAATCAGTAGCTTGCTTACTTACACCCGTCAACGTGCTTTTGGTTGCCAAGTAGATGTGCCTTGTTGAATGGTGCGGATTGAACACTGTTATAATATATATAGCAAGGGACTATACCGTGGCCTCAAGGCTAGATAGCAGTAGCACCTTGGCGCAGGCAGAAAGTAAATCTTAATTATCTAGGCGCCACCTCACCACCCGAACAGCCCAAACAGCACTTGCAGGGTGCGCACGCTGTGGCGCAGACCCGTGCCGCGATGAAGGCTGTCCCGGGGGCGGGCAGAGAGGAGGGAGGCGGAGGTTCCCAGGATAAGGAGGCAGTTCCTAGAAAAAAGCAAAAACAAAGAAGGGACACTTCAGTGCTCGTTTCGTGAGAGTGATTCAATGGAGAAGATGCGTGCACACGCCAAGAAAAAAAAACACTGCGCCCAAGAAGCACAGTAAGGCCCCAAGGATCAACAAAGGAAACAGTACTGCCCCAAGGATCGGCAGCACAAGGGATAGAGTCCCAAAAGTCCGGAGCCAAGTAACAAACGTCTGCCCGAGCAGTAACCTTAATTACTTAGATCACGTGATGCAGGACCTCCTCTGTGTTGCGGACGCTGGCGGAGCATAGTGCTTCCTCTTACAGACTGTGTCTTAGGCAGCAGGTAGATCCTTTAGGCAGGGGCACGAGTCCGTGGGTGTTCAGAGTCACAGCCCAAACAGCACCTCCAGGCACAAAAGGGGTGCGTGCCGTTGAAAACCGAATAGCCAGAGGGAAGGAAACCAGCTTGTGGACTTTAAGGCATTCACACCTTAAACTGACGTCTTGCTAAGCTTTTGGCCTCATCCCAGGGCATTGCAGGAACCTCCCGATGTCGTCCTTCTTGTCCCCATGAGTGAAGCTCAGGAACAGCGAGATCTGCTCGAACTGCCAGGAACAACTGCCTCAGCTACAGCTCTTTTTCAATACAAAGGTACTGTGCAAACGCGGTCTGGAAATCTTTTCAGCCATTGTGAAAGTTTATGGAAACTTTATCAACTTGAAGGCTTGTCCTTCCCTAAACAGTCATCAAACTTTTCGCCTAGCCAAATTCTTCGAAACTCTGTGGCAAATACTTAACCGTTTACTGCCGAACTGTGCTATCCTATACAAAGACTCTGAACCATTGACTTTGGCTCAGGCCTATGAACTGAATTGCTGGTTGTAGTTTACTGAAACCTTTTGCCCTGCCTATGCAAGTATTTGTGCTGTCTATTTTTATAACCTTGTCTTTTTTTTTTACCCCTTTTTAGAGTATCTGAAGTGCCATTTTGCTCCCACTTCAGGGGAGCTAAACTTGTTCATTTACTCATTGGTTGTGTATTGGTGCTTTATTAGTGTGTGTGTGTGTGTGATATTCCGCTGCTCTTGCTAGTGTAATGTTTTCAAACGGACTGTGTAAATAGTTTCTTGGTAAAAGAATATACATTTGAGTAAGTGTTTGTTTGAATCACTCTAAGCGTTGGTCCTTTGTGTAACTTGTTCTACTGCTCACTTTACTCTTGAGATGTCTGGCTGCTCAGCCATCGCTACCACTTTCCTGTGTAGTACAGGCTTGTACCAAAGGTGAAATTGTACTTATACTTGTAGTCTTAATGGTGTATAGTGTTCCCAAAGGTACTGCACATGATTCTGCCTGGCACCGGAAAAATGCAGGATGCTATGGGTGTTAGAGGCCCTGCTGAGGATGAGATCTCTGCAAATGGGTCCTCAAGATGCACGCAGTTCTCAGGCAAGATCGGATCCCATTCAAATTGCACTCTGTCTCCAAGGATCTTCTGTGGTGGGCCAACGAGGGGAACCCGATGAAGGGGGGGCCGTTTTGGCAACCATGGCCGGAAGTGACTGTAGTGACGGATGCTTACCTCACAGGATGGGGCGCTCATGCGAACGACTTGACCTCCAGCGGTCGTTGGTCTCCGTCGGAGTCCAAACTCCACATCAACCTGTTAGAGCTTAGGTCCATCAGGCTACCCCTGAAGGCTTTCCTGCCGTCTGTGCAGGGGGAAAAGGGTCCTGATCATGGACACCACAGTGGCCATGCATTACCTCAACAAAAAAAGGGGGTGGGGGTAGGGGAGTAGGGTCACTCCCGTTGTGCAGAGAGGCAATGCAGCTCTGTGCCATCCAGCTGGGAATTTCGATCTCGGCAGTTCATCTGGCCGGAGACGATGGACGCTCTGAGCAGGCAGAGCATGATCTCTCACGAGTGGGAGTTGGCTTAGGAAGTCCTTCAGTAGATCTTTGCCTTTTGGGCTACCCCACAAGTGGATCTCTTTGCCACCAGTGCCAACCGGAAGTGTGAGAGATTCTGCGCAAGGGAACTTCCTCCGAGAGGAGCCTTAAGAGACGCGTTTGTAGTGGATTGGTCATTCCTGCTGCTGTACGAGTTTCCTCCAGTCCCTGTCATTCCTCAAGTGTTGCAGAGGTTACGGAGGTTCGGTTCCCACATGATCCTCATTGCGCCATCTTCCCTACCGAGCGGGTCTGCTCGCTCGCGAGGGGGGGGTGGGAGGGGTCAAGTTCTCCACCCAGAGGGCAAGACTCTCAACCTTCACGCTTGGTATCTGAAAGGTTGAGGTGTAAGGATTGGGACCTCCCGGATGACGTGATGGTGTTTCTTTCGGCCAGGCGGCCTGCAACAAAATCCGTGTACCGTTGCCAGGATGTCCAGGGTCAGAGTGGACGATCAACTCTTTGTAGGATATGCTGGACACCGATTGGGCCAGGCTGTTACCAAACAGACCTTGTCCAGGTGGATTATCCGATTGGCGGGTAAGGACCCTCCTGAAGAGCTGTGAGCTCATTCCACTAGGGGCGTGGCTACTTCCACCGCTCTCCACAGGGTGTTCCTATTAGGAATATTTGTGATGCTGCTACATGGGTTTCGCTCCACACCTTTGTTCAACATTACTCCCTGGATACGATCCATGGTCAGGATATGGCCTTTGGGAAGGCAGTTCTTTATTCCTCAATCTGATTGGGTACTCCACATTCTTATCCCTCATCATTTATTAGTACTGCTTTGGGAGTCTGTCAAAGATGTGGAATACGTTGGAGGACACAATCCATTCGAAGAACAAGTTACTTACCAACTGGTAACATTCTTTCGACTTGATGTTCCTCCAACATATTCCACATGGCCCTCCCAGCCTGCCCCTCTGGAGAATTTCCTATGCGATTGAAGCTTCCATTTCTGCAAGGCTATGTGCAGTCGAGCAGGCATGAGTCTGGTGCCACACGTTCTGAGGGAAAAAACTTAAACTGAGGCTACGGGCGCCGTGCGTCCTATTTATAACAACCGGTGACGTCGCCCTCGACTAAGGCCTTCGAGGGACATCGACCCGACGTTGATGCAATACGGCTTCTGCTGAAAAAGTTTCCGAAGTGCACAGCTGAGGACATTCCATGTCAAAGATGTGGAATACTTTGGACGAACATCCAGTCGAAAGAAAGTTACCAACTGGTAAGTAACTTGTTCACACACTAGGGTTCAACATGAACGAGACAAGCTTAGTATCATCTCAGGAAAAATGTTACCAGGTGAAATAACAGACTCTGAACAAGCACTGGCTTACCTGTCGGAGGAAAGGGCACAGGCAATTCTAGCACAGATCTCCACATGCCAGATGGGTGCACAGATATCAGTACGGAGAGTAAGAGTAATGATATTGATATGCTTGATGGCATCCTGCATCTACATTATCCAGCACGCATACCTAAACATGCGTACACTACAGCAGTGGCTCTCAAGCCAGTGGTCTCAGACGGATGGTGATTGGCCGGCACAATCTATTGGTTAAACAAAGGAAGCTCTGCAATGGTGGACAAGACCAAACTTAAAGGGGAAGACCATTCAGACCACCTCCGATCCAGATAGCACTGACTATGGACACATCGCTACTAGGGTGGGGAGCATATTGGCAAGAATTGACAACCCAGGGAGCATTGTCACAAAATGAAAAGGAGTGCTGCATAAACTTAGTAATGCCGTTTTGGTGGCAAGGAGTTCAGCTATCTTTCTAGAAAAGATTAAAGAGCAACAGTCTCTCTCTCTCACTCTCACACTCTCTCTCACTCTCACACTCTCTCTCACACTCTCTCTCACACTCTCTCTCACACTCTCTCTCACACTCTCTCTCACACTCTCTCTCACACTCTCTCTCTCACTCTCTCTCTCACTCTCTCTCTCACACACTCTCACACACTCTCACACACTCTCACACACTCTCACACACTCTCACACACTCTCTCTGACACTCTCTCACACACACACACCAAGGTTTTTGTCCAAGCCCATGTTACCGGGGAGAACTGCTGAGCGGCCAGTGTAAACAGAGTGTTGCAACACATTCATGAGTGGGAATTAAGGCCACGGTTTTCTCGCCTTGCCTGCTATTTTGTTTTATCCCTGGGTTACCACCGTACTGCTGCCTGCTTTCGTCATGCCCCCCTCCTCTTAAACCTGGCACCCAGCCTGCAGGGTGAAGCCAGCGGGGAAAGGGTGCAGGTGTTTCCCACCCACAGGGTGTTTGGTGCTTGGAAGGAGAGGATGCCTGGATTGGGAACTGTTCTACAGTGGATTTGTGGCTTTCGAGGCAGTACACCGCAGAAACCAACCTGCTAAACTAGAGTGGTCCTTTTGGTTGCATGGTTCTTGAACACCTGCCCAGGTGAGAAGACAGGCAGGGGATCGGAGTGGGAGTAAGGGGGGGGGGGAACACCATCTCAATACTACCACAACCACATCATACTGACTTTTTATGTCACAATTTGCAGCCATTAGCACAGTTTTGGGTTGAATGACAAACTCCAATGAGCAGCTACACAATATTTAGTGACCCCGCCCGCCATGTCACTTGCTGCACCAGAGGGAAAATGTGCACTTTCAGGTGCAAAATCCCAACAGCTCCCTCGCCACTCCCAACACCCGGTGCTGCTAAGAATGGGCCCAACATCCCCGCAAGACCTGCAGATGTGGCATATACCCTCATCAAAATAAATAAGTTCCTTTGCTCCATCAATGTCCCTGCAAGCTTGGACACCTGGGGGTGTGATGAATCCTATGGCGTGATCACTGAACCCAGCCAGAGATCTCCTCCCATGTGGCCAGGGGACAGAAGCCGCTACCTGATCCTGACCCTGGAGGTGGTATTATGAGGGAGGATCACATGGGCGGAGACGGCTGGCGGGGGAAGTTGATGACCCCATCAGGAGAGACATGGTATTCTTTCGTTCCCAGAGAAGAAACCCCCATAAATTCCAAACTCTTAATGGCTAGTTATCACTATAAATCCCCTCATTGTCAAACCCCCCGCTCCTGTAAAACATTCTAGGCAGAATACCATTCACACCTCATAAGTACACAATATACACATAACCTCTCCTGTCTCTGTTTTTGTGCTAACTAAAAATCCTAAACAAAATCACCTCAGAGAAGTTCTATAAATCCTATGTACTCCAACTCCCTTAAAGCCTCAAGTAATGACCCGAGGGAGAATGAGTTAACGTGGATCAAAGGAAACACTAAGCTGAACATTGGGGCCTTGTTGTTGTAATGATGTCCAAGTATGCGGGACATATACAAATGGTGTCTGCATTGGAGAAGAGAAACACCACGGAAGAAGAAAGCAGTACTGAGGGAGAAGGCAACTGCACGGGAGCGCATTGTGCTGAAGAAAGCAGACTTTCAGCCTGCCGCTCGCCAGCAGTACCTACCAACATGGCGTGAAGCCACAGAGGACACGGCAGGCCCCAGGCGAGAGCAAGCTACCGGGAGTGCGGTCGCGTCCAGAAGCAACGGGTTTACCGGCGGGTGAGCGTTGAGCCGGCAGGAGAGCTGGAAGAATGTCTGCAGAACAGGAAACGTTGTCCTAGAGTGACGGCTTCACCGCAGCAACGTGCCACGGGTCGGGAACACTACCAAACGTTGGTCTGCCCAGAGATGTTGGGGACTGTGATGTAACAACAGGTATCTGAGCAATTAAGAACTCATTTTGAATACCGACCAAATACAAAGACAGAATTTGCCCAAATCCTCATGTATGAGATGTCAATATGTGGAAGGTTGGAGCAAGTGTTGCCCCAAGCCAATGAATACTAGTGAAGGAGTTGAGACAGAACTTTAACAAGTCTCCATATATGAGAGGTCAATATGGAGAAAGTTAAACAAGTAGTACCTCAAGGCACAAAAGTATAGACCGTGAAGGAATAAAACTGTGCTATACTGAAAGGCAGTGAACTTTAAAAGATGTCCTGGTGAAAGAAGTACATCATAAGGCAGTGTGCATTATGTATGCCAGGGAATCTGCAAGCCGCAGAAAGGAATTCCTTGAAATCCATTTAAAGTACACAGAGGAATAAGACATTTTGGACAGATACCTGGCAGGATAAATTAACAGGTGATCTGTAAGAAACATTCTAAACACCAGGCACGTTGAAGTTAAATAAGCACATCGACGTTGTGAGAAGATACCTAGCAGGAGAGTATACTAGGGGATCTGATCAGCCTACTAAAAGATTCCTAGCAGGGGAGTATACCAGGAAGTCAGTTGAAGTCCTAGAAATAAATGTATTTACTTTTGCAGAACATATGGCAAAACAGGTGAATCAAAAACTCTAAGAAAACAGGCAAGTGAAAGCTGTGAAATTGAACAAACCCTTTTTCCCGTTACAATCAAAATACCTGGGAGAAGAAAATAGATGGCACAAAGGAGGTAAGCGGAGACCTAAAGAAATCACAGGAGGATTTCTGATGGACAAATAAATCTGGTAGTCTGCTAACATATCAGAGGTTTACAAGAGCACCGATGGAACATTTCATTGTGAATAAAATCCCTTTGGTTTGTGAACTCAGTGCCAAGAAAGAAACCTAGACAGGGCTGAATGATATTTAGAATGCGCTTATCATATCATATATAACCTAATACCAAGAGGTTTCTAAGCGGGGATCAAACCTGTGTTGCTCTGTGTCGTCTTGCTTCCAAGGCGAGCACATTGCCCCTGAGCTTTCCTCCCGAGACACCTTTGCACCAATTCCCCCAGTTCACCTCTGGCCCTTGGACCAGCTGCAATATCCACCCCTGTCCTGGCTGATGTGGGGGTCTCAGGGGTTTATGCGTGCAAATGCAGCTCTGTATGGAACATATCGTTTGTGCAGAAGCTTCCTTAATGTGACATAAGGAACCAAAGTGGTTGCTTGAAAGACACCTTTGCCATCCTGCCCGAGACATCCAGGCGAAGGGGAACCCCCTGCCCCTATCTGGATCCAAGGATTATTTTGTTGAATTAATCTACCCCCTTTTTAACTATTTTTACCAAACCTACATCCGAGACACTTTCCTTACTCCCTTAGTTGTTCACTTCTATTGTGAGGATCAGATTAGTATGGTTTGACACCAGGACAGTGTATATTATGTTGACAAGGAGACAGACTGATCTTTAGTTTCCTAGGTAGGTCAACTCTCTTTAGGCTAGGGACAGAGAATCCTTCATCCAACCCTTCTTTATTTTAATAAAGCGGTCTGATGTTGAAAACACTAACAGTCTGCCGCCTGTGAGGGCTCAGAAATGAGAGGCGAAGACCATGTGCAGGTCACCAAGGGCAAAAAGAATCACCCATGCACTAGCAGCGGTGATGGTGATGTAGTCAGCAGCCGCATTAACTGGGTCGTAGACCACATAGCTTAGACTCCAGCCAGCCTATCAACGAATGGGGGGTGGGGGGAAGACAGTTGAACATCTTCAACCCCTAATTGACTTTCTGCCCAGGTGTGGCTGCAAGAAACCCTGATGCCTAGATTAACGTCACCACCATGCCACCTGCTACTCTGTTCCCTAATCTGTGTCGGCTGGACAACCTCGGCACTAGTAAGGGGGGGCACAATTAAACCAATGGTAGATCGCATGTAGGCAAGCCCCTAATCTTAATGCAAACCCCAGGGTGGGGCGTGAATGTAGGGGGAACGTTGGTAATATGAATGTGTTGAAGCAGGCCACATCAACGGGGGCCAATAGTGGGACTCCACTTTGCACCAATTGCCCCTGCCCCTGCTCCACCCCTGTCCTGGCTGATGTGGGGGTTGCAGGGGTTTATGCGTGCAAATGCAGCTCGGTCCTATCTGAACTAGCAATAATAAAGAACTTACTTCTATTGTTGGAAGAACACGGGAAATGTGGGACCAAGGGGGAGCCACTAATCGACCTGGGGGGGCAGAAAGGAGGACTTTTAATGCACCAGTGATAGCAGCGCCTGCTAACCCCACCACCTGTCCAAATAATATCAACCCTATCCAGCCCAGGCTGGGATGCACTCGTGGAAATAGAGCCCCAAACCTGAAATCGCCCTACACAAGCAATTGCCACTGGCCCTAATAGACCCATGTGGCTGTGATCATGGCCCGAGCACACATGTCCACACCACTCCCATCCTCACAGACCCCTATATGGAGGACAATTGGTGTTCCCAGGGCTAATGTCACCACTGGAAAGTCACGTTGAGGAACTACCTATGCGCAACCTAACCTTGGGGATAGTGGCTTGCATTGGGGGGTAGGGGGTTGATATTTTTACATAAGGTCCTCAAATTGGCCCTGAATCACTACAAGACCAGGGAGGCCCTTGTGAAGAAATGCACCCATTGGATTTGAGCCATGTGGGGCCACCTACTTGTAACACAGGAAGAGATCCAAAGTTGTACTAGATTGCCCTGCCAGGGAGAAGCCCCAAAGACTGTCTGGATCGATTTTTGGGGAGCGAAGTGTGGCAAAAAGTATCTTGAGCTTTATCAGGTCACCCTTCAGCTAACGCGCGATTGAAGCCAGAAGCCATACCAGCAAAATTGTTGATCCCCCTTCCTGAAAATAGGCTGCACTGGTTATTGATAGATTGAGCATGTTTGTTTAATTCAGACAGATTTTCAAGCAACTGGGTTAAGACGCAATGGATCTTTTCACCAAAAAAGACAAAATGTGAAATGCCCCGCATTTGCATTGATGTGCCCAGAGAAAGGGTCACTAGGAAATGCACCATGGATGACAGGGTCAGGGACATTGGCTTAGTCAACGACTGTCGAGTACCACAAGGGTCCTCACTTTCACTACTGTACTTCAACATCTACCAAACTGCACTAATCAGAATCTTCCAAAAATACAACATTACATGCTGCAACTACGCAGATGGCACTCAACTCGCCTACAAAATCGAAGACAATCAAGCCGATCACTCAACCCTAATCGAGTGTCTAAAAAGTTTTTAATTGGATGAACGCCAACAGCTTGAAAATCAACCCAGGAAAGACAGAATTCATGATTCTATCCAAAGATCAAGAGATCACCTATATTCCATGGCCAACGGAAATGGGAACCGCACCGAATCCATCTAAGGTAGTAAACAATCTGGGAGTCCTGATGGACAACATCATAACCTTAGAACCACAAATAAATGCAATAATCAAGAAATGCTTCTTCCTCCTTCACAAGGCAAGAAGAATCTTACCTTTCCTCTCATTCACCCACAAAACACTCAATCATCGCCCTAATCATGTCAAGAATAGACTGCAAACAGCCTTTATCTTGGGATTCCAGAATACCTCCTGAAGAAAGTACAACGGGTTCAAAATGCAGCAGCTAGACTCCTCCTCAAACTATCCAGAAGAGACCACAACACTCCGGCCCTAAAAACCCTGCACTGGTTTCCAGTCAAACATCTGATCACCTTCAAAACAATGTGCATAACACACATGACAATCAGCGGACAAGGAGCTGAATTCCTGCAAAAGAAACTAACAATCTACAAGCCAACAAGACCCCTCAGATCAAGCAACGAAATCCGTCTGGAATAAAAACCATACCTTAAGAAAAAACTGGGGGGCTCCTCCTTCTCCCACCTAGCTTCAAAAACCTGGAACAACATCCCGAAAGAAATTTGAAACACCATAGACCACTTACAATTCAGAAAATTAATAAAAACCTGGCTCTTCAACATCACAGATGCAAACTGAAAAGCCAAAACCACCAAACGCGAAACTCAATGAAAAGGATGACTTATAAAGCGACTTTCCTAATTGTTGCATCAATTAGAAGAGTAAGCAAACTGCAAGCATTGTCGGTCACAGAACCATTCGTAGCCATTCACAAACATAAGGTAGCATCTTAAGAACACATCCATTGTTGTCGCCCAAATATATTTCAAAATGCCATGTCAACCAATCCATTGTACTACCTTGTTTCCACACCAATCCTTAATTAGGGTCGAGAAAAGGCCTTAGACACACTAGATGTGTGCAGAGCAGCAATATTCTACAAGGTGAAAAAAAGTGACAAGTCAGTTTTGTTTCATTTGCAACAGACCGAGAGGGGTGAGGGATACCGTTCCTAAGGCCACCATTTCAAGATGAATTGTCAAATGCATCCAACTGTGCTACATACTAGCACATGAAACACTAACATGTACCTCAAGAACTCACTCCATACACAGCAGCAGGGCAATGTGAAGAGCCAAGAATGAGACTCGGACGACTCATGTCTTGGTTATAAAATGTTAACAAAAAAGGGGGGTTGGAAAATGCCTCAATGAAGAGGTATTTTCCTTACCTCAACCATAGGTTCTGTCCTATGTCAAGATGTCCAAAAATAGTGTCCTTTGTTTGAAAGGTGCGCAAATGTTCGAAGAGAGATACAATTCCAACACAAATGTTTGCAATGGATAATGCTCACAGTTCCAGGGAATGGCTCTCTTCCCCAGGTCTCTCTTCACCAACACAACAGTTCAATAAAACAACAAAAGTTTGTGTTAGCCCCATAGGATATCTCCCTCCTCTTGGCTTTGCAGTTCACGTTTGGAGAAATGTTCTCCCTTCACCCAGGTCCGTTCAAGAAACTTCCAAACTCCTAAAGTTGAACTCTCACCGTTCATTTCCAAACTGATAAACGCCTCTTTCGCCACAGGTAACATCCCGGCTAATCTAAAACAATCATGGGTGCTCCCGCTTCTCAAGAAGCAGACTCTAGACCCCCTCATCCCCACCAACTATCGGCCCATTACTACGGTACCTTTCTTACTGAAAATACTAGACAAGGTTTGCCTATACACAAATTCAAAGACACCTTGAATTACATAATCTTTTGGGATCTAGACAATCTGGTTTCCGTCCACTCCATGGAACCGAAACTGCCCTCATTGATTTAAAGACCCAAATAGATGAACTGAGAGACCAAGGTAAGACAGTACTCCTCCTTCTACTTGATCTCTCAGCTGCTTTCGATCTAGTGGACCACAAGGTCCTTTGCAAACACCTGGACATTGCTGCACACTTCTCCACCCATGCCACTAAATGGATTGAATCCTTTTTGAGTGAGAGAACAATGAGTCTTCTCCCCTTTGGCAACAGCCGACCCTTCACCAATCACGTGCGGAGTCCCTCAAGGCTCTTGTGTCTCACCGACCCTATACAACATATTCACTAAACCCCTCTTCGATGATCTGGACCTTCTAGGTATCATCTACACTAATTATGCAGATGATACACAGATTCTCCTCCCGCTTTCTGGGGATCACAGTAAGGACAGGGAGTTGGTGAATAGGGTGTACCTCATTATTCAGGCATGGATGGCATCCCATGGCCTCTGACTGAATGATGATAAAACCGAGCTGATTATCCTGGGCACACAGGCTAATATCAACAAGTTATGCAAGGACTACTCCATGTTTAACATAGATGGCAATAGCATTAAGGTCTCGAGAGAAGTAAAAACACTAGGTTTCTATCTTGATTCCACTATGTCTTTCACTAAACAAGTTAACTCCTTAGCTTCCACTACAGCTTATACCTGTAAACTAATAAGAGCAGGTAAACCCTTCTTATCTAACGATAGTTGCATGATCCTAGCGAGAGCCTTCATATTATCCCGTCTTCATTATTGTAATTCCCTTTACAGTGGTGCTATCAAAACTATCACCAAAAGGCTACAAATCTTACAAAACAATGCCCTCAGAGCTACTCTAGGCAAAAATAAAAGGGAACATATCTCCTCTATCAGACGCCAATACAAATGGCTCTCCACCGACAATGAAATCCATCTAAAAATGATTTCCTTGATGCACAAAGCCCTCAATAACGCTGCTCCTAGCTACCCGATGGACAAAATAAAAAGAAAAATCTCGAGTAGGCCTACAAGAACTTCCAACTGCTTGGTAATTCCTAGATTTAAACTTGCTAAAATTGGCAGCACCAGATTCCCTGTACTAGCCGCTAAATGGTGGAATGCCCTGCCACACAACTTGAGAACAGACCAACCTTTCTCACACTTTAGAATGAGTCTTATCAAACACCTCATTGACAAAAATATGTAATGTACTGCTAGACACTTGTGCTATGCTACTTTATCTGAATGTATATATGTATTAGAGATATATCGCAAATGTAAATAATTATAGTAACATTGTATATAACTGACCGCCTCGCTTTATAGCAATGCCCCATCTCTTGATCAGATCTGCCTCCTGCTAAGTCTGTACATACCTATCTCTCTATCACTGTACATTTTGTAACATTGGAATACTGTAATTCTATGTAACACTGTAAGCTTTGCATATTCTCTTCACTGCGCCCGGTTACCCCTGGGTCTGGCGCGCATTACAAATAAATAAACTAAAGGCATGAATCTTCCTTGGGGTTCTTTGGCCAACAAGCAATTTAAATTTAATGTGACTTGGATGCAAGTCCCAGCTTTATTCAATACTTGGTATACGGTCCTGCCAGGTTCTTCTCCACATTCACTGTGACTTAATTCAATGACGCGGCTCTCCACCTGCGTCTGGGATCTCGAGCGCAGCTGTCTCTGCCACTTGCTTCTCGCTTGGCTCTCCACCAGGGTCTGGCCCAGCTTTCTCTTTTCTCGGTCTGGATATTGTTCCCCGGCCACAGACAACCTTCCGGCCAACCTCTGGCTTACTTTGAGCAGTATGTCCTGGAAGTGGTTGTCCTCAGATCTCCTCCTTGCTTTCCTTGCCTCTCAGCATGTTTCACGGGACTCCTCCAGATAGCGTCTCCCTGAGCCATGCTGAATGGGTTTTTTAATGTCCTGGCACTTATCAAATGTTCATAACGACTAGAGCACGTCTTGTGCTTTTCACATTCATGGAGCTTCATTGCTCCTTTCAGCCACCTTCCAGTGTTTCCATACATGTAGGAAGGACGGGGAGGTTTTGTTTTACTCAAATGATATTTAGTAGGTGTTGTGTGTAGTGGAAGGGAACTATCATAGTAAGCCATAATGGCTTGGGATATGGAGGGAATATCCCTAAAAGGGAAAGGGGGGATATGTGTTCCTATCTGATGCTGTCAGCCCCCTGAGGGTCGCTCCATCCGCCCCCCCCTCAACCCTCCAAACCCCCCCCACCCCAAATGTGGTCCTCCCTCATATAGCCACCATCGGGATCGGGCAGTTGCTACTGGCCACATGGGGAGAAGATATCACCACACCTATCCCAAAGATATCATCAGATTAATCACAGCAACCTTAGGCTTCATTGCAACTGTCCCTCTAGAAGAGATTTGTAAAACTGCAAAATAGAGCCCAGTATGTACATTTACACCGCACTATGGTGTAGACACACAGGCAAGAGGGGATTCACAAGTGGGACAAACCATTCTTAAATTACTATTTTCTTCTACTTATCTCGCACCAACGTTTCAGGTATTGTTTGCTAATCTATGCCTAGCATGTGAAGCTAAGCAGATTTCCATGCTCCAGAAAACCAGTATTACTTACCCAGTAATCTTCTTTCTGTAGCTTGTACCTGCTTAGTCACATGCTATGCATAGTCTGCCATCTAGTGGTTTGATCAGAGTAGGAACAAGTTACTTACCTGTAACTGTTGTTCTACAGCATGGGTCTGGCATGGATTCACATGCTCATGAATATTCCCCGTCAGGCCGGGAATCCTCGGTATAGAAAAAAATCAGTATCAGTTTCGTTTCTGATCTGCCTGTCTTAGTAGTAACCAATCACTGGTCTCTGGGTCATATTGCCCCCAGCCAATGACTGCCCTCTCCCTAAGCCCCGCCTCCGGCAGCCATCCTCAGATTTGGTAACACGTAAAGTGGCAGTATGACCAAGTGAAGAGCCGCAGAGGGGTAGGCGGGAGGGTTCGCATGTGAATCCATGCCAGATCCATGCTGGAAAACAACAGTTAAAGGTAAGTAACTTGTTCCTTCTCCAGCATGGGGTCTGGCATGGATTCACATGCTCATGAATAAGAGAATACATAGCAGTACATACATGCACAACCACGGGAGGTGGCAACAGGCTCAACATTAAGCATCTCTTACCTCCTCAGCAGGCTCACCTTAGGCGAACAGGTTGCACAGCACTGCTTGGCCGACCCTGGACTCCCAATCGACGCAGTAGAATCTTGTGAAGGTGTGCGTCGACCTCCACGTCGCAGCCCTGCAGATGTCCAGCAGGGGCACACCAGACAGGAACGCTGTGGTTGCAGCGATCGCTCTGGTCGAATGGGCTCTCGGACGGCCGGGCAGCGGTCGGTTTGCCAACCGGTGACAGTGCATGATGCAGCCGGAGAGCCATCTGGAAATGGAAGTCTTAGAGAGAGCCTTCCCTTGATTCACAGTCCCAAAGTTCACAAACAGTTGTGACGTCTTCCAAAAGCTCTTTGTGCGGTCCACGTAGAACTTCAGCGCTCTAGCTACATCCAGCGAGTGCAAAGTCTTCTCGGCCATCGACGAAGGCGACGGGAAGAAAACTAGCAACACCAAGGGGTCGTTGAGGTGGAAGTCCGGCACCTTGAGCATAAAGGAGGGGTGTGTCCTCAGCACCACCCTCGTGTCATGAAAAGTCAAGTATGGAGGCTTGCAAGATAGGGCCTGGATCTCTGCCACCTGTCGTGCGGAGGTGATGGCCACGAGGAAAGCTGTCTTCATGACAGGAACTTCAAAGGCGCCAAATGCATAGGCTCGAATGGGGCCCCCATGAGCCTGGTCAGCACCACATTAAGCTCCCACGCCGGGGCAGGAGCCTTCACCGGCGGGAATGATCGGAATAGTCCCTTCATGAATTCTTTCACCAGGCGATGAGACCACAAGGACGCCCGTCCCATAGTCCTGGCATATCGGGAGATTGCAGCCAGATGTATTTTGATGGAGGCGTGAGCCAGTCCAGCTTTGGCCAGCGACAGTAGGTACGGCAGTACTTGAGGGGCCGTAATCCGCAGAGGGTTAATCTTCTGTGCACGGCACCAGACAGAGAACCTCTTCCATTTAAGTCCGTAGCACTTGAGAGTTGAGGACGCCCTATCCTTTGCAAGAACCTCTCTGCAGTCAGCCGGGATGTCGTACCCTCCAAACTCTAGTGCTGCAGGAGCCAGGCCTGCAAGTTCAGCGACTCCGGGTTGTGGTGAAGAATGGCGCCTCCTTCTCTGGAGAGAAGGTCCGCGTCCGTCGGCAGCTTGGCTGGTGTGGACGTTGACAAGTCCAGAAGGTCCGGGAACCAGATCTGTCTCGGCCACGTCGGTGCGACGAGGATAATCCTGCACCGGGACCTCTTGAGCTGGTTGATGAGCCGGAGCAGCAATGGCAGCGGAGGGAACGCATAAAGAAATAGGCCGTCCCAGGGGAACGAGAAAGCATCGCCCATGCTCCTCGGCTGGGGGAACCTGCTGGCGAACCTCCGGCACTTGGAATTAGTCGCCATCGCAAAGAGATCTATTTGGGGTTCGCCCCATCGTCGGAAGAGTCTATCCACCTGATCTGGCGTAGTTCCCACTCGTGGCACGAGCGCAGCTCCCTGCTGAGTGAGTCGGCGATCGTGTTTTTTATTCCTGCCAGATGAAGAGGCACCAGAAACATCCCTTGGGCGACGGCCCAACGCCACAGATCCTGGGCTTCCTTGGATAGGGCCGGGGACCTGGTCCCGCCCTGCTTCCGGATGTAGAACATCGTGGTGGTGTTGGTGAAGATCCTCACCACCTTGCCCTTGAGGGACAGAAGAAAAGACCTGAGGGCCCAGAACACTGCGCGGAGCTCCAAGATGCTGATGTGGAGTGACTTCTCTGGGAGCCAAAGGCCTCTCGCTTGAAGATCTGCAGAGTGCGCTCCCCAACCTTCCAAGGAGGTGTCCGTCGTCATCGTCACCTGGTGAGCTGGGGTCTGAAAGTACGTGCCCGCCGACAGATGGGAGCGGGTACCCCACCACCGGATCGCCTGACGAAACGTCTCGATGAGAGGGATCCTGTCCTCTAAGCTGCCCGTCGACTGGACTCAGCGGGCGTCGAGGAACTCTTGTAAGGGGCGCATCCGAAGCCTGCAAAGGCGCACCAGATAAATGCAGGAGGACATCATCCCGAGGAGGGATTTGATGGATCTTACCCTGGCCACGTCCGTGGCCTGCAGACACTGCACCCTGCCCAGAATGGTCCTGGTCCTTTCCTCCGACGGCGAGGCCAGCCGCGCCACTGTGTCGAGCTTGGCTTCCAGAAACAGGGCGACTTGCGACGGAACCAGTTGGGATTTTAGAAAGTTGATGGAGAATCCCAGGTCCGTGAGCAGCTGGACGGTCTTCGCAGTGTGCTCCACGGCGAGCTCCCTTGTCCTTGCCCGGATGAGCCAGTTGTCCAGGTAGGGGTAGACGTGGATCCCCTATAGGCGCAGCCGCGCCGTCACCGGTGCGAGGCACTTGGTGAACACGCTGGGTGCCGACTTCAATCCGAACGGGAGGGCCTTGAACTGGTAGTGCCGCCCCTGGACCACGAACCTGAGGAACTTTCGGTGTCTTTTTAGAATGGGGATGTGGAAGTACGCATCCTCAAAGTCCAACGACGACAGGAAATCGCCCTCCTCCAGCTGTCCCAGCACGTGCTGGAGGGTGACCATACGGAACGTCTGTGCCTTGATGTACTTGTTCAGTCGTCGCAGGTCCAGGATGGGGCGCCATCCTGCTGTCTTTTTTTACGAGGAAGTACCTTGAGTAAACTCCAGAGCCCCGAAGCCTCTTTGGGACGAGCTTGATGGCACCATTCTTGAGCATCGCCCTTACTTCCAACAGTAGTTGAGGGACGTGATTTTCCTTCCTGGCCACGGGTGGAACGCGAGGGCACTTCTTCTGAAACTCGAGGGTGTGCCCTTGGGCCAGGGCGTCCAGCACTCAAGGGTCGGTGGAGATGGACTCCCACACGCTGACGAACCTCGCCAGCCGGCCTCCCACCGGGGTGCTTCAGCGGGGGCCCGACCCCACGGTCGGTTCAATCTTGTTTGGAGGCCGCCTTGCCTCCTTGACCTCCCTGTCGACGACGAAGTGGCACCACCTGACTTGCCGCGTCCCCTGTAGGCTTCCTGGGACGAAGATCTTGCTGCTTGGCAGTACGTGGAGGAGCCACTGCTGGATCCCTTGGAGGCACTTTGTCTGCCTCCGGAGCTCCGAAAGGACGGCCGTCGTTGTTGGAGCACTCCCAGTGCCCGGCAGTCTGTGTCTGTCTTGATGGCCTGAAGGGACTCATCAACCGCCTTCCCAAACAGGTTGTTCCCGTCGAAGGGCATGTCCAAAACCTTGGTTTGTACGTCCTGGCGGAAATCCGTGGCCTTGAGCCATCCTCGTCGTCTCAAGCAAACGCTGTTGCCCAACTGACGGAAACCGGTGTCGGCGATGTCCGTTGCCACCGTGATGGCATGGTCCAAAGCAACCTCACCCTCCTGTTGGATTTCAAGGGCCTCAGCCCTTTTGGCGTCCGGAAGGAAGGCCAACAGAGGGGCGATTTTGAACCACAACTCCCTGTCGTAGCGGGCTACGATAGCCAGGGCGTTGGCCGCCTTGATAGTCGTCGCTGCGGATGAGATGATCCGCCGACCCATCGTGTCCAACTTCCTGCACTCGCCGTCGGGCAGGGAAGTTGATGTCGAGGCCGATGCCCCCCCCCCAGCTTTCTTCTTTGCCGCCTCCGAGACGACCGAATCCGGGGAAGGTTGCGCCCGAAGGCACAAGGGGGCATCGTCGGGGACCCGATACTTCTTCTCATACCGGTCCCTCTTTGCCAGCGCCGTGGCAGGGTTCTTGAGGAGGGCAAGCCCCTCATCCCAGGCTCGTGGTTGATGGCGCCGGGGAGGATGCGCCCTGCCTGGCAGCCAAGGAGCCCAACCGTTCGGCGCTCCCAGAACCCGCAGACTTGGGGTGCTTAGCCTTTTGTTGGGCCCCCGTCGTCGGGGCGCCCTCACAGGACTTAGACAGCTCGGACTTCTTTTTCTACTTCTCGCCTGACGTGCTCTTCCCTTCCAGCCAGTTGGCGAGACGGAGGTGGCGATCCTTCATGGTCCGCTCCGACATGTTCCCACAAAACGCACAGTCCTCCTCTGTGTGCGTTTTGTCCTCATGGAGACAGTAGAGGCATAACGAATGCTCGTCCTCCTTGAAAAAATTCTGAAGCTGGCATCCAGGGCAGGTCCTGAACAGCTTCCCGGGCGTCGAGCTTCCTTTCTCCTGGGGCATGTCCGGGGTAGGCCTCGGAACTTCTGGAATCCTCCAAAAGCGTAACTCGACGAAATCTTCACCCTTGAGGGGCGTAGAAAACTCCGATACGGATCCCCGTTGATCGGATTTAGAAACGGTGGAGCTTGAGGCTCTATTTAACCGAAAAATGAGAATCTCCTGAAAAAAGCGCGAAAACGCAGCAAAGCTCGAGAGCTACAGCACGAGGTCTCCCAACACTTGAATGTGCGGTAAAAATCTGAGGATGGCTGCCGGAGGCGGGGCTTAGGGAGAGGGCAGTCATTGGCTGGGGGCAGTATGACCCAGAGACCAGTGATTGGTTACTACTAAGAAAGACAGATCAGAAACAAAACTGATACTGATTTTTTTCTATACCGAGGATTCCCGGCCTGACGGGGAATATTCATGAGCATGTGAATCCATGCCAGACCCCATGCTGGAGAATTACATCTTTTTTAATTAAAACAATTCTTGTAACACTATCCTGCGTAAGTAACATTGGTCACATTTAGTGCTACTTAATGTGTTTTTCAGTGAAGATTGTGTGCACAGTATTTTATGTGTTCTCCCTTCTGAGTGATCTCTACTTCAAACCACCAGTCTATGCCCCTGCTAAGAATGAAGCTTAACTGCTCAATCAGACAAAAAAAAACCTTCCATTGCAGAACATGTGCTACAGACCAGGAACTGCTGGGACAGCATTTTTGTTCCTTCAGCATAAATAAATGTTTTTTGCATTAGATTAATGTATTTTGTTGCATTAACCTATTGTCCTATGCTTGTTGTTGGACTTGCACTCATGCATGGCAATAGTTCCTTCCTTTGGGTCAGTCCCAAAGGAATGACCCATGAGGCCTGGGTGTCATGTGTATGAAAAAGTGTCACCAATTTATTAAGCCACTTTAAATTGTGCTGTCATGCAGAAAGCTCCCATACTCCGGCTGCCTATTAAGGGGCTGGGAGGAGCAGTTTGTGCAGTGGTCGTGAAAAGCCGACCAGCTATGCAGTACACTAGAGGAAGGCCAACCGGGCTGCTCCAGCAGAGCAGCCCAGCCCAGAAGGGTGTGTGTGTAAACCACGGGAGATCTGCCACATGTGGAAGAATTCTTGTGGGAGAAAATGGAGGACTGCAAGGGGGTGCAGGTGGCACCCAGAGGTAGGTGGGATTAAGCGCCTGGAGTGTTGCTTACAGGTGTAGGCAGAGCCCTTTGAACAAAATGCAATCGCATTACCGAATTCGAAATTGTTTTTCCACAGATGAATTTTCTACATGTCTTCATTATCTTCCCTTTGACAATTGTCTCACTACACTTATATACACAGTCTTATGGTATACATTTCTATCTGTGTTTATCCATTTTTAATTTCTTATAATTTCATCTGCATTTATCCTGCCATGTGAAGAAAAAAAAGTACCTGCTACGAGCATTTTTCCACTATATCCATATGAAAAATGACATTGGCGCTTAGATGCCTGTAAGGGAACACTAATTGAGTGGTGCTACTGTAGATAAATCGAGTTCCGTTTTGTCTTTCACTAGAAATGGGATACTTTGCAACAAATGGGGTAGACCTAGAACTGGTATTAGCAGTTTCATTTGCACTTTTACTACAAATGACAAGTTTGCAGATAAGTAACCTATTTTTCTTGCAAATTGGGACATAAGAAATGGACTGCAACATTTCAATCTACCCTTTTCTCCTTAAAAACGTGTTCTCTCAGCTTGCACATCAAGTCAAAATTTGGCCTTCAAATGAAATGGCTGCTCTTCAAAAAATAAAATAACTATTGTGGATTTATTGGACCTGTGCTACATCTCTCCACCAAGAATTGAAAGAAAAATAGCCTAATTTTTTCACACACTGTATTATGAGGGTCTGAAACCCCACTGTCCTTTGATACATGACTGCCAGCTTTTATTTGTAAAAACGGAAAAGTAGCTCTCTTGTTCCCAAGGATGTCAAACAGAATGTAATCTTTGTCCTGTTTTCCTACACCTTTTCTGTATATCATGTGAATGGCTTCCGGTTTTCTTTTTTTTTTTTTTACTAATATTTGGACATAAATACAATGTGAGGTTGGCGTCAGTTTGGAGGAGCATTTTGGGACCCTGCCACGGCGCCGGCAAAGAGGGACCGGTACAAGGATCCTGTTGGTGATCCATCCCAGTTGATTCTTTGAACCTTTTTAAGTAAACTTGCTGCATAGGTTGGATTAACTGCTAGGTGCCAATTTATGCGCAGCATATGAATCTAAATAAAGTTGCAATTCAGTAATTTCCCCTTACAGTACATCAAATGTCATTTTACCTCCCATGCAGAAAGCAGAATCTCAATTGGCATATGAGCTGCGAGCAGCCACGGAACAGCAGAAAATCCGCCAGGAGGAGATTGAAATTGAGGTAGTACAGCGCAGAAAGCAAATTGATATTGAAGAAAAGGAGATTATCCGAACTGACCGTGAACTTGTAGCAACTGTCAAGAGGCCCGCTGAGGCCGAAGCTCACAGGATGCAGCAGATTGCAGAGGGACAGAAGTAAGTCGAAATTAAATCATTTTCATGTTTCTAGAGTTTTAAATGGAGTGAGGGGGAAAGCAAGGGGCAACGCGTTTGTCTTGGAAGCAAGACGCAGGGCAACAGGTTTGAATCCCGATCCAATCTTTGGTATTAAGTGCGTTCTAAAAGAACAATTCTAAATATAATGGCTTTTAAGCTGCGACAATTGACCAATTTCTGAATTTAAGAAGGCTCGAACTGCAGCTTCACAGATGGTGCTACATAGTTTATTTTATTTTACTTGTCTAGCGCACCTGACCCAGGGGTATCTGGGCGCTCGTGAATAAGAAGATGGTTACAGTGACAAACACACATTACACACATAGCACAAGCAAGATTTCGGTCATGAGCATGGAGTAGATGCGGGCAAACATTGAATGATAGTAAGAATTAATCCGATTTCTTAATCATGTATACTACTACTATTCTGCAAAATGTACCTGTGTAGCCAGAAGATGACACTACTCCTGAAGTTGTCCTGTCTATCCGATTTACTGTTTTTAAGAGGGTAGTGTCGGGAGTCATTGTATTTCAAAACATTTAAAATTAGTTAACAGGGCCCCTTCAGTGAACATCTGGGTGAAGTCCTCTTTCTCACCCCCTTAAATGATGCCAGATCTGTTACAATGCATCAACAATAGATTTCACTGATCACTGCAGGACACCAATGCTGCAATGGCAGCTAATGCCAACATATCCATAATGGAGTATTAAAGGCTTTTCCAATTCTGTATAATGGCTATTTGATCCTCTTTCTAACTATCTTTCATTATGTCTAGCCCTCTTCCTTTTTTGTACTTTATTTCATTTTGTATTGATCCTTTCAATACTACTTTTCATTATTTTGTTTATTCCTTCCTTTCCCTCTCTCCTCGGTCTACCATTAATCTCCTTTTAGTTTCCAGTCCTCATTACTTACTTTTTCTTTTCACAATGCTTTCCTGTCTTCCCTTTTTCCTTCATGGCTTTCCTTTTTTCCTTTAGTCATTTCCTTTTCTTTCGTTTTTCACCTTACCATCCTTCATTCAATCCTTTTCTTTACACTATTCCTTCATTCTTTTCACTAAATTCCATTTTCCCTTAGGCTTCCTTCATAACCTCTTTCTGTGCAACATGCTGTGCATCCCAATGTGTTCCTTCATTCCATCTCTTTTTTAAAATGTGCTACGTTTTTCTTTTCTTCTACCCATATTTCTTCCCTTCTTTCCTTTGTTCTTCCTTTCATTTGTTTTATTTCTTCATTCAATCTTTACATCTTTCCTTCTATCATTGCATCTCCATCCTTCTGAATTAATTTATTTGTTTTTTCCACTTCATTTCATTTTTGTACTACTTTTACTCGTTACGCCTTTCCTCAACCGGTAAACAAATGATCCACAAAAGTTTGTTCTTCTGCTTGTCATCAGTTTAATTGTCTAATAAATGGTTCACTATAGCAATAAGCATCCGTTCTGGTGTCTTAATGGGTGATAACGTCCTGGGGTTGAAAGGGCCTTAACGCTGGACCACAGGACCATTGCCACCCTGTGAAGCCCCCAAAATGGGTGATTATTGCAATTTGCACCACAAGGCTAACTCTTGGGGTGCTGACAGCAATACATTTGTGTAAATCAACGGGTCGCAGCGAGTGCACGCCCCATTGATGCATACAAAGGCATCCATTCCTCACCTAATATGCCCGCCATGGAACTGGAAGTCGGGCCCTGATGCGGAGCCCCTTTTCCATTTTCATGGTGTCGATCGGTTGAGGTGTGGGGCAGCGGCACCATAACAGGTGAGTGGGGGGGGTGGTGGGATTAGGGTGGGTGCTGGCAGGGACGGGGAGAGTGGGGAGTGGGAGGGAAGAAGGCTGGTGGGTGACTACACTGTTCGGATTGCTCGGAGCACAGGCTTGGATCGAGCCTGGGTTTTTAACACCCGAGTGGCGCACCCAACGAGGATGCTAAAAAGATCTGACCAATCCAACCACATTTCTTACTAATATTTTCAGTAAAGCAATGCCAACCTTATTTCCTTGTACTAAAATTGATCGGAGCAAAAATGCATCAACTCTTTCTATGACGGGCAGCAACAATGTTGCACTCCTCCATCGTAAAATAAAAAAATTGAATGGAAGCTTTATCTCTGAAAGAAGCTTATTAAATAGGGCAACATTTTACATGCTAACATCCTATTACCTATTCTGCTTCCTTGATCAGTTATTTCTCCACATTCTCTCCCTCATTTATGAATCAGAGTATTTAGTTTGTGGTGCGTTATGTAAATTGTTATTATAACATAGTCTCGTGGACCTAATTGAATTTATGTATTGATGTTTTTGTGTTTGTAATATTGGGGGGTATGTAGCCCTCTTTTTTGTTAGGGGGGTCTAAGTCATGAGGGGGGGTTCAGAGATATCAAAAAACAGGGACTCGGGTTACCCCACCTATCCAGCACACTTTTTTTAAAAGAGCCCTGCAAGTGGTCTGTACATCAGAGAACACCCAGGATACATATAACACAATATATTTTATTCATGTGAGTTTAAAAATAGCATAACAAAGCTATCTTCCGAAACCTTTTCATTGCCCGTAAAAGATGGGTTATGCATTGTTTGTCAAAAAAACAATCTCATGCATTGATTCTTTGCATACAATCCTTCGCAGTGTGGGTTAGCACATTGGGTGACTTTAGAATGTGGTCAGGTTGACTACACTTCTGTCTAGTTGACACTAAATGGTGTTTCTGGCACAGAGTAGGTGGCTTGGGTTCTGGTGCCGTCTTCAGGACGAATGTAGTGGACTTGGTGGGGTCACCGATGTATCAGAGTCAGGACATCTAAAGGTAAGGAGGTACAATTTAGAACATGGGTGTGTCTCTGCAAGGACTATGGTGCCTGGAGAATGTGCTGGGTAGCATCCTACCTGAGCCTTTTCTTTTCAGTGTCACAGGTAGGTGAAGAATCTTGCTTGGATACTTCACTCCAAGTGCCTTCTGTGCACTGTGGATCATTTGATCCTGTGTATCTAGGGATCTGCTCTGCAGCTCAAAAGGCTGTTTAACAAAAAGATAGTAAATATCTGGTGAGACATAGCGTTGACAAGTGGTGTCTACACTTGCATATGTGTTTATTGCACCTGTGCTGGCTGTTATATTGGCCGACTAACAGTGCTCACTATTTGGCCGTGGTGGTCTGCTATGAGCCCGAACCGTATCTGTCCCATGTATTCATGCTGGTTTGTGTTGGCTTGACAAAATGGTGTCTAGCTGTGATCTACGTGGCACCCCTGGCGTGTGACTATCAGCACTGTGCGGGGACTCTTTGTTATGGTAGAAAGTGGTCCCTTCCGTGCGAGGCATTGGAGATGCCGTGCAGGCAGGTGGTCGCTGTGCAATGGGATCTGGCGCTTACCTGTGTGTTCGTAGCTGCAGCTCGCCGTGGATATGGCGGTGTCTGCAGCTACGCGCACGCGTATAGGCTTTTTAAGTGCGCGTTATTGGTGTGCGCGCGCGATAAGTGTGTTGGTTTTGGACATGGGGGTAGTGTCTTGGCTCTGACAAGAGCACGGGGAAGACCTGCACACGGTGACGGCAGCTGGTTGGCTTCCGATCTGCGCTGCCTGTGGCAGTATCTGTGTAAGTGGGGGGTGCGCAATGTCTCCTCACTGGACGTATTTAGAAGAGCAGATTACATTTCAAAATATATACATCATCGATGGCATTGTTCTACATGAGCCTCGTACCATAACATTTGTTCTTGGCATTAAGTGTTGCAGACAAAACATAATCTAGTAACATGTATGAAACGTTTTAGCATTGGACTCCATGTTAATATTCCATGTTGATCTTTCAATTGGTATGCAGTACTGGCTGAATTATTAGAAACCTTTTAGAAACACAATTTAGAAAAACGGGTCCCACTCGATGGACACATTTAGACCGTTCTTCACTGTGTCTAAACAGGGTATCAATTTTTGTTCTAATTTCTTTAGTTCCAAGTCTCTGTCTCCCCCTCTGGCTTTGGCTTCTATGGTTTGTATCACACCATCTTAATTCCGTGTGTTTCTTTTTAGTAAAATGGGCCACCATTGGTTTGTTCTCTATTTTGTTTTTCAAACGGGACCTGTGCTCGCAAATCCTGTCTCACTTCACGTTTACTCTTCCCAATGTATAGCAGATCACATGGGCATTTGATCATATACACGCTCCATTTGGTGAGGCAGTTTGAGAAAGTTTTTTATTTCCAAACAATGCCATTTAAGGATACCGCTTTCTGGTCTTGTGTGAGATGGCAGACTGAGCACTTGCCACAGCGGTAGTGGCCGACTACTGGTGGTAGATGCGAAAGAGTGGTTTGGACTGTTGTGGTAGATTTCTCTGTGGGGTATGTGTGTACCAGATGATCTTTAATGTTTCCATTTCTCTTGAAGGTGAACCGTGGCGTTGTTGGTGCGAAAGTGTCTGTAACAGATGCCAATTTGTCAGGATTGTTTTTCTAAGTGCATTGCTGACTGGTGAGAAGGTGGTGACGCAGGTCAGTTTGTCTTTGTTCTCTGTTCTCATCTGTTTAGTCAGGCAATCTGTCCTGTTCCGGTTTCTTGCCATTTTGCGAGCCTTTCTGATTATGGCTGCTGGGTACCCCCTGTTTTGTAGTCAGTTTTCTATGTCTTTGCTATGGTTGTCATATTCAGGTAGGGAGGAGCAATTCCTTCTTCTACCGAAGGGTAAATTTTCTTTTAGAGCCCGAGGGTGGAAACTTGAGAATTGCAATAATGTGTTTTTGTCCGTTGGTTTTCGATAGTGTAGTTGTGATTGTCCCATCTTCTGCTCTGAGGATGTTCAGATCTAGGAAGGCCAGATTGTTGGTGTCATGATGCATTGTGAACTTGATGCAGGGGTCCACATCATTAAGCCATGCGTGGAATTGTTGCAGTTCCAAAATGTTACCTTTCCAAATGTTAAAAATGTCGTCTATATACCTCACCCATCCAACTAGCTTGTTTTTGTGTTGGTTGAGGTCGCTGTATATGAATCGGTTCTCTAAGTTTGCACAGCGACCACCCGCCTGCACGGCATCTCCAATGCCTCGCATGGAAGGGACCACTATCTACCATAACAAGAGTCTCCGCACGGTGCTGATAGTCACACGCCAGGGGTGCCACGTAGATCACAGATAAGACACCATTTTGTCAAGCCAACACAAACCAGCATGAATACATGGGACAGATACGGTTCGGGCTCATAGCAGACCACCACGGCCAAATAGTGAGCACTTTTAGTTGGCCAATATCACAGCCAGCACAGGTGCAATAAACACATATGCAAGTGTAGACACCACTTGTCAACGCTATGTCTCTCCAGATATTTACTATCTTTTTGTTAAACAGCCTTTTGAGCTGCAGACCAGATCCCTAGATACACAGGATCAAATGATACACAGTGCACAGAAGGCACGTGGAGTGAAGTATCCGGGCAAGATTCTTCACCTACCTGTGACACTGAAAAGAAAAGGCTCAGGTAGGATGCTACCCGGCACATTGTCCAGGCACCATAGTCCTTGCAGAGACACACCCATGTTCTAAATTGTACCTCCTTACCTTTAGATGTCCTAACTCTGTGATACATCGGTGACACCACCAAGTCCACTACATTCGTCCTGAAGACGGCACCAGAACCCAAGCCACCTACTCTGTGCCAGAAACACCATTTAGTGTCGACTAGACAGAAGTGTAGTCAACCTGACCACATTCTAAAGTCACCCAATGTACTAACCCACACTGCGAAGGATTGTATGCAAAGAATCAATGCATGAGATTGTTTTTTGAGATATCCTAAACAATGCATAACCCGTCTTTTACGGGCAATGAAAAGGTTTCGGAAGATAGTTTTGTTATGCTATTTTTAAACTCACATGAATAAAATGTATTGTGTTGTAGGTATCCTGGGTGTTCTCTGATGTACAGACCACTGTTATGCTTGAACTAAAATGACGCTGGTGCGCAGTGCATTATGGGAGCGCTCTGAGCCATGATGGATATTTACTTCATGCCGCAGTGAAAAGCTGCACACATTTTGCTGAGTGTTAGATTCACAGTGCTGAGGAAAACATGCTTTCCAAACCTGGTATGCGGTCAAGGACATTTCTGCTGGGAAAGCTAACTTTGTTATGGTTTGTTATGAGCGTGTTTTTAGAGGAGGGAGGCACTCTGCTCCTTGAGGGTGGCTGTCGATTGACCCAGCTGGCAACCAACGGCTGCTCATCAATACGCAAGTGCCATTTCCAGAAGGTTCGAGAATCGCCACCCCTTTTCGGAGTGTGCATATATGCGGGGCCCTGGGGGTGGTCAGGTGAGACTTCAGCCGGAGGAGGACGCTTACGTCTGGCATTCCTGTGAGCTGTGGTACTCTTGGCCTGGCTGTTCCCATGGTCTTCCAGCCGCTTCTGGGCGAGATGAGGAATCCAGTTACGCTCACGGTGATGTATTTCCTTTCGCATTCTTTGCTTCTTCTGTGATTTGTCTGTTACTGCTGTGAGTTATTTCTATGTTATTACTGGTTGCTTTTAAACTTTGAATAAATAGCCGTATAAGTGCTCATTATTTTCTAAGAGTGTGTGGTTGCGAGTTATTGCGTCTTTCTGCATTCAAAGTATTGGCTCTATAATTGCATTGGTGATTTATGATTTTCCGTGTACTCCGAGGAGAGCAATACAACCACTTGCAGGGCTCTGTTAAAGTGTGCTGGATCCATACCCGGCCAGTGTTGGACAGATGGGGTAGCCAGAGTCCCTGTTTTTTGATCTTTTTGTGTGCCCTCCATGGCGATGGGAGAAAGGGCTATTGAATGTGAAGTTCTCTGGTATTAAACGGCTTTACAAGCTCCTTGTATGTGTAGCTGAAGTAAGTAAAATGCAGAGGTGAATTTTGTTTCCTCCCTCCCCCCCAAACATCTTACAGTGGTGTTCACAAACTGGAGTTTTATAGAGAGCAGTTGATGATGTATGCGGTTTAAATGAAGGGCCTACTTGAAAACAAAAAAGAAAAACCTATGCCAATTCAATGAATCACTGGAAAAGTAATTAGCATTTCAACAGGACTATTAATTCCAGTGGTATAGTTCAGGCTCTGAATTCCAGATATCTGATTGTGTCCATGTTATGTTAAAGGATATTTATCCAGCGCTCTGCCACCACCACAGTGGTCCCCTGGCACTCTGGCAGATCTGAAAAGCAAGAGGATAGGGTAAGTTAGTAGGACTGAGCGGGAGAAAGAGCAAGAGAACTGTGATGTGCTGTTGGCAGCTTCATTTCGGTTTACGCTGTTCGCTGAGCTTGGGTGTTTTTTTTCGGTTGGTAACCTTGTGCTGTTGTGCGTGGCTATGTATGGTTTGTTTTTTTGCGGTGTAGTGATGTGTGTGCGGTCTGTTGTGTGCTTTAGAGGTATGGGTTGTGTTTAGTTCAGAGTTTGAGGTGTACGCAGAAGGGTGAGTTTTTTTTTTGTATTTTTTTTTATTAGTACAGTTGGTTAGTAGCATCACTATCTCGATGGGACACATAATGATATCCGCAATTCAGCTCGATGTGACGCAAGCGAATATTCACAATTCTGCCCAGTTCCCACAAAAGCTAATCTGCACAGTTCTGTCTAGATGTGATGCAGGTTAATCTTCACAAATCTGTCATCTGTGCCAGAAACCTGCTGAATTTTGTCTGCACCTTAGGATTTTTTTGTTAGTTATCGGGATGCATCATGTGTAATTTATGTCATATAGACCCAGTGCAGGGTGTTAATTTTGATTAATTTGAGCTGGGCATTTTGGACACTTTAAATCTGTTGGCACATGATTTCCCACTCCTTCCCTCCGAACATTGTTTCCATAACCCGGTCCCATTTTCCTTTTACCATTAGTTGGGTCTGGGCTCTGCTGCCCTGTAGTGCTGAGTATAACCTTGATTTGAATTATGAATCTCTTCCTGTAAAACTCCTCCTCTCTCACCATCCACTTCCCACAGCTTCCTACTCATTTGCAGAACCCTTGGCTACAACAAAAACTGACACTCATGGATGCACTGACAACTACCTTCAACCTACATCCAGCACTTGCCATCGTAGGTGATTTCAGGATCTGGCCTGACTCCCCTTCAGCCCCCATGACCCACTCTCACAGACAACCTAGAAGCATTCAAACTGACCACCCATTTCTCTGCCCACCCACACTGGAGGCCACACCCTCGATGCGATCTTCACCGCCACAAACATCATATCCACACTGTCTCCACTCCCCCTAACATGGACAAATCACTCAGCAATCTTCTCTGTCCCACTTTCAACCGAGGCCAACACCAACCTCCACACCTCTCACCCCACTCTGGAACAAAATCGTTATCACCCCAGATCTACTCCCAGAACTCTCCCGACAGGAAGGGCCCCCCATCAAACTCTTGGACCACTGGCTCTCCAGCAGACCCCCACCCCAACGAAATGGACCTCTCCGAGATCAGGTTCCACATCCAGGTGGTACACCACCAACCTCAAATCGTTAATAACCCTCAAGCACGGTCTGGAACGGACCTGGAGTACCAACCCAATTGCTCGAAGCAAGACCAACAAAGGCCTACAAATTGGAAATCATAAAACCCAAAAAAGCATTGGGAACAGAAGCTTGAACTCTCACAACCCAAGTCAAGGAACTGTATAGAATAATCTCTAAATTAAAATCGCCAGGTTGCTCAACCCCAAATCCCTGTGCAATGCCTTATCAGAAAATTTTTACAACATTGCGATCGACTGACATTCTGCAATCATCTTTAAAATCTAAATAATGCCCCGCCCAAACTCCCTTCGATATCACACCAGGAGTTCCTCTTGCTCCTAGCACAAACCACCCGTCAGGTTCCCCTAAGGATCCCTGCCAGCCCACCCTCCTCAACATCTGAACCTGTGCAGGAAGTATTGTATGCTCAACTCTTAACCACGCCTTAATATCGGGAATCTTCTCAAAAGCCTTAAAAAGCGCCTAAATCAAAATCTTCCTCTCAAAACATATGCGCAACCCACTTTCTCCCTGGAGCTACCGGCCCATTTCCAACATCCGCTTCATGGCCAAACTCCTGGACCGCACAGAATACAAGCCACTCGGCCATTTCACTGAAGCCAACAACCTCCTTGCTCCTGCCCAATCTGGCTTCAGACCCCTCAGAGTAATGGAGTCCTCCCTAGTGTACGTTTGGGATGACCTAAAAAGAACAGCAGCCGCTGAAGGATGATGCACGGTACTCCTTCTCCTTGACCTCTTTGCCGCCTTAATACCATTGACCACACCATTCTCCTAGACAGGCTTCACTCTTTAGGAATAAAAGACATTGCCCTCACTGGAATCTTCTCCTTCATCTCTAATCGCTTGCAAATCTTGCTCCTCCACCCTTTCACCTCTGCATCCTACCCAGTACCGAAAGGTGTCCCACAGGGAGCATCCCTAATTCCCCTCTTCAATATCGATCTGTACCCACTCCCCACACTGATCCGCTCCCACAATCTCACCTATTACAACCATGCAGACAATAACCAGATCATCCTTAGATCTGGGCAGGTGGAGCCCAGTGATTTTGTCATTGTGCCTCTTGGATATTGACCACAGATAACGGCCAACCACCTCATCCTCAACCCTGTCAAAACAAATCCCATTCTATGGGAAACCTGCGCTCTTGCCTCAATCTATCCCCTTCCCTCACTCCCTAGGCCCCCCACACCCTACTGGCAATCTCCACCTCGGATGCACCCTGGTCACTTTTTTTTTTCTTTTTTTTTTTTCTTTTTCCGGCCTATCTTCCCATACCTCACCTTGCTGTTTCTCTGCCATCATCCTCTCCCACTTGGACTTTGCAAACAGTCTTATTCCTACGTCCCGTCCCCTTTCCTCCATACTGTATGGGCGTCCCTCGCTAGCGATGGGAAAGGAACCTTTTTCACCTGGAAAAATAACTTTCTCACCTTTTAGATGCGTGTGGGGGCATAACCCCGGGAGCATGCACTCCGTTGGCGCCACACCCCAGTCCTTTTCTGCATCAGCAGGAGCGGATCTGCTTCACCTACGCTGTGGTTGAGGCCCTTTTCCCCCCCTCGTAATTCCACGCGTTTGGAGTCGTCCCCAAGGATATTTGTCACTCTATTTTATTGTTTATTACTGATCAAGATTTCAATGTTTTTATAGAAATTAAAATTTCGAATGGATTGTCCTCCAAAGTATTCCACATCTTTGACATGTAATGTCCACAGCTGTGCACTTCGGAAACTTTTTCGGCAGAGGGCATCCTGCGTCGGGTCGATGTCCCTCGAAGGCCTCCGTCACCGGATGTTATAAATAGGATGCATGGTGCCGTAGCCTCAGTTCTGGTTTTTCCTCAAACTTGTTTACTTCGAGAACTCGGCAGGCCTTGTGTATTCTTCGTGAGAATGTCTTCCTCTTCGACCCCTCGAACTACGCGGTCTGGCTTCAAGATCTGCCAGGACTGCAAGTCTAAAATGTCAATCACGACCCGCATCACAGTTGTTTGTGGTGCTTGGGCGAAAGTCACAACCCCGACTGTTCCAAATGCCAGTCGCTGACTGCTAAGGCCTTGCGGGAACGTAAGGGGAAGCTTCAGATAGGTAGGGGTTCCAAACCCAGTAAGTCTAAAAGTAAATACAACTCTAAGGGCATGTCCACCGACAATTCGAGGGGGTGACTCTGCGTTGGAAGGAGTCCTGGGGTCTCTGTCCCGGAGTGGATCCCGCCATTCGTCCTCGTCTTGGCGTTCTAGGAAGTGCCGTCACCGGTTGCCTTCCTTTTCCTCCTCGGAGGATGGCGTCGTGATGAAAGTGGCTTGACCCCGGAGGAATGGGCTGCTTTTTGGGAGCAGATGTTGGCGATTTTTCAATCGCAGGGCACGGCTCCGTCTGCGCCTTCTGATGAAGCCGGCAGGCAATAGTTTTGATCCGTGGCTCACACGCCTTCGGGCTCGGGTCCTCAACGCGATCCTCATTGGGAACCTTCGAGGTCCCATTCGGGCAAGGCGCAGGATGGTCGCAAGAGATGTGCTTCCAGGTCTCAGTCCTCGTCCCCAGCGAGACCTTAGAAACCTGTTAAGGACTAGAGGTCGGCGTCGACTCCATCCGCGCTGTCCGTCGGATACCAACGTCAAAGCTTTGCCTTCGTATGAGCCCATGGCACCAGTGTCGACGTAGACACCCTCGATGCCGAAGCCATCGTCGCCCTCGACGACTTCGAGGCCTTTTGGCTGAAATTTACCGTCTGAGTTCCCTACTGCTGTGGATCCTCCTAGGAAGGCTACTTCCAAGTCTGTGAGGCCTGGTATTGACTCCAGGCCCTCGGATGTTCCGAGACAGATGTCATCCAGAAGAAGGAATAAGTCCTATGAGGAGGAGGAGAGGGTCAGATTTTGATCTTGACCCTGTTGAGCTTGATGGGGCTCCTGTCTTTTCAGGGGATTGCCAACTGGAAGAGTTGAGGCAAACTCTTCATGACGCTAGTGGCCTGGACACGTCTCCAGAAGTGGAATTTGGCAGGCCTGAGCCTGGGGCTCATGCAGAGTCGTCCTACAGGAGACTGATGGTTAGGGTCTCGGAGTATCTGGGCTGGTCCAGTCCTCCTGAAGATTTTGTGCCAGATGATCTTACTGACATTTTAGATCAAGGTCCGTCCTCTGACCCGGTGTTGACTTTTCTTCTTACCTTACAGAAAAGGGTGGCGGCTGCTTGGCAGTCACCTGAATCGCTTCCTGCTGTTAACAAACTGTTAACCAAGAAATACCACCCTTCCGGTAGCGACCCCAGCTAGCTATCCACTCACCCCACTCCCGAGAGTTTGGTGGTTCAGGCGGCTACTGCCATCTTGAGGCAGGCAGCGTACCCTACCATCCCTCCTGATGGGGACGACAAACGCTTCGACGATTGGCCATGCAAGATGTTTTCTGCAGGGAGTATGGCATTGAAATCGGCCAACTCCACTTGTGCCTTGGCAAGATTTTCACACACTCTTTGGAACTGTTTCTCTTGCGGCTGAGCATATTCCTGAGGGGGAAGAGAGGGATGGGTTCCTTGCTCTTGTGCAAGATGGCAAGGATGCCATGTGAGAATCCCTTCAGTCGGGTTTGGACACGGCCAACAGTGTTAGCCGTCCCATGGCTGCGAGCACCGTTATATGCAGATTTGCGTGGTTGCGGAAGTCTGATTTTGCTCCGGATGTGCAAGCCCGTCATTTGAACATGCCCTTCGATGGCATGCATTTGTTTGGCAGCAAGGCTGACTAGAGCCTTGAGAGGTTGCAAACCTCAAAAGCTGCTGCAAAATCTTTAAGCGCAGCCATGCGTCAACCTCCGCCTTCTCGTCCTAGGGGACAGCAGTGGAGGGGAGGTTCTTTTTGTTACTACTCCTCCTTTGGTAGAACGAGAGGAGCCGCCAGTCAAAGGGGGTCACCGTAAAAGTACCCGTGGTGGTCCGGGAAATGGAGGTGCCAAAGCAGCTCAGGCAGCTGCCTCTTTGCCTTCAGACGCTGCCGTAGCCACTCCAAAACAGTCATGAGGTCATGACATGACCCATGGTTCGCCATTTGGGTGCAGACTGTCTCAGCATCTCGAAGAGTGGCTAGCCATTACTTCGGATGCGTGGGTTCTGGATACAATAGCCCACGGCTACTGCCTTTCCTTCCTAAAGTGGCCTCAGGACAATCCACCGGGGAAACTCTTTGAAGCTTCCCGAACTGCTCCATGTGCAGGAAATCTTAAGGCGCTATAGAACTAGTGCCTGTAGTGGAGAGGAACAAGGGTTGGTATTCCCCTTATTTTTTTTATCCCAAAGGAGGACTGGGCATTGAGACTTATCCTGGACTTGCGTTGGTTGAACAAACTTCTCAGGAAGGACAAGTTCAAGATGGTCACTCTTTCTCAAGTCCTCCAGGCCCTTCAACTTCAGGATTGGTTGGTGTCTCTGGACCTACAGGATGCTTTCATTCCAAGCACAGAGTACCTGAGGTTTGCGGCTGGCAACTTGCACTTTCAGTTTCGGGTCCTGCCATTCGGATTGCCCTCTGCCCGAGGGTCTTCACCAAGCTGGTGGTGGCAGCGTATCTCCGGCGAGGGGAGTGCGGGGGGGATTCACTTCTACCCCTACCTGGACGACTGGCTTTTCCGTGCGCGCTCTCCCGAGCAAGTATTGGCTCACCTCGGTCTCACCTACCGCTCCCTCCACAGGCTGGGCTTCTCCCTCAATTTCAAGAAGTCGCATCTGCCACCTTCCCAACAGCTCCATACATCGGGCTGTGTTGGACACGTCCTTGGGGGAAGTGCTCGCCTCCCAAGGTGAGGGCTCATCAAATTGTGCACATGGTGGACCGGTTTCAACATGCCCCAAGTCTCCCAGCTTTCGAATTCTTAAGGTTGCTCGACCTCGTGCTGTCCTGCATTTTTCTGGTGCCAGAGGCCAGGCTGAGTATGAGATCCATGCAATGGGTGCTCAAGATGCAGTGGTTGCAGTTCTCTGGCAAGATGTCGGATCCTGTCCAGATTCGACTCTCGGTCTCCCAGGATCTTCTGTGTTGGGCCGACGAAGGGAACCTGATGAAGGGGGAGCTATTTTGCCAACCATGGCCAGAGGTGACTGTAGTGACAGCATGAGCACCCCATCCTGTGAGGGATTCATCCAACGCCTTGACCGCCAGCAGTCGTTGGTCTCCGTCGGAGTTAAAATTCAACATCAACCTGTTAGAGCTGAGGGCCATCAGGCTAGCCCTGAAGGCTTTTCTGTGCAGGTGAAGAGTGTCCTGATCATGAACAACACAGTGGCCATGCATTACCTCAACAAAAAAGGTGGGTGGGGTCACTCCCGTTGTGCAGAGAGGCAATGCAGCTCCGGTTCTGGGCCATCCAGCAGGGAATTGCGCTCTCGGTAGTTCATCTGGCTGGAGATAAAAATGCGGTGGTCGACGCTCTGAGCAGGCAGAGCACGATCTCTAACGAGTGGAAGTTGTCTCAGGAAGTCCTTCTGGAGATCTTCGCCTTTTGGGGAACCTCACAAGTGGATCTCTTTGCCACCAGTGCCAACCGGAAGTGCGAGAGATTTTGCTCAAGGGAATTTCCTCCGAGAGGAGCCCTGGGGAAAGCATTCGTAGTGGATTGGTCATTCCCACTGCTGTATGCGTTTCCTCCAGTCCCCGTCATTCCTCAAGTGTTACGGAGGCTACGGAGGTTCAGGGGTCCCACATCATCCTCATTGCTCCAGATTGAGCGAGGAGAGCATGTTACCCAGACCTTCTAGAAATGTCCATCTGCCCTCCACGCTGTCTTCCCTACTGAGAGGATCTGCTCTTGCGAGAGGGGGGTCAGGTTCTCCATCCAGAGGTCAGGACTCTCAATCCTTATATCTCAACCTTTCAGATACCAAGCGTGAAGGTTGGGACCTCCCGGATGATGTGTTAATGGTGTTGCTTTCGGCCAGAAGGCCAGCAACAAAATACCTGTACCGTTTGCACCAGTCGCAAAACTTACGCCGAGGACATAATGTGTTGATTTCTTTTCTTCAGTGTTCCGTTCCTATGGTTTTGTCTTTCTTACTTTCTTTGGCCCACAGGGGCCTTCGTGTAGGTACCATTAAAGGTTACTTGGTGGCGCTGTCTATTTGTAAGCGCTTGTCTGAAGAATATTCTTTAAGAAATTGAGAAATCAAAGGAATCTTAAAGGTCTGACTGCGTTCCCGCCATCCCCTTTCCAGGTGCCGGTTTGGGATTCGAATTTGGTTTTGAAATTTTTAATGCGTGCTCCATTTGAACGTTTGCACTCTTGTCCTTTGAGATTGTCCTTCAAGACCGTGTTCTTGGTTGCAGTTACTTCCACTTGCAGAGTGAGTGAATTGCAGGCACTTTCATCTAAGCTGCCCTTTACTGTGTTCAACAAGGACAGGGTTGTACTATGGGTACGACCTTCCTTTCTACCTAAGGTAGTATCTGAGTTTCATTTGAGTCAGAGTGGTTCTTCCTTCTTTCTATCCTCCTCATCCTGTTAAGGAAGAGAAGCGACTACATAGGTTGGATCCTAGGAGAGCTCTGAGCTTTTATATTTCTAGGATTTCCAGGGTCAGAGTGGACGTTCAACTCTTTGTGGGATATGCTGAACACCGATTGGGCCAGGCTGTTACCAAACAGACCTTGTCCAGGTGGATTATCCTCACTATTACTGAGTGTTACCGATTGGCGGGTAAGGACCCTCCTGAAGGGTTGCAAGCTCATTCCACTAGGGGCGTGGCTACTTCCACCACCCTCCAAGGGGAGTTCCTATTAGGAATATTTGTGAAGCAGCCACATGGGCTTCTATCCACACTTTTGTTAAACATTACTCCTTGGATACGATCCATGGTCAAGATATGGCCTTTGGTACGGCGGTTCTTATCTGATTGGATATTCTAAATTCTCTTCCCTCCATTTTTCTGATACTGCTTTGGGAGTCTGTCAAAGATGTGGAAGGCGTTGGAGGACACACTCCATTCGAAGAACAAGTTACTTACCAACCGGTAACGTTCTTTCAATTGGATGTTCCTCCAACGTATTCCACATCGCCCTCCCAGCCTGCCCCTCTGGAGAATTCCCTATGCAATTGCAGCTTACATTTCCGCAAGGCTATGTGCAGTCCAGCAGGCATTGGATTTGTGGCAAACATAAATAGGAGGCACAGCACCCGTAGCCTCAGTTTATAACCTCCGGTGACATCACCCTCAACGGAGTCCTTCAAGGGACATCGACCCGACACCATCGATGCAGGACGCCCTCTGCCGAAAACGTTTCCGAAGTGCACAGCTGTGGACATTACATGTCAAGGATGTGGAATACGTTGGAGGAACATCCAATCAAAAGAACGTTGTCAGTTGATAAGTAACTTGTTCTACTGTCCTCCGGTACTTCGCCCCTCCCGAGTGCATGTTCCTTTTCTACGTCAGACCTGCACGCGTTCTTCCTCGGGTGACTCAGCGAAGTCCACGGTTGGGACGGGTGTCCGGCGTGCAACGCCCTTACTCTGGTCGCTAAAGAACCGGCCGGCCAGGTGGAGGGAGCTGTCCTGCAGATCTCCACCTGAAAATATCAAGGAGTACGTACATAGTAAAACAAAACCCAAGGCAAGTGGTTTATTCTCCAAGGCACCCCGCAAAGGGGACTCCTTCCCAGGGAGGAGACCAGGTGGGAGGGGCCAATCAGCGCTATTACCAGCAAGGGTACCAAGGCTCTCAGAGCTACCAGCCTCATGGCCAAGGGGTCCACAGATCCTCCTAGTTTCCAGTGCTGAGGGGCCAGATGGCTTAGTGCTTTTTTTGACTGCGTGTAGGTGCCCCCTCAGGCTGGGCCCGGTAATATAACAGGGATTCCCCAGAGGGGCTTGGCTCTAACACCACCATGTCAGAGAGCGAACTGCTTACCAGGTCCACACCGGAGGTGCAGGGGAGGTCTGAGCCTATGTGCACAAGCAAACTGGTGGAGGCCAGAGCCAGTACCTCTGAGGGCACCAATGCCGTACGTGGCATGGTACAGGACAAAATGGCACAGCAGTCCAACAAATGGCGGCACGTTCTGAAGCATGCCAATCCACTGATCCCCCCCCAAAGACTTAATTCACCCCAAGGGTGCAATGGTCTCCCATGAGTCACATGGTGCATTTCCTACCTGGTTCCCTTGGGACCCCTGGGCTACACAGAAGTGGGCTGTTCACAGGGCTGACACAGCACGGGAAGAGCACAGCAGTACACGTCTGTAACCCCGTCAGTGCTTGTGCAGGAGCACAGCTCTCCAGAGTCCAAGGAGTGATTTTTCCAAAATATTCCTCACACTGAGATCTCAAATTTGAGGTATCCTGTGGGGAATCATCCAAGACATGGTCCTGCAGCCCCCGGCTCCAATCCAATTGCTGTCGGCTCCAAGCCTAGGCTCGACTCCCTTGCAACCCTTAGCCTAACACTCCGGTCCAGTATCTGCCACCTGAGGCTGGGCGCAAAGTGTAGGCAGGCAGAGGGGGGCTCTTTAATCCTGCCGGTACACCCACAGCCACATTCATCTAGAATTGCGGCGGCATCCTCAAATCTTTGTCTACGTCAGCATTCCTAGGCAAGGAGGAGAAGCTTCTGGAGACCTATGCAAATAAAGGTATACTCCAATGCCAGCCTGCGCCAAGCGGACACCATGCTCGTCGCTGCTAATATGAGGAAATGGAGGGAGATGGCGGATTTCCTACCAGAGTTGCCAGCTCACAGGTAGGCATCTTTCAAGGCCTGTTTGGCCGAAGCCAATATTGTGGCACAGGACTTAATAGACTCCATTGACATGGCAGGTAGAGCCATTTGTGTGACTACAGAGCTCAGTTCTGACGTAAAAGACAGCATCCTCAACCTCCCTTTTGAAGGAGGGGACCTGTTCCACTCATCCACGGATGAAGAGTTGGCTGTCTGGGAATTGCTCTTTTTCTTGTCCAGGTCCTTTGCTGTACTTGCGAAGCCAGCATCCATGACCTTCGGATAGGGTCAATCACGTCTGATGGTGGTCTCCTGTTTTGGGCTGCTTCAGGGGCTTCCATGATCAGAGAGTTGGGCAGCCTGACGGATCCCCCAGCCAGCACAGGTGCGCAAACAGCAAAGAACTTTGCACACAGGCTTCTTCCAGTCCCTCTCCCAAGTGCCAGCCTTAGAAGGAAACAAGCAGTGACTGGATCATCAAGGTCCACAGTTCTCTGATGGGGGCTGGCTTGCTCTTCACATTCAGTCCTGGCAGGCACTTTTCGCTGACCCATGGATCCTCTCGGATGTATCACAAGGCTTCGGGTCTCCCCATCCCTCAAATCCCCCCATTCTCACCCCCCCTTCTCAGATTGGGCATATCTCTCCTGCAAGAGATCCACTACTGCTCTGCTCACAACCAGTGAGCTGAAGTTCCCCTATCGAAGAGAGGCTTGGGATTCTACTTTCGTTTTCGAAATACAGAACCTGCCAGGCCTGACGGTGGTTCTGGATCTATCCTTCTTAAACCTTTGGCTGCCCCGACAAGAATTCAAGATGGTTACACCAGTGCTGATTGTAGAGTCTCTTTGTGGGTGAGGCTTGGTGTGATCCCTGGAACTGAAGGATGCATACCTACATGTCCCAATATGACACACCCACTGTTTGTTCCTCCAGTTATGGGCTACCACTTCCAGTACAAGATTCTCCCATAGGGGCTCAACTCAGCCCCAAAGGTATTTACAATATTCATGAATGCAGTGGCTGAGCTACTCCAGTCTGAGGGCCGCGCCATGCGTACCCATACCTCAACGACTGGGTGGACAGGGCACAATTATCAGGGGAGGTGAGGAATACGGCCTCAAGACTAATGGATGGTCTTTACGAGCTGGGGTTTTCCATAATCATTGGAAAGTCTCAGGTCCAGCCCACACAAGCATTTGTCTTTCTGGGCCTCGGGTGGGATACCAAGGAGCAGCAGATCTTTCCCACCATGGAGAAGGTGGCGGCTCTCAATGCGGCTACTGGGCCTTTTCTCAGCAGGTCGGAAACCTCAGCCTGGTGGTACCAACACCTCCTAGGGATTATGGTGGCGTGCCTCCTGGCTGTGCTGCATACCAGGATAAAAATTAGGAGGGTGGAGTTACACGGTTCCATGAGGCAGAGCAAAGAACCTGGGTCTCAAGTTACATTAGTCACCATACCTACGCAACTTGTTAAATATTTCTATTTACTGCCCCTTTCCTTCAATTTTTATGGATACCCCAAACATTTTGCTTTTATTTATTATCCTGACCTGTACATTTTACAGTGCAGTGAAGCCTTAAGCTTCACTACACTGTCTTCTACTCATCTGTTATGAGGAAACTGACATGTCCTTCAGCCTGTCAGTGCTGGGAAACATTGTTTCCCTTAGTGCACCCCATTGTAATATGCATCGTACAATAAGTAGTTACAAAGTTGCAAGACTTTGTTTTGCCCTAGACTAACACTCAAAGGATTTTGGGTTACTCTAGGTGTGCTAAATGGACAAGCTGGTGGCAGCCGTGACCTTTTACTGTTTGTGGTGCTTTTCGTTTTAGTCTTACTGCGTTTGGCCACTAACTGTGGCTCATGACCAACATGGCTGTGCCACGTGGTTTTTCGCTTGTCCTTTGGCCATCTTGTTCTTTAGCCTTCTTCCTAGCCTGTGAGGCCATGAAAATCCTTATATGGATTTCCAGTGCCCCGGAAAGCAGAAGCTTTTGACGGGCAGGACTGTGTGCGTTTGTGGATTGGGACCAGACAGTCCCAGCCCACATCCTGCCAGCAAACTAGTTTGTGTCTCTGAGTGGTATGCATGAGTATTCCAGCCATTGGTCCTGATTGGACCACTGCTTGGGGGGAGGAGGGGGATGGGGTGGGGTGGCTAGTACTGCTATGGGGGTGGGGGTTTCGGCTCCTACTTAGCTTTCAGTATAAGAGGACACAGGCACCCATTCTTGAGAGATCCTGCCAAGACTCCAACCGGAGACCCGACTGAAGGAGGCCTGGCAACCAACTTCTGCTGCTGTCTCGAGGGAGCCCCGTCTTGCCCTTGATCTTCAGCAGTCCTGCGAAGGAGCTGTGACCCTTAAAACAGAGGGAGCATCCATTACTGATGTCTGCTCTGTACTCAGCAAAGAAGAGCTGTCGAAGTGTCCCAGCACCGTCCTGTAGCTGACAAACTCGGAGTTTGGGCTACCAGGCTGTCGCTGTTCCGAGTTGTGTGCCTGGAACTTGGGGATCCTCAGCTTGTCCTACAAGACTTACCTCAGTGAAATTTCAGAGTCCTAGCATCAAAGGAACACAAAGATAAGATGAAATGTCTGACCATGACGAGTGAGCCCCTTTGCGTAGTCGTGCTGCAGTGACCACCGTCCGAAACAGCTTAACTGCGTCAAGTCCAGTCCTGACAGGAGTCTTGTATTGTGATTTTCTGCATTCCTTATCCGAGAGACCTTGCACCAGCGAGACACCGACCGGAGATCAGCTTGAACCTGCAACCCCTGCGAATCGTGAACTGAGGCTGACGGCGGTAACAACAACCTCCGACCTTCTGTCATTGACCTGCCAAATCCTGGGAAGAATCTGAGTACATGGTTTAAGTTCTTACCTGCCCCTAAACTCCCTTTAAAAGTTTTCTGAACTATTATAAAACTTTTACTATATGGTGCAAGCAGTCAGAAAGTTGGGAACACTTGTTAGTTGGAATACACTGTCCTCTAACCCTTGGAACTGTTCACTGGACCCCAGAGGCCCTACCTTTTGTTTTTCCTGCATCACAAACTGTCGCAACTTTGCTGAACCTTTGGGCATAAGGTCCCAGACAACTTGGGGAAGGACCTTTTTGAAGTTAGGGTTAACCCTCTGTGGACCTGTAGTACATAAACCCCTGTAAAGGAAAGTGCAGATTAGGTTGCTTTGTTGTGCCCTACTTCTTTGATTGTATATATGTAATCTATCATTAGTGGTGTGTGATATTTCTACCCGTTAGTCAATTTTCATAGTGTTGTTTGGCCATAAATAACTATTTGTATACATATGGTTTAAGTGTAATTTGTGATTCCCATTATGTGTACTCATTGTGGACCCTTTACAAACTCACCACCTCTTGAGACTTAGCCAAGACCTCTCGCCAAAGTTGTCCCTGTCACAATATAGGTTGGCCTTCTATACATCTGTCCACCAGGTCAGAGTATAGAAAATCAGACCGAACACAACTCCACCAGGATTTGGTGTGGTGGAGGCTGGACACCAATCTTATGGCAGGCAGACCATTCAGACACCCACTTTCTGCATATTACATTACGACAAACTCCTCACTGCACAGGTGGGGGGGGGGGGGGCACGCTGGGCGATCAGAGTGTACATGGTCTGTGGACAAAGGAGGACCTGAAGAGTCATCAATTGGCTCGAACTAATGGCTCTATGACTGGCTCTCAGGGTCATCCTTCCGGTGATCAAGAACACCATTTTGTATTCAGTCTTAAAGTTCCACCTGCATGTACACCTCAACAAAAGGGGGAACCAGTCTCCTCCCCTGTGCAGGCGCACCATCGACATATGGGAATGGGCCCTCGCCCACAACACATGTATTGCGGAAATACATCCACCTTCTTGGGAGTCCAAACTGGAGGCGGACAGATTCAGCTGGCTGGTAGTGGCCAACTACGAGCGGCAGCTGAATGAACAGGTTCTACAGGAGATCTTCAGCTGGTGGGGACAGCCACACCTAGACATATTCTCCATCAATCACAACTGTAGATGCCAGCAGTTTGCTTCCCGGATGGGATAGGACACATGCTCGCTGGGAGACGCCTTGCATTCTCCTACCTACTTCCCCCCACCCCCTCAACTCCACTTATCCACAAGGTCACCTGCAAGATTAGAGGCTAGTCAATGGAGGCTAATCCTGATGGTCCCACAGTGGCTGCCCAGACCATGGTTCTCAGACCTCGTATGGCTGTCGAGTCCGCCTCCAGTGCCACTCCCAGTCGGGGCAGCTCTGCTCCCATCACAGCAGGTCGAGGGGGCGGTACCCGGAGAAATTAGCACTAGCAGACTGGTTCCTGAGCACATAATTCTGAAGTACCTTTGCCTGTCTCAGAACAACATGGACATTATCCAGAAAGCAAGAAGCATCTCCACCGGAAACCAATAAGGATCAAATGGGCAAAGGAAAGAGGTGTAGATCCATTGACGTGCACATTGGATCAGGTGCTGTTCTCGGCACACTTGGCACAGTCAGGCGTTCAGGTAGACCCATGCTGTACATACCGTGCGGCCATAGGGGCCTACAAGAACTTGCGGGGGGGGGGGGGGGGAGGGCGGCAACTCGTTCTCCACGTCCAACCCTGTGGTTAAGAGTCATCTGGTGGGACTAACCAGATTATACCCTCCTATCCGATGCCGACACTCGGTCTGGGTACTCAACGTGGTTCTGGACACCATGACGCATAAACCATGCAGGCCCATAGCGTCTGTTGAAATCAGATTGGTCACATTCATGACAGCCGTGCTCGTAGGGCTTACCTCAGCACAATGGATCACCGAGATTCAGCCTTATACAACGTTCCATCGTGGAAAGGTAGTGCCCCACACCCACCCCTCGTTTCTCCCAAAGGTGGTGTCGTCTTTTCACCTCAATGAGGAAATACTGTAAAAGCTTTTCTGCCTCCTCCTTTGGATTCGGGAAGAAAGTTGGAAGGACTGTCTCTACGTCAGGAGAGCTCTAAAATTCTACCTGGACAGGAAAAAGGGCTTCCACAAGTCAGAGGCTTTGTTTGTCACCTTCAGTGGTTCAAAGCCAGGTTGTCTGGCATTAAAGGCCTCAATAGCCAGGTGGATGGTCACGGCCATTCAGGAAGCCTACAAGTGACAACAGTTGAAGGCTTCAGCAAACATGGATGCTCATGCAGTGAGGGCAAAGGCAATGGCGGTTGCCTTACAGAGGCATGTGCCATGGCAAACAATCAGCAGCAGGGCTGTCATCTGGCCACCCCCCCCCCTTTCAGCCTTCTGAAAGCATTATTGCCTAGATGGCAGTACAAGATCAGACGCAGCCTTCGGGCAAGCTGTCCCGAGGAACCTGTTATCTTAAGGGGTGACAATGTCTCCTCACTGGGGCCTCGATCCAGTGTTAATAGCCCATAATGAATGGAGGAAAGGGGACGGGACGTATGAGTAATAATCAGTACAGTGAGTAACTTATAAATATACTCCTAGTCTCCTTTCCTACATACATCCCAACATCCTTCCCCCTTAATAAGCAACGTTGTTAGGCTGTTTTATCTAGCCGACACATCAAAGGGGACTGAGGTGTGGCGCTGGAGGGTGGAGTCACGGGAGCGCATGCTACTGGGGCCACGCCAGCACGTGTCTAATTTTAAAGGGGGAAAAGAAATGTTTTCTGGTGATAAAGTTCTGTTCCCATGCCCAGTAAGGGACGCCCATACAGCATGGCGAAAAGTGTTCTATGGACTAGGGATATGTTCGCCACTACCGTGAGTAAAATATAATTTATCTAGGTGTACCAGCGTTCCAGTTAAGGAAATGGCAAAGAATCCAAAACGCTGCGGCCCGCCTGCTGATGGCCTCCCTCCCAGAGGAGACATCAGGCCTACACGGAGTCCTCCGCTGGATCCCTATTGGTCGACGCACTAACTTTAAAGCCATGTGCATCACTCACCTTGCCATCCGCAACACTGGCCTAGAATTCCTCAGACCCCAACTCGCTACCACCCCTTCAGGATGCTCGAATCTGGCACTGCATCTCACCTAGTCCCCCATTACAATTGTACCAGACTGGGCGGATCTTCCTTCTCTGTCCAAGCTCCGACCATCTCGAACGCTCTGCCCCTCCACATCGCAACATTGAGGGCTTGTCTAAATACCAGATGATTGTCAATCTGCTCTTTCCTCTTTTATTTCATCACACTATGCTGTGATTGACCTGCACAAAGAAGCACTGGCCCAAACCCAACAACACACCAATCAACCTCCACTCCCCCCGAACCACTGTGGATGCCGGCAGCGTTTGTACCCTCCACACCAACAGACTATCGTACATCACTCCCCTGTCCCTCCGGGCCCCTCGCGCTGCTCAGGCTCTGTCTAAAGAATCTACATGCTAGCGAGACCAGCCAATCATTTTGGACCTAGGAAAGTGACATTGAAGATGAACATCATCCAGGTTTAAGGTATTTATAAATTGCACCACGTCTGTTACATGCCACAGGCATGTCCACCCATCCATGCACTATAGTATGTAGCGATGGCTATGCAAATCCTGTCTTGCAGCTCGCATAGCCGTCCACACTGAAACCCCTGACGTGCTTTAACACCCCTGCTATTAGTATACAGCGACACCCTACGGAAAATGTCAGTGTAGCTGGGCTCCTAGTCTCCTGCACTAGCATTCAATCCTAACCCACCAACAGCACCCATGTGCCTGACCTTTAGGCTACTTACTGGAGCCTAGCCAGCCCTCCTAAACCCTAACCATGTAGAATGCACACACGCATCTTAGTCAACTCTTAGAATCTCCCATACATGGACTTCGGTCCCCGAGGGCGTTCCACCACAAAGTGTATTGAGGCCATACAAATGGGGAAATGGCGCTATATAAATGAGCAATACAATGTTTGATTGCCTATTGGGAGTAGAGCATGAAGGATCGGTGTGGTTTGAGGTTCTTATGGTATAGTGCTCCATTTGGATGCACAGAGGCACATAAACTCAATATTCAATGGCCAAACCAATTTGTTTTGCCTGACCTTGACTTTATCAAGGTAATTATTGATCAGTCGCAAAAATACAGTACAAATGTGTTACAAAGACAAGATTTTCACAATATCTATATTGCTTAAATAGTAACCGATTCCAGAATTCACAAATTATAAAGGTATATCTCTTTAATTTGCTTCAAAATAATTTTTGCTGCCATCTAATTCTGGTGATGAAAATTTCCCAAATTGTATTTGCAATATTCATGATGTATGCGATTCATCCTCGGAACCACTCCTGTAAAGTTTAAATAAATCTTTTGTTACCACTGAAATATTTCACAAGCCCTTTCAGCTGTGGTCTGGTGCTATTGCAACCATCAGAATTAATGTCTGGATTTCAGATATTGTAATGTAAAACCAAACATGGATGTTAAACGCACATTCTGAAGTAAATAACTAGGAAAATATATTTCAATGAGTTCATGTGTACTTGTATCACATGCTGTTACTCGTATATGGGATCAGTGCATGACATCTTTAACCCACAGTGTTATTTAAAACCTGGATAACTGACTCGCTGTGATTCGGATGCCTTGGCTCTAGCAGCTGATGCCCAACCTCGGATTATAGAGGATTGTGCAGAATGGGTGTTCTAGTTTACTTTGCCTTTAGTCCGATGCATGATTATTCCAAATATTGTTAGGCAAATGAGGTATGTTTTTTTTTTTCCTTCACAGAAGCCAGATTGGCAAACAATTACATTTTCAGAATTTCTAATACATTCTCGACCAGATAACTGCAGTAATGACAACTGCAAAGAAGCTGCTTGTGGTGAAGCAAATGTTCTCAGTTGAACGATGAACATTCAAAGGAGAATCGTGAAAGAGAAAGGAAAAAAAAGTGGGTGTTATTAAAGCAAGAGAAAGGGGAAACTGTGCATAGATGGGAGAAAGCAAAGAAAAGTAAATAATTGGCAGATGGAAAGAAACAAAGGTAGAAAGAACCAAAGAGAAAAATGGAGAGCAAGGAAGAACGGCTAAAAAAAAAGAAAAAACAAGGAAATGGTGTACGGAGGAAAGAATGTAATGTGGAATGAAAGAACAAACTGAAATATAGGAAATTAATGAAGGATAAATTCAATGCAGGAAAGGTGGAAGGGCAAAAATAGTGAAAGTAAGAAATAAAGACCACTAACTGAAATAAATGAACACAACTAAAGGTGGAAAGAATAGATTGCATGAAAGAGGAAATGAATATAGAATCAAAGATAGAAAGATGGAATAAAGTCAAACATAAAACAAAAGGAATGAAAAGATGGGATGAGAAAGGAACATGGAGAGAAGAGGGTAGATGGGAAGGAATAAAAATAAGAACAGAACGATAAAAGAAAAAATACTAAGGATGAAAGACATGTGGGAAGAAAAAAAGCATCACTGCAAAATAACATTTTACATCTACTTTAGTCTGTTTCACATGTGTACCATTGCACTAAAGAGTTGAACAATGTCTAGTCCATTGATACAATGTAGTCAAGTCTGTTATTTCATATTTATAAATGAGCATGCAGAAGACTCTGAAATAAATGGAGATATGCAATCTGATAACGTAATGTTTCCATGCCTACCTTTCACGATTTGTTTCTTTGCCTTCCTGGTTAGGGTGAAACAGGTGCTCATAGCAAGGGCAGAGGCTGAAAAAATCCGGAAGATAGGGGAGGCCGAAGCATTTGTCATTGAAGCCATTGGCAAAGCAGATGCTGAGAAAATGAGACTGAAGGCAGAGGCCTACCAGCAGTATGGGGAGGCTGCTAAGATGGCGCTGGTGCTGGAATGCCTACCACAGGTAATGAACATTACGTATTTAGCAGGAGTATCTATTCTAGTTTGATGGTTGTTCTTACAGATAACTTTAATTTTGTTTTTGTGATATAGTTTACAACAAAACTTTACACACAGATGCACATCAAATCATTCTACACTATCATTTTTTTTTTTTAAAGAATTCATAAAACTCATATCACATTATACAGGTTTCTCAATATAATCATGTTAGAACAAAGACATTTCACACAGGTCTCAAAGGTTTTTAACAAATTCATCACATTAAGTCTCTCGTTGGGAGTCACGAGCAGTTGACACCAAAAAGACTCCTAATTCAGCAATGGGCGGGTGTAAAAATAAAGATTTAAAAATGTCATCCTGATATGCAGCTGAGACCACACATTCCACAATAAGATTTTTCAAGGACTTGCATTCAGTTCTACAACATAGACATAAACGTTCAGGGGATGGAACCGATGCCCCTGCACCCAACACATCATTGGTTGCACATATTGCATATAAAATTAACCTACTTCCAGCCAAACATTTCTCCTAACTCTTGAAGCATGTTTTGTCGGGTATTTCTGGGGGGAATTGACGACTAGATATCCAAAAGAAAAGTGATCAAATAACTTATAGGTAGACACTTCTTCCCCCGTTTGTGATCCAGTAATTTTCAAATAATGATTTCTTAATTTTACTTGGCTTACACTCCAATTCGTCCAATGATACTGCACTGTCAAAAGCAACAAACAATAGTTTACCCAGATCTTAAGCGCAATACATTTGTTCTCTGTGTATAATGCATTCAATTGGACAAATAGGGTTGATGCTTGAGGAAACAAAATGGATCTTAAAATAATTTTCCAATATATCCTAGTGGATAAGGATATTTTGCCCGGAATGTGCTTAACCGGCGGGAAATGGGTACCAACTGGGATGCATAAAAAGTTTCCAAATGAAGCAGTCTTATTTTATGGAGAGGAGGAACTAGATTGGGATAATCTTGGAATTAGGACCTGGTTGTACATCTTGAGCGCAGGGAGTAGTGAGAAGCGTCCATATTTTCTGTCCAGCACTCGGTTGTGCTGTTGCTGAAACTGGCTCTAACTTCAAGGCTTGGTTGGCAAGAACAACTGATCGATTTGATTTAACCAATACCACAAGGTACCTGAATTCAGTGACCACCTCTAGCTTTTGGTTGTCAATGCACCAACCAAAATTTGGTCTACCTGATGACATCTTCCTACGGTTAGTTAACAAAATGTTTGATTTTGGAACATTAATCTCTAAACCAAGTTCCCTAAAGCAACCTTGTGTCTGTGCCAACGATTTTTGTAGATCTATTGCAGTGTAATCAATCAACACAAGGTCATCGGCATATAAGAGGTATTGTATTTTCATATGTCCCAACCTTGGTAAATGAACCTTGGTGCCTTCCAAGGCTGCCCTAATGCCAAAAATATATAGGTTAAACAAGAAGGCCGCTAATACAGAGCCTTGATGTAAGCCTGAATCTACCCCAATCCAACCAGAATACATACCCCTCCTGTCCAACCTAACCTTAATTCTCATATCTTTATGCATTAGCTCAAGTAATAGACTCTGTGGAATGCTTTGAACCAAGGCCTCTGGACAGCCCCAAAGCCCAATTCAATCCACAGTCGAAAGCTTTGGATATATCCAGAAAATAAAGATAGTGTACGCTTTGTTTCAAAAGCCTGGTTCTTCAGAAGCTGTAATAAAAAGAAGTTCAGGGCTGTGCTGGTTCCTTTACGGAACCCGCACTGATTTTGGTCCAACCTGTTAGCCTGAAAAGGCCATCTCTAGTGCTTGAAGCACGAAGGTAGAAACAATCTTGTAAGAGGCATCCAAAAGGGAGATCGGGCGATAGGGTGAACCTGGGTAACTGTCGCCCTTTTTAATAACTATAACAATGGCCTCTCATCAGGTTACAGGACACCTAGCTTGCCCGACCACGTTAGAGAAAAGCTGGAACAGCACCTCAGCCCATAAGCAAAGTGCTGATTTTAGAGTTGCACTGGAGAGCCCATCCAGTGCCGGAGCGTTCGAGGACTTTGCTCTCCCTGTAGCTACCTGAATACCTTGCAAGTCTGTCTAATAAGGGCCAGGCCTCCCATAGAGTGGGTGCGCTTGCGATAAGTACATGTACTGTCAGTACAGACCGCAGAGTAGAGCTCTGAAAAATAATTCTCCAGCATGGGGTCTGGCATGGATTCACATGCTCATGAATATTACTCGTCAGGATGGGAATCCTTGGTAAAGAAAAAAATCAGTTTGTTTCATTTCTAAACTGTCTTTCTCCTAACACCCAATCACTGGTCTCTGGGTCATACTGCCCTCAGCCAATGACTGCCCTCTGCCAGAGGAGGGGCTTAGGTAGCCTTCTTCAGATTTTTACTACACGTTCAAGTGTGGGAGTCCTCGTGTTTAGCTCCTGAGCTTTTACTGCGTTTTTTGACAGATTTTACTCTATTTTTCGGTCAATCGGGCCTTGTGCTCCATCGATCAACCTTCTGATTAACAGGGACCCATTTTCGGATTCTTCAGCGCCCCTCAAGGGCGTATTTCATCAAGTTTCTTCGGAGGCTTCCAGAAGATTCTCAGGCCTATGCCGCGTGGACCATGTCGAAGGAAAAGGATTCAGCTCCCATGTTCAGGATTTGCTCTAGCTGCAGCTTGCGGAATGTCTTTTCGGACAACAAGCATTCAGAGTGCCTCTACTGCCTGTAGCTGGCGCACAACAAGGAGGATTGTGTGTTTTGCCAGGAGATGGCCGTGCGCACTGAGGGATGGATAAAAGTGTTGGTAAGCTTCAAGGACAAGATCACATGAAACGAGCGTTTCCGTCAAGCGACAGTGGTGGGGGGGGTTCGCGCACATCTGACCGGATGTGCAGATTTCCAGACCCCACCGCACCAGGAGACTATCACAATGGACGCCTCCCTGGAAGGATGGGGAGCTCACACAGGAAGTCTTCATGCAAGAGGCCTGTGGCTACCGAAGGAGAAGATGTTGCACATCGTGTTGGTACTGCTAGCAATGTTTTGGGCCCTCAAGGCTTTCCTTCCATCCCTCAAGGGCAAGGTGGTGTCGGTCTTCACGGACAAAACCACCACCATGTTTTACATCAGGAAGCAGGGGGGCACCAGATCCTGGCTCTCTCCAAAGAAGCGCAGGACCTGTGGCACTCGGCCTTCCCCCGCGAGATGTTCCTCATCCCGTTTCATCTGGAGTGAAGAACAGTCGCCGACTCGCTCAGCAGGGAGCTGCACTCTTTCCACGAGTGGGAGCTTCGGCAGGACCAACTGGATCACCTGTTCCACATATGGTGTTCGTCGCTGTCTCAAATAGATCGATCTGGGGATTACCCCAAGTGCCAGAGGTTAGCCAGCAGGTTTTGCATTCTGCTGGGACGACCCGTTTCTGTATGACAAGTCAAAGAGGCAATGGAGGGATCGCAATCAACTCAGACGGTCCCAGTGCAGGATGATCCTCGTCGCACCGGCGTGGCTGACTGATATGGTACCCGTACCGTCTAGACATGTCAGCAGCCCCTCCAGTCAAGTTTCCGGTGGTCGCGGATCTTCTTGCCAGGGTAGGAGGGGCAATTTTGCACCACGATCCAGGATTGTTAAACCTGCAGGCCTGGCTCCTGCAACGTTAGAATTCGGGGGCTACGATCATCAGGTCCAGCCTTGGCCAACAGCAAAGTTCATCTGGTGGCTATCTCCCGCTACACCAGATCTCCAGGATGGTCCTCATTGTGGTCACACCGTCTGGTTAAGGAATTTATCAAAGGACTGTTCCGTTTGTTCCCACCGGTGAAGGCTCCAGCCCCAGCGTGGGAACTCAATGTGGTGCTGACTAGGCTCATGGGTCCTCTGTTCGAGCCTATGCATTCGGCGCCATTGAAGTTTTTGTCGTGGAAAACAGCTTTTCTTGGTGCCATCACCTCCGCACGACGAGTGGGAGAGATCCAGGCTCTCTCATGTAAACCACCTTACCACAAGACTACAGTAGTGCTATGGACGCATCTTTCATGCCCAAGGTGTCGTCGGACTTTCATCTAAACGAGCCCTTGGTGTTGCCTGTTTTCTTCCTGACGCCTTTGTCGCCAGCTGAGAGGACTTAGAACTTCAGCGCTCTAGTGTTGCCGGAAGACGTCACCTTTTTGTGAACTGGCCCTGGGAACCATGGGAAGGCCCTCTCCAAATCTTCCATTTCCAGGTGGCTCTCCGGCTGCATCACCCATTGTCACCAGTTGCCGTAGGAGGTAAGAGATGCTTATGTTGAGAGCCTTTGCCACCTCCCGTGGTTGTGCATGTGTGTACTGCTATGTATTCTTTATTCATGAGCATGTGACTCCATGCCAGACCCTTGCGGGAGAACAGTTACAGGTTCCTTCTCCCACATCTTTTTCGCGATCGACTGATGTTGTAGAAGGACATGGGCATCCCCTCCATGTACGAGTTTCCAGAAATTGGCCGTATCACGAGATACCAATGATGTTAACATAGCTTATGCATCTTTTTGCAGTAGTATGGCACAGTGGCCCTTAATCCAATTTGTATACCTTTTTGTTTAAGCCTTGCTATGATAACTTTTGCATTTGGACCCAACTTAAGTGTTTCCTTGATATCCTCCTTCAGCTTCATCTTTTTAGCAGAGAAGCCACACGTTAAACTTGTGGATCGGTCTTAAACGGTTATTATCAGTTCTGATATTCAGAAAAGGGATCGGAGATGCTAGCATCTTCAAATAAGGTGAGAAAGGTGACATGTCTACAAAGCATCCCCCCAATAAGTCTTTGTCAATCTTTGCGTTGAGTCTGGCCGCGTATTTAGGGAGCCAGATTATTGCCTGGTTACGCAAATTGATCTCGCTAGAGTCAAGGGTCTGGTCAGAGTTTTGAATTATAAAAATATCACCATGGGAAGCCCCAAGAAGTGAGTTATCACTACAGGTGTTTGTAGAGTTGATTCAATGTTGGATAGTTGGACAGATACCTTCTATAAATCCACATTGGACTTTATATTTGTCTCTGTCCATATCCTTCCAAGTATAATTGGGCTGTTTCAGTCAAAATGTTACCGTTTAACAGGACAAGGTCTAAACTGTCCAGCCATGAACAGAAAACTATCCCTCGAGCAGGAGGAGAGAACCGCCTAGCCGTCTCAGGGTAGTACCGCTGAGTCTAAGCATTCAGAATTAAAATCGCTCAGAACAAAACCAATATTCAGTAATAGACCGTTTGATTTCATGTCATCGATTATTAATGTATTTGACTCAAAGCAGTCGAGACAGGGTTAAAATAAATGTTCAAAACAATTACAACACGTAAAAGTTCATTAGAATGATCATACCAAGGTATTTTACAGCCTAAAATGTCAGGGTGGACCAAACCAAAATATTCAATGGTAGAACCAGTAGATGCACGCCAAGCACAGACTAAACTGCCATACGGCCTGCCTTTCAAACTGTTCCTGGCAGGTTCAAACATAACCGTGAAGCCGTCCACTAAGGACGTGTCATTAATAAGTTTCTTGAATGCAAATTAGATTGGCTTCTTTCCAAAGTTCCCTATTCGAGCGGAGATGGCAAAACCCTCTCGAATTCCAGGACAACATTCTAACCGGGGGAAATTCAGTGAGTACCCCTTTGTAGAGGGTTGTGGTGGTATTAGGAATTTGAGACCAGTCATAAATCACCTGACGACCCAGTCTCCATGGGGAAACTTGAGTAGATTTTTTTGCGCCACCAATGGGACATGTATTTTCAAAGGCTCACAGTGGTTATGTACTGGTCCGCCATCTCTGCCCTGAATAAGTGCCCTTAGTGTCTTGTGGTCAATCAACGGACACAGTGTGCCCCATATAAAGCAGACATTCAGCCTCAGCAACAACTAAATTATGAATAAGTTTATGGTAAAAACACATTTTAACCGAATCAACATGCCTAAAATCCATAAAGAAAATTCTCGCAATGTCCTTTGAGCAAGGCAATTTTAGGCTGGCTATTTGGCCATACAAGGCTAGAATTTATTGACGGTTCAAAGGAAAATACTCTTTGACCCTAAAGGCGTGTGTCAAACATATGTAACTCAAGTGTTCCCCCTCAATCAACACTGAGCCTGATGTTCCAGGGGCTTGTGTATCCTGCAGAATAATTTTCCTCCTCTCCTCCGTGGTTAAAAAACCAGGGGCTCACATAATCGCTAGCGGTGCTAGCATTGCTATTGGCTCAAAAGATTTAACAGTAGGCTGCATTATCAGCGGGGCAGAATTAATAGATACATGAGAATGAAGTGCTCCTTGAATAACGACACCAAGAATCGTGTTTTGGAGCGGAGAGCCGCCTTCCATGGGCAAAACACAAGCAGCCTCCTTGTTGGATTCAGTGGAATAAGTACTCCAGGAGGAAGCATTTGGGCCCTCATCTATTCATTCTGTCCTTTTAGGTTTAAGATGGGTAGTAATCCATTTTTTTCTTTGCTTCCCATTCAGAAAAGGTCAACTGAGCAGAAGTTTTGGACGGCGTCTGTGTGCGAGTCGTGCCCTTCTTACAATGAACAACCCCCTTAGAAATCAAAACCTGAGGACTAGAAGTAGAACGCCCAACTGAGAGCTCTGAGTCGTCATTAAATATCCGTTTGTGCCTTAATTGAATGCAAACATTTAAGAGAGCTTTTCTTGTTTGTCGGGGGCAACAAGGACGATGTTTTGCCATTTTTGGCTTTCTTTTTCGTTTTGCGACCAGCTTCTGCTGGTGCTGCAGACAACAGCTGCCCGTTTAGAAGATACTAACCCACCAGCCACCTCCACAGGCGGATGAGAGGGAGTGTTATGTAAAGCTGCCAAGGCCTTACACCGTATCGGCGCCGACGTCACCATGCCCATAAATAGACACGCGCTGCGTCCGTTGCTCAGTTCCCTTTTGTAGTATAAGAAAAGACATGCCTGAATCGGTTAGTAACCTTGAAGGAGCGAAAGCTGCAACCACAAGGGAAGTTATCACTGCGGGGATGGATGGGAGGGGCGATAAGGAATACGTCGGAGGAACAGCCTGTGAAAGAACGTTACCAGGTAAGAAGTAACTTGTTCTTTAAAGGGATTGTGTCCTCCGACGTATTCCTTATCTTTGACAGACTCCCATAGCAGTGGTATGTAATTGGAGGAGGGAGTGATAGTGTTATGCATCCCTTTAGGGATGGACCGAATGGAATACGGCCTTGCCAAATCTGGTCTCTTGAGCAGTGGAGGAATCCAGATTGTAAAATTTTGTGAATGTATGTGCGGACGACCATGTGGCAGCTGCACATATGTCCCGGACCAGTACCCCTCTCTGGAGAGCCGAAGAGGCTGCGATACCGCAGTTTGAATGAGCCCTGAGATTTTGGGGTGGCTCCTTCCCTGCTAGTCTAGAACATTCCAGGATGGCCAAGATAATCCACCTAGAGATGGTTTGTTTCGTTATGGGTAGTCCCAACTTGTGACCTGCATATCCTACAAACAGTTGTTCTGCTTGCCTGATCCTAGCCATTCTGCTGATGTAAAAGCTGAGAGCTCGCCTAGGGTCCAGCCTGTGTAGCCTTTCCTCCTCTTTGCCCGGATGGGGAGAAGGGTAGAATGAAGGCAAGGTAATTTTCTGAGTAATATGGAATTCAGAACCACCCTTGGGAGAAAATTAGGCTTCACCTGAAGGACAACCTTGTCCTTGTGGAAGATTGTATGAGGGGGTTTACAGGAGAGAGCTTGTAGCTCACTCACCCTCCTAGCAGATGGTAGTGCTACCAGTAGGACAGTTTTAAGTGTGAGAAATCTCAATGCGCAAGAGTGAAGTGGTTCGAATGGAGTGCCCATTAAGAAGTTTAAGACCAAATTTAAGTCCCATAATGGAACCTGGAATGGTTTTGGAGGGTAAACATTAGTTAGACCCTTGAGAAATTGTACCACTAGAGGAATTTTGAAATACGATGGTTCCTCCGCAGTGCGCTTGAAGATAGAAAGCGCTGCGAGATAGCCTTTTACAGTGCCAACTTGAAGGCCTGAGTTTGCCAAGTAGAGTAGAAACGATAACACTGTTGGTGTACCGCATGAAAAAGGGTCGATATTCTCTTCCCTACACCAGCTGCAAAACTTGTTCCAACGGCAGCAGTATAAAGACTTAGTTGCTGGTCTTCTGGCCGAAAGCAACACCTCCATGACGTCATCTGGGAGATCCCAATCCTTGTACCTCAACCTTTCAGAAGCCAAGCGTGAAGGTTGAGGGTTCTGGTGTCTGGATGGAGAACCTGATCTCCCTGCTGCGAGAGAAGATTCTCTTTGAGTGGAAGATGGATTGGAGGGCAGATGGACATATCTAGAAGGTCCGGGTACCACGTTCTCCTGGCCCAATCCGGGGCAATTAGGATCATGGTTTTCCGGAATCTTCTCAACCTCCTGATCATTTGAGGAATAACAGGGACTGGTGGGGATGCGTAAAGGAGTGGGAACTCCCAGTCCACTACGAACGCATCTCCTAGAGCTCCTCTCGGGGGAAATTACCTTGAACAGAACAGATCGCACTTCCTGTTGGTGCTTGTGGTGAACAGATCCACCTGAGGGGTTCCTCAAAGAGCGAAGATCTCTTGAAGGACTTCCTGAGCTAGCTCCCACTCGAGGGAGACTGTGCTCTGCCTGCTCAGAGCGTCCGCTGTCAAATTCTTCTCTCTGGCTAGGTGGACTGCCGATAGAGGGATTCCTTCCCAAATTGCCCAAAACCAGAGCTGCATTGCTTCTCTGCACAGTGGCAGTGATCCTACGCCTCCTCTTTTGTTGAGGTAGTGCATGGCCACCGTGTTGTCCGTCATTATCAGGACATTTCTCCCCTGTACTGATGGCAGGAAAGCTTTCAGCGATAGTCTGATCGCTCTCAGCTCTAATAGGTTGATATGTAGTCTGGACTCCGATGGAGACCAACGACCGCTGATGGTCAAGTCGTTGGCATGGGCTCCCCACCCTGTGAGCGAGGCGTCTGTGACTACTGTTATCTCCGGCCACGGTTGCCAAAACAGTTCTCCTTTCAAGATGTTCTCTGAATAGGCCCACCATTGAAGGTCATGGGCTACCTTGTCCGGAATCCGGAGGAGGTCTGACATTCTCCCTGAGAATTGTGACCACTGACTTCTCAGTGCCCACTGAAGAGATCTCATTCTCAGGTGAGCCTCTGGCACAAGGAAGATGCAGGATGCCATGAGGCCTAGCAACCTCAAAAAGTCGAAGGCTGGGAGACGCTGGGCATTTTGAAACTTGGTGACCATCTGTAGAATATCTTGAGCCCTCACCTCTGGTGGCAAGGCTTTTCCCAGGGAAGTGTCCAGGACTGCTCCAATGAACTGGAGTCTGAGATGGTATCATCTGTGACTTCTTTAAATTGAGGGAGAAGCCCAGTCTGTGAAGGAAGAGGCAGACATAATCTAGCTGGGTCTGGGCCTGTTCCGAAGATACGGCCCTGATCAGCCAATCGTCCAGGTAGGGATAGATGTGGATCCCTTCCCTCCTTAGACCCGCCGCCACTACCGACATCAGGTTGGTGAAGACCCTTGGGGCGGAGGTCAGCCCAAATGGCAGAACTCGAAATTGATAAGAGTTGCCAATTGCAAACCTCAGGTATTTCCTGTGCTTGAGATGGATTGGCACATGGAAATAAGTATCCTGAAGGTCCAGAGATACCAGCCAGTCCTGGAGCTGGAGGGCCTGAAGGATCTGAGAGAGTTACCATCTTGAACTTGTCCTTCCTGAGGAACTTGTTCAATTCTCATAAATCCAGGATGGGTCTCAGTCATCCGTCCTTTTTTGGTATGAGAAAGTAGGGGGAGTACCAGCCCTTGTTCCTGTCCGCTACAGCTACCGGTTCTATGGCACCTTTCTTTAGCAGGTCCATAATTTCCTGCCAGAGGGGCGGATCTGGAACTTTTAGGGAGCTGTTCCCCGGTGGATGACTCTGAGGGATGTGTAGAAAGGGTAGGCAGTAACCTTGGGCAACTGTCTCCAACGCCCAAGCATCTGACGTTATAGCCTGCCATTCCGTCAGATGGTGAGTTAACCTGCCCCCTACAGGTGTCTTGTGTGCGAAGGCCTCAGAGTGGTTTGGGGGCGGCTGATGCAGATGCCGAGGGTAAAGGGGCACCTGCTGCTGCGGTCTTAGTACCTTTGACCCGTCCACCTCGGGTGGATCTTCTTTGGCCTCTTTGAGCCGGCTGTCCTCTGTCTTTTCCGAATGCGGAATAATAGCGAAAGGACTTTCCTCTCCAAGAGGTTCCTGATGGGCGAAAAGGAGTTTGGCGGATAGCAGCTCCTAAGGATTTTGCTGCTCCTTCAGAAGTCTAACTTTTCTAGACTGTCATCCGCCTTTTTCCCGAATAACGAAGAGCCGTCAAAGGGCATATTCAAAAGTCTGGCCTGTACATCAGGGGCAAAGCCCAACTTTCGCAACCACGCATGCCTGCGGATTGTTGTACTTGCGGCCATGGCCCTGCTGAGACTGTCAGCGGAATCAATGCCTGTTTGAAGTGATTCGCACATGGCATCTTTGCCATCTTTAATGATGTTAAGGAAGGCTTCCTTCTCTCCATCGGGTATGCAGTCAGCCGCTGATGAAGCACACTCCCATAATGTGTGACTGAACCTGGCGAGCGTACAGGTGGCGTTGAAGTCCATCAACGCCATACTACAGGCAGAGAAGACTTTCTTTGCCATAGAGTCGTACCTCTTGTCATCCCTATCCTGTGGGACAGTAGGGTAAGCAGTCCTACTGCTGGATGAAGTTGCTGCTTGAACGACCAGGCTATCTGGGGTCGAGTGTTTTGACAGGTATTCAGGGTCAGCAGCCGCTACCCTATACTTTGTCAACAGTCTTATTGACTGCTGGGATAACTACGGGAGTTTCCCAATTAAATGCAATTTCTTTGTAGGGCTGCATGGAAGGGGACCACCGGGTCCTCCTGTGGGCCTTTGTCCAATATATCCGTTAGATCATCCTGTTGGAAAACGGGTGAAGGCGCAGACCAACCCATAAACTCAATTATTCTTGCCATCAGGGTTCTATATGGTGTTTTGGCATGTTCCCCTGGGTCTGGCTTTACAAATTCCACTTCTGGGGAAGTGTCAAGTCCACTTGCCTCATTAAGTGACTCCTGTAGTTCCTTCAGCCTTCTTTCTTCAGAGGTGAAATCCTCTGCAGCAGGCAGTGTGGATCTCTGTAAACCAAAAGTTTCTTGGTCAGAGTCTTCCCTTTCTTCATAAATTGAAGAAAGACCAGGGTATTCTGATCTCTGAAATGGAGTAAAGCCCATCTCTAGGGCCGAAGGAGACAAACTCGTTGTTATTGGACGAGAAAATGTCGAAGTCGACGCCGATGTAACCGGCTTCGAAGGTGCCGAAAATGGCGTCGAAAAAACTGGAAGGGGTCTCGAAGAACTCGAGAGGATCGGGATCCTACTCGAGGGCATCGACGACGGTCTCGGTGTCGTGCCGGAGGCCCTTGAAAACACCGTTGGCTGTGGAGCCTTTGTCCTCTTTGGTCGACGATAGCGTCGAGTCGACCGATGCGTCGAGGAACCCTTCGACAATGGCATCGATGGCGCCGACTCGTGCGTCGAAGGAATCTTCGAAGACGGTGCCGCCTTACCCGATGGCTCATGGCGCTCTCGGGTGGAATGTTTCGGCGGGTGCTGCGACTCGCGGCGTTTTGATTGTTTGGATTTTTCACCCGGGGTATCACCCTCAGCTGTCTTCGAGGGGGTCGAAGCCGCGTTTTCGAAGACACTTAACATTTTCTTTCTGAATTCCTCCCACTCAGCTTGGGAACTGTTTGGTGGGACAGGAAACTCTTTCTGGGGACACCGAAGACGACGAGGAATGGGAACTTCGACGTTTCTTTTTTGAGTGTCTAGATCTCGACGAATGGTGGGAGCTGCTTCGAGATCTAGAATGGGAGTGTTTTCGACGGCGAGGAGACAAATGCCTCGACTCAGCCGACGAAACCTTCGAGGAGGATTTGGTTGACTTACCTCTCTCGAGCTTCCCCTTTCGCACCTTCAGGGCTTTCGCCGTCATGGATATGCAGTCCTCACACTCCGAACAATGGTGCTCGGACCCCAAGCACCATAAACAGACCCTGTGTGGATCCATTATTGACATTTTTTTACCGCAGTCTCGACATTTCTTGAAGCCGGATCGCGGCATCGTAGGTTCTGATGAAGAAGCCATCGAGAACGATAAGGAATATTCGTCGAAATAGATTTAGATAAACCTGACTGAACTGAGCAACAACGTTCCGAGGCCCCACGAAGCGCGGAAAAACGGAACTGAACAACTGACGCAGCGCGTGTCTATTTATGGGCATGGTGACGTCGGCGCCGATACGGTGGCCATCGAGGGACATCGACTCGGCGGACGATGACGCGCAGCGCCCTCTACAGACAAAAATTTCCGAGGCCAGCAAGCTGGAAACGTATTATCAAAGATAAGGAATACGTCGGAGGACACAATCCCTTCGAAGTAAGGTTTATCCACAGCCCTGTCGAAGCCTACGTTTACCTGATGAGGGTAGCCTCCTATATTTTTTGGTGGGTTTTGGACTTTTTTTTTATACTAGCCAATCTTAATCCAAATCCTCACCATGGCTACAGCCAGCACAACCTTTAAAACATAGGCCACAATGGCAACCTGTCAGCAGTTCCTTTCGACGCTGCCCTAATGCAATCTGTTTAAAGAATGGAGCAATTTCAAAGGAGACAAAGAGCTAGACTAATTACTTCTCTGCCAAATTAAGGAGAAGCTAGACCCTCACGAAGCAGGTCCCCTGCGACCCGCACTTAACGCTCTTCACCGTCAGTGAGCAGTCACCATAAGCAGCGAAAGCACTATAGTGAGTTGCCAGATGGCAAAAACAGAAGCATTCTCCCTCCCCGGTTCTCAAAGCGTAGGATCAAAGAGCGCAGAGCACCATCTACTATCAGTCTCTGAATGGCATGAAGACCCCATGGACGATCCGATGGAGCCAGACAATGGGGACGACCCTTTCAGAGATTTTTTCTGACCCTGAGACGCAAAGGGATGAGCCAGAGAGAGAGCTTCTCATGGATATGCCCGACACAGAAAGGAATGACTGGGACCCCAATGTTATTGAGAAGCAGAAAAAGCATGACTGAGGGGGACCCTCCCCTCAGGTTTGATAGTCTCGTTTCACTCCACCATTGCCAAATCGGCTGAGATTTTTAAAATCCAAGTGGCTTCTCAGGAGAAGACATCAGTGCTCTATTAGCATAGGGACAAAAGATGCCAGACAGTACCCACGATTCCGATCCTGGACACAATTTGGGCAATGGGGAAGAGAAGACATTCGTCATTTCACATCTGCATTGGTTGCGAGACCAGATGGAAAAGTACAAAGCCCCCAATTCGACTCCTCTGCGCCTAAGAGGTCACCCTGAGCCTGGCTCTGTGATGACAGTTTCAGCGAGAAAGAGACTGCAGAATCTAACCTCCCCACTGACAGCCCCACCTGACAGAGGGTCACAAAGTCAAGGCCAAGGGCCGAAAAGTATCAACGCATGCCTCATTGGCTGTGAGGGCTGGAAACAAAATGGCGATGGGGAGATATGGCTCCGAATGTCACGACTGATTAAACACCCATCAGTCGAGTTTCAGGAGTAGGCTAAATCCCTAGTTGTGGATGATGGCTGCCAAGAGAAGCAACACCAGGGAAAGGAAAGTTACCATGAAGAGCAACACAGAGAGCAAGGCTGGGGATGTCTGAAGGTTTCGGGAAACAGAGAAATTCGAGAGGGCAAGCCCGTGTGAATCGGAGCAAAAAAGTACAAACACTTTGTATCTAGCTAAACTCACATAGGGCGCTTGTCTGTTTGGGTTTCTCAGGCTCCTGTAGACTTGTAGGCTTTCCCAACATTGGTACAAACATTTTGTATCAACCTGGGGAAACAGGCGAGGTTACGGGACCCTGAGAAATGAGTTTCCAAATGCCCTGTGCCAATAACATGGAATGAAAATGAGCAAGTCTGCCAGAGAGCTGTAGGACTATGGGGAGTCCAAGAGCCACGGACTTTAAACATATAGAAGATCTTCTTTTCTTTCAAATATCAGCATCTGCCAGAAAGACGTGGACTGTTTTAGTCTTGTGGTAAGAGGAAACAAACTGAGGATGTTTTTTTTTAACGTCTGCAAGAAAGATGTTAACTCTTGGATATTGTTTAAATGTTCTTCAATAACGTGCAAGTATTGAGGCTAGGCAGACGTCTGACCCAGATGCCGTGTCCTGGTCCCCCTCGTTTTTTGTTAGTTTTTCGAAAGTGGTAGGGGCAGTTAGTTGGTTATGATTTGGATGGACGATTTATGTTTTGGACTTTGACAAACACCCTTACTTTTAGTTGTGATAGAAATAGGGCAAGTTAGGAGTTGCCTAGCTATGATGGGAGTTTTCTTTTTTTTCTTCAATAAAACCACCTTGAACATGTCATTAAGTCGTCCCACTCCTTCTGGTTGGCCACACTTATTATTGCTAAAGTAATAGCTACTAAGGTTTTGTGAATCCCAACCTCACAAACGCCGGGTATCTTTGAAAGCGTATCCACACTACCTTTCAAAGAGGTTTCCTAATTTTTCATATTAAACCATTTCCTTTACTGTGTTTTATCCCACATCCGGCCACTCTTGCAGAGAGACTTACACACGCTTCATGCCAATGTAGCTTTGTGCTCATATCTCAAAATTACTCAAAATGGAGGGTGGTTTTGATGCATTGTATTGCACTTACTGGAAATAGGCAGAGATGGAACAATAAATTAGCTTGTGAAGTCCCATAAACCTCTTAATCAGGTGGTCGAACTGCAGAATTTGACGCTGATACATGGTTTCATTGCTGCATAGCATTTCCATTTAATTAAATGAAAGTTTTCAATCTGCATTTTGTGTTCTATCATACAGACAAATCTAAAGACGTTAACAAATCTAACCAACTGTTGAACCAGTTGATGTGGGTTACCTGATAGGTTTATGTAACTTATTCTGCTACCAGAAATCGAATGACTCTTTCATGGGAGTCCGATAGCTCACCCCACTATGCAAAAAAGGGGCTAATGCTGTTTGAGAAATATTCCATTTACAGAAGTTTGCAAAGCAACCATTTGGATGTTCATGCATTTGCTTGAACTTGTACTCTGATGTGAGAACAGTCAGCAAGGTTGGGAAAGCCCCCTTGAGGAACAGGTTTTGCTTGAGCCTGAAAAATCTGCCCTTTGGTTCCAGGTTGCTATTCTTTTTATTCACTTTCCTGGCTACCCTTTTTAGGGGATGAGTTTGCCATCGAATTCCGTGTTTTATATATTGTTAAAAATCCATGATGGAGAAGGGAAAGGTACCTTATTGTAATATTCTAGTTCTCCATCCTGCGTATTTTCACTGAATTCATAAATTAACCACCTGCCCTCTCCTATCCTGAATCATATTCAGCAATGCAATTTACATGTTCAGGTCTACTACATGCATCTCTAAAAAAATAAAAATGTTTTTAAAAATGTTTTAAAAAACAACCCTAGATGGCCGTACAGTTAATTTGTGAGAGCTTTTAGCAACCTGCCAAGGCTTTAATTTAAGGTGATGGTGTTGCTAGTGTGTGTCTGTTCATACTTTCTTAGGCATTTACTTTTTATTCTTGGCAGTGGTCGAAGTGAGCTGAAACGATCGGGAGCAGTGCGCCACTAATCTTGCAACCAGTTTCATTATTCCGGAACTGTTTTTTGTGAAGTTTAAGCACATTTCTCCGTTTTACCCCTTGATATCACTTACAGCTAAACTGAAATTATCTGGTTCAACTCAATTGGCTGTCAACCAATGTTGCATGTTGCCATCTTCCTTCCGACTCAGAAGCATACCAAAAAAGTAGTGGAACTGGGACTACAGCAGGGGACTATCACTGATTCTTGGTCTAGTACAGGATTGGATATTGTTTTACAATTCACTGGTATGCTTTATGGAGAAAAATGCAAAAAGGTGAACCAGGCAAGCAATATTCATTGTTATTGTGTAAGGTATTAACAGATTCTTGATAATCAAGTCTTTCTACTAAGTCTTCTGGCATACCACACATGGGAATAGAAAGGCAGTGCTTATACAATGGATATATCCATGATGGAGAACTGGGGTCACAAATAACTTAATATACTCCCTTAGATTTACTGATGACATCCATGAATAATAGTATTTGATAAAATCTTTTTAGATTAGTGTTTTCTAGCACTTGCATTCAAATAGTATGAAAGACTACAAACATCTTCGATTCAATTGCTTTCCTTTAATCTGTAATTGTATTAAGAGAGACTGAAGTATGAGATTATGTACTCGCATTGTGTTATCGCCAAGTTTAGTTCACAGTAGTGCCGTTTGCAGCAGTACACGCCATAATGTATGAGTAATGTCAAAAGAGCAAAGGGTTTTTGGAAGCGTATACTCTGGATTTTTTGATGTGGTGTTGTTAACGTCCCCTTAACGAACACTTACTTGTTCAGTAAATGTGTGTCCCTTTGACACCAAGAGGATCTTCCCAACCAGAAACTGCAGGAGTTGTGATTTTGGATTTGCCATAAACTTTAAAAATGTCCACACACGAATTTCCTGAGACACTATCCAATCTAGCCCTTGATTTACAATTTACTTTTTAAATAGCAATTTACCTAGTACACATGGGTTTCTTAAAATGTCCTGCCCTTCAGACTTGTGCTCAACATTTTAGATACTTGTGTAAAAGTTTAACATTCTTTGTTTCTTGGCAGATTGCAGCTAAGATCGCCGCTCCTCTTGCCAAAGTGGATGAGATTGTTATACTCAGCGGAGATAGCAACAAAGTGACCTCAGAAGTGAACCGTTTGCTGGCGGAGCTCCCGGCATCTGTGCAGGCTCTCACTGGAGTAGATTTATCCAAGGTGAGCCCAACAGCACGTTCTATAGCATGTCAATAGAACAGTCAACTCGAAGGATCTAGTCGCTAGTAAGACATTGATTCCACTCCATGTACATTACTGCTAATGTGTTTCTTAAACTGCATTTTCTCGACGACTGCAGAGGGTGGACTCACTTTAATGCTTCATGCTTTAGCCTTCTCATTATGCATTCCTTTGTGAACTGTTCTGTGTGAATGTAACACCTTACAATATTTTGAGAGTGAAGCATTGCAGCAGATTCTTTTCTGGGTGCAAACGTGTTTACTTTTGCTTTCATCATTCTGGAACGTCTAACCACGTCCAGCCCTTTCAGCACAGATGTTTCCATTTTGGCCTTATGTACTGTTACATTATTTGCCACTCACTGGTCTAATTCTTGTCGCCCTCCCTGCAGATTCCCCTGCTTCAGAGAGCGAATGGAGTCTAGTCATGACGGCGGGACTGTACATCTCGTGATGACCGCTTCTCCTTCTGCACTCTTACATCAACGGCCTTTAAACACTTGGGAACTTCTTGTTTTATATCAGACGGACAATTCAATATTTCTTTTTTTGTGTGTGTAAATCTCTGGTGCCTTATTTTGTAGGACCAGAAGCTAGGCATTTGACATCTTTGCTTCATTTTATTTCATTAACAAAGCTTTGTTTTTAAATGTTATAAATGGCATTCGTTTTTACTTTATTCTAACAGGAACCATCTATTTTCTTTTTTCCCCAACTTTGTCTTGTCGGTGCCTTTTGGGGTCATCTGCCAGTGGATGGCTTTAGTGAGGTTCGGAACTCGACTTCTAGAGCAAGCTATTACCCAGAGGTAGCAGTGAGCCACAAATGCAATTAAAAGGTTTCTGCATCCACCTTAAGAGAAATATTCAGACCCCAGCATGTTCTTTACATAAAATCAACCAGCATAATGTATGTGTGAGAGCTAATGGGGCCATCAGATTCAACCTGCCTCATCCAAACAATATATATAAATCTCACAGCCTCCACAATACATGGGAATCCCTTTCGAAAATGTATACACTCGGATATTTTCAGGAGGTGTGGCTGCTCAAATGCGTACTGTTGCAGAGTTTCCCAGTGTACCTTTTTTAAAAAAAGTTTTCTTCCTCCTACAAGTGATACCCTAGTTATTTATATAGCTCTTTGGATTAAGGCGCTATATAAATGACATTATCATTACTCAAGAATCAATCGTTGCATAATGCACGGTAGTCGGCATATACACTTAAAAACAAACATGCATAAAGCGTTTATTTACAGTTAGGTATTCTTGGGGAAATGGTATTGCCACCTGAACCTACATACCCATGTAAGCTTCTAGATCTTATGCAGCTGTCTGCATTCTGGTCTCCCTCCGACTTCCACCTCCCGCCCAGGTAATCAGGGTTTTTTGCATTTGTATTGTGTTCAGCTGACATGGAAATCGATAGCAGTAGAGTTAACCATTTAGTGTTCTGTACACGCTACTAAATGGTGACTTGGCGGAAGGGGTTTTTGCTGAGGTTAAAAAGTCATGTATGGAAATGGTGCACGATTTGGCATCCAGGCAAGAATGTTGGTGAACTTGCTGTCTAGTTTTTATTATGTTTTTAACTGACTTATGTGGCAGTGGCATATATCTTTGCAGTTTGGCCCTCAGTAATGGCTTAACAGTCCTACTACCTCTTAGATTAAGGGGGTTGCAAGCACTCTGCTCATTATTTGGCAGAATAAGGTCAGCAACCAAAGCCTCCTGTACAGTCAAATCCACAAACTAAGCTACAATAGGAAAGACCTGTAAAGGGCGCTGGTGATGGTTTGCGAGTCTGACATAAATCACCAACTTATCAATGTCCATATCCTTGAGAGCTTCTTTACTTCAGTACTAGAGCATAGAAGTGTTCAGTGTTGGAGGGAATACCTGGAGACTCATTCCTCTGGAAGAGTAAAAGGCAAAAAGCAGATCTACCACTGCAGCAACTAAATGTTGAAGCATCCTCATTTCGAAGTGCCTTCTGTTGCTTTACAAATGCATTGTTCTGGGTGAGCGCACATGCAATGTGTGTGTACCGTAATACTGCCTCTTCAGTCGCTAAAGCAAGACGCACTATAGGGTAGGGACTTTTTGTCCTAATCGGATCAGACTTTGGCGTGCAAGGCCTATGTCTGACACAGGTTTTTGCTGAGCAGCTCTTCACTTGCCATCATATCAAAAGTGGTGCTCACTTTACACAGGGCATTACAGTGGGGATCTACATGTGTTTCTTTCCCTATTAGAATTAGACTGTGGTTCTTGTGACGGTTGTTCAAATCTGTATGTTGTTGCCTCCTTTTACTTGTCCTACGATAAACTGAAGTCTGCTACTGTACTTCGATTTAGTACAGTTTCTGTGCCATCTGTTAAAATTTCTGAGATCATAAATGTTAACGGTTGTCAATGCACAACCACAGAATTGTGTCCAAGTACTACCAATGACCAGCATTATGCTTTGTTGCCGATGATTCTTTAAGAAATATCACATTTTGTGGATCACTGCTCTCATTCTTTCCACTGCTCTCATTCTTTCCTTGGAACAGATAAAGCTGTATGTTTTATCATAGCACCTTTTATGTGAAATCCAATGATTTCAAATGTGCAATTCCATATTTGCTATCAGCCCAATCCTTCAGGGGAAAAAGACTGTTGTAATCAAATAGATGGACTGTTGCAAAGGCCACCCAGCCAAAACAACCTATTAGAACATAACGTTTTTCATTTAAATGTTATTCTTCTGGGCCTGTTCTTGGCCAAGCAGCATTGGCTGGTTTTGTACACTCAAATAGCCTTGCAGAGGTAAATAACTTCTGTAATGCCAGTTATCCTAGCAAAGAGGCTCTCTTACTCTGTGGGTCTTAAAGATCATAACGATGTGAACGGATGCCTGCCAATTTCCAGGGATCTCTTGTGCATTATTCAAATGACTATATATCTAAGTTGCCCGTTTGTTTATTGTGTGTTTATTGCTGCATATTCAACATTTACGTGTGAATGAAGCCAAAGAATGGAAAACGCTGACCATCCATTGGCTTAAGCTAAGGAAATTAATCAAACCCTCTTAGAACCCAGATTCTAGTAGTAGATTTGGAAGTAGCTTCTAGGTGATATGTCAACCACTTTTTTTTTGTTGTGTCTCGGGCCTTTTTGACAGCCAAGGACCGAAGCAAACCCTTTTCTCTCAAATTGTATGTTATTGAAGCATTTGAAGATGGGGTTATTAATTGTTACCCAATTTTAATTTTGAATATTTTTGTATTTTTCTATTGCACTGCAAATCATTGCTGGTCCTCATGGTCTGATTCTGTACAGCCCAATTTTAAGTCTTCGTACTTGATCCATTAGTCAAAGTAACACAGAGCATCACTTTATCCCAGACTGAAGTATGCTCCTGCATACGCTCACGCTTCAGGACAGAGATTGCTTTGCCCTCTTTGGTCAGGGGAAGTGTTGATATGCACACTCCATCTAGCATGTCCCACCGTTGCAGAGACAAGCATATTGGGAAAGCTGTGATATATTGCATATTAAGGATGGAGGACATTAACTCAGCAATTACAGAAACTGAGCGAATTATTGTACATATCAAACGACTGTCTTGCTGCAACATATTGGGGGAAATGCTGAATGTTTTTTTAGTTCAGTGGATCATTCAAGTTTTTTGTTTTTCACAGCGTACCTACACTCCTATATACTGACTGTGGGTTCTGTCTGAATCTAAAAAAAAAAAATCAAGGTCCTAAAATATACTTTTATATGAAAATTGGTGTAGATGGAAAAACAAGTTTGGGGACATGTTTTGATGGCAACTACTGCCATGCCAAGACGATTTGGAACATGGACATATCAGCCCTATAATATGACCTGCTGTAGAAAACAAGAACCCGCTTATATAGGTACATGCAAAGACATCCTGGTGGTAGGCCACAGATTCACATCTAAAGGCCAAAAATGGTATGGAACTAAAGTAATAGACTACCAGGATGTGATCCAGTAAGTCACCATGGCAAGAGACTAAAAGGATATGACCATTAATTGAAATATTATACTGAGAAATAGGCTTCCATGACAATGTGGACATATCAGTTAATGCTGTGATGACGGGTTTGCTCTGAAAGTCTCAGGAAGGAGTGGTGTCTTGGTTTGGAAAACTTTGCCCTGCGTCCTTTTTTAAAAAAAAATTATTTGTGGCCTTTTTTATGTATATTTTTGAGAAGCCTGGTTAGTGTTCACATTTGCATGTTCTGTTTTGATGACAAACTCTTTGCAAAGTTACCAGAAAGCCTTTTGGTTACAGGCACTCTAGAGATGTCACTCAACAGATGTTCATGAGATGTGCAAATCTTTTTTGTTTAGCAAAATATATGAATACATTTTAGTAATATTAGAAGTGTATCTTAAGTGAAGGTTTTTGCAATTACTGATATATACTGCAAGTCTCAGGCGCTTGTTTTTATTGTGCATACCATTGTTTTCAAATTTATTTTAGTACTACTCTGGTATGAAATAAGGTCTTCATGCACATGATTCAGTTAATGGTTTATACTGCAAATTAATTTGTCAATATTTTCAGCTATAACCCTTTTTAACTTCAGAGCATTAGATGCAGTGCTTAACCCGGTTCCTCAAAGCTTGATACCACTCCAGGTCATGGAGTTAAATTTAAGTGAAGGGGACTGCAAACATTTCTGATGTGTTTGGAGATCATTTCTAATTCAAGAAAATGGTATGTTTTTATTGTGGTGTGATTTATCTACCTTGTTAATTACTCTAGCAACTAAATGCCCTGAAACAAATATCAAAGGATGCAATACCATAGCCCAGTGAGGGTCGAAATGTGAGATACATGCCCAGGAGTAGGGCGCAGCACCATCCCCTTATTTTACTAAAGTTAGTCTTAAAAGTCATGTTTTTTTTAAATCTGGTGTATTTGCAAAAAGTGAAAAACACCCTGCCCTCTAAAAGTCCTGGACATATCACTGCAAAAGCTTGTTTATCCCAATTCCAAGGACATTGAAAATAGAATTCTATCTATTGTCTGTTATGGATTTCCATTAAACATGCTCACACTGGCAGAGCAAACTAATCAAATAACTCTGCAATTTTCTTTGATCTGTGATGCAGAAAGCATCAACTTGGGACAATTCTGCCCAAAGATGGCTCACCTGCTCAGAGCTACTTGGGACAAGTCCCTTTGAAGAGCTGCAATATAAAAGTCTTTGTTTTCCGTCCATCAATGATTGATTGCATCATGCCATTATTGTATCCTCGAAGAGTTGTGAAATGCTGCAGAGTCAAGGAAGGACCCCTCTCAATAATCCAGCATCACAATCAGAAACCCAATAATGTGCGTTTGTGGGTACAAGTATATGTAATCATATTACCATAGGGACTTGCCCAATGCAATTTAGCTCTGTTTTGGAATATCTCCCAGTGGCCTTGCTATTCGTGAGGCGAAATTAGGCAGTTAAGGTCCAGCCAAACGTGGATCTTTGCAGCATTCTTATGCAATAATTGTGTGGTACTTTGGAACCCAAAATGCGAGGATTCGGAGGAAGTACAAATACTGTGACTGATAGATGACTCTGAGAAAAGAGATGGGTTGAGTAGAATATTAAACTTTAATTTTCAGCATATTAATTGTGAACAGAAAGATTTAAAGATTGTCTTCACTTAGTGGTCTTGGCACATTTGTTGAAATTCCTTGGCATCTAGTTTCTGGAATGAGGTGCTGTTCTGAGGTTCATGGACTAAATCAAGAGTGGCTGTGACTTCATGAATAATGGGCAACGTTTGAAATGGCTTCCCACACCAAACCATGCTGCAGGGTGAGTAGGTGGGTAGCCTGCTTGCTGTATTGACTAAACTAACTGGGCTTACTGCCAGGGTACAAACGAGAAGGCATACTATTAACACATGGGCATTAATTAAATCCTTAGTCTTTTTCTTGGAAGGGAAGTTCATAGTGAATTGTAGTCCAACAAAAAGTCCCCTTAGTGCAGTTACTAAACTGTTATGTTGATTCCCTCCTACGGGATGACATTTTACATATAAATTGATGGAACAAAAATTCTCTTGACTTTTGGTGGTTCAAATGCCATAAAAGATAACTTTGGTATCTATTCAAGTGCTGACCAACTTTCATGCGCTTAGCAAATGGCGGAAATGGAATGCTGCCAAAATTGAACTGTTGATTTGAAGAGCTACAAGTATTACTTGGAACCACATTTTTTAGCCCCAGTACCTCACCTGTAAATCAACGATTTGAAAGTTATTGACTCCTATTACAAGATTGCATTTTAAGTCCTGCTTTTCACAGCCAAAAATCATTTTATTTCTTAGGCCTGACATTCCAGCAGTCACACGGCTGGGTTTATGAATGTGTCTTTCACAACACTTGGATGACTACTAAATGCAGCACCTAACCTCGTATTAAAGCTTCCTCGCATAGTTCACCTCAACGTCGGCTGCATTGGTTGCTGAAGGCAAGCCACATCCTTATTAAATCCACTGTCCAGAGGCTTTCTCTCCAGGAAACTACCAGACCCACCTAAGAGTCAATTTAAGAATGGGAAGAGCATGGTGGATAATCAACTTAGGTGCGCACCCTTGCGGTTGAGCTACAAAGGGAAGATCATGTGCCAGAGCGGCAGCTTTGACACAGTAGATTTGTTCTGGATGTCCTCTTCAAAATCTCCCCTCTTCCCAGTGATGCAATCAGCTGAGCACTGTCCCCTTCAGTTCCTCAGGTTAATGCTCAGCAACAGAGTGAGGCTATTTGGGACATACCATACTGCACCTGGACCTGTGTAGCGTTGGGCAACTCAGATTGAAAGTTAGTGTGAACAGGTTTCAAAGCAGACTCCTTCATAGATGGACACTGTTCTGCCTTTGCTATTGGTGTTTCTTGCACCTATTGTTTTTTTTTCTCATTCTTTTTTGTATAACATGACACTAAATTTTACATTTGGGCACTGAACAGACCCACCATCAGTCAGCATTAAATATCAAACCATGGCACAGGTTGTCATTTAACGTCTCTATGACCTTTCATTACATGGTTTGTGAATTAAATCTTCAAGTGCCTTGAAATCCACTTTGAACCTCACTGATTAACCAATGAGTCCAAAGAAGAAATGGAGGGGGGTGAAAAGGTTGTACAAAATGTGGAACCCATAACCATTTAAAGGGGAAGAACCGATCTAAGTTGTTAGTCCACCCATTGGCTTCCTCAGTTTTGTTAGTGTAACAAAGCCCAATATCTCAGAATTAACTCTTTAGATCGACCATCTGCATTATGCACTCGTTGTCCCACCTTCTCCATCATTTCAAGAACATAATGTGCTATGCTGATTGGGGTGATCTTTATTTTATGTTGTGGCCTGCACCTGTCAGGAGTGATTGAAGGAGTACTTCTCACCATGATCTGTTTCTTTAAAATTATTTGCGTTTTAACAAGTAACCAGAAAAGAAGGGGGTTCTAAATAGCTAACAGCTTGGGAGCACTTAATGTCAAATCTATGCAGACAAAAGAATATATTGGTCTTGCAAACCATTTGAGATTTGGATAAAGTTAGAAAACCATTGCTTCTTGTCTATGCACTGGTTAAAATCTCATGTTCCAGCCAAAAATCCTGATGTTGAAGTTATATGGTGCACAGAACAATATCTTATTATGCATTGAAAAGGCACGGTTAAACACTGGAACAATTCTTGCTGTTATGGGGTCAATTATGGCTTGTTGAGAATATATTGTACACACTACATGAAGAACAAATCGTTTTACAACTTAAAATGTCTGGGAACTCCCTGTTTAATATGACTGTTATATTACATCACTTGTACCTGCATGTGCTGTGCCTCCTGTGTTCAAGTGGGTCCGCCTAGGATCCTGCCATATTTGAATGTTTCATCCATGTATAATAAAGTATGTTAACCACTATGTTCATGATTATGCACACATTCTTTTGTTTTGCACAGTTCCTTATGCAACTTCTTTCCTGTAATGGACATCTGGAAAATATTTTCATTTTTCTCAATCACCTTCCATTGATGGCAGTGGAACACTGCACAATTTATTTGTCTCTCCGCATGAACGCCACCAAGATGTACAAATTCTCAAATGCAATTTCTTTTTTCTGCCAGCATTAGTACATTTTTGGATCTGCAGTTGCCGGTAAAGTTCTTAACCATCCACAAATGTTGCTTCAAACCACTAGATGGGGAAGGGAGAAAGGACAAGTCATGGAAAGAGTAAATGAAACCACTGTTCAACTGAGTAGGTTAGCTTCATGAGTAGGTTAGCTTCATCTTAGAATGAAAAGCAACATCAGTGGACTTTTGCATTGTTTACCCCTTTTTAATAACTTTTGCGAATGAGTGACCTGAGCCATAGGGAGGTACTGTCATTTAAGTCAGCTTCTTGGCTGCTAAGTTAAATCTGGTTCCTGGTCTTCTCAAATATTTGTTTTGAAGCCCTTGTTATGCAACTGGGATGTATACTGCACACACTGGACTATTTCCCCCAGAGCACTTGGAGATCAGGCAAGTGGCAGCAAACACTTACCCACCTTCCTGATTTTCTATGCTCTGGTGGACAGATGTATAGAAGGCCAACCTAGTTTAATGACAGGGGCAACTATGGGAGCTGTAGCCAACCCAGTTCAAGGTAGGTAGATGAGTGGTGTAGACTAAGTCTCATGAGGTGGTGAGCTCGTAAGGGGTCCCCAATGAGTACTTAAATTGTTTAAATGTAATCCCTGATTTTGCACTTTGTTATAGAAATATGAATTTTTTGAGGGGATGGTGTCCTCTGATGTATTCCACATCTCTGACAGCACAGCTGCAGTCATTACCTGCTTCGGAACATTTTCGGCAGAGGTGGGGTCCTGTGTCGATGTCAATACGTTGTTCCTCGAGGGCCTCCGTCGAGGGTCAACATCACCGGATGTTATATATAGGATGCACGGCGCCCATAGCCTTAGTTGGAGTTTTTTCCGCAAACGTGTTTGCTTCGGAATCTCAGCGCGCTCGATTGTTCTCTTTGATAGCGATGTCGTCTTCTACTACCCGAAGTCGGGCTTTAAAAAAATTTCGGGACTGCGGTTCGAAGATGTCCATCACGGACCCGCATGACATCTGCCTCTGGTGCCTTGGCGAAAGCCACGCCACCGACGACTGCGATGATTGCCAGTCCCTGATGTCTAAGGCCTTATGGGAAAGTAAGAAGAAATTGATTTATGGGGCTTAGACACGCCACCTACGTTTTAAAGTCCGCTGAGCTTTCAACCGATGACTCGAGGGGCGACTCTCCATGTCGGCAAAAATCCAGGGAGTCTGAGTGGTTCCTGCCACTCCACTGCCTCTTCGAGGCACTCTAGGAAGCACTGTCACCGGTTGCCTTCCTCGTCGGACTCCGCCAGATGGTTGACTTGTCCCACCAAGTCTTCATCGCGGGTTGAATGGGATGCATTCCGCCAGCAGATGATGGCGATTTTTGAATGGCAAGACACAGTTCCGGCTGCGCCTTCGAAAGAAGCCTGCAGGGAACGGGCTTGGTCCACCACTCGCACGCCTTCGAGCCCGGGCGGTTGGCGCGATCATCGGGAGCTGTCGAGGTCCCGCTCAGACAAGGGAGATTGCCATAGCCGTGCCAGGTCCCGGTCCTCGACACCATCGAGACCGTCGGAACCTATGAAGCCTTCGAAGAAGGCGTTGACGCCATTGGTGCCGTGTCCGTCGAGGGATGCTCTCGGGGGTCCGCTCTCAAAGTTGTTGGCACCTCGTTCAACGCTGATGCCTTCGACGCCATTTGTGGAGGATTTTTGCTATGGAAGCTCCGCGGAAGGCTCTCAGTAAATCTGAGAGGTCTGTTTTTAAGCCCTACTCTGGATTTGTTCCAACCTTTGGAGTATATTTCAATCTAGGAGGAGGAACAGAGGTGGAGGAAGGGCCTGATGATGAGATGGTTGTGCCTCCTGATGACCTTTTGTCGGGGCACAGTCAGATGGAGGAACTCCGTCAGTCCTTGCATGATGCCAGTGGTCTTGACACCTCTCCGGAGGTGGAGTTTGGCAGGTCTGAGCATGGAACACATGCCGAATCCTCCTATAGGTGTCCCATGTCAAGGGTGACTGAATACTTGGGGTGGTCTGCTCCACCTGTTGATTTAGATCAGGATGTTCTGACAGACATCCTGGACCAAAGTCCACCCACTGACTCGGTGTTGCCATTTCACATGGCTTTGCAAAGAAGGGTGGTGGCAGCTTGGACTGCTCCGGAGAGTCTCCTGGCAGTGAATAAGTCTCTTCCGAAAAAATATCGCCCAGCCAGTAGTGACCCCCTGCTACTTGTCGATGCACCCTACTCCGGAGAGTTTGGTGGTGCAGGCGGTTATGGCCCCCGCGAAGCAGGCTGCGTACCCTACCACCCCTGCTGATAGGGACGATAAGCGCTTTGATGGTTGGCTGCCTTCAAAGCCATACCCCCAGATGAAAATACCTTCTACGCCCAACTCTGTTTGTGCCTTGGCGAGATTCACTCACACTATGTGGAATTGTTTATCTTTGGCAGCTGAGTATACTCCCGAAGGGGAAGAACGGGATGGTTTTCTAGCCCTCGTGCAAGACGGCAAGGATGCCATGTGCGAATCCGTTCATTCGGGTTTGGATACGGCAGACTGTCAACTGGTCCATGGCTGCGAGCACCATTTGCGTGGTTGCAGAAGTCGGGGTTTGCTCCTGATGTGCAATCCCGGCTTCTGAACATGCCCTTTGATGGGGTCCATCTGTTTGCTGCAGCTTTGAAGGTTAGCAACCTCTCAAGGCTCTCGTCAGCCTTGCTGCCAAAGTCTTTGAACGCTGCAGTACGTCAACCTCCGCCTTTTTGTCCTAGGGGACAGCAATGGAGGGGAGGTTCCTTTCGGTACTACTCTGACTGGCAGCTCCTCTGAATCTACCCAAGGTAAAAGGGCCACCGTAGGAGTACCAGAGGTGGAAAGCAAGGGACTATAGGTGCCAAAGCCTCTTGGGCAGTTGCCTCTTTGCCCTCAGGCACTGATGCAGCAGCGTCTGCTCAGTCATGAGGCCATGTCCCCATGGTTCGCCGGTTGGGGGCAGACTTGCGCAGCATCTTGGAGAATGGCAAGCCATTACTTCAGATGTGTGGGTTCTGGAGATCATAACCCATAGCTATTGTCTTCCCTTCCAGGAGAGGCCTCATGACAATCCACTGGGAAGCTCTCTTTGAAGCGTCCGGATCCGCTCCTTCCGCAGGAAATCCTATCCCTGCTGGAGAAAGGTGCCGTAGAACGGGTGCCTGTAGCAGAGAGGAACAAGCAATGGTATTCCCCTTATTTTTTGATCCCGAAAAAAGACGGATTGAGACCCATCATGGACTTGCGTTGTCCTTCCTGAGGAGCTTATTCAGCCAAGTTCAAGATGGTAACTCTTTCTCAAGTCCTCCAGGCCCTTCAACTTCAAGATTGGTTGGTGCCTCTCGACCTCAAGGATGCTTACTTTCATGTGCCGATTCATCCCAAGCACAGGAAGAACCTGAGGTTCGCGGTTGCTGGCTCGCTTTTTCAGTGTCGGGGCCTGCCATTCGGATTGATCTTTGCCCCGAGGGTCTTCACCAAGCTGATGATAGTGGTGGTGGCAGCGTATCTCAGGAAAGGGGGGGGGGGAATTAACATCTACCCCCTACCTGGATGATTGCTTGAGCAGGGCGCGCTCTCTCGAGCAAGCCCTAGATCATCGGTCTGTTACCTGCCACTCCTTTAAATTGCAGGAGAAGCCCAGCTTGTGAAGGAAGCCCCACCTGACACCTACCCAGCGGCTCCAATACATCAGAGCAGTGCTCGATGCATTCCTGGGGCAGTGTTCGCCTCCCCAGGTGAGCGCTCACCACATTCTGCAGATGGAGGACCAGTTTCAACGTTCCCAGAGTCTCCCGGCGTTGCTCGGCCTCATGGCATCCTGCATATTCCTGGTGCCAGAGGCCAGGCTGCGGATGAGATCTCGGAAGTGGGCTCTCAAGATACAGTGGTCGCAGTTCTCTGGCAGGACGGTGGATCCCGTTCAGATTCCGCCCTTGGTTGCACAGGATCTTCTGTGGTGGGCCATCAAAGGCAATCTGATGAAGGGAGCTCCATTTTGGCAACCTTGGCCAGAGGTGAATCTCGTGACGGAAGCATCCCTCACGGGTTGGGGAACTCATGCCAACAAGTTGATGGAGACCAACGGCCACTGGCTGTCAGAGTCCAGGCTCCACATCAATCTGTTGGCAGAAAAGCCTTCAGGGCTAGCCTGACGGCCCGCAGCTCTGTCTGTGCGGGGGAAGAATGTCCTAATTATGACAGACCATACGGTGCCATGCACTACCTCAACAAGAAAGGGGGGGCGGGTCACTCCCGTTGTGCAGGGAGGTGATGCAGCTCTGGTTCTGGGCCATCTAGCAGGAAATTTCGATCTCGGCAGTTCATCTGGCCGGGGATGAAAACATGGCAGCGGACGCTCTGAGCAGGCAGAGCACGGTCACTCACGAGTGGGAGCTGGTGCAGGAAGTTCTGTTGGAGATCTTCACCCTTTGGGGAACCCCACGAGTGAATCTCTTCGCCACCAATCTCAACCGGAAGTGCGAAAGATTCTGCTCGTGGGAATTTCCTCCAAGAGGAGCCTTAGGGGACGCGTTCATAGTGGAGTGGTCCTTCCCACTGTTGTACGTGTTTCCTCCAGTCCCTGTCATGCCGCATCTGTTGTGGAGGTTACGTAGGTTCGGTTCCCGGATGATCCTCATTGCTCCGGCATGGGCCAGGAGAGCGTGGTACCTGGACCTTCTAGACACGTCCATCTGCCCTCCCTGCCGTCTTCCCTACTTAGATGATCTGCTCTCACGGGAGGGGGGGTCGGGTTCTCCATCCAGAGGTCAAGTCTCTCATACCTAGATACCAAGCATGAAGGCTAAGGATTGGGACCTCAGCGAAGACATGATGGAGGTGTTGCTTTCGGCCAGAAGGCCCGCAATGAAATCCCTATACCGTTGCCGTTGGAGAAAGTTCTGTGACTGGAAAGGATCCACATTCTGTACCCTGCACAAATGTTCCATTTCTTTGGTTTTGTCTTTTTTGCTTTCCTTAGCCCACAAGGGCCTGCAAGTGGGTACCATTAAGGGTTACCTGGTGGCGCCGTCCATATTTAAGTGCTCGTCTGAGGAATGTTCTTATTTTAAGATCGCTTTTGCTTTCTCAGTTTCTAAAAGGGCTAACTAATGTGTTTCCACCGTCGCCTTTCCAGGTGCCGGGGATGGGATTTGAATTTGGTTTTAAAGTTCCTAATGGGAGCTCCGTTTGAGCCCTTACTTTCTTGTCCGTTGCGACTGTTCTTTAAAACTGTATTTTTAGTTGGTTATTTCTGCATGCGTGAGTGAGTTGCAGACACTTTCCGCCAAGCCACCCTTTACTGTTTTCCATAAGGAAAGGGTTGTCCTGTGGGTGCGGCCTTCTTTTTCTTCCAAAGGTTGTGTTGGAATTCCATTTGAACCAGAAAGTGATTCTTCTGGCATTTTATCCTCCTCCACATCCTGGTAAGGAAGAGGAGAGGCTCCATAGGTTGGATCCTAGAAGAGCTTCGAGTCTCTATCACAGATATCCTGGGTCAGAGTGGACGATCAGCTCTTTGGAAACAGCCTGAAAAGCGACTTCTCGCATAACCAACAAACAGACCTTGTCTAGATGGATCATTTTGACAATCTTTTTGTTACCGTTTGGCGGGAAAGGTCCCTCCGGTAGGCTTACGGGCTCACTCTACTAGGGGTGTGGCTGCCTCCACTGCTCTACAGAGGGGTATTAGGATTTGCTATATTTGCAAAGCAGCCACATGGGCCTCCGTCATACTTTTGTGAGACACTATTCTTTGGACTCCATCCAGGGGCAGGATTTGGCCTTTGGTAAGGCAGTCCTCTATTCAGCCATTTGATTGGGCATTCTAAAATTGTAAAAAACAAATGTCCCACCTCCATACCTTGGTACTGCTTTGGGAGTCTGTCATAGATGTGGAATATGTCAGAGGACACAATCCCCTCGAAGAACAAGTTACTTATCTGGTAACGTTCTTTCAATGGGATGTTCCTCCTACGTATTCCACATCTCACCCTCCCAGCCTGCCCCTCTACAGAATTGCTTATGCGATTGCAGAAAGCCTTGCGGAAACGTAAGCTGCAGTCATGCTGGCAGGAGATTGGTGCTACACGTTCTGGGGAAAAACTCCAACTGGGGCTACGGGCAACGTGCGTCCTATATATAACATCCGGTGACGTTGACCCTCGAACGACGTCATCGACGCAGGACACCCTGTGCTGAAAATGTTCCGAAGCAGGACAGCTGTGGTCATTACCTGTCATAGATGTGGAACATGCCGGAGGAATATCCCATCGAAAGAACGTTACCAGATAAGGTAAGTAACTTGTTCATTTATGTCCATATGACACTGAGAAAAATTGCTACTAACAGGTAATACTATCTCACAACACTAATAATCGATACCTTTCTGTGGCTTGTGGATCTGCTTCAAATCACATGCTCTGTATAGGCTGACATCTAGTGTACGTATTGCACAGGAAGTTTTCAAAGTTTGAAAAGGGACGTCGACGGTGTGTGTCTGTAATACTATCCCTAGTGTGATGTACCCTGTACCCATGATCCCTCACACGTTGAGGTCCTGCAGATTGTCTCTCAATTGTGGCAAGTTATTTTGCAGAGTCTGTAGCTTGAGCTACTTAAGAGTTAACCTCATCCAAACCTCTTCTGTTTGCACTAATTCGACTGCTGTTTTCCCGGAACATCTCAACTGCTGATCCTGGCTTCCAAAGTAGGTGTTCTGCTCTGAGGACAGGCTATGGCCTAACCAGTAGGGTGAGGGGGGTGGTTGGGCTGATCTTTCTTTATTAAAGAATGCATACACCCCCCCCTATATTTCCTGCCCCTACTACTTTTGTCCTGCTTCCTATGTGTCTGCCTTCCACTAGGGCGTGCCCCCCCTGTCTCAAGTGCAACAGAAAATGCCTGTGGGTCGACAAACAGTTTGCAACCACTGCCTTCAACGTGACCACCTTGAATCCCGTTGCTCGGTGTGCAAGCACTTCAGGCCCAAGATTCTAAAGGAGCGCCGGACCAATTGGTGGCCGGCTTACGCCATATCAGTGCAGTCTGAAACGGCTGCCGAGATATTTGAGTCAGACCACAAAGGCTCAGGCAACCAAGACTCCGATTCAGAGCTCGAGGACACTACTGTGTAACGATCTAGTTCCTGTCCCCAGCCCTGAAAAATGCAGTTGCAGTGTGCTGCTATGAGGAAGGCCTCTGGTGATGCCACTGTAAACACACACCACCTCCTATAACCACCCCCTAGCTGTCCCTTGACAGAGGGCCGCGTGCCGTCAGTTCGTGCCTCCAGTACCACTGCCAACTGCACCCGCTGTGGTTCCCCCTGTGTCCTTACCACAAGGTGTTTATGCGCACCCTTGCCCCGAGTTTCTGCATGAACACTGATGGCTGAGGCAGAGTCGGAAGAAGCATAAATCACCTTCTTGCCCAGAAAAACACCACAAGGAGCCTTCTGCTCATGGTAAACAAGCCGCTCAGGATTAATCCTCAACTCTGTCTTCTGCCCTCAACAAAAAAAGCACCCTCGGGAGACCCATGAAGACACCCTGGAGCAGATGGCCGGTAGTAGCACCTCCTGTGGCCTCAAATATCACTCCGGAGCAGCCATGGTCCATCCTGTATGCTACCCCCCTGGACCCAATCACAGTTTGAGGACACCATGAGTAAAATGTCATTCTTTGTGGACTTCATGAGTTTGCTGCCCACTCCCTCAAGACCTGCTGAGCAGCCTCCTATACCTCCCCAGTGTCGGCTACACCCTCTCTCCCTGCCCCAACCCTGCCACCTGGGGAAGCCTTCACAAGGATCTCTTAATGGGGACATGCAGTTGACACAAGCTGACCAGTACATGTGGGTGGTTATTCAGTGACCCCAGCCAAGAGGGTGAGGACACCTACTTTGATGACCAGGAAGACCTAGACCTAATCTTTGACTGCCCTCAAAGACTGAGGGGTCAACACACTTTCTGTTGCAGACCAACCGCTCTACAATGAGCTGCTGAAAAAGGCTCCTTGTTGTTGATGCCAAAACGGTAGCAGAGCAATCTAGTCCCACAGGGACTGACTTGATTGAAGATAAGCTCAATGAGAAAAAGCATGTTAACCAGTCCATCAAGTAAAGGGTCTCACCGTCCTAGTCTACCCCCCCCTCTCTTACTAGGGTGGTTAACCCACAGGTAGAAAAATCTAGTGGGCCTTCTCCTTCATATGTCCGTCAAGCCAGATTCTCTGGTGGTGACCACTACCAGAAAGAGAGCTGGTGTTCCACTTGCAACCTCTGAAGCACCTCCCACCAAGGGGTGCAAGAGACTTGATACGCTAGGTAAGCGTATCACAACCTCTGCTGCATACCTCACTAGACCACCTTGTTTTCCAGCTACAGCAGCACCCAGTGGGATGAGTTCTCACAGCATCTGGACTCAATACTGGAAACCGGCTCGCTCACACCTTCTTAAAATCACCACAAGGGTAAACGGGTCTCGCAAAACATCCTGAAAAATGCCTTGGACTTCAGATACTGCAGGAAGGGTAATTGCAGAGGGTACTCTCCTAAACAGACATTCCTGCTTAGAGACTCAGGATTTAAGCCAGAGAAACAGGTGGCCTTGATTAACATGCCCATCAAGGAGGGTCTCCTCTTTGGCAAAGCTGTCGACAACCAGCAGGAGACATGGAAAAAGGAGCAAAAGAAAAATCAAGAACCGTGGTCAAATTTCGAACAAGCACTTTGTTCGGAGGGGAGCGTTCAACACGCACTGAAAACTTCAGGCGCAAGGCTAAGGAAAATAAGACGAAGCACGTCTCGTGCCTCATGTCCTACCAAGACCAGCCGCGTAGGTTTTACGTGGGAAAGGAAGAGATGGAGCTGCAATCTCTAAGGGTGCAGCAACCCCTGCCTCCAAATGATGGACTGATCCATGTTCCCTCCATGCTTCCCCAGTCAGGGGTTGCATAACACTTCGCCCAGCAATGGGAGGGGAATAACGTCAAACCACTGGGTCCTCGATTGTGGCCAAAACACCTTGACACCATCCACTGTATGTAGGATGAATGTCCTCCGAACACCTCCACATCCTGAAGGAGGAGATCCAAATCCTACTACAGAAAGGAGCCATCGAACTGGTGCCCTTAATGGAACAAAATCAACGTGTTTATTCAATGTACTGCCTTGTTCCAAAGCAAGTTCTAACAATGCGCCCATTGCTGGACCTGTGCCGTGCAACGTACGTCAAACCCTAGGCGATTATATGGCAACATTGGACATTGAAATATGAAAATATGCATCTTTTATGTTGCCAGCACACAAAATAAATACATCGGAATCAAATAGGAAAGCGAGCACTACCAATTCCTGCCAGTGTATTCACCAAGGTCCTAGCCGTGGTGGCCGCCCACTTGCAAAGGCAGTCCATTCCAGTGTACCCTTAGACGACTGATTGTTTGACTAATTACCAGGGATTCTCCCCAGAGGTGCCTTCAAAAATGCAGCAATCTGCTGTTTCAGTTGGGCTCTCCCATAAACAAAAAGTGAAGTCTGGTGGCCAGCCAGGTAAAGCAATTTCTGGTGGCACAAATCAAACCTGACGTCTGTCTAGTCTACCCCACCAAATAAAGGGTCAAAAACATGGTTTCAAAGACCTCAAAATGTAGCCGGTCGTCAGGTGATGGTACGAAAGATGAAGTTAACTGTGGTCGCAAGCTAGCCGGTTGTGGGATGATCTAATGGTGGTTTCGCAACATCTGTCTCTGTTCAATCACTACAGTGGTGGAACAGTCTGCTGATGTGTGGAAAGGCTGTCCCTTTAGCAATCAAGGCCACTCTCATGACAGACGCATCTATGACTGGGTTGGGCGCTCACTTCCTGCATCACACTGCTCACGGCCTGTGGACACAGGCGCTAACCAGGAAGCACATCAGCCTTGTGGAACTACTAGCGAATCTCAAAGCACTTTAAGCCTTCAAGACTCAGCTAGCACACACACACAGTCCTAGTCCTTATGGACAGTACCACGCCCATGTTTTATGTAAACACACAGGGTGTGTATGTTCTCCAGGGCTGTCCAAAAAAGGCCAGAACATCTGGTTGTGGGCACATCACAACAGGTTCCTAGTGGCACATCACAACAGGTTCCTAGTGGCACATCATGTTCCAGGGAAACTCAATTCTCTGGCAGACGCACTAAGCAGGAGTACAATGCTACCCTCTGAGGACGAATGGCGACTAAATACAGACGTGCTAAACATCTTCTCAAGCTGGGGTTTCCCAGAGATGGACTTTTTGCAACCCTGGAAAACACGCAATGCCAAGATTGCAGGTCCAGGTTTCCCCAGAAAGGATCCAAGGGGAATGCACATCTGATGAACTGGTCACAGAAATTTGCATTTGCCTCACCCCCACCATTTTCTCCCCTCTGCCATCAACCCCCCCCCTCCCCCCGCACCCACCCTCGACACCTCTTCTCAACCAAATAGTCCACAAGCTACAATTAACACTGATCCTAATAGAACCAGGTATGGCGGGCCCACATTGAAGCTCACACCTGCAAATGAGGTCCCTGTGTCCTCCCATGAAACGTACCTTGATTCTAAGTCAACAGGTTGTCCCGTGCATGGTAAATGCTGCACCCGTGCCCTCAGCTCAGGAGCCAAGCTGCTAAGTTCAGCTTCTATCAGAGTTTGGTCACCTTAACCTAGACCAAAGGTGCATGGAAATACGAGGAGGCACACAAGCCTAACACAAGGCACTGCTATTTTAACAAATGGAAACACTTTGTAATGGTGCAGGACAGGAGCTCTCAATCCAACCGACCAATATAGTAAACTACCTGCTCTACTTACTTGACTCAGGATTTGCCTTCCACTCACAGTACACCTAGCGGCTCCCTCTGTATACACCACTTCTCAGAATACAATTGTGTCCTGGAAGGTACCCATAGTCAAGGCTTTCATGCAGGGTGTCTAAAAGCTGTACCCTCCCATCTCTAATCCTACTCCCAGCTGGGACCTCAATGTCATACTCGCAAGGCTCATGGGAGCGGCGCCCTTTGAGCCTATGCACATAAGGCCACCCCTAAACATCTGCTTCAGATAGCCTTCCTCAGACGTTAACTCTGTCTTGTATGTCAAACTACAAGCTCTGTCTGTGTAGAACTACGAAAGGGTCTTCTACTAAGACAACGTGGTGCTACACACACATCCTCTCACCCACATTCATATCAAAATTCTGTGTCAAACTACAGAGCTTCCTGCTCTTTTTACAGAACCCAATAAATGCAGCACAAAGAAGTCTACATAGCTTTGCGTACATCAAGTGTGTCATGTTCTACCTTCAAAAGACTGACGATCAAGAAGACAGATCTTCTCTTCCAGCAGCTACAGATACAAAGAAGCGGAGACCCCGATCTTTAAAGCAGCAATTTCTAAATGGATTGTCAACTGCATCCAACTCCTGTTACTCTCTTCCCAAGAGAACATTGCCCTTTTAAGCCCAGAGCACACTCAACTCAAGGCACTGGGGCAACTTTAGCCTTCCTAGCAAGCATGCCTCTAATTTGCAAGGCTGCCACTTGGAGTTCAGTAAACACCTTGACCCAGCATTAGTGTCTACAATCCTTAACAGTCCCACCTGTGTATCATCCCTAGAATGTGTCCAATAGGGCATCACACACCGGTCCTGGACACTTGATCTTATCCTGGGATGTGGCACTCAATAGGAATACTTTTTCTTTAATTTCAATTAATTCAAATTGAGCTGATACCCAACCTGTCTCACACCTCCTTTTACAAATACCCCGGGTCACAATGGACCATGAACCAGGCCGGTTGGTGAAAATACAATATTTATTTATTTTCAGAATTCACAAAAATCACATGACTTTTCACATTGGGCAGGAATCACCAATGGGGTGATAATTACAATAAAAACGACTGAACTATACTTGGTTAACCTTCTACAGGAACATATCCAAAGCACAATTGAAGAGGAGCATTGTTTTGAATTAGGATAGATGGCACCCCAGTTAAGGTTTCCCCCCTGCAATGTTCCCTCAACCCACAAATAATCAAATTCCGAGTGGATAGAAAGAAGCAGCAGGTAGTCAGGGATAAGAGACAGCAAACCGAATACAAATCAGACCTTCCCTAAACCCTTTGCAATAGCATGAAATGACATTTGGAAATTGGCAAATAAATAATGTGCGGTTAAATCTTTGATACAAATGTGATTGCGCGTGATTATGCATCCCCGTCATCGTGAGAAATCATAAGGCAAGGGATCAACAAGAGGTATACAATTCTAAACAACAAGTGGAAAGTTTGAACATGCTGCAGCCGAATTTACATGTTGGAAAATTGCATTTAAATGCAAACTAATTTTATGAAAAATGGGTGAAATACTCTGATTATGAATGTGGTATAGTGGTGAAAGTAGGTCTCTAGCTATAAAACTGGATGAGATATGCAAGATAGAAAAAGGTTTGATTTGGATAAAATGAAGCCATGAAAGAGGAAAGAATAATTTGAGAAAAGTTCAGGTTTGACTTCAACCCTGTGTCCCTCTTTATCAATATAGTCTTAGTAAGATCCAAGGTTGATTTGCGACTTGAACACTGGGGGTGACGATAAACTAGTTTAACTTTTATGCAGAAATTAGTCATATTTGGAATAATTAAAGTGAGGGCTTATGATCTATGCAGAACTAAAAGAAGAGGAAAGTGGTGCTAATGCTTGGAGATAGATGACAAGACGCACAGAGACTTCTAACAGTTTTAACAAGGTACCAGGATATAGCTAGGATTGCTTAGAAAGTGCTACAAAAATAAAGGGGCAGAAACACATAGCCTACCGTATCCTATGGGGTGGGGAAAAATACACTGTCCAAAAATTCCAGATTCAAAAAGTGGACTGTCACCAGATAGCGGACTCTTCTGGCAAAACAGCTGGGCAAGGTCTGGTCACCGGATACTAAAGGTCAGCGGGCATGCAGGTAGTGGCAAGAAGCTGGTCTGGTTTCAGGATGCTTCCCAAAAAGGGTACCCCAGCTTTTCCCCTTTAGATGGAATTTTAGTGGGATTTTCTGAATGTAGGCCTTTGCTGGAGTAGAATCAGATATATGCTTTGGCTTTGCAGTGGGCTCTGGTGTCTGCCAGGAAGAATGGGAGATCAGGAACGCAGCACAGGAACTTCAGGAGAGTCTGGCGTCCTGTAGGGGACTCTTATAGTCTATGATGTCACTATGCATTATAAATATGGTGGGGCAGGCTTAGCTGAGCACGCCTCTAAACAACTGGATAGGACAATCAATGTTGGTTACCTCCTCTAGGAGGTAACCCAGTTTACGAGGTTGCATTTTATGAGATGAAGACTTCCCACGGATCTTTTTGCCAAAAATCAACCTGAGCATAATTTACACATTGGTTAAAATGCCACAATTGTACAAATTACATAGCTGTCCTATCCTCCAATCTGTCTATGCTCTACACAAAATATGTAGTCTGTGAAACATTGTTTCGCCCTTTTAATACTTTAGTCATTTTGAGTATGAAATATTCAGCCTAAAATTCTATAACTTTATACATTAGTGTGGATTATCATAAGGGATGCAAGTATTAAAATTCGCAATGGCATCATGGATATTTTCCTTATAATACCCAATTCTCTACCATTTCTATTCCCCCAGTGTCAGTGAAGTCTGACATCTTTGCAAAAATGTGAAAAGTTAACAAATGAAAGCCCATAAAAATCACATGCAAGACTTATCTTTGCCACAGGACTTTATTTTATAAATAAAACATTTAAACTTGTCTTTGGAAACAAATGTTCAGTAGTGTTCCCCATATTTGGGCATAGCTTCCAAGGCTACCTACCTCCCCCCTCAGTCCACGGTTGTCATGGATTTTTCTTTAAAGCTTCCTGTAGAAGTCACAGGGAGGTGTGATTTTTCACTTCGCACATCCATGTCCCAGAAATCCTATTGTAAGAGACTGGAGCACAGACCAAATTCAGATGAGTATGTGAACTTTCTTTGTCTTGGTCAGTCAAAGATTTCCAAACTAGTAATTATCAGCCACGTGTCCTGAAAGTTTATGGTGGTTCCTTTTGGGGGAAGTCTTAGGTTATTCCTGTTGGCTAAGCTGTTTTGGAGCTTGCAAAACCCAGCCAATGCAGTTTAACAGTTTTTATTTTATTTTTAAAAACAAGCCTGTTGAATAAAACAGACCATATGTCTCCCTAGTAACAAACCCCTTTACATTGCTATGCATGAAGAAGTTTTGACTCAACATTGTACTTTCAAAAACATTAATTTTTTTCTGGTTTGTAAAGCCCATTTTGACACGTGGTAAATGTTGCTGGGATTTCTTTCAAATTTGGTTTTTTCATCAGACTTCCCCATTTTGTGTAAATGAAGCTGGCTACAGCTATAGAACAACAGTCTGTACAAGGCAAAGGTCTCCTGAAATTGAAAAGAAATTCTAGCTTTCTGTGCACATGTCAAGCAGTGATTTTTGACATTTTGAAGTTTAAGCGTTTTTCAGTGCAGCTGAAGTAAAGCTTTTGTTGATTTTTCTCAGATTTGGCTGGCACAGCCTGCCATTCAGGGATCATGCTTTCTTCTGCTGAAGCACAATATGGATATGGATGGGCATGGCAAGGCCTTATTAATAAAATAGTTTGATGAAAAACAGATTGAAAAAGGGACTATTTTACATTAAAATAGTGTCAGAGCAGCATCCTTTTCAATGGGAACTTTGGGCTTGCAGCAAACCAGCGCTGCTTTTTCACTCTTATTTTGTACATGTAAGCCACCCACTGGCAGGCTTTTTCAGTGCGCCCCCTTGTTTCATCCTGCCCAATATGTGCTTGGCAAGATGGTGCAGCCTTTTTTTTGTAGTTGCAAAACACTGTTTTTGGGGTGAGGCAGTGGTGCTCAAAGGAGCCAGCGCAGCCATTTTGCTGTTTTTGCCTAAGCGCTGCTTGGTTATGGAGAAGAATTCTTTTGAGTGAGTAAATGTAGCCCACAGGACAAGCGGCGCTGAAACATCTCTTTGCAGTGCTATCTTCTAATAACCCACCTCCTTCTACTAATACTGCTCGCTAATCTAAGCAGAGCATGTGATTCTAAGCAGATCCACAAGCTAAAAGGATACATTACTCACCGTAATCATTTTTCTGATGCTTGTATCTGCTTAGATTCACATGTGCCTGCCCTTCTTTTCCAAGCACCTTGTACTCAGAGGGGAGGAAGCATGGATCTTTCACACCTCATGGTCTCTACCTACACTTCACGCTCCCTCTTGTCGGAAACTAATAATTTGAGGGACCTCGACACGTGTGGAATCGGGGGTACAGGGTACGTCGCACTAGGGATGGTATTTCAGTCACGCCCTCTCGACGTCCCTTTTTTCAAACTTCGAAAACCTCATGCACAATACTCTGACGAGCTGTGTTGGACCTTCCTTCCTTGAACCTTTCCCTTCCCCTTCAAAAGTTCAAGATGGTTAGCCCAGCCTTCATAGCGGAGACATTGGGCCTCATTACGAGTCCGACGGTAGCTGTGCCAAAAAAACCGGCAGGCTGCCACCGGACCCGGAATAAATTACCACCTCCGTGATTGCCGTAATCACTGGGGCATTACAACCCCAGTGACCCGGTAATTCCAGAGGCGTAATTCCGTTAATCCCCATTCCCATGGAGTCCCATGTGGATGGGGACAATGGAAACACTGCCACCGTATATAATGGTGCTGGTGTTTCCATTTCCATCTGCAGGCGGGTGGCGTTACTCCCGACAGGTCAGACCTGGTGGGAGTGAAACCGCCAGCCTGCAGAACTCGTAGTCTGCTGGTCTGAAGACAATGGTGGCAGCGGTTTTACCGCCACCCTTGTTTCCGGACCGGCAGGCTTGTAATGAGGCCCATTGTGTGGGGGACTGGATGTGTTCCCTGGATCTGAAGGATGCCTACCTACACGTCCCGATCCGGGAACCCCATTGGGTCTTCCTGAGGTTCAGCATCATAGGTTTTCACTTTCAATACAGGGTTTTACTCTTTGGACTCCAATAGCCTTGTAAATTTACAATGCTAAATTAACGCAGTGGCAGCCCTACTCAGGGCACATGGCCATCACATTTATCCATATCTAGACGACTGACTAGTCAGGGCGAGATCTCCGGAGGCGGTTCAGCACACAACCTGCGCCTTCACGGACACACTATACGACCTGAGATTTTTTTTCAATCTGAAAAAGTCTGTTATTGTCCACGCAGAGTCTGACCTTGCTGGGCCTTATATGGGGCACAAGGTCCGAGAGGATCTTCCCCTCAGCGGACAAGATTGCAGCTATCAAGAGGGCTTCTGGACATTTTGTCAGCAGAACTCTGTTGGGAGTCATGGCCACATGTCTCCTTGCAGTGCCACATACGAGGCTCAAAACGAGGCTGCAGCTGCACTTCTCAGCCTCCTTGAATAATGAGCAGATCCGCATACCAAAACATCTCCACCAAGATCTAGTCTGGTGGGGTACAGACATAAACCTGCGGATAAACAGGCCCTTCCTGCAGCCGGCTCCTCAGGTCACCATTACCAAAGACTCATCCGTAGAGGGATGGGGGACCACCCTGGATAGTCAGTGTCGATGGAGTATGGTCACGTCAGGAGCAGTTAGCGCACATCAACTGGCTCGAGAGGATGGTTATCTGGCTTGCCCTCAAAGCCTTCCTCCCCATGATCACCGGCAAGTTTACTCTCATTCAGACAGCTCCACCTGCATATATCACATCAACAAGCAGGGGGGCACCAGGTCTCATCCTCTCTGCAGACTGTTGATCAACATTTGGAAGTGGGCTCTAATGAACAATATGCACTTGTCTACAAGCCACCTCCCGGCGCAGTCCAACCTAGAGGCGGACAGACTCAGCAGGCTGGGCTCGGACAATGGCAGTTGAAGGAGGTGGTCCTGAAGGGGATCTTCACCAGGTGGGGTCATCCACAGTTGGACCTCTTTGCCACCAGTACCAACAGGAGATGCCTCCTGGCTGGGGCAAGGCAGGGGTTTGTTGGGCGACGTGATGCAGCTTTGCAGGGCCTTTGGCTCATCCTGGTAGCACCATGGTGGCACGCCAGACCCTTGTTCTTGGAACTCCTCAGTCTGTCGGATCAGCCTCTGGTACACCTCACGTTGGGCCCAGCACACCTACTTTCCCAGCAAGGGGGGGCACAGTGATTCACCCCGCTCCACAGAAGTTATCCCTCGCAGCATGGTTCCTGAACACATTACCTTGAAGCATCTGTACCTGTCACAGTCTAACCTGGATATCATACAAGGGGCTAGGAGCGGTGCTACTAGGTGCCAGTACAAAAACAAGTGGACCAGGTTCTGCCACTGGGCAGAATCAAAGGAAATTGATCCATTGACTTGTTTGTTGGACAACGTTCTATCCTTTTCAGTGCATCTCGCCCATTCCGGGGTACAAGTAGACACATGCTGCACATATCTGGTGGCCACTAGGGCCTACAGGAAATTGGCAGAGGTCGTCTTTTCATCTCAAATCCGGTGGTATAAAGGCACTTGGCGGGTCTTACTAGACTGTACCCACTTATCAAGAAACCACACTCTATGTGGGACCTTAATCTTGTCCTGGGCATCCTGGTGCACAAACCATTTGGACCTATGGCGTCTGCGGACATCAGGCTAATTACCATCAAGACAGCCCTGCTAGTGGGCCTTATCTCTGCACGCCGAATCTGAGAAATCCAGGCACTGGTGGCCTCAGACCCATATACTACATTTCACAAGGACATGGTGGTGCTCAGAACACACCCTGCATTCCTACCTAAGGTTGTCTCCTCTTTTCACCTGAATGAGGAGATATGATCCGAGAAGAATGTAGGTAATAATGAGGACGAGGCTCAGAGGGTATTGCACTGTCTGGATGTCAGACATGTGCTACGATTTTACCTGGACATACCCAAGAGCTTCCATAACTCAGACGCCCTCGTCATCACCTTTAGCGGATCAAAACCAGGTTGTCAGGCCGCCAAGGCTTCCATAGCAAAGTGGATGGTTATGGCTATCAAGGAGGCGTATGAAGGGCAGCATAAGCCAGTGCCAGTAAACATGCATGCCCACGCTATCGGAGCAAAGGACACAGTGGTAGCGTTACAAAGACATGTTCCGTGTCAGGCTATCTGCAAAGCAGCTACTGCTTGGATGCCAGCGCCAGGTCGGATGTGGCATTTGGCCTGGCAGAGTTGAGAAACCTGTTTTCTTTGAACGTACGCCCACGGTTGAGAGTGGCCCCTCCTGTTATAATTACTCCTACATCGCATCCCTTTCCTTAATACTGTATGGGTAATAACAAGTTACTCACCGTAGTGACTAACATACTCCTAGTCCATAGTCCCCTTTCCTGCATACATCCCACTGGCCTCCCCCCTAATAGAACTAGTGTCTTTAGGCAATGTTAATGTTGTCGACGCGTTAAAGGGGACTGAGGAGTGGCGCCGGTGGACAGAGTCAGTGGAGCGCATATTCCCAGGGCTGCGCATCTAAATTTAAAGGGGAAATGATGTTTCTGGCGAAAAAGGTTCTGTATCCCATCCCTAGCGAAGGACGCCCATACAGTATGTAGGAAAGGGGACTAGGAGTACGTTATAAGTTACTCACGGTAGTCACTAATTTCTGCCTCTAAAATGTTTTCCCTATACCATGACAGTCATGTGGGCACTCTTACAGAACCGTTTGCTCAGGCCCACCTCTTAAATGATTGAGTCTTTCCTCTTGACTACTCAAGACACCTGCCACCTTTTGAGAAACACAAACTTAGCGACATAGCAACTGGTGAGAGCTTCTCAGAAACTGGCGACGTTTGGAATGCCAAAGTCAAGTTCCCCAAGTCTGAGGTACCAAGATGGTTACACATTTAAAAGCTAGACCTGCTAATCTGATCTGCATTCTGATACATACTACATGAAAAGCTCATCAGGCCTCAGACTGTTCTGGTGCCTCTGCATGCAAGAAATATCACGCCCGTGTGGCATTCTGAGCCCTTTGCTGTTATGTATAGAAAGAGCAGGGAGGACCATGCATTAGCATATCCGATCCAAGATTTTACCTCAGCAGCACAATGGTGCTATAAAAGAAATGGCATTATTTTAGGCGGAGAAAATACTAAATGTTAGCATTAAGCTGTGGTTGTAAGGACACCATGTAAACAAAAATCAAGCCATGTTTTTTTTTGTTTTCTTCCCAAAGGTGATTTATTGTTCTAACCTTAATTTGGCAATAGTGTGCTTTGGCGCCTAGGTTTGACTATTATTCCAGGTATTCTAGCAGGGGCTGAAAGTCACACTCCTTCCCGGAAATCAACTTATACCTGGGTGTTGTCTACAGGAGACTGAATTATCACTGGGAAAGATTGCAGAAGATTGGAAAAGTGGAATCTGGTCTAGCTGAAGGAAAACTGGGATAAGAGCGGAGCCCTGGGAAACTGCAGGCCAAGAAAGACCCCTGAATCCTGTGCATACAAACGTTCTAAAGCAACAAGAGGTGTTCCTGGAAGGATGGACAGAAGTGGTTAAAATCTAAAGAAGGGTGGCATGGATCACTGCATCAAAAGTAGCTATATCTCTAACATGACTGGGAAAACTGTCACCTTGCTCAACTATCCCACACACACAAACCCAGTAAAGCTGTCTTTCCCATGGCCTGGGTGAAAGCCTGATTGAAAGGGGGGGAGGGGCAGGGCAATTATGTAAATCCAGATTGACTTGCAGTTTGTTGACCATCTTGTCTTTGTTCCATGAGATTTTAGCAAACACTTTGTCAATTTCTGCAAAGAAGCTATTCTGTTAAACAAAAAATAACTTCCTAACTCAAAAAAAACTACGTTTCGCAAGAGGCTTTGAAAAAAATGTGTAGTTCTGAAACATGGAGCATGTGACCTTGCTTCCCCTATCAGCTGGAGGGAGCCTGCCCTTTTAAGAGCCCAGGACCTTCTCCTGCAGGCCTCTTCTGTAGCTGCGCCAACCTAAGTACACTTGCTGAGAAGGAAATACCCAAAGAAACCAACACTGAACTATCACATGCGTCCTCTCAAAATCGGCGAGCCATTCGCTCTCTCAGGTGACTACCTCCAATACAGTGTGATTAACCAGGTTACTCACCGTAGTGACCACCTTACTCCTAGTCCATAGTCCCCTTTCCTCTATACTTATGGGACATCTCTCCGTCCTGTCGGACGGGACTGGAGCACTTTGTAAAAAGCATCCAAAAATGTTTTCAAAAATCTGTCCTTCCCCTCTTTCTGCACGGGGCCCGGCACATGGCCGTAACCCCGCCCACCTTGGCTCTGCCCTGCGCATCGCCCATCAGTCCTTTTCTATTGCCAGGTCAGAGACCTATTAGCAATAACAGAGGAACCTTATTAGAGGGGACAGCGGGCAAATGGAGGAAAGGGGACTATGGACTAGGAGTAAGGTGGTCACTGCGGTGAGTAACCTGGTTATACTCCTACGTCCCGTCCCCTTTCCTCCATACTTATGGGAGATTCGCAAGCACTCCTAACTGGAACTACGGGTGGATGGAAATACCCCTTATTGAAAAAGGTTTTTCAGCACAGCCTGACCAAACTGAGCAACAGCTCTCGAGCTCATGTCAAGACAATAATGCTTACAAAAAGTGGATGGGGAGGCCCAAGTAGCTGCCCTAGCGATGGACTTCCAGGGGAAATGCTTCTGAAAAGCAACCGCAACTGCCTTGCCCCGCACCAGGTGTGCATGAATACCTCTAGGAGGTTTCAGCCTTTGGACGGTGAAAGACTCGGTAATGCAGGCGCCAATCCACCGAGAATTAGTCGCCTTAGACGCCTGCTTACCCTGAGGGTTACCGAAAGTCACAAAAAGTTAAGAACTAAGCTCGGAAGTCCTGTCAAGGTAGAATTTAAGAGCCCTTCTGACATCAAGACAGTGCAGAACCCTTTCTGCCTCTGAGGTAGGGTTCGGAAAAAAGACCGGCAGGGAGATCAACTGATTCAGATGGAATTCAGTTACCACCTTCGGTAAAAAGGCCGGGTTTGTCCGTAGGACTACCTTGTCCTTGTGAAAGACCAAGAAGGGATGCTCCACTGACAAGGCCTGGAGCTCACTCACCCGCCTTGCTGACATAACGGCAACCAGAAAGGACACTTTCCAGGACAGGTACTTGAAGCCCACCGTGGCCATTGGTTCAAAAGGCTTATGGCACATTTAGGTCCTACGGCAGGTGCGGACTACGGTCTGGAGGGTAGAGGCGTGTCAAGCCTGCGAAATGCCTCTTAACCACTGGGTTACTCAGAGTAGAAAGATAAGCAGAGACCGCTGAAAGGTAAGTTCTGCATGACAGAACGGGAACACCCGACCCTGCTAGGGAGGACACGAAGGACAGCACAGTGTCAATCGTAGCCACCCTTGGGTCCAACTGCTTTTCCAAACACCAATGACAGAACCGGAGTCATTTACTCCTGTATTGGGATCTGGTCGAGGGTTTCCTGGCTGCCTGGATAATACGCATGTTATCCGTAGACAAGTTAATATGCTCTAAAGACTTGAACTCTAGCACCATGCCGCCAAACTAAGCAATTGTGGGGAGGGGTGTCACATCTGCTGTTCCCCCTGGTGAAGAAGATCGGGAGTTACTGGTAACCTGATCAGCGGAAACACAGACAGGTGTTGAAGTTCTGACAACCAAAACCTGGACGGCCACCACGGGGCCATGAGCAGAAGGGAACAGTTCACAGAGTTCTTCAGCTTGCCCGATGAACTAGAGGCAGAGGCGGGAAGGCGTAAGCTCTCATGTTGTGCCATGGAATCTCGAGAGCATCCCCCAGAGAGGATGCTCTCAGCCCCCCTCTGGAGGCATACTGAGGAAGCTTCTTGTTTACCGCCGTAGCGAAGAGGTACACCTCCGGTGTGCCCCAACGCAAGAAAATCCATGAGGACCTTCGCCTTCAACTCCCACTCATAGCTGACCACTGTCTGCCGGCTGAGGGCATCCACTGTGACATTCAGCTGGCCGGGATGTGCACAGCAAGCAGCCAGACACCATGAAGCATGGCCCACTCCCATATCTGGATGGACAGATCAACCAACGGTGCCCACACCGCAGGCAACAAAACATTGTGCGGAAGGGGCATCTGGGTGTTCGGTAACACCAAACCCCACCAAGGCCTCGGGGCGCACCCCGGCGTAAGAGCCAGTTGTCCAAATAGGGATACCCATAGATACCCTGGAGACGAAGATAGGCCGCAATCACTGACATCTTTGTGAAGACACGCGGCGCCGAACTGAGGCCAAAAGGAAGCACCCGAAACTGGAAGTGCTCCTCTCCCAAAGAGAAGCAGAGGTATCTCCTGTGTGGATTCCAAATCAGGATATGCATGTACGCATCCTGAAGATCCACCACGCTGAGCCAATCGCCCATCTGCAAAGAGGAGCGTATCTGGCCGGGCGTGATCATCTTGAATTTCTCTTGGGGTAGGAAAAGATTGAACTGGGAAAGGTCTAGGATGGTGCGCAGGCCAGTCTGGTTGGGTTTGGGCACCGTAAACAGCCGGGAGTAGAAGCCCTCCCCTCACTCCCCAAGGGGAACGGGTTCCACAGCTCTGAGGGCCAGAAGTTTCTGAACCTCGGCCTTGAGGGAGGGTGAGCCTGACAGCTGAAAAGGAGGGTTGAGGGGTGGGGTAAGGGGTAAAGGCAAGCGGAAGCCCGCTCGAGCAACTGACGAGGCCCATCTGTCTTCTGTGATGGTCTGCCACGCCTCCCAATGAGACGCAATGCATCCTCCCACCGGGGTCTCGTGCGAGCGCGGAAAACCCTCATTTGGCAGGCTTATCGGTGGCGGTGCCACCTGAACCTGATGAGGCTGAGACGTGGGAGAAAAACTGCGTATGCTGTTGTCTACGGCGGTTATTCACCGCAGGAGTATCGACTCTGCGAGATTTGTGGTCGAGGAAGCCCCTAAAACCAGAGGAAGGTTGACTTTGCGACAACGGTCTCTGGGATTTGAAAGGAGATTACACCAGAACAGACAAGGATTTAGCCGTCTGAGTGCTATCCTTGGTTTTGGTGAGCTCTACATCAATAGAAGAATGAAAAAGCTCCTTACCATCGAATGAAAGGTCCAACACCTCGTCTTGCACTTCCTTAGAAAATTTAGTGGCATGCAGCCACGCCTGCCGTGAGGCATCAACCCCAAGCATCAGGCCCCGAGCCAAGGTGTCTACGTGATGAGACGCAGCCTCCAGGAGATCCTGGGTCAACACCCTGGCATCGCAAAGGCCTCCTTTGAGGTCTTCCAGCTTCGCGACCGGGATGTGCTCCTCAAACTCCGACAGACCTTTCCACATCCGCACGTTAGCTCCCGCCAATATCAATTCGGCGTTGGCCTGCCTGAGAGCAAGGCCGAGTTGGCGAAGATTTTCCTCCCGAGGGAGTCGAGGAGCTTGTCCTCCTTTCCCAGAACCTGAGTAGCCGTCGTGGAAGAGGATGCTGCAGGCCTGGACTGCAAAGCGGCCGCAGCCATCACTGTGGAGGAGGGAGGCAGACAAGACGGCAGGGCCACCTCTTCCGAAGAATGCAGCCTGTACCTCGCGTCAATCTTTTTATTGACAAAATGTCCTGAGTGTGGCTTTTCCCAGACTCTTCGGAGCTCGGCCAGAACGTCCTTCTGCAGGAACATGCCGGTGCGCTCCAAGGGAGACAGGGTGAACGCCCCAGAAAGCATGCCCTCCTGCGGAGCGGGTGCCTCGGGCACTGGAACATCTACGAAACTCATCATGTCCAGTACCCGGTCATGAAAGTCTCTGATGGAACGGGGGAAGGTCCTCGTTGTCCTGATCGCCTTGAGGGTCATCTGACAGGTCAGGATCCTGCTGAGCAGTGTCAGGCACTGCCTTGTCCACTGGGGACAATGGAGGCAAAGGCGGGAGAGCAGGGGGGGGGCACCACGGGCAAGGGAGGCACCGGCGGAACCACCGGGAGGAACAGGTGGAGCCGGAGGCGCCGGTGGACATATCTCCTTGAAAAGCCCTTTGAAATATTCCCTCATGGGGGTCTGTGCGCATAAGCGCTTGGAATTTACCGAAAAAGGCATCCTCCGGAGATTGTTTCGGAACCTGAGGAGGCCTCTCATGAGGTGGACAAATCCAGGGACGTAATAGGGAGGTATGCCACACCGGCCCCTCCACCGACATATCCACATAAATCAAAGGAGCCGCCCCCGGGGGCAACGAAACATTGTGCGGAAGAGGCGTCCGGGCGTTGCAATCATAAATCGGCCGGTAAGGATGCACACAAGGGACCTTAGGTTCACCCAAGAGACCGAGCCCACACCAGAAGCCGATGGCGTAGTTGTAGGGGTAGCACCTAAAATGAACGCTGTGGTTGTGGCGGGAACGGGTGCCATTTTGTCCTCATCTGAGGGGAACTGCGGCACGTGAGAAAGTGAGGCAGGGGTCCCGTCGATGGATCAGGGGTCTTAATCTTAGCCTTAACATAAGGAACCTCGGCCGAGCTGGTACTATGAGGCCTGGAATGTTTTTGTGACATACCAACCGCCAACTGAGCCTTCGAAGGAAGGACCTCGGCACTGCCGGTAAAAGAAGAATTTTGCTCCTTCGCCCCCTCAACAGATCTGGTGTCACCACAAGAGCGGGAACGGTGCGCTTTCACCGACGAAGCCTGGACCGGCCTCTCAGAACTGTTGGTAGCTTTAGCCTCTGTAAGAGGGACCTCGGACCCAGGCCCGGTAACAGCCTTTTCTGCACGGGCCTCGAACATCCGTTCGGTAACTACAAGCCCAGCCAAGGCCTTGGGTCGCAGCCCGGTTTTGTTTTTGAGGGAAGCCAACAGAGGCCTCAGAGCGAACACTGGTACCCTACGACTCAGTGAGAAAACTCCGGGAGAATTAGGCCCAATGGGCACCTCAGGGCGAACCCCGGTAACAGAGCGATCAACACCCCTCCCGGACCGAGAGGAACCCGGGAAGGCACCCCCCGGTCGGGGTGCTCTGAAAAGTAAAGAACTTACCGTGCGTTTCCCACCGCTCCAACCAACGTTGACGTACCCGGACCGAAAGGGAGTCACAGTAAAAACAGGAGTCCCAACGGTGTTCCGGACCCAAACACTCTAAACAAAGAGGATGGGGATCTGCCCTCGCGAAGCGACGGTGACACGATGAACAATCTGGAAAGTCTCATTTGAAAGACAGACTAGTAAACGAATGCCAGCGAGAGCCAGAGGAAAAAAGGGAAGAAAACCTTCTGAGGATGCAAGTGCGTCCGGCCCCGATCCAGCGGAGAAAAGGACTGATGGGCGATGCGCGGGGTGGAGCCAAGGTGGGCGGGGTTACAGCCGCATGCCGGGCCCCACGCAGGAAAGTCGGACACATTTTTGAAAAAAATGTGGATGCTTTTTACAAAGTGCTCCGGTCCCGTCCCACAGGACGGAGAGTTGTCCCACAAGTATGGAGGAAAGGGGACGGGACGTAGGAGTACGTAGTTTTCCTCTCCCCTTTTATGAAAATAATCTTACTTTTGTAGACGTTCCTTCTCTTTCTCATCAGGTTCTAGCCTCTCTTCCCAGAGTGCTGTTGCATGCATAAGCTTGGTCTTCCCGGTCCCTGGGTGTGTGTTTCCTAAATGTCTTTATTATATTCTCTCTCTCATCTTCGGGATCTGTGTTGGCTTTTCCCTTTTCCCAATCCAACGAGTTTTCAACTCTACTCCTCTCCTACTTTGTTTGTGCATTTCATGTAGCTGTGCCTTTCATGAACATGGTTCTGTTTCCGCAACTTATTTCTAATACTTTTCTCATTAGCATTGTGACGAGTTTTGGTTGAGTTATGATTCCCTCGTAAGTGTCCAGTAATGTCGCTGCCCATATTACCTTCTATTCCAAGGGGTAACGTCACTGGTAAGGTCTTGGACTCTTTCTGCTTCTTCTTGGCTCTGCGGCTCACTCGTTATGCCATCTGTTTCACGTGTGCTTCTTTCTCGTCTTCCGAATCGAACTTGCGATGTATCTTGGCTTGGGAGTGGGTTTCTCCTATCAGTAGTATTGGCGCAGTTATGCGGGTGGCTTACCCACCACCATTGCTGACTGGCCATGCCCACAACGTGGGCTCTTCAATCGTGTTCCATTTTCTTCCATTCTCATATGCTGGTCTGCCAGCATCTTTGGCTCTGCATCTCAGCTCAACTGGTTTCATAGGCTCTGCGTTCTGCGGGTGCCCTGCCCCTTCCATGCACAGGGAGTTTACCTGGTTCTCTCTGCTTTCCGGCATCTCGGCTTCTCACCTTCTCTCACTCTTGTAATCTCTTATCCCTTTTCAGCATCCTCGGCACAGTGCGTTTGAGGGACTGATTTAAAGGGAAAGTCTTCATTCCCTGTTGTGTGTAGCATAAGTTCACTTCATCTTTATGGAATTGAAAATGTTCTGTTATGTAAGACAAATCCATATAGGCCATCACTTTGAGGGCATCAGGAGTTCCTCACAGGAATAGAAGTCCTTGTCCCCGTCCCTCCCGGTGAGGTCCCACTTACCTCGACCCCTAGGAAGGGTGTTGCAGAATGGGCTTCCCCACCCTAGTCCCACAGGGAGGCGAAGGGACTACCGCTTCGGGAGAAGTTACAAATTCCCTCAATTCATCACAGCACCAAGACATTAAACTTCAGGCAATAATATTTGGTGTCACCGGAAATATGTATTCACAATAACAGAGGTCGAAGACATGACTTTAAATATACATTAACATTGCAGATGACCGCTAAAATGCCAGTCTTTGTTCTAAAACTCACTGGACCCACAATGGGTGCAGGAAAGACCATCAGTGACAGGTACGTACCCCCAAAGTCATTTTAAGAGCTTCAGGTGGCTATCGTGTTGATTTCTATGGGAACATTATAAAGTCATTGGCCAAATCTGTGTGTATGGGGAAATGGTAGGTAAATTCCAGTTGTACCCAATAGGTGCCGATTTGGTGGCAAACTACCTTAGGGTAGACCAGAGAAGCCCCTCACTGAAGACATCCAGTGGTCCGTTTGAGAACTAGGAACTCCAGAAGATGTTGCAGCACAGCAGGAGAAGCCCCAGTGGCACAATGCTGTAGAGACTCTTGCAAATTTTCACGATTATAGATCAGAGACGCCTGAAGGTGACTATTCCAAATAACCCACTACCCCTGAACCCAAAGGTAAGAATTCACAGTGCATGGTCCCTGAAAGCCGGCTCCAAGAAGGCTAAACTGCTCCATAAGTGCAAGGTTTATTTTCTAGATCCAGTTTAGACTTACCAGGGATTTGAAGACCAGGCCAATGACGACTCCAAAGACTGAAAAGAACTAACACCCTTCCTGAAAGAGTGACCCTCAGGCAAGGAGCAAAAGCAACAGCGTGGAATACTAAGATGGCGGGAACTCAGCAAAGCAGTTTCTGGGGGCACGAAGGACAAAAGGAGGGAGCACAGCTACAGAAGATAGTCCCACAAAGAGACTTATGGTGGGGGTGATGCAGGAATGCCCTGAAAAGCCATTGATATGGTCCTCGAGGAGACTTGCAAGGAGTTCGCGAGGAGCATGGTGAAGTCCCTGCAAGCCCTCAACAGGGAAGCAGAGGCCCGCCTAGTGGAAGTGGACGCAGCGTTCGATGCCCCGGTGAAGACTGAGAGGGAGCATAGCGAGGAGGACTAGCCCACCGCCATTGTATATAATTCTTTAGGTGTAGGTTTCATTTATTTCACTTTTATTTGGAGTTCTGGACTTTGCTCCACATTCTGTACATAGTTCTTTTTAAAGTTCATTTTTTAGGCTTTTAAGACAGGTTTTGGGACAATGGGCCCTGGTTGTTTGTAAATAGTTGTATTTTTCCAGGATCAATTTTAGTTCACCATGGAGGAATGTTTTTTTTTTACATTTGTGTTTTTATTTGGACTTACATTATGTTGAAAATGATAAACTTAATTTCATTTTAATTTTCACGCTCTTGTTTTTTAATTTAATTCATGCTGTTTTTATATGTTGTTTTTACTGAGTATGATTTTAATACTGATGTTTTAATGTATTTTTACCTGTTGGAATTAAAGTGGTGTCTGGTCTCGATGGTTTAGTGCAAGTTTCACTCTTCCATAACTCAGTTCTGTGTCCCTACTTTTGACCAATGTTGTTCATTTGTGTGCACACATGCATGCATGCATGTGTGATTTTAGGATTCCGATGCCATGGGGCATGTACTAGCAAGCATGACTAATTGATGGGTGTTGAGGTGCACTGGGAGTGTGCAGCGTGTGGTGGCATTTGATTTCACATGTGCTGCTTTGATGTATATTAGTCCAAAGTGTTTGCGGTAGGGGCTGTCCCATGAGACGGGACCTGCCTGTTTCAGGCAATTCGGACCTGCAGCAGGGCTTCACCGGTCGTCCAGGAGTTGTAGCAGTCCTCTTCCTTCAGCTTGTCTTCGGTTCTTTCGTTCCAGTGGACGACTCTGCTTTCCAAGTCCCAGAGACCTGCTTTTGAACAGTTTTCCCCCATTCATTCCAGCCTGGCTGTCACTCACACAGCAGGGTGGCTGTCCTTGCCGGACAGCCAGCCGGCCAGCCAATCACGCCAGAGTGCATTCAGGTCTCCTAGGAGACTAAGCACAGGGAGTTTTGGGCACCTCCCTCACATCCTGTCCACCCCAGAGACCGTGGCGCAAGAGGAGGGCTTCAGCACTGAAGCCCACCAAAGGCCAACAAACATAGGGACCAAAACTTGTTTGGCACGCAGAGACAAACACAAGAAGGACCTTTCCAAAGAGAAATGGTATAAAAAGTCGATCGAAGTAGTTTTTTACAGATAGGTCCTGGGCGCCATATTGACAAACATGGCTGACCCAATTTTTAGCTACCTTTGTTCGCGGTCGGGAAAAATAATGGTAGTTTGATCTAAACCACTGCCACCAGCCATTTAAAGTAGGAAAGGGTAACATTTGACTGTTACATGAGTGTTTTGACTCTGGGGAAGTTAGGCTCCCCCTCCAGCCGTGTCAAGTCTAAAAGACTTCCCTGTGCCACTGCACTGAAGGTGCTGTGTGACACAGAAAAAGATGTTGCCTATAGAGTTGTGTTAAAACTCCATAGCCAAAGAACACAAAAGAAAATCCAGCAAAGTTCCAGGGGGTCTCAAAAGGTAAGGGAAATTAGCACATTTTGAGAATCCTCCCTAACAAGCACAGATATGATATATTAATAAAGACACCATGAAATGCAAAATGGAAAAACACCTTGATCCGAAATATTAAGAAAGGCATACAATGCAAAATGGGGGAGGGGATGGAGAACACCTAGTTTTGAAATATTGAGAAAGACACCATCCAACACAAAATGGGGGATGGAGAACACACCTACATTAGAAATAATAAGAAAGGTACACAATGCAAAATCAGTTGTGTGGGATGGAGAGTGCCTAGCACTTGAGGGCAATGGAATCTTTAAACTCTATATGTAGAGGAGGATCTGTAGACTGCATGACCGGAGCCTTCGAATAACTTCTTACTTGAAATCAAATGAGCTTTAGCATTCTATATAGGAGGGACACATCACATCTAGAAGTTGTATTACAGCAGTTCCTTTTCTTGGGGATAACTATTGAAGATGACTGAAGCGTTAATTCTTCTTCAAGAGGCAAGACGCTATTGTAGACAGGACGCTACTTCATGTTGACACGAGGTGTTCTGCATCTTTGTGTGGGATGGAGATCAGACCTAGATTCGATATATTAAAAACAGGACAATGCAATGCAAAATGGGGTGTGTGGGATGGAGAATGCACTGATATTTGAATAATAAATTAACTCACTGTAGTGACTACCTTACTCCTAGTTCCTAGTCCCCTTTCCTCCATACTTGAGGGACATTCTGTCCTTCAGGACGGGACCGGACCGCTTTTGTCACAAAGTATCAAAAATTGAATTATTGTCCTTTTATTTTTACAAGTGCTACAGTCCCGTCCCGAAGGTCGGAATGTCCCACAAGTATGAAGGAAAGGTGACGGGACGCAGGAGTAATATTAAGAAAGACAATGCAAAATGGTGTATGGGGGAAGGAGAACATCTAGAAATGAAATAAGAAAGGCACACAATGAAAAATGGGGTGTGGGATGGAGAACACCTCAATATTAAATATTAAGACACATTGCAATGCAAAATGGGGGGTTTGGGGTGGAGAACACACCTCAATATTAAATATTAAGAAAGGTACACCCCATTTTGCATTGCCTTGTGCACCTTTATTAATGTTTTCAACTAGGTGTGTTATCCACCCCACACCCCCATTTTGCATTGCATGCTTTTATTTAGATTTCAAATCTAGGTGTGTACTCCATCCCAAATATGCCCCTTTTTGCATTGTGTGTCTTTCTGAGTTACCTTGGGGAACCCAGACGTGGACTCCCTGCTCACTGTGCTTAGAGAGGCACAGATCCACCTCACTGATGAGGCACAACAAGGCTGAAACACGTGTATGGGGTTACTGTTGGTACTCTTGTTTAGAAGGGAATTGCCATAGCATTTTGGTGCTGGACTGCCCATGTGGGCGGGACAAAGAATGATATGCAAATGAGTATTTCCCATCTGTGAAAGGTACAGTGAGCAAAAAGCGATGGCTGCAAACTCTCAAAGTGGGAAAAAAAAAAACACAGAACAGGTTATCATGCCATGTTCTTTCTGGAGATGGGTGCCTGCTACCTTTTTGAAAAAAATCATTCAATTTTGCTTTGCATTGTGTGCCTTTCTTAATATTTCATATCTACGTGTGTTGTCCATCCCACACAGAATAGGGAGTCAAAACCACAATCTAAATAACCCATGGCTGCCTTTCTGGAGGTAAAATCTGTAAAGATGTCCCTAGAATCAGCCCAAACTCAGGAGTTTGGGGTGATGTCCTCTGTGGAGGCATGCCCCTTTGGCTAGGTGTAATGTGTTTTGCCTATGTTCCAATCCATTGATCCCAGCAATAGGGATTCTTACATTAGACCTAGATATTTGGGTAGTTCTCCCAGAGTGGGATTTCTCCACAATATGTCAGGCCTAAATAACAATCAAAATCAAATTGAGGCCCTATGGTCTGGTATGGGCCATTGTATGAGTAGTTTGACTCTAATAAATGGTACATGGCCACCAAGAAGACCAAGATATGTGGATAGATTAATTGAAAATGGAAACCAGCAAGGGGGCATTTCCCACCAAATGAAAGACAAAATATGATTTATGTCCCTCACAATATAACCAATCACCACCACCAGTAGACCATTGTCAATGGATGGTGTTGTCCACCTCCTGTGTCACATGAATTCAGAGGTAACAAATAGAAATCAATCTCCTGAGAGGTACCAGAATAGGCCTAATCAGGGTAACCGGCCTAGGTCACAAAGAGGAATTCAGAGACATGGACAGGTTTCAATGCTTGGCGGCCCAAGTCAAAATGTTGTCTGAACAGATAGGAAAGTTATGTGCAGTTCAAAAGCAACAGCCAAGTGAAGGTGCAGAATGTCAGGAGTGATCCTGCATTCTGACAATAAATGACTAGTTAATAATCTCAGCACTGATGAAAACACAAATGCCTATAAATTCCCTTTGAATAACGCTTCTGAATTGCTTACTGATTTAAAAATAAGAAAACAAATGAAAGTAAGACAGGGAACACTCACAAAAAGGGAGTGTGGTTCAATTTAGAGTTGAACCAGACTATTGAGGTGTGTGAAATTAAACAAGAACAATGCAAAGAACAGAGAAACATTTTAAAAGAGCATCCAATGTGAACATAAAACACAAGGCGAAGAGTTAGGATCAACAGATAGATTATCCTCACTTGATAGTCAGACTACTGTTGATACCCATACAGAAGGGGAGACAGTAGCTCAAAGGAAGGGTGCAAGTCAGTCAACTGAGGAGTATTTTGAACCACGGATATTCCAAGGTACAGAAATTACAACTTCTGGCGCATTACACTTAGCCTGTTAGGCTCAATGCGAAACACAGATGTCACGGGACACTTGTGAAAATACCCAGTTAAAAGTTTGCAGTGTAGCGAGCCCAGACAATGAGAACAGTACAATAAGAAATTGGGGTATGAACATTAGTGGTCCCAAGTCGGAGGGGGAGTCAGTGGCTACACTCTAAATGGGTTCTGAGCCCAGGAGAATAGACAAAGAAATTCAAAATGAAGTGGGCAAAAATGAGGGAAAGATGTCATTTCATATGCCTAGCAAAGAGTAAAAAAGTGCTAAGGAAAGTAAGTCCTGAAATCAGCAAAAATTCACACTTTTTATGTGTACTAGAAGAGGTTGAAGATAGGTACTATGCTCCTATTACTATTGAAGAAAAGTGTAATGCATTTGCAATGATTGAGACTTTTCACTAGTTCTTTTGACATTATTGTTGCTTGTATCAATGAACGGAGATCCCCACAAAATCACAAAGGTGAGGCAAAACAAATTCCCTGTGCATAATTTCCATGGGGGTCGAAATACCTATCAAAGGTGTCACTGAGGTTGACAAAGATAGGGAAGCATCGAATTAGACAGGAAGTGTTGATTACATCCATTAATGAAATACCCTTTCTCATAGGGACGAATTGCCTCAAGAGGTTGTCGTTCCTCATTTATGGGGTAGATTGAGTATTATGGTCCTTCGCTAGAAAGCCATTGAGACCTAAGAAAACAAGGACACAAAGCAACAGTGTAAAAGAATGCCATACCGTTGCTAAATCAGAAAGTGCAGTGGAATTTTATCTTCAGAATGGCTTTCTCCTCGCATTTTATCCTGGCACATGAAATTGCCAGTGACGCTGGACACACAAAGAGAAGCAGCCTTTGGAGATTTATTTGGACCCCAAGAAAAAATGGCAAACAGAAATAGATGAACACATTACATTTTTATATAAATGAAGAAAAACGCAAACCAAATGTCACTACAGAGGTAAATAAAGAAAAGCACATTTCAACCATCTCAGAAATACACAGGAGATGGGAATCCTGAAATGACTGAAGCCACTTTAGCGCTTGAACATAAAAGGAGTTTTATTAATGAAAAGGTACTCCAGCAAATAATTGACAGTGAAGAGATCCCAAAGTTCAGAATAAAGAATCAACACATTTTTGGACTAGATGACCCCTAGACAGGACAAAGGATTGTAGGAAGATGCATAATAAAGATTACAATTGGCCCTTTGAGTATTCATCACAATGTGTGGATGATGAGCGGGACACAAAACACATTTCATTTGGGAAATAACATCATGCACAGGATGTGTATGATATTAGACATTCAAAATCAACAGGTTCGGTCCAGGTTGGGTGGAGACGCACCTGGATTTGAAGACAAATAAGCCTCTTACCATTGCGCCCAAATGACATCATATTCAGTTGAACTGCAGGTGAAAAGGGATGTTACCATTCCCACATTCACCAGACAAGTTACTGTAGTGTGAAAATACTGAAAGGGACAACAGATAAAAGGTTCTGATGCCTTTGTATGCCCAAATGAAGCCATAAGGCAGCAAGGGTTAGACTGCGAATATACACCACTGATGGGATCTGAATGGGTCCATCCCCAATCTCTGATGGACAATAAAGGGTGTCAAGACATTCATTTGAAAGGGAATTCAGCAATAGGAATGGCAATGCAGAAGTCTTACTACACTGCTGATTTCAGTAACGCAGTGATTGGGAACATTCCTGAAAGCTATGTGCCTGCACAGGGTGAGTTGCCAGAATCCTTGGATTCCAAGCCTAAAGGAATCTTTAAAATTCATTCTGTGTATACCCTTATGAGCCAAGTGAAATAGCGTGCTGTCATCAAGATGATTGGAGGGTCGCTACACAATGGAATACAAAGAGATACTGCCACACGATAAGAGGAAAGTACAGAGATTCCTCCTTTGGAGGACTTGTCAGAGTTTTCTAAAATGGTAGAGGAGCAAATTCGAGCTGCAGATGCTTGCACAAGTGAAGAAGAAAAATACCAATTGAGAAGAACAAGTTACTTCTTACCTTGTAACGTTCTTTCGACGGGATGTTCCTCCGACGTATTCCTCATCTTAGATATCTCCTTCCAGCTCTGCTGGCCTCGGAAAATTTTTCTCTAGAGGGCGCTGCACGTCGACGTCCTCCGAGTCGATGTCCCGACAGCCGCCGTATCGACGTCGACGTCATCCTGCCTATAAAGGCTGCGCGCAGCGTCCGTTGCTCAGTTCCGTTTGTAGCCCACAATAATACTTTCTGGACTAGACTAATCACCCTGAAGGAGCGTAAGCTGCAACAACACGGGAAGTAGAACTGTGGGGATGGATGGGAGGGTCGATGAGGAATACGTCGGAGGAACATCCCATCGAAAGAACGTTACAAGGTAAGAAGTAACTTGTTCTTCGAAGGGATTGTGTCCTCCGACGTATTCCTCATTTAGATAGGCTCCCATAGCAGTATTCTATTATTGGAGGAGGGAGTACTGACTTCACGCGGTCTTCTATTGATGAATAGAAGACAGTACAGCCCTTCCAAACCTAGTCTCTTGACTGGAGGAGGAATCCAAATTGTAAAAACGTGTAAAGGTATGGACAGACGACCATGTAGCGGCCGCACAGATGTCTTTAACCGGCACGCCTCTTGAGGGCCGATGAAGCTGCAATACCTCTGGTCGAATGAGCCCTAAGGTTTTGAGGGGGCTCTTTCCCTGCCAGTTTATAACATTCCAGAATGGCTAGAATGATCCATCTGGAAATGGTCTGCTTAGTTATTGGTAACCCCAGCTTGTGACCTGCGTAACCTACAAACAGCTGGTCTGCCTGTCTTATCCTGGCTAGTCTACTGATGTAAAAACTTAAAGCCCTTCTAGGGTCTAGCCTGTGTAACCTCTCTTCCTCTTTCCCCGGGGGAGGAGGATAGAAAGATGGTAGGGTAATCTTCTGAGTGATATGGAATTCAGAAGCCACCTTTGGGAGGAAATTAGGCTTCACTTGCAGGACAACTTTGTCTTTGTGAAATATTGTGTGAGGGGTTTACAAGAAAGAACTTGTAATTCGCTCACCCTTCTAGCAGATGTAAGTGCTATTAATAAAACAGTTTTAAGGGTAAGGAATCTTAAACAAGAATGGAGTGGTTCGAAAGGTGTGCCCATCAGGAAAGTTAGTACTAAGTTTAAATCCCATAGGGGAACTTGGAATGGTCTTGGGGGATAAACATTGGTTAACCCCTTTAGAAACTGTATTACCAAGGGTAATTTGAAATAGGATGGTTCTTCCGCAGTGCGCTTAAAGATGGATAGCGCTGCGAGATAGCCCTTAATGGTGCCAACTTGAAGGCCTGAATTCGCCAAATATAGAAGGACAAAACCATTGGTGTACCACATGAAAAAGGGTCGATATTCTGTTCTCTACACCAGCTGCAAAATCTGTTCCAACGGCAGCGGTATAAAGACTTTGTTGCTGGCCTCCTTGCCGAAAGCAACACCTCCATAACATCATCAGGGAGGTCCCAATCCTTGTACCTCAACCTTTCAGAAGCCAAGCGTGAAGGTTGAGGGTTTTGATGTCTGGATGGAGAACCTGACCTCCCTTCTGAGAGAGTAGGTTCTCTCTGAGTGGAAGTCGAATTGGAGGGCAGATGGACAAGTCTAGAAGGTCCCGGTACCACGTTCTCCTGGCCCAATCCGGGGCAATTAGGATCATGGTTCTCCGGAATCTTCTCAAACCTCCTGATCATTTGAGGAATGACAGGGACCGGTAGGAACGCGTACAGAAGCGGAAACTCCCAGTCCACTATGAACGCGTCTTCCAGAGCTCCTCTCGGGGGAAATTCCCTTGAGCAGAACAGATCGCCTTTCCTGTTGATGCTGGTGGCGAACAGATCCACCTGAGGGGTTCCCTAAAGGGCGAAGATCTCTTGAAGGACTTCCTGAGCTAGTTCCCACTCGTGGGAGACTGTGCTCTGCCTGCTCAGAGCGTCCGCTGTCAAGTTCTTCTCTCCGGCTAGGTGAACTGCCGATAGAGAGATTCCTTCTTGGATTGCCCAAAACCAGAGCTGCATCGCCTCTCTGCACAGGGGTAGTGATCCTACGCCTCCTCTTTTGTTGAGGTAATGCATGGCCACTGTGTTGTCCGTCATTATCAGGACGTTTTTCCCCTGTACAGCTGGCAGGAATGCCTTCAGCGCAAGTCTGATGGCTCTCAGCTCTAACAGGTTGATATGTAGTCTGGACTCCGATGGAGACCAACGTCCGCTGATGGTCAAGTCGTTTGCGTGGGCTCCCCACCCCGTGAGTGAGGCATCCGTGACTACTGTTATCTCCGGCCAGGGTTGCCAAAAATGTTCTCCTTTCAGAATGTTCTCCTGACAGGCCCACCACTGAAGGTCTCGAGCCACCCTGTCGGGAACCTGAAGAAGCTCTGTCATTCTCCCTGGGAATTGTGACCACTGAGTCTTCAGTGCCCACTGGAGGGATCTCATTCTCAGGCGAGTCTCTGGCACTAGGAAAATGCAGGATGCCATGAGGCCTAGCAACCTCAAAAAGTCGAAGGCTGGGAGACGTTGGGCATTTTGAAACTTGGTAACCATCTGTAGAATATCTTGAGCCCTCACCTCTGGTGGCGAGGCTTTTCCCAGGGAAGTGTCCAGGATCGCTCCTATGAACTGGAGTCTCTGCGATGGTATCATTTGTGACTTCTTTAAATTGAGGGAGAAGCCCAGTCTGTGAAGGGAGTGGCACACGTGATTTAGTTGGATCTGAGCTTGTTCCGAAGAGACAGCCCTGATCAACCAATCGTCCAGGTAGGGGTAGACATGAATCCCTTCCCTCCTTAGACTTGCCGCCACTACCGACATTAACTTGGTGAAGACCCTCGGGGCGGAGGTCAGCCCAAATGGCAGCACTCGAAATTGATAGTGAGAGTTGCCAATTGCGAACCTCAGGTATTTCCTGTGATTGAGATGGATAGGCACATGGAAATAAGCGTCCTGAAGGTCCAGAGATACCAACCAGTCCTGGAGCTGAAGGGCCTGGAGGATCTGAGCAAGAGTGACCATCTTGAATTTGTCTTTTCTGAGGAATTTGTTCAATTCTCGCAAGTCCAAGATGGGTCTCAGTCCTCCGTCTTTCTTTGGAATGAGAAAGTAAAGGGAGTACCAGCCCTTGTTCCTCTCCGCTACAGGTACCGGTTCTATGGCACCTTTCTCTAGCAGGTCCAAAATTTCCTGCAAGAGGAGCGGATCTGGAGCTTTCTGAGAGCTGATCCCCGGTGGATGGCTCTGAGGTATGCGTAGGAGAGGCAGGCAGTAACCTTGGGCAACTGTTTCCAATGCCCAAGCATCTGACGTGATAGCCTGCCATTCCGCCAGATGTTGAGTCAACCTACCTCCTACAGGTGTCCTGTGAGGGAAGTCCTCAGAGTGGTTTTGGGGCGGCTGATGCAGATGCCGATGGTAAAGAGGCACCTGCTGTTGCTGCGGCCTTTGAATATCTACCCCGTCCACCTCGGGTAGTTCTTCTTTGTCCCCTTTGAGCCGGTCGTCCTCTACCTCTTCCGAATGCGGAGTAGAAGCGAAAGGACTTGCCTCTCGCAGAGGTTCCTGTGGGACGAAAAGGTGTCTGACGTATTGCAGCGCCTAGGGATTTTGCTGCTGCTTTTGAAGTTTGCAGTTTTTCTAAACTGTCATCCACCTTTTTCCCAAACAAAGAAGAGCCATCGAATGGCATGTTCAAGAGCCTGGCTTGCACATCTGGGGCAAAACCAGACTCTCAACCAAGCAAGTCTCCTGGTTGTTGTACTTGCCGCCATTGCTCTGCTGATACTGTCAGCCGAATCAATGCCCGTCTGGAGGGATTCGCACATAGCGTCTGTATGATATTCAGGAACGCCTCCCTTTCTTCTCCCTCCGGGATGGAGTCAGCCGCTGTAGAAGCACACTCCCAAAGTGTATGGCTGAATCTAGCAAGGGTGCAAGTAGCATTCACAGATTTTAACGCCATGCTACATGCCGAAAAAAACTTTCTTTGCCATAGCATCATATTTTTTATCGTCCCTGTCCTGTGGGACGGTAGGATAAGCCGTCTTGACATCGGTAGAAGATGCTGCCTGTACCACCAGACTTTCTGGGGATGGGTGTTTTGACAAAAACACCGGGTCTGTAGAGGATACCCTGTATTTTGTAGAAAGTCTTTTATTTACTGCCGGGACGACATCTGGGGTTTCCCAGTTTGTCATAATCTTCCTCTGAAGAGCTTTATGGAAAGGCACCACAGGATCCTCCTGTGGGCCTTTATCAAGAATATCCGTGAGGTCATCTTGTTGGAAAGATTGTGAAGGTGCAGACCACCCCATAAACTCTGTGATCCTGGCCATTAAGGCTCTATAGGGGGTTTCAGCATGCTCCCCCGGGTCTGGCCTAGCAAACTCCACCTCAGGGGAAGTGTCTAACCCACTTGCCTCATGTAAGGAATCATGAAGATCCTATAACCTGCGTTCTTCAGAGGAAAATTCCTCTCTAATTGGGGTTACAGGTCCCTGCAACTCAAATGTGTCTTCCTGTTCAGACAATTCACCCTCTTCCAAAATTGAGGACAGTTCTCAATTGTTCTGAACTCATAAAGGGAGTAAATCCCATTTCCAAGGCAGAGGGTGCCGAACTTGTCATTATCGGCCTCGAAAACGTTGATGTCGTCGACGCCGAAGGCTTCGAGCGTGGCGTCGAAAACAAAGGCGGAGGCCTCGATGACCGACAGAATTGGGATTCTACTCGACAATCTGGAAGCCATCGAGGACCTGGGGATAGTCACTGGGTTTGTCGTGACCGTGACTTTTCTTGGCGTCGACGCCGGTGTCGAAGCTGGCGTCGAGTCGACAGACCCGTGTGTCGAAGGTCCCTTTGACAACGGCGTCGAAGACACCGACCTCGGCGTCGACGGAACCTTCGAGGAAGGTTTGGAGGTCATAGTCCTACTCGAGGGTTCGAGACGCGCTCGAGAGGTTTCCTTCGTCGGGTACTGCGACTCGCTGCGTTTTTGACCTTCGGGTCTTTCGACCAGAGTATCACACTCGGCAGTCTTCGAGGGGGTCGAGGCCGCTTTCTCGAAGACGCTCATCATATTTTTCCGGAATTCCTCCCATTCAGCCCGGGAACTATGTTTCGTGGGGCAAGGGATTCTTTTTGGCGAAACAGAGGCAGAGGAAGACGGAGAAGGGGATCTTCGACGTCTCTTCGAGTGCTTCGACGAGGAGTGATGGGACCCACTCCAAGACCTGGAGCGCGAATGGTGACGAGGAGACGAGTGTCTCGACTTCGTCGACGAAGAAGAAGCTTTAAAAGTCTTACCTTTCTCCAGCTTCCCCCTACACTCCTTCAGGGCCTTAGCTGTCATGGACATACAGTCCTCGCACTCCGAACAATGGTGTTCAGCTCCCAAACACCACAGACAAACTGAGGGTCAATCAGCGACATCTTTTTTCCACAATCTCGGCATTTTTTGAAGCCGGATCGAGGAGTTGTCGGTTCCGACGAGGAAGCCATCGAGTACGGATCGAATAACTCTAGGTAATTAGGATTAATCTGACAAGAACTGAGCAACGGTATTCCGAGGCACTGAGTAAGCGCGGAAAAACAGAACTGAGCAACAGACGCTGCGCGCGGCCTTTATAGGCAGGATGACGTCGACACGGCGGCTGTCGAGGGACATCGACTCGGAGGACGTCGACGCGCAGCGCCCGCTAGAGAAAAATTTTCCGAGGCCAGCAGAGCTGGAAGGAGATATCTAAGATGAGGAATACGTCGGAGGACACAATCCCTTCGAAAAATATTTATGGAATTCAAACAGCTTTTGCCAAAGATGCCTATGATTCTGGGTTAACCGATTTGCATGTTGCCACACTACCAGAAGGACATGGTAGGAAGCCAGTATAGGTCACCCCTGCCATGTTTGGGATCACTAGCTAAAATAATCAAAAATGTAGAATATAGAGGAATCATTAGCCCTATTCATAGTACATTAAATACTGCGTTTTTAGGTGTGCTAAAACCTAATGGCCAATGGCACTTGTGTACAGATCTATGAGAATTAAAATAAAAAGGTACCTGTTTCAAGGTGCCCCCTTCCATTTATTGATCAGGGTCTTGCACAGGTTCACGGGTCAAAGGCGCTTACCACACTAGACCTTACAGATGGATACTGGTGTGTGCCGCTATTGCAGGTTCCATCTGGTTGGAAACCTTTACCCCTACTTGTGATGCACACAGCCATTCTATAGAAAATGCATTGAAGTGGAGGGGAACACACAAACCTCCTTTTGATCTATTGTTGCTGGTTGTATTGCCCAAATTTGTTGGTGTCCACATTTCCTTCTAAACTATGCAATTTACCACTCCAGCCCACATGGTGCCAACCCACAACCTGACAACTCAATTGAAAATCCATGATATATGGGTGCACCTTGCCCGCAAGCAACCCTTGCATCAGGTTAATTGTCCGGCCTTAAACCCAGCCGTGTTAGGCAGAATTATATGCAGTACCCTTTGGGAACAGCACACACAATTAAGACAAATGACAATACAAATTCACCTTTGGTACAAGCCTGTACCACACAGTTAAAGCGGTAGCAGTGGCCGAGCAGCCAGACGTATCTCAAGAGTAAGTGAGCAGTATCAAATAGTTACACAAAGGACAGCAATTACTATGATTCAAACAAATCCTGACTCAATGTTTTCAAGTAAAAGAATATACATTTATTTTACTCTTCAGTTGTATAACATTTCATTATTCTTAGCAGTTTAAAAATCACACTCTTAATACACCACACAACTCCCAATATATTTCAGACAAGTTAAGTTCACAAAATGAAGTGGGAGCAAAATGGCACTCCAGCAATTTAAAAGGGAGGGAAGGACAATGTTATTAGGAATTAGGCAAAACCAACAGGCAAGTACTCGGGGCAATTGAGCAAGAGGAACTACAATGATAGAATCGGGTAGAAAAGGCTTAGGGCCAAAGTCACTAGGTCAAAAGTCTTTTGCTCAAGATCACACGGTTCAGGTTAGTTTGTGGTATGGTAAAGTTCGTGCCACGTGTTCTGGAAGAGGTTGGTTGGCAGAAAAGGTAGTTCAAAGAAGAGAGAAGGACAAGCCCTCGGATTGGAAAAAGATTTCAAACACTTTCACTGCGTCTGAACGAAACGAACAACCAGATTTGCACAGTACCTTAAAACGGGGAGGAAGCTGTAGCTGAGGCGGACGTTCCTGGTAGTTCCTGCAGGCTCACTTTTCCTGTAGTGACTGTCGGACTGACAAGTAGGAAGACTGGAAGGTCCTGCACTACCCAGGGATGAAATCAGAAGCAGAGCAAAACAAATAAAAGGTGCGCTCCTTAAAACCCAAACAGGGTCAGACTTCCTGCTATCCGGCCCACTGTTGCTCTGTACAGTGAATTCGACCAGAGGAGGGGTCCTGGCTTGAAGATTGGGTGAACTGGTTGGTCCCACCAGCTCAAGGAAAGAAGATTGCTGGAGGATCATTTCTGTCGTCGGATTCTGAAGATTCGGATCTGCAGCAGCACTTCACCGGGAGGTTCAGTCGTTGCAGGGGTCCTCTTCCATCAGCTCCTCATTGGTTCTTTCGTTCCAGTGGCGACTCTGCTCTTCCAGTCCCAGAGACCTGCTTTTTATGCAGTTTTCCCCTATTCATACAGCCTGGCTGTCAATCACACAGCAGGGTGGCTGTCCTGGCAAGGACAGTCACCCAGTGTCATGCAACTGCCCTCGATCCCGCCCACACCTACCTTGCGGCAACGGTGCCCGGAGGGCCCGGCCCAGCATCGGCAAAGGCGCGGGCTGCCTTCTGGGATTGCTGCGCCAAACCACGGGGGCTGCGGGCCGCTGCTGACATCTGCGGCTCGGCGCCGTGCAGCAACTACGGCGCCATGGTGCTTGGGGCAACGGGTGGATGGGGCAGCCATGGCGATTATGGTCCCAGTGGACCCTCCGACATCCTGTCCGCTTACGCGCGGGTCACGTTATGCAAGTCAGGGGCAGTTTAGGCAATATCACGTGACCAGGAAGTTCCACATAAAAGCAGCGCCCACCCTTAGCCATACACTTCTCAGCTGTTCTCACAGCGCGTTGGCAGCTACTGCTCCTGAGCCTGCTTTGTACCTTGGAACCTGTTTTTTGGATTGCCTTGGATTACCCTTTTGCAATTGGAAAACTGTTTCCTTCTCGGCTTTTGAACTTGGTTTCTGGATTGCTTTTGCTGACCCTTTGGATTTGGTGAACTTGGACACTTTTGGACATTAATTAACTACAGTACCCGTCCTGTAATCCAGTCTTGCCTGCAAGATTAAAGAACTCACACGTGGACCCTGGCTGCATTTTACCACCTCTTCAATTCCCAGGGAGGGACATCTAGGTATAAGAACAGCGGTCCTCCCATGGGTAGGTGTCAATAACCCTATCATATCACAGCCTCTGTCCTTGTAGCATTGTTTTATCTAACCCTATCCTTTTCTTGCAGCCACCTGGGATCCGTGTTCCTGTCCCCACCACCGGTGGTCTTAATAATCAGTCAGTGAGTGGTTTTATCTCTCTCTTGACTGGTACTTGGGAATGGAGGTATACATAACTTTGTGGACCTCAGATCGTGACACCCAGCCAAACAAACAGGAGTGCAACTTGGGTTACCAAGGGAACCCATGGCAGGGGTCATAAGACCCCTCCCTCACATCCTGCCTACCCAGACTTTCAGGCATTTTAAAGAGGGCTTCTGTGCAGAAGCCCACGATAAGATGGCGAACAAAGGGACCAAACCTGGTTTGGCGCACAGAGTAAAACACGAGAAAGACATTCACGAAAAGAAATGGCGAATATTACGGTTCCCGCTGGGTTTAAAGTATATATGGTCAAGCGGGTTTATGTTTGAGGCTAATATAATAGCCTAAAACAATACCATGGTTATTTAAGATAACCGCGGTATAAAAAATAGGGAAGTTACCACTGCCACCAGCCAAGTCTTGATGTAAAGAGAGAGTAGCAATGCTCCAAGAGACAGACAAAAAGGGATAATAATGATCCCTTTCCAATACTCCATGTAAAATGGAGTGTACTGGTTCTGTGGATTAAAGAGACTAAATAAAGTTAATGGCAACTTTATCTTTTCTGGGGGACAGTAGTCAGCCCCAGAAAATGGAGTCAGTGGGACGTCTCAAAAACAACCCTGTATCACTGCACTGAAGGTGCTGTGTAACACGCATGAAAAATATGAGGCCAGGGAGTAGGTGAGACTTCATTTCCCAAGATCACACAAAATGTAGAAACACAAACAGCAAAACACATGTAAGAGTGAGAAAAAAGCTCACACTCTTACCGGGTGAAAAAAATAAACCCTAGAAATCCAGCAAAGCTGCTGAGGGACTCATTAGGTAAGGGAAATCAGCCATTTATGAGAATTCTCCCTAACAAGCCTTACCAGGTAGCCGAAACCCCTCCGTCATTCAATAACAGACTCCTGTATACACAGATTACATCTCTTCCACAATACGGCATGCCATAAAACGGGCTTGGTCGAAACGGAAGGCTGAGAGGGAGCTCTGGGGTCAATCTTGTAGTACCAGTTTCCTGGACATTCAAAGTTTTCACCTCGCAGCAGATCCAAGCTTCGGTGATTCACACAAACGTCCCACTATGAGGAGGCACACAGAATCATGTATTCATAATATCCCCCATATCTCCCAACTATCCCAAAACGCTTCCTGTGTATGTGTGTGATATAGACTCCTGTGTCCCTCATCACAATCTCCATTCACAACCTTCTATCTCGCATGCACTTGTCTAACTCTTTGCCTCTTATTAAGGCTGAGTGCCACTCCATGCATTAATATTGTATCTATATCATATCAAAGCTATCATATTGCTTTGCGCATGTAAACCTAAAAATATATCATTTTACACAAATAACCCTAAAAGTAACATTTATCCCATTCACATTGACACAAATATAGTGTAGTTAATTTGCAACATCGCTGTCACCACAGTACCCAATATGGCACACACAATTCAAACTTCTCTTTACCCGTGGGACCTTTATTAACTACCCCAACAATTTTGAAGACCTCACCTTGAAATATGAGTGCTTGGTCTGTAGACATTGTACCATGGGGACCACACGCAGCCAGACGGTCTGACAATGGAGAGTTTGAGACCTACAGGAACATAAAGGCACAAAGATATATCTGTGAGGCTCCCAGTGAGGTGAGCTGCAGGTCTGTGAGGTTCTCCTACATCCCATTCCCACAACTGACCAACACTGCAATGTGCAGTGTTGTCACTGGTGGACTCAAGTGCTACAACAGAGACAATTAACCAACAGCTGTCTAGATTATGAGATTAGAGTGCTCTGCTGCCCATGACAGCATGGAGGATTAGTCTCCACTACATTTGCTACACCAACTTCTTACGTCACCATTCCAACAGCGCTGCCAAAAACAACTATGGGACATACCGGGGGCACCAGACAGGGGTGTCCGTTATCACCTATGTTGTACGTGCTGGGGCTGGAGCCAATAGCAAATTATTTTCGAAAGCAGTTCCTGGATGCAGGCATTTGGGTAGGGGGTGTTGGCCACTTAGTTTCGCTGTACGCGGACGATGTACTACTGTACCTGAGGGACCCACACCTGAATGTACCAGTGGTGCTAGATAATTACGCAAAATGTGTCTGGAATCCAATTCAGCAAAGAAAAGTCTTGCATATTCCCGATAGGGGGCCTGAGGGGAAGGGGCATGGAGGAATTGCCAAAGGATTGGGCTCCAGCGGGAACAGGAATCATTTAAAGGAATGGTTCAGTCAACATTTTTTATTGTCCCTACGGGTCGGCCATGTGTTTTTAAGCCTAAAACACTCGATTTTAGAAAAATTTCCTATGGACCTTACCCGAGTTTTCGTCCATTAAACGCACACGAAAACAGGATTATCACAAAATGGCAGCGCCCTGGCTGACCTGCTTTTGCGGCACTAAATCATATCCCCTGCCTCTGAGCCTGTCATCAGTAGACGTGTACCGCCCATTTCACAACGCCAAATCACGTCTCGTGTCAACAATCGCTGCGCTTCAGCTAATGACGTGTCGCCATGGAAGTGGCAAGACGCCTCTTTACTCAATAAGTATAAACAGACCGTTTCATACACAGCAGCAGATTTTCGATTCCATTCCTCTCTGTTACTTTGTGTATTCTGTGACTCGTTTATGTGCTCTGGTCAGCTACCTTTGCCGCTTGTAGCCCGTGTGAACACCTGTACCATCGCTATAAATTATTTTAGTTTGTTTACCACACAATGGCTACAATAATGCCCTACATGTACGAGCCCGAGTATACCGAGGAGGAACTACTGGAAAGGGAAACATGCGAAAACGATGGGGCTTCGGACGGCAGTTGGCAGGACGAATCAACGGATGAAGACACTGGACCTAGTCGCATGGACGCTGTTTCCACCTGGTGCACATGCAATCAGTGCAAGCTAATGCCAACTGAGGAGAACTGCTGCTGCTGTGAAAACTCGTGATGCGTGGCCTAAATTTCGGAAGGTGAGCCACGACCGCAATGCATCACCGAGCTGCCAGACTTCAGAGCAGCCCGTCTCACACGGTCCGTGTTGAGGATAATGATGATGCTTATGCACGAACTTCGCGCAACTGTTCGTCCTTGTAATCCGAGTAAGCATAATCTGCTTGTGATGCCACTACTATTTCATGGTCGTCTCCTATATCCAAAATTACATCTACATATCATTGTAACACATGAAAGTCGTTCAATAGTGTGCAGTGTCTAGATAGCATTTGTCCGAGCAGAATGCCATAAGTTACAAGAATTGTCATTGACAACAAACATTTAATGAACTTATCTTGGTCATTTAAAAACAGTTTGTATCATTTTTTCACAGGTGGTACCGGCTGGTGGCCCATCGTTCCTTTACATGGTGGCTTCACGGGAGGCTTGGACACCGCGTTCGAAGAGTAATACCCGCCTCTGCCGTTCGTGCCGTAAGAGAAACTTTCCCGAGTGACAACGGTCAGTACAGGGGATTGTCCCTCGCTGTGCTGCAACCTGACCTGTACAATGTGTAAAGTTTTGTATTTTTGTGCCATCAAAAAAAGAAACAAAATAAAACACATACTTTAACAACGGTTGTTTCGATTTTTTAAATGAATCGAGTGAGTCTCCATTCATTAGTCTTCCTGTGCCTTATGTGCATGCCCCAGGCCCATCCATCCCAAACCCTCTATCAAAGGCGGTTGGCGCCAGTGGATGCGCACTGCCATGGGGGGCTGTCAGGGGCGCGAACGGCCAAGGTGCCAAACAGCATGTACACTTCAAAAGGTATCCCACGCCAAGAGCCCATTGCTCACATGGCCTCCTCACGTGTCTCCAGGCAGGGCTCCCCCTTGAAGCAGGCCATCCCCCCTGCAATCCACTTTAGTGTGTCTCCATTCAGCAGTCTTCCTGTGCCTTATCTGCACGCCCCAGGCACATCCATCCCACCCCCCTCTATCAAAGGCGGTTGGCGCCAGTGGATGCGCGCAGCCATGGGGGGCTGTCAAGGGTGCGAACGGCCAAGGTGCCAAACAGCATGTACACTTCAAAAGGTATCCCACGCCAAGGGCCCATCGCTCACATAGCCTCCTCAGACTGTGTCCGGCCAGGACCCCCCCCCTCATGCTGGCCAGCCCTCGGCAAACCACATAATACCACGACATACACACGTCATTCATTCACAAACACACCCCTGTTTGTAATACTTTATAAACCACTTGATATGTCCAATGAGACCATCTTTGTGCTTTGCAAGTCAACTCCTGAACGTGCTACCTGAGAACCACTGAGATCTATGATAATCTGCTGGTCATCGTGCTATCGGTGAACTTCTGTGACTGTTTCGAGCAAACTCGTCAGTGTGCTACCTGTGGCCATCTACCTGTTCTCCTGCAACATACTGCTCTGCTTGCTGAATCCAACTGTTTGTTGGTCAAGGTAAGACCATGTATCCTAGTCATATTTCGCTGATTTTTAAATTTCTATCTATTTGCGAGTAGAGTACTGAATAGTGCTATGTTCATTGGTCTCGTTGATATTGACTTGAGTTTCCATTGTTATGCTATCAATAGATTTGTTAATTTTCATCAATTGTCATCAAATTGCATCCTTCGGGGGTCCAATCTATAATGTAAGCATGTTTCCTTCTCTGCAAGACAGGACATCCAAGGGACGAGTCACATGTTCAGAGTTTAGTCACATTTATAAATTTCTGCAATTTATGCAAATGCTAAGCCGCACATGAACTGGTATAGTTCCTGCGACCAAAACAAACCTTGCATTGAACATTGTATGGTTCATTTAGTTTTGTATCACATTTTTATTCATCAAGATTGTATAATAATGTCGATATTTACTTTTCAGAATTTTCAACAATGCCTGCCTGTTCGATTAGCGGTTGCCCTTCGAAGACCCATTCTAAATCTGGAGGCACTACAATGCATGTATTCCCGAAAACTGTTAATCGAATAAGAATGGGTCAGACATTGCGGATATCCACTGGATGAGCTGGAAAGTAGAGTCCAACAAAAGTCTTAGAGGACAAGAGGGGTGATCGATCCCGCATCTGCAGCCTGCACTTTTCCTCGAACATGTACACAACATCTTGGGTAACAAAGAAGAATAAACGGCGAACGACACGAAAATTGCTCGCAAACGCTATTCCCACGCTATTCGTCCACATTCCGCCACTGGTGAGTCAAGGCTTTAGGCCTTGCGGTAGTGTGTAGGAAGTCGAATGGATCAATTGATATTTTAGGTGTTGTGTCCCTTGTAATACTTTCGACATTGATATGAGTGTATAGCTTTTTGAATACTGACATTTATCAATATATTCTTTTTCGATTTCATAACCCACAAACAAAATCTATATATGGGCACAGGGAACTGTGCTATATTGCGCATTTTCAATAGCATTACTCTCAAGTATTCTGTCTCCTTACAAGGCAATTTTTTATATTGGCATTTCATTAATCAATAATTTACCTTTACAACTGCTTGACTATCCCTTGAATCTGAAGCAAGAACATTGCACATCCGTGACGTGCTCGCAGTTATCAACCACTTCTATTGCGTATCAGGTAATCTTACTTGGCTATTCCGCTACAGACCTGTTTTATTCATGTCAAGTAATATTTTTATTGTATCGTGTAATTATTTTACCAAATGTTTGGTTAGTGCTTTCCAATTGATATACACCTTAGTTATTGTACACTGGTGTTTGTTTTCAGTTATGATTAGTGTTATCCATAGTAATGCAAGTACTGTCTTTCAGGGAGATGCTGAAGCGTCCACCACATTGACAACATCCCTAGATGTTCTTCAGCAGCACGAGGTATGGATACTGACAGCTCCATCGAACTAGATCATCAGAGCTGTAATACTTGTAGTTTGATTGTTCTACACAATGTTTCATTCGTGGTTAGCCATTGATATGTACCTGTGCGGTCGACCCCAAGTGTGTCTTATGTTTTCAATAATCCTTACTAATGCAAGTACTATCCTTCAGGCAGTTGATGGAGCGTCAACCCCTGCACTTGATGCGGAGCCTGACATTCAAGTAATTCCAGAGGAAGTGGAAGCGGGACCTTGCGTATACGAATCGGCGCAACAGCTTTCGGAAGTGCGCACTTCATTTACAACATCCCTACATATTCTTCGGCAGCACGAGGTATGGATACTGACAGCTCCATCGAGCGTCATATAACGTGATTCCATTTGCTATACTTTCTTCCCTATTAACGCAAGTACTGTGTTTCAGGGAGACGACGGAGCTTCCACTACAATAACAACCCCCCATTTAGATGATGCAGATGTAAATAAATCGGAGAAATAAGTTGATGAAATCTGATCCGGTTTAGATATTCCTTGATTCTTTTAGACAATGCATCATTTGTGGTTATCTCTTTATATGTGCCTGTGCCGTCGACCCCAAGTGTGTGTTATGTTTCCAATATTGAAAACCATACTAATGCAAGTACTGTGTTTCAGGGAGTTGCTGATGCCTCCTCTCCAATACAACCATTCATGGCAGTCCATGCGGAGCCAGAGGTATGGATACTGACAGTTCCATCGAACTAGATCATCAGAGCTTGAATACTTGTGGTTTAATTGTTCTATAGAATGTTTAATTCATGTTTAGCTATTGAGATGTACCTGTGTGTTCGTCCACACGTGTGTTTTATGTTTTCAATATTGTGATACATAGTAATGAAAGTACTATGTTTCAGGGAGTCGATGGAGCGTCATTCCGTGCTGTCTATGCGGATCCAGAAAATATAGTCATTGCAGCGCAAGAGGAAGGTAAGACATGCAAAAACTAATCGGGGCAACAGCGTGCAGATGTTGAAGTTCGAGTCAAGAAAGTTGCAAAGAAAAGAAACAAATACGGTTAGTTACAAACAGTTCATAATTTTAGGAATTGTTTTGTGTTGGGGACTATATTATGTTTTTTCCTGTCAATTGTACTATACTTTATATTGTGCTTAAAATGAACATCCCTTTTCCAATCTGTCCTCTAGTTACTCGTGGGTGTACGAACTATACATACACAGACAGTTAAGCAAATGAGAGATGTTGCTTGCCAGACCATTTACACTATGGAGGAACTATTAATTCAGACGCGGCGTGTTGAGACTCAGGATGCTCATGTCCAATGGCCAGAACATGAATTGAATGTGTCCGTAGAATCCAGTAAAGTTGTATTGGACCATTGCTACAGTTCGAATGCACCACCAAAAGATGATGATACTGAATGTATTGAAGATAGCTCTGACGTAGTCACAGATCAATTCACACAATCTACACCCGCCAAGAAAATGCCACCCAAAAAGCTGTCAACAATGTTGTATTCTCCCATCAATACTGAAGTAACAGATGTTGAGATGACAGAATGAACCAGCAGCAGCACCAAACGACGTATCAGAACTTGATATCAGCGATATTTCTTTCGAATTTCTTGATATGTCCTCAACGGCACAGTCCGAAACAAATGTTTTTTGATAAATTGTAATGCAAATTGTGCATTTGAAAGAATATGTATTCTGAATAGGGTGACCAGATCTAAAAAGTAAAACACCTGACACGGCAACTAACATAAAAGTAGGATTAACTCTTGAAAGCGGCTGTCACGACACTAAACTTCAGTAGCGTTTGGAGAAGGGGGTTTAAGTGTTACTGTTCAAAGAAACACATTATAATTAATTTATCACAAACTAACACTATCTTAAGTTGTAAAATGCAGCATTTCTTCTTTGCGAGATTGTGCATTCCTGCCTGCCAGCTATGAAGACCTACTACAAAAAACCGGGACCGTTGCAGTTTCCAATGGGAAAATGATCTTAAGAGGGACAGAGCACCAAATACTGGGACAGTCTTGGCAAAACTGGGACGTCTGGTCACCCTAGCCCCAGTTAGATGAAGGGTTGTGTTCAAGATTCCAGGCTAGCAGAGCAGTCAACGGTACTTAATCCCCCATTTGTCCCCCTCCCCCCCCCCCCCCCGACGCCCTGCCTTTTGTTGATGTGGGAATTTTGGGCTATGTCGCCCAGTTATATTTTCTTTTTGTAGTCAATGCTTTAATTTGTACGCTGTTTTTAAGTTGCTTTTGCAGAGCTGGGGTAGGCCTGCCTCTTCCCTGTGGAGCCTGGGACTACACAATAACAGAGCCATTGATCCCCCCGCCCCCTACCACGCACTTCACTTCACACCTCCTCACCTGGGACTCGCCCAGGCAGGTACTCCTGGGGTGGGGAGTGCTAGGATAGCTGGCTACGACCATTGAAGCCCCGAAATGGGGTGGGAGGAGGGGTTGTGGGCAGAGAGGGGAAGAGGAGCCCCTGCTGATAAAGCCAATTTACTGGCCCCCAGCCTCCAAGCTGCTGCCGCACAGGGGAAAGAGCGAGCTACCACAGCTATGCAAATGCCCCAACATTTATTTAACCTGGACACATTGGATTGTATTTCAATAGATATTTACATCTCAAAAAAGCAGATGGGGCATTTAAAGGCAATATTTAATTCGCCGTAGCCACCCAGCCATGCAAAGCCGGGACAGAGGGTGATTTCCCCAGACTGTCCCGGGAAAACCGGGACATCTGGTAACCCTATGTATTCAGCAACACTGGTCAAAACGACTAGCCACAGAGTGAATTAACTTATAGTGGCCAAATTGGCCAAGTCAGTGGCATGCTTTGACCACAAAAACTGGCCCACACCAGCATTGTGTTTTTAGTTCAGTCATGGGCCTATTTGCCCTGTGGGCCAGTCCGAGCCTGCCTGCTGAGAGTGACAACAGTGGTGCATGGAGGTTAGCTGCCAAATTTATCACGAGGCAGGCAGCCAGAGCCAGCAGAAGGGTTTACACTAACTAGCCATAACTTTAATGCAAGCACTGCAAAGTGCATATTAAAAGCCCTAGAATGAAAATTGAGACTTTCCTTTCTGTGCTTTGCGGATTGGAAACATGGGGTCAGTTGCTGGGCCCGCATAGGCTTGTGGCCTCTTGTTTGTAAGGGTCGAAAGGACCCGACGCTGTGCCCGATTGCAGGGCTGGCTGGTAGCAAGTGGCTGCGCTGGCATAATATTTCTCCTGCCTGTTCGGGTGTCAGAAATATTTCCGTTCCATGGTGGGTGCTGAGGGGCCCTGTCGATTCTCGAGCCCCCCCCAATGATGAGCCTGTGCATTGCTGTGGGTAATTGGTTGCTTTTTACCCATTTTGTAGGAATTGGAATTTGTCTGTAGAGGAATATTAGGCGCAGTGGACCTTCCCAATGTGACTTTGATAACACAGGCCGGAGAGGTACCGAGCCTAGCCCAACTTTTTATTCGAAAAGAAATATCTTTCGTTTTTGGTGCCACAGGTAGCACTTTGAATAGTCTTCCATTCTCATGATTAAAGGTCTACTGCAAGCAGGATGTGTTACTGCTGCTGGGCTGTTAGAAAATGGCTGCGCTGGGAATACATTTTCTACCACCTGTTCGGGTGCACATAGCCCCGCACTAAAACCACAGCCAGTGCTGGCTGAAAGCCTTCTAAATATACTTAGAATCACAATTGAAATTATATTTAGAATGCTTTCTGCCACCAGGCTGTTAAAATTGCAGGGCTGTTTTATCCCATTTGGTGGCAAAATATTAGGCTCAGAGCCCTTTGCTAGCACGCAGCTCTGCACGTATAACAAAGCCTGCAAAAAGCTAAATCATTTATTCTTTCCCATTGGCTGGCTGCACAGATAACAAAGGCACAGCGATTACAGCTGTAAACTTGTCAGCAGCACCTACGACTTGCAATATTTGATTTCTGATCAGGGATGTTAGCACTTGCATTACAATAGTGCTTAGAAGCAAGAGTAAACGGGAGACCCGCGAGTTCATACTGATTTAACGTTCAAGCTAACTCACAATGTCTAAAGAAGCTATATGCCTTAACACGACCTTTGCACAGAATGACTCAAAGCTATTTTTTTTTTAAAGCGGAGTTCATCCATGAGGTCAAACATGGTTTTGCATTCTGAGATTTGTAGTCTTCTGTTCAGGGTGGTGCAAATACTCAAAGGAGGTTGCTTTCGGTGTACTTTGCAAATAAACAAGACCATTGAAGTTACTGAAATCAAAAAACAAATGTGTACTAATTAGAGCTTGGAAGTGTGTGGCAGGTAAGTTTCTTTAATTGCTAGCACATGCTGGCCTCACTGCTTAACCGAAGTATGTGATCCTGGGCAAATCATTTCACCCAACCACACCAGTGCTAGCAAGAATAGAAATATGCATTTTATCCTTAGGCAGTGTTGGTGGCCTCAGTCCTACAGATAAGGGGTGTATCAGCCACTTTTACTCCCTAAAGAAAGGCAAATACACCCATAAAATAAAAATAGTGAGTACAAAAACTCCCAACAAAAAAATAGGAAACCAACCTTGTGCCCCTGCTTTCACCCACGCAGCTCCATGGCTATGTTTGAACCAGTAATGCAAGTACTACCACAGGAAGTAACTGCCTGATCAGAAGTAAAGCTGTAGCTTTTATTGTGCATGAACAACTAGGTGCAAAGAAATATCATCATCATCAAGACCATTTCATTTTCCAGTTAAAACAGCACTGTGCTGCAACACTGACTGTATGACCCAGCCACACAGAGCCTAGAACTGAAAAATGTTTTAGAGCTTTCTTTATCATTTGTTTGTCCATTCATGCAGCAAACCTTTACATTTTACAGACACTGCACTAATGATATACTTCAGGAGGTACATAGAAATCATTTCTGCATTCTTGCTAGTGTTATGTCTTGGGGTACAACTAATTCTGGTGACATTAAATTTTAGTACAGAACTGCTAATCAAATAAGTGTTTTCTAATCAAAAAAGTTTTAATTAGCAAATTCTGCTAATCAATTTTTTAAAACTAATTTATGCCTTGCATTTAAATTTGAAATAGTAAGAAAGGCACACAATGCAATGCAAAATGTAGGTAGAACAACACCTAGATTTGAAACATCAGGTAAGGAACACAATGCAAAATGGGTGGTGTGGGATGGAAAACACACCTAGATTTGATATATTAACAAAGGCACGTCATGCAAAATGGAGGTGGAAAAACACACCTAGATTTGAAATATTAAGACAGTGCAATGCAAGTTGGGGGTGTGGAGGATGGAGTACACACCGAGATTGTAAATATTAATGAAGGCACACAATGCAATGCAAATGGAAGTGGAAAAACACATGTAGATTTGAAATATTAAGAAAGGCATACAATGCTATGCACGTTGAGGGCACGGGTTGGAAAATGCAGATAGATCAAGAAAGAAACAATGCAATGCAAAATTGGTGTGTGGGATGGAGAACACACCTTGATTCGAAACATTAACAAAAGCCCACAATGCAATGCAAAATGGGGGGTCTGGGTTGGAGAGCAAACCTAGATTCAAAATATTAAGAAAGGCACACAATGCAAAGCAAAGCGGGTGGGGTGGGCAGGTATGGAGAGCACACCTAGATTCAACAAAGAAAGGCACACAATGCAATGCAAATGAAAGTGGAAGGGGAAAAAAACACTCCTAGATTTGAAATATTAAGGCATACAATGCTATGCACGTTGAGGGTGAGGGATGGAAAACACAGATTAAGAAAGAAACACAATGCAAAATGGGGTGTGGGTGGAGAACACCTAGATTTGAAATATTAATAAAGGCACACAATGAAATGCAAATGGGGGTCTGGGTTGGAGAGCACACCTAGATTTGAAATATTAATAGTCACACAACAGAATGCAAAACGGGGGGTGTGGGATGAACAACATATTTAAATTCTAAATGGTAAGAAAGGTACACAATGCGATGCAAAATGGAGGTGGAATAACACCTAAATTTGAAACATCACGTAAGGAACACAATGCAAAATGGGCGGTGTGGGATGGAAAACACACCTAGATATATTAAATGTATTCGATTTGAAATATTAAGAAACACAATGCAAGATGGAGGTGGAAAAACACCTAGATTTGAAATATTAATAAAGGCACTCAATGCAACATGGGGGTGTGGGATGGAGAACACACCTAGATTCAAAATATTAATGGAGGCACACAATGCAATGCTAAATGGGGTCTGTGGGATGGAGAACGCACCTAGATTCAAAATATTAATGGAGGCACACAATGCAATGCAACTGGAAGTGGAAAAACACACCTAGATTTGAAATATTAAGTAAGGCATGCAATGCTATGTATGTTGAGGTCGAGGGATGGAAAACACACAAAATAAACACAATGCAATGCAAAATTGGTGTGTTGGATGAAGAACACACCTAGATTCAAAATATTAAGAAAGGCACATAATGCAAAATGGGTGGGGTGGGATGGAGAGCACACACAGATACAAAATATTAAGAAAGTCACACAATACAATGCAAAACGGGAGGTGTGGGATGGAGAACACATTTAAATTCGAAATAGAAAGAAAGGCACATAATGCCATGCAAAATGGAGGTGGAATAACGCCTAGATTTGAAACATCACGTAAGGAACACAATGCAAAATAGGGGTGTGGGATGGCTAACACTCCTAGAATCGATATATTAACAAAGGCACACAATGCAATGCAAAATGAAGGTGAAAAAACACACCTAGATTTGAAATATTAAGAAACACACAATGCAAAATGGAGGTGGAAAAACAACTACATTTGAAATATTAAGAAAGGCCTCACTGCAATGCAAAATGGAGGTGGAAGAAAACACAGAATTGATATATTAAGGAAGGCACTCAATGCAAAATGGGTGTGTGGGATCGAGAACACACCTACATTTGAAATGTTAAGAAAGGCACGCAATGCAAAATGGGGTCTGTCAGAGATTCAAAATATTAAAGGCACACAATGCAATACAAATTGGATATGGAGAACACACCTAGATTTGAAATATTTATAAAGGTACACAATGCAAAATAGGCGAGTGGGATGGAGCACACCTAGATTCAAAATATTAAGAACAGCACACAATGCAATGCAACATGGGGGGTATAGGATGGAGAGCACACCTAGATTCCAAATATTAACAAAGTCAGACAATGCAATGCAAAATGGAGGGAGAATTTCAAATACAAGAAAGTCACACAATGCAATGCAAAATGTGGGGTGTGGGATGGAGAACAGAATAAAAAAAATTAAGGCAAACAATGCAATGCAAAATGGGAGCTGTGTGATGCAGAACACACCTAGATTCAAAATATTAAAAAAGGCAGCCAATACAATGCAAAATGGAGGGGGAATAACACACCTAGATTTCAAATATCAGGAAAGGCACACAATGCAAAGCAAAATGGGATTCGTGGGAGGAGAACACACCTAGATTTGAAATATTACTAAATGCACACAATACAACGCAAAATAGAGGTGTAAAAACACAATTAGATTCAAAATATTAAGAAAGGCACACAATGCAATGCAAATATGGGGTGTGTGATGCAGAACACACCTAGATTCAAAATATTAAGAAAGGCAGACAATGCAATGCAAAATGGAGGGGGAATAACACCTAGATTTCAAATATCAGGAAAGGCACACAATGCAAAGCAAAATGGGATTTGTGGGAGGAGAACACACCTAGATTCGAAATATTACTAACTGCGCACAATGCAATGCAAAATGGAGGTGTAAAAACACAATTAGATTCAAAGTATTAAGAAAGGCACACAATGCAATGCAAATATGGGGTGTGTGGGGTGAGAACACACGTAGATTCAAAATATTAAGGCACACAATGCAATGCAAATATGGGGTGTGGGGTGAGAACACACCAAGATTCGAAATATTAATGAAGGCACACAATGCAATGCTAAATGAAGGTGGAATAACAGGCGATTTGAAATATTAATAAAGGCACACATTGCAATGCTAAATTGTGGGGTGGAGGACACCTATACTCAAAATATTAAGAACACCTAGATTCAAAATAAATATTAAGGGGGCAATGCAAAATGCAGGTGGAAATACACACCTAGATTTGAAATATTAACAAAGGTATGCAATGAAAAATGGTTGTGTGAGAGATGGAGAACACACCTAGTTTCAAAAAATTAATAAAGGCACACAATACAATGCAAAATGGGGGTGTGGGATAGAGAACACACCTAGATTTGAAACATTAAGAAAGGCCCACAATGCAGTGCAAAATGGGGGGTGGGGTGGAGAACACACCTAGATTTGAAACATTAAGAAATGCACAGAATGCAATGCAAAATGGTTGTGTGGGATGAAGAATGCACCTAAATTCAAAATAATAATAAAGGTACACAATACGAGGCAAAATGGGGGGTGGAGGGGAGAACGCACCTAAATTCGCAATATTAAGAAAGCACACAATGCAAAATGGGGCGGGAGGGTTGGAGAGCACACCTAGATTTGAAATATTAATAAAGGCACGCAATGCACAATGGAAAAACACACCTAGATTTGAAATATTAAGAAAGGTACACAATCCAAAATGCACAGTGGTTGGAGAAAACACCTAGATTGTTAATATTCATACAGGCACACAATGCAATGCAAAATGGGGGTGTGGGATGGAGAACACACCTAGATTCGGAATATTCAGAACGGCACAATGCAAAATGGAGGTGGAAAAACACACCCGATTTGAAATATTGAGAAAAGCACACAATGCAATGCAAAGTGGATGTGTAAAACACAATTAGATTTGAAATATTAAGATAGACACAATGCAATGCAAGTTGAGAGGTGGGATGGAGAACTCACCTATATTTGAAATATTAAGGACACAAAATGCAATGCAAAATGGCGGGGTGTGGAATGGAGAAAACACCTAGATTCGAAATATTAATAAATGCAATGCAAAATGGGGGTGTGGGATGTACACCTAGACTCGAAATATTAAGAACGCTATGCTAAATGGAGGTGGAAGAACACTGAGATTTGAAATATTAAGAAAGGCACACAGTGCAATACAATTTGGGGGGGTGGGATGGAGTACACACCTAGATTCTAAATATTAATGGAGGCACACAATGCAATGCAAATGGAAGTGGAAAAACACCTAGATTGGAAATATTAAGGACACACAATGCAATGCAAAATGGGGGGGTGTGGAATGGAGAACACATCTAGATAAATTATATAAAGAAAGGTACACAATGCAATGCAAAATGGGGTGTGTGGGATGAGAACACACCTAGATTTGAAATAAGAAAGGCATACAATGCTATGCACGTTGAGGGCGAGGGATAGAAAAGACACAGATTAAGAAAGAAACACAATGCAACATTGGTGTGTGGGATGGAGAACACACCTTGATTCGAAATATTAACAAAAGCACACAATGCAATGCAAAATGGGGGGTCTGGGTTGGAGAGCACACCTACATACAAAATATTAAGAAAGGCACACAATGCAAAGCGGGTGGGATGGAGAGCACACCTAGATTCGAGAAAAAAAGAAAGGCACGCAATGCAAATGGAAGTGGAACACACCAAGATTCGAAATATTAATAAATGCAATGCAAAATGGGGCGTGGGATGGAGGACACCTAGACTCGAAATATTAAGAAGAACGCTTTGCTAAATGGAGGTTGAAGAACACAGATTTGAAATAATAAGAAAGGCACACAGTGCAATACAATTTGGGGGGGGGGTCGGACGGAGTACACACCTAGATTCTAAATATTAATGGAGGCACACATGCAATGGAAGTCGAAAAACACACCTAGATTTGAAATATTAGGAAAGCACACAATGCAAAGCAAATGCGGTATGTGGGGAGAATACACCTAGATTCGAAATATTAAGAAACGCATACAATGCAATGCAAAATGGGTGGTGTAGGATGGAGAACACATTACACAAATTCAGGCACACAATGCAATACAAAATGGAGGTGGAAAAATACCTAGATTTAAAATATTAAGAAAGGTACACAGTGCAATGCTAGTGCGGGAGAGGGGGAGTGGAGAACACACCTAGATTCAAAATCTTAAGAAAGGCACATGTGAACCTGAAGATACAAAATGGCCTCAAACATCAGAGGGCGGCCGCGAGTCAGATAAACCCGACCGCGTGTTGGAATCAAGAGGCGGCCGCAGTTCGGGCTTGGGGGATATTTATAGAGATGGCAACAAAGTCGCTTCTGATTGGTTAACCAGTCTCTGGCCCCTATATAACGGTGAAACTGACAAAGGACTGTGTTTTCCCATTCTCTTTCAGAACAGTTGACCTGAGGGCGAGAGCGAGCCACACCAGGGACGCTCTGGGCCTATGAAGACTAACCAGAGGAATCTGAAGGTGCATCAATACCTAAGAAGGAACAGAAGACTGAATTAAGTTCTGCTTGAAAGATATTTTCTTTTCTCTTCTTCACCTGAATAAAGGATTTTTATTTTCTTTATTCCTGCCTCCCTGCCTCATCCTTACAGCACGCAATGCAAATTGGGGGGGATGGAGAACACCCCTAGATTCGAAATATTAACAAAGGCACACAATGCAATGCTAAATGGAGGTGGAACACACCAAGATTCAAAATATTAATAAAGGCAAACAATGCAATGCTAAATAGAGGTGGAATACCACAACGAGATTCAAAATATTAATAAAGGCACACAATGCAAAACGGGAGGTGTGGGATGAAGAACAAATTTAAATTCGAAATAGTAAGAAAAGCACACAATGCGATGCAAAATGGTGGTGGGAAAACACCTAAATTTGAAACATCACGTAAGGAACACAATGCAAAATGGGGGGTGCGGAATTGAAAGCACTCCTAGAATCAATATATTAACAAAGGCACGCACAGTAAAATGAAGGTGAAAAAAAAACCTAGATTTGAAATATTAAGAAACACAATGTAAAATGGAGGTGGAACACAGATTTGAAATATTAAGAAAGGCACGCAGTGCAATGCAAGTTGGGGGGGTGGGATGGAGTACACACCTAGATTGTAAATATTAATGAAGGCCCACAATGCAATGCAAATGGAAGTGGAAAAACACACCTAGATTTGAAATATTAAGAAAGGCATACAATGCTATGCACGTTGAGGGTGAGGGATGGAAAACACACAGATTAAGAAAGAAACAATGCAAAATTGGTGTGTGGGATGGAGAACACCTCGATTCGAAAGATTAACAAAAGCACACAATGCAATGCAAAATGGGGGGGTCTGGGTTGGAGAGCACATCTAGATTTAAAATATTAAGAAAGTCACAAAACGGGGGGGTGCGGGATGAAGAACATATTTAAATTCGAAATCGTAAGAAAGGCACACAATGCGATGCAAAATCGAGGTGGAATAACACCTAGATTTGAAACATCACGTAAAGAACACAATGCAAAATGGGCGGTGTGGGATGGAGAAAACTCCTAGATTAGATATATTAACAACATTTATTCGATTTGAAATATTGAGAAACAATGCAAGATGGAGGTGGAAAAACACCTAGATTCAAAATATTAAGAAAGGCACACAATGCAAATTGGGGGGGTGGAGAACATACCTAGATTCGAAATATAAAGAAAGGTAAATAATGCAATGCAAAATGGGGTGTGTGGGATGGAGAACACCCCAAGATTTGAAATATTGAAGGCATACAGTGCAATGCTAAATGGAGGTGGAATAACACCAAGATTCAAAATATTAATAAAGGCACACAATGCAATGCAACATGGGGGCCTGGGATGAAGGACACCTAGACTCGAAATATTTAGAATAACACTGTGCAAAATGGAGGTGGCAAAACACTGAGATTTGAAATATTAAGAAAGACACAGTGCAATGAAAGTTGGGGGTGTGGGATGGAGTACACACCTTGATTTGAAAGATTAACAAAGGCACACAATGCAATGCAAAATGGGTGGGGTGGGATGGGATGGAGAGCACACCTAGATTCAAAATATTAGTCACACAACACAATGCAAAACGGGAAGTGTGGGATGAAAAACACTCCTAGAATCAATATATTAACAAATGCACACAATACAATGCAAAATGAAGGTGAAAAAAACACACCTAGATTTGAAATACAAAAAAGCACACAATGCAAAATGGAGGTGGAAAACACACCTAGATTTGAAATACAAAAAAGCACACAATGCAAAATGGAGGTGGAAAACACACCTAGATTTGAAGTATTAAGAAAGGCGCACACTGCAATGCAAAATGGACATGGAAGAAAACACAGAATTGAAATATTAAGGAAGGCCATCAATGCAAAATGGGGGTGTGGGGTGGAGAACACACCTAGATTCAAAATATTAACAAAGGCAAACAATGCAATGCAATCTTGGTGTGTGGGATAAAGAACACACCTTGATTTGAAATATTAACAAAGGCAAACAATGCAATGCAAAATTGGTGTGTGGTATGGAGAACACAACTAGATTAAAAAAAATTAACAAAGGCACACAATGCAATGCAAATTGGAGATGAACACACCTAGATTTGAAATATTAAGAAAGGACTCCAAAATGCCGATGGGTTGGGTTGGAGAAGACACCTAGATTGTTAATATTGATACAGGCACACAATGCAATGCAAAATGGAGGTCAGAAAACAGCTAGATTTGAAATATAATTAAGGCACACAATGCAATGCAAAATAGGCGAGTGGGATGGAGCACACCTAGATTCGGAATATTAAGAAAGGCACACAATGCAATGCAAAATGGGGGGGTGGGTTGGTAAACATACCTAGATTCGAAATATTAATAACGGCACAATTCAATGCAAAAGGGAGGTGGAAAAACACACCCGATTTGAAATATTAAGAAAAGCACACAATGCAATGCAAAATGGGGGTATGGAATGGAGAGCACTCCTAGATTATAAATATTATGAAAAGCACAATGCAAGGCAAAATGGTGGGTGTGTGATGGAGAACACACCGAGATTCGAAATATTAACAAAGGCAGACAATGCAATGCAAAATGGAGAAATAACACCTAGCTTTCAAATATTAGGAAAGCACACAATGCAAAGCAAAACGGGGTGTGTGGGGAGAATACACCTAGATTTGAAATATTAATAAATGCACACAATACAATGCAAAATGGAGGTGTAAAAACACAATTAGATTTGAAATATTAAGATAGGCATGCAATGCAAGTTGGGGGCGTGAGGTGGGATGGAGAACACCTAGATTCAAAATATGAAGGCACACAATGCAAAATGGGGGGTGGGATGGAGAACACCTAGATTTTAAATATTAATAGAGTTACACAACGCAATGCAAAACGGGGGGGGGTGTGGGATAAAGAACATTTAAATTCGAAATTGTAAGAAAGGCACACAATACGATGCAAAATGGAGGTGGAATAACACCTAGATTTGAAACATCACGTAAAGAACACAATGCAAAATGGGGAGTGTGGGATGGAAAACACACCTAGATTAGATATATTAACATTTATTCGATTTGAAATATTGAGAAACAGACAATGCAAGATGGAGGTGGAAAAACACCTAGATCTGAAATATTAAGAAAGGCACTCAATGCAATATGGGGTGTGGGATGGAGAACTCGCCTAGATTTGAAATATTAGCAAAGGCAAACAATGTAATGCAAGTTGGGGTGTGGGATGGAAACACACCTAAATTTGAAATATTAAGAAACAGAATGCAATGCAAAATTGGTGCGTGGGGTGAACACACCTTGATTCGAAATATTAAAAGGCACACTATGCAACTCAACTAGATGTGGAAAAACACACCTAGATTCGAAATATTAAGAAAGGCACACAATGCAATGCAAAATGGGCGTGTGGGTGGAGAACACCTAGATTTGAAATATTAAGGCACACAATGCAATGCAAAATGGTGGCGAAACAACATCTAGATTTGAAATATTAAGGAACAATGCAAAATGGGTGGTGTGGGATGGAAAACACCTAGATTCGATATATTAACAAAGGCACACAATGCAATGTAAAATGGAGGTGAAAAAATATGTCAAAGTCTGTGGTACCTCCCCTTTCCCTCTCTTCACCTGAGTCTTCTAGAGACTTGTCAGATACCTTCTTCTTTCGGTTCCTTTTAGTCTACTTTGGTTTCCTTTCCTTTTTCTTGTGCAAATAAGGGCGAGTTCCTTCGGAGGCCTCCGTGAACAGCTGCAAAACAGGATCAGGATGAACCCCAAGGAGCAAGCTCCCAAATATGTCCAGGGAAAATGCCTGATGTGGTAGAAAAAACCCCGTCTGTGATGACAGTTCTGTTTTGTCGGAAGAGATGATGACTTGAAGTAATTTCCTTCTGGTAATTCAAATGGTAGGTTAAACTTCCTTGTGGCTGTGATTCAACCAAAAGGTACCACCACCGGCACTCGGTAGCAAGGTTAGTCGTCCTGGTTCCTAACAGAAGCGGGCACAGCAGTGCCGGAACTTTCCTTACTGGATTCTGCCGCAGATAGGAAGTATGGCAAGAGAATTGTGACAGGAAGATTTGACACGGAATGGTCAATCAACGGACACCACCTGGAAAATATGACCAGGAGCACAAAGGTGTGCGTGCTGAGAGTCTTCCAGAGAAAGGGAGAGACGAAAGACAGAACAGTCAGGTCAGAAGGGGGAACCCGAAAGTATGCGATCCATAATCCAAGCAGAGGAAATGACAGAAAAAAGAGAAAACCAAAGACAGACTAAACCAGGTAAGAGTAAAATAGAAATATTAGGAGTCAAGTAAGACACCGCGACGAAAGAACAGAATAAGATCTACAGATACAGCCAGATACCGGAAGGGAATCGAGGAGTAACAGTCAGATAACGCGTTAGGCAGAATCAGAGAGTACCGCAAAGCCGGTAAACAAAGTGAACCGATAGAACGATAGATAACTTGTAGGAAATAGACAGAAAAAGATCAGAAAGTAAACAATCAAAAAGTAAACGGAAAGCGGAACGAAGAGAGTAAGCAAAAAGTAATTCAGGGAAAACCGCAGCAGAGTGCTAGTACATAGCAGACGCACAAGCACAAAGGGTCTTAGACTGATACAATGCGAAGCATATCCGGAAGTAACCGCTTATATTCTTGCGGCAGCCATTTTAAGGGTAGACTAGACCGCAGCAGCCGGTTAGAGTGAACAATACCCGCCAGTCTCCACTGATGCCAACGCTTCCAGGGACTAAGCGTGACAACACACCTCTATTTCAAATACAAGAAAGGCACAAAAATGCAATGCAAGTTGGGGAGTGTGGGATGGAGAACACACCTAGATTCAACATATTAACAAAGACACACAATGAAATGCCAAATGGAGGTGAAAAATCTCACCTTGATTTGAAATGCAAGAAAGGCACACAATGCAAAATGGAGGTGGAAGAAAACACAGAATTGAAATATTAAGGAAGGCACACAATGCAATACAAAATGGGGTGTGTGGGATGGAGAACACACCTAGATTAGAAATATTAACATAGGCACACAATGCAAATGTAAGTGGAAAAACACACCTAGATTTGAAATATTAGGAAAGGCACACAATACTATGCAAGCTGGGGGTGTGGGATGGAGAACACACCTAGATTTGAAATATTAAGAAAGGCATACAATGCAAAATGGGAGGGGTGGGCTGGAGAGCATACCTAGAATCGAAATATGAAGTCACACAAGGCAAAGCAAAATGGGGGTGTGGGATGAAGAACACACCTAAATTCGAAATAGTAATAAAGGCACACAATGCAATGCAAAATTGGGTGGGTAGGGTTGGAGAACACACCTAGATTTGAATTAACAAGGGCACACAATGCAATGCAAAATGGGGGCATGGGATGGAGTACACACCTAGATTCAAAATATTAACAATGGCACACAATTAAATGTAAAATGGAAGGGGAATAACACACCTAGATTTCAAATATTAAGAAAAGCACATAAAGGAATGCAAAATGAGGGTGTGGGATGGAGAACACCTAGATTCGAAATAAATATTAAGAAGAGGGCAATGCAAAATGGAGGTGGAAATACACACCTAGATTTGAAATATTAACAGAGGCACACAATGCAATGCAAAATTGGGGTGTGGGATGGAGAACACCTATATTCAAAATATAAAGGCACGAAATGCAATGCAAAATGGGGGGCGTGGGATGGAGATCACACCTAAATTCGAGAAATAAAGAAAGGCACACAACAATGCAAAATGGGGTGGGTAGGGTTGGAGAACACACCTAGATTTGAATTAACAAGGGCACACAATGCAATGCAAAATGGGGGCATGGGATGGAGTACACACCTAGATTCAAAATATTAACAATGGCACACAATTAAATGTAAAATGGAAGGGGAATAACACACCTAGATTTCAAATATTAAGAAAAGCACATAAATGAATGCAAAATGAGGGTGTGGGATGGAGAACACCTAGATTCGAAATAAATATTAAGAAGAGGGCAATGCAAAATGGAGGTGGAAATACACACCTAGATTTGAAATATTAACAGAGGCACACAATGCAATGCAAAATTGGGGTGTGGGATGGAGAACACCTAGATTCAAAATATAAAGGCACGAAATGCAATGCAAAATGGGGGGCGTGGGATGGAGATCACACCTAAATTCGAGAAATAAAGAAAGGCACACAACAATGCAATGCAAGTTGGGGAGTGTGGGATGGAGAACACACCCAGATTTGAAATATCAAGAAAAGAACACAAATGCAAAAAGGCGGGTGGGATGGAGAACACACCTAGATGCAATATATTAAAGGCACACAATGAAATGCAAAATGGAGGTGAAAAAACACACCTAGTTTTGAAATATTAAAAAACATACATAATGCAAAATGGAGGCGGAAAAACACCTAGATTTGAAATATTAAGAAAGGCGCACAGTGCAATGCAAAATGGAGGTGGAAGAAAACACAGAATGGAAATATTAAGGCACTTAATGCAAAATGGGGGTGTTTGAAATTTTAAGAAAGGCATGCAATGCAATATGGGGTCTGTGGGATGGAGCACACCTAGATTAAAAATATTAAAAAAGGCACACAATGCAAAATAGGCGAGTGGGATGAGCACACCTAGATCAAAAATATTAAGAAAGGCAAACAATGCAATGCAAAATGGGGGGTATTGGTTGGAGAACACACTTATATTCAAAATATTAATAAAGTCACACAATGAATTGCAAAATTGAGGTGGAAAAACATGCCCGATTTGAAATATTAAGAAAGGCACTATGTGCAATATGGGGGTGTGAGATGGAGAACACCTAGATTCGAAATATTAAGAAAGGCACACACTGCATTGCAAAATCGAGGTGCAAAAATACACCCGATTTGAAATATTAAGCAAGGCACACAATGCAAAATGGGGGTGGGTTATGGAGAAAACACCTAGTTTCGAAAGAAGAAAGGCCCACAATGCAATGCAAAATGGAGGTGAAAAAACACCTCAATATCAAATACAAGAAAGGCAGTGTGGGAGTATGCGGCATCTCGACCTGCAGGATTGGCGCTGGTGGGACCGGAGGGATCCGGGATGGTGAGCGACCACCCCAATCCCGGCCACGACTGCAGCCGCTTCCCTCGGTGTAGTGGCGCAGGCCTCACAAGCCCGCAAGGTCTCTGGAGGTGGCTGCGAGGACCGCAAGCCGGCGGTCTGCCCACTTTGCCTCAACCCTATTAACAGGTCAGCAGATCCCTTTCCAGCGGGACACAGACTGATGTGGTTGCACGAGCCCTGCTGCACAGGACCCGAGGGAGGTCTGTCATCTCACCCTAACAGCAGACCTCAACCGTTGTGAACGGGAGACTGTTCCGATTTGGACCGCAGGTATTCTATCCCTCTCCACACTTCACTCTAGGCACCCGCACGCTACCTGATTACGCCTGAGGGGGCTTCCCTCGCCGCCTTAATTACACTCTAGTCCCCTACGGAGGGATTCTCTGGACACGGAGTAGCTAAAAGGCAGCAGGAGCTCTTTTGTCACCACCTTATAACTGAAAACAGCAACCTCACAGTTAAAACATTTCAACGTGCATGGTGAATTTTCAGTAACTCTGCTTAAGAGAAGAAACTGAATGAAACGATCCCCTTCCTACGGCTTCTGCGATTCCTCTGAACTATCAGGCTGACGTGATTTGGTGATTAAAATACTCTTATTAGCAATGTGTTGGATGCACTAGGGCGACTGCGGGCCTAGTGCCTTTGAGCCCTGAGTGTCATCTGTGAAAACGCTTAGCGTGGAGAACAGTGTATTACAAACACATGCCTTGCATGGGGGTGACTGCAGACTATGTCTTTGAGCCCTCACGCTATTTAGCGTGTTCTTTTTGCCAGTTATCTAAGTTGCTAGGCGGTGACTGTGGGATTTAACTGCCTTGTAACCTCCTCGTGCAGTCGCACTAATTGCACTATTTACACAAAAAAGTTTTGGTGTGGAGGTGACTGCGGGCCTTTGAGCCTCCTCACGACTTTTTCATTTGCAATAATTTTCTCCTGAAATCATTGTCTCCCTCAAGCTTTACTCAGTGCTGCATTTTGAGAAAGTGAGTGATACCGTTGAAATAGGTTCGTGCTTGAAACGTATTCCATCTTTTTATAGTACGTATGCATCGCGCTTTCACCCCAGAAGTTGACACGAAGTTGAAGGCTGTTGGGTAGCTTGAGCGGGAAGGATTGTAGGGCTGGCTTTGTTGGAGGCTTTGTATCAAGGGATTTTCATGATTTATTGTACTATCATTGTTTTCATTATTACTCACTGGATGTGCCTGTATGCAGATTGATATGCTGTAGTATTAACAACTAAGCACGTAGTGATAGCCCTTGTATTCTTATTTGATAAATCTCAGAAACGCCAAGAAAATAAAAAGAAAAAACCCCACAGACACCGACTGTTTTCATTGTGCATTAAGTACGTAGTGGATGGCTGGCCAAGGAGCCTAGCCCCAAAAGAAGTAAATTGTTATGCGGGAAGGACACCAAACTTACACAAATGCAGAAAGTGTCTGCTGAATACAATATGGGAGACACTGTCTCTTCAATGTCTTGGGGTGCTGTGAACAGAGTTTAATCCCCCCTGAATCCAGAGACCATATGTCATGAAGTTGCTTTCACTTATGCAAAATCATGCAATAATGAACACAACCCGCCCAGACTACATCCCTTACCTTTCACATCAAAAAATCAAAAAGATGGTGATCAACTCTAGGAAATGTTTCTTGAGTATGTGAAAATGTGGCAAATTCACGCAGATGGAAGACAGAAGATGATTCAGGGAATGCGCCCTCTGATATCTCCATTCTGGCTCCGGCCGTTCTAATTGAATTCAAAACGCGGGTTCAACTATCTGATGGGCCGTCTACTCCTGTTACCGCCCCTTTAGGGCGTATCTCTATGGTACACACTTGTGACCAAGTTTCCCCCATAAGAGCGTCTCATGAGTCTTATCTAGAAGAAAAGTGTTTAAAAAAAGAACAATAGGAAGTGCTCTCGACATGGATGATGAAAAATACATGGCAAACAATACCTCCCTAGTGGGGGCAAATAAGGACATCCTTGCTAATCACCCTATTTTAGATGTTATTTCTCCACTTGGCGCGGTACTAACTAATCCTACTGAGGATGTGAACACACTTGAAGCCTCATACACCGTTCTTTCTAGAATTCTAAACTTATTAGACAGGGGGCATGATTATACACATTATGAACTCAGATCTGAAAGCCTTCCAAATAAAAATATTAACCAAATGAAAAAAACTCGAGGGATTCATTTTTGCGGAAAATTACAAACGAGAAGGACGTTGTAAATCACCATTGCCCAAGGAGGAATATCACACTGCGGAGGCAGCCACTCAAACAGATCTTTGTAACCTGAATGAACAGCAGGACGACACTCATTCCGTTTTTCTCCCCCCTCCTTTAGTTTTCCACAATCCTTTGCTCAAACGGTAGCAGACACACGATCTGTGGAAACTATCAACATTTTCACATACTCTCAACTATGTCAAATGGTAACTTCTAATGCTGAGAAAATAGATCAACTGCCATTTTTAATGCAGAACAATGATGTAGATCAAGACAGGTCTGCCAATGAAGAACTAGGAAATATCCTACCAGGGGAAATTGAACATCCAGATAGCCCATCAGCGCTAACAGCTATAATAGAAGCTGAAGCGAATACAAAAACAAAAGTGGACAGTGAGGAACATGCTGAGGAAGCGCAAACAAAGCCAAAGGAACAATACTTAAGCTCCAGGAAGGAAAAATGATCATACTTACGGGCAATCAAAAGGAACACCGATCGTTTAGCAGCTCAAAAAGACTCAGGCAGTAAATCCAAAAAATCCAACAAAAAGAATCAAAACAATAAGAAAGAAACCTCTATCAGAACGCCTCAGCAGAACAAGAAGGCATCAGGTTCCCAAGGACCGTTGCCTTCTTGCCCTCCTGACCATGGTGTTAACTTGGATGAACTTTCGCGGGGAGAGTACGGTAGCCCTGCAACTGGATCATGGTGGTGACTAAAAACTAAGCCCCTATAGGAAATCCTCCGTGGCATCATGACACGACTGACGTTTTGCGCATGAGCCTGCCAGTAAAAAAAAAATACAGAGTAAAGCAGAAAGTGATTCACTTCTAAAAAAACAATGAATTTACATCTACGCTGACAATTCCCTAACAAAGCCAGTTATCAATGTATTACAAACCTATTGCGAACAAAACAACCGATTTAGGTAAAGAGATAACCATTAGTGAGGGGAAAAACGCTACTTCAAAATCTGAGCTCCACAATGTGTCTTCTCTAGCTCAAGGGAAGCCGGAGTGTATCCTTGGTGTGGAGAGCAACATCTCTCTTAACATGCTCTCTATTTGTCTAGCTCTTACAGGTCCTTTAGTGGAGGCCTCAAATCAGCAAATGAAGCCCTCTTCTAAAACGCACAGCGTAAACTCTGACGGGCAAGTGAACATCAAACCTTCCACTGTGTCTTCACCTAAATCGCCCTTACCTAAAACTAAAGGGTCAACTATACGAGAGGACTCCCCCTCCCCCTGCATGCTTCCATCATTATAGGGTGGTTGAGCAATCCAGAAATCAATGGAGACAAGAGACTGAACCGATCATTTATGCATCAGGCTTTCAAAAATATTCCGGCCTTAAGAACATCAACAAACATCCAGTGGATCACACTACCACCTATTAATAATTATCGAATGGTACTCCAAGTACAATCACAAATAATTGCGGAATTAATCTGTAACCATATTAGAGAATTTAAAATGATCGGCTTATCCTTGTATCCATTCGATGCTATTGAAGAAGCAATTGTTTTTAATGAAATGCCTTTAGAAACACAAAAGCCATCACTTAATTCTGTTGGAGGGGGATACAGTGTCCGTGCCTCCCGAAATAGCGGTGATAGCTCAACTTGCTGCTCTCGGTTGGTCATGGTTAACCGTGTTAGTGGGTAATCTCCAGGGTACGGCTAACCCAGCCTCCTCATAGTAGCAAACCCTCATTGAGGGTAGTTTCTTGGAATTCATGTGGACTTAGAAACTTCTCTTTTTGGGTCGATTTTTTTAGCCCACCTGCGTCTGTTGATATTATGCTGTGTCAAGAAACAATGTGCGTGCATCCATTCCAAGTAAAAGGTGTTGCTGCAATACCTGCGGTTGCCCAACACGGCTTGCAGGGAAGACCATATGGTGGCTTAGCAATACTTCTTAATATAAATTTGATTTACAACATACTTAAAATTTACAGATTGCATTTGTTTCTGGCGATGGTGGGGGAAATCGATGGGTTTTTGAAGGACATAGACCCAATTATATCGCTTTACCATAATCCAGCTAAAATTCTCATTGAATCTATGTTTACCAAAATCACCACTATGTTTGATGAGGTGTTCACCGAATGGTCCAACTGTAAGGTCCTCTTGGGAGGCGACTTAAACTCAGAATGTATAAGCTTTTGTAAGAATGAGGTATGCACTGAAAACGGCATACAACGCTTTTTAACGAGTCAAAGAGGCTTGCAATGGTGTGATTTCTTGGCCTACTGGGATATTCTTTTTATTGCCTTTCAGGCTAAGGGACATATCACATGGCAACGTGACTATAAGAACTCTTATACTGATTATTTTGCTGCCTCTATGAATCTGATTCAAGACTGTAGTGAGACTACACTAACCTCCGTAGAGTTAAGTGACCATGCAATTCTAACAATAGAGGCTATGAGTTTACAAATGAAGAGTGACCCCACACAATCCTTATTACTCTGTCAAGTTTAGGTTTCAAGTTTATTTATATACATATAGTAAAACAAATGCTTTATATAACACAATGAATGCAGTTACAACACCAGTATTCAAAGCAAATTAAAACCAATCACATCTCATCTAATTATTTTCCATACAGTACAATACATTGCATGATAAGCTCAGTCAATACTACGTAAAATTAGTACAATCCTTTTATAAAAAGCAACCATAAAATATATCAAATTTATGTCATTGCCGCTCATGAAATGTGACCATAATGCTTAATTTCGACAGGCTCGAATTGATTGTTGTATGACTTCATATGTTTATAGTGCAGTGCATACAAACTATCATACACAATCAATAGATGTTACAGCGTCTCAGTGGTTTCGTAACCACACAGACGACACAGTCGCTCAGCACACGGTAATCCTAATTGGACACCTTCTGTTTCGAGTGCCCCAGGTATGTTAAATTTCAGTAATAGTTACTACTGGACAGTGTGAGGACTTGGATATGCCTCGATATAGGCCGGCGGGGAACATCTGTTTGGGTGTTCTTGGCAATAAGTGCCATTGTGAGATTTAGTGGCAAGGTTACTGAGCTGTTGTTCATAGCAAACTTATTTCAGTACTCTTTTAGAGTTGATTTCATAATGAATATGCTAATTTTGCTATGGATTAAAGATACACACGCCCACTTAGTGTGTAACTTTTTTAGTTTGCACATGAAACCAAGCAAGGCTTTACATTCAAGTCTCAAGAACCAGCTACATAAGGTACTATAATTGTATCAGTTTCCAATCTATTTAACTTCTCAAAATGTATCACACAATGGTTAATGAATACATATGGCATCCCCAGAAAATCAAATTTGAGCTAAAGCTACTGCACACTTACATTAAGAGGTAAGCGGAGCAGCTTTCGTAACAGACAAGCTTCAAAACGCTCCACCAATTTAATGAAGATGTCGCCCCAGATAATAGTATATAGTAATATTGCTCTTATTTTTGCTGTATATATGGTCAGTACTGTTGATACTGAATAACCACTGTTTCTGCTGATAAATATGCTCAAGGCATTAGTCGAGATCATGCACCGGGCCTGCAGAGAGACCCAGTGGGCATTCCATGTTAGTCGGTCGTCGACAATTATTCCTAAGTATTTATAGGAGTTCCACTGTTTTGCCATTCAGTTTCCACACATTTTTTTGGTCTATGTTTTTTTTGTGAAGACCATCACTTTACTCTTATCAATATTAATATGTAGACCATTGTCAGCGCAATAGTTGCCAAGGGCATCAAGCATTTGCTGAAAACCTGCGGGTGTATAATCCAACAAAATGAGATCATCAGCGTACGCTAGCCATCCAATGATCACATCAGAGATCTTCACAGGGTTTGCAGTGAAGAGGCAGAATGCCATTTGCATATCCGCCAAGTATAAATTGAAGAGTACTGCAGCAACCATACACCCCCGTTTACACCACTAGATGTCATGGAAGTGATAGTTTACCCTCAGCATTTAAGCGTATCCGTACTGTAGTGTCAGTGTCAGTGTGCAGCATCATCAACATCCTAAGACCCATTGGAATTCCCCAACTATGCAGCTTCTGCCATAATCTGTTTCTCTGCACCGTATCAAACGCTGCAGAGAAATCGATAAATGTGCAGTATACATCAAGACCACGTTTTAACTAGGAATGTTCAACCGCAGTGAACAACAACAACAAACCATGCACAGTTCCTGATTCTTCCCGGAAGCCGATTTGGTTTGGTGGTAGTATATTGTTTTCCTTAATCCACACATTCAGTTCCTGCAATAAAACACGAGCAAATATCTTGGATGAGGTGTCCAACATTGCCAACATACGAACATTTCTCGGGCAATCCCAAGCACCTTTTTTATGAACAGTTAGTATGTGGCTGGATTTCCAAAGAACTGGTAATCGTTCCAGTGACAACTATCTGGACAAACAGTAGGTGCAGGGTAGCCACCCAGAGCTCTGGCTGCTTTTTTATTAACAAATTGCACACACCATCGGGCCCTGCAGCTCTTGACTTTTTTAGGTTCATGATAATCGCCAATATGTCTGGTACAGTGGCACGACAGACCCAATGCTCAGATGGAATTTGGAGTATGTCCTCATTAGCAGCGGTGCTGCTTATATGACTGCACCATTGATCTTCAGTTATGCAATTAATGGACAACGGACGTGAGTGCGAGTGTTAAAGCAATTGCCATATGCCAACAGAAACACTGGTACTTGCCTTCTCAGCAATGCGTTCCCATAGTCTAACTCCACATTCCAACTTGTGTTGTGCTAACCATTTATTATAGTTCCTTTTAGCTGTTTTAATTAAAGAGGGGACAACCAGTGAAGAAGTTAAAAAGGCATTCTCTGTCAAGATTGTTTGTATTTCGAGACAAATCTTTTTTTTGGCTACACCGATAGTTTGGTCGAACCCATCACGGCGCTTAAGCGGCATATTAGATCGTTCAGCATTGCTAGTATATGACCGTCTTTCAACTACCTTTTCTCTGATTGCCAACATAATAGAGAATTTAGATAACATGACCTCATCTTCATTCGCTTCACAAGAACCCGTCTCTATGAAACCAACAGTGCAGACACCACAATATTTGCTTAGTCAATGTTACGCTCATGCCATCGAATGCGGTTCCCTCTCTCATTGAGTGATAATTGGCCATTTCCATCATGAACAGCTGGGGTATTCATTTGCGTAGGCATCTTGAGAAGCCAACGCAGCGGAACATGATTGCTTTCATATCTGGCGACCGTGCTCATATCTCTTATATAGGCTAGCCCACTTATGTTTGAGAGTGCATAATCGATTGTTGATGCTGACCGACCTTCAAATCTGGTAAGGGCTGTGTTGGGGTCACCGGGGGTTGAGCCATTCTGTTTTTACTCTATGTCCCTGAGGTGGAGCATCTAGATATGCGATAAGTTGAATTCACTGACTGATCAAGAACTACAGTCAACCTTGCATGAAGGATTATTGAATACTCCCCTTCAGCGGAGTATAAACCAAGTTTAAGATAATACGCACTGCAATTGAAAAAGTGGTAAAATTTCCAACATGCCAAAAACCAACCACAGCACGTGCATCCTCATAGTAACGTAATTAAACTTGCTAAAGCAAAAAAAATGCTAAGTTAAGACATCTCAAAACATGCTCTTTAAGCGAAGAGGAATTTCAAACAAGTAAGAAAACTATCTGTAATCATTATAGAAATATATGCAAAAATTAGATTATATCTTCATCACACAACCAATCAGGTGATGTTATGCAACTCATATCGCAGTGATAGGCGCTCCATGTGGGCTCTGTTACGTTCAAAGGAACAATCAACCACCATAAATCAGACTTCAAACATCACTTCAGACGTGTGTACTCAATTTTTTAGGCAAAAATGTGCCCTGCCAGAGAGATTTGATCATTCACGCTCCAAATGTACAGCCATGGCCTATATTAATTTTGCTGGTTGGTCAATCGAAGAAATTATCATAGCCATTCGGATATTGAAAAACTCCAAAGCCCCCGGACCCGATTCCATTCCACCTTGTGTAATGAAGAGAAATCCTCCTTTATGGGCTGTTTTGTTGAAAACTCAGATTGATTACATCTTACAAACCGCAACTATTCCTCTCTCATGGTTGCAATCAATGGTGGTTCTGATTTTTTTAAAAAAAGGCATAAAGACAGACCCAGCAAATTTTAGGCATATTGCCTTAATTGATGCAGGAGCAAAGGTTTTAGCAATCTTGTTACTACAGGATCTTCAAAACCACATCAGTTCACATAAAAGCCTATCTAGATTCCAAATTGGTTTTCGTGCTCAACTTGGAACAACGCTAAACGCATCTATTGTTGCTCACTTGCTTGTAAAAAGAAAAATTCCCAACTCAGGCCTGATTTACATGGCATCAGTCGATCTGTCGGCTGCCTTTGACTGATCTGTGCAAGACTCTGGACAAAGTTAGAACGCTTGGGGTACCTGCATATCTTATTGCCCTGATAGCAAACTGTACCATAACACCTCCTACTTAGTAATCAAATACATCAGGAACAACAACACTGCCAATTCCCACAGAGGTGGGGGTTAATTGGGGTTGGAATTTGGTGGCGACCCTGTTTAACCTCTACCTTTGCGAAATTGTTGAAAAATGAAAAGGAGATTTCTTATCCTGCAAGGTTAGGCCACTTGAAGATCCAATGGCTCGCCTTGGCTGATGACATCTTAAGTTTTGATCGTACCCCCTTTAGACTGCAAATAAAGCTCAATATATACAGAGTATTTGCATATCAATCTACAGTGCAAGGTCCAAAAATCAAGGGCTTTTACATTACAGAACTTGAAGCAGAATACTATAACTGCACTATAGTCAATCGACCGCATTGCCATCCCAAAGGCCTTGACCTTAAAATATCTACACTACGACATAACTGACTCAAATTCAACAACAATGTGGAAGAGTGGGCTGAATAACAAGGTCATGGCTTTGTCTACACAAATGCGGATTGTTGGTGCCATTATTTGTATTTTATACGCTTAAAGTGGAAGCGATAATTTTGTATGGACTGGATATGTGCCTTTTAAACATTGACAGTGTTCTCGACCAGATTCAAGGTGCACTCTGGAAGCGCACCTCACCAGGCACAGTTACTGCCCAATGCTGTACTCCATCAGGAATTGGGACTTATCGCATTGTCAACCAGATTTCATTTCACTAGTGGCGCCTGACTAATTTATCAAATTTTTCAAAAATGTTGCACCCCCCTCCCAACTCTAATGAATCAAGATTGACACATGATCATTGAGAGAAACTCACCATCAGTAGCAACATTTTATGACTCCTTCAGCAAATTGTTAGAAGAATGCACGCTTTGCCCAACTGATCTGGAGTATCAGCTCCAACATGCGAAGAAACGTCCATTTGAAAATCAATGGGTAAAAACTTTAGAATTGGTATGTACAAAGAAACTAAACACGGAGGCTGCTCGGTTCTCATCTAAGAGGACACCTCGTTGAATGTAACTGATGAAGTTTCGCTGTTCTTCGTTGAGGGATATCTATTTACGAAGTTAAATCAGTTATACACCCTAGAATGAACCATGAAATGGGGCAAGCGAGGGGTTATTGAGGGAAATATGCAATGCCGTTTTTGCCACAATATAGCGCAGTATGAAAAAATTAAACACCTTGTAATTTACTGTCATTACTTGACGTTGTCTGAGGGGATAGTGCTGGCGGTCATTTATGTGGGGATACTCTACTAATACAGTTTTGTCTCTAGCAACATTTCTGGCAGAGCTGAGTGTTGAGTTAGAACTCCGGCACGCACGCTACCAACAGTGATGGTCTTTGCTTATGAATAATCTAAACACAGCTGACTAATGAATTGTAAGAGGTAACCTTTCATGATCGATTCATGTGACTATGATTTATGTTTTACTAGCGAATTTAATGTGTGCTGGTAACACATTTTGACACATGTCTTTGAACAAAGGATATACAAAACAAAAGAAGAAAATTCGTATTGATGTTAAATGGTGATGCCAGCTTAATTGTTTAGTAGCAAGAACAAAGTTCATCAAGTAATTGTTTATTTTATAAAATATGAAAATGTAAAATTATCAATGTTGTGAAAGTTTGTTCAACAATCTAAAAAACGAATTATTAAATCTAAAATAAAAAAAATACAAGAAAGGCACACAATGGAATGCAAAATGGGGGGGGTGATGGAGACCACCTAGATTCAAAATATTAATAAAGGTACACAATGAAAAATGTGTGTGTTGGGTGGAGAGCACCTAGATTCGAAATAAATATTAAGGAGACAATGCAAAATGGAGGTGGAAATACACACCTAGAATAGAAATAATAACAAAGGCATGCAATGCAAGTTGGGGGGTGAGATGGAGAAAACACCTAGAGTCAACATATTAAGAAAGGCACACAATGCAAAATGGGGTGAGGAGTTGGGATGGAGAACACACCTAGATTTTAAATATTAAAGGCACACAATGCAATGTAAAATGGAGGTGAAAAAACACCTATTTCAAATACAAGAAACGCTCACAATGCAATGCAAATTGGGGAGTGTGGGATGGATGTTAGGGAGAATTATCTTATAAGGCTAATTTCCCAAACCTAGTGAGTCCCCTAGCAGCTTCGCTGTATTTTATTTTTTTCTCCTGCTAAGAGTGAGACTCTTTTCCTCTCACTCTTAGGCATGATTTGAGGTATGTCTTTGACTCTGTGTGCTTATGGACTATGGGGTTTTCTTTTTCCTCCATAGGGCATCATCTATTTTTTGTGTGTGTGTTACACAGCACCCTCAGTGCAGTAACACAGGGGTGTCATAGTGACCCCCCAAACATAGAATATACCCTGGGACTGACTACTGTCTCCCAGGGCATGTAAAGTAACCATTGACTTTACTAGTCCTAAATTGTGAACAGAACCAGTACAAACCATCATATTGTGGAAGTAGTGGAAGGGGTTAATTATATTGTCCCTGGGTCTGTTTTCAAGGGGGCACTTTCCAGTCCCCCCTTGTCGAGTTTCTGGCTGGTGGCAGTGGTTACCATGCGAAATATTCCACCAGAATATTCTCTATGGGATTTTCCCATTGATTTTAAACGCACCACTTTTGGGTGCAATGTTAAAGATACCGGCGGTTTATTTATTTAATATTAAATTAACGTTTTTTTTTGTTGCCAGAACTCTTTTCTAAAATGACGTTTGTGTCCGTCTCTGTGACTCTGACCAAGGTCGAGCCCTTTGTTCCACTATTTGGCGGGCTTCTCCACAGAAGCCCTTCCAATGGTGCCACTCTGTCTGGGTTCCACTGGATGTGTGGGGAGGGGAATTGGCACCCTGGACTGCGTTGCCTTAGCAGCTCAAGTCGCACTCTATTCTGATTGGGCCAGTGGTGAGCCGCCCGGCTCACCACTTAGCATGTTTGAGTGACAGCTAGGCTGTTGAATGGGGGTTTTTCTGCATAAAAGCAGGAACTTTGGGACTGAACTTCAGAAGTCGCCACAGGACCTAAGAATCCGAAGGGAGAAGCTGAGCCATCTGCAATGACACCAACGGTGAAGCCCTGCTGCAACGAACTCACCACTTTCCCCAACGACAAGAGAAGATCTTCTGCTGGACGAGTCTTCTTCCTCTGAGCTGGTGGAACCAACCAGTTCACCCCTTTCGCCTTCCAAAGACGTCTCTTGGTGGAATCGCCCGTGCCAAGCACCCCGGCGGCCGGATAGCCAAGCTTCACCACTTTGGCCGCGAATAAAAGGAACGCACCTTTTACCAACGAACTCCGCGGGTGGTTCATCCCTGTGCAGTGCAACGACTCCACGTTTCCTCCTCGACGAGATCCTCTCTTCCCCTGGTCGAAACAACAAACTGCAACCACTGGAGCTTCCTCTCTCTTTAAGGTACTGTGTCCTGCCTGGCCTCCCTTTCTTCGGTTTGCCCAAGGTGACCCTTAAATCCTTGGCTTTCCAACTGGGTTGGCACCAGACCTAACTTTATCTTCTTGAATCGCCCCAACCTCTTCTGAATATTCTGCAAAGACTTTTAGTGCATTTTAAACCGTGTGATCCTGGGCACATTTCGCTTTGCTACATTTGAAGTGGGCCTGGCCAATGAACTTTGGCTCTACAGTATATACTGCCTTTATTCCCTTGCCGAGAACTCCTAAAAGTGTTGGGACCTGTTCTATTTATGCTCTGCCTTTTTCTCTCCCTTTGACTGAACTATTGGAGTGCCATCAGGTTACGTGCTCACATCCGTTTTAACAAATTGTGGTGTTTTAACTCGGACTTGTCTGATAGTTATCAAGGGAGGTGTGTATACTTTACCTGACTGTTTTAACTTGATTTAGAGTGCTAGTATATTGCCTAAAGTGTGTTTTAAATAAATAATTATATATTTGTTATACAAAGCTCTGGTCAGTATTTATTTGCTCTACTGTGTTTTTAGCCCTATTGTGTATACTCTATATACTGCCCTACTCTTCTTGAGAGAAGTCTGACTGCTCAGCCACAGCTACCAGTTAGATCTGGGTGGTGCAGACTGCTACCAACTGGGTTTACTTCTTACTCCTAGTCTTAATATTTTTGCAGCGTTCCCCAAGGGAACTGCACAGGATTCTGCCTAAAAATGGAGCACACACCTAGATTCAAAATATTAACAAAGACACACAATGCAATGCAAAATGGAGGTGGAAAAACACCCTAGATTTGAAATATGAAGAAAGGCACAAAGTGCAATGCAAAATGGAGGAAGAAAACACAGAATTGAAATATTAAGGAAGGCACTCAATGCGAAATGGATGTGTGGGATGGATAACAGATTTGAAATGTTAAGAAAAGCACACAATGCAATGCAAAATGGGGTCTGTGGGATGGAGAACACCTAGATTCGAAATAATAAAGGCAAACAATGCAATGCAACATGGGTGTGTGGAATGGCGAACACCTTGATTTGAAATATTAACAAAGACAAACAATGCAATGCAAATGTAAGTGGAAAAAAAACACCAAGATTTGAAATATTAGGAAAGGCACACAATGCCGTGCAAGTTGGGGGTGTGGGATGGGAAACTCATCTAGATTCGAAATATTAAGAAAGGCACACAATGCAAAATGGGGCGAGGGGTTGGGATGGAGAACACACCTAGATTCAAAATATTAAAAAAGGCACACTATGCAATGCAACTAGACGTGGAAAAACACACCAAATTTGAAATATTAAGAAAGGCACACAATGCAAAATGTGGGGAGGGGTTGGGATGGAGTACACACCTAGATTCAAAATATTAAGAAAGGCACAACGCAATGCAAAACGGGGGTGGTGGTATGGAAAACACACCTAGATTGGATACATTAACAAAGGCACACAATGAAATGCAAAATGGAGGTGAAAAAACACCAAGATTCGAAATTTTAAGAAAGACACAATGCAATGCGAAATTGGGTCTGTGGGATGGAGAACACACCTAGATTAAAAATATTAAAGGCAAACTATGCAATGCAAAATTGGTCTTTGGGATGAACACACCTTGATTCGAAATAATAAAAGTCACACAATGCAATGCAACATGGGTTTGTGGGATTGTGAACACCTTGATTTCAAATATTAACTAAGACAAACAATGCAACGCAAATGTAAGTGGAAAAACACACCAAGATTTGAAATATTAGGAAAGGCACACAATGCTATGCAAGTTGGGGATGTGGGATGGAGAACACACCTAGAGTCAAAATATTTAGAAAAGCACATAACGCAATACAAAACAGCGGGGGGGGGGAGGTTGAATGAAGAACATATTTAAATTCGAAATTGTAAGAAAGGCACACAATGCGATGCAAAACGGAGGTGAAAAAACACCTCTATTTCCAATACCAGAAAGGCAAACAAGGCAATGCAAGTTGGGGAGTGTGGGATGGATAACACACCTAGATTCGAAATATCAAGAAAGGAACACAATGCAATGCAAAAAAGGGGGTGATGGGGAACAAACCTAGATTTTATATATTAACAAAGGCACACAAAGAAATGCAAAATGGAGATGAAAAACAGAACTCAGATTTCAAATACAATAAAGGCACACAATGCAAAATGGAGGTGGAAAAACACAGATTTGAAATATTAAGAAAGGCGCGCAGTGCAATGAAAATGGAGGTGGAAGAAAACACAGAATTGATATATTAAGGAAGGCACTCAATGCAAAATGTGGGTGTGGGATCGAGAACACACCTACATTTGAAATGTTAAGAAAGGCACGCAATGCAAAATGGGGTCTGTCAGATGGAGAACACACCTAGATTCAAAATATTAACAAAGTCAAACAATGCAATGCAAATTGGAGGTGGGAAAACACACAGATATTAAGAAAGGTACATAATGCAAAATGGGGAGTGGCTGGGTTGGAGAAAACACCTGGATTGTTAATATTGAGACAGGCACACAATGCAATGCAAATTGGAGGTGGGAAAACACAGATATTAAGAAAGGTACATAATGCAAAATGGGGAGTGGCTGGGTTGGAGAAAACACCTGGATTGTTAATATTGAGACAGGCACACAATGCAATGCAAAATGGGGTGTGGGAAAACACAGATATTAAGAAAGGTACATAATGCAAAATGGGGAGTGGCTGGGTTGGAGAAAACACCTGGATTGTTAATATTGAGACAGGCACACAATGCAATGCAAAATGGGGTGTGGGATGGCTAACACACCTAGATTCGAAATATTAAGAAAGTCACACTATGCATTGCAAAATGGAGGTGGGAAAACACCCATTTTGAAATATTAATAAAAGCACACAATGAATTGTAAAATTGAGGTGCAAAAACATACCGAATTTGATATATTAAGAAAGGCACAATGTGCAATGCAAAATGGGGGTATGGGATGAAGAGCACACGTAGATTTGAAATATTAAGAAAGGCACACACAATGCAATGCAAAATGTCTGGGGTGGGATGGCAAGCACACCTAGAGTCAAAATATTAAGAAAGGCACACAAGGCAATGTGATGCAAAATATGGGGCAGGAGGGAGATGGAAAGCACACCCAGTTTCAAAATATTAAGAAAAGCACACAATGCACTGCAAAATCGAGGTGGAAAAATACACCCGATTTGAAATATTAAGTAAGGCACACAATGCACTGCAAAATGGGGGTGGGAGGGGAATAGAGAACAAACCTAGATTCGAAATATTAAAGGCCCACAGTGTAATGCAAAATGGAGGTGAAAAAACAATTTCAAATACAAGACAGGCAGTGCGGCAGTAGGCGGCATCTCGACCTGCAGGATCGGCACTGGTGGTACCAGAGGGATCCTGGTTGGGGAGCCATCACCCCATCCCAACACCGACTGCGCCCCTTCCCTCTGTGTAGTGGTGCAGGCCTCTCAAGCCCGCAAGGTCTCTGGAGCTGGCTGCAGGACCACGAGCCGGCGGTCTGCCCCCTTTGCCTCAACCCTATTAATGGGTCAGCAGATCCCTTTCCAGCGGGAAGCAAGTCCATGACTCACTGGAGGACACAGACTGACGTTGCTGCATGAGCCCTGCTGCACAGGACCCGAGGGAGGTCTATCATCTCACCCTAACAGCAGACCTCAACCGTTGTGAACGGGAGACTCTGTTCCGATTTGGAGCGCAGATATTCTATCCCTCCCCACACTTCACTCTAGGTGCCCGCACGCTACCTGATTACGCCGGAGGGGGCTCCCCTCGCCCCCTTAATTACACTCTAGTCCCCTACAGAGGGATTCTCTGGACACAGAGTAGCTAAATGGCAGCAGGAGCTCTTTTGTCACCACCTTATAACTGAAAACAGCACCTTCACAGTTAAAATATTTCAAAGTGCATGGTGAACTTTTCAGTAACTCTGCTTAAGGGAAGAAACAATTCCCTTCTTACGGCTTGTGTGAGACTTTTGGGATTCCTCTGAACTGTATCAGGTTGACGAGATTTGGCGATTAAAATACTCTTATTAGATATGTGTTGGATGCACTAGGGCGACTGCGGGCCTAGTGCCTTTGAGCCCCGAGTGTCGTCTGTGAAAACGCTGAGAGTGGAGAACAGTATATTACAAACACACGCCTTGCATGGGGGTGACTGCAGACTTTATGTCTTTGAGCCCTCATGCTATTTAGCGTGTTCTTTTTACCAGTTATCCAAGTTGCTAGGCGGTGACTGCTGGCTTTAACTGCCTTGTATCTTCCTACTCGTGCAGTCGCACTAGTTGCGCTATTTACACAAAAAGGTTTTGGTGTGCAGGTGACTGCAGGCCTTTGTGCCTCCTCACGACTGTTTCATCCGCAATCATTTTCTCCTGATATCATGGTCTCCCTCAAGCTTTACTCAGTGCTGCATTTTGAGAAAGTGTGTGATACCTTTGAAATAGGATCATGCTTGATCCTATTCCATGTTTTTATAGTACGTATGCATCGCACTTGCACCCCAGAATTGCACCCCAGAAGTTTACACGAAGTTGAAGTTTGTTGGGTAGCTTGAGCGGGAAGGATTGTAGGGCTGGCTTTGTTTGAGGCTTTGTATCAAGGGATTTTCATTATTTGTTGTACTATCATTGTTTTCATTACTACTCACTGGATGTGCCTTTATGCAGATTGATATGCTGTAGTATTAACTAAGCACGTAGTGATAGCCCTTGTATTATTTGATAAAACTCACTCCAAAAAAAAAAAAAACCCCACAGATACCGACTCTTTTCATTGTGCATTAAGTGTTATCATGTCCTCACGGATACGTAGTGGATGGCTGGTCAATGAGCTCCCCCCCTCCCCAAAAGGAAGTAAATTGTTATGCGGGAAGGACACCAAACTTACACAAATGCAGAAAGTGTCTGATGAATACAATATGGGAGACACTGTCTCTTCAATGTCTCGGGGTGCTGTGAACAAACAGTTTAACCTCCCCCCCCCCCCGAATCGGGAGACCATATGTCATGAAGGAACACAACCGCCCAGTCTACATCCCTTACCCTTCACGCCGAAAAATCAAAAAGAGATGGTGATCAAGTCTAGGAAAGGTTTCTTGAGTATGCAAGAATGTGGCAAATTCATGCAGATGGAAGACAGAGAAGATGATTCAGGGAATACGCCCTCCGATATCTCCATTCTGGCACTGGCCGTTCTAATTGAACTCCAAAAGCGGGTTTCAACTATCTGATGGGCCATCTACTCCTGTTACCGCCCCTTTAGGGCATATCTCTATGGTACACGTATACACCTGTGACCAAGTTTCCCCCCATAAGAGCGTCTCATGAGTCTTATCTAGAAGATAAGAGTTTAAAAAAAGAACAAACTCCTTTAGGAAGTGCTCTTGACATGGATGATGAAAAATACATGGTAAACAATACCTCCCCATTGGGGAGCAAATAAGGACATCCTTGCTAATCACCCCATTTTAGATGTTATTCCTCCACTTGGTGCGGTACTACCTAATCCTATTGAGGATGTGAACACACTTGAAGCCTCATACACCGTTCTTTCTAGAATTCTAAACTTATTAGACCGGGGGCATGATTATGCACATTATGAACTCAGATCTGAAAGCCTTCCAAATAGAAATATTAACCAAATGAAAAACTCGAGGGATTCAATTTTGCGGAAAATTACAAACGAGAAGGATGTTGTAAATCACCATTGCCCAAGGAGGAATATCACACCGCGGAGGCAGTCACTCAAAAAGATATTTGTAACCTGAATGAACATCAGGACGACAATCATGCAGTTTGTCCCCCTCCTTTAGTTTTTTCACAATCAATTTCTCAAACGGTTGCGGATCTGTGGAAACAATCCAAATTTTCACATACTCTCAACTATGTCAAATGGTAACTTCTAATGTTGAGAAAATAGATCAACTACTATTTTTCACGCAGAACAATGATGTAGCTCAGGACAGGTCTGCCAATGAGGAACTAGGAAATATCCTACCAGGGGAAATTCAACATCCAGATAGCCCATCGGCGCTAAAAGCTATAATAGAATCTGAAGCGAACACAAAACCAACAATAGTGGACAGTGAGGAACATGCTGAGGAAGCACAAACAAAGCCAACGGAACAAAACTTTAGCTCCAGGAAGGAAAAACGATCGTACTTATGGGCAATCAAAAAGGAACAACTATCGTTTAGCAGCTCAAAAAGACGCAGACAGTAAATCCCAAAAATCCAACAAAAAGAATCAAAATAAAAAAGAAACATCAGAATTTCTCAGCAGAACAAGAAGGCATCAGGTTCCCAAGAACTGTTGCCCTACTGACCATGGTATTAACTTGGGCGAACTTTCCGGAGAGTAATGTAGCCCTGCAACTGGATCATGGGCTGACTAAAAACTCACCCCTGTAGGAAATCCTCCCTTGCATCTTGACACGACTTGACGTTGTCAACATGAGCCTGCCAGTAAAAAGAAAATACCGAGTAAAGCAGACACTGATTCACTTCTAAAAAAAAGAAAAATTAATTTACATCTACGCTGACAATTCCCCAACAAACGCAGTTATTAATTTATTACAGACCTATTGCGAACAAAAGAACCAATTTAGGTAAAGAGATAACCATTAGTGAGGGGAAAAACGGTACTTCCAAGTCAGAGCTCCACAATGTTTCTTCTCTAGCTCAAGGGAAGCCTGAGAGTAGCCATGGTGTGGAGAGCAATGTATCTCTTAACATGCTCTTTGTCCGGCTCTTACAGGTCCTTTAGTGGAGGCCTCAAATCAGCTAAAGTTACCTGTGAGGTCCTCTTCTAAAACACACAGCGTAAACTCTGACGGGCAAGTGAACATCAAACCTGCCACTGTTTGTTAATTTATAATGTGCACCTAACCCAGAGGTAACAGGGCACAGCCATAAGGAAATTCAAGACTTACATAGTTACAAAAATAGTATAGTGCAAAAATATAGTTACAAAAATTACAAAAAATTACAATGGAGCATATACACAGGTGCTCGGCGTTGCAGATATAATACATTTCGGAGTATATAGTTACAGGAAATTACAATACAGCATGCACACAAATATACAGGTGGAACAATTGGGCAAAGGTGTGGGAATAGAAAACATATATACAATGGGTGATATTCAGAGTCAGGTATCCTAAATCAGTCTAGTAGGTGACATATTTAGACAACGGGAGAGTGGAGGATGTTAATGTAGCTACTTCTGAATAGTAGGTGTGGCAGGGAGTTCCTGTGTCTTCACCTAAATTGCCCTTACCTAAAACTAAAGGATTAACTATACGAGAGGATGAGGACTCCCCCCACCCTGCATGCTTAAATCATTATAGGGTGGGTTGAGCAATCCAGAAATCAATGGAGACATGAGATTGAACCGATCATTTATGCTTCAGGCTTTCAAAAAAATTCCGGCCTTAAGAACATTATCAAAAAACGACACTGAGTGGATCACACTACCACCTATTAATGAATATCGAATGGTATGCCAAGTACAATCAAAAATAATTGCAGAATTAATCTGGAACCATACTAAAGAATTTAAAATGATTGTCTTATCATTGTATCCATTGTTTTTAATGCAATGCCTTTAGAAACACAAAAGCCATCACTTATTTCTATTGGGGGGATACAATGTCCGTGCCTCCCGAAATAGCGGTGATAAGTAAACTTGCTGCTCTCTCCTCTACCACCAAAGATAGGTCATGTTAGTGGGTAATCTCCAGGGTACGGCTAACCCAGCCTCCACATAGTAGCAAACCCTCATTGAGGGTAGTTTCTTGGAATTCATGTGGACTTAGAAACTTCTCTTCTTGGGTCGATTTTTTTAGCCCACCTGCATCTGTTGATATTATGCTGTGTCAAGAAACAATGTGCGTCCATCCATTCCAAGTAAAAGGTTTTGCTGCAATACCTGCGGTTGCCCAACACGGCTTGCAGGGAAGACCATATGGTGGCTTAGCGATACTTCTTAATATAAATTTGATTTACAACATACTTAAAATTTACAGATCGCTTTTGTTTCTGGCGATAGTGGTGGAAATCAATGGGTTTGTGAAGGACATACCTAATTAGATCGCTTTACCATAATCTAGCTGAAATTCGCATTGAATCTATGTTTACCAAAATCACCACTATGTTTGATGAGGTGTTCACCGAATGGTCCAACTGTAAGGTCGTCTTGGGAGGCGACTTTAACGCAGAATGTATAAGCTTTTGTAAGAATGAGGTACGCACTGAAAACGGCACAGAACGCTCGTTAACGAGTCAAAGAGGCTTGCAATGGTCTGTTTTCTTGGCCTTCTGGAATATTGTTTTATTGCCTTTCAGGCTAAGGGACATATCATTACATGGGAGCATGACTATAGGAACTCTTGTATTGATTATTTTGCTGTCTCTATGAATCTGATTCATGACTGTAGTGAGACTACACTTACCTCCGTAGAGCTAAGTGACCATGCAATTCTAAAATTAACAACAGAGGCTATGAGTTTACAAATGAAGAGTGACCCCACACAATCCTTATTACTCTATGTCCCTGAGGTGGAGCACCTACATATATGCGATAAGTTGAACTCACTGATTGACCAAGAACTACAGTCAACCTTGCATGAAGGTTTATTGAATACTCCCCTTCAGCTAAGTATAAACCAAGTTTCTAGGATAATACGCACTGCAATTGAAAAAGTGGCAAATTTCCAACATGCCAAAAACCAACCACGGCAGGTGCATCCTCACAGTAACGTAATTAAACTTGCTAAAGCAAAACAAAAATGCTAAGCTAAGACATCTCAATACATGCTCTTTAAGCGAAGAGAAATTTCAAATTAGTAAGAAAACTATCTGTAATTCTTATAGAAATATATGCAAAAATTACAGATTATATCTTCATTACATACCTATCAGGTGATGTTACGCAACTTATGTTGCAATGATAGGTGCTCCACATGGGCTCTGTTGCATTCAAAGGAACAATCAACCACCATAAATCAGACTTCGAAACATCACTGTAGACGAGTGGACTCTGCTGGTTGGTCAACAGAAGAAATCATAGCCATTGGGATATTGAAAAACTCCAAAGGCCCCGGACCCGTTCCATTCCACCTTGTATAATCAAGAGAAATCCTTCTTTATGGGCTGTTGGATTACATCTTACAAACCGCAACTATTCCACTCTCATGGTTGCAATCAATAGTGGTTCTGATTTTTTAAAAAAGACATAAAGACGTTCCACTGGCAAAGCTTGGAGCTCACTCACGCGCCTTGCCGAAGTGACGGCCACCAAAAAGGACACCTTCCATGACAGGTGCTTGAGGTCCACCGTGGCCATTTCTTTGAAAGGCTTATGGGACAACGCCGTCAGGACCACATTTGGATCTCACGCCGCCGAAAGATAAGTTCTACATGAGAGAACGTGAACTCCCCGTCTCTGCTAAGTAGGATACAAAGGACACAGTCAATCGTAGCCCGCCTTGGATCCAACTGCTTGTTTAAACACCAATGACAGAACCTAAGCCATTTGCTTCTGTACTGGGACCTAGTCAAAGGTTTTCTGGCTGCCTGGATAATGCGCATGTTATCCGCAGACAGGCTAAGATGTTCTAAAGACCTGAACTCCGGCACCATGCCGCCAAGCTGAGTGATTGTGGGGAGGGGTGCCACAGTTGTTTCCCCTGGTGAAGAAGATCGGGGGTCACCGGTAGCCTGATCGGCGGATACACTGACAGGTGTTGAAGTTCTGAGAACCAAAACCTGGCTGACCACCACGGGGCTATGAGAAGAAGAGAACAATTCACTGAGTTCTTCAATTTGCAAATCGTCCGATGAACTAGAGGCAGAGGCGGGAAGGCATAAGCCCTCATATTGTGCCATGGAATTTCAAGAGCATCCCCCAGAGAGGAGGCTCCCAGTCCGCTTCTGGAGGCAAACAGAAGAAGCTTCTTGTTTGCCGCCGTAGCAAAGAGGTCCACTTCCGGAGTGCCGCAGCGCAGGAAAATCAATGAGAGGACCTCCGCCTTCAGTTCCCACTCGTAGCTGACTATAGTCCGCCAACTGAGGGCATCTGCCGTGACATTCAGCTGACCCGGAAAGTGTATTGCAAGTAGCCAGACACCATGCCGAACCGTCCACTCTTAAATCTGGATGGACAGCTCCACGAGTGGGGGAGACTTGGTGCCCCCTTGCTTGTTGATGTAAAACATCGACACCACATTGTCCGTACGAATCCGGACCACCTTGTTGGCTATGATCGGTCTGAACGCCTTGAGCGCTAGGAGAATCGCCAGGAGCTACAGATGTTTTATGTGCAGGAGCTTGTCCTAAGGCGACCAAAGATCCGAGACCTGAATAAGATCCAACATCGCACCCCACCCCAGAAGGGAGGAGTCCGTCATGACCGTCATCGGGGCTGGGTCCTGAAACCCCACCCCCACCGACAGGTTGCTGAAAGACGACCACCAGTCCAGATCCGCTCCATGGAAGCCAGAATCGTTATCAACTTGGAGTCCGGATCCACAGCCTGAAGCCAAGAGCTGCGAAGAGCCATCTGAGTCCGCCTCATCTTGAGGCGAGCAAGAGGAAGCGCCAAAACGCACGAGGCCATGAGGCCCAGAAGCCTCTTAAACCACCAGGCCGACATGCTCTCCGACTGCCAACAGATCCGCCATTCTGTCCCCGGTCAGGTACACTGTGCAGTCGATCGTGTTCCAGCGAAAACACAGGAAGATCAAGTCCTGAGAGACCGTCATGTAAGATTTCCGCCAGTTCACCGACAGCCCGTGGTGGAACAGGAGCTGGAGGAGACACTGAAGATTGCAGGCAGCTTTCAGCAGGCAAGGGCTGCACAAGAGCCAGTCCAAATACGGATATACATGGATACCCTGCAGACGAAGATAGGCCGCAATACATCATCTTCGTAAAGACATGCAGTGCCGAACATAGGCCAAAAGGAAGCACTCGAAACTGGAAATGCCCTTCCCCCACAGAGAAATGGAGATATCTCCTTTGTGGACCCCAGATCAGGATATGCATGTCGGCATCCTGAAGATGCACCACGCTGAGCAAATCGCCCAGCTGCAGGGAAGACTATCTGGCCAGGCGTGATCATCTTGAATTTCTCTTGGGGTAGGAAAAGATTGACCTGGGAAAGTTCGAGGATGGTGCGCAGGCCAACCTAGTTGGGTTTGGCCACCAGAAACAGCCGGGTGTAGAAGCCCTCCCCTCGCTCCCCAAGAGGAACGGGTTCCACATCGGAGGTCCTGCAGTTTCTGCACCTCGGCTTTTAGGGAGGGCGATCCCGACTGCTGGAAAGGAGGGTTGAAGTAGGGGGTAGGGGTAAGCGGAAGCCCACCCGAGCGACTGACAAGACCCACCAGTCCTCGGTGATGGTCTGCCACGCCTCACAATGCATCCTCCCACCAGGGTCTCGTGCGAGCGAGGAAAACCCTCATTTTGCAAGCTTTTCAGTGGTGTTACCACCTGAACCTGAGGAGGAGGCTCAGGAGCGGGAGAAAAACAGTCTGTTGCTGCCTCTGGCGGTTATTATCCAGAGGAGTATCCACTCTCTGGGATTTCCGGTCTAGGAAGCCCCTGAAACCAGAGGAGAGCCGGCTTTGCGAGAGCAGTCTCTGGGTCCTAAAAGGGGTTTGAACCAGGACTTAGCTGTCTGGTGAGCTCCACATCCGTTGTGGAATGAAAAAGCTCCTTACCGTCAAACGGCAGGTCCAACACCTTGTCCTGAACCTCCTTCGAGAACTTTGTGCCATCAACCACGCCTGTCGAGAGGTGTCAACACCCAGCATAACGCCCCGTGTCGACGTGATGAGCCGCGGCCTCAAGCAGATCCTGGGCCAAGACTTTGGCGTCAGATAAACCCGCCTTAAAGTCTTCCAGCTTCTCGACCAGAATGAACTCCTCGAACTCTGACAGACCTTTCCACATCTTCATATTCGCCCGTGCTAACACCAGTTCCGCGTTAGCCTGCCGGAGATGCAAGGCCGAGTTAGCAAAAACCTTCCTCCCAAGGGAGTCCAGAAGTTTGTCCTCTTTCCCCAGAACCTGAGTCGCCGTCGTAGAAGAGGGCGCTGCAGGCCTGGACTGCAAAGTGGCCGCGGCCACCGCTGCGGAGGAGGGGGGCAGACAAGATGATAGGGCCACCTCTTCTGAAGAATGCAGCCTGTATTGCGCATCAATTTTCTTATTGACGAAAAGTCCAGAGTGTGGCTTTTCCCAGACCCTGCGGACCTCGGCCAAAACGTCCTTCTGCAAGAACAGGCCGGTACGTTCTGAAGGAGACATGGTGAACGCCCCCGAAAGCTACCCTCCTGCGGAGCAAGTGCCTCGGGCACTGGAACATCCAATAGGCACATCATGTCCAGTACCCGGTCGTGAAAAGCTCTAATAGAGCGGGGCTGGTCTTCGCTGTCCTGCTCACCCTGCGCATCATCCGACAAGTCAGGATCCTGCTGAACCATGTCAGGCACTGCCTTGTCCACGGGGGACAATAGGGGCAAGGGCGGAAGGGTCGGTGGAGGCACCGTAGGCAAGGGTGGCGCTGGCGGAACCACTGGTGAAACGGGTGGAGCCGGAGGCGGGCATATCTCCCTAAAAAGACCCTTGAAATACTCTCTCATGGGGTCGGTGCGCATGAGCGTCTGAAATTTACTGAAAAAGGCATCCTCTGGAGACGGTTTTGGAACTGCCGGAGAAGGCCTCTCATGAGGAAAATTCCAGGGACGCAGAGGAGAGGGTTGCCACACGCAAATCGAAGGTGGCGAACCCACAGGCAACGAGACATTGTGCAGAAGGGGCATCCGGGCATTCCAATCGTAAACTGGACGAAACAGATGCGCACAAGGAATTTTATGTTCACCCGCGGAACCAACACCTACACCTGAGGCTGATGGCGTAGTTGTAGGGGAAGGCCCAAAATGGCCACCGTGGTCGTGGTCCCAACAGCCGCTGTTTCGCCATCACCTGAGGGGAATTGCGGCACGTGTGGAAGTGAGGCAGGGGTCCCCGTCAGCAGGTCATGGGTCTTAATTTTAGCCTTTGCATAAGGAACCTCAGCCGAGCCGGTACTATGAGGCCTGGAATGTTTCTGCGACATACAAATTGTCAAGCTAGCCTTCACAGGAAGGACCTCGGCACTGCCGGTAAAGGAGGAACTTTCACTCCTTGTCCCCTCAACAGTTCTGGCGTCGCCACAAGAGCGGGAACGGTGAGGAACAACTTTCACCGATAAGGCCTTGGCAGGCCTCTCAGAAATGTTGGTCACTTTAGCCTCTGCATGAGGGACCACGGACCCAGGTCCGGTAACAGACTTACTAGCGTGGGCCTCAAACATCCGTTCGGTAACACCAAGCCCAGCCGAGGCCTCGGAGCGCACCCCGGTACTTTTGAGGGAAGCCGATAACGAGGCCTCAGTGAGCTCCGATACCCCACGATTCAGTAGAACAGGGTCTACAGGCAGCCCCCACAGGAGGGGCCTCGGAGCATGCCCCGGTACCCACAGGCCCCTTACAGAGACCCTCAGAAAACTCTGATACAATTACTAGGCCCAGAAGGCACCTCGGGCCAATCCCCGGTAACAGAGCGATCAACGCTCTTCCCGGCTCGTGAAGATCCCGGAAAGGTATCTCCCGGCCGGGGGTGCTCTGAAAAGTAAAGAACTTACCGGGCGCTTCTTCCTTTCGTCGATAAACACCTGAAAATGCGAAGGAGGAGTACGTCGAAACACCTCCTCCCACCGCTCCAACCGACGCTGAAGGGCCCGGATTGAAAGGGAGTCTCAATAAAAACATGAGTCCCGACGGTGATCCGGACCGAAACACTAGACAAAGGATGGGGATCCGCCCTCGCGAAGAGTCGGTGACACGATGAACAATCTGGAAAGTCTAGTTTGAACGACAGACTAGTACACGATCGCTAGCGAGAGCCAGAGAGGAGGAAAAAAAAGGGAATAATATCTTCCGAGGATGCAAGCGCGTCCAGTCCCAATAGCAGAGAAAAGGTCTGATGGGCGATGCGTGGGGCAGAGCCGAGAGGAGCGCGGTTACGGCTCTGTGCCAGGGCCCACGTAGAAAGAGAGGAAGGACTACAAAGAATTGACATTTTTGGATGCTTTTACAAACCGCTCCGGTCCTGTCCCACAGGGCAAAGGAATGTCCCATAAGTATGGAGTAATTAAGAAAGGCACACAATGCAATGCAAATTGGGGGTTGGAAAACACACCTAGATTCGAAATATAAAGTAAGGCAACACAATGCAATGCTAAATGGTGTGTGGGATGGAAAACACCACTAGATTTGAAATGTTAACTAAGGCAACACAATGCAATGCTAAATGGAGGTGGAATAACAATGAGATTCTAAATATTAATAAAGGTACACAATGCAATGCAAAATGGGTTGTGTGCGATGGAGAACACCTAGATTATAAATATTATTGAAGGCACACAATGCAATGCAAATGGAAAAAAAACCTGGATTTGAAATATTAAGAAAGGCACACAATGCTATCTAAGTTGGGGTTGTGGGATGGAGAACACACCTAGATTTGAAATATTAATAAAAGCACACAGTGGAAGTGGAAGTGGAAAAACCCACCTAGATTCAAAATATTAAAGGCACACAATGCAATGCAAAATGGGGGTGGAACAACAGCTGGATTTCAAATATTAAGGTACACAGTGAAATGCAAAATGGGGGTGTGGCATGGAGAACACCTAGATTCGAAATATAAAGGCACACAATTCAACGCAAAATGGGGTCTGTGGGATGGAGAACACACCTAAATTCGAGAAATAAAGAAAGGCACACAATGCAATGCAAATTGGGAGAGTGGGGTGGGGGGTGCAGAACACACCAAGATTTGAAATATTAGGAAAGGCACACAATGCTATGCAAGTTGATGGAGGGATGGAGAACACACCTAAATCTAGATTTGAAATATTAATAAAGGCACACAATGCTATGCAACATGGGAGGGGTGGGATGGAGAGCACACCTAGATTCGAAATATGAAGAAAGTCACAATGCAATGCAAAATGGGGGTGTTGGATGAAGAACAAAATTTGAAATAGTAATAAAGGCACACAATGCAGTGCTAAATGGGGGGTGGGTTGGAGAACACACCCAGATTTGCAATATTAAGAAAGCACACAATGCAATGCAAAATGGGGGCGTCGGGTGGAGTAAACAGATTCATTCAAAATATTAACAAAGGCACACAATGCAATGCAAAATGGAGGGGGGATGACACCTAGATTTCAAATATTAAGAAAGGCACAATGCAATGCAAAATGGGGGTGTAGAATGGATAACACGGCTAGATTCGAAATATTAATAAATGCACACAATACAATGCAAAATGGATGCGGAAAAACACCTAGATTTGAAACATTAAGAAAGGCGCACAATGCAATGCAAATTGGGAGAGGGGGAATGCAGAACACACCTAGATTTGAAGTATAATGAAAGGTACACAATGCAAAGGAAAATGGGGTGTGTGGGATGTAGAACACAACTAGATCCGAAATATTAACAAAGGCACACAATGCAATGCTAAATTGAGGTGGAATAACATACCAAAATTAAAAATATTAATAAAGGCACAAAATGCAATGTTAAATGGAGGTGGAATAACAACAAGATTCGAAATATCAATAAAGGCACACAATGCAATGCTAAATGTGGGCGTGGGATGGAGGACACCCAGACTCGAAATATTAAGCAAGGCACACATGCAATGCAAAATGTGGGTTGTGGGATGGAGAACACACCTAGAATCAAAATAAAGAAAGGAATGCAATGCAAAAGAGGGGTGTGGGATGGAGAACACACCTAGATTCGATATATATATATATATATTAACAAAGGCATGCAATGAAATGCAAAATGGAGGTAAAAAAAACACCTCTATTTCAAATACAAGAAAGGCACGCAATGCAAGTTGGGGCGTGTGGGACAGAGAACACACCTAGATTCAAAATGTCAAGAACGGAACACAATGCAACGCAAAAGTGGGGTGTGTGATGGAGAACACACCTAGATTCGATATATATATATTAACAAAGGCATGCAATGAAATGCAAAACGGAGGTAAAAAAAGGCTAGATTTGAAATATTAAGAAAGGCACATAGTGCAATGCAAAATGGAGGTGGAAAAACAGCTAGATTCAAACAATTAAAGGCAAACAATGCAATGCAAAATTAGTGTGTGGGATGGCGAACACGCCTTGATTCGAAATAATAAAGGCACAAAATTCAATGCAATATGGGTGTATGGGATGGTGAACAATGCAAAGTGGAAAAACACACCATGATTTGAAATATTAGGAAAGGCACACAATGCTATGCAAGTTGGGTGGTGGGGTGGGACAGGTTGGGGGTTTGGGATGGAGAACACACCTAGATTTGAAATATTAACAATGGCACACAATGCAATGTAAAATGGAGGTGAAAAAACACACCTCTATTTCAAATACAAGAAAGGCAAACAATGCAATGCAAGTTGGGGAGTGTGGGATGGAGAACACACCTAGATTCAAAATGTTAAGAGAAACAATGCAAAATTGGTGTGTGGGATGGTGAACACCAAGATTTGAAATATTAAGAAAGGCACACAATGCTATGCAAAATGGGGGTGTTGGATGAAGAACACAACAAAATTCGAAATAGTAATAAGGCACACAATGCGATGCTATTTGGGGGGTGGGTTGGAGAACACACCTAGATTTGCAATATTAAGAAAGCACACAATGCAATGCAAAATTGGTGTGGGTATAGAGAACACCCCTTGATCGAAATATTAATAAAGGCACACAATGCAATGCAAAATAGGGTGTGTGGGATGGAGAACACCCCTAGATTCGAAATATTAATAAATGCACACAATACAATGCAAAAAGGATGTGGAAAAACACCTATATTTGAAATATTAAGAAAGGCACACAATGCAATGCAAAATGAGGGGAGTGGGTTGGAGTGAACACCTAGATTCAAAATATTAACAAAGGCACACAATGTAATGCAAAATGGGGGTGTAGGATGGAGAACACGGCTAGATTTGAAATATAAAGAAAGGCACGCAATGCAGAATACGGTGTGTGGGATGGAGAACATACCTAGATTTGAAATATTGATAAATGTACACAATACACTGGTAATGGAGGTGGAAAAACACATTTAGATTTGAAATATTAAGAAAGGCGCACAATACAATGCAAGTTGTGGGTGGGATGGAGAACACACCTAGATTCAAAATATAAAGAAAGGTACACAATGCAATGCAAAATTGGTGTGTGGGATGGCAAACACCTGTATTTGAAATATTAACTAAGACAAACAAAGTGGAAAAACACACCAAGATTTGAAATATTAAGAAAGGCACACAATGCTATGCAAAATGGGGGTGTTGGATGAAGAACACAACAAAATTCGAAATAGTAATAAGGCACACAATGCGATGCTAAATGGGGGCTGGGTTGGAGAACACACCTAGATTTGCAATATTAAGAAAGCACACAATGCAATGCAAAATTGGTGTGTGGTATGGAGAACACACCTTGATCCAAATATTAACAAAGGCACACAATGCAATGCTAAATGGAAGTGTAATAACTCAAAATATCAATAAAGGCACACAATGCAATGCTAAATGGAGGTGGAATAACAATGATTTTCGAAATATTAAATAGGCACACAATGCAATGCAAGTTGGGCGGTGGGATGGAGAACACAGATTATAAATATTGAGAGGCACAGAATGCAATGCAAAATGGTGGTGCAAAAACTGAGATTTGAAATATTAAGAAAGGGGAACAATGCAATGCAAATTTGGGGGTGGGATGTAGAACACACCTAGATTCGAAATATTAAGAAAGGCACACAATACAATGCAAAATGGGGGGTATAGGCTGGAGAACACATTACACAAATTCAGGCACACAATGCAATGTAAAAGGGAGGTGGCAAAACACCTAGATTTCAAATATTAAGAAAGGTACACAGTGAAATGCAAGTTGGAGTGGGGGCGGGGGGGTGGAGAACACCTAGTTTCAAAATATTAATGAAGGAACAATGTGATGCAAAATGGGGGTGTGGGATGGAGAACACCTATATTCGAAATATAAAAGCACACAATGCAAAATGGGGTGTGTGGAATGGAGAACACCCCTACATTCAAAATATTAACAAAGGCACACAATGCAATGGTAAATGGATCAGGAATAACACAACGAGATTCGAAATTTTAATAAAGGCACAAAATGCAATGCAAAATGGGGGCGTGGGAAGGAGGACACCTAGACTCGAAATATTAAGAACACAATGCAAAATTGAGGTGGAAAAACAGATTTGAAATCTGGGAAGTGCTTTCAAGGAAGTATCTTTTGAAAGGGCTGTCTACGGCTGGCGATGCTGTGCGTGTGAACTCTGCTCCCTGCTGTGAAATTCGCTGTGAAATTCGCTTCAGTGTTACTGGAAAGAGAAGGAGAAAAAAAAAACACAACATGGAACTTGCATTTTTTTTTCAAACTTCCGCCCCTTTTGTCCCACAATCCATTTAGTGGGGAAATCTTGAGCTTTCTGTGCGCACGCTTTCAAGGAAGTGCTTTCTGAAAGGGCTGTCTACGGCTGGCGAGGGCTCGTTGGGTGAAGTTTGACAAAGTTCAAATTTGTTGCCTTACTTCTTTGACTTTTGTCTTTTTCTATTTTCTTCTTTTCGCTACATTATACTGGTTAGTACTGCTCCCTGACAGTGTGCCGTATGTAGATTTAAACACACACGCTTACTAACAACCACTAAGTGATTGCAAGTGATCGCAGGTGTCTAAGTGAGCCCTTGACCAACACAGGTTTTATCTGAATTTTGGTTATCAGTGTCTTCCAGTGTGTTCTCTGTACTGTCTCCACTGCCGGATTTGTCATCTATGTTCAGAATACCTTATAAATTTAAAACGGACATGCCGTCAACGGTGACAGTGCCATTTCTCACAATCAATCTTAGCCCTCACTCGTGAATGCAGAGAAAGGTATCTAAAAAAGATATTACGTTAACACCGGCAAATTTGAAAACTACGGTTATGTCTGACATTCGAAAATACTGTGTTGCCTTGGGTTCTTTGAATAACGTAACTATAACTAGCTCAATAGTACAAATAGGTATAATTGATCTGGAGCTGACGGCAGGTGATCATAAAATAGAGCAAGGAGAAAACTGCTTTTAAGTACTTCAAATCCCCCTCTTAATCACTCCAGATCAAGGGGGAATAAACATCAACAAGCTTGCCTGGCCCAAATTGACTCACCTGCTCCCCACACTGTGGATGAAACCATAGAGACTACTCCTTCACCGAATCTCTGCGTGTGCCAGACTGATTTAGCTCACACTACATTATCGGATTTGTCATTGCATGCAAGCTTTTCGGAACCTTTATACGGGCTTTAGCCTCTAAACTTATCCTGAATCTCCTATACAGAGAATGCTCATTCACCTTCTGTCTCAGTTTCATTTGTTGCTCCCACTTCGAGACGCCCAACAACACTACCTCCACCAAGGGCGTTGAACATACAACCTTTGCTAAAAATTACTCTTGTAGCAATTAATAACACCTTAGTGAGCTTGGGCCGTCTTTTTGAAACTATGGATGCTAAAATTACACACCAAAAACAAACAGACAAACTCACTGAATGGTTGTTAAAAGAAAAGCACTCAAAAAGGTAACTGAAGTTCTTCCGTTTTACCAGCCAGTAGTTCTGGCGAAACGTAGAACGGACTCTGTTCCCCTGCTGGTGTCACAGAAAGTTACACCTCTGGAGCCAGTTCTACCGATTGACAAAATCATCGGTTTAGATACCGAACAATCTACGGGCACTGCCTCTGGTGAAAAGACCACTTGAGCACTGAGCTCAAATGAGAATGCTCCAAAAATCTATGACATCTTTCAACGGGGGCCACAAAGCTCTCTTGCCCCTACAAGTCCTGTAAAAACTCAAAAAAACAATGTGCAAGTTGAAACGACGAAAAAAAGCAAGAACATAAAAAACGTTAGAACTGTGAACCAACCAGCTGCAAAGCAGTTCATAAAGGGACTCGTTACTGTTCAAAAACAGAATGCTAGCTTGACTCTGATAAAGAAATACAAAAACATGCGGAAAATCAGAGAATCGGAACGGGAAGGCATTGTGGTTCTGCGAGCTCCTGCTCAGGAGCCGTTATACCAACTGGTTCAGGAAATTTCTAAACAAGATGATTTTGTTCAAGACAACAGTGGCGAGGCACTTGATGTGCACAGGGAAAAGGAAACGTGCCACACGGAGAGCAATCATCTGGATAGACAGGCTACCGAGTCTCGAAGGAAAGAAATTCGAGAAGCACAACCTAGCCAAGGATGCACACAACAACAGCTTGAAGAGGGATCTAACATTCATCCAAAAATGACGGTCTCGCAGAAACCAAGTCCCACAGGAAATCAGTTAAACAGTAACCACAGGAACATGAAAGCCAAACCGGTTCAGCATACACTGATTATGAAATGCCGCCCAGCACCCTTCAAACAATTTACGTTATGCCGTGCCAACATACTAAGCATTTTTAAGGATACTTCTACCTTAAATAACATTGCGTCTGTTGATATTGCGCAAGTAGAATTCCTGAACCTGTACAGACCAGAGATGGTTAGGTTGTGGATACCATCAGGGAAGGTGGCGCAAGCAATATGGAATGCAATCCGAGTTGTTTGAACTAAGATTCACCATTGTGCAAGACAAACAAGGCTATGAGCCTCAAAATGTGGCGAGACCTGTAATAAAAAAATACATGAGTGCTCAACATTATACAGACACAGAATGGGAAAACTGTCGAGCATAACTTGAATTACAAAAATCAAGCATTCATGACAAGGACATCAGATCAACACAGACTAGTCTAGCGGCTGGAATACTCATGGATACTCCCATCTCACTGAATCTTTGGGGAGCAAATTGGAGAACTTTGACATAATTGCACTCCAAGAAACGTGGTTATTAATTGACCCTGTGTGGAATGACCATAATATACTGCTTCTCCCTGCGATCCATGCCACCCAAGGCCGACCGACATCAGGCCTAATGGTGGCGACTAAAATCAGTTCAGGATGCATTCCGCAACCATGGCTCGCACCCAACAAGTATATCCAACTGGTCAAGATTTTTCAGCATGCACAAGTGATTGCCTTATTAAATGTCTATATGAATCCAGACGGTATACTCTAAGTTCTATCAAGACCTGATCAATATGCTGGAGGAAATTGCTCTTGACACGCATGTGACAAACACTGTCTTGCTAGGAGACTTGAACTTGCGTTGTCTCGATACAGTTGCTCAAAAAAGATCTGATGTGCGCAAGTGGTCCATCTTAATTAAAGAGCAAGGTCTTGTTATGATGAATGGAGCATTCCCAAAAGACATTCCATCTAAACCAACTTGGTTCAGGGGTCGGTCACATAGTATAATTGACTTCATATACACTGACAGTCCTCTGTTCAACCAGACCATCACATTCCGAGTATTGGAGCAATCAGTCAGGGACCATAACATCTTAACAATGTGTTGGAACTCAAATTTGAGGAAAGTTCATGAAGCTAGGAATTACTATTCTCATGACGGAGATAAACAGCTCCAAAACTCGATTTCGTTGGAACAAACTCAAGTTAAGCCAACTGAACGAAACAATACTACACAATTCAATTAAAGATGAAACGTCCTCATACCGTGGCCCTCTTCGCATTTAGAACCACTGGGCTAGCCAACAACTTAAAGCAGCAGAAACCTACCTTGATCCACTCCTTTGATCCAGAACAGAAGGCTATAAAAAACAATTAAGAGAAAAAACACTCGCTCACTGCCTGAACCTGTCAGATCAACCACTCTACGCTCCATTAAATGTTGCTACAGAAACTGGACCCACAGTTGGAGCCGAATGAAATACCAACACGATGGTGAGATAATGCTACGTGCCTGGACATCAAAAAGCACAGCTCTCATGTGGTCAATTCTTAATCAAATTGGGAACACCAAATGATTGGCCAACATTAATGTAGTTCGAGGATTGTTGGTTACAACACTTCCAGGAACTGTATAGCACAACTAAATGGAAGTGGTCCAGGCTCCTCTTACGGCATGTACCTCCTGGCATCTGAACATATCAGTAGAGGACATAATGGAGTTCATCAACAAGTCATCTAGATCACGGGCCCCGACGGCTAAGTAATGCCATGTTCAAGGCTTATCCGCAGGACTGGGCAAGAATTTTATATAACATCTTTTCTAATGCCCTTATTAAAAAAAAAAACAATTCCGGATTCATGGTGTAAAGCCGTGGTAATACCAATTTATAAAAGTGCCGATCGCCTTCGCCCATCCAATTACAGCCCAATATCACTGCTGGATGTGGCGGGGAAGCTATTTGCTTGATTCGTCTTGCGAGACTTTAATTCATGGACTGTACAACATCGAAAAAGAGACCCCCGACAAATGGCACAGGTATTAACCTAATGTCTCTCTATGCCATCAAACATCAGGCCTACACTCAAAAACAGCCATTGTATCTTGCATACATAGACTTTGATGCAGCCTTCGACTGTCTCGGGAATTGTTAATCCTAAAGCTAGAGAGGGCTGGATGCCCTAGCACCCTGATAGATGATATCCATGAGCTGCACTCTAATACCTCTCTACAGGTGAGATTGAATACAGAAGGTCTCCTGTCATCGTTGTTGCAAACCAGAAGAGGGTTGAGACAAGGGTGCATCCTTGCCTCAGCCTTATTTAATTTCTTTATACACGATTTAGCAGAGAATTTCCAAAATCTAATCAGATGCTCCAAGATTAGGTCAGACACCATTGCCCACTTTATTATATGCTGACGACCTAATTCCACTGTCGAAAACCGCTACTGGTCTTCAAAATGTACTGCATGCTGTAACTTCGTACATCAATAATAACCAGTTTACGGTGAATACGATGAAAACCAAGTATGGTTAGCAATGTGTCCATGATGAATTCTAATAGATATTCTTGGACTCACAAGGTTCTGTGATAGAGGTAGTAAACAGGTACAAATATCTAGGAATGCAAATTGATGATTCTCACCTCAGCGGAGCACATTTAAAAACCCTGGAAGAACGAATGACGATGGCGATTTCGCAATCAAAGTTAACACTACGCACATATGGGAAATTCTCCATAAAAACGTTCATTAACTATTACAACATGAAGATTGTTCCAATTCTTTTGTACGGCCTGAACAGATGGCCTAATTTGCATTAAAAAATTCTAGTAATATTAGAGGGGAGATACTGGAGGAAAATTCTCAACTTGCCCCAGTGCACCCCCGTTGCGTGTATACGTAATGAACTTGGCCTTTTGTCGTTGCAGTTTAGACTCTGGTGGCGGCAATGTGCTCTGCTGAGAAAATGTGTCCTTGCTGATAATCCTAATACCTTGTTGTTCTCTTGCCTCCTATAGTTTAACTTCCTCTCATTGTTTTCCGGCAAATTGGTGTAAAAATGTGTATGAGGCAATGGCTGATGCTGATGTCTCATTGCAGACATTGTTGGAAAATCCGGATAGAGCAAAACAGAAGCTATATTTACATAATTGGATTCAAACTGGAGAACCATGTGGCACCTACAGAGATTTTAGAGATAACCCATTTGCAAACAAAAACTTTGGTGATTGTGAAACGTATCTAATTCAATCTCCATCTATTGCACTTCGCTCAGCCATACTACGGTTTAGACTAAATCTATGGTGTACCCGATCAGTAATGGCTAAGCGAAACGTATTCCCTCATCTTTAAACTTCTGTCGATTTTGTGGAAAAGTGGAAGCTGAGGAAACCTTGCAACACTTGTTTATGGAGTGTCCTGGGGTGGGGAGAGAGCGGGAAGTTTTTTTTATATAAACATTGTCTACAATATGGAACTCTGGATCAAGAAGACAGATGGAGTTTTTTCTTCTCACTCAAAATGATTACCTGTGTATATAGCCATTAAAGGTTTTTTTAGAAACACTACTCAATTCAGAGTAATAATAGAGATGTGGTTAATTGTACGGGAAGGAATCTGTTCTCTCTTTAATAAATTTTATTTGTGATTTTACTTAATTAGGTACAAAATAAAATTGTGTACAATAATTGTTTTACTCTTCTGATAATTTAAGACATGTATTAATGTGAGGACTTATTGTATGTGACAATTGGTGCATCCTTTTCTTGTTCATTTGTTCCTTTTCTCTTAAGTTGTAAAGTTGATAATTCAGCTAAAACAACTTTTAAATAAAAAAATTAAAAATTAATATTAAAAAGGTGCACAGTGCAATGCAAGTTGGGGGGGGGGTAGGTGGGGCTGTTGGATAGAGAACACACCCAGATGCGAAATATTAAGATAGAAAAACAATGCAATGCAAAATTGGTGTGTGGGATGGAGAACACACCTTGATTCTAAATATTAACAAAGGCACACAATGTAATGCAAAATGAAGGTGCGAAAACACCTAGAATTAAGAAAAGCACACAATGCAATGCAAAATGGGGGCGTGGGATGGAGAATACACCTAGTCTTGAAATATTAAGAAAGGAATGCAATGAAAAATGGGGCGGGGGGTGGAATGGAGAACACACCGAGATTTGAAACAATAGGAAAGGCACACAATGCAATGCAAAATTGTGGTTGAAAAACACTGCAATTTGAAATATTAAGAAAGGCACACAATGCAATGTAAGTTAGGGGTGGGTGTGGAATGGACAACACACCTAGATTCAAAATATTAAGAAAGGTACACAATGCAAAGCAAATTGGGGTGGGGGCGGGATGGAGAACACACCTAGCTTGAAATGTAAAGAAAGGTATGCAATGCAAAATGGGGGTGTGGGATGGAGAACACACCGAGGTTTGAAACCTTAAGGGTGGCACACAATGCAAAATGTTGGTGGAAAAACACTGCGATTTGAATTATTAAGAAAGGCACACATTGCAATGTAAGTTAGGGTTGGGGGTGGGATGGAGAACACACCTGGATTCGAAATATTAACAAAGGCACACAATGCAATGCAACATGGGGGTGTGGGATGGCGAACATCTTGATTCAAAATATTAACAAAGGCACACAATGCAATGAAAATGTAAGTGGAAAACACACCTAGACTTGAAATATTAGGAAAGGCACACAATGCTGTGCAAAATGCGGTTGTGGGATGGAGAACACACCTAGATTCAAAATATTAAGGCAATGCAAAATGGGTGCAGGGGGTGGAGAACACACCTAGATCCGAAATATTAAGGCAATGCAAAATGGGTGCAGGGGGTGGGATGGAGAACACACCTAGATACGAAATAGTAATAAAGGCACACAATGCAATGCAAAATAGAGCACGGGGTTGGAGAACACACCTAGATTTGAAATATTAATGAAGGCATGCAATGAAATGCAAAATGTGGGTGTTGGATGGAGAACACCTAGATTCGAAATATCAAGAAAGGATCACAATGCAATGCAAAATGGGGGTGTGGGATGGAGAACACACCTAGATTAGATATATATTAACAAAGGCGCACAATTGAAATGCAAAATGGAGGTGAAAATACACACCTTGATTTGAAATACGGGCAAGGCACAACTTGCAAAATAGAGGTGGAAAAAACACCTAGATTTGAAATATTACGAAAGGCACAGTGCAATACAAAATGGAGGTGGAAGAAAACACAGAATTGAAATATTAAGGAAGGCACTCCATGCAAAATGGGGGTTTGGGATGGAGAACACACCTAGATTTCAAGTTTTAAGAAAGGCACAGAATGCAATGCAAAATGGGGTCTGTGGGATGGAACACACCTAGATTCAAAATATAAAGAAAGGCACACAATGCAATGCAAAATAGGGTGTGTGGGATGGAGAATTCCTCTAGATTCGAAATATTAATAAATGCACACAATACAATGCAAAAAGGATGTATAACACCACACCTATATTTAAAGTATTAAGAAAGGCACACAATGCAATGCAAAATGGAGTGGGGGTTGGAGAACACACCCAGATTAGAAATATTTTGAAGGCACACAATGTAAATGGAAGTGGAAGTGGAAAAACACACCTAGATTCGAAATATTAAAGTCACAACGCAATGCAAAACGGTGGGTGCGGGATGAAGAACACATTTAAATTCGAAATATTAACAAACGCCTACAATGCAATGCAAAATGAAGGTGAAAAACACACCTCTATTTCAAATACAAAAAAGGCATGCAATGCAAGGTGGGGAGTGTGGGATGGAGAACACACCTAGATCCGATATATTAAGTAATGGTACACAATGAAATGCAAAATGGAGGTTAGAATACGCACCTTGATTTGAAATACAAGAAAGGCACAACATGCAAAATAGAGGTGGAAAAACACCTAGATTTGAAATATAAATAAAGGCACACAGTGCAATGCAAAATGGAGGTGGAAGAAAACAGAATTGAAAAATTAAGGAAGGCACTCAATGCAAAATGGGGGTGGAAAAACACCTAGATTTGAAATTTTAAGAAAGGCACACAATGCAATGCAAAATGGGGTCTGTGGGATGGAGAACACACCTAGATTTGAAATATTAAGGAAGACACAGTGCAAGGCAAAATTGGTGTGTGGGATGGAGAACACACCTTGATTCAAAATATTAACAAAGGCACACAATGAAATGCAAAATGGAGGTGGAAAAACACCTAGAAATAAAATAGTAATAAAAGGCACAAAATGCAATGTTAAATGGGGGTTTGGAATGAAGAACACAACTAGGTTCGATGGAGGTGAGAAAACACCTAGAAATAAAATGGTAATAAAAGGCACACAATGCAAAATGGGGCGGAGGTTGGAGAACACAATTAGATTTGAAATATTAATGAAGGCACAATGCAATGTAAAATGAGGAGAGTGGGGTGAAGTAAACGCCTAGATTCAAAATATTAACAAAGGCACACAATGCAAAATGTAGGGGGAAAATGCACCTAGATTTCTAATATTAAGAAAGGCACGCGATGCAAAATGGGGGGTGGGTTGAGAACACACCTAGATCTTAAATATTAAGAAAGCACACAATGATATGCAAAATTAGTGTGTGGTATGGAGAACACACCTTGAGTCGAAATATGATCAAAGGCATGCAATGCTAAATGGATGTGGAATAACAATGAGATTTAGGCACACAATGCAAGTTTGGGGGTGGGATGTAGAACACACCCAGATTCAATATATTAAGAAAGGCACACAATACAATGCAAAATGTGTTGTGTGGGATGGAGAACACCCCTACATTTGAAATATTAACAAAGGCGCACAATGCAATGCTAAATGGATCGGGAATAACAAGATTCGAAATATTAATAAAAGCACAAAATGCAATGCAAAATGGGTGCGTGGGATGGAGGACACCTAGACTCTAAATATTAAGAAGAAAACAATGCAAAATGGAGGTGGAAATACACACCTAGATTTGAAATATTAGCAAAGGTATGCAATGCAAAATGGAGGTGTGTGATGGAGAACACACCTAGATTCAAAATATTAATAAAGGCACACAATGCAATGCTAAATGGGGGTTGTGGATGGAGAACACACCAAGATTTGAAATATTAATTAAGGCACGCAATGCAAAATGGGTGCGTGGGATTGAGTACACATCTATATTCAAAATATTAAGAAAGGCGCAAAATTTGGGGGGTGTGCGATGAAGAACACATTTAAATTCGAAATAGTAAGAAAGGCACACATTGCGATGCAAAATGGAGGCGGAATAACACCTAGATTTGAAATTTTAAGAAAGGCACACAATGCAACATGGGGGTGTGGGATGGCGAACATCTTGATTCGAAATATTAACAACGCCACACAATGCAATGTAAGTGTAAGTGGAAAAACACACCTATACTTGAAATATTAGAAAAGGCACACAATGCAATGCAAAATGGAGTAGGATGGAGTACACACCTAGATTCAAAATATTAACAAAGGCACAACGCAATGCAAAATGTGGGTGTTGGATGGAGAACACCTAGATTCGAAATAAATATTAAGAAAGGGACTATGGAAAATGGAGGTGGAAATACACACCTAGATTCGAAATATTAACAAAGGTTTGCAATGCAAAATGGGGGTATGTGAAGGAAAACACACCTAGATTCGAAAAATTAATAAAGGCACACAATGCACAATGCAAAATGGTGGTGGAAAAACACTGTTATTTGAATTATTAAGAAAGGCACACAATGTAATGTAAATTGGGGCTGGTATGGAGAACACACCAAGATTCGATATATTAAAGGCACACAATGAAATGCAAAATGGAGGTGAAAGTACACACCTTGATTTGAAATACAGGAAAGACACCATGCGAAATGGAGGTGGATAAACACCTAGATTTGAAATATTACGAAAGGCACACAATGCAATGCAAAATGGAGGTGGAAGAAAACACAGAATTGAAATATTAAGGAAGGCACTCAATGCAAAATGGGGGTGTGGGATGGAGAACACACCTAGATTTGAAATATTAACAAAGGCACACAATGCAATGCAAAATGGAGGGGGGAAAACGCACCTAGATTTCAAATATGAAGAAAGGCACACAATGCAATCCAAAATGTGGGTGTGGGATGGAGAACACCTAGAATCTAAATAAATATTAAGACGGGGACAATGCAGAATGGATGGAGGTGGAAATACACACCTAGATTTGAAATATTAACAAAGGTATGCAATGCAAAATGGGGGTGTGTGATGAACACCTGGATTCGAAAAATTAATAAAGGCACACAATGCAATGCAAAATGGGGGCATGGAATGGAGTACACACCTAGATTCAAAATATTAAGAAAGTCACAATGCAATACAAAATGGGGGGTGTGGAATGGAGAACACACCTAGATTTGCAATATTAACAAAGGCACACAATGAAATGCAAAATGGAGGTGGGAAAACACCTAGAAATAAAATAATAAAAGGCACACAATGCAATGCAAAATGGGGCGGGGGGTTGGAGAACAATTAGATTTGAAATATTAATGAAGGCACAATGCAATGCAAAATGTAAGGGGAATAACGCACCGAGATTTCAAATATTAAGAAAGGCACACAATGCAATGCAAAATGGGTGTGTGGGATGGACAACACGCCTAGATTCAAAATATTTGAAATGCAAAATGAGGGGAGTGGGGTGGAGTAAACACCTAGATTCAAAATATTAAGAAAGGCACACAATGCAATGCAAAATGGGGGGTGGGAAGGAGAACACACCGAGATTTCAAACATTAAGAAAGGCATGCAATGCAAAATGGTGGAAAAACACTGATTTGAATTATTAAGAAAGGCACACAATGCATTGCAAATTGGGGTGTATGTGGGATGGAGAACACACCTGGATTCGAAATATAAAGAAAGGTACACAATGCATTGCAAAATGGGGTGTGTGGGATGGAGAACACAACTAGATTTGAAATATTAACAAAGGCACACAAGTGCAATGCTAAATGGAAGTGGAACACCACCAAGATTTGAAATATCAATAAAGGCAGACAAAGCAATGCTAAATGGAGGTGGAATAAAAAGGTATGGGTCTAGCATTTTGTGCTTGTGAATCCGTGGCCATGCTTCATAGTCTAAATAAAGTAATTTGCTTGGTAATGTATTACTTGTGAAAGTCAGAAATATTTTAAAAAGTGAATGGGGGAATTAAAGTCTATTTATCCTAATACAATTCCCAAAGAAAACAATGCTAATATAGGTGAGGGGTACTAATCCTACTATTAGGAAATCAAAACCATTTTTGTAAATTGGAATGGTGTAGTAGAATCTTGTGTGTTCTTAGTTGGTAACAGTGCTTTGCTCACTCAAACGTAATTAGATGAAACTCGCAGCTTACATTAAAATTGCATGCACATGCTCCAAACCCACAGCCCCATGCTCGCACAAGGGGCAGGGGGGGGGAGCAAACTAATGTAAATGTGTCCATAAAAACAATGTTTCTATGCAACCTTCTTCTGGTACCAATACAATGTTTTTCCCTAAATTTACCGATTATGTGATTTGAACACTGCCAATAATGCCGCAATACCAGAATTGAAGAATATTAAGAAAGTGATAGAGGGACTGAATGTGTGCATGACATTTAGTGAGTGTCACGGGCAGATCACACATTTGTTTATATGGGTTCTGAAGCATCATGTATCGGATTGTGGTTACTTCCCCTACATAACATAAGGGGGATGCCTTTCAAGGATACACAAAGCTTGCTTCATGTCCAATAATTGTGGGGGGTTGGGATTAGACCAGGAAACATTAAATTGGGGATTGACATTTAAAAAACATATCAACAAACCTCAATACCATTATCTTTCAGATTTTAAAAAAGGGCTTGAGCTTTTCCAGCCGCTCTTCCACCGATTTTGTTATTGGATACACAATTTAAGATTTTGAGAAAGCTATTTCTCTTAGCTTTACAATTGAGGGTTGAGGAGGACAATATATTTTCAAGTATATGACTGGCATTCCATGAAGGCTTAGGATCAAACAAGCAACCTTTAAATCTAAACACAATATCAAATGATATATATATATATATATATATATATATATATATATATTTTTTTTTTTTTTTTTTTTTTTTTTAAAACAGCCTTTGTGCAAAGCGTTTGACAAAGTCAATAGGGCCAAACTGACAATCTCCAAGGTATTTGAATTTCCTGGAGGATCTGCTGAACTTAACATTACTGAATCATGCCACCAAAGATTGTACCTGCAGGCAGACAATGTACATTGCACTACCGGTCCCCTGTTGATACTGACGTGAGGCAGGCCTGTGTCCTTGCCCACCCACCTCTATTTTCCCGTTCTGTTAATGGGGCTCTATTAATGGTTTACATGAAACCTGACTTGGTTGTAAGGCTTATGTCCCTGGTTTTGGTGATATTAACATTCCAGTTCTCTCCTATGCCTATAAGTTAGTTCATGGGAAATCTTGCCCACTTGGAGTCAAATTCCGCAGTCATGGAATGTAGAGCTGATTTTCTTGTGGTTAATGAACCAATAAATGTTAACACTTCGATAAAGTATTTAGGGATTCCTTTTCCGTCTAGATTCAATGGTGTCATACACATTGAAAACAACTAGTGAGTCAGTTGTTGGGGCCGGTTTTTAGGAGAGTTTATACAGAGCACACCATGGAAATTTTAAATGTTTATATAGTCAAAGCAAAGGCTAATTCTAAATATGGGGCTGGCATTTAGGCAAACTCGAAAGTATAAACCAAGTCCACAAAAATGTTCTTCCTGAATAGCTCCTTGGATCCCGAATGGCCTCCACTACGGAATTGGGCAGGGCCTTTAGCTCTTCCAAATATACACCAGATTCACATGCTGGGCCACTTAGGCATGTCAAAGTGACACATTCTTGTCTAAGGACACCGTGTGGCCTGCCACAAATGGTTACTGTCCCTATGACCAGGGAACAGTCTTGACATACACTTTTGTCCTCAACCCACACAAAGTGGCCACTGGCAATGGCCAGTTCCCAACTTCTCCCCTACGTGACTACTAGGCATGTACTGCAGAAACACCAGTGCCCATGTGGACTGTGCATGGCCTTTGAGAGTGCACCAAACTGACCTTGCCTTTCAAACAAACGCATGGGTAATTTGGAACTCTGGATAATACCAAAGAATAATATGGCTTGCTGAGTGAGTCACGTGTCTCCACGTGACCAATTCACCAACATGAGAGCTCTACATGTCTTCACATATCCTAGTTTCCCCCCCAAATTTTACTCCCTGACAAAAATACATCTATGAGCATGACTGAGGTCTACATTTCTCAAAGGTTTCTATTCCTCTAAGCACTGTTTTGTGGCGATGGTCACATGGGGCCTCATTATGAGTTGGGCGGTATTCCGGTGGTGAATCTGCTGGAATACCGCCCAACTGAATTACCGTTACCGCCACCTGGTCAAGCAGAAACGCCAGATTACAAGTAGTGGTGGAAATCCCCATTTTTTATGAGTCCATAGGACTGGGGATTTTTTGGCATGGTTAACATTGCGGTAATTAAGCAGAGTTTGCTGATTTTTTGGGCGGATAGATGGAGGATTCACCTCCAGCACAATGCTGGAGGTAAATCCTCTACTCCAGGGCCCTACTCGTAATATGGTGAAGTGGGAACATTGGCAGTAATTCCGTTACCACCAATGTTTCCTGCTCCACTAAACTTGTAATGAGACTTGTGGTCCTTTATCCTAGATGCTAAACAGGGTCACATTCATGTACATAGCTCCATCACTAAAAACACCAATGTGGCCACTGTATAACAACAATCTATACACAATCAGTGTGCCATCCTATGTGGCACATGTTCATTCTTATTTTTTCAGTTTTTTGGTTACCTATTCTTTTTAAAGAGGTATATATTAATTGCTGCAGGATTAGTAATTGGTGAAAGGTTTTAATTGGGTCTCATTTGTTGTGTTGCAACACGTAGGAAGGTAAATCTATTGGCATAAGAGGTAGAATGGAAAGATTGATACAGGGAGGAATATGGGGAGGGATGTTGATATAAGGGGGGATAAACAGCTTGCGGTCGTGTAGCTAAAGCAAATAGAATTGACTTTTTTATTTATTTGGTTAAAACATCTCAACCTTTCAATACACACAAATGTATATTCAATCAATTTACCTAAAACCATTTTTATATTCAACAATATATCTAAGAGATTTACAATAAAAAATATTTAAAGTTTACAGCTGCATTAAAACATCCAAATGCAACAATGACAATATATAAAATGGCAGCACATGATAAAAAGATATCACCATTTCTTATTAGCAGCGTTTTTAATTTACTTAGTAGAATCAGAAAGGTTTTGCAGAGTGCCAAGCTTATTAATATGTATCGTCTGCTTGATTCAAGATAGATTACAATCTGGGGAACAATATCTAAAGGAGGATTATAAGCAGTATAAAAGATAGTATCAGGGGTAGCTGTGATCACACGTTTCTTATAATGGGATCGAGTGGGTTGATACGAAGCCTAGAATTGGCAATTCTAGGAAGTTGCTCACTGACACCATCACTATTTTTTATTATTTTTTTATTGTTGTTTTTTGATGCAAGCATCTTTACAACACATACAAAAAGACTTACAAATTTGCTCACTTAACATTAAAAGTGAAATATCAAACATTTAAAAGAGCAACACATACAACATATTTTACAGTTATTAAAAATAAACTGTCCTGTGCACAACAAAACCATATAGCTAAAGTTTTACATAAATTCTCAATAATATTCTGTACATTACGTCTCAATCCAGACATTTTCTAAAGGAGCTGTAAACCAATAATTCACTACCTTCTACAGTACATGACCCACAGTAATTCTCATTCAAAAACCATTTCATAGTCACATCTGTGATAGCACAACAATTTTTGTTCTCCCTTGCTTACCCTTGGCTATTACAATTTAAATAATACTCTCAAGTACAAAAAAGGCATGAAGGAATAATTACACTGGATCAATTATGGTATTACTGCAGCTTTCCCATGACCCAAGATTGTTTTCTAATACTTTCAAGAAATGAAACAGAGCCAGTATCAGATTTCCTATACCCCCACATACATTGTGACCATAGTGTTTCAAGCGAAACGCCATTATCCAAGTTTGCATAGGATCCTAGATATTTCTGCCTGTCATGTTTAAAAAACATGCAATATAGTAACAGATGTTTCAATCACATTGTCAATTTAGCAAAATCTACACCTATCATCATATGGTGTCCCACTGGTGTTTTTCCAATGTTTCATGCGTACATTAGTTGCCAATAAGTTGAATTTAAAACGCATGTACATTGTTCTTACATTGTTACAAGGAACCGCCTTGATGTATTGGAGGTAAGGCTTTTGATTATGACGAAAATTTGCATATTCGCCATACGATTTATAATTCCCAATCATGTCAGATGTAAATGCCCAATCATGTTGATACAATTTCTTTTTTTTACAATCTGTGGGCATGATAACATGTCCTCTGGGTGCATCGCAATCGTTTCCAAACTTTGTTTTAGTAAATTACAAAATAGGAACAGTGATTTTGGTTTGCCATTCTCTATCATAGCAGCTAAATCCTCATTTAAGGAATTCCGAACTGGTTGTAGCATTTTTGCCAAATTTGAAAATCTTTTCCATAGAAACCTTGATGCTAAAGATGTGAGCCATAGTTTATGAATGATAATAGGATTAGGAAGTGAGTTAGGTAGATGTAACACCTTCTTCCAGCTCATACCTTGGATGGTATTCAGAACGGAGCCAATAGATAATGTGCACAAGTCTAGGCCATATAAGATGATTGCTTCGACCTTAAGAAGGTAGAGCTCGATAGGAAAACCTACAAACCTTGTGATGTACAATCTTCATCTGTCCCATCAAAGGAAGGATTTTGATAGTAATTGCTGATTGCCATTTCGCTATAGAGTCGGTATTTGACAGATTATAGCCTAAGTAGATCATGCCCAATGAACGTGGGATGACAATCTCATCCATTTGCAATTTATAAGATATTATCTTTCTTTTGTTGGTAAAGACAAGTATGTTCGATTTCGCCGGATTTGTCGTAACATTATGTTGATCACAAAAGAAAGAAAAGTGATACAATTTATTTTGTAGGCCGAATGGAATCCGGTCAAACGGGATCACGTCATCGGCGAAAGCAAGCCAATTAATTTGCAAGGCCCCTAGTTTGACCGGAAAAGAGTCGGCATGTGCCCACAGATTGTCAATATCGGCGAGGAACAGGTTCAATAAAATGGCTGCTAAATTGCACCCCTGTTTTACACCTATATACGTGGATACAGGATCTGTTAAGAGCCCGGTTTGAGCGATTCTCACCCTATAGTTTGTGTTGTTGTGCAATAAGGCAATCATGGCAATGGTGTGTGATGGAATCTGAAAGGATTGCATTTTTTCCCATAAAGTTCCCCTAATGACACTATCAAATCTGAGGAAAGATCTAATAGTGCCATAAAGATTGGTCCATTGTCTGCCTGATGAGAGGCCAACAAGTGCGCTAGAATTGTGGCATATCACTTTAATACTATGTCCTCTAAAGAATGCATTACATAGTTTCTCCTGAGTCATGAATTTGAAATCATTAAATAGGTGTTGTAAATGCAATTTACAATTCTAAAAGAGCCGGGCAGTAGATTAAGATATGTTTTGTCGTTTCAAGTTCAGAGATATTCATGCAATTACGACATGTTCCATCTGCTACTGGTGCATAAGGCCTTACTCCGAGATAATTTTTTGTAGGCCATACATTTGTCCTAAATTGTAGGAACAGCAATGGATATTTCAGAGATGGAAATGTTGTCAAGTATAATTCAGGTTTATCCATGGATTTGACATTTCCAATTTTATACCACCAGAGTTTGGTTTTTGCCTTAAAGGGATTATTTATTAGTAGGTCTGATGTAATGTCTGCTGCAATCATATTCTTTTGCTACACGTAGCCAAGGTCATAAGGAATTGTCAGAATCAGGGCTCATAAATTTAGCTATAATTGATAGCAGTGTCTCAGATGTAGCCGCTAATAGGCACTTCTATAAAATTTTAGGCATTTCCAAATTACGATGATGTTAAGTGATAAAAGGCCAATTTTGTATCTTATCTCCATAGGCAAACCTGTTAGCGCTAGGTTTCTTCCATAATAAGCCTTCTAACTTGGTCCAGTACTTTATTCCCTTATGCTTTCTAGAATTAGCGCCATACGTAACAATTGGTATCACTTTTTGTTTGTAATAGGTCAATAGCGGTTATAGGAGAATTTCCCAAATTTCCTATGTATTAATCTCGCTTGTGATACTGAAGTTTGTATTTTGGATCTTAATTCTGAGCTCTGCCAATTGTACCAATATAGTCCCTGTCTATTTCTTTCATTCTCTGCTCCAGTGTTGTAAAATTTGATTTATTATGCCATAGTTTAAAAGTATTCATTTGGTTTTCATCATTATTAAACGGATATTGAATCTGTGGCTGGCTGATGTTAAGAGTTTGGGTCCGCACAGGTTCTGTTATACCAGTAGATAACTGTTCCAATCAGATGATCTAGAGGTTCAACGCATTCTGGTTCTGATTGTGGATTTTCCACTATAGGATTAGGTTTTTTTCCCAATCGCTCTTGCATTTGTTTGGAATTTCACTTAATCTGGGGTTGTTAAGATTTGTATGAGTTTCCTGGAGTCTAAGTTGCAACCCTTTATGTAGAGATCTTTGATTCTGTCTTTTCCCCTTGAGCTATTGTTTCCCCCCCACCTTATTATGAGCTTCAAAAATAGCAAACGCAGGTTTAGCATTATTTATATTTTGGTGTATAGCTTCAGGCTCCTGTTTCTGGTCGTTGTTAGTCAGTGATTCACCCAATGTTTGAGCAACTATAGGTTCATCCTCTATTATTGCAAGAGGTTACACTCTTGGACAGCAAATTTGGAAAAAGTAAGGGATGGGGAGATAGACGCACATGGGAGTTTTAATAAAAAATCGATGACAGTTATTTGTAATTCGGTGGTGTTACAGTGATGTTTGACAAGCCAACAGTCTGTTTATCAGGTCAGTTTATCTAACATTTCGTAAAGCTTGGCTACAGACATTAAGGCAGTATTCACAGCCGCCAAGGTGATGTCTACCATGAGGGGTGGCTCATTCTTACAGTTCCCCGGCCTTCGAGCATTGGGGTTAACATAGGACGCTGAAGAGCAAGTTGAGGAATCAATGGAGTTTCCACATAATATGGGCGATTATGATGGGTCAAGGGGAGTTATGTGGGAGAACCAAATTTCGTGGTGATGGGATTTGTGTATCAGGAATCAATGTATGTCAAAGCATCTGTCAAGAGTGAATCAGAGATTTCACTAAAGTCTATTAACAGTGAAGTACGATCTGCAGCTGTTTGTGTTTGTAAATACTCTTGCGGTGCATTGTGATCCACATTCTTGTTTTGAGCACTCCTAATGCTACATAACTTTCTGGTATGACCAGTCAATGATTTTGCTTGCTTGCATTTTTTCACACTTGGAGCATGTGTCATTGATTGCGGTTGTTTGCTGAGTGTATGACAGATGCAACTAGACTGACACCAGTTTGATTTGTCAGCATTGTTGTTTTCAGGGTATACGAATAACTCATAATACATTTTTCTGTAACTTAAATGTGACCCACTCCTGCCAATAGAGTTATCTGCAACGTTGATCTCAATATAAACGATCGACTCAAAGGCCCCAGCCCGCAGTCACCAACCACATTCTTAATAGCACAATTTGTTATTGTATATTGCCAGTCAACTTAAGCAATGCAAGTCTGGAGTGAGAAATGGTCGGATCAAAGGCCTCAACCCGCAGTTATCAAGCACCTAACAAAGTTTCTCAGAATAACCTGGCAATAAAACTATAAGGCAAGTGGGGACCAAAGTCTGTCTGGAGAAATTGCTTAATACTGAGCTAGTTAATTTGCATCAAGTAGAGAATGTTTAAAAGAGAGAACAATTAACAATCACCTTTGCGCACTGTATAAGAAGCCGTTTCCACGCACAAAACACTTAGCTCCTCACTTCGCGCACGTGCTTCACACAGGTTCGTATATATAGGTGGAGCCCTTAAAGTGAAAGCAGCGTTGCAGGTATTTCCAGCTTTGGAACTGTTTCCAAGTTTAAACATCACTGTGAAAGGTAGCAGCGGTTTGCAATGAACAAAGGTAGCCAGGCGGTCAGCTTCCACACCAAACACTTAGCTCCTCAATTTGCCATGTTGACAAGGTGTAATATAGACTTTGCCAGCCTAACCCACAGTGTCTATCGTTTGGCACTTAATTAAAAATGCATTCAGAACCCAATTACAGCAGATCCTGCATTAAGGCTAGCTGTATTTTGTACCTTGTTCTGTTTTCATATGAATTAGAATTGAGACAATTTGTTACATTATTAGTTTCGGTTATTAGTGCTACCTATGAGCAGACACTTTTGTATTAAGAGTACAGCTAGGTAGAAATAGGGCATGAGGGACACAAAGCTTGAAGGTGTTTGGTTATTTACCCACCCATTGAGTGCCTATGGCCATGCTGATCCCTTTGGAAAGTCCCACTCACTAAGAGGCTCCCACCCCCACTCAAAAAATGTCCTCCTGGGGTCAGAGCTAGCTTCATCAAACCATACCATCAAACATGCTCAAAGTACCTGCCAGTGTTTCCTCAAAGTTGTGTTCTGAGAGTTGTCTTATTTGTAGCTTTAAACATGCTGTGTAATACAAATGTCTCAACAAGGTCTGCCTTTAGCCACTCTATAAGCACTAATGGTGTCCTTCACTGAAGTCCTGTCAAAAACAAGTAATTAGGTATTTGCCTGACAGCTACTATATGCCCAGGTGCTCGCACCATTTTGAAGATAACATTGATGCCCAATAAATACCAGTACGGCAGCGCCTGGTGAATGCCTTTCCCACGCCTGCATAAAAGCCAAAGCTGTTACCATTGCCAGTGCTTTAAGTCATGTATGCCGTAAAATTAGTAGAATGTGCCACAATCATTCAATCAGATGTATTGCTGCAGCACAATTGGTGTGGATTACATGTCCAAGACGACCTGTGCTGTGCGCAGGCTAACATGTTTGGTATCTAAGAGGTTGGGGCGGGCTCACTCACTGACAAATCCAATGGGAGCCAACAGTATCCCAACAGTGAGGGCTACCATGAGGCCTGCACACACTTCATCCACCTGAAAACCACAGTAGCATATAGCAGGAACAGTGTCTTTAGTACTGCTCTTACTGAACCACGAAACAGAGGTTCACTTGACTGATTTGCTTCACTCACAGAAGGCATTTCATCACCAAAGATCTTTTTTGGGAGTGTGCTGGCGTAAGCATTCAAGAAAAAAATCGAGCCTTGAACAGCTATGATTTACCTCATGTGTTGGCACATAAAGATGTTTACTAGATCTCCATCTGTCTTTCTCACTATGCAATCTGGGGGCAGGGCAAAGCTAAAAGGACATTAAAGCAACACCCATTATGCATCATCTCTTCAAGGAGTCTTCTCAGCACCTAGGCCCTCACATCACTCCTCACACCACCTGACTTGCTAGACGCCACCTGCCCCTCCCCTGCACATCACCCGGTACAGCTGTTCCCCTCTGCATCCTAACCTCCCCCCACTGTATATCTGTTACCTCTGAAAAGCGCTCAGTTATGCATCTGTACGGTTGTATACCTCTGTAAAGCACTCCATTGCTTCTCGAAGTTAGCGCCGTGCTCAATAAATGTCATAATAATAAATGTCTAATAAGTGAACTAGGTGCCTAGGCTGAAGCGGTTGACCACATTACCAACCATATACATTTTCAAGTAGACATTTGTTACTGTGCTATCATACGTTCCTTCCATTAATCTGGCTGTGGCAGACCCTGTTCAGATCCTAGGCAATCTTCAAGCACTTGGTAACCAAGTGCTTGATCGTTTGAATAATTCTTATTTTGAAATCTACACGTGCATAATTTAATAAGTAGGTTGATGCAGTGGCCAGTTCAAAAACGGGATTTTCAACAAGTGGTGGAATGTGCACTCATTTCACTTGCATAGAAAGCCTTTGCACCAATGGACACTAGGTATCAGGAGACGTGCATAAAAAAAGCACACTTGTGATCTACACGCACCCTGCTCTACCAATACAGTTGCACACACTTGGCTGTTAATGGTTGTTCAATGCATTCCTAAAACATCTTACAAGCATGGTGTGGTTTAAAACGAGGAGCAACACAACATCCCTCATTTCTAGCCCCTCGGTACAGTTTAAATTACATACAGCAGCAGAAGTGGGATACACCAATGCGCCACGTATTTAGGTCTATAAATTTTTTTGTAATTTATATTCCACCACGGCAGGCCCATTAAGTGCCTGCCATTGTGAAATGCACTCCCAAAACCCACAGTGGCGGTTGGAAACCTGTGACGGGTTCAGTACTTTGAAATAGAAAAGTTAAATACAAATGTATTTGTCTGAATGTTACCACTAACTTTAATTTTCAATGTTAACCTAGCCAATGTCACAAACACGCCGTACAAAAACACTGAAGGAACCCTCTTCAAACACGCCAGAAAAACGTCAACATGTAGCAAAATCCCCAACGTATTCCTTGCCAATGAGGCAAAAATGGTAGAAGACTGAGAAAGGCGAGTGGGGCATTTAGCCCTAAATAACATGCAACGGGCTAATACCGACAAACAACGTCTGAGTTCCCAGACAAGTTGCATCTGCCTCTTTCTGCAGCACTAAGAGCTCGGCCAAAAACAGTTTGTTACCGGACCACCCAGTAACATTACATTTGTGCACCGTAGCAAAAGATGATTTTTTTTTAAAAGCATTTTACATTCAGTAACACGCAAATGAGATCGAGCGGCGGCTTTTTCTAAAAAGTTCTAGCGAAACTGCCTAACCAACGAACGTTAAACTTCAATCCGTTGGTTAAATGTTTTAAGCATGTTTAATAAAAATGGTGGCAACTTTCATTTTTGCTCACGTGGGTGTGAAAACTTAATCAATGCTGCTGCTAAAGAGGAACAGGCATGCTAAAAGTTAAGATGTAAGCCTTTATCAAGTTTTTTCAGTAAGACAAATGTACATGTTCACAAACTAAAATGTGAACCTATACAAGAGCAAGCAAACATTTCTAAAGGCGGTATTTTTTTTTAGCTTAGTTCAAACTTGAATACAGTATCAACACAGCTTTCAGTTCATCCTTGTTAAATGTTTATCTGTGCCCGTTTAAAAAAAAATCAATACAGATATTTGAACATAAGAAATAGAGCACCACTATCGGTACACTCCTAATGTCTATACTTGGGGGAAGGGGGGGGGTATCAAACATTTGAATCGTAGAACCAAGATGACCCGCGCAGGCGCACAAATATTCCTTTGGGTCTACAAATGAAGTGTATAGCTCTGTTCCGTCAGGCGAGAATAAAAGCTAGCGCACTAATCCCCTCCACGGGGATGTACCTCCTAGAACAGGATTTAAATAATAGTCAACCTCCCTGTGGGTTTATCGTAATACTTCTTCGTTTCGGCACTGACAGTGGGTCCCTGCTGCTAATGAAACTTAGCAGCAGGGGGGCGTCACTGTGCTTGCGTGGGGATTGGAATTGACTGCCGGGCAAGTTCATTCATGTTAATGAAAGCAGGGCCCAGCCGTGAAGTGATTCTGCTTGCTGCGGTTTCTTAAACGCTTATTCAGCTGAACAAGAGCAACAACTCGCGGTTAAAATAGGGGAATTAAGCAGACAAAAACCGCAACAAACGACCTGGACAAATTAGACTTAGGAAAAAAAGAAGCACAAAATCCCTTACACTGCTCCAACGTTACACGGCAAACACGGCTCTCCGGGTGAGCTTTGATTTTATACCTGCCTTCCCAGTAACTGGAGGGAACCATATTGCTCAGCGAGCAGGGGGGGGGGGGGTCATTAACCTAATATCGGTTTCAAATAAAGCGTGTGATGGTTTTGCTGTGATGGGAATATATAAAGATAATAAGGGGGTTTTAGTGTAACTATTTAAAAATATGTTGAGGTAAAGGGAGGGAGGAAAACTAAAAACGCCGAAGGTAAACGTACCCCTGCGCAGCTGAAGGACGTGGACTGGTCCAATTACAAAGAGCGGGAAACTGCCTAATCTACGAAACGAAACTTCAATCAGTTGGTTATATGTTTTTAAACATGTTTAATAACGCTGACAACTTTCATTTTTGTGGGTGTGAAAACGTATCAATGCTGCTGCTAAAGGGGAATAGGCATGCTAAAAGGTAAAAGGGAAGCCTTTTAAGGCATTTACTGCCACATTACCTGTCGCTGTAAAGCTTAGTTTAGTTTATTTAGAGAGCGCGCCAAGCCCTAAGGCATCTTGGCGCTGAGCTCATAGGTTACATACATTTTACACTTGACAATAAAGCATATATACAGATTTACAGGCTGCACGATTTTGCAGTTTACAATTTAGGGTGACCAGATTTCCAAAACGAAAAACCGGGACGACCAACAACATAAAGGAGGGACTACCCCATCGCAGCCCACCAATTAACGCCCCTCCCCCAACACGCCCCCACAACCAACACCTAATCATATTTTCAGCACTTCTTTTTATAAACTGTATATGATCTCATTTGTGCAGTTTTGCCGGTGAATCTGTAGGAAAGAACATAAACAGTGCAACATAAGAAAACATGACATAATAGGATGGTTGGAATTCTACTGGTAGTATAATTCCATCCAGGAGTCATTATAACAGAATCTTTGAATGTTAATTCAAAACAAGCTTTGCTCTAATTGATATTAGATGGCTTGCTGTACATTCATTTCCAAGCCAGTCTGTGGAGCACAGTCATTAAATGTTGTGACTTGTACCTGAAATGTTGGGGGTTTGCACCAATCCTCCAGCTCCAACATTCTAAACCTGTTGTGAAAAATAATTACTATTTGCTGTATTTTACCAATACCATACCCAACCATGCAAACCCTGGACGGGGAAAAAAATCCCCAGACGGAGAGTGATCTCCCCGAACTGTCCAGGGAAAACCAGGACGTCTGGTCACCCTAACAATAATGCCTATATACAGGTGCTATAGCAGGAGCAGAAGTGAATACATATGTGAAGATCGGAATAACAGAGCTGTAAAAAAGTGAGGCATACAGATTGCGTGGCCAAGCTTGGGCCAAACATTTGCAGATTAGTAATGATAAAGGTTAACAATAGTATATTTGTTTGTTTATTTATTTATATGGCGCGCCGGACCAGAAGGTATGAGGGCGCAAGCATTACTAGTATATTCTCAGCTTAGTATTCTTATTCTTATTTTAACATAAAGTGAAGCCCGTGGGTCAAGGGCGCGGGGTGTTGGCAGCCCTCTGGAGCTTTCCTGGATTGTTTTGTCCCTGGAGGGACACCGTAACTGAGGCCATGCCCCTTCCACTACTTCACCCCAGGCCCTAGCCCGGCAGGGTGAAGCCCACGAGTCAAGGGCGCTGGGTGTTGGTTGCAGTGGGGCTGGTGCAACTCAGCCCCACTGGCGTCCGGAAGCCAATCATGGGCAGAAGGGGGATGTTGCACAAAGCTCTGGTGGTCACGCAGGGAAAGGGAGCTTGTACTGAGAGCCTTTGCGGGAATGGAGCATCTGGCCAATTGTCTTCGGCTACTGTCCGCGACAAAGAAGGAGACTCAGGGAATCCCACACCCAAGCTTTCCTGCACGTCCTGTCCGCAGGTGGGGCCCCCACTACGGCCCTTTGGGTTCACCTGTGGTCTTGTTTCGATCCCTCTCCATACTACCGGCCCGACTAGCCCCTTTTTGAATAAACTTGTGCCCCCTGTTAATCTGCTAACCCCTGGAGAGGGTCTTGATACTCTGGCCAATGGCTGCAAGAGGATTTCAAAGGGCATCTCGAAACTGACTTGAGGGCATGTTTTGTTGGCCCCACTTTTGGCTCCACCTCTGATTTCCTCTCTGGCGCTGGCCCCTCTTTATCCTTCTTCTGGCCCAAACCCTCATGCCATAGTCCCGACTGAAGCCGAAGCCCACTCCTTTGCTTCTTTTGTGCAGATGTCTCTGGATTCCAGGGATATGGGGGCAGCTGGCTTCAGTGGGGGAGAGAAGTCCAGCCTTCCGTCCAGCATCAGGAGCGAGCCCATGTCTGATGTTCCCTCAGGGATCAGCTTCTTCCTTCATCTTAGCCAGCTTTGGGCTCCTAAACCCCCCTCAAAAGGAGATAATTGTCCACCAGCTCCATCTTCCATAGCATCTGCTACTCTGTCAAGTTGCCCCTGCCACCTCCTGCTCTCTGAGATGGCCAAGATTAAAAACCTCTTGCTAGTTCTGACCAATGGGGTGTTGGGGGAGAGGGAGGAAGGAAGTGCGGGGTCGGGAGGAGAGGGCTCAGTAGGGGATGGCCCAGCGGGGCAAGGGGGGCAGAACCTAGACTCTGACAATGGGATCCATTCCTCTTACCCCTGTACGCCCCCTGCTCCCGTGGTTAGGACTCTCCAACCCACAAGGAGTCATCCAGAGGTAGTTCTTCCCCCAGTGCCACACTTACAGAGGGAAACCATCAACCTAGTCTCAGGGGTCAAGCATCCATCTTTGCAGAATCCCATGGGGAATGCCCAGGGAAACTTGAGCCCAGTGGGGAGGAGGGTCAGTGCCCTAATCCCCGGTCAGGGGAGGCCTCTGCCGGGGCATCACACACCCAATGGCTGTAGCAATTCCATGGTGCTTCTACACGGTATCCCAAAACTTTCCACTGACATTAGAGAACCTTCGGAACAAATGTCTCTATTTATTTATTATTTATTTATTTATTCATATTTGTTTAAAGCGCACAGCAGCCCGTAGGAATCGTGGCGCTGTTGCATATATGCATATCTGGTTACAAAGAAGGCTCATTAGTTAAATTGGTGATTGAAATTACAGTACATCTTGGAATTACAAAGTAAAGGCAGGCAGAAAGTATGCAGTACGGTTAATAGCCAGCAAGCAGGGAGCAGGTGGCTAGTGGGTTAGTGGGCGCTGTGGAGTGGGGTGGGTTATGAGAATAGTGTGGTTTTGATGGATTTGCAGAAGGGTAGTAAGGAGGATTCCGCTCTCAGTGCGTTGGGGAGGGTGTTCCAGAGTTTCGGTGCTTTTTGGGGGAAGCCAATTTCGCCAAAGTTGGCTCTTTTTATGGAGGGTACACAGAGTTGTTTGGCAGGATGGCTTCTTGTGGGGTGGTCAGAGATGTGTTTGGATATCGTTTATGATAGGTAAGAGGGTGCAGAGAGATTGATGCATTTATGTGTAAGGGTGAGGATTTTGAAATTGATCCTTTCCCTTACTGGGAGAACAATGTGCTTCACGTCTAGCCTGAGATATGTGGTCATTTCTGGGAATGTGAAGGGCTGCACGGAGCACATTGTTTTGTGTGAACAGGTTGTAGAGGGTGGGGCAGTATATGAGCCCTGTGGGACTCCACAGTTAATGGTGGTGGGGGCTGCGTGGGCTTGGTCAGAATAGACCTTCATGGCCCTTCCTTCTAAGAAGGAGGTAATCCATGAGATGGCTTTGTCAGAGAAGTGGGCGGCGTTGTACAGGTGTGAGGTGAGGATGTCATGGTCCCCAAGGTCAAACGCGGCGGAAAGTTCGAGGAGGAGCAGGAGGGCAGGTATGCCTGTGTACATTATTTTGGTGATTTGATTCTTAAGATCTAGGAGGGCAGTTTCAGTGCCATGGCCTTTGCGGAAACCTGATTGCCTTCGGCCTAGGATGGCATTGGATTCCAGATATTGTTCAATTTGGATGTGGGAGGGTTTATCCAGGATTTTGAGGAGGAATGGAATGGTAGTGATTGGGCGGTAGTTGTTGGGGCATGAAGGGTGGGTTTTTTTAATGAGTGGGCGAACACAGGCTTCTTTTAGGTTTTGTGATACAATTCCAGTAGAGAAAGATGCATTAATGAATGCAGTGATGATGGGAGTGAGTGATTCTGCGCATTCTTTGATGATGTTAGGGGGGCAGATGTCCCCTTGACATTTAGAGGGTTTGAGTTGATTGAGAATGTTAGTCACTTCTGGCTCGGTGACGTCTCTGAAGACGAAGAGGGGAATTTGAGAGAGATGGTTAGGTAGGGGGAGACAGATGAGGAGTGCCCTGATTGTCAAGGGCTTTACGCTGTGTTATTATTTTTTCCTGGAGCATTTGACTTTGTAGATGAGGGCGTCCTGAATGCCGGAGCACCAGGCTATGTCTGTGAGATCTTTAAAGATAGTGAAGATTTCTCTCGATTTGAAGTAAGCTTTAGAGATTCTTTGGTTGAATGATTCTGATTTAGCTAGGAATATAGCTTTTTGTACATGGATGAGATCTCTTTGAACTCTTTACGGTTGATTGATTGGGCGATGATTGCCATTTAGCTAGTGCTTGACGCTCTTTAGTGCGTAGGGCAGAAAGTTCATCAGTGAACCAGAAGTTAGAGTGCATTGATTTTTTTCTTTTTTATCTTCTAAGGGTGCTGTGGATTTAATAGCTTGGGTGAGCATGCTGGCATATGTGTCAGAAATACGAACTGGGCCAAGCCCAGATGACTGTATCATAGGAAATGAGTAGAGAACTACAGTACCCCGTAGGCTTTGGGGCGATTGTAGTTCCAGCCTCCCGCCACTAACCAGCTGCAGGTAATTGGGACAGTTACTAAACCGTTGGCCGCCCGTGCACTGGTGCTGATAATTGTTGATTATACAGCACGGGCAGTCACGGCGGTTCGCTCTCGGAGGAAGAATGCAGGAGAGATTGTAACTTTGCTTGAAGTTAGGCTGCGGCCCGCGGTACCAGTTCGAGTGGAGACATGGTTTGTAAGGGGTGCTCGAGCTCCATTACTCGTTGCCCTCTTCCGCAGTACTTGTGTCTCACGCGGATGGCGCTAACACGCTGAAACCTTTCTACATAGTGTGAACATTCACGCATCGGTGGTGTCCTCGGCAGTGGACGTCCCGTTCACGGAGGTTGAAGGCGATACTACTGGAAGGCACCCGGACAACAAGATAAGTGCTTCTGTTTTTTGTTACATGTTTATTCCATGAGGGTGTTAAATTCCATTCTGTGTTGGAAAAGTTTAAGTTTGGAGTGGACGTAGTACTACCAAGTCATATGAATGCTACGCTCACCCTTGGGTCTATGATTGGCAATAGACCTTTGCCTTAAAGTGTGATTATATTCATACATTGAAAATTACCAGGAACCTCATGCTTTCATGCTTTGAGTACAGATATGACTGTGCAAATAGCCCAGACGATGGGTACCATTCTCTGAAGCCAGAGTGCAGATTTCTGTCCTCAGTTGGCTGTGCTTTATGGTGTTATGTTGCTTACCTGCCCTTCGGGCCATGAGTTCATGTCTATTTCATATGGGAGCAGTTCCCTTGATTGTGTCATCCCGCTTACTGCTTATGTGTGTTCATGTCAAAGCTGATGTACTATGTTGAGCATTTACGTTTTATGCATATTCAGGTTTAGGTAGAGTTCTTGTGAGTCTGTAGTAGGTGGTGTTCAGGATCCGGGATACAGACTGGAGGTGAGCAGGTGTACTTAGAATTTGTGAATTGCATGTTGTCTCCCCTCCTTCCCTTTGTCAATCCACCCCCTTTCCCTAACTCCGTCTTCCCCCCATTGGCTGCCACATGGTAATCTCTTATATTACTATTCAGACGCCCGTGCCAACCACGGTGGGAGGGTCGATCTATTCGGCTTCTATGGTTCGGGAGAGGGGGTCGATCCCCTATCATCCCTTACGGTTTTTGACAATATGTGTTGGTCAAGGAGATGGGGTTGTTGCTAAATGGGTGTTTGAGTTCGGGGGTATCGAGAGATGAGAGTAAGTTGGTTTTGGTTAGTTTTTTAGAGCTCCTGACTTTGGCAGGTGGGGCGTATGAGAGAGTCTTGCGTTTAGTCGTGGTGGGAATTACAAATTGGAGCGGTGGTGGTGTGTCCATGGGAGGGCGGAGATGTTGGTGATGGCCGATGCGCAGTTGTGGTCTGCGATGCAGTCGATGGATCGGCCTTTGCAGTGAGTGGGAGCAGTGATTTTATGTTCAAACCCAATGTGGGTGAGTTCTTTTGCTAGGAAGGCGGCTACTTTGTCCTTAGGGTCATGCAGGCCTAAGTTAAGGTCACCCAGTAGGATCGTTTTGGTAGAGCTTTTTAAGTTATTACCTACAATTTGGAGAAGGGTGCTTTTGGAAGTTATGAGGAGGGCCCAGCGGTCTGTAGGTGATTAAGATGTTTATGGTGCAGTTAGGTGAGATGGAGAGTTTAGCACTGACGAGGTCTGTGTTGTTTTCCCACTGTTGGGTGCAAAGTCTAATGGAGAGAGTATCTTTAAATATAAGGGCTACCCCTCCACCTTTGGAGCTTTTGCGGTCTTGTCTCAGGATCGTGTATCCTTGGGGGAGGGCAAGGGAGAGTGAGGGGCCTGATGCTTCATTTTGCCTGGTTTCGGATATGGCTAGTAAGTCGAGTTCAAGGGCAATGATGAGGTCGTTGATCGCCATTGCGTGTGCTGGAAGGGAACGTGCATTGATGAGTGCGCATTTCATATCTGTATGGGGTGGTGTAGATGGTGGTTTGGCTTGAGTACTGAAGTTAGGGCTAAGGGGTGTGTTTGTGGGTGACTGCGTGGATGAGCGGGGATGGGGTTGGGTATGGCGCAAGTGGTGCAGGTTTTGGGTTGCTTGTGTTGTGTTGGATGTATACATGTAGTAGGGATGCGAGAGCTAAGTCTGGTATTTCTGAGGTTTGTAGTGGGCGGAGTGCTGCTGTGAGTGGTGTGTCGCTTGGTGCGGGATATGAGTCTGCACAGCCTGTGGTTAAGGAGGATATGGTCATAGAGTTTAATGGTGTACGTGCTGGGTTGGGTGTTCTGTGAGGGGCATGGGATGGCATGATTGATATTTTTTGGTGGTGTGAGATTGGAGTGCATGAGTGGCATGCTGCAGATGGACCAGAGGGCAAAAGTGATGAGAGGGATGGCAAGGTGGTGGAAGAGAGGTCAGGTGCGCTGGGGTTTCGGTGCATATAGGTGTGACATGGGAGGATGCATTTGCAGCAAGGCAGTTAGCGACTGGCTATTTATGTATATGGCACTATAGAAAAGGGCGGTTTATAAAATTAGGCTGTTCTAGTAAAGGGCAACAGTACAGATGGCCATTGGAATTATGCTGATTCTGGCAAAAGGGCATGCAGCAATACAGAAAGCAGTAGGCTATTGCTGGCTATGCAAGTGGCAGTACATGAAAATGTTTTTTTTGTAATAGGCTGTCCTGGCAAAGGGGAGTTTAGTTTAGTTTAGTTTATTATTTGATAATGCGCTCCAAACCCAGGGGTAGCCGGGCGCAGCAGATACAAGAATGCTTAAGCTTGAGTTACATGCATAGGAAACATACAGAACATACACAGCGATATAAGTATGCAGGCTGTAAGAGGGACTGTTATCGAGTAACAGTGCAGTAGGGGTGGTAGTGGCACCCGATTTAGCGCCTCGGCGCTGAGTGTGAGTCATCATTAGTCCAGAGCCAACTTTTCACGTTGCGTCTAAATCTGGTGTAAGGTAGATTAGCTCTCAGTGCAGAAGGCAGTGCGTTCCAGGCATGGGCAACTTTAACAGGAAGCTTACTCCACCCGCTTTGGATAGTCTAAATCTGGGTGTTTCAAGTAGTATGTGGTAGGAAGCTCTAGTATGGTAAGTAGTGGGTTTTCGGGTCAGTCTAGCCGCGATGTAAGGGGGTGCAGTGTTATTCAGGCCTTTGTAGGTGAGGGATAGCGTCTTGAGGAGGACTCTATCGCTAATTTTTAACCAGTGGTGGTCTTTCCTAATGTTAGAAATATGGGCTCTACGGGGTATGTCCAGGGCTGCTCTCAGTGCATTGTTCTGGAGTATTTGCAATTTGTTTATGACTGTTTTACTGGCACCCACATAGAGGGCGTTACAATAGTCTAATTTGGACATTACTAGGGCATTGGCTAGTGTAATACAATTAGTTGAGGAAAGGTAGGGTCTACAGGATCTAATTAATTTGCAGGTGTAAGCTGTGGAGGAGGCAAGGGCATTAGCTTGTTTTTTAAGGGATAGAGTAGAGTCGAGGTAGAAACCTAATGTTTTTACCTCGGTTGCTACTTTGATTATGTTGCCATCTATGCTGAAGGCACGGTAGTTAGGATTGAGTTTTTTTGAGGTTGGAGTCGGAGCCCAGGATCAGTATCTCTGTTTTGTCGTCATCGGAGCCCAGGATCAGTATCTCTGTTTTGTTGTCATTCAGGCAGAGGCCGTGGGATGCCATCCATGCCTGAATGAGGAGGTAGATCTTGTTTACTAGAGCTGAGTCTTCTACAAAGTTGCCAGAGAGTGGCATGAGGATCTGCGTGTCATCCGCATAATTAGTGTAGGTTACCCCCAGTCTGTCAAGTTTGTCGAAGAGTGGCTTAGTGAAGATGTTGCACATAGTGGGAGAGACACATGAACCTTGTGGGACGCCACAGGTGATTTGAATTGGGTCCGCTGATGCTAAGGGGGAAAACACTCTCATCGTACGGTTGGCTAGGAAGGATTGTACCCAGTCTATAGCTTCACTTGAGAAATGGGCAGCAGACGCTAAGTGGTTGCATAACACTGCGTGGTCCACCAAGTCAAAGGCCGCCGATGGGTCAAGGAGTAGGAGCATAGCTGTTTTACCTTTATCCTTCAACTCGTCGATTTGTGTCTTAAGGTCGATGAGTGCCGTTTCGGTACCATGAAGTGGTCTGAATCCGGATTGGCGAGAGCCTAGTAGTTGGTGTGTCTCCAGATAGTTTTGGATCTGGAGGTAAGCTACTCTGTCTATGATTTTAAGGAGAAATGGGACTGTGGTGATGGGTTTGTTTTTTAAGCAGGGGCAATACCCAGGATTCTTTGAGGTTAGCGGGTACCGTGCTTGTTCTGAAGGACGCGTTAATTAGTTTCAAGATGAAATGTGCTAGATCTCTTGCTGCGTCCCTAATAACTTGTGCTGGGCAGTTGTCGCCTTGGCAGTTAGACAGCTTTAGTGATAGAATCACCTTTTCAGTTTCCAAGATGGAGATATTGGTGAATCTGAAGGGTTCGTGGCTACTTTGGGTGGCTGAACTGGGTGCGTCGGTTAGGTGGGAGGTATGGGTTATTGTCGGGCTCAGGGCAGCTTTCTTCTTGGCAATTTTAGTTTGGAGGGTTACAATTTTATTAGCTAAGGCATTTTGGATACTAGTGCACCAGTGTTTGTCCTTGGGGACGTTGTCTATAGGAGCAATAGGATTTTCCATTTCCCAGAGGATAGTGAAGAGTTCTTTCGAGTTAGAATTAGCCTTGCTGATCCTCTCGTTAAATTAATCTTTTTTGGTTTGGATAATTTCCTTCTTGTATTTTTTGGCATGGTTATCAAGAAGGGTTTTGTTCTCTGCCGAGGGTGTGTGCCTCCAGATGGCTTGGAGTTTACGTTTTTGGAGTCACACGAGAAGGCAGGTACTGGGGGAGTTGGTCTAATATAGGGCTCAAATTGGTATGGCCGAGGCAAGTTGGGAGGGCTGGGTCTGCGCGGTCAAAGCATACTAATCATATGCACACAGTTAGAGAATTAGCTTGCAGTGCGGCCGGTTACTGGCAGCGCAAGACATGGTATATAGTCCATTTAACGTGAGCTGTTAGCAAATTGCACATTTGAGCTGCCTCTTAGTGCAAGGTGCACAGAAGTATGGAGGCCGTTCAGCACTAGCTATAGTGAGTTGTCTGGTGCAGCGTTACGGTGTTCCAAGTCACGTGACGTGTGAGAAGTTGTTTACAGTAACGGTGGGTCTCAAAAGCAGCTTACCAGGATGAGTAGTTGTAGAACAGGGAGCTGGATGCTTGCGGGCAGAGTTTCTTCATTGGTTGTGGGCTGTGGGGGAGTGCGGGTCTGTGTCCAGGGGCACTCTGCTGGAGTGCACCAGACTATCCAAATTCCCAGCTAAAACGGATACTGTCAAACTGGTTTTTGGTTTTTATCACAGAGTCAGCGCACCCCTCATCCATGCTCTTCTGTGCTCCAAATTCCCAGCTAAAACGGATACTGTCAATCTGGTTTTTGGTTTTTATCACACAGTCAGCGCACCCCTCATCCCTGCTCTTCTGTGCACCATAGGAGCCCCCTCTAGTAATAGTCCCCTCTCAAGGGTAAATTCGACTGCCTTGTGCCCGAGACGCTATGGGAAAGACAGAGGACAGGGGGCGGTGATTCCTGATTATTGGCAAAATTACCTGTTCGGGGGCACTCAAGGAGGGTCTGGCATTCTGCATGGCTTTGCTGTTATTTTTTTTATTATGTTTATTGCATTTATGTACTAGAATTGCTTTTTAGGATGTACTTTGATGGTCTTTCAGGCCGAATAAAGTTGTTAGACTAACTGACATAAAGTATTAACAAGGTAAGAGGAAGAGCTATACCCAGGTTGGCAATTTTATAAATGGTTGATGTGTTCTTGCTCGTGCAGCCATAACTTGGCATTTATTCTAAATAGATGATAGGAAGGTTCTGATCTGAGAGTAATGCGGAGCACATTCCAGCTTTTGGCTGCTAGGACAGGGAAGCTTGTCCCTCCAGCTCTTAGAAGATTGAACCGTGGGATCTTAATGCAGTGAGTCGGAGCGGTTCTGGTCAGGCGTGTTGATACATTATGTGTAAGGCTGTTGGACAGGTATTTAGGTGCCTGGTTAGAGAGACAGTTGTGAGTTAGAGACAGGGCATTGAGTGTGATTCTTTGTTTAATGGCAAGCCAGTTCAAGTTACATCTAGTTTCAGAGATGTGTTGTGATCTCAATGTATTCATGGCTGACCTGTTGGCATTGTTCTGTATGATTTGCATCTTATTTAGGTTCCGTTGAGTGATGCCTAGATAAAGTGCATTGCAATAGTCGAGTTTCGAGAGGACTAAGGCTCTGGCTATTGTGATGCAGTTTGCTGTGGTCAAGAATGGTCTGCAAGCCGTGATCAATTTGCAGGTGAGGGCGGAAGAGGAGGCAATAGCATTAGTTTGTCTTGTCTTGTTAGTGAGAGAGCCGAGTGGATGTAGATGCCTAAGGTTTTACATTCTTAGATATTTTAATTATGTTACCATCGATGTTGAAAGAGGTGATTTGTTGATTTACTTTGTTCAATTTAGCAGGTGATCCGAGAAGAAGCAGCTCTGTCTTATCATCATTAAGAGTCCATGCTTCGCCATCCAAGTTTGTATTATGAGGTAGATGTCATTGGTTGTTTTACTGCCTGTGGCATAGTCACCGGTGATGGGGATGAGTATCTGGGTGTCATCAGCGTAATTGGCCTATGTGACACCCAGATAGTCAAGGTCATCAAACAGAGGCTTGGTGAAAACATTGTATAGTGTAAGTGACACGCACGAGCCTTGGGGGACACCACATGTGATAGGTGTTGGAGCTGAAGATGCTGTCGGTGCGAGGACCCTCATAGATCTATTATTGAGAAAGGACTGGACCCAAGCGTTTGCTTCGTGAGAGAAGTGTGCAGCGTATGTGAGATGATTGCAAAGGATTTTATGGTTCACAAGGTCAAACACTGCTGACACGTCTAGTAGCAGGAGCAGTGCCAGTTTGCCTTTGTCTTTGAGGGCTTGAATTTGGGTCTTAAGGTTAATCAGAGCTGTTTCGGTCCTGTGTCTCCATCGAAACCCAGGTTGTCTGAGACCCTGGAAAACTGAACTGGCATGCTAGATTTATATTTACACAAATACATTTTCTTACATTGTAAATTCGATCGTTCGCATTCTCAACAAAGAACAACCACACAGCTCCAACGTTACACCGGCAAACACTGCTCTCAATGTGAGCTATGTTTTTATACCTGCCTTCCCAGTAACTGGAGGGAACCATATTGGTCTGCGAGCGGGGGGGGGGGGTCATTAAGCTAATATCAGTTTCAAATGAAGTGTGTGATGGTTTTACTATGAAGGGAATCTATAAAGATAATTGTGGGTTTTAGTGTAACTATTTAAAAATATGCTGAGCTAAAGAGAGGGAGGAAAACTAAAGTTGCATAAGGTAAACGTACCATGTGCAGCTGAAGGACGTGGACTTGTCCAATAACAAAGAGTGGGAATCTTTCTGTATAGTCAGTTCACTGCAAGCAGCACTGGATTATGGGTGCCGTGTTTATTTGAGCTAAGATGGAGATGATGGTGAGTTTAAACTGTTGAGATGGTTTTTAATGTTGGAGAACAATGAAACCTTCCTTTGCAAGCAAGTTGGTTGTTTTACGAGACCCTGCTATGGATCGTTTTGGGAGTGGTTGAGTTACACTGATGTAACAAAGTGTTGGGTCTAGTTAGTACCAAATGATTGTCACTGCTTACTAATTAGCTTCCTATTAATTATCTGACATACATATGATAGGAGTGCTTCTTTTGTGCTGTTTACTGATACCTGCTTTTCCTTTACCTTCTTTATAATTTGTTAGTTATAGTGCAAATCAACCTATGTTTTCTCTATTCCTCAACATTTATGTTTCAAATATATTTTCCACAAAATAAAGGGAGGCTCTTATTCTAGAAGTGGAGCAATTATTTAATCTTTGAGGTCATTCAATACGAATAATATCAATTGACAACGTGTGCAGCTGTAACATACATGCCAGCGTAACCAATTTCCTTTATTAGAAGGTAATCCACTCCTGGCCTTTGATTTGCGACTTGTAGTCCATGATTTCCCCTTTATAAATGAAGGGGAAACCCTGGATATCGAGTCCCAGAATGCAAATTTAATACCAGGACTGCATCAAAGTGCAGACAAGTGCTGTCTGCTGAGGAGGCAGTGTGGACCGGCTTATTCTTGCCTGGTGGTCTAGTGCTCAGCAATCAACGTTCCTCACCTGGAGCACAAAAACTCTTTCCACACGTGTCAGCGCGTGGACAAGTGCTATATGCCTAGGAGACTGTCTGACACACTGTGTGAAGGGCTATTCTTCTCTGGTGGTGTAGTGCTCGCCAATCCACGTTCCTCGCCTGAAGCACACAACTCCTTCCACATGTGCCTGCGCATGGACAAGTGCTGTCTGCTGAGGAGGATCTCTGACATGCTGTGCAGAATGGCTATTCTTCCTTGGTAGTCTAGTGCTTGGCAAACAACGTTCCTCGCCTGGAGCACATCATTCCTTCCCTACACTTTAGTGCACAGACAAGTACTGTCTGCTGAGGAGAATGTCGAACTAACATGCTGTGCGCAGTGGCTATTCTTCCATGGTGGTCTGGTGCTCAGCAATTAATGTTCCTCTCATGGAGCACAAAAGTGCTTCAACATGCGTCAGCGGATGCCAACATGCTGACAGGTGCTGTCTGCTGCCAGCGGCTGGAGGTGTGGAAGAGTATCAGCCAGGGCAGCCGCTCGTGAATGTCTACTGACGTGATGCAATCAGGCTACCGGTTTAGGATCAACCAGACTTTGCCGGAGGGCGCTTCTCTTCAGGTACTGGTATGCACAGAACTGAACTGTAACGCTCACCTGATTCCCGTAGAGGCGCCGGTCTTGACTGGGCGTATACCGTATCTTCAAAGGTGATGTGTAACACACGGCTGGCTCTTTGGGCTGGACCTCTGTGCACTGTATGTCTGACTCGAAGGGTAAGATGTCTGCAGATAGAAAATATGGGATTAAGGAACTGGGTTATTGAATGTCTCTCTCTTCTTCCCTTTCTCTTCTCCTGTAGAACCCCAAAGGTTAACGCTCTCACCTTAGGTAAGTGAACGGCGTGCTCTCTATCTGCCTCGGGGCAGGGTGCTGTAACCAGTTTCTTCACTGGATAAGGGGAGCAGGCCTCTTGACTTCAGAGGACTGCTGTCCGTCGTTTACTGCACGAACGGTAAGTTTCGAGTAATTCTAATGTCTTTAAAGTCTTTAGTAATGATGTTTCTTGTTTTGCAGGGTTCCGGCGATGGCGGATGACGGGCTGAAGTGAGTTGAAGATGGAGCCCGTGTGATGAATAGAAGCGCCTGGAAGCACGTAAGTAAGCGCTTGTTGCCTGCTTCACGATGCGCTCTAACTGTCTTTTTATTTTGCAGGTACAAGTTCGGAGCGGCTGCAGGGTGCCGGAATACCCACTGGGTTAGATGTGGAAAGGAGTAATGGCACGTGAGTATTAAAGTTCCCCAATGTCTTTAAATGCACCTTGTTTTGTCTTTCAGATGCGGGATGCAGCGCCGAAGGCCTCCGGAGCGTGCGAAGAGTTGGTAAGCTTTTGTCTTTCAGATGCCGGAATGCAGTGTGAAGACCTCCGGAGCGCACGAAGAGTAGGTAAGCCTTTGTCTTTCAGATGCCGGAATGCAGCGCGAGGCGTTGGTGACAGCCGATGGACCAGGTAAGTGAAGAGCTGTCACTGAAGACCGTAATGCTAACCTGTTCTTTCTTGTCTTTATAGGTGTTGCTGAAGACTGGATTCAGGATGGTAAGCCTTTTTCCTTAGGCCCAGGATCAGATGCAGAAGACACGATGAGCGTTCTGCTGCAGAGGATGCAGAATAACGCAAAGCAAGATTCATCCATCGGGTGTGGTTTAAATAGCCTCCTGTAGTGCTTAGGTGTCTCCTTCCACAGCCACGCCTAGGTAAGAAAAGAGTTCCTGCTTTCCAGAAGAGTTCCAGTGTTCTGAATCTAGGGAGTGGCTCCTGCCCCACCCAACAGGAAAAGTAGTTCCAAACAGAAGAGGATCAGAGGCTCAACTGGCAGGCAAGTAAGCAGCATGGTCTGCTGCAGGTAAGTCCACCCAAGCATTATGAGCCCGGCGCTTCCAGCGCTGGGACTGGGCATATTTATGAGCCTGGTGCCACTGGCGCCAGGACTGGGTCCAAAAGGTCCCAGTTGGGACTGGTTGGCACTCGGAACCTGGGTTATGGATCTGCTTCCAAGGGAGTTGGGAAAACCCTGACCTTTTGGAAGCAGAGATCATGACAGTACCCCCCCTCAAGGCCCCTCCCAAACCGGGCTTCTCCGGGGGTTTTGGCTTGTCAGGAAATGTTCGGTGAAATCTTTTGATTAGGCGAGGAGCGTGGACATATTCAGCAGGTTCCCAGGATCTCTCTTGGGGGCCGTAGCCTTTCCAGTCAATTAGGTAAAATAGTTTAGATTTGGAGATCTTGGAGTCCAGAATGCTTTTGACTTCAAACTCGAGTTCTCCATCAACTAGGATAGGTTTTGGAGATTTAGTTAGTCGGGTTTGAGGTTGCACGGGTTTTAATAGAGAGACGTGGAAGACCGGATGTATCTTCATGTGCGGGGGCAAGTCCAACTTGACCGCTACTGGGTTTACTATGGTAGTGATGGAATAGGGACCAAGGTATCTTGGGTTGAATGTGCGTGGCCCTTTTAGAGGTAGATATTTGGTGGATAACCAGACTTGATCCCCTACTTGATATTGAGGGGCTTCCTTCCGATGTTGATCTGCTCCTTTCTTGTATTGTTCTTTAGCCCTTTGAAGGTGAGAAACAGCCTCCTTAAAGGCTTGGGTGATTGAAGAATGCAGGTAGTCTACTGCTGGTGTTTCAAGATCTTGGAGGGGATCCAACTCCGAGGTTCGAGGGTGACTGGCGTACAAAAGAAAAAACGGGGTTTTCCCAGTTCCCGAATGGACAGAGTTATTGTAGGCATATTCGGCTATCCAAAGGATGTCTTTCCAAGTTTTTTCAGTTTGTTGCAGCATGCAGCGTAAATACTGTTCCAGAGTTTGATTGGTCCTCTCGGTTTGTCCGTCGGTCTGAGGGTGGTGACTGGTCGATAGTCTCACATCAATTTGAGCCGACCGACAGCAACTTCGCCAAAAATGAGAAATAAATTGACTACCTCGATCCGAAATTAGAACCGAAGGAAAACCGTGCAGTCGGACGATGTTTTCGAGAAATTCTCGGGCCAGAGTTGCTGCTGTTGGCAAGCCTTTGAGCGGAATGAAATGCGCCATCTTGGAGAATAAGTCCACGATTACTAGAATCGTATTGTATCCGGAGCATGGAGGTAGATCGGTGATGAAGTCCATAGAAAGCGTATGCCAAGGGCGAGGTGGGATGTCAATAGGGCGTAAAAGGCCTGCTCGTCTTTCCTTTTGACTCTTGTTTTGGGCGCATACTCCACAGGACATTATAAAGTCTCTGATATCTTTTTTCCAAGACGGCCACCAGAAGTAGCGCTTGATCTTTTCTGAGGTCTTGGCCATACCGGGATGTCCTTCCATTAAAGAATCGTGATAACAAGAGATTACTTTTTTCTGTAAATCTGTGCTGGGTAGGTATAATCGTTCTTGGAAATACAATAAGTTGTCCTTTACTGCAAAGTCCTTTCCCTGCAGATGCCAATTCTGTATGTCTGCTGGAGTTACAAGTTGCCTGGCTTTATCCTTAACTTCCTCTATGGATTCTGTGGCGATTACACCCAGAATTCTTTGTTCGGGAATGATTGATACAGGTTTAGGGTTGATCAAGTGTTCTTCCACTCCCATCCGAGAAAGGGCATCAGCTTTACCGTTCTTTGTACCAGGTCGATAGGTAATTATGAAGTCAAACTCGGCAAAGAATAATGCCCAACGGAGTTGTCTAGAGGATTGGGCTTTTGCGGTTTTCAAATATTGCAGGTTTCGGTGATCCGTAATCACAGTAACGGTGTGTCGGGCCCCCAGCAGATAATGCCGCCAAGCCTTAAAGGCAGACTTGATAGCCAGAAGTTCCTTGTCAGTAATCGTGTAATTGATTTCAGGAGGCGAGAATTTGCGGGACCAAAATGCCACGGGATGCAACTGATTGGTTACCGGGTCCTTTTGTGATAGAACTGCCCCCATGGCAAGGCTTGAAGCATCAGTTTCCACGATGTAGGGGAGTTCGGGGTGAGGGTGTTTTAAGATTGGTGCAGAGATAAATTTAGTCTTCAAATCCTGGAAAGCTTGTTCCGCCTCGGTAGACCATTCAAAACGTTTGTTTTTCTTTAACAAGGCAGTGATGGGCTGGACTATTCGAGAGAATTCGGGGATAAACCTGCGGTAAAAGTTAGCGAAGCCTAACATGCTTTGCACACCTTTTACGGAGGATGGTGATGGCCATTTGAGAACTGCATCGACCTTCTTTGAATCCATACGCACTCATATGAATCCCAAGAATTCAACTTCAGTCACGTTGAAAACACATTTTTCCAACTTAGCGAAAAGTTTGTGTTGACGCAATCTTTCGAGGACCATTTTCACGTGTTTCCGATGTTCAGATTCCGATGAAGAATAAACGAGGATGCCGTCAATGTAAACAACAACACACACATCTATGAGCTCTCTGAGGACATCGTTCATAAAATATTGAAAGGCGGCCGGGGCATTGCAAAGTCCGAAGGGCATGACCTGATATTCAAATAGCCCATACTTGGTGCGGAAGGCCGTCTTCCATTCATCGCCCTCTTTTACTCGTACCAAGTGGTAAGCTCCTCTAAGATCCAGCTTTGTATATATGCATGCTTTTCTGACTTGGTCCAGGAGTTCAGGGATCAAAGGTAACGGATATCTATTCTTAACGGTGATCTGGTTCAGCGAGCAATAATCTATACAAGTTCTAAGGTCTCCTTCCTTTTTTGGAACGAAGAACAAAGCTGAAGAAGCAGGGGACTTGGAAGGACGAATAAACCCATTTGCCAGGTATTGATCCAGGTATTGTCGAAGGTGAAGGTTCTCAGGCTCGGTGAGGGCATAAATTCTACTACAAGGAGGTGTAGATCCAGGTATCAGGTCTATCTGGCAGTCATAAGACCTATGAGGAGGTAGAGAGTTAGCCTGATCCTTCCGGAAAACATCTTGGTATTCTAGGTATTCGGGAGGTAACTGGGGAGTCTCTGAAGAAATTGCTGCCAGTGCAACACCAGGTGGAGGGTGACAAGTAGAGACACATTCTGGAAACTGGACCGTTCTTGCTCGCCAATCAATCAGAGGATTGTGTTTCTCTAACCAAGGTATTCCTAGAATAATCTGAAACTGAGGGACCTTGATCACATCGAACACGATCTCATGGTGTCCATCTTGACTTACTAGCGTCACCTCTTGAGTGGTATGCGTTACTGGCCCGGAGGCTATCTCCGTACCATCCACCGTAGTAATGACGTCCTTTACAGCCTTGGGACAAAGAGTTAGATTCATCCTCAAAACCATTTCATGATCCACATAATTGCCGATGGCACCGCTGTCGACGTAAGCTTCAATTGCATGTAATCGATCCGGATTATCAGGGCTAATGAGGACCATAGGTATCACGAAATGCGAGGTCACGGAACTGGTTTTCACGCTCGGCAAGAGGACCTCTATTCTTGTCGGGCGAGGTCGTTTCCCTGCTCAGAGTTTGTAACTTTCGTAACTGCAGCTCCTACTGCCTTCTTGGCAGGTTTCACCGGACAGTCTCGAAGAAAGTGCCCTGAGTTTCCGCAATAGAGGCATAATTGCAACTGTTTTCTCCTTTCCCGCTCCTTTTGTGTTAGAGGACCTGTCAGACCCCCTATTTGCATGGGTTCCCCGGAGTCTACTCCTTTGGAAGGAGTTGGCGTTTTGGAAAATACTCGAGCATCAAACTTGGAACGATCGGCCTTCCTGTTCTGCAGTCTGTGATCTATTTGGACGACTAAGTCTATATAGTCCGAACAATCTTGTGGGGGATTCACTACTTGGGCTAACACATCTTTGAGCTCTCCACGTAGACCTCTATAAAACAGCGTAATCCTTTTGTCCTCAGGCCATTGAGTTTCCACTATCAGTCTGTTGAAAGACGCAATATAAGCCAAAAGGTCTTGATTACCTTGTCGCAACGAAAGAAGCTCATTGTCCAAGGCCTGCCCCTGTGAATGTCTTGCGAACAGTTTTTCCATACTGAGCTGAAAAGCTTGAAAATCATGGAGGACCGGATCATCTTGATTTACTAGAGGGATCGACCAGTCTGCCGCATTGCCACTAAGGTACGAAAGCACGAAAGCTACTTTAGCTTGATCAGTTGGAAAGGCTGCTGGCCGGCATAAGAAATGCAACCGGCACTGATTGATAAATACTGCAAACCTCTTTGGGTCACCAGAAAATCGTTCGGGCGGAGCCAGAGGTACATTCCCAGGTAGGTTGATCTGCACTGGATTCATAGAGGATGTAGAAGGAAGATTTCCCCCAGATGCAGGTAACGGGGTCTGTCCGGCTTGTGACTGTAGCAATTGTCTAGCGAGATCATCTGTTCGCTCCTTGGAAATAATCAGTTCCCTTCTTAGAGCGTTCGTTTCCTGACGGGCTGCATGCACTTCTGCCCTTAGTTCCCCAAGTAACTGGGCTAGCTGGTCGGTATCCGAGGTTTCCATAGCGCCTGGACGGGAGTTTTGTGGTAGGCTTTGCGTTCTGTAACGCTCACCTGATTCCCGTAGAGGCGCCGGTCTTGACTGGGCGTATACCGTATCTTCAAAGGTGATGTGTAACACACGGCTGGCTCTTTGGGCTGGACCTCTGTGCACTGTATGTCTGACTCGAAGGGTAAGATGTCTGCAGATAGAAAATATGGGATTAAGGAACTGGGTTATTGAATGTCTCTCTCTTCTTCCCTTTCTCTTCTCCTGTAGAACCCCAAAGGTTAACGCTCTCACCTTAGGTAAGTGAACGCCGTGCTCTCCATCTGCCTCGGGGCAGGGTGCTGTAACCAGTTTCTTCACTGGATAAGGGGAGCAGGCCTCTTGACTTCAGAGGACTGCTGTCCGTCGTTTTCTGCACGAACGGTAAATTTCGAGTAATTCTAATGTCTTTAAAGTCTTTAGTAATGATGTTTCTTGTTTTGCAGGGTTCCGGCGATGGCGGATGACGGGCTGAAGTGAGTTTAAGATGGAGCCCGTGTGATGAATAGAAGCGCCTGGAAGCACGTAAGTAAGCGCTTGTTGCCTGCTTCACGATGCGCTCTAACTGTCTTTTTATTTTGCAGGTACAAGTTCGGAGCGGCTGCAGGGTGCCGGAATTCCCACTGGGTTAGATGTGGAAAGGAGTAATGGCACGTGAGTATTAAAGTTCCCCAATGTCTTTAAACGCACCTTGTTTTGTCTTTCAGATGCGGGATGCAGCGCCGAAGGCCTCCGGAGCGTGCAAAGAGTTGGTAAGCTTTTGTCTTTCAGATGCCGGAATGCAGTGTGAAGACCTCCGGAGCGCACGAAGAGTAGGTAAGCCTTTGTCTTTCAGATGCCTGAATGCAGCGCGAGGCGTTGGTGACAGCCGATGGACCAGGTAAGTGAAGAGCTGTCACTGAAGACCGTAATGCTAACCTGTTCTTTCTTGTCTTTATAGGTGTTGCTGAAGACTGGATTCAGGATGGTAAGCCTTTTTCCTTAGGCCCAGGATCAGATGCAGAAGACACGATGAGCGTTCTGCTGCAGAGGATGCAGAATAACGCAAAGCAAGATTCATCCATCGGGTGTGGTTTAAATAGCCTCCTGTAGTGCTTAGGTAGCTCCTTCCACAGCCACGCCTAGGTAAGAAAAGAGTTCCTGCTTTCCAGAAGAGTTCCAGTGTTCTGAATCTAGGGAGTGGCTCCTGCCCCACCCAACAGGAAAAGTAGTTCCAAACAGAAGAGGATCAGAGGCTCAACTGGCAGGCAAGTAAGCAGCAGGTCTGCTGCAGGTAAGTCCACCCAAGCATTATGAGCCCGGCGCTTCCAGCGCTGGGACTGGGCATATTTATGAGCCTGGTGCCACTGGCGCCAGGACTGGGTCCAAAAGGTCCCAATTGGGACTGGTTGGCACTCGGAACCTGGGTTATGGATCTGCTTCCAAGGGAGTTGGGAAAACCCTGACCTTTTGGGAGCAGAGATCATGACATGAACGATGTGTTCAACAAGAACACTAAATCTCCTTCTTGCAGTATTTTACCCACCGAAGATGATGGAGTTCAGCCGTCAACGAGTAGGGGAGGTCACCTTTCTACCTCCATTGAATATTAACAGTATTCTAACTGAGGCTGAATCAACTGAGCCTACTGAAGCTCAAGCTGAGTTTGCTGCGAGTGTGCAGGTGAGGTCGAAATCACCCAAGCACTGATGGCTAAGTGAGGAGACGCCCCTAGTAACTGATCAATTAAAAAAGATGTCAGCAGAGATTCATTCTTTAGAGAGAAAGATTACAGCATTTTTCTCAAAATCAATGGTAGAGGTGAATTAGCCTGTAGAGGAGCAGCCGAACGCCTCTGCAGGGAGTCCCGCCCCTATTCTGCCTATAGGTTGGAAACCGGAAATTGCTACATGTGCTACACCAGTAATGATACCTATACCATGAAGAGCCTTTGAGACAAGGTATCCACTGAGGAAACCCTATATGATGTATCCCCAAAAGTATGACGGTCTCCTGAGGGACATCCCCGAAGGAGTGTGAAGATGTAAGAGGAGGGGTTGGTGACATCACAAGAAATGAGAGTGACGCACTGAGAAGGAAGACCAAGGAAGAGAATGCACAGATAATGAAGAATCTGATGGCGAAGTGAAGAATCGAGAAGACTTTCATGTGCAGAATAAAGATTGAACGTATGAAGAAACACTGCAGAAAATGCAAGTCATTTTATAATTGTACAGATGCCATAATGCAAGTAGACTAAGTAATCATAAAAGGCTGGCTATACGTAGTGAATAGACTGCAGGCTGTGCCACCAAAATATATATATATATATATATAAAACATTGTTAAAGGGACGTTATGGTTAAGTTGTGCTACTAAAAACCTATGAAATTCAGTAAAAAAACTTTGTTAAAGGGATGTTATGGTTCCAAATAAAACCGGAAAACCCCTGAAATTCGCTAGTTATGGTAAGCTAAGCAACCATAACTCACCCCACCACTGTGCACTGCTAAGACTAACACCCAGGACATCAAAGATGACATCACAAATGTCATTGATGACATCACTGATGACATCACATGTGCATTTACTTTTTATGAAAAGTCTGTACAAGGGATTCTTATTATAATTTTGACAAAAAAGTGTCAACGATCATTGGAATAAATATCATCATCTACATAGTGCATTAAGCAATGCATTGATATAAATAGCATTCTATAATGAAGTTCTTTCCAGTATACTAAGCTACTCATGTATAAACATAAGCATTGTGTGTAGCATACATGATGGAGGTGCAATATTCATAATCTTGCCATGTTGAATAGTGAAATGATAAATGCTTTCTTATTATAGTTTAGCATACTGTGAAACATGTAATAAGTAGCTAATAAAACCCCCTTACTACATAATTTCATTATTACATACAAAACACAAAGACACAACAACACATACAAATATGAGTATATAGAGGGAAAGTGAAGTAAGCAAAAAATCAGCAGTAGTACCAGAAAGTGTTCATAACCTAACTGATTATCTTTAAGCAGAGAAATGATTGCTCTGTTTCAAAACTGCTACTTACCCTATGTGTATGTATCACATTGTGAAAACAGAAAAAGAATATCGAGGCTAAGCACCCCAAAAGGAAATACACCAAACACGGGTTACAAAGGAACATACAGAGTACTTTATTCTATACTGAATTCAATTACAAAAACAGTGCAAAGTCAGATAGCAATCGGCCCTCAGTACAACACAACGAACTCCAGCGTGGTTCAGTGTGCTCAGTGAGAGACGCTGTATATTAGAATGCATTCGGTTTTTATACATTTTGTGGGCGCGATGCCCAGCCCCACTTCGGGTTAATATTCCTTTTAATATATCACCGATCTAGGGTTCGCATATAACTGGTTTGCTTTTAATACATGTATCAACAAGCATATGCAATAGCTGTGAATTCTAAAGTTTTCCATGCAGGCCTTCTTAAACATTAATACAATGTAATAAGACAGATGTTTTTTGTTCAGTATTCGAATATATTGTCTCGACATATGCTCGTGGATTAGTTTTCATTACACAAGTAATCCCTTTACACATAGGTCAACGAAGGACGAGTTCTCAGTTGCCTGCAGGCAAATTACACATTAGCTATGTACAGAGGTCAAGGCGGCCATGTTGTATTTTGCAATGACATCGTCCACCATTTTTGCTCACAGGTTGATTTTTACACAACAAATCCTAAAATGGCGGTTTGACCTAAAATGGCAGCCTACATAGATATAAGGTCAGGACCTTGCAACACAGATTTCTTTCTCAAGCGACTTTCGAGCAGCTTGGCGTAGGCCAATATTAAATATATTTATTACAATAGGAGGCACAATATACTTTCTATTTCAACAAACCCTCCTTTTGGCCTATGCCAAGTGCAAAAAAACTATTTTGGATCTCCTTGCAAATAACTCCATGCGTCATTGTCCATGCACCCTGAATCACTATCAGAAATATCTATTGCCATTAGGTCTTTTGCTAAAATATCCTTCAATACGTATTCTTTGGCAGTCTTATCTGGGACATATACTTTATGTCCTATCGAACCTATCGCTTGTGCGCAACATCCCCCTAGTATCGAACACATACCAGGCAGACACTGAATACAACAACAAAGAAATAACAGTATTCCCAAAATAATCAATAAGACCGAAAGCACCTTCCAACCCCAAGACGGCAAGAAGTCCCAGAACCAAGTGCTTAGATCCCAGTTTCCCTCGGGAACATGCACTTCGGAACTAAGGACGTGCAGATTTTGTATTGCCTTGAAGATGGTTGGGGAGGAATCTGGTACGAAAACACAGCAAGCGGACCCCACTAATTTGCATACTCCACCACGCTCAGCTAGAATGACATCTAATGCCATTCGATTTTGAAGTGCTACTAATCTTATCGCCATTTGTTCTAACATCATATTGTAGAGTATGTGCGTGGTCCGGTTGATGGTTCTCTCCAGTACTCTCGCTAGTTTTCTAATATCTTCTGAATTCGCTATCTGCCCCCAAAATAGCACAACTGATTTTGCTATGTCTCCCAATACTTGTGCCGGGTGTCACCATTCTCATCCCGCCGTGGACGAGTCTTGGAAACTTATTTTGTACTAGCTATAAACACCCCAGCTAACAAGATCCCTAAATAAAAGGTTCCCTGCCAATCCCTGGGCAACCATGGGAATGCTACATTACCGCAGACATAGTAGACAGGTTCGCCTACATACAAAGGTCTGTTTTCTCCAGTCAAATTTGCAACGTTGGCACAACCTAAAAATGTTCCCATTGACTGGGTTCCATTCCTCTGTATGCAAAAGGAAACTGAATCGGGGCTATGGTTAACAGTGTAAGAAGGAGGCATGGCATCCTTATTGCCTATCAGAGCCATTTTAAAGGAAATCAAAGATTGGAAAGGACGAGACAGTTTATCAGAAGAAGACCTAATAGAAGCAACATTCGGTTTACTCCTATTTGCAAAAAGTGAGCATCCCAGGTGAGTCAAAACATGTTTCTCAAAACTATTCAAATTGGTGCCATCAAAGTTCCCTGATACGCTATCATTCCATTGGCCAAAGAACAGTGCTCTAAGAGAAGCATAGCAGGTAGTTGTCAATGGTAAGAGATGAATATACCAACCTAATCCCTTATTCCCTGTGTTGTGGTAAATGTGAGCAGACCCAGCAATTGGTTTTATTAAAAACGGCATGTGTAGCATTCATGATAAGTAGTAGAGTGTTATTATGATACCTTTGTCAGTGCCGGGAATCTCTAGGAGACAAAGTATGCAAATGTACAAAGGGAGTAGGAACAATGGGTGCACTTTCAGTAGGCAACAAAAGTTCTAAAGAATGAGTTTCCTCTAGGTACCATAATCCTAGGGCAGCGACTATAAAAAACACAAATATCATTACAAGAATAAAGCAATACATTTTCGGGGCCCAGGCATTTTGTCCATTGTCCCAGTTGGTCACCCCATTCTTTACAAGTCCAATACGAGCGTCGGTGGTAGCAGGCATTGTAGTCTTCGGATGGAAACCCCAATGTTCGTTGCTGGCGACCCCCTGGTCACGCGATTTCTTAGTCCTTCCACAACCCCAGCCAACAGAATCCCCTTTCTCAAATTTGGGCAAAAGCAAGCCCTCGATGACTCTTTTCCTTCTCCGAATGCACAGCCGAACCGTGCTGTATGTCTATCTACATGGTCACAAGTTGTATCGTACTTTTCCTAGTACTGATTGATCCGGAAACAATATGTCGTCACTTCCTGCTGGAAGCAACATGTCGGAGGCAAATGAAGAGGCTGAGTTTGAAACAGCCGTTTCCGGGTGCAAAATTTGCAGAGAGTGTGGAGACAAAATGGCAGCTTCCCCAAGCCTCCTGGGCTCAGAGATATTCTCTGACACACTCTCAGTGCTGCTTACTGCTTTGGGATCATTGGTTGCAGTATTAGCGAGGGGTTCTGTTTCTTCTGTAGCATGTGGCACAGGGCGAGGAAGTTTCTTGATGTGTGACGCATGGATCCAGTTCTTTCGTCCAGCTACTCGCACCGCTGTCTGGGTGACCAACAGGACCTGGAATGGCCCACGCCAACGAGGCGCGAGGCAGGAGGTGCGCTCAAATGATTTGACAAGCACCCAGCTCCCAGGTCGTATGCCGTGGCCCGGGCCCTCGTATCGCATAGGTAAAGCTTCTCGTACCTGGTGGTAAATCAAATACAGGTTTTTAGTCAATTGGCTACAATAATCTGAAAGTAGTACATTTTCAACATTCTTTAAATTTTGGCATTTTGGAAGATTCCAGATATTGGTAGGTCTCCCCATTACCACCTCAAATGGAGAGAGCCCAGTCTTAGTTTGAGGGGTTGTACGCATGGCTAGTAACACGATCGGTAAGGCGTCCGGCCATTTTAGTTTGGTGCCGGCACACGTCTTAGCGAGCTTGTTCTTGATGATACCGTTATGTCTTTCTACTAGTCCGGCGCTCTGAGGATGTCTGGCCGAATGGAACCGTTTGTCAATTCATAACGCTGTACATATCTGTAGGATTACAGCGGCGACAAAATGTGGACCATTGTCCGACCAGATAACTCTCGGCAAAGCGAACTGGGGGAAGTACTCCTTTAACATGGTTTTTGCAGTGGTCATGGCTGTAGCATCTTTAACATGGAAAGCCTCAACCATTTACTAAAGGCACAAATGACCACTAGGACATGCTTTAAATTGTTGCATCGTTCCATTTCAATGAAATCAAAGTGAATAACTTCGAAGGGGACAGAAGGTGGGCCAAAACTTCCCCTTGGAGTTGGTGTCCCCTTTCCCACATTGTGTTGTAGGCAAATCATACAGTTCTGGACGTAGTGCTGGGCAATTTTCGAGATCTTGTCATTTGCCCAAACTTTTTCTAACATTTTCGTAACCTGCTGGGCACAAACATGTGTAGGGCCGTCTGCCATTACAACCATCATCATGACATAGGTGTCAGGTAACAGCCATTTTCCTTCAACCATGTCCACCCAACACCAATCATCATCAAGTTTTCCCAACCCTTCAGCCCATCTCTTAGACTCTTCCATCGTGGCATCAGCTTGGATATCCCGTACAGACCCAACACCCTCATCCATTACATAGGCATCTACAGTCTCCCTTGCAACATACATTTCCGTGAAAATATCTGTGGCAGTTTGTCTAGCTATCTGATCAGCGAAAGTGTTCCCTTTTCCAATATCATCCACAATCTTTCGATGTGCTGCACATTTCATAACTGCTAACTGAGTAGGGAGCGCAAGCGCTGAGAGTAGTTGCACTATTAGGGAGCCATGTTGAATCTTGGTGCCATGCGAAGTTAGGAACCCTCTTTCTGACCAAAGTCTCCCAAAGTTGTGAACCACCCCAAAGGCATACTGACTATCAGTATATATATTTACTGCAAGCCCTTCGGAAAGTTCACAAGCTCGGGTCAATGCTATAATCTCTGTGGCCTGCACAGAATTATGCATAATTCTCTTAGTTTCCACAACCGTGCTCTATGTAGTGATTGCATAAGCGGCTGTGGATGTACCATCCGGAAGTTTAAAGCAGGAGCCGTCACAAAACAGCTCTCCTTGTGGATTATCCAAAGGAGTATCTTTCAAATCAATTCTGCCCTTTGTTTCTTGTTCGGTCGTATGCAAACAATCATGTGACTCTTCATCGCTGCAAGTATTATCTTGCTGAAAAGGTAGGAGGTCAGCCGGATTAAGGACACAACACCTCTTAATTTGAATGTGAGGAGCAAACAAGATCAATTCATATCTTGTCAACCGTGCAGAAGTGAGGTGTTGCGTTTGATTTCGGTTCAATAGAACATCATCAGGGTTAGATCATGGCCTAGGACCATTCCCTCACTCTGTTTTACAGACGCGGCAGCAGCGACAACGCGCAAACATCTTGGCAAAGCGCATGCTACAGGACCAAGGGCGGAAGAATAGTAACCGCACGGCCTATTCTTTCCTCCATGTTCCAGCGTTAATACAGCCAAAGCACATCCATCACATTCTTTCACAAAGGCCTTTTCATAGTTTGGTGTGCCCAAAACCGGTGCAGAGCATAATGCAGTCTTAAGGAAGTCAAACGACTGCTGGTGTACCGCGTTCCATGGCAATGGCAAAGAAATGCCCTTCTTTGTCAAAGCCACCATCGGTTTGAACACTAGTGAGAAATTCGGGATCCACAACCTACAGTAAGAAGCCATACCTATCAAGGCTCTAACTTCCTTCTGTGTATTTGGGACAGGCATGCCAGAAATGTGTTTTATTCTTTCAGGTGTCAATCTTCTTCCCTCCTTTGACAGGAGATAGCCGACCTCCTGACAACAATATTGAAATTTTTTAAGCAAAGCTTTGTGACCATGCTTAGCCAGATGAATAAGTAATAACACAGTGCCCTCCTTACAGGCACTCTCAGAGTCAGCAGCTAGAAGCAAATCGTCAACGTACTGAAGCAAAGTACAGGTAGAGGGCAATTCAAGGGTATCAAGTTGTTCTTTCAAAGCCCTCCTATAAATACTAGGACTCTCTGTGTACCCTTGAGGTGCACGAGTAAATGTATACGAGCGTCCCCCTAAGGTGAACGTGAACAAATATCTACTATACTTGTGTATAGGAATACTAAAGAACGCATTCTTTAAGTCCACAACACTAAAGTAAGTAGCTGTAGCTGGAATCATGGTTAGGATCGTCGTCACATCAGGCATAATTGGAAATTGTGGTGCCACAACTTTATTAATGGCACGTAAATCAATTACAAAACGGAATGGAATTACATTATCGCCTTTCTTGTACACGGGTAAAATTGGACTATTACACAAACTTCCTGAAATTTCTTCAATCACACCGCGATGCACAAAATCGGAAACAATACATTTCAAAGCTTGCTCGCTCTCAACTGAAATCTTATACTGGGGAATGCGAGGCAGCTCAATTCCATGTTTCAAAACTATCTTAACAGGCTCGATCTGTAAGCCACTGACATCATTGTCGTTGACAGCCCACAAGCTCTCTGGTACATCAATGGATTCTGGAGGCAAAGGTCTAGTAAAAAATTGCTAGGCAGAAAATTACTGTGGTGAAATCGTCAAGCGCACTCCATCAGAAGAACAATAAATCACTGCATTTAATTCGTTTAACAAATTCAACCCCAGCAAGTTCTCTCCGCAATCCGAAGTCAACAGAAAAGGACACTGGTCCGTAAAGGGACCCAAAGAAATAGGTACCGGCATAGAAACCGGACAAACAACTGGTGTACCAGAAAACCCTAGAGGAATATTGGTTTGCCCTGACAGTGGAATGTTTGGAACCCGGGAATGATCAATGGAGCACTTCTGTGCTCCAGTGTCTATCAACAACTGATGTTTCCTATTTCCCACCACCATTTCAACGTAGGGACCTTTCTGATTAACGGGAATAGGTGTAGGTTCCAAATCCTGCTTCGGGCAATCCTAATGAAACAGAATATTATCAAAAGGAAGCTCTTCAGATAAATATGCGGCGGAAGGATGATCAAATATATTCCTAGTGTCCGCACTCGGAGTCTGATTGTCCTGCGAAAAAGGTTGTTGAGGGTCCTGTGTAAACTGACCTCTACCAGGGCCCCCTACGCCCGGGCGACCTCTGGATCGCTTACCATATTACCAAATGTATTATTTGACCTTTGTTGAAGGACGGGGCATTGTGCTCGCCAATGACCCTCTCGACGACAATAAGCACACTGATTAATATTCACAGGACCCAAGAACACATTCCCCTGTGGGACATACTGACCTCTAACCTGATAATTACCCCCTCTGGGCCCCTAACGATTTGCTGCAATAGCACTTTAGTTTTTAAATCGCTTTCCGTTTTTCAATCCTATCTTTTTCATTATTGACACAGTTCTCATAGTACTGAGCCATGTGCAGTACTTCTGATTGTGATTTCGCCTGCCAAGCGCTCTCAGAAGACATAATCTGTGACTGGATGTCAGGCAGTAATCCACGTACAAATTTGTCCACAAATAATCTTTTCCCAAACTCTGTGCCTAAGTCTTGTCCACTGAAATCCGAGAATACCTGTTCGAACCGATTAAAGAACTCGGTAGCTCCTTCAGACTTTCCTTGGACACAGGCCGTAAGCTTGTCCTAAATAATTCTCTTTTCGGGAATTATGGTTTTTAATTTAGCAATGATTCTATCAGGCAGAGTTAATATCACCTGTTGTGGTCTTTCGCCAGCTGGTCTTTCCCCATCGAGTCTAGTTATATTCGCCCATGTAGCTCCCAACCTGGGTACATCGTCAATAGTTCTAACCTGTTTCCATAAATCTACGGGCAGGAGTACAGGAAACAACAAATCAATGTCACCTAAGGTGAACACTGAGGATTGCAAAACAGATTCCATCTCTTTATAGAACCCTGTCAGATTTTTCCTAATGTCAGGAATATACTGTCTAATGGTGTTCACTTCCTGCCGTGAAAACGGGACGTGAACAAACTGTGATACCTAATGTGCAGGAATGTTCATAGCGAGTATACCCTGTGCAGCATCGGCCTCAACCTCAACCTTCGGGACAAATGTCAGAGGAACCTCTCTCATAGGCAACTGAGATGTAGGCAACTCCGAATGCTTACTAAGCAACAGAGCCAAGTCGAGCGCTAAAGCAGTCGAAGAAGTGTCAAGTGAAAAAGCTCTCTTATAAATGCTCAATAACTATGTGGGACAACTAATCTTCCTTTTTACACACTCATCCTGCAGGTACTCTACCATTACCTGTATCACTTTCCTCTGCATTTCCAACGTATATTGACTATATGTGTCATATACCTCAACTGGAGTTATCGATATGTCTGAAATCCATCTAATTGCATCTCTCTTACAAATTCGCATTTCCTCCGATATCGGTTTATGACACGGAAGGAACCGTTTCTGTACATACATATTCTCCTCTTTATCATCCTCATTCTGTATCTTTTCTAACTCGTTTCTATACCCAAATAACCTCTCGACATGCTCGTTTACCTCTCCACAGTGTCTCTGGAAAGTGCTAGAGTATTTAGATCCCTTAACCCTTGCGGAACATCTGCATTATTTAATCTTCCCCATATTATACATAACTGAATCCCTAAACCTTCAATAAAAACATTTTTCTCAGGAAAATTATACGTATTATAAAGTGTGGCAAAAACACTAGCTTGATCATCCTTCTCCATACAATGCTTAGCCCAGGCAATTAGCTCACGTTTCTTCTCCGGTGGTACAGTACTGCGAGTGACAACCTTTGACCCTGCACCTCAATCGATTACAAGTGGCTCACTTGGAAGAGAGGGAGCAGGCAAATTTGATGGTGGTAGTATAACTGGTGTGATAAAAAGAGGAAGAGGAGCAGGAGGAGGGACAAATACTGGAGGAATAGGAGCAACAGGTTGAGCAGGAAGAACAGGAAGAACAGCAGGAAGAGGTACAGCAGCGGGAAGAGGAACATACGGAGGTGGTGCAGAGGCACCAGGCCTTCGTTCATTTAATATTTTGTCAATAAACTCATCAGAAACATGAAGATCTTTGGAAGGATATATTTTCTGAATACCAAGTGAGAAAGCCCTATCCATATTTCTAACCGACTCAGACTGTTTATCCTGGTCATATAATAACGCTTTTTCGGCATTCGTTTTATCACGGCGCGCATGTTTCTCTCTACTCTTAAGCTGTTGTAACGCTTCTTTTTTCCAATTCTGCAAAACATCAAATGCTGCAGGTCTAGCCTTTTTCTTTAACAAGACTGACTCCAAATATTCAATGCGAGGGATCTCAAAACTACCATTGATTGGCCACTGAAGTTCGGAGGCATGTCTGGTTTGTCTGTGCCAAATATCAAATACTATACTTCCAATGCCGTACTTACAGTACATAGTACATGCCGGCGACCCCTCCTGTGGTGCGGGACGGCTAAATTCCAACGATTGTCTATCACTGCGGAATAATGCCCTAAAGAAGGTAGACAATTTCCCAGGCATATCTCAAATTCTTGGTGTTACCTGGTCAATAATTGTGTCTGCAGATACAATGCGCCAAAATTCAAATTGTCAGGGTTGAATTAAGAATCAGGTCACGACTCACCTGACCAAACCTAAGGAGGACCGATCGGTACTTCTAAGAATCATACCTAACTAATCTTACCTCGTGTATGGTGATTTCGGCAAATCTGCCCGTCTCGATAAGTGGACCCTTGTCAAGATGCGGTCTCAGACCACAAGCTAATCGTCCAGGGATCGGATCGTGCAGCGCTGCTGAGGTGTCGCGTCTCATCCAGGGGCCCCTTTCTTTTTGTCACACCGTCCGATCCCGGTCCAATAGCGTGTGTCAACCTTCAACAATCCGGCATCAATTCTGAGGGTTCCTATTCGGGCGCCAACTGTGAAAACAGAAAAAGAATATCGAGGCTAAGCACCCCAAAAGGAAATACACCGAACACTGGTTACAAAGGAACATACAAAATACTTTATTCTATACTGAATTCAATTACAAAAACAGTGCAAAGTCAGATAGCTATCGGCCCTCAGTACAACACAGCGAACTCCAGCGTGGTTCAGTGTGTTCAGTGAGAGACGCTGTATATTATAATGCATTCGCTTTTTATACATTTTGTGGGTGCGATGCCCAGCCCCACTTCGGGTTAATATTCCTTTTAATATATCACCGATCTAGGGTTTGTGCCAAGTCTCAAATAATCGCATATAACTGGTTTGCTTTTAATACATGTATCAACAAGCGTATGCAATAGCTGTGTATTCTAAAGTTTTCCATGCAGGCCTTCTTAAACATTAATACATTGTAATAAGACAGATGTTCTTTGTTCAGTGTTCGAATATATTGTATCGACATGTGCTCGTGGATTAGTTTTCATTACACGAGTAATCCCTTTACACATAGGTCAACGAAGGACAACCTCAACAAGTGGCCTGCAGGAAAATTACACATTAGCTATGTACAGAGGTCAAGACGGCCATGTTGTATTTTGCAATGACATCGTCCACCATTTTAGCTCACAGGGTGACTTTTACACAACGAATCCGAAAATGGCAGTTTGACCTAAAATGGCGGCCTACATAGATTTAAGGTCAGGACCTTGCAACACAGATTTCTTTCACAAGCGACTTTCGAGCAGCTTGGCGTAGGCCAATATTAAATATATTTATTACAATAGGAGGTACAATATACTTTCTATTTCGACAACATGATGTGTCTGGACCCTAAGGAAAGTAGTGTGAGTACAATGTATACAAATATGAGCATATACATGGAAAGTACAGTAATAAGAAAACAACAGAACTATCACAAAGTGCTGATAACCCTACTGATTATCTTCATGCATAGAAAGGATTGCTGTCTTTCAAGCCTGTGTCTTCCCCTATGTATATGTTTCATATGATGTGACTGGACCCTAAGGGAATTACTGTAAGAACATACTTGAAGGATAAGTCTACAAATATAGTACCTTTTGAATGTTTAGTTCCTGGCTGTTGCAGAAGAAACCCATGTGGCCTAGATATGTCAGTAAAGGAAAAAAAAGGGGGAGCTAGACATGTGATGTCATCAGTGATGTCATCAATGACATTTGTGATGTCATCTTTGATGTCCTGGGTTTTAGTCTTAGCAGGTCGCGGTGGCGGCGCGAGTTATGGTTGCTTAGCTTACCATAACTAGCGAATTTGAAGCGGTTTTCGGTTTTACTTGGAACCATAGCATCCCTTTAACAAAGTTTTGTTACTGAATTTCATAGGTTTTTAGTAGTAGCGCAACTTAGCCATAACGTCCCTTTAACAAAGCTTTTTTACTGAATATACATATACATAGTGTGAATTTGATAGATGTTTACTAGGATTCCCGTACTTTATATACATGTAACATAGAACATACTGAACCCTCCGCTAATGATTTTGATGCCCGCGGACTGTGCGTATGTCCGCGGATGGTCGCGGATGACATCAACACTACCCAAACACTCAGGGGGTATCAGAAATTGTTCCATCAAACCACATGAACACTGCACAAGTTCAAAAAACAGCACGTAAACACATTATATGTAATAATAAATAAGCAGTGGAACCTACATATCTAACACATCAACCATCCATTTAAATACCATATGTAATAAAATGGAATATACCAAAACAAAAAAGATATGCCTCCAACATAATTACCTCACAGAAACTGCAGAGCTAGAAGCAACAGTAGACCTACACAACACTACGAATACAAGTTACCAGAAACTAGTAAATAAACTTCATTTTTCTTATATATTTCTAAACTTTTTGTATTAGGTATACTACAATTAATATATTTTTGTTTTTCACACAGAAATGTGCAGTACTTTGGAATGGCTTGAGGAGAATTTTCCACGTGACGAAATGTCTGAAGACAGCGATAATAATGGTAGACACTTCTCTATATAAGCAAATTAATAATCATTACTTTATGTGTACTTAACATATATATATTTATTTTTAACAGAACATACAAACATTGAAAATAATACACCAAAAGACACAATGGAAAAGACTCTGCAACGCATGGAACAGAAAATGGACATTCTGAAGGAAAATGTCAATGTTTTGAAGCAGTTTGTGGAGGACCTCATAAAAGAAAAAATTAAATACCATTGTCCCACATGTACCTGTCCTCCCTCTCCATTTCCCAGTCTCCAAACCCTCAATACCAAGAAAAATGTTTTGATGAGACTGCCATCCCTTCATCCCCTCCCATCCATCCTCTCCAAACCCCTAATTCCCCTGTATTTGTATCAGTTTCTGCTTCCCCCTCTCTTTCATAAATTGTGAGTATGTATAAAATAAAAAAAAATGTTGTTTCTTTTAATGAAATTCTTTGTGTCGTTTAAAAAAAAAAAGCATTTAAAATGTCCGCGGACAGCGCGCCTGTCCGAGCTGTAAATAATTGACAAAATGGGGATGTCCTAAGGACACTACACCTACCCTTACCATTCGCAACCAAGATGGAACTGTTCTTAGAACACACCCGGTGTCCTAGATGTCCGTAAATGAACAAAATGGGGGTGTCCTAAGGACACTATACCTGTCCGTTCCGTTCGCAACCAAGATGGAACTGTTCTTAGAACACACCCGGTGTCCGGGATGTCCGTAAATGAACAGAATGGGGGTGTCCTAAGGACACTATACCTGTCCGTTGCATTCGCAACCAAGATGGAACTGTTCTTAGAACACATCTGGTGTCCGGGATGTCCGTAAATGAACAAAATGGGGGTGTCCTAGGGACACTATACCTGTCCGTTCCGTTTGCAACCAAGATGGAACTGTCCTAAGAACACGCGTGGTGTCCGGGATGTCCGTACTGAAACAAAATGGAGGTGTCCTAAGGACACTATACCTGGCCGTACAGTCTGCAGAACATCTACACACATGCGCACCACACCTGTAAGTCCTGCGAACATCGCGCCTGTCCGTAACTGTCCGTCTCACTTGTGTTGCACTTTTATTTAGCATCAGGACCCGAACACTGTCCGTAGAACACCCGCGCATGGGCATAACCATTCCCGTGCATTTGGTGTCCTGCGTACACCCGTTCCCTTCACAGACGTCTTCCCAACGTCATCATGTGACCGCACCCACGCTGAGCGTGTGTCCTAATTTGCGGACACTGTCCGTTTCCTCAACATTTTAAAAGAACTTATTCAGACAATCCAAATTATTTTACAGTAAACAATCACCATTGCACATGTCCCAGACAATGGCCCTGGCTTTCCACATACTTTTTGAAACTTTTTGAACCTTTTTGGGTGTTCGATCTGTTCTCAAAGCGCACCCCTCCACCACTATAAAAGGCCACACCCCAAAGCTGATCTTCATTGTAGATCTGCTCTCCAACCTTGACTCTAACATTCCCTCTGTCCTCATCCTCCTCGATCTCTCTTCTGCATCCGACACGGTCAACCACACCATCCTGCTCAACCGTCTCCATGAAAACCTGAGTATCACTGATCAGGCTCTGGCCTGGCTGACCTCTTTCCTCTCAGATCGACCCTCCCAGGTCCAACTTCGGTCCTTCCTTTCATCTATCTTCCTCTCTACCTGTGGTGTTCCCCAGAGGTCTGACCTCTCGCCCTGGCTTTTCAACCAATACCTGGCAACTCTCGCCCACTGCATTGCCACTTTCTGCTCAAATTTCCAGTGCGACGCTGATGACACTCAGCTCATTTTCAGGCTGCCCTCTGCCACCTCCTCTCCCTCTCTCATCTCTGATTGCCTAACTGCCATTCAAGATTGGTGTGCCGCCAATGATCTTTGTCTGAATGCCAGCAAGACGGAGAGATCCTCCTCATCAGCACACCTTCACCATCCTTTCCCCTCACTCTCTGGCTGGCCTCCCTTGGCCCTCCTCCTACCCCCACCTGCCCTACCCCCACCTGCGAGGCTAAGAACCTCGGGGTCATCTTTGACTCCACCCTTTCCTTCTCTGCCCACATCTCTGAGGTCTCTAAAAAGGCACATTTCTGACTGCACCTCCTCAGATGTACTCTGCCTTTCCTCTCCTTCCTCCAGAAGCTCATGGTATCCCAAGCTCTGGTTCTCTCTAGCTTGGACTATTGTAACAGCCTCTTTCTAAATCTACCTGCCTCTACTCTCCGCCCTCTGCAACTAATCCAGAACAGGACTGCAAGACTTGTCTTTGGCCTCAAGCCCTGGGATCGTATCTCTCCAGCTCTGAAATCTCTCCACTGGCTCCCGCGGACAGTCCTAGGACATACAAGATTTTAGGGTGCTGCCCTAGCAAAACCACTGCACTTTTCTCTGGGAGCAAGTGGTGGCTCTGAAAAGAGCCTTTTGGTGGTGTTTTTGTGTGTTTGAAAAACTTGACATCGTCAACATCTACTGCGAAATAGGTGACTCTAATTCCAAAAAAGGTTGCAATGCATTTTGTACATTTCTCAGAAAAACCTGATTGCCAGCATAAGTAAGATGGACTCCATCTCTGTGAAAGAAATTCCAGACACATGTCCTAAACTGTTCCATCCACAATGAATTATAATTATGTCTGGATGATGCTCTGTCTCTAAAGTAGCACAGAGAGGTACCAAGTCCAGCCACTTCATTCCACACACTCCATGCCAGTGCTCTTCCACATGAGGGAATCCAAGATCTGCAGCTACTCCACAACGTTCGCATGCACCCCCAACCAATGTATCCAGGAGTCTCCCAAAATCCAGATAATCTGTTTTCGAAAACACAGCCATAGCTATCTGTTCTTCTCTCAGGAAAAAGACGCTCTGACACAACACACCCAGTAAACGTTCCGGACCAATCCCTAGCTCCGCTCATTCTCATGTGCATGCCTCTCCACCCCACAATCCCCGTATGTAATACGCGCTGCCCACAGACAACCGCCATGTCCGCAGACATATCGAAAATCTGAGCGTGGAGAATGTATATTTAAATAGTGTGCCCCATTTCCCCTTTGAGGTTGGCTCTGAAAAGAGCGTTTTTCTTTGGTTTTGTTTGCAGATGCCTGACAGACACTTGTTGTTTTGTATTTTTTGTTTTTTTTTCTTCTTACTTTACAACTAAAATGTTCACATAACCTTCTCCAAATCAACACTTACATTCCAAGACAGCATGGCATTTCCCAAAAAAGATAAAGAAATGCCATCTTCTTCAAAATAAACAGCATTACTCGAATCAATATTCCCATTATTACAGAAAAACATACCTGCTCTAAGCATGAAAGCACACATGCCTCGATTGATTGCACACCTAGCAATGTTGTGCTGAGGATAAAAAACAGAACTATTGTCCCATATTGCCTAGGTAGTAATCCAGAAAAAATTACTTTCGCATTTGGAAGGATGCTCGTTACTGCTTGGAGCAACTGTTCTAAATCTGCCAACAAAGTAGGGGCACTCACGTAGCCCAAATGGAAAGCACCATAGTGCAAAACTACCAGATGGGGACTGTTCATCCTACGCATATCTTCACAAACTTGTAGAATTCCCTCTACATTGCAATCAGGCACAGCGCTCCACACCACCTCCAGTCCTTTAACATCGAAATTGTTTGCCACACGCCTTCATTGAGCATACTGCTGTAAACCATGGACAAACAAATTTCCGAGCACCAACACCCTGACTTTCTCCACCTCTGCCATCTTCACTACACACACTCTCTTTCTACACAAATCTGCAACGTCAACATCTGATTGGCTGATCCCTACAGTCCCCTTTCCATACTGGATTTGCTGGAAAACCCCGGATGTGGCACGCCCTATCCGCGGACAGCCGAGGTGTCTGCGTGGCACTTAACTCTTAGCCAGCCCTTCTACCCTTTCCACATCACTCTCGGTGCCATTCCCTTATTGAATACAGCTAAGCAGTCACACAACCATCCACCAATCACATCCAAGACCTCTACATCTAACTCCATCATCAGAGTTCCGCACTTCAAATATACTGTTGATCACTCTGAGTTCAACTCTCATAGCACTGGAAAGCACCTACTACAAAAACTACTGTACAAGTTTCCAAGATTTCTACTTACAGCTCCATGCATATCCACATGCATGAATACAAACTACAGGTATGCATATTTTATTCAGAGTACATGTACAACTCTTATGAATGCATATGAACAAAGTAATGCCACTAAACCTATATAGCCTATACATACATGCCGACCCTCCCGATTTAAGCGCGAGACTCCTGATTTTTTATTGAAAAACCGCACTATTTTTTACTGTCTCCCACATAACCTATATTTACATGCCATCCCTCCCGATTTAGGGGAGAGACTCACGATTTTTCATTGAAAAATCGCACTATTTTTTACTGTCTCCTGCCTAAATTAATGCTAATCCCAACACAATCCTATTGGAAAAATAAATGTTTCCGATTGCTGTGATGAAATCTCCCTCTCAGGTGCTTCCGATTGTTGGCATGTCCACCTATAAAATGAACTTATTGAAATGTATCCCATCTACTACAATCAACTGTCACTTCCAAACCTGTCTGCTATCTACAACAAACCTTTAAAAAAGCAAGTGAATTTCATGCACTTAAAATTGTACTCATTTGCAAAGCATGTTGAACTAACATATTGTAAATAGAATATAAAGGCAGCACATAGTCAAATGAAATGCATGCATACACTATGTTCAGATATCAAACAAGAATACTACCACAAAAACATAAAAATCAACGTCTACATTCACATCAGTGCTATAAACACACAAAATTACTAACTTCTTTCTTTTACAATTGCAGTGAACACCACTCTCCTGAAAATCAGCAGCATCTGAACTACAATCAACATATCTGAAGAAACCTGCTCGTTCCTCAAACACACTGTGTGGTTCATTCATGTAATTTGCGCCCCAAATAAAAGAGCAATTTCTGAACCATTCTGCCCACAAATCCCCATTTATTAAACTGGCAGAATGGCATACAAATCCCTGTTTTTTTGGAACACAAATGACATACTCAACCCTTAGAATGTTAGTACTACAAAACAAAGAACTGTTTTAATTTTATACCATTACATTTACTACGAATGCATCTCCTCACCACTACCTCACTTTCTACTCTCATCTGAACTGCAATTTAGTAACACACAAAAAGAAGAATAGCCATCCCAACTAATTGTAACTGCCCAATGCACAATCACACACCACCACACACATCCTTCCCATCATACTCAGACGCTCATGCACACAGCACACATACATTGCAGAACAGCCCAACCCCTACCCTCTTTTTTTTCAACAGACCCCAAAGAATGCCGACCAAAAAGCAAGTTCGTAGAAAGCAACGCAGAAATAGAGCAAATGAAATTAAAAGTGTCCAAAATAAGCATCCATCTCTAACAGAGTTGGTACACAATGTTCAAACAAAACAGCCAATACAGTCTTTTAGCGAAACAAAACAAACTTCTAGCACAGAACCTTTGCCTCCTCCATCAAAATGTAAAACAAAACAAAAAATGCTTAACAAGAATTTGGCTACCACTACTCCTATAACTGCTCCTATAAATCTTAATATACTAGCAAGTAACCATACCAAAAAAAGTATTTTAGCGAAAATGTTCCGCCACAGAGTCCTTCAGAATCTTATGAAAACAGGAGACAAATCATGCATAACCCTTCAAACCTACCGTAGAAAATTAATCTTAGAATCTTTACTAGACAGTGCAGTCCTTCTCAAAAGAAAGTTATTCATTTTAGTGTTAAATAGAATGAAAGCACTAACAAAACTAACTACTAAATTACAAACAAAAACTTCTCAATAAACGGAATTTCAACAAAAATAACTTCTTAAATATCTGTGGAGGTGAATGGAGTCACACCACAAGCACAGAACCATATTTTAATGAAGAAGCATACAAACAAAACCAAACAAACACAATTGCCATCCATAGCAGTGGACGAGGTTATGAAAAAATGTATAATACCATAATGGAACAAGAAATACTGCTTAAAAAAATATCCCCAGAAAACTCAGAATTACCTCTCCATTCAACTGAACCAGAACGTCCAGTATACAAATGGCCATGCACGTCAATGTGTAACATTCCCAAAAAATCTTTCAAATCTTTACGCCAGTTCCTCAATCAGTATGTGAAAGGCAAAGACAAAATCAAAATGAAAGTGCTGCAAAATATGGATACCTGTCCAGTGCGCAAATACACAGGAGTACAAGGACATTCATTAGCCTGCATTTCAGGACCTATTTGCAAAAGCACCTTCCATCATATCAAAATGATATCAACACATCATTCAACTAAAAGAAATCTAGTCTATAAACGGTACTATGCTAAAAGTCCTGCTTTAGAACTAGCCAATATAAATAACACTCTTCTACATGGTACACCCAAAGACCTACTAGAAGAAATCGACTATATCCAGAGAAAATATTTTGGAAGTGAAAGCCACTTACAAAATGCAATAGCTTTACAACAGACTAGCAACAATTCTGCACATGGCAACCTTGTACTACACACATGCAAAAAAGAAATACTAAAATTTAAAAGTACATCCGCTGAAGTACAAAACCATCAGTGTGTGTGTTGCTGCAGAACATTTTTATAAAAGTAACACAAAAACTATAGACGTAACATACAAAATAGAGGACAATGAAGATTCCAAATGGTTTGAATTAGCTCTCTACCTTATAGCAGAAAACAAATCCGAAATAACAGACCCCTTAATACTTTGCAGTTACTGCACTACAAAACTTGACAACAACCAAACTCCTTCACATGCTATCACAAATAACTTGGAATTATTCCCACTACCAAAACCCCTGCAACAACTTAATTTATATGAGAGCATCATAATTCAAACAGTGCACCCATTTCAAGCAATAACACGCCTTCAACCAAAAACAGCAAAATTACCTCCCTCTGAATTGGTGAAAGGCATTTGTGGCAAAGTAGTTTATTTACCATTAGATCTGAAAGAAAATGTGCACACTCTGGGAGTGCAACGTCCAATACAGCAATCTTTAATTGTCTTAGTAAATGGTGTACCAACAAAAGACAAAGAAATTTGGCAACAACCCGTGGACTTACATAAAGTTAGACAAGCCTTGCAGTATATAAAAGACAATAATGAATACTGCAAAGAAATACATATTGAAGAAAACTTAAGGGAAACAACTGAAATAATTCAAGATTCACCAGAAACTGGTCAATTTGAACTTCTAGATCCTGCTACAGTATTCAATATTTTAGACCATTATACAATTCATCCATTACAATCTAATGACACCATAGATGATGCACTAGAAACGTACCAAATGCGACAAACCAAAGGATCACCAATGAGCATATGGGTAAAAAGTATAGAAGCATGTGCTTTTCCTCTACTATTTCCTACTGGCAAAGGAGGAAGGTACGATGATAGACCCACTCAGATAACAGCATCAGAATACTGCTTGTTACGAATGTATTCTGAAGAGCCCAGACTTAGACAAAATGTGGAATACATATTTCACCTACTCTTTGAAAGTAAACTAGCAACTCTATTTTACAGAGTTGCACACAGATTGAAATCAGGAACCCACTTTCAAAATATGTCAGCTACGCAATTAATACAAAAAGTGCAAGAAAAAGATGAGGTTTTACAATCAAGCATTACAAATCTGTTTGCAAACATGCCTGGTACAAAAGAGTACTGGTTCTGACATCACAGAGATGTACATTGTATGATACGAAACATTGGCCCACCCACTTGGTTTGTTACATTAAGTTGTACAGAATATGCATGGGAAGATTTACATGATTTCCTACGCATATCAAACAAAAACAAAACAAACATAGATATACTAACACCTGGACAACTTTGCTCTCTAGATCCTGTTAGTGTTTCAAGATATTTCCACCAGCGTTTCATTGCTATATTACACTTTATTTGTAATAAAACTGTTCCTCCCCTCGGAGAAGTGCAACACTTCTTTTGGAGAAAAGAATACAAAGCCAGAGCAGCACCACATATCCACATGCTTTAATGGATTAAAGATGCTCCTAAACTTGGTCAAGATAGTGATTCCACTATTTTACAGTTTATCGGAAAATATGTCACTTAATGAAATTCCATCAAAAGCAACAAATAGTGATCTGCATGCACAAATTGTACAATTTCAAAGACACAAATGTGGCAAATATTGTTGTCGCAAATACAAAAACAAAGGGAAATACTACACCAAATGCCGCTTTGGTTTCCCTAAACCAGTTACAGAAACAGGTGAAGTGAACAACTTCATGTCTTCAGTTAGACATAGTGTTAAAGGTAAATCACCTAAGAACACATATTACATAAAAAGAACAGAAGAATCAAAATATATCAATGATTACAATACAATCATTGCCCTGTTATGGAATGCAAACATAGATGTGCAGTACATTGCAGACAATTCTACTGCAGTTGCACAATATATTACAGCCTACTTAACAAAAGCAGACAAAAACAGAGCTTCAAGACCTCTGGAATGACCTATCATCAGACAAAACACTATCTCAGAAATTGTACAGTTTAGGCATAAAAATGCTCTATCCTAGAGAATGTGGCTCCTTTGAAGCTGCAGATCGTTTAACCGGTACTGCTTTGTATGGAAAATCTGAAAATATAGAATGGCTAAGTCTTGGTCCTGCTAGATCTAGAAAAAGAGTTCTCAAATCATAGGAGGACATAGAAACAATAGCCAAAAATTATCCCAACAGCCAAGACATTTTGAAAAACAATTTACTAGACACATACTAACCGAACAGGAGTACCACTTTGGAAACCATGTGTCTATACCACATAGCCCAAAACTTCACATACAAAAATAATATAAAACCCAATGGGAAAAAAGGTAGATGTAGAGTGACAGATTGTGAAGGCAGCTTAGTGAAACTTACCAAACCAAGCTTAATTAATCATATCAAATTGTCATTAAAAACTCCTCAACAGAAAGAACTATATTACATGTCCCTGCTACAACTTTTTAAACCATGGAGAAAAGAAGAAGAGATCCTAGAAAACTATGACTCCTATGAAGACGCTTTCAAAGCAAATGAAAGCACTATCACTGATTATAAACTTTGTTCAGTTCAAAACAATTTTGCACAATGAACAGCAACACAAAGAAGAACTCCAGGCCCAACTAGATAAGGACACTCTGACAGTAGTCAACCTTCTGTAAGAGGAATTCAAGAACCACTGGGACAGCCACTAATACCAAATGAGGCAGAATTAGCTATGACAGAAATAGAGAACACCATGTGTCACTATGAAGAAGATACCGAAGACTTAACTGTACTACAATCAAAACTGAACAAAGAGCAGTGCACCACTTTTCAAGAAGTAACAAAAGAAATTGCACATGGTGTACAACATGAAAATAAAGAATGTACCTGTCAAAATTACAAACCTATACTACTGTACGTCAGTGGTGAAGCTGGTTCAGGCAAAACATTCTTAATTAAAATCATCAGCAAGTTCCTTCAACAATTGACAAACAACAAACTGTCAGCTGTTGTAACTGCCCCCACAGGTTTAGCTGCCTACAACATGGGCAGTACCACTTTATACCAATTACTACTCCTTCCAGTAGAACACCAAAACAAATTAGAATATTACAAACTTTCTACAGAAGCTGCAATGGAACTACGCAGAGTGTTAAAACAAACGAAAATGCTACTAATAGATGAAGTGAGCATGGTCTCCAACCTAATGTTGGCTTTAATTCACCTCAGATTGCAAGAAGTACTTAAAACAAAGTACGAAGAACTCTTTGGAGGAAAACACATTATTGTTTTCGGAGATCTTCTTCAATTGACACCAGTGAAAGGTGAACCTATTTTTAAAACCTTAGGACACAAACTCTGCCGTAAAACTGTTGGCAGCATAGGAAATGTCAACCTTTGGCAAAATTTCCAAAACAGAGAATTAACACAAAACATGCGCCAATCTGCAGAGCTCACTTACGCCAACATTTTAAACAATATTAGAGTTGGTGTACTATCTCAAGAATCACAAGCAATATTAAAAACCCGGCACATCCATGCACTTTATGGCCATAACTCATGTGCTACTGATGTTATGGAACAATTAGTGAACAAAAAATGTCAATTGTATGTCCTTAATGCCAACTCTGGCAAGCTGTTCCAAATTCAATGAAACAATGTTGAAAAAAGAAATGCAACCAATAATTGAAATTTGCTCCACAGACAAACTGGACGTACATGGTATGACACTACCCATGTGTCAACAAGCCACAACAAGACTAAATACCTTAGAAAATTCTATCTCCAACAGAGCTGGTTTGGAGAAAATGTTAAAATCATCCTTAAACTGCAGAGTAATGCTTAAACGTAACCTTGACGTGGAGCAAGGACTAGTTAATGGAGCACTGGGTACAGTTGTTGGCTTTCAAACATACCCACGTGAAAACAACATTCAGTTTGTCAATATTCTCTTTGACAAACCTTCAGAAGTAAAAAGGATAGGTCGCTCAGCAGCTCGATTCCTTCTCTTCAAAGACAGGTATGTACGCATAGAACAATTTTCTCTAACTCTAGCATATGCAGTCACCATTCATAAATCACAAGGTCTTACCCTAGACAAAGCATTGATAGATATTGGTAACACAGTCTTTAAAGAAGGCATGAGCTACGTAGCACTATCACGCTTACATACACTTGACGGTCTATTTCTAATCAACTTTGATGCAAGTAAAGTAAATGCTGATATTCCTTGGATTTTAGAATACAATAGGCTACGCTCACTATACACCCCCATTCAAAAACATATCCTGTTCCACAAAAAGCAAAACGTTGTAAAAGAAAACTACTTCAAACAGAAATGCAACGGGATCTGACTGCAAAGAGAGTAAAATAAGCTAATACTGCATCAATTACCACAACCAAAGAAGTACCTACTACTCAAAGTAACTCAGGTACTTCTTGAAAGAAGCAACACACACTCCGAAAAAATTACTTGGACACAGAACTATCTGGTCCATTCAAACTTTCAAATATAACTGGTGTAAGTTGCTACGCAAATGTAGCAATGAATATTCTATTTCAATTGCCACCAATTGTTGACAACATTTACTCACACAGTACAGACCAATTGTGTTTGCAAATGTTAGTACTTCATAGAAACGCAATAAACAATCCTGACAGCACGTATAGTGTTCATGGAATAAGACAGGAATTGGACTACTGTGCTGGAATGGTGAAATTCACTATAAACTCACAAGAAGGCCCACAAGAATTTCTAATGTACTTACTACAAGTACTGGAAAACAAAAACATACCTATAAATGAAATCTTCCAGATTTCATACATGTGGAAACATACATGCACTCTCTGCAACAATGTGACACAGGAACAAATCCCTAATGAGCGCTTTGTATATGTATTCATACCTAATTGTGAATCCGTTCCATTTCAGCAACTTGTACAAAATGTAAACCATGGTAGATTATGTACTACCTGCAATTCAGATAATCACTCCACCTTACTAATACAAACACATAGTAAATACGTAATAGTAATGCTTCTATGTTACAATACAGATGGTACCAAAAACAACTGCAAGCTGACTGGATTCACACATGGTCAAGTATCACTTGGTAAGAAAACCTTCACAACAATAGGTATAATCTACCACGCAGGAGCCACAACCAATGCAGGTCACTACACTGCATATATAAAAAATAAATGTGGATGGTTCGAATGTAATGATAGTACCATTACTCTCAAGCAGAGATTACCAGCAAATCTTACAAACGCTTATTTAATCTTCGTAAAACCAAAATTTAATTACTAATCTGTACTTAAACATTAACAAAACTTCAATTAAAAAACTATAAAGTGTTAGAATACGCCAACAGGTATCTAGCTGCCCCAAGATTCTATAACAACCAAACAGATAAATGAATACCACTAAATTATAACAAAAAATATACAGTTAGAATACGCCAACAGGTATCTAACTGCTCCAAAAATCTGCAACAAGCCAACAGATAGAACAGTAGCCAGAAACAACAAGTGAACACTGAAAACAAACAAACAAATAGACTGTAGCATAACAAAAAAAGTTTTTTTTTTATCTGACATGTTTTTTTTCCCACAGACCCAAGGATTTGAAAAACAAACACAGAAACTGAGCAAATTGCACAGTACACTGGTTTGTAAACTACTAAATATGAGGGTAAAAAAAAGCTGAAATGACTATTATGTCTATTTATAAAATACATACACTAACATGCTCTTTTCTTTTATCACAGAAATTGAAAAAGAATATGTACTCCAGTTACCAAACTCATGAAAAAAATATATCCAATCTCAAAAAATCAAACAGTAAGTATATTCTAATTGAACGCATAAATACCTCTGCATAACAGAACCATTGAAGCAAACATCTAACCATACACCACAATACAAAATGTTCACTTCCATGGATATGTTACACTACAGTGCTTGTTACTAAACTCTACAATCTTAATGAGATGACGTAGCAAAACTTGACATACAAACTATACAAATCAAACAGTACAGAAACTGTAGATTTCAAACATTTGATAGATATTTTCTATGGGTGTGATCTATGGGTGTGATATGCTGCGGTGGTTGTGGCCAGAGCCTAGAGTCTTGGGTGTATGGCCTACGGCCTACAGCCTGTAGCCATGCACCCAAGGCTTTAGGCCCTGGCCACAACCACCTCAGCATATCACACCCATGCTGGCTTACAACTTCAGTGCTTATAACTTCGGTCTTGGGTGCATGGTCTTCAGCCATGCACCCAAGACTCTAGTCCCTGCCCACAACCACCGCAGAATATCATACCCATAGTGGCTTATAACTCTAGTACTTATAACTTCAGTCTTGGGTGCATGGCCTGAATCTAGGCCCTGGCCACAGCCACCACAGCATATCACACCCATAGATCACACCCATAGCATCAACATTTTTAACTGTCTATATGGGCCCACCCATATCACACTTTCTGCAAGATTTGGTAAGAATTCATCAAGGGAGACCGCAGTTAGAAACTGTAGATTTCAAATATTTGATAGATATTCGATTCTATGGGTGTGATCTATGGGTGTGATATGCTGCGGTGGTTGTGGCCAGGGCCTAGAGTCTTGGGTGTATGGCCTACGGCCATGCACCCAAGTCTCTAGGCCCTGGCCACAACCACCGCAGCATAACACACCCATGGTCACACCCATGGTGTTTTATAACTTCAGTACTTATAACTTCGGTCTTGGGTGCATGGCCTTACTTTAGGCCCTGGGCCTAACCACCGCAGCATATCCCACCCACAACCACTGCAGCATATCACACCCATGCTGGCTTATAACTTCAGTGCTTATAGCTTCGGTCCATGCACCCAAGACTCTAGGCCCTGGCCACAACCACCGCAGCATATCACACCCATAGAATCAAACATTTTAACTGCAGCATATGGTAAATTTTTATGTCTGCTGACACCGCGCATGTCCTTAGAACAGTTTCAACTTGCCTGCGGACAGCACGGACGGGAATGCTATCCTTAGCACACCCCTCAATTTCACTAATTACGAACATCCCGGACAGCGCGGGAATGGGGAATACATCAGTAGCATCTGCCACCGAAACAAATACAGTATTTCACCCATCTCTTACTCCCCAAACCTCCCCAAGCACTCTTGCACACCAAAACACTCCCCAAAACTGCATTTCGCCTCTGTTCGCCGCTGCGCTGTCGGCGGATCCAAGATGACGGGCGCATCGAAAGAATCTGACGCACATCACACCTCACTCCAGCCAATCGACAGATACATTGCGTGTCCGCGGACATGGCGGGAGCCAATTAGCCAATCAGTATCCTGCCCACAGAGCGAACAGGGAAGTGTCTCTTAGACCTACTTTTTAATCGTTTAAAAAAAACTACTAGACAGATTTTCACCAAATTTACAAAAGCACGCTTTCGGGACCAAGCCGCTGCTCCTGCCGCAAATTTGATGAAAATCCGTCCAGCGGTTTGGGCTGTAGGCGTGCGCTAAGTGTTGTTTTCCCCATTCAGTCTATGGGAAAAAAAAAATGTTGGGACCCCCCCCTATAACTTTGCCCCCATAGACCAAACCTCACCAAACTTTGCAAAAACAATCAGAGTGGGCCATATACTTTTTTGCAAAGTTTGGTGAGAATTCGTCCATGGAGAGCGAAGGTATAAGCCACCCAAAAAGTGTTCTTCCTATGGGATTAGCAACTCAACCATAACTACACAGCCACTACTGTGGCTGTGTAATTTATAAATTTAAATAAATAAATAAATATATATATTCTGGATATTTGATGCCATGATTTTAGTAAACTCAACCCATGGAGAAAGGCGGATTGATAGCTGTGTGTGCCACAGCAAAGAATAAGCCGAAGCTCGAAGATGGACCAAAGGAAGACTGCTTGGCTTGGTCAAAGGTTAAGAGCAGCCAAAACTGGTTATCAGTCCTTGAAGAACAGTGAATGTGAGACACAAAGGAATCCCTTAATAAGTTGCAAAGAAAGAACAACATAGGTGCCAAGTTTCTCTATTCAGGATGATACAAAGCTATAAACTGGGTCGAAAAACGGTCTCTGATCATGTGAGTCCGAGATGGAAACAGAAGTGGGCATGCAAGCCTGAACCTTTTGATAAGAACGTGCTCCCCTTATATTCCCACAGATGAGAACCTACTACAAGGCCAAGTTCAAAGACAATCTGAATGGCAGACAGAAGAGTGATGAGAGACGATGGGCTAATTGGGTGGGAAGGTACGGTCAAGTCCACACACCAGCACCTGGGGTACCAACTTACGTGCTGCTAGAGAATCGAATATTCTAGAAGGGTACAAGTGTGCCAACCAATTGTAGAAGGCCATATAACGAAGGACCTTATAGTTTGAGAGCCAATGATGTGCCGTGTTTCTAGTCACTGTCAAAGATGAATTGCACTAAGGGAGGGCATGAACTGCCCACCTGATTATAGCGACCCAATCACGATCCTATCCCATATAGAAAATATACTTAGATGTTCCCCTTGAGCCAACCACAATCCCCTGTAGGCTTCTGTAGTTTGACCATAGTATGACATCACGTATGACCCATTTTTACTATATAAATGTGATTTTTCTATGAAATGTGTTGAGATCGTGCTGCGCGACGTCTGTTTATCTCCCTGTTTTAGACAATTGATATTAAAACAGAATATTTTGCCAACTTCCTGGGTTGGTCTCCTTGTTTGGTGTGAGAGCTATTCTCCATCCCATCCATCGCATGATGTGTTATCTTAATTAAAAAGACCATACAGGTTGAAGCTGGTAATAAATAAAGCTGCTGACCAGAGAGGGGAAATTACAGATGTTTGTGTATTTATTTGTGTATTTTTGTCATTTGTATAGCGCACCTAACCCGGAGGCATCTGGACGCTGGTAACATAAGAAGGTTGGTTGTCTTAGTTACATATAGCATTGAGTTACAGAGGGTGTGTTACAAATGATTAAACATAGCATTGAGTTACAGAGGTTGTGTTACAAATAGTTACATAGTACAGATTGTGTCTGGCAGAGATTGTAAAGCAAGCAGTACATTGATAGGGAAGATAGCATCACATTGTAAAAAGAGAGGCAAAGGTTGTATAGCAAGCAGTACATTGATCAGGAAGATAACATAACATTGTACATTGAGAAGAATGAAAGCATTGGCTTTAGGGCTTAGTCAGTGTTAATCGTTGCACGTGAGGTACATTTCTGAAGGTTTCTATACGTTTTGGGAAAAGAGCCAGGTTTTTAGGCCTTTACGGAAGGACCATATGTTGAAATGCTGGAGGAACTATTTCCAATGGAACATAGGGCATATAAGACCCACAATAAGCAGATTATTTCCAAACCCAGAGTTTTAATTTCTCAACGTGATAAAGACAACCCCCCAATTACTGGATCATTTAATGATCTGACTATAATATCATCTGGTTGCTGCCCCCAACAGTCCATGCAGAAGGAGGCTGTTCAAATGAGAATGGAGGTTACACTGCCAGACTCGGGTTCGGGTCTGGGCCACTCCACCATTTCTGGGAAGCACAGAGTTGTATTAGGTCATCTTGCAATAGTTGGTGATCAGTTTTTGGGAAGTATGGTCAACCTACAACTTTCTGATATGACGCCAAATGTTCCCTTGGAACGAATCTTGGGAACACATTAAATGAATATGAATATTCAGGGAAGCTGCTATGAGTCAAATGGTTGTCTCACTATTCTACCTCATCTGACTCTTTAGTAGCAATAGACCCTCGCCATATTTTAAGACCCACATGCAGTAGGAGACCTGTGAGTACTGTGATACCTATTAAGGACCCTCTTGGCAGTGTGGATGCAATGGCCAATATGACTATAGCTTTGAAACCCTTCTTAAAACTATATGAGACCATGAATGACTCTTTGAAAGAGAAGGCAACATTACTGGCTATTCTCCACTTTAAGATTATTTTTATTGAGGTATTTATTATGGCACTCAGACCTGACCTCTCATTAGTACTGGAAGATCTAATGGACAAAGTTACTACTCTGTCAAGTGTAACTGACCAGCAATTGGGAGCCAAAGATAAAGTGCCCCATGTTCTGGTTGTGGAGCAAGAAAATCTCAGTAAACAGCCAATAATTAACCATGCCTTTGGGAGAGAAGTAAATGCTACGACTGAAATTGTTGAAGTAGGTGGTGGTGAATCCGTCACGACACAAAATTCTGTGACGGGACAAGTAGTGTCAATTTAGCTCAGAAATCGACTCCGGAGGAGTCGTAAATGAGTGGCAAGATTTAGAGGTATGTGCTGAGTTGGTTATGGATGTTTTGGTGGAAGCTTTTGGGGAGCTAAATACACAAGAATGCCACCCTCCCCTAAAAGTTCAAAAAATAAGGGGAAATGTAAACGATTGTAAATGGCCGGGAAAATGATTTACTAAAATTGTATAAAGTTCCTTAATTGATTCCTTCTGTGGAAGATATCGAGGACCCACTACTTAACCTATCAGTTTATAAAGATGGAGACTGTGGTGAGGAGACACAGGGCCTCATTATGACCCTGCCGGTCCGGTAACAACGTTGCTGGTAGGCTTACCGACACTGTTGTTACTGAACCGGCAGAGTGCAAGTTTGCGAGCCGGATGCCATCCTGCCTGGCAGGTCTAAACTGGCGGGCGGAACAGCACCCGCTCGCAGACTTTGACGGTAGCACCAGCACCATTATGAATGCTGCCAGTGCTACCGTCTTCCCCATTCCCATTGAGTCCTATGGGACTCGAATCGGAATGGGGAATACCATTTTTCCTGCACCTGACTTGCCGGAATGCCAGGGTCGTAATAGCCCAGTAATTCCGGGAAGCCAGGAACTGGAAAAATCACGAGTCCAGAGGCCAGCCTGCCGGTTTTACCGGCACGGATATCACTGTACTCGTAATGAGGCCCACAGTCTGCAATTAACCAATTTGCTTGCCGTCAAGACAACTTTGTTAAGATTTAGGTTAAATTTGGTTCCAGGCTGGATACAGCAAAAGTAAATGAGGCTGGTTGTAATTCTCCGAAGTTTTAAACTTTGGTTCACAAAAGAAAAATTGAAGATGCTTGACACACTGATCTAAAAGAGACAAGACTATCTGAAGCCCCCAGACACAACTCGTCGATTGGAAATAGGAGAAAGGAACCCACCTTGAAAATTGAAAAAATACTGGGAGAAATGCATATTACTCGAGAGATTGATTCCTGCTAATGATGATCTTATATTGAAGAGGACTAATTTGTTTAGGTTTATTCCACCACATTCCAAAAATGAGTTATTTCAATGCTAGACATAAAGATGGTTGAATGTGTTAACAAAATACAACTAGATAAAGTTCGCTATCATTTGGAATCAAATCTTGTAAAGTTAACATTGCTAGAGGCTACCTCTTACCATTAGGGTTGGAATTAGTTGAAGCTAAAGATAATACAGCTTTTCTTTCTCATTTGTATGCTGAATATGATGATGATAAGTAGGGAGGTCAAATATTAAAACATTTGAATGGTGAGCGAGATATTTTGGTTTTGATCAAGGGGGTAAAGAAGATGAGGTTGGATGGATCCATTTTCGATAATATAAAGAAAAGCCAATTAGAGTGACATATAATGTAGATGGCAGGATGGAAATGTGTGTGGTTAGTGAATTTGGGGGCCCACCTCTGCTGCCCAAAGAACTATCATGGATGTGGGTGACAGAAGCCTTAGCAGGTGGGAAGAGAAACAGGTAACTGTATGCAAATTATTCCAGGCGATTGATAATCAGATCCTGCAACATGGTCATGTTTATTTATTCAAAGAGGAAGGGGCTTAGATTTGATGATTTTCATGTATTACGTCTGCAAGAGACTCAGCTTTGTTCCCACCCAATCTTAGATGGATTCACCTCTTATGTAAAACCCAGTGATCAAAGGCCAAAAAGGCAGACCATCTGTGGTTCTCTTGATTTTGATAAAAAATTGGTTGGGCATACATTTTAAGAAAATGAAAAAATCCCAATCCATTTATTTAAATATTAAAATAGTTTTGGGACCCCATAGTACACCCTGGTCGAGAGACATGGGTGATTTTTAAACTCTATTGGGATCCTGTAGCTGTTAAGACCCACACATTTATAGAATGTGTATGACGGAAATGGATGAATTGCATATTAATTTGGATGATCCAGAAATGATTATATGTGGAGATTTGAATATAACATGTTGGGATGAGAATAATTCGTTGCTGAAGAACTTACTCTTGTATGGAAATGCATCAGCTTTTAGAGGGTTTACTTGGTTAAATGAAATGAGATTGAAAGACCTCCATATGGTTAACGGGAATGTGATAGGACATCCCGAGATGTACTGCATGGTCCAGAGGTAAATATACAGCTACCGGGGATTATGTATTGATCTCTAGTAAAACACTACCATCCATTCGGCGGTTTCAAGTAGTTCCCACCATTGTGAGTGACCATGATATTCTAAAGCGTGTAAATGAAAAGGAAAAAAATGATTACAGAAAGTTATGACCCTGAAATTATGGTCACCTCTGGTCCGAATCGGTTGCAAACAAATCCAAGCTCTGTAATGCAATTTACCAAGAACTCCAGAGACCATTATCTGTTTGGGAGGGGAGGAATTTGTATGAATGTCTAAAATATATTCCATTGTTAGGAAAAAAAGGGGAAGGAGGAAAATTAAAGCTTCAACGTCATAATATTTATGATGTTAAGATTGTGGCAGCAAAAAAGCAACTTGCAAGGGACCTTAAATGTATACAAATATTCTCAGGTGTCCAAATGCCAGGATTAATACAGAAAAGATGACAGAAATATAAACACTGGTTAGTTTCACAGAAAGCCAATACGCTACAACAGGCCATGTTAAAAGCTATATGTAATAAAGCGGCGGGCGCGATATGGTCAAATTATCAATAGGAAGGATTTACCCCAAGCAGCACTGCAAGTTAAATGCTGTTTCTGAGGATCTTTGGGTTGTGCATTTCAAAGAGATATTTGCATGTTTGGACGATAGAAAGGATTGGGTTGTTGAAAGGCAGTGTAATAATTGGAAGTTTAAATTTGAAAGAGACAACATTGTTGACCTGATTAAAAAATCCAGTGGGTTGAGGGCAGCAAGGCCAGTTGGGCTATTAAATGACATCTTAAAAAATGATCCTGATCTATGGGCTGTGTTCCTTTGGTTGCTGTTTGATCAGGTGAATAAGTTGCGCAATCCTGGAAGACCACAGTTATAATTCCTATATTCAACAAGGGCAATAGGTAGCATTTGAAGAACTCCCGCCCTATTGCCCTTCTGGATGTAGCAGGAATGTGGTTTGCATCCTTGCTTCTGAATCAGTTGGTGAGGTGGATTGACGAAAATAATTGCAAAGATGAATTTCAGACAGGCTTTGGTAAGGGGGCTGAACTAGTGTAAATTATTTTATCTGGAGTATTTTTTAAAGTAGAATGCTTCGCTCAAATACAAACATTTGATTAGCTTTCATTGACCTGACACCAAGCCTTTGATAGCATAGATAGAAATGTATTATGGAACAAGATGAGTAAATGGGGCTTCCCATGCAAATGTTTAGAAGCAACCAAGGCTCGTTATGATTCTATCTTTTTATGTCCCGTGAGGATAGCTCAGCAGCAACGTGCTCGCGCGGAACTAAGGCGACACGAAGCAACAGAGATTCGATTTCCGGGTCCGCGCTTAGAAACCTCTGGGTATTAAGCACATTATAAAAATGCAACAAACACATATTCCTGTAACACCGCCTCGATGCCTCCGGGCTGTGTGAGCGCTTTAGAAATGCAAATAAATAAATATATCTCTCAGAGTACGTTTAAACTGTACAGGTAATTTATTTTTTAAAAATTAAGACCTATAGGGGTCTCAAAAAGAGCTGCCCTTTGGCTCCAGCATTGTTTAATTTGATTTGCTTAGACCTGGGAGAGACCTTGAATTTGGTAAATGCTTATCCACCACGCCTCAGTTGAAAACCAATAAGTAGACTTCTGTACGCCGATGACTTGGTCTTGCTAGACCAAACACCATTAGGCCTAGAGCGGCAATTATCTAAGCTCATTCCTATGCCCAAGCCAATGGACCAACATTAATGGTACTGATTCTACGATCTGGTTTTTCTAAGCGTAAAGAAAACTTTAGTGGTCTTGAATCAGGCACCTTTACAAAGGTTTGAGACATTTTCATACCTGTTATGTGTGTTAATTGTTGTATAGCTGATACTACAGCTATGGTAAGGTTATTACAGTCAACAATTTGAAATCTGGCAGCTCAGCATACAGTGATTCTTAAGCCCAAGTCACGCTTTTCGCTTCTACCAATAGTTCAATTTTATAAATTAAAGACCACTGCTCTGAGGGGCGTGGGATGGCCGCCTGATTTTCGTGCTTCTGCTCTGGCACTACATTTAACATCATTCTGCAATGCAAATTCTTTGTGGTCCATTGCGGCATCTCTGGAGAGGTTTGGGCTGCTTGCTGAGGATATCCCTGTGACATTTGTGGGCAAAGCCTCAAGCGGAGAGGTCCCGTGATGAAAGAATCTGACGTCCCCTGTCAGCTGTTCGAAAACTACACAACGTGAGGTACATTCGCACAAAGGAGGCACCGTTTCTTCACAATGCGGTCTCCTAATATAAACAGAGCCTGGAAACAGCTTTAAACGAAAAAGTGACTGTTTGTTTCTTCAGCAGCAGCATTTTTTTTTTTAAATTTCCTTTTTACTTTTTTAGTGCTGAACTGCTATTTTGTCAATACATTTAACCATTAGAAAGGAAACTAATGCATATTTGAAATGGAATATACTTGTTATCATAAGATTAAAGCGATATGATATGATATGGCATTTATCAATCAATCAATCAAATATGTTTATTCGAATAGCTAGATTAATTAAACTCACAAGCATTTAAAATTAGACAATAAATATATGAGTTAGCCTTTACAACACATATTTAAAAGTCTATCTTGAGAATGCCATGTATTCACAATAAAATGATTAAAGCACAAATATATGTCCCATAACATGATTAAAACATCACTGTTCGCCTAAAAGACCCTTTCTCAGGTGCATGGCCCTTTTCAGGTAACGCAGAAGGGCCTGAGCTGTTGGTGCTGTGTCGGCGGTCAGAAGTAAGAGTAAACCCGGCCTGAATAGGCGAATGTCAAAACGCTTAACAACGAGCAAAATTATGGACCTTCTAACTTCCTTATATGCCAGACAGAACAGAACCAAGTGCTTAAGGACATCTCTTGCTGCCCCACATGCTGGGAATCTGGAGTTATTGGGAAGGCCAGACCACGTTGTGATGTTTCCTCTTAGTTGCAAGCAGTCAAACCTAGCCCTTATAATCAACCACCTTTCTCCCTTTTTCATACTCCTAAGAAGGTAAGGCTGAATCTCGTTCACCCTGCGTATCACTGCACAATTTCTATCTGAGTTAGTGACAAATTCCATACTCTCCCTCTTTTCTTTCATCGTCCGATACAAAAGCTGCTTATAATCTTTCACCTGCCTTTTGGGGGGAGGGTAGGGATGTTGCTGTTAGACAGGGACTCTGTAACAAGGGCTAGCCATTGGAATTTACATCACTTTTCCTTCACCATAAGGCTCCTAATAATAAAAGGGCACAACGTAGCTCGCTCGTTTGCCCATAGACAGAGCCAAAAAAATACTTTGGGCTAGGACCCATTGATCTACCAAAAACTCAATCCCCAGTTCCCTTAGTTGCTGAAACACAGGGGGAGGAGCCCGGGAGTCCCAGCAGCTGTCGAAAAAACTAGTTTTCCTTCAACTGGAGCTCCACTGCATTTGTTTATCCCCATAGAGGTGCTCTATACAAAGTGGCCGCCTTAGTCTGGGTCACATAAACCTTTAATACCAAGTCCAAATGTTGGCCCTGGCAGCGTGACAAGAAGCTGGAAATACCAACCAACTGCTGGGTCATCTTTAAGGATTGTTTGTTCACGTGGGCACTACCCGTAACAGATTCAGAGAATCTGATGCCCAGATAATCAAATTCCTTCACACTAGGAATGGAGTCCCCATTGCACACCATGGGGCACATCTTTGCGGGCCTCTTTCTCCCTACACATCCCATTACAGCAAACTTGGAGGTATTGACCCCAAAATCTTCATAAACACTGCATAGGCATCTATCAGAATCTGTAAGGCCTTTGGCTATTAGCACTGTGTCAGCGGCGTAAACCAGAACCGGAAAGGGCCTCCCACCCAAATGTGGTTAGTCTGCACCAGTATTCACAAGGGTTTTAAAGAGCCTGTTTATGTAGAGAGCAAACAATATAGGGGCCAGAACACAGCCCTGGAGTACCCTGAGACCAACTTCAAAACAGCAGGTACACTATCCCCTGGATACAATATGGACACTAGCCCTATTATCTCTATGGATTTCTTGCAACACGACCAACACTTTCTACAGGCATCCCAAGCACCCCAGCATGGCCCACAACTTCTCTCTGTCCACTTTATCAAAGGTCGTGCTTAGGTCCATAAAAGCAAGATAAACCATCTCCCCCTGCACAACACAGAGTTGTCAATCAATAGGTACACATTGGTGCTCTGTTCCATGGTTCCCAGACCTGGCTGAAAGCTAAACTGGATGTTCAAAAGAACGCCTCCCTCCAGGAGCCAGGCCTCTAAATACCCCAGCAGAACCCTACCAAATATTTTAAAGGAGGTGTCCAAAGGGAGATGGGGTGGTAGGACATCGGACACATAGGGTCTCCCTTTTTAAAAATCGGAAAAATAATTGAATTTTTCCATGAGGTCCACCTCCTCCAAACAGTGAGGCAAAATTTGGGACCCAGGCTTTCGCTGCCACATGATTGCCCCTTCGGCTTTCAGATGATTTAGGCCTCGGACCCCCTTCCCAAATTTCCAAAAGCCTTTTGAGACATTTGTCCTTGCAGCCTCTGAAAAGCCCACCCATGCATCCACTTCTATCTACAGTTTCCTTTTCTCCAATACGGAACGATAGTGGGCTCTCGCCTGAGTAATCTCTTCCCAGGAGATGACAGGTGCTTTTAGAGTCTTCAGGAGTGATTATTTGGCAGATGTAGAAGGGGCACCGAACCACCCCCTCCTACTGGGTTTACCCTTTTTCCTGCACTGAACCACGAAGCCCTCAGTTAGCGCCCCTAATAGACTAGTGAAGCACTCTGCTACCTGCTCCTGGTTAACCTCATTTTCTAAAATTCCATTTATCTCCTGGGTTTTCCCCGCCAGAATACTCAGGTGCTGGCCGGAGGCTCTAATTCTCTCCCAATTGATTCCTCTTTTAGAGACTGCCTCTACTTCAGCCAGACAGGGAACACTATCGTTCATGGTTTCCCCTCCCACAATCCCCCTCAATGTCAAGGTTAAGGGGTTATGATCCCTACTAGTATCTACCACCACCTCAAGACATACTATGTTACCCCACAAGTCCAGGGATAAACAAAAGTAGTCCATTGTGAAAGAGCCCCGGTGGTTATGAAATGTCAGATTTCCCAGAATGTCGGGCACAATGCGACTGTTTATGGATCGCATCCCCCATTCGATGAGCAAAGCACTAAACTGCAAACCCATTGCACAGGCTTTCGGGTCCTTCATTATTGGTTTTGGGATGTTCCTCGACACATCCTCCAGGGGCTGGAGGCGGTCTGACGGTAAGCCGGAACAAACCCAATTTGAGGTTAAAATATCTGCCCCCTACCACTCTTGTTAGGGTATTCCCCCTCATTCTCAGGAAGTCATCAACAAAGTCCTTGAGTTTCCCCAACCGATTCCCCCAGTGTTATGAGGACTATTTTAGAAATGTAAAACATCCACTGTAGCCCCCATGGGGGATGATATTGACAACAGCTGCAAAAAATCCAACCCAATCTCCACCACATTGACCACGCAAATTCAACGCGGCCTTAACCAAAATCAACATTCCACCATAGGCTCTGCCCCTAGAGTTTGTCCTTGCTGGTATGCCATATGAGAGATATCCATCCAGGAAAGGGATATCCTGAGCCCAAGTTTCCTGCAAGAGGATCATTTCATGGGACTTCAGAAAGTCTATAATATCCACCATCTCAATTTTTCCCCTTGCCCCTGCTATGTTCCAGGACAGCAAGCTCACCACTGACAAAGCTTCCCTAGGTCCAGCCCAAACTTTCCCAACAATAGGGCAGGGTGGACCTCCCCCCAACCTCTCACTATACTCTGGTCGACGTGGAGACTGACAATTAGTCCTGATCGTCGATCGAAATAAGATGGTCAAAACGTTTATGAGGCAATGGCCACCGATCAGCGACCTCCCCAACTTTGGGCGGCAGCCACCCAATTAACTAAACACAATTGGGCTTGTACTGGGGGGTCCTCTTCCCATCAAGCATCTGGCATCTATGAACACTTCTCAGAGACAGAGCAGGAGAAAATCAGGCACCTGGAAGGGTCTCTCAGCAGTCTTTATTATCTGTAGTTTCAAGACACGCTTCAGACAAACTCAGCAACATTGTGCCTTCAACCTGCTTATATAGGCTATTTGGATGATGCAACATTCTTATGCAAATGACTACTTTGGTTAGACTATGCGTCTGATAGGTCCTCTTAGCCAGAGAAAAAAACCTTCCTTCACTACGATTGGATGGCTTATCTGATGCACACCAAGCCCACATTAGAATAGCTGGCACCCACACTTTTCCCTGACGCACAAAACTGATAAGCTTATTTTAGACCTGGCTGGACACATTTATGACATTTCTCTTTTTCTGCCAAAAACAACTTTATCACATCAATGTCAACTCTTTATCTACTTTTCGAGGGGTCCTGCCAAGATAGTTAGTGCCTTATACCGTGGAGGAATGAATCATCTCTATTATATGATGCCAAATACTGCAGCTGGTCTGTCAAATTTATCTACATAAAGCACAGTATGCCCTTCTCATTAACAACATAGATAAATGTATCCAAGTTTCATCATTAATCTTGTCTGCTTTTCCTGCCAAGTTCAATTTTTAACCTCCCAGACCCAATTATCTCACTGCGAGGTGCTGCCAAATACTATCTCAAATGTATCAACCTCTGTGGCTTATCTGAAAACTGTTGTCATGAGTCATAGTCTCTCACACCTGCCTTAGAACTGGACACGATTGCGTAATTGAGTCACCCATTTTGAAATATATCTTTGTCTGATACTGAATTAATGCTGCAGGGAGCTATTGTATATTTATTTCAGCATTTCTTACTTATGTATCCCTTCTTCATAATATATCTTTATATACTCATGCTAGATGTGTGATATTTAAAGCACCCTTCACTTTCTGGGACATTCTAACCCAAATATCCACAGCGCCATGTACACTTTTTACCTTAAATAAAGGCACTATATTCCTGATTTCTGCAATAATAGAACCATTTGATCTGCCTATCATATTATCTATACTCAGTTGAGGGGGGAGGGGTTGGCACCCACATACACACACCCCACTGGTTGATATCCGACCACTGTTTAATATACAACCACTACACCCAGTGTCCACCCTCCCCATATACAGTGTACCTATGCATCCCTATCTCAGTCACCCTCCTCAATGTAGTGCTTTATCTCAACATGGGAGGTGTTGGGGGTCTCTGGGTGCCCCCACGCGTGCCCGTGAGCCCCTCCACCCACAGACTCAGACCAGACACGTCTGTGTGCTTCGGGCTCCCTGGTCGCTCTGACGCGGCCGGGAACGCCCCGTTTATTTAAGACGCACGCGGCGACGTGCAACGTCACGTCGCCGCGTGCGCGTCTCCCTCACGGGGCAACGCCACACTCCTCCTTTTTCCGGGAGGAACAACAACAACAGACACTTCCAAAAATTGCACTGCACACAACATAACAATTACAAACTCAGAGCCCATGCCCCTTTAATGTCAGCCTCCCGATTCCCCTTACTCCGGAACACAGTCAATCGGCCCCAGCACATAGTCTCCGAGATAGGCAGGTCTCCCTCGCCCACCCCTCTGGGGGTACCTCCCGCCTACCTCAGCCGCAGGAGTCCCAGCTGCTCCAGTGCCTCGTTCTGGCGACCCCACGAGTTCCCCCCGGGGGGTATCTTCATCCGGGAGGACAGTCTCATCCGGGTCAGGCGGGAGCTCAGCTCGAGAGTCCCCCAGTTTCTTAAAGAAGCTCACATTCCGAGTGACAGCCGACTTCCCGTCCGAGGCCGTTACCATCGATCCCTTTACTGCCACCACGTCCAGCGGCTCCGGTTCATATGGGAGCGAGAGTTTTCCGTGGGGATGCCAATTCCTGATCAGCACTTCGTCGCCCGGTTCCAGCCGCTGCGGACGAAGACCCCGCCGTATGTTCTCTTGATGTGTCCTTGCCTGTCGCTCCACTTCCACCCGTTGGTCATCTATTACGCCGGGTTCCTTTTCATGTACCTCCGGGAGGAGACCTCGGGGGCACCTTCGGAACAGGACTTCAGCCGGGGCCACCCCCGTTGAGGCGTGTGGGGTGGTGCGGTACACTCTCAAGAACTGGTATAGCGCCCGCTGGAGGGGCTGGCCCTGTCCCTGGGCTATCCGGAATGTTTTGTTCAATGTCCTCATCAGCCTCTCCGCGTCCCTGTTCGCACGGGGCCACAGCGGGGACACCTTCCGGTGCGCCACTCCACAGCTCTCCAGAAATTCCGAGAACCTAGCGCTCTGGAATGGGGACCCATTGTCCGAGCACGGAGTCACGGGAAACCCATGGGTGGCAAAGATTTTCTCCACAGCGCCCACCACGTGCTCAAATGCCACCGACTCGACGAATTCCACCTCAGGGTATCGGGAGTATTCATCCACAATGGCCAGGAAGTGAGTGCCTACGGCCGTGGATCCGAAGTCCGCATGTACGACCTCCCACGGCCGGGTCCCTCGTGGCATTACTTCGATTTCAGGCTCCCGCTGGACTGGGGAGGCCGCCTGGCACCACACACAGGCCGCTACGAAGTCGTCCACTTTTTTCTCTAGCTCGGGAAACCACACCTTCAGCCTCAGTCTCGCCTTCGTCTTGGCGGCCCCTTGGTGTCCCTGGTGTGCCAGGTTGATGACTTCATGGATTTTGGAGCCCGGCACCACCAGGCGATCGCCCCGCAGCAGCAGGCCCGACTCCGTGAAGGACAGTTCGTCCTTTACCTTCCAGAGTTGCTCGAGGGTCACTTTAGCTTCTTGAGTGCGCCCTGCCACCAATCCCAGCACGGACTTCCAGGACCCCGACCGCATCGAGCTCCTCAAGATGCGGAAACACTCGTCGTTGGCCGCAGCACTCTCCAGTTCGGGTAGCGGCATTGCGTTGGGGGTGGCACCCTCTACCACCATCCTGACGTGGTCATCGGCTTCCTCAGCACACGAGTCTTGTGCGGGTCCTCCACCGCCCACCGGGTGCCTGGACAGGTAGTCAGCCGCATTGTTGGCACCCGGCCGGTAGATCAGAGTGACGCTATACTCCAGAAGGGCCAACATCCACCTCTCGATTCTGGCTGGTGGTTTTGAAGATGATCCGGCCATGATCGGAAGCAGCGGCTTGTGGTCCGTTACCACTGTCACGGGTCTCCCCAGCACATAAAGCCGAAAATGCCGACAGCCCCACAAGACAGCCAGGGCCTCGCGTTCAATCTGCGAGTATCTCTGTTCGGTCTCGGAGAGGGCTTTGCTGGCATATGCCACTGGCCTTATCCCCCCATCTCTGCCCACTTGGGTGAGCACAGCACCGAGGCCAAACGGGCTGGCGTCCACCACAATCTCGGACTCCAGGGCGGGGTAAAAAAAAGCCACGGTATCATCTGCTGTCAGGGCGCCTTTGATGTCCTCGAACGCCGACTGTTCCAACGGGCCCCACTGCCAGGTGGTATCCTTTTTCGTCAGGGCCCTCAGAGGCTCCGACCTCGAGGCGAGATTCCTGATGAAGCGCCCACAGTATGTTACCATTCCCAGGAAGCTCTGCACATCTGACGCCGACTCAGGGGGGCGCGCGGTCCTGATGTCCTGGACCTTCCTGGGGTCCGGAGATACACCGCCCTCCTTGAAGATGAAACCAAAGAACTCAATGGTCGGGCGGAGGAACTCGCACTTGTCCTTGTGGAGAGTGAGCCCCAGCGACTGCAGCCTCTCGAGGGTCTTGGCCAGACGTTTCAGATGTTCAAGTTCCGTCCTGGCAAAGACCAGAATGTCGTCACTAATGTTTAGGACGCCCTCCAGGTCTGCGAGAGCGCCTCGGATCAAGTTCTGAAATACCTCGGCTGCTGACGACACTCCGAAACTCAGCCGCTTGTATCGGTAGAGCCCCCTGTGGGTAGTGAAGGTTGTAATATATCGGGACTCTGGGTGGAGGACAACTTGGTGGTATCCAGCTTGTAAGTCCAACTTAGAGAAGAACCGGGCCCCCTGCACTTCAGCAATGATGTCATTGATTGTCGGGGTCAGGTGTCGTTCTCTCCTGATGGCCTTGTTGGGCAGCCTCATGTCCACACAGATCCGGACGGAGTCCGGCTGTTTTGGTTTCCTCGCCACTACGATAGGGGATACCCATGGTGTGGGGCCCTCCACCTTTTCGATTATATCCAGGTTCACCAGGTTGTCTAGTTCCCTGTCCACCTGGTCCCTTAGATGAAACGGGATCCGCCTGTGTTTCAGAGCCACGGGCTGCACCGACTCATCAATGTGGAGCCTCACGGGGTCACCCTTCATTCTCCCAATCCCTTTAAAGATGTCAGCATATTTGTCCAGCAGATCGTTGATGTCCTCTAAGTAGACTGAGTACGCGAAGCTCACTATGCCAAGAGCCTCCGCTGCCGCACAACTCAACAGGGTGTTGCTGCTCACCGGAGTCACGTAGAAGCCGGCCTTGATCTTCGACCCGTCATGCTCCACCTTGGCGACAAGCGCACCGTCCAGTGGCAGGGGCTCCCGCCCACCAAATGCAAAAATGCGGGCTCTCGGCGTCGCCAGCCTCGGGGGTGGATTGAGCGCGGCATAATGTCCTCTCGCCATTACGTTGACTGAGGCCCCCGTGTCGACCAGCACCGGGACCGGCGAGCAGTTCACCTCCACGACGCATCTCGGCTCTCTCCTGCTCCTCCCCTTGAGGACTTCCATGCTGGAGACGAAGAAGATATTCTCCTCATCCTCTTCCTCCGCTTCTTCCGCCGGCGTCTCCTCTCCCGCCTGTTCCACCTGAGCTACATTGGGCGGGCGGTTTTGGCGAGGGGTCCACAGACGGGGTTGTCCCCTCGGAATCAGTACAGGCAGGGTCGCCCTGCACACCCTCGAGAAGTGGTCGGGCACCCCACAGCGTCCGCAGATCTTTCCTATTGCCATGCACTCAGACGAGTGGGGGAGGTCATATCCGCACTTCTGGCATGACTCCACTGGCTTACCAGCTCTGTCTCTGGGAGCCCCACCGGGCCTTCGCACCCCTCTGCCGCCTCGCCAGACAGCGCACACCTCTTCCGGCCTCGCTGCGCGGGATCCGGCCTCCATCTTGTTGGCACGGGCCTCCGCCACCTCATGGCACCGCCCGAGCTCCAGGATTCTGGGCAGGGTGAGTCCGGGCTCTCTCAGGACCTGTCGCCTCAGCTTGCCAGATGAACATGCCTGGATTAGCATGGTCCTCATCATATCCTCTGCATCCCCCCACGCACACCCTTGGGATAGGCGGCGCAGGCGGCCATAGAAGGTGTCGAGCGTTTCATCCTCCTTTTGTCTGGCCGACAGCATGACGAACCTCTCATAGTCCACGTTGGCAAGGGGAATGAAATGCGCGAGGAGGGCGGCTTTGGCTTGGTCATAGGAGTTGTCCACCGGAGTTAACGACTCAAATATCTCCTGTACAGCTGCTCCGGCCGAGTACAGCATCGTAGCCACCTTGCTGTCATTGTCCGTGACCTGGGCGGCCCGAAAGTACATGTCCAGCCGTCCAATCCATCTTCTCCATCGGGGGCCCAGGCTGGACGGAGGACCCGTAGCGTCAAACTCCGGAATGGGCTGCAAGGCCGCTTGCGCCCTGGCTTGGGCCATGGCCAGGGGTGGTGGTTGGTTCGGGGGAAGAGCGGCACCAACCGTGGGTGTAGGCAGCCCAGACGTCGCAGGATGTGGGGTTGGCTGTGGGGGATTCTGTTGAAACAAATCTGCCAGGTCTTCGTCCTGCGAATCCTCCGAGGCCGTGGCAGTCGCACCCTCCAGGGCGCCGAAATCACTCATGGGCCCAAGCGCACAGGCACCCTCGTTCTAGTCCTGAGGGCCGCAACTTGCACCTCTCCCCACACTGCCACCACCCTCGTGATGATGAAAGGGTTAAAGAAGCTACCTTGAGGCGTCTCGTTCCAACGTGGATCTCAGGAGCGGGCATGCCATCACCCACGTGATGATGAAGGGGTTGAAGAGGGTCCTTGAACCAAATGTTCCAAAAATTGAGCTTCAAAAATGGAGTGGGCTGAGAAGGCCCAGCCACCTCAGTCCATCTTCCAGCTACCACACGACGTTACAGACTGAAAATTGGCCAAAACATCAAAATTCAGGCATGGGCCTGCGGGTTAGGCTGCCCGCAGTCAGCAAATCCAAAAATTGGGCTTGGGTGGCCTTCCGACTCCAAACCGGAGCTTTCGGAAGTTCCTCAGCCACGTGCGCAAGATGGCCGCCAGCCGCGTGTATGGTCCGCGGCCACAGCGTGAGACGAAACATCCGCGGATGTTTCGTCGTCGGAGAAAAATTATCCGGGATCGCTCTCACCGCCGGGCCCGGGCATCCAACACTCGTCGCCACTGTTGGGGGTCTCTGGGTGCCCCCACGCGTGCCCGTGAGCCCCTCCACCCACAGACTCAGACCAGACACGTCTGTGTGCTTCGGGCTCCCCGGTCGCTCTGACGCGGCCGGGAACGCCCCGTTTATTTAAGACGCACGCGGCGACGTGCAACGTCACGTCGCCGCGTGCGCGTCTCCCTCACGGGGCAACGCCACAGGAGGCATCATAAAAGACACTTCTAAAGAATCAACAGTGTCTTCAACCATATTGTATTCTCTTAATCTAATATATATATATATATATATATGTATTACATGGCCGCGGTAGTGTTGCAGGGTTTCCTTAGAAAACTGTATATTGATGTTTTCTGGTTGTAGTTGGATACTAGTTGGTGTATTGTAACTGTTTATAGTTTTTCTTTAGTAGACTTGTTGTCTTATTTTATTAGTTTATGGATTTAAAGGTTATTGAGGAGATTTTGTTGATGTTCATACTCAGATTAGTGATTACATTTTGGGTTTAAGAATATTAAGTAAGCGTTTACAAGATTTGCTGGTAATCTCTGCTTTAGAGTAATGGTAATATCATTAAATTCGAACCAGCCACAATTCTTTTTTATGTATGCAGTGTAGTGACCTGCATTGGTTGTGGCTCCGACGTGGTAGATTATACCTACTGTTGTGAAGGTTTTCTTACCAAGAGATACTTGTCCATGTGTGAATCCAATCAGCTTGCAGTTGTTTTTGGTACCATCTGCATTGTAACGTAAAAGCATTACTATTACGTATTCACTATTTTACTGTATCTGTAAAGTGGAGCGATTATCGGAATTACAGGTAGTACATAATCTGCCATGGTTTGGATTTTGTACAAGTTGCTGAAATTGAATGTATCCACAGTTAGGTATGGATACATAAACAAAACGTTCATTAGGGACTTGTTCCCGTGCCACATGGCTGCAGAGAGTGCATGTATGTTTCCACATGTATGAAATTTGGAAGATTTCATTTATAGGTATGTTTTGGTTTTCCAGTACTTGCAGTAAGTACATTAGAAATTCTTGTGGATCTTCCTGTGTGTCAGGGTCGGACTGGGACAAGAAATAGGCCCGGACACGCAAAAAAAAGTGGCCCACCTATCGCCTCAAAAAAGTGGCCCACCCCTTGCCTCAAAAAAGTGGGCCACCCCTCGCCTCAAAAAAAGTGGCCCTCAAACCATCATCCGTGAATCGCGTCAATTCACAACTTTACAGAAAATGCTACTTATGGAGGGTTCATGTGTTTGTTACATCACAACACAACTCATAAAATAACATAACTCTGCATACAGTTCTGTGACAGGGTCCACAGCTCCAAGGCGCAGGAATGGCATGAACCAACCACCCACACTGCGGTTTTGGGGCCTGCTGCTAGTCGATGCTTATACAGGGCTCCGCAACCCCAGTATGGAAGGAGGGTTAGGGTGACGATGGTTGGATAGGAAGGGGTAAGTAGGGAAACCGGAAAGAGGTTTAGGGAGAGGTTATGGATAGGTTGGGGATGTTAGGGTAAGGTTTTGATAACTGTGCACGCTTCCAATGAGCTGTTACACTCATAGAAATATGACATTTTATAGCACTTACGCTTAAGCTCTTTTTATTGAACAAATATGCATACAATATCACCCAACCTGTGTTGGTACTCATTCATCGACCTCAAAAGGATGAAAGGCTGAGATGGCCTTGGTGGGATCCGAAACTGCAGATCACACTCACATCGCAGCAGTGAACGCTCAACCCACTGAGCTATCATATGGTCTATAGTAAAATTAGCAATTATTCTGTAATGGAACCATTAAACTGGTAACTGAGATTTAACAGCAGACCAGTTAAGTTGATCTGCAGGTCTGGTGCAAAGTTGACCACATATCAAGCCTGCATACATCTTTCAGGCTTCAGAGGTTGGCAAAATAGGGAAAGCAGTGCACTCACAGGACATCCCATACTCTGAGCCCTCGTTACCACATACATGCAAACAAACATCCTGAACATCATGCCAGGGAGTTGCGAAAGAGAGACACATTATGGCACAATGAAGTCAATGACCACTTGATGTGCTATGGTTATTGCAGCACTTGAGGGAAGAATCTCCAACGATGCGCCATATACAAAGTGATCGCATTATGAAATGTACAAAAGGCAAACATTCACAGGACGACTATGGATTTCACTTAGGTTTAGAACGGGGAATACTCGCTACACTAAAACATATGGACTGTGTTTTTTGCAACCATTCATCTATATAGCGCCTAAATCGGTGGGGGCACATGTGAATTAGTGTGTCATTGTCCCCCTCAGCATGTAGCTTGATGCAGCCTCATGTTGCAATCACTAGCCATTCTCTCCTCTTAAGGGCCATGCCCAGGACCATGGCCATCGACACACCCCTGCCATTTCCTGCCAACACCTCTGTGCCTACACAAGCTCCCCTGCGCCCACAGCAATTCCCAGATTGCTGCCCTAATGCTTGGGAATGGGCTTCGTGTGCAAGCAGTCCTTTGAAATAAACAAATCTTAGCCAGCACTTTAGAGTAAGCATAATGAGGTTTAACAGATGGCTGTTACGGGGCAGAGCCCAGGTTCAAATCCCCAGCAGGGGGGAAATTATAGAAAAAAAACAAGTGGTCATTTCTACCGTCCCGGGATTGTATACCAGGTAACATACAGTAAGGGAATAAGGGAATGAAGGCAGATTTCCCTGAGAAGTAATGGAAAGTCCTGTACCCTTTAGTTCACTCCCACTTTGTCCTCTGCTATAAGCAAACCAGATGCAAATGGGGGAAGCGTAATTTCACAAGCACAGGAATGTGTAGGAGCGAGGCTCCAGTGTTGCGTCCAAGTTGCTACACTTTTATCAGTTCCACAGTAAATGTGGTCATGCAATTTGATAATTAATTTGCGTTACAATTGGGGTTCGTCTCATTTCTGATTTCCTTGGAGAGAAACGTATATTTAACTGTTGAGTGCGCAGCACGGTGCAGCATTCCTCTCTGACTGTGCAACCCTGCTGTCTGCCCTCCTCTCACCCTCGGTGTGTGCTTGTTCTGGAGTTTTGTTGATGCAGACTTTTGCTCAATGGCAGTGGACAACAAAAGGATCTTAGCTCGGGCCAAAAAAGCATTTCTGTTGCTCAGTGTATTGAGCGATATGACGAAAAACATTTCACATTTTGTTGTTCCATAAAGACTGTGCATGTTTTTTTGGAATAATTAGCGTGACTGGTGGCCAGCAGAGAAAGATTAAAACATAAGAAGTCTTTGTAGCAAGCAGCACCCTGGAGCTTTACCAAGAGCCCCAAGGCCCTGCCTCTCTACCCACCTGCACAGCACTCAGGCCACGCACCGTTACTCACCTCTTTCTGGCAGTAGCGGGTGTGTCCACGGTCAGGTGACGATGGCTGTGTCTCCATGCACCACAGCCAGGTCCTCCACCAGCACGGCTTCTGGAAACTCCTCATCAGCGGCAATCTTGATCACCTGAAGGCCCAATTTCTGGTGCAGGATGCCCGTGTAGACCATACTGCCGGTGGGCCTTGGCCAAATCCACTGGCTCCTCTGCAGCCCGCCTGTGTGTCGGTGATGTGAGTGACCCCGGCTCACCCACTGGTTCAGATTCTTGGCCCAGAGATTCCAGGATGGCCCTCTCCTTTCTTGCAGGAAACCCCTCTTTTCTCCTTTAAACTGCAGTGGGAGCAGCTGGTCTGCTCTCTCTTCAAAGTGCACTGATGGGCAGCAGGCTCTGGCGCAGAGGGCACAGAAATCAAAGGCAGGAAGGGAAGGGGTCGCAGGGTAGCCGCTAGCCGGGGACTCCCTGCAGGAAAGGGGCTGCAGCAGGTGGAGAGTAGGGATGTCACGGTATTGATTTTTTGACGGTATGATTACCTTCATGTGACATAACGGTATACTGTGGTTATCACGGTATAGCACATACGTGTGTTTAACCATTATCTTAAATACTATTTTGCCAGGAAAAGTCACACATTTTCAGCAAGACACAAAACACAAACAAGAGATGCCACTGTTGTCTTAGTTCTTCTTACATTTTTATTTTAGTTTAACTCAGCAGAGGGGAATCCATGCATTTAGCTGCTTTGATAATTGTTATATGCCATGGACAGCAACTTTTGAAAGATATTCTTGAGAAACAAAAGTAGATTGTACACCATAACACTTGTACCTATAAGGCATGCCACAGTAATACATGACTAGACTGGCTGCACCAAAATGCCAGTGTAGCCTTGCAATAACAGATGTCATACCTACTTTATTATGGATACCCATTAAAAAAAAAGTTTAAAAAAAAAATAAGGTCTCTTACGCCACAGAAATAAGAGACTACACTACTAACTGTACACAAATGCTATTCCAGTCACTAAACACATATGCTGAAGAAAAACAAAGTGTGCACAACTGCACATAAGCTCCTACCCTCAGATGTGAAAGTACACATAATGTGGTTATAAGTTGGCACGCATCCGTGAGGAGGGGGGCGATGTGGGCATTTGATTTTGCTGAGGAAGATGGGCAGTGGAGGCTTTGAAAGTAGCAGCTTTAAAGTTTCACTGTATTTGTGCAAGTACATTTTTCTGCATCTGCACAAACACAGTAAAACCTGAATGCCGCCGGTTTCAGGAAAGGCTTCCCTCCTCACCTGTCTGCCATACGCAAGTGAGCACATCAGCCCCTTCGAGGGGTGCACGTGCGCCTGGGCTGAAATTGTGGGGTCGGGGAGTCGGGGGAGCAAACCCTTCAAATGTTGGTGGAGGTGCTAATTTCAGAGAATGTGGGAGAACGGCAAACTTACTTGTGTAGGCGAATCTAACTTCTTTAAACATTCCAATGAGACTATCCTGGTGAAGTCTCAATGTTAAAAGCTGTTAGGCTCTGCCCTTTACCTCTGAAAGCACCCACTTACGGACTGCTGTGAGAATGGACAGTCTCCTGTACCCCCTCTACCCTTCCAATCACTCCCCTGACATACAAGTGCTAACCCCACTTCACGATTTCAATAGCCTAAAAATGTATGCATAACTGGTCTCGTAATTTGCTTCTGTAAATCATTTGACATGGACATTAGAACATATATAACATTCCTCATATGACAATGTGTCTTCTTTCATTGTTCAGTGTGTTACCTTTATTAAATGTAGTGGTTTTAGTGGTGTATCTGGAAACACTACAATGCCTTAAGTTACCCCTTTGTTCTATAGCGATTAGGTTCTTTTGTGGTGGTTCTACATCTAATATGTATTAGGTGCTTCTGCAAGTTTTTCTTGGCAAACATTAGTTGCTATTTACCAAATTCAAAATCTTCCCATAGTAAAGGGATCGGTTGCACTTTACCAACAAACATTTTCCAATAGTGGCCAGCATTTCTTTTACCATTGCTTTGATTTTGCAATTTATTTCTTCACTACCCATTGCCTCCAGGAACCTCTCGCCTTAATGTGCAGCCTGACATTATACGCTTTGATTTTATGGACAGGGATGCTGGCCACCCAAAGGTTGAAAGATGGCAGCAGGGATGTCACTTTCTCACTGCAAACCTTTCCCCCATACTTGGTTTCTCCTTGGTAAAGAATCCACCATGGCCTCTCTGGGAAGCCCTCTTGCAGCACAAAGCAAGACCCTGCCTGCCCTGAAAAACATAAAAAGAGCAGAAATGCTACACATTGCTCTCCAGACAGCCAACATCAAAATATGAATGTGCTGTCTAGTCAGCAGAAATGCATACCAAAAAGAGTCTTCCAGAAATGTGCTTTGTTTATTAATCCATGTCCCCATCATACAATACATTTGCCATCCGGTGGTACCAGTGAATTATTGTAAAGCCGAAGCTAGAATGGGACACAACCCCATAACGACCTGGTATGTTTGTTGTGACTGGTATGTTTGTTGTGTAGCAAATATGCTTCTCATAAACCGCTCCAAAGAATATAAACATAAACCAAATTATGTTTTACAGAGCAATGCAAAATGGCTCACCATGTATGAATGAACTTCAAAAGTTTCCACTTTCAAAACCTAACACACCAAGCACGGTGGGCTACTCTGAGCGATCATCTCTTAAAACAAGTTGGAGGGCTATTCATATAAAGTTGCCATCTTTTGCATCTTGGAATGCGTTCTGGTTATGGAGCATGAAGAACAACACTAGCCAAGGAAAGTCTCTATCTCCCAATCTATTACACTCTTTCGTGCTTTCTCTCGCTCACACACATACAGGCAGTCACACTCGTTCTCTAAGAAGCTTAACCATCTTGCACATATCCTCAAAAGACAGCGCCACTGTTTAGAGGCATGGTAAAACACAGTTCAACCCTGTGATTTATGTTGCACAGTACACACGAATGCAGGTGCACAGCTAACAGTGAAATGTGTTGTGTTAGTAATTGCAGCGCCTCTGTTTACACGAAGCCCAGGCGCTTTTAACTTATGTGTCATGTCGGTCCAGCCATGGCTGTAGGTCAGCCAGGTCAAGTCAACATCACACAAACTTTCATGGGGGTGGGGGAGAGCTAAAGCCTAATCAACTCAATGATTATGTGCCACTTCTGAACATAGTTTTCACATACCAGGGGCGAGCACAAAATACAAAGGACTCGAGAGAGGTCCCGACTCATGAAACTCACCTGAACTAAGAGCAGCTAGCTGCAGATAAGGGTTCAGCAGGGCTCCCGCTCCAATGCCGGTGTGGCGCACACGCCTGCCACTAACGCTTCCAGTGACTCGAATCTTCTCTGGGGCTTTAGTGGGCCATGATGGCTCAGGCTCCAGTGGTGGGTACTGGGCTGGTCAGTTAACTTTAATGAGTTAAGCATGGGCATTACTACACGAGCGCCTGCCTGCTACACGCGCAACTATCGCTCTGATTACAGCATGGGGTGGGGGGAGGGCATCCCAGCCCAGGCAGACTCCGCCTGCGCTCTCACGCTCAACCTCGGGTGGAGAAAGGAGCACAGAATCCAGTGCCTGTCTGTGCCCACGGTGCTTAACGCCGCTCATTGTGCACAGAGACTGCACAGCACACTGTGCGCATGCCGCACATGTATTAAAATGAAGGTAATTCTGTAAACCGTTGCAAATAAAATAACGGTAATTAAATACAAATGAAAGTGATGACGATATTTATACTGGTACGGAATACCATTACATGCCTAGTGGAGAGAGGAGAAGACGAGAAAGGAATGGGGCACAGGGCCTGCAAAGGCAATGAATCGCAACAAAAGGAGCGGCTCCCCCAGTAGCCGCTCCTTCTGTTTTGATTAATTTAATTTGCAACAACTGGCATCACGCCGGCGCCAGATCGGCTGAGGGCCCATGGCACTGCCAGGCCAGCAGGCCTACGGCTATGTGATACATTCATCAAAGAAAGGTAACACTTGTGTGTTACCTTTCTTTAATGAATGCATCCGCTGTGGCGGGAGATGGCTGCTAAGCGGGCTGCAGGCAGCCCGCAGGCAAGCCAGCCAGTGCCCTGAGCCAAGGTAACATGGCACACCGGCCCACATTAGAAGAACGGCCCCCAGGGCCTCAGATCTCATCGGCCACGGGCCGATTGGCCGACGTGGCCAGTCCAACCCTGCTGTGTGTTTATAGTGAATTTTACCATTCCAGCACAGTAGCACAATTCCTGCCTTATTCCAGAAACACTGTAAGTGTTCAGGATTGTTGGTTGCATTTCTGTGAAGGACTAACATTTGCAAACACAATTGGTCTGTCCCGTTTAAGTAAATGTTTTCAACAATTGGTGGCAATTGGAATAGAATATTGATTGCTACATTTGCATATCAATTTACACCAGTTGTATTTGAAAACTTGAATGGACCAGATAGTTCTGTGTCCAAGTTATTTGTTCAGAGTGCGCGCTGTTTCTTTGAAGAGGTAGTTGGTTTTGTTTGTGCACTAGATTCTTCTTTGGTTGTGGTCATTGATGAAGTATTCGCTTCTTTTAATTTCTTTGGAGGTATTGCTGTGAGATCCTGCATAATTTGAGTCTGAAATAGTTTTCTTTTACAAACCTTTGCTTTTTGAGGAACAGGATAGGTTTTGAGATGGGGGGCGTAGAGTGCACAAAGTCTATTGTATTCTAGAATGCAAGGAATATCAGCGTTTACTTTACTTGCATCAAAGTTGACTAGAAATAGTCCATTAAGTGTACGTAAGCTTGATAGTGCTATATAGCTTATGCCTTCTTTAAACACTGTGCTACCAATATCTGTCAATGCTTTATCTAGGGTAAGACCTTGTGATTTATGAATGGTGACTGCATATGCTAGAGATAGAGAAAATTGTTCTCTGCGTACATACATGTCTTTGAAAAGAAGGAATCTGGCTGTTGAGCGTCCTATCCTTTTAACTTCTAATAGTTTGTCAAAGTGAATATTGACAAACTGAATGTTGTTGTCACGTGGGTATGTTTGAAAGCCAACAAATGTACCAAGTGCTCCATTAACTAGTCTTTGCTCCACGTCAAGGTTACATTTAAGCATTACTCTACAGTTTAAAGATAATTTTAATATTTTCTCCAAACCAGCTGTGTTAGAGATAGTGTTTTCTAAGGTATTTAGTCGTGCTGGGGATTGTTCACACATGGGTAGTGTCATACCGTGCACGTCCAGTTTGCTTGTGGAGCAAATTTCAACTATTGGTTGCATTTCTTTTTTCAACTTTGTTTAATTGAATTGAGCACAGCTTGCAAGAATTGGCATCAAGGACATATTTATTTTATTTATTTTTATTTGCATTTTTAAAGCGCGCAACTGCCCTCGGGCATGGAGGCGCTGTACAGAAAGCTCACTTGATGTAGGTACCGTACGTGGACACAGTAAAAGATTGGTTACAGCCATTACTCGTGTTCCAGGTTACATGGGAATAGTGACATAAATACAGTATGAGGACACAGTAAAGAGAATGGTTACAGTCCTTACTTGTGCTCCAGGTACCTGGGAGCAGTGTGGCAGGTATTTGTTTACTTAAATAAGGTGGTTTTCAGTGCCTTTCTGAAGGCAAAGAGTGATGTTTCTGATATCAGTTTAGGTGGCAGTGAGTTCCAAGATGTTGGTGCTAGAACTTCAAAACTCGAACCGCCGGCTTTGGCTCTGTTGAGGTGGGTATTGAGAGTTGGTGCGTGTACATGTCCCGTTTAGGTCTGAGTGACTGCACTTATATTCATTCAGTTAGATAGCTGGGGGCGGAATGGGAGAGGCATCTATGGGTGATAGTGAGGGTCTTGAACAGGATGCGCTCTCTAACTGGGAGCCAGTGAGCTTTTTGTCTTGCTTGAGAGATGTGCTCTGTCTTGGGGATACTGAGGGCTGCATTGTTCTGAGTAATTTGTAATCTGTTAATGTTTTTGGCGGATGTGCCCAGTAGGAGGACATTGCAGTAGTCCAATTTTGCACCTATACTGTCCCTGGCAATGTTGAGGCAGTTTTCAGTGGATAGGTGGGGTTTAAAAGAATTGATTATTTTAGTTGTGAGTGCTGCTGCTGAAGAGATATAGCTTACCTGTATATCCATGGACAGGGTTGAGTCTAGGTACACTCCTAGAGCTTTTACAGAAGAGGAGACAGTAATTACAGTGTTCTCAATTTTGAAATTGCAGTATTTGCTGTCTAGTTTTCCAAGGATTCCCTTGGGGCCAACCAGTAGGATCTCCGTCTTGAGGCCATTGAGACAGAGGCCGTTTGCTGCCATCCAGACCTAGATAATAGTATATGTGTCTTGTAGGAATTTTAGGTCTTGCTCGTAGTCAAAAGATAATGGGAGGAGCATTTGTGTATCATCAGCATAATTGGTGAATGTTATGCTGAATTCTTCTAGGTCGTTAAAGAGTGATAAAGTAAATAGATTGCAGAGGGTAGGGGAGGTGCAAGATCCTTGTGGTACTCCACAACTAATAGGGGAGGGAGTGGCTGATGCTTGGTCTGCCCTCCAGGAAGGATGTAATCCAGGTAGTGGCCTCAGTGGAGAAGTGAGCTGTGTCTGTGAGGTGTGTCTTTAGGACTTTGTGGTCCACTAAGTTGAACGCAGCCGACAAGCCGAGAAGTAAGAGGATTGCAGATTTACCCTTGTCCATTTTTCTAGGATGTTGTGTAGTTCTAGATAGGCTTGTATCTGTAGATATGCAGCCTTGTCCAGAATTTTCAGTAAGAATGGCACAGTTTCCAAAAATCTAGAATACTTTGGAGGCCCGAAAAAGGGGTTTACAAATAGCCTAGACCCCCTAAAGTCCAGAAAAAGTTGGTGGCCCAGAAAATGTGTCACAGAGCTCCAAAGGTCCCAAAAATATTGTCAGCCTGTAAAGGGCCTTAATCCGCATCCTGGACACCTGCAATTCCCAAAAACATTTTAGGCCCAGAAAATGCATCCTACACCCCTGAGGTCTAGAAAATGTTGGCAGGCCAAAACGAGCCTTAAAGCACATTTTAGGCCTCTAAAAATCTAGAAAACTTTGGAGTCCCGAAAAAGGGGTTTACAAATAGCCTAGACCCCCTAAAGTCCAGAAAAAGTTGGTGGCCCAGAAAGTGTGTCACAGAGCTCTGAATGTCCCAGAAATATTGTCAGCCTGTAAAGGGCCTTAATCCCCATCCTAGACCCCTGATATTTTTGGGACATTCATTTTTGGCTATTGTTTATATGTTTTTCATATGATTTGAGAACTATTTTTCTGGATTTAGCAGGACCAAGGCTTAGCCATACTATGTTTTCAGATTTCCTATACAAGGCAGTACCGGTTAAACGGTCTGTGGCTTCCTAGCAGCCACATTCTCTATGGGAGAGCATTTTATATGCCTAAGCTGTACAATTTTTGTGACAGTGTTTTGTCAGATGATATATCATCACAGAGGTCTTTGAGCTCTGTTTTTCTGCTTTGGTTAAGTGGGCTGTAACATATCGTGCAACTGCAGTGGAATTGTCTGCAATGTATTGCACATCTATATTTGCATTCCATACGAACGCAATTATTGCATTGTAATCATTGATGTATTTTAGATCCTTCTGTTCTTTCAATGCAATATGTGCTCTTAGGTGATTTACCTTTGACACTATGTCTAACTGAAGACATGAAGTTGTTCACTTGACCTGTTGTTGAAACTGGTCTAGGGAAACCAAAGTGGCACTTGGTGTAGAATTTCCCTTTGTTTTATATTTGCGACGACAATACTTTCCACACTTGTGTCTTTGAAATTGTAAAATGTGTACATGTAGGTCACTATGTGTAATCTGTGAAGGGATTTCACAAGTGACATATTTCTGAATGAACTGTGAAACAGTGGCATCACTGTCCTGACCAAATTTAGGAGCATCTTTAATCCACAAAAGCATGTGGATGTGTGGTGCTCCTCTAGCTTGGTATTCCTTTCTCCAAAAGAAGTGTTGCACTTCTCCAAGGGGAGGCATTGTTTTATCACAAATGAAGTGTAGCTTAGCAATGGAGCGATGATTGAAATATCTTGATACATTGACAGGATCTAGAAAGCAGAGTTCTCCTGGTGTTTTCATATCTATATTTGTTTTATTTTTGTTTGCTATGTGTAGGAAATTGTGAAAATCTTCCCATGCATATTCTGCATAATTTAATGTCACAAACCAAGTGGGTGGCCCAAGGTTTCTTATAATACAGTGTACATCTGCATGACGTCAGAACCAGTATTCTTTTGTACCACGCATGTTTGCTAAAAGATTTGTAATGTTTGATTGTAAAACTTCATCTTTTTCTAGCACTTTTTGTTGTAATTGCTTAGCTGACATATTTTGAAAACTGGTACCTTATTTCAATGTGTGTGCAACTCTGTAGCATAGAGTTGCTAGTTCACTTTCAAAGAGAAGGTGGAATATGTATTACAAGTGTTTGTCTGAATCTGGGGTCTTCAGAATACATTCGTAAAGAGTGGTTTTCTTATGCTGTTATTTGTGTAGGTCTTTCATTGTACCTTCCACCTTTTCCAGTTGGAAAGAGTAGAGGAAAGGCTTGTGCTTCTACACTTTTTTCTGATATGCTGATTGGAGATACTTTGGCTTGTCGCATTTGGTAAGTTTCCAGTGCATCATCTATGGTATCTTTAGAGTGCACTGCGTGAATTGTATAATGGTCTAAAATATTGGATTCTGTAGTAGGATCTAGAAGTTGAAATTGGCCAGTTCCTGACGAGTCTTGAATTATTTTGGTGGCTTCCCTCAGGTTTTCTTCGATGTTTATTTCTTTGTAGTATTCATTGTTGTCTTTTAGATATTGCAAGACTTCTCTAACTTTATGTAAGTCCACTAGTTGCTGCCAAATTATTTTGTCTTTTGTAGGTACACCATTTACTAGGATAATCAAAGATTGATCTATTGGATGTTGCACTCCCAGTGTGTGTACATTTTCTTTGAGATCTAATGGCAAATAAACTACTTTGCTACAAATGCCTTTCAGTAATTCAGAGGGAGGTAGTTTTGCTGTTTTTGGTTCAAGACATATTATTGATTGAAATGGTGCACTGTTTGAATTATGATGCTCTCATATAAGTTAAGTTGTTGCAGTGGTTTTGGTAGTGGAAATAATTCCAAGTTATTAGTGATAGCATGTGATGGTATTTGGTTGTTGTATAGTTTTGCAGTGCAGTAACTGCAAAGTATTAAGGGGTTAGTAGTTTTGTATTTGTTTTCTGCTATAAAATAGAGAGCTAATTGGAACCACTTGGTTCGTCATTGTCTTCTATTTTGTACATTATGTCTACAGTTTTTGTGCTATTCTTATAAAAAGTCCTGCGGCAACACATACACACATGGTTTGGTACTTCAGCAGATGTGCTTTTAAACTTTAATATTTCTTTTTTTGTATGTGTCTAGTAGAACATTGTCATCTGTAAAGTTGTTGCTAGTTTGTTCTAAAGATATTGAATTTTGTAAGTGGCTTTCAATTTCAAAATATTTTTTCTGGATGTGGTTGATTTCTTCGAGTAGTTCTTTGGCTGTACCATGTAGAAGAATGTTATTTAAATTGGACAGTGCTAAAGCAGGACCTTTGGCATAGTAGAGTTTATGAACAAGATTTCTTACAGTTGAATGGTGTGTTCCTATCATTTTGATTTTGTGGAACGTGTTTTAAAATAGGTCCAGAAATGCAGGCTAATGAATGTCCTTGTAGTCCTGTGTATTTTATCACTGGACAGGCGTACATAGTTTGTAATAGTTTTATTTTCAATTTGTCTTTGGCTTTCACATACTGATTGAGGAAGTGGCATAAAGATGTGAAAGATTTTTTGCCTATGTTACACATTGATGTGCCCGGCCATTTGTAGACTGGACGTATTGGTTCAGTGGATTGGAGAGTTGATACTAAGTTTTCTGGGGATGTTTTTGAGAGCAGCGTTTCTTCCTCCACTGCTATGTATGGCAATTGGGTTTCTTTGCTTTTGTTTGTAAACTTCTTCATTGAAATATGGTTCTGTGCTGGTGGTGTGACTCCACTCACCTCCAGAGATGTTTGCGAAGCTATCTTTGTTGATATTCCGTTTATTGAGAGTCTTTTTTGTAGTTTAGTAGTTAGTTTTGTTAGTGGTTTCATTTTGTTTAAAACTCAAATAAATTCCTTTTCTATGGTATGTTTTAAGGGTTGTGCATGATTTCTCTCCTGTTTTTATAAGGTTCTGAAGGACTCTGTGGCAGAATTTGTTTTGTAAAATAATATTTTTAGTATGCTTACTTGTGACTACATCGAGATTTATAGATGCAGTGTTAGCACTAGTGGTAGCTGCAGTCTTTTTAATAACTTTCTGTTTAGCTTTACATTTTGAAAGAGGAGGCAAAGTTTCTTTACTGGAAGCTGCTTTTGTTTCGCTTAGTGACTGTATTAGCTGTTTTGTTTGCACTTTTTGTGTACATTCTGCTAGAGGTGGATGCTTATTTTGTGCACTTTTATTTTGATTTGCTCGACTTCTGTGTTGATTTCTACAGAGTTGCTTTTTGGTAGGCATTCTTTGGGGTCTGTTGGAGAAAAAAAGAAAGAGTGGGTTGGGACATTGTGCAACGTATGTGCGCATTGTGCATGAGTGTCTGATTATGATGGTAGGCATGTATGTAGAGGTGTGTGATTGTGGAATGGGCTGTTACTTCAGGTTGGATAGGGTATTTTCGTATTTGTGTGTTACTATACTGGTGTTCAGATGACAATACAAAGTGTACACTTGCTGAGGTGCAATCGGTAATACTGAATCTAATGCTGCTGGGTTAATACAAGTGTTTGTTTTACAATACTAGAATTCGGCAGTGTTTGAGTAACAGTTAAAACATTATGCCAGCATTGCACTTACTTTCTTGGATGCAAAGAGTAGGTTTCTTCTGAGATCTGTTTTGTACTTCAGACGTTGCTGGTTTTTAGGAGAGTGGTCTTCACTGCAATTGTGAAAGAAAGAAGTTAGTAAATACGTGTGTTAATAGCACTGTTGTTAATGTAGACATGTATTTCTTTGTTTTTGCAGTAACACTGCTTTCTGTTAATTGTGCATAGCATGTACATGCAGTTTCCTTTGTCTATGCGCATTCTGCAAATTTTACTTAGAATCTGTCAGTTGAACTTGCCCTAGACATTATTACAATAGTAAGCACACAGAGCGCACTTGGCTTTTTAAGGCAGTATTATTTGATGTTAGGAGATAGCAGAAATAACAGTATGCTTTTCTTGCTACTTATACAGGGTAAATGGCAGGAACTCTGGTGAAAAGCATGCAATGTATGTATTTACAATGCAGGGTACCTGCTGCTTACCCTGGATAAGTAGTAGAAATGTCATGCTGTCATTTCTCTCATCTGCTATGATCAAGTGTCACTTTAATGGTATGTGTTTTACAAATTTTCATTTACCCATATCACAACACAGAACAGGAAACCTTATATTGCATGCGTTTGAATATGGTTCTTGCCATTTACAGTTATACTGTTATTTGTCCCATCTTTTAGCATGAAATGACACTTTGTTAGAAAGCTGTGTGTGCTGTGTCTGATTACTATTGTAATCATTTCTAAAGGAAGTTCAAATGATAGATTCTATGTAAAATGCCCAGAATGTTCACAAAGGAAATTGTATGTACATCCTATGCACTATAATGCATGAAATGCTACTATGGTTGAAATGTGGATAAATAGGTGGCAGTGGTTACAAAAATGCCAGACTGAAGAGAATAACAGTTTGCACATTACAATGAGTAATATGGGTAAATAAAATTTGGAAAGCACACAGCTTTGCAAGTGACACTTGATCATAGCAGATGGGAGAAATGACAGTAAGTTTTTTTGCAGGTTATACAGGGTAAGTGTTACCCTGTTCATATGCATTTATACACAAGCTGTACATGTACTGTGCACAAAATATTCATACCTGTAGTTTGTGTTCATGCATGGTGATGTGCATCAATCTGCAAGCAGAAATCTTGCAGAGTTTTACAGTAGTTATCTCTGTGGGCACTTTGCAATCACAGCAGAATTGTCCTGAAAGTGATCAACAGCACATCTAAAGTGCTGAACTGTGATGATGGAGTTAGATGTCGAGTTCTTGGAGGATGGTTGTGTGACTGCTTAACATTAGCCAATGAGGGAATGGTGCAGAGAGTGAAGTGGAAAGGGTAGAAGGGCTGCCCCAGTGTTACGCACTCTGCAGACACTGCGGCTATTCACGGGCAGGTCGTGCCACATCCGGGGTTTCTCAGCAAATCCAGCATGGAAAGGGGACTGTAGGGATTAGCCAATCAGGTGTTGAAGTTTGTTCTTTGCAGGAAGAGAGAGTGTGTGTGTGTAGTGAAGATGGCAGAGGTGAAGAAAGCGAGGGTGTTGGTTGTTCGAGATTTATTTGTAAATGGTTTGGAGAGGTGTGCTATTTTTAAACTTAAGGCTGCCAGTTTTGGTTTTGAAGGAGTGGAGGTTTTCTGGTCAATTGTGCCTGGTTCCAATATGCAGGCAGTGGTAGGAGCTTGTAAGACTTTCTGCATGTGGAGGAGTCCAGATGTAGCGGTACCGCATTGGGTTGGTGTCCATTTGGGATACATCAGTGCTCCTAGTTTGTTGAGTACTCTTGAAAACTTGGTTCAGGCCGTGATGGAGGTTGTTCCAAATGGCAAGGTGATTTTTTTCTGAAATATTGCCTAGGTTACTATGGGACAATTCTAATGTTTTCTGTTCCCAGCAAAATGGTGCAAGGTTTTTGGTGAACAGAGGGATGTCTGCTTTCTTGTTTAGAAGTGGAATGTTGTCTTGTAACAATGACAATATTGATTTTGTTAATGGTGACTACTTTAAAGCAGACGGCATTTCTATATCCATATTGGGAAATGCCTATGTTATTTCAAAATATAAGGAGTGCTTTACAGAGGATAATGTGAAGACATCAGGAAGAAAATAAGTGAAAAAAATGAAAGGTGTTTTTTATAAGCACTTTACAAAAAAACAAAGAAAAGGCTCTTTTCAGAGCCACCCTCAAAGGGGAAGTGGGGCACACTATTTAAATTTTCATTCCCTATTCTGAGATTTTACGATTTTTCTGCGGACACTGTCGGTGTCCACGAACAGCGCGTATTACATACAGGGATTTTGAGGCTGAGAGGCATGCAAATGAGACTGTGCAGGGCAAGGGATTGGTCAAGGTTACTGGGAGTGATGTGTAAGGAGAGACTTCGGCAGAAAGTCTGTTTCTGAGAGGAGAGCAGATAGCTATGGCTGTGACTTTCAGAAGGCAGATTGTTTGGATTTTGGGTGACTCGTGGATAAATTGGTTGGAGGTGCATGCAGATCGGTGTGGAGTGGCTGCAGATCTTGATTCCCTCATGTGGATGTGCATTGGCATGGAGTGCACCGAATGAAGTGGCTGAATTTGGTTCCTCTTTGGCTACTTTGGTGACACAGCGTCATCCAGACATTATTATTATTATTCATTGTGGAGGGAACAGTTTAGGACATGTCTCTGGAATCTCCTTGCAATTTTCAACAAAAGAAGGACTTGGGAAAGTCATGGACATGATTCCAAACTCCCGAGTAATTTTTTCTCGTATTGCGCAGAGGCAAATGTGGCTGCGTTCTTCTTCATTTGGTCCACAAATGGAGACAGCGAGGTGCAATGTCAACAATGCTGTTTGCGCTTTTTTGGGAGATGGTGGTATGTCCTCTTTTCACAATGAAAATATTATGTTTCGTAGTACACACATTTTTCGCAGAGATGGAGTACATCTTACTTATATGCTGGGAATTGGATTTTTCTGAAAAATATACAAAATGCATTGCGACCCTTTTTGGAATTATAGCAATTCTTTTTCCAGTAGGTGTTGACCACTTGAAGTTTTTGAAACATTAAAACAAAAAAATACCACAAAAAGGCTTTTTTCAGAGCCACCACTTCTACCCGGAGAATAGTCCAATGGTTTTGATAGCGCAGGACCCCAAAAACGTTAATGTCCGCAGACTTCTAAAAATGCACAGGACCCTGCAGCATTTCATTGCCACGTCTATTTTTAAACTGTGAAAGGTGGCTCTGAAAAGAGCCTTTTTTGGGGGGAATTTTTGATGTGCATTTATTTTGTTTTTTTTCAACAAGACACGTAAGGAAAGGAAGGTAAGGGAGGCTAAGGAAGGGCCACCAAACACAGGGATAAGAAAGGGCAGGTGGAGAGAGGAAGATGTAGGGTGTGCCTTAATCAGGTAGTGGGGAGCCCTTCTCATGCTCCCGGACCGCAGCCTCGAAAGCACTTCGAAGAGTCTCCCCCCAGCAGAGTACTGCATCACAGTACATACACAATACTGTGATCCTCGAAAGTTAAGGGTCTACTGTGTCGCGTATGGCCTACGGGGCAGCTTGATGGATGCGCTGCCCCACAGGAGTGTCTCTTGTGGTGGCAGGAACAGAAACGGAGGATGCTGTAGAGGAACTCAACCTACTACTTATATCGCAGGGAACAACCCTCCGAATTGCCCCAGCGTGGAACGACCTTAGGTGTCGCTTCATGGAGGTAGTACTGTAACTGTACAAACCTGGTTTGCCACAACTGAGCACCATCTGGCACTCAGTGCAGGGCACCTTGTTTGTACGAGCCTTGGGTACACCTTCAAGAGTGGCAAACAACCTCCACACCCAAGATTCACTGGGGCTACGAGTAGCCTGTTCCTCTCTCCAGACCCTTGGGAAGGTGGTGGTGTTGGTGCTGAGGAAGAAGTAGCACCAGTAGCAGGAGCAGCCATGGACGCCATCTTCAAAGGTGTAAGATTCCACCAGGATGTCAGCAAACTACAGCAAGAAAGAGCAATCCAGCAATGTGGAGCAGTGTCTGTCCTGGAAGTCCAAAAACAGAATGAGGAGCAGCTCTGGGGTGTGGCCTTTTATTGGGGTGCTGGTGCATGTTTCGCGGACAGCCGCGCTGTCTGCGAACACTTCAAACACCAAAAAGGGTTCAAAAAGTTCCAAAAAGTATCCAGATCTCCAGGTGCATGGTCTGGAACATGTGCAAGAGTGAAATTTCACAGTAACATACTTTGGATTTCGGACAAAGGCACTTTTTGTGTGTCCAGGGGCCCAGACTGTGTCCGCGGTCAAGGACCCACGCTAAGCCTGGGTGCGGTCACATGATGACATTGCGGACACGTTTGCGAATGGGACAGCTGTCCGTAGGACACTGAATGCGGGGTCAGTTGTACGCATGTGTGCGGTTGTTCTACGGACAGTGTTTGGGTCCCCAAACTAATTAAAAGTGCGACACACGTGTGGCGGACAGTTACGGACAGGCGCGATGTTCGTAGGACCTGAGGGTGGGATACTCATGCGTACAGGTGTCCGCTGGGCAGGGTTCGGTCCCTGAACTAATTAAAGGTGTTCCATAACTTTGCAGACGTGCGGACAGGTTATGTGTTCTACGGACACATTCACTCTGATTGCAGACGATACGAACAAGGGTGATGATCTTAGGACACCCTATTTTGACTAATAGTGGACATGCAGACAGATTTTGTGTCCTATGGACACCTCCATTTTGATTGCAGACAGTGCAAACAGGCATAGTGTCCCTGGAACACCCCCATTTTGGTTAATTGCGTACAGGCAGACAGATTATATGTTCTACGGACACCTCCATTTTGATTGCGGACAGTGCGAACAGACAGTGCGAACAGACATAGTGTCCTTAGGACACCCCCATTTTGGTTAATTGTGGACATCCCAGACAGCCGCGCCATCTGCGTACAACCTAACGGCCTTTATTTAAAAAACAACACAGAGAAATATAGGAACAGTATACATAATATTTTATTATTGTACAAAAATCTAGAAATTATGCAAGAGAGGGAGAAGCAGAAATTGAAATATATACAGGGGAATTAGCGTTGGATGGTTTGAGATCTCATCATAATGTTTTGGGTGATGGGATTTTTTGGTGATTGTTGAGTGGGACATGGAGAAGGGGTGCAGGTGCACGTGGGATAGTGATATTTTATTTTTTCCATGATATGGTTTTCTACAAAGTTCTTTAAAATAATGAAATTGGTCATTAATTTATCCATTTTTTGTTCTAAACGTTGTAGATGATATTCCACAGTGTCTGTTTGTTCTTCCATTAGTACATGATGTATTGTGTCAGTATTATTCTAATTTTTTGTATGTTCTGTTAAAGAAAAATAAATGTGTTAGATACACACAAAATAATGTCTGTTAATTGACTTACTTAGAAAAGTGCAGTGTCTACCATTAGTATCATTGTTTTCAATAATTTCGTCCTGGGAAAAATTTTCTTCAAGCCACTGCAAAGTACTAGACATTTCTGTGTAAAAAAAAGATACATTTTTTTTTAGTGTATCCTACTACAGAAAGTATATAAATATAGGAATTAATGTAGTGTACTTACCAGTTTGTTTTTTAGTTTTCCTGTTACTGCTATGTAGGTGTGCTGTTGATATTTGTTGTGCAGTTTCTGAATAAAGCATCAGTGAGGTAATTCTGTTGGAGGCAAATGTAATTTTTTTTGTTTTTTTAATGTTTCATATGCTATGTAATTGGACTGTTGGTGTCTTACATATACAGTTTGCACTTTTTATTATTTTTGAATGTCATTTATTTATATGCTGCTCTTTGAACATGTTCAGTGTGTTTATTGCATGGCACAACATTGTAAGATACCCCCTGAATTTTTTGATAGTGTTGATGTTGACCGAGTCCATCCACAGCCATGTGCTCAGTCTGCGAACATCCCAACCATTAGTGTGGGACAGGAGGTTCAGTATGTTGTATGGTATATCTATATAAACTAAGGGAATCCTAGTAAAAACCTATCAAATTCATGATATGTATATCTATATTCAGTAAAAAAAACTTTGTTAAAGGGATGTTATGGTTCAGTTGCACTACTAAAACCTATCAAATTCAGTAACATGTTTTTAAAGGACGTTATGGTTATAATGATATATGTGATGTCATCTTTGATGTCATCGGTGTTAGTCTTAGCAGTGCACAGTGGTGGTGCGAGTGATGGTTGCTTAGCTTACCATAACTGGCGAATTTCAGAGGTTTTTTCGATTTTACTTGTAAACATATCGTCTTTTTAACAAAGTTTTTGTTACTGAATATATATATAAATATATATATATCTTTTCTGTCAAAAGACCATTGTATATGTTTCACCCTCTTTTAACCTTTGTTTTGTATGTTCATATCCCCACACAATAACTTGTTTTGCTCCTGTATGGTTCCCACCCCTGTTACCCAAATAAATATTAAAATAACATGCACAACAAGTGATTTCGGCCACCACGGGAATCGGGAGAGGTCATTTAGGACATTTACTTATTCCTTGAGGGAACCCACCAGCCCATTTTCTACTGTTCCTTCCATGTGCAACATTTTATAATTTATGTACATTTTCTTCTTCCTCCCACCCACAACACTTCCTTGGTCCCTGCCCTTTCACCATGCACATTCATCTTTGTCTTCTTCTTATTTGTCTTCCATCGGCACATCTTGCACATGAGTCTTATTTTCCTTATTTCAAGTCCAAGGACCTTTTTAATTCAGTGCATATTTTATCCGTATTTGTCCGTTGGGCTGCCTTGCAGCAAGTTCAAGGGCCAGTCTTTTTGCATTCACTGTTTTGTGACCACAGAGTACACATACTTTCAATCTTCTTATTTGCATAAGATAGTCAGGGGGGCATTCGATTGTTTCTGGGGAATGCAAAGATGGGGGAGTCTCATAAGAAAAAAAATCTTCAATTTTAGTTGCAACTGGGCATCTGGCTGGGTCCCTCAAAACCCCTTTTACGACATCATGGGGTTTTCTCCCTGCTCGCAGGATCGGTTGCCGTCAAGCACCTGGAGTGAAGTTCCCTCCTGTCCATCTGTAATATACAAACTGGGAGAGTTTCTTGAAGAATAAGTACATTTTATCATCAGTACTGCCTCCTTAAACCTAAACCTTATATTTAAGCACTCCTATCGCCTAAAAACAATTACTATTGAGTTGACTCTTTTTCTAATATAATAGAATGGCTTCTTCTTTTTCCCTTTCCTGCATATCTTAGTGTTACCTATGCTTCATATTCTGGCTGATACCTGAGTGTGGCTACAACATGAGATCATAAAGCATATATGGTTTTGCTTTTTCCTTTTCTTGCCCCATTTTTTCATGGGCTTTTCCTTCCAAAGATTTTATAGTATACTTATTTTCTAAGTGGCAAAGGAAAACTTTTCTCGGTGGTTGCGCCATTCTTCAGACCAATAGAGTTTTTTGGTCTCCTTCTTTATGATTAAAAATAATAAAAGACAAAACAAACAACATACCAAATTCAAAACTGTTTAGAATTTTTTTTTAAAAAGGATGTGGTATTCAGTCACTCCCTTTCTTTCTTCTTGGTGTATCCGTATGTGATGTGGTTCTTTGCTCCCTGTAGAAACCTAAATAGAGGCAAAGTCATCATAACCTGGCAAAGCGATCAGTTACTTCCTTAAAGTAGGCCTTTGTTTTTTCTTTCAACATGATGTTGCTGAGGTCATCTCTTGCCATTCTCAGCACAATAAAATGCAGGCTTGCTTTTCCTGAAAAATAAAATGTTGGCGCACCTTTAGTCTTTTTCTTTTTGAATTGTCATATGTGTAGTGACAGGCCTATTTTTACTCTCTTCTGCTATGCTGAACATGTTCTGTTTACTTTTGAAGTCCTCCTCCTGATGGCGTGGAACTGCAGTCTTTTTTCCTTGCTGTAGTTATTCTGTTGAGACACAATTAACATTTGTTATTTCCCTTCCTTCACTAGTCTTACCTAACCATGGTATTTGGAAACTAGCACTGATACTATTAAGTGCATGCAAGTGTGACATATAGGCATACACTGTTTTGCCTATCCTTAAAGTTTCATGCATTTGCCAAATGTTCATATATGACATTCCTCATCACATGGATTACAAAAAGGTTTCTCCACCTTTTATCCCAAAGTCGTCTTCATTCTCTTCATTAGAAATGACCATACTCATATGCATGTACTATCCTGCGCACACACCTGTTTACACCTTTCTTGGGGAAAATGCTACCTATTAAAAAGGACTGTATCCCTTGCTACCTTTTTCTGTACTCACCTGGTTCTTCTTACTCCTATCAATGATCAATAAGGCTTATTCACACACTTACTGTGTCAACTGGTAGTTACCTTTTCTTTCTCTACTTGTCCACTAGTACTTACTTTTGTCATAATGTTTCTTCCCATTATTGCAATACTCCACTAAGGCCATATAGACATTCCTCCTGTGCTCCAAAAATGACAATATTTTTCATCTGTAATACATAAATCAACATGTTCATATAAACATAAACAATGTTCTTGTTACTTACTCTCATATGTTCTTTTGTGCAATTCTAATAAAAACTCCCTCACGCTGTTAGATCAATCTTGGCCATCCATACTTTCTTGGCCTTTCATTAATCACATTTTATCCTTATCAAATATAGTGCAGTGATCAATTTAAAAAAGCACCATCTATTGTGCTCATTGTTTGAAAATCTGAATATTTTATCAACACCGTCCTCCATCACCCTTGTCTCACAATGTTATTTTGTGTCCCTTTATTTACACTGTCTATCAAATTGTGTTTTTTATTGTTTTAATATCCATTCATTTATCATTTTGTATTTATTTGTTTATTTCACCCCCTGGATTGATGTCAATCTTTTGATTAGGAACTTCTTACTTCAATGGTTTTGCTGTTCATTGTTACTGTATATTAATTGGTTTAAACACAACACAAATGTTTATACTTTGCATATTATAATCCCTTACATGTGTGTGATTTTATTTTGTTCCCCTATGTACATTTTTCCTCCACTGTCTTAGTGGATGCATTGTCTTTTCTTTTTGTTACCCCATCTGGGAATTTGATGCGCAGTCTCCTACCTGGCCTTGCCAGTAGGAATCCTTACCACTCTTTCATGAAGCTTTATAATGTGTACCCTTCCTGTCTTTTAATTAGCCTGTAAATTCAAGGTATCCCTATCTCTCTTCTATTTATAGTCTGCAAAAAATTCAGCTACTCTTATATTGTTTTTATTAGCAAGACATAATGTCCCTAATTGGTATTCGTAATGTAAAGCGAAAGCATCCTATATGTGTGTTTATTCTAATTGCAGTACTGAATTCCTTCTCTGACTACCCAAATGTGTTTTTATGTAAATTGAGCCTGTGATCCGTTGATTGCCTGTATGTCCACAAGAGTGTGTGTGTGTGTGCACGTGTGTGTGCATGCATGTGTGTGAGTGTGTGAGTGTGTGTGTGTGTGTGTGTATGTGTGTATGCATGTGTGTGTGTGTATGCATGTGTGTGTGTGTGGTCATGCAGGTTTGTGTTACTATCCTTGTTTGGGACTTTGGTATAAAAACATGCACACAGTGTGGGGACTTGATTTCACTGTGAGGACCTAAACCAAGGTCCCCACATGGTAATGCCTTCCAAATGACTTAGAACAACTTAAAAGACATCCCAGCCAATTTGTATAACTTTTTTTTAATAAAACGTTGCCTTGTGGGGACCTGTGTTTATTTTGGTGTGTTGGTTTTATTCTGAGCTCTGCCACCATAGGCTCGATGTGGTATTGCAGGCATCAACACACAGACCGGAATCTAAACACACTTCATAAATCTGATGCCTACATGCTTAGGCAGAAGGCACCATGCCATGGAAACCATTTGTACACAAATACAGCTGTGTTTTAATGGCCTGAACCGTTTGTTCTTTGCGGTTAAATGTAAAATAAATGAAATTACGCTGTTTTATATGCTTTTTGTATGTTTACAGAATTGTACATAATCAGTGCACAACGTAAGTGTTCCCTCATTGGACAACACACTTCAAGATTCAGTTTAAGCATTGGCTACTTTTGTAACAAACCAATCAAAATATTACTTACTTTCCTAACTTTGTGTGATTTTGTTGAAGTGCCCACAGGGGTGGTGTGTGATGATATTGAATTCCACACTGTGAAGACAACAAACATATTGTGTGCACTGATGCCACCTTGTCTATACTCTGAAATGTGAATTAATTGAATGTTGGCTTCAAATTTTGTCTGATTATACAAAAATGTTTACAGGGTTGATGTTAATGTAGTCTAATTTGGTCTCATTACAAGTTTGTCGGTAAAGGGAAAAAGTAGCAGTAACGGAATTGCTGCCACTTTGACCAATCTGCTGATATAAGGATTATGGAAAATGGATGCTAATTCCTCCGGTGGAATTAACCCTGGAGAAATTAGCGCCCGAGGAATAAACAATGAAAACCACTGATAATTCCCCCGAGGCTAAATCCGCTGGAGGAATTAGTGCCGGAAAATAAAATGCTAATTCCATTGTATCTTCAAGTTTAAATACCGGATGAAACGCTGCCAAAAATGGGAGCCAATTTAACCAAAAACCTAGTGCAGTTGCCGCCACCCAAAAGATGAAGGAAAATGTATTCAGGTGATGCAAATGAAGCCACAGGTGCAACAAATTGGCCCTGGACAAGTATGTGAGGCCCACAAATTCCCCAAACACACTTTCCAACGCTATGCAGCCACAATTTTGCAGGCACCAGCAGTAGCAAACCTTAAGCTGTAGATTGAGCTGAACAGGCATGCACAGCTGTCATCACAGAGTACAACCAACACACTATCAGAGAAGATGCCTTGCAAGGAGAGCACCCATTCCCTGCATCATGCAATTTCCCTGTGCGCTACCTGATGTGCAGCTGATAACAATCTAGCACCTTAACAGAGAGGCATTAGCTGAGGCACTCTCCTTGATACAGCCACATCTTCAAAGAATGATCAAAACAAGAACACCCTTCTCACCATTGCTGAAGCTTTTTTGAACCTTCCAGCTCATTATGGGCATGCAGCATGGAATGTAACAACCCATGTTTTCAATTGTGCTTGCCCAGGTGCTGGAATCACTCGTGCAGCATGCAACCCAACACATCTCTCTGCCTACCAATCCTGCACAGGGAAATGCAACAAAGGCACAGGTGTATGTGACTTCCTACTTGCCCAACATCAGTGCAGCACTGGTCACATTGGTGGTGCCCTAGGCATTGTAAGAGGTGTACCGTAACAGGAAACAACATTACCTTAACATACAGGTGACCTGGGATGCAGACCTCAATGTGACCCATTGGTATGCCTGCTTCCCCAGGTTCCACCCATGATGCCATGGAGTTGTGCAACAGTTCACTACCAGTATATATGGCGACCCAACACAGGTCACAGACCTGGATCCTGGGTAAATACAATCAGCATCACACGCACAGGGTCCACAAGTGCAAAGGGTAGGACCGATGAGGGGGTGGGTTTTCACCTATGTGATTGTGATGTAATGTAAGCCCTCTCACAGTCCTGTGCTAGAAGGACCTGCCCTCTGACCCAACACTTAAGAAGGGATACCCCACTATACAAAGGTCTGTACGGCAACATCCGGGCATGAAAGCAATGCAAAAACCCAAATTAACATAAACTGAACTTCAGGTCCGCCAATGTATAGGAAAACTGTACCTAGACAGTTCTACTGTATAAGATGATAGATGCAACAGTGACAAGCACAGATGGCACAAAAGCTGCACCATATGAATACAATTTACAAAGAGCAGGATCACTATCACAAAGTGCACAAGCTCATTAGAAAGCATATCAGGGTACATGCATGAGTGCACAGTATTGAAGATCGAAAGATAACATGTCCATTCACAATCCAGTTAAAGCGTATGCCTGTTACCTCTGGTGGAAATGGGGAAATCCCCTAGTGACATTTACCATTTCCCACCTCATTCCATGAGGCATTCCATGATTCAGGGAGAGCGAGAAATGATGTAACAATTGTGCCATTCGTACATTATCTGACATATTAACAATCATGCTATGACTACTTGTTTAAAACTAAACTAAAATTATACCTCCTCGCTTCTGAGTAACCCTCTTAACCTACCTTTCATCTGCCTGCTAGCTAACATTTTTCCCTGGCCTTTAACCTACCTTTGTCCCTCACTTCTTCTCTCTCTACTCTAGCACTTCACCCATCATGATCACATCCAGAGCACAGCTGACCGTACTGCCTACCTGCACTTAAAAATGTCCAATGTTGGTTGTCTTTAATCTATGTATGTTGTAGGGGTGCAGTAGTAAGACTCTGACATGGAGGGGTCACAGTGGTTGGCATCAACTTTTATTATATCATGACAATCAAAGGAAAAGCCTCTCTTACCCTAACTCTAAGAGGGGTTTCCCTGCCTCAAACAAAATAACTAATATCACCGTGAGGATGTTGAAAGCATCAAGTCTCAATGTCCAATGTCACAATCCTAACTCTGCCACTCACACTCTAAGTATAAAATAAATGAAAAGGAGGTCTTTCAGGCCCAGAGGAATGACTCTTCCCCTGGAAAAAAGAGACAGTTGGGAGTTTATTATTTCCTTTAAATGCTGGTGTGGTCGGGGGTGCCTCCCTTCCCCAGCCTTCCCTCAGCTTCTGGTGCACTTCATCAACTGCTGGGGGATTGTCCCTTCCCCAGCCCTCTTCAGGCTTGCAACACAGTGCAACTTCTTCTCTGTCTCTGGGGTCCCCAACCCGTGGATTAGCCAGCCTGGTTCTTTTCTCACTGGGCACTATGAGAAAGAAGAATAGTTTGGATAAGTCTCCAAAGTGTGGTGGGTCTCTGACCCTGATTGGCAGACTTGGCTTCCTTTGACCAAGTACCATGACGCGATGAAGAAGAGGGACTTGGATGCTCCTCCAAGCTGAGGTGGATCCCTGGCCTTGGTCGGCAGACTTGGTTTTCTCCTACCATGTACTGTGATGAGGAAGAGTGGCTTCGATGCTCCAGCAAGATGAGGTGGGTCCCTTACCCTAGTTGGCAGACCTGGCTTCCTCCTACCAGACAACACTGTAACGAAGAAGATTGCCTTGGATGCTCCTCCAATCTGAGGTGGGTCTCTAAACTTGCTTAGCAGGGCAGACCTAGTTTCCTCCTACCAGGCACTATGAAGAGTGGCTTGGATGTTCTTCTAAGCTGTGGTGATCCCTGACCCTGACTGGCAGACCTGGTTTCCTCCTTTCTCAGGTCTCCTAGTTTACAACACAGGCTTGGTTCACTCGCCTGCCAAGCGGGCAGTTCCTTTGTACTGTTCGCATAGTTCTTTTTATGGTCTCTTGATGTTACATACAGACTTGGTTTACTCCCCTGCTAACTACAATATTCTGATATTTTGCTCTCACTGTCCTCTTTGTCGTTTCTCTACTGTGACACACATGGGTCACCTCCTCTCCAAATACTGCCACATAGAAGATGATGCCTTCTTTTCACTTGATATATCCTTTTCTCAGAAGGATCGCAACTCTGTTTCCCTTGATATGATATGATAGGTTATTTATAACGCACTTAATACCCAGAGGTTTCTAAGCGCGGACCCGAGATCGAACCTGTGTTGCTGCGTGTCGTCTTGCTTCTTAGGATTGCAGAGGGGCTGTCCTCTTTCCCCTTCTTTTCACTAATTATGCTTTTTGGGGTTTCCTTCACCCTCTGGGGACCTTCAACCACAGGCTCTGCCACCCAGTTACCCACAGGGTATTGGCTGCTGTCCTCCGGTTGGTTGCCGTCTTCCCGTGTTCTTTTCTGCTTCACTGGTACTCTGGCGTTCCTTTCGGCTTGGCGCAGCAGCTCTGTGGCTCCAGACCTGCTTCACCGCCTCCCTCTTCACCGGACGGTGTGTTCATTTTGGGCTGTGCTGCTCACACTTTGCACAACCAGGCTTTCGGTTTGTTTAGCAGTACCAGAAGAGATCGCCCCTGAAGCCTCTCATTTCTGCGCCTGGATCTGCTTTTTCCAGCCTTCACTGCAAGCCTCAGTCCCTCTCGCGGTTCCTCCCCGGAGCGTAAGTCAGTTGTCAGTCTTTATGGTTCCAACCAGTAAGGTCTATGACTGAAGACTTGACCATTCAGGTAGATTCCTCTTAGTGATCTGCACGGCTCTGCACTTTTTATTCATCACATTTTCTTGCTTCGGATCTTCATTGTATCCATCCCTGTTCTTCCGCTTCCTAGTCCTTCCTACTTCTTCCATACTACAGAAGTGTATAGGATAGGAGGGTAGGGATGAGGAGAGTGGGGGTGAAGGAGAGGTGTGGGTACAAGGTGGGTACAGTGTTCTCCCACTATAGTTGTCACTGGTCCCATAGGGGTTTCCCCTCCCATGAGATCCACCTGCTGAATACCACCCCGAGAGGGACTATCGTGTATCGGCCTCACCTCCCTGGCCACATGGGAACGGGATCCCCCTATGGAAGCAGTGCTGACATCCTGGGATTCGGCACAATGTCCACTTATGTATTGTCCCCAGTACTGTTCCATGTACTCCCCTCCACAACCTGGTCCGAATGTCCCTCAAATTCACCCCATTGTAAGAAGCTCACTGCTCGCTGTCAAATCTGATTTCTTATCTATTGTACATTCTTTTGTGATCAAAAAGAGCATTGTTCCTTCTGTAATACTTGTTGCACTTGCTACACCTATCCACATTGCCTTGCAAGTGATTCTGGCTATCCCCATCTCCTGTCTGTGTCATTGTGCTTGTGGCATTGACTCGATGGAACAGGTCAGGATGAGGAAGAGAGGCCAGCTTAGTGGTAGGCAGTGTTAACCCCTAGTCTGGTATCTAAGAAGTTACTGATCTCCACAGGGCCTGCATGCTAGTGGTACTGGCAGCAGTGTTGGGTCGGTTGAGCAAGTGGTGGCACAGCATTAGTGGCATTGTCGGTAGTGGTGGAGTCAGGAGCCACAACTGCTCTGGTGGAGCCAGTCTGGCAAGTGGTTGCAGCTGGCATGCTGTTGCTGACAGCAGATGCGGTTTTGCATGGGGTCATCCAGTGTATGCCATGATTGCAGGGTGTAAGGGTGGTGGCTGTTGCATGGTGGTTGGTGTCAGCACCTTGGTGCTCTCAGTCACGTTTCTTGTTGACACTGATGTAATGGGCCTGGCTTCCTTTCCTGACTGGCCTGTGAACTTGTTGGATGATAAATGATCTGCATTCACTGATCATGCAGACTGGTACCTGGCAAAGGAAGACACTCATGCATTTAGGAGGATGCTGACTGAAGGCTAATGGGGATAGGATGGGCTCACGTGCAGGAGAATGACTAATCAACCATTGCCACATATGCCTATGAGTTGTACACTCCTTGCAGGATGTGAGAGTTGAATTTTGTGTCAGCGTACTACTGTACCATCATGGACAATATTTTGTCAGTGCCCGTACATAGCACTTGTGAGGTTGGACTATGGTAAGGAGATATGAGTACTTGCCCTACTATTTTTGAGAGCCCTCATTGGGAGATGCATTGCCCATATGACATGCACATGGGTCAGGCCAGTTATTGGCACTGGTGTTTTCAATGTGGGTTCAATTGAATATTGGTGTTTTTGGAGTGCATTTAGGCAGTAGGGATTTTATTTGACTGCATGCCATGGAATGCCATGATCGGTGCATCTCCAGATTGCATGGGTTCACATGTCCATAGATGCAATGGTAATATTCTGTCTTCAAAGTCACGTGGACATGGTATCCCTCAATGGATGGCACATTCATGTTGTTGCTCTAGAATTGGTCCCATAGACTTCGAGCATGGCCTTGGCCTTGCTATTGTGGCCATATGATTCCACAGACTGGTACATGTAATGTAATCACATTTATAAAGCGCAAGCTAAGGCCAAAGGAATCTAGGGGTAAAGACCCACTCTGGGAAACAGAGTTTCAGCCGAGACTGAGCCTAAAAGGTGTGTTTTTAGAGCTTTGCGGGATAATAAATTACTGCATAGGTAATTAGGGACTGAGTTCCACATACAAGGTGCAAGAATTGAACAAGCCCAGCCTCCCACTCGAGTCTTTCGATAGCGAGGTACTGTCAAAATGTTCAGGGACTTGAGCGAAGGAACAGGGCAGGGACGCACAGTGTTAGCTTGGTCTGCTAGTACTCAGCCCCACGTTAGTAAACAGCCTGCTGATTAATACAGAGTCTTAAACTCAATGCAGCCAATGCAGTTGATGAAGAAGATCATGGGAGTGGGTCATCCAACCCGCTCCCATGGCCAAACGGGCAGCAGCATTCTGCAAAAGCTGCAATCTAAGAATTAGAAAAGCCGGCTGGCCTAGATAAATGGCATTGCAGTAATACATGGCACCAAACACTGAGGCTGCAACTACCTTGTGGTGGGACTCAGGGTGCAGAAAAGACAACACCTTCCTTAAGACTTTTAGCTTGATGAACCCAGAATTGCAAACCGATGCAATTTGTAACTCACGAGAACCAGAGGCCTGGACTTGAATGCCCAAGCTTTTAACAGAATTAACTGAGAGACGACGTGGACCCAACGGAACTGGGCAGAAGTCATCGGTCCAGGTTCCCTGCAATTCAAAGCATCCAGTCACCATGACCTCAGTCTTTGCATCATTCAACTTCGGCCAGTTTTTTCCATCTAGTCCCCTACTGTGAAAAAGCATCCGTTTGTGTTGGCCTAAACTAACTCATTTAAAGCATTCGGAACTCACATTCAAACTACATTTTTATTTTGCTTTTTGGATGGCGTTTCATTTCACATATGGAAAATGATTGCAGCATGGAAAGCTGGCAGACGTATCTCTAAGAGGAAAGGAATGCTTAGCTAAATATTTTTGTCAGCATCAAGGGCCTTGAACAGGCTTGTACGAACCCAGATAACAGATAGTTTATTGGCTTCCTGGCTATTGCTTTCCAGAAGCTAATTTACTCACAAATGTTTTGAAAACATAATGTGCTGTGCACTTACTAAAAATACAGAATAAAAGCGGAATAGCAAAATTACCGAGCCGAAATGCAGAATGACCTTTTGGGCAGACACAAAACCTAAATAAAGATATTCAAGAAGGTCTCCCTGTCCCTTGCACTAGGAACAGCGTGAACTGCGCTGCACTGGAAATCTGTAAATTGTACAGACATGTACAGACATGACGTGGGGTGAAGTTCACTGTGTTTTCAGGGAAAACGCATACTTAGGTTGTAAATTATTTGTAATGCAACCACCAAGATGAATTCTAAAAATGTACTTAAAGGCTGACTGACCGCAATGCAATTGGCTCAATTACTCTATGACTGCCTGTCAGACATAGGCGAACCTGATCACTGCTTAAGCAACATAAACTCTTGTCATATATGTGTTTTTGTGACTGGTGTTTCTTCATTTATTTCCATTTAATCATATTTGGGACTAACAAATTGGTGCCCAGAACGTGGGCTATCTTCCGATGACAACTCATCACTTTGCGAGGACTGAGTGTATGGTCTGGGACCAGTGAGTGTAGGGGGTGCCTGCACTTAAAAGATGCTATTCCACTCGCAGTCTGCTACTTGTGATCTCCGTTTGCTGCTTCACACGGAGGTCATTATAGCGAGATTCCCGGACGGTATACGTTTCGCTTTTTGGGAGAACACCAGCCACAAAGGGGTTCGTTTGATGGGGGATTGATTTTGAATCAGGTGAGTTTGTTTCAAACTGAAACTGTTTAGATATTTGTTTTGAAATATTTTGCGCAAAATATTTGCCAGGTGATAGTAATTGCTTTTTTTAAATTATGCATGGCTACAGTAAGTTATTGACTGTTAGGCAACACTGTGTTGCAAGAAAAAGACAGCAGAATAACTTAGAACATAGTCAGCCGGTGCCACCAGAAGGGTCATCCGCTTATGAGATGTATGTAAAGTTTGGACTAGGAGCTATAGTGTTTAACAGTATTTGGCATTGCCAAACTAGACATGAAGTGGAACTTAACTGCACTAGAAAGTTTTGAAATTTCCAGAATTCAGTATCTTGAGCCAGTATTATTGAGGAAGAAAGCTCGGCCTGCTGCCTTTGACGCGATTAGAGATTGGTGCAAAGAAGCTACCCAACCCCTCAAAAGTAGGGAAATTTGCACGTAGACATATTACCCAAGCTGAAAAGGCTTTAGCACTTGATCGACAGAAACAAGAAGAGGCATTAAGGGAAATGGATAGGGAGTTCAAATTAGAGGTACAGAAAATGTACCCATCAAAAGAATTGCATGCATCTGATGAATTAATAAATAAACTGTTGAATGAAAGGAGAACAGCTCCTACCGCACCTCCTCCCTATGTTCTGCCACCTGCTACACGAGCACAGCTACCATTACCAGCTCACGACACACACTCTCACCGTTGGCCACTACACCCTACCTCCCGGGATTTACTTTTGCCATCAGCTACCTCTGCCACTTCCGACACTCCACTTGTAGCGCCTAGCAGCTCGAGAACTGTGACTCGCAGTGTAGTACCCCTTGAGCAGAGAATAATCTTACGGCATTGGGAAGAATTACATATACACGGGGTGACGATGCAGCCGGTGCAGGCTCTCTGATAGACCATGGAGATATCCCTGAACAAAAGGTATTATCAGAACAAATGGTACAATATTTGGCTCAGATTTGGGGTGATCTTACTGATACTGCCTCCCACAGGGGTTGCAGGATTTGAATTTCTTGTCATGTACTAAAGACACACCATTCAAATTACATAAGCACATGTTGAAATGATTTACCTTTAAACAGGAACTAGACCAGCTGCACCAATTGAAATTAAATAGAGAGCTGCCACAAACATCCTATGTCCAGAAAAGATTTTTAACCGCACCCAAAGCTGTTAACGAAGAGTTGCGCATCTGCACGAGAGACGCACCCAGATGGATTTCAGATGTCTCTATCTCCCCTATTGACATTCATGATACTTTTAGCCAATATTCTCTCTCATTCAAAGTAAAGTATTACAGGTTATGGTTGAATATTTGCAAGACAAGTGTTTTAAGAATAAATTGTGCTGCCCCGCAGATATTATGACAATATACAAACACACGTTTTCAGATGACACCTCGCTATCCTCACTATCCCTTGAACTAGCTTTGCTCCTTAATAAACAGTCTAAGAATCCCACTGCGCAATTGCCCATGAGAGAAGTTCCTCCTACACTTGTGCCCCAGAAAGAGGAATCAGGCGTTAATGGTGCACCCGCAACAGTCACCCCTGCACATTATATTTCGCAATTTGTACATGTCCCCTTTTCAACAATGTGATCCCTGACATTAGAAAGAACCCCACAGGGTTCTATAAGTAAATATAGTCTGTTTTGAACTCCTCAGTTTTTACTTTTTGGAGACATAGGGCCTCATTACACGGTAGGCGGTGAACCATGGCGCAATTAGCGCCATGTTTCATGCCGGTAAAATACCGGCACCGCCTTGGTGGAAAGGGGAATTACCGCCCCATTCCAAGGTTGGAGGGGCGGTAATTCCCCCTTCCGCCATTGCCCTTCCCCATTCCCATTTTTGCCCCATAGGGCATAATGGGAATAGGGAAGGAGCTAATTACGGCACCGCAAATTGCGGTACCATAATTAGCGCCCTGGGTCCCTTTGCGGGTTGGTTTTTAACGTCTGCAAAAAGCAGGCGTTAAAATCCCCAACACGCAAAGGGACCTCGTAGTAAGGCGGTAAGGATTTACCGGTACCGGTAAAATACCGATACCGGTAAACCCTTACCGCCTACCGTGTAATGAGGCCCATAGACTTGTTATTCCCTGTCATCTTGCCGGCAGATTTATGGAAACAGCTTAGGTCTGTAGATGATGCTCATATTATGAGTGATACCTGGGCTGTGCTTGAAATAGCTGATAGGTCAAGAAAAGCTGCCGAGAAACCTCCACAGATCATATTAATATTACTGAATCACATTGTAACCAAACTTAAGACTTTGGTGCCCGAAAAAATAATAATTTGGGATAAATTTACTGCCTGATTGCAAGGCAAGACAGAGGGAGCCACAGAGCATTTTAACAGGTTTGAGGAAGTATTTTTCGGATTTCAGTGGCCAGGATTTGAGTTCTGAACTAGGAAAGAGATTGTTGATAAATGTGTACGTGGGCTATTGCCCAACATTCAGTCTCAAATCACTGCCTCTGAAAGTGCATGGCAGACTAAACCACAATCCGAAATCTTACATATGGCCCAGTATTATGAGAATAGAGTGAACAATGAGAAAGAGAAGACTGCAAAGAAAAAGGTTGACTTAAAGACTTTGGTGCTCTTGCAGCAAAGTGCGAGAGGACCATGCAGAGGAAATGCCCCACAGAGAGGACAGTTTACAAACAGGGACGGTAAATATAAATCAATGTGCATATTGTAAGCAGGAGGGCCACTGGAGGGCACAGTGTCCAATCCTTCAGAAAAAAGCAAAAAAGCAAATGGATTGCCTAGTAGAAGAACGAGAACACGTAGCAATGACATGCAAGGGCCAAATAGGAATCAGTTTTCCCAGAACCAGCAATATGACAGCAATGCAGGGAATCAGGATTGGCAACAGAATGCTAGGAGCATGAACGTTTTTGACAACGCTGCACACACATGTTTTACTGAAGATTTTGCATCCAATGATGTTTTTTTGTTTCGCTAGGACAGCCCGAAACAGGATCTGGAACCTACCCCTAGCCCCGTAGACCAGAAAGGACCATACGTAGAAATGAAAGTAGGGAATAGAGTGCACACATTTTTGGTGGACACAGGAGTGTAAAAATGCTCTATTGACCACGCAAACGTTCCAGATATTCCCCTGTTAGGGCAACAAAACGTATCAGTAGGGTTCTCTGGTACCCCAGTAGTAAGCCTGGTCCCTAAACTGGTGCCAATTTCTTTAGTACCTTTCACTGACTCATGCCCATTTTTACTTACAACCAACTGTAGTGAAAATCTGCTGGGATTTAATTTATTTTAAAAATTGCATGCAGTGATTTACTGCTCTCCAGATGGAGTATACTTGACTATTTCCCCCCAGCAGAATTCCACCTCACAATTCATGGTTTTGCCCTTACCTAGTGAGTTGCACCAGGTACCTACACATCTATGGGCAGTAAATGACAATGCTGAGGGAATTCTAGATGCTGAACCACTGTGAATAGTTTAAAAAAACAGTATTACATTGCCTCGCATCCCACAATATAAAGTTTCAGTTGATGGTGAGCATGCACTTACAAGTATTGTCTCTGATTTAATTCATCAAGGTGTGATAAAAGAAATCTCTGGTAGCACATGCAACAGCCCTGTTTTGCCTGTTTATAAGAAAGGTGACAATGCCCTACCCAACCGTTTTGTTATTGATCTTCGAGCAATTAAACCACAGTTTCCCATTGTTCCTGACATCACTACCATTCTGACTATGATTCCCGCGACGGCCAAATGCATTTTTTAGCATCTCCATTCACCCAGATAGTAGGTATTTGTTTGCTTTTTCCCTTGGGGACGTTCCTTTACTTTCACATGAATACCGCAAGGGTACACTGATCGTTCTAGCATTTACAGTAGGGCCCTCACGGAACAACTAGGCATGCTGGAATTACTTTCCACTTGTACACTCGTGCAATACATTGATGATTTACTTATTGCTGCAGATTCAGAAAGCGCTTGCAAGGACGGTAGATTTTGTTATTAAAGCATCTAGCTGACAATGGTCATAAAGCATCCAGGAAAAAATGTCAGTATTGTCAACAGGAGGTCACCTATTTAGGCAATCTCCTGTTGAAGGAGGCAAGGCGCTTGCACCTGAAAGAATACAAAGCATCTCTGATATGGCGATACCAAATACACAGAAAGAGGTTAGGGCATTTATCGGAATGGCTTCTTATTGTAGGCAATGGATTTCAGAATTTTTCACTTTTGATTAAATCTTTGTTGACACTGACAAGGAAAGATGTACCGTTACCTCTACCTTGGGATACAGATTGTCAGGACGCTTTTGATCTGCTCAAAACGGCTCTATGTTCTGCACCAGTATTTGGCACACCAAATTATAGGAAGGAATTTGTGCTGTTTGTGCATGAGAGAGACGGATGTGCTTTGGCTGTTTTGATACAGGAACATGGAGGAAGGAACCAGCCATGCAGCTATTTTTCCTCCAGGTTAGACCTTGTTGCATGCGCTTTGCCGAAATGTCTCATGGCTGCGGCCCTCGTCTCAATAAAACAAAGAGAAGGTATGGTTTTGGGTCACTCCTTAACCGTGATGGTGCCTCACTCGGTAGATGTACTACTGAATAGAACGCAAACTCAGCAACTCACATCTGCCCTGCTCATGAGATATGAGCTCATTCTATGTGCACATAACATCAAAATTAAGAGATGCTATTCTTTGAATACGGCCAAACTTTTACCTCCTCAAAACGAGGACAGTACTAACGATACGACCCATGATTGCCTTTATGTCACTGAACAAGACACCAAAGGGAGAATTGACTTGACTGACATGGATCTACGTGAAATGACCGAATACAAAAGTCTGAGTATCAAAAGTCAGTTTTTAAACTTTTTTTATTTCCAATTTGTTTGCATATATATATATTCATGTGGCGGGAGACCCCCATAGCCGCCCCAGATTACCCCATACCTTTTTATTAACTTTACCCCCCCACATATATATATTCGAACAAATAGGGGTCTGACTTTTGGGCTTCAGACTTTTTGCCCTCAGTAATTTCATACAATACCATTGACACACAGTTGCCATCCCTGGACGGGGAAATATTTTGTGATGGTTCATGTTTCAAACTACTAGGCGGCACTTCTACTGCCCTCTATGCAATTACCACCTTAGACACAATTATCGAGAGTAGGAGAATTCCTCACAATTCTGCCCAGGCTGCAGAAAAAATTGCTTTGACTAGAACTTGTGTGATATCCCAGGGGCTCGGAGTAAATATTTATTCTGACAGTCAGTATGCATTTGGAGTAGCTCACAACTTTGGAAGGCTATGGGCCGAGAGGGGATTTTTAACTTCCCATGGTACTAAAATTCAACATGGTCCTTTGATAGTGCAGCTGTTACCAGCACTAGCTCTCCCTAAACAACTAGCCATAATGAATGCGCAGCACACCAGAGAGTGACTGCCGATATTGGGAGAGGGAATGCATTTGCTGACAAAATAGCCAAACAAACTGCCACAGACACACACTCAAGAATGTATGTGTTACACTCTGCTAGATGGGTTGCTGATACTGGGATGATGAAAGAGGGCATTAGTAGCATGAAAGAAATTCAGGCCGAAGCCACAGAAGAGGAAAATGAATGATGGGGTTCTGGTCCAGCAGGGTTGGATAATGAGGGTTGTTGGGTTGATCACGAAAAGCAGAGGTGGATGCTGCCCAATGCCTATGTAACAACTGTAGTTACTATGGGGCGTGGGCCAGCTCACATCAGTGCCAAAGGTATTTATAAACATCTAGATCCAGTATGGAATATGACAATATTCCCAAGATTGCAGAACGACTAGTTCAGAACTGTATGATCTGTCTACAACACAACATTGGAAAGGGAACACCAGCACCTAGGGGTAGTTTTGGACCTCCTTCCATGCTATTTGAAGTGATTCATTTTGACTTCATAGAGACAGAGCGATGCCAGAATTACAAATATGTGTTAGTACTGATATGTGCATTAAGTAAATGGGTTGAGGCTTTCCCTTTGAAGGACAATACTGCCATGTCCACCGCAAAAGTCATGCTAAAACAGTACTTTCCTAGATTTGGATTACTCAGAGTATTATGGTCCCATAATGGACTTCACTTTATTGCCTCTGTCATACTCCAGGTATGTGAGAGGCTACCGATTAAGAAGCATTTCCATTCTACCAGGCACCCACAGAGTGCAGATTTAATTGAACGCCATAACTGCACCCTTAGAAACAAGCTAGCGAAGGTGTGTGCACACAGCAAACTCAAATGGCCCGATGTCCTACCACTAGCACTGTTATCTATGAGAACCACTGCACAGGCAAAAACAGGACTTTCCGCCTATGAAATAGTAATAGGGAGACCTGCTAATGTATGGAACGCTCCCAGACCTAAGAAACTGTCAGATATCGAGCATCCGCCATTGTCTGATTACTGGGATAAATTGACTCAAAACCTGCGTTTTATTCACCAATGGGTCCGTGCAGCATTTCCCGAGAAATACGTGGGTCCTGGTCACTGCATCCGACCTGGCGACTATGTACTAGTGAAAGACTTTGAGCGGAGGTCCAGTCTTGCCGCTCACTGGAAAGGACCCTATTTGGAGCTACTGGCTACCCAGACGGCTGTTCAAGTTGAAGGAAAGAAGCACTGGAATCATGCAGCACACCTGAAACGAGTACCTTTGACTTTGCCCCATGACAAATGGGAGAAGGAGGAGAGCAAAGATCTTGAAACCAAGTGTGTGCCTTTCAGTGACGGCACATGTCCGGTTCCTGATCCTGAGACCAAGCAACCTGATCGTCCGACACTTTCACCACTTTCTTCGGATACTGATCCTTTGTTCACGGATCACTCTGTACCTGGACTGACCAGGTACAATCTTCGAGCACGGAATTAGCTGGAGGCTGACACTTTGTAGTTAGGAAAGTGTGATAAGAATACTGCACCCACAAGAAACCAACAATTGTTCCCTCTATTCCCTCGAAAGACGCAGAAACTTTTGTTTTGGAGCAAGAGGGGGGCTGGAATTTGACAATGATTTAACTACAAGAAGACTAAAAGCAAGATTGGCCAAATGGTCAGGTGCCACCCACGGATGAACTTATAGAGCCTGCTACAGTGAGGCTTCCTAATAACTATGCCACTTTTTGGGGCACGTATAAACGAGGGCATGGAAAACATCACCACTGGAGGGTCCAAATCTAAAGGACTATGGTCCATTAGGGGCAAATGCATAATCATAATTATTGTAGCATCTATTATGCTCATGCTCATACCTGTATTATGGTTTTGGAAAGTTCACATCCTCTCAGCATACTGTTAGCTACGGTCAGCACCAGTACCTTGTCTCCTCTTTATGTGCACTCCCATACTCTTCGTCCCCTTGATCTCGAACACAGGGAGGGGTATCTCAACAACACCCTCATACATATTATGAATGATACACATGCAATCCTGAACAGAACAAATTGCTGGGTATGTTCTCACCTCCCACAACACGGTGAGAAAGGTTTAGGTTGGTACATATATCCACTCCCATTGTCAACAACTTGTTATGCTTCTTTTAGAGCTCTATTCTTTGGTAAATGGAATTATAGTACCACTGGTAACTTTGATGGGACAAACATCAACGAGTTTGATGATCGACAAGTGTTGCTGCCTCAAGGATGCTCTGGGCCTCATTACACGGTAGGAGGTAACCATGCAGCTATTAGCGGCATGGCTACTCCCTTACTGCATACCGGGTCCAGGTAGGCGGTATGGGGACTTACCGAGTCATTCCGACCCTGGAGGACCCGGTAAGTCCCCATGCCAAATACCATGCCAAACACCATTCCCCATTCCCATTAAAGCCCCCATAGGGCTCAATGGGAATGGGGAAGGAGCTAATAACGGTACCGCAATTTGTGGTACCGTTATTAGCTCTGAAGTCCCTTAGCGGGTCCCGTCCTTAACACCTGGTCAGACCAGGCGTTAAGGACGGGACCCGCTGAGGGACCTCGTAGTAGGGCGCTAAGGGATTACCGGCACCGGTGACCTTACCGGTACCGGTAATCCCTTAGCGCCTACCGTGTAATGACGCCCTCTGTCTTTGCTAATAAAAGCACAACCAATGTTGCCTCTACCAAATATACAAATAAAAGATCTCAACCCTACCATTCAATGATATCATTTAGGATGTCACCAGTGGGAAATAGGGAAACAACTCCCCCATCCTACACCCTCAACCATGATCCTGATACAGTACCATTTTGTTTAAGTAAAAAAGGTTCTCAGTATATGGGTACATATGACAAATGTATGCACAGTGCGGTTTTGGTAAATGAGACAATGCCCTTATACATTGGAGGATACATCTACTTTGTCTGTGCGAAACAAGCGTATCCATGGTTACCGAATGATTGGCAGGGAACATGTTACTTGGTCATACTGTTGCCAGGGGTTTACATAACTTCCACTGCAGAAATACTGAAACATCGCCCTAGTAGTGGGATCGATGATGACACAGCGCTCCAGATATTGGGGGATGTAGCAAAATCCATGATTCCTTTTTGGGGACAAATAATAAACTCTCACGATATTAGAAAGTTAGCCAGAGTATTGTAGAAAACCATTAAAGGGATGGTCTAGTAAAAATTTTTATTTAAAAAATAGATAGGCCACATAAAAAAAATATACTAGCATCCTCCGTTTTAAAACTTCCTATGTAAAATTTTGAGCTATTCAAGCTCAAAATTCGAAAAAGCAAGCACAGGGGCGCAGCCATTTTGTGAAATGGAGGCCCTCCTGTGCTGGCTTTTGCTTTTGCGGCACTAATGAAGGAAAAGCCAGCCAGCTGTAGTAAACAAAGTCTACCGCTGGGTGGCTTTCCCTTCATTAGTGCCGGGACTCGGAGGACGCGGACCGGAGACCAGAGCAGGAAAGCTGCAGCTGAATCTCGGTAAGTGCTATTTATTTTTTTTACAAAAAATAAGCACTAGCTGCGTTTTTTTTTCTAAGTGTTCCGGGCTGGAGGAGCCCGGAAAACTTAGAAATAAAACCGCAGCTTTAAAAACGTTGTATTTATGTTTGAGGTCGCTTTTGAAGCGACCGCAAACATAAATACAATGTTATTGTGTTGGAAAATGCTGCGGTTTTTCGTTCCAAGTTTCTCAGGCTCCTCCGGCTCGGAGGAGCCTGAGAAGCTTGGAAAGAAAAACCGCAGCGTTTTCCAACACAACGGCGTGTGTTTCTGCCTGCTGTGGCTATCACTTTGGGTCTCCGGTGCTCCCAGGGGAGCACCGGAGACACAAAGTGAAAACCACAGCAGGCAGAAACACACGCGGTTATGTTTACATGCCACGTAGTGTTTCTACCTGCATCTGATTTCCCATTTGGGGCTCTCGGGCTCCCCGTGGGGAGCCCGAGAGCCCCAAATGGGAAATGCTAAATGCTGCGTTGTCTGTAAAGCAGATTCAGGCAGACACAACGCGGTTGTTTTCCGCAATGCCGCGTTGTGTCTGCCTGAATCTGCTTTTCCATTTGGGGCTCTCGGGCTCCCCGTGGGGAGCCCGAGAGCCCCAAATGGTAAAGCAGATTCAGGCAAACACAACGCGGTTGTTTTCCGCAATGCCGCGTTGTGTCTGCCTGAATCTGCTTTTCCATTTGGGGCTCCCGTGCTCCCCGTGGGGAGCCCGAGAGCCCCAAATGGCAAAGCAGATTCAGGCAGACACACCGCGGTTGTGTTGGAAAACGCTGTGGTTTTAAAACCGCAGCGTTTTCCAACACAATAATGTTGTATTTATGTTTGTGGTCGCTTCAAAAGCGACCGCAAACATAAATACGTTTTTAAAGCTGCAGTTTTATTTCTAAGTTTTCCGGGCTCCTCCAGCCCGGAAAACTTAGAAAACAAAACGCAGCTAGTGCTTATTTTTTGTAAAAAAAATAAATAGCACTTACTGAGATTCAGCTGCAGCTTTCCTGCTCTGGTCTCCGGTCTGCGTCCTCCGAGTCCCGGCACTAATGAAGGGAAAGCCACCCAGCGGTAGACTTTGTTTACTACAGCTGGCTGGCTTTTCCTTCATTAGTGCCGCAAAAGCGCCAGCACAGGAGGGCCTCCATTTCACAAAATGGCTGCGCCCCTGTGCTTGCTTTTTCGAATTTTGAGCTTGAATAGCTCAAAATTTTACATAGGAAGTTTTAAAACGGATGATGCTAGTATTTTTTTTTTATGTGGCCTATCTATTTTTTAAATAAAAATTTTTACTAGACCATCCCTTTAATGAAACTACTGACATAATGTTGCTCTTCAGAATAGAATGGTCTTAGATGTCATGTTAGCTGTGCGAGGAGGAGTATGCAAAATGGTCGGATCAGCATGTTGCATTTACAAACCTGACTCCTCCCCTTCTGTGTTCCAAGCTATCAAAATATTACATACACTGAGTTCTGAAATTCTGTTACTCACCACTGCTTTGAGGTCAAGGAAGTAGATAGATGACCTTGGAGATGATGGGTGTGCAAGAATCGATATTCAGCCTTCACTTCCAACCCCTGAGTACAAGACGCAGGCTTCCTCAAAGAGGGGCTCTTTTCTACAATGTACCTGTCTGCTGTTTCGATTGGGACGGACAGAGGTGTCAATTGAATAAAAGAGCGGGGAGAACACGCACCGCCAATACCAATGTTGTAAAGGAATACAAAGAATATTAGACAGTGTTGAGATAACCCAAACAATCAAATAGTGGTATAAGGCAATAAAATACCTAGATTAGTATTGGAGTGGAGCTTCCCCGGAATGGATCTATGAAAATAAGGAACTAAGCTTAGTGAGTGGAACAGTGGAAGAGATACCCAAAAACAGTATGAACCAAGAACAACAGACCTGAGTAGTGGGTTTAACAGGATTGAAACAAGTCCCGATTTGGAGGCAACGGCAGGAAAAAATAACAAACAGGAAGCTAAGTATAGGGAAGTAACCCGGACGGCACGAGGGTCGCACTAGAGTTGGGTTGGTGCAGTATCAGGAAAGCGTTTGGAAGCACTTTGATGGTATGTTCCCAAAGACTAATAATCGAACAATGTCCCAGTATCAGTAAAAGGAAAAACAAATCCCCACCATACAGTAGCGAATGAATAAATTCAAAACTGAGAGGGCGTTGGCAAAGTTCGCCTGAAATACCGCTACTGAATCCCCTGAGAATCCACACGTTCAGGCGAGGAGCGGAGTAGCTGTGGTGCTTCGGGTGGGTGTTCGTCGGCAGTCTGCGAAAAAGCAGCTGAAGCAGGAAGAGTCCATTCCGTGACTGCCAGCCGAAAAGGTGCCACGAGAGGCTGTAGGAAGCATGGAGATCAATCCAGTAGCGTTCTGCGTCAAGAACCAGGCAAGAACCAGGAGGGTATGACAGAGACCAGGGGAGCGAGAGAGCAGGTCAGGAGCTGTCGGGTCAAAAAGCCGTAACAATCGATAAACAGTACCAGAGAAGGAGAAAGAGTCTCAATCCAGAAGTCAGGTGAGGGTCGGAACCAGGTAAGCAGGAATAAAATCTTGGGAGGAGATTTCACGAAGGATATGACAGACGTAACCGCAGTAGCTAGTAACGCTAATTAGCAGCAATGAGCCCCCTTGAAAGACGGCGATTTAAAGCTGTATGGGGGCGTGTCTTGCCGTACGTCTTTCACGTACAAGCCGTGTCAGCTGACACGGATTCCGCCGCTGTTTATGCAGGCGCCATGGCAACCTGTACCGGCTCCACAAAGGAGCATGCAAATGAGCCGGACGCTGCAAGGGATGCTGCAAGGGATTCCGAAGTGTAACAAATTCATGTCGATGAAGGTGATTGGAACATTAGGACATGGGCTTGGAATTTATTTCAAATTTAGGGTTGGAAGATATTCTCTGGTCTTGCCATTTTTGTTGGAGCAATTTTGTTTTGTTGTTGCTGTATACAATGTTTACCAGCTTTAGGTTCTATACTGGGTAACTGCTGCTCTAGGGCTCTGGAGAAACTGAACCCTAGACCTTGTCATGATGCACATATGAGTAATGCATTGATCATGCAGGATGTAGAGATCAAACGATTTATGGCCATTGATATACATGATTATGAGGATGTTTGACTAGGAATGTGTTAGTTTAGGCTAAAAGTAGTGTTTGTGAAAAAGCATCCATTTGTATTGCCCTAAGCTAACTCATTTAAAGCATTTGAAACTCACGTTCAAACTACATTTTTATTTTGCTTTTTGGATGGGTTTTCATTTCACATACGGAAAATGATTGCAGCATGGAAAGCTGGCAGATGTATCTCTAAGAGGAAAGGAATCTGTATCTAAATATTTTTGTCGGCATCAAGAGCCTTGAACAGGGTTGTACGAACCCAGATAACAGATCGTCTATTGGCTTCCTGGCTGCTGCTTTCCAGAAGCTAATTTACTCGCAAATGTTTTGAAAACATAATGTGCTGTGCACTTACTGAAAGTACACAATAAAAGCCGAATAGCAAAATTACCGAGCCGAAATGCAGAATGACCTTTTGGGCAGACACAAAACCTAAATAAAGATATTTGAGAAGGTCTCCCTGTCTCTTGCACTAGGAACAGCGTGAACTGCGCTGCACTGGAAATCTGTAAATTGTACAGACATGTACAGACAGGACGTGGGGTGAAGTTCACTGTGTTTTCGGGGAAAACGCATACGTAGGTTGTAAATGATTTGTAATGCAACCACCAAAATGAATTCTAAAAATGTACTTAAAGGCTGAGTGACCGCTATGTAATTGGCCCAATTTCTCTCTTACTGCCTGTCAGACATTGTATTGTATTGTATTTTGTTATTTATATAGCACTCTTTCCACACTTGTGTGGCCTCAATGCGCTAGGCGAACCTGATCACTGCTTAAACAAAATAAACTCTTGTAATGTATGTGTTTTCGTGACTGGTGTGTCTTCATTTATTTGCAGTTATTCATATTTGGGACTAACACTACTGCTGTAAGGCAGTTCCTCAGCTGGGACAGTGGGTTTCTATTTGGGTAATCTAGCCGAAACAGGATTTATGTATCATCGGCATAGGTATAAAAACTTATCCCAAACTCCTGAATCAGGTCAGCCAAAGGGCGCAGGTACAAATTAAAAAAAGAAACAGGGGCAAAGACGAGCCCTGGGAACCCCACACAACAGGACTCTGGCAGAAGATTGGAAAGGAAAAAGGGATACTGTCTGTGTTTCTACTGGATACAATCACAGTGATGGTAATTCTATACAGTGGAATTAGTGCCATCTACTGTTAAACACATAATGAGGATCATTGTTTCTATTACCCCCACCCCTAAAGATGTTCTGTGTTATCAACGTTTCCACAATGAGGATAATACAGATGCCAACAGTAATGCTATGATGATTTTGAAGTTCCACGGTACAATAAATGATGATATTGAGATTTTCTTGTAATAGTGGTTTATATTGGAGTGCCTGCGGATAAAGAGTGTACTAACATTTATATAGCAAACATTACCAGCAAACAATCTCCAGGCATTGCAAATGTGAGGGATGATATTAAAGTCTCCCCCAAAAAATGCTATGTGGTGATTCAAACAATCCCACAAGCATACTTTTTGGTCCACATGCATTGTTTCTGCCAGTACTGAATTTCCTGCCTGATGGTTTGTGATTATACTGAAATCCCCACAAGTACTTTGTGGGATGATTTTAATATTAACACTGAGGTGATGTTCATAAACATACCAGGAGGATAATTGAAAATATTGCAATTATTGACAGAGTTGGTGTGTAATCATATTAGAGTTCACAGAGGCGTGCTTTTGATCACCTAGAATTTGTATCCCCACTGCTGCTGAGAATGAGAGTGTCCGTTTTTTGGAACTACCCTCCCAGTGCTAAGAACAGGATTTACAGTTTTATGATATATTTACCACAATATTTACGTAATATATTTTCACCCAGCCAGCCTAGTGCAGCTTCCCCTGCCCCCAGTCTATCCCCAATCCACTTCCCTGCCGCCCACCCATCTCCCAGCCCTCCCCCGTTCCCTGATAGGCCAATTGCACCTTGAGTGTTTGGCTTGGTTACAGAGCCCACCGTCGAGTGCCCATTTGCACCCAGCCAGCCCAGGTGAGCGTGAATGTTGTGAGGACCCACCTGGGCCTCATTTGTGCATTGTTTAAAAAAGGTATGAGCCCCCAAGGCCTGAGCACAGTGTAGCTTCCCCGACCACCAGTCTAGCCCCAATCCAATTCCCCGCCTACCGCCTGCCTCCCAGCCCGCCCTCCCTCCTCCCCCGATAGGCCAATTGCACCTTCAGTGTTTGGCTTGGTTACAGAGCCCACCGTTGAGTGCCAATTTGCACCCAGCCAGCCCAGATGACCGTAATTGTCGTGAGGACCCTCCTGGCCCTCATTTGTGTATTGTTTGTTTGTTTATTTATAGAGCGCACCAAACCCAGAGGTAAATGCGTGCATTGCAAGGATATGCATATTCATAGTTACAGAATTGGCAGTACACAGTAAATCAATACACAGAAGTAAAAGTATATATAATTGAATACACAGCATTCCCATGCTATATAGAATACATGCAGTACATTGAGCAAGGGGCATGCACAGTGAGTCCCTGCGACAGATGATGTAAGTGTTACTATACATGGTTGTAGTTGGGGGTCTGCTGATGTGCATCTTTGGAGATGAGCCAAAGTTTGGTGTCTTTTCTAAATTTGTAGAGGGACTGGTCCGTACGTAGTGTTGGGGGTAGGGAGTTCCATAGTTGGGCAGCCATGACCGGGAAGCTGCAGCCCCCTGCTTTTTTTAGTTTATACCTGGGCACTCTTAGGCAGTTGGAGTTAGGCGTTCTGGTGGGTCGGGTTGTTTTTGGTGAATTTTTCAGAGAGGTATGGAGGGGCTGCGTTGTTGAGGCATTGGTGAGTTAGGGAGGCTGTTTTGAGTTGAATTCTCTCTGTGATGGAGAGCCAGTTGTTATTGCGTCTAGTTGCTGAGATGTGTGGTCGTCTGGAGATGCCCAGGGCAGTTCTCAGGGTGTTGTTCTGCAAGATCTGAAGTTTGTTGGTGATATATTTACTAGCACCAAGGTATAGTCCATTGCAGTGGTCAATTTTAGATAACACTAGTGCTCGAGAAAGGGTGATGCAACTTTTTGTAGAGAGGAAGGGTTTTCAAGAGTGAATGTGCTTGCAGGTGTATGCTGTCACCGAAGCTGTTGTACTGACCTGTTTGCGCAGACTCTGGGAGGAGTCTAGGTAAAAACCCAGAGTTTTTACTTCGTTGGCTACCAATATGTCATTGCCATCAATGCTGAAGTACCGGTGTTGGTTGCCCAGTTTTTTCAAGTTGGTAGGAGAGGCTATAAGGAGCAGCTCTGTCTTCTAATCATTCAGGCATAAACCGTAGATGGCCATCCAAGCCTGAATGATGAGGTAGATTTTATTGATAAAAGCATGGTCCTTGTCGTAGTCTCCTGTCAAGGGTAGGAGGATCTGGGTGTCATCTGCATAGTCGGTGTAGGTGACACTGAGATGGTCCAGATCATCAAACAATGGTTTGGTGAACATATTGTACATGGTAGGTGATACGCATGAACCTTGTGGGACATCGCAAGATATGGGAATATGATTGGCTGCTGCCGAGGCTGAAAAGACTCTCATGGATCTATTGTTTAAGAAGGATTGGATTCAAGCCGTTGCTTCTGTTGAAAAGTGGGCCGCTGTGGAGAGGTGTCTACATAGCACGTTATGATCTACCAAATCGAAGGCGGCCGACAAATCCAGCAGGAGCAAGAGAGCTGGTTTCCCTTTATCCTTCTGATCGTCGATCTGGGTCTTCAGGTCAATCAAGACAGTTTCTGTCCCATGTTGGGGTCTAAAACCAGATTGGCGGAGTCCCAATAGCTTGTTGGTCTCCAGATAGGTTTGAATCTGGTTATATGCAGCCTTGTCAATGATTTTAAGTAAAAAAGGGACAGTGGTGATGGGTCTGAAGTTGGAGGGGATGCTAGGATCTAATGAAGGTTTTTTAGAAGTGGGAGTACCCAAGAGTTCCTCAGGTTGGTTTGGACAGTGCCTGTTTGAAAGGAGGCATTGATAAGCAATGTGATGCAGGGGCCAAGTTCGTTGGCAGCTTCTTTTATGGCAGATGCTGGGCAAGAATCACCTTGGCAGTTGGGGGGCTTGAGCGAAGCAATAATATTTATTACATCTTGGGTGGACACTTAGGTGAATGGGAATCGCTGATGTGGTTTTGGGGAGGTAGGGACATGTTTGGAGGTGTTAGGCTGAGGTAACAAGTTTTGTTTATTGGCGGCTATTTTCTTTTGGAGCAGAGTGATTTTATTGTTTAGGGCTTCTTGAATCTTGGTGCACCAGATCTTGTCCTTGATGCAATTCTCTGTTGTAGGGATGGGGGATTCAAGTTCTCTTAGGATTGTGAATAATTCTCTGGAACTTGAACTTGCTTTCTCAGTGTCATAGGTATCCCTTTTTGCTAGCAGAATTTCTTCTTTGTAGTTAGCTGAGATTTTTTGAAGGATGTCTTTGTTGGCTGTGGACAGATTATTTTTCTAAATCTCCTCACATTTCCTTTTTTCATTTCTTATGACTTTGAGTTTGGGGGTAAACCCCGTATTCAGATGTGCTTTAGGTTTACTTTTGCACATTCTTAGAGGGGCAATGCTATTTAGGGCTGAGGTCAAGGTTTTGTTATAAAGGTCCATCAGTTCTGCTGGGTTGGAGGAGGCTAGGGAAGGGTTGAGTAAGGGTTGGAGGAAAGGCTTAAGTTTATCCACTGTAATATTCTTTTTATACCTTGTTGGCATGAGTGGGGCAATAAGGGTTTCTCTATTAGGAGGTGGGCAGTCTTGAAGATTGAATGACAGTAGGAAGTGGTCGGTCCATGGTTGGGTCTCGATAGAAGTGATAGTTATCGTACAGTTAAGGTCCGCTACCCAGACAAGGATTCTTCCTTTGTCATGGGTAGGGAGTAGGACTCTATGCATGAGGCCAAGTTCAGCCAGGGAATTGGCCAGAGACGCTGCCGATTGGTCTGTGGGGTCATTGAAACATAGGTTAAAATCTTCTAGTACGAGGATTTGTGAGGAAGGTTTTGTGTTAGTAGATAGAAGGGTATTGACGACTTCTTCAAAGGAGCCCAAAGGTCCAGGGGGTCTATAGATTAGCTGCATTGTTATGGTACGTGAATTTGTAAGGGGAAGTTTCACAGTCATTAATTCACAGGATTTAGTAGGGGTGTGTGAGGCGATTCTGAGTCCCAATGTGGTTTTGGCTATAAAAGCCACTCCACCTCCCCTATTGTTTAAAAACGTTCCGAGCCTCACCAGGCCCGCGCGCAGTGCAGCTTCCCCGACCCCCAGACTAGTCCCAACCCACTTTCCCCACCGTCCGCCTGCCTCCCAGCCCACCCCCTCCCCTGATAGGCCAGTTCACAGGTCATAACTTACCTCCCCAGGGCAGCCCTCTGTCTGGCAGCCCCTGCAGTTAAGGGCCCCAAGGCAAAGGGCGGCTCCAACAGAGGCAGCTCGGTACCGTGTCTACAGGCGTCAGCAGGGGAAGCCGGTAGCCAGCCGTCAACCAGCAGCGACAAATAAGGTAGAGGTGGCCAGGGTGGGCAGTAGAGCAATTACTCTACTCTGAAAACCCTGCTACATAACAACCCTACTTGCATTGTGATAGTACTGTGATTATTAGCTTGTCACGTTAGGATCATATTGTGATTGTTAGACTGCAAGCCATCCTTATAGATTCACACATACTGACCTGATTCACATCTAGAAAGCACCACAACAGAATAGTATAGTGATTATTAGCGTGTGCCCTCTAGGATAGTACTGTGATTATTAGCTTGTGCCCTCTAAAATAGTCCTGTGATTATTAGCTTGTGCCCTGTAGGATAGTACTGTGATTATTAGCTTGTGCCCTCTAGGATAGTACTGTGATTATTAGCTTGTGCCGCTAAGATAGTACTGTGATTATTAGCTTGTGCCCTCTAGGAGAGTACTCTTATGATTACCTTGTACCCTGTAGGATAGTACTGTGATTATTAGCTTGTGCCTCTAAGTAGTACTGTGATTATTAGCTTGTGCCCTCTAGGATAGTAGTGTGATTATTAGCTTGTGCCTCTAAGCTAGTACTGTGATTATTAGCTTGTGCCCTCTAGGATAGGACTGATTATTAGCTTGTTCCATTAGGATAATATTGTGATTGTTAGACTGAAGCCACCCTTATAGATTAGCACAAACTGACCTGATTCACATCTAGAAAGCGCCACAACAGAATAGTACAGCGATTATTAGCCTCTGACTTCTAGGATAGTACTGTGATTATTAGCTTGTGCCCTCTAGGATAGTACTGTGATTAATTAGCTTGTGCCCCTAGGATAGTACTGTGATTATTAGCTTTTGCCCTCTAAGATAGTACTGTGACTATTAGCTTTGCCCTCTGGGATAGTACTGTGATTACTAGCTTGTGCCCTCTAGGATAGGACTGTGATTATTAGCTTGCTCCTTTAGGAAAATATTGTGATTGTTAGATTGCGCCACACCCTTACAGTTTACCACTTAATGACTTTAATCACATCCAGAAAGCAACACAATAGAATAGTATTATAATTATTGACTTGTGCCTTCTAAGATAGTATTGTGGCTATTGGCTTGTTCCTTTAGGTTAATACTGTGATTATTAGCTTGTGCCCTCTAGGATAATACTGTGATTGGTAAACCGCCCCCCTCCCTTAGAGTTCACCACTTGCTGACTTGAACGACATCTAGAAAGCACCACAATAGAATAGTACTGTGATTATTAGCCTCTGCCTTCTAGTACAGTACTGTGATTATTGGACAGTGCCGCACCGTTGTAATTTACCACTTGCTAACTCGAATCACATCTAAAAACAATGCAATAGAATAGTATTGCAATTATTGACTTGTGTCTTCTAGAATAGTACTGTGATTATTGGCTTGTTGCTCTAAATTAATACTGTGATTATTAGCTTGTGCCTTCTAGGATAGTACAGTGATTATCAAACCACACCCCACCTTTAGAGATTAGCGCTTGTTGACCTGAGTCGCATCTGGAATGTGCCACAGTGGAACAGTATTGTGATTACAAACTTGTGCCGCTCTAGGATAGTATCAGGATTATTAGCTGGTGCCTCTCCGGGGTAGTAATGTAATCAACGGCCTCCGAAGCACCAGTACAGATGTGTGGATCTTAGTCTAAATCACATAAAGGAAACACCACAATAAGTACAGTAATGGTATTACTAACCTGCGCCCCTCGAGGATGACACAAGTGATTATCACCCTGTCCCACACCGGGAAAGTAGCTTGACTAATAGCATAAATCATGCTGGGATAGCCCTGTGAATACTGGCCTGCGTCACACCTTAGAGAATTGGCAAGAAGGCCTTTAAACCACTCCTAGAGGGTGCCACATTGGTACAACGCTATAAGTATTAGCCCTACCGTGCCAAGATGGCACTGTGATCATCGGCCCTGACATTCTGAGATGGTGCTGTGAACAGTACCCTGCTTCACACCATAGAGATTTGTCTATTGCTGCAAGTCTTTTCCAGTGAGAGCCACATTAGGAACAGCCACTGGAATACCCTAGTGATATAACCCTAGCAGACCTCCTCTGGCGGATCGCTGAAACGTGAGACAGCGACTGAACTACCCTAGCGACATAACCAGACTAGAGAACCCCAACAGACAACCCCAAGCTTGTATCGGACAATCCCCCCACACTCAGTCCAACACCACAAGACAGCCGGACCTAAAGCACAAATACCAACTCTACAACAACGAACCAGAAAAAAAACAAACAGCAGTGAAAACGAATAGGACCGAAGGAAAGACGAAGAGCAGAAAGAACAAACCAAACGGAACACCACCGAAGACTCCCAACTGCAGAACACACTCCCACAGACAAGAACGACAACAGAACCAGTGCAGAGAGAAGAGAGACATTTTTATACCTAACTCTATACCTCGTAAATAACCACTCACTGGAATGAGCCGACTCAAAATACAACTCAAGAACGACCAACAACCAAACACAACCTTGCATAAGAAGAACAGACAAAGCTAGAGACAACAAAGCGTGTAACTTTACTACCACCCCACTCCCACTGCCAGGAAAGACCTCCTTGATCCCCGAGAGCTGCAAACAGCATTTTCTCATTACTTGTCAGTGGAAACCGTGCGTCCACAAGTGGAGCCTTCTAAAATGGCCTCATACACCACTGTTTATGGGTTGCCTAGCAACCGCCTCACAGTTAATCGGTGAACTGATACTACATCCTGTGCTTAGCACCGCCGGAAGGCGCTAGCCGGCACTCATACCTAAGGCACCTACATAAGGCACAAGCCTGTCTGTGCATGTCAGGGCTTTGGGGGCCGTGGGCCACCCACTCGGCCGGACTTCACCGACAATCTCAAACGTAACTGCAGCTTCGGACACAAGGCCGCAACCAATAATGTACGTACATCACTGCTCCTTCCTGAAGCCTGGTGCTTACTGCAAAGGATACGCTCCCTGCCAGCTATTGCTGGCAATTAGCTGTCATGGTCATGAAGTCAGGGGCACAGGCATGCAGGGGTCGCATGCACAGGAGACCTGGGTGGACACTGTCCTGGCGCCTTTGGCGCCAGGCTCATGAACAAAAGTAAACAAGAACATACATTTAACACCAAAAAGCTTTTATTATGGACATAGCACTTCAGATGCATTAACCTTGAACATTCTATCCATTAAGCAGGATGCATTAACCTTGAACATTCCATCCATTAAGCAGCCCCAAGTGTATTCTTGGGTGTGGCCGCTAATGGATTGCCTACGCACGTGCTCACTCTCTACGAGTGTGGCTGGTAAACCGGCCCTAATGGGCGTGCCCACGATCTCAGCTATATAAGCTGCCCCGATCCTCAAGACAGACGCTTTGCGTTATTCTGCACTTGCAACCAGCGTAACGCTCACCGTCACCTGATGTCAGACTTACCTTTGAACATCCTGCTTCCTGGACATCCTGCTTCCTGCCAGCATACTTACCAACTGGGGGAAGCTGTTCTTACCTGTACATCTCTTCAGCAAACCAAGTATTCATCTTTACACTTTCCTGAACGCCGAAATCTTCATCTTGGCACTGCAGCACGACACGCTCCATCGTCGACAGCAGCGCCTGCAAGGACAAACAGAAGACAAGGTTAGACATAAAAAAACAGTCAGTTTAAGGTTGCGCTTTGCCATACTTCGCGCTTTTCCTTAAACCATCACTTACCTGCTGTCGAACATTGCAGTAGCATCCATCTTCCATCCGGCCGGGTCTCGCGACTCACAGCTTCATTGAGGCCAATTTCCATCTAAGGGAAGAAAACAGAAGAGAGACATTATTTCGGGCATAAATAGGAGCAACATATAAAGACATTAAACAGAACGAACAGCATCACAAGAGCTCAAGAAAGACTTACCAATCATAAGGTGAAGCATAGTCGCAGCTGGACTGGACTAATCCTTATCAGGGATCAGTGAAGGAACTAGATCCCATTTGACGCGCCACTGCCAGAGGTAGCAGGACGCAGAGCACATCTTCCATAATTGACAGGTGAGCTTTATGGGCCGGCGTATGCTCACAGAAACCATACTTTGGGGTGAAGGGTTCGAGAGGTACAACAATCACAGATTGGCGCACTCACACACTCTTATCTCCACGCAGGAGCAGTACCACCACGTACCACTGCTCACAGCTTTTCTACTGAGCGAGAGGAGCACTCAAGCGGGTGATTCAAGTTCAGGGAGTACTGCAACCATGCCCCGACGCCTCCACAGAGACCAAGTGAGCATGACAGAACGCAAAGCCTCTAATAATCTCTGCCTGGGCGTTATGGAAACTTCAGAAACAGATCAGTTAGCCCTCTTACTAGGGGAATTACGGGCTGAAGTACATGCTTCAAGACAGGAAACCAATGCATTACGGAGGGATCTTATTGTAACTCGAGAAAGAACTGACGAATTGGCAAGACAAATGCTACAAGCACAAGCAGGACAGGTTCCACTGCCTGGAGTGACCCATTCTTCTCATTCTTCCACACCACAACAATCAACACCAGTGCAGGTGGTTCTTCCAGGAGCAGTGCCTCTAGCCCCTCCCGGACGCTTCAACAGCGACACAAACAAGTTCCCTATATTTATGAACCAATGTCGCCTTCATTTCTTGTGCAGACCAGGAGCCTTTCCTAATGACCAAGCCAAAGTGGCATTTGAACTCTCGTATTTAGGAGGTAGCGCGGCAGACTGGTCTATACCTTTGGTAAATCAAGATGACCCTTTATCTGGAACTTTGGGAACTTCCAACATGAGATGGAGAAATTGTTTGCCCGTCATACTCAAGGACAAGCTCTGGACAACGAGTTGTTGTCACTCAGACAAGGGAGTCAAGATCTATTAACCTATATTGCAACCTTCAATCATCTCATAGCCCAGACCAACTGGCCAGAAGAGAAGTGGACTACACTCTTTTACCGAGTGTTACGTGGAGAATTTAAGGATGTGTTGGCTTAAGTGGTGAATCCCCCTGAGAGGTGTGCGGACTACATAGACCTGACGGTGCAACTCGATCATAGGTTGCAGAATCGGAAAATGGATCGAGCTAAATCAGAGGGATGGTCAGTTTACATACAAGCTCATGAGAATCAGACTAAACCACATGAACAGTCTGAGAAAATGCAAATTGGTGGATTACGAAGTCCCCTTACCAAAGCAGAAAGGGAAAAAAGAAGACAACAACAGCTTTGCTTATATTGTGGACAAGCAGGTCACTTCCTCCGTGACTGCCCAGTAAAACCACCCAAGAAAACGGTTGGGGCAACAGACAAAACTGATGAAGAAGAACAGTAGAACTTGGGAAACGCCAATGCCCAGTAAATTTAGGGGTCCGCTTGTCGAGCATGAAAAAGGAATCTGTACAGACCTCACATCTAGTCCTTCCAGTGCTTTTGGTGAATCACAAGCAACCATCAAAAATACATGCCCTGGAGGCATACATTGATTTTATAGATGTGGGTGGCTTCATTGACCAAGATTTGGCTCTCCGAATAGGCCTTCCTCTCTGACAGAAGCAGAAATACGAAAAAAAGTCACTGCTGTGGATGGTTCTCAGCTATCATCGGCCCGGTGACACAATACACCGAGAAAGTCAAGCTTCTGTGTCAGGACGGGCATCAAGAGGACATTACTTTCGATCTCATCGGTGCTCCTCAGTTCCAGATGATATTGGGAATGCCCTGGCTGGAGACCCACAATCCTAGGATAGACTGGCGAAAACGAGTTCTGACATTTCCTCATGATTGTGCCGACACATGTTACAAAAAAGATGACACCAATCTGAAACTGAAGAAAGGAATCGTGTTGGGCCTCATCAGCTCCTTACCGCTTGAATACCAAGATTACCAGGATGTCTTCAAAAAAGAGCAAGCCAACATTCTGCCCCCGCACAGACCCTACGATTGTCAAAAAGATCTTGTACTCGGAGCCCAGATCCCTTGCAGCCGAATTTACGCTCTGACAGAACAGGAAAATCAGCATCTTAGAACTTACCTGGATCAGTACCTGGCGAACGGTTTCATTCGCCCCTCCAAGTCACCTGCCTGCTCGCCCTTATTCTTCGTGCCTAAAAAGTAGGGGGACTTAAGAACTTGTATCGACTATAGAGCCATCAATCAGATCACAGTAAAAAATCGATATCCTTTACAACTTATACCAGAGCTCCTGGACCAAGTGAAACATGCTCAAATCTACACAAAACTGGATTTAAGAGGAGCATACCATCTTGTAAGAGTAAAAGAGGGAGACGAGTGGAAAACGGCTTTCCGCACGAAGTACGGCCTCTTTGAATACCAGGTCATGCCCTTCGGGCTATGCAATGCCCCCGCGGTGTTCCAATTCTTTATGAATGATATACTCCGTGAACTACTGGATTTTTGCGCTCTTGTTTACATTGACGACATTCTTATTTACTCAAATTCCATGGAAGAACATGAAGGCCATTTCCGGGCAGTCTTAGAGAAGCTTCGCCAACACCAATTGTATGCCAAGTTGGAAAAATGTTTTTTCCATGTAACCGAGGTCGAGTTTCTCGGTTTCATGCTCACACCACAAGGCGTACATATGGATACACGAAAGGTGGATGCAATCTTCCAATGGCCTTCACCAACATCCACGAAAGGAGTGCAAAGCTTGCTCAGATTCGCCAACTTTTACCGTCGGTTTATACCTGGGTTTTCACAAATTGTACATCCAATTACCTCCTTGTTAAAGAAAAATCAAAAGTTCCATTGGTCGACAGAAGCTGAAGAAGCCTTCCAGAAGTTGAAACTAGCATTCACTACAGCACCAGTCCTTCGACACCCACGACCAGACCTACCGTACATAGGTGAGACAGATGTTTCAAAAATAGCCATGGGAGCAGTATTGACACAACGAGACCCTGAAACAGGACAACTACACCCGTTGCATTCTGGTCCTGCACATTTTCAGCCCCTGAGTTGAACTACGCAATCACAGATAAGGAATTACAGGCGATTAAAGCAGCATTCAAGGCCTGGAGACATTACCTTCTTGGGGCGAGACACTGTCATCACGGACCACCGTAACTTGCAATACTTGAAAACCGCCAAAGCACAATCCGTGCATCAACTTCATTGGGCTCCCTTTTTCGCGGAATACGATTTTATTATCACTTATAGACCTGGAGTATGCAATGGAAAAGCAGACGCTCTATCACGCATGAGTGAAGAAAAAGAGGCTTTTACAGCATCCAACCCCGTGGCAATAATTCCTGAGGAAAGGATTCAAACCAGAATAGCTGCCACCACGTGTGTGGATGACCAAAGAACCAGTTTGCAATCCCCAATCAACACAACAGGAATGGCTGTTAAAATGCGATCAGTACACCATCAAAGACAATCTACCGTATTTCCAAGGACGATTATATGTCCAAGACCAAGAACTGCAAAAGCAAATCATCACAAATTACCACGAATCATTAGTGGATGGACACCCAGAAATAGCCAAAACTCAGGCTAAGGTAAAACAAAACTACTGGTGGCCAACCTGGCGAAAAGACATTGCCCAATTTATTGAACCCTGCAGTGTCTGTGCACAACACAAGTCTCAGAAACAGAACCCCGCTGGCTTACTACATCCCCTAACAGTACCGCCAGCACCTTGGCATACCCTGTCGATGGACTTCATTGCGGATCTTCCACCCTGCAATGGATACAACAACATATTAGTCGATGTGGATTTATTCTCCAAAATGGCCCATTTCTTCCCTCTGAAGGGACTCCCAACTGTGTCAACTCTCGCTTCTGTGTTCCTAAAGCAAATTGTTCGATTGCATGGATTTCCATCAATATTAGTATCTGATCGCGGAACTCAATTTGTTTCTGCCTTTTGGAGAAAGTGCTGTACGTTTGGCAAAATCAATCTCTGGTTGTCCACAAGCCATCACCCTCAAACTGATGGGCAAACTGAACGAACGAACCAAACTTTAGAGCAATATCTCAGGTGTATGTTGCAATAGTCCGAGGATTCTTAGAAAAATATACTCTGGATAGCTGAGTATACATACAACAACTCAGTTCACACAATCACAGGGCAAAATCCATTCTACGCTGTGCACGGAAGACATTCAAGGACATCAGTATTTAATCCACCCGATACCCTAGAAATGCCAGCCATAAAAGACTTGCATAAAACCATCACTCAGGTTCTTAAGGAGGCAACAGAGCATCTGACCAAGGCTAAGGAAAGACAAAAACTGTTTGCTGATCGACATCGGAAGGATGCTCCCGCCTACCAGATTGGAGAAAAGGTGTGGTTAGCATCCAAATATATTCCCCTGAAGGGGCCGAGAGCTTTCTGCCTAAGATACCTGGGCCCCTATACTATAGAGTCCATAATCAATCCTGTCACCATGAAATTGGAGTTATCATCTCACATGAAAATTCACCCCGTATTTCATTTCTCTCTCCTCAAACCAATGAAATCCAATACACCGCTTAGTTCTCTGCCAGAGCCGGAAGTAATATATGGAGAACCAGAATATGAAGTCAAATCCATCCTGGACTCTAAGGTGGTTCGATGAAAATTGTATTACCTAATTGAATGGAAATGTTACGCACCTCAAGACCGAACTTGGGAACCCAGTGAACACGTCCATGATCCGCGTTTAATCAGACAGTTCCATCGCAATAATCCCACCAAACCAGGACCGGGAGGAGAACCACCCTTCAGAGGGGCCTTGAGGGAGAGTGCTGTCATGGTCATGAAGTCACGGGCACAGGCATGCAGGGGTTGCATGCACAGGAGACCTGGGTGGACACTATCCTGGCGCATTTAGCGCCAGGCTTATGAACAAAAGTAAACAAGACCATCCATTTAACACAAAAATGCTTTTATAATGGACATAGCACTTCAGGTGTATTAACCTTGAACATTCCATCCATTAAGCAGGATGGATTAATCTTGAACATTCCATCCATTAAACAGCCCCAAATGTATTCTTGGGTGTGGCTGCTAATGGATTGCCTTCGCAGGTGCTCACTCTCTAGGAGTGGCAGGGTGTGGCTGATGAGCTGGCCCTAGTGGGCGTGCCCACGATCTCAGCTATATAAGCTGCCCCGATCCTCAAGACAGACGCTTTGCGTTATTCTGCACTTGCAAGCAGCGTAACGCTCACCGTCGCCTGAGTTCAGACTTACCTTTGAAGATCCTGCTTCCTGGACATCCTGCTTCCTGCCAGCATACTTACCAACTGGGGAAAGCTGTTCTTATGTGTACATCTCTTCAGCGAACCAAGTATTAATCTTTACACTTTCCGAAAGGCCGAAATCTTCATCTTGGCAATGCACCACGACACGCTCCATCGTCGACAGCAGCGCCTGCAAGGAAAAACAGAAGACAAGGTTAGACATGGAAAAAAGTCAGTTTAAGGTTATGCTTCGCCATACTTCGCGCTTTTCCTTAAACCATCACTTACCTGCTGTCGAACATTGCGGTAGCATCCATCTTCCACCGGGCCGGGTCTCGCGTCTCACAGCTGCATTGAGGCCGCATGTCCATCTAAGGCATGGGTGCACAACATACGGCCCGCGGGCCAGTTGCGGCCCGACATGCTCTTTTTTCCGGCCCGCGCAGCACAAAGACTTTCCTAATGGGATTAGGAAAGTCTTTGTTGTATTCCGGGCCGGACAAAACACTGCCCTCATTGGCTCAACACACACACGCACCATGTCACTCCTACAAGCCACGTAATGCGTGTTTGCTGCACCAATGGAGGGCCAGCACTACGGCTGGCGTGGTCCATAAGGCTTGATGCCGGACGGCATTTCAGCCTTGGACCACGCCAGCCGTAGTACGATTCCAGCATTCCAGCTTACCTGCCGCTTACCTGCCTGCCTTCCAGCACGTCTCCGGTAAGTGGTCTGTTTGTGTTTGTGTGTCGAGTCTGTTTTGCTTTATGTTTGTGTGTGTATGTTGCGATAAGGGGGGGGTCGGATGTGTGTCGGATGTGTATGAATGTTTGGCTTTGAATGTATTTTGTGTGTATGTTGAGATGCGGGGGTGGGGGGGGTGTCGGATGTGTATGAATGTTTGGATTTGAATGTATTTTGTGTGTATGTTGAGATGCGGGGGTGGGGGGGTGTCGGATGTGTATGAATGTTTGGATTTGAATGTATTTTGTGTGTATGTTGAGATGCAGGGGTAGGGGGGGTGTTGGATGTGTGTCGGATGTGTATGAATGTTTGGATTTTAATGTTTTCTGTGTGTATGTTGAGATGCGGGGGTGGGGCGTGTCGGATGTGTATGAATGTTTGGATTTGAATGTATTTTGTGTGTATGTTGAGATGCGGGGGTAGGGAGGGTGTCGGATGTGTATGAATGTTTGGATTTGAATGTTTTTTGTGTGTATGTTGAGATGCGGGGGTGGGGGGGTGTCAGATGTGTTTGGATTTGAATGTATTTTGTGTGTATGTTGAGATGCGGGGGTGGGGGGTGGGGCGTGTCGGATGTGTGTCGGATGTGTATGAATGTTTGGATTTTAATGTTTTTTGTGTGTATGTTGAGATGCGGGGGTGGGGGGGTGTCAGATGTGTATGAATGTTTGGATTTGAATGTTTTTTGTGTGTATGTTGAGTGTGGGGGTGGGGGGGTTGTCGGATGTGTATGAATGCTTTGATTTGAATGTTTTTTGTGTGCTGAGTTGGGGGGTGGGGGGTTCGGGTCTGTATGGGTGCATGTTTGTGTGTGTGCTGAGTTGAGGGGTGGGGGGTTCGGGTCTGTGTGTGTGCTGATTTGGGGGGTGGGGGTTTGGGTCTGTATGGGTGCATGTTTGTGTGTGTGCTGAGTTAGGGGTGGGGGTTCGGGTCTGTGTGTGCTGATTTGGGGGGTGGGGGTTCGGGTCTGTATGGGTGCATGCTTGAGAGTGTGTGTGCTGAGTTGGGGGGTGGGGGTTTGGGTCTGTATGTTTGCATGTTTGAGAGTGTGCTGAGTTGGGAGGTGGGGGTTCGGGTCTGGTTGGGTGCTTGTGTGTGTGTGCTGATTTGGGGGGTGGGGGTTTGGAGTTGGGGGGGTGAGGGGTTCGGGTCTGTATGGGTGCATGTTTGTGTGTGTGCTGAGTTGGGGGTGGGGGGTTCGGGTCTGTATGGGTGCATGCTTGAGAGTGTGTGTGCTGAGTTGGGGGTGGGGGGTTTGGAGTTGTGGGAGTGGGGGGTTCAGGTCTGTATGGGGGCATGTTTGTGTGTGTGTAGAGTTGAGGGGTGGGGGTTTCGGGTCTGTGTGTGTGCTGATTTGGGGGGTGGAGGTTCGGGTCTATATGGGTGCATGTTTGAGAGTGTGTGTGCTGAGTTGTGGGGGATTGGGTCTGTATGTTTGCATGTTTGAGAGTGTGCTGAGTTGGGGGGTGGGGGTTCGGGTCAGGTTGGGTGCTTGTGTGTGTGTGCTGATTTGGGGGTAGGGGTTTGGGTCTGTATGGGTGCATGTTTGTGTGTGTGCTGAGTTGGGGGTGGGGGGTTCGGGTCTGTGTGTGTGCTGATTTGGGGGGTGGAGGTTCGGGTCTATATGGGTGCATGCTTGAGAGTGTGTGTGCTGAGTTGTGGGGTGGGGGTTTGGGTCTCTATGTTTGCATGTTTGAGAGTGTGCTGGGTTGGGGTGTGGGGGTTCGGGTCAGGTTGGGTGCTTGTGTGTGTGTGCTGATTTGGGGGGTGGGGGGTTTGGAGTTTGGTAGGGTGGAGGATTCGGGTCTGTATGGGTGCATGTTTGTGTGTGTGCTGAGTTGGGGGGTGGGGGGTTCAGGTCTGTATGGGTGCATGCTTGAGAGTGTGTGTGCTGAGTTGGGGGGTGGGTTTTGGGTCTGTATGTTTGCATGTTTGAGAGTGCGCTGATTTGGGGGGTGGGGGTTCGGGTCTGTATGGGTGCTTGTGTGTGTGTGCTGATTTGGGGGGTGGGGGGTTTGGAGTTGGGGGGTCGGGGGTTCGGGTCTGTATGGGTGCATGTTTGTGTGTGTGCTGAGTTGAGGGTAGGGGTTCGGGTCTGTATGGGTGCTGGTTTGTGTGTGTGCTGATTTGGGGGGTGGGGGGTTTGGAGTTGGGGAGGTGGGGGTTCGGGTCTGTATGGGTGCTTGTTTGAGAGTGTGCTGATTTGGGGGGGTGGGGGGTTCGGGTCTGTATGGGTGCATGCTTGAGAGTGTGTGTGCTGAGTTGGGGGTGGGGGATTTGGAGTTGGGGGGGGTGGGGGGTTTGGGACTGTATGGGTGCATGTTTGTGTGTGTGCTGAGTTGGGGGGTGGGGGTTCGGGTCTGTATGGGTGCTGGTTTGTGTGTGTGCTGATTTGGGGGGTGGGGGTTTGGAGTTGGGGGGTGGGGCTTTCGGGTCTGTATGGGTGCATGTTTGTGTGTGTGCTGAGTTGGGGGGTGGGGGGTTCGGGTCTGTATGGGTGCTGGTTTGTGTGTGTGCTGATTTGAGGGGTGGGGGTTTGGTGGTGGGGGGTTTGGGTCTGTATGGGTGCTTGTTTGAGAGTGTGTGTGTGCTGAGTTGGGGGGTGAGGTGGGCCAGGGTGAATAACATCAGAGACAACAGGCAGCCTTGCCTGGTGCCCCGTAGGATCACCCAGGCAGGTGAAATGTGTTTGCCAGTGCGAACCCTGGCCACAGGCCTGATGTATAGCAACTGCACCCTGTGTGTAAATCCCGGGCCAAACCCAAATCGGCATCACCACGTAGATCTGTTCCCATTTAATGATGCTCTTTGGCATTCGCTGCAGTCCCCTAAAGATCATACTCCTAGGTCCAGAATTGTCCCTGGACATAGTATGATAGTAACAAATGTTTGCCCCCCACCCCACTTACTATCCCCTCTCCCTCTCCAGCACTATCTGAAATGTCGTCAGGCCTAGTACGATAAAAGCTTGTTTTGTTCCTCTCCCTCCTTTCTCCTCCCCTGTTTGGTTGGGTGTGAGGGGGCCATGGGGCATTGTGTTTGGTTGGGGGTGAGGGACATGGGGCATAGTGTTTGGATGGGGGTGAGGGGGCCATGGAGCATAGTGTTTGGTTGGGGGTGAGGTGGCCATGGGGCATTGTGTTTGGTTGGGTGTGAGGGTGCCATGGGGCATAGTGTTTGGTTGGGGGTGAGGGGGCCATGGGGCATAGTGTTTGGTTGGGTGTGAGGGTGCAATGGGGCATAATGTTTGGTTGGGTGTGAGGGGGCCATGGGGCATAGTGTTTGGTTGGGGGTGAGGGACATGGGGCATAGTGTTGCACTCCAAGAGTGAACCCAATAATAAAGCTAAAACAGGCACAGTTAGGAGATGTTCATCTTTGGCTTTTTGAGGAAACCTGACTCAACAAAGGCCATACTCCTCTTGGGCAACCCAAATCGCAAACTGTAGCAGTCCAAAATAACGGCATGTCCAATCTAGGGTCAATAAAATATATATAAGTTAATTAAACAGGCGAGATACAATAACTAAATAGAAATAAATTATAACAATGGAAAATGTGTAGTACAAAATGTAACTTTGAAATGCAAATAAAAATCGTTACCCCTCAAAAACATTCTTTTTTCATGTGTTTAGTAAAAATTGGGGGTTTAAAAAGCCTCCTGCCACGTCCCGCCTACCGCCCCGCCCACATTTACTTTTCGGCCCACTATAGCCCTCATGTAAGGTACTTTCGGCCCTCTGTCAAAATCAGTTGTGCACCCCTGATCTAAGGGAAGAAAACAGAAGAGAGACATTATTGCGTGCATAAATAGGAGCAACATATAAAGACATTAAACAGAACAAACAGCATCGCAAGACCTCAAGAAAGACTTACCAATCATAAGGAGAAGCATAGTCGCAGCTGGACTGGACTAATCCTTATCAGGGATCAGTGAAGAAACTAAATCCCATTTGACGCGCCCCTGCCAGAAGTAGCAAAATGGAGAGCGTATCTTCCATAATTCACAGGTGAGCTTTATGGGCCAGCGTATGCTCACAGAAACTATACTTTGGGGTGAAGGGTTCGAGGGGTACAACATTCACAGATTGTCGCACTCACACACTCTTATCTCCACGCAGGAGCAGTATCACCACGTACCACCGCTCACAGCTTTTCTACTGAGGGAGAGGCCTGAAGGGGGTGATTCAAGTTCAGGGAGGGCTGCAACCGTGCCCCAATGCCTTCCGCAGAGACCAGGTGAGCGTAACATTAGCCCAACCCTAGCCATATTTGTCACTGCAACTGATGTCACATGCCTTTGAACTCTGAGCCTTGTCTCCCCCCTCACGATCCTGCGGCCTGAGCAATCTGCTGCAAATGTCGACAATTGTACTTTATTTGATCTATCATGTGCGATATGCACGCCGCCGTACATATGTATCCTATTCCTCAAACTGCTTATTATTGAATCACAATCCGCCTATAACGGCGAACTGATCACAGATGTGTTAGCCTACAGCCCAGTACTGTATATCCGCATGTGTCTCGCTATATGTGCAGTTACACTCACTGTGCTTGCATCTACCGACCCCTGAAATAATTCTCACATTGCCTTTGAATATGTATGTACCCCTATGATTGTTGTTGCACCCTCCATTCATGCATCTAGCTGCAAGTGCCTTACTGTATTTATCTATGATTGTTGTTGCACCCTCTGTTCATGCATCTAGTTACCAGTGCCTTACTGTATCAGTCTATTATTGTTTCTGTACCTACGTATCCTACATCTAGCTGCAAGTGCCTTACTGTACCAATCTTTGATTGTTGCTACACCTAGGAATTCCGTACCTAGTTACTCCCATAATACTGTAGCATGCTTGAATATTGTACTTTCATAGGGCCAACACATATAGCCACCCTTGACATACTAGACCTCTCTTATCTGAACTTGGCCACATTTGTATAACTGTCTAGCCTACTTTGTACCTCTTCGGAATTGCGCCATTGTGCAGCAGCAACCTCTAGCGCCACGGCTATGTCAGGTCTCACACTGCTGCAAATGCTCCCAGTATTGCAATTGTTCGCCCACTCTAGCTATCATCTGCAGAAACCTACACTCTCCACCCCTCCCATGGATATCTCAACCATAAAGGATTGGCCTTAAACTGCAGGCGCTTACATCCAACTAGAAAAGGGCCTAGCCCGCTTACGGTGTGCCCAGCACCATCCTATTCCATGCCCCGCTCCCTTCCTCAACACAACTGCATCCTTCCCAGTCATCCCTTCCTTACCTATTAACTCACTCCTAACCTGGGATTTAGCAAGGCCATACCCTCACCTCAATGCCCACCCCCCATTACACTGACACCAGGCAGACCTACCAGACTACACTATCTATCTGCGCGGACCGCCCAGAAACATCTCTTTGCCTGCACAGTTTATTCAACCTCTGCCCTCTCCCCACAGAAGCCTTTGGCACATGACTCACGACCACCTAGCTACGGCCATCACGTCCCATTGCTGGACTCACCAGAAAACTTAAACTATCCTTGCGCTCCTACCCAGGCCATGTCCAACAGATCACTAAGACACAATTGCCCCATTTCCACAATACTCAAAAGCCTAAGACTCATAACACCCCAGCGGCAACATCAAATCGCCATCTTAACAATAATCTTGACCCCACTAAAGGAGCCACCACTTCCCTCCAAACTCACCCAATGTCACACATATCAGCCGTGCACCCTAAAAGACCTCAGTAATGCTTACCAAGACCCCAGCCAATGCCAATGAGACCTGACAATTAAAAGGCGTGCTCATCAGGCTGGGTGAAAAAGCTTCTGTCATCGCTAGGTTTCCTAGTGAATCAAGAAAAGTCAGATGTGATCCCGACGAAAATAGATTTTCTCGGATTCATCATAGACCCCATGGCAACCACTTTAGAACTAACGGCCAGGAAGGTAAGCGATATAAAGAGAGAAATAAGAAGCTGCCTGGACAAGAGCGTAGTGTCCTTGAGGACGATAGCAAGAGTAGTGGGACTACTAGCGGCATCGATTCAGGCAATATTTTCAGGGCCCCTACATTATCGAGCCCAAGACTAAAAATAAGGCACCTACAGCAGGGGCTTGAGTACCACCAGACAGTACCCCTTGATGCAGAGTCCAGGACAGAACTGGAGTGGTGGCCACAGAATATGGACGCCTGGAATGGGAAGTCCATATTTGGAGACCGACCCGACCTGGTAATAGAGTCGGACACCAGCATAGAAGGGTTGGGAGCCCGCTGCGGGGAATTGGAAACGGGGGGAAAATGGAGCTCAGAGGAGCTCAAGCTACACAGAAACTGCCTAGAGCTGCTAACCGCGTCCTTCGCGATCAAAGCCTTCACAACGGGCAAAGTAAACTTGTGTATTCTGCTGAAGACGGACAACATGTCAGCGGTCAGATACATCAATCACTTAGGATGCACGAAGTCCAGATTGCTGGCAGAGCTAGCCAAAGATTGTTGGCACTACTGCCTCCATTCAGGGACCTTGGTGATAGCGGAATATCGTTTGGGCTCGCTCAATGAAATAGCGGACTGGAATTCCAGACACTTATCAGACTCCAGCGACTGGATGCTGGACAATGGTATTTTCCACTGGATAGAGAAGTTATGGGGACGGGTTCACACGGACCTATTTGCTTCCAGGTTAAATGCTCAGAAGAGCAGATACTTCAGCTGGAGGTTGTGTTAGGCAGAATCCTGTGCAGTTCCCTTGGGTAACACTGCAAAGAGATTAAGACTACAGGATTAAGCAGTAAACCCAATTGGTAGCAGTCTGCACCACCCAGATTTACCTGGTAGCTGTGGCTGAGCAGTCAGACTTCTCTCAAGAAGAGTAAGGCAGTTTATAGAGTATACACAATAGGGCCAAAAATACAGTCGAACAAGCAAACACTGACCAGAGCTTTGTATCAAAAGTATATAATTATTTATTTAACACACACTTTAGAAAATACACTAGCACTATAAGTCAAAGCAAGTTCAAGACACAATCAGAAAAGTATTTACACCTCCCCTAGCCATTACTAGACAAGTCTAAGTTAAAACACCACTTTTTGTCAAAACAGAGGTAAGCGCGTAACTTAGATGGCACTCCAATAATTAGGTTAAAGGGGGAGAAAAAGGCAAAGCATAAAAATAAAACTGTCCCCAACGCTTTTATAAGTCCAAAGCAAGTCAGTGAAGGCAGTATACACTGTAGAGCCAAAGTTCATAGGCCAGGCCCACTTTAAATGGAGCAAGGCGAAATGTGCCCAGGATCACATGGTTTAAAATGCACTAAAAGTCTTTGCAGAGTGTTCAAAAGAGGATGGGGTGATTCGAGAAGTAAAGTTAGAAGGTCTGGAGCCAACCCAGTTGGAAAGCCAGGGATTTAAGGGTTGCCTTTAGCAATCCGAAGAAAGGGAGGCCAAGTGGAACACAGTACCTAAAAGACAGAGGAAACTCCAGCGGCAGCAGTTGTTCCTGGCAGTGGATGCAAGTCATGGATTCGACCAGGGGAAGAGAAGATCTCATCGAGGAGGAACCTTGTAGTCGTTGCACTGCCCAGGGAAGAGACCAGCCGCGGAGTTCGTCGGTAAAATGTGTGTTCCTTTTATTCGCGATCAAAGTGGTGAAGCTTGGCTATCCGGTCGCCGGGGTTCTTGGCACGGGCGAGTCGACCAAGAGACGTCTTTGGAAGCTGAAGTGGCAAACTGGTTGATCCCACCAGCTCAGAGGGAGAAGACTCTTCCAGCAGAAGATCTCCTCTTGTCGTCGGGGAAAGTGGTGAGGTCGTTGCAGCAGGGCTCCACCGGTGGTGTCGCCGTTGCAGATGGCTCAGCTTCTTCCCTCTTCGGATTTCTTAGGTCCTGTGGTGACTTCTGAAGTTCCAGTCCCAAAAGCCCTGCTTTTATGCAGAAAAACCCCCATTCAACAGCCTAGCTGTCACTCACACATGCTAAGTGGTGAGCCGGGCGGCTCACCACTGGGCCAATCAGAATAGAGTGTGAGTTGAGTTGCTAAGGCAATGCAGTCCAGGGTGCCAATTCCCCTCCCCACACATCCTGTGGGACCCAGACAGAGTGGCACCATTTGTAGGGCGTCTGTGGAGAAGCCCGCCAAAAAGTGGAACAAAGGGCTCGACCTTGGTCAGAGTTACAGAGACAGACACGAATGCCATTTTAGAAAAGAGTCCTGGCAAAAAAGACCCAACCGTGGATTTAATATTAAATAAATACACCAGTGGTATCTTTAACATTGCACCAAAAAGTGGTGCGTTTAAAATCAATGGAAAAATCCCATAGGAAATATTCTGGTGGAATATTTTGCGTGGTAACCACTGCCACCAGCCAGAAACTCGACAAGGGGGGACTGGACAGTGCCCCCTTGAAAACAGACCCATGGGCAATATAGTTAACCCCTGCCAGTGCTTCCACAATATGATGGTTTGTACTGGTTCTGTTCACAATTTAGGACTAGTAAAGTCAATGGTGACTTTACATGCCCTGGGAGACAGTAGTCAGTCCCAGGCTATGGAGTCTATGTTTGGGGGTCACTATGACACCCCTGTGCTACTGCACTGAGGGTGCTGTGTAACACATACACATAAAATAGATGATACCCTATGGAGTAAAGGACCCCATAGCCCATAAGCACACAACAAGTCAGAGACATACCTCAAATCATGCCTAAGAGTGGGAGTAAAAGTGTCTCAATCTTAGCAGGAGAAAGAAACAAACCCCAAAAATCCAGCAAAGCTGCTGGGGGACTCACTAGGTTTGGGAAATTAGCCTTATAAGAGAATTCTCCCTAACACTCGCCCCCCCCCAGATTAAGGGACAGGAGGATTGAATCCACTCCTGGATGAATCTCATACCTCTAGTCGGTTACAAACATCCTAGAGAGACCATCAGCATTTTGGTGGTGACACCCTGACCTGTGTTCAATGGTAGAGTCAAAGGTTTTCCTTTGTAAGCTATATGACCTACAAACCCTTTGAGGAACATCTTCCTTGTTAAATCGATAGGGGATCTGGTTGACCAGTCCCTCAGAAGTTGGTACAACTTCTGAACCTGTGTTAGGCTTTTTCAAGGGGTCCTTATAAAGGATTCCCTTAGATCTAGAGGGGCCTCCAAGGTTCCTCACCACCTCTCTGTTGGGAGCAGGTTAGATCTCAGGCCTCTTGGTTAGAGGGGTTGGGTTAGGCAATGTACCTGCTTCCCATTCCTCTTAGATCTTACGTCACCTACTTTAGGAGTTTCCCTCCCAATACTAGGATTTGAGTTGGAGTCTTCAGTAGAAGATCCAACAGTCTGAAGGGTTTTGGCCTTAGACTTTTCTTTCCTGGTTTTCCAACAGCACTGAGAATTACCAGTTCTCTTTAGCCTAGGTAGGGGTCCAGTTGGTCTATCCACCTCTTCCTCAGAAGCAGGGGGATCAGAGACTCTGAACTGGGGGAATAATGATGTAGCTTGGTTCGGGCTCCCATTTCCCTAACATTTTAGCCTGAAATTTGCCTGGGTTAGAAGTCAACTTACTAACACCAGGGTTTATAGTGGGGTTCTCAGTAGAGGTTCCCACAGGCTTAGAGTGGTCCCTTAAGGTGGACTCTCTAGCCTATTTGGTTAGGTTCTGTGTCTCTATACTGGGAGGCCTGGGGCTACCGGATACTACTCCTAGAGTTTTTAGATCATTCCCCAACAGGACTCTCCCAGGCACCTCAGTCTTAACACTGACAGGAATCCTCACTGTCATATTATTACACTGAATGAGGGCTGGTAGAATAGGAACCATCTGCACAGGGCCTCCAGAATTTCTAGTGGGACCTCTGGTTGCCTTAGCCACATCCTCAGGTTTGAAAAAGCTTTCATCCACTACTGTTCTGCCAGCCCCAATGTCTCTCCTGGCAGGAGTATCCTGGCCATTGACAAGAACACTGTCCATATAATAGATTTGAGAGTTTGCTGGGAGGGAGTCATAGATTTCCCTATTCTGGTTGCTAACCAGACCCATAGGCTCTAATGATGCACTTGCTTGAAGACTCAAGGGGTCTTCAGCAAAGACTTCAAAGTGAGCACTAGCCACTTGTACTTCCTCCTCAGGAGTGAAGGCTAAGGAGACTGTGCTGATCCCTGTAGGTCTACCCTTACATTTGGGATCTCCTTTGACATGGTCAGTTGCCTTACAGACATAGCATATTCCAAATGCTCTCTGGAATGGTGGCTTGTTCTGACCTCCTTCTGGTCGGTGACCAGAAGGTACACTAGCCTGATGGGGTTTCCCCTGGTGGCTTACCCTGGTTATTTTGTTGTTTGTGGCCCTCTTTGGTATGGGAGGTATTAGAATTCTTTGGATTCACTGTTGGTGGCTGCTTTCCCTCATCCTTTTTCTGAGTGACCCCTGAATCCTTGCGAGTAGCCCTGTTGGCTTCCCACAAGTCAGCAGCCTTAGCTAGCTTTCTAGGATCGATTTCCTTTGAATCAGCTAAGTGCTGTCTGAGCTCAGGAGAGCAGGCATCATAAATGGACTTCAACATCACAGGATTTCTCATTCCCTCATAAGTGTTCACTCTGTAACCCTTAATCCATCCCTCTAAGTTCTTCAAACTTTCATTCACCTAGGTAGCCCAAGTGGTACCATCGTGCTTTTTGAGGGTCCTAAACCTCTTAAGGTACTGGGAAGGGGTCTTCCCAAATCTAGCTATTAAAGCTAGCTTCACACATTCATAGTCCATCCTATCCATCTCCCCCAACTCCATTACCACATCAGATGCAACGGGGGGGGGCCTAGAGAACAACCAAGGAAGCAACTGATTCCCTGTGATGTCCTGGAGCCCATGATTATACTCAAACATAGCCAACCAATCTAACACATTCAACTTAGGTTCATACATACCAACAATCTCTTTAGGCATCCAGGGCCTTTTGGGACTGGAACTCCTAGAGGATCCGGGGAGATAAGAATTTTCCACAGACAATTTCTTCATCTCTAGCTCATGCTTGAGCTCTATTTCTCTGAGCCTCAGTTCTTGGGTCTTTTGTTCAGATTGGGCACTAATTCATTTGAATTCTAATTCAAGTCTCATTTTTTCCAGTTCAATGAATGCAGGACTTAGTGTGGGACCTGACAAAGGTCCAGTAGACACAGGCTGAGGTGCTAGAGAGGCAGAGGGCCAGTGGGAACAGTTACATTAGTTTCCTCTTCCTCTTCTAACTCTACAACAATACTATCATTACTTTGATTCATATCATCCGCATGACTGTGGTTTACATTTGCTGGGGAGGTAGGCTCTTCTGAACCACTACCCAGACTTTGGTTCTCTAACAATCTTTCTATCGGTTCCATTTTCTTGCCTTTTACAGGAAAGTCCTTGTGTCTACAAAGAACTCTTAAACAATCAGCAGTTTTTGCAGAAAGGGACTCCTGGCTGTAACTTTCCATGTTAGAAAATAAGCTTTTTAGTGCTAGGCTTTGTGGTTAGTTGCACCAAAGTATTTAGAAGCACTCTAAAATGTATACTCAATACAAATCCCACCGCTGTACACCAGTGTTAGCCAGAATCCTGTGCAAATTCCCTTGGGGAACACTGCAAAAAGATTAAGACTACAGGAGTAAGCAGTAAACCCAATTGGTAGCAGTCTGCACCACCCAGATTTACCTGGTAGCTGTGGCTGAGCAGTCAGACTTCTCTCAGTAAGGCAGTATATAGAGTATACACAATAGGGCCAAAAACACAGTGGAACAAGCAAACACTGACCAGAGCTTTGTATCAGAAGTATATAATTATTTATTTAACACACACTTTAGAAAATACACTAGCACTATAAGTCAAAGCAAGTTCAAAACACAATCAGAAAAGTATTTACACCTCCCCTAGCAATTACTAGACAAGTCTAAGTTAAAACACCACTTTTTGTCAAAACAGAGGTGAGCGTGTAACTTAGGTGGCACTCCAATAATTAGGTTAAAGGGGGAGAAAAAGCCAGAGCATAAAAATAAAAGAGTTCCCAACACTTTTCAAAGTCCAAAGCAAGTCAGTGAAGGCAGTATACACTGTAGAGCCAAAGTTCATAGGCCAGGCCCACTTTAAATGGAGCAAGGCGAAATGTGCCCAGGATCACACGGTTTAAAATGCACTAAAAGTCTTTGCAGAGTGTTCAAAAGAGGATGGGGTGATTCGAGAAGTAAAGTTAGAAGGTCTGGAGCCAACCCAGTTGGAAAGCCAGGGATTTAAGGGTTGCCTTTAGCAATCCGAAGAAAGGGAGGCCAAGTGGAACACAGTACCTTAAAGAGAGAGGAAGCTCCAGCGGCAGCAGTTGTTCCTGGCAGTGAATGCAAGTCATGGATTCGACCAGGGGAAGAGAAGATCTCATCGAGGAGGAACCTTGTAGTCGTTGCACTGCCCAGTGGGGAGACCAGCCGCGGAGTTCGTCGGTAAAAGGTGCGTTCCTTTTATTCGCGGTCAAAGTGATGAAGCTTGGCTATCGAGTTGCCGGGGTGCTTGGCACCGGCGAGTCGACCAAGAGATGTCTTTGGAAGGCGAAGTGGCGAACTTTTTGATCCCACCAGCTCAGAGGGAGAAGACTCTTCCAGCAGAAGATCTCCTCTTGTCGTCGGGAAAGTGGTGAGGTCATTGCAGCAGGGCTCCACCGGTGGTGTCGTCGTTGCAGATGGCTCAGCTTCTTCCCTCTTCGGATTTCTTAGGTCCTGTGGCAACTTCTGAAGTTCCAGTCCCAAAAGCCCTGCTTTTATGCAGAAAAACCCCCATTCAGCAGCCTAGCTGTCACTTACACATGCTAAGTGGTGAGCCGGGTGGCTCACTACTGGGCCAATCAGAAAAGAGTGCGACTTGAGTTGCTAAGGCAATGCAGTCCAGGGTGCCAATTCCCCTCCCCACACATCCTGTGGAACCCAGACAGAGTGGCACCATTTGGAGGGCTTCTGTGGAGAAGCCCGCCAAAAAGTGGAACAAAGGGCTCCACTTGGTCAGAGTTACAGAGACGGACACAGACGCCATTTTAGAAAAGAGCTCTGGCAAAAAGACCCAACCGTGGATTTAATATTAAATAAATAAACCGGCAGTATCTTTAACATTGCACCAAAAAGTGGTGCGTTTAAAATCAATGGAAAAATCCCATAGGAAATATTCCGGTGGAATATTTTGCGTGGTAACCACTGCCACCAGCCAGAAACTCGACAAGGGCGGACTGGGCAGTGCCCCCTTGAAAACAGACCCAGGGGCAATATAATTAACCCCTTCCAGTACTTCCACAATATGATGGTTTGTACTGGTTCTGTTCACAATTTAGGACTAGTAAAGTCAATGGTGACTTTACATGCCCTGGTAGACAGTAGTCGGACCCAGGCTATGGAGTCTATGTTTGGGGGTCACTATGACACCCCTGTGCTACTGCACTGAGGGTGCTGTGTAACACATACACAAAAAATAGATGATACCCTTTGGAATAAAGGACCCCATAGCCCATAAGCAAACAACAAGTCAGAGACATACCTCAAATCATGCCTAAGAGTGGGAGTAAAAGAGTCTCCCTCTTAGCAGGAGAAAAAAAACAAACCCCAAAAATCCAGCAAAGCTGCTGGGGGACTCACTAGGTTTGGGAAATTAGCCTTATAAGAGAACTCCCCCTAACAGGTTGGATCCCACTGAGACAGGAGTGGATGCTTTCCTCCAGGACTGGAGTGGAACCACGCACTACGCTTTCCCACCATTCATAATGATGAACAGAGTGCTAGCGAACGTTCGCAGAGAGGAAGCGAGGATGATCGTAGTGACTCCGATGTGGAAGTCACAAGTATGGTTCCCAACGCTGATGAAGTTGCCGACCGATTATCAGAGAATACTCCCTTCAGGAGATCATCTACTCACGGACCCAGCTTGGTCATATCATCCTCTGTGAGTGAAATGGTCTCCTGCTGATGGCGTGCATGATAGCCAGAGACGTTGGGCTCTCCCAGGTATTTCAGCACAAGCTGCGCGCCTCATTGCAGAATCATGGGCGCTGTCCACTAGACGAGCTACGACGCAGCTTGGAGCAGATGGTCTTGATGGTGCAAAGGTAGAAATCTTCATCCCGTTTCTGCCTTTTAGTAGAGATTTTGAACTTCCTAGCAGAAGTGCTGCAAGACGGGAAGGCATACAGGACAATCGGAGTGTACAGGTCCCCCATATCAGCCGGAAACCTGCCCGTGGAGGGCATGCCTGTAGGAGAGAATGCGGCGGTTGTCCGACTCCTTAAAGGAGTCCGGTTTAGGAGACCGCCAGAACCAAGGTACGACGTCCTACGGAACATAACGATAGTACTGAAGTTACTCGCCAGCTTGCCAGGAAAAAGATACCAGAACAGAAAGGCATATGGACCAGAAGGAGTTACATACAGGCTGGCTAGGAGAACGAAGACCGGTTCCACGTCAATAGTTTATCTTTATTTGCGTGATCGCCCCAAGTGGTGCATAGCAGCCTGCATAAGGGAGTACGAGAATAGGACAGCGGAGATGATACCGATGGGGATAACGCAACTGCTGATAGCGCGCAGAAAGCTGCATAAAATAGTCGCGACGGCCACCATAGCGAGATGGGTACGCGAGCTGATGCTATCGGCAGGAGTAGACATGTCTAGGTTTGGAGCGCATTCCGTGAGAAGTGCTATGGTTTCAACAGCTCTAACGAAGGGCGCAAAGTCGCAAGATATTCTGCAAGCCGCCGACTGGGCCAGTGATAATACGTTTAGACGTTCTATTTCAAGCCTGTGCAATCAGTAGCAGCAACAGTAATGACAAGCTTTGAACAAGCATAATGCTCGCCTCTGGTCTTGACATAGAATGAAGATTCCCCCAGCTAATAGCGCAGGGAGTCTTGATTCTATTAAAGAAAAGGAGGCGAGCATTACTTTCCCCCATAGATACATGGGAGAGTTGATAACAATGTCTATGAATGTATTAATGATTGATTTAATTTGGAATAGGGTAGTGTATCTGCCTCCCTAAACATGCTCTTTATGTTTTGGTAGGAGACAACCAGAAGAACAACTGAGCCAGACTAGTGAAAGCACAGGCTGATTGATCGGTGAAGCCCTTCAGGCATATACTGAGGGCGAGCAGAGCAGTGCGAGATGAGAGAGGAGGAATCTGTAATTTGACAAATTCAGAGTTTTAGTTACAAGTTGGAGTGCAGTCAAGAGCATTTAAAAAAGAAGGAGATGGAAGGAACAGGAACGACTATGATCACGTGTGTAGGGCAAGATGCACTACAGAAAGACTGGATTTAAGGGAAATGTAGTTTTGGAAAAATAAATAAAAAATAAAGTTTTCCTTTGGAAAGTTATAATGTTTTGGTCTGTTGAAACTGCTGGCGACAGGAATAAATGAAAAGATGAAGCATAATGCTCGCCTCCTTGTCTTTAATAGACTCAAGACTCCCTGCACTATTTGCAGGGGTAATCTTCATTGTGTAATTTACTTCTGAAAACCTGGGGCCTCATTACGGCCCGGGCGGTAAGTACCAGTCGTTACCGGCATGGAGCAACTACTGTGTCCGTGCTGGCAATAGACCGCAAAAAGCGGCCTATTACGAGTACGCGGGCACGAGCTTTGCGCCATGCCGGTAATGACCACACCACCATGCCGTTAAAGGGCGAAAAATCTCCATTACCGGCATTGTACGAAGTGCTAATAGCTACACTGGCATCCAAGCCATCGCCATTGGCGGTGACCGCTAATAGCGGTTACCTCTAATAGCGGTAATCGCTATTAGCGGTCACCGGTAATAAACGGAACCGGAAGTAGCGTCATTGCACAGGAATGGGAAAGAGCACAGCGGCCATCTTTAAAAACACAATCCATTGCCATCCACCACAACCAGGAGCCATCTGACCCCCAGAACTCTACCACACCTCCACCACTACCTGCTGCATCTCACCATGCCGAAAGCTGTTAAAAAAAGCACAGATCGCCTGCGCAAGGAGCGCTTCTCCCGAGAGGAGTTGACCATGCTGGCGGAGACGCTGCAGGAACATGCAGATGTTGTCTTGGTTGTATACGAATTGTTCGTTTTACAACTGTTCGAATTACAATTGACCTTTTCACAATTGACCGAATTGTGAAGGTCAATTGTAACATATATGTGGGGGGAAACCCCCCACAACCCCTCACCCAACACCAACCCCCCCAAAACCCCTATATATGTATATATATATATATATATATATATATATATATATATATATATATATATGGTCAATTGTGAAAAGGTCAATTGTGACCCTTTAAATTCGGTCAATTGTTCATTCGAACAATTGTAAACGAACAATTTGGGTAATACCGTTGTCTTCTCCGACATGTCCCGCCCTGCAGTGCAGCGCAAGAAACAGATATGGGCGGAGGTTGCCCAGAAAGTAAGTGCCGTTGGCACCACACCCCGCAGTCCCAAAGATGTCCGTAAGCACTGGGATGATCTGCATTTACGCGTGCGGAGCATCCTCTCTGCCAACCGCAACCTGGGGATGGCGACAGGCGGAGGTGCGGACTCCCCCATCAAGTTGCAACCATGGGAGGAGATCTGCGCCAGCACCATAGGGACGGAGGCAATTGAGGGAGTGGGGGACATGGAGCGAGGAGCCCCGTCATCGGCCGATGCAGGTAGGTGTCCCAAATGAAACAATGCTAATACCAACACGATGATGTCCACCTGAACTGACAGTGCAATGATGTAGAGCAGGGTCCACCAGACACATATGTACAAGACTGCCTACAAGCATTGCACAGCATCATCTTGTCCACATGCATAATGCACCCCATATGTGTTTCAACCCAGACGCTTCCATGCATCACCCACCCAAAAGCCAAGCAACCCGTATGTCACTCCACAATGTTAATCAACTGCCATTCCATATGAATGCAGCCACCCCAATGCATGCCTGATGCCTGCAGACCCATCACTAACCATCTCCCTCTATTGGTCCCCCACAGGCACGTATTCAGACAGCGGTGACAAGGACACTAGGGAGGATGATGCCACACCACAAAAGAAGGCCAGGGGCGAGGAGGGAGAACACCGCCCCTCGACTTCAAGGGGTAGAGGCCAACCTGCACCACTGCGGAAGGCCAAGAAAACCCCAGAGGCCACAGCACCAATGTGTACTACGGCCACCACAACAGCACCCACATGTCAGGATTCCATGGTACATTTCTAGGGTTTCAAAGGTTCACAACCTCAAAAGACATACTGTTATCATTCCAAGATAATTTCCATAGTTTTCAATTGCTCACACTTAAGTAAGAAAACATCATTTAGCCACAAACCTTTTGGGTGTAGTTTTACTTAATAGTGTGAAGTTTGGGTTATGTTTGAAATAGAAATAGAACTTGTACAAAGATTCCTTAATGTTCATTCAGGAATCGCTTATTTCCCCAAAGCAAGATGGAGAGTCTTTTCTACAGCAGTGATTGGTGTAAATAGATTATGAGGTAGTTTGGAATGCTGCTCAAGGTTCTAAACTGCCTTTCATTTTTGCTATCTTAGTGGCAGGTCGCAGTCTACTTAGCTCTAGAGTATATGTTAAAATATTTATAGTTAACCTTTTCCAGAAGTACTTAAAAGATTTCCGAAGGTTTTTCAGAAGAGAAGACATTAAACTCAAGACTTTCCAAAGAGAAGTGAAGATCCAGATGAAGCAAGCTAAGTGATTCATTTTTTGAGACTTCTGAAATATAGTGAGGTTTTCAATTGCCTATTATCTTTTAAGAGAGACATTTGTTAAAGCGAATCTGAAAAAAATGAACTTTCCATTTTTAGAACTGATTCCATTATCTATGCATGTTGCGAATATATATTTTTTTGTGTTCATACAGTTTTTACTTGCTACGTCTATTTACTAACACTTGCGCGGAAACATATATAAATATATATTTTTTCCATTTACAAATACTGTTAAGCTCGGGTTGTATTTGTGTTTTTAAATTAGTTAGTAGTTCCGTGCACGAGCGTATCTTGGTCTCGCATTCGCCGTTATTGTAAGGTTAGAGTAAAGAACCTTACTTTCATTACGTGCCATTGCGTACACGTCTTTTCGTTTTCGGAAGTTGTGCGTGGCTCGTTGACATTTCAGCAAGCGTCGGATGGATGCGCGGTTCTTCAGTCAAGAAATCGAGCGGCGGTTGTAAGCGCGGCTCGTTGACATCTCAGCAAGCGTCGGATGGATGCGCGGTTCTTCAGTCAAGAAATCGAGCGGCGGTTGTTAGCGCGGTTCGTGAATTCTGAAGTGAAGCTTCAAAGCCATCTGCGGATTCCATTCAAAACAGCAGTCTTCGTATTGTGTGCACGCAACTCAAAAGACGTGTGCACGGACTTTTGAAGTACTATAAGTTTAGTTTTTAGTCAAAAGCAATTCAGTTAAGAGTATTACAAATCAGCTGACATAAAAAGGTTATTCAAGTTCTACAGAAGTTTCTGCTCGACATCTTTTGAAAAGAAAAGAAAGCCTATCAGCACGAAAGCATAGGCAACAGGTATTTCAGGAAAAAGAAAGCAAAAATATTTAAAGAAAAGGTATTCATATTTATCACATAAATATCAACATATATGTTCTTGTTCCTCCTAGATTTCACAGGCACTGAGGCGAGCAATCAAGCAATCCAGTACCAGAGGGCATCAGTGCAGTTCCGTGAAGATCTGTCTTTGTTTTGTTCTCCAATTCCCCTTTCCCCTTGGGTTTGCCAGCTTGGTAGTTTTATCTGCTGAGAGACTGTTAGGCGGGCAGACTTAGGGGGTCTGGTGGGCCAGCATCACTCCTGCAGGAAAACTCAAGATTGGACCCCTCCCCCTCTTCCAGCACCCAGGAGCCAGTGGCAGAAGGCACTGCATCGGCTGCCAGCAGCACAGTGGGTGAGATAGCTGCCACAGCAGCCTTGTCGGACAATGAGGCAGATGTTCAGCTGCATGGCGCAACTACCGCCACTGGCACCCTGCATTCAGCACAACTCTCCCCATGCAGCTTGCACGGGCTGTCTCCTGGTGATTCATGGCCCGAAGTTCCAGCCCCACGCCAACTGTGCATGAGGAACAAAGCATGTTGGAAACCCCTCACACATCCACCACAGTTCCAACCAGCCAAGAGGGGATCAGGGCTATTCAGAAGCGTCAGGAGGAGCTAACAGGGCTGTTGACACAGCATATAACGGAATGTGGCCGGGCAAGGGATGACATTAGGGAATGTGCTGCATCCCTGAAAACAGCAATCAAGACCACCTTGAAGGACATTTGCTGCGAATTGGCAGCAGTGCGGCAGGTCCTCTCCGAAATGGTGGCAGCAATGCAGGCCATGCGTCCACCACAGTTGCCAGAACAACCTGGGACATCTTCCAATGCAAGCTCAACCAGGACCAGCCCTGTGCGTAGGTCTGGCCGGAACCTGCACAGAACAGAGAGGGGTGCACCTGGTGCTGGAAGAGGGGGAGGGCTGTAGGTACAGCCAGGCATACTGGTGCCATGTGGACTAATGGTGCACGCTACTGCACACCATGTGTGGGGAAGTCAAGGGGGAGACGGAGGGGGAGAGGGCCTGTGGGGGAGTTGAGGGGGGAGAGGGTGTGTGGGGGAGTTGAGGGGGGAGAGGGTGTGTGGGGGAGGGGTGGGGTGAGAGGGTTTATCGGGGAGTTGAGGGGGAGAGGGTGTGTGGGGTGGAGGGCTTGTGCACTTTGTTATATTTCTTTAATACACCTTTTGGGAAATCATAATTCACATGTGCGGACATTGCTTATTGTGTACGTGTGCTTTATTGGTGAACAGTCTACAGTGTCCATGTCCCTGACACACCCAGTGCCCTGAGTGCCACCTCCATGTCACACTCCCCGTCCATGTGTGCTAGAAACATTGGTTGATCAGAGTCTGAAGCATGGCACGTCCCTCCTGTGCATCGCTGCCTCCCTGAAGTGCAGCCCATCTCCACTCTCCTCATGGTCAGGTGGTTGCAGTTCAGCGTCAGGGGGCAGAGGCACATTCCGTCTGATGCACATATTGTGTAGCATGACACATGCCATGACTATCTTGGCCACCTTCTCATGGCCGTACAGGAGTGCCCCACCAGACCTGCTCAGGCAGCGAAACCGTGCCTTCAAGAGGCCAAATGTCTGCTCACTCACCACACGGGTACGTGTATGCGCACGATTGTAGTCCTCCTCGTGCCTGTTCTGTGAGTTGCGGACGGGGGTAAGGAGCCACCTCTTCAAGGGATAGCCTGCATCACCTGCATGTGGGCAACAATGTATATGTGTAAGTCATCACATCATATGGGACCTGTATCAATGACACACACATTTATGGCATGCATTTATTTCCTGATTGCAACCACATTTCCATGCATGAATGGAGACACACAATGTGACTGCTATGTGTGTATTCCTCTTATGGACATGTGTGCGTGCCATCGTCTAATGGGCGCAAGAGGTCCTGTTCCTTGTGAGTGCTCATGCACTGTGTTAGTCCACGCCGTTTTTTTTCCATGATCTGGCTGATGTGCAGCCATTTGTATGCTTTCATCCTGTCACCGTTGATGTCAGCCTCATGATGATCTGACTATGCACAACAAATGGTAACATGCAGTTTTGTTGGACCTCTGTGTCAGTGTAGTGGCGTATTAATGTATTTGGCCCTCATGTGACTCCTTTGTTCGCAGTAATGGAGGACTGTCCTTTCTGTTGATGGTATTTGGTGCTGTGTATTGGCCATACTAATTGCTTGTAGCTGCATTGTGTTGCGGGGGATATGGTCTGATTGAGTACAGTGCACATGTAGATGGCTATGGAATGGTTGCGACACTGCATCATTTACATGGTGGGGTAGCTTACATCTTACATTATGTGGTCAGGTGTCAGGTCCGGTCTGGTCTGCTTTGGGGTTTGAGCATGGTCCATTCTCTCAGGCACTTGCAGCCAGGTGAAGTATGCATCTCTTCCCCCCCCCCATCTCAGCCAGGTGAAGTATGCATCTCTCTCTCCCCCATCTCAGCCAGGTGAAGTATGCATCTCTCCCCCCCATCTCAGCCAGGTGAAGTATGCATCTCTCTCACCCCCTCCCCCCTTCTCAGCCAGGTGAAGTATGAATCTCTCCACCCCCCAACTATAGCCAGGTGAAGTATGCATCTATCCCCCCCATCTCAGCCAGGTGACGTATGCATCTCTCCCCTAATCACCTACCCACATCGCGTTTCCATGAGCCTAACATGCACCTCACCGAGAAGCCAGGATCTCTGCCCTGCATGTCGCTCCATGTAGCGTGGTATCGTGGAGCTCCGCAGGACCATTGAATCAAGGGTTGATCCGGGGAATCGGGCCCAACAATGTGTGATGATCTTGTTTGAGGTACATACCATTTGCACGTTAATGGAGTGGTATAACTTACGGTTGCGGTACGCTACCTCCATGGCATGTGGGACCACCAATTCCACATGGGTGCAGTCGATGGTGCCAATGCAACCATGGATGCCGGCCAGTGAATGGAAACCAACTTTGGTGTTTGAGATCTCCTGGGCAGTCCGTGGTAAGTAAATGTGGTCGCCTGTGTGCATCAGGAGGGCATCAAGCACTTGGTTCAGCGTACTTGAGAATAATGGTTGTGATATGCCATGCATGTGCCCCACTGTGTGCTAGTAGGTGCCTGTGGCCAGGAAGTGGAGCACAGACACTACCTTCATTAGGGGTGGGATGGCGGTGCGTGTTTCAATCAGGCTGACAATGTCGTCATGTATCATGTCCACAATGGTGGTGATGGTGTCCCGGTCCAGACGGTACAGGGTGTGGATCTGCTCAAGGGTTAGGTTGTATGGACTGGCTCTGATGCGAGGGATTGGGGGCTGCCTGCGTGGTAACACTGGCTGCACTGGTGGGGCATGCTGGGCCTGCCTAACCCTCATTCTCCTCCTGCGTCTCCTCTGTGCTGCCTGTTGTTGTTGTTGTTGTAGCTGGAGTTCCACTGCAATCATGGACTCCAGCCCCAGCATTGCTAGTAGTATGGGAATCATTTTGGTGTGTGACTGGGTGTGGGAAGGGGTGGGGTGTGCTCCTTTTGTGCTGGCCCAGTCTATATTTCCTCCACCTGTGCTGATTGTGTGCACCTGTGGCAGTTGGGAACACTGCACATAGCCGTTTACGGGTGGTCCGCGATGCCGGTATTTGCTCCATGCCAGTAAGGTACTTTTCGGCCTTCAGTAGGCCTTTATTTGCATGGCCGCCTGACTTGTGATGTCCTCCTGTTTACGCCATGCCGGTATTGCCGACATGAAGGGCTGCGTTTCCACGCCCATGCCGCTATTAGAGGCACCGTTAATTACGGTGCCGCTAATAGCGGATTGGCGGGTCATGATCGTCCGGAGCGGTAAGCGATGCCTGTAATCCTTTACCGGCATCGTTGTTCCCTTACCGCCCGGGTCGTAATGAGGCCCCTGGTCTCTGTCAGTAAATTATGATTGTTGCGATTCTAGAGCATTAAGTGCCCAGATTTGGGGTACAGAGTGTAAATACCACGTCTGCCACACTCTGGGCTTTAAGTGGGCCAGAGTTAGCCACGGCTCAGCCCTGGCAGTCGTTAAATATTGTCCTTGAGCCAGGGCTATGCCAGGGCTCTCTGTACTGACCTCATCAAATTTATTTAAAAATATGAGTGGCAATATTGCTCTTTACCAGTAGATGGCAGATTATACCATAAATATAATCTGCCTCGAATTCGCGTGCTGCCCTCCGGCCACACACTGAATTCGCTTGTCAACAGACTTTGCATTCTGCACCTGTATTTCGTTTGCCACCTAGCTCCACTGTGACTCACACACTGTATGCCTAGCATCCTGCATTGTTGCCGCAACCAAAGCTGTCATTTGCTTGCACTTATGCTGCTATGTTGTTGTGGCTATGTGGCTATGTTTATTGTACCTAGCCCAAAGTGACCTACATGAGACTATTGTATTTAGCCCACGCTGATCCACATAATTGCTGCTAGAGTCCTAGGTGATCCATTCTGCTCTGCACTCAGATACATGCTGTTGCTTATTCGCTGTACCTAGCCTCAGGTGGCTCTACACTGGATTGCTACATTGAGCACACAACATCAGCATCTGACCTCTGCACCTAAACAGCCACCCAGACTTCGCTATGCTGCTGCACCTATATACTATCTGCCATCTCACTGCATTTTGGGTCCCAGATACTCTACTGACCAGATCCTTCCCCTCACGGCCTTACTCCCTACCCAAGACTCATGTGATTATCCCTCCACCATGTCTTTAGCACTGAACCTGGCCACCAAGCCACTGGCCTATGCACACCACCGCACCCACCTCACCTCCTACACCGAAACACTACCTCACCCAAAAGCCCAACCTCCTGTACGACACTTACGCGTACCTTAACTCTCCTACCTTATGGCTCCAACACTTTGCCACTAAACCCACTCCTAATCAACCCTGCCCGTTACATCTGAGAAATATCAGATTAAGAACTAGATTCCTGCATGTAAACTCCAACACATCACCCAAATGCACACAAACGCCAGACAAATCCAAACTGCCCATGTACAACCAGACAACCTTAAGACATTGCCAATAAATGAGGTGAAGGGTGCTCTTATAAATGTGAGATCCCTCCCTGCCCATGCCCTTGACATCTCTGATCTCATCACCAAACAAAACCTCATTGCCATTACAGAAACGTGGTTACACGCAGCCTCAGGTCCTTTACTGGCACCACTTGCCATTCCTAATGGATACTCCATTATCAGAAATGATTGCAATTCTAACCTCTCCAAAGGAGGTGGACTCGCATTTATCCACAAAGATGACATTAATATAAGACTGATTCCTAACACACAATTTAGCTCAGTGAGTCCCTCTCAGTCAAACTTTCTCTATCTCACAACAGTACAGCTACTATGCACCTCGTATACAGACCTCCTGGTCCACTTGCTACCTTCTCGAATGACCTCTCAACCATTATGGCTGACAACACCAAACCCAACTCCCAAGTTTTACTTCTTGGTGACCTTAATCTTGGACTATTAGATCCCAAAGACTCTCACGCCAGCGAGATCGCCAGCAATACCACAAACTTAAGTTTCTCGCATCGCATTCTCGAATCCACCCACTCCAAAGGGAGGACACTCGATTGGATCGCTGATTTAAACTGTAACACGCATATCATCTCTAACGACCCTTGTGCTTGGTCAGACCACCACATCATCATCATCTTCAACATACTAGCCATTAATCCTCACACCAAACCTAATATTGATCCATCCATCCCTACTAGAAACAAAAAGGACATTACTAAGGACAAACTTCTCTCTCTGATCCTGCCCATACTTAATAATCAGGCTCTCTCACCTAACGACCCAACGGTCTTGGTGGACATCTTCAACCAAACTCTGCTCAAAGCTATTAATACCATAGCACCTCTTAAAAATAGGAAACCTAAACAGCGCGCCCACCTCAACTCCTGGTTCACTCCATATCTTAGAACACTTCGCAAAGAAAAGCGGTGTGCCGAAGCACTCTGGCAAAGCCTTCCATCTAGGACTAACAAAGATAACCTCATTTTAGCAACTCTTAATTACAAGGAAGCAATTCTACAAGCCAAAAAAGAGACGTACAACCAACGCATATCTCAAGCGGAATCTAACACGAAGGAGCTATTCAAAATTCTTAAGGAATTAGAATCCCCCTCCTCCACCCCTGATATCTGTAATAAGGACAGCACATGGTGTGAAAACATTCAAAAAGCTCTCCTCACTAAAATATCCACCCTACAGGTTAAAATTAATACTAAGCAAAACTGCCTACAAACAACTTCGCCAACTAAACCCATGAATAATAAACACAGAAACCCCCCATTCACGCACACCCCTTTTAGCTTTGCCATGCCTTCAAAACCTTCAACATTGATGGTAACTCTATTAAAGTCTCCTCATACAGCAAAACTCTAGGAATCTACCTCAATTTCACTTTATCACTTAATAGACAAACGAACGCAGTTGTCTCGGCATCCGCATACACATGTAAGCTCATTACAGCATGCCGCCCCTTCCTTACCGCACAGAACTGTACTATTTTGGCCAGGACATTGGTTATGGCCAAACTCGATTACTGCAATGCCTTATATTTAGGGACCACCCAACATAACTTGAACAAACTACAGGTTACCCAAAATAATGCCATCAGAGCGGCCCTAACCATAACCAGATCCTCACACATCTCCGAAACAAGGAGAAGCTTACACTGGCTTTCAGTAGCACAAAGAATTTCTCTAAACTCTCTTACCCTCACGCATAAATGTTTGAACAATCAGGCCCCCACCTATCTTGCCTCTCGCTTCTCTCACTACACGCCCACCCGACTACTCAGATCGGCTCAAGCACATTGCCTGACCATTCCCAGATACAAACTGCAGAAAGCTGGGGGAAACAGTTTCCCTGTCCGTGCCTCCAAACTCTGGAACTCAATTCCTATAACTATCAGAGCAGAACATTCTTGTAGTAGATTACTTGTAGTAACGACAGGAGTCGGCGGATCTTTTAACCAGAGGTTTATTCCTTCTTAGTTCTAAGCATAAATGCACGGAACGTGCATGTGTCAACAATAAAGGCCAACGTGCCTAATTAACACAGGGTATGCTGCCGTGATGTCCATGTGCGTAGTACGCAATGCAGGCCCTGTTTCTGGAGGAGCCGGCGGGACGCTCGTCTACTCCCGTCGCTCTCCCCGCTCCTCTCGTTGTGCGCACGAAACCCCGCGGGGGCGGGCTTCCTCGCGCTCCGAGGTCTCGCGAGAGCAGGAGCTCTCGCGACGCTTCTACACATCTCCTTTTCTTTAACCAACAACACATTTACTGTAAAACATAGTCATTAAATCTCACCGGCCTTCTGTGTTCCCTTCTAGGCCGATCGCTTGTTCCCGGGCACTCTTCTTGTTGCACCGGTTCGGGGTCTATACTCGATGCTTCTTGTTCAACTTCGATTTCCGTCCTTTCTCTGTCGTCTCCTGCTAGTTCTCGTTCTTCCGCTCTTTCGTAGTCTTTTTCAGCTTCCATTCGCGATCTCTCCTGTGTACTCACTTTCTCCCGAGACTTCTGGAACAGTGCAACTCTTTCAATGTTCCATGCGCGTCCATCTTCCGTGCGGACGTGATTTGTTCCTCTGTGAATCACTTCGATGGGTCGGCTATAGCGAGACCCTGTGACCTGATCTTTCTGGGGTAGTCTGATTTTAACCAAATCTCCTTTCCCTATGTCGGATGCTTGCTTAGTCCTTCTTCTCCGATCGCTCCATGACTTCATGCGTGTTTTACTGTTTTCAATTCTCCACACTACTTCTGACATGTCCACTGCTTCGTCCTCTCGTACCTTCGACAACCATGGTGGAATCAGCGTGGATGCCGCACTCCTCCCTCTCAACATTTTGAACGGGGATATTTGGGTGATCCCATTTGGAGTGAGTCTGTGAGCCGCTATGGCTTCCTTGGTGATTTTGAGGGGGTCCTTTCCCGAAGCGGTTGCCAGTTGTATTGCACCTTTTATGAATCGGTCTGCCCTCTCCACGAGCCCATTGGCTTGGGGGTGATATAGGGCCGCTTTCTTTTGTTTGATGTGGTTTCTTTTCAAGAATTCCTCCATGTCCTTCGAAACCAGTTGCACCCCGTTGTCAGTGACCACTTCACTGGGAAGGCCTTCCCGCTGAAAGATTTCTGTGAGTACTTCTATGACTGTTTGGGTAGTTATGTTCGGGACAAACTCCGCCTCCACCCACTTGGATAGGTAGTCCACCATTACTATGCCGTATCGATGTTCAGGCGCCATGGCTTCCAATGGCCCTATGAAGTCAATGCCCACTTTGGACCATACCGCTTCTGGTATTTCTGTGGGTATCAGTGGTGCTTGGCGGACCTTAAGTCTCTTATCACTATTTAGACATTCATGGCAACGCTCTATCATGGACCGAATTTCTTGGTCCATGGATGGCCACCAGTAGGCCTCTCTCACCCGGCGGCGCGTCATTGTGTTTCCCAAATGGCCCGCGTGGGCTCTACAGAGGATGGTGCGTCTCATTCCTGCGGGGGGGATAATCTGATCACTTTTCATGATCAACCCTTCCGTTTCGGACAGCTCCTCCGACACTTTCCAATAAGGCCTCATGCCCTCGGGCAGCGTTTTTTCACTTGGCCAGCCTTCTTTAATCCATTTGCGAATCATGGCCATGGTGGGGTCTTTTCCATCCTCTCCCTCCCAATGTCTCTCACTGAGTTCTAGGTAAACAGGTGCCCTCAGGTCAGTGATGGATGCAACTATGCATTCTCCTTGCAGGAATGTGGTGGCTTTTTCTTTGCCCTCTGGTAATCTTGACATGCAGTCAGCTTGCGAATTCCTCCAGCCTGAGATGTGCTGGATTTCAAACGTGTACTCCTGCAGTTTGGCCACGATGCGTGCTAGTCTGGGCGTGGATACCTTAGTGCCTCCCGGGCTAAGCATGTGAATGAGGGGCTTGTGATCAGTCACCAGCTTGAATTTCGTGCCCCACACGTATGTCCTGAAATGCTCCACCGCCCATGCACAGGCCAACATTTCTTTTTCAATGGTGGAATAGTTCTGTTCCGCCTCTGATAAGGCCTTTCAGGCAAATGCCACTACCTGTTCTGTGTCACCTTTCTTTTGAGTTAAGACTGCCCCTAGTCCATATGCACTGGCGTCTGTGGTGACGACTGTTTCCCACAACGGATTGAATGGCTGGAGGCAGGGTGCATCAATGATGTGTTGCTTTATCTTCTCCACCGAGGTCTTCTGGGGTTCTTGCCATGTAAATTCCGATCCCTTTCTGAGTAATTCACGGAGGGGTGCCGTGGTCTCCGAGAATTTGGGTATGAACTTAGCATAATACTCGGCCAGTCCGAGAAATGACCTCACCTCCTCTTTACTGGTGGGTTCCGGCGCTTTGGCAATGGCTTGCATGAGATTCTGTTTGGGACTGATACCCTTTTCCGATATTTTATATCCCAAGTACTCTACTTCCTTCACCTTGAATAGACATTTTTCATGCCGTAGTCGCACCCCTGCTTCTTGTAACTTGCTTAGAACAGTTCTCAGCGTAGCATCGTGTGCCTGCTCATCCGCTGCATACACCAAGATATCATCCTGGAAGTACACCACATTTTGAACTTTCCTTAGCAGGACATCCATCATGCGTTGAAAAGCCGACGCTGCTGATGACAATCCAAATGGCATTTTGGTGAATTGGTATGTCCCAAAGGGGGTGATGAATGCTGTGAGGGGTTTCGACTCTTCATGCAGTTGTATTTGGTGATATGCATTTCTCATGTCCAATTTTGAAAATATTTTTGCTTCTTTCATCAGAAGAATGAGTTCATTGATGCTTGGAAGGGGATAATTATCAGTGACCACTTCCAAGTTCAAGCTGCGCAGGTCTATGCACACCCTTAGTTCCTGTGACTGGGGCTTTTTTATCAGCACGACCGGGCTCAGCCATTCCGATGCTTCAATTTCTTCAATGACCCCTTCCCTTTTCATTTTTTCCAACTGATTTTTAAAGGTGTCCCTTGCTGTGGCTGGTACCGGTCTCACACGGTGCTTTACCGGGACCGCATTTCTTTTGAGCACAATTTTGTGTAGGAAACCTTTGATGTGCCCTGGCTCCTCCGAGAAAAGTGTCGGGTAATCACTTTTGACGACGTGTCCACTCGTAACCCTGACCGACAAAACCTGATCTTCGGTGCTGGGATCCAATCTGATTTTTAGCTTGTCTTGGTCATCCCAACCCAACACCGGTGGACCTTCGTGACTGAGGTACACTCTGGTTGTGGTTTCCCTTCCTTTAAATTCCACTCTGCCCTTGATATATCCCAGCAGTTCGGCTGACGCACCTCCGAACACAGTGGGTTTGTGCTTCGTGGTTAGTACTTGCACCTTCTCTTTTCCCACCATTTCCTTGTAGGTCCGAAGGGGTATGATCGTCAAATCAGAACCAGAGTCTGCCATGACTCTCGTTTCCCTGCCATCTATTTTGATCGTGCAGTGGGGCTTCTCTCTTCTGGCTCTTGTGCTGTTCACCATGATGACGGTGGGCCTTCCTTCATCTTCTGAGGAAGAATCTATCTCTGCCTTTCGATCTGCGTCGAGACTGGAGACTTTCTTGTTTCTCCACCGACACACTATAGAGAAATGGCCAATTCGTTTGCAGATGGAGCACTCTTTGTCTCTGGCTGGGCACTCCCTGTCGAACGCTAGATGCTTCGTGCTGGTGCACCTGTGGCTCTTGAGGGGCTCTCTCCTGTTCCCTCTTCCTTCTCTCGTGTCTATCGTTGGCCTTTCTTTTTTTGAATGGAATCTCTTTTTTTTTTTTTTTTTTTTTGATCTTTTAACCAGAGGTTTATTCCTTCTTAGTTCTAAGCATAAATGCACGGAACGTGCATGTGTCAACAATAAAGGCCAACGTGCCTAATTAACACAGGGTATGCTGCCGTGATGTCCATGTGCGTAGTACGCAATGCAGGCCCTGTTACTGGAGGAGCCGGCGGGACGCTCGTCTACTCCCGTCGCTCTCCCCGCTCCTCTCGTTGTGCGCACGAAACCCCGCGGGGGCGGGCTTCCTCGCGCTCCGAGGTCTCGCGAGAGCGGGAGCTCTCGCGACGCTTCTACAATTCTCCTACCCTCTTCAAACAACAAACCAAACTGTGGCTAGCTACTACTGATGCCTAAATGACTAAATCACACCACAGGACACCTTTTTGATCCTTAAATTGCAGCCTTTTTTGATGCTTTTGCTAAACTGTAGATATTGTGCACAGCACATTGTAAATTATGTATAATTACACTGCAACTGTAGATATTTTTCACATTATATTGTATACTATGTATAACTTCTCTGTATGTATATACAGCGCTATCCAAATTGTAACCATTACTGTATTGTACTTACCTTGTCAAGATATGCGCCCGGTTGCCCTTGGGCCTGGCTGCACTATATTAATAAATAAAATACAAATACTAATACAAATGGCGCCTTCAGTGATGTTTAGAATTACAACATCAGTTAAAGAAATGTAAAATTAGGTACTTTTCAAACAGGAAAGGGAATAAATGAGAGAATACATTGATTTTATTTATTGGGTATTTATAATGCGCCCACACAGCAAATGGTGTCTCAAGGCGCAACAAGATGAGAGGGGGTTCTGGGGTACAGGGATGAAAAAACAAATAAAACGGTCTTACTAGGCCTTGTGACATTAGGATCTTGCAAGTGCAGTAACAAGAAGTGCAGGGGCGAGGTAGGGGGAGGTGCCGGTTAGAGCGCAACACACTAATGCTAAGGAGGGAAAGGAAGTACAGGTGAAGTGGAGTGAAGTGCTGAGGGGGAGAAGGAGGGAGGGAAGAAGTCCCCTGGTCTAGGCGACTGCTAAAAGGAGGCCAGGTGGGCAAGTGCCAGGGGAGTGCAGGGAATGATGGTCCAAGTGCTAAGTGTGAGGACAGGGCTATATGGGCTCACTATGGGTGATGGCCGGCCAGGTTAGTACAGGGGGAGCAAGCCCGGTAGGGCTACTGCAGATTTGGGGGGGGGTTGAGGTGCTTGGGTAGACTGGGTCGAGGAGGGCCTGGTGCCCTGTATTAATCGGAAGAAAAGCAGGCAGCAAGTCAAAATGCAGCAGAGGGGGACAATAGCAGGGGGCGGAGAGGGAAGGAAGCAGAGAAGAGGAGGGTCTTGAGAAGCTTCTGGAACTTAAGGAGATCCGGCTCAATTCTGAGAGAGGGGACAGGGAGGCCATTCCAGAGGGAGGCTCCTGTGGAAGAGAGAGCTATACCTCCCACTCTCTGCTTGGAAAAGCATCTGATCTGCAGAGAGTTGGATCTAGAAGACCAAAGGGCTCTAGCAGGGAAGTATTTATAGAGGATGGATGTAGCGGGGTCCCAGCCCAGGCCCCAGAAAGCCTTGTGGATGATGCAGAGGATCTTGAACCTGATCCTTTCAACAACCGGGAGCCAGTGGAGAGCTCTTAGGGCTGGAGAGATGCAGTGCCTAGTCTTGAGGCCAAGGATATGTCTTGCAGTCCTATTCTTGATTAGTTGAAGGGGGCAAAGGGAGGATTTAGGCAGATTTGATCTCTGGAGACATTGGGGGTCATTACGAGTTTGGAGGTAAGTAACTGTCCTTACCGGCATGGAGCAAATACAGTGTCTGTGTAGGTAAGAGCCCGCTAATAGAGGGCTATTACGACTTCGCGGGCACAAGCTTTGCGCCATGCCGCTAACGACATTACCGGCATGCCGCTAAAGTCCCGAAAATGGCCCTTAGCGGCATCATGTAAAGCGCAGTTTGCACTTCCGGCATGAATCAAGCCAGCGGAACCGGAAGTAGCGTCATCGCACAGCAACAGGAAAGAGCACGGCGGCCATCTTTAAAAACACAATCCATTGGCATCCTCAGCAGCCAGGACCTGTAGTATATTGCTGTGTGCCAAATTCAATCCACAACAACAATACAATGCCCATGGCTGTGAAAAAAGGCACCTCCCGCCAGTGTAAGGAGCGCTTTAATGAAGACGAGCTAACCACGCTTGCGGAGACCCTGGCAGAGAATGCCGATGTCGTGTTTGCCTAGAGGGAGGCTGTCATTAGAAAGAAGGAGATCTGGGCACTAGTTGCAGAAAAAGTCAGCGCGGTTGGCAACACCCCCCACACAACTAAGGACTGCAGGAAGAGGTGGGATTACTTGCGCCTGCGAGTCCGCAAAATCCTCTCGGCAAACAGGAGCCAGGCCATGGCAACTGGCAGAGGAGCAAGCTCTCCTATGAAGCTGTCCTGGTGGGAGGAGATATGTTCCATCCTGCTCGGCATGGAGGCCATTGAAGGCGTGGTGGACATGGAGTGTGGTGCCACCTCATCGGCAGAAGGAGGTGAGTGTCCTAAGAAAACACTGTAATGCAGAGTCTGATGTTAGTCTACCAATATGCCTGTCTAAAGAGGCAAGCCATGACCCAATACACACACATTCCCAGCCTAGTTGTCGTACGCAGCACAGACACATGCAGATGCCTGCAGCAAGGCACTGCCATACCTTACACAAACCACACTCAGATGTTAATGGCATAAGTCACACTGCATGCAGGCCACAACAAATATGCATGTCACATAGCATACGTCTGCCCCAACATGAGTGACCCAACAGATGCCTGCATTACCCACCCATATAGCAAGCAATGTGATCATCCAAACTCCACTGCCTATTACCCTCTATTGTGTAGATGAGCAATTATACAAATGTATGCATGATGCTTCTCAAACTATTACTCATGCCGTCCCTCTCTTCGACCCCTACAGGCTCAGATCATGACAGCGAGGCCCGGGACTCACCCCCACAGCCAACCACACCCCGGAAGAGTACCCAGGATGAGGGCAGCAGGCCTTCCACCTCTAAAGCCCAACACAAGCCTTGGCATGCACCGCAGAGGAAACCACTTCCGGATGCCACGGCACTGGTGCCGCCAAGGGCCGTCCACACTGAACCCACAACTCCAGTCACACTGGCAGAGGTCACATTTGAAGCTGTCCTATCAGCAGAGAACAGTTCTGTCGGTGAAGTGGCTGCTGCAAAAGTCCTGGCTGAGGACGAGGCACAGGAACAGGTGTGGGTGCCCATGGAGGACGACTCCTCTGACCTGCCTGGCACATCAAATCCAGCACCATCCTCCCAGCTCACATCGGTAGACTCACACCATGGCATCACCACGGAGCAGTCTGGTGGGGAGTACGACCAAGGGGCCATGGGTCCCAAAGGGGACCCAATTGAAATCATGCATGAGGCACAAGCCCCCTCCACCTCCACAGGTGTACCGGCGGGGGTGCAGGAGGCAGGGCAAGCTTCGCAGCGGCAGGAGGAGCTGACTGCCCTGGTGCGACAATTTGTAACTGACAATGCCAAAGCAAGGCAGGAGTGGCGTGAAAACACCGCCTCTCTGGGCAAGATCATTGCCGATAGCACAAGTAGACTGTGCGAGGAGGTATCGGCACTGCGGCAGGTCCTCGAAACAAGAGGGATGGCATCCTGCCACTTACTTTAAGTCTCTTTACATATATATTTTAGTAAAGGCTATGTTATTCAGCATGCATAATATGGCAAAAGCTATTTCATTAAGCTAACTGTCATTCGTATTCAAAAAGATGAGCAATTGAGCCCTTCAAGGGTGCACTGTAGCTTTTTATTTAGCCAGTGTTAGTAAATGCAGAGAAAATTTTCTGCATTTAGGTTTAACATGAAACTTTTTTGTTTTCTGGTGTACATGTGGATCAAATCACATTCATCTTATTAAACAGATGCAACAAAGAAAGAATGGCAAATGCTTAAGAAAAATTAACAAACAAAACAAACAGATGCACAATCATTGGTGGTTTGCCTAAGTGTGCAATGAATGCAAAGAAACATAGTATATTATTTAAACACAAGGCAAACACCTATATGGAATGTGTGGAGTCAAAACCATGCGTCAGAGAAAAGGCATTATTTCTTTCTGAAACTGGGTTAATTTATTGCTGGCTCTTAGAGAAAAGGGACCTAGTCGTTGGTCAACATCTAGAAATGGATCGAATTATGGAGCGGGATTGGGGGAATGAAGCCCTCAAAATGATGTGGTCCCGTGACGTTTCGGCAGAAAGCCTTCTTCATGGGACTCGACTTGGTCTTCCCTATGTGAGAAACAAAGGAAAAGAGAGAAAAAGAGAGGGGCTCAAATTGTTGTAGAGCTCATCTAGAAGGATTAAATCTGATGCTAGTAATACTGGCATGCATTAAAATCTAATTGGGACCATGTGGGTGAACAATGGTGTCATTGTTCATTGGCTTGCTGGCACTTGGTTACTGACCTGGACGGAAGTCAGAGGGTAGTGTTTTCTTCCAGTCGGTGTTGGCAGGGAACTGGGAGTGATGTGTAGCGGACCTCTTCAAACTGTAGAAGGAGGTTCCTGCAGATAGGTAGCTGGTGTGCTGGATGCACTAAGGTATGGGGAAAATTATAAAAAACATATATGTATAGGCAAATGAGTATAACCAGAAATGGTAAAAATCACTAATGTATAGTGGTGTGCTTGACTAGAACAAATGGCATAAAAGTACCTGTAGGCACAGTCTTGCAGCCACTTGGAGATTCTTGGCTGCGCACGGTTGGGAAAATCCTTTTGAAGGATGCTTGTAGATAACGATCAGGCGGTGGCCCACATGTTTGTGGGGCTCCCCGGTTTCTGGGGTCTGAATTTAGCCGTGCCTTGGTGTGGCTACAGGACTCTAGAGTAGGAAACCAGGGCAAAGTGTTAAAAAAAATTTTTTTAAAAAAAGCTAAAAAGATTTGTTGACGCTAATAACATTTCTGAAAGCAGGGGGCGAAAGGCGCCGGCCCGTGCTGTTTTGGTCTGAACCGTAGTGGAAAGGTGGAGCAATAAGCACAGATGGCTTCCATGGCGTGGGCTATTGACCCCCGGTTTCCACGTGGCTAGCCCTGCAGGGCGCTCATACCTGCGTGTCTAGAGATGAGTCGTTCGCTTTCTTGGACTGCAGATACCGACTGCGAGAGCCAGCGCAGGTACAGTGAAAAAGCAGAGCTGTGTCTCGGGTGCGCACAGCGCAGGCGCAGGTATGAATTCTCTGAGTCCCTGCGTATGCGCGATCAGTGCCGGGCCGGGGGTTGGCATGGTAACCCTTCAGTTTGTACGTGGCGCGATATTTCTTAAAGGAAAAGGAAAAAGATTGGACATAGAGCCTCTATGGTGTGGGCTACAATAAGGGCTGTTTGAGAAGGGGAGCGTGTAGGAAAAGATTGTGGAGGGCACAGATGTAAAGACCCCATATGCTAGTGGATTCGTATGGAGTGAATGGTAAAGCAGTGTGTTGCCGCGGTGGCTGTGAGATTCGTATTGTACACAAAATGAACAGTGACACAAGCATTGCGAACCTCAGAGTTATTGTGCACGGCATAAATTGGTTTTCATATGATGATACAGTATATATATGCGTATTCACGGGTGATACCAAGTAAAAGTGAACAATAACACATGCAGAAATGACAAAGCTGGCACAAGATGTAACACATTGTAAATACACACTTCTTGTGTACAACATTAATTGATTTGCATGAAATGATTGCGTGTACATTTTCACGAGTTGTACGTAAGAAAGCACATTGCTAATTAGTGTTCCACTGTATAAAAGATACAAAGCACCTGACAACAGGAAGACATGTTGTGTATTTGAGCAGTACTACTGCCTGAGTTACTGGCGGGTGTTGATGGCACACCTGACATATTGCTTAAGTACAACAACACAATCAGCTGTCCTATTCGTATGAGGGCAGAGATGTAGTAGGTCCTCCAAGTTGTTGGTTGTAAGGGTAGGGACTATTCGGTCATCTGAAGGTGGTTGGCATGGCCTCGTTGAGACCCTTAGTGGTGGCTTTAAGTTTAAAAATCCACCATGATTCCTTATGGTTCAGTGCATTGGATGCATTGGTGGTATTGACTACTGTGTCTACAATCCACCAGTGTATATCGTCCACACTGTGTTGATACTCCATATAGTGCGAGACTAATGGTGCTGTGTGGACTCGACATCGAATCCTAGAGCGATGTTCGCCAATCCTTTTGTTGACTTGCCTCTGAGTCTGGCCTACATATCTGAGTCTGCATGGACATTCGATGATGTAGACCACATTTGTAGTTTTACAATTTGAGAAATGTTTGATCTTCCATTCCTTTCCTTCAATTTGGAATGATGTTGTTTTCCTGGTGAACCTGCACACATTACATGTACCACATGGGTGATGGCCCACTAGTTCCCGCATGTTCCAAAGTCTGGTCCTTTGGGATTTTTTATTAGGCCTGGCATGGGTCAGCATGTCCTTAAGATTCTTGCCCCGCTTGAGTGCCATTCTCGGGGTTGGTTCATTCGGGAGGCCCAGTTGTACCAAGGGCCAAAATTTCTTATTGATGGCCTTGAGTTTAGTTGTATTTCGGCCAACGGTAGTTACATATGTCATCAGTTGTTGGCTATCCATATTTCATATTTTGGGGGTAAGTAAGGTTTCACGTGGAGTATATTGTGCTCGCTTGGTAGTATTGCGAACTCATTTTTTTGGATAGCCTCTGCTGAGAAGTTTGTTTTTCAAGATGCTGGCATGTTCTTTGTATTGTTCAAGTTCAGTGCAATTGCGTCTGAGCCGTAAGAATTGGCCAAATGGTAGATTGTTTCTGAGATTAGTGGGATGATTTCTTCTATAATGCACAAGGGTATTTCTATCTGTTTCTTTCCTATATAGGGAGCAGATCAATTTTTCTTCTTTGGAACTAATTTCCAAGTCCAGGAAGTTAATCATCTGGTTCCTTTTGCAGAGTGTAAATTGGATTTCTTCTGTTTGTTCATTCGCTCAATGTAGAAAGTTCTCTACTGGGGTATCATTGTCCTGCCATATAAAGATGATATCATCGATAAAGCGGTACCAGTGAGAGATCTTGTCTTTGAATGGGTTATTAATGCTGAGGATGTGTTGTTGTTCGTATTCAGACATAAAAATAATAGCCAGACTGGGGGCAAAGGCCACTCCCATTACGGTCCTGCTCACTTGGAGATAAAAGATCTCATCAAATGAAAAAAAGTTGTTAGTCAGGGCCAATTTCAACAGTTCCACAATAAAGTTCACTGGGACCCTCTTTTGTGTCATTTGTTGTGTGATATGGTGACGTATACATTCCAAGGCAGCGTCTTGCGGGATGCTAGTGTAAAGGCTGGCGATATCCATGGTGACCAAAAGTTCCCTTGTTGGGTGGAAGGTCAGATTTTCAAAAATGGCAATTGTGGCCATCCTGTCCCTCAGGTAAATCGGGGTTTCCTGACTCAAGGTTTAAGAAAGTGGTCGACAAACTTGCAGATTGGTTCAAGAATAGACCCACAGCCCGATACTATGGGTCTGCCTGGGGGATCCTGTTGGTTTTTGTGAATTTTAGGTAGGGCGTAGAATGCCGGGGTTCTGCCCTCCGAGGTGTTGAGGAAAGTTTCCTCCTTGTCTGATATCCACCCTCGCTCGAAGGCTAATTTAGTTGCTTCCGGTATTTTGACCCTCATTTCCATTGCAAGGTCTTTTTAAAGTTTTTTGTAGTTGGTACTGACATTGAGAAGATTTCTTACCATGTCCTTGTATTGGATGAGATTCTGTACTACTATGCCCCCTCCTTTATCGGCCATCTTGATGACTATTTGGTTATTGGAAGAAAGGTTCTTGAGGGCTTTGTGTTCATCTTTAGTCAAGTTGGATCTTGTTTTTGTTGTTGTATCCTGTAATTTGGAAAGTTCTTTTCTGGCGCATTTTTCAAAGGTTATGATGGAAGGCGCAATCTCATTTTCTCTTGGACTAAAGTTGGAGGGGACTCTCAATCCCGAGTCTTCATCTTGTTCCATGGGTTCCTTGTCTTGAAAAAATGCTTTACGTCTTATGGTTCTAAAAAAGGTTGAGACCTCCTGATCTAATTGGAACCAATTGGTTCTGGTGGAAGGGACAAATGAAAGACCCTTGGTTAAGACCTGTATTTCAGTTTGGGATACTACAATCCCCGAAAGGTTGAAAATAGGGATGTCTTCTAGTGTCTCCGTTGGTTGCGACGCCTTCTGGGTGGTTGGCTCCACTGTTGGTAGTTGTAAGGATAGTAGGGCATAGGCATGGGCATTGGAGGCGGAGGGCTCCAGTATCGGCCTCTGGGGCCCCTTCTCCCTAACAAAGGAACCTGGGGAGGTGGTGGTTGAGAATAACCCCCTTGTTGTCGTCTCCCTGGTGTTTGTGGTTGATCATCCGATGATCCGGAACTGGAGGTGTCCGAGAATGAGACCCATTTTCTGCCTCCTCTCCTGGGTCCAGTTTGGTCGGCAGCTCTTTCTTTTTCTTTTCTATCTTTATAGTCTGCTGTTAAGTAGGGATAGACATTCTCTTTCTTGAAATTCTGAATGTCCTTGGCCAGTTTTTTGTGCTTCTTTTCCAATGCCGAAGCCATAAATTGATCAAGAGTGGTATTCATTTCTTTCAGTTTCTCTCGTGCATTTTGTAAGTCTGCGTTATTGAGGAATTTTTCTTCTTCTGTCGCTACCTCAGTTTGATTTTGGTATGTATGCTTTGAGCCGTGGTGATGGTAAGGACCATGAGGTCTCATGAACATTTAGTAGATATCTGACTAAATCCAAGCATATATTCTTGGTCCTCCAAGAATAATGCTGGTTCATTGTGGATAATGAGACCCAATGGGACCATATTGATTCTTAGGTACTCCCTAAGAAAATGTCTGTGGACCTCTGCCGGAAACATTTCTTTTTTAGTTTCAGCAAGTCGTCCCCTGATGCTGCAGAGGCAATGTGTTGTTGGGCACCGTCAGGATTAAACAGAGTAGGTCCCTGAATAATATCAGAGGTTTCTTCTTCTGAGAAGCTTAAAATTTGTTCCATTGTGGGTATGAAGTGTCCAGGGTAGCAAGTGGGTGCGAAGCAAGCTATGGTCAATAGATTGATAAAAAGAGGAACTGGAAAACTAGTTCAAAATTGCTGGTTTAGAAAACCCTAGTATAGCAGGTGCTATATCTAAAATCTATGTAACTGGAGGGTCAGCTCATAAACAAGTGGGAGGACTTAAGAGCTAATGATACTTGAAACAAGAGGGATGGCGTCCTGCCACTTACTTTAAGTCTCTTTACATACCACACTGAACCCACAACTCCAGTCACACTGGCAGAGGACACATTTGAAGCTGTCCTATCAGCAGACAACAGTTCTGTCGGTGAGGCGGCTGCTACAAAAGCCCTGGCTGAGGACGAGGTACAGGAACAGGTGTGGGTGCCCGTGGAGGATGACTCCTCCGACCTGCCTGGCACATCAAGTCTGGCACCATCCCCCCAGCTCACATCGGTAGACTCCCACCACGGCATCACCACAGAGCAGTCTGGTGGGGAGTACGACCAAGGGGCCATGAATCCCATAGGGGACCCAATTGAAATCGTGCATGAGGCACAAGCCCCCTCCATAGGTGTACCGGCGGGGGTGCAGGAGGCAGGGCAAGCTTCGCAGCGGCAGGAGGAGCTGACTGCCCTGGTGTGACAATGTATAACTGGCAATGCCAAAGCAAGGCAGGAGTGGCATGAAAACACCGCCTCTCTGGGCAAGATCATTGCCGATAGCACAAGTAGACTGTGCGAGGAGGTATCAGCCCTGCGGCAGGTCCTCAGCCGCATTGCTGATGCAATGGAGGCTGAGGGTCCGGCCCCCACAATGGAGCAGGCGGCCACCCCATCGTCCTCGAGCTCCACACAGACTAGCCCACTATGCACATCGGCGCGCACCCTGCGCCACCCGGACATGCTGCAACCAGGTGCAGGGAGTGGCAGGAAGTAGACTGGCCAGCCTGATGAAAGCCATATACACTTGTTTGGACATGTGTGGGGGAGCTCTGGGGGAGTGGGAGGAGGGTGAGGGTGTGTGGGGGAGTTGTGGGGAGAGGGGGAGAGGTGTGAGGGTGGTGGAGGAGGGGTAGTGCACTTTCATCTTCATTGTACATTTGAATACACCCGTTGTGTGAAAAAATATCTTGGGGTGGACATTCATCATTGTGCATGTGTCATTTATTCATATACAGTGCATAGTGTACATGTACTCCCACACCCAGTGCCCTGTGTCAAAATATCATGTCACCCTCAGGAGCCGTGTGTGACAGAAATATTGTGCAATCACTGACTGATGCACAGCACGTCCCTCCTGTGCATCGGCACCGCGATGATGTGCAGCCACATCTTCATCATTCCCTTCATCATCACCGGGTGGTAGCAGTTCAATGTCAGGGTGCAGGGGCACGTTCCGTCGGATACACATGTTGTGCAGCATGACACATGCAATGATGATCTTGGCCACCTTCTAATGCCTATAGAGGAGTGCCCCACCCGACAAACTAAGGCAGCGAAACCATGCCTTCAACAGGCCAAAGGTCTGCTCAATGACCACACAGGTAAAGGTGTGGGAACGATTGTAGTCCTCCTTGTGCCTGTTCTGTGGGTTTTGGACAGGGGTGAGGAGCCACGGTGTGAAAACAGAAATAAAATATCGAGGCTAAGTACCCCAAAAGGAAATACACCGAACACGGGTTACAAAGGAACATACAATGTACTTTATTTTATACTGAATCCAGTTACAAAAACAGAACGAAATCAGATAGGTATCGGCCCTCAGTACAACACAACGAACTCCAGCGTGGTTCAGTGTGTGCAGTGAGAGACCCTGTTCATTAGCATGCATTTGCTTTTTATACATTTGGTGGGCGCGATGTCCAGCCACACTTCGGGTTAATATTCCTTTTAATACATCACCGATCTAGGGTTCGTGCCAAGTCTCAAATAACCACATATAACTGGTTTACCTTTAATACATGTATCAACAAGCGTATGCATTAACTGTGTATTCTAAAGATTTCCATGCAGGCCTTCTTAAACATTAATACAATGTAGTTAAACAGATATTCTTCGTTCAATATTTGAATACATTTTCTCAACATATGCTCGTGATAAGTTTCATTGCACAAGTAATCCTTCTACACATAGGTCAACGAAGGACAAGGTCTCAGTTCACGACCTCAACAAGTGGCCTATAGGCAAATTACACATTAGCTATGTACAGAGGTCAAGACAGCCATGTTGTATTCTGCAATGACATTGTCCACCATTTTAGCTCACAGGGTGACTTTTACACAACAAATCCTAAAATGGCGGTTTGACCTAAAATGGCAGCTTACATGGATTTAAGGTCAGGACCTTGCAACACAGATTTCTTTTGCAAGCGACATTCGAGCAGCTTGGCGTAGGCCAATATTAATATATTTATTACAATAGGAGGCACAATATACTTTCTATTTCGACAAACCCTCCTTTTGGCCTATGCTAAGTGCTAAAAACTACTTTGGATCTCTTTGCAAATAACTCCATGCATCATTGTCCATGCACCCTGAATCACTATCGGAAATATCTATTGCCATTAGGTCTTTTGCTAAAATATCCTTCAATACATATTCTTTGGAAGTCTTATCTGGGGCATACACTTTATGTCCTATCGAACCTATCGCTTGTGCGCAACATCCCCCTAGCATCGAACCCATACCAGGAAGACACTGAATACAGCAACAAAGAAACAACAGGATTCCCAAAATAATTAATAAGACTGAAAGTACCTTCCAACCCCAAGATCGCAAGAAGTCCCAGAACCAAGCGCTCTCATGCTCGGGAACATGCACTTCGGAACTAAGGACGTGCAGATTCTGTATTGCCTTGAAGATAGTTGGGGAGGAATCTGGTACGAAAACACAGCAAGCGGACCCCACTAATCTGCATACTCCACCACGCTCAGCTAGAATGACATCTAATGCCATTCGATTTTGAAGTGCTACTAATCTTATCGCCTTTTGTTCTAACGTCATATTATAGAGTATGTCCGTGGTCCGGTTGATGGTTCTCTCCAGTACGCTCGCTAGTTTTCTAATATCTTCTGAATTTGCTATCTGCCCCCAAAATGGCACAACTGATTTAGCTATATCTCCCAAGACTTGTGCTGGGGTGTCGTCATTCCCATCCCGCCGTGGACGAGGCTTCAAAACTTCTTTTGTACTAGCTATAAACACCCCAGGTAACAGGATCCCTAAATAACAGGTTCCCTGCCAATCACTGGGCAACCATGGGAATGCTACATTACCGCAGACAAAGTAGACAGGTTCGCCTACATACAAAGGTCTGTTTTCCGCAGTCAAATTTGCAACGTTGGCACAACCTAGAAAATTTCCCATTGACTGAGTTCCATTCCTCTGTTTGCAAAAGGAAACTGAATCGGTGCTATGGTTACCAGGGTAAGAAGGAGGCATGGCATCCTTATTGCCTATCTGAGCCATTTTAAAGGAAATCAAAGATTGGAAAGGACGAGACAGTTTATCAGAAGGCCTAATAGAAGCAACATTCGGTTTACTCCTATTTGCAAAAAGCGAGCATCCCAGGGGAGTCAAAACACGTTTCTCAAAACTATTCAAATTGGTGCCATCAAAGTTCCCTGAGATGCTATCATTCCATCAGCCAAAGAACAGTGCTCTAAGAGAAGCATAGCAAGCAGTTGTCAACGGTAAAGGATGAATATACCAACCTAGCCCCTTATCCCCGTGTTGCGGTAAATGTGAGCAGACCCAGCAGTTGGATTTATTAAAAATGGCATGTGTAGCATTCATGATAAGTAGTAGAGCGTTATTGTGGTACCTTTGTCTGTGCTGGGAATCCCGGGGGGATAAAGTATGCAAATGTACAAAGGGAGTAGGAACAATGGGTGCACTTTCAGAAGGCAACAAAAGTTCTAAAGAGTGAGTTTCTTCGAGGTACCATAATCCTAAGGCAGCAACTATTAAAAAACCAAACATCATTATAAAAATACAGCAATACGTTTTCGGGGCCCAGGCATTTTGTCCATTGTCCCGGTTGGTCACCCCCTTATTTACAAGTCCCATACGAGTGGTAGCGGTGGCAGGCATCGTAGTCTTCAAACGAATACTCCAAAGTTTGTTGCTGGCGACCTCCCGGTCGAGCAACGTCTTAGTCCTTTCACCACCCCAGCCAACAGAATCCCCTTTCTCAAATTTAGGCAAAAGTCAAGCCCTCGATGACTCTTTTCCTTCTTCGAATGCACAGCCAAACGTGCCGTAAGTCTATCAGATGCACAGCAAAACCGTGCCGTAAGTCTATCAGATGCACAGCAAAACCGTGCCGTAAGTCTATCTTCGTGGTCGTAGGTTATATCGTACTTTTCCTGGTACTGATTGATCCGGGAATAATATGTCGTCACTTCCTGCTGGACGCAACGTGTCGGAGGCAAGTGAAGGGGCTGAATTTGAAACAGCCGTTTCTGGGTGCAAAATTTGTGGAGAGTGTGGAGACAAAATGGCAGCTTCCCCAAGCCTCCCGGGCTCAGAGATATTCTCCGACACACTCTCAGTGCTGCTTACTGCTTTGGGATCATTGGTTGCAGTATTAGCGAGGGTTTCTGTTTCTTCTGTAGCGTGTGGCACAGGGTGAAGAAGTTTCTTGATGTGCGACGCGTGGATCCAGTTCTTTCGTCCAGCGACGCGCGAGGCAGGAGGTGCGCTTAAATGAATTGACGAGCACCCAACTCCCAGGCCCTATGTCGTGGCCAGGGCCCTCGTATCACACAGGTAAAGCTTCTCGTACCTGGTAATAAATCAAATACAGGTTTTTAGTCAATTGGCTACAATAATCTGAAAGTAGTACATTTTCAACATTCTTTAAAGTTCGACATTTTGGAAGGTTCCAGATATTGGCAGGTCTCCCTCCCCATTACCACCTCTTATACTCTACCATTGTGGCATCAGCTTGGATATTCCGTACAGACCCAACACCCTCATCCATTACATAGGCATCTACAGTCTCCCTTGAAACATACATCTCCGTGAAGAGGTCTGTGGCAGTTTGTCTAGCTATCTGATCAGCGAGAGCATTCCCTTTTCCAATATCATCTACAATCTTTCCATGTGCTGCACATTTCATAACTGCTAACTGAGTAGGGAGCGCAAGCGCTGAGAGTAGTTGTACAATTCTGGAGCCATGTTTTATTTTGGTGCCATGCGAAGTTAAGATCCCTCTCTCTGACCAAAGTCTCCCCACCCCAAAGGCATACTGACTATCAGTATATATATTTACTGCAAGCCCTTCGGGAAGTTCACAAGCTCGGGTCAATGCTATAATCTCTGCGGCCTGCGCAGAATTATGCGTGACTCTCTTAGTTTCCACAACCGTTCTCAATGTAGTGATTGCATAAGCGGCTGTGGATGTACCATCCGGAAGTTTAAAGCAGGAGCCGTCACAAAACAGCTCTCCTTGCGGATTATCCAAAGGAGTATCTTTCAAATCAATTCTACCCTTTGTTTCTTGTTCGGTCGTATACAAACAATCATGTGGTACTTCATCGCCGCAAGTAGTATCTTGCGGAAAAGGTAGGAGTTCAGCCGGATTAAGGACACAACACCTCTTAATTTGAATGTGAGGAGCAAACAAGATCAATTCATATCTTGTCTACCGTGCAGAAGTGAGGTGTTGCGTTTGAGTTCGGTTCAATAGAACATCTACAGAGTGAGGCACCATCAGGGTTAGAGCATGGCCTAGGACCATTCTCTCACTCTGTTTTACAGACGCGGCAGCAGCAGTGACAGCACGCAAACATCTTGGCAAAGCGCATGCTACAGGATCAAGGGCGGAAGAATAGTAACCGCACGGCCTATTCTTCCCTCCATGTTCCTGCGTTAATACAGCCAAAGTACATCCATCACATTCATGCACAAACAACACAAAGGCCTTTTCATAGTTTGGTGTGCCCAAAACTGGTGCAGAGCATAATGCAGTCTTAAGCAAGTCAAATGACTGCTGGTGTACCGCGTTCCATGGCAACGGCGAAGAAATGCCCTTCTTCGTCAAAGCCAACATCGGTTTGATCACTAGTGAAAAATTCGGGATCCACAACCTACAGTAAGAAGCCATACCTATCAAGGCTCTAACTTCCTTCTGTGTATTTGGGACAGACATGCCAGAAATGTGTTTTATTCTTTCAGGTGTCAATCTTCTTCCCTCCTTTGACAGGAGACAGCCTAAATAGGCGACCTCCTGACAACAATATTGAATTTTTTTAAGCGAAGCTTTGTGACCATGCTTAGCTAGATGAATAAGTAATAACACAGTGCCCTCCTTACAGGCACTCTCAGAGTCAGCAGCTAGAAGCAAATCGTCAACGTACTGAAGCAAAGTACAGGTAGAGGGCAATTCAAGGGTATCAAGTTGTTCTTTCAAAGCCTTACTATAAATACTAGGACTCTCTGTGTACCCTTGAGGTGCACGAGTAAATGTAAACGAGCGTCCCCCTAAGGTGAACGCGAACAAATATCTACTATCCTTGTGTATAGGAATACTAAAGAACGCATTAAGTCCACAACACTAAAGTAAGTAGCTGTAGCTGGAATCATGGTTAGGATTGTCCCACTCCCACTCCCTCCTTCCCTGCAGCTCTCTGGCCGGCCTCTCTTGGCCTTCTTCCTGCTCCTACCTGCAAGGCAAAAAACCTCGGGGTCATCTTCGACTCCACACTCTCCTTCTCTCCTCACATTTCTGACGTTTCTAAGATGTCACACTACCAACTGCACCTCCTCAGAGGTATCCTTCCTTTCCCCTCCTTCCCCCAGAAGCTCACTGTCTCCAGAGCCCTGGTTCTCTCGAAGCTGGACTACTGTAACAGCCTCTATCTAAATCTGCCTGCCTCTACTCTCCGCCCGCTGCAACTCATCCAGAACAGGACTGCGAGACTTGTCCTTGGCCTCAAGCCCAGGGAGCGTATCTCTACAGGACTGAAATCGCTACACTGGCTCCCTGTGGCTGCGAGGATTAAGTTCAAAACCCTCTGCATTGTCCACAAGGCCTTCTGGGGCCTTGGGCCAAAATACCTTCAACTCTCTCTTCCTAAATATCTTCCTTCTCGAGCTCTTCGCTCATCCGCCTCCAACTCCCTCAGGGTCAGTCGCTTCTCCGAGCAACGAGTTGGAGGGAGATCTCTCTCCACAGCAGGGGCCTCCCTCTGGAACAGCCTTCCTGCCTCCCTGGAACTTGAGAACCATCTCCGGTTCCGGAAGCACCTCAAAACCTTCCTCTTTGCTTCTGCTTTCTCTCCCCCTCTCACCTGCTAAATCACTGAAACTGTACTGAATCAGCAACTGGGCCACTCGCCAATCTCGGCCCTTGGCCCAGCCACTCTCCCCTGCACTGCCTCCCTGGCAACCCCTGCACTACGGGACTGTCTCTGTATCCCTACAGCCCCCTTTCCCAGCACTTGTCTGCACTTATCCTGCACTTGCCACCAGCTGGCCCTTATTATTTATCTTGTATTTTACTAATCACTTTGTACTGCACTTTCCTTTCTCCCTTTCCCCCTTGCACTTTTCCCGTCCCCCCTACCCATGCACTTGCACGATCTGAATGACACCTGGCCTGGTAGGATCGTTTGTCTGTCTCCCCATGTTCCCCCCTCCCTGCCTCGTCGCGCCTTGAAAGACTTGTGTATAGGCGCGTTACAAATGCCATATCATATCATATCATTGTCGTTACATCAGGCACAATTGGAAATTGTGGTGCCACAACTTTATTAATGGCACGTAAATCAATTATAAAACGGAATGGAATTACATTATCGCCTTTCTCTTACACGGGTAAAATTGAACTATTACACAAACTTCCTGAAATTTCTTCAATCACCCCGCGATGCACAAAATCGGAAACAATACATTTCAAAGCTCGCTCGCCCTCCACCGAAATCTTATACTGGGGAATGCGTGGCAGCTCAATTCCATGTTTCAAAACTATTTTGACAGGCTCAATCTGTAAAATACCGACATCATTGTCGTTGACAGCCCACAAGCTCTCTGGTACATTAATGAATTCTGGAGGCAAAGGTCTAGTCAAGAATTGCGAGGCAGAAAATTGCTGTGGTGAAATCGTCAAGCGCACTCCATCAGAAGAACAATAAATCACTGCATTTAATTATTTTAACAAATTCAACCCCAGCAAGTTCTCTCCGGAATCCGAAGTCAACAGAAATGGACACTGTTCTGTAAAGGGACCCAAAGAAATAGGTACCGGCATAGAAACCGGACAAACAACTGGTGTACGAGAAAACCCTACAGAAACATTGGTTTGCCCTGACAGTGGAATGTTTGGAACCCGCGAATGATCAATGGAACACTTCTGTGCTCCAGTGTCTATCAAAAACTGATGTTTCCTATTTCCCACAAACATTTCAAAATAGGAACCTTTCTGATTGACGGGAATAGGTGTAGGTTCCAAACCCTGCTTCGGGCAATCCTAACGAAACAGAATATCAACAAAAGGAAGCTCTTCAGATAAATATGCTGCACAAGGATGATCAAATATGTTCCTGGTGTCCACACTCGGAGTCTGATTGTCCTGCGAAAAAGGTTGGTGAGGGCCCTGTGTAAACTGACCTCTACCAGGGCCCCATAGGCCGGGGCAACCTCTGGATCGCCTTCCCATATTACCAAATGTATTATTCGATCTTTGTAGAAGGATGGGGCATTGTGCTCGCCAATGACCCTCTCGACGACAATAAGCGCACTGGTTAATGTTCACAGGACCCAAGGGCACATTCCCCTGCGGGACATACTGACCTCTAACCTGAGAACTACCCCCTCTGGGCCCCTAACAATTTGCTGCAATAGCACTTTAGTTTTTAAATCGCCTTTCCGTTTTTCAATCCTATCTTTTTCATTATTGACACGGTTCTCATAGTACTGAGCCATGTGCAGTACTTCTGATTGTGATTTCGCCTGCCAAGCATTCTCAGAAGACATCATTTGTGACTGGATGCCAGGCAGCAATCCACGTACAAATTTGTCCACAAATAATCTTTTCCCAGACTCTGTGCCTAAGTCTTGTCCACTGAAATCCGAGAATACCTGTTCGAACCGATTAAAGAACTCGGTAGCACCTTCAGACTTTCCTTGGACACAGGCCGTAAGCTTGTCCCAAATAATTCTCTTTTTGGGAATTATGGTTTTTAATTTAGCAACGATTCTATCAGGCAGAGTTAATATCATCTGTTGCGGTCTTTCGCCAGCTTGCCTTTCCCCATCAAGTCTAGTTATATTCGCCCATGTATCTCCGAACCCGGGTACATCGTCAATAGTTCTAACTTGTTTCCATAAATCTACGGGCAGGAGTACAGGAAACAACAAATCAATGTCACCTAAGGTGAACACTGAGGACTGCAAAACGGATTCAATCTCTTTATAGAACCCTGTCGGATTTTTCCTAATATCAGGAATAGATTGCCTAATAGTATTCACTTCCTGTCTTGAGAATGGGACGTGAACGAACTGCGATACATAATGTGCGGGAATGTTCACAGCGACTATATTATTTGCAGGATCGGCCGCAACCTCAACCTTCGGGATAAAACTTCGGAGGAACCTCTCTCATAAGCAACTGAGAACTAGGTGACTCCGAACGCTTACTAAGCAACAGAGCCAAGTCGAGCGCTAAAGCAGTCCAAGAAGTGTCAAGTGAAAAAGCTCTCTTATAAATGCTCAATAACTCTGTGGGACAACTAATCTTCCTCTTTACACATTCATCCTGCAGGTATTTTACCATTACCTGTATCACTTTCCTCTGCATTTGTAACGTACATTGACTATATGTGTCATATACCTCAACTGGAGTTATCGATATGTCTGAAATCCATCTAATCGCGTCTTTCTTACAAATTCGCATTTCCTCCGATATCGGTTTACGACACGGAAGGAACCGTTTCTGTACATACATATTTTCTTCTTCATCATCCTCATTCTGTAACTTTTCTAACTCCTTTCTATACCCAAGTAACCTCTCGACATGCTCATTTACCTTCTCCCCAGTGTCTCTAGAAAGGGCTAGAGTGTTTAGATCCCTTAACCCTTGCGGAACATCCGCATTATTTAATCTTCCCCACATTATACATAACTCAATCCCTAAACCTTCAATAAAAACATTTTTCTCCGGAAAATTATCTGTATTACAAAGTATGGCAAAAACGCTAGCTTGATCATCCTTCTCCATACAATGCTTAGCACATGCAATTAACTCACGTTTCTTCTCCGGCGGTACAGTATTGCGAGTGACAACTTTTGTTCCTGTACCTCGATCGAATACAAGTGGCTCAGGACCACTTGGAAGAGAGGGAGCAGGCAAATTCGATGGAGGTACTATAACTGGTGCAATAAAAAGAGGCGGAGGAGCAGGTGGAGGGACAAAAACCGGAGGAATAGGAACAGCAGGTTGAGCAGGAAGAGCAGGAATAACAGCAGGAAGAGGTACAGCAGTGGGAAGAGGAACATACTGAGGTGGCGCAGAGGCACCAGGCCTTCGTTCATTTAATATTTTGTCAAAAAACTCATCAGAAATATGAAGATCTTTAGAAGGATAGTTTTTCTGAATTCCAAGTGAGAAAGTCCTACCCATATTTTTAGTCACCTCAGACTGTTTGTCTTGGTCATATAACAGCGCTTTTTCAGCGTTCGTTTTATGACGACGTGCATGTTTCTCTCTACCTTTAAGTTGTTGCAACACTTCTTTTTTCCAATTCTGCAAAACATCAAATGCTGCAGGTCTAGCCTTTTTCTTTAACAAGACTGACTCCAAATATTCAATACGAAGGATCTCAAAACTACCATTGATTGGCGACTGAAGTTCGGAGGCATGTCTGGTTTGTCTGTGCCAAATATCATTAAATACTATACTTCCAATGCCATGCATACAGTACATAGTACATGCCGGTGACCCCTCCTGTGGTGCGGGACGGCTAAATTCCAAAGATTGTCTATCACTGCGGAATAATGCCCTAAAGCAGGTAGACAATTTCCCAGGCATATCTCAAATTCTTGGTGTTACCTGGTCAATAATTGTGTCTGCAGATACAATACGAAAAAGGAAAAAACGTACATATACCACTAGCTACCCACCTCTTACACACCGAAGGAAGGCTACTTGTCAGAGATTAACCTCACAATAGGAATTTCATAGGATTATATCTCCCACCATAGACAGAGTGATGTATTTAGCATATTTTAATCATTATATCAAACACAACATAATAAAATGACATAAAAAACCTATTTCAGTGTTTGTCATTTGTAGAAACAAAAATGGGCGAGAAAAGCAAACACCAAGACATTTGCAGTATACAATTTGCGTTATGTAAGTAATGGTGTGTTTTGATCGCATTTCAATTATACAACAACATGGTATAATAGCGTCAACACTTAACTATGTTTCTGGGGAGAAGGACAACACTGTTGCAGTTTAAAGCTCATCAGTCAAGTCCCAAGCCCCGTCTTCAGGACGCGATAGGTTAAAGAAACAAGTTACACTGGCAACATGGCGCGTATGTGTCAGTGTAAAGACCTAAAAAGATAAATGAAAATGTTTTACTCAAACTGATAAAAACTGTGATGATGGTGTGTATATGCATACCAAACAAGTAGCCAAGTTGCTAACCTTAGAATGATTTCTTGTGGTGTGATGGGCAAAACGATTGCGTGAATCAATTTAATTGAGGCGGCAGACCAGTCCGTCTTAGGAACTCAGGCTGTAAATCAATACGTGAATTATTTAAGTTTTTGTTGAAACAAGTAACATATTGAGCCAAAAATAGTCGCATTTGGATATGTGAATAAATCATATTTATCACTTAATGTATAAGGCAAGGATTTTAGTTTCAAGTCCTGCAGAGGAATATCAATAGTGAACCGAGTTTCTATGGTATTTCGGATACTACATGTCCCATAATGCATCATGGAATCTACAAACAATGCAAAAAGCCTTTCAATTTCACGTGGTTTCACATGCTTTTCGTTTCTTTCAAGCATATAAATGGCAATGAGTAACACTTACTTGGCCATGATGATCCCAAAGGCTGTCTTGTATTAGTATATATTGGATTAGTTATTTTGAACCGCTCGCGTATGCCGCGTGTCAGTGAATAGCTCTGTGTGGGGGGCAAAGACACCAGAGAGTGCAGTTAGACTCTCTGTTAGTTTTAAGACAGCAGCCGAATGTGGCATGAAGTACAAAGCAGGCTTACCTGTCGTGTGCACGCTCGCTTTCACAGAATCGCTTTACACCGTGGTTTCAATAGTGAAATGCCGGTATCAGCAACTTGATTTTTGTTTCAAGTCCTGCAGAGGAATATCAGTAGTGAGCCGAGTTTCTATGGTATTCCGGGCACTACATGTCCCATAATGCACCATGGAATCTACAAACAATGCAAAAAAGCCTTTCGTTTCACGTGGTTTCACATGGTTTTCGTTTCTTTCAGGCATATAAATGGCAGAGAGTAACACTTACTTGGTCATCATGATCCCAAAATCTGTCTTGTATTAATATATCTTGGGTTAGTTATTTTGAACCGCTCGCGTGTGCCGCGTGTCAGCGAATAGCTCTGTGTGGGGGGCAAAGACACTAGAGAGTACAATTAGACTCTCTGTTCATTTTGTAGGCAGCAGCCAAATATGGCATAAAGTATAAAACAGGCTTACCTATCGTGTGTACGCTCACCTTCACAGAATCGCTTTACACCGTGGTTTCAGTGGTGAAATACCGGTATAAGCAAAATGTCATTCATTGACATCAACAGAGGACTACCAAGTCCAATCCTTCAGTGTATGTAATAGAGGAAGGACTTTCCTCAATGTAAGATAAGGATCGGCCATTTTTGAGTGTGTAGAGGTCCTAATAAAATATACTTAACACTAGAATAGAACATGATCTGATTGCTAGTTCTTAATATGGAGGTATGTATTATATATCGAGTGCATTTTTTCATCTAGAACATATTTGTGCACATAATGGTTGTGCATTATATGGCAATTTTTCAGCAAAGCACCACCCTCCAACAGACATGATAGACAGATATGGCGAAGAAATCATATTTCATTAACCCCCCGCGCTGCTGAGGTGTCGCGTCTCGTTCAGGCGGCCCCTTATGCCACACCGTCTGATCCCGGTCCGATAGCGTGCGTCAACTTTCAACAATCCGGCATCAATCTTGAGGGTCCCTATTCGGGTGCCAACTGTGAAAACAGAAATAAAATATCGAGGCTAAGTACCCCAAAAGGAAATACACCAAACACGGGTTACAAAGGAACATACAAAGTACTTTATTTTATACTGAATCCAGTTACAAAAACAGAGCGAAATCAGATAGCTATCGGCCCTCAGTACAACACAACAAACTCCAGCGTGGTTCAGTGTGTTCAGTGAGAGACCCTGTACATTAGAATGCATTCACTTTTTATACATTTGGTGGGCGCGATATCCAGCCCCACTTCAGGTTAATATTCCTTTTAATACATCACCGATCTAGGGTTCGTGCCAAGTCTCAAATAACCGCATATAACTGGTTTGCCTTTAAAACATGTATCAACAAGCGTATGCATTAACTGTGTATTCTAAAGGTTTCCATGCAGGCCTTCTTAAACATTAATACAATGTAGTTAAACAGATGTTCTTCATTCAGTATTTGAATACATTGTCTCAACATATGCTCGTGGATTAGTTTCATTGCACGAGTAATCCTTCTACACATAGGTCAATGAAGGACAAGGTCTCTGTTAACGACCTCAACAAGTGGCCTGTAGGCAAATTACACATTAGCTATGTACAGAGGTCAAGACGGCCATGTTGTATTCTGCAATGACATCGTCCACCATTTTAGCTCACAGGGTGACTTTTACACAACGAATCCTAAAATGGCGGTTTGACCTAAAATGGCGGCTTACATGGATTTAAGGTCAGGACCTTGCAACACAGATTTCTTTCGCAAGCGACTTTCGAGGAGCTTGGCGTAGGCCAATATTAATATATTTATTACAATAGGAGGCACGATATACTTTCTATTTCGACAACAGCTTCAAGGGATAGCCACTGTCACCTGCATGGGAGCCAATAAAAGGTGTATGTCAGTCGAATCATGAAGGACAGCTGTACTAGTCACACATGCCTGCAGATTATCGTTGATCACATGCACATGTCCCTGGTTGTATGCACGCCATTTTTAGGCCCTCAATGTGTCCTGTGCCATGGACTAATGGTGTGAGTTGTATCTTCAAGATGATACATGGTGTGCACTGCCGTCTTGTTGCTCATGCATCGTGTACGCATACAGCTGTGTTCGTGTCTATTTTGTGATGTGTTGTGTGCTGTAGGATTCTCTGACTGGGAGTGTTGGCAGTAGGCTCTGCAATGTTAGGCATTCAGCGCTGATTTTTCCAATGGTGACATGCTGCATTCCTGTGATTGTGGTGGCCCTGTGACAGACAGTGGATTCCCTTGGTGGTTTTGTTCAATGCACTCCCATGGATGCTTGTCTTGTGTGGTGATTTGCTGGGGACAGCAACATAGTGCATATTCACTGCATGTTGCCGGATGGTGTTACGGAGGGTGAGGTCCGCTGATGAGTGGTGCTCATGTTGTGGGATGTGGGGTGGTTTACTTTTTGACATGTTGTGATAGGTGTCAACCTTACTTCATTCCTATGGGATTTGGGTGTCATGTTCTGTTTGGATGCTTTGGGGCACAGTGTTTAGTGATGTGCACATCGTGCTGTCACATCAACATTGACACCATGGTGGTATGTGCATCTCTCCCTCCATTTCAGTGCCATGTTCCTTTCATGGAACTTAGCAAGCAGCCAGGCACGTCGTCCAGCATGTTGCTCCATGTAGCGTGGTAGCGTGGAGATCCGCAGAACCATAGAGTCATGAGTTTATCCGGGATATCGGGCACAAAAATGTGTGATGATCTTGCTGGCATCACATACCATCTGCACATTGATGGAGTGGTATTGCTTGCGGTTGCGGTACACCACCTCCATGGCATGCAGGACCACCAACTCCACGTGGGTGCAGTCGAGGGCACCTATACAATTTGGCATGTCTGTCAGTGCATGGAAGCCAACTTTTATATCAAGAATCTCCTGGGGAGTCTGTGGTAGGGATATGTAGTCCCTGGTGTGCTTGAGGAGGGCATCCAACACTTGGTTCCGAATGCAAGAAAATAAGGGTTGTGGTATGCCATGCATGTGCCCCACTGTGTGCTGGTAGGTGCCTGTGGTAAGGAAGTGGAGCACCAACACTACCTTCAGTAGAGGGGGGATGGCGGTGCGTATTTCAGTGAGGCTGACAATGTTGTTGTGTATCATGTCCACAATGGCGGTGATGGTGTCCCGGTCCAGACGGTACAGGGTGTGGATCTGCTCAGGGGTTAGGTTGAATGGACTGGCTCTGATGCGAGGGATTGTGGACTGCCTGCGTGGTACAGCTGGCTGCACTGGTGGGGCATGCTGGGCCTGTCTCACCCTCCTTCTCCTCCTGAGTCTTCTCTGTGGTGCCTGCTGTTGCTGTTGTTGTTGTTGTTGTTGCTGGTGTAGCAATGAAAGCATGTCCTCCATCCCCAGTATTGCTACTACTATTGGAATCATCTTGGTGTGGGAAGGGGTGTGGTGTTTGGGTGTGCTCCTTTTGTGCTGGCCCAGACTCCATTGCCTCCACCTGTGCTGATTGTGTGCACCTGGGGCAGTTGGGAACACTGCACATAGCATTTAACGGTTGGTTCATGATGCCGGTATTACGGGCATGCCGCTAACCCCTATTAGCGCCTTCATGATGCTGGTATTTGCATGTCCGTCTGACTTATGATTTCCTCCCATTAGCGGCATGCCGTTATTGCCGGCATGATGGGCCGCGTGCCCGCACCCAGGCCGCTATTAGAGGTACCGTTATTAACGGTGCCTCTAATAGCGGGGTCTTAGGTCGGAATAGGCTGGAGCGGTATGCGATGCCGGTAATCCTTTACCTCCAACCTTGTAATGACCCCCATTGAGTTTCTGGGGGAAGGTGAGGAAAGGGAGAATGCCTCTGAAGAGGTGCGGCTGAAAGTGGGTCTTCTTGGCAAGGTCTGCGATGTGAGGACAAAAGGAGAGCGAGGAGGCGAAGTGAGGGAGGGGGCCCATGGAGGGCAACCAGAGAGTAGGAGGGAGCTCGGGTCCCAATGAGAAGGATATCGGTCTTACCAGCATTGAGGCAGAGATCATTAGCAGCACACCATGCCTGAATAGCAGTCAGACAGTCGGGAATGAGAGAGGAAGAAGAGTAGGCAGTGGAGGGAAAATGGAAGGAGAGCTGCGTGTCGTCTGCATAACACTGGAAGTAAGGAGAGAAGGTGGAGATAGTAGATGAAGAGCCACCGCCAGAGGATAGAGCCGCGAGGGACGCAACAGGTAGAGTGTGTGATGGGGCGAGAAAAGGGCCCAGTTGAACCTGGGATGGTCGGTCAGAGAGGAAGGAGGTCAACCAGTCCAGTGCCAGGTCCGTGATGCCAAGGGTATTACCAAGCCGATTAATAAGGGTGGCATGATTGACTGTATCAAAGGCAGAGGAAAGGTCAAGAAGGATGAGAACGGAAGGAGAGTTGGAATCAAGATTTGAGAACAAGTCTTCACAAGTGTTTAGGAGTGCAGTTTCCATGCCTCGAGATGCTCTGAAGCCAGACTGGTGGTCGTGGAGACAACCAACAGATTCAGTGTGGGAGCTTCTCCAAGAGTTTACCCAGGAAAGGGGGCAATGGAGATAGTGTGGTAGTTAGCCGGGCATGAGGAGTTGGCAGCAGGCTTTTTGAGGAGAGTGCACAAGGGAGTGCTTGAGGGGTAGCGGGAAGGAGCCAGTGGCAAAGGAGTGATTGCAGAAATCCACCAAGACTGGAGTTTGAAAGTATTATCATTAGAATGCCTTTAAGTTACTGGCGTAACGGGGTACCCTGCATCCCCCGCGTTGCGGCAGGCCCCACCACTACATGTCCTGTGAGGCGGCCTCCTTTGGACTAAAAAAACCTTTTTTTTTTGTCACACTGCCTTCATAAACAAATTATTTCTGTTATATGGTAACAGAAATAATTTATGAAGGCAATGTGATAACAAACAGAAACTATTTATTTTTTAAGTCCGAGGGCTCCCCTAACCCATGACATGGAAGCTCTATGCTGGAGGCCTCCATCTCATGGGCTGAGGGAGCTATATGACTTCAAAAAGAAATTGTTTCTTTTTGAAGTCACACTGCCTTCCTAAGGAAATGATTTCCATTATGGTTTGGTCCCTAATGGAAATCATTTCTTTATGAAGTTAGAGTGACTGCAAAACGAAACTTATTTCCTTTTGAAATCATAGCGCTTCCCTCAACCCCATGACGTGTGCATGTGCGAGTGTAATGTGAAAGGGTGCACAATTAAATGGATGGGTGAATGATGTGTGTGTCGATTGTTTGGTGAAACGGTGCATACTTAAATGTATGGGTGGCTGCCTGGGTGAGTGTTTGGTGAAATAATGCACTCTTAAATGCATAGGTGGCTGCCTGTGTGAGTGTATGGTAAAAGGGTGCACACTTAAATGCATAGAGGGCTGCCTGTGTGAGTATATGGTGAAAGGGTGCACAATTAAATGATGGGTGGCTGGGTGTGCATGTAGAGTGTATGGTGCAAGGGTGCACACTTAAATGTATAGGTGGCTGCCTGTGTGATTGTATTGTGAAAAGGTGCACACTTAAATGTATGGGTGGCTGCCTAGGTATGCCTGTATGGTGAAAGGGTACACACTTAAATGTATCAGTGGCTGGGTGTGCATGTGTGTCTGCTTGTGTTCAGGGGCGCAACGAAACCTAAATTTCGTGGGGGGCTGCACACGCTTCAAATGTTGGGAGAAGTGCTAACTCCACGGGCAGTGGGGGAGGGGCAAACTTATTTGTGTAGGGCAACTAACTTCTTTATGCATTCTAATGAGACTATTCTAGTACAGCTTAAATGTTACAAGCAGTTAACTCTCTCCTTTAAGTCTGAAAGCACCCACTTATGGACTTCTGTGAGATTAAGCAATCTCCTGTCCCCTCTCTACGCTTCCAATCACTTCCCTGGCATGCAAGTACTAAACCCACATCAAGATTTCAATTGCCTAAATAATTATGTATTTGAATGCAGGTACAAACAGTGAAATGCTTTACATTATTAATTGCTAGGCCTTTATTAACAGCAAAACCCAGATGCCGTTTAACATCTGTGTCCTGTTCTGTCTGGCAACGGCTCTGTAGGTCAGCCAGGTCGAGTCAACATGGCCCAAAATCTCAAGAGGGATGGGGAGGGCTGAACCCCAGTCAGCTCAATGGTGTGCATCACTACTTGTGTTTAATTCCTTGGTTACTTATTGGTAATCTTCATTACTCATATCCCTATTCTTCCTCGTCCCAGTTCTTGTGTATGAGGCACTTTGACTCATACACAAGTACTGGGATGAGGTAGAGGGACATGGAGGTAATGCCTGGCTTAGTTACCTGTAATGTTCATTACGCCTAGTCCCACTCTTCCTCATCCCAGTTCTTACCTATGAAGCAAGGAGCCTTGTACGTGAGTACTGGGACAAGGAAAAGGGATGTGGAGGTAATTCAGGGCCGAGAAGCTGATTTTGGGGGTTGGAAGGGAGAGGCGATATGTGGGGGGTGAGGTGGGAAGGGGATTGTGCGATAAATCGTAATGGTCATCCATGTCCAGGATAAGCAGTCATGATATGTGGTATTAGTGTCTAGAGAGGCCTATTGGTGCAGCCAGTCTAGTCATTTCTTATTTGGCTTGAATTTTTTTAACTGGGCATCTCTGATAAAGCAGTTCTGCTAAGTGTAATTACCTGCCTAGACTGGCATTTGGGTGCAGCCAGTCTAGCTGTTTCTTACTTCAGTAACGTATAATTTTTCGGGGTGCAAAATCCCACCTGCATCCCCCCTCCAGTCGCCGCGTGAAGCCCTGACCCTCCTCAGACGCGATTCCATGTTTGTTTCTTTTTCTTTTTCAATTTCCCTATCAAATCCCCTTTCCCTGCTTCCCAATCTGCCCCCCTTCCTTCCCAACCAACACCATCTGATTGTCCCGTAGGCCTAGTTTAACGACTGGCGAGGGTCCCAGACCCCCATTGCTTCCCAGCACCTCCTCGGGGTGGCAGCATAATTCTTGTAAGTGCTGTGTCCCCAGGCCCATTGCAGAGCGCAAAATCCAACCTGCATCCCCCGTCCAGTGGCCGTGTGAAGCCCCGACTCTCCCAAGACCTGCTTCTGTGTTTGTTTCTTTTTTTCAATTTCCCTATCCAATCCCCTTTTCCCTGCCTTCCACTCCGCCCACCTCGCTTTCCAACCAACACCATCTGATTGGCCCATAGGCCCCTTTTTTAAGAGACCCACTCAGGGCACACACTGACAGGGCAGCCCCCATGGCTAAGGATCCCAAGGCAAAGGACAACAGCTCCCGAAGAAGCAGCTCCAGACCGTGTTGGCCCGTTTTAGTCTGCGGGCTCTGCAACTGTCACCCAACAGCCACTGACTAAGTGCGGTTATGGGTAGGGGTTGCAGCCATTACTACCCCCTACTAAATTGACCAACCCAAACCCACATTAGTACCTTTGCACTAAGCCTAATTGTGCCAGATAGCCTAATTATGCCAGATATCCAGATTGTGCCAGATAGTCAGATTGTGCAGATAGCCTAATTTGTGCCAGATAGCAGCATTTCACGCTTAGTCTGATTGTTCCAGATAGCCTGACTGCTCCAGACAGCCTAATTTCGTAGCCTGATTGTGCCAGATAGCCTAATTTATCTTTTTTTTACCAGATAGCAGCATTCCACATCCAGCCTGACTATGCCAGATAGCCTAATTGTGCCAGATATCAGCATGTCACACTTAGCCTGACTGTGCCAGATTGACTGTGTGATTGCACCAGACAGCCTGATTGTGCCAGACGGCCTGATTGTGCCATACGACCTGATTGTGCCAGACGGCCTGATTGTGCCAGGCGGCCTGATTGTTCCAGGCAGCCTGATTATGCCAGACAGGCTGATTGTGCCAGGCAGCAGCATTTCACACTTAGACTGATTGTGTCAGATAGCCTGCCCATGCCAGATACCCTAATTGTACCAGATAGCCTAATGTCTTATTTTCTGCCAGATAGCAGCTTTTCATATCTAGCCTGAATGTACCAGTTAGCCTAATTGTGCCAGATACCATTTCACATTCAGCCTGATTGTGCCATATAGCCTAATTGTGCCAGATAGCAGCATGTCACACTTAGCCTGACTGTGCCAGAAAGCCTAACTGTGTGATTGTGCCAGATAGCCAGATTGTGACAGATGCCAGATAACCTGACTCTGCCAGATAACCTGCTTGTGCCAGATAGCCTAACTGTGCCAGATTGTCCAATTGTGCAACATAACCTGATTGTGCCAGATAGAAACACTGCACATTTAGCCTGATTGTGCTGGATATCAGCATTTCACATGCAGCATGACTGTGCCAGACAGCAGCTTCTCACACTTAACCTGATTGTGCCAGATAGCCTGACTGTGGCAGACAGCCTAGTGGTGCCAGATAGCATAATTCTTTTTTTTTTACAGATACCACCTTTCCACATCTAGCCTGATTGTGTCAGATATCCTAATTGTGCCAGGTAGCATTTCACATATAGCACAATTGTGCCGGATAGCCTAATTTTTCTTTTTTTGCCAGTTAGAAGCATTCCACATTTCGCCTGACTGTGCCAGATAGCCTAATTAAACCAGATAGCAGCATGTCACACTTAGCCTGATTGTGCCAGATAGCCTAACTGTTGATTGTGCCAAATAGCCAGATTGTGCCAGATAATGCCAGATAACCTGACTGTGCCAGATAACCTGATTGTACCAGATAGCAGACTTTAACATTTAGCCTGATTGTCCCAGATAGCCTAACTATGCCAGATAGCACAATTGAGCAAGATAACCTGATTGTGCCTAATAGTAGCACTTCACATTTAGCCTGATTGTGCACGATAGCAGCATTTTGAATTCAGCATGACTGTGAAAGACAGCAGCATCTCACATTTAGCCTGGCTGTGCCAGAAAGCCTAATTGTGCCATATAAGCCTAATTGTGTGAGATGACATGATTGTGCTGGACAGTAGCATTTAACATTTGGCCTGATTGTGCCAGATAGCCCAATTGTGCCAGACAACCCGATTTTGCCAAATAACCTGACTATACCAGATAATAGGAATGTGCCAGATAGCCTCACTCCACATTTACCCTGATTGTGCCAGATAGCCTCACCCTACAGTTAACCAGATTTTCTGCTGGATAATCTGACTGAGCCAGATTGCCTCATTTCGCATTCATCTTGATTGTGCTAGAGAGCCTTACCTCAAATTTAGCCTGACTGACCCCAAGAGCCACATTTGGCATTTAGCTGAACTGTACTGGATAGCCGGCTGTGCCAGATAACCATAGGTCAACTACCTAGGAAACCCAAATCTTGGAGTGTCTCTATCTCTATAACTACTGTGCTCAGAAACAATGGCCTTTGCCACATTGTCCAGGAAACAAAACAAAAAAAGGTGTGTCTCATTGACTATTATATCTAAACCTAGACAAACCCTTTATAGAGATAACGAGAAACCCCATCAATAAGCCTTGAATTTCATCAAGCCTAGGACCCCCCTGGTCCTCCCATTAGTAAATCCAGCGGTAAGGCAAGGACCCCTGGGCTACTTACCCAACAGCCTTCCCACCCTCCCATAGTACCACCCGACATACCAAGCCATTAGATAACCCGTTGCTAAACCACTAAACCTATAATCACAAATGTACGGAAGCCAAGAATCATGAGATGATATTATAGGTTATTTATAATGCGCGCGATCCCCAGAGCTTTCTAAGCGCGGACCCAGGGATCAAACCTGTGATCCTCCATGATGTCTTGCTTCCAAGGCGAGCACGTTTCCTGTGAGCTATCCTCCCAAGACAGTCACAATCCAAACAGGAAGGCGTTGCATGTGGGCTTCAGCCCCTGCAACCTCAAAAAGAAACCTAAATGCAAACAAACTTATAAACCAACGAAACCCAAAGGATCACAACACCGACAACCCAAATGCAAAGAAATGCCTAAAACAACCTACCAGTAAGGAATGCAACATGCCACGAAAATGAACGGGACCAGGAGGAGGAATGAAAAAAATGCAACCACAGCACATAATCACAACCGCGGAACACCCCCCCCAACCCTCCACAAACACAGTTGACAACAGAACAAATGCAGAAAGAAGAGAAAAATCTCTATCCCTAACACCATACCTCGCGAACAACAACTCAAAGGGAACAAGTCTTTTTGAACAATGTTGCAAGACGAACCAACACCAAAACTGAGCCGCGCAGAAAAAGAACACCAGGAAGAAATACAAACAAAATCGATGTCCTCCCCCCATATGTAACAAAAACACGAGGACACCTCCCTCAACTACAACAAAATATAGAAGAGGAACCTGAAGAAAACAAGAACTCAATACTTAACCTAGCAGACCTAGTCAACAGCGACACAGGTGCAACTGAACTACCATCATACCCTGAGAGCAACATGGGAGCAAACCAATGATACAACCACAAAACAAAACCGATATTAAAAGACAAACAAAACCAAGCCAAAAAAATCCACTGCGACCTAATCAACGCAAGATCAATGTCTAAACACGCCACAGAGATATACAACGTGCTCTGCGACTACGGCATTGGCGTCCTATTCAACACTGAAATATGGTTGGATGACAACTACAAAATCACACTCGACAGCTGCCTACCCGACAACTTCAAGTGCACACAGTTAAACAGAACATGAAAAAAGGAGAAGGTCTTGCAATAGCATTCAAGGAACACCTGAAAATAAAAGCAGACAAGCCACTTAACATCAAACATGGTCCTTCACTTGGAAGTAAACCCAAAAACAAACATAACATTCATATTGCTTTACAGACCACCAACAAATGAAAACTTCATACAAGCCATCACCAACATAGCCTTCCATCATGAACATCTGATAATCCTCGAGAGACTTCAACATCTGGTTTGAAGAAGAAAATGCAAACTCACAAAAATCGCTAATCGAAAAAACTAAAAACCATGAAACTACAACTGGTCAAAGGTGCAACACATACAGCGGAACACACACTTGACGCAATCTTCACCACCGCACCGCCAATACAGATACTCTGGAGTGACCACCTCATCGTCCCATTTGTGGTCATGTTACCAACTAAAGCAGCCTAGCAGCACGATAAGCTCCCAGCTGTCACAAAAAGAAACTGGGAAGCCGTCAAAGCGAGCAACTTAATTGAACAACTTGAACTCACAAAACCAACTACCACTAACCTGGATAACGATGACGTCAATGGAAAAACAGAGTTACTTCATAAATGATCACTGAAACAATTGACGGCATCTCCCCTGAAAAACCTTTCACCCTGTCACGAAAGAGAGCAATGGCAAAATGGTTTACCCCACTGCTCATTAACAAGGGGGGTCCTGGGAGTCTCTCTGCCAGACATTAGTCCTGGTTGCGAGAGCCACTGCTCAACACCATGAAAAAGAACAACAAGAAACTCGAACTGGAATGGAGGAAAGAATATGACCAAAGAGAACACAATTACAACAACAAATCCGATCTTACAAAAAAGAAATTCAAAAGGCCAAAAAGAAACACCACGACAGCAGAATCACAAAAGCCGCCAACACCCAAGAAGAACTGTTCAACATCATAAATGAAATGATGAACCTTCTGGGATGCAACACGCTGATAACTTCCCAGAAACTATGCAATGACCTAGCAGACCACTTCAAAAATTAAATCTGTGAAATACATCAAATTTTACACAGTGGTTGAAGTGTACAAAAAGAGCTAGTGGAACTATGTTCCCTACTGGCCTGCACAGCTCCTCACAAAACTCATCGCCACACCCCCTCCCAGGCACAATTCAAACCCCAAAACACATGCACCTGCTGTTTAGGGGGAACGTTCAGTGCAGCACACTTAAAGGGCAAGTTACAACTTCCTACACTTTTATTTTAAAAACAAAACCATTCCGGAACGGTTTCTTTTTAAAGTAAAAGTATAGGAACAGTAAAACTTAATTAAAAGAAGTAGAGGAGCACCGCTCCCGACCGCTCCCGCCCACTTTGACCACTGATTATACAAAGCAGACCGGTCAACCTAAACACACAACCAATCACGCCAAACAAGGAACCACAGTATAAACTTCAAAGCTTCCCACAAATACCAGTAGACACATTCATCAAAAACAGTAAAAAACCTTGAAATCCTAATGGACAACGCGCTAACATTAGAACCACAAGTAAACGCAATAATCAAGAAATGTTTTTTCCTCCTACAGTCGGTAAAAAGAATCCTACCATTCCTGTCCTTCACCCATAAAACACTGACAATCATCGCCCTCATCATGTCAAGAATTGACTACACCAACAGCCTCTGCCTGTGAATGCCATAACACCTACTAAAGAAACTGCAACGTATCCAAAACACAGCAGCCAAACTCCACCTCAAACTATCATGAAGAGACCACATCACCCCAGTGCTAAAAGTTACACTGGCTTCCAATCAAACAATGAATCACATTCAAAACAATGTGCATAACGCACAGAGCAATCCACGGTCAAGAAGCAGAATTCCTAGAAAAGAGAATAACGATTTACCAAATGACAAGAACACTCAGATCAAGCAACGACATCCGCCTAGAACCAAAACCTTCCACAAGGAAAAAACGAGGGGGATCCTCCTTCTCTCACCTGGCAGCAAAAACGTGGAACACCCTCCCGAAAGACATACGAAATACAAAGGGCCAGCTTAAATTCAGGAAACTACTCAAAACATGGATCTTCGCCACAGAACTAGAATGAATCTGGTACCTCCAAAGCCAAACCCCCTCGCTAGGCAAAACCCAAGGGAGAGAGACCATTGCTAGAGAAGGAGCATTAAACACTAACACCAGATAAGACAGGGAGCGCTTAGACTTCATAGACAGGGCACCACCCGCTAGAAGCTCAGGGAGACAATGCTAGGGAGAGCCCTTTTTATGTCTGAAAAAAAAGAACAATAAATACGATAAGCTTAGCAATCTTAAAGGCATGGTCTAGTAAAAATTTTTATTGTCCCTACGGTTCGGCCATGTTCTTTTAAGCCTAAGTGGCTCGATTTTAGAAAACTTTCCTATGGACCTTACCGAGTTTTCGTCCATTAAACGCACGCGAAAACAAGCACCAGGGAGCCGCCATTTTCCTATAATCCTATCTTTTCCCCGATCGCCCTGGCTGACCTGCTTTTGCTGCACTAATTCAATTCCCCCGCCCCTGAGCCTGTCATCAGCAGACTCGTACCGCCCATTTCCCAACGCCAAAGCACGTCTCGTGTCAACATTCGCTGCGCTTCAGCTAATGACGTGTCGCCATGGAAATGGCAGGACGCCTCTCTCCTCAATAAGTATAAACAGACCGTTTCACAACACACAGCAGCCGATTTTCGATTCCATTCCTCTCTCTGTGTTACTTTGAGTATTCTGTGACTCGTTTCAGTGCTCTCGTCAGCTACCTTCGCCGCTTGTAGCCTGTGTAAACAGATACCGTTACCACCGCTATAAATTATTTTAGTTTGTTTAACACACAATGGCTACAATAATGCCCTACATGTACGAGCCCGAGTATACCGAGGAGGAACTACTGGAAAGGGAAGCACGAGAAAACGTTGGGGATTTGGACGGCAGTTGGCAGGACAAATCAACAGATGAAGAGCCTGGGCCTAGTCGAATGGACGGCGTCTCCACCTGGTGCACATGCAATCGGTGCGAGCTAATGCCAACTGAGGATGAGAACTGCTGCTGCCGAGAAAACTCGGGATGCCTGGCCTACATTTCGGAAGGCGAGCCACGACCGCAATGCATCACCGAGCTGCCAGACTTCAGGGCAGCCTGCCTCACACGGGCCGTGTTGAGAATAATGATGGTGCTTATGCACGAACTTCGAGCAACTGTTCGTCCTCGTAATCCGAGTAACAAGTAAGTATACTCTGCTTGTCATGCCACTCCTATTGCATGGTCTTCTACTATATCCAAAATTACATCTACATATCATTGTAACGCATGTAAGTCGTTGAATAGTGTGCATTGTCTAGATAGCATTTGTCCGTGTAAAATGCCATTAGTTACAAGAATTGTCATTGACAACAAACGTTTATTAAACTTATCTTGGTCATTTAAAATCAGTTTGTTTCATGCCTTTTCACAGGTGGTACAGGCTGGTGGCCTATCGTTCCTTTACATGGTGGCTTCACTGGAGGCTTGGACAGCGCGTTCGAAGAGTGATACCCGCCTGTGCCGTTCGTGCCATTAGAGAAACGTTCCCGAGTGACAGCAGTCAGTACAGGGGATTTTCTCGCGCTGTGCTGCAACCTGACCTGTATAATCTTTAAAGTCTTGTATTTTTGTGTCATGAAAATAAGATACAAAATAAAACACCACATATATTTTAACAACGGTTGTCTCGATTTTTTAAATGAATCAAGTGTGTCTCCATTCAAGCATGGACGTCAGACATCTGTGCTCCGAATGGGTGAAGGTCTGGTTGCTGTGAAGCAGGGTGGTCACTATCTATCTAAGCTAACATAACATATTCTCGATAATGCATGCACTAAAACAAACTTGTTCAAAGTCTTTCAGTAGGTTATGTCTCTATGAAAGTCACACCTATATCTATACTAACATTTACCATTGGATTATACAGTCTTGACCACTATAATACACCGGTTGAAGTGTGGGTCTGTGCTCACAAGAATCTCCGGTATGTGGCATTTGTTATTGATAAGCAACAATATGCCATCATTGATATAAAGGCGATATACTGTATATTGATATAAAGGCGGTTCGCGCTGGTGGATGTGCGCTGGCATGGGGGGCTGTCAGGGGCGCGAAAGGCCAAGGTGCCAAACTACATGTACACTTCAAAAGGTGTCCCACGCCAAGGGGCCATTGTTCACATGGTCTCCTCAGACCCCGTGTCTCCAGGCAGGCCTCCCCTGAGGCAGGCCGCCCCCCTGCAATCCACATAAGTGTGTCTCCATTCAGCAGTCTTCCTGTGCCTTATCTGCACGCCCCAGGGCCATCCATCCCACCCCCCTGTATCAAAGGCGGTTCGCGCCGGTGGATGCGCGCTGGCATGGGGGGCTGTGACGGGCGCAAACGGCCAAGGTGCCAAACTACATGTACACTTCAAAAGGTGTCCCACGCCAAGGGGCCATCGGTCACATGGCCTCCTCAGACCCCGTGTCTCCAGCCAGGCCTCCCCTTGAAGCAGGCCGCCCCCCTGCTATCCACTTAAGTGTGTCTCCATTCAGCAGTCTTCCTGTGCCTTATCTGCACGCCCCAGGGCCATCCATCCCACCCCCCTGTATCAAAGGCGGTTCGCGCCGGTGGATGCGTGCTGGCATGGGGGGCTGTGACGGGCGCAAACGGCCAAGGTGCCAAACTACATGTACACTTCAAAAGGTATCCCACGCCAAGGGGCCATCGGTCACATGGCCTCCTCAGACCCCGTGTCTCCAGCCAGGCCTCCCCTTGAAGCAGGCCGCCCCCCTGCTATCCACATAAGTGTGTCTCCATTCAGCAGTCTTCCTGTGCCTTATCTGCACGCCCCAGGGCCATCCATCCCACCTGTATCAAAGGCGGTTCGCGCCGGTGGATGCGCGCTGGCATGGGGGGCTCTGACGGGCGCAAACGGCCAAGGTGCCAAACTACATGTACACTTCAAAAGGTGTCCCACGCCAAGGGGCCATCGGTCACATGGTCTCCTCGGACCCCGTGTCTCCAGGCAGGCCTCCGCTGAGGCAGGCCGCCCCCCTGCAATACACATAAGTGTGTCTCCATTTAGCAGTCTTCCTGTGCCTTATCTGCACGCCCCAGGCCCATCCATCCCACCCCCCTCTATCAAAGGCAGTTCACACCCGGGGATGAGCGCTGGCATGGGGGGCTGTCAGGGGCGCGAAAGGCCAAGGTGCCAAACTGCATGTACACTTCAAAAGGTGTCCCACGCCAAGGGGCCATCGGTCACATGGCCTCCTCAGACCCTGTGTCTCCAGGCAGGCCTCCCCTTCAAGCAGGCCGCCCCCCTAATACCACGACATACATACGTCATTCATTCACAAACACACCCGAGTTTCTAATACTTTAAAAACCACTCGATATGCCTCATGAGAACATCTTTGTGCTTTGCAAGTCAACTCCTGAACGTGCTACCTGGGAACCACTGTGATCTATGCTAATCTGCTCGTTGTCGTGCTATCCGTGAACTTCTGTGACCGCTTCGAGCATACCCATCAGTGCGCTACCTGTGGCTATCCACCTATTCTCCCGCAACATACTGCTCTGCTTGCTGAATCCAACTGTTTGTTGGTCAAGGTAAGGCCATGTATCCTGGTCATATTTCGCAGATTTTTAAATTTCTATCTATTTGCGAGTTGAGTACACAATAGTGCTATGTTCATTGGTCTCATTGGTAGTGACTTGAGTTTCCATTGCTATGCTATCAATAGATCTATTTATTTTCATCTGTGTCTATTGTCATTGAATTGCATCCTTCGGGGGTCCAGTCTATAATGTAAGCATGTTTCCTTCTCGTGCAAGACAGAACATCCAAGGGACGAGTCACATGTTCAGATTTCAGTCACATCAATAATACATTTCTGCAACTTATGCAAATACTAAGCAGCACATAATGAGCTGGTATAGTTCCTGCGACCAAACCAAACCTTGCATTGATCATTGTATGATTCATTTACTTTTGTATCAAATCTTTACTCTTGAAGATTGTATAATAATGTCGATATTTACTTTTCAGATTTATCAACAATGCCTGTCTGTTCGATTAGCGGTTGCCCTTCGAAGACCCATGCGAAATCTGAAGGAACTACAATGCATGTATTCCCGAAAACTGTTGATCGAATAAGAGAATGGGTCAGACATTGCGGATATCCACTGGATGAGCTGGAAAGTAGAGTCCAACAAGTCTGAGAGGACAAGAGGGGTGATCGATACCGCATCTGCAGCCGGCACATTTCCTTGGACATGTACACAACTTCTTGGGTAACAAAGAAGAATAAACGGCGAATGACACGGAAATTGCGCGAAAACGCTATTCCCACTCTATTCGTCCACATTCCTCCACCGGTGAGTCAAGTGTCCGGATTTAGCTTTCGGCTTTGCGGTAGTGTGTAGCCGAATGGATTAATTGATATTGTAGGCGTTCTATCCCTTGTAATAATTTCGATATTGATATGAGTGTATAGTTTTTTGAATAATGACATTTATCAATATATTCTTTTTCGATTTCATAACCCACAAACGCAATGTATATATATATGGGGACATGGAACTGTGCTGTATTGAGCATTTTTCAAGTATTCTGTCAGCTTACATGGCTATTTTTAATATTGGCATTTCATTATCAATCATTAATTGACCTGTACAACTTCTTGACTATCCCTTGAATCTGAAGCAAGAACATTCTACATCCTTGCCGTGGTCGCAGTTATCAACCACTTCTAGCGCGTATCAGGTAATCTTACTAGGCTAATCCGCTACATACTTGTTTTATGCATGGCAAGTAATAGTTTTATACTATCGTGTAATTATTTTACCGAATGTTTGGTTACTGCTTTCCAATTGATATACACCTTAGTTATCGTCCACTGGTGTTTGTTTTCAGTTATAATTAGTGTTATCCATACTAATGCAAGTACTGTCTTTCAGGGAGATGCTGAAGCGTCCGCCACATCTACAACATTTCTAGATGTTTTTCAACATCAGGAGGTATGGATACTGACAGCTCCATCGAGCATCATCATCAGAGCTGGAATTCTTGTCGTTTGATTGTTCTACACAATGTTTCATTCGTGGTTAGCCGTTGATATGTACCTGTGCTGTCGACCCCAGGTGTGTGTTATGTTTTCACAATTGTAATCCTCACTAATGCAAGTACTATGTTTCAGGCAGTTGATGGAGCGTCAACCCCTGCACTTGATGCAGAGCCTGACATTCAAGTATACGAATCGGCGCAACAGCTTTCGGAAGTGCGCACTACATTTGCAACATCCATAGATATTCTTCAGCAGCACGAGGTATGGATAATGACAGCTCCATCATGCGTGATCATATAACGTGATTCCATTTGCTATACTTTCTTCCCTATTAATGCAAGTACTATGTTTCAGGGAGATGACGGAGCTTCCACCACAATCACAACATCTCATTTAGATGAAGCAGATGTAAAGGAATCGTTGAAATAAGTGGATGAAATGTGATCATATTTGGATTTTCCTTGATTCTTTTGGACAATGCATCTTTCGCGGTTATCTCTTTATATGTACCTGTGCGTTCGACCCCAAGTGTGTGTTATGTTTCCAATATTGAAAACCATACTAATCCAAGTACTGTGTTTCAGGGAGACGATGGAGCTTCCACCACAATCACAACATCTCATTTAGATGATGCAGATGTAAAGGAATCGTTGAAATAAGTCGATGAAATGTGATCATATTTGGATTTTCCTTGATTCTTTTGGACAATGCATCATTTGCGGTTATCTCTTTATATGTACCTGTGCCGTCGCCCCCAAGTGTGTGTTGTGTTTCCAATATTGAAAAGCATACTAATGCAGGTACTGTGTTTCAGGGAGATGCGGATGCCTCCTCTCCAATACAACCATTCATGGCAGTCCATGCAGAGCCAGAGGTATGGATACTGACAGTTCCATCGAAATAGATCATCACTGGTCGAATACTTGTCGTTTGATTGTTGCACACAATGTTTAAATTGTATTTGGCTATTGAGATGTACCTGTGTGTTCGTCCTCACGTGTGTTTTATGCTAACAATATTTTGATACATAGTAATGAAAGTACTATGTTTCAGGGAGACGATGGAGCCTCATTCCGTGGTGTCTATGCGGATACAGAAAATATAGTCGTCGTCAAGAGGAATGGAGGACATGCAGAAACGAATCGGAGCTACAGCGTGCAGATGTTGAAGGTCGAGTCAAAAAAGTTGCAAAGAAAAAAAAACAAAAAAAGGTTAGTTACAAACAGTTCATAACTTTAAAAAAATGTTTGTGCTGGGGACTATTTTATGTTGTTTTCCAGTCAATTCTACTACACTCCATCTTATGTTTAAACTGAACATCCCTTTTCCAATCTCTCTTCCAGTTACCCGTGGGTGTCAGAACTATACTCACACAGACAGTGAAGCGAATGACAGATGTGGCTTGCCAGACCGTGTACACTATGGAGGAACTATTAATTGAGGCGAGGCGTGTTCAGGCTCGAGATGCTCATGTCCAATGGCCAGAACATGAATTAATTGTGTTTGGCGACTACAGCAAAGTTGCATTGGACCATAGCTACAGTGCGACCGCACCACCACAAGAAGATGTTATTGAATGTATTGAAGATAGCTCTGAAGTAGTTGCAGATCAATTTACACAATCTACACCAGCCAAAAATTTGCCAACAAAAAACCTGTCGACATTGTTGTGTTCTCCCATCAATGTTGAAGTAATAGATGTAGAAATGACAGAGAATGAACCAGCCGCAGCATCCATAGACGCATCAGAACTTGATATCAGCGATATTACTTTCCAATGTGTTGAAATCTCCACAACGTCAAAGGTCGAAACAACGTTGACGCAGGATGACAGTCTAATGAAAGAGAGCAAATACATTGTATTCGACAGTTGTTTGATGGAAATTATAAGTATGCTGAAATGTGTGCATTCCATCAGAGGGAAAGTATGTGGGAAGCCATTGATTAATGTGACTCGTCAAATAAAAGGCAGTAATGTCAAAATAAATGCCGCCTGTAGATTAAATCATAGGTTCTCATGGTCTGCACAACCGATGCTGGGGAAACTGCCAGCAGGCAATCTACTGTGTGCAGCTGCATCACTTTTTAGTGGCTCCAGTTTTAGAAAGTTAGAGGCTTTCTTTCAGTTTGTGGGACTCCATTTCATTTCTAAAGCGCTGTACTACACATACCAACGTGATTATCTGTTTCCGGCCATTAGTGATGCTTGGAAAATTTAACAATTGTCTCTAGCAAGTACATTCGAAGGCAAACGATTCAGGCTAGCCGGCGATGGACAGTGCGACAGCCCTGGATTTTCTGCCAAGTACTGCACCTACCACTTTCAGGACATGGATAGTAAGAAAATTGTGAGTTCGGTGGTCGTGCAGGTAACACAATGTACATCCTCAGTGGCCATGGAGAAACTAGGTTTTATAAAATCAGTGGAATATCTACAATCGAGGGGAATGCACATCGACCTCATAGCCACGGATAGACATGTTTCAATTGCCAAGACAATGAGAGAGCAGTTCCCACATATAAAACATCAATTTGACGTATGGCATCTTGCTAAATCAATCAATAAGAAAGGGAAAAAAAAAGGTTTTGAAAGTATTTTGCAGTGGTCACATTCTATCGCCAACCATCTTTGGTGGAGCTCAAAAACTTGTGAGGGGTCAGTGGAAATACTACTTGAAAAATGGCGGTCACTGATGCACCACTGTACCAACGTTCACCGCTGGACAGCAAATGAACATTTCCACCAATGTGAACATGGCCCTTTGTCCCCAGAGGAGGCACAGAAGAAGAAGTGGTTGATTCCATCTTCACCGACACACAAAGCCATTGAGAAGATTGTTTTCGACAAAACTCTATCAAGAGATTTGAGAGGACTGACAGAATTCTGTCACACTGGAGATTTTGAGGTGTTCCACAATATGTGCCTAAAGTACAGGCCAAAGCGCTTGCATTTTAGCTTTCGGAGCATGAAACATCGCACTCTACTAGCGGTCTTGGCCCATAACAGCAATGTCGGACGTGAACAATCTAGGAATAGGGGTAAAGTAAGGATGCCTTGCTACACTAACAAAACGAAGTAAGCAATGGGTGATCAAACCAGTCTATGATGAAATGCAGTTCGACTTTGTGAAAGGCCTTATTGTTGCTGTGTTAGAGAAGCACAGATATGGAATTTTGGACGTTTCTGTGCAGAGCATTGATCCATTGCCACCGAACATTGCGACTGTGCCATGCCCACCCGAAGCACAGCTGATTGTGAAGTACAAATCCCGGTTTAAATAATTGCAATACTATTGTCTTTTTGTAAATAAATGTTATTGTACAGTGTACCTGTAAACCTAACCCCTACCTTCACCATCATGGGTGGCGAACAAGCTGAGTGTCATCTTTGAATTCTCTCTATTCACATCACATATGTCTATGTATATATTTTTCTCATGTCTCATCTTATGTAAATGTAAATGCTGCGCACTGTTAACGGAGGGGAGGCTTGCGTATTGCAAATAATAAAACAAAGAAACAAACAACAAATCCCACTTTTAACTCAACTCCTGCGGTACTTTATACTTTCCCTGACCTTCCGCCAAAAATTAAATGTCTCAATTTGGGCTGCAAAGCTCGCAGACAACGGGGACAAAATTGGGGCACTTATAACGCGCCAGCCAAGCGGTCTGTGGCATTTGGGAGAGAAGCCAGTTCACATTTGCACATTGAGGTGCACTACATAGACGGATTCTAAACTTCAAGTTCTCACAGATGCCTATACTACGTGATGTTGCAAATAAAGAATGCGAAGGACAGCGCCCATATGAGGCCCACAAGTCGCACTGGAAGTATAAGGGTCTATTGTTTTTTTACCTTGAGACAGGGACCTTTCCGAAAGAACTACATTTGAAGGGAGTGCGCAATAACGTAAGAGACGATAAGGCAGAAAATTCAGAAACTAGACCGAGTTTCAGTTTTAGGTCAGTATACGAAAAATCATTGTCAAGAGCACGGTCCGTTTTACAGACTGCATTACGAAGAGACACAATGGAAATTTCAAATATAATGTAAGTAAATCTTTACACGCTTTTATACCGGAATGAAGATTTAATGAATGGATGCATGAATAAATGAATGAATGAAGAGCTAGGAAAAGCAAGTAAAACTGTTCGTAGTGGGAACATGGGCATGCAGGTCCACTGGTCTCACCGATCTCGGTCCTTGGCCCAGCCACTTTTCCCTGCACTACGGGACTGTCTCTGTATCCTTCAGCCCCTTCTCCCGGCATTTACCTTGCACTTGCCACCAGCTGGCCCTATTATTTAATTTGCATTCAACTAACCATGTACAGCCCTTCCCCATGCGCGATCAGAAAGACACCTGGCCTAGTAGGATCGTTGTCTGTCTGCCCTTGTTCCCCACCTGCCTCATTACGCCTAGAAACACTTGAGTATAGGCGCGTTACAAATGCCATATCATATATCATATCATTCCTCACACATGTAGACTGTCGTTTATCATTGTGTGTTGGCCTCGATTTATCTCGTTACTTTTCGCATTGATTTTAGAGACGAACATACTCCATTGAACTCTCCTTGCAAGCAAATAGTTTCTGATCGGCCGTAATAAATAAAATGAGTAATATTAATGAAGTTCGGCTAGCAAGACTAATTATCATTTTTTTGTTTTCATAACAGGTATTTGATCCCTTTCTGCCACTGCCATCTGTTTGAGACACCGGCGGATGGATTCTTCAGCAGACACCTGCAGCTTCGTGTCAACAACTGGAGCACGATCACCATACTATGGGACGATCGCCAAGGGCCCACATGCCCTTACGCTGTACTAGTGGCTAGAAGCAACATATCAACCTTCAGGCTGGACTAGTGCCTAGTTGATGGAACAGCCTTGCGGTTCACCGTGCTTCCAAAGTGATTCTTTTTACGAAAATGAACACCCTGTGTACCATAAAGGAACAGCGCGTGACTCAAGATGAAACGGAACAGTTATTGCGGATACAGATAAAAGAAAATAAATGGCTTCCGGAGTTCATATGTCAATTGCTGAATATTCTCTAAACATTTAATGTCAAATAAATGTACTTTACCAAATGTACCGTGTTGCTGTTTCATTTCAAAGTACAGTTTCATATTCCGAATTGTGGCGCGCTGTGTTGTGAGTTGATCTGTGTTGGTTTCCGGGTTCTGTGTGGAGTCGCTCGGAAGACGACTGGGCGCGTTTGCCTACGCAGCACAGTAACGTCACGGGGAGAGGCGTGGAATATGAATGTTTTGATAATGTCAGGCTCAGGGGCGGGGGAATTGATTTAGTGCCGCAAAAGCAGGTCAGCCAGGACGATCTGGGAAAAGATAGGATTATCAGAAAATGGCGGCTCCCTGGTGCTTGTTTTCGCGTGCGTTTAATGGACAAAAACTCGGGTAAGGTCCATAGGAAAGTTTTCTAAAATCGAGCCACTTGGGCTTAAAAAAACATGGCCGACCCATAGGGACAATAAAACATTTTACTAGACCATGCCTTTAACCCTGGGTGGAGGAGGCCTTCACCTCCTGTCCCTCCCACAGATCGCTAGACAGCCTCAGAGATAGGCCTATCGCCTCACGCAGAACCAGGTGAATGACCCACAGAGGAATGCACCAGCAGACAGCAAGGCCAAAGAGACCCAAGACAGATGCCCAAAAGAACGAGATAACCCCCCTAACCCATCCGCTAAAACCTTAATTCTTGACACATACCTGTCAAACGCTAAACAAACACAACCACTCTCCTGCACTGCAAACCGCAAGCACTTCACTACACTTCAACTACAAAATAAACCACACATAGTCTCGCACAACAGCACATGGGAGCCAACAGATCCATAAACCGCACCCATTCTCAGCGAACGGTGGTAACCAAACTGAAGCTGCCAACAGGACACCACAAAACTCGCTTTACTGCTATTCTGCTATGCCCTACTAACCGTTCCTACCCTCTTAACTTTCAGATCCGCCAGAAGGCCAGGGGACCACTACAGTGGTGATAGTGCAAGGTATAAATATCCTTGAACACAACATCTGTGACAAAATAACCATGATAAGTGTTATTGCTTTGACTGGCATTTTGGTGCAACCAGTCTAGGTATGTCTAAATGTGGCCTGGCATGCTTTACTGTAATATGCTATTACGTTTCTAGACTGGTCTAAATTCTGCAACCAGTTGAACATGTTTTCATTGTGGCATTTTTAATAGCAAAGCATTACATTAATAAAAGCATTAATGTTCTTGTGTAATGTTGGTGACTTGCATGTATTGGATTATTGGATTGGTGTTGCCCTATAAAACAATTGCAAATGCTCTGGCCTTCTAGCCAATTTCTCTCAGAAAGTTTGCTGTATAATTCATTAAAACACGTGTACTGTCCCCTTTTGATTTGATGTTCCGTTTCATATATGAATATATTTATTTAGGTCAAAATGTTTAAACACATTAACCCTATTTAAATACATCTTTTAAACCCGAATGTTTGTCCTTTCATTGCACATATGTAAACTCAATTGGCTCTGATAGGCCACTACTTTAGTTAAACATGCCACTCTTTTAAAGCTTTATTAGCTTTTTAGGATTTGAGGCTTTGCAAGACCCTTTTTAGTCCCCGCCCCTAAATATTGCATCATGACACATTAGAGGACCCCTTGATTTATTATCCCTCTTAAAGCACTGGCCTCACCCATATCTCTCAATTATCATGCTTTTGGTGGGTTTTTCCCACCATGGGGTCACTTTACTCACATGCCAAGCCCCTTACAGTCCTTAGACTTCCAGGAGCTCTCGCCTGCCAAAAACAAAGGGCCTCATCATGAGCTTGGCAGTATCGCGGCGTGCGCCGGGCTACCACCCAATGCAATTAGCGTTACTGAAACTCGGTCCAGCGTAATTTGCGCCGGATCCAGAGTTACGGCGGGGTGCGGTAAGTCCCCATTCCTATTGGGGCGCTATTACCGCTGACGGTAATACTGCTGGTAGTAATAGCACTGAAAATGGCCTAGAAGCCAACACATTCACCTCCAGCTGAGAGCTGCAGGTGAAGGCCCATGAACACGGGATTGTGCAGAGCGGTAAATGCAGCAGTATTAGCATTACCACCACATTTTTCTGCTCCGTCCAACTCGTGATGAGGCTCAAAATCCCCTGTCTTTATCCAACCTGGGGACTGGAACTGTTGAGCAGAATGGCCTTGCCCGGACGCTCTTGTTCGCCATGGTTTTCTGCTTACCAGTCGAAGCCATGGGATTCGTCTAGATGTTGGCCCGAGCGCCCAGGCATGGCGTGTTGTGTTTAGAGAAGGAAAGTGCATTACAGTCAGGCCCATTTCTAGGGGCAGGCAAACCAAAGCGACGGCTCGGGCACAGTTGAGTGAGGAGCACAGGCAGTCTGTTAATACTCCTTCTGAGAGAGCCATCATGTTTCAACAGCACTGACTGCACGGACCGCGGACACGGACGGAGGAAGGCGACATGCAGCCAAAGGCTTCATACTATGCTCAGCGGTTTAAGAAAGCTCCCACCTCCTAAATTAGCATCTCTTTTGTAAAATTAAACATGCATAAACGTTGGAGTGGGGGACAAAGGCAAATGACCAATTGAAGGCATAGTATTAGAGAGTTTTTTGTATCGGAGGCGGCCTCTGAGAGGAGTGCTATTGTCAGAGGTGCGGCTTGACACGTTTGACGCGTAGGAGGGTCCTTTCCTCGAATCCTGTCTCCCATATCGTTCGAGTGTGCGGGCGACGTAGCGAGGCAGCGAGGACAACAACTCGGGTGAAAGTGAGGGAGAAGGAGAAGAAGAAGGAGAGGCCCTGGCTGTGAGGAGTACCACAGGCAAGATTGCAGGTGAGAGCCCAGCAGGGAAAGCTTGGAGGCTGGCTGGCTAGCCGCACCGCACTGAGTTCCGGAATTGTGCGAGTGAGTTAAATATTGTACGGCGCGGCGGCCCCCTGTGGCTCCCTGCGGTGCTCGGTCCCCACAGCCCAACTGGTCTCGGCACAAAGCCAGCTGTGGTACGAGGTGATTGGCTCCTTTCTTAAAACGAGCCTACCTGAAAGAGGTGGTGCGGCTCCTGCAGCACTCCCGCAGGAATAAGTCTGAGGGAGTGTACACGTCAGTCCCTCTACCCCGATGGACCTCTCCCCTTGATAGGAGGGGGGCAGGGATTAGAGGAGACGGTGAGTCACCTATAAGTGGTGCAGTGGAGCAGAGAATAAGTATACTCTACCCTGGCCTGATTATCCTCAGAAGTAAGCTAGAGCCGTACCTGTGAAGAAGGGGAACTTGCTAATATCACCCGGAGACTGTGGGCCTTGGCCTGGGATCCGGGCTTCGTAGCCCCCTGGCTTACCGACAAGGGGGGATCACAGGAAAAGGCGGGAAATCAATTTTGCTTACCAGCGTGGAACGAGGGGAATTATTTTGCCACGTAAACACCAGCCCTCTTTACCACAATAGCCGGGAGTGATCTATACTCGCTAGACTGTGAAGCGAAGTGAGCTATAACGTAGACATGCAGCGGGGTAGAAGAGCCCCCCACTCGCAAAAATAAGTGTCCACCCATTAAGGAACCTAAAGAGTGCCCAAAGAAAGGGGGAAACATTAAAAAGAATGCCAAATATGCCCTACCGGTGGTGCAAGGGGCCATAACTGAGTTTTTTCCAGTGAATCCTCCCCCAGCCATCAATTCTACAGTAAACGAGGATACGGCAGCACCGATACATAATGGTGGCATCTCCTTAAATACCTCTAACTTCGACGACATAGATAATAACTCCCTCCTAGATCTATGTCTGACTATACATAGAGGGATGCGGGCACAAACTCCTACGAGGCCAAACAGTGGTATAACGCCCCCCAAAAAAAACAGCATGAATAGTGCCACGGGGGAGTATAATGCTCTGGGAAGGAGCGGACGATTGTCTGCTTCTCCTAATTTAGTGATGACGTCGATGGAGGACGATCCAGACAATGTGATGGAAGATAACATCGATCTACACCCTAGCTCATCAAAGATAACTGAGCTCCAATCGTCGGTGGCGGCCTTGCAATTTGCCCTCAAGATACTTTTACAGACGTCGGGACGTATCCTGGCTAATACCAATTCTATTACTATGGCATTAGGCTCTAAAGGCCTTTCTCGAGAAGAGGCAGAAATTAATCTATCAGCTGCATTACTTACAGCAGATGAGATCAACGAGCAGGAAGTGGAGATGGAAGAGAGTGAGGGGCCACACGCACCCAATAGCAACAGTATAATTGAGATATCTCCTGAGGAGGTGGATGAACAGGAGCGGGAGCATAGTCCCCAGTCCCCCCTTACACGTAAACAGCGCAGATTGGCAAAAAAGGCCCTGAAGTGTAAGCCAGCTGCAATAGGTGCCCAACCTCCTATATTGGGACCTAAATTAGCACCTGAGACACGGTCAAAAAAGGCCAGTAAAAGAATGGTCAGAGCAGCTCAACGGGCGGCTATGGCAAAGGGTCCTCTGTCAGATTGGCTGATACCTGAAGAGAAGGCAACTGAAGTGGACGATAATGAAGTATCCGTGCTGTGCGATGAGCCTGACCAGGAAACCAGTATACATATACAGTTGGAGTATGTTCCCGAGATACAGGCGTTAGAGGAACCTGGTGAGTCTCCATCACTGGACCAGAAGAGAGCAGTGAATGATACAACTACTAATCGCACTTGCTTCATTAAGAACTTGTACCCCAGTGGCAAAAATCCCTGGTTAGAACGCTCAGAGCTGTTTGCAAGACTATATCACATACCTCAATTGCGTGTTTTAAAATCTGAGGACTTTCTTTTCATTGAACCACTTGGGTGCCCTAATCCCAATGTCTCGGCCATACATTGTATTTTCCCGACTACGGCGCAATTAATCAGGAATTACAAAGAATATCTGATGGCAGTGGACATTGAGATTGATGTGGACCCTATGGAGAAGGGCCCATTGCCTAAACCAGAAGACATTACGTCAACAGCTCCGGTGGATACTGTACTTAAAACTGGGGGAGGGGAAAACCCTGCTCTGGCTGAAATACAGCAAGCCCTGAAGTCACTGTTAGAATCCATACCGCAAATGTTAAAGAACCATTGATGCTTGTCATTACTTTCCTGGAACTGCAGAGGCTTTTCTCACCTTCTGTGGTCTGAGGGTTCTGTAGACCTACTGTCACAATATAGCTGTATCTGTCTTCAAGAGACATGGTCTCTTGACCCACTTTTACTAGACGGTTTTGTTATACATCAAGCGGTGGCCAAACGTGGTAGTAAGGGTCGCCCCTATGGTGGCCTACTAACTGGGGTAATAAATTTGATTATGTCTCGTAAAATACAGTGTAAAGCTGAGGAGCAGCTTCTGGCAGTAGAAGTCGAATTTCATGATGAAAGATGCTTGGGAAGGTGCCTAGTAATCAATCTTTATAACCCCCCAGGAGAATTGGCTCGTGATTCGTTACAAGAGGCGATACAGGATCTGTTGTCTTCCTGGTGGTTGAGAGTGGGAAATGTTGCTGTGGTGGTCATGGGCGATTGTAATTGCCATATGACTGATGAAACACTCATATCCTCTAATCCTGATCTTAGTACAAGGTGCGTAATGACCCATGGAAAGAGGGAAGCTGAAGGGCTAGGTTGGCTACAATTGTTTGGAGCTTGGGATATGGCTATGATCAATGGCCGCACTATGGGAGATCGGCCGGGGAAACATACCTGGACTAATGGAGATTCTGCTAGCACATTAGACTATATATTTATGTGCCCCGATCTGCAGACAAGAGTAGTTGATATGGCCGTGAAGCATAACGAATGGAGCGCCCATGCGTCGCTACAGTGCACTCTATGCATCCCTATTTCTACATCGGTACCTCCTAACATGGGTAGTATCCAAACCAACTGCGCAGGATCCAGAATTGTGTGGTCTGAGAGAAATATAAGCTCGGCTATTGAAGCACTTAAATCTATTGCAGTCCTAGACTTCCATGAGTTTGAACACATGACGATAAATGAGATTGAGGATTGGATATCTAGATTTTCAGGCCAGCATGCCATGGCCAACAAGGGACATATATTAAAAACAGGGGGGTTTACACTCCCGTTTAACAGGGAAATTAGGGATGCTAAGAGAGGTCTAAGAGCAGCTATTCGAGGTTTGAAACCGATGAATTTACCTGGAGCCCTGTACCGAGAGAAACTAAGGAAAATCAAAAATCGATATAGAGCAGATATCAAGAACATTAAGAGCACTGAAAAAAATGCCAAGTATCAGAAGTTAGTACAAACTATCTGCACTAGAAATTCTTGCGGTATTTGGTCACTCTTTAAGGAAAACAGAGAGAAGGTTAAAGGCCCCTTAATTAATCCAATAAGTAAGGAGGCGTGGGAAAAATTCCTATTAGACCGGAACTCAGGAGGTATAGAAACCTTGAATAGTTTTCGGGTGAAGGCTCCTTCTCAGCTGCCTTTTGATGTCTCAGCAGAGACAATATTGAATAGAATAGTTGCCCTCAAGTCCTCTAGATCCCCTGGACCTAACGGGTTAGCCAATATAGTGATTAAGAGCTATCCTCTATTTTGGGCCGATCTGTTCTCCTTACTCTTCAATAAAATCTTAGAGCAGGGGATAATTCCCCGCTCATGGCAAACTGCCATTCTTATTCCTGTATTTAAAAAAGGTAGCCGCTTGGATCCTAATAATTACAGGCTTATATCCATGTAAGATATCTCTGGTAAGCTGTTTGCCTCACTGTTACTCAGTGAGCTGCAGAAATGGGTAGACAATTCCAAAATACTCAGCAGATTTCAATCCGGGTTTAGGCGGGATTTATCCACCTCACATAACGTTCTGGTTATGGATATACTTCGTACACGGGCACTTAGCAAGGGGCAGCCCCCGTTGTACGTTTTGTATATCGACTTTAAGGCCGCATTTGACTCCATCCCTCGAGGGAGACTATGGACCAAGCTAGAGAAATTGGGATGTCCGACAGGCTTGTTATATTATCTAAAACTACTCCATCACAATACTACGGCGTGCCTTAGATTGAATCAGGAAGGAAACTTAACTCGCAATGTGATTCAAGACAGTGGGGTAAAGCAGGGATGCGTCACAGCACCCCTCATTTACAATCTTTATGTGTACGACATCCCTGCAGCCCTGGCTGAGGTTGACAATTGCCCTCCTAAAGTTGGCGAAGCATCATGTACAGTATTGGCATATGCGGATGATTTGGTTGTCTTTGATAATACCATAGGTGGCTTAAGGCGCTCCGCTACCTCTCCATGGGATTATGCCAGAATAAATGGCTTAACCATCAACCTGGACAAGACAAAAGTACTAAGATTCACGAGAAGAAGAGCAACACGCGTTAATCTGATGGTACATGGAAATCCTATACCCTATGCTCCATCCTATCGTTATTTGGGAGTTGACATTGAGCCCCTAGGCGATTATTTACTCTGTAGACAGGGGCGATTCACAAGAGCTATGCAAGTCACCCCACTTATTTCCTCGTTTACAAATAAGCAGGGCGGTTTCACCTTGTGGGGGAAGCGTCATCTTTATATCCAAGTGTTTGCATCCATGATCGTCTATGGTCTCGAGTCACTGCATACTATGGATCTAGGGTGGTTACAAGTACTGGAGGGCAGGTTCTGGAGACGGATCTTGGGGTTACCCCCGGGGGTACCGATGGCTCTGATCAGACTTGAACTGGGTCTTCCCTCTTTCAAAGCTATGGCATTGAGGAAAAGAGCTGGCTTTCACCTTAAGATGATAGGTGACTCTGCCAACCCCCTACTATCCGTGATCCACCAGGAGGTGACCAAAAAATATTCTACCTCACCCCTCTATAAAGATATGGCTAAATTTATTATAGACATTGGATGGATACATAGAGGGACTATGGTCACAAAGGAAACCTTACATGCATTAGGTAAAAAAGTAGACCTATGGGACTGGCTAGAGAACTTTGCCCACATGAGTAATCTTAAGACATATCACTTTGTTAAATATCGATTGTATAACTTCATGAAGCCTCAAGCTTACTTATCCCTCTACCCCTCCAGAAGACTTAAGACGCTTCATCTTCCTGTTCAGATTAGAACAAATGCCCACCTTGTATAGCAGAGGGGCTTGGGAGAAAATCCCGGTGGATAAGCACATATGTCGTCTCTGTAAATCCCCAGATTGTCTAGAGACAGCTAGACACCTTCTCACTGAATGCCAGACACTGAGAGACACAATTTTACGCCATTTGGGCGACTTTGTACATGATTGTGCAACAATACGCGATGTCTTTTTGGCTCTATTGCACCAATACCAGCAACATGCACTTATTTATTGCACTCTATAACATCTGGCAACAAGTTGAACTTGGACTGAAGGGTGGGTTGGAATTATCCCAAGATTGAGGAGTACAAGGGAATATATAGAGTACCTCAGTGGAGATGGAAATTAGTTAGCTATGTAGTTTATGCAATGGTTCTTTTCAGTTGTAGTTTTTATATTGATATTCATTCATGGTTTTATTTGTATATTTGTGTATATTCTTGAATTGAGTATAATGTTTTGTGATTTGAAATGTGTAAAAAATTGTATGTGTAAAGTTTGAATTTATTTTCATTCTGTACCACATTAAAGAATTATTATTATTATTAGAGAGGAATTGGCATTCATGTGTTATTTTAGCAGGTGGCTAGGTTCAATGTTCTTGTTTGTGGGATGTTTTAGGGCAATCAAATGAGTGACTCATTGTCATCTGAACACCAACAGCTTTTTATTGTTAAACTCATTGTTTTCTAGTACGTTAATCAGTTGAAACGAAAGACTATGGCTCCCAAAATGCATTGATCTGTTAAAGGAGAGCCTGGCACTGGAAACAAGTTCTCTGGTAACATGGAGTCACCTTGCCACACTATGATCTTTCCTGGGAGGCAACAACAGTGTTGGCAAGGATGGAAAATAGCTATGTGTTTGTTGCTGCTCTTTAAGTTTTAGGAAAGGGGACAGGATTTGGAAAAATTTATGAGTTGATGGCAGAAGGAATTGTACATAAGGGGATTGCTTTCTTTGTTTGGTGATGTTTGTGTGGGTGTTTTATGTGCTGCGAAAAAAATGTCTGTGCAAAGGTGGAAAACAATGACAAAGCCCAAGTTACCATCATTTCATAGGTTTAGCCATGATATGTTAATATAAAAGGTATTACAGGTTTTGTCCTCATACAGTCAGGAACGTACATCATTGCCAGATATTCATACAAATGTCCAGCTTTTGCTATTGGACCATAGCAACTAGCACAATTTACTAGGAATTTCAATATGTTGGTATTGTACTTGCATAATATACTTGTAATTGGGTGATTTTTATTTTATTGAGCTTCATGTAGACAAGTTCTAAGCTCTCTATTAATCAGTGATACTACCCACTGATAGTACTCGATTAATTGCCCTCGGAATGAAGAAGGGCCTTGTCTGTGCCTCCTCCAGAGTTTCAAACTTGTCACCTGGCATTGTGCCGTTCCCAAATTCAGCAAGTTGCACATGAGCTATCCACCCGGAATGCAACTATTTGCTAGAAGTTAATACTATAAGCCAAGGAACTCATCCCATTAGGTAGCTGTTGCAATCAAATGCCTAAGCACTCACACCATTTTCTAGATATTGCCATCCTATACTCTGGTACTCTCACCATTGACGAGATTTCCCCATTAGATGCTCATGCACTCACATTTGGCGAGTGTTGTTATATTTTGTCTAGGTTTGCAGATTATGTTGCAACCTGACTGCATCACATAATAGCCTTTGTACTTCTCTAGTCTTCCCCTACAGCGCTTTGAAGTAGTTTCAAGGCATTCTTTACAGCCTAACCAATGAGGTCTGAAGGTGTGCTCAGAGTGTGCAGTGTCACAAGGGCACACAGCAAAAAAGGGCGCATTACCTCCAGCTCAGTGTCATGTAAACAGCAAAGAATCACTATGTTATTTTTTTAATAGGTGCTATTTACATGACACTGAGCTGGATGCAGGGCACTCTTAAACACTCTACAAGAACAGCAGGGGGCTCGGTTATGTTGTTCAGCTGATACGTGTTCTAGCATCACCCGAACAACAGAACTGACCCCTTTGATGTTTGGCATTTCTGGTGGGTGCTGGGCTGGGACGCACAAATCTTGCGCAGGGCGCTGGCAGACCTGGGGTCAGCACTGAACCTAACCTTACTTTATATAGCTGGGTAGTGCCTATTTTTTCACCACTGCCTAGACCTTACTTTGAGAGCTGTTGGTTCTTGTTACACTTTGAATTGAGGACAACATTTGGCCAAATAGATTCCAGCAGCAGCAATAGACGCTCTGGTAGAAGCATGATCTGGGAGGGGGCCTTCATTTAGGCCACGAAAAAAAACCTTGGATCGAAAATATTGTCGTATACTGTTATGGCCTGTCTGGTATTTATAGAGCAGATTTACTCATGGAAAGCGGGGCCTTATGCGCGCGCAACTTTTCTGCGTCGTCTCTGGGTGTCGCTGTCTGTTTGTGCTGTCGCGCTCTACGCAGCGCCAGAGTTTTTGTCCTGTTGGCTGCTGGCCACCTGGCAGGGCAGGGTCTGCCTCGTGATGGCGCTCCCTCCCGTCCCCAGGAGGCCTCGCGCTGATACAGAAAGATTGCCGTGCTATCAGGAGGCCATCCCTCGCAGGGCCGAGAGCGGACCCCGCCCTGGGCACGCTAGTGGTGCTCTGCTCAGGCCAGATTAAGCGCACCCTATGGGGGTGAGCAGCTGAGAGAGGTGGCTATCGCGATGGGCGTGGGACTGGAGGACGCCACCTTAAAGTTGGTACAGTGCACACAGCTGAAGGGTCGATATGCGAGGAAGGAGGCCCACTGATGTGGACATAATAGGGCAGGGTATGGATTCTTGATTAATCAGGAGTGGGTTCTTCTCGATTGATGAGAGCATATGTTTTCTCTTGATCAGAGTGGGTACAGGGCACATCCGTGTTGGTCCTTGGAGGGTAGGGACTTATCACTGGAACCTCTATTGCTCAGGAATACATAGGGGCTTCTCAGTTTTGACAAGGAGAGGTTCCAGTCAATGTATTGATCAGGTAATGATAGGGACTTTAACTCGCCTGTGTTGATGCGGTGAGGGTGTCTCTACACTCTAGCGATCAGGCAAGGGTAGGAGTTCTTCTCCCTTACAGGTATTCATAAAGGGAAATGGGTCTCTACTGTATAGACCAGGAGTGTGTCCTCTACTGATCCAGCAGGCTAAGGGGAGGGTAGTTGAACCATATAGACAAGGCGAGGGCAGAAGTTCTCCGTATTTATTAAAAAAGGGTATGGGTTTTCAGTTTTGACCAGAAACTGGTGGGATCCCCTCTATTGACTGGTGAGGTGGGATATTAGTGCTTTGTTGATTTGACAAGGATATTTGGCCCGTTATTGATCAGGATAGGGTTGTGACGCTCCTTATGGAGTAGACATATAAACAATTGCGCCTGCATATGTGATGGGGTGACCAAAGGGAATAGGGAACATTTGATATTGTTCAATGCCCTGTACTGGCATAGAAGATTAACCATCTTTGATTGCATTATTTAAGAAAGAGGGAATTCGAACTTGGACAGCAGCAGCACTGATAGTGTGTGCTTTTCGCTACCACAGTACTAATAGAAGTTGCTGTCTTCAATTTGATTTGCTTTGGAAAGTAAGACTCCAAGTGAAACGCAGAGAAATTGGGCTATTCTATTTTGCTCGCCCTCTTTTCCTGTATTTGTAATTTATAAAAACATTTTTTAAAAATATGTATCATATGAAAAGTGTTAATTTGAAATGGGGATAGTTATTCAATACATGATTAATAGATTGATTGATCATGAGGTGGTACCTCTACATTGACTTTAGAGGGTGCAGTCCCTCTGTATCGATAATTGATTTATTGATTGACGCAGGGTAGGAGCACATATCCACCAGTGTAGTGGTCCCATTCCTCAATCAGAAGAGGGTGAGGCCCTCTACATTTATCAGGAGAGGGATTGGGGATTCTGTATTGATAAGGTGATTTTGTGGGTCCTTTGTTGATAGGATGAGGGTAGTCTCACATCTTTACTGATCAGGTCAGTGTAGGGGTTCTCTTCTTTGATCATTAGGGGGTGAGGCCTGAGAATTTATCAGCAGATGGTATGAAACGGTGCAGGCCACACTGTGTAATTTTATAATGATCTTACTCTTGGGGGTGCAACTTCAAAGCACCTGGGGAAAAACAGAACAAGGCACTGAACACAGTACACAGGTTTGACACATATGTACAAGGAACAGGAAGCATGGGGTGAGCTTACACTGCGCAACAGTCTGCTTAGATACAGTCGGTTTCGGAGATCTGAGCAGGCAGCTGGGTTACATAGTGTGGGGGATGCTTTAATAAGGCACCATTGGTTAGAGAAATTCTGGTGCTTGCCGCCTAGTAGCACTCACCCTCTCCTTTCGGGGGCAAAAGATGGCATATGTTTCTGCTACTTAAATTCTGCCTTTGCTTCACAGTGGCTATAAAGAAATACATTTCCCAGATGGCCAGATAGTATAGTTTTGAATCCGGCGTTTTGGGTATACTGTGGGTTGGCCAGTGTTAACAGTGGGTGAGCTGTTCCGGGTCAGTATTGTTAGCAGATGACATACTGCTCCTGGCTGGCAGTGCCAGTTATAGGGTTACCAGTGTTGATGTCCGTACTACTGAGGACTGGTAGAGTTAGCAGTGGGTGTTCAACTGCAGGGTGGTAGTGTATACTGAACATGTCCTGTGTGCTGAGTGGGCATTGTTAGTAGGTTCAGTGCCAACAGTGAGCGTGTACTTTTCATAACTAGTAGTGTTTGCAGTAGGTATACACTGATCACTGTTAGCAATGAGTGTATTGCTCAAGACTGCCACTGCTTGGGTCTGGCAGTGTTATCTATTGCTATACTGCTCAGAGCTGCAGTGCAAGCAATCGATATGTGCTTTGCAGTGTTGGCAGGTATATTTTGCTGGGTGGTAGCAGCGTTCCCATTGAGAATACCATTCGGGATTGGCAGTTGGTATGGTGCACGGTGCTTTGTTTGGGTAGTGTCTCTAGTGTTTAATTCCTGCTCAGCGATAGCCATGATTCTACTGGTCTGGACCCATCGTGTCAGCAATTTAGACATTGACACTGCTCAGGACTGGCAGAGTAAGCAGTGAGCATACTGCTGAGGACTGGCAGTGTTAGAAGTGGGTATACTGTTCTGGATAGACTGTTTTAGCAGTGGGCTTACTGCCGAGTGCTATTAATCTTAGCAGCAGCTACCACTTTTGTTAGGGTTGATGGGGATAGAAGCCAGCAGTGGCAGTGTAAGCTGCAGCATGCTGCTCGGGACTAGCAGTGTTGGCTTTGGGTATAATGTTCAGGAGTAGCAGTCTTGGGTGTGAGTGCACTGTTTAGGAATGACACCTACAGGTGTGGCTCATTTTGCAGCATTAGAAGTTGATGATCCTTAGCTGAGGCATTGTAAGGATTGGGGGCGCTGTTTAGGGCAGGTAGTGTGATTAGTGGCTATAATGCTCCGGGCGAATATTGTTAGCTGTGATTATGCTGCTGAGGGCGGGCAGTGTTAACAGCTTGTAGACTGGGAGTTTAGCAGTATACATACTAAGGGCAGGTATTAACAATGACTTCACTGTTCAGGGCTAGTATTGTGTATGCCTTTTAGGGCTGCTACTGGTTACCAAAGCTGGCAAGTTGCCCTGTGTCTTGCGCGACACCTTCAGCCCTAGTTTCACCCACTGCATGCTGTGACTTGTGGTTTTGTTTTCCCATTGCAAGTATGGGCCTGCAATTCCCAGCATGCAATGGAAAGCACGAGCACTAAACTCGAGGTGTCCCGCAATGTCGCAGGGCGACTTGGCAACTATGGGTTATACTGGTCAAGGCTGGCAGTGTTATCTGCGCTTATTACTAGTCAGAGTACTAATGTTAGTGATGGTTAGTGATGGTTATACTGTTTAGGGGGTATCAGGTAATATTATCCCCATATATATGGTCGCCGTACATAATATCGCTGGGAAAAGGTTGTGGCGATATTATATGGGTGACCATATATATGGGCATAGGGGCATCCAAAAAAAAAAGGGGGGTTTGGGGGTTGCGGGGCTGTACCCCGCATGTTCCATGCAATAATGTCCCCACAAAAAACGCCTTTTTTTGGCAATATTTTTGCATGGCGATATTTTTATGGGGACATTATTACATGGAACTGTTTGGGGCTTGTACCAGAGCTTTAAATGGGCCGGCCCTCAGTACCCGCACATCTTTTTATTTTTATTTTTTATTCTTTTTTAGCTTTTGAGTACACGCCCTTCTCAAGCCCTGAAAGCGAGTACCAGTACTGAACTAGATGGCCAGGTGAAAACGAAAACAAAAGGACTAAGCTCCTGCAGCCTTTGCTGGGGAAAGCAGCGTCCTCTCCCTCCCGCCTCTCATCACCACCCACAGTTCCCATAATATCTCATTGAGGGTCCACCCAGCAGAACAAAACCACAGACAGACATGCAGCTCCTGACACCATTTCGCTAAGTGGGCATCACCTGTTCTCCATGGACTCTTGAGAGTGTTCCTATTGAGCACGGATTGATTACCTTTTAAACATGTTACTTTGTCATAAGTAGCACCTTTTCTTTTTTTTTTAAACTTCTTTTTATTATTAGCGTGGCAGCAAAACACAGGCGAACAGCGTCAGGCAGAAGCAATGTAAAAGAACAGCGTACATAGCGTAGGTATGCAGAAGTTACTACACATGATGAACAATCAAAGAACAAAATACAGTCACATCGTGAAAAAGGACATCAGGAAACTATGACAGGGCTGAGGACCCAAGCTGGTGGGGGGAAGCGGGGGAGGAGGAGGTGTCCTGAATCTCGACTAGATCAGACATATAGGAGCGGAACCTGAGCCAGATGTTTCTAGGTCTGGAGTGAATGGGTTGTAAGTGGGACCAGGTTTCCTCGGAGTCAGAGGCCCACGTGACCGCTCTCAGCCATTGGGCATGTGTGGGAGGCAAGGGGCGAAGCCAACAGAGCAGGATGGAGCGCACCGCGAGAAGCAGGCAGAGACCAGCTAGTTTCTTGGAATCTCGGGGGAGGCCTGGGAGATCATGGAAGAGGCATACCAGCGGAGAGAGAGCAATGGGGTGGTCAGTTACAGCGGACACTGTCGAGCAAACGGCCTCCCAGAACTGTGCGAGGCGGGGGCAGGACCAAATCATATGGATGTAGTCGGCATCGTCCTGACCGCATCTGGGGCAGCTGGAAGGGTGGTCGATGGACATACGGTGTAGTCTGATCGGGGTATGGTGAAATCTGTGAAGCACTTTGAATTGGATAAGTTTAAACCGGGAGTTGAGGGAAACCCGTTGCGTGCGTTCGCATAGGTGGGTCCAGCGATCATCGGACATCTCAACACCGAGGTCTGCCTCCCAGGCACGTTTCAGTTTAGCAAAGTCTGGGATCGATCTGGATTGCAGCATGGTATATAACCTAGAGATCTTACCCCTCGTAGGGCTGGGGGAGGTGAGCTCCTCAATGGCGGGGTCGTCAGGCGGCAATGCAGGGAATGTTTGGTAATGTCGCTTAAGGGTCCTACGAAGGGATGCGTATTGAAGCCATACACTCCGGTCTCTTCTCAGGGGCAAGGGGAGGTCGGGCCACTCGACGAATATACCCTGGTCAAACACGTCGCGTAACAGCTCGAAGCCCGCGTCCGCCCATCGGCGAACCGTACCCAATGGAACCCGCGGGACCCCAGGGAGAAAATTCCAAAGTGGGAGATTGCCATGGAAGGCATAGGTAATCCCCGTCAGTTTCCACATTTTTGCCAGTGCAACGGCTGTGCAGGCGACCGGATTCTGCGAGCCCCGAGCCAAGGGAGCGGGTTGCAACACCAGGGAGCGGATGTCTCGGTCAATCACTGCAAGCCTCTCAAGTCGGACGTGCGGGGCAGGATCCGTGGTATTAAACCAATAGGAGGTGTATTGGATTTGTGACGCCAGCCAGTATTTAAGAAAGTTAGGGGCACCAAAGCCCCCGTAAGACATGGGAGTGGAAAGGGTCCCGATTTTAAGGCGGACCGCACCCGAGTGCCAGAGAAAGGAGTTCACGGTGCGAGACAAGTCGCGAAAAAAGCCCACCCCCGGCCACAAGGGAACGTTAGCGAACCTATAGAGCAGCTGGGGCAATACCACCATCTTCAGCAGACCTATCCTGCCAGCCAGAGAGATCGGGAGTTTGTCCCAGACCTGGATCTTAGCCGTCAAGTGTGTGAGATACTCCTGGTAGTTTTCATGGAAGGTCAGCTCGTGCTGGCGAGTCACCACCGTCCCCAGGTAGGTAAATGTGGTTTGGGCCCATGTGAAACCGAAGGTGTCGGGAGGGGGAGAGGTACATTCCGTGAGCGGAAAAAGAATGGATTTCGAGCAATTCACTTTAAGGCCCGAGACTCGACCGAAACGGATAATGTCCGCCAGTATAGGGGGTAAGTTGGTGGAAGGGGAGCGTACAAACAGCAACGCATCATCCGCATAGAGGGACACTATGTCCGTCTGTCCCGCGGAGCGGAGACCCCTGTGAGCATGGAGTTGGCGGAGCATGTCGGCGAAAGGCTCGATTGCTACCGCAAAGACCAGGGGAGAGAAGGGGCACCCCTGTCTCGTTCCCCTGCCGATCTTGAAAAGGGGAGAATAACGGTCGCCAGTGCTGACCCTGGCAACCGGCTCAGAGTAAAGCAGTCTGACCCAGGAAAGAAAAGAGGGGCCGAATTTACAGCACTCGAGGACCCGCCACAGATACCTCCATGAAACCGAGTCGAATGCCTTTTGCATGTCAAGGGCAACAGCCACAGCGTGCGTCTCGGGGCTGATTCTGTCGATAATGTTGAATAGGCGCCTCAAGTTCAGGGAGGTAGAGCGACCCGGGATAAAACCGGCCTGGTCCGGGTGAATAATAGATGGTAAGAAAGGAGCCAGCCGGAGAGCCAGAGCCTTGGCAAATATCTTGACATCGCAGTTTATGAGAGAAAGTGGGCGATACGAACCGCACTGCGAAGGGGTTTTACCGGACTTAAGTAGTACTGCGATTGTGGCCTCACGGAGAGAAGGGGGGAGCACCCCGGCCTCAACGGACTCCTCCCAGAGAGCCAGCAAATGAGGGAGCAGTTGTGACTTGAAGCGTTTAAAGAACTCGACCGGGACACCGTCCGAGCCAGGGGTGCGGCCCGAAGACAGGGAATCAATAGCGGCCGACAGCTCCTCCCGTGTGAGTGGGGAGTCAAGGGAACCCGCGGTCTCCGGAGACAGAGTTGATAAAGGGAGGGCCTCGAGAAAGGAGTCAATCTCCGCCAGCGATACCTCATCAGCATTGGAGTACAGGGATTCGTAGAAGGTAAAAAATTCCATGTTGACCTCCTGTGAAGAGACCGCCATAGAGCCATCAGATCTCTCAACCCCGAGAATGTGCGGGGACCCCGTCTCGTGCCGGATCAACCTAGCCAGAAAGCGGCCGGGGCGCTCCCCCTCCCCATACCTCCTCGCCATGCCAGGGTTATCGAGGAACCTCTGCTCGCGGTCCGCAAGAGAACGGAACTTGTCCAGTTCCTCCCCGATGTCAGCCAGGTTACCAGGGGTAGAGTGTAGCGAGCATGTAGCCTCCAGGGACGAAAGTCTAGATTCGCTGGAGGCGAGGTCTCTGCGGATCGACTTAAGGACCCAATTCTCCTTGGACAGCGCAATCCCTCTAATATAAACCTTGAATGACTCCCATAAGGTGGCCTGGGACGTTACCGAGCCCGTGTTGGTCTCGAAGAACTCCTTGATCGACAACTCAAGCTCGGAGCAGAACTCCGGGTCAAGTAGGGAAAGGGGTTTCAATTTCCAGTATCGGGTGCGGGCGGGATCGGGACCCCAATCTACGGTAAAGGTGACAGGAGAGTGGTCAGATAGGGTTCTCGGAAGGATCATTAGTTGTGTTACGCTCTTGACCAATACGTTAGAAATCACCCACCTATCAATACGAGAGTAGGAGTCATGAACAGAGGAGTAGAAAGAGTAGATGCGAGAATCCGGGTAGAAGAACCTCCATGCATCCACCATGGCCAGACGGGGAAGGGAAGACAGTGCGGCGTAAGCCGCCCTGGAGAGGTGACGGGGCCTGGAGCCTGATCTATCTAGAGCTACGTCGAAGATCGTGTTGAAGTCCCCACCCCAGAGGATTGGAACAAGGGGAAAGCCATCGAGAAGGGAGGTGACCTGCACATAAAAATCCGGGTCATCAAGGTTAGGGCCATAGATGTTCAGAAGAATCACTTCCTTGTGGTGCAGCATGGCGTGAAGCAATACATATCTACCCTGGGGGTCAATTGTCGAGGAGATGAGGGTAAAATGAAGGCTCGTGTGAATGAGGGTCATGACTCCCCGGCTTTGAGAGGAGTAATCAGTGAAAAACCTATGGGGACCCCAGGACTTGGCAAAACGCATGCAGTGTACAGAACGGGCATGAGTCTCTTGAAGGAAGAGAATCTTGGATCCATGGCGCTCGGCCTGCAGCTGGAGTTGTCTCATCTTTCTATAATTCCCCAGTCCCCGTACGTTCCAGCTCATAAAGGTCAGGGCACTCTCAATCACAGTGTGGCAGTGTTTGGGATTAAGTAGGATGTCAGTGACCAGAGGGTCAGGTCAACGGTCCTACGACAACAGTTCCAAGGTGCCTCAGCACAGTCCGCCTTCGCTGCCAGCGCCAATTTTTCAATAACAAAAACCCCAACATAACCCGCCCCCACCCACACCCCCCTCCCAAACAGAGGGATGACAAGCCCATCCCCTTGTAAGCAAAATCAAAACAAAGGCATCAGCGCCTGGGGGTCTGAAGGCCTGACTGGCCGTATTGCTCCGGGTTGCAGCAGAGCAAGTAGAACATAAGAAGCCCACAATGGAGGTGGAATGTAGATTGGATAAAGTTCTCGCCAGAAGCAGTTCGGGCGGGCCCCGCAAGTTGAACTGAGCAAGCAGGCTACGGGATGAAGGATCAACGTGGCCCCGGTACAGGAGGGCGGGAGGACCTATGCACCCCCCGTCGGGGACCTAGGATAACCGCTGAACCGAGATCAGGGGAGAGGGATCAGCCAGGAAAGTGTTCATCAATGAATTTGGAGGCCTCCTCTGGAATCGTGAAGAACAACACCTGATTGGCGTGTTCTATGCGAAGCTTGGCGGGATAGAGCATAGCATATTTGATTGAATGGTCTCGTAGCCTGCGTTTCACTGCCTGGAAGGTCTTGCGTTCCCGCTGGACAGCAGTTGAGAAGTCGGGGTAAAGATGGATCCTTGCACCGCCCAGTAGTAGCTCACCTTTGAGTCTTGCGGCCCTGAGGAGGGCGTCACGGTCACGGTAGTTCAATACACGGGCTATGATGGGCCGAGGAGGGGCACCGGGCCTAGGTTTAGCCACCAGGGCGCGATGTGCCCGCTCAATTGCGAAGTGGGGAGAAAGCTCGGGCTCATCAAGGAGCGACAGAAGTGTGCGCTGAACAAAGTCCTCCATTGGCTCGTGAATTTCATCCTCAGGGACCCCGATAATGCGGAGATTATTGCGCCTCGAGCGGGATTCTAAATCTTCATTTTTCTTTTCCACCTCAAGGACTCGGTTGGAAAGAGCGACAACCTCGGTGCGCAGAGCCCCCAGCGCATCCTCAGCGGAACCGACCCGTGTCTCGACCTCCAATACTCGGCTGTCCGTCCTCTTAATGTGGGCTTTAATAGAAGATATGGTGCTGTTCATATCATCTAGTTTTGAGTGAAGAGCAGTGAAACCCTCTCGTATAAAATCCATCATATTCTGGGACACCGGGGCTGCGTCGGGCGGGGCGGTAGAGGCCTGCTCAGCAGTCTCTCCAGATGGTCTCCCCGCAGCCTTCGCGAACATATTGATGGAGCTCTGCTTCCTCGCACCCCCTTTGGTCATCCTGGCCGTTACGTGGATCAAGGAGGAAGAAGGGGGAGAAATGAGAGCTAGGTACTAGTGCCGAAGCACGTCCTCCAGGTCACCGGGACCGATGCGTATACCGGGGCAATGTAGGCGAGGAGCAACCAGTGGGCTCACCTAGAGTCCAGGGGGGTGAAGAGAAGGAGAAGCTATGACCCCTCTTGGGCTGGAGGGCAGGTGTCGCCGAGATTGGTGGCGAAGAGGGTGTAGCAGGCCCGAGCGCGCCCAGGCGGTGTAGGATACAGTGGCAGGCGCGGAGCTCCAGAGAAGCCCGTAGGGGCAACAGCGTAGTTTGTTCCCCGGCTCCGCAGCTCCAGGACACAGGCAGCCTAAGGGCAGATTGAACGTGGAGAGTGCGCCGCGGCCCAGCGGGTCACAGCGTCCAGGGCGGCCCAATAGGCCTCAGGTAGTAGGTAGCGATGTCGGGAGAAAGGCAGGACCAGGGCAGGGGGTGGGGGGGGGGTCCGCGCCGCCCCAGGCCCAGCAGCGGCGCCGGCTCCAGTGTAGGGGGATCACTCGCAGGGTGAAATAGGCGCGAGTGATCGATCCGGGGCCACAGCAGCCAGGCACATCCCCCCCGCGTGCCCCCTACCTCTCAGGTGCTCCGGTGTCGACGGGGCCCCCTGGGGCACGGACCGAGAGCCCGGGGCCGGTCAGCGCCGGCAAGCCACACCGAAATGGAGAAGGGGCCAGCAGTCAGCGGTGGTCCTGGCCGGAAGGCCCAGAGGAGTGAGGAGAGGCCCGGCCGGCCGCGATGACCCGGCGTGCCTCGCCGTGCGGGCACCCCTCCCCCAGAGCGGCCCGCAGCGCCGCGGCCTCAAGTCAGAGGAGGGCCGATGCCGCCGGAGCCGCGGGGCGGGGAGAGCGGGAGGCCGCAGCCGCTGATGTGAAAGGAAGGCACAGCCCCGTCCTCGGGGCTCGCAGCGGCTCCTGGCTGCACCCAGCCGCAGCGGCGGGGCTCCCGAAGGATCGGGCGAAGTCAGCAGGTTCTTAGGTAGCGTCGGGCAGAGCGAGACAGGATCGAGCGCTCTGCTGATCCGGAGCTCGACGTTTAGGCGGCCATCCTGGTTGCCGCGCAACAGCGCCCCCAAGTAGCACCTTTTCTAATATGTAAATCGTTAAGTAATTGGAGTTGTGATTGAACTTTTTGGAATGAGAACACACACAGCTCTAGTTGCCTACCAGATTCCATATTACACAATGAAATCGAGAAATAATTAAACTCAAGCAAAAAAAGAAAGTCTTCAAATGGATATTCACATTTTATTGATATAATGCATAACAACAAACTGGAAGTTTTTGTGAAAGAATCCCAAATTCACTGCTTAACCAAAGTGTGTGATCCTTGGCAAATAATGGAATCTCACTGTGGATTGCCTGATAAAAATTGGGGGTTCTCAAAGCTTTCCATCTTTTATACACAAAGCCGTTGAAAATTCTGAAACAAAATGTACGTATGGTACAATTGTTTGCATTTTGGTGGTACGAAAATTGCGCACCACTGAAAATGTTGAACAGTTGTACCATATGTTCCCATTATAGCGAACAAGGGGAGCAAGGGTAACAGGGTTGTCCCCCGCACCCTTGTTCGCCATAATGGGATCGGGGGTTGCAGAATTGTCCCCCGCAGCATGTATTTCAAGTGGTTATACTTGTCAGTGCTGGCCATTTTAGCTCTGGTTCATGGTTGTGATTGTTAGAGGTCAGTGTTATGGTTGGGTCTGAAAGTTCTAGCTGGGAGGCAGACTGACAAACGCTGGCAATCCTACCAATAGATTTATCGTTCATGGCAGTGAACTTATGCTTCTTTAGTAATGTGCATACAATGGATGTGGTTCACAGAATAACTCAGAGTCCAAATAATCGAACCAACTCAGTTAGATGGCAAAGGTTGCTGTTTTTATTAACAATTATCTAAAACAGGGAGGTTACAATGTAAATCAACGGATGTTCGCTCAGTTCTCGACAAATTTCTCATGAACCATGCACGTTATACCAAAAATACACAGAAGTGACGTCCTACTATGTGGCAAAATGAGAAAAAGGGGAACATCTAAGTATACTTTTTATAAGGACTGGGATTGTGATTGACTGACTAGTGTCAGGTGGAAAACCTCTGCCTACCTCTAAAACATGTCATCTTCAACATTGTTAAGTACACAGTTTATCATTGGCTCTCAAACTACAATTGGTTGGCACGCTCGTGCCATGATTGGAACATTCAGTTAACTTAGCAGCATGTAAGCTCATACCCAGGTGTCAGTAGGTGGACTTGACTTTACCTCCCCATCCAATTAGCCCAATGTCTCATCACCCATGCCGATTGTCTTTGAACTTGAACTTGGCCTTGCAAAGTATCCTGGTCTGTGGGAATATATGGTAGTACAGACTCTCACTATCGTTGTTCTAGGACTCCAAGCTCAACTCTATTTCCATCCTCAGCTCACGTGACAGGAGACCATGGTTCTGGTACATGCTGCAGCATTTAAATGGCTTAAATGAATAAACCTTGGCACCTTTGGTGTTCTTTCTTTGCCTCTTAATAAGGGGTGATTCATCCTTCACACAATCACTGCTATCAAGAATAGATAACTGAGCTTGGCTACTTCTGTTTTGATGCCAGACCAGACAACCTCGCCAGGCTCTTCCACAATCTCAGCTTTTTCTTGCTGCGACACAATTCTCTGCCTTTACTCTCTAAGGGTCCAAGCTTACTAAATTCATGACACTTATATCAAGTTTCTATACAATGGCGGCTTCGCCTGCAGTCTATTCACTATGTATAGCCAACTTCTATGATTACTTGGTCTACTTGCGTTTCTGTGTCTGTACGATTATTGAACGGGTGCATTTCTGTAGTACTTTGCATGCGTGCAATCTTCTTTTCTGCAAATGAAAGTTTACTCGATTTTTAACTTCGTCATCAGTTTCTTTAAAATCCACGTACTCTCCTCAGCCAGTATTCTCAGTGTGTCACGCTCGTCTCTTGTGACACCACTAACTTCTCTTTTACCCCTTTTCATATTCCTTCAGGGAGTTCCACCCTCAGATTGTTGTCTCTTCGGGTATACATTTGATAGGGTTTTCTCAGTGGATACCTTTTCTCAAATACCCGCCGGCGGTATTGGCACAACGGCTGGTGTCAAACATGGCAGAGTCTCTGACTTCCAACATATAGAGAGCAGGGGGTGGGATTTCCTGCAAAGGCATGCAGCTGCTCCTCAACAGCAAGCAGTGTTAACAGTGGTAATCATGCTACGTGCCTAGCAGTGTCAGAAGTTGGTATTCTGCACATAACTTGGGTGTCAATGAGTATACCGCTCAAGTGTGGCAGTCTGAGTCATGTGTGCACTCTTCTGGCTAGGCAGCCTTTCCAGTAGGCGTATTGCTACTCCATGGCAGTGAGTTAAGGACTTGCATTGAGTACACTCTTTAGAGCTGGCAGTGCATATAATTTTCAGAACTGGTTTTCAAGTAGCTAACTTGTCAGGGCTGGTGGTGTCCTCTGTGTGTGTTGGTCTAGAAAGGGATTGTTGGTCCTAACCAGAATGTCCACGCTGGTGTCGGTGTAAGCAGTGTGTATGCTGTTCGGGATGGGTGTGTTAGAAGTCAGTTTAATGGTTGAGGTCTGACAGTGTTAGTAGTGGGTATAATGCTCCGGGCTGGCAACCCTTACAATGCCTATTGCGCTCCGAGCAGGCACTATTAACAGTGATAATACTACCAAACACCTTGTTGTCTCCCCACAGAATGCCTTTCGTTCCGTCACACATGATGATGTGCGGCCACTTTCGATTGAATCCTTTCATACAGCATTCCTTGTTACTGGCTCAACGGTTTTTCGGTATAGCTTAATCTTTTTTTCCTGTACTGTTCACATTCCATGAGCAAGTGGTGCACTGTTTCGCTCTTTTATACATTTCCCACCCTCACGGCATGTGATTTTTCTCAACATATCTGGATATTCGGGTCTAGTCCTGTTTACATGGCCCTCGCTATGATAGGTTGACCTTATGCTCCTACTAATTTGCCCTCTAAGGATTTTGGCTAGGATAATGTGCTCACACTCTACTACTTTAACAGCGCTAACACTACTGTATGAGAGGAGTGCAGCCTTGTAATATTGTTTATTTGGCCTACAAAGGATTATGGGTCTGGAAATATTCCTGGCACTATTCATACATAGCGTTAGAACACAAAGAGCATCGCGGTTATGAGGTATTGATCTCGAACACTGCGATCAAAATTGTTAGATGCAGAATAGTGAACCCAGCAACATTCATAGCAGAACCAGTAGGGGAAGATGATTATGTACATGACTGCACAACATATACTGAATTTTATGATGACATACCTTGTGTTGGAGAAAATGCTCTCGGAGGGGGAGAGGGGGAAGAGGGGGAAGAGATGGTCTCTTAATTGACGGTGCTTCAGAAATTGACCAAACGACGGGCGAAAGGCATACTGGATAAGCAGTAGTAAAGCTGAACTGAGATGGGGAATTTGAAGTAGTTACAAGTGCGAGATTGCCTGCTAATTGTTCACCACAGGCTGCAGAATTAGTGGTGCTTATTGCCACACTCCAAAGATACGAGGATGAGGAAGTGATGGTCTAATCTGACTCCGCCTATGTGACGTCAACTGTACATGCAGGTCTGTTACGCTGGAAAAGGAGAGGCTTCCTCTGCACAGATGGCACACCAGTGCAACATGCGGCCCTATTGGATAAGCTCATTGAGGCATTAAGGCTCTCATTGACTATCACAGTCGTAAAATGCACCGCTCATACTAAAAGAACAGACATGATTTCTCGCAGGAACAAAGCCGCAGATTTAGAAGTAAAAAAAGGCAGCATATTTCCCAAATATTTCTAATTTCGAAATGAGGGACAGTGTATGTTGGTAAAGGAGGGCTTTAACATGCTGTCTATTGTTCAGGTAATTGAAATACAAGGTTGAGCCTCAGAGGAGGAGCAAGACTTATGGAGAAAACAGTGGTGTTGTTTATCCCCCATTGAGGCAATCTGGAGGCAGGATGACACTGGAAAGCCAGTGATGCCTAAAGCATTATTGAGGGTGGTGCCTGGAGCAGCTTCACTACCCTTCGCAAATGACTCAAGAGAGTCTTGCTGCTACAATTGCAGAATATTGGTTTTCACCCAATTTATTAGAACATGTGGCATAGTTTATTGTAAATTACATTGTGTGCCAGAAATGTATTGCAGGGCACACATTTTGAGAAAAGTGAGAGGAGCAATCCCTAGACCCAATGGCCCATTTCAGCATCTTCATATAGATATGCTGCAGACATGAAATAGCTATAGGTATATGCTGATCATAGTATGTCCCTTTTCTAGATAGATTGAGGTAAGTCCATGTACGCACCCCGATGCCACATGCGCTGCCAAGTTCCTTGTGCTTGAGGTGTTCCCAAGATGGGGTGTGTGTGAGGTCTTGCGGTCTGACAATGGACCTCATTTTGTAAATTAACTATTTGAGCAGATCTCTCTTTTATTGGGAATAACACAAGTTCTCTTCTGCCTGACACCCACAGGCGAATGGGGTGTATGAACGTTTAAATGGATTACTTAAAGAGAGGATAGCTAAGATTAAAATTGCTTTAAAGAAAGGGTGACTACATTGCCTGCCCCTCGCACTATATACACTGCGTAATCAACCTGGCTCAGATCACCACTTGACTCCTCATGAGTTGGTGACTTGGCGCCGAACGAGAATACTTCTTGCTCCTCCAACTAGGTTAGAAACTGATGCCCACAGTGTAGCGAAGACATTAGGCGATGAGATGCATGATTATTTGGCAACTATGACTGCTAATGTTTCTTTTATTTCTCAACAGATCAAGAACTGGAGGGAGAGGATGGTAGAAGAAAGGCAATCAAATGATCCAGATAGCCTATTAAAACAACCTAGTTTAAATACAGGGGACCAAGTGATTGTGCGCAAATTTGACTGCACTTGGAATAAACCCCGTTTCGAGGGACCCTACGAGGTGGAAGCAGTTACTCCCACAGCTGTCAAGCTACAAGGAAGGCAAGCCTGGCTGCATCTGCACAACATCAAACCATACAAGGGAGAAACTTCGACCCCCCCTCCTGCATCTACTGGCATTGAAGCAAGAGAAGTGTTCTGCGCATGCAATCAAGATCAGCAACCAAAAGCAAAGAAAAAGAGTTTATGGAATAACAAAACACCTTTGAAATATACATTGACATTTCTTAAATCTAATAAGGAATTAATGGACTTGCAGCTATCCTGGAACTTTTGTAGACAGGAACAAGGAACAATGGGTTGATGTACCAGAGCCAAAAGAAAAGGAGCACACTGCATCTTCTATGCTACCCATTGTAATATTGCACACATTCTTGTATGCTATTCTCACCTATATGTTGCAGTCTCACCCAGCTCTGATAAGGCGACATGTGGACAATATAACATTTTTTGGCAATCCTAAAAACCATCATATTTTCAGAATCATTGTGGCAATTATTTTGTAGTTTCTTATATAAAAGTGTGATTTATAAAAAAAATAAGAATACATATTGAATTAAAAACGACATGGGAAGGTTCCAAAATATAAGGTATGCATTACCATCAAGAACATCAATGAGTTTTTATGGAATAGTAATTGTAATTTCATTCTGCATTATGATTTGTCTGTTCATGGCATTTAGACACATGATTACAAATGCAGATAAAGTGGGGGACAATGAAACATTCTTAATGATCCCCAACAAAAGCACGATCAGCAACTTTCTTGACTTTACTAAGCAAATTGTGTGGCTTAAAAGAGATGCTGGGGAGGATCATGAAGCTATAACTACATATCTTTTTTTTGTATTCACATTTTTATTTGTTTTCAAAATGCAGTACAACCAATGCACCATAATATATACAAATACAATATAATATAACAAGTATAAACGGTCTCAGGCGGCTAAGCACAAGCCCATATCTTAGATAATTTCCACAAACCTCCTCCATATTCCATCAAACAAGTTCCTTTTCTTTCTTTTACCCAAAATTACCTTCTCCATCAGAGACATTTTATGAAAGTCCTCTTTCCTGGCAGATATGCATGGAGCAGTGACACTCTTCCAGTCCCTTGGAATGATTTTATTTGCCAACAGTGCAGCCCTAAAGAACCAATGTGGCTCAATTCTTCCAAGAGGGTGTCATCCCCCACGATCACAGTTTGGAAGTCAAAATCAATGTTTTATTAAGACTGTATTGATTGTTCTAGTCGACTCCAGGCAATACAATCTCACTTTTGAACATTCCCGGATCATAATCTGTATCACTCATTCCTCTTGCAAACATCTTAGTAGGAGTCCAATATACATTATTCAATATTTTGACCTGACTGACTCTCCCCCCAACATTCAATGAAGTCAGTGCAAAATGTCTACATATGTTCTCCCACTTCCCGGTTGTCATCTATGTGCCCAAGCATTCAGCCCAAGTCTTGAGAAGTTGCTCGTTTGGGTGCCTAAAATTCATCAAGAATGTGTAAATTCTAATGCACAATGTCCTTTCAATTTCAGGGTCATCTGATGCTCCCGTAGGACATCATCATCCGATACATTTAGTTTGCCAAATGCCAGTCTTAATTTGTGGTATTCACTATAAGTGCATCCTCATAGCTTCTTCATAGCAACTAAAGTGTTAAATGGAATCCATTTATTGTCCTTAATCAGGTCTTTGATCCATTCTATGCTGCCTAGGAACCAATCTGGCCAGAATAGCAAATTCCCATCCATTAGCACATTTGTATTAATCCAAATAGACAACCTTGCCTTGTCAGTGATTTCCTCCCCTGTCAATTCCTCAATTTTCTGCCATGTTTTCCTCAGAAAATGCTTCGCTGTTGACGCTGTATACCCTTTAACATTCCTTGATGGACAATAGTGCCTCACTAGACGGGGGTGTGCTCAGACAGGACTCCGAACTAGCCCAGTTATCTGGGATTTCCTCTAGGAGCGGTAACAAGTGTGATGCAGAAAACGAGATCGTACAGCCCACAATCTGGTATCCCTAGACCACCCTCTTTGTACGGTTTAAGCCGTGGTTGTTTGTTTTGCAAGATGGAGTTTTGTAACGCCCATGGATTTCTTTAAAGTCTTTCTTTCATATATGCAGTGGTAGCTTACGTAAGACATAATTGATTCTGGGCGCGGATGACATTTTGATGGCATTGACTTTCCCCCAGAGGGGTAACCTCAATTCTGTCCATCACGCCAATTCAGCCATCAATTACTAGATTACGCTCTTCATGTTGACATCTATGTTGAACGTACCTCTGTTGTTAACCAGACTCCCAAATATTGTATTTTCTCTGGGCACCATCGAAATCCAAAGCTCTTGACACAAGCGCTGGAGCACGTTGTCAAGGCCGGCTTCGCCTCTGATTTTTCCCAATTGATCTTACATCCTGAGAAAGATTGAAAATCCTCTATTTGTCGCATCAACGCCACCAATCAGGAGTCTAGGGACTGTAGCACTAACAACATATCACCTGCATATAACTACACCTTCTGTGACACATCTTCATACTGAACTCCCTCGATGCCTTCAGCACACCTGATCTTCACTGCGAGCGTGCTCCATTGCCAGCACGAACAGCAGAGGCAACAACGGGCATCCCTGCTGGGTCCCTCCGCTTAGTTCGAACACACCGGATGACCATCCATTTGTGTTTACAGCAGCTGTTGGCTTTGAATAAAGCAATGAAATCCATCCAATTATTCCCTCTCCCAATTCATAGCATTTCAGTAAGGCAAACCGGAAAGTCCCCTCAATTGGGTCAAACGCCTTCTCAGCATCTAATGAAAATACAGCTGCTCCCTAATCCATTTTATTGCATTCCTCCACTGTTAGTAGTAATTTCCGCATGTTCGGCGATATGCTCCTGCCTCTCAAAGCCGGACTGATTAGGGTCAATTCGTTTTTCTAAGCTCTTCTCAATCCTCAACAGTATTGCTTTGGCTAGTATCATGTCGATATTTATTAGGCTTATTGGCCTATAACTCCCTACAAAGTCAGTGGCTTTCCAGACTTTAGTAATACTGAGATCGAAGCATGTCTAGTTGTTGGCAACACACCACTTTGCCTTGATTCCATTAGGACCTCCTGCAGCAACTCGAAGACCAACCTTGGCATGATTTTATAAAACTCAGGTGGAAGCCCATTCAAACTGGATTCGGCCCTCATCAGTTCTACTGAAATTTCAGAGTCTGTTTCAGTAAACATCATAGCTGGTATCTTCCTCAAATCACAACTTTCTAGGTAACTTGATAGTCTTTCATCACTCAGGAGATCGTTGGAGGTGTATAGCGATAAGTAGAAGTCCCGGAATTCCACGTTAATCTTTGCAGGGTCAAATGTCAGCCCCCCAGAGGTTTGTGTAATGGCACTAATGGTACGGTCCGCTACCTGCAACCTCAAGCGATGTGCTAATGGTCTGTCACACTTCTCTCCTCCTTCGTAGTAATTACACCTGGTTCTAAAAACTAGCCTTGCAGCCCTTTCAGTCAGCAACTTGTTGAGGTGATACTCTTTTTGAGTTAAAGCGTCCATGTAGTCTATCCTAGGGTCTGACATGTACCTTCTATCCAACTCCAGGATCTCTGCCTGTAACACATCCAGTTCATTCATTCTTCTCTCCAACTCCAGGAACTCTGCCTGTAACACATCCAGTTCATTCATTAACATTTTATTTAGTTTGCTTGACAAACCTATCAGCATTTCATACATATAACATTTAAAGGCTTCCCAGGTAGATAATACACATACATCTGCTGACCAGTTCACTGATGCAAAGAATTCAGCCTCCTTCACAATCTTATCAACCAACTCATCGTTATTCAGCAGACTAGTATTCATTTTCGTGTTCTAGTGCATGATCAGATATTAGTACAGCATCTATTTTTGCATGTAAAACATTGTGAGTATATTGACCAGCAATTAAAAGCATATCAATTTTTGAAAAACATTGTAACATTTTGAATGGTTTGTATAACCTTTAGCAGTAGGATTAATCAATCTTCACACATCCACAAAATGGAATTAATCAATTAAAGCTCGGAAAGACATATGATTTACACCCATGAATTTCGCTGTACTTCCACTTCGATCCATATACGTATTTATTGTTTCATTGAAGTCCCATTCCAGAATCAAATCCATCTCTCAAGCTCCTTGTAGAAACTGTGTGAGAGTCCTGAAAAAGGAGCCAGCCCCCCCTCCCAATTTGGTTCATAGACATTACATATCCTAATAGTAGGCTCTTGGATCTTAATTGTGACAAATATCCTCCCTTTGCTATCTTTTTTGCTCGAGAGGACAATCAAGGGCAGACTGTTTCTCAATAAAATACGGACCCCCGTCGAATTAGAGCAGTAGCAGGAAGAGTAGATTGAGCCCATCCACTAAAAATGTCTCCTGCAGAAGTGCTATAACCGCTCCCATTCTATCCAAATGATCCAGAACTCGTCTTCTTTTATTCATATTATTTACTCTGTGCACATTCCATGAAATTACTTTCATACTGTGCTTGCCCTGAGATGACATATTGAAAAAATCAGCTCCCCTACCTGACTTGCGACACCAAATAGACAGACACACAGACAAACATACAAATAATAACAGAAATACACTAAAACACTTCCTGGTATTATCGTACGAGACTGCGAAGCTCCACACAACAATAATTGTGTTCGAAAACATTTCGAACCCTGCTCCCTCCCCTAAGATATTCCCACATTTAAAAACCTATAGAAACGATATTATCTTACGCCCACAAATCTAATACCATTCCTACTATACCTTATTTCATCTAATACTCAGCCTAGCCCATCTATTCTTTTAAAACCACATTGCCAAAAATGTGTGTTTACGTAGCCTCCTAACTCAATATGAGCTCACATAGATGTTAAAAACCTTTAGTTGGCCTGTGTTTCAAATATCACTTGCACAGCAATCCCAATCGTCTTGCCACACTAAAAGGGATCACCCATGTTGACTTTAAACCCTACACAAGAAAATATTATGCGTAACTTACTTAATCCATCCTAATAGGGACCTACTGAACCTCTTCAAAATGGTACAACTGCAAACATTGAGGATTCCTGGCTGTTTTGCATAAAATATGCAGATTTTCTCAAATTACTTTTACATATCTTGCATGCCCTGCAATAAGCCTCACATTAAACTCTCCATATCCTATCATTTCTTAATGGCCTTCATGCAGTGTTTAGACATATTACACGATTCTCCAAAATGTTAGACTTCAGCATATTTTATCATTCATAATTCTGTCATAGACAGTGACTAGTTCAAGTGTGCATCTCCATTTTACGAAAACTTCTATAGGTACTATCACATCACCCCATGCCTCAAGGCTTATAATTAAATCATAGTTCATTTTACAGCCCACCCACCTGTATCTAGCATTGCTTTCAATTATAGGAGGATGAATAAGCGGAATTCTCTTGTCATATCCAAAGTATTATCACCCTGCAATGCGCTGCATCTGTGTTCAAAGGTAACTGTTTCTGTGTAAATAATGCAGTACCAAAAACCTCCATTGCAAAGAAAACTACTCCATACTAATTTCGCTGTTCGCTTTCACACATCACATCAAATTATACATTTCTGGGCCCCTCTAATTATTTAAAACCACACGCCATGCGTGAACTTAGCTCAAGTAAAGTTGCGGATTGCTGTCATTAGAGTGCCAAGATATGGGGCACTGTTTACAGAGGCCTAGCTCCTATGTCCATCACATTCGGTTCAGAGTTGTGACTGATCTGAATCGGATCACGGGCAGGATATGAAAAATGGCACGTCATGCCCGCCCGACCCAACTCACAATATAGTCGTTTTTCTTCCCACAATACGCCATAAGACTCCTGAAAGCCCTGCGCCCTTCATTCTTTCTTCCCAAGTTCCCTTCGCTGCATGTAACGCGCGTATATGAGTAAAGGACCTACATGCACTCTCCAGGGCTTGGGGAAGCCCTGTTAGCTAGAGCAAACGAGCATGCAACGTTATGAAACAAAACAACAAACAACTGAAATCATTAACTATCCTAGATCAACTCTAAAAACCTGGATTTATAGTAAATTAAAGGCTAGACAACACTCAATTAGCATTCCATAAAAAGAAAATGTATTTAAAAAATGTTTTTAGCCCTACATTTTAAAAAGGCACAAAATGATCTTGTGTTATTCCAAATCAATTCTTGATGTGCTTTCCGTAAGCCACTGAACTGCCTAAATTGTGTCTTCTGTACTCATGGTCTCCTTTTCAAAGAACTCTTCAAAGTGTTTTTCTCTTTGGCTATTGATTTCACTCCTTTGAAGGCTCTTTTCTCCATGATCTCATAAGGTAATCAGGATATATGTTTACAGGCACTCCTTCATATGAAATTGTCTTTTTCCTATCGCTGTTTTCAAGATGTTTTCTTTGACACATGACTTGCTCAATATTAAAATGACATGTCAGGGTTTACCTTTTGCAGGTCTGCTCACCGTGTATGCGCAATCCAGGTCAGTAGATTCTCTTCCCCCACACCCAGGTCATCACCAAAAACTTCCTGAAGAACCTTGAGAACCCTCTCAGTCAAATTTGGATATCAATTCCAATCTCAGGTTTTGGGCTCTCAAGGAGGAGCACTTCTCTCAAGGAGTACTTCTCTCTATAATTCTTTGTAGGCTCTGACGCTCCCACTAACCTCAGTGGTTGGGCCCATGATATCTTTTTCCACTTTCGTCACCCTAGTCTCCAGATGACCAACTTTAGAATTGGGGTCAGAAAGTGAAAGGCGCATCTCTCCCACATCCGCAGCCACTTTGAGTAGAAGGTTGTAGGTAACACCAGTTACAGGAGCCTCCTCAGAAGCAGGGAGCTGTTTTGATTTCTTAGTACTTAGGAACATCAATCTTTTTCTTATTCATGGTTGAGAGTCAAATCAATGATAAATCTTCTAGACAGGGAGAGAAGGAGCTGCTGAGTTAAGCTGCTGCTTGATCAACCGACATTCCGGAATCTAAAAACTTATCTTGACAATTCGGCTCACTTAAAGAATAAGTCGTGGTACCAGCAAATGAAGGAGGTGGGAGAGAGAACATCAGATGAAAGCTGCTACGTATGTTCTCTCATTCCCCTACGCCATGAACGCAGCCAGAACATTTATTGCAAAAGAAATGCCTGCACATGATCCGAAGTGCCTTAGTCATCTAGCAGCATGCACAGCCAGAGGGCAAATCGAAGGAAAATAGCCAACCCTACGATGGCGATCACGGACAACATTTCCATATGAAGATACTTATGTGAAAACACAAAGGATGGAAAGAGTGATAGGGTTGGAAAAGCAAAAAGCGTATGTAACAGCCGGAAAGAACCAGATGCGTCGGGGGTCCTTACAGAGGAAAACACACTAAACCAAACTGAATCCAACCTTGGGACATGGTGGGGCCACAAGGACGGACGGAACACAGTGAAAGTGATGACCCTTGCATCTCGGCATACCAGTGCTAGAACGGCTGACAGGGGTAATGCGACCGTGGACATGAACTCTATGCACGGGATCAAAATATGTGCATACAACCGTGCGAACCGCATGCTGGAAGAGACTGCCTCGAAGAAAGAGGTTGGGGGCAGGAGCAGGAAGCCGTGGAAAGGCAGAGCCGGGGAGCCGCTGCAAGACAACGTTTTCTCTCCGCATGGAACGCCGCGAGGAGGGAGAGGCTCTGTGGCGCTCCTCATAAACAGCTCCTTCCCCAGTAAAAATATGAACAAAACACACGCAGCCACACGGGTTGAAGGCAACCCGAACGAACCACACAAAATGTTTGAAAACCCCGCTCACCTACAGTCCTCGATCCAAGATGAGGTCTCGGATCTCAGGGGAAGCGGGTCTCCATTCCCCTATGTGCTTTCAGGAGAAAGCGGCGGGGCTTGCAGGGGTTTTTATAACCTAAGGAGTAACCCAGGCTCTAATTGGCTAATTAACCAGAATGTATTTAAAGCACCTGGGAGGAAAGGCTGGTGTGTTCATTCTTGCTTTCATTGCAGAGCCAGCTGGACGTCGAGACGGTAGCTGAGGGAAGCCTGTGGGCCTATGAGGATTAGGTGCAGAAGAAGATCTAGAGGTCCGTACTGTGTCCCTGTGCAGGAAGAAAAGAAGGAGAACACTGAGAACAGGAACCAATTTGAGAGACTTATGTTTGACAAACTTTAATTCTATTTTCTGAAATTTCGGGCATTCCAAGCCAATTAAAGACTACCTTAATTTTTACTTCATCCAGCCTGTCTACCTCTTTGTCACAAAAGTTTGGTGGCAGCGGTAGGATTCAAAACACGCAATGGAGGCAATCATCAAAGCTTTCTCTGATGGGCAGCAACAACTACAGCAATTGGTGCAAGTTCACAGTCACCAAGCCCAAGCAGATCGGCAAGCGCTACAACAAGCCCTACAGTTGCAGGCAGCAACTAAAGATACCCTCAAACAGGTCATGGAAGCAGTGGCGGCCTCTAGAGGAACGTCTCCGGCCCCTTCCAATGTGTTGCAGAAGTTTCAACAAGGCGACGACCCTGGATATTTCTTCACAAACTTTGAACGGGTTGCCCGGAATTCACAGTGGCCAGTAGAGAAATGGGGGCACCACATAGCCCCATTACTTACCGGATCCATGCAAGGAGCCTACCAGGCCGCCAACCCGAATGGAGATACAAATTATGCAGACATCAAGAGAACCATTTTGGAGAGAATGGGGGTAGATGAAGAGGCCTACCGACAGAAGCTCTGGGAAACCCGACTTCGCAATGGCAAAACCCCAAGGCAGTTATATTATCGGGTACATGATCTAACAGATAAATGGCTAAAACCCACTCACAGTACGGTGCAGGAGGTACTGGAAAAGATAAAGCTGGAACAGTTTGTGGAAGCACTCCCAAGTGCAATGCAACGGTGGGTCCGCCAACACCATAGACCAACCCTCAACGAAGCCATTGACATAGCCACAGCATTTCAAAAGAAGGGTGGTACCAGATCGGTACCCTTGTAAATCAACAAGATCCTTCCCTCTAGAAATACAGGGAGTGGAACCGAGCCGAAACCATAAAGGATGGAACCCAAGAACCTAGCATGGCCAATCTCAAACAAACAACCACAGTGCTTCGATTGTGGAGAGTGGGGCCACATTGCCCGGTTTTGCCCTAGAAAAACCAAGACCGAGCCAATGGAAATCGGATATCTCCAAAACCGGGAATTCAGAAGAAGACGAGAGCCCTACATGGTGGAGTCAAAGTTGATGGGATTCCCAGCCATGGACTGCTCAACAGCAGAAGCGAACAGACCGCCATCAGACCAGAAGTAAGTGTCTCAGGGGAAAGGGGGCAAAATGTGATTCCAGTAAAGTGCGTGCATGGGGATGCAAAATCTTACCCAGCCCAACAAGTTAATATTGAACTTAATGGAGTAACCACCCCCATGGAGGTAGCCATCATGCCTCACTTACCCGCCCCTGTATTAATAGGAACAGATTTACCCACCTTGAAAGACTGTGTGGTAGAACAGCAGTGGCTGCAAAATGCACCTTTTTCAAACACAGAGATTGTAGAAAATCGGTCCAGGCCAAGGAAAACTAGGAGAGAAGTATGAGATGAAAAAAGAAAATGGCAAGAGAAGTTTAGAGGAGTTGTGGATTTGATTCCTGAAGAGAAAAGAGTCGCCTTCAGAACGGAAACACAAACTGACCCGTCTTTAAGGAATGTACGGGAGCAAGCAGTTGATGAGTCCAACCCTCCTTCATCCCTGCCATGGTTAAAGATTCTCAGAGGTCTTCTGTATAGAGTAACCAATGACCAGAACGGTCAAACAGTAGATCAGCTACTAGTACCTACCAGTTTCAGAGCATCCATCATTAAACTGGCCCATGACAACCGAACCGGAGGGCATATGGCCCGAGAGAAGACATTAGAGAGAATTTTAAAGAGATTTTATTGGCCAGGGGTGTATAGGGAGGTGGGTAAGTTCTGTGAAGAATGTGAAACGTGTCAAAAGACAACTCCTATAAAGCCCCTTTGTGCACCCTTACGACCCATGCCACTGATAAAGGAGCCATTTCTTCGGATTGGAATGGACTTAGTGGGACCACTGGAACCCAGTAGTCATGGATTCCAATATCTGCTAATGGTGGTTGATTATGCTATGAGGTATCCGGAGGCCTTTCCCATGAGGGGTATAAATGCAGTACAGGTATGCAACCAGCTCGTACCGTTCTTTGCCAGAGTTGGCATTCCCTCTGAGATTGTGACAGATCAAGGCTGGAACATTGTGTCAGGAGTGATGCGCCGAGTATGTCAGCAGTTGCAAATCAAACAGATTCACACTTCCATAACCTATCCACAAACGGATGGGTTAGTAGAGCGGTATAACAAGACGATCAAATCAATATTAAAAAAGGTATCAGCCCCTTCAAGAAAGGTCTGGGACAGGGCGGTGCCCTGGGTACTCATGGTCCTAAGAGATACCCCACAATCCTCAACGGGATTTTCACCTTTTGAATTATTATTTGGACACAGACCCCGAACAGTATTGGACATTGCCAAGGAAAAATGGGAACAGCAAGAAGAGGCCACAACCCTCACGCATTACGTGATAGAGCTAAGGGATAGTCTATCCAAGTTAAGGGATCTAGCTAGAGCAAATTTAGGAAGATCCCAATTGGCAAAAGAGAAATACTACAATAAGAAGTCCAGGGTACGGAACTTTAAAGTCGGAGATAAAGTCCTGGTATTGCTGCCTACCAGCCAAAACAAGATGTTAGCTCAGTGGAGAGGCCCATACAAAATAGCAGCAGTATTAGGACTGGTGAATTATTTAGTGGAACAACCGGATAGAAGAGAGAAGAGACAGAATTACCACATAAACCTACTGAAGGAGTGGAAGGAAGCTGAAGATGGTGCTGTGACGGTCAATGTAACCACGGTCAAAACTGAAGAAACAGCCTTCAAAGCGGGCCAGTGGGGTGCACAACTACGCCCTGAAGAGAAAAAGGAACTAGAACAACATATCCTTCACTTGAGAGACGTGTTCTCTTTTTCTCCAGGAAAAACGACCTTGATAGAACACAAGATAGAGACGGAACCAGGACAAGCAGTCCGAATACGGCCATATCGCCTTCCTGATCCAAAATAACAGCTGTATAGGCAGAAATAGAACCCTCCTGCAGTCACTGGTGCTCTCCTATTGTTCTTGTCCCGAAACCGGACGGTAGTATTAGGTTTTGCATGGACTACAGGAAACTAAATTCAATATCCACCTACCAAGCATATCCTATGCCACGCATCGACGAACTTATCAAACAACTAGGTTCCGCCAGGTTCATAAGCACCATTGATCTGACAAAAGGGTATTGGCAGATTCTGAGGCAAGAAGACAAAATGAAATCAGCATTTGCAACCCCTTCTGGGTTATAACAGTTTACGGTACTTCCATTTGGGTTTCATGGGTCTCCGGCTACGTTTCAGACCCTGATGAATAAAATCCTAGCACCACACGGACTGTATAGCTCAGAATACCTGGATGACATAATTGTGTTTAGTAATAGCTGGAACGAACACCTGGAACATCTCAAGGCAGTCATAACGTCGCTCAAAACAGCTGGTCTCAAGATAAACCCCCAGAAAACCGTACTAGCGGACAACCAAACGAAGTACCTAGGACATGTAGTAGGCGGTGTGGTGATTAGGCCTCAACTCGACAAAATAGAGGCTACCTATGCCCAGCAACAAGAAACAGGTGAGGGCCTTCCTGGGTTTCATCGCTGTTACCGGAAATTAATTCGTCTCTTTTCAACAATCGCCAGTCCATTAACAGATGCTCTGAAATCATCCTATACGGCTGACATTCTGGAAGATGAGGAAGCCTTAAAAGCAGTTGCTATACTCAAAAAGAAATATCCGCCCATCCTGTACTCGGATACCCAGACTTTAAAAAACACTTTTATCTACAAACAGACGCTTCCGGGATAGGTCTGGGCGCTGTGCTATCACAAGGTAGCGAGACAAATCTGCAACCAGTGGCCTTTATTAGCAGAAAACTATTGCCACATGAAATAGGGTATTCCACCATCGAAAAGAATGTTCGTCAATAAAGTGGGCCATTGAGACACTACGGTACTACTTAGCCGGACGACAGTTCATGGTATTTACTGATCACGCACCCCTGCAATGGCTGGCCACCCATAAAGATTTGAATCAAAGAGTTTTGAGGTGGTTCCTCACCCTACAGGAATTCTGTTTTCATACCATACACAAACCAGCTGCGTTTCAACTGATAAGAGACTGCCTCGAAGAAAGAGGTTGGGGGCAGGAGCAGGGAGCCGCGGAAAGGCAGAGCCAAGGAGCCGCTGCAAGACAGCATTTCCTCTCCGCATGGAACGCCGCGAGGAGGGAGCGGCTCTGCGGCGCTCCTCATAAACAGCTCCTTCCCCAGTAAAAATATGGACAAAACACACGCAGCCACACGGGTTGAAGGCAACCCGAATGAACCACACAAAATGTTTGAAAACCCTGCTCACCTACAGTCCTCGATCCAAGATGAGGTGTCGGGTCTCACGGGAAGCGGGTGCCCATTCCCCTCGGTGCTTTCAGGATAAGGGTGCGGGTCTTGCAGGGGTTTTTATAACCTAAGGAGTAACTCAAGCTCTAATTGGCTAATTAACCAGAATGTATTTAAAGCACCTGGGAGGAAAGGCTGGTGTGTTCATTCTTGCTTTCATTGCAGAGCCAGCTGGACGTCGAGACGGGAGCTGAGGGAAGCCTGTGAGCCTATGAGGATTAGGTGCAGAAGAAGATCTAGAGGTCCGTACTGCATCCCTGTGCAGGAAGAAAAGAAGGCGAACACTGAGAACAGGAACCAATTTGATAGACTTATGTTTGACAAACTTTAATTCTATTTTTTTTTATTTCTGGCATGCCAAGTCATTTAAAGACTACCTTATTTTTTACTTCATCCAGCCTGTCTGCCTCTTTGTCACAGCGTATATATCCATTCCTTATTGGAGAACGAATAAAGGTTGCCGAAATGAAGAGGATGCAATGTTCAGACATAGTGGAAAGATCAGGAGAACCAGGATGCTGGGAGAGACCTCAGCTATTGTGTATGGTCGAGTTCCCACCAGTACAGGATGGGAAGAAGGAATGTTATCTTGCCCTGCACACTTATTGAAGAAAGAACCAGTAGGTGTAGTGCAAATAGTAAATGACATAAGCCAAGTACTGTAAGCTACTAACGGGTTGACTATGTAGCAGGACCCGTACCTATAATACCACTATAAAATACAAAACATGTTTCAGGAAGGAAGGCCTGGTTCTGGTCAGAGAACATAAAGGATGTGAGCAGGTGCTCAAAGTAACAGGAATGAATGGAGCAACTGCCATGCTGATGGATCGATATTGGCCCGGTGGATCCAGAGCTTACATGCAGTTGCCTAAAAATTGGGGATGAGTATGCTCTATTGTGGTCATAGACATTCCTGCATTAGTGATTCCTCAAAGTGACCTCAATATTGACACATTTCCAAGAATGAATGAACACCAGTGGAAGAAGAGGTCACTTGAGTGCCGCCGACTGAAGAGGCAGAACTATTTCTCATTAAAGTCAATAGAAGCCTATAACGATATACCAGATGAACATAAAATTATTCTGCAAGACAGCAATGATAATGACATCTATATTTATGCCCGGACCTCAAACTGCAATGAATGCTAAGTGGCTGCAAATTACCAGATGGGAGCTGCTACTAACTATAAACACAACAATAAAAGGATTTAATGCAATTGGAGAAGAACTGAGGGCCATTAGGCTTATGACCCTCCAGGACAGGTATGTCCTGGACTTAATTGCAGCAATGTAAGTAGGCTTGTGTGCCAAAGTCAGGCCTTCTTGCTGTACTTTTATACCTTCCCATGATGGATGATGACAACCCCACATACGAAGATGGAGGATGAAGTTGATGAGAGACCAGGAGATGACTGACTAGTTTCCGTCTGTTTTCGTGGATTCCAACTTGGCTGGCAAATGCCTTCAAACTACTTGGAGCAATAATGCTAGTGTTGGTGTTGATAGGATTTGTCTTATACTGGCCATTTTGGGACAGTGCCAGAAGACAGCCAAGAAACCTATTAGAATGAAGATAATGCTTGATACAGATGCTGAGACTGATGAACACATGCACAAAGAAGACAGTGCCCATGAGATAAAAAAAAAGTCCACTGCCACCCCCAGGAACAAGGTTTTACCCTAAGGATCTGTTACGCTCACCTGGATTCCACAGGGGCGTCGAACGAAGCTGGACTGCTGCGGTCTCCACCAGTGTGACTCGTAGTGAAGTGATGATCGACTGCACTTGCCCACTCAGTTACGTCTGCCTGGCCCGCAAGAATATGTTCCTAAAGGCAGTAAAGGGGATTAGCCACCCGTGGTAGAGAGGTTACACTAACATTATTTTCCCTGAAAACGCCCAGTATTCCCCTTCATTACGTCTCACCTCATTGTTTGGAAGGATGAACTCTCCATCCTGCGTGGAGTGCAGGGGCGCGTAGAGGTTCAGTTACTTCACTGATCCGAAGGTATTTGGCAGAGTTCCAGACAACAATGACTCCGAGGTAAGTAGTGTGCAAACCGAATGTATAGTTCTTTTAGAGTTCAAATGTCTGTTAATTCACTCTTGCTCCTTTCATACCTTTTCCCTTGCAGCGTGATCCAAGGAGTGAGTTCACCTCGATGGATGAAGGTAGCGCTTAGGTAAGAGTCAGTTTGTACCAAGCACTGTCTAGCAAGTAATATTGTTCCAAATGTAATTAACCAATAGTTCTATATCTTCTTTGCAGGTGCGGCGCCTTGCCGAAAATGTCTAATGTAGGATGGTGACCAGCGCTGCCTCGAGCGGTAAAATTCCGAGTAAGTATCTTGCGGTAAGTAAAAGAATGTCTTTGGCGGAACCCCACTCACCTTTTGTTTGTTCTTATCTTTTCAGATGCTGATGTTTCGGGCGGCGATTCAACGGGTGTTGCGCCGGGTCGTGGAGATGCTCCGAAGACAGGTGAGTATGGCGCGGCGCTGCAGCTGGCAATGCGTCGCAGTTTATTTTAATGTCTTTTTCCTTTATCCACAGGTGCGGCTGCTCCAGGAAAAGATGATGACCAAATGGAAATCTCCTTGTTCTAACCTTCTCTTCTTATTTCCTTTTCTGTAGAATCGGCTCCGGACACAAGACAGGTGTGGCTGTAGACTGGATGCTGGACTGCAGAATGGTGAGCGTTACGCTGCTAAGATGCAGAATAACACTAAGTGTGTGCTGCTCTTCGGGCGTGGTTTAAATAGCATCAAAAAAGTAGTTCTCAGTTAAGAAGTTCCAGTACCACACCCAAGCAGCAAAATAGTTCCTAAAGGAAAGTAGTCCCTTCATGGCCTCATGATGGCCTGTACATGAGTTCTTTGCAGGATGACCTGCATAGTTTAAAGTTGGCAATATGAGCCTGGCGCCTACGGCGCCAGGACTGAACCCATGTAGCGCCTAGGCGGGGTTTTGGGAATTCATGTGTCATCTTGGGTGCCTGTTCCCTGGACAGTTGGACCTGTTCCGGATGGCTGGGGGCAGGCATCGTGACAGCACTCCCCCCAAAGCCCCTCCTAAGGCTGTTCTCCTCACTGGTCCCGGTTTGTCTGGGAAATTCTGGTGGAACCTTTTCACCAATCGAGGTGCATGTATATTGTCACTTGGTTTCCATGACCTTTCTTGTGGACCATAACCTTTCCAGTCAACCAGATAAAAAAGTCTTGATTTGACTATTTCTGAGTCCAAAATATTCCATACTTCAAATTCTGGTTCCCCGTCTATTAGGATGGAGTTAGGTGGTTTAGTTAGCCTTGTCCCTGGTTGTACTGGCTTTAGAAGTGAAACACGAAAGACTGGGTGAATTCGCATATTTGACGGTAACTCCAATTTGACGGCCACAGGATTAATAATGGCTTTAACAGTGTAAGGTCCCAAATACTTGGGGTTAAAGGTTCGAGTCCCCTTTAAAGGTATGTGCCTTGAAGCCAGCCAAACTTGGTCTCCTATCTGATATTTCGGAGCTTCGCTTCTATGTTGATCTGCGGTTTTCTTGTATCTCTCTTTAGCCTGTTTCAAATGTTCAGTTGCCTTTTAAAAGGCTTGTGTAATAGTGGCGTGTAGATGGTTCACGGCGGGCATCTCTAAGTGTTGGGGCGAATAGAGTTCAGAGGTTTGAGGATGTCGCCCATATATAGTATAAAATGGGCTTTGCCCTGTTCCTGAGTGCAATGAGTTGTTGTATGTATATTCGAATATCCACAAAATTTCTTTCCAATTGCCTTCGGTTTGGTGTAACATGCACCGTAGGTATTGCTCTAGTGTCTGATTGGTCCTCTCAGTTTGACCATCGGTTTGAGGATGGTGGCTGGTTGATAGTCTAACGTCGATTTGGGCCAATTGACAGCATTTCCTCCAAAATTGAGAAATGAACTGACTTCCCCGGTCGGAAACCAATACGGAGTGGAATCCATGTATTCGGACGATATGTTCTAGAAATTCCTTGACCAAGGTCGAGGCTGAAGGTAGACCCTTTAATGGAATTAAATGAGCCATTTTGGAAAAAAAATCCACTATAACTAGGAGGGTGTTATACCCATTACATGGGGGAAGGTCAGCAATAAAGTCAAGGGATAAGGTATGCCAAGGCGTAGGCGTAATGTCCAAAGGTTGTAATAGGCCTGCTGGTTTCCTTTTCTGGGTCTTATTTTGGGCACAAATACCCCAAACAGTACAAATGACTTAATGGGCCTCATTACGAGTCCGGCGTTAACCGAGGCGGTAAAACCGCCTGGTTAACGCCGGACTCGTATTACCATTCCGCCTCCGTGATTCCCGGAATTACCGGGGCATTACAACCCCGGTTTTCCGGGAATCACGGAGGTGGAATGGTGTAAATCCCCATTCCCATTGAGTCCTATGGGACTCGATGGAAATGGGGATCATGGAAACACCGGCAGCATCTCGTAATGCTGCCGGTGTTTCCTCGTCCGCCTGCATGCGGGAGGTGTTAAACCCGCCAGGTCAGACCTGGCGGGAACATCACCTCCCGCCTGCAGGGGTCGGACTCAGGCGGTCCGGAAACAACGCTGGCGGGCGGGTTTACCGCCACCGTTATTTCCGGACCGCCTGGGTCGTAATGAGGCCCAATGTCTTTCCGCCAAGTAGGCCAGCAGAATTGTCTTTTGATCTTGGCCTCGGTTTTAACGATCCCAGGATGGCCTTCTATCAAAGACTCATGGTTGGAGATAACATGTTCTTGTAATTCTTTATTTGGGAGGTAAATACGTCCTTGATAGTATGGTAGGTGATCGGTGACTGACTAATCTTTGCCTTTGCTCAACCAGCTTTGTAAGGCTGCAGGGTCGAAAAGCTGTTGAATCTTTTTATGGATGTCGTCCAAAGTCTGTACAGTGGTTATACCAAGAATTCTTCTCTCCGAAATTATGGGTACTGGTTCTGGATTTGAATATGCTTCTCCCATTCCAATACGAGATAAGGCATCTGCTTTGCCATTTCGACAACCTGGTCAGTAAGTAATCACAAAATCATATTCTGCAAAGAATAAGGCCCATCTAAGTTGGCGTGACGATTGAGCCTTGGCTGTCTTTAAATATTGTCATTTCCTGTGTTCCGTGATTACGGTGATGGTGTGTCGATCTCCGAGAAGATAATGCCGCCAGGCTTTGAACGCTGACTTGATGGCCAGTAGATCCTTGTCGGTAACAGCATAATTTAACTCTGCTGCTGAAAATTTCCGTGACCAGAACGCCACCAGGTGAAGTTGACCAGTCTCCGGATCCTTTTGGGAAAGGACAGCTCCCATGGCTAAGCTGGATGCATCAGTTTCAACCACGTACGGAAGTTCTGGACGTGGGTGCTTTAAAACAGGAGCTGTAGTAAATTTCTGTTTTAGGTCTTGGAAGGCCTTTTCAGCTTCGTCTGTCCACTGGAAGCGTTTATTTTTCCGCAAAAGAGCCGTGATGGGGTGTACAAGATGTGAAAAATCAGAAATTAATCTGCGGTAAAAGTTTGCAAATCCAAGCATACTCTGTACCCCTTTAATCGAGGTAGGTGAGGACCACTTGAGGATTGCATCCACCTTTCGTGAATCCATTCAAATTCCATTTGGGGTCAAGATAAATCCAAGGAATTCAAATATGAAAAATGCACTTTTCAAATTTCGCATATAATTTATGCTGGCGTAGTTTTTCTAATACAGCATGAACATGCTTCACATGGTCTGATTCAGATGAAGAGTATACTAAGATGTTGTCTATGTATACAACAACACAGACGTCTATGAGTTCGCAAAGGACATCGTTCATAAAATACTGGAAGGCTGCCGGTGCGTTGCAAAGCCTGAAAGGCATCACCTGGTATTCGAACAATCCGTATTTGGTACAGAAGGCAGTCTTCCACTCGTCGCCTTTTTTAACTCGTACCAGATGATACGCCCCTCGGAGGTCCAACTTAGTGTAGATATGAGCATCCTTTACTTGGTCCAGTAGTTCTGGGATCAGGGGCAACGGGTATCGGTTTTTTACCGTTATTTGGTTTAATGCGCGATAGTCAATACAAGTCCCAAGGTCACCTTCCTTTTTAGGGACGAAGAATAAAGACGATGCTGTCGGAGATTAGGACGGGCGAATGAAGCCATTAGTGAGGTATTGATCCAAATATTGCCGTAAATGAAGATTTTTCGGGTTCAGAGAGGGTGTAGATTCTGCTGCATGGAATTTGAGCGCCGGGTAGGAGGTCGATCTGGCAATCATATGATCTGTGGGGTGGTAACGTGTTTGCTTGGTCTTTCTGGAAAACATCCTGAAATTCCTGGTATTCCTGGGGTAACTAAGTTATCGGATTCATGACCATAGTCAGTTTTTTGATCAAAGTTCTTTCAGGATAACAAGTGTGTGCACAATCCGAGAAGGTCACTCTCTTTTCTCGCCAGTCAATACAAGGATTATGAGTTTCCAACCCTGGCATTCCCAGAATTAGTTGGAACTGTGGGGCCTTGATTAAGTCAAACACAATGCTCTCTCGATTGCCCATCTTGACCCAACAGTGTCATCTCCATAGCTGAATGAGTTACTGGACCGGAAGCTATTTCGGTCCCATCGACGGTGGTGATTACATCAGTTGTGGGTTTTTTGCAAAGAGGCAGGTTCATCCTTGTAGCCAATTCCTGATCCATGTAGTTTCTATGGCTCCACTATCTACGTATGCTCTTGCTGCGTGCATACGAGATGGTTGCCTTTGATCGATAAGGACCATTGGTATAATTAGGTGCGAGGTCTGAGTGTCCTTCTTCATGCTCGGTAAGCGGACCTCTACGCTTGTCGGCATGGTCGTTTCCCGGCTATGATTCCATATTGATTTTGTCGGCGACCCCTACCACCTTCTTAGGTGGTTTCACTGGGCAATCCTGTAATAAATGCCCTGAGGTTCCACAATACAAACACAATTGTAACTGCCGCCTCTTGTCCCTTTCTTTTTGAGTCAAAGGTCCTTTAACCCCCCCCAATATGTGTGGGTTCAGATACATCAGTTCCTTTGGGGGTGACGTTGTCTTTAGGTCTTACCAATACTCGATTCTCAAATCTAGCCCGATCAGCCTTCCGATTCTGAATTCTGTGATCCAACTGGACAACCAGGTCTATGTATTCAGCACAGTCTTGAGGTGGGTTCACTACTTGTGCCAAAACGTCTTTTAGTTCACCTTGTAGCCCACGATGAAATAGCGTAATCCGCTTGACCTCTGGCCATCCGGTTTCTACCACCAACCTATTGAAGGTTGCGATGTAGGTCAGCAGATCCTGGTTACCCTGACGCAAGGACAAAAGTTTGTTATCCAAAGCTTGTTCTTGGGAATGTCGGGCAAATAGTCTTTCCATGCTTAGTTGAAAACCCTGAAAATCCCGAAGAAGAGGGTCATCCTGGTTGACTAGTGGAATAGACCAATCGGCTGCACTGCCGCTGAGATACGATAGTACAAAGGCTACCTTTGCTTAATCATTCGGAAAGGCTCCAGGTCTACATAAAAAATGCAGGCGGCACTGGTTCATAAACACGGCAAACCTTTTTGGGTCCCCCGCAAAGTGTTCTGGCGGTGCTAAAGGAACTGTCCCTGGTAAAATTACTTGCACTGGATTACTTGATTGAGCTTGGGCAGAAGCTCCCCCGAGTCCAGGTAAAGGTGTGTGCCCAGCTTGAGCTTGAAGTAATTGCCTGGTGAGATCATCCGTACGTTCTTTTGCCACAATCAGTTCTCTCCTGAGAGCATTAGTCTCTTGACAGGCGGAATGCACTTCAGCCCTTAGTTCTCCTAGTAGTTGGGCTAATTGGTCAGTCTCTGAGGTCTCCATAACGCCCGGGTGGAGATTTGTAGTAAGGCTTTGCGTTCTGTTACGCTCACCTGAATTCTACAGGGGCGTCGAACGAAGCTGGACTGCTGCGGTCTCCACCAGTGTGACGCGTAGTGAAGTGATGATCGACTGCACTTGCCCACTCAGTTTCGTCTGCCTGGCCCGCAAGAATATTTTCCTAAAAGAAAGCCACCCGTGGTAGAGAGGTTACACTAACACTATTTTCCCTGAAAACTTCCAGTATTCCCCTTCATTACGTCTCACCTTATTGTTTGGAAGGATGAACTCTCCATCCTGCGTGGAGTGCAGGGGCGCGTAGAAGTTCAGTTACTTCATTGATCCAAAGGTATTTGGCAGAGTTCCAGACAACAATGAATCCGAGGTAAGTAGTGTGCAAACCGAATGTATAGTTCTTTTAGAGTTCAAATGTCTGTTAATTCACTCTTGTTCCTTTCATACCTTTTCCCTTGCAGCGTGATCCAAGGAGTGAGTTTGCCTCGATGGATGAAGGTAGCGATTAGGTAAGAGTCAGTTTGTACCAAGCACTGTCTAGCAAGTAATATTGTTCCAAATGTAATTAACCAATAGTTCTCTATCTTCTTTGCAGGTGCGGCGCCTTGCCGAAAATGTCTAACGTAGGATGGTGACCAGCGCTGCCTCGAGAGGTAAAATTCCGAGTAAGTATCTTGCGGTAAGTAAAAGAATGTCTTTGGCGGAACCCGCTCACCTTTTGTTTGTTCTTATCTTTTCAGATGCTGATGTTTCAGGTGGCGATTCAACGGGTGTTGCGCCGGGTCGTGGAGATGCTCTGAAGACAGGTGAGTATGGTGCGGCGCTGCAGCTGGCAATGCGATGCGGTTTAGTTTAATGTCTTTTTCCTTTATCCACAGGTGCGGCTGCTCCAGGAAAAGATGATGACCAAATGGAATTCTACTTGTTCTAACCTTCTCTTCTTCTTTCCTTTTCTCTAGGATCAGCTCTGGACACAAGAGGGGTGTGGCTGTAGACTGGATGCTGGACTGCAGACACGGTGAGCGTTATGCTGCTAAGATGCAGAATAACGCGAAGCGTGTGCTGCTCTTCGGGCGTGGTTTAAATAGCATCAAAAAAGTAGTTCCCAGGTAAGAAGTTCCAGGACCACACCCAAGCAGCAAAATAGTTCCTAAAGGAAAGTAGTTCCTTCATGGCCTCATGATGGCCTGTACATGAGTTCTTTGCAGGATGACCTGCATAGTTTAAAGTTGGCAATATGAGCCTGGCGCCTACTGCGCCAGGACTGAATCCATATAGCCCCTAGCCCGGGTTTTGGGAATTCCTGTGTCTTCTTGGGTGCCTGTTCCCTGGACAGATGGACCTGTACCAGATGTCTGGGGCAGGCATCGTGACAGCATCGCAAGCAATATGTAGGACTTTGGATATTCTGTCCACCATCTGAGAATTGTTGCCATATGACCTGGAGTGTGGATGAACATATAAAGAAGAAAGGTCACCTGAGGGGGGTGACCGATATGAATCCCAAAGAAACCACAGTATGATGAGAAAATTAAGAACATTGAAGAGAAGGTGGTTGAGGAATCGACCAGAGGGAGGAATGTAGAGGAGCAGGTGGATACATCATCCTTAGCTCCTGCCCCCTCACCGCTGTCATACTCGAACATCAGGAGGAGAGCCCTATGTGGGACACCAGGTATCATCCCAATACCACATAGAGTGTGAGAGACGATATGCACTCAGACAACCATATCAAATGTACCCTCGCACTGAAAGGGTGAAGGATGTCAGCACACACCATTGGACATCATAGAGTTATAAGTGAAAGGTACATCATGAAGGAAAGATTCGGAGACATTAAGTAACGATATGCAAATACTTCAAGATTAAAGGTGTAACATAACTGAAGGAACAAGAGAAACATGTAATTGAATATGAAGAAATCATATATGCAAAGAAGACAAAGTAACCTTCTGACTAATAAGTGTATGTTACACAGAAACGCAAGGTAGACGAGACATATAGAGGCTTGCAGCAGAAGAAACCCCAACGTATTTAGGGCGGCCATGATGGGAAGATGGACGCCAGATTTGCATTAAAACCAATAAAGCTACCTCAGAGAGAGACCAGGGCTGCAGAGTCAGAAGACACTGGAAAAACATATTTGTGTGAGGAATAAAGAGGGGTCTATTGGCCTGGGAACAAGGATGCTACTCCAAGGAATAATTGCAAGGCACAAGGGGAGTCAAAAGTGTAAGCCATGTAGGTAAGGCACATTTCTCTTAGATTAAGTAAAGAGGACAGCATCTGCAAGAGCCAGTTAAAGGACAGTTAAAAATTCAAAAAGCCTATGCAGGGTGGATTAAACAAGTCTCTAGAGGCCGAGAGGAGTAATGACTCCCAGCACAATTAAATCAAATCGCAATAAATGGAAGGTCAAAATGGATACATTTCTGGTGGGTTCACAAATGATTCAGAAGTCGAAAACCAATGATATTCATCAAGCTCCAGTCGAAGATAATGGTGTACCTACACTCCCTTAAAAGTCCCAGAGTAGAGAACGGGCTTAAAGATCAGCTACTAAGGAGAAGTCTTGGCTTGGGGCAAGACCAATGAGAGATGACAGACTAATTGAAAAAGTTGGGAGTAGTCTGATGTTATTCTCGGCACCTGGGGTCCATTTTGCTTACGTGCTGCTAACGAACCGATAGTCCATGGTTCAGAAAGCATGTCAACCAATTAGAGGGTCTATGCAGCAACATGATATACAATGTTGCAAAGACCAATCTGCTGTCATTACTCCGGTATAATCAGTATTATACGTATTTAGAGGTAGTTCAATGTGTGCACACCAGAAAAGGGGCATGCAGTAATATTGTTGATACGACATTCATTCAGCGCACATTTTCTTTTCAGGGCACTTTTTCAGAAACATTTTTGCCGAAAAAAATCTTTGAAAAATAGGGGCGTGGGAGGAGAGCATGTAAAGGGTTGGTTGGGGCAGTGTATAGGGAATAAATAACAGGGGGGGTGGGATGGTACCCCCCGAAGATTTTTTCAGCAAACAATTGTTGCTGACTGAACATAGAACCATATTGCTGATACTTACATGATATATAGGTATACATGTTCCCTTAACCAGTCCCTCCCTTCAATAGGTTTAACAGTTAGGATGACATCATAAATAATTCATATCGAGATATAAAACCTTTGTATAATCAAATGTGGGTGTGAGTGTGTGGACTACAGCTTGTTGTTCGCCAGATTACCCTACTTTATTTTATGCTGATAATAAAGTAGTACTTTTCCATTTTAGTCTGTCTGGTTATTTGGGTCCAAGATAGTTATTGGTAATTCCATATAGCAGACGAGAGGCTTCAATGTGCTAAGGTACAGAACATATCAGTCAAACTCTGTGGGTGGAAGCATTTTTATTTTGGGTGTTTTTTTACCTCCTATTTTTGGGACTGCAGGGGCTGTTATGAGTATGCGTTGTCACCACTCTGTTCTGGGTAGCTTAATGTTGTTGGCAAGCAATGGCACAGGAATTCTTATCCTACTCTGCAGTAATTCTGATGCAGTTACTCTCCCACATCATAAATTCTGCGGCTTGTTCCCATGGGGAGGAAGGATAGCTCAGGGGCAATGCGTTTAAGACAACGCAGCGCAACACATGTTTGAATCCCAATCCACCTTAAAAACCACTTGTTGGTATTGGCCGTGTTATAAAAGAACAATTGTAATTATAGCCCCTGCATTACTACATTCTATAGGAATATATTTGCATATTTTCCAACACTACTTCTGGCTGCCATTCAATGTTAGAATTTCTTTCCAACCACATGAGTTATAAGTAATATTTCATTGTAACATGTCCACATTTTCTCCCAATGACATAAAACATGGTTTGAACTGGCCCTGTGCAGTGTGCGGCACTGCACAAATAACCAAAACTAAACCTATTTCTTATACTGAGCATACGACCCTTTCGTGTGGTACATATTTGTAGTTGTGTAAACACAAGTACTTTTTGTTAAGTAGTGTGGTAGCTCTTGAAGTCTTGGATTGGTTTATGAGCAATTGTATATAAAGCACATGGGTCGAAATTAAGGTTGAATGAGCAGAAGCTAAAACCAGCTCCTCTGTGTCGGACATTACCAGGTGGGCATGACCTACCATTGGGGCACCAAGAGCAAGTGCACAGTACATCACAAATCTAATTTCCACAGGAGAGGCACACTTTTTGCCCATTTTGTATGATCCCTTGTCTCCTAATTCTTAATTAACAATCTCAAATACTCAAAGTTAATGTCGCATATGTATGTATGCAAAGTACCACTTGGCTCAGGGAGCCAAAAGTAGCTCCTGATAGCTCTTTCTTTTAAACTAACCTGCCTCTTATAAACTGGAAGCAGTAGCTAAATGGCCTCGAGCAATTTAGAACCATGAAGCATTTGGGCAGTATTACAGGAACCTTGCACTGTTACAAATGCAAATAACAGGAGAAAACAGGGCCAAATGCAAAACACATACTCTTTCAAGGCTGTTTCCTCAAGGGCAATCTTTGGTCTTAGTCATTGCACTAGTGTGAAGTGCAAAAATGCATTGAAATAATGTTTTTGCACTCATGCTAATTGCACATGTATAGATGCAAAGTTTCTGTAAGACGGCCATTATTTTAGCCAATATATCTGGACACATTGCTGTAAGATTTAAATTGTATACTGATTTGTAAATAATTGCAATAGTTGGGGAGGGGAAATTCCTTTCCACACCCCCTTTCTTTGGGTGACTGTGAGCACCCCTAGTCATTGAGCAAAGTGGCTTACCTCGTCAGTCAATTGTGATCATGCAAAAGAGTGTGCACTCGAAAGTAAACCATTTCGGCACTTGGCGGAAAAGATTTAGACGGAACGTTGCTAATCTGCATGCTACGCATAGCATGTGCCTTGGTATTGGGTATAATTCTTCCGTGAGGGACTCTGAGTGGTTTTACTCCTCAGGACTGGCTATGTTAAATGTGGATATATTGTTCATTACTGGCAGTGATGTGGACCTTTATGCTGCTTTTGTTTGGCAATGTTATTATTGGATATATATGTATATGGTTCTGGAACGGCAGTGTAAGCAGTGGGCATGCTGCTATGGGCTGGTAGTGTTAGAAGTTTGCACAGCGTTGAGGTCAGTTAGGTTTAGTGCTTAGTATTTGTTTCAAGCATGCCAGCATGTCCAGAGTGTATACTAACAAGGCTGGCAGTGCTGGAACTTCTTTAAGAGCTGTTAATTCAGGGCAGGCATATTCCTAGTGACTGATGTCAATATACTGCTTAAGTCAGGACTGTTGAACGTCATTGGATAGCTATAAAGTGGATATTTTGAGAGTGAGTAGGCTGGTGGGGGCTAGCAGTAGGTATACTTGTCCAGGTTGGCTGTGGTGGCTGTGGGTATGCTGCTCACAGCTGGCAGAGTGAACCGTGGGCATGCTATTCAAGTCAGTCAGTGTTAGCAATATGTATACTGTTCAATTCTGGTAGCATGAGAAGTGTGTTCACTGTTGAGGCCTGGCAGTGATAGGAGTGTGCATACTGTTCCTGACTGGCAATGTTAGCATAGGGCATACTACTCAAGACTGGTGTTGTGCATATGGCTCCGAGTAGGCAGTGCTAGCTATGGGTACCAGTTCAGAGCCAGCCGTGAAAGCAATGGGTGTGCGGCTAAGGTCAGCACTGGCTATACTGATCAAGGCTGGCAGTGTCAGCAGTGGGCGTACTGAGAAGTAAAAAGAGCCTCTTGTTTTATTTAATAAAGAATTTAAAAGAATAATCAGGTCCATTGGTCATCAGATTATGAACATTTGAAAGAAAGACAAGCAAAATTATTTTTAAAGATGCCAACGGCCTGTTATAAATAATATATATACCAAGGCATACAATAAGCAGTATCGCATAGCAATTTGCTATGCAATTCTGCAAATTTTCTATTCAAATTGACACTTGTGAAGTAAAGCTAGCTATTTAAGTTAGCCTATTCAATGAAAGCACAGCATAGCCTGCATTCCTCTTGGACTTCTGGCTCTCTCTGCCCTATTTTCACTGCAACTGCAGGGGCTAATTGAGAGAAAGTGCAACAGTGATAATTTGCTCCACTCTTAAGTGGCAAAGGCCTGTGTGCTGGTGCTAGGTAAGATGTATTTTTCTTTTTCAAATAATTGCAAACCAGATATAATTGAGATGTTACTTTTATTAAGCTAACTATATCCTGTCTGGTAAAGACCAGAATGTGTTAACTTACAAAATAATAATAATAAAGACAGTTGTACAATTCCATGCCAAAAAATGTAAGTTGTTACATAATAAATCATTACAGTGTTGCTACTGTAAAACAATGCATTGTCTCCATGCTTTACAGTAAAGTTTATGTTAATGTATCTAAATCTCAGTGACAACTAGTTTCTAATTTGCTGGGGACGATGCATCATATTGACAAGTGAACACTTGAAAATGTACATGATCACACAGCCAATGCTTTTGATGGCAAACCTAGTTCTGTGATCTGCCGGTTGCATCATCTGTACAAATGGTGCTCAATCCATGAGCTGATCCCATACTTTGACATTCTATCTTATCACCCTTTTGCTTTTGAAAGTGAGACGGCCGCAAACTACAATATTCCACCTAGTTTTCCGAGTTTTCTGCATGCTATGCCATCCACTCTGCATACTCTTACTTTCTTTCCTCTTACATAATGACTACACACAGCTAACTAGATGTTTACGCAAAGTAGTGATCAGTAGTTCCATCCACTTTATACAGCTACAGGTTTATTGCAATACCATAACACTGTAGTTGGCCTCCAGAGCTCGCTTTGCTTTATGATTATGGTTGCATTATATATTAGCTCATTTGGGAGAGAGCTGGAAAAACTGTTTTCAGAGCCTTTTTTATCATACTTATTTGTGTATTCATGCAGCTAATCGTTTGTACTTTACAGACACTCATCCAGGGCTCGCAAAGTCTTTTTGCCCACTTGTGTAGTCGAGTAGGTTTTATGAAGGGTGAGTACCATTTGCAGGGGATTTATCAAACTTTTATTTAACATGTACTTTGCAGAAAATGTCAAATGTTTCACTGTGCATGGCTGGCCTCTTGGTGGCAGCAATGTGCCAAACATAAAGTGGGTTTGTGGTGACATGCACCATTTTACAAAAATCACATTTCAATTTGTTGTAATCCGATGTTATGGGCCTAGTGCATTTCCCTTAGGTCGAGCAAGTAAACTAAGTTACTCGACCTGCAGGTCTAGTGGAATTTTAAATAATTTGCAAGGTCTCACTCATCTCCCTAATGTCTTACTTCACTCGTGCACAAAACTGTTGTATTATTTCTCATTGTATGTCTTGGGTACAAATAACTTCTGGCGACATTAATAATATTAGAACATTGCTAATCAAATGGGATTGTTTGCTAATCAAGAACATTTTAATTAGCAAACTCTGATCAGTTTTTGAACTAATTTATGGCTTGTATACAACCGTACTTAATGTGCATACCTGATCCATTTAAGAGGCGCATAATCTTAAAATTTCACTTCACTCAACTGACAACAAGGGAGGTGCTTGGCGCTCTGCATAATATTCCCCTAGCTAATCACTATTGCTGTCTATGAATGCAGGAGTATATCTTTACAATGATATAACATTGTTAATATCTTGTTCCGTACTAAAAAAGGGGGTGATTTTTCTAAGATTTAGATTCTTGTCTGAAGATGAATTATCGCCTTTATGAATGGAAGACTGTGTGATATTTGGCTAGTAATCTATTTTGCCAACCAATTGAGATTAAATTGAAAGGTGTAATTTCAAAATAAATACTTATAGGAATTATGGTTATTTTTATAATACAATGTGGTTGTGATTCTTTATATCTAGATATTTGTTACATAGATGGTTCTAGATGTAATTGGTATATTTTGTGGCAGTACTGTTATGACCAAATTAGATTTTTTCTCTTAACAATTGCATTGAAGGCGTACTGTAAACCAACAAATACAACTAAACACCACCCATCTTAAAAAAGTACCTCTTATTGGCACCCCTGTTGTTTTGATTTTTAACCTGTTCAGTGGAACCCAAATGAGAGTGCAGCTGTAGCTATAGCCTGCTTGTACAATCAATCTGCAGCACAACATAACATGACACTTTTGGACATGATACAGCAGAAATAAAATTTGTTTCTTTAATTGTCTTAGGAACTAGCCCACATCTCAGAGGCAAGAAGAAACGCCCACTGGCTCCTCATAAAGACAGGATTACGTTTAAAACATTGGCGATCACACATACATGCCTCTCCAACTCAGCACTACCCTACCTTTCCAAGAAGATCCCCAAAACCCAATCGTTGAGGTCAACTAGAATGGCCTACTGCCTGCTCACGCCAAAATTCAGACTATCCAGAGTGGGGTAGGGGGACTGCTTCCCAGCTAAGGCAGCCAAACTCTAGAACGCCCTCCCTCTTGACATAAGAGTAGAACAGTCCCATTGGCCATTTCGTAACTGCCTGAAAAACTGGCTCTTTACGGAAGGCAGTTCCTGAAATTGCCTGCACCTTGTCTGTATCAAAATGTTCATAACTTTGCTTCTGTAACTTCAACTGTGCAGCGCCTTGATGCCCATAGGCTTAGTGCGCTTTATACATGAAAAAATAAAATAAATAAACTAACCAACTAGGATCCAGTGGACCCTCTGTTCTTCAGTGGTGTGTAGCATAATTATTAAAGGTATAGTTGGTATTAACATAATCAAAGGGCCTGGTGCATGGGTTTACTTGAGCCCTGCAAAATCATAAGAGGTGAATAAAAGCAGTGCCACATAGGTGATGGGATGAACAGACCAGCTAGAGTTTAACCAGGCTTTGATGGGTTCTAATATGCAGAATGTCACCAAACACCAAAGGGACTGGTATGTGTAATGCAAGGATCTCTCTGGGTCCCAAGTTCAATCCCAGGCTTTCAGCTGAGTGTCTCTGTGCACTCCGTTAACCCTCTCCCCAGGGAGTCTGACTCTGTCATTCAGCATTGTGGGTTTGAGGTATACTAAACCCTTTCACCTCTGCAGATTCTGTGAGTTATTAGTGTTTCCCAAACTGTGTCTGAGCAGCACAGTTTGAGCCTCCACTGGGCATCTTCTATGAGTTGGAGGGAGAGCAATTGCTTCTAGTTGAGTGGGAGATGGAACCAGATGGATAGCCCGCTGTCTCTTGGTTGCTGAGGTGGTCAAGTGGGCTTGAACACCTCTCTATGGCATGGTCCTGTTTTCTCCCTTATCTGCCAGATCTCTGCTCCAGATGTAATCTTCCTCCTCAAAACTCTGCCACTGGCTCATTCCTCCTCCTGCTGACAGCTGTCTTGCACCAGACGGGCCCTCTCAGACCTTCCTGGTCTATCTGTCTTCAATCTCTTCCTCTTGGTCTTCAACCGTGGTCTTTTTTCTAGCTACTGCCCCCCTATATTCTTCCAACTCCTCAGTTTCTTCTATGAACTCCTTATGACCTCATCATATCGCCTTCTCCCTACCGCTGCCTCTGGATGTTCTTCCCATAATTCCCCTTACTGCATATTGAGCTCCTTCCTTCCAACTTTTTCTCGTCATCTCCATCACAATTCTCCCCCTTCTTTTAAATCACCTCTTTACTTCCCGCATCTCCTTAAATATTTCAGATACTACTTCTAGACATGTAATAACATCATCTGACAGTCATTCACCAATTTTCTCTTTACTAACATCCAACCTCTCCAAATCTTCACCAATCACCTCCTTAATTTCACCGGACTTCTCTGAGCTTCACCAACCTTTCTTCCACCAATTTAATCCCTACTTTCACCAACCTCCTCCTAAAACACAGTTCACATTTCCTCCTGATATTGACCATCCTCTTCCTTAATTTCGCCTACCTCCTCCTTAAAAACTAATCATACACTTAACCCTGCCTTAAATTCTCATGATAGTCTACTGATATTCACTAACCACATCCTGAACTCTACCACCAACTTCCTGATATTTCTCAACCTCCTCAGTAATGCCAGCCACTTTCTTAGTCATTTTGTTCAGAGCCTGTTAGATCTACTTTCTAGAGGAGTTACACCTAATGCTGTGGTAGCTTATTATGGGGGTAAATAGTGGTATCTATTGTAGCATAGCACCTCTTGTGATAATCCCCTTTTATAATGTTGGCACTCTCCTCAGAATATATTTTAACAAATGTGTTCTTTGCCCCTGGTCTTTAACACGACCAGATACTGGACTTATTACACTTAGTTTGGGCAGTAAATCTACCCTTCAGCAATTTATCTGCGATGCCTATATATGCCCTGATGGCAGATCTGCACAGCTGTAAACATGCAAAATGAAATACCGCACACTCGCTCACTTTCTAACTATAGAGTTCACATCAGATTATTCACATGGAAACATTTATTATCACGTGCTTGTCTATGTGTGCAGATCAAATAGAATGACCAAATACCACAAAATGCATCAGAACACAAGTAATTTTTATGACGTGTCTTTATCGTGACAGATAAACTTACCAATTACACATGGCAACAGCTATGCATGGAACACATTTGCGCAGTGCGAATGTGAAAAAAACAATTGCAAAAGGCACATTTCAGGGTGGTGCTATTGCGCACATAGCTGGATGCAGCCTAACATGTGACCTCCAGTGGTATGCCAGGGTTCGGGGCATAAAACTTGCATGCCTATTTAAAAAATTGTACAGATTGGCCCGGTAGATCCAAAGTTGCAGAGAAACATTGGCGCGCATCCTGTGTGGCCCCCAGAGTGTGAATCCGTGCCCACTCAGGCCCCTCCTGCTGGAGGCCAGCGTGAACAACCAGGCGGAGTACAAGCAATCCTGCCCAGAACCTAATGGCTGACATCAGAGCACCGTGACTGCCCATCGAAGGTACAGCTAATCCTGAGATGGCAGGCTGAGCGGAGGGGCGTAGAGATCATCCTGATCTACTGTGTGGCAAAAGCTACCGCAGAGAGGAACAACGGTGCAGGGCACCAGGAGAGCTCAAGACCCCTTGGCACCTCGACCGCGCTCAGCAGATGGGGTCTACCCGTCCAAGAATCAGGAGAACCCATTTGAGCTGGACAACAGGAGACGGATTAGCCTTCCCCGGGCTCACCCATGGGGCCACACGGCACCCACGATATCTGTGCAAGCTGATAAAACTGTAAGTTGAGACCCCGGGAGAGCCGCACCGACCCCACGTGTGCGGCTGCAGGCAAAGTAACAACAACTCAGTCCTCCACGGCGGCGGGTCACTTAATTGCCCCCAAACTACACAAAACAAGTGAAAGTCGTGATTCGCACCCAACGGGGACACCGGTAGTGAAGGGTGTATATAGCACCCCACGTGGATGCAGGCCTAGTTGTACCAGATTACGGGGGCAGCCTAGGTTGGTAATTGATCACTTTACACTTGCGTGCTAGGCTGATGCAGTACGCGACCCACAGTGGGTACATCGAGCAAAGCCACTTCGACCCTCTGGTCCCCCTGCAGACAACCACCCAGAAACTGGGACGCTGAATCATTCCCTTGAGAACACTGCCACACTCTTGTGGAAAGGGGTACACCGCCTGCCGCACTGGGAAGCCATTTGGGAAAGCAACCGTACAGGCGCACGACGCGTGGAAGTCTATAGCCTGACCCGACCGTGACACATATTGAGGCCAAAACACAAAGGAATACAGCGTTCAGAACTACCTGCCATATCGAAGTGAGCACAGCAGATTAAAATCGGCTGGGGGGACACCCGAAAACCCTGCACATAAAAGTGCACGGGTAACAAGAGGATTGCCCATTTTACAGGAGATTTGGCGCGCATCCAAAAGAGGAGTAAGACCCCCTACCATGGGGGGACACCGAGTGCTGAATATTTGGAACTTATCTAAAGACGGATATAAAACGGTTTTGCCCTGTAAGGTGGCCCAACATCTATTGTGACTGCCTCAGGCGCGACAACACCTTGGTTATAGTTTGAGGGCAAGATACAGGAGACGCAATCCCGAAAACCACCCAACCAACCAAGGAGGACAGACCAGACAGAAAGCTGGCAGGGGTGAACACGAAGCGGCCCCACACGAATGAGCGCAGGGCAATGGGAAGATAACCCCGCTCGTGTGAATACTGGCAAGTGCAAATCCACAGCACTACACCTGCAAAGACCCCCTGCTAACGCTAAAAAGCCACACTAGCAAAAGGAGCTCACGAGAATTCAACAACGCTGCGCAATAGCACCAATAGAGGGGAAAACATCATTAAAGCACAAAACGATGCCCAAAGGAGATACAGCCAATAAGAGTGGAGTGATGGACAAGTACACAAAACCAACCACTAAGAAGAACACCTAGAGAGATAGTGGCTCTGGCCACATTGAGCCATCCCCAGCACCGACAACATCGGCTCCAATGGACCTACAGTGGGTCTTTACATCAATGCAACAAGGCTTTGCCTCATTTAATGACAAGCTGTCAGAAACTCACGGGCTGCATTACGCCCATATGGTAGGAATGGAGGTAGGGTGGTTACTGGGATTGTGGGTGGAACATTTCTGAGTCGCTGCCACCTTTGTCCCCATTGCAGATGTGCTTGGTGTAGGGGTACAAGGTGTGCAGGACACAGAAAAACTACGTTTCCCAGCAACCCCGGGCCTAAAACTACAGCTCTGGCACCCCAGGACACGCCCAGGACAATGCCCGACACAACGCGCATGCGCGAAGATGCTACTGCGCATGCGCGATCCCCAAAAGCTCGTCCGTGCTCGACTTTGCTGCCGAGAGGACGCATCTCACGGAGCTCCGGTGAAACTTCTTGCGGGGCCGCCCTCGCCACTGGACTCATCCTCAGGCCCCGCGATGTCACAGATAAGTACATTGCCTGCCATTAAAAGTTAACCAGAGGGAAGTGTGCACTGGAAAGGGACTCCGCTTACCAGTGACTACGGAGAAACTTACGGGGGAGATACGCGGAAGCTCACAAACTAACTAACCCACTAAACTTTGCATGTGACATGCATTCGCCTGTTGCGGGTGCAAACGTAGTAATAAGCTCGCCAGTTGCGGGCCATTTATGTCATACTCGCAGTAGCGAACATTTGTGAAAAGGCCATAAGGCGTGAAAGGGAAAGGCTAATTTTCTCCCTTTTTGTCAGGAGTGAGCCGCTATCAACAACGACCAGATCGTTACGCAACGCACAGTCTGCGGAGCCGGCGGGCGGAAGAAACGCACTGGGAAACCCAGAACACTAGAGCTAAGTACATTATGTGACCAAAAGCATTGTACCTGCATGTATGTTCTACTTGTGAAGTATTCAACAGGGGGGGGGACATGATATGCATTTAGAAGCCCGATAGAATATTGTGTTTCTACAGAAAAAGCCAAGACTGGGCAAACTTGTGAATGTGGTGAACAAGTGCTGGGTTCCAGTCTGAGGGTAAAGCATGCATGTGGTAAGAATGCATGACTGAGTGAATGCCCAAGGAGGTATAAAGACAACTACCAAGAAACAGTAGTCCAGACTCAGGAGGTCAGAGTCTGGGAACAACTTGACCCTAAAACCCTTTCCCTATCCATAACATCTCCCTAACCCTCAATCCGGTTATCCTATCACCCCGAAACCTATCCAATCCGTGGACCCTAACCCTCTTTCCCCGTGGGGGTCGCGGTGACCTGTGTTTTAACTAATCCAGGCGCCAAGACCGTCAAGGGGAGGTAGGAGTTCTTGCTACTTCCGCGTTGGGACGGACTTCGCCTTGACACAAGCGCGATGGCATTAATATTAATGTCACATCAATCCGTAACCAGCTGGCGAAAGCCACGCATCACAGAGACAGAGTCGAGGATCGGCACTTCCGAGGACACATTCGAGGCACTACAGGCCACAGTGACGAACATGGCCAAAGAATTGGGTTCAGTGAAACTGAAATGCGAAGAACTGGAGGCGAGAACACGCCACAACAACCTACGTTATAGTAGGAGTGCCCGAGGATGCACTTAAAGGACCGATAGAATTGGCAGTTGAAGGATTGTTAAAAGAACTTCTGGGAGATCCGGGTAGGTCTGCAATGTTTGTGATTGAACGCGCACATGGAACACTTGCAGCGCGACCTAAGCCAGGCTCCTCCGAAGGCTGATAATAGTGAAGCTTATGAACTACAGGGACAGAGACCTGGTGTTAAATGCCGCTAGATATAAACAAGAACTGAAATTGGGATCTAGTGTGATCCGCATATTCCCTGACTATAGCCTGGCAGTTCAGCAGGAAAGACGATCATTCAGAAGCATTAAGAAGATGCTAAGAGAACGTATGACACCTTACGCAATGCTGTACCTGGCCAGACTGCGTATACAATACAAAAATAAACCTATTTTTTTTACATTCCAGGAAGAAGCAGTTACCTTTGCTGAAACGAACAAAGCACTCCCTGACAAGCAACTGCCCGAGGACAGCAATGGGAGCATGTGACACTCCCTGTCCAGGAGAATGAGCAGACTACTCTTCTAGGCTAGAGACTTGGTCCGACCCTGCAAGCATAAGGTGTTCAACGGACACTACCGCCGATTAGTTCAAATATTATACTGCCCTGCCTTCAAAGATCAGCATACTTCACCATTTGTACTGGTAACGTTATTAATGATCAGAAACTGTAAGTGATAAGATACTGATGTTAGCACCTGGATCCTGGCTGCCACTGTAGCGGCCCCCCTTGCGAGTGCATGATTTAGTATATTGGGCGAGGGAGGGGGGCAGGGGTGGAAGTAAGGGCACATACATAGTTAATGTTCGGGGAATTATGAGGGAGTGAGGTGGAGGCGGATGAGAGCGTTGGTTGAGGAGTTGAAAGTTAAAATAATGCACAGACAGATGGCAATATATTACAGCAATGATTATTGGAGTAAGTAAGCGAGGCAAGTAAGAAAGAGGCAAGATGGCTGAAACGGGGCCAGCAGAGATTAAACTATTCAGCTGGACGGTTAGAGGCCTTGGAATGCCTGTGAAAGTGTGGAAGATAATGGCGTATGTCAACAGATTAGAACCACGTATATTATACCTACAGGACACACATTTACTGCAGCACCAAGCCAGTAGATTTGCACCAGGGTGGGGGGGAGGTCATAGATTCTACACGTCCTACTCAACCAGAGCCCGGGGAGTCATGATATTGGTACATAGCTCACTCCCATTTATTCACTTTGCGATGGAGAGCGACCCGAATGTCAGATATGTGGTTGTACATGGACAATTAGGTAGTTTTGAAGTCCTACTGCTCAACATATAAGGCCCTAATCTTGATGACCCAGAGTATTATACTGAGGTCTTTCCGATATGTGCTAAATACCCAACTGCTCAAATTATATGTGGGGGGACTTCAACACCATATTAGATGTAGACTTAGACAGAACATCAACAACCCCTAGACCCCTGACAGGTGCAGCCCGCACTATACGTACACATGTTGCAGACCTGGGGTTACGGGACGCCTGGAGATCACTGCATGGGCCACAAAGAGCGTACACCTTTTACTCATCAGTTCACGACATGCATTTCAGAATAGATCTATGGCTAGTATCCCAGAGGGCCCTAGGCCGGATAGCAGAGGTTAAAATATTGCCCAGGACACTGTCAGACCACTCACCGGTGTTATTGTCCATGGCCATCCCTGAGGGTACAAAGTCAATGAAGCAAGGTAGAGTTGGGCACCACGTATCTATTTCAAATTTGCTCGGTGTTCTGATTGCTTAGAAACATGAGTGTTCCTGTATGTTATTTTGGCCTGGAGCTGTCAGAAAAAAATTATCCTATGACACAAGGACCACACAAACTAATAGCGAAAAAAAATGAAGTGGAACCACCTCATTAGATCTGGTCCTCTCAGTTGGCTCCAATTGGAGCTGTAGTAGTTGGATAATTATTTACTTTAAGGTTCTTTTTACACCTTTTTTCTTTCTTTGCTAAAAATGAGTTAGTATTTGTACTTTTCTCTTAATTAGAACAAAATCCAATGATGCATTTGAAAAGTCCAGGAATTGTTTAATGCACATTCCGGTGTTAATATTTTCTCAAATGGCACGTAATGAGACAGAGTTTTGATACAAAGGTCTATTCCATGTACATATGCCAATGCATTTCGGCGCAATTAAAGGATAGTTCCGGGACTTTTTTTTTTATTGTCCCTACGGGTCGGCCATGTGTTTGTAAGCATAAATCGGTAGATCGTAGGAAACTTTCCTATGGACCTTACCCGACTTTTCGCCCATTATCGCACTCGAAATCAGCCTCCATTTTGTGATAATCCTATCATTTCGGCCCATCGACCTGGCTCACCTGCCTTTGCGGCACTAAATCAAATCCCCCGCACCTGAAACAGACTTCATCAAAACATTCATATTCCCCGCCTCTATCCGTGACGTGACTGTGCTGCGTAGGCAAACGCGCCCAGGCGTCTTCTACGCGACTCCACACAGACCCCGGAAATCAACACAGATCAGCTCACAATACAGCGCACCACAATTCGGAATATGAAACTGTACTTTGAAATCAAACCGCAAGATTGTAAATGTGGTAAAGTACATTTATTTGACATCAAATGTTTAGAGAATATTCAGCGATTTGCATTTTTATTTGCTCATGTTCCAAAAAGTTCGTATTGAGGAACGCGATGGTCCTTTGCTGTACACAGGGTCTTAGAGCATCTCACAATACAGCGCCACAATTCGGAATGTGAAACCGTGGTTTAAAAGCAAACGGCAAGATTGTACATTTGGCAAAGTACATTTATTGGACATCAAATGTTTAGAGAATATTCAGCGATTTGCATTTTTCTTTGCTCTCGATCCAAATTAGTTCGTCTTGAGGGAAGCGATGTTCGTGTGCAGTACACAGGGTGTTGGTTTACGATAAAAATAAGCTCTTCGGTCGCACTGATAATCGCATGGCTGTTCCAACAACGAGGCACTAGGCCACCACAACGGTAGGTATGTTGCATCTAACCGTTAGTACCGCGTAAGGGCATACTTGTACTTGGCGATCGTCCCATAAAATGGTCAGGGTGGTAACGTTGTTCACGCGGAGAAGCAACTGGCGGCTGTAGAAGCCGTCCGCCGGTGTCTGGTACTCGTGACACAGACAGTAGTGAATGATGTACCTAAAAACATAAAAAATGAAATTAGTCTCACCATCAGATCCTTATTAAAATTATTCATTTCATAGCGAGGACAGCGCTACTGGGTGTACACAAGTGTTTAAAGGCGTGGCGAGGCAGGGAGGGGGGGGGAGTGGAGTACAAGGTAAGTAGCATAAAATAATAAATAAATAGGGCCAGCTGGTGGCAAGTGCAAGGTAAGTGCAGAACAAGTGCTGGGAAGGTGGGGCTGTAGGATACTGAGACAGTCCCCCAGTGCAGGGGTTGACAGGGAGGCAGTGCAGGTGGAGAGTGGAAGGGCCCAGGACCGAGGTCGCAGACAGTGGACCAGTTGTAGCAGGGGAGAGGGAGAGAGAAAGCAGAAGCAAAGAGGAAGGTTTTGAGGTGCTTCAGTAAAAGCAGATGTTTCTCCTCAAGATAGTGCGCGGTAGAAAACAATATGCCACATAGAACGAACAAGTACAACTGAACCCGTCTTTAAAGCCACTGTATAGTAATGAAATTGCGGTATAAACTCATCAAAAGTTACTTACATTATATTTGCATTTTCCATTGTGTCTCTGTGTAGGGCAGACCCGAAACACCACTCCTTCTTTGCCGACGTTACTTCTTCTAATGAACGTGGCTCATCGTTTCGTTTCTGAAATTTTATTCATTATCTTTTCTTAGTCTTTCGGGATGGTCCCGGCCTGTCAAGGTCAAATCACAATAGAACCTTATACTGGGTCGTGGGCCGTTCCGCCACCCGAGCAAAACATCAAAGCAGCTGACCTTCACTTTGAGCGAGCACACATTTCTAGTTTGGGCCTGCAACATGAGGAGACTCGAGAGAACAGACAATCAAATTACAATCATTTAAACCGTGATGTGTATTTCTCAATGAGCTCTGCTTTAGGTGGACATGGAACAGAGGCAATGTTGGGTGGCAATGCAGTTGTCCCCTGCATAGGTTCGTTCACCACTCCATGTATGTGCCTATCGAGGACATCTACGATAAGTCTCTCAATAAACTCATATTGCATATCCTCAAACACTGGTTTGATCACCCATTGTTTACTTCTTTTAGTGAAGGCCTTATTGTAGCGAAGCGTCCCTAAAGTTCCGGTCGTCCTACTTTGTTGACGGCCAACATTATGGTTATGTGCCAAGACCGCTAGAAGAGTCCGATTTATCATGCCTTCCATGCCAAAATGCAATCTTTTGGGCCTGTACTTTAGGCACATATTGTGGAACACCTCCAAATCTCCTGTGTGGCAGAATTCCGTGAGTCCCCTCAAATCTCTTGTTATAGTTTTATCAAATACAATCTTTTCAATGGCCTTGTGAGTGGGTGATGAAGGAATCAACCACTTCTTCTTCCGTGCCTCCTCTGTGGACAAATGGCCATGTTCACATTTGTGGAAATGTTCATTTGTCGACCATCGATGTACGTTGCTACAGTGCAACATTACTGACCGCCATTTTTCCAGTAGAATTTCCAACGACCCTTCACATGTTTTTGAGCTCCACCAAAGATGGTTGCTGATTGACTTGGACCACTGTGAAATACCTTGCATATCTTTTTTTTTTCCTGCAGCCGACAATTTTTTATTGATTGTTTTTGCAAGATGCCATACGTCAAATTGGTGATTTATATTTTTGTACTCTTCTCTCATTGTCTTGGCAATTGAAACGTGTCTGTCCGTGGCTATCAGGTCGATCACCATTCCCCGCGATTGTAGTTCTTGCAATGATGCTACAAAGCCAACTTTCTCCATGGCCACTGAGGATGTACTTTGTGACACCTGCACGACCACCGAACTCACAATTTTCTTACTTTCCATGACCTGAAAGTGGTAGGTGCAGTACTTGGCTGAAAATCCTGGGCTGTCGCACTGTCCATCACCGGCTAGCCTGAAGCGTTTGCCCGCGAATGTACTTTCCATTGACATTTTTTCCATTCTCCAAGCTTCGCTGATGGCTGGAAATAGATAATCGGTTTGGTATTTGTAGAACTGAGTTTTCGCAATGAAATGGATTCCCACAAACTGAAAGAAATACTGTAACTTTTTAAAACTTGAACCACTAAAAAGTGCGGCCGCTGCACAAAGTAGATTGCCTGCTGGCAGTTGCCCCAGCATGGGTTGTGCAGACCATGCGAACGGATGATATTGTGTACAGGTGGCATGTATTTTAAGGTTAGTGCCTCAAATTGCACGAGTCACATTAATCAATGGCTCCCCACATACTTCCCCACCAACCCAATGCCCACATTTCATCATCATAATAATATCCATCAAACAGCTATCGAATACAATGAATTTGGCCTCTTTCCTTATACTGTCACTCTGCATCCCAGCTGGTTCGGCCTGTAACGTTGAGGACATGTCACTCGCATGAAAGGTACAATCTCTGATATCGTCTTCCGCTATGCTGAGTGATATTGATGGTGTTTCATTGTCGTCCATGTCATTCTCTTCCACTGCAACAACTGTTCCTTGTCCGGAGATGGGAGAAAAAAACAATGTCTTCAACTTTCGCGCGCTCTTATTTTTTGCGGGTGTGGATTCTGTGAATTGATCTCCGACTGCATCCAAACTACCAGGAGGACATTCACTATCAATGGCTGGTGGTGGTATAGCTCCGTTGTCAATCACTTCATATTCTTCCCATTGGCACGATGCATCTCCAGTCTCAAGTCCCTGCCAAAAGGTTTGACAAGCAACATCTCTCGTTCGCTTCACTGTCTGTGTAGATCTAGTTCTTACACCCACTCGCAACTAGAGGACAGATTAGAAAAGGGATGTTCAGTTTAAACACAACTTACAGTATTGAACTATTGACAGTGAAAGACAACATAATATAGTGAACAGGACACTAACCTTCTTTTGCTTTCTTTTCTTTGAAACTTTCTTGCCTCGAACTTCAACATCTGGACGCTGTTGCTCCGACTCGTGTGTGCATGTCTCCACTTCCTCTCGCGCTGCAACGACTATATTTTCATGATAAGCACATCCATCACTCACTGAGGCTCCATCGACTCCCTGAAACATAGAACTTTCATTAGTATGTATAATAATATTGAAAACACAAAATGTACTTGGGGACCAATACCCATACGTACATCTCAATAGCAAAACACGAATGAACGCATTGTGTAGAACATTCAAACGACAATAGTTCACGCATTGTTGATCTAGTTAGATTGAACTGTCAAGATCCATACCTCGGGCTCCGCATAGACTTCCATTGATGATATTATTGAAGATGACGCTTCAGCAACTCCCTGAAACACAGTAATTGCATTAGTATGGTTTTCTATTTTGTTTAAAAGAACATAAACTTTCTGCAGGCGTCAACGGCTCATCTAAATAGACCTGCACAAATGATCAGTTGTCTAAAATAAATAATGGATATCTAAATATGATTCGATTTGCTCCATCGTTGGAAGTGTCACCACCCAGAGATCTGCATCAACTACTAGGGGTGATGTTCTTGTTGAAGAAGCTCCGTCAGCTCCCTGAAACATAGTACTTGCGTTAATAAAGAAGGAAGTATAGCGGATGTAATCACGTCATTTGATCTCGCATGATTGATCTGTCAGTATCCATACCTCGAAATGCATAAGAACATCAAGGGACGCTGTAACTGCGGTGCACACTTCTGCAAGCTGTTGCGCCGACCCGTAACTGCATGCTCCCCCTTCTTCTTGGACTAATGCTCCATCGACTCCCTGAAACATAGGACTTTCATTAGTAATGAACACAATATTGAAAAAAGAAGACACATAGGAGGGCGACGACAGAAGGACATACCAATGGCTAAAAACGAAAGAAACATTGTGTGTAACAATCACGCTACAAGAATGCAAGATCTGATGATCTCCATCAATGGAACTGTCCGGAAACGTACCTCGAGCATCTGAGTGACATCTACGGTTGTCGTCAATGCGTTGGACTCCTCAGCATCTCCCTGAAAGACAGTACTTGCATTATTTTGGATAACAATAATTATAACTGAAAACAAAGACTAGAGGACGAGTACTGTGGTGTACCATTAGGTAAAATAATTACACGATCAATTAAAACTATTGATTTACATGCCTAAAACAAGTCAGTGTCAGAATAGCTAAGTAAGATTACCCGATAGGCGCTTGAAGTGGCTGATGACTGCAATAACGACACGGATGGAGAATCTTCCGCCTTCATATTGAGTGGATACATAAATGGGGAAATTATTGTTAGCTAATGCTACACACTACCGCAAGGCCGAGAGATAAATACGTAAACTTGACTCACCAGTGGAGGGATGTGGACGAATAGAGTGGGAATAGCGGTTGAGAGCAATTTTCGCCTCGCTCGCGGTGTTTTCTTATTTATTAGCAATGATGTGGAGTACATGTCTGGGCTAAAGTGCCTGCTGCAGATGCGGTATCGATCACCCCTCTTGTCCGCAAAGACTTCTAGGACTCTACTTTCTAGCTCAGAGGCTGGATATCCGCAATATCGGACCCATTCTCTTATCTGATCTATTGTCTTAGGGAAAACATGCATTATAGTACCTTCAGATTTGTTATGGGTCTTCGAAGGGCAACCGCCAATGGAACAGGCAGGCATTATGGAAAGTTCTGAAAAGTAAAGATCAACAATTCTCTATGAATACCAATGTGTTAAAACATTAAATGACACATAAAAGGTTCAATGCAAGGTCCGTTTTGGTTCTTGGAACTATACACGTTATTCACATGCGGATAAGTATTTCAATAACTTTCAAAAAATAGAAAAAGTAATTTGACTAAACTCAGAACATGTGACTAGTTCCTTGCATGTACTGTCGTGAACGAAAAGAAAACATGGATGCAATTTGATGACTACTAGCAAATAGATATAAATTAAAAAATTGGACGCAAAATGATTATGGTACATGGACTTACCTTGACGAACAAACAGTTAGATGCAGGGATCAGAGTAGTTTCTTGTCGTAGAACAGGGAGCAGTTCACAGGTTGCAAACTGACGAGTTTGCTCAAAGTGGTCACGGAAGTTCACAGAGACGAAGAGCAGATAACCAGCACCTTCACGGGTTGACTAGCAAAGCGCAAAGAAGTTCTCATTAGAAATATGAAGTGGGTTATAAAGAATTCGAAACAGGGGTGTGTTTGTGAATGAATGACGTGTATATGTCGTGGCATTATGCGGATTGCAGGGGGGCGTCCAGCGTGAGGGGGGATGCTTGGCAGGAGACACGGGGTCTGGAGGTAGACATGGGAACAACAACCCATGCTCTATAGACCACTTTGAAGTGTACATGGTCTTTGGCACCTCTTGGCCTTTATCGCTCCCTGACAGCTCCACTTGCCAGCAGCGCAAGTACCCTGGTGCAAACTGCCTTTGATAGGGCGGGGGGGTGGATCGGGGCGGTGGTCGTGCAGACAAGACACAGGAAGACTCGTGAATGGAGACACACTTATGTGGATTGCAGGGGGGCGTCCAGCGTGAGCGGGGATGCTTGGCAGGAGACACGGGGTCTGGAGGTAGACATGGGAACAACAACCCATGCTCTATAGACCACTTTGAAGTGTACATGGTCTTTGGCACCTCTTGGCCTTTATCGCTCCCTGACAGCTCCACTTGCCAGCAGCGCAAGTACCCAGGTGCGAACTGCCTTTGATAGGGCGGGGGGTGGATCGGGGCGGTGGTCGTGCAGACAAGACACAGGAAGACTCGTGAATGGAGACACACTTATGTGGATTGCAGGGGGGCGTCCAGCGTGAGGGGGGATGCTTGGCAGGAGACACGGGGTCTGGAGGTAGACATGGGAACAACAACCCATGCTCTATAGACCACTTTGAAGTGTACATGGTCTTTGGCACCTCTTGGCCTTTATCGCTCCCTGACAGCTCCACTTGCCAGCAGCGCAAGTACCCAGGTGCGAACTGCCTTTGATAGGGCGGGGGGTGGATTGGGGCGGTGGTCGTGCAGACAAGACCCGTTTGCCGCAGGGCCTCACCAAGGAGAGGCCATCTAACTGAATGTAAGAGGATGGCTGCAGGATCTACTACATGGAAGGCAGGGGGGTGAGTTTATAAATACCTCACCCTCCCAGGAGAATATATGGGGGTCATCTCTGTACCCGGTGCCCAAAAAGAGGATTTATTATGATCAACCATATTTATTATTTACCTATAACCATGTTTTGTATCAATAAAATCCAGCGGCTTTTTATTGCCAACGCTTGATGCCAACCCACAAAATAATATATGTATGACTGCTGCATATATGGGTTCAACGGTTATGTGGATTGAAGGTGTGCGGCCAGCGTGAGGGAGGATGCTGGCCGGAGACATGTGGTGTGACAAGACAAGGCACTGGAAGGCTATTCAACGGAGACACACTAGATTCATTTAAAAAATCAAAACAACCATTGTTAAAATATATGTTGGGCTTTATTTTAGATTTTAATTAAACATAAATAATAAACATTACACATTGTAAAGTTGAGGTTGCAGCACATCGAGGGAAAATCCGCGGTATTGTCCACTGTCACTGGGGAAATGTTGTCTAATGGCAAGTACCGCACAGGCAGGTATTACTCTCCGAACGCGGTGTCCGAGCCTCCCGTGAAGCCACCAAGTGAAGCAACGATAGGCCACCAGCCTGTACCACCTGTGAAAAAAAAAGATGCAAACTGTATTAAACTGACAAAACTTTCTTATCAATGTCGATTCAGGTAACACATGTCATTTTTCTTAGAAAAAAATTATATCTAGAAAATGCACTATATGGAACCAATTTACATGCGTTCGAATGATATGTAAATGTAATTTTATATGTGGGAGACGACCATGAAATAGTAGTGGCATCACTGACATCACAAACAGAGTATACTTACTCGTTACTCGGATTACGCGGACAAACAGTGCCACGAAGTTCGTGCATAAGCACCATCATCATCCTCAACACGGTCCGTGAGAGGCAGGCTTCCCTGAACTCTGGCAGCTCGGTGATGCATTGCGGACTTTGCTCGCCTTCCTGCAGACTTTGCTCGCTTTCCGAAATGTAGGCCAAGCACCCGGAATTTTCACGGCAGCAGCAGTTCTCCTCCTCAGTTGGCATTAGCTCGCACCGATTGCACGTGCACCAGGTGGAGACGCCGTCCATGCGACATGGTCCAGGCTCTTCATCTGTTGACTGGTCCTCCCAACTGCCGTCCGAATCCCCATCGTTTTCGCGTGCTTGCCTTTCCAGTAGTTCCTCCTCGGTGTACTCGGGCTCGTACATATACGGCATTATTGTGGCCATTGTGCGGTAAAGATAGTAAAATAATTTACAGAGATGGTACAGGTGTTCACACGGGCTACAAGCGGCGAAGGTAGCTGACCAGAGCACTGAAACGAGTCACAGAATACTCAAAGTAACACAGAGAGAGGAATGGAATCGAAAATCTGCTGCTGTGTGTTGTGAAACGGTCTGTTTATACTTATTGGGGAAAGAGGCGTCCTGCCATTTCCATGGCAACACGTCAATAGCTGAGGCGCAGCGATTGTTGACACGAGACGTGCTTGAAATGGGCAGTACGCGTCTGCTGATGTCAGGCTCAGGGGCGGGGGATTTGATTTAGTGCCGCAAAGGCAGGTGAGCCAGGTCGATGGGGCGAAATGATAGGATTATCACAAAATGGAGGCTGATTTCGAGTGCGATAATGGGCGAAAAGTCGGGTAGGGTCCATAGGAAAGTTTCCTACGATCTACCGATTTATGCTTACAAACACATGGCCGACCCGTAGGGACAATAAAAAAAAAGTCCCGGAACTATCCTTTAAGTACCATCTTCAGGGCTGTACATTTTACTTCATATGCCGTCATAAGTTTGTTTAATTGTATTCAAAGAACATTCATACAATGAGATATACAAATGGTTTCAAAACAAAATACCAACATCCATGTTGACACAGAATAATTAACATACCAGTACATGCCAATTGTGCACAAATAGGATGTCACCAATGATATTGGGTTAGGAAAAACAGAGAAATTTAAAGAAAGATTACTATCAATCTCATTGTCCGGACTATGTCATTAAATCAATAGCTATGAGCAGAAGGATGTGTCTCTGAGGATCCTACCTCTATCAGTTCCTTTCTGTCCAACATGCGCCACGTATCCTACACATTCTTAAATGCCGACCAATCTCAGGCATTATATTCTAAGTGGCACCTATAAATGGTCAATTAATTAGTGAATATGCGGGTCATCTATAACTTTTCATTGTAAATGTGTACGTAATGGAGTCTGACCTCTCAGATTGAAATCCGTTCTTCTGCGAGTGCAGCCGCGAGGACACGCGGCTTCATTGTGTTTTTAAATGTTGTCACAGTGACGCTGCGAGGCGTTGTGCTTCCGCATTGCTGCAGGAGCACGTACGCCTCGCGTCCCACCCCCCCATGCCAATGGGAGGGCAGGACTGTCCCCATGACAGTGCCTCTGTAAGGAGGTAGGCGTGCGAGTGTAAACAACTCACTAGGACGATGTATAAATCCTCATACTGCATATGACGTATGGAGGTCTCTGTTAGTGTGATTATGTGAATATGTAACAATCTAATGGCCATATATGTAGTAGCACAAGTTGGTATACGCGATCTGGCACCGCATTTTTCTACCACGTTTGTGGGCTAGTACGCTATGTGTGCGTGTCAGCAATGGTAGCTATCATCGTGAACAGTGATCACAAAAGTAAATCTTAAAGACAATGGGCCTCATTACACGGTAGGCGGTACGGGTTTACCGGTAAGGGCACCGGTACCTGTAAACCCTTACCGCCTTACTACGAGGTCCCTTTGCGGGACCCGACCTTAACGGCTGGTATAGACCAGCCGTTAAAGTTGGGACCCGCAAAGGGACCTTGGTGCTAATTACGGTACCGCAATTTGCGGTACCGTAATTAGCTCTTTCCCCATTCCCATTGAGCCCTATGGGGCAAAAATGGGAATGGGGAAGGGCCATGGAGAAAGGGGGAATTACTGCTCCGCCAACCTTGGAATGGGGTGGTAATTCCCCCTTTCTCCATGGTGGTACCGGTATGGTACCGGCGACAACCATGGTGCTAGTAGCACCATGGTTTACCGCATTACGTGTAATGAGGCCCAATATGTCTAAAAAAACATAAATCTCAATAAAAGATATGAAATTCGCAGCAAACGGTACTAGAAGTCAGTTAAAGTGTTGTTAATAAAGTAAAGAGTTCTCAGTATCTATGTATATTGTCAAATAGAAATTCTTGTATATTTAATCTGTATCTCAAGGACTGGATGTTGCTATTCTTATATTCTCATATTGATATGTCTAAATGATGTCATTGACAATCTCTATACAGTTAGGATAACCATTTCAATTCCTGGATTTTTCAAATGCATCATTGGATTTTGTTCTAATTAAGAGAAAAGTACAAATACACATTTTTTTGCAAAGAAAGAAAAAAGGTGTAAAAGGAACCTTAAAGTAAATAATTATCCAACGACTACAGCTCCAATTGGAGCCAACTGAGAGCACCAGATCTAATGAGGTGATTCCACTTCATTTTTTTTCTGCATCCCTGAAGGTACCCCACAAATATCACTGTGGCGCTTCAAGGCGTCTGCGTTAGCTGACCCAGTTTACAAAACAAGCCTGTCACAGCATGTCACTGAATATTTTGAAAATAATGATGGATCTGTTGCCAGTCAGGCAGTTTTATGGCAAGCATTTAAGGCCTATGTAAAGTGTATCGCCATGTCCACAGAGCTCAGAGTACTCAAAGAAATTTTGAGGGAACTGGGGAGAAGGGAAGAAGCAATAGCCAAGCTCCAAGAGCAATATGCGACCACCCAACAGCTCAGACGGCAACAGACATGAAAACACACCTAGACGAATTCCGTGTAGCAGCAGACCGGGAACTGCGTTACTTTGATAGGCCAGCTGCAGCAAGGAGATATGTGGAACAGAAAAGGCCAGGTAAACTGTTAGCACAGATGGTGCATGGGGAAAAGGGAAAAGGGAAATGCGGGTGGTTTATAGTCATAATGTCGAAAAAAAAATGTCGACAAACAAAAATGTCGAAAAAAAAATGTAGAAAACAATAATGTTGACATCCTATACATATAATGTAAAAAGTCATTTTTTAGAAAAAAAATGTCAATTAGAACTATCAACACCTCACCCAACACCCCCCTGCCACCCCCCCACCACCCTCTCACCCCTCATACTCAACACATCCTAATTATATATATATTTATTTATTTATTTTTTCAATAAATAAATAAACAAAAAGAGTATCATTTACCATGGGGGGATCCTCCCCAACCCCCCCTCACCCAACACCCCCCTGCCACCCCCCCAGACTCCCCCCACCACCCTTTCACCCCTCATTCTCAACACATAGTAATTATATATTTATTTATTTATTTATTTATTCAATAATTAAATAAATAAAAAGAGTATCATTTACTATGGGGGTTTCCCCCCAAACCCCCTCACCCAACACCCCCTGCCACCCCCCCCACACTCCCCACCACCCTCTCACCCCTCATACTCAACACATTTTAGTTATATATATATTTATTTATTTATACAATAAATAGAACATTTCGAAAAAATATTGAAAAAATGTCGACATTATTGTTTGTCGACATTATTTTTTTCGACATTTATTTTTCGAAATTTTGACTGTCGACATTTTTACTATCGAAATTATGACTGACCACTAATGTGGGTATCCCATGTATAACCAGCAGGACAGAGTTGTTGTTACGAAACAACTATACTACCGGCGAGATCTTGTCTGTAATTTTATATGGCCCTTGCCACACTGCAAGAAATGTAGTGTTTTTATGTCTTCCCTTTCCAAAGTTTAACTTATATACCTGATCTCCTACCTCGTACTCCTTTGCAGATGCCTTCCTATCATAATATGTTTTTGTACCGTCAGCTGCCTTTTCCAAATTCCGCTGCACAAATGCAAACGCATGTTCTAAGTGCTTCCTCAACTCTTCTACATATTTGTGAATTGTGGAGGCATTTACAAGGACCTGCTCATTTGTCTTGTAAAGTAAATGCTGTGGCAACATCCTTTTTCTTCCTATTAATATTTCATGAGGGCTAAGATTCGTTGATTTAGCAGGAGTCAACCTACTGGCCATTAATACCAGTGCAAGCCGAAGGTCCCACCTAGAACCTGCTTTAGCCACAAATTTCTTTAACATATCCACTATTGCCCTGTTACACCGTTTCACTCCCTCTCAAGAGGAAGACAGGTACGAAATGTGTAGTTTTCGCTTCACACCCAAAATATGCCATTTCTTTGTCATCAATGCACTATTGAAATGACTTCCCAGGGCTGACGCTATCCTTTGGGGTAGACCAAATCTTGAAAAAATATGATTTATTTATTTACTTGTTTGTTTATATAGTGGCAGCAGCTCGCAAGCATCAGGGCGCTTACATGTAGACGTAGGGACAAAACACATAATATCACAGGACAAGGCGCTCATTAAGTCATTAGGGGTAGCAGTTTCCTAGGACAAGCTTACCATATGAACAAATGTGTCTTCAGTGTTCTCCGGAAGCTTGTGTATTTTTGTTCTAGTCTTAAAGAGATGGGCAGGTGTTCCACATCTTGGCTGTTTTAATATGTAAGTCTTTTCCGAGTCTGTTAGCCTTTTTGAATCTGGCAAGTATTTACAAGTAATTTGGCCACTGTTGGTGCAATGCAATCTAGGGCTGGAATGCACTCCACCCATTTGGACATTAAACAAACTATCGTTAACATATACCGGTTTCCCCTTGCTGATCTTTTTACAGGCCCGACATAGTCGATTTGCAAATCAGACCATGGGAGGGTCAAACCCCTTTTCATTAATGGTGCGCTATGAGTAGGTGTAGCAGGCTGAAGTTGTGCACAAACCATACACCCTTTGGTGTACAGTTCAACATCTTGAGACATGTGTGGCCAATAAGCATAATCTGTTAACATTTCCAAAGTTTTCTGTGAACCCCTCTGTCCTGCAGTTATAGCATCATGGGCATGATGTAACATCAATCCTCGAAATGGCAAGGGCCCTACCATTGTATTTGACCTGTCACAGATTCTCTAATCATCAGTCCATCTTGTAGCCTAATTCTCTTTTTGTTCTTCAGCAGCACCCTCTACTCCTCTTTTTCTTCACAATCTTCTTCAGTCAGAGGATTTCGCTCTGCATCTAATAGAGGATTATAAAATAGGCCTAAAATCAGGTCTTCCTTATGCACTTTAACAGGGTCCTGATCTGGAGTATCAAAACTCCATTGCACCACAGGCTGCTCAACTACTTTTGGAGATGTGGAGCATGTTACTGGATCTACCTGTATTTCACCAAGCAGGTGTTCAATAGGAAACAACTCTCCCATCACAGCTCCAATTTTGGTTGACTGATCTGCCTTGTCATTCCCCTCTTTGCCCTCACCCAGCGTCTTCAAATGGCCACAGATTTTTCACCAATTTATTATCACTTCATTTTCTGACACATGTTTGTCTATGGCTTGAATCATCTTGCCATGTTTGAGTGGTTTTTTGTTATAGGTGAGCATGCCTTTTACCTTCCAGCCAGGTAAATATTCTACACAGCTATTCTGGGCATAATTAAAATTAGTTACTAACACTATCTCTTTGATTTTTTTCTCTACTGCGGTAGCAATTGCTTTGTAAATAGCGGCCAATTCTGCTACCTGACTACTTCTGGGCCCAATCCACATGCTTACTCTTGGAATATTGTCACATTTAAAACAGATATTTTCTATTCCTGCCACAAGCTCTTTTTCTGTGTTATTTTCCACATGCTATGCACAACCATCTACATACACCGTTGCTAAATCCCTACATACCTCCTCATTGAATTCTTTATGTGGGTACTGTTCAAATTCATTCAAACTTGATTCTATTTTGGTGGCGTCAGACGTACATTCTGCTGCACAATCATGCAAATCTGCTAGCCCATGGGCAACCATGGGCAACCAGGCTCTTCCTATTTTGTCCATATCTCACTTCTACAGGAAAATGCTGAAGCACTAGCGTCCAGGAAGTAATTCTGGACTGGGCCACACTCCCTGAACTAATTCTCTTAATTTGCAGAAACTGCAATGGCTGATGATTTGTTTCAATAATTACTCTTTCTACTTTAATTATAGGACAGAAATGTTTTAAAGCCCAGACAGTGCATAGGGTTTTTTTTTCACATTCACTGAACTTAGTTTCAACCTGTGACAAGGCCTTGCTAGCATATGCAATAGTTCTGTTACTCACGTCATGCTTTTGATATAACACTGCTGACATGCATTGATCAGTGAATCCTTGTCAAAACTTGATAGTCGTGAAGATTATGAAAGCCTCTGTCCCCAAGTACCACACAGAGAGATATTAAATAACTCCCTGTGCGATCCTGGAAGTCACAGGTATTAGGTGCTGGAATGCCAGGAACCAGGAACGCCGGAAACCCCAACCGCTGAAAGGCAAGCAGGTAATTACCACAAAACCAAATGAGCAGTACAATTAGAGAAGTACGCTATGAACCACTAGATGGCTTACCTAGATGTGAAATGGATGGGGCATCAACCAAGCAGTGGGCTCGGGGTGAACAATGTGGTGAGCGTTCTGGGAGCACCCTCAGTGTGTGGGAAGCGGCGGTAGCAGTAGGGTGGAGAAGGCTGGTCCCCTTTGCTGGAAGTTATGTCAGGCACTGGAAATACCTGCGAGGGCGCTGCGGGTGCAGCAGGAATTAGGGAAAGGACTTGAAGCGTGATAACAGTACAGGATAATCGAAAACAGTTTCAGGAAGACAACATTAACAACAAATCCAAAAGGAGTATCCAAGGGAGTCCAGGTATGGAAGTCCGTAGGTCGGTATACCAGAAGTGCAGGGCTGCAGGCAAACAATCCAAGGAGGAAGCGAAGGGAAACCATTAAGCAAATCCGTAATCCAAATCCAAGAGTCGAGGTTCAAGAGTGCGCCAAACAGTGCCTGATAGAACAGCTGTGAAGCACTGAAGAGGGGCGTACTCCAAGCATTTATCCTGTTGCTATGTCATCATGTGATCAGGTCTTCCGTGTCACGTGATTCAATCACGTACTCGGGCCTTCTGCATCACGTGATTCATGGTGTTAACACGTGATCGGGCCTTCCGAGTCATGTGATACGGAACTGATCGGGGTTGGCGCCTGATACGGCCTGTGACGAGTCGCCAAGGGAGTTGCCAGTAGAAAAACGGACGTAGGTGTTCTGGGTGACGGTAACTGATGCCTTTCCAAGAGTGATGCCAACGGGCACCAAACTGCTGCCGCCCTGATCGAGTAGGAGTGGGTATATGTGCAGAAGGGGCATCAGAAGAAAGGGAATCAGAACGCATGACAATCCTATCCCTACAAAGAAATCCTGGTTCTTTATGGGATATGCCAGACACAGCGACTTCATGGTACATTCTTTCAGGCTGGCCACTGCCTCACTTTGTTCCTTTTCCCGTTTCCAGGGTACACCCTGCTTTAGCAATCTCGTTAAAGGTTGTGTAATCTCTGCATAATTCTCAATACATTTCCTATTGTAACATTTCAACCCTAACAAACTTTTTAACCCTTTCAGATTGATAGGATCTTTTAGTTTATGTATCGCCTCCACTTTCTTCTTTTGCAGGTTTAACCCATTTTTGGTCACCTCATGACCAAAGAAGTTCACTTTCTTTTCACACCATTGTGCTTTCTGTAAAGATACCTTTGCCCTCAGCCTTCTCTAACTGGCCAAGTACATGTCTAATCTCATTGAAATTAGTTTTCAGATTCTTATTTTTAATTAGCACATCATCCAAGTAAACTATTGTCCCCGTTTCTGCGGCATCTGGGACCACCTTGTTCAGGAGTATCCCAAATTCACTCCCACTATTGACATATCCAAATGGTGTCTGGGACTCCGCAGATTGGGATTTGACAAAACAAAATGCAAACATCTTTTGTATATCTTCAGTCAGTGGCTACACTCCAGATGGGTTCTGAGCCCATAAAAATAGACAAAGAAATCCAAAACGAAGTGGGCAAAAAAGAGGGGAAAATGTAATTTCACATGCCATGTGTTTAGCAAGGAGTGAAAAGGGGCTAAGAAAGGTGAGTCATGAAATCAGTAGAAACTCACACTTTGTGTGTGCTAGAGGAAGTTGAAGACAGGTACCATGCTCCCATCACTGCCGAAGAAAAATGTAGTGCATTTGCAATGATTGCCATGGGTGCCCAGGCCACGATAATGTCAAAAGAACCAGTAAAAAGTATCAATGAAGGAAGATCCTCACAAAATTACATAAAGGTGAGACAAAACGAAGGCCCTGTGCACAATTTCAATGGTGAGGAAATACCTATCGAAGGTGTCACAGAGGTTGACATAAAGATAGGGAAGCATCGGATGAGACGGTAAGTATTGATCAGATCCATCAGACCTTTCCTCATAGGGACAAATTGCCTGAAGAGTTTTTCACCCCTTATTGATGAGCTAAATGGGGTCTTTTGGTCCCTAGTCAAAAAAAAAACATTGAGGCCAAAGAAAGTAATGACACAAAACAACAGTATAAAAGAATGTCACACCGTTGCTAAATCAGAAAGTGTGGTGGAAGTACATCTTCAAAATGGCTGTGTGCCTAGTGTCACTGTGATTCTCACATGTCAGGGTGAAATGCGGAGTGAACAAGAGAAGCAGTCTCTGGAGATTTATTTGGACTACAAGACAAAATTGCAAACAGAAATAGATGAAAACACATTGCGCTTTTATCTAAAGGAAGAGAAATGAAAGCCAAAAGTCATTCCAGAGATAAATACAGAAAAACACATTTCAACCCTTTATGAAATACACATGGGAGATGGGCAGCCATGGATCCCTATCCATATAAATTGCCGTTCTGAAATGATAGAAGCCACTTTAGCACTTGAGCATGAAATAAGTTTCATTAATGAGAAGGTACTCCAGCAGATAATTGACAGGGAGGAGATCCCAACATTCAGAATAAAGAACCAACAAATTTTTGGTTCGGATGATCCGGACTCTGGGCAAAGGGTTCTAGGAAGATGCATGTTAAAGATTACAATTGGTCCTAAGAGTATCTATCAGAATGTGCGGATCGTGAACGGGACAAAAAAATACATGTAACTTGGGAAATTATATCATGCTGAGAATGTGTATGGTGTTAGACTTCCTTAATCAAAAGTTTTGATCCAGATTAGGAGGGGCCACATCTGAATTTGAGGACAAAAGACAAGCTTATCATTGCGTGCAGATGGCACCATATGCAGTTGAATTGCAGGTAAGAAAGGATGTTACCATCGCCACATTCACCAGACAAGTTACAACAGTTAAAAGATTTTGATGCATTTGTATGTTTAAATGAATCCATGAAGCAGCCAGGACTAGAATGCGAATATACACCACTGATAGAGATTGGAGATGGACCCATTAAAATTCTGGTGGACAATAAAGGGTGCCAAGGCATTCAGAGGATAATTCAGCAATAGGAATGGGAATACAAAAGTGTCATTATACTGCAGATTTCAGTAATGCAGTAATTGGGAACATCCCTGAAAGATATGTGACTGCGCCGGGTGAGTTGCCAGAATCCTTGGATTCTCAACCTAAAGGAATCTATAAAGTTCAGTCTGTGTATCCTTATGAGTCAAGTCTGATGACTTGACTCATAAGGATCAAGTCATCATCTTGATGACTTGACTGTCATCAAGATGACTTATGAGTCATCTTGATGACAGTCTGCTGTCATCAAGATGATTGCCTCCTATTTTATGTAAATGAGAATAAAACAGAAAAGCAGCATATTGAAATGGAAGTCAATATTCTACAATATTTAAGAATGTCGACTCTCCAAAGAGATACAGCCACACGGTTAGAGGAGAGTACAGAGGTTACTCCTTTTGAGGACTTCCCAGGGTTCTCTAAAATGGTAGAAAAGCAGATTCAGGCTGCAGATATGTGCACAAATGAAGAAGAAAAGGACCAATTGAGAAAAATATTTATGGAATTTAAAGAGGTTTTTGCCAAAGACGCATATGATTGTGGATTAACAGATTTTCATGTTGCTACATTACCAGAAGAACATGGTAGGGAACCAGTATTTGTGCGATAATATTGCTGGCAATATCACTGGCATGTTTGGAATCACTAGCTGAAATAATTAAGAATTAATTAAGAATTAAGAATTTTCGAAGCCAGATGAATCATTAGGCCCATTCATAGCACATCAAACACTCCCATATTAGGTGTTAAAACCTAATGGCCAATTGCTTTAGTGCGCAAATCTATGAGAATTATACAAAAGTGTACCTGTTTCAAGGTGGCCACTTCCATTTATTGATCATGCTCTTGCTCAAGTTCACGGGTCAAAGGTGTTCACCACGTTAGACCTTACAGCTGGATACTGGTGTGTACCACTGGCTGAAGATATACAAAATTTGTTAGCATTTTCTTTTGACAAATCCCAATATGTGTGGTCCCGGACACTTTTTGGATATGTCAATAGTGGGAGTGAATTTGGAATATTCCTGAGCAATTTGCTCCCAGATGCAGCAGAAAGGGGGGCAATAGTTTATGTGGATGACGTGCTCATTAAAAATGAGAATCTGAAAACTAATTTCAATGAGATTAGACATGTACTTGGACAGTTACAGTAGGCTGGGGCAAAGGTATCTTTACAGAAAGCACAATGGTGTAAAAAGAAAGTGAACTTCTTAGGTCATGAGGTGACTGCAAATGGGGTAAACTAACCATATCCTGAACTCTACCACAAACCTCCTGCTATTTCTCAACCTCCTTAGTAATGCCAGCCACTTTCTTAGTAATTTTGTTCAGAGCCTCCTTCAACTCACCAGGCTTCTCCATGGCCACATCCCTCCCTGGCCTCCAAGCACTCCCACTCCTGACTCATGCACCAAACTCTTCTCTACAACTCTGGGGTTACTCCAGCTCCTTTTAACAGACTTCCTTCCTCCAACCGTCCACACTGACGGAGCAAGCTTGTGTTCTTGTTCTGGGCTTCAGGCCTACCTTCCAGACTCTTCCCAGTGAAAGGGGATTCTGGTTGTTGACTGAAATGGAGAAATGGCTCTTGGACTCCATCCGTGGGTATGGCCTGTAGGCTGAGTCATCCTTCCCCTTGGGCAGTCATTTCTCTGCCTGCTGCACCCCATTCCCTCTGTAGGAAAGATTTTTCAGATGTGTACCCTCAGACAGCGTGTGTAGGGATGGGTTTATACTGGCACGTCCCAGCCCTCAGGATAGCTTTGAGTTCTGATGTAGAAGTGGGGCCTGGCTAATTCCTCCTCTTCGGTAGTCCTTTCTCTAGTTGTCATGCTATGAACTGTGATTGGCTCCCTTAGCCTATCTGTTCTCAACTTTGAGAGTGGGTGCCGTGTGCGATTGATGGATGGTTGGCTTACTTACTGACTGTCTAGTCATTCTTCCTAATTCAAGTCCTGTTATTCTAGATAAATCAGAATTCTGCACCTGTGTGGGAGAGGTGCTACTGGTAGTACAAGGCAGCTGTTTGTCGACTCCTTAAAGGGGTGTCTGTGGAAAGAAATTGACACGCTCCTGTGTCCTGTTTGTAGTATAATGGGGATAGCTAGGGGATATTCTTCATGTTAGCCCTGGGCCCCTGGCAGCCCGACCATCCCCTAACAAGGTTAGGCTGGGGTGTTCAGATCAGCTAGTGCTGGTTCCCGTTAATTCAAAAGGCTTTACTTGGCCCTGCTAGTGGCCCAGCAAGGAATGAAAGACAGGGATTTAATATGCATAAACACCCACTAAGGAATTCTGAAGCAAGTTAATTTGTATATTTATGAGAGTAAGTAATGAAGAGGGTGACCTTCACTAGGAGATGCCTGCTCACCTCATCCCCATGTGGTCTCCTCCACACCCCATTTTCTTTTGTGGAACAGGTTTTCACAGAACATCCTTCTACCTGATCTAAACAATAACAATCTGGGAATCCTCCCCAAAATGTCCTCTCAGACAACATGTAGAGGCCAGTCAAAGTTTGTGTGAATGCTCTTCGTGTGATTGGTTTAGGGACACAGCTATGCTAACCAACATTGAGATATAAACCCTTAATCCCGAGCTCCAATTTTAGATTGCTGCCGTCTAAACTTGGGCTGGTACAGAGTGCCCTTTGCACCAGGAGGGACCTGGTATTCTAAGTGCCAAGATCCCATTTGGAGAGGGGGCCGCGGCACGTGTATCCATCTACCATCAAATAGTCCGCCCGTAGCTGTTTCTCCTGAGACTGACCGTCATATTCTGTCCACACGCAGCTGCCCTTCCTGTGCTGTAACTTTGAGTGGTCCATCTCTGACAGTAGCCACAGCCACTGCAGTCCCGACGAGGCTAGAGAATCAAAGGGAGTATAAAAAGGGGTCCTTCCTTCAAGAGGAGCATAGCTCTTGCCTTTTGGGGATCCTTGGCCTAGCTGTGTGTGTGATGGCCTCGTCTTTCCGAGTCACCATCTCTGCTGTTAGGTAGGCAATGAGGTCTGTCACACCCCTTTTGCGTTACTTATTTGATAATATTTGGGGTCTAATCCTGAAGAAGAGTGTAGAGGCTTGATATCACTGACCTCAGGGTTGATTGGAAGTAATAACAAATGTGAGCGATTCATTTGATAGACTGCCACCTCCTGCCCCCAGCCCTCCATTTGAATAATATTGTGATGCTTGGACATTAAGCCATTCGAGATGTCCTCATGGAAAATGTTAAGATTCGTTTTGATGTATTAAGAACTGTATATGTATTCATGTTATATTGGGGAACTAAGTTGTTTTAAAGTGTGGAAGAAAGCGCTTAGACGTCAATCCTAGGTTACTTTTCATTATCAGCATTATTCATATGACCAAATACCCGGAGCAGTTTTCTCCCCAAGACCCAATTAAGACTTTTACAATATACCAGGTTTTCATAACATTAAATTAAAATCTATGCGCTCCCAAGTATTTTACCACCAAACTCAACCATTTCAAGAAAGAGAGCAGGTGACTATACCAAACCTTAATTAAAAATTGGCTGTAACTGACAAAATGATATAATACTGACCATTCTGGACCTACGAAGTAGAAATGATAAGGCCAAAAAAAGACTGTTTACCAACCCCGATAGTCCATAAAACACTCAAAGAAGTATTCAAAATGATCAGAGTTCAAAACCACTTCAGCCTGAAACACCTTGGCGGCACCATTACAACAACCCTGCGACTGTGTCTGCACAATTCAGCTGCAACATTCTACAAATCAAAATCTACCTGGACAAAAAGGACCCAACTAGAACACTGAACGCAGCAATGGAATGGGCGCCCCAACAAAACCTCAAAACTGGCACTGTGGCTTTTCGCCCCTTCTTGCTTCAAGAATTCATGGGCTTAGTCAATGCCTGCAACCCAGCAGAATCACCCATAACCCCCAAAACATCTACAAAGCAATGAACCAAGAACCCAGATTTCTTCCAATCAGATTTCTTCCAATCACTTCTCACCTCATCAATAGAGTATTAGGTCAAAAGACCTTTTCATGAAAATCGATTAAAAAAAGAATGATTTATAAAGACTGCACCGTGACCGCACAGAAATGGAGGGCTCGGTGGTTAAACCCCCCTATCGACGTGAGAATCAGCAGGAGATGGTGGGAGTGTGCAAGGAGGGGGGCAGGATGTAATATTTCTGCGTTTTAAAGCCAACACAAAAACGGGCCAAACAAATCTGTCTTTTTTATTGTTCGGGCTTTAAAATGCGGAAATATGACATAGAACCATCAATGGAGCAAGGCAAAAGGCCTCTTCCACAAGCTTCCAAAACTGCTCACATAAGGCTCTACTTAAGAAAATTGCAGGTATCCGTGATTACCCGGCGAGCTGCCTCTCCATCATCAACACACCTTTCACTGCAAAAATCCTAAAAAATAACTTTCAACAACTGGAAGTGCCTGCAATTCAACATCTTGCACCAATCACAAAAATGATTCAGACTGAGAATGGAATCCGCCCACCAATCTTTATGGGACACATTGAAAACAACGCTGACACATCCATACCAAGTACATTCATCTTTCTGGATAATTCTGCAGAAGTCAATGCTACCAGGGACAAAAATACGACCAAAAAGACTTCTTGCCTTTTGGTTTAGAGGGAACACTGCTGCGTTGGATCAGAGCGTTCCACTGGGCAGAACATACACTACTCACATGGCCCCCTTCAGGTCACACCCATGCAACATGACATGTGGTGTATCTCAACGATCCAGCTTACCCCCACTAATTTTCATCATCTACCCGATTCCCTACTTGGAGATCATCAGCAACTCTGGCCTCCCATGCTTCGAGTGTGTGAGCGATACTCCAACAATCTACAGATGCACCCACACAACCACAAAACGTACCTTGCCGCCTGCCTGCGTGCCACAGATATTGACACACGGATGATGACAAATCAACTAAACTCAACCAAATCAGATCTTGCGATATGCGGCACCATAACAGCTGACCTGGTATTAATTCCTTGGCCTGAAGAAAAGTGAAGTTATCCACCGGCGACTACGACAATAATTGCCTCTGAGTCTACACAGACTGTGTCCTCTCACTCCAACCAGTTAAAGCCATAGTAAGAAGCTGCTTCTTCTAACTCTGAACCATCTGGCACCTCATGCCTTACCTGAAAATCTCACACAGAGCCATATCGATCATCGCCGTAGCCCTCTCTAGGCTTGATTGTGCAAACAACCTTGCTGGGTCTCCTGAAATATTTCCTGAATCGCTTACAAAAACGGAAAATGCTGCAGCTAGACTCCTCCAAAGACTTCAATGACGGGAACGCAACACCCCGACTCTCTGAACACTTCCCGATCTCCTTTTCAAACGAGGTTATGCAATTGAAAACCCTTAGCCACCCATCACGCTTTCAATACTGGGTACCCAGAATCCAACAAATGAATCCACAGCAAGCCAGTTAAGACGCTTTATTCTGGCAATGAGGCCTTCATAGCACTGCCATGCTTTAACCAGAAACCCAACAGAAGATCAGGAGGAGCATCCTTCTCATTCCTGTCAAACGAGCAAAAGGACTCGGTGACCGCACACAGTGCAACATCACCTGTTCCTCGGAGAATCTATCAATATCTGGTTATTCACAAAACCGCAACTGACTAGCATAGTAGCCTCCAAAGATCCAAAGAATATACACCTCTCAACCTAGCAGCCAGCTGAGACTATGGCTCAAAGGTCCCACTTTAACCATTCAGAGGAACCAGCACAGACACGCAACTCCCAAGTTCAGACTTCTCACACCTTAACAGCATAATAGCCATCATGATCTTGTATCCCAAAACCAACCAGAGCACCAATTTTAAAAACCAGGATTGACTGGACCCAATTGGGTCTGGCTCACTGATCGGTGCAAATGCACTTGTGCACATTGCTTAAATAAAGAACACCTTGGAGGTCGGACTACACTGGGTCAATAGTCCAACATCTTTCTCCCCATCATACATGAGACTAGGACACCACCACATAATCATTTAATGGATTTCAGAAAGCATCATCCAAAAGGATAACATGACAGAACTCTGATGCCCTACTGGTTCATTTTAGCCTTAAACTGTAATATAATAACTCAATATATCCCAAACTACCACTCCCCCCACCCAACAAATCACCTAGGACCTGATTCACAGAAGTGTTTTATAATGGCGCAATCCCATAGGAAAACGTTCCATGAATCAGGCTCCTAGTCTTTAATTTGTACTACTCAGAGGATTCCACGGACAAGGCAGCTTTATTCCTGCTTATACCCCTCCACCTGCCCATTTGCTGGGTGGAGCTACTCAGAGGTCACTGAATGGGCACGGCCCGCTGCTTGTTCATCTCTATCGGGTACCCCCTCCTTATTTCAAAGCAATGACTCTCCTGGTCCCGCAGTGCTGTCTTCTAGTAGATTCTGGATTATTCCCTTTCAGATAAAAAAACCATACCAAAATGTTACCACCACAAACCACTTAGACACATACGGGCACTCGAGGACATCCAGCCTGCACTCAACACGACAGGTTTTGCACCTATCTCTCCTTCTAACTCAGCAACACCCCTTGTTTTTTTTCCCAGGCTGCCAAAAAAGGTGGTGTTCTATACAAGTCCACTTTACATTAGCCTGCATTTTATTTGTGAGTTCTGGTAATTAATATTGTTTAATCATGTATGGGGTGAAGTGCCCACCACGACAGAGGGGGGAAACAGACTAGTGGTTTTACAATCCCTTGTTTATCTGACAGGACGTTAGCACCGCAGAGCGGGGAGAGACAAAGGCAGGAGTAACTTTGTGGGGAGTCCAGAGTACGCCTGATATCTGCAACCACGTGTGGAGCCATGGAGAAGCCGTAGAGTGTAGCTGGTGAGTACAGTTGGACATGCTGAGCACTGGTTAATGAGTCACTGAAACAGCATTGGTGACGATACCTAAATCCATGCTTACACCGGGCACAACTAAGCAGTGGGGTCACCTGAAAGACCCCGAAGGGAGAGGTGGGAGAACAATTGACATGCCCAGATGCTGAAGACATCGAGACAGTGGTGCAACACTATTGAGCTGATCCGGCTCTAGCCCCCCTTCCTCGGGACATTTTGGGCTATGGTTATTCGACCTGGCTGACCTGCAGAGCTGTGGCTGGAGATAGCAGGACACAGATGGCCCCCAATTACTAACATAAAGCATTCCATTGTTGGCATCTGCATTCATATGTATATACTTTTAGGCAAGTGGAATTGTGATGTGGTGTTAGTACTTGCATACCAGGGGATGATTGGATGGGGGGGGGAACCACTCAGTGCATAAAGAAGTTACAGAGGGGGTGGAGCCTCCAAGTTAGCCCCACCCCATCACAAGTTAGTCCCTGCTTGCCCCCTGAAATGTAGGTCTCGCTGCACCCCTGCATCGAGCTGCGAGAGGTGAACGTAGAGAAGTAGCAAGAGCGAGGAGTCTGGAACAAGGGGACATTGAGGAGCTTGCCATTGGGACCAGACATCAGAGTGAAGTGGAATTAGATAGATTGAGGAGCAAGGAGCACGCACCAAAAACAAAACGCCAGAAAGGAGAATTACAAGCATAGAGGGCGGAGGCAAGGAGACGATCCAAACATTGAGGGGCAGTCAGCGGTGGAAATGGAAAAAAATTGGTGGGGGATCCCACAAGGGCTGAGGTGGGGGCGGAGTTTGGGGGGTGGTGATGCCTGAGAGGGCGGGTTTAGGGGGGCGCAGCTGGCAGTTGACCTCCGATCAAAGGAAATGTCCAAAATAATGATTGTGAAATTAAGGTCAATTAGGACATATGTGTGGGGGGAAACCCCCCGCAACTAGCCACTCAATCCAAAAAACCCTGCAACCTCCTACCCAATCGCATTATATTATTTATTACCCCAAACCCACTCCACACATTTATATAAAAGTAAAAATAAAGGTAAAGGTCAATTGTGCAGAAGGTCAATTAGGACAAAAGGTCAATTTGGGTAATGCCAAAATAATAGTTTAACACGGCATAATTTCTTTCATGTGACTTCTTTTCCGAACTATATATCAATTCCACTTTAAACCACTTCCATGGCCCTGGTGATGAGTTACTTCACTATGCGCATAATAGTTTTGACTGGTGTTGCTGAGTAAATAGTCTTTAAAATGCACAATTTGCATCCAATTTTATTAATAAAAAATCCCCCTTGGGTACTATTCAAACAGGGTCAGAAAAGGAATGAATTGCCACTTTTTCGTTGGGTCCTGAGACCATTTTATGGCCCAGTCCGACCCTGCTCATTGCATGTATACACAGGATGATCGGTACATGTACACGGGAGCAAACCGTACCAGCAGCAATGTTAGTCTGCACTGTGGTCTGAGCTCACGCAGAGGAGTAGTTTAAACAGACTGTGAAAGAATCATTAAAAAGAGTAATTAATCTAGCTAATGGTGAAAGAGCAGATAATCTGTGTGGAAATCCTGGTTTAAACCGAGGAACTATCCTGCAACCTCATTCTTAAAACCTGCTGATTTCTGTTCGCCATTAGCAACGTTTTCTTTTACTTGAACCACACCCGGCACAGCTCCTGCAGCTTCCCTCTGAAAGCAGTTGGGTGGCTGCACCGTGTGGGATAGTTTCAATGTTAATAGGGGTATTTATTTATTCATGCAATGTTTGTCGGATACCTGTATATTTATTTATTTATGCAATGTTTGTCGGATACAGGTATCCGAAAAACATTGCATAAATAAATAAACTGGGTCGTGTCTGAGGACTGTAACTTCCTCTTGTGACGCCTTGCACTGGGTCACCAGTGTAAGTTACAGTTTGCTTTTCCTGCAGCTGTGACCTGTATCAAAGTGAGTTCGAAAGTGTTAAGTCTTATGCCAAAGATGACACGCACACCTGCAGAGAGGCAAAGCTGCCACGCCAACTTCCCACACCCCACTGCACCTCCCCTCCCATCAGAATGCAGGCACGATACCATTCAGTGACTAATGGGCCATCTTTAGCAGTTGTGTGCTACATTCTGATTGGAAGGGCTGGTCATTGCAGCAATTTGCTGTTCCGCACCCCTACTCCATGCCGTTGCAGGTGCTTTTTTTTACCCAAGCACAGAGCTTGGTTTTGGGGCGGCTGACTCTGGCCAGATCCCGAGATCCAGCTACACATCTGGTGCTGGATCTCAGATCCGGCGAGAGCCGGCACAATCGCCCGCCCTTGTACAGTGTGATGGAGTGCAACTCCAGGGGCATGGCCGGTGCCCAATCTTGAGGCATAAGCTATCAATTGATGTGATGGGAATCTGGTGGCTCCGACGGCAAAAGCTTGTTAAGTTTATCACCTCATGACGGTAGCAGCGAACGTACAGTGGCACAGGACAGAAAACTGCCCGGATAATGTCAATAGACCCTCTACAGTAGTCTTCTAACTGTGCAGTCAGGGACCATCCTTCTCACATAGTATTATAAATCATTGTGAGCATGACAACATACCTGCCTAACCTCTGGGTTTAGCCTGGAGACTCTGGGTATTTACTTTCTTCTACGGGTCTCCGGGGAACAGCATGGAGTCTCTGGGTTTTCCGGTGTTGTATGATATTCTGCATCCCCATGACTACCAAACACCAGTCCCATTATTCTGCCATGGGGTTGCAGAATACCATACAACACTGGCACAGCATCATTGAAGGCTTGCAGGGTTAGAGGAGAAACCGAACACACTTAAATCGCTATTTCAGATCCGCCTGCCACTACTGTGAGAACTATTATGTGCAATCTAATAACTGGGAAGGGCGAACATTTGCACAACAAAGACCGCATGTTAAATGTGTAAATTCCGACCTGGCAGTTCCATTTACAGCAATCAATTGGTCATGTATCTATGTGTGGCTAGGCAAAATAATAACAGGAAGCGTACTATCCGAAATCACAAAAAGAAAAAGTCAAGGATGCGTTAAAACAATAAAATAAAGTACTAGTGATAAACTTTCTACTTGAAAGCAGGCACGGTTGCTAGTTCCGATTGCCCCCAAGTACGTTTGGATACCGAACTGTATTCATCATCACGCAGAAATGGGCGTGCCCTTGTGGCCGTGGCATTCCGGTGACATATATCTGCAGGTTTTTCATGTTAGAATGAAGGCAGGTGTGCATGACAAAAAAGCCGACTTGCAGCTCGGCCCTGTGTAGAGTCATCGTAAAGCAGGGGGAGGTGAGGGTGTCGAGCTCCCTGGGCAACTTCACAGCTATGAAAAGGTGTCCAGTGCTTTAGGCACATTAAGGGCTGGGCTGGCGGTATACCGTCGTTTCATCGACAGGCATTTTTACGACTGCCTTTTTAACATGGACATAGTTATGAAAAAGTCATTTACATTTTTGTGGGGGCAGATAAGGGGTTGGGGGTCGGGTATAATTAAAAATAAGTGCAGGAGGGGGACCTTGAGGGGGGACCCCAAATGACCCCCCCCCCACCTCCAAAAATTCGATTACTTTTTTCGTAACAGTGTCCACGTGAAAAAGTCAGTCGGCATGCCTGTCGGCGAAACGACATGGAACCGGGCTGGCAGCCTTACTGTGTCTTTGGCACTCAGTAAATAGCCAAAGTCAGGAAGCAGTGATTGTGTAATGTTTGGGTAATCTGTGGTTAAAGGTGAAATTTAGCATCTGAAAGCCAAAACCTTACAGAGCTCCCAGTTCCTCTATTAAACTCCTAGCTCTTCCAGCAAAAAACAATTATGCCGAATACCTACTTAAAACTGTTGAGCCCATGACAATGATGTCTATTTCATTATTTTATGGGGCTGTACTTAATTGCGTCATCAGCTGCATGCGGCGGTAAATAACTCGCAAAAAGAATATATATTTATCTGAAGGATTTATTAAGACTATAGCCCTCATTAGGACCCCGGCGTTAACCAATGGCGCTATTAGCGCCATGGTTAACGCCGGTAACTTACTGACTCCGCCATAGTGAAATGGGGAATTACCACCCCATTCCAAAGTTGGCGGGGCGGTAATTCCCCATTCACCATTGGCCCTTCCCCATTCTTGCCCCATAGGGCTCAATGGGAATGGGGAAGGCGGTAAGTACGGTACCGCAAATTGCAGTGCCGTAATTACCTTCAAGGTCCCTTTGCGGGTCCCCACTTTAACGGCTGGTCCAGACCAGCCGTTAAGGTCGGGAGCCGCAAAGGGACCTCGTAGTAAGGCGTTAAGGGGTTAACCGCGCCGCAACCTTTTACGGCGCCATTAACCCCTTAACGCCAGGGTCCTAATGAGGGCCTGTGCATTTAAGTTTATAAATTTAAATATATACTCCAGAGCATCATGAGATTGCAAAATGTTCAATGAGGGCTTCAAGAGACAAATAATTGTTATTAAATAGTCACTATTACTATTTCATAAAGAGTAGCACTAGCAGATACCAGCAAAACCACGATTAAAGCTATCCTTGAATAGTGGACACTGTGAAGTAAAACACTTCCTTTTGGAACTCCCAATTTTGACAGGTAATGATTTGCCCAGGATCACACACTTTGGTTACATGGTGAAGCCAGGCTTTGAGGCCTGTCTGCAGTTTAGGCACTTGACCACACATCTTCTCAGCTGTAGTTGGCATAGATATGTCTTCATGTTTGGCTTCCACAGGCTACAATAATCTTCTTTAAGGCGATCACTTGAAAAAGTGCACATATTACAAAATAGACAAACTTGATTTATGTATAAATCCTTCCAGAAATATGTTAAAAAAAGAAAGGTGATTGCAGGATCAGTACTCCTTTTTAGAAGAAAAGTATACAAATGCCATAACAGAAATTAATGCGTGACTAAAACTCTCTTCTGGGTTTTGAAACCGTACTTTCAAGCCTCCACAAAATGAACATGCCTCTTACCCCATTGAGACTTCCAGGCAGGTATGATCCAATGTTTTTGTTTTTAACACCTGAGAGCCCACTGAAGTCTATGGTGGGCTAAGTGTAGCCTGTGTGACAAACGCAGGTGAGCTGTAAGGTAAGAAATGAAACTGTCTGATAGTCGCTTGCTTATTGTCCGTGTTTGACATAGGCATGAAGATTGCTACTGCATTATGTCAAGTAAGTGTGAAGTCCCACAAACAACTTTTTTGGGTCAAACTCTTAGAGATCATTACAATGAAGATAACTTTTTTTAAATGGGGGGTTTGGTAAGACAACTGCATTTGTCTTGAGAGAAGGCACAGGTTTGGATAGGTACCTGGAGATGTGTGAGGCTTTCCTAAACAAATGCCCACATCACACACCCTTTGTAGTTATAATTACTAGGCGTGCATCTTAATTGCCATCGATTAGTGGCTTTTTATCTGGGAGAATGGTTGCTCAAATGGTTCCTTAATGGTGCACAAGGCACACTTTCATATCAGGTGGTTGTCGCCTGCTGCACCCTTGTATGTATCTATGCATTGGATTTACAAAGCGCAAATCTAGCTGGGAAGCAGCAGGGCACTGTACATAAGGGGCGCACCCGCGGCATTACAGGTATATTGGGGAGGTAGTAGAGGTAGCGGCAATGGGTAGGAGAATCCTGTGAGGAAGGGTTCTGGAGAGGGAAAGGTAGGGTTGAGTGGACCCATCAGCTCTTTTCACCAAGACTGCGGGAGAGGGCTGCCAGCCTGACACAAAATGTGAGCGTGTGGTGGAAGGACGGGGTACGGGCACTAGAGTACTGACAATGATTGTAATGGGCGCCCAGTGGTTAGACATGCACAACTTTTTTGTATTCTGTTTGATTGTCAGACCAAGACGCAGTAGTCCTCCTACCTCTGCATTGATTTCAAAGGGAGGGCTTAATAGGAATTGCAGCAGCTGCATTTTTGCGTGGTTGGGGTTTAGGGGGGACCATTGCACACGCGGTCTCAATGCAGTGAAGTTGCAGAGTTCAACTGTGGCAAGATATTTTTAAAATACTTTACTTTTGATCTGAGCAGGCAAAGCATGGCTCGTGTTTTGCCCAAGTACTGGCTTGAAGGTCGAGCTAAAGTGAGCCACTTGGCTCTGGCTGGTCTGAGCCCCACTGCTTTCTCACCTTTATCCTAAAATGGTAACAGAGATTACAGCTTCTTCACAACATGTTAAAATCAAGGCATTACTGGCAAATGTATACTTCCAAACTCAATCCTGCAGACAGATCGTGCAGTCCACCATGACACAATGCAGCATTATGTTGATCCAATCTCTGCACCTCCGACTGATCTACCGGTTTCTCTCGCCCACACTGCTGCCTGTGCTCCAATCTTGAAATGTCGCAGCGCACTTTTCAAAATCTGGATCCGCCACTGACTATGAGAAAAGCAGGAAATTGGATGAAAAGGGGGAGATAGAGGGGAAGGGAAAGAGCGTGTGAGAGAAATAGGTATAAAGAAAGACTGATAAAGGGGGAGAGAAAGAGCGGGAGAGAAAGACACACGCAGAGAGATGCAGAGCTATACAGTTTTTCAATGTGGTATATAACTTAACCATGCAGTCCAGGATGCATTCTTTGTCTACTGGCACTTTTAGTCTTGCTGGAAAGACTGTATAACCTACTTAAGGATGGCACAGGGCAACTTCAGTGTTCAGGAGAAGCGGAGTGAAAGACAAAATACAAAATAGGAGGTGAAAATAGAGGAGACCAAAAGGAGGAGAATGGACGGGTCCCGATGGATAGGAAAAAAAGAGTGAGAGAGAACACGAGCGAGGCTAAGAAAGAGGGTGATCCAGGAGACTGAACAAAAGAAAGTGAGTGAAGAGACAGAATGGACGGAAGGGAGAACCAAGGGACCTTGTGAGTGAGAGGGAGAGCAGATAGGGAAGAAGCTAAACATAATGTAAAGTCAAGAGGGCCCGAAAAGGCGTTCTAGAGAAGGAACAGGAAGGAGTGACCGACATAGGATACGAAATAGTAAGGGAAACAAGGCAAAAGTGATCAAGAATGCAAGAGGGACTGTGAGAACACAAAAGAGTGAGTAAGAGTACAGGCCAGACATCCGAAGGAGGGAGAGAGGGAGAGAAGGGCGACTGAACACGGGAGGGATAGCAGGAACTGGGGGGAGTTTGAATAATTTAGAGATAAGTGAGAGAGCAGGGGGGGAGGAGCCAAAACGAAAAAAGGACATGTTCTGTGCGAGCCTGTTCCATGCTGTGTAAATTCCATCTTTAATTATCAGTATTTGGACCTTTTAAATTTGAAACACATTTTGCCTCCCCTCCACCTGCAATAAAACAAGCTGAGGAAATTGACTGGATGAACAACACTTCAATCCTCCTGCACAAGCATACTTTCTAATTATCCTGTTGCTGTGCTCCAAGGTACTAATTTTCAACCCCTCCCGTGAGCAAACCACATGTCATATTGACCTAAACATGGTACCCATCAAAAGTATCCAAGCTTGTCCTCCACGTCAAGGTTTAGGGGTATGCATTATAGTGGGCGAATGTGGCATCGTGACATCCCATGACCGACAGCCAACCCCTGGGTAAAGGGTTGCTCGACATACCACCTGCTCCCTTTCCACGTGCAAGCTAACCCCATGGCAAAGGTTTCTTCAAGGTGTTATTGGCATGAACACGTTTGAAGACCACTGCCCTATGAAGAAGCTAAAGGATTGATTGCTTGGCTCAGCTTTTAGATGGCCCCACATCTCCGGTGATTAGCATCTTTGTGAAACTAAATGGCCTGTGAAAAGGAGTGAACGATGCATCTAATTGGCCAAAGGTGGTTGAAAGAGCTATTCATCCTCTGGTCAGTGGAAGGGGGTGAGGCGGTCAAAAGAGCAATTTCTATACTGCCATTTGCCCCGGTCCCCGTCCAGGGGGGAGGTGGCAGATTGAATTGAGAGAAACTGCCTTCTGGGCCTTGAAGGCCAAGCCCCAACGGTGCTTCATGAAAGTGCTGCCATGGGTATCAGCTGGTAAAGAAGTGGCTTTCCATTCCCAGCGGCAAATATTACAAATGCTCCTTATGGAATGTGGACCAGGACCTCTGTGTGTCTTCTCAGCAGAGTGCGCTGGCACCAGCCAGCACCCGGGACTATAAACTCAGCGCCTTACAGGACATTCCCGTATCGAAGGGTGCCATGCGGCCTTCCTTGGCTTGCATTTCACAGCACTTTGCACAAACACCTCTGGCTGCGACTGATAAAGCAGCGGTGACTCAGCTGTACTCCATATCGCTGGTGGCTGCCCTGCAGTACCTCGTGAGCGTCACGCAGACCAAACTTCCCATCCTCCGACCCCTATCAGCCGCTGCACCTACTAACACGAACGACCCCCTTGTAGATACTTGCTGTTATCCGATTTCATCTCCAACCCATACATCTGCCTCTACAGCATTAATACAGAACCAGAGTTAAACCTTTAACCTGCATGTCACTGGCGCCTGCCAGCAGACACTCGGCCCTCGGCGCCATCTTGATGAACAGTCATCACTCTTAAAATCTTCTAACCTGTGTGTACTAGATGTACCTCTTCGCTGCCTCTGTGCTTTCCTACAACGCTTCCATTGGCACGCCCTCCAACGCCCCTAAATAGTAATTAATGTAAATATGTAGCTCTGAAGGCTGGTTTTCTTAACCGTGTCTCTTATACTGTGTATCTGAAAATCGTTTCGTCCTCGGGGCGCATGCGCAAATGACAGTTCTCCTGGTGTACGGTGACAATTCTCAAATATTCAGTTCACTTCATGGCAGTGGCGTCGCCAGAAATCAAATTTAGGAGGGGAACAGAGGGGGCCAAAGACCAAAGTTGGGGCTAGGGGGGCACAGACAAAAGTGTGGGGGGGGGCGCCTATGAAAGGTATTGTGTGACATCACAAGCACTCCTGCAGAGAGGCTTTGTGCAGGCCAACTACCCACACCCCACTGCACCTCCCCACCCATCAGAATGCAGGCACAAAACCATTCAGTGACTAATGGCCCATCATTAGCAGTTTCATGCACTACATTCTCATGGGAGGGGCTAAAAGTTGCTCTGCACACTATGGAGGTCACTGGGCAGAAGCCGGGCAGGAACACCTGAGAAGTGGCTTGTGCTCATCATACTGATGCCAGAATGCATACCAAGATCACTGCTTACTTTGAGATAAAAATAGAGTATTTACTGTGTGATATGCAGACATTTGCCTCAGTGAGTGTCACAAATAACACCACGAACAGAAAACATGGTGCCTGCTCCCCTTAGGTAGGGGGGGCACATGTTTCAGAGGGGAGCATGCCCCCCCCAGGCAGCCTCCTGGCGACCCCACTGCTTCAGGATGTGCGCAACCTGTGGCTCACCACATGTTTTGGACTACAACTTCCATGATTCCTCTCTGTTGACCATGTTGGGAAGGGACGATGGGGTTTGAAGTCCAAACATCCAGCCAGCTAACAGTTGCACAACGCTGTACTTGCTCGTCGACCTGTCCTTTTGGGTTTTTTCTTGATTATTTTGTTTTCAAGCCATCACAAATGACCATGTAGGTATCAAATTAAGCAACAAAAAGATGTTAAAAATTGTTATGTTGACTTATACCACGCACCGTTACCATTGGCATGGTGCCCAGGTGCTCACATGGTTCTATAAGAAAGTGGGTTGGGTAGGTTAGTGAAGAATAGGATAGAGGTTGTGCTTTTCTGTTGGTGCTTGTAGAACCAGAAGGACTGGCGTCTGTGCGAGTCCACTTTCTAGGTGAGTTTGGGTTGTGCGCACTGGGGTTGTGTCTGGAAGGACAACGTCCAGTGACTGGGATATTTGTGGCATTTAGTTCTTATGGTGGATGTGTGGGTTTGTGTGAGGGGAGACTGGCCCGTTAGATCGTGTGAGGTATGTGTCGAGGAGCAAGAAGTTGGCATGGTAAGTGGTTGGTACGGTGTGTTTGTTTTATTGTGGGTTCCAGAATCTGTACTGTCATTGGATATTGCTGGCAGCGCCCATTTTATGCTAATCACTGTGGGTTGAATAGCAAGTTTTTCAGTCATTTTCTGAAGGTCAGCTGGTCTTCTGTAGTTCTTATCTCCTTTGGGATTGAGTTTCATAGATTGGCAATTAGACATGAGAATGTGGTTCCTCAGAATTTCCTTTTTTGTACTGTTTCGATTTGGAAGTCATTGCTTGATCTTAGGTTTCCTCCTGGTTGGTAGGGGTTGATCTTGGCTTTGAGGAATTCCGCCCTTTGTCGATTTAGTGATTTGTGGGCGATGCAGAGGGCTTTGAAGTAATTTTTTTTTTTTTTACTGGGATCCAGTGTAGGCTTGCAGGGCTGGTGTGATCTGGTCTCTTCTGTTTAGTCTCAGAAGTATCCTTGCTGCAGTGTTTTGGATGCTTTGGAGTTTTTTAGGGAGCTGTTCTGACATTCCAAGGTAGAGGCTGTTTGTGTAATCACTTCTTGATAATACTAGGCAGAGGATTGTGAGGGTTCTGTGTGGGAACGAGAGGTAGGGGGCGATCCCTCCAAGTCAAGAGGTCTTCAACCTGAGGGTGGGGGCCCTGGGACTATGCAGGGTGTGGGATAGGGGTAGCTCAGGGACTATGCAGAGAGTGGGGGTAAGAGGAGCTGGGCAGAGAAGGAACAGTGGGAATCTTCTGGGGGTAGGGTGGGGGGTGCCATGGGATAGTGGTGGGAGCAGGGTAGGGAGGGCCTGGGGACTGTGGTGGAGTGGGGAGAGCCCAGGGACTGAGCTAGGAGTGGGATGAGAGAGCCCAGAGACTCATGGGAGCAGATGGGGAGCCCAGGGATTATACTAGGAGTGCGGAGATGGTGCACAATAGTTCATAGCCATTTGGATTTACTGGCCATTTGGCATTTTTGTGGGGCCCTGCCTGCCTACATTCTGCTCATAGGGAGCCCAGGGCAAACAACTTTGAAAACCACTACTCTAAGTAGTTGCAGGAGGTAGAAGCATTTATTTTTGTCATGCGGCCTGCCAGTGTTAGGAATCCCAGTACCCCCGCTTCTCCCAGTACCCCTGCCTCTTTAGATACCCGTCCCTTCAGTTCCCCTATTGCTCACTCACCAGCACACATGCAGACAGGACGGCAGCAGCGGGATGGTAGTCATGGATTTTACAGATGGAGGAAAGAAGACATAAATGGACATTTGCGATCGTTTCGATCGATGTTTCACTGGCAACTACCATGGCGCCTTACGACGGGCCGCCGTAACCCTTGGTGCAGCGTTGTTCCGCGTCACGTGATGGGCAAGTGTTCGTCTAACAAGACGGTACACGTGACGTGGAAGCAATCTAAGAGACGCACCGACATGTGACACCGTGACGTGCATCACCTGACGGCCCGGCGCTGTAATAAACAGCGAGTGCACGTTTACACAGTGCTTCACAGCTGTTTTCTTCAAGCACTGTTTGGCGTTCATGAATTGTGTTCTTTCCTGGTAACGGACTTCGGATTGATTAACGGTTTTTCTTTGCCTTGCCCTTTGGTTTGAGTTTGCCTATCAATACTCTGGTTCTGGACTCCTGTTCTGTACTTTGGCTCTTCTCTGGATTACCCTTGGACTATTTAGATGCTCTTGGAATACTGACCTCGGAACGTTCTCGGATTGATTACGGATTTCCCCCTCCAGTTCCATTGGACTTTTCACACTCCACGCACAGTTGTTTCCATCCATCCAACGTGCCGACCTTGTACTCCATCATTTGCTGCTGCCATACATTCATCACAAGTGTAGGAACCCTACCTACCCCGACTGCAGGGTATGGTTTGACACCTCAGCCCTCAACCGCTTAGGTAAGCCTAGCAGGGATATTCTGTGCAATATGTTTAGTCTGCCTCTCTTGAACCAAGTGTATTTAACCCTTGTTTGCCGTACAGCGGTCAGAGGGGTTTCCGGCGTTCCTGGTTCCCGCACCGTCGGCACTCAACACCTGTGGTTTCAAGGGTCGCACAGGGAGTCATTATTTCCCTTTTCTGTGCGTCACTTGGGGACAGAGGTTCTATAGTCTACACGACCATCAAGACATAACAGACTGTGAAGCCTGCCTGGTTGTCTGGACTATGGAGGCCTCAGCCGGGGACCCCGTGGCCGCTCTGGTGCAAGCAATAGCTGTTCTACGGGCTGACATGGCCGCCGCCACGACGGCTATTCATCATCGTCTTGATGCCCTACAAAGTACACGTCATGCCTTACCTGCTGATTCCGAATTCGGGGATACTACACCCCAGGCCCTGGGCCCCTCAACCACACCCCCTGCACCGATACCAGTAGTGGTCCCCTCTCCTTTCCCACTAACAGCCCCTGAAAGATACCATGGGGATCCCAGAAGGTTCTGCACCTTCCTAAATCAATGCAAGCTCCATTTTCTCTGTCGACCTCAGGCATTCCCTGACGCTACCACTAAAGCTGCTTTTCTGTTGTTCCATCTATCTGGGGTCGCAGCCGCATGGGCGAATCTATTACTGGAAAAAGACCACCCCGTCCTTTACGATTTTGATTTGTTGGTTGAAGAAATGTCCAAAGTATTTGATACTAGGTATAAGGCCCAGTCCCGGGATCTAGAATTACTTGACCTTGCACAAGGAAAACAATCACTTATTGAATACATTACCCGCTTCAATCAATTATCTGCACAGATCTCTTGGCCCGAGAACAAGAAGGCAGTAGTTTTTTTTATAGAGGGTTAAGTGGTCCTTTAAAAGATGCCCTTTCAGTGGTTCCATCACTCTCGGCATTGTACCCTGATCTGGTTGACTTAACTTTACAGGTGGATGCGCGAAGAAGCGAGCGGAAAGCAGAAGCCGGTCTACCTGGCATCCAGTCCTCTGCGCTAACTGACACACCCAGTGAACCTGTGCAAATCGGGGGAGTCCGAAGTCCTATAACCCTTACAGAACGAGAACGGCGGAGGACGGACAATGCTTGTTTTTATTGTGGCACCAACGGACACTTTGTTAAGGAATGCCCCCGTCGCCCAAAAAACAAGAATCAGGGTTTTCAGAAAGCTCGCCCTTGAGATTAGGGGCCAGGGTGAGCACACATGACACATCCCCTACGTTTGGTTCCATAAGACCCATTTTAGTCCAGGCACTGTTGAAACCAAGTCCATCCATCACACATCCAGTCCAGATTGTCATTGACTTTGGGGCCACGGGTTGCTTCATTGATATTCAGTTGGCCAACACCCTTAACCTACCCTTGGTTGCCAAAAGATGTCCTGTGCCGGTGCTGGCCATCGATGGGACGTCCCTCGCTTCAGGACCCATCAGACAACAGACGGCCCCTCTGGAAGTCACTATCCAAGACACCCATAGGGAAACACTCTCGTTTGATCTTATTTCCACGCCCCAGTTCGGGGTTATCTTGAGTATACCTTGGTTACAGCAGCATAACCCTCATATCAACTGGGGTACGGGCCAGGTCCTGTTAGAATCCGAGTTATCCCAACATTTTTGTCTTGCAGAGAACGAAGAGGTACAGTCACTGGCACGATCTATTGTGCTCCTTGCCATAACCGAGGTTAACGAAACACCAGTACCAACACCGCACACTGTAGGCGCAGTATTGAATAACATCCCCGTGGTTTATCATGATTTCCATACAGTTTTTGATGAAGGGTCGGCAGAGGGTTTGCCACCACACAGACCATATGACTGCCCCATTGACCTGATCCCTAATGCCCCGATACCCAAGGGTAGGGTTTATTCCCTCTCTGGTTCTGAGGAAACCTCATTGAAAGATTACATTCAGAAAGCTCTACGATTGGGCCATATACGACCCTCGACCTCACCAGCGGCAAGCCCAATTTTCTTTGTTCCAAAGAAAGAGGGTGGCCTCCGCCCTTGTGTAGATTATAGGAGTTTGATCGCCATCACGGTTAAGAACCGGTATCCGATTTCCCTCATCGCCCCACTCCTAGACAGGTTGACACATGCTTCCATTTATACCAAGTGAGACCTCAGGGGGGCTTACAACCTGATCCGTATTCGTGAGGGGGATGAATGGAAGATGGCATTTTGCAACCGACAGGGCTTGTATGAATATACTGTTATGCCCTTCGGGTTGTGCAATGCCCCGGCCACATTCCAACGCTTTATGGACGACGTGTTTAGTGATATTCTGGATGTGTACGTTGTGATATACCTGGATGAAATCCTTGTGTTTTCTCCTTCCCTCGAAGAACACATCGTTCACGTCAGAGAAGTGTTGTCCCGACTCCACAAGAACGCCATATTCGCCAAACCTGAAAAATGCCAGTTCCATACTAACGAGGTGGAATTTTTGGGTTTCCATATTTCCCCCGGCGGATTGACCATGAACCAGTCTAAGGTCCGTGCAGTGGTGGACTGGCCGGTCCCGGTAAATCTTAAGGCCTTGCAATCCTTTCTTGGCTTCGCCAACTTTTACCGGCGATTTATCCCGGGGTTCTCGTCTGTGGTGACACCACTGACGGCTCTTACCATTCCTAAAGTCCCATTCACGTGGGCAGCTGAACAACATTCAGCCTTAGATTCACTGAAATCTGCTTTCACCATGGCCCCCATACTTCAACATCCAGACCCCGAACTTCCCTACATTGTTGAGGCAGACGCTTCATCCTTTGCACTTGGGGCAGTACTGTCCCAGCCATACCCGACGTCGGGTCATCTTCATCCAGTTGCTTATCATTCACGGAAGTTCACCTCTACTGAGTTACACTACACAGTCACGGAAAAGGATCTCCTTGCCGTTAAAGACGCATTTCAGGTATGGAGACATCACCTTCTGGGGGGCCAAACACCAGGTTATAGTGTACACCAATCTTAGAAATCTACAAGACCTGGCTTCCCTAAAATGTGTTAATAGTCGTCAAGTGAGATGGCATCTGTTTTTTGCAGCCTACGACTTCCTGATTAAACACAGGCCGGGTGGGTCGCACGGGAAGGCGGATGCATTGTCACGCTCGCCTGGGGGGGTGTCCTTTCCGGTTTTTCCTGACACAGTGTTGGAACATGGTCACGTTGTCTGCATCTGCACACCCTCACAACCTATGCTGTCCGCTATACGTCTATGGGTATCACAAAATCCCCATCTCTTATCCGAGTGGTATCCTGTCTATCACGATGGACTTCCTTTTGTGCAAGGAAGATTAGTACTGCCCACTAGTGACATCCGAAATCAATCCTTAGAATGGTCTCACGACGCTGCCATCAACGGACACCCTGGTCAACAGCGCACATTAGATCTACTTAAGCGATGGTGTTGTTGGCCGTCGATGAGGCGTGACGTTGAGAACTACGTAAATACCTGTTCGGTGTGCGCACAGTGTAAAACGCGGAGAGGTCGCTCATTGGGTTTGTTGCAGCCTCTGCCGGTACACCCGAAACCCTGGCACACCCTCACGATGGATTTTGTAATTGACTTGCCCCGAATCCACGGTCACGACACGGTGTGGATAGTGGTCGATTCTTGCACTAAAATGGCTCGCTTTATCCCTTGTGTTGGCATCCCTTCTGCACCTGTTCTGGCCAAGCTGTTCTTTAGCTCTGTGTTTTGTTTGTTCGGACTGCCCACAATCCTCGTTTCCCATAGAGGCTCGCAATTCACGTCCCGATTCTGGTGAGCCCTTACCAAAATGCTTGGGATTGATGCCCGGTATTCCTCTGCTTACCATCCAGAGACAGACGGTCAGACAGAGAGGATGAATCAGGCTTTAGAGCAATACCTGCGTTGTTTGTCTTTACAATATCAGGAATCCTGGCTCAGTGTTATCCACCTTGCTGAGTTCGCGTACAACAACGCCTTGCATTCCTCCACAGGTTTCTCCCCGTTTTACTCACTCTACGGCCAGCATCCTCGGACTCTTCCTTTTCCTGATTTTTCTTCTTCTGATACCCCTGCCGCTACCGACTGTGCCCGTGATCTTGCCACTGTCCATGCTCACACCATTGCACATCTGCGTGAGACACAATTGTCTATGAAATCGGCTGCTAATAAGAAACGGGCAGAGGCTCCTAGTTACCTGGTGGGGGACCGTGTTTGGCTGTCTACCCGTTATTTACGCATCCCTGGGTGTCGCAAGCTCCTTGCACGGTTTGTTGGCCCCTATCGAGTGTCTGGAGTCTTGAACCCGGTGACTTATCGTCTGGCTGTCCCTCACACCTGGCACATCCATCCGGTGTTTCACATCTCATTGCTGAAACCTTGTCCTGGCCCTACCCGTATTGTCACATCTCCTTCCCCTGTGTCTATCACTGATTGCATCACCGAAGACATCAGACATGAGATTGCTCATTATTACCTAAGCGGTTGAGGGCTGATGTGTCAACCCATACCCTGCAGTCGGGGTAGGTAGGGTTCCTACACTTGTGATGAATGTATGGCAGCAGCAAACGATGGAGTACAAGGTCGGCACGTTGGATGGATGGAACACCTGTGCGTGGAGTGGGAAAAGTCCAATGGAACTGGAGGCGGAAATCCGTAATCAATCTGAGAACGTTCTGAGGTCAGTATTCCAAGAGCATCTAAATAGTCCAAGGGTAATCCAGTGAAGAGCCAAAGTACAGAACAGGAGTCCAGAACCAGAGTATCGATAGGCAAACTCAATCCAAAGGGCAAGGCGAAGAAAAACCGTTAATCAATCCGAAGTCCGTTACCAGGAAAGAACACAATTCATGAACGCCAAACAGTGCTTGAAGAAAACAGCTGTGAAGCACTGTGTAAATGTGCACTCGCTGTTTATAACAGCGCCGGGCCGTCAGGTGATGCACGTCACGGTGTCACATGTCAGTGCATCTCTTAGATTGCTTCCGCCTCACGTGTACCATCTTGTTAGACGAACACTTGCCCATCACGTGACGCGGAACAACGCTGCACCAAGGGTTACGGCGGCCCGTCGTAAGGCGCCATGGTAGTTGCCAGTGGAACATCGATCAAAACGATCGCAAGTGTCCATTTATGTCAGCTTTCCTCCATCTGTAAGATCCATGACTACCATCCTGCTGCTGCCGTCCTGTCTGCGTGTGTGCTGGTGAGTGAGCAATAGGGGAACTGAAGGGATAGGTATCTAAAGAGGCAGGGGTACTTGGAGAAGCGGGGGTACTGGGATTCCTAACACTGGCAAGCCGCATGACAGAGCCCCCCCTAAAGGCCCACAGCCCTGTGGGCTGGACGGAAAATCCTGATGAAACTGGGCAACCAAACGGGGGGCATGCACATCCCTAGCAAAAACCCACGAGCGATCCTCAGGGCCATAACCCAACCAGTCAACAAGGTATTGCAACCGGCCCCTACGAAAACGGGAACCCAATATGGCATATATCTCAAACTCATCAGTGTGCCTGTGTATTGGTCTATGTCATGTTCTGATAGTTATTTAGTATACTGATATAACATATGTACCAAGAGTGACCCAAAACTATTTTAACATCCATAATGAGCAATCTCATGTCTGATGTCTTCAGTGATGCAATCAGTGATGCCATATATTCTATTCTATTCTATAGAATTTTTGTTGAACGCCAACTCGCACGCACACCTCAGAGCATATAGGATGTAATTGGTAATATTGCCAGTGATGTAATCTCTGATGTCATCATTGTGGTCATACGCTGCACGACCAGGGGTGAGTAGTTAAGTAGTTGCCTGAGTGGTCTGCTGAATTTCAAGGGTTTTGCTATTTTACATTTTCACCTTAACATCTCTTTAACAAAGGTTTTTTTTCAGTGAATTTGAAAGGTTTTGTTGCAATGTATTGTTCATCTTAACTGTTTTCAAACTAAACATTTTTTCTGTGAATATAATACATAAGGTTTATAGTGATTTTTTCAAATGACATTTTTTCGAATGCCATTATCTTGAAAACGTTTTGTTGGAAAAAAAAAAATTAAAGCCCCTGTTTTTTTTAAAACACTTTGTTTTACTTGCAAAACCCAAAAAACGTATTAAATAAAAAAAGAATACATTAGAAAACATTTTTTTAGATGAAATGTTTTCGAGATAATTGCATTTCGAAAAAATGCATTAAAAAAAATGACCGGATCCCAATACATAAATGCATAAATTACGGAGATGGCAAAGAGCTTATAACTTTGATGCCATTTATCAAATCCACACAAAACTTTGTGACAGCAATGTGGACCTGATCTTGAATATCATTGCTGCATTTGGTGTGGTTTCTTCAAGGCGGGGGGGCAACATTGTAGGGGGAGGTTAGGCTAGGTGAAGAACAGATTTTGGGCAGCTTATAAATGTGGCATTGTTTGACGAATCTTTGCAAAAACAAAGTTTGGTGTGGTTACATTAAGGGGGGGCCAAAGGTGTAGGGGGGTCAGTGTCTGTGAAGAGTAGTTTTGGGGCAACCTATCATTTTTGCACCATTTGACGAATCCACACGAATCTTCACAAAAACGATATAGACCTGACTTTGAATTTTCTTGCAAAGTTTTGTACAGCTACATCAAGGGTGGGAAAAGTTGTAGGTGGAGTCTGAACATTTTCAAAATCTCGATAGGTTTGAATGGGGACAGCATTTTGGTTGCAGCTACAGCTCGAACCGCAGGATGGATTTGCAGGCTTTTACTCATTTGGTGTTAATTCGTCCAGTGTTTTATTTTTCAAAAGTGACAAAATGTAGCAAAAGAATATAGTGATATAACTTTGGGGCATGAGAATGCCCCTTATTATGTATGTTTTATTCTTTAGTGGACAGCTGTAAAGTCATAATTGGAGTACTAAAATGTCCTCTTTGCATAGGAACTGTTTTTAGAACAGAGTGATAAAGGGGCTAGAGTATATCATCCTAGCCAATGATCAATCAATACGAGTAACTCTGATGTGTCAGAATACCATGGTTGTAAATAGCTGGTATTTTTAAATGTAAACTGCAACCAAGCTTTGCACCTGAATCCACCCTTACATGCAGAAATCCACATTTTAAATGTTGCATGTCTCTTTCTTGCATGCATCATCTGCGGTACCAGTGATCTTAGTTATGATGCCATAAGTGATGTTGTATGTGATATCCTCAGTGATGTCATTTGTGAGGTCCTTTGTGTGCTTAAGGGATACACAATGGGGGCCTCATAGTTAAGATGGCGTAGCTTCCAGCACCTGTTGAATTTCAGGGGTTTTGTGCCATTAAAGCAGCAACTTAATGTCACGTCCACGAAAGATTTTTCACTGTAGTTGCTTACTAATGCATGAAATTCAAACCATTTGTATAACGTTATATATTTTTATTTTAAATTGTATAGGTTTGTATAAGTACTACAAATTAATGCTCTACATGTAATAATATGATACTTGTGTATTAGTGTATTGTTTTATGTAATGTTGCTATTAAGTGTAATGAAATAAAGTATGCATCAAAAGAGGTGAACAGAGATATTCTAACTTATGTAAGGATCAATGACATATATTATGTAATTATTGATCTCATCAGTGATGGCATGTATGATGTCACTAGTGCCACCATCATTGATGTCATGTATGAAGTAATTAGTGATGTCACCAGTGTTGCCATCTGTGATGTCATCATTGTGGTCATACACTGCACAACAGAGGGTGCATAGCTAAGGTGGACTTGATTTAAATGCAAGTGCTGAATCCATTGACCACTGCCAAGTAGATATTGGCACCGCAGATGTTAAACCTTTTTTTCTTACACCTTATTCCTGTGATAAATTCACAGTAATCATTTACAATAACAGAAATTCCTCATGTAGAGTGGTTAATCGCCGATTCCCACGATAATGAGAATAATTGCACAGGATTAAAAAGTCTTCCACATCCTCACAGGTACTGAACATGTGTTGTCCTTCCCTTTTCCAGGTTCTTTCACTCCACTCAATTGCTTTTCCCCCCCATAACCCTCTCCCATAACCCCCTATCACTTATTGCTTCATGTGACGCACATTTGTTTCTGAGCCCACCTTGCAGCGTTTCCGTGGTAAATCTTGTGAGATTCCCGTGATATTCCCCATGTAAACCAAACATTTTCTACCTGTAACTGGCTTTCCAACCCACCTCCCAAATCCCCAACTTAACATGGTGTCTTCTTTCTGTAAGAAAGGCATTGTATTAAAGTAAGACAGACACAAGTGACCACAGTTCAAGGGTGTTTATTGAACTCTCAAAGAGAGGTGATAAACCTAAATCTAAGATGGGAGCACGCTACAACCATCAAATAATAAAGAATGCAGTCCTAATTTAGTCTTGTCAAATAAAAGGACCTATACTAAAGTAAAAACTATTGCCAATCCTTACTACTAGTTACAAATAGTGTGGGGTGTAGTTCATGAAATGAAAGAAGTGTTCAAAAATGATAATCAGGATACTTAGGCCGTTGGCCCCACGTTTTCAGCACGGGGTAAGGCGGCTCACTCTGAGCATAGCGCACACTCTGGCATCTGCGGTGCAAGGACATAATGGCATTTCGAGGATGAGGGCCTACTGTGCTCAAGTCTCTTATTTCGTCAAAGTCTCTTGTTTCGGAGGGCTTGATATACAAAACAAAAAAGTAGAAAGTTCCTTTCTTCTTATAACTACACAATTTTGGATGTTTCACCCTGAATCCCCTTCAGCTGGGCTTAGATGTCATGCACAACAAATCAGTTGCACAACCAGCACAACCACGCACCATATTGCTTGACACCCCAACACACACTGCTAGACTCCCCGGGCCACAGTCCGCCTCCCAAGTCATTACTTCACCTATGGTGCGAGGGTGTCGTCATCACCGGCGGTTTCGGGCTGTGCGCAGAGGCCGGTCCGGTTTGTTGCCTCGTTTTCATTGGCAACTCCTGTGGAGGCTGCGTTCGGGCTTGAGCACCCGATCACGGTTACTTCCTGGGTTCGCGACGGTTCCCCGATCACGTGGTCAAGTTTCCGCTCACGTGACTGGGAGCCGACGCACGTAAAAGCCGGGAAGTTCGAGTGGTTCACCGCTTCACAGCTGTTTCACAACTCTGTTTGGCGCTTTCAGGATTTTTTGTTGTTTGATTCATCGGATTTTGGACTCAGGCTTACGAACCACGGATTTGCTCTCTCTTGCTCCACGGATACTGTCACTCGGAACTCTGTACGGATTTTGGTACTTTGGACTCTTTTACTACGCTCAACGGATTGCTTTTGGATTTTCCCCTTCTGGCTTTTGATCTTCCGACCATAGTGATCAGTTTCAAGTTCCCTTCGACTACGGAAGGGCTACATGCACCAGCCGGTACCTACCATCTAGAACACGGCTGTTCGGATCTTTGACGCTCCCTCGCATCTGACCCTAGGCACCCTAGCTCCCTCTCGCTAGATTTAGGTAAGAAAGTTATTGCACACTCTTTCTTATCAAAGTACTGTGTTTGCCTGTGCTAACCCTAACTTCCTTTTAACAGCCTCTGGGATCCTCGGCGTCATCAGATCCAGTGAATCACCAAAACCACCTGTGGCCTCAAAGCTCGCACAGGGAGTTCTTTACTTCTTCCTGTGGGTGATTTGTGGACAGAGGCCCCTTTATTCTTCACTACGCGGCAAGTCACGACAGACTGTGAAGCCGTTGCGTTGTGTTGAGTATGGAGCCTGCAGCTGAGGATCCCGTGGCTGCCTTGGTACAGGCACTCACATTGCTAAGGGCGGATATGGGTGCAGCCACTGCTGCGATACACCAGAGGCTAGATTTGATCCAAAGTACACAACACCTTCTGCCTGCAGATGCTGAATTCGGAGAGGCCGCTGCCGCGGCTCAAAACCCACCTGTTCAGCCTATTGCTCCTCAGCCCCCTATTGTCCCTACAACACCTCAGTTGCCAGTCCTCATGCCCACGTCATTTCCCTTGGCCGCCCCCGAAAGGTTCCACGGTGATCCTAGAAAGTTTGGTACATTTATAAACCAATGCAAACTACACTTCCTTTGCAGACCTCAGGCTTTCCCCGATGCCACCACAAAAGTGGCATTCGCTTTGTCTCATTTGGCCGGCACTGCGGCAGCATGGGCTAACCCTCTGTTGGAAAGTAATAATCCTGTTCTATACGATTTTGAACTGCTGATCACAGAAATGTCTCGTGTGTTTGATACACGCCACAAAGCACAGTCCCGAGACCTCGAGTTGCTAGATTTGACTCAAGGAAAGGGATCCCTCATAGAATACATTGCTCGATTCAATCAGCTAACTGCTGAAACGTCATGGCCTGAACAAAAAAAGGCAGTTGTCTTCTATAGAGGGCTCAACAACACCATGAAAGACGCTATGGCTGTCCTCCCTTGCTTGCCCACGATTCATACCGATTTAGTGGATCTCGCGTTACAAATCGACGCAAGGCGTTCCGAACGTTGTCTTGAAAAAGGAGTTCCCAATACCAATTTGCCTTCCTCCTCCTCTGACACAGGCGTCGAGCCCATGCAGATAGGTGGTATTCGTAGCCCTATCACACAAGTAGAGAGAGACCGCAGAAGAACTGACCATGCTTGTTTCTATTGCGGCCTGAATGGCCATTTTGTAAAGTCATGTCCTAGACGCCCTAAGCTCAAGAATCCGGTTTTTCAGAATGCTCGACCTTAGATCCGGGGGCTGGCTCGAGCAATACTTCCCTTTCCCCGGACAGGTACCCCAACTTTGGTAGGATTAGACCAGTGTTAGTGCAAGCTACGATAAAACCAACAACCGATATTGTTCATGCTGTCTCAATTTATTTAGACTCAGGCGCCACTGGCACCTATATTGACATCAAACTGGCTGGGTCCTTAAATCTGCCTCTGATTACCAAGGAGCGTCCAGAGCCGGTACAGGCGGTGGATGGCACAGCACTGATTTCAGGCCCAATCAAGCAACAGACTGCCCCAGTCACTCTAACTATTCAGAACACGCATCAGGAAGTTATCTCATTCGACCTGATTACTATGCCACAGTTTGGGATCATATTGGGTCTCCTATGGTTGCATCTACACAACCCTTTGATTGATTGGAAGTCTGGGCAGGTTCATTTCGAATCTGAAACATGTCAGAATTTTTGTCTCATTTCGCCTGACGACACTGTATCACCTCCACGAGCCCTAGGGGCCATAGCACAACTCACACTACACAAAGACGCTACTATGGCCATAGAGCCTCATGTGGTGGGGGCTGTTGCCACTGGTTTTCCTACAGAATACGAAGATTTCCATGAAGTATTTGATAAGGGTTGTCACGTCCACTCCCTCCGCTCCCTCTATGGGGCGGCTCACGTGGTCTTTCTGGCACAGGTGGAGATGAGTTTCATGCATCGCCTCTACTTCCTCCAACATGGCGGTAGCAAGGAAAAGCAGCGCACCAGCCTTCCGAATCCGGGAGTGTCGGATGACTCCGCCCCCAACCTCGCAGAATGGATTTCCTTCGGCGGCGTCTTCGGTCCAACGCGTTGCTACTGTTTTCAGAGGCCACGCACCGTAAGTTCGTTATTCTAGGCTAGCTCTCTTTACTATCCGAAGACTCCGCTTGTCTGTAATCTTTCTACCGTCTCTCCTTTTCTCAGTGTCAGACTCCTCTGTCCTTGGTCCTCCGCCCTACCAGCTCTCCACACGCATACACCGGAGGCATTTGTTCTACACTCTTCAGTACGTATAGTTCCGTACCCCCCCTAGCATACATATCCTTTCATTCGTTCCATCACTAACCTTTCTCCATCCTTCAGTCTCTTCAGCATGGACAGGGAGTTACTTTTTCCAATGCGCTGAACAGATTACAACCTCTGTGCAAGCCGTCCTACATCTCCTCAACAGACATTCAGAATTAAAGGTATATCGCTCACTAGAGTTCTACTTCCGCAATCTCTCCCTTCTCTAATTACCACCTGGTTTCTCTAATCAGGATAATTCGCGATAGCAAGTCCAACTCCCGAAGTCACTCCTGGGGAATCAAGACTCGCCCATCGCTTCTTCCGAGTTCCTGGCACGGCAGGGTTTTCTCCCCCACGAGGGTTTCCCTGACTTCCCCTCCTCGACCTGGGTTTCTCCGGCGCGGGGAGAGGAGGTTAGGTGAGCTTTCCATTCAGCTCTATGAATTCCTACTGGACCAGGTTAGTGTTGTCTTGTTGTTTATCTGATATCTGCAGTAAGGACTGTGATCACCGTTCCTTTGGAATTGAAAAGAACATAGATTGTTACAGTTAGCAACGCCCGATATTTTCAAGGCTATATCGGCCTCACATTATTTATTGGTAGATTCAGAGGATCCATTATGGACCAACAAATACAACAATTAATGGCAGCGGTTCAGTCCCTGTCAACCGAGGTCCAGCAATTGAAGCTAGAGAATACCGGCTTAAGGCAACAGGTGGGTCGAGCAGCCCATAGCTCTGAAGTATCTCCTGGCCCATTACCCACAGGACGTTTTGATGGTAATCCCCATGCAGTCAAGGAGTTTCTTGAGTCCTGTTCTGTACAGTTTGCCTTTAAGGCAGCCTTTTTCCCGACAGACAGAGACAAGGTGGGCCATATGATTGCCCAAATGTCAGGGGCTGCGTTAGCTTGGGCCACTCCTTTAGTTACCAGCAACAATCCCATACTCGATTCCTACCTTGCCTTTTGCAACAGCGTAAAGAGTATGTTTGGGAGACAGGAGATAACCATTGCCTCACAGGAAAGGTTATTGGATTTTAAACAGGGTAGTCAGGATCTCCTTACCTATATCACACGCTTTAAGCAACTAGCTTCTGACACGGCATGGGCCGATGAAGCTTTGATGACCATATTCCGAAGAGGACTTTCAGAGGATTTAAAGGACGAAGTGTCCCGAGTCCCACGTCCACATAATATGGCAGAATACATCTCACTGGTTATGCAGTTAGACTATAGACAGAAAGAAAGAAAGAAAGAAAGAAAGAAAGAAAGAAAGAAAGAAAGAAAGAAAGAAAGAAAGAAAGAAAGAAAGAAAGAAAGAAAGAAAGAAAGAAAGAAAGAAAGAAAAAAAGGAAAGAGCAGACAAACCACCGAAGGGACCCTGTCTCCTATTAGACCAGTTCCTTCCGAATAGCCGATGCAAATTGGGAATACAAGAGGCCCTTTATCCGTGGAAGAACGTACCAGAAGGCGGACTCAGGGACTTTGTATGTATTGTGGAGATAGCTCTCATTCGGTCAAGGAATGTCCCCATACTCCCCCTAGGAAGGCGGGAAACTCCAGCACCTGGCCGTAAGGGGAACAACGGTGCAGGGTTCCAGAGTTACTAGTTCCCTTCAAAGCATTCCCAGGGTTCAACAGGATCTATCCACGGAAAACCAGATGATAGTACTTGGAGTTACGCTAGCCCTGGGGTAGCACAAGATTGGAAAACGTGCCCGCACTTATTGATAGCGGAGCCGCAGGAAATTTCTTAGATGACACATTTTCTACTAGACAGGGGATTCCAAAAGTACCCAAGGCGTTAATGATCCCGGTTGAGAGTGTGGACGGTAGCCCTCTTACTTCCGGTCCCATAAAAGACCACACTTCTCCTCTCACGATGACAATAGCGGCACATCAAGAGATCCTGAAATTAGATTTAATCAAGACTGCGCATTATCCTGTAATCTTAGGCTTGCCATGGCTGAGATTACACAACCCCTTTATTAATTGGACAGCTGGTACTCTTTTTTTGGGGTCAGAACATTGTGTTCACAACTGCCATAACTTAGTTGCCTCCACATCCAAGAACAAGCCCTCTCAAGAGTCTTTTTGTGTCAAAAATAGGATTCTTAACGAAGTAAACACTCTTCCTCAGGAATATCAGGAATTCCACCAGGTCTTTGCAAATACAGAATTCACCGAATTACCACCTCATCGCAGAGATGACTGTTGTATAGATCTGGTTCCAAATAGTCCTCTCCCTTTTGGTCGCATGTACATATTGTCCGCCAAGGAAAAAGAGGCACTGAAAGAATATCTGAAGATAAATCTAGAAAATGGCTTAATCACGGAATCCACCTCTCCTTTATTCCAAAGAAAAACACGTCCGAGTTACGTCCCTGCATTGACTTCAGAGGATTAAATAAAATCACAGTGCCGGACAAGTATCCCATGCCGCTTATTCCGGATATCTTGGAAGCGCTTAGAGGAGCTAGACTCTACACTAAACTGGATCTACGCGGTGCTTATCACCTCATCCGCATAAGAAAAGGGGACGAATGGAAGACCGCCTTTCGGACACCTTTCGGTCACTTCCAATATAGTGTAATGCCATTTGGATTAGCCAATGCCCCGGCAACATTCCAAAGGTTTATGGACCACATTTTTGCAGATATATCCCTACATTTTGTCATTGTCTATTTAGATGACATTTTGGTATTTTCATCCACCCTTTCAGACCATGTCATTCATGTTAAAGAAGTCTTACACAGACTACAGAAGAACCATCTCTTTTGTAAATTAGAGAAATGCGAATTCCACAAAGACAAAGTGGCATATCTAGGGTATATCCTGTCCGATCAAGGAGTCTCCATGGATTCCTCAAAGGTGTCAGCTATACTTGATTGGCCAGCCCCCAAGTCAGTTAAAGAAATACAGCGGTTTCTTGGCTTCGCGAATTTCTACAGGCGCTTCATTCCTCATTTCTCTTCCCTCACACATCCCATCACTCATCTGCTAAAGAAAGGGGTTGTATTTCGATGGACAAATGAAACTCAGGAATCCTTTCAGGAGCTAAAAGCCCTATTCACTAGAGCTCCTATCTTGGCAATGCCGGATCAGCTTCACAGATTCATAGTGGAATCAGATGCCTCAGACCAGTGTATTGGAGCGGTTCTGTTACAACCGGACGACAGGGGGTTCGAAAGACCCATTGCTTACCTATCGAAGACTCTGTCCCCGGCGGAAGTACATTACACGGTTCTCGAGAAAGAATTGCTCGCGATCAAGAGGGCCTTTGAAGAATGGCGTCATTTACTTTTGGGAGCATTATTTCCCATTGAAATAAGAACCGACCATCACAATCTCCGAGCACTGCAATATGCCCAAACCAACAATAGTAGACAGGCTAGATGGGCGCATTTTTTTTCACCCTTCCGGGTTACCTTCACTTTCATACCGGGCAAGACTAAGCTGTCATGATGCCTACCCCCGGAGCACCAGGCCAGGCCCAGCACCCCCGGAAGCAGGCATCATGCCCTCGGGTAAAAGCCCAGCGGCCCCTTATAGGGGCTCTTTGGACTCAGTCCTGGCGCCTTTGGCGCCAGGCTCATGTTGGACATCAGTCCTGGTGCCATAGGCGCCAGGCTCATAAAGGGAGGTGTTTTGTGCACTTACCTGATGCAGACCATGCTGCACGCTTCAGGCCTCCCTGAGACCTGAAAGGGACTTCTTTGGAGGCTATTTAAGCCACGCCCAGACAGCAGCTCATGCTTCGCGTTGTTCTGCTTCCTGCAGCTTAACGCTCACCGTGTCTGCTCCTGCTCCTGGACTCCAGCCACGCCCGCCTCGAACCTGGAAGACCTGCAAGGAAGGAAGAGAAGAGAAAGGTGAAAACCAAGGACTATTTCAAACTTCTTACCTGCATCCGTAATCTTCTCGCCAGCATCCCTGAAGATCTCCCGGCTCCATCGCGGCTGTCAGCATCGGACGCCACATCTCTGCACCTAGGGGAGAGAGGAAGAAACAAAAGGTGAGCAGAAGGAACACAGAAGGAAAGCCTGATTAACAGCCATAATACTTACCGGCTTTTCTTCCACATTTCGGGTCGGCGCCGCCCCGTTGGCAGGTACCGTACCCCGGCCCCTATGGGGAAAGGACAAGAGACATTTCTGGGGAATGATAAGGACATTTAGAGGGATCGCCCTCATCACTACTCACCTCGGCAGTTTAACCCCTCGACGCATCGCCTTCATTCTGCACCTGAAATAAAGGACAGATCACAGGTTAGAAAGACAACATAAAGGGGGCCTCACTTGAACTTTGAACTTTCATACTTACGGCGCATCGCTCAGGAAAGTCAAGTGGATTTTGCCAGCGCCATTCTGAAAACCAGTGAAGTAACTGGACGAACACGTGCCCCTGCACCAGAAGCAGGATGGAGAGTTCATCCTTCCAAACCATAAGGTGAGCTTAAACCGGGGTTTGGAGGAAGTTAGAGAGGAACAAAGGGGGAAGGGGGGAGCTAGCACACTATTCTGCAGACTGTTAATCCCCTTTCTCATCTGCAGAAGGATATTCCTACGGGCCAGGCAAGCACGATTTGGAGGTCCTGTCCAATCGGTGTTCCGGGTCCTGCGCATCACGCTAGAAGAGGCCACAGCAATCCAGACTAGACCAGCGCCCCCGTGGGAACCAGGTGAGCGTTACAGAACGCGAAGCCTTCCTACAAATTCCCACCCAGGCGCTATGGAAACTTCCGAAACTGACCAGTTGGCCCAATTACTGGGGGAATTACGGGCCGAAGTACACGCCGCTCATCAAGAGACTAGTGCCCTCAGGAGGGAAGTGATTGTAATAAAGGATAGAGCTGATGACCTGGCTAGACAGCTTTTGCAAGGTCAAGCTGGACAAACTCCTTTACCCGATTCCGGGGGGAACCCCGCTCCTGTGTTTTCCAGTAACCCGGTGCAGATTAATCTACCTGGAAACATGCCGCTGGCCCCACCTGAACGCTTTGCTGGGGACCCCAAACAATTTGCCGTATTCATGAATCAGTGTCGTTTGCACTTCCTATGCAGACCTGGGGCCTTCCCTAATGATCAGACCAAGGTAGCCTTTGTGTTGTCATATCTCTGCGCTCTGTGCTGCCGATTGGTCAGCCCACTGGTAACTCAAGATGACCCGATTCTTCGTGATTTTCAAGGATTTCAAACAAGCATGGAAAGGTTATTTGCTCAACACTCCCAGGGACAGGCTTTGGATGACGAACTTCTATCTCTGCGACAGGGCAATCAAGACCTTCTATCCTACATTGCAACCTTCAATAGACTAATTGTGGAAACTGGTTGGCAAGAGGATAAAAGAATCACGTTATTCTATCGAGGTCTACGCGGAGAACTTAAAGATGTCCTGGCACAAGTTGTAAATCCGCCCCAAGAATGCACTGAATATATAGACTTAGTGGTCCAATTGGATCACAGGCTGCAAAACAGAAAAGCAGATCGGTCCAAGTTTGAAACCCGGGTGTTGGCCAAGACCCACGCTAACCCCAAGGGGGCTGATGCCTCGGAGCCTATGCAAATCGGAGGTGTTAAAGGACCCCTAACTCAAAAAGAACGGGAAAGAAGACGACAGATGCAATTATGCCTTTATTGTGGGTCCTCTGGACACTTTCTACGAGATTGCCTGGTTAAGCCGCCCAAGAAGGTGGTAGGAGCCGCTGATAAAATCCATGGAAACTCTGTATCGGGAAACGACCACGCCCGGCAAGCGTAGGGGTCCGCTTGCCGAGCTTGAAAACTAACTCTCAGACCTTGCATTTCATTGTGCCAATGGTCCTCGTAGATCCGGAACAGCCTAAACGGTTGCATGCTATAAAGGCATACATCGATAGCGGGGCTATAGGAAACTATGTGGATCGAGAATTGGTCTCTAGGATAAACCTCCCTCTGCGTCCTAAAACCAACAAAGATGTCATCACCACAGTAGATGGAACCGAAATTGCATCTGGACCGGTAACACATTCCACAGCTGAGGTGACACTTGTAGGTCCGGATGGCCATCGGGAGGCAGTTGTGTTTGATGTAATCAAGGCTCCACAGTTTCAGCTTATTCTCGGAATCCCTTGGTTAGAGACACATAATCCTCGAATTGATTGGCGAGCGAAGAGAATAACCTTCCCGGATTGTGCACAAACCTGCTACCCAGAAAATCCAAAGATTAATCTAGCATCAGTAACCTCTGTCCCCGTGCAACTACCTCCAGAGTACCAAGACCTTCAGGACGTCTTCCAAAAGGAACAGGCCAACACGATACCTCCCCACAGACCGTACGATTGCCAAATCGATCTGGTGCCCGGTGCACAACACCCTTGTAGCAGGATTTACGCCCTTACTGAACCAGAGAATCTGCATTTGAGACAATATTTAGATCAATACCTCGCCAATGGTTTCATTCGCCCGTCAAAGTCCCCGGCATCCTCAGCTTTGTTCTTCATGCCTAAAAAAGAAGGCGACCTTAGAACTTGTATCGATTACCGCGCATTGAACCAGATAACTGTTAAAAATCGTTACCCTCTCCCTCTGATCCCTGAACTCCTTGACCAGGTGAAGGACGCTTGCGTATACACCAAGTTAGATCTCCGGGGGGCTTATCATCTGGTACGAGTAAAAGAAGGCGACGAATGGAAAACGGCCTTCCGTACAAAATATGGACTATTCGAACACCAGGTGATGCCTTTCGGGTTGTGCAACGCGCCTGCAGCCTTCCAATTCTTCATGAACGATGTCCTTCGGGAACTCATCAATGTCTGTGTTGTCGTGTATATCGATGACATTCTTGTGTACTCCTCTTCGGAATCTGATCACAGAAAGATTGTCGGGGCCGTCCTAGAGAAACTGCGCCAGCACAAACTGTTTGCCAAGCTGGAAAAATGTGTTTTCCATACCACCGAGGTTGAGTTTCTCGGATTCATCCTGACACCTAAAGGGGTCCGAATGGATTCACGGAAAGTGGATGCCATCCTCAAATGGCCATCACCTAGTTCGGTGAAAGGTGTCCAAAGCATGCTTGGTTTTGCCAACTTTTATCGCAGGCTTATCCCGGAGTTTTCACGTGTGGTGCAACCCATCACTGCACTCTTGCGAAAAAATAAATGTTTTGAATGGACCGAGGAAGCCGAACAGGCCTTTCAGGAGTTGAAAGCTAAGTTCACGTCCACACCTATTTTGAAGCACCCGCGTCCCGATCTCCCATATATAGTCGAAACCGACGCGTCCAGCTTAGCCATGGGAGCTGTCCTGTCTCAGAGAGACCCTGAAACCAACCAACTGCACCCCGTAGCATTTTGGTCCAGAAAGTTCTCGCCGCCGGAGATAAATTATGCGATCACCGATAAGGAACTATTAGCCATTAAGTCCGCCTTCAAGGCTGGCGGCATTATCTCCTCGGCGCCCGGCATACCATCACCGTGATCACTGATCACCGAAATTTACAATATTTAAAAACTGCCAAGGCTCAATCATCTCGACAGCTCCGATGGGCTTTGTTCTTTGCTGAGTTCGATTTTGTAATCACCTACCGCCCCGGCTATAAGAATGGTAAGGCGGACGCTCTATCCCGAATTGGAATGGAAGAAATAGACACAAACTCAGAACCTGTGCCGATAATTCCCGAACAAAGAATTTTGGGGATTGGATCAAAAGGGGGTCTAACTTTTCAGTCAAGGATGGCTTACCTTACTTCCAAGGACGCTTATTTTTGCCAGAAAAGGACTTGCAAGAACTGGTTATTTCCCGTCATCATGATACCCTGATGGAAGGACATCCTGGCATTGCCAAAACAGAGGAAAAGGTTAAACAACAATTCTGGTAGCCTTCCTGGCGAAAGGATATTAAATCTTTCGTGATGTCCTGTGGAGTTTGTGCCCAAAACAAAGGTCAAAAGACAAGACCCGTCGGTCTTCTTCAGCCCTTAGACATTCCACCAGCACCTTGGCACACCCTGTCACTAGATTTTATCACGGACCTGCCCTCTTGTAATGGTTACAATACTATTCTGGTTGTGGTGGATTTATTTTCCAAAATGGCCCACTTTATTCCGTTGAAAGGATTACCTTCAGCCTTTGTTCTTGCCAAAGAATTCCTCGAAAATATCATCCGTTTGCATGGATTACCGTCCATACTAGTCTCCGATCGGGGAAGCCAGTTTATTTCTCATTTTTGGAAAAAGTGTTGTCAACTGGCACAAATCGACGTTAGACTCTCGACCAGCCACCACCCACAGACCGATGGTCAGACGGAGAGAACGAACCAGACCCTTGAACAATATCTACGATGTATGTTGCACCAATCGGAGGGTAATTGGAAGGACATTTTATGGGTGGCAGAATAAGAATACAATAACTCGATACACTCTGGAACTAGTCAGAGCCCCTTTTATACCCTATATGGACATCACCCTCGTACTTCAGACTTGGACTCACCTCTGAGCCTTGAAATGCCCGCAGTGGACCATTTGCATTCTACGATTACTCAAGCCTTCAAGGATGCAACTGCACATTTGCAACATGCGAAAGGGAAATACAAAAAGAATGCGGATCTGCATCGAAGAGAAGCGCCTCCATACCAAATAGGGGATCAAGTATGGTTGGCTACCAAACACTTATCACTCAAGGGGCCTCGAACTTTTAATCCAAGGTATTTAGGCCCTTACTCGATCAAAGCTATAATCAACCCAGTGGCAGTCAAGCTCGATCTACCAGCTAACATGCGGATTCACCCCGTTTTTCACGTGTCACTTTTGAAACCAGTGCACCCAGGAACCAGATTAACAAAGCCACCAGAACCGATTCAGATAGATGGGGAGCCTGAATTCGAGGTGAAGAACATTTTGGATTCTAAGATCTCAAAATCAAAACTTTTCTATCTAATTGATTGGAAAGGGTACGGGCCTCAGGAAAGGTCTTGGGAACCCAGTGATCACGTACATGCACCTCGGCTGGTAAAGAGGTTCCATCGGAATTTCCCAAACAAACCGAAACCTCCAGAAGGAACGACTGTTATGGCTTTAAACAAAACTTCACTGTATCTCATTCAGAACGACCCCGTGTGAGGATTACATAGAAACAAAAAGGTCTCTCACCTGGGAAATGGAACAAGGATTGATGAGGATTAGAAGACAACGAACATCCAGGTGGAGATTGATGTCTATTTCGATCTTCCGATGACAATTAGAATTCCCCCCGAGAAACTCCCAGTGAGCCGGCACAAAGGCCAGGGCAGAGGAAGGTTCCCAGGGAAACCCTCTTGGGGAATAAAACCCTGTGGAGCTGCTAGGGAACGTAGACTCCTTGAGAAGTCCCGTGGACGTAGGTTACGCTATCCCGGGAGTTTTGGAGATGACTGGTCGTGTCTTTAGAAGATCGGGGCCAGAGCAGTAATGCCAGGCCGGCTGATGAAAGATAGAGAGACAGAGTGATTAGTCTTAAGGTAGCCTAGAAATCCGATAGATAACCCCTTAAGCAGGAATCTTACCAAATGATCAGTTGGTAACACGGCCTTGCAACGAGAATAGTAGAAGACCAGGGATGGACTAAGAGACTGGGCACGCTAGATAAAGCAGAGCAAAGCACAAGAATGGTAAACAAACAAATGAAAAGGAAACTAGGAGCCACCTTTAGTCAAGGAGAAGACTTGAAGGCAATCTTACCGAGAATGACCAGAAACCCTCTCAATATTTAGGGGTAACAGATGTCCCGAAGGAATGAGGTCAAAGGGTGGTGGATCTGTGTTATAAATAAAAACTAAACTAAGAATCCACAGGTAAAGAGACCAAACCCCTCTCAATGCTCCAAACTAAACAAGTGCCTACCACAAGGGAACCAAGCCGGTAGGATACGGTGGCAGGAAACACATTCTTCAAAGGCGAGTAGCTTAGAAAAGCTCAGAGAACCCACAAGACTGAAAGGCACCGAGACGTCGTAGCGTTAGCCAGCTCCTAGGAGAGTAGCAACGCGTCCTTGTCCGGGATGTGCAGGTTGATAAGCCGTCGGCGTTCCATCCCGGAAACATCGCAAAGCATGATGGGGCGCAACGACTAGACTGCTACACACACTGTAGCGGTCCGCGAGGCCCGCCATGTTGGAATCAGGCATGTCAGTGCAACCCGCCATGTTGAAGTCAGGCATCGCACTGTGGGTAAAGTGAATAGCCGTGACAGTATGCCCCCCTTAGGGTTGGCACCTCCCGGTTTGCCTGGATGTCTCGTATGAAATCTTTTAATCAGCCGAGGAGCGTGGATGGCAGATGCTGGTTCCCAGGTACGATCAGCAGGCGAGTACCCTTTCCAATCTATTAAGTACTGAAGACGACCCCGGTGATACCGGGAGTCGCAAATTTCTTTGACTTCAAATTCAGGCCCTGAATTGGAAATTATGGGCGCAGGACAGTCTGTAACCGTGGGATGAAATGTACTGCGATTATCGGGCTTCAATTGTGACACATGAAAAACTGGGTGTATTCTTGACCAGGAATTAGGTAAACGGAGTTTGAAAGCCGCGGATCCTATGGCGGCGATTACTCGGAAGGGGCCAAAATATCGAGGAGAGAGTTTAGACGGAACAAGATGTCTAGGTAGAAACCTTGAAGAAAGCCATACCCAATCTCCGGGTTTGATGACAGGTGCTGGAGTGCGATGACGATCAGCGAAGTGTTTTCTCCTGTCCTGAGAATGTCGTAGAGCGATAACCGCAGAGCGGTGTCCTTGGCGGATTTGTTCCGTTAGTTTATTTAGGTCTGGGAATTTAGTGTCAGACCTCTTCATAGTGGGAAAGGATGTTGGACTGAACCCAAAAGTGCACTGAAAAGGAGATGTATGAATGGCCGAATGGTAAGAGTTATTATACGCAAACTCAGCTAGGGGCAGGAGGTCCTTCCAATCGTCCTGAGCCGCAGAGATGTAGCTTCTGAGGTATCCTTCTAATGTTTGATTTAGCCTTTCTGTTTGACCATTTGATTGGGGGTGGTAGCCAGAACTAAGAGCCCTGGATACCCCCAGAATTCGACAAACTAGTTTCCAATATTGGGACGTGTACTGTGGACCTCTGTCCGAAATGATTGTTTCAGGTAATCCATGAAGGGTAAAAACATGTCTGATGAAAATACGTGCCATTTGAGATGCAGAGGGTATCCCAACCAAAGGAACAAAATGTGCCAGTTTTGTCAAGGTATCAATTGTGACCATAATAGTAGAATAACCCTGAGATTGGGGCAGATCTACGATGAAGTCCGTGGATATTATTTGCCATGGACGGGAAGGCAAGGGCATTCTGACCAGTTCTCCCAATGGTGCTTGTCTAGGTATCTTATTTTGTAAGCATGTGGGACATGAACTCACAATTCCTTGGTGTCCCTTCGAACAGCAGGCCACCAAAAGAAACGTAAAACAAGATCCAATGTGGAGGTGAAGCCTCGATGTCCTGCTATCTTGGATTTATGGCACATGTCCAAAACCTCCTTCTGAAGAGGACGAGTCGGAATGTATGCCCTTTGTCCCATGAAATAACATCCATCCTCCTCTACCAGAACTGATCGGTTAGATAATGAAAGTGACTTCTTAGCAATGGAATCAGACTGAGCTCTAAGGCGAGACAGAAAATCTGGAGCTGCCACCAATCCCATGGTTAATGGCGGAAATATAGGTTCGGATCTAAAAGGATTGTCAATAGGATGGTCCTTGCGAGACAGGGCATCTGCTCTTAGATTCTCCCTTCCAGGAATAAATGAAAACGTAATCCTGAAGGGAGAGAAAAAGTGAGCCCATCTTGCCTGACGGCTGTTGCAAGTTTGAGCATATTGAAGAATTCGGAGATTATGATGGTCTGTCCTTACTTAGACCGAGAATTTGGCTCCTAAAAGTAAATGCCGCCATTCCTCAAAGGCACGCTTGATGGCGAGAAGTTCCTTCTCCAGGACCGTGTAGTTGATCTCAGAAGGCAAAAGAGTTTTGGAAAGAAAGGCAACAGGTCTCTCCTGATCAAGGTCGTCCGGTTGTAGTAGGACGGCACCTAAAGCATGTTGGGAGGCATCAGTCTCCACGATGAATCTTCGGTTCTGATTAGGCGTTAGAAGAATCGGTGCTGATGTAAATACCTTCTTAAGTCTATCAAAGGCTTGTTGAGTAGCTGCCGACCAGACAAACATGACTCCTTTCTTAAGAAGATTGGTGAGTGGCTGCGTAAGTCTTGAAAATTCAGGTATGAATCTTCGATAGAAATTTGCGAACCCTATAAAGCGTTGAATTTCTTTAACAGACGTGGGTGTAGGCCAGTCTCGTACAGCCAAGACCTTTTCTGGGTCCATTGCTATCCCCTTGGTGGATAAAACGTATCCCAAGTAAGTAACTTTGGATTGATGAAATAAACACTTCTCGGGGTTGCAGAACAAATGATTTTGTTGTAGACGTCGAAGCACCTCTTGAACGTGTGGTATGTGGTCTTGTATGGAGGAGGAAAAAATCAAAATGTCATCTAAGTACACCACCATACTGTGTAAGAGAAGGTCAGAAAAAAGATGGTCCATAAAGCGTTGGAAAATAGCAGGGGCGTTAGATAGCCCAAAAGGCATGACCCTGTACTGATAATGCCCAAACGGTGTTCTAAAAGCCGTCTTCCATTCGTCCCCGGGCCTTATCCGTATCAGGTGGTATGCTCCTTTTAAGTCCAACTTTGTATATATAGTAGCCCCTTTTACTGCTTCAAGAATGTCAGGGATAAGTGGCATGGGGTATTTGTCGGGCACAGTGATCTTGTTCAAACCGCGGAAGTCTATACAGGGACGTAATTCCTTAGAATTCTTCTTGGCTACAAAGAACAAAGAGGCAGCAGCTGGGGATGTAGATTCTGTTATCAGTCCATTCATCAAATTGGAGCGAAGATATTCACGCAGCACCTCTTTTTCCATGTTAGACAGAATATACATACGTCCAAAGGGAAGCGGTTGATCAGGTATCAAATCTATAGCACAGTCGTCTCTCCTGTGGGGAGGCAACTGGTTAAATTCTGAGGACAGAAATACGTCCTGAAAACTCTCGTAAACTTCAGGGAGGCCCGCGATCTGATTGAGAGAATGTACCCCTTTAGTATTACTTGAGGAAGGAGAAGATTCTATGGCGACCCTTTGGTGATTTCCTATGCAGTTTGTCAGACAGAACTCTGAACCAAGAAAGAAGGACCCAGCGGTCCAGTTGATAAACGGATTGTGTTTCCTGAGCCAAGGTAATCCTAAAATTACCGGATGATGGGCTGCTCGTATTATATCTAGGGTTAGAATCTCCTGATGGGTAGAAATGGACATTTGGATTGCTGCGGTCTGATCTTTGATGGGACCCGAGATCAGAGGGCTTCCATCCACACTTTCAACAGGAATCGGTTCCTCTTTAGGGGAACGGGGAATCTTTAAAGAAGCAGCCCAGTGGTCGTCCACGAAATTTCCTGCAGCCCCACTATCAATTAGGGCCGGAACATCTTGTAAGATGAGACTTCCTATTGTGAAGGAAACCTTTAATACCAACATATTGGTGGTTGAAAGGTTGGTGCAATAGAAAGAATGTGAAGTATGTGAGGAACCTTGATCAGACTTAGGTTCCCGGATCGTGGTTCCTCTTACGACCGGGCGTTGGCGTTTCCCGACCGCCGAACTGGAGCAATAGGACATTCTTGAACAGAGTGGGAGTTGGCGCCACAGTACATACACAGTCCCAGGCTTCGTCTGCGACTTCTCTCCTCGGGACTCAAAGGTCCACGAGATGCAGAACCCAGTTGCATAGGTTCATCTGTTGGCGGGGGTTTAGAGGTTGAAGGGACAAAGGAAGGTCTTGTGATCCTACCCTTCCTCCTTTCAGCCATCCTCTCCTTCATACTGTAATCGATCTGCATCACTAGGGCGATGAACTCTGTGAGAGAGGTGGGACGTGGAACTCTGGAGACCTCATCCTTGAGATCTTCTGATAAACCCCTCCTAAATATTGTGACCTGCGCATCATCCGACCATGTGGTCTCACTGGCCATTTGTTTAAATTTGGTGATATATGCCAGTATGTCTAAATTTCCCTGCTTGAGATCCAAGAGATGTTCTTGTGAAGCAACCTTAATCTCCTGTCGCCCAAACATAGAACGAATGCTATTGCAGAAGGCTGTGTAGGAGTCCAATAACGGGTTATTATTTGTAACTAAAGGAGTAACCCAGGCCAATGCGGGTCCTACCATCTGAGATACCATGTAGCCAACCCGATCCCGGTCCGTATGAAAAAAATGTTCTTTAAATGCGAATTGCACAGCACATGCCTCAAGGAACTCCTTCACCCTATGCGGGTTACCATCAAATTGCCCACCCGGAAGAGGTCCGGGAGGAACCTCGGAACAATGGGGGATGCGAGATATATTAGCTTGTTGTGCAATCTGTTGAGACGCATGCTGCTGCTGCTGTCTCAAGGAGGTATTGTCTTGTTTCAATTGCTGAACTTCATTAGTCAGAGATTGCACTGCAGCAATCAATTGTTGAATCTGTTGCTGCTGTGGATCCATCCTAGCCCTATAGTCAAAATGTATTCCCCACCAGGGGCAACTGAAAGTGAAAACAGCGACTCTTCTTCCTTTTTGGGCGTTGCTAACTGTTATGGCTTTAAAGAAAACTTCACTGTATCTCATTCAGAACGACCCCGTGTGAGGATTACATAGAAACAAAAAGGTCTCTCACCTGGGAAATGGAACAAGGATTGATGAGGATTAGAAGACAACGAACATCCAGGTGGAGATTGATGTCTATTTCGATCTTCCGATGACAATTAGAATTCCCCCCGAGAAACTCCCAGTGAGCCGGCACAAAGGCCAGGGCAGAGGAAGGTTCCCAGGGAAACCCTCTTGGGGAATAAAACCCTGTGGAGCTGCTAGGGAACGTAGACTCCTTGAGAAGTCCCGTGGACGTAGGTTACGCTATCCCGGGAGTTTTGGAGATGACTGGTCGTGTCTTTAGAAGATCGGGGCCAGAGCAGTAATGCCAGGCCGGCTGATGAAAGATAGAGAGACAGAGTGATTAGTCTTAAGGTAGCCTAGAAATCCGATAGATAACCCCTTAAGCAGGAATCTTACCAAATGATCAGTTGGTAACACGGCCTTGCAACGAGAATAGTAGAAGACCAGGGATGGACTAAGAGACTGGGCACGCTAGATAAAGCAGAGCAAAGCACAAGAATGGTAAACAAACAAATGAAAAGGAAACTAGGAGCCACCTTTAGTCAAGGAGAAGACTTGAAGGCAATCTTACCGAGAATGACCAGAAACCCTCTCAAAATTTAGGGGTAACAGATGTCCCGAAGGAATGAGGTCAAAGGGTGGTGGATCTGTGTTATAAATAAAAACTAAACTAAGAATCCACAGGTAAAGAGACCAAACCCCTCTCAATGCTCCAAACTAAACAAGTGCCTACCACAAGGGAACCAAGCCGGTAGGATACGGTGGCAGGAAACACATTCTTCAAAGGCGAGTAGCTTAGAAAAGCTCAGAGAACCCACAAGACTGAAAGGCACCGAGACGTCGTAGCGTTCGCCAGCTCCTAGGAGAGTAGCAACGCGTCCTTGTCCGGGATGTGCAGGTTGATAAGCCGTCGGCGTTCCATCCCGGAAACATCGCAAAGCATGATGGGGCGCAACGACTAGACTGCTACACACACTGTAGCGGTCCGCGAGGCCCGCCATGTTGGAATCAGGCATGTCAGTGCAACCCGCCATGTTGAAGTCAGGCATCGCACTGTGGGTAAAGCGAATAGCCGTGACAACGACCTTGGGAGGGGCCTTGGGGGGGAGTTCTGTCATGATGCCTACCCCCGGAGCACCAGGCCAGGCCTAGCACCCCCGGAAGCAGGCATCATGCCCTCGGGTAAAAGCCCAGCGGCCCCTTATAGGGGCTCTTTGGACTCAGTCCTGGCGCCTTTGGCGCCAGGCTCATGTTGGACATCAGTCCTGGTGCCATAGGCACCAGGCTCATAAAGGGAGGTGTTTTGTGCACTTACCTGATGCAGACCATGCTGCACGCTTCAGGCCTCCCTGAGACCTGAAAGGGACTTCTTTGGAGGCTATTTAAGCCACGCCCAGATAGCAGCTCATGCTTCGCGTTGTTCTGCTTCCTGCAGCTTAACGCTCACCATGTCTGCTCCTGCTCCTGGACTCCAGCCACGCCCGCCTCGAACCTGGAAGACCTGCAAGGAAGGAAGAGAAGAGAAAGGTGAAAACCAAGGACTATTTCAAACTTCTTACCTGCATCCGGAATCTTCTCGCCAGCATCCCTGAAGATCTCCCGGCTCCATCGCGGCTGTCAGCATCAGACGCCACATCTCTACACCTAGGGGAGAGAGGAAGAAACAAAAGGTGAGCAGAAGGAACACAGAAGGAAAGCCTGATTAACAGCCATAATACTTACCGGCTTTTCTTCCACATTTCGGGTCGGCGCCGCCCCGTTGGCAGGTACCGTACCCCGGCCTCTATGGGGAAAGGACAAGAGAAATTTCTGGGGAATGATAAGGACATTTAGAGGGATCGCCCTCATCACTACTCACCTCGGCAGTTTAACCCCTCGACGCATCGCCTTCATTCTGCACCTGAAATAAAGGACAGATTACAAGTTAGAAAGACAACATAAAGGGGGCCTCACTTGAACTTTGAACTTTCATACTTACGGCGCATCGCTCAGGAAAGTCAAGTGGATTTTGCCAGCGCCATTCTGAAAACCAGTGAAGTAACTGGACGAACACGCGCCCCTGCACCAGAAGCAGGATGGAGAGTTCATCCTTCCAAACCATAAGGTGAGCTTAAACCGGGGTTTGGAGGAAGTTAGAGAGGAACAAAGGGGGAAGGGGGGAGCTAGCACACTATTCTGCAGACTGTTAATCCCCTTTCTCATCTGCAGAAGGATATTCCTACGGGCCAGGCAAGCACGATTTGGAGGTCCTGTCCAATCGGTGTTCCGGGTCCTGCGCATCACTTTAGAAGAGGCCACAGCAATCCAGACTAGACCAGCGCCCCCGTGGGAACCAGGTGAGTGTTACATAATCTCAAAGCGGATGCTTTATCCCGCAGTAATCCACGAAAAGGAGCTCCCTTTCAACCAGAACCTATGTTTCCCAACTTGGTCACAGTGCCTGTTGTCCATTCTTTTCTTCAAAAGATAGCAATAAAAAACAAGAAATCTGGACTTGGATCGGGACGATACCCTTCGAGAACTAGGACTTACTGCTGATCAGGGTCTTTTTTTCAAGGAAGACAAGATGTACCTTCCCGATCAAGAACTACAATTAGAAGTACTTCAAATGTGTCATGACTCCAAGGCAGCCGGGCATAGAGGAACTCTCAATACTACAGAACAGATTCAACGGCACTTCTGGTGGCCGACGCTTCGCAAGGATGTACAGGACTATGTCGCGTCTTGTCCGGTGTGTCTACAAAACAAGACCCCAAGGATTCCTCCTATTGGCAAACTAATTCTTACCCAAATTCCTACGAAACCTTGGCAAATAATATCAACGGACTTTAGTGTGGATCTATCAAGGTCAGAGGGTTGTAATACCATCATGGTGACAATAGACTCTTTAACCAAATTGGCGCATTTCATCCCTCTCCCATCTGTTCCGTCTGCACCTGTTATGGCCAGGGTATTCGTGGAACGCATTTTTTCACTCCACGGACTACCGCAGGTCATTATCTCGGATAGATGACCACAATATACGTCACAGTACTGGAAACATATATGTCTCTTACTAGGGATCTCAAGAGCGCTCAGTTCCGGAAACCACCCTCAGACTAACGGCCAGACGGAACGTTTAAATCAAACCCTGGAAGCATATCTAAGATGTTACATATCAGCTTTACAAGATAATTGGAAGGCTTTACTGCCTATAGCAGAATTTTCTTATAATAATGCGGTACATTCCACCATACGTGTTAGTCCTTTCTTTAGTACATTTGGATTTCATCAGGAGGTGTACCCATCAACTGTTCCCACGGCTACTCCGTATCCGGATTTAGACGGGTTAATAGCCTCCCTTCAACAAGGACATCGAAATGCACAGGAAGCTCTGAAGGATGCTCATGAACGCTATAAGATACAAGCCGATAAGCATCGGAGTCCCACACCTTCCATTCAAGTTGGTGACAAGGTATGGTTGTCGGGTAAATATCTCCCCAAGAGTTTGAAACCTTCAAAATTGTCGCCGAGATACTTTGGACCCTTTTTGGTTCTTGGAAATAAGGGTCTGGCTGCTTTCAAGTAACGTCTCCCTTTTTCTTGGAGGCGCATACACCCTACATTCCATGTTTCTCAGCTGAAGCCTAACGTACAATCCCGATTCCATGTGTCTAAGAAGGGAACTCCCCCTCCAGTCCTGACAAGTGAAGGACCGGAATACGAAGTCTCCTCGATCTGTGATTCACGCTATAGAAGAGGGGTGCTACAGTTCCTTATAGACTGGAAGGGATATTCTCAGGCGGAACGTTCTTGGGAACCCGCCTCAGCGGTTCATGCTCCCCGTTTGGTTCGCAGGTTCTACCGGCTACACCCTGGCAAGCTGGGTTTCGTCGCCCTTCGGAGGGGGCATGCTGTCACGTCCGCTCCCTCCGCTCCCTCTAGGGGGCGGCTCACGTGGTCTTTCTGGCACAGGTGGAGACGAGTTTCATGCATCGCCTCTACTTCCTCCAACATGGCGGTAGCAAGGAAAAGCAGCGCACCAGCCTTGCGAATCCGGGAGTGTTGGATGACTCCGCCCCCAACCTCGCAGAATGGATTTCCTTCGGTGGCGTCTTTGGTCCAGCGCGTTGCTACTGTTTTCAGAGGCCATGCACCGTAAGTTCGTTATTCTAGGCTAGCTCTCTTTACTATCCGAAGACTCCGCTTGTCTGTAATCTTTCTACCGTCTCTCCTTTTCTCAGTGTCAGACTCCTCTGTCCTTGGTCCTCCGCCCTACCAGCTCTCCACACGCATACACCGGAGGCATTTGTTCTACACTCTTCAGTACTTATAGTTCCATACCCCCCCTAGCATACATATCCTTTCATTCGTTCCATCACTAACCTTTCTCCATCCTTCAGTCTCTTCAGCATTGACAGGGAGTTACTTTTTCCAACGCGCTGAACAGATTACAACCTCTGTGCAAGCCGTCCTACATCTCCTCAACAGACATTGAGAATTAAAGGTATATCGCTCACTAGAGTTCTACTTCCGCAATCTCTCCCTTCTCTAATCACCACCTGGTTTCTCTCATCAGGATAATTCGCGATAGCAAGTCCACTCCCGAAGTCACTCCTGGGGAATCAAGACTCACCCATCGCTTCTTCCGAGTTCCTGGCACGGCAGGGTTTTCTCCCCCACAAGGGTTTCCCTGACTTCCCCTCCTCGACCTGGGTTTCTCCGGCGCGGGGAGAGGAGGTTAGGTGAGCTTTCCATTCAGCTCTACGAATTCCTACTCGACCAGGTTAGTGTTGTCTTGTTGTTTATCTGATATCTGCAGTAAGGGCTGTGATCACCGTTCCTTTGGAATTGAAAAGAACATAGATTGTTACAGGTTCCTCGGAGGTACTCCCGCCACATCGTTCCTACGATTGCCCCATCGACTTGCTTCCTGATTCTGTGATTCCCTCAGGTTGTATCTATTCCTTGTCTCCCTCGGAAGAACAAGCTTTAAAGCAATACATAGAGGTAGCCTTGAAAGTCGGTCATATACGTCCCTCCACCTCACCGACGGCTAGCCCTATTTTTTTTGCCCCCAAGAAAGAGGGCGATCTACGTCCTTGTGTGGACTACCGTCGACTAAATTCTATTACCATCAAGAATCGATATCCGATTCCTTTGATTACCCCATTATTGGACAGGTTAAGTCATGCCTCCATCTTCACAAAACTTGACCTCCGTGGGGCCTATAATTTGGTCAGAATTTGTTCCGGAGACAAGTGGAAAACGGCCTTCTGTACTCGCTACGGATTGTTTGAATATGTGGTCATGCCCTTCGGGCTTTGTAACGCCCCTGCTACCTTCCAACGTTTCATGAGTGAGATCTTTCACGATTTGTTGGATGTGTTTGTAGCAGTATACTTGGATGACATCTTGATATACTCACAGAACATTAAGGACCACATATCACATGTCCGCGAGGTACTGTCCCGTCTCCGCCAACACTCACTCTATGCCAAACCTGAGAAGTGTCAGTTCCACACTGAAAGTGTGGAATTTCTGGGTTTCCATATCACCCCTGGGGGTCTGGCAATGAACCAGTCCAAGGTCCGTGCTGTCTTGGATTGGCCTAAGCCCTGTAACATTAAGGCCCTGCAATCTTTCCTTGGGTTCTCAAATTTCTACAGGTGCTTCATCCAGGATTTCTCATCCCTTGTAGCTCCTCTCACTGCCCTGACCAGTCCCAAGTCCCCTTTTGTGTGGTTACAGGAACACCAAGCCACTTTTGACGCCCTGAAATTATCATTTACCACAGCTCCCGTCCTGAAGCACCCGGACCCAGAACTCACGTTCATTGTGGAGGCTGATGCTTCCTCCTTTGCCCTTGGTGCAGTTTTGTCCCAACGCTGTCCTTCCTCTGGTCAATTACACCCAATTGCGTTTCATTCTCGAAAGTTCTCTGCTACAGAGTTGCACTATACCGTCACGGAGAAGGAGCTGTTGGCCATCAAGGATGCCTTCCAGGTTTGGCGGCATCATCTGTTGGGGGCAAGGCACGCTGTCACTGTGTTCACTGACCACCGTAATCTTCAAGATTTGGCCTCACTAAAGTGTATTAACAGCCGACAGGTGCGGTGGCACTTGTTCTTTGCGGCCTTTGACTTTCAGATCAAACATAGGTCCGGTTTGTCCCATGGGAAGGCGGACGCGTTGTCCCACTCTCCGGGTGGGGTATCCTTGCCTGTTTTCCTGGAAAATTTGTTAGACCAGCATGTCATTTGCATTTGCACCCCTCCTCTGCCTTTGTTGGATTCCATTCGCAAATGGGTTTCACTACATCCTGATCAAGTTAATGAGTGGGATCCGGTGTTTCATGACGGGCTACCGTATATCCAAAACAGATTGTGGTTACCAACGACCGACGCTCGTAATCTTGCTTTGGAGTGGTCCCACGATAGCGCCATCAATGGTCATCCCGGACAAAGACGCACGTTGGACCTCCTCAGACGTTGGTGTTGGTGGCCCTCCATGAAACACGACGTAGAAGGATATGTTAACACCTGTGCAATATGCGCCCAGTATAAACATCGCAGAGGGCGCCCGCTGGGGCTTTTGCTTCCTTTACCTATACCCTCCAGGCCCTGGCACACAGTATCCATGGATTTCGTAACAGATCTACCCCGAACCAAGGGATTCGATACCATTTGGGTAGTAGTCGACTCCTTTTCCAAAATGGCTCGATTCATTCCCTGTTCCGGTATCCCTTCAGCCCCGGCCTTGGCCGATCTTTTCTTCAAATCAGTCTTTTGTCTCTTTGGGTTGCCCACAGTTATCATCTCAGATAGGGGTCCCCAGTTCACTTCTCGTTTCTGGCGAGCACTCACGGTCCTTCTAGGCATCGATTCCCGTTTCTCTTCCGCATATCATCCAGAAACGGACGGTCAGACTGAGAGGGTGAACCAAGCCATGGAGCAGTATTTGCGTTGTCTAGTGTTGCAACACCAACAATCCTGGCTGAGTTTGCTACACCTCGCTGAGTTCTCCTACAATAATGCAACGCACTCCTCCACTGGCTCTTCTCCCTTTTATGTTTTGTATGGTCAACACCCTCGCACTTTGCCTATCCCAGACCTTGCACTTTCTGATAACCCTGCTGCTGCTGCCTGTACCCGCGACTTATCGGTCGTTCATGCTCAAACCCTTACTCACCTTCGGGAGGCCCAGGAGTCTACAAAGGCTGCAGCGGATCGGAAGAGGACAGTGGCACCTTCCTATGTTGTGGGGGACAGGGTTTGGCTCTCTTCTCGCCATCTCAAGCTTCCTGGTTGTCGCAAACTACTCCCTCGCTTTGTGGGTCCATATAGGATTTCCGCTGTAATAAACCCTGTGGCTTATCGGCTCTCGGTCCCTGCCTCCTGGCGCATACACCCTGTTTTTCACACCTCTTTGCTGAAACCTTGCCCGGCTCCTACCCGTCTTCGGTCTATGCCTGGTCCTGTTTCAGTGGGGGACTCGATGGAATACGAGGTTTCGGGTATATTGGGTTCCCGTATGGTTCGGGGTGGTCTCCAGTACCATGTGGATTGGGCAGGTTTTGGCCCCGAGGAGCATTGTTGGGTCCGTGCGTGTGATGTCCATGCCCCTAGGCTTGTTTCACGTTTTCACCGGGATCACCCTTCTTGCCCACGTGGTCGTGGGCCATTGAGGGGGGGCTCTGTCATGCACAACAAATCAGTTGCACAACCAGCACAACCACGCACCATATTGCTTGACACCCCAACACACACTGCTAGACTCCCCGGGCCACAGTCCGCCTCCCAAGTCATTACTTCACCTATGGTGCGAGGGAGTCGCCATCACCGGCGGTTTCGGGCCGTGCGCAGAGGCCGGCCCGGTTTGTTGCCTCGTTTTCATTGGCAACTCCCGTGGAGGCTGCGTTCGGGCTTGAGCACCCGATCACGGTTACTTCCTGGGTTCGCGATGGTTCCCCGATCACGTGGTCAAGTTTCCGCTCACGTGACTGGGAGCCGACGCACGTAAAAGCCGGGAAGTTCGAGTGGTTCACCGCTTCACAGCTGTTTCATAACTCTGTTTGGCGCTTTCAGGATTTTTTGTTGTTTGATTCATCGGATTTTGGACTCAGGCTTACGAACCACAGATTTGCTCTCTCTTGCTCCACGGATACTGTCACTCGGAACTCTGTACGGATTTTGGTACTTTGGACTCTTTTGCTACGCTCAACGGATTGCTTTTGGATTTTCCCCTTCTGGCTTTTGATCTTCCGACCATAGTGATCAGTTTCAAGTTCCCTTCGACTACGGAAGGGCTACATGCACCAGCCGGTACCTACCATCTAGAACACGGCTGTCCGGATTTTGACGCTCCCTCGCATCTGACCCTAGGCACCCTAGCTCCCTCTCGCTAGATTTAGGTAAGAAAGTTATTGCACACTCTTTCTTATCAAAGTACTGTGTTTGCCTGTGCTAACCCTAACTTCCTTTTAACAGCCTCTGGGATCCTCAGCGTCATCAGATCCAGTGAATCACCAAAACCACCTGTGGCCTCAAAGCTCGCACAGGGAGTTCTTTACTTCTTCCTGTGGGTGATTTGTGGACAGAGGCCCCTTTATTCTTCACTACGTGGCAAGTCACGACATTAGATCCCTTTTCCTTGTATTATTTCCAAAAACTGTTCCTTTTTGGGTGACTCACGGTTTACCCCAGATCCCCCTCAGCCGGGCTCAGATCCTACTTCACTTTCAACTAGTCTCCCTCAGTCGGATTTGGGCCAATTGTAATTTACTTTTATACATATCAAAGACTTTCGATTGTGCACAGGTTTTTGTTCGATCCGCTGTAGTACCACTTTGATTCAAGGTTCTTTTCTGAAAACGTGATTTTCCTTCAGTGAGATGCTCAATAGATACCTTCGAATGAGCAGCCCTTGAAGAGCTGGCATGCCGTATTAGGTCTTCAATGATTGTTGGAGAAAAACTCAAGGACCACCCCACTCAAGATGAATGCTCACTTAATAATTTATCAAAACAAGAGTCAGCATATAAGTTAGAATAATAGTCGATCCACTTATCTTCATTTACTGCAATTAACTGTACATCAGCTTGAAAATTGCATGATTGGTTATTAAGTAAACACCACATCTGGGCTGAGTTTTTATTCATCATCACTCGTCCCATATGTTCACTGTCATGTTGAACCATATAGAGCACAAAGGACTGTTTAGGGATTGCCAACTATGAGTTCTCCAATACAGTAGTCACACTTAAGAAACACACAGCTTGTTTAGTGGGGTAGATTAGAATGAGCCTGCATCTCTGGTTTAGCTTTCAAGCTCGTGTTGATGCACTGTGTCATGGTAAAAGGACCTCCTGCAAGTGTCAGTGGAGTCTGGCGGGCCGCGCGTGTTACACTCACCTGGTATCCACAGGGGCGCCACTCAGCTGGGTTACTTGCTGGTATGCTTCTCAGCTTTGCCCTGATGTGGTCTGCGGGGAAGGTTCTGCCTTGTGGTAGAATTAGGCATGCTCTCCGCCCTGCCTTCTTTGCAGGGGCGCGTTGTCTTTCATGGGCGAATGCGGTCCAGTTACTTCACTGACGCCGGCCCGTTTGATATTGTTCAGGTAGGTCTTATTGCTGTTCTTTAGCTTTGTATCCTGCATGCCTTTCTTTGTTTAAAATGTCTCTTTTTTCTCCCTTAGGTATGCGGAGCTTCAGCGTGGCGAACTGGCTTAGTTGAGCCCCGCTGGTAAATGATGGCGCATTAAGAGCGCTATGATGCGTTAAGTAAGCGCTATGTGCAGCGCTGCTAAGTCTTGCCTTTGCTAAGCTGTGTTTTCCTTCCTTGTAGGTCGCAGTATTCTTCAGCACGAGTGGAATGTCCGGAGTGGTGCCAGCCGAGATGCGACCAGCCAGTTAAGCCTTTTGAGCAGTTTGTAATTTGTAAATGTCTCTACAGCTTTCTTTAATGTTGCCTCTATCTTCCTCTTTCAGGTCGTTCTGTCTGGGAGGAGTGCAGATTCGAGGGAGCTGTTCTCAGTAGCTGTGAGTGTTTAAAGATGAAGACTGCAGGTAAGATGCTGCTGCTAATGATGTTCCTTTTGTCTCCTTGCAGGTTCTGCTTCTCCGAGGTTCGAGGGAATAGCTCAACACGGTGAGCGTCACGTTGCAAGCTGCAAAGTAACACGAAGCATGTTCTGCAGTCAGGGTGTGGTTTATATAGCCCAGGTAAAGTAGTACCAGGGAAAGTAGTTCCAGGCCTGCCTCACCCAAAACACTAGACCGCATAGCTTGGTTCGTAGGAACCAAGCTATGTGGATGCCTTCATGTTGGCTGACAATACAATAAAGTAGTTCCCAAGCACATTGTTGTTCATGGCACCAGGACTGGCCCCATGAGAGCTTTTCAAGAGGATGCCAGGCTCTAGAGGCCCGAGTCCTGACTCCACCTGGCCAATGGGTTTGCCAGAGGGGGTTTTGGGCGAGGGTTGTGACAGCGCTCAAGGATTCAGACTCCACTGACACTTGCAGGAGGTCCCAGGCTGCCTCACCCCTGTGCACAGAGCAACCACGCTACATGGAGAGGATAGAGGATTGTAATTACCGCAGACAACGCTGCAAGTTAAACCAAGAAGGCACACCGTTTGGTGCCCCAACCATAGCCCTGAGGAATGTGGCCTACCTACATAGCACCACAGAAACCGGTCAGCTTGAGAACAACCTGATCTAGTGCCTAACACAACTCGCACAGTGTCAGCTTGTTCCTATAGGGATCCCTTTTCAAATTAACTCTGGGGGTCCAGTATTATTAAGAGACCCAAAGAAAGGAACCCACCGAAGAACGTTGTCTTCCTTGTTTTTATAAAAACCTGCACCTGCTTAACGGAGAAAACCCATTAAAGATTTTAGTTTTTTTCATCTGAATAGCAGCAGACACTTGTTTAGCCCGAGGTGGACTAACATGTGCCTTTTAGCATGACACAGTGCATCAACACGAGCTTGAAAGCTAAGCCAGAGACACAGGCTTATTCTAATCTACCCCATCAAACAAGCTGTGTGCTTCTTAAGTGTGACCAGTGTCATGTTGAAACATCAGATGTTTTTTGGACTTCACAGAATTTTTATATTGGCATTTGGCATTGTTCAACTCCTGTCGACAGGACATAGATCCTGCAGATAAAAGGGACATTCTTTTTTCCGATATGCTGCTCTTTGTATTTGAATATCAAGATTGAATACATGCTTGTACTTTAAACGATCTTTCGACAAAATGGAGACCGTGTTAATGTAGGGCAAAAGTAACTCTGTGTAATGTACCGGAGCAGTGGACCTGGCATTTCTCTCTAGAGTGAGCCTATATGCTGACACCTTCGCATCAGACCACCTTAATTGGTTCTTTGTAGAGTTGATGGCAAGGGATTGGTTTGCAGTGTGCTTTCTATGCTGATGGTCATCTCCTACGATCGACAATGATAATAGCTTGTGATCACTGTGCGCTAATGCAAGGATCTCCAAACTCTGAACCTGTTGGAAAAGGCTTTGATCTACATATATGTAATCAATGATGCTTGTGCTTAAATTACGAAACCACGTTGACTGAGCAGGGATGTCTCCTTGTACTGCCCCATTCACCATATGGAACTGTCTTTCTGCCATGAATGACGTCCAAGTACGTACATCTTTCGCTTCACGATTTGTGTTCCAACAATCTAAATTCAGATCCCCCAAGATGATGGTGTAGGTAATATTCCTTGCGATATAAAATGCGACTCAAGCCTGCATAAAAGGCCTCATCCGACAACCCAGCTGGGTTGCGATAGAGATTTACTAAGGCAATTCTTTAGGAGCCACAGGTGATTTTTACCAATTGGATGTAAGCACTTTCAGCTGCTCATTCAGAAATAGACAGACCCATTTTTAGATTCACAGCAACCAATAGGCCTGATGACGGCCTCCCTCCTGTCGGTAAAGCTGGAAGCAATATGATGTTGTATCCGATCCCAGGCTGGCGTGGCGGTTAACCAGGTTTCTTGGAGGGCAATTATGTGAAACACTTGGGGGAAATGTTGAATCGAGGCTTGCAAGTGGGAATGACCTCTTGAATTCCAACTTGCAATTTTCAAAGCCATAAACGGCGCCAACGGTGATGGTTACTTGCCCACCAAAGTAGGAAACCTGGCGTCCCTTGCCTCGCACGATGGTGCACTCTGATAGATGTTTGATTTAGGGACTGTGCTTAGAGATTTAAAAGTTACTAGCTCAGGATCTTCGGCTAGTAAAAAGCCCACCATATCAAAGAAACTCATTTTTGCCTGCCAAACAAGGTTCGCCACCACTCCAGACGGGATCCACAATCTAATTATAGATGGTGAAATATCAGAGATTAATTCAATTTGTTCAATATCTTGCCAAGACACCTCTTGAAGGACACTCACATCACTGAAGATGTTGAGCACACTCCTTCTATTCAAGACATAAGAGGTGAAGTTTACTTCTCTACATTTCAAGATGAAAGAATGGGCACTCGCAGACCTTTGCTGAGTTGGTTTTGTTGAAATTATGGTGGAGCTGAGGCGTCGTGGCGTCTGCATGGGAGGATTGTAGTTGAGGCTCGGGGTACCTGGTCTAGTAGCACCAGCATAGGTTTGCGAATGTAGGTGGTTAGACGTTCCACATGCCCCTTGATTTATTGAACCACTAGTTGAAGGTAGGGGCGGGTGAGCTAATGGTACTGATACAGGTTCTGACAGATAAGCATCTATCATTTATTTTATTGAGGCAACCGTCTCCTGAGACTGGCCCCCGCATAAGGCCGAGGGTAAGTCACGGGGGGGTTGGAAAGTGACCGCTTTTGTGATTGGACACTCAGGAGCTGTAGTCGATTTCAGTGCTTCAGCTTGTTCGATTGAGTGTACAAGTTGGTTCAACGGAGAATAGGCCAGTGGTAGGGAGGGAATCTTAGGATAGGCAGGACAGTCCTGTACCACGCGAGATGCGGGGTCCCCGATTACTGATTACTGTCCCTCCTCCTTATTTTTGAATCTGCCGCTTTTAGTTCTCGGCCTGCGCAGGCTAGGTTTATCATGGCCGTTAACAAAAAGAGCAATACTGCAGGTCTGCTGAATGGACACCAGGAGCTGTCTGTAGGGGCCTTGCAGGGCTCTGCAGCCTTAACTCCTCTGATCAATAGAGATCGCGTTTCAGAGGTCCTGGCACTCAGTACTCGTAGGAGACTGAGATTACGCGAAAAACCTCCTGTTACAACAATGCCTCTATGCGAAATAAGACCAAGACAGGAATCATATAGCCCTCTTTTGAAGACGGGTACCCCAGAATGCGTACTTCCAGACAGTGTCCCAAAAACTGAAACTGTTGAGATCATCGCGCCTATACCAATCCCAGTCAAATCCCCATGTCCGGAAAAAAGGCCGGAAGAATTCTTTAACCACACAGAGAGTAATATAACCCCCTCTACCTTAATATTCCAGGTTCCCCAAGGCATGGCTAGGCCTAATCTAGCTCAATGTGAACACATCGATACTTCGCAATGGTCTGCTTTTATGGCCAGCATAGCCAAAGAGTTACTCCTATGTAAAGATCCTTTTGACCTTGGTCTTCTGGCTGATGCTCTTAATGATTGGGTGGCGGACTTGCGACCACCTAAAGTAAATAATATTTCACAGACAGATGGGCTGTGCAGTCCTATCGCCCTACCACAGATATTGAAGGTTAACAACGCCTGTCAAGTTCTAATACCTAAGGAGACAAAAGATCAAGCTACACAAACTAACTCCTGGAGCGAGGCGCCACCTAATCCCACCTTGTCACGAGTGGACAATAGGGAGAATATAACAAACTCCATTGTAGCTTCTAATAGCCTAACTTATGAAACATTGGTCTCCCCTTTTGATCCCCGACCATAAGGGGGTCAAACCTCCCACAATGATGAAGGTTAAAAGTGAGTCTCTACCCGCATGGAATGCTTGTCTCAAAAAGGCACAAATGCCAATAATAAAGGATACAAACATGTACGATTTCATCATGGACCAAAGAAACTTTGTTATAAATAACATTCGGAAAAAAGATGGAAAAGAGACCACAGAAGGTCTGCGCAATAAGGTCCTGGCTTGGTTGCGGCAAAGAACTGGACCTGGTGTGGTTAGACGCACTGGCTTAAAAATTCTGCGTAGAATGGACCAGAGTGACTGGTGTTCACAACCTAACAGTGACTGTGTTTTAGTGGGTTGTGGGGATAGTACCTTACCTGCGTTTCTCAATTGCTGTAAATACGTCCCCAGAGGGCCCTCCTCCTGTAATTCGATTATTTGACGTATGTCGGCTACCTGGTTTATTGAAACTTCCTAAGACTCTCTTTTGGAATTACTTATATTGTATTATCCCTTGTTTAGGCTCTTGAATGTATTGATGTTTTGTTTTGTCTTCTAAGCGCCCTTATGCCTTTGGGTCCCATGGCGCGCTATATAAATTAAATAAAGTAAAGTAAAAAGTAAAAGGCGTACCTGTTGAACCGTCAGCACCCTTGTCACTGTAGCCACAAACCGATGGATCTTTAGATTGATGCGCAATAGAATTTGCGCCCCGAGATTGACTACATACTGTTAGATTTCGTTTACTTGGCGGCGGGGCTGTACCACCAATCGCTTGAAAAAATGCATTGAAAGTGTTCTGGGGCCTCTAAAGCCATGCATGTTCTTAGATTTCCTTGCAATGGCACGAGAACCTTTTAACTGGCTTCGTGTAGGTTTTTTCTTATGTAACAAACGGCCAGCATGTTGGATAGATAGTGGGGGTAACTCCAAGACAGCACGCTCTTCAGCAATGGGGCCTGGTTCTAAAGAGAGATCAATATATGACGTATCTTCTTCTACGTGAATGACCTCATTCAGGGGTAATGCACCTACTGGACAAATAATGTCTACAAAAACAGGCAGTAGAGGCTACTGCGCCACCAAAGGAGGCTTGGTGGGTGGAATCCAAGAACTGGAAGGTAATGTGAAATTATCGTTCTCAAGGTGCACTGCAGTAGGGAGTTCATGAGACAGGCCAGGACACCTCAGGTTGTGTTCAGAGATAAGTTTGTAGTTGACATTGCTCCCAAGTGCTATCTCTTCTAAGAGATCAGCTTGTTTTAATATTCTGGCATCTAGGACTTCAAAAACTCTAAAGAGACTTGGTACTGACGTATTAATGGCTCTTAAGGCCAGTTACATCATATTAAGGTTATGATTAGGTGATGCAAGTGCCTGAGATATAGGTGCCTGAAGTGTGTGGGATAAGCATAGGAAGGCCGAGTGGATCGGGAAAGTGAGAGAGTGGAATTCAACACCTCAGTTGACTCCATTTCGTCCATAATGGAAATCAGAGACTCGCACTGGCTGGCATATATAGAAATGCCCGTGCTATCTCCACTATGTATTGGAAAAGGAATCGGTAATAGCACGGGTGAGTTACAATTAAGATTTCTGGCACCATTTGCTTTCACTGAGTCAAGAACAGTTTGATCTGACAGGGTACGGCGAGAGCAAGAAACAGGTATGGAGGAACCTTGTTGAGAAAAAATTGCATTGCGTGGCATGATTGCTGGAGAATGCAAGATGCCGACTCTATTTGACGCCGACAATGTGCAAAGCGCCGAAAAACCATCAGAGGTAGGGTGCAAGCTTGCATTCCAGCCATGCGCTGGTGTGCGCGCACTAAATGGAGTTAGAGTGATTGCAATATGTGAAGAATGAAATGCTTTGGGTTGTATAGACAATGAAGGTGCTTTTGCTATACGATCCGGCATGTTAGTTTTCAAGGTGTACATAGTGAATGCCATACACACTAAATGCCAAAAACAAGACAGCAATCCCAACCTTAATTTGGCCAACGCCAATGAACACAGCCTGCAGCTCCAGAAGGACCACACACGCCGACCGCCGCGGCGAAGCGGCAAAGTGGTACTTAACGTGTACTTGCCCGTGTGCGCGCACGCTGTGTGCATGTGTAGACGTTATATAGGTAGTACAATGGGTCCAATGGGAGCCAATCCCGAACAATCCAAGGCGGGTCAATGTGGTTGTCAATCAAGTTCAGTACAGGGGAAAACAAACAGAAAAAAGGCGTCAGATGCGGCGTCAGCAGTTGCTTCACAATCAGAATGTCAGCTTGCACCAGTATTCATCCGAAGCCCAGGAATAAAGCGTCGTCACCTTGTACAAAAACCAACAAAGGAACGGAGCTCCAGCAAAGCAGCCAGTTGCAAAACGGTACTTAACGTGTACTTGCTCGTGTGCGCGTGTGTGCACATTATATAGGAAGTACAATGGGTCCAATGGGAGCCAATCCCCAACAATCCAAGGCAGGTCAATGTGGTTGTCAATCAAGTTCACTTGTAGAAACCAACAAAGGAACAGAGCTCCAGCAAAGCAGCCAGCGGCAAAGCGGTACTTAACGTGTACTTGCTTGTGTGCGCTGGTGGGATTTTGTGTCCCACAAAAGTAGGCTGTGTGGTTACAGTATTGGTTGAGGATGATGAGGTGGAGGAAGACAGCTTACTTCTTTCTAAGTAAGGAACGTTTCTGAGAGCATTGCAGTGGTTGGATTTGGTGTGATGGTGCATGGAGGTGGTCCGTAGGAGTACTGTCAAGGTAGTGCACGTCTGCACTCAGTGCATTTCACTTTGGTAGCTTTAGCCTTTGGTACATTCCCAACAGTGGTTAAGAACTGCCACGCCTATGATTCCCTCTGGGCGCTAGAGGAAGATACTTCCTCTACCTCATCTTCTTGGTCCCCTTCATTATTTTTTGAAGTACAGTTCTTCTTTTGTTGTGTAGGTCTTCCATCTGGTGGTGTGATGGCTCTTGTGCAGGAGGGATGGCAATAGTGTATGCCATTTTAAAGATAAATAGTAGTTTAGCTAATATTCTTCCAAGTATGTGCTGTGTGCTAGATTGTTAATGGATAATGAGTGAGAATAGGTGTAGGAGCTGTGCAAAGGTAAATTTTGAGCTTCAAAGTTCCTAGATGAGCTGTAAATGCAGTTCCAAACTGTTTGTGAAGCACAGACTCGTTTGTGAAGGGCGGACACGTTCGCGAACACGTCATCATGATGCGCACGTGCGCATGGACATGTGACACTGTCCAGAAAGTCTGCAAGGACATCAGACGTTTGTGGATGTCAACGAACACAAAAACAGTGGAAGAAGTTGCAAAAGGCATATAGAAGTGTTAAAATGTATGCTAGAAGGTGGGGAATGGCCGTTTTTTAAGGTGTAAATTGGACAAAAATGTTGCTATATAGGGAAAAGTATGATATTAGTAAGTTGTAGGAAATTAGCGTGCACTGGTAAAAACCTATGAAATGCACTGAACAAACTTGGTTAAAGGAACGTTATGGTTAAGTTGCACTAATAAAAACGTTGTTAAATGGACGTTATAGTTGCAGTAAAACCGAAAACCCCAGAAATTCCCCAGTTATGGTAAGCTAAGCAACCATAACTGCTAAGACTAACACCTTGGACATGAAAGGTGAGATCACAAATGTCATTGATGGCATCGTTAATGACATCACATATCAGACACACTTGTTTTTGTTTACTGACATGATTACAATTGCATTTTATCGTTACATTTTTGGAAGAAAATGGTTAAAATACTGAGGGTTTTATAAGCAGTTCTGTCAGGATCACATGAAATATACTTATATTAATTTATTTTATTTGTTGGTAGCGCCCAGACCAAGAGGTACCGCGGCACTAAAAACGTACAAAGTTAGGAATAGATGGAAACAGTATGTCAACTACATTACAACAAAAGAATGTGAGTCAAGTTCAGAGTAAATAAAGGCAGTACGTGTTATTTACAGATATTTGTTGAACAGTGAGGTTTTTACTTTTCGTACGGAAGAATGCGTAGGAAGGTTCGCCTTGGATCTGCTGAGGTAGGGTGTTCCAGAGTGTGCAAGCGATGGTAGTAAAGCAAGAGCCCCCAGCTCTCTTTATAACAAATCTGGGTATGCGTAAGGCTGATGTGGTGGTGGAACGGAAATTGCGCATGTTGTGTTTCTTGGTGATACGGTTTGTGAGGTAGGGAGAGCGTGTTGTGTAAACAGCGGTACGTGATAGTAAGGAGTTTGAATTTGATGCAAGATTTGATGCCATGTCACCAACACTACAAGTACAAAGAGAGCAGTCTTTTATTTGTCATATAATGAAAAAAGGAGTACCATTAAAAGGGAAGTTCACTAAAAAATGTGAATGGCTCAAAAGATGGGCCATAATAAAAAATATATACAAAAAGTATTTCTAAATAAAGTTCCTATGTAAAATTTTGAGCAAATGAGGTTCAAAGTAAAAAAAATCAAGCACTAGGAGGCATCCATTTCGTGAAGTAAATGAGCCTCTTCTGTTTATGTTAAGCTCTGCTCTGGTGGCAATAATCAAACAAAAGCCCCCTACTGGGAGCGTTTGCTTACTGCTGCCAGAGAGCAGAGCTTACCATGAAGAGAGGGGGCTGCCTTGACTTTCATTTTACATTTTCTGCACTCCCCAAGCCCAGGGAAGCACAGAAAACCTAACAAGAAAGGCACAGCAATTATAAATAATTCGCCAGCCGCCGGCTGAGTTTTCATAATTGCTGCATCTTTCTTTTCTAGTTTCCAGAGCACAGGAACCTGAAAACTAAAGTCACAGCAATTATGAATACTCTGCTGGCAGCCGGTGAAGTATTCATAATTGCCTGGATTTTTCTTTTTAAGTCTCCCGGGCTCCGCCAGGCTCGGGGGAGCCCGGGGGACTTAAAAACAAAGCCACAGCAATCATAAATACAACACGGTTGTATTTATAATTGCTGGCACGTTCGGTTTAAGTCTCCCGGGGTCCCCCGGCTCGGGGGAGCTCGGGAGACTTAAAGGGAAAGTTCTGGCAATTATAAATACAACCACATTGTATAAACGAAAGACACGGAAATCATAAATACAACAACTTTGTATTTATAATTGCCTGGACTTTTGCTTTAACTTTCCCGGGCTCCACGCACTTGGGTGAGCCCAGAAAAGCAGGAAAATTAAAGCACAAAGAACCACTCATCAATAGCACAGGGGAGGAAGGAGCCTGACAGCGTTCTCTGTTCTCTGGCTGTAATAAGCAAAAGCTACCAGTTGGTGGCTTTTGCTTCATTATTGCAGTGCGAGCAGAGCTTAACACAAGCACAGGAGGCTCATTCATTTCACAAAATGGATGCCTCCTAGTGCTTGAATTGCTCAACATTTTACATCTTGCTTCCAAGGCGACCATGTTGCCCAAGAGCTATCCTCCAAAGACCCGAGACCTGAGTATGAGGAGTCACACAAAGGAACAGCGATTCAGATGATAGGTTGGCAGAGTTGTAGGGTAGTAAACAAAGGGGTGTACACAAAGGGGTGTGTGTCTGAGTGAGAAGCAGAGGATAGCCAGAGAGAGAGTGATGCAGACAAAGCTAGCCCGACAGTTGGATATGGGGGAGTGGCACAACAAAGGTTATGAAGATTGTGGCAGATGGGAGCGGTGCAGACAGGGCTATCCTATCCCACATCCATCTGAGCCAATAGAGTTTGGGGCTATGCAAGATTGTGGGCAGGGTGCAGAAGAATGAAGTCAGTGGGGACTGGCAGGCACGTTGATGCTGAGCCCAAGGCCAGAGACAGCTGACCCAGTCCCAGGTATGTGTGTGTTCCAGGGTGCAGTAGGCTGCCTGGGAAACAGTAGTAGCTAAGTTCAAGAGAAAAAGAGAGAAGTCTGGATAATGCTCTGGATTTAGCTGTGATGGGCATGGGAGTTGAAAAAGAGGTCAGCTGGGCAGGTATTGAAGCAGGTCAGTGAAATGAGAGCAAGTGCGCTAGTCCTGGGCAAGGAGGAGAACTTGCAAGGTTTCTGTAGGTGTCTGAATGGGGTTGAATCTTTGGTGCTGGAACTAGGAGGTTAGTGAGATGGCAGCTGATGGGAGTTGGAAAACACTGGACATAGAATGTAAACTCTTACATGTCTTCTGAATTATTGGATCAAGCCAACACCTCAACTGGATGTGGACCCATTACCCTCCTAATAGGGAGAACACGGATATCGACCATTCCTGTCTCAGTTCTTGGATGCAAACCTTTCCCTCGGCTGGAACAGCAGAGATAAGTGTGCAACTCTCAAGTCGTCGCATGAAGGAGAGAAATACTGTCTGAATTACTCTCTAGAGTCCAAGGGCACATTCAAAATCACATCTTTGTGGTAAAACCAGCATTCCAATTGAAGCCGCATTTATCACTGGACCTACAGTAAAGGAACCTTCCCCCCTTCGGAAACTCTTAAGGTTCCAGAACCCGAAATCTCCTTCATCAAGAAACTAAGGGGCTATCCATGGCTAGGAAGCGCTTTGTTCTACTGCTGCCTGAGACGTAGTTCAGAATTAAAAGATAATGAGGGCGAAGATCTCGACCATGCTTTTGGCATACCCGCAGACTCTAATCCGGCCTGCCGGATGTCTCTGCAGAGATCAAAACTGAGGCTTCTCCAGAATCACTTTCACCTCAACAGTCTGTGAGTAGGGGTTCCCGATAAAGATACTGCCTCATAGACAATTCCTCTGGTCCTGCAACACTGAACGACTGTGTGAGCAATTGCCATCTGGCAAGGTAGTACAAGCCCTGGATTTATGTAATTCATCAATAAAATGATGTATGTAATTCCATGTTAGAAAGGGTGGAAAACGGCACCCCACTTTCATTAAGTTCCATGCCAAAAGCATAGGGACGCGTGTGTCTTACTCCATCAGTCTCCCGATCTGCAGCACCTGGTCTCCAGTGGCACAGAGCCGGTTTGGTGGTCACAGGTGCCCTTTTGACAGCTGCTGTGACAGCCAAGTCACTGCAAAGCAGATCATTCCTTTAAAACCTGCACTTCTGTTCATCTATCGAAAAACTACATAATGTTGAGGAAATATTGTGATGGCAGTTTAATCTTTAAACATAAGCCATACCTGAGTATGGAATATGGTGCCTGCCAATTAACATAATAATTAAAGCCACATTTGATCTGTATCATGCAAGTTTCAGCACTGCAGGCTTAGGCCAGCTGTGGAAGGATTGTGTGTATTGTAAATCAGCCAGCCTGTCTCCGTCAGCCAGCAGAACAAGAAACCAAATAGCTGCTGGAGCAATACTGGGTACTCTGCCAGATACACTAGTACCCAGGAAGTGAAAGACTCTGTTCTCCTAAAAAGTCTGGCAAATACATGCAAAGATTAATCTTGTCCCTAATCCCCTGGATTGAGACTCTTAGCATCCTGAGAGACAGAACAGCCAGGACACCTGTTCTTTGCCATCAAACCACTTATAGCCATTTTCAAACCACGTTCAAGACCCACTGGTGCTACTGCTTTTGGCACTCTCTTGATCTTTGGACCAGTTTGACGCTACACTGTGCCAGCTGAGCTCTTCGTTGCTTCTGCTCAAACAATAAGCTCACTGCTGTTGAATATTTCGAACATTGCCTCCAACCACCAGCATCTTCGCTGCCAACCACAGCTCGAAGGCCAAACCCACCCTGGTACCCTTTGGCACACTTCCTTCGAACACTACATAGAACCACAATGAACCCCAGTCTGAATCTAACTCAACACGTGCTTCCTGTCTGGAATCACTCTGTCTTGCCTCATCCAAACCTGATGAGAACCATTCAAAGAATGATAAGATGCCTCGTTCAACGCCATCAAACCACCAAGGACTGATTGAGGTACTGCTAGAAGACCCCCCTACCCTCTGGTCAATTTGTTGGGACCCTAGAGACTGGCCAAGTATCCTTTTTGCACCTTTTCTTTTTTTTTTACAAAGAAGTACATCCTTTTTGAACATTGTCGTATTAAGTGATAAGTATCCAGAGTGCTTGCACTTTTATAGTCTACATTTCTCTGTCTTCCTTTACAGGGATGGGTTTTTTGACTGTTGTGCTATTGCTGTTCGGTTTGCTACTGTTTCGCATTCATCCCCGCCTCCCCCCGCCCACCCCCAAGAGTATAGCCTGCCCTCGGGCCCTGTTACCACAAAAGGCAAAGGCAGCATATCTCTTATCTGTACTTTTTCAAGTTTATGATTGGGATCACTCTTGTATTGTATAAGTGGGAGAGCTGAGTAGGTGGCATAACCACTAATCATCCTTGTACTCCTGCTGGGCAGAAGTCATTTCATCATACATATGTGACAGGGTGCCATCTGCTAGCAAGTAGCACAAACATTTTAGATTTTTTGCAATAAAATGAGGCTGGTAATTCTGTGTCTGAAAGAAGCGATCTGCTAATTAGATCCCACTTTCGTAAGGCTCCATGCCGAAAGCATAGTGCACTCATGTGCCTTTGCTATAACCATCTCCTGACCTCTCCAGCAACTGCCTTGCAGTGGCAGCACGGTAGGATCAATGGTCACATGTGAATTCCTGAACAGCTGTTGCAACACAAAGTTCCAACAGGCAGAAGTGGCTGTTTAATCTTCTGTAGCACTGGTTCAAAATATGTGAATTCCTGAATAGCTGTTGCAACACAAAGTTCCAACTGCCAGAAGTGGCTGTTTAATCCTCCGTAGCACTGGTTCAAAATATAATCATTGCATGCCCCTAGTCAGCCTGGTGGGATGTTAATATCTAACATCTAAATATAAACCATGTCTAGTAATTACATGGTGGCTACTGAGGTTACTCAATCATACAGCCACAGCATTTGGGTTCATATTATTGTCAGCTGGGTGAGGGGATTATCTCATGACAGGTTGTGTTTATTTTAGCTGTCTGGTCTGTGTTTACCCAGAACAGGCATGTAGGACCCTGCCCTGTAAGCATCCCCTTTGATTTCCCTCCGGAAGATGGACACCTTCTTTCAGGGCACAGGAACCCTCCACAGAAGGCCCTTGGGAGCTGGTGCTTCAAGGAAAGTCCTGGTATGACAAAGGCAATCTCACAGCAGGGTATTAATTACTGGAGTCCTTTTGAAGTAGGCAGACAGAGGAAGGGGTGGAGTTAGAGTAGCCCAGAGAGGGGTTTCACCATCTTGTATTCTGCCATGGCTCCCTAAACTTTGTGTCCCCTCCCCACTTCCTGAAGGCAAGCCACTGTGGGTAGGAGATCCAAAGGCAAAGGACATTTGCTACAGCATCTTCGATTGGACCACTGATAATAACAGGTTTGCTTTGGATCAATACTCTGCAACATGTTGCCCTATAAGGAGTGGGCGGGCGACCCTGCCCTTCGTTGATTCAGCTTTGAACTTTAAGAAAAGCAGGAGAATGGGCGAATATTCTCATTTCGTCACACACCTGTGACAAATCTGGACCATTCATCTCTTCTCCCCAGAGGGGAGCCACCCCCTTTGAGGCTAGGGAGGTGAGCTCACTAGGCAAGACCCTCCCTAGGGGTCTGGGAAAGTGGTGCCTCACTGGGAGTGACTCCTCTCTTGGGGACAAAGACTCCCATTTCAAGATGGAACTTCCAGTCCAAACCACCTTATCCTCTTATATGTATGTTGGAAATACTTTGGCTTCTCACGTAGAGACGTTATTCAACAAAGATCCTTCTTTGTCTCTATTGGCTTCAGGTAATTCTTCACACCGCCTAAATACCATAGTCAAGGAAGACAGACACAATTCTTGTTGTTGCAGTGACGTGTATAAAGAGAGAGCAAATTGTGAATGGAGGAGGAGAACAACCACTGCGCAAAGGGGCAGAGCCATGTCAAGCCGCAGAGCCAGCGGTGGTGTGTGTGGAGAGAAACACACTAGCTAGAGGCTGGACGGCGGGTGCCTTGACCGAGCAAGAGGCTCCAGTCAGGGAACGAGACTTGATGGAAGGATCACCAAGCTCTGCCCAACAAGTGTCTGTTCCGCTGGAAGCAGCACCATCCGGAACGCAGCTGCTGTTGATTTTGAGACACCAGGAAGTCCTGGAATGATTGGTTTCACAGAAACCTGAAACAGACGAAGGTACGGAAAGCAAAGGGAAAACGTTTTCAACATTGCATGTCATGGCTCCAAGTGCCGCCAAGAGTATGAGAGTTTAAGCAAGTTTACTGGGCATATGGCCCCATGAAAACAAAGTGAAATAGTTACGAACCTTGCATGTCATGGCTGGAAGAGCTGTCAAGAGGGCACGCAGTGCCACGAAAACGGAGTGAAAGAGATTGAACATTGTATGCCAAGGCTAAAATAACTGGTCAGACTAGTAAATATTGCAATTGTAAAATAAAGATATCCACAAGACTACCACAAGTGTGTGGGGAATCCCAATACCCGAAGGTGGGATACTGAGAGTTGTCTAACAAAGTAATCCTGAAGGGATGTGCACATTTGAAAATACAGCCTAAGAAGACTATCAGAAGAAACTGTTTTCTTTATCAAGGGGGGAATGTGAAACCCATTACATAAGATCATTATAATTTGTACTAATCGACTCTGTGAAGATTGTGAGCAATATACTGTAGCACACTAAAGAACTTTGCGACTGTGAGAAAGTCTACTACAAGGGGGCCAGGCAGAAGCCCACACTGAAGCTGTTATGCTAGCCTCCCTTTTTCCTTTAGTAAGGTATTTTCAAAAGCGGTAGGGCCAGTTGGTAGTTAGGTTTCGGATAGAAGGCTTTTACTTTGGACTTGACGTGCACCCTTAGTTTTGGTTTTGCATGGTAGGGAACTTCCCTCATAGCAATAGTGCAAGTTGGGTGTTCTTTTAAATTAAATAAAACCCATTGACCATGTCAATAACTTGTCCAGCTCCTTCTTCTGGTTCGCCACACGCCTCCTGAAGAGTATAGCCTCGGCCTACGTCCCCAAAAAGGTGAAGGAGATATACTTTGCAGGCTCTGCCCATTTCAACTTCATGATTGGGATCCCTGCTTGTCCAGTAGTTGCGATGTGAGGCGGAGTAGGTGCTTTACACATTACCCATCCCTGTACTCCTGCCAGGCAGTAGTCATTATGTCAAAATATGATTTAGTTGCCAAGCAACATTGGACAACTCTGCTACCATGGAGCCCTAGGGTGTGTGTTGATATATATATATATATATATATATATATATATATATATATATATATATATATATATATATATACACACACACAAACACACACACCCTCTGCCGCCTCTCCTCTCACACGTACAGGAGAAGCAGTGCAGGGATTTAAACTATTTGATGCCTCTGTAACCTTCTTTAACATACCATCCTCCATAATGGAGACTTGAGCCAGTTAAAGCACTGTGCTGCTGGCAAGAGGCAATCCAGTCATGCCCCTTGCACATGTTTGTGCAAGTGTGTGGCATGAATAAGGGTTCAGATATCATGGGTACTGAGAATCGGTTCCTTCCATTTCCATTATTTACAGAAAGGCTGGGCACATGCCAAAGGGCCGCCAGATAAGCCTATAACTTGCTTTCTGATGAGGTGAAGTGTGTAATAGTCGTTCAGATTGAGGCGGCGACCGAAAAAGGAGGTGAGAGCTGGGGTGCTCGGCAGATGGCAGGCGCTGGGAGCGAATGGCTTGACGTACAGTTTGGAGGAATATCTGCTCAAGGATCCTCTTCGCAGTGACAATATCAGTGTCTGCCATCATACATTGTGAACCATATGTGGGCTTCCAGTGCATACTGTGTTGCTCATTTTCCACGTTTGCTGCTATGGGCCCGACCCGCCCAGCTTGAAGACTTGGAAAATCCTCCCCATCAGTCCCTGTTGCACCAGTTGGTAAATTGCAAGCTAGCTTACAAGATGACCAGGATTCTCATTGCAGGATCCTGCTCCCCCATACCACAAGCCATGGCATGTGTAACTTTGGGAGTCTGCTTTCTTCAAAGATCTCCTGTCCAACTAATTCATTGCATTATTGCAAAGGTGGATATTGTGTTAATGTAACCCTGCACTTCTTGCTGGAAGCTTAGCACACTACTCTGCTGTAGTTGTACTGTCACTGGACCAATCCTTATTTGTTGTAGTGGAGTTATGTACAAGCGAGCTTGTGTAGGAAAGTAAGTGGGTTTAATCTTCTTCCTACTCCCTGCCCAAATGACCACGTAGGTACACTAAGGATCTTGCACTCTAGACCCTGGAGGGGAGCACCAGTGATGTCACTCCAGAGAACCCAAGAGGCAGAGGGTGCATGGGTGGACTGGCACCCAGGAGACCAACTCCCCGTAGAGACCCAGGGGTGGACTGGGAAACAAAAGAGGTCTTGGAAATAATGTTCAAAGTTGACCCATGTTACACAGGTATTACCCAAATTGTTCGTTTACAATTGTTCGAATGAACAATTGACCGAATTTAAAGGGTCACAATTGACCTTTTCACAATTGACCGAATATATATATATATATGTTTTGGGGGGTTTGGCGTTGGGTGGGGGGTTGTGGGGGGTTTCCCCCCACATATATGGTACAATTGACCTTCACAATTCGGTCAATTGTGAAAAGGTCAATTGTCATTCGAACAGTTGTAAAACGAACAATTCGTATACAACCGTTACACATTTTCCATTGAGAAAATGTGCAAATAAAATAGGCTACCACACAAAAGAGGCCCAGGGTGCAGAGGCCTACTGGGAAATCTCCAGAGTTCCCTATAGGCCAGTCCACCGCCGGAGAAACCTTAACTAGAGTGGTGGTGTTGTTGCCACGTGTGCAGAATCGGACAGCAGACAGGCTAGGGGCGTACAGGCTAGGGGCATACAGGCTGCCTTCTCACCCATGGAATATCCTCCTAACGCCAGAAGTGAAGGTAGGAGGGAGCTGGCATGTGACGAAGGGCACACAGCATGTGTGTGTTTGTTTGACTTTTAACCCACCCATCCCCCCATTGAGGTTCTTTATCATTGGTCAACCATGCAAGTTTAACTCTTGCCGGGCATGCCGATTGCATCACGTTGATGAGCCTCAGGGCAGGATCCAACAGGATTGTGACTCTTACGCGTCTTTGAGCGATGTCTTTCTAAAATGGAGAGTCACCGACTATAAAATCTAGTTATTGTGAACTTTAAGGGGTGGAGGTGGGGTTGGGGGGGGTCTATATTTCCCATTCCACGTTTTTGGCGAATTGTATTCCCACATTTTCCTCTCCACATTGTACACGTGATCAAGCGAATTGGCATATTTACTTTGTATAGTATGTGGCCACTCCTATGGTCTGCGGGCTTTCACCCCTTTTCCCAACTTTCCTTAAAAAAGGAGGTCTACAGACCGTCCCCAAGCCCTTGCTGGATCTCTTGTCGCCCTCGCCAGGGCCTCCTTATCTTGGTCACCTGATGGCCGCCCTATTCCTTGAGCCATCCAGCACGTGCATTTGTGAGATTCCTTTGGACTTCCAAAATCAACATGGTGGGCCCCCTTATCTCCCTCTTTCTCTGGGGACTATCTGGGGGCGCATATGCCGCTCAGTGGGTCTGCCCATCTCAAACAGGCCATATGTGACCTCTGCAATGGTATACGCATGGGGAGCGGGGGCGGTAGGTCCTCAAAACCGGTTTATACTCAATATAGGAAACGGTAGCCCGTGGTTTCCATGAAGCAAATTACTTCTATGGAATGTACTTTGTGGAAATCACTTCGAAATGTACATATGTTTGTGAGACAAGGGATAAAAGGGGAGTGGTGAGGGAATGGGGGACCCGGACCTCCCCCCGCCCCAAAAACATGTCTAAGTGTTTTTTTCGAAGTAATTTAAACGAAGTAAATTGCATCCAAGTAATTCCCTTCGTTGAAATTACATGGAACCGTTGTTTTCTCTACATTGTTTTTGCTCTTTTGATGTCATTTTAACTGCTAAATTATTCTTAATTTTTGGAGTTTCGTTGTGCTTTAAATGTTCAAGTTTTGCGTTGCTTAAAGACTCACCCTGGTTCATTCTATGTGATATTATCGGTGAAATAAATATTCTTTTGGAAACACTAGGTTTTTCCTGGTGCCTAAAAGCTTCCCCCCACATATTCTACAACTAAGTTCATGTTCTAATCCAACAGCAGTCTGAATATTTTTGGTGGAGAGGGTTGGATGGTGGTAGTCAGGGAGCCCCTGGTTTACAGGTGGAGAGGGTTGGATTGTGGTAGTCAGGGAGCCCCTGGTTTACAGGTAGAGAGGGTTGGATGGTGGTGGTCAGGGATCCCCTGGTTTACAGGTAGAGAGGGTTGGATGGTGGTGGTCAGGGAGCCCCTGGTTTACCAGTGGTGCTTCTTTGTGTGGGTTCGGTGGCTGCAGAGTTCTGTGTGTGCATTGAGACCCATGTGCCTCCATAACCCTGACCACTGGCCCCAGCATATCTTCAATCCTGGTGTTTCTATCTGTCGCTCATGTTTATCTGCCTTCGCTGTCCTCATGCAAAGGTGTGTTTGTACAAGTTACCATCCAGCTTCCCAAAAGTCAGTGGCAAGCACTTTCATACAAATATCCGGGCTGAATTTCGAGCATTTCGATATCTAGTCCAGGAATATGTATAATTAGCTCGTGTTCTGCTTATTCAGGCCATTTTTAGTTTTGGGGAGTTAAGGTAGTAGAGCGATGGCGTGTGAGGACACAGCCTGTGGGGGCGTTTGGCTTTTTGCCCACACATGGATCACCCATGGCCGTGCTAGCCCCTATGGCAGTTCCAACCCTCTTCCAAACTTTTCTCTGCCCAAAATCCATTCCCTGAGATCTCTTTGAGCTCGCTATGTATTTTTAAGGGGATGCCAATGTTATTTCTATTCAGTCTTCTGTAGGGTAATGCCTTCATTGCAGCTGTAAACCAGCTCTTGGGTTACTATAAGCGCCTTAGCCAAGTGTCCCTTCAGCCACCTAATTTATATACACTATATGTGTTCTTATATCTGTTACTTGCACTGAATGTCTGTTGAAAACAAGCATTGACAAAGCCAACGAGTCAGGCTCTTGTGTAGGCACTAGATGGGAAAGAAGTTCTAGGGATAAAAGGCATGGATGACAGACAACAAGCATGAAGGAGTGTCCTGGGACCCTACCTCATTTTATTAGCCAGGATTGTGTGCAGGAGGGTAGGAACCCCAGGGTGTGTGGTGAAATTTCAGCTCTGGAAATGGGTTCGAGGAGGGAAACAAGAGATGCCGCTGAGGAAGACTTCACACCTCTCCTTATCATTTAAGGAGCTGGTCAGGGGGCACGATCCAAATACCTCACTGGCGGCTTACGCACTGCAACCCAAAGGGCATCCTCCGCTCATCCAGTGTAGACATACTCAACCAGCCACCCTCCAACCAAAGGATCCCCCAGCAAGGCCCAAGACTCTGGCGCTATCTCCCATTGATGAGGCTGGGCCTGGACCCCAGCCATCCAGGAAGCCAGTGAAACCTTTCTATAGGCGCAGCCTTCCCGGAGCAGCTCACAAAGACAGAGCCCCAGACCAGCCTTTTAAGTACCTCGAGCTTTCGTGTGATTTGGCATAGTCACGTGTCTACTGGAAGGAATATGCCCTTGTGAGTCTGTCTTCTCAAGGTTTCCCAATGCCGTTCTTTGACCCTACTTCGCCCATGCACTTATGCCAGTGCTTTGGAGTGGTTCTGTCTATGGCGCTTTATAAAACTCCTACATTAAGTCATTCATCCAAAAGCCAGAGCCAGAGCTCTTAGTCTGAGCATCTGTGTCGAGCAAAATATGTTCTATTAAGCAGACCAAATTCAGTGCTTGAAACGAATAGAACACATGGTGAGTCAAGACATTACACGATGAAGAACCAAGAGGGGGCGGGGTGAGTTATGGTGGGAAAATGGAGAGGTGGAACCAAGTGGTGCATTATATCAATGTGTCAGACTCTAAGGTGGTGTTCAGGGATACTGTGCACAGTAACGAGCAGCACAGGAAAGGTCTAGCATGGAGTGTGCCTGACAAAGAGACTTATCCCAAATGGCCGGCATCCATAGCTTGAGATCTCTTTGGAAGCACTTATGGTTCAGATGTTGTTTAATGCATGAGCGGATGGTGTCCTGGAGGTCTGTGGAGATGGAGGTTAGTCACTGCGTGATTTGTTGAAACTTATGCTGCCGAGTGATAGTTTATTGGTGGACTGAAGTGGCCTTGCTGGAGCAGAGAGGTTGAAAAACCTGTCCATGCAGGCACAGCCTGTTTCCTGGAGGGCAACTCAAAACCTTGCAAGATGTCCTGAAAGTAGGTCTGGGCTCACGCCATATAAGGTTGCTCCATGAGGCTGGAGCAGCCTTTCTATCCTGTTAGTTATCAGCCTTGGGACTGGCACTGACTGGGTCCAAAAATACCTGAACAGGCTGGGCCCTCAACCGTTGCAAACTAAGACATCATATCCAGGTAGCATCGAAGCCATACCACCCAGTCGCCCTCCCTGTGTGGTATGGCTTCGATGCTTGCATCAGGAGGATGAGGTTTGGCAATATAAGTGCATGTGCAGGATTGGGCTTTTATTAGAGAAATAAGGCAGCACATGGAAGAAGTATAGAGCGGCCAGTGGTTGAAAGCAGCCCACATTCCTTGCAGCCATGGGTTATGGTCCTGCTATAGAGGTACATGAGGAGTCAATCCTTTTAATAGAGAAATAAAAAGACTGCATCTCCAGGTCGCCCTCACATTGGCCAGTGCTTCCCAATAGACTTATCTTTTTGCTTGCAACAGGCAAGAGAGTTGTGCTATAGAAGTACAAGTATTCGTCTACAAAGCTATCCGTGGTCTTGCTCCACCCTCGCATCTCTTGGACTGCATCACCGTACTCTCCTTCTCGAAATTTCGATCCTCCTCTCTCCAAATCCTTTCCGTCACTGGCCCCTCTCCTCTACTTACCCCATCTCCACTGAAATTGCCTCGCCCCTGACATCAAGCTAGCCCATCAGTGGTATTGTTTGCAACCAGACTTGAACTCTACCTACTCGCCAGCAAAGGGGTGCCTCCTACCCGCTTACCACCACTGATGCACTGGCTCTAGTCTACCCCTCCAGGTATGTTCACGCTACTGTGTATAATAATGCACATTACTGGCACGTTCAGGCGTTGGGCCTTTACACTGCATCTTATTTAGGTCTGTTGTGTCCTCTTTGTCCCTGGTCGGTTTCTCGCTACCACCTCCTTCATCCCCTGGTCTTAGTCTTAATCGAAGATCCACCTCTATTGTAAAAGCACAGAGACTGCCAATGTGCAAGATTTCTGTTAGAAATTGCACCCTGGCCGTTCAACAAATGTAACAATATTCTAATGTGACAGTGGATGCCAAAGGAAGTATACATCTTGACGACTGGTGTCCCTAAAACACAAAATTCGAAATGTTAACATCACATCAATGCTGTTGGCGTAGTCTACTCTGGACATGATGAGATCGATGATGGTGGTTGTTTTGTTGGTAAATGATAGGAACGGTAGGATCCTTTTTGCTGCTCGCAAGAGAAAGAAGCATTTTTTGAGTAGAGCATTTACTTGTGGCTCTGGGGTAAGATTGTTGTCCATCAGGACCCGCAGGTTTTTTACAGTCGGCTATGGTGCTGGGGTTAAACCGAGTTCCCTTGGCCAAGGGATAAAGTGGTTGTCTCCTCCGTTTTTTGAGACGATCATTATTACTGTTTTGCCTGGGTTGATTTTGAGGTAGTTCATCCAACTGAATATATCCCGCAGGCAGTTCTCTAGCGTTGAGTTATTTTCTTGAGTGTCTTGTATTTTGAAGATTATTTGTGTGTCGTCGGCATAGTTTTAGCAGGTGAGAGCGTGACCTTTTATGATTTTGATTAGTAGGGATAGGTAGATGTTGAATAGTAGTGGGGAGAAGGATGATCCCTGTGGTACTCCACATGTGGAGTATCTCAGGTTGGATTTGAAAGGTTTCATCCATACAGTTTCCGAACTGTTTGTTAGGAAAGATTTGATCCACAGTAGGGTGGTTTCTGTTATCCCCAGTCCTTCTAATCTCGTTATGAGGATGACATGATTAACTGTGTCGAATGCTGCAGATAGATCCAGAAGTATCAAGACAGTACTGTTGTCAGAGTCTCCGTTTGTTTTAAGGTCGACCCATATTGAGAGGAGGGCTGATTCCGTTCCTCTTATTGGTCTGAAACCAACTTGTGCCTGGTCTAGTAAGTTGTGCTCTTCTATACATTCTTGGGTTGTTTTGTATATGTAAGTTTCGAGCAGCTTGGCTGTGTACAGGATGTTGGAGATGGGTTTGTATGTGTGTGTATGTGCATGTGTGTTGTCAGCTGGTGTTGAGCTGCAAAGGGGTGGTGAGTGGGGGAAAAGGGGTGCTGGGGTTAAACCGTCCGATTTAGAAATAAATTAGAGGTGGGTCAGGGGAGGGTATTATGTCATATTTCAGCATTTTAAAGCAGAGACAAAAGTGGCTGGAAAACAAAAATCAGTCTTTTATGTGTTTGGTCTTTAAAATGCGTAAATATGACATAGAACCCATGGAGCGAGAAGCATCCAAGTAACCCCAAGGTATTTATCATAGGGGATTTTAACATTCAGTATGAACCCCTACAGTAAACTAGCAATAAATGTGAAGATGAGGATAGCCTCTGGAATTTGGAAAGCGTATCTGCCGCATACCCTAGATGCCTAGAAAAGAAAGCTGCTATACGTACGCGTGGCGAGCTTGCAATGGAAGGTCTGTATCGGACTCTCCGGCTAAACACACACATGTGAATGGCCTGCGGGTCTCACATATAGATTACATTTTGGTCCACCTGGAAATGTGAAATCTGATTACTGAGTTTGTGGTATGTGGAAGGGTGGAAAGTAACCATCAGCCACTCATGTTGAGTGTGGCTCCGTAATTATTTGGGCTCCTAGCAGCAATTGAATGTTCCTACAATGGAGCTTTGAGGGTTACAGGAAATGCAAGAAAGGCAGTGAAAGGGCTCAAATTAACTCAACTGAAGAAATACCTTTCATCTATGAATCTAGCCTTCCAATGTTGGAAGATGTTTCACAAGATGGTGGCGGGTCCCCACTACATGTACTGTCATCTCATTTCATGCTCATGGGAGAAAATAGGCCGCTGTTTACGGTGAGTGCCAGACTAAATCGTAAGAATGTGGTTAAAATCAAACCCTGGCATGGCCAAGATTGTAGGAGGGCACAAGAGAATTTGATTAAAAGTGGTAAAGAGATTGCTCATGGTGGGAGGGAGACTGTACAAGCAGATCCCTCCTACTGTAAGAATGCACTAAAAGAAAAAGGAGGAGCATAATAGAGGTATATGGGATGCCCTTCCAAAAATCATCCTGGAGAAGGACTCATAGGGCCTCATTACGAGGTTGGAGGACCGCATACCGGGTTCCTCAAATGAGGATTCACCGGGCCATTCCAACCTTGGAGGACCCGGTAATTCCTCATTCGAGGAACCCGGACCCGGTATATCCCCATTCCCATTCGAGCCCCTTTAGGGCTCAATGGGAATGGGGAGGGAGCGAACAACGGGCCCGTTAATAACGGGCCCGTTGTTCTCTCCCTGGTCTCCTCGCGGGACCCGCTAAGGACGCCTGGTTTTACCAGGCACCCTTTGCGGGTCCTGCGAGGTGACCTTGTAATAGAGCGGTAATCGGTTAACGGCGCCGGCACCATTACTGGCGCTGTTAACCCCTTACCGCCCACCTCGTAATGAGGCCCATAGACATTCTGGTGTCTCACAGGACCAGGAAATGTTGAGGCTCAGAAGTAGATTCATTGTAACGTTCTCAAGTTAGTCTGGCACTCACACTTCTCAGCGTTACACATGGGTTCCAGAGCTGCTACAGATATAAGCCCCCCACAATGGTTAATAGCGAGGAGCTATCTGAACCACTAGCATTGCTCTCAAGAGCCAAAAATCTGATGAAGCTCCTGGCCCAGATAATCTGAGTCCACGATCTGGGTTGCCTACCTTACTAAACGTTTACATGCTGCCTCGTTAGCAAATTTCGTCCTCCAGTCTTGGACTCAGGCCGAGATTGTTCCGCTGTATAAAAAAGGCGGCAGAGAGGATCCAGGGAACTACCGCCCAATATCTTTGTTGGACGCTGGGTGGGGGAAGATTTTTGCTACGGCATTATTGGTACATTTGGAATTTTGGATGGGTGATATGAATATGATTTACCGCCTACAGGCTGGTTTTCGGGCTCACGTTAGCACCATCGACCAATGTTGAAGATTGGACCTGTTGTGTGACACTTATGTTGCGCTAAGAAAGATGAGACTATGTGTCACATATGCCGATTAAAAACCGTCTTCGATGCGGTCCCCAGGCCGAGGTTATGGAAGACCCTAATAGATATGAGCATACCCACAGCTCTTCCTAGGGCTATACAAAGCTGATATACTAGGAACAGGGCCGGCGTAAGATAGAGTACAAACGGCAGGGTCGCCAAGAATGTCCCCATTCAAATGGGACTGCGCTGTGGTTACGTGCTAGCCCCGAAAACTTCTTTGTCTTTTTAGTAATGGTATTATTTCTAAATTAATTAACTTGTCTTGCGATGCTCCAGTTTTGGACGGGGTAAGGTGCCCAGTTTTAATGTTTACATACAATACCATACTTTTATCTTTGACCCCCTCAGGATTGAAACAACAACTACTTGCGTTTGAAGAGTACTGTATAATGGGTTGTCTATAAATGTTGGGAAAAAAAGGAAAGCTCTGGTCTTCAGGAATGGGAGAATGAAAGGGAATAATACATTACATTTGATACTCAATGGAGAAATAGTTGAGCAAGTCAATGAGTATGATTACTTGGGCATCTGGTTTATTGAAAACTGTAAATGGATCACTCAGGTTGCAAAGGCTGATGTTACCCTCAATCGCAATAGTGGTGCCACTGAAATGTTTGCTCAAGACTACGGCAATAGGACAGTGAGGGTATCCCTGGAGGCCTATTCTGCCCAGGCTAGACAAGCTGCGTTCTATGGGGAGGAACTAACTGTGACCAACTAACTATTAGTGAAAATAAATGTGTGAATAATGTACTGGGGCTGCTCGCTTACTATTCCTGGAGGTTAACTTCCGTAGGACTGGGCCCATTTGTAAGTCCAACCCTCTAATTGACTGGCTTAGCGTTTGGTCTACTCCTGTATTGATGGAGTATAGATTGGCCCTGGAAGACATTTTATCTCAGGATGGAGGTATCTAAAGGAGGCCATTACTTCACCAGGACTCCATGAGTGAGTGTTAGAACCACAGCTTACTGACAGGAGTTCTAAACAACGAATTAAAAAGACCTCTTGTATGATGCAACATGTGCACGTTTACCAATATTGCAAGCCGTGAAGGTGGAAGGAAATATTGGGAGCTGAAGCAGAAAATTGGTTACGAAAATTACCTGGATGTACTAAGCTCTCAAGGGCACTGCATCTTAAGCTTGGCTTGGGCACACTACCGCTGACTCATTATACAAGTGGAACTGCAGATGCCTCTGGGTTCGGTGCGCTTTATAAATATCAAAATGAATAAATCAAGTTTCTGATAAAGGCCCCTTGTGCGAGAATGCAATCGAGAATTAATTGCATGTTTTTGCCACTCTGCCCTCTCAACCAGGAATTAGGCAAAGGTGCCTCAAGCCACTATTCAGGTGTAGAGCTGGTAGAACTGCCAGCCAAGCGCTGGCAGTGTGTGTAAACTCGAGTGATGCCTTGGCCGTGCACTCAGTTGTAAACTACTTGACCAGGGCTTGGAGGGTAAGATCACGTTGCGTGGTTTAATAACGTGCCCTGTATAAAAATGGGCAGGAAGTGGGACCAACTTTGCTGAAGCATTTTTCATGTGCATCCATTATTTTGCCATTTTATGAGTGTGGCATTTTTTACTCGGACGCATCCTGATTAATTGCACCGTGCACTTTCCTAGTCTGCTTTTTAGTGCCTTGTATGAATTTTTACTCTATGTCCGAATCTTGCATTTTGGCATATTTGTGACCTTTCTTTCTGTGGACAATGAGTGATTATAACGTAATGGTACTAATGCTTGTATATGTGTCAAATCAAGTGAACATAATCGGTTCTGGGTAGTCCTGCTCACGTGGGTGCGTGTGCAAGGGCTGTTCCCAGTGCAATGTCTTACTATTATCCAGATATGATATGATAGGTTATTTACAACGCACTTAATACCCAGAGGTTTCAAAGCGTGGACCCAGGGGATCGAACCCATGTTGCTCCGTGTCTTCTTGCTTCCAAGGCGAGCGTTTTGCCGCTGAGCTATCCTCCCGAGGCCAAGAGACCTGCACCAACTGAAAGAACGGCACCTGCGTTCCCCTGTCACACCTGTAGGCAGTTGAAATATTTCCTGAGTGGAGTAGACTGTGAGGGGCTCAAGCAAAAGAGAGAAACAAAGACAAGGGGCCTCATTATGAGCCTGGCAGTGAACCTGCCAAATGACCACCAAAATCGATTACCGTTACTGCCAAGGTCCGGTGAGAATGCGAGTGGTGGAAGGGCAGTCTAAACCCCATTTTCGCCGTCCACAGGACTCCATGGGATTACTGCTTGCGGTAATGCCACAGATTTTTGGCCTTAAAAGTCAGTTCGGCTGTGCGGTAAAACTGGGACTGGCAAAAAAAGTGGCACTTTACTGCGCTGTCGAGCTTGCAGTGAGACCCAAAGGGGGGCTATATAAGCCAGGTCTTATTGTATTGTATTGTAACCTCCTATGTAACCAGATAAGCACTCTTCTGTAAATTACGCCGTGATTCCTCCGGGTTTGGGCGTGTAACAAATGCTATAAATAAATAAATAAGTCTGCAAGTAAGGCCTTTATAGGTCTCCGGCGAATGTGGAGCAAAGAGACGCGTGCGCCGATGGAGGACTGTGGCCAGATGTTCTCTTCGCCGCCACCACGCTATCTAGATGCCTGGCGTAAAAGTGTTCAGCAATTTAGAGATTTGGGGGAGAGGCGGAGTTGGCAGTTCTCTGCTGGCAGGATAGTTAGGGGGCTTTTTGCAGTAAGTGTAGCGAGAACTGCTTGGAGCAGATCTGCCAGTTGCTGACAGAGCACAAGAAGTGCGGGCACTTTGTGTCACATTCGTTGCTCAGAAGTGCTGCTACTTCCAACAGAAGTAAAGCAGTACTGCTGTAAAGTCTGGCATGGACCCCAAAGAAGGCATAGCAATGCTGTTGAGGGGTTCTGTCCCAAAAGGGATTGCAGCTTGTGCAGAAATGCAGCTATTACATCAATTAAAGGGTGGCTGGAGGCTGACAGTGTGTAAAGTGCATAAAGTGCAGGTTGTGTCCCATTAAATATATAACATTCTGCTGAGAAATCCTGGTACTGTCCCAGTCAAAGTGTGGAAGTCCCCCGCCCCCCAAAGAAGTGTTGGTACTGCAGCATTCAGTATAGCAGATGAGCCTCCTTGAGAAGGGCTGGGGCTGCCCCCATCAAAAGTATAGCAACCCTTCTCACAAGTACCCTAAATAGTCCCGCACGGATGTCCAAGTGCTGCCCCACTTAGAAGTACTGTACAGTCACTTGTGGTAAAAAAAAAAAAGTAAAATAAATAAAAAAAAGCCCAGCTGCCCTGCTGAGACGTGCAAGTGCAGCATCTCGTTCTAAGTAATGTCTATTTACAGGAAACGACCCCTGCCGAGAAACCAGCAGGGGCTGCTCACAATGTGGCAAACGTGTCGAGAAGTGCTGCCATTGAGACTCCCCCCCCCCCCCTGCCGCGGTCTCATTGAGCGCTGCGGTGCACAAGTGCCCACGTGTGGCCCGGAAAACAGTCACAAGCCGCTAAACACGACAAGGCTTAATGCCATGTTCTTGGTGAGGCGGCAAGAGGAGCACTGTGCGGCCGGGAGTGGAGTGACACCGCCCGGGTACTGTCAGAGCAGGGAGGGGAGCAGGCCCAGAGGGGAGTGGGGAGGATGGGAGTAGACGCTGATATGCAAATGATACCAGCGCCATATAAGTGTCTGGGCCCAGGGCTGGGCCGCAGACACGAGACCAGGCCCCAGAGGATGGATAGGCCTTACCCCGCGCCTAGGCAGGACAGAGGCGGCCACCTGCATCTTGCGCGCGCCCGGGAGGGAGAGCAGCACTCACGCGCCACCGCATCCCACACGGCGGGACTGGAAGACCCCGAGGAGGGGACAGAGCCGCAGTCACTCAGCCGATCTCCTCTCTAGAGGGGGAGGCAGAACAGACCCGCACCGGACCCCACTGCCTACAGGCGAAGACCGCTTGCGGGTCTCTCACTGCGCCAGATGGACTTCTAAGCAAGGTAGGTAGGGGGTCTCCTCGTGCTACAGTGCCTCTCACTGTGTAAAGGGGGCAAGAGTGGGGGAGCCTGGCTACATTGTGGCTGTACCATGCCAGGTGAGCGTCCAAGCAAAGAACGGGGCGGCATCTCGGTAGGGTACTTCACTTCAGGGTACCACACTAGGGTAGGTCCTACTACTGTATGGGGACCTTCCCACTACAGCAGGTCTGCTCAGAATAGTATGGGGGGTTCCCCTTACAGAGAGCAGCACTTCAGGCTAAGGTACGGCTATTGCTACCCTGGCATGGTAGGGCTACTGCTCTCCACAGAAGAGTACTTTTCTCATTGCATGTGTCTGCGTACCAAGGTTAGGTCTTCGTCGCAGTATGGTGCCTTTAGTGCATGGTATGCGAGCTTTGCACCAGGGTAGGGGCTTCTCACCGCAGTGGTGCTCTTCTCTGTGGTGTGTGAGGTTCTCACTAGCGTAGGGTGTCTTTCACACCAAGGGGTAGGGGCGTCTAACCAAAGTAAGGTATCATTTTCTCCAGGGCACAGTACTGCTTTCCTCTGTGATATTCACGCTTCTCACCAAGGTATACACTGCTCACCACAGTAGTGTGTTTTTGTATAGTATAGGAGCTTCTCACCAAAGTAGTGGCTTCTCACCACAGTAGGGATTTCCTCTGTGATATTCTAGCGTCTCACCAAGGTATACACTGCTCACTACAGTAGTGTGTTGTATAGTATAGGAGCTTCTCACCAAAGTAGTGGCTTCTCACCACTGTAGGGATTTCCTCTGTGACATTCTAGCTTCTCACCAAAGTATGCACTGCTCACCACAGTAGTGTGTATCTGTACCATATAGGAGCTGCTCACCACTATAGTGCTTTCCTCCATGATATTCAAGCTTCTCACCAAGGTATGCACTGCTCACCACAGTAGCATGCTTTTGTATAGTGTAGGATATTCTCACCAAAGTAGTGGCTTCTCGCCACAGTAGGTTGCTTTTCTTCATGGTCTGTGAGCTTCTCACACAGGCAGGGGTTTCACACCACGGAAGGTTCTTTTTCTCCATGGCATGCAGGCTTCTCAGCAAAGCAAGGGCCTTCTCACCACAGTAGTACTTGTCCTCACGGCATTTGAACTCTCACCACAGAAGGGGCGTCTCGCCGCAGTGCAGTGCTTTTCCTCAAGGAATGCCTGCTTCTCACTGAGGTAGGTGCGTCACGCCAAGCTAGGCTAGGCTTCTCCATGGTATTAGCCGGGATTCTCACAATATTCTCCCACAATAGATAGCACTTGTCACTTCAGTAGTTGTCCTCATACAACAGAGGCCCTTTGCACCGTTGTAGGGGTTCTTCCCACTACAGCCAGGGTTCAATCCACCACAGTAGGTATATTTGTTATTCTGGTACAGATTCCTTACACCACAGTAGGGTATGCTTCGCCGCAGTATTTAAGCTACTCGCCAGGGCAGGCTTTCTGCCCATGACAGTAGCCTAGAGAGGAGGGTCATCAGTCAGACAGAAACCTACACAGACATACATCCTTCTGAAAGGATTGGCCAATAGCCAAGGCACTGAGCGGGGGGGGTGGGGTGAGGGGGGGGGTTGCTGACCTGTAGTATCTTTCTACTCCTTTCTCTCCACAGCCGCCTCCACGCAAAAGAAAAGTGCAAACGAAGAAAACCCCCAGGTAGGGTGGATTTCTGCCAATGAAGGTCACAGCTAACGGGAGCTTTCGTGTTTTTGGACTCGATTGGCACCTGCGGCAAGTCCTCTGCAACATATTAGGGAGTTAGCCTCTAAAATAGGCATGGTTAGGAAAGTGGTGTACCCCCAAAGTGGTTTGGGGTAAGACTTGGCCGAGTTTTGGGAGGAGCCTGTGAAAAACATGGGAGCAGAGTCCAATATTCAGCACCCAGTACAGACAGGTCTTTTCAAAGGGGCAGCCGCCCTCCTTTTACCTGGTTTTTATTGATTTCAATGGGACTGTACTGGTACTCATCACCAGTACTTTCGGTGATATAGTACGAATCCTTTAATTCGGTAAATGGGACTGGCTGGCAGAGGTGACAGTGAATCCATTGCCTTAATAGGACAACACGAGAGCTTTTTAACAGTACCCTAACCCATTCACTGGGGTGGCGTGCAATGCAACGTTATGGGGTTAGTAAGTCAGGCACCATTCGGTTTGTGGGCATTTCTTTCTGCTTTGTTGGCTTATGTAGAATGTGGTGGGAAGGGAACAAGGGGAAAATTTAGTTACAGACAATTAAACAGAGGTTTACTGCAAGTGGTAACCTGCCCCTAGGATTTCTTCCCCACCCCCATTTTGGTCCCTTTGGTCCCCCCTTCCATGTGCCCCGCTATGCCTGCCACATGCGTTCCTCCTCTGGATTCCTTCTTCTCCCCTGCAGGCATCATGCATTCCCAAGGTGCATGCTCCCTGTCCACTGCTTTATTCCCATGGATTCCTTCATCCAAACCCAAGTTGTCTCTAACCTGGTCTCCTACTCTGCATGCTTCCATGTAATATCTTTACTCCTCCCTATGTCTATACGCCCTCCTTTCTCTTTTCCCTTTCACACCTATCACCTGGATCTCGTCTCCCTGTCTCTTCCTACCGCTGGATCCCTTTGCCCTGCCCCTTTCTTCCTTACCCTTGATTTTTGTCTGTGTTTCTTCCTCTTCTATATGTATTTTACTTCTCTGTCCCCATAAATGCACTCTCTAGGCGCCCTCTTCCCATAGATATCTTCACCCATACCTCCTTGGCCTGGATCTTATCTCCATGCCCCATGCTTCCCCCCTCCCCCACGATCTTTTCTCTTTGCCACATCCTTCCCTTGGACCTCCCCTCTTTGCCCCTACCGGCCCCTGTATCTTTACTCCCTGCCCACCGTCACCTGAAGCTCTTCTCTCTGATCTGCTTTTCCCTAGATCTCTGGTCACTCCATCCTCCTTCCTCCTGGTTGTATCTCACTGCCTCCTTCTTTTCCTGGATCTCTTCTCCAAGGCTGGGAGTCCACCCCCCTACACTAGATCTCCCTACCTTCTACACCACCTGGATCTTTCCTCTGCCCTATTCACTTACACTATATCACTACTCCTCGTCTCCTCCTTCCACTAGGCCACATCACCCTGCCCCCTTTCCCTGGGATCACTTCTCTCTTTCCCATTTCTACTTACTCTAGCTTTCTTTTTGCCTGAACCCCCAGCCCTCCACTTCTTTTATTCTACTCTGTTGTTCCAGACGCCCTCCCTGCTTTTTTCTAGATCTCCTTTTCATTTACTCCACTTCTTACCAAAGCATCTGTTCTCCCGCCCGGCATCTCCTGAATCTCTCCTCCATGACCTCAGCTGTGCATCTCCTCCGATCTGTTGCATCCCGTGCTTGCTTTTCCAGGATTGCTTGCCTTGATCTATAGCTAAGGCCTGTAATCTAATGATGCCATTTATTTTTGGATAGCATGCACCTATTCATACTTGATCCTTTCCAGATCACTCCTCCTAAACCCATATTGGCTTCTCTCTAGATCCCTTTGCCATGCCCCCTGCTTGCTTACTGTTAATCCTTAGCCCTCCCCTACCTCTAACCCCCTTTGGCTTGTATCCTCTAGTATATTGCCACCCATTTTCATTGTTATCCCCGGAACCACTTGCTCCAGTCTGTTTTGCCTCCTTAGGATTTCTTGCCTTCTTTTTTATAATACATATGGCTACTCTTTTCCCTGGACCTGTGTTTGATTCTCCTGAAATCTATTAGCTGTGTGCTTCTCTTGGGACCCTTGCTCCTGCTTGATCCTCTCCCTTTCTTGGCGCCCCACAATCAGACACACCGCTTGCTGCCACTGGAATCCCACGTCCTTCCCGATCCCTTGCATCCAGCCCCTGCCCTACCACTTACTAACCTTACGATCTCCTCAGCTGCACCGCTTACTTTTCATCGATCGATTCACAGTCTCGTTGTGTTGCCTTCACAGATGTTTGATGCAGGCTGCCCGATGGTCCTAGGTGGGATATCATCATATACTGTAAGTTGGTAATAAGGCACTACAGTATAGATGATGTACTACACTGGCCTTCACGTCCGACCACTGCTGGAGGTGAAGACGAGCCTGAAGGCACCATTCCACCTTTCCTCCAGGCATGCCAACAGGCTCTTGGGATGCAGAGTCCTCATGTCATGGGACTGGATCTCTCTGGACCACAGGAGGATGCATCGGCCAGCTGAAGGGGCTCAAAGGGGTATCGGTCTAACCGTTACCATTACTGAGTTTAGTAATGGTAAAGGTTCTCCCGCTGACCCTACACCACATCCCCCCTGAAGACCAGCCAGCGACGAAACAAAGACCCTGCCAACACAGCATCTATCCAGATTGGGTGGAGAGAACGACCCCCTACCCACCATTCATCTCCTACAGCCATTGGTTGTTACATGCATGGCAAGGGCCAGAGGCAACATGGAAATAAGGACAACTTCCTAAAATGTAGAAGATTCTAGAATTCTTGGAGGATTGAGGCAAAGTTGGGATTTAACTCAACATGCAGTACATCTGCCCTACTAGCTTTTCTGGGACTTCTGCCTATTGGGAAGAGGCTCCCGTTTCTCTATATTCCTATCTGCTCTGCCAAGTGTTTAATTGTGTAGTCTACTCTATACAGTGCGTACATCCACAGGGTTCACAGTTCTTTCTTTTAGTATGATCTCTTGAGAGAGGTGAAGATGGGGGCTTCTTACTTTGAATGTTACTGGGAGGGTGTTCCACAATTTGGTTCCAGAAACGGAGATTTCCCTGTCTCCCATTTTAATTTGCTTCTGTGTTGTCGTCCTGTTGTTTACATGGATATTTACTTACCATATCTGATAGAGCGACCAGAAATAGTTTTTGATGTTCATCAGTCAGACCTCTATCAATTAAGGAATTGATGACTGAAATTCAGATTTGTTTCCTCTCTCTATGGACATTTTTATCTGTTTCTTGTTTCTTTTCCTTTCTTTCACCAGGTATACTTTCTAAACTGTTAGTATGTTTTGAAATTGCAGATTTTGTCTTATTTTCTTGAACTCCAGCACTGAGTAAATTGTCTCTTTCTTTCAATTCTTTGATGTATTACACATGTGAAGCCTTATGAGTATTCTTGCCATTTCCTTTTTCTTAACTTGTTTTGAATAAAAACCCTCCAGTTGGAGAACTTACGTGATTGTGTTCAGTTTCACTTGCGATACCAAAGCGTGATATCATGGTTGATACACGTATCTTATGAAAATAACTACTGACTTAATGAGGAATCATTCTATTTGCAGTGTAGACTATAAACCTAAAGTATAATTGACCCCCACCACAGCGGTCCCCAGGGGAACCCCTATACATGTATACAGTTGTCCTGTTGTTGCACATCAGTAGGGGTGACCTGATCTATATGTGCAATCAGTGTTTACCCGTGCCTAATTCTGAGGATGACCGCAGACGTTTGTGTTCCAAGCACTGCCGACATCATGCAACACAAATGGCTATTTGCATGGGAACGGGCTGGGAGGAAGATGACTGTTTTATGGAAGCGGTGGAGGGAGAATATTGTGCTGGTTGGGATTATGCCTGGGTGCAGTAAACTGTGCAGCAGAGCTGTAGCAGATATCTGTCTAGTCAAATCGACTCTACATCGAGTATTTAAAAATGCCTCAAATGTTTTTTTTTGTATAATCAATATTTACATGGTGCCCGAAAGGAAGCTAGTTAGTGTGTTATGCATGTGTGTGTATTATTCTTTTGCTTTTTTTCAGTTCTATGGTGGTTGGGGATGCCATTCACGGTTCCATCGATGGAGAGTACAGTCCGAGCACGTGGTATGTGACACTGGCATAGCGTCTAACTTCCATTGGTATGGCCTCAAAGTGATTTGGGTTGTCTGGGAGTTGGGTAGACCATAGTCTGAAATGTTACACGATAGACCACCCATCACATTTCAGGAAAAAACAATTGCTTTGGCACAGGCGACTAGTACTCTAAGAATACCTTTAACAGTTATGTGCTGGGTGGGGGAGGAGGCTGTATGTTTCACAATGTTATTGAATTAGTGATTGCTGGTACGATTATTGTAGTACATTAGGGACATTCAAGTTGCGCCAAATTCCTTGAAACAAATCACTCAAATTCAAGGCAGCGGGGTGGTGTGTAACAATCTTTCAATGTAATAGATTGTGTTTCCGTTTTATAGAAGCATTTCATACATTTCGTAATCTCTCAGTTTTGATGAATTGTGTTTCTTTTCATGGAGGTATTTGTTGGTATGAAGACCAAATTTGCAAACTTTACCAGCGATTGCCAGATCATTCAGACAGTTGCATTGTTTTCCGTTGAAAAAAACAAAAGATCAGTCCAAGAACAGGTTTCGAAATATCTAATCATATTTTTTGATATACTTTGTTTGTCATTGGACCTTAAATATTGCATAACCACGCAAAGCATTCCTGTCTAGACAACATTTCTCACATACAGATGAGAATGCAGAGGAATCACTTTGTAAAGTGAGGGAAACCACTGTAATGTGTCCCCAGAGATTCCACCCAAATATGGAAAAGGAACAGCAGCGAAGAGCAGAGAACAGACAGTAAATGCCACTGAGGAAATCCACCATCTTCAATAGAAGCAGCGCATGATCGATAAGGGCCCGGGTAATCCCACTGAATTTCTTCAGATAGACACATTGCAACCTTTACCAGCACAGGTCTAGTGAAAGTAAATACAGGTAGGTGCGTTCATGTAAATATGCTGGATGGGTTGATTTTCATGCATGGACAAATAAATACAGAGGGAATGCAAAGGGCATATTATCGTGAACAGAGGATAGCACAGGGGCAACGCAGAGCAAGAGGTTTGAATCCCAGATCCGCGCTTAGAATCCGAACTCAGGTATGGTATTGGGTGTGTTATTAAAAACACAATTAAATAAATAAACGTCTATAGGCCAATATGGGGAGCAGCAGATGGCACATTCGAAATTGGTGACATAGGATATTAGACTTTTTTTTAAATAGAAAAGGAACGGCAGGCAGACTGCAGATAAGGACATGGTCCACACTAATGTGGAAAACCTCAGCATCGAAGAGTGATTGACTGTGTGGGTGGATGACTGCCATTGTGGAGGTGTCATGGGTGGAATTGAGGTTATCGTTTGGGGTAATGGGGATCAAATGGCTTGTGAGAAAGTAGGAATTTGTGCAGAGGGATTGAGCTTTCCAGAGAGCCAGGGTGAGGTGAATAAGGGGAGCAGAAGCAGAGGAGAAAGTTGCTGGGTCCGATGGAGGGAAGCGGGTAGAGTGGATGAGGTTGAGGTGGGTGGGATGGGAGAGAAAGGAGATGCCTGAGCGGCGTTTGGGAAGTGACTGAATAATGGGGATTGGGAAACTGGGCAAGAGAAGCAGGGTGGGGGGTTGAAGGAAGAGAGGAGGTGGACTATTGTAGGCGACTAAGACATTTAATTTAAGAAATCACAGGATCCTCAGCAACCAAGAAATGCATATGTGCACGTTGCAGCCTTTGGTATCTTGCTCTGGCGAGTCCACTTTTTTTTCCCAAAGGTTTAGTTGTCATGCAAATTGTGTTATCACTGTTGAGACTGATTCACAGATTAGAATTATAATATATGACTTGGGATAAGCGGTATTTGTGCCAACTTAATGATAAGTTACTGGTTTTTGGCCAGTTCACAGGTAAAATAACTTGCACTGATCAGTAATTTGATGGTCACAAAAGAATTTTAATATTCAAGGTTGCGACCAACAGGAAGCATCCTGGAGCATCCTGGCGGACCGATAGCCTAAAACAAATACTCTTAGAAAGCTCTACAACTAAAGGTACAACATCTATTATTATTTATTGAAAAATCTCTCCTGAAGAACCATTTAGGACTGTCTGAATGGTGAAACACGTGTTGAGAGTTAAAACTTCGAGACCTGAAACCTTGAATATAAAAATTCTTTTGTGACCATCACTTTACTGGTCAGTGCAAGTTATTTCTACCTGTGAACTGGCCAAAACCCAGTAACCAAGAAATGCAATTTAAGAAACCATGGGTCCCTGTGTGATCAAGATATGCAATTTACAAAGTGCAGTAGCAATAGGCACTGGTGGAAGTTCATAACCGATTGCAGAGATTATGGAAATTGGACTCACTTGGTAGTTGTTCATTCATGGTGAAAATGGATGGAGTGGGAAATTAGGCAGAATGGATGGCCCTAGAAGCTCCCAGGCCTTAAAAGGGCCAAACCACACTGGCCCTTTTCAGTTCAGCCCTGTGTATACCTGCTGCTCCAGTTCTGTCAGCAAGCGCGGCCACGCCCAGCAGTAGGCCTGTGACAAAGGCAAACCTCTGTGCACAGCGTACATTTCTGACAGCACCAAAGAAGTAATGAGTCTGTTTCATTGACGGGCCCATAGCTCTAGTACCATCACAGAGCACTGTTGTGCTCCTCAGTTGATGCCCATGTGCGTCACATGGCTGCCGCCAATTACAGAGCAGTCTTTGAGAGCACACATTACTTCATCTGCTTCCCTCAGGTGGAAGAAGACCCAGGGAGAGGCAGAGAAAATGCCATATTTCATTTTCGTGAAGTTACGCCCATGAAATAGGACTCCCATGTTTCACTGACAGAAAATAATGGGACAAATGCTAACGCTTTTGATGGAAGCCATACCTAACAAGGCAATTCTAGGTCGTCGCCTAGCACGAGTTACTCGCAGGAATCTGAACTGCTCTTGCAGACAAGTTTTCACCTTCAAGCAATAGAGCAGCATGCATTTAATGCCAAGGTGCTGAAGGATGTGCGTGACAGCTGGGTAGGAGATCCGGAAGTTCTAGACATCTTTTGGGTATAGTGTGACAATATAGGAAGCTGTGCTGAGCCGAGGGAGATCCTCCAATATTCCCTTACATACCTCATCGCCATCATTCATGATCTTGGGTATCAATGTCTCATGAGCGGCTGAACGTGGTGGCATGTGGGGGTATCTGTCAGGTCAGTGCCTAGTATGCATGCTCCTCAACAAAGAATGTGAGGGGATGCACTGCTTTCAGAAGTAGTTTTTTATTGATCTAAAGCAAATGGGCTCTAAGGGCCGTACCCCTCTCCGTCTAATCACAGCAAGCTCTTCCTTAACATAGGCCGCCCTTCTCCCAAAGTTAGTATCTGCTTATTTACCCCCTACTGTCTGAGTTGTGTCTGTCCTGCAGTCATGGCGTGAAGGCAAATGTGTTTTCTACTTAACTCCCTCACAAACTTCCAAGGTGTGGCCGACTCTATTCGACTGGGTAGTTCTAGCAGTCGGGCGGGGGTTCCTTCCAGAAACTGAAGACCCAGAAGGTCTTTACCCTCTCATGCCTGATGTATCTCTCCTAATCCTGCCCCTTTCTCGTTGTACTTTCCTCCCTCCGGCTCCACCACCTTCTCTCCTCTCTCACTCTGTTACTCTGTCCCTCCAATGTTTGTCACTCGCCTACCTCCTCCCTCTGCTCGTAGCTCTTCCTGCACATGTAAATGTTAAAGTATATTTGTACCGTGCACTATCACCACCGGAGTGGTCCACTGGCGCTCTGGCAGATCTGAAAAGGAAAGGGGGTTGAGTTAGTGGGAACGAGCGGGATAGCTGCAAGAGAGCAGTGATGTGCTGTTGGCAGCTTCAATTCGGTTAACACTGTTCACTGAGCTTAGGGTTGCTTTCCGGTCGGTAGCCTTCGTATGCTGTTGTGCAGTGCTGTGTGTTTTGTTTTGTTGTTGTGGTGTTGTGAAGTTTGTGCGGTTTGTTGTGCTTTAGGGTTGTGGTTGTTTAGAGTTTGAGACGTGTATACAGAGGGGTGACATTGTTAGTGGGTTGGTTATTGGCCTCACTATCTATAAGTGATATGTGCTAAATTTCCACATTCCTTCTAGATGTGGCACGTGAATATCTCTGCATTTCTATCTGGATCCGGCACTGTCTAATATTTACAATCCTGTCTATATATGGCAAACGCCAATGTTCACAATTATATCCAAATGTAGCACTGGTCCACCTTTGAAATCCTGTCCCGATGCGAAGCAAGCTAGCATTCACAATTCTATCTAAATGTAGCATTGGTCATATTCCCAATGCAGTCTAGATGTGGCAATGGCTAATATTCTCTATTCTATCTAGATGTGGCGCTGGCCGACTTTCACAATCCTGTCTGGATGTGACGCAGGCTAATGTTCACAATTCTAAGTGTGGCACTTGCTAACCTTCACAATTCTAAGCATGGCACTTGCTAACCTTCTCAATTCTATCTAAGGGTGGCACTTGCTAACATTCACAATCCTATCTAGATTCGACGTAGGCTAATGTTCACAAATCTATCTAGTTGTTAAGCAGGTTAGTGTTAATATCCTGGTCTGCTATGGTCTAAGGGTAGGTAGAGTGGCAGGGCTTCTGGAGTAGAGTGATTGCTCTACTCCCCACCCAGGCCAAACCTACCTCGGTGGTTGCTGCTGGTCAACGGCTGACCGCTGGCCTCTCCTGCTGACACCTGCAGACACAATCTGGAGCCGCCTCTGTGAGAGCTGCCTTTTGCCTTGGGGCCCTTAGCCGCAGGGGCTGCACATGCAGAGGGCTGCCTTAGGAAGGTCAGTTATGACCAGATGGACGTACGAATCAGGGTAGGTGGGCGGGCTGGGAGGCCTGACTGAGAAAAGGCCAGACACAAAGGATTATACCGCAGGGACTGCACACTCTAGATGCAGACCAGCACAGGAAAACAAAGTCAGAAGCCACAAAAACACTAGAGAAACCCACCGAAACAGCATACACTGATCAACAAAAAAACACTCAAACCCCTTCACTACAGTACATGAAAACAGGCCAAAAACAGATTACAATCAATGTACAACTACTCACTGAGCATCAACCAGCCCCTAAAGCTGCTTCCAAAGTGGTTTCCAACAACATCCCTCATTTCACTACTACTCCTACCACTATAATAGTCCACCTGCACATGTACTCCTCCCCACATTGTCCTGCATCACGGTCTTACTCCCTCCCTACTCTTTCACTAACCTTTCACTCACAATCATAACACATCAATTTCCCACCACCCATTACCTCACCTTTCCTACAAATCGTCTCCACACTCATTTTCACCATCTTTTGTCCTTTTGGTCTTTGGTCGCCACCTCCTCCTCCTTTGACCTCACTCAAACAACCCACACCTTTCTGTTACCTGTTCCTGGCTTTATTATTCCCCCCTGCTCTAATTGGCCCTCTCCATGACAATCTTCCCTGTCTTCCCTTCAGCTTGGTAAATATATAAAAAGTGGGCTAAAATGCCCCCTTTCTGCCTCGCCGGCTCTGTGTAATGGAGTCCCGCATAGAAAATGTCCACGTTTTTGTCATGGAGCCTTGTCCCCTGCCAAAGCACAGGCAAGTGGTTTGCTATGCAACATTCACCAGTTCATGTCACAGAGCCGTTTTGTGGCCACACTCCAAGTAAGTGAGTCTGTGTCGACAGGCACAGCATTGTGATCCACGCGGCTCTGCTGATTAGCGCTGCTGCGTCGCACCATGGTTCTGTCTCTCCCCGGTGCTGGCAAAGGCTTTGGTGGGCTGACTTGTTGAGGGTGAGCTTCCAGGGCAGCTGGTATATGTAGACCTCTAAAATAACTAGAAAGGGACTGGCCAGCACCTTTTCCAAGGCACCTTTTCCAAGAGGTATGATCAACAGTGGCACTGTCTAAACAGATATAGGCACTTAAGAGGGAACAGGGCAGGAAGTGGGGCCCTCCCAACTGGCATCTTCCCCCTCTGGGGTAGGAATGGCTCTGGTTTCCACCCTGGCAGGCCTCTCACCCCACAGTCAGAGAGTTCCTTATCCCCTCCTGACAGGGTCAGACTATGGACTCTGTCACACACATCATCCGTGAGATGTAACTTAGCTCTCTAGCTTAGTTCTCCGTCACCTCCCATTTGGGGTGACTAAGCAAACCAAAAGAGGTGAATGCAGGAAGGCTTAGAATTAATCTTAACCTCTGCCATAGCTCTGTGCAAACCTCTAGACCATTGTCGTTCTGCCTGCCAAGCCATTATAGAAAGGACAAAGATCATCTGCAAATCAGGCTTGCCCACCCCTTGAGGGGCAGTCCAGCCTAACACCTTGGTCACATCCCTCCAGCACGAGACCACAAGCAAACCCAGACATGTTTCGGTATCATTGGGCATCATCAGGGAGGTGTAGCTTAGGTTTCTAAGCCCAGCAGGCTCCATACCCATATCTGAGCAGATGTAGAGAGGGATGGAGGAGGGTTGAGAGTTTTTCTGAGCTCTTCGAAAACTGGGACCAGTAGAAGGCGTACATGGGTTGGATTGTGGGAGATGCGTGGGAAGACTTTGTGTACAGCGAGGGTGTTCATAGAATGGAAGAACTTCAAAGAGGATTGCAAGGGTGGGATTTTCATACATAGAGCTAAATGGCCAAGTCTGATGAGTTTTAGGTGCTGGCCGAGCTGAGGGAGCTCAGCTTGGGTTGGCTGGAAAGGGAGTATGATACTCATTTTTTTAGGATCAGGGAAGCACCACAACGGGGAAAGGCAGGTTTGAAGGGGAAGATATTATGGGATAAGGAAGATAGATATCTACTGTGTATAGGATGTATAAGAGGGTGGTAGTAATTAAAAGGACACTTTGCTTTCTTCCCGCTACCCTTTGGATCACTGGAGATGAAGTCAGCATTAGGGCACGCGGCACGCCAGTCAATGCAAATATGGATCTGTGCCCCCTCATTGTTGAAATGCACTGAAAACCAAGCTGAGAAAAGAGTGGACTGGAGACGCAACTAAGGGTTGGCGACAGAGACGCCTTTGTAAGAGGGAAGGACTTGAATGTTTGGAGAGTGGGAGCGGCGCTTATGGCCAGACTGGTGAGGATGAAGGAGGACTACACCACTCCCCGGTTGTTAGTGATTCACCTAGAGGAGAATGATCGAGGGACGGAAGTGTGTATGGCGCTAATGAGGGCTATGAAGAATGATCATCAGACAGTCAGTGAGTAACGGGAATGATTAGAGATTCTAGGGATGTCATTGCTTCTGAGAAGGGTGAGGAATCTGGCTGCTCTGGACGCACTTCGGAAACATATCTATAAAGAGATGGCGACGTTTTACTCTTGGGAGAGCAAGATCATGGTGCATGAGCGTATAAACTATAAGGCAATACACATGTTCAGGCAGGCTGGTGGTCATCTGTGCTTTATGGGCAATGAGCTGTGTTTGCTGGAGTTATATCTTTTGCTGGATGAATTTGTGGCTAAAGGTAAGTGGTGTGAAGGGTAGGGTGGTTGTTAAGGATGGACAGGTAAACCTAATTGTCCTAAGTGCAAGAGCAGTTTCAAGCGGTGTGGAGGGCCCTTTTGCTCTGCTTGTGCACGAACAGGCTATTCTGGTGCAAGAACAGTTGGGGGGGAAGAGTAAGACTCCTAGGAATGAGAACGGTAGACAGGGGATTCGAATGAGGGGGGGGGGCAGTTAGGGTTGCAGGCAAGAATGGCTGCAGGCATCGTCCATGGGGAAGGAGATTTGAGGGTGTCATTTGGAGGTCGGGTGACACTCTGTATTAGCGAGTCGTGAGGGCATTCGTCTGTTAAGGCAGCAAGCAAGGTTTGCGCGTTTTAGTATTTTTTTGACCTGTCACATTAAAATGACCTTTCACACTCATTCTACATGTCTGTCGTGCTTGCTCTGCCTCCAGTCGCCACTTCGCTCTCCTGTGTCAGGAACAGAGCCAATCTGATTCCATCCCATGAAAGGCTGAGCCCACAGGAGCTAGTCCTACCAACAGTTGGGCGTAGTTGGTGGCTTAGTCCCCCAGTGATTGCTTAGGCCACTGCCCTTCCTGCAGAGCTTTCCTCACCAAGATTTGCGGGCACTGCCTTTCAGTCCAGTTCAGTCTCTCCTGGGGGGGCATAGCGCAGGCGACTTAGTCTTGTCTCTCAGCCATGGTCAGGGTGAAGATTAGCACTGCAGCCTGAGGTTCACACTGCCAGAATTGCAAAGATCCACACGCAGACCTCTTCCCTGGGAGGTATTGACCTTCTCTTCCACCAGGTCTTCTGCTACCCACGAGTCAGGGCAAAGCCATTTGCTTTTGGCGTTCACAGGGACAGAATACATTCCCCTATCCTTCAGTGCCAGATGAAAGTTGTTACACAAGCAGGATCCGTTAAAACTTCAGGATCAATTAGATGTTTGGGTAGATTATGCTACATACTTTGGCTTTAAGCTTTGCCCTTCCACCCATACAGAGAGCATTTCTCCTCTCAGCTAAAGTAAAAAAACGGAATTTCAAGAGATTGGTCTCTGGTTTCTCTTGTTATCTTCACTTGGTCTAGTTAAAGTCTGTCCAGTGGTTTTAAAATAAAATAGGTTGAAAAATTACAAAAATAGAAGATATTTTTTAGCTTGTGGGTGACCCATTTATGGATCTACCATCACTCTTGTTCATCCTGTTGGGCCAATTTGAGCTCATTGACCTAAGTAAACACAACACTTGCATAGATTCCTACCCCTGATGCTTATTCCCAGCACCTTACTAAAACAGATAACCATTGCAGTCCTGCTACCAGAAACCAGAGACTGCGCTTCAGCCTCTCTAAAATATTCGAACCGCTTGCTCCGCTAAAATTACCATTTAGGAACAATACTTGTCATCTTAAAGGAGCCCTAATAAATGCCTGTTCCATTGTGGCACACGCCACAGAAATAGATGACCTCCTAGAACTAGAAAATCTCGACTTCCTTGCCATCACCAAAACCTAGTTCCACTCCGCAGCTGGACCCGCCCTTATGCTAGCCGTCCCTGAGAATTACACAATTCTCAGATCAGAGAGAACCGAGGCCCGCAGTGGAGGTATAGCCATAATTGCCAAAACTAACCTAGACATGAGACTAGCCCCCTCACCCGATATTAAATCATGTGAATCCCTAATCGCCAAATTACCTCTCTCCCGCTCCTAAACTCTCACCATTAACTTACTATACAGACCTCCTGGTCCCATTGGGTCTTTCGAGGAGGACCTAACTACCATCCTCTCCAACAACTTAAAAACTACCTCACAAAGTCTTCTGCTAGGCGATGTCAACCTAGGCTTTGAAGACCCTAAAGACCAGCAAGCTGCACTTATTGCAGACACTATCGCCGAACTAGGCTTTAACCAGAAAGTAACTCACCCCACCCACAACAAAGGTAGAACCCTTGATTGGGTGGCAGACTACAACTGTAGTGTATCCATCACATCCATCTCACCACAATCTTGGGACAGACCATTACCTCCTTGCATTCTCACTTGAAGACATAATACTGTCCACTAAAAATAACCCTTTGGCCCCCTCTATACCCACTAGGAATAAAAAAAACATTACGGCAGAAAAACGCACACCTCTAATACTACCAACTCTAAACTCCCTTCCAGAGACTTCCGACCCCTCCATACTAGTCGACCAATACAATAAAATAATGTCCGAAGCCCTAGACTACATTGCCCTGCTAAAACTAAGAAAGAGCAAACCTAAACTGCATCTGAACACCTGGTTCTCCCCCTATCTCAAAGCCCTGCAACAAAAAAAGAAAAAGCAAATACATATGGAGACACCTACCTTCAAATGCCAATAGATCCAATCTTAACATTATATATGCCCAATACAAGAAAGAAATATTCCTAGCTAAACAAGAGTCCTACAACACACACAATAAAAGAATTCTGCAAGCTAACTCAAGCATAAAATAACTCTTCTTAATCCTCAAAGAAATTGAAACTCCCATCCCTGTAACTGGGACAGAAACAGGTGCAATAGCATCCAAAAAGCCCTCTCTAACAAAGTAGCAACCCTCCAGGATAAAATCACCAATAAAAAAGCTAACCTACAGAATACCACCCCACAACCTAGCATGACCACACCCTCAGACAAACCTATACGCTGCTTCAGCTTCGCCAAAGTGTCCATCGTAGAAGTCAAAAAAGTAATTCTCTCCCTTAAACCATCGAACTGCGAAGGCAAACCCTACCCAGCCCAAATCGTTAAAGATGCTGCGAGAGATCTATCCCCCTTCATCTCCAAACTTATTAATGCTTTCTTCTACACGGGAACTATTCCCACCGACCTTAAGGAGTCCTGGGTGCTCCCACTCCTTAAAAAACAAACATTAGTCTCCGCCATACCAACTAACTACAGACCCATCACCACTGTTCTTTTCCTGCTCAAAATTTTAGACAAGGTAGCTGACCTCCAAATTCAGCAGTATCTAGAACAAAATCATCTCTTAGGAACCCAGCAGTCAGGCTTCAGACCCCAACACGGGACTGAAACAGCCCTGATAGACCTCAGGGACAACGGTAAAACCGCCCTGCTACTCTTACATGACCTCTCAGCGGCGTTCGATTTGGTAGACCACAAAGTCCTTTGTGAACACCTGGACTCTGTCGCACACTTCTCGCAAGAAGCTATAGGCTGGATACAATCCTTCCTGAACAATAGGACCATATGTGTCGTTTCACCTTCAGCATCTGCTGACCCCATCCCCATCACATGTGGGGTGCCCCAGGGTTCCTGTGTCTCTCCTACCTTGCACAACATCTTCACTAAGCCCCTTTTCAATGATCTCGATGGTCTTGGTATCACCTACACTAACTACGCAGATGATACACAGATCCTCATACCAATGACGGGAGATTACAACAAGGATTTGGCCTTGGTGAACAGAGTGTACCTCATCATCCAAGCATGGATGGCCACCCACAGTCTATGCCTGAATGATGACAAAACTGAGCTCATAATCCTAGGCCCCACCCCCAACCTTAACAAACTCGGCCCTAAATACTCTAGTTTTGACATAGATGGCATCGCCATCAAAGTGGCCAAAGAAGTTAAAACTCTAGGCTTCTACTTAAATGCCACCCTCTCCTTCAACAAACAGGTCAATTCCATGGCCTCTGCCACGGCTTACACCTGTAAGTTAATCAGAGGTGCCAAGCCTTTCCTCTCCACACACAGCACCACCACCCTTGCCAGAGCCCGAATTCTATCAAAACTGGATTATTGTAACGCACTATATTTGGGAGCCAACAAATACATCATCAATAAAATCCATATCCTCCGAAATAACGCCCTTATAGTAGCTCTAGGTATAGCCAAAAAAGAGCATATCTCAGAGACAAGGAAACTGAACAACTAGCTCACCAGCACCAACAATATCCTACTAAAAACAGCCTCACTTCACTCACAAGTGCCTCAATAATGCCGCCCCACAATATCTCACAGAAAGATTTAAGAGACATGCATCCAACCGTCCAACTAGAACCGTCCAACTAGAACAGCCAACCAAAACACTGTGACTGTACCGAGATATACACCTTCCAAAACCGGTGGTCGTAGCTTCCCAGTCAAAGCCGCTCAGCTGTGGAATCCTCTTCCCCCTACATTAAGGGCAGATCAAACGTACCCCTTCTTCAGACGTAACATCATCAGCTGGATTAAAGAAAATTACCACTAATCCTCTGGGCCCCTCCCGCCAGCTCCTTCCCACTTGCTCTCAAAGTGCATAATGTTGATTGCCATGTAACCTACGGCCTGTCTGTTAGCTCAAATCCATGTCTGTATTTATACTTCTAAATGTCTGTTCTCTTTATGCTATTTTATTTACTTGTACAGCACTGTAACCCAAGCTGAAAATATCCTTGTTTCTCGATGTGCCCTGATACCCCTGGGTCTGGCGCGCACTATAAATAATAAAACAAACAAACAAATATATTCAACCCTGAGCCATGTACTCAGATCCCATACAACCAACAGGTTGTGTGTGTGCTGTGTCCATGGAATGGCCATGTCCTCGGCAGTGTCTACTGATCCTGGGCACAAGCTATGCCCTGTGGGCACTATAGGCCTATTTAAGGTGCCCGAGGCATAGTCTTGGGACAAAGAATATGCCCCAGGATTATGTCTACTGGGCAGAGTCATAAGCCATGCCCATTTGGGACATGGGGCAGTTGGAGGTGCCGGGGCATGTTCAAAGTTCATGAGTCGGGGCACAGTGTCTCCTGGGCACGATGACAGACCATGCCATGCAAGTTCATTAGGTCCCTTTAAAAATGCCTGGCACATTGCCAAAGGCCATACCCTTGGCTCATTTTGCACACTGGGGTACTTTGTTGCCCCGGCCAGTGAACACTAGGCATAGATCCCAGTCATGCCCAGTCAGCAAATTAGGGCATGGCCAAAGGCCATGCCCCAACACATTATCCATTGGATATGAACACAAGCCATGTGTAGTGAGCACACTGGGTTTTCATGGCACCTCTGCTATGGATACGTTATCATTAAAACAACAAAAATGTATTGACAAATCTTTGTGACTTCAGTTGTGGTTAACCTTCTGTTAGCCCAATTGTGTTAGTCGGCCATATGTTTCATTTGACCTAACTGAGTATGATAGCCACATTTTGCATTTAGCCCATTTGTGTTAGTCAGCCAGATGTTGCATTTAGCCTGAGAAAGACTGCCATATTTTGCTCTCAGCCAGTTTGTGTTAGCCATATGTCACATGTAGCCCTCATAAATCTTAATTTTGGCCAACTGCACACAAGCATCTTGAGCCTCCTCCTGGAATTTTCCCATGCCTGGACTTCAGTCCCCAGGGGTGTTCCGACCATGACGCACTCTGAGGCCGTGTAGGTGGGGAAGTGGCGCTTTATAAACGACGATAATTACAATTTAGCCCATCTGTGTTGGTGAGCCATGTCTTGCATTTGGCCGATCTGTGTTGGTGAGTAGTATTTTGCAGTTAGCCCACCTGTGCTGGGGAGCTATATCTTGCAGTTAGCCCATCTGTGTTGGTGAGCCATATCTTGCATTTGGTCCATCTGTGTTGGTGAGCCATATCTTGCATCTGGCCCATCTGTGTTGGCGAGTAGTGTCTGACAGGCGGCCCATCTGTGTTGGTGGGTCATATGTCGCATTTAGCCCTGCTGTGGTAGTGAGCCATGTCTCGCAATTGGGCAATCTGGCTTGGTGGGCAGTGTTTTGCATTTGGCCCATATGTGTTGGTGAGCCAGACCTTGTTTTTGGACCATCTGTGTTTGGGAGCAATATCTGGCACGAAAAGACTGTGGGGCAGAGGGAACACATCACCCCTGGAGGAACCCGTGGGGGTCGTAATTACTACACACCACAATGTACAAAAGGGCAAGGGGTATGAGCCACAGTTAGAGCAGCAGGGGTAGGAAAGGGTACTGCCAATAACTTACCCGACTAAAAATTCACCCTTCTGCATACACCTTCTCAAACTCTGCTCTAAACACAACCATACCTCTACAGCATCACATATCACACGCACTTCATTACACCCTCGCCCAACAGCACATGACGGCTACCAACCGAAAAACACACCTAGAGTCACTGAACGGTGTCAACCGATATGAAGCTGCCAACAGGACATCACAGTTTTCTTGCTCTTTTCTCCTGCTCAGTCCTACTAACTTACCCGCCTCCCCCTTGCATTACAGAGCCGCCAGAGAGCCAAGAAACCACACAGGTGGCAACAGTGCATGGTACAAGAACCTTTAAAAAGGAAAAACAATGTACAATTAAAAGATACACATTTAGATACAAAGCATTCAGAACAACAAGAAAACAACAATTTAACATAACATAAATACATTATAAATTCTCTGAAATGTACGTTCTGCATGGACATTATCGTTGCACCCCAACGTTTAAAAAATCTACAGAAATTCACCAGTTACGGTCCCAAAAGGTAAAATAATTCAGCCACTAGCACACACTACTGATGATGCCACAAATTACACCACAGATGACCTGCACATACCCACAGTTCCGGTAAGGTATGCGTACCAAAAACAGCTTCCGAAAAACAGTAGTACCCCAGACTGCTTATGTTGATTCATTTAATGTGAGAGCAAACCTAAAACAAGTCCCAAAGAGACGATACATGTTATTTTCAAGAGGCTATTTTCCATGCGAGTGAGACTGTGTCATGCCATGAGCAACGCATGGCAGTGGCCGAGTTGTGGTTACTTTTGGAACCATAACTGTCAAACTTCTGTTGTTTTTATGTTTAATCCAACAACATCATTCATTTAACTAATATTTCTTTTAGTGAATTTATAAATACACACATACTCTCTCACACACACAAGGACAACTTATATTACAGTAAAAAAGAATATGATTTAAGATATTTTTTTTACAATTCCCCAAGCAGATGAGAAAGCTAAGTGATGATGTGTTACATTCCCAAGTCCTGAGTGCTGATATGGTTCTAAGTGTTTTGTGGTGGTGACACTTGGGTATGCGTTTTATCCAGAGGGGAAAACCCAATATCTACTAGAAGGCAGCACTGCAACACTGGTGTAGGAGCTGGTATGGAGAGATGTGTGTGATGGAGCTAAATATGCGGCTGTCAGTGCAATGAGCGGTGAGCTACTCCACTGAGACTAATGTGATGCTAATTAGCATAAAGATGCTCCTTGTGTGAGGGTCTGCGTGCATAGTATTTTTTATTTTATTGTTTAAAGCGCAGACCTAGCTCCAGCGCTCACAGAGCTCTGTACAAAGTGTGGGTAGCCGGCATTTGGTCTGGCATCTTTTAAAAGTAGTGCAGTACTGTGAGGTCTGTGTGTCGGTATGTTTCTCTACTGGAATTAGTCCTTGGTCAGGTGTTGTTGAAAGAGCCATGTATTGAGAGATTTGCGAAATTGGAGAATTGTGGGGGCATTCTGAGCCAAAACCGGGATAGAGTTCCAGAGGGTGGGTGCATGACAAGAGAAGGATTGCTTGCGTGTCCTCTCTTTGCGGACGAGTTACTATTCGTGCCAGTTGGCAGATTTTCTGCATGAGGAGCATGTGCTACCAGATATGTGGAACGTTACCACCAGGTGTGCTGGTATGCTACTCGTGACTGCTTTGTAGATGATACATGAAGTCTTGACCAGTATGCTGGCTTGGACTTGAAGCCGATATTGTTTTGTGTAGGATGAGGGTAATTCAGTCAAATTTCCGTGCTCCTGTAATAAGACGTGCTGCAGCGTGGTGGACTGCTTTTAGGGGATCCAAGTGAGCAGCTTGGACTATTTGGAGAGCATTTACCCCATCGATGTGCAAGACCACAAGGGCCTGCACTACATTCCGGAAGTCCTGCGGTGGGATGAAGGGTTTCATTTTTCAAAGGGTAGAGATTCTGAGAGTTGCGGATCAGGTCCTTCTACATGCATATCATTGAGCCATTGTTGGACACGTTTTTTAGCGGGGGGACCGATGAGGACGAATTCAGTCTTGGATGGGTTTAGTTTAAGGTAGGCAGTCGACATCCTGGACTGGATGATAGCTAGGTAATCGTGGAGATGAATGATGTGCTGCTTGTTATTTACTCTCATGTACAACAGAGTATCGGCTGCACATTGGTGGATGGCTATATTGGGAACTTTGAGGAGAGTGCCCAGAGGCTCTATGTAAAGGTTAAAAAGAATTGGTGAGAGAATGGAGCCTCGGGGGACTCCACAGAATACCTGGAGTCAGTTAGAATACAACAAGTTCATCTAGACAGACTGGTGCCTGAGTGGTAGGAGGTAAACCGATTCAGGACAGTGCCAGAAAATTCCATCCGGTCAGCCAGAAGGGAGAGAAGTATGCAATGGTAAATGGTGTCTAATGCAGCTGAGAGTCAAGGAGGACGGGAAGGCACTAGTCGCCCTTATTCATGATTTGGAGAGCATCATCCACCCCCTGGATGGTGGTTGCCTCAATGCTACACTTTGGGTGGAACCCTGACTGATAGTCATTTAGGAGGTGGAGTTGTTTGATTCTGGCGAGTAGTTGTTTAGCACTACTTGTTCCAAGATTTTGACAATAACCGTGAGGTTCGCAATGGACCTGTAGTTGGCCGGGTCGTCTTGATCTAGGGTTGGTTTTTTCAAAAGAGGTCGTATGAGACCAGTCTTGAGGGTGTCCGGGAATGATCCTTCTGTGAGAGAGGCATTGATGATGCTGAGGAGCACATTGAGCCCCAGGCCCATCAATTGTTTAATGAATGAGGCCGGAATTATATCGTCAGAGTAAGAAGTGGGTTTGAGGGAGTCAATCATTTTTAAGAGATCAGGGGGAAAGAGAGGAGAGAATTTGTTCCAGGGGGTAGTGTGCGTACCGGGGTGCAGAGAATGCTAATGCAGTGAGTAGTTAATTCGATGGTTTCTCCGATTTTGTCTATTTTTTCAAAAAAACATGTTGATTCTGTTGCATTTTTTCTTTGTTGCTGTTACCTCGGGTCGGGTGGTACAATGCTTTACTACTTCAAAGAGGGCTTTGCTCCTCTTAGAGGCTGCCACAATAGTGGTGGAGCAGTAAGCAGCTTTGGCTCGGTAATCAGAGTCCTATGGTTTGCATGCAGAGAATTGCAGTAGGTGAGGTCTCCTGAGTTATGGTTTTTGTGCCACCATTTCTCTAGGGCTCTGATTGAGCGTTTGTTGGAAGCTGGCTCAAGGATGTACCATGGGGCGGTTGGTTTGGTCTTTGCCCGGCTGGATTTTAGGGGAGCATTAGTGTCCACCAGTTTTGTAACAAAGTTGCTGAATAATTCCAGGAGGCCCAAGGCATCCCCTGTGGTTGGGATGTCTGCATAGTTTGCTTCTAGCTCATTGACTGTGAAGGTTTTGAATGAGCGGCATTGAGTGAGAGGGCATTTAGCCTGAACTTTATGAGCCATAGCCGAGTGGGTGACTGATAATGGGATGGCGCGTGGTCAAATCAGTCAAGTGGGACTAGGTCTGCACAGGTGATGCAGCTGGATGATGTGAAGACTAAGTCTAGGGTGTTGCCTTTGTTGTGAGTAGAAGAGAGCACAATTTGCTTAAGGTGCATTGAAGCGGTCAGTGCAAAAAGCGTCCGAGTGTGGTTGTCAGCCTGTAACTCGGGGACGTTAAAATCACAGCAAAATACATTATTTGAATGCACTAATTTGGCAGAGGAGAGCAAGTATGAGATGTCTGTAATGAAAGAGTCACTCCTGTGAAGTGGTCTGTAGATGAGGTGGAAGGTGATGGACTGTTTGTGCGATAGAGGGAACCGGCAGGCGAGTGATTCAAATTAGCTTGTTCTGTGATGGGTGATGATGGAGCATGTTCAATCGCTCCTGTGGATGATTGCCACTTTGCCTCCTGCCCTCCCTGGCCGGTCGCCATTTTGGATGCAGTAGCGTTGGGGTAGGAGGACGTCGAAAACATGTGAGGAGGATGGGCTAAACCATGTATCAGTGATGAACAGGTCATCAAGGTTGTTGTACGAGAGGAGGTCAGTGATCTCTGCAGCGCGAGCGACTGCTGAGCGAGCATTGATCAACATGAAAGGGCGTGTGCATGTGGTCCCTCAGTGATGGATGTGGGCAATGGCAATATTGATGAGGTGCGTTAGCTTGCTGGGGCTGCCCAGGGCACTTGGCCATTCGAACCCTAGTGAGTGAGGGGATGGGTTGTGGAGGGAGGAGCAACATATGGATATGTCTTTTGGTGAGTAGCAGTTGTTGTGATTAGTTTGTAGGTGAAATGCAGGATAGCGGGTAGGCCCTTGGCCTTATCAGGCCCAAACAGGTTCAAATAGGTGAGGTCCTTGTCTTCACACGCCCTTTGCTGAGGATGCCGGTGTTGAAGACACCTAAGGAGGACTGATTAAACTGGTGGTGGGGTGGGGGAGCAACTGAGTGGCTGGGCCTGGTCACATGACCAGCAGCCTACTCAATGCTGTCTGCCATGAGCTGGCCTACAGTCCTTAATTAGGAGCTTGGAAAACGTGAAAACTGAAGGTGGGCGGAGAAACTGAGCGAGGCTCATATGACCAGCAGCCTACTCAATATTGTCTGCTTGGTGCTGGCCTACAGTCCTTAAGTAGAGGCTTGGAAGCTGCGAAAACTGGAGGTGGGCAAAGCAACTGAGTGGCAGTGCCTAGTCACGTGACCAGCAGCCTACTCAATGCTGTCTGCCAGGAGCTGGCCTGTAGTCCTTAATTAGAGGCTTGGAAAACGTGAAAACTGAAGGTGGGCGGAGAAACTGAGCGAGGCTCACATGACCAGCAGCCTACTCAATTTTGTCTGCCTGGTGCTGGCTTACAGTCCCTAAGTAGAGGCTTGGAAGCTGCAAAAACTGGAGGTGGGCGGAGCAACTGAGAGACAGGGCCAGGTCACGTGACTAGCAGCCTACTCAATACTGTCTGCCTGGAGCTGGCCTACAGTCCTTAAAGTATGAGGGTGCAAATAGATCAATGAGTTGGTTAGTTGGAGAAAATAGAGGAGAGCTAGTGTTCATGAAGAATCCTGATATAGGAGTTCAGTGCTACACTGAAGCGTTTGAGTTCCAGTCTGATGCGGACTTAGTAGTGGATGTTTTGTTAACCATCAGGATAAAGAGTTCTCACAGTTCAGCGTTCCATGTTTTGCCGATTGTGGGGTGGTGCTGGAGTGTTATTACTGATGGACAACACTCTGGTCCCCCAAGTTTCTTTATTTAAACATTGTGTACAGGAATATAATGTGTGTTGGGGAGACTGAGCAGAAAGGGCCCAGTCTCTGCTTTGTCTGGTTTGCAAGAATGGAGTTCTGATCAGTGTTTGCACTGGTAGATCTTTAGGTCAGTGTTTGGGATGGTTATCTATATTGTTAATGCTACAATGGTTCCTTTTTAGGGGTTTGTTGTCCGTGTTTGTTCTTCTGATGATTCCTGTGGGTCTGTAGGTCAGAGTCTGGAGTGACTGTTGGTTGCAATTGGTCTGGTTTGCTTGGTCATTGTGGTCTTGCAAGGTGCTGAACTAGTTTGTCTGTTGCATTCTTGTGACTAGCCAGGTTTTGAGGGATTTACTGAATACTTGGTGCTCTTGGTCTGTTTGGAGGCACATGGGCATTGACTTCGAAAGCTTGGTCAACAGGAAAGAGAAGGACCAGGACCACCCTTTGGGACATATCTGGTTGAAGTATGACACCGCTACTAAAGCCATGTTGCAGGATCAAAGAATTTTGATTGGCTTGTAGTGGATGAGTTTCTTCTTGGTGGATTTCAGTTGACTGCCATGGAAAGTGAGTTGGGAGGTACAGAAAGCAGTGAATTATATTGTATATTTGTCTGGGAGTTAGTGAAGCCTTGGGAGGGTCAATGTGATGTAATCCAAGATCTTAGAAGGAGTATCGCTGAAGAATTTTTAGCTCTTCGTAATCAGGTTAGGAAGTGTTCCGGGCGGTCCAGGGATTCAGGCTGTTGGCATAGTGGAGCCTGCAGAGTACTTTACCAGAGGTTTGAGTGCGAGTGCACTGTCCCTGAAGACGCTTTGGGCAGGTTTTCACTGGCTCAGTTCAGGAGATAAATGTCAGTTTGGTTTGTCATGGTGTCACAAATTATTATTTCTGTTGGGTTATCTTTGTCAGTGCCGCTCTTAAATGGGAGATGGCACAATTCTTAGTAGAACCCAAGTAGCCATGCACCCAAGGCTCTAGGCTCTGGCCACAACCACCGCAGCATATCACACCCATAGAATCAAATATCTATCAAATATTTGCAAATCTACAGTTTGTGTACCGTTTGATTTGTATAGTTTGTATGTGAAGTTTTGGCTATGTCATGTCATTAAGATTGTAGAGTTTGGTACCAAGCACTGCAGTATAACATATCCATGGAAGTAAACTTTTTGTATTGTGGTGTATGGTTAGATGTTTGCTTCAACGGTTCTGTTATGCAGCAGTATTCATGCGTTGTATTAGAATATACTTACTGTTTTGATTTCTTTGAGATTGGATATATTTTTTTCATGAGTTGGGTAACTGGAGCACATATTCTTTTTCGATTTCTGCGATAAAAGAAAAGAGCATGTTAGTTTATGTATTTTATAAAAAGACTTATTACATTGCATAATAGACATTTCAGCTTTTTTTTTACCCTCATATTTAGTAGTTTACAAACCAGTGTACTGTGCAATTTGCTCAGTTTGTGTTTGTTTTTCAAATCATTGGGTCTGTGGGGGAAAAGAAATCCATGTCGGATTAAAAGAAACCTTTTTTTGTTATGCTACAGTCTGTTTGTTTTCAGTGTTCACTTGTTGTTTCTGGCTAATGTTCTATCCGTCGGCTTGTTGCAGATTTTTGGAGCAGTTAGATACCTGTTGGCGTATTCTGTCTATTTTTTGTTATAATTTAGTGGTATTGATTTATGTTTGGTTGTTGCAAAATCTTGGGGCAGTTAGATACCTGTTGGCGTATTCTAACTGGTTATAGTTTTTTAATTGAATTTTTGTTAATGTTTAAGTACAGATCAAATAAGCGTTAAGATTTGCTGGTAATCTCTGCTTTACAGTAATGGTTCTATCATTACATTCGAACCATCCACATTTCTTTTTTATATATGCAGTGTATTGACCTGCATTGGTTGTGACTCCTGCGTGGTAGATTATACCTATTGTTGTGAAGGTTTTCTTTACAAGTGATACTTGACCATGTGTGAATCCACTCAGCTTGCAGTTGTTTTTGGTACCATCTGGATTGTAACGTAGAAGCATTAGTATTACGTATTTACTATGTGTTTGTATTAGTAAGGTGGAGCGATTATCTGAATTGCAGGTAGTACATAATCTACCATGGTTTGCATTTTGTACAAGTTGCTGAAATGGAACGGATTCACAATTAGGTATGGATACATATACAAAGCGCTCATTAGGGATTTGTTCCTGTGCCACATTGTTGCAGAGAGTGCATGTATGTTTCCACATGTATGAAATCTGGAAGATTTCATTTATAGGTATGTTTTTGTTTTCCAGTACTTGTAGTAAGTACATTAGAAATTCTTGTGGATCGTCTTGTGAGTTTATAGTGAATTTCACCATTCCAGCACAGTTGTCCAATTCTTATCTTATTTCATGAACACTATACGTGTTGTCAGGATTGTTTGTTGCGTTTCTATGAAGGACTAACATTTGCAAACACAATTGGTCTGTACTGTGTAAGTAAATGTTGTCAACAATTGGTGGCAATTGAAATAGAATATTCATTGCAACATTTGCGTAGCAACTTCCACCAGTTATATTTGAATATTTGAATGGACCAGATAGTTCTGTGTCCAAGTCATTTTTTCGGGGTGTGTGTTGCTTCTTTGAAGAAGTCCCTGAGTTACTTTGATTAATAGGTTCTTCTTTGGTTGTGGTAATTGATGAAGTATTAGCTTCGTTTACTCTCTTTGGAGGATTTGCAGTGAGATCCTGTTGCATTTCTGTATGAATTAGTTTTCTTTTACAACGTTTTCCTTTTTGTGGAACAGGAATGTTTTTAGTTGGGGGGTGTATAGTGAACGTAGTCTATTGTATTCTAAAATGCAAGGAATATCAGCGTTTACTTTACTTGCATCAAAGTTGATTAGAAATAGACCGTCAAGTGTACAGAAGCATGATAATGCTACGTAGCTCATGCCTTCTTTAAAGACTGTGTTCCCAATATCGATCAATGCCTTGTCTAGGGTAAGACCATGTGATTTGTGAATGGTGACTTCTCTAACTCTAGCATACGCAAATTGTTCTCTGCATACATACATGTCTTTGAAGAGAAGGAATCGAGCTGTTGAGCGCCCTATCCTTTTTAACTTCTGAAAGTTTGTCAAAGAGAATATTGACAAACTGAATGTTGTTGTCACATGGGTATGTTTGAAAGCCAACTGTACCCAGTGCTCCATTAACTAGTCCTTGCTCCACGTCAAGGTTACTTTTAAGCATTACTCTACAGTTTAAGGATAATTTTAATATTTTCTCCAAACCAGATGTGTTGGAGATATAATTTTCTAAGGTATTTAGTCTTGTTGTGGCTTGTTGACACATGGGTAGTGTCATACCATGTACGTACAGTTTGTCTGTGGAGCAAATTTCAATTATTGGTTGCATTTCTTTTTTCAACATTGTTTCACTGAATTTGGAACAGCTTGCAAGAGTTGGCATTAAGGAAATACCATTGACATTTTTGTGTGCTAATTGTTCGACATCAGTAGCACATGAATTATGGCCATAAAATGCATGGATGTGCCAGGTTTTTAATATTGCTTGTGCTTCTTGAGATAGTACACCAACTCGAATACTTTTTAAAATGTTGGCGTAAGTGAGGTCTGCAGGTTGGCGCATGTTTTCTGTTAATTCTCTGTATTGGAAATGTTGCCAAAGTTTGACATTTCCTATGCTGCCAACAGTTTTACGGCAGAGTTTGTGTCCTAAGGTTTTAAAAATAGGTTCAACTTTCACTGGTGTCAATTGAAGAAGATCTCCGAAAACAATAATGTGTTTTCCTCCAAAGAGCTCTTCGTAATTTGTTTTAAGTACTTGTTGCAATCTGAGGTGAATCAAAGCTAACATTAGGTTGGAGACTATGCTCACTTCATCTATTAGTAGCATTTTCATTTGTTTTAACACTCTGTGTAATTCCATTGCAGCTTCTGTAGAAAGTTTGTAATATTCTAGTTTGTTTTGGTGTTCTACTGGAAGGAGTAGTAACCGATGTAAAGTGACACCACCTATGTTGTAGGCAGCTAAACCTGTGGGGGCAGTTACAACAGCTGACAGTTTGTTGTTTGTCAATTGTTGAAGGAACTTGCTGATGATTTTGATTAAGAATGTTTTGCCTGAACCAGCTTCACCACTGACGTATAGTAGTATAGGTTTGCAATTTTGGCAGGTACATTCTTTATTTTCATGTTGTACACCATGTGCAATTTCTTTTGTTACTTCTTGAAAAATGGTACGCTGCTCTTTGTTCAGTTTCGATTGTAGTACAGTTAAGTCTTCTGTATCTTCTTCATAGTGACACATAGTGTTCTCTACTTCTGTCATAGCTAATTCTGCCTCATTTGCCATTAGTGGCTGTCCCAGTGGTTCTTGACTTTCTGTTACAGAAGGTTGACTACTGTCGGGAGTGTCCTTATTTAGTTGGGCCTGGAGTTGTTCTTCGTGTTGCTGTTCATTGTGCAAAATTGTTTTGTACTGCACAAAGTTTATAATCGGTGATAGTGCTTTCATTTGCTTTGAAAGCGTCTTCATAGGAGTCATAGTTTTCTAGTATCTCCTCTTCTTCTTTTCTCCATGGTTTAAAAAGTTGTAGCAGGGACATGTAATATAGTTCTTTATGTTGAGTAGTTTTTAATAACAATTTTATATGATTAATTAAGCTTCGTTTGGTAAGTTTCACTAAGCTGCCTTCACAATCTGTTACTCTGTATCTACCTTTTTTTTCATCAGGTTTTATATTATTTTTGTATGTGAAGTTTTGGGCTATGTGGTATAGGCACATGGTTTCCAAAGAGGTACTCCTGTTCGGGTAGTATGTGTCTAGTAAATTGTTTTTCAAAATGTTTTGGCTGTTGGGATCATTTTTGGCTATTGTTTCTATGTCGTCGTATGATTTGAGAACTCTTTTTCTAGATTTGACAGGACCAAGACTTAGCCATACTAGATTTTCAGATTTTCCATACAAAGCAGTACCGGTTAAACGATCTGCAGCTTCACAGGAGCCACATTCTCTATGGGAGAGCATTTTTATGCCTAAGCTGTACAATTTCTGAGATAGTGTTTTGTCCGATGATAGGTCATTCCAGAGGTCTTGAAGCTCTGTTTTTTCTGCTTTTGTTAAGTAGGCTGTAACATATCGTGCAACTGCAGTGGAATTGTCTGCAATGTACTGCACATCTATGTTTGCATTCCATAAGAGGGCAATGATTGCATTGTAATTATTGATATATTTTGATTCTTCTGTTCTTTTTATGTAATACGTATTCTTAGGTGATTTACCTTTAACACTGTCTAACTGAAGACATGAAGTTGTTCACTTCACCCGTTTCTGTAACTGGTCTAGGGAAACCAAAGCGGCATTTGGTGTAGTATTTCCCTTTGTTTTTGTATTTGCGACGACAATATTTGCCACATTTGTGTCTTTGAAATTGTCAAATTTGTGCATGAAGATCACTATTTGTTATTTCCGATGGAATTTCACAAGTGACATATTTTTCAATAAAGTGTAAAACAGTGGCATCACTGTCTTGACCAAATTTAGGAGCATCTTTAATCCATAAAAGCATGTGGTGCTACTCTGGCTTGCTATTCTTTTCTCCAAAAGAAGTGTTGTACTTTCCCCGAGGGGAGGAACAGTTTTATTACAAATAAAGTGTAGCATAGCAATGAAACAATGATGGAAATATCGTGAAACATTAACAGGATCTAGAGAGCAAAGTTCTCAAGGTTTTAATATATCTATGTTTGTTTTGTTTTTGTTTGATATGCATAGGAAATCATGTAAATCTTACCATGCATATTCTGCACAACTTAATGTAACAAACCAAGTGGGTGGGCTAAGGTTTCTTATCATACAACGTACATCTCTGTGACGTCGGAACCAGTACTCTTTCGTACCACGCATGTTTAACAGATTTGTAATGCTTGATTGTAAAACCTCATCTTTTTCTTGCACTTTTTTGTATTAATTGCGTAGCTGACATATTTTGAAAGTGGGTTCCTGATTTCAATATGTGTACAACTCCGTAACATAGAGTTGCTAGTTCACTTTCAAAGAGTATGTGGAATATGTATTCCATATTTTGTCTAAATCTGGGATCTTCAGAGTACATTCATAACAAGTGGTATTCTGATGCTGTTATATGAGTGAGTCTACCATCGTACCTTCCTCCTTGCCAGTAGGAAAGAGTGGAGGAAAAGCATGTGCTTCTATACTTTTTTCCTCATGTGCTGATTGGTGATCCTTTGGTTTGTCGCATTTGGTACGTTTCTAGTGCATCATCTATGGTGTCATCAGAGTGTAATGGATGAATTCTATAATGGTCTAAAATATTGGATACTGTAACAGGATCTAGAAGTTCAAATTGACCAGTTTCTGGTGACTCTTGAACTATTTCAGTTGTTTCCCTTAAATTTTCTTCAATATTTATTTCTTTGTAGTATTCATTATTGTCTTTTAGATATTGCAAGGTTTGTCTAACTTTATGTAAGTCTACGAGTTGTTGCCACATTTTTTTGTCTTTTGTTGGTACACCATTTAATAAGACAATTAAAGATTGCTCTATTGGACGTTGCACTCCCAGAGTGTGCACATTTACTTTCAGATCTAATGGTAAATAAACTACTTTGCCACAAATGCCTTTCACCAATTCAGAGGGAGGTAATTTTGCTGTTTTTGTTTGAAGGTTTATTATTGCTTGAAATGGGTGCACGGTTTGAATTATAATGCTCTCATATAAATTGAGTTGTTGCAGGGGTTTTGGTAGTGGGAATAATTCCAAGTTATTTGTGATAGCACAGGAAGGAGTTTGGTTGTCAAGTTTTGTAGTGCAGTAATTGCAAAGTATTAAGGGGTCAGTTATTTCGTATTTGTTTTCTGCTATAAGGTAGAGAGCTAATTTAAACCATTTGGAATCTTCATTGTCTTCTATTTTGTATGTTACGGCTACAGTTTTTGTGTTACTTTTATAAAAAGTTCTGCGGCAACACACACACACATGGTTTGGTACTTCAGTGGATGTACTTTTAGATTTTAGTATTTCTTTTTTGTATGTGTGTAGTAGAAGGTTGCCATGTGCAGAATTGTTGCTAGTCTGTTGTAAAGCTATTGCTTTTTGTAAGTGGCTTTCACTTCCAAAATATTTTCTCTGGATATGGTCAATTTCTTTGAGTAGGTCTTTGGGTGTACCATGCAGAAGAGTGTTATTTAAATTGGCTAGTGCTAAAGCAGGACTTTTAGCATAGTACAGTTTATAGACTAGATTTCTTATAGTTGAATGTGTTGATATCATTTTGATATGATGGAAGGTGCTTTTGCAAATAGGTCCTGAAATGCAGGCTAATGAATGTCCTTGTAGTCCTGTGTATTTGCGCACTGGACAGGTATCCATATTTTGCAGCATTTTGATTTTGTCTTTCACATACTGATTGAGGAACTGGCGTAAATATTTGAAAGATTTTTTGGGAATGTTACACATTGACGTGCATGGCCATTTGTATACTGGACGTTCTGGTTCAGTCAAATGGAGAGGTAATTTTGAGTTTTCTGGGGATATTTCTGTAAGCAGTATTTCTTGTTCCATTATGGTATTAATGTTTTTGTGTTTGTTTGGTTTTGTTTGTATACTTCTTCATTAAAATATGGTTCTGTGCTTGTGGTGTGACCCCATTCACCTCCACAGATATTTAAGAAGTTATTTTTGTTGACATTCCATTTATTGAGAATTCTTTTTGTAATTTAGTAGTTAGTTATGTTAGTGCTTTCATTATGTTTAACACTAAAATGAATAACTTTCTTTTGAGAAGGATTGCAATGTCTATCAAAGCTTCTAAGATTAATTTTGTATGGTAGGTTTGAGGGGTTGTGGACGATTTGTCTCCTGTTTTTATAAGACTCTGAAGGACTCTGTGGTGGAAAATTTTTCCTAAATTACTTTTTTTGGTATGGTTACTTGCTAGTATATCAAGATTTATAGGAGCAGTTTTAGCAGTAGTGGTAGCCGAATTCTTGTTAATCATTTTCTGTTTCGTTTACATTTTGATAGAGGCAGCAAAGTTTCTGTACTGGAAGCTTGTTTTGTTTCGCTAAATGACTGTATTAGCTGTTTTGTTTGAACTTTTTGTACAAACTCTGGTAGAGATAGATGCTTATTTTGGACACTTATTTTGTTTTGCTCTACTTTTGCGTAGCTTTCTACGGACTTGTTTTTTGGTAGGCATTCTTTGGGGTCTGTTGAAAGGTATGGGTTGGGCCGTTCTGCAATGTATGGGTGCTGTGTGCATGAGTGTCTGAGTATGATGGGAAAGATGTATGTGGTGGCTTGTAATTGTGCATTGGGCAGCTACAATTAGTTGGGAAGGCTATTCCTCTATTTCTGTGTTACTAAACTGCGGTTCAGATGAGAGTAGAAAGTGAGCTAGTGGTGAGGAGAAGCATTAATAGTAAACCTAATGGTATAAAATTAAAACAGTTCTTTGTTTTGTAATACTAATATTCTAGGGGTTGAGTATGTTATTTGTGTTCCAAAAAAACAGGGATTTGTGTGCCATTCTGCCTGCTAATCCCCGTTTAATAAATGGAGATTTGTGGGCAGAATGGTTCAGAAATCTGTTTTGTTTGGTGCGCAAATTACATGAATGAACCACACAGTGTGTTTGAGGAACAGTAAGAATATTAAGGTAGTATTGTCCTTACTCGTTTTTTGTGGAATGAGAAGGTTTCTTTGGATATGTTGTTTGTAGTTCAGATGCTGCTGGTTTTCAGGAAAGTGGTGTTCACTGCAATTGTAAAAGAAGTTAGTAATTTTGTGTGTTCATAGCACTGATGTTAATGTAGACATTGATTTTTATAAAATTTTTGTAGTACTATTCTAGTTTGATATCTGAACATAGTGTATGCATGCATTTCATTTGACTATGTGCAGCCTTTGTATTTTATTTACGATATGTTAGTTCAACATGCTTTGCAAATGAGTAGAATTTTAAGTGTATGAAATTCAATTGGTTTGTGAAAGGTGTGTTGTAGATAGCAGACAGGTTTGGAAGTAACAGTTGATTATAGTAGATGGGAAAAATTTCAATAAGTTCATTTAATATGTTATGCAGGTTTAGTGGCATTACTCTGTTTATATGCATTCATAAGAGTTGTACATGTACATACATGCCAACATTTTGTAGCAGCTGAGAGGGAGATTCTCTCCGAACAATCAGGAGAGCTGAATTTCCCCATTACAATGCATTGGGATTAGAACTATTTTACGAGGGAGGCAGTACAAAACAGCAACATTTTTGCTAATGAAATCAGGAGCCTCCCGCCTAAATCGGGAGGGTTGGCATGTATGCATGTACTGTGAATACAATATCGGGAACATTTATTTTTCCCATAGGATTGCATTGGGACTAGCATTAATTTAGGTGGGAGATAGTAAAAAAATAGTGCGATTTTCCAATGAAAAATCGGGAGTCTCGCGCCTAAATCGGGAGGGTTGGCATGTATGTATAGGTAATGTGGGAGACAGTAAAAAATAGTGTGATTTTTCAATGAAAAATCGGGAGTCTCGCGCCTAAATCAGGAGGGTTGGCATGTATGTATAGGTTATGCAGGTTTAGTGGCATTACTCTGTTTATATGGATTCATAAGAGTTGTACATGTACTGTGAATAAAATATGCATACCTGTAGTTTGTATTCATGCATGTGGATATGAATGCAGCTGTAAGTAGAAATCTTGGAGACTTGTATAGTAGTTTTTGTAGTAGGTGCTTTCCAATGAGATGAGACCTGTACTCAGAGTGATCAACAGTACATTTAAAGTGCGGAACTCTGATGATGGAGTTGGATGTAGAGGTCTTGGATGTGATTGGTGGATGGTTGTGTCACTGCGTAGCTGTATCCGATGAGGGAATGGCACAGAGAGTGATGTGGAAAGGGTAAAAGGGCTGGTAAGAGTTGCATGCCGCGCGGACACCGCGGGTGTTCGCGGATAGGGCGTGCCCCATCTGGGGCTTTCCAGCAAATCCAGTATGGAAAGGGGACTGTAGGGATCAGCCAATCAGATGTTGACGTTGTGGATTTGTGTAGAAAGAGACTGTGCGTAGTGAAGATGGCAGAGGTGGAGAAAGTCAGGGTGTTGGTGCTCGGAGATAGCTTTGTGCATGCTTTACAGCAGTATGCTCAATGTAGGCATGTGGCAAACAATTTCGATGTTAAAGGAGTGGAGGTGGTGTGGAGCACTGTGCCCGATTGCAATGTAGAGCAAATTCTACAAGTTTGTGAAGATATGGGCAGGATGAACAGTCCCCATCTGGTAGTTTTGCACTATGGTGCTTTCCATTTGGGCTACGTCAGTGCCCCTACTTTGTTGGCAGGTTTGGAACAGTTGGTTCAAGCAGTAATAAACATCCTTCTAAATGCGAAAGTAATTTTTTCTGGATTACTACCTACGGCAATATGGGACAATAGTTCTGTTTTTTGTCCTCAGCACAACATTGCTAGGTGTGCAGTCAACCGAGGCATGTCTGCTTTCATGCTTAGAGCTGGTATGTTTTTCTGTAATAATGAGAATATTGATTCGAGTAATGCTGTTTATTTTGAAGAAGATGGCATTTCCTTATCTTTTTTGGGAAATGCCATGCTGTTTTGGAATGTAAGGGTTGCTTTGGAGAAGGTTATGTGAAGATTTTAGTAGTAAAGTAAGAAGAAAAAACCCCGAAAAATACATAATAACAGGTGTCTGTCAAGCATCTGCAAAAAATACAAAAAAAGGCTCTTTTCAGAGCCAACCTTAAAGGGGAAATGGGGCACACTATTTAAATTTACATTCACCACGTTCACCACGCTGAGATTTTCGATATGTCCGCAGACATGGCGGTAGCCCGCGGCCAGCGCCTATTACATATGGGGATTCTGGGGTGGAGAGGCATGAAAATGAGAATGAGCGGAGCTAGGGATTGGTCAGTAAAGTTTACTGGGTGTGTTGTGTAAGGAGAGATTTTGTCAGAACATCTTTTTCCTGAGAGTAGAAGAGATAGCTATGGCTGTGTGTTTCCGAAAACAGATTATCTGGATTTTGGGAGACTCATGGATACATTGGTTGGAGGTGCATGTAGAACGTGGTGGAGTAGCTGCATATCTTGGATTCCCTCATGTGGAAGTGCACTGGCATGGAGTGTGTGGAATGAAGTGGCTGGACTTGGTACCTCTCTGTGTTACTTTAGAGACTCAGACAGAGCATCATCCAGACATAATTATAATTCATTGTGGAGGGAACAGTTTAGGACATGTGTCTGGAATTTCTTTGCAATTTGCAATGAAAGAAGGATTTATGAAGGTCATGGACATGTTTCCAAATTCCCAAGTAATTTTTTCTCGTATTGCGCAAAGACAAATGTGGCTGCGTTCTTCATTTGGTCCACAAATGGAGAAAGTGAGGCGCAATGTCAATAAGGCTGTTTGTGCCTAAGAGATGTTGGCATGTCCTCTTTTCATAATGAAAACATTATGTTTCGTAGCACATACATTTTTCGCAGAGATGGAGCCCATCTTACCTATGCTGGCAATCAGATTTTTCGGAGAAATGTACAAAATGCATTGCGACCTTTTTTGGAATTACAGTCATCTATTTTGCTGTAGATGTTGACGATTTCAAGTTTTTCAAACACACAAAAACACCACCAAAAGGCTCTTTTCAGAGCCACCACTTGCTCCCAGAGAAAAGTGCATTGGTTTTTAGGGTGCTGCCCTAGCAAACTTTACATGACCTAGGACTGTCCGCGGACTTCCAAAAAATGCACAGAGCCCTGCACTGTTTATTTGCCACTTTTATTTTTAAACTGTGAAAGGCGGCTCTGAAAAGTGTTGTTTTATATTTATTTGTTTTTTTTTTATTTTTTATTATTTTTTTTTATTTTATTTTTTACACACGACACAGGGAGTGGAGGGGAAAGGAGGGTAAGGAAGGAACACCAACCACGGGGATAAGAAAGGGCAAGTGGAGAGAGGATAATGTAGGGTGGGCCTTACTTTGGTAGGTAGCAGGTCTTCTGGTGCTCCGTGACCGTAGTCTCGAAAGCACTTTGAAGACTCTCCCCCCTGCAGAGTACTGCGCCGCAGTACATACACAATATTGTGACCCTCTAAAGGTAAATGGGAACAGCATCGCAAATGGCCTGTGAAGCAGCTGGAGGGATGCGCTCTCCCACAGGAGTGTCTCTTGTGGTGAGAGGAGCGGAAACGGGGGATGCTGTAGAGATGCTCAACCTACTACGTTTATCACAAGGTACAACTTTGCGAATGTCCCCACTGTGGAACGACGTTAGGTGTTGCTTCATGGATGTCTTACCAAAGCTGTATGAACCACGTCTCCCGCGACTCAGCGCCATTTTGCACTGTTTGCAGGTGACCTTGTTCGCACGTGCTTTTGGTACGTTACGATGAATGGTAAACAACCGCCACACCCAAGACTCCCGGCGAGTGCTGGTATTAGGGAGTTCCTCGACCTCATTCTCTTCATCCTTGTTCTCTACATCCTCACGCTTGTTCCCCTCTGCAGACCCTTGGGGAGGTGGTGGTGGAGGAGGGTTTGGGGGTGGTGCAGAGGCAGATGTAGCAACAGCAGCCATGGATGCCATCAGGGTTGATGAGATAATCTCAGCAAGAGCAGCAAAGGCAGCAAAAGTCAATTTGCAATAGCCAGAGATCAGCTCTGGGGTGTGGCCTTTTATAGGGGTGGAGGAGTGCGCTTCGCGAACAGATCAAACGCCCAAAAAGGTTCAAAAAGTTCCAAAAAGTATGTGGAAAGCCAGGGTCATTGTCTGGGACATGTGCAAGGGTGAATTTTTACTGTAAAATAATTTGGATTGTCTGAAAAAGTTCTTTTAAAATGTTGGGGAACCGGACAGTGTCCGCAAATTAGAGCACATGCTCAGCGTGGGTGCGGTCACATGATGACATCGGGAACACGTCCGCGAAGGGAACAGGTGTCCGCAGGACACTAAATGCACGGGAACGGTCGTGCACATGCGCGCGGGTGTTCTACGGACAGTGTTCGGGTCCTCAAACAAAATAAAAGTGCGACACAAGTGAGACGGACAGTTATGGACAGGCGCGATGTTCGCAGGACTTACGGGTGTGGTGCGCATGTGCGTAGATGTTCTGCAGACTGTACGGACAGGTATAGTGTCCTTAGGATGCCTCCATTTTGTTCAGTTACGGACATCCTGGATACCGGGATTGTTCTCAGAACAGTTCCATCTTTGCTTGCAAATGGTACGGACAGGTATAGTGTCCTTAGGACATCCCCATTTTGTTAATTACGGACATTCCGGACAGGCGCACTGTCCGCTGACATTTTAACTGCTTTTTAAAAAAAATAAGACACAAAGGATTTCATTAAAATAATTTATTTTTATTGTATACATATACACAATTTATGAAAGAGAGGGGGAAGCAGAAACTGATACAAATATAGGGGAATTAGGGGTTTGGAGAGGATGGATGGGAGGGGATGAAGGGATGGAAGTCTCATCAAAAAAAAATCTTGGTGTTGAGGGTTTGAGGATAGTTGACTGGGACATGGAGAGGGGGAACAGGTACATATGGTACAATGTTATTTATTTTTTTCTTTTATGTTGTCCTCCACAAACTGTTTCAAAACATTGAAATATTCCTTGAGCATGTCCATTTTCTGTTCCTTGCGTTGCAGTCTTTTCCAATGTGTCTTTTGGTGTATTATTTTCAATGTTTGTATGGTCTGTTAAAAATAAATATATATATATGTTAAGTACACATAAAGTAATGATTATTAATTTGCTTATATAGATAAGTTTGTACCATTAGTATCACTGTCTTCAGACATTTCCTCACATGGAAAATTGTCCTCAAGCCATTCCAAAGTACTGCACATTTCTGTGTGAAAAACAAAAATATATTAATTTTAGTGTATCAAATACAAAAAGTTTAGAAATATATACGAAAAATGAGGTTTACTTACTAGTTTTGGTAAGTTGTATTCGTACTGTGGTGTAGGTCTACTGTTGCTTCTAGCTCTGCAGTTTCTGTGAGGTAATTATGTTGGAGGCAGATCTTTTTTGTTTTGGTATATTCCATTTAACTACATATGGTATTTAAATGGATGGTTGATGTGTTAGATATATAGGTTCCACTTCTTATTTATTATTACATATAATGTGTTTATGTGCTGCTTTTTGAACTTGTGCAGTGTTCATATGGCATGATAGAACAATACAAGATAGCCCCTGAGTTTTTGGGTAGTGTTGATGTTGTCCGCGTCCGTTCGCGGACATACGCAAAGACCGCGGACATCAAAATCACTAACAGGGGGTTCAGCATGTTCTATGTTACATGTATATAAAGTAAGGGAATCCTAGTAAACATATATCCAAATTCACTCTATGAAAATGTATATTCAGTAAAAAAAACTTTGATAAAGGGAGGTTATGGTTTAGTTGCGCTACTAAAAACCTATGAAATTCAGTAAAAAAAAAAACTTTGTTAAAGGGACGTTATGGTTCGAAGTAAAACCGAAAAACCCCTGAAATTCGCCAGTTATGGTAAGCTAAGCAACCATAACTTGCGCCACCACCGTGCACTGCTAAGACTAACACCCAGGACATCAAATATGACATCACACATGTCATTGATGACATCACATGTACATTTACCTTTCATGAAAAGTCTGTACAAGGGATTGTTATTGTAATGTTAATAAAAAAGTGTCAAGGATCATTGGAATAAATATCATGTGGTACGTAGTGCATTAAGTAATGCATTAATCCAAATTGTATTGTATCATGAAGTTTTTTCCAATATACTAAGGTACACATGTAGTAACATCGGCATAGTGTGCAGCAGACATGATGGAGATGCAATATTAATAATCTTGCCATGTTAAATACTAAAATTATAAATGCTTTATTAGTCTTGAATACTGTGAAACATTTAATAAGTACCTAATCAAACCCACTTACTACATTATTGCATTACTGCACACAAAACACAGACAACAACACATACAATTAGAGCATATACAGGGAAAGTGAAGTAAACAAAAAAACAGCAGTATTACCCAATAATCTTCATAATCTAACTCATTATCTTCATGCACATAAATGATTGCTCTGCTTCAAAGCTACTACTTCCCTATGTATAACTATCACATATTGTGACTAGACCCTAAGGAAAGAAGTGTAAGTGCAATGTGTACAAATATAAGCATATCCAGGGGAAGTACAGCATTAAAAAAAAAAAAGAATTATAAGACAATGTTGATAATCCTACTAATCATCTTCATACATAGAAAGCATTGCTGTCTTCCAAGTCTGTGTTTTCACCTTTATATATGTTTCATATGCTTTGAGTGGACCCTAAGTGAATTACTGTAAGAACATATTTGAAGTACAAGTCTACAAATATAGTACTTTGTACTATAATATAGCGAATTCTTAGTTCCCGACTGTTACTGGCCTAGATCTATCAGTAAAGGAAAAAAGAGTGAGCCAGACATGTGATGTCATCAGTGACATTTCAGATGTCATCTTTGATGTCCTGGGTGTTCGTCGTAGCAGTTATGGTTGCTTAGCTTACCATAACTGGCGAATTTCAGGGGGTTTTCGGTTTTACTTCGAACCATAACGTCCCTTTAACAAAGTTTTATTACTGAATATATATATATATATATTTCACAAGAGATAAAGGTCCCCAGACCTTTTGCATATATGTTTAGGGACTTGGGGGTTTCACCCTAAATTAACAAGGGTAATCCAGACGTGGACCCCTTGCGCACTGTGCTTAAATGCGCCACAGCTTCACCTCCCTGGAATGGCTAGGCCAAAACACATGTCTGGGGTTGCTGTTGGTACTCTTGTTCAGAGGAGAATTGCCAAGCATTTCAGTGCTGTCTTCCCAAGTGGGTGGGACTAGAGTGATATGCAAATGGTTATTTCTCCTCTGTGAAAGGTACAGTGAGCTAAACCGTGGTTGTAGGACCTCCCAAGTGGGAACCTATCCAGAGAACAGGTTATTTGGCTATGTTGTTCACAGTAGAGGGGCTCCCAGACCTTTTGCACATTTCTCCTCCATGTGGTCTATGGACATTTGCTCCTGATTAAAGCCACTATTTTTATGGCGTCGTCCTAGTAGTCTTGTGACTTTTTTTGCCATGCATTTGGGTGCAGATTTGGTATCTCCGGTGCTGTTGGGAGGGGTCGAGGGGGGGGGGGGTGTAGTGACAAAATGTACCTATGATTTTTTATCAAACTTTAATTACTGGTGTTGCTCTGTGTGGATTCACTGTAACCCTAGACCACTCCCACAACCTTCCTGAGACTAAGCCTTGATCGCTCTGCTACCTTACCTGGATTGGGTTTGGCTAATCTGTGTCTTCTGTGAGACATGCATGATATCAAGAGAGACACAGAATCAAAAGTATTTGTTTTAAAACTTTGATTTACTAAGGTTCCTGGGGTAGTGGAACACCTGACTGGCCCTAACTCTAAAAGTTCCCTTAACTTATGTTTCTAATAGCCTTCATCGTCGTCTAATAGTCCAAAATATAAGTCTGTCTGTGTCTAAACCTATGCTTGCACTCACGCTGCACAACAATGTGATAGGGAGTCTTTTGAAAAGGAAAAATAGTGGTTTCACAAAAAAATGCAAAACCAAACTTGGTTTCAGGTGGTCTTCTCACCAGGTGCAATTTGGTCTAAGTCACAAAGATAGGTTGACTCACCAGGGCTGTTCATACGACCTTCTCCACAGGGCCTTTACAGTGAATTCAAACGCCTCCAATGTCCTTGAGTTTCTTGAGGTTCCCTTGCCCAATCTTACTTGTTCGCCTTCAGCTTTCAATCCAAAACACAAAGTCTACTTTTCTCAATAGGCTTCTCAGGGTTCCCTTCACCAAGCTCAGGCCCTTCTTCCTATTTTCAAAATGCAAAGTCAGCTAGTCAGGATATGCCTTTTCTCATGTACAATATTTTCTGCGTATCATCCTCTTATGGGCTAGACTCTAGCTTTTGAAAATGCTATGCTCCTTACTTTTCCTCAGTGTGACCACTCTGACCCTTTGCCCCTCTCTTGGTTCGTTACTTTAACTTCCTTTTGCACTTGACCCAGTCTTGCTATCTCAATGTAACGCTTACCTGAACTCTGCGGGGACACTCACTACTGTGATGTTCTCTGAGAATTCTCCTTAGATTGCGATGCTTTATGTCCTTCTCTGAGAATTCTTCTTAAGTTGTGATGGCAGGTTTTCCTGAAATAGCACACAGTAATTTTTCCTCTTTAGAAAACCTAATGCTCAAAATATTGTCACAATGGTAATTATTTTTCAGGAAAACTGGTTTCTCTTTTTTTTTTTTATATGTCTGAGCAACACTCCTTTTACCTGTGGTTCTTTTATGGTGGGCTCTCCATCCTGCTTCAGCACAGGGGCGCTTGTTCTGTAGAGTAGATGGTTGCGTGATGGAACTAGTTACTAGGGCTGGAATGGAGAATTCCCTCAAAATATATTGTCGGCAGGGAAGGGTCAATGGAAATGAGAAGCAACCAAAATAATTAATTGGGTCACCAATTGAATTCTGGGTTAAAGATTTTTAAGTGTTATCCTACAGAGGGAGATTCAATGGAGAACTGGTGAAGAAATTATTTCAATACATGGGCGTTTATACACACTACCAAGTCTCGAGGTAAACGGAAAGGACTTCACTAGTCAGCGCTGACAGGTGCTATCCCTGCAGATTGAACACAGGAACCCTAAATGAATTATAGTAGTTGTGCTAAGTAGGTAGACTCTTTTATACCGGCTAAATGGAAGCGTAATACTGAATTGCGGGCTGACTGAAACGCCCCGTTAACTTGAACCTGCCGAGGCTGTAAGGCTAACTTCAGTGACACGGAAAACCCTATTTATATTATTGCGGTCTTAGCGGTGGACGAACAATGCATTCCATAAGGCAGACAATTATTTTTATGTGTAGAACGGCAAGTCGTGATTCTGAATACCGAATAAAACTATATACAAGGAACACATAAAAACCAGCGTTCCAACACTCTCACTAATATGCAAAAAACGGAGGCTTCACAATAACTGAACCCACAGTAGTATACTGACTGAAAAAACTGAATGAAAGAATATACTTGCTGGAAAGAAGTTCGCAGGCGGCAAACTACGTGGAATGAACACTGACTGCTGTGAGGTGATTCTTATTACAGAACCAAAATTCTGTCACAGAAAATTTTGGCAAAAAAAGGTGACAAACTACAAGGGGAATATACTGTGGATTAGACAGAAAAAACTAGGAAAACTGGGAAATAGGTAAATGGCAAGATACTAATGGGCTGACAGGAACGAAGACCAGATCCGCGGCAAGCGTACACTGCTAAGAAGCAGAACAACGTGAAGCGCGGAATCCTCGGTGGGAGGGGCTTAAATATGAAGTGGAGTAAATAGCATAGAACAACACTGCCACTTCCAGGATGACCACTAGACGGCCATGTTGGGTAGTCAGGAAGTAACTCCCCCATTGATTCCATTAACCCAGTGTAGCTTATGTACAATCCAAGAGTGATAAAGAGATCTCCAAGTCTTTTTGGGGGACAGACTAGGTACTTCACCAATGATCATGACAACTATTTCTTTCTCTCCCCCACTCTCTCCTTGGACTACAACAAATCTGTCTCAACCCTTTCCTTCAGACTCTCTCCCCCATCTCATCACGCGTAAATGTATCTCCGACACCCTTGCTCCTTAGCTAGCTGAAGTATGTTCTCCCCATGAAGTCCTCTCTCCCCCATATGCAGACTCTATTGAACGGATCTTTGTTAAATCAGCACTTGCCTCTTACTTTGAAACTCCGTAGCCTATCATCTCTGGCCCGGATGAATATGAACATCAATGGTCCTTGATGTTGGAGCGATTTAAAGCTAGGCAATACAATGACCAAATTCTCTCTAATAAGGTTACAGCTTTGTCGCCATCACGCAGCACTGGATTGCAGGATAAAATATCTCACGAATCTTCCAATCCAGTTTATACATATGCATTTTCTCAAAAAAGCAATGAGTTGAGCAAATTATTTCGAAACACTGGGATATTTTGCAGCGATCTTCGCCTACAAGAACAAGCACTCTATACAGAAATCCCTTGAACATGCAGCATGTGAGGCTAGTACTCGGTCCAGACCTAAGAAACGTGGGACTTTTCCCTGCCTAGCGTGTCAACATTGTAATAACGTCATGAAGGGTCCAACCATCAACCACCCCTATACGGGTAAATACAAAATTAATCAAAGTGAAATCAGCTTGCACATCTGATTCTAAGAATGTTATATATGCTTTGAAATGTCCAAGTGGACTTTACTATGTGGGATTGACAACACACTCCGCTTTGGCAATGCATTTTAATGACCAGAACCATTCAGTTGCAAAGTTGTAAAATTATCATCCTTGAACAAGTGCAGCAGGGAAGACCAAGAAAAGGTGAAGCTCTGGAGAGGCTACTATGACAGCAAGAAACCTGGTTGATTGAACATCTCTCCTCGATGTATCCCAAAGGCATGAATCTGGAATTTGATCTAAATGCTTTAATTCCCTTTGTTTCATAAGGAGTTTTGCACACCATGACACTGTCCGGTAGCACATTACCTTTGGTGAGTTTTTTTTTCCTCTGGTATTCTATTGACACAATGGATTTTTCTATTTAGAATGTGCTTGTGTACTTCTTAGAATGTCTTTTCATTGGACTGGGTCTTTATTATTTTATTTTATTTTTTTGGGATGCTTTAAGATTTGTTTCTTTGCTAGATGGCAATTTTCCATGCTTTTTCCTTAAGAGGCCCTTTGGACCCCATTAAATTATTTAGATTGATACTTGTGATGTACTTTATTATTTTTTGCTTCATACTAACATGTTAGGTGCTTCTGTGTCCTTTGGCTATGGATGATCAGCCATATGGGTGAAACTCCCCTGCCCTACTTCTCCTAATATTTGCAATTCCCTTCTCAATTGAAAATATAGGTGTCGCTGTGGGGCCGGGGTAGGGCCTCGTCCATTCCAGTCTGTATGGAGGACACCACCGGCATGATCGCACTTGCAAGACATGCAGCGAAGTCTCCCCTGCAGTTCGGGACTCGAGGCGCTCCCTTGTTTACACATTCCGTTCGCCTTATATTTTTGGCAATTTCGTCTGTTACATTGTCTCCCTAGACTTTATTCATGTCAAACAAGTTTATTCGGATTTCAAAAATCCATCAAACACAAAAAATACAAAATCACAACACATAAAAAGAATTACCATCTGTGCTCCATATCCAAATGTAATAAATCAGAGATACTAGGAGGGAGAAAAGGGTCAACCAAAGGCCCCCATTACATCCCATATTGTCCCTTTGCTAGTCCAGAAAGTCACAAGACTAATTGCCCACGCTTGGCACTCGCTCACATCCCCCCGCGGGCCTTTTTCCCCCCAGAGGTGTACAGTTTGCTCCAGACAGGACATTACTATGGGTGATAGTTCCAGGTGGAGCAACAGCTCCCAGATAGGGGCGCAAGCTGATTGCAATCCCACTATATGGGGCCCGCACATAACCCTCAGAGCTTCTCAAAACTTCCCTGGCCATTGGATCATTCCTAAAAACCAGTTTAACAGAGTCGGAAGAGTTTATACCCTCGTCAGCCAATCTAACACACCCCACCATAGCTTCCCTGGCCACAAAGGGACAGTTCCCAGCTGTACGAACCCAGTGGAGACATTTGTTAGAAAGGGCATCCCTTGGTTCTCTCCTGCCCAAAAGCAGCTTAGGTACCCCATGCAGAAAAACAGTAGCAGTACTTTGCCCCCCCCATATACATGACTCTTGGGTCTGCGCACCCTTGAACAATTTCCATGTGCTCCAGTCCCTCCCTCCCTAAGGGGATTTGTTCTCAAGGAGCTTGGAGGACCCTCCACCAGCAGAGTTGGCCTAGTACACCCAGGGGGGTGTCCTCTATCAGCGTTAGGGTGCGTCAACTGCTCATCCGGAATAAGGCTCATTAGTGCATGAACAGTCCCTTCGCAGGATACAGTGTTCAAAGGTTGCTGTGGGGGGTTGGGTCCCTTACCAGCAAGAGGCATGCTGGAAGACTCCCCCAGCGAGTCCACTCCACCGTTCCCCTCCCCACTCCTCCCCTGGGCATCGATCAGTACCAAAAGTAGTTTTTTAATGACTGCTAGTTCGGAGAACACCTGTGCGCAGGGGCAACTTCCGACAGTATGCACCTCCTTGAGTGTTGGAGCAGAGGAGGGATGACTACCGTGGGTGATGGACTTCAGCGCCCTAAATGGTGGTAAATTAAGAAAGGAACTGGACCCTAAGGTCGATGCAGGTTGGTTCTCACTACAGGAGCTGTAGATGGGACTGGGAGGGTGCTTATCTTCGGTTGCTCTGACAGTTTCTATGTCCGTTGGGTCCAGAGTAGCAGCAACAGTGTTTGGGGGGCGTGGGGGGGGACAGTTAAGAGTAGGTCCCAAGATGAACGGGAGTTCAAGGGGCAAGCATGGACTTGCAAGGGGCGGGCTAAGTGGGGTGGTAACTGGTACAACAAGTGCCAGGGATGCTGGTGCATCACAAGCCCCCTCTATGCAAGTCCCAGGAGCATTAGCCAGCGGCAAGGCATCTAGATTCCCAGTGTCGGCGGGCAAAGTATCCTGGCAGGCAATGGTTTTGTGGTTCAGACTTGGGGGGCTGACATTGCAGCTCAGTGCTGGGAGGCTAGCAAGATTGCTGCAGGCCCCCCCCCCCACATTGTGATCCTGGGGTGGATGCTTTCATACCCTCCACGGTGTGGATGGGCCCTCGGTAGGCCAAATCAATGTCAGGGCACAGAGAGGAGTGGGTCTTTGCTTTGGCTGTTACTCCCGGTTGGCTTCTTTTGACAGCCAGGAGCTTTCGCGCTGGAGTATGTTTGGAAGGATTGGTGGCAGACTCGGAACAGTTCAGGGGCGGGGTGGATGGCAAAAAGCCGTCTGGTTTCCTGGCCGGTTTCCTTGGTACAGCATGGCCCTTAAAGGACCTCAAGGATTTTAATAGTGACATAACTGAGCCCCCCCCACCCCCCGCAGCAGGCCTGAGGAAACTGGGCTGATTTGCTGAGTATAGACCCAACAAACTTCTCGGGCTCTACACCTTGTAGGAAACAGTCACGAACAGTCAAAAGGTGTATAACACTCGCCGGCACTTACTTCTCTTGGCGCCCCGTCCGACAGCCTACACAGCCTACGCAGAAAATGCCTCTCTCCGCATACGCCGAACACCTGCGGCGCCAAACACCGCGCCCTTGCCCCGCCGCAGGCTTCATCGCTGCGGGGCTAGTGGCTGTGAGATAAACCCAGGGGGCGTGGCCACAGTAGCAGGAAGTCCCTCCGGGGACAAGGAAGACGCCAAACACCGCGCCCTTGCTCTGCCGCAGGCTTCACTGCTGTGGGGCTAGTGGCCGCAAGATAAGCCCAGGGGGGCGTGGCCACATTAGCAGGAAGTCCCTCCGGGGACCAGGAAGACGCCAAACACCGCGCCCTTGCCCCTTTATTGCGTTTAATAAATTGGCTTGATAGTCACTTACACAGATGGTTCCGTCTTTCTTTTTCCCCTTTTTTTGTTGTTATCCGGTTTACGTTAACCTCAACTGCATAGAAGTAACTGGCTTAATTTCACCTTCTCGAATAGCCCCATCATTTCTTTATATTACATATGCAATGCATAATAGGGTGTACATTTTTTCAACATGGCGACCACTGTTTTTAAGACTGATAAGTATCTTCCTCCATTGTACTTTTTCTCCCTCTAACTTTCATTAAGCCATCAGCTTTTCTTGTTAGTTTTGTTTCATGGACGCAACTGTATTGAGGTTTCTTGTGCCACTACACACCGTGGGTTTGCAAACGCTTGGCTAATTTGGGTGCTTCAAGATTTTCCACGCTGTTACTCGCAGCATTTTGATTAATGCAGACTTTTACCTTCACAGTAAGCTGCATTCTCAGTAATTTAGGTTGGAGAACATGACGATAATGGACCATTTTTGCATTTAGTTACTCTGCAAGGTCCTGCCACTCAAAGCAGTGTCGTTCTTTCTTGATTGTTTAGGTGTGAAACGATCATGACCAGCTCTTACACGCTTTTCTGAGAGCTGCCGTTTTGTATTTATTATCCTTATTGGCTATATTCTCCAGTGAGGTTGACAAGCACCATATTCAGGGTAACTGTTTCAGCACCCCTACAGTGGGGGATGGTTTATGAGCACATGATTTGGCTCCGTCAGCCGTCCAACATACTGTATGGTATATTCCTTTCCATGTTTTCTCAATTTTTTTTTAATATATCGGTTCATTCAGCTTACTGATGCCATTTGTACGTAATAGTTGGGTCTTGAATTTTGGACTGGCCACTAGTTGCGACTGAGCTTTACTACAAAATAGTCATTCCTTGCGTTTAGGTGCCTGCATATTTTTCCTACTATGGTGATACACCCTCAAGGCACTCACTTTGATTCTGCTTTTTCTCTTTTCTTTACCCTTCAGGTGACACCTGGCGGTGTTTGCGGTTGTTACATTACTTTCTTTCTTCATAAAGAGTGTGTCCCAGGGTGTAATGACACCAGCAAGGTTGAGAGGATTTTTGCTTTCTTGCAAGCTACCATTGTTTGAAATAACAACTGTCAGAATGTGTTCCATTTATTTGTTTTGTTAATGGGCTTTAATTTTGTTTGACTTGCAGATTTGTAGAGGGTGTATCCCTGATGAAGGGGCATTGAAGCCCCGAAAAAGCGTAGGAATTTCTGCATCATCCTTTTCCTCACTACTAGGATTCCAATTATTATTTGATATGTAAATTAAGACCAACATTGATTCTGTTGATTTGCTTTCATTTAAAGGGCAACGAGTAGCCATAGGCGATACATGGCACCTTACTTTAGTTAAATGTGAAACTTTATGATTTTGACACTGACTGTATACAATTTTGTAGGTCCTGTAAGAAAGTTATTGTGTTTTGCACATTTACTTTATTAAATGACTGTAGTCATACTAAGTAATTTCTACTCTTTAAATTGCTTGTTTATGCCGTTTGAGATATTTTTGGTATATTTAATACACTGGAACCTTTTGGTCCAATCTTGGGTTGAGTGCAAGTTGGGTTCCGAGTCTGGTCAGGCATTTAAGCTTGTCATTTTTATTTTGGGACTTGGAAGCTAGTCCTATTATTTCCAATTTACACCCGTTACAATAACAGAATATTGTCTAATACCTTTACATGTTTATACTTTCAATACCTTGTTTTAATGTAGAGTGCAGCCCCCATCAATGTCCACACTGTCTATACAATCCTTCTCACACCAGCCCTTAACCCTGCCTGCCTCTCCCTCTTATCCAAAGGGTATTGATGAGGTTGCAACCAAGTTGATGGCCGATAGCTGGCTGGCTAGTTCTCCCTGCAAGGATTTCCTTATTGCCTACTCGACTGCTTTGGACTCCTCAAAATATACCTACTATACCAATCTCTTTGATCTATCCCCTTCCGCAAAACCTTTCCTCTACCTACCATGCAATGCTGCCCCCTGCATATTCATTCTCCTCCTCCCTCTCTTAGCGTATTGCCACATATCTTGTAGCGTTTTCAAGATAGGAGACCTGGACTGCCCCCCTCCCGTTTCCCTTTCGCCTCTTCAATACACTATCCCCCCACCTCCCCATACTTTCCTTTGCACCCTTTCTTTGGTTTGTCAACCCATCCTATTGACCTATATATGGGGTGGTGGGATAAGATCATACTTGATTTGAGCAAGTGATCCACCTTTGCACATTATCCTGTGGCTGAGGTTGATAAACAACATCTTTAGGAAATGGGACAGTACACTAGGAAAACGTAAGCTGTATTACACATTCTTCTTGCATCTTATTCTTCTTTGCAGTATCTACCAGCAGACATATCAATAGTCAAAACTATCACACCACTACCTGTCTCTCCCTAGAAGTATATGTGTACTGGTGATGCTACTAATCATGCAGTTGTGGATGGTAGATACCTTGCCTTGACCAGCAGAAGTTGGAGGTCTGGCAGTCAAGATCCATTTAACCTGATTGAAAGTTCACCGCCAAAAGCCTTAGCCTTTAAAGATAGGTAAGCAGTGGGACAGAGCAGTCTGAAGGTGTAAGTCTATGTAAACTAAAGGGTTTACTTTGCTGCTCAAAGCCTGACGATAGAACATCAGTGTAACCTAGGAAATACCTCTCCTGTTACAAGAATGGGTCTGTCCTGTCTGTGAATCATTTACAAGAGGTCTGGACCTCCCAGGCACCCAGGATAGCCCATCTGAAGACCAAAGACTGTAAAAGTGATATGGCACGAAGGATTGCACTGCTGTTCACAGAGTGAGCCTGTAAAACTTGCATTACGAGGTATCACGATTATCTACAATATGAGCCTTTTAAATAGGCAGCCTGCCATTTCAAGGAACTTTCCTCAAAGATCTTTGTAGCACAAGGAATAGATTGGCTTTCTTAGGTCCAAACAATGCAAGAGTGTGTGTTTGAACTTACTTATTTGCAGAATATAAAAGTAACATCAATGATCTCTCTCCGGACGTCATATGAAATGTTTAATAAGCTTGTGTAACCTTGAGTTTATGGATCAGCTGAGTCAAAGACTCTGCGCTGTAAAAGGTGGGTTTTGATGTTTCTTCACACCCACCCCACAAGGTAAACAGTAGCAGATTGAAGGCCAAGGGGCACGGCACGGATGATGAGGTGTGGCATTTGCAAACAATGTTACAGACTGGAGAACAGAGCGAGAAGGTTTGCTGGAGGTAATGGACAGATTTCAACATTCGAATGAGTGACACATATAGAGAACTTACCACAGATAAGAAGCTCCTTCTGAAAGCTGGTGTGTTTGCACTGTCTATCTCGTCTAGTGTGAGCAAAGTGTGAACAAGCTGCAGTTAGAGAAACTGTGTACTATAGTGAGGTGCTGGAAGGAGAAGTGTGGGCTGATGTTCCAGTAGTCTAGTTTGCTGAGCAATAGTGGGTCTGAGCTGCATGGTAAGTGAGGTGCTGCAGATAGATCTTCTGGCTGCTTAGCATGTAGCAGAGTGTAAAGTATACAGAAACAGCTAAAATATCTGAAAGAAATTTGAAAAATTAACAAGGTTTCCCTTTTGATGGTTTTCATGCACAAATTGTTGCAAATAGACAAACTCTTCCTTCCAATTTAAGCTGGGATTAGAGGAGGGTAGTGAGTGGAAGCGAAGGGAGATGCAGGTGGGTAGATACAAAAGCTGGTAAAGAAGCAATTGGGGATCCTGCAAAAGTCCACTGTAAAAAGAGTTCATGGAATTACAATAAAACCCATCAAAAAAAGGAGAAGACCAGCTCCCACAGTGCCTCTACAATGAAACCATCATTCTGTGTGTAAGACAATATACGGACCCGGTTTAGAAAAAAAGTCTTTCAGGTCAGTGATAGGATGTGCTAGCAATTTTGCCCAATTCACACAGCAAATTTGAATGTGAAGAGATAGAGTTGCGGGTTGACAGTTTACTGTAGTATTCCGTTTTAGATAATGTGAGTTCTATTTTTATCGGTCTTCTGGATTAGTGATTTTTTTTCTTTTTTTTTTTTTTAAGCGTGTATGAACCTTTATGGATATTTTAATGTACATTTAGTATTGACTGACAGATATTGTTAGGGTAAATTCTCCTCGATGGCTAATTTCTCTTACCCACTGAGTCCCTCAGCAGCTTTGCTCGATTTCTAGGATTTTTTTTTTTTTTCACCTGATAAGAGTGTGAGCCTTTTTCCCCCACTCTTGAATGTGTTTTGCTGAGTGTGTTTAACATTATCTTGTGTTCATAGACTGTGGAGCCTCACCTACTCCATAGGCATCATCTTTTTATTGTGTTACACAGCACCTTCAGTGCAGTGACACAGGGTTGTCTTTTAGACTTCCCAACTCAGACTCCATTTTCTGGGACTGACTACCGTCTCCCAGAACATGTAAAGTTGCCATTAACTTTATTAGTCTTTTAAAATCCACAGACCCAGTTCACCCTATCTTACACAGAGTACTTGAAAGGGTTAATACTTATCCCTTTTTTTCCTGTTTCTCTTGGAGCATTGTTTCACTCCCTTTTCATCAAGACTTGGCTGGTGGCAGTGGCAACTACCCTATTTTTCCTACAGGGGTTATCTTAAATAACCTTGGTATTGTTTTAGGCTATCTTGGTAGCCTCGAACTTAAACCCGCTGGAACATATACGTTTTTATACGGTTCCGGCTGGGTTTATTCGCCATTTCTTTTTGGAAATGTCTTTCTCGTGTTTTACTCCATGCGCCAAACCAGGTTTGGTTACTTTGTTCACCGTATTTTCGCTGGCTTCTCCACAGTCTGAAAGCCTGAAAGTCTGGGTAGGCAGCATGTGAGGGGGGAGTTTTAAGACCCCTTCCATGGATTCCCTTGGTAACCCAAGTTGCACTCCGTTTGATTGGCTAGGTGACTGTCCCGGCGGGACAGCCACCCTGCTGTGTGATTGACAGCCAGGCTGTCTGAATGGGGGAAAACTGCATAAAAAGCAGGTCTCTGGGATTGGAAAGGCAGAGTCGCCACTGGAACGAAAGAACCGACGAGAAGCTGACAGAAGAGGACCCCTACCAGAACTGAACCACCCGGTGAAGCCCTGCTGCAGGCCCGAATCTTCAGACTCCAACGACAGAGAAGATCTACCAGGAATCTTCTTCCCCTAAACTGGTGGGACCAACCAGTTCGCCCAAACTGCAAGCCAGGACTCCCTCCTCTGGTCGAATTTGCTGTACAGAGCTTCAGTGAACCGGATAGCCAGGAAGGTCGGACCCTGCATGGGTTTTAAGCAGTGCACCTTTTATTCGTTGCTTTGCTCTGCTGCTGGTTTCTTCCCTAGGCAGTGTAGGACCCTCCAGTCTTCCTACTTAAAGTTACTCCGACAGTCGCTTCAGGAACCGTGAGCCTGCAGGAACTGCCAGGAACGTCCACCCCAGCTACAGCTTCTTCTCCATTTAAAAGGTAATGTGCAAATCCGTTTGTTCGTTTCGTCTAGCCGGGGTGAAGGTGGGTGAAACCTTTCGCCAATCCGAGGGCATGTCCTTCTCTACTCTTTAAACTAACTTTTCTGCCGACCAACTTCGTCCGCAACCCTTGGCAAAGACCTAACTGCAAACTACCCTGAACTGTGTGATCTTGAGCAAAAGACTTTTGTCCTATTGACTTTGGCCCTAAGCCTTTTTGATTTGATTCCATCACTGTAGTTCCTCTTTCTAGATTGCCCAGCTTACTTACCTGTTGGTGCTGCTCAATATTTACCTAACTTTGTCTTTCCCTCCCTTTTTTAATTACTGGAGTGCCATTTTTCTCAGATTTCATTTTGAGTTTAACTTGTCCAGAATCTATTGGGAGTGGCGTGGTGTATTAAGAGTGCGATTTTTCAACTGCTTTACTTTAGTGAAATGTTTTACAACTGATGTCTAAATAAAGTCTTTTACTCCGAAACCTTGAGTCAGTGTTTGTTTGAATCATAGTAATTGCTGTCCTTTGTGTAACTATTGATGCTGCTCGCTTGCTCTTGAGATAAGTCTAGCTGATCAGCCATCGCTACCACTTTACTGTGTAGTACAGGCTTGTACCAAAGGTGAATTTGTACTGTCACTTGTAGTCTTAATTGTGTGTGGTGTTCCCAAAGGGTACTGCATATAATTCTGCCTAACAGATATGTATATTGAGGAGCCGTTCCACTCTTGTCCAGTATCAAAGCAGAGTGACAAAGGGGAGTTTATGTGAACTTGTAAAAACTCTAACACAAATTCACAAAAATGGCAGGCACAGAAATACTGGAACAGCTGGATGGAGCCGGGCAGAGTTGCAGGGGTATGAACCACTGCGCTCCCACTCGAATTTCTAGGCCCAAAAGGAGATCAAATGTATTTTGTTTTTTCTTCATCATTGCAGGGAATTTAAGGACCGGTCACAGTGGAGGTGCTCCCGCCACCTCATGCGGACACTACATTCCTCTCATACATTAGTGTAAGCAGCATTGTACCGAGACTAACTCATGCAAGAGGGCTACCCAGTGCACCATTCGCAGGACACCTGCTTGCAACATGGTGTACTTCCAGCAAAACAGCTTCCTAAGGCAAAGAAGGTAATGGGAGAAACAGATGCTTTGGGTCGACCCTAGTAAGAGGTTTCTTTGGAGGATCCTTCCTGAGCTTCATGCACCAGTAAGTGGTGTCCAGCCAGTGGCAGTGTCATGCTCCGCATCAGTACATGACGCCACCCAACCAGGAGAGTCAACATTACCCATCACTGTTGCTGCTTTGTAAAGGATTTCCCTTTCCCTGGGAAGGAACATCAGGATAATCCACATCTTATCAATAAAGTTGTTACTGCACCCCACTCCAACCAAAAGTATAATTAACATTGTGTAGTGTTGCAAGGTTAGGAGAGTTTATAATGAATATGCAACATTCGAAAGCCGTGGCATGCCACGCTATTGGTCTGGACTCTAAATATCACATCAGTTAATTTCAACAGCATTCTATTCAGTGCAGCTTCTAACCTTGTTAGGCATCCTGATGCACAGGAGTGGTGGTTCCTTGCAATAGGCAAGGAGAAAAGACACACCAAGTATCAAAACAGACGAAAAGTAGCCAGAGTTCTTGTCAAATAACTTTATAGTTTCAATTATTTCATGTGGACTTTTCATAAGGTCTCCGAAGGAAAACATGGGATTTCAATTCCACCCGGAGGGGGTTATTCGGCAAGGCAGAGCCTGGAACAGACAAAATGGGCCTCTAAACTCGGAAGCCACTCTGAGGTGTTCAGAAATGTGCATGTTTCCCCACACTCCAAACAAGGCACTTGAACCCCGTGACCTCATGGCACACATCTTACAAAAGGAGCATGGTTCGCCTACATGAAGTGAGAGCTGGGGGCTTCCCCATCTGCTACCTCGGACACGGGTAATTGGTGGGATGGTTTCAACTCATTCCACAGGTCAAGCCTGCCTCCCTCTCCTAACTTCAAGGCAAAGATATTTGACCACTTTCCCAACAGATTCAGTGAGTACAGCTCCCCCAGCATGGCACACAGATCTCATGGCCTTGGTGCGCTGCTGGCAATGTAAAACATTATCTCCAAACCACTCAAGTCTAGCAAAGCTTCACCGTGTCTTGCTGGAACTGACAGGAAGCACAGGCAGGAGCAGGTCAGCCTTTAAATTATAGGCTTGACTGGGACGTTTTTGTACTCTACCACCTTAATCTCATATCAACACATTCCAGGACAGTGAACCCAAATCAACGATTTGACGACACAAAAAAAACCCTCACTCTCAGCCCACACTTCTTCCTAGCATTGACAGGTAGGTGTTGCTGTTTTATGAAAACAAAATTGGGAAACAATGATTTGGTGCATGCTGTCTCAAGTACGAACCAATGCAGACCCCGATACATTCCCTCTCTTAGATTTGCACCACACACAGCAGAGAAAAGTAGGACAGTCTATGCAGAATGCATTGCTGTAGTAATCTGACTTGCAAGACCCAAGTTGAATGTATTGCATGAAGACAAATGCAAGGAGGTAAGGGGGTTTATCCCATCAATCGTCCCTGATGGTCAGATTTAGCACTTGTTCACATCATGAGTCAGTAGATCTGGAAGAATTCCTTCTGCTGGTCTCACAGTTAGAATCTGCTGGTCTCACAGTTAGGATCTCTGCATGCTTGGGTTGTGACCAGTAAATACGTCTCTCACAGCTTTGACATTGTTCATAGAAGTGTAGTGGGCCCTCCATAGCTGGTGTTCTCTCCAGTCAGCAGTGTCAGAGTCTCACTTCTTCACCTTAACCGCCAGCCTGAGGCAAACATCGCACAGGAAAATATTCATTAGCTCTTCGCCAGCCTCTTGTGCTATTTTGCGAATTAGCTGCCCTCCTGGGCCAATCAGCATTTTCTGTAGGCAACATAAATGCAGATGTTTACAAACCAGAAGAGTACAGGAAGCAAGAAAAAGTCAACAAGATGAAGTACCGGAGAGCTACATTTGGTGTCAGTGGGTTTGGGATTTAGAAGGCTGTACAAATGGGGAAAAGCATGTGGATCGTAAGACCATAGTACTAGGAGACCGAGCTCACTTTGGTATCCGCGATTGTGGGTTCGAAGAAGCTGCAGTAGTGAGAAGCATAGCGTGTTAACAGTGCGTGAAAGGCCCATGATACTGCGTTACTACAGAGGGCAAGGCTTGGTTCCTGAGAGTGTGTGGGTTCACAATACTACATTTTGTTGTCAAATTGAGCTGGTCCACAAAAATACAGTGTCAATGAGACTAGAACCGTGGAGATCAAAGCTTGGTTTCACAGAGTGTGAAAGGCAAGAGAGGCAGTAGAGCCTAGAAATGTTCAGCTTAGTATCTGGCAACTTGGGTTCCATTAAAATTGTGGTATTTGGGGTGGGGGTGTGGGTCTCTTACTATCACAATGGCATGCCTCTCCAGATCCTGAGGCCTCAGTAACAGAAAAATGCAGTGAAATCTCTGCCAGACTTGAAGTGCGTTTCTCAAACAAAACCACTTACATTCGTTCAACCATACAAGACTCAGATTGGGAAGAAACCTTGCTACAAACATGCTGCACTACTAACTGCATCAGCTGATGTACTCACAGCATGACTATCTTTTTGCACCACAAGCTTCTGCTGGATGACCAACTCCCCAGCTGGCCCTTCTTCCCATAGCTCAATGGACTAAAGAGAAAAAGAAAAACAAGATACCCACATAAGAGCTCACATGTACAGGTTCTGCCTGCTCAATTTATTTCTCAGCGCACAGGGTTAGCCTGTGCTCGCTCACTATGTTTTGCATCCTTTTTTAAAATTTTCATTTTTGAAGGCCTGATCTACTCTTTGTGCCTTTCTGAGCTCACTTGTACACAGTAATTGCTGGCTCTTTGGTCTTTTCAAAGTTGCCTTACATAGGACTTGAAGAAAACCTGGGCTCAGGTCTTCTATATCAGGCAGCCCAACACAAAAGCGGTGTACCAGCCACGTTTACTCACTACAAAGTAATTCTACCAATTTTAAAAAACAATAAAAAAATAGATAACAGTTAGAGGGTGCTGCAGCCCTGTTTCCACCCACACAGCCCCAGAGATATGTTAAGAACAGTGGCACTAGTAAAGCTAAACGACTGGGAGGAGACTGAATATTACTGCCTGATCCGAAGGGGAACTTTGAGTTAAAAAATGCATATTTGTAGCGACCTTATACGCTGGGCACCCCTTACTCTCTTCATGGATCGGGCGCATGGTCACTATGAAAATTAACATCTTGCCTCAGCTTCTTTATCTCTTCGTAGCCCTTCCTGTGGTGATCCCTGGGGCCTTTTTTGAGGTATTACAATCCAGACTCCTCCATTTCATCTGGAATGGTAAAAGAGCAAGAGGCAAATTCTCAACCTTAACCCAGCCAAAGTCATGTGGAGGCTTCGGTCTCCCCGACTTTAGGCTATACCATAAGACAGCCCAGCTTTGCGTGATGTTGGAGCATATGAGGGATGACGTAGGGACTTATTGGACCTACATTGAGGACATTCACTCCCACCCGTAAAATGTTAGGGATTTACTATGCCCCCCCCCCTAAATCTCTCCCCTCTCACTTTAAATCTCACCCTATCGTTGCCGCCTTGTGGGCCTCCTGGACACCAAAGACAATAAACAGCTCTCCTCTTGGCCGTCCCCCCTCCGCCCCCCCCCCCATCATCTCTCTGGGGCCTCCCTTTCAGCCTTGGATCCAGGGGCTTCCGCAACACACAGTCGTGGTCAGACAAAGGCTTGGAGAGGGCAGCTCAACTCTTTCGCCAGGGGGACTTCATTGAATATGGCCAACTGTCTGATGCATTGGGGGATAATCCCCCCTGTTTTCGAATACCTACGACTGAAAGGTATTCTCACCCACCCTCGGTGGGTTTCTGATTTGATTCGCCCCCTCACCCCCTTTGAAAGAATCTTGGTTGAACCCTCGACGAGGAAGGACTCCCTTTCCAAGATCTATATCGCTCTTATCACAGATGGTTTGGAGGGTAGACAACCTTTTAAACAAATATGGGAAGAGAGGTTGGGTATGACTTTGGAGGAGCCAACGTGGAGGCGATTTTCGAATCCATCTTCTCTGGTTCATTGTATACCTCGTCCCTGGAACACAGTTTCAAGATACTCAACTCTTGGCACCGCCCCCTGGCTACCCTGTCCAAAATGTTGAAAAATGTGTCTCCACTATGTCCTAGGATGTGTTCGCAGTACGGTACTTGGTATCACATGTAGTGGGAATGTCCGGTTATTCAGGTGTACTGGTCCGAACTGCTCAGCTGCATCAAAGACATAGTGGGCATTAGCCCGTCTCCACTTCCTCTGGAGATCCTTCTGGGTACGCCTATGCTGGACTCCGAGTTGTATAACTTCCCAAAAGTGGTCAGAGCAATGGTGAGAGCGGGGAGATTAGCCCTTGCTCAAAAATGGAAAAGTATTCTGGCTCCATCCAAAGGGGAATGGCTTAGCAAGTTAAGGGTTATCTTTGTTTACGAGAAACTGACTGCCATAACTAATTATGGTATGTCTTCCTTTGTGCAGGAGCGGACTGTTCTTCTGAATGATGAATGTGATACTATGAGATTGTGATTCCTAAGTGCCAATGGAACCTCTGTAAATCTTCTCTGTACCGCCTTTCATCGGCCTCGTTATGTCCAAGTCGATAGGGTAATGCATGGCCTCACCTCGTCAATCAGATTGAAAAGTTTTAGCTAGTAACTGGTCGTTCTTCCCACTGCTTCCTTATCCCACAGTCCAACGGAACTTGGTATGCCTATGTGGTGGGAGGAGGGTTGGGACGGAGGCTGGTAGGGGGTGGGGTGGTAATAAAATCTGACATTGTTATTTATTGATGTCTCAATGCCAGGGGTTACCTGGCTCTCCGTTTGTTTATTTAAGATGTTTAATAATAACAAAGTTTTAAAAAAATGCATATAATCTGCATGAATTATTTATGTGCAAAGAAATAAAGGATTACAAAAAAAAGTTTTTTTTAAGTTCACATATATTGTCAGTTGCCTGAAAGAAAAATACCCCCATTCTGAATGGGAATTTTGTTTTGTGCTGCCAACTTTATTTAGGTAGTAAAACACTATATTTGGAGCCCCGATGTCAGGGTACTTGTGAACCTGCATGTATGCATGACTGTATAAACGACTATTTGCAGGTTTCACTGCTTGCTTGGTTTCCTGTGTTCTTGCCAGCTTCTTTTGCTCACCCATTTTGTTATGTCTGTTTTTCAAGCTCATTTTTGGGCTCACCTGGGTTACATTGTATGGCACTTCCTTTGGCAGATGATCCAGCAGCTTGGAGCGGATGATATTATTGCAGATCTCTTCGGGGGATTGTGTAGTCACAACGCTGCTATGAAACTCCCATGGGTTGGGCTTCGCTAGCGTTAACAAGTACCTCTGGAAGACAAGACACATAATTAAATTGAACAAAATATACCAGGTTCATTGCAATGTCCTGCTCTACACCCTTCCACTATGCCCTTGTGTTGTTGCAAGCTACCAGTATTCAACAAAAACAGCACATGCACAATGACCTAGACACCCATACAAAGCAGGTGGTTTGACCTACGGTGGGAAGTATGAGGCCGATTAAGCAATAAACATCTATAAGGCAGCATGTTGACATTCTATAAAACAAATACAAACAAGAGGATCCAAAGCATAGCTGGAGGGTGATTGAAGTGATGTAGGCATGAGCCATGATAAAGTACCCTGCCTGGTCATCAGGACAGAGGACAGTCAAAGGGCACCTGCACTTGACAATGGCTGTTTATGGGCTACCCAGGACATAGGGTCTCTCCCCATTGACTAGAAAAGTAATTGAAACCCTCCCATGTGCCCCATTAAAACCAAGGGGACAAGAGGGCAGGTGGGCTTGTAGGGAATTAAAGAGCAGTTGGGCTGCTCTTCTGCAAAGGAGAGTGTAATGAGCTAGGCCGAGGAATCTCAGAGGCAGTCGACCAGCCCTAACTCGGAAATGGAAGCTAGCATCAGGGTAGAGCTTGCACAGTATCGTGTTCTCACACGGTGTTGCCGGGGTACTCAATACCCCTGGGGGAATATTGCAGGTACAATTTCAAAGGCTTTTAAATCTGAAGTAAGATTACCCAAAAGAAATTTCATTTTGGAACCCTGTAGGTCGAGCTCCATGAAGAGAGACTACTTGGGTCAACTGTGGGAGGGATCGATCAGCCAACACCTAAAACAGCAGGCTATACAGGAAGAGGCAATTAGGAACTCCAAGATGGGGAATGTAGTTCATGAGGCTGCAGTTCAGCAAAGACTGGAGACTAACCCAGGCACAGAGAACCACAGCTCCTAAGCACCCTATGCCAAGTCTGCACAGCCGAGTCCACATACCCCAAGGTCATGTGAAAGCAGGGACAGGGCTCTATACAAATACAAGGGCTTAGTCAGTGAGTTTAATCGTTAGGAGGTAAGCTGGAGAAGGACAATGGCTGGAGCAGGAAGGAGGAGAAAGCTGAATGAAGGAGTGCAGAAGGAGCTGGAAGAGTATCTCATAAGCCACGAAGGAGAAAGTCCTGCTGGAGATTGGCGAGAGTAAGGAGATGGGCCAAGAGCGATGCGAGGTGTTGATAGAATCAAAGGAGAAGCTGGGGTTCATCAGGAGACCTGTGTTAAAGGTATAAAGGGGGATAATGAAGATCAGTTGTTGGAGAAGAACATTTGTTGAGAAAGGTGGTTGGAGAAGAGATACAGGAGTGTATGGAGGAAGCGGGTTATAGAAGAGCTCAAGGTCATGGAAGACAAGAGTACTAAGGAGACACCGGAGAAGACATGAAGAGGTTGTGGAGGAGAGTCTGCAGGTGAAGGCTGAAATCATTAAATAGATACAGTATAGGTAGGGGGAAAGCGAGACAGACTGGGGAGGTAGTAAGAGACTAACAGTTGTTGAGAAGGAATGGCTTGAAGAGAAGAGGAGAACGAAATAGAGGCTGTTTGTGTAGAAGGTTGATGAGGGGTCAGAGGAGGAAATAGCAAAGTGTAACATATTCAAAGTTGGATCAGTAAGTAAAAGGAGCTTGAGGCAGAGGACGAGATTAGAAGGCTGATGTAGAAAGAAACAAAGCACTTTAAAAGTTATTCAAGATAGACAGGAGTGGAGAGGCTTATAGAAGGAGGCGTTAGGTAAAGCCAGGTATTGAGACAGCATCAGGTGGGACGAGTGAGTCCAGCTGATCCTAGGCTGGCCTCAAGAGGCAGGAGGAAGAATGAGCCATGGTGAGGCGGAGAGGAGTAAGAGGTGATGGGCACAGGGGTGGCAAGAACCAGGGAAAGCTTGGGAACTCTGGTAGAAAGGCTAGGATCCCCCAGGAGGCCATGCCACTTCTTAGTGAAAAAAACGTGACACTTCCTTCAAACAGTCCAGAAACAACTGTTGGACTTTTCATAAATAGGGTTCAGGAGCCCCTTTTAAACCAGCATTGGTAATACCAAAGGAGAGACCACGATAGCTGAAATGTCGTCAGCAATGAAAAAGACTGAATTGGGAAGTAACTCGAGTAGAAAGTGAGAAACCTTTTAGTTTGGCCCTAAACTGCACACAATCCCAGAACCCTTCTTGTACTTCATATTTGAGGCAGGATATCTGTTGATGCACAGTGGCCATCCTGACAAAGGTTATAGGCAGCAGGCGGGAGATAAAATGAGCGGTAGGAACACCAAACATCAGGGAGCACCTAGTACTGTCGGATACTCTACAATCAGTATTTCTTCCAGGGATTTACCTTTAGGGTCTCTACCTCCTCTCCACTCACTGCTGACAGCATGAACACCTCCTGGAAATGTGGCCAGCCCTTTCTTGAATCAGAGGCCCTGCCCATCTGCTTCTCACTTTTGTCTGTGGTCACATATGCTAGTTCCAAAACTGCCTGGTTATCACAGTTCGACTCTTCCGGATTCCTGTATACATCTGCTCCAGAGTCAAGTCTGTGATCAGAAGGTGCCCCATTATCCTTGCTGACCTTTTCTTGCCAGTCTTGTAGGTCTTTCACAGGTTCAAACCTGTTCTCACAGTTTGCTTCGCCAATGTCCACCACCCGATCAGCAGCCGATGGTTGCAAACGCTCCTTCTGCTGGGAGTAGGGGAGGGGCTTGATCAAAGATTTCACTCGCAGCTTCTTTCCATTTACAAATCCTTCAGTCAGACCTTCCACCAAGTCCAGCAGGACTCCCTTCTTCTTCACTAGGTCCACCTGGGCAAAGGAAAAAGAAAGGAGCAGGAGTAAGAAGTATTTTCTCCATCCTAGATTGGAAGAGAGTCAAGAGAAAAGAGGACATCTGATCATTGAGTATCATCCTCAAAATAGGCAAGTGATAACATTTCATAAACATGTAGTTGGTATAGGTCACATATGGGCCAGCACCATGTGACAGCATCACATAAGTTCACATTGTAAGCCCTATTTGAAGCCTCTGTGAGGCTCATCTTTGGTAATCCACCACAAAAACCTATCAAACTACCATTCTATTTTGAGGCTCATCAATACCTTACCCAACTTTGGATGCTAACTCAGAGTGCATTTACATCCAATCCGAGTTGCACTCAATGCACAAGTCCTTCAAGGAGGAGAGAATACATGCGAGTGCCAGTGTATTCTCAGAGCAGCTCTTCTTCACTGTGGTCACTCTCTGGTACCGCACCTGTCTGACTCATAGAAATGAGACAAATTTGGGATTTGCCAAAGCCTCTAAAGGGGCAGGAAGCCGGAGGAAGAGATGTGACAGTCTTTGCCAAAGCTCGGCAGACAGATGTGAGGAACCCTGCTTCAGCCCTGTGGGGATTCAGTGGCAAGCCAAACACATCCTTCACTCGGCCCTTGACCTAACAAAAACATTCAGTTGTGGGGAAACAAGCAGATTTCCTTATAGATCAGTCTTCTGTTATTCATGTGTTCATAATATATACACAGTTCAAAGCCGCAGCCCTAAAGGGAGTGCCCCACAGCAATATGTACTATCCATCACATAAATCCTGGAAAAACAGTACAAAGGGCTAAATCTAAAACTGCTGAAAGCGTAACTACAATTCAATTAAGGGTTCTTGGCTTTACATAATAATGCAAAAACAATACTACATTTAAACATGGTCTCTGTTAAAGTACTTGAAGTCTGAACTTACTTCATGAGCACTTAAAGGGTTGTTCCTTCATACAAATAAACACACATAAGAAAGGTTGTTAAACACTGTTCCTTTGTCTACTTGCACTAGTCCGTCTGAAAAGCTCCTCCAGCAGGTAGTTAAACGTCCACACCACCTCTTTCTCAGATATGAGCGACACAGATGCTGGATGGACCCAATGAAGCAGACTTCCTACTTTAAACACTGTGGGAGCACCAGACTGCTGGAAGCCATCGACTTACTGCCGACTTGACCCAAACGGGAGCGTGCACCTTCAAACCGACGCAATGCTGGGATTGCATTGATCTGACCATCTCGCCACCAGCTGAACTGCTGTGAAAGCACCTAGAAGCCAGATTTGATGTGGTTGAGCAGAAAGGACCATATGTAAAAGGTTCTGCGATGAGGCCCTGTCCAGCTGGTCCACTTTTTGACCACAGTGACTTTTATTGCTGCTAGGTTTGCGGTTTGAAAACTCCTGCTTTATCAACATAAAATAGCCTTTCACATCAAACATCTCTGTCCCTTTATGGGGGTTAGGGGCAGGATTTTGAGTTTTTAATTTGCTTGTTTTATGAAAGGGTCTATTTATATATCACAAGTGTAATAATTCCAAAATAAAAATGTCTCAACACTGTTTGGTTTGCTATTGTTATCAGCTCACACCACTCCTGAAGATATAGCCTGCCCTCGGCCTGTGCTCACAAAACAGGCGAAGGAGGTATACCTTTCAACTGTGCCCATTTCATCTTTACGATTGGAATCAGTGCTGGTTTAGTATAGATGTGGGGCTGAGTAGGTGGATTAGCCACTACTCATCCCTGTACTCCTGCAGAGCAGTGGTCATTTAATCACAAAGTAGGTCTCTAAAGAATTTATGCAATTTCCTACCCAGAGTGCTGCATGCTTATTATAAGCCTACGATACACACAGTAGATCATTTAAATCTGCAGAAGGTCAGTACAACTGATGCCGACAGTCATGCACTCAATGACCACTTAGTCTTCCTTGTTCTTTTTTCAAATAGTTATCTTCTGTTAATAAACGGGCTCCATAATAGTACCACAGTATTGTACATTAGTAGCAAGCAACCACATTTAAACTGAAGAAGCTTCCATCCCATGGCAATTCTACGCTTGGCCAGTATGTACGCCAAGTCTTTTAATTTGCTCACATGCTTTAGTTGACGTGGCCTAGGGAATCCTCCTACCAAGCATGCCCACGCTGATCCGATATTTATTTTGTTCCCCTTTTCATCTAGCCGGTGGGCTACCTCTTCCCAGAATTTCCCCGATTTCTGGGCATGAACAAAATATGTGCGTCATCCCCACGTTCTCTTCCCCGCATTTGGGACATGTCTGCCTGTTTGCGTTCTTAAATATGGTAACTTTTTGGGGAGTCATATATGCCCTCCAAGTTATATATAAAACCATCTGTTGTAGCCTTGCGTTCCTTGACACTTTCTTATGGTACCCTTGGGCACGCTCCCACATCTCATCACTCATGGGCTCGCCCACCTCTTCTTCCCAATTCTGTCTTAATTGTGCCTCCTCTTTCCCCACTCTAGACATCAATAGTTCATATAATCTGGATATCTCATGCCCCCCCCCATCTGCTATATCGTATATCGTTTCTAAGGAAGGGTCAGGTTGCTCAACTAGCGTTAATTCCGACCATGCATCTTTAATCCGCCGTATCATTCTATTGCATGTGATATATTGTCCTTCATGCAGCTCTGTTTCCTCCACCAAAGCCCGAACACCTTTATCTCCCCTTCTTGCCATATGTCTCCTATTGTTGCAATACCTGCCGGTTCCCAGTGCCTCCTTATTGTCCTTATTAGTTGCTCATCCCCTCCTGCCAGCGCGACCAGCGGTATTTGTGGCGAGCATGGGGTTGGGTTCTCCATGGCCTGAAATGCTCTGTGCCATACTCGGATTTGGGAAACCATATCATCTCTTTAAGGAAGAACAGGGCACATTCTAATCTCAACAATCTCGATTCTGAGGTGGGGTCTTCTGATAACCATTTAGCCACATATTGCAGTTGACTAGCTAGATAATAGATCTCGTAGTTTGGCAGTTTTATCCCCCCCCCATGTTCATGTGTGTTCTGCAACTTCCAAAGGGCAATTCTATTCCTAGTCCCATGCCACAAGAATCCCCTGAATATGCTCTGTAGTTTCATGAAGAATCACCCTGGTATCAAGCATGGTATATTCCCAAAATAATGCAATAGTCTCGGTAATACCACCATCTTCAGCAACACCCCTCTACCCCATCATTGCCAAGGGGCGCTTAGACCAAAACTTCATACTATTCTCAATTTTCTGTACTGCTTTGTCAGTGTTGTGCTGATGTTCCGCTTCTACTGTGTGATGAATATCTATTTCCAAGTATCTAAACGTATTTGGCTCCCATGGTGTTTGTAAAACCGGTAGTTTGTTGTGTGGGGTTCCTACATACCTTCCTAATGGGAATATGCACGATTTTCTGGGGTTCATCGCTATACCGGACAACAGCGCAAATCTCTCCATCACCTCCAAAACATATTGGAGATTTTCCTCAGGGTATCTCAAATACAGTAGCATGTCATCTGCATATAGTGAAAGTAAGTGCGGCTCTCCTTTTATTCTAATTCCTATTTCCTCGTACTGCTGTCACAGGCATATTGCCAGGGGCTCGAGTGCTAGGATGTAAAGCAACGGGGACCACGGCATCCCTGTCTAGTGCCCCTGCCCAGCTGCCATCTTGCAGAGATAATAGCTCCCGTTTTTACTCGAGCTACCGGTGCACTATACATTAGTTCGACCCACTTAAGATACCCTGGTCCCATCCCATAGTGCGTCAGAGCTGCAGTCAGCCAGGGCCATTTGACTGAGTCAAAGGCCTTGACTACATCTAGTGATACAATAGCCATTTCACCCGGGTCGTTTTTTGTGTATTCTATGACCCGATGAAGTCGTCTAAGGTTGTCCGATATGTTCCTGCGCGGGACATATTCTGTTTGATCTGGGTTTATTAGTTTGTTAATGATCCGTTTCATTCTATTTGCCAATACCGCTGTAAGTATTTTGCCATCTTGATTGAACATCGATAGCGGCCTGAACGATCCACAATCTTTGCCTGGCTTGTTGGGTTTGGGTAGTGGGATCATAATTGCTTCTCTTAGGGACTCTGGTAACCTTCCTGTCTCATATGCCTCATTTAGCATGGTTAGCAGCGGGGGAAGCACCTCACTTTTGTACGTTTTATAAAATTCACTGGGGAACCCATCCGCCCCTGGAGTCTTACTAGTGGGTAGCTGCACTACCACCTCTTCTAGTGTGATGGGGGAATCTAGGTCCGCTTATTTGTGGCAGGCCTATATCCTCCAGTGTATCTGTTATTTCCTGGTTATCACTCCCTTCATTGTCCCCATATAATTTCTGATAATATTCTAAGAACTCCTGATGAATACCCTCCTGAGTGTCTACTACCTGCCCATCTTACCCTATTATTGCTCTGATCGCGGGTCTGGGGGTCTCCCTTTTGTACAACCATGCCAACATCCTTCCCGGTTTGTCTCCTCCCGCGTGTTGCCTTTCTACATCCTTTTTATAGTTCAAATTACATAGTCTTTCCCAGTGTTCTGCACATTTCAGTTGCAGTTGGCTTATGGTTTCAGCATCTTCCTCCATGTCGCCACCTTTACTGAAGGTTATCTCTAGTTCGCTTTCTGCCTGCTGCAGGTCTCTTAATATGCCCCCCTGCAGTCCCTTGGATTTAGCTATCGCTATCCCTCACACCACCACCTTGAAGGCTTCCCACAACGTGCCGGCTCACTCCACGCTCCCAGTTTTGGTCTCAAAATATCTTACAATCTCTTCTCTCTGATCCTCCCTAAACATCATGTCCTTCAGTGCTTCAGCTCTGAGTCGCCAGGTTGGTATCTTGGCTCTTGGGGGTCGGTATTGCCATATTAGGACCAATGGCGAGTGGTCCGATAGAACCGTTGCCTTGCATTCTGTCTGTACTACTTCTGCTATCATTTCCTGTGTTACAAACATGTAGTCTAATCTCGTATACAAGTTTTGTGGGGTAGAGTAATGCGAGTATTGTCTATCCTGTGAGTGGTACACCCTCCATGTGTCTTCTAGTCGGAAATCTGTCAACAGAGCCTGTAGTGCCTTGGCTGCCGGGGAGGGCCTGTCTTGTTTATTGTCTGATCGGTCTATCTTCGGGTTCAATGTACAATTAAAATCTCCTCCCCAGATCACCACCCCCCCCCATATACAAGCTCAGTTTATTGTATAGGGTCCTGAGGTATGTCACTGTGTCCTGATTAATTTCTTTATTTCCCACCAGCCCCCGTATCGCCCCCATCCTCCCGACGGCATCAACTGTGGACTGTAGTAATTGAAATGGGACTTGCGGTGCTACCCATGTGACAACCCCCCTGGCATATGCCGAATATGTTGCCCCGATGACAGGTCCCTTCCATTTCTTCTGGAGCACCTCCAACTTCTCTTTTGTAAAATGTGTCTCCTGTAGGAGATCTATGTCTATTTTCTGCCTTAGTACATCATGACCTTATTCCTTTTTAGGTAGCTGTTGAGCCCCCTGACATTCCAAGAGACTACTTTAAGGTCCCCCATATTCCAGCCACTTCCCGCCCCACTCCAGTATCTTCTCAGCCCCCACCCAGAGTTCTATTGCAATTGCGAGTAAGCTCGTTCCCCAACTTCCCCTAACTATAAACACTCCAAATTACCCAACCACCCCCCCTTCCCCTCCCAACCCCAAGATAACCTCCAACTCCCAACGTTCCCTCCCTCCCAACTGATGCCTAGCTCCATCCCTGGATCTCCAGCACCCCTGCATCTACCCCTTTTCTCAGCTCTTGCCTGTACTCCGGGCACAGCAGGGAATTGTAGCCCTACTGGCGCTTTAGATACTCTACCTACTGGGGTTAGGTCTCCTACATCCAGTGTCTCCTATATTGGTCACCACTCACAGCGCATTTGTGGCTCATAGCTTCCTTATACATTTCTATATTCCAGTCCAATGAGTCCACCTGTTAAGCATTTCAGTTGATTAAATCTGTACTTTACTAAGTCTTGCCCCCATTTCTGATCTATCCATTAGAACTCCACCCGCCCCCGCAATTTCAGGTATGGCGCCGGGTCACTTTTCCTATCCTTCTCCTTGGCCGTCTCCATACTCCGGGAAGCCCTGAGCGTCCAGCCAGTCTGTCTCCTCCTCCGGGTGTCAGAAGTGTGCTTTGCTTGTAAGACCTTACGTTTTGCAGGGTACAAAAGCATGCATTTGAGGCCAGTTGTCCGCAATCTTCTTTTCACCGCCACGTAGATGTACCGTTGTCTCTGTACCAACATAGTATAATCCGGGTATGCAGTGACCGTCGCCGATGCCCCTTGTTATTGTTCCACCTTTCCGGAAGAATTCCAGGATCTTTTCCCCAGTCTCCGTAATTCAGTATCTTTGCTATGATTGCACGGGATGGGGCTCTGGGTTGGGGCCTCCTCATTAGGGCCCTGTGCGCTCGTTCAATTGCGAATTCTTGCGAGAGCTTGCCGGCCCCAATTTCCTGGATAAGCATATATTCCACATAGTCTGTAGGATACAGGCCTTCTCCTTCCGGCAAGCCTACACGCGTATATTATTGCGTCTCGCTCTCCCTTCTGCCTCCTCGGCACGGTTCTCCAGATTGGTCACTTGCTGTTTCAATATATGGACCTCCTTAGCGTTGGTTGTGCTGACCTCCGAGTTAATTTTCACTGCGCTCTCCAGGCCGCTCGTTCTTCCTGCCAGCGCCCTTACATCTTGCCTAAGTAAGCTGACCTCTATCCCTACTGCATCAATCTTCGTTTCAAGGGCCGCTTTCAGGTCTGCCATCTCCCTCCCCCCCCGCCCCCCCCCCCATGAGGATTTCAGTTCAGTTATGGCTGCCAGGATCTGGTGTTCACTTATCGGCAAAGTCGAGCTTTCCGGTGTAATGGCCGTTACTTGTGTGGGTGTGTTCGCGGTCTGTTGTGGCTTGGTAAAAATATCCATTGTTGGCTGCTTGCCTTTTCCTTTGCCGCCTTTGAGAGCCATTGCACTGTACTTCCCTGGCTCAGCCCGTCCTCAGCTCAAGATTGCGTGCTGTCGGCTGTATTTTAGTTCTGGTTTGGCCCGCGGTTGTAACTTCTCATGTGCGGAGCTCCTTGTGGCGCTGCTTGCTGTATGCATTTGTTCCTTAGTGTGTAGGCCACTCCGTGCGTGGCCGCAGTTCTAGCTCATCGACTTCTCGGGCCCACCAGTTCTCAACTGTTTAACGGGGGTCTAGGCACTACTCCAGTTCTGTGTTGGGGCCTTATCAGTCTCCCCTAGCCCCTGTCCTGTGTGTCCCACGTGCGTCACTTCTCTCCAGGCAATGGCATTTGCCAGCTAATGGGATGTATTTATTTTTCCTCCCGGGACCTGGGTGCCGTTCAAGAGGGTGAGCCGAGTCTGTTGTTGGCTCTGCTAGTCTTGTACAGCGGCTATTCTGGCTATATAGCATTCCTTGCTCTCTTCACCAGGGGTGTGCTCCTCATTTTTCGCTCTCCTCCTGGTCCATCACTTTTCTTGTTTATGGGGAGTGTGCCTCCATTAACTATCTCCTCCTGCGGCACAGCTAGCTTCCTCTGCACCTATTATTGGTCCTCTGCACCAGGGGCTTAATTCCTGCCTCTCCCGCTTTGCATCAGCTTCGTGCTATCCCCTTGTCTCACTTCTCCAGGGCTCCATTGTCTTGTGCTGTGTATTTGCAGCTTCGCTTCGGTGCCTGCTTCGTTGCCCGCGCCCTCTGGTCTCAATCTCCTGGCACCCTGGGGCTCAACACCCAACTTTCTTTTCTCATGGGGGGGGCCATCTCTTCCGTGCCTCCCGCCCGGTGCGTAGCACAATAGCAATATTTCAGAGGTCCATGCTCTGGGCGCACTGTTCCATGTAAAAGAAAGCGCGTTGTCTACAGAAGTAATGGTGCATCAATGTTTCAATTGTTCTTCTTGTAGCAAGGTTACAGACCTTGACTTGCAACATGTATCAAACTTTTCCAACGGCGGTGCTCACTTTCCCTCCGTGTCTACGTTTCCGTGCAGTCCGCCGGGACTTGATTTCGTTTTCTCTGCGGCATGTTTTGAAAGTGCTGCAATCACGTGTTCGTTTTACAAACAATTACTTTATTCGCACCAACCGCACTCTGTGTTTTATTTGCGTATTCCGCTCCTGGGTTCATTTATGTGGCCCGGGTTATTGGCTCGTCCTGTCCCAGTTATGGGTGGACTCTGGGCATTGCAGTGTAGTTGTCCTTGCGCCTCCTCGGGGGTGCTCTTCTCCCTCCACACCTCCTCCAGGGAAGCCCCCACCGCCTCTATCACGCTGGTGCCCCAGAGCGTACCGTTCGCCTTTGTCGGGTCTCCCAGCGTACCCGCTGTGCGAGTTTTTGGTGCCTGCTGTATTTAGCACCCTTGGCGAGGACGCTGGTTTCTCTGGTCAACTCGCTTTTCTTTCCGAGCACGGTCCTCACGCCCAGGGGCTCCTTTGTTCGGGGTCCACCACCATTTTGATTGTAGACCCGCGGCGTTCATCGGGAGCTTCAGAGTTCCATAACTTTTGATATGTCTTCTCGATCTACCCGCGGCAACGTGCATCAAAGTCTGCTGTCTTTCATATTGCAGTCATCTTCTTTTCTTGTTGATTCTTGAAGTTAAAAGGCATGCACCTGTCCGGATCGATTATCGGATGCAGGAGCTCACAAGGAGAGCAGCCTAGTCCATGGCTGCCAACCCACTCCCCACTGTCCATCACTAACTTATGAAACAAAGAGAACAATTTTAATAATAAAAAAAAGACGATTACAATATAGTGCAAGGCTCTGTCAGCATATGTTGTACTGACATTCTCCACATTGTGATTAAAACCAGTGCTCGTTTCGAGTTACTTACTGGTATGGACATTGTTGTGCCGACCTATAGAGTTCTCATTGATCATTTTTAAATCATGGCAAGTCTGTAAATTGGCAACTCAATCACACCCTCAGAACTGAAGGCTTAGGCCTATTTGACTGTCTAAAAAGAAAAGTTTGTAACTGTTGTAGGTGTACAAACAACTAAAGTATTCCCCACACTAGGCGTGGCTTGGCCAACCCCCCATTATACCAAAAAGAAATATACACACATTGGTAAATATGTACATGACAAAAACTATTCACACCTCAGAGAGCTTACTCTAGGATAGGTGCGTTGTTTTTAGTTTGAGTCTAAAAGCTACCAATGAAATCACCTACCTCAACTATCACTAAAAGCAAAAACTCCCCATCTACCGCAGGTCAGGTCCTCACATTTGGCTCTCTCTATCCACCCCTGATCTGCTAGGCCCTGAAGACCCTCGCATATGGAAACAAGGCATAGTCACCATACGCTAGCGATACGACAGTCACGAGGTTCAATTTCCAAGTACTAGGGTTTATTGCAAAGCAAATATATATTCTCTGTTGGCCGACTGGGTCTAACGTCTCGCAACGTGTGTCACCCAAACCTCGTGAGACGCAAAAGAAGGAACATTTTACAATAGTCCCATATATAAGAAAAAACAATCATACAATCTCTTTGTGACACATCAAAACCGCCTATAATGCATCTTCTTGAGCTAGGGTTCGGTGATTGACAATCATGACAAATATGACACACTTCTTACCCAATCTACATTACTCGGTTTAGCAACAGTTGCAATTTGCAGTAAGCAGACATAGTTCTTTGTTATGAAGAACACAAGGCACTTGTTCAGCGAGGATACAGTGTTCGTAGGAGACACATATTCCAAAGCGTGCTACCTACTGGTTTCTATTCGGGAACCAAGGGTCAGCCTGATCTGAGGAGAGCCCCGAAGGGGGGCCGCTAGGAAAGTATAATTCATGCTTTACCGGCCTGTTTCTACAGCTTCGGCGAGACCGGCTGGCACCTGGGCCGCTGATTAAGTACCTCGGTGCTCGCCTTCAAGGACTTGTGAGGGAGGAAAACAATGTATTCCTGTACTGTTTGGCAATTCTGTCTGGGCCGGTCTCTCAACATGTAAAACTGTAGCCTTGCTCCGTGCATGAGCTTTCGAAATAAAATACATTTTGTAAAGCGTTGAACAGAAAGGAAGGGAAAGCAAATGGCGGATGTTACAGCAAAAATGGACGCCCTCTGGTTATGCTGACGATTCCCTATTGGCGATGTAGGACATATGATGCGGTTGGTTTTCGGCCAACATAATATTACTTCTATGCTTTGGTAGGGTAGTTTCTAGACTTACAGATCCCCTCTATAAATAGGATTTCCTCAACTGCAACCCTGCATTGACTGCTCCCTATGATTGCTATTATCCTGCTTGTATCTTCACACCATCATGCCCCTGCCCTTAGCCTTGCATCACCCCATTGAGGCAGTTAAAGATTACCCCCTGTACCACAAGTATTGCGCCCCCTGATCTTCTCTCTTGTAAGGAGTCCCCATCTGCACACATCGCAGCCCTTGCCTGTTCTAAATCCAACTACCACTTGACCTCTTAATCAGGCAATTGGCATTTTCTTTCTTTCATATCAGGAACTTCACATTATTTTGGAACTTAGAAGCTTAATACATGCCAATTTTGTGATATTGTCTGCTTTACAAATCTTGAAAAGTGTCAACTTTACAACAAAGGTTGTCCAGGGCACAGCACTGGGAACCATTCACAGTAAAGTTACGCAAAGGTAAAGGGATGAAAATGTATCAATGGTGTCAACACTCCCCACACCATAACCTCCTAACTCAGCCATCCCATCGTTCCAAATCAATACACCAGAAAAGCATAGGCTAGATCCCTTTTACCTTGTTCATCACAAGAATGCTTGGGAGTCCAGGGTACTTGGAGAGACATTTTAACAACTCTGGGTGGAGTTGGTGCCGAGTCCAGATATCTGCAATGTCCACCAGGACCAAGACTGAAAAAACAAAGAGCACACGAAACTGTTACTACATTTACCCAGCCTAGCCATGCATTGAGGGCTCAGCACACATTATAGAATTAGTAGAAATTATTTAAGCCGTTATTTGGGTTAAACCTATTATTGCGGATACGTGACTTGCAGTTTACACACTGGTTTCTTCAACTCTATACGGCCTAATAAGTAAATATACAATTTTTTACCAGGTGCCCTTTTCTAGTTTAGTTGAGTAAAGGGTACTGCTGTATCAGTGTTCTAAGCCCCCAAAACTATGTGCGCACAGCACAGAACCCTAAAGTGCTTTACAATAGCCACAATTTGTTAACACAATGCGCCGCCACTAATGGTTGGAAGGCCTGGTTTCTCAATCTGTGAGCCAGTTTCCACTATGGAAGGGAGAAAGGTGATAGAATGATATGTCATGGTGTCAGTCTGGCCATTAACTAAAAGTAGAAGCAACAAATTAAGGCCTAAAGGGACCTACTGGCTATACAGCTTTACTTTTGAAGGCTTCAAACTATCAATAATATTTTTGCATAGATTAGGGGAGTACAAATTGGACCCTTCGAGAAGATGCTGAGGGGGTATTCAGTGTAACATTCTGTACAGAGCTTTGAGCGAAGGAGTCAAAATGGAAGTGTGTGCAGCCCAAACTCATTCAAGTAACATACTAAACTGTATACCTTACTTTTAATTTGTATGCTTTCTTCTAATTGGTGACAACATCTAGAAACTAGCCAAATCTGTACTTTTACTCTTAAAAGGGTACTTTGATTAATTTAAATGATTTTACAAGGCAATTTATATACTTTTTGATTGCCTAGTTGGTTAAGCAGAGTGGGTTTGATGTGAGAAAATGTCATTTTATTTCAGTTCTTGTGCGGTCAGGAGATGCCAAAAGGAGCAGCAACAGTCACCCTCTTTATTTTCTGCTGGGAAAGCAAGGAAAAGGGCCTGTTTCCACCAGAACCCATACACCTACCTACATTAGCAGTTTTCATGGAATCCCAAGGATCCTGATGCAACGATTTCTCAAGGTTATGCCTGCAAAAGAAGCACAGACACAGACATCATGCCCCAATAGAATACAGCAAAATAAGTTTGCCTGGAGTCTGAATCCTTCTCACCATCACGTGCAGCGTTAAAACGATTTTACAAGTTCTCTTTCAGAATTGTACTTCCCGTGCTTGCCGATCTTTACTGACACCATGTTCAGCTGTATTAATCTGCATCTAGGTGCGACCCAGGCCTTCCTTCCACCCATTGAGCAAGTCTGCAATAGTACTACTCAAGCAGAATTAAATCCCCAGCCTTTGTCCTCAGGCACAACAGACACTGCAGACTTTTCAGTGGATAATACCGTAGTGCTAGGCATCGGCCATGTGTTCTGCTCACACTCCCAGTCCCTTTCCTGGACACCGACATGACAAACCACAAATTCCTCCCAACAGCAGAATTATTTGTGGGCACCACCTGAACCCAGAACCCTCCTCAATGGCCAAACTGGTCCATTTATCTTAGGTTGTTCCTCTGTGCCTTATCTTTGGGCCCAGTCTATGTAGTGCCTCCCCCCACTTAGGACCCAGTGCAAAGTGGATTATCATGGCATTCCCTTCAGCCCCACCTATGCTCTGGTCCCTAGCTCAGGCTCTGAAAAGGCAAAGCTCTGAAGCCTCCACCTTGGGCCTGGTCCTTCACCTTAGTTCTTGTTCAAGATTTGGGACCTGCTGCTTGGATGCTTCTCAATCCATTGGGGCAGGTGGGGTCCTCCAACTCAGACCCTACCAATGCCCTAAGAATTCTTGCAGGTCATTGCCACAGATACTACTACTCACTTTGTAATAAAAAGGTTAAAACCAATCATGACTGAATATTACAGTCTTTCTGCACTCCCCAAATAAATGTTGAACCTCTACTTACTTTTTTGCATTGGTTTTGCTTGTGAGGCCTGGGGTGTCAAGAAGGATCTAAAAGTTGGACGGCAGAGCATATGCATTAAAGTGTAGTTCATCCAAAGCATAGCACTTCTAGAACAAAACAAAAATACAGAAAACGCAAACTAGCTTTCCCACCCGCCAACTAAGTAGTAATGTGGAACATGACAAATACAATCATTTGAGAACACAACATGTAAACAAGACTAGTTTCGCAGGCAAATTTGAATCCATCCCCAAGTTGTTCCATGCCATCACCCAAGTATGTGCTGTAGGCCGGTTGCATGTCTGAGAAGCTCTATGCTAAAATACCTTAACAGGACAGCACAATCTTGTCCTTGAGAGAAGGAGTCAAAGTAATTTCTCAGTACAACTCAGTCTGGGTTGAACATTTAAGATTCTAAAAAAGCAAATAAAACACTGTACCGACAAAACATCCCTTGTGTTATGTCAAGGCATCAATGAAGTAAGACACAGACAAAGTTCAAACAAACTATATTTATTAACTTAAATGTCAGGATGGTAGAAGGCCTAAGTTGCCCTATGCTAAGGTGGGATTTCCCTACCTGAACAAAACTAAGGAAAGTCTGAGTTAAAGAGTTCAACTTAAAAGTCTGTCTGTGTCCAAAGCCTATTCTTGCCTCATAACTAAAGCTAACCAATGTGTGGGGATGTCAATAACAAAAGAAATGGTGTTCAATGCAAAGTTGTGAGCTTCTTCCAGCTCCCAGCTCTCTTTCAGCTCCCCTTCACCAAGTGCAAGAAAGTTCCACAAAAATCTCAAGATCACCTTTCTCACGTTCAAGGTAATACAGTTCCCAACAATCCTCTGGGTTCCCTTCCCCCGGTTTCAAGCAACAAAGCTCAAAAACAAAGGAGTCTTGGGGCTCCGTTCTCAAGACAGCACATGCAGTTTCTCAAATCTCAGGGCTCCCTTCTCAAACACTGTTAACTCTGCCACTTATACTTGTTTCAGTCTTTTCAAAAGTGCCACATAACTCGAGATCAGCACGACCCTCCTCCTGGTTTGCTTCACCAGTTCACTTATAATGCTTCTCATTGGTTTGGTTTCAAAAGGTCTTTGGTTTTCCTTATTCAGGGCTCACTGGTCTAGGCGCAGTTGTCAGACCACATGGACCACCCAACACAGGTTGCGCAACCAGAATCCCTAGGCTCTACAGCCCACACAGGTTCTTCAGCACTTGCCCTGGTGCACCATGTCACCTTTATGTATCTCAATCTTTTTTGGCCTCTTGGCTTTATATTTAATTTCAGAACAGAAGAGTGAGCAAGGTCAGGAGAGTCTATCTGCTGAAATTCGACCAATCTAATCCTGGCTGGGTCCCCTCATGCGTGGGTGGACACAGAATTATGACAAAATCTGTGTTTTTGCACTTGAGAGTATTTATTTTCAGTGCAGTTCGGTGTAGAAATACACTGTAGTTTTTTAAAAAACATAGGACAATCAACATTTAAAACGTACAGAGTGTAGTACCTGAGTGCTCAGCAATCAAATGCTCAATATTTGAGTAAACAAATTCTGTGTTTGTACATTCTCTACAGGTTCCTTGGGAAGGAAACTAGAGAATTTAGTGGAATCATAATCAGGTAAATCACCCTTTGAGTGTGGGCGCATTTACGAATTGAACAACATCATATATAACATGTCAACACGACAGTGTGTCGGCCATTTTGTGAGGAGCTGGGTGAGCTCTGGTAGCGTAGGCCTTCATCAGGACAAAGGTTTCTTTTTTTAAACGTTTGTTTATTGGCAGGAGGTTAAGACAGGTACAGCACAGATAGCATGTAAATAAGCAAACATCACAGCACGTATACGCATTGCATCACAGCTATTATCAACAGCACATCTTAGAGGGGGTGGACATTGTGGAATAGCACGTATGGGTCGTACATCAGGATGAGTCTGGTGAGTCTGGCTGGGCTGGTGAGGGGGAGGGAGGGGAGGTCCACTCAACCTCGTCTTTGTTATTCAGATAACTGCAAAATTCCGACCACACATTTCTAGGGCGGGAAGGCATGGGCAAGGATCCGATGTACTCCTCCTCGCATGTTTGTACCCACGTGAGGGCCCTCAAGCACATGCTGAGGGTGGGGGGGGGGGGGGAGTGCGGCGCTTCCAGCATTGTAATATACATCTTTTGGCAACAATAGCACTTACATTCAAGAATTTTGACATTATCCTTACATTTTCTCCAGTCCAAATACCAAACAGCAAGGCTAATTGGTCCATCTCCACTGGGGAGCCAATTATCTCCGAGAGCGCCTCCGTCACCTCCACCCAAAACGTGTTCAGCGCAGCACAGGACCAAAACATATGAACATGATCTGCGCTGTTCGATTTGCATTTCGGGCATGTATGTGCAGAGGTGAGCGTGAATTTTGCAACTCTGTACGGCGTGTAGTAAAGCCTATTGAGAAGTTTGTATTGTATGCAGCGGAACCTGAGGCTAAGTGAGACCTTGCGCGTGTGTGCACACATTTTGCCCCACATTTCGTCAGTGATCTCCGTTTCAAGCTCCCTGGCCCATGCTTCCCGTGGTTCCGGGGACATATTCTCTAGTTTGCCCATCTGTATTTCAGGCGAGTCTGGAGGTTCCTCTGGGAAGGAGGGCCACATTGCCCGTACCGCTGCTCTCAGCCTGTAGTGTTGCAACAAGTCAAGCGCAGAGCTGGGGTGGCCGGGGCGCAATGTTCGGGGGGTAATAAATGAACCATCAGGATAAAGGTCAGTCAGGGCCCGATATCCCAGGCTTTCCCAACGCTGAGAGAGATGTGGATCGTGTGTAGGGGTGAGGCTGGGAAATTGCCATAAGGGGAGCCACTTATAATATGGACGCTGCTCTTGACTGGAGGGAAGGATATTATTCCATGCCCTGATCGTGGTGGCCACCTGGTCTAATGGGGCATCCGCACAAAATCCAGAGTGTAGTAGTAAGGTCATGATGTGGGTACCGTCCCCCGCCATTTTCTCCAATTTAACATGTGGGGGCGGATTTGGGTGTGTGTACCAATGGGTAGCATTTTGGCCCCTGCAGCGTTCCAGTATAAAGTTAGATCAGGGGCATTAAAGCCCCCTTTTTCATAAGGCAGGGTCATATGTTGCCACTTCTTGCGGACCACCCCGGAGTGCCAGAGAAATTGAGCTAACACCGTGTGCAGCCTCTTGAAATACTGCTTGCGTGGCCACACTGGCGCATTCGCAAATATATAGAGAAGCTTGGGGACCGCGATCATTTTTATTAGGGAGAGTCTGCCTGCAAGGGATAGAGGAAGATTGCGCCACTTGAGCATCTTCGATTCGATGAGCTATGCCGTTGCTTCGTAAATGTCTGCCAACAAAGAAACTTTAGCCAGTGACACCTGCACCCCGAGGTACTTGATTCCACCCGGGGACAAGCGTAGGGGGAATTCGCAGGACAGTTGCTGGGTTGTTTTAGTGAGAGAGAAGATTTCGGATTTAGAGTAGTTTATGGTGAAGCCCGAGTATGTGCCTATTTTTGTTATGTCTCGAATAATGGGGTCCAAGTATGTGGAAGGTTGTCTGACGTAGAGGAGTACGTCATCCGCGTACAAGGAGATGATTTCCGGTGTATTCTGCAAACGAACACCCTTACGAGTATGTCGATCCCTGACATGATCGGCCATGGGCTCAATGGCAAGCGCAAAGAGGATGGGGGAGAATGGGCAGCCGTGTCGGGTAGCCCTGTGTAATTCAAAGGGGGAGGAGGGGACGGAGTTGACTAGCACCCTTGCCGACGGTCCCATGTACAACAGCTTTATATAGGAGATCATATTCAGCCCTATTCCCATTTTTTCCAAGGCAGCCCATAAATATTGCCATGAAACCATGTCGAACGCCTTTTGAGCGTCTAATGTAACTGCCACTGCGTCCGCATTCGGATCAATTCTAGACAGCACGTTAAATAGACGCCGGATGTTAAGTGCCGTAGAGTGACCAGGGACGAATCCGCTTTGGTCGGCATGGACCAAGTGGGGCATGAATGGAAGGAACCTATTGGCAATTACCTTAGCAAAGATCTTCATGTCAGTATTGATGAGGGACAGGGGCCTATAGGAACCACATTCGTCTGGAGGTTTCCCTTGTTTAGGGAGGACGGTGATTAATGCTTCTCTTAAAGAGGGGGGGAGGGTATGTGAACGAAGTGATTCAGTCCAGACCCCATGTAGTATGGGCGCTAATATGGCAATATGCTCTTGATAGAACTCGGATGTGAGCCCTTCGGGGCCCGGGGCCTTGCCCTTAGGGAGATCCGAGATCACCTGGACTATCTCGTCTAAGGAAAACGGGGCTACAAGAAGTTCTTTGGTGCTTTGAGAGATCAAGGTCATAGGGATGGACTCTAGTAGGTCGTCAAGGTCTCGGGCTGTGTGCTCAGGCTGGGGACCGTATAGGTTGGCGTAAAAGCTGGCGAAAGTGTCAAGGATGGCCTGGTCCAACCAGTATCTCGACCCCTTCTCATCGATAATACTACTATCCGGGTCCTACCTCCCTCAGACCGCACCAGTTTAGCCAAGGTCCTGCCCGGCCTATCCCCCTCACCATACCTTCGGGCAGCCGCGGGGCGGGCATAGTATCTCACTTCACTTAGGGCATGTGCTTCAAATTGTTCCAGTTCTGTCCTAATCTTCGCTAGGGTAGTAGGTGCTGGATTGGAAGCGCTCTCTTGTTCTAGGGTTTTAAGCTTGGTTTCAGAGTGATTTAAAGCCTGCCTTATCGCTTTGAGGACCCCTCCCTCCCTAGAGATGCACATACCTGTGATGTAAACTTTGAATGCCTCCCAGCGGGTCCCCTCGGGCGTGTCGGAGGCATTGTTGTTTTCGAAGAACAAGTTTATGTCCGCTAGTATCTCAGCCCTAAAGACGATGTCTGATAAGGCGTCAGATTTGAAACGCCAGGCGGGACGGGCCCCAGAGGCATTACCAAGTTGGATCTGTAGCAGCACGGGGAGTGGTCGGAGAGTGTGTGCGCAAGGATCTTAACATCAGAAACCCTGCCCATCCAGTCGCCCGACGGAGGAATAGATCTATTCTTGAGGAACTATCGTGTACCGTAGAGTAAAAGCTGTAGTCTCTCTCCTGGGGGTGAAGTGTTCTCCAAGCATTGTGTAAATTCAAAGAGCCCATGTGAGTTAGAAGCCGTTTGGCTGCTCGGGTTATGGGTCTGCGGGCAATGGTTGTTCTGTCCAGGGCCGTATCGAGTATAAGGTTCATGTCTCCTCCCCATATAATGGAGACATCTACATATTTCATGAGAATGGCAGATACTGTATCTATAAATTCGGGGGAAATCAATGTTGGGAGCATACGAATTCACAAGCAGGCATTCTTCGTTAGCTAAGGTACAATGTAGGATCACATATCTGCCTTCTGGATCGATGTGGGATGTGTGAAATGTGAACCCTACCGATTGTGGATGAGGGTGAGGACTCCCCTGGACTGAGTGGAGTACTGAGTATGGTATCTGTTGGGGCCCCAGGTCTGTGCAAGGTTTGATGACAAGAGTTTTTTAGCGTGTGTCTCCTGCAATAGGAGAACTTTGACCCCATGCCTCTGTGCATACGCCGTTATCCTACGAGATTTGGTAAAATTGGTCAGCCCCCGTACATTCCACGTAAACACTCTAATAGCCATACTAAAGAGTTAAGCAACATCTCAGATGTAAAATCTCACTTCAAATATCACCAGGAGCGCTGTGTTGAGGCAGACCTGCCACCTTTTAGTACCAGTCAGGACCATCCTGCCATTTTGTGTAAAACAAACCCCAACTGTCCCTCCCCCGACCCTCACCGCCCAGTAATAACTAGCAGTGCATTGACAACCACCCTTAACACAAACTGCGTGCCATCCCCAACTCGGCAGCGCCTGAGAAGTAGCCCAACCGGGGCTTGAACACAAACCCACCGCCGTAAACGGCATTGCAGCTGCAGTGGGGGCTGCTGCTGCTGTCTAGCCCACCAATGTTAAAGCTTTGCATGATAAGACATCATTTACATTTTTCAGCATTGTTCAAGTAGTAAAGTAGAGGTTACAAGAAAAGGATAAGCATAGTTTTCAGGATAGCAAGGACGAAATTGGAACTACCTCAGGTCAGTGCGGCCCAACATGTGGCAACAGATACATGGGATACAGGGAGACCATTCCCGCAGGAGATAAGGTACTAGATATGGCGCCAGAAGACCAAGGCAGACCAACAAATGATATGTCCAGGGGGCTGACATCAGTACGCCAGGTGAACAGTCTCCCGGTCGCCCCGTCCACCAAAGGCCAGCAAAGGAACCTGGGGGTTACAGCATCAATCGTCGTCCATTGGTCCCTCTGGAGGATTCAACAGTGGGATCTGTGCTTCGATAAACTTAACAGCCTCATCAGAGGCCGTAAAGAAATAGCTTTTATTGCGATGAATGAATTTCAGTCGGGCAGGGAAAAGCATAGAGAACTCTATTTTTCTATCTCTCAGCATCTTCTTCACCCTGCTAAATCGGCGTCTCTCCATCTGGACTCCCACCGAAAAGTCAGGGAAGATCCTGATGATTTGCGACTCGAGCCGCAGCTCCCCTCTCTCTCTGGCCAAACGGAGTATGTGATCCCTGTCTTTGTAGCTCAGTAATTTTGCAATGATTGGCCTGGGGAAATCGCCTGGTTTAGGCCGGGGTGCCAGAGAGCGATGCGCTCTTTCAACTGTAAAGAATTGTGAGAGCTCAGGGTTGCCAAGGAGATCTTTGATGAGTTCCTCGACCGCAAGTTCCATGCGTCCCTTCAGAGCAGATTCAGGAACCCCCAACTATGCGAATGTTATTTCGCCGTGACCTCGATTCGAGGTCATCATTCTTGGCTTTGACCCGTTTCATGTCACGGACGAGCTCTGTAACTGTGTTTTGAAGAGTATGAATGTGATCCTCGTTGGTCCCTATCCTTTGCTCCGTCTCCGTGAGCCTGGTCCCATGTTGGTCAATTTGAGCTCGTAAAGAGGCTACATTAGCATTGATGTCGTCCAGCTTTTCATGGAAGGATGGAAAGTTTTTTGCCATGGACTCCATCATGGTGGTTAGGTCCGGTTGCGGGTGGTCCGGCAGTGTCTCGCTATCCTCCTGTGCTGCCGAGGAGGATGCCAGGTGCGCCCGAGGCGCCACCTTGGCAAACGTGTCCATAGCGCCCATCTTGTTAGCACCTTGCGCTCTGTTGGACATGACTATGGTGGGGAGTCCCGCTCAACCTGGCAGAGTTGGAGGTGGACGGCGGCTGAGGCGTCACGGGGGAGATGGTGGCAGAGCAGCGGCTGCGGTCTGTAGGTATTGAAGGTTCAGAGATGCTGATATTATGCCGACTGGGCGGGGAAAGCAGATTTCGGCGAGGCAGCAGAGGTGATGTAGCTGTGAGCCAAGGCCAGCCAGGGGGTATACGTGGGTCCAGAACAGCACGGGTCTCGTGGGGAGCGCAGGCCTCGCTGATAGAAGGAACTGAGGGGCCCCAGCATATTCTGTGTGAGTAATGACTTTCTGGGGTAGGCTCAGGCCCAGGGCGCCGAGCCGATGGCCAGTCGACCCGGGGACCACACACAACCAAGGGAATGACACCGCAATCAATCGCACAATAAGGTGAGTGGGGCGCCTCCCCTTACAATGGCACCCCGAGGTTGTCAGTTCGCTGTAGGTGCCCCGGCACAATGATTTGTGGAGCAAGATGTGGCTGGGGCGAAGAGGTGGGTGCGCGACCACCACTGCCAGGTAGGCTGCGGCACCGGTGGCAAGGTAAGACGCAGGAGCCACGTTCCGCGGGCATAAAAGTCAGCCAGGAGCCGAGCTCCCGTGCAGGCAGCCCCAGAGTGGGCGATGAGGGCACACAGGACGTGATAATAGCAGCTGGGGGGAGTGGGGGCCCGCACCTGGAGGGATGCAGCGCACCCCCCAGCACCCACCTTGCAGCCTTTAGGGTGGCTAGAACCACGTGTCCTCTGGAGGCTAATGGGCGCAGGTCCGCAGTCGGCAGCAGTCCAGCCGCGTGATCCTCGTGGACGAGGGAAGGTGGTAGGAGTCTCTGCACAGGTGCCTCTTGGATAGTGTCGCAGGCACCGACCCGCCGCGGGGGAGTGACCGCCGCCCGCCGGACGGTCCGGGTACCCGGCCCCCAAGCAGCCGCAAGCACAACCAGCCAGCACGGCCCGCACAGCCCCAAAAGCCGGGCGGGAGGTCCGCGCTCGTATGCGGAGGCAGTGGGCTACAGCCCAGCCCGCGGCACGCGGGGCCGATCAGAGCGCTGCACCGCCACGGCAGCCAGGAGCCAGCAGCGCCGGGGCGCCCGCTGCAAGTTAGCGATCCAGACGGCAAAAAGCCTCGGGGTACAGTCCCCCCGGGTACCAAAGAGGAAGCGAGTCCTCGCAGCGAGGAAGCACCACAGGTGGCCGCAGACAGTGGCGTAGCAGGATCAGGTGCCGCTGTACTTCCAGGCGGCGGCGGAGCCGGCGGCCACGAGCGACCGCGGAAGGCCACGACGAGGCCACGCAGGTAGGCCGCACGCAGATGTCAGATGTGCGGGCCCCGGCACCGATTCAGCCCCAAATTACAGGCACGCGTAGAGGGCGATGCCAGCAACAAGAACGTGGTAGTGGCTGTAGCAAGCAGTCAGGATTAGCGCCGATGTTGGAAGGATTCTGGTGGGCCACGACGGAGCTCACAGGCTAAGCGGCCATTTTCCTTGGCTGCTCAACAGCACCCCGGACAAAGGTTTCTTGAGGGTAGAGTATCCTATGCCGTCTGATGGGATGAAACAGACGAAATGCGTGTCAGGATATAGTTGGTCGGAAGAATCCAGTAGTAGATGTGTAAATGAATACTAAATAGGAGGATCCGGTGCTTACCGGGTCCGCAGAGCACAATGGCTGAGGGTAAGGAAGTGTTCAAATACACTTCAACACGACGGATGCCTCATCATGTGTATATGCGCAGTCATTTCCGTCAAGAGATGAGGAATGATATAATTAGGCGCATAATTGGCGTTGGATGCTGGCCGCCGGCGGTGAGTGATCGGCCACAAGAGGTGCGTGCAGGTCTTAGTTTTGATAAATGGCACGTAACCTCATAGACGGTGCCATTAGGGTGTTAATAATGGTGCCGTGTATAGAAGGAGTGACACTGAAATGACCGCAGCGTGCGTGTCTGGCGGCCCAGTTTAATGTTGCAGTGATTATCAAGGCTATGTCAGTGCAGGAGTGCATGGAGAGAGACACGGTTCTCAAAGGGGGTGATTACCCATTAAAGAGCCTATGGTGTCGGGTAAATTGGAAACCTCACGGGTGTGTGTTAAGAGGTCCGGGTCACTAATGATGGTGCAGGCGCACGGTGGGAGTCAAGCACATAGAAAAACACGGTGCTTGAAAAGGGTCTGTGATAGCTTTTGTCCCTGCGAGCAAAAAACGCTAATGTCCCCGAAGCGGGAGTGCGTGCCCCAAATGCAAGGTGTAGTGTTGCATAAATTAGGGCCCAGAGAAGTGCATGTGGATGAGGCTTACCTGGAGAGAGCGCGAAGAGCTGCCTCGAGACGGGATCCCGGCAGTACAGTGTTATCTGCGAGTCGGCATCCAGCACCAGTCATGATAAGGCGGTGGCCATGATGAGAGGTGCCTACCTGGGTGCCTGTTTGTAGACGGGACAGACCTGTCTAAAAGGGAAGGGACCCTGCTGCCAGGGAAATATGCTAGAATCGTCAGTATGATTCATTAGGGGTGGCAGAGCCTGATACGTTAAGTGCCCCAGGTATGCCAGTGATGGGTACAGGCACTGGGTTGGTCGTGCGTGCACCGTCATGTCGGCGTGCCGTTGCCAAATACTGGGTTTAAGGGCTATCTGTACCAGTGTGGCAGTGTACTAATACAAAGCTGGATGGCGGTCCAAGGAGACAGGGCACCCACTGGGAACAGTGGTAATAGAACATTTTACAAAGAATCTCACCAGTGGATCCTGAAGGGCCAGTGGTTGTACATCATTAAACAATCAATGCTTCCATTCCGCATTTATGTTTTCCACAGTAGGGTTCCAAAGGGAATAGTTGTTATACATCATTTTACAAAAAATGCTTCCATTCCACAGTTATGTTCAAACCTTCTTTGACAGTGCGGAGTTTGTGGACCCATTTCTGCTCTAATCTGGTCCTGGTTTTGTTGAGGTCACCACCTCTTTTGGTGGAGCCTACTGTCTGTATTAGGCACCACTTTATGTCCATGTTGGTGTAAAGTGGTGCCTAATACAGACAGTAAGCTCCACCAAGAGGTGGTGACATCGACAAAACCCTGACCAGATTAGAGCAGAAATGAGTCCAAAAACTCTACACTGTCAAAGAAGGTAAAATGATGTATAACAATTATTCCCTTTGGAACCCTACTGTGGAAAACATTAATGCGGAATGGAAGCATTGATTGTTTAATGATGTACAACCACTGGCCCTTCAGGATCCACTGGTGAGATTCTTTGTAAAATGTTCTATTACCACTGTTCCCAGTGGGTGCCCTGTCTCTTTGGACCTCCATCCAGCTTTGTATTTGTACACTGCCACACTGATAGAGATAGCCCTTAAACCCAGTATTTGGCAACGGCACGCCAACATGACAGTGCACGCATGACCAACCCCGTGCCTGTACCCATCACCGGCACACCCTGGGCACTTAACGTATCAGGCTCTGCCACCCCTCATGAATCATACTGACGATTCTAGCATATTTTCCTGCCAGCAGGGTCCCTTCCCTTTTAGACAGGTCCACCCGTCTACACACAGGCACCCAGGTAGGCACCTCTCATCATGGCCGCCGCCAAATCATGACTGGTGCTGGATGCCGACACGCACTCTAAGCTAACACTGTACTGCCGGCACCCCGTCTCGAGGCAGCTCTTCGCGCTCTCTCCAGGTAAGCCTTGTCCACATGCACGTCTCTGGGCCCTAATTTATACAACACTACACCTTGCATTTGGGGCACGCACTCCTGCTTCGGGGACATTAGCGTTTTTTGTTCCCACGGACAAAAGCCATCACAGACCCTTTTAAGCACAGTGTTTTTCTACATGCTTGACTCCCACCATGCACCTGCACCATCATTAGTGACCCGGACCTCTAACACACACCCGGGAGGCTTCCAATTTCCCCGACACCATAGGCTCTTTAATGGGTAATCACCCCCTTTCAGAACCGCGTCTCTCTCCGTGCACTCCTGCACGGACATAGCCTTGATAATCATGGCAACAGTAAACTGGGCCGCTAGACGCACACGCTGCGGTCATTTCAGTATCACTTTCACTGTCACGGAGTCCTACTCCTTCTATACACGGCACCATTATTAACACCCTAATGGCACTACCGTCTATGAGGTTACGTGCCATTTATCAAAACTAAGACCTGCACGCACCTCTTACGGCCGATCACTCACCGCCGGCGGCCAGCATCCAACACCAATTATGCGCCTAAGTAGATCATTCCTCATCTCTTGACAGGAATGACTGTGCATATGCACATGATGAGGCATCTGTTGTGTTGAAGTGTATTTGAACACTTCCTTACCCTCAGCCATTGTGGTCTGCGGACCCGGTAAGCACCGGATCCTCCTATTTAGTATTCATTTACACATCTACTACTAGATTCTTCCGACCAACTATATCCTGACACGCATTTTGTCTGTTTCATCCCAACAGACGGGATAGGATACTCTACCCTCAAAAAACCTTTGTCCTGATGAAGGCCTACACTACCAGAGCTCACCCAGCTCCTCACAAAATGTTCGAAACACTGTTGTGTTGACATGTTATATATGATGTTGTTCAACTCGTAATTGTGCTCACGCTCAAAGGTTGATTGACCTGATTATGATTCCACTAAATTCTCTAGTTTCCTTCCCTAGGAACCTGTACAGAATGTTCAAACACAGAATTTGTTTACTCAAATATTGATAATTTGATTGTTGAGAACTCAGGTACTACACTCGTTTTAAATGTTGATTGTCCTATGTTTTTAAAAAAACTACAGTGAATTTCTACACCGAACTGCACTGAAAATAAATACTCAAGGGCAAAAACACAGATTTTGTCATAATTCTGTGTCCACCCAGGCATGGGGGGACCCAGCCAGGATTAGATTGTTCGAAATTTCAGCAGATAGACTCTCCTGACCTTGCTCACTCTTCTGATATTACTGTACCCACCTGGGCAAAGCAAGGCAGTAACCATGTACCCTTTTGTATACTAGTTTATATTTAATTTTACACTTCTCTGGCTACTACTTGTCAACCTCTTGGTTCTGCCATTATGTGTCACACACCTCTTGCCAGTCTGTGGCATTGCCGGAAGGCATTCACTCATAAAAGTTCACTTTATGTCGGTCTTGTTCGTACCCTACCTTTCAATGGCACCCCTTCACACTTGCGCTGCTTTTCCAGTAGTTTGCTTTCACATAGGCATTTTGGCTTTGCCCATAGAGTTGTATTGCATTCAGTATTTAATATGTCTAACTTCAAGGTTCCATTCAGTTCGGTATTCAATATGTATCTGTTATGTTCAATTTCATAATTTTCTTCATTTCAGCACTTAAGATGTATTCTTTATACTTAATTGAATATTTCTGTTCAGTTTGGTATTCAATATACATTTGTTGTATTAACTTTCAAAGACCGCTTCTTGTTTAAGGTCCGTTAGGAGCGCCCCGGTGCCCAAGTGCTTCTCTAACACTCACCGGCTCTCTGCGCCTCCTTCCAATGTCCTCCGTACCTTCCTCTCTGCTTGCAAGCCCTTCTCGCATTCCAGGCATTTTCCCCTGCACGCCGGCAACGAAAGAGATTTCTCTCCAGATGCGGACGGTGTCCCCTCTCTCACTGGTTCACCCGCAGCTCCTGCTGCTTGTGCTTTGTGCTGGAGGCTCCCACACCTGTGGCAACGGCACGGCCCACTTGTATTCGGCCCCACAAGTTCCCTGGGGTATTTGCCGGCATCCTGGCTCCAGCTCCGGTACCACCGCGGCTGCCTCCATGCAGGCCTGTTACTCTCTCTCTCTGCTGTTCTCCGACCCTCATTTTATACACCTGGAACCACTTAAGTTGCAGTTGTGGACACCCTTATATATGATATGATTGGTTATTTATAATGCGCTTAATACCCAGAGGTTTCTAAGCACGGACCCGGGGATCGAACCTGTGTTGCTCTGTGTCGTCTTGCTTCCAAGGTGAGCACGTGGCCCCTTAGCTATCCTCCCGAGACCCAGGTTTACCCGACTATGATTAAGGGAACATGTCTGATTCTCATCACACTCTGCAGGCATCTTCTTTGTCCCAGTACCAGAGTGATAAAAATGAAGGTGTAGTGTTTAGTACTCTGTATCCTCTACCTCGTCCCAGTACTTTTAAATGTTAAATGTGGGGAAATGAGGGGAATAGGTCTTGCCACAAAGGTCTGGGAAGTGTTAGGTTAGTCATCAATATGGAACGGGGATACCATGTCTTGCCTGTGGCCATCGCATTCCCAATCTCCGAGGACGCTCTACCCAGGTGATCCTCCCTCGCTTTTACACCCCCAGTGTTGGGATCCAAGAGTAAAGGTCTTTCCCTGGTCAACAAGAAGAGGACCCATGGGTTTTAGGAGAGACAACACCCTCAGGTTTCTCACAGTTACCATGCTCCAATAACTTCATATTGAAGATATCAGTCAATTCAACAAATTTCACTGAAAGTTAAAAATAAAAAATAAACTCACAATCTGCGTGTCTGCATCAGTGATAACCCCCTGTGCTTGGCAGCGTGTTGTGTGCACCTTTTTGGAGACAGGAAACACCTGTAGGATAGAAGTAATCAGCGTGTTAGCACTTCATTGATCAATACAGTTTAGCAACCACCCACACCTCATATCCAGAGAATGAGCTCACCTTTCTGCCCAGGAGTTCGTTAGAAAGGGTGGATTTTCCTGCATTTGGTGCTCCAATGATGGCCACTCGCAGAACCTTGGGATTTTCTGGCTGGTCTGGGTGATGAACCAAAAGGCAGTCCTGTTCCTCTAAAGGAGGGGGAGGGGGAGGGAAACGTACACAGAGCAGTCAACAACTCCAAAATGAAAACTTAAAAATTGGGCAGCTAACTGTTGGGCACTACCAAGAGTCTGTACCTCATCTTGAAGGCTATATTGCCCATGAATCAAAGTAGTGCGAAATTGTACTTTAAGCCTGTTCCCTTGATACAACAGTTAGGGCAAGGCATACCCCTTCACGCAGCTGCCAAGAGGCTCTTCTGTTTCAGGAAACCTAAGCTCTGTGGGATGAAAATTTGTCTTGAACCGAGAACAAGCAGTCATCTAATTACAAAATAAACACAATAAGCGTATGAGAAAACGTTTACCCGTTTCCAAGCCAATCAGCCAACCATTTTAGTCCACCAAAGGGATTTTTTGACCCTTCCTTTTTTTCCTGAACTGTCAGCTTTTAAAAGAACGTATAAGAGCAAACGAGGGGATGGATACAAATGTCTCCTTTAGCCTCAGGTTAATGCATTTTCTGGGTTACTGATGTCACACAAAGGCAGTTTATCCTGATTTTATCATAACTTATGAAACACCAAACGTTGGGCATAGAAGACAACTAAATAAAAGCAGAAAATGCTCTATGCGGTACCTTTAATAAAGGATACTGGTGGGGGATGCTGGCCCAATACATAGCTTTCCTGCACGGTCTTCACTCCAAGTATATGGTTCAGAGCAGAAGACTTTCCATGAGAATACACAACAGGAAAATTGAGCAATTGTATCCTAGTCTTCAAAAATAACACGCCACAAGCTGCAAAAGTAGAAAACAGACATTGATATGGTGCAAGTCAAAGATTAAACTCTACTAATCCATTACCTATTGCATTCCTTTCAGCTGGCCCTCCTTTGTAGGGAAAGCTTTGATTATAAGACATAAAATTGACAGTTGGCATGCTCTTTTCATCCGGCTCATTCTTAAAAGGCCAATTTGCAAAGGTTGCAATGGGGAGTTGGAACCCGTTCCTCTTTCTGAACCAATATGTGCCTTTTTTTACAAAAGATGTACCATTGGTAAGCATAGCAAAATACTTTAACAAAGCTTCCATATACTCATACCACTGTCCAAGCACATCCAAGAGGATGTGAGTATACAGTACATTAAATAGATTTCAAGAGAAATCCTTGTTTTCAGCTGCAGACTCAATAGACTCAAAACTACAAGCCTTACTGCATCGTGAAGAATCACACTCCTATACCTTCATCACTGGCATCATAAGCTTCGAAATATTTTTGTTTCAATTATTATTTTGTGTTAAGTCAACAAAAGACTTTACACAATTGATGGTAGAAAAAATAAAATACACATACGTAACAAGAAATCACTCCTTAAAAAAAATATATAAAATACAAAATTCCATACATACATCAGACACCCGCACCCAAGCTGAGAATGCCTTCCCTAAAGTATTATTCAATAGCAGATTTCAATTCATTCAACACTATTACCACTTCCAAGCAAAGGAACATTTCCCTCCCTGCTGATATTCTGTTCCAGAATTCATCTGCATCTATCCAATCAGCAGTATGGACAAAACAGGAGAAATATATCACTCTTTTCTTTTTGGTGGCCACGCGTGAAATTAAAAGATGTTTCACACTCTATTGAACTTCAGAATTGCAGAGATTGCATGAGCCCTCCCCGTCCATTCCTTTATTCCTCATCAGCCATCTGTTATTGATCATCACTTTTTCAGTATCCTAGTCATAGTAGATCAAGCTATTGCTGTGTTTTCGATAGGGCTTGAAATGCCTGTATAACAGATACCTTATTTTAAAGAATGCTATCCTGCCGACTGTTACAGGCAAGCAAATCGATGCAAAGCACATGTGGGTTAAATGGCAAGAGGCTTGGTGGGGCCTACAATGACAAGAGGGAAAGGGCAGGGCAGATAGAGTGGGAGACCGGAAGCTGGATGAACATAGCTCTAGGTAGGAAGTGTTCATGCATGGATTCACAACAGAGATGAGTGAAAAGAAAGTAAGGGCTGGGAGAGTGGTGATGGCTTCCAACTTTCAATGGACAAAGAAGGAGAAGGAATGGCCAAACGATCAAGGCGATGGGGCTAGGTCAGAGCATTATTCGATGTAGTGAGGAGGTTGCAAGGAGAGGGAGAGCAATGGGAGACAGGGGGAGCAGGGTGGGTAAATGGATCTTAGTGTGTAAGGTACACTTACTGAAACACACACCTGTAACCTTGGTCTTAACATAATGGGATTGGTTTATTGTTGATTTATAAAGCTGCACTGCGAACAAGCTTGCTTTGTGCTGCCCCAAAGAGAAAGTGGTTGATTGGAGCAAAACAGATAGTTCCCCAAAAGTGGCAAGTACAGAGGCAGGGGTACAAGAAAAGTGCAATACATAACTAATTCAACAGGATATGGGATGGAACTAATGAGAACTGCATGGCATGTGCAGCAGGTTGGGGGGGGTAGTTCAACAACAGGGAGAAAGTGGTCGGAAATCGCTATGCCAAGAGTCTCTAGAGGTTGACGTTGCACCTTTATAAGACGGAGGCAATCATCCAAAACCTGCAATTTGAAAAAAGGATGGAGCACCATCCCGGTGACAAGGCCAGCAGCAACAGCAGGAGATGGATGGAAATCACAGTGGCGGACACCATCATTTTTAGGAGGGGCCAATAAGTGCAATCGTGATAGGCGATCAATGAGCCCAAGTGCATGGCAGTAGATAAGTAGTCCAAATGAGCAGTGCTCATGTCGACAACCTCACATGTGGAGGGTCAGTGCTTCACTGGAGTCACAGAGTTTAAAATTGAGGAGATCTGTGAGCTATATAGCTCATGTGTAGCCTAGAAGAGCTTGGTTAGTTTGTGACCAACAGCTACCAGGAGCTACCAAAGCCAACTGATGCCGAATAGCATAGCTATGTGACAATAACTCTGTTTTTGACACAATGTATAAATAAGCATTAGGGAAAAACCTATACAACATATAAAATGTAATGGGTAGTAAATAAATAGACAAAATGTTATGTTTGCATCTAACGGAGAAGTAAGATTTGCAGAACGCTATGTACTAACTCCTTGTTCCCCCAGTATTAGCTCCTGCTTACTGGACACCCAAGAGCCGCTTTTGGCCAGTCCCTCACCCCTCCTCTGGTGCAAGATTTGGAAGGGCCCTAGTCTTTGTTCTACCTTATGTGCCTGGTTGCAAGTGATTATCCTACGTCTGCCATACAACATGCTGGCCGGTGTTCTCTCGGTTTCCTTTCAGACCCCTATGCTGAGGTGAAACAGACACTATCCGACCGACAAGAAAGAGACAGAAGATACAAGGACTCCAGTTACCAGAAATCCTGGCAGCGAACGACAAACTATCCAACACAAGAGAAAGAGACCCCAAAGGACAAAATCTTTGAAGCACCCACCTAACTGTGCACCGGCAGCAATGCAATCCTATCATTAGCGGACACCATGAAACCCAGGCGGGTCCATGTTGGAAATGGCGGCACAGTGGGCATTTTATGCATGTTTCTCTCTACAACACAGCCGCAGAGGAAAGTCAGAGGTTGACACACAGGAGCAGGTGAGTGCTCCAGCCAGAGGAGGCAGCAGGCTATGGTTACAGCACAGGCAGAGCAGTATAAAAAGAGGAAGGTGAAAGGGCAGAGTGTGGGCTATTCAGGTAAGGTCAAGGGCCGGTCAAGGGCCGGGGAGGCATACCAAGAGACCACGCAGTGAAAGGATGGTGGCAATTTACCTTGCTGCCTACTCGCTGTGTCCCTGCAACGCCTGTTCCTTTCACTTCCATGACCGGGAACCGGCACTGCAGGGTCCTTTCCTTTTTTTTTTTCCTTTCCTCAGTAACGGCTGCGGTGGTCCCCCCCCACAACCCTCACTCACAATATAGTGATGCGTTGCGGGGACAAAACTTTTCAGCCGTTCAGCATTTTCGAATGCCTGAAATTCGGTCAAATCTCCCATTCGGTCTTTTGAACTCTCTTTTTGGCCGATTCCAGAGAAAGTGGTACTTGGCTGCACGTGTATGGCGAGTATGCAGAGTGTGGCGGGTCAGAAGAAGGGCACAAGAGTCCAATAAGGAAGTTCTGAAAGAGGTTTATTAAAGAAAAGGGGAAAAGGCCCATCATTCCCTATGCCTACCTAACAAAAACTAGCAAAGGTACTCGTCCGTCGTCCGTGAATGTCTTAACAGAATTGGCCCTCCGTCCAAACTAAGCCCAACTGACCCTACCACTATAACAACGCCTTAAGCCAGAAGAATGACTCCCTTGTCCTGGGGTTTTTGCGTCTTGCAAATCTCCGTTTTAATAACTGATCTTCAGATTGTCTCTGATGACTAACTCTGATCAGTTTGTGTAGTTCATTCAACACTTTATCTGTTCTGGTTTCCTCTTTCTTTCTTGGTTACTTTTTATGGTTTATTATTCTCATCTTGATTCTCTCTACAGAGAGTTAGTTGTTCTGCACTCTTCCCATGGTAAAGTGATCCAGTGTTTCACCATCTCTTTATTTCGACTGGGACGAGTGAGATTGGTCCCACAATAATTCTCATTCACTCCTCTGGTTTCAAATATCGCAGTCTCTTTACTTTGACTGGGACGAGTATGATTGGTCCCATAATAATTTTCATTCACTCCTCTAGGTTTAAGTATCACAATCTTTTTTGCTTTAACGAGTAGGATTGGTCCAACAAGGATTCCTATTCCCGCTCAGGTCTCCAGTTTTCCCAGTTTTATTTATTTATTTTTACATTTATAGCAGCGCGCCAAACCTGGTTACCTTGATGACTTAGGGATAACGTGACCGGCGCTTCTACAGACTCAGGGTTTGTTCTCTCCTTCGCCAGTGCGGCCTCTCATGTTGCTGCAATGTCTCTTCTCTTTTGGCGTCATCTAGGATGGTCACACAGTATTTCTAATACCGCTAGGTTCCACATCTCCGCTTTCTAAGTGGTTTCAGGGTAGTTTATTGGACTCTTGGTTCACTACAATTCTTTTGTGAGATCCCGATACATCTTCCTCTTTCTCTTCCTCTTCCTCCCACCTCCAGGATGCTCTGAATCTGCCTTCACTTCCCTTGCTTTCCTCCAGGTAGGACGCTGTACGTCTAATTCCAATTCGTGTTCCTTTCTGGACACAGCACGCTGCACGTCCCGCTCTCTCTCTGCATCAGGCATTTCACCCGTCACAGGCTTTTCCCTTTGCTAGTCACCTCCCTCCTTGTGTGTGACATAGCCTTGTGACTTCCCTGGCGTACGTACACGGCTTCCCCTTTCTCCCTCGTGTGTTTTCTCTCCTCCTCCATACGTCCTCCTCGTCCTCGCCTCAGTTAAATGGGATTTTTCCTTTAAAAGGAATATTTAAGTGACAGTAGCACATATTGGTTTCTTCTTCAAACGTGTTCCCATAAGAGATGTCCAGAGAGGTGTAATTGGGGTGTTTACTATGGAGTTCCTCACAGGAGTCCTTGTCCATAAAGAGGGAACGCCATCAGTGAGGTCCCACTTGCCTAGACCACCAGGGAGGGTGTTGCGAAGCAGGCTCACCTCCTTAGTCTCACAGAGTAGGGGGGTACCTGATGGGGAGAAGGGACGAATTCCTACGATTCATTACAGGAGGGAGTCGGACCAAGTAAGGGAGGGCATCATGGTGAGGGGGAGATCATTCCAAAGAGTAGCACCAGCTTGTGCCAGGATCTGTCCCCCAACCTATTCCTCAGAAGGGTTTTGGCAGGAGTTTTATGAAGCCAGAGAAAGCAGGTGCCCGACAGGGTAGTAGCGTTTGATTTTCATCTGTATGTATGAAAAGCCCTTCACTCCAGAAATACTGGTGGATGAATCAAAGGGGTCTGAAGGAGAGTCACTGTTGTTGGGGAACCAGGTGAGTGATTGGAGGGCCGATGTAGTTGTAGCATAAGCTCATCTTGGCTGCCTTGTTCTGCAGATGTTGGAGAGGAGTGAGTTTTAGGAGGCCCTGCTAGAGGCTGTTACATTAGTCCAGCTTGGCTATTAACATGGCTCAGGAGAATCTGATTTTATGAGACCTATTCAGAAAGAGGTGCATATGGCAAGGGGTGTAGGTGGTAATGAGATATTTTTTTTTTTTAGGAGGGCTTGATGTGCCATAAATGGAAATGTCATCCCCAGATTCACTGAGTGCAAGCCGGAAGGGAGGGAAGGGGGGTCAGAGGGTATATGGTCCTGGGGCAGATAAATGGGAGGTGATCTGGGATGGTAGTGCCCAGGAAAATGATTTGGAGGCATATGTTACTGTAAGTCATCCAGCTCTGGTCCTGGGGAGCACACAGAGATGCAGTCAGAGTTTATGCAAAGACCAAGTCGAAAAGCAAGCTGGGAATAGTCAGCATACGTTTGGAAATGTGGACATTGACATGGTCCCAGACCCCCATCTCGCTTTCTTACAAGGGTTCAGCATCACCTCACGACTGAGGCACAACAAGGTTAAAAAATGTCTAGGATTGCTGAAGGTACATTTGTTTAGAAAATTGCATAGCATTTCGGTGCTGGGCTGCTCTTGTGGGAGGGAACCAACGTATATGCAAATGGAAACTTCTTCAGAATTGGATCTTCCATAGATTCACATGCTGTTTGAATATTCCCGGCCATCAGGCTTGGAATCCTCAGTATAGCAAAGCAGATTATTTTTAAATTTAAAAACTGCTGTCACTTTAGTGCTCCTTCAGTCATTTTGGGTCATATAGCCTGCAGCCAACTGACAGGTCTCCCTTAGCCCCACCCCTAGAGGCATCTTCATATTCTGTACTGCATGTTCAGTGTTGGGAGTCCTCAAGAAATCACTCAATTTCTTTGATAATTTTTCATCTATTACTGCAATTTATCAAATATGTTCTAACTCTTCACAGGGCCAGGAACTTACTCTGCCTGTCAGTGGTTTCGTTCCTGCTTTCCGGAAATACTGTTTCAGTGTCCTCCCGTCCATTAGGCTATGACTGACACTAGGAAGAAAAGCTTTTTCAAGGAGCTGTGCTACCTGCCATCTCAAGAACGTCTAGTGAAGGATCTCATGACGTCCGTCTCTACTACCTTTATCCAGGCCACGAAAATCAGAGAATGTTCCATTTGTCAGTTGTTTTCCAGCAGGACTCTCAGAGACTGTCACCAAGGGCTAGTGACGTGGTTAGACGATGGTGCTGGAACTTCCGATACTGCCTCTCTGTGTCCATGCTTTTCTCAGGCAGAGTAGGCCCCTTGACTGCACCTTTTCATCCAAGAGGTCAATGTCCCACGATAACTGCTGTGGCAAAAGGGCAAAGAATGGTCATTGAACCCTACCTCATACTTCCGATGTGTCTATGACACAGTCAACGTGTTTTTCTGCGCTCCCATCAGCGATGACTTCGTCCACAAAACTGCTATGTCTACACTTCTAAGATGCCCATCAGCGTCTTCTGCTGATCCACTTTTATCAGCTGCTAAGAAGCACCTGTCCATGCCTGACCGGTCAACAACACCCTCATCTACAGCTCCATCATGGAGTCTCTTCCATCTGCTCCATCTGCATCGTCAACAAATATGCCACTCCCAAGGGCGCCTTATGCTCCTGCTGGGCCAGCTCCAAGGTCGTCTCTCACTCAACCATAGCCCTGTAACCTCTCCTTGGACATGCTGTCCACACTTCAAACTTGGGTGTCTAAATTGATACACAGGCTTCCAGCCACTTCTGTTCCTCCACATCAAGAGCTTTCTGCAGGTCCGTTGCCTGCTCCTCCACCACAAACACTGGGCGCCCCTCACGGGCACGCACGCCTACTCTTCCTCCACGGCTACCCTTATGCATACTTGCATTGATGATGTGTCTACAAGCACTAACACCAGAGATGAGTTTGATAACGTCGCTCCAGGAGATGAGGAACCGGAGAATGGTCGTCTTCGTGACTCTCCTCCAGAGGAAATTCCATTCCCTGATATCTACAACTATCAAGTTATTTGAACGCGTTCAAGAGAAGCAAAAGAAGGAAGGCTTCTTGTACCAGCGACGAGAACAAACCAGGAAGTCTGTGCTGGGCCTGCCTGTCCTTGATGACATCTGGGAAGACAGCCTGCTTACTATGAGGAATCCTTCTGCCCTGCCAAAGAAGGCCAGACTTGGGGAAAAAAGAAAACAAAAAAAAAAAAGAAAAAAAAAAAAAGAAAAAAGTACAAAGCTCCTGAATCAGTGTTTAAATGTTTCAGAACACAGCCCAGACTTGGATGTTGGCTACTGTACGACAACGCTCTGCAAATCCTTCCTCACTGTGTTCGGTGTCACATGATAAGGAGGGGAAACAGCTAGACCAATATGGGAAATGCATCATATCACAGCCTCCACTACTATCAGGGAGGTTAATGAGATGGATATCCTGTCCAGCTAGGACAGGGAACTTTGGTTCAGAATGGAACCATTTTGGATGTTGTTCCATTTCAGTAGCAGTGGACATTGCAGACATGAGCTTCTGTCAAATGGGAAACGGTGCTGTCCTTTGCCATCAAGGTTGGCTCAAGGCCACTAACGCCCAGAGGTGCAGTTGAAGGTGGTGGACATGCCCTTCGAAGGGAACGATCTTTTTCGGTAAGAACCCATCAATGCAGACACTGCCTTATCCCTGGGCACGCTGCAAGAACGGCAGCAGTCTGCCGGTCCGGAAAGACCCGCTTCTCACAGTCGTCCTGGGATTACAGGCTGCCCTACCAGTTTAGCACCTACCCCACATTGGAAGGCTACACAGGGAAATTGCAGGCCTAGAGAGGGAATCAGCGCTTTATCTGCTCAACGAATACCAGGGGCCAATCACCTGGCTCCGCCATCAACCCTCCACTTCCACACCCCAGTGGGAGGGCGACACAAGTTTGTCGATCAATCACATTCCATCAACACAGACAAATGGGTGTCGTCACTAATCCAGCAGGGCCACACGCTGGAATTCAAGGGGTGCCGGCCCTCCTTGCTGATGCTCCTGCAAGAAGTCCAGCCTCTTTTCTCCAAATGGAACAATCCAGCGCAGATGGAGAGCAGGTGCAAGTGGATCTAGGTCACCTGGCCCAAACCCTGCCCACCTGGTACCCTCCTAGTTGCAGCTTTTTCCCTACTTAAGCAGCCCTCCAGGCTCTTTTCCTTTGAAGATGGGGAGCAGGTGCAAGTGGATTTCGGTCACCTGGCCTATGCGCTGCCCACCTGGTGCTTTCCTGGTTGCCGCTCTTTTTCCCCTCCTTAAGCAGCCCTCAAGCCTCTTTTCCTTTGCAGATGGGGAGCAGATACAAGTGGATCTAGGACACCTGGCCTAATCCCAACCCACCGTCTTAGCCCTGCCTCTTCCTTTCTGCTCTCAACTCTTAGATCAAGGCTGTCTCTTGCCCAGGCGTCCAAAGCGAAGGGCAGTTGAAGAAAAGGGCAATTCCTGTTTGGGCCCGTTCGGACCAGGAGCACCCAGTGCCCGAAACCCTGCCCAGACAAAGGCAAGCATGCACCAACATGTGTTTACTCCCTCTGTCCCCACAGGCCATCCCCATCATCAGGCAACACCAACTTCTCCGGTGCTGGGGTGAAGACAGGTGCTCCATGGCACAGTAAGTTGTGCATTTGTAAAAGTTTTATTCTCGCACTGCTGAGTGTGTGTGCCCGCTCCCCACTCCCTGCATTGTATTAGTTGGTGTACTGCTGAATTCTTCCTTCGTCGAGGTCTACATTTGTCGACTGCTTTGTTCTTTTGTATATTGTTCTGTGTTCAGCTGTGCTCCACCCTCCTCTAGTTTCACTTTTTAATGACTGCTCTGTTCCCGATACCCTGGAAACCAGATTTGCTTACCAGACTGCATTTTTTTCTGCCTGCTCTTCCATCAGAGCTCTTTTCTACTTAGTCAATTGTCTTGTCCCTTTCTGTCTCATCTGCTTGCACCCCTCCTTGCGTCCTCCCCTAGTGTCCCCCCCTCAGCTTTCCCCTCCACCCCTCTTCCTCTCCGACTCTTTGGTGCTCTGTTTCTCCTATCTTTTCAAACTGCTTCTCTATCGACTATCCTGCTCTCCTCACTAAGTCTGGTAGGAAGAAGTTCAAAAAGGATATCCTGGTCTCTAACCCAGTCCTCCCTATCGCTGACACCTATACCAGTGCTTCCTCCAGATAGACCCTCACTGACATCCTCTTTGTTGTTCCCTCGCCAGACCTATGGACTCTTCATATGGTCTCTGTGCTCTCTCCTTTCTCTTCTTCTCCCATTAATGGTGGCACCTGGTGGGAGGCCCTCCTGGCCACCTTCAACTCCTCTAAGGTCATGATTAATGTTTACCTGAATGGCACCATCTTGGTTCAAGGCCCTCAGGCCAACCTTCTCCTCTTTGATAGATGTTTCCTGTGCCTCCTCAATTTCCTTGCTGTCCCTTCTCTCCCTTCTTCGGCTTCCTTGCCTCCTCCCTCTACCTCATCCTTGGCTACCTTGCCCTCTCTTCCTTCCTCTGCTGCCCCCCAGCCCCTCAGGCTCCTTCTACACCTCTGCAGGGTGTACCTTTGATTTGTACCCCTCCCCGAAAGTCTTTCAAAGTTGGCAACCTTCTCCATATTGCCTCTCTCAATTCTCGCTCATATGTCAAACACTCCTCTGACATCTGCCGCCTCCTGGAAGAACTTGATCTCGATGTCCTCGGTCTCACCGAGACATGGTTCATGGCCAAGTCTGTCACAAACTTTGACACTCTCCTCCCCGATGACTACAAAATCCTCTCCGTGCCCAGATCCAACTGTTCCGGAGGGGGTGTAGCCTTGATCTTCCCGGGGTGGATTCCTGCCTCCGTCTTTCCTGTGCAGCCCTACTCCTCTTTCGAATGCCTTGTCTGCAGGCTCTCACTCCTCACCACCCTCTTACCGTGGCTACCATCTATCGCCCACCTGGTCAGATCACCTTCTTCCTCTCCGAGTGAGCGGACCTCTCCTCCTCCCTCCTGGCCTTGACCACTCAACTCCTCTTTCTTGGAGACTAACATCTACTTGGATGCTTCCTGTCCCTCCTCTGGACTCTTTTGTGCCCTCTGTGACACTCTCACTCTCTTTCTATTCTCCCCTCTGGCCCGACTCACTCGGCAGGGCACATTGTGGATGTTCTGATCTCCTCAGACCTGCCCTTCTTTATTCTCTTCACCACTGCGCTCTCCTGGAGTGATCACTTTTTCCTTTCCTCCCATCTCTCTCTCTCTACCCCTCAGGCCAAGCCAACTCCAGCACTGCCACCTACCTTCTCGGTCATCTGACCCATGAAGCGTGTGTCAGTTGAGGCTTTCGCCGTCACTTTCTCCCCCCCTCTGCCTCCTCTGGCGGATCACATCCTGACACAGCCTTTTCCATGCTCCGCTCTTCTATCTCAGATACTCTTTATGTTCTTGCCCCTGTCATGAGGATCCGCTTAAAACCCAAAGTCAAGTGCAACTCCTGGTATGACTCTGACCTCGTCACCCTTAAATGCAAGTGCAGGGTGGCTGAGACGAAATGGCTAGCTTCTTGTGCATCCTCTGACAAACTGGCCTGGTGCCTGCTCCAAAGGCAGTACTGGCTCTTTGTCCGCAATAAGAGAGCCCACATCCAAGCCAGCGCCTCTGTGGCATCTAACAACCCGGCCAAACTCTTTAATCTGCAAGGAGCTGGCCAAGCCTGCAGCAGTCTACCTCTCCTGTCCCCTCCCAGGCCCTCTGCATGGCCCTGGCTTCTCATTTCATCTCTAAAACCCAGGACATCCTGCCACCCTCTCGTCCTCTCCTCACTCTATTCTCTCCTCTGCCTCCAGCCCCCCTGTGGCCACCCCTCCTCCCCCTTTTTCTTTTCCTCTGTTCTCCCCTGACAAGGTGTCTAGACAAGTCCAATCTATGAAAGTCTCATCAAAACAGGTTCTTTCCCGTTCTTCCAAAATCATCAAAGACCACACTGACACCCCCGCTCCTGCCCTGGCTGACTTCTGGAACCACTCCTTCGCCACTGGAGCCTCCCCTTCCCTTCCCTGCTGAAGCACTCTCTTGTGCACCCTCTTGTCAAGAAACCCTCAGCCGACCCCCTCTTGCCGAGCTAACTATCACGCCATCTACAACTCTCCTTTCCTGGACAAACTCCTGGAAAAGCTGGCCATCTCCCAGCTTAATCTTCACACTAAATCTGTTGGTTGTCTCCATGACCATCAGTCTGGCTGCAGAGCAGCCAGCAGCACAGAAAGTGCTCTCCTGAACATCCATGAAGACCTGCTCTCTAACCTGGATTCAAATCTCCCCTCTGTCCTCATCTTACTCGATCTCTCTTCTGCCTTTGACACAGTCAACCATGCCATCCTGCTTAATCGTCTCTGTGATAACCTGGGTATCACCGATCAGGCCCTTGCCTGGCTGACCACCTTCCTCTCTGATCGACCTTCCCAAGTCCAACTTGGGTCCTTCCTTTCCTCTATCTCACTCTCTACCTGTGGTGTTCCCCAGGGGTCTAACCTCTCTCCCTGGCTGTTCAACCAATATCTGGCACCTCTCGCCCACCGCATTGCCACTCTCTGCTCCAACTTTCAGTACTATGCAGATGGCACACCGCTCGTTTTCAGGCGCTCCTCTGCCACCTCTTCTTCTCACATCTCAGACAGTCCGTCTGCTATCCAGGAGTGGTGTGCCGCCAAAGATCTCTGCCTTAATACCAGTAGGACAGAGATTCTCCTCATTGGCAAACCTGCACCTTCCTTTTCTGTCACACTCTGGCCAGCCTCCCTTGGATCTCTTCCTGCTCTCACCTGTGAGGATAAGAACCTCTGGGTCATCTTCAACTCCACACTCTCCTTTTCTCCTCACATCTCCGACGTCTCCAAGAAGTCAAACTACCAACTGCACCTCCTCAGAGGTATTCTTCCTTTGCTCTCCTTTCCCCAGAAGCTCAGTGTATCTAGAGCTCTGGTTCTCTCTAGGCTGGACTACTGCAACAGCCTCCTTCTAAAGCTGCCTGCTTCTACTCTCCGCCCTCTGCAACTCATTCCAGGACTGTGAGACTTGTCCTTGGCCTCAAGCCCAGGGATCATATGTCTCCAGCACTGGAATCTCTGCATTGGCTCCCAGTGGCTGCAAGGATTAAGTTTAAGACCCTCTGCATTGTCCACAAAGCCTTAAGGGGCCTGGGTCCAATACCTCCAACTCTCTCTTCATAAATACCTTCCTACTCAAGCTCTTTGCTCCTCCACCCCCACCTCCCTCAGGGTCAGTCGCTTCTCCAAGCAATGAGTTCTTCGGCTGGTGCCTCCCTCTGGAACAGCCTCCCTGAAACTTGAGGAGAACCATCTCTGGTTCCGGAAACACCTCAGGATCTTCCTCTTTGCTTCTGCCTTCTCGCTTCCTCTCCCCTGTTGGTTTCCTGTCTGATACTGCACTGGTCACCTAGATACCCTCTGATTTTGGGCCCACGTCCCACGCCTGCACTACCTCCCGGCAACCCTTGCACTTGGGCCTGTATCTGTAACCCTAAAGTCCCCCAACCTGCACTTTTGGACACCTGGTGCCTGCACTTACCCTTGCACCTGCCACCTACTGGCCGCACTTGTTATTGGTTTGATCCCATGTACAGCACTGCCACCTCTCCTTTCCCCCGGCAGTTCCCCTCCCAATCCACTTGCGCAATCTCAATTTTACTTGGCCTAGTAAAATGGCTGTCTGTCATCCCTCTGTTCCTCCTTCCTTGCCTCATTACGCTTTGAAACACTTGTGTATAGGTGTGTTACAAATGCCCTATCATATCCCCCTCCAGCAAGGAGGTCTAGGAGTGTACTCAAGATACTTTCTCTGATGAAAGAATACAGGGGTTGGAGGCCCATTCCAGACCTGCCAGTATAGACGAACACTCCGAGACCTGGGATTCCACATCGATCGGAACAAGGTAATTTTGCTTGCCACTGGGGGAGTGAGAGTCAGGAGTAAAGGTACCGATGCACTTTAGCAGGACGGCCGAATTGAAACAGTGTTACTCACCACCTAGCTGAACTGGCCGGGGCGTTGCTTAGACCCCTAATCAACAGATGAGGGGGAGCTGCTCCGGAAATATTCAGCCCAAACTGGTGTAACCTTCCAAGACAGGAAAGCAACCAGAACCAGGCCTCCTCAACCTGAGGTTCTCTTTAATGCAATAAACCCCTCTGCTGTTTAAGTAATAACAGACAGAGGTGTCGATTACCCAAAAGAGCAGGATACCACATTGCTACGCCAAGGCTGTAAAGGAAAGAAAAACTGATTAGAGTTGCAAAAAACAATGCCAAACTCAGTGTTCCTAATGGTGGTGGAAATACCTTAGCGCATTGAAGTGGAGCTGACAACAGTATGGAAATGGAATGAACTGAAGGAACCATCCCTAGGAAAACGAGGACTAATTACTAAATATGAACAATACAGGAAGACAGGAGATGACAAGAGAATAGGCTTACCCTGTAGAATGTGGAAGGTGCTGTGTGGACAGGGAAAAACAACTACAGTATAAAATAAAAAAATGGGAATGTTAGTAAAAGGTTTCTCCCCGAACAGCACCGGAACGCAGCTAGGGACAGGTTGGTGCAAAAGAACAGGAGAGCGTCCAGGATTTGCACGATAAGTCCCAAACACACACTGACGATTCAATTCCACTGAGAGTTCAATGAAGAGCTGGTTCCACAAAGATAGTTAAAGAGAGGAAAAAGGGCTGGGTCCCAGGCTTTCGTTCCGTCAACAATGTGCAATCAAGAACAGGTGAGATAAGAACAGTATTGAGGGAGCTTACCCACTTTCTTATATTTGCTTGTAACAGGATGTAATTGCCAGGCGGAATGGCAATGGCTGGATGCCAACAACAGGAAGCTTGTGGCATGTGTGGAGAGCAGTTCGATTCCTGGAGGGTTACAAGGGAGAACCAGATGGAATGGCAATTGATGTATGCTGGCAAGAGGAGACTTGTGAGGTGTAACAAGAGTGGTCCGATCCCGGGTAGTTGCGGACCCAACAGAGCTGCTGGTAATGGCAACTTCGTAATCCGATAAGCGACGAACCAGAACGTAAGAGGAGAGAAGTCCGAGGGTGATCCATGTCAATCAGGAGTGACTTGTGGCAAAGGAAGTTGTAGCAGAAGGGTCTAATAACAAGGAGTATCACCGATATAGTAACGCTTAATTAGAAGCGTCTTTCAGTAGCGAGAGAAGCATTTAAATGGTCTCAGCGGGGGGCGGAGTTCATGTGAACGTGCAGCAGATAGCTGATTCGTCACGTGAGCGGTACACAGAATCCGATGCCTGGAAACGGGGACGCTTCGTTTCCAGGGAAACCTCCAACGCTGCAAATAAGTTGAAGCAAGTCTTTTGGCCATGTAGAGACGTGGTGTGAGCTGGAACCGGGCCAGCCGTGGGACCGCAGATGTAGCAAACATACCCTTTCCCACCAGACCGACACAGTATTTCTGAGATACATCCGCTTATAGGCGTTTAAGGGACACACAGGCGACACCTGCTTTTGGTGGCTGCGGGACAAGCAGCAGGCTAGCTGCATTGCAAAACCTTTTGCTCCGCACCATCTGCGATAATGTCTCTTCCGGTGACGATTTCATCGGGCAGTTCAGATTGCCTCTTTCTGAAGTATAGTCAGGTGGCGAACACACAGACAACGGTGCTTGATTACGGTTGATTTACGGATTCAAAAGTTCTTACCATTAAAGACACTCAGAAATGGAGCAACTCTCCATATGCTGACTGCTAAGAAAAGACTGTCGGGTCTCGAGAAATTACATCTCAACTGAATCAATTGGGCCGATTTATAACAGCATTTAGAATGTGTATTTTGATGTTTGTTTCATATGTGTAGATAATACTTGGACTACAGTGCACATTCTGTTTTGCAAACAGCCCCTGATGAATTTCCCATGTAGTTGGTTTAAAAGAGTGTGGAAAGAAACATGTTGAAATGGAATGGTGTAAATGCAGTATGAGACAGTAGGAGTGATAAATGAGTAGGATAATATATGGAGTGTCTGATACGTTTTTATTGTTTGGAACTTTGTATAACATAAGACACTTCTCTCCCTGTACTGAAAAGTAGTAGGAAGATCTGGATTTGAATTAAAAACCTGTTTGTTACAGCTTGCACTGTCTATATGAACTGCTACAAATTATTGGTCAATTGTCTTGTCAGAATTTTTTTAATTGTATTTTTAGAATAATAAGAATTGTGATACATTTGATACATGTCTCGTGAGTTGGTGAAGATAGTGGATTTTCTTGAACCAGTGTTTGGTAATGCACATCTCCTTAACAACAGACTGGCTTCTCCCCTAGCATTGTGTGTGTGTTGTTGAAGGTTGAATAACCTATTTGAGGGATCGCTAGCAGTGGGCTAATATCCCTCACGCCTCCAAGTTAGCGTTTGTGGCCATTCCAGACCTGCCCCTTCTCAACAAGTTCCTGCGAGCTCAGACCTTCAAGAAGGTCACCCTTCAGCATATTCTGATGCAGCTGCAGGATGGGATTTTCCATCGTCCCTAGATCTAGAAGACACATACTTTCATGTCCCAATCCTTCTCTGGCACCAGAAGTACCTTTGTGTCAGGGTCACAGGTCAACATTTTCAATTCAAGGCCTTGTTCTTCGGCCTCCACTCAACTGAAGAATGTTCAAAGTGTCTGGCTCTGGTAGCCGCTAATCTAGACTGGTCGGTGGTACACGACTACCCATACCTCAAAGGATTTGCTAGTTTGGGCTGCCTCTCTTCCATTGGCCCATCGGCACACAGAAGACACGATCCGTTGCTGGTGTTCTCCATAAACTTTGCCAAGTCCTGCTTGACCCCCTCACAACAAGCTCTATTCTTTGGGCTTAACTGAAGATGTGGGCCTGTACCACTAGACCACCCGAGGACAGGGTCAAAGCTATGCTAGTAAAAGCTCTCCAACATAAGTCCCTGATAGGAATTATCTCCTCCTGCATGCCCTTGATCAAGCACTGTAGGCTTTGAATGCGGTCTCTCCGGGAGTTATGAAAACGGCTCCCTGGCGACGGAATGGCAAGATTCTTCCGACGTGCCCTTTTCACAATTCTCTTGGCTGTCGGAGGCATCGTCCCAATCTCACCCAGGTGCACTCTTTCATCTCCCCGATCACCAGGTCAGTTGCTACAGACGCATCTACAGAGGGGTGGGAAGCCCACATATGCGACCTCCATGCCAGGGGCCTCGAGTTGCAAGAGGAGAAAATGTTGCACATCAACATCATAGAGGTACATGCTCGGAGTTGATGCTCTGGAGTCTTTTCTACCGCAGTTTCAAGGCTGGGTGGTCCGTGTGCTCACAGACAACATGACGACAATGCTTTACATCTGCAAGCAAGGAAGCAACCGATCCTCAGTGTTGTCTGTAGAGGCTCATGTCGCATGAGCTCTGGGCCACATCCTCTTCATTATCTCATTCCATCTCCCGGGGATCCACAACACAGTGGCAGATTCCGCCAGCAAGGAATTAAAAACCTGCCGCAAGTGAGAGCTTCCGGATGATCAAGTTTGCCACATCTTCAGCAGGTGGGGGAACACCAGATGCCAGTCTCTTTGCAACCTCGGTGGACAAGAAATGCCTAGCCTTCACCAGCAGATTCAAACAGGCAGGGAGCCTAGGAGACGCCCGACATTCCTGGGGGAAGGCATGTTCCTGTACACATTGCCTCCAAACCCTCTTGCTCCCTGAGTAAATCCACGCATTCAGACGGCACCAGTGCAAATTGATATTGGTGGCTCAAGCTTGGCCGAGGCAATACTGGCGCTCTGCGCTTCCTGCTACTACGGCGGCAGGTCCCATCCGGCTTCCTCCGATTGCAAATCTTTGTCCTGAGACTAGGGAGTGGTCATACACCACTTCAAACTATCAGGACATTCTGGCACTAGTCAGGGCTTCTTTCACAGTCTCCTGCTAAAAAAGCAAGTAGAAGCGTTTCTCCACGTGGTGTTCTGGACCAGTTCTCAGCCCCTTGCAAGCTCCAGATGACCTGCCTTACCTGTTGTCCTTCACGCATGCCAGTCTGGCTCACTCTTCCATCAAGGTTCACCTGGCTGCCATTTCCAGGTTCACATGGTCCTCAGGGGATGCCTTCCCTCTGGTCTCACAGGCTCTGTTCCGCTCATTCCCTCCTGTCAAAGCACCTGCTCCAGCTTGGGAGTGGAACATATTCCTCTCCAAGCTCATGGGACCTCTATTTTGAGCCTTTGCACAAGGCCATTCTCAGGTTTTTGTCCTGCAAGACTGATCTGTTGGTTGTCATCGCCTCTGCAAGATGTGCGGGTGAAATTGCAGGCTCTATCGTACAGGCCACCTTATTTGACCAAATTCAAAGTGGTCCCGCGCACTAATCTGACCTTTATACCCAAGGTTCCATCTGCATTCCACCTAACCTAGCATGTGGTGCTACCCGTATAGTATGGCTTTCCGCCCTCTCATGCGGAACGCTCGTTGCACTCCCTGGAAGTTGTACATTTCTACATTGCTCGCACAAAAACTGTTCACAACTGTTTGTGGCTTTTGGTCTGGCTGGCATGGGCAATGCTCCTTCCAAGGCCTCCACTGCTCGATGGCTGTCCTCCTGCTTTTCCTTCTGTCATCAATTGGCCAACAGGCCCGTTCCAGGCAGGCCCAGAGCCCATTCCACCAGGTTGAAGGTGGCAGAGTAGTGTTATCCATGTTTTCCAAGAGTTATTTTATGACAAAGAAGCACATTTTGTTCCTCTAGAGGGTCTAAAGCTAGAATGAGCCTCATGAAGAAGGTTGAGTCAACTGTGCTTCTAAAGGTGGCCATCTTTTCCGTGATCTTGTTGATAAATAAACAGGGTGTTAGTGACTGGACAGTATTTATCCAGGTCACTGGGGTTGGCTCAGGTTTTCTTCTGAAGAGGGGGGCTGTGGTTTATTTTACGCAGTTCGGGATATTACAATGGTGTAAGTAGCAGTTGATGAATGTTCTCAGAGCTGCAGCAAAAGAATAGATATTGTATTTGATAACAGCAGGGCAAGGAGATACTTGTTCAGAGGAAGCATTCATTGCTGCAATGTTTTTTACCATTTCAGATGAATTAATGAGTATGACACAGAGGAAGGAGACGTTGGGCACAGTGGTCAAGGGAAAAGGGTTGGAAGTTCTTTATTATTTGGTTGGCAATCAAGGATAGTGAATGTGGGCACAAAATGAATGAGTGTTAGTAGATATTAAAACGTGAACGCTTGCTGTTAATGCCACTCTCCAAAGTATTTTTTTTTCTTTTAACAACAGCCTGCAACAGTATACTACATGCAACCAGTTTATATAAATTCAAATGGATTGAAAATATTCATTTTGGAGAGTTTCTCAGCATTCATCACAGCCTTACAGTGCATAATTGCACAAAATGGTGCAGGTAAGCGCCTCAATAGTTTTGCTCAGAGGTCATTGTAGAAAGACTTGATTTTGCTCTAAAAATATGCCCAACCACGTTTCAAGGAACAGACTACTCATTCGCCAATGCAAAATAATCTGTCTAGAAACCTCTTGCTATCGCCAGATTCTCCAAAGAGCAGTCTGGTGTTCAAAATACTTTGTAGACACTGGCATGTGTTACGCTTTGCGTCAAATAGACATGGCTTCCTTGCACCAAAATCTTAGACTACCGCCCACAAAGGTCTGAATATTAGGCGCATTGCAATACCCCGATATATCACAACATTGTGCTTGCAATTGCCTTTCATAGACATCCAATAGTTTCTACAAATGTTCGAAATGCAACATTTGCTTTTGATGGAACTAAAACATTTCACTGCAATAAGTAATTATACCATTAATGGTCTTGTCAATTGCCTTACACGTTTAGTTGCATAGGCTCTACATTGTCCATGCTGCAAGAGGTACATTGGCAGTCCAGAACAACCACTAAAAGGTTTGCATCAGATAACATGCGAGTGTGATTTGCCTTGGGGACCAAATACACCTGCAAGAGTATTACTTTTTGGTATTCAAACTCTTTAGAATCAATTGCAAGCTGTTTTACTTTCAATTTTTTGTGGTCATTGTGAATTGACAAACAAATCTAGGAATACAAACGGTTATCCTTGATAATACCATTATTCGGTTCATCCTTGACATGACTACCGGTTTATGAATGAATGTTTATCCGTCTTTAAATGGGAGTGTGTCCACTAGATTATAAAATCACATCCAAACACATGGATATGTAGGGTACTGCAAAAACAAATCAATTGTATTTCTTCTGTAAACGTTGTAATATGAAGCTTGTAATTTTGATACGAATGAGTTTAAACGTGTTTGTTTTTCTACTTAACACTAGCACAACCAAATGCACTTATGGAGTTGTATGAACCTTCAGCTCAATAAGCATCAGTTTTTTTTTATTTTTTTTATTTTTATTTATTTAATTTTACACAGGATTTTCTCTACATAGTACATATATGGTTTCGTGTTTATGTCTGCACTCCCTTTGTGGCGTGTCAAAGAAGGCAAGAAAGTCGCACCAAACCTCAGAGACAATACGGTTTCTTTAAATTTGGAAATGTGTGGGGCCTTTGCTTATTCATCATACCTCCCTCAGGGAAGAATCTAGTTGTCCCGAACCGGTCTGTCACTAGTATTACAAAGGTTGGGGTGTGCCTTCAGACACCCCAGCGTACTGTCACACTCGGACACCCCTTTTCCTTATCCCACTCCTGATGTGATCTCCTCCCTACGCTCCTTCTTCACTCCCCTACTCTCTAACTCTTTATATTCTGTTCCTCTCATGTCAAACACTTCTCACTTCCACCCTTTGTTCTTACCACTACTTTGCTTACTCCCCTCCTACCACTTGTGGACCACTCCTATTCCACAATATTAGCACTCTTCCTCTCACACTACTATTCCACCTCCACACTACAAATTCTCCCACTCTCCCTAACCTACCACTCTACAACATGTCCGTCTTTCACTCTCACATGCAGTTCAGCCACCCCTTAGTCTATCTATCCTAATCTCGCTCAAATTCACTCGCAAGCACAAACACAACACAATACCCTTGCATCACTCACTAACCAACGCCTAACCATTCCAATATATCATCTCCACACTCCTCCTGCTGGTCTCTTTGTACTCCTGTTCCTCCTCTTCTGACCTCACCCAAACAACCCACACTTCCTGCCCCCACCCAGTGCCCTTCTTATATCCCCACCTCTCTAGTGGTCGATTCCATATCACAAGCCAATCCTCTCCTGTCTTTTTCCCAGGGGGGGTGTATGTGCATGAAAAGAGAATAAAGCAAGGGTGAAGCACTGCCTCCTTCTTACGTGTGTCGTGGAACCTCAGGTGGCCATAGCGTGTCCAAGTCTATGTTCGTATGTTGGGGTCAGCTTCTGTGGTCCGTATTGTTCAGTCCATGGGCCGGCAAGGCCCCAATATATTGCTGATGCCCCGATTGGTCTAGGAAGGTTTTATCATGTCCCAATGCAAACCGCCAGGTTTGGAGCTGCAAGCCCCAGCAATAAACATTGCTGTGTAGTTTCTGCAACACTGCCTTCTCCTCTTCAGTTCCGGTCAGCGGCGATCCACTGACTTTCCAGCATCCGATTGGGCTGTTGCCCTTCTCGGGTTTCTCAGTCTTCAAGAGTCTGCTGCAGCGGTGGGGCACTAACTGGATTTTCTTCCTCGGCTTATCTCGATACAATGCTCTACAAAAGAAATTAAAAAAAGACTAGCGAGTATCACAAGTAAGAGGCATGGTGTGAGACACAAGTGCCCTGCTAAACATAATGCAGTCACTTGGGGGAAGGGGTAGAAATTGGGTCTCTTCCAGCTGCACAGTCCCACAGCCAGCTAAGTAGTAGTTGGGAGAGAACGCACTACCAAACCCCACTAACGAACCATTACAATCTACAGGATGCATTATTTATGGAAGTCTGGCATGATCAGGCCCAGACTTTGGCATACAGCTTTTTTCACATCCTCAAAGTGTTTCTGGGCCTCAAGATCCCACTGGATTTTGTTTGGGGCGTGGGGGGTCTTTATCAACTTATCCGTCAGTGGTCCAGCCTTCTTGGAGAAATGTGGGATGACATCCTTTTTTGGTAGGTCTGAGTGCTAGTTGGACGGCTTCTATCTTAGCTTGTTGCGGTAAGACCTGGCCATTTCCAACTTGGAACCCCAGGTACTTTACAGTATATGGTGCGAGGTGACATTCCTCTGGGCTGGCTGTCAGATGAGCCCGTCGTAGCCGTTTGTATACTGCTTGAAGATGTTCTCCCCATGTCTTGCTGTGCACCACTAGGTCATCCAGTCCAGCGCCTACAAAGGACCAGCATTGGAATCCACTGTGGCAGTGGGGTGCTAACTGAATATTCTTCCTCAACTGATGATCTTGGTCGAGGCTCTACAAAAAAAATAGAAAAAGACTGGCTAGCATCACAGGCAAGAGACATGGGGTTAGATAGAAGTGTGCTGCTAAACATCATGGAGGCACCCGGGGAACGGTAGAATTGGGTCCCTCCCAGCTGCCACAGTCCCCCTTAGGGGTAGGGCTGGCTCTAGGTTACGCCCTGGTGGGTCCTGCACCCCTGCCTGAGAGGTGTCTCTTTCCCTGCTTCAATTGGCCAGGTTACTGGCCTAGTCACAGTCATTAAGGACACTTGCTGCCCATAATCAGCGTTCCAACGTGAAACTCATTGGCATAAAAAGAAAAGAAAAACAACAAAAAAAAAGAAGTTGTTTGCATCTTGGAGGTGGCTATGTGGGCAGTCCCTTCTGAAGTTTTGAAAGTTTCACATCAGTCTGGTTTCTTTGTTTGCTATATACTCTATTATGCTGTTCGTCGTAGGTCAAGCAAAGCTTCAGTCACACTGCGCTGTTAATCTTCCTGGACTTCAATTTTGGGGCCAAAAGGGTCTAATGCACAGCACACTTTATAATTGTTATATTCCATAATGCCAATATACATTTGAAGACTTTCTTGAACAGTTAGTTATCGGGATTTGGTCTAATGTGCAGACGACTTGTTTTGGATTTCAGAGTTGGCTTGAGTGTTCGGCCCTATAGTAGAAGGGACTATCCCCCCCCACTGACCCCCCCATCCCCCATGTTTCATTTAATACATAGTTAGAATAACATGAAAAATAACCCTCCCATTAAAACAAATTTAAATTAATGTTTTCCTAAAATGAAGACTGCATAGCATCATTTTCTAAAAATAACGCCACCCTAACAATAATGCCACCAAAAAGCCCATTTCAAAAGTCATATTTAAAAGTATTTACAATGTAAAAAAAATAGAAAAATCAGGATCATAAATCACATGCAGTCTAGTAAAGATCACAAATTTGCTGCACCCAGACCAAAAAAGAGGGAAGCAGCTTCAAAGACGCGCACAAAGTGTAACTTTTTTTAAAGTGAGAAAAAAAGACGGTGTAATTGTCCAGTCGTTAATGTGAACGAAAGGTGAACATTATTTGATGTAACCGGTGAACCCCCACATTTATGTAGTGTAACACTATACTATGTTACAATTCTTTTTTTCAAGCCACAGCTTTAAGGTGCTGAGGTTATAGGGCCACTCACTAAGATTTAACATGTCCTTTTACAATGGACATTTTCCCTTTTTTTCAAATATAATTGAATGCTTTCTATAGGAATTATTTAAAGTACCACGGCTATTTATTTATTATTTAATTGCATTACAATGGTTACAAATGTAAAGTTGCAAGAGACTAAGCAGACAAATTGTCCGTCCCCACCTGCCCTGCACACAGCATACCATTTACCAGTCAAGCAGGATATCACTCTCCAATGGTGAGTGCACATTTTCCAGAACTTGGGTTGGTGGAATGTGCAAGCATGGGCTAATTAAAGTCCACTTTGGCTTGTAATGAGGGTTGCACATCTGCAGATCATCCAAAATGGAACTTCATACAAGTTAATGGTCCACAAGTGATAGTTTTTCTACACTACTCGACATGTATTCTTTTCAGTGGAAGTATGATGAATGATCACAATTTAGTGGTCATCATGCTAAACTGTCAACAGATGAAAATGTCGAAAGCCTGCCAAGTATATTTTAAGCTTCAACATTGCTTCTGTATTTATCTTCTTTTCCCACCATGTTCATTTTTTGCTCCTTTTATCCTTCCTCCCTTCATTTAATTCTGTGTTCCTTCATTCCACCTTTGGCTCTTTCCTTCCTTCTTCATTTAAGTGTTTTCTTCCTTCTTTATTTCCCTTTTTAGAGGTGGGATCCTAATCGAACTTTACAAACAGGCCCTCTCCATGGTTTGCCCCCCCTTTTCCCCTTGCACCCTTCTTATGATAACCACCCCTGCAGATTAGCCCACACCCAAATCTTGATGTCCTTCGCCATCAACTATTCAACCAAGCAAATGTCAGCAAGGTAGTTCTACGTTGTTTTATCAAAGTAAATTACAATTTGGTTTATTTTTGTAATGCTTTTTTATATAAATGGGTGGTTTCTACTACACTTTCACCCTCCTACCCCTGGTCCCCACAGTTCCCCAACCGCCATACCTCTCAAAATATATTTTTCAAGGGGCAAAAATTCAAGTTGCAAGCCACTAGCTAGCCATAAAAAAACTCACTTGCTACACAGCACACCATTTCTTACTCACCAAGAGTCAAACATCACTAGCCAATGGCTACTGCCAAGTGCACATTTTGAACCCTGTATTTTTACTTCCAAAGTTGTTTTGTCAAAGTGATAAAACAACAGTATGCAGAACAGATTTACACCTCGAGCAGTTGCTACTGAGTTGCGAATTGAGTATGAAACCCAATACCTGCATATTTAAAGTCACCCTGAGTGGGACAGGTATGCCCAGACGTGGGTCCCGTGCCTGCTGGGCCTAGAGACCCAAGCTACTCCTCACTGATGGGGCCCAATAAGGCTGAAACATGTCTGGGGATGTGTGGTGTCGTGCAGAAGGGATGTGACCTAGGAGTTCGGGCTGGACTGCCCCTTTTGGGGTGGGACCGAGCCTGATTTGCATATGGTCTTTCCCCTTGTGTAATGGCTTGGCAGGCGAAGAAAGATGGTCTGGAGGGTTGCCCAGAGCAATGCCAGAGGTTAAGATTCATTCTAAATCTTCCAGCCATCACCTCTTTGTTTTTGCTTTGACAAATCTGATGGCAACATGTGCAGACAGGGCTACAAGCTACTGCCAACTGTTGGTACAATATACACATGAAATGGACGAGCAGGGCCAATCATGAATATAAATGAGCCAGCTTCAAAGCTAGCTATACGTGTAGGGCAACAATTTGCATATCTAATTTGAAACCAGTGCTCCAGATAAGATTTGGAAGTGGCAGTATTTTACTTACATTTTTACTCCCAACATTAAAAACATAGTTATTCCAATTCCCAAGGAGAGTATTTTATAAGCGAGCAAAGATAAGTTTTACCAGAAAAATTGAAATGTTTTTGTAATATTTCTTTCTTTGCACCTAGTTATTCATACACATTAAAAGATACAGGTTTACTTCTTCTAATCAGGCTGTTAAAATGGTCTTTTTTTCCCTGGGGTACTATGTGCACTACTGGGCCAAACATATCCATGGAGCTCTGAGGGCTAAAGCAGGGGCGCAAGATTCTACATGTTTCTTTCCTATTTTTGTTGGGCGTATTTTTACTCCCTATTTTTATTTTTTGGGAGTATTTGCCAATTTCTAGGGAGTAAAAGTGGCCAATATACACCTTATTTGTAGGGCTCATTTGTTCCTGCCCCAGGGCAGGGGCTGAATTGGTTGTTGCTGCAACATCCAGGAATACCACTGGACTCCAATGTAGCTCTCCCCCACCTAGCCTCTCATCTCTAATCTGTTCTGTCAAAGTGTGCATAGGAAAAAGGGAGCTTATATGTCAAAAGCCTGTGTCAGCGTTGCATTGAATTACCACTTACTTAGACTGCTTATATTCTCTCTATGGCGCAGTACTTTCAATGGCAGCTCTGCTAGCCTCCTTTCTGGGTCCTTGCTCCCCACAGTGAACATGTACTGGTTGTCCGGTAAAAATTGCCTCTGCCCTTAGACGTGGAGCAGAGATTGTCACGCTCCGCCTCACATTCAGGGTATGGTGGTGGTCACTTAGGCTGCTCGCAGCGGCTGTTTTTAGCATGGCTTTGCCCTCCATGGACACATCCAGCCCCACTTCCAAGGCACAATCCTAGCTTCGCCTCTCAATGTTCCATACCCCAACATCAAAAGGCTAATAAACAACTCTGTTATGCAAAATATGTACAGTTTTCAAATCCCTCACTGTGATTTTCTTATACTACACCTGAGATTTGGCTACCAAGCCTGGCACACTTTTGGGTTCAGGCCTATCAATTCCAAATATACATAAAATCAATAGAAAAATCATTATTCTGACTAATTATCATTAGTAGAACAAGACACACTTACAAAATCTAATAAATCACGCACAGGCCTGGATAACCAAGAATGTCATCCAGCAAGTTGAAATGTGAACATAGGTGGGTCAGAGGTGGAGTATTGTCCCATAATTGGTATAATGTGAAATGTTTCTTGTAACACCAGTTTTTACCCACATGGATACTTTTTTTGTGCCAACTACTAAGTTAATCAGTGATTCTCGTGTGATCTCTTCTACAGAAAGCAGAGACAGACCGGCCCATGGTCAGGCAGATTCATTAGTCCCCAGTAGTCGGCGCGTGGTCTCCCCTCCATGCCTGCCGCTTCCTGGTGTCTTATTCCCCTCCTCCCAACCCTGCCTCCTGACGGGATTGGCCAATGGTTATTAAAAAAAATAGAGCAAACACAGGCCTCAAGACCTACTCGCCCCCCCGCCGCAGTCACGCTATTACAGGAATCCCTCAGCGAGGTAGGAGCCCCGTGGACCCTCTGCCATAGTCTGACCCTGTTGTGCTTTACAGCACGCAACACGCACTCGGCGCGTGGTCTCGCCTCCATGCCTGCCGCTTCCTGGTGCCTTATTCCCCTCCCCCCAACCCTGCCTCCTGACGGCAGCCCTCTGCCCGGCAGCCCCTGCAGCTAAGGGCTCCGAAGCAAAGGGTGGCTCCAAAAGAGGCGGCTCCAAATAGTGTCTGCAGGTTTCCACAAGGTAAGCAAAGGAAGACAGCCGCCAACAGACACCAACTAAACTGCGAGTGTGGCATGGGTGAAGAGTTGAGCAATCACTCTATTCCAGAAAACCCTCGCCACTTTACCTTGCCTCTCCATAAGGTTGACTGCCATAGATTTACAACACGCATACTTAAATAGATTAGTGACCACCAACTTGAATACATTCTTGGCTGGACTATAAATGTTGCACTGCACTATGCACTAACATACTGTTATGTTATGTTACTTGGCATTTGTATAGCGCTTTATATATCATTGCTACGTCTGCAAAGCCAATGTTAACTAACCTATAGCGAACGGTCAAAATTAGCCTATGTCACCTTACACAGGTATAATAATCGTTGGCCTGCGTCACATCAAGACAAGATTGTGAATGTTAGCATGTGCCACACTTGGAATCGACAACCTTGGCCTGCGCCGTAGCTAGACAGGATTGTGAATGTTAGCATGTGCCACACTTGGATGGAATTCTCAACCTTAGCTTGCGTCACTTTTAGACAGGATTATGAATCTTAGCATGTGCCACACCTAGATGGAATAGTGAATGATAGCAGGCACCACACCCAGACATAATTGCAAGCACAGCTATGCCAACTAACCAATCCACTAACAATTTCATCTCTCTGCTTACACCTCTCAAACGCTAACCAAACACAACCACAAGCCTTAAACGAAGCAAACCGCACAAACTTCACTACACTGCAACAACAAAACAAACCGCACATACACTTGCACAACAGCACATGGCGACTACCGACCGTAAAACACCCCAAGCCCAGCCAATGGACCCACCGGGCTGAGGCTGCCAACAGCACATCACTGCTATCTTGCACTTGTCCAGCTCATTCCCACTAACTCACCCCCCCTCTCCCTTTTTCAGAGCCGCCAGAGCACCAGGGGACCACTCCGGTGGCGATAGTGCACAGTACAAATATCTTTTAACATTAACATATCCACCTCAGCCCCCGCTCCCCAGACCGCCTTCAAATAGTCTACTACAAACTGGTTTCCAGGTAAATTGGATTAACTTGATGCACTGCCCCCATCTACAGGGCAGTTGTGAATAGTCCAAAGAGTGTGTAGAAATATTTCAGAAGGGACGCTCAACCAGAGAGTAGAGTACCATGAAAATTGTATTATGACTCTCCTAAAAAGTACTCTACTATTCTGGTTATGTTATGTTATTTGGCATTTATATTGTGCCCTGTAGATCATTGGAATGATCTCAAAGCGCTTGTGGGTTGAAGGCTGTCCAGGTCAGTTGAGAGAGTAAGGTACAGTACAGTGCTTGGGTGCACTCAATATGTGTGAAGCCAGTGTGATCTGCATGATGGTTGCTGCATGCTAACACTAGGTGCAGTGGTAGTGAGAGATCAGTCGAACGTGTGCAGTCAGGTGGTTGGTCTCCGAGACTGCATTCTGGCAGCATTAGTCCTGTGGAGGATGTTTATGTGTGCAGCTAGGCCATTTTTCTGCGGGGTGTAGCTGCATTCTAACAGGTTGTTGAGGTGTTCATGGAGAATTGTTCGTATGTGTGCAGCTATGCTGAAATTGATCCAGGGGATATAGCTGCGCTCTATTGTTTATTGGTGTAAAGTGGAGAGTGAGCATAGTTGAGCGTCTGGAGTGGATGATTTGCTCTTAAGAGCCCACTGTTCCTGGTTACTTTCTGGGTCTGGATGAGCTGGCAGTGATCATCCTCATGTTTCGCGGTAGCAGTACTCCGAGGTCGATTCACAGGTTGGACCGGAGTATGTTATGATTTGTACGGTCAGAGGGTCATTATTCTTAGGCTCAGCACTATGTGTCATGGAACCTGTTTTCTGGATCCTTGGTTGTGGTTTATGGTGGCTTACAGGGTAGGTCTTGGCAGGATACTGGAACTAGGTCAGGATATATCTTGCAGCAAAGTAGTCCTACCGGGCAGTGGTGCTAAAGGACAGGCTAAACAGAGGCATTGTGGAGCCCAGTTGTTTTAGTGCCTTGGGTGGGTTTGTATCTTGGGTATGTCGGACAGAGTAGGGAGCGAATGGGTATGATCAACTTGATGGCACGAGAGGCTGCTGGTTCTACGTTATTTCGCCGAATGATTTTACATCGTGGGACTTTTCATCGCCACCCTTTCATTGCCAAAAACTCCCTTTTTTTTTATTTATGGGTGGGGGGGCTTTGCCCCCCCAAACCTCTCCTTACTTAAATAATCATACCCCCAACTGCACCAAACACCCCGCTCCCCCATAAAAAAGTTTTTTTTAAAAAGTTTTTGGCGATGAAAGGTCCCACAATGTAAAATAATTCGACGAAATGCGTGTATACCGAGGCTGCTAGGCCTGTGTAGTAGAATCGGAAAGCAGAGAGTCAGAAGATGTATATCCTACAGCCAGCAGGACACCAAGGCTGCCAACTGTGGCGCCACAGTTCCCAATTCTGCCTTGATATCTTATTGGTCGGTTTCTGAGGTCCCTTTCCTCTGTATCCCTAAGAACACTTGCTGGCCAGCTGTAATACTTTCCAATTTAATGTAATTGAACTCATGATTCTAGAGGTTTTGGCTGACCAAGACGGTCTTAATCATGGTTTACGGAAAAAGCCAGGTTTTTAGAGCTTTACGGAAGGACATGTAGTCTTGGAAATGTTGAATGTGACGAGGAAATGAGTTCCACAGAGTTGGAGCCAAGGTTCAGCAGGCGGACCTTCCAATCTTGGTTGAATTGGAGGCTGGAATCATTAGTCAGAGGGCAGTGCTTGACCTTAGGGTGCATGATGGATGGTAGGCTGTAATCTTCTCTTGTAGGTATGCTGGGCTGGTCTTGTGCACTGCTCAGTGGGTTATGGATATGATTTTGAAAGTGTCTCTTTGCCCAATAGGGAGCCATTGAAGGGTGTGGAGATGTGATCCCTGTGTCCCAGTGCAAGAAGGAGTCGGGCAGCAGCGTTTCAGGTTCTTTGGAGTTTGTTAACTTGGTATGCCGATGTACTCAGATAAAAAGAAGTTGCCATTGTCCAGTCTCGATATTACAATGGGCATAATAGCAGCAAGTCTTTTGGGGTAGGTGAGGTAAGGGAAGATGAGTCTTAGGAGCTTGAGGTGGTAGTGACAGGACTTTGATACATTATTGATCTGACGGTAGATGGTTAAGCCCAAGTCCATAGTGCACCCTAGGTTTTTGACTATTTCGGAGGTGGGGCGGGGGTGGTCACAGGGGAGGGGGACCATGGGAGTGGTTGACGGAGAAGGGTAGTGTTGCCACACAGGATGATCTCAGTTTTATCTGGGTCTCGTCTCTCGAGATGGGGTTGAAAGAGTCGAAAGATGGCCTTGCGGCGGGCAGAGCACTGGAGTCAGGGGTGGGCAGGATAGAAAGTTTGGTATTAAGGGTTGCCATCCTGTCTAGTGCTGTGTTGTAGAAATGCAGGGAAAGGGAGTCGCAGAGCGTTTGCATGGGCATGGTCTGAGACGAGGTGCAGGAGGATTTAGTGAATTCAGAGATCATCCTGTGGAGGTTTTTTGCTGCTGTTGCGGCAGTTCAATGTTTGTTTATTGCAATAGGCCTTTCTGATCTCGGATTTGTAATAACGGTGGTGGCGGGCGAAAGTAGATCTGCTGAGAGGGGTTTAGATTATCGCCATTTGCGCTCATGAGTTATTTGGGCTTTTGAAGGTCTTCAGGTGGGGCGTGAACCATTTGGGGCATGGTCCTGTGTGTGAGGCTGCGCGGCGTAAGGGGGTGAGAGGAAGTAGTGATTCTTTAAGCTAGGAGTCAAAAGATTCGATGGTTTAAGGTCTATCTGAGATCGGCAGTGATGGGAGACTATCAGGGCTTCAGCTAGGTCAGGGAGTACCTTGACTTTCTTCCAGCATTTGTGATCATGTGTGCGGGCAGGGTGAGTCTTGGGTGGAGGGGGTGGAGTGTGGATAGAGAAAGGGATGGCAGAGTGGTTTGTCCAGGTGAGTGGTTTGGGACTAGATACAGAGACAATGCCATAAGAGCTTAAGATTGCATCACAGGTGTGACCTCCAGAGTAGGTTGGACCTGTGGTGTGTCAGGAGAGGTTGTGTGCCTCTAGACTGTCGACCAGGGGTAGGGTCATGGAGTTGTTTGGCACATCAAACCAGACATTGAAGTCCCCTAGTAGTGCGAGTGTTTGGTGGTTTACCTGAATGATAGCTAGCGAGTCGCAGAGATTTTTGGCAAAATGTCTGTCATACCCGGGGGTGTCTGTATATGAGTAGGAAGCTTTGAGTGAGTGTTGACAGTAGAGAGAGTTTTACTAGAAGGGATTCACAGTTAGCATTGCATGGCTGGCTTTCGGTGAGCGAGATGGAAAAATGGGGTATATAGAGGATCACTACTCCGACTACCTCTGAAGGGTCTGTTGTGGGAGATAAGCGAGTATCCTGGGGGGAAAGCCTTGTGCGCGACTGGTGAAAATCGTCAGAGAACCAAGTTTCGGTGATGAAAATGAGGTCAGGATTGTCAGAGGATAGGAGGTCAAAGATGCTCTGTTTCACGCCACGGAGCAGGCATTGAAAAGGAGGCAGGCGACTTCATGAGGTGTGGTGGTTTTCCTGACGCTCGTGGCTGAGAGGGCTTGGTTGGATTGAGAGGCAGTGGGTAAGGTGTCAGTCGTTGCGATACATGATGTGGTCAAAACAGTCTGGGTGGCTGAGGTGAAGCGGGGGAGTTGCTGAGCTGCGCGGAGTGCAGGGGTGCAGTGGTCCTAGTGGGTCTGCGCTGTCCAGGAGACTCTGGGATTTTGAAGGAGTGGTATTGATGGTGAGGTGTGTGGGGTGGATGAAATGCGTGTTGGTGGAGGGTTGACAATTATGGTGCAATGTGGAGCTCTGCACAAGTGGGTGAATGCTAGTGCAGGTGTCAGAGGGGTTTTGGCAGGGGTGGGGGAGGACTGAGGTCAGGGGGGAGGTCTGGGAGAGGGAGCTCCTGCGTGACCACGCCAATGCTGCGTTAGTGGCGGGTGTTAGCGCCAGTGAGCTCCTCTTGTTTGAGAGTTGGAAATTGCATGGGGTGTAGGAATGGGGTTAGTGGGTTATCAATGGATGCCCGGGGGCTGACAGAGGGTGGGAGGGGGAGGGGTGGGCTGACGAGTGTGCAAAGTGGGTAAGGGGCGGGTTGGTACTTGACATGCCAGAGCGCTCCTCTGATCTTAGAGTTAGAGGGGGTGTGGTGATTGAGGGGAGGGTGAGCGGGGTCAGAGTGTGTGTGTTCGAGTGCAGAGGTCAGAGGTCGCGGGGTGAAGTGGCATGCAGCAGAGGTTCGTGAATGAAGGAGCTAGTACGGTGCATTATTGTTTGGCGGGGTGGTGCAGAGGGGGTAGGGTTGTGGGGGCGGAGAGGCGGTCTTGGTTGTGGTATCACCGTCAGGTTGGGCGGGTCAGTCATGGTTGTGGGATGCAGCAGTGCAGCAGGTGAGCGATGTGCGGGTCAGAGAGTAGCTACAGATACAGAGGGCTAGGACAGAAGGTGTCTGGGTCCATGCACCCAAGATTAAGATAGCAGCAAATGTAGTGAGAGTTAATGCAATAGCAGCAGCTAGATTTAGGACACCTGGATAGACACCTGGATAGAGGGAGAAAGGGCCTAACACGGGGGCACAACGTTTACTGCAATAACAGTGAATTCAGTGACAGTAAATGCAATAGCAGAACCTAGATTTGGTGACATCTGTATAGAGGGAGGACGCCTAGGTTTCACAGAATGGCAGGCAGTAATTAAATACACCTACATTTGAGACACCTAGATACCAGGAGAAAAGTCTAGGTTTCACAATACGATTGGTTTTTAATTGCTTGCTTTCACAGTGAATTTCCTAGTGCCGGTGATGGGTGTCAGTGGTTTGTGTACTTATTTCCGGTGGTAGTGTTGTATTATGGGGTGAATGCAAAAGTGGTTATTGGTACCAGTGTGATTGTGCAAATGGTTGAGTGAATTTCGCAAGTATTGGCTAAAATGAGGACTGACCAGGCATTTCAATGTTGGCCTTATGTTTTATTAATAAAGACCAACAGTCAATAACAATAATTACAAATCAGACAGCTCAGACGTTATATTGCGCTAGCATCCTGGCCCCAACCCCTTACAAGCATAGTCCCATCTTAATAGGCATATCACCACCCTTCATTAACAGCCCAACAAGGAATTCTATGCACACCATACAGCCAACCACCCACATACTCCCTCACAGGCAACTCTTCAATCTCTGTCAACCCCAGACAGGCATACCAACACCTACAGGCACATCTCCAACAGCACCACACATACTCAGTGGCCCACATGCCACATCCATATTGTAAATCCGCACTTCAGGTATGCTCAGAAACATCACCACCTTCCATCCATATTCTCACAGGCACATGTGCATGTTCCCTTCATGCTACTAAACCAACCAAAGGAACATGGGGAGGGGGGAAAAGAGTGAGGGGAGGGGGGAAAAGAGTGAGGAGATGAAAAGAACTGAAGGTGGAGAAAAAAAAAAAAAAAAGAAGGTCTTGTGGACAAGTTGCCAACTAAAACAAGAGGGCATCGCTTCTAATCCGATCTTGGATGGTCCGGGGAAAATTACCATCTCCATGGGCTTCTCTTTGAAAATCTTCCAAATGTGGGATTGCAAAATAAAACAAACACCAATACAAAAACTCATCATTACACCAAGCAGAACAGAGAAGAGAGGGGGTGTGGTCTACTCAAGTGGCTAAACTGTAGACTTTGGAATAAGATGTTACGAACTGTCATCCAAGCTTCCCCACTTTATCAAAGTTGTGAGATTGTATCTTCCAAATCTTGGAGTGCATAGAAATAAACTGAACACATGTATAATGTGTAATTTTAAATCTAGACTGGGAGGAGCAGAAAAGGAGTAGTTGCAATCTAGCATCTAAGTGGCCCCCTTTGGAATAATAAGATCCAGGTTCTAATTCTGTCTCCTTCATTTCACCAAACTGTTTGATCCGTGGAAAAGAAAATCACTGTATGACCCTGTTCTAAATGGCAGTTCTAATCAACTCATCATCAGTATACAGCACAATATTACACCAAAAAGACTGGTTTGGAGAGGTGGGGTTTAGAGGCAATCGGATGGTCTGGGTTATAATCATGTGGGTAATTCTAGTGCAGCAATCACCAAGTTGCCTCTTGCAAGTCTGGCAGTTGATCTGCCTACTTAGTACACCTTAACCTTTTGCTAGTTGGGTTTGTCTGTCCATTATCAATATGCTGCAGCTTTGCGTTCCCAATAAATGATGCAAAAACAATACAATGGTCAATTATCATTGTATAAAATACAATACCTTTCCCCGTGCCACATCATAACTGCTGCGCTCAGATGAGAACCCTGCTAACATATTCACATTCTAAAAACCTGTGCAGTATTTTCCTTCCTACATTCCTAGATGATATGAACAACAACACTAGCACTTGCTAATACCTCCGATTTCAACATTGCTCAACTGATTAAAGACTTATAGCTCATTGTTTTGGCTTCATCAGTAGACCCCTTCATGGCTTTCTGTTGAGCCTGCATGTTCACCGACCAGCAGGTTTACGAACCAATGTTAGAACATATTTTAAAAGACAATTGTTTGGGCTAATCTTATATGGTTAGAACATTTGAATAATGCGGAGCCTATACGACAGATACAACCTTCTAAAGTGTCAGTCTACGTATATAGAAGCTCTTAAAGAGTAACAAACAGGGTAAAAGCTGCTCTTCAAAGATTCACTCTGTCCAAAGATCTAAACATGTAGTCCATCCTGCTATCACTGGCATAACCCGTCCTGCGAATCCAGGCTATGTGCAAGAATTTCAATTCAACAACGACCTCTTGTTGTACCCGGTCAGGTACAAGCAGCTCAGTATTAGATCTAGTCTTCCACATATGGAAACAATTGCATTGAAAGGGTTAGCCACGTCACCTACCCAGTGTGCAATACTACAAACAACCCTGAACATGTTCAGATATCACCCTTGAGTTGTACAAATATTGCCCAGGCTGAGATGGGTATGCCCAGACAAGGTCCCTAGTCTGTTGCGTCCAGAGACCCAAAGAATGTATTTATTTATTGTTTATTTATTTAGCACCTATACACAGGTGAAGTGCTTCAAAGCGCTTCGAGGCGGGAAGCAACAAGGGAATACAGTAATCATTCTTAGGCCTTGAAGATTCTGAATGATCTAAAAGGAAAAACTAGCATACTAGGCCTTACGACATTGCTGCTAGTGCAAGTGCATGAACGTCTCACTGATGATGCCCAATGAGGCTGAAACATGGGTGAAGTTGCTTGTGGTTTTGTGCAAAGGGGATGTAACCTAGCAATTTGGGCTATGACGAAGCCCGATTTGCATATTGTCTTTCCCCCTTCTGTAATGACATGGCAAGCTTAAAACATTATGGCCTGGCGCCCGCCCAGAGCAAAGCCAGTGGTTATGATTTATTCACTAAGTGCACAGAAAACGCAGGTCGGGTAGGATTTTGTCTAAATCAGAAGTCATATGCAGGCACTCAATCCACTAACCTACCTGCTTGAAAGTCAACAGTGACCGAAGCGGGGCATTGTCAGTTTAAATATATGAGTGGAAAAGCAAAACCAGATGCTGAAATACCAACACAGGCACAAAGTGCCTGCGAAGTGCATTTGGTTGCGATGCAACCGTGGTTCAATAGCTTCCCCGGCTGTCCCCACAGAAATCTGTACTTGCACTTCTCACCCATTTCCATCATATCCTCCTTTCTTTTTTGAAGATAAATGTTATCCTGACAATGATGGAATATAATCTTCCTAGTAAGGTGGTCCATCCGCCACTGAAGGCACGGTGGTTGGATGAAGTATGACTATCGCACCAACCCATATTTTGCGGGAGTGAATCGTATTGATGGGTTTTGTCACGCAAAAAGCAGACAACCTTTGAGGGACTACAAAAGTCCCAACTTTGCTTCAGGCCCCGGGTCGTCCTGATGAAATACTTTCTAGCTCTCTGCACACTTTGTGTGAAAGTTGGCGCGCCGGGAAGCAGGGCGGCTCTCCTGGAGCCTTTGAAACATCTTCACATGTTGGTGATCAAAAGAGCATTTAATGGGAGCAATTAGACATTGATATGAGGCGCAGGGGGCTATTAGCAGGGACTTTTGTCCATTAAGAAATGCAGTTGGCGGTGAGGAGAAATGGTGTGTGAAATAAGACTATGGTTTAAAATCCAAGTGAAATTGTTTTGTCTCACATTAGTTTGCATTGTTCCGTGCAGGATGGGGAAATAAAGCTAAATCCATACTCAATTTACTTAACATGTTTCTTTGACAGTTTTTATAGTGTAAGATTAGTTTATTATGACATGCTAATTTATGTTGTTGTGGGTGTTCTTTTCAATGTATTTGTAGAAACAACGTCTTAATAAATAACATCAACTAAACCTCGGTAGATGTGTTTAAATGCTTAAAATGGCCTAGAATTAATCACTTAACCAAAGAATGTGATTCTGGGCAAATGATTTACTCTCACTGTATCTTATCAGGAGTCCTGGTAAGCTGTGAACCTAATTCAGTTCATAACTTATCTTATTATAAGATAAATGTAATTATTTAAAAAACACACTTATACAAGTGTATTTAACACCACAAAGTTATTGTCCACTTGTCTTATTCATGGCCCTTCTTGTAATGTCACTTCTCATGGAGCCTATAAGTATCAAAGACTGGTGATGACCCTTGCAATGCCCCTTCTGTTAGGTCACTTCTGTTGGTGTCAACACATATGCAAATGAGGACGTTTGTTTATATTTTGCCTCCGAGGGCCTGGACAGAGCTCTAACAGAAGTGTCCTGCATGTGTAAATTGTCTTACCGTTGCCTTTAATTTCTGTGCTATATATGTGGTAAAATGCCTTCTGCCACTAATGTTATCAAAAAGGTGGATTGGGGGCGGGGCACGAATGACACCACATGGAACCGCGCGCACTGGAGGCCGCTTCTGATGCGCTGCCATGTCTAAAGTGTCCTGTGAAACCACTTTGTAAAGTTGGCCACCATACATCAAAATGATGTTGGAAATAACGTACCATTGCTCAATTATCTCTCTATTGCCGTCTCGACTGCAACGGAAAATAAAATTACAAACCATTTTAGGTACTTCGTTAAACCGAGCGACTACAAATCGTCTGAGCCCATCAAAACATAACTGCCATTTCGGAGAGATTTGCACAGTGATCTATCATCTCATACCAAACGAGCCTATTTCGTATCTCTCAAGATCTGGGAAGTAATGTTTCAAAACTAGATTAATTCAAAACCTTCATCCCTCAATTGCTGCAGAAGTTATCACGAAGCACATGTGAGCAGTTCACTAAGATGCCCTTTCTAGGCATCGGTAGTTTATACCATTCCCAATAAGTAATCTTAAGAAGCCCTTAAACAGATCACTGAATATGTCTTCAAGCCCATTTTTTATTCGGGTTTGTATGTTTGCTTCCTCTCCCAAACACATTTTAAAATAGATTGGAATAATCCACAGCTGGCATGCCACTATTTATGTATGTGCATTAGGTTTTAGAAAGATAACGCATACAGTTAAACTAAAATCGGCTGCGGCTTAATGCCCTTGCTATTAAGAGCCCACGGCCCCAATTGCAAAATAAAGGGCACGGGGCGCTCATAACGTCCCGAAGCACAAGTACAGAGCAAGGTTAAATAAACGATGAGGATGACAAAACACTGCACGGGCTGACCTGTTGGCCACCTCCGCAGCGCTGGACTCCTGCAGAGGTAGGCTGTGCGTTCCAATAACCCTGTCACTACCGCCATGCTAGCGTCTACTTCCCATGAGAGAAACGGACCCTAGCAACGCACCGACCACTCTTCTTCACGTGACCTCTGATGTCATCCGTGTGATTTCCGGAGCAATAAAGCGGTTCCGGAGCAATTTCAGTGAGCGGGCGCCGCGGGCTGAGCAAGAGTCGGGACTGGGCGGGAAGATTGGGGCTGCCGGTGCAAGTGCAACCGGTCCCTGCCAGCCTTTGACTTGCAGCGGTTAGGGTGGGCATTTTCTTTGGAATACCTGGGACGTTTTTACAGATCCTGGAGCGCCCGACTTCGTCTTGTCTAGCGGCAAGGTTCTGGCTGCCAGGCTACAGGAACAGCAGCAATTTGTGTGCTCTTGGCTGGCTGCAAATACAATTTGCATTTTCTTCGGGATACCGTGAACGTCCCTGCAAGACATCCGATTTAAACAGGGGAGTGGGAAATTACATGTACTGTAAAAATCATGTTCAGCTCTTCAACATGAAAGGTGTGGATGGCTAAGGGACAAGGCCACGGTGTATGGTGGTGTTTAACTGATCAAAAGGGGCTAATCGAGTAATTTAATGTTACTTTGTTTTTAGTGTGTTTTAATATGTTTAGGATGGGTGGTTTTAGAGGAGGTCGGCTGGGGCTATCTGCGTGATTTGGGATTGGCACACAAGCATTTGTTGCAAGGGGGAAGGGGCATCTTGCTATGTGGAAGGCGGATGGGGCATTATGGTATTGGTCTAGGGGAGGGATGGGTCATCTTGGTGGGGTCTGAATGGTTTGATAGGGGCACGCTGGTGTGGGTCTGGTGGGATGGGGCACATGGTGGGTCTGGAGGGAGCGATAGGAACATAGTGGTGTGGTTCTGGGAGGATAGGGACAGTGGTGTGGGTTTGGGGGAGGGTTGGGGTACATTGGTGTGGGTCTGGGGGAGTGATGGGGGACATGGGTGTGGGTCTGGCGGGAGATGTTGGGTTGGTTACTTTCAACAATATGTTTATTATATAGCCACTTAGTTAATGGATAGATAAATAAGCATGTTTTAAACTTTCTTAGTTCTATGTACATGTTTTTTTCTGTAAGTAAGAAACAAGCAATATTGTGACTTCACCTGATTCTCTTATGGAATGATTATCTTTGTGTGATGTTCTAGAGTGTGTTGACAGTTTGAGCCTGCCACCACAAGCAGTGCCTGCTGTCGCGTCGGTCAGAAATAAACTTGAGTTCCTGTTCAACCTCGGTGTGTCATATCTTTACAATGGTGACAAGGTTTATTCGTTGAGGCAGCGCTGCTCCTCGCCCCGTCCGGCTCACCTCCTCAAAAGCTGTTTGGTTCTGTCCTGCATTTTGACGCGACATCGGGCGGTGAGGGAGGAACTGAATCATCCCTCTCAAGCAAACGGGTGTGCCCTGGAGGGTTGGAGGACTGCAGGCGCTGCGACAGTTTGTGTCTGATTGAAAGTTTGGGCAGGCCCCGTGCGCGAGCGGCACCCCCTCGCGCCTGCGCGCCAGCTGTTGTCACGAGTGCTGACATTACCCCCTGCTACATGCGCGTGTGCCAAGAGGTGTGGCCACCTCTGCTGCTTGGACCAACTCCGCCCCCGTGTCAATCATCAGGGCAATTGTGACGTCTGTTGCTTAGAGACGTGTTGCCTGCAGCGCCTGGCTTTCTTCAGCAGCACAACCTTTGTGATGTCAGTTTCCTACTCCGAACACTTGAATGGATACATGAACAATGCTGGCATTCTGATCTTCCTCACTGGGCCTCAGATAGGGAAGTTCTGAACGGAGGGTTCTTTTTCTACAGAGAAGCCTATTTGTTGCATCTAATCTACACTGAATTCTGCTAATGGAGCTAGGAGGAGTTCTTATGTTTGCTGATGTTTCACCATCCTGACTTTTCTTGGTTTTTTTGGAGGGCCAACTAGACCATCACTGGCATTAACCTGCCGCTGGAGAGTGTTCTTCCTGCACAGTTGTTACTTTGTACTCCTCACACTTTTGACATGGCAGCAACCATACCCCCACCCATCTCCTTCTTAAACGAACCTGGCCGGCCCCCCATTAGATGGGACAGGTGGAAGGACATTTTCGAAAATTACCTGGTGGCCATGGGGGGAGGGGGGTTAGGTTCAGTTCAGCACAAAAGAAGGCACTTTTACTCCATAATCTTGGTGTGGAAGGTCGCAGTGTGTTTGACGGTCTAACGAGGACCCAGGGAGCAGAAGCTGGTGATGCTGATGAGTATGCTCTTGCGCTCAAGCAAATTAGAGGAACATTTTGAGCCTAAAAAAAAATGTGAGTTTTGAAAGACAAATTCTTTCAACGTATGCAGGATCAATCGGAATCAGTGGAATTCTATATTGCCTCTTTGAGATCCTTGAGCCACACGTGTGAATTTGAACATCTAACTGACTCTAATCAGAGAGCAACTTGTCAGGTGTACGAATAATGTGAGGATTCAGGAGAAGTTACTCACCAAAGACATGAAGTTAGATGAAGCTATTGAATTAGCTAGGAGCATAGAACAGACATCTCAGTATGTCAAAGAGCTAAAGATTGATAAGCAAGGCTCCCAGGCTGTGTGCGCAATTGACCAGAGAAGAAAGCCCAGTTTCCCTGTGGACAGAAGGGGGATGTGCAACGCCAGAAATTCATGCACCATGTGTGGAAATCCTAGCCATGGAGCGAACTATCCATCTTTTCCAGCCAAGTTTGCCGAGTGTTTCAAGTGCAAAGGTAAAGGACACTTTGCGAAGGTTTGTAAGGTCGCATCCATAAATCTTGTGGAACCCAGAACAGAACCCAGGAACAGCAGTGATGAAAACATTCGGAGAAGCTACAATATACAAGAGGTGACAAACATGCAATAGCCTGTTCCCAGACATGTATTTGAAATATCGGCCATCTTTGGAGAAACAAAGGGGCCTGTGGATGAGTTTGATACTGATGGCTGCAAGATCATGATGAAGGTTGATACCTGTTCTCTGTGGACAATTATATCACGGGACACCCTAACAAATACATTGAGGAAGAGTGAAAGTGTGATCCGTCCCACTGACATTCGGCCGTGTGGCTATGGCGAGTCTTCTATAGAGATCTTGGGACAATTTTCTGCGAAGTACTACGCAAGGAAAGGCAGTGCAAGGCAAACATTTTAGTTGCCAAGAAGGGTGCTTCTTTATTGGGATGGGAGGAGCAAAGATGTTTAGGAGTGAGAGTGCAAGCAAGTGCGCTTAATCTGGTCACCATTGCTGAGATTGAGGACGTGTGGTCCAAGGAATTTCCTGAAGTTTTTTCCAAAAACTTAGGAAGACTTAAACATTTTGAACACCATATAAAACTCAAGAAGGATGCACATCCCGTGGCTCATAAAGTGAGACGTGCCGTTGAATATGAAGTGTCAGCTACGCAACGAACTGGATGACCTTATGAATAAAGGTGTGATCGAACCTGCGACGGCCACGGAATGGTTGTCACCTATAGTTCTAGTAGCCAAGAGCAATGGGAAATTAAGGTTATGTGTGGACCTACGTAGTTTAAATCAAAACATAATGGTTGAGAGACATCCCTGTCCCAACATATCGGAGACCCTTTCCACACTTGGTGAACCTAAATTATTCTCAGTTATTGACCTCTCAGCAGCTTATCACTGAGTTCCCCTTTCTAAAGAGTCTCAATATTTAACCGCCTTCATCACTCCTGGAGGCACTTTTAAATACAATTGCATGTCATTTGGGCTGGCTTTGGCTGTGTCAGTGTTTCAGAACGTGATGGAGGAAGTTCTGAGGGGGTTGAACAAAGTTAAATGTTTTCCAGGATGACCTTCTAGTGTTTGCGAATAATGAGAGTGAGCATGATGGGATTTTGAGAGCTGTCTTAAATAGACTCAGAGAGGCAGGTTTAACTGTTCAAAGGAACAAGTGTAAAACAGCCGTCAAGGAAGTGGAATATTTGGGTCACAAGATCTCCAGAGATGGGATTGCCCCCAAACAATCACTCATTGAAAGTATCAGTAGTGCTCCCCAGCCTCAAGACAAGGAACAATTACGTCCGTTCATGGGCCTAGCGGAGTACTACCATAAGTTTGTCAGTAGTTTTGCTACAATTTCGTCTCCTTTGAGGGATCTGCTGAAGAAAGGGGTGAAGTATGACTGGTCGAGTGAGTGTCAAGAGGCCTTTCAACAAATCAAGAAGGGTATTATCCAGGCACCTTCATTAGGGGGTTTCGTTTCAGGCAGGGAAACCTTGTTATCAATGGATGCAAGTACTTTGGAGCTGGGCGCTGCCTTAACCCAATATGATTCTGGGAAGATCGAACACCATTGCATTTGCCTCAAGACCCCTGAGGGGAGCGGAGAAAAATTACTCCGTCATAGAGAGGCGTTGGCAGTATCATGGGCTGTTTCACATTTTAAATTTTACCTTTGGGGTCAGGCTTTTATTGTGAGGACATACCATAAGCATTTGGCTCAGTTGATGTGCAGTGTGGAGTGGGCCAAAGGTTCCCCCAGGATATCAAGGTGGATGATAGAGCTTTTGGGTTACAATTTCAAAGTGGTGTACATACCTGGCAAGGAAAATGTGGTGGCGTATTGCCTGTCCAGGTTACCTACAAGTGGCGATGATGTAAGTGAAGTGCCTGCGAGTCAGGGATTCAGTATTTCAGAAATTGAGTATAATGCCATAGGAAAGAATGAATGGGAAAGTGCCGATGAAGAAGACAAGGTGTTAAAACAAATCAAAATGTGGACTAAAGTAGGTTGGCCCCACAAGAATGAAACTGAGAGAAAATTTGACAGGTACTATGGAATAAAAGATGAGCTAAATCTGTCGGAGGATGGACTAAAGCTCAGGAAGGGCAGAAAAGTAATTCCTCCCAGTGGTATCGGACCTCATTTGGTAAGCATAGCTCATCAGGGGCACATAGGCATGGGAGGTACTAAAAGATACAAATGTCAATCATTCTAGTGGCCTGGTGTCGATAGTGATGTTAAGTGTGTGAGGAACTGCAAGGAATGTGAGAGAAGCGATATGAACAAAATTGTCAGGGAAGTATCAATACGTCCTGTTAGTGTACCAAATGAACCTTGGAAACAAAAATTGCTGATGATTTGGTAGGACCATTACAGAATTTGGGTGATGATTACAGGTATTTAGTGGTATTAGTTGATTATCACTCTAAGTGGATCGAGTGGAAGGCACTTCGTGAGGCCACTACCTCAGAAATGATTTTGTTTTTTGAAGAAGTGTTTCATAGAGAGGGTTTTCCTACGGAAGTTGTCACTGATAACAGAGTCCAGTTCTGTTCCGATAAAATGTTAGCCTTTCTGAAGAAATTGTGCATCAAGCATTCTAGGACAGCTTTATATCACCCCAGGGCCAATGGCTTGGTAGAAAGGGCCAATAGGTTTGTGAAAGTGGATTACAACTGGCCATGGCTTCGGGTTTAAACTGGTCAAAAGTCCTAAGGGAAATGATATGGAACTATTGCACTACACCGCACTCTGTTACAAAAATTTCTCTATTCATGTCTCTTAAGGGTAGGCAACCAGGTACGAAACTTTGCCGAGGCTGGTTAGACATGGCAAGGAGTGTCAACATAGATCGTGAAAAGATCATGGCACTCATTAGGGAGGCACAAGATGAATATAAAGAGAAATTTGATGTAGAAAAAAAACCAAGGAAATGATCTGGAAAGAGGGTGACTTAGTTTTTGTCAGAAACCCCAGGTTGACCCCTAAATGTCTAGAGAGCAAGTTTATTGGTCCGTAGAGGATTCCTGTGGTGAGGGGTAATGTGATTATTATGGAAGGGGGGGAGTGCTGGTCCATGTCTAAATTAGTTAAGTGTCCCCATGGTGACAAAGCAGATGACCATGGAGCAAGTGATAATCATACCGACAATGAATAATTGTACAGAGGAGAATCCAGTAATGATTCCCAAGTAAATGGGAAACTGGAATCAAATTCAGAGAGGGCAAGGAACAAACCGTCTTGGTTAAAGGACTACTACTTGGAATAAACTTGTTACAACTGTAAGGGAGGAGATGTGTTGGGTTGGTTACTTTCAACAATATGTTTATTATATAGCAACTTAGTTAATGGATAGATAAATAAGCATGTTTTAAACTTTCTTAGTTCTATGTACATGTTTTCTCTGTAAGTAAGAAACAAGCAATATTGTGACTTCACCTGATTCTCTTATGGAATGATTATCTTTGTGTGATGTTCTGTAGTGTGTTGACAGTTTGAGCCTGCCACCACAAGCAGTGCCTGCTGTCTCGTCGGTCAGCAATAAACTTGAGTTCCTGTTCAACCTCGGTGTGTCATATCTTCACAGGAGACATGGGGAACAGTGGGTCTGGAGGGTGGCATGGGTCGGATGGGGCATCTTGGTGTGGCTCTGGATGGAGGGGTGTGGGCACATTGGTGTGTCTGGGGGAGGGGTGGTTCATCTTGGTGTGGGTCGGGATGGTGGGATGGAGGCATCTTGGTGGGGTCTGCAATGGATAGGGGCACATTGGTGTGGGTTTGATTGGAGGGATGGGGACATTGGTCTGGAGAGGAATGGCTGCATATTGGTGTGGGTCTGGAAGGAGGGGTTGGGGCACATTGGTGTGAGTCTGGGGAGATGGGTGCATATTAGGATGGGTGGTTTTAGAGGGGGTCGGCTGGGGCTAGCTGCTTGTGATTCGGGATCGGCACACAAGCATCTGCTGCAAGGGGGAAGGGGCATCTTGCTATGTGGAGGAAGGATGGGGCATTATGGTATTGGTCTAGAGCTGGGGTGCACAACATACGGCCCGCGGTCCAAATGCGGCTCTCCATCCTGCGAAATGCGGCCCGCCAAGAGTGTTTACTTTTGTAATGAGATACGGCCCACTTCAAGCAGTTGGCTGCATTTCATTACATAAGTAAACAGTTTGCCAGGGACTGTCTGCACCTCTACTAAAGCGGCTATTAACGTTATCTTTATCTCCATTACAATGTATTCCCCCCTCCTTTGTTTAGAATGAAAAGCAGTCTGAGTGACTCCTTCGGGGGGCATACATGATAAAGATACAGTTAATAGTCGCAAATTATCAAAAGACCGCGAGCCAGCAGTCTCCCTTGTATTAATTGTAATTGGTTATTTATAATGCGCTTAATACCTGAATGTTTCTAAGCGCAACCCAGGAAGCATTGTCTTGCTTCCAAGACAAGCGCGTTGTCCCTGAGCTATGCTCCCGAGACAAATAAAAACTCGGTTTTGTATCTATAACACCCAATGCAGCAGTCTTTTGGGTTTACAGTGATGGAAACATCCTGCATTGTTAACACAAAATCTGCAACCGAACGGTACCCAATCAGAATGAAGCCTGCAGGCTGTGTTTGGATTCAGGCATGAAACATGCAAGTTACAGATTTGGGGAGCAGGCGCAGTGCTCTGCTTATCGACTTCACCAGCTCTTTGGGGTCAGCAGTGTGCTACCCTAACACGGAGGCTGCAACCCTCAAAACCCCCCTAAAGAAGCAGCACTTATTGCAAGACTCAGTCCCCTCGCCACCCACTGAGGTTCAGCGCTTCATGAAAGGTTTAGAATAAGCTCTACTGAGCACAGTCTTCTGAAAGTCAACAAACAACGTGTTCCCTCAGAACAATTATTTAGCTGCAGTAAAAAAATTAAAAAAAGCATTGGCAAAGCCAACAGTCTTTGCTTTTGTGCAGGTATTGGGTAGGCGTTTGTCCAGTACTGTCTTCATGAGCCCAGGTAATCACACCTTTTGCTACCTGTAGTGTTATATTTTGCCACGTGTTGCTAAAATATGCCCAGTGCTCATCTACTATGAACGATGTTCCTATCAGGTATGCCTGTACCTACAAGATCCAACAACTACGGTATCCCACAAGGATCAAGGCTCACACCCCTTCTCTTCAATATAAACATGGCCCATCTCATGAAATTAATTTCAAAAGGCATGGGTACACATGGTACAATTATGCAGGTGACACTACATTTTCAAGATGACTACAGGTACACACTCAAACCCCTCGCTCAATCATTTCTTCAATTAGATAAGTCACTAGGTGACCAACAGCAAACCAAAACTAAAGCCAAACAAAACAGAAATACTGATCAGCCCCCGCACCCCACTCACAGGGCACTGCATGGACAAAGAGCAGAACACTTCGATCAAAAGTCACTGCCTTCCATCCAATAAAGACATTAAGGTGTGTGTCGGGTCTGCCTGAATGTTTGTTTTTGTGTGCAAGTTCAGTGTATGTTGAGATGCGGGGGTGGGTTGAGTGTCGGGTCTGCCTGAATGTGTTTGTGTGCACATTCAGTGTATGTTGAGATGCGGGGGTGGGTGGTCCGGGTCTGTATGGGTGCATGCTTGTGAGTTTGTTTGGTGAGTTGGGGGGCGGGGGGTTCAGGTCTGTATGGATGCATGGTGTATGTTTGTGAGTTTGTATGGTGAGTTGGGGTGGGGGTCTGTAAGGGTGCATAGTGTATTGGTGTATGCTTGTGAGTTTGTGTGCTGAGTTGGCGGTGGGGGGTTCGGGTCTGTATGGGTGCATAGTGTTTGCATGAGGGGTGGGTGTCTTGGGGCATAGTGTTTGGTTGGGGAGTGGGTGTCTTGGGGCATAGCGTGTGCATGAGGGGTGGGTGTCTTGTGTAGTACAAAATGTAAGTTTGAAATACAAATAAAAATCATTACACCTCAAAAACGTATTCTTTTTCCATGTGTTTAATAGAAATTGGGGGTTGAAAAAGCCTCTTGCCACGCCACGCCCCACCGTGCCTACCGCCCCAACCACATTTACTTTTCAGCCAACTATAGCCATCATGTAAGGTACTTTCGGCCCTCTGTAAAAATCAGTTGTAGACCCCTGGTCTAGAGGGCGGGATGGGGCATCTTGGTGGTGTCTGAATGGTTGGATAGGGGCATGCTGCTGTGGGTCTGGCGGGATGGGACACATGGTGCGGGTCTGGAGGGAGGGATAGGAAAATAGTGGTGTGGTTCTGGGGAGATGGGGACAGTGGTGTGGGTTTGGGGAGGGTTGGGGTACATTGGTGTGGGTCTGGGAGAGTGATGGGGTACATGGGCGGGGGTCTGGAGGGAGACATGGGGCACAGTGGGTCTGGAGGGTGGCATGGGTCATCTAAGTGTGGGTTGAGAGGGTCGGATGGGACATCCTTGTGTGGCTCTGGAGGGAGGTGGTGGGGGCACATTGGTGTGGGTTTGATGGAAGGGATGGGGCACATGGGTGTGTTTCTGAAGGGTGAGATGGGGCACAGTGGGTCTGGAGGGTGGCATGGGACATTTAGGTGTTACGGGGCATCTTGGTGTGGCTCTGGACGGAGGGGATGGGGCACATTGGTGTGGGTTTGATGGGAGGGATGGTGCACATTGGTGTGGGTCTGGGGAGGGATGGGTCACATGGGTGTGTTTCTGGAGTGAGCGATGGGGCACAGTGGGTCTGGAGAGTGGCATAGGTCATTTAGGTTTGGGTTAGGAGTGTGGGACGGGGAATCTTGGTGTGGCTCTGGATGGAGGGGTGCGATGGGGGCATCTTGCTGTGTGGATGGAGGGATGGTGGCATCTTGGTGGGGTCTGCAATGGATAGGGGCAAATGATGTGGGGTGGGGCACATTGGTGTGGGTTTGATGTGGGGTGGGGCACATTGGTGTGGAGAGGGATGGCGGCATATTGGTGTGGGTCTGGAAGGAGGGGTTGGGGCACATTGGTGTGAGTCTGGGGGGATGGGTGAATATTAGGATGGGTGGTTTTAGAGGGGGTCGGCTGGGGCTATCTGCTTGTGATTCGGGAGCGGCACATGGACATCTTTTGCAAAGGGAAGAGGCATCTTGCTATGTGGAAGGAGGATGGAGCATTATGGTATTGGTCTAGAGGGAGGGATGGGGCACCTTGGGGTCTGAATGGTTGGATAGGTGCACACTGGTGTGGGTCTGGCGGGATGGGGCACATTGGTGTGGGTCTGGAGGGAGGGATAGGAACATAGTGGTGTGGGTCTGGGGGGGAGGGATGGGGCCAGTGGTGTGGGTCTGGGAGGATGGTTGGGGTACATTGGTGTGGGTCTGGAGGGAGCAATGGGGGGACATGGGTGTGTGTCTGGATGGAGAGATGGGGCATGGGTCAGGAGGGTGGCATGGGTCATCTAGGTGTGGGTTGGGAGGGTGGGATGGGGCATCTCCGTGTGGCTCTGGAGGGAGGGGTTAGGCGCACATTGGTATGGGTATGATGGGAGGGATGGGGCACATTGTTGTGGGTCTGCAGGGAGGGATGGAGCATCCTGATTTGGGTTGGATGGGGACATCGGTGTGGTTCTGGAGGGAGGGGATGGGGGACATTGGTCTGTGTCTGGGGGGGATGGGAGCAACATTGTGGGTCTGGGAGGAGGGATGCTTCATCTAAGTGTATATCTGGAGAGAAGGATGTTGGTTTATTGCAGGGGTGGGAGCATGTGTGTCGAAGGGATGGGGTAATCCGGTGTGGGTATAGAGAGGGCGGATGGCGCCATCTGAATGAGTCTGGAGGTAGAGGTGAAGCATATGGGTGTGGCTCTGAGAAGTGCAGCATCTTGTAGGTATGGAGGGGCGGATGTTGGTGTCTGTGTGGGTTTGGATTGGTGAAGGTTGGCATGTGAGTCAGGACGGCGGTGGCATTTAAATCTGGAATGTGTGTTTGGAAGGAGAAATGGGGCATTTGAGTGTGAATTCGGACATGTAGGGCTAGTTTATCTGCTTGTGAGTGGGTGCATGAAGAATCATTAACAGCAGAGCAGAGGGAGGGAGAGCCGCAGGACCGACCTCAGTTGCATCCCAGATGCGCACACCCACAGCCCGGGAACCTCTCGTAGAGTGGTCCGCATCCCAGATGCGCACACCCACAGCCCGGGGAACCTCTCGTAGAGTGGTCCGGTGCGCGTGGTCAACCAGGTGCTATGGTGCAGGGATTCCCTTCCACCGGAGGGGGGAGGGGCTCTGTGACCCAGCAGATGGGCGGGTACGCCTGGCAGGGTTGAGTTAACCTGCTGGGGATGTCCCCAACCATGCACCAGAAAGGGAGCCCCATGCAGCCCTCTCTCCTCACTGAGCCCACCTCTGTGCTGGCCGGGGGCGCACACTCCTCTCTCTGACCTGCCAGCGGGTGGGCATTGGGGGGCACACCTTGGTCAGCAGGGAAGACCCGAGTGGGGGCAGCCGGGAGCCGAGGGAAACCTGACTGCTCTCGAGGGGCGCCTCCCCAGGAAGACAGGAGCCCGGCACGCCGGGCATGAGCCCTGAGCCATGATGCAGCAGGTTTACTCAACAGGCGGGCCCCAAGGTTCCAGCCGCCCTCATCTGTGGGCGAGAGATGGCCAGGCCCGCTGGCGCAGCGGTCAACCTTCTCTCTTGCCCAGGTACCTGGAGCTGGGCCATATGCGGCCAGGCTGGGGTTTGAAGACTCTAGCGGTCCCACCCGACCCGCTGTCCGTGCTGTCTCTGGCCCGCCTCGCCATCCGTCTCACAGCCCCCCAAAAAGGGAAGCGGAAGGGGTCAGGGAAGGATAAGTGGATCGGGCAGGTGGCAAAGTGGCCTGCCTCCATCCCACTGGGAAGCACTGTGCTGCTGCAGGCAGAGGTCAGGCTGAGCGCCTGGATTTTAAAAAGAATTTTAAACCACAATAGTCTCGGCCAAGCTAGACAGGGCGCTGGGCTGTCCCGCCACAAGTGGCGCTGCCTCCCCCGGCCTCTCCTGCACCGGCAGGGTCAGGCCGACATCTGGAACAAAGAAATGTTGCCTGTGACTCTTGGCGGTGGATCACTCGGCTCATGCGTCGATGAAGAACGCAGTTAGCTGCGAGAGTTAGTGTGAATGGCAGGACACATTGATAAACACTTGGAACGCACCATGCGGCCCCGGGTTCCTCTCGGGGCTACGCTTGTCTGAGGGTTGCTTGTACATCAATCGCCCCGGAGTTCTCTCCTGGGGGCGTGGCTCGGCCTGTGGCAGGGACCCTGTTCCCTTTGTCTCCCTAAGGTCAGACCCCGATCAGCACCGTCGCAGGATACCTAGCACGCAAGCTCATTGCTGGCTCGTCCCGGCCTCCTCAGTTTCCCCATTTTATGCTGTTTTCGGCAGGGCCAGGTGGCCGGCGGGCCTTTAAAAAAGCCTGGCGCACCTTCACCCTACCCCGGGGCACCTGGCCGTGATGTGTGTGGCTGTCTGTGGTGTCCCACGGCTTGCGGCGCAGGATGGCCATGGAGCGCAGACCTTGCGATCATGTGGGCTTCGGTTGCAGATTGGGACAGCGCACACTCGCCTGCGCCTGAGCCACAGGGCTGGGGCAGCCCCCTGTACGGGCCTGAGGCCAGCTGCCCCAAGCTTTGTGCTCCCCAACTACGGCCTCAGATCAGACATGGTGACCCGCTGAATTTAAGCATATTACTAAGCGGAGGAAAAGAAACTAACCAAGATTCCCTCAGTAACGGCCAGTGAAGAGGGACGAGCCCAGCGCTGAATCCCCATTCAGCGCCAGGTGTGGGAACTGTGGCATACAGAAGACCGACTCCCTGGCATCGCTCAGGGGGCTCAAGTCCTTCTGATCGAGTCTCACCCAGCGGACGGTGTTAGGCCAGTAGCGGCCTCTTGCACACCAGGATCAGGTCTTCGTGGAGTCAGGTTGGTTGGGAATTCAGCCCAACGCGTGTGGTAAACTCAGTCTGAGGCTAAATACAGGCACGAGAATGATGGCAAACAAGTACCGTAAGGGAAAGTTGAAAAGACCTTTGAAGAGAGAGTTCAAGAGGGCGTGAAACTGTTGAGAGGTAAACTGGTGGGTTCCGTGCAGTCCACCTGCAGGATTCAACACGGCAGGCAGGTCGGTCACCTGGAATGTTGGAGGCCCTTGCGGGACTGCGGTCCAAGGACACCCAGCCCCAGCAGGATGCATTTCCTCTGTGGTGGTGCACCACGACTGGGCAGGTGGCTCTCTGCTCCAGCAGAGAGTGGTACAGCCCCCTGACAGCAGTTTTGCTGTGTCCACGGGGCCGAGGGAGATTGACCGCCACAGTGCCCTTCTCCGGCAACTGTCCTAGCCTCTCTTGGGGGTCTCCAGGGTGGCGACAGGAGACAGGGCTCCCGATACGACTGTGGTGGACAGCCCTCAGTGCGCCCTGACCATGTCGTGGTGCCGGGTGGGGAGGCCCACAAAGGGCGCCACGGGTCTGAGGTGATGTTGGTTAACCACCCGACCTGTCTTGAAACACAGACCAAGGAGTATAACACGTGTGCGAGTCAAGGGGCCGAATGAAACCCTGTGATGTAATGATGGTGAGGGCCGGCTCTCACCGATTGCGGTGGGTGCTCCACCGGCTCGCCCGCACGGTCAGGGAGATGGCGGATGAGCGTGTCTGATAGGACCCGAAAGATGGTGAACTCGGCCTGGTGGAGGTTTGTAGCGGTCCTGATGTGTAAATCAGTCGTCCGACCTGGGTATAGGGGCAAAACACTAATTGAACCATCTAGTAGCTGGTTCTCTCTGAAGTTTCCCTCAGGATAGCTGGCGCATGGAAACCCCAGTTTTATCTAGCAAAGCGAATGATTAGAGATCTTGGGGCCAAAATGATCTCAACCTATTCTCAAACTCTAAATGGGTAAGAAGCCCGGCTCTCTGGCGTGGAACCGGGCATTGAATGCAAGTGCCCATTCGGCAACTTTTGGTTAGCTGAACTGGCGCTGCGGGATTATCCGGACGCCGGGTTAAGCGCCCCTGATGCAGATGCTCATCAGACCCCAGAAACAGTGTTGGTTGTTATAGACAGCAGGAGGGTGGCCATGGAAGTCGGAATCTGTTAAGGAGTGTTTAACAACTCACCTGCCAAATCAACTAGTTCTGAAAATGGATGGCACTGGAGCGTCGGGCCCATACCCGGCCCGTGCTGAGAGCCGCAAGGTCTAAGTCGCGACGAGTAGGCGGGCCTCTGCGGTGCGCAGAGAAGCCCAGGGCGAGGGCCCAGGTGGACCCGCAGGTGCGGATCTTGGTGGTAATAGCAAATATTCAAACGAGAACTTTGAAGGCTGAAGTGGAGAAGGGTTCCATGTGAACAGCAGTTGAACATGGGTCAGTCGGTCCTAAGGGATTGGTGAGTGCCGTTCAGAAGGGACGGGCAGTGACCTCTGTTGCCCTCAGCCGTTCGAAAGGGAGTCGGGTTCATATCCCTGAACCCGGAGTGGCAGAGACAGGCGCCCTCACGGCATCCAGTGCGGTAACGCAAATGATCCCAGAGAAGCCGGCAGAAGCCCCAGGTAGAGTTCTCTTTTCTTTGTGAAGGGCAGGGCACCCTGGAATGGGTTTGCCCGAGAAAGGGGCCCCAGCCTTGGAAAGCGTAGTGGTTCCAGCGGCATCCGGTGAGCTCTCGCTTGTCCTTGAAAATCCAGGGGAGATGGCCGTACCCATATCCGCAGCAGGTCTCCAAGGTGAACAGCCTCTGGCATGTTGGAACAATGTAGGTAAGAGAAGTCGGCAAGTCAGATCCGTAACTTCGGGATAAGGATTGGCTCTAAGGGCTGGGTCGGTCGGGCTGGGCGCTCGCCATGGTTAGACGATGCGTCTTCCCTCCAGGGGCCTCGCTGACTCTGGATGCGAGCCAGGCCCTTCCTGTGGATCACCCCAGCTGCAGTGGACACCTCTCTCATTCCCCCTCCTGGGGTTCGGGCTGGCATTCTGCCTTGGCCGACACCTAGCAGCTAACTTTGAACTGGGGCGTAGCAGTGGAATCGGACTGTTTAATTAAAACAAAGCATTGTGAAGGCCCGTGGTGGGTGATGACGCAATGTGATTTCTGCCCAGTGCTCTGAATGTCAAAGTGAAGAAATTCTATGAAGCGTGGGTAAACAGCAGGAGTAACTATGACTCTTAAGGCAGCCAAATGCCTTGTCATCTAATTAGTGATGTGCATGAATGGATGATGAATGAGATTCCCCCTGTCCCTACCTACTATCTAGCAAAACCACAGCCAAGGGAACGGGCTTGGCAGAATCGGCAGGGAAAGAAGACCCGGTTGAGTTTGACTCTAGTCTGGCACTGTGAAGAGACATGAGAGGTGTAGGATAAGTGGGAGGCCCTCTGGCCGCCGATGAAATACCACTACTCTTATTGTTTTTCCACTTACCCTGTGAAGTGGTGTGCTTGCTTGGCTGAGGAGCCAATTGGGCGAACCTACCATCTGTGGGATTATGACTGAACGCCTATAAGTCAAAATACCGTGGAGAGTAGGCCCAGATGGCCCGAGTTGTGGCCGGTGGCCCAGATGGCCCGAGTTGTGGCCGGTGGACCAGATGGCCCGAGTTGCGGCTGGCCCCTGCATTTGTCTCCGGTCGGGTTCCATAAGCCCCCACTACGTGGCTTAATAGTTGGCGTGGAAGTGCCACCCTGTGGTCTCCAGGGTGGCCGTGGCGCAGTTACCGGCCTCGGTTCAATGGCGTTTGTGGGTTGCTCCCGGTCCTCGGGCAAGTGTCCCCCGCGTGTGATCAGGTCCAAAACTGAGAGCATGTGTCAAGAGGTGCCCTGAGTGGGCCCCGTACCTCCACGGGGCTATAACCGCTTATAGTGCCCAGCCTTGAGTTCCATGGCGTTCGTGGATTGCTCCCGGTCCTCGGGCATGTATCAACCACGTGTGGTCAGGTCCAAGTCGAGGTGCGTGTGTCAAGGGGCGCCCTGAGCAGGTCCCTTTCCCTTAAATGCGCTTGCAGTGGCCGGCCCTGAGTTCCACGGTGTTTGTGGGTTAGTCCTGGAGGGAAAGGCTCTAATGTGGTTGGAGAAGCTGTGAGGGGGGCCCGGCCAGAGCTCCAGGGAGATGGTCAGGGATGCTGCCCCCGGCCTTGAGCACCAGCCTTGTGCATGTGGGTCGAGAGTCCCCAAGCCTGGCAGCGGTCGCGGAGAGCCCTGGTGGGGTCCCCATCCCTCCCCAGAGGGAGAAGATCTAAAGGGGCCCTGCTAAAGCTCCAGGCTGGCTGGGGGTGTGCCTTTCTCATGACTGTCCCCAGAGGGACAAGCTCCAAGGTGGATGGAAAAACCTCTTACGTGGAGGGGGGAGCCCAGCCATCTGCTCATTAGCCATAGGAATGTCTGCAAGGACCAGATGGATGTTTTTCGGAAACTGGGTCCATGATTAAGAGGGACGGCCGGGGGCATTCGTATTGTGCCGCTAGAGGTGAAATTCTTGGACCGGCGCGAGACGAACCAAAGTGAGAGCATTAGCCAATAATGTTTTCATTAATGAAGAACGAATGTCTGAGGTTCGAAGATGATCTGATAGTGTTGTATTTCTGACCATAAACAATGCTGATTAACGATCAGGCGGTGTTATTCCCATGACCCCGTCTTTGAGTTCCGGGGGGAGTATGGTTGCAAAGTTGAAAATTAAAGGAATTGACGGCTTAATTTGACTCAACACAGGAAACCTTGCCTGGACAGGTAAAAGATTAACAGATTGATAGCTCTTTCTCGATTCTGTGGGTGGTGGTGCATGGCCGTTCTTAGTTAGTGGAGTGATTTGTCTGGTTAATTCTGATAACGAACAAGACTCCTCCAGGCTAACTAATTATTTCCCATGAATGAGGAATTCCCATTAAGTGTGATTCATAAGCTTGCGCTGGTTAAGTCCCTACCCTTTGTACACACCGCCTGTCGCTACTACTGATTTAATGGTGTAGTAAGGTCCTCGGATCGGCCCCGCCGGCAAAACGCCCATGGCGGTGTGGCGAAAAGACAATCAAACTTGGCTAGAGGAAGTAAAAGTCGTACGGGTTGGTTTAACCTGCTGGTGATCTCCCCACCCCACCTGAGAGGGAGCCCCAAGCGGCCCCCATCCTCCTCACTGAGCGGCCCCTGAGCCTCCAGGGGTGGGGCGCTCCTCCACCCTGACCCGCCAGCAGGTGGGCATTAGTGAGCGCACCCCGGTCCTCAGAGAAGTCCCAATTGGGAGCAGCTGGGAACCGGGGGAAGCCTGACTGTTCTCAAGGGACTCCTCCCCAGGCAGACAGGGGCCCAGCACGCTGGGCGAGCCCTGAGCCTTGATGCAGGTGGGCGTCGAGGTTCCCGTTGCCCACATCCGTGGGTGAGCGATGGCCAGGCCCGCTGGTGCAGCAGGACACCTTCCCTCTTGCCCAGGTGCGGCCAGGGTGGGGTATGAAGACTTTAGCAATCCTGCCCACCCCCGCCTGTGCTGTCTCTGGTCTGCCTCTCCACCTGACCCCCGAAAGGGGAGCGGCAGAGGGGGTCGGGGAAGGATGAGCGGGATCAGGCTGGGTGGGATGGCGGCAGCGCAGCCTACCTCTGCCATGGGAAGCCCTGCCGCCATGCTGCTGCAGGCGGCGGGCAGGCTTCCCAGGCTAATCGGCAGGATTTTTTTTGTTTTAAAACCCTTATGGTCTCAGCTGACTCCCAAATGGGGAAGCTAGACGGGGCGCTTGGCTGTCTCGCTGCGGCCACCCCTGGCCTCTCTTCATCCCATTTTGCTTCTTCAAATTCTTTTGAAGGTTTTTTTTTTAAACGTTATTATTATTGGCATTTTAAAGTTTTGAACATTAACAATCCCCTTCCCCGCCTGACGACACCCACCCCCCCGGATCACTGCGCTGCATATCTTCTGAGGCGAATGTACATGGTATAACGGGTCGTAGTCTATAGTATAGTCCAATAGTCTTAGTCTCTGAGGACATCATTGTTCGCGGTAGTCCTTGTGCAGGAAGTTCAGGACGGCGTCCCACTCGTTCTTGAATGTAGCGTAATCCCCACGGATAGTGTATGTTACCAATTCCAGGGAAGTGTAATGCCAAATTTTGATATCCATTCCTGTTTGCTGGGGATCGTGGTTTATTTCCACTTTTGTGCAATTAGGGAGAGGGCTTCCATGCTTAGCACCATATATGCTTTCCTCTGTGGTTTAGTCAGGAGTGTGTCCAGCACGTCACTCCAGCCCAGTATAGTTTCTCCATTTTCTCTCCGTATTTGGGGACCAACGATGGCTTTCTTTTCTTTGTTGACCACTTCCCAGAACAGTTTTAGGATGGGGCAGGACCAACGGATATGGGGCCACGTGCCTACTTCTTTGCAGCCCTGCCAACACATCTGTGGTACTGAGGGGTATGTTTTATGTAGCTTCTCCAGTGTTAGGTGCCACTGCACCGCTATCCTGTACCACATTTCCCTGATCTGCACCCCTCTCATCAATTTGGGGATTCGCTGCCACACTTCCCACCACTGTTCTTCAGAGATCGGGAGGGGCAGCGTGTCTGCCCATTGTTTCATATAGGGCCACTGGACCTGTCCCTCTGGCATGGTTAATAATTTGTACATTTTACTAATCATTTGTCTATCACCGGAATTTGTTAGCAAGTACCTTTCTAGTGGAGTGAATTCTCTGGTGGTGGATTGTTTCAAATCTTGAGAAGAGAGCCAGTGCCGCAGTTGAGCATAGCGGTACCTATTGCATTGCTAGTGAGGGACTGTTTGTGATGACACCTGTTGCGGTACCTAAGCGCCTAGTTGGATTAGAAGGATTTGTCCTTGAGAGTTAAGGTGACGTTAGAGATCTTGCGTTGCACCAGGTTTAGCTACTACGGAGACTTAGAGCCCCTCCACTCCGTATGTGACAATATGTATTGGTTGTGTTGAGCTATACCTTCGTAGTGCGCCGGAAAATAATGGAATAGGCAAGTAGTTATGATCAGAGTTATAAATTCCTTTTATTTTTGTGATATTAGAGCCTTTGTGGATGACACGTGTTTCGGCGGAGCTGCCTTTTTCAAATCCAGGCTATATGGTTAGCTCATAGGTCACTGCATAATGCATGAAGAAGCTGATGTTCACAGGGATGAATCCCTCCTGGACAAAGAAGTCCTCCGTATATTTGAGTGTCCCCTATAGCGGTACCTATCCTCCTCCCGCAAAGCCATGGTTTGTTTGCAGAGCTTGAATGACTTACCCTTCTGTCCCTCCATCATGTCCCTTGTTCAAATGCTGCATTTCTCTCTCAAACCAGCTGCATTACACAAGCCAATGCACTTATTCTATCCAGACTGGATTATTGCAATGCTCTATTCGCTAGATCTAATAAGAACATTATTGATAAAATGCAAAAACGTTAAAACAATGCCCTTTTAGCAGCCCTTAATATCCCAAACAGAGAGCATATCTCTGCATTTAGAAGAGATGCTCATTGGCTCAAGATTAAGGACAGGATCTCCCTTAAAATACTCTCTCTCACATCTAAATGTCTTAATAACATAGCACCTCCCTACCTAGTAGAAAGAGTAAACAAGAGAGCTTCTGACTGACCCACGGGATTGTCCAACACTTACACCTTAGAGGTTCCTAGATACAAACGAAACACAGCCGGCGGCTCTAGATTTCCGGTTATAGCTGCTCAATCTTGGAATGGACTCCCCCTAGATCTTAGAACTGACCAACCCTACTCTAGATTCAGACGGAAAGTCCTTACCTGGCTACGGACTAATGATGCCTAAACCTCTTATCCTAACGGATCACTTGCCCCACCCACTCCCAACTACTCTCTTCAAGACTGCTTTGCCTGACCATGTCAACTGTATATGATCCTTGCTATCATTTGTCTGTATATTGGCACATCTATTGGGACCGTTGGTCACTGTAAACCTGTGACTGAATTGATGCTTTATTTGCTCACAACTATGTTCATCATTCTATGTATGTACCTACCTACTACTGTAACTAAGCTTCCTAAGTATTCTTGTTTTGTCTGCGCCCAGCTACCTGAGGGTTTTGGTTTGCGCTAGATTAAATAAACAAACAAACAAACAAGCTGCCTGCCTCTTCCCACCTGGCATATGCTCCTTTCTCTAGCCTTGGGGTGAACTGTGAGTATCGGTATAGGGGAGTGAACGGAGATGGGTAGGACATGATCTTTAATTCGGCTTCTGTACATGTTGGGGTGCCTGTCTGCTCTTGGGCACCACAGGCCCTCGTCCAGGGGTCTTTCCACCACTGCCCTATCCATCCTTCACCAGATGCTGTCGGGATTCCCATTGAACCAGTCACGGATGATTCTCCATTGAGCTGCTCGGTATTAAATTTAAAAGTTCAGAACTCCCGTTCCCCCATGCCCCTGCGGGAGTGACCATGACCCTCCAGGCCACCATCTGTCTTTTCCCTTGCCAGATGTAGTTACTTGTTTATTCAGGGTTTTGAAGAATTTTTGGAGGACCAACAGGGGGGCGAGCCTGAAAGTGATATAGTGCTCTGTGGAGAATTATAATTTTAATGACATTGATGTGGCCCATCTATGATATGTTAAGGAGCCTCCTCTCTCCCAGCCAGGTCTTGATAGTTTCCAACAGGTGGGGCTAGTTTGCTTGGTGCATATCCTCTAGGGTACTGGTTATTGTCACCCCCAGGTATCAAAGAGATGCCTCTGCTTGTGCAAATTGGCCCGTATCTGATGTTTCTGAGGGTGTGCCTTCTTGTAGCACCATTAGTTCTGATTTTTGGTTGTTGATCTTCAGGCCTGCCACTCTGCCAAATTCCCCTAGGAGTGCTGTTAACCTTGGGACAGAAGTGTCCATGTCTGTTAGCACAATCAGGAGGTCGTCTGCAAAGGCCATTGCCTTATGGTCTTCCCCACCGAATGTAATCCCTTTTATTCCCCTCTCCTGTCTAATTCTAGCTAGGAAGGGTTTGAGAAAGATCGCGTACAGGACTTGTGACATGTGGCAGCCCTGCTTTGTACCCCTAGTGACCCTTATCGCCTGGGAGACATGCCCATTGATAGCTAGCCTGATAAGTGGTGCTCCATAGTTGGCTTTGCCCAGGTGGAGAAAGCCTGGGCCAAACCGCATAACCTCCATGGTAGCAAACAAGAATGACCATTCGACTCAGTTGAATGCCTTCTCGGCATCTAGCGCTAACACCCCGCCCTCAGGACTGCCCAGTTTGCCTACTCTATTAGGTGGGATATTCGCCTAATGTTGTCAAATGTTTGTCTCCCCTTTCTAGATGTTAGAATTTTTGTAAAGATTTTGGCATCAAGGTTTATTAGGGCTGTAGGAGCTACAGAGACTTTGTTTCTTGTTTGGCTTTGGGAAGAGGATTATCTTGGCCTCCTCCATGCTCTGGGAGATGCGGTCTGTATCGGAGAAGGAGTTGAACAGGGATGTCATTAAAAGGACTAATGTGGTCTGGAATGCTTTATAGAATGTGGCGGGGTACCTGTCCGGGCCTGGGGATTTATTTGGTTGTAGCAATTGGATCGCCACATGCACCTGATCTTCTGTAATCGTCCCTTCTGAAGTGTCATGCTGGCTCTGTTCTAACCTTTTTAGCCTGCAAGATTTTAAGGCCTTTTGGAGGTCACTGTCCGGTGCCTCCGTAGAGTACAGGCTTGTATAGAACTCTGTGAACGCCTGCAGGATCTCTTCTGTACGTGTGGTTTCCTGTCCCCCCACCATCTGAATGCGGCGTATTGTACCTGCCACCTCCTTCTGTATTTGTATTTGTATTTATTTGTATTTATTTATTTATAAAGCGCAACCAGGCCCGGAGGCATAAGGGCGCGTAAGTTCGTTAAAGAGTTGTGTTACAGTTACAGGAAGGTACAAGCAATGCAGTCAGCAAAAAGTTCCAACGCAGTTACAGTTAGGAACAAACATAATATAGAAGGTGCATACAAAGATACAATGAATTACAAAGTGAGCTGGCGGCAGTCCGTCATGCTGGGGTCAAGAGGTTAGTCTGACATGTAGTCCAAGTTATGGAGCCAACACTTTGTGTTATGTTTGAACCGGTTAAATGAGGGTTCTGCTCGTAAAGGCGCAGGGATGGTGTTCCATAGTTTGGAAGCTTGAACAGGGAAGCTAGCTCCACCCGAATCTCGGAATGGTCATGGTGTTAGTTTGTGCTACTCTGAGTGGTCTAGAGGAGGTGTGAGGTGTGAGTTGGTTGGTAAGGTATGCTGGAGCAAGGTTAGCTCTGGCTTTATGTGTAAGGGCCAGTGTTTTGAGTGATATTCTATGCTTGACAGGGAGCCAGCGTAGATTACGTCTGGTCTCGGATATGTGTGCCTTTTTGGGAATGTTGAGGGCAGCTCTGATGGCATTGTTTTGGACTACTTGTAGTTTATTGATGTTTTTGTGACTAGTGCCCAAGTAAAGGGTGTTACAGTAGTCTATTTTGGAAAGCACTAGTGCTCTAGGGAGAGTAATGCAATTAGGTACGGAAATGAATGGTCTGCATGCAGTGATCAGCTTGCAGGTGTATGCAGCTGATGAAGCTACTGCATTGGTTTGCTTGGAGAAGGATAAGGTAGCATCAATGTAAATACCAAGAGTTTTAGTGTTATTTGATACTGGGATGCGATTGCCATCTATGGTAAAGGCTTTGAATGCGGGATTAAGATTTTTGAGTTTGGCATGCGTGCCCAGGATGATCAACTCGGTTTTTTCGTCGTTGAGGCACACACCATGGTGTGCCATCCATGCTTGTATAACCGAGTAGATTTCATTAAGGGTCGTGCTGTCTGTTTCGTAGTCACCCGAGATAGGTATGAGTATCTGGGTGTCGTCCGCATAGTTGGTATATGTGACACCTAGAAAGTCAAGGATATCGAAGAGGGGTTTCGTGAATATATTATAAAGAGTCGGGGACACGCAGGAGCCTTGCGGGACTCCGCAGGGTACTGGTGCAGGCTCAGCAGAATCCGAAGGAGAGAAGACCCTCATGGTTCTGTTCGCCAAGAAGGAGCTGATCCAAGCCGTGGCGGCATCTGAGAAGTGTGCTGCAGATTTCAGGTGGTGACAGAGTGTTTGATGGTTAACCAAATCAAACGCTGCTGACAGGTCAAGCAACAAGAGGAGTGCAAGTTTGCCATTGTCTTTCAAGGTTTGGATCTGGGTGGTGAGGTCAATTAGTGCAGTTTCCGTACCGTGTCTCGGTCGGAAGCCTGATTGCCTAAGCCCTAGGAGATTATTTGATTCTAAGTAGGCCTGTATTTGTAAATAGGCTGCTCTGTCCAGTATTTTTAGTAAGAACGGTACAGTCGTTATCGGTCTGTAGTTAGACGGGTTGGCTGGATCAAGAGTGGGTTTTTTGAGGAGTGGGTTGACCCAAGCGTCTTTAAGGTTGTCAGGAACTATTCCGGATTTGAAGGAAGTATTGATGAGGTTAGTGATGAATGGAGCCAGATCGTGCGCAGCTGCTTTAACGATCGGGGCAGGGCAGGCATCACCTTGGCAGTTTGATGGTTTTAGTTTCCTGATGATGTTTTCTACTTCCCAAGTTGAGAGGGGTGAGAAGCTGAAAGGTTTGCAGTTTGACTGAAAGGTCGAATGTTTGTTAAGTGGCTGTTTGTAGTTAGGGTCGGCTAATAGTAAGGATATTTTTGCGTTGATTTTGGATTGTAGACAATCTATTTTGTCTAATAAGGCTTTCTGAATATTACTACACCATAGTGTGTCAGTAATACATTTGTCAGTGGGGGCAGTGGGGGATTCTAGCTCTTTGAGTATCTTGAAGAGTTCTTTTGTATAGGATTCCGCTTTGTAATCCTTTTGTTATAAGTGTCTTTTTTTGCAAGAATAGGTATAGGTAGGAGTTTGTCGGGAGTAATATCTTTCTTGTTTCTCATGCTGATGGCAGGGGCGATGATAGGCGTCGGGTGGGGTGGGTTAGCTTTGATAGCAAAGGTTACTTTATGATGGTCCGACCAGATACATGGGTCAATGGATAGGAGATCAATAGAGCAGGTTCTGCTTAACCTACCTGTCTAAGAGCCAGCCTGTCTTGTTTGCCTAGAGGCAATACTTCTGCCTCAGGAATAGGAGCGATTTTACTGCTTGTTCAGCTAGAAGGATATTGATTTGCCCTTTTGATATGCCTACACTCCCTCCTTATCAGTACCCCCCTGTCAGTCTCCATTCTCTCCATTACCCCTTTTAGGCGCTGTTCTAGGTCCACCTGGAGGGCCTTCTCCTGTTTGGCTCGGGATGTCTGCTTTGCTATGAGCACTCCCCGCATGGTTGCCTTAAAGGCGCCCCATACTAGATGTTCCTGCACCTCCGGGGTATTATTTTCCCCAAAGAAGTCACGGATGGACTCGCGTATCTCATCGCAAATTACTGCGTCTCTCAGCAGATGGCAGGGGAACCACCATTTCCAGACCCCCTGACCTCTTCCCATTGGATTTCTAGCTGCAGGGGAGCGTGGTCGGACAGGGCTATGGTTTCCCTTTCTATGATCCGTACTTGGCCAAGCAGTATCACCAAAACCCATATGTAATCAATTCTGGAGAATGATCGGTGCACATGTGAGTAGTAAGTATACCTCTTGGAGTCCCCTTTTAGTTCATGCCATGTATCCGCTAATGCCATTCTGTTTGCTAGCCTGTAATTTACTAGATGTCCCTTTAGATGTGGGCGTCCTGTCCTCGCTTCTGTCCATGGAGGGGCACCACGCCAAGTTAAAATCCCCTGTCAGTATTAGCTGGCCTGTTGTTAACTGGTGTAGCTTCTCCAAAAACCCCTGCAAGTATCCATCCTGCCCTGAGTTGGGGGGAGTACACTGTGGTGATTGGGAGAGCCCCCCCACCCTCCATTCTAGCTGGACAAAGAGGAATCTACTTTTCTTGTCGGCTTTTGTTCCTATTATTTTGATGTCAGGTAGGTGTCTATGAGGACCCCTTGAGCTTTGCTCTTGTCGTTGGCCTGCAGAACCTGGGAGTACCATCTCAACTTCATTCTGTGTCTGTCTTGCTTACGGATATCAGTCTCCTGGAGCAACGCAATGTCAGGTTTGGTATCCTGGAGGAGGTTCTCCAGTTTCCATCTCTTAGCCGGTTTGTTTAGTCTCTAACATTGAGTGTTAGTATTTGGATCCCTTTTCTGCTAACCATACCCTGCTACGCCCTGAGAGTAACCATGTCAAAGCGATCCACCTTTATTTCCCACCCCCCTCCCGGCCCCCACCTTCCCTCTTGTCCCCTCCGGCTGGACTCGGCTCAACTTCCCCAGGCCGTAACGTCATCCTAGGTTGCCGTATCTCTTTCCCATCCCGGAGAATAACTGTGCGGGGAGAGCCATTCCTCTGCTCTCCCCTGTTTCCAAGATCCGTCATCACCCCCCCTCACCTCCCCGAGCCGGCCCTTAGGCTAACATTCCCCTTGTAACCCCACCGGGTCTTAACCCTTATCTCATGATCCCCGCTGCTGCTGTTAAGTGGGCGGCCTATTCAGCCTGGGGCTTCGGTTGCTGCCCCTCTGGCCCCGCAATTGTTTGCATCTTGTCTTTGACCTCTCTACTCTTCTCCACTCCCATGGCTTCTCTTGGTGGCCTTCATGTTCGGGCCTTCTATTATGTCCTCTCCCTGCATCGCCTTCTTCAATATTCAGGATCTTGAGTCCTTCATCCAACGTGGTGATGTGGTGATGCAGTGTTGGTGCCCTTCACACTTGAAGACCATTCCAAAGGGGAATGTCCACCTGGATCTTATCTGGGCTTTGGTCACCTCTAGTGTGGATTTGGTCAGGTCCTGGAAAAGTTCTATGACTGTGCCGTTCACCTTCATCAGGGTTGCTTTCCTTGTCGCTTGGAGGATCAATTTGTTTTGGTCATATCCCTGTAAAGCGATCACCACTTCTCTTGGCCTGGCCCTGGGTTCTTCTCTCTGCGGACCCACGCAGTGAATTTTATCTATGGGAATTTCTCCCCCAGACTCTGTCTATGTTGCACCTTCTCGAGCGGTTTTCCAAGTCCTTGGCTTGGAGCTCCAGATTGTATGTCGCTACTGCCTGCTGCTTCGCTAATACATCTATCTTCCGGGTGTCTTCAGTGAGTTCTTGAATGGTGTTTTCATTTGTATCAATTCAACTGTCGCCTTTGATTTCCTGCAGTGATTGTGCAAGTTCTGTGCGTATTAGGCTTCATTGTGTCTGAAGGGTAGCCATCATTTGGTCACTGAATGCCTTCAAGCACTGTTGCAGCATCTCGCTCGTAACCTCTTGCCCCCGTGGCAGCATTGGGGGTTCCTCTGACCCCTGCCTCTCTGTCAATGCTGGATCCTCTTCCTCTGGGGCTTCCACCTCAATTCTCCATAGCCTTTGGAGGGTCCCTTCCTGTTTTGTTGAGATCTTGACCCATGGGGGGCCCTTTTTGGCCTCCTGGGGCTTGTTGTGCGGTATTGCCTGGTGATGGTGAGTGCCTGCCTGCACCTTACTGTAGGTGGCTTCTCCCCAGACCTCTGAGGTTCCTCTTGACCCCGGGATATTGGCCAGTTGTTCTGTATGAAGGGGATGCTTCTCTCTCCCTCCTCTGCGGAGTGGGGGTCTAGCTCCCCTTTAGAGCCTGGCTTGGTTGCCCCCTGGAGGCCGTGGGGCTAGTACGTTCAAAGGTGAAAGTGGTCATGGTCGCAGTTTCACATCGGCCCGGAGCCCAGGAACTTCTTGAATTTCTTCCCTGGGTGCCCCCGTGATCCCACCGCTCCTGAGCCTCTAAGTACGCTCTTGTATCCTCTAGAGTTTCCTTCTCGGTTAATCTTGGATGGCAGGGTTAGTTTCCATAAGGGTGGGCGGTGGAGCGGAGCAGCGCTCTCCTGCAGAGTCAAATTCTGGGGGTTGGGAGCACGCGCCACCGACCCCTCTCCACTTCCCGGGTTCCTTCCCTGGCCGTTAGCTGGGGGATGCTGCAGGATACTTAGTGCTGTCGCTCTTCTATTACTGCAGTTTGCCTCTGTTGTTTCTGAATGGTATGGGTTTGGGCCTTTGCCTGGATCCGAGTATGCTGCGGGTCTCCTGCCGTAGGGGGTCTCCTTCCAAGTGAAGTTTATGGTGCGTTGGGGCAGATGATTTCATAAACCCCCATGTCTGTTATTTGAGAGGGGAGCGTCTTTCGTGCGCCCGCTTCGTGGCTGCCAACTCCCTTAATTATGCCTGCTTACCCTCCGCCAGTTGGGGCGCATCACAGCTCATGGAGGGCCCTGCGCCGCGTGGTTTGTGGATTCCCTGCACAGCATGGAGCCGGGCTTGCGGTATGGGGTCAGAGGCGGGCGCATGATTTCAAGGGAATATGACCCACTCCCTCTCTTTACTTTTCAATCCAGCAGACCCGGCGTGTCTGGGCCACGCCGGGTCTGCTGGATTGCCGCGCTGCGGTGCTTGCGCCAGCGCTTCCTAGTGGGCGCACTGGGCCGGCAGCCTTGTCTCCCCCAGGTCGGCCACCGGGGTTCCGTGGTGGTCCGCTCACACTCCCCAGTCTCGCCTATGTTGCCGTGGATGAATGGGCAACCCGCGTATTCTGCACCACCCATGGGGGTTCTCTCTCATCTCCGGCTTGGCTGCCAGTCCCCACACAGGCATCGCTGCTGGCGGTCTTAGATCTGCACACTCTGCCCCTCTCTGCCTTTAAACGCTCCTGTTGGAGTTTTCTTGGGGACTGCTCGGCTCGTGGGTTTGGAGTGGTCACAGTGGCCATCTTGGAATCTTCTTATGAAGCTTTTTGAAGCCTTTGTCTGACATGTCCTGAGTAATCTTTCTTCTTCCACACTTCCCAATCTAGTTTGGGGTTGCTGGTCTCCAACGTTGACGATGTGGTTTGGCTGCACGACTCGGGTGGTGTTGGTCCTTTATTGTTACTTGACTAATCCGCCTTCGATACCATGCTGCCTAGCTCGTCCGGGCCTGCTTTTCTGGTGCCGTTCTCTCCTGGTTTTCTTCGTTTCTCTCTGACCCAACAGTCAATTTCCCTCCCTCCTTTTCACTCTGTGCTGTCTGCCTTGAGATGTGGAGTCCCTCAGGTTTCCTCCATCTTCCAAGTTTTGTTTAACATGTAAATGCAACCTCTTATCAAGCTTATCTGCTCTCACAGCTTCCAATGTTATTCTTAACAGATGACACAGATCCTGGTCCGTTTTGATCTTTCTCTTGTGAAGACAGCGACCAGATTTAGGGCCTGCCTCGAAGCTGTGGGTGCATGGATGTGTAATAGCTGGTTCAAGTTGAACGAGGAAAAATTTGTGGTGTTGTTGGTGGGCCCTCCTTCCTCTACTGCCTTTTGGACCCGCTCTTTTTTGGACATCTTTAGGGGTAAGTAAATTAGTGTTTCTGTCTGCAGAATCTCAGCTAAGTCTAGTATGTCAAAGGGGCTATCTTCAACTGAAACTCCCATAGTAAGGTTATTTGTTTACTCCTTTCTCAGTTACGTGCCCATGTGGTGTCCTTACTTGTATGTCCTCCATGGACCACTACAACACCCTATTTCTGGCACAACCTGGATACTTCTTATGGCACCTTCTGGTCCTGCAGAACCCTGCAGCCAGAGTAGCCACTTACACAACTAGTTGTGCTCACATTGCTCTATTTGTGCACCATCTTTTTTAGCTACACATGGCCAAGCCCATTCAGGTCAAGGCCTAATCTCTAGTTCATCATGCCTTTTATGGAACTGGGGCAGACTATCTACAGGCCAAATTCTGTCTGTACATTCCTGCTCGGTCACTCCACTTGGTAAATGCCTGATGTTAAATACTGACAAAACTGCCTTGTACATACAAATCCATTATACATCCATATGAAAGTGCTGTATGCACAATGCGTCGTAAAGTCAAAGCAGAACCATATTAGTTCACCAAGGCAAATCCTAACTATTGGAAATGCGCCACTAAAGTGCAAAGAGTATAACTGATTCAAAAAGTACCAGGTGCGCTTCAGAAAAGTGTCAAGTGTTTCTGAGTTCCTTCCACTCGAATCACATTTTTAATTTTAGGCAGTGTGAGTTGCTTTTCATGTTATTTTAACTCACTGTCCTATCAACCCATATTTTGAGTGACATTTTTAACTTGGAAATGTTCTTTCTGAAATCTTTAGTGGTCTATAGTTTACCCATACTGGTTCACACAACAGCATTATTATGCAAGGTAAGTAATTTATAGATCGAAAATTGCATCACAAACCTCCGGCACTGTGTATCAGCGAGCCCCTGTTGAAGGTGTGAAGTCGTGATATATGTTTAGCCCTTACAGGAAATATTGTGACAAAAGATTGTGAACATTTGCAATTATAAAGTTTACTTTTTCTGTTATCAAATTCTTGCAGCTTTTCATGTGCAGTTATGAGAACTGGTCTTCCAATCCCCCCAGGTAAAGCAGGTTTACTCCATATGGCTCCACCAATTCGATCTTTGGTTTACACATGTATATGTATTATCTGTTACTTTATAGTGTAAGCACTTGTCATAATAAAAACACTTCCATTACCCAATTGTCTATTTATTTCTTTAGGCTAATATGTTATTAGTTTTTAACCCCTTAACTGCCAATGGTCACCATGCCCCCCACCTCCTCCGGGCCCTTTGTTGGTGTTTTCGGTATATCGCCATTCAATCCCTTGTAACCTTTGTGTTACATGTGATATCTCTGCCAAATTTTGGCCCCCTTTCTTCCCACATGTAGGCAGTCATAACGCCAACAAGGAATCCTAGTTTGCTGTATGGGGGTGAGAGAAAATAACCAAAAAGGAGCACATTGTGTTTTTTCAGAAAATGCCAATAAAATGATGTACAAAGAAGCCTGTGGTTTTTTCCTTGTAAGAGCTAGGAACAAATGGTTTGGTGTGCTGAATTCGCTATTTTCCAGGTTTTCAAGAACAGGTTGAGTGGAAACCAAAAATATACATGTTTAAAAGGTTACCATCAATTTTGTGAGAGCTATTACATTTTTACCTTTTTTTTTTTTCAACCAATAGTCCATGCGTGGACGGAATGGAAGAGGAGGCTAGGAAAGCTGAATGTGAAGACAAAGGCATACATTTCATTTCTGAAAAGTAGACAAAATTCCAAGTTTAGGAAAGGGTGATTTGCCCAGCCCAGGTAACATCTATGTAGGGAAAATGCCCATAGTTAGGGGAAAAATGACAGATAAAAAAAGGTATGTGCTGGACATGGTTGGACCTGTAGGGTAATGGCGTCTGTGAATATTGAGAGAAGCAATGCCTTGCTACATTCCTCTGACTTTTCCAGTTAGGAAATTACACATTTTTTGTATTGTTTCACAAAACAAGCAATACTACAAGCCAAAAACTGAGCCATGGTACACAGGATTTGTATGCTGACGGCTTACACGGACATACTTAGCATGTGTAAATAAGGAAAATAAATGTGAGGAATGGCAAGCATACAATCTTTTAAAGAGCACAGGCAGCCCTTCTGAAGGGTAGGTGACGTGTGCTGGTTACAAACGCATACTGTGCCTAAATCAGCAACTACATGTAGAACATGTTTGGGAAATGAAAGGGTTGTGTAACAAAGTGCAGTGGCAAATGCATGCAAACCAAGAGAAAACAACAAATGTCCTACCTTCCCACATTGCCACACGTGTCCTGACGAAAGCAGTACCTCACATGTGGGGGTGCACCCACCTGGGCGCAAAGGGAAAAGGCTAAACCACTGGTAACCCCAAGTGTTTCGGCAGAGCAGATTTTGCGGGAATTTGCTCTTGTGGACAACCTCCAGATTTGGGCCTGGGGTGTCACAGCCACCAAGGAAAAAGGGGAACCCAATGCATTTCCGAAAAGGAAAGAACTCATGGGAATCTACAGAGTTCGCCCCAGAATGTATTTGTCCACAAGCCCCGGCAAAGTCAAAAATTTAGGGAAAAAACTCAATTTTCAGACATTTCCCATTTCCAATCCACCAAAACACACTGCCAACATCACATCTACCTTCCTGTGTTCCCACAGGTGTCCTGACGAAAACTGTACCTCATGTGTGGGTGCACCTACCTGGGTGCAAAGGGAAAAGGCTAAACCACTGGTAACCCAAGTGTTTCAGGAGAGCAGACTCGTGTTGGAACCCACAGAGGTCTGACTTGCGCAAATTGCCCTAGAATTTATTACCCAAAAGCCCGGCAAAGTCTGAAATTTAGGGGAAAAAACACAATTTTCAGACATTTCCAACCGAGAAACTACTGAAACGTACCACCAACAACACATGTTCTACCTTCCCACAGGTGTCTGGATAGAAACAGTACCTCATGTGTGGGTGTACCTACCTGGGTGAAAAAGAAAAAGTGTTGACCGTCCACAAGTCCAACGGCAGTCCCAAGGAGGCCCAGCAGGGTCCCCATCTGTTCCCTGAGGGAAATTTGTATTGCTGCCTAGCCAGAGCTCCAGATTGGTCGGGGGTGATGTCCCTGACCTTGGATGACTCTACCATGTGGGTCCACCATCCCCAAGCGCAACGGCACTCCCAGGGAGCCCTGACAGGGTCCCCTTCACGGAGCGTAACTGTATAATGCAGGCCAGCCAAGAGCTCCAGGATGGTCAGGGGTGCTGGCCCTGGCCTTGGGCGGCTGTCCCTCATGTGGTTTGTCCGTCCACAAACCCAGCAGCAGGTCCAGGGAGCTTTGGCAGGGTCTGCGTCCTTCCCAGAGGGGTAAGCTGTAACGCAACCCAGACAGAGCTCCAGCATGGTTGGGGGTGCTCTCCCTGGCCTTGGGCATTCGTTTCCCATGTGGGTCTACCATCCTCAAGCACAGTTGCTGTCCCAGAGAGCCGTGGCAGGGCCCCTGTCCTTTCCAGGAGGAAGAAGTTGTAACGCAGGCCAGCCAGAACTCTAGGAAGGTGAGGGTGATGTCCCTGGCCTTTGGTGCCTGTCTCCCATGTGGTTCGACCGTCCCCAAGTCCAGCTGCAGTTCCCGGGAGCCCCAACAGGATCTCCATTCCTCCCCGGAGGCAGAATCTGTAATGCAGCGCAGCCAGAGTTGCAGCCTGGGCTTGCGGACAGTCAGCCCACATGGGAGACAGCCAATCCCAGGGAAACACCAATGTTATTCTGGCCTGGGGGGCAATTTGTGGCCTTACCCTGCATTTGTGTCCCAGCCCACTAAAATACCTCCCCAGACTGCCCAATCCCGTAGAATAAAAAAACTACTTGCAGCTCCTTGCGTAAAGAAACCTGTAAACAAAACAAAAAAACATTAATTACCTATGTTCATCCCAGCAAAAATAAATCATAACTATCCTGCTCCGATCATTGCCCCCCTTTTAAGCCATCCCTGGTGGTCTAGTGACACTCACACCCCAGTAAAAACACATTTGCCCCTTCCTAGGGGCAGATTTTTATTAAGACTGTTAATGACCATAACACCATTTAACAGTATATAATTATAGGTTTATGGATTTTGGTTGACCGCCTCCCCTGCTGCCCCCTCCCCACCCCCCCCAAACTGGTTGAAAATCCCCTGTCCCCTCCCTTAAATTTCTTTACATATTACATACCACCAAAGGTAGATGGTGGTTTGGGGTCAGGCCATATTGGATTGTGTAAGGGGTGGGGAGGTGGGTGGTGGAGGGGTGACCTACCCCACAATCTGACATTAAAAAAAGAAATTAGGTACAAAACATTTGGAAAAAATGCAACTAGTTCAGGTTCAATTAGAACACATGGGTCCATAATTATGCCAATGGCTAAAATATCTTACACTTTGGTCCAATTAAATTGTTATAATCTTGAATATGATAAATATGTAAGAACCATGAACTGATAACTTGAGTAATATAATAAATGAAAATAAGGCCTACTTTAACAATACAAATACTTTCATGGAATATAAATGACTGAAAATATGAAACTGTCAATACAAAGAATTACATATTGAGTACAACAATGAACTGACAGCATAAAAAAAGCAGTGAACTGTGACCATGTTTCTAGGTGGACACATGGGAATGGAGCTACGACACCCTAGGGGGGCCTGTACCTTCAGAAAGATAACCAGTATATAAGGTATTCCCAAGGTGGCTACCCTATCCACTTTATCCTTTGCCAGGTACCAGTCTGTAATTCAAGACCTGGTAGAGTTCTGAAGAATGAACAACTCTCTGTTAGAAGGCCACAAGGTCTTTGGGTATCGTCTATGATCCCACTAAAAGTACATTTGAATACACATCTGCAGGATGGACTGTGAAAAATACCTACTTGAGCTTGAGGGTATGCAATGAAGTTGGCAGATGAGGAGGTTCAAGGTTGGCAGATGTATTGTGCAGCTGCCTGCAGGAGGCACCATGGTGGGGTCAGGCAGCTACCATGACAGCGCTGCTTGACTTCAAGATGGCAGCTGACAATTTATAACCGATACAAATCACTAGATCTGAAGATAGTGAGTTACTCAGAAGAGCCAATCACTTTGTCACGTACACACAAGGGCCCTCATTACAACCCAGGCGTTAAGGGGTTAACGGTGCCGTAAAAGGTGGCGGCGCCGTTAAACCCTTAACGCCTGATTACGAGGTCCCTTTGCGGGTGGCACTTTAACGCCTGCTTTTAGCAGGTGTTAAAAAACCAACCCGCAAAGGGACCTTGGTGCTAAGTATGGTGCCGCAATTTGCGACACCGTACTTAGCGCCTTCCCCATTCCCATTGAGCCCTATGGGGCAAAAATGGGAATGGGGAAGGGTCATGGCGGCATGGGGAATTACCGCCCCGCCAACCTCGAATGGGGCGGTAATTCTCCATTCCGCCATGGCGGAGTCGGTAAGTTACCGGCATGGACCAACGCCTGGGTCGTAATGAGGGCCAAGGCCTTGGGCACATTAACGCCCTTCCTTTTCCAGTTTCAAAAGGGGCAGTACTATACAGGGAGGCTTTGGTATACGGCCTAGTATAGGAGTTTGGAAACATGTGTTGCAGTAAAGAGCAGAGTAAAAGAGTAAGAAGGAAGGCGAAGGGGGTGGAAGGAGAGTAAGACTTGAGGTGGATGGGTGAGGAAGGTGAAGATGCGTCAAAAGAATGGAAAGGGGAGAGCAGCGTGAAGTGGGGAAAACTAGCAAGGGGGAAAAGGAGAGAGATGGAAGGTGAGACACAAGAGAAAGTAGGAAATTACTTGGAGAACAGTTTGAAAGGTACAGACAAAACTGGTGTAGGAAGATGAGGGCCACCGATGGAGGAACATTTTGGGAGAGGCACTGAGGAAGAAAAGGAAGGAGGAGAAAGGAAGAAGTGCAGAAGGTGGACCCTGAAAATAAGGTAAATACTGGGAAAGAAGGCCTATGTCCGCTAAGAAGTATGCTAACCGGTGCCTGGTTGTACATCTTAACATAATAACTAGCCCATCAAAAGTAGAGATGGGTAGTGGAAAGCCGAGGAGGAGTGCAGTACCCTGAGTAAACCAACTCGACTGGAGTTTTAACTCTCAACACCAAGCTGAGTGGTCCTCTCTTCGGTTTCTGGCCCTGCCGATGCATCACACCAGTTTCTGGCCCCTGGAAGGCCCTATCTGTGTCTTCAAGCCCAGGAGGGCCAGCACATCTTCAAGGCCAGGACAGACAAATGGTCTTTCTGGCCAGGAGAGCAAACAAATCCTCATGCCTAATAGGGCCAATGCGTTGTCAATCCTAGAAGGGTCAACCCATGCCCAGATAGAGCACTGGAGGGGGACTAACTGAACCATTCACATTTGGCAATACAACTCCACTTGAGTAATATGAGAATTGCAAAAGTGGCCATGGGAATAAAGTCCTCTAGAAGAAAGGGGAATCCTCATAGTGTTAGGAATGTCAGCAGAGGGAATCTTATGGGTGTGGAATGCGAACAGAGAACACTAGAAGCGAATGCAAGGCAAGTAGTACGGTGGTTGGTTTAAGGATGAGGACAGAGGGAGTTGTTACTGCATAAAGATGAACTAAAAAGAAATGAAGTCACACATAACTGGATGTTTTCTGGTTCACTTCCTTAACTGGTGATGAGTTGCGCTAATGGCAAAGAGCCTGCACTTGCCATTGATTACGGTTGCCCTGGCTGAGCAGGTACAGGGTTAGTTGCACAGTTGAATGGTGGCTCATTGGGACATTAGGCATTATCTGGGCTGTGCGTGAGCCTATGAGGACACAGGAAGCACCTTAGCAGCATAGCCATGCATGCACACGACAGAAGACGTGATCCAAGGACGCATAGTCCAGTGTTGCTAGTTGTTACCTGGCAATTTTAGACATGATAAGGAGTTGACATGTCTGTTGCTTAGTTATGTAGCTAGCTGAAGGCCTTCACTGTGGGCAATGCGCTCCGTGCTGTGCCCATTCCACATGCAGTGTAGCGACCGAAAGAAACACTTGCACACATAAAGAAGGGTGCATGCCGTAGCACAATTGGCTGTTACTCAAGAGGTTTTTTTTCAATGTGCCTTAAAAGGGAAATTACAGACATTTGACCGTGTGAACAAGGTGACAAATACCAAGGGCACGAAAATAGGGAAGCAACAGAAACAAATTCAAAGATTATGGCAAATATACCAGGCACTGGGTTATTCCTAGTTTATTAAATGGAAAGAAAGATTCCATATGTTGGCAGTATATGGTCCTAATTATTTGAGTAAAAAGAAAGAGGCACTGTTTCATTGTCGAGGTCAGGCTGGACAACAATTTCTTTAAACAAGCTGAATGCATCGAGATGGGCAACCAGTTTGACATATGCATAGCCAAGATGGAAAAGCATTACGAGGTGAAGGGGAATAATATTTTGGCTTGTTATCAGTTTGCCATCAGACAACAGAAATATTGTGAGACCATTGAGGAGTTTGTTACAGCACTGTGAGGGTTGGCTATAAAGTGTTGTTTTGAACATTATCAGAAAGAGTACATTCGGGACAAGTTGATGATCAACAGGAGAGCAAGAGTTCCCCTTGTGGAATGGGAACTAGCCTACTCACACTGAAGCAGCTATTTCCCCATTACAGAAACGGCCTCCGACCGGGAGAGGCAGAAAGGTCCTTTCGTCTAATGGGAACTAGCCCACTCATACCATACATGCCAACCCTCCCGATTTAGGCGGGAGACTCCCGATTTTTAGGTGAAAAATATTGCTATTTTCCACGGTCTCCCGCCTAAAATAACTTTAGACCCAATGCATTCCTATGGGGAAATATGAGTCTCCCGATTTCCTTGTGGAAATCTCCCTCCCAGGTGCATCTGAATGTTGGCATGTATGTCATACTGAAACAGCTATTTCCCATTAGAGAAACTGCCCTCCAACCTGCAGAGGCAGAAGGTCCTCTTGTCTAATGGGAACAAGCCCATTCACACTGAGAAGGCTAGTTGCCATTAGAGAAACGACACTCCGACCTGCAGAGGCAGAAAGGTCCTCTCGTCTAATGGGAAGTAGCCCATTCACACTGAGAAGGCTAGTTCCCATTAGAGAAACGGCCCTCTGACCTGCTGAGGCAGAAATGTCCTCTGGTCTAATGGGAACTAGCCCACTCACACTGAAGCAGCTATTTCCCATTAGAGAAACGGCCCACCGACCTGCAGAGGCAGAAAGGTCCTCTCATCTAATGGGAACTAGCCCACTCACGCTAAAGCAGCTATTTCCCATTAGAGAAATGGCCCTCCAACCTGCAGAGGCAGAAAGGTCCTCTCGTCTAATGCGAACTAGCCCACTCACACTGAAGCAGCTATTTCCCATTAGAGAAACAGCCCTCTGACCTGGAGAGGCAGAAAGGTCCTATTGTCTAATGGGAACTAGCCTATTCACACTGAAGCAGCTATTAACCATTAGAGAAACAGCGGCCCTCTGACCTGGAGAGGCAGAAAGGTCCTATTGTCTAATGGGAACTAGCCCACTCACACTGAATCAGCTATTTCCCATTTCCCAGGTGACATAGAGCAATTTGCTCTAAGTTCCCCCACTTGGCAGGGGGAAGTCAACGGGGATCCTCACACACTCTCCTAAAATGAAGGTCCCAAGGGGCCACTCTCCCACCCTTGTGTCTTTTGAACCCACATGAACCCTGGGGTACATAGAACCACCTTTTGCAGATCCTGTGAGTTCAGCAGACCTATGCATTGTCAGAGAAAGCAGACTCACACTTCAATTTAGGTTGATGGCAAAGAGAGCAGATGTATTATTCATTGGCTTGCAGGTCAAGGGGCACAGCATCCTGCCCATGACGAAACCACCATAACTGACCTGACCCGCCCCAGACCCATTATCTTTCTAGATCTCCAGTCACCTGACCAAGGGAGGATCGAGAAAGCCGCTGACCAGGACTTCCACCATGTTTATTATGCTTTCCGCTAAACAATGAGCCCATTCATTCAAGATACGAGTCAATTTATAATGATCATGAACGGAAGGGACCTATACTAACGTACTTCTAGCAATCATGACCTGTGAGAAGGCGTGGGGCATAGATCCTCCACCCTAATGACGATTTCTGTTCTCTCACAACAGTTCATTATAAGTTCAGGCTGGTTTATTCCACTGAGCTCAGGCCTGCAGCCTTGTTCCAGTAACACAGAAGTAGATGGAGCCTGTAGTACTTAGTCTCTGCGCATGCATCCTTTAATATGCGCCAGGATAAGCATTGTTTTTAGCCAAAATTGGGAAAGAGATAACCTAATAAATGCCTGCTACAAAGGGAAAATTAAGGGCATGAGGGGCACAATATCATTGTGGTGCGGCAGTTTTGTTGCCACAGTTCATACGGGGTAAACCCTGATCCCTCCTTTAATGGAATCCCTTAATCATTCCTCCCATTTGTTGATTTATTTGTATGTATTTATTAAAGAAGAAACGCTCGGACAATGCCCCTTTTTGTACTTTAGTGCAACCATCTTCTTTACCAGGTTTCCTTGACCATTGATTCATGTTTTGTTGTTTTGCTACATAAAAAAGATTGCATAAGAACTGGCCGGACGCATAGAGGGTACTCTCACATCTACTGCCCAGGGATCTTCTGTTCAGGTGACCAGGGAAGGGCCATCGCTTTTGGATCCTGACCCTGGGAGTGGACTAGCGAGGGAGGATCATCTGGGTGGAGGGTGCTTGGGGATTGGAGATAAGGTTCCTGAAGGTGAGACATGGTCTCCCCCCTTCACTAACACTGACTTATCAGACCCTCCCTCAGTCTTTATGTGATATTGTCAGTCCTTTCGATCTTTTCCCTGTCATTTTACTTCAAGTACTAAGACGAGCAAGAGAAACCTAAGAGTATTGCACACTTCCTATTGGAAACACCTCTATACTACTGGGACGAAGAAGAGAGAGCCTGAACACTACAGAGCTGAAGGTCAGCCATGTCCCAGTAATTGGCATAATTAGAGTTAGACAAAACCAGCAAGAGAAGCACACCTGTTATGTTATGTTATATTATTTGGAATTTAAATAGCGCTCTAGATATACTTGATATGATCTCAATGCGCTGGTGGGTTGAAAGCCCTCAGGGATGTGGTCCAGGTCAGTTGAGAGAGTAAGGTGGCATAGGGTGCGTGGGTGCACCGATTATGTGTGCAGCTGAAGCGATTGCCTAATGGTAGATGCATCCTAGCATTATGCGTATTGATATTTGATATGCGTAGAATGTGTGCAGTCTGGGCGATGGTCACCAGGACTGGGTTCTGGCTGCGTTAGGCCTGTTTAGGACGCCTATGTGTGCAGTTGGCCGAATTTGAGGGGTATAGCTGCGTTTTATCAGAGTGTTGAGGTGTTCATGAAGTTTTGTTCGTATGTGAGCAGCTAGGCCGAATTGATCGAGGGATGTAGCTGCGTTCTAATTGTGTGTTGGTGTAGAGAGGAGAGTGAGTGTAGCGATATGAGAGGTGAGTGTATGGGAGGAGGGTTTGATCTTTTCCGGATTTAAGGTTCGCGTTTGCGATTTTCCTGTTCAGAGTAAACGTATTTCTGATTTAGTAGCAGTATTCAATGCCGTTGTTACATAGGATTTTCTGAACATTTGTCATCAGGAAGCAAGGTCTCCCAGTCTTAGATGGTCATATTCGGTATTATGGAAAGAGCCAGCTTTCTAGAACTTTGCGGAAGGCCATGTACCAGTCGATGTCATGAGAGTGTGTCGAATATGGGGGGGAAGTGAGTTTCACAGAGTAGGGGCTAAGGTTGAAAAGGCAGATCCTCTGATCCTGGCAGAGTTAGAGGATGGAATTGCTAGAAAGAGGGCTGCGCTTGATCTTAGGGTGCGGGATGGGAGGTAGAGTTTTCTCTTTTCTTGTAGGTATGTTTGGCCGGTCTTGTGCACTGCTCCGTGGGTAATGTAAAGGGTCTTGACTGTGGCCCTTCGTCCGATTGGGAGCCAGTGGAGGGTTCGAAGAGCGGGAGAGATGTGGTCTCTGTGTCCCAGGGTGAGGAGGAGCTTGGCGGCACCATTTTGGGCTCTTTGTAGCTTGTTGAGATGGTATGCCGGTGCTCTCAGGTATAAGGAGTTTGCATAGTTCAGTCTCGACATAACAATAGACATAACAGTGGCAAGTCTGTTGGAGTAGGAGAGGTAGGGAAAAATGCATCTTAGAAATTTCAGGTGATAGTGACAGCATTTTACAACATTATTGATCTTACGCAAAAGGGTTAGGCCTAGGTTTTTGACTATATCGGCGGGAGGGGGTGTGGGCAGAGGGAGGCGGGCCATGAGAGCGGTTGTGGGAGAAGGGCGGTATTGCCGTACACCATGATTTCAGTTTTTTCAATCATCCAGTGATCAATATCACAGAGACAATCCTCAAGGTCAGGACGTGGGTTGGTGCTAGTCTTGGGGATTCTTAGGATAAGTTGGGTATCGTCGGTGTAGGTGTAACAAGAGATGTTGTGCGCACGGATGTTTCCTGGAAGAGTGGTCATATAGAGGTTGAAGAGGAGAGCAGAGAGGCATGCACCTTGGGGTACTCCTGTGTTGAAGGGGCGAGCAGTTGAGACAAAAGGCGGGAGGAAGACGGTTGGTTTCCTGTTGCTGAGGAATGAGGCAATCCATTTGAGTGCAGAGCCACGGATTCCTAGGGAGTGGAGGCAGTCAAGGAGGATTGAATGGTTAACAGCGTCAAAGGCAGCAGAGAGATTGAGGAGTATTAGTGCTGCGCATCCCTCAGAGTCTACCAGGGCCGGTCTTTGCGTCAGGCAGCCCAGGCGGCTGCCTGACGTCCGTCAGCCTCTAGGGGCGCTGCACCAGCAGTCCACAGTGCCAGTGCTAGAATACATGTGTAACACGTTCGTTTCCTAACATTTTAAAAATGAATGTGCCTGTTCATTTTATAATGTTAGGAAACAAACGTGTTACACGTGTATTCTACGCTGGCACTGCTGCAGGCTCTGGCCTCAGCTAGGGCAGTTTCTAGTCTATTTGGTGCCCAGGGCGAAACACTAAGAATGCGCCCCCGTACCCTATCCCATGCACCACTTCCACCGCACCCCCCGCTCTAATCCCGCCGCACCCCGCGCACCACTCCCACCACACCCCGCGCTGCACTCCCACTGCACCCTGTGCTCCATTCCCAAACTACACCGTTAAGGAACTCCTACCCAAAGTCAAACAGTTTGTCACACAAGGAATGAATTGCCATTTGCAACGGTGGGCCACTTTTTCTTTGGTGCCCAAGACAATTGTATGCCCCAGTCCCACTTAGGCTGCAGATGAGGACTGGGCACACCAAGAGACCTTGAATATGGCACAGGATGCAGTATATACAACCAACAAAGAACACAAGATGCTGAAGGGGGTTTGGAGGCAACCTAAACCAAAAGGGCAATGACAAGGAGACACCAGGACCCAATAAACAATCACTTTAACATTACTTGAATGGGAATCACGTGTATGCTTTGATACAGTAAAGTCTTGACTGTTGCAAGGATACATGGACCAGGATTATTTACTTATTCATGCAATGTTTGTCGGGTACCTGCATATTTATTTATTCATGCAATGTGTGTCGGATACAGGTCTCCGACAAACATTGTATAAATAAATAAATTATCTGTCTCCATGTACCCGACAAACATTGCCTAAATAAATAAACCGGTTCGTGGCTTAAAGAATATTTACTCAGCAATACTGGGCAAAACTATTATCCGCATAGTGAAGTAACTCATCACCAGTGCCACGGAAGTGGTTTAAAGTGTAATTGATATACAGTTTGGAAAAGAAGCGGTATGAAAGAAATAGCGCTGCTTTAAACTATTATTTTGGCCATTTTCTGGGCTTGCAGGGACGCACCATGGGCCCAAACGGGTCTCCGTTTGTACCGTGTCGGGGCCCTCGGTGCGTCCCTGCAAGGCACGCCCACTCCCCACAGCCCATTGCACCTCCCCTCCCATCTCAATGCCAGCACGAAACCATTTAGTGACTAATGGGCCACCATTAGCAGTTTCCTGCCGGCATTTTGATGGAAGGGGCTGGTTTTAGCTGCAAGGAGACCTAAAGTGTTTTTATTGGTGTGCTTATGCCCCCCACCCCAAGTGGCACGAAAGTGGTCAGAGGGAGTCTCTGACTTCTGTAATGTCACGAAGTACTTTTGTACTACGTGACATTACAGTCGGAAGGGGCAGCGCCAGCAGCTGACCTGCGGAACCTTCCCCACGTCAATGCGCCGCCCCACAAACTGGGGAATTCCATCCCCTCCAGAGGCTTCAGGAACTGGGGCAATTGCGCCCCCCCTGGGGCAATTGCACCCCCCCGGGGCTATTGCGCCCCGGGCAGTTGCCCGCCTCGCCTGGGCCAAGAAACAGGCCTGGCAAGGCTCTCACGTAGGGCAGGGCAATTGGCAAATAGATTAGCAACATTTGTTGCTTTATTACCTTCCCCCGGCCCCGGGTGGCGCTGGCGCCGCTGGCGCCAGCCAGGCCCATGTGCGGGTGTGCCCTCATCCAGGCTATGGGCGCGCACTGACACTGAAGTGTGGATCGATTGGGGCTGGCTGGTGGTGTCGGCCCCGGCCATTACAGAAAAGAGGAGCGATTGGGTCACTAAATCCTGAGGTTGTTCCCATCACAAGCACACACTGCCAAGCAGCAGCAGAATCAGCAAATACAAAAAGTTGCTGCATCCTGCCCTCGCTGATTGGACCTTGTTTCAGGAAATCCGGCAGTAACTACAGCCTGCCGAGGCAAGCACACTTCTTTCCTCCTGCTCCCGGCCTCGCAGGTGAGGCCTATTGCTGCATAGGCGTTTTATTTATTTTAAAATGGTATTGCGGAGATGACTGGGCCATCCAAGAACAGCCTCTGGATGCCACAAAACTAGACACTTTTGTCAAGGCTCAAGTAGTCATGAAAAAGGAAGCGAGCACTGGTGGTGGACTCTCCTTAGGAGATCAAAAGGCCGGTTCTCGGAAGACCTGGGCAGAGTGTCATCGTCAGCAGATCTTAGACAGTTGCACGTTCCAGCAGGGTTGGATTGGTCCGTCCATCGGCCATTCGGCCTGTGGCCGGGCCAAAATCACTTCGAGGGCGAGGCCCTGGGGACCGGTACCATGCTTTGGCCGGTTTGGGGGTTACTACGCCCCCTAGCTCCCGCTCCCGAGCATTTTGTTCATCGTCCCCTCTTTCCTGGGTTTGCACTGCTGACTTTATTTTAGTACATTTCTATGTTCGCTCAGACTTGTCTTATTTTTTTAAAATGTATTTATTTATTTTTTAAATATACTTTATTGTTGTTTTTCAATACAAAGTTATCTTTACAACAATTCTTAATATTACTTTATAACGTTACTATCTTTTAAAAACAACATGATACCATAAAAACAAGTTAATCAGCACAAATATAAGCGCCCACAGCAGTGGTACTTTGCACAAAACCATATTCACAGTCTAAGTACTATGATATGCAGAACCTGTACATATCAGCGCATTATCTCCTCCTCCAATAAGAGTATGAGATGTATAAATGAATTAAGATCAATAATTTCCCCATCGGGATAAACGTGCTTCCTACACTTTCATACTTTTGCTGGATGCACTACCACCTCGTCAGCCGATATATCTGACAACTCATCCGCCGATCCATCTAAGCGGAATTCCTTACACTTTAAGTTCTTTTCAATAACATATAACAATTGTGCTAAATCAATGATTAAAGGCATTCTATAGTCCCACATACATTGTATCCAGAGCATTTCACATTGATAAGCTGTTATTTCCTTTTGATATTTCAACAAGTTAGTTTGCTGTGCTTTTGTAAAGAAGACACAATATATAACAAGATGTTTCAAAGTTTCTTTTTGGTGATTTTTGCAAAATCTGCATCCTTCTTCTTCTAAAAATAAACTGCTAGACCATTTCTTGGTACGCTCTAATGTTGGAAAGAGGTTGACTTTAAACCTCATATAGAGAGAACGCATTTTATGGCCAGGGCACTGTCTCAGGTATGGCAGTAGGGGTGACTGTTTATGCTGAAATTTTGCATACTCTTTAAATAAGGTATATAACCCAATTTTATCTGAGTTCACTGCCCAATCATATTGTGTTAGACTCACCTTTACAACTTGAGGACGTTTTATTAGATCTTCCCTTTCCATGGCTAATAATACAAGATTTTCGTCGCAACCTTTTCCTGCCTCAGCTACAGATGCTGGGACACCCTTCTTTAACATGTTGCCAAGATCTTCATAAAGGGAATTTGACAATGGGTCTAGCATTTTTGCATGGGACGCAAGCTTACGCCATAAGTATTTAGTAGCCAAGGATGTCAGTCCCAGTTCGTGTATGATAATTGAATTTGGGAGTGACATAGGCAAGTGTAATACTTTCTTCCATATTTTCCCTTGGATTTTGTTTAGCATGGGACCAATTTCCAAATAACACAGATCTAAACCATATATGATGATTGCTTCTACTTTGAGCTTGTAAAAGTCGATCAGAGGAATCATAGAAAAATTGCAGATTTTTGAGTAAATTAGTTTCATTTGGGCAATCAGAGGCATCGCTTTGATTGAGATTTCTACTTGCCATTTGTCAATCGAATTAAAGTTATTCAAATTGTACCCCAAATAAATCATACCCAAAGCACGTGGAATTGGCAGTCCCTTTATCTTCCATTGGTATCTTACGATCTTTTGCTTATTTGTAAACACCAAGATATGTGATTTCTTTGGGTTTAGCTGGAGATTGCGATTCTCACAGAATTCTACAAGATATTCTAGTTTGTTTTGCAGCACAAAAGGCGTAAGGTCAAACATTATCAAGTCATCCGCAAATGCCAACCAATCCAAACTGTGATCCCCTAGTTTGATCGCAAAGGAATTACACGTGGACCAAATTGTAGCTATCTCAGATAAGTACAGATTAAACAATGTGGCTGCAAGGTTACAGCCCTGCTTTACACCTATGTGGGTTGAAATAGGAGGTGTTAAAGAGCCTTCCTTGTCGATCTTAATCCTATAATTTGTGTCAGAATGTAGCATTATAATCATTGCTATCAGGTAAGGTGGAATTAGAAGCTCTTGCATCCTTTGCCATAATAGTTGTCTGATTACAGAATCAAATGCCCCGGATATGTCGACTAGAGCCATATAAATAGGACCATGTCCTTTCTTCCTAGTGGATTTCAGTAAATATGCCAACAGTGTTGCATTCAACTGTGTACCCATACCTTTGTGGAACCCAGTTTGAAACCGTGAGAGGATTTTGTGTTTTATGATGAAGTCGTTTAGGTCCTTTAATATTAAGGCAGCAAAGATCTTTGCAGAGATATCAATTAGCAATATGGGTCTAAAATTGGTGGGATCATTCAACGGACCCCTTTTATGTAGTGGAATTATAATCGCAGTTAACCACGCCTCGGGCACTTTCTTTGATTTGAATACACATTCCAGCCTCCTTAATATGATTTTTGCCCATAACTTCGGGTCATCCTTTAAGACACACGGTGGAATGCCATCAGACCCAGCAGCTTTAGAGGGTTTTAGCCTCGCTATTATAGAAATAATATCATTCAATTCCCAAGGACATTTAGAGGGAAGAATCGTAGCCAAATCTAGAGTTTGTAACCCACTAAATTTCTGTGGCAGGGCATACTTTGTGTTATAAATTTCGCTCCAGACTTTCCCACTTACTGCCGAGCGTAAATCCGGCTTTCCTTTTAAAAGAGGATCTTTCAGTGTTGCCCAAATTTCCCTGGAGTTTTTCCCGATTAGGCTCAGAATCTTTTTTTGGTGGGTTTCTATAAATATACCAATCTTCAACTGTTTGACATCATTTCTATAGCTTGTAAGAATTTATTTTTTCTGATTCGCATAACCCCCTGTTTCATTAGATGATTTCATCAATTTGCGAATTTCATTGTTTTTTTGTTTTTTCCTCAATGCAATTTCAACGTTATAACTGCTCTTGTAAGCAATCTGCTTAACCATTGAGCGTTCCTTTACCAAGGTATCAAGATAACCACATATCATGCCCTCGTTTTTCCTTTCCGATGCGATAAGGTCAAACCTAGACATCATTTCCACATTTATTTTTACAGTGTCTCTGTTAACCAGGTAATTTAGCTGCCTGTATAGGCCAGCATTCCACCTGACGGAGAGTGCTTTTCGGTCTATCTCCAACAAAGACAATGCCGGTTTAGCTTCATACATCGGTAAGTTGCAATCTAACAGACACTCCAATATGCAGTGATCACTTAGATGTGATTGAATGATATTACAATTTATTGTAAGTTCTGATAATGAGTCCGAGATTACTAAATAATCGATTGTTGAGCATTTCATTCCACGAGACCAAGTGTATGCATGCACCTTTTGTACAAAGGGTACTACATACAATTCCCATTCGCTCAAGAAATTCCTCCATATTTGCCCCCTTTCAAAAGCCAATATTTCATACGTAGTGGTCACTATATCTGTCTTCATCATTTTTGTATTAAGATTTGAATTAAAGTCACCACCCATAATGATTTGTGCATTTGCAGCGTTGATTGCAACTTGTAAAAATACAGAGTTCACTTTTTCGATAATCGCGTCTAGAGTTATTATCGCTGGGTTCCAATACAATGCAATTATGATCATCTGAGAAAGCACTCGAGCTTTCGATGTCACTTCCACCACCAATATGTCTGAGGATGAATACATTTGCAACATCTTGGTATAATATAAGTGTCTCACAAAGCTAGCAAGGCCACCAGATGGACGGCCTTGTATACCTCTTACCGCATGAGAGCAAAAAGCTACATATCCTTCTAAATAAATGTCTTGAGTTGCCATGGTTTCCTGCAATATAATTATTGCTGGTAGTTGTGCATATGAAGTATTCTGAAACCATTGCTCAAGGTTGTTAAATCCACAGCAATTCCAAGAATTTATAACCACTACGTTGTTTTATTGTTTTTCTTTGGCTGGCATATCGCCTATTAGGGTTTTCATAAGTGGTTCAAGCCATGCCAGGCTTGTAGCAATTTCTGCAACAGATTCACATTGTATTCTGATTTTTTCATGCCGGGTTGCAAACTGATTATCATGATCTTCAATGAGATTATTGTTATGTGGCGCTGAGGGCTGATATTCTACAAAAAGTGTAGCATTTTCCAACGAGTTATACATGGATAACTCATAACCGAGCAATTGGAAATCTTTTGAGTGTTTCCATATTAGAGCAGCAATGATAGTGTTCTGATATTTACATAACATTCGACTATTCGAGACATACGGTAATCGAATCCGAATCCATTCGATGTCATTAGACACTAAATTACGCAGTTCTGGTATTTGATGGAATACTTTCATCAATGATGCTCGATTTAAGTTAGGTTTGTCTACTTTCGTTGGATCCAACGTCCAACCCATTACCAATTTCATTTCAGGCTCCAAAGTATTATAATATGGCCATCTATCCGCACCCTCTCCATCAAAGGATGAAGTGGGTGGCATGGACTGCCATTTTCGCTGTACATCTGGGCCTCCCTGCATGACCTGTGATTTAATAGGGCCAGGATCCTGAGTACCTGCAACTTCGTTCTCATCTTGGCTTATCTGTTTATGGGCACTTCTATTTACCAAAGTGTTCGCAACAGAGCAATTAGCACTTGTATCTACTACATTTTGTAGTTTTTGGACTAAGGAGGTTATTTTTTTGTCCATTGTTTCAAAAAAACGCTGTAGCTGCGTTTGTATAAGAATAGGTGATGATAGCACATTGTCATCTTTTATATTTACAGCATTACTGTTTGATGGCTCATCTGAAATATTTTTTTTTCTGTTCTCCCCTGCGCTTGAGGGAATGATGTTTGGTGGCACAGTGTCAGTTATATCCAATACAGCTTGACTTTCGATGTTAAGTTGCGTTATATCGATGTTGTTGTCATCCTTAATAACGCTCTTATTATTTTTTTTTGTTGTTGATTTTTTTCTTTGTTTTTCCATTGTCATAGACTTTTTGTTTTTTACTTTATTATTGTGAGCCGAGTTGGGCCCTGCTTGAGTTAAGGGATTTTGCATAGCTGCATTTTTTTGTCTTTTCAGTGCTTTCACATGCACTTTTTTAGCTTTGCGAGACATAAAGAATGTGCTCTGATTTCCGTTTCCTGCCTCAGCTGAACCATCAATACATTCCTGTTCCCTCTGGGTAAGATCCGAGTTTAAGTCAATCAGATCTGTAAGCGCAGAGGGGCTATCAGGGGCATGCCTTGATGGAGTTAACTTTGGCTCCTTGTTTGTGTTGAGCACCTCGGCCATCCTCTCTACTGAAATTAGATTTGCAGCAAGAACTATCTTTTCTAGGGTCAATATTCTTTCGTGTTGTAATTTAGCTATCTCCACATATGGTGGAGTCTGATGTGATATCTCAGTCTTAGCATCACTTGTTGTATTTGTTTCAATAAGGTCAATTTTTTCTACATTCTCAGTTTAAGAAGCTATAGATTTTACATTATGTAACTTTTCAGCTTTTATTTCAGTTACTATTGCTTCTAGCTTTTGAGTATGGTAACGTTTCTCGCTCAAGTGTTGCTCAGCCCAGAAAGTGTGGCATTCTTCCTGAGCCATCAAGAAGACATCTATTTTACACAGACTGGAGTTGATCTCTGATGTTGCTAGACTCAGAGCGCCAATGGCCCCATGAGTAAATTCATGCCCATTATCCAGCAAGTTCAGGATCCTAGTCAAGACTGGAAAATTCTGTGGTTCTTGGGGGTTTAAATCCACTAGAGTCTCTTCTAGTGGAAATAACGGTAATGATGAGGTAGGTTGACGAGGTTTTTCTGAGCTTTGCTTCGATGGTATTGGGTCAAAGCCCAGTACTGGTGAGTGTGGATTAATTGTATCAGAGGGATTATATCGCATTTCATGTGTAGGTGAGCTAGCAGAGTGTTTTAGATCGCTAGCCCCCCACCCTCTTTCATTTTTTTTCATTTATTTTAGTTGATTCAGATTTCCGCTATAGCTGCATGTAAATGTACTGGCTCCCTGAAGCCCCTTGACTCTGCAGCAGGCGTTGAGGGCCCATTTGATAATCGTGTTCTGCTGTGGAGTTCGGCTAGGACTACTGGGGCAACCAATGAGATATCTATAGTTGGCATATTACAATCGTCATTTACCGATCTCAATATTGAGCTGTCGGTAATAGGTACATTATGTATCAGATTTGATGCATATGTTATACTCTCCTGCCCCTCCGTATGGATTTTGGCCACTATATTCACCTCGTTTTCGATTTCTGGCATTTTAACTTTTGCTAACTCAAATGGTGTTAAGGTGGACCCATTTGTGTTCAATAATAGCTTCGATTGTGGGCTAATACTCAAGTTCTCAATTATACCTTTTCCCTTTTTCCTGATTTGGTTTACCGTTTCATGAGTGGACTCTTCGTCTGACATATTCCCCTCAGACAGCATTGATGGAGATCCATTTAGGCATCTCTTCCCATTTCGCAATTTTTTTACCATGATGAGCGTAAGGACACAACCAAACTCCACCCAATCAGGTCAATGCTTACCGCCTGATATACAGAAAACTTCTCTGTATAGACAGTGACAGACGCCCTAAATCACCCTGTCGCACCCCGCGCCACGCACTGCGAACAGCAAACAGTAATTGTTTGGTACTTGGTGCGTGGCGCGGATGCACCAGACTGCCACTATTTGTAGACCGAGGCAGCGTGACTCGTCACAGGGGGCGTGGCCACCACAATCAGGAAGTGCCTTCAACAACAAGAAAAAAGAGGCAGAGTTAGATGCCTGTGATTACGGGATAGCAACCACGTGTGCACAGCTATATGCACACAAACCGTAAAGCGTGCAGTTTGTAAAGCACACAAGTTGTGAAGCACACAAGTTCGATTAGGGCGAACACAATAAGCAGCACAAGGCAGCACTAGGTAAAGAGTTACCTTAAGGTCAGGCACGCCGGTGTAACCAGCCAAGACGTCCTCCTGGCAAAGCGTGCTCACTGCAGCAAAGTCTGTTGCAACACAGCAGCAAGGCAAGGAAGCGGCGGCGATAGATCCAATAGATGCAAGGCAGAGGGGCAGCGGCAGCAAACAGTACTTGTCCAGTACTTGGTATAATACTTGTCTTATACTCTTCTTTGTCTTTGTGCTTCTTTTGTTTGGAATAGCAATCACGCTAGTCTAACGAGATAAACAAACACCTACACGAACGTGCCTTGGGAATGATGGTGTGAAGGATGGATGCAGGCGCTGGACCAAAAGCTGAGCGAAGTCTGCACAGCAGCTGGCTTGGGAAAGCGACTCAGCAACTACAGTAGAAACCGTCTCTGTGGACGGTTGGCCCGTCTTCCGTATAATGCAAATACCCAGACTTGCAGGATGCATGCTTCACTTTCTTTGTTCCATTGGGGGTGACATGCTGTAGCATCAATTCATGGCCTTTAAAATACCCTGCAGCTTCCGATCTCCTTTAACACAAACGCTGGGAAATGGCCATGACTAGCTAACACCACATTAATCAAAGCCAGGTCTCTAAAGAATGGTTCAAGTGTTGGGGAATCACCTGCTCACACTTTCTGTTGTGTGACCAACCAGTGAGCAAAAGATGTATCAGAGCGTGGGGCTCTTGATGCCACCCATTTCTGCATTTGATACACCAGCAGCTAAACACATCCCGGGGAGGCAGCTCCTTCTGCATAGTCCATTTCTCTCCCAAGCTCTGGACAATGTTCTTTACCATAATGGAGAATGTGAAAAAGCATAGGGCTGCAAGGCTTGGGGGGGTGAGGGTGGAGGGTAAAGCGCACTACGCTTGGGGTACAATGGAGATGCTTCCCCTGATACCCGCAGTACTCCAAGTCCCTTGAAATGAAATTCATCTATACACCGCATAATGTGTAAGGGCCGCTGTTATTCAAGCAGCACGCGACTAGTAATTTGCAAAAAGTAAACTTAACAAGTCCCAAGAAAAGGTTGCCTTCCACCCTTTAAGAGTTGGATTGTTTTCGTTTTTATGTTGGGATGGTAGACATAGTTTTTCTTTGTGATCTTACAGTTTCATGGTGCTGTCTGGAGCTAAAATGAGTGATCATGAAGGAAACATTTAAGAATTTTGAGAGTTCACGAGCATGAGCGAAACAAACCCCAATACTCGAACTGCCATTTCTCTGCCGCGGTAATGCACTGCAGGGTGTTTCAATGTAAAGTCCATATTGTAATGTCATAATTTTAGTTCGCCACCTCTCCAACATTAACATTGGGAGCTATGTTGAATTGTACATGCATGTCAACTCTCTGCATATGTTTAAAGTAGACTTTACCACTCACATGGAGTAGTGATATTGTTTACGTGTGTCCCTCCTAAATATATTTAACTTCCCGTGAAATATTTGAAGCAATACATATTGTATAAATGCATGTATTTTCATGCTGAGATAGATGGGCTTGTACAGCTATAGGTGGGTATGTTACAGGTGCTTGTTCTTGGAGCTTCGAGTAACACTGTTCAAGACCAGTTCGTCACCTTTTAAGAGTGGCTAAATGTTTGAGGTCATACGAATTACATTAGTGTAGATCTGAAATTGTTGATTCTCTGACCTGTGTCACAGCAGCAAACTGGTCATTGTTACTAAAAATGAAGAGCAAAAGCAGACTAACATAACAAGGCCTGTTCGGGTTTGACCTTCTTATTGCTGTTTTCTCAGGTTCATGAAATTCAGCAGATGCCAGCATTGACAATTATGTTAACTCATAGTCCCCACTCCCGCTGCTCAGCCCATGACATATGCATGAGATCAGAGGTCGGGGCGACAGGGGGGCGCCAACAATGCTTCCCGCCTGGGGTGCAATCTGTTGTAAGACCGGCCCTGGAGTCTGCTGTGACCTTGAGGTCATCCCAGATCGAGATCAGAGTGGTTTCTGTTCCATGTCGAGGTCTGAAGCCTGATTGTGCGGGGTCAAGGAGATTGTTTCATTCTACAAAGCTGTTGAGCTGTGAGTATGCGGTCCGGTCAATTCCTTTAGCTAGAAATCTGGTGTTGGAAATCGGTCCGTAGTTCTTTGGTTCAAGTGGGTCGAGGGATGCCTTTTTTTAGAAGAGGTTTGACGTGCGCTGTTTTAAAGGCTTCTGGGAAGAGGCCAGAGGTGAGGGAGTCATTTAGTATAGCTCTTGCATGTTCTTCTGCGCAGGTAGAGGAGAATATTTATTTCAGAACAGAGGCGGGGCAAGGGTGGAGGGGTGATCAGGAGAGTCTGCTGGCTGTTAGTAGGTCAAGGAACTTGTCTCTGGAGATGGGTTTGAAAGAGTTGATGGTTGGTCGAGTGGCCGTCAGGGCAATGGGGTCAGGAGGGGTCAGTTTTGAATAGTATGAAATATGCTCTTATCCCATTTGTATACTGATGTCTGCTTATTTTGAAGGTGTGATATCACCGGATGTAATGCTATGGTGAATGTATGAAGTGGTTTTATTACCTGCAGAACGATATGAAAGTCCCTTCTGACTGCCTATATGATACTGCAGGGCTTTATGATTTTAATGATGATGATTTTAGATCTGAAGACTTATCTTAACCTATGCTGAGGAATATTTTGTTTGTCCTCTCATGAGATTTATATTTAAAGTAATGCTGTTTATATTTTATATGTATTTTGTGTATTATGTGTAAAGTTTGTACATTTGTACTAAACTATATCACATTAATAATAAAATAAATAAAGAATAGGGTTTCAGCAAGGACAATTTGGAGTGAAGGGTTGCCGCCCTGTCAGGTGCAATGTTGTAGAGATGTAACAAGAGGGAGTTGCAGAGTGATTGTGTGGGAGTGAATTGGGTGGAGGTGCAAGCAGGTTTCACGAATTCGGAGATGATCTTGTGGAGTTCTTTGCTGCTGCTGCCACAGTACAGAATTTGTTTATTGTAATAGGCTTTCTTGGCCTTACGGATCTCGGATTTGTAATTACAGTGGTGATGGGCGAACAAGGATCTGCTGAGCTTGGTTTTAGATGCCCGCCATTTTCGTTCAAGAGAGTTATTTTGTTTTTTGAGTGTCCTCAGGAAGGGAGTGAACCATTTGAGGAACGGTTCTTTTTGTGAGGATGAAGGGTGCGAGGGGATGAGTGGAATTAGTGATTCTTCAAGCCAGGAGTTGAAAGATTTGATGGGTAAGGGTCTACCACTGGACAGCGTTGCAGGGGGATGGAGTCTAAGGGCTTCAGCTAAGTCAGGGAGAATTTTGACTTTGTTCCAGCATTTTTGGACAGACGTGGTGGCAGGCGGAGCTGGTGTGTGGATTATCTGTCCAGATAAGTGGCTTGGGAATGGATATAGATATCTGGTCATAGGAGCTGAACATCGGTCAAAGGTGTACCCACCAGAGTGGATTGGACCAGTTGAATGTAGGGAGAGGTTGAGTGCATCGGAACTGTGGACCAGCCTAAGGGTCATGGGGTTGTTGGGCATATCGAACCAGATATTGAAGTCACCTAGGAGGGTTAAGGATGGGTGCTTTACCTGAATAGTGGTAATAGAGTTGCAGAGGTTATTGGCAAAATGTCTGTCGTATCCAGGGGGTCTGTAGATGAGTAGGAAGCTGTGGGTGAATGTCAATGGTAGCAAGAGTTTTACCAGAAGGGATTCACAGGAGGTGTTGCATGTCTGGGTTTCAACGAGTGGGACGGAGAAATGGGGTTTGTAGAGGATCGCCACTCCGCCACCTCTGGAGGATCTATTATGGGTGATTAGTCAGTAGCAAGGGGGAACGCCTGGTGCACAACTGGCACAAAATCTTCGGAGAACCAGGTTTAGGTGATAAAGATGAGTTCAGGATTGCAAGAGGATAAGAGGTCAAAGATGCTGTGTCTGCTTCGTGATATAGAGTGGGCATTAAAAAGGTTGCATGTGACTTTGTGAGGGGAGGTGGATTTCATGGCGCTCATTCCAGGGGGTGTTCAATGGATGCAAGAGGGATGATGGGCGGTGTTGTGTTTGGGTTTGTTGAGAGGCGCCGTAAAGTTTGGAGCGCCAGAGAGCTCCTCTAGCTTGTGAGTTTGATATTGCGCGGGGTACGTGGACGAGGGGATTGTGGATGTTCTCAATAGATGCTAGGGGAAGGGTGGAGGTTGAAGTTTTCTGATGGGCTGAGGAGTGGGGGATGAGCGTTTGAGGGGACATGGGTTTGGCGTGCCAGAGGGGCCCTCTGAACTTAGAATTGGGGGTGGGGAGATGGCGGCGGTGTGCAAGTGGATTCCAGGAGGAGTTGTGTTCGGGGAAGGGGTTCATGGGTTGTGGCCTGCAATGAAGAAGGGGGTGGTTCATGAACTTGGGTGCAAGAGCGTAGGATATGCGCTGGGGGGATGAATTACTGAGAGAGGGTATGGTGCTGAGAGGCCGTGAGTGAGGAGGGGTTGGCAAGGAGGATTATGTAGATGGTGGGTCTCCATCCTGGGGGAGGATTAGGGGCAGCACCTAGACTTTGAAGTACAAGTGTGAAAGCAATGACCCTGGATGTGATACCAGCGTCTAGATTTGACCACAGAACTATCACAGTGGGCACTTTCTAGGTGTGAGTCAATGCAATACTAACAACATTCGAATAGTGGGACGCAGACTGGTAAATTCACAGAACTATGACAGTGGGCACATTCAGGGTTTGAGTCAATGCAATACTAACACATTTCTAAGTGAGCGATGGGGGCTAGTAAGTTCACAGAGCTATCACAGTGAGCACTTTCTAGATTTGAGCCAATTAAATACTAACAATTTTCTAAGTGTGTGACGCAAGTTAGTAAATCACAGTACTATCACAGTGGGCATTCTAGGTTTGAGACAATGCAGTACTAACAATTTTCTAAGAGTGCAGGGCGGGCTAGTAAATTCACAGAGCTATCACAGTGGGCGCTTTGATTTGAGTCAATGCAATACTATCAATTTTCTAAGTGTGCGACGCAGGCTAGAGATTCACAGAACTATCACGGTGGGCACTTTCTAGATTTGAGTCAATGTATCAAAGTGGTCATGTGCAGACATAGAAATTGAAAAAAGAAACATTGTACTCAAGGAAGCGTTATCAGTGACATATCGAAACCCAGACATGTATGTCTGACTAACAGTATCCTATCAAAAGGACTTTAAACCAATCCTTGTGTGGTTAAAGAATTCAGTTACTTACTTCAAAGGCATATGAGATCAGACATTGGATCATGGAACATGAGCTATTCTCCTCACATGTGCTATATTGGCATGTCGCTTGTGACACATTAAAGCTAACCTTGGTTACCTCTGTGTTGTTCCTGAAACTCAAAATTATAATCATAAAATTAAACAATTAAGCAAGTGTTATGGAAATCCATTCTTAACTCACACTCTGGCACCTCTCTGCTGCACCTGCCCGGTACAGCCACCAAGTGGAAACCCTTAGGTACGTATTGTCTTATTAATGTCCTCAATAGTTGTTCTCCGGTAGTTACGTTCACCACGGTTGTGGCGATTCATCGTTACGAAACCAGAAGATGCTTTGTTGCATTTCCCATTCGCTTTGCCTAAAGTGTAAAACAGAGTCAATAGTGCACTACATCAGAAATGTGTGTCAGCTAGCTCAAGCAAAGTTACAGTCACATTAGTACACTTAACATAGTACTAAGTCATCGTTAGGGGTCTAGTTTCATTTTGAACAACTCGGCTGGGAGTTAATGGCTGTTGTTCTGCAGCTAAAGCTCGAGCATAACTGTCATGATCTCTGCTTCCAAAAGGTCAGGGGTTTCCCAACTCCCTTGGAAGCAGATCCATAACCCAGGTTCCGAGTGCCAACCAGTCCCAATTGGGACCTTTTGGACCCAGTCCTGGCGCCAGTGGCACCAGGCTCATAAATATGCCCAGTCCCAGCGCTGGAAGCGCCGGGCTCATAATGCTTGGGTGGACTTACCTGCAGCAGACCATGCTGCTTACTTGCCTGCCAGTTGAGCCTCTGATCCTCTTCTGTTTGGAACTACTTTTCCTGTTGGGTGGGGCAGGAGCCACTCCCTAGATTCAGAACACTGGAACTCTTCTGGAAAGCAGGAACTCTTTTCTTACCTAGGCGTGGCTGTGGAAGGAGACACTTAAGCACTACAGGAGACTATTTAAACCACACCCGATGGATGAATCTTGCTTTGCGTTTTTCTGCATCCTCTGCAGCAGAACGCTCATCGTGTCTTCTGCATCTGATCCTGGGCCTAAGGAAAAAGGCTTACCATCCTGAATCCAGTCGTCAGCAAAACCTATAAAGACAAGAAAGAACAGGTTAGCATTACGGTCTTCAGTGACAGCTCTTCACTTACCTGGTCCATCGGCTGTCACCAACGCCTCGCGCTGCATTCCGGCATCTGAAAGACAAAGGCTTACCTACTCTTCGTGCGCTCCGGAGGTCTTCACACTGCATTCCGGCATCTGAAAGACAAAAGCTTACCAACTCTTCGCACGCTCTGGAGGCCTTCGGCGCTGCATCCCGCATCTGAAAGACAAAACAAGGTGCGTTTAAAGACATTGGGGAACTTTAATACTCACGTGCCATTACTCCTTTCCACATCTAACCCAGTGGGTATTCCGGCACTCTGCAGCCGCTCCGAACTTGTACCTGCAAAATAAAAAGACAGTTGGAGCGCATCGTGAAGCAGGCAACAAGCGCTTACTTACGTGCTTCCAGGCGCTTCTATTCATCACACGGGCTCCATCTTCAACTCACTTCAGCCCGTCATCCGCCATCGCCGGAACCCTGCAAACAAGAAACATCATTACTAAAGACTTTAAAGACATTAGAATTACTCGAAACTTACCGTTCGTGCAGTAAACGACAGACAGCAGTCCTCTGAAGTCAAGAGGCCTGCTCCCCTTATCCAGTGAAGAAACTGGTTACAGCACCCTGCCCCAAGGCAGATGGAGAGCACGGCGTTCACTTACCTAAGGTGAGAGCGTTAACCTTTGGGGTTCTACAGGAGAAGAGAAAGGGAAGAAGAGAGAGACATTCAATAACCCAGTTCCTTAATCCCATATTTTCTATCTGCAGACATCTTACCCTTCAAGTCAGACATACAGTGCACAGAGGTCCAGCCCAAAGAGCCAGCCGTGTGTTACACATCACCTTTGCAGATACGGTATACGCCCAGTCAAGACCGGCGCCTCTACGGGAATCAGGTGAGCGTTACAGAACGCAAAGCCTACCACAAAACTCCCGTCCAGGCGCTATGGAAACCTCGGATACCGACCAGCTAGCCCAGTTACTTGGGGAACTAAGGGCATAAGTGCATGCAGCCCATCAGGAAATGAACGCTCTAAGAAGGGAACTGATTATTTCCAAGGAGCGAACAGATGATCTCGCTAGACAATTGCTACAGTCACAAGCCGGACAGACCTCGTTACCCGCATCTGGGGGAAATCTTCCTTCTACATCCTCTATGAATCCAGTGCAGATCAACCTACCTGGGAATGTACCTCTGGCTCCGCCCGAACGATTTTCTGGTGACCCAAAGAGGTTTGCAGTATTTATCAATCAGTGCCGGTTGCATTTCTTATGCCGGCCAGCAGCCTTTCCAACTGATCAAGCTAAAGTAGCTTTCGTGCTTTCGTACCTTAGTGGCAATGCGGCAGACTGGTCGATCCCTCTAGTAAATCAAGATGATCCGGTCCTCCATGATTTTCAAGCTTTTCAGCTCAGTATGGAAAAACTGTTCGCAAGACATTCACAGGGGCAGGCCTTGGACAATGAGCTTCTTTCGTTGCGACAAGGTAATCAAGACCTTTTGGCTTATATTGCGTCTTTCAACAGACTGATAGTGGAAACTCAATGGCCTGAGGACAAAAGGATTACGCTGTTTTATAGAGGTCTACGTGGAGAGCTCAAAGATGTGTTAGCCCAAGTAGTGAATCCCCCACAAGATTGTTCGGACTATATAGACTTAGTCGTTCAAATAGATCACAGACTGCAGAGCAGGAAGGCCGATCGTTCCAAGTTTGATGCTCGAGTATTTTCCAAACCGCCAACTCCATCCAAAGGAGTAGACTCCGGGGAACCCATGCAAATAGGGGGTCTGAAAGGTCCTCTAACACAAAAGGAGCGGGAAAGGAGAAAACAGTTGCAATTATGCCTCTATTGCGGAAACTCAGGGCACTTTCTTCGAGACTGTCCGGTGAAACCTGCCAAGAAGGCAGTAGGAGCTGCAGTTACCAAAGTTACAAACTCTGAGCAGGGAAACGACCTCGCCCGACAAGAATAGAGGTCCTCTTGCCGAGCGTGAAAACCAGTTCCGTGACCTCGCATTTCGTGATACCTATGGTCCTCATTAGCCCTGATAATCCGGATCGATTACATGCAATTGAAGCTTACGTCGACAGCGGTGCCATCGGCAATTATGTGGATCATGAAATGGTTTTGAGGATGAATCTAACTCTTTGTCCCAAGGCTGTAAAGGACGTCATTACTACGGTGGATGGTACGGAGATAGCCTCCGGGCCAGTAACGCATACCACTCAAGAGGTGACACTAGTAAGTCAAGATGGACACCATGAGAAGATTGTGTTCGATGTGATCTAGGCCCCTCAGTTTCAGATTATTCTAGGAATACCTTGGTTAGAGAAACACAATCCTCTGATCGATTGGCAAGCAAGAACGGTCCAGTTTCCAGAATGTGTCTCTACTTGTCACCCTCCACCTGGTGTTGCACTGGCAGCAATTTCTTCAGAGACTCCCCAGTTACCTCCCGAATACCTAGAATACCAAGATGTTTTCCGGAAGGATCAGCCTAACTCTCTACCTCCTCATAGGTCTTATGACTGCCAGATAGACCTGATACCTGGATCTACTCCTCCTTGTAGTAGAATTTATGCCCTCACCGAGCCTGAGAACCTTCACCTTCGACAATACCTGGATCAATACCTGGCAAATGGGTTTATTCGTCCTTCCAAGTCCCCTGCTTCTTCAGCTTTGTTCTTCGTTCCAAAAAAGGAAGGAGACCTTAGAACTTGTATAGATTATCGCTCCCTGAACCAGATCACCGTTAAGAATAGATATCCGTTACCTTTGATCCCTGAACTCCTGGACCAAGTCAGAAAAGCATGCATATATACAAAGCTGGATCTTAGAGGAGCTTACCACTTGGTACGAGTAAAAGAGGGCGATGAATGGAAGACGGCCTTCCGCACCTAGTATGGGCTATTTGAATATCAGGTCATGCCCTTCGGACTTTGCAATGCCCCGGCCGCCTTTCAATATTTTATGAACGATGTCCTCAGAGAGCTCATAGATGTGTGTGTTGTTGTTTACATTGACGACATCCTCGTTTATTCTTCATCGGAATCTGAACATCGGAAACACGTGAAAATGGTCCTCGAAAGATTGCGTCAACACAAACTTTTCGCTAAGTTGGAAAAATGTGTTTTCAACGTGACTGAAGTTGAATTCTTGGGATTCATATTATCACCAGGCGGAGTGCGTATGGATTCAAAGAAGGTCGATGCAGTTCTCAAATGGCCATCACCATCCTCCGTAAAAGGTGTGCAAAGCATGTTAGGCTTCGCTAACTTTTACCGCAGGTTTATCCCCGAATTCTCTCGAATAGTCCAGCCCATCACTGCCTTGTTAAAGAAAAACAAACGTTTTGAATGGTCTACCGAGGCGGAACAAGCTTTCCAGGATTTGAAGACTAAATTTATCTCTGCACCAATCTTAAAACACCCTCGCCCCGAACTCCCCTACATCGTGGAAACTGATGCTTCAAGCCTTGCCATGGGGGCAGTTCTATCACAAAAGGACCCGGTAACCAATCAGTTGCATCCCGTGGCATTTTGGTCCCGCAAATTCTCGCCTCCTGAAATCAATTACACGATTACTGACAAGGAACTTCTGGCTATCAAGTCTGCCTTTAAGGCTTGGCGGCATTATCTGCTGGGGGCCAGACACACCGTAACTGTGATTACGGATCACCGAAACCTGCAATATTTGAAAACCGCAAAAGCCCAATCCTCTAGACAACTCCGTTGGGCATTATTCTTTGCCGAGTTTGACTTCATAATTACCTATCGACCTGGTACAAAGAACGGTAAAGCTGATGCCCTTTCTCGGATGGGAGTGGAAGAACACTTGATCAACCCTAAACCTGTACCAATCATTCCCGAACAAAGAATTCTGGGTGTAATCGCCACAGAATCCATAGAGGAAGTTAAGGATAAGGCCAGGCAACTTGTAACTCCAGCAGACATACAGAATTGGCATCTGCAGGGAAAGGACTTTGCAGTAAAGGACAACTTATTGTATTTCCAAGAACGATTATACCTACCCAGCACAGATTTACAGAAAAAAGTAATCTCTTGTTATCACGATTCTTTAATGGAAGGACATCCCGGTATGGCCAAGACCTCAGAAAAGATCAAGCGCTACTTCTGGTGGCCGTCTTGGAAAAAAGATATCAGAGACTTTATAATGTCCTGTGGAGTATGCGCCCAAAACAAGAGTCAAAAGGAAAGACCAGCAGGCCTCTTAGGCCCTATTGACATCCCACCTCGCCCTTGGCATACGCTTTCTATGGACTTCATCACCGATCTACCTCCATGCTCCGGATACAATACGATTCTAGTAATCGTGGACTTATTCTCCAAGATGGCGCATTTCATTCCGCTCAAAGGCTTGCCAACAGCAGCAACTCTGGCCCGAGAATTTCTCGAAAACGTCGTCCGGCTGCACGGTTTTCCTTCGGTTCTAATTTCGGATCGAGGTAGTCAATTTATTTCTCATTTTTGGCGAAGTTGCTGTCGGTCGGCTCAAATTGATGTGAGACTATCGACAAGTCACCACCCTCAGACCGACGGACAAACCGAGAGGACCAATCAAACTCTGGAACAGTATTTACGCTGCATGCTGCAACAAACTGAAAAAACTTGGAAAGACATCCTTTGGATAGCCGAATATGCCTACAATAACTCTGTCCATTCGGGAACTGGGAAAACCCCGTTTTTTCTTTTGTACGGCAGTCACCCTCGAACCTCGGAGTTGGATCCCCTCCAAGATCATGAAACACCAGCAGTAGACTACCTGCATTCTACAATCACCCAAGCCTTTAAGGAAGCTGTTTCTCACCTTCAAAGGGCTAAAGAACAATACAAGAAAGGAGCAGATCAACATCGGAAGGAAGCCCCTCAATATCAAGTAGGGGATCAAGTCTGGTTATCCACCAAATATCTACCTCTAAAAGGGCCACGCACATTCAACCCAAGATACCTTGGTCCCTATTCCATCACTACCATAGTAAACCCAGTAGCGGTCAAGTTGGACTTGCCCCCGCACATGAAGATACATCCGGTCTTCCACGTCTCTCTGTTAAAACCCGTGCAACCTCAAACCCGACTAACTAAATCTCCAAAACCTATCCTAGTTGATGGAGAACTCGAGTTTGAAGTCAAAAGCATTCTGGACTCCAAGATCTCCAAATCTAAACTATTTTACCTAATTGACTGGAAAGGCTACGGCCCCCAAGAGAGATCCTGGGAGCCTGCTGAATATGTCCACGCTCCTCGCCTAATCAAAAGATTTCACCGAACATTTCCTGACAAGCCAAAACCCCCGGAGAAGCCCGGTTTGGAAGGGGCCTTGAGGGGGGGTACTGTCATGATCTCTGCTTCCAAAAGGTCAGGGTTTTCCCAACTCCCTTGGAAGCAGATCCATAACCCAGGTTCCGAGTGCCAACCAGTCCCAATTGGGACCTTTTGGACCCAGTCCTGGCACCAGTGGCACCAGGCTCATAAATATGCCCAGTCCCAGCGCTGGAAGCGCCGGGCTCATAATGCTTGGGTGGACTTATCTGCAGCAGACCATGCTGCTTACTTGCCTGCCAGTTGAGCCTCTGATCCTCTTCTGTTTGGAACTACTTTTCCTGTTGGGTGGGGCAGGAGCCACTCCCTAGATTCAGAACACTGGAACTCTTCTGGAAAGCAGGAACTCTTTTCTTACCTAGGCGTGGCTGTGGAAGGAGACACTTAAGCACTACAGGAGACTATTTAAACCACACCCGATGGATGAATCTTGCTTTGCGTTTTTCTGCATCCTCTGCAGCAGAACGCTCATCGTGTCTTCTGCATCTGATCCTGGGCCTAAGGAAAAAGGCTTACCATCCTGAATCCAGTCGTCAGCAACACCTATAAAGACAAGAAAGAACAGGTTAGCATTATGGTCTTCAGTGACAGCTCTTCACTTACCTGGTCCATCGGCTGTCACCAACGCCTCGCGCTGCATTCCGGCATCTGAAAGACAAAGGCTTACCTACTCTTCGTGCGCTCCGGAGGTCTTCACACTGCATTCCGGCATCTGAAAGACAAAAGCTTACCAACTCTTCGCACGCTCCGGAGGCCTTCGGCGCTGCATCCCGCATCTGAAAGACAAAACAAGGTGCGTTTAAAGACATTGGGGAACTTTAATACTCACGTGCCATTACTCCTTTCCACATCTAACCCAGTGGGTATTCCGGCACTCTGCAGCCGCTCCGAACTTGTACCTGCAAAATAAAAAGACAGTTAGAGCGCATCGTGAAGCAGGCAACAAGCGCTTACTTACGTGCTTCCAGGCGCTTCTATTCATCACACGGGCTCCATCTTCAACTCACTTCAGCCCGTCATCCGCCATCGCCGGAACCCTGCAAACAAGAAACATCATTACTAAAGACTTTAAAGCCATTAGAATTACTCGAAACTTACCGTTCGTGCAGTAAACGACAGACAGCAGTCCTCTGAAGTCAAGAGGCCTGCTCCCCTTATCCAGTGAAGAAACTGGTTACAGCACCCTGGCCCAAGGCAGATGGAGAGCACGGCGTTCACTTACCTAAGGTGAGAGCGTTAACCTTTGGGGTTCTACAGGAGAAGAGAAAGGGAAGAAGAGAGAGACATTCAATAACCCAGTTCCTTAATCCCATATTTTCTATCTGCAGACATCTTACCCTTCAAGTCAGACATACAGTGCACAGAGGTCCAGCCCAAAGAGCCAGCCGTGTGTTACACATCACCTTTGCAGATACGGTATACCCCCAGTCAAGACCGGCGCCTCTACGGGAATCAGGTGAGCGTTACAATAACTCACATACGAAAGCCAATTTGGGAGTGCACTGGGCACTGGATCTTATCAGGCTGATAGTGAACTGGTGTAGGTTAGAATCCTAAAAGAAAGTTGATACCACATTCCCAGCACCTGTTGAGATCATAACTCTCCTTTGCCAAGATGCTGTATACATTTGACAGTGCCAGGTTCATGATTTAAATTCCATGGTAGTTACCTTGTGAGATAAGTAATATTTTCTTCCAGAACTGTGCCCTTTGGGAATAGGCTATAATTTGCTCAAAGAAATGGAACTGCTCGAGATAGCAAACAGACAGTAGAAGATCACAGTTGTTAGACAGCTAAGACTTCTTCCATACATTGCCCTAGTTCTGCCATTCACTTGCACTGTGTTGCATGCACCCAAGTGGGGATCTCGGGAACCTTTTTGCCAGAATTCGTAGTCAACAGTACCTAGAAGCACCAGAGCCAGCATCGGCAAGTCTTCACCATCACGAAATCACCAAGCTCCAGAGAATGGCAGGCTTCCACTGGAATCTTCAGAAGGGACTCCATCACCTGTTTGTAGACAGAGCTAATGGAGCAGATATGTGTATTTATATAATCAAGCAAATTATCATCTAATAGAGGGATACTAGCATAGTGTAAGGGAGGCAAGGTATCACAAGTATGACAGTGACACACAAGGTTCAATTTGTAACACCTTTATTCCAATTTATGGGGTTTGGAAAACTCCTACTTTGCCCTATAGCTAGGATGGGAATAGTCTCTACCATCAAATAATAAATAAAACAGTCCTAGTTAAGTCAATCAAATCAAAATGGCCTTCACTAACAAAACCCAATCCCTGCCCTATCTCTTGTACAAAAAGTGTGTCAAGGGGAATATATATGCAAAGGAAACGCATTGTTAGAATATAAAGAATAAATGTGGCTGAGTCAGCTCTCCTCCCCACGTTAGACAGCACGGAGTAAGGCGGTCCCCGTAGACAGGATGACACACTCTGGCTCAGGTTCTCAAAACAAAGGCAGTTCAAAACGTGGATCGAGGCCCACCTGACTTTCCACGTTAAAGTCTCTCTTTCCAGCTTTCATAACACAGTTCAACAGAAAGTTCGCAACGGTCTTCCTCAGTCAGGATCAGACGTTTCAAATCAATAAGTTAATGTAGGTCTCCCTCAGTCAGGCTCGGACCTTTCAAAGCAAAATGTTCACATAGTTCTCCTTCAGTCGGGCTCGGACCTTTCAAACACAACCCTTGCAGGGATTCTCTTCCCCAAGCTTAATTCACATCCTTTAGGGGTTCCCTTCCTGTAACTTACCACACTTCCGGTCTCCCTCAGTCAGGCTCTGACCTTTTCCTGATGTCGAAGACTTTCAAATGTGCGTGGCTTTTACCATAAACCTCCACAGGACCACTTTGACTTTCCCTTCAGCTCACACTCTCATGTCATTTTCCCCATTGTCTAGGTGGTTCGATGTCATAAGCACAAAAGTTCAAGGTTCACATTTTAACCCCCCCCCCTTTTTCTCAGGGGTTAATTTTGATCACTTTGCTTTTTATAGTTCATTCACTATATCGCTTCATAGCAAACACATTTCACATTTCACAGAGACCTTCGAGTGGGCTACTTCCTTTCACCGGACCACTCCGCTACTCAGTATCACTGGCTTGACAGCTATCAGTAATTCAAAGTTCATCACAGGTCTGCCTTGTTATTTTATAAGGATTTATAGAGCGCACTGCCATCACAAGGCATCTTGGCGCTAGGAAACCACAATACGGTCCACCTCATTCTGCTCCAAAATAGAAATGTTTTCAGGGACTGTCTAAATTCCAGATGATCCGCAATCTGTTTTAATGCGGGTGGAAGGGCATTCCACAATCTGGCCGCTGTCACCGAGAACACTCGGCCACCCATCCTAGCACACCTATAGGCGGGAATCACCAGAAGGCCAGCTGTCCGTGAGCGCAGATCGCATGTCGGGCAATAGCAAACACATGTTTCCTGCAAATATCAAGCCCCAAGACCCAGCAGGGCCCGATGAACCAGACACAGTGATTTAAAGTCAATGCGCTTGGACACCGGAAGCCAATGCAAGCATCGAAGGGTGGGGGTGATATGGGCTCCAAAGGGGGAGCCAGTGGCCACCCGTGCTGCCAGGTTTTGCAGCTGCTGTAGTCGCTGGATCACACCCTTTGGCTGGGCTAGCTAGAGCGAGTTACAATAGTCTATTCGACTAAGGATAAGGGCAGCTACCACTGGTGGATGAAGATGGGGAGGAACGAAAGGGAGTACCTTATGCAAAATCCTAAATTTGAATTGCCCCGATTTACAAACTGCTGCCACTTGCTGAGTCATGGACAGGGTAGTAGAAAAAGTCCCCCCCAGATTTTTCACTACAGTAGCTGGAGTAGGGAGTTTGCCCAGCGACAACGGCCAGAAAGCAGGCCGTTGTGTCTCACCCATACACGTGCAGCCTTCAATTGTGTGAAACAATGTTGCAACTTCAATCTTTCCTTTCATGTCACTTGCCAACTCACCGGCTGTGTGCATTTCTTTCTTGTCTTTGCAGTTTTTAATTCACAAATCAAGGTTAATACCACAGGCTTGGCCTCACCTCCCCAACTCTGCTGTTCACCCGGGAGGGTCATTGGCATCCTTGAAACACAATGCAGTCTTCTTGTCTGGGATTTGACCTTCTCCACATGTCTTTCACTGCCTTTTAGAGGCAATGACCTCCTGCAGGGAACTCCTGTGGTTCTCTATCCTTTGCTCTCGTCCCTCTGTCCATCGCACGGCTCCAGTAGGTTTGCCTTCGTCCCGGAAGTTCTGCTCTTGCTTGTGTTCCATCTTTCTCAGAGTGTGTTTCTATGTTCTGGCTTTTACCTGTGTGGGGAGAACTAATTGATATCAGATGTATGCACTTAAGTTAAGTGCCTGACTTTGCCTGACCCGATTAGCTGGATATGTCCGATGAGATATGTAAGGGATTGCCTCTTTACTCTCAGTAGCCCGCTTCCTCGGCCCAGTGTTTGTGTAGAAAGGGGGGAGTTGGGACATTGGAGAATCCTATAAAATAGGATGGGTCATATGTATGGAAAAAGGGGGGTCTACCGCGTCTCACTATCGGTCGCCTCACCCCCACTCCCCGAAGACCCCTGAGCCAGGTGATCCTCCCGCACTGGTCCACCCTCACGGTCTGGATCCAAAGGCGATGGCGTGCCCTGGCCACCTGAGAGAGAGATCCCCGGGTATTAGTAGGTGAGACACCCTTTGGTTTCTCACAATAGGCAGGTTCAATAGGGGGCGATGACTGCAGCCTTATTGGTCTTACATAAAGTACTTTGTAGGGTCTCAGCTGTCAGGGCCGGCCTTACCTTTTGGGATCTTTGTGGCTTGGAGTCAAACAGGTAAGGCCTGTCCCCCTGGTAGACAGCCTGTTGCTTGTATAGAAACAGAATGAATGAATGGCTATGCAGTGGTGGCAGTCTCAGAAAGGTGGAGGGAAGGCAAAAACCTGATTCCAGGGAAAAAACCTCCAGGAGCATGGATCTACATGGATATGGGTTCACAGGAGCGTGGATTCAGGAGAGTGCGGATAACTCTCAATGGCAATAAACAATGGTAATCAGCTTCACCAGAATTACAGAGAACCGGCACAGTGCGAGGGAGCAGGAAGAAGCAGGGAAATGTAGGAGGAAGCCTAGGAGCTCTGAGAGTCGCCGGCAGCACAGAGAAGAGGTCCAGAGGTAGCAAGAAGGAACAAGGCAAGCAAGAATGGGATATAACAAGTAACACAAGCGTCTTAGCAATCAGGGAGAAGATTGTGACATGCTGCTTACTGGCAGTGAACCTTCTCATGTAGGCGTTCGGGCTGTGAGTGCGTCATCTGCATGCTCGGCATCACCATGCAGCGTTCTGAACATGGTGCCATCTTAGATCGGGCCGACGATCGTGATAGCATGGTGATAGCGACGTGGAAGCCTACAGTTGCCAGGCCCGAGCGCAGTGGTGACAGCCCATAACTGTTATAGTAGACACTACTGCGTGCACTTGGGCATAAAAGTGCTAAAAAAAGGAGTGCAACCAACCTGATCAGAAGCAACCCTTGGAATAATGAAAATCTTCCTCCAGAACCCCTGCCCCTCCCTTCCTCGGGACAGAGGAACTGGGAGTGGCAGGAAAACTAGAGAAACCCTCTGGGGAAGAGGGCCCTAACTGCAATGTTCCACCGTAGCCTTGACGGATGGATTGCCTTCCGCTATTCTTGATAGCAGGATAATGTTTGCCGGGCAATGGAAATATCAGTTTACGCCTGTAGTGTGTTGTTCGTAGCGTGGATTGTATTGTTCAACATCAGCGCAGCTGGCCTGGCGATGTTGCACTGAGTGCAGGAAATAAACAAAACAGTATGAGGAAAGTCTTGAATAGCTGTTAGTAAAATACAGGTGAGCACAGGATCAAACTAAAGGTGCGTCTGGTAAAGGAGTAGCAATGCGCCAGGCACTGCATGCAGGCTGATTATAACTTGTGCTGACACCAGGACGACGGGGAAACAGGAAGGAGGTAGCAACCAGGATAGAAACTAAACTCGTAGACGGCACAGTGGGCGCCATCTTGAAGGAAGGAACAAATATACCAGGAATCCTCCTCCAACGATTCCAAACAGAATTCTGGTTGAACCGAGATGTGACAGTATGCCCCCTCCCAAGAGGAGAATGACCAAGCTTGCTGGGATGAAGACGATAAAACCAGCGAACCAACCGTGGGACATGAACCGAAGAAGCAGGTTCCAAGCTTTGGTCAACAGGTGATTCCTGTTCACCAAGTACTGAAGGTGACCACGGTGGTAGCGAGAGTCAGAAATGCCAGCTACCTCATAGTCAGGACCAGAAATGGTGTGCACTGGAGGTGGTCGAGGAACAGAATTGCGCAGAAAATGATCCAGCACATCAGGCTTCAAATGAGAAATATGAAACACAGGATGGATCCTGTACCAAGAAGGAGGGAGTTGAAGCAAAAGGGCAGCTGGACTCCTGGCAGTCAGAACCTTAAAGGGACTGAAATACCTTGGCGAAAACTTGTAGGGAATCAAATGGGGAGGCAAAAAGCAGGAATCCAGCCATACCATGTCACCCGGAGAGATGGCAGGAGCAGGCGTGCAATGTCGATCAACCAGCTTCTTAAGCCCATCTTGAGGACTTTTCAAAACCACGCCAGCCAACTCATGACCTCGCTGGACATCCGACATCAAAGCCTGCACGTCCGAAAACCTGGCAGAGGACAGAGACACCATCATAAAACAAGAAGGGTGAAATCCTTAAGTGCATTTGAAAGGACTGGAACCCAAAGTGGCGTGCTTGGCATTATTATAAGCAAACTCTGCCAAGGGCAACAAGTCCACCCACTTATCCTGAGCAGTGGAAATAAAGCAACGTAGGTAACCCTTGAGGGTATGATTCAGCCGCTCCGTTTGGCTGTTGTTCTGCGGTTGGAAACCAGAACTCAATGTCCTCTCGATTTGCAAAATGGAACAAACCTGGTGCCAATACCGTGAGGTGTATTGAGGGCCATGGTCAGAAACGATAGTATCAGGCAAACCGTGTCGAGAATAAATTGTGTCAATGAAGATCCTCGCCATCCGGACAGCATTCAAGACTTTAGGTAAGGCATAGAAATGGGCAAGTTTGGTAAAATTATCAATGGTTACAATAACAGCTGAGAGTCCCCTGGAAGGAGGCAAATCCACTACGAAATCAGTGGAGATCACCTGCCAGGGTTTGCTGGGGAAAGGCATCCTCACTAGATGACCCAAAGGAGCTGTCTGTTCTTGGTACCTTTGTCTGCAATCAGATGGCATAAGCCGAGATGTAGTCCCAAACATCCTGTGCCACAGTGGGCCACTAAAAATGTCTTTGATTGAGATCAAGGGTATTGGCCATGCCCCATGACCAGGTGAAACCAAATCCTGACACCTATGCAGGGCCTCATGTTGAAGAGCAGCAGTAGGAAGATAAACCTGTTCCCCATAAAAGTAGAGACCATCCTCATAAACCAGGCCGTACTCGGCAGCAGTAGACTGACAAAGAGTGGGGTTAGCTTCCGTCTTCCTATGCACATTGTGTAGAAAGGCAGAGACTGCATGAATAAACAAGGCTTAGGAAAAAGATGTTCTGATTGAAAATGTGGTACAAGGCATGTGTCCTTCCTGGATAAGGCATCAGCTTGAAGATTAGCCCTACCCGGGATAAAGGTAAAGATCTCATTTACAGGGAAAAGAAATGAGCCCATCTGGTTCGGCAGCTGTTTCTGGTCTCAGATTCTGATGATCCGTCCTGAGCACCTCCGGAAATGAAGCACCCAACAGAAGATGCCGCCATTCCTGGAAAGCTCTTTTTACAGCCAATAGTTCTTATTCCAGGGCTCAATAGTTCAATTCAGAAGGTGACAGTGTCTTGGAAAGATACACCACCAGACAATCGTGACTGTGTTCCAAAACCTGTAGGAGAACCGCCCCCAAAGCATAATGTGAAGCATCAATTTCCATTATAAATCCCTTATTTTGATCAGGCGTCTGTAGAATTGAAGCAGAGGAAAACTGGATTTTGAGTTCACAAAAGGAGTTTTGTGCCCCATCAGTCCAGGGAAAGGTCACCCTTTCTTTAAAAGCGCCATCAACGGGAGAACAATGAGAGATTAACATGGGATACATTTTCTATAGAAATCAGCGAATCCCAGGTATCGCTGTAGCTCTTTCACTGTGGAAAGAGGAGGCCAATCAAGAACTGTAGATACTTTCCCCAGATTCATGGCGGTGCCCTCAGCTGACAGAACATATCCAAGGTATGTAACTTTATATTGGTTAAATCCACATTTCTCCAGCTTGCAGAATAGGTGTTGTTCTCTCAATGTGGATAGTGCCATCCGAACATGAAAAATATGCTCAGAAGGATTACGGGAAAACACCAGAATATCGTCGAGATAAACGGTAACTGAAAGCTGCAACAAGTCGGAAAAGACGTGGTTCATGAACCATTGGAATATGGCCGGGGCATTTGATAAACCAAAGGGCATCACCCTGTACTCAAAATGTCCAAAGGGTGTGCGAAAGGCCATCTTCCAGTCATCACCCAGTTTAGTACAGATAATGTGGTAAGTGCTCCTGAGATCTAGTTTTGTGTAAATACAAGCGTCCTTCACCGCCTCCAGAAAATCAGAGATCAATGGTATGGGTTATCGATCAGGTATGGCAATTCTATTCAGACCACAAAAGTCATTACATGAATGCAGCTCGTCTGTATTTTGCTTTGAGACAAAGAATAGGGAGGCTCTAATCGGGGTAGTGGATTCAGAGATCAACCTGTTCTGGAGGTTATTATGAAGATATTCTTTTAGCACTGCCTTCTCTTTTTCCGAAAGGATATACATCCTACCAAAGAAAATCAGATGATCGGGTAAGAGATTAATCACGCAATCATCTCTTCAGTGCAGAGTCAATTCTGAATACTTCTGAGCAACGAACACATCCTGAAACACCCTGTAAGGTTCTGGTAGGGCCTGAATGTTATCAATCGTGGTATTAGTTGTAGAAACTGTAGTACGTGGCAGAGATGTATGAAAACCCACAGAGCCTTCTGAGAGGCAATGAGAAATGCAATACTCTGAACCCAGAAACATGGATCCAGCCATCCAATTAATGAAGGGTTTATGTGCTCTCAAACAAGGCAACCCAATAATGACTGGATAATGAGCGGTCTTGATAATATCAAAGGTAACCAGTTCCTTGTGGGAGGATATATGCATGGAGATGGGAGTAGTGTGTTCAAGTATCAAACCGGATACTAATGGGCTACCATCCACTCCTGCCACAGAAATTGAAATCTACCTTAGAGGTGCATGGAATACCATTCTTCCTAGCTCACTGATTATCAAAGAAGACGCCTGCAGCTCCACAGTCTATCAATGGGGTACATTATGTATCTCTACCTCTGAAAGTAGGAACATAACCCTCAGAATTATCATTGAGGGATCCAAGAGAGAGTCGGTCTGTAGCATGGATGATGAATATGAACCAGGTATTGGGGAACCAATCTCATCATCCCGGATCGTGGTTCCCCCTACGATCGGGATGAAGTGTTTCCCCGTCATCTAGGAGGCGCTATCAGACAATCCCGTATGAAATGGTCCTTGGAACTGCAGCGCATACATAAACCATTAGTTTGTCTACGGTTTCTCTCATCGGATGACAAGGGGCCTCTAGTGATCACTAACTGCATATGTTCTACGAACACGACTGTTCTCAAAGGACACAACGCTGGTCCGACAATCATTTTGCGTACCTACCACGTTTCCTTTCAGAATGTCGTTCCTGTAAGCGGTAGTCCATTTGCATGGTGAGAGAAATCATTTCAGCCAAATTAGCAGAACAAGGAACTCTTGAGATTTCATCCTTCAGTTCATCTGAAAGACCTTGCCAAAATAAGGTGATTAAAGCATTGTCTGGCCATGCAGTGGCTGCTGCCATTTGTTTAAACTTAGTGATTTATGAAAATATATCCTGTGACCCTTGCCTAAAATCCAAAAGCTGTTCGTGTGAAGATGCAGTCATTTCATGTCTCCCAAACATTGCTCTAAGCCTATGTACGAAACCCTAGGTATGAATCTAGAATGGCATTATTTGTGGTGACTAAATGAGTGGCCCAAATCAGAGCAGCTCCTTTCAAGTGTGATATCATGTATCCAACTCTGTCTAGTTTGGTAGGAAAGTAAGCTGTCTTAAAGTCAAACTGCACAGTGCAAGCGTCTAAGAACTCCTTCAACTTATGCGGAATTCCATCATACTTGCCACCAGATAGGGGTCCAGGAGGTATTTCAGGGCAGACTCTAGGTCGCACTATTTGTTGGCGTAACACTACATTCTCTTTTTTTAGAGATTGTACTTCCAGGGTCAAGAACTGTACAGATGCCACTAATTGCTGCATCTGGCCCATGGCTCCACTCTGTAGCACCTGCCAGGCGTCGCTAACTGTTATAATAGACACTACTTCGTGCACTTAGGCATAAATATGTTAACATAAGGAGTGCAAAAACATCATGCAACCAACCTGATCAGAAACAGCACTGTGGAATAATGAAAAGCCTCCTACAGAACCCCTGGCCCTCCCTTCCTCATGACAGAGGAACCAGGAGTGGCAGGAACCCTAGGAAAACCCTCTGGGGAAGAAAGCCCTAACTGCAATGTTCCACCGTAGTCTTGATAGATGGATTGCCTGTTCGCTATTCTTGACAGCAGGATCATGTTTGCCGGGCTATGAGAAGATCAGCTTATGCCCGTAGTGTGTTGTTCGTAGCGTAGCTTGTATTGGTCAAAGTCAGCACAGCTCATCTGGCGATGTCGTGCTGAGTGCAGGAAAGAAAGAAAACAGTACAAGCAAAGGCTTGATACCCTTGTAGTAAGTACAGCCAGCCAGCGCGGCTATGGGTAGTGCAAGGAGAACAAGGGACTGTAGGTTTACAGTTACAGCCCTTAAGTACGTGGTAGGCCTGGAGGCCGTGCAAGGGTGACTGATCAAGAAAGAGCCTGGTACCCAATGAGACTCTGAGGGTAGACAAGCTACCAGTCAGTACAGCAGACAGGTAGGCCAGCAGGGGAGGGAGAGAGAGCAAGCATAGGAGAAGAGGAGCGTTTTGAGCAGTTTCCTGGAACTTCAGGTGGTCTGGCTCAAGTTTGAGAGGGGCCACAGGCAATTCCAGAGGGAGGCATCTGCAGAGGAGAGAGATATACCCCCCATTCTCTGCATGGAGAAGCGTCTAATCCTTAGAGAGTTGAAGGTAGCTGAGCGAAGGGCTCGAGAAGGAATGTATTTTGGAAGAGAGCGTTGAATGTAGTGCGGGACCCGGCCCCAGAAAGCCTTGTGGACAATGCAAAGAGTCTTGAACGAGATGGCCAGCTTTTCCAAGAGTTTGCCCAGGAAAGGGGTGTTGGAGATTGGGAGATAATTTGCCGGGCAGGTAGGATCAGAAGACGGCTTCTTGAGGAGGGGGTGCACAAGGGAGTGCATAAGAGGAGATGGGAAATTTCCATTGGTGAAAGAGTGATTACAGAAATCGGCCAAGGCTGGAGCAAGGGTGTCAATATGGTCCTTGATGGTTCTGGAGGAGCATGGGAGCAAACCCTCGGCTGGTGTCAAAGAGAAAGAGAAGACAGGAGGAGAAGAGGGAGAGAAGCCCAAATGGGAGCCGAAAGAGGAAGAGGGAGAGGAAGAGGAGATAGAGGACAGGATGTCCTGAGTTTTAGCAGAGAAGTGAGAGGCCAGAGACGTACAGAGGGACTGGGAGGGAACAGGAGAGTTAGAGACTGCAACAGGATGTGCCAGTTCCTTGCAGATTTTAAAGAGTTGGTCCGTGTTGTTAGAGGCTGCAAGGATGCAGGCTTCAATGTGTGCTCTCTTCTTGGACAGGACAGAGAGTCTGTATAGACTTTGGAGCAGACGGCAGGCCAGTTTATCAGAGGATGTGCCCAACGCCCCCCACTTCCACTCAGCCACCCTGCACTGCCGTTTCAGGACAGCGAGTTTAGAATCATACCAAGAGTTGCACTCAGAGGTAGGCTTCAGCCGGATTCCCATGACAGGGGCAAGGAGGTCCAGGGTGTGTGAAAAAGAAAGATGCAGATTAGAAAGGGCAGTGTCAGGGCGTGAGTCATCCACAGGAGTAGGAGGAGCAGAGAAAGTAAAGGCAAAGGCATCCACTGGCACAGGCTTCATGGGCCGAAAGACCGAGAAGGTAGGTGGCAGTGCTGGGGTGGGCAGGGCTTTGCCTTAGGGATAGAGAGTTTCAGATGATTGGAGAGTAGAAAGTGATCAGTCCAAGAGAGAGGAGTGGTGGGAAGGTTATAGAGGGGATGTCTGAGGTGATGAGAACATCCAAAGTATGTCTGGCACAGTGTGACAGGCCAGAGGGCAAAATGGAAAGAGAGAAAATGTTGCAGAGGTTGCAGAAAAGCCCAGAGGGGGGATTCGAATCATCCAGGTGGATGCTCAGATCTCCGAGGAGGAGAAGTTGAGAAGTATAGCCAAGGAGAGAAGAGGAGAGGTCGGCCTGTTCAGAGAGTATGAGGGCGACCTGGCCAGCTGGCCTGTAGATGGTGGCTGGAACACAAAGGGTATAACTAGAGATTTAAGGTCTATTTACATTCCTACCGTTATAAATGTAACATTGTATCACTCTGTGACGGTCTACAGAGGACTCATTGGGGTATAGTATACGTACATCACCGACTGTGTAACCACACATATAGGTAGACTGTCCCTACTAGAAGAACACCCTGTCCCTCTTGTTGTCGTAGCTCACACTAGAATTCGGGTGTTGCACCGCCTATCTAAAAGGGATAGGGTAGAGAAACTATCCCTATTCTGAAATGTTTCACTAAAAAGCCAGATACAAGTTATTAGTCACACAGAATGTATAATTTATAGAAATTCTACATTAGATAATGTCGAAGTCTAGGGTATACTTGACAAATCGGATACCTGGGATTTCCTGTGTCTTTAATTACCAGTACACTATCAGCTTTTCAGTATCTCCTTGTACTTGTACTGGTGTTTAAAACTGGATAAGCTCCTTATGTAGAGGAGACTTAAATGCCAGGAAACAACAAACACCTGATCAAACTGTCAGGTATACTATACCCCAATGAGTCCTCCATAGACTGTAGATGGTGGCCATGTTAGACAGGGGACAGGAGAGATAGAGAGCCTGCAAACGAGGCATTCAAAGGAGGTGTAGGCCTGCGTAGGGATGACAGAGGCTAGGACCCACTCCAGAAAGATCAGGGCTACTCCACCTCCAGGACGGTTGGTTCTGGGTTCAGAGAGGATCTTGTAGCCCACTGGGGAGCAGAGTGTCAAAACGCATGACAGAATTGGCCGTAAATCATGTCTCGGTGAGTTTGACAGCAGAAAGAGAATTGAGAGTAGCAACGTGGAGCAGGTTGCCATATTTGAAAGACTTCCGTGGGTGGGTACACGCTTTAAGGATACCCTGCAGAGGTGGTAGAGGGGCCCCAGGAGGAAGATGAGGGTGCCAGAGAGTTGGCGGAAGGAGTAGCAGGAGAAGGGAGAACGGAGGAAGTTGTTAAAACGGAGGAAACGACTATTAAGAAGGAGGGTATTGGGCTGAGGGCCCTGAACCAAGGTGGTGCCGTTCAGATAGACATTAATGATGGTCTTGTAAGAGTGGAATGGGGCCAAGATGACCTACCCCCTAGTGCCACTATTAATGGGAGATAAGGAGAAAGGAGAGAGAACAAGGACCATATGAAGGTCTGGAGAGGGGACGACAAAGAGGATGTTAATGAGAGTCTATCTGGCAACATATAACACATTTTCTACAAAAGTCTTATGCCATAGCAGCAAATTCTGAGGCGAACTAGTATTTCGCTAGTGTGGAAATCACCCTACTCTTTCCCGCATGTGCTTGTCCATGGTATAACCTGACGTAAGTGGGTCAGCAATATTTGTGGGGCTACCAATCAACCTTGTTCCTCTCTCCACTTAGAGTCTTAGTACTGTAATTCTTTGCACTTGTGGGAGCATGTTCCTGTATCTGTGCCCATTCTTCGAGGGTCATAAAGGGAGTTGAATCAGGGATTTTCCTAGTGGGGGTATATATTATTTCTGTGAGTCAATTATTGCTGCTAGCTGGGCAGTGGAATCAGTGAAATCCTTCCCACAACTCATCTCATGTTCTAGCTTATTTGTTTGTGGAGCATAATGATGATTTCTGATTGGTGACCTTGAGGAGGTCAGAAACCCTTGCTGCTTCCACAACTATCCAAATTCATGGGTATCCTCTGAAGGTAGACCTGGAATCAGTGTATTTACGGCATGTTGTTCTGCCAGTTTACATGCTCAACTGAGTGCTACAAGCCCGCTACTTGTGCTGAAGTAACCTGGGGTCATTTCCCACTTACCACAACTTATCCTGAGGCACAAACGGCATACCCTGCCACCAATTTGATCTTGATAACAAGAACCATCCATGAAGTATATTTAATGTGATAGGGGTGGTTGTAAGGACCAGTGCGCTGCGCCTATGTGTGTAAAAGATTATACAAGAATATGAAGCTACAACTGCCAGGTGAATAGCATACAACCAAAAATGCTATAGTCAACTGTGTAAGAGCAGTAAGAGTGCACCCATATGCAGGAGCTCCAAAAAAGGATCACTTATAGATACAATTATCTTGAAGTCAATTGGTTTAATGTATTCATAAACTAAAACAGAACTTCTTTTCACTCAAGCACTCATGTTTTGTACATGTGGTAGTTAGTAGGTGACATCCTATATATCAGTTGTACAGTGAAGCGTTTGTCAATCTAATAGAATTTTTTGCCAACTGTATGGCCATCCGTTTCACCCTCCCTGGGCTTTTTCAAGGAAATTAACACTAACAATATGTTGCTCTACATTTAGAACTTAAATCAGTCAAGTGTTTGCATCAATTGAGTACATAAAGAAAGTCCTTGCACTAAAACGGATGGTACAGGGGAGGCAGTATTCCAAGATAGCGCGAGAAAGTGGCACTGGTAAAAATAAATAGCAGATAATGTCAAAAAATGAAAAGATATAAAAAATACAAAATAAAACATATATTACAAAAGAGAAAGAAACAAACAAAACATATATTTAGGTCATGGTCATGATAGGTTCAATAAGTACAATTTGGCATGGTCAGAATCAGTGTTTACAAGTTAAGTGCCTCAAAGAGGGCAGAGAGTACAGTTAATTGGTGGTCAGTACTGATATAGGCGCGTGCCATTAGGAATGTATCTCATTGTAGTGGTTTTTCCCTATGGCTTGATGCTGGTCCCTGTGTACACAATGATGCTAAGTTTGCAGCAAACTGTTTGGTGTGGGAAGTGTTTACAAAATGGGCAATTTGTGAGGTCCTGAAGTCTGATAATGGGACCCACTTCCTTGATGCTTTGTTTTCAGAGATCTTTTCGCTCTTGGTGATCAAGCACAGGTTGTGTTCGCTGTACCATCCTGAGGCTAACAGGATTGTGCAGTGTTTAAATTTAATTCTTAAATTTCAATCGTCTAAACTTTGCAATGATCTACAGAAAAGTTGGATGCACTGTCTTCAGCTGGACTTGTTTTATTTAAGGAATCAGCCACAGAAGTAACATCATCTCAGTCCTCATGAGATAGTGTGAGGAGCGAGGGATGAGACTCAGACACAATGTGTTCATGTTTTTGTCTAGAGACTTTTATTAAAGAAAAGGAGGTGGGGAAATGACTCCCTGTTCCTGCTCTAGAGGTGTTTCCCTATCAAAAAACAAAACTAAGGATCTGTCAAACTCAGAATGTCCCAAACAAAACCGTCCCATGTCCAGAGTTCTATTCTGGCCCTTGCACTCTAACAAAATAAACTCTATGGTGAAATGGGTAATGTCTTTGGCCTTGCATGTTTTATAAATGTTCGAAAAGGAAAATGTGTAACTCCAAAACAAAATTTCCAACAGGATAGAGTTCCTTGTTGCAGACGGTGGTTCCCTTCCCAAGAGTGCACGCAAGGGCTGACAGGCACGCCAGGACCCAGATGCGTCCATAAGTGAGAACGGGTAAGTGTGTGTTTTTGTGTGTGTTGAGTGTATGTGTTTGTGTGTGTGAAATGGTGTGGGGGGTTTTGGCAGGGGAGGGAGCTGGCGGGGGCTGAGGGAGAGGGATTTGGGGTGTGAAACCCCCCAATTTGTAGAAAATGGGGCAAGAGAGGATGGGGTTCGGGGTTGGGGGTCGAGGAAATGTTATTTTTTCTATTTTCGGTCTTTTGGTTAGGCGACCTTCAAAAATTGAAGTAATGTCATAGAACCTAATGCACTGACCAATGCTGTCACATTGTACCTCTTCAGTTCTCTTCCTTGGCCCAGCACTTAGGAAATTCAGGGACTTGAAGTCCCTACAGGAAAAAATTGAATTTCTTACTTCTGTTGTTTTGCTTTGGAATCCCAATTAGTTCCTTGTAACATTCTTTAAAGGAACTTCATAAGAATGAGTCATAAACCCTGATTGTACAGAAAAAGGCAATTATTTTACACTGTTATTATTCCTGGCTTAACTTTCACTGCCTCCTTGGGTGTAAGGGAGGTTCTTAACTTTATAGATTTTCAAGTCCAGGAAGGCATGAGGGGGTTCGCCCTTATTTGTATGGATATCTGGTGGGCCAGCCAGATGTTTGTTACAACAAACCGTTACAGACTTTGGCATTGCTGAATCAACCTCTATAGCGGATGATGAATACCATGTCTCATCCCACAGATTCCTCTGACTCCCTTGGGCACTTTCTCCTCCCAGGTGATCCTCCCAAAGAACACCACCCCCAGTATCAGGATCAGGAAGTGTATGCCTTTCCCTGGCCACCTGGGAGGAATCTTTAGGCAGAGAATTAGTGAGGGATCCGTAGGATTCCTCACAATTTATCTTCCCTTGGTTGCTTGTTCAACATAAGAGTTAAAAATCCAACAAAAAGGTTTTTCCTCAAGAACAAATGTTCACAGTTCTAGGGAGAACCTCCTTCCTTCTTTATATTTAACCTCCATTTGCAAAAGAATCATCACATTTCCAAGAGGACTTCCTCTCTCCCTTTAGAGTGCTCACGTAGCTTGAGGATCTTGCTCCCTTTTCCAAGGTTTCTATTTACTTCTAGTTTCAAAGGCATCTTTCTCCCCAGGGACCTTTTCTTCTCTTTATACGTCACAACTATAGCTCAAGGTTTTTGAAGACATGATTTTCTCTTGAGCCACATCATTATATTTCATAAATTGCTTTAGCTTTTCACAGTTTACACAACAGACACATACGTCTTCACATATTATCCTGCCAGGACTTTTATATCTAAAACATTCAACGCTTTGTAGTTTCAGAGGGAACTGACTCGCTGCCCTTGAAGTTTGACAGGCTGGGTTCAGTAACCTGCCCAACACCATCACTTGTCTTGACAAAAGTTCAAAAGGCCAAATGGAATATTTTCTTCCCTTGGCTTCTCACAGACTTTGCCTTCCCCTTCATGTATTTTGTGTTTCTCACCAGCTACGAGCTTCCCCTCATCTATATTTCTTTACTTGCATTCTATTGTTAAGTAGAGGCATCAGTGCGCCGGCCACCCGGTAAACCATTCAGTTCCCCAGGGCTTACCGTTGCCCTTGGCGTGGCCTCTTCTCCTTCTGCGTCATAGAATTGGCTCAGTGAGTGCCCTGCTAAACGCAGTCTTGCCACTGTGCCTCTCTCCTCGATGTGCGGTTCCACGGAGTTTCCCTTGCTCACGGTAAACCGCTGGCACCTCCTCCTTGCCTTGGTGATGTTCGGTCGGCCTCTCTGCTCTCTGCCGCAGCACGTCTTTCCCCAGCGTGGTGTTAATCTGCATTACCGACTGGCAGGCAGACCCAAGTCTGCTGCTCTCTCTGTTCGTGCTGCTTCTCCATCTCCTCACTGTAGACTCTAATGGGCATCATCCATGCAGGGCAAGGAAAGAAACTCTCCTGCTAGTCTGGTGACCTGCTTAGAATGGGAACCCTAGCTTTCCACCTCAGTTGGCTGGCTATTTCCTTTTTCTATCCATAGACTCAAACAGGCCTCATCCCAGCTTGGAAACGGAATGAGCTCTCCTGCCAGCCTGGAGAACTCAGTGGACTGTGAGCCACAGCTCTCCTCCTCAGCTGGCTGGCTAACGCTCCCTTTGCTGGACCAGCCTCTCCTGGGGTCTGTGCAGGTTCAACAGACTGTGAGCCCCAGCTCTCCTGGTCAGCTCCTTCTTCTTCTGCTGGGCCTGTCTCTCCTACGTGCCTCTGTCAAGGATTCCACTACCTCCAAGTAAGCGTCCTGGTCATCCTTCTTCTGGCATCCCCAGACTGGCTTCACTCCATCGAAATGGTTTGCCCAGGGAGGACTCCTCTCTCACTTCCTGAGTCTTTCCTTGCTTTTATATTGGCGCTGGCCAATATGATTTGGGGAAAGACTATACTGCTGATAGTGGTTCCTATTAGAGGTGATCATTGTTTTTCCGTTCCTCTCCTTCGTCATAGTAATGAGAAAGTAATCTTCATTAAGGTGAATCTTATTCTTCCTTGTCCCAGTACTTTTTAGGGGAATGGTAAGAGGGGTACAATGTATGAGTCTATTAGGGGAGGGGTTGTTCTTTGGTTTATTTGATGGTGGTTTAAGGTCCTTTGACTGACACGAATACCGTGTTCCATCTAGCGAGTCCACCATACTCCTATTTGGAATTTCTCCCCCCACATGGTCCTCCCTCGGGCAGCCATCCCCAGAGTCAGGATCAGATAGCAGCTGTCCTTTCCTAGCTATATGGGGAGAGACTGTCACAGGGCAAATGGTGGTGACATCGCTAGATTCACTGTGATAGTGACAGGGTGTAGACGAAACACACCACTTTCACCTGCACGCACAGTATCAGATGCCTACAAGTCAGCGGAAATTCTTGGTGAGGAGTTTAGGGAATACCTTAGGGGTTTAACCAAATGTGTCAGACTTATATCTTCACAGGTTGTGTTTTCTCATCAGCAGTCAATGGAAGGAAACATCCAGGAACCCGAAGATCTACATCGGTCACAGTTGCTCCCCAGGGACCTGGTTTTCATTCAGTCCTTTGTTCGAAGGTGGCACGAGAGACATTTCCTTGGGCCACACCAGATGATATTTGTGACTCTGACTGCTGTGAAGGTGGAGGGCAACAAGAGCTGGATTCAGATCAGCAACATATGGAAGGATACCAGCAATCCTCCATTGGCCCAGGAGCAAGAGCAGGTTCAAGTTAAGTATGCCCTAGGATTCGCAGTTTGTTCCAGTAGACAAGGGGGGACGAATGAAGCCAGGGAGTTTTGTAAATATTAAGAAGAACTTTGGATTTTAAATTAATTTTAGGATGTTTGATTGTATGGTTTTCTCACATTTCTTGTTATTCTGACGAGGCGTGACAAACAGTGCAAATGTGAATATTTGTCTAGTGATGTAGGACTTGACAAAATGTTATTTAAACCACAAAGAAGTATTAATTCTGAACTTATGAAAGGTTGTCATAATGTAAATTCAGATCAAATAGTAGATGCACACGGCTTTGTAGCTGATAATATTTGGTATGGGCATATGAGGATGGTGGGTAGAGAGCGATCTATAGGTTCTTGCTACATATGCACTCTTATCTCCCATGCTTCTGGTGCCTCTAGACTGTTTCTTCCTGATGAGATAGAATCAAAAGAAGCATTGATATTGGTGCACCTAGCCTTACGCAGGGTTTGAGGGCAGTATCAAGGGAAACCAGTCACAGCTTCTGTTCTATCTGTTGATGAGGAGTGTTCGAGCTACGATTGTAAAGAACAGAAGAATGTACGCTGTACGCAGAGAGTCCAGTTGAATTTGGATAGGTCTATTGTTGTGAATAACAGATGGGAGCAAGGGGTGAAGAGTTGCAGACCTGGAGGAATGATGGGGTTTCAGAAGAAGGGTGGCACAGACTAATAAGGAGTATGGAAATAGCTGGAAAAAATATCTGAAATGTTTAACGTTGATCAAGGAGCCAGAGGAACCTGTTAAGATCTAATTACTTAGACGTTTTCTTCTGTGTTTTAAGGGCGATGGCACAGTGCCTATTGGTACAAATGGGAACTACAGTTGTACACTTCACATTGCTGATATAGCTGGAGGCACATCAGCACTCCTCAATGTGTTTTGGGCTTGTGGACAGTTTTCTTACAGACAATTACCTCCAGCCTGGCGGGGTGTGTTGGTCTGACTACACTGCACGTGCCTGTTCTTATTGTGTCTCAAAACCATTTGATACTTGCCACCCAATGCCAAAAGCCACATCTGTGCCCATTTTGTGCCCTGTGCCCATTGTGTCCCTTGTTACATTGAATATGAACAATTTATTGACTTTGACTGGACATGAGGCTGTGGAATCTTTGAATCGTACTAAAAGGTAGATTTATTTATCTACAGCATCTACAGAAGCCCTGATAATAATTTAATAATAATAATTATGAAAATTAACAACTGATGAAGTGATGAACATTCCCGAAAAATACAGATTGTTTAGCAGAACAGAGATGGTCCTTTCTTCTCTTTTAGCTCCTGGTGTTCAAGCTATTGCTAATGCGGAGTGGCTCCAGGTCACTTGCTGTTGAGCTTTTACTGTTTATCAACTTTCAGTGCTATAAAAGAAGAACTGCGGGCCTTGAGGTTTATGGATTTGCAAAACAGGCACACCCTCAACCTCCTGACAGCCATGGAGGGTTTTTTTGCCAGAAAACTGTGAGCACGTGCTGCACCTTCGTGCCCCCTAATGATTCCGAAAATGGGACTCTGACACAGACAATTCCTGCATTGCATAAACTTTGGGTGGTCATGGATCAAGAAGCAGGAATTACAAATGACCCTTGATATGATATGATATGATATGATATGACATTTATAATGCGCCTATACACAAGTGTTTCAAGGATTGTTTTCCTTGGTTGGACTCTCTTTTCTCTTCGGTGCTTTCTTGGATGGGCATAGCTGTGAAAACCCTTATGCCAATTTTTGTTTTTTTGCATATTATTTTCTGTCCCTGTCAGAAGCTCATACAATTCTGTTCTGCTAAGATACCAAACGCAGCTGCCACGATAACTGTGACACAGTCCAAAGCTAGGGCTACTGCCATTTCATCTCACATATGTCCTCCACCAAATTGGGATGATTGCGTGGAACAGCCAGTCTATTATGGGAACAATGGGGGGACCAGTTGGGTTTGTTGATCGGAGGAGAATGCCCATAGTGGGACTAGCATGAGAGATGTTTGTAGGGTCTTGATTCCCAGAGAAGATGGTTTAAAAGAACAAGGAATGGGTTTATTAGTTAATTAATAAACTAAAGGGGGAATGTTAGGATGGTGTTACGCTCACCTGGTATCCACAGGGATGTCACCCAGCCGGGTTACTTGCTGGTATGCTTCTCAGCTTTGCCCTGGTGTGGTCTGCAAGGAAGGTTCTGTCTGAAAATACAGGAGGACTGTGTTCAAGACTGACCGACTGGGGTAAGTATCCTCCCTCCACCCCCGTATGATTTCAGTCCCTCTGGCGCCCTCTCCTCACCTTGTGGTAGAATTAGGCGTGCTCTCCATCCCACCTTTCTGGTGGTGCCAGGGGAACTGTTCCAGGTAACATGATCTGTACCAGAGTGGAGGTAGTGGATGGTATGACGGGGTTTTGCATCGTTGGATTGCTTCCAGGTAGAGGCGCCTGTCCTGCCTGTGATTGCAAGTATTGCCTGCTAATCTCTTCAGTGCATTCTTTGGTCACTATTAGGTCTCTCCAGAGGGCATTAGTCTCTTGTCGGGCAGAATGAACCTCAGCACGAAGCTCTCCTAGTAATTGGGCCAATTGGTCCATTTCCGATGTCTCCATGGCGCCCAGCTGGATTTGTTATGGTAGGCTTTGCGTTCTGTTACGCTCACCTGGTATCCACAGGGACGCCACCCAGCTGGGTTAATCACTGGTATGCTTCTCAGCTTTGCCCAGATGTGGTCTGCAGGGAAGGTTTTGCCTGAAAATACAGGAGGACTGTGTTCAAGACTGACTGACCGGGGTAAGTATCCTCCCTCCACGCCCGTATGATTTCAGCCCCTCTGGGGCCCTCTCCTCACCTTGTGATAGAGTTAGGCGTGCTCTCCCTCCTGCCTTCTTTGCAGGGGCGCATTGTCTTTCATGGGCGTGTGCGGTCCAGTTACTTCACTGACGCCGGCCCATTTGATATTGTTCAGTAGGTCTTATTGCTGTTCTTTAGTTTTGTTGCTATCCTGCAGGCCTTTCTTTGTTTAAAATGTCTCTTTTTTCTCCCTTAGGTTTGCAGAGCTTCAGCGTGGCGAACTAGCTTGGTTGAGCCCCGCTGGTAAATGATGGTGCATTAAGAGCGCTATGATGAAGTAAGTAAGCGCTATGCGCAGCGCTGCGAAGTCTTGCCTTTGCTAACCTGTGTTTTCCTTCCTTGTAGGTCGCAGTGTTCTTCAGCGCAAGTGGAATGTCCGGAGTGGTGCCAGCCGAGAGGCGGCCAGCCAGGTAAGCCTTTTGAGCAGTTTGTAATTTGTAAATGTCTCTGCTGCTTTCTTTAATGTTGCCTCTATCTTTCTCTTTCAGGTCGTTCTGTCCGGGAGGCTTGCAGATTCGAGGAAGCTGTTCTCAGTAGCTGCAAGTGTTTAAAGATGAAGACTGCAGGTAAGATGCTGCTGCTAATGATGTTCCTTTTGTCTCCTTGCAGGTTCTGCTTCTCCGAGGTTCGAAGGAATAGCTGGACACTGTGAGCGTCACGTTGCAAGCTGCAAAGTAACGCGAAGCGTGTTGTCTTGCTCGGGTGTGGTTTAAATAGCCCCAACAAAATAGTCCAGGTAAAGTAGTCCCTAGGCTACCACACCCAAAACACTAGACCGCATAGCTTGGTTCTCAGGGACCAAGCTATGTGGATGCCTCCATGTTGGCTGACAATACAATAAAGTAGTTCCCAAGCATATTGTTTTTCATGGTGTATGAGCCTGGCGCCATAGGCACTAGGACTGGCCTCATGAGGGCTTTTGAAAAGGACGCCAGGCTCTAGAGGCCCGAGTCCTGCCTCCACCTGGCCAATGGGTTTGCCAGAGGGGTTTTGGGCGAGGGTCGTGACAGATGGTCAATAATGGTTTCAATGGGATAGAAGGGTTTGTGTTGCGCACAACAATTGGTGACTGGGGTAGACGCAATGTTGGCGCAATTTTGTAATCTGGTATGTATCTAGTATAGTTAATGAGAATGGGATGAGTGCTACTAGTAGTGTTATTTTGTGTATAGTTAGATTTGCATACACGTAGCAAAATAACAACACATATGCGGTTACAGTGTGAACAATATAGTGTGGCGTGCAATGTAGTGCCTATAGTTGGGAAGCTAGGAGCTTTATATGTGCACGCGAGTAAGGAGATTCATGGCGGGGAAGCCACTGTGAAGCGACGTGGTAGTCTTGAACTCACATGCACAGACATATATACGCAAGGATTTTCACGAAAATGTGTTTGGGACAGTTGGGGAGCAGGGGGTACATGGTGAATACATGGGAAGGTTGAATACCACGGGTCCCTCATAGTTGGGGTTTGTGTAGGCCGCAGAAATCTGTGGTGGTGAGATAAACTCTGTGCAACCTGGAAAATTGGTTGATTGAGGTTGAAAGATGGGGGAAGGCGGCTTACTGCATTCGGCCAGCTGTGATAACATCAAATGGTCAGTTGCGGCCAGGATGGAATTAAGTGCTTGTGGCTCACAAGGTTTACGACTTGGTGCTCTTATGGCTAAGAGATGTAATCTTCCTGAGAGAATGGGAGTTTGTTTTTCAGTGACCAGGGAAGTCTGGCCACATGGCAAGGTCGACATGGGGCCAGGTAATAAACCCGGTGCAAAGGGGTGCTTAAGGGCACATGGTTTATGGGTTTCAATTAGGTTCGCAGGGAAATGACCAGGATGTGGCCAGGGGCTATGCGAGCTAAAATGGTAGTCGTAATAGATTAGCGTGAAACAAGAGATACCGGGATGCCAGCAAGTCTGAGTGGATAAGCTGTGCATCACCAGTTCAAAGAGAGCTTGTTTCTCTCCCTCTACATATTGAGGAAGTGTCTTTCTCTTATAAAAGGCATGTGCATCACGCCCGGAGTTAGAGGACACCGGCCAGATGGAACTTGTAATAAATTAGGATTGTTGTAGGTGAATATGTAACCATGTGATGATGTCACGGCTGACTATGGAAAAAGCCCAAAAAGGTGTTGTACTGTAAATATGAGCAAATGAAAATGTATGTCAAAGGAGGTGTTGGTTAAGTGAATGTATCCAAGGAGAACGTTGGAACTTAGGGGGATTAGATTTCTTTTTACAGGTTTAGCCAATCACATTTGGCTGGCTGACTTTGTAATGGAATATGTGGGAGTGTGTTAAATGTTGCAACAATGTATATAAAGTGTGACCTTTGTGTGGTATGCAGAGAATTGGGTTAGTTCTGTGTTATACAAGGCAACTCGTGACCACTGATTACCTGTTCTTCCAGGAGAGTGAGGAGATGAGGCTGCCAGTCTGTCGATGGGTCTTCGCAAGCTGAATGAGTGACGCAGGGTACCGATCCAGTACTCTCCTGGCAGTAGCCAACAGGACAGGGCTGAACCAGCTCCCAACGCCACGGGACAGCGCTTCTCTGATTATCGTGAAGTCAGGACAGTGTAAACACTGACAGAGAAGGCCAGGTGATATGTCCGGTGCCAGCTGAAGATGACTGATAGCCAGGCGAGATGGATGCAGATCGAGATGGTCGGAACTTCAGAAGGAATCCGGAGAAGATGAAGTCCAAGGCTCAGATACCGGCAGGGCACAAGGCGAAAAAAGACCAGGAAGGAAACGGTAGGCAGACCCACCAGGGCAAGGATAGACCCAGAAGAGGAACAGAACTCAAGCCAACCCCAGAACCAAACCCCGAGACAATCAGGAGGGAACCGGGAAGAGAACCCAGAAAAGACAGGCAAGGAACCAAGGAAGGACTAAGGCTAGGGCAGGCAGCAAAGCGGGGAGAGGATCCCACAGGACAAGGAAGGATCCGGGCAGCAAGGTAGCAGGAAGGTACTGGGGAGCACAAGCAAGGCAGGCAATATTCCAGGAGCGAAGAACACGGCCAGAAACCAACCGCATTGAGACGTGGTGGATCACTGCCTGCGGAGCCCAAATGTAGCCCTGGGGCCAAAACGAGGCTGTGTCACTGTGCATGCACGGAGCGCCAAACACTGATGACCATGCATGCGCAGAACACTAACAATGGCGGCGCCCAGGGAGCCGAGAACCCGGACCGGGGAACCCCGGCGAAAACGCCAGCGTGGATAGAGTCTCCAAGAGGGAGATCGCCGGACACGAGGACCCCGACCCTGGACTAGGTAAGTGGCGTGACAGTCTGTCTCTAAGGAGTCATCTAGTCCCTCTGACTGCTGTGAAGGTGGAGGGCAACAAGAGCTGGATTCATATAGGTGATGTGCAGAGGAATACCACCGCCTCTCCACTGGCACAGGAGCAAGATCAGTTTCAAAGTTAAGTATGTCCTAGGATTCACAGTTTGTTCCAGTAGAAAAGGGGGGGACGAATGAAGCCAGGGAGTTTTGTTGTAAATATTAAGAAATTTAGATTCAAAATGAATGTTAGGATGTTTGATTGTATACAATAAATTTGCTTTACGGACAACGTTCACTCACATCTTGAGGTGGGCCTGTTTGGGGTAAGTTGATCCGAGGTACACTCCTATAGTGGCAATGGACTTGTATTGAGGATAATGCCTTTCAAAGTATCTGTCATGATTCCTGCCCTTCATGCCCCCAGCCCTCCAAGATGTCAGGCTGGAGCCAGGCCACGATCACCTACATTGCCCTCAAGGGCCTCTCCATCCCTCCAAAGACCCACTTGGAATCAGACTTGGCGCTTGTGGCACCAGACTCACTCACTCCCATAGGATAACATTGGGGATTGGACTTGTAGTGCATTGATGGGGACAAGATGGATGCCCCCACATATTTCGGTTCCCAGAACTGCATGTGCAGTCTAGTCTTTTGGGTGTGGTTCAGCCCAGAGACACCTGGGACACCCAGAGACTATTTAAGCCACGCCCAGGCTGAGTAACATGTTTTGCCTTTTCTGCACCTGCAGCGTGACACTCACCGTGTTCGGATCGGTCTCCAATAGGCCTGCATCTTTCTTCTGCGCTCAGCTCCTGCAAGAACAAGAACACCATTAGGAACAGCCTTACCTTGCGGCACTTTTGCCCATCATTTATCGCTCCTTCTGTTCTGCGGGCATCTTCGGCGGTGTCATTCCCATCCCGGCACGCCGCTTCCTAAGGAAAAGGGAAAAGAACAGAAAAAAGGCATTAGTAAGCATTCAGCAAATCTTCGCTTACTTTTAAAGACTGTACGAGCTTCAAACGCTTACCTGAATCCCAGCCGCTTTGGGGGAACTCTGTCTCCGGAACTTCTCATCCATCTACAAGAGGGAAAAGACACTCCAGGTTAGCGTGGAAACATCTAGAGGCGTCGCATACCACACTTACTCACCGCATTTCTTCTTCATAACCGGCATCCACGCTGAAAACGTTGCGGCACCTAAAAGATACAGAAAAAGAACTCAGTTCAATACAAATAGGAAAGGGTCGCATCGCGCATCGCGCTCTCACTCACCTTCAGTGCTACTCATCTCAGCAGCACGTCACCATCCCTGGACGCCGGCCATCATCTAAGGAAGGAAAGGAATGAAGTTACATAACTGTTCAAAAGACTCATTATACTTACCTGTCAGACTCTTGCCAGTGAAGTAACTAGGCAGCAACGAGCCTGCATCAATCAACACACCCCTGCGCTGAAAGCAAGACGAAGAGCACACTTTCCAAGAAAACAAGGCCCAGTCTCCAGTCGAGTAGATTCCAGGGAAGGGTTCGAGGTCGTAAGAGGTCAGAACAGGCTGAGTGACGTCCCCGTGGATACCAGGTGAGCGTTACAGAACACAAAGCCTCACAACAAAATCCACCTGGGCGTCATGGAAAAATTAGAAACTGACCAGTTAGCCCACATGTTTGGGCAGCTACGTTCTGAAGTACATGCAGCCAGGCAGGAGACCAACACCCTGAGGAGAGAGCTAATAGTAGCCAAAGAACGCACTGATGATTTAAGCCGGCAACTTCTCCAGTCACAAGCAGGGCATGCACAATTGCCGGGAAGCGTGCCCTCGATGCCAGCACCATCAGCCAATCCTGTTCAGATAACCTTTCCTGGGGCAGTTCCCTTGGCCCCGCCCGAACGATTTACGGGGGATCCCAAGAGGTTTCCAACGTTCATGAACCAGTGCCGGCGGCACTTCCTTTGTAGACCAGGGGCCTTTCCGAATGACCAATCACGGGTCACTTTTGTGCTATCCTACCTGAGTGGTAGCGCCGCGGACTGCTCTGTACCCTTTGTGGCACAAGACGATCCTTTGCTGCATGACTTCAGGGGCTTTCAGCAGGAGATGGAAAAGCTGTTCGCCCGTCATATTCATGGGCAGGCATTAGACAACGAACTTCTGTCCCTACGCCAAGGGAATCAAGACTGTTAACATACATAGCCACGTTCAATAGACTCGTAGTTGAAGCAGAATGGCCAGTGGAGAAGAGACACGTTATTTCCTCGGGGGTTGCGGGGGGAGCTCAAGGATGTTCTCGCAAAAGTAGTGAACCCCCCGAAAGACTGCTCAGAATTCATTGACCTTGTTGTTCAACTGGATCATAGGTTGAAGGACCGAAGAGCAGATCGAACCAGACCGGACCCTCGCCCTATGTATGTGCATTCAAAGGACAATATTTCCCACACAACGTAAGGTTCAGGAGAACCAATGCAAATTGGGGGGGGTCAGATCCCCTTGACTAAAGCGGGAAGGGATAAAAGGAGACAGCAGCAGTTATGTCTGTACTGTGGAACGTCAGGTCATTTCCTTAAAGAGTGCCTTGTGAAGCCACCGAGGAGGACGGTAGGGGCCACGGACAAGGAAGATACCATCAAGGAATCGGAAAACTCCCCAGCCCGGCAAGTGTAGGGGTCCACTTGTCAAGCAAAGAAAGTGAACTACAGACCTCCCATTTTGCACTATCTGTGGTCTTGATCAATCACCAACAACCATCTCGGATGCACGCACTAAGAGCGTACATTGACAGTGTTGCCTTTGGGAATTACATCAACCAGGATCTTGCGGCAAAGATGGGGCTTCCGTTACGCCCTATATCAAACACCGACACTGTTACCACTGTCTGCGGCACGGAAATAGCTTCTGGTCCAGTATCCCAATGCACTGCTGCTTTAACCCTTCTGTGCCAGGATGAACACCAAGAATCTATCGTTTTCGACCTCATTAAGGCACCACAGTTCCGGTTGATTTTGGGAATGCCGTGGTTGGTAGCTCACAATCCTCCAATTGATTGGCGAGCAAAAGAATTGGCCTTTCCCGAGACTTGCATCCACACATGTTATCGCCAAGAGAAACAACCAATAGACACAAGAACCTCCACGCTTGCGACTGTGGCAATCGGCAAGTGAATACCAGGACTTTCAAGATGTCTTTCAGAAAGAACAGGCTAATACCCTGCCACTGCATAGACCATACGATTGCCAAATCGACCTGATACCCGGCACACAAATCCCTTGTGGGCGAATTTACGCACTCACGGAACCAGAAAACCAGCACCTGAAGGCCTATCTTGACCAATACCTGGCCAACAGGTTCATCCGTCCCTCGAAGTCTCCAGGAGCCAGTCCTCTATTCTTCGTACCGAAAAAGGAGGGGGACTTGAGAACGTGCATCGACTATCGCGCACTGAACCAGATTACCGTAAAAAAACACTACCCCCTGCCACTGATCCCTGAATTGCTTGATCAAGTCAAAGATGCCCAAATCTACACAAAACTAGACCTGAGGGGGGCATATCACCTTGTTCGCGTAAAACAGGGGGACAAATGGAAAACCGCTTTTCGCACCAAATACGGCTTGTACGAATATCAAGTAATGCCCTTTGGCCTTTGCAATGCGCCTGCAGCATTTCAATATTTCATGAACGATGTCCTACGGGAATTGATTGATGTCTGTGCTCTAGTGTACATCGACGATATTCTAGTATATTCCGCATCAAAGCAGGACCACCTTAAACACGTCCGATCCGTATTGGAGAAACTCCGTCAACATCAGCTCTACGCCAAGCTCGAAAAGTGCTAATTCCACGTCTCCAAGGTGGAATTCCTGGGCTTTATTCTCAGCCCGAATGGAATCCAAATGGATGTACACAAGGTAGATGCTATCCTGAACTGGCCATCCCCAAATTCATTCAAGGGGGTTCAAAGTATGCTGGGTTTTGCAAACTTCTAACGAATTAAAGGATGTTTTGGCCCAGGTAGTTGATCCCCCCAGAGACTGTACCGAATTCATAAATCTGGTCGTGCAGCTAGACCATCGGATCAGGACCGAAAAGCAGACTGGTCCAAAGCAGACTCTCGAGTAGTTTATGTTCGGCCTAAAGACAATGTGCCATGGGGGCCAGACAACGCCGTAGAACCCATGCAGATCGGAGGGATATGACCTCCATTAACAAAACAAGAGCGGGATAAAAGAAGACAACAGCAACTTTGTTTGTATTGTGGAAAACCAGGACATTTTCTGAAAGACTGCCCAATAAACCCCCCAAGTAGGACAGTCAGGGCCACAGAAAAGGATGAAGTTAAGGAATCGGAAAACTACCAAGCTCGGCAACCGTAGAGGTCAGTTTGTCGAGTGATGAGAAAGAGCCACTGACTTCACACTTTGCGATACGCGTGATCTTAATAAATCACCAACAATCGTCAAAGATGCATGCCGTAGAAGCGTACATCGACAGGGGAGCAGTTGGGAACTATATAGATCAAGAGTTGGCAGCATAGATGGGGCTCCTAAGTCTACCAGGGACAAGGTGACTACCGTGGATGGGACAGAAATCGCCTCCGGACCAGTAACCCAGTGCACAGCAGTAGTAACCTTGCTGTGCCAGGATGGACATCGGGAGTGTATTTTGTTCGATCTTATAAAAGCACCTCAGTTCCGGTTGATACTAGGGATGCCATGGTTGGTTGCTCACAACCCTTTGATAGACTGGCGGGCACGGAAATTAACCTTCTCCAGCAACTGCTCCCTAACTTGCTACTCTCCTGATCTGGAACCCGACTCCTGTGTCTCCAAGACTTCCAATACTAGAGCCTCTACTCTGGGAGTAACTAATACTTTGCCAGATAAATATTGTGACTATCAGGACGTAGTCCAAAAAGACCAGGCTAACACATTGCCGCCGCATAGGCCTTATGATTGTCAAATTGACTTTATTCCTGGGGCACAAATCCCTTGCGGCAGGATATACGCTCTTACCGAACCAGAAAACCTTCACCTGAAATCCTATTTGGACCAGTACCTTGCAAACGGATTTATCCGCCCATCTAAGTCCCCAGCAGCCAGTCCTTTGTCCTTTGTACCGAAAGAGGAAGGGGACTTGAGGACCTGTATTGATTACCTCGCAATAAACCAGATAACCGTGAAGAACCGCTACCCCTTGCCTCTTATCCCGGAAATGCTAGACCAAGTCAAAGATGCCCAGATCTACACCAAATTAGACCTTCGGAGAGCGTACCACCTAGTCCGGGTCAGAAGCGGAGATGAGTGGAAAACCGCTTTCCCGTACCAAGTATGGCTTATTTGAATATCAAGTCATGCCTTTCGGTTTATGTAACTCTCCCGCAGCGTTTCAATATTTCATGAATGATGTCTTGAGAGAAATGATTGAAGTTTGCGCCTTAGTGTACATTGATGACATCTTGGTCTACTCAGCCTCAAAACAAGATCATATCAGGCATGTTCGTTCAGTCCTCAACAAGCTCCGCCAACATCATTTGTATGCAAAGCTGGAGAAATGTTATTTTCATGTCACTGAAGTAGAATTCCTTGGTTTCATCCTTTCGCCGAAAGGCTTCAGAATGGATGTACATAAGGTTGACGATATTCTAAAATGGCCATCACCAACATCTCTGAAGGGGATACAGAGCATGCTAGGCTTTGCAAACTTTTACCGCCGGTTTATCCCAGACTTCTCTCAGGTGGTGCACCCGATCACAGTACTGCTACGAAAAAGCAATAAAAAGTTTGCTTGGACTGAGGAAGCAGAAAGAGCCTTTCAGGAACTGAAACAAAGGTTCACCTCCGCTCCAATCCTGCGGCACCCACGTCCAGACCTCCCTTATGTCATAGAAACTGATGCTTCAAGTATGGCAATGGGAGCGGTGCTTTCACAGAGGGACCCAGAAACTGGCCAGCTGCAGCCTGTGGCCTTCTGGTCAAAGAAATTCACACCCCCGGAAATGAATTACACTATCGCAGACAAAGAACCCATAGCCATCAAGTCCGCTTTCAAGGCGTGGCGACACTATCTTCTGGGAGCTAGACACATCATTACAGTGATCACAGACCACCGGAACCTGCAATATCTCGAAACAGCCAAGCCCTGTCTTCACGCCAGTTACGGTGGGCCCTCTTCTTCGCTGAATATGACTACGTGATCACCTTTCGACCAGGGGTCAAGAATGGGAAAGCTGACGCCTTATCTCGAATGGGCATCAATGAAACCGTGTATACAACTCCAGACCCCGTACCCATCATACCTGAAGACAAACTCTTGGGTATCCCAACAGCGTTATCACAAGCCGAATTACGAAACAAAATTCGACAGTCAATGAACCCGGATGCTTTCCTCGCATGGCAAACTCAAGGAGAACAATATTGCATCAAGGATCAGTTACCTTATTTTAGGGACTGACTATATGTACCCGAGAAGGAGTAAGACCAGCATATCATTTCAGGTTATCATGACTCTTTGATCGAAGGACACCCTGGAATCGCTAAACCTTTAGCCAAGGTAAAAAAGAACTTTTGGTGGCCTACCTGGCGTAAGGACATTGTCCAATATGTTCAGTCCTGCGGAGTAGGTGCACAAAATAAATCACAGAAACAGAAACCATCGGGTCTCCTACAACCACTAGACATCCCTCCTGCTCCATGGCACACTCTTTCCCTCGACTTTATCACTGATCTGCCACCGAGTCAAGGCTTTAACACCATTCTTGTAATCGTGGATTTGTTCTCAAAGATGGCATATTTTATTCCTCTCAAGGGCCTCCCGGACGCATCCACCCTAGCAGAAGTATTTCTGGAAAACATTGTCAAGCTGCATGGCTTTCCATCAGTTCTGGTCTCTGATTGAGGCATCCAATTTGTATCCAATTTTTGAAGAAAATGTTGCGCAATGGCACAGATTGACGTCCGGCTATCCACCAGTCACCACCCCCAGACAGACGGCCAAACCGAGAGGACCAACCAGACCCTCAAGCAGTATTTACGGTGCATGCTGCACCATGAATTGAGAGATTGGAAGGACTTATTGTGGATAGCTGAGTACGCATATAAGAACTCCGTTCATTCTAGCACGGGCCAAACACCTTTTTACACCTTGTATGGCAGACATCCACGTACATCAGAACTTGACCTTCCTGCCAGCTTGGAAATGCCTGCAGTAAAGACTCTTCATACAACCATCACTCAGGCGTTCAGAAAGACGAAGGAACATCTTATTCATGCTAAAGAAAAACAAAAGCACTTTGCCGACCAGCATCGGAAAAAGGCCCCAGACTATCAAGTAGGAGACCAGGTTTAGTTAGCCGCCAAATACGTACCCATCAAAGGGACCCGAACTTTCCATCCTCGATATTTGGGACCCTATACCATCAAGGCAATTATAAACCCAGCAGCCTTCGAATTGTACTTACCACCTAATCTACAAATCCATCCGGTATTCCATGTGTTCCTCTTAAAACCAATGCAACCCGGTACACGAATCAAGACACCACCTCAACCTATACTAATAGATGGAGAACCAGAATTTGAAGTCAAGGACATCCTGGACTCTAAGTACTCTAGAGCCAAGTTGTACTATCTCGTCAACTGGAAGGGGTTTGAGCCTCAAGATAGATCCTGGGAAGCCAGTGAGAACATCCATGCACCACGTCTGATCAAGAAGTTTCATCAGAACTTTCCAACTAAACCTGGACCAGGCAGGAGACATACCTTGGGAGGGGCCTTGGGGGGGAGTGCTGTCACGACCCTCAGCCCTGATCCCCACTGGCAAGCCCATTGGCCAGGTGGAATCAGGGCTCGTATCACTAATAAGGCCTGGCATCCACTTCTCAGGCCCTCTTGGGGCCAGTCCTGACGCCTTTGGTGCCAGGCTCATCAGTAAGGAAAGACATCTGCTTAAGGAACTACTTTATTTAGGCTTTCAGCCAACATGGAGGCATCCACATAGCTTGATTCCTAAAACCAAGCTATGCAGTCTAGTGTTTTGGGTGTGGTGGCCTAGGGACTACTTTACCTTGACTACTTTACAGTGGCTATTTAAACCACACCCGAACAAGCAACATGCTTCGAGTTACTTTGCTTCTAGCAACGTGACGCTCACCGTGTCCAGCTTTCTCGCGAGCCTGGTGAATTCCGGACCTGCAGAAAAACCAAGAAACATCATTAGCAGCAGAATCTTACCTGCATTCATCATCCTTCACTGCTTGCACCTCTTGGGCAGCTCTGTTGGTGGAGTTCACCGCCCGGATCGAAGGACCTGAGAAAAGAAGAAAGACATCATTAAAGGAGGTAGTGGAGACATTACAACCACAAAGCGCTTAAAGACTTACCTGGTTGGTTGCTTTTCGGCCGGCATAGCTTCGGAACTCCATCTGCGCTGGGAACTCACCGCGACCTACGAAAAGAGAAAAGCACAGGTCAGTGAAGACAAGACATCACTGCGCTACGCAAAGCGCCTCCTTACCACATCATAGCGCTATAGCGCGTCATCATCTCCCGGTGAGAACCAGCATATCCAGTTCTCCAAGCGGACACTCCGCGCTCCTAGGGAGATTTAAAAAAAAGAGACATTTAGAACAGAGAAAATGCATGCAAGAATTACGACACCATCAATTGCAATAAGACCTACCTGAAAGACACTACAAGGGCAGCAGTCAGTGAAGTAACTGGACCGCCCGCGCCCACAAAAGACAACGCGCCCCTGCCCAGAGAGCAGGACGGAGAGCCCACCGATTCCGACAACCAGGTGAGAAGAGAACCTGGAGGGGCTGGAAACACAAGGGAGGTGGGGGAAAACTTACCTTGGTCGCCCAGTCCTAATATAGTCTTCATTTCCAGGCGGAATCCCATCGACACCGAGACCACACCAGGGAATCATTGGGAAGGGCACCAACGACCAACTGGCTGGGTGGCGTCCCCGTGGATACCAGGTGAACGTAACATATATCTCTCGACAGATTGCGCCACCCAGGAGTGAAGGACAGAACACACCAGAAGGGTCATCAACTGCAACCATATCTGCCACAACTGTACCATTATTGCCTTGGGAGCTGGTCTACGTAAAAAACTTTGTATGTCGATGGAATAATCCCAGGTTCCAAGGTCTATATGAGGTGGTGTTCTGTATGCCTCTTGCCATCTGTGTGAAGGAGTTAAGATATTGGGTGCCTCTCTCGGATATCCAAATTGCACCTGAGACAAGTCAAAGCTCAATCAACAGTGTAAGGACATAGCCAAAGAAGAATTGTTTTTTTAAAGGATCCATGCCAGAGTGGTCTGCAATGGCACATGCCTGAGTTTTCATTTTTCTTTCTTTTCTTTTTCCATGTTTTATTGTTCTTTTATTTTGTATCTTTTTTTCCAATTTTTTAATTTTTCTAAATCTTAAGGTCCAGAACCCGGTCGATCCTGGTGGGAAAAGGGTCTCCCTTCCCTCCCGCACCCCTCTCGCTCCCCTCTCACTCTCTCTTTTTCTCTCTCTCTTTCCCTCTCTTTCTCTCTCTCCCTCTCTCTCTCCCTTCCCCCTTCCTCTCTTTCTCTCTCTCTTTCCCCCTTTCTCTCTCTCTTTCTCCATTTCTCTCTCTCTCGCTCCCTCTCTCTCTCTTTCTCTATCCCTTTCTCTCATTCCTTTCCTTCTCTCTCTTTCTCTCTCTCTCTCTCTCTCTCCCCCTTTTGTTAGACGTAGCATCTGCAAACAGAACAGAACAGAGCAGCAGTCTTTGACATGTCATGAAGCAATTAGGTCTTTCTGACAATATACTCCTCAAGAGTACGAAAGGACAGATTGAGGTGAGTATTGCCCGAAAAAGAGTTATGCCCAGGTACACCACTGGATGCAAAGAAAATAACAATAGTTAGCCAAGAACATACACGAGAGTACACCAAAAATACTGACAGTAGTAATACTCACTAATGAGGAGTAAATGAAGTCTGCCAAGGATATTGTCAATGTCAATGGGAGATGTAACCCTGGAAATATAACCAGAATGTAAGCTAACAATCAATATAGGGCCGTAGAAAAAACACTAGAGTTCAGTACCAATCTTACCAGTGTTTAACAGAGCGATGTTTCCTGGAGAAGTTCCAATGTCCTTATTCTGTGTAGTGGAGGTGAAAATCCATGAAACAAGTTTCGTACCAGACTATTCCCAACGGAACGAGGATGCATGCAAGAATCCTGAAATCCGCCTACACTGATGAAACGAGGATGCCAGTAACCAAGTGCTTAGTCCAAGCAAGATTCAAAGGAAGTCTGTGAAAAGTTCTGAGATACAAGGTAACAGTTTGAGGGTGAAACGAAAACAATCCGATTGGGAAATCTGAGGTCATAATCCGAAGGCAATAATGACAAACAGCATGCAAAAGAAGTCTGTTGAATATCCAAGTCGAATTCCGTCGTTGCGGATGAGCCGAGGATCAAGAAGAGAGCAGTCCAGAATGCAAACCGGGTCGAGGTAAACAAGAACAAGGTAACAATGAAGACGCCACTAGAAACGAGATTCAGAAGCAGCGCTCTGAATCCGAGGCGGAGTCTTTAAGATATCAGCTGACTTGACGCAAAGCGTCTCACCGTGCACAAACCAAATGGAGTCTATGGATAGGCTGCCAGCGTTTCCAAGACAACCCCCAGCGTTTCCGGAACGAGACACGGCACGTAGGGGATTTACCTTTGCGAGACGGATTGTCACACTGTGTAATAGAAGCTTTATGTGGTTTAAACACGGGATTGGAGGAAATGAGCAAGTACCTGCCTTGCAAATGTGCGCTGTGCACACTGGAGTGAGAAACAAGGCAGTTTCATGACACCTTTCTGCCTCCCTTTCTTTCTCTCTCTCTCTTTCTCTCTTTCTTAATAACCTTTTTTTCCCCTCTTCAGGGATAAGCAAGCATGCCTGACCGACATGTTCAAACCTCTCTGTTATGTAGGGATAGGGTTAAAATGAATGTAATTTGTTCTAAGATGTTTGCATTATATCTTTTTAGTATTATATTGTTTTGTATGATACTGATCGTGGTTGTTGGAGTGTATGAAGGTATGTCTGTTATATGGGGTGGCCATATAAAGGGGGGGATGGACAGTTGGAAAATAATACTAGTATGAATATGTCTATAAAGAATCAAGCAATGTCTCACTTTTTGCTGGTCACACCTACAAGTTTTCTTAGATGAATTAAACGGGAAGTACGAATCACGTATTATTTATATAAGGGGTTGGGCTTTGACGCCATTTCGGACATTGAATACTCAGAATTATCCAACAGCTGGTTCTCCGATATGGGCACTGTGGAAAGAATGTGATCAATGAAAGCTGTTACGTGTTTGCACTTATTCCGCACACATCAGGGGCTCCTAAGGTTTTAGTTCCACATCCAGTCCCAATTGCAGAGGCACAATGCCTTGTACATCTTGCACCATGTAGGATAAAGGACACATTGGAGGCACACAGCGTGCAGTTGAGAAGCATTGATCTAGACTCAACGTTATGTAATGGCAACATGAAATACCGCCAGTGTCTACAAGTACCATATTTTTCCTTGCGAGGTTACTCACATGTCAACGACAAATGGCAGGGCACCACAGTGACGTACCCGGCAGATGCACTGATCGAGTACAGGAAAGAAACAATAGCCCAAGTAGAGACTATGCGTGCACAAATATGGTCCCAATACATCACATGGCTGACATTAACTGCAGAAATTGAGAAGCCAGTGCGAATACATAGAGACATACACTCTGAACTTTGTTTTAGCAATGAAGGAACAGTTCCTGTTGGCGCAAACACTCTTGTGATCCCTGATATGACAAAAGGTACGGCAGCTGTGATGATTTACTACTGTGTTTGTGGCCGACAAGCCTACTTGTACCTCCCACCCTCCTGCAGGGGAAGTGTTCACTGGCCACCCTGCTCTCAGTGCTACTAGTAATCCCGGAAGAACACTTGAAGGGAGAACAAATGCCTCTCAAGGTGCCAACAACCCCTCCAGCACCTAAAGAAGCAGAAAGAAACTTGCAGATCACACAAGAATTTGGTATGCTGCCGGGAAAAGGACCATTTCAACAGCTGGGAAGAAAGATGAGATTGAACTATGTCTCAAATGACTCTTCCACACTGCCAGAGGAATACCTGATCAGTATCAACTTTTTAGCTCAGCAGAGACTTTCTTTTCATCTTTTTTTGGCTCCTGGGGTACAAGCAGCTGCTAACACCAAGTGGGTGCAGATAGTCAGATGGGAGCTAGTCCAGCTGGCCAATGACTCAGAGAATGGGTTCAACGCCATCAACGTAGAGCTTCGTGCATTGAGACTCATGACGATGCAGAACCGCTACATGCTGGATTTGCTAATAGCCATAGAAGGAGGAGTGTATAAAAAGTTGGGAAGCAGCCGCTGCACTTTTGTACCCCTGGAGGATGCTGAGAATGGGTTACTATCCCACGTCATCGAGGCAGTGGACAATCTAGGTGTTCAAATGAAGAAAGAAGGTGGAGTTCAGACCATGGATTGGCTATAGCTTGCCTTTGATTGGGTCCCGTCATGGCGGGGGGCAGCAGTAAAAATGCTGGTGCCTGTTATTGTATTCTTCTTGGTCCTCTTCTGCATGTGCAAATTGGGTCTCCGATGTTGTGTCAACATAGCTCCTAATAGTGAAAAGATTATGGTATCAATTGGGGGAACTAAAACACCTTGCCATACAATAAACAGTGAAACTCAAACTAATATTCCTGGGGTTGTAGATATGTTGGGTGGGGATGAGTTAGTTACTGTAGAAGTAAAGAACCAGAGGAATGTTGGGAAGGAGCTAGTGTCTTCCCACACCCCCAAGCGCTTTAGAATTAGGCAAGACTTCTTTTGACTTCTTCTAGGCACTACAAGGGACCAGGGTGAAGGGGGGTGCTGGGAAAGCTCTCTCATGCAAATATAATTATATACACAGACATGGGCAGGCACTAAAAGAAGGCAGTTATTATTTAAATATAAGGTGCAAATAACTATTAGCTGAATACATTTGTAAATGTTAAATCCTATGCAGTTCCAAAATCTTAAAGCACGGTAGAGGCAAGCTCTCTGACGGAAAGAATGCAGCCTGTGCTAAAAATAGACTACAGGCTTCCACACAGTGTTCATGCTAGCACTGCCAGCACGAAGGGACCCACCAGCTGTTTGCTGTCTGTCAAAAGGCCATGCAGGCTAAGGCTCGACGCACAACATGCAGAATTATGAAAACAAGGTTTAAAGGAAATTACAGGACCAGATAAAAACATGAGTAGAATGAGTGAATTATGGAGAGAATGACGGCAAAATGTTTTTATATATAAATGTTCATAGGTAACAAAATGAAGGAACGCATGAGCTACAGTGTATTCTTGCATCAGCTAGCAAAATGTAAAGTAGCATGTCCTGGCAGAAATCGCTGACAATGAAGAAAGGAAGACTTTGGAGCATCCCTTGTATGGAAGCAGGACGGTTTGGGATGAAGCCATAGCCCGTATCCAGTGACACAACTACAGCAAGACTGGACTATAAATGCTCTTGCCTGGCACCAGTTTGAGAGAAGAAAGGAACAGATGAGGGACAGAAGAGACCGTTAAGGGAGCAGAGTTCTTTGCTACCATCCTCATGTTCTGTAAGATTAAATTTGGTATCCTTACAAGATAGACTCTTGGCCTTATTTCCCTAGAGGGATGTATTTACTCTGGCGTGAGCGTAATTAAGGGACACCCTTATAATTAGGAATATCCTTACATTTAGGGCCACCCTTACAACAGACAACATATTAAAACCTTCTTTCACCACCATACATCGCCCTGACATTTGCTTAACACTTTATACTTTAAAATCAGAAATATTTCAAAAATATGCTGCCCTTTTCGCTTCAACATTTACAGCTTCGTTACTGCGAGAAATCATGCCTGCCTTTTTAGTATGCCCTGCACATTTCACCATGGCGATAGCCAATGGGAGCTTTAGTGCCTTAATGAGTTAATCCAATAGAGACACAGTCATCTCGTCTGTCCATATTATCTCATGTTTGCCTACCTGGGCTTCCTTGAGTCCTTTTAAAAGTGGTTGAATATGTGTACTGTAATCGAAAACCCAGGCCCTACAATAATTACAAAGGCCTAAAAATTGTTGCATTTCCCTCCCTGTTTCAGGTTTTGGAGTCTTCATGATTGCTTCTGCTCTCTGAGGTGTCAATTTTCTCCCTTATTGAGGGATTAGCTTTCCTATGTACAGGACCTCTTCCTGGCAATATTGTAATTGCTCCTTGTCTACCTTGTATCCTTTCTCTGCTAGTATGGTCATTAGTTGAACCAAATCTTTTCTGCACTTCTCTTCTGTCTCACTGCACTGGTGTGCCGCCTGCACGGAGGAAACCCCTCCTTTTCCAGTGTGACAATCCTGCATGTAAGGTTGACATCACATAGTCAGAGTACACTGTCACTTCCTCATCTTTATTTCTCTGTAGTACGGCCATAAGCACCACTCATTCAGCCTGTGCTGAACAATGTGAAGGCAGTCTCGTACTTGTCACTACTTAAAATTGACCATTCCATTTCAGCTTCACTACTGCCGATCCCGTATGTCTTTCTTCTATCGTTTGGTAAATTTTTGAATACCGTCAATGAATAAAATCCCCCCCACGATCATTTTCTCTAACATGGAGAATATCATTATAGAACTTAGTATACATTGTGCAGTCATATACATAGTCCTCCTTCCCTACTGATTCTGCTATGAATGTCGCTGGATTCACTACTCTACATTTAACAAATTTGATCGCTGGGTTCGAAATAACTACTTCATATCTTGATGCTCTTTGTATAGTCAATTCACTTTTTAGTTTCTCTAAAATGGCGAATAAGGCATGCTCGACGAATAACGTCATTGAGCACCCTATTTTAATACTCACAGCCTTTTCAATCGCGAAAGCAGCAGCAGCTAATACTTGTTCGCAAGGATAATGTCCTTTCATTACTGGGTCTAAAATCCCACTATAGTAGGCCAATGGTTTATGTCCATGTCCTAATGTCATCTTCTGCGTGAGGGCTGCTGTTGTTACTTCTCCGTTTGAGTGTGAGAATAAATAAAAATCCTTGTTATGGTCTGGGGTCCCTTACACAGGGGCTGTACACATCGCCCTTTTTAATTCTTCAAATCCCTTAGTCATCTTATCTGTCCATATTATCTCAATTTTGTCTACCTGTGCTTCCTTGAGTCCTTTTAAAAGTGGTCGAATATATGTACTGCAGGTGTCACTTTTCTCCCTTCTTGAAGGATTGGCTGCTCTATTTACAGGGCCCTTTCCTGGCAATATTGTAATTTCTCCTTGTCTACTTTGTATCCTTTCTCTGCTAGTGTCAGGAATTGGGGCTGAGGCAGAAAGAGGCGTGCACTACACGTTTAAGTCCAGATTGATGGGAGAACTACAATACCTAGTAGCCTTGGGGAAAGATTGTAGTCCTTGCGCTTTGCGTGCATGAACAGCTGGTGATCATTAGTACCAGCCTATTTAGCATACCGGCCGGTCACGGCAGTTGGTGAGAGGAAATCTGAACCCGAGAGGGATGCCGAAGGAATGTTGCAGCACCTTCATCCCGGACCGCAGTGGTGAGCACGGAATTGGTCCGGTGTGTGCAATGCTCTACTGCTTCATGTCCGGGTCGCCTCTTGGGGGCCCGGACACTCAGTTAAGTGCTTGGTGTATTGTTTAACATGTTTTGTGGGGGATTTTCCTGACAGTGCGCGCCTCGCACTGACATACTCTATGGGCAAGGGGCTACGGCAGCCTGATATGTCGCTCTATTGTTAGAAGGATATTTCTGAACAGAGAGGCAGTGAGCTTTACGTTATTTGTGAGACATTACATGCCGCAAGTGAATCACACAGAAAAACACAGTGCCATTACGTAATGAAGTGTGATGTTTAGTTCAGCGGCATCGCATATAGATAAGAGACAGCCCTTTAATGTTATGTTTGGTCTAGTTTGCTTTTGCTTGCCTTTCGGGGCGTGTGTTTATTCATTCATGAAGGGGAAAGTCCCTTGTGTGTCACATCAGGCTTGCTCTTGTGCCAATATGTGTTACATATGCTGCAAACCATTCTCTGTTTTATCTTGCAAGTTAGCAGTGAGTCTACTTTTATGCGCTTCTATGTGGTTCTGAGTTGATGTTACATGCTTCATGTTTTGTTACTCTCTATGTATCATGGTCTCAGGCTAAAAAAATTCATGTCACATTTAAATGGGGGAAACTCCACACTGCAGCAGTTAGGGATAAGGTTAATGTAGAACGCTACTTGATACGTTGTAGGAACTTATGACATGCAGGGTTATTGATAGGAATGGGTCAGGAGTGTTAGTAGATGCATATGTGTGTTTCTTTTCCCTCAAATCTCCCAAACCCATCCAAACTATGTTCCCTTACCCTCTTTCCGGTGTTCCTATCACCCCCTACCTATTTACAACCTCTCCCTAATCCCTCTTCCCTCCATTGGCTGCCACATGGTTACCTGTTTAAATAACATCCAGTGGCTCGTGCCAACCACAGTGGGAGGGTCGATCTATTTAGCTTCTGTGGTTCGGGGGAGGGTGTCGTACCCTCATCTCTCTTTGTTGTTGACAGCTAGTGTGGTCATTAGTTGAACCAAATCTTTTCTGCACACTTGTATATTGTCTACCTACTGCATGATTGTGCTCTCAAGTTGTACGTTACCTAGTGCATCTGAAGGACTCTTTTAAAGATTGCGGAGGACTCACAGTACCCCTGATGCAGTCCTCTGTGTTTCAAGCACTGGTTTCTATTTGAAAACAAAGTCAAATTGTGAGTCATCATGACAGGGAATTGAAAGAAGGCATTCTTTAAATCTTTTACTGTTAAACATTTGACTTTGGCTGGGATGTTGCATACATCATAGCTGGATTCAGAACCAGAGGAAACTCCTTTAACAATATTGTTTAGGGTACGTAGATCCTGAATAAATCTCCACGACACCCCTGTTGATTTCTTCACTGGGTACACAGCCGTCTTAAATGGAGATTCTGATGGAACCAATATTCCCTGCTGTACTAAAGTGGAAATAGTTTCAAATATACCCTCATCCTTCTCTGGAAATGGGGTACTGGTTTGCTGGTGGCAAAACTGCTCCATGCTTGAGCTTAATTTTAACTGCTCCTGCTCCACTCAATAGACCCACGTCATGTGGACTGCTGGTCCATAAGATGCTTGGTACCTTTTTGAAATCTTCCTGGAAAAATTGTAGTGTCTTTTTTACCAATGCCATTCTCTGTGGTATTTCTCTATTCTCGACTTTAATCCATTAAGTGAAATTTATAAAATGTACTAATTCATCATCTGAATTATCATCTCTAAACAGCTCTTCATATATCAAGTCTGTTAATCTGTGTCCTTCATCAAGGGCTATTACTGTTCTCCATGGTCTTCCTTCATCATATTTCCCATGAATAATCACCCTTTCCTCTCTCACTACCGCTTCCTCCAATTCTGTGGGGATAATCTGTCCTGCCTCATCATCCTTAGGTATTTGTGGTCTAAACAAAAATGTGTCAGGTATTCGTAACACCTTACCTATCAATCCAGGAAGCCAGGTCAAAAAAAATATTTGCTCCATACAAAAGAAAGTCCTGTGTCTGAAGGCACACCTTGTAATGCTGTTTGGCCTGTAAATGCTAGTGGAACACACTATCCCTTTGTCAGTGAAAGATATTGTCATGTTAGGTTTTGTCATTAAGTAAATCCCAATATGTTAACTGGAGTCTGCCGAGAATACAATAGTATACAACAAAAAGGGTACTGGTAACGCAGGGGACGGCCCATGAAATCTCATAGGGAGTTAAGTCCTGTATGGGTCCTATTCCCGAAATAACCTCATTGGTTATGTAGAACACTACACCCATTTGTATATTTCAAAGTCATAACCTCACATAACAATTGAGTTTTGTGTAAGATAAAAAACATATTTAATACGAAATATTTGTACATACAATTAAGTCAAACATGTAATACACATACATAACAATAAGTGAAATCATTGAAATCATATATTAACTGGTTGAAGCCATATACTACACATATATATAACAATAGGTGAAATCATTGAAGCCATATATTAACTGTCAAATCAACACTTTTAACCAAGCAAGGCCAAAGGGCAAAAAAACAAAGCAAAAAGAAAAGGGAAAATGCCTGACCAAGGCCGGACATAAGTAGGAGTTCTTAAATAGTTTTTAGGCTTACACTATTACTTAACAACAATAAGAGTTCCTAGAATACATATTCCTTTGAAAATGAAATCCCAGGTTGAAAATATTAGGAAGCTGGGATTGGGTCTGCCAAAGCATCAGAGGGGAGTTTTAAGAACCCAAAATAATAAATGCCACTGCTGCGTGTCCTTAGCAAATAAAGCACAAGGGGCAGGGTTCGAAACCCAAAGTGGGTGAAGCGTGTTAGTTAAGAGCCTCCAATGTCCTCTGATCAAGAAAGTGCGTTTCGGCGGTGGTAACTGTGCGGAGAAAGTAGAATCTTCACAGTTGAAAGACTGTTCCGCCTTCGTCAGGGCAATAAGTAGCAAGACCCTGTTGTAATGAGATGAAGGAAGAAAGAAAAAAAAATTGAAAGCAAGTGCATGAGGGTATAGAAGAAAAAAGAAAACGAATTGCTGTCAATAGAAATACAATGTAAGGAGGTTATGAAACAAACATATACAAACTTGAGTTTCAAGTGTAGGGAAAATACGCGAATGTATGTGTGCAAGTATAAGACCATGGTCCTGTATGCACTAAACTGTTAAGGGCCATGTGAGGTTGAACCTATAATACAGGGGGTACTCTGACAAATTGCAGATGAATCCCTGTCAGGTGAAATATGAATAATGGCCCTTGGTCCCTCCCAGGGGATCCTAAACCACCCAGAGCCCCGGCCCACCACATGCATCCCCAGGTAAGCCCCATGGTAAGAGGGTACGGAGGGAGGCGGGAGAAGGGGAATATCCACTCATGTCGGGATCAAATAAAAGGGGGGTGTAGCTTACCTAGAGTGGCGCCAGGAGAACTCGCTGTAGATAAATCGGTCATAATGAGAGACTGATCCAGCTGTCAACCTTAACATTTAACATGTCAGTAGTATCACACTGACACTAATATAGGTATTGTCACTCTAACATGTATGCGTAACCCTTATTCTTTCTTTGAAGCCCCTAGCAATATGGCGGCACTCACATGGACAAGCATCCATGTTGAAGGTGGCAGTACCCCGTAGCAACCGGAGCCTCACTCCCAGAGTAACACTTAGCGTTTACTTAGGTAGGAGATGGCAGCAAGCAATGAGTCAGCACAATACGGCTTTGACACGGCATTGACACTGTACAGAAGGTATGTGAAACGCACAAAGATAGGTCCGTTCGGGACTCGGTAATGTACCGCTCTGTGTTTAAGGAATGTTATAATACCTAAACAGGTCTATGTTTGCACCTGAACAACAGCGGTCACGCTGTACATTTAAAGGATGTTATTGTATTTAAACAGGTCTACGTGTGTACCTGATCAAAAGCGGTTACGCTGCATATTGAAACGCAAACAATTGCGCATGTGGACGTCATTTTTTGAAAGATCAGATTCTTGAATACTAGTGTAATTTGCACAATAGAATAATCTCCCTGCATTTGCTCACATTAAATTGACTATTAGGCACAATAGTATCATGTTTAGATCACTGATAATTACTTTGTCAGCATGTATGGCTTTACACGAGGTGCATTAACACATTAGCATATATACACGATGTAGGGGATTTAGCAAGGAGACAACGATATGCGTAATGTGATACTACAACAGAATATGTTGGCGAATTGTATTTCTAATGAAGAATGTTTATGTATCTCTCTCTCTCTCCTTTTCATGTATGTTTTTATGTGCGTTGGTACCCTGTTTGCTTTAATGCATTTTTCTTTCAATTGTTTTATGCTTTCCAATTTGTTACGTTTGAATCTGATTATGCTGTTATTTTTGTTCTGTTGCATTAATGAACTCTGATGTTTGCTATTTGGCTATTATTTTGATTAGACAAGGCCCTGATGAAGGACTACAAAGTCCAAAATGCATTGGCCACTTTATGATGTTTGCTTATGAAAAAGCAACAGCACACTGTCCTTTGAAAGCTTTAGAATAAATCACAGAACTTAATAATCAAACATTTGTTAAAATGGATTATTGAGAAGTTAAAATATTTGAAGAATCCCAACGGGATATAAGGGTGTGCGGCCCACACCGCAGGCAAAATTGCCTAGGTCTTTCTCCACATAGTCCATTTCCTCCGTGCTGACACACGGTAGCACGGGTCAGTGGGCTGCACCCCAAAAGTAGCACTATCTACTGGTAAATTCATGCACAAAACAAGACAACCAGCAGTGCCCGCTCTAACTTTCAGTTCTCTAGCTGTATTTCTGGCCATGGGTTTGCTTCCATTCCTAGCTGTTTCATCATCTGTCTGCTGCTGCACTGGCTCGGGCAGTCCCTGACATAAAATATGATATAATAATCCTACTGTTTTAGCCCACGGTTCCCTTATCTCAAGACGCCAACGTTCTTGAATCTTTTAAATAAAAGCAACCGGAATGATAAAAGCAGCGTTCGAGTGAGTGGTTGCTGAGTGGGCTGTCTCGCTGTCGTTACGCTGTCTGGACTTTCTTCCTTATTGCGAACACTGCAACAGCTGATTGGGTATGGTGACTTAATGATGTACCAACAACAAAATTGACTTTGGAGTTGGCATTGGACTAACCTAGCTAACTGGTGTTTTGTTTTGTTTCCTACCTGCATTCTTGGGGATTTTGCCACCTCAGTCGCTTCGCTTCTGACCCCGCCCACCTTCCCAGCAGCCTCAACAAAATCACTGCTCCCGCGCGTTCAGCGTGTGCATTCGAGCGAGTGGTTGCTGAGTGGGCTGTCTCGCTGTCTAGCGAAAGAGCGGAAAGCGGAGGCTTCGATTTTTCAAACACAGTATATAATCCGAAAGTGTTCTTTGTTAACTACATATCCCCTTGTTGCTTTACAATGGTTGCCATAAAACGTATGTTAAAAACAGGGATGCCACCTATTGCTCCTTTGAAAGGCTTACCAGTATTAACGACCCTATTCCAGACACAAGGGGATAATACTGGTGTAATTCCCTCTAAGGTATTGTCGATTCACCCATTATTATCGTGCAAAAAAATGCAGCGTTCTTTGTCCATAACATCTGATATCTGGACTTTCTATGCTTCAAATCAAATTATTAGAATAAATGAGTTGAGTAGTTTGCCAGCATCTGCTAACTCAAATCTCACTGAGGGCAAAGTCTTATCTTATGACCCGAGTCCCATAGAGGATGTTATTATAACAACTATAACTCCACAGCAGGGTTTACCTCAAAGTGATGTCAGCCCCCATTCAGATTCTCCAACAAAAATAACTGGCTCTGTGTGCTTGGGTGAAGTGACTGATACAACCCTCGAGTCTGCATATATAACGGGCGAGATACAGTCTATTGGTGTCATCCCCTATAAAACTCTGGCCAGTATAATGGAAGCTGTGCTTTGCTTGGTTGCTGCACAACATAAACTACGTAAAGCACATGAGATCTTAACAATGGCTGGGGAAATTGATGAAGATACCGTGGATTTTTCAAATACATCCAATAAATCATATGCTGACACCCATGATATAATGTATATTTGTTTGAACTCTGGTGATTTAATTTAACTCCATGAAGATTGTGCAATTGCAATTGTAGGTAATCTTGGTGATAGTGTACTAAAACATGATATTTCAAATAAATCCGAATCCGGTGCTAACATAAATAAATATCCTATAGGACCGGATAAGTCACATATTCATTTTGTGGATGAATCACCCTCTTTCATTGCACCAACGCCAAGGCGATCGAGGTTTAACGAGGTAGTGCAAGACACAGAATTTTTTATTCACATGAACGAACATAATCGGTTTTCTTTTCTCGAGGCCCCCACACTGAATTACACCCTCAGTACTATGAATACTGCTTTATAAGCGGTAGCCAAACTGTATGAGATTCTTGACGGGAAAGTGACTAAACAAACAACAATGCTGGAACAATTACTTTCCACTCAGGGACCAATATTTTTGGTGTTTTTACGCAGGCTGTAACTAAACAAACTATAACCAAATTGCAAAACTTACCGGAAGACCCGAATTTGAAGAAGAAGCCCACGTTACGGGGATAAAAAGTATGACAAAGTTTCCAAAATCTAAGTCAAGGTGATTTATAAAAATCCTTGCACGGACAGGAAGAGCCAAAGATTTAGAGACTCGGAAGAGTTTGGAAGCTACTGTAAAGGGAAATAGCGGTTACCCCGTCCCGTACAAACCCTTAGATGATTTAGTGGCCTTATCGGAGGCACCAATACAAACAAACTCCAGAGAGTGCTTGAGCTGGCGGTTCCAACAATTCAACAACATAACAAGATAAACATTCCTGGTCCTATACAATCAGCCAATGCGGCGTTGGCAAGTCCAGTGCAGGGCAATGTGCCAACAATTCAAGGTCTAAGGGCCGAGATAAGAACTGCAATTGAAACATATATAGTACAAAATTCAAATATGGTGCCCAAAATTCCACCTCCAAGCATATCTCTATCTACTGAGTCATTGGGGCTTGTACAAAATGATTGCTCGATTTATTCAACTCCCCAGCTGGCCTTAATCTAGGCTACTTCAATGTCCAGTGGAGACTCAATACAATGAAAGCAATCACATTCTATCACAAATATCCTTAAGCCCCATCAGGACAAACAATACATTTTATCTCAATCTCCACCTCCTGTTGAGCCACAAAATGCTGTTTTCCTGCATCGCAGGAGTTAAGAGATATAATAAAGTTGTCAATTGACTCATATTTGGTTCAAAATAAAACCATGCCACAAGGTGTTAATAATTTGCAAAGTTTGCATACAAACTTTCCTAACATCAATTCATTATTAAGGGGCCCAGTGTCTTCAACACTTGCTGCACGTTCCGATCAAGCCCAGACTATAGAACATCAGAATATAAACAGGCCGGGGTTGGCAAGTGCCAGTACAAATATGGATAGATTCAGAAATCATCATTGTCTACTACTTAAGTGCAGAGAGTTGCCTTTTACAAAATAGGATCTTAATAGAGCAAGCATATTAAACATATGTGCTGAAATTCCTATGCTAGCTGAGCTTTCTACTACTGATATTGATTTTGTAGAATTTACCGAACATGATGATTTATCTGAATCTAGGCTTTATATTCGCTCTGGCCTCATATATAAATCTCTCTGGCAAGCAAGAATGGCCCTATTTGATCTAGGTTTTATATTGAACCAAGAACTGAGGCAAGATAAGCAAACAGAGGGGAGAGGAACATTGAGTATATATAATACCAGTAGTAAACAGTGTCCCGCCACAACTCAGGACCATCTATCTTATGCGTCTAGCATACAGACCTATGCTGGTACATCATAACAATATAGTGTTGGAGAACTCACTAGCCTGATCTCCTGGAACACGAGGGGGCATCGACATATCATTAATTCACCAGTTGGTAAATTGGCTAGACCTGATGTTATTGCGCTCCAGGAGACTTGGCTCATGGTGACACCTATTTGGGGCTCCTATAACATCATTACAACACCAGCATCGAAGAAAGATATAGGGCGACCGAAGGGGGGGTCTTTTATTAGCAGTACGAACGGATTCAGGTTTTGTTACTCAAAGCTGCTCATCCCCCTCTCCATGTTTTCAGGTAGTCAAATTGACTAGAGGCAATATGGTCATTGCAATCATTAACATCTACTGGAGTAAACAGTCATTAGATGCTAATTTGTTATTTGAACATATGATTACCATATTAGACAATCTCCTTTTAGATGATGGAATAGATCACACCATGATAGTGGGTGATCTGAATCTCCATCTCTTTCCTCACATGAATAAAGAGCTCTCAAGGGAAGAAATAATCTGGTCCACGATTATGAATGAAAGGTCCTATGATTTGTTAAATGGGACAATTACTGGGGACATTCCATCTCAACCAACATGGCATAGAGATGACCAACACGCGACCCTAGATTACATCTATAAGAACTTTTTGGGGAATGTCAGATCTATGATTGTTATTCCATCAGATTTGAGTGATCATAATATGCTAAGTCTATCATGTAATGTGCCTACAAGTCTACAGAGAATACAGAAAAATGGTAATCTAGCAAATGTTGTTGTGAATAAAGGAGGTAATCATTTAAGCTGGAATAAGCGTTAATTGGAGCAATTCAATATCCTCTTTCATAATATTCATCAATCTTCGCATAATGATAAAGGGGAATGTTATATTCAAGCCATGCAAATGTTACTTAAACATTAGACATAGACATTGCGATGCCTTTGATCTAGAGTTGAAGCACAGAAAAGCCCAGCTAAGGAGGGATCTCCATAGTCTGAAATTTGATACTGGCCTGGAAAAATCCAATAAAGGTAAACAATTGAAATTGGCTTATAAATCCAGGTTAAAAGGCAGGAAAGCCATTCAAAATCAGAATGATGGAGACCGTATGTTAAAAGAGATTATCCACAAATCTCCAGGTGGCATATGGGCTCTTCTAAATGAAGCAACATCTAAAACCCAAGCCGCAGTGCAAATGAACTCTATTACCAAAGAGGCATGGCAAATCTATTTTCGTGAAGTATATCGGTCTCTCTTTCCCAATATGAATCTAACCATCAATATTCAGAACATGAATCATACCTTTGCAGTGAAAATCGAGGATATTGTGTATTATATAAATAAGCTAAGTCAATCTCTGGCGATGGGCCCTGATGGGATCCATAATTGTATGCTTAAAGAACATCCCCAGGGGACTGGCCACCAGGGGGCGCACGGATGACCCTCTTCCCCGTGTGAGCTCCGTCCTCATGGGTCCGTAAAGTGAGTTGAGCCCCCACATCGCGACCCCCCCACAGGAGTGAAACAGGAAAATGTGCATTTCAAGACCCCCCACACAACCCAAGAAAATAACCCGACGAAAATCAGACTATGGGAAGAAGAGACCGACAGAAGTTTCCAGTGGGAGAAGGACTGAAAGTGAAAGTGGAGCGTGCACGGCCCGGGGCCGCGGCTTGGAAGGCAGGCCCCCTGGATGCATCACGCATTTAAGAGGTACTTTGAGACCTGCCCACCTGACCCCCTCTCCTGGGTGCTTAGCGTCAAGGCGTGGGTGCCGCGGCACAGATAAGCTTCCGGCGGCTGCCTGGCAGGCCCCCCTCAGGAGTGCCCTTCAGCCCGAGACCTGTCGGAACACGCAATGGACCCCGCCGGCACCACGGGCGGGCGGCGCTTCTCTCGCCATTTGGGAAGCATACAAATAACAGTAGCAGAAGCTGCGCTGCTCGGAGGGGCTGGGTCCCGCGACCTGCCAGGGGATCGCTGCCCGCGGCGCCCGAGGCCACAGTGCTTGTGCTGCGGTGCCAGACGCTCATCAAGAGCGCCATAGTGAAAAGTGAAGCCGGGGCTAACCCAAGTCAGTCAATGTGAAGATGCCTCGAATTCATTCCCAATTGCCAAATCACGTGAACACGGAACGCCTCAGCCCCAAACATTGTCACGACCCTTGCCCAAAACCCCCTCTGGCAAACCCATTGGCCAGGTGGAGTCAGGACTCTGGCCTCTAGAGCCTGGCATCCTCTTCCAAAAACCTCTTGGGGCCACTCCTGGCGCCTATGGCGCCAGGCTCATACACCATGAAAAACATGTGCTTGGGAACTACTTATTGTGTTGTCAGCCAACATGAAGGCATCCACATAGCTTGGTTCCGAGGAACCAAGCTATGCAGTCTAGTGTTTTGGGTGTGGTAGCCTAGGGACTACTTTACCTGGACTATTTTGTTGGGGCTATTTAAACCACACCCGAGCAAGACAACACGCTTCGCGTTACTTTGCAGCTTGCAACGTGACGCTCACCGGGTCCAGCTATTCTCTCGAACCTCGGAGAAGCAGAACCTGTAAGGAGACAAAAGGACCATCATTAGAAGCAGCATCTTACCTGCAGTCTTCATCTTTAGCCACTCGCAGCTACTGAGAACAGCTTCCTCGAATCTGCACGCCTCCCGGACAGAACAACCTGAAAGAGGAAGATAGAGGCAACATTAAAGAAAGCAGTAGAAACATTTGCAAATTACGAACTGCTGAAAAGGCTTACCTGGCTGGTTGTCTCTCGGCTGGCACCACTCCGGACATTCCACTCGCGCTGAAGAACACCGCGACCTACAAGGAAGGAAAACACAGGTTAGCAAATGCAAGACTTCGCAGTGCTGCGCATAGCGCTTACTTACCGCATCATAGCGCTCTTAATGCGCCATCATTTACCAGCGGGGCTCAACCAAGCCAGTTCGCCGCGCTGAAGCTCCGCATACCTAAGGGAGAAAAAAAGAGACATTTTAAACAAAGAAAGGCATGCAGGATAGCAACAAAACTAAAGAACAGCAATAAGACCTACCTGAACAATATCAAACGGGCCGGCGTCAGTGAAGTAACTGGACCGCACACGGCCATGAAAGACAACGCGCCCCTGCTAAGAAGGCAGGATGGAGAGCACGCCTAACTCTACCACAAGGTGAGGAGAGGGCCCCAGAGGGGCTGAAATCATACAGGCGTGGAGGGAGGATACTTGCCCCAGTCGGTCAGTCTTGAACACTGTCCTCCTGTATTTTCAGGCAAAACCTTCCCCGCAGACCACATCTGGGCAAAGCTGAGAAGCATACCAGCGAGTAACCCGGCTGGGTGGCGTCCCTGTAGATACCAGGTGAGCGTAACAGAACGCAACGCATAGCCTACCGTAACACATCCCCCTGGGCGCCATGGAGACATCAGAAATGGACCAATTGGCCCAATTACTAGGAGAGCTTCGTGCTGAGGTTCATTCTGCCCGACAAGAGACCAATGCCCTCCGGAGAGACCTAATAGTGACCACAGAATGCACTGAAGAGATTAGCAGGCAATACTTGCAATCACAGGCAGACAGACGCCTCTACCTGGAAGCAATCCAACGATGCAAAACCCTGCCATACCATACACTACCTCCACTTCGGTACAGATCACGTTACCTGGAACAGTTCCCCTGGCACCACCAGAAAGGTTCTCAGGCGACCCACGGAAGTATGCGGCATTCATCAATCAGTGTTACCTTCATTTTCTTTGTAAGCTTGGAGCATTTCCAAATGACCAAGCTCGGGTAGCTTTTGTCTTATCATACCTGAGTGGTAGTGCAGCAGATTGGTCGGTGCCCTTGGTAACCCATGACGATCCTCTATTACATGACTTTGGGGGGTTCCAGAGAGAAATGGAAAAACTTTTTGCTCGCCATACCCAGGAACAAGCAGTAGACCATGAACTCTTGTCCCTCCGACAGGGGAATCAGGACTTGTTAACGTACATTGCTACCTTCAACAGACTGGTTGCCGAAGCTAGGTGGCCAGAAAACAAAAGAACCTCATTATTCCATCGAGGCTTACGAGGCGAATTAAAGAACGTCTTAGCCCAGGTGGTTGATCCACCCAGAGACTGTGCAGAATTCATAAATCTGGTCGTGCAGCTAGACCACTGGTTGCAGGACCGCAAATCAGACTGGTCTAAGACGGACCCTCGGACCGTGTATGTTCGACCAATGGAAAACACACCCCGTGTACCTGAAAATGCTGTAGAACCCATGCAGATTGGAGGGATACGGTCTCCATTAACAAAAAAAGAGCGGGACAAAAGAAGACAACAACAACTTTGTTTGTATTGTGGGAAACCAGGACATTTCCTGAAGGACTGCCAGTAAAACCCCCAAGAAGAACAGTCGGGGCCACAGAGAAGGATGAAGCTAAGGAATCAGAAAACTACCAAGCTCGACAAACGTAGAGGTCAGTTTGTCGAGTGAGAAGAAAGAGTTGCTGACCTGGCACTTTGCAATACCAGTGATCTTAATTAACCACCAACAGTCGTCAAGAATGCATGCCGTTGAAGCATACATCGATAGCGGAGCAGTTGGAAATTATATTGATCAAGAACTGGCAGTAGAGATGGGGCTTCCTTTGTGTTCTAAGCCAACTAAGGACAAGGTACACACCGTAGATGGGACAGAAATCGCTTCCGGACCGGTAACCCAGTGCACAGCCAGGGTAACCTTGCTGTGCCAGGACGGACATCGGGAGTCTATTTCATTTGATCTCATCAGGGCACCTCAGTTCAGGCTAATACTAGGGATGCCATGGTTGGTTGCTCACAACCCTTTGATAGACTGGCGGGCACGAAAATTAACCTTCCCCGGTGACTGCTCCCCTGCCTGCTATTACCAAGAGGAGAAACCTGATGTTTGTATCCCCATGACTCCCGGAGCGACAGTATCAACCCTGGGAGTAACTAATACTTTGCCAAGTGAATACCATGATTTCCAGGATGTTTTACGAAAGGACCAAGCCAACACATGGCTGCCGCACAGGCCCTATGACTGTCAGATCGACTTTGTTCCTGGTGCACAAATCCCTTGCCGCAGGATCTACGCTCTCACAGAACCGGAAAACCTTAATTTGAGATCCTATTTAGACCAGTACCTTGCAAACGGATTTATCCGTCATTCGAAGTCCCCCTCAGCCAGTCCTTTGTTCTTCGTACCGAAAAGGAAGGAGACTTGAGAACCTTTATTGACTACCGCGCATTGAACCAGATCACAGTGAAGAACCGCTACCCCTTGCCACTTATCCCTGAGATGCTAGACCAAGTTAAAGATGCCCAGATTTATACCAAATTGGACCTTCGAGGAGCGTACCAACTGGTCCGAGTCAGAAAAGGAGATGAATGGAAAACTGCCTTCCTTACTAAGTACGGCTTGTTTGAAAATCAAGTCATGCCCTTCGGGTTATGCAATGCTCCTGCTCCTGCGGCATTCCAATATTTCATGAATGACGTCTTAAGAGAGTTAATTGATATGTGCGCCTTAGTGTACATAGACGACATCTTAGTATACTCAGCCTCGAAACAAGATCATGTCAGGCACGTTTGTTCAGTCCTCACCAAGCTCTGTCAACATCGCTTGTTTGCAAAGCTTGAAAAATGCTTTTTTCACGTCACCGAAGTAGAGTTTCTCAGTTTTATTCTTACTCCAGGAGGCATCAGAATGGACGTGCACAAGGTAGATGCCATTCTGAAATGGCCTTCACCGAAGTCTCTGAAAGGGGTACAAAGCATGCTGGGCTTTGCGAACTTCTACCGCCGGTTCATCCCAGACTTCTCTCAGGTTGTGCACCCAATCACAGTACTATTACGAAAAAACAATAAAAAGTTTGCTAGGACCGAAGAAGCAGAAGAAGCCTTTCAGGAACTTAAACAAAGGTTTACCTCTGCTCCAATACTGCGACATCCTCGTCCAGAGCTCCCTTATGTCGTTGAAACTGATACGTCCAGTCTCGCAATGGGGGCTGTCCTTTCACAGAGAGACCGGGAAACCGGCCAGCTACATCCTGTGGCCTTCTGGTCGAAAAAAGTTCTCACATCCAGAGATTAATTATGCCATCACGGACAAGGAACTCCTGGCTATCAAATCCGCCTTTAAAGCATGGAGGCACTACCTTCTGGGGGCCGGACACACCATTACAGTCATCACAGACCACCGAAACCTGCAATATCTCAAAACAGCCAAGGCCCAGTCCTCGCGCCAATTACGGTGGGCCCTTATCTTCACCGAATATGATTATGTAATCACATTTCAACCAGGAGTCAGAAACGGAAAGGCGGATGCCTTATCTCGCATGGGCATAGATGAAATGGTATATACAACTCCAGACCAAGTACCTCTTATACCTGAAGACAAACTCTTGGGTATCACGACAGCCTTAAAACAAGCAGAACTACGAAAAGAAATCCAACGGACAATGAATCCTGATGCCTTCCTCGCATGACAAACTCAAGGAGCACAATATACCATCAAGGACCATCTACCCTTTTTTAGGGATCACCTATATGCACCCAAGAAGGAATTACAACAGCATATTATTTCAAACTATCACGATTCACTGACCAAAGGGCGTCCTGGAATTGCCAAAACCCTAGCTAAGGTGAAAGAGAACTTTTGGTGGCCTAACTGGCGTAAGGACATCATTCAGTATATTCAGTCCTGCGGTGTCTGCGCACAAAATAAATTCAGAGAAACAAAAACCATCTGGTCTCCTACCACCATTGGACATTCCTCCAGTTCTATGGCACACTCTTTCCCTTGACTTCATCACTGATCTACCTCCAAGCCAAGGGTTCAACACCATCCTTGTAGTTGTGGACTTATTCTCGAAGATGGCCCATTTTATTCCTCTCAAAGGCCTCCCAGACGCAGCCACTTTAACAAAAGTGTTCCTGGAGGGCGTGGTTAAGCTACATGGCTTTCCTTCAGTTCTGGTCTCTGATCGAGGCAGCCAGTTTGTTTCAAACTTCTGGAAATAATGTTGTGCAATGGCGCAAATTGACGTTCGGCTATCTACCAGTCACCATCCCCAAACAGATGGCCAAACCGAGAGAACCAATCAGACACTCGAGCAATATTTACGGTGCATGCTGCACCACAAACAAAGGAATTGGAAAGACCCACTATTGATAGCCGAATATGCATATAACAATTCTTTGCATTCAAGCACAGGTCAAACGCCCTTCTATACCCTTTATGGCAGACATCCACGTACCTGTGAACTAGACCTTCCAGCCAGTTTGGAAATGCCAGTGATAAAGACTCTACACACAACCATTACTCAGGCTTTCAAAAGGGCAAAGGAACACCTTATTCATGCCAAAGAAAAACAAAAGAGATTCGCCGACCAACACTGGAAAAAGGCCCCTGATTATCAAGTAGGAGACAAAGTTTGGCTAGCCGCTAAATTTGTACCCATCAAGGGAACCCGGACCTTTCATCCCAGATTCTTAGGACCCTATACCATTAAGGCAATTATCAACCAAGTAGACGTGAAACTGGATTTACCACCTAATCTACAAATCCACCCTGTATTTCATTGGTCCCTCCTGAAACCAATGCAACCCGGCACACAGATTGGGACACCACATAAGCCCATACTTGTTGATGGAGAACCAGAATTCGAGGCAAAGATATCTTGGACTCTAAATACTCTAGGACCAAGCTATATTATCTCGTCGATTGGAAAGGATTTGGACCACAAGATAGATCCTGGGAGCCCAGTGAGAATATCCACGAACCACGTCTAATCAGGAAATTCAATCGGAACTTCCCAAACAAACCTGGGCCAGACAAAAGGAACACCATGGGAGGGGCCTTAGGGGGGAGTGCTGTCACGACCCTTGCCCAAAACCCCCTCTGGCAAACCCATTGGCCAGGTGAAGCCAGGACTCTGGCCTCTGGAGCCTGGCATCCTCTTCCAAAACCCTCTTGGGGCCACTCCTGGCACCTATGATGCCAGGCTCATACACCATAAAAAACATGTGCTTGGGAACTACTTATTGTGTTGTCAGCCAACCTGGAGGCATCCACATAGCTTGGTTCCTAGGAACCAAGCTATGCGGTCTAGTGTTTTGGATGTGGTAGGCTAGGGACTACTTTACCTGGACTATTTTGTTGGGGCTATTTAAGCCACACCCGAGCAAGACAACACGCTTCGCGTTACTTTGCAGCTTGCAACGTGACGCTCACCGTGTCCAGCTATTCCCTCGAACCTCAGAGAAGCAGAACCTGCAAGGAGACAAAAGGAACATCATTAGCAGCAGCATCTTAGCTGCAGTCTTCATCTTTAGCCACTCGCAGCTACTGAGAACAGCTTCCTCGAATCTGCATGCCTCCCGGACAGAACGACCTGAAAGAGGAAGATAGAGGCAACATTAAAGAAAGCAGTAGAGACATTTGCAAATTACGAACTGCTCAAAAGGCTTACCTGGCTGGTCGCCTCTCAGCTAGCACCACTCCGGACATTCCACTCGCGCTGAAGAACACCGCGACCTACAAGGAAGGAAAACACAGGTTAGCAAAGGCAAGACTTCGCAGCGCTGTGCATAGCGCTTACGTACCGCATAATAGTGCTCTTAATGCGCCATCATTTACCAGCGGGGCTCAACCAAGCCAGTTTGCCCCGCTGAAGCTCTGCATACCTAAGGGAGAAAAAAGAGACATTTTAACCAAAGAAAGGCATGCAGGATAGCAACAAAACTAAAGAACAACAATAAGAACTACCTGAACAATATCAAACGGGCCGGCGTCAGTGAAGTAACTGGACTGCACACGTCCATGAAAGACAACGCGCCCCTGCAAAGAAGGCAGGACGGAGAGCAAGCCTAACTCTACCACAAGGTGAGGAGAGGGCTCCAGAGGGGCTGAAATCATACAGGGGTGGAGGGAGGATACTTACCCCGGTCGGTCAGTCTTCAACACAGTCCTCCTGTATTTTCAGGCAGAACCTTCCCCTTAGACCACATCTGGGCAAAGCTGAGAAGCATACCAGCGAGTAATCCGGCTGGGTGACGTCCCTGTGGATACCAGGTGAGCGTAACAAACATCTTATTTATTTGTATTTATTTATTTATTTATTTTACATTTATAAAGCGCTCACACAGCCCGCAGGCATCGAGGCGCTGTTACAGGAATGTTGTTGCTTCATGTCGTCTTGCTTCCAAGACGCGCACGCTGCCGCTGAGCTATCCTCCCGGGACTGACGAAGAAAACGAGATTCAAGACGCAGACCCCTCATACTGCTCCAGGACCGCCCAATCACTCGTATGAATGTTGCTCATAGGGGGCGACCTCATCAGGACTCCCAATACTGCCTGGCAACACCTATAAAAGTCAAAATAACGTCCATACACAGCGGAGTACCACGCAAGAGAGGAGAAGGACTCCACTCCAAATCCTCTAAACACATCCCTAACAAGACCCCAGGAAGGCATCATAATTGCATCAGAGTTGAATCCAAGATAGCCCTCACCAACAGATTCGAAGAAGATACTAGGTCCACCTTGGACCCCCCGCTGATACCACACGCATAAGACTGTGCTGTCTCAGGACCCGCGCCCCACTCCTATAGGATGGGCGCATAACGAATCTGCCGAAGGGGAAGTTCCCCCAGGAATGTCTTGACCACGGACAGGCCCAACAGCGCCGTTGGCTGCCCAGAGAGGCCCTATACCAGTGTCCCAGCCACACAGTAGGCTGCATATCAGCCCACCCACCTGGAATCATTTTAGAGCCATCGGATTACGCGACGGTACAGAGGGTAAGGCCCCCACACCAGGGGTGTGTGCCTCCTCTGACTCAATAATCGCCTCATGAACATTAAGAGCAAACTAGCCAGGTACGCTTACACTCCACCCCCCTGATTTCAGACCATAAAGACACAAAGTTGACAGACGTCGCAGAGATGGGAGCAGCTGCCACGAAGGGTGACATTGCCGCCCTTTTGTATGAAATAAGAAGCATGGGAGCCAATCTGGGCGGCAAAATAGATAAGATCACACAGAGAATGGATAACATTGAAGAGAGACTGGAAGGTGGTGAGAACAATCAAGCCTCAATTGACACCCTTGAAACCCAAATGGACCTCAGGATACGAAACATCGAGAAGTGGGAGGAAGAAATCCGCCTGAAAATTGACAACTTAGAAAATAGAGAAAGAAGGAACAACCTACGATTCTTCGGGATACCAGAACATGAAGGGGAAACCGAGGAAGACCTCAAATGAACAATACATGATATCATCAAAATCCTGACAGCGGATGAGGACATCGACGAGCCTAAAACCGAACAAATTCACAGAGCCGGAGGACCACCCGGCGGCCGAAGAACAGTCCTTGCCAGATTGCACAGATACCAGGACAGAACCAGGATTCTAGAGAAAGCCATATCCGGTGGTCCCCTCACATTGGGAGGAGCCCAGATAACCATATTTCAGCACTTGTCCTCGCTCACTCTAGCCCCGAGACATCTCTGCAGCCCCCTGACAAAATGGCTCAAAGAGCAAGGTACGCGATACAGGTGGGGATATCCCTTCTCCCTCACCTTTGAGCATGGAAGCAGAAGGATACAGCTGCGATCCGAAGAAGAAATACGAGACTGTATCGCAGACATCCTCGGAACAGGTCCAAAGGAAGGGGATCGAGAGGAAACCGAGCAGAATGGAATGCGATGGGAGCTCCAGGGCCCAAGGAGAAAGAGAGTGAAGGGGTCAAGAAAGTATAGGCGAGGCAATAATACACCCGCAAGCGGCAAATGAAAACCCACCCCAGGGATCTGCATCCCAAAAACGGATAACCGGATAATACAACATGGGCAATTGTCAAGAACTAGGTGATCCACACATCCTCAAAATGGGTACAGATCGAGGAAGAGTCCCCCCTTGAGCGAAGGGTGGAACAGACAGCCGATGAAGAACCCGGAAACCGCATGTATCACTATACTTCCGTTTACCACTGTTATTGTTAAGTTCTAATGTGTTGGGGGAGGGAGAGGTTGGGACAGGAAGGGGGCTTAATTTGTTAAAATGACTATATTTGCGATAAGGACCGTGAGGTAATGGTCCCCACTGGTGGTCCGACATTGGACTGATCACTTCTATCTAGTCCAACCCGGATGCCACCAAGCAAAGATGCAAGCCCTCGTCGATAGGGGGGAAGACGAAGAAAGGATACAGAGGGCAAGGGGTATCACGTTGGATACCTCTGAGGGGACGGAGGGGGGAGGGGAGGTGAAAACACCAAAGTTCAAGATGGCCATGAACGCTTACCAGAACACCGCTACTTCGTCGGCACCCGGCGACAAAAGATGGGATTTAAACAGCGAACCAAGAAAACATATAAATGGTTGATAACCAAGATACGATAAGTGACAGGCTAGGCACAATCAAAATTGGCACCTTAAACGTCAAGGACTCAATTCCCCCACCAAAACGTCACTAGTGTCCAGAGAATTTAAGAGGGCAAAGCTTGACATACTCTTTGTTCAGGAAACCAGATACAGTAGAGGAGAGGAAAGGAGGGTTCTCTATGCCAAGACAGGCACCGAACACTGGAGCTCTGCCCCACTCAAGAAAGCCGGCGTTGGCATCCTAATCAGTAAAGAGCACCATTTTGAAATTATGAAACCTGGTCCGATGTAAGCGGCAGAGCACTCGTATTGGTCGGCAAGATACAGGGTACTACCATCACACTCGCATCTGTATACGCCCCCAACTCTGGGCAGTCCAGGTTCCTACAACATATAGCCCCTAAAATCATGATTGAAGCGGAAGGCAAAGTGATCTTAGGAGGCGATCTTATTATGTGGATAGACCCAGCAATGGATAGACAAGCCAGTAACCCACTGGCCACTACCCTACCAGAGTCTGGTCACTCACAAGTAACAGAAATGATGGACGCCTACAAACTCAAAGACGCATGGCGTCACATGAACCCTCAGCTAACAGGCTTCACATTTTACTCTGCGCCGCACGCCACATATAGTAGAATTATTTATATATACCTCACTCCGCAACTAACGGCAGCGATGTCTATATCCAAAATATCCCCTATAACGTGGTCAGATCATGACATGGTCAAAGTCACTCTCAGTCGACTGGCGCTCCCCCACAGAAGTTCAAAATGGCGCTGCAACAAAACACTCTTGAAAGATCCAATATTCCGAGATCAGCTCAAGAAGGACATCGACCAGTACTTTGAGCAGAACAACACAGGTGAAGTCTTGGTAAACACAGTATGGGAAGCAGGGAAAGCCACGTCGAGAGGGATACTCATCAAAGAAGGGACAGCAAAGAAAAGAGAACGCCAACTCATAGGAAACAAGCTCAGAAATGAAATAACCCAACTAGACTACAGCGCCCAGTCCGCTGGCTCAGCTAGAGCCCATAAAATAGAGGAGGCCAACAGCAAGAGAGAGGAATTGCGGCAACTGGAAACTGACCAAATTGTGCGCAAACTTCAATATCTGAAACAAAAACAATACGAAAAAGGGGACAAAGCAAACGCCCTGCTCGCCGACAGACTCTGCGGTCAACATAAAGAAAGATGGGTGTCAGCTATAGAAAGTGAACCCAATTCCCACGCAGATCACCCCCCGAATATTCCACATGCCTTCGCCAGCTTCTATGAGAAAATGTATACCTCAGACTCGACATCACATGAGAAGGCAATTACAGAATACATGAACAAGATATCCCTCCCAAACCTACCCCAGGAAATAGCACAAGCCATCGATGCTCCCATCACCGGCGAGGAGATAGAAGAAGCAATCACAAGACTCCCAACAGGGAAAGCCCATGGGAATGATGGCTACCCGGCAAACTTTTATAAAACCTTCATCAACACCCTCCTCCCTTTCATGGTCGAGCTCTCCAATAACATCCTCCAATCAGGCACTGCTCCTGAATCCTTCTCCGAGGCGCTAATTACAGTCATCCCCAAAGAAGGTAACGACCCTAAATTGTGCTCATCCTACCGCCCTATTTCTCTCCTAAACACAGACGCCAAAATCTACGTGAGGGTCCTCACCGCGCGGTTAGAGTCGCATATGCCAGCCATAATGCACAACGATCAGGTGGGATTCATCCTCGGCAGACAGGGAGTGGACTCCACTCGCACGACCCTCCATCTTATACATGAAGCCAAGAAAATTCTGAACACACCTGCACTATTCTCAATCGACGTGTAGAAGGCGTTCGATAGAGTTGAATGGCACTTCCTTGAAGCTACGCTGAAGAAAATAGGTCTAGGCCCTGCTCTCAGACGAGGAATCAAGGCTGTTTACTGAACTCCCAGTACTCATGCTGGATCCCCCTGACTAGAGGAACAAGACAGGGATGCCCCCTTTCGGCAATATTATTCGCACTATCACTGGAACCACTGGCACGAACGATCAGAACGAACGATGGCATTGAGAGACTACATGTGAACGGTTGAGAATATAAGCTGGCCCTGTACGCAGACGACATTTTGCTCCATGTGCAGAACCCGATGACGTCAGTCCCCCAGGCGATTCACCTTATAGAAGGATACGGTGCACTATCAGGCTTCAAAATGAATAGAACTAATCCATCCTCTTCCTGCTACACGAACCTTCACCGGACCAACTGTATTGCTCTCCTCTGAAAAGTGCACGGAACTACCATAAATCACAAGTGCAATTATAGAGCAAATACTTCAACCCAAAAACAGACACAATAATTCACAGCCACGCACACTTTAGAAGATAATCAGCTCTTTACGGCTATTTATTCAAAGCTTACAGGTACATAGAAATAACTCGTACAACTCACATGGGCATAGATCACAGAAAACATAAAGAAGTCAAAGAAAGAAATACATCACCGTGGGCGTAGCTTAATGGAACTTCATCTCGCCAGAAGCGGCTGAAAGACCCCGATAACAGCCAGGCCAAGAGAGCACAACAACCCACAGGAGTGTCGGACCGAAGCGTCCCCCCTCCGACTGAAGTCTTTGTGCTTATCCCCCCTGACCGTTGAGGGCTTCCGCATATATGCCCTCCTCAACAAGGGGTGGAAACTTCTCGAACCTTCTGGCAGTGCGCTTGCGCATTGATGGGTGACCGTTGGTTGCCAGCTGAATCAACCGACAGTAACCTCAAGGAGCAAAGCACTTCTCTCTCCTAAACGCCCCGGGAAACAATTCCATAACTCATCTCAAAACCTTGGCACAGGCCGAGCAAACTTCGCTATCAGGTACCAGCCGGCACCTGCGGATCTTAGCTTTCCCAGTGCCATGTCCTTGGCTGGGAAGGCCTGCATTCCAAGCCCATCAGCAAATAACGTTGAAAACATGTTGTTTCGCAAAGCAAGTGTAGCTTTCCACTGAGGCATGGATAAATATCCATCATGGCTCTGAGTTCCCCCAGAATGCACTGCGCACCAGCGCCATGTTTTAGGTCAACCATCACAATCCACCCTTGGATATTTACTTTCCATAGCCCAGTGGCAAAGGAGGCGGTCTTTGAAACCGACGAAATATTAGAACCAGGTTGGGACAACAACAACAAGCTATTATGATAGCTAATATAATACAAATACAAGCGAAAGCATAACGCAGTGTACCTCCAATATCGGGAACCCAATGAAATAACCAATCCCACCAATTCCCAGTATGTTCTTGGGACACTTGAGAAATGAGATCCCTCAAACCTTGAAATTGAAACAACACATCCCTTCAACTGCGTTACAACCTAAATTATGTTTCAGCAATAGATAATCAACAGCAGCTCTGTTTTGCAAAGTAACTCTTCTAATAACTTCACTATCCCCCAAACACCTACTAATGAAAGGGTTAATGCTAAAACCTCAGCTTCTGATAGCAAATGTACATGTTAATCAAAGTCAGGAAATAATCCCATACATTCAAAAGTTGACCTTTTACCTCGAGTTATCACTGAGTGTAAATGAAACATCATTAGTTCTAATCAAGTCAAAGCACATGTTACCACATGGAAAGAGCCATCCTGTTTCAAAGTCAACCATCTCTAATTAGAGCTCACACACTTGGCAGCATTACTACAAATCAAAGGCCTTAATCGCACAGTTAACTTTGGTGTGCGCATTCATTTTATCTTAAAATATATTATGCTCCTGCTCGCCCAACCCTGCTGCCCAAACAATTCATGAATCATTTTCCTGGCCACATGCAATGTAACAATTTTGGAAAAGGCAAAACATAAACATCTCTGGTTAAGGCAATTCATGGCAAAACATTTCATTTTCTCTTTTCACATATTAATCTCAAAATGCATTTAAGAATCAGGTTTCAACATGTTGGCATTCAAGTGCTGTTTCACACAACTGTTTGTGGTGCATGATGTCACAGTCCACAACTCATTGTCCACAGTCCTTTGAACAAAAAAGGTAAAACATATCAATAAGGTCATTACAACCGTCGACTAAATCATTCGAATGTGCAGCATCAAATGTTTGACAATATGCCAAGTCCGCACCGTGACAGTTCAGCAAAAGTTATTAACACTTCTCACAGGTTGCCGAACAAATGTTTTCACTCTTCACGTACGTTAGCAGGCTTGAGTGCGGTGCAGGACAGGTTTAAAGTTGAAATAGCATCTTGCAGTGACTCGCTTTCTCTGAGAATGCGTCTGCTTGACTGATCAGTGTCACCCGGCAATTGCACACGTCTACCCCTTAATCTACTTTCTTGGTTATTTGCCTAGGCAAAATACAAACAGAAAGGTTAAGATTTCATCAAAAGGTACACTATCATTGTTTATCCACATTAGGATGTATCAGCGTTGTCCACCCCTTCACTTAACACCACTCTTCTGCATGTTACTGGGGGCTTATTTGCACTCAACCATACGGGGTGTAACCGCCTACTCACAAACTCATTTGTGCAATGCGATCATAGTTGGTCAATGGTACCTCAGACTGATCTGTGATTTTACAAAAGCCATATAATAAGTACCCAGGTCGCACTTCTCAATGGTCTTTTTCACCAAAGCGATCACGAATGCCAGGCACCAACTTGCTTCCAGTGTTTCATGATCTTGATTTAGATTGCCCTGCTGGCATCACTCCATTTTTCATAGGTAAAGTCTTTTCGTCCAATACTGCCTGCAGTTGCACAAGCAGCCTTGTTTATTTTCTCTCCATACAGGCAGTGTCTTTCAAGCCTCTGGTTTTCCACTTGTCATTTTCCCAAAGGGTGTTTGCTGGCCACCCTTTTGAGAGCGATAGTTTGAGTCAGTTCCTTTATTTGCTTCAACAAATCATTCATTCTTGCACTAAGCCGTGAGGCTTCTGGATCATGGCTAATGTGCAGTGTTCATGTTATACTCTAAAGCCTCGCTCTGCATGTTGTCTCTTGCAAAACGGCTACTTTTGTAAGTTTGCTTCCATCTGGAACACCATAATGTCTTTGTCAGTTACTCCAGCCCTGGCAATGTAACTTGCATTTTGCCGGCTGTGTGACAGCTGTGTATTTTCACTCACAAAGCGCCTAGAGGTTTCTTCTCCAGTGCACAGCGCTTTACTTCAGTTCACATCACATGGTGCATGGGAATGCAGTTTGCACGGAGTCACTTGAAATGGGCAGCTGTCTTTTCTTAGCCCATTCACAGATGCACAGGTTCCCCAAATGTTCAGATGTGATGTGCCCGTCTGCCATCCTGCATGCAGCGTTTGTTTTCCTTCCAGTGTTGATACTGGGCAAATTCTTTACTTCTGATCAGCATTTCTGTCTTTGCACCCCCTCTCCTCAGTTCTTTGCTCACACTGGGTGTCTCTCACAGGGGATGGAATGCAGGAATGTCAATGTTTATCTTTCGCGCAGCAAGCTTATCTCTTTGCTCTATAACTCTTAAACTGTGGCTGCTTCAATGGAAGGCAGTCGTTTCAGACAGTTCACCCAGATTAACTCTTTCCTGCACTGTTCCAGCAATTTAGATCTGCCAGCTTCTGTAAACACCATTTCACTGAACAGGAGTGCAGCATTTTTCTTTTCTGCCTTCCTTCAACAGTTTTTTTTTTCTTTCGCGCACCTCGCCCAAGACAGTGCAAGTTATCTCCAAGCCACAAGCTCTGCACAGCAAGACTCCCATGTTCAAAAGAGGCACATTTTCTTGTCATCAGATTCAACTTCATGTAATTTTGCAAAATGTCTTTTTAGCCTGTTTAAACTGATGTCCCATTTAAAGGCATACATTTTTCTTCTTTTTCCTCGTGACCTTGTAGTTTGGCTTCACAAACTCACTCCAATGCACTGTGCGATCTTTCAAAAGAACCCGCAACCCACTAAATCTTTGTGCCGTCTTATCACACACAGATTTTCCATTCTGTTGTACCATTGCCAGAATATAACCACTTATATCAGTGCATTCAAAACATGTCATGTGTAGTGCAGCTCCCTGCACGTTATCTGCAAAAGCAACCCACACTCTATATTGCTTGTGGGCCGTTAATTTGTCAACAACATTATCACTATACATCACAATCAACTTGTCCTTGTCGCGTATAAAACATACATCCCTTCATAACAGCAGTACTTTTGCTTTTAGCAGCAATTCCATGGTATAGCGTGCAAACAGTAAAAATACTCTAGGGGCAATTTAGAAAATATAAATTGTCTTTTCCCCCCCAAACAATTGCAAACTGGTTCTGCAATTTCAAATCAATATACAAAAATCGAAAATTCAAATGCCATTCACTCACTTTTTTTTTCAAGTGAGCCTCTCACCCATTGTAAACATGGCACAGCAGGCAATTTTAGTGTGTTCCTTAAACATAATGCACCGCCAGCACATGGAATTTATAGTTGCCAAAAACAAACCCTTTAAGCTTTCAACACTGATGCTACTCTTTCTCCTAAACAAGGCTCATTCCCACGTTATCTTCAGGAATGTGAACACTTCAAAAGCATACATTATAAGAAAGGCGCATCCTCGCCTCCTTTATATTACAGCCCCCCACTCACTAGCACACTGGGGCCGAATCGCAATGTTTAATGTTTAAACACTAGTTCACAATTTGCTTTATCAAATACTTGCAATTTTTTCTTTCTCTGCTCTCATGCCAAAATAGAGCAAGCTTTCACTTTGCAACTTTGTCAAGGGAAACCGCATGAAAAAATTATTTCCTAATTGAACATAAATCTTTAATTCATCATTCATCGGAGCACTGTGAACATAGACATTTTTTCCTTTCTGCTCACGGCTTTTCGGCTCCTTGGTTTCATTTCCCAGCAGTAAGTCAGCCATGACTGCTTTACTGAAGGGGAAAGATCTCAACCACACATGTTATCTGCCGCGGCAGGCCCACACAAAAGGTACTGTCTATTGGCTGTCTCAGAGCTGCAGTGAGACGACCGAGGAAAGGCGACAGCCTGCTCTGCATTCTCTCACACAATCGTCATCTCACAGCAAGGGAAAACAGAAAAGAAACAAAACAGCTTAACACAGTTCAACACTCACTGCCCAATTAAAACAACCTTTCGCTCGTTCAAACAGATTATTTGGAACAGTTCATCACAAATAACTTAGCTTCAAACAGATTATTTGGAACAGTTCATCACAAATATCTCTGCTGCATACAGACGGATTCTTTAATATTTGGAGCAATTCATCACAAATATCCCATCCTCTCGTCGCCAAAAATGTATTGCTCTCCTCTGAAAAGTGCACGGAACTACCATAAATCACCAGTGCAATTATAGAGCAAATACTTCAACCCAAAAACAGACACAATAATTCACAGCCACGCACACTTTAGAAGATAATCAGCTCTTTACGGCTATTTATTCAAAGCTTACAGGTACATAGAAATAACTCGTACAACTCACATGGGCAGAGATCACAGAAAACATAAAGAAGTCAAAGAAAGAAATACATCACCGTGGGCGTAGCTTAATGGAACTTCATCTCGCCAGAAGCGGCTGAAAGACCCCGATAACAGCCAGGCCAAGAGAGCACAACAACCCACAGGAGTGTCGGACCGAAGCATCCCCCCTCCGACTGAAGTCTTTGTGCTTATCCCCCCTGACCGTTGAGGGCTTCCGCATATATGCCCTCCTCAACAAGAGGTGGAAACTTCTCGAACCTTCTGGCAGTGCGCTTGCGCATTGATGGGTGACCGTTGGTTGCCAGCTGAATCAACCGACAGTAACCTCAAGGAGCAAAGCACTTCTCTCTCCTAAACGCCCCGGGAAACAATTCCATAACTCATCTCAAAACCTTGGCACAGGCCGAGCAAACCCAAAACAAACTTCGCTATCAGGTACCAGCCGGCACCTGCGGATCTTAGCTTTCCCAGTGCCATGTCCTTGGCTGGGAAGGCCTGCATTCCAAGCCCATCAGCAAATAACGTTGAAAACATGTTGTTTCGCAAAGCAAGTGTAGCTTTCCACTGAGGCATGGATAAATATCCATCATGGCTCTGAGTTCCCCCAGAATGCACTGCGCACCAGCGCCATGTTTTAGGTCAACCATCACACCAACGAGCAGAATTAGAGCGACTGGGACTCATCATTGGAGGCCCGACATTAAGATACCTAGGTGTCAACTTGACGAGAGATGTCGCAGATATATACAAGGCCAACTTCCCCCAACTTCTCGCTGCCCTCAACGAAGACCTCACAAAATGGCAACCCCTCACAATTTCTTGGATGGGACGCCTGAACGCCATAAAGATGGTTAGTCTTCCACGCTTCCTATACCCCTTTCAGGTACTCCCTGTGACAGTCCCAGAACACTTCTTCAAACAAGTGAGAAGGGCAATAACTAGACTCCTATGGGAGGGAAAGAAACCCAGAATACCGTACGAAACTCTGATATTATCCAAGGATCAAGGGGGAGACGGCCTCCCCGACATTGAGCGGTATTACCAGGCGGCCCAATTAAGAATCCTCATCCCACATCTAAGGGACAGGAAGGACCTGCAATGGGTTCAATTGGACAATGATAACCTAACCCCGGCGACTCTCGCAGAATGGATATGGGTCCCCCGACCACAGCTCACAAGAAGACTACGCAACCACCCAATATTGGGGACAATATGGAATAAATGGAAGGAAGGAAAGGGGATGGCGGGCGTGACCACATGGCCTTCCCCCCTAAGGCACCTCTGGGCCCCAGGGATAAGAGAAGAAATCCCAGAACACCCAAGTTACCAAACTTTCGATGCAGGACTTGAAAGAGTGGGCCAGCTATGGAGAAAAGACAAATTCATACCAGTCACAGAATTAGAAGAAGCCCTCCAGATACACCCTATCCCGATCTTCTTATACTTACGTTTGAAAGGCGTCCTGTACAAGAGGGAATGGAAAGATAAGATACAAAGAGAGTTCACGCCCTTTGAAAAAATCCTAGACACGACCACCACATACAAAGGCCTGATAACACACATGTACAGCGCCCTAATCTGTACTGACCAAACCTCAAGTCTCCATCTAAAAACAAAAATGGGAAAAGGACTTTGGCAGAGATTCGATCAGCAGACGTGGGACACAATTTGCAACACACCATCCCGAATATCAATCGCTTCACATTACAAATTACATGCAATAAAGTTACTTCACAGATGGCAGTATGACCCTCTCAGACTATCGAAAATGTACCAGACCAACAGCCTGAAATGCTGGAGACAATGTGGAATGGAAGCTAACTACTGGCACATGTGGTGGGACTGTCCCAAAGTCCGCATATACTGGAACAAAGTCCTAGGATGGATTAAGCAGATGGACGGCATTTAAAGAAACTCATCTCCCCTCCTGATGTTATTTGGCTTAGAAGAGGAAGATGATGAATTAACCAGGATTAAGGGGTTGGTGTCCCCGCTGCTGTTAGCCGCGAGAGCCGGCTTGGTCATCCAATGGAAGTCTCCACACCTCCCAGTTAAAAAAGAATGGATTCATATTGCTATGAATATCCACACAATGGAAAAAATCACGGCAGCCCTTCATGATAAGGCGGCGCGACACGAACAAATTTGATGCGACTTCGTCAACCAGCATATTGTAAGCCAATGACTAAACAATCCAAAAATCAATGATGGGCGTAAGCAACACTCCCGAACAAGAACTGAACAACACCAGACACATTACAAGCAACCAAGCCTGTCACGAGACATAAGCATAAACAAATCACAGGAGAATTAAGTCTCATTCTATACCAATTATAAACTAAGCCCTTGCTGACGAACTGGTAGAATCCGACATGCCGTCTTGGGGAGGGAGCGGGGAGGTAGGGATTATAACACCCTAACCCGGAAAGGGAGGGAAAGACAATAAAAGTCAAAAGTACAGCATCTGTCCAATTGCAATATTATATTGATGTAAGAATGTGAATTTAACATGCATGTATCTGTTTGTATTGCCCTTATGTTATAAAACTAATAAAACTCAAATAAAAAAAATAAAAAGAACATCCCCAGGAATGCAGGAATGGGAAAATATCCTCCACCAAATCTTTTTGAGAGTCTTCGAAGTAGGCAAAATTCCAGATTCTTGGAAGCAGTCGATTATCCTCCCAATATTTAAAAAAGGGAGTAGAGATGATCCTAAATCCTATAGATCAATTGCATTATTGGACTGTCCAGGTAAAATCTTTGGTCGGTTGGTTCTGGTCCAATTTAACCTATGGTTGGACTCTGAGAGATTACGTGACCCATTTCAAATGGGTTTTATCCCTGGATTGGGGGCAGCCATTAATATAATTTCGCTGAATAGTATCATACAACAAGCACGGCACCAGAATCAGGCAGTCTATATGGTATTTATTGATTTCCGGGTTGGCGTTTGATGCCGTGCCTCGTGAGCTGTTGTATAAGAAACTAATTGATAAAGGCTGTCCCTGGGCCACCCTGAAATAGTTGATTGAATTCCATACCAAAACCAGCATTCAAGTGAGACTAACCAAGGTTTACTATCGAACCCAATCAAGACAGAACGGGGGTTGAAGCAGGGATGTCTGTTGGCATCGGCTCCATTTAATTTTTTTATTTCGGATGTAGGTCCTCATTTCAATGTGTTAGTGACAGATCCACCCAAATTTAATGGAGTCCAAATTAAATGGTTATTATATGCAGATGATATGGTTTTAATTTCAAAAACACCAAAAGGCCTGCGATCTATGTTGAGTGCCCTCGACCTATATGCCCAAAAGAACTTTATAGCAATTAACATATCTAAAACCAAAGTCATACAATTTGGTAATTTTAAACAGCGAACCACTCCGCATACATGGCCATTACAAAATTCAATTATAAAGTCAGTAATTTCGTGTACTTAGGGACGGGCATAAAAAATTAGCTTGGAGACACTGAATATGAAAATCATTCAAGATTAAAACAATTTGCAGCTGTGTCACAAGCTCGCGTTATAAAGGTTAAATTCTGTACGTTTTCCATAACTCCAATAATTGTTTATTATAAACAAAAATTAATCCCGGTCATCACATATGGCACGGAAGCAAAAAACTGGAGGCCATATGACTATCGGGCCAAGATTGAAGGGTATTACTGGAAGCGGGTACTGAACCTCCCAATGTCAGAACCAATCTGTATTGTAAAACATGAATTGGGTTTACTTTTGCTTTATGCATCGTATAAATGGAAATTGTGTTCATTATACCGCAAATGTATTATTGGTCAGAAAGCTACTGGACTTTTGTAAATAATGTCAGAATATATGGTAAAATCAATGGATCCTTTCCCTAAGAGATGGCGAAATCAAGCGCAGAAAATCATCAATAGTGCAGGGATCTCCCAAACACTATTAATTGAAAATCTGGGTAAGGTCAAATCCAAATTATGAGAAAATGGGCCTCATTACGAGTCCGGCGGTAACCGAGGTGATAAAACTGCCTGGTTACCGCCGGACTCGTATTACCATTCCGCCTCCGTTGGTCCTGGTGTATTTTCTATTGGATCTTCTAAGCCTGACCACTTTACCCCTCTTTCTATGTTCGGATCTATCAAAAAACCACATGTGCCTTCTCTTCGCGCCCTTTCATTTTCTTCCCTTTCTTTGTCTGACATCATTATACCCCAGGTGGAATGGCTGGGTCCCTTTCCTCGTCATCAAGATCTAATCTACTTAAGGACAGCGTTCTATGCTCCTCCACCATTATGCCATCCATTCTGCCTGCTGTTTCTTTTGGTAGAGCTCATTTGAGACTCCCTTTGGTCTTATAACCATCTTTCTCCATCATTTGCCTGCCTATATAGATCCCCAATCCTTTTCCCTATGCCCTCTGCCTCAAGCTCATCAGCACATGTCTGTATTTTCGGTATCCCTTGCAGCTCCCTGCAGGGCTGTTGTGACCCTCTCTCTTCTTCCCATCGATCTCATGCTTCGATTGGTACTATAGATCTTTTAACAATGTGATCTAGTTCATCATCCCTTTATCCTCTACTCCTTCTCATTTCTTTGTTCCTTCTTCTCGTCTCCCTTTTCTCTTCGTCCTCTTGCCTTCATTGCAACCTACGTTCTTTCAATCTCTGTGTTTCTATTTTGTCACATTTCTTCTCCTCTAGTCTCTCTTTCTCTTTCTTCTGTTCCTCAAACCTTCTTTGTTCTTCCTTTTGCTTCCTCTCTTTTTCCTTCTCCTCTTTGTATGCTCTTTCTTGTTCCTTTAACTTCTTTTCACATTCCTCTTTTTCTTCTCTTTCTCTAACATCGTCGCTACCTATTCCGTCTAATTTGATTAATATCTGTCCTCCCATCCATTCTTTCTGCACTACTGCCCCTTCCCTGGCTATGTCCTTTCCTTCTTTTTGTCTCTTGGCTTCTTCTTCTATCTCCAGCTGTCCGTCCCTTCTTTCATATTGTCTTCACTACTATCAGCCACGAGGAGCCGACCAACACGGAATCCATTTGTTTATGACCAAAATGGCAGCTGCAATACTAGCGGGCCATTGTTGATACTGGTTGCCTAGCAACCATTCGACATGCCCTCCTCAGCCGCCGGAACAACCGGAAGGCACGATCCGGGCACCTTCCTCTAAGGCACCTGAGTACAAGGCTAAGCCTGTGTGCCGTCGGCCAGACACACCGCTGTTTCAACCACACGCCTCTCGCAGTGAGTCTCCTGATCCAGATCCTCTACCACAGTGCACACCCTCTGCCCCCTTTCTTAAATGCGCACCGACCCCTGCGTTCCACGCACGTTCTACTACCCTCTGCAGCCTCTACTGCCTTGCAAAGGTTTGCCACCTATTATCACATAACGGCCACCTCCAGTCACGTACTTGTCATCCTCATGACACTACGCTCTGAGTAGCATCTCACAAGCGTCTCGCAAAGACTCTGCGAACACTGAATTGTACTATTGTTCACAGCGACAACTGAGATGTCTTGATCTGCACCCAATATTTTTCCGCTCTCACACTCACCAAGATGACTGCATTTGCTTGATTCGCCCACAATGCCCATTGTTCCTGTTTGCATTTTGCCTGCCCGTGCCTTCTGAATACCCAAGTACCATATTGCCCATTGTTCCTGTTAGCATTTTGCCTGCCTGTGCCATCTCAATACCCAGATACCATATTGCCCATTGTTCCTGTTTGCGTTTTGCCTGCCGTTGCCTAAACGCCCCCACTGTCTGACCAGCGTCCTACGTGCTACTCTTCTATGTGTGCACATCGGTACATCCAACAATGTTATCCAGCCCACAACGCTATTTGCTGTACTGCTAGGATCCTCGTTCCAAGCCCCAGCACCGCCACCCCTCACAGCCATGCAACCCGGAATGTCCCCCCTGGACTAGCCCCCTCTGCCAGCACCCCCTCCCCGTCTTGTCACTGCCACTTGATCACCATCAGGCAGGCCCGCCAGAGCACCCTCTGGGACAAGACCACCCTAGCCACAGTCGCTATGCTGCCACACCCCCACACCATGCTCGCCCCAGCGGCCACACTTGGCTTGTGTAGCAAGCCCTGCAAACCCGAAGGCCCTCCTCATCGGCTCAAGGTGGACCAGATGCCCCCACATGCAGAATGCATACCCCCATGTCATTCCTGCCTTCCTTCTTCTCTGCCCCCCACCATACTCAGCTTGACACCTACCCTTCCCAACAAACACGCCAGCCTATCTAGCAGCTTACCAACCAAGACTCTCATCTGCTCTAATCCCCCTTCCATGCCCCGTTCTCATCCCAGGCCCACCCTCCTGAGAAACCAACTCCTAGGAGCCTGCACAAGCCACATACTAGCCACACCCAAAACTAAGCTTGACACCCCCTCAACAACCATACCTAGGGCAAAGGCTCCAACCTCCGCCAAAGTCAACTCCACCGCACCAGGCCCGATCAAGAGTGCAACCACGCCATCAGCCCCTCCCACACAACTCAAATGCGCCCTGATCAACATTTGCTCTCTCCCAGCCCACGTCACTGAGATTCACAACCTGCTCACTGACCTGGACACCCTCACCCTCACAGCAACATGGCTGCATAAAGCATCAGGCCGCTCCAGCAGTCTTGCACACCCACCTGGTTATACCATGTTCAATAAGGACAGAATCACTAACAAAGGAGGTGGTGTGGTGCTCATCGTCGAAGACTCCCTCAACATCAGACAAATCAGCTCATTTGATGAGCACACTGATGCTCTATCTGTCAAACATGCCCTATCTCTCAACGATACTATCACCATACACACCATCTACCGCTCCCCGTATTAGACTTCCAAGCCAACCTCCTCCACCGGCTAGGGGACAACCTAAACTACAACACCAAAACCATCCTCCTAGGCAAAATCAACCTGGGCCTTATTGACCCCAAGGACAAACAAATCAAAGCCCTGGATAAAGCACTCCACGACCTAGGCTTCATCCAAAGAGGCACTGACCCTCCCCATAACAAAGGTTGCATATTAGACTGGATAGAAGACCACAACTGTGCTGTGGATATCAGCTCCATCCATGAGTGCCATACCACTGTATCACATTATGTAAACTGCTGTGCAATACCACTGTATCACATTATGTAAACTGTTGTGCGCCCAAGGAAGTATCCTGTAACAGGATATAAATATAAATTCAAATATAATAAATAAATAAATAGATAAGCAAGGGGTGCATATGTTGTATTAACATACCCCCTGCTGATTTTAACTCCTTTAAAGGATAGAATCCCTGTTTCGCAGTGTCTATATTTTTCATTTCAGAAGGAGAAAGAGGAGCTGAGGGCTTTGCGTCCTCCCCTTTATGCTGATTAAGCATCTATTCTTTTTGGGTAGGCCTTCTTTCTCGCTATGATACATTTCCCAAAGTTCTAAAATTGACTAATCTTTTCTGTAACTTCTTCCCTGTATATGCAGCATGTAAGTATGTTGTCATGTGTTGCAATAACGTTCTTGATAGCGAACCTTCTTGAGTCCAAGGCATAAACATTTTGTCAGCCATGCCTTTTACCCGTTCGGCATGGACCTTCCTAATCTTGGGTGTGTATCTCAGTTATGTTTTCAACAAGTGTAGCAGCGGAGTGTCCCCCATGATGACAAGTCATATTTAACTGTCAATACTTACCAGACCTTTTATTCTGCTATTACTTTAATTAATTGTTTCACAACAATCAATTCGGGTCAAGCAGCATTAAGCCTATAGAATAATATTCTCCTTATTCCTTTGTTTATAATTCTATTGATTCTTTCTGTCCTGCTATTTTATTATTGAAACTCTAAGAATCTTATTTTATTTACTATTTTTTCTCAATCGTTATCTTCCTATGATTGACATCAATTGCTTATTTTTAGAGTCTGATAACCAGCTAGTTTATTACTATCGTTTTATGTCTCTTAGTTTAAAGAAAGAAGATAGATCTGCCCCCAACTCTCTGCTTGGAGAAGCGTCTGACCCTCAGAGAGTTTGAGGTGGATGGGCGGAGAGCTCGAGAAGGAAGACGTTAATCTTAGTTTGAAATAGCTGTCAAGATCCGAGTCTACCTCCCCTTTCTCCTCACCTGACTCCCCTGAGGTAGTTCCTTGAAGGTCAGTCACGTCTTCTGGGGTCTCCTCTTCGTCCTTGATCCCTTGACTCTAGGTGCTCGAACCTTCTTTTCGTGTAGGTAAGGTCTGGCCCCTGCGGAGGCCACCTTGGCAGAGGTTAAGACCTGCCCTAGGGGAACCCCAGGGGGCCAGCCTCAGTTCTAGGGAAAAAGCTCGAAGGCCGAAAAAACCCTAGTCCATAGATGGGTTCAGATGATGAGTTCAAGAGATGGCACAGATCTTCAGGTACAATGTCCGGGATACCAGTAATCGTGGAATACACAATCCGAAGTAGAACTGATGAGAGGATACTAATAATAATGGGTACTGAGAAAGCAGGGAAGAACAACAACAAAAGTAAGGAAGAAGGAATAACAAAGAAGGATGTGAATACAAAGAATGAAGAAAGTAGCGGAGAGCAGAATACAAGGAGGATGTAAGTTAACGGTAATACACATAAGAGGAGAAGCAAAAGAAAGGCAACACCTTATTAAGCTCCGCTGAACGCGGTGCACAGAAGCGACACTGAGGCCGCCAGCAAGAAGGAGGCAGGAAGTCGAGCGGACAGGGAGGTAAGCAAGGAGTACGGAAGGGTTCCGTGAAAGAGGAGCTGACGCCGGCTACACAGAGCGGTAGGCGAGCTCGCATAGCCAGAAGGAAAGGAGGAAAACCAACAGCCGGAAAATTAAGGAAGGCATAGTAATAGAAATACGGAAATAAGGAGGAGCGATAGAAAGAGAAGGATAATAACGTAGTACAGGCTACTACAGGAGGGCTATAGAGGAATCAACAGCACGGGAAGGAAGAACGAGTACACAGGTCTCGGAGCGTTGAATGAAAACAATCACAGATACAACGCGTCGAGTAGTGGGCGGGGCCTAGATTTATAGGCACCGGGGCCCTGTTGGGTGAGGACTAGAAAGTTCATCGAAGTCGGAACTTCCAGCGACTCCAGCATTTCCAATCCTGATTCCTGACAGTATGCCCCCTTCCTCTCGGGGGGGCCCCCAGGCTTGCCCGGGTGGAGACGATGAAACTTTCTCAGAAGTCTGGGGGCATGAATGTGCCTTACCGGTTCCCAGGACCTTTCTTCCACTGGATAGCCTTTCCAGTGAACCAGGTATTGGAGTCGACCCTTGCGGTATCTGGAATCCACCAGGTATGCTACTTCATATTCTCCTGGAATCGGTCTTACCTGGGCACGACCCTTGTGAATGGGTCTAAGGAACGGATCTTCCTTATATTCCTTGAGCAAGGAGACATGAAAAACCGGATGAAGTCTCTTGAGATAGTCCGGAAGTTTGAGCTTATAAGCAACAGGGTTTATTTGTTGTAGAATAGTAAATGGTCCAAGAAACCGGGGGGAAAACTTTCCAGCGTGAACCCATCTAGGTAGAAATCTGGTAGATAACCAGACTAATTGTCCTAATCCCCAGTTGGGATTAGATCCCCTGTTCCTATCTGCCCATCTCTTCTGAGTTTGTTGACTGACCTGGTGTGCCTTCTTGGCAAGTTCAAGAATTTCATGTATTTCCTGCAAGATACCATCCGAGGCAGGGATCTTCGTGGTTGGAGAGCTGAGCCCAGGTAAGTGTTGGGGATGAAACCCATAGGTGCACAAAAAAGGACTCATTTGGATTGAGGTATGAAGTGAATTATTGTAAGCAAACTCTGCTTGCGAAAGGAAATGGTGCCACTTCTCTTGTTGTGGACTTCAGAAACACCTCAAGTATTGCTCCAGGCTGGCATTTAACCTTTCCGTCTGCCCATTACTCTGAGGGTGGTAACCCGAGGAAAGGGCTTGGTGAATACCCAAAGTCTGACAAAATGAAGCCCAGAATTTAGACGTGAACTGAGGTCCCCGATCGGATACTATAGTCCGGGGCAACCCATGCAGACGGACTAATGGGGTCATTCTGAGTTGGGTGGTAAGGGAAAAACGATGCCGGTAAAGGACTACTGGCATCGTTTCCCGTTACGGCCCATTCTGACCCACCAGACCGTTATTTACGGCGCCGTAAAGTACGAGGCCGAAAATAGCGGTTTAGTGGTGCCCGCCCGACACGCCATGCCGGAATTAGCGGCATGGTGTAAACCGGAGCTGATCCCAAGTAAAGTGGACATGGAAAAAACAGCCTCCACAAGACCGCAAAGTACCTTACCGCCATGGAGTAAATACCGGCATCGCCGAGAAGGTGTAAAGAACCCTGAGCAGTGTTTCCAAGAGGAACAGGTGCACTCAATCAGCACAGGTGGAGGCAATGGAGTCTGGCACAGCACAAAAGGAGCACACCCACACACCACACCCCCTCCCACACCAGGATGATACCAATTGTAGCAGCATTCCTGGAGCCGGAGGCCCTGCTTGCAAGGCAGCAACTACAACAACATCAACAACAACAACCACAGCCCCCACCACAGAGGATACACAGGAGGAGAAGGAGGGTGAGACAGGCCCAGCATGCCCTACCGGTGCAGCCACCATTACCACGCCGGCAGCCCCCAATCCCCCGCATCAGAGCCACCCCCTTCAACCTCACACCAGAGCAGATCCACACCCTGCACCGGCTTGACTGGGACACCATTACCACCATAGTGGACCTGATACATGACGATATAGTGAGCCTCATAGAAATCAGCACTGCCATCCCCCCTCTACTGAAGGTAGTGTCTGTGCTCCACTTCCTTGCCACAGGCACCTACCAGCATACAGTGGGGCACATGCATGGCATTTCACAGCCCATATTTTCCCGGATACTCAACCAAGTGCTGGATGCCCTCCTCACCCACACAAGGGACTACATATCCCTACCCCAGACTCCCCAGGAGATATATGACACCAAGGTTGCCTTCCATGCACTGGCAGGCATGCCAAATTGCATAGGTGCCCTCGACTGCACCCACGTTGAATTGGTGGTCCCGCATGCCATGGAGGTGCCGTATCGCAACCGCAAGCAATACCACTCCATCAACGTCCAGATGGTGTGTAATACCAGTAAAGCCATCACACATTGCAATGCCCGATACCCCGGATCAACTCATGACTCCTTGGTCCTGTGGAACTCAACACTACCACGCTACATGGAGCGACATGCTGGACGACGTGCATGGCTGCTTGGTGAGTAACCTGAATGGGCCATGGCAGTGCATTGGGGCTGTCAGTAGGTTGTCTGCATACTCCACCTGGGTGGGAAAGGGGGGGTGCAACTCCACCTGGGTGGGAAAGGGGGGGATGCATACTCCACCTGGGTGGGAAAGGGGGGGGGTGCATACTCCACCTGGGTGGGAAAGGGGGGGGATGCATACTCCACCTGGGTGGGAAAGGGATGGGGGGATGCATACTCCACCTTGGTGGGAATGTCCACGCCAGTGCACGATGTTCACCTCACAGCACACTGTGCCCCAAGGCAAGTGACACGGCACATGACCACATAACCACACAGTGATGAATTTGAGCCGCCACCTAACACTACATGAGTAACAGGAAACCTGGGCAGATACCACAACACATGCACCACTCATCGGCGGACCTTACACACCGTAGTGGCATCCTGCACCATGCAGTGCAATGTCGCTGACTCCTGCATCTCAAAACACAGGACAGTCATCCCTGGGAGTGCATAGAAGTGAGTCTAACAGGGATCCTACAGCGTGTCACTGGTCCTGCACCCCCATAGGATTGCTGCAAGTCACCATGGTAGGGATCCGTGCAGAATGACGAGTATGCTACCAAATACAGCCAACACCCCCTTTCACCAAGTCTCGCGCAAGACATCAATGAATGCAGTCCAACACTGCTGCATGCATATACGATGCACATGCAACACGACGTGAGTGCACACCATGACCCATCAGTGAGAAGCTACCCCCTCCATCATTCCATTGCACATGACACATAGCCGGTCCAGTAATGGGGTGACTGTATCCTGGGACATGCGTGTATGGCCAGTAATCACCTGCGGCCATGTAAGACTAGTACAATTCTCCACCATGAATGCACAAACACTTACCTTCATTCCACTCCCATGCAGGTGATGCTGGCTACCCTTTGAAGCCGTGGCTCATGACCCCGGTCCGCAAACCACAGAACAGGCACGAGGAGGACTACAATAGATCCCATACCCGTACACGGGTGGTGATAGAGCAGACCTTCGGCCTGTTGAAGGCACAATTTCGTTGCCTCAGCCGGTCGGGTGGGGCACTCATCTACAGCCACGAGAAGGTGTCCAAGATCATCATGGCATGTGTAATGCTGCACAACATGTGCATCCGTCGGAACGTGCCACTGCCCCCTGACGTGGAACTGCTACCACCAGATGATGGTGAGGGGGAGGAGGAAGGAATGGCAGGACAGCATCACGGTGCCAATGCACAGGAGGGACGTTCAGTGCAGCAATCATTGATCGGACAATATTTCTGATTCACAAGTCAGCTGAGGGTGTGAGGATGACAGGACATTGGGCACTGGGTGTGGGGATACATGTACACCATGCACTGTGTGACATTAAAAGACACATGCACAATGATCAATGTCCACTCTGTTTTTTAGAGATGATCAACCAGTGTATTGAACAATAATGTAGAAACGTGTACAACAAAACCTCCACCCTCACCCCCCTCCCCTTCCCCCCCAACTCCCACACACACCCCCCTCCCCCTCCCCCCAACTCCCACACACACCCTCACCCAACTCCCACACACACCCTCACCCCCCTCCCCCCCAACTCCCACACACACCCTCCCCCCTCCCCCCCAACTCCCACACACACCCTCATCCCCCTCCCCCCCAACTCCCACACACACCCTCACCCCCCTCCCCCCAACTCCCACACACACCCTCACCCCCCTTCACCTCCCCCCACAACAACCCCACAATAGTCCCATCAGTGCAACATAGGCCACATGTGTGTGGCAGTATGGTCAATGTGCACTTCCAGAGCCAGGGGTATCCATGTTGTGGCGGAGCAATGTACGCACTGACCGACGGACAGGGCTGGTCTGCGTGGAGGAGCTTTGGGAGGGTGGGTACTCCCACTGGGGCTGTGGTCTGGGGGGTGCTGCCTCCAGGGCATCTGCAATCTGGGCCAGCACCTCACAGAGCCGGTTTGTGCTGGCAGTGATCACCTCGCCCAGAGCCTGAAGGTCATTGTGCCACTCCGACCTAGATTCGCGGTTGTCACGGATAAAGTCCTCAATCAGGCCCATGAGGTGCTGGGAGCGCACTGCATCCATGGCCGGTGTGGCCGATGTGCTTGGTAGGCTTGGTGTAGAGCCTGCAGCCCTTTCGGGACTTTCTGCAGGGGAGGTGGATCCAGGACAGGCAGGTGGTACTCCTTGGCCTGTGAGCCCTGGGGTTCACTCTCCCCGGAGTCGCTGTGTGCCACCTGGCTGTATGATGGAGTGTCTGGGCTATGTCCAATGTCATTGGTGTCCTCCACGTTGGAAACGGAAATTAGTGTGTGGGTATCTGGCACATCGAGGAGGCACATGGCAGCATTCTCCCCTGCCACACTGGACTCCTCAGAGTGCACCGCGGGGCATGTCTCTGGCGAGACTGCAGGCATGGGTAGGGGTGCGGGTGGGGGTTGTGCACCCTCCATGGGGGTTGATGGAGCAGGTGGTGTTGCCTGTGTTTTCTTCCTGCTTGCAGGTATACGGTGTCCCCTGGCTGTGCCCCTGGAGGTACAGGGCTGGGTGGCTTCCTGGTCCTCACTTTCATGCCCGCTGCCTGTGGGGGGGAAGAGAGAGATGGCATGAGCAATGATTTGGGGGTCAGCATTTCTTCAAGCCTATGCTATAACAATGGGATTGCAGCGTTTTGTTGACATTTGGGTGGTGAGTGGGACAGTGATCTGGGCTTGGATGGAAAATGCATGCAGATGTCTGGGTCACTCATGTTGGCGGAGTACTGTGCTGACTCACATTGACTGCCTCTTTGTGTGCTATGGCCAATATGGGTTGGAGCCTTGCACCTGACATCAGCCTGGGTCCCACTTGTTACGGCATGATTTCATTGGGGGGGGGGGTTTCCCATACGTGATGTGACAGCTTGCCCAGCCCTTGGCGGTGCCTTACATTGGGAATGCATTTACTGTCTTGACTCATGACACTCACCTCCATCAGCGGATGACGGAGCACCGCACTCCATTTCGCCAACCCCTTCTATGGCTTCTGTGCCCATCATGTCCGCACACGTTTGCTCCCAGGGCATCATCTTGATGGGAGAAGCTGGGCCTCCTCCTGTCTCCAGGGCCTGAGTTCGGTTGGCCGATAGGATGGCCCGCACCCTGAGACGGAGGTCATCCCACCGTTTCCTGCAGTCCTTCGTGGTGGGGGGGTGTTTCCTACGGCGCTCACCCTCTGTGCAACCAAGTCCCAGATCTCCTTCTTCCTGACAACGGTGGGCCTACGCATGTCACTGCTGAATACTATCTCAGCATGTTCGTGCAGAGTGTCCACCAGGACCTGGAGCTCGTCCTGCGTAAAGCGCTCCTTCCTTATCCGGGCGGCACCTTTTTTCAGTGCTTTCGGCATGATGCTGGTCTCTAATGGCTATTTTCCAGATCCAAATATGCCTCCGGGTCCTGTATGAAGAGGATGGCAATGGATTGTGTTTGTAAAGATGACCACCGCGCTCCTTCCCGTTCCTGTGCGATGACGTAATTTTCGTATCCGTTAATTAGCGGTGACCGTAATTTACGGTCACCGCTAATTACGGACGGCGAAGCTTCGATGGCGGTGTTGTAAAGAACGTCTCGCTTCATGCCGCTAAGGGGTTTAACGGGCCCTTTAGCGGTATGCCGCTAGGGGATTTACCGGCATGGCGGAAAGCTCGTGCACGCGAAGTCGGAATAGCCTGTAAATAGCGGCGTGGTACCAGATCGGACTCGGTCTTTCCGCCATGCCGGTAAAAACCAATACTTACCGCCAACCTCGGAATGAGGCCCTGTGTCTCGGAGAAAGACATCTGCGGTCTCTGAAGTGGAAGGTATTTGTTTGAAGACAGAAAAGTGAGCCAGTTTACTGAAAGAGTCTATTGTGACCATGATTACCGTCATGCCGTCAGAAGGTGGGAGATCGACAATGAAGTCCATAGAAATATGTTCCCATGGTTGTGACGGTAAGGAATGTTGCTGCAAGAGACCGAGCGGCTTACCCGTTCGGTATTTATTAGAGGCACAAATCGAGCATGAAGTAACATACTGGTACACATCCATTCTTAAATTTGGCCACCAGAAACCTCTTTGTATTAGTTCATAGGTCTTTCTAATGCCAGGATGTCCCGTCAAGTGAGAATCATGACACCAGGATAGAATGAGCTTCTGGAGACTCTTGGTAGGAATGAAAAGGGCGTCCTCATGGTAATATAATCCATCACTACCTTGGCTGACCGTAGAAGGGAGCTCTGTGCAAGTCTGATATTGAGGTATCAGATCTTGTTTGTTTGTTTGTTTATTTGTTGTGCGCACCGGACCCTGAGGTAGCAGGGCGCAAGAGACAAGGAGGTTTACAGCTTGGTTACAGACATTACAAGTTACAGAGCAAGCAAGTTACAGAGCAGACAATTTCTTGACTCTACAGGTGAGACAAGTACAAGTGCAGATAGAGCGCCACCAAACAAGTCAAATCTATGGCGAAACAAAATAGCAAGTCAGGTGGAGTACAAGTGGAGGTGCGAGAGGTAGAGTGCCATTTATGTCGCATTCTCCGTGAGCCATTTTATGGTATTCTTTCTGAAGTTGTTGAACGTTTGGTCGGATCTAAATGCAAAGGGTAGGGCGTTCCATAACTGTGCTGCCTTGACTGGGAAGCTGGATCCTCCGATAGTGGTAAGTTTAAATCTGGGCACTAGGAGGCAGTTAGGGCTGACTGTCCTTGTAAGTCTAGAGGGATTTTTTCTATTGAAGCGTTCAGAAAGGTAGATGGGGGCTTTGTTATTTAAACATTTGTGGATGAGAGAGGCAGATTTAAGGTTAATTTTTTCTTGAGTGGAGAGTTATTTGTGTTTATGTCTTATTTCTGAGATATGTGCTCTTTGAGGGATACTTAGGGCCGCTGTAAGTGCATTATTTTGGAGCACTTGAATTCTATTGATGATTTCTTTGGTTGTCCCTATGTAAAGGGCGTTAAAATAATCTAATTTTGATAAGATGAGGGCTCTGGCTAGGATGAGACAACTGTCATCTGATAAGAAATGTTTCCCAGCTCGTATTAATTTACATCTATAGGCCGTGGAAGAGGCCAGTGAGTTCACCTGTTTGGTTAATGATAGTGTCGCATCTAGGTAAAAACCTAAGGTTTTTACTTCTCTGGCAACCTTGATAGTGTTGCCATCAATGATGAAGGCTGAGCAGTTTTGGTTGAGTTTGGAGATGCGGGCTGCCGTGCCCAGGATGATGAGCTCTGTTTTGTCATCGTTCAAGCATAGGCCATGGTTGGCCATCCATGCTTGAACGATGCTATAGACTCTGTTCACCAGAGCCAGGTCTTCAGCGTAATCCCCAGTAAGTGGTAGGAGAATCTGGGTATCGTCTGCGTAGTTGGTATAGGTGATACCCAGATTATCGAGATCGTCGAAGAGTGGCTTGGTGAAGATGTTATAGAGTGTTGGCGAGACACAAGATCCCTGGGGCACTCCACAGGTGATAGGAATCGGGTCTGCTGCCGCTGCGGGGGAGAACACCCTCATGGTCCTGTCACTAAGGAATGACTGTATCCAGACTATGGCCTCCCCTGAGAAGTGGGCCGCCGAGTCCAAGTGATTGCATAGGACTCTGTGGTCCACCAGATCAAAGGCAGCTGAGAGGTCTAGAAGGAGGAGGAGAGCTAGTTTGCCCTCGTCTCTAAGTGAGTCTATTTGGGCCTTTAGGTCAATAAGGGCAGTCTCTGTGCCGTGTTGCGGACGGAAACCAGATTGGCGTGTTCCAAGGAGATGGTTTATCTCGAGGAAGTTCTGGATTTGGGTGTACGCTACCTTGTCTAATATTTTTAGTAAGAAAGGCACCGTAGTGATAGGTCTATAATTTGTGGGAATGTTGGGGTCCAATGTTTGTTTTTTCAGAAGGGGGAGTATCCAAGATTCTTTTAGGTTGCGAGGGATGGTGCCCATAGTGAAGGAGGCATTAATACGTTTTGTGATGAAGGGGGCTAGATCTCTAGCCGCGTCCTTGATCAGTTGTGCAGGGCATAGGTCTCCTTTACAATTAGACGGTTTAAGAGTCAGAATGGTCTTTTCTACCTCAATTACTGAGACCTTGGAGAAGCGGAATTGGGTAGATTCTTTGGCTTTGGGTGTGGGAGTTTTGTCCACAGGAGGTTGGGTTGGTAATGAGGCTTTCTTTAGGGCAATTTTAGTTTGGTGGTTGGCCACTTTGTTGGTTAGTGCCAGTTGTATGTCTGTACACCAGGTTTTATCTTTGATGGAGTCGTCCTGTGCTGCTATAGGAGTTGCCAGTTCTTTTAGGATGGAGAATAATTCCTTCATACTGGAGTTGGCTTGGGTGATCCTATTATTATAGGTTTCGTGTTTGGCCAGGATGTTATCTTTTTTGTATTGCGAAGAGATGTTTATTAGGTTGGTTTTATTTTCAGCGGTAGGATGTCGGTTCCATACTGTTTCACATTTTCTCTTCTGTAGTCTTAAGTTTTTTAAATGGGGTGTAAACCAGGAGTTTAGGTGCTTTTTTGGTTTACTGTTTCTAAGTTTAAGCGGAGCAACTCTGTCAAGGGCAGTGGACATAGCATTGTTGAATTCCTCCACTAGGATGCCTGGGTCGGTATGGTCGGGTAGAGAGTTAAGATTGGGTAGGATGTGGGGCAGAATATTATCCGCTGTGATATTTTTCTTATTTCTGGTTATAGTTGGTATAGCGGGAGTGGGTGTTAAAACTGTAGGTCTTTTATCTTGGAGGAAGGAAACAGCGGATGCTAAGACCTTGAGATTGGGGAAAATACGGTCATGTCCTTCGTAATTCCCTAAGCTGTTCCCAATGCTTCGTGACAAGGCATCCGCCTTCTTATTTTCAGAGGCAGGAATGTATGTTAATACAAAATCGAACTGCAAAAAAAAATAAGCCCACCGAGCATGACGGGCATTGGTACATTCCATCTGTTGGAGAACCCGGAGGTTACGATGGTCAGTTCTGATCACAAAACAATGGGTTGCGCCCTGTGGGAGATGTCGCCACTCTTGGCAAGCTAATTTGATGGCCAAAAGCTCTTTTTCCAGGACTGAGTAATTGCGTTCGCTACTGGTAAGTGTCTTTGAGAAATATGCCACCGGGTGTTCGTAGTTATCAGCCGCCTTCTGCAAGAGGATGGCACCTATTGCTCCTATTGACGCATCAGTTTCTAAAATGTAAGGTTTAGTCCCAAAATGGGAGCAGAGGAGAAACACTCCTTAAGGGATTGAATAGCCCTCTGTTGTTCCTCTCCAAAGATGAACTTGACACCCTTCTTTAGCAGGGAAGTAAGAGGAAGTACCAAGTTGGAGAAATTGGGAATGAACCTCCTATAAAAGTTGGCTAATCCTAAGAAGCTTTGTAGCTCCTTGACAGTGCTGGGTTCTCTCCATTCCCTGATAGCCTTAACCTTTATGGGATCCACCTCTATGCCCTTAGCGGACAGAATGAATCCTAGGTAGGATACCGAAGTGGCTTCGAATTGGCATTTCTCGGGTTTAACCAAAGGCTTGTGATCCTGAAGTCGCTGTAGTACCCTCTTAACCAGTAACCTATGCTCAGGTAACGTCTGGGAGAATATCAGGATATCATCCAGATACACCACAACAGATACGAACAACATACTGGCAAAAACCTTGTCCATGTACCTCTGAAAAACGGCGAGAGCGTTGACAAGGCCAAATGGCATCACCCTGTATTCAAATAGTCCAAAAGGGGTACGGAATGCCGTTTTCCATTCATCCCCTTGTCTTATTCTTAAGAGGTGGTACGCGCCCCTTAAGTCCAGCTTGGTGAAGTAAATAGCCCCCTGTACCGCCTCCAGGATGTCTCGGATCAATGGCATGGGATACCTGTCCCTAATCGTCACCTTATTTAGCCCTCTATAGTCTATGCACAGGCGTAATTCAGCACTATCCTTCTTCGGAATGAAGAACAATGAGACTCCACAAGCGGATCTTGACTCCTGGATGAGCCCATTCTGTAGATTTGAGTCCAGGTAGTTTCGTAGGACCTTCCTTTCAGGGAGAGACAAAGGGTACATCCGCCCGAATGGAACCACAGCGTCAGGAACAAGGTCAATACCACAGTCTTCTGCTCTGTGGGGAGGTAATTCTGGGGGTTGAATGTCTAAAAACACCTCGGAAAACTCCTGATACTGTGTTGGAATCGAGGCGATTAGAGCCGGACCTAGGGCTGGACCCAAAGTCACTTCTTGGTATGTGGAGAATACAGACTGGTTCATACAGGTCGACTTACAAAAGAGTGAATTAAAACTCACTTTATTGGCCTTCCAGTCTATGTGAGGATTGTGTTTTCTTAACCAAGGGATTCCAATGACCATAGGAAAGTGTGCAGCTCGGATCTGATCGAATACCAAATATTCTGAATGATGACTCAGCTCCATCCTTACGGGTATTGTTTCTCTGGTAATTGGTCCGGAGGACAAAGGCCTGCCATCCACACCTTCCACCGGAATGGGAGTAACCTTAGGCTTAGTGGATACTTGATGTTCCCGTGCCCAGTTGGAGTCCATAAAGTTCCCGGCTGCTCTGCAGTCTAACATGGCAAGCACCTCGGTGGGACCGGAGTCGGATAGCCACAATCTGACTCGGAACACCATCAGACTGTTCTCCTCAGGGTTGTTCATGGTTCTTGAGTGGTAGCAAGGGTACTTGGCACTTCCCCCGAAACTTCCCTTGCAGTAGATCGGGGGCTGAAGTTTTCCTTCCGCCTAGGAGGCACTTCTGGACAGTTTCTTAATAAGTGTTTAGAGGAACCGCAATACATACATAATCCGGCTTCCCTTCTACGTTTGCGTTCCTCAGGAGTGAGAGGCCCTCGGGTGGCCCCTATTTGCATAGGTTCTTCAGGAGTGAAATATGTCCTGGTTGTGGGAGAATGGTTAGGTAGACTGACAGATTGAGGGGTACCTCTGATTCGTCTTCTTTCTTGTCGCCGTTCCGTCAAACGGAATTCTATCTGTAGAGACAAGGTCATAAATTCTTGGCAGGATACTGGTCGGGCCACACGAGCCAACTCATCTTTGATTTCATCGCGAAGTCCTCTTCTGAATATGGTTTGTTGGGCAGAGTCTGGCCAGTCTGCCTTAGCCGCCAATCTCTGGAAGCGGGATATGTACATTTGGACATCTGTATTCCCTTGTATGACATCCAAAATGGCTTCTAGAGAAGAGTAGAATACCTCAGGTCTGTCAAATTTTTCCTTGAAGTTTACTACAAAACGATCATAGTCATTCAATGAGAGGTCGTTTCTGGCGACCAGGGGGGTGGCCCAGGCTAGTGCGTTACCTGTGAGATTGGCTATTATAAATCCGACTCTAGATTTCGCTGATTCAAAAGCATAGGTTCGAAAGGCAAAATAAACATTACAGGCGTCCAGGAAGTCCTTCAATCCTCCCGGAATGACCATCATACTTGCTGAAAGAAAGGGGCATAGATGGTAGATCGCCGTGGTCATCTCTATGTGAGACCACCTGCTGTCGGAGAGCGATATTCTCTGTTCTTAGCACCTGGACTTCGGCTGTAAGGTTCTGCATAGCTGCCACTAATTCTTGGTATTGTTCCAATGAGGCCATGGTAGGTGTTGGGCGTTGTATGCTGTCAAGATCCGAGTCAACCTCCCCTTTCTCCTCACCTGACTCCCCTAAGGTAGATCCTTGAAGGTCAATCTCAGTCTTCTGGGGTCTCCTCTTTGTCCTTGAACCCTTGACTCTAGGTGCTCGAACCTTCTTTTCGTGTAGGTAAGGTCTGGCCCCTCCGGAGGCCACCTTGGCAGAGGTTAAGACCTGCCCTAGGGGAACCCCAGGGGGCCAGCCTCAGTTCTAGGGAAAAAGCTCAAAGGCAGAAAAAACCCTAGTCCGTAGATGGGTTCAGATGATGAGTTCAAGAGATGGCACAGATCTTCAGGTACAATGTCCGGGATACCAGTAATCGTGGAATACACAATCCGAAGTAGAACTGATGAGAGGATACTAATAATAATGGGTACTGAGAAAGCAGGGAAGAACAACAACAAAAGTAAGGAAGAAGGAATAACAAAGAAGGATGTGGAATACAAAGAATGAAGAAAGTAGCGGAGAGCAGAATACAAGGAGGATGTAAGTTAACGGTAATACACATAAGAGGAGAAGCAAAAGAAAAGCAACACCTTATTACGCTCCGCTGAATGCGGTGCACAGAAGCGACACTGAGGCCGCCAGCAAGAAGTAGGCAGGAAGTCGAGCGGACAGGGAGGTAAGCAAGGAGTACGGAAGGGTTCCGTGAAAGAGGAGCCGACGACGGCTACACAGAGCGGTAGGCAAGCTTGCGTAGCCAGAAGGAAAGGAGGAAAACCAACAGCCGGAAAATTAAGGAAGGCAGAGTAATAGAAATACAGAAATAAGGAGGAACGATAGAAAGAGAAGGATAATAACGTAGTACGGGCTACTAGAGGAGGGCTATAGAGGAATCAACAGCACGGGAAGGAAGAACGAGTACACAGGTCTCGGAGCGTTGAATGAAAACAATCACAGATACAACGTGCCGAGTAGTGGGCGGGGCCTAGATTTATAGGCACCGGCGCCATGTTGGGTGAGGACTAGAAAGTTCATCGAAGTCGGAACTTCCAGCGACTCCAGCATTTCCAATCCTGGTTCCTGACATCAGCTGAATAAAGTAGGGATACCAGGTGAACAAACAGATTGCAGCTCACACACTAATACATTTCAGTTACACAAAAGCTTTATACCTCAATGTATGTCAGCTATGATGTCATCCTACATGGCAAACAGTAAAAAGATCTATCAAAAGGAGGGATTTTATATGGGAACATATATACCTATATTTCATTTAGGTGTTAGTAACAACATTGGCTGCCTCTTATCTCGCAGGCACGCCTTAAACTACCTCTTAACTACATATAATATAGATACTAGTAGAATAACAGCAGCGGATTGGCTTCTGCAACAATGTATAGTCCATTGCTACATAGGCCTTCATGATTGGTTGGCATTATATCCCAACCTTGGACATTCGGCTTGTTAGCAGCACATAATCAAAACAAAACCAAGGTGCTTGGGAACAACGTCAGGCAACTGCCCACTTGGCCAATTAGCCTACCATCTCACATCAGTTAGGCCCTAGGCCAAGGCTTCTTCTTTGTAAGTGACCTTGCTGACTGTTCTCTTCCTCTGAACTTTTAAGGGAATAAAGGTACATCACTATCTTCATCTGGAGCTTAAAGAATAGGCCTTGTTTTCTGGTCTTGCACCACGTGTGAGGAGACCACGATTTTGTCTATCCTGATCTTCTATGTAGTGCTATTTAATTCAATTATACTGGGTGCTTTTATTCCTGTTGGCCTCTCGGGACTTGGTTGCTCCGTCTTGCATATGCTTTCTGCATCTTTGATTGTTGAATACCTGGCACTTGCAAATGTTCACTCTTTACTTTATCTAAGAAAAATATGTTGTGCGTATGTAGCTTATTCTCTTCGACTCATCTTGTCCCTTGCAGTTACTTCTTCATGTGGCATCCTTGATCCCAATTAAAACAAATACCCTTTGGTCCTTGCACAAAGCTGTTTACCAGTGCCTGTCAGCTCTGCAGCGTTGGGCTATCTCCTTGAGACTTCTTGCTTACTATTTATACAGTGTCGGTATCCATCTTTTCATTATGACTGCTTTACCTGTGTTATATTTTCTACTGCAGCAAGCTTCTATATGTCTCATCTACCTTGCGTTTCTGCATATATACATCTACTGCGTCTCTACTCAATTATCTTCTCAGTGAATATGATTTCTTCATATTTGCGTAACTGTTCACTTTGTTACTTCAGTCACATCTTCATTCTATAAGTATTTGCATATCGTTTTAGTGCGTCCTTGTGTGTTCTACTTATAACATCACTTTGCACTTGTCATATTTCACTTATAGCTCTTCTACATCCAATGGTGTGTGCAGACATCCTCCCGCCACATCAGTGCGAGTGTACATTCGATACGGGTATCTGAGTGCATAATGTCTCTCATATCTTCGATGCAGTATTGGGATTATACCTCGTGTCATGCACAGTGCTTTCCTGTTGTTCTTCCAATATGACAGAGGTGAAAGGCAGCACTATTGATGACGTGTACATATCTGCCTCTGTACATTATGATTATTTGACAGTCGGTTAAAATGCCAGTTTGTGTTAAGTGGCTACAGTTATGTTTTGCTAATTTTTATAATGAAGAAGGGATGGTACATGTCATGTGTGAATGGAGTATCATGTGAAAGCATAGCGATGCTTTAGGCATAACTATGCCAGGGAGTTAATGAAAGTGTCCTGGCTGCTGCAGGGGTGGCAGACTGGTGCAAACAATGACATTCCTCCCAATCTTTTAGGCCCCCAGGGTGGATGAATGCAGACACTTTTCTTTTGGGTGGGTGAGAGCCCATTGAATTATATGGGTGGGTAAGGGGCTTGGCGGGTGATTAAACTACTTCCATGGCGGGTGACACCCTCCATGAATACACATCTGTGCGCAAGTGTTCATTGGCTTGGCATGTGCCTGCAGACCTGCCTACATTTAAAAAACAAAAACCTGAAGACATACCGTCGACAAGGTCATGCCCACACCCACTAAGACTCTGTAAACCTACCCTGCCCACGTGTTTAAAAAAAACGCCAAACACTATCCATGAAGCAGATATGGGTGGATTTGGGATTTTCAGGCAACACTCTACCCACACCTCCAAGTGATTGGCCGCTAGCGGTCTGCTTGTAGCCAATCTCATGGAGGTGTCAGCAGAGTTGCTGGGACCTGCGAAAATCCCGGAGACTACACACTCTTCCCTGGAGATGCAGAGAAGAGCGTAAAAAACAGGTTAACCGCAGACAGTAGGCAGGTCTGCGTGTCTGCTTGTATTCCGAGCCATACCTCTCAACCTTTTTAGTCCCCTGGATGGGTGAAAACAGACAATTTCATTTTGGGCGGGTGAGAGCCCATTTAAGTGAATGGATGTGTAAGAAGCTTGGCAGGTGAGAACTGTTAACAAGGTGGGTGACACACGCGAAAAGCATGTGATTTGAAAAATATGGCTGAGCACCCGCAGCAGACATGCCAACCCCCCTTAATTTAGGTGGGAGACTCCTGATTTTTTCATAAAAAAATTTGTTAGGAACCGCCGTCCTACGCAGACTGGTGGAAAGGTTTCCGTAAAGAACAAGTTACCTGCTCTGAAAACATCCAATGCGAAATCGCTCCTTTCTCATACAACACGATTGAGAGCACACGTTAGGCTGCAACGTACGTAGAGCCCCATTTCTCGCTCGCTACCGGTTACCATGGCAACAAGGGGACTCTCCTCACGTAGACACGCTAACGTGGGACCATCACATGAGATTAGCATACGTGATGTTCGAGAAATAATAAGCCGGCCCCAAGAGCAGCGTTCAGCGCTTCTGATTGAAGTGTTTGGACTTCGCTATTGTTTGCTGATTGTTTGAACTTCGTTTTTGATCTGTTTTTGTTTTTGGATTGCCTCGTTTCAGCCCTCCTGCATCCTGTCTACAGTTTGCCCCTGTTTTCTTGCTTCGTCCAAGCGGCCAGCTTATCCTGTTACCAGGACCCATTTTCCTTGAACCAGACTTCTCTGGCTAGCGATTCCATCCCTTTCAGCCCACGATTACTCAACCTCCCTTCTGCTACACGGATAGCTTACTCCTTATGATTCTATTCCTACGCCATCCACACGTTGCCAACCTGTTTCTGTTTACTCTGGACTGCCTCTGAGCTTGTGCATGTACTTCTTATTGCCTGCACCTCGCCAGACCCATTTTGATCAACTGACTTATTTTGCCTAACCCCTTTTCTCTGCATGCATGCTCTTAGTGATTCCATATCATCTATCAGGAGTGCATGATAATCCTCACCTGTATTATTATTCAGTCCACATTGCCAGCTCATCTGGGCCCCCGGATTTGCATCTCTCAAGGATACTCTTCCACAGATACTCCTCCAAGTCAACTCCACATTGGAACTAAAGACTAGAGACACTTGCTGTGTTACCTAGGCGTCCGTGTGCCATCGGGTTAGGTCTCTGGATCCTGGGACTTGCTCAAGGAACTGTCAGGTGTCCTCATGCCGTTAGGCCAGGACTTTGGATTGTTGGACCTGGGATTACAGACATACTGTGAACACTTATTGGTAAGACCACCAACCACTTTCAGTGAATCTTTGTTGTTGCCCAATCTGTTTCTTGCCAATCTTTCATAAGGATTATTTTCTTTGTTCTTGTACTTGGTTGATTAGGTAACAGTACCTGACCCTGTTGAGGATATTCCATCATCACCACCTGTGATACCAGTGCTGACTGTCACCTTCCAGGTTGGCGTGCTCTAGTATTTTATTACTTTTGGTGATATTCCACCATCAGTGGTATTGATTTAGTTTTTCTTTGTTGTTTCTCTAGTTGGCGTTCCGCAGGTGTGTGTGTCTCCTCTTCCAACTATTGGATCCTTCTGTCTTTATCATTTACACAGCAGAAGGTTACAATTGTAGGAAGAATTCTTCAGCGACTTCCAGGGTTCTATGACCAGCGCTCCTGCCACATTGGTGTCACGGCGGTGAGTCTTAACAAAATGTAGCTGTTTTTTAATTTGTCCCACCTAAAATAATTATCTAATGGAAGGATTCAATGTTTCCGCTTTCTATAGCAGGTGCTGCAAAATGTTGTCATGTATGCCACAGGCTAGTTGTTTTGATCTGAGGTTAGATCAATAGTTTCATCAACACCTTGGACAGAGCAGCGGCTCTGAGAACCAGTAATCTTGATACTTGATTAATAAGGAGGTTGGAGACCTTGGAGTAATTAACTTTTCTCTTTATTCTCCCTCTACAAACTGTCTCGGGCTCTAGTAGCCGCTCCTCTTCCTCCCTCCTTTCCCTGTGCAGTTCCCTTCCTTAGGTTATAATCCATTTAAGGTTGTCTGTGCTGGAAAGGGGAAAAATGTATTGGGTAACCCTCATAATTGGAGAGGTTGGGCGATGAGGGAGGAGTGGGCGATGCTGAGGGGTATGGTGCCAGGCCAGGTCAAGCAATACAGTATCTGTTCATAGAACCCAATCCTGGCAATTTGCATAAAAGCAAAGAGCATTAGGGGAACATAAGTATGTCCAGAATTTAAAATTTTAAACATGTCTTATTGTGATTCAGCAAGAAACCCTTTTGAGGGACTAGTGCAAGTTGGGGTCTGCAGTTTTAATTGGTTACACTACTCACCCTGAGGAAAGAAATTCTCCACATCGCAGGACATATATGCCAGTCTGGACAGATACAAAAATTATGTGAGGCTTTGGCTGTTTCTGTATTCAATTTCCCATACCGAGACTACTGAAAGTGTCTGTTGAAATGTGGGTTGCTCGCGCATGTGCTAACGTGGCTTCAAGACAGATCTCGCTGGGCGTATCCTGTTCTAAAGCAGAGTTATCACACACTCGCACAAGCAACCCACGCTTCATTGAGCAGACAGCTTACAGAAGACTCGGCATTGCTGCAGAGTATTCTGAAGCCTGCTCATTAAATTGTAAGTGGTGTGGGCAAGCCCCTGAGCTGTGTTTTGCCAGAGCCCGCTTTGTCGTGTTCCAGCCAATTCTGTGGTATAACTAAGGTGGGCTGTGAAAATGATGACGCCAGGCAGACAAGACTCCAACGGGAGTTTATTGATTAAGACAAACGTGACAGCAGGCACCTAACCGAACGGCAGCTCCAACTGAACTGAGCTGACGCACCGGTCCCGGCACATCAAATCCAAACATTCCTAGAACCCTATGACTCATAGTAGAGTTGCTCTGTACGAAATACACACCACACAGTACTCTCGTGAATCAACATACAAGGATATGTGAATACATAATGGTGCTGTGCACTTTGCCCATCACAACACATCTCACCCCTTACATTTGGATCAGATTTATTTTACATAGTAGTCTTTAAACCAACTGGGTTTGTTCTTGACTCTCCCTGACCTTGTCTCTGTTCCACATCTTGTTAGACTGTTATCATCAGAGTCTCCATCCAACAGCTGATTGCTTCCCTTATCACAAAACTCAGCAAGATTGTTGTTACCTTCATTACATTCACAGTATGCATTGCTTTCAACCCCAACTGGACATTTCGCTAGCCGGGACATCGACCAACATTCACCTCCCTCCATAATAACCACATTGCCCCTTATAGCAGATATCTTTTTAGGACCAATATATTTGCTTTCCACACACTTGGACGCAAGTCTGGGATTCTTAATGAGTACCAGATCCCCCACTTTCCAAGTGTTCACCTTGGCCTTCATGTCCTCATCAAACCTCCCTTTGTACATATCCTGTGCCTCCTTGATGAGCGTCATTATTTGGCACTTTTAGCCAAGTCCAGCCAACCTGGACAAAGCTTTGTGCCAGGTTGCCTTCCTTTAAGAGACATGAATGGAGAAATGTTTGTAACTGAGTGCGGCATAGTACAATAGTTCCATATAATTTCCTTCAAAATACAAGACCATTTCAATCCTGAAGCCATAGCTAGTTGTAGACCACCCTTTATAAACCTATTAGCTCTCTCCACAAGGCCATTAGCCCTGGGGTGATACAAAGCTGTTTTAATGTGCTTGATGCAGAATTTTTTCAAAAAGTTTAGCCTTCTCTCAGAACAAAATTGCACCCCATTATCAGTGACCAACTCTGCCGGGAATCCCTCTCTGTAAAACACTTCTTCGAAAAATAGCACCATTTCAGCAGTGGTAGCCTCACGCAGAGGCTTCCATTCAATTCATTTGGAATGGTAATCTACTAACACTACGAAATATTTGTATCCATCACCAAGATTCTGTATTGGCCCAATCAGATCAACGGCAACTTTTTGCCACGGCTCACTAGGTACTTTGACAGGCGTAATTGGCACTTCTTTGACAATCCTGGTCTTGACACTTTTCTCACACTCTCTACTGCCTCTGACACACTTTTTTCCGCATCACTATCAATCCCCGGCCACCAAAAGGACTGCCGCAAGTACCTCTTTGTTCTCCCCATACCTAGATGTCCTTGATGCGCTATGTTTACTAAATGAGATCTAACCCAACTAGGGGGTACAATCCTGCTTCCTTTCCTGAGTTTGCACCCATCCTCGGATAAACTTAACTCATCCCTCACCCCAAAATACCTCTCAAATCCTTCCCCATCACATTCTTGTGAGGCCATCCTTCTTTAGTCCACACCTTGACTTGTTTCAATTTCGTGTCCTCCTCATCAGCACTTACCCATCTCTCTTTATCAATGGCATCATATTCAATCCCAGCAATACTAACGTTTTGATATTCCGGCATCTCACCATTTCCACCACCTCCCACAGGCAACCTAGACAAACAATCCGCAACCACGTTCTCCCTCCCAGGAATGTAGCACACTATGAATTTATAGCCCATGAGTTCCACCATCCACCTCGAAATCCTAGGAGACCCTTTGGCCCACTCTGAACTATTCATCAGTTGAACCAAGGGCTTGTGATCTGTTCGGACAAGGAAAGCACGACCCCACAGAAAAGATCTAAAGTGTGTGATGGCCCATAAGACAGCCAAAGCCTCTCTTTCAATAACAGAATAGTTATTTTCTGCTCCTCTGAGCGGCCTGGACGCAAATGCAATGACATGTTCAGTTTTACCTGAATCAAACTGAGTTAGGGTAGCTCCCAATCCTAGTGTACTTGCATCAACTGAAAGCAGGGTCTTCCTACCTGATATAAATCCCCCAAATGACGGTGCCTTGGCTATCCCTTCCTTGATCTGCTGAAATGCCTCTAGACACTCTTTGGACCACTCATACCTCACCCCTTTCTTTAGTAAATCTCTCAATGGAGATGAGGTGGATGCACATCCACCCACAAATTTATGGTAATATTCCGCTAGTCCCATGAAAGAACGTAATTGGTCCTTGTCCTGAGGCTGGGGAGCATTACTGATACTTTCCACTAGCGACTTCTTGCGAGAAATGCCTTCTTTAGAAATCCTGTGTCCCAGGTATTCCACTTCCCCAACAGCTATCCTACATTTGCTCCTCTGGACTGGCAACCCTGCTTCTCTTAGCTTACATAACACAGCCCTAAGTGCCTTGTCATGCTCTGACTCATCACTCGCAAATATCAAAATATCTTCTTGAAATACTGTTACGTTTTCCAGACCCTTCAACACCTCCTCCATCACCCTTTGGAACACAGAAGCAGCTGAGGCTAGCCCAAAGGGGATGCAATTGTATTTGAGCGTGCCTTAGGGTGTGATAAAGGCCGTAAGGTGTTGTGACTCTCTGGACAAAGGAACCTGGTGATAGGCAGCAGAGAGGTCAATGACCGAAAACACCTTTGGCTCACCAAGCGTGGATAGTGTTTCTGAAATATTGGGCAAAGGATGCCTTTCCACTAATGTATTAAGATTAACACTACGTAGGTCTACACACAACCTCAATTTCCCATTGTTTTTAGCCACAAGCACTATAGGTGACAACCACTCCGTAGCCGCCACAGGCTCAATCACACCTTTGCCAACTAAATCATCCAGTTCACTACGCAGTTGCGCTCTCATGTTTAACGGCACATGCCTCACTTTATGAACAATAGGTTGGGCATCCCTCTTCAGTTTTATATGATGCTCAAAATGCCTGAGCCTGCCCAGGTTCTCAGAGAAAACCTCTGGAAACTCTTTAGACCATGTGTCATCAATCTCTGCAATGGTAACGGGTTCAAGAGCACTGGCCTGCACCCTGACCCTCAAATTGCTTTGTTCCTCCCAACCCAATAGGGAGGCACCCTTCTTTGCCACCAGAATGTTAGCCTTGCATTCCTTCCCTTTATATGCAATCCTTGAGGAAAATTGACCCAGAATTTCAATTGGAGAATCTCCATAACCACAGGGTTGAATGTTAGGTGGGTTCAGAATTGTTTCATCCCTCTTCAGAGTTCTCTTCAAGGTGTCTTCCGATATGATGGTCCAGGGAGAGCATGTGTCTACTTTCATAACTATTTCTCGACTATCAATCATGAACACATCCACCGGCCCCTCCTTCTCTCCTCCAATGGCTGATACTTCAAACACATGCCTGGGACTTGAGTCCTGTGCAGTGGACACTTCCTGTACATTGTAGCTCAAATGAACACTTTCCTCATTGTCGTTCCTGGATTCCAGGAGGTTTATCGATGAGCCCTTGCAAACATTAGCGAAGTGTCCCTTGCCTCTGCACTTGAAGCATTCAGCAAATTTCGCCGGGCAAGAAGGGTAATTTGATCCATGTCTGAAACTGCCACATCTGGTACATTTCATGCTTGACGCTCCCTTTCGGTTCATATTGACACTCGGCTTCCTCTTTTGATCAACACACGGCTTGGGCACTTTGTTTGTCAACTCTCAATTCTTAACATATTTTGACGTTTGCTCTATACTCCTGGCTAAATCCACAGCCTCCTCCAGCTTCATGTCCTTGGTTAGTAACTTTTCTTGGATCCTGACATTGTTCGTACACCTCACCAGCTGATCTCTGATGAGTGAGTCAGAGAGGTGTTCGAATTCGCAAGTGACTTAGAGTCCTCAAGGAGGGTATGTACGATTCTGCTGACTCTGAGGGCTCCTGCACGCGCTGGAAGAACCTGTGCCTCTCAAAAGTCACATTCTTTCTCGGTTCAAAGTGATCCTCCAATTGTTTGAGGGCAAAAGTATACTCATCCACATCTTCAGCTTCGGCACTGAGACCTCTGCTTAGTCCATCAAACACAGTGCGCCCTTCTATTCCCAGATTATGGAGCAACAATGCCTTTTTATGAGCCGCACTGAACCTCTCTCCACCCATCGCTACCAAGTAGTACTCGAATATGTTCTTCCACCTGTCCCACCTGATGGAGGGACAGCCAGGCTCGTTCAGGAAAGGCACAGGTGGGGGTATCGTTGCCGCCATGTCGCGGCTGACAACAGAGGCTAACTGTGTGACGCAACAGTGTAGGGAATGGAGCCTTCGATTGATTGCAGGGTCTTTCAGTAGTTCTTTGAGAGTGCGTCATAATGCCCCTCCAGGAAGACAGGGAGATTCCAATGAAAGGAATGGAAGGGCGTTGCTCAGCAACCTAATAGCAATTTCAGCATGGAAGGGAAGCTCTTCCCACGTCAGAGGGAGACACCCACTTACTCACAGATGCTCGAGCTCAGGAGGCTGCAGGCGCATGGATTAGCTTGCATTCAGTCTCGAGCTGGGCTGCAACAACGTTGCGAGCATGCGCCAATTTGGGAAGCGCAGCACAACGGTACACCAGGCCCCCACCCTCCAGGGTATGCCTCCTGACCTGGTCTTGATCCTACTTCCACGGGACTCGATCCTCTCCACCTGCTGTCACGCACGGAAGAAGGATGAACAGCGTTGGTACGACACGGCCCCGGCAGGGGAGAAGAAAAGTAGTCGGTAGCACGACAATCCTTGTCGCCAATGTGAAAATGATGACGCCAGGCAGACAAGACTCCAACGGGAGTTTATTGATTAAGACAAACGTGACAGCAGGCACCTAACCGAGCGGCAGCTCCAACTGAACTGAGCTGACGCACCGGTCCCGGCACATCAAATCCAAACATTCCTAGAACCCTATGACTCATAATAGAGTTGCTCTGTACGAAATACACACCGCGCAGTACTCTCGTGAATCAACATACAAGGATATGTGAATACATAATGGTGCTGTGCACTTTGCCCATCACATGTGCACTTTGCCCATCACAACATGGGCCCAGTCACATGAGCAAGGGAAAACCAGAGTCACGTGATGTGGGTGTAAATAAAGCACGGCCGGAAGATCGTCATTCCGGGACCGAGAATCAAACAAGTGAGTCTTGTGTTCTGTGAGCGCTGAATGTGAGAGTCCCGAGTCGGCCTGCAAATGTGTCCTGACCTCCCCATCATAACTGGAGGTCAGGTTCATTAACTTAACACTGGCGACGAGGAAGCTCGACATCGCGCATGTGTTTTAAGCATCCTGACAGATTTCTTTTCAAACAGATGAGTGAAACGTTTTCCACATGAACGTTCTACATGCTGCGTTACGAAACGGATGAGCGCAACGTAGGAGATAATCATTTGCAATGCTTTACATGAACGTTCCACACCCTGAAAGACTTTATTTTTCTTATATGAATGATTGAAACATTTTCACACAAACGTTCCAAACACGACAATCAGAATCGGATTATCTCACCATAGGAAACAAACAATTCACAATGTTCTACACAAACGTTCCACACGCCGGAGGAATGAAACAAACATTACATTTTACACACCACTCTGCTGTCTGCCCGACATGTGGCTACCATACAGGAAGGCCCAACACGTGGCTACAGCTACCATACAATCTGGAAGGTCCAGATTGGCTTACAAACAGCGCTCACTTACCAATCTGCTACCATAGACTGATACAAGCCTGTCCAAAGCACAGAAGGAAAGCCAACACTGTACAGCATAATCTCCAAAAGGGAGAATTAAGTGAGGCCCAACATCGACTCCTATACTGGGAAAAGGAACACACACCCCTGGAAAAGAGCATGTGCACACACGTGCCACCAAGAACAAAGTGTGCGGAAAACACACATAGCACATAGCCAACAATCACAAGACATCACCAAACATGACAAGTCCACATGCCAACCAATCAAGGGCTGGGATTAACAGCACTGAAAGGAGGGGCAGCATGTTCAGACCGGATGGCCAAAAATCATCACAGACCACTCTTATGGGACCGTTCGATCTGTACACCACAGGGGCAGCACTCTGATGGGGCATATCGCTCAAGCAATTTGAACTACACTTGCCAGCAAGAAACATCACTGAGGAGAAAAGGAAACGCACGATCCTGCTACTAAACATTGGTGCTGCAGCCTTACGCCTGTTCAACACACTCCCCAACAACGGGGCAGCGGACGATTATAACGCAGCCAAAGTAGCGCTAACTAGCAAATTTAAGCAAGAATTCAACCCGGACTACGAGAGGTACCATTTCTGCATGACCTGCCAGAGGTAAAAAGAGACAATCAATGATTTTCACACCAGGCTGAGAGAATTAGCAGTTGGGTGTGAATTCCTTAATGAAGAATTTGCAACCCGCTTACAGATTATCAATGGGCTATCATCTGAGAAGTTGCAGAGGGCTGTTCTGTCAGAAAAGAACGTTCTGTTACCCCGCATACTAGAAATGGGAAGGCTCAGAGAATGAACAGATGACCAGATAGCAGTAATAGAAGCCGCAATCCAGCGCCTGGAGATAGACAGCCCCCAGAAAGCTGAAGAAGTGGCGGCAATCCAGAGACGGCAGGACGCACGACTACCAGATGAGAAACGCTCCAACAACACAAGACCTGCATGCCTGCAAGAGACGAAGCAACGCCTGCAAAGGGCGCGGCGGCCCATGGCATCCAGGCAAACCATGCCCTGTATGGGGCGTAACATGCAGAAAATGCAAAAGGCTTAACCATTTCGCAGCCGTCTGCCTGAACCCCATGATCCCAGGAGAATCAAACCAACAACATCAAAGAGACTCAAACCAACACAGCTCATCCCGCCAACAGAGAGAAAGAGGAAGAGCCAGAGCAGTCGACAGCACTCAGAAATCGTCCAGCAACAGTGAGACCAAAGAGTCATCTGACGAAAGTAAATCTCCAGACAGTAGATGAAAAGAAAGGCGGAAGAGAATAACCAGGAAAGAATATCGCATGCGCATGATCTCTGCTATAAAGCCGTGCAAAAAACAAAGCCGGGAAAGAGGAGGAAGCAGAACAAGTGGCCATCATGCACCATCCTATCTGATGGAAACCCCACCAAAGTGATCATTGACATGGGGCAACAGTCAATGTCTTGCCCATCCACACGTATAACAAATTAGACCCGAAACCAACACTCCAGAATAGGCGAGTGGAGCTATTTCCATATGGCAGCAGAAAACCATTACCAGTACGAGGGTCATTCCGAACAAATTTGACATACGATGGGACCACGTGCAGGACTAGAATATACGTAGCGGATGCCGGCCTGGAAACATTACTGAGCTGCCGAACAGCAGATAAATGCCACAAAAAGGAACACGTTTTCTGTTTCAATCTACATACAAAGTCTTAAAGAGGGCACAAAGAACTGTGATGATGTGGAAAGAAAGAAAAACTATCTTAGGGGTTATTGCCCTATGTGCAATATCACTGTAAAAACTTTGTATGTAGATTGAAACAGAAAACGGGTTCCTTTGTATTCAACAGTAAATACAGGTAATAGAGAATCGAATATGCTTTTTAACCATTGATGCTTGAGATACATTAGGTAAATGATACTCCTTGTTGTCGAGTCTCTAGACCAAAAGTACTGTTGTTCATTTTATGACAATAATTCGTTTGTGGTATTTTGGTGGAGTTACACAAGATCCCCCTCTTGAGTGTGCCTAGGGTTGTCATGGTAACTAGTGGCATTGTGCAAGGATACCAGTATCAGATATTTGTCTTTATTTTCAGTTGTATGAGATACAATCGATTTGATATGTGCTTGCATGCCAAGACAATAAGCCGGTCCGTTTCCCTGCTACCAATCGGTCTGGTGCTGAGGTTTATCTGATTGCTACACTGAGCAAGTGACAACGCGCGGGCTCTGTGATTTGTTTTCAGTCCTGTTTCTTTGTTTATACATTTTTGACTGCATACACCAGCGAGTCCATTTTGTCATTGTCCGCAGTCATAGAGATATATCAAACTTGCGGAAACGCTGACAAAGTTTAGCGTCTCATTTGTCCGGGTGCTGAGGTTTATTTGAGTGTTAGACTCAGCAAGTGACAACGCGCGGGTTCTTTGATTTGTGTCCAGTTCTGTTTCTTTATCCATACGTTTTTGACCGCCTACATAAGCGAGTCCTTCTTTCATTACCCGTAGTCATAGAGTTGTATTTAACTTGCGGAAATTCGGACGGAGTTTAGCATCCTTCACTTGGCATTTATACGTTTTTTGAGTGTGGACATGGAGTGAAAAACACCGGTAAGTGTTTTTGGAGCTGTTTTTGTTGTTTTTTTATTATCTCATAACTAAGCACTCTTGAATGGCTGATAAGCATATCCGTTAGACTTTGGTGGTTACCCACGTGTGAGGATTAGAAAATGGAATTAAAGGTTTATTGTCCATTTTTTCAGGCTATACAGTCTCTATAACAAGGATATGTTAGATTTAAGGTGTCAGAGTTGAAAGCTGAAACGCACCTTTCTTTCGGAGATTGTTTTTAAATTTTTGGAGAAAGATAAATGGTTTGCAAGAACAAATGTGGTATCTGCTTTGTTTATATATCCCAGGAAAGCAGGAGAAACCCTCTGTTAAGACTTTGGGATCCCTCAGAAGATATGTCTTTTCACGTGGCCATCTATGTTGGAAGCACGTAACACTTTATGTACCTAAAGAGGTATGTATCGTCAGTATTTCCACCAGTGAATGATGATTGTGGGTGTGTGTGAGTTCACCAAATGAAATAGTAATATAGATCGATTTGGTCTGTTTGTGGATATTTCTGTACAGTGTATCTACCCGGAGCCCATGTGAAGGGTGTGCGAGAATTTGTAAAAGTCTAAATTGAACAGATTTGATAGTGCATATTCCATCTATGGAGCCTTGGAACATGGTCCTTTGAAGGTAATTGTTAGTAGATTTTTTTGGTGCTGTTTTATTAATAAAGACCTACTCAGTAAGATTGATGTAATAGATTTAGAGCAGGATGAAAATCATGTGATGGTGTTGGAATAAGTTTTTTATACACAGTTATTGTGCTTTTATAGAGTTTCATAAGGAAATCTCAATTAAGATTTACCCCCACCAGGCTACAAGTGGTTGGTTGTTCACAGATTTGAGACCGTAAAAAGAGAATCCCCAGATCAATGTCAGACAATAATAAGTCACCAGACAGAAACATGTTGGGTCATAAATAGAACGCAACAAACGTTTTAAAAGATTTTTTGATGTTTAGTGTTGTTGGTTTTGTCATTTCAATGTGTAATGTGTATTTTGTATTATCTAACCTGGTTTTAGGGTTGTAAACATTTTTTTAGTAAAAATAATTTTTTGTATGAAACTGTATATCTTCTAAGTAAAATATGTATTTTTTTACCAGACATGTTTGAAAATATGCCTATGGGTTTATAAACAAGCCATTCTTTGACACCATCATATGTGTGTATAATAAACAAAAATAATAGAGTCTGTTTTCCTGGTATGAATATAATGCAACATTTTCGCAGTGTCCCCAGACAGGGGAAAGCAGTAGGTCTGCGCAATAGACCTTATTGAGGGACTTGTCTTGAGTTTCACTTATATTGAAATTGTATTATTTGGTATCCGCCATGAGCTCACGCTGTCGGAAGAAGGCGTTGTACTAAAAGGGCACAGAATTATCTTACCTAAAGCACTGGAAGAAAGGGCCCTGAAACTTGCGCATGGTGACCATCAAGGCATAGTAAAAATCCAATTGTACCTCAAGTCCAGGATGTGGATGCCACAAATGCAACATCGCGTGATAGAACTAGTGGAATCCTGTGCAGCATGTCAATCATCAAGGAGGCTAGCATCGCTCGAACCAATCATCAGTGTGGCCTGGAGCCGTACAAGATGGGGGTCAGTAAGCATGGACTTTTGTACTATCGCCTGAGAGGGGAACCTCCTAGTACTAGTCGACGAATACAGCCGGTACCCAGAAGTGGAGTATGTAAAATCCACGAACGCAGAGTCTGTCATTATAGCGCTTGAGAAAATATTTGCAACACACGGAATACCCAGAAACCTGAAAAGCGACAATGGCCTGCCGTTCATCAACCAAGAACTTAAACTATTCCTCAACAACCTGAGCATTAAACATAGGAAAATCACCCTGTGCTGGCCGCAAGCAAATGGTGATGCAGAGCACTTCATGGGGTCTCTGAACAAGACCATACGGATCGCAAAAGAACACAACCAACCATGGCTGACAGCAGTGTACAGGTTCCTGCGATCACATTGACAAACCCTGCATACATCAACCGGAATGAGCCCAGCAGCCCTAATGTTCGGGATGCCGATACAAGCCGAGCTCCCACTACATTCGAGCTGGGTAAATCCTGACCCGGACATACCCCTCATTGAAGAAAGATGAGCCAGGCGGAACGAGAGGGAACGCCAAACATGCCACACTCAACACAGGGAGCTGCAGCCAGGGGACACTGTGCTGGTAAAGAACAGGGCACCCCAAAAGAAAATGACACTGACTTACGAGTCCCACCCCTGGACTGTCCACGATACCAACCACAGTGACAGCAGCCCGACGGACTCAAGTAGTGACGCAGAACGTGTCTCACTTCTGAAGGGTTCCAGAGATGATGTGGAAAGAACGACCAGGTCCGTAAGCAATTGGAGGCGCGCCCCAAGCAAGATCTGAGGCACCAGCAAGAACAGGAGTACACCTCATTGCAAGCAGATCTTGAACTAAACAGGCCCCTCCGCAAGACATAACTGTGCCTAACACCCCTAGGGTAGAAGAACGCGAAAGGGCTCAGCCACGGTGCCAGCTAAGGGAGAGAGAGAGAACAAAGCCATCCTCCCGACGCCGTGGTTATGTACTCCAAGTGATTTACCACTGACGAGGCAAGACAGAAGAGAAGCAGTAAGAGACTGTCATTCAAATGTTATGTTCGTTCAGCATTCTAAGTTTGGGGGGAATGTGGTGTAACTAAGGTGGGCCCAGTCACGTGAGCAAGGGAACTGAGTGACGTGATGTGGGCGTAAATAAAGCGCGGCCAGAAGATCGTCATTCTGGGAGCGAGAACCAAGCGAGTCCTGTGTTCTGTGAGCGCTGAATGTGAGAGGCCCGAGCGGGCCTGCTAATGTGTCCTGACCTCCCCATCATCACCGGAGGTCAGGTTCATTAACATAAAAATTTCCGTATGCTGTATAACACTGATCACAACAGTCTTCCCGGTCGTTAGCGAGGATTGGGATGTATGATGTTGTATCTCTCGTCCCGGCCGAGGCGTCGACGGGGATTAGAGAGAGGTAGGCCCGCGTGGGTGGGCCTCGCTGCGCAGCTTCTGTCGGAGCACAAAATACACAGACACCGTCATGGAGCTGGCTTGCCCCGGAACTGCCTCCGAGGCGCAGGGGCAGGGCCTTTATTGAGCGCCTTGCGTCACCGCGTAGCAGGACGCAAGGCGGATATAACATTCCTCCTTTATTATAACTGAACAACAAAGAAATATCCATTTCTCAGCCAACGGGTTAACCCCTTCTTATCAAGTCTCTCATGGGGATTCTCTACCACTCATAGTCTCTGAGTCTGGTTGGAGGCCGGTGGCGGTTCTTAACCCATATCTTCTACCCCTGGCTATGGCCCCCTGTGTCACCTCGGGTTGCTCACCTTCATTGACCTGTCAACGGTTCTGGCTCACCCCATGGTTCCTCGGCTCCTTCGTCCATGCCTTCTCCGTCGTGTGGGCTTTTCTGTCCCTGGTCCCTCGACGGATCCTCTATCGACAGATTATCTTCTTCTTCTGGGGGGCACTCGCCATCTGTCCACAATTTCCTTGGCACTGCCTTGAACCATGACACATTTCTCGTCACTTGTCTTTGCCCCCTTTTTGAAGTTATCATGGTGCCTTGCCGTCTACTGATTGTCCACGGGGCTGCTTCATAGCGAGTGTCTAGTTTGGATTTGGAAGGGTTCCTCACCATGACCACTTGATCACCAACTCAGTGATTGGACTGCTTGGCACACCTTTTGTTGCTCGTGTGGGCGTTGGCTCCCGTCCTACTTGATTCGGTGCGCTCGTAGTTGAACGTGTCTGGGCTCTAGCTCGGGGGATGTGGTATGGAGGAGTCGATGAGTGTGCCGTACATCAGGTCCGCCGGTGGTATCCCTGTCGTGCTGTGGGGTGTGACCCTGTAATTCCATAGGAATCAGTATAAGTCCACCTGCCATGGGCTGGCATTGACGTGCGACAAGCGCAGTACTTTGTTAATTGTCCGCATGAAGCGTTCCACATCGCCGTTTGCATGCGGCCATCTCGGCATGATGTGGTGATATCGTATGTTGAGTTCCGTAAGGTATTTTTTGAACTCTTCCCCCGTGAAGGGTGGACCATTGTCGCTCCTGATTCATCTTGGTAGTCCATGCGTCGCAAACATTTTCTCGATCACGGGTATGACGACTTCCGCTGCCGTGGAGTTGACGATCTTGACCTCTGGGTACCTGGAGTGGTCGTCAATTGCCACCAGCAGGTGTGTGCTTTCCTTTATTTTTTCAAAAGTCTATGCTTATGGCGTCCCATCTGGTGGACCCTCGCACAGCCGCCTGGATGGGCTCTGGACTGGGCGCAGGCCCTGTTATTTGGCATGGGAGGCATGTGCTGACCAGCGTTTTGACTTTTCTGTCAATCTGGGGGAACCACACCCGGTGCCTTATACAGGCTTTGGTCCGTACCAGCCCCTGGTGGCCCTCGTGTGCCAAAGCCATGATCTTGTCCTGTAGGCTCAGGGGCATTATGATTCAGGTTCCTCTTAGGATAAGTCCTTCTTCCGTGATGGAGAGGTCCTGTCGGACCGCGAAGATCCCCATGAGGAATTCTTTAGCTTCTGCTGTTTTGTTGTGGATGTTTCGCAGGAACTACCTCCATTCCCCTGAGATGATCATGTCCTTTATCCGATCGCAGCATGGGTCTCTTTGCGTGGCCTCTCTTATGTCCTCTAGGTTAATCGCTCGAGGCATCACGGTGTGTATCACCTGGCAGATATGCTCTTCTGTCTCTTCGGCTACATGGATCTCCTTTGGTGTTGCCGCTCTAGGATGTCTTGAGAGGAAGTCTGCTGGGTTGCCGCTGTCTGGCTGGTATGCCAGCTCAAAGTCATATTGCTGGAGGTGCAATAACCACTTGGCAATCCGGGCAGGGGGGTGAGATGATGTGCCCGTGAAGATGGGGATCAGTGGTTTGTGATCTGTGTACGTTTTTTAATTTCCGACCATACAGATATAGGTGGAAGTGGCGGCAACCCCAGAGTACGGCTATCGCCTCTTTTTCGATATGGGAATATCGCTGCTCCGTCGGTGTTAGTGCCCTGGAGGCATAGGCAATCGGCATTTGCTCTCCTGTGTTCGTCACCTGTATGAGAATGGCCCCTAGGCCCACGGGGCTTGTGTCCACGTACAGTTCAGTGGCCATTGTGGTGTCAGCTGACAGTGATGTTTTGATGTGTTCAAACGCCTCTTGGCAGGCGGGTCCCCACTCCCACTTCATGTTGGCCTTTGTAAGTTCTCGCAGAAGTTCCGAGAGCGTGACTAGATTCGGGATAAACCTCCCACAGTAGGTGGCCATACCTAAGAAACTGCGCACCTCCGTTGGTGTGGTGGGAAGTGTGGCAGCTTGGATGTCAGCCACTTTCTGGGGGTCCGCTGAGATGCCTGTGCCATTGAACGTGTACCCAAAAAATGAGATTTCATCCTTCAGAAATTCACATTTTTCTTTGTGTATTGTCAGGCCTGCGCTTTCCAACCTGTTGAGTAGCATATGCAGCCTTCTCATGTGTTCTTCTTTGTTGCTGGCATGGATCAGAATGTCGTCACTGACATTTAAAACTACCGATATGTCTCGGATCACCTCCTGTATTGTTTGCTGTAAGACCTCGGCGGCTGAGGAAATTCCAAAACTCAGGCTCTTTTACCTGCGTAGGCCAACGTGAGTTGAAAATGTCGTTATGTACTGGGAGTCCCGGTGCAGCTTCAGCTGGTGATAACTGGCGTTCAGGTCGACCTTAGAGAATATCTTGGACCCGGTGAGGTCTGCCACTATCTCATCCAGGGTCGGGGTGATATGGCACTCCCGCTTGATTGCTTCGTTGGGTAGGCACATGTCTATGCATATTCTGACCTTCCGAGGTTGTTTTGGCTTTTTTTGTGACGACCATAGGAGAGACCCATGGCGTGGGCCCCGTCACTTCCTCGATGATGCCCGCTTTCTCCAGTGCCCTTAGTTCCTTTTCCACTTGGTTGCGGATGTGGAACAGCGTCCTTCTGTGTCGCACAGCTCTTGGTTGGACTCACTCATCAATGTGTAATTTGATCGATTTTCCTTTCAGGAATCCTATGCTCTTGAGTAGGTTGGGGTATTTCTCCAACACATTCTCGACTTCTTGCGAGTCATTCACTTCACAGATGAAGCTTACCAGCCCCAAGTCCTCTGCTGCATCTCCACATAGAGGCATTCAATGCCCGCATTTACCACATAGATTTTTGATTGCAGTGATTTTTCACCGTGGCTGATGGTGGTTCGGAACCTGCCTACTATGGGCAGGGGGGTCTTGCACCCATATGCAAATAGTAGCGTGTCTGTTGCTTTCAAGTCCGGTGGGGGCACTAGTGTCTTGAATGCGGTCAGTGGCATCACATTTACCGAAGCTCTGGTGTCTATGGTCATCAGTATGCTTTGGCCCTGGATCGCTACCTGTTTCAGGGTAGCCAGTCCAAGTTGCCCTTGTGGTGTAGACAACAAATTGTACCCTGCAAAGTAACCATGTGTCTGGATCTAAATAAACCAGCACCAGGGGTCAATTGCTTGGAAGAAGGGACCCAGACGCGATGCCGAAGACTCCCTTCTTGGCAGGAGACGATAATAATAATAATAATAATAATAATAATAATAATAATCCCAGGCAAGCCCCTTGTTTCGCAATAACATCAACACCAAGGAAACACCGCAATAATTCTGTCACAATAAACCAAAACAAGTAATCTTAGGACTTACAGAAATATCAGAATAAATAAAGGACATGAAATCAGGAGTAAGGACAGACACTCTTACCATGGGATAGATGATCTTCCAAATGGTGCAAATGCTACCAGTAAGACCACCGGGTGCGGGGGTGACTGGTACTATTCCCGCCGGCACGCGGACACCTGGGGGTAGGAAGTCCAACAGCGAAAACCCGATGAATACGAGGACGCACCCCCCTCACCCTGTATGAATGCTCCTACAATCTCAAGTCCATATTAGGGCGAGGAGAGGAGGAAGGCACCGGTGGTCTTTCGGGACACTTGCAACCGTGTGGGTCCAAAGAAAAGCAATCCAAATGTAGTTCGGGTCGACAACGGGATGGTGCCCAACTATGATAGAACGTGAGGCAGTAGCAATCCAAGGGAAGTCCGAGTCGGCAACGGCTGGATACCAACTGTGATAGAACGTGAGGCAGTAGCAATCCAAAGGAAGTCCGGGTCGGCAACAGGGGATCTTAACCAATGACAAAACGTGAGGCAGAAGCATTTCTTGTAGAGTTCCGAGTCGTCAGCAGGGCAGGAGTCTATAGCAGTTCAAGACGGGTTCCAAGAGAGGTACAGATAAGCAACAAATAGGAGGGGGAAGCGCTAATGAGGGTAAACGTGGAATCAGGAAACAAAGCACAGAAAAGGACTTGGGAAGCAGGGCGAGAACCACAAGGAAACAAAAGCAGCAAAAGGTTACGATATCCAAGATACGTAGCGTACTTCAGCAAAATCAGAAGCAACAAACAACTTACACGGTGGATTTTATGAAGCCAAAGTCACATGACCCAAGCGTGCATCTGACGTAGGGATTCGGCGTCCTTGCCCCAATCTCCATGGCAACCGCCAGCGCGACCAAGCTGAAGGGTAAACATTCAGAAAATTGGCGGGGCAACGTGTTAACCTTTGTTTTGCTGTATGAGGGGGAGAACAAAGTCGTAACGATGGGGTATGTTGGAAAGGGGCGCATTCCGGAATGCCTCTGTTGTTTACAAGATGGGGACGGCATTTGTCTTTCATGATTCCGGCCAGATCCACCTTGATTCCTGACAGTACCCCACCTCAAAGACGCCTCCCCCTACGGGAGGAACAAAAATCCCTCAAACAATCCGGAGCATGAATATGTTCCAAAGGTTCCCAAGTACGGTCCGCAGGCCCATACCCCTTCCAGTCAACTAGAAACAGACGGGTCCCGCGACGGACTTTCCTGTCCAATATCTGGTGGACCTCATACTCGTCCGACCCAAACACAGGTAAGGGACGCTCAGGGATGAGCAACCTAGGACCCCCATGAACCGGTTTCAAAAGCGAGACATGGAAAACAGAGTGTATCTTCCAAGAGGGAAGGTAAACAAACCGCCACTGGATTGATCACTTCTGAGATCGTGAAAGGACCGGAGAACCGCGGCAATAGAGAGCTATGACCTGGCAAGCGTAGATTCTTCGTGGACAACCAGACCTGCATCCCCTTAGTGTAAGTCGGAGACAGAGAACGGTGGGCATCTGCATGTCGCTTGGTGCGACCTTGGGCTTCCAATAGATGATGCCTAACCTGGGAATGCAAAGCTGTGAGAGACTGTAGGCAGGAATTAGCAGCTGGGTTGCTCGAACCACCTAACAGAGGCAATGGTAATATGCGAGGATGGTGTCCATAAAGAGCAATAAACGGGGTGGATCCCGTGGCCGAATGCAGAGAATTATTATAGGCAAATTCGGCCATGGGCAATAAGGACAACCAGGAGCCCTGATAATGGAGTAGAAGACAACAGAGATATTGCTCGAGGGTGACATTGAGCCTCTCTGTCTGCCCATCAGTCTGGGGGTGGTAAGCGCTGGAATACCTGCCTTCAATGCCCAAAGACAGGGTAATGGCCATCCAAAAACGGGAGGTAAACTGCGACCCCCGATCCGTGACAATAACACTGGGGAGACCAAAACGTCGAAAGACATGGGAGATGAATAACTCGGCCAAGACCGACGCAGAGGGCAACCCCAAACAAGGAACGAACAATGTGTATTTGGTCAGGTAATCCACTATAACCCAGATGGTGTTGTAATCTGTAATAGGCGGCAAATCCACAATAAAATCCATAGAGACTATGTGATGTGCAATTCTCGTACCACTTTTTTGAATGCTACTGTGCCAAATGCTATTGCACATGTGCCCACCACCACTGAAAATGAGCCCCTTAGTGTGCACACCCCCCAAATGCTTCTGAACCCCATCTTAAATGCGCCATGATCAACGCCAGGTCCATCAATGCTCATGCTCTAGACATCCACGACCCCCTACCCAGCCACAACCTCGACTTGCTCATGATCTCAGAAACGTGGTTACATGAGGCCTCCGGCCCTGCGCTCTCCCTCGCCCTACCTCCTGGATACTCTATCACTAGGCAAGATTGCCCCTCTAAGGGTGGCGGTGTAGCACTTATTGCCAGAGACTGCCTCTCTATCAGAAAGGTAGCGGAATCCCTGCACAACAACAGCGACTACCTCCAAGTCAAATTAACCCTCTCTCCTCACTGCACCATTACTGTGCACACTGTCTACCGCCCTCCAGGCCCAACAGGAGACTTTCAAGCCTCTCTCATTCACCTCCTCTCTGACAAACTCAAAAAACAATCTAAAGCCATCCTCCTTGGGGATGTCAACCTAGGTCTCCTGGATAGTAAGGACATAGCAGCCAAATCCCTTGACTCAGCCCTCAAGGCTCTGGGCTACAAGAACACCATCTTTAGCCCAACTCACACCCAGGGCAGAACCCTGGATTGGATCGCACAGCATAACTGCCCACTCACCATCATCGGTAACACTCCCACTCCATGGTCTGACCACCACATCATCACATTTAGCATCCTCACCAATAGCGCCCCCACTACCGTCCACCTCAACCCCTCCCACCCTGCCTCGCCAGAAGCTCCCGCCAGCTCACAAAGGAAAGGCTACTGCCCTTCCTCCAAGGCCCAGCCTTCAGACCACCTTTCTCCTCAGACCCAGAAACACTTGCTACAGCCTATGATGCTTCCATCAAAGCAGCTATCAACTCCATTGCCCCTTTCAAAGCCTGCAAATCTAAACCCACTACCCACTCCAACTCATGGTTCACCCAGGACCTCCTTACTCTCCGCAATGAGAAAAAGGCAGCACTCACCCAGTGGTAAAAGTCCCACACGGACAAGGATAGGATGATCTATAAAGCTCTATCCATCAAATACAAAAAGGCAATCACCCAAGCAAAGGCCAAATCTTTTGAATCCAGAATCTTGGAAGCTCAATCTAGCACAAAAGAAATCTTCGCCATTTTTAGGGAACTCGAGACACCCACTCCCGCCCCCCCAGAATTTCACCAAAGACAAAACATGGTGTGATGACATACAAAAGGCCATGCAAACCAAGTTAAGTCTCCTCAAAAACAAAATACTAGCCACCAAACAAGCCCTTCCTAATAAACATATCCCTGTCCCACCACCTGCCCCGAACCCCCCCCCCCAACCTTTCTCCTTCAAACCCATTCAGGAAAAAGACATCATCAACATAATGAGGAACATCAAACCCTCAAACTGCAAAGGGGAGGCATGCCCAGCCCCCTTTATCAAAGACTGCACTGAAGCGCTAGCGCCCTTCCTCACAGCCTTTGTTAATACCTCATTTACCACAGGGAAAGTCCCCACCTCCCTCAAGGAAGCCTGGGTCCGGCCTCTCCTAAAAAAAACAACACTCCACCCTACCTCCCCTAACAACTAAAGACCCACCACCACTGTCCCATACCTCCTCAAAATACTGGACAAAGCAGCCTACTTGCAGGTCCAGCACTTCATTGAAGAAAAACAAACTCCTTGGACTCCGCCAATCTGGTTTCCGCCCCAGACACAGGACTGAAACCGCCCTTCTTGACCTGAAAAACCAGATGGACGATGCTAGAGACATGGGTAAACCAGCACTTCTCCTACTCCTTGACTTATCCGCGGCCTTCGACCTCGTAGATCATGACGTCCTATGCCACCACCTTTCCTCCACTGCCAAATTTTCCCCAGAGGCCACAGCATGGATCACCTCCTTCTTACAAGACAGAACCATGCAAGTATTCTCCGACCTAGCCTCCGCCTCACCAACCATCATACTCTGCGGTGTGCCCCAAGGCTCCTGCCTCTCCCCCACCCTCTACAACATCTTCACATGATCCCTCTTCCTCATATTCGATGCTATGGGCATCTCCTACACCAACTATGTCGAAGACACACAGATCCTCCTCAACCTCACTGGTAACTATGACACCGACTCCCTGACCCTCAACAACCTCTATAGCACTATCCAAGCCAGGTTGGCAGACAACGGACTATGCCTCAACTCCGACAAGACTGAACTCCTCCTGGTAGGTTCCCCCGACCTGCTCAAAAACCTAGACTCACAATTTAGCCACTTCATCATTGACACCATCAATATTCCTGTCTCAGATTCTGTCAAAACCCTTGGAGTCTACCTGGATTCTAGCCTATCCATGGACAGACAAGTCAATGCAATAGCCTCTGCAGCTGCATACCATGCTAAACTTATCAATGCAGTCAGACCCTTTCTCTCCAAAAAGAAGTGCACCAACATAGCCAGAGCCATCACCGGCTCTATGCTTGACTATTACAACGTACTCTTCCTAGGAACCTCCAATAAAAACCTAGAGAGACTACAAGTCATACAAAACAATTCTCTCCAGGCAGCCCAAGGCATTGCCAAAAGAGAACACATTTCTGAGGCCAGGAAAACAGCCCACTGGCTCCCAATCAAGGAAAGGATCGTCTTTAAAGCTCTGACACTTACCCACAAATGCATTCCCCTCACCCCTCCTGCTTACCTCTCAAAAAGAATCCACCCCGTCTCCTCTACTAGGCCAACTAGATCACCATATACCAACATGCTCTCTGTGCCACTAGTAAAAAAAGCCAGAGCGGGCGGAGCCAGCTTCCCCTATCTCGCACCCATTCACTGGAATGCTCTACCCCCCACGATCCGAGGCGAAGCCTCCCTATCCACCTTCCGCAAAGCTATGAAAACTATCCTCTTCACATAAGGCCCAGCACATTATCATGAATACTCACCACATGACCCAATGCATAAGTTGTAACACAATGACCAACTGTAATGTCTCAACACCAGCATGATATTCTGTAGTATTCATAATGTATCAACGACCGCCACTATGCCTGTACCTGTGTAACTACGTTTCTTGCAAGTAACAGCGCCTCAATGCCCGTGGGCTGCTTGTGCGCTATATAAATATAAATAAATAAATAAATATACCATGGTAACCGAGGTACAGGCAATGGATGCAACAGACACATAGGCCTGGCATGAGGGGATTTACCCTGGGCACAGACGGCACAGGTATCAATATACTGACTGATGTCTGTTTTCATGGCAGGCCACCAACTCCATCTGTTAAGCAACTCCATGTTTTTTCTGGTTCCAGGGTGTGCAGAACATTTTGAATCATGGCACCATTTCAAGGCCAAAGTTCGGGTCTCTTTGTTGGGAAGGAATTCTTTCTCATGAAGATAGGGTAACGAACATATGACTTTGATACCCTCATCCTTAATGGTCTGTGGATTTTGCTCGACCCATGTGACCAGAAGGGATTTCAATGATGGATCGATCGTGCACCAAGATATCACCTGGCTAGGAAGCAATACAGAAGTAGGTACAGGTTTAGACATAGGAATCCCAGGAATCCGGGACAAGGCGTCAGCCTTGGAGTTTCAAGAGCCGGGACGATATGTGATTGTGAAATTAAAGGCTGAAGAGAACTTGTGCCAACGAGCCAACCTTGCAGTGGTGCATTTTATAGACTGGAGTGCCACCAAGTTCCGGTGGTCAGTGTACACTTGAAATGGAATTGCAGTACCCAGCAAATGATGCCTCCAAACCATGAATGCGTCTCTCACGGCTAAGAGTTCCCTCTCAGTAATGGTATAATTCTGCTCATGAACGGTGAGTTTCCCGGAATGAAAGGCTACAGGATGCAAGGCTGTAGATTCCCAACAGGACTGAGATAAGACGGCTCCCATCGCTATATCTGAAGCATCAGCTTCCACCACAAACTGCAGAAGCGGATCAGGGTATTGAAGCACCGGGGCAGTAGTGAAGGCTAGCTTGAGGGATTCAAAAGCGCTATTAGCCTCTTGGTCCCAAGAAAACAACCTCTTACTACTGGTCAAGGCCGTCAGAGGAGCTACAATCTCAGAAAAAGAAGGCACAAAACGCCTATAAAAGTTGGCAAAGCCCAAGAAAGACTACAGCATTTTGAGGTCTTTAGGAACCGGCCAATCAAGAACTGCTCTGACCTTATTTGGACTCATCTGTATACCCTGATCCGTTATGTCATAACCCAGGAACTTAACGGACTTTCGGTGAAATATACATTTCTCCAGCTTAGCGTACAAGGAATGTTCCTTTAGTCTTTGCAGAACCTGGCGAACATGTTGTACATGATTATCATAGGAATCAGAATAAATCAGAATGTCATCAAGATAAATGACGAGAAAACGATCTGTCATATCCCTGAATATATCATTAACAAAATGCTGAAATGTGGCTGGGGCATTACACAACCCGAAGGGCATAACACAATACTCAAAGAGACTATATCTGGTCTTAAAGGCCGTTTTCCACTTGTCCCCATCTCGAATCCGTACAAGATTGTAAGCCCCACGTAAGTCTAGTTTAGTGAAGATCTTGGAAGAACCGAGCTGATCAAGGAGAACTGATATCAAGGGTATTGGGTACTGATTTCTGATGGTAATGACATTCAAGGCACGGTTATCTATACAAGGCCTGAGGTCTCTTTCCTTTTTCGGTACAAAAAACATGGGGAGGCCGCAGGTGATCGTGAATGACAGATTAACCCAGTTCTGAGCGACTTATCTATATACTCCTTTAGAATCGCATCTTCCTTCTGCGTCAGTGAGTAAATACGGCCAGAAGGAATTTTGGCACCAGGAACCAAGTCAATGGGACAATCTTAGGGTCTGTGAGGTGGAAGGCTCTCAGCTCCCTTTGCATCAAAGACACCGCTAAATGAAGCGTACTCCTTAGGTAAAGAGTTATTGACAATGGCTCCAATAGAGGAGGCTCCACGTAACAGGGGTCGACAAGGATTAGTAGGTTCACGGTTTGAAGAAAAACATGAAGTTTCACAATAAGAGGATACAAACTCCAACTCCCCTGTGCTCCAATCTACCACTGGATTGTGGCGTCTCAACCAAGGCAAGCCCAAGATCAAGCGATATTGTGGGGCTGCAATAAGATCAAAGCTAATGATTTCTTCATGGCCATGGTTTGTGGTCAAAGTTAAGTCAACTGTTTGTTCTGTAAGCAAACCGGAAAGCAGTAGCAAACCATCCACAGTGTTGACCGTTTCTGGTTGTGGTTTCATGATCACTGGGATGCCTAGTTTTCTGGAAAAAGCTTCATCGATGTAGTTACTGGTAGCTCCAGAGTCCAACACAGCATCGATGAACGATTCATGATCCAGAGACTGGGAACAACGGGTAGGAATGGTGAACGGTCTTGTAGTCAGGGAGTCAAGAAAGACTGAGCCCGGCAGAACGACCCCTTCTACTGCTGAGCTTTGGCATTTCCCTGACGCTTTGGCTTCTTGTTACAAGCCTTCAGAAGATGTTCAGACGACCCACAGTAAAAACATAGGTTGTTCTTCTTTCGAAGTTCCCTTTCCTCGGCGGTCAATGGACCCCTAACGGCTCCTATTTGCATGAGTTCCGGTCCGCCCGCAACAGAAGCTGGTGGTAACATGGCCAAAGGTGTAGAAAACCTCTTCTCACCTTTCCGTTCCGCTTTTCGTGAATCTATCTGGAGCACCATATCCAGGAGCTCAGGAAAGGTTGTAGGTACAATCGGAACCGTGGATAGGGTGTCTTTCAGGGAGTCGGATAACCCATGATAAAACATGGAAGCCTTTTTATCTTCGGGCCATCCAGTCACAGCCATGAGTTGATTAAAGCAGGCTAAGTATGCCAGCAATGGAGATTCACCCTGATGTAAACTCAAAAGTTCAAGATCCGTAGCCTGAGTCTTGTACCAGGTATCAAAGACCTGACTCATTGCGGCAATTAGTGCATCACAGTCAAATAACAGCGCACTACCCTGTTCAAGCAATGGGTTTGCCCATGAAGCGGCTGTACCGCCAAGGTGAGATAACAGAAACGCTGCTTTAGTCTTAGAATCAGGAAATTAAGAGGGTCTACATAAAAAATGTAGTCGACACTGATTTAAGAAGGTGCGGTAAGTACGTGGATCACCACAAAACCGTTCCGGCTGGGCTAACAGAAAATGGGCTGTCATAAACACAGGACCTGTTTCCTGTCCTTGCCGAGCCATACCTGAACCTGAAGCGGCCATGGAATCCGCTACCGTGGGGTTAGCTGGAATCATGCCTGCTTGTATCTCATTGATGCGTTGTTGCGTGGCGGTATGAGCTGCTGTCATGTCCGCACGTAATTCAGTGACCATGTTCATGATCTGAGTAAAGGCTTCGTTTGGGTCCATGGCGGCTTCTGATTATGTCAAGGTAGCCAGTCCAAGTTGCCCTCGTGGTGTAGACGACGAATTCTACCCTGCAATGTAACCCTGTGGATCTAAATAAACCAGCACCAGGGGTCAATTGCTTGGAAGAATGGACCCAGACGCGATGCCGAAGACTCTCTTCTTGGCAGGAGACGATTTCCCAGGCAAGCCCCTTGTTTCGCAATAACATCAACACCAAGGAAACACCACAATAATTCTGTCACAATAAACCAAAACAAGTAATCTTAGTACTTACAGAAATATCAGAATGAATAAAGGACATGAAATCAGGAGTAAGGACAGACACTCTTACCATGGGATAGATGATCTTCCAAATGGTGCAAATGCTCCCAGTAAGACCACCAGGTGCGGGGGTGACTGGGACTATTCCCGCCGGCACGCGAACGCCTGGGGGGTAGGAAGTCCAACAGGGAAAACCAGACGAATACGAGGACGCTCCCCCCTCACCCTGTATGAATGCTCCTACAGTCTCTAGTTCATATTAGGGCGAGGAGAGGAGGAAGGCACCGGTGGTCTTTCGGGACACTTGCAACCGTGGGGGTCCAAAGAAAAGCAATCCAAATGTAGTTTGGGTCAACAACGGGATGGTGCCCAACTATGATAGAACGTGAGGAAGTAGCAATCCAAGGGACGTCTGGGTCGGCAACGGCTGCATACCAACTGTGATAGAACGTGAGGCAGTAGCAATCCAAAGGAAGTCCGGGTCAGCAACAGGGGATCTTAACCAATGACAAAACGTGAGGCAGAAGCAGTTCTTGTAGAGTTCTGAGTCGTCAGCAGGGCAGGAGTCTATAGCAGTTCAAGAGGGGTTCCAGGAGAGGTACAGATAGGCAACAAACAGGAGGGGGAAGCGCTAATGAGGGTAAACGTGGAATCAGGAAACAAAACACAGAAAAGGACTTGGGAAGCAGGGCGAGAACCACAAGGAAACAAAAGCAGCAAAAGGTTACGATATCCAAGATACGTAGCGTACTTCAGCAAAATCAGAAGCAACGAACAACTTACACGGTGGATTTCATCAAGCCAAAGTCACATGACCCAAGCGTGCGTCTGACGTAGGGATTCGGCGTCCTTGCCCCAATCTCCATGGCAACCGCCAGCACGACCAAGCAGAAGGGTAACCATTCAGAAACTTGGGGCGCCAACATGTTAACCTTTGTTTTACTGTATGAGGGGGAGAACTAAGTCGTAACAATGGGGTATGGTGGAAAGGGCGCATTCCGGAATGCCTCTGTTGTTTACAAGATGGGGACGGCATTTGTCTTTCATGATTCCGGCCAGATCCACCTTGATTCCTGACAACCTGGCATTTTCGTCTTCTCAGTTTTCTCTTTGCAGTGGTGTTTCCATGGTTGAGGGTGGACACCAAGTAAACCTTCCTTCCTTTCTTCCATTGCTCCTTCGCGGAGTCCTGTCGGAGCTGTGCTGCGTCATCTCCTTTCTCCTCTGTGGAAGAGTTAATGGTTTTGATCTGCCGGGCGTTGGCCTACTTTTTTTTCTTTCCCCCACTCCTGTCCTGGGATGCTTGTGGTGTCTGTTGTTGCACACCTGACAACCTTCATACCTTGGCATAATGGTCTTTCCTGCCACATGCACCACATGTTGTTCCATGAGCCGTGCAGTTGCGTCTTCCGTGGCAAGGCCCTCCGTACCACCCACATTCCGTGGGTCCTGATGTTCGGGGCTGCCATCTTGAGTGTGTGTAGTTCCCACCGGTTTCATCCCTCGTGGGTTGGCGATTCGTGATCTGGGCCACGGTGGCCGATGTGAGGGCTGGCTGTAGTTTCTGAAGGGTCGTGCCCATATGTGCTGCCCTGGCGTGTGCTAGTTCCCTCTGGCGGCCCAGTTCAAGGATTCCGGTCAAGGAAATGCCCTTCTCGCTCAGTACAATCCTTCTCAGTTTTTCTGACTGGATGCCGTTTATGAGTTGCCGACGGATTTCTTTCTCAATGTCTGTGAATTCACACGATATTTCCAACTTCCGGAGTCTGGTGTGGTAGGCATCTAGCGTCTCCTCTTCCAGCTGGATTGTCGTGCAGAATATGAATGTCTCATAATCTGGGTTGAGTTGGGGGAGAAAATGGGGCGTTAGGGCATCCTTAGTCTGCTCTTAGACATCAAGGCTTTCGTCGATGGTCAGTGAATTGAAGATGCGTAGTACTTCATCCCCCACATTTAACGATAGGTGCGACTTCATCTTCCTTGCAGTGGTAATGTCTTTACACTCCATTGCCATCTCAAACTTTTGTAGCCACAATTGCCATCTTGGGCCAACTGATGATGGTCAGTGTATGGGTCAAAAGGATAGAGAGACACTGATGAGCCACCTTGTGGGCGGGATTGTGGCGTGGATATTGACAGGTTTGCCGCCATTCAGGATGGCGTGCCGGGCCTGGGGGTGGATGTGCCTGTCGCCATGTTTGAGAGTCGCTTGGCCATGTGTGGGGATCGATGTCTCACCTGGCGTGCCCCTGTAGGAGTCCTCGGCCTTCTTTGCGTGTTTCCATGTGCTGGGCGTGATTGAGTGCTTTCTCCCCTTCCAGGTTCCTGCTGTACGGTGTAGATGACTGTAGAGACATCGCGAGAGCGCGCGCTCTCGCGAGATCTCGCGAGTGGACCAAGCTCCGCCCCGCACGCTTCGCGCGCATTACGGGACGAGCGGAGGACGCAAAGGTGCGTCCTGCATAGCCCTCCTGCTACGGGGCCCGCTCCTTACACGACTTGGACCCAGATCATCACGGCAGCATTCTCTCTGCCACTTTAGGCCCGTTGGCCTTTATCATTAATGCACAAATGTGTCTGCATGCTGCACAAAGCTGTTTAAGTGAATAAATACATCGTCACCAGATCAGAGGCTCCTGTCTTCATTGAAGGTATTATACTACATAAATTGGCGACGAGGATCACCACCAGAACCCACGGAGGAACATGCAAGGAGCAACGCCACCGCCGCCATTTCTCCAAACTCCAGGTAGGCCTGCCATTCCATGGCCACAATGGCAGCCCCTATTCACGACATATGTGGAGGCCCTAGGAGGGGCGGGGTTTTCAGCGGTTAGGCGCAGGGCCATGCTATTAAATGCCCTGGGAGTGGAAGGACAGAGAATATTTGAGAGTCTCACCCCGATACCAGTGGCTGGCGACAATGACAATGTTTTTAAGGAGGCTGTCAGGAGAATCATAAAAAGGTTTGCCAGTAAAGAGAACACAGTGCTCCACCGAATAGGGTTTTACACACGAAAGCAAGAAATATCTGAACCAGTTGACGATTACGTCACCAAGCTGAGGGAATTGGCGGCGCTGTGTAACTTTGGCAACAACGCGGAGAGTCTCATTTGTGACATGTTGGTCGTCCACACCAACAGCCGGAAGGTCCAAGATAAGTTTATTGTCGAAAAAGAACTGCAGTTGGAGAAAGCGATTGAGATCGCCAGGGCAGTCGAAGAAACGGCAGGAAGACGTAAGGAGCTCACGGGGGCCCAGAGTTCGGCAGAAATACAGGCAGTGGGTTACCAGGCAAGAAAAGAGAGGATGGCCGCTGACACGAAAGAAGGGAGAGGGAACAGAAAAGAACTCCTAAAGTGTCACAGGTGCACCAGCACGAAACACCTGGCGTTTGACAGGAGTGCCCAGCCAGAGACAAGGAGTGCTCCATTTGCAAACGCATTGGCCATTTCTCCATCGTGTGTCGGTGGAGGAACAAGAAAGTCTCCAGCATCAATGCAGATCGCAATCCGGAGAAAGAGTCATCCTCCGAAGATGAAGGGAGACCCACTGTCATCATGGTTAACAGCACAAGAGCGAGGAGAGAGAAGCCCCACTGCGTGATCAAGATTGATGGAATAGAAACTAGGGTCATGGCAGATTCAGGGTCCGATCTAACGATCCTTCCCCTTCGCACGTACAAGGACATGGTGGGAAAGGAAAAGGTGCAAGTGCTCACAACGAAGCACAAACCTACGGTGTTTGGAGGGGCGTCAGTCGAACTACTAGGATACATCCAAGCCAAAGTGGAATTCAAAGGAAGGGGAACCACGACCAGGGTCTATTTCAGTCACGAAGGCCCAGCAGTGCTAGGGTGGGACGACCAGGACAAGCTGAAGATCAGACTGGATCCCAGCACTGAAGAACAAGTCCTGTCAGTCAGGGTGACGAGAGGACCCGTGGTCAAAAGCGACTACCCAACACTTTTCTCTGAGGAGCCGGGGCACATCAGGGGTTTTCTCCACAAGATAATACTCAAAAGGAATGCCGTCCCTGTAAAGCACCGAGTGAGGCCAGTACCTGCCACGGCAAGGGCTACCCTTAGAAGTCAGCTGGAAAAGATGAAAATGGAGGGCGTTATAGAAGAAATCGAAGCATCAGAATGGCTGAGCCCCGTCGTGCTCATAAAGAAACCCCAATCACAGGAACTCAGGGTATGCATAGACTTACGCAGCTTAAACTTGGAAGTCATCACCGATAACTACCCCCTTCCAAGCATAAATGAACTCATTCTGTTAATGAAAGAAGCCAGGATATTTTCAAAACTGGACATGAGGAATGCATACCACCAAATACAGCTACATGATGAATCGAAACCCCTCACAGCATTCATCACTCCATTTGGCACATACCAATTTACCAAGATGCTATTCGGGTTGTCATCGGCAGCGTCGGCGTTCCAACGCATGATGGACGTCTTGCTGAAGAAAGTTAAAAATGTAGTGTACTTCCAGGACGACATCCTCGTGTATGCGGAAGATGAGCAGACGCACGACGCCACGTTGAGAATTGTCTTAAACAAGCTACAAGAAGCTGGGGTGCGGTTACGCTATGAGAAATGTCTGTTCAGAGTGAAAGAAGTTGAATACTTAGGATATAAGATTTCAGAAAAAGGGATCAGTCCCAAACAGAATCTCATGCAAGCAATCATTAAAGCACCGGAACCAGTCAGCAAAGAGGAAGTAAGGTCATTTCTGGGACTGGCTGAGTACTATGCGAAGTTCATACCGAAGTTTTCCGAAACCACGGCACCCCTTCGAGAAGTACTCAAAAAGGGCTCGGAATTTGTGTGGCAAGAACCCCAAAAGACAGCGATGGTGAAGATAAAACAGCATATCGTAGAAGCACCATGCCTCCAACCGTTCAATCCCGTGTGGGAAACGGTTGTCACCACCGACGCCAGTGCCTATGGGCTGGGAGCAGTGCTCACACAAAAGAAAGGCGACACTGAACACGTTGTGGCCTTTGCATCGAAAGCGTTATCAGAGGCGGAGCAGAACTATTCCACCATTGAAAAAGAAATGTTGGCCTGCGCATGGGCGGTGGAGCATTTCAGGACATATGTATGGGGCACCAAATTCAAGTTGGTAACTGACCATAAGCCCCTGATCCATATGCTTAGCCCGGGAGGCACAAAAGTATCCACGCCCAGATTGGCACGCATCGCAGCCAAGCTGCAAGAGTACACGTTTGAGATCCAGCATATTTCAGGCTGGAAAAATTCAGAAGCCGACTGCATGTCGAGACTGCCGGAGGGTAAGGATAAAGCCACCACTTTCCTCCACGGAGAATGCATAGTGGCATCGATTATGGATGTGAGAGCGCCAGAGTACCTGGAACTCAGTGAGAGACACTGGGAAGAGGAAGATGGAAAAGACCCCACCATGGCCATGATCCGCAAATGGACAAAGGAAGGTTGGCCGAGTGAAAAGGCGTTACCCGAGGGCATGAGACCCTACTGGAAGGTGTCGGAGGAACTATCGGAAACGGAGGGAATAATCATGAAGTCAGACCAGATTATTCCTCCCACAGGTATGAGAAGAATCATCCTAGGTAGAGCCCACGCGGGCCACTTGGGAAACACCATGACCCGTCGCAAAGTGAGAGAGGCCTACTGGTGGCCATCCATGGACCAGGAAATTCGATCCATGATAGAATGTTGCCATGAATGCCTCAACAGTGACAAGAGACTCAAGGTTCGCCAAGCACCCCTAATACCCACAGAAACTCCAGAAGCGGTGTGGTCAAAGGTCGGCATTGACTTCATAGGACCTTTGGAAGCAATGGCACCGGAACACCGGTACGGCGTAGTACTGGTTGACTACCTATCCAAGTGGGTGGAGGCCGCGTTTGTCCCGAACATAACTACGGCAACTGTTATAGAAGTACTTACAGAAATTTTTCAGAGGGAAGGTCTTCCCGAGGAAGTAGTCACTGACAATGGGGTGCAACTAGTCTCGAAAGACATGGAGGAGTTCTTAAAAAGAAACAACATAAAACAAAAGAAAGCGGCCCTGTATCACCCACAAGCAAATGGGCTTGTCGAAAGGGCCAACAGGTTCATAAAAGGCGCCATCCAATTGGCGACAGCTTCGGGCATGGACCCGCTCAAAACCACCAAGGAGGCCATAGCAGCCCACAGACTCACACCAAATGGGATCACCCAAATATCCCCGTTCAAATTGTTGAGAGGGAGGAGTGCTGCATCCACGCTGATCCCACCATGGTTGTCGAAAATACGTGAGGATGATGCGGTGGACATGGCGGAAGTAGTCTGGAGAATTGAAAGCGACAAGGCACGCATGAAATCATGGAGCGATCGAAGAAGAAGAACCAAGCAGACGTCAGACATCGGAGAGGGAGACTTGGTCAAAATCCAGTTACCGAAGAAGGATCAAAGCACAGGGTCTCGGTTTAGCCGACCCATCAAAGTGATTCACAAAGGGGCAAACCACATCCGCACGGAAGATGGGCGAGCGTGGAATTTAGAAAGAGTAGCATTATACCAGAAGAATCGAGGAAGAGCAAAGACCCCAGAGAGACCACCAGCTGAAACCGAAAGGGATTTTGGAGCAGGCGAAGAAAGAGAACCAGAAAGAGACGACAGAGAGAGGGGTGAAACAGACGTTGAACCGGAACCATTGGGTGAAGATCCTGATCAGGAGCAACAAGAGAATTTCACCCAGACTGTTGATCGTCCCAGAAGGGAACACAGAAGACCGGTGAGATATAATGACTATGTTTTACAATGAGTTTGATGTGCGTTGAAAAGGGGAGATGTGTAGAGACATCGCGAGAGCCCGCGCTCTCGTGAGATCTCGCGAGTGGACCAAGCTCCGCCCCCGCGCGCTTCGCGCGCATTACGGGACGAGCAGAGGACGCGAAGGTGCGTCCTGCATAGCCCTCCTGCTACGGGGCCCGCTCCTTACACGACTTGGAGCCAGATCATCACGGCAGCATTCTCTCTGCCACTTTAGGCCCGTTGGCCTTTATCATTAATGCACAAATATGTCTGCATGCTGCACAAAGCTGTTTTAAGTGAATAAATACATCGTCACCAGATCAGAGGCTCCTGTCTTCATTGAAGGTATTATACTACAAGGACCTCCGGCTCCGTATGGCTGTGTGGCGTGGTCAATCCGACGTTGTCAGCGGGTTAATATGGTTTTCGGAGGAATGATGTTGAGAAGAAACCCCACCGTGTTTCCAAAAAATGTCGCCGATGATCGAGGCTTTAATCAGCTGTTTGGCGGCTGCATGCGTGCCATCGTGTTCGCTTTCCTCGTCGCCAGTGTTGTATCTCTCGTCCCGGCCAAGGCGTCGGCGGGGATTAGAAAGAGGTAGGCCCGCATGGGTGGGCCTCGCTGCGCAGCTCTTGTTGGAGCACAAAATACACGGACACCGTCATGGAGCTGGCTTGCCCCGGAACTGCCTCCGCAGCATGGGGGGCGGGGCCTTTATTGAGCGCCTTGCGTCACCGAGTAGCAGGACCCAAGCCGGATATAACATATGAGTTCCCCAAAAATATATGCATTTCCTCTTTTCCTCATCCTTGTTCAATCTTTCTTTACGCATATTTCAATTTTTTCCTTTAGAAATGTCCCTTATTATTGTCATTTTTTTAAATAAAATCTTCATGTTTTCTTTCTGGCCATTCTCAAGAAATGAATGCACTGAGAAATTGCGCTGTGTTTGTATACCCACAACTACACGGTCTTGGTTGCTGTTCCTCCAACCAGGCACTAGGAGGACACCTGTATTAAGATCTCGGAAATGGAACCCTGTGCATTTCTGTGGGTAAAAGCATTGTGCCGCTGTCTCCACGACGGCCGTTTTAAGATCAGGCAAATCCTAATTGTGTGACTCTGAAAATCATTAAGTTTTTGCCTGCTCCTGTCATGGCCTCCGGGTTTTGGTCACAATAGCGCCCGCAACGTGTACCCCTGGGGTCACCTCAGATTTTCCAAGGCTGTGGAACAGACGTTTGAGCCTTGTTTCATTTCGAAATGCCAAGTCCCTTGGGCAATTGTGTTTATTTTATGATGGAAATGTCGGTTCTGTCCCATCTATTAGTTCATTTTGTTTTGGCATTACGTTTGCTTTTTTTTTAACAACGCATTTGCTTCTCCGTGAAAAACGAAATGTTGTACAAACATTTATATTATTTTCTTTTGATGACGTTTAAACGTTCATTGTATTCTTTAATTCATTACGATGTGTCCTCTCTCGCCAGTTTCATAGATTACTGGCTCTCACTTGTAATATAGCTAGCATACTTGGTTCAATCAATGACAACGTCAGGTTAGCTTTGTGGCAGTAAATAACAGCGCACAGCCATACTATAAGCTAACATCCAATGGTGTAGCTCCTTATTATGTCCGGGTTTCCTTGCCAGTGCGCAGGTGTGATGCGTCTGGTGGACCGCTGCGGAGAGTCCCGGATGTTTGCCGCAGTGCGCACGCGCAGTGTCCCTGATGGTGGTCGGGCTCACACAGCCCCCTCAGGCAGACACTGAGCGGAGCCGGCGCGAGAGAAGATGGCGGCCTCGGAGGCTGGGCTCCTGTGAAGGGACGAGGAAAGGGGGGAGGAATCCCGGAGAAGCTCCGAGAGTGAGTGCGGGGTTGAGAGGAGGGCTAAGGGAGAAAGAAGGTTGGGGGCTGGAATATGGATGAGCTGAGAGTAAGGGTGTAGGACAGTCAGTGTGAGGGACAAGGCGGATGGTGAACTGGGAGAGGTCGGTGCAAGGATGGAAGGAGGGATCGAGACAAGGTTGATTTAAGGGTATCGATGGGCAAAGAAGTAGGTCGTGCAACAGTGGTGTCGACCAGAGGGTCAGGGGTGGACATGTGTTGGTTTGTGGGTTGGGTTTTTGCTCTGATGGCAATGGTGGGAATCATAAGAGGGGCATATGGATCAAGGAAAGGGTGCTGGAGGCCGGGTTAAGGTGGGTCTGGGTCGTGATGGCAAGGGCGAAGTAGGGGTACACATACGCATTCTCCTGTCGGAGGTTGCGGGGGTGAGGGGGTTGGGGTGTGATCATTGGTGGCTGGGGTCTAGTTAGCAAACAGATGACTTTTGGCTGACCTGATGAGATGAGGTAGCTATGGGCTTATTAAAAGGTTTGGGAGTTTACGGTGAGATTTAAGTAGCCAACCAGGCATGGCCAAGTTAAAAGTGCTGTACGTAAACGCAAGTATGTTGTCTAGGAGGAAGTGTGTTGGGCCAAAGGTGAGATATGTGGCTAGTGGTGGGCATAGTTGGGATGGGGAAAACTGGTGGGGCTAGGGCCGTGGTTGATGCAGAGTCTCGTTGTAGTTGGGTAGGGTTTTTATTTTGGACCAAGATGTGGTACTGTAACAACTGGTTTACAGTGGGGCTATCTATAGGGTTTGTTGAATTTTTCCCATTGCTGTACTGCCACTAGTCAGTGGTTGAGAGATGAGGCCTACAAGCATCTTTGAAGAAATTGGATCATGTTACGTTAAAAAGGGCGAATACAGTGGCAATCAAATCCTAATGTTTGTAGGCAGTGATTATCTTTGTCACTGGTCGGAGATTTGTGAACCATGGTACATCTTGCTGGTTGGGGTTTTTCTTTTGGTCCTCTAGCCTGTGACGATATTCAGCACTGTGTCTCAATGCCACACACCCTTCATCACTGTCAAATCCAACATGTGGTATTTACACCTACATTCCCATTCCTTGCAGTTGTTTGCACTGATGGGTACATGTAGCATTCTCATTTTTGTAATTTATTGGTGAATATCACTACTTCTGCCACGTTGTCCTCTTGTAACTGTACTCTAACTAAGAAGTAAGTTAGTGGTAAGACGGGGCACTGTTCGAAACCCTGAGTGTTGAGGGGTGCATGTTGAAAGATCATGTTATCCGTGTGCTGTTATATTTCTATGAGGTGGCTTGGTGGCAATTCAGGTGTGCATATCCAATTCAAAACCCACTCCATTATCCACTAAATGTTCCACGGCGTAGCCTCCTGGGCAACCCCAACGAGTTTCACCCACTGTGTGCTGGGCGGGACGCTTTGGTAAGAACAGGCACGGTTGGTTTCCACCCCTTGCTTCAATGTGACTATGCCCACACAACTCTCCATGTTGGAAAACTATCTGGCTTTGTGGAAACTTATAAAAACATGACCACGTAAATGTTAAATCCCTAGAGGACATGTTCTTGTGTGGCACTGACATTTAATTTCTTATATAGCACATCACTCCAAGAGGACTCGGTGCCCACAATGAAAACAAAACAAGGGACGAACAGACATAAAAAGGATTAGGTCAGATCGAGAAGAGGGAGGGTTAGTTCTTAGAATTAAAAAGGTGAGCTTTTACTGCCTTCTTAAAATTGTTGAGGCGTGGAATCTTACTTATACTGTTTGAAATTGAATTCTAGAGAGTGGGTGCACATGCACAAAAGCTCGTAGAGTTCTCAGTTTGGGTGCCTTATGTATATGCTTTATTGGGTACTGGGGTGCTTTCCCTGATACGCATTTGTGAGTAAGAGTAAGGATTTTGTGAGCTATTCGCTGATGGACAAGGAGCCAGTACAGCCCTCACATCTCCGTTCTGAGCCACCTGAACGATTTGAACCATGTTTTTGTAGTGCTGAATAGTGAAATGTTGCAATAGTACGTGTATTCACCACTGCAGAGGCCACTGAAGACAGACGTGTAGTGGTTAGGTAGGGTTTGATTTGCTTCAGAAGTTTGCTTGCATAGGCACGAGAGGCCTTCACATACAAGATGTTTTTTTTCATATCGAGCCCAGAATCGAGAAGGACTCGAGTGTTTTCACCTGGGAGCTGACTTGAATGAACAGTAGGCTACTCTCAGATGTCTGTATTTTACATCCATTTTTGGAGCCGTTTGTCTGGATTTACGAGCATCAGTTTGGTTTTATTAAAGGCAAGAGAATTAACGATCATCCAGTTTGGGTGAGGTCGTATTCTCTGATATTAGCGTTATGACGATCGGGTCTATCTGTAAGTTTGAAGACGACCTGAGTATCATCAGCATCATTAGTGTATTTAATGCAGATTTCATCCAGTAGGTTGAAAAGTGGGCGTGTATAAACATTAAAAGAGTAGGTGAAAGGCATGCCCCTTGGGGAATACTGAATGCTAGTATCTCAGGTTGGGCCTGGAAACCTCCAATGGCTCCCCTAGATGATCTTGGGCTCAAGAAAGAAGCCATCCAAGCAATTTGTGAGTCTTCCCAACTTCTCATGCAACAGCAAGTGACTGACTAAATCAAAAGCCGCTGGGAGGTCTAACAGCATGAGCAAGGCGACTCTACCATTTTCAACATATGCAACCAAATTGTCTCTCCGGTTCAACATCGCTGTCTCAGTGCCATGCGTTGCATGAAAACCGGACTGATGTACACCCAGTAGGTTGTTGTCATTACCATATTTTTGTATTTGAAGGTAGACAGCCCTATCAAGAGCCTTCAGTAAGAAAGGAACAGCCGTAATGGGGCGGTAATTGCCCAAAACCTCTGGGTCAAGAGTAGCTTTTTTGAGTATTGGTGTAATCCACACCTCCTTTAGGCATTGAGGAACCACAGTAGTAGAAAAAGAGGAATTAATGATGTTAGTAATTAAGGGGGCAAGGCTCTGTATAGACTCTTTATGATGGTAGTGGGGTAGGTGTATCGAGCAAGGGTCATGGGTTTTTAGCACCGTGACAAGGTCGATAAGTTCATATTTGGTAAGGACGGGGAAATGGGAACTGTATTGGAGACATGAATGAGATCATCAGTGGTTAGGAGGAATGCACCACGATTTGTAAGATCTAAGCAGCAGATATTAATGTCCTCTTGATGCAATCTAATTTTAGAATGGAAACCATCTTGAACCATTTTACACCAGATGTCGCTTTGTCTGATATGTGGACATTTTTTCCCTCTTAACACTTTCAGGGTCGTAAAAAGCTCTTTCGTATCTGATCTGGCCATAGATATTCTAGAATTATAGCTCCTTTTTTTGCAGAAAGGATAGCTTCTTTGTAGTCTGCAGTTGCAGTCTTATATTTGACAAAGATGTTGGGACAGGGATTTTTCCCCCATAGCCTTTCTTGCAACTTCTTTTTCTGCAGTTCATAACATCTGTGAAAAAACAGGTTTTGCTAAGGACTTCAGTTTTCATGATTTTATCAGCAACATGAGCCAATTCATTGCTAACTGTGATGGTGATATCCATAAGGGAGTGTCATTAGTTGGTAGGGTATTGGAATGGCAAGTTCAGCAAAGGCTTCCGGGGTAACCACCTGGAGGTTTCTTACTCTAATTTTGTGTTTAGGATTTTCGTTCTCTTATTTTGTATGGAGCTGGCAGTAAAAGATCATAAAGTAGTGATCTCTCCATGGACAAGGAATACTTTGGGAATTGGAGCCTGAAGGTTACAAGTTAGAGCAGGGCACACCTTGGACTGGATACTATGTGTGGGTTCACTAACAATTTGCTTGAACCAAATAGCCTGGAGGTCAGTGCAAAGTGATGCTGTGTTATGGTATTGATTTGGAGAAGTCTGCAATGAAAGCTAGAAATCGTTTTTCAAACGTAGGTAGGGGTGGAGGATGGGTGATATAAAATCTGTATACTAATAAAAATATTCCATGTATGTAGTTTAATCGATACATATTCACAGCTGTCGAGGGCATTAAGAGCGAAGTATGAATGTTATGGTATTTATTCACAATTGCAACCCCACCTCCCTTAACTTCAACCCGATCAGTGCAAGCAATTTTATTACCAGGTGGGGTGGCTAGCTGGGCTGCATGGTTGGTGGTACCAGAAACATGGACCTGATTTGCGCATACACCCTTCAGAACAGATCTGGGGCAACAAGACTACCCTGTGGCCAGTGCTAGTTGAGTCTATACCTGTAAAGCAGCTGGACCCAGTTGACATCCATAACTTTCCGGCTTTGCGGTTTGTCCCAATCTGGGACCGTGTCACTGATGTATATGCAGTGAGTGCACCTAATTCCATCATGATGGGTCAGACGACTAGACCATTTCCAATTGTCAGGTAGTGACTGTGCTCACCCTCCTGGGTCTGCAATGCCTTCTATGCTCCAAGACACAACCTTTGTTAGGTCCATCCCCTCTACTATATTTGGTAAGCTACTGTACCATGCAACTCCTAGGGTGGCAAGCTCCCAGACACACTGACTCAACTACTATGCCACTTATCTACAGTATTAACCATTCCTCCCACCATGAATTACCTATCTACCTCCCACGCGCAGCAGTAAATCACCTACTATACCAGGCAGCCCTCTTTGAACCACTATGTATATGCTACACCTTTTACACCAACTCGACCCGTCCTCACTTTCTGGGCTGGCCTTGTTTGTTGTGAGCTGATACTTCAAGCTATTGGCTGCTGTAATTTTATAAATATCTTCTTGGTCTGTTATTGAGCTTCTGCAAAAATTAACTTCTTCATTCCTTTGAACGTTGTTGCACTCTATTGGTTACAACTTGGGTGGGTATTTCAGCAGGGCTTTGGATACTATAATCCGCTTATTGAATACCTTCTTATTTTGAGAGAGAATTTGAGAGCATATAGTATCTCCAGCCATCGTGTGCTACGTTCAATAGTACATATTTTTCCAAGCAGGGGTAGCCTTCCCTAGCGATCCTTGTTGTGTAGGGCATGCCACATATGACAACCAGCTACGTTGGCCAGCTTTTATGGGTGGTGTCTTAATGATGATAATCGGTGCAGAAGAAATGGAAAAGTGCTTTGTGTGTCGGTGCATGTGTACATGATAGCCCACTGCTTTAGATGTCTCTCCCACTAGTATTGTGTGTGATGCAACATAATTTATTGCATGGGAGCATGGCATCTAAACTAGTATCTCTGAATTGTGCACCTATAAGGAAAACCCCTAGTCCACTTGTTATTTTAAATCCAGCAAAAAAACACTTATGTAACCAGTTCATTTTTAGTGAATTTGTATCTTTAAAGTTAAATCTCTACATACTATGCAATCCCAATTCGGTACAACTTTACATGTTCTACACTATTCCAAACAACTTGGTCCTTGTGTAACCAAACCACAAGGAGCTCATCCCGTTTTTGGGAAGTTGCTGGTTTGTAATAAGCCGAGGGCCTGAGTCTGCTATATCGCCTATATAAGGTTTTAGCTTGTTTGTTTGGGCAACAGGTGGAAAAAGGCGATGACTATTTATTTGTATCGCACACCGAACCCTGAGGTAACTGGGTGCTGGAAAACATAAGTATTACAGGCACTTATGCAAATATTAGCGAGCAGTCAGGTAAACCCATTGTTACAGTTGGGTCTAGCAAGAATTATTAGACAATAGCATATCTAAATGTAAGAAAAAGCAGATAATCAAGAAGACCAATGGTTAGAGAAAGGTCTAAGTCAAATGAGAGCAGGAGGATTGTCAGACATAGTGAGGAGCACAAAAAAATAGCAGCGTAAAGAGGAGTAGCCTCATCTGATAGGCTTATCATTAAGCCAGTTTTTTACACTGGTTCTGAAGGCAGGGAAAGAAGGTTAGGTTAGAACCTTCCTTCCCTGCCTTCAGAACCAAAGGGTAAGAGGCAGTGAGTTCCAACATTTGGCAGCTTGGACTGGGTCGCTGGCTCCCCCCGCAGTTTAGGTTGGTACTGAGAGCCATTGGGTAAGGGCAGATCAGGTATGCCAAGAGGGTAGGTGTTTGCTGAATTTGTCCGAAAGGTATTTGGGAGCGGAGTTTGACCAGCATTTCTGTGATTGCCCTTGTGCGAATTGAGAGCCAGTTGGCTTCCCGTCTGAAAGTTGAAATATGACTGGATCTTGGGATGTTGAGAGCAGCTATTTTGTAGGACCCGAAGCCTGTTGAGATTCCGTTCAGATGATCCTAGGAAGAGTGTGTTGCAGCAGTCCATTTTACAGTGCCAAGGCTCTGGATAGCCTTAAGCAACTGCTGGAGGACAGATAGGGTTTGCAGGCGTAGATTAGCTTGTTAGTATAGGCTGTAGAGGTTGCAACAACACTGACTTGTTTCTTTAGGGATAAGGTGGAATCGAGAAACTCCCATGGTTTTTATTTCCTTAGCGACTTTGATGAAGTTTCCATCAATGTTGAAGGAAGTCTACTTATGGTCCAGTTTGTTTAGGCGTGTTTGGGTGCCGACGATCAGGAGCTCTGTCTTTTCGTCATTCAGGCAGAGCTGTTAGTGGCCATCCAAACCTGGATTTCTACGTATATTTTGTTAATTAGCTTGGAATCTTCGTCATAGTGGCCTGTGCGCGGTCAGCATAGCTTGTGACACCCTGGTTGTCCAAGCGATCGAAGAGGAGCTTCATGAGATATTGTAAAGCGTTGGTGAAACCCAAGAGCCTTGGGGTACCCCACAATGAATAGTGATCGGGTCTGCTGAGGCAGAAGGTGAGAAGACTCTTGTGGTGCGATTGGATAAGAAAGATTTAATTCATTTGGTGGTATTGGCGTAGAAGGCCCGCTGCAGTGTTTAGATGGCCAGTTAGGACTTGGTGATCGACTACATCAAAAGTTGTAGACCAGTCTAGCAGCAGTAAGATTGCCAGATTACCTTAGTCCCTTGCCTCATCCATCTGGATTTTCAAATCCAGGAGTGCTGTCTCCGTTCCATGTCTGGGCCGGAAGCCCGATTGTCTAAGGCCAAGTAAGTTGTTTTCCTCCAGGTGTTTATGTATTTGCAGGTATGCAACTCTATCCAGGATTTTTAAAAGGAATGGGACGGTAGTGATGGGCCTATAATTGGTGGGGATGTTAGGGTCTAAGTTGTTTTTTTTTTTATTATTTTTTTTATTTTTTACGCGAGACATGACCCATGCCTCTTTAAGATTATTGGGGAATAGACTTGACTTGAATGATCAAGGTGGCAATGAAAGGACAGATCTTTGGCTCCTTCCATAATGATGGAGGCAAGACAGATGTCTCCTTGACTGTGAGAGGGTTTAAGACCTTTAATGATGTCTTCCACTTCTTTTGAAGTAACTTGGCAAAAGGTGGGCATTTGGGGAGTCTTCAATCCTGCACCGGCTTAGATGAGTGGCTACTCTTTTTGGATTCTAATTTACTTTGTAGTAGCGCTATTTTGTCTGCTAGTGCTTGCTGGATTTTGGTGCACCAGGCCGCATCCATTGTACAATCCTCAGTCGGGGGTGCTGGGGAATTCTAGTTCCTTTAGTATGCTAAAAAGCTCCTTGGTGCTTGATTTTAGCGTTGAGAATTCTGGTGTTGTAAGATTCTTTTTAAGTGGATATGATAGCTGATTTGTAAGCTGAAGCTGCTGTAGCGAACAAGGCTTTAAGAGTGGAAGGCGGTTTCCGCCGTTCTTTTGGCGTTCCTTAGGATGTTAGAATGTTATGAGGCCTAAGGCTGGAAATAGTGACGTTTCGGCAGTTTCTGGAGAAAGTAGAGGGTGCCGTAGTGGGTTTTGAAGGTATTATCACTTGGCTACTGAACGATATGAAGTGGTGGTCAGACCAGGTGATTGTTTCATTCTGGAGTATTGTTATGGAACAATTGAGGTCTGACACCCAGTCCAGAGTTTGGCCCTTAATGTGTGTAGGATCAGAGATTCAGTGTTTGAAGCCTAGTTGGGAGATGGTGTTTTCCAAGGCATGGGCCTGCGAATCGTTGGGTTGCTGGAACCCTGAACTGAAGTCTCCCAGTAGGATGTTTTGTGAGCCAAGTTTAGTATTCGAAGGAGATGGGTCCTGGGGGACGATAGATCAGATGCGTAAGAATGGTTTGATTTGGCGTGAGCGCGATTTTGGCTGATAGGAGTTCAGCAGCAGGAAAGCTAGGCTGGGAAGTAGCTCTGAGGCCCAGGTGGGTTTTTGAGCTGAAGGCCACTCCACCTCCTTTGCCTGAGTTTGTATCTGCTCTGGAGATGGTATAGCCCTCTTGTAGGGTGAAGGAGATCGCTGGTCCCGCTACCTGGTGAAGGCAAGTTTCGGTGATGGCCAGGAAGTCCAGGCGGTTAGCTCAGATGAGGTCAGCAATGTTTAGGGCATGAGCGACTATGCTCCTTTTGATCGGAGGCGGCAGTGGACTGGCTAGGGGTTTTGAGCATGGAATAGCTGTGGGTAAAGGTAGTAGAGTAAGTGGGTGATCCGTTGTGGTGATGGTGGGAGTCGGAGAGTTGAAGGATTCTGTGGTAGCTGCTAAGCAGATAGATGGTAAGTGCTTTCTGGGTTTAGGAGCATTGTGTTGAGGGAACCGCGTCCTTGTGGTCACCTTGTGATTGGGGAAGTGTGAGCCTAATTTCAGGTTTCTGATGTCGATGCGATAAGGGGAGTGGGAGGTGTGGCGAATCGCTGGATCCATTAAATAGGGCTAAGAGGATAGTTTGGTGAATCCCTGTGGTTGTCAGCTGCCGAGATGAAATTTTCAATGGGATGGAGAGGAGGGAGGAAGTTAGTAGGGGTGATGGTGTGGAACAGTGGGAGGAGGGTAGTCATGGCAATCGTGACACTGTGGAAGGCGGCTGTGTGGGAGAGTCAGCAGTTGGGGCTAAGTGAGCGTGGAAGTAGGTTTACTGTGTTGTGAGGTCAGGTGTAGTGCACCTGGTGAACTGAGCGAGGTGGGGGGGGGGTCGGGTTCTGTGCTGAGCGATGGTCCGAGCAGGCTAATTAATAGCGGATGTAATACACAAGATTATCAAGTAGGAGTAGGCTAGAACCAGTTGCTACTGCTTGCCAGGAAAGCAGATCGTGGTGTCAGCAATAACTTGGTAAATGCACATACATGGGGACAAATAGGGCGTTATAATCTGAAGCGTAGTGTTAAGGAATTTCCAATCTTGATAGGCTGGTCCAGGGTGCTCGAGATAATCAAGGCGACAAACACAAGTTGTATGTTACCAATATGCTTCAATATTTGTTGTCGGTACTTTGTCAGGTGATAAGGTGTCTCTCTGTGTACAGTGAGATGGGAATTTAGGGTATAGGCAGTAGCATCCCACACGAGTCCCGGTCGTTGATGTGTAAATGGCTAATTCAAATGGCAGACAAGCTAGAAGTCCTGTAGTTTGAGCATTTAAAATCCCATCTCTATGCTGTGCAATATCGACTGCAATTTACCAGTCTTTTTTTCATTGCACTGTTTGCTGGATCTCCAGTGTAGACTTAGTAATGGCTACTTGACCATGCCACTGATATTACACCAAACCGTGCAGTGATCAAAATAAAGATTTGATGAGCATGAGCTAAAACCAGCTTTGGGGAATTTGGAGCGACTTCTGGAGAATCTAGAGTTTACCATGTGGCGTGACCTGAATTCAAGTTGTATGTGAGATGTGAACTTCAACTCTGTATGGTTTACATAGAACCGTTTTGCTCTTGAGATGTGTCCCAATGCCTTACGACACATGCCCAATGCCACGTAGATATTTGGCACACGTTGGCTTGTTGGGTGGAGTGGGGGGGCGATGTGTTACAAATTAGCTACCTGGAGCTGTTGCTGCTAAACTCGTCGGGTCTTTTAGGCTGCTAGCAGGAGCCAAAATACCCCAGCTCTCGGTCCCCGTTTTGAATAGACATGCATCCCTGAGTACAGTATTGAAGGGCTCACCCACTAACCATAGAAGCATTCTTTACATCGTCGGTTTCCACTAAACAATTTTGTAACTTTGTTTCATATTGCCACCGACTATTCATCACTGTAATGTTATCTATTTTCCTCCTTTTTTAAAAGCCTCCTCCAAGGTTTGTTGCTGTCCAGGTTAAAAAAATAAAAATAAAAAAAAATAAAAAAAACTTTAATAACAAAAGCAGATAATGGTATGCTTTAAACTGCATTTGACTGGGAAGAATCAAGCTTAGGTGGGCTTCTGGTCATTGATTGAGATTTGGGGGCCTCGTGCCGTCACTGACTTACCACTGGTTTCCTGCCTTAAACTTTTCCTTTTTTTACATGATTGAGCAACGCACCCAGATCCAGTTTCCACTTTTGCAGTTTGAAAGTTCTCCACGTTGATAAAGTTAATGCTAGTTAATGGGTCTCCGTGACTGCTCCTCAGTCTCACTGCCCCCGTACTGCAATGCAGTGCTTCTGTTTGGCAATGTCTGTGAAACTCACCACTGGGTTTGTGAAGGCCAACATGCCCGTCAGATCTTTCTTGCAGTTCAATGTTTTGAAAATTTAAAAGTTTAATCACTGGCATTTGGTAGCATGGCTTTTTGTAAGATTGGTTTGCTCGTGCACTTTAAAAACTGATGGGTCTACTAATTGAACTTTTTGATATTTATACTCTGATAACTTGTCTTCCAATTGAAATAAACTGCACATATGACTGTTCTTTGAATGTCTTTGTCCATCGGGAGATGGCAACCAGAGTCTCTTCAGATGATTTGGCCTATGACTCACATTATCCCATGACTGTGATGGCTAGGACCTGTGAGAGTTGTAGCCCAAAACATTTGGAGAGCCAAAGGTTGCAGACTCAAAACGTTGACTACTGCAATTCCCTCTATCTTGCCCTTCCAAGGCATTTGCTTCATAGCCTCCAGCTGTTGGAGAACTCAGCGGCCAGGACTGTTCTTCCACCCTCCCACCCCCATTTGGAGCCCACACGCCACCTTTTTTGTGCCAACTCCAGTGGCTCCCAGTTGAGCAAAGGATTAGATTTAAGTCTTTGTGCCTTGTCCACAAGGCTCTGCACTGGCTGGGTGCGGAGTTTCTTCATGCCAAGTTTTAACAAACCTGCTAGGCCACTTGGTTCACAGGCATTGAGGACTATTCCACCCCCTAGGGCTAGGTATGCTTGCCTCGGTGGGCAGGCTTTTTTCTGTGGCAGGTGCTAAGGCTTGGAACACCCTTTCTCCTGCCCTGCATAATATTGAGGCTCCTCTGCCTTTTCGTCGGGCCTTGAAGACCTTCTTTTTTTAATTATGCGACTCCATTAGGTCTGATCTTACCTTGCTAGCCTCAGTGCCAAGATGCCTTTGGGCATATGTTGCTCTATACAAGTGCTGATGAGATAAGAAAATGATTGTATGTATTTTTAGAAGCTGGTTGAATGCTTTCTTATGAATCCTTCATGTACAGTTTACCATCTTGCTAAAAGCTGGAATTAATCCAATAACAAAGGTGGTTATCTGCAAGCCATAGATGGCACCCAATGTGGCAAAATACCCTTTGGTGATAAGGGGCGCCAGTTACATTATAGAAAAATTTAAGTATTTGACTGAATTCCAGTTGTACTTGAAGCTCAAGCTTCCATGAGCAAATGGTGGGTTTGTTTTTATTGTTCCAAACAGATATTTATTTAGCTATACCCCGCGATGTTTCTTTTCTTCAATCCACAGTTCGTTGGTCATACAGGTTATGTTAAAGGTTTTTATACCACACACTGTTGCCACTTGCATGGTTTCTTGGCGCTCTGGTGAATCTGTAAAGCAATGGTGAGTGGGTGGAATAGTTGGACTGTGGGAGCAAGAGAGCTGTGATGTGCTGTTGGCAGCTTCAGTTAAGTTTAGACAGTTGGCTCAGTGTAGGTCTGTTTTTTCTGTTGGTAGCCCCAAGTGCTGTTGGATGAGGCTGTGTGTTTAGTTCGGAGTTTGAGAGGTGTATGCAGAAGGATGTAAATATATATATATTTTTTTTTGGTAGGGTACCAGATGCTACCCCCTCTGTTTTGATTGCTTGTGGCACTTCTCCTTTCCCTTGTCATACATTCTGGTGCCCTGCACACAGCATAGTATTGGTAATCGTAGAAGTATGGGTACTCAACGGGCTTTTCAGTGACCAGCACCCTCTCTACACACACACCTCTTCCCCCCCCCACTGTTCTTCAGACCAATTGCCGCCCCCAGCACACCCTGGTGTGCCTCAACCACCCCCACCTCCAGGCTCTGTCTCTGTGGTCCAGTTAAGTCGATCCCATCTCTCTCCACTGTTTCCCATTTGACCCACTGGGGACAGGTACACCTGGGTCTCCCTCTCATTCAGACGCTTCTCCGCTACCCTGCACTCCGGTTCGTTTCATGGTGTGTGGGTGGTGTTCGTTTGTCCCGTTCTGAGTTGAAGAGACCGGTTTTTAGAATGGTCCTTTTGTAGTTCGTATTTCTCTGAGCAGAGATTTCCAAAGTTTTACGGATAAGTAATATAATGCTGATGAGCCACGTTTTTTCCTCCTGTATGGCTTAGGTTCTAGGCGGATGTCGATGGATCTGAGTGTTCTCGTCAGGTGGTAGATGGTGATTTCCTTTTCTAAGAATTCCGCTCCTCGGCCGTGGATTGCTCTGTGCGTTATGCAAATTTTTTTTTTGAGGTTGATGCATTTTGACTGGGAGCCAATGTAGCATCCTTGGAGTGATGTGGTCCCTTGCTGATGTTTGAGATGTCTGGCAGCTGCGTTCTGTTTGTGCTGCAGTTTCTTCAGAAAATAATCCAGCATTCCGAGGTATAGGCTGTCGGCGTAGTCTATCCTGGACATAATGAGGGAGATGATTTTGTGCGTGAAGGGTAGACTCCTTTTCATCGTGAGGAACAAAAGCCAGCAATTTGCTATCAGCCATGGGGGGGTGTATGCCAAAGAGACTAAACGGGTATCAAAGGGCCATCAATGGAATTTTGCTAATGACGATAGAAATATTTTAAGATGGCTGGCTATTGGCCCTATTCAGCGCTACAGTAAAGATAAGTGTGGTTTAGGCGTGAGTATTTTATTCCAAACATATATCCGTAAACTGCTGTTTTATGACCTTGCCAAAAGAAAAATCCATTCCAACTGAGAATTACTGTAACTTTAATTGGTTTAGTGGTAAATGTTTTGCTTGGCAATCCATGACACTAATCGCATTAAGTTGCCAATTCCTCACGCCCAAAAAATGCACTACATTACCCAGGGCATTAATGTTATCAAAGTTAGATTACTGCAATACACTTCTTCTAGGCACCTCTAACGCCAACCTAGCCACACTTCAATTAATGCAAAATAAACCGCCATGGGACAAAAAAAAATCAGACCTTCTCTCAAATATCAGAACGGATGCCCGTTGGCTACCCATCAAGGCCAGAATTGTATTCAAAGCACTCTGTGTTGCCCATAATTATCTTACTAAGAAAGCACCCATTTATATCAATAATTCAGTAAGAAGAAAAAAAGAATACAACAGAACTTTCAGATCTAATAATAACTCGTCCCCTGAGACCCAGCGGTTCTAAAACTCCAGAGCAAGGGGTAAGTAGCTTCCCAGTCATGGCCCCCACACACTGGAACTCCCTCTCTCTAAATATCAAAAATGAAGATTCCCTCCAGTGCCGCAAAAAACCTCTAAAAAAAACGTGGCTATTCAACCAATACTAGACATCTCACACTATTCTAATAATTTGTCTACATTTATGCTCTTGCAGCTGTAATTTTACGTGCCTTTTGTTATACTGTGAATTGAATGCTACCAATCTACTACTAAGATGTCTGTAACTTTGCCGTGATACCTCAGTGTCTGGGCGTACAACACATGTAAATAAACATGCAGCTTGGTAGCAGATACAGACATGGGAAATGTGCATGTGTTTTTATTCTTTATTGATGCTCAGTTTGTCATGAACTGAGGTCGGGCCCTTAAGACGGAGAGCTGTGTGAAGAAATGCATAATGGCTTAGTGATGTGCGAATTTGTTTTTCTTTCAAGATTATCTTCACATGGTTCCAAAAATAGGTTGAGTGGGGGTTTTTAGGACAAGCAAATGTACTATGGTGGTGGACATCGGCCGTTCAGGATAGGGTAAAATGGCTAAGGTGTAGTGCTTTCCCATGTAAGGAATGTTGTCTCGGTGGGTCAAAGGGAAGCGAGTAAAACGCAGAACAAGTGGTCCAGAAAGAATGAGTGGAAGACTGTTGCAAAGTTTGCTAATTTCTTGCTGTTTGCACGTTTATTTTAGAGTGCTGTGGTGTATAACTCCGGCACAACATCTCCACACTTTCAAACTAATGCGAAAAAGGTTCATGGCTAGCTATCCCGCAACGAGGTTGCGTTTTTCCTGTGTCTTATTTGGAGGAGTCTTGTCAAAGAAGTGGGTGTTGCATTTGACTGCTAGACATTTTCATTGTCACAGGTGCAATTGTTCCAGAAGTGCCCGTTTGATAGCGCCTTGATGCCCTAGGTTTTTTTTGTGTGCTTAACAAATGTAAAAATAAACAATTTAGCTGCATTTGGTGGATGTTTTGAATGGTTTACATTGTGCTTATTTTCACTTAGTTCTTAGCACTTTTAATAACAAAAATGTGTGCTATACAGCGACAAAGTACTTTTTTTTTTTTTTTTTTTTTTTTTTTCCCCCACATGATGCACACTCGGGATTCACCTATATACTCGTATGGAGCCTCTTACCTCCCCACCGATGCGCACTTGCGCTTCCTTAGGTCACATTATTTTGGCACTTGTGCTTTATGGCCTATTTCCATTTGTCTAGTGGGTCTCACCCTCCTCATCATTTGTGTCCACTGTCTTGCATCTGTTCCTCGCCGTACATTGTTTCCATGACTTGATTTTCTCGTTTAACTTGATGAAATCGTGTGATCTTCTAAACCAGTGTTTTTAATTTATTTTTTATTTTTAGCTTCTATTTAATAAGACCCCCCCCCCATGTTTGTTGGGCCTGTTGAAGATGTTCCCAACGCGGGGAAGTATCTTAATTGATCTTATTACTTGGGCTGCTTGTGTATTTTAATGTAGTGCTATGGCGTCTGTATTGCTTGCCAAGAGTGCACAGACAATTATTTATCACCAGTACATTTGCAGAGCAAAGAAAATATTTTGAAAGCAGGTAGACGGAGCAATAACTCACAACCAGATACGCGGTTAGAAATAATTAGCACTTATACGGCTTTTTATTCATAGCTAAGAAGCAACAAGTGACAAAACAGAAATAAATCACAGAGAAGATGGAGAATACAAAAGCGGATACATAACCGTGGGCGTAACTGAATCCTTGATCTCGCCAGAAGCGGCTGGAAGACCCTGGTAACAGCCAGGCAGAGAGCACAACAGCCCACTGGAAGGTCGGAACAAGGCGTCCCCCCACCGACTGAGGTCTTTGTGTTTTTTTCCCTTTTCCACCTGACATCTCCAGAGCCTCCCAATATATGCCCTCCTCAAAAGGGGTGGCAATTTCTCAAACCTTCTGGCATTAGCACTTGCGCATTGTTGAGTGACCATTGGTTACCGGCCGGATCAACCGACAAGGAGCAAAGCTTCCCTCTTCTAAACACCACGGAAAAACAATTCCATAACTCATAGCAAGACATAACAAAACCAGCTTTCCCAGCACAATGTCCTTGACTAAAGTCTGCATACCAGGCTCAGCAACAGATAACATTGAAAGTAGGTCTTTTAGCAAAGCAAGTGCAGTTTTCACTTAGGCATGGAAAAATATCCATTATAGCTCGGAGTGCCCCCAGATGCACTGCGCATCAGCGCCATGTTTTAACTCGAGCATAATGGCGTCTCTTTAACTGTTTGGGGTCACCTACCGGCTTTTTGATGCTCGAAACGTTTTCAGATTAAATCATAACCACCCTAATTTTGTACGTAATCTAAAAAAACACTAGCAAGGTGATCTGTGTAAGTAAACAAATCTAGGTGTGTTAGGCAGTACGTGTAAAGTCCTCACCTCTTTACCTTCATATTTTCATTTTTATTATGGGTAGGCCCATTATTGGCGGCTTGCACATAAATTGGCTCCCATGTATGTTGGTTATTTATTTATGTTAGCACTGCTTATTTGGGCGCACGTTTGCCGTATTTATTGGCACGTCTTTCGCTGACTTGGTGTTGAAGTACTTTATCTGGTGGTTTAAACTTTTGCGTGATTAATCACAATTTAGATGTTGAATTGCCGTTATGTAAGTGCTGTTGATTGCCTTGTTTGTACTTGTGGTGTAGAAATATACTGTGTGTAAAGATTGCCATATTGATGTTATGCAATGATGCCTGTTATTTGTGGCTCTCCCCAGTGCTTCGTTTTACAAAATGGCATACTAGTTTCGCCGGTGCATTTACACAGACTTGTGGTTTGTATATTAACAATGGTGAAAAGGGGAACATAACTGGCACTTTAATGTGGTCCTCTCCCGGGCCTTGGTGATGCTTTTGAAGGTGCTAGAGTGCATATCCAAGGCTGCTGGGCCGATTGATGTAGCAGTGGGAAAGCAATAGGCCCAATCTTTGCACATCCACGCTAGGTAGAGGTCTAACGCAGTGGTTGGCATGGTAGAAAGAGTATCCCAAACTATCAACTCTAGCTGAGGCCTATGCATGGTATTCTTGAATTTGTGCAAATCAATGTGTTTAGCCATATACTGGAAAAAAAAAACGGCATGTTTAGGGATTTAAAAAAAAACTGATTTTGATAGAGTAGCAGTTTATATTTCAGGTAATTTCAGTACGACATTTACAGAGATTTAGATCGCTGATCAAAGAAGGTGGACTTTCTGTTTTGTTCATTTTTTTTTTTGTTCTTTTCGTTAAAGGCAATATTTCAAAAGAAAAATAATTATTTGTATCATTGCGTGTGTGTGCATCTATCAGCAAGAAAGATGGTCCCCCTAAGGGGAGGGCAAGACTCTCCAATGACCCGGCATACACTTTTTTTGATGCGCATATTCTATTCATTGTTGTAGGAAGTCAACAACACAAAACAATGTTTCGCACACGAGAAGAAACTGGGACCTCATTTTATATTGTACTTGGGAGTTCATCTTTTTATTGTTGCAAGCACAAATACCAGTCCACTGCTAAGCAAAGGGCCATCATGGAATAGTTACACATGCCAGGCACATGAAACATAGAAATATCATGATACTCTGATCAACACGTAACGATGACAATGAAGGGAACTATAGCAGATTACCTAAATATATCAGGAATATAAAAGGTAATCTTCTTATTGGCATATCTTTGAGTCGACTTCACATATATAAACCGAATATCCGTAAAGGCAAGCACGACCTACCAAGATGGTAACTTAGTGTAATACAAATTTGTTTCCAGCTTAGAGTGAGGCTCAGAAGCAGCTATAGAATGCATATCCCAGCCCAGAAGATTCTCCCTCGCATGCCCCCCACGCCCCTTTTCTTCAAGCCAATAAGGACACCAGTCACCGTCATAATCGGCAACAGAAGACTTATCAGCCACCAAAACCTTCCACACAGCCAATCCCAAGGCACTGTTCTCAGGATTTTAAGACCAAAACGCTCCCATGTTTGTTTGGGTGTTGAATCGTACTAAATGATGCTTTGAGTCCGATCATATCAGTAGTCTGCCTTTTGGTTGGCGTCATGTTGGATGTTTGGCCTACTGTTAATTGGCTGCTGTGATTGATTTACATATGGGTTATTTTATCTGGTGTTACAAGGCGAGTGCTGCCAAAGTATTTTCAGATTGTTGAGACCCATTTCCTCACCAATTGCGGAGGCCCTCGTCCCTTGTGCTGCTTCCAAGGATCGAAAATTAGGATTCGATAAGCAGAAGCTGAAAGTAGCTTCTGACTATCCAGAATTACTAGTGACCTGAAGCTACCACCGGGTAACAAGGAGCTGGTACATTGTGGAACGCAATCTTCCTTCCTAATAAAATGCAAACATCTAATTATGTCCATTATTTGACCCCTATGCTTTAAATGTCGCATAGATGTGTCCTAATGTCCCAAACACAAAGTCAAAATAACATGGGTTGGCTTGTGGAGTCAAAAGTAGCTCCTGGTTGCTGTTGGTTTCAATCTAACCATGCTATTCTATGCTGTAAGCAGGAGCTAAATGGCTCGCAGCTCCCCTCAATTTCAAACTCTTCTTCTGTTCCCTTTTTCTTCAAAGTTTAGGGACGCTTGGACATAGGACCATTGTCATCTTGAAGAGAACAAGCCAATGTTGTATTTCTTCTAACTGCACCATCCGTTTCGTGCCAAATTATCCTGGAGATCAGGGGCTTTGTGGGCTCTGACTGTGCCAGGACCTTTGTCTGGTGGTTCCTTTGCAAGCAATGACCTGGACCATGCTACTTGAAAGTACTTATGGTCTGCTATGAGCTTTTTGCAGAGGGTTGTAGCTGAATTGAAGGTTAAATGTCTGCTTCTTGAAGAGGCATGTAGCGGAATTGATGGTTGAATGTCTAATCCAGCAATTTTGTCATTTCACCACCTGGGCTACAGTTGCCTCTTAATATTAAGAGGGCAGCTTGGTGATCTTGGTACTGAAATGTGTAGTTCGCTTATCAGAAGGGTTAAGGTGAAAGACAACGTTTTATTCTGTTAAATTGCTGGAAAGCACGTTGCTGGAACTTTTGAGATGCATGTTTTGTTGTTGAGCCGGACATACTGTGGATGGAGAAGCAATTGTAACTAAAGCGGATGCACAATCTCAAACTCAGCAGGGGTTGGGATTGGTGAAAATATTATGCTGTTTTCAATGTCTTGTACATTGAATTTCTGGTGAAAGGCACACACTTTCAGAAGTAAACCAATAAAACTAAGTGCACTCGACTTATATTTAGTACACAGTGAAACTACTACACTAAACAAGTGTTAAGCTAAAATGCAAGTGTAAAGAATACGTTAATATTTGGTCTTCAAACGTCCAATAGCACATTCCGCCAGTTTGTCTCCTGTTATATTTTGCCCTAAGAGGAATTTTTATGATTTTAAATGAGCAATTGATTGTGGTGTAATTGCCATCTAAGATTGACGACCTGCAGATAAAAACCTTGCTTGGTGTCTGCATCACCCAGTAAGATGCAAGCTATAGCTTTGCCTTTTTTGTAGTGGTGGGCGACCTGCAGCCCTCCAGATTTGGTGACCAGTTTCTCCCTTCAACTCTAGTCAACGTAGTCAAAGGTGCCGTATCAGGGGCTCATGGGGCAAAATATATGGAAGGCCACAAATTGCCCAAGCCTATGTTATGGCTTAAATATGTTCAATGTGTGGCCTGGTGCTCCTCTATGGACATTTCTAAGTTTACTATCTCAAATGTATCTTTTTATGGTACCAGTTGGCCTGTGGGTGCAAACGCAGGTTGTAGTTGGTGTCAAGCTAAACCGACTCTGCAGAAGCTAAATTACTTCCACCAATTTGCGTCTTTGGCCACTATTTGATGGCATTGGACGGTGGGACATGTGGAATAAAGCAAGCATTTGTCAACGTGAAATCTGCCAGCTGTGGCCAGCACATGTGAGGACACAATTTGTGATGACCATAAACGATAGTAATTGGTGCAGATCAATGGTCCGGAAATGTTTTTTTTTATTATTTCTTTTTTTTTTAATGGACCATCTACATAAAATAATGGCCATTATCAAATGGCTTGGCTGTGCAACTTTGACCCTAACCTCTTTTTCCTTAGTTGCTGTAGAGATGGAAGTCCTCGATTTCACATGTTCCCACCCAACACAGTGACTGTGCGGCAGTCTCCTTGATTAAAGCAACTTTATTTTTGGCATGGTCTTTTCCTCCCGCCTCAAGATACATTCCCTGTTTTCCCATATCTGGCAAATTCCCTTAAAGATTGAATGTTTTTCAACGGAAACACCTGCAGCTCAAAGTTCGCGAGGGTTCCTAAAGGACAAACCTTTAGTTGATGTGTGTGTGTGTGTGATATTTTTTTGAATGCACACTGTTTAGCAAAGCATGACGTTTAGACCATAATATTAAGAAATGTGCTGTTTATGAAAGTTTACAGATGAGAACACATTACTTATGTTTCAAGAGATCATGCCAAACGCGTAAAGGAAACTTGCCAATGGTGCAGTTTCTCTGCATCTTGGTATCTTAGTCCTTTTTCAGACATACTATTTTAAATGAGCGGGTAACAAGTTCAACTTTTCTCCTTCAATTAGCAAAGTCAGAACTGCCAACAACTATTTTTTTTTTTTTAAGCACTAATGCTCTTCTACACTTGAGTATGAGACAATAAGATGTTGAGAAACTAGTTTGTGTAAGCTTGTATAGATCAAATAAGAGCAGGAAGTAACTAATACACAATTGGCACATTATACAGACAGCATGCCAATCTTTGACGTTTTAGGAGTACGTTATGTTAATCATCTAGCTCGTACTTTTGCTACCCCCCCCCCCCCCCCCCCCCTGGACATAACTGTCAATTTTCTGTCTGAAAAATATTGTTTTTTTTCTTCCCCACTGCAACTATTGTGTACCGAAATGTCATTCATACGTACGCTTGCAAGCTACTATGTATTTTACTAGTAAAGGGCGCACCCAAATGTAACCTTTCTCTGGGTACTGGGGTTAACCTGATTGTGTAGAGTGGTGTTCTAAGTAGCTTTAAAGGGGCCATGCTGTGTATTTGAACACACGGCTGATTATTTTGAAGGTTATACCCGACTAGACTCATTACCTTGTTTCTTTTTAAATTCTTTAGGCCAAATAGAGGTTTCCCGTCAAAATGTTGTGAAAATACCTCTGCAGTGAAAAGTTGCCAAGGAAAAAGTCATTCAATGCAGCTGAAAAGTAGCCACAAATATAGTGCTGTTAGGGCAATTGTTGGGGTTAAGGGGGGGGGGGTTTAGTGGGCCTGTGCCTGGTTTAGGGCAACAATATGTGTTGGGATAAGGAATGGGTCTAGAGTCAAGAAGTTGGGATTTGGTTAGATTACGTGTCAGCGTTAGTGTTCGGGTAGTGTTTATTGTAAGGCTAGGGCTAATAGAGTAATGCTTTGGGTAAGTGTTAGAGATAAGGGAGGTTGAAGAGGGATTGTGATGCGAAATAGTTTACGATAAAACTAGTGGTTAGGGTAAAGTAAGCCTTGGGTAAGTGGTAGAGTTGCAGGCTAAGATTAGAGCAGGGGTTTGGATAAAGGCATGGGCTATGTACTTTGTTAGCTGGTGATGGGGTTGGTTCATAGTTTTTCTATTTATTTTGTATTGAGTCGCATGAAAATAAAAGGCTGAGATTGGGGTTAAAATGTAACGACTCCATATGAAAATGTCACTTACGGACCAACATCGGGGTGTCTGTTGCTTAAAATCCACCCATTTATTATCAGAGTGTGGGTCCCGCCTATCGATTGACAGCGAAAGCCCTGAAAGAGTGCAGAGGAAAGTTAGCTGCATGTAGGTCGCATAAATCTCCTCTGACAACTCTGTCCAGCCCCCTCTCCCCCTTAAAAGAAAAGCAAGAGCCATGCCCATGTTGACAAGCACGACAGAAAAAAGTCAAAGTACAAAACCTGTGCGCCCTCAGGCCCGGATGTCCAGGAGAAAACTCATTTGGAGCCCCCCCCCCCCCCCCCCCCCCCGAGGTTCCTTCGAGAGAGAAATGTCTCAGTTGAAAATAGTCTTCGACACAAGACTGGCATCATTGTCCAAAAAAAATCCCAGACGCCTCGACGTCAAAGACTTTGCCACTGTTGTCGACCCAAATAACAAAACACACGAAGGAAGTCGAGAACTTTCATCCCACTGCCTAGGAAAGACTTTAAGTCGCTTTCCTCAATTTATGAGGGTGTTGAGCCGCCATCTGATCGCGTCCTTTTGAGTTCATTTCAGAGGACTCCAGAATTAAAACTCTTTATGAAACCGCTGTAAATGGGTTAGATACTTACCCTGAAATCGAATCTAGAAGGCAGATCCTTCAGACCATACTGATGGATGTTACAGGCAACTGATGTCTAGGGTCATGGAGTAGACCTGCACCACTTTTTGAGCAGGACGACCTCGCTAATATTTTGCATTGTTCCTTTTCATGTAGCCTTTCAAAGGAGAGTTGATGCCAATTTTTGAAACGCTGGAATTAAAGAGGGGAGAAGGGGAAGAGGTGCTAAGACTGCCCAAGCAGTTGCTACTTTAACATCAGCCGCCTCAAAACCTCTAAGGCCTTAGTCCACAAAACCCTGGTGCGAGGCAGACTCGCAGCATCTGAAAGAATGGCGGGGTATTGGGGCGTGGCTTGGACCCGACACGATGCAGTCACTCCTCTAAAGCTGCCCGTGGATGACCCGCTGCTTTAGCTAATATTGCGCGGTTCCTGTGGCCTGTACGATCCACCGACGCCAGCTATGTGGATCGGATGGCGGGCGCATGTATGATGGCGGCCGCAGTCACAAGTCAAAGGCGATCCTTCCCGTAATACTTGAGCCGGAGGGGACGATCGGATATCCGGATATCCAGACAAACGTGGACTATTTCCATCGAGGGGGGGGGGGCCTCGAACCGGCACGGAGCACCGCATACATCAGCTCCGTTTTGCGCACCCTCTCCCTTTTCTTCCTGGGGTGCCCCAGCCCACGCCGCCTACACACTTCCAGCGGACAGAGATCTACGCGGCTGCGTTAGTGGTCCACCTGGATGCTCGGTGGGGCCTACTTTCCGGGTCATGGATCCAGATATCGGCCCTAAGAAGCGATTCAATTCCTGGAGTGAAGATGAGACCCTTTCCCCCCAACGGTTGGCGGCGGGAGCCTTCAGCGGAGCCCCCTGAGAGATTTAAGGTGGTCCTAGCTCGCATGCGCTTCCCCCTGAGCGCTTCCTGGGGCGCCCCGGCCCACAGTCCGACTCCTCCTCACCACTACATCCCTCCCGACGGCCATTGTCCTGCCTCTAACAACTAGCACGATGTCCAAGCAACAAAAGACCACCAAGTTTTCGGACATAGCAACTCTGCTGACCGCTTCCGACAAAGCTAAAAAAACAAGATTCTGGCACCTCTATCCCACAGGAATCCCTAGATAACAAGGGACCCTTGGTGACCAAAGAAGATATTCGTGAATTCATGGCAGATATCAAATCAGAATTCCGCTCCTGTATGACAGAACTCGCAACAAAAAGGTCTCGGAGGTTGAACAAAGAGTAGGAGTTGTTGAGGATCATATCAAGACCATGCCTCCACGCTAACAGAGGTCCAACGCTCAATCGGACTACTGCAGGACAGGTGCGACATCCTGGAATACAAGCAAGAAGACTTTGAAAATAGGGCCCGGCGCAACAACCTCGGCATTCGGGGGGGGGGGTTCCCACCTCGATCCCAGACAAAGGGTTAGCTGAATATGTGAGCCTCTTTTTTTCCAATCTCTTCTCCCCGACTTCGAAGATTCACTGCTTCTCCTGGATCGCACCCACAGGCTGAACCCCCGACGCGGGCAGGAATCGGATGGCTCCCCCTCCCCCCCACCCCCGACGTCATTACTAGGGTGCACTTCTTTACTACGAAGGAAGCCATCTCGGCAATAGGCCGCTCCAAAGACGAAATTACATTTCAAGGGACTTCTCTCCAGATCTTCCAGGACCTTTCTCCGCTTACTCTTCAAAAGAGGCGAGCCCTTCGCCCTTTAACCGCCCTTCTTCAGGCTAAAAAAATCTGCTACAGATGGCTCTTTCCCACAGCTTTGCAATTCCTACAAAGGCTCGCTCAGGAAAATTGGCCACCTGGAAGATGCTACTGACATCCTACGTCCAGATGCTTCCAACCCCTCGTCTCTCCCGCCCTCCGAAGCAGCGGCTGATTCGAGCCTGGTGGCCTCCCCTAATCCCACACAAAGCTCTTGGTCGAGGGTTCCCAGATTCCGGAAGAGGAAATGGCCAGATGCGACCCCATGGTGGAGTTTCCACCTCGATCCCGACTCAGTCCGGCATCATGATCCGATCTACACCCTCGGGAACACAGATAAGCTTTATTCTTTAAGCAGTGGGCATTATTCCACGGCCCATGCCCGGTTCCAAGGCACAATCCATCTGCGAGTCCTTGGAACAAACCACTACGATTGCTCATAAAGTTAGCAATGTTGGCTACACACTGTTCGTTGGCCAAGGGAGGCATTAGACCCGCACAAGGTCGGCCAACCTCAGTTGAAACTCGGTCCACCCGTTGGCGGCCCGAGAAAAAACCCCACAGGCAGGTTGGGGAATGGCTACACACTCCGCGACATGATGGCTGATTCCTCTATATCTCCCCCTCTCCCCCAAGACTTGTCAACCTCCATGGCCCCGGAACATCAAAAGGTTTGTCTCCCTGAATGTCAAGGGACTAAATTCACCCGCCAAACGCAAGTCTATCCTACAGATGCTTCAGAATGATGGTGCAGCTGTGGCTATGCTACAAGAAACCCATCTGCTGCCGGCAGACCCCAGCCACCTGCTCTCCCGAGACTTTCCGAAGCAACTTTTCGCGTCTGGGAACTCCAAGAGGGGTGGCACAGCTATCCTATTTGGGAGGGGCCTGAACCCTCAGATTCTGGACTCTATAAACTGCCCGGAGGGGCGATACATGGCGGTGAAATGCCTATTACTAGGACTACTCTACTCTATAATCTCTGTATACGCACCCAACTCCGGCCAAGTGCCGTTCTATGAATCCCTGTGTACAACCCTCTCCCCGTTTTTGGAGGGCCAGATAGTGATCGGAGGGGGACTTCAATGGGGTCCCGGACCCCTTGAAAGACAAGTCGCACCCACCCAGCACCGGAGACCTCACCATAGCCCTGGCTCTCTTACAACTATTTAGAACCTTGGGGGTGGTGGATTCATGAGTACTCCACCCATCCGAATGAGACTTTTCCTTTTATTCCTATGTCCACCGGACCTTCTCCAGGATAGATCTTCTCCTAGTGTCCCCACAAATCTTTACGTTTACAAACGATGTGACGATTGGCTCCAGAATCTTGTCTGATCATGCTCCGGTGACCCTGGAGATCCGAGTGCAGGAACCGTCTAACCCCCAACAGCGCAGATGGACGCTATATGATCCGATTCTCAGCGAGATGCCACTCAGGGACGCAATCGCAACCATGATCTCCAACTTCTTTAAGGAAAACCCCAGTGAGGACACCTCTACCGCTAACACTTGGGACACAATGAAGGCAGTAGTGCGGGGTGAACTGATTGCGCAAGGAGCGGCCTATCATAGACACAAGCGTCAAACTTGCCAGAGCCTTGAGGAAGATCTTAAAAATGCAGAAAGGACCCATAAGGAGAAGGGCTGGACCCCTAAAACCCAGCGAGCCATCCGGATAGCACAGAAAAAGATTGAGGCCCACTATGCTGAACACACTGCCCACCAAATGGCAAAAGCAAAACAGTTTTTTTTATGCTAAAAACAACAAAGCAAATAAGCTACTAGTGGCCAAACTCGCCAAAGCAAAGAGGAACAATACAATTGTGGGCCTGCGGGACCAACGAAACAAGGTCCATTACGCTGACCAGGACAAACTGCGGTTCGCTGCAGCCCACCTAACTCAGGTGATGACCGCTCCAGCGCGGGACATGGAGGAACAGAAGGAATACTTGCGGGGTGCAGCTCTTCCCCGGCTAAAAAAAACAGCCGTGACTCTCTGGAGGCGCCGATCACTGACGAAGTGGACGAGGCAATAAAAGCTCTCAAATCCCAAGCCCCTGATGGCTATACAACCAGGTTCTACAAGATTTTTAAACCCCAGCTATTAGCACCTTTTGGTACAGTTGTTTAACTCATTCAGGACCACGGGCACTGTAACCCCGTCCATGCAGGAGTCAATTACGGTCTTACTACCTAAACCGGGGGGCGAACCGAAGAACCCTGCATCATATAGACCCAGTGCCCTGCTCAATATAGATGCCAACATTTACTCTAAAATCCTGGCGTCTTGTCTGTCTCGATTCTTGCCGGAGATAATCAGTGCGGATCAGAGTGGCTTCCTCAGACACCGCTCCACGGCTGACAACATTCGAAGAGCCTTGGATCTGGTGGAACTCGCTTCCCGAGATTCCCGGGAGTTGGTGCTCCTGGCCCTGGACGCGACCAAGGCGTTTGACAAAGTGGATTGGACCTTCATGAGCCTTACCCTGGAGGCTTTTGAATTTGGCTCGGAGTTCTGCACCATGACACTGGCAAACTACAAAGCCCCCAAAACCCGTCTTGGAGTTAACGGCACCCTCTCCTCCCCTATCAACCTAACTTGCGGAACCCGACAGGGATGCCAGCTGTCGCCACTTCGCTTTAATTATGAAACCGTTGGCCCAGCAGATCAGGTTGAATCCTGCAATTGAAGGCTTTCAATCAGGCTCGGCGCACCACAAGCTGGCCCTCTATGCAGATGATGTCCTCCTGACCATCACGAAACCCTGCTCCTCCCTCCCTCCCTCCCTCCCTCCCTCCCTCAAGCCCTGGCTGAGATAACGAGCTATGGCAGGGTCACAGGCTTCACAGTTAACTACCGAAAATCAGTCGCCATGGGAGTGGGCTTCACCCGAGAAGCCCTGGTTCCGCTGTGCCCAATACACTGGTCGACCAAAGAACTTAGCTACTTGGGAGTTCAGATCCCGGCCAGTCCAAGCGATATCGGGCTAATTTTCCTCCATTATTTACAAACTTGGAGGCAGATTTGAGACGCTGGGAAACACAGGAGATATCGTGGATGGGCCGTATTGCAGCCTGTAAGATGAACTTACTGCCGAGATTTCTGTATGCATGCACCACACTCCCGGCGCCAGCCCTTCAACGCTTACAGAAGAAAATGCTGCAGTTTATTTGGAGGGGGGAAAAAACCCAGGATCCCTAAATCCACGATGCTGGGCAACGTGAAACTGGGTGGGCTCGGGGTCCCTGACTTGCAGAAATACCAAATGGCGGCTCACCTGTCTTGTATCCAATCATGGCAAGTCCTTACCAACCGCCCTAGATGGGTAGACCTTGAACCAGCGCAGCTGCCCCTCCCACTACGCTTTCTCCCACATGTCCCCCCTCCGGAACAGCGACAGTGGCGGAATCTCCTGGTATCCACCAAACGCACCATTTCGATATGGGACAAGGCGTTGAAACAGAAGATCCCGACGGGGCTCAGCCCCCTCTCCCCAGTGTTCATGAGCCTGACTTTCTCTTCTGGTCTGTCTCCCCAGAATTTTAAGGCCTGGATTGCAGGAGGCCTAGAGACCGTGGGTCAACTTTTTGAAGAGGGCCAACCCTGCACCTTTGAGCGATGCAAAGAACTTTTTGGGATCCAGGAACGAGATAGGTTCACATATACCCGGCTACTCGTCCCCTCCCCCCCCCCCACCACAGCCATCGAATTGACCCTTAGGGAGCTTCCGCCCCAAGGAAGAATCTCCACTCTGTACAAGCGCCTCCAAACGGACTTTCTAACCTCCAAGACCCGGTATATGGCCCTATGGGAGGCGGACCTGGGCCATCCGATTGAAGACCAACAGTGGGTCGACATCTGGTCCCGGGCTCACACCACCTCATCATGCATCACGAATGGAGAGTGCACCTACAAGATCCTCCTCCGGTGGTACTACCCTCCCCTAAGACTCCACCACATAAATTCCACGATCAACCCTCGGTGCTGGAGGCAGTGCGGCCAAATAGGCTCCTTCTTCCACATGTGGTGGTCCTGCCCCAAGGCCCAAGCCTTTTGGAAACGATGCCTAGCGACGATAGCGGACATCACTCGGGTGCGACTGCCCTTTGCCCCCGAGCCTATCCTCCTTGGAGCCCCGGTCCCCGGGATCTACCCCAGGTCTGGCCCCAAGGCCAAACTATTGTCACAATGCCTACTTGCGGGTAGGAACGCGATAGCCCGCACCTGGAAAACGACGGAAGACCCTCTCATGCCTTTCTGGTGGATGAAGGTCTGGGACATCCTGATCGCCGAGAAGGTGAAGGCTGCCGGAGCAGGCACCTTGCATCGCTTTCGCAACATCTGGGGTCCGGTATTGGAGTTTGACCAAAGGTTCCCAGCCCTGACTTTCAAGCCCCAACTGGCCAGGAGAACTATTCGTGATGGAGACCCCCTACAGGGAAGTGAAGGAACTTGAGCCCCTGGGGTGGGGTGGGGTGGGAGGAGCGTCAAATGGGATTACTGTATGCTACATGTCGCAAGTAATTAAGCTTTGTATTGCCATAACCTGCCTGTTTAAAATAAACACGTTTAAAAAAAAAAAAAAAAAAGAATGGCGGGCTATTACCTCATGCATGGGCATTGGAAATAGTTGCCCATGGTTACTGCATTCCCTTTCTAAAAAGGCCTCAATCATCCACCAGGGAACAGCTCTTTTAAAGTTCCAGGTCTGCTCCTTATGCAGGAAATTTTAACCCTGCTGGAGAAAGGTGCTATAGAACCGGTACCTGTAGCGGAGATGAACAAGGGCTGGTACGCCCCTTACTTTCTAATCCCCAAAAAGGACCGGATTGAGACCCATCAAGAGACTTGAACAAGTTCCTCGGGAAGGACACGTTTAAGAGGGTTACCCTTTCTCTGATCTTTTAGGCCCTCCAGCTTCAGGACTGGATAGTATCATTAGACCTTCGGGATGCTTACTTTCGTGTGCCAATCCATCAGAAGCAAAGCAGGTACCTGAGGTTTGCGGTTGGTGGTTCTCATCGGTTTCTAGTGCTGCCATTTTGGCTGACCTTCGCCCAAGGGTTTTCACCAAATAGATGGCGGTGGTGGCAGTGAATCTCTGTGTGTGTGTGTGTGTGTGGGGGGGGGGGGATTCGCATCTATCCCTACCTGGACGATTGGCTGATCAGGGTTGGTTTCTTCCAAACGGGTCCTGGAACATCTACACTCCACCTGTCCCTCCCTCCACAGACTGGGCTTCTCCTCAACTTCAAGAAGTGCCACATGATACCATCTCAAAGGTTCCAATTTATCAGAGCAGTCCTAGATGCATACTTTGGGTGGAGGGGAGTGGCGGGGGGAAGGGAAGTATTGCCACCCGAGGTGAGGGCTCAAGACATTCTGCAGATGGTCACCAAATTCCAACATTTCCAGCCTTCTACTTTTTTCATGGCATCCTGCATTTTCCTGGTGCTAGAGGCTCTCCAAGGGGCTCTCAATGGTCCCAATTCTTAAGCAGGATGTCGGACCTTCTTCTGGTGCCAAACAGAGTTGCACAGGACTTTCTGTGGTGGGCCCGCAAGGAAAACATTCTGAAGGAGAACCCTTTTGGCAACCATGGCCGGGGATAATTGTAGTGACGGATGCCTCACTCGCGGGGTGGGGAGCCCGTATCAATGATCTAATCAGCCTTTTGGAGCTGAGGGCAATCAGACTAGCGCTAAAGGCCCTTTTGCCCTCTGAACGGGGAAAGAATGTCCTGATAAGGACAGGCAGCACAGTGGCCATGTACTACCTCAACAAGAGAGGTGGTGTAGGGGTCACTAGCACTGCACAGAGAGGCAATGCAGCCCTGGTATTGGGCAATCAGCAGTTCACCTGGCCGGAGAGGAGAACACTGGCGGACACTCTTAGCAGGCAGAGCACAATCTCCCACGAGTGGGAACTAGCTCAGGCAGTCCTTCAAGAGATCTTTGCCATTTGGGGACCCCTCCAGTGGATCTGTTTGCGACCAGTGGCAACCGAAGGTGCAAACTGTTCTGCTCCAGGGAATTTCCCCCAAGAGGAGCTGTAGGAGACGCGTTCGTAGTGGACTGGTAGTTTCCACTCCTGTACGCGTTTTCCTCCAGTCCCCGTCATTCCTCATGTAATCAGCAGGTTGAGAAAGTTTGTGAAATCCCGAATTCTAATTGCTCCAGATTGGGCCAGGAGGATGTGGTACCAGGGCCTTCTGGGCATGTCCATCTGCCCTCCAATACGTCTTCTAGAGAGGGGATTTTGTCTGTCGGGTTCTCTATCCAGAAGACTCTCTACCTTCATGCGTGGTTTCTAAGAGGTTGAGATATAAGGATTGGGTCCTCCCAGACAACGCAATGAAGATTTTGCTTTCGGCCTGAAGGCTAGTAACAAAATCCTTATACCGCTGCCGTTTGAACAAATTTTGCAGCTGGTGCAGTAATAAGAATGTGGACCCTTTTTAATGGACCCTTTTTAATGCACACCTATGGTGTTGTCCTTGTTACACCTGGTTAATCTGGGACTCGGGTTGGCACGATTAAAGGTGATCTGGCAGCGCCATCTATTTTAGGCGCTCCTCTGAAGAAGAGGTATCTTTCTTCAAATTACCACTGGCTATACAATTTCTGAAAGGATTGACCAATGTATTTCCTCCGGTCCCTTTTCAAGTCCCGGTTTGGGATCTCAACTTAGTTTTGAAACTTCTAATGTGGGCTCCATTTGAGCCTATTCATTCCTGTCCTTTCAGATTGCCAACTCTGAATGCCATCATTTTGGTGGCTCCTAATCAGCCCATAGGGTTAGTGAACTTCAGGGCTCGTCTTGCAAGCCTCCTTACACAATTTTCTTTAAGAATAGAAGTTAAACCGACATTTTTGCCAAATGTTGTCGGGTTTCATTTTACTCCGAAGATACTACCGTCGTTTTATCCTCCACTTCATCCTGGAAAGGAAGAAGAGAGATTACACAGGCTTGCCCTTATACGTGCACTTGTCTCATCTAACTGGATAAGTAGAAGCTATGATGATCAACTTTTTGTTGGTTACACAGGCCATAAGTTGGGTATGGTGGTTACAAAACAAACCATATCTAGGTGCATCATTTTAGCAATCTCTGAATGCTACATATTAGCTGGAAAAGATCGTCCGGTGGGTCTCGGAGCTCATTTGACCATGGCTATGGCTACTCCTCTGCTTCACAGAGGAGTCCCAGTTCAGGATATTTGTGTGGCGGCCACATAGTCCTCCGTCCACACATTCACCAATCATTATTCCCTGGACTCTTCCTCAGGCCGGGAAGGTGTTTTTGGGAAGGCACTGTTACATTCTGTACACAGAAAAATAAGGAATTCCTAAAATGATTGAAAATTTGAACTCCCTTGCCCCGATATACAAGCACTGCTCTGGGAGTCTATCGTAAGAAACGTCCAATCGAAAGAACATTACCACGGGTAAGTAACTTGTTCTTTTAGGCAACCTTATTACTGGCAACATTTTCACACTTTGCATTGCTTGTATTAAATGATTGCATTTTTCAAAAATGTTTTTGCTGACTACATTTTCACATGACTACATTTTCCGGGTGACATTTTCACATAGAACCAAATATGGGCATTGACGTGATGTAGAATGGTGGGCACACCACAGCGGTGTCTTGGCATAAACTGATGATGGATCCCACTAACTGGTGGAATGTAGGTGCAAACGTTTGAGTAGCTTAAGTTGGAAGAAATATTTCTTTGCCACTGCCCTTGATTGTGTGCCAATGCTAGTTTTGTTGTTGCAGGGGTCCAAAACTCTATATGTGAATGGTGTCCCCCTGAGAATGTTGTAGCTGGCAGAGAAACTGTGTCCCGCCTGTCCAGAAAGTGCTTATAGACCGGCATAAGATCTTCTAGATAAGATGAGCTCTTCCAGGATCCAACTGTGTGCAGTAAGTTTTGGAGACTTGATGAGTCGGCTTTCTTTAACTGAGACAAAGGCAATGTGGGACCCCCAAACCCCCCCAACCTACTAATCTGTTGCCATAATCTTCCTAGGTATACTGAAATATTGTCCAGAGGTCGTTTTTTAATTTTTCCAAGTATCAAAATGTATTTACTAAGATGCATCATTTTCCACTTCCACAATGAATTAATCATCAATTAATACACACATTAAATTACATAAATATTTCAGGAAGCATACTACACCGCGCTCAAAAAGACCCGCACACAAACATTCCTAAACAATCATTTACACCTCGCACCAATCCACCTCATTCAATCACAATTTAATAAAAATTGAACCATACTATTGGTACAATATATATGTAGCAGCACTTCAGTAGTTAGCCCTACATAATCTTTGTCATTTTCATTCACATTAATATGTATAAACACAATGATTGTCAAGAGATGTGATCTATGCCATAATCTTCCTGCCAGCTCAGTCTGAAGACAAGTGTATGTGCTGGCTCTGTATGCCCAGGAGAGAGAGTAGATTGCCTCATAACTCTGGAGGCCACAAGCAACCGGGTTCTATACTGATTACAACTTGGTGCTTTAGGTAGTCCAGTTGTTCCCTTATGGAGGCTCTGTGGATATGAACCTGCACATGAGACCAACAACCGAACACACTTTTCAGGCATTCTCCCTCCCTATCCCCAGCTCTAAAGCCTAAATTAAACTGAGTGACGGTTTCTCTTGGCAGTATGATGCCCCATTCTTCTATTTTGAGTCTTGTAGGCAGTCTTTCAGGGACCGACTAGTGGCAAACTGTGGTATAAAACCCACTGTATGCAGCAGTGTAACCCTGGGTTTATCCTATTTTCTTTTCTGGTCAAATCTTAACAACTTTTCACCAAGCAAAGGTTTGCCAGAAATGTTTTATTTTAAATAGTTGTTTGATGTGGAGCGAACTTTTAAACGTTTCTATAAAATATTTTAGAGGACATTAGAGCTCTTTATCATATTGTAGAAGCTGGTTCGGCTGCGCATTCACACAATTCCTACCAATGGTTGTACACTACTAATGCTACAATTCTACACCATCAAATTGTGAAAGCAAGTGGGAAATGTCACTGCCACAGAAGCCACCAGTTGCCTCTGGTAGACGCTAGCCTAGACCAGAATATATATGCAGAATATAATGCAGGGCGTACCAGCCACACTCTGCCCCCGATACCCCTGGCAAATACTTAAAAGGGGGAGTAAAAATTCTCCCAACAAAAAGAAAAACTGGACACCAAGAACACATGGCGCCTGCAAACTTATTCTACTAACACAGTGCCACACATATATTCAAACCATTGGTACCAGCATGGCAGGAAGGAGCTATTTATTACTGCCGAAGAGCAATTTGCAGGTAGAAATGCCTCCTTATTTGCATGAATTACCAGGTACATGTATGGTTTACAGAAAGACATGTTTTATGGGGTTGGTTTATTTATTTTTTTGCTTGTCTTAGAAGTTCCCCCTTTTGGGTATGGAAATTATTTTTTAATACTCCCTGAAACATTGTATTCGCTCGCAACTTCAAAAAATGTGGATTAAAATACTCCCACTTAAAACATCTTTTCTAGAGTCCTGGAATTGAAATACGCATTTATGGGGTTTTCATGTTTCTGGTGCTTGCTCTAGCCAGGGGAGTGACACTCAGCCATCCATTCATCCATACATGTGGAACCAAGAGCCCATTTTGTTTCTTAATGAATTGTTTACATGCAAGTTATTTCGGTTTTAGTGTGATATATTTATTTACAAGTTCTGGATTTAACCATTATCCTCGACACTGCCCCGATAATGTAGACTACGATTGCACTCAGCAGAAAAGTGAAAATATCAGTTTTTTCACTTCGGTATAGGCTCTGAGCCAGCCTATGTTGGTAGTTTGACAGCATCGTTTTGTAATGGGAGCTAGCTGCTGAGTGATCTTGCATGCCTTACCCGTAACTTAATTTGGAAGAAATGCATGCTGCTTTCCTTAAAGAGTTTATTAGCTGCTGAACGTAATTGGTAATATTAAACTCCTTTTTTTTTTTTTTTTAAGAAACTTCCCTGTGATAAATGGGGTATTTCTGCCACTTTCAATTCAGACACCGTCTTGGTGTTGGCAAAGTCATGGTGGCCACTTTTAGTTTGCAATCCTAGTGGTGAGCACGTTTTTATGTGATGAGTGAAACACGGGCTTTAGTAATGAATGTCGTCCCTGCAGGAATGTGGTTAGTATAAGATTTTTTTTTTTTCCGAAGTGAAAAATTCTGTATTCAAAGTATATTACTTTCCAGCAGCTGGTATAACTGTACTAATTGGGGTGATGTGACTTGCGCCGTACGCTGGGTCAAAATAACTAAACGTGAAGTACATATATCTTGTATTGCTTCTAATTGATGGCATGAATATGTTCCAGTGGAAAACTCAGGAAGAGCTGAGTGTACACTTTTTGGAGACTTCAGTAAATAACACATTGATTTGGAGGTTATTCTTGTGTGGCAAGCAGAGTTTTCAGAGGTCAAAGTAAGAAGACGCAGCTAATTATGTGGAAGAAAATCAATATTCTGGACTGTGCTATCGTTTCTCCTCACCCCGCCCCCACAGGTTTTTCCCATCTGCCCGTTGCGCAGGCCTTGTTTATTCTACATTGGGGAATTCATGATGCCGCTACCCCCTAGTTTTTGAAAGATTGCCTGGTGTTACTTTGTGATTCACTGATTCACACTTTAACACCCTTACATCTAATGCTGGATAGGTTGTATGTCAGAAATGCGAATTGCACCCCTGGACTCACTGAAAAGTGAGCAAAATGGCAGCCCTTCCAGATTTAAAGACCACTTTTGTTTTTTCTTAAGCGGGGGTGGAGTCCATGTGTACCACTGCCCATTCCCCATGTACTATTAGCCCCCTCCCACTCCGTTTACCCTTTTACTTTTACTCATGTTGCGTACCAACCATGTGTGTGGTCGTCAAAGGGTTTATGAAGTTTTTATTTCTGTTTTTGGTTCTGCTTTCGTGACTTCACACTGTAGAGCTTTGGTACTGGTAAACTAGGCATTTTAGGATTCCCATGTCAAGATATTCCCAATTCTCTAGCCGGGGTCTGCAACCTTTGGCTCTCTAGATGTTTTGGACTACCCTGCCCATTTACTGTGATTCTGGCATTCACGTTCTGGGCAGCATGTGTATAGATTGGTATATTCTCCATGTCCTATGACACCCCTATTTGGGGCTATAGTTTCTTTTTTAACTGAATTTCAAGGGGCTCGGCTGGATTGGACTGGATGACCTGCCGATGACTAGCTCCACCTTGTGCCTCAGTTTTAGTTCTGGTCTACTGCCTGGGGTCACTCGGGGGATGCTTGTCTATGTGCATATCTGTTTTAACGCTCCCGAGATCTTCCTCTTTACTTTTCCTGCCATCCATACATTAATTGCATTGGAAAGCCTGTTTGGTACTGAAGGCACTTGGATTTGGTTTACTGTTGACCTTTTCTGTCTTTTGAATTCTGCTACAAGACTGCCACTCTGTATTTGCTGCATTGTTGTCATGGTTCATTTCCATATTTTGCTGCTGTAAAGAGAACATTTTGGGAATCAAATGTGTAAATGCAAGGCAATGCTCTGAATTCAAGTGCAGGTATATTTGTGCACTTCCGACAGCACCAACCCCCCCTCCACGGGAATTGATTTGATATCAGTCTTAGACACTGTTTTTCTATACTCCATTCTATATACAAAGGAATCAATTTGCTTTGTCTGCAACGCTTAAGGCAGTGGCAAATCATTAATAAGCCGAAATCTACCCTCCAATTCCTGTATTTTATGATCAGATCAAAATGTTCTTTTTTAGAATGATAATCTTCCCATCCTAGGACTGCCCCACTATTTTACCTACCTAATTGGTGGGCATTCCTACTGTTGCAGCATTTGGTTACTTTCCCAATTTTAGGGGTGCTGCATAAGGCTTGAGTGGTGTGCTGTTTTTATACACATGGTGATTAAGTACAGCTTCTGTTTTTCTGTTTGTGGATTCCATATTCCGACTCAGCACTTTGTACGTTCATTTATTTTATATTTATTTCATTTGGTTGTACGGCCAAACCCATAGGTATCACGGTGTAGGTTACAAGTGTGTTTACAATCTTAAAAGGTTAACAATTTACTCAAGACTTCAGGAGAACAAAAGGTTACAAGTGTACTTACAATCTTAATGGTTACACAAGAACATTGTTTTACAGTGTCTTCAGAAGACGAGAGAGAGAGAAGCGGCAATCAAGGAGGTCTTAAGAGAGTACCCAATGGTTACATGGCAAAGTGGCTTGGCATTGGTTGATGGGACCTAATGAGTATAGCGTATGGCATAGTAGGAATGGTCAGAGGCTGCGGACCGTGGTTGGAGGAAAATGGCATTAGTTCATCATGTGTTGTATAAGGTACCTGGAACATGTTCGAATTCATTGAAAGCCAGGTTTTTAATAGTTTCTTGAATTTGGGGTGGGAGGGCTCGTTACAAATGTGTGGGGACAGAGAGTTCCAAATTATGGGGGCTGCTACAGGGAAGCTAGAGCTCCCTGTTCTGGTGTTTTGGAAGTGGGGGATGATTAGGTGCATTTAGAAAGTTACTCACTCTAGTGACTACTTCGAGTCGGGTGCCCCCTTTGCTCAATACTTTTGGAAAATTAGTTCCTTTGTGGACACGCACATGTGTGTGTTTGGTTTTTTTTTTTTTGCCAGTCCTTGTCTTTTTGCATGAAACAAGTTTATAGCCATTGCTTCATGCCGCTACCTAGTCTTTGCCACTTGATCCTTTTCCATCTGCCAATGGAAAAGCTGCTTGAGGGTGCAATGAGGTCCGGTGTTTGGGAGAATGGGGGACTGGACTAGGAGTGAAGTTGTTGCTATGGTGCGTAACTTTGTATTGGGGGGGAGGGGGGGGCATACGTTCTTCTATTATGCAAATCTTTCTTTCAGAACGGAATTCCAGAGTTTTGTTCAGATATAGAAAAGGCTGATCCGCCATATTTTATTTTCAAGTATCGTTTGGATTCAAGACCTATGTGGTTGCTGGACCTTGGGCTGCTTCTCGGTCAATGAACATTTTTCTTTCATGCCGGAATTTACACTCCTTGGCTCTGTGCAAAGTGTTTTGAAATGGATTTTTTTTTAAAAAAAAATTCTTGACTGGTAGTCCGTGTGGTATGATGTGTTCTCTCCCCCCTGTGCTGTATTCTGGATCTGTTGTACATTTTCTGGTGAGGTAGTCGGGCATTCAGAGGTAAATTCTGTTTGCATAGTTTATTCTTGACATGAATGGTGGGATCATGGCACGTGCTCTGTGGGAAGGTGAGAAAGGGGAATATTGGTTTTGATTGTATCTAGGTGGCAGAAGTGTTTCTTCACCACTGCATTGATCTGATGTAACATCAGTAAGTTGGCCATCAAAATTCCGAGAATGTTTACTTTTTTTTTTAATGATTTCGGCCTCAGTAGGCCATGATATATGTAGGTATATCGAGATGTTGTTGGGCATGATCATGATTTCAGTTCTGTCTGGATTGAGTTAAAAGATATTGCTGCTCATACAGGTCTTGATTTGTGAGAGGCAGTTCAGCAGCTTTTGGTCTGTTTCCTTGGTGGTTTAGGTTTTGTGGACTCTGGTATAATCTTCGAAGTTGTATCATGCGAGTGAATCTCCCTTGATGAATTCGAGTGAGGTAATGTAAATGTTGAAAAGTAGTGGTAAGAGGGATGAGCTTTGTTGGACCCTAGTGGTGAGTATGCATGACATTGTCCCGGGAGGATAGCTCAGCGGCAGCTTACTTGCCTTGGAAGCAAGACGACACGGAGCAACACAGGTTCGATCCCCGGATCCACGCTTGGAAACCTCTGGGTATTAAGCACATTATAAATAACCTATCGTATATCATCATATTGACTTAAGGGAGGTTGCCAGATGGTTTCTGTTCTTTCTGTCAAAGAATTAATACATGTAGTGCAATGTTGCTAATCCCAGTTTTTTAATAACATTTTCATGAGGGTAGTATGGTTGACTACCAAAAGCCCCGGAAGTGAAATCCTTGGAGTTGTATTTGGTTTTAAGCTTTACATTAAAAACAAAAAAACAAGGATTTATTTGGTGCTTTAAAAAAAAAAACTAATGACCACATCCTTGTATCCTTGAATGTTCATAGTGAGAATGGGTGCGTTGCTTTAGAGCAATTGTTTTCAAGCTGGGACATTGAGCACCCCCCACTCCCCCAAACCCTCAAAAGGCCCGGAAGACCGGAGCAGGACATTTCAGGGCCGCTAGTTAGGCACGTGAACATTTCGCCGCAGGAGCCAGTTTGGCTCAAGTTATATATATTGCGAACCCTGGCCTACAGATTTGCGAGGCTGAACAGTTAACCACAAGGCTATAGGGATTTTATCATTTTAAGTTGCTTATATTATGCATAACATATTCACAATGATCCCCGTTAAAAGAACACTGGTGCATATAAGATTGATAAAATCTCTATAGCTTAGTGGTTACCTCGTTGGTCTTGCAACCCTGCAGGCCAAGGTTCGAGACAGCATTAATACTTGTTTATTTAATTAAAATAATTTAACTACCGCGCCGAAACGTGCTGGGGCCAAAAGATCCCTGCTCTGGACTGGTTGGGCCTAACGGGTTGCGCCAAACTGGCCCGAGCCGAAATAGGAGTGTACCGCCCGAAGGATGTTCGGGTGGGTGGCAGACTCTTTTAAAATGCGACTAAAATTACTGTATTCTATATGAAACGATAAGGTTACTGCTTTTGCTTGATTCTTTACCGTTCCTCATGTACACCCGCCATATGTATATTTGACTTGTGTACGCCTCCATTCATAATGTGTTACACCTATGTACCCAATGCTGTAACTTATGCATAATGTAACTAAGCTCGCTGCAAGTAACAGCGCCATAATGCCCTTGGGCTGCCTGCGCGCTATACAAATGTAAAAAATAAAATTAATTTTAATAGAAAATATAAGCAATTGAAAATCTGGTTATATTTTAAACAACCTGGGCACCCTATGGACATCCTTTAGGCCCCCTAAGGGGACCAAACCCTAGATGGGGGCTCCTGAAACAATATTTTGGGGGGATTCGGTATGAAACCGTTTCAAGACGACTGCTTTAGTTTTCCAAAAGTGTTTTCTGCATACACCACGTTAGAAAACGAATGCAACATTTTTTTTTTTTGGCTGTGTTCTGGAGACTTGGAGGCCCTGTGCAGATTGTTTTTATCAATATTTACCCTCCACTTTTTATTTCCATATGCCTTTCACATGCCACCACAAGCTTTTGTTCAGGTCGACCTTTTGCATCTAAATTATGAGGTGCTTTGCATGGTGAAGCACTGTGAATTTAAATTGCATCAGTATACTTTTGCTGATGTACACTCCAGTCCATGTTTTAATGCATCCCTTAGCATTGTTTAGCCCGTGGAAGTTCCATTGATTTTGGGAAATTGGGCTACTCTGGCACAGGGTGAGACTAGAAAAGCCATGATTGACTGAAGCTCTAGATGTAGTATTCTATGCACTAGACCATGTCTCAGGGTAAGGGATATCCTGGAATTATTCAGTGTAAATGGTCTTCTATAAACCAGACCATCATTGGTGCTCCCGGTAAAATACATGGTCTGAAAGTGGGTGGGTGTCTGTCACTGCAGGCCGTTTGTATAGGGACTTATTTCCTCATATGCACCGATCAAAGTGTAGGTGGGAAGACATTGGCTTGAGCATAATAGTGCTCAGATGAAGGAGGTGGTTGGTGGTCTTCAAAGGATCCAAGGAGGAGCAAAGTTGATGCAGGGCACCGGTAGTGGGAGCCTAGAGAAGGTGGAGCACGAAGAGTGAAGAAGGCACCTCTACAGGTGTATAAGGTAGAACTAGAGTTGAGATTGAAGGTTGAAGTCATTTGTGTGGTGATGGGAGTGGCATGTCCCTTGAATTCCTGAGTCAGCTGTTCCGTGACGGAGACTGAGCCCAGAGGGAAGCACTGCCTCTAAAAACGGTAGACCTGGTGGCAACGGTAGGAGCACAGACTATGTTGAAAGGTAAGAGTATGGGAGCACCTAGAAAGCCTGCATCAGGGGACTCTTAACAGATATGCCACAGGTGCAAGTACATCTCCCAAAGAAGCGACTACTGATCTTACTGTGTTGGTAAAATAGACTGTTAAACCCCAATATCCATGTATGCTATCTGTCTCTCCCAACCGGGTTTATGACAAACCATATAGTAAATTGTTCATAATATTTGGCAATTTGTCTTAGCGGGTGGGGTGGAAACTGCTGATGGTGTCTAGTTTGGTGAGGCCATGGGAGTGGGGGAGGGAGGTGGAGGTAGGTGCCGTCTGCACCAATAGGTGTGCATTACTGTCCGACCATAACGGCCTCCCCCCCCCCATATAACTCTGCATGGCGGCTACAAGTCTAGTTCCCCCTCAGTGAATGGCAATTGTGCATAACGAGCTCAAGGCAACAGGATCTAGCGGTTAATGACTTGCACCTGCACTCTAGACCCAAGATGAAGCAGACAGTGAAGGGAAATGGACATGGTATGCCAGCCTTCCTTCGTAGGTGGCAATGCCATGAAGTATGTTGGGCATTGACACAAAACATCCTCATCAGGTGGTGGTTTGCGATAGTGCTGCTAGACCGGAAAGCGGAACCATGGCTGCATTCTACGGTGCATGGATGGTTGGCCGTTCCTGCAGTGACCGATGTGGTGTAAAGGTATACGGACCGTAGTATTCGGAGTTGTTCGGCTTGAGTGATCTTTGTCCAGTGTGGATGTCGTGGTCTCATTGTTCATGGTGTCTCTAGTGAGGGTCTGAGAAGGCAGTGAGCGTGGGCGAGTTTGTTTCGGTGTGCCTCAGCGAGGGCTGCTGGCTTCCCTGGTCTAATAATTATTCGTGGTCTCTTGTGCAATGGTCTGGGTGGGGCGGTGCGCGTGGCAAGGTTTATTGCAGTGTGCCACTGCGAAGGCTGCTGGCTTCACTGGTGTGTTTGTCAGGTAGGAATTTTGTTGTGCATGTGGGCCGACAGTCAGTTGAGCCGCTGCAAAAGCTGCTGGCCACTGTGTTGTAGTTGGTGTAAGGGGATGTTTGGTTTGGCAGTGTAGTTTAGAGGAGCGTGGGTTCAGGGGGATATGGGAATGCCAGGATTTATTTATTTTTATTCTTTTTGGTGCCTTTCTGAGTTTGATGGTTTCTCTGTTTTGCAAAAGCATGGGGATTATCGAGTTCTTCATTATTGGCGCTTTGTCGGACAAGGTCTCTCAGGTTCGAGGGCATGGGCGGTGAGGATTGGAGAGTTTATTACGGTGTGCCAAAGCTGCTGGCCTCCCTGGTGTATTTGTTAGGTAATGAATGTTGTGTAAGGGAGACAGAATGTCGGGTGAGCGGCTGCGTATGCTGCCAGCCTCCATGTTATAATTGGTCTAAGGATGTCCTGTCCTGATTGGCAGGCCTGACTGAGTTAGGTGGTGTGGTTTTAGGATCTTTCTGAATGTCAGATGGTTTTCAGTGTTAAGAATGTGTAGGGAGTTCCAGATGATTGGCGCTTGGACGGAAAAGGAGGATCCACCCAGCCTCGGTTGTGAGTTGGGGCCACTAGGTGAAATGCTGTGCGAGATCTGAGATTCTTTGAGGGCTGGTAGGGCATGAATTTTGTCTTGAAGGAAATCCGGTCCGGACTTGTGGCCGGCTCTGTGGGTGATGCACATGCCTTTTAAAGGTAGTTAACAGGGAGCCAGTGGATTGATTGTTAGTGTGGGGCTGATGTGTTCTCTGTCGGGTAGGTTAATGAGCAGGCGTGCTGTTGCGTTTTGGATTCTTGGGAGACCGTATTATTAATGTAAGCTTGCGGGAAGTATGATGGTAGCGATTTGGAAATCCTAGTACAACTGCTTGACACAGCCTGGTTCACGTAGCATGATGTGCATTCTCCATCCATTTTAATGAAGCTCAAATGATATTGATTCTTTTGAGTCCTGTGTGCAATATTGGGATCCTTCTGTAATCTACCTTTTGTATAGGAGTTTACTTTGCTGGTAGCACTCGATTTTCTATTCTGCCTCCTTATCTTCCTCTCCATCTGTGGTGTTCTCCAGGGGTCTAACCTCTCGCCCAGTGCTACGCTGACAACACTCAACTCATTTTCAGACTGCCCTCGGCCACCTCCACTCATCTCTGATTGCCTAACTGCCATTCAAGATTGGTGTGTCGCCAATGTCTTTGTCTGAATGCCAGCAAGACGGAGATCCTTCTCATCGGCACTCCTTCACCATCCTTTCCCTCACTCTGACAGGCCTCCCTTGGCCCTCCTCCTATCCCCCCTGCGAGGCTAAGAACCTTGGGGTCATCTTTGACTCCACACTTTCATTCTCCGCCCACATCTGAGGTCTCTGAAAAGTCAAACTTCCTACTGCACTTCCTCCGAGGTACTCTTCCTTTCCTCTCCTTCCCCCAGAAGCTCATGGTCTCCCAAGCTCTGGTTCTCTATAGGTTGGACTACTGTAACAGCCTCTTTCTAAATCTACATGCCTCTACTCTCCACCCTCTGCAAATAATCCAGAACAAGACTGCGAGACTTGTCCTTGGCCTCAAGCCCTGGGATCGTATCTCTCCATTCTTTTTCTGTTCTCTTCTGCTCCGCACTTTCCACTCTTCCCCTTTCCCTTTCCCATGCACTTGCATGTTCTCAATGTCACTGGGCCTAGTAAGATTGTTTTTGTTATCCTCTGTTCTCCTCCCTTGCTTTGTCGCGTTCTGAATCACTTGTGTACAAGCGCGATACAAATAAAGTATCCTATCATCTGGGGCTATCAAAGGCTATTTAGTGACGCTCGATGGAGGAATTTTCATATTTTAAAATACCTCTGGTACAATTTTTAAAAGGGCCCACTAATTTGTCCCTTCTGCCTCCCCACCCCTCCACCAATCTCCATCCCAGGACCTTAATCTGGTATTAAAATGTCTTGTGTGCAGGCGCTTTCATCTAAGCCACCCTTTACAATCTTCCATAAGGATAGGGTTGTTCTGAGGGTTAAGCCTTCATTCTTATCCAAGATCATTTCTCACTTTGACGTAGGACACTATTGTTTTACCTTCTTTCTATCCCCCACCTCATCCTGGCAAGGAGGAGGGGAGATTACACAGGTTGGATCCTCGCAGAGCTTTGAGCTTTTATATATCTAGGCTTTCCTAACTTTGCATTGATGATCAGCTTTTCATTGGATATGAGTCGGGCTGTTACGAAACAGACCTTATCCATCAGGGTGGATCAGTCTGGCTATTTCGGAGTGCTACAGATTAACATGCAAGGATCCTTCTGAAAGGATAAGAGCCCATTCCACCAGGGACATGACTACCTCTACAGCCCTGCAAAGGGGGGGTGTACTGATGAAAAGTATTTGTGAGGTTGCAATGTGGTCTACGATTCACATTCACAAGACTATACTGCCTCGTCTTCTCTCGGTCAGGATGGGAGCTTTGGAAAAGCAGTCCTCCATTTGGTTCATGAAAACCTATAAGAAACAAATTCTTACTCCCTCCACCAAATCCAACACTGTTTGGGAGTCTATCAATGATGAGGAATACGTGGGAGGACACGATCCATTCGAAGAGCAAGTTACTTACCCCTGGTAACGTTTTTTCGACTGGATGTCCCTCCCACGTATTCCTCATCGCCCTCCCAAACTACCCCACAGTAGAATTTTCCATGCTATTAGTGCTTTCGTTACTTCAAGGTCAAGTACGGTAATTCTGTGGTTATTTCTACTGTAAGTGGAAAAAAAAAGCAGAACTGAAGCCAACGGGCACTGCCTTCAATGACATCCTCGAGACAGAGGCCCTCGGACATCGAGTCAACGTCATTGGTGCACAGCGCTCTCTGCTGAAATTCTTTTGCCACAGCAGCTAAAGCTGAATATCGAATATCAAAGCTGAGGAATACGTGGGAGGAACGTCCAGTCCAAAGAAAGTTGCCAGGTGTAAGTACCTTGTTCTTTTAAGTTTTACAGGAAATGTGAAGATGCAATCCACTAAATTGATTGTGGCTTTTCACAAAGGCTACCTATCAAGGCCTTTTTTTGTTGGTGCTGCAGTGTATCTTGAAGTTCAGCTGGGCACATGTTGAGGGAGCCTTTCGCGTTGTTTTATGTCGGTTTAGCCTTACAATAGCATTTAATCTGCGTTTCCTTTTTAAGCATGAAATCTTATTGCCAGTGTCTTTTTTTTATTTCTTTATTTTTTCTTCAGTCCCCCAGTTTGTGGACTGCCTACAGCTTTGTGAATGCATATCCAGGAAAGAGGAAGCAATTTGAAGAGCCATTACAGAAGTAAATATTCAAATTAGTTACCTTGTCTAACATTCCAGTACCAAGTTCAATTTCTTGGGTATTCCCAGTCGTATACTGTACATGCCTCTCATTTTCACTCCACTTGCCAGTGACCATTGACCCGTGGCAAGAAATTGTCTGCTCTGTGTGTGCAGAACAGAATTTAAGGGGCAAGCGACTTAATGCCCGACTAATACTTGTATTTTTGTTACCCCTGCCTGGTGATGCCGCCTCAACCCTGCCCCTCCAATCTACTTCCTTATTTTGTATCTAGAGCTACTTAGCCTCATAGACCCACATAACTGGAAAACCTTTGCCCCAACCTTAGTACTATTAATACCAACCCTAAATGGCACTTGTATTAAGACAACTAAAGATGGTACTAGTGCTACTATGATTGGTGTTAACTTTTACATGCATGTTGTACTACGACTGTTGCTTTCGGTGCCTTTACTACAGGTACTCTGGGCAGTAGTTGAGACTACCAGGCCTCAAAATGGGCACTAGCCATTGGTAGTTAATCATTCAATCTTGGCAAGTAAGAAATGGTGTGTTATGTGAATGTAGAGGAATGGCATTTGGGCGGAAGGGCGAACGACTTTCATGATTGGGTAGTAGCTTGCAACTTGACCTTTTTTGCACTGAGAATAGAAGGTGCTTCCTTTATTCTGTAACTACTGCCATTAGTACCTTTAATTGTACCAATCGTAAATTGTAGTACTACTGGTATCAATGATTGAAATGGCTCTGTGCTGTTTTAGCTCCTGCCTGTGGCCTAGAAGATCTAGATAGTTTGCAACCAACTAATACTAGGAGCTACATTTGACTCAACAGGCCCATTTGGTATCAGATTATTATACCTATGTTGGATTAACTTTGTGTTTGGTAATGTGTTTAAAGGCGCTTTAGGGTACGTCTAGAAGACACATCCTAATTGGGTGTATATTGACTAAAGTTATTGCTTGCAACTCATGTGGAAGCTAGATTTGCAACTTGCTGTGTACTAGTTCCTCTTTACTGTAACGCCTGATGGAAACAGAAGATGCTTTTCAGCTCCCATACATGGAATTTTTATTTCAATCATGGAGTACTATTAGTTATACTGCTAAAAGTAATACAGCTGCTATCTGTACCACAATGACTGCTAATAATGCCTCTAAATGTGTACTAGGCATTGGCTAGTGATTGATTCACTCTTGGTGAGTAAGAAATGGTGTGCTGTTTGCAAATTGAGCCCTGAAGGGGTGAGAAACCTTCTACGGCTGGCTAGCAGCTTGCAAAGTGACATTTTTCATTGTCTGCTACGTCAATGCATGGTATAAGTAACATTCTGGCTCAAATGTCACCCAAATGCTCATGACCATCAAATATCCCTGCTCATTTAGGAATTGGTCCCTACTGTGCTTGTTCATTTGGCATGTTTCAGGATCTTGCATCTAACAGCCACAGAAAAGCAGTGACTGGTATACAGATGGCTTTGACAGAACTGCTCCAGTTATGCTCTGGGACGTCAGTTGTCCTTTATTCATGATCTATTGACTGCATAGTGTTAATACTCCATCATTGTGGTTACAAGGCTGTCTTCGGTAGTCTACAAACCCCTTTTGGCTTTTACGTTGAAGTGGCTGATCAACAAATATAACTGCCGAGATCACAAGGACAAGGTTGCAAAGATCCGATTGTGTTCTTCAACAAAACGATGTAATCTTTTAGAGTTTGCATCAGATTTGACACTCTACCTAGTGGTCCAGTTTGCCATGCTATGGCATCACATACCACCACTCCATCCCTTTTCCTCGGGGACAAAGGCTGATCTCTGCAAGTTCATGCTTTTCAAATGCATTGCCAATGTTTTCACTGTGGCTTTTTGCACCCTTTCCCCCTACATCACCCCTTTGTGAACCCTTCTATCTGCTAATGTTTTGTCCTCCAGGTTTTGAAAACTACCATTGGCACACAGGGTGAAAAATAAACCTGCAGGTCTGGTGATTTGTTTTTGTCCACCCCCTAACTCTTTCACACTGACTGAAAAGAACATCTTAAAACCAGCAAGCAAGCTTCTGCATACTAATACTAGATCTCTCAGCAGCATTCAAACCATTGCCACCAGCTTATGTCAAGGGGATTGCCAATGTAGGCCTTGTATGGTTTGCATTCTTTCTCTTCAGGCCACTAATATTGCGTGTAGTGTCAATAAAATGTATACTCATGTTCTGGAATACCTAAAGTGCCTTTTTGAACTGTACAGTCAAAACCGTTCATATTTGTTCCCCACGCGCATGCACGTGAGACCAGCTTCACCTAATGATGGATAGAATCGCCAAGTTTTCCCATCGGATCGCAAACGCCTTACATTTGTAGCGCTCGCCCATATATCTTACAATCTGTATGCTCAGCCACAACCCATGTCGCTTCAAAAATCTTTCACTTTCTGAAGTTCTTTTAACCTTGGGGTGACTGCCTCAAAAATGGAGTACTGCAATAGCATCTACACCGGTCTCTGGGAGAAATTATGCTTGCTCCAGAGTCTCCAATCGCGTTTGCTTGCCCTGTATTTGGACTGTGACGTTGCAACCACATGTTGCTAGCCCTGAATCCTTTCCACTGTGTCCTATAAAAGAACGGGCTCTCTTCATAACCTTCTCTGGTCCACAAATCCCTCTGCTGTCACACGCTCTGCTGGCGAATTGGGAATGTCCAACCTTAAGCTCCTTGATGCCTGTGATCGGCTGATTACTTAACAGAAATATGGAGGTAGCTTTAGATTTGTTCAGAGCTCTGCCTTCTGGAATGCCCATCTAACATGCTAGAGAGCTGAGATTGACCAAAGATTCTTGTGGTGTTCTCCCACCTCCATACACATAACCTTTAAAATTAAAGCTCGGCCAAGTAAGTCTCAAGCTGGCCTGGGTCACAATGGGGGCACTGACCCAACTCTGTTTTGAGTGTTAGCTGCTTAATGCACAGGGATGCCTGCCAACCCACCCGCTCGGGTGCCGTACAAGTATGAAGGAAATGATTTTTGTATTTTTGTTGCGGTCATACACAAGTGTTTCAGAGCGCGACCAGGCAAAAAGCGAGGGCAACAAGGGAGAACAGAAAAAAAAGAAACAGCGATCTTACTAGACCCAGTGACCTGTAAGAAAGCGCAAGTGCATTGAAAACGGAAAGTGCAAGGAACGGGGGGAGTGGAGTGTGCGGAGGAGAGAAACAGAAATAATAAGTAAAATAAACAGATAAAGGTTAATAAAACATTGTAGTACAGCCAACAAGTGGCAGGTGAAAGTTAGTCAGATAAGCTATATCTGATAAGTGCAGAAGAAAAGTGGGCGTGGGACTGTATGGGTACAGATATAGAACCCAAGTGCAGGGGGTGGCCTGGAGGCAGTGCAGGAGGGTGGCAGGATGAGAAGGTACATGGGCCCGAATGACAAGAGGGTGGCCAGGTGCACAATGCCAAGAGAAGAAACAGATCAACAGGGGAGAAGGGGGGCAAAGGCAGAGGAAGGTCTTGAGGTGCTTCTGGAACCGGAGATGGTTGTCGTCAAGTTTCAAGGTGACCGTGAGGCTGTTCCAAAGGGAGGCACCAGCCGAAGACAGATCTACCCCCAGTTTGTTTCTTTGCAAAACGATTAACCCTGAGGGAGTTAGGAGTAGAGGAGCAAAGTGCAGGGGGTCGAGGGGGGGGGTAATTATGGAGGGATAGTTGAAGGTATTTTGGACACAGGCCCCAGAAAGCCATGTGGACAATGCAGCGTGTTTTAAATGTAATCCATGCTTCCACAGGGAGCAAATGAAGGGATTTCAAGGCTGGAGAGATACTATCCCAGGGTTTGAGGCCAAGGACGAGGCTCGCAGTCCTGTTCTGGACTGGTTGTAAAGGGCAGAGAGTGGAGGTAGGTAATTTAGAAAGAGGCTGTTACAGTAATCAAGTATGGAGAAAACCAGAGCTTGGGAGACGGTGAGCTTTTGAGGAAAGGCAGAGTACCTTTTAAGCAGGTGCAATAAAGTTTGACTTTTTGGAGACGTCGGAGATGTGTGAGGAGAAGGAAAGTGTAGAGTCAAAGATGACCCTGAGGTTCTTAGCCACTCAGGTGGGGGTGGAAGGAGGGGCCTGCAGACTTGGCATTGAACAGAGAAGTAAGCTTGAGTGGGAATGAGGGGCAGGAATCCACTGAGGGAAGATCAGGGCTACACCACCTAACGGTTTGTCTGGGGGCTGAGAAGATCTTGTAGCCGTCGGGGAGGAGAGTGTCAAAACTTGTGACACTGAGCTTGCTGTGAACCACGTCTCGGTAAGACCGAGGACACCAAGATCGAGTTATTCTAGGAGGTGACCAATGTCGGAGTGATGACAGCTGAACGAGAGTCGAGTGGCAAGATCGAGAAGGTTGCCAGCCTTAAAGACCTTCCCGGGAGGGGTACAGATCAGAGGTACGCCCTGCAGAGATGTGGAAGGAGCTTGAGATGGGGCAGAGGAGGAAGTGGAGGAGGATAAGGTAGCCAGGGGAAGAGAGTAGGAGACAGCTGGAGATGAGAGTAAGTTGATGAGGTGAGGGAACCGCCCATCACAGAGATTAGCCTGATGGCCTTGCACCATGACAGTACCATTTAGCTAGACGTTGAAGACTCTAGAGGAGTCGGAGAGATCCATACGGACTTCCCAACGGGTACCACCATTAATGGAAGAGGAGACTGGACAGAGCACAGAGATAATATGAGGGGTCCAGAGATCTGGTGAGGGAACGAAAAAGAGGATGTCAGTGAGGGTTTGTCTGGCAGAGGCACTGGAATAGGTATCGGTGATGGGGAGACCTGGGTTGGAACCCAAGATATCCTTTTTGAATTTCTTCTTACCAGACTTGGTGAGATGGGAAGTAAAGTTGATAAACAGTTGGAATAGATGGGAGAAACAGAGCACCATGGGCAGGTAGAAATGAGGCAGTAGGAGAAATGTACAAGATCTGAGGTATGGGTCAGTCACTGGACTAGCAGGTTTACACGTATGCTTTGTCTGCTCACAAGTAACATTTTATACAAAATGAGTTGAAGGCGTGTTTGTATGTACTGCAACCTCACTGCCTATCGCAACCCAGGTTAATTCTGAGGTGTGGGGGCTGTGTGGAGCGGTGGTGATCCGAAAAGACGACAGGAAGGAGCCTCATACCATTCTCTGATCTCCGGCTGTAATAAGGAAAAGCTCCCAGTAGGGGGCCTTTGCTTCATTATTGCCGCGAGAGCAGAGCTTAACACAAGCACATGAGGCTCATTCATTTCACAAAATGGATGCCTCCTAGTGCTTTAAATTTTTGACTTTGAGCCTTATTTCCTCAATTTTATATAGGAACTTTCTTTAAAAATATTTTTCATATATATATTTTATTATGGCCAATCTTTTGAGACCATACAATTTTTGAGTGAACTTCCCCTTTAATCACCACCGCACAGATTCTACCCCCCCCCCCCCCCCCCCTCTAGTACTGCCGTTTGAGCAACCCAGCTCAGGTGCAATACAAGGTACTTTAGTGGCTAGACGAGGCTGATACATATTGGAAAATTAAATGCTTAAGGTGGGTGCCGTAATCCTGTTGTGGACTGTTATTGTAAAAACCCATGTCTGTCCTGGCCTGATACATAGCCAGGCCCAACAAGTGAGTACAGCCCCAAAGGGACCTGTATTGACCCACTAATAACTTGCTTGTAAGTAAAATGTGCAAGGCTTTTTTTCATATCGTAGGCTGCGCTCTCAATCACTTCTTGGGGGCTCTTATTTTGGCAGGTAAAATGATGAGATTAAATGATTTGCCCAGAATTGCACATTTTCACTAATGTTGAACTCTGTATTTGAGCCCAGTCTGTAATTCTTCTTTCTTTTTCCTCCATATATCTTCCCAGCACAAGCCTTGGTTTGAACAAATATTTGTGAGATTTGCAATGTATTCCAACCCGTGTTTTATGCAGCAATTATCCTGGCTTGTATCGTGCTTGTTCCTTGGAACCCTCTACCCTGAATTTCTCGGGAGCCTTGACATTTGTTCTCTTCTCCTTTACAGTCTGTCTCAGTCTCCTACATATGTGTTGGCTCTCCAGGGGATGCCTGAAAGGTTTCTTCAACCACTTCTTTAGGACTTGGAGATTTTTATTGGGCAGCATGTAGCTCTGTTCAAATACCTAAAATGATTATTACTGCTCGGAGGAGGGGCAAAAATTCAAGTTGCTAGCTACTAGCTAACTATAAAGTCACTCGCCACTTCAATTCTATAAATGCAGCACGCCATTTCCTACTGGCCAAGTACTAGCCAATGGTTAGAGGAGCGTGCACATTTTGCACCCTCTTACCGATCGTGCTATTAATACTTTTGCCAATACAATTACTGGAGCCACTACCACTAGTGTTGTCTGTGATCTTGATGGTAATAGTTTTTATTCTGCTGCTGAGCAATATCTTCGTTCCATACCTGCTGTTATATACATATCAGAGGAATCCCAGATTGGCATCGCCAATGGTGACTTTGGGGCTACTGTGCAGCCCTTTTGAACCGCTTGGCCATTTATTGCAGGGAAGGACGCTGACGCGTCACTTTATTGTATTCTGCTTCTGAGAGACCTCTTTGTTCCTTATCTGCTGTGCTACATATGCTACATATCGGAGGACTCCTGAGGTCGGCATCCCCAGCGTTGACTATGGGGCTACTTACTATGTGCCCTTTGAGCCGCTTGGTGGCCATATATCGTCATAGCCATGCCGTCGGGCGTGATGGTGGAAGGAGTGGATGCAAAGGATGATGTGATGAGGCATGCTGCAATTTCTTTGAAACGCAAGTTTTCTGTACCCCTGAGAATCACCCTGTGTGGAGGATGTTGGCGTCACTGATGCCCGCACTATGGGGACATACCAGAGGGTGTCCGAAAGGGTAATTCAGTCTCCCTTGGGCTCTAACAAACCTTCGACTAACGGACAGTCTGTTAGGATTATTAACTTCTTCCTGATTTCGTTTGGAGACAATAGGTATTTAAATCCCCTCGAGCTTTAACTTTCCGACAGACTGGCTTGTTTTGTTTCCAAGATGACAAAGTATACTATGTGCCATTCCGATTGAAAAGGACCATTCATCTAGTTCATCAACCATTAAGACAACGGATGGTGTCTAAGTGCCAGTGTCTTTTGAAAAGGACCACTCTTCCTATCCTTAAGCATCTATTGAGGGCCTGAACTATAGGTGGGTTGGCTAGCGAAAACAAAACATTGGCCAGTTCACGTCATGTAAATTCTAACTGTCCCAATGAGCTTAATCAAAATGGGTTGAGTGATCTGGCATGCAGAGGTGGCAACAATGACACATCTGACAGCATTTTATATGCAATACCAACTTTATTGCAAAATGATAAAATCATTCCTCTTTACATTGCTGGAGTTATTGTTTGTGATGCTGTCGGGGATAATTATGGCAGGGCTGTCTGTGAGCAGACGTCAAAGTATTTCCTCTCCTGTTATGTTATATCCGGCGCTAGAACAAAATGTTGACTGTGATAATAAGTAGATGTGAAACAAAGGAAGCTACACTAGGCGCTCATGGTGCATTATTGGACAACATCTTACATATAGGCATCAGCAAGGGACTTGGATCCAATGTTGCTGTGGTAGATGATATGAATATTAAAATCCAAAGGTATGACTGATGATTGTATTATATCGAAGTTATCCGTATCTAAGCAGCGTGATTGCACTATTCCTATTGTCCGTGTAAATGATGCACTAAATGTATGTACGGTGGATAACGATAGTACTGGGTCTATGCCCTTCGTTTTTGCGCGACCGAAGCAGGCAAAACATTGAAAGATCTATACCATAACCCAGGTATAGGTCAAATGCTCTATGAATTCCACATGGACTGCAATGAGTGATTATCAAATGACATACCCACACAAGTGCAAATCAGGTTGGATGGTGAGGGAAGGTTGACCCAAGTGGTTTTCCACCTGTTGTGGTGTAAAACAGTGTTGCATACTCACCCCAACCTTATTTAATGCATATATATCTGACCTCCAATATGCCCTTGACATCAGACAATTCTGCTGTTCAGTATGGTATGCAATGCATTTCATAGGGTAAGCTGATGACCTTGTGATCATGGACTATACTCCGGTTACAACATAGGCTGAATGTGTTGGGCAGTTAAGCTAAACTAAATGGTTTGCAAATCAATGTCCGTAAGACCAAAGTCATGGAATTTAGACAGTTTGAAGAAAAAAATACAATTATGTCTGGACTATCAATGGCAGTCTGGTGGAGGTAGTATGCAGGTATAATAAATAGTTTAGGATTGTAATTGATATGTTAAAGGTATTTTTATAGCGCACCGTCACCAACGGAATTGGTCCCCAGGTGCTCGGGCAGATCTGCAAACGAGAAGGCGAGTGGGTTAGTAGGGTGAAAAGGTAGTAGGATAGTGAGACGTTGGCATATTCAGTTTGGTATACACCATGCGCTGAGCTTTGGTGCGGATATCTGATTGATGTCCGGCCTCGTGTGTTGTTGGTGCGGTTTATGTGTTTGTTGCTGCAGTGTGGTGAAGTGCGTGCAGCTTGCTGTGCGAGAGGTGGTTGTGTTGGTTTTTGTATGAGTTGGGTATGCAGAATTTTTGGTTAGTGGGTTCTATGTCTCGCAGCTGACCTTTGCAGTTTGGCTAAATGCCTACAGGTAAGAAACCTGTATGGTGGGGCAGAGGCCTAGGTTTCAGAATAAACTTAGTTTCCCCATGCAATAGACCAAGATGGGGGCTATACCTAGAATTGAGAGTACTGTGCATTGTCCAAAGCCACCGGTTCCACAGTAGGTGGGTTTCTGCATATGATGGACCGAGACAGTGGCTACACCTCGATTCGATGATTCTGTTGAGTGGGGGAAAGGCCTAGGTTTCACAATACATTGCAACATACAGTAAATATTGGTGGGTGCTATGCCTGGATTGAGTGCCCTGTATAGCAGGGAAAGGTCTAGGTTCTGCAGAGAGTAGGTTTTAACATATAATAGAGATGGAGGCTACACCTAGATTGGAGAATCTTGCAGAGTGGATGCATCACAGGTCAATGTTCACAATTCTATCTAAATGTGGCACATGCTAACATTCACAGCTCTGAGGTACAGTAATGTAGAGGGGCTGGGTTTATTGGAGTAGAGTAATTGCTATTTTCCCCACCCATGCCACACTTGGGAGTTGCTGCTGGTTGAAGGCTGGCCACTGGCTTCCCCTGCTGACACCGGCAGACACTTTCTGGAGCTGCAAAGATAGGAGCCACCCTAAGTCGCTGGGGCTGCACCGGCAGAGGGCAGCCCTGGGAAGGTCACTGAAGAGGAGTGGATCAGCCAATCAAAGCGGGAGTGCGGGCTGGGAGGCGGAAGGGGGGTGGAAACAGGGAAGCCTGCAATCAGTGGCTTACTCGGGCACAGGGCCCGGGGGGCACTAAATGGGCAGAAAAAGTGGGACCCGGAACCCAGACGGGCCTGGGCCTGCTTACCTCTCACCTGCTTCGTTGTGGACCTAAACGGATGGGCAGGGAGATCTGATGCACGGTAGTGCAACGTACAGGCTCTAACAGCTCAAAGCGGGAGGGCTTGATGATCATCAGATGATAGATGATCATCTGACATGGCGGCACCTTTTGGACTTTGTTTGAAATAAGGTTTGTCAGCAATACGGTAAGCACATTGGGATGAATGGTGGACATACTATGCACACTGTTGTTACCATCTATCGGGCAAACGTAAGGTCTCTTTTGTTTTTCGGACAGGAGGTATGGGATTATTATGCCAAGGAGCTAAAGATATTGGATGGCACATCATTGAAAAAATTCTTCCATATGATGTATACATTCTATTCAAAGTGGGAAACACCCATGCGTAATGGTGGTTTGGAATGGGTCAATAAGACTGTTGAATATTGGGCACAAGTATGATGGAAATTGCATTTGCCAGGTTCAAATATAGTTAATAAAATATTAAAAGCTATTGATAAAGAGCAATTGTGGCTGGATTTGTCCACCAAGAAAAATAGTAAAGCACGTTTGCCCCATGTGGCAGAAAGATTGAACAAACCCCAATATCAAAGTGTCTAAGCTCATGCTGCTATTACTAGGCAATATATGCTCATTAAATGTAATTGTGCACCTACTCTTGAAATCATGGACTCCCTCATAATCGGCACCTTTTGTAGATTATCTGGGAAAACTACAATGGAAACAGGCGTTTATTTGCTGATTTTGTACAAGTCTGAATATTTTGTTCAATATAGGAATGTTTAGTTTTCCAGCCAGGACCTCTAGAATTGTTTGGAGTGATCTTAATATTATGTATTACGGTGTCAAATAGGGTTTATCAAACAAGTGGACATGCCTGTGTACACGGGCTAATGTGCATAAGTTATTTTCAGAGTACATTTATTATGTGGTGTATTTTAATGTAATTCATAGTAATAGAAAAAAAATTGTAAAAGATCTTGCTCCTTTTACGTGGAAGAGTAGTAACCTGAAACGAAATCAATCAGAGCCCATTGAAAGTTCAACATAGTACATATGTTTTGTCTGCTCATCATGGTCTTGGATGACACTTAGAGGTTTTGGACTCAAATATATAATGTTGAGGGATGTCCAAGTAATACAATTCATGTGATTCGAAGTAGACATGAGATCATAAAATAAACTGTAGTAAAACGTACATGAAGAATATATTGATATCATACATATTACAATTAATAATTTCAAAATACATAAGTACATTGAAAAGAAAACTATTTTGTTGGAGTGCGTAAATCTCATTGATTTTCTTTTATTAATGTTTATATTTTCTTGGTGTATCCTATCGGATGCTTTTCTGCAGCTAAGTATGTTATTGTTGAAATACACATTTTGCTTGCCTGGAAAATGAACTTGAAGTCTTGTATGCGTAAGGCAAAAGCCTCTTCTAGCGGCGATAACCTGGAAAGTGGGAAGGGTGATTTCGGACAAACCTACATCTGGCCTTTTTAGTATATATGATTTTGTGTGAATTAGTTAAATGAAATTGTTTTGTTAAGGTATTGCATTGGTGTGGTTGTGGAATTTGTATAAAACCATTACTACAGAATACAGATATCATAGTATTCGTGCTACTGCTAGTAGTGCTCCTGCTTCTACTACTAGCTATAAAACTATGGAGGTTTTCACCCTTGGAGAAGATAACAAAGTGCAATGTTGATTACCCACTGCAAGTATTTTACTACATATTCAGCTATTGGTAGGTAGGGTGGGGGGGGGCTGTGTCGCTGCAAAGAATGTGGCCTGGTCAGTCAGGTATTGCAGATGTACTATAGGACAGTAAGCCTCTTTGAAGGCATACATTAGTTTTCAAAAATTGATTAGCAGAGTTTGCTAATTAAATTTTTCTTGATCAGGAAACAAACCAATTTGATTAGCAATTTTGTACTAATTTTACAATAGTTTTGTATACCGCTGAAGTAAGACATTAGTGAGATAAGTCAGGCCTTGCAAATTCATTCTGTAAAATGCTGCATGTCACCACAAACCCACTTTAGTTTGGCACACTGCTGCCACCAAGAGGCCAGCCATGCACAGTGAAACGTGTATTTGACATTTACTGCAAACAAAGTAGTTTTAAATAAAAGTTTCCAACATGTCCTACAAATGCTACTGGTCCTTCTTAAAATCTACTCTATGTGAATGGGCGAAAATACTTGCAAGCCCTGGATGAGTGTCTGTACAAAGCTTAGCTGCATGAACTGACACAAATAGATGTGATAAAAAAGGCTCCTAAAACAGTTTGGCAGGCTCTCTACTGCAGGTGCAAACACATAATGCAATCCTAATAATGGAGCAAAGTGAGCTCTGGAGGCCAACTACAGTGTACAGTTTTGAAGTAGGTCTGTAATGTGCAGACTGGATGAAACTATTTATCGCTACTTAAATATCAGGTTAAGCTTTGTGTATGCATTATTAAAAGACTAAGCAGAGTGGAGGGCATAGCTGGCAGAGAACTGGGCAAAGATGGCAGAATATTGTAGTTTGCTCCATCTCACTGTCAGGGTAGCGGGTATAAACCAACATGGTAAGATAGGATGTCAAGGAGTATGTGATAAGCTCATGGGCTGAGCACCAGTTGCAAGCTGTAGGTAACCAGCAGGCCACAGGACTAGGTTTGCCATCAAAGCATTTGGCCGTGTGGTCATGTACATTTTCAAAGGTGTCGACTTGTCAATATGATGCATCTTGCCCAACAAAGTGAAATCTAGTTGACACTGAGATTTAGATACACTTCACTGTAAAGCATGGAGGCCATGCAGTGTTTTACAGTAGCAATAATGTAATTGTGCATTATATAACCTATTACATTTTCAGAAAAGGAATTGAAAGCATTTAAAAAAAATAAAACATACTGGTCTTTGGCATTCAGGGTACAGTTGGCTTAATAACAGTATTATCCCGATTATTTCTGGTTTGCAATTATTTGAAAAATAAAATGTGCATAGCACTTCCACACAGGCCTTTTGGCACAAGAGTGAAGGGGATGATTACTGCTACACTCTCTCTCCATTAGCCCATTTGAACTTGCTGTGAAAAGATGAGAAGGCGGAGAGAGCTATGAAGGCAAGGGAGTAATGCAGGGTGAGCTGTGCTTTCATTGACCAGTGTAACTTAAATAGTTAACTTTGCTACAGAAGTGCCAATGTAATTGGCAAACCTACAGAATTGCATAGCAAATTGCTCTGCGACACTGCTTATTTTATGCCTTGTCTTTGTTAGACTCTAAACGGGTTATTAATTGAGGGGTTTGTCAGAAGCAAGTGCTTGCTCTCATTTGTGGTTGGTGTATAGGTTTAAGTGGTGTGTTTTTCTCCTCGCTCAATGGGTGTTTATTACATCTGGTGTAGTGTGGGGGTTATCCGATTGGTGGGACTGGCCTGCTATGGGGCAACAGTGATATTCTTCATCTAATTCTGCCTGTGAGAACTGGGACGTTTAGACACATGATGGATGCCAATAGAAGCCGATGGCAGGGATATGTTTTAAATTTTTTTTTTTAAATGTAACCATGTTTCTTTGAAACTCCAGATCCAGGTGACCCTGCTGGCAATGCTCTGCGAAAGTAGTAAATGGCCCATCTCTTGGCCACCATAGACTAGGTTTTATAGGACTGCATTCTGTGTCTAATTAAGCGTTGCATTGAATGTCGCAATATAACATCTCCCTTTATAATACAAGGAGTGCCTGAGACCTTCAGCATCGTTTGAAGTCTCATTGGCAATAATGAATTATGTTGAAATGACTGTAGGTCAATTTTTGTATTTATTTTTTGCGCATAATGCAGTGTAGGAATTAGATTTTGAAGACTCTGGATACTTGCCCTACACAGATGTGCCTTTGGGAAAGCGGATATCAATGCTAGCAATTTGTTGCTGATACTTTTTCTGCTAACTACTTTTCCGTCAATCCGCTACCCACTCCTGAAATGGCCATCTTGAGATAGTTGTAGACTTTGCACTTGTCACTCACAGGTACCAATTGACTCTTCGCGAGTAAGAAGTTATGCGCATGCGTAGAGCTGAGGGTGCGGGAGACCTTTTTTGCCTCCTCAGTTGCTTGAAATTTGTACCCCTGCTTTCGAAAAAAGATTCTCTGTAGAATACAATTAACAGTGAAATGTTTGTTTTTAAAAACGCAGCGGTGTAAATCTCTACATTGTATCCTGAGCCTTTCTCTAGTTCTAATTAAACTCGTTGCTCATCTATGAAGTCACTCGAGTCCACTGGTGCAATGTATTTGCAGTTCACTAGTAATATCTTAGATTTTAGTCTGTGATCTGGTCTAGAACTGCACCTGGTTTGTGTATTTCCCCACAATTTCCCCTAGAATGTTATTAGAATGCAGGGGGCAAGTCGCATGCTACTAGTCAGTCACAAAGTCACTGGCCACCTCAGTACTACAAATGCACAGTTTCTTGCTCACCAAGAGACAAATATCACTAGCCAATGGCGAGTGAAAACTTTGCACCTTGTTTGAGAATTGTTTTGGGTAGTTTGATTTGAGGTCAACCTCTTAGGCCTTGCGCTCTTGGTAATATCTAAAGTGCATTTTTGCAGGTAAGTGCATTAGCGGGATTCCCTGTCCGACCCGAAGCACACTACACTTAGTACTATTCGTAACAGAAGATGAAGACTCCGAAAATTAGTTCATTCTATCACATGTAGAGCGCACTTTAATAAAACCGCGAGATCCCCCAGCACACTGAATTTCCCTAACACGCCGCATATGGCGACATTCATTTTTATCTGGCATCAGAGACCGAACAGCATTTGCAGCGGTCTGATCAAGTCTGACCAGAAAATAGCACCAAATTTCAGAAATATATCTTCAGTAAATACGTATGGCGGAATCTAGCCAACCCAGATTTACAATGCCAGTATATATGTGGTTTCAATATACTATTCAATCAAAACCGCAGCAATAGCGAGCACACCATTTTATTTCGACCAGAAGCGAGATTTAGGTACTACATTAGGATTTGCTACATTTGCATGAACTCATCAACATAATTTTACAGGTGGGATTTGAACCCATGGACTACAAGCGCAAGATATATTCATTCTTTCGTTCTACATTTGAACAAGCACAATGATGTTAAGAACACTGTTTACAGATTTACCTATGCCGCTGTACCTTGAATGTATGAAAAAAAACAGTGATGACAAGAATGAAAGTATTCCATATCAGGGTAAAAAAGGTGGTTATATTTCAATTTCTTTTTTGAACAGCGAAATTAGGCATAATATATAAATAAATTTCTGAGGCTTCTGGAATCTGCTTAGATCACATGCTGTGCATAGGCCGACATCTAGTGGAAGCTACTGAGTATTAGTTTGTTTTTCGAAACTCGAAAATGGGCGTCGATGCAAGGCGTGCCAGTAATACTATCCCTAGTGTGACGTCCACTGTACCCATGATCCCTCACTTGTGTAGGACCCTCAGTGTTTTTCCACCATACTTGTCGGAAGCATTGCGTGGAGTTCCCTGGCTTTAAGCAATTTTGCCAAAAATCAATATTTAATTTCCCCGTTCTTTCACTCCCACGTCGAGACATCGAAGATCAACGCTGGTCCGAAGAAAAAAACTACCGCCGAGAGCTGCACGACGGACTTTGGGCCTCGAAAGGCCTGCGGCCTTGGCCCTGCAAGTAGGGAGAGTAGGGGGTGGAAACATACTCTAAACTCTTTATTTTCCTACACACACTAGCCCGCTGCTTAAGGTGACATATGGAGAGTACTCAATTTAAATTTTGCCCCAAGTGCAACCACAAGTACCCTTGGGTTGACAAACACGCCACCTGTAATCTCTGCTTGCCGAGGGACCACCCCGAAGCTAACTGCAGAGCGTGTAGGCTTTTTAAAGCTAAAACCCTCAAGGACCATTCCACTAAACGTTGGGCCCACTGTGCCAGGCAGCTCGAGGCCATGGAAGCGGTGGGTGCCTTCAGTGATGGCAGCGACGCTGCCCTTTCAGACGGCTAGGGCACAGGGGTGTTGAAAGACACCCAAGCGCTAGTCCCTGACCTTGGAGCATTGTCTGGCAGGGCAGTTATGGGGAATACACCCGGCAACACGAGCGCTACCCAATCTTCTACACCTAAGAACACTAAGGCCAACCGAGACTCGACACACATGTCGAGTTCATGGAATAAAGGGGCACAAAGAGAGCGGTCCACCAATTCGGTGTACTATGGGCGTTCCAGGTCAAGATCGCCGCACGACACGGCAACCTTCCAGTTGCCAAGAGTGCCTTGCTCCCTAAAGTAACGGAGGTACGTTTGTCAGAAGACGAATCCGACCTACATCCGGAAGCCGCACACCCAATGGTGGCTCCGGCAGCCCCGTCTAAAGATTCCGAAAGGGCCAAACCGTCAGGGAAACACACTTCCACTCACTGGAAAGGGGAAAAACAGCCGAAAAAGCCTACACATTCAACTTCTGCACCCCAGGTACACAAGGACAAACACAGGTCATCAGATAAGGACAAATCTAAGACCCCTGTCACTTCACCCAGGCTCATTCCTCCCACTCCTTACGATATGGGATTAGAAGATGAACCTCAACAGGAGGTGGTCATCCCCAGTTCCAGAGAATGGAGCAATGAGGACATAGACAGGGTGATGAGGAGAATGTCTTCTTTAGCTAATTATGAAAAAAATCCACAGCATTTTCTTAGCTATACCCCTGACAATGCTACTCCTTCATGATCTAAGGACCCTCAGCCTCCTAATAAGAGATCTCGGCTTGATACTCCAGCTCAGGGACTGTCTTCAGACCCTTCTTACCAACAGTATGAGGATGACCCAGACGTACTGGTGTTGGACGACCAAACTGGGGTCGAGTATTATGGAGATGACGCCGGCCAGGATGAGGAGGTAGACGACTATGCGGAAGTCTACAATATGGACTCCCCGGTTAGCAAGGAACCACAAGTTACTGACTCAACTATAGGTAACCAGCCCCTTCTAAATCAGGTCTTGGCTAAAGCTGCAGAGCACTGCCACATAGCTACTCGGGGGAGGGGGGGGCACAGGAAGAGAGGGACTTTGCAGAGGAGCTAGTGGGGGACAAAAGACCCATTGCTCAAGCCATTCCTATTCTCAAATCTATCCAACGTAGAATTGATCCTTCCCTTCTCACTCCTAATCTCACCAAAGCTGTGAACCCCAGAATTGAGAAGATGTTCAGGGCCGCCCAGTCAGACCCTCTTTACATAAGGGGTCAACTGAAGCCCGACTCCTTGGTAATCACAAACACCAGAAAGAGAGCGGGGACACCATCATCTGAGGCTCCCCCAGACAAGGAGAGCAAAAGAATTTATGGGTTGGGAACTTCCGCTTACCAGGCAAGGATTGCCAACACCATCACTCTGCTGGCAAGCTATAATTGCCACCAGTGGGAGCAGGTAGCTGCTCTCATTGACTCTGCACCAGAACCACTAAAGGGTCAGTTGGCCCAGATCGTGTCGGAGGGTAGAGCCATGTCCGGTTGCATTCTGAAGACCACCTTTGACGCCGCAGATAATGCAGGCTGGCTCATAGCAGAGAGCACCGTCATTAAAAGGCACGCTTGGTGTCATGGGCGCTACTCCCGAGGGGCCAGGACTGGCCCAGCGCCCTCGGAAGCAGACCCGTCTTCCACTACTCCGGACCCAGCAGACCCCTAGGGCCCTTTGGACCGTGTCCTGGCGCCTTTGGCGCCAGGCTCATGAAGGGTTTCAGTCCCGGCGCCATAGGCGCCGGGCTCATATTGATAAACAGTGTAATAATGCTTGGGTGGACTTACCTGAGGCAGACCATGCTGCATATTTACCCAGAACAATCCAGTCTGGTTGAAGTCCCCAGCCATCAGGGCTGGGAGGAACTATTCCCTCCATTCAGGAACTCTTTTGTTACCTGGGTGGAACCGGTGGAAGAACACACACTGGAAGCACTTCTCTATTTAAACCACGCCCGATGGAAAACACGTGCTTCGTGTTATTCTGCAGCAGCAGCAGGACGCTCACCCAAGCGGCTCCTGCATTCCAGAGTCATCTTCAGCTTCCGCGCAGCAACCTGTGGATGAAGAAAGACACAGAACAATACTTACCAGATCCCGGAATCCAGTCACCGGCAAAACCTGCAAAGAATAAACATAAGGTTAGAAAAGTGCAACTCGCTCGCAGCCGCGCTCGCTTACCTGATCCATCCGTGATTGCAACAGAGCTAACCGCGGCCTTCTCTTCGGCAGCTTCTCTGCACCTGAAAGGCAAAGGACCTAATTAAAAAGGGGTTCGGGTGAAGGCAGTCACATTAATCTTAACTTACCAGTTTTTGCACGCACAGAAGCAGCCGCATCAACCGCAGCATCCCGGCACCTGAAAACTAGAAAAAGGACATTATTAGAGGTGCCATTAAAAGCGGCCAACGAACATTATACTTGCGTGCATCGGCACGTGCAGCGGCAACGGAAAACTACGCCCACAGCATCCCGAGGCCTGAAACAAAGGAAAAGGGACATTATTGAGGAGCCCATCTTTTAAAGCCTAAAGACTACAGTATACTTACAGGCATCCGCTCGTGCAGTAACGGCGGCATCGCTCTTCGGCATCCCAGCACCAGTGCCACAACTAAGGCCGCAAAAGACTTGAGCCTCAACACTGAACTCATCCAGTGACGTAACTGGAATCCACGCACCCCTGCACCAGACGCAGGATGGAGAGCTCAGCATTTATACGCCTAAGGTGAGAGCTCGCCGAGACAAGTAGAAAGCTAGGCTGTGGGAGAAACTGGCAAAGCAGTGACGTTCCGCTCAGGGTCCCATCCCACGCATCCCCAGTAGGGGGTGCGGGGGCGCATTTCCAACTTCACCCAAGCATGGAAAGGGATCACATTGGCCAGATGGGTGCTGTCCACAGTGACCGCAGGATACTGCATCGAACTGCTAGAGCGCCCCCGCAACCACCCTCCACGACAAAAGATACATTCACTGGACCACCAGAAGATCCTCCTCGAGGAAATCGTCAATCTTCTCGCAAAGGACGCGATAGAACTCGTCCCGGGCAACCAGGTAAATGAGGTTATCTATTCAACTTACTTCCTTGTGCCAAACGAAATTTGACAATGAGCCCAGTATTAGACTTACGCCCCGCAAACAAGTATGTCAAGCCCCAACAATTTCGCATGACTACTCCCCAAGAAGTAATCCCCCTCCTAAAAAGGGGGTATTACATGGCAACATTGGACATGAAAGATGCCTATTTTCATATTTCCATGTTCCCAGCGCACAGAAGATTCTTGCGCTTCAAGGTGGACAGTCGGCACTACCAGTTCAAGGTGCTGCCATTCGGTGTAACTTCGGCTCCAAGGGTATTCACCAAGGTACTGGCAGTGGCGGCGGCACACCTACGCAGGGAGGCAATCGCAGTGTACCCTTACCTGGACGACTGGCTCATCATGGGGGAGACCCCAGTAATTTGCAGATCAAACATCCAAAGAACGATCGACTTCCTCTTCGAATTGGGTTTCTCTATCAATGAGATTAAATCAAGCAGTTCCTAGGAGCTGTACTAAACACTCAAGAGGGGTTGGCCTTTCCAGCAGAGGAAAGAATTTGGAATCTACTACTGCAGCCCGGTCGCCAGATAAGGGTGCGCAAAGCGATGCGTTTGCTAGGCATGATGGCGTCATGTATTTACCTGGTCCCCCATGCGCGCCTGCGACCCATGCGACAAAGGTTGGCGAAACAGTGGTCTCCGGCAAGTGGTCAGTGGGACGATCTAGTTGTCGTTTCACCAACACTTGTACAAAGTCTTCACTGCTGGACAAGGGAATCTGTCAAAGGGGAAACCCCTTTTACGATCCGGGGGTACAAGCTGTAGTCACTACAGACGCGTCCCTGTCTGGGTGGGGAGCACACCACCTCCACCATACAGCTCAGGATCTCTGGTCTGACAGTGGCCAAGAATCATATCAATCTGCTAGAGCTTCTGGCAGTATTCGGAGCGCTTCGGGCATTCGAACCCCACCTGTTGAACCTGTCAGTGCAGATCCGAACAGACAGACGGCAATGTTTTACATAAACAAACAGGGAGGTACTTGTTCGCCAAATCTGTCCAGGCTTGCCCAGAAAATTTGGACATGGGCACTCAGACGGAACATTTACCCGTCATCTCATGTTCCAGGGGAATCTCAATTCACTAGCAGATGCTTTAAGCAGAGATCCCCTCCCAGAAGAACACAAATGGTGTCTACACAGAGAAGTCGTAGAAGACATCTTCTCACAGTGGGGTTTGCCCACTATAGACCTATTCGCCACAAGCGAAAACAGGCAATGCCCAGGATTCGCATCCAGGTTCCCTCAGCCAGACTCCAAGGGGAACGCCCTGTGGATGAACTGGTCAGGGATGTTTGCCTACGCTTTTCCACCAACCCCTCTCATGAGGAAGGTGGTCAACCAGATGCACAGGGAATCAATGACACTCGTCCTAGTTGCTCCCATGTGGGCGAGGCAACCATGGTTCCTACACCTACGCAGACTAGCAGTGTGCGAACCCATCACTCCCGTGCTGGCACAACCTACTATCCCAGCACCAAGGTCAAACGGTGCATCCTCAACCCAGCTCAAAGAACTTGGCAGCATGGCCCACAGAGATGCATGGACATCCTAAAGGAATCTAGGAAACCAAACACGAGGCACTGTTCATTTGATAAATGGAAGAGATTCGTTATCTGGTGCCAGAATAAGCAAATCAACCCGGTTGATTGTTCTCCTTCCAATATTGTCACCTACATGCTCCACCTGCTGGATGCAGGGTTGGTATTTCATTCGCTCAAGGTACACCTGGCGGCCCTGTCAGCCTACTCCACCTCCCATAACAACGGTTTGTGGTGGAAAGTACCAGTGGTTAAAGCCTTCATGGAAGGGGTAAAGAGACTCCACCCTCCAATTTCTAACCCACCACCAGGATGGGACCTTAATGTGGTGCTTGCTAAACTCATGGGCCCACCCTTTGAACCCATGCATAAAGCCAGTCTCAAACACCTGACCTATAAAACTGCCTTCTTAGTAGCCATTACATCCAGAAGGGTCAGTGAAATTCAGGCTCTGCCAGTGCAGGATCCTTTCTTTACTGTTCATAAGGATAAACTGGTTCTACGAACACACCCTAGGTTCTCGCCTAAGTTCATTTCAAAATTCCACGTTATCCAGTCCATTGAGCTTCCGGCCTTCCAAGAACCCAAAAGCTCTGCTGAGGTGAAGCTACACGCTGTAGATGTGCGATGAGCGGTCCTCTACTATGTAGACAAGACCCGGCCGCTAAGGAAAACAGACCAACTGTCTCTGTAGCTACAGGCAGAGAGGGAGATCGCGTCTCTAAAGGTGCCATCTCGAAGTGGATAGTCCATTGTATCCAGCTATGCTACTCCCTTTCTGAAAGAACTCTGCCTTTTACGCTAAGAGCCGACTCTACAGGAGGCACTGGGGCCACTCTGGCTTTCATTGCTAATGTACCCCTTGACACCATTTGCAAAGCAGCTACTTGGGGCTCTATTCAGACTTTTACCCAGCACTGCTGCATTAACACTCACTCCAAGACAGATACTCAAGTGGGATAAGTGGTTCTAAGACACCTGTTTGCTCATGACCCTTCTCACATCCCACCTCCTTTCTTCTAACACTGCTTGCTAATCTATGCACAGCATGTGATCTAAGCAGATTCCACAAGCCTCAGAAGGGATACATTACTCACCGTAATCGTATTTCTGATGCTTGTATCTGCTTAGATTCACATGCGCCCGCCCTTCCTCCCCTCTGAGTGAAGGCGCATGGATGCTTGTAGTCGTATCTATCTGCTTGGTAATCTGTACTCGCGCTACTTCTCATGCTACCTCATGTCAGAAAAAATACAATCTGACGGTCCTACACACGTGAGGGATCTTGGGTACAGTGGACGTTACACTCGAGTTAGTATTACTGGCACGCTCTGTGTTGACGCCCATTTTCGAGTTTCGAAAATCAAACTGTAATACTCTGCAGCTTCTACTAGATGTCGGCCGATGCACAGCATGTGAATCTAAGCAGATACGATTACAGTGAGTAATGTATCCCATATCAATGTATACATGTGTAATGCGAAGAGCATGTGAGACTGAACATGCAACTTACGCAAGGTTTTGATTTTCTTTTTTTCTTTTCTCCCACCCTCACCCTGTCCCAAATCTCTGTCCAATTTGTGAATTGTAATTTCATTGTGGGTTGAATAGTGATTCAATGACAATATTATATGCACTATTTTGAGAAGGGCTCGGAATGAGCCGAAACAAGTGTCAAAATTAAAAGGGCCTCCCACGGGAGATATGCGATTATACAACCGGTGTCAGCACATCACTTCTGTGGTTCCAACCTTTCAAACACTTTCATAATGTGTGGCGCTGTCGCAGTGTGAAATCTTCTAAACTCTGTTTGAGAATGGGTCCTACTGTCATATGCTGGTACCATAAAGTAACCACACAACGCACTTGTATTCTCAAAGCCAAATTGACCTGATTTCTGGAGTTTCTTTTTTTTTACTAGAAATGCCTTTGTGGTGATTATTTTTGTTAATGTTCTGGTTTTCCTTGGCTTTGTTTCATAACAATTTTCTTTGTAGATTAATGATGTAGCAGTTTTCTTTTTGTTTTACATCGCCCACTAACTAAAAGTACTGCCTGTCAGACGTTACCATACCTGACGACCATGCAGTCTGGCTACCAACATCGCCTCACTGCGCCAGTCTGTCTTTACTGCCTCCAACTCGTTTTTGTTTTTTTGGTTCTATACTGTACATTGGGCCTCAGAATTAGCATTAGCCATTGGCTGGTGATTGACTCGGCAAGTGAGAAATGGTGGTGTGTGTATGTGAATAACCAAACTGGCAAGTGGCTTGCCTGTCTAGTAGCACAAAACTTGACATGTTTACCACTGCTAATCAATACAAATTTGTTGGAGCACATTTAAGGGGGCTTCTTTGTGAGAGGCGGTAATTAATGAACAGTTTCTGACATTGCCAGGCTTGCCTCTGCTTCTACAGTGATCACTCATGTATCCTATTATTTTTTACAGTCACATACTTTAAGGGTTCCTGTCATTGGCCGGTAATAGTTGAGCCTCCAGCATTTTTGTTGCACAGTGCATTATTTGTTTGCTTGTTGGGTGCTTCTACAATAAGAAAATACTGTTTTCAAAGCGCTCACAGGGCAGGGAGGGAGCATGGGTGGGAAATAATTTAAAAACACAATACTAAAGAGCGGGGGGAGGTGGAAGGGACAAACCTACTATGTCTTGTGAGTATTCAGGACGTAAAACCAGAAACCGTGGTATGGACAAGCAGTATGGTGCTATTTCTAGCTTGAAGAAACAAGGCTGTGAGGGAAGACAGCAAAGGATAGAGCGAAATGCTATCTATTCCCCCCCCCCCCCCAGTGTAAGATCTCAGCTAGGTTGCAGTGATGTAACACCTGTTTTTCGAGCCTTGTCAGTAACCAGTAAAAGAAAAATGAGGACATCGGTAGCCTCATGTGGTGATTGAAGCAAAAATTGGTGGTGTTGCAGTCTTTGACTTTGTATGTGAATGACATGAAATTATGTGCCTATTCATAATCCAGTGAATGGAATTTAGCAGCCTTATAGTGACTGTGGTACATATTCTGTGTTTGTCCACAGGTTCCCTCCTAGACTGTTCCAGTCCAATGAGACTTGGCGAGGTGGTAAAGTATTTATCCATCTACCTGACCCTGTTTCTCACAAACTGGTTCTCAATTATAGTCTATACCAGGTTGGAGGAACCAAAGACTGTCCTGACGAAAGTGGCTTTATCTAAGTTATGCCACTGAAACGGGTCGACTCTGTTTGCTACACTTAAAAGGTATACATTGGCCTTTTTCTTGAGTCTGAGCAAACCTTTTTTTTACATATCTCCACTTGCCGCCAGTTCAAATCATCCACAGACGGAAAGTGGCGACTGTATTGTCTGTGTTTCGGGAAAAGGGGAAACCCTTGTTCTTTGTGTCTTTTTAACCTTAGCAACCCAGGGTCATTGTGGCAATCTGTGGGTCATTACAGGTTTGACTATCCCATTAGATGCCCCGTGAGTGTTTTAAGGGGGGAAAAAACCTTTCTTTTCCCTGGTACGCTCTTTTATCATGGTCTCTTACAATCTATATGTACACAACAGAAGAGTGGTATAGGACCAACAAGGCTGAATGTATTACAAACTGTAGAAATTGTTAATTTAACTCTTATCCTATCACTATTAGACAGGCGTTACATAACTGCAACCTAGCTGAGATCTTACACTAGGAAGGGATAGATGGCATCTCGCTCTATCCTTTGCTGTCTTCCCTCACAGCCTTGTTTCTTCAAGCTAGAAATAGCACCATTCTTGTCCATACCATGGTTTCTTGTTTTGCCCGCTGGTGCTATCTCCGGACTGAAATTAGCTGCTATCAATAAATAACAAAGATGTGTTTGCCTGTTTTTTGTGTGAATATAAACTAAGGGCAATACCCTGTCAACTTGATGAAACATAAACTTGCCCCCTTGTTCGTTACAACCTGAGTATTCAGAACGTACAAGTGCAGCAAGGAAGAGGGTGTAATGCTGGGGAGTCTGAGCTCGTGGGCCAGCCACAGATGACGTGCTACGAATGTTGAGTGCTACACGGACTGGGGCCGCCGGAGGTGTAATTGCGAACTCCCAGGGCGGACAGTGTGCGGATGAAAGTGCTGTGGATTGACGAGCTGGAAAGCTTGGTGTCACATGGCCCAAAGGATGCATAAAGGCCCAGAGAACCCATCAAAGCAACCGTGGGATTGGTAGAGCAGAGGAGAAGGGAAGGAGGAGGAAAGTCTTAAGGAGCTTCCTGAATTTGAGAAGATCCTGCTTAAGGTGCAGGGGCAGGGGGAGGCTATTCCATAGGAGGGAGCCCGCTGAGGAAAAAGAACCACCACCTACTCTCGGTTTAGCAAAACGCTTTACACACAGAGTTGGTTCCAGAGGAACGTAGTGGTCTAGAGGGAGAGTATTTCGATAGATAAAGTTAAAGATGGTGTGGTCCCCAGGCCCAGACAGCCCTGTGGATGATGCAGAGAGATTTGAATTTACTTGGTTCACGTCTTCCGTAATTATACCTCACTGGTAGCTGGTGAAGCTTATTCCAGGATTGGCGCAGTTTCTGTCCTGTGAATGATGTACATCTTACTTGGTTAGCATAAATGCTGATCACTGCTTTAAAACTTAAGCTGTGTCCGATTGGTTGAGGAAACTGACTTTGCGTTGGGAAATCCATAGTAATCGAAGCATGTGCCTGGTCTAGTCATTTGTTTATTTTTGACTACATTGCTAGTTTGTCTAAACCATGGAGCACAAATTCAAGTTGCAAGCTACTAGACAGCCATAAAAAGCCACTCACCACTTCAATTCTATACATACACACAGCACACCCTTCCTTACTCGCTAAGAGTCGAATAGCACTAGCCAATGTCGCTTGGCTAGTGGCAGGTGCATATTTTACACCCTGGTCTAAACTATGACTTTCTCAGTCAAAATGTTAGGTGTTCATACAGGTTGCAGGTTAGTTGTGGATTTGTGTTTGAAATACTGAGTTGAAACCTACAATTTTTAACTGAATGAACTGGGCTGATGGTGATTTTACTGAAAATGTGACTTGTGCAAATATAGTTTTAAATGCCAAAAAAGTAAATGTGATTTAGATTTCACATGCCATGTATATACTCTAGCTGGGAGTTAATTCTTCACCTGAGGTCTTGATGAGTGCTGGCCCGAAGTAGTTGAGTGCGGAGTGCTGGTATGGTTCTATGTGGTTTGTAGGCATGGCTTTGAAAAGTCTTTACAAATCTGAGAGACCTGCAGGTCGAGTAACTAATATCTACTCGATGTAAGAGAAATGAACGTGACCCATTAACTTTGCGGCATGATATTTTTGTATTTGAAAATCCATAGTTGCACATGAAGAAACATTTCCAGCCATGCTAATGTCTCACCTAGGTTATCCTCTTGCTGGACTTGTTGGGACACAATTTCCTACAGACCCATCAGAACACAAGATACACCCCATGTGAAATACGATTAGGCAAGCACGTTTTGAAATTGAGATTAGATGAGCGGTTGCCAAAACCAGCTCCTAAGGTTCGGGCATAACCCTGTAGACCAGGAGATGCTACTTTACCCCTTTGCCCATTATCAATACTCCATTAAGTTTTAAATGTGTTTGAATTCTTTTTTCTTAAGATGCTAAAAACTCTGTTAATGTCACATATACATGTTTATAAGGCACCAGTTGGCCTGAGGAGCCAAACGTAACTGTTGGTTTCAAGCTGACCAGGACCTCCTAGGCTAGAAGCGGGAGCCAAGTAGCTCCCAGCAATTTTGAACCCTGGGAAAGGCTAATATGAGGATTTTGTTACATTTGGACTACCGCCTTAGAATTTGCAATAGATTCTTGGTCCGAGATTGGGTTGAAAGTTGGGATTTGAGTTGAATTTAAGATAAATTATCCCATACACAATGGACCATCAGCCAAGACCTAGAGGCTAGTGGGTGAATTAGTGTTTGGACTTAATAAACCAAAGTAACACTAAATAATGCAGGATTTTACCAGAAAGAATATGGTTAGCTGCAATCTGATGGAGAATTATATTCTGAGTAACAGAGCATGTTTATTGAAATTCATTCCTTTGTACCTCCCATAATGCAACCGCTCTCATATCTTGTTTTTGCACAATAGCAGTGATGGAGGCACACACAAGAGACTAGTTTTCTGCCTACTGTTGGCTCAATATCCACTCATGGAAATGGATGGGCAAGGGCATTCATGAATATAAATGAACGTGGGAGTTGACTCTCCAAGCTAACCATACTTGAAGTGCCACAACTTCTATTTTTCAAACCCTGTGCAGGACGAGCATGTAGCAAAAGCATCTTCCAGCAAAGTCCAGTGTGGCCATTGGAAAGGGGGGCGGGGGGTGAGACTGATGTGGAGTATTTTACTGTGCCACACCAGTTCTGGGCCACATGGATACTTTATTGTGCCAATTGCTTACAGGTCTAGGTGACAGCTGCTCTGTGTCCTTCTTTTTAAGGAAAGTGGGCAGACTCCTTGGTTCTCAGTGCACATCCACATAAGAGATGTTCTGGAGAGCCCCCATCCATCCCCCGCTCCCTCGGCAGTGTGCTTTTATGGGCATCACATAAACGTGCATTATGGATGTTATAGAACTCCCAACACAATTTCTGCCATTGCGCTTCAGATTAAGTAGAATGGTGGGGTGATGGAAGGGTTAGTGAGAGCAGAGCAGTGGTTTGCATAACATAGCCTGTGAGAGCAAGCAGTGTTTAATTGCCTGTTTTTTGTGTCGTAGGCATTAGAGTGGTGTTCAGTAAGAGTGGCAGACCTCGACACAAACCTCTTTCCTACTATTGGCTGTTTTGTAGGGGATCCCATCATTCCAGCAAACCGTGGCCCATTTGCTGTGGGTAGAGCGCGTTGGATGCTGTTGCCCAATAATGATAGGTGAAGGTGAGCAGTTTGTGGGTGAGCTTTTAGTGATCAAAGATGGGTGATGCATGTATGGCCTTCTTGTCAAGTTTATATCCTCTTGCTTTTCATCTGTTAGGTTTTCTAGGTTTTGCCCAGGTGCACACTTTGATGATTTGCTTCTTCGTATCGCCTTTTAATGAGGTGGTCCTGAAGTAGTTTTATTATTAAAGATGGAGAGTTTGATAGTTTAGTCACTCTAATGGCAAAAGAGCATGCACCTAGTCATTTTCTGTTGTACGGTTGTTTCTCGAGTTAAGTGGTTATCCTTCGTTCAAAGGACTGTTTTCCTCTGGATGTTTAATAAAAGGTTGACTATTTTATGGTGGTTTTCTTCACTGTATCACTGGAGTTTTGGAATTTAAACTCCAGGGTGAAATAAATGAGTGTTCATTTATGTATCAGTAGTGGTTCCGACATTCAACTTCTGTCTGCACTGGTCTCTTTCTCGCCATTCTTGGGTAACTTAAATCTTTAGCTCCCAAATGGCAGTCTTTGGTCTCTTTAGCAGTATGAACTTTAACATCAATTCCCAGCATGCTCGAGCTTGGGCTTCAGCTGTCAGCACAGCGACTCTGCTTAGTTTTGTTACCAATGGTGGCTGTGAACGTGGACTACAATTCTCAGAGTACACGGTTGTGATAGCCAACTAACTTGTTCAGGACATTAGTAACCTTTGCTCGCAGTTTCAGCCATCAGCTCCCTTTGCTTCAGGAATTTTCTCACCCGGTTTCCACCGGCCTGGGTCACCTCTTCCCTCCCCTGTAGGTCTAATTTTTCCCACTGTGCTTTCTTCACCATACTCTGACCTTTGTTGCCCCTGGGTTACAGATACTAGGATTAGGCTTCCTTCATTAACTGGGATGTTCACTCTCCTTCTCCAGCATTGGATCTTTCATGGATTCACATGCTTAGAATATTCCCCGTCGTCAGGCTGGGAATCCTCGGTAAATTATATAGACCTTTTCCATAGGAAAAATGTCGACACTTTTGTATCCTATCTACGTCGTTTTGGGCCGTGTACGCCTACGCCACTAGGACGTAGAGGTATAAGTAGCCCCGCCCTCGTGGCTCCCTCAGATTTCAACTGTCTTCCAAAGTAGTGGGATTACCTCGAGTATCTGCTATTTTTGCAAGGTTGTCTAAGAAAAAAGAACAGACTTCCTTTGAAAAATGTCTGGAACGGCGTTGTTTCGTCCGTGTGCTACCTGCGGTCTTAAAGTGTAGTGATGGGCATATGGACTGTATTTACTGTCTTCACCCTCATCATTCAGCCGACACGTGTGAGATCTGTCAAGGCTTCTCCCAGAAGACCCTGAAGGACCGAAACAGACGCCTGGTGACTTGGCTCAATGACGGGGCGGGTGCGTACCCTACATCGGAGGTAGGCTCTACGGCCTCGACATCTAAACTCCGGTACCCCCTCGTCGCTCTGCGTCGGCAGAGCCCCCGACGAAGAAACCACGTTCATCGGAAAAACGCCCCTCTTATAAACATCCTGCAAGGGACTCTTCGTCAAAGAAAACGTCCTCTTCTTCCTCCTCATCTAAAAAGGAGAAGAAATTGAAATCCTCCTCGGGAGACCGCCATGGCTCTACCTCGAGTCGAGTGTCGTCGACCCACAAGCCAAGTTCTAAACCGACGAGTGCGCCACAAGGCTCTGCGCCAAAAACTTTGTCATCGACGGTCAGATCGTCCACATCTTCTGTGCCGTGTGGGCCTGCTCTTCCCGCAATTACTTCGGCGGGTCAAACGGTGGTTATGGAGAAGATGTCATCGACGGTGGCACCTTCGGTGGGTTGGCTGCCGGAAGTTTTCAACCATATCTTGCCTGAGGCCTTGTTGCAGCCAGAAGCGGCCCTTTCCATCTCGTCGTCGGAGGATGACCGTGGTCTGATCGTACAGCTGACTGATCTGGGGTTACGTGCAATCAGTTCGGGGGAACTCCCGAGTGGGAGTGCCATCCCAACCGCCTCTTCCTTGCTGAATCCCCAGTCTCTATTGTCCCTGGACGTGTTGAACACGTTGCAGAAGCTGTTACAGCGTCTGGACACGCAGTTGCCTCACACTGGTGTCCTGACGGTACCGCAGGCTACGCCGGTCGTCGCCGAACCAGGCCCGGCTCTGCACTAGACGACCAGAATACCTACAACTTGCCCGGTGGGGGAGGATTGTTCTCACCCACACTCGGAGGAGGGAGAACTGCCGGAGTTGGAGTCTGAGCGTGAAGGGTCCCTTTCAGACGTCTCATCACCCTCAAGGGACCCCACTTGGGAGTCGGATGCAGAGATGCAACCTCCAAAGAGCCCGGCGCAACCATCTCCGCCGGATGACATCGGGGCCTTCATGCAATGATGGGAAAAGCATGTGCGTAATTTGGCGTGGCGCCGGAAGAAGTGAAGAAAGAATGCTTTCTCTTCGATCATATGGGCAAGAGAAGAAAATCGATGTTTGCCATTCCAATTTTGGATAATGTCTGGCAAGAGGGGTTGAGGACAATGCGTCATCCTTTCTCAGAACCGGCGATTAAAGGACGGTTAGAAAAGAAATTCAAGGCTCCGGAGTCAACCCCCAAATGCTTGACATCTCAACCTTCGCCGGATTCGGTGGTGTCCGCTGCTGCGGCCAGAAAAGCGAGGTTGCAACACAAATGCACAACCCCGCCGGACAACAACGCCAGGAGACAAGATACGTTTGGAAAGAAGGTATTGTCAGTCGGTGCGACTACCGTGAAAGCAGCCAACTCCCTGGCCATTATGGCACGGTATGATAGAGAGATGTGGCATCGTTTGGCTCCTATCTTAGACCATCTGCCGGAGGAACACAGGAAGTCCGCTATGCTACTAGTACGTGAAGGGGAAGAGGCCTCCAATCACTCCATAAATATCGCTGCCGGCCTGGCAGAGGCCGGGTTTAAACAAATTAATAACGGCGTAGTGTTAAGGAGGCAAGCCTGGCTTAAGTGCATGACTTTTCGACCAGAGGTGCAATACAAGGTGCTGGACATGCCGTGCGAAGGGGAACAACTGTTTGGCGAGAAAGTTGATGAAGCCTTGAAGGGCATGAAAGAAGACTCTGACACTGCTCGGTCACACGGAGCCCTCCAAAGTGGCTGACATTTTCGTTCCTTTCGTCCTTTCAGAGGTGCTTCCGGAAACTCCCGGTTTGGATCACCTAGAGACCGAGGTTTCAGTCGACCCTCCTACTCTTCCCGAGGCTACAGACGAGGAGCCCAAGTTACTCGTAGAGGCAGAGATTACCAGTCCTCAAGAAGGAAAGGCTCCTACTCATCGTCGGTGAAGGATCGACAGGCAAAAACCCAGCAATGACATGTTTCGAGACATCCTGGGGGGCAGAGTGTCTCGTCTGATTAGTAAGGGGCTTATCTCCGGAAAGGGCACAGGAAAGTCTGAATGCCACCATGCCCCTCCTCAGCGCTTGGGCTTCGCAATAAACTTTGAAAAGTCCTCCTTATCGTCATCAAGGACCTTGGTCTTTCTGGGGGCGGAGTTCCAGATGCAGTCAGGGTTGGTAAAACCATCTGTCCAAAGAGTTCTGAAACTACGACACAAGGCATCGGAATCGAAAGTCAACACCAAAGTGTCGGTGAGAAGGTACATGTCCCTGCTGGGGACCATGACTTCCTGTATACCCTTGTTCAACAATTGTCTCTTCATGAGACCCATTCAGGAATTCTTGACGGATCAATGGGCACAGAGTCAAGGTCGTTGGTCGGACAAATTGACCATCAATGGCAGGCTCGTGCAGGCACTTCAGTGGTGGAGAATCTCCAAAAATCTAACAAGAGGGAAGCCCTTACTTTAACCTGGGTTCCAGATGACGGTGGTGACAGATGCTTCTCTGACTATTTGGGGAGCTCATCTGGATTCCCTTCAGGTTCAAGGTCGGTGGTTATCGGAGGAGTCCAGCCTTCACATCAACGTGCTGGAGTTAAGGGCAGTGCGTTGGGCCCTAAAGTCTTTTCTGCCGCGCATAAAAGGATCCGTTGTACGGGTAATGACAGACAACACGACAACAATGTTTTACCTGAGAAAGCAGGACTCTGTCGACCGAAGCCCAGGAGATCTGGCATTGGGCCCTCCGCCACAGGATAGATCTATTGGCGTTCCACTTACCAGGAGTCAAAAAAACGTGCAAGAAGACTCTCTCAGCAGAGAGATGAATCGACTACACGAATGGGAATTGAACGACCAACAACTACACCGTGTCTTTGAAAAGTGGGGTCGTCCGGCTCTAGATCTCTTTGTGATGAGAGAGAACAGGAAGTGCTCACAATACGCGAGCAGGTGGCCACAACAAGACTCACTGGGTGAAGCCTTCTCCTTTCCGTGGACGGACAAGTTTTTGTATGCGCCCCCCCCCCCCCATACGTCGGCCGCTGCAATGGATTCACAGATATCCATGTCGGGTGATCCTGGTGGCCCCGTACTGGGCGAGACAAGTGTGGTTCTCCGATCTACTCCATCTTTCAGCAGTGGAGCCCATGAGGTTCCAGAGGATCCCAAACCTTCTGTCTCAGGACAAAGGCGTGGTTTGGCACCACAACCCGGACAGCCTCAGTCTGACAGCCTGACTCCTGATTGCTCCGAGTTTGGTACGTTAGCAATTCCACCGGACTGTCGTTGCATTTTGCAAGCGGTGAGGGCCCCGTCCACGAACGTATCTTATACGTACAAATGGAAGAGATTCTGTATTAGGTGCGGGGATCAGCCAGGTTTACGTCCACTTCACATTACACCGGAGCAGCTTCTACCATACTTGCTACTCCTGGCTCAAAAAGGTTTGTCTTTTTCATCGATAAAAGTGCATGTGGCGGCCATTTCGAGATTTACTCGGAAGAGACATTCAACTCCATTATTTAGTGACCGGTTGATTAAAGATTTCATGAAAGGATTGTTCCGAACTTTTCCTCCTAAGAAGTTTCCTCCGATCTGGAGCCTTAACCTGGTTCTAGCAGCACTAATGAAGGCTCCTTTTTGAGCCGATGTCGTCATTGAAATTCCTGTCATGGAAACTGGCCTTTCTGGTGGCTATTACTTCGGCTAGACGTCTGTCAGAAATACAAGCTTTAGTGATCGATCCACCATATTTGAGGTTTTTCAAGAATAAAGTCGTGTTGGCTACTAATCCCCATTTCATTCCTAAAGTCCCTACCATGTTCCATAAGCACTCTTCTATGGTGCTACTGATGTTTTTTCCAACACCTTTGTCTGCTGCAGAGAGGACTCTCCATACGTTGGACGTGAGAAGGGCTCTGAAATTTTACCTCCATCGCACTCAAAATCTCAGGGACACAAGACAGCTATTTGTGGCATATGGCCCTTCGGCTAAAGGTAAAGCAATCTCAAAACAAGGACTGTCCCGCTGCGTGTCTATTTCTTTTTGCCACTCAAAAGCTGGGAAACTGTTGGAAAGACGTCCACGAGCCCATTCGACGAGATCTGCTTCGTCGGCGGCATTGTGGTCCGGGATTCCGCTGGGAGATATGTCAGGTGGTTTCCTGGTCGGTACCACATAAGTTTACCCGGCATTATTGCCTCGAACAACAACATGCTGCCGATACACAGATTGGTCGTGCAGTCCTACGGCACCTGTTTCAATAAGGTAGGCCCCAGTAAAGGGGGTATATCCTTCGGCTAATGTACTTTAAAGTTTTTTTTAGCTGTTCATGTACTATGATTTGAAGTCTAGCCAAGACGAATATGCATTCATGGTTATGTTATTGGTTTGCATATACACCTCCATCTATGGGAGAATACTGCTGTACAATCTATTCTAAGCATGTGAATCCATGAAAGATCCAATGCTGGAGAAGGGAATAGTTTCTTACCTGTAACTCCATTGCTCCAGCATTGGTATCTTTCATGGATTCACATGCGCCCGCCGGCCTCCCCTGGCATGCAAACCAGATGTCTCCCCCCTCCCCCCATACTACTTTGGGGGTCGAAATCTGAGAGAGCCGCGGGGGCGGGGCTACTTATACCTCTACGTCCTAGTGGCGCAGGCGTACGCGGCCCGAAACGACAGATAGGACACAAGTGTCGAAATTTTTCCTTGTACAATTTGTGTTTTGGCACATAGTGATACAAGGTCTATAACACTCCCCAAGCATTAGTAGTACCGCTCACGGACAATCCATCTGAGTAGGTCTACTTGCGGAGCGTGGTGGGCACTTGCACAGATAGTTTGGCAGGAATTCCCCCATGACACCCACCTTTTGAGGCTTGGATGTTAACCTATAATATACTGGACCAATTACTAGACGGTAGATTGTGTAGCATATTCTAAACAAATGCAAGCTCCAGAAAGCCTGTTGTGGGGTAACTGCAAGGATCGATATTAAGATTGCAGAAGCAGGAGCTAAAAACAGTCCCTGGGTATCCCGCTTTAACCAGTGACAAGGAGCTACCATTGAGTTTATATAGTGCTTATACACAATGTGTTTCAAACCGCTTCAAGGCAGGGAGGGAACAAGGGAGAAAACATTGACATTATTACAGGTCCTTGATGCATTTAAAAATGAGAAATGAACTATCCTACTCAGCCTAGTGACATTTTTGATAGTGCAAGTGCATTTGACAATAGGAGGGGAGGGGAGGGGGTTGGGAAGGAGAATGAGACCGACAAGCGGCTACCTTACTATGCCTGATGACAATTGAGGTAGTGCTGGAATTTAACAAGAGGTAGGAGGGGTCGGGGGGGGAGGGGGAAAGAGAAGCAGGGAGAAGAACAAAACCAGCAACTATCGTACTAGGCCTGACAACGGAGGAGGAGGCGAAGGAATGACAATTCGGATAGAGTACGTGCACTAATATAGCAAGGGGCAGAGGGGTGAGTGGAAGATGGGGAGAAAACAGGAAAACGGAAGGCAAAACAGAGATCACAAAATGACACTAAGTTTGCACAAGAAATAGTCAGGTGTGAAGTGAGCTAAATGCATGAAACAGGCCAGAATTGAACCAGGCTAAATGCATACAACACATGCCAGACCTGACCTAGGCTAAACTCATACAATACAGGCCAGAACTGAACTAGGCTAAATAATGTGTTGAGATGAACTCCAAAAAGGGTTTGATGTGAGGGGGCTAACAGTGGGGAAGGTGAGAGCGGGATAGAAGGGATGCAAGCAAATCGGGCCTTGGAGGCAGGCTGGCATTTGCCTCCAGGCTCGCCTGATTGGTCGGCTAGAACCAATCACAGGGGAGGCAGGCGAGCAGCTCACTTGCCCAAACAAGAAATCAGAGGTAACGAGGAGTTGGTAACAGCGTTCCACAAATCAAACTTCCACATGAGATGTAAGCTTATTTTGTCCATTATTTATGATCACTTATGCTGTAAGTGTCATGTAGATGTGTATTTATAGATTGTGCCAAATGCACAGAATTAATCTCACGTGCGTACCTGTTTTGGCTCCCTAGGCCAACTGATGCTAACGTAGCTCCTGGTAGCTGTTGGTGTCTAGTTAACCAGGCTCTTCTAGGCTATAAGCAGGCGCTAAATAGCTCCCAGCTCCCCACAAGTTTTAACCCTTGGTAAGTAATGTTTGTCATGTGTATATTGTCCTGAAACGTGCCCTACTGTCTAAGATTAGATGTTCGATTTACAGCGACTCCTATGTTTCTGGGAAAAGAATTGCAGCTAATATCCCGATACCTGTAGATGATGCGTCAGAAAAAGTGAGCTTAGCTTTGTATGGTACGAGACATAACTGAAATGCAAGGCATACATTCGTTTTCAAAAATTGATTAGCAGAGTTTGCTAATTAAAATTGTATTGATTAGCAAACATGCCCATTTGATTAGCAATGTTGTACTAATATTTTAAATGTCACCAGAAGTTATTTGGATCCAATATCTCAAATGACCAATACAGCAAGTTTGTGTGCCACTGGATGCTAGTGAGACGAATCAGGCCTTGCAAATTCTTTAAAATTCTGCTAGACCTGCAGGTTAAGTAATTTAGTTTACCTATTTGACCTAAAAGAAATGCACTTGACCCATAGCAACGGGTGACAAAAAATGGTACATGTCACCACAAACCCACTATGTTTGACACAATAGCCTGCCTCCCCAAGCCAGCTTTGTACAGTGAAACGTCTTTGACATCTACTGCAAAACAAGAAAGTTACACTAAGGTTTCAAACATCCCCTGCAAATGGTACTCACTCTTCATAAAGTCTACTGGAGTATACAAGTGGTCTTTGTGAGCTCTGGCTGAGTGTCTGTAAAATGTAAACTGTTAGCTACATTGAATGGACAGATTCGATCAAAAAGGCTCTGAAAACAGTTTGGCCAGTTCTCTCCTGCAAGTGCTAATATATAATGCAATCATCGTCATAAAGCAAAGTGAGCTCAGGAGGTGAACTGCAGTGCGTGGTATTGCAGTAGATATGTTGATGTACAGTCTGTATGGAACGATTGATTATTTTGCGTAAACATCTAGTTAGGCTTGTGCACTACTTATGTAAGAGGACAAAGTAGGGGACTAAGCAGAGTAGTAGGTGTTGCAGGCAGAGAACTAGTCAAACTAGGTGGAATATTGTAGTTTGCTGCCATCTTACTTTCAGTGTAACTGGTATAAAACCGCTTGTGCGTTGACCACCAGTTGTACAGATAAAAGCAACTAGCAGGTCAGGTCACAGAACTAGATTTGCCATTAAAAGCAGTTGGCGGTGTGATCATGTACATTTTCAAAAGTATTCACTCATCAATGTGATGCATCCTCCCCCTACAAAAAAAATATAGTTCCTGCTATGACATTTAGCTAAACTAACCTAAATTTTAATGTAAACCAAGGAGACATGGCAATGTTTTACAAAAGTAATACTGTAGTTCGGCATTATGCAACAACTTAAATTGTTAGGAATGTAATAACTGTTTTTAATAAAGTTACCGATACAGGTCTTTGCCAAAGAGAATATATCTTTGCGAAAGAGGATATAGTTGGCTTAATAAAAGTATCATCCAGATTACTTCTGGTTTTCAATTGTTTGAAAAAGAAAAACCATCTTGCTTTGCACTTCCACACAGGTGTTAGGCACTTAAGAATGAAGGAGATGATTACTATTGCATTCTGTCCATTAGCCCCTTTGAACTTGCAGTGAACACAGAAGAGGGTGGCGAGAGCCTTGAGAGCCAGAGAATTATTCAGGGTAAGCTGTGCTTTTATTGAACAGGGTTACTTAAATAGCTAGCTAACTTTGCTACACAAGTGTCAATTTAATTAGCAAACCTACAGAATTGCATAACAAATTGCTATGCGACGCTGCTTATTTTATGATTTGGAAATGATTTGTTCTGTTCATGTTAAGAGCATGATGGTTTGGTTATGGGTAAGCCAACAAATAAGCAAGCTGTGCACAAATTCATGTCAATGGCCGAGAATGTATAATTGTGATGTGAAGTTAAGAAAATAACGTATGGAACCTTGGTTTTTTTTACATTTTTTTTTTTGCAGCTTTGCCTAACGCTCTATTTGTGTGAAGACCGGTCTATAAAATTGTAAAATTTCAGTCCTATACGTGGTAAATTGAGACCTTGAATTGCTATTCAGAGAGGAGAGTAAAGTAGACTAAGGGATGCTCTGTTATCTGGCAGTTTTGTTCAGCTAGCCTCCCAGAAGCACTTTAAAAGATTTTGGTCAACATTGGTTTCTTTCATATTGCACTGTTAGATTAGTTAATATTACCAACATGTCAAGGAAATCGAGGAACATTTTTTTTTAACCGATTTACAATTTTACAGTAATTTAAGTATGCTGCTGCCAACTGCAGCAAGAAAAGTGACCATGTTTACCCATTTGAAATTATCTCATTTTAATACAAATGGTTTTAATCTGTGCCAGAATTGATCATGATTTTCCCAGATTCAAAAAACGGTTGTAAAAAATGCTTTACCTGGTTGCAAATCCGTGGATACAAAAAGCCCACTTCTGAGCCACTGCACATTATACTTACATCGATTTAGCTGTCCCCAGCTTCTGACCTCAGAAGAGCTCTGGCTGCTCTTTGTTTTGCACTTAGGCTCATTGAGATGAGTTTAACATGCGATGGCTGCACACCCTGCAGCGAGTGGGTGACTGAGTGCTATAGTCCTTTTTAAAAGGAGCAGATGGTGAGTAATTTGAAAGGGGCCCAGTGCCTAAAATGGACTGCTGTAGACTATAATAGCTACAACAAGGTCCTCCTATAGTGCAGTTGTTTAAACTGTTACTTTCAGTCTTGATAGTTTAAAACGAGTCCAAATACAGTAGCTTGGAAGGTTGATTATGGGGACGATAAACAGTCATGCATTATTAAATATATTTAAAATGTGAAAAATATACCGTGGTGGTGATTCCTTTCCTGCGAATCCCCAAAATCCTGGCCTTTTTTTTCCCTCGTTCTTTAGTGACTTTTGACCCTCCTAATCCCAGTTAGTACCCCTAGCCCACTTAACATCTACATTTATGCGAAAATTCAACCCAAAATAAACGACATTTTCCAGTTAGCAGTAAAGGGGTTTGGCATTTTTATCCTATCCTGATAACGCCCTGGTTTAAAACCAGACGAGATTTATTTAAGCTGGAATCACTTTACATGCATGTAATTGTACGCGGCCATTCAGGATTGGGGGCGGGATTAAACTATATTGCTCAATATGTTGCAATGTCGATTAGTGACTAATCTGTGATTCTGCCGGTTTCAAGTTTTCTTTATAAAACCGGATGTTTATAAAGCCCATAACTTGACTGTTAGGGGATCATCTCTTGCCCCCTCTCCCCCAAAACCTCCCAAATGGAACCCGTGAATTTTAATAATTCCCCTCCCTACCTCACCATCCAAAAGCGAGGAAATAGGAAGAGATTTGATTTGGAGGAGTGCGGCTTGGGGATGTGTAACTACCCTTTTTATGTAGTGCATACAAATTCTCATCGGTTAAAAGGGACCACTGAATGGAGTAAACCGTATTGCATTAAAAGCGTTTCATGGTATGGACCTGGATTCCTTAAAGCAGTTGCACCTCCTCCTGGAAGCTAAATGCTTGACGAGATCCATGTTCTAGTGGCACGGCTCTCATGGCATCTGCAGGTCTGGCGCAGCTTTAAGCTGTGGCTTTTGCAAACATTCCTTTTCCTTCCAAACCTCATAACAATATATGTAATTCATAAATGTGTAAACCACTCCAAGATCTACTTTCTAAATCGGAAAAATATCATGCTTATTGTGACATGAGTTGGAATGCATTTATTTGCCAGATGTGAGAGCGTGCAGCATCGTCTTGGCTAGAATATGCTCTCCTTGCTTTTGTAGGCATGCTTCATTCCTCCCTGCATCTACACGAAATGTGTTTCTCTGCAGCAAGGACACAAGCTGGTCCTTGAAGCCTCACTGGTATATTGCATTTCATTAAAGCAGAGGTGTGACTGCCAAAGGGAGAAGCTTTGTCAGGGATGAGGGAGGAAACCTGTCTTTTTCGCAAAGGAAAATTATTGCTTGCTTACATCGGGCAGTGCTGCAGGAGAAAAGTTGTACATTTACGCTGGTGCAGTATAGCGTCCCTCTGTCTCCTGCAGAACAATGCAGTGAAAGGTTTTCATGTGCAACCTGTTGTACGTGTCCTTCTCCAGCATTAGATCTTTGGATTCACATGCTGTGAATGTTTCCTGTCGTCAGGCTGAGATACCTCTGTAACTTTAACCTAGCGTTTTCCTATGGAAAACGTCAACCCTTTTAGTGGCCTATTGATGTCCTTTTTGGATGCTTTAGCCTACCCAATAGGACGTTGTGTATAAATAGCCCTTGTCCCACTGCTTCCCTTCAGATTTCAACCGTCTCCAAACAGTTGGGATCCTCGTGTCTACTCTCATGCTTTTCGTACTATCGGCCAGTATGTCATCTGTGGGCCAGAAAAAATCGTATTTAGGCCTTGTGCTACCTGCAGCCTAAAGGTCTTCGAGCGGTATGGCCATGCAGATTGCTTGTATTGCCTTTACCCCAATCATTAGGCGACAGCCTGTGAGATCTGTTGTGCGTTTTCTCAGAAAACGCTGAAAGACTGCAACCACCGGCTGATTGCGTGGCTCCACAGAGGCACTTACCTGGCTTCGGAGGTTTTGTCCCGGGGAAGAAAGGCGCTGAAGGCGTCCCGCAGGGGAGGGCGATGTCCGCGGGCCCTCCCGCCAAGAAGCAACGCATGGAGGGGCCAGCTTCGGAGGTGGGGGAAAGGTGGTTCATCTGTATTCAGGTCGCATCGGTCCAAAGGTGTGAGTAGCTCTTTGCTCTCCAGGTCGGCGAGACTGAACAAGTCAGGGGGGGTCGAGTGATGGACCTGAGAAGGCGGCGCAGAAGTGCGCCTCTGTGGAGAAGGCAAAGGAGAGAGTTCTCCTTGAAGCACTTGTCTAAGGACCGTCATGGGTCCTCGTCCAAGCACTGTTCCGGCACTTCACCGACACGGCCGCTGTCACCGGAGAAGGTCAGGCCGAGGGAGGCCTTTGTGTCGTAGACGGAGGTTCCCTCGACTACTTCGGCACAATCCTCACTCTGTCGACGGGGGTGTCCTCCGCTCCGTCTACGGCTGTGACGGTCAGTGGTCTGCAATTGCTGGTGGTTTGGTGGTTTGTTTCTGACAGATCTGGGGCGGTTTCGGGCCATTGCTCCCGGTGGACATTCTCCAACAGTATCCGGCTTCGTATTCAGTCTCCTCAGGTCTGGAGGAGGAGCATGAACAAGGTTTCCATCCATCGGCGCTGGGTCTGCGGGCAGCAGGTCAGTCTACGTCGAGTGGGGCTGGGGCGCCCCTGTATCCGTTGGTAAACCCTCCAAGTACGCTCCAGTCGCTATTGGGTCAATTGGATGCAAGACCTCCAGTGGCTCTGAGCCTGGTGGCTCCAGTGGTGTGTAGTGTGCCTGTTTAGGCCCCTCGCCCGAGTCTCCCCAGGAATTCGCCACCAGTGCAGCTGCCGTTGGCGTCAACTGTGGGATTGGACCTTCCCAGAAATCATCCAGAGAAAGGAGAGCTGGTCGATTCGGGTCAGGAGAGCAGGCCTCGTGACACATTGTCGACGGTCTCCTCGTCGCCGAGGAGAGACGATACATGGGATACATAGGATACAGACCCGGAGGTGGAACCGCCTAGCAGCCCAGCTCAGCCATCTCCACCGGACGATATTGGGCCGTTTTCATGCTATGATTGCGAAGGCGTGGCAAGAATTTGGCCTGGCTCCTGGAGGAGCGAAAATACTGTTTTCTTTTTGACCACATGGGGGAAGCGAAGGAAGGCAGTCTTCAGTCCCCATTTTGGATCACATGTGGCAGGAGGGCCTGCGCACGATGCACCATCCTTTTTTTGGAACCCGCCGTGAAGGGACGTCTGGAGAAGAAGTTTAATGCACTGGATTAGACCCCCCCCCCCCCTGTGCCTCATGTGTCAGCCCATGCCGGAGTCAGTGGTTTTGGCGGCTGCCAGTTGGAAGGTGAGGAGCCAACACATGTTATGCCACTGGACAGTGAGGCCAGAAAACGAGATGCTTTCGGGAAGAAAGTCCTCTGGGTCGGTGCTACGACAGCAAAGGTGGCAAATTCCTTGGCCATTATGGCCAGGTATGCCGGGGAGATGTGGCACCGGTTGGCCCCGCTCTTGGAACATCTCGCGGAACAACGCAAGGAAGCTATGTTGCTTTTTCGAGAGGGGGTGGATGCCTCCAACCACAGCATCAACATTGCAGTGGACTTGGCGAAGTCAGGCTTCAAACAAATAACGATGGTGTTCTCCGGAGGCAGGCGTGGTTGCGCTGCACTGACTTTCGGGCTGGAAGTCCAGCATTAAAGTCATGGATATGCCCTGTGAGTGGGAACAGCTGTAGATCTGTAGAGAAGATCGATGCGGTGCTCAAGGGCATGAAGGAAGACACTGAGACGGCGAAGTCCCTGGGGGCTCTGCATATGGGCTGTTCTTTTCGCCCCTTTCAGGCGCTTCGAGGGGCCTCTGGTAATGCAAGATTTGCTGACTCCCGCGACCGAGGTTACAGTTGCCCTGGCTACTCTTCCCAGGGTTTCAGGCGCTCGTTCCAAGCAGCGCAGAAAAGCCAAGACCATCAGGCGCTGCGTAAGAAGGTTCCTGCCTCTGCAGTTGCTAAGGGACAGCAATCCAAGTCTCACCAATGACTCCCACGGGGCAGTCAACTTTGGGGCAGAGTGTCGCGACACATTAACGAGTGAATCTTATTACTACAGGCCGCTGGGTACTGGATACGGTATGTCGAGTTTCGGCGTCCTCGACTCCCAATTGCACCTGTGCACATGGTGCAGCCGCACCTGCCTATCTTGCCGCAGGAGGTCGAACTCATGTTGGCGAAAAGGTCGATAGAACCAGTCCTGGTGTCGGAACCTACCTGGTGCCAGGGGGGGGGGTTGTACTCCTGATATTTTGTCATGAAAAAGCACGATGGAAAGAGGGGGCCTATTCTAGATCTTTGGCCGTTGAACAAGAATCTGCAACGCCTGAAGTTCAAGATGCTGACGCTGCAGGTTGTGATCTGGGCGGTGCAGCCGGGGGAGTTCCTGGCGTCGTTTGATCTGTAGGACGCTTACTTCCATATCCCAATGAGGGCAAACCGTTGAAAGTACCTGCACTTTCTGGTCAGGGATGACCATTACTAGTTCCGTGACCTCCCATTTGGGCTAAAATCTGCACCCAGAACGTTCACAAAATGCTTGGCTCCAGTGGCTGCCTTCCTCTGCAGTGAGGGGCATCATGTGTACCCGTATCTGGGTGACTGGTTGTTATGGGGGCTGCCGACGGAAAGGTCCTTGGGAGTCTTTCCAGGCGTCCATGCATCTGCTACAGTGGCTGGCTTTCGCAGTGAACTTCACAAAACCCTTTCTAACTCCATCCAGGGAGTTGGTGTTTCTCGGTGCCCAGTTTCTCACACAGGACAATCTAGTGAAGCCGTTGGAAGAGAGCGGTGAAGTTGCTTTCCAGAGCGTCCGGATGGGGCGCAGGAACGGTGGTCTTAGTCTGCAGTTACATGTCACTGCTGGGGTCCATGGCATCCTGCATTCCGCTTATCCCAAACTGTCCCTTGTTCATGCAGCCAGTACAGTACGACCACCTATCAGCGAGAAATTAAAGTCGAGGGTTATGTTCTGATAAGGTGGTTATCTCTGAGGGACTGGTGGAATCCCTGCAATGGTGGGCATGCACATATAATCTGGTACGGGGCATGCCCCGGCTGGAGTCGGATTTTCAGTTCACGATAGTGGCGCATGCCTCCCAGGTGGTTTGGGGGAGGGGCGCATCTCGACCAGTCGAAGGTCCAGGGCCTGTGGTCTCAGTAGGAAGCAGGATTACACGTCAACATACTGGAGTTGTGAGTGGTGCACTGGGCCCTGAAATCATTTCTCCCTTGCATCTAAGGTGCCGTGGTTCGAGTGAATGACAATACCACCACAATGTTCTATTTGAGAAAGCAGTGGGGGCACGCATTCTTGGCTCCTGTCCAGAGAGGCTCAGGAGGTTTGGCGTTGGGCCATTGCTTGGGGAATTCACATTACGGCTTACCATCTGCCAGTGGTCCAGAATGTGCAGGCAGGCACTCTCAGCAGGGGTGGGGGAGGAGCAGTTGCATGAGTGGATTCTGAAGGAGCAGGTGACTAAGATCTTCAGGAAGTGAGGGTCCCCCCCCACTCTCGACTTGTTTGCCACGCCAGAGAACAAGCAGTGCCCATTGTCTGCCAGCAGAGTGGCTCATCAAGGGTTAAAAGAAGCCGCGTTCTCGGTCCCATGGACGGGCCTCTTCGGCTGTGCGTTCCCTTGGTTTCCGCTGCTTTGACAGACGATCCAGTGGGTGCTCAGATACCCATGCAGAATCTTCGTTGCCCCATTGAGGCCCAGACAGACGTGGTTCTCAGATCTCCTTCCTAGTCTGGGGCCTGGAAAGGATCTACTCTCGCAGGACGTAGGGAGAGTGTGGCATCACTATCTGGCATCTCTGAGCCTGGCTCCTGACTGACTACTCTTCAGTTTGGTCATTTAGGTATTTCACAAGAGTGCCGTCGGATCTTGAAAGCGGCAAGGGCATCTTCCACTAATGTCCTACTGTCGAAAATGGGCTGGATTCTGTGCCTGGTGTGAACAGCAGCTGGAAGTGCAGCCACTGGAGGTTACACCGGCCCATATTATCCCATACCTGCTGCATCTGGTGCAGGGGGGGACTGGCGTTGTCTTTAGTCAGGGTGCATTTGGGGGCCATTTCCAGATTCACCTGACCATGGTCACAAGGGTGCCATGCTACTGCTCTGTTTAGTGAGAGATTAGTTGAGCATTTTCTGAAAATACTTTTTTGGACATTTTCCCCAGAGAAAAGGTTTGCTCCAGTATGGAGTCTTAATTGTGGTTCTCACTGATCTCATGAAACCGCAGTTTGAACCCATGTCAACGGCATCCTTGAAGTTCCTCTCATGGAAAGTTACGTTTCTGGTGGCAATCACATCTGCAAGGAGGATTTCGGAACTTCGGGCACTGGTCGTTGGCCTACCGTTCCGGAGATTCATGATGGACAAGGTTCTCCTGTCTACTAATTCGCACTTCATAACAAAAGTGCCTTCAGAGTTTCACAAAAATGCTGCAATTGCCATGCCCTCGTTCTTTGCTAAGATGACCATGTTAAGTGGGCGCTGAAGTTTTATCTGAACCGTAATCGGGACTTCAGGCAATCGAAACAGCTGTTTGTGGCGTTTGGTCCCTCCAGCAAGGGACGATCCATTTCTAAACAAGGACTTTTCCTATTGGGTCTCGGCCACAATTTCATTTTGTAATGAGAAGGTTGGCAAGCACTTGAGGGGCAATCCTAAAGCCCATTCTACAAGGTCCACTTAGTCGTCGGCGCTCTGGGCTCGAGTCCTGCTCATTGACATTTGCCAGGCGGCTTCTTGGGCGGTGCCGCGTACCTTCACCAGACACTATTGTCTCGGTCAGCAACATGTGGAAGATGTACAGGTGGGACGGGCGGTCCGGCAACGCCCATTTCAATAAGGTTAGCCCTGCAGCTTCCGTGGTTTGTTTTTTCTCTATCAGTTGCTGGTTCTGTTATCATGCATGTTGTTGGATGTTATTCGTTGTGTTCGTGGTTATGGCCTGGGGTTGGTTTGCCTGTCATGCACCACCAGATGTTGTTCGTACTGCTGTGTGATTTATTCACAGCATGTGAATCCAAAAAAGAGCCAACGCTGGAGAAGGTAGTAGTTTCTTACATGTAACTCCATTTCTCCAGTGTTGGTATCTTTCATGGATTCACATGCGCCCGTTTGCCACCCCCCCCTCCCCCCCTGTAGACAAACAGTTTATTCAGGTTTCCTCTACTTCGGAGGTTAAAATTTGAAGGGAAGCCGCGGGGGCTCGGCTATTTATACCGAACGTCCTATTGGGTAGCCTTGATCTCCCAAAAAGGACATCAATAAGACATTAAAGGTGTCAAGTTTTCCATGGGAAAACTCTAGGTTAAAGTTGGAGGTTTCCCAGCCTGACGGGGAAATATTCACATCATGTGAATCCATGAAAGATACCGAAACTACTCCCTACTTGCAAATGCTTAGTCACATTTCACCATGGGATTGTGGGCAGGTAATTTATTTTGATGGGGCTTTTTATTTCGGTCTTGCTCTTCATTTATTCTACTGCCATCCCGACTAAATCGTTCTTGTCTTCCTTGTACAGCGGTTCATGCATTTAATCCAAGTTACCAGTCGTACCCCACAATTTGGATCTACCCTCACATTTTTCTGATTGTCCCTTTATACTCCTGCATTCTCTTGTGGTGCTTTACTTTCTCCTTTTTTTTTATAAATTGTAAGATCTATTGTTAATCTCCCAAAAATACAACGGTTAAATCCATAGTTACTTTATATGCTGATCTACTTTTGTTTTCAAATTCATTTTCTGGTGAGTTGCTGTTCACTTTATATTCCAAGTCTTGTCGCTTTCTGTGGGATTTTGTCTTCTGTTCTGCTATGTAGCATTCTCCATTATAGTCTACAGAAGTGTTGTGTGAAAGAGGACCCAATTGCAAAACAATTCAGCCATGCGCATGGCCCCATCTGTGTCTCCCCTTTTCTGCATGGGCAAGAGCACAGCAAGTGGCTCCAAGCGTTTTCGTCTAATTGTAAACTTTATTTCGAGGGATTGGGTCCTCCGACGTATTCTATATCTATGATGGGTAATCCCCACAGCTGTGGTGCTTCAGAAAATGTTCGGCGTCGATGTCGAAAAGCTGTCCTCGAGGGCCTCTGTCGAGCTGACATCACCGGATGTTCTAAGTAGGACGCACGACACCCGTAGCCTCAATTGCATTTTTTCCGCGAACGTGTTCCCTTCGGAGATCTCTGCGCGCCTCTGTTCTTCTGAGTTGTTCTATCGGTTCTTAGAACCAGCTTGTTTGTGAAGATTTTCATGATGTCTTTGTCTTCTACCCGCGGCCGGGTTTCAAGAAGTGTCGGGACTGCGGTTCCAAGATGTCGCTGACGGACCCGCACAACGACTGCCTCTGGTCCCTTGGTGAGGACCACGCCACGGACGGTTGTGACGATTGCCAGTCGTTAACTTCCAAGGCCTTGCGGGAGCGTAAGAAGCTTTCTGTCGGTAAGGTGTCCAAGCCCCGGAAGACGACTGACGATTTGAGGGGCGACTCTCTGCATCGTCAGTGTAAGCCTAGGAAGTCTCTATCCCGGAGTGGGTCCCGCCATTCCTCTGCCTCTTCGAGGCACTCACGGAAGCGCCATTGGTCGCCTTCCTCGTCCGAGGACTCCGCCCGTCGGCGTCGAAAGACACAGGCAGGGAACGTGCTAGAGACACTGTCGCACGCCTTCAGGCTCGAGTGGTCGTCCCGGTCGGACAAGGTGGATTGCTCTAGCCATGCCCGCTCCAGGCCCCGGTCCTCGATGCCATCGAGACTGTAGGAGCCTGTGAGGTCTTCGAAGAAGACGTCAACGCCTTCGGCACCGAGACAGTCGAATGACTCTGGAGGCTCCGCCTCCAAGGAGGCCATCGGCACCGAGGCTGTCGAAGGACACGCTCGGGGCTCCGCCCTTGATGCATGTGTCGAAGCCATCAGCGCCACCGTCAATACCTTTTGTTGAGGGTTTATTTTTTGGAGGTGCCCCGGATACGGGTGGAAACCCTGAGGAAGGCTCTGGCCAAGTCCAAACACGTACCCTCATCCAGGGATTTATTCCAGCCTCTTGACTATATTTCTGAGGTGGAAGAAGGGTCTGATGATCTGGTTCCTGAGGAGGTTCCTGATGACCTATTATCTGGTCATAGCCAGTTAGAAGACCTGCGTCAGTCTTTGCACAACGCCAGTAGTCTGGACACCTCCCCGAAGGTTGAGTTTGGCAGGCCTGAGCCGGGTACGCATGCTGAATCCTCGTACCGGTGCCTCCTGTCGAGAGTCATGGAATACTTGGGGTGGTCTGTGCCATCAGGAGATTTTCTGCAGGATGACCCGACAGAAATCTTGGACCAAGGTCCACCAATTGACCTGTTACTGCCATTCCATATGGCCTTGCAAAGAAGGGTGACTGCGGCTTGGACTGCTGCGGAGTGTCTCCCGGCAGTGGGCAAGTCTTTGCCGAAAAAATACCGTCCTGCCAGTAGCGACCCCAGCTACTTGACTACGCACCCCACTCCGGAGAGTTTGGTGGTGCAGGTGGCTAGGGCCCCGGCAAAACAGGCGTCGTACCCTACCATCCCTCCTGATAGGGACGACAAACGTTTTGATGGCTGAGCGATAAAAGTGTTTTCTTCAGGGGGTATGGCTTTACAGGCAGCCAACTCTGTGTGTGCCTTAGCACGTTTCACTTGTACTCTGTGGAATTGTCTCTTTGGCTTTCTTGCTCTTGTTCAGGATGGCAAGGATGCCATGTGTGAATTCGTTCAGTCGGGTCTGGACGTGGCAGATTGTGTCAGCCGGTCCGTGGCAGCGAGCACCGTAATGCGCAGATTTGCCTGGGTGCGGAAGTCGGGGTTTGCTCCTGATGTGCAAGCCCGGCTTCTCAACATGCCCTTTGACGGTGAACATCTTTTTGGCAGCAAGGCTGACGAGAGCCTTCAGAGGTTGCAGACCTCCAAAGCTGCAGCGAAGTCTTTGAGCGCTGCAGTTTGCCAACCTCCGCCTTTTCGTCCTAGAGGACAGCAATGGAGGGGAGGTTCCTTTCGGTACTACTCTTCCTTTGGTAGATCGAGAGGGGCTGCAAGTCAAAGGGGCCACCGTAGGAGTGCCAGAGGTGGAAAACAAGGTACTCGAGGTGCCAGAGCTGCTCGGGCAGTTGCCTCTACTCTCAGGCACTGCTGCAGCCGCTTCAGCTCACTCATGAGGCCATGTCCCATGATTCGCCGGTTGGGGGAAGGCTGGCGCAGCATCTTGTAGAATGGCGTGCCATTACTTCAGATGTGTGGGTTCTGGAGATCATAGCCCACGGCTACTGTCTTCCTTTCTGGCAGAGTCCTCAGGACAATCCACCAGGGAATCTCTTTGAAGAGTCTGGATCTGCTCCTCGCGCAGGAAATCAAATCCCTGCTGGAGAAAGGCCCCATAGAACTGGTGCCTGTAGCGGAGAGGAACAAGGGATGGTATTTCCCTTATTTTTTGATTTAAGAGACCCATCATGGACTTGCGTGGTTTGAACAAGCTCCCCAGGAAGGACAAGTTCAAGATGGTTACTCCCTCTCAAGTCCTCCAGGCCCTTCAACTTCAGGACTGGTTGGTGTCTTTCAAACTCAAGGTTGCTTACTTTCATGTGCCGATCCATCCCAAGCACAAGAAGTACCCGAGGTTTGTGGTTGGAGACTTGCACTTTCAGTTTCGGGTCCTGCCGTTTGGATTGACCTCCGCCCGAGGGTTTTCACCAAGCTCATGGTGGTGGCTACTTATCTCAGGAAAGGGGGATTCACGTCTACCCCTACCTGGACGATTGGTTGATCAGGGCATGCTCTCTCGAGCAAGTCCTGGATCTGTCAGTCACCTGCCACTCCCTTCACAAGCTGGGCTTCTCCCTCAACATAAAGAAGTCCCAGTTGACGCCAACTCAGCGGTTCCAGTACATCGGAGCAGTGCTCGACACATCCTTGGGCAAGTGTTTCCCTCCCCAGGTGAGGGCTCATCACATTCTGCAGATGGTGCACAAGTTTCAACATGCCCAGAGTCTCCTGGCTTTAGAGTTCTTGAGGTTGCTCGGCCTCATGGCATCCTGCATTCTTCTGGTGCCAGAGGCCAGGTTGCGGATTAGATCTCTGCAATGGGCTCTCAAAATGCAGTGGTCAGTCCTCCGGCAGGATGACGGACCCCTTTCAGGTGGCGCCCTCGGTCGCCCAGGACCTTCTGTGGTGGGCCGTCGAAGGCAGTCTGATGAAGGGGGCTCCATTTTGGCTAGCCTGGCAGGAGGTGATGATTGTGACGGACGCATCCCTCACGGGATGGGGAGCTCATGCAAACGAGTTGACAGTCAGCGGTCATTGGTCTCCGTTGGAGTCCAGACGCCATATCAATCTGTTGGAGCTGAGGGCCGTCAGGCTTGCCCTGAAGGCTTTCCTGCTGACTGTGCGAGGGAAGAATGTCCGGATTCTGACAGACAACACAGTGGCCATGCACTACCTCAACAAAAAGGGGGGGAGAAGGGGTCACTTCCTCTGTGCAGGGAGGTGATGCAGCTCTGGTTCTGGGCCATCCAGCAGGAAATTTTGATCTCGGCAGTTCATCTGGCCGGAGACTAAAACGAGACGGACACTCTGAGCGGTCAGAGCGCAATCTCTCACGAGTGGGAGCTGGCTCAGGAGATTCTCCTGGAGATCTTAGCCCTTTGGGGGACCCCACAAGTGGATCTCTTCGCCTCCTGTGTCAACCGGAAGTGCGAAAGGTTTTGCTCGCGGGAGTTTCCTCCGAGGGGAGCCTTGGGGGACGCGTTCGTGGTGGAGTGGTCCTTCCGACTACTGTACACGTTTCCTCCAGTCCCCGTCATCCCTCAAGTGCTGCGGAGGTTCGGTTCCCGGATGATCCTCATTGCTCCGGCATTGGCCCGGAGAACATGGTAGCCGGACCTTCTCGAATTTTCCATCTGCCCTCCAAGCTGTCTTCCCTACCAAGACGATCTGCTCTCACGGGCGGGGGGGAGGGGTGTCGGGTTCTCCATCCACAGGTCAGATTCCTCAACCTTCACGCTTGGCTTCTGAAAGGTTGAGGTATAAGGATTGGGACCTCCCTGAAGACTCGATGGAGGTGTTGCTTTCGGCCAGACGCCCTGCAACTAAGTCCCTGTACATTGCCGTTGGAGAAAGTTCTGGGACTGGTGCAGGGTTAAGAATGTGGATCCTTTTTCATGTGATATTCCTGTGGTTCTGTCGTTTTTGCTTTCTTTAGCCCACAAGGGCCTGCAAGTGGGTACCATTAAAGGTTACCTGGCGGCGCTGTCAATATTTAGCGCTCGTCTGAGGAGTGTTCTTAATTAAAATTTCCTTTAATTTCTCAATTTCTGAAAGGGCTCACTGTGTTTCCATCGTCACCTTTCCAGGTGCCCGGTTGGGATTTGAACCTGGTTCTAAAATTCCTTATGGGTGCTCCATTTGAGCCTTTACATTCTTGTCCTTTGAGACTGTTAACCCTTAATACTGTATTTTTAGTTGCGGTTACGTCCGCTCGCAGAGTGAATTGCAGGCACTTTTGTTAAGCCACCCTTCAGTGTTTCATAAGGACAGGGTTGTCCTTAGGGTTCGTCCTTACTTTCTTCTGAAAGTGGTGTCGGAATTTCATTTAAGCCAGAAGGTCCTCCTTCGGCATTTTATCCTCCTCAGCATGCTGGTAAGGAAGAGGAGAGGCTGCATAGGTTGGATCTTAGGACAGCTTTAAGTTTCTATATTTCATGCATGTCCCGGGTCAGAGTGGACAATCGGCTCTTCGTAGGTTACACTGGAAGGCGTTTGGGACAAGCTGTTACTAAGCAGACTTTGTCTAGATGGATTATCTTGGCAATTTCTGAATGTTACCGCTTGGTGGCTAAGGACCCTCCGGTAGGCTTACGGGCCCATTCTTCTAGGGGTATGGCTGACTCTACTGCCCTGCAGAGGGGTGTTCCTATTCGTAACATCTGTGAATGAGCCACATGGGCTTCGGTCCATAATTTTGTAAGACCCTACTCCCTAGATTGTATCCATGGGCAGGATCTGGCCTTTGGCAAGGCGGTCCTTTACTCTGCAATTTAATTGGGCATTCTAAATTTCTAAATTCTTTTCTTTTCCCTCCTCCATACGTTGGTACTGCTTTGGGAGTCTGTCATAGATATGGAATACGTCGGGGGACCCAATCCCTTCGAAGAACAAGTTACTTTCTTACCTGGTAACTTTCTTTCGATGGGATGGACCGACTATTCCATTTCGCTCGCTCCCCCTACCTGCCCCGCTACAGAATTTCTTATGCGGTTGCAGCTTACGTTTCCGCAAGGCTTACTGTGGTCATACTGGCAGAAGATTGGTGCCATACGTTCTGGGGAAAAAACTATACCTGAGGACAGCGTGTTGACGCAGGATGCAGACGCCGAAAATTTCCCGAAGAAGCACAGATGTGGTGATTACCTGTCATAGATGTGGAATACATCGTCGGACCATCCCATCGAAAGAACGTTACCAGGTAAGAAGGTAACTTGTTCTTTTACCGCCACATCTGTGCCATGCTCAGATGGATTTAGACGGTGTCTCTTGCCATGGTGAGTTCATGGTGTCGAATCCCCATGTTTTATTATCTACAGTACTTGGAGGCACAGCATTTCTGGCTAAATAGCTTGCTCTGTAATTGGTTTTTTAAGAATTTTTTTTCAGCAGGGCATGTTTGTCTAAGCTGTAACAATGGGAACAGATAATCCATTGCACATGCACCTAACAAATTTGGGTGCATTGCTGCAAGGAAGGTAAGTAGATCTTTTTACTATGGTTCTGCTGCATTGTGACTTGTTCGGGGTTGCAGGGGTGTCCCCACTTCCTTAACATTGGGATTGGGGGGACACCCAAAAAAGGTACTCTGCAGCGTATACCCTGACCCGTGTTGGAGGGACAGAACTGGCACTGCAGTGGTATAGGAGGAGCGGCGGGCAGCAAAAAGGTAAGTTAGCGGGGAAGTGGGGGGAGAGAGGGGGTTTGGTGGACTGCTAATTTTGAGCTGTTTGACCCAAGTACAAATTGAATTGCGGAGTCCGCCGCAGATCTTTATACTTTGGTCAAGCAACACCGCTCTATCCTCAGTTGCTGTCTCTACGGCCTACCACCAGCCTTTGGGGCTGTGGTGATTGTTGGACCTGATATCAGAATTATTGGGCCAGTCTAGCAACACAGAAACCCTCTGCTGGGCCTTAAGTTTGACTAGCTGCTGCTAAGTGTGTACACAACAGTTTCGGAGAAAGAGCCCCACATACAGTAATTTTAGCAGCCGCTGAGTAGGACACCACAGATTTTCTCTGTATGGGTTTGAGGACCGCAGTGGACTGTTCAGAGCTTCCTTTATAAATTTGGATGACTACCTATTTACCTTCAGGGTTGGTGAACATCGCTGCAAGCCACTCTGGCCTCATTGCATGCCTCACTGGATCGGGGCATCTGCCTTCCTTCTCAATCACTGTCATTTCATCCATTAGTTGGCTTACTGGCTACTTTGCCCACTGCAGTTGGCTTTCCCTCTGCACTTTCCTGAACCTTCTATCTTGCGTACAAGGTTCATACAGATCTTCCTAGCTGAAAGGATTACCTCATAGAGGTGTTACCTGGCTCCCCTTGCTCCTTTTCCTCTCTTGTCCCCTCCCTCCGCCCACCTCCCAACTCTCCCCCCACCTGTGATTGGCTGTTTGCCTTCCTGTGTGCTCCGTTGAACAGCTGCACTGTGGGATAACGCCACTTACGTTCGGTGTCCCCAGGTGAGCTGTGGGCCTCTAAAAATCTCAGGCTGTGTTCCTGGTTGCCCCCAGGCCCTGTGTGTTACTTCGCTTTCCCGGCTCATTTTCCTCTCTTCCCCTCTGCCCGCCTCCCAACCCTCCCTCCACTTGTGATTGGCTGTTTCCCTTCCTGTGTGCTCCTCCACCCGTGATGGTTAGTTCTCTGGACTTATCGGACCCTCTCAGGGTAGCCCTCTGCCCGGCAGCCCCTGCGGTGAAGGACTCCAAGGCAAAAGGCGCCTCAACATCGGCAGCTCCAGAAAGTGTCTGCAGGGGAAGCCACCCGCCAGTAAAAAATAAGTGTCATGGGTGGGGAGTAAAGCAATCTCTGTACTCCAAAAAGCCCTGCCACTCTACATTACCTTACCAAAACATAGACTGCCAGGCGAACATCACTTGCAACACTCTTACTTAGATAGAATTGTGACCATCGGCCTACGTCTATCCGGGAGACAAGATTGTAATTTTTGCCTTGCGTCGCATCTAGACCTATTTGTGCATGCTAGCAAGTTCCACACTTGCATGGAATTTTGAGGGTCAAGTACCACATTAGACAGAAGTGTGAACATTGGCCGGCACTGAACCCGAAGGGAATTGTGAATGATAGCATGTGAACTCTAAAACCTCTGTCCCCACTCATCTCTGCATCCCTCAAGGGTCAGTCTTGAACCTCTGCTCATTACCCTATAAACCTCTGCCTTAATACTTCTCCCATCGTCTGGCATCAGAAAAGGTGATGGTGAAAGCCACTCAAATATTTTTATCATTTCTCGCCTTCACCCCTGTCATCACGAACAGAAAGGATTACGAACTGTTTCACTGCAATTTGTCACGGGATGGCTGTCCACTTCCTCATGCTAATTGCTTCAAAAACAGAGTCCTGTTCCCCCAGCTTCTAACACTTTCCATATTCTCCCCCCCCATCTCCTTCCTGCCTGACCTTGTTTCCTCACTTAAGGCTCTTTATCTTGGGGTCCTCTTTCATAGAGACCTTCAACAAATCATTACTACCACTGACTCTTGCATTAACCAACATTTGGAAAATGCCCATGTTCTTATTAGCCACTCAACAAAAACTCTAATCTCCATTCTTGTGCTCAGCAAACTTGATTCCTGCTCAAGCCTAGTCCTTGGCCTTCCTCTCTGTGCCGCCTTTCTTTCCTCTATACAAAGTCCTCAACTTTGCTATCCGCACTTTGCAACCTACCAACAACTTGCTGCGTGGCTCTCCATGCACAACCTCTTATCAAGTTCCTTCTACTCTACAAAGCCATCATTGGTCTTGCTCCTCTGTACGCGTCTCATTGTATCTCTGTTTACTCACCATCCAAAAAGGCATTGAAACTCGAGCCCCCAAGTTAATGAACTGCGAGGACCTGACTACCAAACGCTCCTCACCTCCCCTACCGATGTTTCAAGAAAATACCCATATAAGTTTGTTTAATGGATCAAGAGGACCCAATACGCCTAACCCATACTCTCTACATAAAGCTTGCTACAGAGACTGCTTATAGTCCCAACACAATTACTACTATACTAACTCTTTAGTCTTGTACTACTAACCTAACCGTGTGCCAATGCAAAGGTGAGTGCCCCACAAAATGAGAAACCATAACATGGCTGCATAATATACAGAGACTACCCAAAAATCTTCTAACCATTTCTTCTTTCTCAACCACCCTCCCTCGCCATACAGGGCCAGATGGCAAGCAACCCCTTCCGCTAAACACCCAAACCACACATCACTCTAATCACAAACCCCATTGGACAACACCAACAACAAAAACACCACAGCCCCCATCCGGAAACAAGCATCCTGTGTGCATAAGAAAGCACACCAAGAAAGCACACACACACAGAATCCAGTTACTCCTGGCTCTACACACATCCTTAGCTGAGCACAAACCTGTCATATCCCTTGCTTCCTCCCCAACCCACCCCGTTTACCTTACAGAGCCATGGGAGCACATGGAGACCATAGTAGTGACAGCAGTGCATGGCATAAATCAACATATTGCATCTTGTTCCCTCCGATCCTCTTCACACCACCTCACCGTTCCATACCCTCACTGTGCCGCCTCCTTGTTTCCCCTTTGTGCCAGATTCTTAATCTTTGGCCTCATCTCCTCACTTGCGCCCAAAAATGTATCCGTCCAATACACAAAGGGCAGCTGAATGAGTTTCTTGGATGCTCTCATTCAGATGCCCTTTCTACCCACCAACCCCTTTGCGTAAAAAGGGTTTTAGGACATTTTAAAGTGCATTAAAATGCCCAGAAACAAGGGGCATCCCCCTGTGACTTTTGAAACTGGTGCTGGGGTAGGCGGTCATGTTTTTGAAGGGTGACGGCCATGGGTAAAAGCGCAGCTGTCAGACTAGCTTTGCATACCCAAAACAAGGATGTAAATGCTTTTATTAATGATTTAGTCATTTCACCGAGACTGGCCCTTTACCCATTGACGTGGTTGTTGGGAGCTTGTCCTAAATCCATGTCGGGAGCAAGGTGGCTGGACAGTGCATCTTTGCACTGCTTTCCAGCCCCTCCAGAAATGCTCAGGCCACCTTTGTGAATAAGGTGAATTGAACATTTCTGAAAATCGTACAAATGAAACCAGCGCATTCTCTGCGCCCCTTAAATGTGCACACATTTTTGAGAATCTGGTCCTTTTTCCCCTACTGGCCCAATCCACTGCCTATAACGATCAAAGCCAGCCCAACTGTGGATCTCTTCAAATGTCAGCTTAAACTTCACTTACTTGCTAAAGAGGGAACTCCCCAATGCCCTGCTCCCAAAACTGCCACAGTGATGCTTGGTTATTTAATTTTGTGTATTTAAATAGTTCTCTTCACCTTGAAGTGCTTGTCTGCTCCCCCCCACCCCCCCCGTCATAGTAATGTCAACATAAATACAACTACTTCCTGATATGTGGAAGCCGGGGGTGTTAATAACACATGGACTCCTCAATCCTTACAGTTGTAGGGTGTGAATATTGCCACTCCCCCTTCTAAACAGTCTTCACTTTCACCCCCTCTCCTTTCACCTGCCTTCTCAGTCCTACTTAGAATAGATTTCAAAGCTACTTTTCATCAGCACACTAGCAAAGTTCTCACCATTCATGATTATTTTGGCGTTTTGCTCCAGGTTTTTTTTTATGTGGAGAAAAATAACACTGGCCTCTGATGCTTCTTCCAGTTCTTTCCCTTTAGAGGATTCAACATGGTGGTAACACCAGAACAGATTTTCTACTCTTTACAGATGGTGGGCTGGCTCTGTGTGCTGGACATCGTTGGTGTATACTTCCACATCGCCATTTAGCCTCCAGTTTTCTCCGATTTTCAGCAAGTGTACATTTTCATTATAGTGCTTAAGTTCGGATTGCAGCATGTCTCCCGGGGTTTCCACAAATAGAATGACAGTTGCAGTTCACTTTGGTCTGGGTGAAATAAACTGTGGTCTATAGCTTTTTCTTTAGGTCTGTGTGAAAAAGCGCTATTTAATACTGAAACGGGATCACCTTCATTAGTTATCTTCGGGAGACGAGACTAGCAGACCCTTCCTGTCCAGACAAATAATGTATTGCATATTAATATGCTCAGTGCGTTTTTTTAAAGTTTGTTTAAAAAAAAAAAAAACTTGAGGCCCAGCACTGCAGTTTCAAAAGCGCCCGGGTAGTTTTTATGCATTTTCGTTTTTACCTATGTGCATGTGGGGATGTTCGACATAAAAAGGCATCCTAAAGTCTGTTTGAGTGAATAATATCAAACTCGAACAATACTACTACCTGTTGTGCAAGAAATATTGAAAAACCTAGTATGGTACATCCGGGAAACTAAACTGGTGTAAGGGGTTGCTGATTAGACGTCTTGATGTATGGTTTGCATGAGGCAGGGGCAAAGCTGAAACATCTAACGTGCCCCTCACAAGTTCCTCTCGTGGAAAACCGCTTTCCTTATGGCCATCAACTCTGCCAGGAGGGTGGGTGAGAGCCAGGCCCCATCATGCAATATACCATACCTGACTTTCCACAAATAGAGGCTGGTGCTGCGGGCACACCCCTCTTTCATGCCGAAGGGGCTGTCGGAATACCTCCTTGAGCCTTTAGTGTTACCTGTCCCCCCCCCCCCCCCCCCGAAACCTTTGTCACTGGCTGAAAGGGCCATGCACTCGCTGGACGTTGCTCGTGCCTTGAAGTTCTATGTGACGCGCACAAAAGGTTTTCGGAAGACTTCACAACTGTTTGTGTCCAAGGCTTCCATTTCAAGGTGGCTCTCCAGCTGCACCGCCCATTGTCATCGGTTGGGGAACCGACCGCTGCCCAGCTACTCTGTCAGCACGATTGTTGCGATGATGGTGTACCTTCAGTTATGCCCCTGCTGGACAGCTACATGGAGGTCCACACACCTTCACGAGGTTCTACTGCTTGACAGGGATTCCATAGAGGAGTCCAGAGTCGGTCAAGCAGAGGGGTTGGTGGGAGGGTTCGCATGTGAATCCATGCCAGACCAGGAACAAGTTACTTACCTGTAACGATTGTTCTTCAGCATGGGTCTGGCATGGATTTACATGCAAACTCTCCCTCCGATCCTTCTATGGCTGCTCTTGGTCCTACTGCCACTTTACGTGATCTGATGATGGCTGCCAGAGGAGGGGCTTGGGGAGGGGGCTGTCATTGGATGGGGGCAATATAACTCGGAGGTCAATGATTGGTTTAAAAGAGAAATAGTTTGTAAGTGAAAGTGAACAGTTTCTTTTACCTATGATTCCCAGCCTGAGGACTGTCCATGCTGGAGAACATAAGTTACAGGTAAGTTACTAGTTCCTTTTGGATACATGAACACAGTGCCCCAGATTGATTTGGAAGTGGGAATATTTTACGCCCTATTTTTCTTTTTAAATTGCTAGTAAAATTATTTTTAGGTAGTAGAAATGTAAGTCCAAGTCCCAATGAAGGTATTTTATAAGTAAGTAAAAATGTTTTAACTGGGAAACTGAAATGTTTTTGTAATATATGTTTTGTGCATCCATTTCACTCCATGCATCTGTCCGGACTGTGCCTTCGGTTATCAGTAAATGATTTGGAGTGGGTAAGGCATTTCCCAGTTTTTCAGGCAAATAAACCTGCTTTTTGAAGCAAACTGTTTATGGAGGGAAAACGCAGATTTTTCAGTGCTTGAGGGCAACCCACCATGTTTTGGCCTCACGTCTGTGTCTTGAATGAGCATTATATTCATACAGCTGTTCTTTCAGAGTTTGAAATTTCCTGGAATCATTTGTCTGCTGCATCCTGCCTAGGAGAGCCTGGTTGGCTTGAAACCAACAGCTATCAAGTCACATGGTGCTAAAGCATACATGTGACATTAGTTTCCTTGTTTGAGAATGTTAATAAACAAGAATTGGGGCACATCTGGTTCATATTTAAACATGAAGGTTTATACATAATGTGCGAAAGTTAGTTTTCCTCTCCTGTGAAAATTAGATTTTTGGTGCACTGTGTGGTTGCTCTTGGTTTCCCAGTGGTAGCTCCTGCCTATTGCGTGATACCCGACACCCAGTAGCTGGTTTTGCCACCTGCTCATTGTCTTCATTTCAAAAAGCTGCACTTTTCTTTTTACCATTAATGAGGTGTCTGTTGGCCAGGTTTTACTCACAATGTGGAAAGTGCTATATTGCTTAGTTTTAACAGTGTTTTAATATTCAGAGTGGTCTTTAGTCTGTATATGTCCTAGGTTTAATTGCAGAATGTATCAGTTGTTGCACTATAGTCCATGTCCACCGATAAGGTATTGCTATAGATTGGAAAAATGTCTTCCATTCATAGAAATTGTATTTGTATGTACTATGCCATGATTCATGGCCCAGACTACCACCATGCCGTAAGTTCCTTTACCTGTGGTGTTCTCCCTGATTATGTTTGGTAATTGTACAGCGCCTAATGTCATTAGTCTCACCTCGAAGTTCTGTGAGAATTAGCCCGTAATTATCAAGTGGGGCACGGGTGCTGTGACAAATTGTTAGTCTTAGGGTTCATAAGTCTGAGGTCAGATTATGTGAATGGCTGCACCACATTTTGTGGGGGACCCTGCTCTATACTTTTGGAGGAGCTTCTCTGGCCACCTTGATGTATTTGTATGGTGGGTGTAGCCAAACGGTGTGCATCTCATGTTTGTGGCTGTGGGGCCAAGCCCCCGGTGGGACAGAGATTTGTACTCCCTTGGATGGAGTGCACAATGGTTTGGTTAAGGATTGATTAGGACAGAGCTGTATTCCATGGGATGTAGTGCATGAGGGTCTGGTGAAAAAAAGATGAAAGTATTATTTCGATTTAGTCCTGCAGAGCGTTTCATACTAGTCCAGTTGAGAAAGTGCCTTGTCCCCACCTGGAAATACTTCCCATGTACATCTGGTTTCCCCGAGAGGGGAGTGGGCCATAGGTCGCGCACAAGTGTGGTCCGGCCTAAGTCTGTGGGTGTCCCGACAGGAAGAACCATGTTTTGAGAGCCTACCTGAAGGTGAGGTGATCCTCTAAGCCGCGGGTGGTTAATGGGAGGGAGTGCCAGTTGGTGGATGCTTGAACCGAAATGGAGGAGCCACCGTGCATGGTGATTGTCACTAGAATGACAAAGGAGAGCTAAGCTGATCTAAGGTTTCTGTTAGACATGTAGTGTGTACGTTTATGATGCAGGTATTCTGGTCCTTTGTGGAAAGCTTGGTGGGTAATGCACATTGCCTTTAAGGTGGATCAACGCCCGATCGGAAGCCATTGGAGGATAGGGAGGGTGGTGGTGATGTTCTCTTGGGCCTAGGACTAGAAGGAGTCTCGCAACTGTGTTTTGTACTTCAGTTTTCTTATCTGTGATGAGGGAGCCCCTAGGTATAGGCTGTTGGTGTAGTCTAGACAGGAAAGGATGATGGCGACTATCGCAGTGACTGTGTGGGAAGGTAGGGAAGGAGGTGGGCGCAAATGTGTAGATAACAGCATTTTATCACTGAGTTGATGTGATGCGATGGGGTCAGGTCTGTGTACATGATATATCAGTTCATTTACTTTGACGTGGTGGTAGGAGGGTTTGCGGCGAGCGGCCATTAGCTGGGTTGAGAAGTTGGGTGTCCTTCCACACAGCATGATCACGGTTTTGCCAAGATTGAGTAGGTGGTTGGCCGCCCTCCAGTGTTTGATTTTAGAGAGACGTATTGAGAGAGGTAGAAGATGGGCTCTTGGGATTTTTAAGATGAATTGGTTGTCAGTGTAATGGTAGCATGAGTCCATGGGAGCAAATGAGTGCAGAGAGGGGGCTCTGTCAGAGATTGAAGGGGCAAGCGAGGCACACTGCAGCATTCCATGGGCGACTGGGAGGAAAGCTGAGGAGAAAGGAGGCATTTGTACTTTTTTGGATCTGTGGGAGAGGAAGGATGATGTCCAATTCAGGGCTTGGTCCCTGATGCCGAGTGTGTGGATTCTGTCGGTGACGATGGAGTGGTCAATGTTGAATACTGCCGAGAGGTAGAGTAGAATTCGGGCGACGGCCTTCTGAGTTTGTTCATCTTTTATGATCATCCCTTATGTAGACCTGGCAGGATTTGGTTCCGCGTGAGGGCCTGAAGCCAAATTGGTCAGGGTCAAGGATCAGCCCTTATTCTGCTTGACCTCTCCGCAACCTTTGACACAGTTAGCCACGACACCCTGACCAAAAAACTAGAAGAGGGGCATGACGGACACAGCACTACACTGGACCAAATCATTCCTAGCAGACAGAACAGAAACCGTATGGATCAAACCTTTCAAATCCACAGTTGACTGTGGAGTGCCACAAGTATCCTCAGTATCTCCACTATATTTCAACATCTATCAGACTCCGGTCATCAGAATCTGCAAAAAATACAACATTACATGTTACAACTACGCAGACGACACTCGGATCATCTACAAAATGAAAGACACTGATGCCGATCATTCAACCCTAATCGACTGTCTAAAAGAAGTCTTCAACTGGATGGATGCCAACAACCTGAAAATCGACCCAGGAAAGACAGAAATCATGATCGTATCCAAAGACCAAGAGAACGAAACCACCATCCCATGGCCTACGGAAATGGGAAACACACCAACACCATCGAAGGTAGTAAAAAAATCTGGGAGTCCTAATGGCCAACACCCTAACCCTGGAACCACAAATGCAAAAGTGAAGAAATGCTTCTTTCTCCTCCACACGGCAAGAAGAATTCTACCTTTCCTCTCCTTCACGCACAAAACACTCGTCACCCTAATCATGTCAAAAATTGACTATGCAAAGAGACTCTACCTCGGAATACCAGAATACCCCCTGAAGAAACTGCAACGGATCCAAAATGCAGCAGCAAGACTACTCCTCAAACTATCCAGAAGAGACCACATCACTCCGGCCCTAAAAACACAATGCTGGCTCCCAGTAAACATTGCATCACCTTCAAAACAATGTGCATAACACACAGGGCAATCAGCGGACAAGGAGCAGAAATCCTACAAAAGAAAATAGGTCTACAAACCAACAAAACCCCTCCGACCAAGCAACAAAATCCGCCTGGAACTCAAACCACACCTTAAGAAAAAACTCCTACCACTTAGCCGCAAAAACATGGAACAACATCTCAAAAGAAATAAGACGCTGAAGATCACCTAAAATTCAGGAAATCACTAAAAACCTGGCTCTTCAACACCACAGACTAAATCTGGAAACCAAAAACGGATGACTAAACCGGAAAGGACACGGACATCCCCGACCCGAGAGGGTATCTCCCATGGCACCTGGACTGGTGACACCAGATAGACTGGAACACAGGCGACACGCACGGAGACTTAGTCGACTACCCCAGACAATCCCACCAACACTTTCGCCCGCCCCTTAGGTACCACAGTAGTGTGGAATTGTCAAGCGATTGGCAATCGCCACACTACCCGAGAGGTTGACATTAGCAGGTCCACTGGCCACAGGAGTATGAAGGGAGGATAAGGGGAGCGACGAGAGAGCATGTCAGAGGTGGGGGCCAGAGAAGTAAGGAACCTTGTATACCAGTCGGACCCAGATCAAGACAGAGCCGCGTCAGGGGAGACTACGCAAGCCGAGTGCCTCAATTCAGGATAGAGACGCAAACTAACCAACCCTACTAACAATTTCCCTTTCTGCATGCACCTCTCAAACTCCAAACCAAACGCAACCAATACCTACAGCACAACAAAGCGCACAAACTTCACTACATTGCAACAACAAAACAAAAAGTCTTGCACAACAGTACACGATGACTACCGGCCGCAAACACCCCAGGACCAGCCAACAGACCCACCGGGCTGAGGCCGCCAACAGCACATCACTGCTCTTGCACTTTTCCTGCTTCCTCCCACTAACTCAACCTCCCCTCTTTCAGAGCCGCCAGGGGACCACTCTGGTGGTGATGGTGCGTGGTACAAATGTCCTTTAACATTAACAGTTCTGAGTATGCTGCTCAGACAGTTAATTTAGCCATGTATCGGTTAGTTGAGATGGAGGTGTTGAGATTGGGATTTGTTTACCAGGAGCAAAAAACAGCTCCTGGGTATCGGGCATCACCCATAGGCAGGAGCTACGTTTGGGGAACCTGGAGCTAGAACATAGTGCGTGAGATGCAAACTAACATTTGGTCCATTATATACTATCCTAGACAATTTCAATGTCTTAGGTGTGTCCTTTATTCTCTTATACAGACTCCCAAACCTTCATAGTTAATATAAAGCTGGTTGTATGGTACCACTTGGCGGTGAGTCGCAAGTAACTCCTGGTAGCTCTTGGTTTCAAGCTAACAGACTCTCCTTGGCTATATCCAGGAACTAAATGGCTCCTGGCAATTTTGAACACAGTCTGTAATTGGCCAGGGCAAGAGGGTCGAGGGAGGTCTATTTGAGCAGGGGCTTGATGTAGGAGGTTTTGAGTTCTGATGGGAAGGTGCCGGATGTGTTGATCTCGCCGGCACAGGTAAAGCAGGTGGGCAGGGGTCTCCGGGGGATCCTGAGGCGTGGCTGAGTTCGTAGGTTGAGAAATTCTAGGTGGGAGAGTGGGAGGATAAAAGACTGTTCTGAAGCCATGGGAGACGAAGGGGGCAGGGTGGGTTGAGCAACACTATCTTAGACCGGATGGAATGGTCTCTCTAGAGCTACTTAGTGGAAGTGGTCAGCGAGGGAGTCGCAGAGAGATTGGGAGTGTTGGTGGTGCTTTCAGAGGCATTGAATTCAGCTAGAAGCTTTAAGAATTCCCTAGAATGTGGGTGTTGGGGGGCATTGGTGATTCTTTTTTTTTGTTTATTTGTTTTAGTTGAAATTAATCAACCTTTCAATGTTTCCACTTTGATCATACAAAATTGCTTCACTTAAAACCTCATTAAAATACATCATACAGTGATAAAAGAAAATCAGACCACTAAAACACAAAATTAAAATACAGGAAATAAATAAAAATAAAGGATTCTTTAGTTGATACTTTACAAGTGATAGATTAACTGTCCACTTAGTCATATTAATTATACTGTTCCAAAGTATTTCATTTTTCCTTTACATTTCATATCGTGCATCTCAACCCATATATTTCATTGAGGACTCACGATCGATTGACAATTCACTTTCAGTTTAGTTGAATGTGCTTTCCATAATAGGTGATAGTTGCAGACTATTCAAAAAATGTACTGTTGAAATCTGCAACACTGGAAAACCAGTGCTCCTAATTATTGTCCAGCATTCACTGTATTGCAGATTGCCCACAAATGTATATTGTTTATCAAAGTGAATTTGCCTCAAAGAAATCAGTGCAGGACATTCAGTAATTAGATGTTCGAGAGTTTCAGATATATTAACATCATTGCAGAACCTACACACATCTCCATGAGGTTCTAGTTGCTGCCGTTTAACCAAAACTTCTGACTGGCCACAAATTAAAGCGTAATCTCATTATCGCCTGTCTATATTGCGGTGAAGGTGATCTAAGAAGGTAAGATGAGTGTGCCCCATTTTTTTTGGTGGAAATCTACTACAGGTCCCTTCTTTATATTGTACACACTTGTCACATGTGTTGATCCAATCTAGATTGTAGAGATTCCTTTTTACTTTGTCCGGGTTTGGTACCTGTAAATCAATGCTCACATCTATATTTGTTAGTATTTTGCATACATGTTCAGTCCAATTCACCAAGAAAGGATGACCAGAGGAAAACTCATCCGTTGATAGAAGTTTCAATACACTGTTAGCATTGGTTGATATTAAACACTTTCTGAACATTGGACAACACCTCCAGTTGTATAGGACTTGTAGTGAGACTAACCCCAATTCATATCTTATCCATACATGTGGGATACAGTTGGGTAAATGCAATATTCGTCTCCAAAATTGTGCTTCCCATTTACTGAACTGAAAATCAGCTGACACTTGAAAAGATTCTAAACCATATAGAATTGCAGGGACCGCTTTGTTACCAGTACGACCATGGAGGTTTAATGGAAAACTTGCCATACCGATGCATTATGTTTGTGATATTGCGGTGTTAATTTTATTTTCAGTGATCTTTATCTGCTGTTTATTATTTGGAGCCCCCTCGAAACAATTTCCCAAATAAGTGTACGCTGAGACTCTTTTTAGTTGTATTTGGTTCACGGCCCAATTGAATTGTCTCTGGACAGCTCTGGAAGGTAAGCAGGCTACGACTTGGGTCTTCTCGTAGTTTACTCTCAGCTCATTCTGACTTATCTATTCTTGGAAAGCTGTGAGCAGTTTTTGCAATCCTATTTGTGTTTTTGAGAGCAAGACCAAGTCGTCCACATATAAAAGATTATAGCCATTGTCGCAATTTTGGGTGAGTTAGATTGTATCTCCCTTAAGGCATATTGAAGATCGTGAATGTAATAATTAAATACAGAGGACGCTAACGAGCACACCTGTTTCAAACTTTGGGCTGTATGAATCTCTTTCAATAATGTACCATCCAGAGATAATCTAACCCGGACAGATGTATTTGTGTGTAATTCTTGGATTATTGTGCTTATGGTGTGCGGACACTTATCTATTCAGCTTCTCAAACAATTTGACCCTTGAAATTGAGTCGAAGGCAGAGTGTAAATCCACGAATGCAAGAAATAGCGGTTGTTTGATGTGGTTACACTGAGTCTTTATTGCATTTATGCATGTTAGATTAACCTGTGTCCCCATTCCTTTCATGAACCCAGTTTGATTAGGGTCTTGCAAATTATCACTTGTCCAGGCATTAAAGTATTTTAACAGTAACTTTGTGAAAAGTTTCCCCGGCGCGTCCAAAAGCGCAATCGGGTGATAATTCTGAGGTGATATACGATCGCCTTTTTGAATATTGGTAGAATTATTGAAGTTTTCCATGACTTTGGGATTCGCTGATGCTTTATTATTTGTTGAAAAATCTGAAATAAAATTTGGGCCCATTCAGTTGGATTTTCTTTGAACATATGGTTTAAAAACCATCTGGGCCTGCAGCTCTGGATGTGCTGACCCGTGTGATTAACTCTTCTATATTGGATATGTCAAAGTTCATCTTCCACTGATGGTTTTTATTGGGTTGATTCAATGATGGACAAAACTTTGGATCGTTATACAGTTCACTGAAGTGTTTGACCCACTTACCTTCACTGATCACATTTAATTGTGCATCTACCTGTATGTCAGATATTTGGTTATTAAGCAATTGCCACATTTCGGCAGTTTGTTTGCCATTGCCTGTGCCATGCGTTCACCATCGTTCTGAAACATGAGGTGTTTATCGATCTTAACCAGTTTTTACATATACATTTTGCATTATTGAGAGCGTCTTTGCAATTTTTCAAGCATGCAACTAATATGCTTCTTCGTGACTTGCGGTAGGCTGTTTTTTTAGAGGCAATTACTGTATCAAACGTGTGCTTATGTCTCGGACAGCCATGATTCATTACTGTCAAAGTATTGGTGTAACAATCTAATATGTCATCATAGGATTTAAGGGATGTCAAATGCACATTTCCTTTCAAACTATTACTAAATGAAATGTTTTGGTACTGTCCATTTAATCCTGTTTTTAGCTGTGTTCAAAATTAATTTCTGGCAAGGGATATTCACTCTAGGGGATGGAAATGTGGTCAAGATTGTTAAGGTCAACATTGTATGATCACTGAATGGAAGAGCAACAATCTGTAACATTTGCAGGTATTTAAACAAAACCTGATCAACATACATATCGATTGTAGATGTCAAATTATTTCGAAACCATGTCGTACTTTTGGGGGGGAGGAACGTCACCTTGAATGGCTCTATCTACCACTACATATTGCCTTTCTTCCATAAAGGCAGACCATGTCTGAGCTTGCTGCTGGTGGCGTTTTGTATTAAAACAATCCAAGTTGATGTCACCCACTAGGACCTTATATGTAATTTCATCTGAGAGATGTATCAGATGCATTATGCGACTTAATCCTGCATAAAAGATGTCATTAAGTGCTGCAGGATTCTGATATACGTTTATCAAAGCAAAGGTTTGTATACCGTATTTGATTTTTACTAGTAAAATATGGTCTCCTTCAACACTCCCAATTTTCTATGGTGAGGCCTGCTTTTAACTCCACTGCCACCAACAAGCCAGAAGTAGGTCTACCTCCAGTCACTCTTGCAGGTAAAGGTACAATTTCATAGCCATCCCAAATTGGTATACTTGTTAACCACGTCTCCTGCAATGCAATTATCTGAAACATATATGGGAACATGGCTATTGCAGTTTTCAAATGTGCATTGCCCCTAGAGTTCCAGCTGGCAATGTGTAAATCTTTGGGCAATGCGAACGCTAATGGTTACTGATGTTGCGATTTCATATTTACCTCTCTGGCATCAGAGCCATTGCAATGCGTTGGTAGATGTTTGGTTTGAGAAATCACGTGTTACCCATTCTTGTTCTATCTTCAGCTAACAGGAAACCCATTTCAAACAGATCCCTCTTTGCCTGCCAAATTAAGTTGGCTACTACTCCTGATGGTATCCACAGGCGAACTATTGATCTATTTCTTTCAGCTATGAACTCATTTGTTCAATATCTTGGGAGGCAATATCACGCAAAGAATGGACTTCACTAAAGATATGTAAAACACTTTGACGGTTTAGATCGTAATTTGTATGTCCATTTTCCCTGCATTTAAGAATAAATTAATATTTGCTGTTCCTTGATTGCAACATTTTTTTTAAATTCTGTTCCAGGAGTAGTCTTTTTTTTTTTTTGGCTTTGCTAATTTTTGCCTGGTAAGCTTTGAGTTGGGCGGCGTGAGCCCATCTGTTGAAGGATGTTGGGTCTGCCTGCCATCTGTGCTCTAGGATGTGGTTCTGGGATTTCAGTTTTTTAAAAGGTTGAGGTGAACCGTCGTGGGGAGAGGCCTTGTCTGTAAGAGAAAGGTCTGATGGCCGTGAGGGTGGGCTAAGTGCTTCTGAAAACCAGGGGAGTGGAGGGGATGGGATGGCAGGGAGACAGATGGGGTGTATGACTGGTCCGGGTTGCGGGGAGAGGAGCTGGGGGGATAGGGTGAGGGGGGTAGGGTGGGTGGCTATGGGATGAGAAGGATGGCAATGGGTTGTTGCAGAGGTGGGAGATGTCTGGTGCAAGCAGCAGGCATGGCGATGTGAATAATTGGTGAGAAGGCCTGCTTTCCTTCAGTAGTTGAAAATAAGGTCTGCACATTTGTCAAAATGAAAGGCTTTTTAGATTGGTTTTGTAGAGAACCTGTACAAACTATCACGGCTGGATTTTAATTCTCCCTATCATGTATCTAGTGGTTTGGCAACTCACTCTTGACCTCACTGGGGTGTAGCTCCCCCATTGGTCCCTCATCTTCATTTTCATTAGCTTGAGTGTATCACTTTAGGTCTTGAGCTCTGGGTTAGATGCATGCAGTTAGTTATCTAGTTTATGTACAGGTAAAGGGGATGTGTGATTTATCAGTAACAAGGCATCACTTAATGTTCGCAGGCTGGTTCATTATGATGATTTAAATATTTGATTTGGCAGCTGCATAGTCTGGTTGGTTGTTAAAAGGTGTTGAGACTTTTTGCAAGCATTCGCGTTCTTTCACTGTGCGTTCCTTCAGGACTCCTTAAAATAGGCTTGCAGATTAAGGCCACTCTGGAATTAGTCAGCAATGTACGACTTCTGGGAGATGATTTTTGCTGGTTTCTGAAGTTAAAATGCGGAAACTGTAATGAGGTCTCTGAAAGATGGCAGTGATTGATGCCCCTCCTATTCTTGGATCCTTCAGTGGTCCAAGTTGAGTACCGTGAGACCCAGACTTGCGGCCCCAAAGGGAAAAGCTTGTCGCCAGCAAACCAAAAGGCTCACCAGTCTGCATACCCCTGTTCAACATACAGGGTCCGTTTTGCCCCGAGGAAGGCTCAGAAATCCATGCCAACAGAGATGGCGATAGCCGAAACGTGTCTTCAGTCCTTTCCTATTTCAAAGCTTTAGATTGGCAATACTGAAATCACTTTTTTGCTTAAAACTGGCACGTTGGCAAATTACAAAACATGATCACATACTGATCATGATACACATAAAAATAGAGATCTCTGGGAATAGACAGTTTTTAGTAAACTTTGTGAACAAAAAATAGTCTATCGGAGTAATTTTTTGCATTAATTTTTTGTATTCTTTCCTGTTTGTACCTTTTTCTGTATTAATGTGATATTTTATTGTTGAATATGATATTCTCTTTGACTCCGTTTTTTTATGCTTAGAGAAATGTATTTATTTCTATGTTTGAATAATTTATTTTCAAGCCTTGTCCAATTCATTTTATTTGTTTTTGAATCTTTAAATTTCTTTCATTAATAAATGGTAATATTTTTCCGGCTGTATTTTTGGTATTTTCGTACTACAAGTGTGACTCTTTACATGAGCACAGAAACATGTTTTGGTAAAAATAAGTAAAACTAGGACCGTCATTTTTATGTCCAACTACAGTGTGGATTGCTCTTTTTTGTTTTTCATATTTTTGCCCTGAATCCACACTTAACACAATGGCTACCCTCCCCTTTTGTACAATGGTTGTTAAACGGGTACAGTAGGTTACAGGTTACGTTGTACATTTGGTCTGATTCTAGGAAGAATGTGGTAGTTTGGTGGGATGTGGTCATGAAAGGAGTGCATAAGTTCAGGGAGGCTCTTACAATCATGTGGACTCGTATTATTTCATGGGTTTTCATCCCAGCTATTTTAAATGTGGTGTTTTCACTGTGGCTGTATTTGTTGCATTTTGATTGGAGGGTGGGGGTTACCCCAGACCCTCTAATCCACTGCTACTACCTCAACCTGCAGTCACATATTCCACCAGGCTACCTCATAGCCATTGCTGGAAGGTCACCTCTCGCTCTGAGCCACAAAAGCAAGGCATTTTGGGCATGCAAATTAAAGCTTTAGGTAAACTTCAGTGATGGCTACTTGGTGGGGTTGTGGAAAATGACTTGGCTCAAATGGACTCCTACTTTCACATTTCAAGTGAGGGTTTTTTCAAACCCACCATTACCACCTGGGTGTTTTGTGAATTTGTGTATATATTACAAAAGTGCAGGGCATAAAAGCGATATTCGCGCTCTCTCAGAATATTTGGCGCTGGTCGTACGCCATCACAATACCTCAGGCGAAAAAGAAGGAACGCATACGTCCCTGGACCCCAGTGCTTGGAATCCATGTCGGAATATATTATCTCAGCATTGATTGTGCATGATTCAGGTAAATGAAGGTAAACCACCCAATCGTCGCGTTTTTTCGCACTGTCCAGGTGCTTGAACACAAACTCCTGAGAGCTCACACGCTTATGTTTATGTACTGAGGGAGCTCTCAGCAGTTTGTGTAATCAAGCACTAGGAAGCTGTAACGCATCGCTTGGCGGGTTTGCCTTAATTTACCCGAATCGTGCACAATAAAATCTTGTGATAATATATTATGACCGCGTGTGATTTTTAAAAAAAATTTTTTTATTTTTTTTAAACAGGGATTCCATTGGTGTGCAGGCCAGGAAACGTTTTGTAGCCGAGAGTAAAACACAGTACATCTGCGCTGTGATGAATGGGTGTTGCCCCTGAAGTAGATATTCTACAATTGTATTCTTGAGTTGATTGGTTTGACTAATGAAGTCTTTGTGAAATGGTGGAGGGATGGCTGGATATGTTTTAGACTTGGTATTTATGGATACATAGAACCACAAGAACATAATCTACAGCAATGCTGTGTGCTTTTTAGCGATGCCTATAGGAGTACTACCTAGAGAAACAAATGCAGCATGCCCACTCATACATTCAGTTGGGGGAGGGGGCGGGTTTCTGGTGCAGTTCTGAAACAAAGCAGTATATAAAAGGAACAGTTAAATGCACCTACCCAGAGACCAAGATATGGACACAACATGGCAAAAATGCAGCAATGCAGTGTTCTTTGTTTAGTGAGTTCCATTTCTGAGTGCAACAAAGTACAATTTAGAAACCATGCAGTATGCTTTCTTGGATAGTTGGATGCGAGGCAGTATGTAAAAAAGGCTATAGTTGGGGTACTAAGGTGTGCACAACATGCACCTCAAAATATGGTGACGCCCAGATACACAATTGTATACAAAATGAAGTCCATGTGTCATCTATGGGCTGCCTACTCAGAGGGAATTTAGGCTACCCCACCTGTTTGTCACTGGCTGGTAATGGATCCAGCACACTTTTACCAGATCGCTGCAAGTTGTCTGTACATAAGAGAACACCCAATATTTATGTAGTACAATTACAATTTTTATTCATGTGATTTTAAAAATAGCATAACACAGCTATTAACAAAACCTTTTGCTTGCCCGTAGTAACCGGGGTTATTCAATGTTTAAGGCATCTCTAAACAGCCTAATACATTAATTCTTTACATTCACTTCTTTGTATTGTGGGTTAGTAAATGTAGTGACTTAGAATGTGGTCCGGTTGACCTCACATCGGTCTAGTCAGTAACCCCGGTTACTACGGGCAAGCAAAAGGTTTTGTTAATAGCTGTTATGCTATTTTTTTAAATCACATGAATAAAAATTGTAATTGTACTACATACATATTGGGTGTTTTCTTACGTACAGACAATTTGCAGCGATACGTTAAGTGTGCTGGATCTATTACCGGCCAGTGACAAACAGGTGGGGTAGCCTAAATTCCCTCTTTTTTTCTCAAATTGTTAATCCCCTCATAACTTGGGCCCCCCTCATCAAAAAGAGGGCCACATTACCCCCTATATTGCAAATGCCTACGTCAGAGTACAATGCCCTGATCTTCTCCGACACACCTAGATGTGAAACAGTAGTGTGGAAAAAATGCATTTCAATTTATGGATACCTAGATGCCGGTAAAAGTTAATGCCTTTTTTCAGCAACACTTCGATGTACACTATGGTATGAAATGAAACAATTCAGTGTTGGCTTATGGATGACTGAGGGTGTGAGTGCTGCCCTCTTTCACAGGGACATCTAGATATGAAACGGTTATTCAAAACGTAAAACTCAATGTGCCATCCTTGTGACGCCCAAATGTGAAACAGAATTGTGTAAATCAAATCCAATTTTGAAATTGTTTTAGGTAGTTGGCTAAGTGTGCATTGGCTTTTTTAATTCTGTAAAACTTTAAGATGTAGTTGGTTGTATAGTCAGAAGTCGGTACTGATGATGATTAACAATATTACATAACCAGTAACTTGTGTGCTCCTTGTAAGTGTTGAAGTGCATTTGTAAGAGCCGTTCACACTAGCTGTGATTTCACATTGATCATTCAAGAGTGAGAATATTGATTTGAGAAGTTGGCTTCTAATGCCAATATGCAATTATCTAATGCTGTATGGCATAACTCAGTTGTGACCCGCGGTTGGCAAGATCATTCTGGTGCTGTGCACTCGAAGCTTTTTCCATGATTCGATCCTGGGTCAAAGTGGGACTCTCCAGCCAGGAGCCCCTTTACCCTCAAGTTCCAGAGGGCTTTCTACTGTTATGAAGGCCACACAGTGCAGGCATGGGCGATTGAATTCTACTCCCAAATGGTCAAGCAGGCCACGGTTTACCGCTTTGGTTCTGGCTACTACTAAGACACAAAATTCACATTGTGGTATTGGAAATTTGGTTCCGTCCTGATGAAGGCCGCAATTGAACGGAACATCAACTAGGGTTCTTGAACAGCCGAAACACTGTCTACTTCTTTTGAATATACAATGACACTGCAAATAGTAGGCAGGTCACGTATATAAGCAACACAACTGAGGAGAAAAAACTATGTAATAAACCAGATGATTAACATTGTTTCAGCATGATGCAGAGGAAATGCTTTGAGTGATCGCTGGCAGATAACCTCATGATTTTTGGGCTCTAGTACGAACCACACAGAAAAACATCACAGACCCCATTGCAAATGTGGGAGAAAAACAATGGGTGGACCACTTCGAAAACCTATATTAACACCCTGACAAAACCGCTCTGGAAACATCTCAGAGTTGGGAGGGGTGGGGGGGGGGGGTTTCCAGTGACCCGGAGGATATCATTGCCAAAATCACTAGATTGAACTCTAGGGACCTGGGCCCGGATGGGATTTCGAATATAGACCTAAAAAGGTACCCACAAGCATGGGCTGAACTTCTGTCAAAAACTAATCGATCAAACTCAATTCCTCCCTCATGGAAAAAGGCAAATACAGACCCATTGCTTTGCTGGACGTGATTGACAAAGTATTTGGGATCTCCTTCTGGAACAACTACAGAATTGGCTACAAAAAGGTAGGTTACATTGACACGTTTCAGACGGGGTTCGTGAAGCAAATGAACTACAGCAAACATCCTACTCTTATGTAGCCTAAAAGCAAAAATTCTGCAGGGAAGACGGTGTTTATGCTGTTCGTTGACTTGGTCCAAGCTTTTGACCATGGCAACCGGGACCGCCTCTGGAGAAAACTGAGACAAAGGAATTGCCCTGACGCTCTGCTGGGTCCTCTCAAAGCACTCCATAGAGGAACCAGTATGAAAGTAAGACTAAGTCGACAGGGCAACCTAACTACAGAAATTCCGACTGCCAGGGGCATCAAACAGGGCTGTCTACTCGTGCCGACTCCAACGCCTACATTGCAGATTTCGAAGAGTGAAAAGGGAACAAGAGCCTTCCCACCGACAGTAGGTGGTACAAAGATTTTGCATTTGCTCTACGCCGACGATATCATTTTGATGGATCAAACCGAGTTAGGCCTACAAAGGCGAACTCAACAACTTGGTGAACTACCTGAAGGAAAACAATCTGGAGTAAAACAAAACGAAAACAAAAATAATGATCTTTGAAAAAATTTCAAGAAAATCTAAGGCCGCAAAATGGTACGCCGAGGGGGTATCCCCGCAAAAAGTGACAGATTTTAAATACCTGGGCCTTACCTTAAGTAACAACTCTAGAGAAACCGATGCAAATACATCTTTATGCTAAAATGAAATCACTAACATCTCAAGCAAAGCCGCTGGACAGGAAGTACTGTTTCTCCCTGATCCCGATTCTGAACTATTAGAGTTAAAGTGGTTCCCGCAGTGAGATATGGAGCCGAGGCCATGCCCAAGATTCCGGGAAAGATCTGGCCTAAACTGGGAAGGCTTGTTTTGACGTCAGGTCTTGGGCCTGCCCTTTTCTACTCCAGTGACCCTGATTGGGAAAGAACTGTGCCCATCTTCGTTGAAAGCAATAATTGACCGAAACTCGGTATTGTTATATTGGAAAGTCATCCAACAATTGCAACCGAAAATCCTAGACACTTGATTGAACTCCGTACGAGGAGAGGACTTTTTGGGACTCGGCTGGGGAGCAAAACAGACATAAAGACAATAAGGAAGATTATCCAATATGGAGCCTAATGTATTTTTTCTGCTTTTCTTTGTAAAAATTGTAATAAAATTAACACATTTAAAAAAATATGCACGATTACTCGCCTGGAGGATCAAGGCCAACCGAGCACCCTTAAATATATGGCCTAACTCATTGACAACTGTGGAAAAGAGAAAATGGTAAATGAGGAAGCATATTATGACCGTTTGCCGTTAAACTCATTGAAATATTCACAACTTGTACTGAGCTGGATTCCTTAGATTGCTTTCCCGTTTGGGGACTTTCCAGGGTTTTTCCTAGGAAGGATATGAATGTTAGCGTGGAAATATATTTAAATTTAAAATGTGTTCATTCTGTTTATTAATTTTATCTGGAGAACTGTAATCCTGCCTATGTTGTTGCTCCTTTGTAATTCCCATGTCCCACTGATGTGTTTCTAGTTTAGCCAGAAAGAACTAAACCTAAGGCTTTCCTTCTTATGTGATTGTATCTAGTCTCTGATAAACCAGGATGCTTTTAACACCTTTTTGGCAGTGGTAGAAGTGTATCCAAAAAAGCAATGTCAATGTGACCCCGTTGGGGGACAGAGAAGAAAGGGGAGCAATGTGTGGCACTTTTCCAAGGAGTTGCAGCTTCGGTTATCCCTGAGGATCCCCAACTCTAGGGGCTATATTTAAAACCGGCAAGATCTAGGGGTCTGGCTATGGGGGGCGGGTGACCCTAAGCCTTCTCACACAGTCTTGTGGTCGAACCAATCCTGCTGAGGGGCCAAAGGAGGTGAAAGGCCCCAAGTCTTCAAGTACGGGCCCTGCCGAGGTTCCCTCACCGAGGGCTAATTCTTCTGCAGAATCCAAAGGAGATCAAAAGCGCTCTAGATCTGCCAGTTCCTGGTCACAAAGCTGAAATGGATAAAAAAAGCCCCTGAACTCCTGTGGTGACAATGGCCCCACTGACACCTGTGGTGCAATACACCTCGGGCAGTGACGAAATGGAAGTTCAACCCACGTGTTATGAAGTGGCCATTTTGACCAGCTTCGTCACCCCAATTTTCCCAACTGCTGGTGCAGAGGGGCCTATATTTGGGACCGAGCAGCATTTTCGGAATGTGGATAATGCCGAATCCCTTCCACCCTCCAATGGATTGGCGTGCTCGGTTTCCGCTGCTAGTCTCGCTCCCTCCTGCGCCTGCTCCCTTAGTCTGTGGATCCAGTTGGAGGAGGGCCATCCTGGCAACCAGCCTATCTAGAATCCTGGGGGTTATACCTCTCGAGCAGCCTCTACCCACTCCTGTGCCCACTCCTGCGTCTGAGGACGCGTTCTTTGGCAAATTCCAGGCCCTTATGCAATCTGACCCGATGAAGGAATACTTTAAGGATCTATTCAAAGAAATGTATCCTAAGCCTCTCGAGCCGCAGCCTGATGCCATAAGCCCTCAGGTTTCGGTACTGCCATTCCCCTCCTCTTCCAGTGGAGCCCCCTCCTACACTGCCACCATTGCCTCCATTATCACCTGTTCTTAAGGCGCCCGTTGCACAGTTAACTATGACCACAGGGTCTGAGGTACGTGCTGCAGATCAGTTTTCTGTTCCCACCATAGCTGACTAAGACCAAGCAGACTAAGATAATGATGACCCGCCCCACTCTGTCAGAGCCTTTCATGACAGGGTTGTGGAGATGATGGCATTGCTGAATATCCAGTGACCCGAGGGTCTGGCTCCACAAGAAGGTGAACTTTCAGGTGCCTTAACAGTTATGACAGAGGAGCGCACAGGCCTTTTTTCTTCAAAAGGATGTGCTTGCTGAAACGCACATGGTCTGGGGAAAACTCTCATTCCGGGCAGCACAGAAATGGGAAATTTGATGCTCGTGACAAGCTACACTTCTCAGTAGACATATCCTTGACTGCAAGTCCACTCCCCTCATCAATGGTGGTGGCAGCAGCTATGCTCCAGTCTAAGCTGTCCTCAAAATCCTCTACGTTTGCCTCTCAGGTCCTGTCCAAAGAGGACACATTTCTTGACGCCATTTGGAGGGGGCGAGGGGGCGTGGGGGGGTGGGAGGGATAGTGTTTTTCAATTCAGGTCTTCAGCTGTGCCAGGGGAATACCGAAGTCATCCTTGCAGCGGCAAACCTCAAGCTGTGGAAGGAGCTTCCCGAATTTCAGAAATGTATCCCTTAGGACAGGCTGGAAGATCTTTAAAGAGGGCCTGTACGATGCCAGAGTTCTGGTTTAGGACCTGCTGGAGGCTGCGGTCCATCATGTAGACACTTCTGCGTGGGGACCTATGGTTGGAGTAGACCTTTCGCCAAGTGTAGTTACATGCTACAAAGTTCTCGGAGGTGGTTCAGGACAAAGTACTTGATCTTCCATTCGAAAGTTCCACTCCTCCACCAATGAGGAACTCAATAAAACAAAGGCAAGCACGCAAATGGCCAACCCCCCCCCCCCCCCCGCTAACGTGTCCTATATGCAGAGGTTGGGGACCCAGTCAAGGTCCTTCTCGCGTTTCAGAGGGTCCCATTAGCATCTAGCACGCCGGGCAAAAGGCTCATTCGGTGCAACTCGGTGTAAGTAGCCAAGTGGCCGGTTTTTCTCTCGGTCATCGGCCTCCTCTTTCGGCAAAAGGTGGTCTTGCCCCCGATAAATCATCCAAATTGTTTTCCTTCGGTCAAACGAGACTGATAGGAGGACTTATATAGTCTCATCTGGAAGCGTGGCATACCATCATAGAAGATCAAATGGGACCACAAAGACCGGATTTTCTGGGGGCTGAGACTGAGGCTGAGCCCAATGCTTCTGGGGCTGCTTCAACCAGTGCGATTCAAGAGGTGTTTCAGTCTAGAACTAAACATACTGAGCCTAGTCTTGAGGTTTCCTGCCAAGTGACTAGAAGTACCGGGGTAACCCCTGAGGATCCCCCAATCGGGCTTTTTCAAAGACCAGCAGGATTGAGGAGCTCTGGCTACTGGGGGTGACCCTAAGCTTTACCGCAAACAATCCTGTTGTCGTACCGGTCCTGCTGAGGGGGCAGAGAAAGAGGCCAAAGGCCATAAGTGTTCAAGCACCGGTTCTGCCGAGGTTCCCTCAGTGAGGGCTAATTCGACAGCAGAAACCAAAAGGGCTGAAAAGTGCCCCAGGTCTGCTAGTACCGGCTCTGCCGATGTTCCCTGTCGGAGGGCTAAAACGGATCCAAAAGCCCCTACAGTCCCTGAAGAGACATGGCTTCACTAAAACCTGTGACGTAGATGACTTCAGGCGGTGACAAAATGGCATTTTAACCCATGCAGCCATTGTGAAGAGCTCTTCTACACCTACGTTCTCAACGTCTGGTTCAGAGGGGCATACCTTTGGGGTCAATGCCAGTTTTCCTAGTAAACAGAATTGCAGATTCATCAACCCTGTGCTTCCTTTTCCTGAATTCCTCCCTCAGGTCAGCATGGTGGTTGCGGAGACTCCTGGGCCTGATGGCTTCATGTGTCCTAGCCTTACCTCTTGCAGGACTTAAGATGAGGTGCACATAGCTTGTGCTGCAGAGCTGTTGTTCCCAAGCTTTGGACACAGACCCCCAAAGGATTCTGATACCAACCTTCAAAACGGCAGATTTTCTTCAATGTTGGTCAACCTCCAGCAACCCTTCAGTGGGAACCTCCTTCCAGGAGCCCTTTCCACAGATTATGGTTACAACCAACTCCTCCCTCCTGAGGTGGGGAGCGACATTGGGGTCACCTCGAGGTGTACGATCTGTGGACCCCCCAGGAAAGAATCTCTCAGCTACCTAGAACTACTAGTATCTGGCACTGAAAGCTTTCAAGCCTTCTATCAATGGAGTGGTGCAAATTCGCACAGACAATTCTGTAGCTTTTGTTCTACGTCAACAAAACGGGGGGCACCAGGGCACCTCCTCTGGTAGATCTAGCTATCCAGATTTGGAATTGGACAGTTAAACACAATGTTTGGGTCTGCTTCAACCGCGTTATTCCTGAGGTTTCCCAGTGTGGGTCTAAATGTACCGAGCCTAGTGTCGAGTTTTCCTGTAAAGTGGCTAAAGGTACTGGGGCTAATCCTGAGGATCCCCAAACAGTGGCTATAATCAAAACTAGCAGAATCATAGGGCCCCATTTAGGGGCTCTGGCTTACGGATGTGACCCCAAGCTTTCCTACAAACAATCTTGTGGTTGTACCTGGGCCTGCTGAGGGTGCAAAGGAGGGCAAGGGCCTAAGTCTTCCATCTCCGGCCCTGCCGAGGTTCCCTGTCGGAGGGCTAAAATTTGATTACAAAGCCCCTGCAATCCCTCTGGTGACAATGCCCTCACTAAAATGTTTGATGCAGATCACTTCAGGCGATGAGAAAATGGCAGTTCAAGCCACGAGGTCATAATGCAGGAGGCATGTTAGACTTCTACAAGAGCGCAGTACAAAAGTAAATGGCTTTCTGTCGATTGTCTTGGCTTTTATATCGGACCTTGCGGCCTACAGCATCCACGTCTTATTGTGCAGAACATATCTGTCAGCCATTGCAGCGTGTCTTTCTACAGATAATTGCTCTTTTTCTCTGACAACCCCAGTAATCCAGAAGCATTTTCCTGGTTTTCTGCCAGTCAGGCCTCATTACCCAAAATGGGTTCGAAACGTGGTCCTTACCGCCTTGTCGCAAGCCATTTGAACCAATGACCACTGCAGAGCTCAGGTTTCTCTCCTGGAAAGTGGCCACCTTGATTGCAGTAACATCAGCAAGAAGAATGACTTTCAAGCTCTGTCGAACACCTGTTCTTGACCTTTCACAAGAATAAGGTTGTGCTTCGCACTTCTTCTTTCCTTCCAAAAATTCAGTTCCACACATCTGTTCATATCCCTACCGGTTTTCTTTTCGAACCCGGTTTCACATGCAGAAAGGGTTCTACATAACTCTGATTTCAGAAGAGCTCTAATGTTTTACCTTGACAGAACAAGTGAACTTAGAAACTCCTCACAGCTGTTATTTTCGGCGACCCAAAGAGACCAGCTTCACAAGCGTCTATCTCATGCTGGATCGCTTCATGAATCGCATAGACGTATAATGCCTTTAGCCCCTAAGAGGCATTAATGCCAGTTTGGTCTGTGACAAAGCGACTGCTTTTGCCTTCCAGAAATGTTCCTTGAGAGTCAATAGCCAAGGCTGCTATGTGGGCTTATCCCTCGGCTTTCTGAAGATACTATTGTCTTGACCTGAGCTCCCGTGCTGATGCCCATTTCGGCCAGGCAGTTAAGAACCTGTTCCAGTAAGGGAATTTCCATCCTCCTGTTTCCTTGGTCAGTGCTTGGGGAATCTCAAAGTATGACGTAGGAGTATAACCATTACTCACCGTAGTAACTACCTTACTCCTAGTCCATAGTCCCCTTTCCTCCTAGAGGCTGTCCCCTCTAAAAAGTATCCTCAATTTTGCTAATGGTCCTTCAACTTTGGTGATGCAAAAGGACTAGAGGGTGATGTGCGGAGTGGAGCTCCGGCAGGCGGGGCTATGGTCTCATGCATTGGCTCCGCGTAAAAATAAAAGGACAATTATTTTGGATGCTTCAAAAGTGCTCCGGTCCCATCCTTATGGACGGAATGTCCCAAAAGTATGGAGGAAAGAGGATTATGGACTAGGAGTAAGATGGTCACTACGGTGAGTAACTGTTATACTCCTACATACCCTTATACTTGTGAGATATTCCGTCCTCCGGGGCATGACCGGAGCACTTTTTAGTAGCACCCCAAAAATATTATCCATTAATTTTTAGGTGAGGCCAGTGCGTCTATGGCTTTAGCCCTACCTTTCTGAGCCCCGCCCAGCACAGCACCCTTCAGTCCTTTTCTCTGCTCAGTCGCGATCGGACTCCTTAGCATTGCAGTTTTTTCTTGGTCTTCCGGCCTCGGTTCCACTGTCGTTTTCTTTCCCTCGTAAGACCTTTGCCTCGTTTGTCTCCTGCGGATGTCACTAGATGGCACTCTCACAATTTTTTATTTCTAGTGTCTAGGCCCAGACCATCGGTGGAATGCGTGCTTCTACTGCATTTCCCTTTCGGTCCTGGGACTCGAAAGAAGGCTTGGCAGGAGGCGGTCTTCCACTGTGCTTGTTTGGTTCACTTAAAATGCAAGGGAAAAAGGAAGCAACCATTGAGTATCTTCCTTTACAGAGCACACCATCTGGGATACTCATTCCCGGGGTCATCCGGTTCAGGGTGAGTCATCCTGACTCTAACAAGCCACTGTCCGAATGGGGATGCTAAAGTCCTCTTCCACCTCGGCCCAGGATCCCTCAAAAAGGGCTAAGGAAACATAGCTTCTAAAATCATGTCCAAAACACCCAGTAACCTCTGACAAATCTTTGACACACAAAACCCTCGAGGCCGTCACAAAATGGCAGCTCTTCCAGTGTTATTGATATCTGACTTTTTGTCTGCTCCTTCAGGTGCGGATGCCAGGCCCAAGTCCTTGCCATCTGCATCCTCGAAAGAATTTTAGTCAATGAATGGACTGCAATGCCCCTAATACCGACAAACTCCCTCCTGTGTTGATCAGTGGTGGGGGAGGACCCCCTTGGCAGCTAGTTTCAACAGTATCGCGGATGCATAATCCATTCAGTAGACCTTTTCAAACTCCAAAGCAAAGACCATTTTCGGAAGAGGCTTTTTTTCTGCCATTTACAAAACCTCATGCACTCATCTGATGAAAACCTACTTGGAAGTTTTTCCCAGGCCACCGGATCCTGCCACATCCTCGGTGCCTCCTGCAGTGTTTTGAAGCGGCAGCGCATCATAGATATACTTTGACATGTCCTTATGATTCGCTTTGATGTCATCTGCCAGGCTTGGCTCCACGCAACCAAGTACAGAAGGAGGTCCAAGAGAATGTTCTGTATCTTCCCTTAAACGGTAAAGAACTCTTGAATGGACGTATTCCACGTGTTTGACATCTAATTTCCACAGCTGAGCTTCTTCGGAAATTTTTCGGCAGAGGGCGTCGATGGCATCGTGTCGATGTCCCTCGAAGGCCTCCGTTGAGGGTGATGTCATCGGATGTTATAAGTAGCACGCACAGTGCCCATAACCTCTGTTCTGTTTTTTCTGCAAACATGTTTGCTTTGAGAACTCGGCACGCCTCGTATTACTTATTTCGATAATGTCGTCTTCTACCCCACGCTCTGGCTTCAAAAAGTGCCGGGACTGTAAGTCCAAAATGTCAATCCCGGACCCGCACCATATCTGCTTGTGTTGTCTGGGCGAGAGCCACGACACGGACGACTGCTCGAAGTGCCAGTCATTGACTGCCAAGGCCTTGCGTGAGCGGAAAGGGAAATTACAGGTATATTGGGTATCTAAACCCCGTAAATCCAAAAAGACTACTGGTCTTTCCACTGACTATTCGAGGGGGGGGACTCTCCCCGTCGGGGAGTCCAGGGGATATCTGTCCCAGTGTGGTTCCTGCCACTCGTCCTCGTCCAGGCACCCCCGGAAGCGGCGTCACCGTTCACCTTCCCCGTCCTCGTCAGAAGATGGCTCTGCAAGGAAAGTGGCTTGTCCCGCTAAATACTCTACTCCATAGGAATGGGAGGCATTCAGGGTGAAAATGCTGGAGATTTTTTTAATCTCAGGGCACTGTTCCATCCGCACCTTCGGTTGAAGCCAGCAGGGAACAATCTCATTCCGACGCTCACGTGCCCTCGGGCCTGGGTAGTCGGCGCGATAAGCCTCAGGAACCGTCCAGGTCCCTTTCCGAGAAGGCTCTGGTAAATCGCCAGAGAAATGCCAGATCCAGGTCGCAGTCTTCGTCCCCAACGAAACCGTCGAAGTCTGGGAAGGTGTTGAGGACGGCGTTGCTGCCATGTCCATCGAGTGCGGCTGTCGGGGATTTTTCCTCGGTCAGGCCCTTGGGGACACCGGAGCAGTCCGCACCATCGGGGCCTGATGGCCAGAATTTGCAGTTGGAGGCCCCTGTGGCTTCGGATCCTCTGAGAAAGAAAGGCTCTGTCTAAGACTGTGGTCTGTTCTTGAATCCAGGTCTGCTCCTGTACCTAGGAAGGATTTTTTTCATTCTCTACAGAACATTGATGAGGATGATGAGAGGTCTGATGTGGAGTTGGTGCCTTTTGATATTTCTGGTGAACACCGGAAGCTCCTTTCATTGTCTTTTCTGAGGACATTCGGATGGAGGATCTTTGTCAGTCTTTACATGATGCCAGTGGCCTTGACACATCTGAGATGGAGTTTGGTAGGCCAGAGCCTGGGGCTCCTGCTGAACCCTCCTTTAGGAGATTGATGTCGAGAATTACGGAGTACCTAGGGTGGTCCAGCTCTCCAGTTGAATTCGATCAGTATGACCTTGCTGACATTTTAGATCAGGGTCCGTCCACTGACCCAGTGTTTCCTTTTCACATGGCTTTGCAGAAAAGGGTGGCTGCTACTTGGAACACCCTGGAGTCTCTTCCGGCAGTCAAGTTGTTTATTAATTTGTAGGGCACACCGAACCCTTGGGTAACTGGGTGCATCAGAGTACAAAGGATACTTAAAGCTTAGTTACATAATAGGGGGTTGGGGGTAAGCTAAGGTGCATACATTGCATATTGGAAGATCAGATAAGGTTCATACATGCATGAATACAAGAATTGGGGTACAATACAGTAAGGGGCTGGGTACTGAGGCTACAGGGTAATGCAGGAGCAGGTTCAGAAGCTAGTGCATATTGTTTAGTCGTACTGGTGGTTGGATCGTAGCCAGTTAAGAGTATTACGTCTAAGGCTGTAGTAGGACTGGTCTATTCTAAGTTCAAGTGGGAGTGCATTCCAGTACTGGGCAGCTTTTACCGGGGAACTGTTACTGCATGTTTTTTTATTTTTTAACCTAAATTCATGTATATGTAGGCAGTGGGAGTTAGCCACTCTGGAGGGATGAGTTGATGTTCTTCTGACTATTCTCTCCGTAACGTAAGGGGGAGCTGTGTTGTTAAGGCACTTGAAAGTTAGCAAGACTTGACATTTTTTTTTTTAAAACATATTTTTATTGTTTTGTGCATAAAACAACACAAATACCCATCTCTTTCCCCCCTCCCTCACCACCCCATGCCCCCCCGGAAGAGTAGGATCCCTTTCGGATTTCATTTCGGGAAATGTTTGTGCCGTAAATGTCTGATATTTTGATGTGCGGGCACCATTTTTCCATGTAGTCAGATTTCAAATATTCCAACACTGTTCCCCATTCCTTCATGAAGGGGTTCTTCTGGTCCTGTAGGTGGAGCATTATCTTTTCCATGGTCATTTGTGACCAGACTTTTTGTAGCCAGGTGAACACCAGTGTGGGGGTGGGGTGGTCTGGTTTTTTCCAGTTTTGGGCTATCGTTGCCCATGCCGCTATGACTAGGCCCATGAAACTCCTCCATTGTGCTTTGTGGAGTCTCTTGGCCTGTAGGTCTGTAAATCCGCACAGCCACACTCGCAACCCCATTTGGTCTGCCCCTGGGAAGATTTTTGTCATTTCCTTTTGCACTTCTCTCCGGAAGCCTTTTACCCCCGGACAGTCCCACCAGATATGCCTCCAGGTGCCGGATTCCGGGCACCCCCTCCAGCAGCGACCCAACGTTTCCGGGTACATTGATTTGAGCGCCTCTGGAGTGTAATGCCATTGTGTGATTATTTTAAGCCACATTTCTCTGGTTTGGACTGCCCTGCTGAGTTTCGGAATTCCAACCCATAATTCCTCCCACTGCTGTCTGGTTATTCCTTACCGTAGTGTGCCCTCCCATCTCTTCATGTATGTCAAATTGACTTCTTCTGGCGTATTGATGAAGTAATAGTGACACCAATTTTTTGTCACCTGAGTTGGTTATTATATATTTTTCAAATGGTGTTAGGTCCCTTGAGGCCACCTGGAATACCTCCGATGTGGTAAGCCAGTGTTTTATTTGTTCATATTTGTACCTATCTGTGTCTGTCAGATTCCACATTTTTTTACATTCTGCAAATGTTCTAATTTCATTTTCCTGAATCATTTCTCCAATTTTCCAAGCACCCTGCTGCTTCCCATTTTTCAAATCCGCCTGGTTCGTGTCCCGGAGGGAACTGTGGGTCTGGCATATGGGTGTAAAAGGGGCCAGTGGGGTGGTCATGATTCCCTTCTTGGTTTGGTCGTCCCAGGCATTGAGAGTGGCTTTCATGACCTCGTTGATTCTAAGATTCTGGTGTCTATGGTGTTTGTGTTTCCACAGAAGGTCCTCTAGGGGGCTCCCTGCGACCGCCCTATCTTGTGCTACCCATATTGTTAGTTGGTCTTCCCCCCCAGCCATTCCTTCAGGACCCATAGTTGTGCTGCTTGATAGTACTTCTTGAAATGTGGGAGTGATAGTCCCCCTGCCCTGGTTGGTGCCGTGAGGATGGCTCTGGCTACCCTAGGGGTTTTCCTGTTCCAGACGTATGCTGATATGGCCTTGGACAATGCTTTAAAGAAAGAGTCTGGGACTGTCACTGGGTGGGCGTGGAAATAATAGAGCACCCTGGGAAGTGTTCATTTTTATTGATTGGATTCTGCCCCACCATGAGACCCTTAGCGGGCACCATCTATCTAGGTCCTTCTTCACTGTCCCAATAGGTGTGGGTAATTGTTCTTATATATCCGGTCTACCTTACTTGTGAGTGTGACCCCTAAGTACTTAATACCCTCTTCAGCTATTTTTAGCCCTGGTGAGCCCGCCTCATTTTCCAGTGACCCCTTATCTCCTGCTAGGAACATGATCTCTGATTTATTCCTGTTTATTTTTAAGCCTGAGATCCCCCCCCCCCCCCAAAATTCCTCCAATTCTTTCAGGGTTTGTGGTAGAGAATTCCCTGGGTCTTCCAGGGCCAACAGCATATCATCTGCGTATGCTATAACTTTGTGCTGCCTGCCCACCATCTCTATCCCCCTTACCCCTACCGATTCCCTTATTTTAATTAGAAGAGGTTCTAACAATATGGCATATAGGAGAGGAGAAAGGGGGCTTCCCTGTTTCGTACATCTTGTGATCTCCACCCTGTCTGTTGCTTCCCCGTTTATTGCAATTCTTATCGACGGAGATTTATAGTTGGCTTTGACCATATTTATAAATTGGTCTCCAAACCCCATGTGTTTCAGCGTCTTGAATAAGATGGACCATTCTACCCGGTCGAAGGCCTTTTCGGCATCTAGTGGAAGCAATATTGCTGGGGTGTGAGTGATGCCTATTTTTTCTACCAGGTGAATAATTCTTCTTAGGTTATCATGTGTTTGCCTGCCGGGGATGAAGCCTGATTGATCCGTGTTTATTAGTGTCGGGAGTAGGAGTGATGATCTGGCTGCCAGTATCCTGGTATATAATTTTGCGTCCAAATTTATCAGGGCTATAGGACGGTACGAGCTGGGGAGAGTGGGGACTTTACCTGCTTTATGGAACACTAGGACTTTCGCCTCATTCATTGATGGAGTTACGTTGCCCTCGTTCTTGAATGTGTTAAGTAGCCTAGTCAGGACTGGGGCTAGAGTGTCCACGTATTATTTATAAAAGGGGGCCGTAAAGCCATCTGGACCTGGTGCCTTTGCTGTTGGTTGGTCTGCTATTGCCCTTCTGACTTCTTCTTCCGTTATCTTGGATTCCAGTTTCTTTGTCCTCCTCTGTTATTGTTGGGATGGGGAGAGATTGTAGGAACCTGTCTTGTTGCTTCTCATCAGTGTGTTCTGTCACGTAGAGGTCCTGATAGAAAGCCTTAAAGGCCTCCCCTATGTCCCTGTTGCGTGTTTGTGTCTTTCTGTGTGCATCCTTGACGTTCAGAATTGCCATAGATTTGTTTTTCTCTGAGTTGTTTTGCTAGATACTTGTCTGCCTTGTTGGCCTTGATATAGTATTGTTGCTTTAGGTAGAGTAGGGATCTCTCTGCTTTTTTGTTGCAGAGCATTTCTAGTTGTCCTTGCACGTGCTTCAGTGCCCTTTTGAGGCTTCTTGTGGGGTGTGCCACCAGTTCTCCTTGTATGTCTGTTATTTTCTTTTCCATTGTTCTTTCCCATTCGTAGTTCTGCTTGTCTTTCGGGGGCTTTAGTGCTATTATGTGACCATGTATGACTGCCTTGAAGGCTTCCCATACGGTCCCTAAAGGTACTTCTCCATTTTCATTTAGGTCGAAGAATTCTTTAATTTTGTCCCATACTGCCTCTCCCATCACCTGGTCCGTAAGAATGTTGGATGGTAATTTCCATTTCCAGAGGCCCCTTCCCTCACCTGGAGTCTGGATGTCCAGCCAAAGCGGGGCGTGATCTGATAGAGCAATTGCGCCCAGTTCTATTCCCTGGATCATCCCAATCAGTCCCACTGACATCCAGAAGTAGTTTATCCTCGACATCGTGTTATGCACGTGTGAGTAATACGTGAAACTATTAGCTTGTCCCTTTTCCCTCCAGGCATCATGTAATGCCAGCTGTTCCATCATGTGCTTGAGTTGTTTGGACGGGGCCCCCTGACCTTGAGTTCCCCCAGCGCTCCTGTCCAGCTTTGGTTGCCAGACCATGTTTAGATCTTCTCCCAGTATTCTTACCTTTCGCATATCCTTCTAGTTTCCCTAGGGGTGTCTCGGAGAAATCCGTCCTCTCCAGAGTTCGGTGAGTATATTGCTGCTAGTGTGAGCTGGAATTCCTCAATTGAGAGGTTTGCGAATGCGAACCTCCCTTCCCCATCTACCTGTGTATCTGAGGGTAGCCCCCATTCCCCCTTTTGCTGCAATCCTCACTCCTGCTCTTTTTTTCCCCTGCATTCGCCTGTGCCCAGATCGTGTACCCTCTAAGGTGTACTTTCTTTCTGTCATGGGCCTTAATGTCTCCTGAAGGAGCATAATGGTCGCCTTCTCCCTTCTTGCCAAAGCCTCCAGTTTTTTTTCCTCTTCACCGGCGAATTCAGCCCCCTTACATTTAGTGTGAGGATTCTGAGTTTTCCCATCTCGTCTACTCTATTGTCATTGCCTTCTTTCCCATTTCCTGTGATCCCTTCCCTCTTCTGGAGTCTACCCCTCCCCTTCCCCCCCAAACTTCCCAACTTCCCCTTAACCGCTAACAGTAACTCAACTTTGATCCCGAGGAGGGCCCAGGCACCTATGGTTGCTAGGGCGTTCCGCCTATCGCTCCTTGCCCTCTCTAGACTCGGGGTGAACTTTGCGGGGGATCCTAAACCCCGCATCTTCCTCAGGCCTGGGCGATGTCCCTTCCGGGTCCCCCGCCTGGCTGCTTGTTATCTGGTATTCCGAGATTCCTCAATTTTTTTGTTTTTGTTTTCCCCTCTACCGTCTCCTCCATTCAGAAACTAAGCAGTTGGTTTTTAGTCTGTTATTACTACTTTTCCCCTGGTGGTTGCCCTGCTTTCCCCCAGCCATTTAGTTTCTTTTGTTGCCGCACTGCTTCCCATTGTCTCGGCCTTTTGTGTGGATCCCCCTTTGTCCTGAGCGCTCTTGTCATCTTCGTCCTCTTGCAGGTCCATTATATGAAGTCCCTCCTCGCAGGTGGTCACTCTTCTCTGTTTGCCTTCCCACTCGAACAGTAGCCCAAATGGAAAGGTCCACCTGTATCTAATTTCCTTCGCCACCAGCTCCTTCACCAGTGAGGCCATCTCCCTTCTTTTTAAGAGTGTCGCTGAGGCCAGATCTTGGTATAGTTGGATTTCCACCCCATTCATCCTTATGCGGTCAAGTTGCCTTGCTTTCCTTAGAATCTGTTCCTTTTGCGGATATGATGAGGGTCGCAAGTACATCTCTTGGTCTTTCCCCCGGGGCACCAGTTCTTTTCGGACCTACCCTGTGGACTCTGTCGATCCTATGCTCTCCGCTTCCTGTTCCTCTATTATGTCTCTGAAGACTTCTTGCACTGCACTCTTTAGGTCTTTGTCACCGATTCGGGCATATATTTGCAGAGCAAATGTTCCTGTGTTTCACTGTTCAGTTTCACTTCATCCTCTACATTTTGCACGATCCTCTCTAGGGTGTCAGTTCTCTCCTCCAACTTGGCCGCATCTATTTTCAACTCTTGGACAGCCTGCTTCATTTCGCTCCTCATTGATATAAATTGTTCCTGTACCGTGGACATGAACTTGTCCTGCAGCTCCACAAACCAGGCCCTCATGTCATCCTTTGTCAGTGGGGAGGTGCTATGGGTTTGGGGAGTTGTCTATCGTGGGTTCTTCTTCTGCCCTGTCCTTCATGGTCGCTGGTATGTCTGAAGACCACATTTGTAGCAGGTTTGAGTCCTGTCTCGGAGGCGTGACGCTGTTTGGGAAGTACCCCCTTTCCCTTTTGCTCTTGACATCTTTCTTTATTTGTGGGGATCCTGTTGTATCTCTATCTCCCAAGTGTGCGAGGAGGGGCTTCTATGTGAGCTTTCTGATGTATCTGTTAGTTTTCCGGGTTCTCTGGTAGCTTTCCGTTGTATCTGGTAGTATTTCCCACCTTATTTCTGTGCGCTCGTGTGCGGGTCCTATAGGTGGGCTTCGGTGTGGGATGTATTACGGCGTCTCCTGCGTCCTCCTTGGGTATCCTGGTTGGGCGTTGTTAATGTGGGGTAATGTGTTCCCCCTCCCTAGGAGCCGCGACCCCTCCCCTTACGCAGCACCTCCTTTCCTGTAGCGGTGCCTTGCTTGTATGTTCCTGTCCTGGCCCTTATGTGATGGGGAGAGGGGGAGTAATTAGGCTGGCGCTCTCGCCTGTCTTTGGGTCCCCTGTCCTCCGCGACCGATGCTCCTTCGTTTCGTGTCCATGACTGGTGCTCCTCCCGTCCGGGCCGCCTGTGCAGCCGCGGTGAGATCTGGGGGCTTGATGCGTCCCTGCGGGGGTCTGATTGGGCCCACCTGTCCCCCTGCCCTCTCAGCCAGTTCACGCGGGGATCTCTGTCTGCTCCGTCGCAGGGGGAGGGTAGCGCCGTTCTCTCCCTGCCGTGTCTGCTCCCTGAGTTGCGCGATGCTCCTTCCTGGTGTCGCGGGCGGGCACCCGTTCGTTGGAGCGACTTTGTTCCTCTGTGGATGTGAGCCGGGAGCGTGTGTTTCGGTCCCCTTGCTCTCCCTTCCTCCTGTTCCAATTCCGCTCGATCACTCCAGTCCGAGTGGTGGGGTTCCCTCTGTGGGGGGCGGGGTGGGGCAGTCGCCTCCCTCGGATGGTTCTCTCCCCCAGTGGGGGCCTTGCTGTTATGATTTCTGGTCGCTTCAGCACCCGCTACAGTAAGAGAGGTGCGGGAGAGTGTTCGGTGCAAAAACCTCTCGGAAATCAGCGTTTGAAGTGGTTATTATCGGCGGCCCGGCGGGAGCACAACTCAGACGCGACTTCCACTGCCGGCGGCCATCTTGGAATCCTTGTTAGCGAGATTGTTTTAAGTAGGATCCTATTGCTTATTTTTAGCCAGTGGTGATCTCTTTGGTAAGTTCAGGGCTGTTCTGAGGGCTTTATTTTGCAATGTCTGAATTTTGTTAGTGATGCATTTGTTGGCTCCAAAATACAGGGCGTTGCAATAATCTAGTTTTGATATTCGGGTATTGGCGAGGGTAATGCAACTGGTTTGTGTTAGAAATGGTCTGCATGATCTAATAAGTTTGCAGGTATAGGCGGTAGATGATGCCAGAGTTTACCTGTTTTCTCAAAGTGAGGGTAGAGTCAAAGTAAAAACCTAACGTTTTCAATTCTTTGGCTACTGTGATTATATTGCCATCGATATTGAAAGCAGGGTAGTTGGTGTCAATTTTTTTTTTTTTAGATTAGTAGTGTAGCCAAGAATCAGGATCTCTGTCTTATCGTCATTCAGGCAGAGGCCATGGGTAGCCATCCATGCCTGAATGAGGAGGTATATTTCATTTACCAAGGCCGTATCGGAGACAAAGTTGCCCGCAAGGGGAATGAGGTTCTCGCTGTCATCTGCGTAATCCGTGCAGGCAACACCCACTCTGTCCATTTTGGCAAATAGGGGCTTGGTAAATATATTATACATAGTTGGCGAGACGCAAGAGCTTTGTGGAACACCGCATGCTGTCTGGATTGGGTCTGCTGATGTGGAGAAAACTCATTGTTCTATTGTCTAGGAATGACTCGACCCAAGCTATGGCTTCACTCGAGGTGGGCAGCCAATGCTAGGTGTTGGCATAAAACTGCCTGGTTCACCATGTCAACGGCTGCCGACAGGTCGAAGGAGCAGCATAGCAGTGTTTTCCTTTGTCGTTTAGCTCGTCAATTTGTGTTTTGAGGTCAATTAAGGCCGTCTCCGTACCATGTTGCGTTATACCCAGATTGGCGGGAGCCCAGGAGCTGGTTGGCTTCAAGATAGAGTAGCCTGTCTTCAAATTCAGAACTATCTATTATCAAGGTATTTTCGGTTGGGAGTATGGCACTGAAATTGGCCAACTCCACCTGTGCCTTGGCAAAACTTTCACACACTCTGTGGAATTGTCTCTGGTAGCTGAGTATATTCCCGAAGCGGAAGAAAAGGATGGGTTTCTAGCTATTATGCAGGATGGCAAGGATGCCATGTGTGAATCCCTTCAGTCTGGGTTGTACACGGCTGATGGTGTCAGCCGGTCCATGGCTGCGCAAACCATAATACGCAGGTTTTCGCGGTTGCGAAAGTCTGGGTTTGCTGCGGATGCGCAGGCACGTCTTCTCAACATGCCCTTTGACGGTTCTCATTTGTTTAGCAACAAGGCTGAAGAGAGCCTTGAGAGGTTGCAGACCTCAAACGCAGCTGCTAAATCTTTGGGCGCAGCTGTGTCAACCTCTGCCTTTTCGTACTAGGGGGTAGCAGTGAAGGATGGGTGGGGGTTCCTTTTGGTACTGCTCCTCTTTTGGTAGAACGAGCGAAGGGGGCAGTCAAAGGGGCTACGTAAAGGTCTTCGTGGTGGACGGAGAAGAGATGCCAAAGCCGCCGCTCAGGCAGCTGCCTCTTTGCCTTCAGTAGCTGCCACAGCCGCTCCATAACAGCTATGAGGCCAGGTCCCATTGTTTGCCGGTTGGGGGCAGACTGACGCAGCATCTCGAAGAGTGGCAAGCCATTACTACCGATGCATGGGTTCTGGAAACAATTGCCCACTGTTTCTGCCTACCCTTCCTAAGTCGGCCTCATGACAATCCACCGGGGAAGCTCTCTTTGAAGATTGTGGATCCGCTCCTTGTGCAGGAAATCTTGACCATGCTGGAGCAAGGTGCTATAGAACTAGTGCCTGTGGCGGAGAGGAACAAGGGCTGGTATTCCCCATATTTTTTTGATTCCCAAGAAAGACGGAGGACTGAGACCCATCTTGGACTTAAATTGCTTGAACAAGTTCCTCAGGAAGGCCAAGTTCAAGATGGTCACTCTTTCTCAGGTCCTTCAGGCCTTTCGACTTCAGGATTGGTTGGTGTCTCTGGACCTACAGGATGCTTATTTTCATGTGCCGAACCATCCAAAGCACAGAAAATACCTGAAGTTTGTAGTTGGCAACTCGCACTTTCAGTTTCGGGTCCTGCCATTCGGGTTTACCTCCGCCAGAGGGTTCACCAAACTCATGGTGGTGCTGGCAGCGTATCTCAGGAGAGGGGGAGTTCACGTCTACCCCTACCTGGACTGCTGGCTGATCCGAGCGCATTCTCCCAAACAAGCCTTGGATCATCTCAGCTTCACCTGCCACTCCCTTCACAAGCTGAGCTTCTCCCTCAATTTCAAGAAGTCGCCTATGACACCTTCCCAACAGGGGATTTGGGGGGGGGGGGGGGGGGGTTTCTGGGTTCTCCATTTAGAGGTCAAGACTCGACCTTCACACTTGGTTTATGAAGGGTTGAGATTATAAAGATTGGGACCTCCCAGATGACGTGATGGAGGTGTTGCTTTCGGCCGGGCGTCCAGCAACCAAATCCCTGTACTGTTGCCTTAAGTTTTGCGACTGGTGCACACAATGTCGATTCTTTTCGGTGATCCATTCTGATGGTTCTTCCTTGCTTTCTTTGGCCCTCAAGTGACTTCAAGTGTGTACCATTAAAGGTTACCTGGCAGCGCTGTCTATTTTTAAGCGCTCGTCTGAAGAATGTTATTATTTTCAGATTCCTTTGATTACTCAGTTTCTAAAAGAGCTCGCAAATGTGTTCCCGCCATCCCCTTTTCAGGTGCCGGTTTGGGATCTGAATTTAGTCTTGAAATTCTTGATTGGTGCTCAGTTTGAACCTTTGCACTCTTGTCCTTTGAGACTGTTGACCTTCAAGACAGTTTTCTTGATTGCAGTTACATCTGCTTGCAGAGTGAGCGAGTTGCAGGCACTTTGATCTAAGACACCCTTTACTGTGTTCCACAAAGATAGGGTTGTACTAAGGGTGGGTCCGTCCTTCCTACCTAAGGTAGTGTCTGGGTTTCATTTGAGCCAGAAGGTGGTACTTCCTGCTCTCTATCCTCCTCATCCTGGTAAGGAAGAGGAGAGACTCCATGGAGAGCTTTTTTGAGCTTTTATATTTCTAAGATGTCCAGGGTCAGAGTGGACGACCAACTTTTCGTGGGGTGCACTGGACACTGATTGGGCCAGGCTGTTACCAAACAGACCTTGTCCAGGTGGTTTATCCTCACCAAAAGGTTTGCACACTCACTCAACCAGGGGCATGGCTACATCCACAGCCCTGCAACGGGGAGTTCCTGTTAAGAACATTTGTGATGCAGCAACATGGTCTTCCATCCACACCTTTGTCAAGCATTACTCACTGGATACTTTCCATGGTCAAAATATGGCCTTTGGTAAAGCGGTGCTTTATTCTGCCATCTGATAGGGTTAATCAAAATTTGTCTTCCTCCATTCACTGATACTGCTTTGGGAGTCTGTCAAAGATGTGGAATACGTTGGACACAATCCATTCGAAGAACAAGTTACCAACTGGTAACGTTCTTTCGACTGGATGTTCCAAACTATTCCTCATCGCTCTTCCAACCTGCCTGAAGGATTTCTTATGCTATTGCAGCTTGCGTTCCCACAAGGCTATGTGCAGTCAAGGAGGCTTTGTGTGCGGTTATGTCGCATGTTATGGAGGGAAAAAACATGAACTGAGGCAATGGGTGCCGTGCGTGCTGCTTATAACATCCAATGACGTCACCCCCGACTGAGTCCTTCAAGGGACATTGACCTGACACAGGATGCCCTCTGCGGAAAGCTTTCCAAAGCAGCACAGCTGTGGACATTACATGTCAAAGATGTGGAGTACATTAGAGGAACATCCAGTCGAAAGCATGTTACCAGTTAGTAAGTAACTTGTTCTTTCACAGCTCTACTGATTTGGCAAAACTAAGGCGAGTACTCTGATGCACAATCACTTTCTGTTCTCACAAAGCCACCAGCTGTGAAATCCTCTTGCCCCCAAAAGAATTACTTTTTGTTCCAGCTCCTTTGCAGGATTTTGTGATTTTCAGGATCGGAAATCTCATCAGATAGACAGCTCCCTAGCAGCCCTCACTGCAAGCAACAAAGAATGAGTGGTCGAGGATTTTTTTTTTTCTCCCACGCAACAGCCTCCAACTCGGGGACCAATCCCTCCTTCAGACAAGAATTGTATTCTGATTTGTATAGCACCTTTCAACATTGGTATGATCAGAACACGCTGTAGGTTGAACGCCCTCGGGGGGGCCGAATTGCAGGTATGGGAAAATGTGAATAGTGCTGGTATCAGTGTGCGCTTAAACGCCAGTACAAAGGTAGTAAGTCCCTGCGAGCCACCATTGTCGAGCCGGCATGTGGATGGGTGGTGAGCGGCAGTCTAGAGGGAGTCGGAGTGCGGCTTAGTCATTATGTGTGCAGTTATCTATTAAAGTGCCGTCAACAGTAGCTACGCTACATTCTTATGGCATATGCGTTGTGCGAAGTGTCTGAGTGGTGTATGATGGCAGATGCATGTTTGTCGGCGGCCGTGACTTCGGATAATTTCCATAAGCATACAGTTTGAAATGTTCAATACATTGGCTACATTCTAACGATTGCATAGATTAATACAAGGCTACAATTAACGCCAATTAGATTCAATACAATGGCTACATTTTACATCCTTTATTCCAAACAACGCTACATTGTCTTCACTTGGATTACAAATGCATTCTACAATAACCTAGATTCAATAATGCTAGAAGGGTTGTACCAGGGCTACCCTTAAAGAATCATCTGAGTGCAGTACACGGCTACCCTTGCCATTCCTTCAAGTTCAATACATTCGGTAACGTCCCAATTAGTCGAACCTTCATAACTCTTCTAGGTGCAAAACATTGGCTAACCTACACAATTTTGAGTTTAAGTGGCCTAACTGTCAAGATTCTTCTAGTCGCAGTACATTGGCTTACCTTCAATGTCTTTTAAGCGCAATACATAGGCTAACATTCACAATCTTCTAAGAGCAATACATTGGCTAACCTATACCTTCTTTATGTGCAGTACATAGGCTAACCATAGCAGTTCTAAGTGCGATACATTGACCTTCACAAATCTTATAAGAGCTAAACAGAGGGAAGCCTTCGCAATAGTCTTAAGTGCAACGCAAGGGCTAGGTTGAACAATTCTATCAAAGTGCAGCTCCTAGGCTAATCTACACAGTTCTAAATGCAATACATTGGTTATCTCAGGGGGGGGGTGGTCCTCTAAGATCTAACATGGACCTACCCTCACAATTCAGCTTAGTGCAATAGATTGTAGTATGGCAAAATGCAGATCAGCATGAATGAGTAAGATAGTAATGTGTGAGTGGCATTGTTTTGCTAGAGCACAGTAATGGTTGTGCTACCAACCCGTACCACTGTACCTGGTTGTTGCTGTAGGATGTCTAGTCATGCGTCCATGGGTGAACGGGGGCAAACCAGGATGGGAGCTGCCCTTTGCCAGCTGCCTGGGCAAGGCCGTCCTGTGGGAGTGTGCGTGGAAGGGGTGATCTCAAAGGCGTATTCTGGTCACGTGGTTCGGCCTCTGGCCCAATGGAGGACCATGGTGGGTTGGTTGGTGGGTGGGGGGTGTGGGGCTGGGGGTAGGCTAGCTACGAGGCTGCTATTGGCTGTAGGAGCACCAAAACACTGCAGAGCGTGCAGTAAGTTCTAAAAAAAAAAAGGTAAACTCACATAAAAAGCAGAGAAGCCTTACCCGAGAGATCCTGCTGTGGAAGCTGCAGAAATGAGCTTGGAGAGCTCCGTGCACAGAGTATGCCCCGGTGCACAAATCTATTCTGGTAATTTGGTTGGGCCTCTGGCCAGTGCACGACCAGTGTGGGCGGATGGGTTGGGTGAAGGCTGGCCAGGGGCAGGCCATCGGGTGCAGGAGCACCTGAACACTGCAGAGCGCGTTGTGATTTGCAACTGAAGGAAAATGCACATAGAAAGCTGAGATCCCTCTGTAGAAGCTGCAGAATCTCATATGGTGGTTTGGTATGGTCCTACCTGCCTCTAGTAAGGGGACACCTCTTTCTCCATCTGGATGCTTGGTGGACCATCGCAGTCATTGGGTTTTGTCTGTAACCTGTTCAGCTTTCCTCTCCCGCCAGTTCCTCCTTCCTCCAGACAGGAGCTCCCTCTCCATTTGGATGTTCAGAAACCTCTAGACATAAGGGCTAAAGAATGAGTCCTTCCGCCGGAAGATGGCGGGGGCTTCTACTCCCACTTTTTTTTTTTTGTATTTTTTTTAGTGTTGGAATCCAGCTAGGCTGGCCTGCACACTATTTTTTACCTGTCAGAATTCAACCTCCATATTCCTCAGGAAAGATTCAAGATGATCACGCCTGCGTTGATCCACTGGCCTCTTGTAAAGGACAATTGACTCTGCGAAGTGGATCTTCAGGATGCATACCATCCTATACCAATACGCCATCAGCACCGCAAATACCTTTTTGTTTTTGGGTTGGCAGGGTTTGAGCATTTTCAGTACTGGATCCTCCCCTTCGGACTGAGCATGGTGCCAAGAGTCTTCCCAAAGATGATAGCGGTGATAGTGTTTTACTCATGCTTTGGAGAGTCCACATCTACCCTCATTTGGACGACTGGCTCCTCAGATGTTGCTGGCCCCAGATAGCCGCTTCACAAATGTTATGTTACTCCAGCCAGCTTCTTTTCAAACTGGGATTGTCAGCAAACTGGAGGAAGTCTTTGATGGTCTTGCAAGAGCGATACATTTTTTGGGGGCTTTTGATAAAGACCTTGGCCATCACTGTCTGCTATTGAACAGAATTAGAGATTTAGTGCATACATGTACCATTTTCCTGAATTCCACCGACACGCCAGCATGGTGGTTCCAGAGGCTTTTGGTCTTAATGGCATCCTGAGTCTTGACCCTTCCTCTAGCGAGGTTAAAAAGGAGACTTACTCAAATGGCTCTCAGACATAGCTGGCCTCTGCCGACAGATCCAGACTCCCAGTTAGTTTGACTGACTCCGGAGATGATTCCCGACCTCAAATGGTGATCCAACTACTCCAACCTCTTGTAGGGCATCTCTTTTTTAGAACCGTCTCCACGGGTGACGTTGACAACTGATGCCTATTTACTTGGCTTGGGCGGTGGGGGGGCGGCGGGAGAAGAACTACACTGACTCATTTGGAAGTCTTAGATCTGTGGTCTCCCTGAGACGGGGCAACACCACATCAGCTGCCTCAAACTACTAGCCATTGTTATGGTCCTGAAGGCGTTCCAGTCCAGTATCGCTAACAAAATAGTTTGCTTATGTTCAGACTACTCAATCTCGTTTCACGTAATCAAGCAAGGGGAGGGGGACCTAGTCCCTTCCTCCTAGTAGACCTCTCCCTACAAACATGGAAATGGGCTGTACAGAAGGGAATTTGACTTCAGGTGGTGCACATTCCTGGCTGGGGAAACATTGTAGCCGAATTCCTCAGATGCCGGTCTTTTCCATAAATCATGAGTGGGAGTTGTACAATCTGGTTCTCTCCCTCTCTTCCCCAAGTGGGGGTGACCCTTAGTGTAGACCTGTTTGCAATGCACACCAGCAGCAAACTTCCACTATATCAGTGGTCTTCAAACTTTTTTTGCCAGGGCCCCCCTGAGCAAAATTTGGGCAGGTCGGGACCCCCCAGAAATGCTAAATGGACACTATATATTGCGCGCCGTCACCTGCTCCCATCAAAGTCGCTGGGCTCCCTCATCCCACTCCTACCCAGTCGCTGGTCTCTCCCCACCCCATCACACACCCAGGGCTCTCCCCACTCTGCTCCCATCACTATCCCATGGTTCCCGCCCATTGTGCTCCCACCATAGTCCCTCGGTTCCCCCATCCCGTTCCCAACACAGTCTGAGGGCCAGTGGCGGCTGGTGAATCTTTTTTAAGTGGAGGGGCATTAAGGGGAGGTTCGGGGGGGTTTCCCCCTGTGAATTTTTTTTTAAAATAATAGGTTAAAATGTTGCATTGTAGAGCATACTTTTAACAAAAAATGGGTAAATAGCCAAACAGTTTGCAATTGTTGCTGGGAGTCCAGGGGGCAGGCATTGATATTTTATTTCTATCGCGCTCGTACACAAGTGTTTCAGAGCGTGACAAGGCAAGGGAGGGGAACAGAGGAGAATAAAACAGCGATCTTACTAGGCCCAGTGACATTGAGAACGCGCAAGTGTGAGGGGAAAAGTGCATGGAAGGGGGGAGAAGTGGAAAGTGCGAAGCAGAGGAGAAACAGATAAATAACAATAAATAAATAATAAAGGCAACAAACAGTGGTAGTGCAGCCAGCAATTTGCAAGTGCTACGTTTAAGGCAGCAGACAGGGTAGGTCTGATAAGTGCAGGAAGAAAGATGGTTCTCCTCAAGTTTTAGAGTGGCAGGGCGCTGTTCCAGAGGGAGGCCCCAGCCGAAGACGGAGATCTACCCCCAGCTCGTTTCTTTGATAAACGACTGACCCTGAGGGAGTTGGAGGTAGAGGAGTGAAGAGCTCGAGAGGGGAGGTATTTGCGGAGGAATAGCTGAAGGTATTTTGGACCCAGGCCCCAGGCCCCAGGCAGCCTTGTGGACAAGGCAGAGGGTTTTGAATGATAGATGTCCGGTAAAAAGATACCATCCCTGTCCCCTGGGCCCCACTGGTCCTAACACAATGAACATGATTATGTGTATATGCAAGGCGCTGCACATTCATACAGCAATCACTCTATCATTCACATGAGCATCCATCACCATACACTCACTCATAACGCATCCATACACATGTTTAAATAAAAACAATGAACATAAACGTACCTTCTGCATTGGCCTGTGTGTGGGTGCTGAAACGGCCTGCTCCAGCTGCTCTGTCCGTATGTGCGAGGAGGCGCAGGAGCTCCCCCTCGGACATACAGACATGCAGTGCCCCAGCCAGCATTTCCAATGAGCTATGCAATGCTGGCGAAGCAAAACGCCCCAGCACTTGCATGGCTCACTGAGCATGTGCAGCTGGGGAACTAAACTGAACTGTCAAAGGGAAACAGTGTTTCCCTTTGACAGTTCAGCCAGCCCAGGAGCACTCCATTAGCTGGATAAAGCAGCTGAGGGAGTGCTCACTGTTTCACTGGGCTGGCTCCTTAGCTCCTCCATAATGGGTGAGGGGCCACTGGGTGGGCGCCTCTTGCCATTATGGATGAGCCGCCAGGCTCGGACAGGCCTATAGGGCAATGCCTGTACCAAAAATGTAAAATGCTAGTTTGGGCCAATCAAAATGGGCCACCATTTTGGCCAATGTGGACCATTTTGATGAGTTACTTAACTATGCAGTTAGTAATGTTGACCATTGTTGCTGAATATATCACAATTTACTTACATTTTAACACAAAGCACCCCTTTGGGTACTATTGAAACAGTGGGCTTCATAACTACTCTGGCGGTAGCTGTGCCGGTAAAACCGGCACGGCTGCCACTGGAGTTGCATCCGGGTCTGGCACCCGCGAATGGGCAATTACTAGGTCATGCCGAGTTAGGCGGACATGATAATTGCCCTTTCGAAGGTGCCGGTAGATCCCCATTCCCATTTGAGCCCCATATGGCTCAAATGGGAATGGGGAGCTCGGATGCACCGGCACCGTTAATAACGGTGCTGGTGCATCCGACGAGCTGAGGTCAGACCTGGCGGGGGCTGTCAAGCACCCACGAGCACAACTCTTACTATGGCGGAACGGTAGCAACGGTGCCGGTAGCTTACCAGCACCGTTGTTACTGGTCCGCCATAGTAGTAATGAGGCCCAGTCTGTGACTAAAGGAATGAATATCCATTTACAACTGTGGGCCACTTTTTCATTGTTGCCTGAGACAGTTTCATGCTTCAGCCCGCCCATGTGGGCCACCCCTGCCCATTTCTTCCAATCTTAAAAAAAAAAAAAAAAAAAAAAAATCATTTTTCATGCTGAGCTCTCAGGGCCCCCCTGGGATGCACCCGCGGACCCCTAGGGGGTCGCGACCCACAGTTTGAATACCACTGCACTATATACTTCCAGGGATGTTCTGGCACAGGCTCCCAGGGAGATGCCCTAGAGTTCTCCTGTGACTGATTGTTGGGTTTGCCGTCCCTCCCGTTGATTCATCGTGCCTTGTTGAAGCTGAGGAAGGCTCAGAACTTCAGGCTGGTGGTCAGCCAGGTTCTGGTTTTTGGAGCTAAAGACTGTCTGTCTGCAATAGAACGACGAAACCGGGCATCCCTCCCCACAATCTCTCAACTTAGCGGCCTGGTTCCTGAAATCCAGTAGTGGGCACAATTCAACCTATCTGATGAAAATATGTGCATTATCCAGGCAGCGTGCAAACCTTCTACGCATGCACAGTACAAAAGCAAATGGCTCAGCTTCTGTCACTGGTGCCTAAACAAGCACATTGATCCTCGTCGAGCATATGTGGATAACGTCCTCTTTTTATCTCGGACCTTGCATCCATGGCGCATATATATATATATATATATATATCTGAGGCTTGTGGAATCTGCTTAGATCACATGCTGTGCATAGGCCGACATCTAGTGGAAGCTGCAGAGTATTTGTTTTTGAAAACTCGAAAATGGGCGTCGACACAGGGCGTGCCAGTAATACTATCCCTAGTGTGACGTCCACTGTACCCAAGATCCCTCACGCGTCTAGGATCCTCATATTGTTTTTTTTCTGCCATACTGGTCGGAAGCATTTTGCGGAGTCCCCTGGCCTTAGCCATACTCTTGCTAAAATATCGGTAAATTTACATCCCTTCCCCACCCCAACGTCAAACTTTGACACTCGACGGCGGCTGGAGAAGAATTCGACCGTCGGCTGCTGCACGACGGATTTGGGCCTCGGAAGGCCTCTGGCCTCGGCCCTGCAAGTAGGGAGAGTGGGGGGTTGGACATACTCTACACTCTTGGTATATAGGTACATCTTATACATTTCCTACACTTACCAGCCCGCTGCCTCAAGGTGCGTATGGTGGGTACCCCTTTTCAATTCTGCCCAAAGTGCAATCGCAAATACCCTTGGGTCGACAGGCACGCCACGTGCAATCTCTGCTTGCCAAGGGACCACCCCGAGGCGAACTGCAGAGCGTGTAGTAGGTTTAAACCTAAGACACTTAAGGACCGTTCGACGAAGCGTTGGGCCCACCACGCCAGGCAGGCGGCCATTGCAGCGCAGGGCGCCTTCAGCGATAGCAGCGACGTCGTGCTTTCGGACGGCGAGGGCATTACAGCGTCTAAAGACAGCCGAGCGCAAGTCCCCGACCTCGGAAGGTCGTCCGGCAGGGCGGCTATGGGGAAGACCCCCGGCGACACAAGCGCTTCACACACCACTCGCACAAAACACAGGAAAGTAGCCTCAACGTCCGCCTATCAGGCAAGGATTGCAAACTCCACCACCCTGTTGGCCAGCTACAACTGCCATCAGTGGGAAGAAGTCGCGGCACTCATAGCCTCTGCACCAGAACCCTTAAAGGGCCAGTTAGCACGAATTTCAGCAGAGAGTAGTGCCGTGTCTGGTTGCATTTTAAAAGCAACTTTTGACGCTGCGGACAACTCAGGCAGATTGATAGCAGAAGGTACTGTTATCAAGAGACATGCGTGGTTACGGCAGTCTGGTTTTAAGGCAGAAACCCAGACATCATTGTTGGACAAACCGTTGGAAGCTGATCTGTTTGGTAAGGCAGTCGAGGACGCGCTGAAGAATGCCAAGGACGAATGAGACACTCCAGTCCCTTGGCCAACTAACCAATAAACCCCCTAACCAGAGAGGGAATGGAAATTTTCGTCGCCCACGCTGCCAAAATTCCCAGAGGATCAAACTATTCCCAGGGGCAGGGTACACAGTGGAACAGCCAACAGTCTACCCAGGGTTGAGGCAGGGCTAATAGGAGAGGACGTGGTAAAGGCAGAGGCAGCCCCAGTAGAGGAGGCGGCAGCACGCCTCCACCAAAGCAGTGACGCTCAGTTCAGGGTCCCTTCTCCCGCAACCCTAGTAGGGGGGACGTATTTCCAACTTCACCCAGGCTTGGGATCACATCAGGCAGATGGGTGCTGTCAACAGTATCCGCAGGGTACTGTATAGAACTACTGCAGCGTCCCCGGAACCATCCTCCAAGAGTACACTCTTTAGAACATCAGAACATTCTCCTCGAGGAGATCGCCAATCTGCTAGCAAAGGACGTGATAGAACTCGTCCCGGGACACCAGGTAAACAAGGGTATTTATTCAACTTACTTCCTTGTGCCAAAAAAAGATTTGACAATGCGCCCATTATTGGACTTGCGGCCTGCCAACAAGTATGTCAAGCCCCAAAAGTTTTGAATGACTATGCTACAAGAGGTAATCCCCCTCCTAAAAAAGGTATTACATGGCAACCTTGGATATGAAAGATGCCTATTTTCATATTTCAATGTTCCCAGCGCACAGAAGGTACTTGCGCTTCAAGGTGGACAGTCTGCACTACCAGTTCAAGGTACTGCCCTTCGGGATAGCTTCGGCACCAAGGGTATTCACCAAGGTACTGGCGGTGGCGGCTGCACACCTACGCAGGGAGGCAATCCCGGTGTACCCTTATCTGGACGACTGGCTCATAACGGGGGAAACCCCAGTAATGTGCAGGACAAACATTCAAAGGACTATCAACCTCCTCCACGAATTAGGCTTCTCAATCGAGAAAAAGTCCAGCCTGGTGCCAAGCACCTCCAAACAGTTCCTAGGAGCAATCCTAGATACTCAAGAGGGGTTGACCTTTCCTTCAGAGGAAAGAATTCGGAATATACTACTGCAAATTCTGCAATATCAGTCCGGTCACCAAATAACGGTACGCAAAGCAATGCGTTTGCTGGGCATGATGGCGTCCTGTATTTACCTGGTCCCCCACGCGCGCCTGCGTCCCATGCAGGAATGGTTGGCGAAACAGTGGTCTCATGCAAGTGGTCAGTGGGACGATCGAGTGGTTTCACCAACACTGGTACAAAGCCTTCACTGGTGGACAAGAGAGAATCTTGCACAGGGGAAACCCTTTTACGATCCCGAAGTACAGGCAGTAGTCGCTACCGATGCATGCCTGATGGGGTGGGGAGCTCACCATCTCCACCACACAGCTCAGGGTCTCTGGTCTCCCTCAGTGGCCAAGAAGCACATCAACCTGCTAGAGCTTCTGGCAGTATTCAGAGCGCTTCAAGCGTTCGAGCCCTACCTACTAAACCTGTCAGTGCAAATCCGGACGGACAGCACAACGGCCATGTTCTACCTGAACAAGCAAGGAGGGACTCGTTCGCCAAATCTGTCCAAGCTTGCCCAGAAAATCTGGATATGGGCACTCAGACGGAACATCTTCCTGTCATCACAACATGTTCCAGGGGAGCTCAATTACCTAGCGGATGCTCTGAGCAGAGACTCGCTCCCAGAGGAACACAAATGGGTTATACACAAAGAGGTCATAGAAAATATCTTCTCTCAGTGGGGTTCCCCCACTATAGACTTATTCGCCACAAGCGAAAACAGACCATGCCCAGGATTTGCATCCAGGTTCCCCCAACCAGACTCCCAGGGGAAAGCCCTGTGGATGAACTGGTCAGGGATGTTTGCATATGCTTTTCCACCAACACCTCATCAGGAAGGTGGTCAACAAGATGAACAGAGTCGATGACGCTCGTCCTAGTTGCTCCAAAGTGGGCAAGACAATCGTGGTTCCCACACTTGCGCAGGATGGCAGTGTGCGAGCCCATCAAACTTCCGGCCTGGTACAACCTACTGTCCCAGCACAAAGGTCAAACAGTGCATCAGCAACCCAACTCAATGAACCTGGCAGCATGGCACCTGAGGTCATAGAGTTTGGACATCTCAATTTACCACAGAGGTGTATGGACATCCTTAAGGAATCTAGGAAACCAAACACAAGGCACTGCTACTTTGACAATGGGAAGCGATTCGTTATCTGGTGCCAGAGTAAACAAATCAACCCAGTTGATTGCACTCCTTCCACTATTGTTACATACATGCTCCACCTGCTGGATGCAGGACTAGTTTTTAACTCACTGAAGGTACACCTGGCAGCCCTGTCGGCATACGCCACTTCCCATAACAAGGTCTTGTGGTGGAAAGTACCAGTGTTAAAGCCTTCATGGAAGGAGTAAAGAGACTTCACCCTCCTATTTCTAACCCACCACCAGGGTGAGACCTTAATGTGGTGCTATCTAAGCTCATGGGCCCCCCTTTCGAGCCCATGCATAAACGCAGTCTCAAACACCTGACTTATAAAACTGCCTTCTTAGTAGCTATTACTTCTATAAGAAGGGTCAGTCCATAAAGAAAAACTGGTTTTACGCACACACCCTAGGTTCTCACCTAAGTTTATATCTAAATTCCACGTAAACCAGTTCATCGAGCTTCCGGCTTTCTTCCATGACCCTCAAAGCTCGGCTGAGGTGAAACTACACACCCTAGATGTGCGTAGGGCGGTACTCTATTATGTAAATAAAACCAGACCGCTAAGGAAAACAGATCAGCTGTTTGTCTCCGTAGCTACAGGCAGAGAGGGGGATTGCGTCTCTAAAGGTGCCATCTCGAAGTGGATTATTAACTGTATCCAGCTGTGTTACTCACTCTCTGAAAAGACTCTGCCTTTCACGCCAAGAGCCCACTCTACAAGAGGCATTGGGGCCACCCTGGCTTTCATTGCAAATGTACCCCTTGACACAATTTGCAAAGCAGCTACTTGGAGCTCTATTCACTTTTACTCAGCATTACTGCATTGACACCCATTCCAAGGCAGATGCACAAGTGGGACAAGCGATTCTAAGACACTTATTTGCTCATGACCCTGCTCACATCCCACCTCCTTCAGGTACTGCTCGCTAATCTATGCACAGCATGTGATCTAAGCAGATTCCACAAGCCTCAGAAGGGATACATTACTCACCGTAATCGTATTTCTGATGCTTGTATCTGCTTAGATTCACATGCGACCCACCCTTCCTCCACTCTGAGAGAAGGCGCATGGTTGCTTGTAGTCTTACCTTTCTGCTACCTCATGTCAGAAAAAATACAATCGGAGGATCCTAGACGCGTGAGGGATCTTGGGTACAGTGGACGTCACAATAGGGATAGTATTACTGGCACGCCCTGTGCCGACGCCCATTTTCGAGTTTCGAAAAACAAACTGTAATGCTCCACAGCTTCCACTAGATGTCGGCCTATGCACAGCATGTGAATCTAAGCAGATACAAGCATCAGAAATAGGATTACGGTGAGTAATGTATCCCGTATATATATCTCCAATTCTCTCCCTCGCAAACCCAATGATGTCATTTAGCAGGTGTAATACATCTTTTTTTTTCTTCTCCAGTCAAGCCTCCATTGGTGTTACTGGTGTTCTTTCCAGACCCTTCGTCAGACGCAGAGCGGGCATCGCACAACCTTGATGCAAGGAGAACAGTCAAGTTCTATCTTGATAGGACAAAGGTCTTTAGAACCAATTCTCACCTTTTTGTGATCTTTGGAAATGCAAAAAAAGGAGCACCGTCCTTGAAGGCCACCATTTCCTGCTGGATAAGTTCCTGCAACACAAACTCGCGCCCTTCAAGGCGCTGCAGGCTCCCAAGGGCATCCATGCACATCTAGTGCAAGGAAAAGCAGCCTGTGGCTTTCCAGAAGTTCTTTCCGTGGGACACCATCGCCAAGTTGGTCACTTGGACCTCTCCCTCAGCGTTTTGCAAACATTTTCTGGTAGTGTAAAATCTGTCATACTGCATCTCGTTCATAATTGAGATTCATGGCAGGCAACATATTTACTCCTTTTTGCCAGCGGCAGTGTCTGCTTTCTGGGGGTTGCCATATACCTTGTAGCTGTCTCCTCCTGCTCATCAGACCTACTTCAATCCAAGTGGTCATCGTTTGGAACCTTTTTTTATTAATCCTCAGGGTGCTCAAGTCTCAGATGGGACTTTCATGTGGACATCTTTTCTATAACATCATTCATCCTTCCTGTAACCATTTGTGATTCCAAAAAGAGTAAATGTCACATTTATGTTTAAATGACAACAGTTGGGCCTGGTGATTAAAAAGTTCATTTTTAATATTTTGGTATCTAGCTGAATGGGCTCTACTGAGCTTACAAGCCAGCGCTAAATAACTTGCAATAATGTTCAACCCTTTAACCTATGAATCGTAATAGCAGCCATTTAAAATTACTATTTTCTCAAGGCACCGACTTTTATGAGCGTTTTTTCAAGAATTCCGGCCCTGTAGTTACCAGTTCAGTGATTTTCTTTGGCTTGATCAGCGCCAAGGGGTTTACCGAAGTTTGTAGCGCCATGTTGCATCTGCCTAAGAGGATGGTTATGTAAACTCATACCTGGACACATGATTGATTTGAGGTTTTTCATAACGGTCAGTAATCAAACATTCCTTCAGGTTACTTTGGGCCAAGGACATGTTGCCATTTTCAACCTAGAAAGACATCCTCACAATCAAAATGATTTCAGTTCCTACGTGCCACTTTCTACACAAACTATTCTGAAACCAGACCAACAAAATAATGGGTCCAAGCTTTAGGAGCTCCTAGAAACTAGAAGGGGCAAGGCATTGCGTGACGTGCTTTGTGTATTTTTTGCTGCAAGCGGTTTCACTGCTGTCCTAAAGAAAGTAGACCACCACTGTCTTCTCCCCGCACCCAAGACAGTCATCACCACTCTGATCACGTTCAATCCCAGACCTGCCATGCTTCTTGGGCGAATCTTGTCATTACTCAACAGGCCATAACACCTGTAGCTCAGATGGTAATACAAGTCTCATATTGGAGGATATTGGGTTCTTCTAGCACAAATCCTTGTGATTGTGTGAATCTTTAGAGGCCCTTTGTCAATTAACCTTCACTCGTGTAATGGGTCAGTAGGAAGCGTCCTGACATCTTCAGGCTTTTCAAAGACCTATTTGAATGGAATTCTGATTCTCACTCCGACTTGTTTTATTAGATCTCGGATCTATTTTTTTTTTCTTTTGTAGGTGGGTGTGCTCGAGTGGCAAAACTTCCATTAATGCATTTGTCCCCTCCCTCTCCTCACTCTGCAACGGGTGTGCTGCTATTGTGCTGGCAGTAACTTTTATCTCACTAGCTATTCTTCAGTGTATCTTAATGCGTCTTCCTTGTGGAGAGTACCTTTTTTACTTCCCTGCTGTTGGCAACAGCCACCAATCTTCTGCTCGTTTAGAATTTAGGACGATTCATCTGGATGCAAACACTTTTTTTTTTACATGTTTAACCAATGCATACTTTCTAGTGTTGTCAGGTGTCTAACAGCCAACTTCTCAAGACTACTTTTACGATCCAGTACAGTGACCTTTATGGCGAGAACCCGCTGAGAGACCGTGTCTCTTGGGGTTCCAAAGTTAGGAGAATTAAGACGTTCACTACTATGGCTTAGTGCTACATCCATTTATAAGCATGTCACAAGCAGATGTTGCATCAAATGCTTAAGGTCATGGTGTTCAACAAATATGTGGAGTAATTATTATTGTGAAACGGGACTTGTTTTTCGATTGGTGTAGTACGGAGTAGTTTATTCAGCTGAACTGTGGTGTGCCTGTTTTGGATTTTTTGCTGCCGTCCCCTGTGGTGGTTTAGAAAGCAGGCAGAACAGGCTTTTTTTTATTTATACACTACTGAAGGGACCTAGGAAAGTTTCCTAACAGGCCCAAATACTTTTACTGGCTCCTATTCTCACCGTTTTATATGAATTGTGTTGTAATGATTAATAGGGTCTGACTGGATAATGTATTGATTATATATAATTGTTTTTCTCCATTATCTAAATGCCCACTATGCCGGCCTGCCCCCTTAAAATGCTTGAGGGGAAACTGGACTAAAGCTTTGCTTACAGACGCATGGCCGTCAGAGGATGTCTTTGCTTATTTTAGTTTCCAAAATCCCTCCAGACTACAAGCACATGCTTATCGTAATTAAACATGGAAAGGTTTTCATTGTAGCAAGTCATTTTAGTGTTCCTTATTCAACCTTTTTGCTTGTATAGATATATAAATGCCACCCTTCATTAAATTAAAACTTATTTGCGTTGACTCTTCACAAAATTGCTAATCTTTTGACTCGCTGGATGGATTTTATTGAATTTTTACAAAAATCTCACCCATCAGCCTTTGCAAATTCGACATTTTGTTGAAAATGTGGAAGTTATTTTTGAATGGATTGTGTCCGCACACGTATTCCACATCTTTGATATCTCCCATATCCAGCTTCTTTTTTCAGTAGAGGACGCTGTGTGTCGCTGCAGTCGACTCGAGGGGCTAAGTCTCAAGGATGTCATCGAAGGCATACATAGAACGTGCAGCGCCATTGGCTTCAGTTCTGTTTTTCTGAGTAAGCTTACACTTCGAGAACTAAAGCACGCTTCAGAAATTTCTTCGCAATATTTAAAACACTACCGCAGAGACAGAGTTTAAAGTGTCAAGACTGCGATGCTAAGATGTAGCTGACGGATCCACATTGAGTATGCTTGTGGTGTCTCAGTGTAAGCATACTCGGCTACAAGACAAGTACAAGACCTCGGCTTGTTCAAAGTCTCAATCGATGACCGTAAAAGATCTGAAGGAGCGTAATGGGAAATTGGTAGTCGGATTCCCTAAGAAGAAATCTGACTACCCTGATGAGAAAACCTTCTTCTGACTAAGTGAGAGGCGACGCTCCTCGACGAAAAAAGGCGAAAAGGTCCAGGTCAAGTAGTGGCTCCCACCACCCACTCGCCGAAGTCGAGGCATCATAAATCACCTACTTCGACATCTTCGACAGACTCCTACCCTGAGAGGATATCATCCTGTCCCACTAAGGCCTCCACTCCAGCCGAATGTTAAGCATTTAGGCAAGAAATGCCTAAGATATTTGAGAGCCCTCCCTTTCTAACAGGTTGACTTTATAGATATCCTGGATAAAGCTCCTCAAAGGAATCCTATCTTACCCTTTCATATTGCTCTTCAGAAGAGAGTAAGTGCCAATTGGGAGGCACCAGAGTCAAGTTGGGCCATAAATAAGAACCTGACAAGGCAATACCATCCAAGTAGTGACCCCAGCACTCTACCCCAGAAAGTCTGGTGCTACAGTCAGCAACCGCTACCTCTAAACAGGCAGCTTATCCGTCATCCCACTGGATCGGAATGATAAAAGGATAGATGCCTGGTCAAGAAAAGTATTTTCTGCTGGGAGCATGGCCCATAAATCGGCCAACTCCACATGTGCCTTGTTAAAGTTGACATATTCTATATGACTGCATTTCTATGGCGGCTGAGCATATTCCTGAAGGGGAGGAAAAATGGTTTTTTGGCCATTGTAAAGGATGGCAAGGAGGCAATGTGCGAGTCTCTTCAGTCGGGTTTGGATTCCGCAGACAGCGAAGGCAGAGCCGTGGTGGCAAACGCTGTATTTCGCAGATTTGCGAGGTTAAAGAAATCTGGATTTGCAACGGATGTGCAGTCTATACTCCTTAACGTGCCTTTTGACATCTCTTCCTTTTGGCTGCAAAGCTGATGAAAGCCTTGAGAAGCTGCAGCCCTCGAATGCGGCAGCCATGTCCTTGGCTGCCGCTAATAGGCAGCCTCTGCGCGGCAGCCATGTCCTTGGCTGCCGCTAATAGGCAGCCTCTGCCTTTTCACTCCAGTGAACCTTCTTTGAGGGGTAAATCCTTTCGCTGCTACTCCTCAGTTGGAAGAGCGAGAGCAATGGCTGGTTAAAGAGGCCAAAGAAGATTCCCTTGTGGTGGAAGAGGGAGAGGTGCAAAGTCCCTTTTGAAGCAGTGGTATCTTTACCAACAGCAGCTGCTTCAGCTGCCTGAAAACCTGAGGTCTTCAGTCACGACACCCCTGTGGGAGGCAGACTGTCTCAGCATCTGAAAGAATGGCGAGACATTGCTTTGGATGCTTGGGCACTACAAACCAAAGCCCAAGGTTATTGCCTTCCCTTCATTTCGAGACCTCCGAACCATCCACCGGGAAGCTATTCTTTGAGGATTCCAGATCCATTCCTTGTGCAGGAAATGTTGATCCTGCTAGAGAAAGGTGCTATAGACCCATTGTCACGTGCAGCCCTTTTTCTCACCTGTTTTTCTCTGGGTTGAGTGTTCTTGGGAGATCGATCCTTCCTTCCTGGTTGTTCTGGACTTGTACAGGTAAGGGCGTGTATCCTCTGGGTCTGGGTCCAGTGTGAGGTTCGCCGTCTGCCTCAGGAAGCAGAATAGCGTTCAGGATCCAGGAAGGAAGCACTGTGGCGGAATCCTGGAATGAATGAGCGTAACTCGGAATTCGGAGCAAGGGGGAACCTGCTAGCATGGGACCGCAGCCGCGGTCCGGGATGGAAGGAGAAGGGAGCCAAGAATTGCGAGAGCAGTTCAAAGGGGGCAGCCTCGAAGGGAAGGACAGAAGAAACTGGAGATGGCACTGACGAAAAGGGAGCAGTAACAATAGCAATCGCTAGCAACACGAAACGGTAGCATTGAGACGCGGGGCGTGCCTATTTTATAGAAGGCAGCGCGTCTGGCGCAAGCGGCCATGTTGGAAGGATTATTGACCCAATGTTGTGGTGCATTATGGACCAAGAAGTCCATAAGGGGCGAAAGTGGAGATTCATGACACCCATTACCTGTAGCGGAGAGAAACAAAGGATGGGATTTTCCATATTTCCTAATCCCCAAGGAGGACATAGGACTGAGACCCAGCTTGGACTTGAGATACTTCAGCAGGTTCCTCAGGAACGACAAGTTCAAGATGGTCACTCTCTCGGATCCTTCAGGCCCTCCAACTCCATGATTGGATAGTGTCCTTGCACCTTAAGGATGCTTATTTTCATGTGCCAATCCATCTCAAGCGGAGAAAGTCCCTGAGGTTTGCCGTTGGTGGTGGTTCTCAGTTTCGAGTTCTGCTGCTCGAGCTGACCTCTACCTGAGGGTTTTCACCAAACTGATGGCAGTGGGGGCAGCAAGTCTTGGGAGAAAGGATTCACGTCTACCCCTACCTGGACGATTGGCTGATTGGGGGGGGCTGTCTTCCAAACAAGTCCTGGTTCATCTCAACGTCACCGCTCACTCTCTCCACACTCTGCTTCTCCCTCAATTACAAGAAGTCCCACATGACACATTTCGAAAGCTCCAGTTCATCGGCTGTACTGGATACATCCTTGGGAAAGAGCTTGCCCCTGATGTGAGGGCTGAGACATTCTGCAGATGGTCACCAAGTTTCAGGGTGCCCAACGTCTCCTGGCCTTTGACTTTTTGAGGTTGCTCGGCCTTATGGCATCCTGCATTTTTCCGTTGCCAGAGGCTCGCCTGAGAATGAGACCCCTTCATTGAGCTCTCAGGACAACAATGGTCTTCGTTTTCAGGCAACATGTCAGAATTGCGTTAAGTTCCAAGCAGGGTCACACAGGATCTCCTGTGGTGGGCCTGCAAGGACGACTTTCTGAAGGGAGAATCTTTTTGACAACCATGGCCGGAGATGACCGTGATGGATGCCTCACTCATGGGCAGGGAGCCCATGCCAACGATCTGACAATCATCTGTCGTTTGTCTCCATCGGAGTCAAAACTACACATCAATCTTTAGGAGAGCAGTCAGACTTGTGCCCTGTGTTCGGGGAAACAATATATGAATGATAATGGACAACACAGTGGCTATGTACTACCTCAACAAGAGAGATGTAGGGTCACTACCACTGTGCGTAAAGGCAATGCAGCTCTGTTTCTGGGCAATTCAAGAAGGAATCTGTCTGCAGTTCATCTAGCTGGAGAGAAGAACATGGCGGCGGACGCTCTGAGCAGGCAGAGCCGTCTTCCTCAGCTAGCTCAGGAAGTCCTTCAAGAGATCTTCACCCTTTGGGGGAACCCCTCAAGTGGATCTGTTCGTGACCAGTCTCAGGGGGTGGGGGGTGGAGTGCAATCTGTACAGCTCTAGGGTATTTCCCCCAAGAGGAGCTCTAGGAGACAAGTTTGTGGTGCACTGGGGGTTTCCCCTCCTGTACGTGTTTCCTCAGTCCCTGTAATTTTTCACGTGATCATGAGGTTGGGGAAGTTCGGAAAATCCATGATCCTGATTGACCCGGATTGGGCCAGGAGCATGTGGTACCAGGACCTTCCCCCCCCACGAAGTCCTCCACAAAGAGAGGGTCTTCTCTCGCGAGTGGTGGGTCTGGTTTTCCATCCAGAGGTCAAGACACTCAGCCTTCATGCATGGTTTCTGAGAGGCTGAGGTACAGGGATAGGTCCTCCCGGATGACATAATGGAAATTTTACTTTTGTCAGGAGGCCAGCAACAAATTCTTTGTGCTGCTGCCGTTGTGACAAATTCTCGATCCACGAAGGGCTGTGAGCTTCTGCATTTCAAGGTTGTCAAAACTTTGTCTGGATGACCATCTATTCATAGGTTATACCGGTCATAGACTGGGACAAGCTGTAACAAAACAGACCATGAATTAACCTGGAGGGGAGGGCAAGCAGTAAATTACAGGGTGATGCCCTTAATCTAGATACTCTTTAACATAAAAATAAGGCAAAACACATCTGTAGCGTGACTAGTTGCAGCCTGGTGTGTCCAGTATCCGAAAAACAGTATGCAACAAAGCTGTCTTCGGAAAAACCACTGTGGTTGAGGGTGAAAGCAGTTGAAGAACAAGGCTGTGAAGGACAGGAAGGATACAGTGATTTTCTAACTTTCCCTGCCTCCTATCCACAACTCAACCTAGGAAGCGCTGGTGTAACGCTTATCAAAAAGGGATAGGATAAGAAGGTAAACTACTTACTTCTATTAGTGGTAAAACATCCAGCCTTGTTCGTAGTGTGCCCATCAACCACTCTCTTCCACTATGTGTACGTGTTGGAAAAGACAAATAGCTAAAAAGCAAAAAAAACAGTGCATCAAGGGTCTTGAGTACAACCATCCACTACGGTATTCGTAAATTTAATGACCTTGGGATTGCCTGTAAACCTGGTGCACTGGGGTTTAAAAGACACAGAATACAAACAATTCAAGTTTGTATGACAACACGAAGACCATACACACTCTGCGTTTTTAGAGATGTTAATAGTTGAGGTAGGGTGGGGTGAAGTAAAAAGATTGCTCACATACAGTAGGTCAAATTAATGCCTCCACACTGTAGCAGTCACCGTATACCAGTTTCGGTGGCGTAATTCTTATTGGGGCCACTTTCATCAGGGCAGTCTTCTGGTTCCCTAGATCATGGTTGGTCCAATCAATACCCATCACGTATTGGAACCTAAGAGGGTGGGGTTATACTTTACCACCTTCTTCATTGTGCCATGGGGCTAGAACAGTCAGGTGAACCTGTGTGCAAAAGGAGAGCATACACCAGTCACCTATAGGCTAGTAACCGCCAAAGCATGGCTTTGAATTAGCAATTTTGTTGATGCCATTCATTTGTAACACAATGGGTGAAATCAGTACCTCATTTACCAAAAATCCCAGATCAGAAGGACAGTATGTCCACTTTGATTGCGCATAGGCTTATTCATATTTGAAGTTTCTTAAAATCAGATTGTAACAAATTGACATATTCAAGTGTCTATTCAAATGCCTTATATAAAGGCAAGCCAGTGGCCGGTGAATTCAGCACAAAAAAGCCAACTGACGCCAGGTTTTGGCCTACTGACCTTAGCAAGCAGGCCTATTTTCTTTTTTTGGTTCAGTCGTGGTCATTTGGGTTTTAAAGATAAAGATGGATACACATCAGAGGATGCAGCTTCCCTGGTTGTGATGGAAAGGAAAAAGAAAGCACCATATATAAGGAGTTGATCCCTGTGTAATCATGTTAACAATGGCGGGCTAAACCTTACGCATCTTGTATACATGTTAGAGTATGTCTTGGTTGCTGGGTGTGCTATGACAGCAACCACAACCTACTGGAGATAACAAAATCGCCCAACAATACATAATGCGTATGTGGCCAGAAAGACAATAGCTGCTGCAGAGATTGCGCATAATTTACTGGATTGTGTCTTTAGACGCCGTCCCAGCTCCCGTGAGTCACGTTGTGGCTGTGAAACTCGGTTTCTTTCATGAATTTCGTCGCGTAGGCAACGTGACAGTCACGTGAGGCGTGACACGGAAGTCTGGCAAAGTCCGAGACATTCAGAATCATCTGATGTAGTCCAGGGTGTGCCTGTACTTTTATCAGGCACTGTAGTAAAAACTCCTTCGATGTTAGAATTGGTGGATCATGGTTTTTTTTTTGTATAAAGCACACGGCCATGTGATTTGTTTTTTATTTTATTTATTTTTTTATTTTTTACAAAATTTCTAAAATCAAATGTACCCATTGTGGACCAGTGCCTATCGTAGTAATGCCTGGTGTATATGTCATAGCCTAGAGGTAGGATACACCAATTCTTACATTGAAGGAGTTTTACTACAGTGCCTGATAAAAGTACAGGCACACCCTGGAGTACATCGGATGATTCCGAATGTCTCGGACTTTGCCTGACTTCCGTGTCACGCCGCACGCTACCTCACATGAGTCATGTGTCACGTTACCTACGCGACGAGATTCATGAAAGAAACCGAGTGTTTCCCAGCCACACCGCGACTCACACGGGAGCTGGGACAGCGTCTAAAGACACAATCCAGTAAGTTATGTGCAATCTCTGCCGTGGCTATTGTCTTTCTAGCAACATACGCATGATGTAGTTGGACGATTTGGTATCTCCAGTAGTTTGTGGTTGCTGTCATAGCACACCCAGCAACCAAGACATACTCTGTAACATACATACAAGATGCGTAAGGTTTAGACCGCCATTGTTGACACAATGCACAATGATTTATAGTACACAGGGATGAACTCCTATGTTGCTTTCTTTTTCCTTTCCACCACAACCAGGGAATCTGCATCCTCTGATGTGTATCTATCTTTATCTTTAAAACCCAAATGACCACGACTGAACCAAAAGAAAATAAGCCTGCTTGCTAAGGTCAGTAGGCCAAAACCTTGCGTCTTTGTTGGCTTTTTTGTGCTGAATTCACTCTGACCACTGGCTTGCCTTTTAAATAAGGCATATGAATAGGCACTTGAATGTCAATTTGTTACAATCTGGTTTTAAGAAACTTCATATATGAATAAGCCCATGCGCAATCAAAGTGGACATACTGTCCTTTTTGATCTGGGATTTTTGGCAAATGAGGTACGGATTTCACCGTTGTTACAAATGAATGGCATCAACAAAATTGCTAATTCAAAGCCATGCTTTGGCGGTTACTTGCCTATAGGTGACTGTGGTGTATGCTCTCCTTTTGCACACAGGTTAACCTGACTGTTCCAGCCCCATGGCACAATGAAGATAAAGTATAACCCCACCCTCTTTTAGGTTCCAATACGTGATGGGTATTGATTTGACCAACCACGATCTAGGGAACCAGAAGACTGTCCTGATGAAAGTGGTCCCAATAAGAATTGCGCCACTGAAACCGGTAGACGGTGACTGCTACACTGTGGAGGCTTTAATTTAACCTACTTTATGTGAGCAATCTTTTTACTTCACCCCACCCTACCTCAACTATTAACATCTTTAAAATTGCAGAGTGGAGTGTGTATTGTCTGTTTTGTTATACAAACTTGATTTGTTCGTATTCTGTGTCTTTTAAACCCCACTGCACCAGGTTTGCAGGCAATCCCTAGGTCATTAAATTTACGAATACCCTAGTGGATGGTTGTACTCGAGACCCTTGATGCACTGTTTTTTTCTTTTTTTTTTGCTGTTTGGCTATTTGTCTCTTCCAACAAGTACATATAGTGGAAGAGTGGTTGATGGGCACAATACGAACAAGGCTGGATGTTTTACCACTAATAGAAGTAAGTAGTTTTCCTTCTTATCCTATACCTTTTTGATAAGCATTACACCAGCGCTTCCTAGGTTGAGGTGTGTATAGGAGGCAGGGATAGTTAGAAAATCAATGTATCCTTCCTGTCTTTCTTCACAGCCTTGTTCAACTGCTTTCGCCCCCAACCACAGTGTTTTTTCTGAAAACAGCTTTGTTGCATACTGTTTTTCGGATACTGGACACACCAGGCTGTAACTAATCACGCTACAGATGTGTTTTGCCTTATTTTTGTGTTACAAAACAGACCATATCTGATGGATTTATGTAGCGGTTTCCAAATGCTACAGGCTGGAGGGCAAGGATCCCCCAGAAGGCTTGAGAGCCCATTCCACTAGGGGCATGGCTACTGCTTCTGCTTTGCGAGGAAGTGTTCCTATTAACGTGTGAGGCAGCTATTGACCTACAATAAACACTTTTACTAAGCATTTCTGCCTTGATTCTACCTTAAGTCAGGATGGAAGCTTTGGAAAAGCTGTCCTCCATTCTGTTCATGGAAACCATTGATGGCAAAATTCTTACTCCCTCCACCAAAGATAACACTGGTTTGGGAGTCTATCAAAGATGAGGAATACGTGGGAGGACACAATCCATTTGAAGAACAAGTTACTTACCCCTGGTAACATTCTTTCAACTGGATGTTCCTCCCACTTTTCCTCATCGCCCTCCCAACCTACCCCTCAGTAGAATTTCCTGTTGCAGGTTTTGCTCCTTCAGAGCCTAGTATGGTCAAATCTGCACTGAAGCGGGTAGGTCTACTTCAGAACGACATGAAAAAAAAACTGAAGCCAACGGGCGCTGCACATGCTATGTGCGCCTTCGATGACGTCCTCCTCGAGACGGAGGCACTCGAGGGACATCAAGTCGACTGCATCGAGGCACAGCGCCCTCTGCCGAAAAATAAAAAGCAGCTGAACGTGGATATTTGAGTTATCAAAGATGAGGAATACGTGGGAAGAACATTGTCGAAAGAATGTTACCAGGGTTAATTAACTTGTTTTTTTTTTTTTTTATAAAAAAAGCTGTTCGACCCACTCACATGCTTTTCCTCAGAAAAGGTGCTTCCATTGGACACTGTATTGCGGAAACCCACCAGTCAGATTTGCACCAAATAAGAAAGCAGTTGGGCACAAGGCAATGCAAATATTCCTTTTTTGGTTTGCTGTAAATTCGTCCTAGTTTTTAAATTTAGACTTGAGGGTGAACCTGGGCCAAAAAGGCTGCCTCTCCTACAGCGTGCAGCAGTGTGAGGCTTTTCAGAAATAAAAGGCAGCATGCTTTATTTTTATATTTTTTTGGCTTGATGTGATCCATTACCGAGGGGTGCGGTGGTTTGGGGCTAGAGAAGAGCGGGGAAAAGCAACCCATTTTGTGACAGAACATTTTCATTTTAATACAGGATTCCAATAGAAACATTGCAAGATGCACTAACCAAATAAATGCTTAACTTTGAGTCCACCCACAACCCAGTTGCTGAGCCCATTTATGAGATCACAGCAGGGATCAACAATGAGTTCAAAAAATGACAACATGGGTGACTACTCCACGGTGGGACTGAGTTAAGATGTTCGTCACGTCCCACATCCACTGGCCCGAGTTTGGTTGCGATTAATCTGATCATATAAACTATCTTAACTAAAGTTTTGTCACTAAAATATAACAATGTATTTCTTTGTGTTAGTTTGTAATCGGGCCAAACAATGCTTCAGTCTGCCCTTCCTGACAAAGATAACGGAACAGTCCAGTGAGTCATTTTTGATCAAGGTCCTGCAATTGCTTCAACGTTTGCCCAGATGCTGAGTGAACCTAGCTATTGGTGCTCTAGAAGCGCAACTGCTTACATCAACAGCATTTGGATTTTTGTATTCATGGCCTTAATTCAAGGATAGGTAGGGTGCACAGTATTTACTATGCCATCTTTCCAACACTGTCCTCCATCAGTCTTGCGCTTCAAAGCCTGATCTAAAGCTATGTAAAATAATGGATTATGTAGCACTTGTTTTAAAATGTGAAGAATTGGCGAGTGTGACTTTTTGCCATTGCAAATCAAAATATCTTCCTATGTTGGTACTTTTTATGAAATTATTTTCACAAACGGAATTACGTTCGTTTTCCATGTAACGATTTTCTAGTCAGTTACATGGAAAACAAAGTTACTCATTGCCTTGAAAAAGAGCACTGTAAGCCATAAAAACCTGTCTTCTGAAACAACCAGCATTGACCATAAAGGTTGAACCATGTAATTGCACTAACACTCATGCAGTCTGTTTGAGGACCAACCTGCATAAGCGGTAGTGCCCAGGCATTCTTAACTGGCAATAGGAACACTTTGAGCAACAATTGGATTCTAAAGTGTTCTACATTCCTTGCATTGTTTGCAACCCCAAATGGTTTTCAGGCACAAATACTCAAATGACATAAAGGCCAGAGTTGCACTAGAAAGGAAATGCTATATAGTCCGCTCCTCAAAACATTCTGATTTTGTGAAATCCTTTAAAGTACATAGGTGCAGCAAATATAAAGCTCCATAGTGATTTGATGAACCAAAGCCATTTCTAGCTGTGCCCTTCTGTTTGGCTACAAGGTTCCCACTGGGCACGTTTGTGCATGTGGATTCCTTTTAATTTCGAAACCAAAAGAGTAGCACTCTTAACCAAACTTCATACTGAATGGGTGTTTCCATTGTTGCTCTCCCACCAAATGTTTTACAGGTTACTATTGCTCGAGCTTGGCTTCAACAAAATACAATAGTTGCGATCAATTTGATTACCCCGAGTGCTGGAAATGGAAAAATAAATACTCTGGGAAACCCTCTCCAACTTTGGGCGGTGGGGGGCCAGGCCAGATCACACTACTCAGTATCTCCTCTTGGACCCCAAGCCTGGCAATTTGCAAACAAGTAAAGAGCGTTTTGGGAACTTGAGAATTCACACATTTACATTTCAGCAATGTCTGTCGTCATACTAATCTAGCAAGAAACACTTTTAAATGAGTAATCCAAGTGGGGCTCTTTTCTATTAGTCACGAATACTCACCTTAACAAAGTCTTTCAATTGCAAGACATTTCATTTATTTCAGCTTGTGAAAAGGCTGGGGCGTTGTCTTTCTGCATTCGTGTTGGGTGTGTGCACTGCTGATCGTATGTGCTAATCGGCTTGGAGACCAATGGGGGAGTTTCTTGGGCAAACCCCCGTGCCTCAGAGTTCTGTCACCGCTCCGGCAAGACAAACTTTGCCAGAGTTCCGTTGGGGCCCATTTCAAATTCCTGCGATATTAACCCAGGAGCCATTAAAAGCCAGTCTCGCTGCAAGGTAGAAAAAAATTATCGTGACTATATAAAGGGAATGATTTTCTTAGATTTTCTGTTGCACTCCATTGCAACTGTTTCGACCGTTAACTTCCAGTCCCCAGCTTATCACAGAAATATTCTAAACATTGCAGCTGTAGTTCCCAAGCATTGCTAAAGACCAGAAATAGTGACTTCAGCAACAAGTACATTCTGAAGTGGGGCCACACCCACACATGGTGCTTTAAGTGGCGTAAGAAATGGAGGGATGCTGGGCGTGGTTTAAGACTTGATGGGCGTGGCATAAAGATAAACATGTAAAAATGGTCTGGCCACATAGCGAAGTGCATATCGCAGCACAGTGCTTCTCTTAGAATCTAAACGGCTCACTGAAGGAGTGTCTGGAAGCCCCTGAGCAGCCGCAAGCCGCATGTTTATTGGCATCTTATATGTAGGCACCCAATTGCAAATAAGTGCGCCTGCTTCTTTACATTTATTTGGGGTTTTGTATAGTGCCAGTGTGCCACAAGTCTCTCTGCAGTCACTTCACCAATAGAATGGGATAGATTGCAGGTAGCTGGAATCTCTGAACTGGGTGCAGGAAAGACCTTGGATAAAGGATAGGGTGAACAGTTCATTTTGTAGAGCTTTCTTACATGCATGTCATTAAGTTATGCCCCTAGATTGGGATAAAGGACATTCCACAGTACTCCCAAGTGAATTGGCAAATATTTCAGCCTTGTTGCCACTCTTCTCTCCCCCCCCACACCCCCAATTTTGGCTTTGAATGATGATCCGCTTTATTAAAGATGGCTTGAAAAGTACACAAACCATATTAAGGTACGCACACAAAAACGTTATACTTCATATGTTAGGCAAAAAGTGTACAATTGTAATCCCTGACCCACATCTCGAAGGACTACAAGTAGCAGAGGGGTCTCCGTGATGGAATCTGCTCTGCAGCGCACAGAGCAGATTAGATCACCGAGCCCCCAACTTCGCCGGAAGACACACACTTTGGGCTCAGTGATCCTTGGGCTACAGAGCAGATTAGATCAGAGCTACCAGTTTTGCCTAGGGTCAAAGACGCCTCCGTGACCGCGGGAGGGGGTGCAGGCATCCGACCAGCACACAGGCAACAACGGGACTAACTTCCTCGTGCGAGGTTTGTAAGACTTGCGAGGGGAAGTTATTTTGGAAATGCTCTGTTTACTGCAGCTGTGACTGATCGAAGTGCCAGCCAGCCACAGCGTCGCACAAACTGCAACTAGCAACGCTGTGTCTCTTTGACACTTCTATCAGTAACAGCTGCCTGGCTTGATCATGGCAGCGGGGCTCATCTCCTGTCGTGGCTCGAGGACTGGGTTTCCCAGCAGGGCCTCGGCTCAGCATCACTTTTTGGAGACTAGCGGGGCTCATGCCCGGGTGGCTCTGCCCCACCCCACTTAAAGCACTGCCGATGGCAGTCGAACATTTCTCATGTAGCAGTACTTCCACTATTTCTATTAGAAACAATTGTTGTTTCCTTGCAATGCTTTGCACACTTGGGTACACAATCCGTTGAAGTTTGGCAGAGGCTTAAACAAGATAGATTTGCTCCTTTCGGTGTAATCACATGTCTAACAATGGTTGTAGTGATACCGCTACAAAAAGCGGGTCTTCAATTCTATAATTTCCTGCAACGCTTCAAAGATAATTACTTTCTAAATTCCACATTTAAATCTTTCTAAATTCCATGTCCAAATCTTCCATCTTTGCCTAGTCCTGCTCTAAAAGCACTTTGAATATGAAAGCACAGTTGTCCAATCAAAAGTACAGCGGGGGAGTGCACCGCGCACACATACTTTGTACTCCTTCATTCGCAACGTCACAGAAGCATTACTTGTTAGCGCTGCGTGATTGCACAGTGTTATGCTGCAGCCTTTCTACGCGCCTGTGTTTGTGTTCCTATGAATCCTGAGGCTTTCTGTTTACATGCACGTTGCAATGGCTGACACACATTTTTGATCTGTTTTGGCAGAAGGCATTTAGCAAATGGCGTCTGGAAAATAGCCATAACAGGAGCCTAACTTTGACTACAAATACCAAACGTTAGACTTGTCTAGTATACCAATTTTCTGGCCTGCTCTGTTAGCAGCCCACACTATCTTGTGCTCTGACTTTTTCAGTGTTTCCCCACTGCACGGTCTCATGTTTGTGGATTGTCTGTTTTGCTCCATTACAGGGATTCGGCTTCATTCTTTGCTTGGAATCATTCCATAATAAACAATACTTTCTCATCCTCCTTTATTTACTAGTTTTATAGCTTAATGTTACTTGAGCGTGATCCTTTAAAAAAAAAAAAAGATGAACAACCGTGAGCGCAACTAAACCATAACTCCTGGGAGAGGGGTAAATGGTGGGTGGGCGAGCCTCATTTAATTAAGACCGGGGTGGAAGCAAGCATGAGGTGTGTCCCTCCCCCACCCCCCCAAGGAATCCTGCTGGAACACCATGTATTTGATGGCCATTAAAGGACAAAATGCACAATGCTGTTGGTACTTTCCAGGATGTTGATGCAGTCATTGTGGTGTGGTTCACTGCCACCTGCTAATTCAGTGTCTATGTCCTGCTGCATTGTATAATCGGGAGTGTTGCTATAGTTGGAACATCTGAAGGGAGGTCTCTGGCAACGGATTACAAAGTGTGGGCCGGACGCTGTGCCATGACAAGAGTACCGGGACATAGCATGATTTAACTTATCACATACTATAGCATAACAAGGCATACATATTTTGCAGACCTATAAACACATGGCCAAGATTTCAAAATGATAAAGGTTGTCCCCAGTTGGGCACTCTGCTGAGCATGGTATAGTAACTTCAAACACATCGATCTTTCCCACCTTAACCCCAACCCATCTCGACACAACTGATGCACCACAGCACAGATTAATACCATATAACATTCATCACCGCCAGCCCTGTAGGGGCGAGCAAGGCATTTTGCAAGTCTGCACTTTGTGCTTTTTTGGTCAAATTGACCTATTTATTACACATGCATGTATCTTTAGGTGAGGTGGGAGAAGGGATGTGCAAGGGGAGTTGCCCCATAACAGTCGTCGAATTCAGACCAAACTTTAGACTTTGAAAAGTCTTTCAAAAAGTGTAGGACCGGCAAGCGAGGTTGTTAGCACACAACAGGCCAAACCTTCTGGAGGCAGAGGCGCACTATTGGTCCATTTGTTAGCCCAGTGATTGTTGTGCTTCTTAATACTTTCTCCAGTGGTAATCTGTTGCCCGACTGATGGAAGCTGTAGTAAGGCATATTTGAGTCCTCCATTGGGCCAGTTTATACCTGCAATTTCCTGAGGTGCCGTTCTTTGTGTCACTTTATGATTAGAGGTTAGTAGACCCTAAAGAACTTCACTGCAGCACGCGGCTTATGATGAGCCACCCACAGATGGACTTCATCCTCCTTTGCGTTGTCGGATGTGTAAAGTGATAATTATGCTTTGCAAGTAGATGCCATTTATCTAGTATTTCAAATGAGTACTAGTTGTACCAACTGGAGCAATGGTGACTGGTCCTTGAAAAATGAGGGCAACCATCCTTTTTGGGGCATATTAGAATTGGCATAGTCTTCTCTTCATGCCACAATGTGTTATTGATTTCCAATTTCAATGTCTACTGGTAAATTACAAGACTTTAAACCAAAACAAGGTTTAGTGTAAACACCATGTTCACATTTTATTTCCTTTTCTGCTCTACTCTTGTGAACTATAGTTTGTGCAGTAGCAATTTTTTTTTAACTGACCCTCTTCTACCACCAATCTGCGTCACTGACATCTTTGAACTTGAACAATTCAACGCTTGGTGAATTCTGCTGCACAACCCCTGCGTTGTGCAGCATAAGTGCCTCAACGTGTCCAGTGTTCCTGTGGACATTGTTCTGGGTCTGCTGTTTGCTGCCCTGGTAAAATCATATAGCCCTGTTGGAAGAACACCCTGTCCCTACACAGGGGTGCCTATCCCTAGACAGCGTGTGGTGCAACGCCTATCTAATAGGGATACGATGGGAGAGAAGCTGTCCCTCATTTGACCAAATGTATGGATATCCCCACCTGCATTGATGCTTGTTTGACAAAATAAGCAACTTTTTCTAAAATGGAGCAACCAACAAAAAACACACACACCCCTAGAGTTTTCTGGTGCGACAGGGCTTGTTATTAGATCATTGTCGGACACAGCTAAGGTAGCTTGCATGAGCATTTAAATGACCATGGGATTGTCTGTCTGTATTTTATTCACCCTAAGGAAATTTAATTTAACCCCATGCTTGAGTAGTGGATGTTAACGTCTAAAAGGGGCAACCGATATTATACATCAATGCCTGTTTTTGTAGAACACTATAAAAGGCTCACGGCATGTGAGTAATAGACTGGAGTTGCATTTCTTATGGGATATCACCCCTCATTGTTGGGATATCTGAGAATGGCCAGGGGACCACCCATGACCAATAGGGTTGACCGGCTTCGATGAAGTAGGAGCATTCAGACCTTCTTCAGGACCGTCTAATCTATAGTGCAGTAAGTCTGTTTTCCAACCATGCCCAGGTGTAGGAGCAAGAGGTGGATAGGCTGCTCTGTCTCTTGTGTCACTTGGATCTGGAGAGCCGGCTAATAATGAACTCTGGCGAGTGGAACAACTTGTTGGCGTGTCCTGTTCTGCTTCGGGAGTCTTTGGCTCAATTCTAATATTTCCCCAAAAATAAACAGTGTGCAGATACCATGGCTTTCGTACGCCGATGACATTATGATTCTAGACCTTACACAGATTGGCTTGCAGAGCTCGATGAGCGCCCTAGGTGAATATGCTGTTGTAATTGGTTATTTATAACGCGCTTAACACCCAGAGGATTCTAAGCGCGTACCCGGGGATCGTTCCTGTGTTGCTCTGCGTCGCCTTGCTTCCAAGGCGAGCGCATTGCCCCTGAGCTATCCTCCCAAGTCAGTGCTATGGATATAAATGTAGCTAGGTCGAAAATCATTTCCTTGGGCAAACAATTATGAAGAGCAAACATGTATGGTACATAAACGTTTACCTCGAAAGATTAACGGAATGCACATCTGCGATTTCCCATACAAATCAACCCTACATTGACCCATTATGGAGAGAAGGCTATTGCCAAAACTTGGAAAAGAATTTGATAATCAAGCACTATATGGAACATTGTGGTGGATAGAACATCAAGGGTCTTCTTGAGATTTATCGCTAAAGTATGGTGCCAAGCATTCTGAGGATTGATGGCTTTAAAATACAAGCAAGTTTGTTGGAAAAATGTGAGGGTAGACTATTGCGATCTGTGATTAAGTCCTTCCATCGAGGCAGCCGGCGCGGTGAGTGTGCCCATATTGGGCTTTTCTTTCCCTTTTCGTATAAAAAATGGCCCCTAGCCCCCAAAGCACCCCTTGTTGTCCCTTTCCCTCCCCGCACCCTCTTCCTGGTCTCCCTCCCGACCCGCCTCCCCTGCTCTGATTGGGCCTGCGGCCCGTGCGGGAAGGGTCTAGTGACCCTAGTGTGCACTGGCTCCTCTCCTTCCATTGAGACAGCCGGCGCGATGAATGTGCCCATATTTCTTTCCCTTTTTCGTATAAAAGAAATGGCCCCCCAGACCCCCTGAAGCACCCCTTGTTGTCCCTTTTCCTCCCCGCACCCTCTTCTTGGTCTCCCTCCCTCCTCCCGACCCGTCCACTGTGTCCTGATTGGCCCATAGGCTGTTACCAGGCCATTACAGACCTTTCCAGGGCCACCCTCTGCCCGGCAGCCCCATCGGCTAAGGACCTTGAGGCAAAGGACGGCTCCAACGAGACACGGCTCCGAGACACGGCTCCAGGTTGTATCGGCAGGTATCCGCAGGAGAAGCAAGAAGCCAGTAGCCTGCCGTCAACCAGCACCAACAAAAACGCAAGTGTGGCAAGGATGAGGACTGAACCAATCAATTCACGCCTGAAAGCCCTACCACTCTTACCCAAAAAGTCCTACTGTGTTAGATCATACAGTTACATATTAAGGTCCAACGATTATCCGCACCCTATTAGCATCACTGTTAAAGTTGAACTTCGAAAGTGTGCCCTAATAGCGTCACTGTGTTAAAGTTGACTTTAGAAGGTATTCCCAACATTGAGTGTGCCTGGTCGCATGCACTTTACTAATTACCAGAATATCACACTACTACGCTTACTCTCTCCTATACACCACCATTCAAATAGAACACAGCTGTACTATGACACATTCGGTATAGCTGTTCTCATACTAACATTACCCATCATCCTAATAAAACACAGCTAGCTGAACACATACCAGCTATCTTAGGCATCTCCCCAGGCCTAATGCAGCCAGAACTCAGTCTTGGTGTCCACCCTCCAGACTGAACATATTCAACTGATCTCCTCGGCACCACACCTACCGCTAAGAAGCAGCTATCATGCAACAACCACACCATCTACGCACATATCCGGTGCGCCCACGCACTTTATGACTCTCTCGACTGACTTGAACTGCGGTTCCCCAGGGCGTTCAACCTACCAGCGCTTTGAGATCATACCAATGATGCATAAGGCGCTATACAAATGCCAAGTAACTTAACATTAACGTCCCAAACTCTGCCGGTTGAGGCTCTGAGATTGGAATTTGGGGCAACTTCACTAATGATAACCTTCTGGGTTCAAAGAACTTTGTTGTATGCAAAATCTTTAAAGGATAGTCAAAACTTGAGATATTTTTGTAAATGGGAAGAAGTGATTGCATACCAGATAAAAACATCTTTATTACTGAACTAAGACAGATTTATAGAAGCAATAGATCTGGAACCAGACATTTTAAGCACTGATTCCAATTTCGAAATCAAGTTCAATTTTAAATCCAGATGCTGGGATAGTTTGATAAATGTGGATATGCGTTTTGGGAAAGCGAGGTACAAAGAATACTTGCGACAAACCTTTACATGGTATAGGTTATGTGGTTATTTGACTAAGTTATGCGCCTAGTCATCACATCTTGACCAGTTGTGCGGCAATGAAAGAATGCTATCAGAGGGCTTATGTCAACTTTGTGACAAATATTGAGGACATTGCTAAGAACCAATTTTGGTCCACTGTTTGGGGCAAACTTGATAGTAGAAGCTGCTTTTAACATACAGTATATTGAATTGTGTAGTTTTACTGATCAAGTAATTTTTTAAGCTTTCATAAATCTTATAGCACCATAAGCATAAGATGGCGAAACAGAGTATTTGTATTTCATTATTTGATTAAATCATATAAACAGATCAACATTTTCTTCATTTTACTTTTCTTAAATACTGTCTTGTATAAACGTGCTAAGCTTTTTTTGTAAACCAACTAATTGCAGAATAAAATACATTTTAAAAAACGAACATGTAAAAAGGTGACCTTAGATTCTTGAGAGAGGTCGAGGTTATCTGGTTACTAGGCTTGTTGATTAACTCCTTCAGTAATTACTTGTACATCAAGCCTATGTATTTGCTGTTGCTTGTTGTAGCTAGTGCGGAACTCTTGCCTTTCCTTTCATATTCTCAATTTCAACAAGGTGCCTGCCTTAAGGCCCATGGCAGCAAGAGTTGGGGTAGTTGGAACATTTGTCATAAAAATACTGAATCGCACTAGCCCCTTAAGCGGGACACCTCAAAGGCAGACTGACTCGGGTGTATTGTTAAATTAGGAAACTGGTGGCTAGTGAGGGATAGGTTACGGCCTAATTGAGAGAAAAGGTTTGCACATTAATATTATTCCCCCCACCCCCCTCCCATGGTCGAGAGTTGGAGGAACGCTCTGCTTCGGTGTCTTATTCCTTTGGGAGCATCGTAATTAGTTTTTTTAATCTACAAATTAGTGCGTCTATTTGAAGTATGTTACCAGTCTACACAGAAGCTGTTCATCAAATAACTTCATTTTTTGCGTTCCTCTGGACAATGAGTAGGTCCACATTCCACTGAGTGTAGCAGCTATACGGATCACCTTCCACAGCTGAAGATTTGAAGGCAATGCCCAGAAATATGATGGATGAGTGAACAACTATTGTGGTTTCTCCCCCCCCCCCTTTTATTTTCCTTATTTAATGTGGACTATCTTTCCTAAATTAACACCTTCCCTACCTCCAATTGTGTTATGTCTGCTGTCCTGGTCCTGCTTCTAGACATCTACAAGATGTCAACATAGGTGGAGCATATGCCAATTAAATATACAATGTGAAATATCTTATTAATTCTTGTCCCTACAAGTGTTAATTACTTGGTGTTTCATTTAAAGCCCTATAGCAATCTGCATAAACATCAAAGAAAATAAGATAATTGTTTAAGATCATTATCACAGCCAAGTCTTTAGTTCCTTATCTCCTGTATCAAAAATCCCTTAAGTAGTTTACCTGTACTTGCCACTGTTGTGGATTTCCAGAATTTGACCTGGTGAACAGATTCTAGGAGGCCGCTCTCAAGGCATACATTAGTTTTCAAAAATGGATTAGCAGAATTAGCCAATTAACATTTTATTGATTCACAAACAAACTTATCAATGTTTTACTTATAATTGTAACGTCACCAGAAGTTATTTATACCCAAATGATCAGAAATACACTGTGTACAGCTGAAGACATTTGTGAGAGGAGTGTCTGTAAAATGTAAAGGTGAGCTGCATGAATGGACACAGATGGATATGATAAAAAGGCTCTGAAAAAGTACAGTGCTCTGTGCAGCTGGTCAGTGTTGCACAGGGCAGTGATTCGTATTTTTTATGTTCTACCCAATCATTTGTCGTGCAAAGACAAGTTCAGAAGTTCCATAAATGAAAAAGTTCACAATTTGAAAGGAAAGATATAGCTTGAGACTAAGGACGTAGTATGGTTTTGTGTAAGGCAGGGTAATTTCCAACTTTAGGTGGACAAGATGGCCCTTACATGTCATTGATATAAATGTTTTTCAGTACTGTGTTAAATACCCCTTTTGGGGGAGGGCAGGCCTACTAAAGTTCCTTAAGCCCAAGTCGGGTAGGCCCAAGCAGAGCATTCCGGCCCGGCACACCCACAAAAGTTGCACTCCTGTGGAGACTTGTCCGTGGGCATCACCTCCAGGGACCAGCCTGGGCAGAGGTGCAGCTGCCCAGCATGAAATGTGGGTTGCTACTTGCAGATTCCACTTGATTTCCTGGCCTCCACATTGGACAGCTCTTCCACAGGTGGTAATATGTAATGCAAACCTAATCGTAGAGCAAAGCAAGCTCTGGAGGCTAATTATGGTGTATGGTATTGCAGTAGATCTGTAGATGTATAGACTGGTTGAAAATCTAGACAATTACTTTGCGTTAACTTTTAGTTTTGTGTTTTCATTATGCAAGAGAAAAGAAAGTAAGACTAAGCTAAGTGGATGGAGCAGCAGGCCCAGAACTGGGCAAACTATGCGGAATATTGTAGTTTGCGGCCATCTCACCTGGGTAGCTGGTAAAAGGCAAAAAGGTGATGGAATGTTAAGGAGCTTGGGATTAGCTCATGGGTTGAGCACCACCTATTGGACAGATGTATTCATCTTGGAGGTCCCAGAAATTGGATTACCATCAAATTCATTTGGCCTTGTGATCATGCACATTTTCAAAAGTGTTCACTTGTCAATATGATGCACCTTCCTCAACAAAATGAAACAGTTGACACTGTGAGATTTAGGTACACTAACCTAAACCGTACTAAAAAACGGAAAAGGAAGTGTTTTACAGTAGCAATACTGTAATTCTGCATTATGCAACCACTTGCAGGACTGCCTTAAAAAAAGAAATAGTTAACACATTGTCTTTGTCAAACAGGACATAACTTAATGATCGTATCTTCCAGATTACTTTTGGCTTGCAATTATTTGAAAGAACGTTTCTTGCCTAGCACTCCCACACAAGCCTTTGGCACGTTTAGAGTGCCGTAGAGGATTACTGCGGCACTCTCTCCATTTGCCCCTTTTTTACAATGAACAGAGAAAAGAGGGCGAGAGAGCCCTGCGGGCAAGAGAGGGATTCAGGGTGAGCTAGTTGTGCTAGAGTGTCAGTTTAATTATTAAACATACAGAATTGCATGACGAGTTGCTATGCGACAGTCCTTCTTTTATGCCTTGCCCTAGTTAAGATAAACAGGGAGCTCCGATAGGTTAGCCAAAACCCAATCGAGGTACGTGGATGAGCAGTCAAGGCTTGCTCTCAGTCTGTGAGTGGGGTCAAAGACCTCAATGAGTGCACATAGAAAAGCACACTAATTCAATGTACACAGGTATAAACATGGTTATTTATTGCCTGCCTTTAGACTTCACTGAAAAATAAATCTAGCCGATATTTTCACACACTATAATATAAATATATACCATCAGCATTTGGTTCACTTAAGACATCAGATAACTTGTGCAAGACAGTGAAGTAAGTTAGATATAGTAAATCATGGGAACCAATCGCAAGAACAGTACCCTAACTTGAGAAGTCCAAACCCCAAGATGAATGGGGCCTTGTGCCCAAAATTCAGAGTCCAACACCATGTTTCTCACTGATGGTTCTCTTAAAGGATGCAATGGCCTTGTGGTGGGGTATTAATTTAAAACTATTTAGGATACTGAGCAATATACCAAAGGAATGAAGTTGTTCTCCTATTTACAAGACCAAAGGCTATCCCAGGGCAGGATATTCGACCAAAGGTGAGGGGACACTGGAGATAAAGGGACTTGTTCCCAATGTTCTCCCATGGTGGTTGGGGGTGTTTTCCCAGATTTCTTTGTGAATCATCTGGGCGTTGCTGGGGGCTGGATATTTTGCTCCAGTGAGGTGTCCAGGAGTTGCAGGTTCGAGGAGTCTTCTAGTTGAATGGAAATGCAAGTTGCAACCCCTGTTGGTGAACAAAAATGCAGAATACAATGATGCAGCCCTCCTTAGGACACTTCACAGGATGGAGAAGGGTGAGTTCCAGGGACTATCACCGTTTGCAGGCGACAAAGGCCGTCCTTCCAGTCAGTCTCAGCAGCTGCTTGAGGACTGGTTCCCTTGAAGGTGGGAAGCTGAAATTCGGGGAGAATGTAACTTGTGACACAAGCTGGCAACTACCAAGATTCTGTGCTTTGACTCTGGCAAGGTAGCCCACAAGAGGGCTGGTTAGTCAACTGGGTAGTCCAGGGGCACTTCCGAAGGGCTGGATGTTCGAGGTCGTTGGGACTAGTTGATCCCACTAGTCCAAGGGTTGAAGCACTACTCGGACTTCTGAGAACAGGTAGAGAGCAGGGTTTTGCTGGGCTAGATACAGCTGGGGATGCTGGGCCACTTGAGGAGTTATAGTTGCATCTCAGCTGGCTGCCCTTCGAGAGATTCTTGGCTCCAATGTAGATCTGAATAGCTGTAGAGGGCCTCCTCTTATCCAAAATTGGAGCTGGAAGCCAGTCCAAGCCAATCGATGATAAGAATCTGCACCATTCAAACAGCCAGTAGTTGTCCAATCAGGCACCGCTACGCTTTTTACATCTGCCCCAGAAGCAGACTTTCTGGCGCCAAGGATGCAAAAGTGAAACCAGTTTCCCAGGCCTGGGACTGATAAATGTCACCATGACGTGAGCAAAAGGCAGTAGAAGTGAAGCAGGGGGCTTCACTCCCTTCAAAAGCTCTCGACAGGATCACAATGGAGCAAAAAGAATATTGTTCTCTTTCCAAAAGCTGACGCGCGGAGACGAACAGTTGAACTTTTGAGATGGGATTCTAACCCAGAGAATACAAGGAACGGAAATCAGTTTGCCAATACAGAATACTATAGGAATGGAACTTATGCTTACCTAATATATGCCTTAATTTGAAAGGCTCAAGAAGACCGAAACATATCATACAAAAGGGCCCTCCTTCGGGAGATCTGATTTCCAATTTTTTTGTGAACAAGATCAATTCAAAATTGAAAATATTTAATTTTGTGTGTTGCAGTCTGTGTGAAAACACAACTATGGAGGTAATGTTGCAAAAAGAAAATCTTAACAGCTGGTTTCTATATTCACATTTCCTGTTTACAATCAGAGTCCAGAAAGTCCTGCGTGTGTGAGGTCTTGCCACTGCGTCGTGCCCTGGAGTGGCAAGTACCCCTATATGCCCCCATCCATTTTTGTTTTCTTCCCCTTATTAAAGCTTTTTTTTTCTCTTCCTCTTCCCTGCCCGACCCCTCTGTCCCCTTCCTGCCCTCCACCTGCCTCCCCTGCCAGTGATTGGTTGCTTCCCTTCAGAAAGCTCCCCTCTTAACAGGTTCCCAGGGCAGCCTTGCCTAGGCAACCGGCTAAGAGCAGCTTTCCTCCTGGGCAGTTCCATTCCATGTTTGCCCTTGAGCACCCAGCGAGACAACCTACACTAACAGGCAGGTAAGGTGGTTTGGGTGGAGATTACAGCCTATACTGTACTCCAGTAAAATCTCACCACTTCATTACCTTGTAATACTTGATTAGAGCCAGTGCATCTCTCCTTAGCTGTGTTTTGGGGTTAGGAAATGTGTTACACTTGTTAAGGGGCAGGCGTCGTTATGGATTTAGATGTATGGGGGCAGGAAACGTGTTACAATTGACAAATTGTGGATACTATCCATGCGTCACATATAGATTTGTGAATACTGGCCACTTGATATTAACTTTGAAAGTACCCAATGTACTAACAACCCTGCTCCCCTCCAATATAACTCCCAAGTAATATACAAACACTCAGCTAGCTAGACTATACGCAAAGGCACCCAACGTAACACTTGCATAACAACCAACCTAGGCACTGGACCTTCCCTTAGAGATTTAACAATACATTACAAACATACAACAAACCACTCTAATATTGGGTTTACCCTTACGGATACAAGCCAGTACATGCAATCAATCCATCTGCAAGCCAACACACAGACTACTGCTTCTCCTGGTTCTAGAACAATCCTAGAATTCTACCATCACTAACCCACCCCAGCCTCTCTTGCAGAGCCAAGTGAGCGCCTGGAGACGGCCCCAGTGGTGGCAACAGTGTGCGGTATAAGACAACATAGCATATGGAAGTTAATAATGTATGGGGTCACTAAGTGCAATTCCATGCAGCATATGCTTACCCTTGTAACATGTTTTGCATTCAGTGACCTTCACGGTTGTCTCTCCCCCTTCTGGGTGGGAATAAAAATCATTCTTGTAGTGTAGCCATCTTACAATATTTATTCTGTGAAGTGACGTTCTGACGTGGCGGTGTGATATCTTATTCATTTTTGCTGTTTGAAATTGACTTTTTATCCGGTAGCACCCGCAGGGTTATCCAACTCCGGACCAACTCCAGACCTCGAGGGGCCAGAAACATGTCCATTTTTTGGGATACCCCTCAGCAGAGAATCTCCCTAAAATGCTTGCCCTCACGCACAAATGCCTAGCCAACAAGGCTCCAGTCTATCTCTGCAGTCGGCTTACGCGCCACTCCACTGCCCGACCACTAAGAATTGCTCAGACTCACTGCCTTACTATCCCTAGGTTTAAGCTCCAAAAAGCGGGAGGCACTAGCTTCCCTGTCCTAGCCTCCAAACTTTGGAACACCCTCCCCGCAGCCATCAGAGCTGAAGACTCCTTCAACGCCTTCAAGAATAAAACCAAATCTTGGCTCTTTGACCAGCAATAGCTGTCAGACATTGGTCCTACTTACCCAACCCGCCTGTTCCCCTGCACGATTTCCGGTCTGCTACCTTTCCCAACTACCTCAGGGATACTTCCTCTGCAGAGCCTAGGGACACTGTATCATGTGTAAGATATGTAATTATTAAGTTTGTTTATTATGCTGTATTGTTATACTTTTTTTGTAATTTATCTCCCTGTATGTTCTTTTTTTGCAACCCTGTACAAATTGCGCCCTCATGCCCCCGGGCCTGATGGTCTGCGTGTTATAAATAAACAAATACAAATTAATGTTCATGAGAAATTTGCATAATATTGTAAATCTATGCACATTTTTTCTCATGTCTATTGATTTCTGGAAAACCCGTCCGGATTCTGGCCCTTGAGTTGGCAACCCTGAGCTGCTAGCCAATGAATCACAAAGTTGTATTTTATCATTGCTTTTCAAGTGAACCTTGGACCTTGATACTTAGTGATTGCAGCAGAGACCAGGCTGGAATTTTATTTCCACTTTTACCTGCATAAACTGTCACCAGTTTGTTCATACATTACATGCAGGATCACATCTAGTGCAAGTACTGCACACCATTGCCATTTGCATGGTCCGAGGTACTCTGCTGGTTCTGCAACATATTGGCTGGGTTTGGCTAGTTGAGAGGAGAGGGAAAGGCAAGTTTGCAGTGCTTTTTGTTGAAGTTGCGCCTGGAAGTACTATGCACTCTGTTCGTAGAAGCTTTCTAGGTTTGAAAAGGAGGCATTGATGGCTTTGTATCCTGGGGGCATACTTATAGTGTGGGCGTGTGTTAGCTAGGGGCTGAGTATATTGTAGTTGGAAGTGTACATTTGCTCAAACGTACTGTGTATTTAGGACTAATTTTGATTGTGATGCTCCATATTGATTTATAGAGGGATTATTGTTGAGTGTTTGGTCTGAGGGATATTTTGACATCTCCTGGGATAGTTGGAGACTAGCCACATTATGGAACGTATAGCAATCTGTTTTGAATAGAAATGTAAAGTTTAATTTGTTAAAAACGTACATTTGGTTAAGTTCGAAGTCTGGAGGGTAGGGCTTTTTTGTTAAAAGTAGTGTGTGAGTGGTTGGTTTGTGTCTATTCAGTAAGGTGGAGATTGGTGGTGGGGAGTGTTCTTGGGTTTTCATAGTGCTTTCAAATTATTGGTCTTGTTGTTGGTTGCATTATTGTGCGATGTTTGGCTTTAATGTGAAGTCCTGTGCTGGTTTAGATATTCTGGTAGATGAGGCAAGTGTTTTTGAAGGGTCTTGGTGATGTCTTCACTGGATGTCTTCTAGCTTTTGGCATTGCTGTTCGTTGACATTTGTAGCTGGTATGTGGTTCCCATTGGTTGTGTCTGCATGAGAACGTCATTGTTTCAACTGCTTTATGGGTTTGGGTTAAACTTTGAGCCTTCAAGAGCCAGGATTTTTAGACAGGTGATCATGTAGGGTGTGGATTTCCCCATGTACTGTGTTCCACCTGTGTTTGGCAACCATAGTGAAAAAGGGCAGAGCTTATGCATCTATCTTTCTCTCAAGCCTTCATATTTCTAATAGTATGAAGTTTTTCAATCTTGTCTGTTGGTTGCTGCAGTGAGATTTTGTTTTTGGAGTTCTCCTTTAACTTCACATGCTCTGTGAGCGATGCAGACAACCTTGAATTAGGTGTTTTTTGTTTTTTTTTGTTTACCAGTGCTTTAATGACCTGTGTTGTGCTTCCTCCTGTTGTATGAGTGGTAGTGTAGCTGCTATGTTTTGGGCCTGTTTAAGTTTTTTTGGGAGGTAGATTGGCATACCTAGGTAAATGCTGTTTGCATAGTCATTATTGGAAAATATCAGGAAGATGACTAGTAGTGCTGTGTGAACATGAGGTAGGACATAATCTCTGTTAGAATGGAGATGGTTTAAGTTGTGTTACGTGAGTGTTGCTCATTAGGCCTAAGTTCCTGATCACATCAGTTGGTTTGGAGCAGTTTCCCATGTTCAAAGGCCATCGTAGGTGTTTCAGGTGTGCTGTGAGGCGAGATTAACCTTTTCATTTGGTCTCTGGGTTTTAGATTGTTGACGATCATACATTTGCGCAAGGCAGTTGCTGAGGGTGGCACTGGAGTTTATCTGTAATTTTGGTATGTCTCTCGTCTGCATAATTGTAATAAGTGAGCCCTTACGGTTTTATGATCATCCCAATGGCCCTCTATAATGTTGCAGCGGAGCAGTGAGGTAACTGATCCCTGGTGCAGTCCAGTTAAATGGGTTGTGTTCATACTGAAAGGGCGGGGGTGTAGTTGATTTCTTTTGGGAATGATCTACTCCATTGTAGAGTTGTTATGCAGACTGGTTTCTTCAAGCCTTGTAATTAATATGGTGTGGTCAAGTGTTGAAGGCCGCCGACATGTGAGTGCTCGGGTGATGTTGTCTCAGATGTTGAGGTCCCCCCAAAAGGAAACTCGTACCAATTCAATGCCTGTGATGGGTTTAAAACCTACCAGTTAGTGATTAGAAAGTCAAGACTCTACATGCGCCAGGATTTGACTGTTTAGTTCTAGAATGTTGGGCTGGGGTACAGTGTTTGAAAGAGTATGACATATGAAGGGGTCTGCTGGTTCTTCAGCTTTCCTTTTGTTTTGACGTAGGCGGTTATGAAAGCTTTTGGTACAACTCGTGATTTTAGCAAGCAATTCTACAAAGGTGGTGCTTCCTTGTCTTGATCTCACTGTATATATTTGAGGACAGAGGTCAATCTGAGCTTGTTTTGTTGCTAAATTCCACCAATTTTGTCTGGTTCAGATATTGGTTTGAAGCTTCATTGGTGGGGCTGTAGGCTGAGTCTCATTGCTTGCAGTCTAACTGTTGCTTCCAATTCCATTGCTAGTTGCAGTTTTCAAAGCTTGCTATATGTTCAGTACAGCGTGCAAAAATTTAGCGTGTAAAATATTAGCAAGTGGCTAGTTGTGAGTGCACATTTTGCACCTTGGTTTAGTACTTTGATTCTGAAATGTAAGTATTAGGATTGAAGGTGAATCGGATGCGCTGATCCCGAGTAATCAATTTGAACATAAATCAATGGAGCTGATTGGACGAGAAAAGCTTCTTGGGCTTCAAGTCTTGAAAACTGTGGGAGTCTTTATAGGAAAAATTGAAGTCTTGAGATTCAAACAAAATCTTTATCGTGAAATAAAAATGGAGGAGACCTGGAAATCAGCCGACACATGTTTTGACCCTCACGGTCGTTATCAAGGCTGTATAATTGACATACATAAGTTGAACAATGAAAATTAATATTATAACATGGTAAAGAACAAAGTATGAAACCAAAAACAAGAAAATTGTCACATAGAATCAAGAGATGGTGTCAAAGAACAATATCATACCATGGTTCAGTAGGGTAGATGAAACAAGCAGGTTCATGTTGAGAAATAACCAGACAGATGCAACACAAAAAGTGAAGTGAAAACATTATTTTAATGGTCAGATGTGTAAAAATGACCAATTGAAGGTAAATATCATACATATTTGAGAAACCAGAATCCCATATTAATCAGAAGTGAAAAATAATTGGGTCACCCATGCTGGGAAGAAATTTATAGTGAAAAAAGTGAGATAGTATGAGAACCAAAATCGGGTAATTAGTGAAATGTCAGACATATGAAGCATACCATGTAATAAGATACTGCTAATGCAGAACTGGAAGAAGAGTAGATGGCTACAGAAAATAGAATCGTCACCTGGAGAATTGAAGAACAAGGTGTTGGGATATGTTGGATTAAGCAGGATTAATATAGGAAGGAACAGGAGATCACTGCTTACCCTATGTGTTGAATCACAGAAGACTAAAGATGAAGCTTCAATACTAATGTTGTGGTCAGTCCTAGTGCTGAAAAAACCCAACACAAACAAGGAACAGATAAATCTGTTAAAAGTTGGGTCAAAATGATCTAGGGACAAGTGAGCTATGTGTTAAATTAATGAGGGCTCTAATTGTAGTTAAAACAAAGTATGAAATGTAATGGGTCAATGTGCCCAAAATGCTATGAAAAGAGATTGGATGCCAAACGGGCTCAGCTAATAATAATGGAAAATATAAGTTATTGAAAGTAAGGTCGGATTGCCCTTGGGCCAAAAATGCAATTTTAGAATTAAATTCAATGCGAGCTTGGTTTTGAATTTAGCATTGAAATGGATGAGAGCAAGAAGAAATGCTCATTTAGACAAAACTAAACAAGAATCTGGGATTACCTGTATAACGTGTAGTAAAGGAGTCCAATCCCCATTCATGTGCGGCGTGACCAGCGCGTCCGCCTCGCGAATGCGAATATTATGCTGGTCTGGATAGCTCTGATGTAACGCGGGTGCCGCACTTCTGACTTCATACGCACGTTAAGCACACGACGCCACGCAGTGAAAATGTCATATAGCGCTTGTAAACAAGGAAAAAGCAAATGGAGATGCCCTAAAAGTGTGAATGAAGAAGAGTGCCATTAATGGTATAAAGGAAATTAAGTTATCACGTGATAACTATGTGGACTCACATGGTAGTAATAGGAAATACCTGCTAATGGTAAGTTTAGGAATTGGAATAATAAAGAAAGATGTAAATGAAATTGCGCCAGCTAAGTCCTGATTAATGAGCATAACGGAGTGCCAAAGAGAACTAGTTAGTAGTATTGAGATGTTGTGCATAGGAAGCAATGAAATACTATGTACAGGCATTCAACGTGCACTTAGGTGAAATAAAATTGGTCAAATTTAACATTGTGAGACCAGTAGGAAATGGATCAAAAATTTGCAAAGGTTCTATCCAAAGTAAGCATTGGGCTAAATAGTAAACAATGTGTTGAGAATATTGTGTATGCACACTATTACAAATGAAGTTGAGGAAATGGTACCAAAATGAGATATGTAAAGCAATTTACAATTGTTAGTGGTTCATCAATAGTTAAATTCAGTTTTATAGGGTTGTAACAAAGACTACAGAGTAAGGAACTGAGCCTATAAGATATGAAACAATATGCACGCTCCGAGGCCCCTCCTGTGGGGGCTGCTTGTAGACTTGCTTCTACTGAATCGTGGGGTACCGGAACTCGCTCTGAGGCCTCTTTATCGGCTTCCCTGAAATGTACCGGGGTGCGCCCGAGGTCTCGGCTGGGCTTGGGGTTACCGAACGCATGTTGGAGGCCAGCAGTGGAAAGGCTGTGACCAGACTTGGGTTGGAGGTCCCTCGTACAGAGGCTAAGGAAACCAACATTTCTGAGAGGCCTGAGAAGGCCTTATCGGTGAAAGCAGTTTCTCACCGTTCCTGCTCTTGTGGCGGCGCCAGAACTGTTGAGGGGGCAATGTGTGGAAGGTCCTTCTTTACCGGCAGTACCGAGGTCCTTCGCGTGAAGGCTAGTTTGGCTATTGGTATGTCGCAGAAACATTCCAGGGCACATAGTACCGGCTCAGCCGAGGTTCCTTGTGTAAAGGCTAAAATGAAGACCCCTGATCCACCAGCGGGGACCCCTGCCTCACTTCCACACGTGCCGCAGTTCCCCTCAGGTCATGGAAAAATGGCGGCCTTTCCCGCCATGACCACGGCGGCCATTTTGGGCGCTTCTCCCACAACTATGCCATATGCCTCAGGTGTGGGGAGCGGTTCTGTAGGTGAACATAAGGTTCCTTTTGCGCACCCGTTCCGTCCAGTTTACAACTGGAACGCACGGATGCCCCTTTCGCATAACATCTCGCTGCCTGTTGGTTCGGCACACTTCATTTATGTGGACACCTCGGGTGATTGCCGGCTTGGCAACCCTCCCCTCTGCATCCGTGGAATTATCCCCCTCATGAGAGGCCTTTGCCGGCAGCTCCAAAGCTTTCTCCGGAGGACGCCTTTTTCGGCAAATTTCAGGTGTTCTTGCGTACTGACCCCATGAAGGAGTATTTCAAGGATCTTTTTAGGGAGATCAGCCCGCCTGCGCCTCCGGCTCCACCCGCCCCTTTGGTGGTTCCGATGGCGTGGCCGTTGCCTGCAGTGCCTCCCCTGACCCTTCCGCCCTTGCCTCTGTTGTCCCCTGTGGACAAGGCAGTGCCTGACGTGGTTCAGCCGGACCCTGACCCGTTGGATGATGAGCAGGGCGATCTCAGGACAGCGAAGACCAGCCCCGCTCTATTTGAGCTTTTCACGACCGGGTACTGGACATGATGTGCCTATTGGATGATCCAGTACCTGAGGCACCGGCTCTGCAGGAGGGTGTGCTTTTGGGGTCGTTCACCTTGTCTCCTTCGGAGCGTACCGACCTGTTCTTGCAAAAGGACGTTTTGGCCGAAGTTCGTAGAGTCTGGGAAAAACGGCACTCTGGACTTTTCATCAATAAGAAAATTGACCTGCGATACAGGCTGCATTATTCGGAAGAGGTGGCCCTAGCATCTTCTCCGCCCCCCTCCTCCACAGTGGTGGCTGTAACCACTTTACAGTCCAGGCCTGCAACATCCTCTTCTATGACTGCTACTCAGGTCCTGGGGAAAGAGGACAAGCTCCTAGACTCCCTTGGTAGGAAGATTTGTTAACTCGGCCCTGCAGCTCCGGCAGGCCAATGCAGAACTGGTGTTAGCGGGGGCGAATATGTGGAAAGTGTCGGAGTTCATTCCGGTTGAGAAGCTGGAAGACTTTAAGGCGGGATTGTCCGGTGCCAGGGTCTTGGCCCAGGATCTGCTGGAGAATGCAGCTCATCACGTCGACACTTTGGCTAGGGGCCTTATGCTGGGAGTTGATACCTCGCGACAGGCTTGGTTGCATGCCACCAAGTTCTCAAAGGAGGTGCAGGACAAGGTGTTGGACCTACGGTTTGACGGTAAGGAGCTTTTTCATTCCACAACGGATGTGGAGCTGACCAAAACGAAGAGCACCACCCAGACAGCTAAGTCCTTGTCCGTCCTGGTTAAAACTCCTTTCAGAACCCAGAGACCGTTGTCGCAAAGCCGGCCCTGCTCTGGTTTCAGAGGTTTCCTAGATCAGAAATCTTGCAGAGTGGATACCCCTTCGGGAAATTCCCGCCGGAGGCAGCAGTGGACTCGGTTTTTCTCCCGCTCCTCAGCCTCCTCTTCGGGTCCAGGTGGTAACATCACCGAAAAACCCACCAAATGAGGGTTCTCCGTGCTCGCACGAGACCCCGGTGGGAGGGTGCATTGTCTCATATTGGGAGGCGTGGCAGACCATCACCGAGGACGGTGGGTCTTGTCAGTAGCTCGGGCGGGCTTCCGCTTACCCTTACCCCACCCTTCCACCCTCCTTTCTAGCAGTCAGGGTCGTCTTCCCTAAAAGCCGAGGTTCAGAAGCTGCTGGACCTCAGAGCGGTGGAACCCGTTCCCCTAGGGGAGCGAGGGGAGGGCTTCTACTCCCAGGTGTTTAGTGCCCAAACGCAACCAGGCCTGCCTGCGCACCATCCTAGACCTTTCCCAGTTCAATCTTTTTCTACCCCAAGTGGAAATTCAAGATGCGCACGTTCCTCTTTGCAGAAGGGCGATTGGCTCAGCGTGGTGGACCTTCAGGATGCGTACATGCATATTCTGATCTGGAATCCACACAGGAGTTATCTCCGTTTCTCTGTGGGAGAGGAGCACTTCCAGTTTCGAGTGCTTCCTTTTGGCCTCAGCTCGGCGCCACGTGTCTTTACAAAGATGTCAGTGATCGTGGCCTATCTTCTTCTGCAGGGTGTATCTGTACTTGGACGACTGGCTCTTACACAGCCCTTGCCCGTTGAAAGCTGCATGCAATCCTCAGTCTCTCCTCCAGCTCCTGTTCCATCTCGGGCTGTCGGCGAACTGGTGGAAATCTTCCATGACGGTCTCTCAGGACTTGATTTTCCTGGGTTTTCACTGGAACACGATCGACTGCAGAGTTTACCTGACCGAATGGTGGATCTATTGGCCATGTGTCAGATTTTTTGTGCAGTCGGAGAGCATGTCGGCCTGGTGGTTCCAGAGGCTTCTGGGCCTCGTGTTTTTTGGCTCTACCTCTTCTCAAGATGAGGCGGACTCAGGTGGCTCTTCGGAGTTCTTGGCGTCAGGCTGTGGATCCGGACTCCAAGTTGATATTGATTCCAGCTTCCATGAGTGTGGACCTGGAGTGGTGGTCTCTCAGCAACCTGTCGGTGGGTGCAGGTTTTCAGGACCCAGTCCTGGTGGTAACGGTCACGACTGACTCCTCCCTTCTGGGGTGGGGTGCGACATTGGATCTTCTTCAGGTCCTTTGGTCGCCTCAGGACAAGTTCCTCCACTTAATTCATCGAGCTTCTGGCGATTTTTTTTTTTTTTTTTTTTATTTTTATTTTTTTTTATTTTTCTCCTAGCGCTCAACGGGTTCAGACCGATCATTGCCAACAAGGTGGTCCGTATCCGTGATGTCAATGTATTACATCAACATTGGGAGTGGGCGGTTCTTCATGGTGTCTGGCTAGTAGCAGTAGACATTCCAGGTAAGCTGAACGTCACAGCAGATGCCCTCAGTCGCCAGACAATTGTCAGCTATGAGTGGGAACTGAAGGCGGAGATCCTCTTGGATTTTCCTGCGTTGGGGCACTCCGGAGGTGGACCGCTTCGCAATAGCAGCAAACAAGAAATTTCCTCTGTCTCCAGAAATGGTCTCGGAGCCTCCACGCTGGGGGAGGCGCTTGATATTCCTTGGCACAACATGAGGGCCTATGCTTTTCATCGGACGATTTGCAAGCTGAAGAACACAGTGAACTGTCCTCTTCTGCTCATAGCCCCATGGTGGCCGGCCAGGCTCTGGTTCTCAGAACTTAAACACCTGTCTGTGTGTACCGATCAGGCTGCCGGTGACTCCCGATCTTCTTCACCAGGGGGTGGGGGGGGGAATCAACGGCTGTCTCACCCCTCCCCACAATCATTCAGCTTGGTGGCATGGTGCCTGAGTTCAGGTCTTTAGAACATCTCAACCCGTCTGCGGATAACATGCGCATTATTGAAGCAGCCAGGAAACCCTCGACTAGGTCTCAGTATAGAAGCAAATGGCTTAGGTTCTGTCATTTGTGCTTAGACAAACAATTGGACCCAAGGGCGGCTACGATTGACACTGTGCTGGCCTTCGTATCCCACCTGGCAGAGTCGGGCATTCGCGTTCTGTCTTGTAGAAATTATCTTTCGGCGGTATCCGCCTACCTATCTACGGACCAGTGCTCTTACTCTGTCTAATCCAGTGGTTAAGAGACATTTTGCAGGTTTGACGCGCCTTTATCCCCCGGTTTGTAAACCACACCCGGCGTGGGATCTGAATGTGGTCTTTACGGCGTTGTGCCATAAACGCTTCGGACCAAGGGCCACGGTGGACCTCAAGCACCTGTTGTGGAAGGTGTCTCTTTTGGTTGCTGTTACTTCAGCAAGTTGTGTGAGTGAGCTGCAGGCTTTGTCGGTGGAGCATCCCTTCTTAGTTTTTCACAAAGATAAGGTGGTCCTACGGACAAACCCTTCTTTCCTGCCGAAGCTGGCCTCTGATTTCCATCTGAACCAGTCGATTTCCCTGCCGGTCTTTTTTCCGAACCCTGCTTCAGAAGTGGAAAGGGTTCTGCATTGTTTGGATGTTAGAAGGGCTCTTAAGTTCTATCTCGACAGAACATCCGAATTTAGGATCTCTTATCAACTGTTGGTGACCTTTGGTAATCCACAAGGTAATCAGGCCTCTAAGGCGACTATCTCCAGATGGATCGCTGCCTGCATTATGGAGTCTTACACTGTCCAAGGACTGCAGCCTCCTAAAGGTATTCATGCACACCTGGTGCGGGGCAAGGCAGCCGCAGTTGCCTTTCAGAAATGTCCCCTGGGAGACCATCGCAAAGACGGCTACTTGGGCCTCCCCATCGGCCTTTTGTAAACATTACTGTCTAGACCTGAGCTCCAGATCTGATGCTCAGTTTGGCCAGGCTGTGCTGAAGAACCTTTTTCAGTAAGGGGTTTTCCATCCACCCGTAGTTCCTGTGAGGAGTGCTTGGGAATCTCTCATAAGTATGGAGGAAAGGGGACGGGACATAGGAGTATAACCAGGTTACTCACTGTAGTGGCCACCTTACTCCTAGTCCATAGTCCCCTTTCCTCCATAAGCCCACCCGCCGTCCCCTCTAATAAGGTTCCTCTGTTATTGCTTAAAGGTCTCTGATCTGGCGATAGAAAAGTACTGATGGGCGATGCGCGGGGCGGAGCCGAGATGGGTGGGGTTACGGCTGCATGCTGTACCCCGCGTAGAAAGAGGAACGACTAAAAAATGTGCAACATTTTTTTTGATGCTTTTACAAAGTGCTCCGGTCCCGTCCCACAGGATGGCGGAATGTCTCATAAGTATGGAGGAAAGGGGACTATGGACTAGGAGTAAGGTGGTCACTACAGTGAGTAACCTGGTTAATATAGTGGGTGTTTCAACATTGGGAATTCATGGGCATTGTAAAAATGGAAAATTCCCAGCTACAGTGTAATGGGATAGCCATTCTGGGAAGAAATGGCTGACAATCTGAGATCATCAATTTACCTTATGCAAACTAGAATCTTACCCAGATTGCAATACTAGGAATACACCGAAGTAGTAGTACGACATGGCGCATGCTGAAACTATTTTCGCAGCTTCCGAATATACTAGGATTGTGTGACCTGAGTTATCAGATTTATAAACTGAGCCTACAGCAGTTACTAAAGTATGAATGTGATCATATAAACTTGCCATGTAATAGACTTGTCCACTGGGAGCCTATTGGCATTGAGTATGCATTTTAGAAAATGCATTTACAGTTGCATTACCCAACTGAAAATCTGTAGTATTACTAAAATTCTAGTAGTCCAAACTGGAGGTATATTGAATTTTCAAATGGAGGATACTGGGATTCTGCAAAACACGTACTTTGTCTGTCAAACGGGGGGGGGCGTGGCCAGCTGTCTGAGGATAAAGACTGAACCACACCTAGGCTCCTTGATCCTTTATAGAAGCTGATACTGGACCTAGTCAGGAATTCCTGAAGCGGGGGGGGGGGTGGCTGGGGAAGGAGTGGGACTGTCCTGGCGCTTTGGCTGAGTGACTTGTTCTGCTGCATAGCCTGGTGCTTACTGGGAAGAGCACTGTGGGAGGACACTGCGGTTATGGCTCCTGTAGACTGGAGCTCTGTTGGGGAGCGAGGTCCTGGTGCCAGGGTTCAAGAAAACGTTGTTAATGCTAGGAAAGTGGCACTTCTGATATGAGGGAGTAGCTCCCGCGCCCCATGAGCAGCTGCCTGCAGTGACAGGGTGGCTCACTACTAGGGGCACAGTGGGGTAGCCGAAAAAAGGGGAAGGGTGACCTTTGTAAAGTGATCCAGGCCTAAGGGTTGCTCTCTTCTGCAACTCGGTGGAGGGTTACAGGCCAGAGTGGATTAGCCCTACCCCCCCTGGGACACACATGCATCTACAACCTGCAAGGGTCACCCGGGTTGATAGAAGGGAACACAGGACAGATTGAAACGGTAACTTCATCCCTGTTGGTCCCGAAAGCCCCTCCAACACAATGCCTGGACTTCACTGCTGCAAGTCAGTCACTTGATGGGTGTGCTTGATTGCTGGTGTAGGTAGACTTAGTGACTATCCCTGTGGGCTTAATTGCAGGAGGATCGAACCTTCTAGTTAAGCTGCCATTAATTGGCCGCCTTGATCGGAGAAACATCTAGGAAATATCCCCTCAATCTAGCAGTATGGAGAAGTATATAAACCGTACTGTCCACTCTGACAATGAATGACCTGTGGAAAAGTCTGTCTAAACCATGTTTGAGCCCACTCTATTGCTACTGATTCAGGAGATGCAGGATGCCCACCACTATCTAAAAAGCAAGATGGGGGAGGTTGGGTTTGGCACCAACGCTTCTGCTGGCAGATCTACGCATGGTATCCGGATGGACAATTGAATCCGAGGAACAGATCGCTGCTTGAGGGAGGGGGCACAGCACGAATACTGAAAACGAAACTGAGGGAGCTCCAAAGGACATCCACATCTGTAGTTTGTGGCTAAACCTCAGTGCTACAGGCCTTTCAGAAAAGATAAAGGGAGAATCAATGCAGCTCTTCCTAGAAAACTGCTTGATTAAGAAATATTTAGGAAAGAGGGTTGTTGTGAGACTCCCCACCCCTAGATGATCCACCTAGGGTGGTGCTGGTAGCCAGATTTTTACATTCGAGAGTAGCACTTCACCAGAAAGCAAGACACTTGGGCCCAATGCAAGAATCTTCTTTACAGATTATACCACTCCACAAATAAATGCAATTATTCAAGGTGGCTCAAAGAGAATTTAGAAATATTCTGGAAATGCTTTTTTCAGTGACGCTTATTTATGACTGAGGTCTGCTCTTGGTTTTTTGACTTCCACAAGAGATCTGGAACTGGCCAGGGAATGGGAATGTGGGGAGCAGATCAGGGCTCGTGGGCTGCCCTCCACCCACATGCCCCTTCATGTGTTCAGAGGGTTGCATATGCTCTTAGTAGCCTTTCAAGTTCAATAAAGGGGATTGTGCAAATATGTACTCTTGTCTGTTTCATATAGCTGACTTACTACATTTCTCTTAGCTGTAATTTAATTTATATTAATTTTAAAAGGTTTTAATTTGAAATTCGCAACATATCAAGCATTTTTCACTTAAGTTTCAAAGCCATATTAGTTAAGGCCTCTGCTCACTGCTGTAGGGTATAAATACAATATAACAGATATCCGTACAGAACAGGGAATACCTGTCATTTGGTGAAGCTTTGACCACTAGAAGAGGGTGCCATTGGCTCCCAAACTGAAAAATGTCATTGCGTTTTCTGCACTTTTCTCACATTGCCAACTGTTTTGGACACCTTCAAGGTGGCTCCTTGAGAGCCTTTGCCATCTGCTCCATCCTCACTACCTGTTGCTGCAGTGTGCTGGAATCTTCCACACCCGTAGTTACTCACCCCCTTTCCTCCCATAGGGATGAAGGTAACGAGGCAAGGTACAGTCCCCTCGACAATTAAGCCATCTTCCAATCGGATACATGGCCCGGTGGCTAGAGGCAGAACTTGTATGGGCATGATTTCCTCTTTGTCTCCTTGGGACCTCAAGGGGCTATTGCCCATAGCCATATCTGTGTGAGGAGCCATACAATGGGTACTGTCAGGATGTACGTTTAGCTAAAGAGCCCCTCTATACAATCAATCGGTTTGGGACCAACTTGTGACTCTGCAACAATCTGTTGTACCATCTGATCAAGTAATTACCCAGAACTGTGAACGCTCATGGCAAGTTTCTAGTAGCTGGATATTCCACTGTCCCTTCAGGCAAGCTATCCCCTTGCTCAGTTACTCCTGAACTAATAATTCCTCCTCATCCAACAGTGTGGGACCTGACCTGATCCTAAAATACCTGAACTCTGGGGCTGCAGAATATGCTGGGCGTTAGTGGAGGTACACATACTGTGGCCCCTCCTTTTCTACTCAGCCTCCAGCGTCTAAAGCTCAAATTGAGCATTGTAGTCCGTTGGCAGCTGATTTTGAGACAATTGATACAATTAAACAATTGTACACTGCTTGCTGTCGAAGCGAGTTGTTTGCACACATGCTCCTTCCATTTATCTTCAGATTTCCGGCGCGGGGGTGCGTGTAAAATGTATACATGCAAAAACAATATTAAAATTGGGCCCTTGCATTCGCAGTAAATGCCCGTTGGTGCTAATTCATAAAGGCCACAGTCCTCTTTGTATATTCAGCACACCCCTTCCTGGCGCATGGTGCAGGCAGCGCGCCGTCTTCCTAGTTAATGTCAGAGACCTTGCTGAATGAGCGGAGTGACCGAGGACCCCTCCTGGTGACTGGTCTTGATTTTCAAATGCCTTCAATGAAAATCCACTGAGTTTATTTGTGGTCTATTGTGGGCAGTTGGGACCCTGTGTGTAATAGAACAGCCAGCCTTTAACAGTAAGTTAAACGACTTTCACGAAGATCGTAAATTATTTTTTACATTTTTTTTTTATTTGGCGCTTTTAATTGTGCTGCATGCAGCGAATTCTTCAGAGCGTCATCTTTGACCATTTTACCATAGTCCCCTAGGCACACTTAACAAACCACTTTGGAACCCTGGATAGAAGGGTGATCTTGTATACTGAGAAAAAGTGAGGTCATGGGCAATATGCAAGATGATTGGCCAGCCTGTAGCCTACGTTTTTGGGAGCTTAAGCCACAATGTACAAATGTGCCCGTTTTCTCATTAGCAAAATGGGATTCACAAACAACGGAAGCATAATACTCGACCCATGGCATATGATGGAATCCCCCTGGTCTTTTAGCAACATGTGATCTGCAAGAAAAGTGAGTTGCGTTTGATTCATAGGCACAGCGTGAAAATGCAAGATGGCTTTGTCCCCCACTCTGCATATAGGTTTTTTCGGGTGATTTGTTTCTATTGCCATTGTGCTTTCTGTACCCAGAACTGTGCTTTGTTTACCCATAGTGTGAGCATGCATAGGCGCCATCTGGTACACAAGTAGGTGGCAGATCGAGTTCTGATGGATTCTCTGTGTTGGGAGTGGATGTTAAATTGCTATGTATAAATGCCTTAGTCAATTTTAGGTAGTATATGGTGAAAAGTATGAATTTGAGCAGGTTAGTGAAGGGTTACAGGTAGTTGAAGTCCCAACAAGCACTTTAATGCATCATAGCAAATCGAACCAATGCAAGTGCCTAGTTTTATTCTCTGCTTATGTTTCCAGCCTGCTGTTTGGGTCGCCTTGATTCAGAATGAAAACCATACTATCCAACGCGTCCCACACACTCGTAGGATAATACGAACCAGAGTATCAGCCATGTAAGGATTGGCTTTGCTTCCTTGATGTTCCCCAGGAAGAAAGCTTTTGGTAGTCTCCCAGTTTGGTGAACAGAACGGGTTCACCCATTGCTGCATGAATCATCTCATAGAACCTACTTTTCCAAACAAGGGGTAAAAATGACAAGTTGCTAGCTACTAGCAAGCCATAAAGTCACTCGCCACCTCCATACTCCCCATGCCACAACACACCATTTCTTACTTGTCAAGAGCCAGCTTTTACTAGCCAATGGCTAGTGCAGAGTACACAGTTTGAGCCCTGTTCTAAAACATGGTTCAGCAAAATGTGACTGGTTCTGAAGGCTTTGCCTCACTACTTTGTGGTACTTGATGTCCTAAACGTAAATTGACCGACCCTATATGAGACGGACAATATTAATTTGTAATGGATTTCTCTCCCCAGTTCCCTCTACTTTTGTGGGGCACTTCTTCTGTTTTGCAGTTGACCGAGACAGCTGCAATGATGCAGTGGCTGTTTTCATATCAGTACTCTGAGGCTAACATAGGTTAGAAGGCCTACATCATTGATCCCTCACCCATCCATTGCAACAGTCATAGTTTCGCACTGCTGGTTCTTGAATGTTTGAGACCGATGGGAGATTTATAGTACATTTTATGTTCCATACCTGTGCTAGCATCTTCAAGCTGGTATCTGATTTCATAGTTTTATCATGTCACTGGAGGTCTTACCCTTATGGCTGCTGTTACACTAGTTTGCACCTTTAGGGTAGGTTTTCTGTGGTGTCCTCGCTCCAGTACCCATACTGTGTCTGGCTGGTCTCACAAGACCTTCTCTTAATTGGTTGGTGTTTTCTTTTCTACATGTAAAATTAATTTTCTTGCTGTGTTGGTTTTAAGCACTACTTATATCCCTTCCAAAGGGCATTTTGATCATATGATTGGCTGTTGACTAATGTACTTTCTTACCTGCTTGTTTGCTGACTCTGTTGAAAGGTTGTGTATGTGGTTTGAGATTTTCTGTTCCATGAATGACTTAAGTGGTGACGTCGGGTGTGGTCACTCTTTGCTTAGCTACTTGATATCCTGTAGCCACTCTTGGTTAAAACAACCACTTATTGTTTTTTTGGTCTGAAGTGGAGAGGTAGTTAACATATGGGTGACCAGCATCCCTTTGTGCTTGGCTACCTGCATATAGTTGGGCATTTTGCCAATTCGGGATGAAGGTCTTTCATTTTTGCAGTGTTTTGGGACAGAGTTGGACGTGTTTGGGGAATCCCACTTAGTCGTCCAGGTAGTTCCTTTTCCCCAATGGACAGTTTTCTACATTGCCACTACTTGTTGAATTGACAGGGAGTCAACATTTTGAGCCCTACTATCTTTTTGAAGTGTCTGAGTGTGATTTCGATTGTTGATTCATGTGTGCTAGGCTAGAGGTGTCTGAGTAAACTTAACTCGGCAGCTTGCCTGCTGCAGACCCGAACTCGGTTATTGGATAACTGGGTAGAGGTGCAGGGCTTTTTGAAGTTTATATGGTCTAGGGTGCGTGGGGACTGCATACTGTTATCAGGCTGTTCATTGGAGTGGTGGCATCTTTGGCGGGCTAGCGGGAGAGAGCCGACCGGTGAAAGGTAGTTATTTCAGTGATGTGTGAACCTAGTCATAACATGGTGTCTGGTTTTTTTTAGCAAAACTTTTTCAGCAGTCTGCTCTTTGGAAAGCGTCCTTGAGTGTGGAGCATTGTGCCCACTATATACTTTTGTGTTATTGCTAGATTATGGTAATTGGAAACATTGAGCTTATGGCTCCTTTGGCGCAAAAAAGTACTTTGGGAGCTCAAATAAATGGACTATGGTGTAATGTGGAAAATAACACATTAGCTGTATATGTAGAAGTCTAGGGTTATCCATAATGGAATCCTAGTTTGTATGTATATTTTTAGTACCCTCCCTGATGTGAGGAGGCGGGGAATGGTGCTTTGCATCACTACTGTTTGGCGTAGTGGGTATGATTGCTCATAGAGGGGAAACCTCTGTGGCCTTGCCAAGGGTAACTGATCGGTGATTCTAGGTGTGATGGTACTGCCGCAATAATTGGTTCCAACATTTTAAATGCCACACTAGATCCAGCATTGTCCATCTTAAGAACTACTGAGCAGGTGCCAAATGTGTGCTTTAGTCTTCCCATTGGGCACAACTGAAGTCTGTTCAGGCAGGTATTAATTTACATTATTTTTCTCTTTTGCACAGCTGCAACTTTTAATCGCCAGTTACGCCTAAGCAATAAGTGATTGGCTTTAGCTGTTGCTGGAAGAACAGCCCCTGATTTTCTAGACCTCGCCTGCTTGCAGTGGCACCTAAAAGCTTTCACAAGATCTTGGGATTGGCTGTTAGCATGGAACCAAAATACTATGTCAGTTCCCAAGTGTTTTGTATCGTCTTAATCCCCTTTACAAGGATTTGCTGCGTTTCAGTGGTGCATGCCCCTGAATATATTGTTTACCGTCCAGCTTTATCTAACCAGGCCATGTTGAAAAATAGTGCATGCCAAAGACGGAATTCTCTGAATGTTTTAAATGTTCTAATAATGGATGTTTTGGACACGGGGTGGGGGAGGGAGATAGGTGGGGTAAGGGATTCAAGTTGCAAGATAGTAGCCAGGCGTGAAGACAACGCACCATTTCTTCAAGAGTAAATTATCCCTAGCCGGAGAAATACTAGTGGTGTTGTAAGCACTGTTTAGGGTCTGATTGACAAATGTATCCATTAAAATAAACCTTAAAGTGAGGAAATTAGGCAACGGGATCACCATACACTTGGAGATTAACTTGGTCTCTGACCCTCTCTCCTCTGGGTTCTATAATAATCACACCACGGAAATAACATTGATCCACTTTTCCAACTTTCTCTCTACTCCAGAACTACGAAGCCTCAACCATCTTTACGTCTTGGATCCTTTTGTGGCCTTCAACACTGTTGACATTGTCTCCCTCACCCACTCAAATCTTAGAATCCAGGACCATGCTCTTGCCTGGTTGGCCTTCGACCTCTGATCAATCTGCTGCAACATGGAGACCTCCACTTCCACCCCTCTGCCGAGTAGGAGGCCCCCAAGGCTGTGTGCTTATTCCACAACTCTTTGTTCTACATCACCTCCTTTGGATTCTTACGGCACCAATTTGCTGGTGAAGAACAGATTTAACCCCCCCCCCCCTCCCACACTTTGCAACTCTTGCTTTGTAAAGCTGCTTCCACTCTTCTGGAACTGGGTTTTCTTGCTGACGCCTCTCTTCAGATACCACGTTCTGGTCTTTAAATCATTTCCGCTCATAAAAGCTTTAACTTTGGATGTCAGAATAGTGTACAGATGCAATATATACAATATAATCCAATCAATCGCTTTTAAAAGACAAAGCATCAGTTAACAAAAATAGACATAGCAATATCTTAATTTAAATACATCAAAAAAGTGCATCCCGCAACAACTATGTGCAAACACAACTTTAGCAGTTAAAACTCTTAATAAAATCCCGGAAATATCAACTGATTGCACTACAACAGAAGATTAATGTCTTGGTACAGTGTAGCAGCAATAATATCTTAAGAATCCTGTTGCTTCCTCACCAGGATGAAATAATTTCATGGCCAGTTCCCCCTTTATTTGGCTGCATCTATCTATGCTGCTCATTTCTCTTGCTCCCTGCTGTGGCACGCGTCTTGATTGTATGTTGCTCAGCCACCCTCTGCATACTCGCTTCAGACCCTTCTCAACACTTTTCCCTCCCATTTCCACCCCGCCCCCCTCGCCACCACTGGGAACATTCTAAATTAAGAATATCACCAGCATAATTGTTGGAACTCCTCAAAGCGTTGGTGTTGGCCTGAGGGAATCTGAGCTGTGGTGTACACATTTACATCAAATTGTTTGTCCTTTCTACTGTGGGAAAGAGCGGTAGAGAAGGTGGTCTGTTGGTAGATACTGTACAAATTTCAAGTAAAGGGACTTTCCTTTTGAAAATGAACCATGTGAATGATGGCCGTCATTAAGTGATTTTAAAATGGCGGAAGCTTTTCTTGAATGTTCTGGGATTACATTTTCGTCATGAAGAAGATGCTGCAAGTAGCTCATATTGGGTCGAAATTGGTATTAATGGAACAGGAGCTCAATTGGCTCCTGGGCTTCAGGGCTTTTCCTCTGACCAGGAGTTATTCACCTGACCCAAGAGCTACTTAAGTGAATAAATGCCTTCTTGCCATAGTGTATGTGTAATGGATGAGATAAAACAAAATATCAGCAAACGCAGATCAAACTTATGGAATAATTTAACATTGAGAGATGTAGTCTCACTCTTGTCAGAATAGTCACCCCGGAGTGCTTAGAAAATCGTGTTGCTTGATCTTCTTTACAAACGGTCACGCCCACAAATGAATACACCACACTCTGCTCCTGACTATCTATTGGTTCCTCTGTCTTTTGCCACGTTGCTTTACAATTAATTCACAATTCACATTTACTTCCTATGTTTTGGGACAATGTCCCTCTATGCTGCTACCTCTCACCTGTTCTTTACCTAATCGGTCTAGCATTATATCCATCATTGTAACTGCATTTATGTTAATCCATGAACCTCCATTGCTATCTCTTCATTGCCCTGGTAGTTTTCTTTCTCGCCGCCTCTTCTCTGCTAAACGCTTGTTCTCGTGCTGTACTGCTGCAGTTTATCTTGTTGGATGAAGATCCAGGGATGGCTTTGAAAAGGAACGGACTGTTTGCTCTTTTGCATTAAAAAAGTGCATTGGTGATATTTGATGTGTCTGCAAGGCAGAGTGTGGTGCAGGACTGATTGGTGCTAATTGGGTTTGGGGGTCTTTGGAAGTGATACCAGCTATTGAATAAGGCTGGTTTTATCGGAATCTGGACAAAAGGAAAAGACTTAATCGGCTATCTTGGCTCTCATGCCAGATTCTGACACCGCTGCTAAGTCTAGGGCCTTATTGCGCAAACATGTAAACTTCACTGCATCACAGTAAGTGCCAGTAGCCTCCCTGCATTGTGAATAACAGATGTTGCAATTATCAAACTAAATGGCACTGATTTTGGCTGCTGAAGAAAGGAAGGCAGGGACGGCCCTGCTAGAATTCAAACATATTCGTGTAGTTTGCACCACTATCTTTTGAAGATTGACATACGTGTACCTAGCCTCATGGGATGAACCCACTTTGCAGTAGTAAATGTTATTTTTAATGCTGCACAATAATTTACATGCAAAGAAACTGTTTCAGTTGAACATTGCATAGCCCACTAAAGCTGGTACTGAAGACAAACTGCTCCATGGCACCAGTACTGTTCTTGCACAACAAGCAGACATCATTCACCAGTCGGCTTAATTCTTTCATTACTTGGTCATTTGTTTTACTTAACAAGCCCACACGTGCTGCTTTAAACACATAATGTGAAGGAAAAAGATTTCCAGCACACGCTGAGGCACTTTTGCAGAGTGCCCATTAAAATAGCTGCATCACTTTGCACGCAGGGCTATTATGATGGCACTCGGATGTAGCAGTTTCTAAATAAAATGGCCTTAGCTTCCTTTTCTGTAGACCCATAATGTTGCAGTGCACAATACATTTTTAGTTTGGGCTATTCGGTGTCTCTTGCAACAACTATAAGTCGAATTGCATGGGGGGGGGGAATGACGTAGGTGGAGGGGTACACAGCTTGTAGTTTATTTGCCCACCCATTGACTGGCCATGCTAATCCCTATGGCCGTTCACATCCAGTACGTGCCTCTCCCCGCCCAAAACACCACCTCATGGGAGCTTTCAGATCGCTTTAACCAAGCCTTCGCATCAGATTTAGCACTCAAATGCCTGCCAGGGTTGTTTCAAAAAGAGGTTTTCCGAGATTTAGACTTAATTGTTGCTCTAAACCCCCTACTTGTGTCTTAACCAGGGTCTACCATCAGCCCCTCGATTTACCACTTTGCATGCCCTTCGCTGAAGTCCTGTTTAAAACAACCATGGGCAAAGCCAACAGTTTTGGCTTGTGTGTAAGTTAGGGTGACCAGATTTAAAAAGTAAAAAACCGGGACAGGGCAACTAACATAAAAGTAGGACTAACTCTTGAAAGTGGCACTGTCAAGGCACTACACTTAAGTAGCGTTTGGAGGAGAGGCGGTTTCAGTGTTACTGTTAAAATAAACACATTTTATAATCAATTTCTAACAAACGAACACTATCTTAATTTGTAAAATGCAGCATTTCTTCTTTGCGAGCTATGCCTGCCAGCTATGAAGACACACTACCAAAAACCGGGACCACTGCAGTTTCCAATGGGAACATAATCTTGAGAAAGGGGGACAGAGCAGCAAAAACCGGGACAGTCCCGGAAAAACCGGGACGTCTGGTCACCCTAAAGTATTAGGCATTTGCCAGACACTGTTACTAGATGCCAGGTTCTCGCACCATTTTCCACTTGCTGTCGTCAATGGCCAGTTAATACCACTATGGCAGTGCCTGGCAAGTGCCTTTGCCATGCCTATACAAAAGCCCAAAATGTTGGCTAATGCTTCATGTCAGCACTCACTGAATTAAGCTAATCCCCTTCAAACTTCAATGGATAAATTAGATGTCCCTGTGAAACTGAGGAAATCTAATGTATCTTTTGAAGTTTAAAAGGGCCTGTCTCGGTGGAGCACTACAAACGTGGAAACGCATTGTACTTCCATTTTCCTGACTCTTGCTTCTGTTATGCTCTGCTCCCATCTAGAGGTGGTAGCAGGCAATGACTGCAGAATCCGTTTTTTTCAGCAGGCGCTTTTTACAGCTTCTGCCTTAATGGGAGGCCTTATCAGGAGCCATTTAGCGCCAGAGAATTTCGAACCCTGCCCATATAAATGACTTAAAAAATGCAAAGCAGGTTACTTTTTAAACGTTGCATTATTTCTTATAGTTTAAAAGAAAATCGCCATTAGGTGTGATTTAAGATTTTGTGGACATCCAAAATTGCCAACATAGCACGCTGCATGCATATATTCATATTACATCGAAGGGTCTAACGTGGAGGAGCCAAATAGTTTGCAGCAATTATGATCCTGATGCTGAATATGGTTTGATTTTTTTTCCATTTTCACTTGCAAGTAAAGATTGCTTACAAAAAAACCACTTTAGACCTATTTTTGTAAGCGAACTTTACATTTTTGTGTTGGACCTTGGATACATACATAGTTCTGTCTACAGCAAGGAATGCTTAAAACCAATCCACACAATTGTAACTTGCAGATCATTCCCAGCGTTCAACGAATCTTGAGGTGTTTTTTCGGTTTGTGCCCAGCAGTCGTTTTTCCTTTACCAAGATGGTTGTACTTTGTGGGGATGCCTAGTGGGTGATGCACGACACCCAGAAACTGGTGTTAGCTCTTGCTCACTGAATCTTAATTTCAAGCCCTGAATAATATGCTTATTGTAGGAATGCCCCTGAACACTCACACCAGCAAAAAATACAACCCACTGCGGAAATTACGCCCAAGACTCCTCTTGTAAGGATAACCAGTATTTTATTCCTAAAAAATAGGAGTGCACCAGCAGGGAGCTCTGCTACCGCTGAATGTTCCAAAATCTGCATGTGCAGCACAGAAGCTAGTTAGTCATCCGTGACCTCATTGCATACAGTAAACCTGCACGGCTGGTTGGTGAGACCCTATACATAGGCTGCCTGCTTTATAAGGGATGCCAGGTCATTGGTCCCAGCCCCTTCTGGCCATATTCCACGTGGGTGATGCACTGGTCATCGGTCACGAGGTGGTGGCTAATGGGCAATTATATACAAAGTAAACACCAGAGCGGGGGGGAAGCAGTTTCCGTACTAGCACCACATCACTGGAACTCTCTCCCTATCCACATAAAAAAAGACATCACATTCCCCAGCTTCAAAAAGCAATTGAAAACCTGGTTATTCAACCAATACTAATACCCGTCTCTCACCTGTACCAGCCCAATGATTAGCTTTTTAATCAGCAACCTAACCTGTATGATGTATGTACCGATGTAATGTATGACTCGTATGCCTGCTTGACATGCTTCCTGTTTTCCTTCTACAAGCCTTTCCTCTACTATAAGACTAATTATTAAGATGTCGGTAACCACGCCGTGATACCCCAGGGTCTGGGCGTGTAACAAATGTAAAAAATAAATAAATAAACCATACATCTCTATCTATGTAACGGAGCACCTGGTACGAGCGAACGGGAGCCAGAGGGAAAAGCCAAGGTCGTATCAACACACTTCACTCGATCCCAGATAGGCCGGCACCTCTCAAGGTCTTCCACCCTCGTTTTGGGCTATAATTTCATCCCTCCTTGCACCTCGCAGCACAAATCACGGGACCCAGAAGTGAAATCAAGAAAGCCTGGTCTTCTGATCTTTCTTAATCGTTTGTGGGTCTAACAGGTTAATTCACAGTGGTCTGGGTTTGGCTAATACTTTGGACTATAGGGGTCTTGGGGCTAGGGCATTTGGGTGCTTTAATTTGGAATTGGGACTGGTGTGGGCTGGAGGCCTGTGCCATCCTTCTCGTGTGATTGTATTGGACAGACGCTCACCCCTCCTCCCGTGGCCTTGCAGAACACATACTTCCTAGAGGATGAAGCCTGGCAACTTTTAAGACTATCGAGACATTGGCAATCTCCCCACTACCTGAGAGGTTGTCATTAGCAGATGCACTGGTCACTAGAGTCTAAATGGAGGATAAGGGGAGCCATGAGAGAGCAGGTTAGAGGCGAGGACTAGAGGAGTATGGAACCTATGTCTGTCAGACCAGATCTGGACAGAGCCGCAACAGGGGAGAATACGCAAGCCGAGCGCTTCAATTCAGGATGGAGATGCAAATTAACCAACCCTACTAACAATTTTCCCTTTCTGCATACACTTCTCAAACTTCAAACCAAACACAACCAAAACCTACAGCACAACAAACCGCACAAACCGCACAAACTTCACTACATTGCAACAACAAAACAAAAACACACATAGCCTTGCACAACAGTACATGACGACTACCAGCCGCAAACACCCCAGGCCCAGCCAACGGACCCACCGGGCTGAGGCCGCAAACAGCACATCACTGCTCTCTTGCACTTTTCCTGCTTCCTCCCACTAACTCAGCCTCCCCTCTTTCAGAGCCGCCAGAGCGCCAAGGGACCACTACAGTGGTGATAGTGTGCGGTACAAATGTCCTTTAACATTAACTACTAAATAGCAGGGCTTATTTCAACAAGGGGGAAAAAAAGAAAGAAGACTACCTTCCCTAACCGTAACGTAACAGTTATAACACAACCTACACGGTTCTTTGGGAGTAACGAGTGCAAAAAGGTCACACAAATGACAGACCAGACAAGTTTGCATACCACATTGGGGAGACAATGGCCTGTCTAACCCTCAAGAAGAACACCCAAGCCCTAGCAGGGGAGCCTGTCCCTAGATGGCGAATGATGCACCGCCTGTCTAAAAGAGGATAGCTCATGGAGATAGTGTCCTTAGTTTTCATCAATTGTGTGGGCAGAACCGCGACAGATCTTTTATTTGAAACTGAAAGAGCAACAATGTCCAGCGTAAAACCACCATGTGGAAATTCAACGACAAGTCATGTGATTAAATCTTGAGAAGAAGCAGCTTTAAAGCTGAGCATGTGGTAGGGGCGCCATGGGAATTTCCATACTACATTTATTCACCCTTAGGCTACCACTTAACCAAATGTGGGTGGTATTTACGTGGAACCAAAAAACACGGTAAAAAACACAGTAAAAAAAAACTGATCCCAATTCTGCATGGGATACCCTTAAAAGGCTCACTCTGCGTGAGGAAAACACAATGATTATCCCCTCTAACTCAAGGGGATATCTCATAAGATTATGTAAAGCACCATAACCAAGGAGGTCGACCGGTTTCAATGGTGCCAATGGTTTTAGACCATCTTCTTCAGGACTGCAGCAACGCTGCAGTATCAGACAACGAAGGCGACAGGTTTACTCTGGTTTCCCAGGCGCATGCCCCTCACCCCAATAGACAGACCGGCTGCTCCGTTATGGGGACAACACCCGGCGGCGTAAATGCTTCCACTACAGCAAATACATAACCCACTGCTGAGACTCAACACACGTGTCGAGCAAACTGCAGCGCACGACGTCTAGGGAAAGGTCCATTAATTCTTTGTCCTCTGGGCACTCCAAATCGCTGCATGTCAAACCCCGACTGTAGAAAGACAGCTCAGACGACGTGGATAAAGAGATTCCTGAAGATCGTGAATCAGATGACAATACTTCTGATCGGCCCGTAGCCGAGATTCGACGGCCTATGCCGGAATCAGTAGAACGGCCCATACAGGCGGGACTAGCCCATCTTATTAAAAACACGTCCCAGCAGGCCTTTTAATCAATGGAGTCTCGAGAGTTCTTTTAAGACCCCTCATTGAGATCACAGAAGGCTCCTCACAAGAGTAAGGAACCTCAGGTACAGGTTTCCCTATCTTCAAAGTAGAAAGCTACACCATCTTCTGTACTCCACCCACTCCAGAAGATTTAGGCATCACACCTCCACCAGGGGTCAGCCCTAGTTCTGCAGAATGGTCATCTGCTGATATAGATGGGGTCATGAGGAGGATGTCTTTCATGGCTGACTTTTATGAAAAGAATCCAGATCACTTTACAAGCTGCCAATCCACTCCACCCCCCCTACAGCAGCAGCCTCTGGGTCTCAACGGGATCCTATTCAACCCCCTACAAAAGGTCTTGCCCAAGTGAGCCAGTGCAAGATCCCACTGTCATTGAACTATATGACCAGGACTCTGATTATGAGGATCTATGTAGTCAGGAGGCCGCAGATCCTTATTATGGAGATGAGGGAGATCCAGATATGGTCATGTACAAAATCGACTCTCCAGTGGATAATGACCCACCCCCCTCCCCCCTCTGTGGGGGACTCACCCGTAGATAATCAGCCTATTTTAAATGAAGTGCTCTTTAAGGCTGCTGAGCACTTCCAAATATCTACTTAAGAAGATCTGCAGGACAAGGATTTTGTTGATGAGATCCTGGGAGATAAAAGGGCAGTGTCTCAATTTATTCCCCTATTAGAATCTGTCCAGCGAAAGGTACAGCCCTTGCTTGAAACACCAAATCAGACGCGAGCAGTGAACCCCTGCATAGAAACTTTTCAGGCCTGCCCCATCTGACCTGCTGTACATCAGGGGTCAACTAAAACATGACTTGCTCGTTGTAGCTACGACAAGGAAGAGGGCAGGTACTGCCTTAGCCGCCCCCTGAGGCTCCTCCATACAAGAAAGGGGCTTTACACGATGGGCAGAAAGGTTGCCTCTTCTGCTGCTTTCCAGACCAGAATAGCTACTCTATCAGCCCGTTTCAATTGCCATGAATGGGACGAGGTCTCGGCATTACTCTCCTGAGCCCCGTAACCCCTCTAGTCTCAATTGGGCACTGGTGGCTTCGGAAGGAAGGGAGGGCAGTTTGCAGCTGCTTGCTGAAGAGCAGTCTTGACGCCACTGACAACACCGGCAGAATCATAGCTGAGGGTACCATTATTAAGCGGCACGCGTGATTACGCCAATTCAGATTTAAACCATAGACGCAGGCTACTCTCATTAACATGACCGTCAAGCCCAATGTTCTCTTTGGCAAGGCTGTCCAGGAAGCCTTGAAGACAGCAAAGTAAGAGTATGATGCATTGAAGTCATTGGGACAATTGACCAATCAACCTCTTGGCCAAAAGGGAAAAGGCAATTTCCGACGCTCACGCGGGCAGTTCTCCCAGAGGGGTTCCAGCTATAACCAAAGTCCGGGAACATTGTGGGGGAATAATCAAGGCCAAGTCTTTCAGAATTACCAGAGGACCGCACAGATCACGCGGTCGGAAGGGGTCCCTCAGAAACCGTGACATCCCGCATCAGGTGCCCTCCCATGCCTCTCCAGTAGGAGGGCACATTTCCAACTTCACCCAAGCATGGGATGGCATCGCCTCTGACAGATGGGTGCTGTCCACCGTAGCGGGCGGATATTGTATAGCCCTCGAGCGACCCCGGAATCACCCCCCCCACGCCAAAAGACCCACTCCAAAGAAGACCAGCGCATACTCCTCGAGGAAATCGCCACGCTTCTACTAAAGGCAGCCATTATCCCAGCCAACCAGGTAAACCGGGGTATTTAGTCAACTTCCTTGTGCCAAAGAAAGATCTTACAATGTGCCCAGTATTAGATTTTGGCCATGCAAACAAATATGTCCAGCCACAAAGTTCTGCATGACTGTCATATTTCCATGTTCCCAGCGCACAGAAGATTGCGTTCAAGATAGCGAACCACACTACCAATTCAAAGTGCTTCACTTCGAATATGATCTGTTCCTAGGGTATTCACGAAGCTGCTGGCGGTGGTGGCAGCACACCTGCGCAGGGAGTCAATCCCAATGCACTCTTACCTGGATGACTAGCTGATTACAGGAGAGTCTCCCCTAAATGGCAGGCAGAACATTCAAAGAGCTATTGGCCTTCTCTTTCAATTGGGCTTCTCCATCAAGAAAAAAGTCAAGCCTAGTGCCAAGCACAACCAAACTGTTCCTAGGGCTTGGTCTTTCCGTCAGAAGAAATAGTGCGGTATTTGCAGTAACATGTTTTGGACTATCTGGCCAGCAGCCAGATAAGGGTACACAAAGCTTTGCATTTGCTAGGCATGATGGCATCTTGCATTTACCTGGTACCACACACGCACCCGAGACTCGTGCAGGATTGGTTGGCGAAACACTGGTATCAGGCAAGTTGTTAGTGGGACAATCTAGTGGTTGTTTTGCCATCACTAGTACAAAATCTCCACTGGTGGACAAGACAAAATCTGCTGAAGGGGAAAACCCTTCCATGATCTGGAGGTACAAGCGATTGTCGCGACAGATGCCTCACTTGCTGGGTTGGGGGCTCATTACCTTCATCACACAGTTCAGGGTCTGTGGTCTCGGGCAGCTGCTCAGAACCACATCAATCTGAAGTAGCAGTATTCGAAGCTCTTCAGGCATTAGTTTCACCTAGCGAACCAATCTGTGCAAGTCCTGACAGACAGCACTACACTGATGTTCTACATCAAGTAACAGGGGGAACACGTTCTCCAAATCTGTCACGGCTTGCGCAACAAATTTGGAGATGGGCACTCAAACGGAAGATATTCCTATTGTCGCAGCACATTCCAGGGGAACTAAACTCTCTGGCAGACTCGCTGAGCAGAGATCCCCCCTACCAGAGGAACACACATGGCAACTACACAAAGGGGGTCATAGAGGACCTCTACTCTCATTACAAAACAGTCAATGCCCAGACTTCGTGTCCAGATTCCCCCCCCGCCTCCCCTCTAGAGTTCGGACATCTTAACGTACCACAAAGGTGCATGGATATCTTGAAGGAAGCAAGAATGTTACTTCGACAAGTGAAGGTTTGTAATTTGGTGCCAGTCTAAACAAATCCCATGGAATGTTTTCCTTCCCACTTTCTAACTTATATGCTCCACGAGCTAAATTCGGGGTTAGTACTCCTTACAGGTCCACCTGGCGGCCTTGTCAGCCTACACCACCTCCCACAATAGTCTCATGGTGGAAGGTGCCGGTCATCAGAGCATTCATGGAAGGGGTAAAGAAACTTCACCCTCATTCTAATCCACCGCCAGGATGGGATCTCAATGATCTCAATGTTGTACTTGCTAAGCTCATGGGACCTCCTTTCGAGCTGATGAATAAGTGTAGTCTTAAACACCGACCTTACAAAACGGTCTTCTTAGTGGCTATTACTTCCATAGGAAGAGTGAGTGAAATACAAGCATTGTCTGTAAAACCAGCTTATTTTTGTGTATAACAAAGAAGGGATCCTGCACTTACACATCCTAGCTTCTCCCCTTAGTTAATCTCTACATTTCACGTAAACCAGTCTATTGAGCTACCGGCTTTCTTTCAGAACCCCACCAGCTAAGCTGAGGTAGAACTCAACACACTGGATGTGAGGAGGGCGGTCCTTTATTATGTAAACAAGACCAGGCCGCTAAGGAAACCAGACCAACTGTTTGTCGCCATTGCTACAGGCAGAGAGGGAGACCGCATTTCCAAAAATGCCATCTCGACATGGATAGTTAAATGTATAGAATTGTGCTATTCACTATCGGACAAAATGCTGCCTTTCACCCCTAGAGCTCACTCCACAAGGAGCACAGGAGCCACACTGGCTTTCAATGCAAATGTCCCTCTAGACAGCATTTGCAAAGCAGCTACATGGAGCTCAATACACACTTTCACTCGGCAATACTGCATTGACACTCATTCCAAGACCGCTACACAGGTGTGGACAAGCAGTTCTAAGAGATCTGTTCGCTCATGAACCTTCTCACATCCCACCACCTTCTCCAAACACTAGTCGCTAATCTATGCACAGCATGTGATCTAAGCAGACTCCACAAGCCTCAGAGGATACATTACTCACTGTAATCGTAATTCTGATGCTTGTATTTGCTTAGATTTACATGTGCCCACCCTTCCTCCCCTCGGAGAGAAGGCGCATGGATGCTTATGACCTTGTCTGATATGTATCTGCTTGGCTACAACTGTACTCGCGCTACTGTTCATGCTACCTCATGTCAGAAAAATAACAATCTGAGGGACGTTGACGCGTGAAGGACCATGGGGACGTCCCTTTTTGAGTTTCGGAAACAACTGTAACACTCTGCAGCTTCCACTAGATGTTGGCCTATACACAGCATGTGAATCTAAGCAGATACATTACTCACGTAATCTTATTTCTGATGCATATATATATATATTTCTGAGGCTTGTGGAATCTGCTTAGATCACATGCTGTGCATAGGCCGACATCTAGTGGAAGCTGTGGAGTATTAGTTTGTTTTTCGAAAGTCGAAAATGGGCGTCGACACAGGCGTGCCAGTAATACTATCCCTAGTGTGACGTCCACTGTACCCAAGATCCCTCACGCGTGTAGGATCCTCAGATTGTTTTTTTCCGCCATACTGGTCGGAAGCATCTTGCGGAGTTCCCTGGCCTTAGCCATACTTTTGCTGTTATTATAATTATAATTCTTATTCATTCCCTTCCCCACCCCAACGTCGACCCTCGACCTCGACGACGGCTGGAGAAGTCATCAACCGTCGACTGCACGACGGATCTGGGCCTCGGAAGGCCGCTGGCCTCGGCCCGGGCCTAGTAGGCCGCTGGCCTCGGCCCTTACAAGTAGGGAGAGTGGGGGGTGGTACATACTCTTCACTCTTGATATATAGTTACATTTTATATATTCCTACACTTAGCAGCCCGCTGCCTTAAGGTGCGTATGGAGGGTACCCCTTTTCAATTCTGCCCCAAGTGCAATCGCAAATACCCTTGGGTCGTCAGGCACGCCACGTGCAATCTCTGCTTGCCGAGGGATCACCCCGAAGCTAACTGCAGAGCGTGTAGTAGGTTTAAACCTAAGACACTTAAGGACCGTTCGACAAAGCGTTGGGCCCACCACGCCAGGCAGGAGGCCATGGCAGCGGAGGGCGCCTTCAGCGATGGCAGCGACGCCGTACTTTCGGACGGCGAGGGCATTATGGCGTCGAAAGACAGCCGGCGAGCACAGGTCCCCGACCTCGGAAGGTCGTCCGGCAGGGCGGCTATGGGGAAGACCCCCGGCGACGCAAGCGCTACACACCTAACACACACTAAACACACTAAGACCAACCGGACCTCGACGACGTCGACTTCCCGGAAAGAGGCACAAAAAGAACGGTCCGACTCGGTGTCCTCTGGGCGCTCTCGATCGAGATCACCTCACGACGCAAGGCAATCATCCACTCTTGCCAAGAGTGCCTCGCTACACACATTAACGGAAGTTCGATCGTCGGGAGACGAAGACGACTTCCACCCCCAGGCCGCGCTCCAAGATACCGAGACCGCGGTTAACACCAGTGAGGCCCCACGCCCGAAGCACACAGATACCTCTCCAGACCCTCGGCGCCAAGCGTCGAAAGTCTCTGGGGCCTCCAAGGGACAGGGAAAACATTTTTCCACGCATGGGGAGGGGGGGAAACAGCGGAAAGCACAGCCTTCCACTCCTGTAAAGCCATCCTCTCACCCTAGGCAGACAAGCAAACACAAGTCTACCCTTGAAAAGTCCCATAAATCATCACCTACTAAGGTAATACCCTGTTCCAGGGAATGGTCCAGTGAAGACATAGACAGGGTTATGTCTAGGATGTCTTCCTTGGCTGATTTTTATGATAAGAACCCGGAACATTTTCTTTCATATAACCCTCAAGGGGCCACACCCTCAGGCTCCTCCGATCCTATCCCGCTAAGTAAAAAGCCCCGGTTCGAAAGACCTGAACCCTTCGAGGTTCAGCCTTACTCCACTCCATATTCTACTCCACTCCCCAGTTACCAGGGACAAGTTTTCCCTGAAGAGGACCAGGAGTTTGAAATTATGGAAGAACAAACCGGGACAGATTACTATGCAGAGGATGAGGACCTGGAGGAGGGAGAAGATGAGCAGGAAATTTACAGAGTAGATTCCCCAGTACAAAGCGAAGCCCCAGTTACCGACTCTCCAATTGATAACCAACCCCTCCTTAACGAGGTTCTCGCTCGAGCAGCGGAACATTTCCACATCGACACCCACGGTGTACAGGAGGAAAGGGACTTTGCGGAGGAGTTTGTAGGAGAGAGGAGACCGGTCGCTCAGACCATCCCTATCCTCAAATCCATCCAACGAAGAATAGATCCTTCCCTGGTGAATCCTAACCTCACCAGAGCTGTCAACCCCAGAATTGAAAAGATTTTCCAGGCAGCCCAGTCTGACCCTCTGTATATAAGGGGACATCTTAAACCAGATTCACTAGTGGTTACCAACACTAGAAAAAGGGCTGGCACGCCCTTATCTTCATCAGAAGCTCCTCCCGACAAGGAGAGCAAAAAACTTTACGGGTTTGGCAGGAAGGTAGCCTCAACGTCCGCCTACCAAGCAAGGATTGCGAATTCCACCACCCTGTTGGCTAGTTACAACTGCCATCAATGGGAAGAAGTCGCGGCGCTCATTGCCTCTGCTCCAGAACCGGTAAAGGGCCAGCTGGCTCGGATCTCGGCAGAGGGGAGAGCCGTGTCTGGTTGCATTTAAAAGCAACTTTCGACGCCGCTGACAACGCAGGGAGATTGATAGCAGAAGGTACTGTTATCAAGAGACATGCGTGGTTACGGCAGTCGGGATTCAAGACAGAAACCCAGGCTTCTTTAATAGACAAGCCAGTGGAACCCGACCTATTGTTTGGGAAAGCGGTCGAAGACGCACTTAAAAATGCCAAAGACCTTGTGCCAAAGAAAGATTTGACAATGCGCCCAGTATTGGACTTACGGCCTGCCAACAAGTATGTCAAGCCCCAAAAATTCCGTATGACCACGCTACAAGAGGTAATCCCCCTCCTAAAAAAGGGGGATTACATGGCAACCTTGGATATGAAAGATGCTTATTTTCATATTTCCATGCTCCCAGCGCACAGAAAGTACTTGCGCTTCAAGGTGGACAGTCGCCACTACCAATTCAAGGTACTGCCCTTCGGGATAGCTTCAGCACCAAGGGTATTCACCAAGGTACTGGCGGTGGCGGCTGCACACCTACGCAGGGAGGCAATCCCGGTGTACCCTTATCTGGACGACTGGCTCATAACGGGGGAAACCCCAGGAATTTGCAGGTCAAACATTCAGAGGACTATCGACCTCCTCCACGAATTAGGCTTCTCTATCAACGAGAAAAAGTCAAGTCTGGTGCCAAGCACCTCAAAACAGTTTCTAGGAGCTATCCTAGATACTCAGAAAGGATTGACCTTCCCTTCGGAAGAGAGAATTCGGAATATACTTCTGCAAATTCCGCATTATCAGTCAGGTCAACAGATAACAGTACGCAAAGCTATGCGGTTACTGGGCATGATGGCGTCATGCATTTACCTGGTCCCCCACGCGCGTCTGCGCATGCGTCCCATGCAGGAATGGTTGGCGAAACAGTGGTCTCAGGCAAGTGGTCAGTGGGACGATCTAGTGGTCGTTTCGCCAACACTCGTACAGAGCCTACACTGGTGGACAAGAGAGAATCTCGCAAAGGGGAAACCCTTTTACGATCCCGAAGTACAAGCCGTCGTCACTACAGATGCATGCCTGACTGGGTGGGGAGCTCACCATCTCCACCACACAGCTCAGGGTCTCTGGTCTCACTCAGTAGCCAAGAACCACATCAATCTGCTAGAGCTTCTGGCAGTATTCCAAGCGCTAAAGGCGTTCGAGACCCATCTACTGAACTTGTCGGTGCAGATCAAGACGGACAGCACGACAGCCATGTTCTATCTGAACAAGCAAGGGGGGACTCGTTCGCCAAATCTGTCCAAGCTTGCCCAGAAAACATGGATATGGGCACTCAGACGGAACATCTTCCTGTCATCGCAACATGTTCCAGGGGAGCTCAATTCCCTAGCGGATGCTCTAAGCAGAGACTCCCTCCCAGAAGAACACGAATGGGTCCTTCACAGAGACGTAGTAGAAGATCTCTTCTCTCAGTGGGGTTTCCCCACTATAGACCTATTCGCCACAAGCGAAAACAAACAATGCCCAGGATTTGCATCCAGGTTCCCCCAGCCGGACTCCCAAGGGAATGCCCTGTGGATGAACTGGTCAGGGATGTTTGCGTACGCTTTTCCACCAACTCCTCATCAGGAAGGTGGTGTACAAGATGAACAAGGAATCGATGACGCTCATCCTAGTTGCTCCCATGTGGGCGAGACAACCATGGTTTCCACACCTACGCAGGATGGCGGTGTGCGAGCCCATCAGACTCCCAGCCTGGTACAACCTACTGTCCCAGCAACAGGGTCAAACAATGCATCAGGAACCCAACTCTATGAACCTAGCAGCATGGCTCCTGAAGTCATAGAGTTTGGACATCTCAAATTACCACAGAGGTGTATGGATATTCTAAAGGAGTCCAGGAAACCAAATACAAGGCACTGTTACTTTGATAAGTGGAAAAGATTCGTTATCTGGTGCCAGAATAAACAAATCAACCCGGTTGATTGCACTCCTTCCAACGTTGTGACATACATGCTCCACCTGCTGGATGCAGGGTTGGTTTTTAACTCGCTGAAAGTACACCTGGCAGCCCTCTCGGCTTACACCACATCCCATAACAAGGTCTCGTGGTGGAAAGTACCAGTGGTTAAAGCCTTCATGGAAGGAGTAAAGAGACTTCACCCTCCTATTTCGAACCCACCGCCAGGATGGGACCTCAACGTGGTGCTAGCTAAGCTCATGGGACCCCCATTCGAACCCATGCATAAAAGTAGTCTCAAACACCTGACTTATAAAACGGCCTTCTTAGTAGCCATTACCTCCATAAGAAGGGTCAGTGAAATTCAGGCTCTGTCAGTGCAGGATCCTTTCTTTACTATCCACAAGGACAAACTGGTTTTACGCACACACCCTAGGTTCTCACCTAAATTCATATCCAAGTTCCATGTAAACCAGTCCATCGAGCTTCCGGCTTTCTTCCAAAACCCGCAAAGCTCGGCTGAGGTGAAACTACACACCCTAGATGTGCGTAGGGCGGTCCTATACTATGTAAATAAAACCAGACCGCTAAGGAAAACAGATCAACTGTTTGTCTCCGTAGCTACAGGCAGAGAGGGGGATCGCGTCTCTAAGGGCGCTATCTCGAAGTGGATTATCAACTGTATACAGCTGTGTTACTCTCTTTCTGAAAAGACTCTGCCTTTTACGCCAAGGGCCCACTCTACTAGAGGCATTGGTGCCACTCTGGCTTTCATTGCAAATGTTCCCCTCGACACCATTTGCAAAGCAGCTACTTGGAGCTCTATTCACACTTTTACTCAGCATTACTGCATTGACACTCATTCCAAGACAGATACACAAGTGGGACAAGCGGTTCTAAGACACCTGTTCGCTCATGACCCTTCTCACATCCCACCTCCTTCTTCTGGTATTGCTCGCTAATCTATGCACAGCATGTGATCTAAGCAGATTCCACAAGCCTCAGAAGGGATACATTACTCACCGTAATCGTATTTCTGATGCTTGTATCTGCTTAGATTCAAATGCGACCCACCCTTCCTCCCCTCCGAAAGAAGGCGCATGATTACTTGTAGTCTTACCTTTCTGTCTATCTGCTTGGATTATCTGTACTCACGCTACTCCTCATGCTTCCTCATGTCAGAAAAAATACAATCTGAGGATCCTACACGCGTGAGGGATCTTGGGTACAGTGGACGTCACACTAGGGATAGTATTACTGGCACGCCTGTGTCGACGCCCATTTTCGACTTTCGAAAAACAAACTGTAATACTCCGCAGCTTCCACTAGATGTCGGCCTATGCACAGCATGTGAATCTAAGCAGATACAAGCATCAGAAATACGATTACGGTGAGTAATGTATCCCATATCTATCCCCTACATGTTTCCATAGGAAGAGCACTTTTTGGGTGGCAAAGTCTGGTGGTGATTGGTGCAGGGGGAGAAAAGTTACAGGGGGGGTCCCAAAACGTCCTTTTTCCCATAAAGTGAATGGGGGAAAAACTTGCCTACAGGTCAAACCGTTAGACTGATTTTGACCAAATTTGCAGTAGGGGCAGGGGCTTGGTCCCGAAAGCGTGCTTCTGTAAATTTGGTGCCAATCCGTCCACTTGTTTCCTTTAAAATGACTAAAGAATATGCCTTATAAAATTTGTGATATCTATGTCCGCTCCACAGTCACACTTCCCTGTTTGCTCCGTGGACAACATACCAATTGGCCAGGAGGGTGGCATTGTGACCGCGGACACGCAACGTCTTCGACGATGGGCTGCAGAGAGCCGTGATGTGCGTCAGAATGTGTGGCTGCGCCTGACATCTTGATCCAAAGACCGCGCAGACGCCACCAGAGGCAAAATGCTGTTTCGGACACTGTTTTGCTCTCCTATAGTGCTTGGGGAGGTTCACAGATTAAGAGATGGGTTAAATAGTGTTCTTGTTTGGGCGGCAGTTAATGATGTATTCGCCACCTGAAATGCTGGTTTGGAAACTACTTTGATGTCCTACAGTGCTTGGGAAGGTTCAGCGAGTATGAGATGTCTGCAAAAATGTACTTGTTTAGGCGGCAGCTGTTAATGATGTATTGTCTATGCCCGCCTTGTTCGTGATGTTTGTACGTGCAGAAAATGAGTGGACTCATAAGGGTAGTATTTCTGTCTGTGGTGTGTACAGGCACCTTGAGACTGTTGTAAGGACACGCGTGGTGTTAGCGACCATTGCAATTGAGTAAATGTTGTTATATTATTTTTGCCTATGGGTGTGCCACTGAATAAGACGCTGCCATGGGTGTGACATGCTGCGGAGGTTGTGGCCCAGATCTAGAGTCTTGGATGCATGGCCGTAGGCCGAAGGCCATACTTCCAAGACTCTAGGCCCAGGCCACAACCACCGCAGCATGTCACCCACGCATACACCTGTTCTACTGAACGTCGATTAGATGATTGTGGGGAGTGTGTACAGTCTTGGGTGCATGGACGAAGGTGATGTTTAGTTCAGGGGGAGGGGAAATTATAATGGCGGGGAGTTTCTCAAAAGTCCCTTTTCCCCTTACACTTAATGGGGAAAAAAGTGTGCCCACCAACATGTGCCACTTTCTATGATTGGTTGTGCAACAGCATCAAGTACGTCAACTTTGTACGGTCCCCCTGCAATCTTTAAATGTTTTGGTGTACGCGGACATCGCCAGACCCACATACAAAACTAGACGGCATTGCACTGATCACACTTATGTAATAATACTTCAGAAGGTCACCATTGAGGGGGTTGGAATGGGATGTGGGAGCACAAAATGAAAAAGTGAAGTTTACTTGTCTCCAAACTCATACGTTTAATTGCAACTTTGTGTTCACTGTACCACTACCAATTAGTGCGCATGGGTTGAAATGTTTTTGGAACAATATTGCCATCAGACTGCCGTTCTAAGTTTTGAAAACTAAGGCCACCATCACCACTGTTTGCTGGAAACAGCGACTCTGGAGGTGTATGCAAGTAGCGGTTCTCATAATTGAATTGCAATATGTTGTTGCAAACTAGGAATTTTTGTGCCTTCTGCATGAAGGTCACATGAGTTGTTTTTTTGGTTGAACGCTCAATACACCGCGCGTCTGAGTGATTGTATAAGGGGCTTTTGTTTTTTGACCTTGAGCGAAACTGAAACCTTACAAGAAAATCAAGGAATGAAAGGGTCCAAAAAAATAGCACTTGATAAGGTTATGTTTTAAAAAATGTGTTAGGGATGCAATATCAGTCCACGAGGATTCTCTGATGCAAATACATTGGTGTCTGATTTGCAGTTACAGAATGGAGACAGTGCATATTATGTAAGTTTACTTTTGCCCACTCTACAGCGGACCGCCCTTTATTTCTACATTAACAAAACTATATTTGTGCCAATTTCAGTGACATTTTATGTTTCTTGGCTGTTACATTTCTCCTCCAATATTGCCAAGTGCAAAGTTTTCCATTTGTAGGGTCTGCGTACACTGCTCCTTTAGCATTGCTATTTATTAGTTGCAACGTTATGTTTGTGCACATAGGTTTGTGCATCAGTTTGCACGTTCTAGTGTTCTTCTTTGAAATCACAAGCCATACTTTTCCTTACACTGTCCATTCGTTTTGCTTTCCTAACTACACTATCTTCTTTCTGTGTAGTATTTTTTTTCTTACGGCGCATGCAGATTCTCGCCGTTTCAACGCTATTTCCATAGTAGCATATGGTCATTTGGTCCTTCGAAACATTTCACTAAAATGTCATGTTTGAACGCTTACATTTCTGTATTACTTTGTCACTTTTTTGTGTCGTCTTGTAAAATATTTTTGGTACAGGTTGGTTACTGACACGTAATTTTTGTAACGTTTGCCTCCCAGGTATATATTGCCGTATTGTCCATGCCCTGGCTTTCAGATGCCGAGTGAAGGCTTTTTCGGCCGTCAAATACAACTGCTTGTGAGCAGTTTCCTGTGCATAACAATTATGTGGGACGATACCCTAAGCCCGCTTTGTCCGTACGCTGAACTCGCTACTCAGAGCAACATAACATAATTTATGGTGCTGTAGGCTCAAGGTTACGCCTTCTTGAAAATCACTGTGGAAACAAAGCGCCTGCTTTATCGTAGAACTCAATCTTTGTATGCAAAAAAGCATGTTCATCTTTACCTTTTGCAGTGCCCCTCTTTCAACCATTGTTATTGCATTCACAATGGGATTACTCCGAACATCTGACAGTTTGTAAAATAAACCTACTTTACAAACTCTAAAATGTTTACGTTTTCTTTAACAATCCACTCTATTTATTTTATTTATTTATTCGGATTTATTTAAAGTGCACGTCAGCCCGGGGGCATCGTGGCGCGGTTACATGAATACATACATAGTCTGGTTACAATGGAAGATAGATGGTTACAAAGCAATTTTCATTACAGGAAGCATTTCGTGTCGAACACTTTTCGTGTCAGATGTGTGCGAGCTGAAGTGGGTGAAGGGAAGGTGGAGTTAGTTGAATAGCGTGGTTTTGAGGGATTTGCGAAAGAGATACAGAGATGGTTCTGCTCTGAGCGAGTTGGGGAGGGCATTCCAGAGCTTAGGTGCTATGTGAGGGAAGCCAATGCCGCCGGCTTTGGCTCTTTTTACAGTGGGTACTTGGAGTTGGTTGGCGTGATGACTTCTTCTGGGGCGGATGGAGGAGTTCTTGGTTATAGTTTCAGATAGGTAGGGGGGTGCTGTGTGGTTGATGCATTTGTGTGTGAGGGTGAGGATTTTTCAGTCAGTCAAACAAGTTTATTCGGATGTATAAAAACAACCATTAAACAACAAAATACACATTGTAGCACAAATCCAAGTTACAGTTTGAAGAATCCATCAAACCCAAGATAAACCAGATCAGAACACGTAAAAGGAAGTGCAATCTTTGCACCATTACCCAACACCATAGATCAGAAAATATTTAGAGTGGAAAAGGGAGTCAACCCCAAGGACCCTATTACGTTACACATGGTCCCTTAACTTGACCAAATGGTCACAAAACTAGTTGTCCGCCCTAGTCACTCAGACGCGGCCCCCCCACAGGCCTTTTACCTAGAGGAGTACAGTTCGCTCCCGACAGGACAGTACAATGTGTGACAGTTCCAGGTAGGGCAACGGCTCCCAAATAGGGGCACGAGCTAATTGTAATCCCACTATATGGGGCCCGCACATAACCCTCAGATCTTCTCAAAACTTCCCTGACCATTTGGCCATTCCTGAAGACAATTTTAACAGAGTCAGAGGGGTTTATACCTTCGCCTGCCAGTCTGACGCACCCCACCAACGCTGCCCTTGTCACAAAGGGACAGTTCCCAACAGAACGCAGCCAGTGGAGACATTTGTTTGAGAGGGCAGCCCTTGGTTCTCGCCTGCCCAAAGGCAACTTAGGTACCCCATGCAGGAAAACCGTAGCAGTACTTTTCCCCCCATGTACAGGACTCTTGGGGCTGCGCCCCCTTGGACAGAAGCCGCGTGCTCTGCTCCCTCCCTACCTAGCAGGATTGATTGTCAGGCCGCTTGGGGGACTCTCCCCCATCACACTTGGTTCGATGCTCCCAGTAGGGTGGCCCCTCTCTGCGTTAGGATGCATCAGCTGGACAACCCGAGTAGGGCTCATTGATGCATTGGCGATCCTTTCGCAGGGTGGATTAATTGAAGGTAGCTGAGGGGGGTTGAGACCCTTGCCAACTGGGGGCATACTGGAAGACTCCCCCGGCGGGTCCACTCCACCCTTCCCCTCCCCTCTTATTCCTCGGGCATCAATCAGTACCAAAAGCAGTTTCTTGATGATTGCAATTTCAGAGAGCACTTGTGCACAGGAGCAACAGCCGACAGTGTGCACCTCCTTCTGTAGTGGAGCGGTGGAGGAGTAGCTACCGTGGGTAACGGGTTTGAGAGCCCTGAAGGGGGTTAGATGAGAAAAGGAGCAGGACCCTGAGATCGATGCTAGTAAGGTCTCGCTCCATGAGCTACTAGTGGAGATAGGCGGGAGATTATCTTCGGTTGCTCCAGTGGTTTCTGTGTCCAATAGGTCCAAAGTGGTAGCAGCTGTGGCTGGGGGTGAGCAGACGAAAATAGGGTCAGAGGTAGGTGGGAGAACAGGTGGCAGGTGTAGACTAACAATGGGCGAACTGGGTTGGGGGGTGACAGAAACAGGTGCCAGGGATGCAAAAGGAAGAACTGACACATCACCAACCCCCCTATGCCTGTGCCAGAGGCATTGGCCAGAGGCATGGCTTCAGAGTTCCCAGAATCGGTGGGCAGAGATTCTTGACACTGTCTTCGAGCTTCTGAGTTGGGAGGGTTCCTTTACAGCTCTGCATTGGGAAGTTAGCCAGATTACTGGAAGGCCCCCCCCCCCGCATTCGGTTCCTGGGGTGGGTGCTTTCGTGCCCTCCACGGCATATATAGGCTCTCGGTATACAGGGTCAGTATCAGAACATAAGGAGGCCGTGGTATGGGACTTTGCTTTGGGCCTAGATTTTTCGGTTACACCCTGATGGCTACTTCTCTTGATGACCAGGCGTTTTCTTGCTAGTGTATGCTCAGGGGCTTTGGACAGGGACTCAATAGGCTCAAAGCAAAACGTGGGCGGGGTAGATGGCGTGGTAGATGGCAGAGAGCCAGCCGGTTTCGTGGCCAGTTTCCTTGGCGCAGCATGGCATCTAAAGGACCTCAGGGACTTTATTAGGGACATGACGGAGCCCCTCAGAGCTGACCAGTAGAGGGCTGTACTGAGGTCCCGGGTCCGGCCCCCAGCAGGTTTTCACGGGCTCTACGCCGTTAGATAAGAAGACACCAGCAGTCCCAGGTGCAAAACACTTGTCTGCACTTACTTTTCTAATCGCCCCCGTCCGATGGCCAACACAAGGAGTGCCTCCCTCCACGTACGCCGAACACCAGCGGTGCCAAACACCGCGCCCTTGCCCCGCCGCGGGCTTCACCGCTGCGGGGCTTGCAGCGCCGTAATATGTCCAGGGGGCGTGGCCTCCGCCAGGAAGGGGAACGTCCCTCCAGGGACCCAACACCAGCGGCGGCAAACACCGCGCCCTTGCCCCGCCGCGGGCTTCACCGCTGCGGGGCTTGCAGCGCCGTAATATGTCCAGGGGGCGTGGCCTCCGCCAGGAAGGGGAACGTCCCTCCAGGGACCCGACACCAGCGGCGCCAAACACCGCGCCCTTGCCCCGCCGCGGGCTTCACCGCTGCGGGGCTTGCAGCGCCGTAATATGTCCAGGGGGCGTGGCCTCCGCCAGGAAGGGGAACGTCCCTCCAGGGACCCGACACCAGCGGCGCCAAACACCGCGCCCTTGCCCCGCCGCGGGCTTCACCGCTGCGGGGCTTGCAGCGCCGTAATATGTCCAGGGGGCGTGGCCTCCGCCAGGAAGGGGAACGTCCCTCCAGGGACCCGACACCAGCGGCGCCAAACACCGTGCCCTTGCCCCGCCGCGGGCTTCACCGCTGCGGGGCTTGCAGCGCTGTAATATGTCCAGGGGGCGTGGCCTCCGCCAGGAAGGGGAACGTCCCTCCAGGGACCCGACACCAGCGGCGCCAAACACCGCGCCCTTGCCCCGCCGCGGGCTTCACCGCTGCGGGGCTTGCAGCGCCGTAATATGTCCAGGGGGCGTGGCCTCCGCCAGGAAGGGGAACGTCCCTCCAGGGACCCGACACCAGCGGCGCCAAACACCGCGCCCTTGCCCCGCCGCGTGAGGATTTTAAAGTTGATCCTTTCCTTGACTGGGAGCCAGTGGACGCGTCTTCTGGCCTGTGAGATATGGTCAGCTTTGGGAATGTGTAGTGCAGCACGGAGGGCATTGTTTTGCACTATTTGGAGCCTGTTTAGGTTTTTTGACGAGGTGCCTGCCAGGAGGGCGTTACAGTAGTCCAATCTGGCTCCTATAGTAGCTCTGGCTATGGAGAGGCAGTTGGGCGTGGTGAGGTGGGGTTTTATGGCGTAGATGAGTTTGGTAGTCCGAGCAGAAGCTGAGGCAATGGCGCTGGTTTGTCTTGTCATTGAGTGTCGCGTCAATGTAGACTCCTAAGGTCTTGACGGCAGAGGAGACAGGTATGCTAATACTGTCGATGATCATGTGCGAATAATCGGGGCTGAGTTTGGTTATAGTTTCTTTAGGGGCTAAGATGATGATTTTGGTTTTCTCCCCGTTTAGGCAGAGACCATTGATAGCCATCCATGTTTGGATAGTCGAGTAGATTTTGAGGAGGGCTTCTGAGTCAAGGTCGTAGTCTCCAGAGAGGGGGAGGCGGACCTGCGTGTCATCAGCGTAGTTGGTGTACGCTATGTTGAGGGAGTCCAGTAAGTCAAAGAGGGGTTTGGTGAATAGGTTGTAGAGGGTCGGTGCGGTGCAGGACCCTTGTGGGACTCCACAATTGATAGTGGTGGGGGGGGGGGCGCTATCCTGGTCAGAGTAAACTTTCATGGCCCTGCCTTCAAGGAAGGATGTGATCCACGTGGTAGCCTTGTGAGAGAAGTGTGCAGCATTGGAGAGGTGCGATGTGAGAATGCTGTGGTCGACCAGATCGAATGCTGTGGTCGACCAGATCGAATGCTGCAGAAAGGTCGAGTAGGAGGAGGAGGGCAGGTTTGCCTGTGTCCCATTATTTTAGTAATTTGATTTTTTAAATCTAGAAGAGCAGATTCAGTCCCATGGCCTTTGCGGAAACCTGACTGTCTTTTGCCTAGGATGGTGTTGGTTTCCAGGTAGTGTTGGATTTGATTGTGTGCGGCTTTGTCTAGGATTTTGAGGAGAAAGGGGACAGTGGTGATGGGGCGATAGTTGTTAGGGGAGGAAGGATCGAGAGAGGGTTTTTTTAGGAGCGGGCGGACCCAGGCTTCTTTTAGGCATTGTGGTACACTTCCAGATGCGAAAGAGGCATTGATAAAAGCCGTGATGATGGGGGTGAGGTATTCTGCGCACCCTTTGATTACGGAGGGTGGGCAGATATCCCCTTTGCATGTGGAGGGTTTGATTTTTTTAAGGAGGTCCTTGACTTCCGTCTCTGAGACTTCTCTGAAGGCAAAAAGGGGTGTTTGTGAAGGAGAGTTGTAGGTGAGAGGTATGGGCGGGCAGGTGGGGGTGTTGAGAGCTTTGCGTTGGGAGGCTATTTTGTCTTGGAGTAATTTAACTTTGTTGAGGAGAGCAGCCTGGATGCCTGTACACCATGCTTCATCCTTGATGATTTCGTCTGGGCTGGAGGCTGGTGTGGTGAGTTCTTTGAATATGGAGAAAATTTCTCTTGATTTGGAACTGGCATTAGTGATTCTCTGGTTGTAGGATTCGGATTTAGCAAGGAATATGGCTTTTTTGTAGGTCAGAGAGATCTCTTTAAAGTCATTAAGCAAGGATTGGTTAGGCGCTGCTTGCCACCTGGATAGGGCTTTGCGTTTCTTAGTGCGTAGGACGGATAGTTCTTCAGTGAACCAGGAATTGCAGTGTATTGATTTTTTCCCTTTTTTTTTTCTTCTAGCGGGGCAATGAAATCGATGGCTTGAGTGAGTGTGCTGGAGTAGATGTTGGCTAGATATGTAGGGTCAAGGGGGGAATGGATGCTTGAGTTGCGGGGTATCAAGGAGAGGGGCGAGGTTGGCAGCAGTGAGTTTTTTGGAGCTTCTTACTTTAGCGGGTGGGGCATGAGTTAAGGTTGTATGAGTGGGCGTGGTAGGAATGGTGAATTGGATGAGGTGATGGTCCGTCCAAGGAAGGGCTGAGATGGAGGTAATTGCAGGTGAGCAGTTGTGATCAGCTAGCCAGTCAATGGATCTGCCTTTGCTGTGAGTGGGTGCAGTAATTTTGTGTTCGAACCCCATGTTAGATAATTCTTTGGCTAAATTTGCGGCTGCTTTGTCCTTCGGGTCAGCTAAGCCAAGATTAATGTCCCCTAGAAAGATGCTTTTGGTGGTGCTTTTGAGGTTGTTGCCTATGTTTTGGAGGAGTTGCTTTTGGTAGTCAAGGGGAGATCCTGGTGGTCTGTAGGTGATAAAGACGTTTGTGGTGCAGTTAGGTGAAAGGGCTAGTTTGGCAGTGAGATCATCGGCGTTATTGTCCCATTGTTGATTACACATTCTTATGGAGAGGGTGCCTTTAAAGATGAGGGCGACGCCGCCACCAATTTTTAAGTTTTTACGGTCCTGTCTAAGGATGGTATAGTTTTCAGGGAGAGCGAGGTGAATGGAAGGACTGGAGGCTTCATGGAGCCAGGTTTCGGAAATGGCAAGTATGTCGAGATTGTGGGTGGTGATAAGGTCATTGATTTCAATGGCATGGGCATGGACAGAGCGCGCGTTGATGAGAGCGCATCTTAAGTTTGGATGTAGAGTGTGTGTGGTGGTGGTGCTGGGGGAGGGCGGTGTGAATTTGGGTGTGTGAGGCTTGGGCGTGGCACATGCAGTGTGATGCGAGCTAAGGTAGTGAGCGTGGTCAGGGAAGGAAGTCTGGGCGGCTGAAGTATGGGTGCGAGAGCTGAGTCTGTAGTTCCTAAGGAGTGTGGAGTGTGGAGTACTGCGGAGAGTAAGGAGGTGTTTGGTGCGAGTTCTTAGTCGTGAGCCTGAGGTGGAGTGGGTGGTGTCCGACCGGATCGGTAAGGAGGTTGAATGTGGGATGGAGTGCATATGACGGTGTGTTGTGTATGAGATCAGATGGTGGGGTAGGGCAGAGGTGGGCATGTTGGTCTGGGTGCGCATGCAGCATGTTGCAGGTGGCCAGAAAGGAGAGGGATGTGAGAAAGATGGAAAAAGTGGAAGGGAGGTATGTAGGCGCTTTGGGGTGTGGGCTAGGGGGCTGCATTGGTAAACAAGAGATGGACAGGTAGGTGGGAAAAAATGCTGTTGGTCAGATCACAAGGTAAATCAGGGCAGTTTGGGGCAGTCAATATCACAAAAGAGCAATTTGACCAAGGGGCACAAACACTACTGAAATGTGGTCTGTGGGCGACCATAGGGCACAATACAATTCTAAACTGGTCTGTAGGCGACCATGGGGCACAACACAACTGAAATGTGGTCTGTGGGCGACCATAGGGCACAATGCAATTCTAAACTGGTCAGTAGGCGACCATGGGGCACAACACAACTGAAATGTGGTCTGTGGGCGACCATAGGGCACAATGCAATTCTAAACTGGTCAGTAGGCGACCATGGGGCACAACACAACTGAAATGTGGTCTGTGGGCGACCATAGGGCACAATGCAATTCTAAACTGGTCAGTAGGCGACCATGGGGCACAACACAACTGAAATGTGGTCTGTGGGCGACCATAGGGCACAATACAATTCTAAACTGGTCTGTAGGCGACCATGGGGCACAACACAACTGAAATGTGGTCTGTGGGCGACCATAGGGCACAATGCAATTCTAAACTGGTCTGTAGGCGACCATGGGGCACAACACAACTGAAATGTGGTCTGTGGGCGACCATAGTTTGCAAATGTAAGATATTAGGTTGTACGTCGCTGTATGTTTATTTACAGATTCTTCGTCACGCATTTTTGTGTTTTGCCGACTACCATGGAAAGGGAAGAGGGACTATGTATGAAATAACCGCCTTCTATTTCTGTGGTGGCCATCTTAAAAAAGGATTTTGTTTTTGTAATCCGACCCCACAAAGCGGCCCCGGATTCTAACAAGTAATCTCCTCCTTTTTAGTAGCACTCGTTACTGCGTTGCAAATTTACACTATTACTGGCAAAGATTATTGCGTCTATGTATTTTGACAAATATGCAGTACTTGGAGTGTTATTTTTTTTTAAAAATAAATGTATTTGCACTGGGAAAGGGCTCTATTAACGCAATGTTTACTTTGTGTACGGGTGGCTTTGCTTTTTGAAACGCCAGATAATAGGGCAATTTGCGAACGGCAATGAACAAATAGCCAACCAACGGTTATATCGGTCGGTAGATGTTCGGCTACACATTTTGTGCGTTTCTTGCTTGCAAGGCAGCGGCACTGTTTCTTGTGCTTCCTCGTTACAGCAGTAACATTCAGTACACATTTTAATTCACAAGTCGCTATGCATAACATGACATACTAAAAACCTGTAAAATTCACTCGAAAAAACTTTAAGGGAACGTTATGGTTAAGTTGCCCTAACAAAAACCTGTGCACTTTACTAACTTTTCAAATGTGCCATTATGGTTCAAAGTAAAACCGAAAAACCCCTGAAATTCGCCAGTTATGGTTGGCTATGCAACCATAAGTGCCCGCATCACTGTGCGCTGCTAACACCAACACCCAGGACATCAAAGATGACATCACAAATGTCAAGTAACCCCACTGTGAATGTTACTACTTTTACCCTCCAATTAACACTCTGACATGGAAAAAAATCACAAATAAACTACTCCTATTTCAAAGTCTTACTTTGAGCCCTGCCAGTTAGTCCTAGTTTTCTGGCCCACATGATTGACTGTTTCTATTAAAATAAAGTTTCGATTATTTTGATCTTTCTTGGTTAGTTTGACCAACATTATTTTCGATGTTCACGTTTAGGAAACTGGAGGACTTCTTGACTTATCACTCAGGTAGAGCTTAAGTGGGAAGCTTATGAACTGATGCACATGAATGGGTTATCACAGGTATACATGCTGTGGTTTGGTGTGTGCTTGGTCCTTGTATTTGAGCTATGAGCTTAGAATCGGGATGGTAGCACACCTCTTGGCGGTATTCTTTTAACGGGATTGGGAAAAAACATTTAAGTGTTCATATGCTCAGTAACTTCACATCACTTAATGTTTATTTCTTCTGCATTGTCTTCAGACTTAGGCCTGTTTGTTATTTTTCACCAATGTTAACGTTTGCACATTTGTCTTAATGCTTGAGTTCAGCAGTAGTTTTCATTCAGTTTGGTTGGCTTGTCCCTGTATACATGACTCAGTTTAAGCTCCAGTAGTTGTGTTAAAAGGTTTACTATGCCTATTAACACTTCTCTTTATCCACAGTGCGAGAGGAAGTGCCTACCCAATGGTGTGTTAGTGCCCGCCTGCCATGCTGGCCTGTCTATCAGGACCAGGTGACCTCTCCTTTCAGCTGCTCACGCACACGCAGATGAACACTGGACTTCAGAAATGTAAGTGCTTTGAGACCTTATATGATGCATACTTTTCCCTTTTGGGCAACCCTGAAGAAATGTCTCATCAAACATGCTCTACTACTGTACATTGAGAATAGTCCTTGTGAATTAAGGGCACACTACTAAATGTTGTTAAACTGTTCCGCTGAGATTACAGCCCATGTTGGATGGTGGAAACTTCAGTCTTTTTGTCCTCTGGTGTTAGTGAACATACTAGCCCCCAGGGTCATTAGTGCTGGAAATGGTGTTCTTTGCAATAAGAATACCTCTTTGTGTTTACTTTAATCTAGGTGTAGGCTACTACAGCTACAAGCTTTCAGTTGTACTGTTGGAAGAGAGCGAGGGATGGGTTGTGTAACACCTTACCAAAGGCAAACATTTCATGGACTCTTGCATCTAGTTTGTTTTCTATGCTCAGTCTTCATAATCCTAAATTGTCTTGTCATGGGAATAACATTGTTTCGAGGGGATTGGGTCCTCCGACGTATTCCATATCTATGACCGTAATCACCACAGCTGTGCTGCTTCGGAAAATCTTTCGGCTCCTGCGTCAATGACATCGATACGCCTTCGCCGAGGACCTTCTCCGACGGCCGACGTCACCAGTTGTTAGTAGGACGCACGATGCCCGTAGCCTCAGTTCAGTTTTTTCCGCGAACGTGTTTACTTCGGAGATCTCGGCCCGCCACGACTCTTTGGAGTTTTGGTTCTTCGAACCTGTTCGTTTGTGAAGTATTATCAGGATGTCTTCCTCTTCTTCCACCCTGCGTCTGGGCTTAAAGAGGTGTGGGGACTGCGGGTCCAAGATGTCGGTGACGGGCTCGCCGATGCCTGCCTCTGGTGCCTCGGGGAGGCCCACAACACGGATGATTGTGTCAACTGCCAGTCGCTTATGTCCAAGGCCTTGCGGGAACGTAAGAAGAAGCTGTCGGTCGGTAAGGTGTCCAAGCCCCGGATGCGAGGTCCACTGGGCTTTCGACGGACGATTCGAGGGGCGACTCTCTGCATCGTAGTCGTAAGTCTAGGGGGTCTCGACCCCGGAGTGGGTCCCGCCTCTTCAAGGCACTCCCGGAAGCACCGTCATCGGTCGCCTTTCTCATCCGAGGACTCCGCCTGTCTGCGGGTTTCTTATCCCACCAAGCGTTCCTCTCCGGAGGAATGGGCTTCCTTCGGTAAGAAAATGTTGCTGATTCTTGAATCGCAGCGCTCCGGTCCGTCTGCGCCTCTGAGAGGGGTCAGCCGTGACCGTACTAGAGACACCGCTGGTACGCCTTCGGGCTCGGGTGGTCGGCACGATTCGCGGGAGAGGTCCCGCTCGGACAAGGGGTCTTGTTCTTCGAAGAAGACGTCAACGTCGTTGACTGACTCTCGAGGCTCCGCCTCCGAGGAAGTCGTCGACGCCAGTGGCACCCAGGCTGTCGAAGGGCACGCTCAGGGCTCCGCCTGTGTCGAAGCCGTTCATGCTGTCGGCGCCACGCTCGACGCCGATTCACTCGACGCCTTTCGAGGCTGTGGTGTCGGAGGTACCCCGTGGCACGGGGGAACCCCCTAGAAAGGCTCTGGCCAAGGCTAAACATGTCTGTCTCCCTTATTCAATGCCCACTTTACAGCCTATGGAGTATATTTCCGAGGTGGAAGAGGGTTCTGAAGATGGGTTGGTTCCGGACACGGTAGCAGATGAGATTCTTTCTGGTCATAGCCAGATTGAGGACCTGCGTCAGTCAATGCATGATGCCAGTGGTCTGGACACCTCTCCAGAGGTGGAGTTTTAGGCCTGAGCCTGGCACCCATGCCGAGTCATCGTACCGACGCCTTATGTCGAGGGTCACGGATTACTTGGGGTTGTCGGCGCTTCCAGTTGATTTTGTGCAGGATGACCTGACGGATATCCTCGACCAAGGTCCACCCACTGACCCGGTACTGCCATTCCATATGGCTCTGCAAAGAAGGGTGGCAGCGGCTTGGACTGCTCCGGAGAGTCTCCCGGCAGTGGACAAGTCTTTGCTGCGAAAATACCGCCCAGCCAGTAGTGACCCCTGCTACTTGACCACGCACCCCACTCCGAAGAGTTTGGTGATGCAGGCGGCTACGGCCCCAGCAAAGCAGGCGTCGTATCCTACCATCCCTCCTGATGGGGACGACAAGCGTTTTGATGGCTGGGCGAAGAAAGTGTTTTCTTCAGGGGGTATGGCTCTTCAGGCGGCCAACTCCGTATGTGCCTTGTCACGTTTCACGCACTCTCTGTGGAACTGTAGTTCCTTAGTGGCTGAACATATTCCCGAAGGGGACGAACAGGATGGTTTTCTTGGTATTATTCAGGATGGCAAGGATGCCATGCGAGTCCGTTCAGTCGGGTTTGGAAATGGCAGACTGTCAGCCGGTCCATGGCGGCGAGCACTGTAATACGCAGGTTTGCGCGGTTGAGGAAGTCTGGGTTTGCTCCTGATGTGCAAGCCAGGCTTCTCAACATGCCCTTTGATCGTGAACATCTTTTTGGCAGCAAGGCTGATGAGAGCCTTGAGAGGTTGCAGACCTCCAAAGCTGCAGCGAAGTCGTTGGGCGCTGCAGCCTGCCGACCTCCGCCTTTTCGTCCTAGGGGACAGCAATGGAGGGGAGGTTCCTTTTTGTTATTACTCATCCTTTAGTAAAGCGAGAGGAGCTGCAAGTCAAAGGGGCAACCGTCGGAGTGCCAGAGGTGGAAAACAAGGTACTCGAGGTGCAAAGGCCAGCTGCTTCTGCTCAGTCATGAGGCCCATGCTACGCCAGTTGGGGGGGGGGGGGGAGGCTGGCGCAGCATCTTGTAGAATGGCGTGCCATTACTTCAGATGTGTGGGTTCTGGAGATCATAGCCCATGGCTACTGTCTTCCTTTCCGGCAGAGGCCTCACGACAATCCACCAGGGAATCTCTCTTTGAAGAGTCCGGATCCGCTCCTTGCGCAGGAAATTCAATACCTGCTGGAGAAAGGCGCCATAGAGCTGGTGCCTGTAGCGGAGAGGAACAAGGGATGGTATTCCCCTTATTTTTTGATTTCGAAGAAAGACTGGGGGGCTCGAGACCCGTCATGGACTTGCACGGTTTGAACAAACTCCTCAGGAAGGACAAGTTCAAGATGGTTACTCTCTCTCAAGTCCTCCAGGTACTTGAACTTCAGGACTGGTTGGTGTCTCTTGACCTCAAGGACGCTTATTTTCATGTGCCGATCCATCCCAAGCACAAGATGTACCTGAGGTCGCGGTTCGCACTTTCAGTTTTGGGTCCTGCCGTTCGGATTGACCTCCGCCCCGAGGGTTTTCACCAAGCTCATGGTGCTGGTGGCAGCGTATCTCAGGAAAGGGGGGGATTCACGTCTACCCCTACCTGGACGATTGGTAGTTCAGGGCGCGCTTTCTCCCGAGCAAGTCCTGGATCATCTGTCCGTCACCTGCCACTCCCTTCACAAGCTGGGCTTCTTCCTCAACTTAAAGAAGCCCCACTTGATGCCATCTCAGCAGCTCCAGTACATCGGAGCCTTGCTCGACACGTCCTTGGGGCAGTGTTTTCCTCCCCAGGTGAGGGCTCACCAAATTCAGCAGATGGTGCACAAGTTTCAACATGCCCAGAATCTCCCAGCGTTTCAGTTCTTGAGGTTTGCTAGGCCTCATGGAATCCTGCATTCTTCTGGTGCCAAAGGCCAGTTTGCGGATGAGATCTCTGCAATGAGCTCTCGAGCTCCAGTGGTCTCAATCTTCTGGCAGGATGTCGGACCCTGTTCAGGTGCCGCCCTCGATCGCCCAGGATCTTCTGTGGTGGGCCGACAAAGGCAATATGATGAGGGGGGCTCCATTTTGGCTACCCTGTCCGGAGGTGACGATCGTGACGGATGCAGGGATGGGGAGCGCATGCCAACGAGTTGACAGTCAGCGGTCGTTGGTCTCCGTCGGAGTCCAGACTCCATATCAATCTGTTGGAGCTGAGGGCTGTCGGGCTTGCCCTGAAGGCTTTTCTACCGACTGTGCGAGGAAAGAATGTCCTGATTCTGACGGACAACACGGTGGCCATGCACTACCTCAACAAAAAAGGGGGGGGGGGGGCAGGGTCACTTCCTCTGTGCAGGGAGGCGATGCAGCTCTGGTACTGGGCCATCCAGCAGGAAATTTCGAGCTCGGCAGTTCATCTGGCCGGAGACTAAAACGAGACGGACGCTCTGCATGATCTCTCACGAGTGGGGGCTCTCAGGAGATTCTCCTGGAGATCTTCGCCCTTTGGGGGGACCCCTCCAGCGGATCTCTTCGCCTCCAGTGTCAACCGGATTTGCGAAAGTTTCTGCTCGCAGGAATTTCCTCCAAGAGGTGCCTTAGGAGACGCGTTTGTGGTGGAGTGGTCATTCCCGCTGCTGTACGCGTTTCCTCCAGTCCCCGTCATCCCGCAAGTGCTGCAGAGGTTATGGAGGTTCGGTTCCCGGATGATCATCATTGCTCCGGCATGGGCTAGGAGGACATGGTACCAGGACCTTCTTGTCTTGTCCATCTGCCCTCCACGTCGTCTTCCCTACCGGGACGATGTACTCTCATGGGATGGGAGGGGGGTGGGGGGGGGACAGGTTCTCCATCAGAGGTCGGATCCCTCAACCTTCACGCTTGGCTTCTGAAAGGTTGAGGTATAAGGATTTGGACCTCCCTGAAGATGTGATGGAGGTGTTGCTTTCGGCCAGACGGCCGGCAACAAAATCCCTGTACCGTTGCCGTTGGAGAAAGTTCTGCGACTGGTGCAGGGTTCAGAATGTGGATCCTTTTTCATGTGATATTCCTGTCGTTCTGTCTTTTTTGCTTTTTGTCCCACAAGGGCCTGCAAGTGGGTACCATTAAACGTTACCTGGCAGTGCTGTCTATATTTAAGCGCTTGTCTGAAGAGTGTTATTTTAAAATCCCTTTAATTTCTCAGTTTCTGAAATGGCTCACTATTGTGTTCCCTCCGTCACCTTTGCAGGTGCCCGGTTGGGATCTGAACCTTGTTCTCAAGTTTCTAATGGGTGCTCCCTTTGAGCCTTTGCATTCTTGTCCTTTGAGACTGTTAGCCCTTAAAACTGTTTTTAGTTGCGGTCGCTTCCGCTCGCAGAGTGAGTTAGTTACAGGCACTTTCAGTTAAGCCACCCTTCACTGTGTTTCATAAGGACAGGGTTGTCCTTGGAGTTCGTCCTTCCTTTCTTCCGAAGGTGGTGTTGGAATTTCATTTAAGCCAGAAGGTTATTCTTCCGGCATTTTCTCCTCCTCCACATCCTGGTAAGGAAGAGGACAGGCTCCATAGGCTGGATCCTAGGAGAGCTTTAAGCTTCTACATTTCACGCATGTCCTGGGTCCGAGTGGACGATCAACTCTTTATTGGTTATACTGGGAGGCGTTTTGAACAAGTTGTTATTAAGCAGACTTTGTCTCGATGGATCATCTTGGCAATTTCCGAATGTTACCGCTTGGCGGGTAAGGACCCCTCCGGTAGGCTTAAGGGCCCATTCTACCAGGGGTATGGCTGCCTCTACTGCCCTACAGAGGGGTGTTCCCATTCGTAACATCTGTGATGCAGCCACCTGGGCTTCGGTCCATACTTTTGTACATCACTACTCCCTCGATTTTATCCGGGGGCAGGATCTGGCCTTTGGCAAGGCAGTCCTTTACTCTGCAATTTGATTGGGCATTCTAAATTTGTATATTTTAAATTCTTTTCCCACCTCCTTACGTTGGTACTGCTTTGGGAGTCTGTCATAGATATGGAATACATCAGAGGACCCAATCCCCTCGAAGAACAAGTTACTTTCTTACCTGGTAACGTTCTTTCGATGGGATGGTCCAACGTATTCCATATCGCTCCCTCCCTGCCTACCCCGCTACAGAATTTCTTATGCGATTGCAGCTTACGTTTCCGCAAGGCTTTCTGTGGTCATACTAGCAGAAGATTGGTGCCACACGTTCTGGGAAAAAACTACAACTGAGGCTACGTGCGTCCTACTTATAACATCTGGTGACGTCTGCCGTTGGAGGTCCTCGAGGTCAGCATATCGATGCCATCGACGCAGGACGCAGATGCCGAAAGATTTTCCGAAGCAGCACAGCTGTGGTGATTACTGTCGTAGATATGGAGTACGTCGTCGGACCATCCCATCGAAAGGTTACCAGGTAAGAAAGTAACTTGTTCTTTTCAATAGTTAAGTGCTGCGATGGTGGTGGGCACAGTATGCTTGATGAAGTCATCTCTGCCCTACCTAATCCTTTCATCGCTCCCCTTTGTCTCGCATAGTCTTCCTTGATTACTTGTGATGGGTACTTCTTCGTTGTAATCCAGTTATCTCGTTGCCCAGACTTTTTTTTAATTTAACTTGCCATCCTACCTTTTCCCACAAATTTGCCTGACGCACGGGCACCCGATTAGTTTCCACCGCTAATGCTTGTGGATAACAGCTCCCTTCATGAATTTCCGCCAGCTAATGAGACATTCACCATGAGGAAATGAGGAAGGAATCACTGAACAAGTCCTCTAGTGCAGTTTTAAGGTCTATAGTAGAAAGGGTCTCTAAAGACTGGTACATCATTCTCAACTTACATCAAATGTCAGGTAAACGCTAGCTGCAGAACCAGGCAGTCGCGGTGCCTTTGCCCACCAATAATTAAGGTAGGAAAAATGAGCACAATGTGAGTGGTACAGCCTCTGGCCTTTACCCCCCACCCAGCCATGTCCCCATACCACACCCACAGCACTGTACCGTCATTCAACCCCCAACACTTCACTCCATTCTGACCCCTCACCAAAAGCGCCCCGTTATCTCTACCCCCTCATCACCACACCCATCTCAAATTTCTCTTCAGGATCAAGTCATACTTATCCGCATTGTCACATCGATGTAATTCCCACTGTCTGCCCACTTGCACACACCCTCAGCTGAAGGGCAGTCTTGACAATACTCGCCACTGTTGAATTATCCATGTCTGAACATGGTTTCACAAATATACTCTTGATGTGATATTACAGGAGTGCTAACCTGAGGGGTTACCGGGCAGGATCCTATAAGAACTGTAGGCAGACAACAGGTTTTCCCCAAGGCCCAGGGGAAAATAGTGCACAAGACAGGAGTGTAAGGAGTACCGCAGACCAGATGGGATAGGCAATAACTACAGACGAGCAACAAAGGCACGGGAATACAAACGCATTAGGGTTCCACTTGGGGTGTGCACAGGATGTAGGAAGGGTTTCTGAAGGGTCAGAGGAAACTAGCCTCTGAGCTGGTTATACAGGACCCACTCTCAATGCATATCACATGCATTCCAGTGTTCTACATGCATGCTATAGCGCAGGTGATCATGCAATGGAACTGTTTTTCTTGCACACGTCACTAATAACCTGACCAGAAAAATGAGTTCCTTGGTCGCTGTCTATACTGAGGGGCAATCCAAACAGAGGTATAAACTCTAACCACCTTTTAGCCACTGTGACACCATCTGCTTTTCTTCATGGATATGCCTCCACCCACCTTGAAAATATTGACAAGGACCAAACAGACCTAGTTCATGCTAGTCTGGCAGCTGTAAAGTCTGTCTGCACGTGCAAGAATGGACCTTCTGTTACAGGACATGGAGACATCCTTGTAGGCCCCGCTCTCCCAACGTTATATGTTAAGCATATGACACCATTTTCACAATAACTGAGCCATAACGGCAAACAAGGAGCCATCCAATCTTGACGCAATAAAGTGATCATAGCAGTTTTACCGGAAAGAGCTAAGCCGTGAGCTTCACAGACCAGGTAGGGGAGGAGCACCTTGGGTGCCACCAGGTGGTTGTCTGGGGAACGCCACAAGGAGCCTTCTCCCCACTTACATTCTCATTGAGTCCAGGACATTGTTTCAGCTTATGGAGCTTGTTCTTGGAGGATTGCTAGACTAGAAGGGGAAGGTATTGGCGACAGTGGAACTGCAGCACAAACAAGAAATTAATTAGGATCCATGGGCCCGTTTAAGGACGATGAGCGAGCTGCACCACCTGCTAATGCTTTTCCTTGGGATTTGAATTATTGTGATGGATCTGGTCCTTTGCATTTGACGATGGCTACAGCTGCGGGAAGTAATGCATTCAATAAAGCATATACATGTTATCCATTTTATTTGTATTCAATTTTATATAGCGCTTTAAGCCAAAGCGCTTTACGTGGAACATGAATACATAAAAAGCAATATAATGCAAGTCATGAGCAATGTTCCCTCTAAGCTGTGCGCTTGCCCAGCTTCCTTCTCGGTGCCGCTCAGAAGAATTTTAGAAGCGCACACAGACCATTCCCTCCCATTCAAAAACATTTAATAAGGCACAAGCCACAACAGGTAACTAATATTTGCTTTCTCTCAAAATAAAGCTAAATTATACTAACTAGTCTTGATATTCTGGTCTATCCTATTTGCTTTGCCCTACTATGCAAGCTTGACCTTAAAACCCCAAAAATAGAATACACCCACGAGAGGTTAAAAACTCCTGTGAAAAAGTGGCTCAATGAACAGTAGGTACAACGAAGATACGCCTGCACACAATCTTCCCTCTACACCCATTACTCCTATACTTGACTTTACAACATGTATACTGCCTGACTTGTACTTCCACCCCAGGCCACATTCAGATATTACCATACAACCTTGACTCTACCATGCCTCTGTAAAAGGTTACCAGATTTTGACCTATTGCCTATTGTTTTAAGTTTGTTATAATATGAATGACTTTCGAGCACATGAATTTCTGTTACTCATGGTGCCTTAGCGGTATAGGTATGTTACATTGATTATTTTCTTTGTTTTTTTTCTTCTTTGCACGCACCATTACTACATGTTTTCTATAGGTGAATTCTCTGCATATCTCATTCATTGCCTATAATATTTCCTACATTAAAATGCTTCATTTCAGGCACGGTCACTCATGCTTTGTCTTAAATGCGTCTCGGTCGCAGTCCCTACTGCTTCGTCTTCACTGACTGCTTTCACTGTGAGAAGGGGTGTATTAGGCAAAGGGGATTGTGTGGGTGTCCCCGCTTGTTTAAAATCTATTGTGTCAAAGGTATGCTTTTCAAACCTTTTTTCCCCCACATTCCTGAAATCTCACGAGATTTTGTGCAAGTCACAAACGCAGAAATTGTGTTTTTCCTAAACATTCACTGATCCTGCCAAAAAAGGTAATCTCTTCATCTAATACTTTTTTTTTATGGGATATTGCGCGGCAGTTGTCCATTACTTTTTAACTCTGACATTATATTATGGCGTTATTGGCTGTTTGAGCATTTTTTTCCGTGAATTAACTTTAAATGTAATCATACACAGTGTAATCACGCATATCTGTTTTAGCAAAAGCATCACCCAGACTATGTAACCCAACTGTCAGCTCAAATATCAGATACTCACTGTCAGTAAGCAGGCTACTTAGATGTGTAAGCTCATCCCATGCTTCCTATTCTTTGTACAAAAGTCACACAAGCACTTTGAAGTGGCCCCTTGCAAGTTAGTGCATTACAAAACTCAAATGTTAATTTGCCCTCCTACGATTTGGAGTAGGCAAATGTCATGCTCTGCGTCTCCTACTTTAGCATTGCTAATATTACCCTATAAGTGCAGAGCAACATTGCAACATCATTTACTTGACCTGCAAGCGATTATCTGTTTGTACTATGGCTGGCATTATTCGTATATTTCCATACATATGCGTTCTTGCATTTCTGCTCTTAGTTACAGGTGCAAAGGACTGCTTGTGGGTTACAAAGTCACATGCTTGCAACAGCGCTTTGATGCCTTTGGGCTGCAGTGTGCTTTACAAATACAAAAATAAATAAGTATATACTATTAGGGCAATGGGTATTCAGATAACTAGAATGCTTTTCACACAATCTGCGGCCTTTCCAAGTTTTCAGAGTTCCATGGGTCATACACCTTAACAAATTGTATGGTAACATGCTGCTGTACAAAAGCGGTTTCACTGGGCACCTGTATAATTCTACCCAACAACTTAAAGATGGGGTATGTTGCAAACAATCTTGTATGCACTTCATAGTAATTGCGCACATACAGATTCATGACTTTTTCTTAAACTGCTTGCAAAGTATTGTCGCTTTGCAAATATCCCAGTTAGTGTTTTACTGCTACAATCGCTCACCTTTTACAGAGCCCTGTCAACTGATATTGGATACTAGAACAGGAGGGGTAGGTGTGGAAGGGAACAGAAGACTTCTTCGGATTGAAGTACAAATCAGCAACTTTTGAAGAAGGAAAAAAACAAATCTGAGGATTTGGCAGTACAGTACAGTGAATGAAATGTGGTGTTTGTCTTAAAAAGATAGGAAACGCTAAAAACAGTCTAGGAAACTGCACCTTCTGTTTCTCTCCATGCTCAGCTTCTCTGGGCTTTTCAATATAATCATGTGTTTGCATTTAATGCCTCTAGCAGCCCTAATGCATCTTGTTTAAATGATAGCAGCGATTTTCAGAAGAGCCCCTAGTTCTGTCGTACCTCTGAGCATTGAAAATAAATGTGATTTTCTTCAATGGGGCTCCAGAAGAAACCTCAATAAGGCTCTTGTTGAATTTTGTCTAGAGTGTAGAGAGGAAGGGTAGGCAAAACTATAAGCTCTATGTATGTGTCCTGTCATTTCACTTCCTATGTCAGGGTTGCAAGCATGGCTCTGATACGATTTTACTCCCTACTTGGAATCAAATAGGACTAAGAGTAATTTGCTTTGGCAGTAGAGATGTCATGCTTATTAATAAATGTTCTTTCCCCTTCCAATCCCTCTGGAGATTGGACAGTAATATTATTTGAGTTTCTACCAATGCCACTGCTATGCTGGTCGCTGATTCGGAAACATATCAGTGGAACGTTGTGGGTAGAAGCAGGGGGTAGGCTCCCATATGTTCATGGTTTCCCGTTTTTGTTAGGCACATTTTCCTGTTTTTAGGGAGTCAAAAATAGATTGTACATATGCCTCTTAGCTGCAAAGATGGTTTTGTTTGCATTTGTAAAGCGCAAATCTGCCCTCGGGCATCGTGGCGCTGTCAAGAAGGCTTACTTAGTTACATAAGTGCTTGTGAGAGATCTTGGTTACAGAAGTGCTAGCAGAGAACATACATTTTACCTGACCCTTTTTAGACAGGGGGCGGTAGAATACAATATAGTGAGTCAAGAATATGTAGCACAGATATGAAGTGCCCCATCTTGAAGGGTGGCCTCAGAATACAATGCAGAGAGTCAAAATATGTGGCACAGATATGGAGCACATTCCACCTTGAAGGGCGGCCTGGCCTACAATGCAGAGACAAAATATGTGGCACAGACACGAAGCGCAGCCCCTTCCTGACGGTTGGCATCAGCATACAATGCAGAGAGTCAAAATATGTGAAACGGACATGAAGCGCATCCCATCTTGAGGGCGGCCTCAGCAAAAAGTGCAGAGTCAAAACGTATGGCACAGACATGAAGCGCACCCTATCTAGAAGGGCGGCTTCTGCATACAATGCAGAGGGTCAAAATATATGGCACAGACATGAAGTGCATCCGATCTTGAGGGGTAGCAGCAGCATAGGATGCCTAGGGATCATTTTTATTTTTTGTGGCATGGGAAGGGGGTGCATCCTCAGTCACAGGCGACCAAGGGGGAGGTGGTGGTAGCATACTCACTCACAAGCCACCATGGGTGGTGTGGGAGCATACTCGCAGGTGACCGGGGGGGGTGTGGTGGGAGCATACTCACTCACAGGCGACCAAGGGGGGCGGGGTGGGGAGCATACTCACTGACAGGTGATCAGGGGTGGGGGTGGGGGACGCATACTCACGGGCTACCGGGGGAGGTGGGGGAGCATACTCACGGGCTACCAGAGGAGGGGGTGGGGGAAGCATACTCACTCACAGGTGACGAGAGGGGGTGGGGGACCTACTCACAGGCAACCGGGGGGGGGGGGGGAGTAGGGAGCATACTCATGCGGGTGGGCGACTACGCAGCGTACCATGGTGGACAGGGGTAGCCAGGGCCTTAGGAGTGGGCCTTGGAAGGAGGGCCGGCACGCCTGCTAGCTTAACAATATGCTGCATATCAGAGCACGCTCAGCCAATCAGGGTCTCCGTGTGATCAGAACCAGACACTCGAGTGCAAGTTTTACGGGCCGCCATCTTAGAATGGCTGGGTTGGTGAGCAAAGAGATGAGGGCACGCAGGATCAGACGAGAAGACACATTGTTACAATTAATGTAGCTTTCATTTTCTCAGGGAAAGCTGCGCCCAGTCCTGAATGTTAAATAATGCATTTCTTTGATGAAAAAGGTAGCGTGAACGTGCGAAGAGAGCCCCCACCCCCGGGGCTTACCTTTGCTCTGTGGCTGATAGAATGGACTCTGGAGAGCTCCCGGCGTAGGGTGAGAAATGCTTGCACTGCTCACTGCAGCAAATGTTGTCACAACTCACAGGACAACGTAATGTAGATAGTAAGCAGAGGCCCAGGAATTCTGATAATTGTATTCTGTGGTGCAGTTATTCTGATGCAATTTTTGCCAGTACACAGTTTGAGAGGCATGTTTTCTTGGCTCTTGAACTACTTCATTAAAGTCGCACATTAACTCCTATTGTTTTCAGACACATTCCTTTTAGTTGCCATGATTTAATTCTGCAAATATGGTATCCTGTCTACATTTTGTGACAGCCACATCAGCGATAAGAGATATTTGTTTTCTGTAATAAACAAGTGTTCTTTTCCAATGGCATTAGACACTTTCTGCAATGTGTCTGAACTAAACCTATTTATCCTGGGCACACAGCTTTTTTTGCACATACACGTTTCTTTCTCTCTACATGAGTACTTTTGGTAGGTACTATGGCACATCTTGAAGTCTTGGACTGAATGATGAGCTTTCCCTATAAACAAATAAAAAACCTTTTTTTTTTTAAAGCCTACATGTTTGGAAGAAGTGTTGTAAAATGTGCATTTTACACTGATTTGTAAAGAATTGCATTAGTTGGGAAGGTGAAATTCCTTTCCAAACTCTTTGAGATGTTGGCTCACTAACTACACATGCTCACAAAGTGGCTTACCTTGTTGTTCAATTGCGCACATGGAAAATAATGTGCGCACGAAAGCTAACCATTTCCGCACTTGGGGAAAAATAATTAGAGGGTGTGAAGACAGGTGGGGGGGTCTGTACTTCCGCTCTCTATATGGTAGAGGGGAGGCACAGAGGACCCCAGCCAAGATTCTCTATTACGGTAGCGATGGACGAGCAATCAAGGCCTAGCTTCTCAGGAGGTGATGCAGGCTGGTTCTTAAGTACAGTGTATCCCCCAAGCCCCCACAAAGGAATGTCCACACACTGTATTACTGAAAACAGTCTTTATATAATTAATATTCAAAGGTTATGTACACTTATCACAATAACGCACTTTGTGCTCAGGAAAATCAATAATGGTAAATATCTACAATTCTAAAGTGGTACCACTAATATTAGACCTCATTAAAATGCATTCACAATACTGTAAAAATGGCACACAGATCAATAAGAAGGAAACCAGCAATAGAGAGAGGAGAGATAACAGAGGGTTGAAACAATAGGCAGAATACTGGCCCCTACCACTGGACACAGTTCTGTGTGGAGATCCCCCCCACCTGGGCAACCTGTAAAATAAAGAGATATAACACAAGCCCAGTCCATATATTGTTCAATAGTCTTATTCTCTCCGACAATGTTTTTACCCCCCCCAATGTACCTGGTGGAGTCGAGTTCTTCGAAGAGGCGTCGACAGATCCTTCTTGAATGACCCCCTTTAAAGCAGGAGTCACGGATCGTCGAGAGGCGTCGAGAAGCGTCGAGGAGCTCGGTGTTCGGTGTCGGGGAATCGACGGCCCTTCTTGAATGCCCTCCCTTTCAAGCGGGAGACACGGGGCGTCGAACGTCCGACAACAAACAGGGTAGAACGGCGTCGATGAGGCGGCAGGCTTCGATCCGAGCGGTGCTCGTCGGCGTCGAGACGTCGGCGTCCTGCGAGGAAGAGGCGTGCGGGGCACCTCGGCGACACTAGTTCTGGACCGCAAAGATTGTGAATGACGGTAGCCCAACAAGGGCGTCGAGTCGCTCGAGTCTTTGGGGTCGTGAGGTGGCGGGAAACCCACCGGCGGATTCTCCTCGGCGCGTTGGTCGTCCTCGACTTTCTCCGGCAGGATAAAGCGGTCGACGGTGCGGTCGAGGAAGTCCTTCAATTCAAATGTTCTTAGGCAAGGAGCGGACGGCTCCGGTCGTCGGCGGCACGGCGTCAAGTGGTTCCCACGGCTGGGCAACACAACTTCGACGGGCCTCCAGCGGTTACACAGACCTGCGAACCCTGGTCGACGGCAATGGACTTCGACGGCGTCGATGTCCGGGTGCTTCACTTCGATCTCCTCGGCGGTCCCGTCTCGGGTCGGCAGCCTTTCAAGGGTCTGACTTCCAGGGCGCTTCGGCGAAGATTCAGCGGTGCTCGATGGTCCCTCGGAGCACGGGAAGAGGGCGCCTAGCCAGGTCCTCTCTCGGGTCAGTCCTCGACGAATTCGGCAACCTTCAGATCTGTCGAAGCAAATGCAGCAGCAAGTCTTCTTCTTCCAGCTGGACGTCGAGGATCAGCAGTTCCAGTTACTCTTGAGTGGAGACTCAGCTTCTGAACGCTTCTGAACAATTTCCAGTGGTGAGAGGTCCCCAGATATACTATTCTGTCTCTCATCCACACTGCTGGCACACACACAGCAGCCAATCACACAGAAGGGCATTCATGCAGTCAGTCAGCCAATCAGGCACACAGTGCATTCAGGCCACACTCCTCCCTTTCAGACACTCACAACAAGGAATGTGGATTGGGACAAGTACCCAGCCATTCAACACTACACACTGCATTCAGGCCAGTTTCGGGCAGGGCTGTCTCAGTCTTTGTCTCATATGCCAGAAACCAGACAACCACAACAAGGAGTGTATATTGGTCACACACTCCATTCACCCAGGTCCCACCCACAGGAGGTACCCATAACATACAGTCACTGGGAAGGCTCCAGTCAGTCTAGCTGGGCCTTCACAACAACACCATATATGGAACTTCCACCCAACAGCCAGTCAGGGGGAAGGGACAGAGTCAGGGCTTCCCAGGACTTTGGGAAAAACAAGACAACAGGCCATAGAAAGCAAGAGGCCACAGGGGCCATCTTGTTTCTATCAGGAATCAACTGATCCCAATGGCAGGGCCTGGGTATCCCAAAATGGAGGACACCCAGAGCACCTGTCACATTCAGCATGGAGCTGCCACCAGCCCATACCCTGCTCTGTGGGCCACCCACAGGTGCCCAAAAACATACACTAGGGGCACAGGGTTGTACCCCTACCCATGGGTGCCATAAGGGTATCCCATGGGTCTGTTCACCAAACCAAAAGAGAGCTGCACTGCCAGGAGTCCCTCATGGACTCCTGGGCAGAAAACATGACAGAACACACGGTAAAAACAGAAAAAGGACAAGGATTCAGAGGCCCTGTCCCTCAGATGCATTTCCAGCATCACAGAGGGAACATTGGTCAGGAGTCAAATAACCAAGAATATACAGAACAATTTGCCGATCATTGCAATAAAACCTGAGTAGGGGAGAAGCAGGGTAGGAAGTAGAGAGCTGTTAGGAGGGAGATTGAAGAAGGTGGGATATTAAGGAGGAGCGGAAAGAAGAGTATGAGGAGATGGAGCGGATGGAGAGGGGGTGAATTCCAGTGGAGTGGGAAAGGAGCTGGAAGGGGCACAAGGTGCGGTTGGGACAGTGAGTAGGAAGTGATCAGCAGAACGGAGGGGGAGTAGAATGAAAGGTGGGAGGGAAGGGTAGGGAGGGGCAAGATCATGGAGGGATTTAAAGACGAGACAGGAAGTTGAGTTGGGAGTGAAAGGAAAGCCAGCCAAGTGAGAAATGAAGAGGAGATGGAGTCATGAGGAGAGAGGGAACAGAGTGCGGATTGTAGAATGGTAGAGTGATTTAAGGGGGGCAAGATGTGAGGCGGGGAGGCCAAAGAGGAGAGCTGAGCAGTAGAAGGGACGAGAAAAGATGAGAAATGAAGTTTGGTGGCGTGAAAGGTGAGGGAAGATCGTATTTTGTGTACATTGTAGAGATGGAAGAGACTAGCACGGGCGGTAAGAGATGTGGTGAGTAAAGGAGAGGTTTGGGTCGAAGTGGGGGTGGAGATTGCAGGCAGAGGCAGAGATGGGGAGATGTGCAGGGGGAAAGAGGATAGAAGGGGGGGTAGGGAGGGTGGAAGTGTGTTGGCGGGAAGGAATAAAACTTCTCTTGTCAGTATTTAGGGTGAGAAAGTGGGAGGATATCCAGGATTTGATAGCCATGAGACGGGAAGAGAGTTTGAGGTGGATGTCAGGAGTGAAGGAAGAGAAGTAGAGTAAGAGCTGAGTGTCATCGGTGTAGAAGTGGTGGGAGATGCCAAAGGAAGAGCTGATTGGGGCTAGAAAGGGGGTATAAAGCGAGAAGAGGAAGGGGCCAAGCACGGAACCTTGGAACACCAAAGTCGAGGTAGTGGGCTGGGGAGGAGCGGCTGCCCCAAGAGACAGCAAAGGAGCGATTGAATAGGTAGGAGGAGAACCAGTTGAGAACAGAGCATTTGAGACCAAAGGAGGAAAGTGTCTAGGAGTAAGGGGTGATCAGTGTCAAAAGCGGCTGAGAGGTCAATGAGGATGAGAATGGAAGAGTGTTTGGAGTAGCGAGCTGTGAGGAAGGGGTGCCTGTCGGTGTTAATATCTACGGTGCTTCCAAAGGACACCAAAGTCGTGGACCACCCCGTGGGCGTACCTGGAGTTGGTATGGATCATAGCAGATCTTTCTCGGGCCAGAGCACATGCACAGGTGAGAGCCACGAACTCTGCGTCCTATGCTGATTTTTCCATAGGTAATCGATATGCTTCTAGAAAAGCATTGGGGGTACATGCAGAATGCCCAGCAACCAATTCCGCCATTTTCCGGGACACTAATTCGAGATCCGTCCACAAAAAGAATCTGGCCTGGATTCAACAAAGGTACGTCACATAGATCAACAGGGGGTGACGAGTGTCTCCATGACAACCGGAGTCATTTGGCTACCCATCATCCGGGGTTGGTAGCACAGAAACAGGATTCAGAACTGTGCATTGATTCAAAGTTTTATTTGCGGCAGAAATAAGCAACATTTCATATCTGGTGAGTCTGTTTCTGTTAGTTACAAAATAAAAAAAAAAATGTTTTTTTGGTAACTGCTTGCACTGGCTGGAGTACCAGGTTTTGAATGTTAGAATTGCAGTCGTGAAGATTGCAAGATGCTGTGAACCCTGTGATTGTTGTAATGGCATTCACTCAAGTGCGAGCAAGGACCTTGCTGCCGCTAAACAATTATAGTACAATTTACCACAATGGTGCCCTGTTAAGCTTACTGGATGATTAAACTAGACATTACATTCTCAGTGCCTCATGTATGGTTTGAGGCGCAAGCATTTTACTTTTTCATAATTGGTGTTTAATTGTAACAGCAAAAATGATTTGTCTGAGCGCAAAGTGCATGCGACCGGCAACCAAAACATGACTAAACTTGAAAATGAATAGAACACTTAAGCAATAAAACATGTGTGCAGCAAAGATGGCTGGCTTCAAACCATGTATTACATTTGTAGAAAACCTTCTCCTACACCAATATTAATGAACATACCACATATGCATCTTAATGATAAATGCACACAAGGAAGGAACTTCTAAAAATATTTTTTGTGTAATGCAACCATGCATTCACTTAAAGCATAATTTGTTATAAAGGATACTTCCCAATGCTAATTGTTCCATCCAGTTACTGATCGAACCATAATATGCTAGGAAAATAAATATGCATGCATAATCTTCACCACCATGCATCTGCAGACACCGAATACACCAGACGATGAACAAAAGAAACCTTTCATTATCACCCTGTGCTCTTTATTTCTGAAATTCTAAATGCACACAGATCGCAGAACAAATGTCTTTTTCTCGGCATGCAATTTCATCAAGGCAGATATAAATAAAGATGTTCTGGTTTCTGTTAAGTGACCCGCCCTTTGCACTACTATATGCTCTCAATGTGTAAAGGATACTCGCAGAAAAATAAAAGGGGTCTTATTTACAATATTTGAATGCTTAAAAAGGCCTGGTTCCGAACTTAATCTGGAAGCCTGCTGACAGCACTTTGTGCTCTCTGTGAGCAGGATTATCAAGGTATACACCATCAGTGGAACAGTAAATGGAGCAGCTTGGTTTACACAATAAATCTAATCCAAACACATTCACTGGAGAACAGGGATGCTGCAAAAATGCATGTTTGTCAGAAATTGTACTTCTGAGACAGGATGAGGTAATGGAGTGCCTCTATGCCTACAGCATTAGCTACCTCCTCAGAATGCATAGGTTGTGTAAACTCTGAAGCTTTTAGTGTGGAGCGTGATGCTCCACTGTCAACCAAACATTAAATCTTTTAACCAGCAACACAACATAGGGGGCAGTAGGATCAATCGATATAAGTGGTGAAACAAGTTCAGAAACCACTTGGCAGTCCTAACCATTGGTCGTAAGTGGTGACGGGGAGGCAGGGACCTTGTCATTCTGCTTGGCGCAGATGGCTGTCTGCCTCAACCGTCATAAAGAGGCTGATGTAGACACTCTGCTTTTCCAGTGTCCAAACTCTTTGCAATAATTGCCTTATTTACTACATGTTTAGTGTAATACCTCTCAGTAGTTTGTCCTAGCTCAAATAACTGGGGTGCTCCTCTCCCTCTTCACCGCCCTTGTCCATCTCTAGCTTGGGCCGAAAACCTCCCCTTCCTTGGTGAGGTTGTAAAACCTATCTGCAATACCAGATGTTTGGCTTCCGGGAGTTGTCTAAGTGGTAATGCACCAGTGCTGGTATTGGCTGTCAAATTTGGAAACCCTTCAATCGTGGCTCGGGAAGGCGAAAAAAGTTAGATCAGAGCTTGTATTTCAGGAGTGAATGGACTGACAGTATGGTTTATTGGGATGGACTGATAAGTTGGCGGGTGGGTGGTCTGGGCTAGCTGGTTGTTGTTCGGGTGTAACATTTAAAATGGCTGGGTAATAAGTGCCCAAAATATCTTTGGGACTTTCTTTCAACAGGGGCTCCTCTTCGATTACAGGATATAATAGTTTGTCGCTGGCTTTATGGGCCAGTAACTGTAGGTTGGAGTACTGTTCTCAGAGATTCAACTACTTGCTCCTGGATCTTTTCTTGAATTTCTTAAGTGTATTTAGTCTGTCTTTGTTGCTTTGGTACACTAATCTAGATAACGGTCCCTTTGCCTTTGTCGTACATGTATGCCTTTCTTTTGTAACGCCTTATGTAAATTCATTATTCTGTCTAAGTCGAATGTTCCTTCCTGGGGGGAAGTGTCTAGGTGACTTGCTCTGTGTATTTGTGCTATTTTTCCAGGTACTTGCATGCTTTAGGTGAATAGTGAATAAACGTGAAATGTGCTGGACTTCCTTTTGGAGGAGAAGGCACTTGTCTATACTGCCCTGAACTCATTATCACGAGGGGAAGGCATGTTATGACTTATTACAGATGCAGGTCCGTGCCTGACTAGGTCTGCCTCAGGATGCTATCATTTCCCTCTTGAGTAAGATTTTCATATTTATGATGAATGTTCCTGACTTGTGTCAACACCAGAACGTTTTGATTGGACTTGGTAATTATTTTCCCCTCACCTAGTCTTTTACTGTTTATGGATGACCTTTTTGTCTCTCCATATTGTGTAATTGGAGTTAGGTTTCCTTTAAATTTGGACTGATTGTAATGCAATATGGCAGCACACATTTTAAATGCAGTAGCTTCCTTTTTAATTCTCATTACTTCTTAGGAACAGTAGTTCACCAAATAAATAAAGTGGGATTCACATCTCCTTTACATTGTTTGAAGTGAGCCAGCAACCCCACCTTATGTGGAGTGTAAAGGGATACAATGTATCCCTTTCTTACTTGTAACATTCTTGTTCACATTGCAAGTTTACTTGAATGGCTGGTGGCATGGTTTTACCTTACTGACTTTTTAGTCTTATTACTCGAATGCTATTAAATCAGCCCCTGTAATGCACAGAAGTGTCTCCATTCTTCTAGAATGGAGGGCTCCTTTTTTTTGCCATTTCTCATTTACTTGTTTCTGAGGTCTTCCCCTGCCATTCTAGGCACAAACGACCTCTGTGGATGTTTCCTCTTAAGAGGGAATCCTTTGTGTTCCTTGTTGAGGCTCCAGAGTGACTGAGAAGGCAGGAAGCGAGCGAAGAGTCAAAAACTCTGCAGCCCTTTGTCTTTCAGCTTGCCTGAAATTAACAAAGCTCTGCATTTTGAGCCATCCCACGACGTGTTGGGCCTGTGCTGGGCTGCAAACCGCCCAACACCCTGGGACTTCAAGCCGGAGTGCAGTGCGCATGGTCTTCCAAAGTCCGAATCCATCTGAAACTTTGGATTCCTGCTGGGTCTCCAGAGACACAATTCGAATCCCTGACATCCTCTCATCCCAGAGTGCAGGACAGAGAGTGAAGAGAATCTGACCGGCGATATTCGTTCTTCTGGCGGCTGTAAAAAGGCATCGAATCCACGGAGTCGAGGGAAAGCATGAAGAAGCCTCCTCTGACTGCTGCTGCAAGTTCCCATCAAGTGTCCAGTTCTTTAGTCTCCAGACCAAGAAACCAGGGACCATGTCCTGTGCTGCTGCATCCTGAGGGCATCCACTTGAAAGCTCTTCTTTTCTCTTAAGGTACTATGCTAGCTTAGGTAATACTTATCTTAAGTCTTTTGTGAATCCTGTGAGACCGTGCAGGTGATTCGTGTGGTTGAGAGTTTGCCCATACCACTTGCCCATACCACTTGCCCAGGCCCACTGCTGGAACGCATATAGTGAGCCTTCTCTGAAGTCCCTGAACACTTTTAACTAACTCTGAAGCTAATTCTTCCTTGTTAAAGAAGATATCCTCTAGAACTCTTCCTGCAACTGAACCATATCCTGACTTGCCTACAGCGGCTCCTAGACCAGGAGAGCCTCTCTTCTGCCTTTGTGAAAACTCATGCTATAAACTAGGGAAATACTTTAATGATGAGCATTCTGACTGGAAATTGTACTTTGAATAGTGTTCCACCTTCTAAAAGCTAATGTGACTGCTTTAGTATTCTTAAGTGAATGAGTATAACTAGCTATTAAATGGCAGATAGCTATACGGCAATGGGTCAATTACTTAACTTGAAATGCATTCTTTCTTAAAGTGTATTTGGGTTTTACTTTCCCTGATTTGCTTAGTGCATTCTAAAATAGTTAATGAATGTTCATACCTAACATTGAGTAGCTTGAGGCCTGTCCAGAAAGTATGAGTTTTTGTACTAGCTTTGAACTTGGTTCTAAAAAGTAATGCTGCAAGGTGTATACTTATAACAGGGTTGGTTTATTTGATTTCTATAACGGAGTGTCACTGCATGACTGACAGTGTCTACTATCATTGAATTACTGATGGTTTTCTAAAAGTAGAGCTAACCTGGTTTTACACCCCAAGAATAGCTGACTGCCATTCTGAATGTGTTTTAGGTTTGACTCACCTTGACTTATGGATTGTATTCTCAATAAGGTTATACATTGGGTTGTATCCCATAAGTATTGAGTTGGTTTTTATAATTGTTATGTTAAAGGTACTTATATAGCGCTCAGTCACCAGCGGAATTGGTCACCAGGCGCTCTGGCGGATTTGTAAACTGGAAGGACGGGTAGGGTTAGTCGGGGGGAGGGGAGAAGGCGAGTGGGAGAAGTGGTGTGCTTCAGTTCGGTATACAGAGTGCTGGGTTTTGGTGCTAGTATCAGATCAGGCGAGACCTCGAGTGCTGTTAGTGATTATGTGTTGCGGTGTGGTAAAGTGCGTGCGGATTTCTGGGAGAGAGATGGTTGTGTTGCTTTGTGTGGGTTAAGTATGCAGAAGATTGAGGGTTGGGTTAGTGCGGTCTGTATCTGTTAGGCAGAAACCTGTGCAGTTCCCTCTGGGAACACTGCAAAAGATTTAAGACTACAGGTGTTTGGCAGTAAACCCACTTGGTAGCAGTCTGTACCACACAAATTCACTTGGTAGCTGTGGCTGAGCAGTCAGACTTCCCTCAAGAAGAGTTAGGCAGTATACAGAGTATTTACAATAGGTCAGAAGAACACAGTAGAACAAGTAAACACTGACCAGAGCTTGGTGTAAAAGAGAGATAATTAGTTATTTAAAACCACATCTAGAAAAACACACAGGCACTAATAGTAAGCAATTCAAAAACACGGTCACTAAAAGATATACACTCCCTTAAAAGAATATTAGACAATTTTTTAGTAAAGCCACGCTTCTTTTCAGACAGCGGTGAGCGCTTAACGTAGATGGCACTCTAATAATTCGTTTTAAAAGGGAGAGAAAAGCAGAGTATAATATGAAACAGATCCCAACACTTTCATAAGAACAAAACAAGAGAGGAAGGCAAGTAAAACCGTGAAGTTAGAGTTCAGAAGGCCGGATCCACTTTAAGAGGATCAGAACGAAATGTGTCCAAGGTCACACGGTTGAAGTGCACAAGAGTCTTGCAAAGGTTCAAAAAGTGTTGGACCAAAGGAAAGGGACCAGTTAGAAGGTCAAGGCGGCCAGCCCAGTCCAGAAGGTTAAGGGATTATTATTACCTTGTAGCAATCTTTAGAAAGGGAGGCCTGGCGGACACGGTACCTTAAAGTGGCGAATACTCCAATGGGGGCAGTTGTTCCTGGCAGCGGATGCAAGTCGGTGCTTCGTCCGGGGGAAGAGTGGATCTCGTCGGGGAGGAAGACAGGGGTCCGTTGCACTGCCAGGGTAGAAACCAGCCGCAGAGTTCTCAGGTAAAAGGAGCGGTCTTTTTAATCGCGGTCCAGTGGTACATGGCTATCCGGTTGCCGGGGTGCTTGGCACGGGCAATTCGACCACAAGCCGGCCTAGGATGCGAAGAGAAGGTAAACTGGTTGTGCCCACCAGTCAGGGGAAGAAGCCTCTCCAGCCGGGAGATCTTCTCTGTCGTCGGGAAGTGGTGAGTCTGTTCCGCAGGGCTCCACCGGTGGTGTCGTCGTGGAAGGTCGTCTCAGCTTCTCCCTCGTCGGATTCTCAGGTCCTGTGGCGACTTCTGACGTTCCAGTCCCCAAAGCCCTGCTTTTATGCAGCACACCCCCATTCACTCAGCCTAGCTGTCAATCAAACATGCTAAGTGGTGAGCCGGCCGGCTCACCACTTGGGCCAATCGCACAAGAGTGCGACTTGAGTTACCAAGGTAACTCAGTCCATGGTGCCTAAGCCCCCTCCCACACCCCCTGTGGTACCCAGACAGAGTGGCACCACTTTTGGAGGCTTCTGTGGAGAAGCCCGCCAAAAAGTGGAACAAAGGGCTCGACTTGGGTTGGAGTCACAGAAGAGAACATAAACGCCATTTTAGAATCGAGTCCTGGTTAAAAAATACCAACCGGCGAATTAATATTAAATAAATAAACCGGCGGTATGTTCGAGGCTATGAGAATTAAATAATTAAAGTTGGAAGCCTCGAACAATGGGAAAATCCCATAGGGATGTATTTGCGGTCGAATATAAAATGTAGTATACACTGCCACCAGCCAAAACTCGATCAGGGGGGACGGAGACGTGCCCCCTCGACTAACAGACCCCGGGGCAATTGAATTGCCCCGACCAGTACGTCCACAATATGATGGTTTGTACTGGTTTCTGTTCATAATTTGGGACTAGTAAAGCCAATGGTGACTTTACATGCCCTGGGCGACAGTAGTCAGTCCCAGGGTATGGAGTCTATGGTGGGGTGTCACTATGACACCCCTGTGTTACTGCACGGAGGGTGCTGTGTAACACACATAGGAAAAACAGATGAGACCCTATGGAGTAAAGGACCCCATAGCCCATAAAACACATTAACAGTCAAAGGAACACCATAAATCATGTCCAAGAGTGGGAGATACAGAGTCTCACTCTTGGCAGGAGAAAAAAACAAACTCTAGAAATCCAGCAAAGCTGCTGGGGGACTCACTAGGATAGGAAATTCAGCCTAAAGAGAGAATTCTCCCTAACAGTATCCTGATTCAAGTACTTCTGGTTCCGTTAGAGTTGTATCCCTGTGGGTTGGGTTGTTGCTGGTTCCTCGTGGGCCGACCCGCTTTGGTGATGCTGCGCTGATCCAGCTGTATCATAGTGGGTATTTGTATGGAGTGATAGTTGTGTCTGGACCTTTTCTATGGGTGTGGGACTGTGTTAGTAATATCTATTCTCTTATCTAGTGGGACACTGGTTGGTTGAGGCTTTGTATGGTTCAGGGTTGGAGTGGTGCTGATGTGGCGTGCTAGTGGATCCGTCTTGGTGAGCCTGTGTATTCAGTTGTTCGTGTCTTCCTGTCTTGACTGGCTTTCCATTGGTTCTTTGGTTTCCGTGGGATGAACATCCTTGGGGCTATTATTTAGTTGTAGTGATGGCGCATTGTGCTTCCTGCTGTGCATTGGTGGACAGTGTGTAATGATGAAACATTCTGTTTCTCACCCTCTGGATTGGGGCTAGTGGTGCAGTGTTTCCTTTCCCTCTTTATCTGTTGCCCTTAGGTCTGTTGGGAATGGCTATAGTTTATCTTTTTGATGATTCGTCCTAGTGTTTGTCTTGCTATGCATACGGTATTTGGTCGTATTGGAGCTGTCTCCCGGTTATTCGTTTAGTATGTTGTGGGAAATGTTCCCCTGTGACCGGTCTTCCTAGTTATGACGTGAATAGCCAGGTTTTGAGTAGTTTCCTGAATAGTAGGTGGTTTCTTGTGTTACGTATGTACTTTGGAAGGTCGATCCTGGTTTTCAGGGCTTGGTGAGAGGAGGATCCTGAAAGTTTTCTGTTGTAGGGTTTCGGTTCCAGGCGGATGTCAAGGCTTGATCTGAGAGTTCTTGTTGGTTGATGTAGATGCAGTTTGTCCCTCAGGAACTCTGCTCCTTCGTTGTGTACGGCTCTGTGCGTGATGCACATAGTTTTGAATTCTATTTGTTGTTTTATTGGTAGCCAGTGTAGTGTTTTCAGCGCTGGTGTGGCATGTTCTCCTTGGGGTAGTTTCTGAAGCAGTCTGGCTGCCGCATTTTGAATGCATTGTAGTTTTAAGTCTTTCAGGCATGCCTAGGTATAGGCTGTTGGCGTAGTCTACTCGGGACATGTCTAGGGCGGTGATGATGATGGTGGTTTTGTTGGTGAACGATAGGAGTGGGAGGATCCTCTTTGCCGCTCACAGGAGGAAGCTTTTCTTGAGAAGGGCGTTTACTTGTGGCTCTAGCATGAGATGATTGTCCATTAGGACACACAGGATAATCGGCGAGGGTGCTGGGGTTGTCCCGAGTTCTCTTTGCCAAGGGATGAAGTGGTTTTCTCCTCCATTTTTTGACACCATCATTATTTCTGTTTTGCCTGGGTTGATTTTGAGGCAGTTGGAGTTCATCCAGCATACATTGCGGAGGCAGTTTTATAGCGTTGAGTTTATTTCCGGGTTGTCTTGTATTTTGAAGATTAATTGTGTATCCTCGGCGTAGTTGTAACGGGTGAGGCCGTGGCTTTTGATGATTCTGATAAGTAGATAAAGGTAGATGTTGAATAGTAGCGGGGAGAAGGATGATCCTTGTGGGACTCCACAGGTGGAGTCTCTCAGGCTGGACTTTAAGGGTTTCATCCGTACGGTTTCCATTCTGTTTGTTAGGAAAGATTTGATCCATAGTAGGGTGGTGTCCTAATCTTGTTATGAGGGTGTCGTGGTTAACTGTGACGAATGCTGCTGATAGGTCTAGGTGTATCAAGGCAGTGCTGTTGCCCAAATCTGCTTTCATTTTTAGGCTGTCCCATATTGAGAGTAGAGCTGATTCCATTCCTCTGTGGTCTGAAGCCAACTTGTCCCTGGTCTAGTAGGCCATGCTCTTCTATGAAGTCTTGGGTCGTTTGGTATATGTACGTTTCAAGCAGTTTGGCTGTTTACGGGATGTTGGAGAGGGGCCTGTAGTTGGAGAGGTCCTCTGTTTCCTGCTGTATCTTTGAGTAGTGGCCTAATGTATGCATTTTTGAAGGCTTGTGGAACTTTCCCAGTTGCGATGGAAAGGTTGAGGACGTTCCTGTGATATTCCATGGGCATTCCTGGTTTAAGAATCGATTTGTATATGTCTGGTGGGCAGGGGTCTTTAGTGCTTTCATTCACCAGTTTGACAAATGTCTCCACTGATCTTTCTGGAAAGCTTCGTAGTGTGTTTGGGTGTTCCTCCTGGGTGTAGGAGGGGATCGTGGTGCGATCAGGCGGTCTGCTTTGTATGGTTTGTTGGATGCTGGTGATTTTGTTTTTGAAGTGGTCTGCAAGGTCATTGCATAGTTTCGTGGATGGAGTTGGTGTTACATCCCGGAGGGTTTTTGATTTCGTTTGATTTTGAAGAGTTCTTTTTGGGTGTTTGGTGCTTCAAAGATTTGGTTGTCATAGTGTTTCCTCTTCGCTTTTTGTATTTCCTTTTTGTATGCGCGGTTGTGTTGTAGGAATTTCCGTTTGGTCGCAGCGTCTTTTCTCCAATCAAGTTCTAGTCTTCGGTTTTTCCTTTTTCATGGTGCCAAGTAGTGGGGTGAACCATTTTGCTATTGCCAGTTTGAGAATGAGTGAAGCGTTTTTCTTTGTTGTCTATAATAATTATAATCCTGGAATGCAGAAGGGCTACTTTTGTCCAGGTCATCATCTTCCAAGAATGTTGGGTGTGGTTTGATTAGCTCCAGGAGTTCAATTAGGTTGGAGTTTTTGATGGTTCTCCAATTTCTTTTCATGGTGTTCAGTGTTTTGACCGGTTGACTGTTTTTTGGGGTAGCCATTTTGATTATGAAGGGGATGATGAGATGGTCGCCCAATGGAATTTGAATTGGGGGGTGCCGTGGTAAGGATTAGTTTGTTCACGAAGATTGCATCAAGTGTATGCCCTGCCGAATGGGTTGCTCCTTTGACTAGTTGTAGATTCATTGCTGCTAGTTGGCTGGTTAGTGATTTTTTTTTAAATTTTTTAATTTTATTTTTTTGTTTTGGTATGGTCGTGGTTTCTTCTTCAAACCAGATGTTGAAATCTCCGAGGACTATCAGGTGATTGTGTTTGATGGGTGGGACGGTGATTGCTTCTCTGAAGGCGTCTACGAAGGTTGCATCATAGGTTGGTGTTTAATTGTGTTTATATGATGATGGTAATACGTTGCTTTCCCAAGATTTATCTTGGTCTACTTATATTTACATAAACCCTTTATTTTTACAATACATAGGGGTTCTTTGTACCTTATGTATGCTACAATTTCTTTGTATCAAGCTACAGCCCTCTCTACCTCCTTAGATGAGCCTGGCTGCTCTGTCCATGCTGACAAAACATTCTCTCATGGTACAGCCTTAATGGAGGGGCTTATGTACTGCCTCAGATATGTTTATTTTTATGAAGTCTGTGTAGGACTTTAGAAAAGCTGTCCTGTGGCTGGCAGCGTTGGTACAGCTCATTAACTGACAACTCTGCCACATCTAATCAGAGGCTCAGGTATCGCTCTCTGACCTCTGCTCCTCCCCAGTACAGACCTTTCAGTAACACTCGCAAGGGTTGGTCAGATTGCAGCTGATTGCTCGTTAACACAGCATATATCCCCCATTACACAACCCGCAAAGCAGAGCAATTTTCAGCTTTTACAGATAGTTTGGTAGGTAAGGGTCAAAGACTAGACACATAATGGGTAGAAACAAACCTTGTTACAGCTCCCGTACTAGGATAGAGATGAGTGTGACAGTATAAAGCAGGGCCGCAAATGAGTTGCACATTTAGGGTTTCAAGTAAGGAAGCCTGCGGGTGAAAGGGCTCAGTTGTTTCCAGGGGGTCCTGGAGTCCTGGAAGTCTGTTGCCGGTGGAGGCAGTCTGTGCAGTCTGTCATCCTATTCGAGTTCTTTTCAGTCTTCTACAGTCTTTCCTCAGTGTTTGCTACCCAGGAGGAGCTGCATCTTCAAAAACCTTTTTTTACCATGGAGCTGAGTGTAGGCAGTGTGTGCAGTCCGTGCACGACCGGGCTGTGGGCAAGCGTCCCTGGACACTTAATAACTGAAAGTAACTGTTTGCGTGTGCTCGCGCTATCCCGGACTGCCGCTTCTCCTATATTCCTATCTGATAGACTAAGCAGCGCTGCGCTGGAAGCCTCCGGTAACTGACCGCAAAATTGTTTGCAAGAGTATCTTTCCTGCGTGAAACTTCTTTGAACTAGCATCCTCTCACAAACCTCAAATCATAATTTCAACCATTATACTTGCTAGGCGTTTATTTCATTAAACACCGGACATTGTAGCAGTTTGCTCTCAGAGACTTGCATATCCCTTTAGTCTCTGACCAACCAGTTGTCCTGTCCTGCTGGGGGCGGGGGCCTTGGAGCTTGCCTCACAATCGAGAGGCAAACTTTGAGTGGAAGGAGCGTCCTGAGTGTTATGACAACAGAGCTCTAACACGGTTCAGAGTCTCTGAACTCCCTGTACCTGGCCGTGGATACAAGAAATCTCTCTTCACAGCGCTCTGCACACGCAACCTTGGCACACAAATCTGGGGACTGCGGGCAGACAGCTTTTGACCCGAGTGCTGATTTTGCTGTCATTAGGTTTCAAGAACTGCCAAATAAAAAAACCCTGATGTAACATGTTTGCGCACTACCAATACAGAAAACCGGGGACCGTGGGCATATAGTCCTTTAACCACGTGCTGTTTTCTGGCTCCTAGGCACATGAGACCTGCCACACGTTAATCTCCGGGGTCAGATCTGATCTATTTTGGACATTAAGATGAGAAGAGTGTACGCCGACTACAGATCAATGTCAAATATGTACAATCTCCGGAGTGCCTCCCATGGAAGTGACATTAACCCTACCAATGCAAACCAGGTTAACACCAATAATCGGGGCACAAATATAGCAGGGAGAAGGCTCTTTAAACGCTATATGTTTGGGGGAGTTTTTTTCACTCTGCCTAGTGTCTAGCCATCAATCAACCACCCACGAGCTTGGGAGCTCACAAATATGCCTGCTGTACCCAGGCAGGAAACTGGAGTCCGCCCCATTGAACCAACTTATTCGAGAATCACTTCTCGCCAATCTTAACTACACCTTAAGAACGACTACAATGAAGAATGCCATTTTGGATCATTTTTCAATGGGGATACCAGGCCTGTCTGAAGCTGTTGTGGGGCCATCCATTGATGACCTGGAGTACAGTCAACTGTCTGGTCCCCAAAAAGAAACCGCTGAAAACTCTTTCGATCTTCGTGATGAAGATCTGCTAGGGATGGAAAGTTTTTAATTCCGGCTGATTCATCCGATAAATTAAACCCAATACCAGGAGCCTGGGACCAAGAACAGGGACAGAAGATCTCCCTAAAATGCTGAATCCTAATGATAAAAATTGCTCCTATTTATACCAACTGCTTGATAAAACTGACCCCACCAGGAAAGAGGTTTATGCTCAATTGGGAAAAGGATTTAGGGTGCACAATAGAAGTGTAAGACTGGGGCAATATCTGGGAAATGCTACACAAAAGCACAAAATGTATTACAAATAGGGAAGGGGGCTACAAGGTCTGCTATAGATACGTCACTCCGGCCATTCCTGCGAGATGCTGGAGGTGGATGCACGGACGAGGGAACCCTCTTTCACTTACTATGATTATGTCCTAAAGCCTCCACCTTCTGGCGAGCAGTAGTTGAGCAGATTAAATTGATGAGGTCCCATGTGACCCAGGAGTGGTACTACTGGGATATTCCAAGGAGGGTATATTCTTGTGGTCAGGGGGGGGTCTGGCCAGGCTGATCACGATTCTGCTCACAGCTGCGAAGATTGCGGTAGTCTGCTTATGGAAGCACCCTGAAGGCCCATCTTGATCAATCTGATGGTTAAAGTGCTGCAACAAGGTGGTATCGTAAAAAATCACGGCCATACGTCTGGGGGAGACAACGAAATTTCAACACATTTGGTCACCCTTCATGGGCTATGCAGAGATTCCCAGCTCAAACTCATCGTCCCCCTATGACTAGCTAGTTCACATAGATCAGCCTGTGACGAGGAACATTTTCCTACTACTGGTAGTGCTCACCAGTGGCAGCCTAGTTTGTTGGGCAGAAGAAAGGCCCCAGAGAGTGAGACAAAACCATCCCTGGTGAGTATCCATAATGCACATGATTTTATCCTTTGTTTTTCCTTTTTCTTGTGTCATTGTGCTGCCAAGTTGTTATGTTTACCTTTGTATGCCTCCTAAGAAATGTTAATAAAAAGAAGAGGTTGGAAAAAAAAGAAATTGCTCCTATTTTTCTAAAAGCCAGCAAAATCTTAGACCCTTAAATCTTGGGCAAAATGGATATGGCAGGTTCCAATGATGGCGAAAGTAGTGCAGGCGTATCCAACCAGCTAGGCAGCCAAGGCGTGCCTCTTCCAAAGAGCGATGGAAACCTGCTACTGCCATAGTCTTTGGGACATTAGCCAACAGGAACTGTGTGAATGAATCAGCACCCCTTGTATTATCGTCGAGCAAGGTCCTGGAGGAGCCCCAAAAAAAGCAATTAATCTACCACAAGCTTTGGAACTGAACGTTTTTATATCAAGAGACTCCAAATAGAAATGGAACTTCACCCTTAGATCGCTCTGCAATCTTATCTGAAATGAAGCTAATCCCGGCCCTGAGGTATTTCTCAACCTCTGATATTGCGTTAGTGAGTTTTCCCTTCAGGCCTGACACGAATATAGCTGAAGTGGTGTTAAAATCAAAACTAGGACAAGAACCCTTCATAGGTGAGAAAGAGGCCTGGGACCAAAGTGGTTTGAGGGTTTCTAAATCCTGTCCGATAACCGAGAATACGCAACTTTTGAATTCCTCAAGCCAAGATCGAAATCAAGTCTTGCTTAGTAAAGTCAGTGATGTTCCACTTCCATCAAACATGTGGAAATGGTTCCAGAGATAATCTCTCAAGTCTTCATTAAAATGGGTATTACTCAGCAGAAGCTCTAGTAAACAATCAGACTAGTACTTTCCTGGAACACCAAAGGATATGTTTTCTTTTCACAAGACCCTAGAAGAAGCCATATATTTCAGAATTTTGATTTGATTCTGTTTCAAGAAACATGGTTAACTTGCGCATTGGGGCTTGATGGGTTCTCAACGTTTCAGCCGCTTGGTTCGGTAGGTGGTACACCAATGGGTGGGGTTTGATCATTGCCTGTAAAAATGTCTTTCGTATCTCAAATATGTTAACTAATAAGTCGAGGCATTTTGATAGTAAGAGCAGAGAGAAGAGGATCCAAATCTGGTTTAAGTTGGAGTGTTGTAAATGTGTATTGGAACCCTCAGGTTCTCCCTCTAAACGAGTTTCTACAAAATCTCTCTGATCGTTTGAGTTTTCATCCCTAGAGCACTCAGATGAAATACTAGGGGGAGACCTGAACTCATAATGTATTGTTGCAAAAGATCGATGTTCAGGAAGAGGTCTGGCTAAACTTTGAGGGGATGTGATTTATAGATGTTTAATGGTAACGTTTGGGGGGATATTCCGAGCGCTCCGACCTGGCTTTGCGGTGCCCCCTCGATGATCGATTATTTCTTTGGCTCTAGAAAAGGTTTTGAGAGCTGTATTAAATTCCAGATTGGCGAAGGGAATGTAGAAGACGATGTCATGTTAGAAGTTGCCCTGGGTTTTGACTTTGATCATACTGTCTCTATATACCCAGGAATTCTCTCAACTCTGCAGGTAATGGAATCAGGAAGTTCGACCGGGGGGGTGGGGGGGGTAACACTTACTAAGGAATTGAATGACATCGTTGACCAATTATCCGATCAACAACTTTCGATACACTGTGATCCAGATAGCTTTCTCTCGTTCCTGTCCAACTTGAACCCCCCCCACACCCCCGAGTTATAAGGTCCAGAAACATCATACAGTGCACAAACATACCTTTGATGCCCAAATTCAAGAACAAAAAAAAAAAATATAAGGCAACTCGGGGCCTCTTTAAAGAAAGCAGACATCAACACAAAAGTCTACAAAGATTAACTCTGAGGCCTCAACACTAAGTACAGAAAATGGATCCGGTCTCATAGGCACATTGTATTCCAAAAAGATGGGGGGGGGGGGGGAATGCTCTGCTCATTATGCCTGAGGAATTCCAGAAACTTGTGGACAATTCTTGGGTGCCACTTTGATTCTCCGAATCATAAACAGGAAACTATCATAAAAGAACAGACTTGGATTGACCACTTCTCAGAAGTCTGTGGATCTGTAGAAACACTAGTTCCTGAAATAGAAATGGCCATCAAGTGGTCCTTGGCTTTCACCAGTGATGATCTTGAAATCTTAATAAAGAAATCACCCCCCTCTAAGGCGGTGGGACCAAATGGTCTCAGTAACACGATTCTATAAATGAACCCGTCCGTTTGGGCACGGGTGTTTAAAACATTCTTTGACAATATAATCTCAACAAAGAAATTACCAGAGTCATGGAGACTGTCCATTGGGATCCCGATCTATAAAAAGGGGGGTGGGGTGGGGTCGACTATCCGCATCAAACTATTGCCCCATTTCACTCTTGGATGCAGACAGTAAAATCTTTGTGGGACTAATACTGGGTGAGATGGAGAGTTGGGCCAAATCAAAAGGTATAATATCGAAACAACAAACGGGCTTCAGGAAGGGCCTATCCACTTCTCTAAATGGTCTGGTTCTAAGTTGCATGAGTGCCGAATCCCTTCTGAAGGGTGGTACCCCCCACTTTGGGGCATGGATTGACATGTCCCAGGCATTCAACACCATTAATAGAAACCTTTTGTGGAAGAAATTGAACGCCTGGGTGGTCCCTCCCAATCTGTTATCCATTCTGATGGAATTACATCTGAATACAACGATGTGAGTTAAACTGTCTAGATCAGGATCACTGTCGGGTCCCATTAAGATTGAAAGAGGAGTGCGCCAGGGCTGCCTGATGGCGCCTTTTCTTTTTATCCTTTTCATGGCTGATTTATATCAATTGCTACAAGAAATGGGTTTAAGAACGCCACAAATTGGAAATGCTAAAATCAGTTGGTTAGCATATGCGGACGGCGACGTGTTATTAGATCACACCCAGGTTGGGTTGCAACGTCTATTGTCTGCATTGGAGGTTTATGCTCAAAACAATCTAACAACCCAAAAATGTCCATGGTATTGATCTTTGAACATCCGAAGAAGGTAGTTCAGTCCTATACCTGGGAATTACCAACGCCCAATTGAAATTGTAACCGAGGTGACTTATTTGGGAGCCTCAATCAAATCCTTCCCAACCAAAAACCATCTTTCAGCCATCGGCTTAAAAGCCATGAATAAGGATCAGATAAAGATTTTGTAAATTCTCCCTTCTGCCACTGGTGAAGTTGTATATTGGAAAGGTGGTGCCAATCATTCTCTTTGGTCTGGACTCAAACCCATTATCCATGGACATAGAGTGGGATAAAATTGAGGCCAGACTAGAACCCTGAACCTGCCGAACTGTGTACCCATAGCCTGCCCCAGATATGAATTGGGCCTGTCCTCTTTAAGATCATTGATGGAGTGGAAATGGATTTCCATGTTCAGATTAATCCTAGACCCACCTACGAGCTCTTTGTGAGGATATGGCCATGTTAATGCAGCTCACTGATAATGTTTCTTATAAAGTTAAAAACTAAATGCTCTGAAATATTGGTTAGCTCAGACTGTACATCTGATCTCCTTGCCCGAAATCCCTGTAAAGTAAAAACAAATGAAACTAGGGACGATCGATAAAATGAGTAAGGCTAAGATATCGGCGTCATTCTCACTGTTGGACAAACGAAGGTCGGTATTGCCCTCTTATTTAAATAAATCATCGGATCCAATCTCAAAATCACTATTTCTGAGATTTAGATGAAAATCTACTTCCAACCTCAGATTGTTTATTAGGGATAAAGAGGAGCGTACCACTGACATATGTGATAAATGTGAGAAAAAGGACAATCAAAACATCTAAATGTTCTGGAAACAGGGATCTGAGAGTGAAAAGACTTCAGAGATTTGTCCATGATGTATGTTGGTTAAATTCTGATGCGTTCTGAGATAATTATCATCAGGAAACAAAGTTTTTCTCACTGCCGAAGTTTAGAATCCTGAAGGAATTAAATTAGGGTGGAAACTGGGAAACCAATTTTGGTGAGAGCTGTAACTAAACTGAGGATACCATCTTGTGCTTGGGACTATGTTTAGCTGAAGGTTATCCTGGCTTAAGCTATTGAGATGTTTCTTCCTCCTTTTTCTTGTTGGAAACCTTTTTTATTACATTGAGTTGAGTTTTGGGGTCTGTACCTGCTTGCTCCGCATAAAGTTACGTATTATCGCCTTATGATTTTTAATTTGAGATATGCTCTTTTAGCAAATTAAGGTTTCTGTTGGGTTGATTTTGTGTATGTAATGTACATTGACTGTTGGAATGGAAAATGTCTTTGAACTTATGAAAATTATTTTTTTTTATGTATGTTTGTAAATGCGTTAAGTCAAAACTTTGGCTTAAACACAATAAAAAAAAATTAAAAAATGGTTGCTGCCTGTTTGCTCCTCCTAAGCCCCGCCCCCTCCTGGACTTAACTGCAGGGTGAAAGCCCGCGGGTGTAAGGGTGCAGGTGTGTTCGTGCCTCGCCGGGGGTGTAGTGGATTCTCAACAGGCATAGGAGGCCTGGGCAGCATCCTTCAGAATGACCCCCATGAATTGACTTATCTTCCTGTTTCTGAACCCCATGGCTTTCCCAGACTAGGTGTGCTTGTTTAGCATCCTTCGGGGTGGTACCGTGGAAATGGCTGGTGTCACGGGAGGAAGGACCTTTCTTCACCCCTGTCCCCTTCCTATCCAAGTCCACCCTCCTATCGAACTTGCAAGGCCCCATGCTTCCATTATCGCACCGGAAACCTATCATGGGCTGAAGAAAAACAGGGGGCCTGTCGTGCAAAGTGCCGGGAGACATACAGGGAAGTGAAGTTTGCCTGGGGAGCTAAAGTGTGGATGGAGTACCTCAACTGTCCACGGGCACTATTTGTGACCTAGAGGGGGTCCTTGGGGAGTATCAGTTAACCTGCATCTAAAGCCTTCAGGTGGGGCCTCCACCACTGCCTTCTGGGATTCCCCGCGGACATGTTTCAAACCCTCTCCTTGCTCCCGGTCTGGCCAGCTCCTTTCTGGATGAACCTGTGCCTGCTGCAGACTTGTTGACTCCTGGGGTTGGGGGTGGGGGTTGGGAAGGGTCGCCTGATGCTCCCTCGAGGGCCAGCTCCTTCCTACGTCTTAGTCCTCTTTGGGTTCCCATTCGCCACCCACAAGGAGATCACTGATCGCAAGATAGCCCCCCACAGAACCTGCCATTATAACAAGTTGTTCTTGTCAACACCTGCTCTATGAGCTGGGCGAGATTAAAAATCTATTACTGGTACTGATTAAGGGGGTGATTGGGGCTAGAGGGGAGGAGAGGGCTCCTTTGGGGTGGGGTCTGAGGGGCCAAAACCAGCTTCTGACACACTCATCCCTTGTGCCCTTGTTCCCCCCCTTCCCCCAGCACCCCTGACCCCTGCCTGTGCTGATTTGATTCCCCCTCCCTTGAAGAGTCTAACAGAGGTTGTTTACACCCAGTGCCACCCTCATTGCGGGAGCCCACAGGCAGTCTAACTTTGGGGGACAAGCCCCCACTATTGCTGATGACTGCTTGGATGGCCAAGGGCAATATGCACCAAGTGAGGAGGGCGACTAATGCTTTATTCCCTGGTCAGAGGAGGTCTTTGTCTGGGCACCTCACATATGTAGGTCGGAGTAGCTCCAGTGTTACTCCATGGGGTTCCAAAACTATCCCTTGCTACAAGCAAACCAAAGGATGCCTGTCTGAACAAATGCCTTCATTGGATGAGGGGGATTGTGGGTTTGTGTCCAGGGGCTCTGTTAGAGTGCACTAGACTGTCCAAATTCCCTGCCAAAAACGAACCTTGTTAAACTTGTCTTAAGGGACTCCCACATGGCAAGGGATGTCTTGGCAAAATGTAATCGGCACGGGAGGACAAGAAACAGTAACAGACCCCTCTCCAGGGCAAATCTCACTCCATTGGGTCTGAGGCGCATTGGGAGTTAAAGGAGACTTGGGGTCGTTGGTTCCTGGTCTTTGGTCCAAAGACCTGTCCGGTGGCACTTAAGGATTGTGCGCCCCCTACCACGGTTTTGCTTTTTCCATTTTTGATGTTTGTTGTAATTATGTACCTCTCAAACTCCAAACCAAACACAACCACAAATCTACAGCACAACAAACTTCACTACATTGCAACAACAAAACAAACACACATAGACTTGCACAACAGTTCACGACGACTACCGGCTGCAAACACCCCAGGCCCATCCAACGGACCCACCGGGCTGAGGCCGCCAACAGCACATCACTGCTCTCTTGCACTTTTCCTGCTTCCTCCCACTAACTCGCCTTCCCTTCCTCTTTCAGAGCTGCCAGTGCACCAGGGGACCACTCCGGTGGTGATAGTACGCAGTACAAATGTCCTTTAACATTAACATTAGAAACTTATTATTGGGATGCACTTTGATGGCCTTCAGGCTGAATAAAGTTATTTATTCTTAATAATAATAATAATAATAATAATTAAAAATAATTCTTATTTGTTACACGCCCAGACCGTGGGGTATCACTGCATGGTTAGACAGCTTTGGCATTAGTCATGCATTGTTAGAGTACAGAAATTATTAGCAGTCAAGATAACTAAACATTCATAACCCATGATTTAGAGTTGACTCTGGTGAGTTTGAGCTTGCTAGGTTGAGCAACTCAATATGCCAATATTAGTTAAATAACAAAGTTTTAAGTCGTTTCTTGAAGCCAGAGACAGTATTCTTTTTTTTTTTTATGTTGAGGGGGAGGGTGTACCGGTGTTTGCGAGCTAGATTAAGGAAGCTGTTGCCCCCGCTCTGGTAGGTTTGTAGCAAGGGGTGACTAGTAGCAGATTGTCATTGAATCTAAGTTCTTTTGTAGGGTGTCCAGGTAGGTTGGGGCTATTTTGGCAAGACATTTATCCGTGATGCAGTGTTTTAAAAATAATTCTAGCTTTGATAGGAAGCCAGTGGGCATCCTTCCTTGTCTTAGAAATGTCATAAGACTTTTTTTTTTTATCCCTAATGCTGCCCTTAGACCTTTATTTTGCAGGAGTTGCAGTTTCAGGAGGTTGGAGTTGGAGGTACCTAAAAGTAACACATCAGTTATCCAGTTTGGATAATACCAGGGCCCTGGCCAGGGTGGGGCAATTGGTTGGGGTCAGAAATTGTCGGCTGAGGGTTTGGGGGTATAAGGTGTGGAAGAGGAGAGAGTATTAATTAATGTGTTTAGTCATAGTTAGGTTGGCACCAAGGTAAATGCCTAGAGTTTTCACTTGCTTCAGCACTGGAATTGGGGTTCCATCAAGATTGATGGTAGGGTAGTCTGGGTGGAGGGCAACTATTTTAGATGAGGATCCTACAATGAGAACTTCTGTCTTCTCATTGTTGAGACAGACTATTTAGTGCCATCCAATTTTGGATGATGGCATTTATTTTATTAATGGTTACGGTATCCTGGCCGTAGTTACCTGAGGGGTATGAGGATCTTGTTTGACTTGTAAGGTACGGTTTAAGGCAGGACAATCATGGGGATTTCATCCAAAATATTTTCTTCACTCACAGAACACATTCAGCCTAATCCATGCTACACTCCTGACCGACACAAGTCCAATGTTTTCTTAAATCAGGAAGCATGGATGCTTATTAATATAGTACTGTAGGCAGGCTACTTTCCCTCCTGTATCCTTGTATAATCACTTCACACACATTTAACCCAAACCATTTCAAACACTTTACAAAACATGACCATATACCCACAATTACCTGTATTCACCAACCCACGATTTTCAGGCTGCTTTCTTTCGCATCTGCACCGTCCGCCCTCCGTGAGTCTCTGAGCACTACGCCCAGCTTTCCCCTCTGACAAAACCATCTTTTCTGGGCCCCCAGGGATCACTGGAAAGTGGGCCCGGCAGTCCATGGACCTGGCCGCACAGCAGCACGTATTCAACATCTAAGGCACAACTTGTGGAAAAATTACCACAGGCGATTCTGGTCAATTGGTGAACAATGTATTAGTAAAAAAGCAAGCAGGAGAGCCACCAGAGGGAGCTGAGATGTGCTAACGCTTCTCAGCCAATCTCCTCCCCAGGGCGCTGCATTTATGTTCTAGGAGCCCCCCCAGCATTCTTGTAGCCTGTCTGAACCTGTTCCCGCGCCCCGGAGGCATCTGAGGGCGTCGGGAGTAATCTGAGGAGCGAAAACCCTATGATTTTTGGCACCGAATACACAAAGATTCCAGGTTCGTGTCTGGAAACGCTCGGAGCCCGGTGAGCGCTCCCAGCTGAGAGACCCGCGCGAGCCCGGCCTGCCGCACGGTGGGGGAGGAGCGGGGACCTGTTGCTAGCCGTGGACATAAATAATGCCAATGAAGTCTTCCACCGAGCGCAGCTGTGAGCTTTAGCGGGAGGTCCCCCGCACTGCAGAGGTTGGAATAGGCGGCTGGAAGCTGCGAGGTGACCAGACGCGGGAAGAGCCTGGGGGAGTTCGGCCCTCGGTAGCCCCGCGCTGTCGCCCGTTGCTCTGGCACTTGGAGCACTTGGTGTTCGGCGGCGACAGGGTGGGTGTTGGACTTTCTGGAGCTGAGGATCCCCGAGCTGCTGGTGTGGTGTGAGTTCGGGGGCCGCTGGGGTGAACAGCTTGTGGTGCCGGAGTGCGGAGTGCAGTGAGCCCGGTGGCGGCCCTCGCCCCCCCCCCCCTGCCCCGGCGAGGGCCTGTGGTGGGCCGCGCTCCATGGCTGCCCTTTGGGGGTGGGGGGGCCTTGCCCTGCGGTGTGTGCGGCGGTGCAACAGTGAGGAACCCCTGAATGCGGATTGCAGACTGTGTTCTCGTCGGGCCTGGGAAAGGAGTTTGTGAGCCTGGCGCTGGCAGAGGCGGGGGTCGCGCTCTGCGGGGGACGCTTTGGCTGGAGACGTGCGGCCCTGTAGGCGGTAGCGTGCTGTTGTCCCCCTCCTTTGCAAGGCACCGGGAGCCCTATGCAGCGGAGGCATTGTGGTGAATAGGGGCTGCTTCTACCCAGAGGTGCTCGCCCAACAACTCTAAAGGGCCCGGGCGTAGTGAAGAGGACCGGCTTTGACATCTGTGGGGGGATTGCCATTTGGGTCCGAAGGGCGCCACGAGACAACTATTTTATTCAAGGTTGGATATATGTTGATGGGTGCTTCTGCAGTGCCCCCCCCCCCCCTTTGGAATACAGCACCCCTGGGGAGATTGCAGGGATTAGCCGGGCCGGTGTCCTTGACTGTTAGTGCACTGTTGACGCAGCTCCGTATGCCCTGCTGGCTGGAGGGGGACCCGGAGCCCCTCCATGACCCCCTGGGATCGCGCCTCCAGTGGAGGTAGTTGAGTGTTCACCCGCCCTCTGTGAGCTGTGGGAGGCCCCTGAGAGGTATTGAGTGCTAGGCCTTGGAGGGTGGGTGGCTCGTGGTGGGGCCTGTGATCGGATGGGCAGGGGGTGAGTGCCTGAACCTGGGGTCGCCTCCGTGGGGAGCACGAGGGCCTAGTGCTTGTTGGATTGGAGGCTGCGCTGGAATTAGATGCTTGGGGTGCAAGCGCTGCAGAGATTCAGGCGTTCCATTCCCCAGGATACCATTCCCACCATGCAGGAGGCTAGCCAGCCGGGAGCAATGGACACTTCGGACATGAGTCGTAACATGGTGGCTTTGTTGGAGGAGATCCACGGTTTTTGCGCAGATATAAGAGAGACTGGATTCCCTTGACAAGAAAGTGGACCATGTGGAAGACCGCGTTCAGGCTCTCGAAGCTAATCAATCTGCAGCCGACCTCTTTGAGACGCAATTTGATCTACGTCTTGTTGATCTGGAGAGAAGAGAAGAAAAGATTTTGCTCAAACTGGATGATTTAGAAAATCGAGAGCGACGCTCTAATCTCAGATTTTTTGGGGTGCCGGAACAGGAGGGGGAAACGGAAACCGACATTAAGCAAAAGGTCAAGGAAATAATAAGATCTTTATTTGGGGGGGGATACTGATGTACCTACCATCGAGAGAGCGCACAGAGCTGGAGGCCGCAGGGGCGACCCTAGCTCGATTCTGGTAAAGTTTCATTACTTTGTTGAGAAATCCAAAATACTGGAGCTAGCCCGTAAGAGGGGTCCGATTGACTAGAAGGGGGCCAAGATCTCCATGTATCAGGATCTCTCAGCTTTCACTCTGGCACGTCGGAGATTGTGTGGCCTCTTGACAAAGTGGTTGCAGGGTAAAGGAGTGCGATATAGGTGGGGGGCATCACTTTTCGCTCTCTTGAGTTCAATGGTGAGAAATATACTCTTGTATCGGAAGCAGACATTCAGAGGGCGATGGGTGAGTTGTTGAGCGACCTCCCTATGGAGCAGGAAGCAGTTGGGGAAGGATCCAGCGAGGGTCCCCATAAAGAATCATTGGGATTCCTGGGGTGGCGACTGGTCTGGGGACATAGGAAATATAGAAAAATGACACCTCCCTCTTCTCCGGGACTTTCAGGGACCTGATTGGGGGGGCCCTCCTAGTTCTGTGTCTTTTTGTTCCTCCTTGGAGAGCTGTGACTCTGTCTGGGTTTGTGACATGGATCTTGAGTTGGTAAAGTTGGTTGGGCGAAATGTTAGGATTGGAGTTTATTATTTTTTTTCCTCTCAAGCTGGGGGGCTCTGGACAAGATTATTTTTTCTGAGGTTTTTTCGCCTTGGTGGGTGCGGTCATAGGTGGCTTGAAGGCACGACGAGGCGATGTCACTGCCTTTTCAGGCGCTCATAAGTTGGGGTGTTTGGGTTGGGGGGTGGGGTGGGGGGGAGGGGAAATGTTCGAGCTACTGGGGTTGTGAAGTTGAACTGGTTTCACATTGTTTGTATGTCGTGCATAGGGGTTTCTGAGCCAAGCATATATCTCGGCCTCCAACAGGGGGTGGGTGGGGAATTTTGCTGATCCGATGGGTGATTCTATCCATTCCCTGTCGGTGGGGTCCCTAAACGGGCGAGGCTTGAACTCTCCAAAGAGGTCATTGATTTCAAGGCTCAAGCTGCACTTCTTCTTTGTTCAGGAATCACACTGGATTAAGGGGAGGGAAACTGTCTTCAAATCTAGGGCAATTCAGTATATGTTCCGAGCTTTCTACGAAACAAAGAGGAGAGGGGCAGTTCTTTTGGTCTCCGCCGATGCACATTTTACTCCCAGGACACACAGGGCGGATCCAGAGGGACGTTTCATCATGGTTAAGGGGGAGGTGAAGGGTTGTTTGTACACCTTTGTGGGAGTGTATGCCCCTAATGAGGCCCAAGACGTGTTCTGGCAGGGGTTGGGGCGGAGGATTGGAGATTTTGCTAAGGGGACGATAATAGTTGGGGGCGATTTTAATATGGTGTTATCTCCAGACAGGGACAGGAAATCGACTCCTTTCTGCCCAGACCTGAGAGCTCAACAGAAGTTAGCGGATGCGTTTGCCCAAGTGAACGAGGAGTTGGGATTGGTCGACGCTCATCCTGCTGATGGCACTTATTACTCCAATGTGCATCAGTCTTTTTCCAGGATTGATTATGTGCTAGTAGATTCCTCAGTTAGGGAGTACATAACAGATTTTAGGGTAGAGACAGTCCCATGGTCCGACCACGACCTAGTTATTCACTCGATCAAGATGAATGTTCTCCCCAGGCTTCTCTATCTTTTTACCTCTCTCCCTTGTCTTATTCCGGATTCCTTTTTTGTCTCTTCGATCGTGGATTCTCTGCTTTTTGTGGGATGGGAAGAGGGCTAGAGTAAAGTTTGGTACCTTAACCCTTCCTAAGGCGCTCAGAGGGTTCGGCTTCCCTGACTTTAAATTGTATAAAAGGCAGCTCAGTTGCGGATTATGCTAGAGCATTTGCGAGAGGACCTTAGGACATACTGGTTATATATAGAGGACGTACATGTTCACCCCTATAAGGTTAGGGACTTGCTATGGACCCTCTCGTCCAGCGGCTGTACGAAACCACCCGATTCTATCGGTTCTTTGGGCTTTGTGGAGACCAAGCAGGGAGAACAATATGCGCTCATCTTGGCCTTCCCCCCTCCCCTCCCTTTCCTTCTTGTGGGGTCCTCCACTCAGCTTACTGAACAAGGGTTTTAGAGGGACACAGTCGTGGTCGGACCAGGGGTTTGAGAGGGCCACCCAATTGTTTGTTCAGGGGAAGTTTATTGATTTTGTTCAACTAGCGGGAATGCTGCCAGAAAATCCCCCTTCCATTTTTGATTATTTGCGGATTATGGACATGCTTACTAAGGCTGACTGGGGAACGTCCCTTTCCTGTTCACTGACTCAGTTTGAATCGGTGTTTGTGGAGGCCGAGTCTAGGAGGAGGTCTCTCGCTAAGCGCTTATGGGGTGCTGGTTGGAGCTAATCCAGAAGGCAGACAATCATTTAGACAGGTGTGGGAGGAGAGGATGGGGATACCCATTGAGGAGTCCACATGGGGCTCTGTTTTTGGGTCTGTTTTTAAGGGGGGGGATTCTACACAGCAACAATGGAACATAACTTTAAAATTCTCCACTCCTGGCATCGGTCTCCTGTTACACTGTCCAAGATGTATCCCAACGTGTCTCCTCTGTGTCCTAGAGCCTGTGCTAGTAGAGGAACATGGTTCCATATGTGGTGGGAGTGCCCGGTCGTACAGGTTTACTGGACAGAGGTACTTAGTTGGATTAAGGGTATCCTGGGAACATGTCCCTCCCTCCACCCTCTGGAGATCCTTTTGGGTACTCCCTTGCCGGAGAGTAATGTCTTGCTTTTCTCCGGGGTGGAGGGGGCGATGTTGAGGGCCGGGAGAATGGCCTTGGCTCAGAAATGGAAGGGCTCTCAGGCCCCTACGAAAGCAGAATGGTATAATAAGCTCTTTGAGAAGTTAGCTGCTATCGCCAATAATGTCTTCTTTTTTACAGGATTGGACAATTGTATTATTGAATGCGGACTGTACAGCCTTAACGCTCTAGCTGTTTTTGAGCTCTGCCCAGAGTGTATAAATGCAATGATCGGGATAAAGCGGGTGGGGGGGGAGGGGGGTATCATGGGTTTCTGCAACTCTTGGGGACTTCGCCAATAGAATGGTATTTTTGTTATACCTTTGTTGGTATAATGCTGTGGCTCTTCCTCTTGTGCAATGTAGTAATTTGGAAACCTTGCTTTTATTGGTTTGTTGATTCCTCTGTAGCGCTTTGGTTTGGGGGGGTAATGGGGGAGGGTTGGGTGGGCTGGGGGGTGGGTTGTATTGTATGTTGTTTTGGTTGTGTCGGTTTAGGTTTTTTATGATATTTCTGTTGTCATTGAAAAAAGTTTCAATAAATACAAAGTGGAAAAAAAAATCTATCGACGCCTTTACCAAACATTCAAAAATCCTTTGCAACATTGCCAAGATTTACGAAGACAATGAGCCTTCTGACAATGATCCATCCACCTTTTGGATTACAATGTCACACCTAATTTTCCTGATAGTTTTATATCCAAGGAATATAGGTTGCAGGACCTGCGTGATAATTTACAAACAGCCAGTGGGGTGGACTCCTCACCAGAATTGGATTTTGGCAAGCCAGACTCACGCAGATGCCCCTTACAGGTAATTAATGACCATGGTCACTGATTTTATGGGATGGAGCAGGCCTAATCCCGTCCCCCCCACACCCCACCGCCTGCGTTCGGACAGGATGACCTCAGGGATATCCTGGACAAAGGTCCTCAAAGGGATCCAATCCTACCTTTTCATGCTTTTTCATGTCGCTTTACAAAAGAGATGAAGTGCAAACTGGGAAGCACCAAAATCAAGCAATACCAATTTAACAAAACATAGGCCGTCAAGTAGTGACCCCAGCTATTTTTTCTAAACCTCTTACCCAGAAAGCCTAGTGGTGCAAGCAGCAACCGCTACCTCCAAGCAAGCTGCTTATCTGACCATTCCACCAGATCGGGATGATAAGCGTATAGATGCCTGGTCAAGTCTTTTCTGCCGGGAGCATGGCTCTCAAGTCTGCCAACTCTACATGTGTCCTTGCAAAATGTACCTTCACCCTTTGGGGATGTGCATCCATGGTGGCTGAACATCTTCCCGATGGGGAAGAAAGACTGCTTCCTGGCCATTGTAAAAGATGGGAAGAGGCCATGTGAGTCTCTAGTGGGGTTTGGATTCTGCTGACCGTATCAGATGAGCCATGGCGGCAAGCACTGTGATAGGCAAGTTTGCGTGGTTAAGGGAATTTGCACTGGACATGCAGTTGACTCCTTAATATGACTTTACGGGTTTCCTCTTTTTGGCAGCAAGGCTAACGAAAGCCTTGAGAATTTGCAGACCTCCAAGGCGGCAGCCAAGTCCCTAGGTGCCAACATCAGGCAGCCTCAGCCTTTTTATCCCAGTCGACCTTCTTTGAGGGGTATATCCTTTTGCTACTACTCATCAGTTGGCAGACCGAGGGGAGTGGCTGGTGAAAGAGGCCAAAGAAGATTCCCTCTTGGTGGAGGAGGGGAGAGGTGCAAAGCCTGCCCAAACAACGGCTACTTTATCATCAGCCACTGCTTAAGCCACCTCAAAACCTCTTAGGTCTTGACTCATGACACCCCGATAAGAGGCAGATGCTCAGCATCTGAAGAAAATGGCAGTGTATTACTTCAGGTGCTTGGGCATTAGAAACCATGGCCCAAGGTTACAGCGCCTCCTTCATTCAGAGACCTCGCAATCATTCACCGGGAAGCCATTCGTTAAAGGTTCCAGATGCATTCCTTTTGCAGGACATTTTTAGCCTGTTAGAGAAAGGTGCTATAGAGCCCATACCTGTAACGGAGATGAACAAAGGATGGTATTCTCCGTATTTCCTAATCCCCAAGGAGGACGGAGGACTGAGAGCCATCTTGGACTTGATAGTTGAACAAGTTTCTCAGGAAGGACAAGTTCAAGATAGTCACGCTTCCTCAGAGCCTTCAGCTCCAGGGTTGGATGGTGTCATTGGACCTTCAGCATGCTTATTTTCATGTGCCAATACATCTCTAGCACAAAGTACCTGAGGTTCGCCATTGGCGGTTCTCATGATCAATTTCGAGTTCTGCCTTTCGGGCTGTCCTCCGCACCAAGGGTATTCACCAAACTGATGGCAGTGGTGCAGCGAGTCTCGGAAGAGGGTGGATTCACCTCTACCCCTACCTGGACGATTGGCTGATCGGGGCATGTTCTCCTGAACAAGTCCTGGTCATCTCAGCGTGACCTGACACTCTCCACAGACTGGGCTTCTCCCTCAATTACAAGAAGTCCTATATGATACCATCTCAAAAGCTCCAATCCATCGGGGACATACTGGATACATCAGTGGGAAATACCTCGCCACTTATGGGGAGGGCTCTACAAATTCTGCAGATGGTCACCAAATTTAATTGTGGCCAGCGTCTCCCGGGCTCCGATTTTGATTTATTTTTTTTTAAATGAGGTTGCTCAGCCTCATGGCATCCTGTATTTTTCTGGTGCCAGAGGCTCCACTGAGAATGAGATCTTTAATGGGCTCTCGGAACAGTGGTCCCAATTCTCAGGCAGCATGTCAGACCTTCAGATTCCGAGCACTCTCTCCCAGGACCTTCTGTGGTGGGCCTGCGAGGACCATATTCGAAAAACCTTTTTGCCAACCATGGCCAGAGTTAACAGTAGTGACAGATTGGGTGGGGAGCCCACACCAACGGTCTTCTGGACATGTCCATCTGCCCTCAACACGTCTTCCACAAAGAGGACCTTTTCTCGCGAGAGAAGGGTCTGGTTCTCCATCCAGTGGTCAAAAAACACTGCCTTTACGTGTGGTCTCTTGAGAGGCTATAAGTATTGGGACCTCCAGGATGATGTAATGGAGATTATGCTTTAGGCCAGAAGGCCAGCAACAAAGTCTTTGTACCTCTGCTGTTTGAACAAATTCTGCAGATGGTGCAGGGATAAATAATGTGGGTCCTTTTATATGCAGAACACCAGAGGTGTTATCTTTTTTACTTCATTTGGCCAATCTGGGGCTCCTGGTTGGAACCATTAAAGGTTATTTAGCGGCACTTTCCATCTTCAAGCACTCCTCTGAGAAGAAGTCATATTTATGCCCCCCCCATCTTTTTTTCGGGATCTTGTTTGGGACCTTAATCTTACTTTGAAATTTCTCATGTGTGCACCATTGGAACCACACCATTCATGTCCTTTAAGATTGCTAACATTCAAAACCATCTTGTTCGTAGCATTTCCATCATCCTGTAGGGTGAGTGAGTTGCAGACACTATCTCCTAAACCATTTCTATGTTTTTTTTATAACAAGGTCAAACCTTCATTCCTACCTAAGATTATATCCGACTTTCATCTGGGGCAAAAGTTGGTATTAACTTCTTTTTACCCACCACCTCATCCTGGCAAGGAAGAGGAAATGTTACATAGGCTTGACCTGAGAAGAGTTCTGAGTTTCTACATTTGAAGGATGTCAAAGGTTTGTCTATATGACCACCTGTTTATAGGATTTACTGGTCATAGACTGGGACAGGCTGTAACTAAACGTACCTTGTCCAGATGGATTATTTGAGCTATTCGTGAATGCGATAGAATGGCAGGGAAAGAACCCACAGAAGGCTTGAGAGCCCATTTCACTAGGGGCATGGCTACTTCTGCTCTGCAAAGAGGGATTCCAATAAAACCTATTTGTGAGGCAGTCCCTTGGTCTACCATTCACTTTTACAAAGCATTACTGCCTTGATTCCAGCTTAAGTCAGGATGGAAGCTTTGGGGAAGCAGTCCTTCATTCGTTTCATAACATCCCTTGATGACAAAATTCGTACTCCCTCCACCAAAAGTGATACTGCTTTGGGAGTCTAGCATAGATGAGGAATACGTGGGAGGACACAATCCATTCCAATAACAAATTACTTAACCCTTGTAACGCTCTTTCGACTGGATGTTCCTCCCATGTATTCCTAATCGTCCCTCCCAGCTTACCCTGCAGTAGAATTTCCATTTTAGTGCAGTTTACGCACCTTCAGAGTTTGCCCAGCACCCTCTGCCGTAATGTTTTTCCAAAGCAGCTGAAGCTGGATATAGGAGATATCGGATGAGGAATACATGGGAAGAACATCCAGTCGAAAGAACGTTACCAGGTTTAAGTAACTTGTTCTTTTAGAGCAGCTCAGCCAACAAACTCTTTCTGGGGTCATCTCGGGTACTGAATTGGATGCTAGCCGTACTGGTATTTATTCCAAGGTACCCCTCATAAGGTGGCAGTGAAGGAGGGGTGAGCTGGACATCGAAGATTCCTCAGTTTCCCCATAAGGGGACTCAAGGTACCAGAGACATCCCTGAGATGCCGCTATTGGGGGCTACAAAGTTAGATGGCAAACCTGAGAATCCCCTTCTCGATTCCAAGTATACCGTTACTCCGGTGAGTAACCTCAGAGGATCCCCAAAAAAGGACTAAACAAATTACTGGCTACAGAGGATCCCACAAGGGCTAAAAGGTTGGAGGCTTGCCTAAACACCCAAACAACTGTCATTTCAGAGGATCCTGCAAAAAGGGCTACACCTTTCCTCAAAGGCATTCAGTTTTAAATCTTTGAGGCTTCAGTTGAAGGTCTCTAAGCCAACAGCTGAATTATTGGCAAAGTTGTGACGCACTTAACATCTCTCAATGGCAGCCCCTAAGAACATTCTTCGGCACCTACCAAGCCTAGGTTGGTGCAAAATGCATCTCGCCCAGCGTCCCCATTGCACCTACAATGGAATGGTCAAAAAATACTATGTCGTTGCTATTCACAATATCTCTTCCTCCCATTAGACGAAACCAGTTTACCAAGGTGGTTCCCGTTCCTCAACCACAATAAGTCTTATTGGAAGCAGCCTTTTTTTTCACATTCCAAATATTGATGCATTCAAAGCCAATTAAGAACTACTTGAAAGACTTTTTTTTCAAGGAGCTAATTTAACAGTCACAGGTGTACCCTAAACTTCCAGAGATCCTTCCTCCACCACCTTCTGTAGCTCTGCAGAAACTTCCACCAGAATTGAAGGAGTCTGAACTACAAGCCCAGGCTCCACAGCTGACCGAGCCAGCGGAACTGCCAGCATGAAATGTAGACGCATATACTCAAGAGGAGGAACATTCCTCTACAGTTTGTGCATTTCGCGGCTGTGTCTATGACGTTCTAACATAACATGACCTGACATTCCCAGGTTTATCCCTAAAGGCATCTGAGCATTTGTGTCACATTCTGCAAAAGGAAATGTGAGGAATTCGACCATCCGGCTTGGGAGTGTGGGCTCACCTGGGCTTTTTTTTAAGTTTTGTAATTAAAATGAATGATGGAGATCAACCTTACAAAAATGTGTGGGGCTAATCCGTACAGTTTCCTGTGCTCGCCGCACAGCAAACATATTGTCAAGTGTACTCTGGGGGGACACAGCCTACAGGTGCAGTCCTCACTGTCCCATTTAGCTGCAATGTGAAAGCCACAGGTACATCAAAGCATCTCAGGAAGGGGAAGGCAACACCTTCCTCTGCCATGGCCAGCCTAATTAAAATAACTAAGGCTCCATGGATCGGCCGTGTTCTATTGTAGTTCTGTGTGGTGGCAGCAAATACTGATGAGTTAATTGAAGCATGCCTGCAAAAGGGGCTTGTTTACAGAGCACAAGGGACAGGAAACACCACACCTCTTTGATGTGTAAAGTGTCAACTTGAAGCTAGCTCCCACCCTCTCTTTATGAAAAGCAGTGAATGGCATGTCGAACTGTTTACAGTAGGCAACCCTTGCAGTGAGACCATTTTTCCGAGGGAAGAAGAATGTGATTTAATGGAGACTGTTAGGCAAAGTTTGCATGCAGTACCCTCTGGGACCACTACACACAACTATGACTACAGGTGTAAGCAAAACCAACCTTTGTAAGTCTGTACCACACAGTTTTTGGTAGCGAGCTGAGCAGCCAAGCTCATCTCGAGAGGTAATGTGAGCTTGTAATGAGATTACACAAAGGTCTACAATTACAGGTATTCAAATAGACACTTACACTCAAGGTTTCTTGGTAAAACACTTATTAATTTATTACACAGTCAGTTAGAAAACATTCACTAAAAGGAGGTAAACAATATCACAAAACTATCCTACAATACTTCACACTAACCGGTTCTGAAACATTTACACCACTATGAAGGACGAGCAAAATGGCATTCGGAGCATTTGAAGGAGGAGCAAAAAGGTAAAGGTTAACAAAAAGAATAGTAGTTACTTTTTAAACCGTGCAAATAGTTTGAATTCACCAGAAGAGTTGGTCCAATGCAATAGGTAGGCCAACGTAAATGGGCTAGTGTCTTGTATTGGTAAAAACGGTTCTGGTAGATAAACAGAAAAGTCTTTGCCACGGTTCTCAGTAGTAGTTCTCAGAAGAGTTATGTTGGGTCACAAGCTGACTAGGCCTGCCAGTTGCCATAGTTTAGTTTCACGCACTTTCGTAGTGAGAGGTAAGTTCTCTCGGTCGGGTTTAACAGTACCTTAGGTTAAAGAAAAAGATGCAGCTGAAGACTTCTGTTCCTGCAGAGGGAGGACGTTTAGGTGGGGGGAGGGGTGGGGACTCCTGCACTGCACGGGGAATGTTCACAAAGCTAGCAAACTGGCAATTCTTCAATTCTGGTAGCTGTCTTCAAGCACACAAACTGGTGTCCTTCTCCCTGGGTATTGGGTTTCCTGCAGCACTCTGAGGAAAATGCAACTAGCTCCGATAATGGTGTCCAGGTGGCTTACGAGTTGATTGGTCCCACCAACTCAAAGGAAGAAGTCGTCCTTGAAGGGCGTCTGTCTAGATCAACTTGGCGATTCGGACCTGCAGCAGGGCTTCACCGGGCAAACCAACGGTCCAGGAGTTACAGTAGCATCTCTTTCAGCTCGTCTTCGGTTCTTTCGTGCCAGTGGTTCGGTTCTTTCGTTCCAGTGGTGGACTCTGCCTTCCAAGCCAAGACTCTCCTTTTAAACTGTTTCCTCCCATTCGTTCCAGCCTAGCTGCCACTCACCCAGCCGGGTGGCAGTCCTTGCCGGAAATTCAGCGACCAATCACGCCAGAGTGCATTTGGGTCTCTTAGGAGACTAAGCATAGGGAGTTTCAGGCACCTCCCGCCCACCCCAGACACTCAGGCGCCAGAGGTTGTCTTCAGTCCTGAAGCCCATCAAAGGCATAGAAACAAAGGGACCAAACCTAGTTTGGCGCGCAGAGACTAACTCTAGAAGGACCTTTCTAAAAGGAAATGTCAAAAAAAGACCACCGGGACCTGTTTTTACAGAGGGGACTCGGACGCCATCTTGAAAAACATGGCTTCCGCGATTTAACGCTACTGTTTGCGGTCAGGAAAAATCATGGTAGTTTGTTCTAAAACCATGGCCACCAGCTATTTCGATAGGAAAGGGTAGCATTTGACTGCTACGTGAGTTTCTAGACACAGGGGATACTAGGTAACCCCTCCAGCATTCTCTAAGGTAGTGTGTGCTGGGTCTAGGAATTTAAAGATTCCCGGTATCACTGCACTGCTGTGTGTTGAAAAGATGCCTATGGAGTTGTCTAAAATACCATAATCAAAGAACACAAGAGTAAAACACATCAAAATACATGAAGGAGTGGGGAAAATAGGCTCACTCTCTCTCCAGGTAAAAGAATCAACTCCTCAAAATCCAGCAAAGTTGCTGGGGGGTCTCTAAGGTGGAGGGAATAAGCACATTTATGAGTATCTCGCCACAAACTTCAAGGGAGACCAGCGCTTTGATCAAGAGTGAGCGCTCAATTAACAAGAGACACTTAGACAGGAAGATGGGTAGGACTTAGTAGTATATGTTGTCACCCCTTTCCTTTGCTGTTCCAAAGCACTCTGGTTATGACCTCGCTCATAACAGAAGATTGTTGGTGGGGATCCAGGATTGGTTCATTAAGGTAGGCGTAACCTGCACCAATCACAGGGGCCCATTTGGCTTTACGACTTCAATAGGAGTAAGGAGGACTCATTTGCACCCTGGCTAGAGATAGTCTGCCTTACAGCTTCTGCCAGTGAAGGAAGTCAAGGATTTCCAAGAGGGAAGCAAGATCCCTCCCCTAAACCTCTCCCAGGGAACAGAGATACCGGACTAAGGGGATCCGTCCAGCAGCTCCAGTACCCAACCAGCACACAGCATGCCCTGTTAGGTTCTGCCAGCAAGCTACCTAGGTGGCAAGCGCCAGTGTCTCTGAACAAAGGACAAGGCCATTGCCTGTGAACTTTCCTCAGCTTTGGGACGTCTGCCTTAAGACGACACAAGCCCTGTCAAGAAGCTAGAAGTGCCACAACAAGCCTCAACCAGCGTCTATCTTTTAAGGGCATTTTGGAGACAGTCAAGCCCTCGAACCGTGACCGGCAGCACCACTGACTGTTGTCAGGCAGCAGTCTCTAAAGCCGTCCGGGACACCTCAACCAGCGTTCTAGAATCGCAAAGCAGCACAGAGACAATTATTCTTGAAGCAGAGACGCCATGTAGGCCAGCCTGTAACACTCTGTCCAGCCTTGCTTGCCGAACTGCCTGCCGCCTGTTACACTCTCCCGTCTTGACCTCTGTCACAGGAGCTGCAAAGCATCCTGGAACTGACTTGATGCTGTCGAGCGTCTGAGGATACATCTCTGCTCACCCCAACCTGGTACAAGTGACCTCACCAATAAGACTCAGACTAAATAAGTCAAGTCATCCTTTTATTCAATTTAGGCTTTCGCGAAAGGGCATGACTCCCTGCACACTCAGAAGACTGCGCAGGAGTGAGCTAAGCATTCAAAGTGAATACAGTTTATATACATTTTGGTTAAAGTTGCATTCAATAGCTGGCACGTAGTCGAGACAAAAATCTGCATAGTCATTGGCAGCTGGTTGCACGCCCTGTTTCACGTCTTCGTTTGTGCAAAGGATTTCTTGCAAACTCAGTCCTGTAGCTTAATAGTTAAATCTGCAGCTGCACACACATCACACCTGCCTTAACCTCAGGGGCCTAGTTCTGGGAAATCGCTTGTGTGGTTGCATAACTAATGCATATCTTCTGCGACAGACATGTGTCCCACCCCTGCTCTGCTCTTCTTGAATACCAAAGGTCTTAGTAATAAGCTATCAAGCCTTCCTCAGTGTTGAAGGCTTCTGAGAAGGGTTTATCTTGCTGAAAACATGAGCACCAACTGAAGCGACATGACCAGCCCTCCTATTCAGAATCCACACATCAAGATCATCTCAAGCACCAGGTACATTGTGGTTCTGGCCCCCTGGTCCTTCTCTGCAGGCCCCTCTTGAAATTTACAAACCCTTCCTCCCTTGGTGCTGAAACCAGTTAAGACTGATTGCTTTACCGACTACCCACCTGTAAGTATCCCGACTACCCACCTGTAAGTATCTAGAGTGGATCCCTGTTCATTCGTGAAACTGTCTGTGTTCCTTTACAGGGTTTGTTGTATTTTGTAGTGTGCTAGAACTGTCTGTTGTAATAACAATAAAGTAGATTGTTGTATACAACCTTCACTGGACAGTCCCTTTAATCATCGGGTATTAGTTGTATTATCGCTGTTGCAACTCACCAACGAGCCACAACTTTGCGGAAATAAGCCTGCTGTTCTATCCACATTGCCAAAATTGGACAAGGTTTATTATCGACTTGTTTCCAATCTGTTCGGATCCCTGCTGGTGTAATAGGTGTGGGGCTGGTCAATGGTTTAGAATCATTTATTTATCCCTAGACCACTGTTGCCCCGGAAGTTGATTAGTCACAGGGGATCCTCTCGGAAGTAAAAAAATGGGAGATGCCACATTCCGGGACATGCACCAATCATAAGATATAGACTACTTTCCTCTGAGGACGTTTCCGCTAACATGGCCTTGACAGTCTTCAACATTAGTAGCTGAGGCTACACTAAAAGCATCCTCCTCAACCTCCTGCTTCGCAACGTCTGAGCAAGGGTGATACGAATATAGGAAGTTAGGAGGCAGGGTTTTCTCTAAAGTGAATACTAAGGCTATTCTGGCCACAGCTAATCTATAGCTTTGGAAGGAGTTGCCAACTATGAGCAATTAATTCCACCTGACAAGCTTGAGCATTTTTAAAAGCGGCCTAACTGATGCAAGGATAGTGGCGCATGACTTATTGGAATCAGCCGCTCACCATGTAGACACTGCTGCTAGAGGGCTTAAGCATGGTTCAATGCTACAAAGCTTGCCACGGACGTTCAGGATAAGGTTTTGGATCACCCCTTCAAGGGTATCTTTTTTATAGTTCTATTGACAAACTTGTATTGTACTTTACATTTGTATAGCACCAATTTTAACCCTGTTAGTGGGAGCGCCCTTGGACGACTGAAGTCCATAGTGTTGGAGGTCATAGGGCACGATTATGATGCATGTGTGTATTTGGTCGAAGCTTAGCAGGGCTGGCCAGGCTTTGGTAGAAAAGCAACTCATGTAGTCAGGCATGTGGGTGGGTGCCGAAAAGAATGAGGGTGGCGTTGCTGCTAGTCACTCGCTATGTGTTCAATATGCCCAAAATTGTCATAGGACTGCACCGCATTCTGCTGTCAAAAGGTGTTGAGACCTAGTCTGGTTTAGGTAGGTGGATGTTTACTGATGTGTGTGGTTAGCTGTGCCTGCAGCAAGTGGAGTGGTGTACTATACATGGAGACTCTTTGACGTTAGGTAGCACATTTAGTTATTTGGCTTCTTATTTTGGTTCTTGCAGCTGTAAAAGAAAGGATTACCAGCAACAGTCTATGTTCCAACTAATCGCCACAGATCAGATTCTTCTTTGTGGGTTAGATTTTCAAATGCAGTCAAGGAAGCGTTGGTTCCATCTCAAGCGCTGTGCTTCTAGTACTATTGTTGTGATTAGCCCCTTGTCTATTTTCCAGGTGCAGTTGTTCCTGAATTCTGTCTCATTCCATGTGAGACTGCTGTGAGATCAGGTAGTGGCACTTTGAGGGAAGACCGGGTTGTGATAGGTATGAGTGTGAGGTCCGGGCCACTGCGAACACAATCGGCGACGTCAGGTGTTTAGAGTGAAAAGGTCAGAGTCCACGAACGCAGCCAGCCCTGCTTGGGAGACAGTTCATATGCTTCGGGTTAATGGGGTTTACAGGATGGGGCAGTAAAGAGACAGGTTTTGAGGGCTTTTTTTGAAGGAGAGGTAGCTTTCGGTGGAGTATGTGTGTAGAGGCAGAGTGTCCAGATGGTGAGCGCTAGGATGGAGAAAGCAGTCGCCAACTCTGGTGGAGTTGTGTGGTGGGATAGCCAGGAGCAGAGCTAAGCCTGATAGGTTGGGGGGGGCAGACTGGTAGTGGGTGATTTTGTTCTGATTGATGGACAGCTTGGTGTGATGCACATGGCTTTGAAGGTTGCTCTTAGGCTAACAGGGAGCCAGTGCAGGATTCTGAGTGCAGCGGTGATGTGTTCTCTGGGCGAGAGGGCTAGGAGCAGTCTGGCTGCTGCATTTTGTATACGCTGAAGTTTCCTTAACTGGCATGCTGGGACACCGAGATGGAGGGAGTTTGGATAGTCCAGATGGGAAATGACAGTGGGCAGTTTAGCTCTACATTTTTGAGGCTAAGTGAGGTACAGAAAGATTTCTTTTAGAATGTGTAGATGGAAGTGGGAGGTTCTGGACACAGTTGATGTACTTGGAGAGGTCTGTGTCCATGGTGCATCTGAGATTTGTGACATCAGTGGAGGGGGCAGGTGGGGCTCCCAGGGCAGGCGGCACTACCAGGGCAGGCGGCCACAGTACAGATTGTGGAATCAGAGCGGTTTTGCCACTTATAAGGATCCCTGATTTGCCCGGATTGAGGATTAGATGGTTGATATTCATTCAGTCATTGATTTCTTGACAGGAGAGGGCCGGCAGTGGCAAGGTTTGGTTTTTTGGGGATTTTCATAATAATCTGCGTATCGGTTCCGTAGTTGTAGCAAGCAAGGTTGATCGAGGGGATGAGGGTTGGCAGGGGGCTATGGTAGAGGCTGAAAAGGAGTGGTTAGAGGGAGGCTCCTTACGGCACCCCTTTTGTCATTGGGTGGGGGCGTAGGAGCAAGGAGGGGGAGAACGATTTGGGAGCGGTTGGAGATGAGGTGATCCAATTAAGTGCAGAGTATTTGATGCCTAGGGTAAGGAGCCTGTTCCTCTGTATCCTGTAGCTGATTGTGTCAAATGCCGTGGACAGATCCAGGAGGATGAGTACGGCACACCCATCCAGGTCAGCGGTTCTTTTTAGGTCGTCCCAGATGGAGACCAGAGAAGGTTCCGTTCAACAGAGGGGTCGGAAGCCCGATTGTGCAGGGTCGAGGAGATTATTGGCTTCTGTGAAGAGGCCAAGTTGCTTATATGCTGTGCGGTCAATTAGTTTGGCAATGAAGCCAAGAATTGGAGATGGGCGCTAGCTAGATGGGGGGGACAGAGGGTCGAGACTCTGGTTTTTGAGAAGCTGTTTTACATGAGGTTTTGAAGGCTTCTGGGAAAATGCCTGATGTGAGAGCTATTTAGAATTGAGCGGGCTACACTGCCAGCAGAGGTAGAAGAGTCGGAGGGCAAGGGTCTCCAAGCAAGCCTGCGGGTCGGCTAAGTGCTAGTAGGTTGCTAAAGTCAGTCTGAGAAAGGGGGGGTACAAGGATGAGAAGGTGGGTCTGGCGGGGGATGAGGGGTGTTGGAATTTGGGTGTCCAGGTGTGGGTGGTGGGATCAAAGCTAGTTTTGCGGTTATGCTGTGGTCTCAACAGCCACATTATGAAAGTGATTTGAGAGCTCATCGCAGAGAGCTTGGGAGTTCTGGGATGGGGATGTTAGACAGCAGGCGGAATTGAATTACCCTAGGATTTTGTGGAGTTCCCTGCATGGGTTTGTGGATTTGGAGATTCTTCTCCATGCTTTGTTTAGCTTTCTTAATTTCATTCAAGTGTGCCCTGGTCAGTCTTGCAAGCACAGTTTTATGAAGGGTGGTTGGGGGTGGGGGGGGTGTGGGAGGGTCTTCCTCCAGGCTCGCTCTAAGTAATTGTGGGTTTTGAGTGCAGGGGTGTACCACTTTCGGTGTGGTCTGTTGTTGAGGGGCGACGGGAAGGTGTGAGGGGGCATTGCTTCATGGAGCCAATGGTCAAAGAGATCGATGGAGGGGTGTCCTTCCTTGCGAGAGACATCGGGGAGAGTGAGGAGGGAGTCGGCTAGGTCTGGATTGATGTCCAAAGAGGGGCAGTGGCTGGGGTGGATGAGGGATTGATTGGGGGAGGGGGTTTTTTGGAGATGGGGAGAGAAAATAATGTGAAAAGGATAGCGTGGTGGTCAGACCAGTTCAGAGGGCGAGGCATGAGCGAGGCAACTTGGTCAGATGTACAAAGGAGAGCGTTGGGGGTGTGCCCAGCAATGTTGGTTGGGTGTGAGATCAATTGTGGCTGAATAGGGAGCGAGTCATGGGGTTGCCGGTGACATCAAACCATATCTTGATCTCTCTAGCATATTGGATCAGCATAGGGGAGAGCGAGTCAGAGTGAGTTGGCAAAATGACAATAGCAGCCGCAAGGTCTATATAAGAGAAGGGTAACTGTGGGTGACTGGATGTCGGAGTCTGAACTTAGCTAGGATGGATTTGCATTTGGGTTCACCAGGAAAGACTGTGGATATTGTCCAGTGAGGTTTGGCTAAGGCCCCCGCTATGCTGGGCCTGCTATGTTCGAGCAGGAAGGGTTTGTGTGCAGTGGGGTGGAAATAACTGGAGAACCAGGTCTGAGTGGTGAATATGAAATCGGGGTTTTCTGTTGAGATGAGGTCAAAAATGTTTGTTGTGACCAATCTGGCATTGATGAGTATGTGTGAAAGATGGTTTTGCTGTGAGGTAGGCATCGGGAGAGGGAGGAGGTTGTGTGGGGGGGGGGTATTTGGGGGGTATGTGGACCGAGGGTGTGTTGGGTGGTTCAGAGGGTCGGAGGTTAGGGGAGTAAAGCCCAGGAAAGTATTTTATTTGGGGGGGTGGTGAGGAGCGGAGGGCAGGGGTGAGAAGTGCTAGGACTGGGTTGGGCGGCCAGGGTTGTAAAGAGTAGTATCTGCGTACATGTGGAGATCTAGGGACGGGGCAGCAACTTGTAAAAAAAACGAAAGACTGGTAGAATGACTGCAAAATCTTTCCTGGCTAAACCCACAGCTTGAAGAGTCATCCTTTTCACAGGGGTCTGATTGGCGTTCTCAATCCTTTGTCGTATTTTGGGGTTTTCAGGACCGTAAATCAAGGCAACCAGATACGCTGGATACTGGGAGAACTAAAAAGAGGTTTCTTCCATTCTTCATCAGCATGGGCATTTTCTGGCTCCACCGATAAGACATCAGTGATGGTCAGGATTGGTCCCACGGAACGCCAGTTGGGGGATGCTTTCCCTACCATTTGGAATCATGTTGGCTCATCACCTCAGTTGCATGGGTTCTTTCAGATGCTTACAAAGGCTGCGGCCTTCCTCTTTCTCCCGTTTATAGTTTGTCCCCCTCTTTTCCAGAACGGATCCCCAGCTCCACTAAAGGAAATGGAGAAACTTGTCTCTGTTAAAGCAATAGAGGAAGTTCAACCGACAGACGCAAGGGATTTTATTCTAGTCTCTTTACAGTGCCTAAACCCGACCAGACTGGCGTACGCACAATATTAAACCAGTCAGATTTGAGCCTTCATCTTCCAGATGGTTCACTCCTGCACAGAAGCAGTCTACTCCTCAGCAGAAATTGGCTCAGTGCAGTGTCTGAAAGATGTGTATATCCAGATGGCCCCAACATTCAAAGTTTCTACGTTTCTCAATCTGAGGCGGGCATTTCAGTGCGTAGTTCTCACTTTTGGTTTGAGCTCGGCTCCTGAGTTTTTACCAAAATGTCGTGGTTGCAGCTCTCCTCTGACTACAGGGAGTCTGTATATCCATATTTAGGCGATTGGCTCCTGAGGTCCCATTTGTTTGCGACAGATAGGTCTCCACCTAGAAATCTTGCTGCAACTGCTTTATTGCCTAGGCCTTTCAGTAAACTGGTTGAAATTCTCCAAGACTGTCTCTCGGGGTCTCAATTGCGATATGACAATAGCCAGGGAGTTTGTTATAACTGCCGAGAGAATAGTTGCATCGGTCTTGCTCCCTTTTCCTGCAATCTCTTTAAAAGACCGCAGTGACTACTGGGATTAATAACTTCCTGTATCCTACCATTAGCGAGGCTCACAATGAGATGAATGCATATCTCGTTAAAACCGGCACAGTCTCAAGTTTCAGATCCTCAGTCTCAATTAGTTACTGCAACATCTGATATGAGACCACCGGTTTTGGTGGTCGAACCCAGTGGATCTAGTGGACATAGCTTCTTCCTCTGACCCCATCCCTCATCTTACCATTCCAATCGACTGTTCCCTTTGCTGGCGGGAAAGATCTGAAGGTGTTCGACCTATGTTCTCCCTTGGAGATGAGGAACCGTACCTGCAATCTTCCTGGCTTTCAAACCCTCTGGGGCAGAAGTCGAATAGCAAGTGGACTTCTAGGCGGTTGCACCACCACACATCTCAGTGAGTGACTGCGTCCCAGTTGCAGCCTGCCCAAGGACCTGTTATGACTTTACCTTTCTGTGCCTATGTGCCATCTACTGGACCTTAAACTTAAAATGTGCACGCTCTTCCTCTGCTGTACTTTCACTGGTTTCTCTCCAGGGCCGCCAGTCTTTAAAGACTCCCGAATGATTTCTGAAGGCTCTGGGTTAACTTTGATGAAACAAAGCTGCTTGGATTCTGAATAGCCTATTGCATGTGCTGAAGTTCAAGATTTCCTGAGCAAGGTCCCGTTCCAAGGCTGCTCCAGCTTCTACCAACACATGCATCATCCGATTTAACACTTCTATTGTGTTTGTACTGGGAGTTCCAATAACGTGGATTTCACCCATGTTGGTGTTTGTGAAAGACTGTGCCCTATTAATGAGCCCTGTTGCCATTTCTAAACAACCTAAACGCTTGATAACTGGCCATGTTAAACAGTTCATACTGCATGGGCTGTATGTGCTCCATCCCATACCATGTGCAGCAGATGACTCTTTTCTTCTCCTGGGGAAAACCATTTCTATCTGCTGTACCAACAGTATGACGGCCCCTCTTGAGCAATTTTGAAACGGAGTAATAACCTTGAAGGCAGGCAAAGGGATTGAGAAGACAGTTCACAAATAGACCCTCTCAATGACCTACTTATACCCGACCTATATATCTTACTAACTGTATCATACCACAAAGACAGAGAAATCACTTTAACATTATGGAATTCTGACAGTTCAAAGATTTGTGATACTGATTATTGTAGTACAGAGCATGTTCCGTTTTCTTTATCACCATGACTGTTTGAAAATTACCAGAAGTTCATTTGAAGCGTTACTACCCTATTGGTCCTTAGCATTCATTGGATCAAAAAAGGTTATTGAGGAAACAAAACCTCTCATGAGTTTGATTTGCGGCTATACCAATTTCTAACTCTTGCTCACACCGCACCTTCCCGTCACTGCCCCTGTGAGCGCTCCCTGTAGGAGTAAACCGCATCATTATTCTGAAACATTTACCAAGATTGTTGGGTTGTTAAGGTGCACTTCGATTAATTGGATTAGTACTTAGATAAATATCATCAATACATTTCAGGAGCTCCCTGTTGGAATTGTGCTACCAGATCCGAAAAATGGTGAGAAATGAGGTCCTTCGAGAAACGGGAGGCACACGGGGGCACCCTTTATATTATACAATTGTAGGATATCGTACATTCGAGCCATATAGTGGGGTTTTTTGTCAACATTTTTAATGTATTTTCAACAATAAAGATATAAACAAATAGATATACAAATAGCTGTGCACTGTTCCAGTTTTCGATGTCAACATTCTGCTCATTTCACATGAATTTCTCAAAGTATACATCACATTGTGGCAATATGGTTCACATTACATTCACAAATGCATCACAATTGTAACTCCTTGTGTTTTAGTTTATCCAGATATCTTGATAGGAGTTAGTTATGAAAGATAGATTGCACTGAGAGCACTCTGAGTTGTATCTCCTATCCTCAGACTACGCGTTTCAGACCACCTTCGCCCTTCTTCGGTTATAGATATCTGGTTTTAATCTTTTTTAGAAATAAATAAAATCTAGAATTCCATTTAGATATGTTTACCCATAACTTGCACTGATTTCCGTAAATTAATCGGTTCTATAAGCTCAAGGGCAATAACTTTTGAAGTAGCGTAGAGCCAAGTGTAGAGGCTCTAATTAATGGTCAGAAAAATTCAATTTCTGTTGCTAAAAAATAACATGACATTACAGCGATGTTATTAAATGACATTGGGTCTTTACAAAGATGATGCCTGCAATAGCAGCATTCCTCAAGCCTCGTGGAGTACATCTGTCTGTATCTGGACAATTGGCTCCTCGGGCGTGACTGTCCCCGTACAGCAGCGGCACACATGCAGTTACTATTCCAGCTGCTGTTCAAGTTGGGACTGTCGGTGAACTGGAGAAAATATCTGCTTCCAGTAAACCTAACCATTCAGATTTGGGATTGGGCAGTACATAATGGTTGTTTGGCTGCAGGCAGCTCATATTCTGACCCAAGAGAACATAGCGGCCAAGACGCCAGTCTGTAGCAAACCATGAGTGAGAATTCAACAATCAAGTTCTGTCCCAAATCATTTCTGAGTAGGGGACTGTGATGCTGAAAATGCATTGGAGTGACAGGACCTCCTTGTCCTATACCTCCTTATTTTGTGTGTTCTGCTCATTTTCTGCACAGGAGTCAAGTTTGGACCCCTGGCAGTGCAGCTTTTCGTTTTGTTCTTGTGTGCCACACTTGGATGGAATTGTGGTGGTTGGCACATACCGCACTTGGATGGAGTTGTGAATGTTAGCGGGTGCCACACCTGGACGTAGTCGTGGACCCTGGCCGGCGTCGCGTCTGGATGGGATCGTGAGTCAGCATGTGCCGCCGCACCTGGATGGAGTTGTGATTGTTAGCATTTGCCCAAGTAACCAACCCACTAACAATTTCTCCCTTCTGCATACACCTCTCAAACTCTAACCAAACACAACCACAAGCCTATAACACAGCAATCTGCAAAAACATCGCTACACTGCAACAACAAAACAAACCACACATAGACTTGCACAACAGCACACGACTACCGACTGGAAAACACCCCAAGCCCTGCCAACTGAGTTACTGGGTTGAGGCTGCGAATAGCACATCACTGCTCCCTTGCACTTTTCCAGCTTATTCCAACTAACCTCCCCACCCTCCCTTTTCCTTTCTCGGAGCTGCCAGGGGACCACTCTGGTGGTGATAGTGCGCGGTATAAATATCCTTTAACATTAACACTGATGAACAGTACTCATGGGATACCTTTAGGGCACTCATGGTGCAACCTTGTACTCCTAGTGTATTTTTTGGGCACTTGTGTTTCATACAGAGCAGGATATGGGCTAGTGGCAGCTACATGCTGATGTGACAGTGCGTTTAAGTATCCTCAATTTTTGGGATATCCAGGCCCTGCCATGGGAATCAATGGTTTTCCTATCAAAAGGCAAGATGGCCACTGGTGGACTCTTGGTTTCCTTTGCCTTACTCCCTTGTTTCTCCTAGTCCTGAGAAGCCCTTGCTCTGTTCCCATCCCTTGAATGGTTGCTGGGTGGAAGGACCATATATGGCTCTGGGATTGCATCTGCCGGACTGGCTGGAACCTTCACTGGGGCTGCTTGTGGTAGGTACATCCTTGGGGCGGATCCTACATGAATGCAGCAAGTAAATATCCATTCTGTGTTGTGAGTCTCTGGGTTTGGTTGTGACACAATGCCTGAGCCAGCCCTGACTGAAACAGGATTTAATGCAGTGTGGTGTACAAAGGCTGGAGAGTAGCCTCCAATTCACATATTGTGCTGTGGCTGTCTGGTATTTGGTGAATAGCCTGGTTGCCAGTGAGCCTGATTGGGTGATACCTGCATGAATGCACTTGTGTGTGATTGGCTGGCTGTGCCTGGCTCAGCCTGAGTGAATGGGGAGTGTTTAGTGTAACAGAGGGTCTCACACTCACTCCCCTGTCCCCAAGCTTACATACTGGAGTCCAGTTGGAGGAAGATGTCTGCGGCTGCATCTCCTCACCTAATCCGAAAACTGCTTTGACTCTAGGACTGAACCAGAGAGGACCTGGATGGGCAACATCTTCACGGGCTACGAGGGAACATTGTGCAACTGCTGCTCTTCACCCGAAGTGTCCTTGAAGCCAGTCCTGTATGCCTGCCTTCTGGAGAAGGGATCTTTGTGGGTCCAGAAGATCCTGAACCTATTGAAGCCAAGAAGTATATCTGTCACCAGGGTCCGTAGGAGTGTTTGTGACCACTAGAAGCCACATTGCTGAGCATCGCCCGAAAGAGGCGGTACATTGACCTAGTGCTGCTTGACATACGGAGCTACTAAATTTCCAAAACTCTGAAGAAACCTTCAAGGGGTATCCCTGCCACAACATTTGTCCACTTGTCCATGGCAGAGAAGGTCCTGGGTCGCAACTTGCAATGAATTGTCTGCCGGTGGGTTTACCGCCCACAAAATCCAAAGACAACGTCCCGAGTGTCTAGACTTGGTGAGGGTCTGCAGTCCAATCCCATGGTCGTGTCTTGGTTGCCAGAAGCCATCCAAAGGTCCATGCTGTGCCTGCAGCACTGAAGAACCGAAAGGCGGTAAACCGAGAAAACCAGACACCCACAATCTACCACTGCGCCCATCACCACTGAAAGCCACCAAGGGCCTTATCCTTCTCTTCAGCTTAGTCTTATCGGGGTCCACAGCAAGGTTCACCTTTCGTGGGACTTCTACAGCCGGAGTAATGACCCGCCAGCAAAGACCACAAGTGCTGCTTTTCCAACACTGCTTGGTTCCCTCTTTGTTCTCACCGTCAACATCCCAGCGGCCACTCCTGAAAGGGGGTGGGGGTCCATCAGCAAGGGGTCTTGTCGAGTAAAGCCCAGAAACTCCACCACTTTGCCTGCCAAGACAAACCAAGGTACTGTGATGAGGAAGAGCACCTTCCCTCCTCGGGAATCAGGGGGTCCCAGATTCATCTTGGATCCTGCTCTCCTGTGGCTTCCCAGGTGTTTTGGGCTAGTGGCTCCTGTAGAAAAAGCAGAGCATTATTAAACCGATTCGGATTGGGCTGTAATGTACAAGATATAGTAAACCTTAACATTTTGTTTACAGGTTGCACAGGTGGGGGCAGGGGGCACCCTCACACAGTATTGCCTATGCTTTTTAATGACTGTCAGCAGTTGGTACACTCTAAATGTAATCTTAAGTATATTGTGGTACCACATAGATGTGTGTATATATTTGCTATTAGGATAGTGTTACAAAGTGAGTTATTTATTGATGTATATATTTTTACTGAACCTTATTTTATATGTAAACATCTGAGGTAGCACATGACAAAGTATGTGGACATTCTTTTATGGGGGCTTGGGGATTCACTGTACTAAAGAACCAGCCTGCATCCGCTCCCTTGAGTCACAGCCTTTGGTTCTTAGTCCATTCTACCATATAGAGAACCTTGGGTGGGGTGCTTGGTGCCTCTACCACAACTGTATAGGGGGCGGAAATACTGATACCTCCTTCAGTCTTTACAAAGACTGCGTCCATAGACTTGTTTGCAAAACTCAACAAGCTTCAACTTTATGCCTCCGATGAAGGCATGGGTCTGGGCTCCCTTGCGGGATGCACTGGAGCTTTCATGGGACGGGGTAGTCTGTGTTCGCTTCCACCTCTCCCCTTAATCCATCAGGCATTGTTGAAGCCGAGGACCGCGCGCAACTACACTCTAGTCTTCATAGCTCCATGGTGGCCAGCCAGGTTCTGGTTCTTGTAGCTAAAACATCTATTGGTGTACCCTGCTATCCAGTTGCGGGAGATTCACAATCTCTTGCACCAGAATGAGCAACAGGTGTGACAATCCTCTCCACAATCCCTCATCTTGGCGGCCTGGTTCCTGGGGTCATGTCCCTAGCAAAGTTCAATCTTTCAGAGGAGAATATGTGCACCATCCAGGCAGCGCAGAGACCCTCCACTCGAGCTCAGTACAGAAGCAAATTACTGTTTGTCACTGGCGCCTAGATAAACAGGTTGATCCTCGTCACACCTCAATTGATTGCGTCCATTCTTTCATATCAGACCTGGCATCTACAGGGTTGCACGTGATTTAAACAAAAAAAATGAAAAATCTGATTTTTTTTTTTTTTAATTGGGGGCCTCAGAGGGGGCGCTCCCTCAACCCCCCCGTTGTTTCCAACCCCACCCAAACCCCCCACACCTTTTAACCCTTTAGCCCATATATTTTTTCGTTATTGTTGCATTCGTTCTTTTTTTTTTTTCATTATAATCGATGCATACCCATCTACAGGCATTCATATACATTCGTCAAACGTGCCTGCTATTGGTGCTTAACTTAACACTGACTCATGTTCGTTGACCCTTACGAACTCGGTAATAAAACTGCATTTTGCTGTTCTTCTATACCAGTTTCCTCCCGTCAAGCCGCCGCAGGCCAGATGGAACCTCAGTGTGGTGCTAGGCGCGCTGTGCTGTAAGCCTTTTGAGCCCATGACAGTGTAGTTGAAACTGCTCACCTGGAAGTTGGCCTTTCCGGTTGCTATTGCTTCAGCCAGAAGAATAGGGGAGCTTCAGGCCCTATTGTGAAGAACCTTCTCTGGCCTTTCATAAGGACAAGATGGTGCTCCGCACACACACTATCCTATAAATCCTTTTTCCAGACCTGGCTTCGGATGCCAAACAGGTCCAACGCAACCTTGACATTAGGAGGGCTCTAAAGTTCCATCTAGAAAGAACTAAAGACTTTGCAGCCTCCTCATCTTTGTCATGTTTGGAAATCGGAAAGGAACCACATGCCTCTAAGCCTCTATTTCACTCTGGATAAACCCCTGCATTTCTGAACCTTACACAGTTCAGGGACTAGGAGCCCACATGGGCATCCATGCACACCTCGTGTGGGGCTAAACTGCTTCAGGCTTTTCAAAAAATTTTCCTTGGGGAACCAGCGCTAAGGCTGCCACTTGGGCCACCCCCTCAGCATTTTGTAAACACTATCGTAGCTCACAAGTGGACGCTCAGTTCGGTCAGGCTGTTCTTAGGGACTTCTTTAAATAAGGGAGTTTTCCATATACCCAGTTTATAGATCAATGCTTGTGAATCCCCCACAAGTATGAAGGAAAGAGGACAAGGCGTAGAAATAAGTTAGTCACTTTAGTGACTAACATACTCATAGTATGTAGTCCCCTTTCCTCCATACACCTGCCTACCCTACCCTCATATTGCTAATGTGTATATAGACTTTGATGATAGAAAAGGACTGGAGGCCGATGTGCTGGGCAGGGCTAGGAAGGCGGGGCTAAAGCCACACGTGCTGGCCTCGAATAAAAATAAAGGACAATATTTTTTGATGCCATTAAGTGCTCTGGTCCCAACCCGAAGGACGGAATATCCCACAAGTATGGAGGAAAGGGGACTATGAACTAAGAGTATGTTAGTCACTACAGTGAGTAACTTTGTTAGTCTGATCATAACATCCCTCCTACTCTCCCCAACCCACCAAACGGGTGGGGGGGGTGTATCAATCAGTAAACGTTAGGTGCACATGGAGGTATGCAGATAAGTCACCTGTAGCATCACTTTGGAAGCATCCTTACAAGTTAAATTTGATATGTTGTGCCTCTTAACTACCCCATAACATTCCTGATGATTGGATTGGATTCAGCCATGTCTTCCACAAGCTACCCTCCCTCCCCTGACCACTGCAGACTCGTCCATCCCAACCCTTTGGTTGGAAGAGGTATATTGTTGCACCCAAATAGTTTGTGTGCAACCCATTCTTGTAGCCTTTTCCTATCCTGACCAGATAAGTGGTTACAGAGCCAGCAAGAGAGGTTAATCAGTTGGCACCTATTGCCAAGCAATAAAGATCTACTGTCATCCCACTGAAGTTTTGAAATATCAGCTCTGTTCTGCACCCCATTGATGTATAGCAGTCAAATTTAAAACTATGCTCTCCTACCTCAATGGGAGTCTTAGTATGATTTATTTGCAACCATTTTTCCCTTTCCCAGGCCCTTTCACGTTAAACACGACAGAGTATTGATCTTTGGCTGACATGGTGCTGATTATTGTTGTGGATGTGAGGGGTTGTCGCATGGGGTCAGGCTCTCTCATTGAAGGCTTCCCCATGAAGGGAAACGGCTGTTAAATTCTTGACACTACTAGAGTATGATGCAAGGACGTCTTTTGCTCTGGAATGTGCAGACTTTCAGGCCCTCTGCAATGTCTGCGTTAGCAAGGGTCTGTTGAAACGGTGCACAGTGTCATTGCTTTTGCTGTGAGATAGCTCCTGCAAATAAACGGGTGCAAAGAAGAAAGGCTAGCATGTAGTCAACAAGCTGGTACGGAGAATGGACCATCCATGGCCACAACGAATATGTACCTCACCCTCGGAAATCAAATTGGAAATTTGTTCGGCGTGGACACTTGAAACAAGGCTTGACTAAGCAATTTAGACCAAAGGAACCTGGAATGTTATATACTTCATGTGTGTTATTCCAGGAAATGAGGATCAAGACCGTTCTAATAAACTGTATAGTCACATTTAAAAGTCTCCAAATAATGATGAAAGCTGAAGTTATTTGAAGTAAAACGCAGACACTGGACAAAAACCATGAACTGAACAGTTAGTTCCACTTTTGAGGAGATCTGAAATACAGAAGAAACAATAGACTGTTGTCATCCATGTTGGACACGTTTGTTTCATAATGTGCCATCATGCTGTCCGAAGTAACTTCACAGCTCAACATTCCTGTTTGATATGTGGCTCTTGTGCGCTCTTTGCAAGATGGAATTGTTAGATCACATTGACTTAAAATTAAATTATTCCCAAAGGTCAGGTTTACAGTGAATTCAGTGGCAGCTCAAGGGTCACAGTGACTTTAAAAGAGCTTAGTTCTTTTAATAGCTGTTTGTTAAGGTGCCGGGTAGATTGGGTTATAAATCCGGTAATGGTTGGATTGGGGTCCAAAGGCCCCCTCAAGCAGGCTTGGTTTCAATGCTGTTTTGGCGACATGTAGGCTGGGCAAGTCCATGAATGCACTCTGAGAGGTCCTTGGTTTCTTACAAGTTTCCTTTCATGTTTCTTGCTGTTGAAAACTATTTTGCGAAGCCAGGTTACAGTTTCATCTTTGCTGGTTCTCCTTCGGATTTATAGAATGGAACCAGCCCATGTAGGCACTCGGGACCCATTTACCAAAGGCTTTGTAAACAGTGCTGCTAATATTAAGATTCAAACATTTTATCCACAGGCTTTTAAATTCTCTGGGGACTCCATCGCCTATAGTTCAATCTATAGTGGAATTCTGTGTTTGTGTTATAGTACTTATCTGGTTTGCCAGCAATTTGTTTCCTTCTATAGACCAGGAACAGAGTGAGAACATACCCTCACCACCCTCATTGGCACACACACCAGTTACTGGGTTGGCTATCCACAGCGAAATTAAAAGGGGTTATGTCTCTGATTGGAGACTGCTGATATCACTGCTCCTATAGTGAAAGCCCTTCCTGCTTTCCCCTTATCTCAATTGTCATAGTTGCCCAGCTTCCTAAAGTTAAAGTTTTTCGGTTGTGTTATTTCTATCTCCTTGTGTCCCCTGTTAATCAGTCTGTGAGGGCTATTCTGCTGTGTAAACATATGCACAATACTGCATTTGACTGAATTTGGTTTACCTGTCTGAGATGATTACTTCGCATATGACCATTACATAAGTAGAGGGGCAGAATTAAAAGAGGCTCCTTGATTCCAACTGTTCTTCAATGTCTCCCACCTCAGACTTTACAAGTCTTTGAGTAGCCCAGTTTGGTCCAGAGTTTAATCTGCCTGCTAGAAAGTATTAAGACTAAAAGATCCATATAACCACTCTTGTGCAAAATCCCTCTATTTTTACAGTCTCACCTGTTTGGTTAAGCAAACGTTTTACTGATGATTTCTCAACTGAGGTCTTGCGCAATGTAAAAGCAGATTGCCATGCATCACTAAAGGTCGACCCAGTATCCTTTTTTTTTTTTTTTTTCCTGTGCAAGTCCAATTACGGAGCAGGCTACATGTGATCTGCTTATCGATGGCAACCTTTTTTACAATTATAGTGCAAGAGCTATATTTTCTGAGTACAACACTAACTGGTTTGTGAAAGCTACCTGCGATTCTAGTCTGAATCCATACCACCGAGGGGGTCCTGGAGAAAGACTTTGAAAACAGATTTTGGTAGACCTCGATTAGTTGGGTTAAATGACTTAAGGCTTAGCACAACATAAGTGCTGTAGGAACCGAACTACTGGATGAAAGAGTAGGGGATTAATTTTGGTTAGCCCACCTCAATGTTGGAGAATTACATTTATCCAACTAGGATTTACATTGACAGAAATTGTTCTATTAGCTGAACCTATGGACCAATATTGAATTAACAGTTTAGAACGACAAGTGATTGTAATTTACATTTGACAGAAATGGCTGTGAACAATTAGAGCAGTGCATTTTAGTATAGAAATATCATACATTCTGATGCTTGTTAATCTGCTTAGAATCACATGCTGTGCATATGGTCCGACATCTTGTCTTTCGGGGGACCGAAAGGGGACGTCGGCATAGGCGTGTCTGAAACACTATCCCTATCGTGACATGTAGTACCCAAAATCCCTCACGTGCCGAGGTCCCTCAGATAGTTTTTTTCCACCCAGATAACTGGTCGCCCTATAGCGGAGCTCTTCATGAGACATTGTTTATCTTACCGAATTGTCGGTTTAATCCCCGTTAAGTCACTTCGTCTATCAAGAACATCTTCGACGAAGACTACGGGGGAACCGTCTACGGCTGTGGATTCCGGCACCTAAGATCTGGCGTTCCGACCTCCACATGGTCGGGCCTTCTGGCCGGCCTACACAGTAGGGAGAGTGGGCTCGGGGTTTGCCATACTGCTATGTCTTTCATCTTTTCCACTTCTTTCCTTTTTGGTCTGGTCACCCTTCCCTTCTGCTATGGAAAGGACTCCATTTAGATTCTGCCCTCTGTGAAGGGTCAGATATCCGTGGAAAGACAAGCACACTTCGTGTACGCGTGTCTCCCCCTAGAGCACTAAAGCGGTGTTCGGCGTATAAACTCCTAAACCTAATCCCTTAAGGAGCGCTGGTTGAAGCGGTGGGCCGCATACGGTATGTCACGCGTGGAGCCTCCCTCCCTTGCCGCGACACCAGCCGAGCGTGACGGGGGTACATCGAATGACCAAACGTCCAACGCGGACGTTGTAGACCTTGAGGCGGACGATTCTAGAGCCACCACGCCCATCCCCGACCCTTCCAGGCTCGACTCCGCTCTTGCTACAGGGACCACACCCAGTGACAGGGGCGTACAATCGCACCACACAACCCAAGCGCCTTCCTCGACGACGTCGAAGAAGGCGCAAGCGCCATCGGATCGCTCTGATCCAAAGCCTTCCCCGCATCCGCAGCAGCGCATGACGACTGGGCTTAATAAAGTTAACAAAGGCGCTACTCCCCAAACTACACACACCGAAGTTTCTGAACAAGAAACTTCGACTTTCAAGGTTTCCAAGGCCCGAAAACTAAGAGTAGGCCTCTAACTAGGCCTCTACCCGGGAAGCCATCATCAGAGGCGTTGTCCCCCGAAGATTCGGTAACTAATCAGTAAGAGCATCAACAGGATTGCTACAGCGGTGGGCCTAGTACCGGTTTCGCCCACAGTTATGGGCCAATCCGCCAAAAGGTTTTCCACAGTTTTGGAAGACGATCCTGAGGACTCTTACGAAGAGAGCCAGGTACCCCTCTCAAGCACCCTGAGGAGATCCTCTGAACGCCTTAGGGCGGAGGACCCGGTTCCTGCTCAGCTGGGTCCATTTGGGTCATCCAAGTGGACCACGGAGCAACTTGAGGGGTATATGGATCGGCTGCAGCAGGTTTTCGGTGCTTCTGATCAACCTCTGCCGAAAAAAGCTCAGGTAGACCCTAACCCTCATACACAAGTTGCCCAACACCTAGATGTTCAACACTATGTTGATTATCAAGAAGGTGTCCAGAAAGACACGTATAGAGACATCTATACAGAAGAAGAGGAGACTTCTTTTCAGGACAATTATGGGGAAGATCAAGGCGCAATGGACAACTGGGAGGACACCCAGCAGGACGATCACAATTCTGATATTGTTTGCCTCGACTCTCCCCCATCCACACTGGTTAGGCAGGCTCCTCCGGTGGATGATCAAATGGCTTTCAACAACACATTGAAAAAAAGCAGCGGAATTCTTTAAAATTGCCACGATTGAGGCATTGCCTGAACAGGATTTCGCGGAAAACATTGACAAGCCTCCGCCTAGCCAGTCTATCCCTCTCTTGAGCTCTGTAAAGAGACGGCTGGCCCCTTCTTTACTCACACCCGCTCAGACGAGGGCTGTGAACCCAAGGGTCGAAAAACTCTTCTGGCCCTCCCCCGACCGACCCGCTTTACATCAAAGGGCATGCTATCCCAGACTCGCTGGTGGTGACCAACACTCGCAAGAGAGCAGGGGTTCCCCTTGCCACGGGAGAGTCACCCCCGGACAAGGACTCCAAAAGGTTGTATGCCTTAGGCAAACGGGTCACGTCGGCGGCTGCTTATACCGTCCGGATTGCCAATAACACACAGTTACTGGCAAGCTACGTTGACGCCCAATTGAACCTACTCCAGGAAGGCCTCCAGGAGGTTCCGGAACCAACCAGAGCCAAGCTTCTCGCCATTGTCCCGGAGGGTAAACTTGCCAATCAAAATGTTGTAAAGAATACCCTGCACTCCGCAGAGACAGCAGGCAGGTCTCTCGCAAAGGGTACTCTCCTAAAGACACGCCTGTCTGTGCACGTCGGGTTTCAGGCCCGAGACCCAGGCATCCATCATCAAACCCATAGAAAAGGCCAACCTCTTCGGGAAGGTGGTAGACGATGCGTTGGAGACAGCCAAGAAGGAGCATGAGACTATTAAGTCCCTGCACCAAATTTCCCAAAAACCCTCTTCACAGAGGGGCAGCAATTCTCAGCGGTCCTTTCGAGGACAAGGCCGCGCAGCTCAAAATAATTCCGGCACGGGCAACTTCAACGCAAGTCAATCGGCTGCAAGCCCCACTTAGTACCCCCAGAGGGGTCAGAAGCGCGGAAAGAATAGAGGCAGAGGCTCCAATTCCGAGGTGCGTCAACCTTGGGTCAGAAATGACCACCAAGTTCAGGTCCCCTCCCATGTCTCCCCTGTCGGGGGGCGATTAACATCTTTCCTCAAAGCATGGGAGGGGGATAACTTCAGACCAGTGGGTATTAAAGACGGTCACCCACGGTTATTGCGTGGAATTTGCCCGACCCCCACAGTTCAGACCGCCGAAACATCGACGCCTTTCACCGGAACATCTGCAGATACTGGTCCAAGAGGTGGAGGCGCTGCTGGGAAAGGACGCCATAGAAGCCGTCCCGATTCTTCAGGTAAACAGCGGTATTTATTCAATATACTTCCTTGTACCCAAAAAGGATCTCGCCATGCGTCCTGTTCTAGACCTGTGCCCAGCGAGCAAGTTCATAAAGCCCCAGAAGTTTCGCATGGTAACACTTCAAGAGGTGTTCCCATTGCTAAACCAAGGGGACTTCATGACAACATTAGATATGAAAGATGCATACTTTCATATTTCAATGCTGCCAGCGCACAGAAAATTCCTAAGGTTTGTGATTCAGGACAAACGCTACCAGTTCAAGGTACTCCCCTTCGGCATAGCCTCGGCGCCATGGGTGTTTACCAAGGTCCTGGCAGTAGCAGCAGCACACCTGCGCAGACTTTCACTTCCAGTTTACTCTTACCTCGACGATTGGCTCATCACGGGGGACTCGCTCAACGTTTGTTTTTCAAACACCCAAAAGACAGTAGACCTACTGTTCAGCCTAGGATTTTCTATCAACGAAAAGAAATCCAGCTTAGTCCCCAGCCAAGTAAAACAGTTCCTGGGGGCTCTAATTCGCACGGAAGATTGTCTAGTCTTCCCTTCCAGCAAGAGGGTTCAGAACATGCTCTCTCAAGTTCCTCAGTATGTAGCCAGTCGGAAGGTGACGGTACGCAAAGCTATGCGTTTGCTAGGGATGATGGCGTCATGCATATACTTGGTCCCCCACGCGCGGCTGCGCATGCGTCCCATGCAGGAGTGGCTCAACAGCCAGTGGTGTCAGGCCAGCGGACAATGGGAATATCTGTTAGTTGTCTTGCCAGCCCTCGTTCTCTCTCTGCAGTGGTGGTCGATGGAGAACCTCTTGAAGGGGAAAACCTTCACCACCCCTTCAGTGGAAGCCACTCTCACGACAGACGCATCTCTCACAAGGTGGGGGGCTCACCTGCTTCAACAGACAGCGCACGGAGTGTGGTCCCCTCAGGTAGCGTCCAACCATATAAACCTACTGGAGCTACTAGCAGTGTTCAAAGCATTGAAGGCCTTTCAGGAGAATCTGCAAGGGAAGACAGTGCTGGTCCTAACCAACAGCAATGTATTATCTGAACAAGCAGGGGGGGCACTCACTCTCCAGGGCTATCCAAGCTGACCCAAAACATATGGATATGGGCTCTCAAACACAAGATGTTCCTGATATCCCAACATGTTCCATGAACTCAATCTTCTGGCAGACGTACTCAGCAGAGATTTTCCTCTGCCAGAAGAATACGAATGGCGTCTGCACGAAGACATTGTATACAACGTCTTCGCAGAATGGGGGTTTCCAGAGATCGACTTGTTCGCTACTCAGGAGAACGCCCAATGCCCATATTACGCCTCCAGGTACCCCCAGAACCTATCCAAGGGGAACGGTCTCTGGATAACTTGGTCGGGGAAATTTGTTTACGCCCCCATCCCCGACTCCCCTTGTGAACAAGATAGTGCACAAGATGCACCAGGAACCAGTCACCATGATTCTGGTGGCTCCCATGTGGGCCTGCCAACCCTGGTTTGCGCAAATGTCCCTCTCCCCACCAGTCAAGCTGCCCTGCCCGTACAACATGTTGTCTCAGGATAGGGGGGAGACTCTGCACCCATGCCCACAAACTCTGAACTTAGCAGCCTGGCTCCTGAAGTCATAGAGTTTGGACATCTGCAACTCCCACAATGATGCATGGACATACTGAGGGAGGCAAGAAAGCCTAACACACGTTATTGCTATGCCAGCAAATGGAAACGTTTTGTCATTTGGTGCAGTTCCAAAGGCGTCAATCCCACCGATTGTTCGCCTTCACACATTGTGTTATATCTAACCCATCTGTTGGACTCTGGGTTAGTCTTCAATTCCTTAAAGGTTCACCTAGAGGCGTTGTCAGCCTACACCACGTCACAGCAGAAGGTGTTGTGGTGGAAAATACCTGTGATTAAAGCCTTTATGGAAGGGGTTAAAAGAATTTATCTCCCCATCACTCACCCAGCCCCTGGGTGGGATCTAAATGTGGTTTTAACTAGGCTCATGGGACCCCCTTTTGAGCCTATGCATAAAGCTAGTCTGAAAGACCTGACTTACAAGACAGCCTTTCTAGTAGCTATCACTTCTATCAGAAGAGTTAGCGAACTACAGGCCCTCTCGGTCTTGGACCCCTTTGTTACAGTCCACAAAGATAAAGTAGTTCTGCGCACTCATCCCAGATTTGCGCCGAAATTTATTTCGAAGTTCCATGTGAACCAGTCAATCGAACTACCCACGTTCTTCCAGAGACCTACTAACATGGCTGAAAGAAGCCTTCACACACTAGTTGTGCGCAGGGCAGTCATGTTCTACATGGATAGAACTAAACCACTGATGAAAACTAAACAATTTTTAGTTTCAGTGGCAGCTGGTAGAGATGGGGGGGACCCTGTCTCTAAATCAGCAATATCAAGGTGGATTGTCAAATGCATCACACTGTTACACTCTTGCAAAGAGAGAACTGCCCTTCAAGCCTAGAGCACATTCTACTCGAGGCACTGGGGCATCCATAGCATTCATTGCAAATGTTCCCCTAGAGTCCATTTGCAAAGCGGCAACCTGGAGTTCTGTACACACCTTTACAAAACACTATTGCCTAAACACTCATTCTAGGTCTGATTCTCAGGTGGGACAAGCAGTACTAAGACATCTTTTTTCTACTGTTCCTTCTCACAACCCACCTCCAACTCCGGGTACTGCTCGCTAGTCTATGCACAGCATGTGATTCTAAGCAGATTAACAAGCATCAGAAGACATGCATTACTTACCGTAAAAGCATTTCTGATGATTGTATCTGCTTAGATTCACATGCGCCCTCACTGCCTCCCCGCTCTGGGTGGAAGGAACATAGACTTCTTACTACTTTCTCTCTTCATGTACTCACTCACTATAGCCTTGGGCTCCCTCATGGCAGAAAAAAAACAATCGGAGGGACCTCGGCGCGTGAGGGTTTTTGGGTACTACACACGTCAAAATAGGGATAGTGTTTCAGACACGCCTATGCCGACGTCCCCTTTCGGTCCCCCGAAAGACAAGATGCAATACTCTGCGGTTACCACTGGATGTCGGACCATTTGCACAGCATGTGAATCTAAGCAGATACAATCATCAGAAATGCTTTTACGGTAAGTAATGCATGTCATACTTGTTTAATGTCTGTGTTCTCTGTTTCTAGGTTTGTTTACAATTCTATGTCGAGACCGGAGTCTCACATTATGCTGCTTTTATTATTTTATAAACAAAGCTCAGCAGCAAGTGTTTATGCATCTTACTGAGAGCGCAGGTATGCGTGACAGGCAAAAGGTGCATGAAAAAACACAAACTTAGAAAACATGAGTCTATAACTGTCTCAGAACCAAGAAAACTGAATTTCCCATGAGACTCCAATAAAGGTTCAGCAAAAGGTCACCCAACATGTGACCTCAGTCCACCAATGAGTATACAGATGTCCATACAAACAGTCCTGGATATGATGCAACTTCCTCTTTCTTGCTGCTCACAGCAGATAAGTACATTCATACCTTATTGTCCTATGATTTTTTCATAACCTTGTATTTAAATCTTATTTGTATATATTTACAATACATAATTTGGTAAGCTACGTTTTGCATGTAGCCTTTGATTTTATTTCAAGTGTATTCATGTAACACACGCATAGCGCGCGTCTTTTCTTTGACCTTTATTTCAGTGATCTCCCACGTCAGCTGCTTCGCTAACGTCGGAAGACCACTGTTGATAGGAGCCCTCGCGCTTGCGAGCGGCCCCGTTTTTTCTGGTTCCAACATCTTACTTTGCGTCCGTATTGCAGACGTTCATGGCCTCCCGGCCCACTTCTCTGAGGCTCGGAGAGGCCGTGCAGGGATTTCATGGCCGCGGTTGCCCTGCGTGACCACTAGAGGGAGCTCCTGCTCCCTAAGACCTTTACTCTGCAGCTGGCGCTCACGCTTTTATTTCCGTTACAGCATACAAAGCCCTTTCACTGTCCAAATAGCAAAAAATAAAACTGAAGGGAAGTCTGAGAGGATAACCTCCACAGGAGGATTCCTCTTTCTAGAGGACCGTAAAGCATCGTGTTCCACACACCTTCCTTTACTTATAGATTAAGTGGCTTGAGAGAAGGCTGTCTGTTGCCCACAAGAAACACTTCTATTAAAAAAAAGTGCAATCAGAATTTAACATTAGGGCAGCTCAATACTTCCCTCAGACAAGCCAGGATTGGTCTGATAATGAGGAGGAAGAATATCAGATTGATGAGGTGGCAATGGCAGACAGCTTCAAATAGGTGCTGGGATCTTCAGTGGAGACCAGCATCAAAAAGGCAGTATCTGAGATGCTCCTGCCTATCCAGCAGCGCCTAGACAGTATGGAGGAGCATCTGCAGGAGACATCCCCGCCCTGGCCGGGAGAAAGAAGACCCATAAAAGGAAGCATCTTTCAAGTGGGGGGATGCACTCTGGCTAGTAGGAGCAAAGACTCCATGACTCCTCCGAGCCAGCCAATACCTGCCACCGTCGCCGTCTCAGACGCCTCCTCCAGGCTGAAAAAAGCCTTTATGAAAAGGAAGGATACCCCTTCCCCTTGACAGACCCTCTTACCCCGAGGAAGACAACAGGGGTACTAGACCCTCAAGCCCGGAAGGATACCATCAGGGCACCAATTATGAAGCTAGAGGGGTCTGATATTGATCAACCCCCTTCATCCTCCGAGGACACCCAAACCATAGGGTCGCAACCCTCAACCTCAGGGATTGCGGCAGTCCCCATCCCCAAGAAGGTAACCGGGGGAACAGTCTCCTTTCGGGGGAATCTTCCTTCCGGAAGATCTTGTGCACCCCAGATCCACCGACTGAACTGTCGTGCAGAACAAATAATTACATCAAAAACAGGCTACGCAAGCCTCTGGATAAGGAAGTAAGGGCCAGACTAAGAGCAGAATGCCCCCATCCTGACTTTCCAGGGAAAGTAGCCCTCACTCTGGAGTTAGACTCCAAGATGATTACATTTCTGGGAAAGAATGTAAAGGACCCAAGGAAGGGCATTGCACAAGGCAGTTTACGCTCCAACCTTGTCACGCTGGGTGCGTTGGACTCTAACTCAAGCAGAAGTACATACTCTCCATTTCGGGGCCCATTCGTGAGAGGAGCCATGGCTTCCAAAGCCTTTCAGGTCGGAGTCCGCCTAGAAGATATCATGAGAATGGGGAACTGGGCAGGTGAATCAATATTTAAGCAATTCTACCTGAAACCGGTAGAACAGCATCTATTGTGGTAAGTAAGCTTTAAACAAGCATAATGTGAGCCTCCGGTCTTGACGTAGAATAAAGATTTTCCATAATTTACTAGAAAGTCTTAATTCTATTAAAGACACGGAGGCGAGCATTATCCCACCCAGCGAGAGAGATAGCAGCCCCAGTCACCCTTGAGGGCAATAATTGAGCGCATTACTTGGGGGTGGAGGGGGGGGGGTTATTGCCATTGGCTGACTTCATGTATGCCAAGATAACACACTAATTTCTCTCCCACCGCTGTAAGGGGAACTAGGGTTCTCTTATGCATAAACTAACTCTAGTTATTTGTCTCTTCCCTAACAGCGGCTACAGACAAGCTCTCCTGATCTCCCGATCGGCTCTGTTTTTCTTATGCCACAAGACAACCTCTGTTGCAGTTTCTTTGTACTATTTTCTTCTTGAACAGCCAAGTTTGCATCCTCGAAAGAGGAAGTTGCATCATATCCAGGACTGTTTGTATGGACAGCTGTATACTCATTGGTGGACTGAGGGCACAAGTTGGTGACCTTTTGCTGAACCTTTTATTGGAGTCTCATGGGAAATTGAGTTTTCATGGTTGAGACATTTATAGACTCATGTTTTCGAAGTTTGTGTTTTTTCATGCACCTTTTGCCGGTCACGCATACCTGTGCTCAGTAAGGTGCATAAAGACATGCTGCTGAGCTTTCTGTTTATAAAATAATAAAAGAAAGCGAAGCATAATGCTCGCCTCCGTGTCTTTAATAGAATGAAGACTTTCTAATAAGTTATTATGGAAAATCTTTATTCTATACAGCTCAATTTTTAAAACTCAATTCTGATGAGAGCCTGCTTTTCTTCTAAACCAGGACGATGTGACACAAATGCAGTAACATGTACAAGTAAAAAACAATCTCAGATTACAAATCTACTTCAATTAAATGTGCACTCACACACGTGTGGAGATTTATTTTAAGGAATCCAAGCCACGTATCGAATATAATGTTTACCTTAGTCGTATTTAAAGTGATCTATCCACCTTCAGTGTATACTTGTTCAAGCACACATTTGATATTCCATGAAACCAATCGCACAAATTAGAAGTTATGCGTTTTTTTTGGGAAAAATATAAAAATGAGTGGTTGGCACTCAATATACTAAGAATGTTTTCAAGTGGAGTGCATGCAACTGAACCAATCTATGCTGAACCAGTCTGTGCTTGCAGTACTAAAGGGATAACTTATTCCAGCAGTTATTGTAGTATTTTATGTGCGAAACAATCGGACGTACAAGCACAAACAAATATTCCAAACTAGGGCTGCAAGCAAGATGTTAAAGTGGGTTTGTTTGGCTCCCCATTTTTTTAAATGTACGGTGTAAAATTCTTTAATGGATTAAAACGGAATTTATGTTCCCAGTGGGGATAGTTTTGAGGCACGTTCAAATGTTAACCCTAAAACCGATCTGTCGTCCATTTTATTTTGCTCCTTGTCATTCATGCACATTAGGATATATTTTCACCTTTATTCCTTGAATCGGGCTGTAGTGCCCTCCTGCGGCACTGCTGGTGACACTGACACAACCTGGTCTGTGGAGCTGTATATGTGGAAGCAGGGGGGCTCCTATGTGTTCTTACTAACTTTTTTCTTAAAACCTTTTCTTTTTTTTTTGGTTAGGGTGTTCTTGGCTGTTTTTCTTGAATACAACTGTCTGGATCACTGCTCATTTGTTGAGCTGGTCCGAGGGTTTCTTCCCTTGTTAATGTTAGCTTCTTTTGGCACAATCACCTATTTTGATACAGCCCTAGAGTTTAGCTGCGTGCTGGCTACTTTTACTCCCTGTAAGCAGGTCATTACTACAAATACTTGCAACAAATGAAAAACCCATGCCTTCACTCTTACAGCTCCACTGGTGTTTTCTGATGAATGGTACCAGCAAAGCAGCACCACGGGAAGGATGTGTAGTGTATGTACTGCCTGATCTCAAGAGACTGGTTAATTTTTCAATATGTATGCTTTACTAGGTGCCAAGAAAGAAGTATGAATAACAAACTGGTTAGCTTGCCGTAATAAAACTTGCATTGTAATTGGAATTCTGTTTTCACTCCCTAAACCCTTTTTACTCCCAATTTCCAAAATTAGGGACCAACATACTCTATCAAATCTGAACTAGAGCCTTGTTGAAATATATTCACTGCACTTCTAAGACATTTTTTCCCCAAATTGGAACAAAAAACTTTGATTTTTGGGGTTCAAAAGAACAACCTGGGTGGTATTTTCATAATCTCAAAATCAAATCTACATTTCATGTATTTAATGTAATCGGGTAAACAGATAATTAAGCCTATATCTCAATACTTTTTTAAATCTTTGGCCTATAGGGCACCCTTACCTGCTTTCCCAAATCAAACTTGTCAGTGACTTTTTGGGAGTGTTTTTATACCTCTATATGCCCCTGTTGTATGCTTTAAGAAGCGATTCCTACATAGTATTTCTAACCTTTTTTGGCTGGCAATTTTCAAAACTCTTAATCCGTTTGAACCAATGTATTGTAGATTGCGAAACAGGCTGTTTTGTGGTGCTCTTTTCTATAGACCTACAGGGCGTAGGCTCCACCAAGTCGCACATGGTGCAGATTATCCTGAAATTGACTCACTGGCCATTTCATAATCCACAGTGCCATGCCTAGGTCTGCATTTAGGAAGCAGCCTGGATTTTTTTTATGATTTGGCTGGTGGGATTTACAGATTTGTGGGCTAGTTGCATTGTTTTGGGAGTGTCAAATTCAGCATAAGGGCCTTAAGTCTAGTTTCCTTCGAACAGAGTATGCTCTTTTATCCACTGTTGGTCATGACCATGTCTTTAAATTGCTTCAAGGCATAATATGGACTCTCAAAACACTATAGCTTTTAGAGCAGTTCCGTGTGGTTCCGGAACAACACGTATGCCAAATTTGGCATCCGCCGTAAAGAAGTGAACTCGCGTGCCCAAGTACACTAGTTTTTGTTTGTTCACACAAAGCAAGATAATCGCTGCACTTTTTTTGCATTGTCCCCACCAAAAGCTTTTGGTTACAAACATTGCAAATACTGCAAATACCTGATGTCTCTGTTGCCTGGGACGGGAACATAAAATGGACGCCTTGAAAGATCAGTGCTTCCTAAGGCTTGAGGGCACAGGGCTACATCTTTTACTGCATTCCACAAGCCTGACAATTCACCCTTGCAGAGTTTACCCACTCTTCCCCCGGCTTTGCTTTCAATACAGGGAATGTGCCTTGGATAAGGATAACGGAAGGAAAATGAGTCCACATTTCTGTGCTGGGCTAGGGAGTCCAGACCTTACCCTACTCATTTTAATGCTTGCCATCTTGGTGCAATCCCAAGTGCCACTGACTCTGTCATTTGTTCTGGTTCCTGCTGCTCCTTTGTTTTGATATTGGAGGCCTTCCTTTGTTTCACTACCATATACCTCAAAGGTGCCAGCCACTGCCCTGCCGCCATGTTCAGACCTTCTCTATTTAACCTTTATCTCCCTGTCCCTGGGATAGATCATTGGCTCCCTCTGTTCCACCCATGCCGCTTTGTCAGAGGAAAGTGGATTCTATTCTGCAAGCCTTTTTAGCACTGAGCTACGAGTCTCTAATTTGTTGCTTGCCCCAAAGAAATTGTTACCCCATGTTTGAGGGTATATATGAGGTTGATCCTGCATCAGTTGCTTGCAGGTTTGGGCTCAGTCTGCCATGGTTTTGACCATGGCAACTTAATTGAGAAGTCTGTTCTGTTGCCACCACTTGACCCTGATCTTGAAGACCTGGCTATTTACGTGATTTTTGTGGTTTAGTCACTTAGCCTAATATAATATAACTTGCATGCCATACAATAGAATAATATACTTTATCCGGAGACTGAGTTTGATGCTGGCCCTTTTTCTTTTATTAGCGAGTTGGTCTCTTTTCATGGTATGGCAACTAGGACCTGTGGAGTCACGTTTTGGTGTCAAGAGCTTGCATGCTCAGACAGACCTTTTGTATCAACGTACTACACCCAATGTCTTGTCGTTCTTTGGGGAACTTACTGAGTCTGTCTTGGCTGTTGACTGTCTGGAAAAAAAACTCATCTGCCTCTGAATAGGTGGCATGTCAACCCCACCACTAGTGGGTCTGGGTTATTTCTATTCACCCCACTCGGTTTGGTGCTTCTAGTCTATAATGTGGGTACATATTGCCATGCCTGACCTTCCTTTCTACCTGATGGAATCGAAGAAGCTTGATGCCTTCGATGGGAAGAGTTTTGCTTGTGCTAGCTGGGCTCTCCATACAATCCATGCCGCCACCAACCTTAGCTCACTATTCCCATACTGATGGGAGGCGTCAAATTAGACTGTATCTAATTTGCCTCCTGACATGCAAGTTCATCAGCAAAGGGTGGCGGGTGGGATAGAATCTGCTAAAGAGGTTACAACTGGCCTTGGACACACAAGACATTTTTGCCGGGCCCATGAGTATGGGCTAGTTATTCTGTAGCATTATTGGATGTGCACACCATTTTTATTTTGGCAAAATGGCTGATTTACTAGTTGCAAAAATTCAAAACCTGAAAAACAATGACCATAAACAGGACCCACCCTAGAACCGTCACCCTTGCCTTGGCCACTGTTAATCTTGGGCCTGTGCATGAGGTTTGAAGGAAAAAATGTCAACTAAGACACAGCTTTTCTTGCCTTCTTGGATGTGATGGTTTGAATCAATTCTTCCCTATACAGTCATTGGTAGTTGACAGGGGTGAAGGGCACATGGGTGCTCTGCCTGCACATCTTATAGCCTCCCTGGTCAGAGACTGACCTTTTCAAATTGTGAGGAAAGTGTATAGAAACTGTGCTTTAGCCTTATGCTAACTGAATAAATTAATTTCTATCAACATTATGTGTTTAAACAACTTCATATAGAAGGGTGGGCAACAGCCTCTGGTAAGAAAAGCTACAGGATGCTGGCATTCATTTTCAAATTTGGGAGGACCATCTGAGCGTCATCATATTGGTGTTTGCGCTATGCACTATTGCTACCCAACTCTGCTTTGTCTCCTGGGATATACACTTGGTGGTCTGTAATATCCCACCAGTGCTGTCAGGCACAGCTCAGCCATTTTATTTTAAGATCTCCTATACACTGCTCTTGGCTCTGACCAGGCTTCAGATATACAATACGCTGTATGCGTTTATTATTGTGGGCTGATCACATCGGCCCTGTCTTGCAATTGCGCTGTCCACGTGTTCATTCTGCATGTTGGTGTATGTTAATAGCTTTTAACATTGTGCATTAGCAATTGGTTATTCTCTCCAGCATGCCAAAATGGTAGTCTCCCTATAGTATGTCTCATCCCGACACGCCTTATCCCGTCACCTTGTAGTACTGCTTTCACCTGCCGACCAGCGCACCTGCCTTACCCCCACTTTTCGCCACAACCCTGTGGGGTGGTCTTCAGCTTCTCTTTGCTCCATTTTAGACCGAGATTTTTGTCACACCCTTCATTCCCAAGTAGTGTGCCTTTTCCCGTGGTAGTGTAATGTTTATTTACTGTTCTTTACCAGAAGTGAGGCCTGTCTCCCTCACCCCCCGCTCTTACTTTTAGTTCGGCTCTCACACTTGTCTGTAGTGAAAGTCTCTCTTAACAACCCTTCATAAATATTACTGCCTATCCATTGGCAGAAGTGTACTTAATCTCTTACTTTTTATATATGGGGCCACAGTCATGTGTCTTGTACACTGCATCAAAGTTAAAAAATGCTAGTGTCTTGCCAATATCGCTGACTTCGGCATGTTTACATGTCCAACATTTGTTGGATAGGTTGTTGCATCAGCAAACTGTTCAGATCTATTTTTTCCATGTAACGCCTACCTTAATTTGATTAGGTGTCTCATTCCTTGCTTCAGAACGGTCCTGCTGGCACTCTGGATGCATAGTGTATATCTCAGAGGTGAGGCATGCTATGAAGCACATGCACTGTTTAAATTCAAATTATGAATAAGTAAGCTGCAAAAATTGTGTGATGAATCATTCTACGAGTACATTTAGAGTTATTGAGGCATGTGATAACTATCACCTGCAGAGACTCGCAGTCGTAGAATCCTAGTTTGATGGTGGGTTTTCTCTTAATCTGTTACTGAACCCCACGTCTCCACTCCGAGGAATGGAAGTGTGAGATAAAGATGGGAGTATGTGGCCAGCTCTAATCTTGTATCTGTTTTTTTTTTTTTTTTTTACATTGTTCATTTATTACCATTTAATCATTATGTGCTTTTAGTTGACTGCACTTAATTTTCATCCGTTGTGGAATGCCTGGTATTTTTCAGATTACTTGTGTTGCACAAGCGAAACCAAAGCTTATCTTGGGTTTTGGCGAACCAGTAAAAAATTGCCTAGTTATTTAAAAAAAAGTAACCGGAGTGTATTAAAACTGCTCTAAATTGCAAAACAGAGATCCTCCTCATCGGCACACCTTCACCATCCTTTCCCCTCACTCTCTGGTTGGCCGCCCTCCTTCCCCCACCTGCGAGGCTAAGAACCTCAGGGTCATCTTTGACTCCACCCTTTCCTTCTCCCACATCTCTGAGGTCTCTAAAAAGTCAAATGTCCTACTGCACCTCCTCAGAGGTACTCTGCCTTTCCTCTCCTTCCCCCAGAAGCTCATGGTATCCCATGCTCTGGTTCTCTCCAGCTTGGACTATTGCAACAGCCTCTTTCTAAATCTACCTGCCTCTACTCTCTGCCCTCTGCAACTAATCCAGAACAGGACTGCGAGACTTGTCCTTGGCCTCAAGCCCTGGGATTGTATTTCTCCAGCTCTGAAATCTCTCCATTGGCTACCAGTGGATGCAAGGATTAAATTCAAAACCCTCTGCATTGTCCACAAGGCTTTCTGGGGCCTGGGTGCAAGATACCTTCAGCTATCCCTCCGCAAATACCTTCCCTCTCGAGCTCTTTGCTCCTCTACCTCCAACTCCCTCAGGGTCAGTTGTTTTTCAAAGCAACGAGCTGGGGGTAGATCTGTCTTCGGCTGGGGCCTCCCTCTGGAACAGCCTCCCTTAAACTGGATGAGAACCATCTCTGGTTCCGGAAGCACCTCACAACCTTCCTCTTTTCTTCTGCCTTTGCTCCCCCTCCCCCTGCTGATCTGTTCTCTTGGCACCGTGCACCTGGCCATCCTCTGTCCTCCGGGCCCAGGTACCTGCTCACCCTGCCACCCTCCTGCACTGCCTCCCGGCCACCCCTTGCACTGTGGTCTGTATCTGTACCCATACAGCAACCCCCTTTTTCTTCCTGCTCTTATCAGACCTACTGTCTGCTGCCTTAAACCTAGCACTTGCAAATTGCTGGCTGCACTACCACTGTACGTTGCCTTTATTATTTATCGTTATGTATCTGTTTCTCCTCTGCTTTGCACTTTCCACTTCTCCCCCCTTCCATGCACTTTTCCCCTCCCCCTCTCCCATGCACTTGCGCATTCTCAATGTCACAGGGCCTAGTAAGATCACACTTGTGTACGAGCACAATAGAAATGTAATATCAATAGCTCAGCTTCTAGCTTCCTTTCTTTTGTCGTTTTTGTAATACGCTTGGTATTTGACTCTTTGCAATCAGCTGTTTGCTCATTCTGTTCCACGTTTACCTGATCATTGTGAATGTAAACACTAAAACCCCTTTCCTTTGTCTCAACAGGGGACACTACACAGAAGATGAAAGCTGCTCGGTATCCTACGCCTGCAGAATTGGATGCCTATGCTAAAAAGGTCGCCAACACTCCACTGACAATAAAAATCTTCCCGAATAGCGTGAAGGTACCCCAGCGCAAGCACATCCGCCGTACTGTCAACGGGCTGGATACTTCAGGGCAACGGTATAGTCCGTATCCGGCACAGGTCGGCACGAAGACTGGCCTGCTTGCTATCGTCAAGCCTCCCGCCAAAGCTGTTCTGAAAGACTTTGAAGGTGCCCGTATCCATCTGCTTCCTGAAGTGATGATGAATCCCCCATCCTCTCCCTATGCTGCACCCAGCACTTTAAGTCATCCCCAAGGCCTCTCCCGCACACAGTCATTGCAGCATGCACAAGCACTGCAGCATGCTCATAGCATGCAGCAACAACAGACTATGTCTCGCCCTCAGAGTGTACCGCAAGCGCTACAACATCCACAAGGCATGCAACAGACGCTGCAACACCATCCAGGCATGCAACAAGCGCTGCAGCAACACTCTCAAGGCATGCAACAGACTCTGCAGCACTCGCAAAACATACAACAGACTCTGCAGTCACACCCTGCAGGTATGCAACAGGCGCTGCAACGCCATCGGGGTATGCAGCAAGCACTGCAGCAGGCTCAACAGCAGGCTGAACAGCAAGCTCGGCAGCGTGCCCAGAACATGTCGCGCCCACAGAGCATACCACAGCCTCTGCAGCGGGCCCAGAGTATTTCGCAAAGCATGCAGCACCCTCAAGGTATATCACAACAGACTCTTCAACACCCTCAAAGTATACCACAGCAACAGAGTTTACCACATCCTACGAGCATGGGGCAATCGCAGACACTGCGGCACTCTCAAAGCATGGCACAGTCGCAACACCAACAAAGTATAGGGCAGACGCAGGCTCTGCAGCACCCTCAGAGCATGGCACAACCTCAGGCGAGGACGCAGCACCCTCAGAGCATGGCACAAATGCAGCCATTGCAACCCCCTTCAAGCTTGCCCCACGAGACTCTGCAGCACCCCTCCAATCCTCTTCTGCAGCCTGGCTTGCATGGTGGCAGAAAGATGCCAGATGCCGATGCTCCGCCGAATGTGACAGTGTCTACCTCAACCATTCCCCTCTCTATGCTGCAGCAAAACCGCCCCCCGGACTTGACCAGCATCGTCCAGCAGATCAACCAGTTCTGTCAAGCCCGGGCTGGGCTCGGCACTACCTCAGTGTGTGAGGGACAGATTGCAAATCCCAGCCCTATAAGTCGCAACCTGCTCATCAATGCAAGTACCAGGGTCTCCGCTCACAACCTGCCTATGTCTGCCTGCATAGGTAACCCCACTGATCATGCTGCTGCTATTTCTGCTGCCTCTGGTAACATGCCCTTGGTGAATATCCGGATGCCAGCATCATACCCCAGTGATCTCAAACCTCTTGCATGGAACCAGCACCAGCTTGCACATCTGCAGCAGATGTGCGGAGAAGCTGGTAAACACCCTCAACGAGAGATGACTGTGCAGGGATTTCCAGTCAAAACCGCAGCCTACCCTCAAGAACTGTGCATGGGCCAGTCTTTCAACTTGAAACCCCCCATCGAGAAACCTACCCCTTCCCCTCCTGTGAACGGCTTACCTGGGCCCATGCCGTACTCCAACGGGCACTTTTACCAGCCTTTATGGAATAATATTCTGCCCACGCCTAACAGCGATAGCTCTGGCTCTCAGGAGCTTGCCTTGCCTTTCCACGGAGGGCAGCCAGCTGCAGCACCCTTGGACTGTGCAGTGGGGCCTCATTACAGGGTCGGAGCAGGTTCATCTGGCCAGAACAGCATCATGCAGACCATGGATTGCCTAGGTGGGGAATTTCAGCAATCCTGCTTCAGAGAGCAGAGCATGGCCACAATTGGGAAGGTCCAGCGGCCTCCCGTGGTCCGTGTTCCTGAGCAAGCTGATAGTCATAACCTTCATCTTCAACACCCTGGGTATAGATAGGCGGTAGCCACTCTCACCAACTAAATCATAGATTTTAGTCTTAATTTGGAATCCTAGCAAGGCTGCTTTTTTATGTTTTTTAATTTTCTCACTTAAACTTGATGTGATCATTAGCCTGGCTGCACTATTATCGAAAGTACAATGTGTAGCTGGTGTCATGGTCTTCACGGGTAACGCTGCCTTTCGTTTTGAATAACTAACGTTAAACTCCATATGCTCGATTTCCTTTCCCTTAGTTACTTCAGCTGCCACACATTTACAGATTGCACATACATGCAATTGCCGATCTGGGCTTCCCCACATTTGCAATCCATGCCCTTTTCCCACTTTACATTCATTAAACTTAACACCTTTACTACAGTTGACTCTCCTCACCATCCTAAACCTTGCTCCACCCACAATAGCGTTGTCCCACTCTTTACTCATTTCATTCTACAATGTACTCCTGTGGCCTCCTTTTGCAAAGCTTTCTCTTCCAGCCCTTTTCCATCTGCTTCTTTCACGGTAACCTAACTAGTTGTGAGTGCTTGTCTTTTTTGTTTTTTTTCTTGGTGTCCGATTTTTCAAGTAAATCTGTCTTCTTTCGTATGACTGTCAACATCTTGTTACTTTGCATGGTTTAATTGTGAAGCATCCCCGCAGTTCAGCTGTTTGGTGCCATGGTGCCACTCCTTTCTGGCTCATTTATTCTGCTGAGCAAGGAAGCAAAATGTACTGTTTCACAATGTTGGTGTTTTCCATGGGATTATAAATGTGCAAGCTGACTGCATAACTGGTTAGTGTGGATAGGCTGCAGGACAGGTTGTGGTTGTACTTCTGGCGCTCTCGTTCCTGTTCTGAACTGGTTGCGTGAGCTCTGTGATACTGATGCACGGATTTCAGAACTGGTTGATTGTGAGTGCCACATTGTGGATGTTGTCGGTTGTTTGGGTGCTTTTAAATGTGGGTAAAATGGTAGCAAAATGTCAGTTATTACCTTGACGATGTGTGTAAATACCTCACAACTGATAGTGAGCTCCATGTGTGGTGGATTGCTGCATATCTGTTTGTATGAGAGTTCCACTATGTGGCTACAGACTACTGAATTGGCTAGTTCTGCAATCCACCATGTGGATGAGGGGCCTGATGAGCTGGCTTGTTGTGAGCTCCACAATGATGAGTGTTAGGCTAGTTGGGTGTGTTCTTTACAATTTTGCTTTGAAGTGCAGAAGTAGCTGCTTGTGAGGTTTGCTGACTTGGCTTCTTGTGAGCTCCAAGAAGAGCGCTCAATTGATTCTTGTTGAAAAACGGATTTGTTGTGAGTGTAGACTTTTTTTTCAACTGGATTGATTGTGATCCCACCAGTCAGACACCTAGTTGGAGAGACGTTGATTGTGTGCGTAGGTTGAAAAAGGGTGCACTGGTGTCCTGTGCCCCCTTTACATTTGTATTCTGCTTATTGTAACTCTTGTTTATTCTTCATGAGAAAACATGTTCTATTTATTTTCAGGTTTGTGGTCCCCTGCTATCACCTGAGAAAAAATTGAATCTGTAGTAGGGAATAGGAATTTGTAGCATTTTTGTGTGGTTTTCCTACCAAATCACATGCTTTCCTCTCAGGAATTGCGCTCCAGTGACTTTGAGTATGTTCATAAGTGTATGGAGTCATTTACAGGTAGTGAAAACCCTCCCTAAATCCTTCCAAAAACGTTCCCATATTTTAACGTAGAACCTTTTTCTTCAAATGTTCCTTTACATCCATTGACACTTGGATTTTGCACGAATTGGTTTTATTGTGAAATTGTCAATGCTTCTAAGTGTTGAGTAGCTACTTGCACTATTTTGTTTTGAGTCCCTTATTTTAACGCAATGGATGGAATGAGGTTATCTAATGAGCTGGAGTATTGTACAGATTCCATACCAATACTGCAGCAAGTCTTTTGCATATGTCAAGGAGCCAAGAATAGTGTTGATATTTCATACAAACATATTCCATTCTGACCAACCATAAGATCTATTTTATTTAAGCAACCAAATCTTACCTTTTCTGCCCTTTTTGCTTTGCATGACAAACTAGAGCAACATGTAGCCGTTGTTCACACTCCCTACACTGAGCTTTCACCACAGTAGAGACACTCTCTCCTGCCATTTACCTCATGCAACACAGTTCCTTGCCATCTCATTTGCTTGTCCGAACAGATTGCTAATCGCTATAACTAATGATCACATCAAGGCCTGGAGTAATGAAATAAAAAACATGATTTCTTCAATGTACACTGGCTAAAAACTATTGCTATACTACTGTAACTTTAAGTGTAATTCTTCTGTGTGAATGGTGCCTGTTAGTGTGGGCATCAGTAGCGATGTGTATGAGTGCGCGCCCACGGCATCTGCAGGTCATTGGCATCCCTCACAGTCCTTGAATATGAAGTTAGCCGATCACAAAGCCTTAAATATATCTAAGTGTGACTTTCCTTGTCAACTTTATAAAAAGTTCTTGAGTTGTAAACCCAACACTCTGTCCTGGACATGAAAAGTATCTTTCCACCCACTTTATTGTAACATCCAATGAATAAAAAAAGTACTGCTCCAGTCAACACAGAAAACATGTCAGAGCTAGGCCATTGTAGTGCAAAACAGCCCCTTCTCTCTCCAAGCCCACTTAATGCATCCCTCCCCCTAGTCTGTATCATACAGACTTCATGGTCTATTTCTTGAGGACTGTTGCTCCAATGTTCACATTTTGTTATGGTCTTATCAAAGAGCTGGGGCTGTAGAAGATGGTCACATGGCAGCATCTGGTCCAGTAAAGTTAATGCTGTCCAACCATTCTGTGCCAGGCCCCTTGTATCGCTGTGGTTGACTGCATCCCTGTACCTGGATGTGATTTGGGTTTGTCACCCTTGCTGGTTATGCCCAGGCAATTAATTGTCTTGCTGCTCTTTCACCTCAGTATGTCATATGTTGACTAAAGATGCTCGGAATGCAAGATTTGAAGATGAATTCCTTCCCAATAAATATGAAATCGAGATTCCATCCTGCCTTTTTTTTAACCAGCTCTTGGAAGTGATTTTAAATTGAACACTATTTTTTTTATTTTTTTTTTAAACTTTAGACTTTGCAAATTAACTTTGCCCTTTACCCTTTCCTTAAAAGCATGGACATCCTTGCAGCATTTTTAACGACTGAAAATAACTTTTTTTTTTTTTTGAAGTGGTGTTTTAGCCTAATAGAGTATTTCTTAAAAAGGGGAGGCGATAGAATATTTTGTTTAATTGAGACGTGTAGTCATTAAAGCGTAGTCATCTTTCGATGTAGGTCACACATACCATGTCATTATTTAATGTTTAATTATTATTTTTTAATTGTGTTATATTACCAAGCTGTTTCTTTTGGGAGAACTGCAAAGTCGAGAATGTTCACCAGAGAAGGATAACTTGTGTATTGGCTTGTGTTGCCTTATTTAAAAGGAAGAAATATGGAACTGAAAACTTGCCTGACTATGTAATGCCAAATGATAGCAATGATGTTCTAATTTATTGTTCACAATGTTTCCTTTCCCTCTGTGAAAACTGGTAAAATATACTTGGATCAAAGGTCTAAAATGAAGCTTGTGTCATAAATATTTTCCAACTTGTATACTTCCCTGAAATCAAGACTTGTGTTCATTCCCCTGACTCCTGCCTCTCTCATTTTCGCTGCTTACTTTGTTCTCCCTGGACCAATCGAGGCCTGTGCAAAAACTTGGTAGAAACTATCAGCTACTTTGGTTCCTTTACGATGCATTCGTCCACCTGAAAAGATCCCTCTTCATTAATGAAGTGTTAGCACAGCCGGCTTCGGGTGTGTCCGTGCGCTGCAGAGGTTCTCTTACACAAGGAAGGGTCAAATATGGAAGTTTTTGACCCACGGAATCTGTGACTAGTCCAGCAGTAAAGGTAGAAGTGTAATCTAGCAATGACGGAGCAGTACTACCTAGATTGTTAATCCACCCCGAATTCAAATACTAATAAAATTGGCTTAAATTCTGGCTTGTGCACTCTGTCCTATGCATTCTTTTGTAGGTTGATTTTTCCTTTTTTGCGAGAAACTTTGAAATATAGTTGGAGGATTTGTAATCCTCTCCACTGTTAGATCTGTGTATTTTGCTTTCAAGACCAAGTAGCCACGTGCCTTCCTCTTGCACATACGCAGAGAAAACGTACTGCTGTCCTGTAGCATCATTGCCTGCTTTCACACTAATGGGAGGAAAGAAGAGGTCAAACTGACCATGTGCATTCTGCATTTGTAAGATTTCAGTGTTTTTTGTTTGTTGCCATTACTTTTTTGCAAAACACTTGTAACCTTACAGGGGTGATTGATGTCCTAGACAACTGCTGCTGTGAATGGTGTGGCTAGCACAGCACACCTCAAATTTCTTTAATAGGGTTGCTGGGTTTTCTTTAGAATGTGTATTTTTTTTCAAAAATTGTTTGTTTTTCGGTATTACAAGCTTTGCAGAGATTCACATGTTACATATTCTTGGGGCTTGCAGTAGCACACAAAAACCATAGTTAATACAGCTAAATAAGAAACAACAAGAACAGTCTCCGTGAACAGAACAAAAAAGAGAAGAGGGGGACAAGGTCCAAGGGAGGAACGGGAAGATTGAGTCCTTCACAGTTGGCTTAGTGTAGGGTTGACGGTGTGCCTCAGTGCTTGGGCCCCGGAGGGGCTCTTCTGGGGGATGGGTCCTGCGGATCTGTGCTACTTGGTCTGCAAGGTGTTTGGCTTCTTGGTTTTAAGCGTAGGCCATTCGGTTCTCCGGCTGGTTGTAGTACGCCTTTTCCTTCAGTCCTGGTTTTCCATCCAAGTCCGCGTTGGGGGGCTGTCTTGCTGTGCCGGGGAATTATGTGTAGTCCAGGAAGGGGGCCCAGACACGCTCGAATTTGGCTTTGCTACTGAATCTGATGGCTGTGACTTTTTCCGCTGCTGCCATTTCCCAGCATTTGGACCACCACATTTGTGTAGATGGACCCTCTGGGTTTTTCCATAGTCTGGCGATGGAAATCTTAGCGGCTGTCAGGAGGTGAGAGCAGAGCTCAGCCATGCAGCCTGTTAAGGGGAATTGGCTTTCCCCCGTCGCCCCTAGCAGCACGATTCCTGGGTCTCAGGGGATGGTGAGCCCAATTATTGTTTTGATCTGTTCGAGGGTGTTTCTCCAGAATTGGGTGGCTTTCGGGCAAGTCCAAAAGAGGGGGAACAGGGTTCCTCGGTCCGGGCAGCCCCTCCAGCACTGTGCGGGAATGGCCGGGTTGCACTAGTTTAGGATCTCAGGGATGCGGTACCACCTGAAGCACACTTTGAACGCCCCTTTGTTCGTTACACATTTTGAGCTTTTGTGTGCCTTGGTCCAGATGTGATTCCATTCCTCCGGTTCGATTGTTCTTCCTATGTCTTCTCCCCATTTTAGCATGTATGGTTCTTTTTTGGTTGGATCCGTCCTGTCCAGGAGTTTGTATAATGTGGAAATGTTTCCCCTCGGTGGGTTGGCAGTGAGTGAGCGCTCTAGCGCTGTCAGTCCTCTACTGCCATGCTTCTTGGCTAGCTCACTCGAGAGCCAGTGTCTTAGTTGCATGTAGCGAAAACTTTGTCTCTGGGACCTGAAATATGGCCTTGCACTCCAAGCTCAGCGGGTGTCCATTTTCGAAGGTCTGTCATGGTCTTCAGGCCCCCGTCTCTCCATTTCGCGAAGTGGTTTGGTGCGGTTCCTGGGGAGAAGTCTGGTTTGTCCCAGACTGGCGAGGGGGGGGGGGGGTCCCATTGTGCTTCTGCATTTCCATAGGCGGGCCACCTTTTTCGAGCTAGCTACTGTGTTTCACGTTAAGGGCAGTGGGCCCGGGTCCTGGGTGCCCTTGGGGTCTTTCATGTGGGGCAGCGCCTCGATTGGGGTCTTGCTCTAGTCTTCTTCCAGTTGTAGCCACCGGGGGCGGTTGGTAGGTAGTTTCCATGCGAAGGCAAGGGCAAGTTGAGCTGCGAGGCAGTACCTGGTCACGTCCAGGACCCCTAGGCCACCCATCGCGGCACTCCGGAGCATGATACTCTTCGGGATGCGTGACTTCTTTCCTTCCCAGACGAGGCACAGTATGTCCGCCTGCAGCTTTTGGAGGGCTTTTTTCCGAATGGTCACTGGAAGGGCGAGTCCGAAATATAGCAGCTTTGGGATTAAGTTCATTTTTACCTCCATGATCTGGCCGAACCACGAGATTTCTTGTTTTTACCAGCGTTCCAGGTCATTTTTTAACTTTGAGAAGTGGGGGAAAGTTTGCCTTGTACAGTATCTCCGTTTTGCTGGGTATTTGGACTCCTAGGTAGCTGATGCTCCCCTTTGCCCATGGGGTCCGATATTCCACCTCCAGTGCCGTTTTGAGCTTTTTTGGTACATTGATGCCCATCGCTATAGATTTTGAAATATTTGTGAACCCCGAGGCTGTTCTGAACTCTTCCAAGGTTTGCCATAGGGCCTCTATGGATTCTTTCATTTGGGTGACGGTTAGTAGCACATCATCCGCGTATAGGGCCACTTTGTACGATTCCCGCTTGATTGTGAGGCCTTGTATCGCTGAGTTGAGGCAGACTCTGTTGGCAAATGGCTCCATTGACAGGGCGAATATGTGTGGGGACAGGGGGCATTCTTGCCTTGTGCCTCTGGTTATGTTGATTCTGCCCTATCTGGCGCCGTTTAGTCGCAGTCTCGTGGAGTGGCATTGATAGTTGGCTAGGACCCATTTTACAAAGTTCAGGCCAAAGCCATAGTGCAGCAGGGTTTCCCTTATGTAGCCCCAGTCGGGCATGTCAAACGCCTTGTGCGCATCTAGGGAGAGGATTGTCAGCTCTGAGCCCATCCTGTTTGCTGACTCTATTACGTTGATAGTTCTGTGGATGTAGTCCTGCGTGCCCTGCCCTGGTATGAATCCCGCTTGATCTGGGTGAATGATATCGGGGAGGAGCGGAGCCACCCCGTTCGCTAGTATTTTTGCTAATATTTTGGCGTCATTGTTTAGAAGTGTTATTGGCCTATATGGTGCACATTGCATCTGGTCCTTCCCCGGTTTTGGGATAAGCACCGTTAGAGATTTGTTCATGGCGGCCGTGGTGGAGTCCGTAGAGAGAAATGAGTTGAATAGGCTTGCCAGTTGGGGTGCCAGTAGGTGAACAAATTTCTTGTAAAATTTTGAGGTCGGCTCGTCCGGTCCCAGGGTCGTATTCTTCAGGAGGCAGATCATCTCGCTTACTACTTCCTCTGAGATTGGACGCTCTGTCTGCCATTATGGGATGCGGCTGCTTCTTTGGGGCCGGGGCCAGAAATCGTGCGATGGCTAGGTGTCAGTGGCCCGGTTATGATTTCCTCGTGGTATTGTGCCATTGTCTCGAGCTTTTCTGCCTCTGTGTGGTGATGTTTGCTGATTTTGTCGACCAGGCATTGGATGTGATTCCTTGTTCGCAGTTTTTTCAGCTTGTGCACTAGGAGGCGGTTTGCTTTGTTGCTGTTGAGGTAGTAGAATTGTTTAGTGTAGGTTAAGGCTCTGGCCACCTGGTTCGCGAAGTGTATTTCCAGCTCCCCTTTCGCTCTTTTTAGATTTTCGTGTGGCGCTTCTTGAGCTTATTTTCCAGTTCTACTACCCTCTCCTCCATCCTTTGTTGCTGCAGAAGATTTTGTTGTCCGAGTCTTGCTGCTGCGTCCATTGCCGCCCCCCAAATCACAGGTTTCATGGCATCCCATATGGTTGCCATTGGAGAGTCTAGGGTTGATTTGTTTGAAGTGGTTTTGAACCGCCTAGGTGAGGTCTGAGATGGAGGCCAAATCTAACAGGATTTGGTCCTGCATTTTCCATTGCCGTTGGGTGGGCTTTGGAAAACCCTGCAGTAGCAGGTTCATTGTGACCGGCGCGTGGTCCGAGATCGCTATGTGCCCGATTTGGACTTCCTCCAAATAAGGGGCCATTGTGTTCGCAGCCAGTTGTAGGCCGATCCTCAAATACCCCCTGTGGACGTGGGAGAAGAATGTGTAGTCCCTTTCTCCCTGGTTGCGTAGTCTCCATATGTCAATCGTCTCGGTTTCCCGTAAGGAATTCGGCCATGGCCAGAGCTTTGATAAAGTCATCCCTCGAGGGTGGTAGGGTCTTGTCCGTGCTCTGGTCTGGGGGGAGGTTGAAATGTCCTCCAATTAGTAATTGGCCGACGGCGAAAGCTGCGATGATTGGAATAAGGTTACGAAGAAAATGGTCTTGCTCTTTGTTTGGGCTGTAGATTGCCACTAGGGTGATCAGGAGTTCAACCAGGAGGCCTTTTAAGAGTAGGTATCTCCCCTCTGGGTCTCCTTTGGCGGTGATCTGGGTTATCGGTAGATTATGGCTCAGCAGTATCGCAACCCCTTTTTTCTGGTTGGCGGAGGCAAAGTAACATTTAGGGAAGCGCCTAAAGCGTATCCGTTTTTCATCCGCTGCTACTAGGTGTTTCCTGAAGGCATACTATGTCTGCTGCTAACTGGTCCAGTCTGTGTTCCACAGATTTTCGCTTTCTTGGGGTATTGAGGCCCTGTATGTTGTGATGGTGAGTTTTATCTAGCTAACCCATCTTTTGAGCCAGTAATAGTTTAGTTTGTTGTCTTCGCTAGTGGTTGGTTGTTCTCCCCTTGTAGGTTCCTTTTTCCGTGATGCCCCCCTTTCCGTGTGGTGGCCCTCCCCCTACCAGGTCCTCCTCCCCACCCCCCCCCTCCCACCTCCCCCCAACAAACAGGTTTTCCAGACCAGCCTTCAACCAACGGGGCAGTTGGCCGGACCATCACGCGAATGGAAGCAAATGTGCCTCTTACTGAACAGTAAAGTGTGAGAATGTTTGACGTTTTAGTCTTGGGTGTTGAAGTTGCAGGAGCTTCTGAAGGTGTCCAGGCCCCTCCCCCCAGTCTGCCAGGCATCGCTTTGAGTAGTTTGCTTGATCTGGCACGGTGGGGTCAGAGGAGATGGAGATCAGGCGACGACTGGCTCAGACCTGCTCCCTGCCAGTTGGGTGTTGGTAGTCCTGGGGGGATGGGGGCTACTTTAGACTGAGGCTGTAGCAAGAGAGGCTCCTCTCTTGGTGATTGTTACTCTTCTTACCTTTGGTTGGGGGGGGGGGGGGGGGTCCCGCAGTCTGCAGCGTCTTTCCACCCTAGTCTAGGATTTGAGGGGTTCCCATTGAGGTCCCTCCGTGTTGTCTGCAGACCCATTGGGGTCTTCATCTTGTTTTCCAGATCCATGAAGCGCTCAGCTTCTCTGCAGAGGGGATGAATCGTGTCTTGCCTTCCCATATGAATTTGAGAGCCGTCGGGAACCCCCAACGATAGGTTATCTTCCTCTCCCGCAGCCATTCGGTCAGTGGTTTAAGGGCTTTTCTCTTTGCTAGGGTGGCCGCTGCTAGGTCTTGGTAGAGGGATATTGGGGCGTCTCGGAAGTGGATTCGGGCCGAGCTTCGCGCATAATTTCTTCCTTGACTCTTTAGAAGTGGACTCTCGCTAGGACATCCAGTGGAGCGGCCGCATTCTGTTTAGCTCTGACCCTGTGGACTCGGTCTAGTTCTAAGGGGGCTTCATCTGGGAGCGTTAGAATGAAGCGGAATAGGTCGTTGACGTAGGCCCCTAGTTCTTCTTCGGGGACTGAGCTTGGTATTCCTCTCAGGCGAATGTTGTGCCTCGACCTATTTCCCACATCTTCCTGTTTGCTCTCGAGGGTGTCACACCTGGCCTCGAGCGCAGTGAGCCTGTCAACCCCCTCCCCTATCTCGAAGTTTTGCTCATAGAGAGTTGTTTCGATTTCTTCTGTTCTGGCTTCAATTTCGCTGACTCTCTTGTCTAGGGATGAGATTTAGCTTTTTAGTTCTTCTGTGCCTTTTTGATACACCCTGGTGATGGCAGAAAGGAGCTCCTGGAGGTCCGCTTTTGTGACTGCTTGGGCTGGCTGATCGGGACTGGGTTCGGGGTGTGCACTTGAGTTTGCATTTTCGTTCGTTCCCCTTTCTTTGACTTCTCCCCCATGGTTGTCGACAGCAGGGTGGCTATGTCGGCCTGTTTGGAGAGCTTAGGGTTCCTGGACATTGTTCTGTGCTCGTCTAGGGGTTGCTGGGGTCTGGTTCAACCCTTGTGTCTGGTTGATTTTTAGTTGGTGGGAGGTGCTCCTCTCGCTCAGGCTTCAACCTCGGGCCTTGGTTTCCTGGGGTTGGTGTGCGTTATCCGGTGGCTTACGTGGGGTGCTGAGCCATGGGAGCCCACAGAACCCCTATTTTCTGGGGCCCCGGAGGGTCACTTGCGTGGTTGGAGAGTCTGTGGCCCCCATCCGGTAGCTGCAAAGAGCGCTGGCAGCACCCAGCTAGGTGGTCTCATGAGATGGTTGGAGGTGGGGATGGCGTGGGGGGGGAAACATGTTCCTTGGCCGTCGAGCCCCCTGCCTTTGTTGCTCTTGCTAGATTCGCGGCCCGTTGGGTCGGGGACCTCGGGCTCCTTTGACTAGCGGGTGGGAGTGGGGAGAACTGTCTCCGTTCCCAGAGGGGGGGTGGAAGCTGCTGGCAGGCTCCGGGGCACTCCTGAGTATCCAGGGCCTGCCAGGCCTTCTTTCATGTCCCGTGGGGAGAGGGGGGGGAAATGTCTGCCTCCCCCAGCTGATGGTGGCCCTCTTGAAAGGCTGTTATTCTGTCGGGGCCTGGAGTTGGTGCGGCAGGTTCTGCCCTACCTTAGTCCGGCTGCGCTGCCCGTGCTGGGGGGGGGGGCCTTGGAGGTCCGCCCTGCTCCTAGTCGCGATCGTGTGCTGGGCTTGGAAGGAGCCGCGGCTGCAGTGCGTCCGGACTCCCCGAGCCGGCCCTGGACACCGCACTAACTTGCTGGTGGATGTGGGTAGGCAGCCGCTGGGCCTGAAGGCGTGGGTTGGGGGTTGATTGAGGGGCCGTGGGGAGCCTTTTCTGGTCTGCTCTGTGGTGGGTCGGCCGGCGCTGCAGCTGTCAGCGTTCGGTGGTGCTTGGTTGGAGTGTCCGCCCGCAGGCGGGCTGGACGCCGGGTTGCCCAATGGTTGGCCGGAGGGGCTTGGTCTGCTAAATCTGGGCTGGTTCGGGTCCGTATCTTGGCTGTGTGACCACACAGTATGCCGCCCAAGGGATCACCCATCCCCTCCCAGCCCCCCCCCCCCCCCCACTTGGCCGGAGGCCGCTCACAGGGTTGTCATAGACTGTAGAAGGGACGTCAATGCAGCTGCTTCAGTAGTTGGCCCTCATCCCCGTGTCAAGGCTGTTCGGTTTGTGGGGTTCGATTCAGACCCCGATGCCATCTGCCATCTTGAGGGTTTGCAGGACACGCCAATCTGCTTCGGTGGGGAGCTTGGTCTGAACTCCGTCTCTGCAGGGCCAGGACCGTTCAGAGTTGAGCAAAAGCTGGCATAGCCTTTCGGCTCTTCAGGGCGTCGAGTTTTTAAGCAGAGATTTTTTTACTGGGGCATCTTCTGTTAGACGCGCAGTCTCGGCCAGGAGTTCTCACCGGGCCAGACCGTCCGTCATGGCGCCAGGCCACGTCCCCTAGAATGTGTATTTTACACATACACATGTGATCCTTTTGCATGGGGAAAAAAAGCCCAAACAATTTTGCTCCCACATGTTCCAAGTGGTAGGACTCCTGTTGTGTAATGTAAAGTGCTGTTGTATAGTGCTCCTCTATTGTTTTGGCAGACTTGCTGTGCATGGCCCTGCAAGAAAGGAGGGGCGTTTGTTAATGGGATAGTGTGAAAGGCTGCCTTGATTCCTATAGTGCGTCAGCAAGCCAGAAGTGCAAGTCTAAGATTGTTTGGATGGAATGTGTGTTGCTGAGAGAACCTGGTTAGGCTCTGGTTCAAGCGTAGGATGGTGATTGTGCGATAGAAGTGAGCATTGGTGTTGCTCCCTTAGTGTTTGAACAGTTGCAGTAATGTGCTAGCATTGTTCGTGACCATAGTTTGAGGAGAGAGATTTGGTTGGGAGACTAGGGGGGGGGGGAGGGGGGAGAAACATGAAACTGTTCCTCAAAGCGGTGCAAGACTAAAACTTGATGCTTTTCAACAATGCAAATTTCTCAGATTTCATTTAAATGGCTTTCCGACGATGAATGTATTAGGTCAGAAACGTTATAGTTTCTAAGGATTTGTGAGGATGCTGTGCGTGTGGGTTAGTCCCAATCAAAACTCCCATCTGGTCTTGGAATGTCCTGTCTTTAGGGAGCAGAGAATTTGCTTTCTAGGAAAGTTCATCCATTCTACGTCCTGGGTTTTGTCAGAATCTGTGGGCAAGGCTTATGACGACCATAAATGAGGGTCTCTCATGGCAGCTTGATCATTCTTCGAACACTATTTGAGGAATTGAATAAGAAAATGAAGCGGGGGTACGTTGATTGGAGAGCGATATTGGGGGGGGGGGTGGCGGAAGGGGAACCTAACCAGCCTCCCACGTTGCTCTCCATGACCTGACTGTCTCATACAGTCTAAGGACACAGTAATGGGCTGGAATATGATGTAATTCTGCATGGCAAGAGTTTGTGTAGGGAATCCTATTGAAATGTAACAATGGTAAATGTCCAACACCTCATCTGATGACTCATCCGTTCCCTGTTTTAAACCGGCTTTCCCTGTTCTGGCTTCAAAGCCTGCTCTGTGCCAAGGGCAAACTTGTGAATTTCAGCAGCACAGGGTAGCGGAGGTAATATTTCTTTGCACCTTATGGGAGTCTGGTGTAGGCAGGCACACAGTATATCTCTTAAACCTTCTAACTTGACCTGCTTCTTGCCTGTCTCCAAGCCCTATTTTCCTGTGTTAAAGATCACCCCACTGTACCTACATGTGAGAGTGGTGAGTGTAGGCAAATCGGAAGGGCAGGATCCCAATATACCCCTAAGGGAAAAACACAAGGTTAGAGTAACTGGGACACAAAAGGAAAGGCAAACAAAGGTATTGCTGGTGTACAGTTCTTTAGTTTTCTTTTTTTTGTTTTTAATTTGGTGCCTTTTTGCTGAACTTGTGGACCTTTTACACTTTGAAATGTTTCATGAAATTGTGTATCCATTTCAAACATCTCATGCATATAATACTTTTCAATAAAAGTACATTAAAATTACTTGTATACATAAAATTCATATTTCAAAATCAAGTTGCCCAGCCGATTGGATTCAGGCTATTAACCCGGTTTAATCTCTCCTTGGGCAGTGTTGGTTTGCCCTTTCAATTTTCCCCAGTGCCCTCTGCCAGATATGGAATGCAGCTGCTACAATCACTAGCGAGTTTGCCCCAAAAATTGTATTCCAGAATTGATCTGCCTGCTGAATTTTGAACTTGGCACACCCCTTCTCGTATTCCCATGTAAGTGCCGGACAGTTCGTAAACATGTGTTTGAGATTCATTTTCTCCGGCGCACAAGTGACGCTGCCTTTTACCCAACGGATCTCCCATGCCCCGGTATTTTCCACTACTGGGAGAATATTTAACCTCAATGAGAGGATAAATCGTGTTAGAGTGGGAGTACTGAGTTTTGTAAGATAAGATATTGGCAAATCCTGGTCCAAACACTGCCGAGAAAAGGTTGCATATCTTCGTAGGGTAGCCAAGTGATTCACCCTTAGCGAGATGTTGTGGTGTCTTATTTTCCTCTCCAATTTTTGTCAGATGGAATTCTAACCAGGTTGCCGGTGGATTTTGAATTCCAACAGCCTCAAAATGTTGAGCTACCATATTCTCCAATCGCCTATACCAAGTGCTTTTCTTGCATCGGTTTGAATGAGGACTAGTGAGGCTCAGTAACGTCCACTCCCTCGAATTGCTAGGCTGTATTTGTACCCACAGTTTGCAGGCTGCAATCTTAAAAAAGGGAGAGCACGGAAGGTAGCCTCAATTCAAGGCTTATTGTTTCAACCTGGGCTCTAGATGGAAGACAGAGCGCAGTAAGTTTGCCTCTAGCTTGGGCAACCATTCTAGAAGATTTATTAGGTAAGACTATCGACTGTAAGCTCTAATTTTGGCCTCCAGAGAGTACCCACTATGGATGTCTATCTTTTTCAGCACGACCCATTCTTTCCATACTTTTGCTTGTCACTCTCTCCCTTTTTATTGAGCCCGAGTCAATTTCCTCTAATTGTCGTTCCAAGATACCTGTTTTCTTCATTTTGCTCCAAAGTAACCCCACCTAAGTTCCATCTGAATGTGGGGGCCCCATATGCTCCCCTCCCCACCGTGAGGAATTTGGCCTTTGTACTGTTAGGGTATAACTATCATGCCGAACTGTCATCCAGAAGAAAGAACAGAAACCGTATGGATTAAACCATTCAAATCCATTCCACGAGTTGACTGTGCAGTGCCACAAGGATCATCACTTTCGAGGGGATTGGGTCCTCCGACGTATTCCATATCTATGACCGTAATCACCACAGCTGTGCTACTTTGGAAAATCTTTCTGCGTCCTGCATCAATGACATTGATACGCTGCCCACGAGGACCTCCGACGGCTGACGTCACTGGATGTTATAAGTAGGACGCACGACGTCCCTAGCCTCAGTTCCGTTTTTTCTGCGAACGTGTTCGCTTCGGAGATCTCGGCGCGCCTCGACTCTTTGGAGTTTGTTCTTTATCGGTTCTTCGGACCTGTTCGTTGTGAAGTTATACTTTGTGATGTCTACCTCGTGTTCCACCCCGCGTCCGTGCTTTAAGAAGTGCGGGGACTGTGAGTCCAAGATGTCGGTGACGGACTTGCACGACGCCTGCCTCTGGTGCCTCCGGAGGCCCATGACACGGATGATTGTGTCGACTGCCAGTCGCTTACGTCCAAAGCCTTGCGGGAGCGCAAGAAACTGTCGGTAGGTAAGGTGTCCAAGCCACCGAAGTCGGCGTCTGCAGGGCTTTCGACGGACGATTCGAGGGGCGACTGTCGTCGGAAGTCCGGTGGGTCTCTGTCCCGGAGTAGGTCCTGCCACTCCTCTGCCTCTTCGAGGCACTCCCGGAAGCGCCGTCATCAGTTGCCTTCCCCGTCCTCATCCGAGGACTCTGCCCGTCGGCGGGTCGCTTATCCCACCAAGAATGCGACGCTGGAGGAATGGGCTTCCTTCGGTAAGAAAATGCTAGCGATTCTCGAATCGCAGGGCACTGGTCCGTCTGCGCCTCTGAGTGGGGTCGGTCGTGATCGGTCGAGAGACGCAGCTCGTACGCCTTCGGGCTCGGGTGGTCGGCACGATTCGTGGGAAAGGTCCCGTTCGGACAAGGGGAATCGTTCTCGTCATGCCCGGTCCCGGTCCTCGACGCGCTCGAGACCGTGTGCACCTGTGGTGTCTTCACGCCATCGGTGCCCAGGCTGTCGAGGGACACGCTCGGGGCTCCGCCCTCGAGGCCTGTGACAATGCCGGCGATGCTGTCGGTGCCGCGTTCGGCGTCTATGCCGATTCACTCGACGCCTTCCGAGGCTGTTTCGTCGGGGGTACCCCGGGGCACGGTGGAACCCCCTAGAAAGGCTCTGGCCAAGGTCAAGAATGGCTTTGTTCTCCATTCTGTGCCCTCTTACTGTCATCTTGAGTACATTTCAGAGGTGGATGAGGGCTCTGATGATGGCATGGTTCCTGATACAGTGCCAGATGAGATTCTCTCGGGCCATAGCCAAATTGAGGACCTGCGTCAGTCCCTGCACGACGCCAGTGGTCTGGACACCTCTCCAGAGGTGGAGTTTTGTAGGCCTGAGCCTGGCACTCATGCCGACTCCTCCTACTGGCACCTTATGTCTAGGGTCACCGAGTACTTGAGGTGGTCTGCTCCCCCAGGGGATTTTCTTCAGGATGACCTTACGGATATCCTCGACCAAGGTCCACCAACTGACCCAGTACTGCCGTTCCATATGGCTCTACAGAGGAGGGTGGCGGCGGCGGCTTGGACTACTCCGGAGAGTCTCCCGGCAGTGGGCAAGTCTTTGCCACGGGAATGCCGCCCAGCCCGTAGCGACCCCTGCTACTTGATCAAACACCCCACTCCGGAGAGTTTGGTGGTGCAGGCGGCTACGGCCCCAGCAAAGCGGGCGTCGTATCCTACCATCCCTCCTGATGGGGATGACAAGCGTTTTGATGGTTGGGCGTAGAAAGTGTTTTCTTCATGGGGTATGGCGCTTCAGGCGGCCAGCTCTGCATGTGCCTCGTCACGTTTCACGCACACTCTGTGGGACTGTTTCCTTAGCGGCTGAACATATTCCCAAAGGGTGCGAATGGGATGGTTTCCTTGCTATGGTCCAGGATGGCAAGGATGCCATGTGTGAGGCCGTTCAGTCGGGTTTGGACATGGCAGATTGCGTCAGCCGTCCATGGCGGCGAGCAACGTAATACGCAGGTTTGCGTGGTTGCGTAAGTTGGGGTTTGCTCCTGATGTGCATGCCCGGCTCCTCAACATGCCCTCTTTTTGTCAGCAAGTCTGACGAGAGCCTTGAGAGGTTGCAGACCTCCAAAGCTGCAGCAAAGTCGTTGGGCGCTGCAGTTCGACAACCTCCGCCTTTTCGTCCTAGGGGACAGCAATGGAAGGGAGGCTCCTTTCGTTATTACTCATCCTTTGGTAAAGCGAGAGGAGCTGCCAGTCAAAGGGGCCACCGTAGGAGTGCCAGAGGTGGAAAACAAGGTACTCTAGGTGCCAAGGCCGCTCGGGCAGTTGCCTCTTTGCCCTCGGGCAACGCCGCAGCCGCTTCAGCTCAGTCATGAGGCCATGTCCCATGGTTCGCCGGTTGGGGGAAGGCTGGCGCAGCATCTTGTAGAGTTTCGTGCCATTACTTCAGATGTGTGGGTTCTGTAGATCATAGCCCACGGCTACTGTCTTCCTTTCCGGCAGAGACCTCACGACAATCCACCGGGGAATATCCTTGAAAAGTCCAGATCCGCTCCTTGTGCAGGAAATTCAATCCCTGCTGGAGAAAGGTGCCATAGAACTGGTGCCTCTAGCGGAGAGGAACAAGGGATGGTATTCCCCTTATTTTTTGATTTCCAAGCAAGATGGGGGAATGAGACCCATCATAGACTTGTGCGGTTCGAACAAACTCCTCAGGAAGGACAAGTTCAAGATGGTTACTCTCTCTCAAGTCCTCCAGGCCCTTCAACTTCAGGCCTAGTTGGTGTCTCTCGACCTCAAGGACGCTTATTTTCATGTGCCGATCAATCCAAAGCACAAGTACCTGAGGTTCGCGGTTGGCGACTCGCAATTTCAGTTTTGGGTCCTGCCGTTCGGATTGACCTCTGCCCCGAGGGTCTTCGCCAAGCTCATGGTAGTGGTGGCAGCGCATCTCGGGAAAGGGGGATTCACGTCTACCCCTACCTGGACGATTGGTTGATCAGGGCACGCAAGTCCTGGATCATCTGTCGGTCACCTGCCACTCCCTCCACAAGCTGGGCTTCTCCCTCAACTTAAAGAAGTCCCATTTGACACCAACTCAGCGGCTCCAGTACATCGGAGCAGTGTCGACACGTCCCTGGGGCAGTGTTTTCCTCCCCAGGTGAAGGCTCATCACATTCAGCAGATGGTGCACAAGTTTCAGCTTGCCCAGTGTCTCCCAGCGTTCCAGTTCTTGAGATTGCTCGGCCTCATGGCATCGTGCATTCTTCTGGTGCCAGAGGCCAGGTTGCGGGTGAGATCTTTGCAATGGGCACTCAAGCTCCAGTGGTCTCAGTCCTTTGGCAGGATGTTGCACCCTGTTCAGGTGCTGTCCTCGGTCGCCCAGGACCTTCTGTGGTGGGCCGTCAAAGGAAATCTGATGAAGGGGCTCCTTTTTGGCTACCCTGGCCGGAGGTGATGATCGTGACAGACTCATCCCTCACGGGATGGGGAGCTCATGCCAATGAGTTGACTGTCAGAGGTTGTTGGTCTCCGTCGGAGTCCAGACTCCATATCAATCTGTTGGAGCTGAGGGCCATCAGGCTTGCCCTGAAGGCTTTTCTGCCGACTGTGCGAGGAAAGAATGTCCTGATCCTGATGGACAACACAGTGGCCATGCACTACCTCAACAAAAGTGGGGGAGGGGAGCAGGGTCACTTCCTCTGTTCAGGGAGGCGATGCAGCTCTGGGTCTGGGCAATCCAGCAGGAAGTTTCGATCTCGACAGTTCATCTGGCCGGAGATGAAAACGAGACGGCAGACGCTCTGAGCAGGCAGAGCGCAATCTCTCACAAGTGGGAGTTGGCTCAGGCGATTCTCCTGGAGATCTTCGCCCTTTGGGGGACCCCTCAAGTGGGTCTCTTCGCCTCCAGTGTCAACCGGAAGTGCGAAAGGTTCTGCTCGCGGGAATTTCCTCCAAAAGGAGCCTCAGGAGACTCGTGGTGGAGTGGTCTTTCCCACTGCTGTATGCGTTTCCTCCAGTCCCTGTCATCTCGCAAGTGCTGCGGAGGTTACGAATGTTCGGTTCCCGAATGATCCTCATTGCTCCGGCGTGGGCCCGGAGGAAGTGGTACCCGGACCTTCTCTACTTGTCCATCTGCCCTCCACGTTGTCTTCCCTACCGAGACGATCTGCTCTCAAGGGAGGGGGGGGGGTCAGGTTCTCCATCCAGATGTCAGATACCTCAACCTTCACGCTTGGTTTCTGAAAGGTTGAGGTATAAGGATTGGGACCTCCCTGAAGACGTGATGGAGGTGTTGGTTTTCGGCCACTAAGTGCCTGTACCGTTGCAAGTGGGTACGGTTAAAGGTTACCTGGCGGCGCTGTCCATATTTAAGTGCTTGTCTGAAGAGTGTTCTTATTTTAAAATTCCTTTAATTTCTCAGTTTCTGAAAGGGCTCACTGTGTTCCCTCCGTCACCTTTCCAGGTGTCTGGTTGGGATTTGAACCTTGTCCTCAAGTTTCTGATGGGTGCTCCGTTTGAGCCTTTGCATTCTTGCATTCTCTTAACTGTATTTTGGGTTGCGGTCACTTCCGCTCGCAGAGTGAGTTACAGGCACTTTCAGTTAAGCCACCCTTCACTGTATTTCATAAGGACAGGGTTGTCCTTAGAGTTTGTCCTTCCTTTCTTCCGAAGGTGGTGTCGGAATTTAATTTTGGCCAGAAGGTTGTTCTGGCATTTCATCCTCCTCCACATCCTGGTAAGGAAGAGGAGAGGCTCCATCGGCTCAATCCTCGGAGCTTTACGCTTTTATATTTCACGCATGTCCCGGGTCAGAGTGGACGATCAACTCTTCATTGGTTACGCTGGTAAGCGTGTGGGACAAGCTCTGACTAAGCAACTGTCTCGCTGGATTATTCTGGCTATTTCTGAGTGTTACCGCTTGGCGGGTAAGGACCCACCGGTCGGCTTGCGGGCCCATTCTACCCGGGGTATGGCTGTCTCTACTGCCCTACAGAGGGGTGTTCCTATTCGTAACATCTGTGACGCAGCCACCTGGGCTTCGGTCCATACTTTTGTAGGTCACTACTCCCTCAATTCCATCCGTGGGCAGGATCTGGATTTGGCAAGGCGGTCCTTGGCTCCGCAATTTGATTGGGCATTCTACATTTCTTTTGATAAATTCTTTTCCCACCTCCTTGCATTTGGTACTGCTTTGGGAGTCTGTCATAGATATGGAATACATCGGAGGACCCAATCCCCTCAAACAACAAGTTACTCTTACCTGGTAACATTCTTTCGATGGGATGGTCTGACGTATTCCATATCGCTGCCTTCCCCGCTACAGAATTTCTTATGCGATTGCAGCTTATGTTTCCGCAAGGCTTTGTGTGGTCAGACTGGCAGAAGACTGGTGCCACACGTTCTGGGGAAAAAACTACAACTGAGGCTACGGGTGTTTTGCGTCCTACTTATAACATCAGTAACGTCGGAGGAGGTCCTCGAGGGTGGCGTATCAATGTCATCGCCGCAGACGCCGAGATTTTCCGAAGCAGCACAGCTGTGGTGATTACTGACATAGATATGGAATATGTCGTAGGACTATCCCATCGAAAGAATGTTACCAGGTAAGAGTAACTTGTTAATCTCCACTATATTTCAACATCCATCAGACTCCGTTTATCAGAATCTTAAAAAAATACATTACATGCTACAACTACGCAGATGATACTCAAATCCTCTACAAAATCAAAGACACCAATGCCGATCATTCAACCCTAATCGACTTTCTAAAAGTAGTCTTCATTTGGATGAATTCCAACAACCTGAAAATCATCCTAGGAAAGACAGAAATCATGATCGTATCCAAAAACCAAGAGAACGAAAGCACCATCCCGTGGCCTACGGAAATGGGAAATGCACAAACCCCATCGAAGGTAGTAAAAAAATCTAGGAGTCCTAATGGACAACACCCTAACCTTAGAACCACAAATAAATGCAACAGTGAAGAAATGTTTTTTTCCTCCTCCACACGGCAAGAATTCTACCTTTCCTCTCCTTCACACACTATCGTCGCCCTAATCATGTCAATAATCGACAATGCAAACAGCCTCTACCTCGGAATACCAGAAAACCTCCTGAAGAAACTGCAACAGATCAAAATGCAGCAGCAAGACTAGTCCTCAAACTATCCAGAAGAGACCACATCACCCCAGCCCTAAAAACACTACATTGGCTCCCGGTTAAACTTCACATCACCTTCAAAACAATGTGCATAACGCACAGGGCAATCAGTGCACAAGGAGCAGAATTTCTACAAAAGAAAATAACAATCTACCAACCAACAAGAGCCCTCCGATCAAGCAACGAAGTCTGCCTGGAAATCAAACCATAACTTAAGAAAAAACTTGGAGGCACCTCCTTCTACCACTTAGCTGCAAAAACTTGGAACAATGTCCCAAAAGAAATAAGACACCGAAGATCACCTAAAATTCAGGAAATCACTAAAAACCTGGCTCTTCAACACCACTGATTCATACTGAAAACCGAAACAGAGAAAAGGACTAAAATGGAAAGGACACGGACAGCCCCAGAAATGACAGGGAAGCTCCCTCGGCACCTGGACGGGTGACACCGGATATATTGGAACTCAGACGACACGCACAGAGACGGTCAACTACTCCACCGCCCCTTAGTTATCACCAGCTACCACAGTGTTGTGGAATTACCGAGATATTTGCAATTAGTACACAACCTGACTTGTTGACATCGGCAGGTGCACTGGCCACAGGAGCATGAAGGGAGGACAGGTAGGCTGTGAGAGAGCTTGATAGAGGCGGGGGGACCAGAGGAGTAAGGAACCTTGAATGTCAAAGGGACCCAGATCAGGACAGGTGCATCAGGGGAGACTACACAAGCCCAGCTCCTCAACTCAGGAAAGAGATGCCAACTAACCAACTCCACTAACAATTTCCCCTCTGCATACACCTCATATTCCAAACCAACACAACCAAAACCTACAGCACAACAAACCGCACAAACTTCACTACACTGCAACAACAAAACAAAAAAGACACTCGCACAACAGCACACGACTGCTGGCCGCGAACACCCCAGGCCCAGCCAACGAACTCACCGGGCTGAGGCCGCCAACAGCACATCACTGCTCTTTGGCACTTTTCCTGCTTCCTCCCACCGACTCCTTCAGAGCCGCCAGAGTGCCAGGGGACCACTCCGGTGGTGATAGTGTGTGGTACAAATGTCCTTTAACATGCCCACTGGGCAAGAACCACAAGCTCCATTACATAAAAGGTCCAGTTGGCACCAGGCTCATGAGTAAGTGTGCTCCGCACACTTTAATTCTGGTGCACGTGTGTTTTTCCTCTGCAGGGCCTCCACGTGCCCCCATGTCGGGCGTGGCCATAGGAGTGAATTGGGCTGCACTTGCAGCATCCTCTAGGAGTGGTAGGGTGGGGCCACGAGTCAGAACAAATGGGCGTGGCCAGGACAGGCTATTTAGGCCTGCCACACCCGCATCCAAGCACTTCGCGTTAGTCTGCTTATAGCGGCGTAACACTCACCGCCGCCTGAAGCGCATCCTTACCCGATTCCAGCAGTAACTGCAGTCGAAGTGCATCCTTACCTGATTCCGGGTCCCAGCCACAACACTTACTTGGGAGTCCACTTTCGGCCAGCATCATCACGGATCCAGGCATCCTTCACCCGCCAGCAGATCTTCGGATAATGCATTCCAGTCCGATATCGCCAGACAATCCCTGCAAGAGAAAAAGACAAAACAAGGTTAGAAAAGCGATTAAGACATTACGCTAAGGTCGCGCTTAGACCAATCCTTGCGCTTGACCTTAAAACCAAACTTACCACCTATTGGGACATTGTGAACTCCCTTTTCTTCCATTGGGGCTCGTTTCTTGTACCGCAACTACCGCTGGGCCTCATATCACCTATTGGGGGGGGGGGGGGAGGAAAGACATTACAAAGAATACAGACACTAATCATTATTGAAAGGATACTTGCCTTTTTGGAGTGGTACAGCCACAGCCGGTCTGGGTTTGAGGGGGACCACAGTCATATCACAGCATTCTCACAGCCTCTCAATCTCGCAGGGGCAGTGCCAACAACCAGCGCTGTCCACAACACAAGAGCAGCTTCCACTAGATGTCGGCCTATGCACAGCTTGTGAATCTAAGCAGATACAAGCATCAGAAATACGATTGCGGTGAGTAATGTATATTATATATATATATATATATAATCTGCGTTCTATTGTCAAGATCTTCCTGCTTAGGCCATATCATTTCGAGTTGCTCTTCTATGCCCAGGTCCCTGTTTGTGACCTTTGCATGAGCCTGTTCACAAATGGTGTTCTCGACCTCGTTTAACTTTGATTCTAAGCCCATCGTATTGGAATTTAAATCGACAACCGATGTGACAGTACTATTTTTGGTGTCCTTGGATCTCTTTAGTGAGGTCTTGCTTTATTTAGCATAGAGAACATCTCCATGAGGTCTTTCATGAATCTCGCTGGGGTGAAGCATTCTGCTGGCGATGGGTGAACCTCCGCTTATGTCTCCTTAGTGTTTCTCTTTTTTCTGAATGCCCAGCATGGTCTTGATGTCGCTTGTCCCCATTTTGGGCTTTGACCGTATTTTGCCCGGGAGGGATGGTGCGTTAATCTTCATATAAAAATTAGCATTATAAATTTCACAACTCCGTTCCAGGATTAAAAAAGAGAAATAATTATCACATTTTACAACGTATCCAAAACAGTCATCTAACACTAAAAAAAAAGCAGTCTGCGTCGTGTGCTTAGAGGCTGTTTCCTCTTATTCTGGTGGAGCTGGTGTGAAGCTTTTTCGCTGTGTGATTCAGCCCCGGGGAACCGCTTATTGTGAATATTAGCCTGCGTCGCATCTAGATAGGATTTTGATTGAAGGATAGCATGCCTGCGCCTAGATGATACTTGAATGTTAGCATGTGCCACACTTAGAATTGTGAACACCAGCCTGCGCCGCATCTAGATAAGATTGTGAATGTTAGCATGCCCACACCTAGATAGAATTCTAAACATTAGCCTGCGCCGCATCAAGACAGGATTGTGAAGGTCAACAAGTGCCATACTTAGACAAAACTGTGAATGTTAGCATGCTAAAGGTCAGCTAACCCACTAACCAAGATAAGCTCAAACTCTGCATACTTATCTCACTCAGAAAACTCACACAACCATCTCTCGCACAACAAGCCACATGCACTTCACAACACTGCAACAACACATAAGCCGGAGCAACAGCACACGCAGACTGACAATAATCCAACACCCGTACCGAAGCTCAGCACCCAGTGTATACCGAGTTGAAGCTGCCAACAGAACACCACTCCTCATCCTACTCCCTCTTCACCTTACTAACCCATCCCACCTTATCGTTTACAGATCCACCTGCCAATTCCGTTGGTGACGGTGCAAATACCGTTAACATGTAACACAGAGAGAAAAAAAAAACACACCTATACACAAGTGTTTTGAGGCACGATGAGGGGAACACAGGGGGGGAACACAGGGAAGACAGACAACAATCTTACTAGGCCAAGTGTCATTCAGATTGCGCGTGCATGGGAAAGGGAAAAGTGCGTGGGTGAAGGGAGTGGGGAAAGTGCAGCACATGGGATAAAAGAATAAGTAGATAAATACAACAGCCGGATGGTGGCAAGTGCAAGGTAAGAGCAGACCTAAGTGCTGGTAGTGGGACTGTAGGCATACAGGATACAGTCCCCAGGTACAGGGGTTGCCGGTGAGGTAGTGGCAGGGCCAGGGCCCGAGGTCAGAAAGAGTGGCCAGGTAGCTAGTGCAGATTCAGCCAGGAATTCAGCAGGAGAGAGGGGGAGAGAACGCAGAAGCAGAGGAAGGTTTTGAGGTGCTTCCAGAACCAGAGATGGTTCTCAAGTCTCAGGAAGGCTGTTCCAGAGGGAGGCCCCTGTCGAGGAGAGAGATCTACCACCAACTCGTTGATTGGAGAAGCGACTGACACTGAGGAAGTTGGAGGCGGATGAGCCAAGAGCTTGAGAAGGAAGATATTTGGGAAGAGAGTTGAAGATATTGTGGCCCCAGATGGACTATGCAGAGGGTTTTGAAATTAATCCTGGCAGCCACTGGGAGCCAGTGCAGAGATTTCAGTCCTGGAGAGATAGTCCCTGGGCTTGAGGCCAAGGACAAGCCTCGCAGTCCTGTTCTGGATAAGTTGCAGAGGGCGGAGAGTAAAGGCAGGCGGATTTAGGTAGAGGCTGTTGCAATAGGCCAGCTTAGAGAAAACCAGGGCTCTGGAGACTGTGAGCTTCTGGGGGAAGGAGAGGAAAGGAAGAATACCTCTGAGGAGGTGCAGCTGGTAGTGTGACTTCTTAAAGACGGATGTGAGGAGAGAAGGAGAGTGTGGAGTAGAAGATGACCCCGAGGTTTTTAGCCTTGCAGGTGGGAGCAGGAAGAGGGCCAAGAGATGCCAGCCAGAGAGCTGCAGGGAAGGAGCAAGTAGGTGTGCCAATGAGTAAAATCGCAGTCTTACTGGCATTAAGGCAGATGTCATTAGCGGCCCACCACTCCTGGATAGCGGACAGAAATGAGGGAAGGAGAGGAGGAGGCCGAGGGTAGCCTGAAAATGAGCTGGGCATCATCCGCATAGCACTGAAAGTTGGGGCAGAGAGCGGCGATGCGGTGGGTTTCGACGAGACTTTCATAGATCGGACTTGTCTAGAGACCTCATCAGCAGAGAAGGAGGGAGAGGGTGGCTGCAGAAGGGCCAGAGGAGGAGCAGGGAATGGGGGGGACAGAGGCGAAAGATGGAAAGTGAAGACAGGATGCCCTGAGTTTTAGAAATTGAGAGACCAGTGCCGTTCAGAGGTCTTGGGTGTTACGCTCACCTGGTTCCCACAGGGGCGTCGATTGGACCCGGACAGCTGCGGTCTCCACCAACGTGATGCGTAGTGAAGAGATGACAGTCTGGACTGGCCCGCCTAATCTTGTCTGCTGGACTCGTAGAAGTATTCTCCTGCAAGTGGAGAAAGGGATTTAGCCACCCGTGGACTTTAGTGATGGCCCCCCAACAGTTCTCGTTCTCCCCACTAATCGCCTCCGATATTCCCTTTTGGTAACCTCACCTTATGTTTTTAAATGATGAGCTCTCCATCCTGCATGGCATGCAGGGGTGTGTAGATACCAGTTACTTCACTGGGTTGAAGGCACTGGAGGAGTTCCGGAGGAATATTTGACTCCAGTGTCTATAAAGTTCAAAGAGTTCAATATGTCTGATGTTCACTCTTGTTCCATTCCCTTGTTAGGTTGCAGCTGGGTCCAAAAGAATTTTGCCTGGAGGCAGGGGATGGTGTTCAGGTAAGGGTCTGTATTACCAAACACTGTCCGGTAAAAGTTGCATGAGTTTAACTTGCTGTTTTCTCTCCATTTATAGGTGCGGCATAGGAAGATGCGGCAAATTAAAGAATAATACCTCCGGTAGTAAAGCAGGTAAGCCTATGGTGGCAAAGAGATTGTCCTTGTTGGTTTTCTCGGCTCACCTTGTTGTTCCTTTTGTTTTCCCCCCCCCAGGTGCTGGGTTTCGACGAAGAAAATGATGGAGGCAGCGCCGAGTCAAAAGATGCGGTGGACTGGTGAGTAAACGCGGCGCTGCTGCTGGCGAAGCGACGGGGGCTGAAATGTCCTTTCCAGGCTCGGAGATGTGCTGGGTCCGGAATCGGGTAAGGAATCAAATAATGTCTGTGATCTAACCTCTTCTCCTTTCTTTGCCTTTTGTCTAGGAGCTCCGGATTTGAGGTGGGCGTGGCAGAAGACTGGATGCTGACTTGCAGACACATTGAGCGTCACGCTGCTGGATGCAGAATAATGCAAAGCATGGGCTGCTGTTCAGGGTTGGTTTAAATAGCCTGCAAAGTAGTCCCAGGTAAGAAGTTCCCCAGAACCACACCCGAGTGAAAAATAGTCCCTGTAATAAAATAGTCCCATCCAGGCCTCACGTTGGCTTGGACTAATTTGCAGCATGGTCTGCATAAGGTAAGTAAAGTTTATGAGCCTGGCGCCTATGGCGCCAGGACTGATTTCTATGATGAGCCTGGCACCTAAGGCGCCAGGACTGAATCCAAACAGCCCCCAGCCGGGGCTGTTAGGGTTTTAATGAGTATCTGGATGCCTGCTCCCGGGGCTGATGGACTCGATCCGGATGCCCAGGGGTAGGCAGCATGACAGCTGGAAGGTACAGGAGAGGTAGAGACTTCGGCAGGATTGGCCAGTTCCTTGCAGATTTTAAAGAGTTCAGCCGAGTTGTTAGATGCCGCAGAGATGCAGGCTTGTGGATATGAGCTCTCTTCTTGGTGAGAACGGAGAGCCGGTATTACCTTTGCAGCAGGCGGCACTCCAGTTTGTCAGAGGATGAACATGAAGCACGCCATTCCCTTTCGTCCACCCTGCACTTGCGTTTAAGGGTGACAAGATCGGAGTCAAACCAGGAGTTACACTTGGCTTTGAGCTTCATGTGGATTCTCGTGACGGGGGCAAGGATATCAAGAGTATCAGATATAGAAGAGTGGAGCATGGAGAGGGCTGTGTCAGGGTGAGAGTCAGCCAAAGGGCGAGGAGGGAGTGGGAATATGGTGGCAAAAGCCTCAACTGACAGTGCTTCATGGGTCGGATGACCGAGAAGGTGGGTGGCAGTGATGGAGGTGGCTTGGCCTGAGGGGTAGTGTGAGGTGGGAGGAGTGGTGAGAGGCACAGAGAGGGGAAGGTCTGAGGAGATCAGAACATCAAGGGTGTGCCCTCCAGAGTGAGTCGGCCTGAGGTGTGAATAGTGAGCGAGAGAGTCAGAGGTCGCAAGAGAGTCCAGAGGGAGGCAGGAGGCATCCAGATGGATGTTGAGGTCTCCAAGGAGGAGTTGAGTGGTTGAGGTAAGGAATGAGGAGGAGAGGTCTGCCCATTCCGAGAGGAAGGAGGAAATCTGGCCAGGTGGCAGAGAGAGAGAGAGAATGAATTCAAAAGAGGAGTTGGCCTGCATAGGAGTGACAGAGGCAGGAATCCACTCATGGAATATCAGGGGACCCCCCTGCCCCATATCCCCCCCCCGCCAGAGCGGTTGGACCAGGGCGCAGAGGGGTTATTGTAGCTATCAGGTAGAGTATCAAAGCTGGTGACAGAGCTGGCTGAACCATGTCTCGGTGAGATTGAGGACAACAAGGTCAAGTACTTCTAGAAGACGGCAGATATCAGGATTGTTTGATAGCAGAGTGAGAGTTTATGGTAGCAATATGGAGGAGGTTGCCATCCTTGGAGCAGATCAGCGGTACGCCCTGCGGAGGTGAAGGGGAAGGCAAGGTAGGCAAGGAGGAGGCATTAGGGGGAGGCGAGGTATTAATGCAAAGGGGATAGAGGACAGCTGGAGAAGAGAGGAAGTTGATGAGGCACGGGAAGCGCCTCAAAAAGGTGCAGGTTTGCCTGAGGGCCTTGGACCAAGACGGTCCCATTAGAGTAAACATTAATGCTGCCCTTAGAGGAGAGGATGGAGGCCAGGAGGGCGTCCCAGTGGGTGCCACCATTAATGGGAGAAGAGGAGAAAGAGCACAGAGACCATATGATGGGTCCATAGGTCTGACGAAGGAACGACGATGAGTATGTCGGTAAAAATTTCCTTGGAGGAGGCACTGGTGTAGGTGTCAGCGATAGGGAGGCCTGGGTTGGAGACCAGGATGTCCTTTTTAAACTTCCTACCAGATTTAGTGAGGAGAGCAGGATAGTCAATAGAGAAGCAATTAGAAAAGATAGGAGAGACAGAGAGCACCATAGAGTAAGTGGGAGAGGAGAGAGGTGGAAGGGAGAGGGGGCGACACTAGCGAGGACACAAGTATTGGCAGACAAGACAGTGAGAGGCAGGCAGTAGAGCAATCTGACAAGATGACACTGGAATAAGGAGCTCACAGAAAGCACAATTTTGTTGAAAGAGGTGAGAAGACACACCGAACATTGAGATTCCTGAATGAGGGAGAAAAGGCCTAGGTTTCACAGGGCAAATATTTTTAAAATACTGGTACAGTGCATTCAATAGCAAGACACAGAATTGTATTAGTGGCGGTTTCTGCTGTCTGGTGCATATCCGGTTGGGTTGGGCAGCGTCCTGCTCTTTGATGGTGCATATTGGGTGCGATAGCTCAGACTGTGGGTTACAGGGGCTGTAGCCCGCCTGTCGAACTTTGTGTGGTTTGAATGTTATGTCCTCTTCTGCTGTGTTAATGGGGTGTACACTGTTGGTTTTTGTATTTGTAGGTTGTTTATGATCTGGTGGTGAAAGTGCTTCTGAGGGCTGCTCTTTTATATTGGCTGGAGTGCCTGCCTAATGCTCACTTGTAGATGTTGTGGGGTTCCTGGTTTGGTTGTTCTAGGTTGTGGGATGTGCTCAAGGTTTTCAACGGTGGTTGGCCGGGTAGCGATTTTATTTTTCCGGACTGCCATCTTCCGATGGCTGAGTGTCTAAGCAGGGCACGGTCCGGTTACTAAGGGTTTTCAAATTGGGCTGGGGGGGGTCCCGCCGTTGGACTAACTAGCTCCCGAAATTAGACTGTGGGTTCGCGTTTAACTGGGGCAATGAGCTGGCTCTAAGCAATTGCCTTATGTGGCTAGCTGGGTGTTCCCTGAAATGGTGAGGTCTTGAGGTTGGGCAAATGGCATGCAATGGGAACACACCTAGATTCGAGGTTTCGGTCCACTGGGACAGTTGCTAGGTCTCTCTACAATAGGCAGATGTCAGAGGTACATCTACTTGGTATTCCTGTCTAGTGGGTGAGAAGCCTGGGTTTCACAATACAGTAGGTTTCACAATACAATGGGCAGATATAGGGGAATCGCATGTAGATTTGAGAATCATGTACAGTGGGAGGGAAAGAAGCCTAGGATTCACACTACAAATATCAGGTACGGGACAGCACACCCAGATTTGCAACGCCCACCCAGGCCCACACGCCGCCAATCCTAAAAGGTACTTGGATGGGTGGGGACAACCCAACAGGAAGGACAATAAGGGACAAGTCCTGTGACCAAAACTACACCTGCCGGAGGGCAGGGGAAGTAGCGGAAATTAAATAGATACACAAGCCACTGGGGCCACACAATGAGGGCTCCCACTACGCAACATGCTTGTCAACCAGGCGGTAAAACTAGAGTACCAAACAGAGTATAACCATAGAGCTTGGGCGCAGAAACGCAAAGACAAAGTGGTAAGAAATCGACAAATACTTGGAACACCATTATAACTGTACCTTAAAATTTCAACTTTCTGCATAATCAACATACAGAAACTCACAACCACTTCTCTGCACAGCAATCCGCATGCACTTCACATTGCAATAGACTAACAACACATAACCTGACACAACAGCACATGGGAATTCTGGCACAGACGGAAACCTGCACTTAAGCTCAGCAACAGGTGCCAACCAAACTGAAGCGGCCAACAGGACATCACAATTCTCACTTTCCTATTACCTCTATTACCCCACACACCGCCAGTGCTATGCTGTCCACCCCATTGCTGTGGATACGGTGCCAGAACTTTAGTGTCATTTGTTTTGATCAATTTATCTGTTCCCAAGCAGCAGTGTTCCCCATATTTATAGTTCCGCAGCCATGCTTTATACTTGCATCTCACTGTTATCCACAGTTCTCTTTTCTGCCTGTGGTATGTTCTGAGAGCTTTTAATTTTCTGTATCGGGGAATGTAATTCCCTTTGACTTCTAAATTCCAGGGTGAAATTTAGGTCTTCTTCCAGGGGTTCGACCACTGGCTTTCTGACGGGGTTGCGGGAGTATGTGGTCAGTGTAGACACCAGCCTCTTTAAATCCCAGTTGCAATCTCCCAGGATTTCTTCATGGCTCTTACCCAGTGCTCTTACTGCTTGGCTGAAGTGGCCAATCCTAGCCCCTGACAAGATTAGTCTGTTTCCTTGCTGCTTTTGAATATCTTGGGCTGTAGGTTTGCACTTGCAGCGCAGTTGCTCTAGTCTTTCCCCACACCACCTTGCATCCACTTACTTGCTTTCCTGCTCCCAGCCACCTCACCTTCCCCTCACCAAACGTCCTTATTCCCGCCTTGCAGCCCTCCCCGCCGGTGATTGGCTCCTCCCCTGTCTTAAACCCCCCAGGGCAGCCCTGCGGCTAAGGGCCCCAAGGCCAAGGGCGGCTCCAAAAGAGGCGGCTCCAGGTAGTGTCAGCAGATACCCACAGAGGAAGCCAGGGAAGCCATTGACCAGCCGTCAACCATCAACTGCAAGGACCAGCAAGGTAGGAGTGGTGTCCTGATGCCCACCCCCGGGCATCCGGATCAAGCCCATCAGCCCCGGGAGCAGGCATCCAGACATTTACAAAAACCCCAGCAGCCCCAGCTAGGGGCTGTCTGGGTTCAGTCCTGGCGCCGTAGGCCCCAGGCTCATAGACATTACTTACCTCATGCAGACCATGCTGCAAATAAATCCAAGCCAAACGTGAGGCCTGGAAGGGACTATTTTACTACAGGGACTATTTTTTACTCGGGTGTGGTCCTGGGGAACTTCTTTCCTGGGACTACTTTGGAGGCTATTTAAACCACGCCCGAACAGCAGCACATGCTTCGTGGTGTTCTGCATCCAGTAGCGTGACTCTCACCGTGCCTGCAGCCAGCATCCAGTCTTCTGCCACGCCTGCCTCGAATCCGGAGCTCCTAGAATAAAGAGGAAGAAAAGGACAAGGTTAGAAAACAAACTTATTTCAAATTCCTCACCTGATTCCGGATCCATTTCATCTCCCGACCTGGAAGTACATCAGTCCTGCACACGTCGCTTCGCCAGCTCCAGCACGGCGCCATACTCAACAGTTCTCGCAGCATCTTTCGATCCGGCACTGTCCATCATTTCTTCGCCGTACTCCGGCACCTAGGGGCACAAGAATAACAAGGTGAGCCAAGGCAATCAACAAATACCTCTTACCACCATAGACTTACCTGATTTACCACCGGTGGTATTATTCTCCATATCCTCATATGCCGCATCTGTAAAGAGGGAGAAAAAAAACACGTTAACGCATGTAATAGTTACCGGACAGCGTTGGGTAATACAGACTCTTACCTGAACGCCAGCAGCAGCTACGAGACCACCTTCTCACGAACTCGGCTGCAACTTAAGGAAGGGGACAAGAGTGAACATCGGGCACATTGAACTCTTTGAACTTGATACATACCAATCCCGCCTGGGACTTCAGAGTCAATGCTTACCGGAACTCTCCCAACGCCTTCAAACCAGTGAAGTAACTGGTATCTACGCGCCCCTGCAAGACACGCAGGATGGAGAGCTCATCTTTTACAAACATAAGGTGAGGTTACTAAGGGGATATCGAAGGTGATTAGTGGGGGAGAGCGAGAACAGTTGGGAGGCCATCACTAAAACCCACAGGTGGCTAATCCCTGTCTCCACTTGCAGGAAAATACTTCTTTGGGTCCAGCAGACAAGACTAGGTGGGCCAGTGCAGACAGTCATCTCTGCACTACGCATCACGTTGATGGAGACCGTAGCTGTCCGGGTCCGATCGACACCCCTGTGGGGTCCAGGTGAGCGTAACAAGTGGCCTGGTCTAGGGGAGAGCTACAACTCTACCCCCAGATTCCTAGGCATTTAGCAAACCAACGGTAAACGGTCAGTAGATCCCCCCCCCCCCCTCCTCCCACTTTACAGGTCTCTCAAATTTGGTAGGGGCTCCATCCCCATATTGCATTGTGTGATATTTAGATTGCATTGATAGGCCTCTCTCCCACTATACAGGTCTCTCAAATGTGGTAGGGGCTCCATCCCCATATTGCATTGTGTGATATTTAGACTGCATTGATAGGCCTTTTCCCCCAATATACAGGTTGCTCAGGTTTAGTAGGGGTTATATTTCTAGACTGCATTGTGTGATATTTAGATTACATTGATAGGCCCCTCTCCCATTATACAGGTCTCATATTTGGTAGGGTTTAATCTCCAGGCTGCATTGTGTGATATTCAGATTACATTGATGGGCCCCTCTCCCACTATACAGGTCTCTCAGGTTTAGTAGGGGTTCTATTTCTAGACCACATAGTACGATATTCAGATGTCATTGACAGACCTCTCGACAGGTCTCTCAAATCCTGCTGACCGACTCACCCCTAAAGTGAGACAGAACCCACCAGTGAATTATGGTGGAGTGACACCCCGATTAGATGCTCGCGCCTCATAAGGCATAAGTCTTAGCTGCGCCCCTCCAATCGCCCTTCAACTAGTAGATACCCTCCTTACACCCACACTGCTTGTTCACTGCAGTGAGTCGCGTATAGGGAGATGGACACTAAAGAGAGCCACCAATAATGCCCAACCATACAACCCCTAACCACCTCCCCTACCCCTCTGAAGACAGCGACTGAACGAGTCGGCAACATCAGCCGGAAATACCACCCACAGACAGAGCCCCAACTGTTAGCGGACAGCCCGCCACACCCTTACTACACCACAAGACAACCAGACCTAAGCAGAACCAATTGGACATCAGCAAACAAATAAAGACTAAACAACCAGTTATAATGCTGCGCAAACGACCCATTCCAAGGGAAAGAAAGAGAAGAAGGAACAAACGCTCCGGAACAGCAACAAAGAACCACAACTACAGAACGCACCCCCGCAGTCAGAAACAAGAATCGAACCAACACTGAGAGAAGAGAGAAATCCCTCTAAACTCCTTATCTCGCTGACAAATGGTCACCAGAGCAAACCAAACCAATGCTAGAAGCATCAACATCAAACTACCCAACACAAATGCGCAGACGGATGAACAACACAAGAAACAACAAACACACAACCAAGGCAATAACACCTTACATCACCAAAGCAAGAAGAACTTCCAATCGACAACCACAACTTATGGAAGATGAACCCGATGAAAACAAAAACCCAAGATAGAACCTAGATGAACTCATTGAAGACGCTGACGCCCCAAAATCTACACCTCAACAAGAGATCGACCAGAAAGGAAAGCCCAACACCCATCAGAAGACGTTCTCAACGAGAAAGTCCAAACCAAACAACCCCACTGCAATCTTATAAATGCAAGATCCATGTCAAAACGCAACAGATTTTCGACCTATTCGATGACAACGGCATACAAAATCGCACTCAAAAGCTGCCTTACAACCAACTTCAAATGCCTTCAAATAAACAGGAAAAACAAGGAGGCATCGCAATAGCATTCAAAGGACACCTGAAAATAAAAACAGACTAACTGCTCAACATCCTCAACTGTGAAACCATGGTAATACATCTAACAGCAAGCCCAAAAACCGACAGCCCATTCATCCTGGTGTACAGGCCACGGACATATGATGCAACCTTCGTCGACAACTTCGTAGAAGCCATCACCAACATAGCCATCAACCACAAACACCTAATCATCCTGGGGGACTTCAACATCTGGTTTGAAGACAGTCACGCCAACTCCCAAAACTCACTGATTGAACAACTCACTACCATGAAATTACGACAAGTAGTGAAAGGGGCAACACACTCGGCAGGACACACTCTCGAAGCAATTTTCTCCAAGGAAACACTCATCACCACGCACCGCTGATACAAATACTGTGGAGCGACCATCTCATCATCCCATTCGTGATCACTCTGCCTATTCAAGTCTGCATCCAACCAGCTAAACTCACAACCACCACAAAAAGAAACTGGAAACACGTCAAAGAAAGCAACCTATGTGAAACAACTGGAGTTAAGCAAACCCTCAACTACAGAACTAGAGCTAGCTGACGGGAAAGCGGAGCTACTACACAAATGGATTGCAGACACAATTGACAAGATCACCCCAGAGCCACCATTCACCCCATCAAAAAAAGAGCAATGGCAAAATGGTTCACCCCACTATTCAGCACCATGAAAAAGGAAAACAAAAAGATGAAACTGGAACGGAGGAAAGAATACAACCCAGACAAAAAAATGTTCCAGAGGCAAATCCGTGCATACAAGAAGAAAATTCAAAACACGAAGAGAAGGCATTCTGATGACAGAATCACCAATGCCACCAACACACAAAAAGAAATGTTTAACATCATTAAAGAGATGAGAAACCCACCAGGCTGCAACAACCCAACCCCCTCAGAGAAACTATGTAACGACTTGGCAGATCACGTAAGAAAGAAATCGACATCCGACTAACCATAGACATACCAGCCGACCATAACATAATACCAAGCGAACCTATCTCAGAACCACAGCACAAACTCAAACTTTCCTGAAATATCAGCAGAGGCATTGCAGTGCTGGTAAAACACAGCAAGAAAGCTGGATCACCCATGGATCCCTGTCCCCCGGACATCTACAAATCAATCCTTGCACAAGGAACGCCAGCAGAATACTGCAAAAACCTTCTGAACCTATCACTAGCAACAGGAACTGTACCGAGGACCTTCAAATCAGCATATATCAAACCACTTGTGAAAAACACAAGCGGTGACGTAGAAGACCTCTCAAACTACAGGCCGATTTCAAACATTTCCTACCCGGCAAAACTCCTATAAACCTACGTATATAAACTAACCCAAGAATACGTAGAAAAACACCACCTGCTAGACCAAGCTCAAGTCTGTTTCAGACCCTCAAGAGGAATGGAAACAGCACTACTATCCATCTGGGATGACCTAAAAACGAACGCAGACTCAAACACAACCTCAGCCCTCATACTCCTACGTCCCGTCCCCTTTTTCTCCATACTTGTGGGACATCCCTCCGTCCTGTGGGACGGGACCGGAGCACTTTGTAAAAAGCATCCACATTTTTTTCAAAAAAGTGTCCCTCTTTCCTGCGCCGGGCCCGGCACGCTTCCTTGGCTCTGCATCGCGCATCAGTCCTTTCCTTCGCTCCATCGGGGCCAGACGCACTTGCATCCTCGGAAGATTTTCTTCCCTTTTTTCCTCTCTGGCTCTCGCTAGCGTGCGTTTACTAGTCTGTCTTTCAAATTAGACTTTCCAGATTGTTCGTGTCACCGTCGCTTCGCGAGGGCGGATCCCCATCCTCTTTGTTTAGAGTGTTTCGGTCCGGAACACCGTTGGGACTCCTGTTTTTACTGTGACTCCCTTTCGGTCCGGGCACTTCAACGTCGGTTGGAGCGGTGGGAGGTGTTCCGACAAACTCCTCCTTCGCATTTTCATGCGTTCATCGACGAGAAGAAGAAACACCCGGTAAGTTCTTTACTTTTCAGAGCACCCCGGCCGGGGGATACCTTTCCGGGTTCCTCTCGGTCCGGGAGGGGCGTTGATCGCTCTGTCACCAGGGTTCACCCTGAGGTGCCCGTTGGGCCTAATAATTCTACCAGAGTTTTCTCCGAGGGTCTCTGTAAGGGGATTATGTCGGTGATTGCGGCCTATCTTCATCTCCAGGGTATCTATGTGTATCCGTATTTGGACGACTGGCTCTTATGTAGCCCTTGTCCGCTAACAGCAGCGGGTAATCTCCAGTCTCTCCTTCAGCTCCTGTTCCATCTTGGGCTGTCGGTGAACTGGCGGAAATCTTCCATGACGGTCTCGCAGGTCCTGATTTTCCTGGGTTTTCGCTGGAACACGATCGACTGCAGAGTGTACCTGACCGGGGACAGAATGGTGGATCTGTTAGCCACATGTCTGATGTTTGCGCAGTCGGAGAGCATGTCGGCCTGGTGGTTCCAGAGGCTTCTGGGCCTCATGGCCTCGTGCGTGCTGGCTCTTCCTCTTGCTCGTCTCAAGATGAGACGGGCCCAGATGGCTCTTCGGAGTTCATGGCGTCAGGCATTGGATCCGGATTCCATGCAGATAATGATTCCGGATTCCATGAGAGTGGACCTGGATTGGTGGTTATCACTCAGCAATCTGTCTGGGGGCACAGGGTTTCAGGACCCGGTCCCCATGGTGACGATCACAACGGACTCCTCCCTTCTAGGGTGGGGTGCGACGTTAGATCTTCAGGTTTTGGACCTCTGGTCGCCTCAGGGCAAGCTCCTGCACATAAATCATTTGGAGCTTCTGGCGATCTTCCTAGCGCTCAGGGCGTTCAGACTGCTCATCGTCAACAAGGTGGTCCGCATAAGAACGGACAGTGTGGTGTCAATGTATTACATAAACAAACAAGGGGGAACGGAAGTCGCCCCCCCTCGTGGACCTGTCCATCCAGATTTGGGAGTGGGCCGTGCTTTATGGTGTCTGGCTGCTTGCAGTACACGGGCCAGCTGAATGTCACAGCGGATGCCCTCAGCCGGTGGACAGTGGTCAGCTACGAGTGGGAATTGAAGGCGGAGGTCCTCATGGATTTTCTCGTGCTGGGGCACACCGGAGGTGGACCTCTTCGCTACGGCAGCGAACAAGAAGCTTCCTCAGTATGCCTCCAGAGGGGGGGCTGGGAGCCTCCTCTCTGGGGGATGCTCTCCAGATTCCATGGCACAACATGAGAGCTTACGCCTTCCCGCCTCTAGTTCACCGTGCAATTTGGAAGTTGAAGAACTCGGCAAACTGTTCCCTTCTACTAATAGCCCCGTGGTGACCGGCCAGGTTTTGGTTCTCAGAACTTCAACACCTGTCGGTGTATCCGCCGATCAGATTACCAGTAACTCCCAATCTTCTTCACCAAGGGGAACATATGTGGCACCCCTCCCCACAATCGCTCAGCTTGGTGGCATGGTGCCTGAGTTCAAGTCTTTAGAGCATCTGAGTTTGTCTGCGGATAGCGTGCGCATTATCCAGGCAGCCAGGAAACCCTCGACCAGATCTTAATACAAGAGTAAATGGCTCCGGTTCTGTCATTGGTGTTTGGAGAAGAAGTTGGATCCGAGGGTGGCCACGATTGACACGGTGTTGTCCTTTGTGTCCTCCCTAGCAGAGTCAGGGGTTCATGTCCTGTCATGCAGGACTTGTATCTCAGCGGTTTCCGCTTACCTTTCTACAGACCTGTGTTCGTATTCTCTAACTAACCCAGTGGTGAAGAGGCATTTTGCTGGCTTGACACGCCTCTACCCTCCGGTTCGTAATCCGCAACCACCATGGGACCTAAATGTAGTCCTGATGGCGCTGTGCCATAAAGCCTTTGAACCAATGGCTACGGTGGACCTCAAGTACTTGTCTTGGAAAGTGTCGTTTCTGGTTGCCGTTACGTCATCAAGGAGAGTGAGTGAGCTCCAGGCATTCTCGGTGGAGCATCCTTTCTTGGTCTTGCACAAGGACAAGGTAGTCCTTCGGACAAACCCGGCTTTTCTACCGAAGGTAGTGACCGAATTCCATCTGAATCAGTCCATCTCTCTTCTGGTCTTTTTTCCGAACCCTGCCTCAGAGGCGGAAAGGGTTTTACACTGTCTTGATGTCCGAAGAGCTCTTAAGTTCTACCTAGACGGGACTTCCGAGCTTAGGAGTTCTTCTCAACTTTGTGACCTTCGGTAACCCTCGGGGCAAGCCGGCATCTAAGCCAACTATTTCTAGGTGGATTGCCGCCTGCATCACGGAGTCTTTCACCATCCAAGAGCTGAAACCTCCTAAGGGTATCCATGCACACCTGGTGCGGGGCAAGGCAGCCGCAGTTGCTTTTCAGAGATATGTCCCCTGGGAGTCCATCGCTAGGGCAGCTACTTGGGCCTCCCCGTCTGCTTTCTGTAAACATTACTGTCGCGACATGAGCTCAAGAGCTGACTTTCAGTTTGATCAGGCTGTGCTGAAGAACCTTTTTCAGTAAGGGGTATTTCCACCCACCCGTAGTTCCTGTAAGGAGTGCTTGGGAATCTCCCACAAGTATGGAGGAAAGGGGACGGGACATAGGAGTATTACCAGGTTACTCACCATAGTGACCACCTTACTCCTAGTCCATAGTCCCCTTTCCTCCATACGCACGCACGCCGTCCCCTCTAATAAGGTTCCTCTGTTATTGCTAATGGGTCTTTGACCTGGCGATAGAAAAGGACTGATGGGCGATGCGCTCAGTGGAGCCAAGGTGGGCGGGGTTACGGCCGTGTGCTGGGCCCCGCGCAGGAAAGGGAGGAGGGACACATTTTTGAAAAAAATGTGGATGCTTTTTACAAAGTGCTCCGGTCCCGTCCCACAGGACGGAGAGATGTTCCACAAGTATGGAGGAAAGGGGACTAGGAGTAAGGTGGTCACTACGGTGAATAACCTAGTAATTCTACTCTACCTCTCTGCAGCCTTCGACACAGTTAGTCATGACAGCCTAACCAGAAGATTAGAAGACATAGGCATAACAGACACAGCACTACTCTGGACTAAATCATTCCTAGCAGACAGAACAGAAACCGTATGGATTAAAGCCTTCAAATACACTCCAAGAGTTAACGACTGTGGAGTGCCACAAGGATTCTCACTATCACCACTGTACTTCAGCATCTACCAGACTCCGGTAATCAGAATCTTAAAAAAAAACACATTACATGCTACAACTACGTAGATGATACTCAAATCATCTACAAAATCAAAGACGCCCAATATCATTCAACCCTAATCGAGGGTCTAAAAGAAGTCTTCAACTAGGTCACTGCCAACAACCTGAAAATCAACCCAGGAAAGACAGAAATCGTGATCATATATGAAAAAACTACTGCTCTTATGTATTCCATTGGACCATGTTTGCCCTTCTGCAACTTCTACCAAGGGAGACAGTTCAAACTCCTCTATGGCCTCTCTTTAATGGCCTGCTCAGGTTCCCAGGCCATCCTTTCTCCCCAAGCAAATGAGGCCTATGTGATTGTACACACAGTCCACATTGAAATGTCCTGTCAAAATAATACCCCTTTGGGGAAGCTTTAACTCCAATATGAGGGTGTCTACCAAAACCTCTCTGAGATCCTTCTTCATTGCCCCACCCGGGGTTCATATAACGTTACCACGAGTGTGGTTCCCACTCTAGGTTGCTTACTTGACCACATAGATTACTGTTGGGAGGGGTGGAGGAGAAGGGTTGCGATGTGGTGTTCTGTTAAATTCAGGTATGCGTTTGCCCCAATGCACAAACCTCCCCTAGGGCGACCCCTCTGAGGGTGTTTTCATAGGTTAAATAAAATTGTGTAGTCCTCTTGCTCAAAGCAGGTCGTCAGCCAGATCTCCTGGAAACAATAGTTCGGCCCTCCTGATCATTTCCAGTGCTGGCTGGTAGTTCAGGAAGAAACGAAAACCCCTAGTGTTCCAGGAAATATCCTGCCAGTCCTCCCTTTTCCATTGTTTAATACCCCCTCTGCCTCGCCTTTCCCTGTCCATCTCTAGTCATTTCCTGTAGTAATGGCTTCTTGTTTTCTGAAGGAGGTGCTACTGGGGGGATACTTTGGGCATGCAGGTTGAACACAAAACAATGGTTATTTAGTTATACGTTCACTTGTATACTTTTCCGGTACACCAGCAGGGTTTTGAGACTTTCTATATAAAAAAGGTGAAACCACAAAACACTAGTTGAACCTAGCAGCTACATTACTAAACCAAAGAAAATACTCCCTTTAAATATTACAAATGTGAATGTCCATACAGTGCACTGTTTTAAAAAGATATTTATACAGACCTTACTTGCAAGACAACCTGGTCAGGGCTGTCTCAGTCTGTGGCTGTTGCCCTCGATGTTCCTCTCTCTGCACTCTCCTGTGGTGGCTCTTCTGTTGCAGATGTCGGCAGAAGCAAGCGTGTAGGTCCCAAAGTCTGTCTTGGGTTGGTCTGCTTGGCAAGATGCAGCGCAGCACTTGCTCACTTGCGCCGTAGGTAGGTGGGGGGGTTGGCGTCCAGACACTTTCACACCTGGGCCACATCTGCCAAGTGTGGCCCAGGTCTCAGTGGACAACCTTTCAAGGGGCTGGCACCTTTCTTTAAATTTCAGCCCCAGTGGGGATAAAAATTTTGGGCACTACCCATCTGTGGAGAGCGCCGGTAATTTAATGTGTGTCCAGCCCCAGCAATCAGTGGCCACTTGGGGGACAGCAAAAGTGTTCAGAGCGCTCATAGAGGCCCTGGCTGCAGAAGTGACCGGTGCTTAGCCATGCTTAACCATGGTGGCCATCTTGGAAAAGGATTTTCCTTCCTACACTGGGACTCCGCAGGCACCCCAGGTTCCTGCTTTGGGAACCTAGGGTGCTTATGACCTTCATCCCCCATTACAGGGGCTGGAATGGGGGGGGGGATAATGGTCCGGAGACCTCGTTATTCACCCTCGCTTCGGCTGATCACTTGGGCTGCCAGGCCGGTATCTACTGTTCCAGTCCCTGGAACCAGGGATAAACGCCACAATATTTCCATTAGCATAACACAAAATGCAAATGGAAATGTTGGAAAATATTGAGTCCATTTACTTTACTGAGAAATATAAAGTAGATGGAGTCTATGTATTTCTCCAGCATGGGGTCTGGCATGGATTCACATGCTCATGAATATTCCCCGTCGCCAGGCTGGGAATCCTCGGTAAAGAAAAAATCAGTATCAGTTTAGTTTCTGATCTGTCTTTCTTAGTACTAACCAATCACTGGTCTCTGGGTCATACTGCCCCCAGCCAATGACTGCCCTCTCCCTAAGCCCCGCCTCTGGCAGCCATCCTCAGATTTTTACCGCACATTCAAGTGTTGGGAGTCCTCGTACTATAGCTCTCGAGCTTTTTCCGCATTTCGTGCTTTTTCAGAGATTTATCTAATTTTTTGGTTAAATAGAGCCTCAAGCTCCACCGCTTCTACTTCCGATCAATGGGGAGCCATTTCGGAATCTTCTACGCCCCTCAAGGGTGACGTTTTCGTCGAGCTATGCTTCTTGGAGGATTCCAGAAGTTCTCCAGCATGGGGTCTGGCATGGATTCACATGCTCATGAATATTCCCCGTCGTCAGGCCGGGAATCCTCGGTATAGAAAAAATCAGTATCAGTTTCGTTTCTGATCTGTCTTTCTCAGTAGTAACCAATCACTGGTCTCTGGGTCATACTGCCCCCAGCCAATGACTGCCCTCTCCCTAAGCCCCTCCCCTGGCAGCCATCCTCAGATTTTTACCGCACGTTCAAGTGTTGGGAGTCCTCGTGCTTAGCTCTCGAGCTTTTGCTGCGTTTTTGTGCTTTTTTTCAGGAGATTTTCTCATTTTTTTGGTTAAAAGAGCCTCAAGCTCCAGCGTTTCTACTTCCGATCAACGGGGATCCGTTTCGGAGTTTTCTACGCCCCTCAAAGGTGAAGATTTCGTCGCGTTGCACTTTTGGAGGATTCCAGAAGTTCCAAGGCCTACCTGGCCCAGGAGAAAGGGAGCTCTACGCCCGGGAAGCTATTCAGGACCTGCCCTGGATGCCAGCTTCATAACGTTTTCAATGAGGACGAGCATTCGTTATGCCTCTACTGTCTCCATGAGGATAAGACGCACAAGGAAAAGGACTGCGTGTTTTGTGGAAACATGTCGGAGCGGACCATGAACGATCGCCACCGCCGTCTCGCCAGCTGGCTGGAAGGTAAGAGCCCGCCAGGCGAGAAGAAGTCTGAGCGGTCTTCTAAGTCCTGTGAGGGTGCTCCGCCGACAGGTGCCCAACAAAAGGCTAAGCACAGCGAGTCCACGGGTACTGGGAGTGCCGAACGGTCGGGCTCCTTGGCTGCCAGGCAGGGCGCACCCTCCCCGGCGCCATCGACCACGAGCCGACCACGAGCCAACGCTCTGGCTCGGGTAAGAGGAAGTCCGAGAACCCGGCTAAGCTTCTGGAGAGGCCCCGGTCGATCTCGAAGACTCCGGCAGAGGAGGAGCGAGGCTCGGACCCTCCCCCGAAGGTGAAGGCCCCAGGCGTACAGAAGATGACATTGGCCGTGATTCACCCTGCTAGGACCTCGCTTGAGGATGTCGCCGCGGCCCTGGCTCAGCCTGTGGAGGCTACACCAGTGGAGGCGCCCTCGGGTACCAGAGTCTCCCTGCCACTGCGGAGGGAGTCGTCTTTCAGGCCCATCAAGAAGACCCCCACAAAGTCCTTGTTGGAAAGTGGGGGGGTGGTGGCCGTCGTGGATACGGGCACGACCTCTGAAGAGGAGCTCATCCAAGTCGTGGAGGAGACCCAGCCCATCGGGAGGGATCCCGACGAGGGCAACGGTGACGCAGACGAGGCTCCTCAAGAGCCCTCACGTCCGTCGTTTCCAGCGCCGCAGGACACCTCGGCGGCCATTTTGTCAGCCATCCAGTCCTTATGCTCGGAGATGAGGACTAGGTTGCCCCTTCCCTGACGGAGGAGCCTGAGCCAGACCCGACGGAGGATCCGGAGCCAGGACCTTCGAGGAGCCCACCGCCTAAGAGGATGCATCCTAGGCCTCCTCTCCCGCCTCTGCGGCCTTCTCTGCCTTCCCCCCGGTTCACTACCCACGGGGATGATACAGGCATGGACACAACTACGACGGGTACGGATGACGACGGAGGCGACGGGGCGTCCCCGCCCAACGAGATTGGATCCTTCCATGCAATGATCTCCAGGGCATCCGAGCTCTTCCAGCTGTGCCCCGAGGAAAAGGAGGGGTTCCTTTACCAGCGGCGCGAGGCTAAGAGTAAGACGGTCCTCGCCGTACCGCTTCTTGATGACATCTGGGATGAGGGGCTCGCCCTCCTCAAGAACCCTGCCACGGCTCTTGCGAAGAGGGACCGGTACGAGAAGTACCGGGTCCCCGATGCTGCCCCCTTGTGCCTTAGGGCGCAACCTACCCCGGACTCGGTCGTTTCAGCAGCAGCCAAGAAGAAAGCAGGGGGGAGGGGGGCCATCGGCCTCGACTTCAACCTCCCCTCCGGACGGTGAGGGTAGGAAACTGGATGCGATGGGACGACGGGTTATCTCATCTGCAGCGACGACCATCAAGGCGGCCAACGCCCTGGCCATTGTAGCCCCTTATGACAGGGAGTTGTGGTTCAAGATCGCCCCTCTGTTGGACTTCCTTCCGGATGCCAAGAGGGCTGAGGCCCTGGAAATCTTGCAGGAAGGTGAGATTGCCTCAGACCATGCCATTACGGTGGCTACGGACATCGCCGACACCGGTTTCCGTCAGTTGGGCAGCAGTGTTTGCCTGAGACGACGAGGATGGCTCAGGGCGACGGATTTCCGCCAGGACGTTCAGACCAAGGTTTTGGACATGCCCTTCGATGGGAACAACCTTTTTGGCAAGGCGGTTGATGAATCCCTTCAGGCGATCAAGACGGACACGGAGACGGCCCGTGCACTGGGTGTGCTCCAACAACGACGGCCGCCCTTTCGGAGTTCTGGAGGCAGACAGGGTGCCTCCAAGGGAGCCGGCAGCAGCTCCTCTACTTACCGTCAAGCGGCAAGGTCTTCGTCGCAGGAGGCCTACAGGGGACGCGGCAAGTCAGGTGGATCCCGCCGTTGTCGCCAAGGTGGTCAAGGAGGCAAAGCGGCCTCCAAGCAAGATTGAACCGTCCGTCGAGTCGGGCCCCCGCCGAAGCACCCCGGTGGGAGGTCGGCTGGCGAAGTTCGTCGGCGTGTGGGAGTCCATCTCCACCGACCGTTGGGTGCTGGACGCCCTGGCCCTGGGGCACGCCCTCGAGTTCCAGAAGAGGTGCTCCCGCATTCCTCCCGATGCCAGGAAGGAAAATCACGTCCCTCAACTGCTGTTGGAAGTACGGGCGATGCTCGGGAAAGGTGCCATCGAGCTCGTCCTGAAGAGGCTTCGGGGCTCCGGAGTTTACTCAAGATTCTTCCTCGTGAGGAAGAAGACAGGAGGATGGCATCCCATCCTGGACCTGCGACGACTAAACAAATACATCAAGGCACAGAAGTTCCGGATGGTCACCCTCCAGCACGTGCTGGGACAGCTGGAGGAGGGCGATTTCCTGTCGTCGTTAGACTTGGAGGATGCTTACTTCCACATCCCTATTCTAAAGAGGCACCAAAAGTTACTCAGGTTCGTGGTCAAAGGGCAGCACTACCAGTTCAAGGCCCTCCCGTTCGGATTAAAATCGGCGCCCAGGGTGTTCACAAAGTGCCTATCACCGGTGGCAGCGTGGCTGCGCCTGCAGGGGATCCACGTCTACCCCTACCTGGACGACTGGCTCATACGGGCAAGGACAAGGGAGCTCGCCGTGGAACACACTGCGAAGTCCGTCCAGCTTCTCACGGACCTGGGGTTCTCCATCAACTTTCCAAAATCCCACCTGGTCCCGTCGCAAGTCGCCCTGTTTCTGGGAGCACAGCTCGACACAGTGGCGCGGCGGGCCTCACCGTCGGAGGAAAGGATAAAGACCATCCTAGGAAAGGTGCAACGTCTACTGGCCACGGACGTGGCCAGAATGAGGTCTATCAAGTCCCTCCTCGGAATGATGTCCTCCTGCATTTATCTGGTGCCCCATTGCAGACTTCGGATGCAGCCCTTGCAAGAATTCCTCAACGCCCGCTGGATCCAGACGACGGGCAGCTTCGAGGACAGGATTTTGCTCGACGAAACGTTCCGTCAGGCGATACGATGGTGGGGTGTCCGTGCTCATCTGACAGCGGGAACAGGCTTCCTAGCCCCGGCCCACCAGGTGACGGTGACGACGGATGCCTCCCTGGAAGGTTGGGGAGCGCACACCGGGGGCCTCCACATGAGAGGCATTTGGTGCTTGGAGGAGAAGACTCTCCACATCAACATCTTGGAGCTATGCGCAGTGTTCTGGGCCTTCAGGTCCTTCCTTCCGTCCCTCACGGGCAAGGTGGTGAGGATCTTCACCGGCAACACCACCATGATGTTTTACATTCGGAAGCAGGGCGGAACCAGATCCCCTGCCCTGTCCAAGGAAGCCCAGGATCTGTGGCATTGGGCCATCGCACAAGGGATGTTTCTGGTACCCTTTCATCTAGCAGGGATAAAAAACACCATTGCCGACTCACTCAGCAGGGAGCTGCGCTTGTGCCACGAGTGGGAAATGCGCCAGGATAAAGTTCACTGACTCTTCCGACGATGGGGCGAACCCCAGATCGATTTCTTCGCGACGGCGGCGAACTCCAAGTGCCGGAGGTTCGCCAGCAGGTTTCCCCAACCGAGGAGCATGGGCGATGTTTTCTCGTTCCCCTGGGACGGCCTGTTCCTTTATGCATTCCCGCCGTTGCCGTTGCTACTCCAGCTCGTCAACCAGCTCAAGAGGTCCCGGTGCAGGATGATCCTCGTCGCACCGGCGTGGCCGAGGTAGATCTGGTTCTTCTGGACTTGTCAGCCTCCACACCAGTCAAGCTACCGACGGATGCGGATCTTCTCTCCAGAGAAGGAGGCGCCATTCTTCATCACGAACCAGGGTCGCTGAACTTGCAGGCCTGGCTCCTGCAGCACTAGAGTTTGGAGGATACAACATCCCGGCCGACTGCAGAGAGGTTCTTGCAAAGGCCAGGGCATCCTCAACTCTCAAGTGCTACGGACACAAGTGGAAGAGGTTCTGTCTGGTGCCGTGCACAGAAGATTAACCCTCTCAGGATTACAGCCCCTCAAGTGCTACCATACCTACTGTCGCTAGCCAAAGCTGCACTATCTCATGCTTCAATCATGTTCTTCCCTTCCTCTCCTTCCCCCAGAAGCTCACTGTCTCCCGAGCCCTGGTTCTCTCGAAGCTGGACTACTGTAACAGCCTCTATCTTAACCTGCCTGCCTCCACTCTCCGCCCTCTGCAACTCATCCAGAACTGCGAGACTTGTCCTTGGCCTCAAGCCCAGGGACTGTATCTCTCCAGGACTGAAATCTCTACACTGGCTCCCAGTGGCTGCGAGGATAAAGTTCAAAACCCTCTGCATTGTCCACAAGGCCTTCTGGGGCCTGGGTCCTAAATACCTTCAACTCTCTCTTCCCAAATATCTTCCTTCCCGAGCCCTTCGCTCATCCGCCTCCAATTCCCTCAGGGTTAGCCGCTTCTCGAAGCATCGAGCTGGGGGTAGATCTCTCTCCGCGGCAGGGGCCTCCCTCTGGAACAGCCTTCCTGCCTCCCTGAAACTTGAGGAGAACCATCTCCGGTTCCGGAAGCACCTCAAAACCTTCCTCTTTGCTTCTGCTTTCTCTCTCTCTCTCTCCCTCTCCCCTGCTGAACAGCTAATTAATTCTTCACTGAAACTGCACTGATCCTGCAACTGGACCACTCTAAACGGCCTCGGTCCTGGGCCCAGCCACTCTCCACTTGCACTGATGCCCTGGAACCCCTTTGCACTGCGGGACTGTCTCTGTATCCCTACAGCCCCCCCCCTTCCCCAGCACTTGCTCTGCACTTACCTCGCACTTGCCACCAGCTGGTCCTATTTATTTATTTATTACTTTACGCCACTTACCTTGTACTGCACTTCCCCCCTCCCCTTCCCCCTGCACTTTTCCCCCCTCCCCCACCCCTGCACTTGCGCGATCTGAATGACACCTGGCCTAGTAGGATTGTTGTCTGTCTCCCCTTGTCCCTCCCCTCCCTGCCTCGTCGCGCCTTGAAACACCTGTGTATAGGCGCGTTACAAATACCATATCATATCATATATCATATCAATCAAGATACATCTGGCAGCGATTTCCCGATACACCAGAACTACAGGGCAATCATCCCTGTGGTCTCATCGCCTGGTGAAGGAATTTATGAAAGGACTGTTTCGATCATTCCCGCCGGTGAAGGCGCCAGCCCCGGTGTGGGAGCTCAACGTGGTGCTGACCAGGCTCATGGGTCTGCCATTCGAGCCGTTGCATTCGGCCCCGTTGAAGTTTCTGTCATGGAAGACAGCGTTCCTTGTGGCCATAACCTCTGTATGACGCGTGGGAGAGATTCAGGCCCTATCCTGCAAGCCTCCATACCTGAATGTTCACGATACGAGGGTAGTGCTGAGGGTGCACCCCTCCTTCATGCCCAAGGTGCCGTCAGATGGAAGTCTGACAAGCCCTTGCTGTTACCTGTTTTCTTCCTGTCGCCTTCGTCGCCGGCTGAGAGGACTTTGCACTCGTTGGATGTAGCTAGAGCGCTGAAGTTCTACGTGGACTGAACAAAGAGTTTCTGGAAGACATCACAGCTGTTTGTGAACTTTGGACCTGTGAACCAAGGGAAAGCTCTCTCGAAGGCTTCCATTTCCAGATGGCTCTCCAGCTGCATCATGCATGGTCATCGGTTGGCAAACCGACCGTTGCCCAGCCGTCCGAGAGCCCATTCGACCAGAGCGATCGCTGCTACCACGGCGTTCTTGTCTGGTGTGCCCCTGCTGGACATCTGCAGGGCTGCTACATGGAGGTCGACGCACACCTTCACGAGATTCTACTGTGTCGACCGGGATTCCAGGGAGGAGTCCAGAGTCGGCCAAGCAGTGCTGCGCAACCTGTTCGCTTAAGGTGAGCCTGGTGAGGAGGTAAGAAATGCTTAATGTTGAGTTTTGATGTAATGCTTAATGTTGAGCCTTTGCCACCTCCCGTGGTTCTGCATGTTTGTACTGCTATTTATTCTTATATTCATGAGCATGTGAATCCATGCCAGACCCCATGCTGGAGAAGGAACAAGTTACTTACCTGTAACTGTTGTTCTCCAGCATGGGTCTGGCATGGATTCACTTGTGAACCCTCCCTCCTACGCCTCTGCGGCTCTTCACTTGGTCATACTGCCACTTTACATGCTACCAAATCTGAGGATGGCTGCCAGAGGCGGGGCTTAGTGAGAAGGCAGTCATTGGCTGGGGGCAGTATGACCCAGAGACCAGTGATTGGTTACTACTAAGAACGACAGATCAGAAACGAAACTGATACTGATTTTTTCTTTACCGAGGATTCTCAGCCTGATGACTGGGAATATTCATGAGCATGTGAATCCATGCCAGACCCATGCTGGAGAACAGTTACAGGTAAGTAACTTGTTCCTTAGTTTAGTTCTATTTTTTTTTTTTAACTGTGAAAGGTGGTTCCTAATGGAACATTTCTTTTATTGTTTTTGGGTGTATTTTTTTTTTTGTTGGCAGGAGAGCTTAGAACGAAAGGTGGGGAGGGAAATGAGGGAAGAGGCACCAAACACTAATATGGAGGGGCAGGTGGATAGGGGAAAATGTTGCGCATGTGTTATTTCTAAGGTAGGGGGCAGTGTTACTCATGCTCCTTGATTGCAGCAGTGGTGGTGTCTCTTGGGGAGGAGAGATGGCATTGGCGGATTCCATTTTAAGATGAATAGCAGTTTTGCTAAAAGTATGTAGTGTGTACTAGATGGTTAATGAATGAGTAGGAATAGGTGTTGGAGCTGTGCAAGGGAAATTTTGAAGTTGAAAGTTCCTAGATCAGTAGAAAATGCACTTCCGATCTGTCTGCAAAGTACGCATCTTATCGTGAAGTGCGATTGGGTTCTTGGACACATCATCACGCTGCGCGCCAGCGTATGAGCATGTGGCACTGTCGGGAAGATTCGCAGTGAAGTTAGATGTTTGTAGACGTCTATGGATACAAAACTAGTTGAAATTGTTGCAAAAAGTGTGAAAAAAATTATGCTACAAGGTGGAAAATGGCAGAGTTTTAAGGTGACACTTAGTAAATTGGGCACAAATATTGCTATATTGGGTAAGTACGACATTAGTAAGATGTAGGAAAATTGCATGCACTGGTAAAAACCCATGAAATTCACTGAACCTTTGTTAAAGGTCGTTATGGTTAAGATGCGCTACTAAAAACATCCAATTCAGTGAAAAAACGTTGTTAAAGGGACGTTAGGGTTACAAGAAAAGCCGAAAACTCCCTGAAATTCGCGAGTTATGGTAAGCTAGGCAACCATAACTCGTGCCACCACCGTGCACTGCTTAGAATAACACCCATGACATCAAAGATATGATTGATGACATCACTGATTTGTGATGTCATCTTTGATGTCAGGGTGTTATTCTTAGCAGTGCACGGTGGTGGCACGAGTTATGGTTGCTTAGTTTACCATAACTGGCGGATATAGCGATATGTAGAGATCAGGTTCTCCATCCAGATAGCAGGACTCTTGGCCTTCACCATGGTTTCTGAAAGGCTGTGATACAAAGATTGGGACCTTCTGGACGACGTAATGGAGGTATTGCTTTTGGCCAGAAGGCCAGCAACCAAATCCTTATACCGCTGCCGTTGGAACAAGTTCAGCAGTTTGTGTAGGGATAAGAATGTTAACCCTTTTTCATGTAATACACCAATGGTGTTATCCTTCCTTTTGCACTTAGCAAATCTAGGACTTCAGGTCGGCACAATTAAAGGGTTACCTAGCAGCGCTGTCCATCTTCAAGCTGTTAGGGAGCATTCTCCAGAATGGCTAATTTCCCCCACCTACTGAGTGCCTCAGCAGCTTTGCACGATTTATTTTTTTCACCTGGTAAGAGTGTGAGCCTTTTTTCCCCCCACTCTTACATGTGTTTTGCTGTGTGTTTAACATTTTTTGTTCATAGACTGTGGAGCCTCACCTACTCCATAGGCATCATCTTTTTACTGTGTTACACAGCACTCTCAGTGCAGTGATACAGGGTTGTCTTTTTCAGACTTCCCACTTCAAACTCCATTTTCTGGGACTGACTGCTGTCTCCCAGAAATGTAAAGTTACCATTGACTTTATTAGTCTTTTTTAATTCACAGACCCAGTACAAAATATCGTATATAGAGTTCTGGAAAGGGTTAATAGTAATAACTTTTTGTCTTTCTCATGGAACATTATTTCGTTCCCCTTTCTTTAAGATTTGGCTGGTGGCAGTGGCATCTACCCTATTTTTCCTACCGCAGTCTATTTAAATATCCTTGGTACTGTTTTAGGCTAAGCTAGCGTCCTCGAACTTAAATCCACTGGACCCCATTTACTTTTTTGGTTCCGGCTGGGTTTATTTGCAGTTTCATTTTGTAAAGGTCTTTCTCGTGTTTTATTCCTTTGTTCGCTGTCCTTTGGCAGGCTTCTGCACAGAAGCCCTGCTTAGACGCCTGAATGTCTGAGGGGGACAGGATGTGAGACAGGGGTTTGAGACTCCCTGCACAGGGTTTCCTTGGATTGGCTGTGGTGACTGTCCCGCCGGAGTAACACAAAAGGTATTGTTACAGACCAATTGGTCCATTTTACTTCCTACCGTCGAAAAGACAGCATAATAGCACTCTGTAATGGTTTTAGGAGAACACATCTGCGCAATATATTCTATATACCACCTGTTTGTTCACACATGCGGAAGGCTGTCCCTATTAGAACACCACCCTGTCCCTTTCTCTCAATCATGCCCTAGGCTCGAGGTGTTGCACCGCCTATCTAAAAGGGATAGGGTAGAGAAGCTGTCCCTATTCTAACAAATGTTTAGCTAAAAAATATATACCAAATATGAAATGCAAGGCCATGTATTAGAGCACTGACACATGGACATTCTACATTAGATAATGTCTCATATTAGAGTATTTTGACTGCTGGTCACTGGTGAAATACCTAATTTATCAGCCAGCATCTTGCCAGCTGGGACATATCTCAAATAAATTTGGATTGTGATTAAAAACAACAAATTAGAGCTAAGTGGTGGATGAAGAATGAAACGCTGTGTGTTCGAGCAAATCACCAAATGTTTTCACTGGACACTGGTTTTTACTCTGGTGCCTACGGCTGAATATGAAGGCTCTTATTTTATGGACTGATTGAAACACTGATTGCTCGAACACAGCGTTTCATTCTTCACCCAACACCCTCCCTACATGTTAAGAGGCGACAAGTACACAGGCACAGTCAGTGCATCTATCTACCAACGCCTCAGAGTATTAACTACTTTCTGGTAATAGAGATGCATGCGAAATGGAAATACCAGTATGTTTCCAAGAGGGGAATATACATTGACAAATATCCCCCCCTTCTCTCTTTGTTGTCTTTTCCCCTAGGCTACGACAGCACCACAGTGGGCAAAGCAAAGAAGGAACAAGCAATTCACTTTCTTTTTCCAATAGTGTTTGTGCTGATGAAGATGACCAAATTGTGAATGGTTTATGAAATCGGTCGCCCTTTTTAAGCATAAGCAGGACTTATGCCATAGATCTGCCAACCTGAATTATAGTCGGACATCCTCAACTATAGGTGACCTGACGTAGTGATCAGGTCGCTCCCACCCTTCTTGTTTTACCATTTAACTATGCTCCACCACTTAGGAGCTGTAATTTGTTGTTTTTAATCACAATACAAGGTTATTTGAGATATTTCCCAGCTGGCAAGATACTGGCTAATTGGGTATTTTGCCAGTGACCAGCAGTCAAAATACTCTGGTATGAGACATTATCTAATGTAGAATGTCCATGTGTCATTGCTCTAACACATGACCTTGTATCTCATATTTGGTATATATTTTTTAGCTAAACATTTGTTAGAATAGGGACAGCTTCTCTACCCTATCCCTTTTAGATAGGCGGTGCAATACCTCGAGCCTAGGGCAAGATTTTGAGAGACAGGGACAGGGTGTTCTTCTAATAGGGACAGCCTTCTGCATGTGTGAACAAACAGGTGGTATATAGAATATATTACACTGACTGTCCCACCAGGGCAGCCACCCTGCTGTCCGATTGACAGCCAGGCTGTGTGAATGGGGGAAACTGCATAAAAAGCAGGTCTCTGGGACTGAGAAGGCAGAGTCGCCACTGGATCGGTAGAACCGAAGAGAAGCTGACAGAAGAGGACCTCTACCACGACTGAACCGCCTGCTGATGCCCTGCTGCGGGTCCGAATCTCCAAACTTCGACGACAGGGAAGATCTGCAAGGAATCTTCTCCCCTTGAGCTGGTGAGACCAACCAGTTCGCCAAACTACAAGCCATGCCTCCCTCCTCTGGTCGAATTTGGTGTGCCAGCTACAGTGAACTGGATAGCCAGGAGGACTGCACCCTGCTTGTGTTTTAAGGAGCGCACCTTTTATTCATTGCTTTCCTCGGCTGCTGGTTTCTTCCGTGGGCAGTGCAGGACCCTCCAGTCTTTCTACTTCGTGTCAGTCTGACAGTCGCTTCAGGAACCGTGAGCCTGCAGGACCTGCCAGGAACATCTGCCTCCGCTACAGCCTTCTTCATTTAATGTACTGTTCTAACCGGGTTGTTCGTTATGTCCGACCGCAGTGAAAGTGTTTGAAATCTTTTGCCAATCTGAGGGCTTGTCCTTCTCTAGTCTTTAAAGTAACTTTTCTTCCGACAAATTCGTTCAGAACTCTTGGCAAAGACTTTATCGCAAACTACTCTGAACTGTGTGATCCTCTGAAAAGACTCTGGTCCATTGACCTTTGCTCATGCCTCTTGATTTGAGTTCTTCACCATAGTAGCCTTTTCTAGATTGCCCTGCTTAATTGTTGGTGCTGCTTAATTTTTTGTCTAACCTTGTCTTTCGCTCCCTTTTAAATTGCTGGAGTGCCATTTTGCTCACACTTCCTTTTGAGCTTAACTTGTCCTGAGTCTTTTGGATGGTGTGTAGTATATTAAGAGTGTGATTTTTCTAATGCTTTAGTGAATTGTTTTACAACTGTGTGTAAATAAATGTATATTCTTTTACTCAACCTCGAGTCAGTGTTTGTTTGATACATAGTAATTGCTGTCCTTTGTGTAACTATTCATACTGCTCTCTTTACTCTGGAGATGTCTGGCTGCTCAGCCATCGCTACCACTTTACATATTTTAAAATGCCCTTAGTAAATCAATCTTTGAAGGGCCTGACCAATGTCTAGCCCCCCCCCCTCCCACTCCTTTTCAAGTTCCCCTATGGGACCTAAATTTAGTCTTAACATTTCTAATGGGTACTCCTTTCGGAACCCCTTCATTCATGCCCGTTGAGATTTCTTACCCTCAAGACTGTCTTTTTGGTGGCAATAACTTCTGCCCGAAGGGTGAGTGAGTTGCAAGCCTCATCCTGCAAACCTCCCCACACAGTCTTTCATAAGGATATAATTGTCCTACAAGTGAAGCCTAATTTCCTCCCAAAGGTTATTTCGGAATTTCATATCACCCAAAAAATAACCTTGCCTTCCTTCTACCCTCCTACTCATGCAGGGAAAGAGGAAGAAAGGTTGCACAGACTTGACCCAAAGCGTACTTTTGAATTTCTATATTAGCAGACTAGCAAGATTAAGACAGTCTGACCAATTGTTTGTAGGATACACAGGTCACAAGCTGGGCCTAGCCATCACCAAGCAAACCATTTCTAGATGGATCATTCTAACTATTGTAGAATGTTACAAATTGGCAGGTAAAGACCCTCGAACATCTGAGGGCTCATTCAACCAGGGGTATTGCAACTTTGTCCGCTCTTCAAAGGGGGTTCCAGTAAAAGACATTTGTGCAGCTGCCGCATGGTTGTCTGCACACACCTTTACAAGGTTCTATAGCTTGGATTCCTCCACTAACCAAGAAACCAGATTTGGAAAGGTGGTTTTGCATTCTGTGCATAATAAAAGAATGAAGTTTTTACTCCATCCTATATACATCACTGCTTTGGGAGTCTATCAAAGATAAAGAATACGTGGGAGGACACAATCCACTCGAAGAACAAGTTACTTACCTATGGTAACATTCTTTCGAATGGATGTTCCTCCCAAGTATTCCTTATCGCCCATCCTTGCCTGCAGTAAAACTTCCCTTGTAATTGCAGTATGCGCGCTCTCAAAGGTAGTAGCAGTCTCACCCTGAACAAGGTCTAACTTCAAAACGGAACTAAGCAAGAGAAGCTGTGCTTAGCTATTTATACCTGTGATGATTTCATCGAGACAGAGGCCTGTGAGGGACATCGACTCGACAGGCATCGACGTGCAGCACCCTCTACTGAATTTCCTTTTTCCAAAGCAGCAAGCTGGATATTGCCATATCAAAGATGAGGAATACGTGGGAGGAACAACCAGTCAAAAGAACTTTACCATGGGTAAGTAACTTGTTCTTCTGATCTTCCAGTCAGGGGATCTGACCACATATCTCGACAAATACCCCAGATTTTTTTCAACTGACAGGAATGAGTTTGTGATGGCTGAATTTCTGAAATTCTCAGTTGTTGTGATCTAGTCACTCAATTCTACTGCCTTTTTCAGGGGTTAACAATTAATGTTTTGAGGTTTGTGTCTGCTTTTAGCAGGGCATCCCTGACCCTTATTTCCAGGACTGCCAGGGTCCCAGACCTAGAATGCTCCAAATGAGCCTTGATCTTGCTATAAAGTGTATGATTTTGTGCAGTAACAATCTGGCGATATAAAGATAGCAACTTCCAATCTGCCAAAGATTTCAATCCAAGCTCAAATCTCAAACTAGAAGATGAAGTGCTCCTTGGGAGGCCAAGAACTCCCTTCCATAGGAGGCCCTCCAGTTTGTTTGCCAGAGCAACGGTTTCGCCTCTAAACCATATAAGATTATTGGGATAGCCTTTGCCACGTAGAATTTGATCAGGGGAAACTACTAAAAAATGTGCAGCATTTAGCAAGTAGTTTTTTTCATGTGGGGAATAATTTGCAAGATTTTTCCCCTGTACGTCTGACTCAACTTTATGGATAGCTGGCGATGCGTAAACCTTGTATCCCAAATATATCAGTTCTTCCACTCCTGGAATAACCTGGCTCTTTAATACCCAGTTGGAGTAATGGATTTTTCTTTGTGTATGACAAAACACTACAATCTTAGATTTTGTACAGTTAGTGGACTACCGAGGTTGAACGTGAAACGGGACCTTACCGTTGTAGCAGTATTTGTTCCCTTCTGCTGTCTTCTCTGCGGCAGCCTGGGCGAGCTGATATAGCTCCAGCTTACACTTCTGTAGTTCTCGCTGCCTGTTCAATCTGCGGACACTTCAAAACAGTTCTGCAGGCAGCTGGGTGTCCCTTCCAAACATCCAGAAATATGGTGTAACCCCGGTGGTGGCATTCTTTGTACAGTTGTACGCATGGGTCAATCAGGGTGGCCACATGCTGAATCAGTGGTTGTTATCCTTTTCCCTCAGGGTACCAGTCATTACAAAGAGGGTCCAATTAAACCTCTCCACTTGGGCATCCCTCTGGGGGTGATATGGAGTTGTACGGGCCTGGGCGAAGTGGTCCTTCACCACCAGGATGTTCTGTACTCGCCTGTCCATCTCCAGCTTCAGGAAGTCTATCAAGATGAGGTCCATGGGCCTGTAACTCTGTAGAGGTGAAGCGAGGCTGCAGGACGAGCTGCAGTCTTTGTGGTGATGCACCGGGCGCAGTGCTGGCATTAATACTTCACATCTGCCAATAATATTTTACATCTGCCGCTAGTCTGGGACAGAAAAACCTTGAGCGTGCCAACTCAAAAATTCTGCTGCTGCTAAGATGTCTGTGCTGGGTGTGGAGTGTATACAACACAGCTTGGTGGAATCTCTGCAGCAAATCCAAACGATCTAGTAGCTGGTCTCCAATTTTGCTTTCCTTGTACAGGATTCCACCCTTCTACACAGGCGTCTTCCATACCTTCAGCATTGCAGCTTGTGCGGGGTGATGAAGGATGTCTCTAGGCGTATCTGCTCCCGTGGCCTTGGCTTTTGTGAATGGAGCGATGCCATGATCCGCTAGCTGTAACATACAGATCTCATCTCTGGTCAGATGTGGTAGCTCAGATAGCTCCAGATTGGTGATGTTGCAGTAGATTGCAGGTGCCACCTCAGCTGTGGGTCCCAAGCAATCCATGCTCATGGCTCCACTGCTGACTTGCAGCCTGGCAGATAGCTCTGACGCCTGCTCAAGACCACTCCTTCCACAAAGTGGATGCAGCTGCATCATCCGTCTGAGTGTGATGCCTTGGAGGGCATCTGCATTGATTTTAGTGCTCCCAGGTCTGTACTGTAGACTATTGTATGTGGACAGTGCGGTGAGCCATCAGTGTCCGATAGCATCCAGCTTCACCAACTTGACATACACAAGGTGGTTGTTGTCCGTCCTCACTGTGAAGGTGGCGCCACAGAGGTAATCCTGGAACTTCTCCAATGGGCCATTTCAATGCCAGAAATTCCAAATTGTGGACTGGGTAATTCTAGTCTTCCATGTGCATCCCTCTGCTGCCGAAACGATCAGTCTCCTCTAACCATTGGCCTCCTGGTAGAGAACAGCTCACAATCCCTCCAGAATCGGGTCCGCATGCAGCATGTAAGGTAACTGCAGATACGAGTAGGCCAGAACTGGTGCTGTGGTGAGGGTCTACTTGAACTCTTCGAAGGCCTGCTTGTATCGGTGTTACACTGCAGGCTTCCTCACGGGCCTCCTTGCAGGGTACGACTTCTTTACAAGCACCTCTATGGACCAGATACAGGCTACCATGGCGTCTTTACAAACTTCGACGGACTCCGGGTCAGCTGACTCTTGTACGTGGAAGACGTACGGCAAGACACGCCCCTCTTACGACTATAAAACTACCGTCTTCCAAGGGGCTCGTTGCTGCTAATTAGCGTTACAAGCGACACGTGGTTTCGTCCGTTTCCTCTTCGTGTCTTCCTACACGATTCCTCATCTGAACTCCTGGTTTTGACCTTTGCCTGACTACTGGATTGCCTCGTCTCCTCCTTTATTCTTGTCGTGCTCGTCTGGTTGTTTGACTCGGAACGTTACTGGATCCGGCTCCCTTCTGTGGTATTTCATTCCTGGTTGCCGCCTCTGCACTCGGAACCAAATTGCTGTCTACTATCCGGATCTTATCTACAGCTTCTCGGGATACATGTGTGCTCAGGTGCATACTTAATTGGCTATCCCCATCTCTGCAACTGTTTATCTCCACAACTTGTCTGGATATTTGTCTTCTGTTGGATTCTGGGACATTGAGTGACTTTCATGTGAGATTGTCCTTAAGTGCATATAAACGCTCTCCTGAAACTGCACCAACCCGGCACTAGTGCGACCCTCGTGCCGTCCGGGGCTACTTCCCTATACTAACATCCCTGTTTATTTTCTCCTGTTTCCTGGATTCCTTTCCTCAATATATCCTTATTCAAGTTAGTTGTTATCGATTCTATATATAGTTGGGACCGATATTGAATTAGACCATTTCCACTCATTTTGTGTTATTCCTTGTAGATCCACCCCGGGGAAGCTCCACTCCAATATCTATTTAGGTAGTTGCCCATTTAATTCAACTGTTCTAATCATTTGAATTAACCTCAACACTGTCTAATATCTTTGTATTCCTTTGCAGCATTGGTATTGGCGGTGTGTGTTCTCCCCGCTCTTTTATTCAATTGACACCTCTGTCTGTCCCAACTGAAACAGCAGAGAGGTACATTGTGGAAAAGAGCCCCTCTTTGAGGAAGCCTGAATCTTGTACTCAGGGGAGCTGGGATGGAAGGCTGAATATCGATTCTTGTACCACCATCATCTCCAAGGTCACTTCTCTGCATCTTCGGCCTATTTTGGAGTGGCGAGTAACAATCGGTCATTCCACTGCTCACCAAAGGGCTCCTGTGGATGATATAGATCGGCAGTGTTGGTGGTATTCCTCTGGCTCCTATGGGTAGGTGTGTATCCTTTGAGATCCACAAGCGGTCGGGCGATTTTGGTATAGCCCCCAACAAACCACTTGGAGTAGGTTTAGTATCCCAGCAAACAAACTCCTTGAGGATCTGAGGTCTTGGCCAAGTGAGGGGGGCATCCATCTTTGCTGTATCCATGACTATGCTGTTCGCAGAAACAATGTGTCTGATGTACTTAACGCTTGTCTGGCAAAACTGGCACTTGTCCACACTGGGTAACTACAAAATTGAGTCGACGGGTAGTCACCTCCTGTTTGTACCCCAGTCTTTTAATACATTATAAACAGAAGGAATTTTATTAAAAAGTTATTCCTACAGCTGCGTCCCTAGCGAAACTAGTTTTATCCCTGTATGTAAGGTATCTTCTGTGTAGTTAGAGCCAGCCCTAGTGTGTGCTGGTGTGCTGCCTGCAAAGAGATGTAGAGGTCCTGACCCTTTCCTCTTTCACTACTTTCCTCAATTTCTAAAAAGGTTAAGTGCGCACTTACAGGTGGTTGGTTTCAATCTTTATTTATACCTCCTCCAGTGTGTGTGTGTTATCAAAGTTATTTCTATGACCACCGAGGTCAGAGAATTGTTAAAAAGCTGAATTTCTATTCACCCGGCAAAGAATTTTTTGTGCTGGGTATAGACAGCTTGGATAGATTACTTATACGATCCCCTTCATCTATGTATGTAGGGTCTCGGAGTATGGGTTGTCAGTCCAATACCACTACAACAATAGTCAACCGGTTTCAGGGGAACTAGTTAGTGGCCGCCTTCTTCAGGACAAATGCTTCTTAGTACTGCATTATGCGTGCAATTCGATTCTTTTCCATGGATGCTGAGAAGTATCTTCGGGCGTCCAATGGGCTTTAAAGGGTCTGTCCCCGAGTCCTATGGGTTTCAAAAACAAGGAAAAAAGACAGATGGAGCTATCATCAGTCTTATAGTGTTTTTTGGAGGAAAGTATCTTCTGTCCTCAAGTCGAACTATTGGTCCACATTATGTAGAGGTGTTTATTTCTTACCTATGTTTGTTTGAGGTTCCCTATATATTCTTGTTCCAAGGGTATCTTCGAGGGATCTGTTCTTACTTGACCAGCCTTCTGTGTCCTTTGGAATCTAAGGATAGATGGAATAAAACTACTAGTATCCCTCATTGTGCTGGGGGGGTATCTTGAGAAGCATGGCTATATCAGACTCCTTTACCTGTCTTCCGTACGTGATCCTTGTCTTGGTTCACAGTGGCGGTAGAGGGTTTGTTCATCTGTTTGTTGACCCTATAAGAGTGAAAAAGCCCCATCACTGTAGAGCCGGGGTTCCTAGTCTATTTACTATTTAGGAGGATGGAGGAGTCCCTGCTCGTATGGGTCCCCACCCATCTCTACCTCTTGTGCACTCAACGGTGCACGTTCATGCCAATGGGGGCTCAATTTCTAAGTGATTTTCAGCAGTCTAGAGGGCCCAAAGGGGTCCACTACTTCTAAAGCATGAAACAGCATATTTCTGTGCCTGTGGCGGCATGAGACTGCTGGTCCCACAGTGTGTAGAGCTGGTATTGTACCAGAATTAGTTACCCAAGTGGAGTCCATTGTTTCTATGGAGCGTTATGTGGCATGCTTCTTCGCCTATGACAGCATCTCGCGGCATGTTACTATTGGAGAGGCTACATCGGTATTTCTAATGTTACCATTGGCCCCCACTTACCTAGTAATTTCTTTCTCTCGTATGCGCCGCGTCTCGTCTCCTACTGGCTATTCTTGCAGTCGCCATCTTTGATTTCGGCTTGCATTTACATGGGCAGTGTGGTCACAGTGACTTCATAGTGTTTGTATGTGGTGCTCATCAATTTATAAACTCTAAGGTGATGGTTGTTATACTTTCCATGGTGGGCTTTCTGTGCTGTACTCATTTACTGGTATAGCTATTTATTTGATCAAAGGTTTTACTCTGAATCGTGTGTCCCGAAAAAGGCCCACAATTAACGCCCATGACTCCTGGGATTTGTAGTCCAATGGTGGTAGCTACGCTTTGTGCTTCGCGTGTAGGCAGTGCGGTCACGTGACTGTATTGCGTTCTCATTCAGTGCTCGGAAAATTGTCATCACTGAAATAGCAGGTGCGTTACTAGCCAAAGGGGGCTTCCTAAATTCCAAGTTATTGCTGTGCTTGCCATGGGAGCCAGGAGCTGCTCATGCATGAGATGATGTACTATGTCACTCCCTGGGGTTCTATGGAGTTAGTCTTGAACCTGTTCAGTGCTGTTGTGACATGCCTTTGTGATCGAAGGTCACTTCATGTGGAAGTCCGGAGTAATGTTTGATTACAATTTTGCGAAGAAAGGGAAGCATTGTTTTGTGTCCTGCGTCCCTATTTTTGTCTCTAGGGGGTTGGAACTGATTTTAAATTGATTTAAAATAAGTTCTGCTATTATGAAGTAAAACAGAGGAAAGGGGGATGCCCTAAGGGTCTATCCTCTGTAGGTATTCCCATTTATTGTACTGCCAAGGTTTGCTAGCAGATTTCCTCATTTAGGCCAAACTTATGGCTTTGGAGTCTAAAGATCCATTGTTGTTCTCTTCTAAGTAAGAGTGCCGCTATATTGCCACCTCTTTTCGGTATTCTGACTTTCAAGTATTGTCCAGGTGAGTTAATCTTCTGTATGTCCCATTTCGATGTAATGTTCGACAAGAAGTGCAGTCCATTTCTTTTTCCTGATGTTGGACCTGTGTTCTCCAATGCGTATCTTTATGGCTCTCGTGGTCATTCCAATGTATTTCTTTATTACATGGACATTGGATCAAATACACCATGTTCGTGGTGTTGCAATTTGTGAGGTGTTTGTTCCCAGGGGTATTTCCAACCTATGTCGATGGAGATTGTACGTTTGGTGAATCTACATACAGTACAAATTCCTGCATGGTGTATGGCCCAGTGGTCTTGGTGCATTCCATAGTGTTTGTGTATTTGTAATACTCGGCTCATCTTTGTATGTACTAGACTGTCCCTTTGATTTTTTCCTTCTTTTTATCGTGAACAAAGGTTCTGGTAAATTGTTCTCTTCCACATTCAGTATGTGCCATGCATTTCGAATTTCTTTTTCCAGACGGTTGGTGACTACTGAGTGGCTAAAAACAGCTGTGATTGTGTTGTCACCTCTATCTCTCTAGCCATGTTGTGTGAGGGTTATTTATCTAGGTCTGTTCCTAGCCGTCTTTCTGGCTTGTTTGATTCTGTGGGGATTGTGTCTGTCCTTGAGATTGTTAGCAAGTCTCTCCGACTGTTTATCATACTCTGTTCTGGTCGTGCAGTTCCTTTTGAATCGGAGGAACTGTCCGAATGGTAGGTTTTCTTTCAGCGATCTTTGATGGTAACTGTTGTCAAGAAGAGGGTTCCTGTCTGTTGGTTTTTGGAAGACAGTGGTTTCAAAAGATTGTCCTGTCCTCATGATTCTGAGATCTAGGAAAGTAGCTTCTGTTTTGCTGGCTGCATGTGTGAATTTGAGAAAAGGGTTCAATTCATTAATTCATCTAATAAAGTTATCTAAAGTTGTTCTGTCTCCATCAAATAACAGCAGAATGTCATTGATATATCGACGCCAGCTCACGATGTTCTTAGCAAATGGATTGGTCTCAGGGTAGATGTGTTGCGCCTCAAAATCTGCAACGTATAGATTGGCTAAAGTGGGTGCAAAGGTTGCGCCCATAGCTGTTCTGGCCATTTGTTCATAATCGCTTTCTTTTTTGAGGAAATAGCACTCACGAAGAACTATCTCTGCCAGTGGCATTATTAGATAGATGGGCATGTCAAGGGATCTGGTTTGTAGTACCTTTTCAATGACTTTTAAGGTTTCTCTTTGTGGGATTTTAGAATACAGTGATTCTATGTCCATGTCACAATGAGGATGTCAGGACTTGTTAGGTGGAGACTTTCCAAGTGTACAAGGACTGCCGTGGTGTCTTTGGTATATGAATGCATCTTGCTGACTTCTGCATCTTGCTGACTTCTTCTCTTAGGAAGAAGTCTGTAAATTGTGGGAGAGGTTCTAATATGGAACCAATTCCTGATACTATAGGTCATCCGGGTGGTGGAGAGACCCCCTTATGGATTTTAGGCAGAGCGTAGAAGGCGGGTTGCCTAGGATTTTGTGGGCTCAAAAAGGCTGCTTCTTTAGCACGTGTCCTTTGGCTTCTGCTTCTTCTATGATGGGGTTTATCATATTCCCAAGTTTTTCCATTGATCACTCCCCAGTTTTTGATATGTGGTGTGATCTTCGATAAGAATATTTACCAACCCTTCATAGTCCTGTTTATTCATGATGACAATGGCTCCCCATTTGTCAGCCGGTTTTATGACTATTTCGTCATTGGTCTGCAATTCTTTCAGTGCTCTGTTTTCCATTTTGGTCATATTGTGGAAGCAGCCAGTTGTTTGTTCTGCCTCAATCTCTATTTTTTTTAGGATTAGTTTCTCAAAGGTCTGAGATCCACTGTTACCGCATGAGGAGGTGGGTAGTATGTGGATTTATTGTGCAATCCTGTGACGTCACGTGTTCCTTCATAGATGTTTTTAGAGAAGTGGTGTTTCAGCCGTATTTTTCTCATAAATTGTGTTATCTCTATTCTGGTCTGAAAAGGGTCATGTGTGGAGATGGGTACGAAGGACAGACCTTTTTGGAGGACTCTTAAGTATGTTTGTGATAGAGGGAAAGCTGAAAGGTTAACGACCAGTGTTTCTTTTTCAATTTGCTCAGAGTGCGTTCTCATTCTTGCAGGGCGTTCTGTTGGTACCATCCCCTCCCTCTGTTCCTGGTGACCCTGGGCGACTGCTCCTGTCACCACCCTCTGGATAGTCCACGGCCTCTTGGGGCCTGAAAACCCTAGGTTTTTCCACCTCTATTTTCTTAAATTTAAAGAGCTTAATCTGAATAAGAAAGTGATTAAGCTTAAAAAAGACATCTTTTTCGTGGGTGAACATTAAGAAGTACCCTTACATGGATCTCAGACCTTTGAGAAACTAATCCTAAAAAAAATAGAGATTGAGGCAGAACAAACAACTGGCTGCTTCCTCAATATGACCAAAATGGAAAACGGAGCACTGAAAGAATTGCAGACCAATGACGAAATAGTCATAAAACCGGCGGACAAAGGGGGAGCTATTGTCATCATGAATAAACAGGACTATGAAGGGATGGTAAATATTCTTATCAAAGATCACACCACATATCAAAAACTGGGGAGTGATCCAACGGAAAAATTTAGGAATATGATAAACCCCATCATAGAAGAAGCTGAAGGACACGTGCTAAAGAAGCAGCCTTTTTGAGCCCACAAAATCCTAGGCGACCGCCTTCTATGCTCTTCCCAAAATCCATAAGGGGGTCTCTCCACCACCCGGACGACCTATAGTATCAGGAATTGGTTCCATATTCGAACCTCTCTCACAATTTACAGACTTCTTCCTAAGAGAAGTCCGCAATATGCATTCATATACCAAAGACACCACGGCAGTCCTTGTACACTTGGAAAGTCTCCACCTAGCAAGTCCTCCTGACATCCTCATTGTGACCATGGACATAGAATCACTGTATTCTAAAATCCCACAAAGATAAACCTTAAGTCATCGAAAAGGTACTACAAACCAGATCCCTTGACATGCCCATCTCTCTAATAATGCAACTGGCAGAGGTAGTTCTTCGTGAGTGCTATTTCCTCAATAAAGAAAGCGATTATGAACAAATGGCCAGAACAGCTATGGGCGCGACCTTTGCACCCACTTTAGCCAATCTATATGTTGCAGATTTTGAGGAGCAACACATCTACCCTGAGACCAATCCATTCGCTAAGAACATCGTGAGCTGGCGTCGATATATCGATGACATTCTGCTGTTATTTGATGGAGACAGAACAACTTTAGATAACTTTATTAGATGAATTAATGAATTGATCCCTTTTCTCATATTCACACATGAAGCCAGCAAAACAGAAGCTACTTTCCTAGATCTCAGAATCATGAGGACAGGACAATCTTTTGAAACCCCTGTCTTCCAAAAACCAACAGACAGGAACTCTCTTCTTGACTACAACAGTTACCATCAAAGATCGCTGAAAGAAAACCTCCCGTTCGGACAGTTCCCCCTATTCAGAAGGAACTGCATGACCAGAACAGAGTATGATAAACAGTCGGAGAGACTTGCTAACAATCTCAAGGACAGACACTATCCCCACAGAATCATCAAACAAGCCAGAAGAGTGCTAGCAACATACCTAGAGAAACAACCCTCGCAACATGGCAAGAGAGACGGAGGTGACAACACAATCACAGCAGTTTGTTTAGCCACTCAGTAGTCACCAACCATCTGAAAAAAGAAATTCGAAAAGCATGGCACATACTAAATGTGGAAGAGAACAATTTACCAGAACCTTTGTTCACGATAAAAAGAAGGAAGAATCTAAGGGCCAGTCTAGTACATACAAAGATGAGCCGAGTATTACAAATACATAGACACTATGGAATGCACGAAGACCACTGGGCCATACACCATGCGGGACTTGTACTGTATGTAGATTCACCAAATGTACAATCTCTATCGACATAGGTTGGAAATACCCCTGGGAACAGAAACGCCTCACAAATTGCAACACCACGAACGTGGTGTATTTGATCCAATGTCCATGTAATAAAAAATACATTGGAATGACCACGAGGGCCATACAGATACGCATTGGAGAACACGGGTCCAACATCAGGACAAAGAAACAGACTGCACCTCTTCTCGAAAATTACATCGAAATGGGACATACAGAAGATGAACTCACCTGGACAATACTTGAAAAAGTCAGAATACCGAAAAGAGGTGGAAATATAGCGGCACTCTTACTTAGAAGAGAACAATGGATCTTTAGATTCCAAAGCCATACGTTTGGCCTAAATGAGGAAATCTGCTGCCAAACCTTGGCAGTACAATAAATCGGAATACCTAAAGAGGATAGACCCCTAGGGCATCCACCATTCCTCTTTTTTACTTTATAATAGCAGAACTTATTTTAAATCAATTTAAAATCAGTTCGAGCCCCCTAGAGACAAAAATAGGGATGCAGGACACAAAGCAACAATGCTTCCCTTGCTTCGCAAAATTGTAATCAAACATTACTCCGGACTTCCACATGAAGTGTCCTTCAATCGCAAAGGCATGTCACAACAGCACTGAACAAGTTCAAGACTATAACTCCCTAGAACCCCAGGGAGTGACATAGTACATCATCTCATGCATGAGCAGCTGCTGGCTCCCATGGCAAGCACAGCATAAACTTTAGGACCACACATCCCATGAAACGTGGGAACTGTTCATAGTCCGTACCGGAATAAAGAGTTCCCGGCCGTCATGTCAAGTGCATAGTTAAGTAATAACTATAGGACTACATTTCCCATGAAGCGTGGGTACTGTCTGTAGCCCGTACCGGAATACACGGAACACATGAGTGTCTGAAAGGAATTTGGGAAGCCCCCTTTGGCTAGTAACGCACCTGCTATTTCGGTGATGACAATTTTCCAAGCACTGAATGAGAATGCAATACAGTCATGTGACCGCATTGCCTACACGCGAAGCACAAAGCGTAGCTACCACCATTGGACTACAAATCCTGGGAGTCATGGGCGTTAATTGTGGGCCTTATCGGGACACACAATTCCGTATAAAACCTTTGATCAAATAAATAGCTATACCAGTAAATGAGTACAGCACAGAAAGCCCACCATTCAAAGTATAACAACCATCACCTTAGAGCTTATAAATTGATGAGCGCCACATACAAACACTATGAAGTCACGTGACCATACTGCCCATGTAAATGCAAGCCGAAATCAAAGATGGCGACCGCAAGAATAGCCAGTAGGAGACGAGACGCGGCGCATATGAGAGAAAGCAATTACTAGGTAAGTGGGGGCCAATGGTAACATTAGATATTCCGATGTAGCCTCTCCAATAGTAACATGCCGCGAGATGCGGTCATAGGGGAAGAAGCATGCCACGTAATGCTCCATAGAAACAATGCACTTCGTTTGGGTAATTCTGGCATGCCATGTAATGTTCCATAGGAACAATGGACTCCATTTGGGTAACTCTAATTCTGGTACAATACCAGCTCTACACACCGTGTCTCATGCCTCCACAGGTAGCTAAAGGCACAGAAATATGCCGTATCATGCTTTAGAAGTAGTGGACCCCTTTGGGCCCTCTAGACTGCTGCAAATAACTTAGAAATGAAGCCCCCATTGGCATGAACGTGCACCATTGAGTGCAGATGAGGTAGAGATGGGTGGGGACCCAAAAGAGCAGAGACTCCTCCAACCTCCTAAATAGTAAATACACTATGGACACTTGGTAGGAACCCCGGCTCTACAGTGATGGGGCTTTTTGTCTCTTATAGGGTCTACAAACACAGATGAATAAACCCTCTATCGCCACTGTGAACCAAGACAAGGATCACGTACGGATGACGGGTAAAGGAGTCTTATATAGTCATGCTTCTCAAGATATACCCCCCCAGCACAATGAGGGATACTAGTAGTTATATTCCATCTATCCTTAGATTCCAAATGACACAGAAGGCTGGTCAAGTAAGAACAGATCCCTCGAAGATACCCTTGGAACAAGAATATATAGGGAACCTCAAACATAGGTAAGAAATAAACACCTCTACATAATGTGGACCAATAGTTGTACTTGAGGACAGAAGATACTTACCTCCAAAAAGCACTCTAAGACTGATAGCTCCATCTGTCTTTTTTCCTTGTTTTTAAACCCCATAGGACTCGGGGACAGACCCTTTAAAGCCCATTGGACACCCGAAGATACCTCTCAGCATCCATGGAAAAGAATCGAATCGCACGCAGAATGCAGTACTAAGAGGCATTCGTCCTGAAGAAAGCGGCCACTGACTAGTTCTGCTGAAACCGGTTGACTATTGTTGTAGTAGTATAGGACTGATAACCCATACTCCGAGACCCTACATATATAGATGAAAGGAATCGTATAAGTAATCTATCCAAGCTGTCTATACCCAACACAAAAAATTATTTTCCGGGTGAATAGAAATTCAGCTTTTTAACAATTCTCTGACCTTGGGGATCATAGAAATAACTTTGATAAGACACACACACTGGAGGAGGTATAAATAAAGATTAAAACCAACCACCATTAAGTGCGCACTTAACCTTATTAGAAATTGAGGAAAGTAGTGAGAGAGGAAAGGGTCAGGACCTCTACATCTCTTTGTAGGCGGCACGCCAGCACACACTAGGGCTGGCTCTAACTACACAGAAGATACCTCACATACAGGGCTAAAACTAGTTTAGCTAGAGACGCAGCTGTAGGAATAACTTTTTAATAAAATTCCACTTGTCCACACTGACCTTTAGCCCTTGCTCCCGCAGGTGATCCAGCACCTTCATGAGCCTCCTATTCTGTTCATCCAGGACCCTCTCTTTGTCAACTAGGTACACCAGTACTTCCAGGCGGGTCATGTCGCTGACAGTCATGAGATGCTGGAATGTCGCTGGCGCACTGGAGGTGCCCGGAGGCATCCGGATAAACTCAGAAAAGCCCAACTGACCGATGCTAGCAGTCTTCTCATGAGCCACAGGATGCATTGGGATCTGGTAGTAGCCACTTTGCAAGTCGTAGGACCGAAAACCATCTACTCCCCATTGGGCAGTCCAATGCCTCGTCCACCCGGTGTTGTGGTGTACTGGTCCGGAATAATGTGGGTGGTCAATCAATGGTAGTCAATGCACATCTGGGTGTCCCCATACTTCTTTTGGGCGAAGACAATGGGAGAAGCGTAGGGACTCCTGTATTATCTCTGCCTGCAGAAGATCATTCAGATGGCGGCGCACATCCTACACGTCTCCTGGGGCCAGGCGTAGGGACTGCTCCCTGAAACGAGTGTAATCAGACCCCCGGTTCTGGTGTTAAACTCAGTGTGCCTTGCCAATATCCCAGGGGCTTTTAGAGAACACCTTTGCATGCAGGTTGAGCTGCTCCTTCAAGTGGTCCTAGTCCCTCTCTGAGATGGGGAAATCTTGAAGGTCTTTGGACCCTGCGCTGTATCGGCTGGACTGGTGGCAACACTCAGGTGGAACTGCGCAATGATGGTGTATCCGGATACACGGATGGTCCTATTGGTCACGTTAATGACTGGTACCTTGATGGTGTTCAGGTCTGTCCATCCATTCTCACCAGGGTCTGCTGTACCAGTAAACGGAATACCCGGGAGCTTTCCATGTTCTGGTGCTTCATCACCAAATGTCTTGGTTGTTGCTCTCCTCTGAGTCGCACTCTGCCAGGAACCATCACTGTGGCGTGTGCCAGGATTGTGATCTGCCCGAACTGGCTAATGCGGACATCTCCAATGGGTCAATCGGGTGGAACTTTGGACCGGATCTCTCTCTGCAAGTACGTCTATTGACACTTGGGGTGCATGGACAACATGCTGGCATATCGTGGTCCAGCCATCTCCCGACATAATGCTGCCAGTGCATCCAAAATCGAGGAATTGGTTCCACTCACCACCAGTGTTGCATGTTCTTCACTTTGACTGCTGGAGACCAGTACCAGGATGACAGTAGGAGCGCTGCCTCCAGCTACATTGCGTGGAAATTGCAGTCTGACCCGTATGTAGCCCATATATTTGCAAGGGTTGTCTCCCACGCCAAGAAGGTTCAACCCAGCCAAGGGGTCCAATGGGATATGCGCTAGGTGTTTTTTGTAGAATGGCTCAAAAACTATGGTTGACCAGCGATGGCAGCTGTCACGGTGGCTGGTGGTCCTTCGAGCCCATTGGGTATTGTCCATGATGCTCGGGTGATGCGGTGCTGGTAGTTTGACTACAGGTGATCATCCTCTCTGGTGGACTAGCCAGTGTGGGTGGATGCTGGTTCCTAGATGACTTGCCCACTGATGGTGTCACTGCAGCCTTGGGCCCGTCTGGTGGTGCAGACTTGTTGGTTGTCTCTACTCGGTCAGAGCCTGGTATTGAGGATTCAGGTGCTCTGCTTCCTCGACCTTGCTGGCGAGTACCACCATTGTGTGCAGGGCAATCTTAAGCACTTTTGGGGCCCTGGGCACGGACATCTTTGGGCCCCCACCTCCCCCTCCAACAAACTTAAGGGATCAAGAATACTGAAGGAAATTGCTCTGAAGGGCTGACCATTTTGAAAGGTTTAGGGACTGGCAATATTGAGGTTAGGCAATACAAGATTACATGAGATGCCCAGGATCACACATTGGTGAGGGGGTGAAGCTGGGATTTGTGCCAACTCTGCAATTGGACATTTTCTTTTCCAGTTCTTACCATGAACTAAAACAATCTCATTTTATAGAAACAGACTTAGAAAGTGCACACATCACGTTACCAAACATGACAATTTATAAATAAAATATTATAGTAGGGTGTTATGCAAAATGGGAATGAACTGCCAAGGCTGGAGCGTTACGCTGTTGGTTCACTTCGGGCTGCTGTGGCTCTTGAGCATGCTGGAAGAGTTGGTCTTCTCTCGCTCTCTGGTATGATATATTTTATGTATATCCCGCTCATACACAAGTGTTTCAGAGCATGAGGCAACGCAGGGGAACAAGGGAGGACAAAATGACGATCTTACTAGGCCCAGAGACATAAAGTGCAAGTGCAGGGGAGAGGGAAGAGGGGGAAAGTGCAGGGGCAGGCGTGGAGTGTAGAGTGCTGAACATGTGATCAAAACAGGTAGTGCGGCCAGCAGGTGGTAAGTGCAGGAGGGGGTCTGTAGGGTTCCAGATACAGACCCAAGTGCAAGGGTTGCCTTGAGGCAGTGTGGGTATGTGGCTGGGTGGGCTGGGATCTGGACCCGAAATCAGACGGTAGCCAGGTGCCCAAAGTCGAAGCAGACAGAGATCAGCAGGGGAGAGAAACAGCGAAGGCAGAAGAAAAGAGGAAGGTCTTGAGGTGCTTCTGGAACCATAGATGGTTTTCCTCAAGTTTCAGAGAGGCAGGGAGGCTGATCCAGAGGGAGGCCCCAGCCGAACAAAGAGATCTACCTCCAACTCGTTGCTTGGAGAAGTGGCTGAGCCTGAGAGAGTTGGAGGAGCAAAGAGGTAGGAAGGTATTTCCGAAGGGAGAGTAGAAGATATTTCGGACCCAGGCCCCAGAAGGGCTTGTGGACAATGCAAAGGGTCTTGAACTTAATCCTTGCAGCAACTGGGAGCCAATGAAGAGATTTCAGGGCTGGAGAGATACGATTCATGGGCTTGAGGCCAAGGACAAGTCGTACAGTCCTGTTATGGATGAGTTCAAGAGGGCAGAGAGTAGTTGCTAGCAGATTTAGAAAGATGCTGTTATAATAGTCCATCCTAGAGAGAACCAGAGCTCTAGAGACCGTGAACTTCTGGGGGAAGGAGAGGAAATGAAGAATACCTCTGAGGATGTGCAGTTATTAGTTTGACTTCTTAGAGATGTCAAGATGTGTGGAGAAAAGGAAAGCATGGCGTCTAAGATGACCCAAAGGTTCTTAGCCTCACAGGTGGGAGCAGGGAGAGGGCCAAGGGAGGCCAGCCAGAGGGCGACAGGAAAGGAAGGTGCAGGTGTGCCGATGAGGAGGATCTCTGTCTTACTGGCATTAATTTAAAAAAAGGTAACAGGCGCTCCTTTCCAGAAAAAACATGGCATGATTACCTGTTCTGAACATGGTATGATAACCTGTTCTGAGATGAGTTTGCAGCACATGCTTTTTGCTCACTGTACCTTTCACAGATGGGAAATATCATTTGCATATCAGTCTTTGCCCTGCCCACACGGTGGTCACCCTAAGTTACCTGGGGGCAACCAGACGTGGACTCCCTGCTCACTGTGCTCAGAGAGGCACAGCTTCACCTCACTGATGAGGCCCAACAAGGCTGAAACACTTGTATGAGGTTGCTGTTGGTACTCTTGTTCAGAAAGGAATTGCCATAGCATTTCGGTGCTGGACTGCCCATGTGGGCGGGACAAAGACTGATATGCAAATGGATATATCCCAACTGTGAAAACTAACGTGAGCAAAAAGCAGATGGCTGCGAACTCTCAAAGTGGTTAATAACCACTGAACAGGTTATCATGCCGTATTCTTTCGAGAGAGGGGCGCCTGCTACCTTTTTTATATTACTGGCATTAAGGCAGAGGTTGTTGGCGGGTCACCACTCCTGGATTGCAGACAGACAATCTGAGATGAGTGGGAGAAGAGGTGGCAGAAGGGAGCCTGAAAATGAGCAGAGTGTCATCTACATTGCACTGGAAATTGGGGCAGAGAGCAGCAATGCGGTGGGCGAGTGTTAGGGAGAATTCTCTCTTTAGGCTGAATTTCCTAACCTAGTGAGTCCCCCAGTAGCTTTGCTGGATTTCTGGAGTTTGTTTTTTTCTCCTGCCAAGAGTGAGACTCTTTTTCCTCACACTCTTGGACATGATTTGTGGTATTCCTTTGAATGATAATGTGTTTTATGGGTTATGGGGTCCTTTACTCCAAAGGGTCTCTTGTGTTTTTACTATGTGTGTTACACAGCACCCTCCGTGCAGTAACACAGGGGTGTCATAGTGACACCCCATCATAGACTCCATACCCTGGGACTGACTACTGTCTCCCAGGGCATGTAAAGTCACCATTGGCTTTACTAGTCCCAAATTATTAACAGAAACCAGTACAAACCATCATATTGTGGACGTACTGGTCGGGGCAATTCGATTGCCCCAGGGTCTGTTAGTCGAGGGGGCACGTCTCCGTCCCCCTGATCGAGTTTTGGCTGGTGGCAGTGTATACTACTTTTTATATTCGACAGCAAATATATTCCTATGGGATTTTCCCATTGTTCGAGGCTACCAACTTTAATTATTTAATTCTCATAGCCTCGAACATACCGCCGGTTTATTTAATTAATATTAATTCGCCGGTTGGTATTTTTTGACAGGACTCAATTCTAAAATGGCGTTTGTGTTCTCTTCTGTGACTCCAACCCAAGTCGAGCCCTTTGTTCCACTTTTTCGCGGGCTTCTCCACAGAAGCCTCCAAAAATGGTGCCACTCTCTCTGGGTACCACAGTGGGTGTGGGAGGGGGTTTAGGCACCCTGGACTGAGTTACCATGGTAACTCAAGTCGCACTCTTGTGTGATTGGCCCAAGTGGTGAGCCGGCCGGCTCACCACTTAGCATGTTTGAGTGACAGCTAGGCTGAGTGAATGGGGGTTTTCTGCATAAAAGTAGGGCTTTGGGGACTGGAACTTCAGAAGTCGCCACAGGACCTGAGAATCCGACGAGAGAGAAGCTGAGCCGACCTACCACGACGACACCACTGGTGGAGCCCTGCGGAACCGACTCACCACTTCCCGACGACCGAGAAGATCTCCCGGCTGGAGAGGCTTCTTCCCCTGACTGGTGGGCACAACCAGTTTACCTTTCTTTCTTCGCACCCCAGCCCGGTTTGTGGTCGAACTGCCCGTGCCAAGCACCCCGGCGGCCGGATAGCCACTCACCACTGAACCGCGAATCAATGGACCGCTCCTTGTACCTGAGAAACTCTGTGGCTGGTTTCTTCCCTGGCAGTGCAACGGGCCCCCGTCTTCCTCCACGACGAGATCCTCTGTTCCCCCGGACGAAGCACCGACTTGCACCCGCTGCCAGGAACAACTGCCCCCGCTGGAGCGTTCTCACCACTTTAAGGTACTGTGTCCGCCAGGCCTCCCTTTCTAAAGATTGCAACAAGGTAATAATAACTCCTTAACCTTCTGGACTGGGCTGGCCGCCTTGACCCTCTAACTGGTCCCTTTTCTTTGATCCAACTTCTTTTTGAACCATTACAAGACTTTTGTGCACTGCAACCGTGTGACCTTGGACACATTTCGCTTGGATCCTCTTAAAGCGGATCCGGCCTACTAACTCTGACTTCACGGTTTTACTTTGCCTTCCTCTCTTGCTATGTTCTTGTAAAAGTGTTGGGATCTGTTTCAATTTGTTCTCTGCTTTTCTCTCCCTTTTTAAAAACGAACTATTAGAGTGCCATCTACGTTAAGCGCTCACCGCTGTCTGAAAATAAGTGAGGCTTTACTTAAGACTTGTCTAATATTCTTTTAAGGGAGTGTATATCTTTTAGTGACCTTGTTTTTGAATTGCTTACTATTAGTGCCTGTGTGTTTTTCTAGATGTGGTTTTAAATAAATAATTATATCTCTTTTACACCAAGCCCTGGTCAGTGTTTACTTGTTCTATTGTGTGCTCTTGACCTATTGTGAATACTCTGTATACTGCCTAACTCTTCTTGAGGGAAGTCTGACTGCTCAGCCACAGCTACCATGTGAATCTGTGTGGTACAGACTGCTACCAAGTGGGTTTACTGCCAAACACCTGTAGTCCTAAATGTTTTGCAGTGGCACCAGAGGGAACTGCACAGGTTTCTGCCTAACAGCGGGGGATGCCGGGTATTGGTTGAAAAGCCAGGGGGAGAGGTTAGAGCCCTGGGGAACACCACAGGTAGAATGTGAGATAGAGGAGAGGAAGGACCCAAGTTGGACCTGGGAGGGTCTGTTGGAGAGGAAGGAGGTCAGCCAGGCCAGGGCCTGATCAGTGAACCCAGGATATCAAGGAGGGGGTTGAGCAGGATGGCATGGTTGACCCTGTCAAAGGCAGGAGAAAGAGATTAGGACGAGGACAGATGGGTTATTAGAATCAAGGTTGGAGAGCAGGTCTACACAGATGCTCAGGAGAGCAGTCTCCGTGCTTCTGGCTGCTCTGAAGCCAGACTGATGGTCATGGAGACAACCAATAGAATCAGTGTGGAGGTTAAGCTGCTGGGAGATGGCCAGCTTTTCCAGTAGTTTGCCCAGGAAAGGAGTGATGGCGATTGGGCGATAGTTAGCTGGGGAAGAGGGGTGAGCTGTGGGTGTTACATGAGAAGAGGGTGCACAAGAGTGCTTCAGAGGGGAGGGGAAGGCTCAAGTGGCGAAGGAGTGGTTGCAGAAGGCAGCCAGGGCAGGAGCGAGGGTGTCAATATGGTCCTCGGTGGTTTTGGGTGAGCAGGGAAGAACCTATTTTGATGAGACTTTTCATAGATTGGACTTGCCTAGAAATATCGTCGGGGAGAACAGAGGAAAGGAAGAGGAGGAGGGAGGAGAGGCTGCTGCTCCAGAGCCGGCGGTAGCGGAGGGAGAAGCAGGAAGAGGAGAGGACGAGAGGCTGGACAGGATGTACTGGGTTTTAGAGATGAAATGAGAAGCTAGGGCCGTGCAGAGGTCCTGGGAGGGGACAGAATAAGTAGAGACTGAAGCCGGGTTGGCCAGCTCCTTGCAGATTTTGAAGTGCGGCTGTGTTGTTAGATGCTGCAAAGACGCGGACTTGGATGTAGGCTCTCTTCTTAGAGCGGACAGAGCCGGTATTGCCTTTGGAGCAGGTGGCAGGTCAGTTTGTCAGAGGATGCACAAGATGCCCGCCATTTCCTCTCTGCCACCCTACACTAGCGTTTAACAGTGACAGTCAGTCGTACCAAGAGTTGCGCTTGTGGGCTTTGTTAGGGAGAATTCTCACTCAAGTGCTCAATTCCCTCTACCTTGGAGCCCTCCAGCTCTTTTGCTATATTTTGGGACTTTGAACTTTTCATTTTCAATGTGTTTTACTTTTGTGTTCTTTGGTTATGGAGTTTTAAAACAACTCCATAGGCATCTTTTTCTGTGTCACACAGCACCTTCAGTGCAGTGGCACAGGGATGTCTTTCAGGCTTCCCAAGGTTTAAATACCTTTTCTGGGACTGACTACTGTCTCCCAGAGCATGTAAAGTTAAATTGGCTTTATTAGTCTATTTAAATTTACAGACCCAGCACACACTATCTTCCTAAAGAGTGCCGGAGGGGTTGCCTAGCTTCTCCCGAGTCAAAACACTCATGTAACAGTCAAATGTTACCCTTTCCTACTTTAAATGGCTGGTGGCAGTGGTTTAGATCAAACTACCATGATTTTTCCCGACCGCGAACAACGGTAGCTAAAAATCGGGTCAGCCATGTTTTTCAATAATACGCCCAGGACCTATCTGTAAAAACAGACTCGGTCAACTTTTTTCGCCATTTCTTTTAGGAAAGGTCCTTCTTGTGTTTGTCTCTGCGCACCAAACCTGGTTTGGTCCCTTTGTTCGTTGGCCTTTGGCGGGCTTCAGTGCTGAAGCCCTCCTCTGGCGCCAGGGTGTCTGGGGTGGGGACAGGATGTGAGGGAGGTGCCCGACCTTTGCTCAGTCTCCTAGGAGACCTGAATGCACTCTGGCTTGATTGGACGGCTGGCTGTCCGGCAAGGACGGCCACACTGCTGCGAGTGTGACAACCAAACTGGAATGAATGGGGGAAAACTGTTTAAAAGAAGGTCTCTGGGACTTGGAAAGCAGAGTCGACCACTGGAACGAAAGAACCAAAGACGAGCTGAAGGAAGAGGACTGCTGTAACTCCTGGATGACCTGTGAAGCCCTGCTGCAGGCCCGAATTGCCTGAAACTCCATCGACGGAGAAGCCCTTCAAGGTTAACTTCTTCCCTTGAGTTTGGTGGGAACAACCAACTCGTTAGCCGCCTGGACACTGTCCCCTCCTGGTAGATTTTTCTGCAGCGTGCTGTAGAAAACTGGATATCTAGTGGGAAGGATACCAGTTTGTGGTCTTTAAGGCACTCGCACCTAAAACCGACATTTTGCCAAGCGTGTGGCCTCTTCCCTGGGCAGTGCAGGAACCTCCTGATGTCCTCCTTGTCCCCACGACTAAAGCTCAGTAACAGCGAGATCTGCTCGAACTGCCAGGAACAACTGCCTCAGCTACAGCTCTTCTTCACTTTAAAGGTACTGTGCAAACGCGGTTTGGAAAGCTTTTCGCCCACTGAGAAAGTTTGTGCAACTTTCCCGACTTCGAAGGCTTGTCCTTCCCTAAAGATTAGTTTAACTTTTCGCCTAGCCAAATTCTTCTAAAATCTGTGGCAAAGCCTTAACCGTTTACTACCAGAACTGTGCTATACTATACAAAGACTCTGAACCATTGACTTTGGTCCAGGCCTATGAACTGAATTACTGGTTGGAGTTTACTGAAACCCTTTGCCCTGCCTATGCAAGTATTTGTGCTATTGATTCTTATAACCTTTTATCTTTTTACCCCTTTTTTAAAAGTATCTGAAGTACCATTTTGCTCCCACTTCAGGGGAGCTGAACTTGTTCAGTAACTTATTTGTGGACTATTTGTAGTATATTAGTATGATATTGAACTGCTCTTACTAGTGTAATGTTTTCAAACTGACTGTAAATAAATGTATATTCTTTTACCAAGAAACCTTGAGTAAGTGTTTGTTTGAATCACTGAATTGGTTGGTCCTTTGTGTAACTTGTTCTACTGCTCACTCAACTCTTGAGATAAGTCTGGCTGCTCAGCCACTGCAACCAAGTAACTGTGTATTACAGGCTTGTACCAAAGGTGAAATTTTACTGACACTTGGAGTCTTAATTGCATGTAGTGTTCCCAAAGGGTACTGCAAGGGAATCTGCCTAACAGGCTTCAAGCGGATCCTCTTGACAGTGGCAAGAACATTGAGAGTATCAGAGATGGCAAAGTGGTACTTGGGGAGGGTTGTGTGAGGAGGGGAGTCAGCCAGAGATGGAGGAGGGGGAGAGAAAGTGGCAGCAAAAGCCTCAACTGACACACTTCATGTGCCGGTTGACTGAGAAGGTTGGTGGCAGTGCTGGGGACGGTTTGGCCTGCGAAGTAGAGCGGGGGTAATGGGAGGAAAGGAGAAAGTGATCACTCCAGGAGATGGGAGTGTTAGAGTGGGGAAGGTCACAGGAAATGAGAACATACAGAGTGTGCCCTGCCGAGTGAGTCGGCCCGGAGCGAAGAATAGAAAGAGTCCAGAGGAGGGACAGGAAGCATCCAGGTGGATGCTGAGGTCACCAAAGAGGAGTGGTCGAGGCCAGGAGGGGCGAGGAGGAGAGGTCAGCCCACTCAGCAAAAAGGTAGCCTGACGAGGTGGCCGATAGAAAGTAGCAATGGTGAGAGAGTGGCCAGGAGAGAGAGCCTACAAACAAGGCATTCGAAGGAGGAGTAGGCCTGCACAGGAATGATGGAGGCAGGAATCCACTCTGGGAAGATAGAGCAAGGCTATGCCACCACCTGGGTGGTTGGATCTGGGCGCTCAGGATCTTGTACCCATGAGGGAGGAGAGTGTCAAAGCTTGTGACAGAGCTGGCCGTGAACCATGTCTCAGTGAGACTTAGGATATTGAGGTTGTTGTTCAATGAGGTGGCAGACGTCAGAGGAGTGTTTGACAGCTGTGTGAGAGTGGCAATATGGAGCAGGTTGCCACACTTGAAAGACTTCCGGGGAGGGGTACAAATCAGAGGTATGGCCTGTGGAGGTGTAGAAGGAGCCTGAGGGGGGGCAGCAGAGGAAGTAGGAGAGGGCAAGGTACCTGTGGAGGAGGCAATGTGGGAGGCAGGGAAGCCAGAGAGGGCATAGCAGGAGCAGGGAGGCAGTTGACAAGGCGCTGGAAGCGTCCGTCAAAGAGGAGATGGTTTGCCGGAGTGCCATTCCGGTAGACATTAATGGTTACCTTAGAGGAGTGGAATGAGTTAAGGAGGGCCTCCCACTGGGTGCCACCATTAATGGGTCAAGAAGAGAAGGGAGAGAGCACAGACCATATGAGTAGTCCAAAGGTCTGGCAAAGGAGCAACAGAGGATGTCGGTGAGGTATTGTCTGGAGGAAGCACTGGTGTAGGTGTCAGCGATAGGGAGGCCTGGGCTGGTGACCAGGATATCCTTTTTGAATGTCTTGAAGGGCAGGGTAGTCCATGGAAAAGCAGTTAGAGAAGATAGGAGAAACAGAGAGAGAGTGGGGAGGGAGACTGGAACAGTAGGACAGGGTAGCACAATGTAGTCCCTGGGCACAGCCAAAGTCAAAACGCAGTACAGACACAGGGCAAGCTAGATTCAAATATTTTAGCAGACAGTGAAAACGCAGCTAGCTTCAAATATTTAGCAGGCAGTGAAAACACAGCTGGATACAAATGGTGGTGGGGGCGTTGTAGAGCATCTTCCGTGTTCTGGATGTCATTGCAGGTGGTGGCTTGACCAGCACTCTATGCAGCTGCATTGCTTGGATGCTTTGGCACAACTCCTCCATGTGATGTCTCGGATCATGTTCTGGGCTAGTGTATGGAGACACCAGTTGAAGTGGTAATTGTACACTGCATATTTCATTTCCCCCTGCAGAGTGTGCACCTCTCGGACCAGTTCATCAAAGGGGGAGTGGTTTCTGGGTCAGTTCTCGGAGTCGTAGTTGCAGAAGTAACAGCGTCAGCGATTTGGCTCTGTGCATGACTTGTTGCAGTCTGTCCAGGTTCAGCCTATTCCCCTGCCGTTGCAAAGCCAGCTTAGGAATCGGCTAGGTCCTCACCTGATATTCTGAGAGACGCTGACCCTGTTGGGTGTGGGTGGCGTTTTACCTCACCATTAGCTATGCACTGGACTCGGTGGCTCCAAACACTGCATCCAGCGTGTACATGTCTTTCTCTGTGGGGGTCTGGGTGCGTAGCATGGAGCCCCTGGATGACTCCATGCAGGACTGCTCAAACTCTCAACGCTGCAACACCTCTTCTCCCGTTCTGTAGCTCTCCAGTCGTGCATCATCTGGTTGGTCTGGTCCGTTCAAAGTTGGTATTCCTCTTCACCCCTCGCGTTGATTTCGCCCCCGAGAAGGGCTTTGGGCGGACATACGGGCCATGCTCAGATGATGATGCGATGGCCTTGTGTAACACGTCCTTGAAAGTATCCGCCATGGAGGAAGCAATCAGTTCAGTGTGACTATCCTCTGGTCTAGCACTGGCACACGCTCTAGGTCCTGGTAAGATAGGGGTGTTTGTGGGTGCAGCCATGATGGCATCTCCACTGCATGCTGCAGGAGGATGGGGTGCAAGGCTGGGCGAGGCAGGACTTGGGCTAAACATAGGTGGTGTGACTGGTGCACTAGCCTGTAACCCTGACCATGTGTTCAATGCTCAGAGAGGATAGGACACTATTCGGCCCTTTAGTCTCTGTTCCATCTTGCGCTCCACCAATGATGTCCCTCAGGGCTCTATCCTCTCGCCTTGGCTTTTCAACATCACCTTGCCCCTATAGCCCATTTGATCTCTGCCTGCTCTTCTAACTTCAAGTGTTATGTGGATGACATGCATCTCTCCTTCAAGCTTCACCTCCTCTGTCTCCTCTCAGATTAGGGACTGTCTGTCTGCACTTCAGGCATGGTGCACTGCTAACGATCTCTGCCCTAATGCCAGTAAGACTGAGATTCTTCTCATTGGAATCCCAGTTCCCGCTTTCCCCACCTACACTCTGGCTGACCTGCATGGGCACTCCCCCACCCTCCTGTGACGCAAAAAACCTTGGTGTCATCTTTGTCTGCTCTCTCTCCTCACATCACAGACCTTGCCAAGAATGCCCACTTTCAGCTGCACCTCCTCACAGGCATTCTCCTTTTCCTCACCTTCCCCCAGAAAATCAATGTCTCCAGAGCTCTGGTCCTCTCCAGGCTAGACTACAACAGCCTCTTCCTCAATCTTCCCAACTTTTCCCTTTGCCCCCTTCAACTAATCCAGAATAGGATTGCGAGACCTATACTTGGCTTCAAGCCCAGGCACTGCATCTCTCTAGCACTAAAATCTCTCCACAGGTTCCTGGTTGCTGCGAGGATCGAGTTCAAGCCCCTCTGCCTCATCCACAAGGCTTTCTGGGGCCTGGGACCCTGCTACACCCAACTTGGTCTATAAATACCTCCCTGCTCGAGCCCTTCGGTCTTCTAGCTCTGACTCTCTGCATATCATATGCTTTTCCAAGCAGAGAGTGGGGGGGATCCGAGGGAGGGAAATCACACTCTCCCTCTCCTTCCCCCAGAATTGCATCTTTGCCCCTCTGACTTGAGCTGGATCTCCTAAGTTCCGGAAGCTTCTGAAGAGCCTCCCTTTTTTTTTCTTCATCCTTACCTCTCCCCTGCTAATGTCCCCTTCTGCCTCTTTGACTGGCTGCCTGTTTCCTTCGGATTCATACAGGGCGCCTGGCCCTTCTCGACCAGTCTACCCTTGCACTTGGTCTCCTCTAAACCCTTCTCCCCACCACCACTTGCACATTCAGGCTCTCTCCCTGCACTAGCCTGGCTGGGCCTGCACCCATTGAGCCCTTCTAGTCCTGTCCCTCGCGCTAAGCACATAGACCTTCTTTCCCCTGGCTCTGGCCACCTAGCCTCCCCTGTCATGTGCTTTACCCACTGCCTCTTCCCCGCACTAATTGTTACTGCACTTGCACGATCTGAATGTAGCAAGGCCTAGTAGGACCGGTTTGTTTTTCTCTTCATCCCTCCCCCTGCCTTTTTTTGTTTTGTTACGCCTTGAATCACCTTGTGTATAGGCACATTCAGCCCTCCAGATAAAATGCGTATTAGGCTTTTTTACGCACAGAAATCTTGTCAATAAGGCCCTTTTAATTCTTCCTTGTGTGCCACTTACACAGACTATTTATGGCAACACCCCCAAAAATCATGGAGCTCCCTGATGACAGCCTGGCTAGCAGGAGCTTTCAAATCTACTCTTTACTTTAGTAATCGAAACTGTTCATTGAAAGAAGCAACTGGGATGAGTCCTGGTCTGTTTAATTTGTTTAGCACACTCCTCTGTTAATAATTCTATCAAGATAATACTTTCTGAGTAATGTAAAAGTGAATTTATGTTTTGTTCACTTTGTTCAACTGCCTGCATTTTGTACCTTACGGTGTTATTAAAGCATGTTGAATCATGAACGTGCTTTTCACTTTGCCTTAGGGTACAGGTAGTATTGTGTAAAATGACAATTGTCTTAAACAAGGGCTGCATTTTTGCTTAATTGGGTTTATTAGAGGCAGAGCAGTTGCAGTAGCATGGACTTTTCATCACAGAAGCACAGCAATTGCATAGCTAGGCATGTGGTCTGAACTTTAACTCCCTTTATGACCACCTACCGCGAGCAAGTATAATGGATACAGGTAGAAGCAGTGCTGTATATATTTTCAGTGACACAGATTGTACCTCTACCTCTCAACAGGACTGCTATATATTCAGGCAAAATAGCCTCATTTATCAACGGAGCTGCTATACTGTACTCTTGTCATGGCACAATGCCAAATATTCACAGCACGGCTGATTACATCATGCCCACATTTCTTAGCAGGACTGCTGTGTTTTGGGATACTACCTGAATTTCTTAACATAACTGCTGTTAAAGCACAAACATGTGTTGGCATTTTCTGCAGTGAGCTAAAGTACAGAGCAAGAACAGTGTCTGAGCTCTCCCCCACCAACCTCTGACAGTGTGAGAAGATGGCACTGCTGTCATATACTTCAATCCCTTCTACTTGGTCTTATGCTTTTCAAAACTTCTGCTTCTCCCATGTCCGATTACTGAGTCCGATTATGAACAAGGGCTCCTGGAAAAAACCCTATTCTGCCCAGAAGGTGCAATGGTTAACACAAATACAAGTGAACGGGTCAATGCGACAAGCATGCCCCCTTACTGTTGATTCACAATTCACACAAAAATTCAAGTACCACACCTACATTTTTACAATACTTATTTTTGTACTTGGTTTAGGTATAGTGCTGAACATCATTGGTTGCATGATAAAGCAATATAGATTTGCACAATAAAACAGGAGCAAGTTGAATTTCTTGTAATTCTGTACCTTGTTTTTCACACTCTTCTTTGGCGGTGTCTATCACAAGGATCAGCTAATCAGTGCTACACTTGTTGCCCACTCCACTAAAGTTCTTAGTGAATTCAGGATTGTCTGTGAAAACTCTTGGATGTTCCGTACTTGCAGTCCTTCAGGAATTATGCCTGTCTTTAAATATTCGAGCATGCATTTACCATGCATTTCAGTTCATACGATTTTCTTTTTCTTTTGGTTGAGAATCTCGAATTGGTCTTCAGAGAGGCCACTGGTGATCACACCTTCCTCACTGCGGAGGGTGGACGTAGTCCCGAGAAGATTTTTGAAATAGTCATCAGTGTATGACACTATATTTACTTTATCCATGTGGATAGTATCTATGATGTTTCTTTCTATAAGAGGAAATTAAAGGCACAATCCCTCGGAGGGTTGTGATAATGCCCACAGCCACGGGCTGTACTAATCTAAGATTATGAACAAGGGCTCCTGGAAAAAACAGAGGTACACACCCACTCTAATTCCACTACATTTACACAATTGACCACAGGACCTACAATAATTAACTTGTGCATTTTCACACCAACAAGGCAGATATGCCTTGTACAACCTACCTAGCTGCGCACACCATTCCAAGATTGCTGCCGATACTTAAAGATACGTGACCTAGCAACGGCGTCCACATCGCTTAATTGCTGTGCCTGCAACCACAGAAGGAGCTTGTGTGACAACGCTCCACTCTCCCTGATACATTACAGGATCCCTGGGGAACCAAGTTTTAACGCCCCCACACCGGCGCACAGACAAGTGCCTCAACAGGTATTACTTTGTTTTTCTGCAGTAGTGTCAGCAGATTGTGCACACGGGCTGTAGCATTTAGTAATAGCAGTCTGCCAACTGACTTTGTGCCCTCTGTCTAGGGCACGTTATTCTGGGTCCAGTCCAAATGATACAATTTATGTGACTGCAACTCCATGGCTACCTATGTTTAGGTAAGCCCTTTGTGTTTTTGTTTCCTTACACTGTATATTGCAGAACTAAAAAGTGCTTTTTGAATAGAATATGATAAAACACTGAGCTCTCCTATTCAAATTCTCCTTTTTTTAATAGGTGTCCACTGCGACCACGATCTATGGGACATTGAAGGCCCCTGGACCCTCCCCTTGTTACGCCTGTGGTCTTACTTACGCCTCCCCTTACTATACCTCATTCATTTTTTCAGAACTCTGAACATCCTGACAACACAGTCTTCCCTGTCCTGACGAAGGCCCCAAGAAGAAAATGGCTCATATAGCCCCCACATAAGGCCGAAACACCTTGGTGTAGACGAACATTTTCTAACCACAGTTTCACAAATGTTTTTCACTTTCTTGTACCAATATACATATTGTATACTTGTTCTATTTGTTCATGTGATTTGACCCCTGTCGTTCTCTTTATGCATCGACAGTAGAAACTGTATTATGTTAACTGTATAGACGTATGTGCAAGAAATTCAACTTGCTCCTGTTTTATTGTGCAAATCTATATTGCTTTATCATGCAACCAATGATGTTCAGCACTATACCTAAACCATTAAGCAAGTAGATGCTATAAAGTACAAAAATAAATATTGTAAAAACGTAGGTGTGGTACTTGAATTTTTGTGTGAATTGGGAATGAACAGTAATGGGGCATGCTTGTCGCATTGTCCCGTTCACTTGTATTTGTGTTAACGATTACTGAGTCCCACTGCCAAAATCTAGCACATTTCAAAGCCTCATTATGAATCTCCTGACTAATGTAGGTAGTCCAAACAGGCTGAGAGCTTTTGGCAAGCCATTTATGTCAGGTACGCCTCACATGGAACTACCAGTACCCTAACCCAATGTGCCTTTCAGTGTCAATAGCCTGTTTGGGAAAGGCAGCTCAGTCGTTCAATAATCAGGCTGCAGAGATTGTGTAACCTTTTAGTTAAAATCAAGTTAATAGGTGAGTTAATAAGTTTGCATCAAAGATCTGCATTTAAGATGCAGGTAACATTCAATTGTAACACAGTTGACTTAACTTTCGACTTATCAAAAAAACTACTAGATGTTCAGTGATTCTGAAAATACACATTTCATCCGGGATGCTCTACTTCTAATGGCTCATAACACACAACTCATCAGGGCTGCTATACCTGTGATTGCTCAGAACACAACTCTTCAGGGCTGCTATGCTTGTAATGGCTCAGAACACCCACCGCATCAGGGCTGCTATACCTGTAATGGCTCAGAACACACAGCTCTTCGGGCCGCTGTGCTTGTAATAGATCAGAACACACACCTCATTGGGGCTGCTATACCTGTGATGGCTCCGAACAGACACATCTCATTTGGGGTGCTATACTTCTAATGGCTCATAAGAAGCACATCCCGTGAGGACTGCTATATGTGTAATGGCTCAGAACATACACATCTCATCTGGGCTGCTATACCTGATGGCTCCGGACACACACCTCATCGAGGCAGCTATACCTGTAGTGGCTCAGAACACACATCTCATATTGGCTCTTGTACTTGTAATGGTATACAGTGTTGGTCAAGCATCTGCATTCAAGCAAGTGCTGCATCTGGTCAGATAAACCTCTAACTCTATCATTTGCAGCCTAATGGCCTAAAAAGGAGCACCCATTGATAACGCTGCACTCGATTTTTAAATAGAAAAGGCATTTTCAGCTTTTTGGATATTTATTGGTGCTACATTAAAAGACAAACAGGAGAGCAAGAGCAACTGTGCACCTAGGAAATGTAGAAGAACAAAGGTGTGGAGGTGTAGTGGGGTGGCAAAGGGACAGAACATTCTAGACAATCCAAAACAGGAATTCGAGCAACAGGAAGAGAGCAATGAGCTACATGATTTGGCAACAAGGAAAGTGAGAATGCAAACAGTTAATAGGACAAACGCACAATAGGAGTGAGGGATAGAAGCGGAGCAAAAGACACATTTGGAGACAGTAAAATGAAACAGATCAACACCATGTGGGGAGATATGGAAATAGAAAAGCAAGACTAGAGAAGGGCAGACCAATAACATAAGAGAGTGCAAGAAAGATGATCTAAAGGAGTAGCAAACATAACCGATAAAATGAAAAAACAGATGTAGCGAAAGTTATGACATGAGAGAGGAAGAGGAGTTATATCAACTGACACAACTAGCTATAGGTGTAACGCTCACCTGATTCCCGTAGAGGCGCCGGTCTTGACTGGGCGTATACCGTATCTTCAAAGGTGATGTGTAACACACGGCTGGCTCTTTGGGCTGGACCTCTGTGCACTGTATGTCTGACTCAAAGGGTAAAATGTCTGCAGATAGAAAATATGGGATTAAGGAACTGGGTTATTGAATGTCTCTCTTCTTCCCTTTCTCTTCTCCTGTAGAACCCCAAAGGTTAACGCTCTCACCTTAGGTAAGTGAACGCCGTGCTCTCCATCTGCCTCGGGCAGGGTGCTGTAACCAGTTTCTTCACTGGATAAGGAGAGCAGGCCTCTTGACTTCAGAGGACTGCTGTCCGTCGTTTACTGCACGAACGGTAAGTTTCAAGTAATTCTAATGTCTTTAAAGTCTTTAGTAATGATGTTTCTTGTTTTGCAGGGTTCCGGCGATGGCGGATGACGGGCTGAAGTGAGTTGAAGATGGAGCCCGTGTGATGAATAGAAGCGCCTGGAAGCACGTAAGTAAGCGCTTGTTGCCTGCTTCACGATGCGCTCTAACTGTCTTTTTATTTTGCAGGTACAAGTTCGGAGCGGCTGCAGGGTGCCGGAATACCCACTGGGTTAGATGTGGAAAGGAGTAATGGCACGTGAGTATTAAAGTTCCCCAATGTCTTTAAACGCACCTTGTTTTGTCTTTCAGATGCGGGATGCAGCGCCGAAGGCCTCCGGAGCGTGCGAAGAGTTGGTAAGCTTTTGTCTTTCAGATGCCGAAATGCAGTGTGAAGACCTCCGGAGCGCACGAAGAGTAGGTAAGCCTTTGTCTTTCAGATGCCAGAATGCAGCGCGAGGCGTTGGTGACAGCCGATGGACCAGGAAAGTGAAGAGCTATCACTGAAGACCGTAATGCTAACCTATTCTTTCTTGTCTTTATAGGTGTTGCTGAAGACTGGATTCAGGATGGTAAGCCTTTTTCCTTAGGCCCAGGATCAGATGCAGAAGACACGATGAGCGTTCTGCTGCAGAGGATGCAGAATAACGCAAAGCAAGATTCATCCATCGGGTGTGGTTTAAATAGCCTCCTGTAGTGCTTAGGTGTCTCCTTCCACAGCCACGCCTAGGTAAGAAAAGAGTTCCTGCTTTCCAGAAGAGTTCCAGTGTTCTGAATCTAGGGAGTGGCTCCTGCCCCACCCAACAGGAAAAGTAGTTCCAAACAGAAGAGGATCAGAGGCTCAACTGGCAGGCAAGTAAGCAGCATGGTCTGCTGCAGGTAAGTCCACCCAAGCATTATGAGCCCGGCGCTTCCAGCGCTGGGACGGGGCATATTTATGAGCCTGGTGCCACTGGCGCCAGGACTGGGTCCAAAAGGTCCCAATTGGGACTGGTTGGCACTCGGAACCTGGGTTATGGATCTGCTTCCAAGGGAGTTGGGAAAACCCTGACCTTTTGGAAGCAGAGATCATGACAATAGGTGAGAAAAAGCAGCAATAGAATGTAGAGATGGGAGAGGCAGAGTGACAGAGAAACAGACTGCAAAATGAAGCATCGCAACACTTAAAGTGAGAGGCAGAGCGTCAAAGTGAGAGACGGGGGAAACAAAATGGTAAAGGGAAGGAGAGACTGAGCAAAAACATGAAGTGGCTGTTGATCAGGTAGTGCCAGGCAGCAACAAGTAGGCCCAAGAGGCAGAGAAGTGATGCTGGTCGAGTGAGGGACTTTATTTATGAAAAACCTGGGGTAACTAGCTGGTATTTGTAGTAACTTTTAACAGAGTTTGTGCCCAAGTATCATGAAGATGAAGCTGAGTACTATTAATCTGTAAGGTTCTTGTATGGGGAAAATGTTTTCCACAGGTGCAATACATTATTCAGAACCACTTTGAAATACAGCTGTTTTGTCACTTATGATTTTGAACAAAGTTTTCATTTTACGCACAAATTGGATAGTTGTCAGACACTTTTTACTCTCTTGCGAAGGCAGAAATGATTTTTACTCTGTTGAAATTGGATTTACTCAGTAATTCTAAGAATTGGGAGTAAAGTACTCCCTCTATCTAGAGCACTGGGTGCATTATAAATTCCCAATACATTATTTGTGTCTCCCCCATGGATGGTAAGGGGCAATGTCTCGTGCTCGGCTTCCTTTGGCCCTTAGCAGACCAGGATACCGATTCCTGCTAGGACAGAGGCTTTACTGAGTTATTTAACCTGGCCAGTGAGGGACTCTATGGACTCTGTCAACCTGAGCACCTGGTGTAGAGGTAGGAACGTCACCTGTGATAAAGCCATGGTTAGGCTTAATCCTCTCGGCCTAGCTGAAGTCGATCCATGAGGGTGGTGCCTGTCTGTCAGGGTGGCAAATCAAATGCAATGATTATAATAAATATATTACGGGACAGCAGTAGCGGCCCAGTAGTTATGGTCAAGTTGCTAAACCCATAGGAAGAGCACTTTTTGGCGGCTTATAACTTTGCTCCCCCTGGACAAATCCTCACTAAACTTTGCACAAAATGTATATGACCCGGCCTGAATTTTCTTGCAAAGTTTGGTGACGTTTTGTCAAGGGGGGGGCAAAGTTATAGGGGGAATCCCAAATTTGTTTTTTTTTTCCATAGACTGAATGGAGAAATACTTTGCTCAAACCTAAAGCCCAAACCGCTGGACGGGTTTTCACCAAATTTGCAGCAGGAGCGTTGGCCTGGTCCCAAAAGCATGCTTTTGTTAATTTGGTGTAAATTGCCCAGTATTTTGAAACAACTAAAATGTATGTCAAAAAAATGAGTGATATCTCTGTACTGTGTGCGGACAGGACTCTGATTGGCTTAGAGGGCAATGTGGTGTCCGCGGACATCAGACACGCCCGCTGATTTGATGGTGAAAAGCGTGAAGTGCGTCAGATTTTTGGAAACGCCTGCCAACTTGGATTGGCGGACAGCGGCTGGTGTCTGCAGACATCACGGTAAAAACATATTAAAAAAACACAACATTGCACTTGTCAAATAATCTCTGGGGAGTTGAGGGGATGGGATATGGCTGCAAGAAGCAAAAAAACAGGTGTTTTTTGCCGCGAAAGTCCGCGAACAGTGTGGATGTTCGTGAACAGTCCTGTGAAGTTCGCGAACACCTGCATTACAGGGTTGGTGAAAAGCAGTTCTTGGATGGCTTATAACTTTGGCGCCACTTAATTAAACTGCATGAAATTTTGCACTTCTTGACCTGATTCCGAATGAGTCTGCAAAGTTTGGTTGGATTTTGTCAAGAGGGGTCGAAATTAGAGGGGGATCCCAAATTATTTTAAATGCTTATAAATGTGGTGCCTTTTGACGAATCTACACAAAGGTTTGTAAATAGATTATAGATCTAGATTTAAATGTTTTTGCAAAGTTGGGTGGGATTCTGTCCAGAGGCGGCAAAATTAGAGGGGTGTCCCAAGTTATTTTGAAGGCTTATAAATGGGGTGCCATTTGACGAATCTACACAAAGGTTTGCAAAAACATTTTAGATCTAGATATGTTTGCATAAAGTCTGAATGGATTTTGTCAAGTGGGTGCGAGGTTATATGTCTATATGTGCATACATTTTACACTTTTGAAAAATAAAACATGGGTGGATTTCCAGCAAACTGGTGCAAGTAGCATTGACAAGGATCTGAAAGTATGGTTTTGCAAATGTGCCCGTTTTATTTTTGAACAAGTGTCATAATGTTGGTACAAAAAATAGTGATATACCTTTTGGTGACTGAGGTATAGCCGGTAGCCATGGGCAATGGCCAGATTGTCCGGGTCATGGAATAAGGTCATGATCTGGACAATCTGGTTACTGGCCATGACCACGAGGGACAGCAAATGGGATTAAAGTGGCCATGTCCACCTGGGACTGGCTTTGTGGTAAAGTTGTTCGAAATCGGGATAGGTTTGAAAGGGAAGAAAAATGTGCTTGTAGTAATATGGTCATAGGGTTCTCTCTTCACCTTCTGCAGGCTGCCATGGAAAGCAAAGAGGGGCCCTATATGGAACCCCCACTTCCCTTTCCATGGTGACCATCTTGGAAAAGGATTTTCCTTCCTACACCGGGATGCCTCTGTGTAGGAAGAAAAATCGGTTCATAGCATCCGGGGTTCCCGCTTTGGGAACCTAGGGTGCTAATGGCCTTCATCCCGCAATGGGGGGGGATAATGGTCCGGAAACTTTGTTATCCACCCTCGCTTCACTTGGGCTGATAACCTGGGCTGCTGGGCTGGTATCCACCGTTCCAGTCCCTGGAACGGGGGATGAACGCCACAATATTCCCATTAGCATAACACAAAATCCAAATGGAAATGTTGGAAAGTCTTAGTCTATGTACTTTACTTAGAAATGTAAAGTAGATGGAGTCTATGCATTTTTTTAGTTCTATTTTTTTAACTGTGAACAGTGGTTCCTAAAGGACGAATCTTTTGTTTTTGGATGTATTTTTTTCTTTTTTTGGCAGGAGATCTTAGAACGAAAGGTGGGGAGGGAAATGAGGGAAGAGGCACCAAACACTAATACAGAGGGGCAGGTGGATAGGGGAAAATGTTGCGCGTGTGTTATTTTCATAAGGTTGGGGCAGTGTTTCTCATGCTCCTTGATTACAGCTTAAAAAGCACTTCAAAAAAGGGCTTCCCTCTGCAGAATGTTCTGTTGTAGTATGTACAGAAGACTTTTGTCTTCGAACACAATGTATAAAGAGCCTCTTTTGTTGCTTACAAGGTAGCTGGTGGGATTTTGTGTCCCACAGAAGTAGGCTGTGTGGTTACAGTATTGTTTGAGGAAGATGAGGTGAGGAAGACAGCCTCCTACTTGGTAAGAACGGAACAACCTTTGTGAGAGCATTGCGGTCATTGGATTTGGTGTGGTAGCACATGGAGGTTGTCCCGTAAGATTACTGTCCGGGGAGTCCGCGACTGAATACAAAGTTGCATGCAGTGTATTTTACTTCGGTAGCTTTAGCCTTTGGTACATTCCCATAGTGGTATAGAACTGCCACACCCTTGATTCTCTCTGGGTCCTAGAGGTAGGCACTTCCTCTATCACATCTTCTTGGTCTTCTTTATTGTCTAGGTAGTCCTATGCTTTTTTTTGTTTCGAAGGTCCCCCAGCGTGTGGTGGTGGCTCTTTGGAAGGAGGGATGGCTTTAGCTGATGGCATTTTTAAAATAAATAGCAGTTTTGCTAAAATGTTTCCAAGTATGTAGTGTTTACTAGATTGTTAATGGATAATGAGTAGGAATATGTGTAGGAGTTGTGCAAGGAGAATTTTGAAGTTGAAAATTCCTTGATCAGTAGAACATGCAGTTCTGAACTGTCCACGAAGCACAGATCTTATTGCGAAGTGCAGACCGGTTCTTGGACATGTTGTCCTGCTACGCGCCAGTGTATGGTCATGTGGCACTGTCCAGAAGGTCCGCAATGAAGTCAGATGTTCGTAGACGTCCATGGATGCAAAATCAGTTGAAACAGTTGCAAAAAGTCTATATAAGAGTTAAAAAAGATGTTAGAAGGTGTAAAATGGCAGAGTTTTAAGGTGACACTACGTAAATTGGACACAAATATTGCTATATTGGGTAAGTATGATATTGGTAAGTTGTAGGAAAATAGCATGCACTGGAAGAAGCCCATGAAATTCACTGAAAAAACTTTGTTGCAGGGACGTTATGGTTACAAGTAAAACAGAAAAACCTCAGAAATTCCCCAGTTATGGTAAAATAAGCAACCATAACTCACACCACCACCGTGCACTGCTAAGACTAACACCCAGGACATCAAAGATGACACCACATTTATCTATATCTGAAACTCTCACAATGAAAATGTACACTACCCTAGAAAGGAATAAAGGATTGGTTTGAGTTGGACGGATAGGCAGGGTATAGGCACACTAAAGATGATCTCAGCAGTGCCTCGAAAAGATATAGAGGGGTGATTGTTTTATGCACTTTATGGGAGACCGATGTAGGTGGGCACACTATCTCTCTCAAACGTATAACTTGACCTGCCTCTTACCTTTCTCTAAACCCTGCTCTTGTAGGTTCAAGATCACCCTGGTGTACCTCAATGTGACAGTGGTGAGTGTAGGGAAATAAGATAGGGCAAGATCCCACTATACCCCTAAGGGAAAAACACAAGATTAGAGTAACTCGGACAAAGGTATGCTGGTGTACGGTTTTTTAGTTATACGTTCACATATACTTTTCCGGTACCCCAGCAGGGTTTTGAATTTCTATAAAAAAAGAAAACCACAAGACACTATATACAAATTAAACCTAGGAGGTGCGCTACTAAAGCATAGAATATAGCCCTTTTAAATATTAAAAATGTCTAAAACAATTTGAACACGGTCCATACAGTGTACTATAAAGACCTTAATTGCAAGACAACCTGGCCAGGGCTGTCTCAAGGTCTCTGACAGTTGCTCTCGAAGTTCCTCTCTGTGCTCTCCTATGGTGGGTCTTCTGTGGCAGATGACTGCAACAGCAGCAGGAAGGAGGCCCCAAACTCATACTTGGGATAGGCTAATTGGCAAGATGCAGCCCATCGCTCCGTGGTAGCGTGAGGGGCCCCTCCATGCCTTTCCACAAGTCTCAGTGGGCCACCTGTAAAAGGGGTGACCCCTTTCTTTAAATGAAATTCCACCCCAGGAGAGCTAAAAACATTGGGTGCTCCGGGGCTGTGGAGGGTGTTAGTAATTTAACATGTGCCTATGCCCAGTAATCAGTGCCCACCTTGGGGACAGAAACCGTCTTCACAGCTCTCCCCAAACAACGGGAGTGCCAGCATAGAGGCCCCGCTGCAGAGGTGATTGGTGCTGAGCGGAGCGCCTGTAACCCTCTAGAACGGCTTTCCAACTGTCAACTGGCACTTCGGCGGCAGTGCCTTTTATTTCTTTTTAGAGTAAAGGAGCCCTCGTGCGATCCTGCACAAGGCTCCTTTCTCCAGCATGAGGTCTGGCATGGATTCACATGCTCAGGAATATTCCCTGTCGTCAGGCTGGGAATCCTCGATAAAAAAAAAAAGTTTAACTTTCAAACTGCATTACTCCTACGTCCCGTCCCCTTTCATCCATACTTATGGGACATTCCTTCGACCGAAGCACTTTGTAAAAAACATCAGATTTTTCAGAAATGTGTCCTTCCTCTCTTTTTACGTGGGGTACCGCACATGGCTGTAACCCTGCCCTTCTTAGCTCCGCCCAGCGATCACCCCCCCCCCTCCCATCAGTCCTTTTCTCAGCATGATCGGGACTGGACGCACTTGCATCTTTGGGAGATTTTTTCCTTTCAGTGTCCTTCTCTCCGGCTTAGCGGTCACGTAGTAGTCAGTCTATGCCGTTCCGTTAAGATTTTCCAAATTGTTCTTCGTGTGAGCGATGCTTCGCTAGGGCGGATCCCCATCCACTTTGTTTAGAGTGTTTGGGTCCGGACCACTGGTGGGACTCGTGCTTCTACTGCGATTCCCTTTCGGTCCGGGCTCTTCAGCGTCGTCTGGAGCAGTGGGAGGAGGTATTTCAGCGTGCTCCTCCTCTGCATTTTCAGAGCTTCATCGACGAGAAGAGACGCCAGGTAAGTTCTTTACATTTTAGGGCACCCCGGCCGGGGGACTCCTTTCCGGGGTCTTCCCGGTCTGGTATGAGCTTCAAGAGCTCTGTTACCGGGGTTTCCCCTGAGGTGCCTTCTAGGCCTAAAAAGTGTACTGAAGTTTTCTCTGAGGGTCTCTGTAAGGGGTCTATCGACACCGGATTACAGTCTGAAGCCCCTCCTGTGGGGGCTGTTTGTGGGCCCAGTTCTACTGAGGAGGTGGGTACTGGAGCTTGCTTCGAGGTCTCCTTGTCTGGAGCTTCCCATACAGACACCGGGGTACGTCCTGAGGACTCAGTTGAGGCTTTCTGTATCGAACTAAGGATCGAGGCCCCTCGTGAGGGAGCTGTTCCCAGACTCGGGTGTGAGGTTCCTCTGTTTGAGGCTAAGGTGACCGACAGTTCCGAGAGGCCTGTAAAGGTCTTATCAGTGAGGTGCACTCCTCATCGTTCCCGCTTGGGCGGTGACTCCGGTTCTGTCGAGGGGGCACAGAGTGAGGTCTTTGACCGGAATTCCTCTGTTACCGGCGTGGCTGAGGTCCCTCCGTTGGAGGCTAATTTGGCTGATAGCATGTCTCAGAAACATCCTAGGCCACACAGTACTGGCTCTGCCGAGGTTCCTTGTGTCGAGGCTAAAATGAAGACCCCTGACCCACCGGTGGAGACCCCTGCCTCACTCCCACATGTGTCGCAGTTCTCCTCAGGTGCTGACAAAATGGCGGCCGTTCCTGCCAAGACTATGGTGGCCATTTTGGATTCCTCCCTTACACCTACGCCATCGGCTTTAGGTGCTGGGAGCAGTTTTTCAGGTGAACATCGTTTTCCTTGTGCGCATCCTTTTCATCTAGTTTATGACTGGAACGCTCAGATGCCTTTACTGCACACCGTCTCGCTCCCTGTGACATCTGCGTCCTTGATCTACGTAGATTCAAGTGGAGAAGGACCTTCTTGGCAACCCTCTCCCTTACGCCCCTGGAGATACTCTGTTCATGAGAGGCCCCCTCCTGCCACGCCTAAACCGTCGGCAGAGGACGCCTTTTCTGGAAAATTTCAAAGGCTTATGCACTCCAACCTCATGAAGGAGTATTTCTGAGGCTTGTTTAGGGAAATATGCCCTCCAGTGGCTCCTGCGCCGTTGGTTCCGCAGCGCTGCCTCGGCCGGCCTGCAGGATCCTGGCGTAGGATATGCTTGAGGCTGCGGTGCATCATGTCGACACCTCGGCTCGGGGCCTCATGCTTGGCGTGGGCACCTCTCGTCAGGCTTGGCTTCATGCCACAAAGTTTTCCAAAGAGGTGCAGGATAAAGTTCTGGACCTGCCTTTTGACGGCAAAGAGCTTTTTCATTCGAGAGACGTTGAACTGACCAAGATTAAGGACAGCACTCAGACTGCCAAGTCCCTGTCCATCTTGGTGAAACCGCCTTTCAGGGCGCAGAGGACATCTTTGCAGCCTCGGCCTTCGTCTGGTTTTCGGGGGTTTCTCGATCGGAAGGCGCGTAGAGTTGATACTCCAATAGGAAACACCCGTCAGCACCGGGGTCGGTTTTTCTCTCGATCCTCTGCATCCTCCACAGGTTCTGGTGGTACAGTGACCGAAAAGCCAGCTAAATTAGGTTTTTCTGCACTCGCACGAGACCCCGTGGAATGGCGCATTGCGTCTCACTGGGAGGCTTGGCAGACCATCACCATGGACCGGTGGGTCTTGTCAGTTGCTCGGGCGGGCTTCCGCTTGCCCCTTCCCCCTACCCCACCCTTCAATCCTCCCTTCCAGCAGTCACGGTTGCCCTCCCTCAGAGCCGAGATCCAGAAGCTTCTGGATCTCAGGGTGGTGGAACCTGTTCCTCTAGGGGAGCGAAGGGAGGGCTTCTACTCCCAGCTGTTTACGGTGCCCAAACCCAACCAGGCTGGCCTGCGCACCATCCTAGGCCTTTGCCAGTTAAATCTCTCTCTTCCCTAAAAGAAATTCGAGATGATCACGCCCTGTCTGATAGTCCTCTTTGCAGAAGGGCGTCTGGCTCAGCGTGGTGGACCTTCAGGATGCTTAAATGCATAGCTTCATTTGGAATCCGCATCAGAAATACCTATGGTTTTCCATGGGGGAGGAGCATTTGCACTTTTGTGTGCTCCTGTTTGGCCTCAGTTCGGCACCGCGTGTCTTTACGAAGAGATGTCAGTCATCGCAGCTTATCTTCGGCTGCAGGGTAGCCATGGTAGCCATGTGTATCCGTATTTGGATGATTAGCTGCTGCACATTCTTTATCCTCTGTCAGCCTCTAACAACCTTCAGTCTATCCTCCAGCTCCTGTTCCACCTTGGGCTGTCGGTGAACTGGCGGAAATCCTCCATGACGGTCTCTCAGGACTTGATTTTCCTGGGTTTTCATTGGAACACGATCGACTGCAGAGTATACCTGACCGGGGACAGAATGGCGGATCTGTTGGCCATGTGTCTGTTTTGCGGTCGGAGAGCTTGTTGGCCTGGTGGTTCCAGAGGCTTCTGGGCCGCATGGCCTCTAGTGGTGGTCTTTTCTCAGCAATCTGATGGTGGATGCAGTTTTTCAAGACCCCTGCCCGCTGTTGACTGTCAAGACGGATTCCTCCCTTTTGTGTTGGAGTGCAACGCTGGATCTTCAGGTTTACGATTTCTGGTCTCCCCAGGACAGCTTCATATAAATCACTTGGAGTTCCTGGCGCTGAAAGCGTTCAACCCTGTCATTGTCAACAAAGTGGTCCGTGTTCACACAGACAATGTGGTGTCCATGTTTTATATCAACAAGCAGGGGGGTACCAAGTCCCCTCTTGTGGATCTTGCCATTCAGATTTGGGAATGGGCTGTTCAGCATGGTATCTGGTGGCCGTACACATCCTGGGCCAGCTGAATGTTACCGCAGATGCCCTCAGCTGACGAACAATGGTCAGTTACGAGTGGGAACTGAACACAGAGGTCCTCTTACAGCTTTTCCATTTTTGGGGCACACCAGAAGTGGACCTCTTTGTGACATTGACAAACAGGAAGATTCCCCTGTATGCCTCCAGAAACGGGCTGGGAGCCTCCTCTCTGGGAGATGCTCTCGAGATTTCCTGACACAACATGAGGGCCTATGTTTTTCCACCTCTGATTCATTGGGCGCTTTGGAAGCTGAGGGGCACAGTGAATTGTTCTCTTCTGTTCATAGCACCGTGGTGGCCGGCCAGGTTTTGGTTTTCAGAGCTTCAGCATCTATCGGTGTGTGCACCCATCAGGCTTTTGATGGTTCCCAACCTGCTTCACCAGAGCGATTGGCATTTGTGGCACCCCTCCCCACAATCGTTCAACTTGGCAGCATGGTGCCTGAGTTCAGATCCTTAGAGCGCCTCAATTTGTCTGCAGATAACATGCGCATTATTCAGGCGGCCAGGAAGCCCTTGACGAGATCTCAGTATAAAAGTAAATGGCTACGGTTCTGCCACTGGTGTTTGGCTAGGCAGCTGGACCCCAGGGAGGCTACGATTGATGCAGTTCTGTCCTTTGTCTCACATCTGGTAGAGTTTGGCATTCGTGTCATGTCCTGCAGGACTTCTGTTGGCTATTGCTGCTTATCTCTCCACTGATCAGTGCTCTTTTTCGCTGTCAAATCCAGTCATTAAAAGACACTTTGCGGGCCTCATGCATCTTTACCCTCCTGTTCGCCAACCACATCCAACGTGGGATCTGAATGTGGTCCTTACGGCCTTGTGCCATAAGCCCTTTGCGCCCATGGCTACGGTAGAGCTTAAGTACCTTTCGTGGAAAGTGTCCTCCTTGTTTGCTGTGACTTCGGCAAGGCGTGTGAGTGAGCTCCAGGCCTTGTTGGTGGAGCATCCCTTCCTGGTTTTTCATAAGGATAAGGTTGTCCTGAGGACGAATACTTCCTTCCTTCCAAAAGTGGTCTCTGATTTTCATCTGAGTCAGTCAATCCCCTTGCCTGTCTTCTTCCCAAACCTAGCCTCAGAAGCGGAGAGTGTTTTGCATTGCCTGGACGTTAGAAGAGCTCTTAAGTTCTATCTGGACAGAACATCTGAGTTTAGGAACTCTTCTCAGCTTTTGGTGACTTTCGGTACTCCGAAAAGGTAAACCGGCCTTGAAAGCGACCATCTCCAGATGGATTGCTGCCTGTATTGCGGAGGCTTACGCTGTTCAGGGCCTTCAACCTCCAAAAGGGATTCATGCTCATCTTGTACGGGGCAAGGCGGCTGCTGTTGCCTTCCAAAAGTATGTCCTCTGGGAGACCATTGCGAAAGCGTCTACGTGGGCCTCCTCTTTGGCTTTTTGTAGGCATTACTGTCTAGACCTGATCTCCAGAGCTGATGCTCAGTTCGGTCAAGCTGTGCTAAAAAACGTGTTTCAATATAGAGTTTTCCATCTACCAGTAATTTCTGTGAGGAGTGCTTGGGAATCTCCCATAAGTATGGAGGAAATGGGACGGGACGTAGGAGTATAATAAAGTTACTCACCGTTGTGACTACCTTACTCCTAGTCCATAGTCCCCTTTCCTCCATGCGCCCGCCCACCGTCCCCTATAATAAGGTTCCTCTGTTATTGCTTAAAGGTCTCAGACCTGGCGATAGAAAAGGACTGATGGGCGATGCGCTGGGCAGGGCTAAGGAGGATGGGGTTAAGACCGCTTGCGGTACCCCGCATGAAAAGTGAGGAAGCGCACATTTATGAAAAATGTGATGCTTTTTACAAAGTGCTCTGGTCCCGTCCCACAGGATGGAGGAATGTCCCATAAGTATGGAGGAAAGGGGACTATGGACTAAGAGTAAGATAGTCACTACGGTGAGTAACTTTATTATTCTCCTTTAAACCAATCACCGTCCTCTGGGTTATACTACCCCCATCCAATGCCAACCTTCCCCTGAAGCCCCTTCCCTGGCAGCCATCAGATTTTCACTGCACGCTTCAGTGTGGGAGTCCTCGAGTTTGCTTTGCGAGCTACCTCTACTTTTTTTTGATGAAAAAAGCTTCTATTTATGTTCCAAAAGAGCCTGTGAGCCTTCTTCTCCATCTGCCGACAGCAGGGATCCATTGTTGGTGAATTTCTGCGCCCCTCAAGGGTGAATATCATTGAAGATTCCGGAAGGCCATCAGGCCTACTTCGCGCCCTCCCACCCTGGCAGAGGCGAAGGAGTGAATGTTCCTCTTCAAGCCCTGCACCAAATGCGGGCTACGGAATGTGTTTGTTTTAGACAAGCACTTGCAATGCCTTTGCTGACTGCCTCCGGACCACAAGGAAGTGGAGTGTGAGATCTGCTTTGGGTTCTCCAAGAAGACTTCGAGGGCTAGGCACAGTAGACTGGCAGCGTGGCTGAACATCAAGGCCACTGCCCTGTGCTCCGAGCAGGGTCATGCCTCACCCAGGAACGTCTGGTCCGAGGAGGGGTCTTCTAAATCCTTTGAGGGCACCTCACCCGTGCGGGCCCAAGACAAGGCCAAGAACCGCAAGTCTGAGTCCACCGGGTTTACTGTGGAAGTGGGTCCCAAGGTGGACAGGGCGCGATCAACACCCTCCGTCTCCATTACCAGCTGGCAATCTAGCTCCTCCTCGAAAAGGAAATCACCCGATCCAACTAAACTGTGGGAGAAGTCTGAGAAGCTGCAGATGGAGGAGAAGGCCAAACAGGCCCAATCGGCACAGGGTAAGACTTTGTCAATGATGGAGTTGATGGCGGCTGCTATCACGACAGCTAATGGGGCTGACCCTGTGCAGGCAGCCCCTGCAGCACAGAAGGTATCCCTGCCCCCAAGACGTAACACCACCGCAGTGACTTTGGCAAATTCTGTGGGCATGCCAGGAAAGGGGAAACCTGCTCAAGCTCCTTGGGGGTTAGGGGGAAGGAGGGTGAGGAGGCCCCCCCTCCCAGGCCATGGAGGTCTCATCCACGGATGAGGAACATGAGTCCTTACACACTGTCCATGAGGATGTGGAACTGGACGGCGATGACAGAGCGGGCCTAGTGTTCTGATCCCGCCAGCTCAGCAGAGCTGAGGGATGTCTCTTTGGACATTCTGGCGACCCTTCATACCATGGTATTGGAGATCCAGAAGAGGATGTCACCAGGCCCAGATCCAGTGGTCGCCCAGGCTCCAGTTCAGCCTCCAATGAAGAAGAAGCATCATTAGACACCCCCATTTCAGCCTCCACATCTGCGTCGGGCCCCTTCTCCCCCAGCAGACACGGGATGGATGTGGCCACAGCATCAAGGATATTGTCACATCGAATGGTGAGTCTCTGATTTGGATGCAGCCCCACCGGATTAGGTTGGGTTGTTCCATTCCATAATCACCAGAGCCTCCAGGCTATTCCAGCTTGTGCCCGAAGAAACCAGTAAGGGGGGTTTCTTGTACCTGAAAACAATTGTGTCTGTGCCCCTTCTAGACGACGTGTGGGATGAGTGCCTGACCCTCATGAAGAACCCTTGCACGGCTCTGGCCAAACGGGATAGGCTGGAGAAGAAGTATTGGGTGCCGGACTCTCCACCCAATTGCCTCAGGTTGCAACCATTGCCGGATTTGGTGGTATCGGCGGTGGCAAGGAAGTGGTCTGCTAACCTGTCCTCATCTTCAGTCTCTCTGGACAATGAGAGGAAGATGGATGCCATGGGAAGGAAGGTGATTTACAACGTGGGGTACAAAATCAAGGTGACCAATGCACTGGGCATCCTGGCCAGGTACGACGGCAAGCTGTGGTACAAGCTGCGGCCTATTCTGGACTTCCTCCCCGACGATAAGAGGATGGAGGACATCGCTCTTTTCCAGGAGGGGGAAATAGCGTCTGATCATGCCAATACGGTGTTGTTGGACATCGCTGACACGTGGTTCCGACAGATGGGGAACAGTGTCTGCCTTCATAAAGGCTGGATGAAGGCCACAAATGTCCTGCAGGAGGTCCAAGCGAAGGTGTTGGACATGCTCTTTGCCGGAGAGAACTTGTTTGGAAGGTCGTCGACAAGTCCCTCCAGGCGGATTTGGAGATGGCCTGTTCCCTGGGCACTCTCCAGCAACAGCGCTCTTCTACTCAATTTTCCCCTGGAGTAGCGAAAAGGCCCTCCAAAGGTTTCTACTGTTCGTACCATCAGACCTCCAGATCCATAACTCAGGAAGCTTACAGAGGCAGTTTCCAGGCCTATGCTAGTGGAGGACAGCGTCGCTGTCGCCCGCAGGGCAGGATGCTGGCTCTGAAACAGGTCTGAATTGGCCAGGACCCCATGCGTGCCACCCAGTGGGAGGCTGGCTGACTAGGTTTGTCACAGAGTGAAAGATCACCACTGACAGATGGGTGCTGGACGCTCTCGCCCAGGGGCACACCCTGGTGTTTCAACGCAGGTGTCTGTGGATCGTTTTGATTGCCCGTCAGGAGCATCACATCCCTTAGCTCCTGGTAGAGGTATGGGCCATACTGCGAAAAGGGGCGATACAGCTAGTCCCCCAGGGCTCTGGAGTCTATCCAGATACTTTCTGGTCAGAAAGAAGGCTGGACTGGAGGCCCGTCCTGGACCTATGACGTCTCAACAAGTATCTAAAGTCCCAAAAGTTCATGATGGTCATTTTGCAGCACATGCTCAGCCAGCTGGAAAAAGCAGACTTCTTGACGTTGTTGGACCTGGAGGACACCTACTTCTATGTCCCCATTCACAAGAAACCTGGAAAGTTCCTATGCTTTGTAGTGCAGGGACAGCACTACCAGTTCAAGGCTCTACCTTTTGGCTTGAAGTCGGCCCCCAAAGTGCACACAAAATGCCTGGCACTTGTGGCTGCCCATCTACGTCTATGGGGCATACAAGCATATATGCCAACACTCCCGATTTAGGCGGGAGACTCCAGATTTTTTTTAATGAAAAATCGGGCTATATTTTAGTGTCTCCTGTCTAAAATAACGATAACCCCAATGCAATCCTATGGGGAAAATACATGCTCCCGCCTGCTGTGGTGAAATCTCCCCCCCAGGGGCTCCCGAATGTTGGCATGTCTGTACAAGTGTACCTGGACGACTGACTCATTTGCGCCAGCTTGCTGGAGCTGGCTGTCGGATACACGGAGACTGTCCAGCTGCTGACGGATCTGGGATTCTCCATCAACTATCTTAAATCCTGCTTAACGCCATCGCAGAACGTGCTGTTCCTAGGTGCCAGACTCAATACAGTGTCTTGCCTGGCGTCGCCCTCGGAGGGGAGAGTAGCAGCCATTCATGGGAAGGTGCAGCGACTGTTATTGACTAAGACGGCCACGGTGTGGGCCATCAAGTCGTTACTCGGCATGATGTCCTGCATCTACCTTATTCGGCTCTGCAGGTTCAAATGCTGCACCTTCAAGAGCTCCTGGATGCTCGCTGGATACAGGTGTCTGAAAGCTTCACGCACAAGATCCCTCTTGACGACGAGTTCTGTCGGACAATGGGATGGTGGGGCATCCGCTCCAACATCACCCACACCGCAGGATTTCAAAACCACCCATACCAGGAGACTGTCACTATGGACACTTCCCTGGAAGGCTAAGGGGCCCACACCGGACGTCTGCACGCCAGAGGCCTATGGCTACCGGAGGAGAAGGATCGCCATATCTTCAGCTACGGGCAGTGTTCTGGGCCCTCAAGTCGTTCCTTCTTTCTCTGAAAGGCAAGGTGGTGAGGATCTTCACGGACAACACCACGTTCTACATCAGGAAACATGGGGGCACACGATCCCTAGCTGTTAAGACAGAATGTTCCTCAGGCAGCTCAGGTAAGGCAATACTTCATTAAGTTACAACATGTAGGTACATCAGTTGTCAAGACAAGTATAGGCGTAGGGAGAAAGCCCACTGGCTCCCACCACCCAGGCAACAAAAAAAAAGAAGGAAAGCTGATCTTTATCCAGTATTGATAAAAGGTTAATTTAAGTATCACCAATCTAAGATATCGGGGCAATCTATTTTCTCCACCACAAGTCTTTTCACACTATACATTTATGTTGTACTTTCACTTGTACTTAAAAACAAAACCTACGTCATGGTAAAATACACAACAATGAATCATAAATTGAAACAAAAGTGGGGTTAGTAAGTGACTTTGTATTTTCATTCTACAATTTCAGTGGTTAAGAAAGAAAAAAATTGACGGAGATGGGATTACTACACAAAAACTGTCATGTTACAAAGCTGTAAGTATCGTCTATAAGTCACATTAATCTGAATGTATAAAAAGGTTGTCCAAAAAGGATCTCCAAAGATAAAGAGACTGACAAGTTGTGGTCTCTTTGATAGTCAAAATATGTTTCTGCTATGTCATTAAATTGTTTGCTATCTCTGGCACTCTTTTTCGAGAATGTTTTGTGTCCTTCTTCAGGACAGGAACATTTCTTTTTTGGAGAGTCAATCGCATATACCCCTTTGTTGTCAGAGTGATGGTTGCACTACAAATTAACACACAAAAACATTTAATTAAAATCCGTGGTGGAGAGAAAATGACACTAAAATAATTGGTCACCCAATGACACTTCCCAATTGAAAGCTGATCCCCCGTAACCAAAAAACTAGGGAAGTACCCAACTTGATAGGATCCCACCACCCAGGGTACATGGTTTCCAACTGCACAGGGTGGAACCCTCACACCAGACAACATTCCATGCATGACATCACTCAGCCACTGACATCAAGCAGGTTCTGCAGACACACAGGTCCAGTCAACATATTTGGGTTCCATCATAACTCTTCCTTCCCTTCACAACCAAAAGCCAGCAGCATAACCATCCCTTCCCGCCACAACCAAAACACACAACATACCTCACCACCAAACAGAAAACCTAACCTAACCCTGCAGCATAAGCACATACCACACATTCTCCAACTAACCGAACTCACACATGGTCAAACTAAGAGCAGACACCGACCAGCAGGGCGTAACTGACTAACCGGTGTCTTAACTGGGCCAGCCACATTCACAAACCAATACCAATCCCCTTCCATTCATGGCTGCCATCCATGAATTTTGAGGCTGCCACCCTCAAGCACAAACCTGCCCACTGAGGGCCAACCAAAACCACACTGTGCCTTCTAAAAAATAAACAAAACACCTTTTACCGTTCACTGCCACGCCTAAGCACAACTGCCCAAACAAAGAGCACTGACACACAAGTGAGACCCACAACCAGAGTGTAACTAGCAAATCATCACCTTCCACTTTAAGCAAGTCCATCAATCTTCAATAAAACCCAGAACCACAGACAGAACTCACTACACACAGTCACAACTGCAGACAAATCCAACTGAGACAAGCACACAGACCAACACAGGATGGCAAAACTGCAACACGTCAACACCCTCCATGTGCCCTAAGGCAGCAAACTATACTACCCTCAAAATGCAGATTAGTTGGCCAGACAAAGCAACAACCAGCAAAATCAAACACCCTACACTGCGGTGGACAAGTGCTGGGTGCCAAACCAACCAACCGTATAAACGTGGAGATGCAACACAATGCTGCAGCGATGGGAAAATAACAAAGAAACACATATTTTTCCCAGAGCAGATCTCCGTCAAATGCATACCTCTACACAATGGCAACTAGGAACCAATCCTACAGCATGTGGCCATCTACTGACCTGTGTGCACCTCAATGCCACATTCTAATCCGCACCCAGCACCAAACCAACGTGGGATAACTTTTACCACCGGGTGAAAAACTCATTGCCTTTAAACCCAGGCTGCATCTTGGGACAACAGCTTTGGCATACACAATCACTCAAACATGGAACAGCATTGGCATGGGTGCAAAATCACTCAGAACTGCAGACACCACACACTAAAACTCAACCCACTCACCGGTGATGTGCCTAAACTCAACCCACTCACCAGTGATGTGCCAAAACTCAGCACCCACACAGGCGTACTCTGCATACACTGAAAAGTGAAAACCGCATAAGGCAATACACAGTGTTCACGAAGTACACTAAGATCAGTGTGCACTCACACCAATGAGCATCAGCACACAACAAACCAACTGATAACACATTAACTCAGCTGGTCTGCACTGCAAGTACCCTAGTGTAGCGCACTAAAACTAGAACAACATTGAGCACAGTTGAAAACATTCAAGGTTGAAACCGTTCTTACACTTTGTAATCAATAGCAAGTCCGTAAAACAACCTGCAAATCCTCAAATTGTTAAGCTAGCCTCACAGACACTTAACCTATCTCATACATCATACACTCAAGTACTAAATAACTCATTTTATGCAAGACCAGTCAAAGCCTAGGCTTCTACAAAAGTCCATGCTGCAGCATAAACCTAAAAGTCCAGTCCTGAAAACCCTCAGATTCAACTGTCAATACCGCGTTAACTATTTCTACCGGCCAACACACTCGCCAGTAAACTCCATAACCCACAATTGCAACATTTGTACCCTCTGTTCACTGACACACTGAAAGGCCTTGTTGCAGGCATTCACTACCCAGATGCAATTAGAGATCCATCAGGATCAACTAAAGAAACACAGACCGCAGAAACCCTGTATGATTCGCAGAACTAATGCTATAAAAAAACATATGAAACACATCAGGTCGGAGCAAACATCCTCCCTCCTTTTTCGAAACAAATTCAGGAGAATGAAAGCAAATATGAGCAGACTATGTTCTATAACTAACAGCACGATCCAAGTTAAAAGCACTTCTTGTTTACCTGTCCTGCTGACTTTGCCGAAGGAAAGTATTGCTGTCACATGCTGAACATAAACCGTAGCAGAGCGCTGAATGAAGACATAGGCCCTGTGGTGGCCCGCCTCCGGTCACCGGGGCGGCCCACAGATAATGTCAGGGCACCCAACACGAGCCACAGATTCTGCGCTCACGCAGCGGATGGTTGGCAGGGATCACCGGGGCATTGGTTTCCAGGCTGGGGTGCACCCCGGCAGTGACAGTCCAGCCCCAGGCAAGTCCACCAGCTAGGCCATGACCACGCGGCAATAGGCCCCAAAAGGAAACGCACAGACACGAGTTGCCTCTTCCTGGGGCACTGCCTTCTGCGTGCCAGCAGAGCCCCTTTTATTAGAGAGGCGTCATGACGCTCTCTCTCGCATAGAACCACTAGACCAACACACAACATCCCTCCTTTATTATAACAAAAGAAAAATCACCCCTCCACTGCAAAACAGTGACCCTCTATGGGTCTAACTTGGTGCATTCTAGTCCGCGCACCCATTGTGCCCCTACATCATCACTGCAAACATTGGGTGCATTCCAGTCCGAGCACCACCGAATAGCTACTCACAAACTTGAACCTTTAGCACTGCAAACAAACAGGTGTGTTCCAGTCTGCACAGCACGGGGCCCGACAGCGGGCTGTTTGCGCTCAGAAGATTCCGGGATCGAACTGGCCAGTGGCGCTGGTGCAGGACAAAAAGAATACATTTTCTTCATCTTCCTCCTCTCCCACATCATATTGTGTTCTCCTTGGATCTTCCGCAACTTGGACCGCTGCCACTCTGGGGGTCTTTCTCTCCTTCGACTCACTCCCCCCCCCCCGATACCCCCACCATGCTGGCTGGAGTCGGGGCGAGGCACACCTGTGTAAAGTGATCCACTTTCCTGCACCTTCCACAGATGTGTCCTTTTGCAGGGCAGTCCTGCGGGTGTGGAAGAACCCACCCGTACTGATGGCTTTCATCGGCTTTCCTCCTTGCCACTTGCCAACAGCTGCCACCTCCTCGAGCTTGACTCGCTGCATGGGGGCCTCCAGCTTGAGGTGGTGTCTGGACTGGACGAGTCCATGACTGAGGCCCGCACCTCCGCCAGTACCTGGGCACGGCCTCGGTCTAGTATCCGATTGAGGGTCAGCGCTTGGTCCCTCAGAACTTGCCGGCGTAACTTCGAGGAGCTGCAGCCGAAGATGATCTCCGCTCTGATCTCGTCCTCCTCCAAGTTTCCCAGGTCACAGGACAGTGCAATGCTGCGCAGCTTCCCATGGAATGCATCGAGGCTCTCCCCTTCCTCCTGCCTCGCACACCTCATCCTGAACCGTTCATAGTCCCTGTGGACCATGGGCTGGAAGTATTCGTTCAGGGCTGTGATGGCTGCCGCATACGACTGATTTGCGGGCCATAATGTCTTGAATAGCCTCTGAACAGCCAGTCCAGTGGAGTACAGGAGTGTTGGGCGTTTGGCTGCATCCTTGATCTCCACCGCCTCAAAGTACAGCTCCAGGTTCTCAACCCAGGCTGTCCACCAGGGTTCCAAACTGGCCAGCGAACCCATCATGTCAAAATGATGGAGTGGCGCGAGCTGGCCTCGACATACCCCCTCGTTGCCGTCGTCCGTCATGATGGCCACTGCTGGCGAGTCTCAACGTGTGTTCACAGTCAGCAGGCCTTCAGTGGCTTGACCTCCCTCCCCCATTTTGGAAGTCTTTGAAAAGCGCTCAAGCATTCCTTAGGGGCCACTACATTTGGGGAGAATGATGATGGCAGAGATGCCGGGATAGGTCCAGCCCTGTTTTTGTGCTCACTGGACTGGGCTCACGAGTTCCTGCCACCGTAGGCCACACACCTGGCACTCTCTGGTGACGGGCTTCAGCAGTGTCAGACAGTGTAGAATTCCCTGAGGGCGCACAAGCACTCTGGGTGGAGCCCCTACCCCCTGGTCTGGCGCAGATGTTTTACACAGGAAGGGTTGATGGTATACTTTTATCTTTTTATTCACTGCCGCGGCCGGGTTTAGTAGGCCATGTCCCTTTCCTTTGTTCCCTGTTAGTCCCTGGGAAGGAATGGCGGGCCCTGGTCCAATGTAGGCCACACCCCCTTTTTGGGCCGCTTCACCGGCCTCAAAATCCACTTCGAGAAAATGTGGGGACCACGCCCACCACGCCCACGTTCCCCACGCGTGGTGGGATGTGCCGATGGGTATGGGGCCCGGGCCTCTCAGGCTCCGCCCCCGTCTTTGTGTCGGACAGACCACGCGGCCTGGCAGTGTCCCAACATGCACGGCCGACACCGCAACAAAGACAGAGGAAGAGTGGTGTATTGTTTTGTTGTTGGCTCAGCGTCCACTCAACCTCCAATAGGCGCCCCACGTCCACTTGGGGCCACTTCTTCCCCGTACACGTCGCCGGGCTGATGGAGGACCGGCTCTGCCCCTTTTCTTTGTGCTGGGCCTGGGGCTCCACGCAGCTCACGCCGCCCTCCAATCGCCACCCCTCCTTGTACCAAGGCTGGACGGCCGCACGGGGCTAATGCTGCAGTACCAAGCTGCTGCTCCTCCTTATGAACGCCGCAGGAATACTGCACCAGGTCCATGGGCCACCCACCACGCGGCCGACGCCATGTCCTTCCTCCACATGGCCGCAGACTGCGACCGTGTGCGTTGGTCCTTTCCTCTGCCCGCACGACACAGGAGATGAGAACACCTCTGGGCAGGCGAAACCTCATCGTCGACAATGTGGTGGCCCACCTCCGGTCACCAGGGCGGGCCACGGATAATGCCGGGGCACCTGACACGAGCCACAGATGATGCGTTCACGCAGTGGATGGTCAGCAGGGTTTACACTGCTATGCCCGGATCACCGGGGCATTGGTTTCCAGGCTGGGGTGCACCCCAGCAGTGACAGCCCAGTCCCTGGGAGCACGCAGGCAAGGCCACCAGCCAGGCCGTGACCAATGGCAACAGGCCCCAAAAGGAAACACACAGACACGAGTTGCTGCTTCCTGGGGCTCTGTTCCACTGCCTTCTGCGTGCCAGCAGAGCCCCTTTTATTAGAGAGGCATCATGACATAGTCATGACGCTCTCTCGCATGGAACCACTAGACCAAACACAACAGGCCCTGTGATCATTCATTAAGCCACACAGGAATCATGAATACCACAGCACTCACTTTCCATCGAGATGATTAAATCCCTCAGCGGCAGCTAAACCAAAACAGCTCCTCAATGTAACCGAAAGTAGCCATTGCTCAGTTAACGCAGCTTCGACTTAACACAACTGTAGCCTCCTGTCAGTCTGCCGTGCTCGGCACTCTCAAATGAGTTCCATGTGGAAACAAATACTTTAACCCACAAAGAGCCCCAACTGAACTCACAACTCAGGCGAGCCCCATGTTTTCTTGGATGAGGGATAGGAGGTGCTCTTCTCCTGAGTGTCATCACTTGCGCAGCGCGCATGGCTGAGGAGAACCCAACTGAACTCTCAAAACCGTTGAGTCTCATGTTTCCGAAGTGCCCTTCTCCTGAACGTCGCGTGCGGAGCGTGCATGGCAGTCCTTTCCTCTACACCCTCGTCACTCAGAACGATAATACTGGGTGTTCTATGTTATCGCCAACCCATCAGCACTGCTTCATGACGCCACCAGAATATCTGTGGGGTGGAAGACATCGTAACTCCTTACACCAGCAAATGGTGGGCTCAGCCGCCCATGCCACTGCTCACATACCGCTGCCATCCTCACTGAACTCTCAGACTCCCAGCACCTTGAGGCCCTCCTCCTGACCAGGGACACCTTTCACAGCAACCCCAGAGGTAGGCGTCCCGCAGCTCCCAACTTACCAGACACTTTAAAGCTTCACTCATGCTGGGATACCAGACCCACATGGCTTGCTTTCCTGGCAGGCTGAAGAGACCTTCACAGCCTCATGTTGAGGAGTGAGTCAGTATGGGTGCAAAACCTTCATCAAACTTGCTAGCCTACTAGCCCTGGGTGGTGGGATGACATCTCTGGGGGCAGTGGGGCTTTTCTTCCCTTAACCCATGCTCCTCCAATGTGCACCCCCTGCATCACCTTACTTGTCTTTTCTTTGCCTTGTCCATCTCTCCAACTGCTCTTTCACCTCCTTGAACAGCACTGCAGCAGCTTCCCTCTCCGCTTCCAGGGCCCGGATCAAGACCAGCTTGTCGCCAGTTTAAGACAGAATGTTCCTTATGCAGCTCCGGTAAGGCAGTACTTCATACTTTATTAAGTTACAACATGTAGGTACATAAGTTGACAGTACAAGTATAGGAGCAGGAAGAAATCCCACTGGCTCCCACCACCCAGGCTACATGGTTTCCAACTGCCTACGGTGGAACCCTCACAGCAGACAACATTCTGCTCATCCAACATTCACACATGACATCACTTCACCACTGACATCAATCAAGCTCTGCCAACACACAGGTCCAGTCAACATACCCGGGTTCAGTGATAACACCAGCTCTCTCCAAGGAAGTGCAGGACTTTCCCGGTGGGCTGTCGAGGCAGGGGATGATCCTTGTCCCCCTTCACCTAGCGGGAGCCAAGAACACCATTGCAGACTCCCTCAGCAGGGAATTACGCTCCCGCCACCAGTTGGAACTTTGGAAGGCCTGTTACTGTACGCGTTTCCTCCTTTGCCACTCCTGCTACGAGTCATCAACATGCTCAGACAGTGCCAATGCAGGATGATACTCATCTCCCCGGTGTGGCCAAGGCAGATTGGTATCCAGACCTTCTCAGTCTGGCGGCGTCACCCAAGTCAAGCTGCCGGTAGTTACGGGTCTTCTCACCAGAGAATTAGGCTAATCCTGCATCATGGACTGCAGATAGATGCTTGCTAAGGACAGGGTGTCGTCGACTGCTTTGGTCACAAGTGGAAGCATTTCGATACGTGGTGCAGAAGATTACCCTGCTGAGGGTCATGGCCCTGCAAATTCTTCCATACTTGCTCTCCTTGGTGAAGACCGGCCTGGCACACGCTTCCATCAAGGTGCATCTGGCCGCTATCTCCTGCTACACCAAGTCTCTGGGAAGATCTTCACTGTGGTCTCACTGACTCATCAAGGAGTTCCTCAAAGGACTTTTTCAATCTTTCCCGCCAGTGAAGGCTCCTGCACCGGAGTGGGAACTCAATGTAGTTCTGACAAGGCTCATGGGGGCCTTTTTCGAGCTGATGCATCAGGCCCCTGTCAAGTTCGTCTCTCGTGGGAAACGGCTTTCCTTGTGGCCATCACCTCTGTCAGGAGGGTGGGTGAGATCAAAGCCCTATCCTGCAAGGAACCCTACCTGACTTTCCACGAATCGAGGGTGGTGCTGTGGATGCACCCCTCTTTCCTGCCAAAGGTTCTGTCAGAATTCCACCTCAACGAGCCTTTGGTGTTTTTTTTCCCGAAACTTTCGTCACCAGCTGAAAGGGCCTTGCACTCGCTGGACATTGTGCGTTCCTTGAAGTTCTATGTGACGGGCATGAAAGGTTTTCGGAAGACTTCACAACTGTTCATGAACTTGGGTCCTCTAAACCATGGGAAGGCATTGTCTAAGGCTTCCATTTCAAGGTGGCTCTCCAGCTGCATAATGCATTGTCATCGGTTGGCAAACCACTGCTGCCTTGCCGTCCGAGAGGCCACTCCACCAGAGCGATCACTGCGGCAACTGCGTTTCTGTCTGATGTGCCCGTGCTGGACATCTGCAGGGCAGCTTTGTGGAGGTCCACGCACACATTTACGAGGTTCTACTGCGTCAACAGGGATTCCAGGAAGGAGTCCAGAGTCGGCCAAGGAGTGCTACACAACCTGTTTGCTTGAGGTGAGTCTGCCCTGGGGGTAATTGCTTCTGTTGATCCTTGCCACCTCCTGTGGTTGTGTAATGTTGTACTGCTACATATTCATTATTCATGTGCATGTGAATCCATGCCAGACCCCATGCTGGAGAAGGAATAAGTTACTTACCTGTAACTATTGTTCTCCAGCATGGGTCTGGCATGGATTCACATGCGAACCCTCCCGCCTACCCCTCTGCGGCTCTTCTTGGCCATACTGCCACTTTACGTGCTACCAAATCTGAAAATAGCTGCCAGAGGAGGGGTTTACGGAGAGGACTGTCATTGTATGGTGGCAGTATGACCCAGAGGACTGTGATTGGTTTAAAGGAGAAATACAGTTTGCAAGTGACAGTGAACCAGTTTTTGCTTTTTACTGAAGATTCCCAGCCTGGCGATCGGCAAATATTCATGAGCATGCAAATCCATGCCAGACCAATGCTGGAGAAAAATAGTTACAAGTAAGTAACTTGTTCCTTCTATTAGTCTGATCGGCACCAGACGACTTTGTCAGGGCCGTTTCACTGAATTTGGTGAAAACGTGTGCCTCATTTTTTGGGAGTGGAGGAGGGTTAGGGAAGAATTAATGATTTTTGTGGTAAATGGGGGTGGAGGGTTGGGAGAAGGATATGGAGTTTGCCCCTTCACAAAAACACAGCGAAAAAAGCGGCAAAACGGCCAGGCGCTGATATGGGCCAGAGAAACCCTCAATTATTTTAGTATTCTGAAGCCTAGAGAACCTTAAAGGTCTCAGATTCCAGTAATCCTGGGTTTACTTGAACCACGGATGGAAACGGTTTTGGCTCCCGCACAGTTGGTTCATGAGCAAAAGTGTGATAAAAGGCACAGAACCGGATTCACTCTCCCTCTGCACAGACCCACCGCCATACTGTCTTGCCTCCTGCCAAGAAAAGAGTTTCTTCTCTTCACTGCTATCTTCCTTCTCATCTCGGACAATATGATAATGAATTCCTAAAAGTGGGTGTGCTCCACTTCCGTGACTATCTGGGTTGCAAGCACTATGATCCTTTCAGGCAGTTAAATTGTGGGATTGAGTGGAAAGGGTGGGGAAGTTGCTTCGTGCTGTCAAATGGCCAGACTATCTGTGATTGGTGTGTTTAGAGCTATGGTAGACCTATCGGCCACCGTCTCCTGTCAAGGTTGGGTTTAGCATGGGCAAGGTTGACTAGATTGACAGTTGCCTCCGCAGAAACGCCTTGCCCTGCAGTTGTCAGGTCTATTTGGAGTCCATCTTTATGAAGATGGGATTTTCATGAAGATCGAGTCACTCTTAAATGTGTGGGGACTGTTGCCGCAGGATTTAAGACCTTCCTATTGACCAAATAAATATTTCCCACAGCACAGCCACTCTTTTTATTCATTTTTTTTCCCCTTCCCCGCCTCCCCCTCCCAATAACAGCAGTAGCCCTTGAAAGGCCAACACAAACCGCAGGAGCACTAGAAGTCTCAGAACAAAAGGAGACGTAACAGCAATCCTTTGTGGCAGTGGGGCATCCCTCCGCCACTCTCTTTCGCCACACACCATTTTCCACTCTTCTGTTGCTCAAAAGCACTGAAGCCTTGGTACCTGCCCCCAATAACGAACATCATAGTTGGAGGAAAGAGCCACTTAGGGCAGAAGATGACAATTGGGTGCTGGATATTGTACGGTAATTTGCCAAAGTTTGAACTTTGCCCAGGCGGCGAATCTGAGAATGAGTAGATGGAGGGAAAATGCTAGATACCTTTGCTGGATTATCAAGGAGTGTAGACGGGAAGTGCCAGAGTACTGTGTGCAGGCTTGTTTCTGGGTGTTTTGTGCTGAGGTCAGTGGCACATTTATTTGACGAGGGGAATCATGGGTGCCCATGGTGCATTGGCTGGGACTGATATATGCAAGGTGGTTGGGAAGGTGGCACGTTTTGGTGTGTGATATGTTGGGAGAGGCGTATTCAGTTCCTACAAGTGCCTTCGTATCCATATATGGTATATATGGTATATATGGACGTAGCAGTTGAGACTGTTGATTGAAGTTAATGGAGATGCCGATGGGCAAATGGAAGCATCCGTCAGGTGTGACAATAGCAAGTTTCTCTGAAGTGCTTCCTTGCAGCTAGGGTAATTGCAAGGAGACTTCCTAAGGGTACCCTAGTGTGAGGTTGGCTCTCTGGTGACAGTGTGCAGCGACTGGCACGGAATCCTTAGAGGGGGAATAAAGGAAGAGGGAAGATGTACAGAGCAGGCTGCTTTGGGTGCCATGCCATTTAGTGGTTGCAAATACGGGCTCTTAATAGGGATGCCTTAATGCACTGGTCTTCAAACATTTTGGCCTCTGCCCCCATGAGCAGAATTTGGGCAGGCCAGCCCCCCCCCCCCCGAAAATGCCAAATGGACAGTGGGCCTCATTATAAGTTTGCTGGTCCGGTAACAACGGTACCAGTAAGCTTTCCGGTACTGTTGGTACCAGACTGGCAAACTACGAGTTCTGCTCGGGGGTGCCTTCCCGCCCGCCAGGACTGACCTGAAGGGCGTACCGGCACCCGCAAGCAGAGCATGTTGGATCCACCGGCACCATTCACGAATGATGCCGGTGGATCCGACCTCCCCATTCCCATTGAGCCCTATTGGGCTCAATGGGGATGGGGAGCATTTTATTCCGGCACCCGCGAATGGGCAATTACCGGGTCTGGCGGGCCGTAATGACCCCGTAATTGCCCATTCGCGAGGCGCCAGAATAAAAGGATCCAGCACGGCTACCGCCGGTCTCATAATGAGGCCCTGTATGTACAAATGGCTATGAACTATTGCGCGCTGTCACTGCACCCTACTCCCAGTATAGTCCCTGGGCTCCTCCATCTGCTCGCATCACAGTCGCTGGGCACCCTCATCCCACCTCATCACAGACCCTGGGCTCTCCCCATTCTGCTCCCACCACTTTCCCATGGCTCCCGGCAATCCTGCTATCACCACAGTCCCTGGGCTCCCCCACCCCGTTCCCAACACAGTCCGAGGGCCAGTGGGAGCTGGTGAATTTTTTAAGTGGAGGGGCATAACTATTTGCCACAGAAATACCATAGCGACCGAGCGCAGTGAGGCAGTGTTTCACTGGGTTGGCTCCTCTGCTCCTCCATAATGGCTGAGGGGGCCATGGGGCAGAAGCCCTCTCACCCATTATGGATGAGCCGCCAAGATCGGACTGGCCTATAGGGCAATGCCTGTACCAAAAATGCAAAATGCTAGTGTAGGTCAGTCAAAATGGGCCACTTTTTTGGCCACTGTGGTCCAGTTTGATGAGTTACTTCACTATGCAGCTAGCAGTTTTGACCGTTGTTGCGGAATAAATGTTCTTTAACTATCACAATTTGCTTAGATTTTAGCAAAACACATCCCTGTGGGTACTATTCAAACAGTCTAAAGGAATGAATATCAATTTGCAACTGCCAGCCACTTTTTCATTGGTGCCTAAGGCAGTTTTATGGTCCAGTCCGACCATGTGATCTGACGCCCCCCCATCCCCAGCCCATTTCCTCCCATCTAAAAAAATAAAATAAAAAAAATAAATATTTTTTACATTTCATGCTGGGCCCTCGCGCCCCACTGGGGGCGGCGGTGCGCCCCACGGTTTAAAGACCTCTGCATTAAGGCAAGTAACAAAGAGTAGAGTCCTGGTGGATTTCATAGGAGCGCAACACATTGTCTGGAAGGTCATGGTGTGATATGTAGAAGTGGGGAATTAGACAAATTGCAGTGGAACATCCGGGTGCCACACTCACAGTTATGCATACCTCCTAGTGTAACAACTCTGAGCAAAATTACAGTAAGGCACAAATCTCAGCGGGATACCTGTGATCAGAGATATAGTTGGACAACTAAGAGCAGAACTGTAATGGCACACCTGGGAGAGAATATATTGCCGGACACATCGGAGTAGGATGCCCAGGAGCAAAATTACAGTAGGGATTACTTTGAGAAAGTCTGCTAGATTATTTTCTAGGTACCAAGTATGGATGCTGCTCCAGGCACTTCCAACTATAGTCAATAGATTGCAGCCTGGTGTGTAGGCACCGGAGATTGACTTTAGTGCAGAAGTGGAGCTGAGAGCCACCCATTTGCCCAGCGTGTTTGTATGGAGCAGCATGGGAGATTAATGCGATAAAGCTGGGCTGGACAGCCCTAGAACCGGCTTTGTCTAAAGTGGAGCAGTGGGGAGGGGGGTGCGCTTGCGCGGCTCGAAAATGGCTGCTGCCTGAGAGAGCTCCAGTGAAGGCTCAAGATCCTGTTTATATATCCTGCCTTCGGAGGACTTGACTTGTTCCACAAATCGCTGTGCAACTGTCCGAAGACTGGCAACATAATGTGAGGGTCTCCTACCGAGTGGTGTATGCGCTGCCTACGACCTGAGGCACTTGTGAGACATCCGCTTGCCGTGGCTTTGCGCACCCGGCCCGCTGCCTACACCATCGTGAACAGTGCGCACTCCATCTGAGTGGTGCCAGGGGGCCACGCTTCAACTCCTGGGCTGCCAGCCGGAACGAGAAAGCAGGCAAGGAGGGTTTCATGGGTTAAAATCGTGGCAAAAATGGCCGTTGACACAAAATATCGTGGCAAAAAGGCTGTGGTTTTGCCGCTGCAATCCATGTAAAGGATGGGGGGGACACCCCCGCAACCCCTGGACCCATGATACCATTTAAGGGAAGCGGGGGACATCCCCGCAACCCCCGCGACCCTTAAATGGTATCATGGGGTACACCTTTAACGGGTCAAACCACAGGGATTTTTTGTACAGGTGACATTTTTGCCACAATATTAACACTGCATATCGCAAGGAGACCCTTCTGGGACCGGCACACCCTGCTTGCTGCCAGCATAAGTGAAGACGCTGCACACACCTCTGTGCAGCTCCCGAAGATCGCGTTCTGGCTCCAAGGCTGCCTACCACTGTGGGCACGAGGACAGGTGAGAGGACGCCCCCTGGGGAGAGATCATTGGATTGGATGCAGGACTGCGACCACAGTCCCTCCCGACGCCTCCGCTGGGTGGGACTGCGCTGTGTGTTGGGCTGGGCCCGTTGGCGGTGCTGCACGGCCCGGCCGCTTTGAACTGGCGGTGCTCCGACTGGGCCCGCAGAGTTGTGTTGGCGGGGGGGGCCACCCTACGGTGCTGGGATGATCACATGGGTTTCGGCATCTCACAACTAAGTATTCCCATACAGTGACACAGCGGGTTGTGCACTAGGACTCGGGGGCTACCCGCACTGTCATGTGGCATCCCTGGCATCCCTGGCACCGCCGGCCCCTGCAGTGAGACAGCCTGCAGAGCGAATAACCCCCAACCTGTACATAACCCTCCAACCCCTCTCTGCAAACAGGCGTGCCTGACCCCAGGCCTGGAGGTTGGTGGACACCGCGTGACTGGCCCTGCGGCCTCCAAGATCAAGGGGTGAGTGGCACTGGTGACTCCTGGTATTTGGGCGTCGCCGTGTGCATTATGACTTAACTGGCATATATTGCACAGACATCACTCAACCAGCCCCCTCCTACAGGGTAGGCCCCCGGGCCCTTGTATCACACCACTAAACATTCATAATAGCTCATCCATCCAGATCTGCGGTCCACTTAGTCACTAACAGGATAAAACCAGGGCACCCCTCTCACTACGGTGTGTGGACAACGTGTGTGCATTACAATTGTTGTTTGATTTCTAAGGTTACTGATTACAATGTGGTTTAGGCCCTGAGGAAGGAGCTAGCCTCCGAAATGTATAGGCATAGCAACCACAGTCTCACGCAGTCTATTAAGATGGTTCTATATGGGTTTACCCACAACGAGTGGAGTAAACAAACGGAACAATACCGCATTTTGCATACCTAAAAATGAAATAAATTGTGACTTAACAATTTACAAAGAGTTTTGAAGAATCATTATTTAAACTTAAAAAGAAATATCATAACCAGCCTTGGGGAGCAAATGAGCTAGGGTTGCTGAGCAGCAGTGAGAGCATCCATCTTGGCTGTTCATCCAGCTTTTTTCTTCTTGACAATGGTGTGCCATCTCATCAGCACCCGTAATGGGTAACCCCAAAAGGCAGGCAAAAATTGACCAATTTGCGCGATCAGACCAGGCGCAGGCCCCCTCCTGTTGATCGCAGCCCGTCCCAGCTGGATGTCTCAGCTCTAAACCCGACATTGAAAAGTAGCACTGATAACCTTGGCGCTAAGATAGATGCCCTAATCTGCAAAGTTGACATCTCAGAGGCAGAACGAATAGGTGAAGGGGAGGATAAGGTCGCAGTCCTACAACGCGAGGTAACGGAACTACAGCAGACCGTCAAACGGATGGCAGAAAAAAACAAGACGGAATAACATATGCATCCTAGGGGACAACATGGAGAGCTTTATTGAAAAACTGCTCTTGGAGGTTCAGGAGGGCCCACGGGTTACATGCATGTTCATGGTGGAGCGGGCTCACAGATCCCTGGCAACCAGACCCCCCCCCCAACCTCCGGGGCCCCAGAATGGCCCATCATCGCTAGAATATTCAACTATTGTTACTAGGATATCCTACTTCGGGCTGCCAGGGACACCAGGGAACTGCGGTGGGAGTCTGCAAGTATCCGCCTCTTCCCAGACTTTAGTCCACAAGTCCAGGACCATAGGAAGACCTTTCAAAAGGTAAAGAACATCCTGCGGAAAAAAGGAATACGCTGTCCAATGCTCTACACAGCCAAGCTTAGGGTGGCGCATGATAAGGCCAACTTCACATCTCCTGAAGCTGCTGACCGTTTCACGCTGGGCCTCCCGGACCTGAGTGGATCGCCTTGCTGGCCACCAATCTGATCTCTTCCTCCCTTGCTCCACGTAGGGAGACCCTACAGTAACCTGCTACTATCGTCCTCACAGTCATCGGTGGCCTTTGAAAATATGGCACAGATCGGAGGTTAGCCTTCCGCCACAAGGAGTAATCTGGCTGCTGACGGCATCCCGGATCCCGCAGCTACTGCAGTCACTATTTAGTATTGTTTGATGGGGGTTATTGGGTCAGGGTGGAGACTCGGATGGCGATAGGTTTGAGTTTCTGGCGCGGGAGGGGGGTGGTCACCGCTAAGGGTTTGGGTTACAAGAAGTTTAACAGTTGGGGTTACAGGTTGGTTGGGGGGGAAGGATGGGCGCAGCACATAGGAGCAAAGCAGTTAATATATCATGGCACTAATATATGCCCCTATAGGGCCACCACTTTGAGGTATTGATGGTCTGCTACCGCAGCCCACACCACAGTGTTACCTGATGTCAGCACTAGAGTGATATTCATAATGACTTGGAATATCTGGGGGTTCACCAACCGGAAAAAGGTCTTTCTGATAACGAACTACGTCAAGAACCAGGGATTGAATATACTATGCCTCCAGGAAACACACATGCCACGGGATGGGGCTTGTCCCAATATAGCTGGCTGGGGTGTACACATATACTGTTCCACCTACACTTCACTTTCTCGGGGTGCGGGGGTGGCTATATATATACATCGCTGACTGGAGTTCAAACTCCACGAACAAGTAAGGGACGATGAAAGGAGTTATATCCTGTTGGCAGGCGTAATAGCTGGACTGAAGATTCTCTTGACGAACATTTATGCCTCAAACACTGACTCTTCAGAATTCTTCCAGCACTGCGCAAACCACCTCTATAGATTCCTTGCCTTTGAGGTAGTGTGGCTGGGGGACTATAGCATGGTCATCACCCTGGCCATCACCCTGGGTTTGGATAGATCAACCACAATACAACACTCCCTGCCCCGGGCTGCCCAGAAATGGGCTGCAATTGCAGAACATCACAGATTGGACGATGCATGGCACATGACACACCCCACTAGTAGAGAATACTCCTTTTATTCTTGTGTACATAGCAGTTCCTCTAGAATAGATTATGTGACGACGTCAGTGGCTCTGGCTAGGAATATTGTTGAAAGCCAAGATAATACACCAAACTCTCTCAGATCACTTCCCGGTGCCGATACATATCTCTGGACTGATCAAACCCCCGAAATAACTACGTTGGCGCTTCATGGCTAGCGCCCTAGAAGACACAGTATTCAGACCATAAATTGAGCAGGATATACAGATCTTCTTTTACGCCAATAAGGGCTCTGTCCCTAACCCTGCAGTGGTATGGAGGCCTTCAAGGTATACATTAGGGGCTGCTTCATTTCCAAAGAGGGAGGCGTCCTGAAGACACTCTGTAGGTCTATGTCTACTTTAGAAAGAGAAATTAAAGACCTGGAAACGCAGCAAGGATCTCATGATTCTCCAACAGTTCGGGGTGAACTGCGGCTTAAAAGGGACGAGATGTGCCTGTTGGCATCCAGGGAGGAAAGGTTTATCAGAGACCCCATAGCCACAACAGCATGTGGTGAGGGTGACCGCCCCAGCAGGAGACGCTCCTGAGCTATCAAGCGGCAGTGACAACTGGATGCTATCGTTGAAATAGAGGACTCTACCAGGAACCCCACCAAGGACCTTGAGAGGATAAAGAGTGTTTTCAGAGACTTCTATGAATGCCTGTACACGTCCTGGGTGAACACCGTTCATGACTCCATAGCACAATACCTGGATAGAGTGGCGCAAGAACCAAACCAGGGTGAGGGTCTGAACTCCCCTCTCGCTGACGATGAGATCTGCAATGCAGTCCTCTCCCGCCCTCTGTACACCGCATCATTTGAGCCCCCTCCCTGGCATCCATTTCCTAGTCATGCTTACCTCCTGCCTCCCAGCTCATCCACCATCCCTGATTGGCCATCCCCTTGCAGTGTGTTATGGGTCTAGCAACCCGTTAACCTCTGTGTTCGCCTCTTTCCATCTGGAATTCTGGTGAGTAGATAACTTACTGCAACCCTCCTGGGCCACTAATTTGCACATTTTTAAGTAATGATTGAACCCCCAGGCCCTCTGCACCGCTTCCCTTGAGCCCCCTCCCCGGCATCCATTTTCCTGTTGCGCTTCCCTCCTGCCTCCCAGCCCACCCACCATCCGTGATTGGCCATCCTCTTGCAGTGTGTTGGGTCTAGCGACCGGTTAACCTCTGTGTTCGCCTCTTTCCATCTTGAATTCTGGTGAGTAGATAACTTACTGTGACCCTCCTGGACCACTAACTTGATAGTTTTTAGGTCCTGACTGAACCCCCAGGCCCGCTGTGCACCTCTTCCCTTGACCCCCTCTTGGGCATCCATTTCCTGGCCGCGCTTCCCTCCAGCCTTGCAGCCCGCACACCATCCCTGATTGTCCATCCCCTTGCAGTGTGTTGGGTCTATCGACCGGTTAACCTCTGTGTTCGTCTTTTTCCATCTGGAATTTTGGTGAGTAGATAACTTACTGTGACCTTCCTGGACCACTAATTTGATAGTTTTTAGGTCCTGATTGAACCCCCAGGCCCTCTGTGCACCTCTTCCCTTGAGCCCCCTCTTGGCCATCCATTTCCCGGTTGCGCTTCCCTCCAGCCTCGCAGCCCACACACCATCCATGATAGGAGTGTTTGGCGGTCATAAGTGACCTTCCCAGGGCAGCCCTCTGCCCATGCAGCCCCTGCGGCTAAGGGCCCCAAGGCAAAGGGCAGCATCCCACAGAGGCCGCTCCACATCGTGTCTGCAGGTGTCAGCAGGGGAGGCCAGTGGCCAGCCATCAACCAGCAGCTACCACAAAGGTAGGAGTGGTCGGCCGTGAGTAGAGCAATCACTCTAACCACAAAGCCCTACTATTTTACAATCCATCCTAGCACTGTAAATGTTAGCCTATGTCGCACCTCACTAGAAATGTTCAGTCTGACTTGATTCACATCTGCTCTTGCTGCACTGCCTCACCTCTAGAAAATACACACTATGATATTACTCTGATTTACTATAAAGGATTTACCTGCCCAGGCTACTAACCTAGAAATTCTGCACCCAACTTTGATTCACATCTAGAAAGTGCCCACCGAGATGGTACTGTAACTGTAATCTGCAAGAGGTATTACTGTGTTTTACTCTACCTGTCCCACACACTTAGAAATGTTTATAAGGGTGGGAAATTACTATGATTTATTTGTTCCACACAAATAGAAATTTGCTCTTGCTGCATTGATTCTAATCTAGACAGTGCCCTCTACGACTTGAATTGTTCCTGTTATCTTCAACCCCATCTAGAAAGTGCCACCTGAGACTGTACTGTGTTTTATTCTACCTATCCTACTCACTTAGAAACATCCTGTTACCTTGATCCGCTTCTAGAAGGTGCCCCCGAGATATTACTGTGTTTTATTCTGCCTGTCCCACACTTATAATTGTTCTAAGTGTGGTGATAGTACTATAATTTATTTGTCCAAAACACACTTAGAAACTTGCTCTTGCTACCTTGTTTCTCATCTAGAAAGTGCCCTCTATGAATTGTTCCCGTTAGTCTGATTTGCATCTAGAACATACCCCCCGAGATTATACTGTATTTTATTCTGCCTGTCCCACACACTTAGAAATTGCTCTTGCCGCATTGATTCTCACCTAGAAAGTACCCTCTGTGACTCTGAAATTGTTCCTTGTAGCTTGACTCGCATCTGGAGGGTGCCCCCTTAGATATTACTATAATCTATTTGCCTGCGTTGCTCACTTGGAATTGCTCCTGTTAGCTTGAACCACGCCTAGAAAGTGCATAACATGATTGATGCAATTCTAGAAAGTATACACTATGATATTTCTGTGATTTTATTTGCCTCTGCTGCTCACTTGGAACTCTGGATTTATTTATACCACACACTTAGAAATTTGCCCTTGCTGCATTGATTCTCATCTAGAAAGTGCCTCTGTGATTTTAATTATCCCCGTTAGCCCGATTTGCATCGAGAAGGTGCCCCTTGAGATATCACTGTGTTTTATTCTGCCTGTCCCGCACACTTAGAAATTGTTGATGCTGGGTTAGGAGTAGAGCAACCACTCTACCCCGCAAGCCCTACCAATATGCACACTATCCTATCACTGTTAACCTGCGCCACACCTTAGCGAAGTGTTCAGTTGGACTTGAGTCACATCTACAAGGTGCCAACTAAAATAGTACTGTGACTAACTTGTCTGTGCCACTCCCTTAGAATGTATCCCTGTTTCATTGACTATCATCTAGAGGTGCCCTCCGAGATAGTATTGTAATTTAATCTGCTTGTCACACACACCTAGGAATTGCATGCTGCGATAAGGCTGTGATTTATTGGTACCACACTTCTAGAAAATTGTTCTCATTTGCTTTCACTCATATCCAGAAATAGTGTACTGTAATGTAATTGCCTGTCCCTCACACTTACAAATTATTCCTGTTAGCTCGATACGTATCCAAAGTCCACACTGAGATAGTTCTGTGATTTATTTGCCTGTCCCGCTCACTTAGAGCTTGTCCTTGCTAACCTGATTCACATCCAGAAGATATCCACTGAGTTATATCTGTAATTTATCAACATTCTTCCACCAACGTAAAAACTTGCCTAGCTGCATTGATGTACACCTAGAAATTGCACACTGATATTCTGTGTTTGTGCATTTGTTGAAAAGAACGCTTGGCTGCTTTAACGTGCTCTTGGCTGCAGAGTATTTTACCTTATTTCAACAGTTTCAGCACTGCGAGCGCTGCTCTTGCTGAAGTGTATTTTCTTCCTGGAAAGAGGCGGACCCGACTGCGGTCACGTGACGCATCACGTGACTTTGAAGGCCCTCATAGCTACGGCACAAGCGCCCGAGCAGGGTGTTTGTGCATTTGTTGAAAAGAACGCTTGGCTGCTTTAACGTGCTCTTGGCTGCAGAGTATTTTACCTTATTTCAACAGTTTCAGCACTGCGAGCGCTGCTCTTGCTGAAGTGTATTTTCTTCCTGGAAAGAGGCGGACCCGACTGCGGTCACGTGACGCATCACGTGACTTTGAAGGCCCTCATAGCTACGGCACAAGCGCCCGAGCGGGGTGTTTGTGCATTTGTTGAAAAGAACGCTTGGCTGCTTTAACATGATTTTGGCTGCAGAGTATTTTACCTTATTTCAACAGTTTCAGCACTGCGAGCGCTGCTCTTGCTGAAGTGTATTTTCTTCCTGGAAAGAGGCAGACCCGACTGCGGTCACGTGACGCATCACGTGACTTTGAAGGCCCTCATAGCTACAGCACAAGCACCCTTGCAGCGTTAAGCCCTGGAGGCAGTAAGGGCTGGAGACGCTGTTTAGCTGTTTGGTTGTGACTTGTCCTTGTCCTGCAGTCGTGTGAGTACATCTGTCTAAGCTCACACTTTCTACCATCAACTCAATTTCAATTTGCAATTAGGGTAAGGGGGGAGAGTCGGACTCTGGCCGCTCCCTGAGCTGTCGGGCGTTCCTTACCCTATTCACTGAGAGTTTTTTAGGATCATCGCTGCTTGTCTCCGTTTTTTTTTTATTTTTATTTTTTTAAAACAGACTTATCTTTTATCCAGCTTTGACTTTTAACCCTACTCTTGGAAAGAGACCCAGATCTACTGTAATTTAGCATCGTGTTTCAAACTGTTTTTGTGGTGTTATTGTATGTATTTTTACTAATCTCTGGGTTTAGTGCATTTTACACATTACATGGCTTTTTTATTATAAGGGTGTACTTTGCCTCAGTTCCAAAGACGTCTAAAGTTATTAAGCGCTCTTTATTGCATAGTAATTCTTGCAGCGCTTTTCAATCAGTGTTTCGAAGTGCATTTCCCTTCTTTCTATTTTCACTTGCGCAGTCTATAGTGGTACTAGTCGCCTGTTATACACTCCAAGAAATAGCCAAACTAAAAGGCTACCTATGTCGCGCATGCTGTATACGCTAAAAACAGATATGCCAGAGGTAGCCGCAGTAACTCACACAACTAACACTTCGGGTGAAGTGTTGATTAATAAAGCTACATCTGAGACTGTGGCCTCTAAGGTAATGCTCAAAACTCCAGTAAATGGTAATAACTTCAAATTGAGTGAGGAAAAAAAGAGTTCCTCGCGGATTTCCAAGAAATCTATTATTCTAACTCCTGTTGTTAAAACACCTTCCTTAAATCAAGACATTAGGCATTTCTATGATAAAATAAATGATCCTGCAGTGGGGATCCATCCTCAAGGCCCGATGGAAAGCGCGCTGCCGGCAATGAAAAGCCACGCGAATTCAACAACATCCCATCTTCAGCCCTAATTGAACCAATCCCTAATGTGATCATTTCTGATCAAACCTTACTCACCTTACCTCAAACTCCCATTAAAATTTTTCAGGTTAATCAAATGGTAACTGTAGTCGAGGAAGGAAACCTGGACGACTCGGTCGAACTTGTTAGTGCCACATTTCAAACACAATCTATTATCGAGCCTGGTACAATTTTGCAACCCCAAACCTCCCACCCAACAGTAGATGACACAGCTTGTGTGGATGTGTTTGAGATTATTGATGTGAATGCTAAAGAATCTGTAACAATCAATACACCCTTGCGTCAGTATAATATTGATCTAGAAAGTTCGAGATTGTCTGTCATCACAGACTACAATCTTCCTGGCTCTATGGACTCTACAAGGCATGCAATTGAAGAATCCTTTATACAACCAACCCCGAGACGCTGCTTGTCTGCAAAAACCCCTAGTGACTCATCTGTAAATCCAGCCTTCTTACAGATTACCTTAGGGGCCGTGAACACAACAATATTAAGTCTCTTCAAACTTTTTGAAGAGTTGGATCGAAAAATAACGCTCCAAACAACTAAAATTGATCAAATTGGGGAGTGGATGCAACGATGCTCGCAAAATCCATCCTTCACCCCGACTTTAAATCTTATCATGGAGAGACTTACCACCTTAGAAAAACTGACCACCTCGAGCCTGCTGGCCACTGCCCCTCTCAAGCCTACCACTCTGCAGAGTTCGTCAGGTCCGGAATTGAACAATAATTCTAACCTATGGTGCGCTAGATCCGTGTTAACAGTGGTTCCAACATTTGAAAAAGTTATTCATCCAGTGGAGTCCATAGCTGACTTAACCATCCAACAAAATGATTCTTGGATTAGTGTTGATTCCCCTCAGTCTCTTCCAAGCACTAATGCTGTTAAAATCAGTAATACCAACGAAGGTCAGTCCCTTTCTCAGAAAAACAAAAGGAAAACCACAATCTCAAAACGGTCTAAATTGACAACCACAGTAACAACAATGTGTAAGGCCGCTAAAGAACCTAATCAAAATTCACAGGTCACATGTCCACCAACTGGTCTGGTGATTGGCGCTTTAGCGCCTATAGCGCATCCCCCCCAAGACTTGGGAGGTGTTATCGATCTTGTTACCCCCTTAGCGGTAACGGTCGCCTCCGAGGTCGTATCCAGTTCTGTCTCGCAAGTCCCCCAGGGTGACTATGCGCGTTTGAATGAACTGGTAGACCTGTTGGAACGCGAGGCTTCTTCTACCTTACCCCCTAAGCCTTTTATTCAAGGCAGCATGGCTCACTCCATCCCGACCGGTACTGATAGGGGCTGTTCTGGTCCTCAAATACTTCCTATACCATCTGCTGGCTTTGAAGATCGTCTATCCGCCCTGAAAACGGCGGTAGATGCTTATCTTGGCAAAAGACTGTCTGAGGCACTCACAGAGCTAAATCGAGCAGCTGGAATTCTATCCGTTCCAATCTCATCCAATTTTGCCAAACCTCAAGAGGAGTGCCACCGTCATGATCCGTCTCTGGCTCGCCCAAGTAACGTCCCAGGATCTAGGGCCCAATCTAATCCCTCCTTCTCTTGCCCAAACATGAGAGATCTAAACGAGAATCTTGGTATGAAGTCCAAAATTCGAGCTCATACTCAAAAAGACATCAAAACACAGCATTTTAATTCTTTCCACACCTTAATCTTAAAATGTCGTGAGGGCCCCTTTCCAAAATATGATTTGTGTCGCTCTAGTGTTTTGAACATCTTTGGAGACTTCAGTCCCTGGAGGACTTGTCCTCGAGTGATTTTGACCAGATTGAATTTATTTGCGAAAATAATCTATCAATTGTAAGATTATGGATCAAATCGGGATTGGTACGGAACGCTCTATGGAATTCAAAAATGGACTTATTCAATCTGGGCTTTTTGCTCGCATTAGACCCTGCCTGTCCATCGACACAAGAAAATACAGTTCGAAATGAGATACCAGTACAGGCGCCGACCACAGAATGCTCTTGCACCTTTTGCACGGAGGTTAACTGTCCACACACCAGATTGACATCAAAAATATGTTATAACCATCAATAGTTGAGAAGAGGGAAACCATCTCTCTTGCTAGCTGGAATACTAGAGGGCACTCACATCTTCAGTGGTCTGCGAATGCTCAATTAAACAGTTACGACATCATAGCCTTGCAAGAGACGTGGCTGGTATCTGCCCCCACATGGGATGATCATATTATTTGTTCTCTCCCGGCAGTGTCTTCCAATAAAGGTAGACCAACTGCGGGCCTATTGGTGGCCGTTAAATCCAGCAAAAATTTCCAAATTGGGGAATGGTTGTCGCCGAATAGATTCATTCAGGTGGTCAAAATCACTCATGGACCGCAGGTTTTTGCTCTCATAAACCTCTATCGTAATCCCGCAGGCATCACCGATGATGCTTTTTATCTTGCCCTATTATCAGTTTTTGAAATTATTGCTCTACAGTCGATTTCTGGTTTAATAGTGGTGGGAGATCTAAACTTCATGTTTGCCTGCCCCTAATAAGGGGTTATGCAATGCAAGTCTGAGATGGAGCACCTTTATCAAAGATCTCAATCTGAAGGTGATGAATGGTTCAATTATGGGCGACATCCCGCCGCAAAATACGTGGGATAGGGGAAACTCTAGTTCCATCATAGACTACATTTATGCAAGTGAAAGCATACATGCTAACGCCATTAAGTTCGAAATCATAAGGCAAACACATAGTGATCATCACATATTGTCCCTGCAATGGTTGACCCCCTGTCAGACTGTCTCCCCTACTAAACATTGGTGTAAACAATCGCTGATTCTTAACAATGGTAAGAATCGTTTTCATTGGTCCCCAGTGTTGTTGCAATCATTAAACACAGCTATTTTACGACACCAAAGCACAAATTCTCTATCATCTTATGTTGAGGTACTTGGCACATTTAGAAATGGTGAATTTTTACATATTAGACCCTCTCGCTCCCACACTCACGGCTTTGATTTAACTTTACACCATCGTAAAGCTCAATTAAGAAAAGAGATACGTTATTCTCGAATCCTGCCACTAAAAGAACAGTTCCAAGTAATCAAAACAGCGAAATGTTCATATCGCAACTGGACGTGTGCTAGAAAAGCGCGTTTATTTCAAGTTGACAGCGAGAATTTCCTGTCTGCTTGCTCTTTGAAAAACTCAGCTCAAGTGTGGCAATTATTGAACAAGTGCAATACCTCTTCCCAACTGGAATCCCAAATAAATGGTGTTGCAGAATCGCAATAGATAGAACATTTTACCCACCTATATGCTGACCATAAGATGTCCAAATATGAATATATACAGAGATCTTCTGCTATTTGGTCCCTGGAATGCTCGTTGGAATCTGTGAGGGATTTCATTAATAAATCATCCTCCTCACAAGCAGCTGGGCGGATGGTCTTACGAATTATATGCTCAAACAGAACATAGAAGAATGGGCTACTATCTTGTTTAATTCCTTTCGTCACATCTTATCCACTAAAATAATTCCAAAATCTTGGAGTACCTCTCTTATAGTTCCCATCTACAAGAAAGGTGACAGTAAAGACCCAAAATGCTATCGCCCCATTGCCCTCCTAGAAGCGCCGGGAAAAATATTTTCGCGGCTGGTGCTGAAGGAATTTAACCAATGGACTGCCCAAACAAATCAGCGCGATCCGGCGCAGACAGGCTTCGTGGCAGGTCTGGGAACGTCGCTAAATTTAATAACTCTTGTAAATTTAATAAATTTAATAACTCTTGCCATTAAACATCAGGCACAGTCAGTTAAACAGCCCATGTATTTTGCGTTTGTTGACCTACACTCGGCATTTGATTCAGTTTCTAGACCCCGTCTGATGGATAAATTGTTAGAGGCTGGGTGTCCGTCAACTTTAAGTGACATCATTTTCGCATTACACTCGAACACCTCCATCCGGGTCAGATTGAATTTTGAGGGGCTTCTATCATCAGACGTCCTTACCTACCGAGGGCTGAAGCAGGGGTGCATTCTCGCCTCGGCGTTGTTCAATTTTTTCATTAATGATGTTAGAAGAGCACTTGAAGAAGTACGTGCAGATGCACCAAAATTGAATAACATCGAGGTGAAAGCGTTATGGTACGCAGATGATTTGGTACTAATATCTAAAACTCCCATTGGCCTGCAAAATCTTTTAACAGCATTATGTCAATATTTCGAGTGAATGAGTTGGTAGTAAATGACAAGAAAACCCAAATCGTAGTCTACACTCCAAAAGGCAAGCGCAGTCATCGTATGACCTGGAAGATAGAGCACATAAATTCAGAGGTGGTTCCCAATTATACATACTTGGGTATCCTGTTTGACGGATCGTCGAACGCTCATTCTCAGTTAATGATAATTGAAGTTAAAATTCTTGCAGCAATCCGCCAGACTCGTCTAATCATGCATACATTTGGGAAATTCTCCATTAAACCTGCTCTGATCTTCTGGATTCAGAATGTCATCCCTACCATCTTATATGGTCTAGAGACATATAGTACAAGTGATCCAGCATTCCTACATGCTTTGGAAGCAAAATATTGGCGTGCTATTCTAAATCTGCCACAATGCATTCCAGGCCCGATCATTCGATATGAAGTAGGTTTGACCTCACTTTTGGCAATGTATAACTGGCGCTTATGCAGTTTGTTTAGAAAATGTCTATTATCTGCTCTTGATAAATCAACTTTAGCCACAGTTGCCAGCTATCTGATGTCTTCCTCTCATCTGTTTCCGAAAACATGGTCTAAAAACATTCTTTCCATACTATTAAACGCAGATATCTCCATTGAAACTCTTGTCACCGATCCTGATAGAGCTAAGAAAAAACTCTACATGATGGATTGGATTGACACTAGAGATCTGTGTTTGAAGTATAAAGACTTTGATCCAGCTGTTTTCTCAGCAAAGTGTTATAGAGACATGGGCTTCTATTTATGCAAATCTCCTTCTCCTGCTGTTAGGAATGCTTTGTTACGCATGCGTTTTAATTTATGTCCTACCCGTGAAATTCAAGCCAGTAGAAAAGAAATCCCACGGGAATCATCAGGATGTCGTTTTTGCAACAACGCAACAACTATTGAAACTTTGGAGCATGTTATTGTGGACTGCCCTGAACTTATGAACCTAAGACAAAGTCACTTTAGTAAACATTTGCCTTATTTTAGCCAGATGAGACATGAGCCTAGATGGCTTGCTATTTCCACTACCACCTGCATAAGTATAAGGCTGGCTACAATTCACTTTCTGCGAGCCTTAAATCTACTAAAATAGCCCGATTTTTAACAATAGCTGGTATATGGAACAATGATTGTCATACCTGTTCATTGCGTATCAATCGTTTAAGAATGCCAATCCCAAATGTAATTATTAGCCTTGGAAGTGATGGTGTGACATTTGGGATGATTTGTGGGGTTTTATGATTGTATGCTTTATAATTCACTGTGTTTTATATGTAAACCTTTTTGATAAATTCTTGTTTTAAATTGAAAAAAGTTGATTAAATTCAACTAAATTCATTAAATAAAAAAAAAATAAAAAAAGATTTGCTGCCTCTACCGCTCACTTAGAATTTGTTCCTGTCACATCGATTCTGCTAGAACTACCCCTGTTACATCCATCTGACCTCAAATTTGCTACTGCTAGACTAACTCGCACCTAGAAAGTTACATTTCCTCTGACATATCCACCTCCGCCCCGCCTACTCTTCCCAGCCACCATCAAAATAACCCTTGCTCCCGTCACTCAAAATCCACAGGCAGAAAGTCCCACCAAGCTAGTACTTGACCTACCTACCTGCCTGCACCGCATACCTGGAATTGCTATTGCTCGTCCAATTCACTTCTCGAAGGTGCCCACTGTGATAGTACTTTTATCTGTTACCTGTACCGCTCTCCTAGAAATCGTTCTTGTTAGATCGATTCACATCTAGAAAACTAGTAGAAAGCTGCTTTGTTTCTCATCTGGAAAGTGCCCCTTGTGATAGCACTGTGATTTGCTTGCTCTGCTTCAGTTTATTTTTTTTTTAAAGGTTTTTATTAATTTTATTCAACCAAACAAAAATACAAACCAAACATGCAGTGCATATATCAACAGTTCAATTATCCATTGCTTAATTTCGGTCACTGCTACCCCCCTCCCATCCCCCTTTATGAGCCTCTTTATTCCACATCATCTGTATCTGCTGCACATGGTGGGGTCTCGCTTTCCGTGGATTCTGTCAGGTCTTGTATTGTTCCAAACAATTCCGCTATTAATGATTTCCATGCCATCAGGGTTCCTGCCTCCTCCTCTCCCCCTACAGCGCTCGCCTCCTGCCATACCATGGTTTCTGCCTCCGCCCATTTCTCCAACTCTTTCCACCACACCTCCACCCTTGGCCTGTGACATGTCGTCCATCCCATGGCAATCTTCCTCTTTGCGAGCACATACGCTAAATCTTTTAGTTTACCCACATGCTTAAGTTTCTGCGATCTGGGGAACCCTCCCAGCAAGCAGGCCCAGGGTGTGTTTATGATAATCTTGACCCCCTTTTCCGCTAGTTTCTGCGCCACTTCACCCCAGAAATGCTCAATCACTGGGCATGACCAAAACATGTGTACCATGTCGGCCTTTTCTTCGTCACATTTGGGGTATGCTTGTCGTTACGCATTTTCAAACCTGGATATCCTATGAGGTGTCATATATGCCCTGTGCGGCTTGCTCTGCCTCAGTTGATGATACCGTGATTTATTTGCCTGTCCCACACTCTTAGGATTTGTTCTTGTAAGATCAAATCACACCTAGAAAGCTGTTTTGATTTTCATCCTAAAAGTACCCCCTGAGATGGCATCGTGATTTACTTGCCTGAGCTACAGAATTAAATTGCTCTCACTGGCTCGCCTTATAACTAGAAAGTACCGCCCAAGATAATACTGTAATCTACCAGCCTATGTTTTGGCCTGCTACTTCATCTAGACCTCCACCCTACCGCTAGCCTCTTTGGCCCTCTCCCACTGCCCTGGTGTCCAGAACCTAGACACAGGTTGTACAGGTAGAGCCTCCACATCTACGAATACTACTAGCTCATCAATCTCTTGGTACCACCCTGACCCCCGGAATGGAGACCCCAGCTCATCAGAATCCCCCTCTCTGACCTGTTGTGATCCCCAGTCTCCCCTCACAACCCCCCACATTGCTCACCCTTCACAATGCATGTCACACATTGTAGCACCCCCTTTCATGCCCCCCCTTTAATACCCCATTATCACAACCCATGACCCCTCCCCTCGTACATCAATACACCCTGACGCCACCCAGCCACTCTCCTACCATCACCCTGCATCCAACTCTAAAATCAGAGGATCACTCTGGCGCACCAAACACCTACCCCGTCAAGCGCTTATTCCCCTTCCCCATCCTACCCTAACACATCGACCTCCACCCTACCTCTGACATCTATTGAGAACACCCTGACAGCACCCGCCCATACACCACGCCCCTTATCGAACTCTCAAGCCAGGGGATCCTTCTGGCGCTCCAAACAGCGTGAATCCACCTCTTCCTCCACTCTATCCTTGCGCCCTCCAAAGAACTCCCCTCCCTCCCTTCCGACCTCCCTTGCCGCCCAGTCCCTCCCTTTTATCCCACCGGGGATCTCGCCACCCTCTCGCCCAACCTCTCACAAATCCACCTCCGGCCCGCCTACTCTTCCCAGCCACCATCAACATAACCCTTGCTCCCGTCACTCAAAATCCACAGGCACCCTGCCCCTCCTGTACCCCGCCTCAACCTGTCTCAACCATCCTGAATGTTCCACCCTCACCCACCACCCTACCAAGCACCCACGCTCCTCTTGCTCCCACCCCGATGACCTCCACGAAGACCACATCCCCTCACAAAGTCACCTGCATCCTTTTTAATGCCCGCTCAGTAGCAAGAAACAGACACAGCATCTTTGACCTCCTATCCTCTGACAAGCCCAACCTCGTGTTTATCACCAAAACCTGGTTGTCTAACGACTCCCCCGCCCCCGGCTACTCGCTTATTGCCCACAATAGATCCTCGAGAGGAGGCGGAGAGGCAGTCCTCTTCAATTCTCAATTCTCTGTCTCACTCGTCGAATCCCAGACATGCACTCTCTCACTTGAATCCCTTCTAGTTAAATTCTCACTGCCACAGACTTTCTCCCACAGCTTCCTAAACATCTAAAGACCCCCTGGTTATGACAGACATTTCGCTAACAACCTCTGTGATTCAATAGCTTCCATTATAGTAAATCACCTATCTCTCACACTCCTAGGAGACTTTAATATCTGGTTCAATATTCCCAATAACCCCATTACTTATCTGTTGGTTGACAGTCTTGATGCGCTCAACCTCTCCCATCATACGACTGGTCCAACCCACTCGGGGGGGCACAACCTTGATGCAATCTTTAGCTCCCATGACCTAGTTTATTTATCCTGTCCCAAACCACTTATCTGGACCGACCACTCTATCATTCCCTTCTCTATCCACACCCCTGCCCCTCCTACAGCTCCCCCGACCCCCCCCGGGATCTCAAATGCTGGAACAAAGTCAAGATCATTCCAGACCTAGCCGAAACCCTACTTCTTCGCCCCCCTGCGACTCCCCCACCCCCAGATAGAGCCTTAACCACCGACTCTTTCGACTCTTGGCTTAATGACTCACTAATTCCCCTCACCCCCTCGCGCCCTGCTTCCTCACGCAATGGACCATCCCCCAAATGGTTCACGGCCCACCTGAGGAACGCCAAAAAACAAAATAACTGTTTGAACGCAAATGGAGGGCATCTAAAACCGATCTCAGCAGATCCATGTTCGCCCTGTACCACCGTAACTACAAAGCTGAAAACCGAAAAGCAAAAAAAGCCTATTACAATAAACAAATTCTCAACTGTGGCAACCGCAGCAAAGAACTCCACATGATCATATCAGAATTCATCACACCCTCTTGCTCCTCTACCCAAACCACCCCTTCTCAATCACTCTGCGATTCCCTCTCCCTACACTTCTACTCCAACGATCTCGACAGGACGACTTCCCTTAACACCAAATGGTGCTTCCTCTCCCCCTCCCAATGCCGACCCCCCCGACCCCATTCCCCCGACGCCCAATTCCCCTACTTTTGACTCCTTCAAACCCATCTCGAGAGATGAGTTCCTTGCCCTACTGTCTGCCAGCAAACCGCCCGGGTCACCCCTCAACCCCTGCCCCGCTTCTGTCCTAAAAGAAATATTCTCATCTACCTGCGCAGGAGAACATGCAAGATCCATACTAAATGTCTCCCTCACCTCTGGCATATTCCCTGATGTCTTCAAAATAGCGCATGTTAACCCTCTTCTTAAAAAGGCATCCCTCAACCCGCTTGACCCCAAAAACTACAGATCAATTTCCAACACCAGATTTCTTGCAAAACTGATCGACTGAACAGCATTCTCCCAGCTCAACGCCTTTGTCGAATCCAACGGTCTCCTCGACCCCGCACAATCAGGCTTCAGACTGCGACATGGAACTGAAACCACTCTGACCTCAATCTGGGATGATCTCAAGGTCACTGCAGACTCTGAAGGATGTGCTGCACTAATTCTCCTCGATATCTCTGCAGCCTTCGACACGGTTAACCACTCAATCCTCCTTGACCGCCTCCATTCCCTTGGAATCCGTGGCACTGCTCTCAAGTGGATCGCCTCCTTCCTCAGCAACAGGAAACAAATAACCCTCCTCTCCCCTTTTGTCTCAGCTGGTCGCTCGGTGAACACTGGAATACAAAAAGCACAGGCCTATCTGCTCTCCTGTTCAACCTCTATATGGCTACCCTTCCTGGAATTGTCTGCATGCACAACACCTCATGTAACAACTACGCTGACGATGCCCAAATCATCCTTAGAATTCCCAAATCATGCATCAACCCTAACCTTGAAGCCTGTCTTTGCGATATTGATCGGTGGATGACAATAAACCACCTCCTCTTGAACCCTGCTAAAACTGAAATCGTGGCGGCAATGCTGCCCTTCTACCTTATCTGCTCCCATGGCCCTCGTCCCTCGGCCCACCAACCCGGAACCCTTCTCCGGCACACAGGAAAAAACCTAGACTGCATTATGGACTCAGGCCTAATCCTCTCCCGTCAGATCAACGTGTCAAAATGCTGTCACTACCACCTCAAATATCTCAGACGCATCTTTCCCTACCTCTCCTTCCCGAAACAGACTTGCTGCAGTTATGTCTATTGTGATGTCGAGACTGGACTATGCCAACTCCCTCTACCTAGGAGCCCCGGCATACCAACTCGACAAACTCCAAAGAGTCCAAAACACTGCCGCAAAACTGCGTCTTGCCTGGAGTCCTAGAAACCACATCTCACCAGCTCTCCGAACTTCCGCTGGCTCCCTGTTGTAGCTGTATATGGCTAGCGAGGCGTCTGGTTGGGTGCCAGGCAAACAGGGAGGGAAGGCGCCTTTAGCCTGTACCCTTTGCTAGCTGTCCTGAGTTTCACTAAAGCCGAGGTCCTGGGTCACCTGACCTGTAGAAACACCAATCCGGTGTCAGGGGGTGGGCTGTCGGAGGAACCCAGGAAGGCCCAAGGGCAACGGAGGATGCAACGCTCTGGTTGAAAACCCTAGACACCAAAAGTGATTTAGGGGCAGGTTGGGAGAAGGTGCCAGAGGCCCAAAGAAAAACTCACCACCACGAGGAGGAAACAAGGAGGCCTTTCAACACGCCGTAAACAGGCGGAAAAGTGTTTGATTAATCGTAGTGACAGCCTAACCTGGTAATAAAACATCCAGAAAACAGTGCAGGTTTAGCTGAACAATACCAAAATAGCCACAGCTGTTGGTACTAATAACTATTACTGAAAACAAAGAAGGAAAATTCATATGAAATTAGCATTAACTATGTTGGAGATCTTGCTTGCCCGGGGTCGAAATAGTAGAAAGCTGCTAGGTAAGATGAGGGCAAACACCTATGCAAAGGGAGATACCCCCAGGTATGTCTATGATCGAAAAGCCTAGAACAGAACAACTTCATACCAACCAAGAATAGTACTTGAGATCCAACCCTGACTTACTCTGAATATTTGATTAAATCAGTGGGTCCATACCTTCTGTAGCAAAAGAACCCTGTTTGGTATCGATCCTACTTTATCTTTGATAAAGTAGCATCGCTCTGATGTCCTTGGGGAGAGAATTCCATAGCTTTGGATCTCGAAAAGAAGGCTGAGCTTCTATTTTTTTTTTATTTTTTTATTTATAGCCAGGCACCACCAAAACAGGTGAGGGGTATAACCTAAAAATGTAGTTAAGAATAGGCTTTTCAAGTTTCATGGCAATAGCATGCAAGGCCTAAATTAGTTTTCAAAAATTGATTAGCAGAGGGTGCTAATTAAAATGTGCTTGATTAGCAAACACACTTATTTGATTAGTAATTTTGTGCAAATATTTTTAATGTCACCAGAAGGTATTTGTACTCAAGATGTAACATGAGCAACAATCCAGCATTTTTGTTTACCTCTGAAGTAAGAGATTAGTGAGCTAAGTGTCCGTAAAATGTAAAGGTTAGCTGCATGAATGGGCTAAAATAAACAGATATGATGAAAAACGGATCTGAAAACCGTGTTCAATGCAAGGCTGGGTGCAGCGCTGTGTGCACTTTGAGTTGCACAGGGCAGTGTCTCGTATACTGTATGCTTGCCCCATCATTTGCTGTGTAGAAGTTCAGAAGTTTCATAAATCAAAAAGTTCACAATGTTAAAGGAAAGTCCTAGCAGGAGACTAAGTACGTAGTATGGCATTGCGGCATGTAGAGTAATTGTCAACTTCAGGTGGACAAGATGGACCTTGCCTGTCATTGATATAAAAACTGTTTTCAACATAGTGTTGCATGCCACATTCGGGGGAGGCCAGACCCAGTAACGGTGCTCAGGCCAAAGGGCAGCATTACAGGCTATTAGCACTCCGTGCCACCATCTGGGATGCTGATAATTTTTTGGTTTGTTGTTAAAAGGACCAGGATTTTCACAATTCATGCTTCCCTTAAAAAGAAATAATACGCGCCCATGTTTGGAAATAGCTATTTCCAGGACCTTGAGGTGAGCCAAGAGGTGTGTAGGGGTCTTGGCTGGGGGGCGCACTGTTGGGGCCTGGGGCCAAGGTGAGGCACAACAGGACCAGCTCGCCTGGGGCTTCACCTCCATGGACAAGGTGAAGCCTGGGCATTTTCAAGTGCTCACTCATCAATATGATGCACCTTCCACAACAATATTAAATGTAGTTGACACTTAGATTTTGATACAGAAAACTTTACTGAAAAAACAGACAATGCAATGTTTTGCAGTAGAAATACTGTAATTATGCATTACGTAACAACTTAAATGTTTAGGAATTAAATTGCAGCAGTCTTTTTTTTATTTTTTATTAAGTGAATACGTACTCGTTTTTTGCCAAACAGAAAGTAGTTAACCTAATAAAAGTATAATCCGATATACTTCTAGTTTCCAATTATTTGAAAAATTGATATTTTCTTGGCTAGCTCCCACCGAGTACATTGGGCCCTTTTAAGAGAGGAGTAGAATATTACTGTTGCCCTCTCTCTTCTTTAGCTCCCTTGAACGTACAGTGAAGAGAGGGTAGAGAGAGATCTGAGGGCAGGGGACGAACACAGGCTGAGCTGTGTCGTCATTGAACAGGGTAATTTAAATAGCCAGTTGTGCTACACTAGTGTCAATTTAATTAGCAAACCTACAAAATTGCATAGCAAATTGCTATGCGACACAGCTTATTTTGTGCTTTGGGCACGGGACCCTTCCCGTGTATCGCTTTGAATGTGATGTAAAGTGCTTTAAACGCAATTCATGCTACAGGGAGCCAGTGGAGAGACTGGAGGGCAGGAGGTCTGCTGCCTGTGTCCAAGGTGAAATAATGCACTGATGCTGCATTTATTACTAGCTTTTAAGCCGCAGAATTCAGATAAGGCTGTGTATTCTGATCTGTAAAGAACAGTGGCGATCATTGCTGTGCTTTTTGGGGAAAAGCTGGAGAAGAACGTTCTTAAAGTGTCCAAATCCCGTTTTGCCACCGCCATGTTTAAATGGCCAAAGGAGAGGTCCGCATCCATTGAGAGGCAAACAAATGTTTTAACGAGAGCTGCTACTTTAAGGGAAAGAGATCATGTGAGGAGAGGCTTACGTGCTGATTTGCCCGACATAAGGATTTCTTGTTTTTACAGGTGAACTAGTAGATGGTTGTGTGCTATCCAGAGGTCCATTTGTATTAATGCATTCTGTAATGTTGAAAAGTGAGGTGGAGATGTTGGCTTTGAGAATGTTCTCCACATAATTATAGCAGAAAAGTTAACCGCATGTTCGGGGTCTGACTGGGCTGTAAACAGCCCAACCCCTAAGGTAGGCCCGAGAGATGCATGGGGTACCAGCCATGTCTGCCAATGAACGTGTGGTTGTAGGGGTTAAACGATATTGGCCCGCCAAAGCTCCTTCAAGTTGCTTTTGTAACTTACACCTCCCCACCCCCAGTTGTTTTGCGATAAGCTTGCATTTCATGACTTGCTTGCCCCAACTGCCTACAAGAAAAATGTGAAAGCAACGCTTGTAGGCCCCAGCTTGCCACCCAAAACAAACTGATCACAAAGATGCGGAAGAAAACACTTGGTCCACAGACTCCCCAAAAAAAGTACAGAAAAGGGAGAGTGGCGCAGGTACGATCACCATTCACAGGCGTTGTGAGCAGATTAAAAAGCCCATGGGAGAAGGTTACTTTCAACTGTAGAGGGAAAAGGGGGATGGAAAGCTATTCGAGTGTGGATTAACGAGAATGTAACTGAACAGAACAATTAAACAATGATTGTGCTGCTATCCATACTAGGCCGTCTTCTATCCTAAGAGCCGAGTTATAGGTTCTTTCTAGATATTATAATGTTCATGAGACACGGTTTGATCCATGTTTGCCTTGTATGAGTTGATTCAAATAAAACCTTTTAAAAACAAAACAAAAAAAGAAGTTGGAAACGTAGGTAGATGTAATATTGTAATAAGGTGCAACAGCAAGACAGGTCGATTTGGGGGGTGAAGGAGACAGGAGAACTGGTAGTTGTGGCACGAGTACATTTGGCACATTCCAAGGCAGATGGGTGCCAATAGTTTTTGCCAGATGTTTCGTTCCTGTCCACTAACGAACCTATCTTGTGTGTCACGTCCATCATTTGCTAGGTTTTAAATGGTGGTGGCATGTATACAATGATTTCTGTACGTTTGGAAGAGTTGAGCTTGTACAGAGATGGAGCACCTCATCCATGGGGTCGAGCAGAAAACCAGGTTGTATTGGATAAGAGTTTGGTAGGAGTTGGTTGGTGGAGATCGGGTGCAGAAGCAGCTAGTTGGGGTGGAGAAGAGCAACTTCAGGGGGTGGACAGTCCGCTACTAGACGCGTCCTCCAAGAAGGCCCCGTGAGTATTATATCGGGAATGCTGGGACAAAGTACTGTGATTATGGGCATGTTCATTAAATGGGAGCGTGGCCTAGCGTTGCCCACTTTCGCCAAGTTTGATGGTAAATGCCCTTGCTGGAAAATCCCCAACCTCTTCATCCTCATTTCTTGCAAGGTGTAGTTGGGCATCAAACCACACACTACCTTGCAAGTGCTCTGGAAGGTTAGTGTTCACTGTTGTGGAATTGGCCAGTGATGGCGAAGGGTGCATTTGTGTTGAGCAATGGTTTGAACCAAAATTTAACAGTCACTGGAATTGCATTGGCAATCTTATTTGAATGCTTGGTAATCGGAATGCATAATGTTGATGTTGCATTGGAAAGGTGGGGTGCGAACGTGGTAGTGGATACCAGATTGAAGAGAAACTCTGGTGGTATGGTGCTCTGGCGGTGGTTCAAAATTGCAAGGCATCGCACAGAACAAAGATATTCAAGAGGTGTCATTTGTTGTCCCCTAACCAAGAGTGAAATGTGGCCTCTGTCCATTTTGTGGCTTCCCGCTTGATGGTTTAATCTTTAATTTCTAGCTCTAGTGATTTGACACAGTGAAAGGTGCCTGTAGTCTGGTGGAGGTTTCACTGCACATGTTGACAAGAGGAGTTTTCTTCAATTACTAACCATTCAGGTACTATTTTTTTTTTACCAACGAGTCATATGTAAGTGCAATGTGACGGGGAGTAACAATTACTGCGATTGCTACTGAGACAACTGGATTGGTCAGTTCACCTTTAGGAGTGTTTATTATAGGAAGTCCATTTTCTACAGGCACAGTTCACTTGTGCTTCCCGAGCTTTAACCGATTGACCGGTGAAGGAAAAAGAAATGGCGGTGGAGACATCAAAGGCCCTGGATGCGGTAAGGGTGGATGCAGTAATGGTGGATGGAGGTGAGAGCAACTAGGGAAAGAGTGCTTGCAGAGAGAACGGTGGTTGCGAGTTTCATCATTGGGGATATGGGTGCGTGAGGCAGAACATTTTACAGCTGTAAGGAAGACATGGTATCAACATTAAGACAGACACAAGTGACCACAGTTCAAGGGTGTTTATTGGACTTTCGCAAGGGTGTGATAAACGCCTATCTAAACCTAAATCTACAGATGGGAGCAAGCTACCACAATCAAATAATAATAAGGCAGTCCTAGTGGAGTCTTGTCAACATAAAAGGGCCTATACTAAAAAACCTATTGTCAAACCTTACCACTAATTTACAAAAAAAGGTGGGGTAATGTTCATGAAAAGAAAGAAGAGTTCACCAAATAAGTCAGGATGTTCGGGCTGCTGGCTTCCCTTCCTCATGTTTTCAGCACGAGACAAGGTGGTTCACTTGAGCAAAGCACATACTCTGGCTTCTGTGGCACGAGGATACAGTTCCTATTTCACAGTTCAAGACCTTCTGTGTCCAAGCCTCTTCTTGCAAGTCTCTTGACTCAGGGGGCCTGGTATACAAAAATAACACAAACCTTCTTTTCCTTTTCCAGCACTCAATTTGGGTGCTCACCCTGAATCCCCCTCAGCTGGGCTCAGATCCCTTTCAAACTATGTTCAGATAGTTCTTTCTCGGGTGGCTCACGGTTCACCCCAAATCCCCCTCAGCCGGGCTCGGATCCCTTTCTTTCAATCAATTAGTCTCCCTCAGCCGGGCTTGGACCTTGTACTTTAAATTATTGAAGTCTTTCGAATATGCACAGGGTTTAACTTGATCCGTTGCATAACCACTTTGATATCAATATTTCTTTTTCTCACACTCCGCATCAGTTCGATCCCCAACAGAGACTTTCGAATGAGCACCCACGTGGCACAGGACCACTCTGTGTATGGTATCTTTTCTCCCAAAGTTCAATTATAAAGTTCAACCACTCCTTTTGATTTCTAATTATATCTGCGTCACTCTTTGCAAATACCTCACACACTGTTCTCTTTGTAAAATGTTGCCGGTTGCAACCTTGGTTCAAAATGTAAGCTGGTTTCATATCAGTCTCTCTGACTCACCGGCTCTGCTGTCTTTTCTCACTCCGCTTTGTTGTAGGAGTCAAGAACAGTACCATGGCGGCAATCGCTCCTCTCAGCCTTGGTTATCGGCGCGGGAGAGCCCCGGGTACCTCCGACACACTGTGCAGGTTTGATCAGCCTTCGTTCCTGGTCTTCGGTCTTTAGTGGTCACGGGTACTTCCCTCCTTGCTACTCTCTCTGGTCTCAGCGTCTTTCTCCTTGCATTAAACTGCCATCTTGGAACTGCTGTTTCCTCGTGTGTGTTGCCTCGCTCAGAGTGTGCTTTTGTGCTTCGCCTTTTATCCGTGTGGGGAAGTATGATGGAAGGTGGGTGTGTGTAATAATCCGTAATTGCCTGGCCTTGCCTGTCCATGGTGTTGGGACATGTCAGGTATACGGCTCTGGTGTTGGTCCGTTGTCGATCATCGTGAACTGTCTGTGAGAAAGTGTTTGTGTTGGAAAGGGGTGGGGGTGAATTCCAAGGTATCCTACCTTGTAGGATGGGGAAAAGGTGTTATTGGGAAAGGGATACCGCGTCTCACCCTCCGGTGTCCCACTTCCACTTCCTGAGGAACCCTCGACCAGGTGATCCTCCCACACTGGTCCACCCCCAGAAACTGGATCCAAAAGCAATGGCCATGTCCTGGCCACCTGGATGACAGATCCCCTTGGACTAGCGGGTGAGACACCTTCAGGTTTCTCACACAGCATATGCAAATGTGGGTGGTGGACAGAGAACAAGTCCATAGAATAAGGGATCTGTTTGGAGGAATTCCCTCACTCTGGTTCTAATGGGGGATCTTAAGAGGTCAGAGGTGCCAAGTCTGATTGGAAAGGTTCTATGAAGATACATTGGCAACATTTGTTTAGAAAATCAATGATCCAGTCTACTGCCTGCCACAAACTCCTAAATCAAATAGGCAACCTTGTAGTATGGTCAGGTGGGCTAAGTCAAAAGAGGATGATGGATAAATGTCCCGGGAGGATAGCTCAGCGGCAACGTGCTCACCTTGGAAGCAAGATAACACGAAGCAACAGAGGTTCGATCCCCGGGTCGCACTTAGAAACCTCTGGGTATTTAAGCGCGTTATAAATAGGCAACTAAGACAAAAAAAAACAACTTTTAAAAGTTAAAGGCTTCTGCATAAAGGTGTAAATCGCAGGGCTAGTATAACACACTGTTTTTATAGATATGACTTAAAATGTGCACAAATCATATAACAACCTGACAAGACAATATATGAATTGTTATATTAACATGTTATGCACAGAGAGTATGGTTGTAGCGAGGGGCTTTTGGTTCATAATGGACAGCAATCTGCCAACCATCTGCCCATTATGGAGAAGGCCTTCTCCCAGAGAAAAACGGAAAACGGACAGTCGCGCTGCCTCTCCCTGTAGAAATAATGCCTTCTGGTGCGTGCACAATGGGGCATGACTGGCTATTGTGTACTACAGTAATAGACGTATTGGGGCACCAGCATCACAAACATGATACGAAATCACACATTTTGTGCACTGGAATCAGCAATGTATGTTTTACAGTGGCAGTGCTGGCACATTTTGTGTGCAAAGGTGGCATGATAGCATGTTGTAAAATGCTCCTATTTACTGTTGCTGTTGGAGGAATTCCCTCAATCATTGGTTTTTTCCATGTTACCTTGCAGAATTCCATATCAAAATATATACCTACAATTCAATGCCACTTATCTCACCCAATAACGTCAATCATACTCTTCTTTCATAAAAGATAGTCTGAAAACAAAACCTCAATTCATGTTCTTTGAGTCCATATTTATATTGTATGAATCAGCAGAAACGGGGAGCCTTGCAACATACAAATAGATTACGGTTGCAGCTTTATTTGTCCCATTCTGAATGAAAGCCTATAATTACTAGCAAGCAAAGTAATGCAAAGCTGAAGACATCTGAAGAGCCACAGTGCACGAATAATCACCAACCAGTAGCTTTGTTTAACATGGCATGCAGATTTATGAACCCCTCCCCTTTCTCATCAGTCAACATGTGGCTCTTTTGAGAACAATCCCAGCACCACCCCATTTCCCGTTCACTCCTTTTATGGCAGACCCTCTTGATCACCCTGTTTGTTAGCCCTCGGCACATGAAACACCTTGTATGTTATGTTACTTGGCATTTATATAACGCTCTATATATCATTGGTATGACCTCAAAGCGCTGGTAGGTTGAACGCCCCCGGGAACCATAGTTCTGGTCAGCTGAGAGAGATAGAGTCATAGGGTGCGTGGGAGCACTAGTTATGTGTGCAGCTGATGTAATTCGTCTGATCGTAGCTGCATCCTAGCGTTAGGTGTGGTGCTGAAGATATCAGTTGGATGTGTGCAGTCTGGTGGGTGGACATCCAGACTGGGCTCTGGCTGCGTTAGGCCTGAAGTACACGTATGTGAGCAACAAGGCCGGAATGTGCTTGGCTAGTTGTGTTTTATTAGGATGATGAGGTGTTCATGGGGTCGTATTCGTATGTGAACAGCTAGGCCGAATTAATCAGGGGTATAGCTGTGTTCTAGTTGTATCATGGTGTATATTAGAGAGTAAGCATAGTGATGTGATAAAATGATTATCTTTAGAGTGCACGAGAACAGGATGATGGGGAACACAGCAACACACGGACACAGAGACAGGGGAACAGGAAAGCAGTGTTCACAGTGATACCACATAGGGTGGCATGGTAACGTTTACATTCACATTTCTATCTAGATGTGATTCGAGATAATGTTTGCAACTCCACCCAAGTGTGGCACATGCTACCATTTGCAGTTCCTTCTAAGTGTGGGACATGCTATCATTTACAACTCCATCTAAGTGTGGCGCATGCTATCATTCATAATTCCATCTACTTGTGGCACACGTTATCATGTACAATTCTATCCAAGTGAGGGATATACTACCAATCGTAATTCAATCTAAGTGTGGCACATGCTACTTTGTACAATTCCATCTAAGTGATGGATATGCTACCAATCTCATTCTATTTTAGAGTGTCAGATGGAACTGCAAATGATAGCATCTAAGTGTGGCACATGCTAACATTTGCAGCATTCACATTTCTATCTAGATGCGACGCAGGCTAAAGTTAAGAATTCCATCTGAGTGTGGCGCATGCTATCATTCATAATTCCATCTACTTGTGGGACACGTTATCATGTAAAATTCTATCCAAGTGAGGGATATGCTACCAATCGTAATTCAATTTAAGTGCGGCACATGCTACCGTTTGCAGTGTTCACATTTCTATCTAGATGGGCCGCAGGCCAACGTTAAGAATTCTATCTAAGTGTGGCGCTTGCTAATCTTCAATATTCTATCTAGGTGTGAGGCATGCTAGTGATCACAATTCCATCTAAGTGTGGCACATGCTATTATTCACAGTTCTGTCTAAGTGTGGCATATGCTACCATTTGCAGCATTCACGTTTCTATCTAGATGCGACGCAGGCTAAAGTTAAGAGCTCCATCTGAGTGTGGCACATGCTAACATTCACATTTCTATCTAGATGCGAAGTAGGCTAAAGTTAAGAATTCCATCTGAGTGTGGCACCTGCTAACATTCACATTTCTATCTAGATGCGAAGTAGGCTAAAGTTAAGAATTCCATCTGAGTGTGGCACCTGCTAACATTCACATTTCTATCTAGATGCGAAGTAGGCTAGTGATCACAATTCCATCTAAGTGTGGCACTTGGTAGTATTCACAGTTTCATCTAAGCGTGGGGCATGCTATTATTGTTACACCTGACTAAAGGTGAGGCTGGCTAATCTTCAGCATTCCCTCTGGGTGTTGCACTAGTTAACATTGGCCAGTATGTTAGTATATAATCAAAAAGAATCATTAGAAATGCTAGAAGAAAAACTACTTACAGATCATGTGGTAGGGAAACCTCCAGTCTCATTTATTCTCTGGTGCGCAGAAATGAGCTTACAAGAAAGTTACTTTCACTTTGATGGTGACTTCTACCAACAGATACAAGGGACCGCGATGGGAGCCACACTGCCCCCCAGCATCGCGAACCTGTATATGGAATTCTTTGAGAAAACCAAAATTATGAACATTGGTAACCCATTCTTTAAAAACATCAAAAAATGGAGACGATACATAGTCGACATCTTCATCATCTGGCATGGCTCTTCAATGGAAATAGCACATTTCTTGGACTATATCAACGTCCAAAACAGGTTCCTCAAATTCACCTCTAGCTCGAGTAAGGACGAGCTGAACTTTCTGGACATTACTATTTCCATCAATAAATCTTCCAAAGAGTTATTCGTGAAACCATACACTAAACCAACAGATAGGAACTCAATGCTTCACTATGAAAGTTTCCATCCTAAACATGTATGCAACACCCTTCCTTTGAGCCAGTTTTTAAGGCTTAAAAGAAATAGCTCCAACAAAGAGGACTTCATAGAGACGGCTGTAAAAATGCAAACAAATCTGGAAGCAAGAGGCTACCCTAAACAAATAACCAGGAATGCATTAAAAAGAGCAAAAAATATTCACAGAGAATCTCTCTTAGAATATAGAGAACACAGCTCTCAGAAAAATCAAAACACGAAACTGGTGTTTGTCAACATGTACAGTAATATGTCCAACAAAATCAAGAAAATTGTTCTTAAAAACTGGACAAAAGTGAGATCCCTGTACCCAGACCAATTGTAGCTTTTAAACAAAGTCAAAACATCAAGGATCTCATGACTCGGAACTACATCACTCGGAGTTTCCAACCACAGAAGAGAATGACAGAGATGTGGAATATGCACCCAATTTTGGGCCATTTCCCATGTGGACACTGTATTTATTGTAAATCCACAAGCAAAAGCACTGAGGTTGATCTAGTCTTACAATCTCCATGGAAACAAAAGAGGCACACAAACTGCAACACTTGTATGGTAATTTATGCCATATGGTGCCAGTGTAAAAAACTTTATATCGGTAAGACCGATAGAAAGGTGAAAATCAGAAATGGTGAGCATAAGAGCTGCTTGAGGAACAGAACGGCGAATGCCCCATTGGTGGACCACTGGGTGGAACACATGCATACAGCGGAAGAAATGAAGTGGACCGTCCTTTATAAACTTCCACCTGGCCCAGATACGTATAAAGATAAATGCCTTTTGTTACGAAAAGAACAACAGATGATTTTCTTGACGAAAAGTGCCATCTCGGGATTAAATGAAAAAATCGATTGGCTCAATGGGTAATAGCTTTGGAGCTTGTAACTATGACATCTGATAAGAATCACATTGTTAACAGTAAGAAGCATCATTCTCAAGACAGGTCATATCCAAAGATGAATTACCCACACTGGCCAACAGTATATGGAACTTCTGGGTACTCTATCTTGACAATTTAGCCTTGAAATATAGAAATTACCCCGCCAGTAGAACGTGAACAGCATCCAGCTATAAACGAGTAGGAGGACTGGAATTTCATCTATCTAATGCAGTCTGAACTCTCCGAAAGGTCCTGCGATTGAAACATCGCAACGTATTTCAACTTCGTGGCCGACCCAGGGAGCGGTGATGATAGTGGTTACCAGAGGTAACACTCGTAACCACGTGACTTCCCTAACCTATTGGAAATAGGTGAAAACGATGTCTTCGCGCATTTAAGGCAGACGCAATAATCACATGATGCATGCACCTCGGGACCACGCCCATCTCAGACCGCAACACCAGCGAGGATGAGGGCAGTTAAATTACGTAAGAGAGACGAAACCTGTTTGAACTTGAAAGTCTTTTTTTAGGCTTTAGTACAGGCAGGAGAAGAACTTCCATCAGTGGATCCCATACGACCACACGCATGGAATCATCATCCCTTCTCTGTTTCGTTTTTTGTCTACCCACATAGTGTCTCTACCGACCGTGAACCCCGGCAGTATCCGCATACGCCCTCCCACGGTCAACCGCTCGCCAACCCGCCAGCCGGACCAGTCGCGCCCGCTGGAACCTTACATGGAGCAGCACGAAGAAGCCAAGACCCACTAGCTGGAGTCGTGTCATATTGACACTATAGAAGCTACTCATTGGTCTGTCATTGTGACTGTTAGCCAATTTTACCAACACCGCCGCCCATTACTACCATGCCTTTACCTTCCTCTCTTTCCCGTTTCTCCTAACGACCACGTATACGGTGAAACCCAGGGCCTTGAGCCACGTATGACTAGAACTTTATGTCCGTTGTGCTCTCTCCCCTTAGAAATATCGTGGCAACAGCGACGGCAGGCATTTTGTTAGCCTCCTCGCAGAAGTAAGGTCATCCACGGTGGAGCCTTCCTTTACCAGCCGAGCCAGCTCACTCGAACACCCACTGAAGGGTAAGCGTTCCACTTGTGGGAGACACCAGCAATTAACCTTTGCCGTAGATTGGGGGCTGTGGAAGGTGTTTTATATAATATGACACCACAATGTTATGAGTCATTAGCTATACCATTATACTTTGATTCGTTTGAGATACAAGTGACTTAGTACACTGCCTTAGTTTTTGCCTGTTGTTTTAAAGATCTCCTAAAAAGCTCCATAAGCTTGCCTGAGTGTTCATTTAGATAACTCTCCTTAGCCACGCAAGGATGACGTAACTAGCCTGGAACTGTTAAATAAGTATAACAGCATTGGCTAGACATATGGACAATGTTCCTGATTGTCCTCCTTTTCTCTTTCCTTTTGTAGGTAACACGTGGTATTACGAGGTGTCCTGTTAATGACGTAGATTCAACTTATTATTATCAACAATTGTTGATAGTGTGTTCTTTTGCCTTTTTGCATTTTTTTGCTGATTGTCAGAAGTGTTTTAAAGCAGCAAGTAGATGAGCTGATAATACGTTATGAAGCAGTTTTACTGATACTTACTGCATCTGACAGTGTGTACTGACTACCCCACTACCCTGGACAGTTCCCTGACGAATTTCCCTTTACTTATTATTCACCCCTGTTTATGTTTGTTGGAAAGAAACATGTTGGATGAGTTGTGTTGAGAGTATGTGTATGAAATGGTCATGGTGAGAATGCGTGAAATGTTGTATGGAAAACTCTGTTTTTAAATAATTGCGTATTTGCACAGCATATGACACTTTCTTTGACTTAATTGACTTTAGAAGGCAATAGGGTAAGCCCTGTACATCAACTATACTACTGTCTCTTTGTAGTCGAAACACTGTTGTTTACTGTCTTTTGGATTAATATGTTTTTTGTACATTAATAAAAATTGCAGATTTATATTTTTCATTAAGTTGTTGTACTGCCTGGTGATTTAATGTTATAGTAGGCAGTTTGGTTTGAAAGCACTTTGGTTCTTCTACAGTGTTACCTTGATAAATTGGAGATTGATACCCACCTAACCCTTATGTGTTGTAGTAAAGGCTTTTGACCTATTTAGAGGGTAGGTTAGCAGTGGGCGGCTCTTTCCCTCTACCTCTCTTTTTTTTTAAGAACTTTATTTTTGGTTTGCATGTCACAGTACACTTTGCTTGTCTCGCATCTACATAATACAGATTCGCATTACAAAATTGACAACCCAACTCCCCTTGCAAACTTTTACATCAGGTGCATGTCCACGTTTATACCCATAGAAAGAATTTACATATAGCTAGCTGTGTGGCATGGCCCATCATCCACGCTATCATTGTCCGAGTTTTCAGTGTCTGTGGAGGTTTCATCTAAGTATGCCCTGAACGGGGCCCAAATGTCTTTTGGTTTACATGGAGCAGATATCATATTAACGTAGTTTTCCTCACATTCATTCACGTAAGTGAGGGTCGCAAGGAACTGTTCTGTTGTTGGAGCCTGGCCGCTCTTCCATTTCTGAAGGATGCATTTCTTCGCTACTGCGCAGGCGACGTTGAATAGTCTCCTCGTTTTTTCCGGGGCCTTGCCAATGTCTCCAAACAGGTATTTAGGTGGATTGAGGTGTGCAGGGATTTGTGTTATTTCTTCAAGGATGTTGGCCACTGCGAGCCAGAAACCTGCTATCTGGAGGCAGGCCCAGTACATATGAAACGAATCCGCACCAGGGGCGTGGCATTTCGGGCAATTGTCGGGAGCGGTCTTGTAGAACTTTGCCATTTTGGCTGGCGTGTAATGTAGTTTGTTCAGAACCTTGAATTGTATTAGTCTCAGGCCTGCATTAAGTGAGATTTTCTTAGATAGGAGGCAATATCTGGCCCACTTCCCCTCCTCGATTATAATATCCATGTCTTTTTCCCATGATGCCTTGATGGTGTTCGATGATTTCGTGTGAACCTGCACAATATTGTATAATTTGGAAACCCCAGTGCCTGCCTGAGAATACAATGACTGGTAACATAGATGCTCGGGGGGTTCGTCTGGGAATGATGGCCACCTTTCTTTGAACGCGGCTTTCATACGGTGGTACTGTAGGGTGGCTAGTTGGCTGCTCCCCACTGAGTTTGCAAAGTCTTCAGGAGTTACAAATTTACCATTGGGGAACATGGTTTTCATTGTGAATTCATATTCGGGTAGCCAGTTTTTCTGGATGGCAATGTCATACGTCGGCTTAATGCCCGGGAAGTTCCAGAGCAGGGCTTGGGAATCATAAGGGCAGTCTATGTGCAGACGTTTGCTTATTGCAGCCCATGCCGCAACTGTGCAGGAGGCAGGGTCAAACTTGCAATCATCTCTATGTGACTTTGTAAATATGATGGATCTCAAATCGGTTGGGCGGACCGAATGACGCTCGATGGGTATATGTGGTGTGTTATCTGAGGGGTCCTGCCAGAACTTTGCATAGTGTGCCTGTGCCACGTAGTAGTACAAATTCGAAATCAGGGGCAGCGAAGCCTCCCATATCATACGGTTTGACCAATTTGTTCCATTTCATTCTATTCGCGCCACCGTTCCACACGAAGGTGGTGGCCATGGAACGCAGGTTGTGGAAGAAGAGTTTGACCGGCCATATAGGTACATTACAGAAGATTTATAGGAGCTTAGGGAGTACCGTCATCTTGAGGACCGCTATCCAGCCAGCAAGAGATATGGGGAGTCTGGACCAAATTTGAAGCTTAGAGTGTATGGTTTGTAGCGTGGATTCATAGTTATCTATATAAAGAGAGTTCTTGTCGTGAGAGACCAGGATCCCCAGGTATCGAATGTGATCGGGAGCCCATGGAAGGCCATGAGTGTTTGTGGGGCAAGTAGTGGCACGTGTCAACGGAAAGATCTCGGATTTGGATGTATTGATCTTGTAGCCTGAGTGTGTAGTGAATTCGGTGATCACCGCTAAATTGGGGGATAGGTTCTTTTCTGGTTCCCGAACATATAGTATTGCATCGTCTGCATACAATGATATGGCTTGGTATACCCTGGCCATTTTTATACCCCTTAGGTCTTGTTCAGCTCTGACTGCAGCCGCCACTGGTTCAATGGTGAGGGCAAAAAGGATGGGTGAGAAGGGGCATCCATGCCTCGTACCCCTGCATAGAGTAAATTGATTGGATAGGGTACGGTTGGTTAGAACTCTGGCATTGGGAGAGGAGTAGAGAAGTTTCACACAACCTATCAGGTAAGGGCCGAATCCGAATTTGTAAAGAACCTCAAACATGTAAAGCCACGATAACGAATCGAACGCTTTTTCGGCGTCAAGTGAAATGGCTGCTGCTTGTGCCTCTGGTTTGATCTGTGCTAGAACACTGAACAGTCTGCGCAGGTTCAGGGCCGTGGATCTCGTAGGGATGAATCCGCATTGGTCGGGGTGGATTAAGGTGGTCATTTTGGGGCGCAGTCTAGTGGCCAACACCTTTGCGTAAATCTTGGCATCCGTGTTAATCAGGGATAAGGGACGGTAGGGGGAGCGTTCATATGCCGGGCGTCTAGGTTTCAAGAGCACCGTAATGACTGCGTCTGACATGGACTCAGGGAGTGAAGCAGCGTTCATAGCCTCTTCCCAAACAAGGGACAATATTGGGGCGAGTATCGGAGAGCATGACTTATACAGGTCGGCGTTTAGGCCGTCCGGCCCTGGAGTTTTACCCGCTGCTAGTGCTTTGATCGCTTCAGCTATTTCCTCGGCCATCATGGGTTGTTCAAGGGACCAGTTATCTTCTAAAGTTAGGCTAGGGAGGGAAATCTTAATTAAGTACGACTTCACGTCGTCCCGTGTGGATCGATCGTGGTTGGCGTAAAGATTAATGTAATAGTCCGTGAACTCAGAGCTTATTTCATCCTCCCCATGCACAGCCGTCCCCCCATCTGTTAGAACACTTGCAATAGGGTTGTGGTGTGGTCATTGCGAAGTATACGGGCCAGATGGTGGCCCGCCCTGTTGCACTCCCCGTATTTGAGCGCTCTGGACGGGATGGCCATGTATTGTTGTTCTTTGGTAGCCAGTTCGTTAAAGGTTTGGAGGTGTAGACTAATGTCCGCCAAAATACGTTTGTCATGGGTCCTAGTATAGGCAAATTCGAGCGACTGCAGGATTGATTATGTGTTGCCCAAATTGGTTCTAACAGTTCTGAGGAGACCAGACGTCTTGGACATAAGGTTGCCTCACACCCACACCTTAAATGTTTCCCAGATGGAAGCCCAGCTGCCCACAGAGCCCTTATTCAGTTGGAAGAACTCCTCCGTCTCAGTGTATAGAGCCTCCACCACATTCGGGTCCTTCAATATATTGGGGGGCATCCTCCATCGCTATGCAAGGCGACGGATGTCAGGGAGCAGTATATTTAGAATGACGGGGGAATGGTCAGAGAGTGTGCGCGGAAGAATATCGCAGCATTCAATGGAGTTGATGAGGGGGAGGAGATGAGCCAGTAATCTATTCTGGATTCAGAATCATGGACTGAGGAATAGAAGGTGTGTTTTCTATCTGTGGGTCCGGTCCCTCTCCACGCATCGGACAAAGCTAGTTCCTCCTGGGCTTGGTGTATAATGTTTACTGTTTTAGTAAGGGCTCTAGGCTTATTTGAGGACCTATCTAACGTAGTGTCGAGGATAGTGTTAAGGTCTCCTCCCCACAATACCCAGGCTTCCGTTGTAGGGCCAATCTCTGCAAGGAGGTGTGTGTAGAATTCTGGCTCATCCAGGTTTGGACCATATGTATTGACCAATCTAAATTTTCTGCCAGCCACGGTGCCCCAGACCACAACATATCTGCCCTGTGGATCAATTATACTTTTCTCGGTGGAAAACCCTAGTGAGGGGTGTATTAGCGTGATGACGCCTCTGTTTTGGGAGGAGTATTCCGTGTAATACCTATTTTTTCCCCACTGTTGCAGGATACTTTCGCTGGCAGATTTTAATGCATGAGTCTCTTGGAGCATAGCGATATGTGGGTGGTGTCTGTTAATGTAAGCGCCTACTTTGCTGGCTTTCGCCCTGTTGTTGAACCCAACTGAACATTGTGGCTGGTGCCCAACAGGGGCTGCCTGCAGCATTAACATAGTGTTCGAACAGTGAAACAGTTCCCTGTTGCCCGTACCCACCCCCTCCCCCACCATCATGCCCAACTTGATGATGAACCCTTTTAACTAACTTCTGGATGTTCCCAAAGAAGGGGACGAGTGCAGCAACTCTGCTTCGAGGTCGGGCGCATCTCATCCGGCATTGTTAAAGAATGGAGGGCAGGGGAGTTCTCCCTGCTGCATCCTGTTTCCAGCATTCACAGTGGCCAGCATAGACCAGTCCTGACTGTGGCTGGGATCAATGAGTAGGAAAACAGGTTATACAGGTTGTTGCAAGTCGTTCTGGTCAAGTTCCTGTCTCCCGGGCGGGAGGGGGATCGAGACTTCCATGTAGGCCAAAGCTGTGGCAGGAGATTCGAAAAAGTGTGCTCTTCCAGCATGTTGTATACGAAGTTTCGCTGGAAAGAGAAGGGCGTAGGGGACCTGTCTCAGACGTAGCTGGCGCTTGACAGTTTCATAGGATCGTCTTTGAGTCTGGACCCCTGCGGAGAAGTCCGGGTATACATGGATGTTGTCGTTGCCAAACCTAAGGGGTCCTTTCTCTCTTGCCAGTCTGAGGATGGCGTCCCTCTCCCTGTAGTTCAACAGTTTGGCAATCACCGTGCGGGGAGGAGCCCCTGGTCTGGGTGGCAGAGCGAGGGTTTGATGTGCCCGCTCGACGAGGAACTGGGGTGAGAGTGCCTACTCCCCGAGGAGAGATTTCAAAAGGTCTTCGATTTGGGACTCCATTGGGCCTTTGCAGAAGGTCTCTGCGAGGCTGACTATGCGGATGTTGTTCCGTCTGGATCGGGATTCCAAATCGTCGCATTTATCGCTGAGTTTATTCATTTCCCCTCTAAGGAGTGCGAGGTCCTGGGTGTTTTGCTGAGTAGAGTCCTCATTCGTGCCAATTCTGTTTTCAGCCTCTGTGATTCTGGCACTTTCCTTGTCTAGGCAAGTTTTTAGGGAGCCTATCGTGGAAACAATGTCGTCAAGTTTGACATTAATGGCCAGGAATCCATTTTGAACTGTTGTCAGTAGGTGATCAAATTTTGTATCTTCTGCATTTAGGGGTGAGGCCGAGATTGAGGGTCCGGGCGTTCAGGAGATGATTGTGAGCTAGTAAAGGAGTCCATCGGTCCCGTCTTCCTGGACTTGGCCGTTTTTTTTCCAGGCATTGTGGCGGTGGAGAAACGGCCTGGGCCTGGTGGGATGAGAGGGCCGCGTGTTAAAGTGTGGTGGAGGAGGGCTCAGGAGGGCGCAATGCCCACAGAGATACCGGTGCGCCCAAAACAGCGATTGATCCAAGATGGCGTGTTCCGTGGCGTAAGCCGGGCAATGACCGCAAGAGCTGACAGGCGTGAATTTTCACTGTGTAATTTGATGGTAGAAGCACCGAGCCAGATGAAGTGGAGCACATGGTCAGGGGGCAGCCCCAGAATATGTTTGATTCGGGTCAGAGAGCCCCACACGTGCCCCACGCCCAGCCACTGTGCCAGCCCAGTCCCACATAGCTCTCACCTCAGGAACAAGGAACGGGGTCGGTGAACGTCCAATCCAGGCCCCGAGGGTGCACGGCACGGGGTGCAGTAACAAGGGTCCGGGAGGCCCCGCCGCAAGCACCTTCCACCGTGGGAGGGACGTTGCAGGGCGCCCTATGCCGGGCAAGGCACAGTATGCCCAGAGAACGTGTGGCGCGAAGTATCGTGGCCGCAGTCCGCCAGTCCCGCTCCGCCCACTGTGAGGCCCGGAATAAGAGGGAGCCGCGGCGCCCTCGTAGATTCCTGTGGAGCCGCAAAGTGGCACGGGCCCGTGTCCTCAAGGTCCACCAGGGTTGCCAGGCTTGGGAAGTCCGATTTCAGTCGGGATTTCGCCTCCAAGGTTAGGATGTTCTCCGGCAACAGCGCGGGTAGCTTACGAGGTTCGATGCGATCTGGAAACAGGGGATAATTCAATCAGGATTCATGCCGGAGAGGAGCTCCTCACTCAAGCGGCCATCTTGTTGGGCAGCAGCGCCCCATTTCCCTCTACCTCTCTCTTTGTGTTGTTAGTATATAATGCAAGACAACATTTACAGTACAGCCATGAATAGATTTAGGTTGGTGGTCATGAATCTCTCTGGTGTGCATGGTGTAAGTCTATGGCAGTTTATGTTTTGGAAAGGTAAGGTGAGTGGTGGGGCTTTCTGGAGTAGAGTAATTGCTCTACACTCTGCCCATGCCACACTTACAGTTTTGTTGGTGTCTGTTCACTGCTGGCTTCCTTGGCTTCCCCTGAGGACACCTGCAGACACTTTCTGGATCCCCCTGTGTTGGAGCCACCCTTTGCCTTGGGGCCCTTAGCCGCTGGGGCTGCCGGTATAAGCAGTGATCAGGTGCGCTTTGGTATCTTCCCCCTTTTGTGTGTACATGCGCTGCTTTCTAGTGACGTATATGCCCTTCATGGTCTCAGTCTTTGCCCATGACTTTTCCATTACCATGTCTTCTTTTTGTTTGTGAATGCTCTCCCTTCGTGTGACATGTGGGACTTTAGGCTATCCAGCATGTGCAATGTGGGGGATACCTTGACCCTCGTGGATACAGTGTGGCTAGCTTGAAAAACATTACAGCGTGAGGAGCTTGTTTCAAATGGATAGACAGTATGGAGGTACAGGGAGAAGAGCAAACAAAGGTCTCATTAAGAGTTTGCAGTATTTCTGTGGTAAATCCACAGAATTACCCCCAAACAGGATTACCGCTGTCACTATTTGGTCGAGCGATGTACAGCGAGATTACAAGTGATAGTAGGGCAGCGTTAAACCACGTTTTCAGAGTCCTTGGACTCCATGGGGATTTTGGCAGAATTACTGTTGCACTAATTCCACCGGCTTTTCTTGCCCATTTTTGGCAGGAAGGTGGAGTATTTACCAGCTTTTTGCTGGATGTAAATCCTCCACCTTACCACCAAGATTGTACTACGGCAGTGTGGCAATGTGGCAGTAAAAGAATTACTGCCACATTACTGCTATTTTTACCAAGACTGCTGCAGTTGTAATGTAGCCGAATGTGACGAGTAGAAGCGTGGATAGCGAGTGAGATGGGGTACATATATAGATGATGTGATGTGCTTGGACATGGGAGCTTATGACAAATAGACTAGAGAATAGGTCAGTCTGTGTCAAGAGTTTGGATTGCCACGGAGGACTTGAGCCTACAGCACATTTTATCGGCCTCCATTCACAGGTGCTACAAACCCAAATGTTTGGGTGATGCAGCTCTCAGTGGGCTAGGTTACATTAACTGTATTGTAGCTGGGCAATTTTGCTGCGGTGCAGAGATGTTTTGGAATTACATTTGCAGAAACCAACCAGTTCACTTTCCCCTCATGGTCGATGTGGGTTGACGATCTCTGCAAAATGTCACTGCTTGAAAGAGTCATTTTATGTAAACTGGAAGAAAATCTGTATGATGAAATTTGGGGTAGGTTTTTGGATCTGACGTAAATTGTATATTGTGTTCTGCTTTCCTGGCCTGTTTGTCTTGCTATATTGCAAATACTTTAGTACAAATGTGACTACAGAAAGCAACCCGTGCAGCCTTTACATGTTCACCAATGACCATTTATTTAAAAGTTAATATCTTATTGGTATTGCTGCACAAGTGTTCGTTGGTCTTGGCATTCTGCCCATGCCATTTTGTCAACTTGAGTTAGCATATAGCTATGCGTGTTAATGCACAAAAACATGCAAATTACTAAATAAATGTTTACAAGCTGCTGATGCATTGCAGCCCCTCCTATCACTTGTGGCTTCTGCATTTCAGGGAGAGGCGGCGGGAGGCCCAAGGACCTCAGACAGCAAAATAAACTGTGTTCATTTAGGTGAGCGAGCCACGCAAAGCTTCAGGTGAGCTACCAGTGGCTCGCGATCAATGGGTTGGCCACCCTGGAATTCATCCAGCCCTGTCTTTCAATAGATGCTTACAATATCCGTCCCTGAATTCTGGAGGAACTATCCCCAAACTAAAGGACGTGTTCATAAGTGATTTTGCAGTCTTCGATACTAGAGTGGTATTTGTATAAAATCCAGGTGACAAAGGCCTGCAGGGGAGCTAGCACAAGGCACTCTTTTGTGGCATGGTTAAGCCCATTGTGCCATTTCTGGTCAATATAACTAGGTTATGAATATGTGAATTTGGAAGTTGCAGCACCACATGAATATTTTGAACATGAACATTTAAGGAATTATTTCTACATTTCCATAGGGGTTATGAAGGCCAACCCAATAATGTGTCCAGAATGTTCAGGTTGGTCCTAAACTCTCAATGATAATGAGGCTGAGAGCAAGCTGGCTTCACTCTCAGCAGGGCCATTGGAATGGTATCTAGGTACAGTTGCCACGCAAATATTTGAGTGTGTTTTTAAGTGCTTTGTATGTTATAGGTATTATATTAGGTAAACAGTCTGAATAGGTGCTATCAAGGCCAGATGTCACAGTATATGTAAGCCAAGCATTGGCAAGGCCAACAGTTTGGGCTTTTGTGTGGGCCTGGGAAAGGCACTTGCCAGGCACTGCTATAGTGGTATTACCTGGCTATTGATGATGGCTGCAAAATAGCGAGGGTATCGTGACATCTTAGATGTTCGTGGTTTGTTCTCAACCTTGCTCCGACTTCTAAAAAACTCAATTTAGTAACTTTCACTGCACTCAGTACCCACTTGTCTGAGGTTATCTCCTCCCATTTGTGAAGGATCATGGGTACTCGTATACGTAGGGTAGGTCTAGTGTTATAAGTATGCCCTGTCGACGCCCACTTTTCCAAATCCCCCAAAATCATACATAATACGCTACACCAACCACTGGATGACAGTCTAGGGAAAACATGTAAATCGAAGCAGATTTACAAGCTCCAGACCAAACATTACTTGTCCACTGATAGTAGAATCAGATGCTATGCCTGTTCCTCCAGTCGGGTGGTTGACCATAGAGACAATTTATGATATCTCAGAGGGGGCGGGGGGCACAAGGTCTCTCGGATCTCTGAACTGCTGATGTCCAGGGTGGGAAAGGAAGTGACCCAGCTGAGACGGGACTGGGAAGATGAAGCTGGGGAACCCATGAATGATGGGTTGTGGGAGAGGGTCCAGAGATACCATAAAAAAGTATCTAGGAATGCGAGGATGTAACAGATCCAGCTATATATTATCCACAGAGCGTACATGACCCCCCAGAGGATTGCTCGATTCAAGAGCAGAAATACAAACATGTCCCAAATGTGGGGACGTGAACGCAGGGATGATGCATATGTTCTGGGCATGCCCGGAAATTGGAAAATTCTGGGGAGAAGTAGCCCACTGTTTAACTGAGAAGGGGATCACGCTAGATGTGGAATCTGTGTGGGAATGCATGGTAGGGGGATTCTCTAGACCGCGCAAACTGAAGCATGTGATTAAACTCAAGGACCTGGCCTACATACTTGCCAAGTGCAGAATTGCCATGGGGTGGAAAGCGAACAGGCCAAGGTTAGAGGTTTGGTGGCATGATCTCCGGAAATGGCCAGAAACGGAGACAGCGGTATGGAGCGAAGCGGCCAATGGGGGTGCAGGGGAGGAAGCGGAAACTCTGATGGTTTAGAGACACTTAGTGGCCACACTCTCTGGGTCCACCCAGGCCTGCCTAAGTGAACACGATTCCTCTGGGAATACAGAGGGGGAGGCACCCCCCAGAGGAAACAACGGCGGAGGGAGAAGTGGAGTAGGCTCGAGTTAAGGGGTAGGGTAGTGGGATGGCAGTGGACATTTCACGATACTGTATATCATGCTTGAAGTTATATGACATGCACTCTTGGGTTTGTTTTTGTTGATTGCTTGTATTAAAAACTAATAAAAATTGTTTTAAAAAAGAAACCACACACCCCATGTCTGACAGTCGACTGCGTCGTCGACCAAAAAGCCACACGTGGTGTCGAAGGGAAGGTCCAAAAAATCCCTGTCCTGTGGGCCATTGCATTCGCCATATGACAGGCCCCTGAAACAGACACCAAAGTCTGTTTCCGACACCGCAAGCAAATCGGGAAAATCCTCGGGTTCCGGCGAACATGCGTTGAAAGATGCGTCGACGGCGCCTGATAAAAATTCATAAATGAGTGAACTCATTAAAAACACATCTCAAACACTCTCCTCAAAGCAAAGACGTCGTAAAACTCAAAATCCTTGAGGCCTCTATCCTCAAAATCACAGGTTTCAAAGGATAAGGAATACTCTGTCCCTAGGGACACCCTCTCAGGGGCAATGCACCACAAGTAGCCCCCTGCTCCAGAGCCTTTGCCTGCACCTGCTCCCACGGTGTTACCAAGCTCCTCCCAATGGACCCTGGAACAGTTTGATAGGGTTATGAGGAGAATGTCTAGTTTTGTTGATTTGTTGGATCAACACCCAGATCAATTTACCCACCTCCAGCCCCCCCCCAACCCCTCAAGGTGAAGCTGCTAACCAGCAGCTCGATGCCAAAAGGGCCCGGCTGGACCTAACACAACCTAGTACATCTACCTATCAAGACGTACTTTTATGGCACTCGAGGTTCCCAAAACCCTGGCTCATTAGCAGACCAAGAAGACCAATGGGACATGGAGGATACAGATCCATACTATGACGACGATGTATACATCAGCCAATCCCCAGACCATATTGACCAACCAGTGGCTGATTCCCCTGTGGACAACCAGCTGTAGCATGCTCTTCTTTTAAAAGCTGCAGAAAACTTTTAAATCGATACCCAGGAGGCACAAGTCAATAAAGACTTCATAGAGGACATCCTTTATTAACAATAAAGGAAGGAAGGGGCACACTCTGGTTCCCTGCACAATTCACCTTCTCAGCCAATGGTGTTCTCCTACTATCGGTTTCAGTCCTCATCACATCATCAGGGAGGCAGTCTTTACTTGCAGCTCACCGCCAGTGCAGGTGTTGTCAATCAGTGTTAATTCTGCTGCAAGGACTTCTGGTAGCTGTAGTCAGGTTTGCAGGAAACCTGTTCTCACCCAGACCCACTGTGTGGGTCGTGGGAGTAGCCCACAGTGTGGCACCCCAAAGCAGGGCATGTGTCACCCTGGTGCAGCACCCTATTGGAATCTGAAGTTTCCACCCTCCAGTGATCCATGTTTATTAACAGTATAGGAAGAAAGGGGCACACTCTGGTTCCCTGCACAATTCACCTACTCAGCCAATGGTGTTCTCCTGCTATCGGTTTCAGTGCTCATCACATCATCAGGGAGGCAGTCTTTACTTGCAGCTCACAGCCAGTGCAGGTGTTGTCAATCAGTGTTGATTCTGCTGCAAGGACTTCTGGTAGCTGTAGTCTGGTTTGCAGGAAACCTGCTCACACCCAGACCCACTGTGTGGGTCGCGGGAGTAGCCCACAGTGTGGCACCCCAAAGCAGCACCCTATTGGACTCTGAAGTTTCCACCCTCCAGCGATCCATGAATATTAACAATACAGGAAGGAAGGGGCGCATTCTGGTTCCCTGCACAATTCACCTACTCAGCCACTGGTGTTCGCCTCCTATCCGTTTCAGTGCTCATAACATCCTCATGGAGGCAGTCTTTACTTGCAGCTCACTGCCAGTGAAGGTGTTGTCAATCAATGTTGATTATGCTTCAAGGACATCTCGTAGCGGTAGTCATCAGGTATGCAGGGAACCTGCTCACACCCAGACCCACAGTGGGCTGTGAGGGGAGTAACCCACAGTGTGGCACTCCACAGCAGGGCATGTGTCACCCTGGTGCAGCAGCCTATTGGACTCTGGAGCTTCCAACCTCCATAGATCCATGAATATTAACAGTACAGGAAGGAAGGGGCGCATTCCGTATGGGTCTGGGAGGGGGTGGGGGATAAAGGGGGGAGAGAGAGAGAAAGAGAGAAAGAGAGAAAGAGAGAAAGAGAGAAAGAGAGAAAGCGAGAAAGCGAGAAAGCGAGAAAGAGAGAAAGAGAGAAAGAGAGAGACACTATCAGAATGTGTTTAACAATGGACGTTGCGTCATATTGGGCACTGGCTGCAAGACATTACAGGGCACTAATGGCCTATTTTTGGCACTGGATCTGAAAGCACCATACATGGCAATGCTGGCTAACATTGGCACAGCCAACATGAAAGTATATTATAATGGCAGTACTGATATTAACTGAAACATTCAATATGAATGTGTTCTTACTGTGGCAATATTAGCATATATTGGCAAAGCTGGCATGAAAATTGAAACATCTCTACTTACATTGGAAATAATGGTATTATTGGGCACAGCCAATAGAGGTATGTTCTTACAGTGGAAATGATGATGTCCCAGAATGTGTTTAACAATGTCAATCATGGCAGATTGACAACTGGCTGCAATGCAATATGTTTAGGGTGTCCAGTTTTCGGTGATTACCGAAAAATACTGATATGTGCCCGTTGTTATAGGTTTTATATAAATCCTGATATTTCATAATTCCAAAGTGCAGGAGTGCGATTCGGAACCCTAATGGTTTGTGTTGTAGACAGAAACGTTGCAGGTGAGCTATGTTCTCAGCTCTGCTTTTCAGTTTCTATTGGGACTGACATTGTTAAAACTGTAGTAGCCTGCATTTATTATCCACTACTGCCACCTTGTGCCATAGGGTGGCATTGACGTGATTTTGGTCAATCACTCAAACCTGTTGTACTTTGTGATGAATTGGAACAAAAAGACAAGTAATGCAGGTGCGTACTTTGGTTCAGAGGCAAAACGGACAATTATGGCAGAGAGGCAGCTGTGGGGACTAGATGGATGGAGGCAGGGCACCCCAATAAATGTCCTACACAATGAAATGAAGCAAGACAATTGCCTGTCTTGAAGCCTGGCATAAACACAAATTATTTTCAGAGTGAAGATTGCAATTTCAAAGTGTAAGAATCCCACCGTGTTGTTTATGTGCCAGTTCGTGCAATATAGCATATTATATGCAAATATTATGTGCAAGAGTCGCATTCATCGACTTCATCTCAGTAACACTCATCTGCTGCTTTTTCGCTCCCTGTCACCCGCAGCTTTCCTCCAATATTCCATTCCATCTATTCGCTCTCGCAAACAGTCTGCTAATGCAGCCTCACTTAGCCGCTTTGAATAACCGCTCTGTTCATGGTTTATGTTTTATATGTCTCCAGATCTTGCCATGATGTTGTCCTTTGGCTAACCCGGTGCCTTATTAGGATGGTCCGAAGGCTTAGAGGTGTCCACTTAAAGTCTTAGGCACAAAACAAGCTCATGCATTGTGATTCATCAATCATTTGTGCGTGTGACATCAAGATGTGTGGCTCTGGTATTTCTTTTCAGAGCACAAGTACATTGAAAGCATTATAAGCACATGGGATGTTATCGCTATTGTTATGAGTACTGTGCCATTATAAGTAGCGACATTGGTATTTTGATTTATTGTTGTACATAGCTGTACAGTTTCTGTTGCTATGTAGCAATCCCCTGCTTCTTTTGATAGTCTTCTGTCACAGTCCCCTCTCGCCTTCTTTTCCTAGTAAGTTTATATCCTGAATCTGCTGCCATCTTTTGCTAAACTAGCTCTGTGGAGAGTGAAATGGTCGGGTTTCGTTCTTATAACATTGTGATAAGTGTGTACACCGTGGTGAACGCATAAAAAAAAGAGCATGTACAGAATCTGCATGTCACCAACAATCACTGCTTGCACATCATCAAAGGGTGGCAGCAGAAGACTGCATGGCACAACGTACAACTGGTGTTTAGGGGGACTGTGGGCCTCATTCCGAGTATGGCGGTAAGGGATAGCGGCCACCGGTAACGAGACCGGTGGCGGTGATCCCTTATCGCCATACTCCGAGTTCCCTTTTCGCCCTCGCCCTTAACGCCTGCTTTGAGCAGGTGTTAAAGTCGAGGGCGCAAAGGGGCCTCCAAGCCAATAACGGTGACCGTAATGAACGGTCACCGTTATTTGCATCTTCCCCATTCCCATTGAGCCCTATGGGGGCTCATTTGGGAATGGGGAAGAGCCTTGGTGAATGGGGAATTACTGCCCCGCCAACCTTGGAATGGGGCGGTAATTCCGCGCTGCCGGTCCGGGTACGGCGTCAACCAAGGCGTTAATAGCGCCATTGGTTAGCGCCGTACTCGGAATGAGGCCCTGTGTCTGCACATTACAAGTGGAAAGAAACGCTTGAACTAGTACAAAGTCTATGTAAGACTGCCCATGATATTCACTGTCCATTTGATGATGCATTTATATATCATTAGCTATGAAATGCAAGAATGGCAAATGAGCAAAATAAATCATTTTTCAGAATACGTTTGTCCATGATAGGGTGCAGGCTTTCAAGAGACTTATTAAAGTATGTAAGTACTTGCAAAGCAAGCAAATAATATGATCCTGTATGCTAAGATGTACCTATACTACCATTGAAAGCAGAGTGAGGGGAAAGATGGGTGCCAGATTTTTGAATGCAGGCTACACAGAATCACTGGGCTGTGTATGTGCGGGGCATGCTGGGGGTCGTAGTTTCAGTTGGGGGAGTGGCACGCTGGGCCTTTGTGCTGGGGAAATGTAGGTTGGGGTGGCTTGGATGGCGAGTTTGGGGATTTTGGGTTGGCAAAAGTTTGTACGACAGATTACTGGATTACCATGAAAGTGATTAGAGCATCTTGCACTGAGAGATTACCCTACATATGCGTGCAATGAAACAATAAAAGAACACTTCTGTGTTTACACTGCAAAAAACAGGTATCTGCGATTTTTTGAAAGGGACAAACGGGAAAACACTGATAAACTCAGATTCTGAAATGTTTGGAAAACACTGGAAAAACACCCCGGGAAGTAAAAAAAAAAAAGAAACCCCTAAAACAGGAAACCCTAAATATGTTACAGGGCAATGATTACCTATATGTGGCACTGGCTCCAAATAACACCTCACAGGGCAATGCTGGCATATATTGGCAGAACCCTCATGCAAGCATCTTACAGTGACAATACTGGCATTAATAGACAGCCAATATAAGTGTGTTCTTACTGTGGCAAACTGGTATATATTGGCATATACAGCATTTAAATGTCTTATTACATTGGCAATAATTTGGTATGATATATGATATGGCATTTATAATGCACCTGCACACAAATGTTTCTAGGCATGACAAGACACGGGAGAAACAGAGGGAAGACAAAACAACGATCTTACTAGGCCTTGTGTCAATCAGATTGTGCAAGTGAAGGGAAGTAGATGGGGAGAAGTGCCAAAGTGGGTTGGGGGGGGGGGGAGTGCAGGTAATCAAGTGCAGCCTGCTAGTGGTTCAGTGCAGATAAGGAAAGTGCAGCCAATAGGTGGCTGTTAAGCGCAGAGAGAGGGGACTGTAGGGTTACAGATACAGACCACAAGTGCTGGGGGAGCCAAGAGGCAGTGCAAGGTTCAACTGGACATGTGGGGACCTGGGCCCAAGTTCAGAGGGTGGCCAGGTGAACAGTGCGTGGACCAGACAGGTCATCAGCATGAGAGAGGAAGAGAGAAAGCGGAAGCAAAGATGAAGGTCTTGAGTTGCTTCCAGAACCAGAGGTGGTTCTGCTCAAGTTTGAGAGAGGCAGGCAGGCTGTTCCAGAAGGAGGCCCCAGCCGAAGAAAGAGATCTGCGCCCAACTCTCTGCTTGAAAAGCGACTGACCCTCAGACTGTTGGAGGTGAATGAGTAGAAGAGAACTCGAGAAGGGAGATGGTTAGCAAGAGAGCGTTGGAGGTAGTGCGGTCCCAGGCCCCAGAAAACCTTGTGGACAATACAGAGGGTCTTGAACTTGATCCTTGCTGCCACTGGGAGCCAGTGGAGAGATTTCAGTGCTGGAGAGATACGATCCCTGGGCTTGAGACCAAAGACAAGTCTTGCAGTCCTGTTCTGGATAAGTTGTAGAGGACGAAGAGTAGAGGCAGGAAGATTTAGAAAGAGTGTTTTGTAGTAGCCCAGCCTGGAGAGGACAAGAGCTCTGGAGACATTGAGTTTCTGGGGGAAAGTGAGGAAAGGAAGAATACCTCTGAGGAGGTGCATCTGATAGTTTGACTTCTTAGAGATGTCAGAGATGTGAGGAGAGAATGAGAGGGTGCAATTGAAGATGGCCCCAAGGCTCTTAGCTGCACAGGTAGGAGTAGGAAGAGGGCCCAGAGTAGGCGGCCAGAGAGAGAGTGGAAAGGATGGAGCTGGTGTTCCAATGAGGAGGATCTCAGTCTTACTGGCATTAAGGCAGAGATTATTGGTGGCGCACGACTCCTGGATTGCGGACAGTCTTTAATGAGAGAAGGAGTAGTGGCGGCCGAGGGGAGCCTGAAAGAGAGCTGGGTGTCATCCGCATAATATTGAAAGTTAGAGCAGAGAGCAGCGATGAGGTGCGCAAGAGGTGCCAAGTATTGGTTGAACAACCAGGGAGAAAGGTTAGACCCTTGGGGTACACCGCAGGCATTGGGAGAGAGATAGAAGAGAAGAAGGAGCCCAGCTGGACCTGGGAGGGTCGATCAGTGAGAAAGGAGGTCAGCCAGGCCAGTGTCTGATCAATGATACCCAGGTTATCACAGAGGTGATTGAGCAGGATGGCATGGTTGACAGTATAAAAAGCAGAAGAAAGATCGAGGAGAATGAGGAGAGAAGGAAGGTTAGAATCAAGTTTGGAGAGCAGGTCTTTACAGATGTTCAGGAGAGCAGTTTCCATGCTTCTGCCTGCTCTGAAGCCAGACTGGTGGTCATGGAGACAAACAAGAGATTCAGTGTGAAGATTAAGCTGGGAGATGGCCAGCTTTGACCAAGGGTTTGCCCAGCGAAGGGGTGCTGGAGATCGGGCAATAGCCAGAGAGGAAGGATCGGCAGAAGGCGTCTTAAGGAGGGGGTGCACAAGAGAGTGCTTAAGGGGGAAGCAGAAGGTTGCAGTGGCAAAAGAGTGATTGCAGAACTCGGCCAAGGCTGGAGCAAGGGTGTTGATGTGGTCCTTGATGGTGAGTAAAGAAACTCCTGGAGACCTGCGCCAATTGGTATAGAATCAAAGTTTAATTCCACATTTCACTCTGTGCCCCTTCTGATGACACGTGTTTCGGCGCCTTCGCCTTTATCAAATCAGGGCTATTCTTCATGTTGACATAAATATTGGCACAGATATCCAAAAACAATGTCAATTGGATATGCATCGGTGAACACAAATGTTTAAATATTCAAAAAGTTCATATATCATACAATGTTCAACAATATTCAAGAGACAGAGATTGCGGGTTGGCGTAGGGAAGGATTGGTAGGGGTTGAGAAAGGGAGAAGGTAAAATCACAAAAGAAAAGAAACGAGAACATGGTCACTTGCTTTTTCGGCTTGTTCGAGTACAATCAAAGATTTATATCTCATTCAATATTTTTGACATGAATAAATACATTAAAGGCTTCTTACTATGTCCCATTCTTAGTTCATAGTAATCTCAAATTGCGTATTAATCATGGGCCAATCCCTTTGGTAATGGAAAAATACGTAGAAGTATTTGTCTTAGTATTGTCACATACGTGGTGTTTGCCAAAAATAATAATAGTTAGCCCTGCACGTCGCGTACTTTTATTATGGCATATGGAGTCAAACGCTGGCATTTAAATAAAAAACCTGAAGCTCTCCTGGCCTGAAGGGGGGGGGAGAGAGAGAGAGAGAAGAGAGAAGAGAGAGAGAGAAAGAGAGAAAAAAAAAGAGAGAGAGAGAGAGAGAGAGAGAGAGAGAGAGAGAGAGAATCTCTCCAGGAGAGAAGAGTGGTGAGAGTGTTAGAGAGCGGGAGGTCTGAGGAGATCAGAACATCCAAGGTGTGACCTACAGAGGGGGGGAGGGAAGGAGGGCGAGAGAGAGAGAGAAAAGATCTCCATTAGAAGAAGAATACATTATTGTGCGCTGCTAACATGAGTGTGAGACAACAGTGGAAATACTGGCACATCCAGCCAGTAAAAGGCATTTTAACGCATACGTTTATGTTTATTCTGGAGAGGGGCTTCCCTGGAAAAAAAAAGACTGGTTTGGACTCCCTTGGTCGCTCCTTCTCATTACTGGGAAATATGTATACCCATTTAGTGAAAAAATGAGTGTGCTTCGTCCTCACCTGTTAGCGGTTGGTAGTATGATAAAAAAAAATGACTGCGACAGTATTTTTCAATATTGTAACTATGCCTCAATATGTGTAGCATCGAGCATGATTAATACAAGGAACATGCTTCCCACTTCTAGCCCTAGTCAGATCACTGGATTAGGTCTCTATTCCTTCGTGTATCTTAATGGTTAATTTGCTCGTCCTCCTGGCATCTAGGAACCCTCCACCAGCTTCCTCCTCTCAGGCCACATGAAGGGGGTAGCTTAGGTCATGTTCGTAGCGTGGCTACATGTGCCTACCCGGACACATGTTTACCTCTTTTGGGTCTGCTGTCGTGTCATCTAAAATGGATGGATACATTTAATCAGTGTTGACTAAACCCTTACTCAATATGCACTGTGTGTTTTTTAGTTCGTGAAATGAATGACCAGTGTTCAGTGCGCTGGCAATGTCCATTGACACTTCCTCGTTGGTTAAAGTCTGGGACGAGGAAGAGGAATCAGGAGACACTGTATTTATTACTTTGCAAAAATTCTCATTCATTTGAGTCCTACTGTTCCTCATCGCAGTCCTACGACCACACACTCTATCCTGGTAGTGATGGTGCCCGTCTGCGTAGTGCTGGTGTGAATACACGCTTGAATTGTTCCTCTGTATACTCCTCACATTGAGGGGGGGTTTAGGGGGGTTTACACAAGTTTGTGGCATTTGTAGGGGTTCTGTCTTTAAATGTAGGATGGTTCATTAAGTATCGCCTGGGGGTGGACACAGTAATGAAGACTACTGGTAAGTAGCATTTGGAAGAACTTTGGTTCTAAGAAATTCCGGCTGAAAACCAACGCCATGATGTTCCCAATTTAGCCTCTAAGTGGCGACATTGACTAAAGAAAGCGTAATGCATTCTTTCGTATGTGATTTAAATGAACTCGTATGTGTTTAGGATTAATAGCGCGCACCCTTGCCATTTGCAAAGCCAACAGGTGCTCTGACGGGTTCTGAAAGAGGAGGAGGAGGGTTAGTGGGGAGAGTGGCACAATGCAAAATAGCTTTGCTGTTGTATTAATACCTGCACATCGGAAGTACCCTGAGCTCTGTGTACAGGTCTGTTTCTAGGTGTCAGGGGCGTTGGTGTTCAAAGGGGAGCCTTGCGTGCTGTGGTGCTAGTATACATTGGCTGGGAATCTGATGATTGCAGAAGTATATTATTCTGTAGCTTGCTGTCTGTTGGGAGGGCCATCCTAGTGCCTTCAATTGACAGAGATTCACAGGAAGCGCTAATGCATTTTCTATTAAAAAAAATTAAAATAAATCAATTGCTGTGTGTGAGTGGTTTACATATAATGTGTGAGTGTAGAGGTTGAGACTGTCAGTGGTGGTCTAGTGAGCAACTCGGAGCATCCATTCAGTGTGCCTATGGCGACATCACGGAAGGGGTGCCCTTTGGGGCGTCTCATCTATTTTGTCGGGTGGGTAAGGTTCTTGAGAGGCCATGTCCTGTGACTGATTCTGGACGAGGGTGGGGTATCACAGGGAGGAGTGAAGATATAGGGAGCATGCAGTAGTGTTATGTTATATGTTATGTTATCTCGGGAGGATAGCTCAGGGGCAATGCGCTCGCCTTGATAGCAAGACGACGAGGAGCCGGGTCCGCACTTAGAAAACTCTGGGTATTAAGCGTGTTATAAATAACCAAATATATAGTGTGCTTCTTACAATGGGTGAGTTTGAGGGACATTCTGATCAGGTTGTGGAGGGGAGTAAATGGAACAGTCACCGGGACAATACATAAGTGGACATACATAAATTGAGGACAATCAACATTGGACATTTTGTAAGTGCAGGTAGGCGGTATGGCCAGCTGTGCTCGGGATGTGTGGAGGCAGATGACGTGAGGGACAGAGTCAGGTTAGAGGCGAGGGAAAGACTTTAGCCAGCAGGCTATGGGAGGCAGACATTTTAGGCTCAGGAAGCCAGATATGCACACCGCAGGCCCTGACTTCACCTTCCTGCATATTTTGGTTGGCACACCACTGAAAAATGCATTCTGTGTGGGTGTTTAAACTGCCGCTGAGCATGAGATGGATACGAAAGATGATATGGTGAAATAGCTAATTGGGTTAATGCGCCAGCGGCAAAAAAAAAACAGTGTTTTAATCTCGCAGATTAGAATCCTGAGATGTTGACTCACCTGCCTTGCTTGATAAAATCTGTACTATTGTGAAGAATAAGAGAAGCCGAAGGACCCTAGGAAAACAAGAACTTACTATACCCATTAAATTGGCCCACTCATGTAGGCTGTCACCGCTGAGATATGTGTGTGCCAAACACCACGCTGGCGCAGTGTTTCATTCTTTCAAAGTTCGACCTGTGAGGTGATTAATAGTAACCACTCTTTTTACACTGTTATCCAAGTGACAGACATACAGTATGCACTGAATAAAAGGACACATTATTTGTAAAGTGCACCCAGCACTAATTTATAAAGATAACGCGAGTCAGAGGCCTTCCTGTGTCAACATAGTGAGTGAGTTACTTCATGAGCTGAAGGAACACCAAGTGCTGGCAGTGTCCAGCGAACTTCAATTCTTCCAACTCAGCCGTCATAACTTTCCTGACCTTCAATACTTAACACTGTTAACTCCACATCTCTCTTCCTCGTCCCAGTAGTTTCCAATGTGGCAAGTGCTTTCCTGCAGGAACCACATTGAATTGTTTTTTTTGGGGGCCTCACCCTTTCTGCCTTGCAATTAAATCCGTGCACCTCCCAGCATGCTTTAGTTTTTGTTAATTCCTGACTTTTGGAAGAGACCCAGACGGGTATCTGCGCTCTCGGCATCAATTAGATCCTTTGCTGCGGTGCAGTGAGGGGACCATGACAGATCCCGCCCAAGAAGGGACCACCCAAAACGATGCTCTGCATGTTGTGCCTCAAAAGGAAGACCCTCCCAACGCCCCTGTGGCTTGAGGGGCTCCGGTTGAGAAGGAGATTATATGGCGGCCATGTGGGCCACGGAAGAGGGAATGGCCCACAATCAGCTGTGCTGGACAGGTGCTGTGTAGGTGCTGGGTCAGCATGACCCAAGGCAGAGGATTGCGTTGCTCCTGGCCCAGGCAAAATGCAGAGGTGAGATCCTTGGGCATCGCTGACGTATTTGCGTCCTCAGAAGCTGCCTTTCAGCGGTACGTGCTGAAACGGCTGGCGCCATATAGGCTGAGCCAAAGAATGGCGTCCTCAGCGCAGCTCCCATTCAGGCATGCGCAACAGGGCGCAAGGAGCGGTCCGTGTGGGGATAGCACTGCTAACAGTAATATCCTGGCGCAGAGACCTATCATGCCCAGTACATGGAGCTGTAAACTGTTCTGCTTACTGAGCGCGTAGTGCTTGAAAAGAATTTTGAGTTTAGGCACATTTCACCTCAAGCTTTGGTATTCCTCATAAGTATGTACTGGGACGAAGAAAGGGGATCTGGAGGTAATGCTCAGAATACTTACTATAAAACTTCTTTACTCCTAGACCTATTTTTCCTGGTCACACTGCTTACTGCCCATCGCTCCCACCTTCCTAGCGAGTGAAATGGACCTGTAAGATGAGTGGGGAAATAGCTGAAGTATGGTCTGGAGATTTACGCTTGCGGTGAAGGTTTGAGGCATACGCAAGAAAAAAGTTAAAATGCGGTCATGTTTTAGAGGACTCCAAAGTACTGTGACGAGGAAGAGAAAGCATATGAGGATTGAAGATTACTGGTAATTCGCGCATGCTTCAGCGATCCTCGTTGCCTCAGTGGAGAGGGGAGGAGCATATAAGAAGTACACAAAAAATGGGTTCCATTAATAGTTGTTTATACCGCACAAGAATGTAATGTGAAGAGTAAGACGCAGACTAGGAGTGATGAAGATTACCGGTTCATGCAATGAGGTTATTACCTAACAAGTCAAGTAATTAGTGGGATGAGAGTGACGTGGAAGTAATGCTTTTCTTCTCATGGGGCTGCTTTTAACACTCTTTGCCGAATATGACAACAGGAGTGTTCATCTCCAAACTCAATTGATATTCGTTCTCACAGACGTCTGATGGCAGAAGCAGGCAGATATAATGAAGTGATAAGGTTACACAAGTGCTCCATTCATTATCACTTCAAAGGGTCACGTGGACCTTTGGCACATTACAAAATCTGAAGGCTGCAGGCATGATCTTTCATGTTGGAACCTGCCTGGCGTTTATTTACAACCTCCTTGATGCCTTGTTTGTGTGCAGGGCGGGGCGTATAAATGATTCCTTAACCAACTCTTTAGCCCCGTCGGTCTCCATTAAAGCCTTGCACGGTAGGAAATTCCTCTGTGGCGCTCAGTGGTATTGGCGAGTGCTGCAAGTCTCTCACACTTTATATTGTTGACCTTGTGTTTGTTTTCTCACTCGTCTCTGAAAATGTTAGATACCACTGCCGTGCAGTGCAGTGCAACAGCCTTTTGTCTTCAGAGTAGTACTGTACATTTAGTGGCCCCTCGTGGTTCTCTAATAGTTCTTCTTGCCAATACTGGACTCAATGGTGTTTCTTTGTAGTGAAGTCGTGTGTTCTGTGATGACTTCTTGCTGCTGCAGACAGTGTTCTGTGCTGTAGGTGCCATCTTCTGTGATTACCCCTTCCTGCTGCAGACCCAGTGCTCTGTGCTGCAGGCCCAATCTTCTGTCATTACTTCTTACTGCCACGGACCCTGTGTTCTGTGCTGAAGGCCCATTCTTCTTTGATGACTTCTTCCTGCTGCAGGTCCAGTGTTCTGTGCTGCAGGTGCCAGCATCTGTGATTACCTCTTCCTGCTGCAGGCCCAGTGTTTTGTGCTGCAGGTGCCATCTTCTGTGATTACCTCTTCCTGCTGCAGGTCCAGTGTTCTGTGCTGCAGGTGCCATATTCTGTGATTACCTCTTCCTGTTGCAGGTCCAGTGTTCTGTGCTGTAGGTGCCATCTTCTGTGATACCTCTTCCTGCTGCAGACCCAGTGTTCTGTGCTGCAGGCCCATTCTTCAGTGATTACTTCTTCCTGCTGCAGGCCCAGTGTTTTGTGCTGCAGGGGCCATCTTCTGTGATGACCTCTTCCTGCTGTAGGCCCAGTGTTCTGTGCTGCAGATGCCATCATCTGTGATAACATTTTCCAGCTGCAGACACACTGTTCTGTGCTACAGGTACTATCTTCTGTGATTACCTCTTCCTGCTGCAGGTCCAGTGTTCTGTGCTGTAGGTGCCATCTGCTGTGATGACCTCTTCTTGCTGCGGATCCAGTGTTCTGTGCTGCAGGTGCCATCTTCTGTGATGACCTCTTCCTGCTGTAGGCCCAGTGTTTTGTGCTGCAGATGCCATCATCTGTGATAACATTTTCCAGCTGCAGACACACTGTTCTGTGCTACAGGTACTATCTTCTGTGATGACCCCTTCTTGCTGCGGACCCTTTGTTCTGTGCTGTAGGTGCCATCTGCTGTGATGACCTCTTCTTGCTGCGGATCCAGTGTTCTGTGCTACAGGTGCCATAATCGCCTACAATTCCGCTCCAACAATTCTGGAAAGAACTCAAGACCCACCAAATGACTCCCTAGATGCTGCCCACCCCGCTCCTCCCTGCCACCCGGTACAGCTGTACCCCCTCCTCTGTGCATAAAACGAGATGAAGATTCATAGTAGGAACCCTCGGGTCCCATGCACACTGTCTGATGTTTGGAAAAACCAACACATGATCTTTTGTAAATTCAAATGTGTTAAAGAGAAGGGCATTCAATAGACACAGTCATCAATAAAGAAAGAATCTTAAATCAATTTTTGTAGGAAAATATATATATATTGTTGAGTTCTACAAATATAAAAGTTTGAATTTATATACGCTGACATTCACTCTCTTCCAACGATATGATATATTATTCCTGTTTCTTGTTAGACCTTGTAATAGCTTCGCCTGTCACCGTTGGACATATGAGCTGATATCTACTCACTTGTTATGCTATGACGTTCACGCCATACTAGAATCAACGGGATGACCAGGTTTTCGTTTTTAGATGTGGAAGTATAGAGATCCCGTACAACTCATCTTAACTACACAGAATAGGTCATTCTTTTTACCTCAACCTATTGTGTTTGACCCTTGCTGACATGTTTACTATGGATATGGGTGATCCTTGATGGCTCCATTTATACAACTCTGAATACAGAATTGCCAGTTAATATTCAGTACAGGTTCCTTATTTGTGAAATGGTGTACAACCGATATATTTTTCTACAGACCAGATGTCGTATTGACACAGCTGAAACAATGTGCGTGATTATCATTTGAACAATTTGAGAAATTCTGTGGATTGAATCTCTGATATTTGTCATTCTCTACTTGTATGCTATATTTTTTAGTTAGATTTACTCTGTATACATTTCTGTTTCCAATAGTCCGTATATGGCCTTATGAAGAAGAGGACAGACTCCTCGAAACGCGTCGCCACAGAGAACGGACTACTGTTTTTGAATTTCTCCGAACAAACTTTTATATTTGTATAACTCAAGAAATTGATTTGTTAAGAGTCTTTATTGATGACTGTATCTATTGAATTCCCCTCTCGTCAATACATTTGAATTTCCAAAAGTTTGTGTTGGTTTTCCCAGACATTAGACAGTGTGCAGGGGACGGGAGGGTTCCTACTGTGAATCTTCTTCTTGTTTTATGTTTAGTGTAGTGGTTTTGTGCCAGGACCGCAGTTCCTCCCCCACACCTTAAACTTCTTTCTATAAATAAACTAATCCCATGTACTTACTTCTTTCCTAACATTGGGAGTGCACCTTTGCTCCTCCCCCCTCCTCTGTGCCCCTCTGTATCCTACCCCCCCCCCCCGCTGTATTTCTGTTCTGTTGTTACTGTCGGGGTGGTCAAGGAGGGCCCTTTTATTACGGGGGATTCATGTTGCACACGGCATATAGATGAAGGGAGGATGGCAGCAAACTAAGCCAGTGGTGCAAATCCATACATATCAACCAGAGTCAATTATGGATGGGATATGTTACTCTTAGTGTTACAATTGTTTAAGAATGTATACATATTAGATCTTCACCCACGTAGAAAGAGACACTATTAACACTGCAATGCAACACAAACACAATCCACACAATGAGGTTCTTTTACCCACGGCTAAGCTGTTCCACATGCATTCTAAAGTAGAAGGGACAATCTTGATGAAAAAGAGAATGAGTCACCTAGTAAAACAATGTATCGGACAGGGCAAGGTTTATAGCCTCCACGAGAGAACAGATATTTTCTCGCCCTTTGTATTAGAATCTTTAGAGGGCGTTACTCATTTGTTTAGGTATAAATAAACATGAGGCCCGAGGCCAGGGATCAGCGGTAAAAGTGTTTTTCCAGCTCATCAGAGGCTGTACGTGGCTACATACATTATAAGGTCCTTTAGAAGCATCAGGAGTCTGCGAAATGCAGATCGCAATCTGTAGTTCGATGAAAATCCTGTTTATGCAGCCCTTCCTCTATTTCCTAAAATATGTCAGCAGGACCATGTGCAATCATACTTAAAGTTAAAGGTCTTAGGCCAGTTATTGCTTGCAATCAATTATTTTTTAAATACCGGACCTACGACAATGAATCCCAAGAAGAAGAGTGTTTTGAATATGGTCTGAAGATAATAAAGAAGATATGCCTGGCCAATGAAAATGGAAGAATTGGGGAAAGATGGGATTTATTTGAAGAGGTTTTGTCCAACCATGTTTAGGTTAGGGGTGGGTGTTAATAACGTACCTCAGAGTGTTTTAAAATTGTTGCAAAACGTATATAAGCTGCCAACTGATGTTGAATTGTCGAGACTTGGGTTATTTGGTCCTGCAACACCATCTAACCACTCCCCAGAGCCTTTGTACAATAAACCTGCCTTATGTACAACCATGTACTCGCTTCTTAATTGGTGGGCCTGTTTTGGGTTAAGGTGATTAAAGGTCCACCCCTACATTACCACTGAAAAGGGCTCCATTATGCATTTGTAATGTTGTACACCTCTGTAAAGCGCTCCGTGATGCATCTGTATTGGTGTATACCTCTAAAAAGTGCTCCGTTGCTTCTCGAAGCTAGGTCCACGCTCAATAAATACCTTTGTGTGACTCTGATGTCCTTCATGCTGCAGACACTGTGTTCTCTGGCTTGTGCTAGTTCTTCGTGCTGCACTCCTTATGTTTTGTGGCAGTGATAGTTCTTTTTGCTGAGGTCCCCAGGTCCCATCAGATGGGCCTGTAGCACAAAAAATTGCAAATGCCACAGAATATGGGGCATACAAGTAGAAGAAAACTACCATAAGCCGCAGAACATAGACTCGTAGGATCAAGAACTATCACAAGTCATGGAACCTCTGTGGCTTGTGGTTGTCACAGGTCAATGTTCTGGGCATAGGCGTGCCCAGGGAGTGGCTGGGGGTGGCACGTGCTATCCCTGGAATTTGATTGGCCACCCCAGGTGTCACCCCATTATCCTAAACTATGATCATTGTGTGCGCTCGTACTTCATGCCACCCCTGCATAAGTCAGTGGCCCACTTGGGCCCCCCGAGTCAAAAGAGTCTGGACACGCCACGGGTTCTGCGGCAGTTCATCATGCAGCAGACCCTTTGTTCTCTGGCTTGTGGAGTCCCTGTGTGTACTTTGTGCTGTAGGCCCCATCCTCTGTAATGACTTCTTCCTGTCGTAGACCCTTACCTATCAGGCTTGTGGATTGTTATTGTGCTGCAGGTTTTTATCTTCTATGCCTCCCTGGTCACCCCCCATTGCTACAAGTGCTACAGGCCATTTGTTCTGTAACTCACATGTAGTATTGAATGCTGCAGGTCCTATGCTCTGTGACTGAGTCGTACTACTTAGTGGCACAAACAGCATGCTATGTAGCACTGGTTGTGTTTCCTTTTCCTATGCTCTATGGCTCTACGGTATGTTTCAAAGCTTTGTGTATCATGTCCTGCTGCTTACATGTAGTCATGGGTGCTGCAACCCTACATGATTTGTCTCCCCAGTAGTTTATTCGGGATTCTGGACCGATCTTCTCTACCTTGTTCGGCAATTAGACACACATACAACTTAGAATGGACCCTTCATCGCCCAGCGTCAAGGCTCGCCGTTGGTGGGACTGGGCAAATCTCCTGCAAACCCCTCTGAGAATCCCTGCAGGCTCAACGGCATGACTTGGGTGCATCCATTGGATCCCATGAGCCAATTGAGACACCCAGACCTTTTGGGTGAGAACGGGAAGCCTGTACCCGGATTTGCACCTCTCGCAGGGATTCAGCTGACATTGTGAGATTCACGTGGGATGTAGATGCCTATGTCAGGAACTTGCAACTCCTTGTTTCCTTTGTGGGTTGCCTTTGGCTGCAAGAAGGTGAGGCAGGGCTGCTCCATGCCAGAGTGGTCATCAGGAGCCTGTAAACAATGTTCTCCTAGTACACCCCAAAAAACGTTTCCCCTTCCTTCAAGATGCACAAATAAAGTTTAAGGACATTCACATGCTCATGTTAGCTATTGCACTAAACATAGTAGTAGTGTGTGAAGCCGCATTCAGTCAAGCCACCCCAGCTCAAATTCCTCTTCCATCCACGAGAGTGATGTGTTGCATCACAAACCAATTACCCTGTCACTCGTGCCACTGCCTGAGTGAACAGCAAGCAATTTTTTCACAGAATGCCCCTACCACTTTTTCTCTTGCCTCAAAGAGTGCCACTAAATTAGAAAGATATTGAGATGCTCATGACAGCTTTTGCCATAAAGGTGGGTGTGAGCGTGCTTTCATTCAAGCTACCATAGCACAAAATCTTCAAGCAAGTTGGTGATGGGCCTGGCAAAGTGAAATCTGTCTCAAACAAAATTCTAAAGCACGAGCAAGGCAGGCATAGGCTGTGTTGCTATGAAAAGCAGATTGTTCCTTTAAAAGATGTTTGCAACAATACAAAATAAATGTATGCTCTGCAAGGAAGGCATGGTATCAAACAGTGAAGACAGACACAAGTGATCACAGTTCAAGGTTGTTTATTGAACTCCAAATGGGTTGGTTGAACACCTATCTAAACCTAAATCTAAGGATGGGAGCAAGCTATGACCATCAAATAATAATACTACAGTCCTAGTCGACTCTCTTTCAAATTAAAAGGGCATATAGTAATAAACCTATTGCCAATCCTTACTTCTAAGTACAAAAGGCTATGGGACAATGGTGTATGCAAAAGAAAATTGTTCAAGAAATAATATGTTAGGACGGTTGAGCAGTTGGCTTCCCTTCCCCGTGTTTTCAGCACGGGGCAAAGTGGCATTTTCGAGCTTCGCACACACTCTGTGCTTTGAACTGTATCCTTGTGGCTGAGAAGCCAGACATCCAGGCCTTCTTCCAACACCTCTTTTCTGATAACAGTCTCTTACTGCAGAGGGCCTGTCGTAACATACAAATCTCAAAGTTTGACTCCTATTAGGATTTTCACATGTACAAGTTCTCACTTCTAATATTCATCAGGGTCTCCCTCCTTCGGGCCCGGACCCCCTTTTTATCACAATGTTCACACTTGGTCTCCCTCGCTCGGACCATGGATCACCCTTGTTCAGGCTCGGATCCTGGATCTCCCTCATTTGGGCTTGGATCCTCTTGATATCTCAATGTTTACATTTGGTCTCCTTTGTTCGGGCTCGGACCATGGACCTCACTCGTTCGGGCTTGAATCCTCTTTTTACCAAAATTGAAGACTTTCCAATTTGCGATTGGGTTTGTTTAAACCGTTGCAGGACCACTTCAATTCACTTAACAAAATGTTATCAATCTTCTACTTTCGGTTCTCTTGGCCGGATACCTTACAGAGACCTTCGATTGAGCGCATTCACGGTGCTGAACCACTCTGTCAACGGTATTGCATCTTTCCTTCTCAAGTTCAAACATTCACCAGCAGTTTAGCTTTACTTGTGTCTTTCATCACACGCATTTAACAATGTTCATTTCACCTCTCATTATACAATGTTGCTGATTGCAACCTTGACTTCAACACAGACCGGTCTTGCATCGGTCTCCGCAACTCACCGGCTGTGTTGATCTCTCTGATGTTTCTTTGTTCTTGGCGCCAAGGATAAAACCACGCCGGCTTCTGCTGCTCATCCCCGCCTTGGTCAGTAACGCGGGAGGGCCTTCGGTATCAACGCCACACAATGCAGGATTCTTCAGTCTGGTTTCCTGGCCTTATGTTTTCTGCGTCAAAGTTTTAGTGAAAGTAATGGTTTCTTGCAGAAAAGGTCAAGGGTATTTCCCTCCTTGCAAACCCTTCTTGGTTTCCCATCTTTCTACCCTCGTTCAGCTGGCAATTCGAAACGGCTGTTCCTTCATGTACTTTGCCACGCTCAAAGTGTGCTCTTGTGCTCCACCTTTTATCTGTGCGGGGAAGTGTAATGGAAGTCAGGTGTGAGTGATTGTCAGTAATTGCCTGACTTCGCCTGACCATAGTAGCGGGTGTGAGTCTGTTTTCTCCCAGAGCGGGTTGTCCGTGTGAAAGTGTTGGAGAAGGGAAATGGGGGGGGGTAATGTTCCCACATATCTTACCTGGTAGGATGGGGTAAAGGTGTTGAAGGGGGAGGGATGCTGCATCTCGCCATCCGGTGTCCCACTCCCACTCCCCGAAGACCACTCACCTAGATGATCCTCCTGCACTGATCCACCCCGAGGAACTGGATCCAAAAGGAATGGCTGTGTCCTGACCACCTGGATGACAGATCCCTGGGGACTACCGGGTGAGACACCTTCTGGTTTCTCACAGTTCTATTTGACACTGCCTAGAATTTCTCCTAAAATCAATGCTTTAAAGCTCTGCCTAAATTAAAAGGATCCAGCTCTCAAAGAGCTGGATCTTTCAGAGCAACCTTCTCCCTCTCTGAAAAACTCCAGTGACTGCTGAAGAGTGGCTCCAGAAGCAATTTCCTTTTATAACGGTTTGTTTTTTATCTAGCGCTTGAATCTAAAGCGCTTTACATAGGACATATTTACATGCATTACTGTTATTACCCAGTCGCAACTGGTACTCATTTATCAATCTCAGAAGGATGAAAGGCCGAGTTGGCCTTGCCAGGGTTCAAACCTGCGACCTGCAGATCAAACACAGATCACAGCAACAAACGTTTAACCCCCTGAGCCATCTTACCGACATACAAACTTGTCTGCCTGAACTTGACAGAAAAACCTGTCTGCCTGATCTTGATTTCCTGAATCTCTTAAAAGCTCGTGAATTTCCTGTGACTCCCCAATAAATAGGATCTTGGGTGAATAAGGAACACATGTTCACAGATATAAGGCATTCCCTTTGCTAGTTGTATGCTTCAATATCTGAATTAGCTAGTTTGTATGTTGACAGGAGAAGCACACCAACTGCTGACAGCAGGGCCTCGTCTACTACTAGGCAGGCCAGATATGAAATGTGCATGCCATGGGCACAGATGACTGAGAATGTGGCTTGGCAAAGGAATGAGTGGGGGGAAGAAGAGTGGATGAACATTTGTGAACCAGCATAGCCACAATTGTCCGAAAAGTGCAATCCAGGAACTTTGTACCTTGGGAAAAGTAGCACTGAGTGATGCTAACTAGCTTATTGCATAATTCTTCCAAGTACCTGTTGTTTTTGGTTTGGCTATAGGAATGTGCTTTTGTCATGAGGGTTAAAGGGCAATGTGCAGATTTGTTGAAAGGTAACACTGTGTCGTGTGCATGGATCAAAGCAGACACCAGGCCCTGCTGTGGTCATTCAGCTTGCAGAAGGTCAGGTTCCATTCACTTGCATGTAGGTTGGGTGTGCATACAGACTCCGCTAAAAAGGAGTGCTCCATCATTTTCCATCTCCCACTGTGGCCTTGATTTGTGGCTTCTTAAGCTCGTGGGTATGGAGGCGGTGGTCTTTCCTCCACATCTGTGTCCTCTGGTTCCATGTCTGCTATGTGGCTCGGTATTAGGTCAATAGAACATTTTTTTTTTAAATCGAACAAAAAAACATTATTTAGGAAGACGCTGCCTCTTTCTAAATCGAATTGTCAGCCTGTGCATACCCAAACGAGCGCGCGCAGGGGCTGACAGGCACGTCAGGACCCGGAAGCGGCCTCAATGGAGATTGGATCCGTTTGTATGTGTGTATGTGTGTTTGTGTGCGTTTTGGGGGGGGGATGGGGAGGGAAGGCAGCCGGGGGGGTGGTTGAAAACCCCCGATTTGGACTAAAAATGGTACGAGAGGGTGGGGGTTTGGGGTTAGGGTTTTGCGTGAAATGTCATTATTTCCATTTTTGTGACCCACCTATAATTGGCCAAAATAAATCAGTCTTTTGGTTAGGCGATCTACAAAAATCGAAATCATGACATAGAACCGGGTGAGTGTGGTTCACGCTTGTCTGCACATTTGCTATGTGCTTTCTGACACTGTAGGGTACTGCTTAGCAAGTATCCAGTCGCCACTCAACCTAGTCACGAGAGGCAAGCCTGTCATTAATGCCACTCTTTGTAAGATGAGGAAATCACAAGCAATGCCTGAAAAGTGTGCCGCTATGACGAGAATGACCTGTCCCGTATCTGCCGCAACCTGCACACTGATTGTGGATCTGCCCATCTCTTTCCTGTGCACATCACCTGCTAGCCCTGCAGGCGGAATGGCTTGTGCGTCCCATCCATGACGCCTATGACATTGGGGAAGATGGCAAACATGTCAAAGTCCACTTTGATTTCATAATTTGAATGCATTGCTTCGCCTATTTTTGTGAGCATTGCTGTGAGGAAGCGGCAGAAGCAGCACACCCCTGCCCTTGGTAAAGTGGACTAGTGGACCCAAGGGGGGAAGGTGCAGTGATAGCAATACCTCTGCTACAATTGCCATGAATATTCCGGACAATCTTTCGCCTCCCACTCCAAAACGTCTTTGTCAATAAGATTGGTCAGATCTGGCCGATTTTGGTTCGGCCATTTTGTTCTCTTTCTCCTTTATGGAGGGAGAAGGCTCCCCACACCCACCTGCTTTCTCCCCTCGTATCCTCTTTCCTGCCATGATTATTTTTTCGGGATCCATGATATTTTGTCAAATTAATCTGGTCGAATCCCTTTTTGCCAATTTTTGTTTTCCTCTTTTTTTACTGCAAAATGCGCGGGAGATCCCATAGCCTGGCTCACCCACCACTTAATCCCCTTTTTATATACATATTCCCAAACCACCATCTATATTTTTGAGGTAAAAAAAGAGGTACAACAATTGCAGTAAAATAGGACTCGACGACTTTGGTGTTCGACCACACTGGGGAATTCCCATTTTTGTTTTCAGTGCTTGAAAACCTCACTCAACATGTTTTCTAGTGAATGTCATTCAGGTCGACCTTATTGACAGAGGTGTTTTTCGAAAGCTGTTTTCACGTGTTTCCATCCAAGCCAGCTAATTCTGGATCTGAGCGCCCTCCACCCTCCTTCATCCAACCCTTCTTATGTTTCCCTGTCCTGTTCTGTTGTCATTCTCAACAGCGTGACAACCACATACAGTACTGCCATACTGAGGAAGAACAAGCAGGGACGTAACACAAACATTGGGGGGCCCTTGGAGCCATGCTGTGGGGGCCCCTTCCTAGGGTGACCAGACATCCCGGTTTTGCCGGGACTGTCCCAGAATTTGGGGCTCTTTCCCCCTTTCTCAAGATTATGTTTCCATTGGAAACTGCAGTGGTCCCGGTTTTTGGTAGCAGGTCTTCATAGCTGGCGGGCATGAATGCACAATCACACACAGAAGAAATGCTGCGTTTTACGAATTAAGGTAGTGGTAGTTTGTGATAACTTAATTGTTTTTTTTTTTTTAATTTTATTGACTTTAGTTTGGAAAAATAAACAAACTTTTTTTTCCACAGTTTTCATCACTACATTCCAATTTCCTAAAGGGGAGCAAGAAATGGGATTATTGAGCGTGGGAGGAAAAAAAAAGAAAAAAAGGGAATAACTTAATTGTAATATGTGTTTATTCCACCAGTAACACTTAAACCACCTTCTCCAACCGCTACTGCAGTGTAGTGCATTGACAGCCACTTTCAAGAGTTAGTCCTGCTTTTATTTTAGCTGGCCTGTCCCAGTTTTTTACTTTTTAAATCTGGTCACCCTACCCCTTCCATGGCAAGCCCCCCAACAAAGCATGGAAGGCATCACACTCGGGCCGGCCTGGACCACCTTGCATGTGCAATGTTCATGATGATGGTGCACGGCTCCAGTGAAAGATGTATGTTTTTTAATCAAAGCTTACATCTTTCATCTAGCGTAAGAAAAAGGGGTGGTGCCTGGCCCCTGGCACCCTACTGTACCAGCCATCAGTAGTGGCTGGTGAATTCTTTAATTGGAGGGTTGTAAATATTTTCCACAGGTATGCAAGTGGGAGCCCGAATCCAACTCTTCCCTCACCCCAGAGAGTTTTGTTGGGTAACTCACAGAAAAATCTAATAGATGCAAGTCACCATCAGTGCAGATGATCATTTCCCAATGCATTTGAATGCCTTTGGCCATGATATATGTCAGTATAAATAACATATTCACATTAGCTGTGCCCATATATTTCTATACTGACTGCACCAATATTTACCAGCATTCCCACGTAAGAACATACTTTTGTTGGCTTTGCCATTCAAAATGTCATACTACAATAAGAAAACTTGTGGAAACTTGCTCAAATGTAGGCCAGTCTAGACACGCAAGTACACTTATCATGCTTGCTTTATTAAATATTCTCAGTAAAAAATGTTATGCCGCTATAAGAAATAGCAAGGCTGGCTACACCAAAATGCTGGTCTAGCCATGTAATAACACTTATAATGCTTGCTTCATCATAGATGCTCAGAATATGCCACAGTAAGAAATGACTAGACTGGGTGCAACAAAATGCCAGTCTTGTCATGTAATAACCCTTATCATGCTTGCTTGCTTGCTTTTATAGATGACCGGAACAAAATGTCAAGACACAGTAAGAAATGGCTAGACTGGCTACAACAAAATACCAGTCTAGCCACACAATAACACAAATCAAGTTGGCTTTGCCCAAAAATGCCAGTAAAACATGCCATGTCACATATAGAAATGTCAAAAAAGCTCCAGTGCTCCACGGGCCCTGCACCGACTTGCACGCAAACAATCACATTCATAGCCATTCACACACCAGTCACTTGCCCATACACCTTCTCTCACATCAACTCACACTGCAATCTCCACGTGAGCACACACACAATCACATTTGCACCCATTCGCTCGCCCGTTATTCCCACATACACCTTCTCACATCCACTCAGACTACATTCTCCTCATCAGCAACCACTCCGAACATTCACACACATAATCACACCCATACCCATTCTCCTACCAATCGCTCACCCATACACCTTATCTCACACTGCATTCCTTCACATGAGCACCCAGAACATTCACACACAAACTGCATTGTCAATCACAACAGGTGCACTCAGTACCCATACATACATGCTCCATTAACATGCACGCACATATGAAACATACGTACATGCATACTTGACATACTTACAGACACAATCACAACAGGCACACACTCTCACACATACACATAAAAAAAAGGTTTTCCTTACCTGTTCTGGAAGAACCGACCCCCCGTCTTCCCTTCCAGGCCTCCAGGTCATGCGCGCACGCAGACAGCAAGCAGGGTCAGCTTCCTGTTGTCTGCGTGTGCGTGTGAGCTGGAAGTGGAGCCCCTCTTTCCTGTGCCACCTGAAGTTTTCCCTGCCCCAGCCCTCACTCTCGCCCTGATTTGATGTAAGGGTGTGGGCTGGGGCCCCCTTGGACCTACAGTGGAGCGGCCCACACGTACCACGGGGGCTACAGGACTCCTGTTACGCCAGTGAAAACAAGAGTCTCTTGCATTGTGAGACCAAAGAACCCCAGTCATTGCGTACACCTGCCCTGGTTATTAGCTAGCATTTCTATATGTTCCTAATTGAGCACATTAGCACCTCCTCTAAGGCGGTGCTAATATTTTTACAACGATCTTCAATTCACAATCGGAGTCTATTTCTTTCACATGTGTGTATACATGTTTCTTGTACAGTGCTGAAAAGGGACTGAGGCGATTTTGAAAGCACTAAGGGGAAGATGGGAAATGGTGGTGGGGTAGACTAGTGAGGATGACGGAAGAAGGGGTGTGTTTGGAAAGGAAAGCAGGATGTTGAAGGCCAGTCCGATAGCACAGCGAGTTGACCGCTCACTTTGACATCTGTGCAGAGCCTGCTGATGCAGGTTCGAATCCCGGCAGGGCCAAACTCACCATTTCATCTTTCAGAGATCGATTAATAAGCACCACACATGGTGGGTAATAATAAGCAGCGCTCAGATGCATGAGGGTTCGTAGCGCTATATAAATGCTACATTATTATTATTATTGACAGTGAAAAGAAACCCAGAGTTAGACGTTAGGGGAGAGAGACAAGGAAAGAGGGACCAGGCATGCAGTACTCGCCCTCTTCCCCTACAGCGTCTACAGAAGGGCTCATCCTGTCACCCGTCTCGCACCCAAATGTTCCCATGTTTCTAAAGAGCTCAGAGCTAGTGTCAGTGCGAGGGAGATCATGGGGCACTGGCAGGTGTCCCCACCTCTATTCCCTAGCTAGACAGAGCTTCTGGGATTGGAAGGGCATCGGAGATTGATTTAGGTCACCAGCTCAGGCAGCTAAGGGGTAGGTCCTGGCACTCACCTGGCAGAGAGCAGCCAGGCCACAGGCTGCAGAGCCTAGGCTCTGGTTCTAAGCAGCCTGTCCTGTGGCACGCGACCATAGAGGCTCAATGGAGCTCAACTTGAGAAATACACAATGTTCTCTTTGCTATGTTTGCAGAGCGCATTTAGAATTGTGCAGTCACAACAGAGCGCGTGGCTTTCCTTCTGTTGCACTAGTCAGACTTTATGCACTTCCTACTTTCCCTTATGCAGTTGGTGGTTCCTCTGTTGGAGAGTGAGTGTGCACTCACCATGTAATCTGTGAATGCACCCTCATTCTGTGGCTGGCCTGTAATTCTATGTGTGGTTCCTTGTCTTGCTGGTGGTTCTTTGTGCCGGTGGCGGCCCATGCAGAATGGGCCTTGGGATGTGCCTGTCCTTTATGCACAGGGTACTGCAATGGCTTGCAGAACGTTCACCTTCAGGAAACCTGCCAGGGTAGCGCCCTGCTTGACATGCCACCTTGTGCTTTCAGGGACAGGGGCCCCTGCAGTCCCTCATGTGACACAGGGGCATAGTCCCACATGGGGGACCGCAGGGGCCTACAGACCTGCAGGCAACTGAGAGCCCTCGCCAATCGGAGGCCATGAGGGGGCCAGGTTATTTATTTTTAAATGTATAAAGCGCACAAACAGCCCGAGGGCATCGAGGCACTGTTACAAGAAGACGGCTTAGTTACATGGAGCGTACATATAGTTTACATGTAAAAACATTACTTACAACAAGGTACTGACATATGGTACTTTACATGGCATATTATGTATGATAGCTAGACAGCTGTCCTGGGAGCCCAAGCCTGTACGAAGGGAGAATGTTGGGGTTCAAAATTGGAGTCCTGATAGCCTCCAATGGGACCTTCAAACGTGAGAATTCCTCTTTCGAGAGTGGAGCCAAAAAAACATGAAAATAAAATGTATGTTTACAACAAAAAAAGTGTTTGCACATGTGTTTGCAAGAATTCATTTTGTTTGTGTGTGGATGTTGTGAGGCAGAGTAGGTAAAGGAGTATCAAAACAGGCGCCGCACTGGCATATGTTGTTGGGACAGCACATCATTTGCGTTGGGCACTTGCAGCAGGAAATGGGAGCCGCGCAGGCAGATTTCATTCATTCACGGTGCTTGATTTTCTTTTGGTAATAGCAACAGGAAGGCCAAATGGAAGAGGTATATAGGCTCTCAGGCCTCATGACTGCGCCCATCAGCCTTTGGGTACCAGGTGTGCATTACAAATTACCTAACATAACATAACATAACATTGTTGAGACAAACCACAAGCTTTGCTTTTGGCCCAGCCAGCATAAACTGGGGACCAGGCATAAGAAATGTCTCATGTTCTCTTTGGGCACTGGCAGCATGAAAGTGTACTTGATAGTGGCAATGTGTATGTACATTGTTGGGCATCAGCAACATGACAATGTGGTTTATAGTGGAACGTCTAGGATATAATGTTGAGAGCCTACATGGTCTACTTTGGGCACAAGCAACATGAAAGGGGAGCTGCCCTGGCATATATGTCCTTGACAGGCCTCACCTGCGTTGGGTGCAAGTAACATGACAATTGGCCTTATTACGAGTTTGTCAGAACACCGAAAAAGAGGCGGTAATGGAATTACCAAGTTGTGTACCACAACACCAAATTCTGAGTTTGGAGAAAAAGTGGAGGATTCCCCCCCAGAAAAAAACTATAGCTAAATCCCCATAGCTAAATGGGTTGATTTACCGCGGCGGAATTACCGCTCGTTGTAAATCTTTCCAAATCCCCATGGAGTCCTATGATTCCAGAAATGGGAAATTCCACCGCAAGATGCAATGGGTAGCTTTCCCCGCCCACACATAGGATCTTTCCCAATCCCACGAGCATCCATTCGGATCATTGTTAGAATATATGGGTCAATCACACCCAACAGTTGGATTGTATTGGCCTACAAAACATGTCCCATTAGAAGCAGGCACAATGTTTCCCTGGAGATGGGCATATGTCCGAAATGCATTGGATCATTCCATCATTGTTTGTGTTTTAAGCTAGAAAATATCTATGAAAATTGTTTGGATTTCATCACAATACAGGATGTGATTGACATATGTTTTTGTGGAATAACTCCTTGAATATTTAATTCACAAATGTGTATGAATCTACTCAAATTATTACATGGTTTCTTCATCAGGGCCCCTTCCAAGTTCCTGGCAAGGCTTGCCAGGGTTAGTAATTGATATTAATTGCCCCCCAGTACAAAAGGGGCTCCCTTGGTATAGTACTACATAGTTTATTTAACATTTCAGGAACTACAGCGCAATATATGTGGTGCCCACTCTATCTTTAGTTAGTCTAGAACTACACTGCCCTACCACCACTCATAATCCTGTGGTAAACCCATGGGATTGGGTGGTTGTAATGGTAAATGATTTTAGTTGTAATTTGACATATTTATCACCGAATTACCACCAATCTCGTAATGTGGCAGAATGTGTTTGGCAGTGGCAGATGCTGGCATATTGGGACTTTCTTTGGGAGAAACAGCATGAAAGGGAAGGGGGAAGCACAGGCATACTTTGCTGGCAGGTGTCATGATCTGCTTTGGGCACACCCAGAATGAAGGGGGGGGGGGCAGCAGGAGCATATTGTGTTGACAGGCCTCATGTTCCGCTTTGGGCACAAGCAGCATGAAAGAGTGTTTTCCTTTGCAGTGCTTGCACACATGATTGAGACTTGAGAATCAACATGAAAGGTATGAAAAGCTGGCCTCTATTGCTCTCAGGCCTCATGACTTTCTTTGGACAGGACCCAATTTAAAGGGAGACAGTGCTGGCATATTGTTTTAACAAGACTCATAACCTACGTTGGGCAGAAACCTCATGAAAATGTGTTTTACAGTGGCAATGCTGGCATGTATTGTGGTGGGGAGCCTTGTGACTTTATTTGGGTGCAACAAGTGTGGAAGGGGAACAACCCTGCTAAGCCGGTCCCATAGCACAGCGGGTAGAGCGCTCGCTTTGACATCTGTGCAGAGCCTGCTGACGCAGGGCCAAACTCAGCCTTTCATCCTTCAGAGGTTGACAAATGAGCACCACACACTGTGGGTAATAATAAGCAGCGCTCAAATACCTGAGGGTTCGTAGCGCTATAAAAATGGTAAATTATTATTATGTATTGTTGACAGACCTCATGAACTCCTTTGGGCACAACCAGCAATAAAAAGGGACAGCTATGGCCTATTTTGATGACATGCCTTTGATCTGCTTTGAGAACAACCAACTTGAAATCTGTGCAATGTTGGGTTATATTGTTGAGACAGGCCAGACAATTTTTTAGGCACAGCCAGAATGAAAATGTGTTGCAAAATGCTCCTGTGTAATCCTGGTGTTCAGGCATCTACTGGAATATTTTATGTGGTCTCTTCCAGAACCGAGAGTGAATTGCATGGCTTTTTAAAATAAAATAATTTGTGTTCCAAAATCCACCATTGTAAAGCATTCTTTTGAAAAAATCTTATGGGGTTGGAAAGTCCACTCCGCCCTCAGACTCCTCCACGGTTCATAACTTTCAACATTTTCAGTCGCAAGAGGTGGTAATCAGAACACTGTATTTGCCGATCAGGGCCCATTGAAGTCTATGGATGGGCGCGGGGCTTGCTGTGTGTGTACATTAACTGCACAGCAGGTAACACCAGCCAGAAGCATGTCAGTTGAGACGTATACAAGGTTGCCTCGGGCTCACTTGCAACGCTCTCACTCTAGGCAATTCAGTTACAGGGGGACCTTTTGCTCCCCTCGCCAGTCTGTTGTTTTGCAGTCATTTTTGTTGATTCTATGGCATGACAGGAGGCTTCATATTATTAGGCATTACAATCTTTACTTCTGAAACCACAGCAGCAAAGAAAAAACTTTTACAAACAAAAAAAGTTTAAATAATAGAACTAAAACAGTTCACAGTCAATGTGAGGGGAGCTCCCCAATCCAACATGGAGGACAGATCAAGCCCTGCAGATGACCAATGAGCAGATGACCCTCCTATATAAATGTCCTTTACTCTAATATCAACTCCTCTTTCTTTGCTGCTGACACCACAGCTAAGTCACTCCTTCTAGTTGTGCCTTGCATGCTAGTCAGTAGTTGTAATAATTCATTGTATATTATATTACATAGTGTGTAGTGTAGTGTTTTACTTATAGTAACGCTTTTTAAGTTTTTTCCCTTTGGGAACTTTTTTCCTTAGTTCCTTGTTGAAACTTGTTATTGTATGGGGAGGTCGCGTGAGACTGCTGCTTTATTTTCAGTACCAGTTTTCGTTTTCTTGTGTCTCTGCTTCCGTCTGTGTTTTATTACTCTACAAGCCTATCGCGTTGGGCATATTGGAAGCTTTACCTTCAGGCCCGACGTGCATAGCTCTTGTACTGTTTAGCAGCCTGCCCTCTTCAGGCTCAACACGCGCGGGTCTGTCAGAAGTCAGACCCGACGCATGTGGGACCTTTTGCTAAAAATAAAAAATTACATTTTCAACGCGCGCGGGCCTGTGGAAGCGTTGGCTTCAGACGTTATGCGCGTGGGTCTTGTGTGCTTCAGTATGCCAGTTGGCCTGCCCTCTTCAGGCCCTAGACGCGTGGGTCTGTCAAACTTTCACTTCAGACCCAACACGTGTAGGCCTTTGCAGCACAGCATATCTGCAGTAGTGGAAACCCCAGCCCGCTAATCTGGCGAATGCGGTTGGAATGTATATATTTTTTAAAAGAATACATTTTCTATGTCATAATTGCGCCACTCCTTTGGAATTCTCGACGCCGAGCGGCCCCGCCCTCTCCATGCCCAATGCGCGCGGGCCTATCCGAGGCTTTTGGCTTTAGGCCCATCGCGCGTGGGCGGGTTTGCCTGATAAATATTTTTTTAATACATTTGTTTAATATTTTAATTCTTAGTATATTTTGATATAGTTTACTGTAGTTTAGTGTGCCACCCACCCCTGCCCCACGTGCCTGGCTTCCTAAAGCTCTTTTGCTTCAGGTGTTGTGCGGGGGGGGGGTTCCCATCAATATGTTATAGCTGGGTTGAGCGATTGCTGCTGCGATGTGTGTTCTGCAGGTTCAAATATCAGCAAGGCCATCTCAGCCTTTCATCCTTCTTAGGTCAATAAATGAGTACCAACTCAGATTGGTTGATATTGTATGCATATTTGTTCCATAGAAAATAGTAAGTATCTTTAGTTTTTCTCTAGGGTAATTCCGGCACAGTTGGTAGGCCTTACTATAGGTGTACCACAGCCTGCTAGGCTTCCGGCTTTGCCTGAATTATAGTGCAAGGTTTCCCCCTCATGTGCTGCTGGGTGCCACACCCTGCTAGGGTGAGTAGCTTTGATGTGGGTTTGCGCAGTGGGTGATTTTTCCTCTGTTTCGGTGAGAATATGAGCCGTGTTTAAAATGCATTAACCTTTACCGACTAGGTTTGCGGTTACATTGAGTACAAATAATAGAATTACATTTATTTACTTCTACGAAAGGGGAGTTTGTTATAGAATTTTAGGGAAGTCTTTCCTGCCTATCCAACCATTAGTATAGGCATTCAAAAATGCATTCATTTTTTCCAGTCATGTACAGGACAGCTCAGTCCGCCCATCCCCATCCTCTCTCCCGCCCCCTCCCATGGTAAGGGGTCAGAGAAGTGAGTAGGAGAAATACTGACAGTCTGTTTGTTGCTTCTTGGATCTGATAGCTGCTTCCCCCAGTCCCCTTTTTCTTCTATGAATAGCCCAGTGGTTTGGGATTTGCCTGTGGAAAGGGGTAAGATAAACTTAGATCTCCCATTTTCTCTCCACAAAAAAGGGTCAGGTAGCATTATTCATTATGTTTTCTTTTTAAGGTTGGCCCCTCCTTCAGGAATCAACCATTTCAGGGTATCCTTTTGGTCCGAAACAACGGGGACAGGCCCCAAAAAAGGGGGTAGATAATGCCTTGAGGAGGTGTCAAGGCAAGTTATTGAATGTGTTGGGTCAGGTCACCCAGACTTTGGTACTGGACTTTAGGAACGGTTTGCCTGCTCGGCATCACTAACGCCTACATTTCTATAGAATGGCGGAAAGTCCTTTCTCATGTGACTTCATCCCAATTTGTCATTAGGCAAGGTTGCTTTTATTAAGATCTTTGCCCCTTAGGGGAATAGGGCCCACTCCTTTGGCTGTTTTTTCCCCAGGGCTCTACCCATCCCCGACAAGGCGCATCAGGAGGTGTGCACATTTACCCCTCTGCTCGAGCGGCTCAAACACAATCCCCTGGGTATTTCCTCTCTTTTGTCCATTCTTCCTTGCCCCTTCCCCTAGTGTTCAGTAAGGCAAGCATTCTTCCTTGCCTCTTCCCCTAGTGTTCAGTAAGGCAAGCAGAATTTGATAGTGTGGAGGTCCGTGGCCTCAATTTTGAAGGGACGGTGGTACCAGCGTCCTTCACGGTTTCTTGATTGTGAACGCGATAGCTCTGGTCCCGCTACATTAGGGGGGAGGGGTTTTGCTCAGTATTTAACTGACAAGTTTTAACATCTATTTGTAACCATTTCAAAATGGAAGGGATTATTCTACCCATTGGCTCCCTTCTCCCGGCAGATTGTATGATCAAGTTAGACCTCTGAGATGAGTGCCGGGTGGTTCCTGTTTTTCCTCCTCATCAGGACTTTCTTCTTCAGTTCCACGGATGGGCGCGCACTTACCAATGTCCCTCCCTTCAGTTTGGCCTTTCCCATTAGCCCCTGGTGCTTCACTAAGTTAATGAAGCTGGTGATAACTCACCTCAGTTCCAAGGGGTTTCGATAATATTTCTTTGACGACAGTTAGCGGTGTCCCTTCTACAGTCATGGGTTTGTTTTTTTTTGTTATAAATACAAGGGGTTTGAGCTCTGCGTCTTTATCCTTCCAGACGGCAGGTTCTCATAGGTAAGGAAGTAATCTGTCTTCTCCCCTGAAAAGGGAGGGTTCTCCTCAGACAGCTAGCCTGGGATGTGGTCAGTTCCATCTGAGTTATCTTTCACCTCTCAGTTACAGGGTGCTGTAACGCCTCAAAACCAAACATCTTCACAAGAATCTGTCTTCCTCACAGTTACGGTTCTGTTCCCTGAGGTCAGGCTGGAGCTCCTTTAGTGGCTCAGGCTTTTGGAGGCCGGAGTGGCAGGGCATATTTTCCGTTCTCTCTCCAGAGGTTCTTCCGGATTCAGGTGCCAGCCGTCCGGACTGGGGGGATCCAGGATTTGGAAGGTTTTTCCACAAGCAAAGTGGTTCACTTTAGTGAAGCAACTACATGTCCGCTGTCTGGAGCTGTTAGCGAGCTCTCTTGATGTCAAGAATTTTCTCTAGGATCAAGACAATTTTGTGTCTTTTTCCGGATGGACAATATTCCGGCTGTGCAATACATCTATCATCTGTGGCGGATCAGGTCCAAGGACCTAACGGATCTAATAAGGGAAATTGGTTTACTGTCTGCTGTCGGAGTCAGCAACTATGTTACGGTCTGAAGATGCCCAGAAAAACCAGGACAGGAGCAACTGGATGTTAGACAGGGTTCTCTCTTTGCCAAGATCTTGTATCTGGGGTCCAATTAAGTGTTTCTCTTTGCTTCGTGATTTATATGCTAAGTTCCCGGCTCTGCAGTTAGAGCAGTGGGCGTCTGGTGCAAGACAGCTGCAGAAAGCGGAGTTGAGATTAGAGTAAAGGACATTTGTAGAGGAGGGTCCTTGCTCATTGGTCCTCTGCAGGGCTTGACCTGTCCTCCATGTTGGATTGGGGAGCTCCCTTTACATTGACTGTGAACTGTTAGTTCTGTTATTTAAACTTTTTTGTGTGTAAAAGTTTGTTTTCTTTGCTGCTGTGGTTTCAGAGGTAAAGATTGTAATGCCTACTACTCGCCTCCTGTCTTTAATAGAATCAAACCCCTCCTCCCCCACCCGGTCACGTTAGTGAAGGAGATTAACCATTGTGGTAGTTCCCCTGCAACAGGCTTCATATTCAGGCCTGGGTGTGCTGAGTCATTGTTGGGGTGTGGACAACCTGTATGAGATCAGGAATCCCGCTCCCTTGCTGTGACACACCGCTGCACCCAGTCCCTCATGTTGTGTGAGTACTGGAGCAGGTGCATGAAGTATATGCCAGGGGCTTAATTAATAAAATATGAACCGAGTACCTGTGGCTCCTATGGCGTGTGTGCAGGATTTCAGGCTAAATCTGATGGTAGTTATAAACTTTCTAGTAGCCTCTTGTGCGGGGGAGATGTTTCTTTCCCCCTTTTCACTGCTCCTTGTCGTTTTCTTTTCTCCCCCACTTTCCCGGGCTCGCTCCTTCCCCCTGTCGCTTGCTCTTCCCCTTATTCAACTTTTCAAGTCTATTTCACGCCTTTCCTTTTTGTCCCAGTCCCCGTATCTTCTCCTAAAATGGTTCTACCCGCGTGTCCCCCCCCCAGCAAGTGTTTATCTCACAGTATCGCCACACTTGTCCCTCCCCCACCTTCTCTCAACGTTGACAGCACGACCTTAATTCCACTCCTGGTTATGTGTAACGTCCTACCTCTATTGTTAGCACGTTCAGAGGAACAGTCCTCTTTCACTGCAGTTGATAGTGGGCTGCGCCCCACGTGGTGCTGGGGGCGGGGTTACCGCCTCCTAGGCAGTTCGATGCTTGATTAAAGTCCCGTTAACACCCCTGCGTGTCCGCTCCTGATTTATTGATTACGCATTGCCCGCCGATTACATTTACACGTATTCTCTGAGCGAGAATGCATTGCCGGAGGCTAACAATGGCGACGAGGTCTTCCTGAAACGGTGCCGGAGCCTGAAGGTCCTCTCAGCTGGTAGTCGCCGACTCCAGGACTCCTGCCGCCCGACTTGCAGCACCGGAGCCGTTTCACGACGCACGCGGCGCAAGCATCCGCTTGGAACAAGAAGCCCCGACTCATCTCCAGCATTCTATAGAGCAGGTACAATTCGCCAACCCACGTGTCACGCGCGCCGCGTAATACACGTGGAAACCTGCCGCAACATCGCGTGCATCCCGACACGCGTTTGAAGTACTGCAGTCAGGCCCAGCACGAGGAATTCTGACGCAATATTAACATCAAGGGCCAGCCACGCGTGCGTACCCTACAAAGCACGCGGCCCGCTTTGATACACACGGCAAGGCTCGCAGGCCCAACCACGTGCGCGTGCGCCTGATAAAAGCACAGTGCATTAATCTCCTTCACATTAAGCCTCATTATAAAGCTGCACGCTTCTTAGCAGTCAGTCAAGGCGTTACTGACAGGGATCAGAAAGCAACCATGTCTGATGATAACCCGGACAGTGGAACCCTGAGCCCCTCATCCAGCTCCACACCGCGCCAAGCAACTCACAAAGAGGATCATGGCTCTGAATCACTTCATCTACTGGCTGTGCCACCATTTGATATGACAGACACCAGCAGCCTCGCTCCCAGATGGGCCAGATGGCTCAAAGAGCTGCATGTCTACATAGACGCATCAGGGGTAAGGGAGGAGCGCCGACTCAGAGGAATCCTACTCCACTCCCTAGGACCAGTTGTACGGGACATCGTCTTCGAAATGCCTGAATCTAACACAGACACGTTTCAAGGTATCATTGATGTTTTAAATGCATACTTCGCACCATTGCGAAACGTCGATTACGAACGACATATCTTCCACACCTCCACACAAGACAGCGGTGAGAATATGGACAACTTCGTAATGCGTCTCAGAAAAAGAGCAAAATATTGTGAGTTTGACAGATATTCAACGGAAGAAGCAATAAAGTCCCAAACCATTGCCGGCTGCGCATCTCAGGAATTCAGAAAGAAATTATTGCAAAAGAACAGGACACTAGAAGAGATACTACAACTAGCACGAGCTGATGCTGCCCTCGCGCAACAGACAGAATCACTCGATAACATCAAAATCACACAGTCCGGTTCCACTGCATCGTTATGCCCCATCAGAACATCAAATACATCACACCCTACGGAACAAAAGAAATGCTACAGGTGCGGTTTCAAATTTCCACATGTCGGTCCATGTCCCGCCATCAGACACAACTGTGACAAGTGCGGAGGTGAAAACCACTTTCAATCCGTGTGCAGAAACGTAAATTTCTTCCAGCCGACAGAAATACAGAAGAACACGAGGAGGCTAGACCGACCTTCAACAAGAGAAAGCCCGAGATCTCGCAGGAGACAGTCACCCACAGTATCCAGACACCATCTCCAAAGCTCATCCCGCGACACGCCACGAGAAGGGAGAAGGCGAGAAGAAAGAAGAGAACACGCGAGCCATACTAGCGCCAGACATGACTCACAAAGGAGATCTTCCAGACAGAAAATCAGACACCTAGAAAATTCGCCTCTCAGAAGACGAAACTCGTACTCATCATCATCCAGCGGGGACAGGAAAAGGGGATACGTGCACGCCATTGGAAACAGCGTTGCTGCGGAATACAGTCCCACACTGCTACTACAAATAAATGGACAAAACAAAGAATTCCTGATCGACACGGGGGCAACAGTCAATGTCATAAATAATGAGACTTACGAGCGCCTCAACGACAAGAAATCATTGAAGGAAGCAGACACGCTAATATATTCATATGGCTCCAACAAGCCTCTCAACTGCCAAGGAATGTTCATGGCACACTGTCAATACAAAGACAAGACTCAAAAGATTAAAATATATGTCATAAAAGGGGACGTACCAGGTGGCAGCATCTTGAGTTTCAAATCTGCAATTCAAATGGGACTCATTCAAATCATGTATCAGTTGATGTCGGCATACACGACCAGCCCCAAGGACATGATAAAACAAATGTTTCCCTCCCTATTTAAAGGGTTGGGAAAATTAAAGGACAAACAAATAAAGCTACACATTAACCCTCAAATAACCCCGACAGCGCAGCACTACAGGGGCATACCCCTAAACATACAAAGACACGTGGAAGACGAGATTCAGTCACTATTGCAGCAAGACATCATAGAGCCAGCATCGGGACCAACACCCTGGGTGTCTCCCATTGTACCCGTGCCGAAAAAAGACAACAAAGACAGCATTCGCATTTGCGTAGACATGAGGGCCCCGAATGTAGCCATAGAGCGAGAACGGCATCTAGCCCCAAGAATGACCGACATGATGCACCTACTGCATGGATCCAAGGTGTTCTCCAAGTTAGACTTAAATAAGGGATACCACCAGCTCGAGTTGCACCCAACTTCAAGGTATATCACCACCTTCTCAACGCATTTAGGCTTGTTCAGATACAAAAGACTCAGTTTTGGGGTATCATCGGCTGCCGAAATTTTCCAAAATGAAATCCATCAAGTAATAAAACATATCCCCAACTGCCTAAATTACTCCGACGACATTCTAATTTTCGGCACCACGCAAGAGAGCCATAATGACACACTGAGGAGAGTTTGCATGGCACTAGAAAATGCCCACCTCACACTCAATCCAGACAAATGCGAAATCAGTAAATCCACTCTTAAATTTTTTGGACACATCTTCTCAAAAGATGGCCTAAAACCAGACCCAGAAAAAGTTCAAGCACTAGTGGAGACTCCCACACCCACATCAGCCTCAGCGGTACGCTCATTCCTGGGAATGGCGAGCTACTGCACCCGATATATACAAGACTTCGCCTCAGTGAGCACACCCCTGCGGCTACTAACAGGGAAGCACGAAGAATTCAAGTGGTCGGATACATGTGAAGAAGCATTCCAAGAAATCAAGAAAAGAATCGCAATGGCCTCATGCATGGCCTATTACGACCCGGATTTTGACACGGAACTCACAGTAGACGCTAGCCCAGTGGGACTAGGAGCAATCCTAGCACAATCCAGACGCGGAGCATCACCGGACTCACCAAAGAGAATTGTAGCCTATGCCAGCCGCAGCCTTTCTAAGACAGAATGCGCTTACTCCCAACCTGAAAAGGAGAGTTTAGCGGTAGTGTGGGCGTGCGAGCATTATCATTTATTTCTGTATGGTTGACCATTCACCATAGTCACGGACCACCAAGCTCTCACCACCATCTATGGAAAACCGACAGCAAGAATGCCACCACGAATCGCCAGATGGGGTTTGAGGCTACAAGAGTACTCGTTCAAGATAATACATCGACCGGGCAAGGACAACAATCCTGCAGACTTCTTATCCCGCTACCCACTTCCAGCTCAAGATGAGCGCCAATCACACAAAGCAAACCAATACCTAAGATACCTGATCAGCAGGGCGCTACCCAAATGCATCACCACGGCACAACTGGTGGAAGCAACCCAGAAAGACATACTGCTCCAGACAGTGCAATCGTGCCTAAAATCGAATCAATGGCAGATCAGAGCAAAAGGGGCATCTTCCTTATCCACGGAAGAGGAACTACACTTCCGCACATTCAAGCTTATCCGCCACACACTATCCACATCACCGGAAGGTCTACTATTAAAAGAAAACAGAATAGTCATTCCAGAAACCCTCCAAGATCAGGTACTAGACATCGCCCATGCAGGACACAGAGGAATAGTGTCGACCAAGAGGCAACTTAGAACAAAGGTATGGTTCCCATCCATAGATGAACGGGTAGAACAACTACTACGAAAATGCATAGCATGTCAGGCAGTGGCCCCGCGCACGTTCCCTGAACCTCTCAAAACATCGGAGATGCCGCTGCAAGTGTGGGATGAGGTAGCAGTGGATATGTTTGGACCGCTGGCAAATGGCAAATACGTGCTGGTGATCATTGATGAAATGTCACGATTCCCCGAAGTACATCTCATCCACTCAACCAGCGCACAATCCGTCATACCCGCACTGGACAAGACGTTTGCCGACTATGGCATCCCCTCCAGGGTCAAATCCGATAATGGACCTCCTTTCACGAGCCATGACTTTGCCATGTTCGCAGAACATCTAGGTTTCCAACACCACAAAGTCACACCACTGTGGCCCCAGGCAAATGGAATGGTGGAACGTTTCATGGGAAACCTTAAACGCACCCTACAAATCTGCTCCATTACAAATGGATCATTCATGCAAGCCATCTGCACCTTACTACGAGAGTATCGAAACACACCGCATAGCTCAACCGGTGAATGTCCATCAATGCTCATGTTCGGGCGCGTCATCAAAACAAGACTTCCACACCATGTACGAGCAAAGGATGAGTCCACGCACACAAAGAAGGCCAGAAGCAAAGATCAAGAAAGTAAAGAAAGGATGAAGAAATACACAGATGCAAGAAGACACGCTAGACCCAGCACTCTTTGCATTGGGGACCAAGTACTAGTACGGCAAAAGCAGATCACGAAGGACATGCCTGCTTTCAAACCAGACCCCATGACAGTGACTCACATCCATGGGTCAATGATAACTGCCGTTAGCCCAAGTGGCACAATCACCAGAAATTCATCCTTTTTCAAGGCGTTCAACAACACTGACACCACCATTGACTCCTCAATAACAGCAACAGATGACTCGTCAAACACGGACTCTGAGTATCATGAAGAGGAAGGAGACGCTGACGACAGTGGCAGTGAAAGCGACAGCACACCAACAAAATCAACCCAGGTGCGCAGCCCGTCCAAGAGGGTCATCCGCCGACCCATCAGATGGATTGAAGAAGCTAATTGAATGTTGTTGAAGTGTTTAGTTAAGGTGGGGGGAGATGTAACGTCCTACCTCTATTGTTAGCACGTTCAGAGGAACAGTCCTCTTTCACTGCAGTTGATAGTGGGCTGCGCCCCACGTGGTGCTGGGGGCGGGGTTACCGCCTCCTAGGCAGTTCGATGCTTGATTAAAGTCCCGTTAACACCCCTGCGTGTCCGCTCCTGATTTATTGATTACGCATTGCCCGCCGATTACATTTACACGTATTCTCTGAGCGAGAATGCATTGCCGGAGGCTAACATTATGCACTTTCTTCCCTCCCCCCTTTCTAAACAAGATACTTAAAAAATGTAAATAGTCGGTGCCTTTCCTGATTGCTGCAGCTGAAGCTGCCCGCAGGCAGCAGAGTTCTTGGGTGTGCGTGTTTGTATGAAGGTGGAGCATGAGGGAAAGGTGGCTCTTTCTAGGACTTTCCCTCGCTGAAGGGCGTGGTGAGGGTGGTGTAGTGATCATGGTGAGTCAGCGCACTCACGAGCTAGGCGGGGTGACGTTACAGCTGGGAGCACGAGGGGGCGTAAAGGAGCGAATAGCAGAAAAAATGCACCGAACCCGGGGGTTCAGAGGAATTATCAGAAGGAATAAAACATGGAAGCAACACACAAGCACAGCGTGGGTGCTTTTACTCAAGTTAAAACCTTTGATTACTAATTCAGTGTGTCTACTCTGTAATTGACAGTGAAGGTGGGATGCAATGAAAGAATATATTTTTATCAGGTTATTTTTCATGTTTTTTTGTAAACATCAATATTCCACTTGGAATATTTAAGTCCTCAAAGAACAATACAATAATTTTAAAAATTATGTTTTTACATAAACTTTTTTGTGTTTGGCCATTGGTTTGAATAGCTTTGTAAATCCACAGCTCGGGCCGCACCAGACGTTATGGTCCCAATAACCTTGTTACAGGCTCTTGCTACCCTCAGGCCTTTAACTCGGACGTCAGGGCTCATAACGACTGGTACGGCCCTCGCTGCAGGTCTATAAAGCTATAATAATACATGGCAGCTTGCTATACCTGTATAAAAGCCAGTATTTGCTAACATCACAACTGACCTGTAATAAGAAAATGCTATCTGTATCGCTCCATAATCTGTTATTAAGCTTCAGTTGTGAACGAGATGACTGTGGCCAGGGACGTCATTTCACCAAAATGCCTGGGGTAGCGGAAGTGACATCACGCGACCCATGACCCCCTGATGACATCACAGGAAGTGATGTAATCTGACTCCACCCCAAGTGACATCACAGGAAGTGATGGCAAACAACCTTCAGATTTTTTTAGATGCATCTAGCTCCCGTGTTTCCAGGGGCTCTCATTTCAGCCACATATAAGAACCGAGGCACAGAGTGAGGCATGATTTGTTGACGACTGCACATTTGGGGAATGCCATTTTCCAGATTTGTCGTGTGGTCTATATGTAAGACATACATAATGCAGTATTTCTAACCGGGTAACTGAAATCTGTAATCCAGGCTACAGCTAGTGTACGAAACATCTACAGATCAATGGACACAGAAGTACGTGTTATCTGTGGCGTTGCTGTATTAAACAATCCAAAAAAGCACTGACCTTGCGGAGGGTGCGCTGCTGTTTAACCAGGAGAAAAATGCTCCACGAGCAAGGCCTGAAAATTAAATCACTGACCAGGATTTAGTATAAAAAAAATTCCCTGGTTGTAAATGTATATATGATTCAGCTACCACTACGATAGAAGAAACCTATTAGACTGGTCTGCGTGCACAGAGGGGAGTGTACCTGATAATGTTATCTTTTCTGGAGTATAATACCTGGCAAAGGTTCTTTCAATATACCCAAGACACCCCGTAGTTTTTATTATCTAAGCGTAATACTGGGTGCCATAGGACTTTAAAAAAACCCACCATTTAATGTAATATCGTTGCACACGTAAATTCATAGCACCACACAGTTATTTAAAATAGAAAGCATCCACAAGTTGCGTCTCACCCGCGGACTCACTGGCAGACTACCCCTTTGCCAGACCCAGTGGTGCCCAATGGCGTAGCACAACATTTGGCAGATCCCCTGTGAGCCATGCTGTGAGGCACCCCCCTCCAAGCTCCTTAACAAAGCACAGGGCACGCCACACCCTGGGCCGGACCACCACGTGTGCGCAATGTCCGTGATGAATAATGCGCTGCAGGGGCATGCACTACTGCAAGTGAAAGAAGTAAATGTTTTTCTATCAAAGCTTACATCTTTGATGTAACATAGAGAGAAGGGGGCGGTGCCTGGTCCACAAATATACCAGCCATCACTGGTGGCTGAGAGTTTTTTTTTTGGGAGGTTGTAAATATTTGCCACAAGTATGTGATTGCGACTGAGCATAGTGAGGGAGCCCCCGAACTAAGGAAAATGGGTTGGGGAGACCACAGGGGGATTCTTCTCCCTCCCCAGAGTAAATGATTTGAATAATGGGTTAAAATGGTGCATTACACAGCACACTTTCTAGGAAAATGTGGGTAAAAGGCAAGCAATCGGTTTTGTAGGGTGTCGGGTAAATCATGAAAAAAGTACAATAGATGCAAGTCACCAAAAGTGCACAGGGCATTTCCCAGTGCATTATCATGCCGGTCCCTGCAATATATGCCAGTATAAAAACATCTGTATGCTGGTTGTGCCCATACATTCCCATGCTGGCTCTATCAACATATGCTAGTATTCCCATATAACACCATACTTATGTTCGCTTTAAGACATTTTTCTATAGTATCATTACTGGCACTGGGCACAAAACTGGCTCTGCCAATATATGCCAGTACTCCTATGTAAGTACATACTCCCATTGGTTTGGCCATTAAAAGTGACATGTCACAATAGGAAAACCTGTCCAAACTGGTTCCCATGTAAGCCAGTCTAGACACATAAGAACACTTATCTTGCTTGCTTCATCATAGATGCTCAGTTAATAAAAAGTCATGCTACGGTGAAGAATATACAGGCAGCTACACCAAAACATCAGGCTAGTAAGGTAACACTGCTTATCATGCTTGCTTTTTTAATTTTTTTTTAAAGATGCCGACTAATAAATGTCTTGCCACAGTAAGCAATGGCTAGACTGACTGCACCAAAATGCCAGTCTAGCCAGGGAATGGCACGCATGAACTTGCCTTTGCCCACAAACCAGTAAAACATGTAAACCCAATAAAGGAGGTGGCAAAAATGCTCCAGTGATCCCCAGTCTTACACACACATGCATCCCCTTTCACCCACCAGTCACTCACCCATTTATCTCCTCTCGCACTCACTCATACTGGGTTCACCACACAGATACACACCAAACCCCACCCAGAACATTCAAACGCACACTACCACATGTATGCTCATTCACCCACCAGTCACTGACTCACACCTTCTCTTACATGCACTCATTGCATTCTCTACACAGGCACACACCCACGCAGCCAGAACCTCCAAGAACACACATCACATCACATGCCTTGTCATTCACCCACCATTCACATACATATATCTGACACACACTTCACACATGCAGAACACACATCATATTACAAAAAAAACATGCAAGGAAGCCGAGGGAGAAGGGGTTGGAGCTGAACGTGGCATGGAAGCTCCAACCCCTTCTCCCTCGGCTTCCTTGCATGTTTTTTTTGTAATATGATGTGTGTTCTGCATGTGTGAAGTGTGTGTCAGATGTATGTATGTGAATGGTGGATGAATGAGAAGGCACGTGATGTGATGTGTGTTCTTGGAGGTTCTGGGTGGGTGGATGTGTGCCTGTGTAGAGAATGCAATGAGTGGATGTAAGAGAAAGTGTGAGTGACTGGTGTGAATGGGAAGTGATGTGATGTGTGTTTTTGAATGTTCTGGCTGCGTGGGTGTGTGCCTGTGTAGAGAATGCAGTGAGTGCATGTAAGAGAAGGTGTGAGTCAGTGACTGGTGGGTGAATGAGCATACATGTGGTAGTGTGTGTTTGAATGTTCTGGGTGGGGTTTGGTGTGTATCTGTGTGGTGAACCCAGTATGAGTGAGTGCGAGAGGAGATAAATGGGTGAGTGACTGGTGGGTGAAAGGGGATGCATGTGTGTGTAAGACTGTAGATCACTGGAGCATTTTTGCCACCTCCTTTATTGGGTTTACATGTTTGCCTGCCCTCCTTTCCCAGTTGTTAGCCCCATGCTTCCTTGTATCTCTACTCGCTATGTCCTCCCTGCTATGATTTGTGAAGTGCCCTGTTGCTTCCTGAAGCTAGGTTCACGCTCAATAGATACTATGATAATAATAATAGTAATAATAATGCCCCACTCTTCTTTGCACCCTTTCGGATCTGCATGCTGCTTTGACATGAATTCCACTATGAATATATTCTTGTGAGTTGCCTGGATGGCAAGTCAGGGCTGTATAGTAATGTAATCCAGAAAACATGCTTGGAAAGAAAGGATACTTCTAAATTAAAGAATCAATGGTTGTGCAATGTTCTATTTCCCCCAAATCATATGATGTCAGTACCTGGCAAATGCCTATCTAATACCTATGTGCAAGCCAAACGTGTTGGCTTTGCCAATGCTTGCTTTTAATATGACTTCAGTGCAAGGGCAGATGCAAGGAGACACACATTGCTTATAAACCAAGTGGCTGAAGGTACGTTTGGTTAAGACTTTTATTTTTTACTCCAGGGCCTCATTTACAGCTTTAATTCAAACTTTAAATCTCTGAAGGCTTATTTGTAATAACACTGACAGTGCTTATAGAACACATTGTTTCATGTTACTGTGTGATAGAGCTAGCTCTGAGCGAACACAGGCGGATGTGTTTTGAGTGGGAGGAGCAGTTAGTGGATGGGAACGGCCATCGGGATTAGCACGTCAATGGGCAGCCCACGGGTGGGTAAATAAACAGTGCCAACACACATCTCATCATCTTCCTACCTGCACTCCTATGCAATAGGTTTGACTTAAAAACATAATTTAATATCCAAAACTAAAAATGGTTGAGGAGGCAACTTGCTATGCAAAATCTGATGTGATACTGGCCTCTCAATATTGGGGTGCAGAAGGCCACCGAGTATTAGCGGACCTGATGCTACACAATCTCCCCTGGACTGCAATGAAGCTATATGGACCCATTTAATGTAATCTGCAATAAAGGGAGGACATCTTGGAAGTACTGCTCTCTGATGATCATGAAAAACCTTGTGAAGATAATGGACTGTCAGCCAATAGGATGCCTAAAGTACTTCTGTTTTGCATTCAGGAGGTGGTCAAACTATATAATCTGCATTAGTAGTATATCAGGAAATCATGTTGTCAAAGTGACAGGTAATAGCCAGGCTGTTCACTCTTAAGTCATGATGGCCCTCCCCTTCTTAATTTCTTTTTCATCCAAAAATATTACAAAATTATGTTTTATTTATTTGTTATATTAATGTTTATTTCATTTCCTTCTTTAAATTAACATGTTTTTAAAATTTCCTATATTAAATGTTTTTTTATCAAAGCCATTTTCTTGCCCTATGATGTGATATTATGGCAGCGCCCCACACCAATTATGGGGCATGTGTAATGTAATGTAATTTGTCATTTGTATAGCGCATTTTCCAAATGGTATGGTCTCAAATCACTGTAGCTGAATGCCCTCGGGGGACCGAAGTCCAAGATATAAGATATTTGTCAGAGGAATTTAAAATGTGTGTGAGCATTGTGGCCAATACACATGAGGGTAGGGGTGGCCAAGTGCTCATTAGCTCCCATATCAAGCTGGCATGTGGATGGGTGCCGTGAGATCGTCTGGAGAGCATGCGAGTGCAGGAGACTCATTATGTGTCCAGTTAGGACGAGTTTTTGTCATGGGGGCTAGCTGCATTTTTATGGCAGAGATGTTGTGCGATGTGTCTTAAGAGTGGTGTGTGGTGGCTGATGCGTGCGGATGGGTGACCTTGCCAATGACTATTTTCTTGAGCATGGAGTGTGATACGTACCTGTGTGCAGTGAGATAAAACGTGGTTGTAGACCCTCCCGAGTGGGCACCTTCCCAGGAAACAGGTTATTTGGGCAAATTTGTTCTCAGTAGAGGGGCTCCCAGATCTCTTTTTAGGAACTTGGGGTTTCACCATAAATTACCCAGGGTAAACCAGATGTGGACCCCTTGCTCAATGTGCTTGGATAGGCACAGCTTCACCTCACTGATGAGGGCTGACTAGGCCGAAACACATGTCTGGGGTTGCTGTTGGTACTCTTGTTCAGAGGAGAATTGCCTAGCATTTCGGTACTGGACTGTCCTTGTGGGTGGGACAAAGACTGATATGCAAATGGGTATTTCTCCTCTGTGAAAGGTGCAGTGAGCTAAAACGTGATTGTAGACCCTCCCGAGTGGGCACCTTCCCATGGAACAGGTTATTTGGCTGTGTTCGTTCTTGGTAGAGGGGCTCCCGGCGCTCTCAGACCTCTTTTTTTGTGTCTTGAGAGTGGTGTCTGGTGGCAGATGCGTGCAGGCGGCTGGCCTTGCCATCAGCTTTCTTCCATGATCATGGAGTGTGATACACACCTGTGTTCTGGCTGGTTTCTTGGTTTCATAGATTTGGCATGGATTCTGTCCTGTGGTCTGCTGGTGTTTTTTTCTCCGTCACTCAGTACATTTCATTTGCAGGTTCATTGCTGCCCCAACCTACCTGAGAGATGGTTGAACAGCCCAATGTGAGGCATGGGTTTGTCAGCATGCAGGAGGTAAAAGCCAGGTCTTGAGGGCCCTCCTGAAGGCAAGGTGATCCTTTATGCACCAGATGCTGAGGGGAACTGAGTTCCAGATTGAGGGGGATTGGATGGAGAATGTGAACCCCCTTATCTTGTCAATTTGAAAGGAGGTCTCACAAGGAGGAGTGTGGTGCCTGATCGCAGGTTTCGGCTGGATTTTAAGCAGATGAGTTTCTCTTGGAGGTATTCTGGGCCTTTCTTGTGAAGGGCACAGTGGGAGATGCACATGGCTTTGAAATGTGGGTGAAATGTTGATGTCTGAACTGCTGCCATACCTCTAGGCATGACTAGGAATGTCCCTCATGGACTGGACAGCTACCCCGCAGATGGTAATGACTGTGCCTGTCCAGAAAACATTCATCTTCCGGAGTGGAGGACATACATGTGGTAGTGGGAGGTGTCAGTGTTCTGAGTTGTACATAAAGGCAATACAGCTGGTTTAATTTTTTTTCAACGCACGTTTATCTCTAAACCAATACAAGATGTCTGCTGACCAACCCAAATCAACTTGTAGGAGAACAAAGAAACTCCAAAATAAAATGCTGTGAATGTTTCCTATAAATAGCAAACCCTGCTAGCGATGGATAAGGATGTTTGTGACAGGGCGCTAGATGTTGTCAAACAATACCAGCCTTTGAAGAATGTTGCAAACAGATTCAGATGTTGTGTCTCTAATAATTGTGAGCTTCTATTGTCTCTGCTGTTCAATAGTGACCAAACCTATGTGAGAACTCAGAACAAGTGTGAGGATTGTCAATTGCAGAGGAGCTCCCAAAAATTGAAACAGCGATAGAAAAAATTCGATTGTTGGAGAAGGTGTATGTTCAAGGGATCGCCAGCTGTGGTATAGGAGTGCTTGAAACGCGATTATTACAACGATTGTTATGGCCACTGTCATCAGAACCATCAAGATGGGCACAAATGTCTCAGTGACTCATATATGCTGCGCACTATTAGAAAAATATGTTGCATGCTAGACCCAGCAGTGCCTGTGAAACATAGAACATTGCTCATAACATACTCAGGTTGATGGTAAAAAACTCAAAAAATAAGGAGCAGCATCTAGCCCAAACTGTAAATCTAATACCTAAAGAGTGCAACGTATCCTTCTTCTGAGAAAATGAAATAAGTCTTTACATGTTGTGACATGTTCAGGATCTTGGCCCTATCAGAAGGGGGTGGGGGGGCGAACCTTCTCTGCCTGGAGCAGGAAGCTTTATAAAACATAACTCAAACCAATCCCTACCCCAGGTATGCAATGTAAGGTTTGGAGGTCACTGGTCCTTGAAAAAGAATCCCCCCTTTTGCCAATTTGACAACAATAATGCCATTCACATAATCTCAATGCCTCACAATATAGTCACTCGCCACAGTTCTCTTTTTTGTCTTTCCCGAACTACAGCTCCAACAATGCAACAGCAAGTAGCCAGGAAATCCCGGACTGGAAGCAAGCACCCTAAGGTCACTAAGTGTAGCAATGCCAAAAGACTGAAATGGCAACACCACCAAACTGCATCCAACACATCAGAGAAGCAGACTACTCACCCTCCAGACAGAAAAATAAACTTTTGCCTACAGTATGATGGAGAAACACCAAACTGCTTTTAAAACCGTGCTGGAAAGGGGGCAGGGGCTTAGAAGGAATTTTAAAGCCTACCAGCTGTGTAGTCCTCCTCCTGCGGAAAAGGCAGGCACTGATTGGTGCAGGGAATAGAGAATAGTAAAGGGGTGAGGAGGACACTATATATCTGAGTCTCATGGATAAAGTACAGCGCAGGGTCGAGGAGGGCACCATATCCTGGAGTTTCATGAATAGAATAGCAGTGGAAATAGTGTTAGAGGGACAGTAGTAGTAGAGACCTTGGTTGTGGCATTTGGAGGAATAATTGTAATAATACAAGCAGTAGTGTTGCGGTAACTGTTTATGTTTAGTTTCTCCTGCTGTCACAAGGGGTGTGGAATGTGGAAGTCTGAGGAGAATGTGGAACGTGATGGGAGGACGGTTGAAGGAGAGAGCTGGAGAAGAGCGAGTAACAACCTTGTGCCGGCTCACTGGTGAATAAAGACAAAGTTGTAATCCTACTCACATGCCTCTGTGTGGTAGTTAACTTAATCATTTGGTGACGAGCGCCAGCGAAACAGACCCACGCCATGTGACTGTCTAGACCGTGCGTCACAAGGTTTATTGAAGTCACGGAAGACCTGTGGTGTAATAATACACCAGATATGGAGCGCGTTATATGCAGCACAACAAAGGAAAAAACCTGCTCTTTGCAAAGCGAAGGAAGGTCATACAAGTTTAGACAGGGAACCGGCGGGTTATCACAATGTTCAGCCGTGTACGCCCAATACTCAGAGAAGCCTGACATTAGAGGAAAGGCCACAGCAGTGTCAGCTGACGTGCAGTCATTTTGGATTAGGCAAAATTGTCCAAAACAGAGTAACTAGCAGCAATTCTTCCTCGTCACAGTACAAAGGGAAAAAAATATTCTGCTGATTATTTTTTTTCTTCTTATATTTTCAAGAGCCTGTGGAAGAATATAGCTTGCAATTGAAGTAAAGAAAAAAAAGGAATAATTAGAGGAACATTTAAAAGTGAAGTGTGATATGGCTGTACAGGGCATAACGGTTCATCCTCCAGAAAGCTTTCTTCCCAATGCAGGAATGGATTGAATATTGGTGCAAATATATTAAAACCGTTGAGCATGAAGGACTCACAGCTGAGAAGAATAGGCTACTCCTATTACATTCCCTTGGCCCAGAAGCACATTGCAAGTATAGGGAATTACCTGCGCTAACCGATTTAGATGCAGGAGACATCGATGTACATGAGTGTGTAATAAGACAACTCGATAATTACTATGCACCAGAGACGAATGTTGCCATCAACAGGTTTCATTTTTATACAAGAGCACAAAAGGAAGAGGAAACGGTAGACGAGTTTGTGTCATCTCTGAAGAAACTGGCACTCGCATGCAAGTTTGGTGCAGGAATACCAACGGAAAAACTAATACGTGATCAAATTATAATACACGATAGAGACTCAGCAATGCAAGATAGGTTATGGATGGTGGTAGATCCATCTCTACAGCAATCTTTGGCTATTGTGAAACATATAGAACACACACAGAGAGCTCAGAGGAGATAAAGGACAAAAGGAAGGAAGTACAGCAATCGGGAGATAGCAAGGATGAAGAATAAGTGATCAAGCTTGTGCGGAAGCAGTTAGGAAAAAGAAAGATATGCACGATGAGAAAGAAGAAGGACGCAGCAAGGCTAGGTTCAAGAGGAAGGACCTGGATAGTAATGTGCTTAAAGAGAAAAGAAAAGGTTTTAAGAAAAACCTATACCAACAGCAGAAACAAGAGAGAGGGATAGATGTTTTAGGTGCGGAAGAATATAACATTATGCTTCATCCAGAATTTGTCCAGCCACTGACAAAATATGCACAGCTGGTAAAGGTAGTGGGCCTTTTGCTGTGGTGTGCAGAAACAAAAAGTGTGTGTAATTTCTCCAAGAAGATTCCGACACAGAGGAGGAGAGAGTGGTAGTGGTGTGCGGATCCGGCAAGGAGAGTGACCGGGATGGAATAAAGTGTTTGAAATGTGAAATAGTAGTGGAGAATTTGCCATTTAGGCTAATGGTGGATAGTTGCTCGCCATATACTATAATCATGGAGAACAATTGGCAGGAGTTGACATCGAAAGGTTTGAGACAGAGACTGCACCGTTAAGATATTCATAATCCAGGAGGGCTTGAGGGATCGAAAATACATTTAATTGGTTACTTTATGAGCAATGTGCAGTTCAAGCGTGGTGCAGCTGAAATCAAAGTGTATGTAGCCAAGAAGGGCGTGAACGTTTTGGGTTGGAAGGATCAGGCCTAGTTGAAGATCCGCCTGGATCCATGTGAGAATGACCCTGTGCTTTACGTAGGCGATGATGAGAATGGAAAGACTGGTGCCAGAGAACAAGGAGGGGACAGGTTTCAGGACAAGCTAGCTTTGCTAAGCGGATATGGACATAGAATTATCCTCAAACCTAAGGTGATCCCGGTCGTACACAGGAAGACAAGTTCCCTTTGCATTGATGGATAAACTGGAGGCAGAATTGGACAGGTTGGAAAAGGAAAATGTGATTGAGAAGATTAAATCATCACTATGGGTGAGCCCCATAGTAGTGGCTGTAAAATAAAATGGGAAACTCTGAGTTTGTGTAAATTTAAGGGATTTGAATAAAAAGATCCAAGTGGACAATTACCTGATGCCCATCATTTGCAAAATGTTAAACTGTTTTGAGGGGGTGTGTGTGTGTTTACTACCTTGAATTTGTCAAATGCCTACCATCAGATAAACTTGACAGAAGAGTGTAGGGACTTGACAGCATTTAGCACGCCGTTCGGAATGTTTTGGTACAGAAGGATGCCTTTTGGACTTGCTTCGGCAGCAGCCGTGTTTCGAAGTTCTATGACTCAGGTGCACAATGACCTCAAGGGAGCATTGGGGTATCAAGATGATATATTTGTATTTGGGAAAGTGGAAAAGGAACGTGATGAGAGACTGGAGATGGTGTTGCCGAAGTTTGTATAAAAGGGCCTTGAGGTGGATAGGAGTAAATGTAAATTTAGAGAATGTGAAGTGGAATATTTGGGGCCTATTGTGAGTGGAAAGGGAAAAGCAGGGAGTGAGATCTTTTCTAGGACTTTTTGAGTATTATAGCAAATATGTATGTGATTTCGCGTGCATGACAGAACCAATTTGTAAGTTATTGAAAAAGGATGCTAGTTTTGAGTGGGATGAGAGTTGTATGCAGGCATTCGATGCCACAAAGGACATTTGTAGTGCTGTGGAATTGGGTGGATTTTTGCTGTGTAAAGAGACTAGAATCACGATGGATGCCAGTGGAGTGGGACTGAGAGCGGTATTGTCCCAAGTGGTAGAGAACCAGGAAAGGGTGTTTTGTTATGCCTCAAGAGCTGTAACTGAAGTGGAAGGTAGATACTCAGTTAGAGAAAGAGAATTGTTGGCTTGTGTGTGGGGTATACATCATTGTTTCTGCAAGTATGTTTGGGGAAGCACATTTATGGTGTGTAGTGATCATAAACCCTTAGGAGAGTTATTGATGGTAAGAAGTCTGTGCAGAGGTACCCCAAGATTAGCTAGGCTGAGTGTGAGATTGCAGGGATACATTTCTGCCATGACATATGTACCAGGAGTAAGAAATAAAGTAGCTGATTTTCTTTCTTGGTTGCCAATTGAAAATTAAGATGTTGAAGAGGAAGACCACGAAGGTGCTAATTTTTTGTTCAATGTGTTCTTTATGTCTTATTTTGTAGGGAGGGGGATGTGTTGTGGTAGATATTTATGTTTTGTTTCTCATGCTGTCACGAGGGGTGTGGAATGTGGAAGTCTGAGGAGAATGAGGAATGTGATGGGAGGACGATTGAAGGAGAGAGATGGGGAAGAGTGAGTAGCAACGTTGTGTGGTAGTTAACTTCATCAAGTAGTTGTTATAGGAGTACAGCAGGAAAAGCTGTAGTAGTGCGTAGAACGTACAGAGAGTCATAGGGAGAAATGGTACTGATATCTAAGAGTTTTGGGGAACAGATGGTATTGGTAAAATGGAGGAGGAGTATGATATGTTATTTATAACACGCTTAATACCCAGAGGTTTCTAAGCGCGGACCCGGGAATCGAAGCTGTGTTGCTCTGTGTCGTCTTGCTTCCAAGGTGAGCAAGTTGCCCCTGAGCTATCCTCCAGAGACAAGAGTAGAATAGTAAAGAGGAAGGGGGTGGTAATACCAGCAGGCACACATACACCACCCTCTAGAACTAACATCTTTGGTAGAGTAGTGTTAGGTAGGAAGTCCCTGAGCGAGATAGGCAGCCAGTGTCTCAGGGAATCCACTGCGAGTATGAAGAAGCTGCAGACAGTAGGGATTACTGTGCTGTAGAACATAACCAGAGCTAACAACATCTGCGCTAGGGCAGGAAACCCAGGGAAGCGCAAGAGAGAGAAAGGGGGATGACCCTACAGCCACTTCCCAGACCCCTTTTGCAGCTGATAAACCTTTTGTTCTGCAACCATTACCCATCTGCAAAATGCTGTATAGTTGCAAAACATACTATCCTACCATCCCTCTATTGAGTGCTTTAATAAAACCCTTGAAATATGAGCGAGACTCATTCAGGACATCTGTCACGGTGTGAAACATCTTTTGTGGATTTGTTGCTTAGGAGGGGAACATGTCGGACAAGCTGTTACGTAAAATCTACTATGATGGGGGCTATTAGGTAGCTATGGGTGTACCAAACACCTTTATAAAATGATTAAGGCCCCTGATAGAAAGATCAAAAGAGAGAATGTGTTAGAGTGGTCATCAGGGGAGTATTCTAGGATTCTTACACACTGCATAAATCAGCTAAAAGGCATTACCTCCACCAGGCTACAATAACTGGGAATTTAAACCGTTAATTTTAAGCAGATTTAATTGACTGGAGCAAATTCGCAAAGCATAAGGACAGCTGTAAATATGTACTGATGCTCATAGAGGTCGTGTCTGACAGTCATAGAGGTTGTATCCAAGTGTGCCTTTGTGGAGATTCTGAAAGACATGACGGGTGTCCCTGTGACTAACGCTTTCAAATCAATTTTCAAACAGGGTCAGATACCCATAAAACTACAGACCGACAGCGGAAAAGAGTTTTTGAACAGGTCATTTGAAGCCTTGCAAAAGAAATTGGACATATAGCACATAGTCACACACACCAACGTTATGGCCTCCATAGTTGAACACTTTAATAGAATGCTAATAAGGTTATTATGACGTTAGTTTAGAGGACACAATGCCTACAGGTACAAAGAAGCCTTACTGATGTTTATAAGGATGTATGACGCTAGATGCCATAGATCTATCAAAATGGCTGCCTAGCAGGTGTCGCCTGATGACACAATGATGGTCTGTTGGAATGTTCATGCCACAAGATACAGGTCCAAAAAAGCCTAAAACATTGTTTTAAAGGGGGGTCCATGAGAGGATCGTAAAGCTGCGAGGTGTGTTTACCAAGGGATACCAGAAAATCTATATGACAGAGTTGCTTATAGTGAATGTAGACGATGTCAAGGAAGTTGTATCCATTCACTGTCTGAAGGACCAAAAAACAATGTTTTGAAAGGTATTTTTATACGTAGGAATTGCAGAAAATAAAGATTATCGAATTGTCCCACATGGAAAAGATAATTGCAATGATGGGGTGGAGACTCTTAGAAGGAATACCTGGTTAATAGGAGAGTTGGAATGCCGATTTTGATAGTTGGATTTTTGCCAGTTCCCTTATAAGCGGCCGTCTCAACAAAAGGAAACCAAGATAGAAATGGAAAGTACATATTTGTATATCACCTTACCTTAAAATGCCCCCATGGACAGTTTTCCAAACACTGTAAAACTGGACAAACCCGTAAATTTAAAAGGACCTTGGGAAGTTGTGCTAAATGAGGTCCAGTATCCCCCTACCTGCAAGACTTCTTCCAGAAGCGAAGTGGAATTCGCAATCAGCCTAAAAATCCTGCGGAAACACAATGCGGCTCATTCCCGTGTGGGTATTACGAGAGCCTATCTGACATCATAAAAATCACCAAGCAGACAATTGCAAACATCAAGACACGTCGCGAAATAAAAATGACTTTGGGCATCTATTTAAAGAAAACCTTTCTTGTAGCGTCTGATCCCGATACCAAATTCAAGTGTTCCGGAAAACTCTTTAAGGTTTTAGGAACGGTATAGAGCATAGATGAATATGATCCTCACAACAAAGCCGGTGAATATTAACAGGGGTCTCTACACTCTCTTTCTGTACTCTGACATTGAAGAATCTCCGAGCAAGGGTGACGGTTGCACACCGCTGCTCAGAAAACTGCTGGTCAAGGGTTTCAGCGATGGGATTGCGAAAATTCAGTATATCTAAAGGGACTATGTGTCGTTGTGTGTAAAGACCATTTTGATACCATCAACATCATGACAATGATAGTTCCAGCCCCGAAATGCTAGGCAAATCTCCTCTGAACATGAGTAATCCCGACGTGGACCCCTTGCTCACTCTGTCTTACAAAGGCTCAGCTTCACCTCGCTGATCAAACCTGCCTAGGCCAAAACATTTGGGGTTGCTGATGGTACTCTTGTTCAGAGGACATTTGCCTAGCATTTCGGTGCTGGACTGCCCTTGTGGGTGGGACAAAGACTGATATGCAAATTATTATTTCTCCTCTGTGTAGGGTGCAGTGAGCTAAAACTTGCTTGTTGACCCTCCAGGGTGGAAGACATTCCATAGAACAGGGTATTTGACCCATGTTCCTTCTAAGTAGATGGGCTCCCACACTGCTTTGTAATTTTGTAAAACTTGGGTTTTCACCCTAAGTAACCCCGGGTAATCCAGACGTGGACCCCTTGCTCACTGTGTCGTAAAAAGGATCAGCTTCACCTCACTGATCAGACCCAACTAGGCCAAAACATTGGTCTTGGCTTGCTGATGGTTCTCTTGTTTAGAGGAGATTAGCCTAGCATTTCGGTGCTGGACTGCCCTTGGGTGGGAAGACATTCCCAAGGACTGATATGCAAATGGATATTTCTCCTCTGTGAAGGGTGCAGTGAGCTAAAATGTGGTTGTAGACCCTCCTGAGTAGAAGGAATTCTATAGAACAGGGTATTTGATCCCTGTTAGTTCTCAGTAGAGGGGTTGCCACACTCCTTTGAACCTGTAACTATGGTGGTCTATGCGGTGCACTGTAATGTTATAGAAATCAACTGTGATCGTCAAGTGCTTTTTGATTACAATTAAAATGGATACCATTCAAATAGCACAATTCTTATGCAACGATAAGTATGTGAAAAAGTGTTTCCAGGGTGTTTTTGCATCCGACCAATAACCAAACAGGCTATTGCGGACGGACCCTAATAACACACATCCGCACGCAATGCCGTGAGAATCCTGGCCGTGGGTGTATCTGAATGGAGGCTGGTGTCTTTTTTTACGACAGCTATGCTCTGAGTCTGGCCTACTATCCATGAATCATTAAAACAGATGAATGCTATGGCATTGCACACGACACGTCAAATACAACAAGCTCTGGAGACCACGTGAGGTATGCACACCATCTTTTTTTCTGCATAACGCGTGTCAAGAGCTTGAAAAGATTTTTGACAGATAGAGTAGTGACTTTATGCTGAATCAGTGTGTTATGGTGTGCTAAGGACGAACAGTTCCAGAACACATCAGAATGTATATGTGATTTGTCAGCTGTGTAATGACACGCTGGCTCTCTAAATAAAAAATGCACAGCTATAAACATCAGTGCTTTGTACATAAAACGTAATCTGTGTCTCATTTTGTTGAACGCACTGTTGGGGGTGTTGCTCTGGACGGATGTGTATGATTAGATAGGTATACAAAGTAACACAACCGCAAACACACATACACACACATCCGCGCACATATTTGCACACAAGCATGGCCTCACACACAGACATGCACATATTCACACACACCTGCACAAATGCGCATGTGCACACACATACATACACACACACACACACACACACACACACACACTGGTGCACACGAGCACAGACACACAAGCACACACATGCATATGTGTGCAAAAGCACACAACCACACACACACACACACACACACACACACACACACGCACACACTGGTGCACACGAGCACAGACACACAAGCACACATATACAGATGTGTGCAAAGGCACACAACCACACACACACACACACGCGCGCATAGGAGACACATAAAATCTGGGGGGACATGGGACATCTTGGAGACTTTGCTTTATTTATTTATTGTGTTTTAGTCAAAGAACTCGATTTTTCACAAAATTAGAATTAAAATAGCAGTACGTATTAAATTACAAATATCACTGTATAAAACAAGAAAAAAGAAAAAAAGAAAATTAAAGGATGCAACAGCAAAGAACATGTCTTTGCATGTTGCATTTCTGGATGTTTCATCTGACTTTGAGCTCATGGTAAGAGAGAGGAAATAACAATTACTTCCAGTGGGCCACAGCTAGGACGCCAGCTCATTAAGAGGCAGATTACCTATAAGGGGACTCCTGCCAAAAAAGGAGTTTCAGCCTTTTCTGCGAACTGCAAGTTGCTACTTTTTTGTGTAGGGCAAGGAGACGTGTGTGTCTCTTGGAATGGAAGGATGGGGTTTTCAAAGAAAGAGGAAATCTTGTTTGTACCTCTGAGTAAGCATGTTATGAGAGTAGAGGGACCAGGTGTGTGATGTTGCTTCTTTGACTGTCTTCCGGGGGGTGGGGTACAGCAAACAAGGAGGATGAGCGATCGCAAGCCCATCCCCTTATAAGCACTCCCCAGGTCTGCGGCCGGATGTGTCGGACCCGGGGGATGCCTAGTAGGTGGGGTGTATGTGGACCCAGGGGGGTGGCCAGAGGGGCAGCCCGCTATGTGGGCTGCCTCTCTAGCGCACCTGCGAGGGCCGGGCCAGCCGGGCCAGCCTCTCACGATGAGTCTGGTCCCTCTTATTCCATCTCATGCTGGCTTCCGAGCCTAGCATTTCTTTGCCTTTGTTGTTCTGAATGCAGAGCTGGACTCTGTTCCTTTCTCGTTTAACATTTGCTGCAAAGCCTGATCTATTTGATTCTCTCATATGTTACTAGGACAGCAGTGCATGGGTCCTCTGCCCTGTTACATTATTCAAAGAGCCCCTATGGCCTTTCTTTGCCTCTCCCTTGTCTCACTGCTTGCTTGCTTAATACATACCTCCTTGCTGAACACAACATATTCTCCCTAACACAGCAAAGGCAGCTGTAGTCTGTCTTAACTTCTATTTGTTCCGTGTCTTGAATTGGTCTCTTATTTCTGCTTTTCAATCTGCAGGGGAAAGGCATTTGCCAGTCACTGCCATGATGGTTCTACCTGGCCATAAGAGGGCAATAGCTAGCCAATATTGGAAGAACGTGGGCATATTATGCCAGAGGCTGGCAACTGCTTTCCTAATGCCTACACAAGAGACAAAACTCTTGCCTTTGTTTCTAACAGTAATTCAGTGGATGAAGAAACGCGAGAACACACATATTGCTTATAAATGAAGGGGATGATGTCACACTTGGTTAAGACATTTTGATCACGCCAGGAGCTAATTTCCAGCAGAAATTAAGCGATTACTTTTTAGACTTCTGGCTTTAAATAATGTTAGTATCACCTGGAAAGCACAGAGGTTGCTCAACAGGGTTCCTGGATCATGAGGGGTACCCTACTCGTGGGCATGGATGATTGGAGGGCATTCTTGCCCTGTTTTGGAGCCTGGCCCCTACAGCCATTATGGGGGGAGAGGCCTATTACTTTTGGTTGTACGTACCCTGTGAGGGTGGGCAGACATTGCCTCCTGCTTTAGCCCACTAACAGCTCTGCTTTGCAACTTTATCACACATACCTGTCAGGTTGCATGTAACTCAGTGCTACTAATGTTATCAGCCTCAGAAGTCTGGAATCCTTTGCCACATCAACTAGGGTACAGGCTTGCCACCTGAAACTTACCCATGTCTGAGTTGGCATCTGTCGCCCTGTGGGGAAGACACACACACAGAAAGAGCAGGCCACAGTGCCCTTGTGGGATTTTCACACTTCTTCCTCAGGGTGGGCACAATTCACTCCGCAGAGAAAGTGGCACATGCTGGGCAACATTCTCCCACTTTGACAATGTCACCCAAAGAGTGAAATTGGCCATTTGAAATACCTCTGTTGACTTATTGCGCAATCCACACTGATGGGTTTAAGCACCTGCTTAACGCGAGATGGCAATTAAGGGCATTTGCCAACGCATTCAAAAAGCACAGGACACCCTCTTAACAGCAACATGCCATGCTCACTCATTCTGATCACAAATTGCCATTTATCTGGGGTCATGTTAAATGTATTTATTTATTTATTTATTATATGTGTAGCATTACGCAAAACCCCCAAGCATCCAGGCGCAAAGTAAACTGCATGGAGTGGACCACTTCCATTGGCGCACGTTTTTACTTTTCCGCCACAAAATGGAAGATTTTAGCGTAAAAGGCAGGTGAAATCACATTGCTTTTCCACTTTGGAAGATTGTAAATACCTTGCGCAATTAGCGATTGCTAGCGGAATTGACAATGGCTTCCTCTGGACTCTGCCCGCTTTTACGAGGTTTCATTTCCAAGCAGATCCCAGAGGAATCCCTTTCCTTATTTCCAGCATCAGAATACATGCTGGCATTAAGGCCGCATTTGTCTGGTGGAGCGGGAAATACAGGGGGTCCTGGTGTGTCCACTCGGGTCCTGAACTCCACCCAGAAATTGCAAAATCGAAAATCTGGCCAATTAGAAAAAGCGACAGTAATAGTGTTTACCACCACTTTTTCTGAACCAACTGACCTGGAAAATGCTGTGTTGCATAGGAAGCTGAATGCATCCACTCTGCCTATCATCCCACCGGACGATTAAGCCAGGTGCTGAACACAGGTGTTACATATTCCTGTGCACAATCCGCATTTGGAGCATTAACTAACTGAGCTACCTTACAAATGATATCTCCTCTGGGGCTTTACCGTCTTAACCCCTTAACTGCCATGGGTATTTCCCCGCAGTGCCAAGACCTTTTTTGGTGATTTCGGTAGGTCGCTGTTCAATCCCTTGTAACTTCTTTGTTAGATGCGGCCAAAGTTGGCCTCTTTTTTCCTACATGTAGGCGGTTGTAACGCCACCCAGGAATCCTAGTTTGCTGTAGGGGGGTGAGAGAAAATAACCAAAAAGAAGAACATTTGTTTTTTTTTCAGAAAATGCCAATAAAATGTTGTACAAAGAAGCCTGTGGTGTTTTCTTTGTAAGAGCTGGGAACAAATGCTTTGCTGTGCTGTTTTCGCCATTTTCCAGGCTTTCAAGAACAGATTGAGTGGAAACCAAAATAACATATTTTGATATGCTAATCAGCCGTTTTGTGAGAGGTAGGCGATTTTGGCGTTTTTTGTCCAATAGAACATGTGTGGATGGAATGGAAGAAAAGGGTAAGAAAGCTGAATGGGAAGCCAGAAAGGCATACATTTCTGAAAAGTAGGCAATATTCCAAGATTAGGAAGGGGTGATTTGCGGAGGTCAGGCAACGACTATGTAGGGAAAGATTCCATCGTTTGGGGGAAATCTGGAATATTACTGAAATGTGCGGAAATTGTGTTTTTTTTCTCTCTGTTCACCCACCTAAACACGCAGCCAACAACACATGGCCTACCTTCCCGCGTTCCCACAGGTTTCCTGACGAAAACGGTACCTCACATGTGTGGGTGCACCTACCTGGGTGCAAAGGGAAAAGCCTAAAACACTGGTAATCCCAAGTCTTTTCGCACAGCAGATTTTCAGGAATTTTGCTCATGTGGACAACCTACAGATTTGGGCCTAGGGTGTCGAAGCCACGAAGGAAAACAGGGAACCCCATGCATTTCTGAAAAGAAGACACCCGTGGGAATCCACAGAGGTCTGACTTGCGCGAATCGCCCCATCATTTATGACCCACAATCCCTGACAAAGTCTGCAATTTGGTGGAAAAAAAACAATTTTCACTTTGTCTGGGATTGTGGGTAATAAATTCTGGGGTGATTCGCACAAGTCAGACCTCTGTGGATTTCCACAGATGTCTTCTTTTCGGAATTGCATGGGTACCCTGTTTTCCTTCGTGGCTTCAACACCGTAGGCCCAAATCTGTGGGTTGTCTCCCCAAACCCTTTGGGAGTTACCCGTGTTTTAGCCTTTTCCCTTTGTGCCCAGGTAGGTGCGCCCACACATGTTAGGTACTGTTTTTGTCGGGACACCTGTGAGAACGCAGGATGTAGGACATGTGTTGTTGGCGGCGTGTTTCAGTAGGTGGCCACAGTGAAATGTCTGAAAATTTCAGAGACATTTCCCTCTGCCCACCCACCGAAACACACCGCCAACAGATGTCCTACCTTCCCGCGTTCCCACGGGTGTCCCGACAAAAACGGTACCTCACATGTGTGGATGCACCTACCTCGGCGCAAAGGGAAAAGGCTAAACCACTGGTAACCACAAGCCTTTCGGCAAAGCAGATTTTGCTCATGTGGACAACCCACAGATTTGGGACCAGGGTGTCGAAGCCACCAAGGAAAACATAGACCCCCATGCATTTCCGAATCGAAGACACCCGTGTACCCCTTTCCACTAAAAACGTCCATGGTGGTTTAGTGACCCCCACACCCACCCAAAACAAGTTATCATTTTTTTGTTTTTGTTTTTGTTTTGCCTCTTTCCTAGGGGCAGATTGTGCTAGCCATCTGCCCCCAGGAAGGGCTACATGAAATGCCCCCAATCCATTTGGGGTGGGGGGGGAGAAGGCCACCCCCTTTACACTAAAAACATCCATGGTGGTTCAGTGCCCCCCCCCACACCCACCCAAAACAAGTTGTTTGTTTTATTTTTGTTTTGCCCCTTTCCTAGGGGCAGATGGGCACATGTGTGTAGCCATCTGCCCCCGCGGGGGCAAAACATACTGCCCCAGGCTTGGGGGGTGGCTCTGTCAATATTTGCAATGGCCTCCCCCCACCCCAAATGGATGGCGGCATCTCATGTACCCCTTCCTAGGGGCTGAAATCTGCCCCAGGGAAGGCTACTTAAGGTGCCGCCATACACTTTGAAAGGGGAGGTGGCCCTCTCCCCACACCCTAACACAAAAAATCCTGGTGGTCTAGTGGGCCCCTCACCCCCACCCAAAACAATTTATAATATATATATTTTTGTTTTGAATTCCCCAAGGGCAGATGGGTACATGTGTGCGACCATCTGCCCCAGGGAGGTGGCAAAACGTACTTCCCCAGGCTTGGGGACGGGGTGACTCTGCCAATATTTGCAGTGGCCTCTCCCCTCACCCCAAATGGATGGGGGCATCTCATGCACCTCTTCCTAGGGGCAGAAATCTGCTGCCAGGGAGGGCTACATAAGGTGCCCCCATCCACTTAGGGTGGGGGGGAGAGGGCCACCCCCTTGCAAAAATCCCTGGTGGCTAGTGGTCCCACCCGCACCCACCCCACCCAAAACTACATTTAAAAAAAAAAATCTTTTTTTTTTTGTTTGCCCCCCCTTCCATGGGTGCAGATGATCATCCATCTGTCCCCAGGGTATTGCCCCCATGCTTTGGAGGCCAGGTGGGAGAGGGCATCTTACATAGTAGGCAGCCCCTCCCCACACTTCAAAAACAGATCCCTGCACGACACACCAAACACATATTCTGGGGGGGATAAATGACATTACAACCCCCTCACTTAAGATTGTGGGGGGATTTGTCACCCCTGCCCCCCCCCATTTCCTACGCCCATGCACACAGTTGTGCACACACATGCATACAAGGACACATATGAACACATGCATGCAGTTGTGTGTACACACACACACACACACTCTCTCTCTCTCTCTCTCTCTCTCTCCCCCTGTCTCTCTCTCTCTCTCTCTCTCTCTCTCTCATAGGACAGGCATTCTCATTATGTTTTCAGTTGTCTACTGTTCATGTACCTTTTCTATTTAAAAAATTAATCCGTGGTTAATGCGTCATAGTTGGCTCTAATCATGAAATGAATTTCTGATAGACACATTTAGTTGAGTTGCACAATTGACTATGGCAACATCTGCTGTGGTACTGCACGCCATGTGTTTTAGCAAGAGTGTTTCAAAATAGGATGTATATACCGACTCACACTTTAGAACTAATTGTAAACTTACATTGTTATCAGCAAAACACACACGGACACATGTTGTTGGGTTTTTATACTGTTCACAGTACAGAGTATTAAAACCCATGGCGTGTTGTTTCTAGACATGAGCACAGTCAGAAGATCATGGGTGTTTTACACTCGTGGGTCTGGGAAGAGATAACAGTCAATAATTTGTATTCTGATCCTCCCACCCACCACCCAAGAGCTCAGGCCTCTTGCAGACCCTAAACTATCCAAAGAAGGACAGTCTGGCAGGTACCCACGCTAAATAAAGCCGCCACACTGAGGCCTGCAGGCAGGAACAGGCATGCAATGAGATCAACTTGGGTTCAGGCAGCAGCAGAGATGGGGCAAGCAGGGGAAGCATGGGCACGTGACATCTTTTGCTGGAACCTGACAGGCTGATTACATACTAATGCCAAATGGCGCTGTGAGGTGAAGGGTGTGATGAGAGAACCAGATTTTGTAGGCTGCTTCATGCACAAGTGGGCTGCATCTTTCTGTTGGTAGCTGGGTTCTTTCAGAGAAACGTAGAAAGAGTTAACCGCTGCAACACTTCCATAGAGCACCAACACCTGTGCAGCCCATGATGTGCGAGAAGGCCTCTGCTGATCCCTGGCAATACCCCCTTCAAAGGCCCTTTTAGGGCTTAGACCTTTCCAGTGGAGTGGATATTCAATGTTGCACACTCATACTCTGGATTCAAGAGCAAACTGAAGCCCAGTAGCAGCAGAGGTGAGGGCGTTTAACAAGGGGCCCAGGGCGTTGATACCCGTTCCTGCCCTTGGAATGGGTGCTGAACAGTATTAGCACCCCGGGTTTCCAATCTGGAAGCCCTGTGTGCTAAGAAAATTGCACACATCCCATTCGTTGAAATAAAATTCAGAGTCCCGTTCATTGAATGAAAATACTGTCTAAAGATGGTCGTCATGGACATAGAAGAGGGGCTCTGTATGGAGTCCCGCTTTCTGTTTCCATGGCAGCCATGGAGCGGCAGCAGAAGCGCAGCTGCAGAGGAGCCACCGATGAAAAGAGGTAATTGGTGAGGGGGGTTGAGGGAACCAGAAAAAAAAAAGGTAAGGGATAGTGGGGGGAAGATGGCACTGCAGGGTGGGGGAAGCAGCCTCCAGGTTCCATGGAACATGGGCTGAGATTAGCAGTTTCAGCCCTTGTTCCAAGGAACCTGATTGGCTGCTCCCCACCACACCCCCACCCTGGGAGTTAATAGTTTTTAAGTTGCGTTTTCCGGAATGAAAACCTGGAGTGCTAATAGCCTTAAGCACTCGTTCCAAGGACTGGACAGAGTGTTAATGTCCCAGGAACCGTGTTAAAGGCCTGAACGAAATCCGCAATCTAGAAACCCAGGGTTTGTGGCGTACCATTCATTGAGCGGCAGCAGAAGAGCGGCGGTTGAGGCAGAGGGGCCACCGATGAAAAGAAGTAAGTGGGGAGTGGGTGGGGGTGGGTAGAGTAAACCACACAAATAAAAAAGATAAGGGAAGGTGGGGGAAGATGGTGCTGCGGGGTAGGGGAAGCAGCCTCCTGTTGCATGGAACATGGGCTGAGATTCGATTAGCAGTTTCAGCCCACGATCCAAGGAACCTGATTGGCTGCTTCCCGCTATCCCGGTGCTAATAGTTTGTAAGTTGCATTTTGCAACATTAAAAAAAAGATGGCTGCCGTGGATCAGGGAGAAGGGAATATATGTTGTCCTTTCTCCCTTTCCATGGTGGCCATGCTGACGTCAGAGCTGCGCCAGCAACACTACTAAGCCCGGGCGCAGACAACAGACATGAATGCAGAAAGTAAGTGGGGTAGGGGGTGGAGGTGCCTTGTTATGTGGAAAAGATGGGTGGGGTGGGGGATGGGACGTGAGGGCACAGGGAAGCACACTCACCTGCAGAACCCGGCGAGGGAAGATGGCGACCTCCCGCTTTGAGGAGGCTCAGAGCTGGGTCTTTTCTGGTGCGGTAAAGACCCTGTTCTGAGCCCCCTCATTGTCTGGGAGGCCGCTACCCCACCTAACCCCTCCTCCCCCCTTGCTGGTTATTAATTGTTGTAATGCAACTAAAAACACTAGTCTGCAGTGGAAAGGAGGACAGACATCACAAACTGTCATTGTTATGGAGGGAGGCCAGGCCAGCGAATAGTTGGACAGAAAGGAGGTGAGCCAAGATGGTGGGAGCAGGATATTTTCAGGAGGTTGATATCCCCCATGAACACAATATTGACATTGGGATGGGAGTCAAGAAGGAGATTGAGATCAGGGAACAAATAGTTTTGGGGGGGGGGGCTGTGGATCTTAAGAATAGTTCGATATTGGTGCAAGGAGTTGGGTGGCAGTGTGTTCAAAGAAGGACGGAATAAAGTAAGATGGCGGACCGGGCAAAGTTAATAGCTTTATTACACATAAGGCCAACCCCACAACCTTTCTTGGCCACTCGGGGAGATCAAATGAAGTAGCAGAGCTTTGCATATGTGGTGATGGGCCTGTGCTTCCACTCAGCCTGTAAGTTGCCCCCCTGTGAGCCTGTCAGCTGCGACCTGCCGAGTCTTTCTTTTCAGGCAATATATGTCTGTGCACGTCGCTCTGACAGATATATTCGTTACAGATTTGACCTTCATGAGCCCAAATTCTTGATTCCTGTCTCATGGTGACTTTGAAACAGCAGTGAGAGGCATTTGCAAAGCTAATGAGGGTAACAGAGGTAGAAAACACAACAGGTGCCAAGCAGCAAGATTCGATCGCTGGAAGTGGGCCGGAACACTGTATTTTACGACAATCTGGAACATTAAAAATGGAATGCCTGGGAATCTGCGCTCTGCCCGATTTGTGAACCCCAGGAGTCTGATACAATCTACAAGATTTATGAGCCTGTGCCCATATGTCTATTCAACCCTGAATTTATTTTCATTGCTAACACTCCTAATTTACTGTGTTTGCTAACTCCTCAGACCATCAGCTTGACCATGAAACTCCCAGGTCTGTTCCCAGGCCGAGTCTCTCACCCTAACAGACTGCCTTTCAGAAGGCGCTGATGTCTTGCAATATACAGACTTTTTTGTTAGGGTGTGTATGCTGACTAACGAAAAGAGCAAAGTCAAACTTCCATTTCTCGCTCAAAAGAGTTTCTTGAGGAATCACTAGCATAGAAATGTTTTACATTTAAAACCATGAGCATTCTTTGTTTCCCAAAATGCTTTTTGCTTTTATGCAAATTGCCAGGATTGGGTTCCATGAAGAGACGCTGTGTTGCCCCTGGGGCCACACCCCTTGGCCCCGCCCCCAAATCCACCCCTCCTAAGGAGGAGGGGCTTCCCAGAGTACATTTATTCCATTTGTAGTACTGGATAACGCCCTGGCAAGGTTTTCTGGCCACTTTCAAAGATCTCCCTTTTGTTCTTTTTCACCCACTTTGAAAATGTCATATGTGTCATCCACCACTCAAGAGAACTTTGCCATCCTCCTTTGGCCACTCTGAAAAGGTGCCCCCACTTTCAATCGAGGCAGAGCTGGAAATGGAAAGGGGAAATGCTTTTACGCCTCCATTTCCTGCTTTGCCCCCTTTTGCAGCAGTGACGAGGCAGAGCAGAGGCACGGGCAGAGATAAGATCTCCACCGTGCATCCCCCCCCTACGTCTTGTCAGTGCGTTTCATTGTACGCCTGCATGACACTTTCATGCAGGTGTACAACGAATGCATTTCTATGGAATCTGCCTCTGTTTTGCACCTAGTCAATATCAGGAGGATTCTATAGGCAATTATTAGTAAATGCCACAGTCAAAGCATATTTGCAGGCAGCGTTCACTTTTCCATGAGATGAAGTGGAAAAAAAAATAGTAAAAGCGTGTTTGCCTCGCTTTTACTCTTTGCTTGTCGACTCTGTCTCGTGGACCTGTACAATTGCATGCAGGCGACCCCACACCAGGTAAGTCCCAATAAAGAAAAAAAATCACCAAAAACGGCCAGGGGTAAAACACCTTGGTGAAAATAGTCGTGGCAACAATTGCAGCGATTAAAACACGTGAAACCATTTGTTTTCAGTCAAAAACTAAGAGACATCAATTAAACAACACATTAAAGGAACACCATTTAATTACAGCACTAATAATTGTACAACAATCAGAAGGTACATTCCATTAGCAACGAAAGCATGATGCCCGCGCCTAGAACCGTTGTCACAGGCGCAGCTGCTGTTCTTTGTCCTGCTGCCAGGTTCGTTTTCATGCCCATGGCTCTGCCCACTCACTATTCCTATAAGGGGAGAGAATGGCAGAGGCTCTCCTTAATCGGGGCAGTGAACCTAAATGGTGCCGAAGAATCAGGACAGCAGGAGGTGTGCATCTAAGAAAGCTGAAGATAGACAAAGGCTTCTGAAAAGATATTTGGGGCACATCTCTATGGTTGAGAACAGTGGCCATCGCTAGGGTGGGGCCAGCGGGTGGCCTGGGTCCCGCCTCTGAAATTGTGTGCCCCATCTTGGGCAGCCCCTACAGTGAAGGGACCAGGCCCCAGTCGTAGCGGCAGATGGAGAGTTAGCAAGGGGGTAGGGGGGAGGAAGAGGAGAAAAGGAAAGTCTTTAAAAGTTTCCAGAACTCACGAAGATCCAGCTCAAGTTTGGGGGGGATTTGAAGCCAGCAGAGGAAAGGGCTCTACCTCCCACTCTCTGCTTGGAGAAGCGGTGGAGTAGGCGCCAGAAGACCGAAGGACTCTGGCCGAGAGGTATCTAGGGAGGGAAAGCTGGGCTTGCCGTTTCACCTAGCCGTGCATGCGTGCGCACGCACGCATGCAGTAGCAATGGCAAGCCTTGGGCCCCGACTGCTGACCCTCACCCCTGTGCCGCTGGCCTGTGTGCACCTTTATGGTGGATTCTTCACTGCATTTGTCGTGCCCGTAGCCGGCCCCGGTGACGGCATTGCAGCCCTGTCTGCGCGCTGTGCGGTAGGACACCAGGCAGCACTGCAGAGAGAGTAGCCCAGATAGGGTACTATCCAACATTGCAAGAGTGGGGTCTCATTTGCACCCCCAATCGCCCATCCCTGCCCCAATCTACTTTTTTGGTAACATTAGTGGCATATGGCATTATAACATAACAACAAAAATAAAATACTAGAATCATTACAGATGCAGGAAACTCATCTATTAGCGCTCTGTCCAGGCGCTCTGGGGCAAAATACATGCAAACCTCCTAATTTGCATATGGATTGCACCAACACAAGTGACTTCACAGAAATGGACATTGCAAGGAGCATCATCAGTCTTTGATACTTGGAGACACCATGGAAGTGACTTTAGAATAAGTTGCCATAAGTAGGCCAAGTGGCAAATAACTTTGTGGTGCAAAATACCTAAATATCACTATCATTATATAAGGAGCAACTCTGTAGTCATTAGGCTTTTTTAAATAACAGCATGATATATTAATTTAAGCTATGAAGTGAATCACTTACAGAGCTGCAGATAAGACACAGTGCGATTAAATGATTTGCCCAGGATCACACATTTTGGTTAAATGGTGAAACCCGTATGTGGACAAGTTAAGCAAATGAGCAGATCTTCCCAGGTTAAGTTGATCTAGATATTTATAAAGGTTTTGCTTTGCCTTTCATGTGCTTAAATAATACTTTATTTAATGCAATTCCTTGGAAGCAAAGCACAGTACATAAATTATCCTTTCATAGTACACTAACTATACACTATATACATTGTCATAGAACTATGTTGAGCAATAAGAGTAGGGCTTTAGTTTTATTCTCCCCATCCTGCATGTAAAGTCACAATAGCATCATGTAGATTAATATGAGCCTAACAAATCCCCCTTGGGTTTTAAAGCCATAGTAATTTCATAAAACATGCAACATTTTGCACCCTACTCACTTTTGATCACTCCCTCCCATTCACGTTTCTAAAGGGACAAAAGTCCCTACTAATAGTCTCATCCCCCTCCCATCAGTGTCTAATGGCTCACATTGAAATGCTCTGTTAACACAGAGCAACGTGAGAGTCCCTCTGATGCCCGGAGCTTCTTGGGACATTGCTCAGCACACATTTTCCTGCCAGTGAGACACCTCTACCATTGGGCACCCTCATTGAGGTGCATAGCGGGAGAGCTTTCCCACTGACAAATATCCCACTCTGGATCTCAAAAGAGCCACCGTAGGGGGGCAGCTTGCCCTCCCTGCCCCCCGCTCAGTACGTCACTGTCATATAGGGGCCATACCACCCCCTAGTAGTCCCCCAGCATCATTTGCCAGCACTTGCCCTCAGGCTTCCTTCCCCCGGCTAGCCCTACTTGGTCCTCCCTGGCCACCGCACTCATCCCCTCCTTTCCCCTGGCACTTGCCGCCTTGGCCCACCCAGCAATTGCCCGCCCCCACCCTTGGGGGTACCCCACACCTGCACTTCTCCCTCTACCCCCTCCCGCTTGGATTTACCACCTTGTTATGCACTTGCATGGTAGGATAGTCACAAGGCCAATATAACCGTTATTGTTGTTCTTATTTGATTCCCTCGCCCGCTCCATCTTGTTTTGTGGCGCCTGGAAACACCTGTGTATAGGCGCCATACAAATGTCCGATAAATAAATAATAACTATATAAACCGCCAAAGAGGCACACATGCTCCGACCTCGTATGTGCTGGAAGGTCCGGTTATCACATGGGCAGGGGCAAATATGCTGTCTCTCTTAGCTGTTCACATCCAGGGCACCCATAATTTGAGTGCATGGTAACTCAGCCATGCTTCTCTCTCTTTCCTCCAATACTCACCATCCTATGTGGCATTCCAAGTACTATGCCATCTGGGAGATGTTTGCCACACCAGTGATGGACCTGTATGCCACAAGATAAAACAACCAGGCCCAGATCTCCTGCACCCAGAGCCTGACCAACTGAGGAGGAGGGTAGATGCCCTAGCGATTCCATGGCCCAGCGTCTCCTGTATGCCCTTCGTCCCATCCCTCTGCGATGGAGGGTTCTATTAGCGATGGAGGCCAATGTGCTGTTGGTGGCTCCACCTTGGCACAGCCAAGCTTTGTTTCCGAATGGCACGCAGTTGATCCCTAGACCTCCTAATCTCACTGTCTCCCTCCACAATCTGCAGTTGCCCTTTTTATCCTTGTCCCATTTGAAACGGATTGATTGGCCATTGAACAGAGCGGGGCCCACCCAACCGGGATGTCACAAATGGTGGCGGCCGCAATTCAGGTTCCAGAAGACAACCCACAAGGCGTCCGCAGGTTCTTCATTTGGGCTCATTGCAATGGTGTATGAGATGGGAATTTTAATACATAGGCCTCAAGAAGGGGGTGATTAGGGCCTGCGGCAAAATGACCACGGACACAGTTGGCTTCATTGGAAAACTATTTGTTATGGTCACAGATTGATCATGTGTAGCATATGTTAATGGCATGTACAAAACGATACCATTATGAGAGTTTGCCTAAAATTGTGCCACACCTCCATAGGGCAACAAGGGGCAGGACCAACCTGGCCCCATGTCATCTCCTGTCAATCCGTATAGGGGTTGTCCCACAAACCAGGGACGTCATTTCACCAAAATGCCTGGGGTAGTGGAAGGTTACATCACACGACCCTTGACCCTCTGATGACATCACAGGAAGTGCTGCTATTTGACCCCACCCCGAAGTGATATTGCGATGGAACACGACCTTTCACCCGTTGACAAAACAGGAAGTGGCATCACATAGCATTGTACACTACGAAAAATATGGTTATGATATCGCTATAATGTGATGTACATTTCATACAAGAATGCCATATATATCGTTAAGATCAGTGTGTATAGGCCCATATTACCAAATTACTGTGAATGCAAGCAGACAACCATGACCAAATGATAATGATGTGTTATTATATAGCACTTACGTTTAAGCGCTTTATATAGAAAAAATATATACCCAATATCACCCAACCTGTGTTGGTACTCATTTATCGACCGCATAAGGATGAAAGGCTGAGTTGAGGCGTTTAAGAACAGACTAAATCAGTGACTCACCCCCTGAAGTGTGCCTTAAGTAAACCTTTAATGAGTCTAGCAATTATTGTATAGAATTCCAGAAAGACACATTATTTGGTATTCCTATTCTCTCTTATTTAGGGTCAGTGCCGAAAGTGTTAGACTTGTGGTACCCAAGTTCTTATTTTTCTTATTTTTTTTAAGGGGCATGAACAAGAAAGCCAGCCACTCCAGAAGTAAAGAGCCACATGGTGCTGGAAAAAAAAAAAGAAAATGTTGTTTTTTAACATTTTTTTTTTTTAGAAGTTGCAAGGGAGACCACAGAGGTCGCAAGGGAGACCTCAGAGGTCGCAGTTGTGACCTCTGGCGACCCCTAAATGATGTCCCTGCCACAAACTTGCCTAAACTCCCAGCGACTCCCCCAAATATTAGGGGGAGTGTCTGGGTCATCCTGATATCTAAAACCGGCAGACCAGACCCCCACAGCCTCGGCCATTCGTCGTCCAATGCTCCACTTTTTGTCAGATATTACTGGTGAGTATGGACCTCCCCATGTGGGATCCCTGCCGCATTTTCCTGTGCCGTCCACAAAAGAGGCCGCACAAGAAATGCCGCCCACAGAAGACGGCACACGTAGAAGAGGAGGGCGAAAGAGGGCACAGCGCAGACAGGTAAGCAAGGTCAGGGTGCGGTGGACTGAGAGGGGGATAAACGTGGAAAAAACAAGGTAACAGGTGGGCAGAGACTAGCGCAGTAGGTAGAAATAGCGAGAGCGGTTTGGATGGGCGGGAGTGGATGGATTGGCATGTGGCGATGCGGGAAGGTATGGGGGTGTGGGTGGTGGATCCCCTCAATGAGGAGGGTAGGGTGTCTGTTGGTTCCCCAGTATAGGCTGCTCTGAAATAATGATGGCATAAAAACGCAGCCCTATTTGGGAGCAAACTCTTGCAGGTCACCAAGAGACATAGAACAAACCTCCCTCAATCAATAGAGGTGAAATGGTGTATCAATAATCATGGAGTGGGACAAATACTCAGGGGAAACCACTGCAACATGGCTAAGGGAGGCCTCCTTGTTACTCCCTGCCCCTTCTCACTGTCATTGTCTTAATTAAACCTGAGATGGTGCAAAACACAGACGTGTGTGCTCCATCTTTAAGTAGGCACTCCTCGTATGTTAATGTGCTGTGCTGAGCCTGCCCTCCCCTCTGGTCAACTTTTTCATAACTGCATTAAGCCTCCTCATTCAAGTAGTATTTTTTTTCCCACAGGCCTGTGCCCCTTGCTGTCTCCTTGGTATTATTGCTGACCATACCACTGCAACCTGTTGGACGAAATGTGCCAACCACACCAAGTAGCTCATTTTGAACGAGCTCTAATTTGGCGGCGAGGATCCTATACATTAACACCTCAACATAAATGGCTCTCCTCTGCCAGATTTTGGCCATTTGCATGGAGTGCAAAAGGGGAGGGCAAAAGGCGGCATTTAATTGTGTATGCTGCCTTTTTCTCTGCACTTTTGCACTCCACCGGGCAAATGAAGTGAACGCCGCCTGGCCTGTATGCACAGCAAGTAGCATTTACAATTGATCCCTATAGAGTCTGACTGCTTTTTGCACCTACAAAAACGCAGCAGGTTGCATAGGGAACCCCAGCATTTGCGCCCGCCTGAAAATGCATGCGGGTGCAAATGCTGACGTATTTGTATGGCACAGAGGAATGGAGCAGAGGAAATGCAAGTCGCGTTCCGTCCATCTTCTCCGACCACACAAATGAATGAAAATGTGGCATGGCATGAAAGGCATAAAAGCCTTACGGAATTATGCCTTTCATTCATGAATATGCCACAGAGCTAAATTAGCTCGTAATTGTCCTAATAAGTGTCCACGAAATGTACACCTCCTGTGACCAACCAAGTTATTTCACCCCAAATATACCACCACAAGGCGTAGACAGGGTAGGGCCTGAGCGGGCAAGGCCCACCCAAAATCTTTAGATGCCCACTCAGCGGCACTGTGTGGGCATTTACCAATATCACTGTCGTGGGCCCAACTAGATTAGCTTAATGCCCCACTTGTTAGACAATCCTGTCTAGGCTTCTGTTGCTTAATAACTTTTGCTCTCCCGGCAAAACGTTGCTTGCAATTGGTGCAATGGCAATCCCCAAAAGCCAATCCAACAAATCTAAGGAATGGTGACTACTCTCTTCAATATGCTGCTGTTGCTGTCCAATAACACGTCTGCCCTTACTATGAATGAAGGTCCCACAACCCAGTGTACCCGATTGGACACTGTGTTCCTGCAGATCAAGGGAAAGCAAAACTATTCAGATCAGTGAAGGCCCTCACCAGCGAACCACTTACAGCAAAGGGCGAACGCATCATTCAAAACAATCCGACTTCCATCTTGCTATCTTGTTCACCTATGCAGTTGTCAACCCTGCTCCTGATGCAGAAGTGGCAGCCCCAATTCTAAATGTATGAGGTGTGTGTCCCTGTGGTTTTATGCCCAACACAACTAGTCCTGTTTTCCACACCCTGTGAACTTGATATATGGACAATGGAAAACCTCTCTGATGCAGGGTCCCCTTATGTGCACCGGGCCTCATTATAAGACTCCTTCAATGCCCTTAATGGACAACAGGCAGGACCTGGGGTGCACTGCAGTTCTCTCTGCGTGCCCTTTCCCAACTGATCTGTTTTTCATTGTTCCATCCTACATTCTACTCTGTCCAGCAACAACCGAACATTTAAAAAAAAGCATGCCCCCAAACTATTTAGACTATGCTACTGTCAAGCACCCTCCAAGTCCCCCTTGCGCATTTACTTGATGGATGGAGGTAGCACCCAAGCTGGGGTCTGCCCATATGGAGCCTTAGCAGTGGTATAACATTAGTATACATTCAGGAAGCGTGGCAGCCGCCCCCTACCTTCATTGGAACAGTGGGCAGCAGCAGCATATAGCCAAGCAAGGATGCTATCTCTGGGATAGTATTTCATTGGTTTGAATCTTTTCTGTCAGACCATACTCAAACCCTCCCTCTCTTTCCTTTTCGGTCTGCACCATCGCCTCTCACCTGTAGAGTCCCCCAGTGCTCGGTGATATCGCCTCTTTCGTTTAATATCTAGGTTCAGCCCCTGGCTAGCCTGATTGATTTTCATGGTTGCCAATTCTATGAATGGCTGCTTAGCCTCTATAGGGGACTGGATGAACAGAAATTGGCTCAAGTTGAATGGTAATAAGACCGAAGTTTTGCTCGTCGTTTGCGAGCTGCACACTCTTTATGGACCCCAGATTGTTGGTCCCCCAATTTAGGTACTCTCCCCACTCCGGAAGGAAACATCCAAAATGTCTGAAAATATATGTCTGAATGCGTGCTTTGGCTGAATTTCGGACCTTATGAAAATTCCAAATGGCCGAAAAGTTCGAGCAGATCACGCATTCGGTGCCGGGGGATGCAGGGGTTTCTCTCACAACTGATCCAGAAAAAAACACAAAAAAAGAAGAAAAAGAAAGACGGCTGCGGGGGTGTCCCCTGCACCCGTGGTCACTATATTGTGAGCAGGGATTGTGGGAGGTGGGGGGACCCTGCAGCCATCCAAAAAAAAGAAAGAAAAAGACCTTGCAACACCGTTTCCTGATCACAGAAGTGAAAGGAAACAAGCGTCTCAGGGACACAGGGTAAGTTGCGGTGTGGGGGTGTGGTGGGGATTTCAGTGGGGGTGTGGGTGTGGTAGGGGCCAAGTTGTAAATGTTCAGAGGAGAAAATACCGAATATTATTTCAGAAAAATAATCTTCAGTCTTTTCTCCCTCTAACATTTGGACTGGAGGCTTTCAAAAAATCTGGGAATAAGATTGCAGCTTCTCTATCCCCTGACTTGCATGTGAGTGATGGGTGCAGTGCTGGTTTTTATAAAATAAACATTTTTAAAAAGGTGGTACCTTTTTTGCCACAACCACTGAGGGGGCCGACAGTGGCCTCTACAGTTTTCGGCATTCTTGATTATAGTAATCCTACTCTACTGGCCCAGCCCAAATATCATATTAAGAGACTCCAAATTCTCCAAAATTCGGTAGCTCGTTTAGTTGTTGGCCTGCCCGATACGCACATATTTCTCCTATTTTATCTCAGCTTCACTGGCAGAATTAAATGTAATGCTCTCTGTCGAACCAACCAAGCCCTGCATAAACAAGGGGCTCTTGATCTTCAGGAGAAGGTTATTCCCTACTCTCCAGCCAGAACCCTTCGATCTGCAAATACAGGCCTCCTTGTCATGGCTAGGTTAAAAAAAGAAATCAGTGGGTGGCCCTGCTTTCTCTATCGCAGCACTAGCTCTTTAGAATACTCTTCCCATAGAACTGAGGTTGACAGAGACCCATGCCCACTTCCGGAAATCCTTGAAGACCTTCCTTTTTCCCTTGTAAATGCCCTCCATTTCCTCCTGTCCCTGCAGATTGTAGTCTTTCTATGGGTCATAGTGCACTTTACAAGTGTTACTAACATAACATAACATAACATAACATAACATAACAATGGCCAAGGATCATCAGAGTTGTCCAAAACACCTTGAGAGGTGTAGCTTGCAGAGCCCTATGACGGACACTATGTTAACTTAACAAACCCCATCTCCCAGTCAAAGAAGACAAATTGGAAGGAGTGAAAAGAGAGGCCTTGAGGAACAAAACATTGAAAAGAGGGTCCTTAGAGAGATACAAAATCGTTCTCCTCTTGGACAGCTTCCCAGGTGGATCTGCCCATGATGCCAAACACACACATCAACCTTTGCTCACCAAGGCACATGGGTAAGGCAGGAGCAGTCAGAACAGAAGACCCCCAGTCTTCACCACAAACCAAAAAAAGAGCTGTATAACAGGTTGCAACTGTGCTGGGCTTCCTTTTTAAAGGTGCTCAGTCACAGGCTGTCACCGAGGACCCCAGAAGCTGCAGGTTTGTAGGTACTGGTGCAAGTGACAGCAGCTGTGATAAGTTCACAGATTCGGTGTTGGGATTTCAACAAACTAGGTCCAGCTGCAGAGAGTCTGAACGCCCTTTTCTGGTGATCCTACACGCACGCACATACTAACAACCAGGGACATTGCCAGGCTGTGGCTTTGGAAGGTTTACGCCCATCAACATTCAGGAAGTTGCAGGCAGAAGGCAGCACTCTGCCGTGACTCTCAGCCAGAGACACCGATTGGAATGGGTCACTACAGCCAGTGCCTGTCAAATTTTTCACCTAGGAGAGCAGAGTATTTCTGATTAAACAGTCATTAACGTGGCAGCAGTGGTACAGAGACAGAGAACAAAAGCCTGCCCAGGCGATATCAATATACCACCTATTTATTTATGTATTGGGTATTTATAATGTGCCGAGACACAATGTGTTTTTCGAGGCACAAAAGGCTTAACTACTGGGCTCAGCTGTTAGATGCCCCGCCCTTTCAATGATCAGCATCTCTTTGTAATAAAGGAATAGAACCCAAGGAGGGGAGGGGGGCATTACTGGCCTGGTAATGCACCCCTCCTCCGGTTCTATTGCTGTTAGTACCCTGGCAAGTTCTAACAGGATACAAATAGTATTTTTCTTGAGTTGAGAAACGGTGTGAAACCGTTTCTCAACTCGAGAAAAAAAAAGCTAAATAAATGGCGCCATGGATCAGGGAGAAGGAACTACGAGAAGGGACTACACATAGTCTCTTCTCCCTTCCCATGGTGCGCATTAAAAATGGTATTTAAAAAAAGTAGACAAAGAAAATGGCCTCCAGGGAACAAGAGAAGGGACTACACGCATTCCCTTCTCCCTTTCCATGGCCATTGAGCGAGGCAGAGATACTGTTCCCGGCGCCAGCGAAGATCAAAGCAGCACAAGGTAAGTGGCCAGAGGGTGGGGGACTTAAATATGAGGGAAATTGGGGTGTGGGTGGGGGTACGAGGGGCGAGGAGCGCACTTACCATATTCCCAGCGAGGGAAGATGGTGGCCTGCTGCTGTGAGGAGGGCTCGGAGCAGGGTCTGTGTGGTATGGGCCCTGTTCCGAACCTCCTCATTGGCTGGGATGCCGCCACACCCTGATCGGGGTGCTAAAACTAAATAGCCTCTGAATGTGGGTGAAAGATGCACCTAATGGGCAAAGGGAAAGCATAATAGCTATTGAGCCTTCTGGGCTCAGAGGGAGGCCGCAGGAAGTTTTGACCAATGTTATTGACCAACGTGATTTACAACAAACTGTTAGTTGATCGCAAAAATACAATGTCAGAGGCCTGTATTTTGCTCTAGTGGGCCCAGATCACCTGGACACCATTTTTTCAACCTAGGGTTTAATTTAGAAAAACACAAGCGTGTTGTGGGAGATGTATTCCGGATTCTATTTTAGAACTTGGCCTTTCTCATATGACAACAATATAAATTACTAAAGTCCAGGACTGAAATCACAGCTTTTCGATCGCATGAAGTCACATGACAATCCCGCAGACGAGCATGAACACGTATGTGTGGTACCCGAGAGGGTATTAATTATGACACCTAGGGGTGGAAATGGAAAAAAATGTGGTGGGGGATCCCACAAGGTCTGGTGTGGGGGCGGAGTTTGAGGGGTGGGTGCCAGGGCAGGCAGGGTTTGAAGGGGGCGGAGCTAGCACTTGACCTCCGATCAAAGGAAATGTCCAAAATCATAGTTCAAAACGGCGCAATTTCTTTCATGATGCTTCTTTTACAAACTATATATTAATTCCACTTTAAACCACTTCCGTGGCACTGGTGATGAGTTATAAACTACTTCCATGGCAATGGTGATGAGTTATAAACCACTTCCATGGCACTGGTGATGAGTTACTTCACTATGTGGATAATAGTTTTGACCAGTGTTGCTCACTAAATGTTATTTAAAACACACAATTTGCATCCCATTTTATTAAAAAAAACTCCCACTTGGGTACTATTGAAAAGAGGTGATTTCTGTTCGCCATAAGCAACGTTTTCTTTTACTTGAGCCACACCCGGCACAGCTCCTGCAGCTTCCCTCTGAAAGCAGTTTGGTGGCTGCATTGTGTGGGATAGTTTCAATGTTAATAGGGGTATTTATTTATTGATGCAATGTTTGTCGGATACCTGTATATTTATTTATGCAACATTTCGAAAATAAATAAACCAGGTCATGGCTAAGGACTGTAACTTCCTCTGGTGACCCCTTGCACGGGATCACAACAGGAAGTTACAATTTGCGTGCCCTGTAGCTCTGACCTGTATTAAAGTCCTGCTGTGTACATGTAGGGGGGCAGAGCCAGCATGACGGCAATGAGCTGCTCCGCCCCCCTACTCTGTGCCTCGCGGGTGCTTTTTTCTTTTTTTTAATCTTTGAAGTAACCCAGCGCAGAGCATGGGTTTGGGGGTTGCGGCTGCTGACTCCGGCCGGACCCCGAGATCCGGCTACACATCTGGTACCGGATCTCAGATCCTGTGAGAGCTGGCCCAATCGCCAGCACTGATGACACCAATTATTACAGCGCATAGAGATGGATCAGCATGAAGCTCTAGATAAATCACCAAATTATTGTTGTTGCTGGGGGTGGATGGCAGTCGTGCAGGATCCAGGAAATCACGTCCTTTCCAGCTCAGCACCTGTTTCAAATATAGTATTTGACTGCCATTTGCACGTTAACAAAGCAATGTAAGAACCAGCCTGCACTGATTCCTAGAATTAGGTTTTGCATACGGGTTCTGTGGGTGGCCGGCGCGAGGGGGCGCTCACGCTGACTCACGGCCGCCATCCGCGCGCACCTGCGTCCACGCAGCGCCGCCCAGACACGATAATGAGTCTGAGTGGCAGGGGAGGGGGTGAGGCGGGGGCGCGGTAACTGGCGTGAAATGTTAATCTGAGGATTAATGAGCGCCACGTCAATGAACGTGTGTCACACATAACGTATGGTGTGGCGAGAGGGGCGGGTGCGACGCATTCTGCTGCTGCCCCATCACCAATAGGCCCGTTAGCCGAGAGCACACCACGGTGCCTGTATGCTGTCCACGTGCAGAGGAGTGTTGCATGGGGCGCGTGCCCCCCTGTGGGGACCACGCCAAGGGCTGCGTATGCCGGTCCTCTGTTCGTGGCCCAAACCCGAGATTCCAGACAGCCATGGTGCCCAGGGGCTTGAGCCTGGTGGGGACTTGCGTTCTTGTACCTCGGCGATTGATTGCACGGATCCTCCAAAGCTCTAGGTACAAGGTGTTTGGGACACAGCAACCACATCAACCGCCATTTGCTCTGGCAGCTCAGGCTCGCCCTTGGCTGGCCTTTTGTTGACAATTAGTGCCCATTAATATAACACTTGTTTGAACTCTGATCACCTGGACCAAAGTTGTGTGACTTAACCCTGAGACTACAGGAAACTCTTCTTTTCTAGAATAATTTATATCCCTGAAATGTAAATGTTTATTTAGAAGGGGGGTGGGTGGGAGGTGAGTTGTGCTGAGAACAATCTCGTGAGTTCACCATCACCTTAACTTAAAGCGCATGCTCCTAACAACCCCTCTCCCCTCCCCCACACACCCTCCCTCCTCCCACCACTGCCCGTGGCTGGGGGTATCCCACTGTTATTAATTTCCATTTCCAGCAGTGGCAACATCATCAAGTGAGTTATGCCACTTCCTCCATATTTCTGGGTTGTAAGAACTGTGAAGAGGAAGTGTTTGGCTAGGTATAATGACGATTACTGTAGATTTATTTGTATTTGTATTTATTGATTTATAAAGCGCCTTACACCAAGGCGCTGTACAGTGGAACGACTTAGCACATAAAACATAAACAAAATAACGGTAGAAGCAAAATTACAATATGAACAATTCAACAAAACAGTGAAAAGAGCAATTAACGGAGGGGAGAAGGGGGGAGTAGTGGTGATGAGTTGGAGGAGGGAAAGGGAAGGGAGAGAGAGGGGAGGTAGGAGAGGGGGGAAAGAGATAGTCAAGGGGAAAGAGTGAGGAGGGAGGGGATGGAGAGGGGGCAGGGGGTTTCAAGGAGGAGAATGGAGGAGGAGAGATTTAAGGGAAGTGCGAAAAGAGGAGAAGGTAGGGGTGGAGCGGATTGCGAGAGGAAGGGAGTTCCAGTGCAGAGGCGCTAGGAGTTGGAAGGAGCGGAAACGGGAGGAGGCGCAGGGGGAAGGAGGAACAGTGAGAAGGAAATGGTCAGTGGATCGAAGGGAACGGGAGGGGGAGTAGAAAGTGAGAAGGGAGGAGAGGTAAGGGGGAGAAAGACCATGGAGGGATTTGAAGACAAGGCATAGTAAGTGAAATTTAAGTTGAGCGTGGAAAGGTAGCCAGCCAAGGCAGGATAGCGAGGTGGAGATGGAGTCACGGGAGGTAAGGAGACAAAGGGTACGAACAGCAGAGTGGTAGATGGATTTAAGGGGGGCAAGATGAGATGTAGGTAGTCCAAAGAGTAAGGAAGAGCAATAGAAGAGGCGGGAGAAGATGAGGGAGGAGATTAAGAGTTTGGTAGCGTGGAACGTGAGGGAGGGACGGATTTTGTGAATATTGAAGAGGTGATAGCGACAGGTGCGAGAAGTGAGGGAAATGTGTTGGGAGAAGGAGAGAGAGGAATCAAAGAAGACGCCTAAATTACGAGCTTGGAGAGAGATAGGGAGATTAGAGGGAGGAAAGTGAATGAACGGGGGAGGAGAGGGAGGGGGAAGAGAGTTGGAGGGAAAGAATAGGACTTCGGTTTTGTCAGTGTTAAGAGAGAGAAAGTGGGAGGACATCCAGTTCTTAATGGCAGTAAGGCAGGAAGAGAGTTTTTGGTGAAGGTCAGTTGAGAAGGAGGAGAAAGAGAGGAAGAGTTGAGTGTCCATTTTGAGATTGATTTATCATTGAGATTTATCATTGCATTACCTTGCAAGAGTTGAGATTTATCATTGCATTACCTCTTGGTCCCTCTTCCAAATACTACTACTTATAGATAGCACCCATCACCACCATAGTGGTCTTAGGGCGCCTAGCTGCCTCGTGATATCAGCTTGTTGTGACCCCACCAGGGTGTGTCCAGATTAGTGGTGTACCGAATAGTAAATGTACTATTTGACCAAATATCAACTAGTTGGTCCAAGTATTCTGCCAAGCCAAAATAGTATTTCTTTAAAACCCATGTTGCACAGAGTTTTAAAATACAAAATTATACGGGGTCTGCGTGGGCCAGGCCTGGTGGCGACCCTCCAATTGTTGCTGTGGGGGTCAGTGAGCATTGCCCTGGTGACCCCCCATATTGTTTGTATTTTAAAACTGTGTAACATGAGTCACCACGCCTTTCCCTTGCTGCCCCGGATGCTCATTTTTACCAGGAAGGGGGACGCCAGGGCAACGCAGATTAATAGTTTAACAGTTCTTTACTGCCCTGGCTGCCTCTTAATCCACTCAAAAAACAAAGGGAGGTAGAGGGATATCCAACCCACAAGCATACCCTCTGAGCTAAAGGGGTCAACCCTTAATACTTTGAAACACAAAGCTTGTGGTTGTCATTGCTTCCTTGGTTGGGAGATTTCTATTCTGGTACCCTAATAATTAAAGGCATCGACAAAAACCATTGCTGAGAAACCAATTTCTTTATAAAAAAATATACATATTGTATTTATCAATTACATACAAATGCTAAGAACACCACTCAGTGTATTATTGTGTCTACCAGGTCTTCTACATTGAAGATCAGAAACACGTTCACTGCGCTATATACATAAGCTTTACCCCCTCAACAAGTAAATATGTTAGTTCAGTTACTTGTACATAAAAGGGTCTTGTGCTGTGCTAATGTTCACACTGGGCAATACCTCAATATACACATCTCACTCAAACTCATATTTCATTCACTCTGTTTTTCATTCACTTTCAAAATATCACTCAAAAACCACACATTGTGCCCGACATGTTTCTTTTCCGATCTTAGTGTTTTGTGTTGAATACTCGAAAATTCTTCAGGTGCTAGCGTAAGAGGTTAGTAAAGCATGCACCACATTTCAGTCAAAACGAAAGCCCATCAATTTCAACTAAAAAAAAGGGATCTTTTGCAATATCCTTCTCAGAGTGGTAATTATATTCTTAGTCCATGGGTTTGCATTACCCTTTGGTCAGTATACCCAGAAGACGATCTCCTCCTACAAGGAAGCAATGAGCAAAGAATAGGAATATCAGTAACCTATTCACGCTGCTCAGCTCTCAGACAACTATTGCTAAGTGTTAGGAGTCTTGGCTTAGTGTCTAACGAAGATGAATTTGGGTGTAGAGGAGCACTCCTTACTAACATGAGACTTAATATAAATTCAAGTACTTTTTTATGCAGTTATCGCAAAACTTAGGTGCTATACAGAGTCTGATTCTGGGCTACAGAATCCAATGTAGAACGGTTTGTGAGATCACTTTAGCAAAAATGATCGTACTCTGTGTACACTTTTGGGCATAATTCATGCAAAACAAATTTTCTTGATACAGTTTTATGCAATCATATTTTTTCTTTACTCAAAAAAATAATAATAAATGAAGAGTATCTAAGTACTCATTATCGATATCTCTGTTCAATTTAGTTGATTTTCAAAATAACCATCATTTCAACAACTTATTTCATGCAATATAATACTTTCAAATTTAATACAATTGTTTTAACAAACAAGAAATACGGATATTCTCACAACTTGTTTTGAAACAAGATCACTTGTTGTGTCCCTTTAACATTTCATTTCCTGTTGTATAATGGGGATTTATAGTTCAAAGTTCTCCCAAGTGGTCAAGAAACTGTTTTTTGGATGGTCTCTTTTTCTTTAATGCACAACGCGTTTCAGGCTCTCTATGCCCTTCATCAGGTGCGACCAAATTCTATACTTCAATGTGTTGTATCTGAAAATTAAACATATATATCTATTTACATCTTGTGTCCTTGTTGTTTGTATTGTTTTTGACTTAACAAATTCCTTTTTCAGTTAATTGACCAATGTACCTGAAATACTGTGGATCTCTCCCATCTTCAAATCTCTAATACTTGTCAGCTTAGCTTCACAGTTTTAGCCACGTCAGTTCTTATGTGCTCCGTGAGTATTTTGCTCAATCTGCAAAAAACGAATAATCATCCGTTTTTCTTATGAATTTATGAATATATGGCGGTGGGTTTTGTGCTGGGAACAGTCGCTAAATCATAGCACTGTGCCCCAGTCGCAAAACCCTGGTTCAACGTCTTGGTTTGCTTATATTATATTTCGCATCATATTGCCTCACCTGTGTCAATGGACCGTTGCGGGCACCAGACCCATGGCACGCCGTGCGTGTGATCGCGGTGTTTCTAACTCTGCAACACCGCGAGCCACTCAATTTCCTTTCTTTCTCCGCTCCATGTCTTCTCCTTGTCCTCTCCAAGTCCTCTCCCTGCGGTTCGCTCCACAGTATGTAAGTCACGTTACAGTTGTTCCGCGGCCGCCTTGTTTTTGTTTGATGGGACTGCGTGTGTATAGTCCCTTCTTGCTTCCTACTGAGCTGACAAGTGGATAGTCCATGGTGAAGCCGTGGGCGCCATCTTGTAGTAGCTTCGATGGTTAGTAATCCATCCTTACCGCTCTATTTTTCTCTTTCTTTATGCACATTATCACATTGGCTGCAGTAATTTTAGGATTTCTTTATCGAGAAATAGTGTGAACATGGTGTTAGATACATGTGATGTTCGCATTATAATGCCAGACGAGTGTCTTACTTATTTTGAACCATACATAGCCAACCTGTTATCATGGGGGCTCACCATGATCAGAGCCTTATGTCTTCAAATTTTATTTTACGTGTTGAACCCTACTTTAATTCTTACTGAAAAAAATGCCAGACGGCATACCTTTTTCAGTCTATGGTGTCTGTACATTTCTACAAAAAGCAACTCAGATCCCAATCCGCATTCATCCCATTGGGCTGCATTGAATTCAATTTGTCAATCCAGTATGTTTCTCTTTGCAAGAGAATTTTGTTTAAATTTCCTCCTCTTCTTGATGTTTTTATCTGTTCCAAAATGATGAATCTTATCTGTGAGATATTGTGTCTTTCTTTTTTGAAATGTTGAGTGACTGGTGATTTAATGGCTCCTGTCCTGATATTTGATTTATGTTCGGACCATCTTATTTTCGCCTTCCTCATTGTCATACCCACGTAATATATTCCACATGGGCATCTTATGCCATATATAACATTTTTTGAATCACAAGTTGAAGAGTGATAAAGATTTATTTTATAACCTGTATGTGGATGAGTGATGGTATTGCCCGTGATTAAGTTGTTACAGTTATTACAATTATGACAAGGAGTTGTACCTTTATGGGTGTCCTGGGTATGTCTTTCCACTGAGAAATCTGCTTTAATGAGGTGTTCTCTCATTGATTCTTCGTGTATGCAAAGAGTGGGGGTTCTGGGAAAAGTCTTTTCATCATTGGATATAGGGTCAGTGTTGACCAATTTTTTTAAATGATTTTTTTGATTTTGGGACTCTGTTGGGAGAAGGTGGTAACATATACTAATTTCTCCTGTTCCTCCTTTTCTTTGGATAGCAACGCTTCTTCTCTGCTGATTCTGCTTGCTTTTTCGGCACTTGTTCTAATGGTAGAAGGCTGATAACCTCTTTTCTCAAATTTGCTTTTTAGTTCTTCTGTTTTTCTGGTGTATTCCTCTTATTCCGAGATTATCTGTCTGTATCTTAGAAATTGACTGAAAGGTATACTTTCTATTGTTCTGCGTGGGTGAAAGCTCTTCGAGTGTAATATACTGTTCCTGTCTGTTAGTTTTGTAAATATTGTGGTTTCCAATTTGCCTCCTTTCTTGTATATTTGCACATCCAAAAATTCAATGGCTTCTTTACTTGTTTTTGTTGTTAGTTTGATCCTTGGTGCCATACAATTAAGGTGCTGGAAAAAAGTCAATAATTCATCATTCAAACCATTCCAAATTCCAAATATATCGTCTATGAAGAGGAACATGCATTTCAATTTGTTCGTCCATCTCTCTTCATTAAAGATATGGGTTTCCTCCAAGCAAGCCATGTATGTGTTAGCATAGCTGGGGGCCATTGCGGCCCCCATAGATGTTCCATATGTTTGTATATAGTACTTATCCTCAAACATGAAAAAAATATTCTGTAACACAATTTTCAATAGTTTTAAAATGAACAACTTATCAGCTTCGCAATCGGTATCTGGTTTCAACAGTAGCCACTCCATGGCTTCCTGTCCCCCCTCATGGGTAATGTTGGTGTAGAGGCTTACAACGTCCATCGTAAAGAGAATATCTTGCTCATCATCAATTTCAACTTGTTTTAGTTTATTCAAGAAATCATTTGTGTCTTTTATGTATGTTTTGAACTTATGGACTGAAGGTTGGATTGTCCTATCTATGTATAGTGCCAGAGGTTCAAGTAGACTGTTGTTCGCAGCAATGATTGGTCCTCCTGGTGGATGAGTCAGATTTTTGTGAACTTTCGGCAAAATATATATAATCGGCATCAATGGATGAAGATTAGTTAGAAAGTTTTTGGTGCGATAACTTATTAATTCATCATTTTCTGCTTCATCTAATGTTTTTTTGATTAGTTTCTGCACTTTCTCTGTTGGGTTTTCAAATATTTCAAGGTAAGTGTTGTCATCTGCTAGTTGTCTTTCTATTTCCATTTTGTATTGCTCTGAGTTCATCACCACTAGGGCTCCTCCCTTGTCAGCCGATTTGAGTAATAAATTCAGATTTTGCCACCATTTATTTAGCACTTGTTGTTCTCTTTTCGAAAAATTAGTTTTAGATCTTTTCTTGTAATTCCATTTTTCCAAATCTTTTAAGACTTGTTTTTGAAACACATCAATCAATGGGTTTTGGATTGGTGGCATAAATGTGCTCTTGGAATTCATTTCCAAATATGGGCAGTCTTGTTTACTTGTTCCCCATTCACATGTGTCGAAGAATAGTTTCAATTTCATCTTGCGAGTTAATTTGAAAAAAATATTTTTTTTCTTTCAAAAGTGAGCTACTGTGGTAAGGTGCAAATGAAATGCCCTTTTGTAAAGTTTTTTCCTCAAATTTACTGAGTCTGTAATCTGAAATGTTGATCACTAATTTCTCTTTTGCAGGAAGTTCACTTTCCGAGATGGGTTTTTTCTTCTTGCCTCTTCTAGTTTTGCCCTGTCTAAAAAAGACGCGATGTTCTCTGAGGGTGATTTCGTTGTTTTTGATGTTGATGGTGTTTGTTCGTTCCTTTCGGATTGTTGTTCTTGCTCTTGTGATTCTGAATCGCCACTTGATGCCACAGACGAGGCACTCCCCGTAGTCGGAGTTCTCTTGTTGTAGGGTGTTCTTCCACTTTTGGAGTTATCTTTTTGCTGATAATATTCTTTCCATGAATATACTATGTCTAGTTTGTAATCTAAGGTGTCCCGCCGGAATTTTCTTATTTTCTTAGCTTCAATTTCCTTTTTGTATGAATCTAGTTTTTTATTAGTTTCTTCCAGTACGGTAGCTAGTTCTTCCTTGGTTATTATTTTCCCTAATGAAGTTTTTAATTTCTCAAGATCCGCTTCTATAGTGATCAACGATTTGGATAGTTCTTCAATCGTTAATAAAATTAAATCCAATGAGCATTTGTTTAATATGAATCTCCACCTTTTAACAAATTCAGGATTTTCTTTACAAAGAGTTGGTTCAAGATCGATTCCAGCCCCCTTGGTATTTGTTGTGCTTTGTAATATTGGGCTAGTGTTATTGCATGTAGCTTCTGACTTATCTCTCTTCATATTAGATGTTCTAATTGATGTATTAGTTCTGCAGGATTGTCTGAGGTAGTTAGGTCAATATTGATCTCCTTAATTAGTCTCAAGATCTTTGTAGCTTCTTCTGCTGAGAAGCCTAATGTTTCCGCTCTGTTTGTGGTTAAGGATTCAATTTTTGAAAATGACATGCCTTTTCTTTTCAACTCGGTGGTGGGTGCTCCCCTAGAATCGCAGTAGCCTCTAACTTTAATCACAATGATGAATTTGGGTGTAGAGGAGCACTCCTTACTAACATGAGACCTAATATAAATTCAAGTACTTTTTTATGCAGTTATCGCAAAACTTAGGTGCTATACAGAGTCTGATTCTGGGCTACAGAATCCAATATAGAACGGTTTGTGAGATCACTTTAGCAAAAATGATCGTACTCTGTGCACACTTTTGGGCATAATGCATGCAAAACAAATTTTCTTGATACAGTTTTATGCAATCATATTTTTTCTTTACTCAAAAAATAATAATAAATGAAGAGTATCTAAGTACTCATTATCGATATCTCTGTTCAATTTAGTTGATTTTCAAAATAACCATCATTTCAACAACTTATTTCATGGAATATATTACTTTCAAATTTAATACAATTGTTTTAACAAACAAGAAATACGGATATTCTCACAACTTGTTTTGAAACAAGATCACTTGTTGTGTCCCTTTAACAGTTCATTTCCTGTTGTATAATGGGGATTTATAGTTCAAAGTTCTCCCAAGTGGTCAAGAGACTGTTTTTTGGATGGTCTCTTTTTCTTTAATGCACAACGCGTTTCGGGCTCTGTATGCCCTTCATCAGGTGCGACCAAATTCTATACTTCAATGTGTTGTATCTGAAAATTAAACATATATATCTATTTAGATCTTGTGTCCTTGTTGTTTGTATTGTTTTTGACTTAACAAATTCCTTTTTCAGTTAATTGACCAATGTACCTGAAATACTGTGGATCTCTCCCATCTTCAAATCTCTAATACTTGTCAGCTTACCTTCACAGTTTTAGCCACGTCAGTTCTTATGTGCTCCGTGAGTATTTTGCTCAATCTGCAAAAAACGAATAATCATCCGTTTTTCTTATGAACTTATGAATATATGGCAGTGGGTTTTGTGCTGGGAACAGTCGCTAAATCATAGCGCTGTGCCCCAGTCACAAAACCCTGGTTCAAAGTCTTGGTTTGCTTATATTATATTTCGCATCATATTGCCTCACCTGTGTCAATGGACCGTTGCGGGCACCAGACCCATGGCACGCCGTGCGTGCGATCACAAAGTTTTCAACTCTGCAACACCGCGAGCCACTCGATTTCCTTTCTGTCTCCGCTCGATGTCTTCTCCTAGTCCTCTCCAAGTCCTCTCCCTGCGGTTCGCTCCACAGTATGTAAGTCACGTTACAGTTGCTCCGCGGCTGTCTTGTTTTTGTTTGATGGGACTGCGTGTGTATAGTCCCTTCTTGCTTCCTACTGAGCTGACAAGTGGATAGTCCACGGTGAAGCCGTGGGCGCCATCTTGTAGTAGCTTCAATGGTTAGTAATCCATCCTTACCGCTCTATTTTTCTCTTTCTTTATGCACAGTATCACATTGGCTGCAGTAATTTTAGGATTTCTTTATCGAGCAATAGTGTGAACATGGTGTTAGATACATGTGATGTTTGCATTATAATGCCAGACAAGTGTCTTACTTATTTTGAACCATACATAGCCAACCTGTTATCATGGGGGCTCACCATGATCAGAGCCTTATGTCTTCAAATTTTATTTTACGTGTTGAACCCTAAAAAGGGATCTTTTGCAATATCCTTCTCAGAGTGGTAATTTGTTCTTAGTCCATGGGTTTGCATTACCCTTTGGTCAGTATACCCAGAAGACGATCTCCTCCTACAAGGAAGCAATGAGCAAAGAATAGGAATATCAGTAACCTATTCACGCTGCTCAGCTCTCAGACAACTATTGCTAAGTGTCAGGAGTCTTGGCTTAGTGTCTAATGAAATCATCATACAGTAGAGCTACATCTGTGCATCTTAAACAGTCCCATCACCCTAGCGGTGCAGATTCTAATGTCCGAGTTCTATCCTGAGAGCCTTTGCTGCACCCTAGCTCTCTACATCACCAGCTTCCTGGTTTCCTCTATTGGTGGCTTACTTCCACTCATTGTGATCCCTGTAGTACTCTACTCTCTACGTCATGTTCACTGATTGCCCACGATACTGGTAGATTCCACTCACCATTCTGTATCCCATACAGTGGCTGTCTTGTGTCATCATGTCCTTGGGGTTGTGTATTGGAGGTTGGTTAGGGAAGGAGCCGTCTCACCGTTGTTAGCAAAGGTATCTCTACACAATAAGGGGAGAAACTCATTAGGTAAATATCCACCATTTCTCTTTTGGTTTTATGCTTATAACCTATTAAGGCTCACCCCATTAAGCGAGTCTCCGTGCCAAATCCTTCTCAAGAGGAACTTGAAGTTCACTTCCTTTCAGCTTCAATCCCCAACCTTCAATTTCTTTTACTAATCTTGTCTTGACCCATTTATCACTAGTTCGAAGATACAAACAGACTGTTGTCAATTGTCCATTATCTACAATGGGTAAGTATTCGTTTGTGTTGGACCGTGTAAAGTTACCGCCCTTACCTCAGTGCGGTAGCCAAGAGATTTCATATGCTTCAATCTCATCTTGTTTCCTTCTCATAATGAAGGGCTACGTTTGCAGCTGGTAAGTCTGTGTTGTCTCTGTTTCTGTAGCTCCACGGATTCCAGTGAGAGCCAACAGAAAAAGGTCCTCACGTACCATATAACCGTCCGTGAAGCTGTCAATGCAAAAGAAACAGACAAGGTTGTTTATACATTAAGCTATAGTTATTAGCCCGTGTCTGATTGCATCGGCTTGTATATAGCTAAGAGTCAAGGAGGATCCAGTCATGTCTGAACTACCCGGGTGCCCTCGACAGAAGGGTAAAAAAAAAAAAAACGTAGTCATCCAATCTGCAATCTCCAAACTCCCTTTAGTTTACTCTGTGGATGCGACTGTTGTACTCATTCACTACAGCCCTCAATTGCTTACCGTTTTCGGTCCCGTAGCGCTCCCTTGTCCACCCACTGTATTTTTCTCAGGATCTCTCCGCCACCTTCTACTTCCGGGGAGGCTTAGGTTTATCAGAAACATTTCCGGCAGCTTTATTCCTTGCATTCCAAACTCGCGCATGCGCCGTTTTTGGTTGCCAGCTACAGCGTTTGGGCTCCGTCTATCTTTGACAGATCTCTCATGTATTGATGTAAAGAGCTCTGCATTGTATTATTCTCGGTTGGGGCTATCATTGGTAAGATGTCACACACCCCGAACGGTTGTAACAATTTGGTTCGGATTAGGTTCATCAGAGACATATCCAGCAGCTGTATTCCTTGCGTTCCAAACTCACGCATGCGCCTGTTGTTGGTTGTAAATTACAGCGTTTAGGCTCCGTCTATCTTTGGCAGATCTCTCCTGTTTTGATGTGTAGCGCTCTGCATCATGTCATTCTCGGTTGGAGCTTTCATAGGTAAGATGTCACCAACCCCAAACAGTTGTGGTAATTTGGTGATGCTAGCTTGTTGAGTTTCAAGCCATCAAACGATGTGGACGAATCTAGTTGTCGTCTCTGGTCAGACGGCTGCATACCCTGGTTCTTATACCCACCAATCAATTTTCTCATTAAGTCCTATGTTCATGCTATTGGTGAGAAAAATCGACTGTTGTTCTTTTTTGTCCTTTTATCTTTGTTCCCATCCATGCCTGATTTTTGCTTATACAGAATGGTCCAACTCAGGTCATCCAAAGTGTGACTGTACTCGATCCAGTCATCTACTAGGGGTGCTTTTCGAGTCCTATTCCTAATGCAGCTCCTATGTTCACCAATCCAGATTTTTATTTTCCTGTCCGTTTTCCCCATATACATTTTTTTGCAGGGGCACCATTCTGCATAGATGACCATATTAGAGTTGCAGTTTGTGAATGTTTTTTGTTGCCATAATGTTGTTAACCCGATATCCACTGCTGTACTCTTGAAGGTGAAAGGACAAACCGTACACCTGCCACATGGAACGTGTCCCACTAAATCTTGAAACCTCCATTGTTGTGGTAGTGTTTTTTGTTTAGTTGGTTTCCTGCTCACGTCATTTCTTGTTATGTGCTCCTTCACATTACGGCTCCTCTTAAATGCAATGATTGGTCTTGCAATTGGTTGTTCACTTTTCTCCAGGATATGCCAGTTCTTACCAATGATTTTCTTGATCCTGTTAGAGAGATGGCTGTACGTGTTTACAAACACTATTTGTTTAAGTTTATCTTTCTGTGCCTGCTGTTCTCTATATTCCAGGAGTGCTACTCTATTGTTGTTATTCGCCCGTTTCCATGCATCTTGAGTAACCTTCTGTGGGTAGCCTCTGCCTGTGAGTTTATCTTTCATTTTCTCAGCATCCACCTGATAGTCTGTTTTCTTAGTACTGTTTCTTTTTAGTCTTCGAAATTGACCCAGTGGTAAATTATCCCGTACATGACGGGGGTGAAAGCTAGAGTAATGTAGCAGAGAGTTTCTATCCGTGGGCTTGTTAAATGGCTTGACGTACAATTTCTTGGTCTCGGGATCGGCACAGATGGTGACATCTAGAAAATCTATAGATTTTATGCTTATGTTGATGCGTGAAACATAAAAACCTATTCTGTAGGTTGATCCATTTGAAAAAAAGATCCAGTTCTTGTCCATTGCCGGTCCAGATGATAAAAATGTCATCTATATAGCGACGCCATTTTACAATGTGGCTGATGAAAGGATTGGTCGCATTCATGATTGCGTTAACCTCAAAGCCGTCCATGTAAAGATTGGCTACACTCGGGGCCAGGGTTGCACTCATAGCCGTCCCTCTTAATCCACCCCTGTATAATGTAAGGAATGCATGGTATGAACAGTAAGACGAACACAAACGACCATAGTTCAAGGGTGTTTAATGAATTTTCGCTAGGGTGTGATAAACGCCTATCTAAACCTAAATCGACAGATGGGAGCAAGCTACGACCATCAAATAATAATAATGCAGTCCTAGTGGAGTCTTGTAAAATAAAAAGGGCCTATACAAAAAAAAACGATTGCCAATCCTTACAGCTACGTTGCAAATAGTGTGGGGGTCGTGTTGATGAAAAAGAAAGAAGTATTCACAAAATAATACATCAGGATGTTCGGGCTGTTGGCCTCCCTTCCACACGTTTTCAGCACTGGGCAAGGTGGTTCACTCAAGCAAAATGCAACCTCTGGCTTCAATGGTACGAGGATCCAGTTCCATCACCATGATCAGGACCTTCTGTGTACAAGTCTCTTTACTTTAAAGGACTCTTGATTCAGAGGGCCTGATGTACAAAACAAAATATAAAGTTATTTTCTTCTTACAATTTTTGAATTCGGGTGTCTCACCCTGTATTCCCCTTGATGGTGTTTGTTCGTTCCTTTCGGATTGTTGTTCTTGCTCTTGTGATTCTGAATCGCCACTTGATGCCACAGACGAGGCACTCCCCGTAGTCGGAGTTCTCTTGTTGTAGGGTGTTCTTCCACTTTTGGAGTTATCTTTTTGCTGATAATATTCTTTCCATGAATATACTATGTCTAGCTTGTAATCTAAGGTGTCCCGCCGGAATTTTCTTATTTTCTTAGCTTCAATTTCCTTTTTGTATGAATCTAGTTTTTTATTAGTTTCTTCCAGTACGGTAGCTAGTTCTTCCTTGGTTATTATTTTCCCTAATGAAGTTTTTAATTTCTCAAGATCCGCTTCTATAGTGATCAACGATTTGGATAGTTCTTCAATCATTAATAAAATTAAATCCAATGAGCATTTGTTTAATATGAATCTCCACCTTTTAACAAATTCAGGATTTTCTTTACAAAGAGTTGGTTCAAGATCGATTCCAGCCCCCTTGGTATTTGTTGTGCTTTGTAATATTGGGCTAGTGTTATTGCATGTAGCTTCTGACTTATCTCTCTTCATATTAGACGTTCTAATTGATGTATTAGTTCTGCAGGATTGTCTGAGGTAGTTAGGTCAATATTGATCTCCTTAATTAGTCTCAAGATCTTTGTAGCTTCTTCTGCTGAGAAGCCTAATGTTTCCGCTCTGTTTGTGGTTAAGGATTAAATTTTTGAAAATGACATGCCTTTTCTTTTCAACTCGGTGGTGGGTGCTCCCCTAGAATCGCAGTAGCCTCTAACTTTAATCACAATGATGAATTTGGGTGTAGAGGAGCACTCCTTACTAACATGAGACCTAATATAAATTCAAGTACTTTTTTATGCAGTTATCGCAAAACTTAGGTGCTATACAGAGTCTGATTCTGGGCTACAGAATCCAATATAGAACGGTTTGTGAGATCACTTTAGCAAAAATGATCGTACTCTGTGCACACTTTTGGGCATAATGCATGCAAAACAAATTTTCTTGATACAGTTTTATGCAATCATATTTTTTCTTTACTCAAAAAATAATAATAAATGAAGAGTATCTAAGTACTCATTATCGATATCTCTGTTCAATTTAGTTGATTTTCAAAATAACCATCATTTCAACAACTTATTTCATGGAATATATTACTTTCAAATTTAATACAATTGTTTTAACAAACAAGAAATACGGATATTCTCACAACTTGTTTTGAAACAAGATCACTTGTTGTGTCCCTTTAACAGTTCATTTCCTGTTGTATAATGGGGATTTATAGTTCAAAGTTCTCCCAAGTGGTCAAGAGACTGTTTTTTGGATGGTCTCTTTTTCTTTAATGCACAACGCGTTTCGGGCTCTGTATGCCCTTCATCAGGTGCGACCAAATTCTATACTTCAATGTGTTGTATCTGAAAATTAAACATATCTATTTAGATCTTGTGTCCTTGTTGTTTGTATTGTTTTTGACTTAACAAATTCCTTTTTCAGTTAATTGACCAATGTACCTGAAATACTGTGGATCTCTCCTATCTTCAAATCTCTAATACTTGTCAGCTTACCTTCACAGTTTTAGCCACGTCAGTTCTTATGTGCTCCGTGAGTATTTTGCTCAATCTGCAAAAAACGAATAATCATCCATTTTTCTTATGAACTTATGAATATATGGCGGTGGGTTTTGTGCTGGGAACAGTCGCTAAATCATAGCGCTGTGTCCCAGTCACAAAACCCTGGTTCAAAGTCTTGGTTTGCTTATATTATATTTCGCATCATATTGCCTCACCTGTGTCAATGGACCGCTGCGGGCACCAGACCCATGGCACGCCGTGCGTGCGATCACAGTGTTTTCAACTCTGCAACACCGCGAGCCACTCGATTTCCTTTCTTTCTCCGCTCGATGTCTTCTCCTAGTCCTCTCCAAGTCCTCTCCCTGCCGTTCGCTCCACAGTATGTAAGTCACGTTACAGTTGCTCCGCGGCTGCCTTGTTTTTGTTTGATGGGACTGCGTGTGTATAGTCCCTTCTTGCTTCCTACTGAGCTGACAAGTGGATAGTCCACGGTGAAGCCGTGGACGCCATCTTGTAGTAGCTTCAATGGTTAGTAATCCATCCTTACCGCTCTATTTTTCTCTTTCTTTATGCACAGTATCACATTGGCTGCAGTAATTTTAGGATTTCTTTATCGAGCAATAGTGTGAACATGGTGTTAGATACATGTGATGTTCGCATTATAATGCCAGACAAGTGTCTTACTTATTTTGAACCATACATAGCCAACCTGTTATCATGGGGGCTCACCATGATCAGAGCCTTATGTCTTCAAATTTTATTTTACGTGTTGAACCCTAAAAAGGGATCTTTTGCAATATCCTTCTCAGAGTGGTAATTATATTCTTAGTCCATGCGTTTGCATTACCCTTTGGTCAGTATACCCAGAAGACGATCTCCTCCTACAAGGAAGCAATGAACAAAGAATAGGAATATCAGTAACCTATTCACGCTGCTCAGCTCTCAGACAACTATTGCTAAGTGTCAGGAGTCTTGGCTTAGTGTCTAATGAAATCATCATACAGTAGAGCTACATCTGTGCATCTTAAACAGTCCCATCACCCTAGCGGTGCAGGTTCTAATGTCCGAGTTCTATCCTGAGAGCCTTTGCTGCACCCTAGCTCTCTACATCACCAGCTTCCTGGTTTCCTCTATTGGTGGCTTACTTCCACTCATTGTGATCCCTGTAGTACTCTACTCTCTACGTCATGTTCACTGATTGCCCACGATACTGGTAGATTCCACTCACCATTCTGTATCCCATACAGTGGCTGTCTTGTGTCATCATGTCCTTGGGGTTGTGTATTGGAGGTTGGTTAGGGAAGGAGCCGTCTCACCGTTGTTAGCAAAGGTATCTCTACACAATAAGGGGAGAAACTCATTAGGTAAATATCCACCATTTCTCTTTTGGTTTTATGCTTATAACCTATTAAGGCTCACCCTATTAAGCGAGTCTCCGTGCCAAATCCTTCTCAAGAGGAACTTGAAGTTCACTTCCTTTCAGCTTCAATCCCCAACCTTCAATTTCTTTTACTAATCTCGTCTTGACCCATTTATCACTAGTTCGAAGATACAAACAGACTGTTGTCAATTGTCCATTATCTACAATGGGTAAGTATTCGTTTGTGTTGGACCGTGTAAAGTTACCGCCCTTACCTCAGTGCGGTAGCCAAGAGATTTCATATGCTTCAATCTCATCTTGTTTCCTTCTCATAATGAAGGGCTACGTTTGCAGCTGGTAACTCTGTGTTGTCTCTGTTTCTGTAGCTCCACGGATACCAGCGAGAGCCAACAGAAAAAGGTCCTCACGTACCATATAACCGTCCGTGAAGCTGTCAATGCAAAAGAAACAGACAAGGTTGTTTATCCATTAAGCTATAGTTATTAGCCCGTGTCTGATTGCATCGACTTGTATATAGCTAAGAGTCAAGGAGGATCCAGTCATGTCTGAACTACACGGGTGCCCTTGACAGAAGGGTAAAAAAAAGACAAAACGTAGTCATCCAATCTGCAATCTCCAAACTCCCTTTAGTTTACTCTGTGGATGCGACTGTTGTACTCATTCACTACAGCCCACAATTGCTTACCGTTTTCGGTCCCGTAGCGCTCCCTTGTCCACCCACTGTATTTTGCTCAGGATCTCTCCGCCACCTTCTACTTCCGGGGAGGCTTAGGTTTATCAGAAACATTTCCGGCAGCTTTATTCCTTGCATTCCAAACTCACGCATGCGCCGTTTTTGGTTGCCAGCTACAGCGTTTGGGCTCCGTCTATCTTTGACAGATCTCTCATGTATTGATGTAAAGAGCTCTGCATTGTATTATTCTCGGTTGGGGCTATCATTGGTAAGATGTCACACACCCAGAACGGTTGTAACAATTTGGTTCAGATTAGGTTCTTCAGAGACATATCCAGCAGCTGTATTCCTTGCGTTCCAAACTCACGCATCCGCCTGTTGTTGGTTGTAAATTACAGCGTTTAGGCTCCGTCTATCTTTGGCAGATCTCTCCTGTTTTGATGTGTAGCGCTCTGCATCATGTCATTCTCGGTTGGAGCTTTCATAGGTAAGATGTCACCAACCCCAAACAGTTGTGGTAATTTGGTGATGCTAGCTTGTTGAGTTTCAAGCCATCAAACGATGTGGACGAATCTAGTTGTCGTCTCTGGTCAGACGGCTGCATACCCTGGTTCTTATACCTACCAATCAATTTTCTCATTAAGTCCTATGTTCATGCTATTGGTGAGAAAAATTGACTGTTGTTCTTTTTTGAGAAGTGTCCTTTTATCTTTGTTCCCATCCATGCCTGATTTTTGCTTATACAGAATGGTCCAACTCAGGTCATCCAAAGTGTGACTGTACTCGATCCAGACATCTACTAGGGGTGCATTTCGAGTCCTATTCCTAATGCAGCTCCTATGTTCACCAATCCAGATTTTTATTTTCCTGTCCGTTTTCCCCATATATATTTTTTTGCAGGGGCACCATACTGCATAGATGACCATATTAGAGTTGCAGTTTGTGAATGTTTTTTGTTGCCATAATGTTGTTAACCCGATATCCACTGCTGTAATCTTGAAGGTGAAAGGACAAACCGTACACCTGCCACATGGAACGTGTCCCACTAAATCTTGAAACCTCCATTGTTGTGGTAGTGTTTTTTGTTTAGTTGGTTTCCTGCTCACGTCATTTCTTGTTATGTGCTCCTTCACATTACGGCTCCTCTTAAATGCAATGATTGGTCTTGCAATTGGTTGTTCACTTTTCTCCAGGATATGCCAGTTCTTACCAATGATTTTCTTGATCCTGTTAGAGAGATGGCTGTACGTGTTTACAAACACTATTTGTTTAAGTTTATCTTTCTGTGCCTGCTGTTCTCTATATTCCAGGAGTGCTACTCTATTGTTGTTATTCGCCCGTTTCCATGCATCTTGAGTAACCTTCTGTGGGTAGCCTCTGCCTGTGAGTTTATCTTTCATTTTCTCAGCTTCCACCTGATAGTCTGTTTTCTTAGGACTGTTTCTTTTTAGTCTTCGAAATTGACCCAGTGGTAAATTATCCCGTACATGACGGGGGTGAAAGCTAGAGTAATGTAGCAGAGAGTTTCTATCCGTGGGCTTGTTAAATGGCTTGACGTACAATTTCTTGGTCTCGGGATCGGCACAGATGGTGACATCTAGAAAATCTATAGATTTTATGCTTATGTTGATGCGTGAAACATAAAAACCTATTCTGTAGGTTGATCCATTTGAAAAAAAGATCCAGTTCTTGTCCTTTGCCGGTCCAGATGATAAAAATGTCATCTATATAGCGACGCCATTTTACAATGTGGCTGATGAAAGGATTGGTCGCATTCATGATTGCATTAACCTCAAAGCCGTCCATGTAAAGATTGGCTACACTCGGGGCCAGGGTTGCACCCATAGCCGCCCCTCTTAATCCACCCCTGTATAATGTAAGGAATGCATCGTATGAACAGTAAGACGAACACAAGCGACCATAGTTCAAAGGTGTTTAATGAACTTTCGCTAGGGTGTGATAAACGCCTATCTAAACCTAAATCGACAGATGGGAGCAAGCTACGACCATCAAATAATAATAATGCAGTCCTAGTGGAGTCTTGTAAAATAAAAAGGGCCTATACAAAAAAAAACGATTGCCAATCCTTACAGCTACGTTGCAAATAGTGTGGGGGTCGTTTTGATGAAAAAGAAAGAAGTGTTCACAAAATAATACATCAGGATGTTCGGGCTGTTGGCCTCCCTTCCACACATTTTCAGCACTGGGCAAGGTGGTTCACTCAAGCAAAATGCAACCTTTGGCTTCAATGGTACGAGGATCCAGTTCCATCACCATGATCAGGACCTTCTGTGTACAAGTCTCTTTACTTTAAAGGACTCTTGATTCAGAGGGCCTGATGTACAAAACAAAATATAAAGTTATTTTCTTCTTACAATTTTCGAATTCGGGTGTCTCACCCTGTATCCCCCTCAGCCGGGTTCAGATCCCTCTTACATTACAATTGTTACTGCGGGGCTCAGATCCCCTCTTTATAATGTTCAGAGAATATTCTTTCTCAGATGAGTCATGGTTCACCCTGGATCCCCCTCAGCTGGGCTCAGATCATTCCCTTATCCAATTAGTCTGCCTCAGCTGGGCTTGAACCAATTGCAGTTCAAATTAAACTAACAAAGTCTTTCGAACATGCACAGGATTTAGCTTGACCCATTATAGGACCACTTTGATTGCAAGATTTCCTTTTCAACATAAAGCATCACTTGTATACCTAACAGAGACTTTGGAATGAGCACCCACGTGGCGCCGGACCACTGTCTACGGTATCTTTCTTGGCCTCCCAAAGTTCAGTCACTCCTTTGGTTTCCAATTATATTTGCATTGTTCATCACATGCGTCTCACACACTGTCCTCTTTGGATTTCTTCATACAATGTTGCCGCTTGCAACTTTGGTTCAAACACAAGCTGGTTTGGCATCAGTCTCTCAAACTCACCGGCTGTGCTGACTTTGCTGTTTTATTTAGGAGCCAAGGACAGTAACACAGCGGCAAGTTTTGATCAGCTTTTGTTCCTGGTCTTAGGTTTCTTACTTTCCAAGGTTCATGAAAGTAACGGTCTTTAAAGGTCAAGGGAACCTCCCACCTTGCAACCCTCTTTGGTCTTGCCGTCTTTCTCCTTGTTCTAAACTGCCATCTTGGAACTGCTTCCTCCTTGCGTGCTTTGCCTCGCTCAGAGTGTGCTTTCGTGCTCCACTTTTTTCCGTGTGGGGAAGTGTGATGGAAGCCAGGTGTGTGTGATTAGTAATTGCCTGACCATTGTGGTGGGACATGTCGGGTATACAGCTCTGATGTTGGTCCGTTGTCGCTCACAATGAGCTGTCCATGAGAAAGTGTTTGTGTTGGGAAAGGGGGAGGGGTTTGAGTCCCTAGATATCCTCCCCTGTAAAATGGGGTAAAGGTGTTACAAGGAAGAGGATACCGCTTCTCTCCCTCCGGTGTCCCACTTCCACTCCCCAAAGCCCCTCATCCAGGTGATCCTCCCGCACTGGTCCATCCCCAGGAACTGGATCTAAAAGTGATGGCTTTGTCCTGGCCACCTGGATGACAGATCCCTGGGGACCAGCGGGTGTGACAACTTCAGGTGTCCCAAATCACATACATATCCCTGAACCTTTGTAGCTCAAAACATGTAATTGTGTTGGTGAAAGTCATGAACTGGAAATACTCCTCTAATCAGTATGAGATTCTCCTCTTTAGAAATCTCTACTTAGGGTTCCCCAAAAGCCCCTATAGCTGCCCATTGTTTCTCAGGGATGAGCAACTGAGCCATTAGAAAACCCATCCAGGAGAAGTTGAAAGGTTACCAGAATCCCACACAAGATAGAAAGGCTATCCCTAATCTGGAATTTCATGCTAACCCAGAACTGGTGGTGGAAGAAGAGATCTTTCCAAAACATGTGTCAGTGACGTCTGCATTAACAGTGAGCATGACCCATTTTTGTTGCCAACTTGAAACCACAGATTTCTTCTGCCAAGGAGTCCCCCATCTTGGTTCGCACATGTGGGAATAGTGCAGGGGTCTTCAACCTATGGCTCTCCAAATGTTTTGAACTACAACTGCCATGATATCTCACCATGGACTATGCTGGCTAGGGTTCATGGGAGGTGGATTCCCAAACATCTGGGTATATTACATAGAATTCTGGACGGGTCAGGGACTAGAGGGAACTCTTCTTCTTCAATTTGGTTTATCAGCCTTAAATCTTGAATTAGTCTCCAAGACCCCCACTTCCCTTTTTCGACAGGATAAATTGCAGTATTACACAGTGACTCTGACGTCACTAAGATGCCCTGCTCATCATGGCGGAAATTGTTTTGAAAATACCTTCATCTGCCTTTCGAGACATGGGCTACTGTCGTGCCCGAGGTAAAATTGCTCCTGATTTCAGTTTAAGCATCACTTCTCCAACCCCCTTCAAAAGGCCTAAATAATAGGGGCCTTTGGTCTATAATGAAGCTGGCACTTTCACCATGTCTTCCGCAAAATACTTGGGGCGTTGATGTGCCATCATCATTTTCGGAGGTACCTCTCGTTTGATTGCTCTTACCCAATAAGTAATACTCATCTCAAATGCCACTTCGTCATCAAATAGATGATCGCCAAACATGTCCTCATCTGTGACGTCAGTTAATCTGTAACCTTCTCCGATGGCAATCACTGCACACCATTGTCTGCCTTTGTCATCGTTCCCATCAAGCAAAGCCATTTCATCTCGCACTATGGCTGCTTGCAATTCTCAGTGAAACACTTGCTCTTCTTCTTCGCGCATAGGTATCTTTGGTCTAAACAGATATTCATCAGGTATTCTCATTGCTTTGCCTACTAGGCCTGGCAGGTATGCCAGTAGAACATGCACTCTGCAATGAAAAACTTCTGGCTCTAGAGGTATTGCTATCATGACTACTTGTCCTGCAAATACTCTAATGATTTCACACATGTTTAAATAATGCATTCCTGGAGTTGAGCACACTATGCCTTCGTCAGTAAACTAGATCATCATATTGAGCTTTGTCATGAAACCTCAACCTAATATATTGACAGGTGTCTGCCTAGAGTATAGCAAAGGCACCTTCATATCGCATTCTCCTATAGAGACTTGTAATTCTTCAGTAAAAGGAACTCAATTTGTAGCTCATAAAAAGCCTTGAGTATTCATGGCGGTGCCAGACATTAAAAACTTTCCCTCACATTTACATGAGCGCGTTGCACCCGTGTCTACTAAAAATGAAAAATTCTTGCCCCATATAGTGACGTCTACCCTTGGTTCCTCATGAGGATTCGGCATCACGGATAGGACTGAACACATCAAGTCTCCCAGTGAGCTGTCCTATTGCGTGTACAGACTCATTCCGTTACCTGAAAACTGATTCCCTCCACTAACAGTGACACTCCCTATCCTAGGTGTCGTTAGCTGCCCTGTACTTATACTCTGCTGAATCTGCGTGGGCGCATGCTGCGATTGCCCTTGTGGTGGGGCCACTGCTACCTGCTGTATCTGCAAACTCTTGGCGCTTGCTGCTGTTGCATCGTTTGATTCTGAGCAAACCCATCATTCTACTGCTGTGAATATGCATGCGGGTTTGAAATCCCCCCTTTTGAAAATTGGTTGTTTTGCACAAACCCTTTACTTCTGCACATGTAAGCAAAATGTCCTGTTATCCTGCATGTCCAAAATAGAGGTAGCCTCCTAATCTGCCCATTCTGTATGTTCTGACCATCATTCTGCAAATTTTGAAACCCACTGTGGTTGTTCTAAAAACCTCCCTGATTATTCTGCCAATTCCCTTGATTAGTCTGAAACCCTCTTCCTCGAAATCCAGCCATTTCACGTGGAGTAACTCCATTATTACTTTGGCCAAACTGCCTTTGGTTATTCACCTGTGGCATACTTGCATTCTGCTGTGGATTCGGTCCATTTACACTCGTCAACATTGCCCCTTCAATGGCATATTTAGACAGCTTTTTCTGCACTAATTTTGCCTCTTCGCCCTTCCGGGCATCATCTTGTTTGCGATTCTTGTTCTGTAAGAGCCTGCAATAGGGCGCTATGGTCAGCTGAATCTCTGACCACGGTTTGGCTTCCATACCCACTAATTTCTTGAGCTGCTTCTGTACAGGATCTGGTAGCCCCTCACATTATAGATGATAAAATACTGGTATAGATTTTGCCCACGACTCACGCATTTCTAAAGTGAAAATGTTGAATATAAATCAATGGATCATCTCTGTGCTTCATCTTTTTCGTCATTATAGCTCCCATATCGGATGTGTCTGGACACAGTACTCTGAGTGCCTTCCTACAGTTATTGAATGGTGCTCCATCATGAGCAGTGTTAACTATAGTCACACCAGGGTACCCTGCCCTTGCCCTTGTCCACACGTCATCCGCTCTCTCACCAAGTATGGCGATGAGGAGACCTTTAATGTCCCCTATGGCTAACGTGTTTCCTCCCGTCATTTTCTCTAATTCATGTATCCATTTCCCAGCGCCCGAAGTTAAACTCGGGAATTTACATCTTAAGTTATCCTAGTCCATTTGGGGCCATGGTATATATTGCGGTCTACCCCCTCCTTTCTTTAACAAGAGGAACTGTGACGCCCCAAACTCATTCTCATCTCTCATCATTTGTCTCTCCACCGCAGGGACAATATTACCATAACGCCTTCTACCAGGTAGCGATCTTAATCTGCTCACATAAGGCGGTCATTCTCCCCTTTCACTGTGGAATTGCCCCTTGGGTCGATCTGACTGTGTCAGTGGTGTTGGCGCCCTGGTTATAGGTGCGTTTAAATCTGACCATCTGACTTCTTTCTCCATTGAAAAACATCCCTCAGGGACACATATGTCTCTTCTTCCTATCCCATGGCAGGTGTCTCTGTCTTCGTCCGACATTTCCTGTGCCCAACTTGTGCAACTTCTCTCATCATCGTCTTTGCTCATAGTCAGTCTATCTAGAGACAGCTCCTTTGGCCTCGTCCTACATGAGGCTCCCTCTGTGGCATACAGCTGAGTACTCTTGAGTTGATTGTTTTTTCCCTTCCCTTTTATCTCTTTCTGGGCTTTCATTTCATGATATACTTTATCGACCGCTTCCCCAATGCTCCTAGAGTCAAACTCGTCTTCTAGATTTACACTAGACGGGCCTGGTCTTTCTTGATGCCTTGTAGAATATCTGCATTCCCTGGTCACTGCATCCTTTTATGTACTTCATCTTCAGCTCCATGTAACATATACTTGGCAATGGCTAGTAATACTACCATTCATCCTTGCCGTTTATTGGTTCTGCTTCTTCAGGGATTTCATTCAGATGGTCATATTTCTTAGTATGCAGATAAGGTTTTTTCAATGGGTACCTTGGCTCCCAGATTCTCCTAGGTACTGACCCTTTCACTGGCACTGGACTGATTCCATATTCTGCTCTTTGTTGATTCAGCTATTCTGTATACATCACATATTCTGGTTTCCAACATACAGGTAAAAGGGGCAGGTCGATTGAGGTGGGGGTACTTGGATCCTTCTCTACACAGGCATACCTCATAACGTCTGGTTTATCCTGGAGACTCAGGGTTTTCACGCTCTTCTCCGGGTCTCTGGGGAAGAGCGTAGAGTCTCTGGGTTTCCGCCGCGGACCCAGTGTTTAACTAACACATCTGCAAGCATTTCACTTTCATTGTTAGCTGTGGCTTGTGTGATTAAAAGCAGCTGCCAGACACAATGCCCTGTGATTATGTGATTATCTGTCCATTCACATGAAAAACGGGTGCTAGCGACAGACACGGTAAGGAGACTGAGACGTGACCCCATGCAGTTAACTAATCTATCTAGCTTCAACCACATCGCGCAAAAGGACTCAACGCACCAAAAAAGAGGACAAGCGCATTGAAATTAGAAGTGAAATGCTGCAAGTGCATTGACATACAGCACATACCCATTAAAAATGTATTGGTAATTTTACTTGCCAAATATACAAATGGAATTCACTTCAGGGAGACACAATTAAGATCCAAGAACCCAGGGATGCCTTTTACAGTTTCTATTCACATTACACCAGTCAGTTTGCCTCAGCAGTCATAGTAGTTCCCTAAAATGTAACAAACTACGGCTGGACATTAACAATTGGTAGATGTGCCTTGGAGAGCAAATGTCCGGCCCCCACCTTGATAGGTACCAACACATGGCTGCCTGTTTCAAATAAGTCAGTGCTGTTGATGTGCTGCACCTGCTTGCATCGTGTGTGTTTGTCGTGTGTTCTGCTTTTGCGTGTGTGGAGTAGTGTAAGGTTTCCAAATGCAAAAGGGCACTCCAAAAATGGTAAAAGCCTTTTTTGAGGGCACAGTTTCATTTAGTGCAGTTTTGTGCACATAGCCGATCACACAATCAATATAGTTTAAGGAACTGAAAGAATGAATTTAGTGCAACAAAGGCAAATACCTTTCTTTTGGGGGAGGCAGCTGTGTGGTGCATAGATTATAATAGAAATAGGTTTTCTGATACTGCAAACCGGTTTCTATGGCAGCTACAGCCACTGAGTTTACCTTTTTGACATGTGGGCGGAGCCTTGTACAATTGGGCAGAATCTTGTGTGGCTATGGTCAGGGCTTAAATCTCAGGGTTTTTCATGTTCAAATGTAGGCAGGTATGTGTGCAGGTAAGGAGGTGGTGGGTGTTGGGCCAGGGTCTCTCTGTGCTGCGCAGTCCTGCAGGGTTGGCCGGTGTGCCTGGAGGTAGAGTGCGTGCAGCATGTGGTGTGGGATGTATCTGGTACACAGTGGGTGGGGGCGCTGGGAGAGAATCGGTGTGCGGGTGTTGTGAGTGCGAGTGGGGGACTGATGGGGGTGGACTGATAGGAGTGCAAACTCTTAGAGAACGGGCCGTCTGGACGAAAAGTTGTGATTATTTACAAACATGCGTGTTCACAAACTTGGGGGGGCAAATGCAGAGGTCGAAGTGGGCGGGAGCGGTCGGGAGCAGTGTTCCCATACTTTTTATTTTTAAGTTTCACAGTTCCTATACTTTTATATTAAAAATAAACCGTTCTGGAATGGTTTAGTTATAAAATAAAAGTGTAGGAATTAGTTGAAGCTTGCACTTCAGTGCACTGCACTGCACATTCCCATAAATAGCAGGCGTGATTGTTTGGGTGTTTGGATTGTGTTTGGGATGGGGTTTGTGGGGGGCGGGGCAGACCAGCAGGGAACATAGTTCCAGTACTTCTTTTTGTACACTTCGACCACTGGGCAAATTGGAAAGGTATTAATATTTAGAGGAAAAGTGGTTGAGCTGATTGAAAAGTACGGGCCGCCTGGATGAAAGTGAGGTTACTTATATACAAAAGCATGTTCGCACACTCAGGTGAAAAGGTAAGAAGCGTAGTAGTATTGAAATAAAAAGGGTTGGGAGGATTGAATAAAAAAAGGTTGGGCGGGTTGAAAAATTCGAGCCGCCTGGGTGAAAGCTACGTTGGCCACCATGTTGTAAAGGGTCTCGTAGGAAACTCCCAGGGAGGGTGTGTTGAAAAGGCACGGATGATAGGCCTGGGGTAGAAAAAGGAATATGAACAAAGGAAGAGAGGGTAGGGGAAGGAACGCGCATGGACAGAAAGCAAAAGGGGATAAGCCATAGCAAATTACAAAACAACCAGGGCCAGCAGAGCAGTACGGTATTTGGGGACTGAGGAGGAAACGAAGGGGGGACAGAATGGACCCAAACAAAGTGGCAGCACTGCTTGTCCTTCTACAAGATAAAGGGATTGATTCTGTAATGGCGCAGCTAAACGGGGGATACTCTGGAAGCACGATGGGGCAGCAACAGAGCACAGAGGAGGGTGATTGTGTGGAAGAGAGCGAATGTATCCCTAAGGGTGGCTTTCCCGCCACCAACAGGGGGGCAGTCAGGAGTGGGATATGCTCCACTAAAAGGAGCACAGCCGCAGCTGGCCCCACAAGGGACGCAGGAGGTACTGTGGCAAGTAACATGGAGGCAGGGCTAGCACAGGCAGTACCAAACACCCAGCACAAGGGGGCTCTGGGAAGGGGAAAGGAATGGGGACAGCAGGCTCTGGCACAGCCAGAATGCAGGTAACAGCACTTCTCGCACTACCAGCGAACATCAACAGCAACCTGGGAAACTTACTTACACCCGTGCAGGGTTATTCAGGGGAGCCAGCAAGGTCAGATTTGCGCACATGTGGCCGGGCTCAGCTCATGGGCATAGGAAAAACTGGGTACACGGCAGGGCAATGGGCATCAAGGCCTGGCAGCATCAGCCTGGGTGGAGGATAATGGACCAACCCGTAGGAGGTGGGCTGCCGGGATAACCATGGTTCCCAGACAGGGTATGCCCGTGCCAGGGGCACAGGCACCGGGCTAGGAAATATGACAGGGACATTGAACCCAACAATATATGACCATGGGGGTGCTGCGCAGGGCATTAGGTCGCCAGCGAGCTTAACAAACCAGACAGGGCACAAGGAGTTGCTAACAGCGAGCACTTCAGTGGGAGATGTGAGGGCACCAGCGGGCCTCATCATTAACCCTTCAGGTATGCTCACTCATTTAAACTGCTGCCTGTCAACCCTGCTGACTACAGATTATTGGGTTTTTAGGTGGAAGCAAATTTCTACTTCGACAAGTGCATGCCAATGTGGTGTTCTATTTCATGCGGCTACTTCGAGGCATTTAGCTCATTCTTGGAATGGGTCACGAAGAGGGAACAGAAGGGCAGGAGAGTGGTGCACTAACTGCACGATTTCCTCTTCTTAGGTCCTCGAGAATCGGGGTTGTGTGCAGAAACTCTGGAGGCTTTTAAAAATAATACCAGAGGAATTGGGGGTGCCACTGGCACATGAAAAACCAGAGGGTCCGGTGACCATTATCACCTTTTTGGGTTTCGAAATTGATTCAGGACAAGGAACATGCCGCCTCCCGGCCAGGAAGGTGGCAGAGTTCAGGGAGTCTGTATACATTTGTCTACAATCCTGTAGAGGAGGTCCCAAATAAAGCCTACACTCCCATCGCCCATTTTGAAATACCAGGAACATTCACACCAAAATATGTGATGTATGATGAGCAAATAAACCAGTGGAGAGCCGTAGTAGGGCTCTGCCCAGTACCCATCAGAAGAGCAACACCTATTGAAGTACCAATAACCAGACAACCATGGACAGTAAGGTATCCATTGAGAAAACCCTACCAACAAATAAGACAAAATGAAGATTGCCTAAGTACCTGTCATGATTCCTGCCTCTCATGTCCCCAGCCCTCCAAGATGTCAGGCTGGTGCCAGGCTACGATCACCTACATGGCCCTCAAGGGCCTCTCCATCCCTCCAAAGACACACTTGGAGCCAGACTTGGCGCTTGTGGCACCAGACTCACTCACTCCCATAGGATAACATTAGGGATTGGACTTGTAGTGCATTGATGGGGACAAGATGGATGCCCCCACATATTTCGGTTCCCAGAACTACATGTGCAGTATACTCTTTTGGTTGTTGTTCAGCCCAGAGACACCTGGGATACCCAGAGACTATTTAAGCCATGCCCAGGCTGAGAAACATGCTTTGTGTTTTCTGCACCTGCAGCGTGACACTCACCGTGTTCGGATCGGTCTCCAGTAGGCCTGCATCTTTCTTCTGCGCTTAGCTCCTGCAAGAACAAGAACACTGTTAGGAATAGCCTTACATTGCAGCGCTTCTGCCCATCATTCATCGCTTCTTATGTTCTGCGGGCATCTTCGGCGGTGTCATTCCCATCCCAGCACGCCGCTTCCTAAGGGAAAGGGAAAAGAACAGAAAAAAGGCATTACTAAGCATTCAGCAAATTGTTGCTTATTTTTTAAAGACTGTACGAGCTTCAAACGCTTACCTGAATCCCAGCCGCTCTGGGGGAACTCTGTCTCCGGAACTTCTCATCCATCTGCAAGAGGGAAAAGACACTCCAGGTTAGCGTGGAAACATCTAGAGGTGCCGCATACCGCGCTTACTCACTGCATTTCTTCTTCATAACCTAACCGGCATCCAGCTGAAAACGTCGCGGTACCTAAAAGACACAGAAAAATAACTCAGTTCAATACAAATACGAAAGGGTCGCATGGCGCTCACGCTCTCAATCACCTTCAGCGCTACTCATCTCAGCAGCACGTCGCCATCCCCGGATGCCGGCCATCATCTAAGGAAGGAAAGGAACAAAGTTAGAGAACTGTTCAAAAGACTCATTACACTTACCTGTCAGACTCTTGCCAGTGAAGTAACTAGCAGCAACGAGCCTGCATCAATCAACACGCCCCTGCGCTGAAAGCAGGACGGAGAGCACACTTTCCAAGAAAACAAGGCCCAGTCTCCAGTCGAGTAGACTCCAGGGAAGGGTTTGAGGTCATAAGAGGTCAGAACAGGCTGAGTGACGTCCCCGTGGATACCAGGTGAGCGTTACAGAACACAAAGCCTCACATCAAAATCCACCTGGGTGTCATGGAAACATCAGAAACCGACCAGTTAGCCCACATGTTGGGGCAGCTACTTTCCGAAGTACATGCAGCCAGGCAGGAGACCAACACGCTGAGGAGAGAGCTGATAGTAGCCAAAGAACGCACTGATGATTTAAGCCGGCAACTTCTCCAGTCTGAAGCAGGGCATGCACCATTGCCGGGAAGCGTGCCCTCGATGCCAGCACCATCAGCCAATCCCGTTCAGATAACCCTTCCTGGGGCAGTTCCCTTGGCCCCGCCCGAACGATTTACGGGGGATCCTAAGAGGTTTGCAAAGTTCATGAACCAGTGCCGCCTGCACTTCCTTTGTAGACCAGGGGCCTTTCCGAATGACCAATCACGGGTCGCTTTTGTGCTATCCTACCTGAGTGGTAGCGCCGCAGACTGGTCTGTACCCTTTGTGGCCCAAGATGATCCTTTGCTGCATGACTTCAGGGGCTTTCAGCAGGAGATGGAAAAGCTGTTCGCCTGTCGTAATCATCGGCAGGCATTAGACAACGAACTGCTGTCCCTACGCCAAGGGAATCAAGACCTATTAACATACATAGCCACGTTCAATAGACTCGTAGTTGAAGCAGAATGGCCAGTGGAGAAGAGAACCACATTATTTCATCGGGGGTTGTGGGGGGAGCTCAAGCATGTTCTCGCACAAGTAGTGAACCCCCCGAAAGACTGCTCAGAATTCATTGACCTTGTTGTTCAACTGGATCATAGGTTTCAGGACCGAAGAGCAGATCGAACCAGACCGGACCCTTGCCCTAGGTATGTGCGTTCAAAGGACAATATTGCCAGCACAACGGAAGGTTCAGGAGAACCAATGCAAATCGAGGGGGGGGTCAGATCCCCCTTGACTAAAGCAGAAAGGGATAAAAGAAGACAGCAGCAGTTATGCCTGTACTGTGGAAGGTCAGATCATTTCCTTAAAGAGTGCCCTGTGAAGCCACTGAGGAGGGCAGTAGGGGCCACGGACAAGGAAGATACCATCAAGGAATCGGAAAACTCCTCAGCACGGCAAGTGTAGGGGTCCACTTGTCGAGCGAAGAAAGTGAACTACAGACCTCCCATTTTGCACTATCCGTGGTCATGATCAATCACCAACAACCATCTCGGATGCATGCAGTAAGAGCATACATTGACAGTGGAGCCGTTGGGAATTACATCGACCAGGATCTTGCGGCAAAGATGGGGCTTCCGTTATGCCCTAAATCAACCACCGACACTGTTACCGCTGTCGACGGCACGGAAAAAGCTTCTGGTCCAGTATCCCAATGCACTGCAGCTTTAACCCTTCTGTGCCAGGATGGACACCAAGAATCTATCGTTTTCGACCTCATTAAGGCACCACAGTTCCGGTTGATTTTGGGAATGCCATGGTTGGTAGCTCACAATCCTCAAATCGATTGGCGAGCAAAAGAATTGGCCTTTCCCGAGACTTGCGCCCCACATGTTAACGCCAAGAGAAACAACCAATAGACACCAGAACCTCCATGCTTGCAACTGTGGCAATCGACACCCTACAAGTGAATACCAGGACTTTCAAGATGTCTTTCAGAAAGAACAGACTAATACCCTGCCACCGCATAGACCATACGATTGCCAAATCGACCTGATACCCGGCGCACAAATCCCTTGTGGGCGAATTTACGCACTCACGGAACCAGAAAACCAGCACCTGAAGGCATATCTTGACCAATACCTGGCCAACGGGTTCATCCGTCCCTCGAAGTCTCCAGCAGCCTGTCCTCTATTCTTTGTACCGAAAAAGGAGGGGGACTTAAGAACGTGCATCGACTATCACGCACTGAACCAGATTACCGTAAAAAAACGCTACCCCCTGCCACTGATCCCTGAATTGCTTGATCAAGTCAAAGATGCCCAAATCTAGACAAAACTAGACCTGAGGGGGGCATATCACCTTGTACGCGTAAAACAGGGGGATGAATGGAAAACCGCTTTTCGCACCAACTACGGCTTGTACGAATATCAAGTAATGCTCTTTGGCCTTTGCAACACACCTACAGCATTTCAATACTTCATGAACGATGTCCTACGGGAATTGATTGATGTCTGTGCTCTTGTGTACATCGACGATATTCTAGTATATTCCGCATCAAAGCAGGACCACGTTAAACACGTCCGATCGGTATTGGAGAAACTCTGTCAACACCAGCTCTACGCCAAGCTCGAAAAGTGCTCATTCCACGTCTCCGAGGTGGAATTCCTGGGCTTTATTCTCAGCCCGAATGTAATCCGAATGGATGTGCACAAGGTAGATGCTATCCTGAACTGGCCATCCCCAAATTCATTCAAAGGGGTTCAAAGTATGCTGGGTTTTGCAAACTTCTACTGCCGGTTCATCCCAGGATTTTCGCAAATCGTGCATCCCATCACATCATTTCTAAGGAAAAGCAACAAAAGGTTCCAGTGGACAACAGAAGCTGAGGAAGGAACTCAAAGCAAGATTCACATCTGCCCCAATCTTACGCCACCCTCTCCCTGATCTCCCATACCTGGTGGAAACGGACGCCTCAAGCATGGCTATGGGAGCCGTCCTCTCACAAAAGGACTCATCTGAGCAGCACGTCGCCATCCCCGATGCCGGCCATCATCTAAAGAAGGAAAGGAACGAAGTTAGAGAACTGTTCAAAAGACTCATTATACTTACCTGCCGGACTCTTGACAGTGAAGTAACTAGGCAGCAACGAGCCTGCATCAATCAACGCGCCCCTGTGCTGAAAGCAGGACGGAGAGCACACTTTCCAAGAAAACAAGGCCCAGTCTCCAATCGAGTAGACTCCAGGGAAGGGTTCGAGGTCATAAGAGGTCAGAACAGGCTGAGTGACGTCTCTGTGGATACCAGGTGAGCGTTACAGTACCGTCCCGGAAGAAACCAAAAGGTCTTAATGGAAGACGAATGGTGACGTCACGAGAGCCCGGACGGACTCACAGATAGGACAAATGATGAACCAAGAATGATACAAGGAGACAAAACGCCATGAGAAAAGAGATTGTGAGCTTAAAGTGATAGAAAACTATCAAAGCGTAAGAGAGTTAAGCTGTAAGCAGGATGAAGAAATTCAAACAGCTAACGCCTGTACATATGCTTGAAACGGCAAGAAAGCTAAGAAAACAGTACGGCTTGCTATGCGAAGTAGAAGAATAGCATGGCAAGCGCCATTGTACATAATCTACCTCAAAACAAAGCACATTACTATAAGAGCGATTCCACTTTACAAGAAAAGCCAAATCAACTCAGGTTGCTAGAGGCCAAACAAGACAGGATTCATATTCTAGCAAAATGAGAAGAGACAGCTGGATCGAAATACAGCAGATGCAACTCATGCCAAAAGAGCCAAGGTCATACCAATAGGAGGAACGAACAGTAGCTGCATCTAATTGAAACTTAAGAACAGAATATCCTTTCTCTGAAAGGTCAAGATAAGGAAGAGTAGGCAGGTGGCAAGCAGAATAAAAATGTAATGCACAAATCGAGAAAAACTAGGCAAATTCACGGTGTCTGCATCACGTGACCATCCAAGCGAGGAGAAGCACGAGTTCACACCTACGCTTGGCATCCGCCCAGGAGAAGATATCGGAACTTTCCCAGACAGAAGATGCCGTTTCGAGGCCAACCACAGTAACATAATTGACACATTGTTGTTGAAGTGATGATTGAGTGTAACCTTAATTGGAGGAATGCTGGGTAGCTGAGGGAGCACCCTGCACCTGGTTGACCATTCTGCGTGCTGTTAAGCAAAGTGGAAATGTATGCATGGGGTTGGTGACAACCCAATCACAATGGACAAAATAATCTAGGGTCCTATAGTTAGTAGAACCAATGGGACGTTGTACTTTTAGTGACGTCTACAGTAGTCATTTTGAAGGAAGGGCTTAGACGCGCCCCTGACAGTATTTACCCAATCCCTTCACTCCGTTACCATATGCAGATATAGCACCTATATTAAAGTTACCTTTTCCGAACCAATAGAAATGCTTTAACCTTTGAGTGTTAGACATCACTTATGACAAATTTTCTGTATAAATGATGTGTTTTTTATGAAGTTCGTTGGAGTTGAAGCGAGACAGACTATCACATCACTGCTGATTGCCATGACTCCCCGTTTTTTGAACTTGTCATTAAACAGACTCCCTTTGCCAAACCATTGAGTTGTCCTTATTGATTGTTGTTGGAGTAATAAATCTGCACCCCCATCCATCTCAAGGTGCAGCTATCTCATCTTAAAGTACTCGCAGAGTAAACCTCGGCTATATGGGCCGTTCGGGGGTCTCCTGAGTACACTTGGTAGCAGAGATTGGATGGTTATCGATTATTGATCTGAATAAGACACCTATTGACCGTCAACATAAAGTAACTCTAGGTCTTCGGCAATATCACAAGTCCTTTGCCATTTGACTGAGTAGACTGTGAAGCTCCCCGTAGACAATGGTAGCGTAAAGATACTGCAGTCAGGGCCTGGAGGGACCCGTGTTCCTCACGCATCCCTTCCCATTCCTACGGGCAGCTGAACGGGCGAAAAACCGAAGAATGCGGTAACAAAGGCAGTGATCCCGAGGGTCCAGAGAAGAACCATGCGAACGGTGAGTGAAAAAGACTAATGTTCTGGCAAAAGTGCATGCTCTAGAACAAGTAACGGGAAAAGGTAACGGAGGGAGGCGGGAGAAAAAATTAAATATAGTTAGAAGTAGAGAAGACTGTATATATATATAAAGGAATAATGACTCGAGAGTAATAAAGGTAAACAAAATCTTACCGGGGCAGACACCCGAGAAGAGAGAGGTTACCAGGGCAGACACCCGAGAAGTGAGAGGATTCGCCTTATTCCTACGCTTTAATATAGCGGCTAGAAGAAACGTGTACCCAGAGTCCCACATAATGGGGAACAAATAGACTACCACAACGTTTAAAGACGTTGTGAAAGGGGTACTTTTACACTCCATGCAGGGGTAATGATTAGAGGCAGAGATATCTGTGTCCAGCTGGTGTCTGTCTAGTCTTTCAAGCGTCTGTCCTACATGTTTTTGTTGTGATGTCATATGTAAAAAAAATTCTTAGAGAAAACTGATTTTACATTTTATGCGATTTAATAGATAGATAAAATCGCATATGAATTGATGTTTTTTGAATAAATCAGAAGGTATAAAATTTTGTGTAAATTTGGATTGGAGCTTGCGGTGTGGTACTCGCTCATATTGTTAGAAGTTGTTTAAGCCACACAAAAGTTTTGACAAGTGTTATATAAGAGGAAAGGGAACAGAATTAAGCATGGAGGATATGTCTCCATTGGCACACTTATGCAAGCAGTTGCCAAAACTCGCACCCAAGCTAAAGAAATACAGTACCGAGTGGGTTAAAGGTACCGCCCACAAGATGTTCATGCCATGGCCACAAAATGGGTCTTTATCTAAACCTCTCTTACAGCATATGATGACATGTTTGCATGCCACATATATACAGGCAAGAAGTTAGAAAAAAAACGCCTTGCTGTTCTCGAGTTGTGGAAAATGTATGAACAGGGAAAGGAGGAAGAATCACCAACAGATTGGATACTTAATGTATGCACAGAGGGGGGTGAGACACCTACCGCGCCACCTTCCCCACCCGAAACGAAAATTGAAGAAAGTAAGGATGAGGGATTACACCCACTGAGAGAACTCAAAGCAGCCACAGGGTATAGCAACCCCGCATATGAGTCACCTACACATAGTAGTGACGAAAATCAAAGGAAAGATAAGGACAAGAATATTACCTCCACAGTCCCAAGGGACAAGGAGAGGCGTGATGACAAAAGAAGACATCAGGCACAGACAAGTGCATCTCTAGACAAAGAAAGAGAAGGGAAGCGATGGGAGGGAAGGGAAGATAGAACTGATGAGATAGCATTCGCAAAAGACAAATGGATGGGAGGACACATTTTATTGAAACTCGATGGCAAAGGCATTGATGACGCGAAACAAAAGGAGAGGTTAGATGAGACACAGAGAAAGGGGAAAAAGAAGGAGTTAAGAGATGAAAGTATAAGAAAGAAAGACAGACAAAGGCGAGAACAGCTATATCGCGAAGATCAAGAGAGACAGCTCGATCGCAACCCAAGAGCAGCCAATGACCAAGACAAACAGAAACAGCAAAGGTTAGAGGAAGAGCAAAGGACACATGAGAAAAGAATAAAAAGACAAAGAGATGAGGAAATTCGAAGGGCAGATGAACGTAGAAATGAAAAGAGAAAGGAAGAATATAGGGTCAGAGAAGAGGCGAGGAAACGTAAAGAATTTGATGATGACGTAGAACGTAAGCGAAGACAGAGAGCACACGATCTTGTATATCTGGGGAAAAAGGTTAAAAAACCTGCTCCAGTTGTAGACTGGAAAGACATCGAAGAATTCTTTCCTGAGTATGATTCAGTACCAGGTACTTCTAGGGCAAATATTGACGATGACTTCAACACCAGAAGCATCTGAGAAACGATCGATAGAATATATGATTAAATGGGGCTACAACAAATACCCCAAGGGGAGGGGTTAAGACAAGCGCCTGGAGAGCATTCAGCTGTATGACACTGAGGATGTCGCCCGAAGTAGTGGGAATAGAGAGCTATCCCTGGATAGATTAGAAATAAGTAGGAACAAAGAGGATACAAGAGGTCGCACTAGATGGGGACAGACAATGTCCGACTCCGAAAAGGGAGGAGCGCGAGGGAAATAAGGAAGAGGGAAGGAGCAAAAGACAACTCCCAAGGGAAAAAGGAATAAGGTGGTCAGACAGTAGCGAATCTGCACTGAGAGCATCAGAGTCCGCCACGCAGCCGACTGATATGAAGAAGTATCTCACGCTCAGAGGGAGGGTGTCTTCGCCACCATATGTGGACAGATTAAGGGCATTTCCAGGTAGACAGCGATGCAGGAATATTACCCCTGCAATAGACAGGAGAACAATGAGAGTAGAGAGAGGGCTACACATTCCAATTTCCGTTACTCGAGAAGGGGGGAGTAAGACCGCAATATGTACCATGGCCACACATGAATCGAGAAAATTTGAAAAACTGTTACGCTCACCTTATATCCACGGGGGTGCAACACGATACTGGATGGAGGTCTAAGCGCTATCCCGGACCCCTCCTTCTGCTTGGTTATGTGCCAGACGTTGGGTAGCGCCTATAACAGGAGAATAGAGGGTTAAGATACTAGTTCTGTGATGGGTGGACTCCCACCTCCCTCTGGTCCAAATCACCTCCCTTTGGGTTATTGCTCACCTTAGGTTTTTGTCCGTTGAACTCTCTGTTCTGCGCCTCTGTGCAGGGGCGCGTGGTTGGTGCAGGCGTTCCGTGGACCTAGTTGCTTCACTGGTCCGTGTGCCCTTATGTCAGGTCCGGACCGGCTGTGACTCCGACTCTGCTTGCTGTCTTCCAGGTGATTTACAATGTCTTCTCCGTCTTTATTCTGTCTCTTTCTTTCACTCAGTTTTCCCTGTCTTCTCAGCGTCTTGCTCCACTACGCTGTTCCCTTACAATGTCTCTTTTTGTTTTCACAGGGATGATTGCAATCTCAGAGTTGCCGCGCCGATGACGAAGACCACGGTGAGTTATTGATGCGTGGAGCGCTGCGCTGTTTTTTGGTGTTATTTGCTAACCTGTGTTCTCTTCTCTTCTTTGTACAGGTTGCAGTGATGTTCCGGAGTGGTGAGCGATCGAAGCGCTGCTTGCCCAGGTAAGTGCCTTGTTAATGCTGACCTTGTTCCTTCTCCCTTGCAGGTTGCGGTGAAACCCGGAGATGGGCGAGACAAGAGAAACGCAGTGTACTGCCAGGACTCGCTGCTTGCCCAGGTAAGAATTGTTATTAATGCTGTCCTTGTTTCTTTACCTTTGCAGGTTGCGGCGAACTCCGGAGATGGGCGAGGTAAGCGAAGTGCAGGATGGATTCAAGACCGGTTACTTCACAGGTAAGTGTTCTTGCTCGCTAATGCTGTTCTTGTTCTTCCAGGTATTAATGGAATCCAGATTTAGGGCTTCAGGATCGGGCCGCCGGAGAAGCAGATGAGCAGGAGCTGGACACGGTGAGCATTACGCTGCAGGAGTGCAGAATAACGCAAAACGTGTTCTGCTGTTTGGGTGTGGTTTAAATAGCCCAGGTAAAGTAGTTCCAGGCGAAGTAGTTCCAGGCCCAGCCACACCCATGACACTAGACCGCATGGCTTAGTTCTAAAGAACTGAGCTTTGTAATAGGCCTCCATGTTGGATTAAGGTCCACAACTGGTATTGCTTCATCCCTGATAATGAGCCTGGCGCCAAAGGCGCCAGGTCTGACTCCATGTATCTTTCTGATGGAGTTTTAAGGATCTTGGTGCCAGTGTGAAGTGCTTTAGCCCCACTACTGTCAGGGGGCTGTTATACCTGAGGGGGCCAGGGGCATGGATCGTGACAGCACTCCCCCCTAAGGCCCCTCTCAGGGTATTTCCTCTGTCTGGCCCTGGTTTGGTTGGATGGTTCCGATGAAATTGTCTTACCAGGCGTGGCGCATGGACGTGCTGCCTAGGCTCCCATGTCCTGTCCTGAGGGCCGTATCCATTCCAGTCCACTAAGTAATATAACTTGGACCTGGTGAGTTTAGAATCTAGGATGTCCTTGTCTTCAAATTCGGGTTCGCCATTAACCAGTACCGGATTTGGTGGTGTTTTGACCCACGTTCCAAGCTGAACAGGTTTTAAGAGTGACACGTGGAATACGGGATGTATCTGCATATTTGGTGGTAAAGCTAGTTTTACTGCCACAGGATTTATAATAGCCTTGATGGTATAGGGCCCTAGATATCTGGGACGAAATGTTCGAGTTCCTCTTATGGGCACGCACCAAGACGGCAACCAGACTTCATCTCTGACTTGGTAGTCTGGGGCTTTTCTTTGGTGTTGATCAGAGAATCTTTTATGGCTTTCTTTGGCTTGGATCAAGTGTTCTGCTGCCTTTTTGAAGGCTTGAGTGATGGTTGTATGTAAAGTCTTCACCGCAGCCATGTCCAGGGCCTTGGGGTATCTAATTCGGAAGTACGTGGGTGCCTTCCATATACGGAATAGAATGGACTTTGTCCGGTACTGGTGTGTAGCGAGTTGTTGTAGGCATATTCGGCTATATTATGAAAGAAGGATAAGATGGTAAACTTTCTCTACTTCCACCCCTCCTTCTCCCCCAACGATTAGACACCTCTGACAGATTCTCCGGCACTACAGGTCTTGACAACATAGACTGCGTGCAACATTCCAAATTTCAAAAAACATTTTTGTTTAATACAGAATATTTAAATTAAAACATAAGATACTACCCACACCTAACACAGTGTACAAAACTACCACTAAAACCTACAAAATCTAAAAAGCTAAATTTCAAATAAACCACTTACAAATGGACACAGACGAAATCACATATCACAGTACATAGAAAAAACCTAAATGTGTCACTAAAACAACATATAATCCCAACATGTTTCTGTTCTTTAAAGCCCCTTTCGGGCGAACATTCTTCAGGGGAACCTTTAAAACATCCACTATTCTTCTCAACACCGTGTTGAATGGGTAGTTTCAGGCAACCAGCCTGCAAAGAAGGGAAACAGAGGAAACTAATCAGATCCCCAGGGGAGGGGGTATTACCAAATGTAAAAGTGGAGTTGACTCAGTCAAGAGAACAATTCCACAAAAAGGTTTAGAAATTAAACCAATTAGATTTACGTTAATGTGGTGAATCTTCAACGCACGTCTGTAAATGACAGATAGGCTAATTTTTCTTCATTGAAAAACCAAGATACTTCAAAAGGCGTCTCAATCCGCCGAAAATATCGTCACACCTAGAAAGGACACATCACACTACCAATGAGCCACAGATCACTACAGGACAACAGTCATGAATTGTTCAGGATATATTAAATAAAAATTACCTTCACGCAAGTGAAGCCACCCACAACGTGGGGCAAGGGGAGGAAATCCCTTGTAATGACAACCAAGTCTGCAGATGATTACAAAAGAGGACGCAGAACCAATCTGTAATATAAGAAGGGCGGTCACCAACCATCTCAAAGAGCATTAAAATGCACCGATACACCACGGCTCCCAAATGTGTAAAACAAATTCGGCTATCCATAGCACATCCTTCAAGCTTTCTTACACTTGATGTAACATGCACCGTAGGTATTGCTCTAGTGTCTAATTCGTCCGCTCCATTTGGCCATCAGTTTGGGGATGGTGACTAGTGGACAGACGAATATCGATTTGGGCAATTACACAACTCTTCCTCCAGAAGTTAGACACAAATTGACTCCCTCGGTCAGAAATCAGGACGGAGGGGAAACCATGTAATCGTATGATTTGCTCTAAAAACACCTTTGCCAGACTGGATGCCTTTGGTAGACCCTTAACCGGAATTAAATGGGCCATTTTAGAGAATAGGTCAACAACCACTAGGATAGTGTTGAACCCTTGACAGGGATACAGATCTGTGATGAAATCGAGGAAGAGTGTGTGCCAAGGTGCAGGTGGTCTTTGTTTCTGGGATTTATTCTGTGCACAAATGCCACATGACAGGATAAACTGCGTAATGTCCTTTCGCCAGGTCGGCCACCAATAATTTCTTTTCACCTTGGCTAGGGTCTTGGCAATTACTGGATGTCCTTCTATCAGGGGGTCATGATAACCAGAAATGACTTGTTCTTGTAGTGCCTTATTCGGTAGATATAAATGCCCTTTGAAATACAGGAGTTGGTTCTTTGTTGTGTAATGTTCACCTTGAGTGGTCCAGTCTTGTAGAGCCTCGGTGTTCATTAGGAGCTGATTTTCCTTTTGGAGTTCGTCCAGAGATAACATTGTTGTAAGTCCTAGTAGTTTGTCACCTGGAATAATGGCCACCAGGTCTGGAGTTGAATGTGCGTTCTCATCAATACCCATGCGGGATAGGGCGTCGGATTTTTCCGTTCTAGACTCCAGGTCGATACGTGATTATGTAATCATATTCCGCGAAGAATAAAGCCCATCGGAGTTGACAGGATGATTGAGCCTTTGCCGTCTTGAGGTATTGTAGGTTGCGATGGTCGGTGATTACTGTGATGGTATGTCTGGTGCCTAGGAGGTAATGCCGCCAAGCCTTAAAGGCTGCCTTGATCGCTAGGAGTTTCTTGTCTGTTATTGCATAGTTAAGTTCAGGTGTAGTACATTTTTGCAGCCAAAAGGCCACAGGATGTAACTGGCCTGTTTTGGGATCCCTTTGGGAAAGAACAGCCCCCATTGCCATGCTGGAGGCATCTGTTTACACTACATATGGGAGATCTGGGCGGGGGGGTCGTAGCACCAGCGCTGAGGTAAATCTTTACTTGAGTTCCTGGAAGGCCTTTTCCGCCTCTTCTGTCCATTGGAACAGTTTGTTGTTTTTTCATAATAAGGAAGTTATTGGGTGCACAATCTTGTAGAAACCCAGGATGAATCGGCGATCAAAGTTCGCAAAGCCGAGAATACTTTGGACACCTTTGACTGAATACGGTGATGGGCAGCTAAGGATGGCATCTACTTTGTGCATATCCATCCGGACGCCTCTGGGAGTGAAGACAAAACTAAGGAACTCGACTTTGGTGACATGGAAGGAGCATTTTTCAAGTTTGGTGCATGGCTGGTGCTGTCAGAGTTTTGCAAGGACGGAGCGAACGTGCCTGACATGGTCCTGTTTAGAAGAGGAGTACACCAAGATGTTGTCGATGTAAACTAGGGCACATACGTCGATCAATTCCCGTTGTACATCATTCATGAAGTACTGGAACGCGGCGGGAGCATTACAAAGCCCAGAGGGCATCACCTGATATTCGTACAGCCCATAGTTAGTACGAAAGGCGGTCTTCCATTCGTCTCCTATCTTTACACGAACGAGATGGTATGCCCCCCTGAGGCCCAATTTGGTGTAAATTTGGGCATCCTTGACTTGGTCCAGCAGTTCTGGGATAAGGGGTAGAGGATAACGGTTTTTAACTGTTACCTGGTTTAGTGAGCGGTAGTCGATGCACATTCTCAAGTCCCCCTCCTTCCTGGGCACGAAGAATAGGGGCGAGGCTGCCGGGGATTTGGACGGGGGGATAAAACCGTTTGGCAGGTATTGGTCCAGATATAATTTCAAGTGGAGATTTTCAGGTTCGGTGAGTGCATAAATTCAACTATACGGGATTTGTGCACCAGGTACGGGGTCGATCTGACACTCATATGGCCTGTGAGGGGGTAAGGTATTAGCCTGTTCTTTTTGGAAAACATCTTGGAAATCATGGTATTCGCTTGGTAGTGTACTTGTTGCACCTAGTACCAACACCTCTTTATCTTGGACAGGTGTCTCTGGGTCAGACAATGGCATTTCCACTTGGTAGCACGCATGAGCACCCTCATTGGAGAAGGCTAATTTTGTGGCTTGCCAGTCGATGTTAGGATTGTGAGCCACCAACCACAGCATCCCTAGAATCTCCCGGAACTGAGGGGGCTTGATAAGATCGAAGCCAATGGCTTACTGATGTCCGTCTTGGCACAGAAGGGTCAATTCTGCTGATGCATTGAGTTACAGGACCAGAAGCTATCTCCATGCCGTTGACAGTGGTGACCTGCTCAGTTGTCGTTTTCTGACAGAGGGGAAGCCCCATCCTTGATGCAAGGCCTTGGTCTATGTAGTTACCCTATGTATGCCTCCACAGGATGCATCCAAGAGGGTTGTTGATGACAGATCAAAATCACAGGCAGGACAAGGTGCGAGGTTCTTTTCCTTTGCTCGACAAACGGACCTCTATGCTTGCCGGGCCTGGAAGTTTTCCGACTCTTGTTCTCCTTCTTTCTCTGTAGCTCCAACTGTTCTCCTAGGGGGTTTTACGGGACAATCTCTGAGGAAGTGACCTGATTTCCCGCAATACAGGCATAATTGCTGTTGTCTCCTTTTGTCTATTTCAGCCTTGGTTAATGGGCTCCGTACCCCCCCAATTTGCATGGGTTCCAAAGTGTTTTCTGATGAACGCAGAATGTTCTCCTTTGAGCGTACATACACAGTCCGATTCTCTGTTCTGGCTCGATCTGTCCTTCGATCTTGCAGCCTGTGGTCTAGCTGCACCACTAGGTTGATTAACTCTGCACAGTCTTTTGGCAGGTTTACCACCTGAGCTAGGACATCTTTCAATTCCCCCCGTAATCCTCAATGGAATAACGATGTTCGTTTCTCCTCAGGCCACCCAGTTTCAACGAAATGTCTGTTAAAAGTGGCGATATATGTTAACAAATCTTGGCTGCCTTGGTGGAGGGACAGAAATTCATTATCCAGAGCATGGCCCTGGGTATGTCGGGCGAACAGCTTCTCTATCTCCTGTTGAAACCCCCTGAAATCCCGCAGGAGTGGGTCATCCTGGCTTACTAACGGTATGGACCAATCTGCGGCACTGCCACTCAGATGTGACAGAACGAAGGCAACCCACGACTGATCGTTAGGAAAGGCTCGGTGTGCAGTCATTTTTTGAAAACATAATGTTGAAAGACAATGATGTCGAAAAAAAAAAAAAAAAGTCGAATTCTTTTTTTAAAAATTATATATTTATTTTGGGGTCCGGGAATAAAAAAAAAGGGGTAATATAAATAAAAAGTAGAAAAAAGGGAGTTTGGGGGGAAACCCCCATTTCGAAGAAAAAAACCTATTGAAAAAGAAATTCGACTTATTTTTTTTGACATTTTTTTTTCGAAAAAATACCTTTCGACATTTTTGTTTTCGAAAAAATGACTATGAACCGAAAGTCTCCGGGTCTACAAAGAAAATGGAGGCGGCGCTGGTTCATGAATACTGCATATTTTCTTGGGTCCCCGTAAAATGTTCCGGTAGGGCCAAAGGTACTGCCCCAGGGAGGACCACCTGCACTGGATTGACAGATGTGGCTGGAACCAATGGAATACTTCCTGGCAACGGAGCCTGCCCAGCATGTGTTTGGTACAATTGTCTGGCTAATTCATCGGTGCGGTCCTTGGTGACAATCAACTCCCTCCTAAGGGCGTTGGTTTCTTGCCGGGCGGAGTGCACCTCGGCCCGTAATTCTCCCAGGACCTGGGCTAGTTGGTCAGTCCCTGATGTTTCTATGATGCCCAAGTGGATGTTTTAATTGAGGCTTTGTGTTCTGTTATGCTCACCTGGTATCAAGGGGGGTGCACACGATACTAGATGGAGGTCTAAGCGATATCCCGGACCCCTGCTTCTGCTTGGTTATGTGCCAGACATTGGGTAGCGCCTATAACAGGAGAATGGAGGGTTAAGATACTGGTTCTGTGATGGGTGGACTCACACCTCCGTCTGGTCTAAATCCCCTCCCTTGGGGTTATTGCTCACCTTAGGTTTTTGTGCGTTGAACTCTCCGTCATGCGTCTCTGTGCAGGGGCGCGTGGTTGGTGCGGGTGTTCCATGGACCTAGTTGCTTCACTGGTCTGTGTGCCCTTATGTCAGGTCCAGACCGGCTGTGACTCCGACTCTGCTTGCTGTCTTCCAGGTGAGTTATAATGTCTTTTCCGTCTTTATTCTGTCTCTTTCTTTTCCTCCATTTTCTCTGTCTTCTCGGCGTCTTGCTCCACTACGCTGTTCCCTAACAAAGTCTCTTTTTGTTTTCACAGGGATGGTTGCGATCTCGGAGTTGCCGCACCGATGGCGAAGACCACGGCGAGTTATTGATACACGGAGCGCTGCGCTGTTTATTGGTGTTAATTGCTAACCTGTGTTCTCTTTTCTTCTTTGTACAGGTTGCAGTGATGTTCCGGAGTGGTGAGTGATCGAAGCGCTGCTTGCCCAGGTAGTGCCTTGTTAATGCTGACCTTGTTCCTTCTACCTTGCAGGTTGTGGTGAAACCGGGAGATGGGCGAGGCAAGAGAAGCGCAGGGTGCTGCCAGGACTTGCTGCTTGCCCAGGTAAGAATTGTTATTAATGTTGTCCTTGTTTCTTTACCCTTGCAGGTTGCGGCAAACTCCGGAGAAGGCCGAGGTAAGCGAAGAGCAGGATTGTTTCAAGACCGGTTACTTCACAGGTAAGTGTTCTTGCTCGCTAATGCTGTTCTTGTTCTTCCAGGCATTAATGTAATCCGGATCTAGGGCTTCAGGATCGGGCTGCCGGAGAAGCAGATGAGCAGGAGCTGGACACGGTGAGCATTACGCTGCAGGAGTGCAGAATAATGCGAAGCGTCTTCTGCTGTTTGGGTGGGGTTTAAATAGCCCAGGTAAAGTAGTTCCTGGCAAAGTAGTTCCAGGCCCAGCCACACCCAAAACACTAGACCGCATGGCTTGGTTCTAAAGAACTGAGCTGTGTAATAGGCCTCCATGTTGGATTAAGGTCCACAACTGGTATTGCTTTATTCCTGATAATGAGCCTGGTGCCAAAGGCGCCAGGACTGACTCCATGTATGTTTCTGATGGTGTTGTAAGGCCCTTGGTGCCAGTGTGAAGGGCTTTAGCCCCACTGCTGCCAGGGGGCTGTTATACCTGAGGGGGTCAGGGGCATGGATTGTGACGAAAACAAGCTTCCAATGCTGACATTGGGAGCTGGAAAGTGGGTACATGAGTTAGAAAAAATGACAAGAGGAAACACTTTAGCCCAGGGGACATCAAAGGTCTCCTAATCGCCATACTTGGTGAGAGAGCAGACGATGTGTGGGCACGAGCAGGCTACCCTGGTGTAACCACAATTAATACTGCGCACGACAGAACTCCATTTAACAATTGTAGAGCCACAGTATGGAAAGCGCTACGAGTGCTTTACCCAGATACTTCTGATATGGGAGCTATAATGATGCGAAAGATGAAGGAGTCTGAGGATCCGTTAATTTACATACAGAATTTGTCAAGACGCGTAGGTACTTGAGACTCATGAATCTTGGACGAAATCTATACCTGTGTTTTACCATATATTGTGCCAAGGGTTGCCAGAGCCGATACAGAAACAACTCAAGAAATTGGTGGGAATTGAAGCCAAGCCTTGGGCTGAAATACAGTTGACCATCGCACATTATTGTAGATTGCTGCAGGAAAAGAATTGCAAAAAGGAAGCAACTCGAAAGGGTGAGGAAGTGAAACTGGTGCCAAAGAAATTGTCAAGATATGCTCTTGGGGGAGCCATGATAACTAGCACAGCCGAATCAAGCATGCAGCAGGTGGCTAGTCCACAGCAAAATAATCAGGGCAATACAGGGTTTTATCCCAGGGGAAGAGGATTTAGGGGAAGAGGATTGCAGAGCAATCAGGGAGGTTTCCAAAATAATCAAGGAGGCTTTCAAAACATGCAAAATGGTAACCAAGATATGTCAAATGGGCAAATGATCCGACCACCGCCAGTTTGTTGGCTGTGTGGAATCACAGGGCATTTGGCGCGCACATGCAGAAATCAAGGCATAATGCAGAACGTCCAAGGAACAGGAGCACGCATGGCACATCCACCTGCAGTTTAACAGCAGGGTGGTGCACAGAATCACACGGTGCAACAACAAGCGCCAGGAGCGCAACAAGGGGTACAACTGCAAAGCATGGGGAATTTTCCACAAGGACAATCCCAACAGGCACCGCTGTAACTATCGCAGACGACGAGCACAGGGCAGACCACAAACCCTGGAATGGGAGGTAACAATGGGAATGGGGAAAATTCACCAGCACACAGTGGGCCAAATTTGTATATAAATTAGGACAGCTCACTGAGAACCCTGATGTGTTCTATCCTATCAGTGACACCAGACCCTCACAGGGAACCCAGGGTGGATGTTATTATAGGGGATAAGGAATATTCCTTCTTAGTTGACACGGGTGCAACACACTCGTGCATACGTGAAGGCAAGTTTTCCTTGTCCGGCGAGGCCATAGATACTAGTTTTACAGGAGCTACCAGTCGGGTTCCCTTCACAAATGCACTTCCAGTCTCCATAGGAGAATGTGAAATGAATGTACCTTTATTATATTCTCGGCAGACCCCAGTAAATATTTTGGGTCGATATTTAATGACAAAGTTAAACATGACAATCTTGTTCACGGAGAAGGGTATAGTATGTTCCACTCCAGGAATGCACTACTCAAATGTATGCAAAAAGATTAGAGCATACTCAGGACACATAGCCATGAGGGCCATACCATTAGAGCCAGAAATTTATTTTTGCATATGGTATGCGTGTGCTTATGGCAGGATTGCCTGGCCTTGCAGACAAAATCATGAGAACCCCTGATGAGTTCTTATTCAGACCCAGAATACTGATGCATGAGGAGAAGGGACAAGTATTTCCCTTGATGTTATACGCAGCTGCAGTGAAAGGAAGAGTGGCCTTGATTGATGGTTATGACGACGAGAGCCGACAATGGTGCGCAGTAATCGACATTGAAGAAGGATATCAATTGACTGACATCACCGATGACGATCTGTTTGAAGAGCAAACAGATATAGGGGAGACAATGGTGGAAGTGAGTCTCACCTGTTGGGTAAAGATGATTAAAAGAGAAGTACCTCAGAGAATGATGTTGGCACTAAATCGTCCTGAATATTTTTATGATGACATAGCCAAGGTGCCTGTCTCCGTATGAACTACAGGACCCTATGACGTAGGCCTCTTGAAGGGGGTTGGAGAAGTGAAGATTAAACTGAAACCGGGAGCAATTCTACCAAGAGCCCGACAATATCCCATGTCCAGAGCGGCAGATGAGGGGATTTTTAAGACAATTTCTGCTATGATAGAGCAAGGCATTTTAGTGACGTCAGAGTTGTCATGTAATACGTCAGTGTACCCTGTGAAAAAAAGTAAAAGGGGGTTGTGGAGGCTAATTCAAGAACTGAGGCCAATAAACTATATTGTTGAGGCCGAGTTCCCTCTCGTCCCGAGCCCGTCTACAATTCTATGTAATATACCTGTTGAGGCAAAATATTTCACAGTGATTGACCTGAAAAATGCATTTTTCTCAATCCTGTTGCACCGTGACTCACAAGATCTGACGTCATTCACGTTCAGACAAATGCGTCTGAAAAGCACAAGGCTGCAAAAGGGGTACTGTGAGTCTCCTTCTATTTTCAACCGAGTCCTGCAGATGGACTTAAGCAGTATTGCACTAGAAAGTGTCGTCCTGCAATATGTAGATGACATCTTAATTTGCAGCACCAAAGAAGAATAATGCAGGCACGATTCTGTTCAGCTATTGACTATATTGGCTGAGAAAGGATATAAAGTTGACAAAGAAAAGTTACAATATTGTCAACAAGAGGTGCTGTACATAGACTAGCTGATAAAGCAGATGCAGAGCTTTTAGGCCTATGTAACTATGTCAGGGCATGGGTCTTCGACTAGAGCTCTTACACCAAGCCTTTACTTTAGGCCCTAAGGAAGGCCCAAGTGACGAAAGACAAGATCGAATGGTCTGAGACCATGGAAAAGGGGTTTGCTGAACTCAAAAGAGCCATCTGCACAGCACCAATTTTAGGGATGCCCAATTATGCAGAGGAATGTTACCTGTTTTCACACACAAATGGCAGCGTTATGACGGCAGTACTCACACAGAGAACCACGCTGGGGTACAAGCCCCTGGCATACTATAGTGGGAACTTGGACCCAGTTATGAGGGGTCATTTCCCATGCAAACAAAGTTTAACTGCCCCAGCGTTCGCCATAGAGAAGGCTACAACCATTGTAATGGGATGCTCAATGACGCTGTACGTCGAGAACTCGCTATTTGCCATTCTAGAGAAACCAAAGGGCACATTGACATCTCAGAGAGCTTCTGCCTATGAAGTGATCCTATCAAATCCATCGATTAAAATAGTCCGATGTAAGATAGTGAACCCAGCTATGTTCATAGCAGAGCCGGTCACCGAAGGAGAACCCATACATGATTGTGCAAATTATGAAGAATTCTATGATGAAATCCCCCAGGGTGAAAGAAAATGGCTTGGCAGAAGGAGAGATCATCTTTATTGACGGGTCTTCGAGGATCGACCAAAATGATGGGCAAAGGTACACAGGCGTTGCTGTGAGGAAATACACAACAAATGGAGAGTTTCGAGTGCTTCTTAGTGCACAAATACCATCTCATTATTCAGCAGAGGCTGCAGAATTATTGGCGTTAATACTCGCCATTGAGAATCACGCAGACCAGGAAGTAACGGTGTACAGTGACTCTGCCTATGTGATGTCAACAGTGCACGCAGGGTTAGCACGCTGGAAAAGTAGGGGCTATCTCCGAGCAGACGGCACACCAGTGCAGCATGCAGCCTTATTAGACAGGCTGATGAAGGCACTACAGCTCCCAGTGGGCATAGCAGTCGTGAAATGCGCCGCCCACACGAAGGGGACAGATTTTATCTCCCATGGGAATCAAGCAGCAGACACGGAAGCCAAGCGTATGGCATCCAAAAGTGAAACAATCATGGTAGTGGAAGTTATCCATACCAACGAGCGAATGATGTACACAAACTGCACCTAAAAGTTACAGTAATTTGGGACAAACACAGCTAATGGAACTCCAAGGGGAGGCACCACAGGAAGAGACGAACCTGTGGAAACGTCGAGGGTGTTCTTTTAACCCCTCTGACAGGTTGTGGCCACAAGACAGCACTGGTAAACCAGTAATGCCTGCAGCAGCCCTATTAAAAATAGCGCTGGAGCAGTTACATTACCCGGCGCACATGACAAAAGAGAACCTAGCAGCAACACTCGCAGAAGACTGGTTCATACCGAATTTAGCGGAGCACATTGCATTCTTTATGGTAAACTGTATAATCTGCCAGCAATTCACGGCTGGGCACACATTATAAGTAATGAGAGGAGTCATCCCAAGGCCAAATGGGCCTTTTCAACATTTGCATGTCGATTACGTCGCCATGATTCAAGTATGTAACGGGTACAGATACTTAATTGTTGTGGTGTGTCCATTCTCTAGATGGATTGAGGCAGGTCCATGTACACACCCAGACTCTACCTGTGCGGCCACATTTTTAGTGAGAGAAGTGTTCCCCGGGTGGGTGGTGTGCAAGGTCATGAGGTCAGATAATGGCCCTCATTTTGTCAATGCAGTGTTCGAGCATATTAGCTTGCTTCTTGCTATAAAGCACAAGTTCTCGTTGGCATATCATCCACAAGGTAATGGAATCTGTGAGAAGCTCAGCGGCTTGTTAAAGGAAAAGATAGCCAAGTTGAAGCTTACTCTAAAGAAGGGATGGTTGCACTGCCTTCCACTGGCACTGTATGCACTTTGGAACCAACCTGGGTCCGACCATCATCTTACGCCACACGAGATAGCCACAGGAAGAAGACTGAGAACTCCTCTGACACCCCGAGATAGAACTAGATGTGATGCCCAGTCAACAGGAGAGGTTTTAGGGTCTGAAATACAAAACTATCTGAACTGCATGACATCTTGCCTTACTTTAATTCAAGAGCAGCTGCAGCGACGACGAAAAGGGTGGAGAGGAGCACAGAACACAGAAGGGAGACACTACAACAGACAAAGTTCAAGGTCTACGTGTTCCACCCGTCTTCCCTGGAGATGCCTTCCTTGTAAAGAATCATACAAGGAAAAAGTGGGACGAGCCAGGATTCAACGGTCATTTTAAAGTGGAGGACTGCACTCCGTCCGCAGTAAAACTACAAGACAGGAGAGCTTGGATTTTTCTCTGTGATATAAAACCCTACATCGGAGAAGGCCCCCTGCCTACACCCCAACGAGAGGAATCGACGAGCGACAGGGAAGAACCACAGCACATGGAGACGAGATCCATGACGTGGAAGAAGGACGCATGACCAGCCAGACAAAGACAAAGAACTTTTTGCAAATTGTGGCTTAAATTGGACACTCCCTCTAAGCAAAAAAGGGGATAAGGACATAAAAAACAGACACTCTGTGCATCCTAGTTGCAGGGTGAAGAAGAAAATTGCACGCACAAGCCACAACACAGTCTGATGACTTTGAACTTTGGACTGAGGCACATTTAAGCCTTGAGAAAAGAGTATGCCAAATTTTGACCGAGGACACGTACATTGGAAGCCAATACAGTATCCCGATTCATTTAATACCGAGACACTATTCAGAATCACTTATGGTGTCCCACAGTAGAGACATCACAAAGGAGATAATAACCTATTTTGATCTAGTGCTGAGATCATACCCGTCATTGGTAGGGAGGCTCACCAGTGTAACTAACTTTCTACAAGATCCTGAAAATGAAAAGACAATAAGACAACACCTCACCGTCATTGCCGAACAATTTATCCCACTCCCTGAGTACAGTGAGAAAGAATCAAATATTCCCAACACAGGCAGAAATAGATGAGCTCAACAACACACTGTTCTTTTGCTTAATCGAAGACTGTCCAACTCTTATTAGGAGAACAACAGATACACTCACATTCCTCAGAGACCCAGCAAATACAGAACATTTAAGCCATCTTTTAAATAAAATCATGATTCTAGTTGCACTCCATGCGACCGGACAGTGCAGAAATTGTTCACATTTAGGAGAAACCATATAATCCTGAACCTCAGCAGGACAGGACGGATGTCCCTGTCACCAGAAGACACCAGGTTGGCCCATAATGTTCTCTTTCGCCTAGTCACTGACTTTCCAGAGCTAGTGGGGAGACCAATCAATGTTGACGTCCTCACTTACATCAGAGACCGAGCTAATATTGCACAGATGGGAATGCTCTTACACGGAATCGTACTCCAAGTGGAACTTTCTAACCATCAGAGGAGCTATCTGAGGAGATTCTAAGAGCCTTCCGCCGAGGGACAGATCAAGGAAGCGGTGCCAAGAACTCCACGTGTCATATTTGTTGTTATTTTTGTCCCTAATCCTTCATACTGATCAACATACACTATGTCCTCAGGACTGAAGCAAATCCGAGGAGTGGATTGGGAGCTCACCTATTTTGAACATGCACAGTAAAGGGACTCATTAAAATGTTATTTTATTTCTGATTTTTCCCATAGTCTAGCAAAGGGACTGTATCCTGACGAAAGAGACAATTTGTAACTCGCGAGAGGGGGAACACTTGTGGAGTACCGGAAACGCTTAAAACACAGAAACAATAAACACTGACATTTGTTGAATGATCGAGATGGGGGTCCAGAGCTGCAATCTGGTCCTCCCACAAGAAGATTGGCAACCCCGCTTCTCTGGAAGAAAATGCTGTCGCCTGACCTACAGGGGCATAATGTACCTATGCATCATATTCATTATTGTTTTACTGTCATCAGAACTGCATTCTTTATTGGTGCACAAAGCGTCCCAATTTTAGTGCACCCACCTAATGATGCACGCATAAAACCCACAAAAGCACCCAGGCCTTATATAGTCATTCCAGTCCCTAGAAGGTGGAATGAACTTGAACTTGATGTAATTAGCAATGATACACACACACTTGTGGTAACTAATGAAAAGAAAAGCCGGAGACAGGGTCGGCAAGGGATGAATGAAGTAACATCACTGACAACTACACGCACACAAACACTGAATGCACATGAAACAGGCCTAGTATCAATGATGCAGAACCACAAACTAAAGCAGCAGAGAAGAAGAGACTGCCTGCCATAAGAAACTCCATAACAGATGTTGTGAGAAAACAAGAATTAAAGCAAAAACCAACAGAAGCAGTCATATCAGAAACTCTTAAGAAAACAAGAGCCAACACTGAGAAACTCTCTGCACAGACATAACTGATAGTAGACTCATTAATTCCGCACATAGCCAGAGCAAGGTAACTGCAAGAGGAACTGAAGAACAAAATCGCAGAGACTGTATTACCAAGCATATACATTCCAACGCAAGGGACAAGTACCAGTTATACAATAGAACCAGTGTCAGACTGGTTGGCATGGGCATTTGTAACCAGCAGGAGAAAGATGTATGAGGAGAGGGAAAGAGCTACCAGGCTCTTGTCCACTCAAATGGCGCAGATCAGGAGGCCTGCACCATGGACCAGGATACCTGAGAATCCTCCAGCAAGGAAAAGCCATACCGATGCATTTAGGGATATAGTCATAGCCAACTAAAGGAAAACATTAAGAATCAAGAGAAGTATGCATGGAGATGACAATGAACTAAACGACTACCTGAACAGTCGGGCACATCTGGGAAACAGCATTTGGTACCAGCAAATGAAAGAAGTTGGAATATGAAGTTCAGAAGGGGAATGCTTTGTTTGCACACTCCTACCATACAGCATGGGGAAGTCCAAGATCTTCGTAGCTGTAGAAATCGATGTCCAGACAGCACACTGTATGTCGCACGTAGCAATGTGCAAGACCAGAGGCCAGTTCATGGGTAGTGATGCCTCTCTGAAAAGGGCAACTGAAGCACCTGATCCAAATGAAGACGATTATATCCAGGACATAAAGACAAGAAACCATGCAAAGACGAAACACATTGTGATCAGATATGAGAAGCCTGGAGTTAAAGGAGCAGAGATCAGAAGAGAAGCAAATCAGAAGTTAAATGTCCAAGGAAAAACTCCAGAAGAAGCTCGGAGATGGAAGAATCAAGGACAAATGCAAATTTGGGGAACAGTGCTTTCACCAGACGGATGGAAGAAAGGAGTAGTGATATGCCAAGCATGGATGTTCTTCGGTCACTACGAGCCAACCATCAACATAGTGCGAAACGGATGCAAGCCATAATGGCCAAAACTTGACAAAACTACTGACATGGGTCGAAGACAGAGGAGGCCCCTTGCAGATAGTGCCACTGGAGAGCTCAAAGTTCTGCTTCAGGAACAATGGCAAAAGGAAGATGGGAGAGAATCAGAACTGTGGATGAGTTTTTGACGCTCCAGGAATGGTAAATGGAACTGCAGTGATTATGGATCATTATTGGGCGTGTGGATCCAAAGCATACATCAGACTGCCAAGAGACTGGGGAGGCATATGCACTATAGTGAATGTCCACGTTCCAGCATTGGTGATCCCGAAAAGTGACCTGAATATTGACAGTTTCCCAAAAGCAGATGCTCACCTGAGGAAGAAGAGATCTGTGGAACTGATAACTCGGATGAAGAGAGAGAATGACTTCTCTGCTAAATCAGAAGAAGCTTTTCATGCAATCCCATATGAACACAGGCTGTTCAGCCTCACCTCATCAGTGTTCGCAACAATTTTCATGCCAAGATTCCAAGTTGGAGCAAATACTAAATGGTTACAGATAACCAGATGGGAGTTACTGCAGACCATCAACACGACAATAAAAGGATTCAATGCAATAAAGGAAGGGTTAAGAGCCATCCGACTGATGACTCTCCAGAACAGATATTTGCTTGACATGATCAGAGCTATGGATGGAGGAGTTTGTGCAAAAATAGGAGAATCATGTTGCACATGTATACCTTCTCACGACGAGGAACATGGAACCTTAACAGAAGCCGTAGGTATGCTGACGAAGCTTCAGAACCGGATGATCGACAAAACTGATGAAGTTGATGATGACAGCTGGTTTGGATCACTATTCTCTTGCATCCCACAATGGATGGCAGACATATTCAAGTTTCTATGAGCCCTGTTAGTGATGAAATTACTAGGATTTTGTGTTATCAAGATAATAATCTCGCAATGCCAGAAAACTGCAAAGAAAGCCATAGGCATTAAGACCATGAAAGATGTCAAGCCAGAATGGAAGCCTAAAGACCGGACTGATGAAGAAATAAGAGACTTTGTGAAGGCCAGCAGGCACGCACCAGAAGGTACAAAGTTTCTCTATCCCAGGAAGCACAGAAACTATGTGGGAAGATGGGTTTACTGTAGCCCAAATGGACAATGTAAACTAATGACATGGAATAAAGATGAACATGTAAGGACAGTGGGAAGCCTGAAGGGAGTAATAAAAATATGGACTCCAAAGAGACACTTATTCAAACCATCATGTATATGTCCAGAAGATGAAGAAGGAATTAACCCAGGCGATGGAGTGAAGATAAATATAGAAGAATCGAGTGAATTGCATCCAAAGTTTGAGATGAAAGTGGTCGATGTATCGCCCAGAGGGGGGAGTGTAGAGGAGGTCCCAAATAAAGCCTGCACTCCCATCGCCCATTTTGAAATACCAGAAACATTTGCACCAAAATAAGTGATGTATGATGAGCAAATAAACCAGCAGAGAGCTGCAGTAGGGCTCTGCCCAGTACCCATCAGAAGAGCAACATCTATTGAAGTACCAATAACCAGACAACCATGGGTAGTAAGGTATCCATTGAGAAAACCGTACCAACAAATAAGACGAAATGAAGATTGCTTAAGTACCGTCCCGGAAGAAACCAAAAAGTTCTTAATGGAAGATGAATGGTGACGTCACGAGAGCCCAGACGGACTCACAGATAGAACAAATGACGAACCAAGAATGACACAAGGAGACGAAATGCCATGAGAAAAGAGATTGTGAGCTTAAAGTGATAGAAAACTATCAAAGCGTAAGAGAGTTAAGCTGTAAGCAGATTGAGGATATTCAACCAGCTAACACCTGTACATATGCTTGAAACCGCAAGAAAGCTAAGAAAACAGTACGGCTTGCTATGCTAAGTAGAAAAATAGCGCAGCAAGTGCTAAAAGCAGAATCAACTCAGGTTACTAGAGGCCAAACAAGACAAGATTCATATTCTAGCAAAATGAGAAGAGACGGCTGAATCGAAACACAGCAGATGTAACTCATGCCAAAAGAGCCCAGGTCATACCAATAGAAGGAACAAACAGTAGCTACATCCAATTGAAACTTAAGAACAGACTATCCTGTCTCTGAAAGGTCAAGATAAGGAAGCGTAGGCAGGTGGCAAGCCAAATAGAATTAAATGCACAAATCGAGAGAAACTGGGCAAATTCACGGTGTCTGCATCACGTGACCATCCAAGCGATGAGAAGCATGAGTTCACACCTACGATTGGCATCCACCCAGGAGAAGATATCGGAACTTTCCGAGACAGAAGATGCAGTTTTGACGCCAACCACAGTAACATAATTGACACATTGTTGTTGAAGTGATGATTGATTGTAACTTTAATTGGAGGAAGGTCGGGTAGCTGAGGGGGCACCCTGCACCTGGCTGACCATTCTGCGTGCTGCTAAGCAAAGTGGAAATGTATGGATGGGGTTGGTGCCAACCCAATCACAATGGACCAAATAATCTAGGGTCTTATAGTTAGTAGAACCAATGGGACGTCGTACTTTTAGTGGCGTCTACAGTAGTCATTTTGAAGGAAGGGCTTAGACGCCCACCTGACAGTATTTACCCAATACCTTCACTCCGTTACCATATACAGATATAGCACCTATATTAAAAAGTTACCTTTTCCGAACCAATAGAAATGCTTATTAACTGTTCAGTGTTATTCGGCACTTATGATGAATTTTCAGTATAAATGATGTGTTTTCTATGAAGTTCGTTGGAGTTGAAGCGAGACGGACTATTGCATCACTGCTGATTGCCATGACTCCCCGTTTTTTGTACTTGTCATTAAATGTACTCTCTTTGCCAAACCATTGAGTTGTCCTTATTGATTGGTGTTGGAGTAATAAATCTGCACCCCATCCATCTCAAGGTGCAGCTATCTCGTCTTAAAGTACTCTTGGAGCAAACCTTGTCTATATGGGCCGGCCAGGCGTCTCCTGAGTACAATCCAAAAAGGTGACCTTGGTTCAGCTGCAGCGGCTAGTGGGACAATTCAATTTCATCCTGAGAATTATCCTGATTGGGCGCCCATTCCCATGCGCTGTAGCTTGGGCAATGTAGGGTCTCACAGAAAAGCATCACCACACTAGACTGTCTGCCTCAATAAAAGGGGATATTAGGGTTTGGAACAGCTTCTTTTCGGGTTTCAATGGACTCCAGATATGGTCGGAGAAGGCACTACCCAACCAGGTTTGGGGCCATTTGGGGGAACAAGTGGTGCTGGGGAAGATGGTCAGAGGAATGAGCCAACAGGGGTCTGACCAGGAACAATACATTTTTGGAACTTTTCCCTATCGTGGTAGCCCTGGCGATTTGGGGTGAGGCCTGCGGGGGAAATATGTGGTATGTGATGACGATTAACAAACAAAGGGCATTGTGCCCCATGGTACTCAGACTGTTCAAACATATGGGGGGTCATTACGACCCTGGCGTTAAGGATTTAACGGCGCCATAAAAGGTGTCGGCGCCATTAAACCCTTAACGCCTGATTACGAGGTCCCTTTGTGGGACCCGAACTTAACGGCTGGTTTTGCCAGCCGTTAAAGTAGGGTGCCGCAAAGGGACCTTGGTGCTAATTACGGTACCGCAATTTGCAGTACCGTACTTAGCGCCTTCCCCAGTCCCATTGAGCCCTATGGGGCGAAAATGGGAATGGGGAAGGGCCATGGTGAAATGGGGAAATACCGCCCCGCCAACCTTGGAATGGGGCGGTATTTCCCCATTCCACCATGGCGGACTTGTTACAACACCGGCACCAACCATGGTGCTAATAGCACCATGGTTTAGCGCCGGGGTTGTTATGAGGGCCATGGTGTTGATGTGCTTAAGCAAGGGAGTGCATTTTCAATCTAATCATGTCCCAGGGCCCTCAATAACGCAGCCGATACATTATCTAATTTTACGATGCAGGAATTCCACAGATGGTTACCATAGTCAGAAAGGCTGATGACTCCCTTCCCTGGCACACTCTGGAGTCTTGGTGCCTCGGTTTATCACCCCTGATTGCGGGATCACTGACCAGGAAGACTAAAACAGCATATGAGAAAGCAAGGCAGGAATATTGGGAGCTCTGTGGGGAAAAAGGGAGAGGGGTGATATTCCACAGGGAGTCCTTGATTACCCTCCTGGCACACTTGTATGACACAGGGGTGTCCGCAGGGATGACAAAGGGAAAGATGGCAGCTATTGGATTCATGGCCGGATTGCACGGGGTAGTGAGCCCCACCTACGACTTCGAAGTAAGGTAGGCATTAGCAGGATGGCGGAGAATGGACTCAAGACGTCCATTGGACCCTCAGTGATTGGAAACAATTGTGCTATCTTTAGGGGGGATATGCAGGGATGTCTACGAGGGCACACTTTTCAGGACTGTGTTGGTCGTGGCTTTCTTTGGAGTTTTCAGACTGGGGTAAATGGTGGGGGCTGCTGAGACGGACACTTCAGGAGGGCTAACATTCTCATACATTCATTTTAGGGGACTTCTCGGGTGCAAATATATGTGAGAAAATGAAAGACGGATCAAGAGGGAAAAGGGGCAGTGGTGGACCTGGCCAGTAATGGGAACAGAATAATTTGTCCGGTAGCGGTACTGGGAGATTTCATTACGCTCAGAGGAGTCTCAGGGGGACCGTTGTTCAGACACCAGGATGGGTCCAGCACTTCAAATTTCCAATTCATGGTGATTTTCTAGAGGTGTATTGTGGAATACGGGCTGGGGGGGTTAGGTTTTGCCCCCCAATCCTTTTGGATAGGCGCTTCCACTACTGCAGCAGGGCAAGGAATGCAAGAGAAGGGTATCATGAAGCTAGGGAGATGGAAGTGGGGGACCTACAAGGGGTACACAAGGCATCACTTGGCCTGTTAAGGGCAAGAGGAGTATGGTAGCCAGGGAGATGGGAAGAGGAATGTGGGCGGGGCTGGGGAGTAATGCACAGTCAAAAACAACAAAACAGAAAACTCCTTTTCATCATCCTTGATATAACATGTCTTTCTCTTCCGTTAATCATAGAAGAGGCCATCAGCACATGTGGTATGGGTGATCGGTCACTACTTCATGAGGCGGATGGAAAGGAGAGTGAGAGATGGATGTGGGGGGCTTAGACACACAGAGGTGGCAATACACTGGATCGGAAAAAGGGGCATGCAAATAGGGCAGGTACACACCATCAGGCAGAACACAAGGAGAAACATTACTTGCCTGAGCCGGATTTGGTGATCCTGCACATAGGGGGAAATGACCTAGTATCGATGGGGCGGAAGGAACCTCGATTGGCACTGTCTCCCTGTTCGATTGGTTGGGCAATCTTTGCCCGCAAGCGGTGAGTGCCTTGACTCACATCATCCCAAGGAAAAGGTGGGGAGTTCCAGGGTCGACTAGGCCCCTAAACATCTCTGCAACAAAATTAAACAATGAGCTAGCCCGTTTGGCAGGATGCTGACTGCAGATAGTGGCCAACGGTTTGGTTAGAGGGGCGGAAAATAAGCATCACGAGAGAGTGCATTTATCGAAACAGGGAACAGGCATGCTTTTAAAAAACATTTTGGCAGTGATATGCACAGCACAAGCGAGGGGGAAAGCCCCCAACCGGTTGGTCAGGCGGGGGTGGAGCATGTGGTGAGTGATTTGCCCCTCCTGGGGGACCCTGAGGCCAATGAGGTGCAGTGGTGTGGGCACGGTCTGCTTTTTACTGGGGTGGCTTCGGCCCGGCAGGAGAGTCCGGTGGGAAGGTGGACGGATAAAATGGGGGGGGGGCAGGAGACGGAAGGTGCCGGACAAGAAAAGGATGCCTCATGGGATCACCCCTCAACATAGGGTATGGCAGGGAGGTCTGTGACAGCCAAGGGGGTACCTCCCCACTGTACAATGCCAAAGAGGGGGCGCAGCTAGCGGTTCCACCTGCACTTCCAGTCACATGGCGGAACCACTGTAAATATGTGGAGATGATTTGTGATGTGTACCTGGTATGATTGTGCAGTTGGTGTTCTCGAGGTCGCATTTATAGCTGGATGTGTTCATTCGGCTTATTAATGTTAAAGATTAAACGTGGCCATATATTTCCAAAAAAGAGGGAGTCTGTGTGGTTTTCTCTGGGATGACTGGTACTGCCTCCCTGCTGAACCCACTAGGACTGCAGTCAAAACCAAGTACTGTGTATGCTCAAACGTCTGTTATGTTTACCAACTCGCCAGGTGAGCTGGTGGTCTTTCCTGGGCAAGGCATGGGATTTGTGCCAGTGGATTAGAGGCCCATGTTGTTTCAAAGTAGCCATGGCTTTTTTTTAAACCTTCCCCTACTATTCTGCTTTTGATGACTTTCTTGTCGTCAAAGTCACCCGGACACCCTGAAGCAAGTCTGCCCTCATGCCTAGCTTGCTGGCCAAAGAGTGATGGGAGCACTAGTTTCTGGAAGATGAAAGGTGAACTCTACTTTTTGGCCTGTCTGGGTGATCTTCAGAAACCATTGGTTTGGTGTAGATTCCCAGTTTCTTTCTACAAAGAAACACAGACATGTTCCAACCTGCCGGGACTGACCTTCCTCGGCAAAGTCCATGTAACTGATTTGCAGGCTGCAGGAAAGCTGGGTACGGGGCAGATTCAGGCTGATTTGTGAGGTCATCTTTTTTTAAACTCCGTCAGAGACGTCATTTAACCAAAATGCCAGGGGTAGCAGAAGTGACACCACACGGCCCTTGACCTCTGATGACATCACAGGAAGTGATGTCATTTGAACCCACCTTGAAGTGATAGCACGGGAAGCAATGATACACGACCTTTCACTCCTTGACAACACAGGAAGTGGCATCACATAGCATTGTTTCTAAGTACACTATGAAACCAATGGTTATGCTATCACTGTAAAGTGATATACATTTCATGCAAGAATGGATCACCATATGTATCGTTAATATCAGTGTGTGTAAAGGCCCAAATTACCGTGAATGCAAGCAGACGTCCAAGGCCAAACAATGATGATGCGTTATTATACAGCACTTACTCTTAAACGATTCATAAAGAACAAATATACATACAATTACATCCAACCTGTGTTGGTACTCGTTTATCAACCTTAGCATGATGAAAGGATAAGTTGACATTCCCGGGATTCGAACCTCCAGATAATGCACACATTGCAGCAGCGAGCCCTCAACCCACTGAGCTATCATACCGGCTATAGATATTAGAAAATCAGCCACTCCAGAAACAAAGAGCAACATGCTGTTGTCCACAGTCCAGGAGCCTCAATTAAAACATAAATAATAATAACTTTTATTTTTAGGGGTAGCAAGGGTGACCTCAGCAGTTGCGACCCCTAAATGACGTCCCTGATTTGACTCCATCTTCTAGAAGGAGAGGATTGACCTCTTAATGGAGGAGAGTGGGTTAAAGAGAGAAGGCCTGGGTGGCAACCCTGCTTCCATGGTCGTCTTTGTAATCAAAACGAGACACACTAGCAGGTCGCGAGGCTGCCCTTTCTATGCAGCTCTTTCCCCTCTCACAAACGTAAGCAATATTCTATGTGCAGTAAAACAGATGTTTTATATGGCACTTAATTAACTGCCACATTCTACTGCCCAGCACCTCTTAGTGCCAGTAATAGAATGTGGGCCTCATTACGACCCAGGCGGTAATCTCCCGTCATTACCGCCATGGCGTAATGAGCGTTTACGCCGTGGGCCGATGGCGTAAAGAGCGCCACATTACGACCCATCGCGCACGAGCATTACGCCATGGCGGTAATGCAATTAACGCCATGGCGGAAAAGGCCCCTACCGGCATCGTAAAGCGAGCAAGGTGCACTTCCGCCACCGTAATTAGCAGCCACCGTAATTAGCGGCCACCGTAATTTGCGGTGGCCGTAAAAAGCTGAACCGGAAATAGCGTCATCGCGCCGGAACGGGAAACAGCACGTCGGCCATCTTTAAAAACACAATCCATTGCCATCCTACCGAACAACACCAGATCCAACCCTGACACCTGTCCCAACCAATCACCCACCCATCCAAGTACCCGAAAATGCCTAAAGTTGTAAAGAAGGCATGTGACCGCCAGCGCCAGGAGAGATTCAGCCGGGAGGAACTCTGCATGCTTGCGGAGACCCTGCAAGACAACGCAGGTGTCGTATTCTCCCCAGAAATGACCAGGACAGCGATAGCGAAGAAGAAGGCCATCTGGGCCCTGGTGGCCGAGCGCGTCAGCGCGGTGGGGACCATACCCCGCACCCCACAGCAGTGCAGGAAGCGCTGGGATGACCTACGCATACGGGTCAGAGCCGTCATCTCTGCAAACCGCAACCTTGCCCTGGGTACCGGTGGAGGGTCGGAATCCCCACTAAAACTCCAACCGTGGGAGGAGATCTGTGCAACCACGATTGGCATGGAATCCATTGAAGGCGTCGGAGGGATGGAAAGGGGAGCTCCGACATCAGGCGATGAAGGTAGGTGCCTCAAACAAGACATGCCATAGTCACTGACATCTTTTTCTCCACCTGTGGTGTCCCCCAGGGTTCCAACATCTCTCCCTGGCTTTTCAACCAGTATCTGGCACTCCTTGCCCACCGCATCGCCGCTCTCTGCCCCTACTTCCAGTGCTATGCAGACGATACCCAGCTCATTTTCAGGCTACCCTCGGCCTCCTCCTCTCCTTCCCTCATCTCCGACTGTCTGTCTGCTATCCAGGAATGGTGTGCCGCCAATGACCTCTGCCTCAACACCAGTAAGACTGAGATTCTACTCATCGGCACACCCACTCCCTCCTTCCCTGCAGCTCTCTGGCCGGCCTCCCTTGGCCCCCTTCCTGCCCCTACCTGCAAGGCTAAAAACCTCGGGGTCATCTTCGACTCCACACTCTCCTTCTCTCCTCATATATCTGACGTCTCTAAGAAGTCACACTACCAGCTGCACCTCCTCAGAGGTATTCTTCCCTTCCTCTCCTTCCCCCAGAAGCTCACTGTCTCCCGAGCCCTGGTTCTCTCAAAGCTGGACTACTGTAACAGCCTCTATCTTAATCTGCCTGCCTCCACTCTCCGCCCTCTGCAACTTATCCAGAACAGAACTGCGAGACTTGTCCTTGGCCTCAAGCCCAGGGACCGTATCTCTCCAGGACTGAAATCCCTTCACTGGCTCCCAGTGGCTGCGAGGATTAAGTTCAAAACCCTCTGCATTGTCCACAAGGCCTTCTGGGGCCTGGGACCTAAATACCTTCAACTCTCTCTTCCTAAATATCTTCCTTCACGAGCCCTTCGCTCATCCGTCTCCAACTCCCTCATGGTCAGCCGCTTCTCGAAGCAACGAGCTGGGGGTAGATCTCTCTCCGCAGCAGGGGCCTCCCTCTGGAACAGCCTTCCTGCCTCCCTGAAACTTGAGGAGAACCATCTCCGGTTCCGGAAGCACCTCAAAACCTTCCTCTTCGCTTCTGCCTTCTCTCTCCCTCTCCCCTGCTAAACCTGCTTAACTCCCCACTGAATTCAGCACTAAACCTGCATCTGGGCCACTCTCAGCAACCTCGGTCCAGGGCCCAGCCACTCTCCACTTGCACTGCCTCCCTGGCTCCCCCTGCACTGTGGGACTGTCACTGTACCCTACAGCCCCCTTCCCAGCACTTGCTCTGCACTTACCTCGCACTTGCCACCAGCTGGCCCTTTTTATTTATTATTTATTAATTATTATTTTTTACGCTACTTACCTTGTACTGCACTTTCCCCCCCACCTCCTCCCCCTGCACTTCCTCCTTTTCCCCTTACCTCTGCACTTGCGCGATCTGAATGACACCTGGCCTAGTAGGATCGTTTGTCTGTCTTCCCCTTGTTTCCCTCCCTCCCTGCCTCGTCGCGCCTTGAAACACTTGTGTATAGGCGCGTTACAAATACCATATCATATCATATCATATCACTGCAGTCCATTCATGTGTAGCACAAGGTTGCCCTACAGTGTAAATGCAACACATTTCAACACTGCCCATAGCCACATGCGAGCACCACCCTGTATACACTGCTGGCACCCGCATACCTGCATCCACATTCCACACTAAAAGGAGACAACCTGCATGGCCCTGCCTGAAATCTGCCTCATCTACTGACCAGAATAATGTCAATCATTGTCATTCCAAAGTCCTCAGACCCATCAATAACGCCCTCCCTCCTTTGCTTCACCACAGGCACAGATTCACACCCCGAGGACCAGGACACCCCTGCGACGAAGAGAGCCAAGAAGGCCATCAATACCGTCCCCGCACCCTCAACCTCAGCTGCAGTGAGGCAGACCCCACAACAAGCAGGACCCACTGCGAGCATACCGGACGTCCCACCGGCAAGCACCCCTGTAGGCAGCAGGCCAGCAGCAGCTGCTCCACCTCTACTGACATTGCCTGCCACAGAAGGCACCGGGTCAGCGGCCAGCAGCAACATCGGTGAGACAGCTGCAATAGCTGCATGTTCAGACTCAGACATGTAGCACGAGGTCAGAAGCCCCACTGACCTACTACATTCCCCCTGTTTCTCAGACGCCAGCCCCCATGAGGATCACACACAGGGGCACACAGAGGTAGAGGAGTGGCCTTCCACCCCATGCCCAGTCCTCACTCCACAGGAGGGGAGCAGCCCCTCCATCACACCACCAGCACTGGCCATGGGCCAGCAGGGGCAGCAGTCCCTCGAGGACATCACAGAATGGCAGCAACAACTGTCCACGATGCTGACTGAGCATGCCGCGGAATGTGTGGGGGCTAGGGCAACCATTGAACAGGCCACGGAGACCCTAAGGGCCGAAGTAGCGCAGAGCACTGCCACCCTGAGGGATGCCATGCAGGCCATGTCCAGGGACATCTGTGCTGAACTTGCCGGCTTGCGTCGTGCGCTCACTGAGCACACCCACACCCTACAGGACGTGCATGCACGGGGGCAGGCAGGGACATCCTCCACTGCCAGTTCTGCACAGAGCAGCCCTGTGCGACGTTCCGGACGTAACCTGCGCTCCACAGCCAGGGGTGCCCCGGGGGCCGGGAGAGGGGGCTTGTAACAGCCTGTGGCCACTGTCACAGGCATCTGTTGACACCTACATGGGGTGTGTTGGGGTGTGCAGGGGGGAGGTGGGGGGGTGTGTTGGGGTGTGCAGGGGGGAGGTGGGGGGGGTGTGTTGGGGTGTGCAGGGGGGAGGTGGGGGGGTGTGTTGGGGTGTGCAGGGGGGAGGTGGGAGGGGGTGTGTTTGGGTGTGCAGGGGGGATGTGGGGGGGGTGTGTTGGGGTGTGCAGGGGGGAGGTGGGGGGGGTGTGTTTGGGTGTGCAGGGGGGAGGTGGGAGGGGGTGTGTCACGACGTTTCATAGTTTGAATACACTTTTTTCTTTCCGAAAAAGAATTGTGTGGACATTTTCATTGCGTATGTGTGCTTTATTGTTGTACAGTCCACAGTGTGCATGTCCCAGAGCCACACAGTGCCCCAAGTGCAGTCACCATGTGATACACACCAGCCGTGTGTGCTGGAAGCAGTGGTCGATGATACTTTGGCGCATTGCACGCCCCTCCTGTGCATCGCCTCCTCCATGGGGTGCCGCCCCATCTGCACCCTCCTCATCCTCATCATCAGGTGGTTGCAGTTCTGCGTCAGGGGGCAGGGGCACATTCCGTCTGACGCACATATTGTGTAGCATGACACATGCCATGACGATCTTTGCCACCTTCTCATGGCCATACAGGAGTGCCCCACCAGACCTGCTGAGGCTTCGGAACCGTGCCTTCAATAGGCCGAATGTCTGCTCTATGACCACACGAGTACGTGTATGTGCACGGTTGAAGTCCTCCTCGTGCTGGTTCTGTGGGTTCCGGACTGGTGTAAGGAGCCACCTCTTCAGGGGATAGCCTGCATCACCTGTATGTAGGCGAGAATGTATGTGTCAGTCATGTTGTCTGATCAAGAACATGATGTTCCACCATGGCTTGCATCCAACTGTTACTTTGGCTCACTTCTACATGCACTAATTGATTCACACAATGCAACCAGTATATGCTCATGGCTCCCATGGCCTGTTTTGCATGCCATCACCCAATGTATGCAGACTGGTTGTGTGCATTGTGAGTGCCCATCCTCTGTCTCCGTTCTCTGTGTTACTCACAGCCAGGTGGCGTATGCATCCCCCCCCCCTTTCAGCCAGGTGGAGTATGCATCCCCCCCCTTCAGCCAGGTGGAGTATGCATCCCCCCCCTTTCAGCCAGGTGGAGTATGCATCCCCCCCCCTTTCAGCCAGGTGGAGTATGCATCCCCCCCCTTTCAGCCAGGTGGAGTATGCATCCCCCCCCCTTTCAGCCAGGTGGAGTATGCATCCCCCCCCCTTTCAGCCAGGGGGAGTATGCATCATCCCCCCCCTTTCAGCCTGGTGGAGTATGCATCGGTACGTCATTCACCTGCCCACTTCCATGACATTGGACTCACCGAGTAGCCAGGATCTTGGCCCTGCATGTCGCTCCATGTTTCGTGGTATTGTGGAGTTCCTCAGGACCATAGAATCATGGGTTGATCCGGGGAATCGGGCACAACAATGTGTGATGATCTTGTTGGAGTCACAGACCATTTGCACGTTGATTGAGTGGAACTGTTTCCGGTTGCGGTACAGTACCTCCATGGCACGTGGAACCACCAATTCCACATGGGTGCAGTCGATGGCACCAATGCAACCGGGTATGCCGGCTAGTGCATGGAAACCCACTTTGGTGTTTGCAATCTCCTGGGCAGTCCGTGGTAATGAGATGTGGTCGTCTGTGTGCTTGAGGAGGGCATCGAGCACTTGGATGAGTGTTCGTGAGAATAATGGTTGTGAAATGCCATGCAGGTGCCCCACTGTGTGCTGGTAGGTGCCTGTGGCCAGGAAGTGGAGTACAGACACTACCTTCAGTAGGGGGGGGAATGGCGGTTGGAGTTTCTATCATGCTGACGATGTCTTTGTGTGTCATGTCTACGATGGCGGTGATGGTGTCCCGGTCCAAACGGTACAGGGTGTGGATCTGCTCAGCAGTGAGGTTGAATGGATTGGCTCTGATGCGTGGGATTGGGGGCTGCCTGCGTGGTGGCACTGGCTGTGCTGGTGGGGCTTGCTGGGCCTGCCTTCCCCTCCTTCTCCTCCTGCGTCTCCTCTGTGCTGCCTGTTGTTGTTGTTGCTGTTGTAGCACATGCATTGCTATCAGGTCCTCCAGCCCCAACATTGCTAGTCGTATTGGTATCATTGTGGAGTGTGACTGGGTGTGGGAAGGGGTGGGGTGTGCTCTTTTTGTACTTCCTGAGTCTGTATTGCCTTCACCTGTGCTGTTTCTGTGCACCTGTGGCAGCTGCATTCACTTAACATGGCCCTTTACGGTTGGTTCGCGATGGCGTTATTAGCACCATGGCGGTAAGGTACTTAACGGGCTGGGTGATGGCGTTAGGTGCATGTCCGCTTGGGTCGGCATTTGCGTACCTTTCCGCCATGGCGCTAAGTACGGTGTGGGCGGTCGCGTGCGTGCACCCTTGGCGCAGTTAGCGGCAGCGTTAACTACGATGCCGCTAATGGCATCGTAGTTAACGGTCACGGGTCATGATCGGACCTGGCGGAAAACGATGGCGGTAACCATTTACCGCCGTCGTTTTTCACTTAGCGCCAGGGTCGTAATGAGGCCCTGTGTCTGGTTCAAAAAATGCCTAATAACAAAGTTCCCATGCCGGATAATGAAACGGCTGTAAAAAGACCAGGGAGCCTTGTGTTCGAACTGTAATGCTGCTTAGCTCACGAGCACTGACACAGCCCATTGCTGGCAGAGCAGTGATAACAGCACATGGGTTGATGTTCTCGCTGTAATCCTTTTCTCTGAATCTGATGGCAGAGTGCAGGGGTCTTCGTGAAAATGCGCGTAACCTCTGCCTCGTGTCCTGCTCCACACCACTTTTGTTAATATTAGCTATTGTAAAGGGACACACTTCTCAACATCAGGAAAAAAAGAGAACGTTTGGTCCTTCCTGGACTCGAACACGTTACCTGTAGGGTAAGTACTGAGTTGAACAACATGCACCCAACACAGGGAGCTATCTGCTCTGCGAGGGAACATGACCCATGCAGATACAGATGACTAATGTTTACCCTGATGAATTGAGAAGGGAGGTCCAAGCCTAACAAGCCCTTTAGTTAGGCCAATTTGTGATTTTAACTTATTTCGTCTCTGAAGCGCCTAGCGGTTTGGGAGAAAAGTGGGAGCGTAGTGACCACAAAACCAACACGGGAGCAGCCCCTGACCCTTTGAGGCTGCTGGCACGTTGGCCAAAAGCCGATCCTATTAACGTCCAGTCCGCCCACCTGGGTGTGTGTATGTGGGGGTTTTCTGGAGAAAGAAAGGACCTAGCTGGCAAGTCACAAAACAGTGTGGAAAGGAGGAAGGGTACACAGTGTAGAGAGGGATGCCAGGGTAGGAGGTCCAGTGGGAGTCCCTGATGAACCGCAAATGAGAAGTTCTATATGTAATGAGAGGGGTGTGCCGTCATTAGTGTGTTTGGAAGGAGTTGCAGGCCCTGGGTGTGTAGCAAAATACTTTTCTTGCATTTCTTATTTCCCACTACTGTTGTTGAGGCTTCCCTTATTGTGCTGGTGCCCAGAGATGGTGGGAATATCTGCTACTCAGGATGGTGTCGCGTTGGACGCTGCCTTGAAAGTGATGCAGCGGAAGCAGTTGCAGCTTCTTGTGGGTAGGCTGTGGTTGTCTGTCCTTCAAGCTGGATGGCTTCGGGGCACCAATGTGCAGGGCGTTGCCCCCTTCCAGGTGGCAGAGGAGGAGGGCTTGAGCGACGCTTCTGAAGGCTGAAGTTGGAATAAAGCGATGGATTTTGTGCAGAAGATCAAGCTGCGAGAAACAAGCGGTTTGCATGTTCTAGGAGCTACGATCCTTGAACGAGAGATTGACATCGACAGCATGTGCTGTCAGTAACCTGGGTGAGGGAATCCGTCAAGAATCGTTGCGTCAGCCAGTTTACGCTTGGATGAGCCGTCAAGGTGCATTCATTCATAGTTGGTGTAATTCATTTTGTGATAGGCTTTTCACATCCAGACCCTGGAAATAATGTTCAAAGTGGCCCTCTATTACACATTTTCAGAAAATTGGGAAATAAAATGTTACCACACAGAGGGGGCCCAGGGTACAGAGGCCTACCATGAAATCTCCAGAGTTCCCTATAGGCCAGTCCACTCCTGTCCAGGCCTGTATGGGAAAAAAGCAGACTTTCCAGCAGTGCAGTACCATGACACATTCAACCTTCAAGAAGACTTGTGCTTTGAACATGTGTTGGTGTAACTTGATGTCCTGATTGGTGAGGAGGTTCCTCAATGGCTCTCTGTAGCGACTGAAGATGACGGGAGACTTTCGATCTCACACTCCTACCACAAGATTGTTGGCTGCAAACTGCTGCATCGCTCATTGCCGCTAGACCTGCATTACATCAAATACCTACAAATGTAGTAATAAGTTGAGAGCAATAATTAAGGGACCATCTATTTCAGTCTAAATTGTGAACACTGTAGCAAAGTTATTAAGGTGTTACAGGGTTTTCATCCCTGTACGACACCACAGTACAAATGAAACAATTCACTAAGTGACACTGATTATGCAGTGAATCTTCTTAAGTGTCCTTGTGGCTTGACTTTTATGGAGAGGTCAGTAGATCTGTTAAAGTTAGGATTAATGGCCATAAACATGTAATGTGCACAGGTAATGTAAAGGACACAGCAGACTTTTCATTTAGTGAACAGGTAAAATTAAGCCGTAACATTTTCAGGCTCTTGGCAGTTGAAGGGACACTGAAGAGGGGACATCTGTTCAAATAGGTTGATGGTAAAGGGAGGCAAATTGGATTGACCTTATAGATTCAGTTTCACCTCGTGGACTGAATGAAAGCATCAACTATACCTTTATTTCATAATGTCTTGGTCTGATTGGCAAGCTCAGAGGTGAGTTCTTGATACTTTATTGTAGAGGCAAGGATTACTACATCTAGGCAACTTCTAAAAGAGTTGAGAAACCCAATTATTTACACTGATTTGGTTCAACATTTCATCACCGAAGCAGATCTTGTAATATGTTCCTATAGTCTCTATTGACCTTGAAACTTGCCACAGGATCCGCCCCACTCTATGTGGGTGAGTTGATTGAAACTTTATAAGGGATCACAATCATATTAATGTTCTCTGACCCAGTAATGATTCCATAATATTACTTATACTGAGAGGTATAATTCCTACAGTAGCAAGATTATTTGGCAGAATTTTCGTTTATCATCCACTACAATTGACTCTGATATACATATGGAATGCAGTCCTTATTGGTATTGATATTTTATTTGTATCGCGCTCATACACAAGTGTTTCAGAGCGCAACAAGGCAAGGGAGGAGAACAAGGGAGAACAAAAAAACTACGATCTTACTAGGCCCAGTGACATTGAGAATGTGCAAGTGCATGGGAGAGGAAGAAGGGGGAAGTGCATGGGAGCGGGGAGGAGGAAAAGTGCTGAGAAAGGAGAAAATAAATAAAGCATAAATAAATAAACAAATGCAACAAACAATGGTAGTGCAGCCAGCAAGTGACAAGTGCTAGGTATAAGGCAGCACACAGGGTGGGCTAGATAAGTGCAAAGAAACAGGTGAGCGGGACTGTGGGGTTACAGATACAGACCCCAGTGCAAGGGATTGCCAGGAGGCAGTGAAAGTGGGTGGCAGGGCAAGCAGGTACCTGGGCCCGAAAGTCAGAGGGTGACCAGGTGCACGATGCAGAGACAGATCAGATCAGCAGGGCAGAGGAGGAGAGAAGGCAGAAGTAAAGAGGAAGGTTTTGATGTGCTTCCGGAACCGGAGATGGTTCTCCTCAAGTTTAAGAGTGTCAGGGTTCCAGAGGGAGGCCCCAGCCAAAGACAGAGATCTGCCCCCAGCTCATTTCTTAGAATAACGACTGACCCTGAGGGAGTTAGGTGGAGGAGCGAAGAGCTTGGGAGGGAAGGTATTTAAGGAGGGAGAGCTGAAGGTATTTTGGGCCTAGGTCCCAGAAAGTCTTGTGGACAATCAAAGGGTCTTTAAGTTAATGTTTGCAGCCACTGGGAGTCAATGGAGATATTTCAGGGCTGGAGAGATACGATCCCAGGGCTTGAGGCCAAAGACAAGTTTTTCAGTCCTGTTCTGGATAAGTTGCAAAGGGCAGAGAGTAGAAGCAGGTAAATTAGGAAGAGGCTTTTGCAGTAGTCCAACCTAGAGAGAACCAGGGCTCGAGAACAGTGAGCTTCTGGGGAAAAGAGAGGAAAGATAGAATACCTCTGAGAAGGTGCAGTACGAAGTTCAATTTTTTGAGACATCGGAGATGTGGGCAGAGAAGGAAAGCGTGGAGTCAAAGATGACCCCAAGGTTCTTAGCCTCACAGTTGGGGGTAGGCGGAGGGACAAGGGAGGCCAGGCAGGGAGTGAGGGGAAAGGAGGGTGAAGGTGTGACGATGAGGAAGATCTCCGTCTTGCTGGCATTCAGCCAGAGATCATTGGCAGCACACCAATCCTGAATGGTAGAGAGGCAGTCGGAGGTGGGAGAAGGAGAAGAGGTGACGGAGGAAGCCTGAAAATGAGTTGAGTGTCATATGCATAGCAGTGGAAATTGGCACAAAAAATGGCAATCCGGTGGCCAAGAGTTGCCAGGTATTGGTTGAAAAGCCAGGGTGAGAGGTGCGACCTCTGGGGAACACCACAGGTAAAGAGGGAAATAGATGACAGGAAGGACCCAAGTTGGACCGGGGAGGTTGATCAGAGAGGAAATAGAATAGAATACATGGAATAAGCTTGTGTTATATGTTATTTTTTTCGACAAATGACTCTTGATAATATCTTCTGAATGTTTGTTATGGAGTATATTGTTTCCTTTTGGATGGACTGGATATTGTTTCAAAGTGTATGGGTTTCTGCTGATGCAAGTGAAGTTGTAGCCGCAAACAAACACTTTAATGTTTTAGGTTATTTTCTTTTGGATCTGATGTTTACCACATTGCTACTAGGCCGTGTTGTATATTGCAACAGTGTGGTGGACTATGCAAATGTACCTAGCAGACGTGGATTATTGGTGGAAGACCTCCGCTGGCTCGCAACAGTATTGTAGGTGTTTCACTGTAAACCTGAGCATATTTATTTATTTTTATTTATTTGTTTATTTCAACATGCTCTTCTGTACGTTCGGGGAAATCTAGAGATGGGGTGATCTTTACCTAACTGTTTGCCCTGTGGTGTTATCATGTTATTTATTGGGTGTGTTAGGGCCCATATTTTAGTAGGCAAGGTTGAAATTTCACAATTTTTCACAACAGAATTTCTTAAAACCTGAACAGTTTTCAAATTATATTTGATCTTCAAGTGACTAGATTGTAGACTTTGAAATACGTGTCATTAAATTGGGTAAAATCAACACGTTACTAAAGAGCTTAGGAGCAGGAGGAATCTGTCATGAAGCGCTACACAAGAGCCCACATTATCTTTCTATTTTATTTATTGGACATTTGTATGGCTCCTATACACAGGTGTTTGCAGGCACCACAAGGCACATTTGGGAGGTTTGGGGGACATAGGAAGAAAACTGCAAAAACAACAACAGTTATATTGGCCTTGTGACAATCCTACTGTGCAAGACAGAGGGGGTAAGTGTGGGGGAGAGAGAGAAGTGCAGGAGGGGGTGCCCAAAAGGGGGGGTGGTGAGCAAGTGCGGGGGGACCCAAGACAGCAAGTGCCAGGAGAAAAAAGGGGGAAGGGAGGATAAGTGTGATGGACAGGGTGGACCAGGTTAGGCTCGTCCGGGGAAGGGTGCCAGAGGGCAAGTGCTGGCAAAGGATGATGGGAGGACTGGTAGGGGGGTGGTCTGGCCCCTGTATGACTCAGAAGGGAACAGGCCCCAGTCGCAGAGGGACGTTAGCACGGGAGGGTGAGAGGGAAGGAAGAGGAGAAAAGGAAGGTCTTGAGAAGTTTCCAGAATTTACGAAGGTGCGGCTCTAGGGTGAGTGAGGCAGGGAGGCTGTTCCAGAGGGGGGGAAACCCGCTGAGGAAATGGATCTACCTCCCACTCTCTGCTTGGAGAAACGTTTGACCAGCAGAGTTTTTGAGCCAGAAGAACTCTAGCAGGGAGGTATGGAGAGAGGGAAAGCTGGATGCAGAGATGTCCCAGGCCCCAGATAGCCTTGTGGATTTGCGTCGGGTCTTGCATTTAATCCTTGCCGTCACCGGGAGCCAGTGGAGAGATTTTAGGGCAGGAGAGATGTGGTCCCTGGGCTTGAGGCCCAGGATAAATCTTGCAGTCCTATTCTGGATTAGTTCAAGGGGGCGAGGGGAGGAAAGAGGCAGGCTGAGGGAGAGGCTGTTGCAGTAGTCCATGTAATTGTTATGTGCTTGGGCTTTTGATTTTAGCTTTATTTCCAATTCTCCCGCATGTGCCCTCGTGGCAATTGTGAGTTGTCATTTCTTCTTTTGTTTTAGAGCGAGTTGTGAGACACAAAGTGAGTTGTCAAGGGTGACACAATGTGAGTAAAGAGGGAAAGCCAGAATTTGAACTCAGGGCGGCTATTCCTGAGATCAGCAACGTAGCCTGTATACCTCCCCTCCATCACCCCCTCCCCCCAATGCACTGCTGATGTATATTGTGCACCAGTGCAATGCTGTTGGAGAAATTCTATCTATCAGGATAGAAGGCCTGTTCGTCTCACCCAGGCTACGCTGGAACCTGTGGTGCCCATGTTCACCTCTGCCGCGGGGATGTGGCGCATTGGGTGGGGCGCCCTGTGGGTGGCCTTGCCTCCAGCTGTCAGTGAAGCCTTCTTCCACCTGCCCACGGGTGCCTCTCCTGCCTATTTATACACGGACCCGGCCCTTCCCGTCTACGTTGACTTTGGTCAAACCATGCCTGGCTGGGGGGTGAGTTCTGTATCCGAGCGCCCAGAAGAAGACCCCACACCATGGGGAGCAGCCCCTGCTGGCCACCTGCTAGCCTGCAGCTTCTTTGAGTTATTCACGTTATATCGAATCGGCTCTTTAGGGAGATTCCTGGCTGAAAAGCCACATACAATGTACTGTGGTGTTACGGGCTTCCTGTGAAAAGTGTTTTCTGGTCATGAAACCATAACCTGTTTTGTGTATCCAGTGCTTGCTGCTGCTGCTTCGTGGCACTGTACTCAGTATGTGTTACTATTATTCTAATCAAGGGTTCTCATGTTTGTAAAGGTCAGCAAGAAGGAATGCTGAGTTGCCAAGGCATGATTCAAACCCTGTGACCTACAGATATCTGCAGCAGGTGCATTCGCCCACTGAGCCCGCTGTTAGTACATAGGAATACTCTCTGTAGGGAATGCACACTTTAACTGGCCATGCAGCATACATGCGGGGTATGCTTTCTCTCCTGTATTTAGTGGTTTGTTTTCCAGAGTTTACCCTGTGCTGTGTAGCAGACAGAGTCATAATGGTAAGGTTGAGTAGTTATGCGTGGTAGCACAGTGGGTTAAGGCAACACGATAGCAATGAATACGTAGTCATAGAGCTGAGGTTGTGAAATTATGTGTGGTAGCGCAGTGGGTTAAGGTGTAAGTGGCAGAGAAATCTGTGCACCGTGCATGCCACAGGTTGGAGCCAATGGCAGTCGTTTACCCACTTTATTTCCATTCAATGGGCTCAATTTTGTTGCCTAACAGTTTCCCGCGGGGTCGGAATGGGACAAAAAAAGGCCATAACACTAAAAAGCGCAGGTTTCACAAATCACATTTTATGACTTTTACGACAAACTGATGAGCATCTGGGGACACGTTTGTGGGGCGGGGGGGGGGGCATTCGTGGATCCGAGTGCATCTTACAGTGCAGTGGCCCAGTGACACTGGTTAAAACGGTGAGCTGCGTAGAGCACTAGGTAATACAACTGGCCCACATCGACCCGAAATACAGGCCCACAAAGGCCTCTCTGGGCGTCGCACGGGGCCCTATTGGCCAGTCCAAGCTTAGTCACAGCACTCCTGGCCAGCCACACACAGCTGCACTGCGGTGGCAGCCCGTGCGACATGAAAACGTGTGCAATATTATAACCACAGTGGGATCGACAATGAGGCCGTGAGTGCATCACCGAGGAATGGAAACCACATGTCTGACCCACTTCGGACAGTCTCACCTGCCCTTTCAGTGTTGCGGGTCAGGCATGAAGCCCCCCCCCCCCCCCCCCCGCCTCTCCAGATGACCCCTGGATGTTGAAGAGCAACCCAAGAACCAGCGCTGCAGGGTGGAGAACGCGGACATTCTTGCGAAAGCCACAAAGCGGAGAGGATAGCGACCGCGTCCAAAAAAAGCACAGCACGCAAACAGATCAAAGTTAGGGAGATTGGCGCGGGGGTCTTTTTTGGGGGGATCACACCAAAATAAAGAATGAAATAATTTCGAATCCCAAAATACTGCATTTTGAAAACCCCATGTTACCCTATATATATGTGGGGGGTGGGTAAATTAATAAAAAAAAAAGTGGAGGGGTATGGGGGCTGCAGGAGTTCTCCCCCCTGCATATATATGGGGTAAAAAGGGGTACAAAACAACAAAATAAATCAGTATTTTGGGATTCGACATTTTATTTTTTCAATAATCCCACAGATCCGTTTTTTTAATTCTATTTGTTATGCGCACAAGGGTTTTCTGTGATGAAGGCGGAAAAAGTGATGAAAACCAAAATTAAAAGTGGAATTGAACAAAACTGTCTAGAAGCCAAAAAATGCATTCCGGGTTCAAAGATCGAAACCCGGTGGGGTTAGTGTAGATGGGAGGGGGAGTTCAAAGGGTCCTTCCAACTAAAACAATTGGAAGGGATGGTTGAAAATCAAACCGGTTTTAGGTTTTTGGGGTATGAGCGGCACATGAATGATAAAGTCATTGCAGAGGCCGGCACGCAATAGCGGAAAAGCTACTTTCAAGCTGCAGAATAATTCAAGCCATGCACCCTCATAGTGTGTGCTGCTAATCACTGCGGTGAGGCGTTTGCAGACTTGCCTCATCACGAGTTGGGCGCTATCCCCGGTGGTATTACAGCTCAGAGCTGGGGGTAAATCCGCCAAGCCAGTGATCTGACGGAACATCAATGCGGCGGAAATAGCGTTACCGCCGCATTGAAGGGTTACCGCCAAACTCGTGATGAGGCTATCGTGGCAGGCCGGGGCTCTGAACAGCAAGAGTTCACCCACAGCCTTACATCATTATGTATTGAATCCCTGCCAGGAGAAAGGGCTTGCTAGATCCTACCTTGAGCGACAATGTTTACCTAGCGACTGCTCCTCTCAGCAGGGTAGCGACACTATCCCAGAATGCTCTGGGCCATCTGTGGCAGATTCGTTTATCCGGCCCTGTTTTTCTATTATCGTTCCAGTACTTGGCACATGCCTTTACCTGCTATACATTCATCACTAAAAGCATCAGAAAGCAAAGAAACAAGGCAGCAGGGCGCGAGCTGCCCGCCACACGCCACATGCGCCATCTTGAGATCCCTGGAATAGAATAGGCAGGGCACACGTCAGCTGCATCTGCAGTCAGGGATATTCGTGGGTCAGAGGTCAAGGGTGAAAGGGCAATAGGAACCCTGCGGTGGGTGGGTGACAGATGTCCGGGGCGTGTGGCACTACCCTGCCCGTCTTTGTTTGGTGAATGATTTCCCTTTTTAATCACCTTTCCCTTTCTTGCCTCCCTCCACCCTTCCCTGACAGCGCTGTCTGTCAGTCCGTCCCTCTTTGACAAGCCCTCCAACCCCCCCAGTGAGAATGCGGTGGGGCAGCCCCCTAGCTGGGTGAAGAGTATGACCCTTCACTCATCGTGTCTCCTCTTTCCTTCACTCAGAACCCCAACCCCCTGCTTTCTGTGTAGTTCAGCTGTCATCTGTAAATCATTGCTTCCCTGCCGTGTTATTATGCAAGCCCTTTTACTAACCGCTTGCAGTGCTGTTGCACAGAGCATACATTGCCTATTGAAATGGCCCGATGTGCACCTGCCGGTGCGCCCCCCCCCTAACTTACTACAGAGCTCTGGGCTCCCAGGTGAGGCAAGAGGCAGCACCTGTCTGCAGGAAGGTTGCTGGGAGGGGGGCGAGAACGTGTCCCAGCTCCAGGTCCCTGCTCACCACGCACCTCATCTAAACTTTAACCCGCTGTCAGATTCTCTCGTTCCACCCCATACAACCCCCATCTGTCCTCTTGTTCCCTCTCTACCACGCACCCTTTCCTTTCTAGTCTTCACCTACAGTGTTTTTTTAGACTCAATTTCGTTGGATGAGTTTGGGAGCTCGTTTTTCCACCCTAGCAAACTACAGTTTGTATTAGTCCAGTGAACGTCCTCTTTGCATCCTCTGGTTGTAGATTTTTTTGTTTTCCTTTAAACATGCACACACCATACAGGCAGCCGGACTGCAGCTGCAATCAGATCCTCTCTGTAGTAGGTTTCTCTTGCTCCCATCCTGCTGACCCTTGACCTCTGGCTGGTACGTCGGTGCCTAAAACTGCTCACCCTTGCACTGTGACCCATGACCCCCGTCTGCTGCTGACGGAGGGAGTCCAGGCTCCTTTCATGCGTCCAGCCTGTCCTTTCATGCGTGGTCAGCCAGATCCATGACGTCGCCTCTTTGGAACCTTTTGACCGGAACCACAAGTATCCCTCGGATATTTTAATTGGATATTTCCCTTTAACATATGCCTGTCGTATTGACCAAGAACCCTCATAATATTACCTGGTCATATCGGACAACCAGTTGGTATTTCCCTTTGAACAATGTGTCTACCATCACCCAAGAACCCACAAAGGATACTCTGGTGCTAGCAGGCGGTCCGCCATTTTGTTTGTCTTTTGAAAGGACTGCGCCCGGATCCACTCAGAAGCCTGCACTCCTTCCCTTCTGGGTTTACCTGCTTCCGGTGCCCATCGTTTGCAGAGCAGGAAGTTGAGGACAGTGCCACCTGAAAGCTCCCTCACAGCGATAGAAGGCGGAGCTTCCCAAGGGCTCGCTATATGGCCATGGGCATATGGTTCCATTCGCAAGTTCCTAAGCCCATGTGCATGGCAAGAAAAGGGCATGAGGGTGGCCAGGACATTTCTGGAAGAGTTGGGGAGCCAGGGATTTCATGGGTAGGGCTGAGCCAGGGGGTCAGGCCTGGCTCTAGTAGCCCACCACCATGGGCCGAACCCTTCAAATCCCTGGCTCCCCCAGAAAAAGGTAAACAAAATAAACGTGGCCCTGGCGAGCCCCCATCAGGGTTGCGTTTATTTTTTGTTCATATATGGGCATCTCTTTCAAGAAGTGGTCAACTGTGAAAAAAATAAACGAGGCCCTGTTGCCCTCTCGAGACCAGTGCCGCCATCAGGGTCCGGTTTATTTTTTTCCCATATTTACCCATTTCTTTCCATTTTCCATGCGCCGCGCGGGCAAAATGAAAAGAAATGGTCAAATATGAAGAAATAAAATTGTCATGTTTTTCCATTTTGCTCAAAATTTTTTTTTCCATTTTGCCCGTGCGGCGCAGGCAAAATGGAAAGAAATGCCCTTTATTTTTTTTTTGCTCTGTGCACTGGGCAGCAATGGTTGGGCCCATGGCATTCGAGGGTACCGGCCCTAAATAAGGGTCGGGCTGGAGCCCCTGTTGGAGGCCGGGCCTCGCCGGGCTTGCCCACCTCTAATTTCTGGCCTCACTTTCCAGAGCAGTGGGCGGGTCTAGGGAAATTGTGATGATTTAGAACCCCAAAGGATTAATTTCTTACCGTGCATTCTTTTGATCCCTGATATCGTGCAACAATGGATTCTGGGAAAAGGTTCTGCAAAGGAAAGCATGCTGAGCATATGCAGGACCCTGAACGCGGACCTCGCGGCTCTTGCCCCCCAAAGAGGTTGAAGTCAAGGTATTTCCAAGAGACCGATTGATACACGTAGGTTGCCGGTGTCTCGCAGGAGGCACTGCTTATCTCTAACCTCCTCATTCTTATTTTCATCCTTTCCAGGGGATGGATGGGTTTGAGCGACTTCAGGTAAGGCGTGAGTTGTGTGGAAACAGGGTTTCCTGCCCCAGTGGCCCCCTTTTTATCAAGGCTTCAGAAGTACTGCATATGTGGCAAGCCCAATCAGTTGTCCCATTATGATGACCACACACTGTCGCGTTTGGAGAATGGCGCACCACATTGTCCCCATGACAGTGTCGGGTCTGTAGATTACACAAATCACAAAGTGGGCCCTGATCTCAACAAATCCTTCACAGGGTGTAGTCGAACCCTTCTGTCTGGGGCTTAAGCTGCCTATGTGGTTAATGCAGCGTTGAAAAGGTTTCCAACTTCTCTTCTGTACCCCGGAAGAACGCTTGGAAATGTCACTCTCTTATTGACTTCATTCAGACACAGGTGGAGTGGATATTGGACCATCGCCTTCGAGAACACCTGAGTTGAACCTCTTGCTTCAGGAGTTGCATTCGAAGGCAGATGGCGCTTGCCTTCTGAAAGTTCAGTTTCAAGATCGGCGCCTGTTTGTCGATCAAACGAAGGAAGGAAGGGGCCTATGGACTAAAAGTAAGGTTTGCTTCTGCACAATTATATGGGTCCTTGTTTTTCTTTTTGGTCTTCCTTCTGTCAGATGATCATAGCCAATCAGAGTCACAGGTCTCCTCGACGAGCAGTCAACTCCACCCTACCCATCACCTTTTCCAAGACTTTTCTCTGTACCCTCAGATTGATGTGGTGGGAGGTTGGCTTTCCCATTTTGGAGACCCTTGGAGATCAGGGAGCACAGAAGCTTGTCAGAGGGTGGGAATTGGCATCGATGGGTGGCACGTGCAGTTCTCTGCCATTCCTTGAGTATAAGGGATCCTGGGAATCTCTCATTCTTGGGATCCTGACACAAGGTACTTTCAAATCAAGGGAATCCACCTTTTTGGAGAAAAGGAAGCCATTCTGCAGATTCCAGAGAGGGCCGAAACAAAGAGGTTTTCGCACATCCTTTTACAAATCTCCAAGCAGCCTGGAGACTGGCGCCGTGTCCGGGACTTGAAGCAGCTGAACAAATGTACTCCTACTTTCAAATTCAAAATGGAGGCTCTCCCAAGAAGTGATTCCCCTGGTGAGCAAAGGACACACATTTCCAAATTCCTATTTGGCTTTGTAACGGTTTATTAAGAAGCCACCCTGAACACAGGGAGTTCCTTACCTCCCCACTCAAGTGGTTATGCAACAAACTGTTAACAGATTCTTTTTTTTTAGCCACATCTCAGACACATACAATGCCCCTTGGATCCCTCTCCCGTGAGCTAACAATGAGCAGAGAACCAGGCCGGTGTACAGGAAATATATTGGTATTATGTACATTAAAAGTAATAGAAATTAGCATCAACATGTCAAATGCCACTTTATCCGTGGCACAACAAAATCAACTTCGCTCAGCATAAATAAATCATAAAAGGGAGTTAAAAAGAACACAATCACAATTCTTCACTTTCTGCAACTTTCACTTCATGAAATAATTACACTGATCACTAACAAAGGCACTTATCATGTAATGTGCAATTTTTATTTTTCTGCAGGCGTAAAAAGGCTAGCAGTAGGATTTCAAGATTGGTAATGATGATTACACCCACACTTTTGGTTTACAGTAAAGGCAGGGTGATTTATCGGTTTGTTTTTCAGACCCCGCTCTTGCTTTGATCTATGTTGGGAAGTCAGGCAGAAAAACTGGAATGCTTTGGGGAATTTTGGATTTCAGACACCTCACTTACTGAAAGGCCTGTGTTGTTGAAGCTGTATAAAAAGGTTGGACTGATTTAAGAATGCAGACACCCCTCTTCCTTAAAGAAGCCGGGGTAAGCTGCACAACAAGGATAAGCCAATTCATTTATAGGCTATAGTTTTCAGCACACACTGGGAAGTGAGCTTTGTTCAAATTTGAATGTTAACACAATTCACTACGTAGTGTTCTGCCAAGTGAGGAATTAATAAAATTAATATTTTTGGTTAAATAGGCTAAGGATCTACACAGTCTCCCCCTTATTCCCCGCCTACTATAAAGGGAAATGATTCAAGGCAAGCAGACTACCCCACCATTTGGTTTCCCAGGGAACAGTTCTACTTACATAGCAAGCCTCTGTTTAATGTTCAGGAAAGCCAGTTGCATCTCAGGACACTCTGGAAAGATAGGGCAGGGGTCTGGTCACTCCACTCTGAAAAATGGCCTTCCGCTCTCCATCATAGGACCCGGACCCAGTCAGCTTTGAGGCCTTCCTAGGGATAGAAAGCTCCACCCAGATGCACTCTCAGCAATCTCCTCTGGTGTCTCCTTACAGCTGTCAGATGGTAAGTTTCAGCAGCCTTCCTGATGGTCTGTCTCTTGTCTGTCTGTTCCTGTCTGTGTTTATCGCTGTCTCTCGCTCAGTGCAGCCCCCCCTTATAAAACAGCGATGGCACCACCAGTTTTACAATCTTGGGGTTGTACCATGCAATAATTCCTGCCACTAGGATTGGTCAGTACCCTTCCCTCTCATCCCAAACCCACCTTCTAAATCAGGATTGGTTTAGGTATCTGGAGCAACATATGGCCATTCCCATTTGTAATCGCCCTTTGTTCTCCTTTCAACCTTTTGGCAAAAACTAGTTATGTATCACAACTTCATAATTTTATGAGAAACTGCCATACTAAACATAGTTTCTGATTCAGCTAATCATGGTGAATTAGATAAGCTGACCACCAAATCCATAACATGTAGCACAACGCCTTTCTGCCATTTCCATAAAAAGCACAACAGTTATGAATATGTAAGTTATTAAGCATATCCCTAATTTCATTTTCCACCCACTCACCAACTCTCACATTTGGAACATGTTCAGATCAGCCAGAAACCTAGCCTAACTGGGCATTACAGTTCCTTGAGTCACAGGTACATTAATTTTATATCCCCAAAATCGCCTGGAAATTACATTAAAAAAATTGTACAAAAATGAAATCAATCTGACCAGTGCTCCAGATAGGATTTTGGAGTGAGAGTATTTTACTCCCCATTTTTAGAATTAGAGAGTAAATCCAAGTTCAAGAGAGTAAAAATGATTTTCCTCCTTCGCAAGAGAGTAAAAAAAGTGTTGAAATCATAAGTGACAAAACAGCTGTATTTCAAATTCATTCTAAATAATTTATTGCACCTGTGGAAAACATTGAACCTTGTAGATGCATACTACCCAGCTTCATCTCCATGATACTTGGGCACAAACTCTGTTAAGAGTTACTACAGATGCCAGCCAGTTACATCGAGCGATTCATAAAACAAGTCCCTCAATCTACCAGCGTCACTTCTCGGCCTTTCAGGCCTACTGTTGCTGCCTGGCACTACCTGCTTGACAGCCACTCCATGTCTCTGCTCCATCTCTCCTTCCCTTTGTTACTTTGTTTCCTGTGTCTCTCACTTTCTGACACTCTGCCTCTCACCCTTAAGTGCTCCAATGCCACGTTTGCAGTCTGTTTCTCTGTCACTCTGCCTCTCCCATCTCTGCATTCTATTGTTGCTTTTTCCCTCCTATATCTTGCTGTATCGGTTGATATAACTCCTCTTCCTCTCTCATGTCATTACTCTGGCTATATCTGTTTTTTCATTCTCGGTTGTGGTTGCTACTCCTTTTGATTATCTTTCTTGCACTCTCTCTTAAGTTATTGGCATGCCCTTCTCCAGCCTTGCTTTTCAATTTCCATCTCTACCCACCTACTGTTGATCTCTGTTTTATTTTACTGTCTTCAAATGTTTATTTTGCTCTGCTTCTATCCATCACTCCGATTGTGTGTTTGTCCTATTATTAACTCGGTTTCCCCTTCTCACTTTCTTTGTTGCCCTATCATGTAGCTCATTAATCTCTCTTCATGTTGCTCGAAATTCCTGTTTTGGATTGTCTAGTATGTTTTCTGTCCCTTTGCACCCACCCCACCCCCACCCCACAACACTCCTCCCAGCCACACCTTTGTTCTTCTGTATTGCTTAGGTTCAGAGTTGCTCTTCCCCTCCTGTTTTTCTTTTGTCTTTTAACATAGCACCAATAAATATCCCAAACGCTGAAAATGAATTTTCTATTTAAAAATCTAGTGCAGCTTTACCATTGGCTGCTCCTTTCAGATGCGTGCAAACCTTCTTTTGGCCATTGGGCTGGGAATTATAGAGTTAGAGGTTTGTCTGACCAGATGCAGCATTTGCTTGAATGCAGAAGCTTTACCAACACTGTATGCCATTACAAGTACAAGAACCCATATGAGATGTGTGTTCTGAGCCATTACAGGTATAGCCGCCTCGATGAGGTGTGTTTTCTGAGTCGTTAGAAGTATAGCAGACCAAATGAGATGGGTCTGTTCTGAGCCATCACAGGTATAGCAGCCCCAGCCCCAATGAGTTGTGTGTTCTGAGCCATTAGAAGCCATTACAAGCACAGAGGCCCAGAAGAGTTGTGTTCTGAGAAATCACAGGTTTAGTAGCCCAGATGATTTGTGTGTTTGGAGCCATTACAAGTATAGCAGCCCTGAAGAGCTGTGTGTTCTGAGCCATCACAGGTATAGCAGACCTGATGAGGTGTGTGTTCTGAGCCATTATAAGCATAGCAGCCCTGAAGAGTTGTGTTCTGAGCAATCACAGATATAGCAGCCCTGATGAGTTGTGTGTTTTGAGCCATTACAAGTAGACCATCCTGGATGAAATGTGTGTTCTGAATCACTGAATATTTAGTAGTCCTTTTGATAAGTCGAAAGTTAAGTCAACTGTGTTACAACTGAATGTTACCTGCATCTTAAATGCATATCTCTGATGCAGACTCATTAACTCGCATATTAACAGGATTTGAACTAACAGGTTACACAATAATCTCTGCACCAGGGTTATTGACACACTGAGCTGCCTTTGCCAACAGGCTGTTGACAGTGAAAGGCACATAGGCATAGGGTACTGGCAGTTCCATGTGAGGCTTGCCTGACATAAATGGCTTGCCAAAAGCTCTAAGACTGTTTGGACTATCCTACATTAGTCAGGAGATTCATAATGAGGCTTTGAAATGTGCTAGATTTTGGCAGTGGGACTCAGTAATCGGACATGGGAGAAGCAGAAGTTTTGAAAAGCATAAGACTGAGTAGAAGAGATTGAAGTACATGACAGCAATTCCATCTTCTCACACTGTCAGAGGTTGGTGGGAAGAGCTCAGACACTGTTCTTGCTCTGTACTTTAGTTCGCTGCAGAAAATGGCAACACGTGTTCCTTCGTTCATAACAGCAGCTCTGGTAAGACATTCAGATAGTGTCCCAAAACATAGTAGCCCTGCTAAGAAATGTGGGCATGATGCAATTAGCCCTGTTGTCCGATGACATGTGTACGGTATAGCACCTCCATTGATAAATTAGGCTACTTTGCCTGAATATAGAGCAGTCCTGTTGAGAGGTAGAGGTACAATCTGTGCCACTGAAAATATATACAGCACTGCTTCTACCTGTATCCATTATACTTGCTTTCGGTGGGTGGTCACAAAGTGAGTTAAAGTTCAGACCACATCCCTAGCTGTGCAATTGCTGTGCTTCTGTGATGAAAAGAAAACAAAGTATAAAATGCCCATGCTGCTGCAACTGTGCTACCTCTATTAAAGCCAATTAAGCCTAAATGCAGCAGTTGCTTAAGACAATTATAATTTTACACAATACTACCTGTGTCCTAAAGCAAAGTGAAAAGCATGTTCATGATGCAAGATGTGTTAATAACACTGTAAGCTACAAAATGCCGGCGGTTGAACAAAGTGAAAAAAACACAAATTCCCTTTTACATTACTCAGTATTATCTTGATAGAATTTTTAACAGAGGACAGTGTTAAAAATTAAACTCACCAGGTCTCATCCCAGTTGCTTCTTTCAAAGAACTGTGTCGATTACTGGATTTGCAAGCTGCTGCTAGCCAGGCTGTCACCATTGCGCTCCATGATTTATGGGGGTTCTTCCATAAATAGCCTTTGTAAGTGGTGCACAAGGAAGAATTAAAAGGGCTGTACTGACAGGATTTCTGTGCGTAAAAGGCCAATACGCACCTTATCTGGAGGGCTGAATCTGGCTTATGGTTGCTGAGAAAAAGATCTAAATGATAATAGTCCTTTTCAATTAATTGTGAGTCTTCATGTGAGACAAATGGCCCTCCTCCTTCCTTCCGGTCATTTGTTTTCACCGGGTTAGCCTGTACCCAGAGTTTTTTTTAATCAATCTCCTTTGTGTTGGAATCATTCTCTTTGAAGTGGGTGCCCCAAATTTTCACACATATTAGTCATGCTCCAGCCAAGAGTAACTTTTCTTGTAGCCAATGCTTTCAGAGCCAGTTGGTCTGGAGAACACTGAATGTGGACACTTTTTGCAGTACTCTTTATTGCCGTTGGTCATTAGATAAGAGATGTGACATCTAGGCTGGGAATGGGAGATTTCCTTTTGAAGTTTTGCCCACATCGAGCAAAAGGGTCTGCCTTGGGCTGACATTTTTTCATGAAGACAAAGTGGCTCTTCAAATGTTAATGGAGTTTTGTGGGTGATAATATACATTGCTTTTTGTCAACCCACACATCATGTTTTGTTTTCCTGACATTTTTCTGAGGGCAATGATACTTTTTCACTTTTCAAAACTGCTTTTATTTGCACACACCTGTGCAGGCCGTTTTTGTTTTCAATGTTTAAAAATCCTGTTTTCCATGTGACAGGGTTCTTTGATTCCTCCTTCTTTTGTAAATTAAAATGATCCTTATCCATTGGTAATGACAGGTAAGCCCCTTTCCACATGGCTCTTTAATTTTACTTGAAAAACAACAACAAAGGCAAAGCTGTTTTTGTTTCAGTGTTTAAAATCCTGCCATTCATGTGAAAGAGACTTCTGTTTGGGGCCTTTAAATGGACCCCACAGCTTTGGCTTTGTCGGTGTTCCCTTTTTCAATTGTCAATACAATGGAGGGAATGCGAGTTTCAGCCTGTAGCCGGCTCCACAAATGTTCACAAAGATCATGGCTTGTCATTGTGGTACCGATTCATGGCAAGGGTATCCATTGGCACCCCTGCTTGGATGTTGGATTGATACATGCCTCCTCGCCAAGGTCCGGCTAAATATATTTTGTGGCTCATTTCAACATGATGGTTGGGGGCACTACCTTGCTTAGAGCGAAAACAGTCTGTAGCACCCGTGGGCTGTACAATTATAATGGCGACCAAGATAAGGTTAATAATCACTGATTACCTTGAGACGGCCAGCCAGCAGGTAGCCAACTGAAAAGTTATACATTCTTTGTCAGCAAGGAGCTGATGTGGAGGAACCAGTGTTAAAAGGCAACAAGGTGATTACACTTCTGTATACCCCGCGGTAAGTGACAACGGCAGGGCTCCAGCAAACGCAGCTCTGAAAAGCGCATATTTGAAGCCCCAGAACAAAAGTATTAGAGAAAGGAATATATTGCTGTGTTATAAGACTGCTGACTGGCAACATAGGGGCAGTTGCTGGGGGCCCCCATGAGGCTTGAGGCCTGTTTAATTTGAAAAGGTTGAAATGCCCTAACACCGTCCCTGCGCCTCACTCTACAAGGCAAGCAATGGTGTTTGGCAAGTGGCCCACATGCATCATGTGGTTTGGTCTGCTCTTGTACTGTCTTCTCTTTATCGTGCATATTTTGAGGCCTGGTTCAGATCTGATCTGGCCGTCCTGACTGTTCCAGAATCCAGGGTGAACAAGATTGCAAGCAAACTTGAAGGTTTTGATGGACAGATGCAGGCCCCCGGCTCAGATGTGGTTGGGTTTACAAGAGGTCGTGGCTATGTGTATTTTTGTGGTCCCTTGAAGGCACTTCCATTTAGGACAAGTGGTGTCTCATATCCTGGGCCAATAAAATAAGTATGATTCGTTTGACTAATTGCGACATGGTACGTTGTGGCTATTGCAAAAAAAAAACACACTAGGGCAGTCTTCTGTTATTACAACTCTGCTGCGATACGAGCATTAAAACAAATAAGGCGTTGTTGTTTTTATTGTGCTGATATGGTGCCTATGATAAACCATCCACCAGAGACCTTGCCTGTCCTGGCAGAGCCACAGAAGGTGTGGTTAGACCACCGAGGGGGCGTAACGAGGTGGTTATTGTTGAAGGTTTCGCTCAGGTTTAGCCGTGGGCAGGTGATCGCAGGCTTGTGCTGCCCAGGTGATCTCACACACCTGCCTGCGGTTATTACAGAGGTGAATGCCAGGGGGAAGCGGTGAACTATTGGCACCTGCGCAAGAAAAACAGGAGGCGGTTGGAACTGTAACGTCAGCTGCTGGGAAGTGGGGGCGTGCGGGGGCTATATAGTGGATTAGAGGACACTCGGCAGTTTCAGCTAACATGGTACACACGTCATAGCGCCACCCAGTGGCTATCCTTGGAAGTTCACCTCTAGTTTTGGATTAGACTCACTGGAGCCCTTTTGACTCGTTGAGAGGGGAGGGGGACACTGCACACCTTCACTTGAGCTGAAACCCTGCAGGAAGCCAGTAGGGAAGGAGTTGGGCCTGAACACGATGGAGCACTGTTCTGTGGAGACCGGAGTAGGCCCAAAGCCCCCCCCCCCAAGTTGAGGAAACGCTCTACTGCTGATTGTCTCTCGTCTCCTGAATACTGTCCTTCTGACATCTCGAGTACTGCCAGTATGCAGGTGATTTGCAAGCTGCACCTGACAGTCGTCCTTTGCTCACCCGCGCAGCCGCAGCCCGACTCATAAAACGGGCCGAAGCTGTATATATGTCTGTACTGTGCACACGTTTCAGTGTTATATTACTGTTACGTTTACAGTTTTCTGATTCATGACACGAGCAGAATATCCACTTTGCATTGCATGCTCAGAAGGAATGCGTGCTTTTTTAATTACTGTGGCAGACATGTTGGATAAGTTGTCTGTCATCTTTATGCTCCCAAAATGCACCTTGTATGCAAAGCAGCCAGCATCCAATATTCAGTGCACCCTCACTATTCGCTACCCAGCTCCGCCCCTCAACCCACACCACTCTGGCAATGCATGCCCCCCTCCAACCCGCGATAGGTAGGGGGTCCCCCCAGTTCATTTGGTCAATTTCCAGCACTGGCATTGAGTGCTTCCCATCATATCCTCAAGGGAATGTGAGCCCCCTTTCCCATCCCCCCAATAGGCAGAGGGAAGGGTTACCTTCCAGATACAGCAAGAAGTCTAACCTTGCAGCCTGCAGGGAGTGCAACCCCCTACCACAGAGGTTGCTGTGGTGTGACTCTCCCAGGGCCTGCTGGGAGTGTGACCGCCTCAAAGGTCCTGGGAGGATAGCTCGGCGGCAACGTGCTCGCCTTGGAAACAAGACGATAGGAAGCAACACAGGTTCGATCCCCGGGTCCGCGCTTAGAAACCTCTGGGTATTAAGTGTGTTATACATACGCAACTAAGTCATGTTCCTGTAACAGCGCCTCGATGTCCCTGGGCTGTATGAGCACTTTAAAAATGGGAATAAATAAAAAAAGAAGCCCACCGGAAGAAGTCAAACCAGATTCTGCATAGAGGGCAACCATGCAGCGACCATGGGTAGGATCCCTTGGGTGAGTGCTTCCACTCATAGCCTGCAAGGGGTTTGGGGGGCCACCCTTCTGAGAGTCTACCAATTCAATCAACTTTACGGATGCCATCAGCTTCTGTACTGTTCCACGATAGCTGTCATTTATTTTAGTATTTTGCAATTTTCTTTTAATGTGAGAGCGCGCAATCTCTACAAACGCCCGAGGAGGAGGTGCCAGCCAATGATGTGGATGGGAATGCAGGATTTACAATACGAGCCGCCTTTTGTGTCTCAGTGGCTCTCAGCACTCCCTCCTGCCACTCCCAAGGCCGTAAACATGTTCCCCCACCCTGCACCCATCTGCCTCACACACCCCACATGGAAGCCTCCACTTACCTGGCCATCTGCTGCCTTGTTGGAGAGCGCAGACCGCGGCCAGAGTGGGCATGAGTGCCAACTTCACAAATTTACTGTTGGGGCTCAGGTATAGGGTGACCAGATTTTCAAAACAAAAAACCGGGACTGCCAACAACATAAAAGAGGGACTACCCCATCGCAGCCCAACAATTACTGCTCCTCCCCCAACACGCCCCCACAACCACCCCCCCAACCATATTTCCAGCACTTCTCCTTTCTATAAACTGTATATAATCTCATTTGTGCAGTTTTGTGTGTGAATCGTGGCATGTTAATTCAAAACGAGCGTGAGCTCTAATTGATATTACATGGCTTGCCGTAGAAAGATTTCCAAGCCAGTCACTGTGGCACAGTAAGTGATCTGACTTGTACCTGAGAGGTTGGGGGTTCGAACCAAACCTCTAACTTCAAATTTCTGAAAGTGTTGTGAAAAATAATTACTGGTTTAATTACCGCAGCCCCCCACGGGGTTTCAAAAATGAAAAAACTCCCGCGACCCTGGGAAGGAGGGTGATTTACCCGGACGTCTGGTCACCCTACTCAGGTATGAAATCACTCAAAACAGAAGGTGGTGCCTGGAGATCTCATGAATTATAAGCACCTCTAACGACCCTCATCCCCTAGTGCCTCATTTATCAGCCTGCCCCCTCCCCAGCCCACCACTACTTACCCACTCCTTCCCGCTGTCCCCCCTCCACCATACACCAACAGCTCACTCTCGAGTCCCCTTCAAACTGGATACCCCTGCATATAAATAGCAGAGTTTTTATTATTTTCGGGATCCTGACTTTCATCTGCATTGTGGCCTTGTTTCTTTTTTTTTTTTATTATGGTTGGTTTATTTCAAATCTTTCATATGGAATCAATACATCGCCATCACATTAACAATAACAACAAAATCAAACCTTATCTTCCATATTCATCTTCCATCAATTAAAAACAATCACTGATGCACATTGACAGAATTTCACATGTGGAAGCGTCCCATGTCCTGAGCTTTCTCTCTGTCACTCTGCCTTTAGCAGCCCAGGGGTTTGCCACTGCCACGGGGTGCGAATAACCACATTGCTCATTCTTTGGGCCGAACTGGGTGGCAGCAGCCTGCTAATACCTTGTGGGTGTGGGTCATTACTACTCAATACTGCATTCGGAATGCAGCATTATTGCTTAAATAGAACACTGTCTTTCTCATTCACTCATTTTGTACCCTCTTTCTAGGCCAGCTTCCAGACATTATAGCACCCAGGACAAAACTCTAGAATGCTACCCTTTCTGCATACCGAGCACTTCAACCTTTCCCCAAAATAAAAAAAAAAGATTGCAATATAAACAGAAACTGTTTTTATCAGGTTGCAATTAAATTACTTAAAAGTAATATGTAGACACTGCAAAGTAAGCAATATCTTTATAAATATAAAAGGGCAGATAGTATGCTTGTCTGATGCCGTCATGCGCAGTAGAGGCTGCCCGGACACACACAATGCTCCGCTTGAGGGAGCCGTTGCCTTAGGAAATACAGTGGTCCAATGCGCATAGCTTTGCCTGTTGTCACCGCTAGAGGGAGCTGTAGGCTTAGGATATATAGTGGTCCTACTCTGTTAATAAAAACCTGCACTTTGGCTCGTGTACACGGGCCTGTACATAAAGAATGAACTCCCATTATGTAATTTGTGTGTTCATTGTCTAAGATTTTACTCTTCGATTTTACAGGCGCAAAACTATTTATTGCTGCTGAGATCTACATTTTTCAATCAATTTGCTTTCAATTGAAAATATAACAGGTCGAATTTAAATTTCCTGAGACTCCTTTCAGCTATCAGCAACTGTAATGAATATCCTCAAGGAGACCCAGATATTTGGAAACAAATATTCCTTTCCTTGGTGAATACACCATCATACGCCATCATTTTTGACTTTACCACTGCTATACTATAGCTTAATAAAACATGAGTTAGGTTTACTTTAATAGTCAGGGCAGTTTCTAGCCAACTTGGTACCCAGGGCGAAACATCAGAATGGGTCCCCACCGCCGACTGGCACACGTCGCTCCCAAACTACACCTCTGTCGTGCGCCAAAATACCTCCTCAGTATGAATAAATAATTGCTATATAAATGAAGCTGGTTTCATTACATTGTAATGCAAGTACTTTACAGAAGAATTCTAATGTGAAAACACAACTGCTGCTGCCCAAGTAAATGTTTTTTCTGTCACCTGCTCTTAGGGAAGGCCTTGCTGGAATGCAGTTTCAAACTGTCCGTACTGGCACACTGCGGTGTGACCAGCCTATCAGGGTCTGAGGGCCCTTTGAGCACTGGCCCTGTGTTGCAGGTGTTCTGTTCATACCACCTCACTTGTGTTTCGCAATGGGCAATGCCAGACTAACCATATGAATTATTTTCTGATAGAAGGTTATTCCAAGATGGACAGTCTGGTACACTATTACTGTACTCTTACAAAATACCTCTCTGAGAGTGGGAAAGGGGACAAATGGCACCAATGGGGATTCCTGTATGCTTTTCATTACATCACAGAGCATTTCAAGACTATAACAGTGATCAGAGATCTCTACATTTGATAAACAATTCTGTGATGAAAGGATTGCATGTGTGAATCTCTAAATTCATAACCGATGCATGGCTTGGTCCTTACATCACGGTTCACAATACTCACCCTAACATTAAAATGTTTGTAAACATGAACCATGCATGCTCATTTGGACAGTTTAAGTTTTTGGATGTGAGTATAAAATGTTTGCAAGATCAGCCACTCAAATGGGTTCTTTGCTTCTTGTTTCTGAAGAATTTTAAATGAGAAGGGGCTGGATCTCAGTTGAGCATGCCCAACCCCAATACAGAAACATCTTTAGGGAATTATATCTACAGACAAGACAGGATACGGCACAAAAGAGAACCAATAAACAATGCACAGAAAGGCTACCCAGAAAGGATTGTACCCTTACAAACATTAGCCTGACCAGTAACAAGCTGACCTCTAATGCATGGTAAAGGGTCCACAGTTCCTAGGCCACTACCTCTTCACTATTACGCAGGTCTTGAGGGTTATTTTGGCAAAAAGAGCAGGCCACTGTTCTAACAGAGCTGGCATTAGCAGCTCTTATTAGTGCTGGCCTGCAGCTAGTGAAAATCATGGCGTGGCAGTGTAGAAAGGGCGTTTGGCCTAGTGGATGCACAATTTGAGGCACCGTCTTTGATTGCTTTATGTGTTTAAGTGTGGGCACAGTATGGCATATTCGTCAGAGCCACATACACAAAACATTCCAGTGTGCTATTGTTTGGACAAGACAAAAACAGGCATATGTGCTGTTACATAGAGGAGCACCATATAGATGCCATTAACGAACAGTGTGGTGACTTGTGCCGCGCACAAATCATTGCTGCAAACATATCACTGCATTGATTTGCCATGGACAACTGTCTGCATGGTGACACACAATGAACCCTGCTTTCCTAATCAAGGTGCCAAGTTACATTGAAGTGCCATCTGGTGTGCGCGCTAAGCAGTGGTTAAAAGACCTTTGATGCTGAGCGGATGCGTTTAGTCCATGTTCCGAAGCAGCCACTTGAATACTTCAGCACGAAAATGACAGTTAACCATGTCAGGGATAGGCCACATGTGACTAAAAAGTAATATACCAAAAAAACAAAATGTTTTGGTGGTTCAAATAAAGAGACATGGAAATAAAGAAAATAGTTTAAAACGTTTATGTTTGGCAAGTGAATTCTCTTTGAAGAATGCATAGGGTTGATCAGCTAAATGATACTTGTGTTGGCCTTTCTTCGATAAAAATGCCCCATGTTCAGTTCTTAACACTGAAATGTTAAGCTCATACTGTGTAAAAACAATGGCTTGTTAAGTGAGCCACTACTTATAAATTGCCCCACTTGACAGGCTGTCCGCACAAAGAATTGGGGGGCCGGGGGGAGGAGGGGGGTGACGGGGGGGGGGGTGACTCCAGAGCATCTCACATGCTGCGTTTGGAATATGCATTCCTTTGTTTGCATATTCCAAACGCATCACAGTCATGTAGAAGTCGGCAGAGAGCAGCCAGCTGCACATAGCAGATGAGCACTCACTGGCACAGCAGGCTGCTTAATCTGTTGTCTGGCAAGCTCAGAAGAAGCTTTCTGGGTGGGCCCCTTACTGTGCCCTCCACCTGAGCTATTTAGCTCTGCGCCCCGGGCTGTCGCCTGCTCTTACCGGGCCAAGAAACAGGGCTTGTTAATAGTATCCACCACAAAGTGAGATGCCTAATTCTTTGAGCTAAGGCACAGTGTGATCTAAAGATTGCCCAAACCGGGATTTCATGTGATTCTTTAATTTAGCCACTGGACCTCCTATCTAACCATCTCTACTTGATATTGATATGTGTTAAGGGCAAAAACAATATTTTTCTTTTTAAAGATTTAAAGATGTCTTTAACTGTAAACACATCACATAGTAAACCAACCTGCCAATATATCAATTGACATAGAAACATGTTAAGCAAATGGAGTGGAATTGTAGCTTTATTGGCACCATCCATAAATTAAAGGCAGGAGGTAGGCCAGGCATCTCTGCAAGGAGGTCTGTTAAAGCCGGGGCTTGAGGCTGGAGCAGGTAGGCAGGTGCCATTGGATATCTTCAGAGCAAGATATTATGGGAGCTTCTTTCATGGTGCTCCTTATGTAGGGCACCATGGTGCTGTGATCCCTGTCACAGCATTCAGTGTCTGGGAAGAGGTGGGGCAACCTGATGGTGTGAAGCGCTGGCCTAGGGGCCTCGTGTAGCACAGGGCACAGAGCAAGACAACAGGACATCCACACTTCGCTCCAGGCTGGCAGAATAGGAAAGCCTCTGCTTGAAGAGAGTTTGCTTCTGTGTTTTCAAGCATGTGGTGGCACTCTCGCGCTAAAGTGGTACCTATGCTCAATCTCTTTTCTTTTTTAAAGCACTCGGTTTCCTTGTTTGATATTAATTTGACCCCCTTTTGTATACAAAACCAGCAGTTGGAAAAATGCATTGCTATTCCTATATGATTGAAAATTCAGGTTGTCACTACTTACTCTCAAAGATTTCTTCTGCTTTCTTGGGTCCTTCCTCTCTTCTATCTCTCTCTCTACGTGTGGTGTTCCTTAAGGGTCTAACCTCTCTCCCTGGCTCTTTAACCACTAACTGGCACCTCTGGCCCACCACATCTCTACCTTCTGTTCTAACTTTCAGTGTTATGCGGATGACACTCGGCTCTCCTTCAGGCCCTCCTCAACCTCTTCTGCTCCTTCTCTCACACCTGACTGTCCACAATCCAGGAATGGTGTGCCTCCAATGATCTCTGCCTTAATGCCAGTAAGACGGAGATCCTCCTGATTGGGACACCTGCTTTTGCCTTCACACTCTCAATCTGGCCGCCCACCTTGGGCCCTCTACCTGCACCTTCCTGTGAGGCTAAGAACCTTTGCGTCATCTTTGACTCAACTCTCTCCTTCTGTCCTCACATCTCCGACGTCTCTAAGAAGTCACACTATCAGCTGCACTACCTCAGAGGTATTCTTCCTTTTCTCACTTTCCCCCAGAAGCTCACTGTCTCTGGAGCCCTGGTTCTCTCTATGCTGTACTACTGCAACAGCCTCTTTCTAAATCTGCCTGCCTCTACTCTTCGCCCTCTACAACTAATCCAGAACAGGACTGCGAGACTTGTCATTGGCCTCATGCCTAGGGATCGTATCTCTCCATCCCTGAACTCTCTCCACTGGCTCCCTGTGGCTGCAAGCATCCAGTTCAAGACCCTCTGCATCGCCCACAAGGCTTTCTGGGGCCGGTGACCACACTACATCCAACTTTTTCTTCCTAAGCATCTTCCTTCTCGAGCCCTCCGCTCATTCACCTCCAACTCTCTGAGGGTCAGATGCTTCGCCAGGCAGGGGGTGGGGGGTAGATCTCTGTCCTCAGCTTGGGCCTCTCTCTGGAACAGCCTCCCTGCCTCTCTCAAACTTAAGCAGAACTACCTACGGTTCTGGAAGCAACTCAAGACCTTCCTTTTCGCTTCTGCTTTCTCTCTCCCTCTACCTTTCTGATAGTCATGTCTGCTGCGCGAACTGGTCACCTGTCCACCCACTGAAGTTACGGGACCAGGCTCCTGCACGACCAGTTGCCCTTGCACTGCCTCTGGGCTGCCCAACCATTTAGGGACTGTATCTGCAACCCCACAGTCCCCTGACTCCCCGCACTTAAGAGCCACTTCCCTGGCAGCACTTACGCGTTACATTGCACTCTCCCCTCTGGGCACTTCTCCCCCTCCCCCCTGCACTTGCGTGATCTGAATGAAACAAGGCTTAGTAAGATCGTTGTTTTTGTCCTCCTTTTGTCCTCCCTTCCGTGTCTTGTCACGCCTAGAAACACTTGTGTACAGGCGAGGTATACATGACTTATCATATCTTATGAAATGTTTGGTTTTAGGACTCACAGAAAGAAAGCATGTATGCCTTTTCCTTTAAATAGAAAGTAACTTTGGGCCAGGCCTCCCTGGTCTGCTCTCCCACTCTCTCTGCACCATGAGCTACTCAAGAGGTATATAAAACAAGCATTGGCAATGCCAACAGTGTTGGCTTTTGGGTAAGCATGGGAAAGGCATTTGCCAGGAACTGCCTTTGTGGTATTTACTGGCCATCGATGGTAGCAGCTGCGAAATGGTGCGAGTACCTGGGCATATAATAGCAGTGTCTGACAGATGTCTAAAACTTACACACAAGCGAAAATCGTTTTTAACAGGACTGCAGGGAAGGACATGCATAGTGGTTATAAATTGAGTGGCTGAAAGCAGACTTACTTAAGAGAATTTTAGTACAGCCGTAGCATGTTTACAGCTCCAACTAAATCATTAACTCTCAGGAGACTGCTTTGAAAAAACACTGTGAGTCACTTTGAGCCCAAAGTTTGATGGTAAGGCTTGGTTAAGCTAGCTCAAAGAGATCCCAGGAGGATGTGTTTTGGGTAGGGGGGCAGTAAGCAGGTGGGAATGGCCATATGGCTTAGCATGGCCATGTGCAGACAATGTGTGGGTAAATAAACAAACAACACCTACAAACGTTGTGTCCCTCCTCATATGCCATTTCTCCCTAGCTGTACTCTAATCCAATAGTTACGGCTTATAGGTGGCGATGTGGTGCCACCTAATAGCGAAAACTCAAACGGTCAAACAAGGCCTTTCCATAAGCTTTTTCTAAAGATCTGTAAAGCTACTTATGCAGACGAAACACTGCACGCTTTTGTCACCTAACATGATTGCTTCATTAGTAACCGGCCGTGGGTCGAGCGTTCAGCCTCTCATCCGATGAGGAGACATGAAACTCGGGAATTACCTGCGGTAATACCCCTGCTCTGAGCCACCTCACTGCTAGAGGCCGCCATCTTCCCCAGCCGGGAAATGAGTTAACTGTGGTCCCTCTTCCCTCCCTCCTCCCCCATACACTGAATTCCCTCCCACGCTTACCTTCTTTTCAGTCCATTACGGGAGCAGACGCGCTGAGAACACTTCTATCCCTAGCGCGTCCGCTCCTGATCTTCGACAGGCCGTCATGGAAAGTAAGAAGAGACTACACGCAGTCCCTTCTCTCCTTCCCATTGCAGCCATTTTTTTTTGTTTACTTTTTTTAATGGGCGCCATAGAAAGACAGAACGACCTACGTGTAGTCCGTTCTCCTGTTTCCACGGCAACCATCTTTTGTTTACTTTTTTCAATGGCTGTCATAGAACGGGAAAACAGACTTAGATTTCCCTTCCCCGGGGGCCAATTAGTTTACATTTTTATTTCTGTTCTGAAAAGCTGGAGCGTTTCGGAAACAGAAACAAAAATGCGTTTAGTACCCCGGTCTTACGGGCCACAGTACTAATTAAGCAATAAGCCCCTCGCTGCGGGGGCATTACCACTTCAGGTAATGCCCGGGCCTTCGTTAAGGCCCTCGCTTTGCTCAGGCCTGTAACTATGGGCCCCGGGGCATTACCTGAAGTGGTATTGCCCCCCCGCCACTCCCCCCACTCAGGGCTTATTGCCTAATTGTTACGTGCTGGCTTGAAACAATGTTTTGAAAAACGTGTGGTCATTTATATAGCACTAAATGCCAGACTCTAGCACTGACTCCCATGTTGCACGACATTTTCTTGTTCCCAAGGCAAGCGCGTTTCCCCTGAGCTTTCCTCTCAGTTATGAGGGATGTGAATCAAAGGTGTAATCCTGCAACAATGGAGAACACGTTGTTTTCATGCCAATCAAGCAGACACAGTACTGTGTAGTCTGCATTGTTGAGTTTAAAAACAAATCATGAAGCGTTTTAATATGGATTAGGGGCAGATTGAGGGGCTTTGAAATGTTAATGGGACCATGTTAGGGAGCTGTAACGTGACAAGAAACTGCCTATTCCTCCTCACGGTTTCACACTTTTATCTTCTGCCGCCTGCAATAAAAGACGCGCCAAATCGGCTAATTAAAAGAAACAAAGAGTCTGGGTGAGCGCTTGTGGATTAAGTGCAGCTTGTGAAGCCCGCCTGTGACATTGCTTTAACATTTTGCCAAAGCACCTGATCAGCACCTGACTGGCACCTGACTGGCACAAAAAAGCAGCCCTTCATTAAGAGCCTAACAGACCTCTGTGCTTTCCAGCTTAAAAAGAACACTTCTCTGTCTGGTCAGTCACATGGGTGCGTCCCACATTATCAAAAGTGACAGCAAAGGGATTTCATGGCTGGCTGCCCCAGCAATCGTATTGGCGGAGCTCCAGCCTCATGGGCCCATATAACCTGGAGCCTATGGTCATGGAGATAGAAAGGGGACGCTGTTTCTACATCCATAGTGGCCATAAGTCCATGTGTGTACTAGGCAGCTCTTAGCATCCCAGCTCGCTTGCCTGAGGTGCTAATCGCTATATACCACTAAGAGGGGGGCATTACCAGCTGGTAACAGCCCAGAGCCCACATTGAGGCCGAGCGAAACTTGGGCCATTAGCAGCCAGTAATGTCTCCTTCCTCAGTGTTCATTCCTGACCATAGTTCAAATTGGTTTACATTCGTTGTGAGATAAGGCACGTGGTACCCCCTTCCTTTTCCACCTGTGCCAGGATTAATGGGCTGTGAGAGGGGCTTTTTAAAAGTATTCCATCTGTTACGCAGCATTTATAAGGTTCAGCGTCTACACTCTGCACGGCCGCATGGCTGTCCGCTGTCTCGTTTAGCAGATTGCTGTCTGCTAGTTGTAGGTTTCCCTTAGAGTTGTGTAACCTTCACTTACACCTCGTGTATGTGTAGAGTTGGTGGGCTTCTCACTAGGTCTGGGTTTGAAGTTTCCCCATTGAAGACCCTCTAGGGGTGTGCATTTTGTACTCTCTCTCACGCCCATCTTCGTGCCGATACATTAAAGCAGTGGTGTGCAACTTGTGCCCTCAGATCTTCAAATGTTTTGGCATGCAACTCCCATCATTTCTCACCCACATAGGCAATGCCCTATCACGGTATTTGCAGGCCAACACGTCTAGAGGGTCGTATGTTGCCTACCACAACATTACAGAATATGCATGCGTTCCATGTGCTGTTTGTATATGTGTGTGACTTGTGCAGTGTGCCTGCTGTCTGGGTTGTGTGTAGGTTGGTAGATAAGGATAAACAAACTGCCTGGGGTGATATTACTGGGGGGTGGGAGGGGTCGCCTGCAGGTATACAATGGTATGAATGGGGTTTGGGGTGTGAGTGCTTGTGCATTGTGTTTGACGTTGGGTTGCCTGGGGCTAGAGTTTTGTGTATGCACTGTCTGGTCAGGTCTTTTCTAGATGGTTGTCTTGCGTGGTTGTGTTGTGGTGTGTGCAGCAGGCGGCAGACGCTTCACTGTTGCACGTGTATGACCAGTACTTAATTTGTGGGGGTGTTTCCTAGGGCTCAGCCCTGGCATTTATTTCTGATTACCAGCACCTGTTGTCTCAGAGTCAGTTTGAGTATAATGTTATGCTTTGGAAACTTTATCATTTTAACCCCATGTCATTGTAGTCACACAGCAAGGAACAACAGTGTGTATGGGCCACGACTAGTATCGTATGGTATGCTAATTGGACATTTTAAATCGCACATCTGCCGTAGACAGCTGCCACCCTATATATGTTGGCACAGTGGGGAGAAGCCGTTGGTGTTGGGAACCGTGGGTGGGGAGCTACCCATCCTGAATTGGCAAAGGCTTGTGGGAAAATATTTGAGCCCCGGCATTTCGTTTTATAGAAATTAAGCACAGAGTATGATCACTGAAAATGTACCTGGGTTATTATAAGGGGTATATCTCACTGTTCAAAAAGTGTGTTTCCCTCTAGATGACATCTGGACAGTGGGCGTAGGACTTCCTTGTAGAAAGACACGTGTCTTTATTTTCATATGATCAGAGTTACAGTTACTCTCAAGTAGCTAGCCATCTGGGGGCACACCCACGGGCCACCCTCAGGCATCCAGCTCAGGTCTCAGCTGACACATTCAGAACACTGAAGTGTCATCATTCACCCACCATGCACTGTGCTGCTAGTCCCCAACATTCTGACAGCTGTGGGATGAAATCTGGCCACTGGATGCCAGAAATAAAGAGGCCAGAGTCAGTTATGAGGACTCACCAAAATAAAAGGCCAGCGCAGAAATCATGTCCGACATAGTGAACCCAAATCAAAAGGAAAGAAAGTGGGCCTCCATTTCAAAACGAGAAAATGTGCGCAATGCATTTCATGGAGGGAAAGAAAGACGCAGAGAAATGATGTTTTGACATTCTATGGAGAGCGGCACCAACAGATATGGAAACCGCAGTGTACAGTATCTTCAAGGGGGTGCCAGAATTGTGTTCTCAGCAGCTGCAGTAAAACGCAGCATTTTACATGTACAATAAATAAAGTAATGCCATTTCGTTTTTCCCTCCAAGATGACCAACATGCTCAGCAAAATGCCCACCAGACTTTCAAGCTTGGGCATGGTGTTCTCATGTACATGTACCATTCAGAAACAATATGCATATATTGTTAAATTGTGTGCCACATAAGATGTCCTTTAACGTAATTGTATGCAAGTTTGAAAGGCCATGAGCTGCTGGCCATTTCGTCAGATATGAAACTAAACTCCATCTGTTGCCCTGGAGATTCAGGTCTGGTTGTCCTCATCCATCAGTGCCCTGCCTTAAAAATACAAGCAGGAATATTTTTGAAGACCAGATAAGGTTATGTCTGTTCTGCAGCAAGGCCCATAAAGAAAACCCATTAGGGGCTATTAGGCAGCTCTGCTTAGGTCATGTGCCTGAAGAGGAGAACTGAAACTTAAAAAAAGATGGGGGTCAGAGAGACAGAGGAGTGGAACTGCACATTGACTTAAAATCGCAGAAACCCATTTTATTTTATAAAATGGACAGCGTACATCGCACAATGGTCTTTGTAGGCTTTTATTAAAGATAACAGTCAACCCCTTCTAACCATGTTAACACAATTTCGGTGGGATAAACACAACTAAAGTTATTAATGAAAATGTGATTTGGGCCTTGCTGTGATTACCAGAGATGCAAAAGTTGAGAAAGCATGCCAATCATAATTAATATGACGCCCGTAAAGTGGCATATTTTTCACTGATCTGGTTCCTGACTAAATGAAGAAAAACTGTATCTCTGAACAGAAAGGACGTGCAGTCTTATCTGATTCGCCTTGAAATATAGTTTTCAAATTGCATTCATACATGTAAAGTTTTGGAAATTAAGGGTAGTTGCCATGTTGAGATACTTTAAGTTCAAAAACATGACCAAGCCCATTTGTCAAGGTGGGATGAGGAAACTCTCTCCCCCCACTGCTAAACCAAAGCACTCCCCCATCCCCTTGTCCTATCAGCACCCAGGTGGGAGGGGGGTAGGGAAGACCAGCCAATCCCTTCTGCAGGAATCTTGACAAGTTAGTGAAGTCATTTGTCCTATAAATAAGTGCATTTGCCTCAGAGCTGGAGGTGCTTCCACTAATTCCAAGAGGTGACCTGCTGCTGAAATCTGGCGAGAAACATCCCAGCAGAGAGTGACCTAATCTTGCAGTGGAGACAGGAGCCAGGAGACAGAGAAGCTCACCTGGGACCCCTTGGAAGAAAGAGAGGAGACCCTTAACTGACCCCCTTGCTGTCCCAGCAGTGTGTTGTGATGCTCCCTGATGCCCAGTCCAGACCTCTCCTGTAACTAGAACTACCCCCAAAATCCCCTAGATTGTATGGGTCCAATATTTTCCGGCATTGTTTTAGTGATTTCCCCATTGAAAAATCTCCTGTTTGTCTGTCTAGATCCTTATCATATTTATCAACGTAAATCAATTAATTCCCCCATTGAATTCACAGGATCGGTATTGTTGGCATTCAAAACCAACAATCGTTTCCCTGTGTGTTGTGACCTGGTATAGTTATAAATATTTGCCAGAAGAAATAACCCACAGCCTTGTTCCACGTGTGTGCGCAGGGTGTAAAAATGAAATTCCCCGTTGATCCCCTTCATGTTAAATCAGAAGTGGGAAGCCCAGTAATGCCTGTGTATATGCAAGGTGCAAAACAAATTGTCCCTGCGTTCCATTGTGCTCTGCAAAACACATTTTCCCAGTTGCATTTTGTCTTACATTGCATCTGTGTTAAATAATTCAAAACCGATGTTCCCATTGTGCTCTGCAAAACTAATTTTCCCATCACCTTTCTGTCTCCCATATCGTTTCTGTGAGCTACATCACAAATCCGATTTTCCCATTGTGTTCCCACTCCCTGCCACTGCCTTCCATTCAAAGGAGTCAAGCCTAATTGATGTTTGTACGGTGAGGGTTGCTGGGAGAAAAGCATAACTCTGTTTGAAATCGCAGTCTCCTATTTGTTCCTTCCTTGCATTGGTGGGTAATTTAAAAGGAAACTATTGTAACTGTATATGTTAGTGTCATCTCTGTGTTGGTACTTTCCAAAAAGGTTATTCTGTTTTTGTGTTGCCACAACATTGGTGGCTGATGTTATCTATTTGTGATATTTAGCTAAATAAATAAATTAATAAATATATTCTTAATACACGGGCCTGGTTCCTAGTCCATTGAGGCACCGGTATTTGTTGAGGTGTGCATGCGACAGGTTGGAGGTGTTACCACATTGGACTTACAAAAAAAATCCAAAGCGCTTTATTGTGGCCCACATTCATTGTGGGGAAATGAACCCCTGACTTGGGTGTGACTGTGTAATAAATCGCGACACAGCATGCGCGGATATCTGCACAGGTGTGTGTAATGCATTACCATAAATGACAAGGCACAACACACCTCCTTCCCGTTATATATCATTAAAGGGGACCTGGCACGTCTACGCATTATCATGAAAGACAAGACTGAGCACACCTCTACCCTATATATGTTGGGGTGTGCCGTAAAACGACACTTCAATTCTCAACTACTCCCACCTTGGACTGACACACTGTCAACACACTTCAGGAAATGCCTCTGAGGACCTGCATTCCTAAATGAACTGACTCTCGACTCGGAATAATGCACAGGCATCTGGCTCAGGTGTCAATTAGGGTTTAGGTCTACTTGATCGAAAATATGTGACCTTTTCCAATTTAACCTAATGTGTTTTGGTCATTTTTCTTTGGTCGAAAATGCCGGGGGAGATGCCTGCACCCCCTCTTCCCCCCACCTTAACCTATTCCCTTACCCCATCCCATATATTTATTTAAAACAATCAAAAAAATGCAGTAAAATTGAAAAGGTCAAATGTTTTCGATCAAGTATGCTAATACCCTCAACTAACACATTCAGAGCACTGAAGCGTCCTCGTGCATCCAACATGCACCGAGCTGCCAGTCACCCACATTCACCAACATGCTGACAGTAAGCAAGGGTAACCAGCGGGACACCTGCAGAGGGGCATGTAATACTTTACCAGAAATGACAAGACACAACTCACCTGCTTCATATGCAATAAAGGAGGACCCGGCACATCCAAACATTGGGCCTCATTAGGAGGCTGCCACCGGTATTTTATTTTTTCAGGCGCCCAGAAATGGGCAATTACCGGGTCATTTACGTCCTTGCTGGACCCGGTATTTGCCCAATCCTGGCCGCCAGGAAAAATTCTACCCCATTCCCATTGAGCCCAAGAGGGCTCAATGGGAATGCGGAAGCCGGATGCACTGGCACCGTTATGAACGGTGCCAGTGCATCCGACATGCTGTGCTCGCGGGTGCGGGCAGAAAGGCACCCGCGAGCACAACTTGTAGTGTGCCGGTCCGGGTTTTACGGTACCAGCAAGCTTACCGGCACCATAGTTCCCCGACCGGCAAACTTATAATGAGGCCCATTATCCCGAAAGACGAGACAGAACAGCATAGCCCTCTGCCAAAAGGACTAATTTACAGAACAGAACTGGAAGAACACATCTAGCCTAACAATGAAAGACTGACAGCAGACCTAGAATATCCTGCAAACAGAAGAAAGGGAGCACTACTTCAGAAACCTTTCCAGTGACTGCAATGGCTCGTGGCAGAGTGACCACCTAGCCCCTCACTTGTGCAGCTTACTAAATGGATTGGCACTTGATATGGTCTGATCCTGACACCGCTGTTGTCAGAATGTTGTTGTAATGCGGATCCCTCTAAAGACACATGTGTGTTTAAAAGAAAAGTTAACCCATGCAGAGAAGTGCATCGGTGCCACGCCGGTAGGGAGCATCGAGGAAGACCATACACATGTGGGAGATGTTTTCATTTGGATTCCGAGAGGCGTGGTCATGGAGACCATGAGCAGCTTGCGCAGCCATTGTACGTTTTCTCATTTATTCAGTGCCGGTTCACCTGTTTCTAACTCTTCATTCTGCAGGCTTGGTCCCTGGGGTGACGATTCTGGATGTGCAGCTAGAGGCCCTGAGGATTGGAGGTCTCCAAATATGGGCCGGCCATACAAGGCAAGGACCCTCGCCTGTCAATGGGATGCTACCAAGTTTGTGGCAGTGTATATTTTTTTGGTGGCAGTGGGGGAACCCATGTGGGGCTGAAAATACAGGTATCACCCGCAGCCCAGCATTCACTGCATCTTGAGAACACATTTTAGATAGCAAGGTATTTCCTCTCTGTTGCAGCTATATGGACATTACCTTATAAGGAGTTCTTTGTATTGATATTGAATTTCCCGGGCTCCTTGACTGATTATACACACTTGTTCACACCAAAAGCCCCCATGCATTTGCCTTTGAAGATTTCAATTTGATCACCTGGCCCTGAGTGTCCGAGGCCTCTGAACATGAACAAAGGCACCATTGTAATTAGACCTTAATTTTATTGTGTTTTGTTTATATTGTGCACTCACTCGCCGTATTCTGGCTGCTTGCAAAATTACCATTTTCAATATTGGGACATGGGATGCCGTTAGAGGGTTAGTCCTCTTTCTAGCTCCAAAAGAAGCGGTTCTTTCCCTCTCCCATTCCGGCACTGGCATTAAATGTGCCGTGCTAACCGCCCGCGCACCGCCGGGCCCGGCGGACGGGCACAGCGGGCGCACTGTCAACGTGTCGAAGGTGCGCTTAAGGCAAGCCCGTCTGTGCACATCCGTGCTGCGGGTGTGGAGGGCTGCCCATTATCATACTCTAGGGTAGGTGTTCTGTCTTTAGCCTCCTTGAACGCTGTGCTCCCTGCCTGATGGCCAGATGAGCATGCTGGCTATTTCCCTTTAGGTAAACGACATAATCAACATCAGCAGATGGCTGATTCTGACATGGAAACGTATCCCTTATTACTATTAAATACAAGATCCCTTCCGGCACATGCCGCAGAAGTCAATTTTTTGGTGTCTGACCGCCAGCCGGCAATACTATTTCTTACAGAGACCTGGTTGCAGGAAAGTTCGGCCCCTGCTCTCGTCCAGGCCATACCAACGGCTACAAGATTATTCATCTAGACCGTCCAGCCCCTCAACATGGTGGCGGAGTGGCAGTTATTTTTAAAGCAGATCTAGCTTTAACTCAGTTGTGTTGTCCTCCTTTTACTTCTATTGAGGCCCTACTGTTGAGGTGTGTGGTTTCCCCCACCTTTTTTTGCCACTTTCATTTGATTTATCGACCCCTTGGGTCGTATGTTGGACTATTAGAACCTTTAGTCGACCTTATAGCTGACCTTCACACTAAACATAAGCATCTAGTTGTGTTGGGAGGGTTAAATCTTAAATGTAATCTTCCCAGAGCACCTGCTCTTGATGTTTTCTTCACCAGTCTTATGCATTTGGACTTTCGTCAACATGTGTCAGGCCCTACTCACAATCTAGGGAATACTCTTGACATACTGCTAGCCAACACTACCTTACTTATCTACCAATCAGCTGAGCCTGTTCTGTGGACAGAACACTATTTGGTGACCTGCTCACTTATATCAGTGCAAAGACAATCTAAGACGCCATCAGTAAGAGTTTGGCAACGGGCCTGGCGCTCGCAGGTCTCCACACTCTGGTATCTTCCATTAAAAGTAAATACGCAGCTGCTTCGGTTTCCTCGTTGTCACTTCTGACTACTTCTCTTCTAGCAGCTGCTGACAAAGCGGCTCCAGAAAGGCTTGCACAGGTTTGCAGGCTCCCCTCAGGGCCATGGTTCTCGAACTATTGAGGGCGGCAAGACTGCAGCTCAGACAAGCAGAACGAAAATGCCGTGCTAATTACGATTCACAGCTTAGGACCGTATATAAAGCCAGCTCCACGGCCTATTCTACTGCAATTATAGCAGCAAAAAAATCTTACTTTGCCCAGAAAATTGAAACTTCTCTGGGTCAGCCCAAAGCTCTTTTGATCAGTGGTTAAGTCCCAGTCCTCTTCGGCAGATTGTTCACCTACTGTCAAACCAACTCAGGAGCTATGAGATTCCTTATCCCAGTTTTCCATTAGAAAAAGTGAGATTGTTCGGGCTAATATCTCTGTGAACACTGTATCAGCTGCCTGTGTTTCGATCCCAGCGGAATCGTACAAAAATGTCGACCTGGGAACTGCGACGGCCAAAAATGCATTTTTTTTTCTTTTTAACCCCTCCCTTACACCATATATATATATGTGGGGGGGTTTAGGGTATGATATTAATATGGGGGGGGGGTTGTGGGAGGTCTCCACCCGCATATATATGTGGTGTAAAGGGTTAAAAAAAGAAAAATTCGGAATTTTTGTCCGTCGCAGTGATCTCATAGTTCCATCCCAGCTATACTTCTCATGACGCGGCTATGAACACTATGCAACCTAGCTGGTCCACCTTCCCTCTTTTCTCTGAAGAGTCGATTTTTAAGGCCCTTCAGCAGATTAAATCGAGTGCGTCCTCTGATGAGGTGCCACTAAGAATTCTGATGGAGATTTCCCCTCAACTCGTAGGGGTGATTACTGAGGCTATCAATACCTCCTGTTAAAGGCGGCTACGGTAATTCCACTCTTGAAAAAACCCTTGTTGGATACCTCCTTACTCGCTAATTTCTCGCCTATTTCTCTGCTTCCTGCTCTTATGAAACTCTTGGAATCACTGGTGTCCCCTCATTTGCAGGGATGTCATTTAGGGCTCGCCAGAGGTCACAACTGCGACCTCTGAGCTGGTGCGACCTCTGTGGTCTCCCTTGCTACCTCTAAAAAATAAATCCCCCCCCCAAAAAAATGTTTTTCTTTTTTTATTTTGTGATGCAAGCTCCTGGGCTGTAGCCAGCATCATGTGTCTCTTTACTTCTGGAGTGGCTGGCTTTGTTGTTCAGGCCCCTTAAAACCCTAAATAAGAAAGAATAGGAATACCAAATAATGTGTCTTTCTGGAATTCTATACAATAATTGCTGGACTCATTAAAGGCTTATTTCAGGCACACTTCAGGGGGTGAGTCACTGATTTAGTCTGTTCTTTAACGCCTCAACTCAGCCTTTCATCCTTCTGTGGTCGATAAATGAATACCAACACAGGTTGGGTGATATTGGGTGTATATTTTTTCTATATAAAGCGCTTAAGCGTAAGTGCTATATAATAACACATCATTATCATTTGGTCATGGACGTCTGCTTGCATTCACAGTAATTTGGTAATATGGGCCTATACACACTGATCTTAACGATACATATGGCGGTCCATTCTTGTATGAAATGTACATCACATTATAGTGATATCGTAACCATATTTTTCATAGTGTAAAATGCTATGTGATGCAACTTCCTGTTTTGTCAATGGGTGAAAGGTCGTGTTCCATCGCTTCCCGCGATATCGCTTTGGGGTGGGGTCAAATGACATCACTTCCTGTGATGTTATCAGGAGTCAAGGGTCCTGTGATGTCACTTCCGCTACCCCAGGCATTTTGGTGAAATGACGTCCCTGCTAATTTGTCTTCTTTTCTTGAAACATCAGACTGTCTTGACCCAGCCCAGTCTGGCTTTCGGCCAGGCAGAGGTACTGAGAGCATCCTGGTCTCTGTACAGGATGATATGGCCAGGCTGGTTGATGCGTGGGGTGTCAGAGCCCTGATATTATTAGATCTTTCAGCGGCCTTCGACACAGTTGACCATCTCACCCTGCTATCCCGCCTGGCTCAAGTCAGTATATCTGGTCAAGTTCTAGCCTGGTTTTTCTCTTTTCTTAAGGACAGATCTCAGTCTCTTTTGCGGTCTCCTTTTCTTTTGAAACCTTCCTGTCTCAAGTGTGGTGTACCCCAGGGTTCCGCCTTGTCACCTATTCTCTTTAATATATTCCCCTTCCTGTTCCCACGACGAAGGTAAAGAATCTGGGAGTTATTATGACGGCCACCTTATCAATGGACGCCCAGGTATCATCTGTCTGTCAGTCTGGGTTCTTCCATTTGAACATTTTGAGACAAGTCCTCCATCTCATACCGTCTGCCTTGTGGCCACTGGTTGTAGCTCCAATGATATCCAGCCGGCTGGACTATTGTAATTCACTCTATCTTGCACAGTCCAAGGGGCTGATTCTCCGCCTACAGCGCCTCCAGAACTTTGAAGCCCGGGTGGCGACTGGATTACCTTATGGTGCCCATGTCTCTCCGGTTCTGCGTTGTCTGCATTGGTTACCGTTGGCCCAGCGCATTTATTTGAAGGCACTTTGTATTGTGCACCGCACTCTGCATGGACAGGGGGTGGAAAATTTGCGCACTAAATTTTCCCGCTACCTTCCCAGGCGTTCTTTCAGATCTGAGTCGGCCCGCTTGCTGTGCGTTCCACCTTTCCACCGTGCTCGGCTTGGTGGACGTGCTTTTTCTATTGCAGCAGCACAGCTCTGGAACAAGCTGCCCGCTGAACTGAAAAATATCCACAACCATTTGGCCGTTAGGAAGGTCTGGGTGTTGCCTGAAAAACACACCTTTTCTAATTATGATGGCTATAGGGCTGATGGTTTGTGCTTTGGGGTCTCTTCTTCCTCTCCAGCGCCAAGATGCCCTCGGGTGACCATGAGCTATATAAGAATCCCTAACATAACATAACCTGTGACTGTATGCCAGCTCCAAACTTCCCACAAGAATTGGGGCTTTGAGACAATACCATTGATCTCCCCTTGGGTACCAACAACCTCTCGAAGCAGAGACTTTGCATGATGAGGTCTAACCTTGATCCTCCCCTCACTCCCCTCAGCAAGAGGTGGAGAACTAGTTTGTTTTGACCCTAGAACATGGGTCGACCTGATCGAAGAATGTAGCAGCTATGTGAACGGGGAAGCCTCAGTCCAAGAAACGGCATTCCGCCGACAACCTCATGCATCCAGACACTCAATAGGGTGATTCTAAGCGCTCCATATTACAGGCCAGAGCGGAGGTCCACAGCAATGTCACCCGCCCAAGCAAATGGGACCAGAGTGCGGATGCCCTGCCCAGTGGCATCCAATCACCCGCCAGAATAAAAGTAATCCTTGCACACAAGTGTATCATCTCTGTCTGGCACAAGATCTTCAAAAGCGTGTAATGGAGCCCACCTCTCATCACCACCCATGTTCCTTTAGGTCACACAGCAATAAGAATTTGGTCTCGCAGATATTCAACATGGGGACACAAACACCTGCTGTGTCCCCACGCCTTGGTGTGCCACCCCTCCCCATGCTGGCAGTGATTGACCAAGGGATGGTACCTAACCACTTCCTCCTTAACCCCAGGAAAATAACAAGAAATCATGATTCTGCACAACCATTCCGTCTGTCCTCTCTTTCGAGCTGACACGCGGATTTCACGTCTGACATGCGTGACCGTCTCCCAAGTGAAGAACCCAGAACCAACGGACGAAGGCCCCGGATCACAGCTCTGGTCAGACATGTTTTGGCCAACTTAAAATATCTGAGAAGAATATTCCCTCTCCTGCAAATATTCCCAGCTATCACTATCATCATCATTTTCAGAATGGACTATGCTAGTTGTATATACACAGGCGCACTAGAATTCCTGCACTCAAGATTACAAACAGCGCTGCGGAACGCAGCAGCCAATCTACCCCTGAGACTAGGGTGCGGGGAACATATCTCGCCAGCCCTGGTCTCTACATTGGCTGCATGTGGGTCGTAGCATAGCTTTCAAAGCCTTATGCATTGCCTCCAATGCAATTCAGGGGACAAGGCCTGTGTTCCTCCGGTTCATATTACTAAGGCTTTTCCTAGCCATCTTCACATCTAGCCCTAGTAGTGCCCATCTTCCCCAAAAATGGCTCCTCCCTTTCCAGCTTACATCCACATATTTGGAACTCGCTACCACACAGCACCAGGCCCATAGAAACATTTCCAGCATTCAGAAAGCCCTAGAAACTTGTATTTCCCCATTTTAAATCCCTTTTGAGGGACCTGTTGAAAGTCGTTCTCTCTGGAGCCGTGTTTCAGCGAACCACGGCATTTCTCTATGTATTGGAATTGTGGATCAGGTTTATTTTCTTCTCAAACCTTTGGACATATAGGGCCTTATTATGAGTCCGGCGGTAACTCTGCCGGTGCTAGCAGTGGGTTGCCACCGGACTCGTAAAGATTTCACCGGCGCCTGACTTCCCAGTGCCACCGGGAGATTACAAGTCCAGCGACCCAGGAAGTCAGGCACCAGTAAAATGTAAGTGCCCATTTCCATAGAATCCCATAGAACTCCATGGGAGTGGGGACTCGGAAGCGCCGGCATCTTTGCTAACAGTGCCGGCGCTTCCTCCGTGAACGGTCTGCCTACCGTGGCCACTGTGGTGAGCTTACCGGCACCCTTGTTTCCGGACTGGCAAACTTGTAATGAGGCCCATAGTCCGCTTAGACCACTAGAGCCTATTGCTGCTAGCTATTGGAATTCTCCTTTTACATTATGCTTAATGGTGCGCCAATCACAGCAGGATTAGAGACGGCACTAGTGTATGCTAAATTCTTGTCCTGAAATACAGTAAGTCCCCAACATTGTATTCTATTTACTTCCATCAAATGCATTAACTATGGTAATTACTTTTATCATTGTATATTAAACACCACATTCTATGGGGAAAATCCTAACCAGGGGCCTCATTACAAGCCCGGCAGACTGGAAATAAGGGTGCTGGTAGCAACATAACGGCACACTTTCCGGACCGCCTGATTACGAGAAAGATTGCATAGGCCGGTGTTCCCGGCAGGACTGAGCTGCAGGGAGCACTGACCCCTGCAGGCATGGTTTTCACAGAAGCACCGTTGGCACCGGTGTCGGTGCTTCCATGTCCCCATTGCCGTGGAGTCCTATCAGACTCCACGGGAATGGGGACTTACACTTTATGCCACCTGCAAACCCGGGCTGCCGGGACTTGGAATGTCCCGGTGGCACCGGGACATCAGGCGGCGGAACGATGTTAGGAGGTCGCAGCAACCCGCCGGTAGCACTGGCGGGTTACCACCGACCTTGTAATGAGGCCGATGTTTCCTCATTTCTGTTCACCTACCTAAGCGTATCTGCACTTGGAACTTATGTAATTAACACAAACATTCCTTCTCTCAAAACTGCAAACATGAGAATTATTTTTTCAGGATCATTGAATCCATCCCCAATCCAGTAAGCATTTGACTTTCAGGCGCGTTCAAGGATTGGGGATCGCAATTGACTAGGTTTCAGGGAAAAGGCCTTACATGGACTTATCGTCCACTTGGGGAAATTTAACAATTCTTTCCAATCATTCTCAGAAGGGGCCTCTGCGATTCCTTTGCGAGACTTTGATCGCTAGGATAGTCAGGAGGCTCACGTAGCTTGTGGAAACATCAGCTAATGTTGAGCATCTGTTGACGGGACACTCAACTATTCTTTCCAATTTTGCCAATGAAGGGGTGATGCGGTTCTTCTTGGGAGGATAATCACAATGGTAAACTATTTGGAGGAAACCTTTCCCAGCTCTGCTAATTAGGTGTTTTGGAATTACCAATCTGCCTCGGTTTCATAACTTTCCATTGTGTTGAGGTCATAGTTGCCTCATTTCATAGAACTAGGTTTACCGAAATGCCGCCATGCTATTCTGCAATCATTTTCCGGCAATTTTCGGAGGGAGGGTAAATGCCTTTCCAACAGGGGAGTTGCTAGGTCTGGAATAGACCCGGGGCTACGCTGATGTCAGAACTGTTAGGACTGGGGGCTAGCTAGCCTTTCGACTGTAGCTCCTGAGATTCTATCCGGGGCTACAACCAAAAGATCAGGGGCTATAGCCCCCCTACCCCCCCTAGTAACGCCCCTGCTTTCCAAGCTTTGATTTCTAGCAGAGGCTACTTGCCCGCCATTGCGTCATTTCATCATTTTACTGCCATTCTGAGCGCAGTCATTTGGGTATTCTTAACTTCCCCTTTTATTTCGCTCCAGTGCCCACTACAAGACCCTCCCTTAGATGCGCCGCATCCAGAAAGACGGAATCTGGGTTTCCCTTTTCCTTCCTGATATCTGCTTTCACATTCGCCTATCCCAGAGCCTATCCTGGATTTGACCTCTCCTGGCCTCTTAATTTGGTAGTCCCAGTATTACCATACTGGTGGTCAAAGATTAAAAAAACCTACATGCTGCAAGGGGCTTTGTATAATCCCATCTCGAGTCCATCACGCAGCCATGCACTAGATATTACGATATCCTATATTGAACCTGCCCGCAACTAATTTCTTTCAGTCTACAGACACCATTGAAATCACTTGTAACTTTCGACATAAAAAATAATTTGGCATTTATATAGCGCTACGAACCCTGAGGTATCTGAGCGCTGTTTATTATTACCCACGTGTGTGGTGCTCATTTATCTACCTCGGAATGGATGAAAGGCTGAGTGTGGCCCAGCCGGGGATTCGAACCTGGGTCAGCAGGATGTTAAAGCGAGCGCTCTACTCGCTGTGCCACCTGACCAGCATAAACCTTCAACATTCCAGGTTTATTGGCCATCATACACCCAAACCTCCACAAACATTACCCCTCTGTTCTTCCTCTATCTTATGGTTCTATGTTCTTTCATCGCCAAGTTTTTTTTGGACAGGTTTTTTTACTGAAACATTTTCAACAAAAAAACGAATTGAATTACATTTTTTATTTGGGGTCTTTCCCCCGAATCCCACCTCCCCCATTACTTAATCCCAATCCCCCATACCCTTTATATCCCCTTACCAAATGCCCTATATTTTTCGATTCCTTTTTTTTTTCGTTAAACATTTTTGGGTAAAATCTCATAGAAAAAATCTGGCGAGGAAACAACATCGTACCCTATTTTATGTCTGTTCTCTTTGTATTCTTTGTACTTTATTTGTTACCCTTTCATGTGCCTCTACTGACCCCCATTTTCCTAGCAGATTACAGTCTGGAACCCCCGGGCTAGGGCACAATCTACCACTTTCGGACAAGCCTGGGTGCTCTCAGACTTCTATGGCAAAGATTTGGCACAGTATAAAAACATTGTTACATAACATGCATACAATACATACAAGGTTCCTATTACTATTATTTGTCGTTTTTTGGTTGAATCACTGGTGCTTTCAAAAACAATTGTCAGTATTTTCTTTTCCACCAACACGCGTGTCTGAGGCTGTTGTAAGGCCGGCAATGCGTGCTCTTACAGGGCGTTTCCATGATCTCTTTGGAATAATTATTTGGAATGATATATCTGGCTCTTTGAATAAATGACATAATAACGCTTCTGCTTACATTGAGTGCTCCAAGGTAAATGTAATTGATTTTCATGGCATGTGCTAACATGTAGCTTAGTAAATGAGCTTCCTTGCAGGTGCTTACTACCTTCTTGTTAGTAGTTTGCCAAGTGGATCCATACATAACGTAATCCTTTCTTTAGGAAGCAGCATTCCTGTTGGGTCGATGTTCACATGGCAATACTTCAATTACAATTGTTTTGGAACACTCAATTTTGGAAGAATGATAAATATGTATTAGATACGAATTGGGGTTAATATCTATCCATGCCAGGGTGTGTTGGAACATTCTATGCCTCTTTAGGAAATGCTCAATAAACACACCTGTGCTGCAGTACGAAATATTAAAAACAAAACAGGACCTCGGCTGTACCACCTTAGTACTATGGAAAAAGTACTGTACTGAGATACTAGAACTGTATGATATTAAGTTATCAACGTTACTGGAAAATCCGATGCTAGCGAAGAAAAAAGTATGGAGCACGGACTGGCATTTAACATGCGAACAAAGACGGAACTGCAGAATGATGGCTGATGTCCCAGGAGAGGCCAGAGTGCATGGGAGTTTGCAAGCTTACTTGACGTTATTTCCTAATGTGTCAGCTAGATCTACCTATTTAAGATTCAGACTAAACTTAATGGACACTAAAGAACGCCGCTATGCACACAACTCTACTACAGAGTTATTGTGTCGCTTTTGCAAAACTGGAAATGAGACGTTGAAACATCTTACACTTTTCTGTTCCAACCTACGCACACTAAGAACTCGCATGTTTGGTCCGGTGTTTGCAAAAATGCAGACACGGTGTGCGGATGACTGGTGGAATGGGATATTCGAAGGATCAAACCGTCCGCTGATGTTTGCTTTAATAACATTTCTCGACGAACTGAATAAACGTCTAAAAACAGACTCGGTATCAGCGGTCTCGGAACCCTAGATTCAATGTTACTCCAAGGAGGAATCACTTTTATTTTCTGTGTAATGATGATAATTCGCAACAGCATAAGGACTAATCACAGGAGATTGAAGATATATATGGATGGGGTTTAATTTGAGGTCAGCTGTGTTGCGTGTTGCTTCACTGGTCTCTCTTGGGGTTGTCGTTATCTTTTGTGTTTTTTAAAGGTTTGTATAAACCGTATAAAAAAATAAAAAAATAAAAAAAATAATGTTATTTCTTCAATGGTATGTGTAGATAACCCCAAGGAAATATTCTAAATATATCATAAGAAGACCCTGAAGAAGAACACACTGTGGGCTTTACACCAACCTCAACGGTGCAAAATACGTGTTGGCTCGCAAAAATAAATATATAAAACATTCTTTGCATAACATCAGGGATTGAACAAAAACCTATTTTTTAGCATCCTGGTATCAGATGACCCAATCAAAGGGATGTTTATTTATTTAATTTATTTAATATTTATTTATTTCACTTGTAAAGTGCACAAACAGCCCCGGCATCGAGGCGCTGTTACAATCCAGTTACTTACAGACATGAGGCACGGCATGCACTGAGGCTAAGTAGAGGTGGAAGAACACACTTGCAAGTGGGTCAGGTGCGCCTGGTAGAATGTAAGTAAACAACCAGGTTTTCAAGACTCTTCAGAATGCCCAATAAGAGGGTTCGGCTCTTAGGGTAGGCGGCAAGGAGTTCCACTGTTTAGCTGCGATGAATGAAAAGCTCGCGCCTCCTGCTTTTGAGTGTTTGACTTTGGATTGGTGGAGATGGTGGGCAAATGGGGTTCTGGTTGGCCTAGTTGAGTGGGATCTAGTGATTCTATGTACAAGGTAGGGGGTGGCAATGTTGGTAAGACACTTATGGGTAATGCATAATGTCTTGAAGGTGATCCTTCACATTTGGGGAACCAGTGGGTTGCTCTCGTGGCTGCAGTGATGTGGTCCCTTTTGGGATGTTAAGGGCTGCTCGGAGAGCGTTGTTTTGTATGACTTGTAGTTTATGGATGTTCTTGGCCGAATTGCCGACAAAGAGGACATTGCAGTAGTCTAGCCTGGAGCCGATGACTGCTCTGCCGATGGCTAGGCTACTATCCGTTGAAAGGACGCGTCCTGATGCATTTATCAGTTTGGTTGCCTAGCTGCAGAGGATGCAATAGCATTTACCTGACGGGATAGTGAAAGGGTGGCGTCAAGGTAGCCTCCTAAAGTTTTCACGGCAGGGGAGACTGGGACAAGAATGATGTCTACGTGAAATGCTGAGTATTGTTGATCAAGGATTTTAAGTAGTGATGGGGGCCCTACCAGTAGGAGCTCACTTTTGTCTCTATTCAGGCAGAGGCGGTTAACCGCCATCCATGTCTGGATGGTGGAGTATATGGAGTTGAGGGTGTTAGAATTCTCTGCATAAATGGCAGTGAGTGGGAGGAAGACCTGGGTGTCATCGTCGTAGTTGGTGTAGGCTATGCCGATGGTGTCAAGAGTGTCAAAGAGGGGTCTGGTATCCACATAGGATAGGGGTTGGTGAAGCGCTGGCGTGCTCTGCAAACACTCTCATCACTCTCCCCTCTAGGAAGGAGGCAATCCATTTGGAGGCACCAGAGGAGAAGTTGGCAGAGGTATTGCGTCTACAAGGTTGAATGCAGCCAACAGATCCAGAAGGAGGAGGGCAGATTTACCCTTTTCCCCAATCTCGTCCAGCTGTTTTCTAGGTCGAGTAATGCCAAATCTGATCCGTGGCCTGGGTGGAAGCCAGTCTGGTGCATGCCTAAGATGTGGTTAACTTCTAGGAAGAGCTGAACTTGTAGGTAGGTGGTCTTGTCTAGAACTTTCAAAAGGAAGGGTACTGTAGTGATTGGTTTGTGTGGTTAGGGGCTGTGTGGTCTAGCAAAGTTTTGTTTTAGGAGTGGGCATATCGAGGCTTACTTAAGATTAGTGGGCACTATTCCTGTAGAAAGTTTTAAGGATGGCGAAGACTCTCTTTCAAACGGAACTGGGGGGTATTCAGACTTAATTGGGAAGGTGTTGCTATGTCATGTGTGGTGCCAGGGAGTGGGTGCGGGATGGCTTGATTGTTGGTGATTTTTTTATTGATCTTATCAGTTTTGTTTATCATTGCTGACTATCCGTGCACCAAGCTTTGTCCTTGTTGAAGGTGGAAGGTGGGGCGGCTGGAGTTTCCAGTTCTCTGTGAACATAGTAAAGATTTCTCTAGTGTTGGACTTGGCGTTCATGATTTTAGAGTTGTAGGAGGAGTGTTTTGCGTTGATAATTGCTTGCTTATAGAGTTTTGCTAGCTTGGTGAACTCGGCTCTCAAGGTGTCAGATGGATTTTTCTTCCATGTAGATTCCGCTGCGTGTTTTTTGTTGCGGAGTTCAAGTAGGTCAGGAGTTGGAGTGCCGCACAGGTATGGCCCTCCGAGGCACTAAGGAGGCAATGGTGACCATTGACGAAGTTAGGGTGGAGAAATAGAGACCCACCAGGGTGTTAGGGTCTCTAGAGAGAGGTGGCTTTAAATTGGGGATGTCCAGAAAGGGCAGTATACGTTCCTTAGTTAGCTTATGGAAGATATGCACTAGTGACCGTGGCAGAGTGGTGGTCTTAGGCTTCTTGTGGTGTGCAATGGTGAATCCAATAGTGTTGTGGTCTGACCAGAGGTAAGGGGTGTTAGAGTCAACAGTGATGGAGCAATTGAGATCTTTGATCCAGTCTAATGTACAGCCTTTCACGTGGGTAGAATTATTCATGAAAAGATTAAATACTAGAGTTTTTAAGGCATTAGCCAATGAGGCTTCTGGAAAGTCGTGAGGATCATTGAGGCCTAGTTTTAGATCGCCTAGCAAAATAATTTTGGAGGAGGTCTTTATGTTGCCACCAATAATACGGAGGAGATTATCTTCAAAGCTCATGTTTGGGCCTGGTGGGCGGTATATAAGATGCATAGTAATGGTGCATGTGGATGAGGAGGAGAACGTAAGGGAGCGTATGTCTCCCTGTCCATCTAGGTTGGTCGAATTGCCTGACGGGGAGGGAATCTTTGGCCAGCAGGGAAACACCACCTCCTCTAATTTTAGGTCAATCTTTACGATAGATTGCGTATTCTGGGGGGATAGCTCATGATAGGGTTGGCCCCAATGCCTCATGTAGCCACGTTTCGGAGATAGCTAGTGCATCTATATTCCGAGAGGTGATGAGGTTGTTTATGTCAAGGGCGTGCGCTGGTAGGGAGCAGGCACGAATGAAGGCGTAGTTGAAGAGGTGGTCCCCTGCTAGTGGGCTTGAGGTTGTCACCTTAGGGGTGATGGTGTTGGCAAGCTTCAGGCTATCTAAATGTATGTGGAGGTCTTGGTTGATAGAGGTGGTTTGAGGATGGATGTTGTTAACATTTGGGCTGTGGTCATACTTGTTCGCATTCACAGCTGGGCAATCAGCATCGGTGTCATTCGAGGTAAGGCTAGGAAGGTTGTCGTAACCATTTGCATTTGGGCTACAGGTAGTGGAGGTGTGGCTGGAAGCTTGGGGGGGCTACAATCGTTGTTGATGACATACACATTTAGGTTGCGGTCATACTTATACAAATTAACATCTGAACGGCAAACATTGGTGTCAACATTAAAATCTGTGCTATGAGCCTTATTGTGAGAGTACGCATTTCGGTTACAGGCAATGGTGGAATGGCTGGAAGCATGTAGGGTGTTATAATAGTCATTTCTGTTTGTGCTAACATTCGGGTTGCAAGCAAACAAGTTAACCACTGAGCAGCAAACATTGGTGTCAACATTAACATTTGGACTAGAAATCTTATTGTGCACATTTTCATTTGGGCTTCATGCAATGGCAAAGAGGTTGGAGGCATGAGGGGGGCAAACATTTAAAACATGTATGTTAACATTCACATTTGAGATTCAAGCATAATCATAAAATTCAACAGGTGGGCAGCTGACATAAGGGTTGGCAATCGCAGTTGTGCTGGCAACATTTGTGATAATATTTACATTTGGGCTGCAGGCACTGCTGAGGGCATTAGCATGTTGGTTGCTGGCAACCTGTTTGTGGCAGGTCGGAATGGGCTAGCAGTGATGATTGTGCACATCGGGCCTCATTACAAGTTTGGCAGTGCGTGAAGAAAGTGGCGGTAATTCTGTTACCTCCATTTTTCCCACAACATCAAACTAGAAGTGGAGGATGTACCTCCAGCATTATGCTGCAGGTGAATCCTCCACTTTTCCTCCCAACAATCGGTCGAATTACCACCCGTAATTCCACCAGTGGTAATTCTGCCAAAAAACCCCAATGCAGTTTTATGGACTCCAGAAAATGAGGATTTACACCGCCTACGACCACAGGACCAAGTGGTGGTAACTGCAAATCTGTTTGGTGGTATCTCAGAGGATTTACCTCCAAAAAACCTCCAAACTCGTAATGAGGGCAATTGCCATTTGGGCAGAACTTTTGCATAGGATTTGGCTGTTACTAGGCATTGTAATGGGTACAGCGTCATTGGTGATCCATGGTATGGTTCTGGCGTTGGGACAGGCCTGTACAGTTAATCTCCTTCTTGTTTGGACGTGCTTCTGGGCACACTTTTGTTGTTCAGGGCATGATGGTAGGTTCAGTTCAACACTGGCTGCGTGGGTAGGTTTGCCGACAATGGTATACGATTTAGGGCTGGTGCTGTGTGCCACAGAGGAATACCGCACTTTCCGCACTTCGAGGCAGTTATTTCTCGAGACAGTTGGACAGGGATATGCAGGTTGGAGAGCCTGATATGTGCGGAGTCGCAGGTTGGTGTTTCTTGTTTCAAGACCTTGAGGAGCAGAGGGTAGGCAGCGGGCTCGCATATGGCGTTGTCGCCTTGTTTGCAGTGGGCTGGTTGGGCCTTTGTTGTGATTATTGGCACGGTGGCCAGTAAACTTGCGTTGGGCAGCCTCACACTTGATTTTGAGGCTGATGGTAGTGTGTCTTCGATGTCTTGGAAGAGCATGTGGGGCATGTGGCGGCACAGGGGACCAGTAAACTTGCGTTGGGCAGCCTCACACTTGATTTTGAGGCTGATGGTAGTGTGTCTTCGATGTCTTGGAAGAGCATGTGGGGCATGTGGCGGCACAGGGGACCAGTAAACTTGCGTTGGGTATCTTCGCGCTTGATTTTGATTTTGGTTAGGGTCAACAGGGATAGAGCAAATGAGGTCTGCAATCCAGTCTAATGTACAGCCTTTCATGTGGGAAGGATTATTTATGCAAAGATTGTATCCTAGAGTTATAAGGCATTAGCCAATGAGGCGGCTTGAGAGTTGTGAGGATCACTGAGGCCTAGATTTTGTGGCTGGTGGTAGTTGGGCAGCCTCGCGCTTGATTTTGAGGCTGATGTTAGTGTGCCTTGGACGTCTGGGAACAGCATGTGGGGTCTGTGCATACCTCTCAACCATTTGTGTCGCAAAGGCGGGTGAAAACACCCGATTTTGTTTTTGGCGGGTGAGAGCCCATTGAAATGAATGGGCATGCAGAAGGCTTGGCGGGTGAGTCAGCTCTTTACAAGGCGGGTGACACCCGCCAAAATCGTGAGTTGAGAGCTATGGTCTGTGGCAGCAACCCCTGCATTTTTAGGCCTCAGAGGCAGCCAAAGGGGATGAGTGTGCAGTGGGCACCTTGACTCGGTTGTTGAGAACAGATGCATACGAGGCGGGGTAGAGGTGCTCTTGGTTAAAGGGTGGGGCTGTTTTGGAGGAATGGGCTTGGGGACGGAACAGTGATGTGGGTTGCACATGTGAGCCTAACTGGCCATGTAGGCTTGATGGTTTGGACTGTGCTGAGTTGGTACTCACAGGGCTTCACAAAGCTTTCGGGTTTACCTATGGTGCAATGACGCATACTGCCGTCGTGCAGGAGGAGGTTTGATCTCTACGTCTCCGCCTCACCAGCTGAGACCGACAGAGACACATATGGCCTCATTAGGACCCAGGCGGTAAGGGGTTTACGGCGGCGTAAACAGCGCCGACCCTTACCGCCCGATTCCGAGGTCCCTTAGCGCCATGGAGGATTTAACACCTGCTTTTAGCAGGTGTTAAAATCCATGGCGCTAAGGGACCTTGTTGTTAATTACGCCACCTTAATTTACGGTGGCGTAATTAACGCCTTCCCCACTCCCATTATGCCCTATGGGGCAAAAATGGGAATGGGGAAGGGTAAATGGGGATTGGGGACTTACCGCCCCGCCAACCTCGGAATGGGGCGGTAAGTCTGCCAACCACCATGGCGTAAACGTAGTTTACGCCATGGTGGTAAAGGTACGACCCAGGCGGTAACTTACCGCCTGGGTCGTAATGAGGCCCATAGTGGCTTTAAATCACTGCCTTGCATCAGGGCCGGCTGCGCCTTCTGACTTGGGGACGTACTTCCTGATGTTCCAGCAGGCAGCCAATCAGCTGAAGGGCTCTCCAGAGCCTTCCCAGTGCAATTGATGTTGTTGTGCATGACAGCGGCCATGTTCCTCGACTCAGGCACCTCGTGTGCATGGGGGAGGGAGAGTGCACGCAGATTGTTCGGTCTCTGGTGCTGGTGGATTGAGTGCACGCAGGTTGTTCGGTCTCTGGTGCTGGTGGATTGAGGACAACTCTTTGTATTGTTATTTTCTCAAAATAGCCCACTTTTGCACTATAGACATTTTATTTATCAGTGCATTGGTATACCTCGGGACTCTGTACTAGTTTGTCAACAGTGTTATGTCAGGTATAATACATTCTGAGATTTTTGTAAAACTTGTATTTATCATTTTACAATACATACACTTTATATACATATTATCTTTCATCAAGCCGTATAGTAGATGAGAAATTATGGTAAAACAATTCCTTTTAGTTACATGAAGCTAAAGAAATACATTCTGAGATTTGAAAGCAGCACAGATGCAAAATTCAATTCTAGACATCTAGACACACATGTTTGTGTCCATTTCTTACTCTTATTAGTATGTACAGTGAGACCAGCTACCAGTCATTCTCAATGTCTCCATCTGAAGCCCAACTCTCAGAACATTCCTTCAAACCAGGCGGCCATCACTCACCTGAGCTATCATTCATTCAGCATGCACCAATATTCTGCCAACATCTATGGATGGCCAGCAGGACGAACACAGACTTACAACCCCAAACTTCAACACCATGCTCAAGAAAGATAGCCACTGATGCAGCCACCATCAAGGGCAAAAGGACAGCTTATCGTCGAAAAAATGGAAGCTAATTTGGAAAGTTTAGTAAGTTCGCAGAGAAGTATTTGCATGGCATCCGGGACACCACTAAACATTCTACAGACATGTGAGGCTTTTGTAGATACTTCACTCTAGCAGCTATGGGGCAGTAACAAAGGAAATGATGGTATTATGTGTATCCGGTTAATTTTTCGAAAACATATTTTCGAAATGCCATTTTGTCCAAAAAAAATGCCAAAAATATTATGTTGGATGTTTTTTTTATTTTATATGTTTTTCGTTAGTAAGAAAAAGTGTCAATAAAAAAAACAGGGGTTTGGGGGGAACCCCCATTTCAAAAATAAAATTAAAAAAAAAACCTTTCTAAAAAAATGTTTTCGGCAAAATTGTGTCAAGAAAAAATGGCATTCGAAAATATGGCATTCGAAAAAGTCACTATAAACCGGTGTTATGTAATAGGCGTTGTTTACTTCAATAGCCACCGAAGATTTTTTCTTTTATTTATTTATTCATACGTCGCCGAAAACCTGCAGGTATGGGGGCATCATAACATAAACACTGGAGGTAGAATGGACAGGACATTAGGAGTGCAGTTGCCTAGGTAATTTGGGAAGGATGCTCGGTGAAATAGTAAAGTTTTCAGTTAAGATGGCGTGCCCACGTTTTAATCTAAAAAAGCTCGAAGGTACCAGCTTTGATGTCTGGGCTCCTGCCATATGGAACGTGCTGCCTACCTTGCTGAGAGCAACACCATCTATATGCCTCCTTAAAAAGAGTCTGGAGAACCTTTCTCTTTGATAAAGGTGAAGGCTAAGGAGATCTCTGCCTGACAGCTTCGACCTGTCTTCTTATCTATGTCTTGTCTGTCCTGTCAACGCTCTGAGGACTCTTGGTGAGCGGCGCTATACAACAAATAGATAGATATAATGCTATCTATATCTAGATATCTATCTAAGTGTTTTTACTGATATGTGCCATAACCTGGTCAACATCAAGTTCACTAAGCCTGGAGACCTTATGAGGCCGACAGCCGAGCATGCCAGTGCCCCGCGTACAGGAACATGCGGTGGAGAACCACCGCCGAAGCAGTAGAACACTGACCAGGCAGGAACCCCAAGGATGAAGCGAAAAGGATGGGTATCCCCTACCCCGTGGACCAGGGGAGGTATATAGTACAAAAGTAGAACAGGAGGTCACACGGATAGATACTATTATTCAAAAAATTAATTGACTGAGGTGAGTGAAGGGATGATGAGAGGCATAGGACCTGATCACGACTTTGGCGGTAATGCCGGCGGTATTACTGCCGGCGGTATTAGCCCTACAGCCGAACTCCCCAGTGCTAATAGCGCCGGATCACGAGTTTGGCAGTAATGTAATTTCCCATTCCCCATTGAGCCCATTCGGGAATGACCCATTCCCCATTGGGCTCAATGGGGAAAATTCAAGCTCTTACCGCCGGTGGATTTACAGCTAGCGGTAAGAGCGCAAATTTTTGGCGGATTTCCCTCCAGTCAAGAGCTGGGGCGAAATCCGCCAAAGTTCTGATTTGGCGGACCCTTAAATCCGGCGGTAATAGCGCGACCGCCAGATTTAAGGGTTACCGCCAAAGTCGTGATGAGGCCCATAGTCAGGTCTTTAGTCAAAATCACATATTTTCAAACTTATACACAAATTACAATAAAGTAAAAAGATTTTTTTAAACCACACAATAACATTTTTTAAATGTATATAAATACATATTATTTATCAAAAAAGTTCTAGAAAAGATCTAAAAAATGCCAAAACGGTGTCCAGTTAAGCAGCAAGAGTGGATGGTCACGGGGGAAGATGGAGAGGCTGGACTCTGGGGGATTTAGCTCAGAGTCCAGAGGCCCACTGGGGTTTTCGTTTTCTCTGGATGTTTCCGACAAGGGTGCAGACGTAGCTCGGGCATACACGCAGCCAGTGGCCCATGGGGTCAGAAAGCCCTTTCGCTTCCGATTTGAAGCCGACCCCAAGGTGTTCACTCGGGTCTCAGGTAATCGCCAACAGAATGCACAAGATGTTGCTATGTAGGGTATTGTAGTGGGGGGGTAAAGGCAGATCAATGCTGTTAAGTAAGCTATCCAGGCCACATCAGTGCCTTCATGGGGATACTAACCCCCACCACCGCTCGGGAAGGCCATCCCCCCCACAAAAACCCCACCCTCTCCTGCGCCGGCTGGATTCTACTGAATCCGGGGGTGCTGGTTCGCCATTGCCTACCGCCACCCTTCCAAGCCTAAAACATTTCCCCTCACTTTCCAGCACTCGCAAACACATGTTTACCCGCTCCCCCACTCCCTCCTTACCCACCACAAAGATTCCCCCTCCTACACCACACTGACAGATACACACGCACACACAAAATAACACTTTCCTTGCTCTGGGGAGGGAAGGGGGGTTTGGAGTGTGGTATTTTGCCATTTTAGAGGCCACACAAAATCGACTGAAGTAATTTGTGTTCAGCCTTCAAAATGCGGAAGTATCACATAGAACCGTTTCTGAATCCAGTGTCCTGTGCCGAGCTTTCTGAAGCACTGGCTGCTCGTGCGAGCTTCCTGAAGCACTGGCTGCTCGTGCGAGCTTTCTGAAGCACTGGCTGCTCGTGCGAGCTTTCTGAAGCACTGGCTGCTCCTGCGAGCTTTCTGAAGCACTGGCTGCTCCTGCGAGCTTTCTGAATCCAGTGTCCTGTGCCGAGCTTTCTGAAGCACTGGCTGCTCGTGCGAGCTTTCTGAAGCACTGGCTGCTCGTGCGAGCTTTCTGAAGCACTGGCTGCTCGTGCGAGCTTTCTGAAGCACTGGCTGCTCGTGCAAGCTTTCTGAATCCAGTGTCCTGTGCCGAGCTTTCTGAAGCACTGGCTGCTCGTGCGAGCTTTCTGAAGCACTGGCTGCTCGTGCGAGCTTTCTGAAGCACTGGCTGCTCGTGCGAGCTTTCTGAAGCACTGGCTGCTCGTGCGTTGGCGCTCGGCTTGGCACCAGATAGGAGAGTTCAGGGATGGGGCAGAGCTCCAAGTTTGTCAGAGTGGAGTCCTGCTTTCTTCTGGCCCATTTCCTATGCTGCTTATGCCCATAAGCAAATGAATGCCCTTACCCACAGGACCCAACCCCATCTTGCCCTGCTCCCCCTTCCCTGTGCACACTTACACATATACACACTACAGGCCATAAGTCCTAAAACTGTCGCAGGAAGTGAACAGATGGTGAAGTGAAATACGCAAATGTCATTCAGATGTTCTTTCCCAATCGAAGGAAGGGCACAGGACAAATAGGCAGTTGCCTCTCAGAGGTTTGATCATGAACACCCAAAAGAGAAGCGTTTGCTATAATGTTGCTGGCAATGTATAAAAGGTGCACACCTCATGCATTTAAATATGTCCTGCAGTGCACAATCCTGAGTGATTTCACTATTATTGTGATCAGAAGTTCACGTGGTCTTGTGTCTTGTGGGTAAGGGTCTCCTGCTTAGTCCCATGCACCTGGGTTCGGATCCCAGCTTCAGCACTGTGGATTTTTCTGAACCTGAGCTCAGGTGGGAGATCTTTTTTGTCAAATCCGGGAAAATCTGGTCTAATTTCAGCACTGCATGATGCAGCGAATTATAAGAAAGCCTTAGAGGTCATCATGAATGAGGGAAAATGCCTCTACAAGCAGCTTCTCATGTCACTTTCTCACTTTACCATTGTCAACATCTCTCTCCTGCGCACGCGCACGTGCACACACACACACACACACACACTCACTCACTCTCTCTTTCTGTCTGCCCTCTATCTCTTTCAAATGGATATATTGTACCCCATGTTCAACAAGGATCAGGAAATTTGCAAATGAGAGGAGGGCCTGTCTTGGGCCTCCACTCATTACCACAAGTGCAGTGGGAAGGGTTGTAGGAGATATGGACCTTTGGTTCAGAGAAAGGCTACCTGAAATATGAAAACCGCAGGCACCCATTTCCCCTTCCTTTGTATGTTGGTTGGCAGGCTGACAGCTGTCTCAGACTGTACTATAACTTGCCCAGGTGCTGTACCCATGGGGATGGTGGTACCTTTGTAAATCCCACCACGACCAGCAGTTCTCAGGCGTTTGTCTGTCAGTTGGAGCAGGGGTGAGTATTCCTTGTCCTTTCTCCCCAAAGTCTACCCCAGTCTCTCCCAAAGGCTGCAAACCTCTTTCCTACAGGCACAGGCCAAAAAGGAATTTCCCCCCAAGCAGCCCATACTCACCCTCCTTGACTGGTTTGCAGCAGCTCCAGAACTTTGGTTTAAGAGAAAGGATAACACCCTGCATTGCGTTCTTCATGGGGGCGTTGATGAGATGAGAAAGAGTAAAAATTAAAGGTGAAGTGTGGATTCCTCAAAGCCAAGGGCACCATCCCTTGGCCTAAAGAGGGTGCCACGGGCCTTGTAAGGTGAAGAGCAACATGCCGATGGCGGAAGAAAGGGGGTGAGGTGGGGCAGGATGTGCAATCCAACCAAACTGTAATTTGTGGAGTTTATTATTATTTTTTTGCGTTTTTAAAGCGCTCACAGAGCCCGGGGGCATCGAGGCGCTGTTACAGGAACATGTCTTAGTTGCGTATTCATAACATGCTTAATAACCTGAGGTTTCAAAGCCCGAACCTGGGGATCGAACCTGTGTTGCTTCGTGTCGTCTTGTTTCCAAGGCAAGCATGTTGCCGCTGAGCTATCCTCCCGGGATGAATGTACGTGGCAGCCGGCAGCTTGGATCGCTGGTGAAAGGAGCTCTGGGCTGTTTCTGAGAGACCTTGGTCTGCGGACTCATAGACCTACCTTCCTATATAACGCAACTTCCTCCACACAGCGGACGCAAAGTGGAGTGTAAGTGGCAGTCGTCAGTCTGTGGTCGGCGACTGTGGTCTTTGGGCCCCGGATCTCTCTATTGCTCCTATGGCCGGACGGTGACAAATATGGACACAAATAAGTCTCGAACGGATTATTACTTGGTTCCAATATGGTAACATAAAGGTGGTGAAAGTTACCTCTGCCGAAATGGGATATGACCTTAGAAGTGGAATAAAACGGGCATTTCAGTCACACACTTCGTTTTTAGACGCTTCCACAGCAGTTGAAATGGCAATTGGACTCCCACTTCCGCCTTCTCTGACTGAAAAGGTTTATGCGGAATCTCTTAGTGGAGAAGGTTTGATGTTAATTGTTGATACTATCATTGAGGCTTCGGCTTTACAGAAAGGAAAAGACCAAAGCTTGGTGACTGGAGTTATTGCGGATTATTTTACCTTCATTCAAAAAAACAAATAATGGAAATTGTTTTCACCCGGGTCCCTCATTGTCTGTATCAAGTTCTAGTTCCTTGCAGCCCCTCTCGAGTACGGATCATGAACTCTGTACATTAGATGCCTTGGTATCACATATAGCTTGTAATTTTTGGGATTTGCCGCAAGAACATGAAGATTTTTACCTGAATACACCCCTGTTTTTTTTGGAAGAAATTGAAATGGACTATGGGCCTCATTACACAGACGGCGGTGGACCAAGGTGCTATTAGCACCTTGGTCCATGCCGGTAAAATACCGGCACCGCCTTGGTGGAAAGGGGAATTACCGCCCTATTCCAAGGTTGGTGGGGCGGTAATTCCCCTTCCCCCATTGCCCTTCCCCATTCCCATTTTTGCCCCATATGGCATAATGGGAATGGGGAAGGTGCTAATTACGGCACCGCAAATTGTGGTACAGTAATTAACTCCCTGGTCCCTTTGCGGGTTGGTTTTTAACGCCTGCAAAAAGCAAGTAAAAGTAAAATACCGGTAAACCCTTACCGCCTACCGTGTAATGAGGCCCTATGACTCCTCCCTTACCTTCTATACTTCTACTCCGGCGACTGAGCAACAGAGAAGACCCTCCATGCTAGTGAAGACAATCGATCAATGTGTCCGGGGTTCCCGAGACCCTTCACTTCAAGAACTTAATCAAATTTTATGTGTTGTGTCGAACCTGTTTGAAAAATTAAAGCATGATATTAAAACTCAGGGGTCTATTCTTGAGTTGGTTTTGGTTAAACAAAATCAAATGTTGGCAAAGTTTAATTCAAACCCTATTATGGAGAAGGAAGGAGCTTATCCTGGTCATAATTAATGTATCTTCAAGTGGGAATAAACTGGCGACATCAAATGTGACTAGGGTGGAGAAAAATGTCCCCATCAGGTTGAGGGGGATAGTCTGCAGTCAGTGTATCCTTCAACGACGACTTTAAATGTCCCTGTGGGCGGGGGATAATGGAATACAATGTCATAGAGTCACTACTTCCATGACTCCCCCAATATTAGAAGACACAAAGGTGCAATCTACAGAGGCTCAAGCCTGGGTATTTAAGAAATGCCTAGAAAAGGCAAACAAGTTTACAAAAGAAAACAAAAGAACAGAAACTCCCTCGAGTAAATAATGGAGGCTCTCAATCCTTCATCAAGTCTCTTTCTGAACTAACCGCACCTGTAACTTCCACTAGTTTGCAGAGGCAACAAAAGCAGGCGCTGAAAGAGTCTTATGTTATAAAGGCAAATTAACAAGGGGGGGTCCTGGGAGTCCCTCTGCCAGACATTAGTCCTGGGTATGAGAGACTTACCCAGAGTGGACCCCTTGCTAACTACTCTTAGAGAGGCACACCTCCTCCCTACTGATGAGGTCCAACCAGACTGAAACACGTGTCTGGGGATGCTGTTGGTACTCTTGTTCAGAGGAGAATTGCCTAGCATTTCGGTGGTGGACTGCCCCAGGGCAGGACAAAGACTGATATGTTTGTGATATTTCTTCTCTGTGAAAGATAGTGAGCTAAAGACTCTGGGTAAGTCTCTCGTAACCAGGACTAATGTCTGGCAGAGGGACTCCCAGGACCCCCCTGTTAATTTGCATATTCAGGTAACTTTGGGTCTCACCCTAAGTTACTAGGGGAATCCAGACGTGGACCCCTTGCTCACTACTCTTAGAGAGGCACATCTCCTCCCTACTGATGAGTTCCAACTAGACCGAAACACTTGTCTGGGGATGCTGTTGGTACTCTTGTTCAGAGGAGAATTGCCTAGCATGTCGGTGGTGGACTGCCCCAGGGCAGGACAAAGACTGATATGTTTGGGATATTTCTTCTCTGTGAAAGATAGTGAGCTAAAGACTCTGGGTAAGTCTCTCGTATCCAGGACTAATGTCTGGCAGAGGGACTCCCAGGACCCCCCTTGTTAATTTGCATATTCAGGTAACTTTGGGTCTCACCCTAAGTTACTAGGGGAATCCAGACGTGGACCCCTTGCTCACTACTCTTAGAGAGGCACAGCTCCTCCCTACTGATGAGGTCCAACCAGACCGAAACACGTGTCTGGGGATGCTGTTGGTACTCTTGTTCAGAGGAGAATTGCCTAGCATGTCGGTGGTGGACTGCCCCAGGGCAGGACAAAGACCGATATGTTTGGGATATTTCTTCTCTGTGAAAGATAGTGAGCTAAAGACTCTGGGTAAGTCTCTCGTAACCAGGACTAATGTCTGGCAGAGGGACTCCCAGGACCCCCCTTGTTAATTTGCATATTCAGGTAACTTTGGGTCTCACCCTAAGTTACTAGGGGAATCCAGACATGGACACCTTGCTCACTACTCTTAGAGAGGCACAGCTCCTCCCTACTGATGAGGTCCAACCAGACCGAAACACGTGTCTGGGGATGCTGTTGGTACTCTTGTTCAGAGGAGAATTGCCTAGCATTTCGGTGCTGGACTGCCCCAGGGCAGGACAAAGACTGATATGTTTGGGATATTTCTTCTCTGTGAAAGATAGTGAGCTAAAGACTCTGGGTAAGTCTCTCGTAACCAGGACTAATGTCTGGCAGAGGGACTCCCAGGACCCCCCTTGTTAATTTGCATTATGTTATAAAGGAAAAGGATACTATCGGGGAGAGTAATCAATGTATTGTACTTGGTGTATGGAAATGATGGGGTCGAGTGTGGGAGAAGGGTTGCTGCTGTACAAACTGCCTGGTTAACTTAACACACAAACAAACTCAGTGTGCGATGACGTGGACAATCCCTAGCGACAATGGCCTTGTGGTTAAAGGATATTTGTACCGCGCACTATCACCACAGGAGTGGTCCCCTGGCGCTCTGGCGGCTCTGAAAGAGGGAGAGGGGGGTGAGTTAGTGGGAATAAATTGGAAAAGTGCAAGAGAGCAGTGATGTGCTGTTTGCAGCCTCTGCCCGGTAGGTCTGTTGACTGCGCTTGGGGTGTTTTACAGTTGGTAGTCGTTGTGTGCTCTTGTGAAAGTCTATGTGTGGCTTGTTTTGTTGTTGCAGTGTAGTGAAGTTAGTGTGGATTGCTGTGTTTTAGGTTTGTGGTTGTGTTTGGTTAAAGTTTGAGAGGTGTATGCAGAGGGATGAAATTGTTAGTGGATTGATTGGTTGGCATTGCTGTCCTTGCAATTGTGTCTAGGTGTCATGCTTGCTATCATTCAGTATTCCATCTGAGTGTGGCATTTGCCAATCCCCAAAATTTTGTCTAGATGTGAGGCAGGCCAGTGATCACGATTCCATCTAGGTGTGGCGCATGCCATCATTCAAATCCTGACTAGATTCGACGGAGGCCAAAGTTAAGAATTCCATCTAAGTGTGGCATATGCTAACATTCACATTTTTATCTAGATTCGACGCAGGCTAAGTTAAGAATTCAATCTAAGTGTGGCATACGCTAACATTCACATTTCTACCTAGATCTGACGCAGGCTGTGTTAAGAATTCCATCTAAGTGTGACATATGCTAACATTTGCATTTCTATCTAGATCTGACACAGGCTAAGTTAAGAATTCCATCTAAGTGTGGCACATGCTAACATTGTTATACCTGTCTGGATGCGACGCAGGCTAATCTTGACCATTCTCTATAGGTGTGGCACTAGTTAACATTGGTTAGTACGTTAGAGTGTAGTGAAATGCACTATTTACAGTTCAGGCAAGAATGGATTTAGGCTGGTGTTCACAAATCTCTCTAGGTCTGCATGGTGTAAATCTATGACAGTTTAAGTTATGGAAGGTGAGCTAGAGTGGGAAGGGCTTCCTGGAGTAGAGTAATTGCTCTACACCCCACTCATGCCACACTTACAGTTTTGTTGGTGTCTGTTGGCTGCTGGCTTCATTGGCTTCCCCTGCGGACACTTGCAGACACATCTTGGAGCTGCCTCTGTAGGAGCCGCCCTTTGCCTTAGGCCCTTAGCCGCAGAGGCTGCCAAGCAGAAGGCTGCCTAGGTCAGGTCAGTGAAGACCAGACAGTCAGCCAATCACGGGTGGAGGGAGGTCCGGGAGGCGGGCAGAGGGAGGGGAAAGGGGAAGCAGAGGAGACGGGGAAGCGGAGCAACACGAGGGGGTCCGGGGCGCATGGGGCTTCACTATAGGCCACAAGATGGCAAATGGAGTAGGGGGTCCCTGCAGCTCACCTGGGATCGCCATGCTGGTAATGGCGTTATCGCACGGTGTAGCTGCAAAACCAAACAGAGAGTAGGCCCGACTGGTCAATCACGGTGGAGGGAGGTCCGGGAGGCAGGCAGAGGGCGGGGAAGGGGGAAGCAGAGGAGACAGGGAAGTGGAGCAACACGATATGGGGTCCGGGGCACATGGGGCATCACTATAGGCCACAAGGTGGCAAATGCAGTAGGGGGTCCCTGCAGCTCACCTGGGATCGCTGTGCTGGTGATGAGGGCACACAGGTTAGAGGGCTCCTCAAAGCCAGGAAAGGAGTATTAAATAAGTGGTTACAATAGCTGTGGTCGCTTAGAAAGTAAAACTAATTCTGTCTTGAGGGGGGCACGAAGTGTTGATCTAACGCATAGCTAAAATTACGACATTAATATGGCCGTTAAGATTATTGATGGAAAGAATCAAGACACTGGGCCTCATTATGAGTAGCACGGTAAAAACAGGGTCATTACCGGCATGGCGGAACAAGCGCGTCCGTGCTCGTATGATGCTGCTAATAGCGGGTGATTACGAGTGCGCGAGCACGCACGAACCCCCATGCCGGTAATGGCCATACCGGCATGCCGCAAAAGGCCCTCCAACCCCCCGATAGCGCCATCACAGGACCCGCCGATACCGCCACCGCCTAGGAGGAACCCCTAAATACCGACCCGGTAATACCAACATGCTAATACCGGGCACGTAAAACCAGACCCGGAAATAACGTCATCGCGTAGGAACGGGAAATGGGCCGGCGGCCATCTTTAAAAACACAATCCATTGCAATCCTCCCAAACCACCAGTTGATTCCTGGAGAGCTCTGTGCCAATACTCATCATCATCAAGAAACTTTATCCAACGTCCATCAGCCATCAAAGTGCATCCTAACAAATGAACACAATACAATCTAATACAGTTTACAGTAGCCAAACAAAGTACAGCCCACCAAGAAACAAACCAGAAATAGGCAAACACCAGCAATCCCGGGATACCCTCAATCAGCCCCACTCGCTCTCTTACCCAAGGTCACAGCCACCTACTGACCGGAGCTAGTGCAGAGTTTTATTTAGCAAGGCATCTCTTGGTTCGGGTTTGTTCAGCAGTGGTTTTGGGACCCCATGAAGATATAACACCGTATTACCGAGCGGGGCCAGACCAGGGGACTTACACCTGCCCCTTCTTTGGCGGGTGGCTTGGATTCTGTTTGCCATTGGGCTTGGACAATTTGGAGCCACTGAACATGATACAGGTTCTGCCCGGTGAGTAACATTTGGCTTGCAGTAGTGCATCCCTCCAGCCTCCCCTTCTTTAACTATTTTATCATGGGGGCTTTTATAATAAGAGGGCTTAGATTCCCAAGGACCATAGTTTGGCGGGCATTTTCCAGAACAGGTTGACAAAAATTCGGTGGCCTGTGTACAGCTGCAAGTTCCACAGGGTGGGGGGAGCCTCCCTGCCCGCTGTAGGAGTGATGCAGGGCTCCTCCCTCCCCGGCACCCCCTCGCCGCACCTTGACAAACAGAGATTGAAGCATTATCTTTATGGTTAAAAGCTCAGCAGGTACTTGAGTGCACTTGTACCCACGAGGGGAGCAGTCGTCCTCATGGAATGAGTCATTACCAGGCCCCGCTCCCAGTTGGATTGCAGCCCGGGGGTGCTTGGGTGCCCTAATTTGAGATAGATGAAAATAGGAACTAGCCCCTTTGGGAGTTGGCATATATTCACTCCTGATGCTACTAGGGGATCTGGGGGGGCAGGGTTTAGTAACATGGGGCTCGATGACTACTCCTCCTAGTTCCTCTTGGCGGGACTGGGCATGCGTTAGTGAGTGGATAGGTGCTTGCACGTAGACAGGGGTAGAAACTGACGCCAGGTGCGGGCTTGTCAAAGAAGGGCTCATGGTCGTACTTTGGCCAACAGATGCTCCTATGTCAACTTCTTCCCTTCTAAATTCCCTTTTGGGTTTAGGTTCAGGAGACATTGTCATCTGTGGACCTATGTTTCGAAGCTCAGAAAACTCGTACGGTCCATGGGTATCCAAAGGGGCTTGAGCCCTGGTGGCGGTGGTGAGTGGACCGGGTGGGTTACAAAATTTGACTTTACCAACAGATGCTGCAGAGTCAATAGGGATCCTTCCAGGGCTTCCCCCCAGAAATTGTTAGATTTCATCGATGAGCATGAGCTCCTTCCCCTGGGGGGAGATTGGGATCTTGGACAGGGCCCCAGGTTGCCCAAAAGTAGGTTCACCCCCAGTGCCATGGTCACAGGGCAATGTTTGGGGCAGGCCTCCATGTTTCCGCCTTCTCAGTGTCACCAGCCTGTGCTTTGGTTTAAGTCCAGAGGGGCCATCATCTTGCGTGCCAGGAAGGGCACAGAAAAGGAGCGGTGGTAGAGGGGAAGGTGGTGAGGGCTCCATTGGTTGGGCTAAGGTAGGTGGGGATCAGTACCAAAAACAAAATTGCGGAATTTGGGTACAGTTGCGATACGAACCGCCAAAGAGTAAGTTCCAACAGGGTCCAGCAGTTTCCAACAACACCTCAAGCTGCTCCCAGGCCTGTCATACCAGAACGGCCCACCCCACCTTGCGCATTAGGCCCCTTGGTGGTGCCACGTCTTCTTCCGTTGGCTCACAAGCACTCCGCCGCCAGCTCGCGCCGAACACCTGCGGCGTCAAACACTGCGCCCTTGCCCCTCCGCGGGCTTCACTGCTGTGGGGCTTGTGGCGTGGGGATATGCCCAAGGGGACGTGGCCAGGAATCAGGAAGTCCCTCCAGGGACCTGCGACGTCAAACACTGCGCCCTTGCCCCACCGCGGGCTTCACCGCTGCAGGGCTTGTGGTGCGGGGATATGTCCAGGGGGGCGTGGCCAGGAATCAGGAACTCCCTCCAGGGACCTACAGCATCAAACACCGCGCCCTTGCTCCGCCGTGCCAATACTTTGAGAATGTCGAAGGCTACCCGGAAGACCAACCCCCGGCTGCAGAAACAGCGTTTCTCTGACGCTGACCTTAATATGTTAGCGGACACACTTGCTGCACATGCAGACCTCATGAAATCCCATGACATGAAGCGTGAGGTCCAGCAGAAGTAGGACGACATCTGGCAGGAGGTAGCACGCAAGGTGTCGGCCGTAGGAACCACCCCACGTAGTGTGAAGGACTGCAGGAAGAGGAGGGATGACCTCCGCTTGAGGGTCCGCAACATCATGGCAACCAACAGGAGGCAGGGCATGGTCACCGGCGGGGGTCCCCACTCTCCTGCCAAAATGATGCCCTGGGAGGAGACCGCAAGCAGCTTCATAGATCCAGAGTCCATCGAGGGATTCGGGAAGATGGAGACGGGTCGGCATCATCCCCAGAAGGAGGTGAGTGACCATGCAGATCCCTGAAGGGGAAACCATGACGTAGCACAAGTGATGTGGAAGAGAGTCTAGCCAAGACAATGCATGTCCCAACACCCACATTAACATATCCAAGTCCAGATGGCGGGCCAAACCCTGCCAGACAGAAATGCATGCTGAGTGCCAATCCAATAACCAACACACAGCCAACACACCTGGACCATGCCCATGTAACACGTCACACAAACCATGAATTAATGGCATGCCACCTGCCATGCAGTAAATGCTAAAATGCCCTCTCAGAATACCCTGTGTGACACACCTGTAAGACATGAATGCATGATTAAATGAATAATGAACAGCACCATTGTATGCTTCTGACATATAACACCATGACTGATGCCCTGCATCTCTTCTACCCCCCAGGCACCGATGAGGAAGATGCCAGGCAAGACAAGACCGCAAGGGCATCCATGTCCCACCCAAAGAAAGGAGCTACCGCCACAACCACCTCCGTGGCAGCCAAGCAGGCCACACCTACAGCCAGTGAGCCTAACTGAGCCGAGACACAGCCAACAACACCTGCTGCCAGTGTGCATTACACACTTGAGACCCAGCAGCCCAGACCCACACCAGTTGAAGGGGAGTCCATGCACGCACCGGACACCACTGAGGATGACATGGATGGAAATGTGGACCAGGAGGGAGTCACAGAAGTGACATGTCCACCCAGCCCAAGCCCCGTGTCCACCCCCTGCCCCATATCGAGCATTCACCCACCTACAGCAGTGCTGATCCCTGCCTCCAGTGACTCGGACCTGTGCCCCTTAGAGGAGGACAGCACCCAAAATGCAGGCCCCGTGAGTGCACCACCCACCACTCCAGCTCCCACCAACACCCTTGAGGCACATCTGTCGGGGGTGGAGACACGACAGGAGGCCATGTTGGACCTCCTGCGGCAGTACATTGCAGATGGAGAGGACACCAGGTGGGGAATCGCCACTGCCATTGCGGGGACCACAGCAGCCATTGCAGCAAACACAGCCGCTGTGAATGCGTCGGCTGTGCTGATGAGGGACTGTCTGGGGGCAGTAACACAAGTACTTACTACAATCCTGCTGCACATGCAGAGGCCACGCCTTGCAGCAGGTGTGGAACCTGCCACCAACTCATCATCAGCCACCACACCTGCCTCCTCAGTCCCCACCAGCCCTGTGCGCCAGACCCGAAGGAGGGCACGGCACACCGAAATGCCACCCCCGGACAGCAAGTAGTCCCGCAAGTAGTGTGGGTGGACAATGGGAAAGGGACACATGGTTGGGGATGAAGGGGAGCATTTAATGGAGTTTATTTGTTTTTTTTGGAGTTTTTTGGGTAGGTTTGGGAGTTCACTGGGGGTTTTGGAGTTTGTTGGGTGGGTTTGGGAGTTCACTGGGGTTTTTTGGAGTTTGTTGGGTGGGTTTGGGAGTTCACTGGGGGGTAGGGAGGGGAGTGGTCGCATTTTTGCTGTTTGTACTAATACACCCGTTGTGAGGAAAAACATTCAATGGCTGGACATTGTTCATTACGTGTGTATCCATTTAATATGTGACGGTGTTCAGTGGCCAACTCCCAACAATCCCTGTGTGCATGTCCACATGGACCCAGTGTGTCACTGGCACATGTCTATCATAGTCCCTGTGGTTCAGAGGAATTCGTGAATCAGTGCTTGGCATACTGCATGGCCATCCCGTGCATCACGTACTGGGAGGGAGGCTACTTCACCTCCGTCTCCATCCTCATGATCCTCACCCGGTGCATGCATGTCAATGTCAGGTGGCAGTGGTACATTTCTCCGGACGCACATGTTGTGCAGCATGACACAGGCCATGGTGATCTTTGCCACCTGCTCAGGCCTATAAAGGAGTGCCCCACCAGACCTGTTTAGGCAGGGAAACGCGCCTTCAACAGGCCAAAGGTCTGCTCAATCACAACACGGGTACGGGTTTGAACACGATTGCACTCCTCTTCATGGCTGTTCTGCGGGTTCCGCACAGGGGTAAATAGCCACGGCCTCAAGGGATATCCTCCATCATCTGTAAGCGAATACAAATAGGTGTGTGTCACTCTGAGCTGCCACCTTCAGGAAGCACAGTCATGGCTGCAGCTATTTGGTGTGAATATGCACATGTCCCTGTACGTATGCAAGAATGTTAACTAGATGCATACTATACTGCTGTGAGGTGTGGTAGTCTGGATGGCGTTCAATAGATGTTGAAGGGTGAAATAATACATGCTGAGGCGGATGTACTGTGGTTGTACGACAATGTTTAGCCTCCCATTTATGCTGTGTATTATGCACTGTGCATGGTCACACTAGCCACATTGGCACAGTTGCAATCCTGTTCAGTCATGCATTGCTTGACATACCCATGGTGGTCTAGTTGTGCCTCTTACTTGTTGTCATCGATATGCATAATTGGTAAATTGTTTGCCAGTGATGTGCCATTTTGGGTTTGGGGGATTCAGGTCAGGATTGTGTAGCTCTGCATGCATTCTCCAATCACTGTCAATTCCCACCCAGGTGGAGTATGCACACCCCCTTTCCCACCCAGGTGGACTATGCATCCCTACACATCAGTAGCCCATTGCACTGCCATGGCCCACTCAGGCAACTCACCAAGCAGCGAGGTACGTGGTCCAGCATGTAGCTCCATGTGACGGGGTAGCGTGGAGTTACGCAGCACTATGGCATCATGTGTTGATCCGGGAAATCGGGCGCAGCAATGTGTGATGATCTTGCTGGAGTCACATACCATTTGCACATTGATGGAATGGTATTGCTTGCGATTGCGGTACACCGCCTCTATGGCATGGGGGACTACCAATTCCACACGGGTGCAGTCCAGGGCACCAACACAATTGGGCATGCCTGCCAGTGCATGGGAGCCTACTTTGGTGTCGGCTATCTCCTGGGCAGTCCGTGGTAGGGATATCTGGGTGCTTGCAAGCTTGAGGAGGACATCCGGCACTTGGTTCAGCATTCGTGAAAATAGTGGTTGTGAAATGCCATGTAGCTGCCCCACTGTGTGTTGATAGGTGCCTGTGGCCAGGAAGTGGAGCACAGACACCACCTTTAGTAGCGGGGGGATGGCAGTGCGTATTTCTATGAGGCTGGCAATGTCGTTGTGTATCATGTCCACTATGGTGGTGATGGTGTCCCGGTCCAACCGGTACAGGGTGTGGATCTGCTCAGGGGTTAGGTTGAATGGCCTGGGTCTGAAGCGAGGGATTGGTGGCTGCCTACGAGGCACTGCTGGCTGCGCTGGTGGTAATTGCTGGCCCTGTCTCGCTCTTCTTCTCTCCTGTGTCTCCTCTGTGCTGCCTGTTGTTGCTGCTGTAGTTGTTGTTGGAGTTGCTGTTCTTGCTGTAGTTGTAGCAGTATGGGCATGTCCTCCAGCACCATGATTGCAACAGCTAGTGGTAGCATTTTGGTGTAGGAAGGGGTGTGGTGTGTGGGTGCACTCATTTTATACTGGCCCAGCCTCCATTGACTCCACCTGTGGTGATTGTGTGCACCTGTGGCAGTTGGCTTGATTGCTGATTGCTGTTTGCGAGTGGTCCGCAATGCCTGTATGGCCGGCATCGTGCAGCCCCTGATTACTGCGTTCGGGATGCCGGTATTTGCATTTCCGTGTGGGTTGTGATGTCCTCCTATTACGGGCATGCCGGTACTTGCTCCCCGATGGGGCGCGTGTACGCGCCCATGCCGGTATGAGGGGGCACGGTACGGGCGGTGCCGGTATTGGCGGGTTGTCGGGTCGGAATGCCCCAGACCCGTTAACGATGCCGCTATTACCATTCCGCCTTCATTTTTCCATTACCTCCATTCTCGTAATGAGGCCCACTAATACTGCTGCTAAGAGTATTTCTGGTAAGAATCAAAGTATCCTATCTTAATTTGCCCCTCTCAGCACTGAAAAAAGTAAGACTAAAAGTATGTATGGGGGGCGAATCTGTGTTGAAAGCTTATTACCTGAGAATCGGAATGTGGTACTGCATTGAACATGCATACTTTCTCTTCTCTCTGAAATACTTCTTTTACGTGCAATCTCCACAAAAGATCTTAATCGAGTAGATTTTATCTCTCATCAAAGGCGTGATATTTGTATAGTAGACATTCATTCCAAAATTGTTTTCGATTTAATTTTGAAAGAAGCTTTGCCTTGCGCCAATATGGATATGGTTATGAATTGTCTCTGGTTGATCCCTCCGTGCTGTCTGTCTAACAATAATCATTTTGATTGTGGTCTAGTTGCATGGGTGGAGTTTCCTTCCTCACATTGTAATAAACAAATGTTGAATGAGATGGCCAGATCTCTTATTAATGGCCTGAGGATTCATGTTTCCCAGGACAACAATAAAGTGTGACAAGAAAAAAGGTGTAATGAGCCCATATATCAAGATACTGATAGTGATCATTGGGCCTGGGTTGCTGTGTCGCTCAATGGCCTGACATCCCGACAGCATTGCCACGAATTACCCACCTCTAAGAGTGCTATCTTGGAATAGCTGTGGTCATAGGAACGTATTCATAAATGACACACTTGAAAACATTCTAAAATTCTAAAAAAGCCTACTATAATCTTACTTCAGGAGACTTGGTTATTGGAATGTCCCATATTTGACGGCTACACTAAGTTTGTACAGGCACCGGCTAAAGGACGACGGGGTAGGCGGTTTGGCTGTTTGCTGATCGCTATTAAATCATGTTCCATTTTGTCTGTTGACCATCTAATGTCAGGACAAGGATTTTTAGCATTGCAAGTCTTCATTGTTTTTAAGGGTGCGAATAGAAAATTGCTGGTATTCAATGTGTATAGGCACCGTCAGGTTTGTCCCCTAGAAGACATTTTAGATTCCCTGTCAATGTGTAGCATGAATTGGTTTGAAATGGTGGAGTATGGACTCATTCTTTTGAGTGGTGATTTAAATTATTTTTGTCAGGATGTAGTTGATGGTGGAGTGTTCTCTGATGCTTATGCAAGAGCCACTAAACATAGGAATGGCATTTAAATGGTCATCATGTTTACAGGAATCGGGACTACATTGTTTAAATGGGGTTGTGGAGGGACATATCCTGAGTCAAGCTACTTGGTGCAGGGTTGGGTTGAGTTCCACCCAGGACTATATATTTACCAGTGAAGACCAGTTTGGATGTTGTAGGTCGTTCTTAGTTAATAGGTGCGACTGGAGCGACCATGCTATGTTGGTTGCTGATTTCGAAGCCCATCTGGGAAAGAAATGAAGTGGGCATGATAAAGAATCTGTGGGTTAATCAGGGGGGCAACTAAATTAGTTGGTCAGTGCACAGACTGATAGTATTTAACAATAGAATACATTAAACTATTCAAGCTTCAAATTTGGAGTGGAAATTTGGACACCTTCAATGTAGCTCATTTTGCTGTTTAACTTGATGATCAATTTAGGGGATTGGTACCAGGAGCGTGGATAGTCTGGAGTAAGCATTTTCATTTTTCTGCTTATCAGTGGGCATAGAAAAACAAAAACATAGAGCACAAATCAGAGCAATCAAAGCCAAAGTTCAAGGGAATGGGTATTTATGAGGGGAAGAAATCAAAAAGGTTTAGCATTCTTATTTGTCACTGGTCTCACTTTTATAGAGATCAGCTATTACAAAGAGCTGCTGAAGCTGTGCTTGCTCTCTTGTGTAAAAGTGATACTTCCTCCTTTTGGAAATTGATAAATACCCGTGGCAGATTGCAACCTGATTTTTTTTATAAATCCAGTAGGTGAATCCGCAGGCTTCTCTCGTTTTGTATTCGATCTTTGGAGCCTCGGGGGATGATGTCACTTTTTCTAATATTTGTTTGGATATCTTGAATAGCAAGTGGGATGTCGAGTTTGATCAGGACACAATTTTAGAAATTATTCGGGGATGTAGTGGCTCTAGAGCCCCAGGACCGAACACATTAGCAAATGTAGTGTTTAAACATAATCCCTCCATGTGGTCATTGATATTATTTATTTATTTTACTCATATTGTGGCTTCTCAAACTATACCTGAGTCGTGGCACACTGCTTATGTTGTTCCTATTTTTAAACAAGGCAAATGTACTGACCCCAGTAACTACAGACCAATATCAAGTCTTCAGAGTTTGGTTGGACCAACCGTCCATGCTCACCAAAAATTGTTTCGTTTTTAAATGTCCCACTGGCGGGATTCATTCATTCATGCTCAGTGTTGAGTCTGTCATTAATGATATCAAATTACAAAATATCAGCAATAATGACATATGTTGTTAGATCTCATAAATATAAGTTATTTTATTGGAATAGCCACAGTCCAGCCGGCACGTGGTCTTCCTTAAGGCTAGTAATCAACGTCAAAAGCATCAATGACTGACATTCGGATTAAACTAGTGTTAATTTAGCCTGCCACCATTTGGATGCAGCATTGAACTGCATACATTGTATGCTGTTGTCTCAGTCCTAATACAACTCATGTGTCTTTCGTGATGGTTCTGGTTGCCTGCGACGTGGGTCGCAGAGGATGATTCCCCACAAGGCATCCTGCCATTAAATAGTATCCTACCATCCTGGAGGGAGACAACACCCTCAGGCAACCAGAACCATCACAAAAGACCCATTGTGTTAGCTGAGGGGTCCAGGGGAATGAGAAGAGTTAGGGTCTCGTGGGGAACTGCAGGGGACATGGGTGGAGACATTTGATTTTAGGTATGGGGTGCAAGATTTATTTATTTGACTAAATCCTTAACCCCTAAACCGTAAACCTATCAAGATGTGCACCAACTTGTTAGAAACACCTTCAAGTACTTGGTTAGAACATGGGATTTTATTTTAAGGGGTCTGAAGGAGCACAGCATACATAAATGTAAATCCTTGTGTATACATTGGATGAAATCAAGGTCGGACCGGGGCATAAAATTGTCCCAGGCACTGATGAATAAGTGGCCCACATTTGCTAAAGGCAATTCATTCCATTTGTGACTGACTGAATTGCACCCAAGGGGAGGTGATGCAAATTGAGCAATTGAAAGAACATTTATTCAGCAACAATGGTCCAAACTACTAGCCGCATGGTGCAGTAACTCATCAAACTGGCCCACATTGGCCAAAAAAACTGGCCTACTTTGACCCAAAAAACTGGCCCACACTAGCATTTTGCATTTTTGGTTCGGGCATTGACCTATTGCCCTATAGGCCAGTCCAAGCCTGGATGAAACTACCTGTGCACAGATTTAATAGTCGGACAAGGGACAAATGCCCACAGGGCCACTCTTGCTCTGCCTCTCTCTCATCAAAAACCAACAGCAAGGGCTGCAAATGCTCATCACGTCAGACCTTATCTTTTTAACATGTCTCAACATCAAACCATTTACAACAGGAAGTGATTCGTTTTGGGAATAGATACCTGGCAGTGACCATTGCAGTGCAACTTTTTTCTCAAAGAATTAAACAAAGTTTTAGAATGAAATTTGAGCTGGATTGTTGGCTGATTAGAATGTATGGGGGTACAGTACACGCTGCAGGCTGTGTGAAACAATGACCTTGTCATGCATTGCATTTCAATTTCTGTCTGCGGAAGAGTTGTAATAGTTTTTATTCTAATTATGTGCATGCTGGAACCTGTAGCCTTCCATTCACAGTGGGGAAAATAAAGCTACAATCATGGGGGACAGTTTACAAGTCATGCGTAGTGGAAAAACTAGTGGTAAAAGCGCTTACTGTGCCCTTTTACTCCTGTAGGATTGTGTATAATTTGGTCGGTGAATATAGAAAGTACAGAAGCCTTAACACGTTTGCCTGCTCTTCCGACTCGCACTGACAAATCTGCTTCACTTTCCACTAGCGTGCATTTCTATGCAGATGGAAAACCAATAGATACCTCTGGAAGCCTCCTACGTTTTTCATCCTGGTAAAAGCAGGCAGATTCCAAAGGAATCCATTGTTGGTGGCTCCCACAATCGTCATTTGTGATAGGCATTTACACTTCTCCAGACACGTAGTGAAGTGAAGAGTGAAGGCTGTTTCACCTGTGTTTTACTATTACTCATCCACTACGTGGGGGTAACGATTAAAATTGCGACAAAGAGACCTTTTGCCATAAAGTGTAATCTGGGATGGTAGTAAGAAGGAGTGTGTGTAATTTGACTGGGGGTTAAAACTGAAGGGGGAGTGGATGGCTTAGAAAGGCGACAGCAGATGGGTAGGGAAGATCAGTCGACTGATGGTGTCACAGTATTGTTCTTGCTTCTTTGGTCTGTGGTTGTACTTCTTGTAAAGCTAAATGAATGCATATATGTTTAATAAAAGGTGCACACTATGATTAAATGGGACTCACCCCCTCAGGTTCAGGTGTCTGTGGTGAACAGTTTTCATTTTTTTTATTTTTTATTTTTACTAAAATGTTATAGTTTGCATTAGAAAACTTTTCATTTCTTAATACATCTTTCTTACATAGAATCAGTGGAGTTCATTCATTAATTTGACACTATATTTCCTTTTTTAGTTTATCCAGGAGTCATCTTTTTTCATGATTTTGATCCAAAATTGAATAATTACAAAAATTAAATCCTTGTCATGTCCTAAAAGGATTTGAACCCATCTTGTTTCCGCCTCTGTCGTTGAAATGTCCATCTTGAAATAGGTTCTGCAGAGTAGTCTCTCATTTTGAAGTTCGGGACATTCCATAAGGATGTGATGTATAGTCTCGATCTTTTCTCTGCATTAACAAAATCTGCAGAAATTTTGTGATGGGTCTAATTGTTTTATTTTAGCTAGTATACTTCTTGTCGGTAGAAGATTCAGCCTTAGTTTTAGGTATACATTTCTGGTGTTTGTGTCCGGAAAGATGGTCAGATACTTTGGTGGTTCATTCAGGGCTCTGATATCCACTTCACACGTGAAGTTTTCTTGATACTTTGATTTTTCACTTCTAGTTTGAATCCAATCGTTTCACATCAGTTTCCGCTTTGCATTCTGTGGGCGATTTGTAAGCATGTCCATTGTAATCTCTTCTTTCATCAAGATCGCAGACATTTGGCTCTTCCAATCAGACAATGTTTTATCGCAGATCGCGTTCAGTTTTGTTAGCAAGATGTCTATAGCCGGTATTGACTCTTCAGACATTATTTTACGGAATAAATCCAATTTCTTCCAACGGACAATTGACTCTAAAGATTGTGTTGCAATTTCATGGCGTAGTGTTACGATCGGGAAGGAAGATGGTAGCCTCATGATCTTTCTCCAGAAGATTGCTTCAATTCTTGGCCATATCGTAGCTTTCTGCTTAATCAGTGATTCGCTCCCGTAGGTTGTAATTGTGGTCACCTTACTCCTGTAAAATGCTAGGATTGGTTTGTATGAATTTCCCAAATTTTCCGTGGAGTGCACTTCCTTTTCATTTTATGGCAATTCAATGTACTCCTTCCATCTCTCCTACACACATTTATCAATGTCCCTCAGTCTCTCTCCCTTCTTCTCATCCCTACGTCTCCCTCTCGTCACATGTCCCTCCAAATACCTCCCGCCTTCTTTCTTCCTTGGTCACCTCTCTTCCCAAACCCACTTATCTGGTCTCATTCTCTTCTCCTGCCCTCTCTCCTCTCCCTGCCACTGTATCTCCCTGTCTTTCCCTACCTCCCCCCCTCGTTTTGCTTTCTCTCCCTCTTCCCATTCATCTTCCCCTCCCTCTCTGCCCTTCCATTTCCTTCTCCCACTCTCCTAGCGAGTTGCACTGTTTGGTTGCACACATAGCTTGGCATGTTATCGCACCTGCATCGGAGCTCTATTATTGGAATTTAAACCTGTGGCTTCCGGGTTAAAACAATTGCTGTTCTTACATTTCTTACATCGATTATATATTGTCTGGTGTGTGTTTGGAATATAAAGAATTAAAAAAATATATAAGAAATAAAATAAAACAGACCTCTGCAACAGGTGTTTACTTATATTAAATACTGAGCTATCTTACGAGTGGCTGTTCCGTGTGACTTGTAGATAAGGCAAATATCATTGCAGCCTGCTGAAGGCATAATACTCTCTATCTTACTGGATGGTAAATGCTAATAGAAACCCTGTACGTGCTAGAATGAAATTCTGTCCTTGAGAAGGGGAAATATAATTTCAAGTTGAGATCTGGTCCTACTCCTTACCTCCAGCAAAGCACGGGGACGCACAGTCCTTGATACAGTGGCCACATCCTGATAATAATGTGATATTTATATAGCGCTTTTATCGAAAGCACTTTACATAGCACATATTTGCATACATTATTATCATTATTATGATAGGGGCATGTTTCTGGCAAGGGGATGTGTTCTGTAAGGGTACCCAGTCAACTAGGGGAAGGGGCATGGATGGCACTCTATTACACTGCATAATAGAAACATGCAGATCCGTGATACGTATATATCGGAATGCCACCTTACCACTGCAGCCGAAGAAGTGGACAGAGAACAGAGTGTGGGAACCTAGAAGGCTTCACAGAGCATAGAGTGGGTGAACATTTGGGGGAGAGAGAGAGAGAGAGAGAGAGAGAGAGAGATGGAGAGAGAGAGAGAGAGAGAGAGAGGGAGAGAGGGAGATGAACATTTGGAGAGAGAGAGAGAGCGAGAGAGAGAGAGAAAGAGAGAGAGAGAGAGAATATATATCACGGGGTGGGAGGGTTGAAAGGTGAGACGGACAGCATAAAACAAATCAGAATGATAGAGAAAGGAGGAAAAGAAACAATTATTGTATCATAAAAGCTGCATGTGTGGTCTTATTTGAATGTAGCTTCGAAAAACAAAATGATCACAGTTCATAACCTAAATGTTCCCACAAACAAACCTGCATCACATCAGGGGCCCTGGAAATAGCTGGAGACGAAGTGTACGCTGTTATGCTCCGGGAGCTGCAGCGGCACAGACCATTTCAAGTGTGGGTTTCATATGGAAGGCCCAAGGAGAGCCCCTGCCACCTCCCAATCAAGCGTCCTCTTTTCCCATGTGAACTCTGTGCCTATGGGAGGTTAGACCACTCTATCTACTGCCCCCGCCCCCTGGCAAACACCTTGCTTTGTCCCTGTTGGGCAAATGTCCCAGCAAACCACTGAGCACAGCACTGAAGCACGTAACAGTGAAGTCAGAGATGTCTCTCAGCCTGACAACCAAAATACTAAAGGAAGGTGAAATGGGTGACTGTGGTCCTCAAAGTTTAAGCAGCTTTTTCTCTGTACCAAAATTGTCTTGCTTCCCATAGCCCTTAGCATGTAGCGGATGGTAAAGAGTGGATCTTCCAGACTGCTCCTTTCCCTCATCTGCCAACCAGCAGATATGATATGATATGATATGATGTGGCATTTATAACACGCCTGTACGCACGTGTTTCTATGCGCGACAAGACAAGGAGGGGGAAACAGATCGAGGACAAAATAACAATTTTACTAGGCCTTGTGTCATTCAGATTGCACAAGTGTGGTGAAGAGGAAAGGGGAAAAGTGCCCGGGGGGAGAGAAGGGTGAAGTGCAGTTAACTTACAAGTGCAGCCAGTGGGTGGCTCATAAGTGAAGAGAGAAGGGACTGTAGGGTTGCAGATACAGACCCTTAAGTGCTGGGGAGCCCGCAGACAGTGCAAGGGCAAATCTACATGCAGGAGCCTGGGCGCGATTTAAGAGGGTGACCAGGTGACCAGTGCGTGCAGCAGTCAGGTGCATCAGCAGGGGAGAGGAAGAGAGAAAGCGGAAGCAAAAAGGTTTTGAGTTGCTTCCGGAGGTGGTTGTGCTCAGGTTTGAGAGAGGCAGGGAGTCTGTTCCAGAGGTAGGCCCCAGCCGTGGAGATAGATATGCCCCCAACTCTCTGCTTGGAGAAGCGTCTGACCCTCAGAGAGTTGGAGGTGGGTGAGAGTAGAGCTCAAGAAGGAAGATGTTTTGGAAGAGAAAGTTGGGTGCAGCGGGGTCCCAGGCCCTAGAAATCCTTGTGGATGATGCAGAGGGTCTTGAAGTTGATCCTTGCAACCACAGGGAGCCAGTGAAGAGATTTCAGAACTGGAGAAATACGATGCTTGTTTATTTGTACATGGGATACAATATATCTGAGACAGGGAGGAAGGAAGAGGGAGAGAGACAGAGAGAAGGAGAGTGAAGGAGAGAATGTGAACTAGCTAAATAGGATCTGTTTACAGGCCAGTCGTAATGGGGCAGGTTTTTTTGGCCTTATACAGCCTATCCCTCCTTCCCTGACTTAACTCTCCGTTAAGATATCTTAACAACTTAAACTGCACAAACAAACCGCCCACAGACAGCTGACATGGACCTAGTGATTAGCACATCAACATTTACTGAGCCACGACAAAGCTCTCTACTTTCCTATCACATTATCCTACATCAGCGGCTAACCAGGCCCAAAGCGCTGTAGTCTATCATGAATTGGGCTCTTTCTTATTGGTAACATACTCCCCAGTTTCTCGGTCAAACACAGCGAAAGCAGACTGGCACACAGGAACCAGGTACTTCCGATCTGCCCCCGATCACCACAGCAGATTTGGCATCTGCCTCTTCCTGGTTGAATTAATGACCCTCCCCCCTTCTTCTTGCAGAGCCATTCACAGCAAGGCCACCAATATTGGCAGACGGGCACTATACAGACTTAAGTCACATTTAATTATCTCCGGCTTTATCGCAATTACGAGAAGTATCGGGCATCATTGGGGCAATAGCGGGACATGGCAGGACGGCACTGTTGCCTTTTCATACAATCCGGTCCTCCTTTCCTGGCACAGGCACATGCTAGCATGGCAAAGTTTGATGCTGTTCTGTACATATTGTGGCCTAGACCATGCCATGGGAGAAGTAGGGTTCGTGTGCACCAGATGACAGGTACTGGTATCTTTATGGCTTTGTTAGTTTTCTGGAGCCAGGGCCCTAATGAGTCGCCCATGGAAGGCCTCTTTATACCAAATTACCTATTGCCCACGGGGGTGCCAACGTACAAACAGGTGAATACAAATAAACACACTTTGCAAATACAGCGGCCCCAAAAGTACACTGGCAGCAGAGGGCTCCGCTATGCAGGGATCATGGCTAAGGGTGAGGAAGGGATGAGAAAATGACTACGGAATAAATCAGGCTCTTTGGCAAAATGAAAGATTTAAAATTAGCCTTCCCCATGTGTCTGCCTTCCTTAATCATAGACCTTACATTGTTTCATTCCCATTATTTCGCATGCTTTCTTTTTTAATTTTATGTTCCGTTCTGTACTCTCGTTGTTCATTCATTTTTTTCTCTTCCTTGCTCTCTCTTTCTGCGTCCCTTAATCCACTGACTTCGCCTTAACCTATTGGGCCTCCCTAAACACGTGGCAACGTTGGCAAAGCCTACCCTTGCTCGGGGCATGGGAGCCATGTGTGGTAAGGCCACATGTCCTCGGCAGCTCCCAGGTGGACGCCGTTCCCTTTGGGAGGTCTTGGGGAGACACGGCCTTTCATTGGAAATCACAGAGTACCATGTGGCTGGCTGCCTGTCATCCATCACCTCCTTGGCTTCCCTGGAGACCGGGCGCACACAGCTGCTTCCGCCGTGACTTCCTGTTTGCCCTCGCATCCTGTTTCCCCTCCCTATCCTCCCTGACAGTTTCCTCCCACTGCCTGGCACTGATAGAAGCCGACCCCCGATACCGGCTGAGGCTTGTGTTTACCATGTCACTTTGCGGGTCCCTGGAGTGGGACGGCCCATCCAAGGCTGTGAGCGAGAAGGCCGCCGCTAGGTTCACGGAGAGGTCAGGAGGTTTGGGAGGGAGGGGACGCGTGTAGATTCTCGTCCTCTCGTGTCTTCCTGCAGAGCCTCAACGCAAAAGCACAGGATTTGAGTCCTGCTGTTCCCAATTAAAAGTTCCATCTTTATTGTATCTCCATTTTGTGTTTTTTTACTGTTCCGATATCCGATCTTTTCTCCCCTCCTTCACATCTTTTCTCCTCCGTTTTCTCTATTTCCTATTTTCATAGTTAATTTATTCCCCCCATGCATTTCTTCATGTTTTCTCACGGTTCATTTTATGTCAATGCTTTCTCTTCTTTCTTTCTGTTCTCTCTCCTTTTTTGCCTTATTCCACGTGTCTCTCCTTATGTACAGGATAAGAGGGGAAAGCATCCACAGGGTCCTTTACTTTAGTTATCTGTCTCTGCTCGTGCCTGCGAGCATATGGTTTAAATAATTCCCACCCACACGTCGTGTACGAGCGGATCACCAGAACGATGCCAAGTCTCTCATCTTTACCACTTCTCTTTCAGTGTGCCATGATTAAATAGCAACAGATGTTGCTACAGCGCTTAGAGGTAGTGGGAATCGGCATGAAGCGCTGCGTAAAAACCCGACTACATTCTTACTGGCTTACAAGTTTCTCTTGTCCTATCGATCAGCTCTGGGAAACATTTATTTATTTATTCATGTATGTACATACATTAAATGTCAAATGCGTGACTGTTCGCTTGCTCCAGAGATCTCCAAAATCAATACATGAATGCATCGAATTTGATTAGTTCCCCTTTTGGGCACTTGGACCCTACCTCCCAATCTCTTCACCATAGCCCCCCCCCCCCCGTCTCCCACCTACCACCTACCTAATTTATAGCATTTAGATGGCATATAAAAGCGCACCGTAGGAGCGTACATAATTTGAAGGCACTACGCATGCATGGGTTATGTACTGGGGGATAGCAGTATAAACGCGTTTGGGATTTGGCGTAGCAGCGCGAGACAGGAGGGAGAGAGTTTACGCAGAGCTGCCAGGCATTGTGCCGCAGTTGGCGGGAGGAATCTGGCGCAGTAGTGCCAGGCAGCTGGGAACTGGAGTAGCAGTGAGTAGCGGAGGAGGGAGGGGGGCAGACAACTGGGTAGTGGTGAAGAGTACTGGCGCAAGTGTCAGTCGGGGTTGCGGCGGTACACCTTTATCCCACTTGACGCATTGGTCAGAAGTGTCAGCGGAAGCAGCATTTGTGCGTCAGTGGTAGTCGTGTACTGGCGCGAAATTGCCTCAGAATGTGGGCAAATTAAATTTGGGGTGTCAGGCAGCTGTGCAGCAGCACATCAGTCTCTGGCATGAGGAAGCGGTGTCGTAGTGCTCAGGTACGCTGCACTGTGGCTCCACTGTGGAGCTGCAGTGTTCAGGCCTGCGCCACTGACGCAGCAGTGTCCGGTGGGAAGTAGGGACATGGCAGCCTTCTGGTACTCTTCCAGCACGCGAAAGTCCGGCATCCTGTCATTGACAACAGTGCCATGCATGCAGGAGCGCCTTGCTGTCCCTCAAATCTGAATGACCTTTCTGTGACAAGGCTTTTGGTTGTTGCTTCTTTGCGGCCCAGCCCGGAGAGAATTTTCACACATAACTTCTGTATTTCACTGTCTGCAGATGCCAATTCCCTTCCTGGTTTCCTGCCTTCGGGCCTCTTCACGCCCAGCTCAGATTTCATAGACTAGAAGCAATCTGCAGAAAACCTTTCGATAGATGTTGTCTTGGTTGCTGGGCTTCTGTGACTGTTCGGATGCATTCATTTGCTTCAATGAACTACAAATGTAAATTGGTATGGGCTTAAAGTTCACAAAATCAAGAGGCATTGTTTGACAGTTGAATCAGTGCTGCCAGCATTGAGCAAACTATTTCGCTCTTCTTATTGTGATCCAAATCTAACACTGTGGCATGGTGAGTGATGGTAAAGTCATGTTTGCGGATGTTATGCTTTCTTGTATTAGTATAGCCCCTACCAGCAACGTTCGTGGTGTGTGGAAAGATTGGGAATGGAAAATGGGATATACCCCCTTTGCACATGATTGCATTATAATATTGAGTACATACTGCAAACTGCCATGTTTAAGCAATGGTTTTATGCTTGTGCGAGGCAAGACTTTGGATTCTACTGTGCATGTCTTTGTAATGAAGGCTTATAGCCTAGGGTGAACAAATGCTTGCCTCCAGTTCTCTTCTGACTTGTTTCTCTTTTGGCATATGCAAGCGTGTTTTTGGCTCTTGCTTTCTCAGGAAAGGTGGCATTAGCAGACAGAAGTCCTCATAATGCAAGTGTCCTTGCCTGCTTCAGAGCGAGTGAATCTTTAAGGGGGACAGTCCCCTTGATTAAATGGATTACGATATGCTGTCCTCCCTGATAACACTGACATGAAAGAGCGAAGTTGCTATCAAAGGCTTGTATAATGAGGCCTTGTTCTCTGCAAGCAACACTGCTTCACTATGGTTCCTTGCCCCGTTAGGAGCACCCCTTCCATTGAAATGCATGTGTCCTTTTGGGTAAAAGAAAACGATGCAGGGAGGGAGAGGGGGCGGTTCTCACTTGTGCCAAAGTCTTGTGCTGTTGTTGGTTTTATTTTACTTTATACTAATAAATTGTTCATGGATGAGCTGAGCAGAAGAATGTGTAGAGCGGAGGACTGCATAGAACAGACTAGTGGGTAGGGCTGGCAAATATGTAGAACATACGAATGCATACGAGCGAATGAGTGCATATGAAAAAGGGGAACGTAGAGGGGACGAGTGCGTAGAAGGGACGAGTGCGTAGAGGGGGGACGAGTGCGTAGAGGGGGGACGAGTGCGTAGAGGGGGGACGAGTGCGTAGAGAGGGGACGAGTGCGTAGAGAGGATGACTACGTAGAGGGGATGAGTGCATAGAGGGGTTGAGTGCATAGCGAAGATGGGTGCGGACCATATAACCCTTCATATCACACCACCACGCTTACTCCCTCCTTTACACCATCACTCAGCTAGAACACAGAGATACTATGACACCATTCGGTATAACTGTTCTCATACCAACATCCGCCGCACACTCCACATCATTCTAAGTAAACACGGCTGGTTACACACCCCCCAGCCAGGCGTTCTCCTCAGGCCTAACGCAGCCACATCAGGTCTTGATAAATCTTGCCAGAACTAACACATACTCCAGATCTCTCAACCACCACACCTATCGCTAAGAAGCAGCTATTACACGAATACCGCACCAGCTGCACACATACCGGTGCTCACACGCACCTTAACTCTCTCTACTGACCTGATCTTCGGTTCCCAAGGGCGTTCAACCTACCAGCGCCTTCAGACCATACCAATGGTATATAAGGCGCTATATAAATGCAAAATAACATAACATAACCAATCCACTGGAATTGTGAGTGGTCTATTTTTTTCCACCACAAGTTCGGTGCTTTAGACATCGAAGTCCTAGGGCCACTAGGCGCACTTCCTGGTTATCCTTGTGGGCCCAGGAGAGATGATTCTGGCGAAGGGGAGAGCTGTCGAGAGCACCTAGAGAATCGAGGAGGGCGAGCAGAGTAGGTGCGGAAGAAAGAACATCGTTATACCAATGGTATCCACTATGCTTTTATAGAAAAAATTGAATGTAATTTAAAAGACATTTTTAGTTATGGTGTATCCTAACAGCGGATATCACATTTATTTAATGCCACTCTCAATACTGAAAACATTCCTTGTTTTTTTGAAAAAAGGATTTTTTAAGAATTTTTTAAATAGGATCTTTTATTTTTTATTTTGTATTTCTTAGCAGCCATCAATGGCACAACAATTGGTGAAACCGATTCCAAAATATTTGTACTTACAAGAATTGCTTAAATTCAAAAAATCACATGAAAGAAAGTGAGACAAATTTAAAGACAAGTGCAATAGAGAGCTTGAAAGCAAAAAGTAAAGCAAAATTCAATGAAGTAAAAAAAAAAAAAATTCATCAGGACATATACATTCAAAATAGATATGCAGTCCTGCATTTATGGAACTGCGCAACCTGGAATATTGATTAAGGTCTCAATTTTCCTCTTTTTCTTCCTTTCATTTCTTACTAATCCTTTTGTGCATTCATTTATTTCAAAGATCTGGTGCTTTATTCAATAAGGTCGTTCTGTTTTTTGACTTCATTGAATTTTGCTTTACTTTTTGCTTTCAAGCTCTCTATTGCACTTGTGTTTAAATTTGTCTCACTTTCTTTCATGTAATTTTTGAATGTAAGCAATTCTTGTAAGTAAAAATATTTTGGAATCTGTTTCACCAATTGTTGTGCCATTGATGGCTGCTAAGAAATAAAAAATAAAAGATCCTATTTAAAAAATCGTTTTTTCAAAAAAACAAGGAATGTTTTCAGTATTGAGAGTGGCATTAAATAAATGTGATATCCGTGTTAGGATACACCATAACTAAAAATTTCTTTTAAAAGCATAGTGGATACCATTGGTATAACGATTTTCATATGTCCCAATCCATAGTATGCTTTAAGGGACTATCTCTACCTCTTTTTATGTATGAAGCGGAAGAAAGAACAGACCGAAAATCGTGGGTTGGTGAACACAGGTAATTGTGTCACTGTATTGTTATGTCTTGTACTGTGTTGTCTGAAACGTGTTGGGATACATGTTTTTCTCTGAAAACTGGAATTTATCATCTGAAGTCTGAAATCCGTTGTGAATATCCAAAGACACAGGAGAGAAAGTATCCTGCCTAAAGGAACTGTTTATTTGCGTAAGAAAAAGTAAAAGCAGATGGCCATCGCAGTTTGGAAGCAGTGCATCCATGCTCCCTACTTAAGACTGTGGTGCTGGTCATGGTAGTGTAATATTGATTAGGGATTTGGGAGAGTGTTTTCTGTATGAATGTGAAGAAAATAGTTCAGATGCAAGACCAGGATCATCTTATCTTAATCCGTATCTTGATACTTGAAACCCTAAACTGTATTGTAGTTGTCATTTATATAGCTGCTTTTACCATTATTATAGTCTCAATGCACTGGTGGTGGGAACGCCCTCAGGGACCGAAGTCCAGAGTGTTGGAGGTCACTGAGTAATATTAGAATGCGTGTGTGCATTTGGCCAAATAAGGCTTAGCAGTGCTGGCCAGGCTCCGGTAGAGAGCAACCCATGTAGTCAGGCATGTTGGTGGATGCTGAGAGGAGTTATGAGATGGCGTGAGTGCTAAAGACTCGCTATGTGTTCAGTGTGCTCGAATTTGTCATAGGTCCTCGTGGCATACTGATATTAGAAGTGGTGCAGTGAAGTCTGGTGTAAGTAGGTAGAAAATGATGTGACCAGCACAATCACTTTTGTCATAGCCTTGCTGTATTCTGTTGTGTGCGGGTAGCCCTGTCTGCGGCCAGTGTCCACCGGAGAGGTGCGTTATACGTACCTAGCAGATTCGGTGGTGATTTGTTGTATGTGTGCCCGATCAGGTGTTGGCTTCTTCTGTTGATCCTTACAACTGCGATAGAATGGTTTGAGACCGCAACAGTCTGTGCTTCAACTCATTGTGACTTTTCGGTGCACAGGTTATTCTTACCGGCTCTTCCAGGTGGATAGTATGGTGAATCTAACCAGATATGATGCGCTTACTGAACCTTCTAAATTGTTACCTTTACCATAGGTGTCCCATCCTATAGTTCACCATGCGCAGTACTCGCCCATCCCTCAAGTCCATCCAGTGTGATTCTGTGGCTTAGAGTGTAATTTGCTTTTTTTCCCCCGTACATGCCAGGTGCAGTGACTAATCAAACCTGTGACATTTCATAGTGTGAAAAACCAATATGAAGGGCTGTGTTTCAGCTGGTGGTGGTTGTGGGAAACCAGGGTCATGATTTGGGTTTGATAGTATGTGTGGTCTGGGCTGCTTTGATAGCGGCTGGCGCTGCCCGGTGCTGCGAAGTCGGGGCCGCCACGAAAAAAAGGTCAGCTCCGCCTGTTGCTGAGTGTGCCTATGCTCAGATTGGGAATTGGAAGGTTAGGGACGGTTTTCAGGTAATGCAGCAGATAGCCAGGTTTTGAGTACTTTTTTGAAAGAAAGGCAGTTCTCGGTGAGGCGGATGTGCAGAGAAAGAGGGTTCCAGATGGTGGGAGCTAGGATAGAGAAGGCCGAGCCGCCAACTCTGGTGGAGTGGTAATGGGGAAAAGCGAGGAAGGGAGCCGAGCCCGAGCTGAGGTTACTGGAGTGCTAGTAGAGGATGATTTATCTCTGTAGGAACTCCGGTCCTGTCTTACGGAAGTCTCGGTGTGTGTTGCACGTGGCTTTGAAGGTTGCTCTTAGGCTGATAGGGAGCCATTTTAGTACTCTGAGGGCACAGGTGATATGTTCTCTTGGCGAGAGGGCAAGGAACAGTCTGGCTGTTGAGTTCGTTTTGGATTCATTGGGGTTTCCTAAACTGGTGAGCTGGGATGCCGCGATAGAGGATGTTTATTTATTTATGTTTGCACTTGTAAAGCGCCTAAGCCCGGATGCACCAAGGTGCTGTTTCAAGACAAATTAGTCAAAAATGAAGCTTCATAAGATGAGGATGGAGGGAAAATCATTACAGACATATGAAAGGTTTCACAATGTCACTTGCCGAGGCATGCAAGGGGCATGCCTTATTATGTCCACAGGTTAGGAGAATAGCAACGTTTTTAAGGCTTTTCTGAAGGCCCAGTATGATTCCTCCGCTGGTAGTGCATATGGAAGGGCATTCCAATGCTTGGATGCTAGCGTAGGGAAGCTAGATCCTCCTCCTTTGACTCCATTAAATTTGGGAATTGCGAGGCAATGTGCGTGCATTGACCTGTCTGGTCTAATTGAATTGGCTCTTACAATCTTTGTGCGGTATCCGATAGGCATTTGTGCGTGTTAGAGAGCGTTTTGAAAATTATACTTTCGCGAATGGTGAACCAGTGGACTTCCCTTCTGGCTGCCAAAATGTGTTCTCTTTTGGAGATGTTGAGTGCAGAGTGCAGGGCATTGTTTCGGATTATCTGCATTTTGTTGATGTATTGTTGGGAGGTGCCTGCAAAGAGGACATTGCAATAGTCTAGTCTGGCCCCAATTACAGCTCGAGCAATGGTAAGGCAGCTGGAAGGTGTAGGGACTTGTCTGGCAGCATTGATCAACTTGGTTGTGTAGGCAGATGATGAGATGATCGAGTTCCCTTGCTGCGTGAGAGACAGAGTGGCGTCCAGATGGAATCCAAGCGTTTTCACTGACATGGAAACCGGGATCAGATTTCCGTCGATAGTGAAGGAAGTGAATTGAAAGTTGAGTTTCTTCAGTGTTGCTGGTGAACCTACCATGTTCTCTGTCTTGTCATCATTGAGGCATAATTGGTTTGTGGCCATCCATGCCTGGATTGTCGAGTACATCTTGTTGATCGTGACGTAGTCATTGTCATAAATGCCGGTCAAGGGAAGGAGGATCTGGGTGTCGTCAGCATAGTTTGTGTACGAGATGCCAGTGGAGTCCAGGAGGTAGAAGAGGAGTTTGGTGAAAATTTTGTATAGGTGGGGGAGACGCAGGAGCCTTGGGGGACCCCACAGAGAATGGGAGTGGGAGGGGCACTGGCTATGTTTGAGAAAACCAGTGGTCGAAGTGAGCGGGAGAGGTCTGGAGTGGTGCTCCTCTACTTTTTTTAATTGCCTTTTGCAGCTCCTACACTTTTATTTAAAAAAGAAACCATTCCGGAATGGTTTCGTTTTAAAATAAGTGTAGGAAGAAGTTGAAACTTGCACTTTCGGTGCACTGCACTGAACGTTCCCTTAAACAGCAGGTGCAAGTGCTTGGGTGTGTGTATTGTGTGTGGGAGGGGCCGTGGTGTTGAGTTTGTGGGGAATGGGTGCATGCCAGCAGGCAACATAGTTCCAGTACTTCTTTTCGTACACTTTGACCACTGGAGAAGACTCTCGTTGACCTTCCTTTAAGAAAAGAGGCAACTCAGGTGGTGGCTTCTTGAGAGACGTTGGCAGCTGCTGTAAGGTTATGACAGAGTATATTGTGGTCCACTAAGTCAGAAGCAGCTGACAGGTCAAGGAGAAGAAGTGCAGGTTTTCCCTCATCTCTATAATTGTCAAGTTGGTTTTTCAAACTCTAGGAGGGCTGATTCAGTGCCATGTGCTGCCCTAAAACCAGATTGTCATGAACCTAAGATGTGGTTGGTCTCCAGGAAGTCTTGTATTTGAATGTAGGCTGCCCTTTCTAATAGCCTGAGCAGTAATGGGACTGTGGTGATTGGGCGGTAGTTATTAGGCAGTGCAGGATCTAGTGATGTTTCTTCAGTAGTGGGAGGACCCAGGTTTCTTTAAGGTTTTCAGGAACCATGCTAGAAGTGAAGGAGACGTTGATGAATCTTGTGATGAAGGGTACTGGGGTTTCAGCACAGTCTTTGATGATAGTAGCTGGACAGATGTCACCCTTGCATCTTGAGGGCTTTAGACTTTTTAGGATGCGGGTGGTGTCTTCTTCTGTGATTTCTTTAAATTCAAAGGTCGGTGTGATGATCATGCGAGATGGGGAGGGTGTGGTTGGTACTGAAAGTTTTGATATTTGTCTGCTTGAGAGCTATTTTCTTCTTTAGCGTGGTGATTTTTGAGCGCATGGCGTACTGAATGTTGGAGCACCACAGCTCATCTTTGATGATGGGGAAAGAGAGGTTGAGGGGGTTTCCAGCTCCCTGCGAATTTTGAAAATGTCTTTGAAGTTGGACTTAGCATTCAGGATTCTGGAGTTAAATGCCACAGATTTGTCTCCTATGATTACATGCCTATATTGGGGCCTTTTTCCTGGTAGCTTCCATTTGTCATTTTCTGGTGCGTAAGGCTTGGAAGTCAGGGGTAAACCATGAGTTGATGTGCCCTGCAGGTTTTGCCTTCCGTGGAGCTAGTGAGGCAACGGTATTGAACGCTTTTTCCAGCGTGTTCGTGTATAGGCCAGCTAGGACTGTAGGATCATCTGAGAGGAAGTATTCTGAGGGTCTTAGGAATGGTGATACAATTTGTGTAGGAGGTTCTTGTGGGTCTGTTATGCAGTGACTAAAGCCGATGGCTGAGAGTGCATTGGCCAATGAGATAGCGTGGAGGTCTAAAGGATCGTTGAAGCCTAAGTTGAAGTCTCCTAGTAAGATAGTTTTAGTTGTGAGTGTGATGTTATTTCCAATGATGTAGATGAGGTTCTCTTCAAAGGTGGCAAGAGGGACGGGAAGGCAGTAAATCACATGTATTGCTACTGAGTCTTTGGGGCTGGAGGAAAGTTTGACAGAAACTAGCTCACAGTTGCCTTCCATCGTAATATATAAGTAGGTCTTATCTGCAAGGATTCCTTGAAGATGAGTGCCGTGCCTTCTCCTCTGGCATCAGTCCTGTTACCTATGAGGATAGTGAAGCCCTCTGGAAGAGCTAGAGACAGGGCGGGCACAGAGGCTTGATGTAGTCAAGTTTCTGTGATGGCCAGTATGCCCCGGTACTGGGAGATGATGAGATCATTTAAATCCAGAGTATGGGCTGGGATGGACCTGGCGTTAATGAGGGCAGCTTTCAGGCATAATGGGGCTAGTGAGGCGTACATTTTGGATGAGCTAGCCTGTTGCTCCGAGGGAGTTGGGCTAGCAGCAAGCCTGCTCCTGTTGACTTGGGAATTAGGTTTTCTTCATGAGTGGGATTCTTTTTCCCCTTGGGATTCCTATGTAGAGTGCTGCTAGGGATGTCTTGACAGGGATGCAGCTAGACGTGAAGGCTCCTTAGGTTGCTGCCATTTGTATTTATTTATTTATATTGCGCAGCCTGCCCAAAGGCATCAGGGCGCATGTTTAGAAGGGTTACATAAGTTTACAGAAAGACAGATTACAAATTGCACAGTAAATAAGCATACATAGAAAGTCGTCACAATAAATACAACAGGGGGTCGGGTTGTAGAGCATGCAATGGATGATTACCACATGGTGGTCAACTCTTCGTCTTGCTCATAGAGCCATTGTTTTGTTCTATGTTTGAAGGATTGGAGGGAGGGGACGTTCCTGAGGTCATTGGGTAGTGAGTTCCAGAGCTTAGCTGCCAATACCGGGAAGCTTGAGCCTCTGGCAGTCTGTAGTTTAAAGATGGGAATAATGAGTGTATGTGCTTGCGCAGCTCTTAGTGGTCTGTGGGCTGTGTGTTGTGTAAAGCGCTCTGACAAGTAGGCTGGTGCTGCGTTGTTCTGTGCTTTGTAACTTAAGATAAGAGTTTTGAAGGCAATACGCTGTGGGATAGAGAGCCATCGCAAGTTCCGTCTCGTGGATGAGATGTGGGTGCGCCTAGGAATGTTGAGAGCAGCCCTAATGGCGTTATTCTGGGTTACCTGAAGTTTGTCGATGTTTCTTTGATTAGTTCCGAGGTACAGGGCATTACAGTAATCAATTTTGGATAAAATAAGGGTTCTGGCAAGGATCAGGCAGTTGTCCAGAGTTAGGAAAGGACGGCAGGCAGTGATTAGTTTGCACGTGTAAGCCGATGCTGAAGCTACTGAGTTAGTTTGTCTGGTGAGCGAGAGGGTGGAGTCTAAGTAGATTCCAAGTGTTTTAGTAACGTTGGAGACCTTAATAATGTTGCCATCAATGTTGAATGCGTCATATTTGCTGTCAAGTTTTGCAAGTTTAGATTGGGAGCCTAAGATGAGTAGCTCAGTCTTCTCGTCGTTGAGGCAGAGACCGTGGTGGGCCATCCACGCCTGGATGACGGTGTAAACTGCATTGAGAGCTTTGACGTCAGTTGCGTAGTCACCCGTGATAGGGATGAGTATCTGGTACTGTAGCATGTAGCATAGTAGTAAGATGAGCATTGGGTGGCCTGTATTTTAGTGTAGGCTTGCTTATAGTGTGTTGTGCAGCAGTGGTGCTGCACGTCCGTGCTCTTAACTTAAAGTTCCTGGCTGGGATAGACTCAGGTAGGCAGTGCAGAGTCACCATAGTTGTTTTGAGGCTGAGCCTAGTGTTTCTGATATGAGCAGGTACTGGTACTATACTGCAGAGTACATTTTCTGAAGGGAGCGTTGGCTCAGTGACAGGATTCATGACAGAGGGTGTTCATTGCAGCGGGTCCCTTGTAGTTCCACAGTACTCTGAAAACCTCAATCTGTTAGTCTAATTGGTCTCCCCATTAAGGCCTTGCCAGACCGGAGGGGGTTTGAGTGGGGGATTGGAAAGCCCTCCAGGCCCCGAGATAACCAGTCACTTTATGTGGAGCTCAGTGTAGTGCTTGAGCACTAGCTGGAGTCTTCTGCTGCTTTGGCATGGACACACTCACCATCGTAACATCTTCCCCTTCTTCATTGTACAGTACCGGGTAGCAACCCCTATACGCAGCTCGCTCTAAAAAGGGTGTTTGCTGGTCCCGCTCACTCATGCTCATGTTGTGCGTATTCTAGGTGGGAGATGATGATGGCCAGTATTTTAGAGACTCTTTGAGGATAAGAGATAGGGAAAGATTTGCTTTAGGATGCGTAAGTGGAAGTGGCAGGTTCTCGCTACGGAGTTGATGTGTTTGGAGAAAGAGATAGGTCTGCGTCCATGGTGCATCCAAAATTTGTAACGGCGGTGGAGAAGGCAGGACGGGCTCCCAGAGCTTTTGGCCATGGTAAAACTTGGGAACGCAGAGCAGTTTTGCCACATATTAGGATTTCGGATTTGCATGAGTTGAGGAATGCGTGGTTGGTCATCATCCATAGGTTGATATCCCAGAGGCAAGAGGCGAGGTTGGGAAGTGGGGAGAATGGAGTCTTGGCAATTTTGAAAATGATCTCTGCAGAATTGCAGCAGGTAAGGTCGTGAGATTGCCTGAGGGTCAGCAGTGGGCTTACGGATATTAGCATAATTGACCTAAAAACATTTGACCTAAAACATTTGATCGAATTTGTTTTACCTTTTATTTGGTCAAATCTAATTAAATATATATATGGAGGTGGGTAAGGGAATAGATTAGGTTGAGGGGAAGTGGTGGGTAGGCTGCGTGGGGTCTCCCCCCGCATTTTAGACCGAAAAAAGGTCAAATAAATTAGATCAAATGTGATTAGGTCAAATGTTTTAGGTCAAACAGACCCAAACCCGCTTACATAGATGTTGAAGAGGAGGAGTGAAAGGGAGGCTCCTTGTGGCACCCCATTTGTGGTGGTGCAAGGGGCGGAGGAGAAAGGTGGGAGGAGAATTATTTGCGAGGGATTAGTAATAAAAGAGGTGATCCAATTAAGGGCAGAATCCTTGATGCCTAGGGTGAGAAGCTTGTTCCTGAATATTGTGTAGTTGATATTATCAAAGGTCGCCAATAGATCCAGGAGGATGAGTGCAGCACACCCTTCTGAATCGGCAGTTCTTTTTAGGTTGTTCCAGATGGAGACAAGTGAGGATTCTGTTCCACAGAGGGGTCAGAACCCCAATTGGGCTGGGTCGAGGAGTCTATTGGCTTCTGTGAAGAGGCCAATTACTTACATGCCACACGGCCAATTTGTTTAGTAATGAAGTGGGTGTTGGAGATTGGGCAATAGCTTTATGGGAATAGTGTATCGAGGCTATTTTTTTAGTAGCATTTTGACAGGATTTGAAAGCCTCTGGGAAGGTGCCAGATGAGGGGGATTTATTGATGATGGAACAGGCTATGCGACCAGCAGAGGTGGAGGTAAGGATCTTTTCTAGAAGGGTGGTGGGCAAAGATTTCCAGGTGAGCCAGAGAGTAAGCTCAGTTCTAGAAGGTTGCCGAAATCGTCCTGGGAGAGAGGTGTGAATGAAGAGAAAGTTGGTAGGGAGGTGGAGGAAAGGATTTGGTTTGCGAGAGGGCAGGATGTGCAGGGGGGACCAGAGCTAGTTTTGTGTTGATGGTACGATCTATTTCAAGTGCAACGTTATGAAAGTGGTTGTAAAGTTCATCGCAGAGACCATGTGATTTAGGGGAGGGGCGGGGTTAGGCAACTAGGGGAATTGAATTCCCCTAGGATTTTGTGGAGTTCCCTGCATGGGTTATTGGAGTTTGAGATTCTGTTTCCATAGTGTATTGTTTTGGCTTTCTTGATTTCATATTTATATATGTCCTGTTCAGTCTTGCAAAAGCCATTTTGTTTTGTAGGGTTGGTACTGCAAGTTCACTCTAGGCAATGCTTGAGGGTTTTGAGAGCTTTAAGGGGTGGTATACCACTTTTGGTGTGGGTTTCGGAAGGGTGACAGGTTGGTGTAAGGGGGTCATAGCTTTAGAGAGCCATTGGTCGATGAAGGGTGTCCTTCCTTGCAAGAGAGATCAGGAGTGAAGTAGGGAATTTACCAAGTCTGGGTTGATGATGATTTTATTCCAGAGAGGAAGGGTGGCTGGGTGGTTGAGGAGATGTTTGCTGGAAGTGGTAGAGTGGGGGAGTGGTGTTGAAGTGAGAAGGGTATAGTGTGGTGATCAGTCCAGGTGAGGGGTGAGGTGGGAGTGGGGCTAGTAGGCCTGATGTGCAGAATAGAGTATCTAGGGTGTGTCCTGCAATGTGGGTTGGGTGGGAAATCATTTGTGCTACGCCCAGATTGTTAGTGAGGGAGCGTGTCATGGGGTTGTCAGGAACATCAAACCAGATGTTGAAATCTCCTAGTAAAGTGAACGCAGGTTGCTGGATCAGAGTGGTTGAGTGGTAGTCACAGAGTAAGTCAGTGAAATTTTGGTCATAGCCGAGGGGCCTATATAGGAGAAGGAAACTGTGGGTGACGGAAGGGCTGAGGTGGAACTTAGCGCGAATAGATTTGCATTTAGTGCTGCAAGGTAGATTCTCAGTGGCTGTTACTGATAGGTGGTGTTTGTATAGGATGGCTAGACCCCCAGCTCTGCAGGGCCTGTTATGTATGGGCAGGGAAGAGCCGGGTGGGAAGGCCTCATGTGCAATGGGGTTGAAGCCATCTGCGAACCAGGTTTCAGTCCGAGGCGTAGACAGGGGAGGGCCTGAGCGGGCAAAGCCCACCCAAAATCTGTAAATGCCCACTCAGCAGCACTGTGTGGGCATATACAGGTTTTAATGTCACTGTGGTGGGCCCAACTACATTAGCTTCAGACCACACTTGTTCGACAATCCTGGCTACGCCTCTGTTCAGTGAGGAATAGGATGTCTGGGTTTTCAGTGGCTATGAGGTCAAAGATGTTGTGTTTATTTTTGGCGACCGATCTGGCGTTGATGAGCACGCAGGAAAGTGTGAGAGAATTCTGGTGTATGGTTCACTTTGGGAGTGGCAGTGGGGGAGGGAGCAGGAATGTGGGAGTGCAAGGTGTGAAATTCAGTAGCAGGGAGGTTTAGAGGGATGTTGGTCTGGGATGGGTGTTTTGGAGGGGAGGTGAAAAGGGTTAGGGCATCTCAGTTGTGCAACTCAGTTGCGGCCCCGCTTTATATTTCATACTCTCCTCTACCCTAGTACAGGAGTTGTAACAGGCTTTGTTTCTGCCAATTACGTGTCTTATTTTTTACCCTTACTACCCATGTCTCTTAGAAACTGAATACCACTCTGTACTGTGGGCAGTGCAATGCGGGATATAGGCTGTGAACCAGCAGTCATCTGAATCTGACCCACACCTGCAGGTGTTTCTGACATTTCTGTAACAGGCAAGGAAAGGAGGCTGGGTGTTGATACCTGAGCCTCAGAATAGACATGGCAGATCAGTCAGTTAATGAGCCGTATCCATGCCGCCAGTCATGGGATTCAATAAGTGTCCCGATGCAGACAGAGTTAGGATCGGACCTGAATCCGTAATAAGTCATACCATGTCTTATCCCTGTGAGAATGGGTTCAGTGCAGTCTAGACAAGTGCCAGTTCCTCTTAAAGGAAGTCAATCACACACCATGTTTATTCACTACTCGCCGAATGCATGTAAGTACCCAGATAAATGGTACGAATATGCACAGTGAGAGTCACCTAGACATTTTGCTCAGAAAGGCATATTCGGTTTAGACAAAATAATGAAATGACGTAAGGCATTAGAGAAGAAATGTGCACGTGGTGTACACGAACGCCAGTGGGAGTATACTGAAGCTACTATGAAACAGACTGAATCTAAGACCCCACGCATTGAAAGACATCTAAGAAAAGCTCCAGGAGCAAGTAAAATCCCTGAAAACCTGCAAGTACCGACCCATAAAGCCGTGTACAAACGATTATATCCAGTTATTCAAGGGGAGCCCCTATTAAAAGAAAATACTGAAGATATTTTGGACAATTGTAATCCTGCTATTTTAAAAGTTACACCTGAACAACAACCGGCTAGCCCAGGTTCTACCCAACCCGCCGAGTTATCAGTCCACTCAAATTAGTCTGTTTACCCCTGAAACACGAGCTCAGATCCCTTAACATTTCTTGCCTTACTCAGCTACATTTGAGGGCTCCCTGAATACAACGCTTAACACTAGCACGGGTGCATTACCGCTTAAACAACTTCCAGCAGGAGACGATACTCTAGGTACTGTAAATGCCCCAAGGAGGGATACCGATTTGTTTAACATTGTTCAGAGATTGAGAAGACTCTGTGAAATTCCAGGAGGAACTTCTGGCCATCATCAATTGTTATCACCTCACTTGCATAGATCTGAATCAGTTGCGAGCAGTGATGCCCACAGATACATTTACCTTGCTTAAAGTGCACACCAATTGGTCAGCTGAAGAACCAACTACTGCTAGGGACTTGAAAACATTTACTAATAGACTGGTGCAACCTATCATTGAAATGTGTCCCTGAAAGACAGATTGGTCTACGATGAATGCATGTAAACAAGCCAAAGATGAAAATCATGCACAATATCTTGAACGTTTAAAACGATGTCTTGAACAGTATTCACAGATTTTTGATGAAGTGCTTATATGACATCAAGACGTGGTGGCTCAGTTTGCTATGGGTTTGCAACTCAAGGTATGTAAAGGAGCATTAATAGCATGGGAAGGAAAGGGGTTGGTAGAAGTGTTATTGGCTGAAGAGCACTTTCATGAAAGCCTGCGGGCTATGTGAGCGCTTTATAAATGTTAAATAAATAAATAAATAAAAAATAGAAAGACGAAAAGAAACTACTGAATCAAAATTCATGTCGTTACAGATACAATACAATTCAAGGAAAGCGAGGGGTTTGCCTCTCACTGAGTGGGCATGGGCGAGGACGGCGAAGACAGAGAGGAGCACCCAAGTCATTTGAGCAAGGGCAAGCTACTGAGCAGTATTACACAAGCACGAATAATCAGTGTAATTACTTCAAGGAGTTTGGACACTGGAAAGCCAAATGTGTCCACACCAGTCTCGTTATGACATCGAGGCGGAAAGCCAACTGCGCTGAGCAGAGTGACATGGTCTCCGCCTCCACCGTCACAACTTCAGGCCCATGGTTAGGAATGCCAGGGGGCCCCTGACCTTGTTACACCACTTAGATCGATTGATGCCCCGTGTGTTGATTGTGCGTTTGGTTGCTGGTAAAAAATGTTGTGTCTGGTTGACACGGGAGCATCATGCTCCACATTAAAAGCCTCTGAGTTTTCCACAAACGATGCATTCTGATGATGTCATAAATGCTCGAGGTATAAGGGTACACCAATACCTCATCCCATATCTACTCCGCTTATCGGCATGGTAAATCCATTTCCTGACCAACATGCATTCCCTGTTCTCCTCTGAATTTGTTTGGATTGGATTTATTGTGCAAAGAAAGTTTTATTTACTGTTCCCCTGATGGTGTATACCTTGATATCCCAGCTCACAGAGAGCACAAGCTGATGGCAGTATTAAAGGGAATTACCCATTCGAATTTTGGCACCTGGGCTGGCACCTCCTGTCCGTGGCAGGGGCTGTTAGATAAAGTCCCAGCCAAATTATGGTCAACCCATGCAAATGACACAGGATATATGGTCAATGCCGAGCCATTCCAAACACTTAGAATCCTAACAATTATTTGCCATGTGTACCTCAGTATCCCATTTCTCAACAGGCTGAAGAAGGAATCCGTCCTGTGATAGAATCCCTTCTCCAACAAGGCATTATTGTACCAACCCGCAGTCCCTGCAATACTCCTATTTTACATTCTAAGAAGCCAGGTAAAGAGGTTTATCATTTTATTCATGATTTGCGTGCAGGCAATGCAGCCGCGTTGCCGGCTTTCCTGGGTGTCTGCAATCCAGCTACAATTATGTCATGCATTCCTTCCACTGCTAAGTATTTTACTGTAGAAGATTTATCTTAGCAATTTTTTCCGTACCCATACATCCTGACAGTCAATTCCTATTTGCATTTACCCATAAATCGACCCAGTGCACGTTCACTAGGCTCCAAATGGGGTATGTAGAAAGTCCTACCCTGTTCTCCCAAATTCTAAATTAAGATCTTGATTCGGTTCAGTTTCCAGTAGGGTCGACGCTGGTGCAGTATGTAGATGATCTGTTCTGAACATCCCCGTCCTTGGAAGCATGTGAGCAAGGGTTACTCGTTCTGTTGAAAGCGCTTGTTGAAAAGGGTCACAAGGCATCCAAAGCCAAATTAGAGTTGTGTCTGCCCCGTGTGCGGTACCTGGGCCATGAGATATCTGCAGGGGAAAGATATTTGTCCCAGGATCAGATTGCAGCAATCTAGAAAATCCCTAAACCTCAGACCAAGAAGCAGATGAGAAGGTTCCTCTGGATGGTATGTTTCTATGTGCAGTGGTCCTGGGTATGTAACCTTAGTTAAGCCCCTTCAGAACCTCACACGTTATTCGACCCCTGAGCCTCTACCATGGTGACAGGAAGCAGAAGATGCCTTTGACACCATTAAGCAAGCACTCGCAATGGCTCTAGCTTTAGGTCTGCCAGTTTATAGCATGCCCTTTTTGCTATTTTGTGATGAGTGCAATGGGTTTACTCAAGGTGTGTTGACTAAGTAACATGAGGATAATTATCGGCCCATATCATATTACAGTGCAGCTTTAGATCCAGTAGCCTCAGGGCTCCCAGCTTCCTGGCAAGCCATCGCTGTTGCTGAATTATGGTAGAGAAAACTGGCCTCCTTTTTACCAACTCCTAAGGATGTGGAGCCCCATGAATGCCGTGTCATTGTGGAGACACTCCTGTCGCCCCATGTTGATTTATCACATGTATCTTTATTGAACCCTGATTTGATTTCTTTTTGACAGATTGTGTTTCCGTGTTCCAGAAATGGGGGAATTGGTTTCTGGATATTCTGTATGTACCCTCCATGCTGTTATACAAGCGCATCGATTGCCTCTGGCAAAATCAGCCCAGGTTGCCGAACTCCTGGCTCGCACCGATGCGTGTATTCTGGCTCAAGGTAGATTGGTCACAATCTATACCGACTCCAGGTACGCCCATGGGATTGACCACGATTTCAGAATTCTTTGGAAGCAACAGGGATATTTAACCTCCACGGGCACTCCAATATTAAATGGAAAATATGTCTCAGCTTTATTGAATGAGTTGTAACTTCCTACAGCTATAGCAAATGTAATGAACTTGATCCCTTAAAGTCATTCACAGCCTAAGGAAATGGTTTAAATGATGGCGCAGCTCACTCAGCAGCCGCGAAAGGGCCCCTGGCTCATAATGAATTTTCTTGTTTGTGTTGCAGTTCCAAGGTGACCTATTCCATCCCTTTTGATTCCCTGTAACGTTCCCCAGACGGCAGTCTGGTGGCACCCAAAATACTTCTCCCGTGAAGCTCACAGCGTTGCTCAGTTGCTCATTCAGGAAGAAATGCCATGATCATTTTGTCACAGTGAGACTGGATGGCTCCTGGTCTAACCTCTATGGCTCAGAGTTATTGTTTAAATGGTATTACATGCTTAGTGTATACATTCGGGATATCGGGGCCCACAAAGCTATCTGCAGGTCCCGTACCGGAAGATCCATGTTTAATGCCAAAGCCTTTGTCATCAGGCACAAGGCTGCCATCAACCAAAGATGTGCCTCTGTTTACAAGACCGCCGGCAACATCTGTGCCGACAAAATCAATGACGATCCTATTGTTCACGACCCCCTTGTCAAGACCGTTAACACCAGCTCCACCAACAAGACCGTTGACGCCACCGACATCACTGACTCAGTCGTCAAAACCACAATGAGACCGTTGATACCTGCTACGTTGTCGAAACCACAAGCTGCAACACTGCGGACGAAACCACAGGTGGCGGCACCGCCGACGAGGATGTCAACACTGGTGCCGTCGTTGAAAACAACACCTACCACGGATAAGTCCACAATACCATTGATGAAAGGTGCACTGTCCATGGGAGGGTCCAGGAAAGCCAACAAACCACGGGTGAAACCTACAATCCTGAAGATTGCACGGTCCACAGGAGGGTCCACAACAGCGGACAAACCTCCAGTAAGACCGGTGAGCCCCCTGTCAATGGACTCGCCATGGGACCACAAGGAAACAGAATGGAGACTGGAAAAAGTGAGATCCCAGCATTTACAGGGGTCAGGATCTCAAGAAGTGCTGCAGAAATCCACAGAGCAACCGATAGTGATGAGAATTCTGCTGGCATCAATCTCTCGGTGGGAAAGAAGCCTGCCCCAGTCTCTAGTATCCTCTATATTACCAGCGCAAATCCTAGAACATCACATTTATTCGGAGTTAGAGGAAAGATTCTCCCCAGCTTTCTCTGAGTACGACTATTCGGACCTGCCACCACCAAGATCACCTCCTCCACGGAAATCACCTCCTTCACCTCCAAGGTCTAGGTTTAGGGCCTAATGCTTAAATGTTGCTGTCCCTACCAGTACTGGCAACAGTAGGGTCGCTAGTGAGTCAGCTAGATGAGAGGCTACCAAAAGCAAAGGAGAAAGCCAGGAAAGTGCCTGGCCCATCAGGGGAAGCACCAGACTGGTACAAACAATGCCAGTGGAACAACAGACTAACACAGCCTCTCAGGAGGACTCCCATGATAGAAGATCGCACTCACCGCGTGGACACGATAAACCCACACCTGTAAGATTCATGTCCCCAGTGGACTCTCCAGGGCAGAGGTCAAGGTCGCCCAGAAGGAAAGACTTGCCTGCTCCAGGACCATCCAGGGGGTTGCGTCCATTGGCAAGAGACTCCATAACACACCCTCAAGCCTCGCCACAGCATTCGCTGGCTACACGGCCTGACTCCCCAGTTAGGGACCATAAAGAAGGAAAGCTACAGACCACTTATACAGATGGGTATGTGGACACACTCTTCACCACCACAACTCATTCACCACCACAGGATGAGTGGGATGCACAGGATGCAGACATTGATCCAGATCTAATTGAACCACCTGGGTGACGTGGGCTTGTCCCATACTATGATATTAAAAGCTTTTGAGGAGTTTGGCCTTGTGTCATCTGAACAAAAGAAAGATTGTGTTCTATTCGACTTGATGCAGAAAAGGCATCAGTCAATAATATCAATACCCATCCTAAACGACATTTGGGAGGAAGGGGTACTCATGCTGAGAAGACCTTTCTTGCAACCAGCTCTCAAAGCTAGGTCAGAAAGTTAAAAAAGAAGTACAGGGCTCCTGACAATTCACCGAAATGTCTCACATCAAAGCCTACTCCTGAGTTGGTAGTGTCAGCTGCGACTAAGAGCAAATCCAGCTCACATGGTAACAAGTGCTCTGTCCCTCCAGGCAATGACATCAGGAAGATGGACGCCTCTGAAAATAAATAATGACAACAGTGGCTACTGCGGTAAAGGCTGATAACTCTCTGGCCATCTTGACCACGTACAATCGGGAGATGTGGCGCTGAATAGCACCAATACTAGATCACCTGCCGGAGGACAAATGCAGGGAAGCTCTTGCAATCCTCCATGAAGGTGAGGAGGCAGCTAACCATGCCATCAATATGACTGACAACATTGCAAAGACCAGCTTCAAACAGATTGGAAATGGCACGGTTTTAAGATGACAGGCCTGCTTAAAATGGACAGATTTTAGACCAGAGGTACACAACAATGTGGTTGACATGCCGTTCGAAGGTGACCAATACTTCGGCCTAAGATGGAGGAGGCCTTAAAGGCAATTAAAGTGGATAGCGACATGGTGAAATCGCTCACCTCATTGCGAACAAAACACCCTTTTCGGCCCTTTCGGGGTGCGGCATTTCTTCCTCCATGACCAGAGGAGGACCACAATATCAACGAGCGTCATACTATACACAAAAATATAGGAATTCATATCAATATAAAACCACAGAGTACAACCACAGGCAAGATGGTGCACTGGCACCCCTTCCCAAAGGCAACAGAAACAGGCCTAACTCCCTGACCAGGCCGGACTTCCTACATTCGCAACTGCAAGTAGGAAGCAATCTAAGACACTACCTTCATCAATGGAATACAATAACCTCAGACAGATGGGTTTTAGACATCATACAAAAAGGACATGAACTAGACTTCAAGGACATCCTGCCTCTATTCCCTCCAGGTGAGCTACCGCAGGCACACCTCGGCGTCCTCAAGCAGGAAGTCATCAAAACAATAAGAAATCAGGCAGTTCGGAGGGTAGCAACAAAAGAAATAGGAAAGGGATCTTATTCCTAGCTCTTCGTGGTAAGAAAACCTGACAAAATATGGAGACCCATTATAGACCTTTGGGGTCTCAACAAATCTATAAAGAAACATAAATTCAAAATAGTAACACTGGCAGACATCATCAAAGAGGTGCAAAATGGTGACTTCTTTGCTTCTCAAGACCTCGAGGACGCCAGCTTCCACGTGCCAATCCACAGAGTGCGCAGGAGGTTTCTCTGGTGCAAAATGGGACAAAAGCATTATCAGTTCAAGGTCCTCCCCTTTGGAACAAGATTAGTGCGAAGGTCATTCACAAAGTGCCTTGCCCCAGTAGCGGTGTACCGAAGGGGGAAAGGAATACATATTTATCCATACCTCGACGATCGACTGGTAAGAGCAAAGACAGAGCAAGAAGCGGTATGGGCAATACAACAAACCACAGCCACACTCTGGTGGCTGGGCTTCTCCATAAACTACAAGAAGTCATGCTTGAAGCCCTACAACAACTTGGCTTTCCTGGGCACGTAGTTCAACACTAATGAAGGCTGGGTTTGCCCATTACCGGTCAGAGCAGAGTCCATCCTGCATCTGCGAATGTCATTCAGACCAGAAAGGTTTCTTTCGGTCAGACAATACTGGAAGCTACTCAGCACAATGTCATCATGCATTCCCCTTATCCCTCACTGCCGCCTCCACATGAGGCCACTGCAAGAATTTCTTGTGGACCGGTGGGCAGAAACAACTGGTACATGGAATGATAAACTAAAGGTCACGGAACAGCTGGTTACCCAGTTACAATGGTGGAACAATACATTTCATATTTTTAAAGGGATGCTGTTACAAGACCGGCCATTCCATCACACCGAGGTAACTGACGGTCATTCAAAGGATGGGGAACGCATGTAGGAAACCTACCTGTGAAAGCAAAATGGCACAGAGAGGAAGAACAAATGCAAATAAATGTGCTGGAGCTCCGGGCGGTATTCTGGGCATTACGCCCTTTCCGGCTGGTACTCAAAGGCAAGGTAGTGAAGATGTTGACGGAGAACACCTCAACCATGTATTATATACAATAGCAAGGAGGAACTTGTTACTGAACACTATCCAAGGAAGCAGAAGCGCTTTGACATTAGGCGATCCAGAATCAGATATCACTACAAGCCTTTCATCTGCCCGGCAAACAAAATGAGACAGAAGACCAGCTCAGCAGAGTGACAAGCCAATGCCACGAATGGCAGTTGGCAGACAAACTAGTGGCAAGAGTATTCAAACAGTGCGGTACCTCCCTGATAGACCTGTTCACCACAGAGGAAAACAAAGTATCCAAAGTTCGCCAGCCGGGCATCTCAAGCAAACTCCCTGGGAGATGCCTTCATGATAACGTATGCATTCCCTCCGTTCCCAGTAACACGGAAGGTGCTGGAGATGGCTGCAGTGTACCACTGCAAGATCATCCATGTTGCCCCGGCGTGGCCCGGGCAAGCGTGGTACTCGGACCTTCTGCATCTTACACAGGCACTCCCCATATGGCAGGGATCAGCGCCAGACCTGCTCTTGCAGTGCCCGGCACAGGTTCTTCACCACAACCCACGCTCACTTAACCTCAGTGCATGGCTCCTGATCACCTACAATTCGGCCATGTGCCTATGCCGCATCCTGAATGTGGCCAGAGCAACAACTACAACTAAGTCAGATGAGTACAAGTGGAGATGGTTCTGTACTTGGTGTGCACTGAAAAATCACGACCCAATGGGAATTGTACCACAGGATCTACTGCCTTACTTAATCAAGTTGGCGAAGGAAGGCCTCTCGCATTCATCTATAAAAGTGCACCTAGCTGCAATTTCTAGATATAACCGGAGCAAAGACAGGCCTCCACTGTATGGCGCAAGGATATTTAAACACTTTATGAAGGGCCTGTTTTGCACATATCCACCCAAAGCAAAACTTGCATCCCAATGGAGCCTTAACATTGATTTGGCTGCCCTTATGAGACCGCCGTTTGAGCCTATGGGCACGGCACACATACAGCATGTATCCTGGAAGACGGCTTTCCTATCAACCGTCACGTTGTTCAGGAGAAGATCAGAGTTACAAGCACTGTCTGTCAAAGAACCATACCTGCGCTTCACCAAAGACAGCGGGCCTCATTATGAGTACGGTGGTAGGGCGTTAACGGCACCGGTAAGGATGCCGGTGCCATTGACCCCCTACCGCCGCATTCCGAGGTCCCTTAGCGGGTCCCACTAAGGCCGGCTGGTTTTACCAGCCGCCCTTAGCGGGAGCCGCTAAGGGACCAAGAAGCTAATAACGGGCCTGCTATTTGCGGGCCCGTTATTAGCTCCTTCCCCATTCCCATTGAGCCCTATAGGGGCTCAATGGGAATGGGGGAATGGCTTTCAGAATGGAGACTTACCGGGTCCTCCAAGGTTGGAATGACCCGGTAAATCCCCATTCCGACTACCCAGACCCGGACACGACTTTGGAGGCAACCGTGGTGCTAGTAGCACCACGGCTGCCTCCAAAGTCGTAATGACCCCCAGCGTCTTGTTAAGAACTAACTGGCACTTTATCCTGAAAGTGCCTACTGAGTTTCATATGCATTCAGATTCAGACATAATCCTGCCGGCGTACTTCTTTAACCCTTCAATGCCTGCAGAAAGAGCACTGCACACATTACACCATTGCAGGGCCATCAAGCTTTGTATCGACAGACCTAAATCCTTCAGGACGTCATCACAGCTGCTCATAGCATTTGCTCCCCCCATAACACAGGGGCCATTCATATACCAGGAATCACAGATGGATAATGGCTAACATTGCAACGGCTCATACAGATGCTAAGAAACTGCTGCACAGAGCTGTAAAAGCCTATTCAACGAGCGCGATGAGGGCTTCCGTGGCCATGTGGGCAGGCATCCCGCTGCTGGACATTTGTCGGGCAGCTACATGGGCTGCTCCATACACCTTTGTCAAGCACTACTGCCTGGAATGCCAGATCCAGGGTGAAGCAAGAGTGGGGCGAGCAGTGCTACAACGCCTGTTTGAGTAATGTGAGAATTGCTGGAGTATGCTCTACTTCTCTATTGAGTTGAGTTTTCTCCACTACTGCTCCTGTTAATGTTTGCTACTGCTGTTTATTCTATTCAAAGGATGTGAATCCAAGAAATATCCAGTGCTGAGAAGAAGTGTGTTGCTTACCTGTAGCTCCTGTTCTCCAGCATTGGTATCTTTTATGGATTCACATGCACCCAGCTTCCACGCCGAGGGTCGAAAAAACGAATGTACAACTGACTACTACAGGGATTAGAATCTGAAGAGGGCCTCCTGGGTGGAGCCTGGTACTCGACGTCGCATTGGTTGGGGCCGAATGCACACAAAAGGACACCTATGGGATACTAAAGTGACAATTTATATAAAGAAAATGTAATGATGAGGTTACCAAGGTTTCCAAGCCTGACAAGGAATATTCAACGCATGTCAATCCATGAAAGACACCAATGCTGGAGAACAGGAGTTACAGGCAAGCAACATGCTTCTTTTCTGTGATTGTTGTTATTTTTCGAATATATTCTTGCTTCATTGTGACTGACATTTTTCACACCACTTGCCATGGGGATGATTGTCCCTCTGAACATCCCAGGGTTCACAGTGGAAACACTTATTTACACCTTTCCCGACAGTATGCCTGCATTTTTAATTCATTCTCCCAGTCCTGGTACGCTACCTATTCCGGAATTTACTTTATCTGTGGTGACAAGGTTTTTTCCGGGTTACCCACTAATTGGGGAGGGAGTTGCTACATGGGGTATATTCTGCCAGCAGTCCATTATACTCCTATGTTTCTCATTCAGGCTCATGCCAGGAGAAGTACTGCCTGGGAAAGCTTTGTTGTGGGGGGTGGGATATTTGATACCAGCCACTAGGATAAAAATAAATGGAGATCGCTTGACTCAATTGTCACAATTGGTAGGGGATATTGCAAATGCTACTGCATCCCATATCCCAAGTTCAAGTTTGCCATTCAATCATGGTGCTTCATGGTGCTTCAGAATCGTATGGATCTCGATATTGTTCTGCCCTCTCAAGGCGGCGTCTGTGCAGTCGCAAAGAGCGAGTACTGTACTTTTATGCCAAGTTACGCAAGCAATATTACTGATTTCATCACCCACATTAATCACAATCTAAGCCCCCTTCACACCATCCTGGAGGCTTCCTGGACTTTGGGGGCTTGGATTGTAGGTCTATTGGGACTCCTGTTTGCGACGATTTGTCAGATGTTACGTATAGCACTAGTTCTAATTCTAAGTCTGTCCTGTTTGTCAATGGTTTGTAAGTGCCTCTATTATCGGCCAATCAATACCTGTTCTGAAGTTTCTCAACCTGTCCAAGTGCTTTACTGTCATGTGACTGATGACACGATTTGTTATGACATTCCAGGATGCGATATTTTTTCCCCTATAGATGGTTGAAATGGTGAAGGTCTCATAGGAGTGGACTGTGGCGGAAAGATTGGGAATTGAAAATGTAATGTACTCCCCTTGCCATTGCTGCATTATGATATTGAGTGCATACTGCAAATGGCCATGTTTAAGCAATGGTTTTCTGCTCATGTGAGACAAGACTTTGGCTTCCACTGCACGTCTTTGTAATGAAGCCTTCTCAGCTAAGGTGCAGGAATGCTCGCCTCCAGTTCTCGCGCTTCTGACTTGTTTCCCTTTTGGCATATCCAAGCAGCATTAGCAGACGGAAGTCATCATAATGCGAGTGTCCTCGCCTGCTTTGAAGCGAGTGAATCATTAAGAAGGATATTCACCTTGACTAAATGTATTACGATATGCTGTCCTCCCTGATAACTCTAACTAACATGAAAGAGAGCAGTTGCTATTAAAAAGGCTTGTATAGTAAGGCAACATTCTTTCAGTATGATTCAGTATGATTCCTTGCCGTGTTAGGAGCATCCCTTTTCATTGAAATACATGTGTCCTTTTGGGTATAAGAAAACGATGCACGGAGGGAGGAGGGTTCTCGCTTGCGCTGAAGTCTCGTGCTGTCATTGGTTTTGTTTTGCTTTATACTAATACATTGTTGATCGACACACTGGAATAGTAAGTGGTCTATTTTTTCCAATACAATGGCGCTGAAGCGCTTTTGCCTGTCAGAGAGAAAAAGGAGGGGTATGATAAAACATTCATTTGTGGTGGGGAGGATGGATAAACACCTGGCGTGCCTTGCAGATGTTCCTCACATCACCACATTCATGCCCCTTGTCTCACCATGCATGCAGTGTTGCTGTGTTCTTTTCCTCTGATGTAATTTGATTTGCAGCAAGGACCTTAGCAGCAACTTATCCCGTCCATCCCATGCTGGCCCTGATCTATATTAACAACTCCCGCTTGATATAACATACCCAACGAGGACTGCCAGGATTGACCAGGAGGTGTGGTTCAGGGACATCATTTAGGAGTCATCAGAGGTCGCAACTGCGACCTTTGAGGTCTCCCTTGCGACCTCTAACAAAAAAAATGATTATTATTATTTTTCTTTTGTAATGCTGTGGCCAGCACCATGTGGCTCTGTAGTTCTGGAGTGGCTGGCTTTCTTGTTCAGGCCCCTTAAAAAGAAGAAGAAAAATAAGAACAGGAGTGCCACAAGTCTAACACTTTCAGCAGTGACCCTAAATAAGAAAGAAGAGGAATACCAAATAATGTGTCTTTCTGGAATTCTATACAATACTTGCTAGACTCATTAAAGGTTTATTTCAGGCACATTTCTGGGGGTGAGTCACTGATTTAGTCTGTTCTTAAATGTATCAACTCAGCCTTTCATCCTTCTGAGGTCAATAAATGAGTACCAACACAGGTTGGGTGATATTGGGTGTATATTTTTTCTATATAAAGCACCTAAGCGTAAGTGCTATATAATAACACATCATTATCGTTTGGTCATGGACGTCTGCTTGCATTCACAGTAATTTGGTAATATGTGCCTATACACACTGATCTTAATGATACATATGGCGATCCATTCTTGTATGAAATGTACATCACATTATAGTGACATCGTAACCATGTTTCTTGTAGTGTACAATGCTATGGGATGCCACTTCCTCTTTTGTCAACGGGTGAAAGGTCGTGTTCCATCGCTTCCAGCGATATCACTTCGGAGTGGGGTCAAATGACATCACTTCCTGTGATGTCATCAGGGGGTCAAGGGTCATCTGATGTCACTTCCGCTACCCCTGGTATTTTCGTGAAATGACATCCCTGGAGTGGTTGCTGTAATTTTAAAAGACTACTGACAGGTTACCAGAATGACACAGCCTGTGCTTTCTGATACTGAAACAATGCTTATTAATTTGCTTCTCATCAACTGCTCTACACATCCGTCTCATGATTTGTCATTTCCTGTTGATAATCCTTTAGCCTTCCCGCAGACCTCTGTCTGATATTTGAAACTCTCCATTCTCTAAGATCTACAGTGGGGCAATCTCAGGTCCTGCCCATCGCTATTCTGAGAGATGAATTTGCTGCCCTGGGTCATGTGAGAAACCAGAAAGTGTCTCACCTGCTAGTCCCTGGGGATATTCCTTTTGAACTTAAAGGAGACCAAATTGTGAACATTGTGGGAAATGGGTCTGAGCCTGAATGAGAGGGACCCGTGGTCCGAGCCCAAAGGAGGGAGACAAGTCGTGAACTTGTGAATGTGAAAACCCTGACAAAGGAAAGGAACTTTTGTGTGTTGTTTGTTACACCTGCGCTTTGCAATAAGAGACTGTCATTGGGAAAGAATCTTTGGCGGAAGGCCCTGATTCCTATGATTTGAACTGTTAGCTCATGGCCAAGAAGACAGAGTGTGTGGAAAGCCCGCACGTGACGCCTTTCCCCGGGCTGAAAACGTAGGGAAGGGAAGCCAACTGCTCAACTATCCTGACATATCATTTCTTGAACACTTTTCTTTTGCATACATTGATGTCCCATACCATTTTGTATTTAGAAGTAAGGATTGGCAATAGGTTTACTAGTATAGGCCCTAGGACTGCGTTATTATTGTTTGATGGTCGTAGCTTGCTCCCATCTTTAGATTTAGGATTAGATAGGCGTTTTTCAAACCCAGTTGAAGTTCAATAAAGACCCTTGAACTGTTATCACTTGTGTCTGTCTACTCTGTTTGATACCATGCCTTCCTTACAGCCATCAGCGAGCAGTGACGGTCCAACACACAGGTTGGACAAATGCTGGATGTCAGAGTTGGCTGAGATGGCACTGTGTCCTTCTGTAACTCTCTCCCAAAAGGATGGTCTGACCATGTACTCATATTTTTCAGCATCGCTTATAAGAAACCTTTGGCTGCTCCTTAACTGCTGTCAGCCAACTATTGCCCACCCTGACACAAAGAGTGCATTCCAGATTGGCAATCTGTTCTTTTGGTCTCCCTCCTGTCTCCTCTGCTCTTTCATCCTCTGGACGATTTTCCACATTGAATATCTTCTTCAGCTAATCAAGTGACTCCTTTGACAGGATGACCAGAGGCCCTGCTTTTGTTAGGACTGTCCTGGCATTGGGCCATCTGTCCTGAGAGTGCCTTGATATTGGGGAAAGTGTGGGGTAACGGCTTGCAGGATCCCAGCTGCGAATGCAGCGAGGGTATAAACCTTCTCCTGCCAGTGGCTGCGCTGCGAGCAGCAATGAGCATAACCTCCCATCTTTAGGTCAAGCACACTCAAGAGATGGATTGCTATACTCGTTAAGCAACAAATCAGCCAATAAGCAAATAAACATTTTAATTGTTTGGGGATTTTACAGGTACATGCTAAGAGACACAGCCTAATATGCGCAGCTTATATCCAGGGGCATAGGTAGACCCTAGCCTGCCCCCCTCCAAATCCCCACACACACCTTTTCACACTACTGAAGTGAAGTCTTGCCAGCAACTGTCAAATTGTAGTTCTGCTTTTATGTTGGTAGCCTGTCCTATTTTTCTATTTTGAAAAGCTGCTCACCCTGTCATTTTGAAGCTCATTGCTTCTTCTCAACCCATGACCTCTGCCCCCTGCCTCGATTGATCTTTATTTTCATACCTTGTGGATCTCTGCCTGCATCTTGGACGAGGAAGAGTTTCTTGACTATCCATTCTTGTCAGGCCATACCCAACCTGTCGTTAATGACCCTTTCCCTCTTCCCCGGTAATGTTGCACTGAGCAGTACTGAAAGTCAAAAACATCTGGAGAGCCACAGGTTGCAGACCACTGGTATAGGGGAATTTGCATTTGGGAACACGTCTGGGGGTGCTATGGATGGAAAATACAGTAATGTATACAGGCTTTACAGACATTTACATAGCATGGCTGTGACAAAGTGACCACTGCTTTGCAGGAGTACAGGGATGAGGGATGGATACAACTCTTTCTCACACTACCACTAAACCTGCAGTGATCCCAATCATAAAGGTGATTTGCTGGCAGCTTGACAAGACAAGTATACCTCTTTAAGGTAGCACAGGCCACGTGAAGGTTCTACTCTTCAGGAGGAAGTGAGCTAGCACAGAAGCAGACCAAACTAAATTAGTACTGTACAGTAACAAAATAAAAGAACGCCCACACAGGGTTCTATAAAAATAGTATACTTTAATTAAACAGGAGAATACACACAACTGATAACGAGGCAAATGATCCACCCCTGCAAGGGAAGAAATAGAGAATGCAGACTTTGAAATAAAGGGCACGCTGGGTTTGAAGACCAGGGGGCACAGGCAATAGTTTCAGAAGCAATGACCGTTTAGTGAAGCAGTCTCTCAAAAAGGTAGAGAGTGGGCTCTTATTAGTCAGTAGGGACTTTTAAAGCAGGCCAAGGTGTCGGAACCACATTTTTATACCTTTTGAATTCTTGTTGCTGGGCTCAACAAAATTAAGACAGGCCTCTAGGTGCTTCAAATGGGCTGAGTTGGCATCAAGGTGATTCAAGTCTCAATGGATCGTGAGAACTTAGATAGTCAACTTGACTCAAGATGGTCCAGTGATGTGCTACTGCCCCGTAACAGTGATTGGCTCGAAAGCGGTGAAGAAACCAGGTGGGCAATAAGTTGAGCCTGTGTCTTCGATCGGGCGTGTTGGTTTCAAGAGATCCGGTGGTGCGAGGCAGTTCTTCATCGGCGAACGGCTCCAAAATATAGAATCTCAGGCAGGTGACGAGTCGAGTTAATGGCTCTAGAGAAGATCAAAAAGCGGCAATTGTCAACAGGCAGCTGCGGGCGCTTTCAACAACTCGAAAGCCCTTCTCAAAGTGGTCGAGCTGGCTCAACAATTGATCAAAGTTGGAATACAGAGTGCAGAGCTGTTTCTTGACTTTGAGTGCTGGGGACCCGATCCAGGGACTTCAGCGCATGCTGTCCTTTCTCCTGCTGTTGCTAGGATTTCCTCTCCAACCAATCCCGAATGAGCTACAATGTACCTTTCTCTGCCAGCCCACCCCCATCACACATTACGGTCGTCAATACTTACTTGACACTGGTGATCTTATTGTTCTGCTACTTTGGCCCAACGCGCTTTCACTGCACAGAGGAAATCTAAACCTATTTTGGGTTATTTTCCTTCCAGGGCAATCCTGCATGGAAGGGTACGGCTCCATTTGCACATTCATGCAAAAATGTCCCTTCTGTGTAATATTCATCATTTCTGAGATGTACTGATAAAAAAGAGTGAAACCTGGCGGTTACAAGTTAATACTTATTTTTTTGTAAAACAAAGTGGTAATGCCTCTCGCAATTAAGAAATTGCGTGAGGCATTCACAATGGATTCCAATGGAATCTACTTGCTTTTACCAGGTTGTAAAAAAAACAGCTAGATTCCATTGTTTTACCACCAGGATTACTGGCGGTAAACCTGGTGAATTTTGCAAGCGAAATGTAAAAGTTGGCGGAGGTGTTAGGGCCGTTCAGCTCCCTGAATCTGCCTGCCAAACCCAGCAAAATCCTGCAGATCAGGAAAAGTGGCGGTCAAAGTCTGCGGCCACTTTTACCACCCGCTTTCCAATCCCCAGGACTTGGAAAATGACCGTCACTTCAGATTACATTGCCCTCTTACTACTTACATACAGAAACAAGTCATCCTTACTACTGTCGATATCGTTGCCTACAAATCTACGTTCTCGTCCCAACTTTGCCGGCCTTATTAAAAGCCTTGTATAATATATTAACTATGACTTAGTCTAACAAAACACATATCAACAGTACAGTCAAGAGTTGAGTCTTTCACCTAAATAGTCTTCAATGTTGCTTGAATAAAGCAAAATACCCCACAAAGAATATTCACACATGGGCTAAAGCAATGGCCTACAAGTAGATTTTCTTACCTGACTCAAAGAGTTCAGGGGGTTACACATGTGACTGCCAACCGGCTACCCAGTCTGCACCCTAAAGGTCCCATTTTACAACCTCTCTCCATCCTACATTGGCTCTTGGTTTGCCATAAACCAAGCTCAAGACCATCGCCTTTACCTAGAGAACCTTTCATGGCAAAGAACCAGAAATCCTTCATGAAGTTAACAAGATATAAACTCGACTGTTCTATAAGACCGAGATCAGCGCTCTTGGTAACATGGGGGAAAAATAAGTGTTGGAGGCAAACGGTTCCCCCTACTACCAACAGAACTATGGAATCGTCTAACAAACCACATCTGCTCCCGTCAGAAATGTGTGGCTATCAGCGAGGCCGAAACATGTCTAGGGATGCTTCTGGTCTCATGCAGAAGGGATGTGACGTAGCAGATCGTGCTGGACTGCCCCTTTTGGGATGCGACCAACCATGATTTGCATATGGTCTTTAACCTTTTGTAATGGCTTGACAGGCGAAGAACGATGGTCTGGAGGGTTGTGCTGAGCAATGCCAGAGGCTAAGATGAATTCTAAACCTCTCAGCCATCACACCTTTTGTTTTGCCTAAGGGAATGTGACCACCCCATCACTCCAGATCTCAATTACTGATAAGCTCTTTAAAAACATGTGGGCAATGGACAATGACACAAAATATCAAATATACATTTCATACACCACTACAGGAATCCATATGCACCTCAAGGTTGGCAAATGAACAAGACTACACATTATCCACAGCCCCTAAACTAGGCTATGTTGCCATCCCTAAGAAACACCGGTCAAGCCGACAAACCCCAGGGAAACGGCTAAACAAAACGTGTACCACAGCAAGCTGACGATATCCTCAAAGGCTCAACCTGCACACTTGAAAGTGAGAACAGAAACACAGAGCACACCACAATAAACCCCAGGGAAACAGCTAAATAAAAAATGTCTGCCAGAGCAAGCGGAGGATCTCCTCGCATGCTCGACCTGCACACTTGAAAGTGAGAACAGAAACACAGGGCACACCACAATAAACCCCAGGGAAACAGCTAAATAAAAAATGTCTGCCAGAGCAAGCGGAGGATCTCCTCGCAGGCTCGACCAGCACACTTGAAAGTGAGAACAGAAACACAGGGCACACCACAATAAACCCCAGGGAAACAGCTAAATAGAAAATGTCTGCCAGAGCAAGCTGAGGATCTCCTCGCAGGCTCGACCAGCACACTTGAAAGTGAGAACAGAAACACAGGGCACGCCACCTTAAACCCCAGGGAAACAGTTAAACAAAACTGCCAGAGCAATCGGAGGATCTCCTCGCATGCTCGACCTGCACACTTTAAAGTGAGAACAGACAAGCACACCTGCAAACCACATGTTCATGCAACTGAATGTAAAAAATGGCCATTGGGAAAGTTGTGAGGGTGGAGTAGTGGGTTACTCTTCCAGGAAAACACATGCCAGACATTGCCTAGACTAAAGATCACGCAAAGGCACACCCTGCCAAATATGAGACATCATGCATGAAAGCCCTTATAGCTCTGCACACAGAATACACCTCATTCCATGACCCGTACACACTCCCAGACACACCAATATTGCTACAAGGGTATAACGATAGTGGGTGGGTGAGATCAAAATACCAACTACTTAACATAACAAATCTAGTACTTAACACAAATTGGACTTAAAGACTCTTTCTATAGGAACAACACCTACCTGTCAACATTAAACACACTGTGCTAGGTAGTCTCCTCCAAGCCCCACCATTAACACACGCCTACACAAGAACACTCCACCAGCAAAACCACAAATTAAGGGTGTATCGGCCACTTTTGCTCCCGAGAAAGAGGCAGCTGGCCCCCACAACAACAAAAATAGGGAGGAAAAATACCCCCATCAAAAGAAAACAGGAAACAATACACCAGACATAGGAGCCAGTCTCTTCGTCCGCCCACACAGTTCCATTGATATATTCGGATTAATGGCACTAGCAGAGCAGTCAGTGCCACACAAGAAGCTCCAATGTTATCCCTGCCTGATCCCAGGAGGGCCTTTAAGGTAAAAAGGCCTTGTTTAATTTGCAAATTACTAGTTGCAAAGAAGTATGGATTAAAAAATGATATCTGTTGTACAGTTGAAGCACACCCAATACCTTAACGTGACGGCCATACTCTGATAGCCTCTCATGGCCTGCAGACGTCCACACTGAGGAGAGAATATGAAAGGGTATTGGGGAAGGTGGCAAGACCAGACCACCCCCAAGGAAAGGGAACCCAATGGCCTTTCCTATGTGGCAGAGTGTCATCCGGTACGTTATGCAGTCAGGTGTACTTTACAACCCAGGTAGCTTTCAGCGGCAAGAGGGTAAGCCCATCACAGACACTACTTATCAAATTAATTTATCATGTAAAGCACACTGCAGTGAGATTTCTGTTACCCCATCGGCTCCCTCATTTTGTACTGACACCGTGAGATATGTCCCGTTTTACCACACCAGCACAGTTATATATATATATATATATATATATATACACACACACACACACGCACATGCACACGCGCACACGCGCACACACGCACGCACCTGACAGCTCTGTGAAGCACCTCCTACACTGGCACATTCACACACAGTTTAGTCTGCCGCCTTCAGCACAAATTAAGGTGACCAGATTTCTAAAGTTAAAAAACCAGGACAGGGCAACTGACATAAAGGTAGGACTAACTTGCAAGTGGCTGTCAAGGCACTACACTTCAGTAGCGTTGGGAGATGGGGTGTTATTGTTCAAACACACATAATTAATTTATCTCAAACGAACACCATCTTAAGGTGTTAAATGCAGCATTTCTTCTGTGCGAGATTGTGCATTCCTGCCTGCCAGCCACGAAGAAAACCGGGACCACTGCAGTTTCCAAAGGTGAACATAATCCTGAGAAAGGGGGACAGAGCACCAAATATCGGGACAGTCCCGGCAAAACCAGGACATCTGGTCACCCTAGCACAAATGCACTGTGTCGCAGGCGTGCAGCAGGGCTGACTCATAAACCACACGTTCCGTTCCCCCTCAGTGCAGGGGCGTGGGGAGGGCTGAGGTCAAGCAGTGCCCAGAGGGCCTGTAGCTTCAGCATAGTGAAATTAGAGGTTCGCGGTTACATGTAAGAGGGAGCTGCTGGCTACTGCTGCGTTCTCAGGCTGGCAGGAAATGGTATCCTCAAACATCCTGTCAGAGCGTGAGAAGCAAAACTGGACCAACAGGCTCCAGAGACCTGACCGCGCGATTTGCACATGCCATGATCCGGAAACTAATGTCATTCCGGCCTCAACCAATCAGCAGCTCATGCAGGGGCGGGCGGGCAGGGCTGGGAAGCAGGGTGTGGTGTAATGCTGGACAAAGGGCAGAATGGGTTACGTTGGGTAGGGACCACAGGTCTGCTGTTGTGGAGGGATAGAGGTTCAAAACGAAAGGAGAACCCCAAACTCTAACCCAGTATCAAGAGTATGCACCTGGGGGGGTGGACTATAGCCCCGGGTCTTTTGGTTGTAGCCCCTGATAGAAGCTCAGGGGCTTAAACCACAAGGCTAGCTAGCCCCGAGTACCGACAGTCCCGACATTAGCTTAGCCCCGGATCTTTTCCAGACCTAGTAACACCCCTGCACAAACTTCATGAGCTTCTGAAGCCAAACAGTTACTTTGCACAGTGGATTGGGTAGTTTTCCATTGTGATATGTTCGCGTTCCTGTGCATAAGATCACTTCATGTCTATGGGCCTCATTACAACTCAGGCGTTAAGGGTTAACGCCGTCGTTAACCCTTAACGCCTGATTCCGATTTTAACGGCTGCTTTTAGCAGCCGTTAAAATCCATGGCGCTAAACCGCCTTGGTGCTAATTACGCCACTGTAATTTACGGTGGCGTAATTAGCGCCTTCCCCACTCCCATTATGCCCTATGGGGCAAAAATGGGAATGGGGAAGGGTAAAATGGGAAATGGGGATTTACCGCCCCACTCACCTTGGAATGGGGCGGTAAATCCGCCATCCACCATGGTGTAAACGTAGTTTACACCATGGTGCTAAAGTTGGCGTACTTACCGCCTGGGTCGTAATGACCCCCTATGTCTTCTTTTCACCTTGAGGAAGGCGGCCATATTTTTTTGAGCATCGCTGAAACTAGTTGTTGTTTGTTAATGTTAATGTTAATGTTAATGTTAAAGGTCATTTGTACCGCGCACTATCACCACCGGAGTGGTCCCCTGGCGCTCTGGCGGCTCTGAAAGAGGGAGGGAGGGGTGGGTTAGTGGGTGGAGGCTGGAAAAGTGCAAGATTGCAGTGATGTGCTGTTGGCAGCCTCAGCCCGGTGGTTCCGTCGGCTGGGCCTGGGGTGTATGCGGCCGGTAGTCGTCGTGTGCTGATGTGCGAGTCTATGTGTGTTTTTGTTTTGTTGTTGCAGTGTAGTGAAGTTCGTGCGGTTTGCTGTGCTGGAGGTTTGTGGTTGTGTTTGGTTTGGAGTTTGAGAGGTGTATGCAGAGAAGGAAGTTGTTAGTGGTATTGGTTAGTTGGCATCTCTATCCTGGATTGAGCCGGTTGGGCTCGTGTAATCTTACACGACGGGATGCTTGTACACCCTGTGCCTCAGGAGGTACGTGCTCGGTTTTTCTTTTCTCCATTCGAGGCCGTTTGAGGATTTAGCTGTCCCCTCCGCCCGCTCCCTTAATAACTTTGCATGCTCCTCACCCCCCCACATGACTAGCGCAGCTGCTAGTGTCCATACTTCCGTTTGTGTGGTGATTAGTTGTGTCTTGTCCGTTCCACAGCTCGTGGTACCTAGTTGTGGCTGTACGGGTGATGGGGGATGGTGAGGGTTGGCTGGAGTCGTTGCCTCCGTCTCCCTGGGTCTCGCAGGTGGACCCCTGTGTCAAGGTCCTTTTTGTTGAGTCATTTGTCTTATTGTTGTTTCGGTTTTAGTCTCTGGTTTTGAAGAGCCAGGTTTTTAGTAATTTTCTGAATTTGAGGTGATCTTTGGTGTTCCTTATTATTTTTGGGATGCTGTTCCAGGTTTTCGCAGCTAGGTGGTAGAAAGCGGTTCCTCCGAGTTTCTTCTTGATGTAAGGTTTTTGTTCCAGCCGGATTTCATTGGTTGACCTGAGCGGTCTCGTTGGCTTGTAGATTGTTATTTTCTTTTGTAGGAATTCTGCTCCTTGTCCGCTGATTGCCCTGTGCGTTATGCACATTGTTTTGAAGATGATGCGCTGTTTTACTGGGAGCCAGTGTAGTGCTTTTAGGGCCGGGGTGATGTGGTCTCTTCTGGATAGTTTGAGGAGTAGTCTGGCTGCTGTGTTTTGGATCCTTTGTAGCTTCTTCAGTAGGTATTCCGGTATACCGAGGTAGAGGCTGTTTGCATAGTCGATGCTTGACATGATGAGGCCGACGATGGTGAGTGTTTTGTGTGTGAAGGAGAGGAAAGGTAGTATTTTTCTTGCCGTGTGGAGGAGGAAGAAGCATTTCTTGACTGTTGCGTTTATTTGCGGTTCTAAGGTTAGGGTGTTGTCCATCAGGACTCCCAGATTTTTTATTACCTTAGATGGTGATGGTGCAGATCCCATTTCCGTTGGCCACGGGATGGCGGTTTCCTTTTGTTGGTTTTTGGATATGATCATGATTTCGGTTTTACCTGGGTTGATTTTCAGGTTGTTGGCATTCATCCAGTTGAAGACTTCTTTTAGACAGTCGGTTAAGTTTGAATGATCGGCTTGGGTGTCTTCGATCTTGTAGATGATTTGAGTGTCGTCTGCGTAGTTGTAGCATTTGATGTTGTGTTTCTTGAAGATTCTGATTACTGGGGTTTGATAGATGTTGAAGTACAGTGGTGATAGTGAGGATCCTTGTGGTACTCCACAGTCGTTGACTCGTGGGGTAGATTTGAATGGTTTGATCCAG